>NC_133518.1:74160000-83597500 GCF_049354715.1 Callithrix jacchus
CCAGATCAAGGTAAAGCTTTTGGTGGCACCACAGACTTTCCTAGATGCAACCAGGAATGGGGCCTATACATAGGCTCCCAAACTCTATCCTTCTAATAGACTGAGGAGAAATATGCCATCTCTCTCATGGCCCATGCTGTTTTCCCTTTGCATTATCCAATTCTACACCTATAATAGGCTTCTGCATGAGTTCAGACTTGCACAGATAGGCAGAATGGATAATATTCATCAGCTTCTGACTCACACTGTGAAAAAACCCATGAAAGAGAAAAAAAACAAGGATCTGACAACCTCCATGAAACAGAAGAGAAAAAATACAGGAAGCACAACACTTACAGCTCTAACTTGGCATGGTTCTCTACAGCAGCAAAGTAAAACCTAATTAATACGTCAGGAAACGATCCCATTGCAAGGGCTAAGATGATGTCCCATTTAACTTCATGTAGAACGTTAAGCGGCAATGTGATAAATGCTGTTTATTCAGGCCACCCCGGCACATTTCTCCAGGAGCTGTGTGGTGGAAAAGTTTGGGGAACACTGAAGTAGGCCAACACCTTCATTTTATAGGTAAGGAAAATAGAGCCCAGATATAACTTCTGGAGTTGCATACATCACTGATGGCAGATTTAGGTCATAGACGAGTGGATGGTGGCCTTAGAGTTTATGGTTAGCTCTGGTAAACCACATCACTTACTTTAATCTATAAAGAAGGCCAGAGAGCTTGATATGCTCCTCAACACGAGCAATCCCAGCCCAGGCCCCTGATACTCTTGGCTTAGGCCCAGTAGTCACACCTGTCTCACTAATCCCAATCATACAAAAGGCCAGGGCTGAGAAGCCTCCTCCTGTTGAAGCTGATCACTCATCTTTCCCATGGACCACCAGGACTAGCCCTTTAATTCTTATACCCATCACTATCTAGGTCACTGCTGGGTATCCAAATAATTCAAGTCATCCATTAGCACTAGGACATTTTCCTCACAGGGTTCTGGACACTCTTAACCTAAGCCAAATTTTTACTCTTTTCCAAGCTCCCAAGCCTTTCCATTGTTTGCTGGAACACGCCATCTGGCCTCGACAAAATTCCCAACTTCCTCGGCCTCTCTTTTATTGAATTTATTTCTCCTCCAGAGCTCACTGGTACCTGGCCCACCGCAAGGAGATTATTTCTTTGGGAAAGCTCTTAGTGATAACTGCTTTTTTTTTGCTCACAGTGCTACAGGACCTGGAAGAGGGTTAGCTGTTCTGAATGCTTATTGCTGGATTACTTATCCTCCCTTTTCACAAACCCCCACAAGGAAAATCTCTTCAATGCACATGCCATCAGACCACCCAGTCCACTACCCTTCTTTGTTGTCTTTTCCTGATTTCTCATCACTCCCTTTTTAGCTTTTAGAAATAGCATATTACCAATATTACTATAACTATTTTTTCTCCCCCTCTTCCTCCTCCTTCTCCTTTCCTCATTTTATTTATTTATTTTTTATTGCTAAATGGTGATAAAGAAAATTAGCAATCATTGGGTTGAGAGAGTAGAATGCCTCTGGCTCCTGCTTTAGCTGCAAAGCCTCAGGAGCCTCACTTGCTAAATTGAGGAAGTATTTTCTCTCTGGGGAGTTGCTTTTTTTAAAAAAAAAAGAAAGAAAGAAAGAAAGATTAAAAAAATGAGGAGAAGAAGAAAGAGGAAGAGAAAGAGGGGAAGAGAACGGGAGTGTTGCTTTATTAGCCAGGCTAGAATGCAGTCTAAAAATGGGTATTGAAAACCTCTTTTATGCCAATAATTGTGCTTATTAATGGAGACAGGAAAAAATGAGGGAAGAAAATAACAAACAAGTAGCCAACCAATATTTCATTTAAACCTGTGAGTAGGTGTGATGTGGTACTGATAAGAGTGTATATTTTGTGTATTTAAAGGATCAATGCAACAAGAAAAGCTAACGATTCTAAATATATACGCACCCAATACAGGAACACCTAGATACATAAGACTTATAAGGAGACTTAGACTCTCACACAATAATAGTGGGAGACTTCAACATCAATATTAGATAGATCAATGAGACAGAAAATTAACAAGGATATCCAGGACTTGAACTCAGATCTGGAACAAGTAAACTTAATAAACATTTCTAGAACTCTCCACTTTAAATATTTTTGCTCTCCATTTGTTTGGTAAATCTTTCTCCATCCCTTTGTTTTGAGTCTTTGTGTATCCTTGCATGTGAGATGGGTCTGGATGCGGCATACCAATGGATTTTGGCTGTGTTGATTGGGGGATTTAGTCAATTTAAGTTTAGGATTAATAATAATACATGTGAGTTTATTACTGCCATTTGATGTTAGCTGGCTGTTTTGCCCATTAGTTGATGTAAATTATACTATAACTATTTTTAGCACTTCTATATCCCATTAAAATGCCAAAAATCCACAAAATAAAAGAGAAAATGGGAAACGGGGAATGGATGATAAATAAAAATAGAAAGTACTTTAACTGACACAATAGAGAAGGCACAGTAACACTTGAGCTGCTGGTGGTGGCTGGGGTACGAATTGCCAAAAATAAGCAAGATAAATCTCACCACAGCCCCATCTCACCCTCAGATGCACATGTATTCATTACATCAGGTACTTCTGAAGTCAGGGAAGCTAGACGGAACTGAAAAGCAAAACTTACTTGAAAGTTCGATTAAGGAGCAGTGAGAAATCTTGATCTCCTTGTCTTCCCTAAACCCCAAGGGCCTGTCCCTTCCCCACTCTGGAAGAAGCCTGGATGTTTACTCTCCCAAGGTCTTAAATGGTAAAACCTTGTGCCTTGAGAATATGGGGTACAAAGAAGGATGGGGGTGATGTTTTGATATCGAAAATAAGAGATTAAGAGAAAATCTGCCTGCTGAAAAGCGAGTCACCAGCTCTCTCCCTATTCAAATCTCAAACCCCAACAGTCAGCTTATAACAGCAAACTCGAACTGGAGACTAAAGACTCCAAGACTCACAGCAATTGATCTTTGGCAGTCCCACAAATAAATGGCCTGGGTTTCTGTCTGATCAATCTACAATGAAGTGTGTCAGTTGACAGGCACTCCGGCCCCACCGCCATCACGACTGCCACACCCTATGCCCCACAAACAAAACTACATGAAGAGTTGCCAAATATCAGCTTGATGTATGTTTCTAAGAGCCTAGGATGATTAAGCCCTTGAGAAAGTATTTAACATAAGGTCAGAGATAAAATTCAAAAAACAGGGAAAGAAACAGAAGAAAAAGAGGCAATACTGTGAGTAGAAGGAAACATGAGAAGAGTTAATATCCATAGGTATTAAAAAGCAAAAGTTTTGACTTGATTATATTGTATGTGGTTGCAATAAAAGGAAGACTATGAGAAAAATAAAGAAACATTAGAAATAAAAATAGGCCAGGCATGGTGACTAATGTCTATAATCCCAGCAAGTTGGAAGATGAAGGTGGGATGATCACTTGAGCCCAGGAGTTTGAGACCAGCCTGGGCAACATGGAGAAACCCTTTCTCTACAAAAAAAAAAAATACAACAATTAGCCAAGCGTGGTGGCACATGCCTGTAGTCCCACTTATTCAAGAGGCTCAGGAGGGAGAATCACTTGAGCCCAGGAGGCGGAGGTTGCAGTGAACCAAGATTGTGCCACTCTACTCCAACCTGGGTGACAGATCAAGGCCATGTAAAAAAAAAAAAAGAAAGAAAAAGAAATATTAGATATAAAAATGATAGGAAGATACATTTAAAAATGTATTGGGCATATTTAAAGGCACGTTAAGGAAGCCAAACATAAGAAAAAAGTGATTAAGTTTTTTCTAGCATTTCTGTCTGTTAAGGATATAAGGATGAATGTATACATACAGTGCTATAGCAATAAACAATACACAGAAAGGGTAAGTTAACTGAAGGGCAAACTGAACCACAATAGAAAAATTATTAACTTACTAATTATGCTACTAATCCCATTTAAATATTAAAATTTTATGTTTATGAAAATTTTTCTTTTTCCAGATTTAGAATAATTTTTCTTTTGTTTTCTCCAATAACCTTTAATACAAGTATACTAGGGTACAGTGTACAAGTGTACTTAACACCTTGTAAATTGTATTTTCGCTAGTTTTATGTTGATAATAGAATGGCTATGGTAATAGATTTATAATCTACATGAATTTTTCAACATTCCTTTATAAACGTGTAATCAAGGCAAAAGACATTATATAGTCCCATAATCAACAATAGCAATTCTATAGCTCTGTGATGTGTATATTGGAGTAAACACATATATTAAAACTTATTTTTATGTCAGGAGTCAGTATCTTGTGTCTGCTTGTCTTATTTGAGGGACAGATTTTGTTGTTGTTGTTGTTGATTCAGATTTTATTTTATTTATTTTTTTATTGCATTTTAGGTTTTGGGGTACATGTGCAGAACATGCAAGACAGTTGCATAGGTACATACATGAGGGACAGATTTTTAAACTCAAAAGCAATGTAAACAAAATTCATTTTTATGAACGTATTTTATTTCACTGTTCGCTACATAGCAGTTAGTTGCCTTTTAAAAGAAATCGTGAGCATGGCTTCATTGAATAATCTAGTTAACAGAGCTACAGAGGAAATTACAGCAATAAGAAATGTGGTATCGGTGAAATAATTGTTCCATTGTGGCTTCTTCATTAGAGACCGTAAGTCAACAAGCTGTGTGGAAGTTTGCCACTGATTTTTTCTGGGCACTAGATTTGCATGTGATATAAATATCCTATTTGAACCATATGATTGCTGGAACTCAGTGAGCCATTTGACTAGCAAACAGTTAACACTTTACTTGCTGTCCTTCTGTTTTACTCATGCGGTATTTGTAGAAAAAGTTTAGTTGCTCCAGTGTTCTTTTAAATAATTAAATTGCCTGTTGGCTGTATTTTCCCCTTAATATGGTGAATGGTTGAGAATAATTCAACTTGAAATTGAGTAATAACCATGACTGTGTGTTACAGGAACATAACTAGTTTGGATTTATTTGAAAATGCTGTTTCAATTAGATTCAAATAGTAAATGGAGAATTTTTATCGGCATGAGGCAAAAATGTTCTACTACTACAATTTCTTGCACTACGTTCTCAAATGTATTTTCTTCTAAGCATACCACTGGTTATTTCAACGCTGAGATTCGTTGTTCAGGTATCATATTTGAGCCAAAGTTTCTTCTGAGAATCAGCCTCTCATTACAAACATGGCAGACACTGAATAAAGGCCTGGAGGGCAGGGAAGCTGCCTGAGTCACTGCTGCATCACTTCAAGGTTGGGGCCCACAGTGGAGGCTTAAGGAGTTCCAAGGAAATGACTAAGACTAGTATTCTTGAAACACAGCATGTGACAGTCCACTGCGGCCCAGCTGGCTCTTCTGAGATGTGCTCATAGACTTGAGTTCTATGCGGTCCATTGGAGCAAATAACAGCACAATATCTGACACCCTAAAGGATTTCCCTTCTCAAATCGTCCTATATCTATTCAGTCTTCTCTCAAATGTCAGTGACTTCTCATTCTCAATTTAAGAAAGCATGCTTACATTTGCCTTTTTAAAAATGTGCATACATTCAAGGAGTACAAGGGAAGTTTTGTTACATGAACATATTGCATAGGTGAAGTCTGAGCTTTCAGTCTAATCATCATCTGACTAGTGTACATTGTACCCATTAAGTAATTTCTCAGCCCTCATCTCTGTTCTCCTGTTACCCTTCTAAGTCTACAATTACTATTATTCTACACTCTATGTCCATGTATCACTTCTTTTCTTTTAAAAAAAAAAAACTTTCATTTTAGTTTCAGGGATATATATGCAGATTTTTTATATAGGTAAACTTGTGTCATGGAATTGGTGGTTGGGGGGGGGGGTTGTACAGATGATTTCATTACCCATGTAGTAAGCCCGGTACCCAATAGTCATTTTTTCTGATCCTCTCCCTCCTTCCATCCTTCATCCTCAAGTAGGCTACTTTCTTTATATCTGGAATCCTTCTTGGAATGACAGGAGGACTAAATTCATTCATTCATCTACACATTCATTCAAAATTATTATTGAGTGCCCACTGTGCCAGGGACTATTCTAGGAGCTCAATCCTGGTGCTTATACTGTGGGACGTAAGACAAGAGTACAAATTAATAAAATGTACCTTATGCCTTGCTTTATAAAGCCATTCATCAAGTTAACAAATGACTGAATAAAAAATGCATTTTCTCTTCCTACCCTAAAAAAATATGCCTTTATGAATTTCAAGTTCAAGTTTAGAATTCTCAAACCCCATTAAATTCCCTGCCAGAACGTAAGGTTGTAATGAGGACAGCCAGCCTTCAGTCCCCGGCTCCCAGCTGAGGCCCAGGTCTCCCTCCTTTTATCCTCTCCTCCCTTCTGCCCTGCAAAGGTCTTCCTGCATATTTGTGTGGACACTTCTAACCCTGTCTAAGCTCTATTTACACTTTCTGAGAACAACACATGAGTACAGGGGTGAACTGAGAAAGAGACCCATGGAGACCCTGGAAGCAAGCTCAGGCTTCCTTGAGAAAGGAACTCCAAGGTTCTCAGTATTCACAGTATGGACTATTAAAGGGGCCAAGTTCTCCTGGTTCCACCAGGAGCCAGCATTTCAGGTTTCTCCTGTAACTACAGCACTGCAAGACCTGACTGGGTAAACTATCATGGTAGACCAAGTAATAAAGAGAAGTCCCCTAGTCTCGGGGATTTTCTTTACCGATCTTGCAGATTTTGCTTTTTCTTCACTGCCAGTGAAACCATCTGAACAGAAAGTTTTCTTTTTCAGGACTTTCTTATTTTTCCCTTTAGTAGTAATTCAATTTCTTCAACAGAAATAGTTTTATATATGTTATACACACATATACTTATTAAATCTATCTATATTTATATAGACCAATAATAGATTGTGTGTGTGTGTGTGAGAGAGAGAGAGTTCAGCAGTTTGGTTTTTAAGGAATCACTCTGTTTCATGTGAATTGTCAAATTAATATGCTTAGGCTTATTTATAATATTTTCTTATTATCCTTTTAATGTCCATGTGATATTCTGCTTCACACATTAGCTGGGCTTTTCCGAGATTTCTGCAGGACTTCTCTGCAAGTCTATGGGTCAGTTGTGAAGGAAGATTCAGACCTTCCTTCTTGCACACAGTACATAACACAAGGTGAATATCCCCAATGCTGGGAACAAGCACGCAAATTGCCCAGCACCTGCTACAAATAGGTGGTATCATATCAGATGTGTAATTACAGCACAAGATCAATGTGCAGGTGGACATACACTTTTCCATGGTTCTTTGCAAGAAATGATGAGCATCTTTGGTGAATTTGTCAACTTCTATCAATAATACCATTTTTAAATATCTGAGAGTTTGTTTCAAGTTCCTGTGATTGAGCCACTGTTTTCAACATCTTCTGAATTACTACCTCGTCAATATTTCCCGCATCACTGGGATTAACTTCAAGGTGGTAATTACATGCAGTAATGCTAATTTCAATTTTTTTAGATGGAGTTTTGATGGTCTGATGTTCAATTCTCAATTTTTCCACTCCAACACCATAAAGTTCATGTAGAACACACATAGCACTTGTCTTTTTTCCAGCACCTGATGGTCCTTGCACTTAAAAGTGAGGAAAGTCACCACCCTGTACCAGGTTGTGCAGCTGGGCCACCTTCTCCCTGTGATACTCCATCCACCCCAGGACTAGGGCTGGTACGTGTCTATCCAGAGGCTCATGAAAGCTTGAGTTCCTGGGGTCTGATGCATGAAAGTCTCACACACATGTCTGTCTTTTTAATAATAACCATTCTGGCCAGTGTGAGATGATATCTCATTGTGGTTTTGATTTGCATTTCTGAGAAGACAAAACTTAATGCTAGTTTGGTACATGAAATTTGTATTCCGAAGTCAACTTTAACTCACAGAGTTACAATATATTTGTAATATCTCCTATCTGCCTGCGCTGAAAGGTAAGACTATCAACTTAAATGGCACTTTCACTACAGGGGGTGACTACAAAGGAGACTAGGGGACACATGCTAGCATTAGAAACATTAAATCAAACACTGATAATGAACTTTTCTAGCCGAATCTGGCAGCCATGAGATTTTCTGCAGAGTCCAAATCCCACCTAAATCTCACTTGTCTTCTAACTAACTCTTCTTTGCTTTCATTCCATTCTGACCACCAGTTTCCTGACTGTAACTGTTAACATATAACACCTTTCCATGTATCCATTTCTAAAATTATAGCTTGCTTTGTGATGATTACAGCTTAGAGGGATGTATCTTCTCTCCTTAACACTATTGGTCTGCAAATCACCATGTAGCAATGGTTATTTCTATGGGAGTCCTGCAGATGGCCAATTTCTCAGGGAGACTTGCCCTAATTTTCATGTGGAAACATATCCCCAGCCTCATCGTAGGTACCAAGATTCATATGGCCTGTGAGAGAAAGGAAGTCCGTCTTCACTCCACTTACACCTGTGAACCCAAAAGTATCTGAGAAGGTCTCAATCAATTTAGAAAGTTTACTTTGCTGAGGTTAAGGACACATTCATGATACAGCCTCAGGCGATTCTGACATGTGCCTAAGATGGTTGGGGAATAGCTTGTTTTTATACAATTTAGGGAGACATAATGCATCAATCAATATATGTAAGATTTACACTGGTTTGATCTGGAAGTGTGGGACAACTCTAAGTTGGGGTTTCCAGGTCGCAGGTAGATTTAAAAATTTTCTGATTGGCTTTTGGTTGAAGGAGTTATTAACAATAGAAAGAAATGTCTGGTTTAAAACAAGGGGTTGTGAATACCCACATTTTATTGTGTAGATGAAGCCTCCAGGTATCAGGCTTCAGAGAGAAGAGACTATAAATGTTTCCCATCAGACTTAAAGTCTGTGTTGATGTTAACACGGCTCAGCTTTTCCCTGAATTTCCAAAAGGAGAAGGGTATAATGAGGCATGTCTGACCTCCCTTCCCATGATGGCCTGCACCAAGATTTTCAGGTTAACTTTAGAATGCTCTCAGATGAGAGGAGGGGTCCATTCAGATGGTTGGGGGCCTTAGAATTTTATTTTTGGCTTCCGTACCCAAGTTCAGATTGTAAGATCAAGGTGGTAACAGAAGGTAAGTAAAGCAGGCTGAACCACAGAAGGAGATCCCAGATGTAGGTGATAGTGCTGAGACCTAGAGAGGACTGATTGGACGGACTAGCGGTGAGCTAAAAACCATAAGGAATACTCTGAGGATGGTGGAGTATGGTGGGAGGACACGTGCTTTTGACCAACGCAAAATTCCGAGTTCAGGTATCTGTGGTCAAACAAAAAACTCAGTCCTCAGCACTGGAGCTGACCAGAGAAATATGAATTCCCAACTTTTCAAGAAGTCCCAAAGGCCAAGCCAGGGCACCAGTTATAACAATGGGCAAAGCAGCTTTCTCGAGTTTAGGTACTTTCCAAAGAACACTAATAGATAGGAGCTGTCTGCTGGAAGCACTCCAGCATTTGGGAAAACAGATCCTTCAGTCCTGATAATCTGGGTGTCCTCTATAGTCCACCCCTCACAATACTAGGATAAAATTTTTCAAGTTAACTCTGGGAACAGTTACTGAAGGATCCCAATACACCTCTCTTCCTAGGGGAAACTTAGGAAAAGAAGATTAACAGAAAAATATATGGTCCTTGCTACTAGAGCCGATCTTGAAGTCGCAACTAACACTCAATGACTGTCAGGTTTTTTTCCTTTACTTTCATTCTGGATTCCCTTCATCCCCAGTTAACACCCCCACTTGTCTCTGTGGCTTGCTTTGCAGTATGATCCACACCCACATCCCTAAGAAACCTGAGTCCCTGGTCACACAGGCTTTTTAGACCATGGCTGCTACACTTGTTCACTTGCTATGAAAATCTGGCAAGGATATAGCTGAAAGGTGCCCACGTGCATCATCTGAGTACCAAATATATTTTTCCTGTCCCCATTATAACAGCATCCCTTTCTCCTTCTGATAATCATTATTAATTATCCCTTCTAAGATGACTCTTCTTATTTTCTGTTCCTCACCTTCCAACTTGAAGTAAGAAGCTGTTGGCCATAGCGAGTACTTCAGTGGGATGCTGACTACATCTTCCTAGTTGGAAGTGTTTCTCCTTGGTAACTAACATATTTAAGATTCTAGATTTGGGGTACGAGAAACAAAAACTCCCCTAAGGGAATTACTGATTGTGACAGTGAGCAGTGTACTTCTGCTTCCATGCCTTGGTTGGTAGAACAATGTGTCCTACCTATTTGAGGCATCCGCACCATATTAAAGATTTTGCCATTCTTGCCTGTTGGATCCAGCACGGGCACGCGCGTACACACATACACACACATACACATACACATACACACACACACACACACACACACACACACAGAGTCCCTTACATATGATCCAGGCCCATACCAGTAGAAGTTGGCTACGTTTCCCCTAATATATTCTTTCTGAATATAGTCTCTTTACTCCCTTCTTACACCCAACACGACTCCAACTGGATTCCGTTGTAACTTAATCCTGGTCATTGACCTTGTGGCCTGTAGGGGAGGTGAGGGCAGATCCTAAAAATGACTGTCATGCTGTCATGAAGTTCACAGAACCTGCATCATCTTTAATCAAGGGAAAAGGTATGTATAGTTTACACACCAAAATTACAGTAATATAATATTCTGTGCCTTCTGTGTACTTGCTATTATTGGTGAGCTTTATATTAGAAGGTTTCTTATTGCTTGTTACCATCCTTTCCTTTCAGATTGGAAAACTTCATTTAGCATTTCTTAGAGAAAAGTTTTGATATTGATAAAACCTCAGCTTTTCTTTGTCTGGGCGGAGGGTTATTTCTCCTTAATATTTGAAGGATATTTTCACTGAATATGCTATTCGACGATACAAGTCTTTTGTTTGTTTGTTTTTCCTTCAGCACTTTAAATATGTCATGTCACTCTCTCCTGGCCTGTAAGGTTTCTGCTGAGATATCTGCTGCCATATGGATTGGATTGTCTTTGGATGCTATTTGTTTCTCTTCTCTTGCTTTTAGGATCTTTTCTATATTCTTGATCTTTGGGAGTTTAGCTATTAAATGTCTTTTTGGGAGTTTGATTATTAAATGTTGTGATGTTGTCTTATTTGGGTTAAGTCTGTTTGGTGTTCTGTAACCTTCTTGTACTTAAATATTAATACCTCCCTCTAGATTTATAAACTTATATGTTAATATCTTTTTGAATAAACATTCTACTCTGATCTTGAACTGAACAGCCTCTTTAAAAGCCAATAATTCTTAAATTTGCCCTTTTGAGATTATATTTTAGATCTTATAGGATGCTTTATTTTATTTCTTTTGTCTCCTCTGACTCTATTTTCAAATAGCATGTCTTCAACGTCACTAATTCTTCTGCTTGAGTAATTCTGCTGTTGAGAGACTCTGATGTGTCCTTTAGTGCTAATTGAATTTTTTAGGTCCAGAATTTCTGCTTAATTTCTTAAATTATTTCAATCCCTTCATTAAATTTATCTGATAGGATTCTAAATTACTTCTCTGTGGTATCTTGAATTTCATTGAGCTTCCTCAAAAAAGCTATTTTGAATTCTGTCTGAATGGTCACATATCTCTGCCAATCCAGCATTAGTCATTGATGCCTTATTTTATTCTTTTGGTGAGGTCTTGATGCTCATGGATGTTTGTCAATGTCTGGTTATTGAAGGGTTAAATATTTATTGCAATCTTCAGAGTCTGGGCTTGTTTATACCCATCCTTCTTGGGAAGGCTTTTCAAGTATTCAAAGGGAAATGAGCCTTGTGATCTAGGTAAGTCTTTGGGTTTTGGTGACTTTAGCCATACTCATTAATACTATGTCTCTTTCAAACTCATAGGGGTACCACGTGGTAGTCTTGGATATGATCTGAGAGAATTCCCCAGATTGCCAGACAAAAACTTTTGTTCTCTTCTCTAGCTTCCCCCACATAAATGGAGTCAATCGTTAATCTCTCTCTCTCTCTCTGTCTCTCAAGAAATTACAAATTGTATTACAAATTGTAGAGTTGTTCTTTTTGTTATGTTTTTTTCTCAAGGCAAATTTCCTATTTGGAGCTTCTTAGGGATGCTGAGAGAAAATACCACACTAACTTAAAGTCAGCACTTTTTCTTCAATTAATTTAGTAAAAACATACTGCCAGTACTGTTTTACCATGCATTTGTCATCAGAAATAATTCAGATACTTTTAGAAAGTTATTTTGCATGCCATTTAGCTATTTTCATGGAAATTAGTCACATCTGAGGTCTCTCTCTCTCTCTCTCTCTCTCACCCCCTCTCTCTCTCCCTCTCTCTGTCTCTATGCTGATCTACCTAGAGCTGGGGAAGGTGACATAAGCATTCCTGTGACAACCACCACTAGAACTGTGCTGGGTCAGACCTGTAGCCAGCACAGCACCGAGTCTTGCCCAGTGGCCACGGTGGCTGCTGCCTGCGTTACCACCAATGTTGACTTAAGGACCAAGGGCTCTTCAGTTAGCAGATGGTGAATCCAGCCAGGCTTGGGTCCTTTCAGGGCAGTGAGCCATTCCGCATCCCAGAGCAGGTGTGCAAATGCTGTCCAGGAGTCAGGCCCTCAAGTTAGAAACCTTAAGAATCTTCTTGGTGCTCTATTCTGCTGCTGCTGAGCTAGCATTCAAGTGGTAAGACAACTTCCTTCCCATTCTTCGCTTTTCTTTTCCTCAAGCAAAATGAGTCTCATCCCATGGCTACAACTGCCCCAGGACCATGGCAACCACTGCCATGTTCAGTCAAGGCTCCAGTGCTCTTCAGTCATCTGGTGGTAAATGCTGCCAGGCCTGGGCTCTTCCTTCAGGGCTGTGGGCTCCCCTCTGGCCCAGGCCAGGTTCAGAAATGCCATCCAAAAGGCAAAGACTGGAATTGGGGGTTCCGGAGTCTGTTTGGTGTGCTACCCCACTGTGGCTGAACTGGTACCCGAGCTGCAGGACAGCTTTATTCTTCCACCTGCTTTCCTCAAGGATGAGTCTCTCCTGCAATGGTCACCAGAGCTGGGATTGTGCTGGGACATAGCTGAAGCCAGCATGCACGGAGTTTCACCCAAGGCCCACAGTGAGTACTACCTGAGTATCGCTGATGTTTATTCATGGCCCAGGGGCTCTTCAGTTGGCAGGTGATAGATCCTGCCAAGACTGGTCCTTTTCATCAAGGCAGTGAGTTTCCTCTGGCCCATGGTATGTCTAGAAATGTTGTCTGGGAACTAGGGCCTGGAATGGGGGCCTCAGGACTCTGCCTCGTACCCTTTTTCTTCCTACTGTGGCTGAGCTGGTATCCAAGCTGCAAGACAAAGTCCTCTTTACTCTTCCCTCTCCTCTTCTCAGGCAGAAGGAAGAAGTCTCTTTTGGAGCTGCAATCTGCACTGCCTGGGGTGGGGGGAGGGTGACACAAGCTCTCCCTTGGCAAC
Organism: Callithrix jacchus; assembly: GCF_049354715.1. Lineage (NCBI taxonomy): Eukaryota > Metazoa > Chordata > Mammalia > Primates > Cebidae > Callithrix > Callithrix jacchus. The sequence goes on from NC_133518.1 coordinate 74,173,531, forward strand.
TCCAGCTGGTGTCTCACTAAGTCACATGCACCCCAAGTCTAACGGCTCCAAGACCAGCACAGCACCAGGATTTGCCCAAGAGTTGCAGTCCTTTTCACCTAAACTGCCTTTCAAGTTTATTTAGGACCTCAGAGTGCTTTAGCCTGAGTTGTGAGGGCTTATCAGAACTCAGGTTCCAAACATGGGGATGGACGATTTCACTCTGGTGAGGGCTGGTTTAAATACTTCCTCTGTGTGTGCCAGTTGGATTCTGCCCTGTGTTGTTTTCCACTGTGGCAGACAGAACTGAGTTCCAGTGCAGAGTCCCACAATTACTGTGCTTTCCCTCCCTCAAATGCACATATTCTCTGTCCCCCACCATGTGTCTGCTGCTGTGGGATTTTTTCCCCACAGTTTCAATGGAAACTTTCATTGTTTATTTAATGGATCATCAATTTCACCTCCCTACCTACAAATGGAATTTCATCTTGTTTCCATGCTGAGTGATGAAACATTGACAAAGCTAATCAGAATAAGCTACATCCAAAGGGAACTAAGCTAACACAGCTCACTAACAGGCAAAATATAAATACATGCACTCTAGAATGCACAATGGTTTAGTCACTAAGAAATTCAAATGGGATCTTGAAGAATGTAGGCATATCCAGGGCGCAGTAAAGATGAGCTGAGATGCTGTACAACTGTTGAAGGGTTCCTGGCACTGCATCCCTTGGCCACTAGCTGAATCTCGACATGGAAGGTTTTGGCTAATGCCAAGTGGAGATGCAGAAAATGCTAAGTTGACTAAGGGAAGGGGTGGCATTGACAAGTGAAAACTGTTCTTCCTACCCTATTTAGTGCCTCTTGCAGTGATATGAAGCTAAAACCAGGTACTGTGATTGCTCACTGGATTTTTGGCTTTTATGAAGGTGCTTTCTTGTGTGGATAGTTGTTCAATTTAATGTTCCTGGGGAGGGGGCCGCCATCACTGGAGGGTTCTATTCGGCTGTCTTGCTCCACCTCCTCTCAGACACTGCTGTCTTCAGGTTAAGATAGTGGTGAGAAAAGTAAGGTGACAAAAGAGTTGTCTATGTGCAGTTGGTTGTTAAGTGGGGTTGAGTATAGAGAGGAGGGAGAAAATATTTTTAGGGAAAGATAGTTTAGGGTTAAGGAAGAAGCATTTGGGAAAGCCTGCAGACAATATTTTCTTTTTTTCCTAAGTGAAAGAGACTTTATATTAATTGTCAATTATAACAATATATAAAATATGTAAAAGAGATATAGGTAGGCCATCAAGTTCAAACATTTAAAACAAAATTAAACTAAATTATAAGGAGGATTAAATGGCTTTTATCTTTATAAAGAAAAGAATGTGCATGCATTGATTGCCTATGTAGAAGGATTTACAAATCTTTTAGCATGGTCAGTTTGTAATAAATTACTGAAAATGTGGGATTCCAATGGAAAATAATTATTGTTCAGTCTATATCTTTTAAATGGGGCAATTTAATCCATTTATTTTCAAGGTTATTGTTGATAACATGTTTGGAGGTAAGGTAAACATGGGTAAAAAACAACATGTAAGCCAGGCGTGGTGGCTCAAATCTGTAATCCCAGCACTTTGGGAGTTCAAGACCAGCCTGACCAACATGGAGAAACCTCGTCCTCTACTAAAGATACAAAATTAGGCAGGCACGGTGATGCATGCCTGTAATCTCAGCTACTCAGGAGGCTGAGGCAGGAGAATTGCCTGAACCCAGGAGGCGGAAGTTGTGGTGAGCCGAGATTGTGCCATTGCACTGCAGCCTGGGCAACGAGAGTGAAATTTTATCTCAAAAAACAAAAAGTAGGTGCTCTTCAAGGCTAAGGATATGGAAAGAAAAGCACACTTTGCTCATATAACTGAAACCCATGTACACAGGCTTTCTCCTGAAGACCTTGGGAAGATTTGGAAGTTTTCAACCAGAAAGTCCCACTGGTTTAACCATAGCGGGGAGTAAAACAGAACTTCAGATCGCAAGATTACTTAGAAGGCATGACAGCAACACATACGGGAGAGAATTTGCTCCAAAAAGACATTATGGCACATTTACTCTGTGTCTACACAAAATACAGTCTCTGGATGGAGAATGTGGCAAAGCAGCCCCTAGGACTCCTTGTGTATTTGGAGATGCTATTTTTGGTATCAAACAAAGACTTGCAAACACTTGTTTGGGATACTGCTTTGGCTTCTCTGAAGGAAAAATCATTGTCAATTTTGGGGGCTTAAGAGTCATTGTCTTTAAAACACCAATTGAGTTTTCAAATACTTAATTTAAAACGCAAACAAAGTTTAAATATTTGGGTAAATTTTTATAATATAAGGCAGTTGAAAAGAAGTCATCCTCAACTCTCCCAAGATTTTGACATCTAAAGCTTGATGTTATGATATTAAAACATACTTAAAATTTTGCGTGTTTTAAAGTTGGATGAAATGTGAGATACCACCAGGAAGTCCCTGATGAAAACAAAAGCCACTCCACCTGTGAGCTACTGCAACAGCTCACCTCTGACCTCTGCCCCACACTTTCCAAAGCACCCGTCTACACATGCTGAACCCCTGCTGAAAAATCTTCACTGGCCACACGTTGCCCACCAGACACAATCTTAACATGGGGGTGGGTCTACAAGGCCTTCTTTGGCCTGAAGAGCCCTAAACCAGTTAGCCCTTCTATGGAGTTCCCTCTTGCTCATGCATGGAGTTTTCTGTTCTCCTGACACACTCGTCACATCTCTAAAATGGTGATCCATGCCACCATCCCATTCTTCCCACTTTGCCTGCATTTCAAGACTAATCTCAAATTTCCCTAAGTGGGAAAACTTCCAGGAACCTCCCACTCAGACATCCCTATGCCTGTGTAGAAAGAAACAGGTAAGTACTAAGAAGTGCTTCTGAGGGGAAGGTCAGCTCTACCCAAGGCAGAGGTGCAGCTGGATGCCTTCCCACTGTGGTTACTCAGAGGCAGACTACCCACTGACACTCCTCAGCTACACTTTTGCAGGTGGAGTCCACCACCAACTAAAATTGCTTTCTTTGATTCCACTAGGCAGCTCGCTCAAGGACAGAATGCCCAGGCAGCCCTCTCTGCCAGCTGACAGCTTATGAAGCTTATCCCGCCAAAATATGTGTAAACAAGATTCGCTGTGCCCTGATTGCCTGAAATTTGCTTTTCTTCTTTCTCTTCTTTCTGTTAGCAATTCTGTATTTGATTTTCTCACTCAAATGATGACTGATCTCCTCAAATGTGATTAATTTCCATGAAAATAGCTAAATGGCATGCAAAATAACTTTCTAAAAATATCTGAATGATTTTTGATAACAAACACATGGTAAAACAGTACTGTAGTACATTTTTAATAAATAATTTAAGAAAAGCTGCCAAGTTTAAGTTAGTATGGTATTTTCTCTCAATATCCCTAAGAAGCTCCAAATAGAAAATTTGCCCTGAGAAAATAAAAACAAAATTAAAAAAAAGAACAACTCTACAACTCGTAATTTCTTTTACTCCTCAAGATTTTGTTTACTGTTATATTTCATGTTTGCTGATAGGAGAGGTATTACAATCAAGTGAAAAAAATGTGAATTTGGAGTTTAATTCTTGGCTGTTCCAATTGTGTAACCCTAGGCAAGATACATAGATACTCATCAGAAGCCTTAGTTTTCTGATCAATAAAATGGACTTAATAATGTAAAAGTTTATAATTTTGAAGATAAATTGAAATAAGCAATGTAAGTTCTTTGAGAACATAGTTGAAACAGTTTTTGTCTCCTGTCTTTGGCAGGATATTCTGTGTTAAACCAACCACTGAAAACACTTACAGTTGATGCATGTTGCTGAGAAAGACACATTTCCTAAGGAAGATGGAAAGTCTTTGTAAATTGTAAGGTGTTCTAGAACACCTGGCCCAAGCTGAAGATAAATAAATTGACATAATATAAAGAATGACCACAAGTGTTTGTGTTCACACAGAGGAAAGGATGGGAGAAAGTCAAAAGCCCCAGTGCTGCTATGATACCAGCTATTCTAATAACATTGGGATTAACGGGCCAAGAGAGCATATAACAGGCCAAGTAATCAGCATATCTTTTTTTTTTTTTTTTTAAGACAGAGTTTTGCTCTTGTTGCCCAGGCTGGAGTGCAATGGCGCAATCTCAGCTCACCACAACCTCCATCTCCTAGGTTTAAGTGATTCTCCTGCCTCAGCCTCCCAAGTAGCTCAGATTACAAGCATGCACCCATGCCTGGCCAATTTTGTATTTTTAGTAGAGACTGGGTTTCTCCATGTTGGTCAGGCTGGTCTTTTAACATTAAAATACTGAAGTGTTAGAAAGAAGAGTAGGGCACTGTTTTTTCCCTATTACTTAAAATTAAATCTTGAAGCACCATGTCAATAGATCCCTGGTAATAGTTCGGTACTATTAGTGCTGTTAAAAATCTTTAAGTACCTTTAATTATTTGAATGTTCTTTTAAAAAACCAATTCAGAGCACAATGAGTTAACTTTAAAGCAATTCTTCAGAATCTAGTAGATAATACTGGAGTGTAACAGCAACACACTTAGCAATGTGACTTTATAGATTACAAATTTAAAGAAAACAGAGAAGACCAGAATTTTAAAGCTCGAAAGCCCTTAAAGATGTTATTAGTCTAGTGCCATCATTTTATAGGTAAAGAAATTGAATCCCAGAACACTTAAGTGATTGACATAAAATCATAAAAAATTAAAGCTGGAGCAGAGATTTCCTGATGACTATTTGAATGGTCTGTAAAAAAAATAAAAAAAAAAAAAAAAAGGAAAGTAAATAAACCATCTATATATTCTTCTCTTGTACACAACATTTCCCTGTCCCTGATAGCTAAATACTGAATATCTAGATGTGAATGCTTAGAGTCTTTTTTTTTTCATTTTTAGTTTATGTATTTTTAAATGTTGGCTATGTTTTTAATTGTGGCCTGGTTAGTACCATTGATTACAGTGCCAGTGAGCTCAAGGGAATTCCACAATGTGAAGTGTGTAGGACACAGGGGTGTTGGCGGGGAGGGGACCCAAGTGTCTCGAGGAGGGGTATACTGACACTGTAGCACAGGATCATCATTCCCCGTGGGCTGGACAAACCACTCTGTTAGTATAAACAGAGAACCCTGGGATACCTCTAATGCATAGCAGAAGCCTAAAGAAAGGAAGTTAATACAGTACCTTCATCAACTTTATTGGGTGGGCTCAGAGAGAATGTCATGTGCTGTTTCAGACAGAACTTGGTGGGGCATGTGCCATTTGAAGACATCAAACACGTTGTTAGGGTTGGTCCTTAGCTCTGAGGACCCAGAAATTAGATTGGATCCTCCTTTAGAGTGATGAGACTCTGAGGAATGATTCTCATCTATCAAGTTAATAATAACTGGATTTTAAAATAAAAAAGGTGTAAAGAAAGATGCTGGCTATGTCGTAATGATCAAAAGTCTCTGGAATACATTAACTTAGAAAACAGAATTCCTCTGGATTCTGGATGTTCTATGATTTTAAAACATTTGTTTTGAAACAGTAACTTATAACTGTATGCACAAACTGAAATGTCAAGGACATTACAATTTTGCCATATTGGTTTCAGATTTTTCTCTCTCTATATTATAAAAAATTCTCAAACAAATATCTAAACAAAGAAACATCTAAAGCCACACTTCTATCTCTTCCCCAACTTTCCCTGTGCAAACTCAATCATTACACTGAAATTAGTATGAATTATGCTCAAGCATGTTTTTGTATCTCTACTACATATGTAAATCATAGGATTAATTAACAATTTACATAAATAATATTCTAATACACATGCATCCTTTTATAGCTTTCTTTTTCTCTCAGCTTGAAGCCTAGATATTTATACATGTTGACACAAAAAAATCTGGTTCATTTCTATCTCAATTTTAATTAATTAACCTTATAACCGAGATATTGAGAGTCATGGGTTATTTCCCACTTATGTACTATTATAATCCCTGCTACAATTAACGTTCTTGTACATATCTTTTATGATACCTTTCTTTTTGTGCACATGTGTAAGAATTCTTCAGGCATGACCACTAAGAAATGCTATTGCAGGGTTGAAAGATGTTCTTCAACTTTACTAAATATGCTCAGTTACCCTCCACAGTAGTGGTACCACTTTACACTTCGAAAGTAAAAGTGCTATCACTCCCACACATTTTCCTCTATACACGGCACAGTTGGCTGAATGGACCTGCAAAGATGAATACATCCTACCCCCTGGAATCTGTGACTATGCTACCTTATGTTGCAAAAGGTACTTTGCAGATGCTAGGTTGAGATGGAGAAATGGCCTGCATTATCCATAAGGGTTCAGTGTAGTCACAATTGTCCTTATAATGAAAAGTCAGAGACGGAGAAGGGAATGTGAAAATGGAAGCAGAGGTCAGAGAGAGATGAAGATGCTATGCTGCTAGCTTTGAAGATGAAGTTAGGAGCTACTAGCTAAGAAATGTAAGTCAGCTCCAGAAGCTGGAAAAGATAAAGAACAGATTCTCCCCACAAATCCTGAAGAAGAAATCAAGCCTGCTGACACCCTTGCTTTCAGCCTGGTGAGACAGATTTTAGGATTCTGACCTCCAGAACTATGTAGTAATGCATTTGTGTTGTTTTAAGCTCCTACATTTTTAGTAATTTGTTACAGCAGAAATGGGCCATTAATACACATACTGTTATAAGGCTCAGTTTTTTGTTTGCCAAAATGAGGGATGTGATATTTGCAACTGCCTACCTACAATGAATTTAAACGTCTTCTCATACACATATTGGTCATTTGAATTTTTGTCTCTGTACAAACTGCTCTGTTGATTGTCATCTTTTGATGATTTGAATAAGTTCCCTATACCAGGGTTTCTCAGACTCAGTCCTATCGACGTTTTGGGCCAGAGGATTTTTCGTTGTGTGGAGCTGTCTGTCTGTTATAGGATGCTTGGCAGCATCCCTGTGGCCGACCAACTAAATGTAGGTAGAACCTGTTCCCCAACCTGCTTTAATAGGCAAAATGCCTCCAGAAATTACCAAATGTTCCCAGGGGGACAAAATCAACCCCGAATAAGAAGCACTGCTCTGTATTAACCTGTGCTGAATATTTTATATGCTAATCTGTGGTCAGTTATAGGAATCAAAACAATGTTCTAAGACTGGTTTGATACCTATTTCATGTTTTAAATATTGATGCAGCCGTTATATCAATCTTTCACTTTATTGCTTGTCTACTTTATCTTTTTATGAAGCGTTGCTCTATTCCTTTGGTCCCCACACGTCTACACACATCACAGTCACCTGGGGGTTGTTAAAACTAGAATAGTTGGACGCCACCTATGGAGTTTCTGATTCAATATATCAGGAGCTGAGCCCCAAATTTGCATTTCTAGCAAATTCGCTGAGAATGCTGATACCACTAGTGTGGTGCCTATCCTTTAATAAGATTATTTTATCATACAATTATTTCTTTTATAGCTTTTCCCCCGCTCCGAGGTCTCTCACTCTAGAGCTTCCTTTTGTGTACAATGTTAAGCAGGTTTCCGGTTTTCTCTTTTTTTTCTCCCCATAGATAGGCAGTTGCAGAGCACCATTTTCTAAATTGTCAACTCCTCTGAGTTTATTATGCTATGATAGATTTTTAGGTACTGATATATTTTCAAATACACTTTTTCTTTTAGAATTTTTTTTATTTACAGGGAAGTTGTGAAGGTTGTATAGGTAGTTCCTGAATAATTCCTACCCAGTTTCCCAGCATTTTCCATTAGTGTGGAACGTTTGACAGTACTAATGAAACGATAGTACATTAGTCCATTCTTGCATTGCTGCTATAAAGAATATCTGAGACTGGATTATTTATTTAAAAAAAAGAGGTTTAATTGGCTCATGGTTCTTCAGGCTGTACAAGAAGCATGATGCTGGCATCGGCTCGGCCCTCAGGGGAGTCTTACAATCGTGACAGAAGCCAAAGTGGAAGGAGGCATTTTACATGGCAGGAGCAGAAGCAAGGGAAAGAGGGCAAGCGGGGAGGTGCTACATACCCACAACCAGACCTCATAAGAACTCACTCACCACCACAAGAGCAGCACCAAGGGACGATGCCAAACCACCCAGGAGAAAACTCCGTGATGCAATCACCTCCCAGCAGGCCCCACCTCCAACACTGGGGACCACAGCCTGACTTAAGACTCCGGCAGGGACACAGATCTAAACCCTATCAAATAGCAATGCAGTATTATAAAATAAAATTCACACTTCATTCAGATTTACTTAGGTTTTACTTAGTGTCCTTTTCTTGTGGCAGAATCCATTCCAGGGTGTCATATTACATTTGTCATCTCTCTTTAGACTCCTCTTGACTGTGACAGTTTATCAGACTTTCCTTACATCTGATGACATTGGCAGTTTTGAGGAACACTGCTCGTGTATTTTAATGAATCTCCCTCATTTGAGATCTGCCAGATGTTATTCTCATGATTGGACTAGAACTATGACTTTTTTTGAAGAAAGATTCTCATCCAATCATATCAAGGGTATATAAAATCAACATGACTTATCCCTGTTGATGTTAACCTTCATCACCTGGGGTTTGTTAGCTTTAGACACTGTAAAATTACTCTTTTTTCCCCTTTCTATTCTGTACTCTTTGGAAAAAGATTATTATGGGCAGCCCATATTTAAGACATGGGGAAGTTAAGCCCACATCCTTGAGGGTAGAGTATCTGCATGAAGTATTCGAAATGTTTCTGCACAGATTTGTCTGTCCTTTCTTATTTATTTATTTATTTATATCCCTATTGATCATGAATATTTATTTTATACCTTGAATTATAACCCAATACTACTTTATTTTGTTGCCCAAATTCTTCTTTTGCCATTCGGAGCTCTTTTAGTTGGCTCCGGTGTGCCTGTGACATGCCTCCAAAACTGTGAAAGTTATTTGTTCCTTGTCTAGCACTGCTTACTTTCTAGTACTACAGAAGCTTCAGGCTCATTTTGCATATCACTTGCTCAGCTTTAAAATCAGCTGTTTCTCCAAGGAGCACAGGTTACTTTTATTGAAGAACAGCATTAGGAATCAATGTCTGAGCACTAGGTCTGCTCCTATTGAGTGCCATTGCTTCTAGGCCCTCTCAGATTTTAGAAAAAACAAACAAATCAAAACAAAACAAAAACCAAGACATATGTGTGTATACTAATCTATATGTTTACAAACATTTCTTAATATATCCATCAGTATCTATATTAAGCTAAACATGAGTTCATATTGATATCTCCAACTTTAAGCCATTATCACATAGATAATTCTAGCTTTCTTCCCTAGCTTGTAACTTTCCATTCAACAGTGAGAAACCAGATCCCACCTGCTACCATCCATTTACTTAATTGCTCAATTTCAGTATGTATGTATAGTGATTTCTGAAATGTTAACACATCTCCTCATGGAAAACTACTTTGCCAAATAGAACATAGTCCTCATCATATATGGTTCCTTTTGCCTTTTGTCTTACAGCCTTCACGCATTTCCAAAGCTACTGAGTCAGCACGTCCCCTCCCCAAACAATTCTTACAGTGATTTCATGTGTTTTAATATAGTTTGAATCTTCTGTCACGGTTTAAGTTTCATCCTATGGTCCCCCAATCTCTTAATTATTTTTCAGTTTTTGGGTTTGTTTTTTTGTTTTGTTTTGTTTTTATTCGTTAAGGTTCACTTTTGGTTTGTGAACTTCTGTGAGTCTTGAAGACTCATTTTTTTTTAATTATATATTAAATTAAATCAGGTTTTCTATTTATTCTTGCCTCAGTTTTGGAAAATTATAATTTTTAAATAAAATCCTTTTAATTAAAAAATTTTAGTTTCTAAATTTATTGGCATAAGGATTTTTCATACTTTTTGTGATTTATTAACCTCAATTCTACAAGTTGTTATATCTTCTATTTTATTCCTAATGGTTGTATTTTGTCTACTGTGTTTCTTGACTGACATCACCATAGCTTTATCTATTTTGTTAATCTTTATAAAGAAATTATTTTTAACTTAGGTGATCCCATCTATAGATTTAATCTTTTCCAGTTAATCAATTTGCTTTTCCTAGTTGTTATTTTATCTGAATTTGCTCAGTTTTCTGATTTTAACTTTTTTTTTTTTTTTTTTTTTTTTGGAGATGGAGTTTCACTCTTGTTACCCAAGCTAAAGTGCAATGGTGCAATCTCGGCTCACTGCAACCTCCACGTCCCGGGTTTAAGAAACTCTCCTGCCTCAGCCTCCTGAGTAGCTGGGGTTATAGGTACGCCTGGCTAATTTTTGCATTTTCAGTAGATATGGGGTTCGCTATGTTGGCCAGGCTGGTCTCGAACTCCTGACCTCAGGTGGTCTGCCACTTGGCTTCCCAATGTGCTGGGATTGCAGGCTTGAGCCACTGTGACCAGCCCTACTAAGTTAACTTCTTGGATTGAGGGCTGATTTAGTTAATGCCAGTTTTTATTTCCAATATGTTAACTTTAAGATTTCAGATTTCACTCCATACTTCTTTAGCTGCCTCATTTTGATGCGCAATGCTTTCGTTGTCATCTATAAATGTTCTCTAATCTCTATTAAGAATTATTCTCTAACACATAAATTATTTAGGTATAAATATATACGATTTTCTTAGTTGCAATTTTGCTATTTATTGATTTCACTGTTATTTGAGTACATGATATTTATGGTGCTCATTTTCATGTATTTCTGGAGATTTTCTTTATGTATTAACTAATATTAGACAGAATTTTATATGTTTATTACTTCAGGCTTAATTGTGTTGTTCAAATATGCTATAGTCCTTCTAAATTTTACATTTTTTATTTACTAATTATTCACTAGGTATATTAAAATCTTGTACTATGAAGACTGTAAATTTGTTCATTTTTTAGTAATTTTTTCAGTTTTGCTTTATACATTTTAAAGCTATATTATTAAATATACGTACCCATTATTCCTTGGTATTTTGAAATTTAACAACAATATGCATTGATGAGTGTGCACATTGATGAAAGTAATTTTCTTTTATTGTGTTGAGCCAATTCTTTTTTCTTTTTTTCCTCTTTTTGAGATGGAGTCTCATTCTGTTACCCATGCCGGAGGTTGAGCCAATTCTTTCTGTAAGTTCATCTTCTCCTTCAGCTTCGGGAGATTTTCTTGATTTATTTCTTCAATATTATTCTCTCTATTGCTTTTCTCCTTTCTGTTTCTGGGGCTCTTATAACTCATACGTTGAAATCTTCTATAAAATGCTCTAATTTTCATATTTACTCCCACTTTTTCCCTTCCCTCTTTTCTTTCTTTGGTTCATTTCTTTAGTTTTCTCTTAGGCCACCAGCACTATACCATTGAACACTTCAGTCAGTCCATACTAAATTGCACTTGATTCCATGCTCTCTGACATATAGGCCTTCAATGGGCCTCCCTCCTGCCTGAAATGCTCTCTGCTGCCCCTGCACCTACATCTTCTGGATAATGCCTACTCAACTTTGGGTTTTATTTTTCTGAGACAATATCTTGAGTGGTAGGCATATTCTTCCTAGGAATTTTGCTATTGCTTTTTCTTTTTCCAGGAGTCATAATCAGCCCTATAGCCACATGTATAAAATTTTTTGACTTGGGGGTTTCCAACCCAGTACATAAATATGAGTTAAAATAAAATCTTGAGCAGCGTATAGGCTCAGAATTTTTATTTCTAAATAAACTCCTTCTCACCAGATAGTAACACCAGAGGAACGATCTCCTTCTCTTTTCCTCGTGTGATATATTTTTTATTATAAGTCTTCCTTCCACCAATAGTGTAGGTCCTCATTGAAGGACCCAAGCTTTACAAAGGGTCTTATTTCAAGTCCCCCACATACTCCAGGCCAAAGATTCATCTTATGTCACTATGGGAAAAATTAAACCTGAGCTTTTAAATTACTGAGATTATAACACTCCACCTCAATGTTTATGCATTTACAAAAAGTTGGTTCTATTTAATAAACATTTTTTAACATTTTGATATTTTTAATATTCTTGCCAGAAACAGAAATCTGGGATAATAAATTGGAAAAATGTTTACTTCGAGATAACTGAGGTTTCTAATTCAACAAACACCAACATTGACAATGTTGGGCAACAAGGTATTAGTCTGATTATATGTCATCTCATTTAAAAGTCATAAATATATGAATTCCCTATTTAATAAATGGTGTTAGGAAAACTGGCTAGCCATATGCAGAAAGCTGAAACTGGATCTCTTCCTTACACATTCCATATAAATTAACTCCAGAAGGATTAAAGATTTAAACATAAGACCTAACACCATAAAAACCCAGGAAGACAAGCTAGGCAAAACCATTCAGGACATAGGCATAGGCAAAGACTTCATGACTAAAACGCCAATAGCAATGGCAACAAAAGCCAAAATAGGCAAATGGGATCTAATTAAACTAACAAGCTTCTGCACAGTAAAAGAAACAATCATTAGAGTGAACTGGCAACCAACAGAAGAGGAAAAAATTTTTGCAATCTACCCATCTGACAAAGGGCAAATAACCAGAATCTACAGAGGACTTAAACAAATTTACAAGAAAAAAAACAAACTCCATCAAAAAGTGGGCAAAGGATGTGAACAGACACTTCTTAAAAGAACACATTTGAAATAAACATATAAAAAAAGCTCATCATCACTGGTCATTAGAGAAATGCAAATCAAAACTACATTGATATAACATCTCACGCCAGTTAGAATGGTAATCATTAAAAAATCAGGAGACAACAGATGCTGGAGAGGATGTGGGGAAATAGGAATGCTTTTACACTGGTGGGAGTGTAAATTAGTTCAACCATTGTGGAAGACAGTGTGGTGATTCCTCAAGGATCTAGAACTAGTAATACCATTTGATCCAGCAATCCCATTACTGCTTATATACCCAAAGGATTATAAAACATTCGATTATAAAGACGCATGCACATATATATTCATTGTGGCACTGTTTACAATAGCAAAGACTTGGAACCAACCTAATCGCCTAATCAATCATCAATGATAGACTAGATAAAGAAAATGTGGCACATATACACCATGGAATACTATGCAGCCATTAAAAAGGATGAGTTAATGTCCTCTGCAGGGACATGGATGAATCTAGAAACCATCATTCTCAGCAAACCGACACAAGAACCAGAAAACCAAACACTGCACGTTCTCACTTATAAGTAGGTGCTGAACAATGAGAACACATGGACACAGGGAGGGGAACATCACACACCGGGGCCTGTTGGCGAGTAGGGAGCCTATGGGAGAGATAGCAGGGCGTAGGGGGATTGGGGAGGGATAACATTAGGAGAAATACCTAATGTAGATAACAGGATGATGGATGCAGCAAACCAATGGCACGTGTATACCTATGTAACACACCAGCAGGATCTGCACATGTACCCCAGAACTTAAAGTACAATGATAAAATAAATAAATAAAATTCATAAATATATCTATGACATAGAGAAACAACTCTATTACATGAGCAAAACTGCTAAATCTCACAGTCAAACGCTAAAGTCTACCTGAAAATTAGAATCAACTCTGCTGATTGCAAGTTGAGTCCGTGATATCACACTTGCAAAAGCATACATTTAATTACAGCAAAAACAACAGCTTATATTTAGTGAGCCTTTACTGTATGCCACAATCACTCACATGCACCTCTCAATATTTTCCAAAATATTCTTATGATACAGCATTCTTACACAATATAATTCTTTCAATTTTATGCATAATGATATTTTATCTATTGGAGAAGAAACTTATTTCAGTTCAAAATTCTTGGCTGATAATTTGTTTTGTTTGATAAGGCCCCAATCCCTTCTAGTTTGTAGGGTTTCTGCTGAGAAATCTTCTGTTAATCTGATAAGTTTTCCTTTACAAGTCATCTGGTGTTTTGCCTCACAGCTCTTAACATTCTTTCCTTTGTCTTGACTGTAGATAACCTGATGACAATGGTGACGATCTTTTTATGATGAATTTCCCAGGTGTGCATTGTGCTTCTTGTATTTGAATGTCTAGGTCTCTAGCAAGGTTGGGGAAGTTTTCCTCAATTATTTTCCCAAACATGTTTTCCAACCTCTTTATTTCCATTCCTCCTCAGGAACACAGATTACCTTTAGTTTTGGTTGTTTAACATAATCCCAGACTTCTTAGAGGCTTTGTTCATATTTTCTTATTCTTTTTTGTCTTTGTTAAATTGGGTTAATTCAAAGACCTTGTCTTCAAGCTCTGAATTTCTTTCTTATATTTGTCCAATTCTATTGCTGAGACTTTCCAGGTCATTTTGAATTTTGTAAGTGTGTCCATTGTTTCCTGAAGTTTTGTTTTTTTATTTATGCTAGCTATTTCCTTGAATATTTCTCCCTTCATTACTTGTGTCATTTTTTTTTTTTTGGATTTTCTTACATTGGGCTTTGCCTTTCTCTGGTTCCTCCCTGATTAGCTTAACAACTAACCTTCTGAATTCTCTTTCAGGTAAATCAGGGATTTCTTCTTGGTTTGGGTCCATTGCTGGTGAGCTAGTGTGATTTCGGAGGGTGTTAACAAACCTTATTTTGTCATATTACCAGAGTTGGTTTCTGATTACGTCTCATTTGGGTAGTCTCCATCAGAGGGAAGGTCTAGGGCTAAAGGCTGTTTACATTCTTTTGTCCCACAGGGTGGTCCCTTGATGTAGTACTGTCCCCCTTTTTCTATAGATGTGGCTTCCTGAGAGCTGACCTACAGTGACTGTTATCTCTCTTCTGGATCTAGCCACCCAGCAAGTTGGGCTGGTACTGGAGGTTGTCTTCACAGAGTCCTGTGGTGTGACCCATCTGTGGGTCTCTCAGCTGTGGATACCAGCACAGTATTTGGGGTATCTCCTGGGTCCTCTAGGAATGATCCACTTCCTTCAAGGAGTCTGTGGGTCCTCTTGGGTTTCCTGATTTATTCCTACAGTCAGTCTGGAGCAAACACTCGTAATGCAAGCCTCCACATACTCCAAGTCAGAGTATGTCTGTCCAAGTCAGAGCTGCAGCACAGTCCTGCCTCCCATCTGCCCTGATCCCCCTTGTCTATTAATACTGCTGTTTTTAATTTGTGAATTTACTAGAGTCAGCTATTAATGCAAACACAATTCTTTCATTTGACATGAAACTATTTTCTGACAAATTTTGTTTAATAGTGTAGGAAGATGTAATTCAAAATGATTAAATGTGTACTATATTCCTATGCTCAAATGTTGCCATTTTCTTATTTCTGATTTAGCCATAGTATTATGTTATGTCAAGTAAGGAGGAGGTGAGTGTAGAAAGGGGTGGTTAGAAAGTTTATAAACAAAGAGCAAACCAAAGCCTTTGTTATTGTTATTCGATCAATCCCTATGTTAACTTAAATATGGAACATATAAGGTACTTTGTGTAGCTCCAGTTTCTAATGGAATAAGAAATTCAGAGTAGATATTAAAGGATTATCAAGAAACATATAAGTGGAAGATTATCAAAGTTACATGTGAAAATTTAGATACTAGCTGCTTGACACTGTCACTGCTTTGACAAAAACAACATTTTGGGGGATTTCTGGGTAACAGGTAGAATCGCCACAAGTCTGTGCCTTCGTCTAAGAACTGATAAAAGTATTAAAGTGGCAGTTAAATCAATGATATAACATGAACAGAAAAAGTGCATTTATAGAATCCAGAATGGCAGCCAATACATAAAGTGTAATGAAGACAATGCAGGATTTGGGGCCAGACAGATCTGGATTTGAAGTTAGTCTCTATCATTTGGTAAGGTTACGAGATTCTGTTGGCTCATTCTTTAAATGAAGATCATGGAATCTGTCCCGTTAGGTTTAGGCTATGTTAAAGACAAATAATTTTAAAAGCCTATGATCCACCTGATAAATGGGGACTGCTACATTATTATTGTTCTATATAGAGATAAATGTGAACAAAAAGTGCTTTTCTAAGTTCTGGGTCATTGTTTTTGAGATTCAGGATTATTTAGCCCATAGCTAAAAAGCACAGCTTCTGCAACAATCTGACTTGGCAGGCATTAAAATATAAAGAAGGAGAAACAAATCCCCACTCGAAAGGCTTTCTTCAGTCTAAAGATAAATGTTCCCTGACCTGGCCATTGCTTTGTCTCTTGCCTGTTTGCAAATCCCTGCCTCTTGCTTGTGTGGCATGCTGCACCTGCTCTGTGCTCCAGTTCAATCATCAGGGACTAAAAACAGGAACAGGTCTCCTCTTTAATATGATTCCCAGATGTGCTCAAAAAACTTGGCTGCATCAGGAGCCAACATTCTTCCCATTTATCAAGTCAGACACCTCTCATGATCTGCTGTCTAAACTGAAATTAAGTCTTGGTATAAGTTATATGGAGTGTTAATGGGGAACAAGAGAATGAAGAGAGTATAACTTAAAACACCTTTGACAATACCTATTTTTATTATGTTACATGAAAAAACAGGCCCCAAAGGAAGATGTATTGAACATATATTGTTGAGTTTTGACAATGAACAGGCATGGAGGCATCACTAAGTGCAAGACCCTTTGCCCAAGATGTGGATACTAGGCAGCCATGGAAAGACAGCTAATGATGCAAGAGAATAGAATATGGGAAGTACCTTGTGAGTCTGCATTCAAGGAAAACAATGGAAGTTCTGTCTCAGCTAATTATCATAATTTCACATGCTATATTGTGAAAGTTGCACCTTGCACACGGTGCCCTAGCCAAGGAGACAAGTGGGATGAAAATCCATCTTGCACTTGCCCACCAATCAGGACACTAACTCAGGCTGAGTTTACCCAGAGGAAGGGAAGCTTTCTTCTAAGTCTCACAAGGAGCCACACTGGTAAAGCAAGTACATTTTTCATTGATTCTCTCATTCATTATTATACTTATGTGTCATCACTTACCCAGATGCCTTCTCTCCCTTTGATAAACCAACAGGCCCATGATCAGGAAGTTCAGCAGAAAAGACTGGCCTCCTATCTAGGGAGCTTCTTCATTTAATGTGTCCCAGTCACTCACTCTCTCCTTGAGGGACACTCACTTGTTTCTGTAACATCTCCACCAAATACATAATTGGAAATAGAGACAATGTTGTGTAACAGCAAATCCTTACCATATGGCTCTTTATAGTGTACAGAACAGGTTCTCATAAACTGCCTTTTTGATCCTCATGACAACTACTGGGAAGGCCAGGATAGGTATCAACATTCCCATTTGACAGTGACTGAGACTCTGAAGATACCTCTGCATCCCAGATATAGGTAGGCTCAAGGATGTCTATTGCACATACATCTTGGCAATTAAAACAATGGTTTTTTTCCCTTTTCTATAACACAATTTTGACACATTTATAAATGGCTTATTTAAAAATGTCTCCCAGGTCAGAATAACCTCAACACATCAGCCAAGATAAAATGGTCTTTGATATTCCTTGTATCTCCATACATGAAATTTAGCAAGTAAAATGTTTATACAGATTTTTAATCAGATTAACAGATGATGTATAAAACAGATTAAAAATTTGGAATTAAAATGTTTATTATCAATATAAAATCAGATCAATACTGATCCATTTTCCGATCAGTCTTACCTGGGGAAAAATAAGACTGATATGAAAATTCCAAAATAATTCTTCCAAATTAAATAATTCAACTTTGTCAGCTCCTAATCTAGCTGATGTCAGCAGGTAACAGTCTGCACAGTGACCTTGCTTTCCCACAATGCCACGGCACACCCATGGCAGGATTCACTACTGACCCTCTCAGCCTGAGCACTAATCCCAGGAAGCTCTTGGTTCTGTTTCTCTAATATCCTGAGGGATTTCAAAGTCTAATTACTCTTGAATGTGAATGTGAATAAAGAATAGCCCTCAGTGACCTGGCCAGCTCTGACCTCTTCTCCTTGCTCTCCACTCTGTCTCACCCTCTGATGTTACCAGATTTGTCTTCTTAAAGCATGATACATAGTTTTCATATTAACTCTCAGGTTCAAAACCTCCGTGGACCTTATTGCCAATTCTCTATTATTAAAGAGAAGAGTCCTTACCTTGGAATTTAAGGCCTACACACTGTGGTTCCAACCTCCATGTCAGTCCATTTTTCTCACTAGTCCCTTCACAAATACACAACTACTCTGTTATTTACGTACATGCCCACGCCTCTGCTCACAGAAGTGTACACATCGTAAATATTCTCTTCTTTCTTTCTCACAATAGCATGTACAAAATCTACAAGTGTTACCCTAAATGATATCTCCACAAAAACTTTCACTGATTCCTTCTCGCTGGGAATAATCACATGTACCTTTGAATTTTGATGTGTATTGAGTATTCCCATCTTAAATACCTTTTGCTTTTTGCTTTGTATTATTTATTTCAGAACATAACCTTTCTGAAGTTGGGGGGGGTCTGTCACACTTTATTCCTTTGATATATTACCTGATATTTATAAATGTTTTCACAACAAATTGATAAATACAGTCATAGCTACTCTGCATTTGGCCTTCTCCTCATTGTAACAGAATAGTTTTTTCTCTAGGGTGCCAGGGGAATCTATCTAGCACTTCCCATTCTTATTGATTCCACTTCTCAGTGGAAAACCATTTAAGTTAACAATTTATCTGAATGCTCGCATGGAGGGACATCAGAGCTTCCAGCTATGGCTGAAAGGTCTAGAGAAAGTTTGTTTCCTTGGCAGCTGTAAGGAAGAAACATTGTTGATTGAGCTAGGAAAGGAAGAGCATCGCTAAGAGAACATTCATATGCTCTGCCATAATGAATTTGTGCAGTTCATTGCATTTTTCAGTCGTAAAAATAACATTTTATTTTGTAGTTTGCATACTAATTCTGGACTCTATTTGTACATTGTTTACAAGGTAAGAAACAAGCATGCTGACTAACAATTGCTGTATCCTAGGCAAGTACCTCAAAGTGGGTCTGGATACATAAAAGCAGGTGGACCATGTAACAGGAGGGTATGGGGATGCTCCAGTGGAGAACCAGCTTCTGGCTCTTCTAAGCAGCACAGATGTGTGACACTCACTGCCAAAGAACAATCTAAGGTAGAAAAGCTTAGAAATCAAAGCTCCTGGGGCAGCAAGGCAGTTTAAAATAAATAACTGTGCAAACAAATGATTTTGGTTATGAGGGGACCTGGCTGTTGATCGTCTCTCACCAATCTAAAATGTGACTTGGTCATCATGAGTCATATTATTTGTGGCCATGTGTAACCTTCACTTCCCCTGCCAGAGTTATGCAGTGTGTCACCTGTGAGATGTAGAACACACTCAGCCATCCTTGGCAAAATGATATTTTCCATTGAATTGTAATCCAAGGAGGCTTAGAAATGCTGCCTGGCACTTCTTCCTCCTTCTCTTCTCATTTGAGGGAATGACATTTTTAATGAGGAATATCTGCTTATTGTCTGTTGTTTAAGAGAGCTGAGATTACCTTTCTCTGAATATCTGCTATCTAATCATCCAATAATCACTTTGGGAAGTAGGTTGTTTTGTCCCCATTATGTGGATGAAAAACAGCTCAGAGAGCTTAATTCCTGGCTCAGGGACCCTCGGGTGGTAACTGGTGAGTCAGGATCTGAGTCTGAGCAGGGCTGTACAGTTCCCTTGGCTAAGCTTGCTCCAGTACACAGCCATACCTGTCTCCAGTGATTGGTGAGCTCTCTGGAGCCCTACTTCCTGCAGATGAAAGAAGCACTCACTGGTATGATCAGACCATTTTGGTATGGTCACCAGATTAAGCAAACAAAAATACAGACAAATAACATTTAGCATAACTATGTCACAAGCAATATTTGTGTCCTATATTTTGTCTGGCAAGCCTATTTTAAGGAGGATCTTTGTTAAATCACCTACTCACTGTATCCCCAGAAGACATCCTGGCTCTGTATTTCAGATGGAGCTAAAAAGCTATTTCTGTTGATGACTTCCATAAGGGAAATGGCCACAGCTGAATAATTTCTGAACCTACCATTGTTGCTTAACATGAAACTTTTTAGATCTAGACGTAGTAGACAAATAGGGACTGAATAAATTTCCTAAAGTTAAGATAGATGACCTGACTTACATATTGTAAAATCACTCATAATGACGTTCAGATCAGCAAGATAGGGTATTAGTAATGCATGGGAAGAAACAGAAGTAAAAAGAAAGGATAATAAGGCAAATGAATTTGGAACAATTAATATAAAAATCCAAGTCGTGAAGATTTGTTGTATATAGATAACAGAGAAGCATACAGTTCTACCACAAGCTCTTTTAAGCACCTTACCTATTTCTCAACCTAGAAATGTGAATAGCTGTAAGTAGGAAATATCTTAGCATCCTCTTGTTTCCCAATTGCCAGGGATGCAGGCTTCTCCTGACCAGGCTTAGGGACATGCCTGACTTGGGAGGGCACCTGACATGCCCAGTAACATTTTCTGGTGACTCAGCCTCACCCCAGAGGGCTGCTGACCTAGATTTGAACATTTTATCCTAGTTTTGGCATCATGGAATGTACTCATTCTCCATACTGTCATTAAGAACCAGATTCTGTTCTCGAACACAGTGGGTAGCACACCTAACTTCCTTCTCCAACATACCTTTGTTTCACTTAACAGCCTGAATGTCATCATGTTGCTTTCTGTACTCCTATTTCCTTACTCAGGTTATGAGCTAAGATATTTTATCACTCCCTTTGAACAGCACTCTTTAGTAGATAATAAGTTTGCTCCACCTAGATCTGTTTAGATCCGCTTTTGCCATTTTTGTATGTACACACATCATTCAATGTCCCTTTGCTTTCAATTGATGTAATATCCATTTTAAATAGAACTGTCTGCAGATGTTTGTAGCCCCATCAGCTCGCAGCAAAAAAGACAGAGTACCTAGGAATTGACATTCTCCCCCTATTTTGGGCAGCCTACCAGAGGCAGAAATATGTAAACCCAGTCATCTATTCCTTAGGGTTTCCTTGGGGCATAACGTCATGGTGGCATAGCTTACACTTCAGAGCCTTCCTGTGGGATGAGGCTATGAGCTACCTTCTGTGGGGCTTTGCTTGGCTTCCTTCTTTTCCTTGTTTCCTCTACTCCCTTACTGGTTCCCTCTAAAAGCAATCCCTTAATAAATCATTGCAAATAAATCGTTACTTCAGTTCTACTTCTAAGAAACCCAACCTAAGGCACCCTACACCGTACCTGTTGCCCTCTTGTTATGGAGTTGGACTAGTCCAGAATCTCCTTGTACTACCTGCCCAAGTAGGCAGGTGTAGTCACAAATCAAGGTTATTTCCACCTTCCTGCAGGGGCTTGGTATGCCAGAAAATACAAGAGTAGCTTCTAATTCATATCTTTCATGACTTTCTCTCTCTCAACAGGAGATGCAACAAGCCTTGTGAGGCTATGCTAATCTCCATGCAGGCCACTAGTTCTTTCCCATTTAGAATTCAAAGCTTTTCATCAAACTTTATTAGTATTGGAGGTGTGTTGTTGACTCTGCTATTTGAAAGTTGTTTCTGACACATTGATTTACTACCTGTTATTTTACTGCTATATATTTATAATAAGATACCTGAATTTTATTATTCCATCCTTTTAAATTCTCAAGACATGCAAAGAAAAAAAAAGTTCATTGCCCTTCTAGTGGGACTGATTCTCAAAGAACTATAATACCTTATTTCTCACAAAGAGTTGTACTCTGTGGCAGTAAAATCATAAAATGGAGAGGGTTAGAAAAGTGACTGTTATCTCCCATTAGAAGCTGGATGGGGGTATAAAATAAGCAAGACTTGATCAAGACCACCCAGGGAGTCAATGACAAGAAAGGGGAAAAGCATCTCAAAGCTGTGTGCACTCAGCAAAGCAGAACTTTTCTTTGTATTTAATTTCTGCCCTATGGGCAGGTGTTCCCTCCATCCAAATCTTCCCCAAACATAAACAAGATTAGTCCTTTTCTATTCTGGGTCCCCACAGTCCTCTTCAGAAGCTCCTGAGAGAAATTGCCAAGAGATATAGTTTCCAATGCTATCTTTAGCCATTTGAGAGCAGATGCTGTCTCATTTTTCTCTTAATTTCTAGCACTAAGCAGTGAATAATTTTTATAGTGATTATCAAAAAAAAAACTATACTTAGTAGAACTCAGTAAGATGCTATCCTTGCCATCAAAATATTATTGACGAAGTAAGGAATGGGAAGAATGGAAAAGATTAAGTAATTGGTTCCAGTGACAGAAAAAAAGATCAGGATGTTCACTCTTTACACCTTGTCATTATGGAATTAGGCACATCCATATTCAAAAAGGGATGTGGTGCTGAAAGATTAAGGGGCTTCATGGCCGTCACTATAGTGTGGTCATTCACCACTAGCTCAATCATTCTTTCACTGTAAACATAAAAGAAAATGACTCTTTCAGAGGAAAAAAATGCTTTTATGGGCAACTCAGGTGGATAATACAAATGGCTGTCCATCTGAGGATGCCTCTGGGCATAAATCAGATAATTATACCTAGAAAGGGAGGACCAGAAAAGACTAGAATGCATGCCCACTGAGTGAGTAAGGGGTTAATGATGGCCCCAGGAACATGAGGAAAAGAGGCAAGTGAGGAAGGCAGAATGTATCACCAAATATATGTTCATTTAAATAGATGAACTCCACAGACAACACCAAACTATAGAAGCAGACCTGAAAGGGTAGAACATATGATTCTTTTTATGCAAAGTACGAAAACAGACAAAGCCAATCTATTCTATTCAAAGTTAGAATAACAGTTGCCCTTCTATGGTATCTATAGATAAGGACTAGAAGGGCTGAGGGCTCTGTGCTGGCAATATTCTGTTTCCTAGTCTGGGTTCAAAGATGTCTATTTCTAGATCCTTGAGGAATCGCCACGCTGTCTTCCACAATGGTTGAACTAATTTTCACTCCCACCAACAGCGTAAAAGTGTTCCTATTTCTCCACATCCTCTCCAGCATCTGTTGACTCCAGATTTTTCAATGATCGCCATTCTAACTGTTGTGAGACGGTATCGCCATGTGGTTTTGATTTGCATTTCTCTAATGACCAGTGATAAGAGCATTTTTTCATATGTTTGTAGGCCAAATTCTTCTTTAAAAACTAAAAAGCTAGAATTCAGAGGGGAGGAAAAGTTGACTTAAGGTCGTATGGCTACTATTTTCACTAAATAAACAGACTTCATGTAAAAAGAGAATAAAGCATGATATGTTCAGTCAAATGACCCCAAACTTACCTATACCTATAACTTTTTGTATTCCAAAACATTTATATTGAAATAAGCAGACTGCACGAATTAGGGAAAGGCTTGGCTGGGAAGTGTTACAGTGCTTACCATGATTCTGTCTTTATGGTTTCTGTCTGTTTCTTACACACTGAGGCTTTCCCTGCCAATTTGTCCAATTTAAGATGGCACTTCGTTGAACAGCCATGGCAGAACACACTGTTTACTGATATGATCATCCAGCACCATCAGCAGTCACTGCCAGGGCCCGCTAAGCCACCACAGGGCATCATGTCACCTAGCAGTACATTGGTAACAAAAACAAGATACTTCATTAATAAAAGAAAAAATGTCTTGGCCACTCACTCCATAAAGCAAGTTCTAGATTAATTCGGAATTCTGAACAGGAGAATATTGGTGATTAAGGAGGCAGAAAAAAAAGACGTGTGCCTAGAATTCTTGACTGAGAGTGGAGGTGATAATGCTAGAACTCCAGGCAGCTGAAACACATCCTATGAGGACACACGAGTAGGAGATGTTGTGCTTCTGCTCAGTGCCTTCAGGTTGTGCAATTGGTCCAAAATGATTTATGATCCATGTCTACAGAACAGGATCTTTTGTCCTTCAATTCCCCGAGAGCAAATCAAAAGAGAGCAAAAGGCAGAGGCAGAAGAAAACTAAATTTTTTCCACTGAGAATTCAACAATACAAAAGAGAAAACATGGTCATCTTTCAAGAAACTATTAATGACTATACTATTGAACTTGGTAGCAGGGATGTAAATGTGGGTGAGGCTGGATTCAAGTCTCTGAAGGGCCAGGAAGCCAAATGAGAAGCTGCTAATTAATTAAATGCTAATGGAATGAAGAGAGGTAAGTAAGATAAATCCGCAAGAGATTCATTCAAAATACAACACACAGTTTATATTTGTACACTGAATCCTAACACAAATGCCACAGACATCTCTGAGATTCTAATGAAAACTCTCAATCCTTCTTCCCAGAATTATAAACATGTGTACACTACCACATGCATTCAAGGTCAGGACCCCGTTGGAGCCCAGATTAAGAACCTATACCTTGTTGTATGTTTAGACTCACATTTGCAATTACTTTCCATCTGAATATATTTGATCAAAATCAGCTGGCAAGAAAACATATACGAATAGAACAGGATAATGTATGAATACCAGAGACCTAAAGATTTTGAATCTGTATCAAGGACTAAAAGCAAATTAGCAGCTAACACAGACAAAGAAGAAAAGGAATTTAAATATATGCAGGTGCTAAAATAAATTGGGATGCATTCATAAAGGTAAATGGGTAAAAAGTATGTTTCATATTTTAAAATATAAAAAATGAATATTTTATAAAATTTGAAAATATTAATGGAAAAGTAATGAACAGAAGAATATTTCTAATTTTGATAAAATTTCAGAAGTATATTTTGTAAATATGACATATTTTACGTATATGCTGAATTTGCATAAGAAATTTATTCAAGGGTGCACAAGAGAATGACAGCAGTTACTATAGAAGAGAAGTAAGGGACAAATAAGATTTTTTACCTTCTTTTTGATATGTTTGAATGTTTATTAGGAGTATGCAACATCTGAGATAAGGGGAGACCAGGTGGCCTTTATAATCACTCAGGATGCACACAGAATCAACTCATGCTCTTACTTAAGCCATCGCGACACAAACAAGTATGCATTAGGAACATCCCACAATTTGAGCACATTGAGTTTTTCCAGAGGCATATTCTGAACCAAGGATTTAGGAGCAAGTGCTTTATTAAGAAGCTGTGTTAAATCAGCAAGGCATCAGAGGAGTCAGGATAGGCTAGGAGAAGCAGCCAAATAAAAAGGCAATTTCAGGAAGAGTCCCACACTCAGTCCAATCCTCCAGGGAGCACGAAAGTATAAATAGACCTCAGAATTTGCCTTGCATGGAGGCAAAAGAGCTTGGTATTTCCACATCAGTCCTCCATAGGCTATCTCAGTTGCCTGTTGTTTGTGGAGAGGGTATATAAAATCTTAGAGATTTCTGGTTCTTTGTACAGTATGGTGACTCTGGTATCTAAGGGCAATGCTCTGAAGGATGCAGGTACTAGCTGTTAGCAAGAAAACACACAAAAGCTGGGGACACAGGCACAGAGAGGATAGGATTCCGATGGGACCTGGATGGGGCACCAACCACACACTCACATTCAGCAAGGTTGACATGTTTATTGAGAGTCTAGAATTGTGCTGTCTAACATAATAGCTGTTGCCACACGTGACTACTGATCACTTGAAAGTGGTTATGCCAGAAAGAGATGTTCTGTAAGTGTGAAATAAATACTGATTGTTAATACTTGGTAAGAAGAAAAAGTCAACTACTATCTCAATAATAATCTTTTTATTTTGAATCCATGTTGAAATAATATTATAGATTAAATTCAAAAAAATTATTAAAATTATGTTTACCTGTTTCTCTTTGCCTTTTTAATGTGGCTTCTAGAAGATTTAAAATTACATATATGGCTCAGGTTAAATTTCTATTAAATTGCACTGATCTAGAATATGTCTGACACAGTGCTAAGCGTTTGGGATATGACAGTGACCAAAGAGAGACATGGCCCCTTCTATCATGATGCTTACAGTCAGTGCTTGTACCAGACAAAAATCAAATGAAGAAATACAGCGTTACCATTTATATTAAATATGCTAATGGAAATAAGGTAATTTATAATGAGTAATAAGACAATGAGACGGCTTACAGCCAGAGAGGGATTTACTTCAAAAAGGCTCATCAGGAAAGATGTGTCTGCAGAAGTGTCTTTTAAACCCAAGACAGACAGGAGCGAACCGTGGCTAGGGAGGTGGAGAGAAGTAGTGAGAAAGATGAGTTGAAATGTTATAAGGGTATTCCAAGTCAGAGAACATCAGATGGTAGGAAAAAGCATCTATAAATTGCTTAACTTTTTGATTATACTCTAAGTGGTCTAAGACCAAAAAAAGCAGTGAAAATAACATAAAATCCCTCTAGGCTGTAGACCTCTAACTTGGCACACACAATCGACCTCTATGAAAAATGGTTACATTGGAAAGTTGACTGAGAAAGCAATTTTTTTCTCTGAATAACACTGACTTTCACTTTAGCCAGTAATGACGAAATAACTTGGAAAGCCAAAGTTTAGGTAATAGAAGCAGAAATTTTTGCTTATATTAAGATGGGGAAAAAAGGTACATTTGTAGAAGATACCTTAAACACATTCACAACAGCTTGTTTGTTTTTACTTGGTGATTTTGAAGTGATGTTAACTGCTGTTGAATACATGTAAAAGTTTTTGTTTTCTTTTTTTAAAAAATATATTTTATTGCACTTTAGGTTCTGGGGTACATGTGCAAAACATGCAGGATTGTTGCATAGGTACATACATGGAAATGTGGTTTACTGCCTCCATCCCCCCATCACCTATATCTGGCATTTCTCCCCATATTATCACTCCCCAACCACCCTACCCGCTGCTGTCCCTCCCCAATTCCCCCATAACAGACCCCAGTGTGTGATGCTCCCCTCCCTGTGTCCACATGTTCTCATTGTTCAACACCCGCCTATGAGTGAAAACATTCAGTGTTTGATTTTCTGTTCTTGTGTCAGTTTGCTGAGAATGATGGTTTCCAGATTCATCCATGTCCCTACAAAGGAAATGAACTGATCGTTTCTTATGACTGCATAGTATTCCATGGTGTATATGTGCCACATTTTCCTTGTCCAGTCTATCATCAATGGACATTTGGGTTGGTTCCAGGTCTTTGCCATTGTAAACAGTGCCACAATGAGCATACGTGTGCATGTGTCATTATAATAGAATGATCTATAGTTCTTTGGGTATATACCCAGTAATGGGATTGCTGGGTCAAATGGAATTTCTATTTCTAGGTCCCTGAGGAATCGTCACACTGTCTTCAACAACAGTTGAACTAATTTACACTCCCACAACAGTGTAAAAGTGCTATTTCTCCACATCCTCTCCAGCATCTGCTGTCTCCAGATTTTTTAATGATCGCCATTCTAACTGGCGTGAGATGGTATCTCAATGTGGTTTTGATTTGCACTTCTCTAATGACCAGTGATGATGAGCATTTTTTCACATGCTTGTTACCCTCATAAATGTCTTCTTTTGAAATGTGACTGTACATGTCCTTCGTTCAATTTTGAATGGGTTTGTTTTTTTCTTATAAATCTGTTTTAGTTCTTTGTAGATTCTGGATATTAGCCCTTTGTCAAATGGGTAGATTGCAAAAAGTTTTCCCCATTCTGTTGGTTGCCAGTTCACTCTAATGATTGTTTCTTTTGCTGTACAGAAGCTCTGGAGTTTCATTAGATCCCATTTGTCAATTTGGGCTTTTGTTGCCAATGCTTTTGATGTTTTAGTCATGAAGTCCTTGCCTATGCCTATGTCCTGAAAGCTTTTGCCTAGGTTTTCTTCTAGAGTTTTTATGGTATTAGGCCTTATGTTTAAGTCTTTAATCCATCCGGAGTTAATTTTAGTGTAAGGTGTCAGAAACGGGTCCAGTTTCTGCTTTCTGCACATGGCTAGCCAGGTTTCCCAACACCGTTTTTTAAACAGGAAATTCTTTCCCCATTGCTTTTTTTTTTTTTTTTTTTTTGGTCAGGTTTGTCAAAGATCAGATGGTTATAGATGTGTGGCATTGACTTTAAGGCCTCTGTTCTTTTCCATTGGTATAGATCTCTGTTTTGGTTCCAGTACCATGCTATTTTGATTACTGTAGCCTTGTATTATAGTTTGAAGTCAGGTAGCATGATGCCTCCAGCCTTGTTCTTTTTGCTTAGAATTGACTTGACTATGTGGGCTGTCTTTTGGTTCCACATGAAGTTTAACGTGTTTTTTTCCAGTTCTGTGAAGAGGGTCATAGGTAGCTTGATGGGGATAGCATTGAATCTATAAATTACTTTGGGCAGTATGGCCATTTTCACAATATTGATTCTTCCTAACCATGAGCATGGAATGTTTTTCCATCTGTTTGTATCCTCTCTTATTTCCTTGAGCAGTGGTTTGTAGTTCTCCTTGAAGCGGTCCTCTACATCCTTTGTTAGATGTTTCCTT
Organism: Callithrix jacchus; assembly: GCF_049354715.1. Classification (NCBI taxonomy): domain Eukaryota; kingdom Metazoa; phylum Chordata; class Mammalia; order Primates; family Cebidae; genus Callithrix; species Callithrix jacchus. The sequence continues at coordinate 74,201,969 of NC_133518.1, forward strand.
GGTATTTTATTCTTTTTGTAGCAATTGTGAATGGCAGTTCGTTCTTGATTTGGCTCTCTTTAAGTCTGTTATTGGTGTATAGGAATGCTTGTGATTTTTGCACATTGATTTTGTATCATGAGACTTTGCTGAAGTTGCTTATCAGTTTCAGGAGATTTTGGGCTGAGCTGATGGGTCTTCTAAATACATAACCATGTCATCTGCAAATAGAGACAATTTGACTTCCTCCTTTCCTAATTGAATACCCTTTATTTCTTTTTCTTGCCTGATTGCTCTGGCTAGAACTTCCAATACTATATTGAATAGGAGTGGTGAGAGAGGGCATCCTTGTCTAGTGCCAGATTTCAAAGGGAATGCTTCCAGTTTTTTCCCATTCTGTCTGATATTGGCTGTAGGTTGTCATAAATAGCTTTTATTAGGTATTGACCCTCCATAAATACCTAGTTTATTGAGAGATTTTGGCAAAAAGGGCTGTTGAATTTTGTGGAACGCCTTCTCTGCATCTATTGAGGTAATGATGTGGTTTTTGTCTTTGTTTCTGTTTATGTGGTGAACTATGTATATAGACTTGCATATGTTGATCCAGCCTTGCATCCCCGGGATAAAGCCTGCTAGATCGTGATAGATAAGCGTTTTGATGTGCTGTTGCAATTGGTTTGCCAATATTTTATTGAAGATTTTTGCATCTATGTTCATCATAGATATTGGCCTGAAGTTTTCTTTTTTGTTGAGTCTCTGCTAGGTTTTGATATAAGGATGATGTTGTTCTCATAAAATGATTTGAGAAGGATTCCCTTGTTTTGGATTGTTTGGAATAGTTTCAGAAGGAGTGATACCAGTTTATCTTTGTATCTGGTGAAAATCGGCTTTGAACCAATCTGGACCTGGGCTTTTTTGGGTAGGTAGGCTATTAATTGCTGCCTCAACTTCAGCCTTTGTTATTGGTCTATTCAGCGTTTTGATTTCTTCCTGGTTTAGGCTTGGGAAGGTGCAAGTGTCCAGGAATTTATCCAGTTCCTCCAGGTTTACTGGTTTATGTGCATAGAGTAGTTTGTAGTAATCTCTGATGGTAGATTGTATCTCTGTGGAATCTGTGGTGATATCCCCTTTATTGTTTTTTATTGCATCTATTTGATTCTCCTCTCTTTTCTTTTTTATTAGTCTGGTTAGCAGTCTATTTTGTTGATCTTTTCCAAAAAAACCAGCTCATGGATTTATTGATATTTTAAAGGGTTTTTTGTGTCTCTATCTCCTTCTCTCCTTCAGTTCTGCCCTGATTTTAGTTATTTCTTGTCTTCTACTAGCTTTTGTATTTTTTTGATCATGTTCCTCTAGCTCTTTCAATTTTGATGATAGGGTATCGATTTTAGATCTTTCCTTGCTTCTCATGTGGGCATGTATTGCTATAAATTTTCCTCTAGACACTGCTTTAAATGTGTCCCAGAGACTCTGGTACATTGTGTCTTTGTTCTCATTGGTTTTGAAAAACATCTTTATTTCTGCCTTCATTTCATTGTTTATCCAGTCAACATTCAAAAGCCAGTTGTTCAGTTTCCATGAAGTTTTGCAGTTCTGAGTTAGTTTCTTAATCCTTAGTTCTAATTTGGTTACACTGTGGTCTGAGAGACTATTTGTTATGATTGCCATTCTTTTGCATTCACTGAGGAGTGATTTACTTCCAATTATGTGGTCAATTTTAGAGTAGGTGCGATGTGGTGCTGAGAAGAATGTATATTCTGTGGATTTGGAGTGGAGGGTTCTGTATATCTCTATTAGGTTTGCTTGGCTCAGATCTAAGTTCAAGTCCTGATTATCCTTGTTAATTTTCTGTCTCGTTGATCTGTCTAAAATTGACAGTGGAGTGTTAAAGTCTCCCACTATCATTGTGTGGAAGTCTAAGCCTCTTTGTAGGTCATTAAGAACTTGCTTTATGTATTTGGGTGCTCCTGTATTGGGTGCATATATATTTAGGATCATTGGCTCTTCTTGATGCATTGATCCTTTTACCATTATGTAATGCCATTCTTTGTCTCTTTTGATCTTTGTTTGTTTAAAGTCTGTTTTATCAGAGACTAGAATTGCAACTCCTGGGGTTTTGTTTGCTCTCCATTTGGTTTGTAAATCTTCCTCCATCCCTTTATTTTGAGCCTGTGTATCCTTGCATGTGAGATGGGTTTTCTAGATACAGCACACCGGTGGGTTTTGACTTTTTATCCAATTTGCCAGTCTGTGTCTTTTGATTGGGGCATTTAGCCCATTTATATTTAAGGTTGATGTTGTTATGTGTGAATTCGATCCTGCCATTTTGATGCTAGCTGATTGTTTTGCCCGTTAGTTGTTGCAGTTTCTTCATTGTGTCGATGCTCATTACTATTTGGTATGTTTTTGGAGTGGCTGGTACTGGTTGTTCCTTTCTATGTTTAGTGCTTCTTTCAGGAGCTCTTGTAAGGCAGGCTTGGTGTTGATGAAATCTCTCAGCAATTGCTTGTTTGTAAAGGATTTTATTTCTCCTTTGCATATGAAGCTTAGTTTGGCTGGATATGAAATTCTAGGTTGAAAGTTCTTTTCTTTAAGGATGTTGAATCTTGGCCCCCACTCTCTTCTGGCTTGTAGGGTTTCTGCCAAGAGATCAGCTGTGAGTCTAATGGGCTTCCCTTTGTGGGTAATCCGACCTTTCTCTCTGGCTGCCCCTAGCAATTTTTCCTTCATTTCAACCCTGGTGAATCTGACGATTATGTGTCCTGGGTTGCTCTTCTTGAGGAATATCTTTGTGGTGTTCTCTGTATTTCCTGGACTTGAATGTTGGCCCGCCTTGCTAGATTGGGGAAGTTCTCCTGAATAATATTCTGATGAGTGTTTTCCTGCTTGGATTCATTCTCTCCATCACATTGAGGTACACCTATCAAATGTAATTAAGTCTTTTCACATAATCCCATGTTTCTTGGAGGCTTTGTTCTTTTCTTTTCACTCTTTTTTCTCTAATCTTGCCTTCTCAATTTTATTGAGTTGATGTTCAGTCTCTGATATCCTTTCTTCTGCTTGGTCAATTCGACTACTGAAACTTGTGTATGCTTTGTGAAGTTCTCGTGTTGTGTTTTTCAGCTCCATCAAGTCATTTATATTTTTCTCTAAGCTGTTTATTCTCGTTAGCATTTTGTCAAACCTTTTTTAAAGGTTCTTAGTTTCTTTGCATTGGGTTAGAACATGTTCTTTTAGCTCAGAGAAGTTTGTTAGGACCCATACTGTTTCTATCAATTCATCAGAGTCATTCTCCATCCAGATTTCTTCATTTGCTGGTGATGAGTTGTGATCCCTTGGAGGATGAGAGACATTCTGGTTTTGGGTGTTTTCATTCTTTTTGCACTGGCTTCTTCCCACCTTTGTGGCTTTAGCTACTTGTGGTCTTTGTTGTTGGTGATTTTCAGATGGAGTCTCTGAATGGACATCCTTTTTGTTGATGATGAAGTTATTTCTTTCTGTTTTTTTAGTTTTCCTTCTAACAGTCAGGCCCCTCTGCTGTAGGACTGCTGGAGGTCCACTCCAGACCCTGCTTGCCTGGGGATTACCTGTGGCAGCTGCAGAACAGTAAGGGTTGCTGCCAGTTTCTTCTTGTGTTATCTTCTTCCCAGAAGGATACCCACCATATGTCAGCCTGAGCTCTCCTTTATGAGGTGACTCTTTGGATATGCAGGGGTCAGGGAGCTACTTGAGGAGACAGTCCATTTCTTATAGGAGCTCAAGGACTGAGCCATGACCTCCATTGTTCTGTTCAGAGCTGCTGGGTAGGTATGTTTAAGTCTGCCTCAGAGGAACTCATAACTGCCTTTTTTTCCACAGGTGCTGTGTTCTGTGAAGGTGGGGCTTTATTTATAAGTTCCTAATGTGCTGCTGCCTTTTTTCAGAGCTGCCCTGCCCAGCAAGGAGGTAGCCTAATCACAGTCTGCCAGCAGAGGTGTTGCTGAGCTGCCATGAGCTCTGCCTAGCTGCTGTGTGAACTTCCTTGCAATTTTGTTTATAGAGGTATAGTTAGAACGGCCTCAGTAATTGTGGTCTGCCTCAGTAATAGAGAACTGCCTCTGTAATGGTGGACTGCCTCGGTAATGGCAGATTGCCTCAGTAGTGGTGGACTGCCTTAGTAATGGCAGACGCCCTTCCCCCAACAGAGCTGGACCATCCCTGGTCCAGCTGTGCTTGCTGTAAATCTCTCAATACAGTACGTTTCAGATTGCTGGTATTTGTGGGGGTGGGACCCACCAAGCCAAATCACCTGGCTCCCTGTTTCAAACCCCCTTTTTTCAGTTGAATGGGCAGCTTTGTCTCCCAGGCATTCAAGGCACCAGTTGAAATGGCTGCCCAGATTTGTGTGAGTTTTTGTGTGGAGACCCGCGGTGCTGGCTGAAACAGCCACTGGAAACTCATGGCATTTTTCAGCCCAGAAATCTCCTGGTCTGTGGGCAGCAATAACTCATTTGGAAATGCAGTAATCACTGACCCTCTGCATTGTTCTCACTGGGATCTGTACTCCAGAGCTGTTCCTATTTGGCCATCTTGGATCCACCCCCTCAAATCAAATCCAGAGTGCTGACACTGGCACACCATGGCTGAGCAGGCCATGCCTCCACCCAGGTGGGGTGGGCAAGTTTCCTAGGATCAATTCTCCAGTGTTTCTGTTGTCTGGACCTTCCAAGTACCTGTTCCTTGGTGTTCAGCCACTGGGTGGATCCACACTGCGAGGGCTTTCCTGCTCAGCTCTGGTGAGATTTTCCACTGTGCCAATACCTTCCCGGGAACATGCTCAGGAATTTTGTCACCCCCCACAGGGATGCTCCGAAGGGCTAGGCAAAGCACCTGAAAGGCTGTGCCAGCCGTCTGTCAACCAAAACTCACTTCCTGGTCAGGGAACCAAATGAAGCAGGAGCAGCCACAAGAAACAGACCTCTTGAACACTGAACTGGTAGGGAAGGGCTGATTTATTCAGCCAGGAGCAATGTGGCATCCTTGCCTAACAGCCAAGCTCCCATGTAAGAGTTTTAAAGTGGTTTTTAGAGGAAAAGATTGTTGAAGTGACATTTTCCAGCTTTATTAACTGACCTGAAGTCAGGACCAAATGCTCTGAAATGTCTAGCTAATACTAAAAAGATTAAGACATAATTCTCTAGTATATAAGAAATATAATTTGGCATAGTATATTAAATTTTTGGCAGTATGTAGATATTCCATGTAAAATTGTTAAAGTTAACTCTTCTTAGAGAAATTGTTTCTTCATATTGTTGTACCCAACTAGTACTAACATGATCACCAATTATATTTCTTTAAATCTAGCTTATTTCACATTTCAATAGAAATATATGAAAATAGAAGGAAATGGTTGGTTCAAAGTTTCAATTTTGCCTCTTGAAAGTTGCTGTAACTTTCGAATTAGTATCTTGTGGCAAATTTAGAATTGAAATTCTAAGGAGGGGGAAATTCTTCAAGACAACATTTTTCTAAATGAGAAATTGTTAAGCAGAATTATCTCCCATAATAAAGTGTATAGGGGTCTGATATATTTAAAGTGGTTTCAGGAATAACAATTTGTTTAGATAGACTATCTTATCCAAAAAACATTTACTGAATTGAGATCTTTTGTTAGTTATTATAACTATGAATAAGATTTTCTTCCTATGATCCCTGAACCTCACAGGAAGCTCAGAGAGGATACAACATGTCCCACTGGGTAAGTATTCCAACAGAGGTATCTAGAATGCTGAGGGAAAAAACGTAGAAACAGCAACTCTCCCAGAAAGGAGCAAAACAGACATGAGAAGGTGATATTTGACCTGGCCCATGAAGAAAGAGTGAGACTTGTATAAATGCAAATGAAAGAAAAGCATTCCTAGAGAAGATAAAATGAGAAAAGCTGTGGACATATGAAACTGTCTAGGGGAGTCACTAAATTTTAAGAACAGAATGTGTGGTAGGTAGTTCTGTGTGCCTAGAGCCTTAGAATATATATGTAAGGTAGCAGATGGCTTTGAACCAAAATGCTTCAAAGAAGAATCTAGAATTTATTCTTTATTTCTTTCTTATTTTTCTTTTTAAAACACATGTAGTTTTCAGTGAACATTCTCTAATTCTGTTAGACAAGGAGCAAATAAGCAGCAGCAAACCAAAGACTGAAAAGCTTTTTCTTAGTCTTTCTGATAACCTGGTTCATCCTCAGTAATTTACAAACTTTGTGTTATCTTTGTTCTCTTTGTGTTTCATTAGGGTGATTATTGATTTATGAGCAGCTTTAATGTGGCTCTTTCAGGCACCCTGAATTACCCTGACAGCAGCTCTGTAAATAGATCAATTTCTGCCTTTAAAATTCGACATCTCCTGTCCTAACAAACCATTACTTTGGCTAAACTCAGATAAAAGAATTCTTTATGTTTGGCAAAGTATCATTAAATTACCCTCTGAAGAGCCAAGGTAATATTATTCTTATTATGTCGAGTGGAAGTAATCTAACATGTTGAAATTCATTAAAGATCACTTATTTACTGAGGAATGAAATCATTCTGTAGCCCTTAGGTAACCGTGTTAGCTATCACCTTGAATTTGAGAGGAAAACAACAAGAGTCCGGGTCACTATCACCACAAATCATCCATGACTTGAGCTTTCAGCAACCTGGGATAAGCCATTTTTTGCATATGTAAAGGGTGTGTAGTCTTTTGGGGGAGGAGAGATTTCTAGATCCTCCTTCGCATATTCTTCTTGTCATGACTCCAAACTATGAACAAACACATGCTTTTAAATCTTTTCATTTTTTTAATCTGACATAATGGAATGAGAAATGAGCTTCCAGGCAAAAAAATGAAAATAAGAAAAAGAAAACACCTTGATTCGACTTCTTGCACATCTACATAACTAGCTGTTATAGCATTAGGCTAAGAGTCAAAGTTTTGAAATTTTTCCCTTCTTCATGAAACAAGGAAAAGCATACCCAACTTCTGGCTTGTTGCAAGGGATGAGGTAATATATGTAACAGTTATTTGTAAATGATGCAGCTCTTTATAAATGTAAGATTAAATGTATAAATGTAAGTTGTCATTTACCCTGCAGCTCCATAGGGTGAGGAATAAAACAGAATTTTGCTGATATCATCATTCAAAAATTGTCAGCCATTAAAGCTGTCTATATGTTCAAATGATGAGTACACTGTGTTTCTATGAATCATGTTTGTGAACCCAGTAGAAGAATGGGCGGGTGAAAAACAAGAGACATTCTCCAGGGTCAAAGCATTCTCTCCCAGGTTATTAGCTATTCAGGAAGTGATGGTCAACCTCATTGGTTATTAGAAAAATGCCAATTAAAGCAACATTCCTAGGCCATTTCAATGGATTATAATCTCCTTGAGTTTAGCCCATCTCTGCTTCTCTTCTAGAAGTCAAGCTACACAAAGAAAGGTAAAAGTTCTGGCTTGTTCTCCAGGGACCATTCTATGAATGAACTTCTATATGGCAAATCCTTGGGTGGGCCCAGTGATGACCATAACTGGGCTGTCAAAAATCTCTAATTCTGAGGTTACTATTAGGAAACCCAAATGCTTGCCACACTCTAAACTGGCCTTATCAGTTGGAAAATAAAAAAGATATTATTTAGATTTCCACTCCTTGACTCCTTTCTTTTTATTAATGGATGTCATTTATCTGGCTCCACTAACACCCCAAGATCTAAGCATTAGGTTGTGAATCTTAAAATATAAACAGTCAGTTTCATTTGGGAAGCAAAGGAACTGTAGACATTAAGCCTTTTTGTGGAATTGGCTCTCCAAGTTTTTACCTTGACAGCTTTCAGGAGCTCACATTGCATCTGTACAGCTTTTAATCTCATGTAGTTCTAGATAGGCAGCTGTAAGTCACTTTGAGTAAATGCTGGCTTTGGACAGTGATTACAGTTTATGGTTGCTTTGTCCCATGGAGAATAGCCAAGGCAGGGTACATGTATGATCTAATAGAACACAACCCACTCTGGTTTTATGCAAATGCACACAAGGCTACCTGCACAGACTTTACTAAATGGCATGCAGGTCAGGCAACAATCTTAGGATGCAGCTTCTTGGCCTTGGACCAAAGGATCACAGCTTCATCTGGTATTACAGTGGAGTCAGAGATAGGACTATATTAATTTAAGCACTGGTGAGCCTGACAATATTGTCCGCTTTCAAATTGCTAGACATACTGGATTTAAGATTACAGAAGGCCGGGCATGGTGGCTCACGCCTGTAATCCAAGCACTTTGGGAGGCCAAAGTGGATGAATCACCTGAGGTCATGAGTTCGAGACCAGCTTGGCCAATATGGCGAAACCCCACCTCTACTAAAAATATTTTTTTAAATTAGCTGGAGCCTGGTAGCATGTGCCTTTAGTCCCAGCTACTCAGGAAGCTGAGGCAGGAGAATTGCTTGAACCCAGGAGGTGCAGGTTGCAGTGAGCCAAGATCACACCACTGCACTCCAGCCTGTGTAACAGAGTTAGACTCCATCTCAAAAATAAAAGACTATAGAAAGAGTTGTGGCTGTAGTGTGTGTGTCTTGTCCATGCGTTCAAAAAAACTGCATAGTAAGTACATCTATTCAGGGTGACTTTGGATTTGCTAGTTATAGAATTCTAATGATGCTTTTAGACTTCAGATACCCACACTGAGTCTTCATTCTTAGAAAGGTAAGTTTTATTTTTTTAATTAATAAAAATAAGTGAGTCTTTATTATAAAGATAATATGCTGCCTGCTTGGGATAAGAGAAAGAAGCATTTTAAGAAAATTTTTGCAGACAAAAAGATTCTGGAAAATTTTAAAACCCCATGTCTGAAACATTAAGATCAGTCATAGTATTAAGTAGTAACAAATCATTTGAAAAGTCTTACTTTAGTTCGTGTCAGAATAAGGTAAGATGGATGTTTAAACTAAAGAATAAAAAGCTATTCTTAAAAGAAACATTAAAATTTTGTAATCTAGATAGATATTGAGGGGAAAATTAGATCTTAAAGACCATGATAGATTGAAATAAAATGGAAAGGAGATCTTCCCAGGTTTAACTACTCTTAATGAGGCATCAGAAGAAAAAAGAGTTCTCTTAACTCTTAAGAGGTTTAAAACAGTCAACAGAGCTCAAGAGAATTTCAGAGAAAAGCAGACAAATTACTGAAGCATATTGAAGTTTATCCACAGGGAGTATCAGGATCTCAGGTCCTAAGAAGAGGTGGCTTCAAATACATGCTGATGGAAGGATCATAGCAACAGCAACTAGGGACCTCTCCTTAAAGATTGAGACAGCCCTACCAAGTAGTTACAGAAAATCTGGGCCGATCTAAGAGGACAAGATCTGGAAGACTGGCACAAAACAAAAACACATTTTAAAAGCAAGTTTTAAAGTGACATAGCCATTGGAAGTGGAGAAAAAGTATTGCCTGTACTCTTAGGTATAATGATACCCACAAATGTCTCCCAAAATCGGACAAAAGCAACCTGTGGGTCCCCAATGACATTTTGCAACCCTGGGATTAAATCATAAATACAACATTCTGAAGCCTGTCAAGTTTTGCTGTTATTTTAACTAAAACATATATTTAGGCTCACAGAAGAAGAATATCTATTTTCTCATTATAAAAATCATGTCGGCTGGGCGCAGTGGCTCACACCTGTAATCCCAACACTTTGGGACACCAAGGCACAAGGATGGCTTGAGCCCAGGAGTTTAAGACCAGCCTGGGCAACACAGTGAGATCCCCACTTTAAATCAGGGGTGGTAGTACACACCTGTGGTCCTAGCGGCTCAGAAGGCTGGGACAGTACCGCTTGAGCCCACGAAGTCAAAGCTGCAGTGAGCTGTGATGGCGCCACTGCACTCTGACCTGGGCAACAGAGCAAGACCCTGTCTCAAAATGATTAATAATAATAATGCCAAACTTTAAGTAGTGAATGTCCACTTGCTCTTAAAAAATAACAAATAATGCGTTCTATAACCAAGAAGCTGTGATTATAAAACAAACAAATACCCACCTTTATGGGGAATCAGAGGATTCAAAGAAACTAAATAGATCTGCTCAGAAAAATAAACCTGACTTGGGCTTTAATGAAACACAAAATAAAATAAGCATGTCTATGGAACAAAAGCACTCTCAGCAAATGTTTTCACAAGGTGAAATATTCCAAACAGGAAATTTACCAGTTTCTAAAAGTTGAAATATTTAACATCAGCCATCTTTCAGAGAAAGCAAAATTTACAGGAATAGTAAAGGAAAAGCTAGTGAGTCTCCTGACCATCACTTTCACCCCCATTTGCAGGTCCCTTAAAAGTGTCTTAGGTAATTATCTATGAAAAACCTAAGAAGTCATTCATTTATTCATGAATCTATCACAGGTCACATGAGTAAGGCCCACTTATATAGTCTACCAGCGGAGGGAGGCAAATAACTGGTGATTATGGTATAACCTCTGGTGGGTCCATAAATAGAATAGACTAGAGGTTACTACAAATGTAACAGTGGGGCTGCAGCCAGTTACAACTGTGGTCAAATACTAGGGTGTACCTGTTAAGCAATCCTCACTTGTTGAAAATTGGTTACCATTAACATGTTGTTCCCTGGGAGATTTGTAAATGGCATCCAATACACACGAGTGGCAGTTGGTACTAATGAAGAGTAACTATCTTTTGACCTTCCCCCTTACGTTTCAGCTGTTGCAAAAGTAACAATCATCTACTGGGGGCAAACCACAGTTGACATGTGGAAAATCAAAAAGGAACCTGCCAGGATGATCTTTGTTCTCTTGTTTAGTCCACAACTACCGGGCAATATATTTCAAAAGAGGATGCATGAGATACTACACAGACAGGAGAGGCCCTTTGAGCCTGTGTGAACCCAATCCATCAGGCCTGCCTCTGGGCTTTGTCTCATGTGTCATATCTCCAGGTCAACTCTAATATGCTTTCTCACCAGCAACATCAGTCCTGAAATTCTTAAACTGACCTGCCCACAAAGGTACCTGTTTAGACCCTTCTGGTTTCTCTCTCTGTGGACTTCCCTCAACCTTTATCCTTGACACCCTGCACTGCTCATCTGGCTCTTCTTTGGATGGCAAAGAAGATGGCCACAACTGTATCCTGGGCCAATCCCCCCCGGGGCTCTCAGATGTGTGGAACCCTCACTTTCAGCATAGCGAGCTCCCTGCAGAAATGATTGAACACTGGGTCAGAAGCTCAGCTTAGTAGATAAACTCCCTAACACTATGGAGGAAAAACATGCAAAATGAGTAACTTATAGAAGACAAAGTTACTTTTTACCAGACAATAAATATTAGCCATGGCACCACATAATTATGAAGTCATTTGCAAAACCAAAACAGTTGACAAGCACCAACATGGATTGTAGCTCTGATGTTTTTCCACAGATGTATTTGGACTATTATATTCACTTTTATAAAATATTCTGCCAAATTATAGTGTGGACAAGACATTAATGTTCATATTAGAAGATATAGCCAAGGTAAGTGGTAATAAAATCTGATAGCATGCTTATTACTGATGCAAAAATACACTTAGGTTTATTCTAGAAGTCTCTCCACATGGTTGCAATATAACTGCTTTATGGGGCTGTATTCAATGATGATTGTAAGATGTACTGGAGGCAGCCTGCCCGCCATAGAGATAGTATTGGCTTTACAGTTAGATGAACTCATATTTGATTTCATCTTAGCCACGTCAGAGCTTCATGACCTTAGCAAGCTCCTAAGCCTTGCTGGTATTTAGCTGAGTCATATATCAATGCTTTTGCCATCTTCATAAAATCCTTGTATTAAAGTTATTCCTTGAAAACACTGAACTCTGATCTCTTTTTTCTTCATGTCACATTTGTAATTATAGCCTGCTTAATGTTTACTTTCTTTACTATGTTGTAAATTCCACAATAGGAGGAACTATGCGTGTGCATATCACCAGTCTACATCCAACACCTAGAGTGTATAGAACCCCTAATATATCATTTAAATAAGTACATGAATACCTGAGCATGAAAAAGATTATGATTTGGTCATTTAACATAGGTAGAAAGATAATTCCCTCAAACAAATCCTGGGGGTTCTTTTTCTCTAGGATGAATATACACATGGGATTGAATACTGTTGACTGATTTGGGGAAGTTCATAGGCAGGGTCAGACTAATGCGATACTCCATGGAAACCTCTCAGGACATACCATAGATAGAAACTTAGACTCCAGCATGTCCCAGATATCACTCATTAAGTGGGCTTTATTTTAATATTTCCCCTTTGGCTAAATTGCAGCCCCTATCCTAACCTCTGGTCATTATTTGCCTTTTGATCTAACTGCTGAAAGGCCACATTAATGAGAATACATGCTTCTTGGGTTTTTATTATTTATCAATTTCTGGTGTGAGAAAATCTCTCAAAGATAAAAGATAGAAACCTACGTCATATTGAGTAGTCAGGCCTTGAATCGTGGTTTAAATCCTAGCACATCTATTTGCTAGCAGATGGACCCTCATCTTCCCTAAACCATAGTTTTCACATCTGTAAAATGAGGATAAAATCAATACAACATCATAGAAACGTCATGAGGAATAAATAAAATAATGCCTATAAAGTTCTCGACCTGATACCTGGCACCTGCAATAAATATTAGCTATTTATTATTATTGATTCTTTTTTCCCTATGCTGAAGGCAATCTTCTTTAAAATAGTTTAAAATCAATAATTATCATACAGTTGTTGAGTGGCTACTATACAGCAAAGTCAAGGATATAGAAAATATTAAAACACTTTCTTAAAGAATAAAGTTCCTATTATGTGAATTAATAAAATTGTCAATGAAGTATAATAGGTGAAATTCCATTCAAAGGCTATATCATCTATAAAGCTATTCCAAAATAGAAACAGTTTTTAAATAAGACTTTAATACATCTTCAGGTTATTTTATCTCAACTTTCTAAACCAAAGCCACTTTGAAAATGTGAGAAGTGTTTACATTTTGCTACCATGCACGAACTTTTGACAAATCTATAAAAAGAACACTTTTGATATATTCTCATTATTTTACCAAGCAGATTTTTCTCTACTGAAGTTAGATGCCTTTTTTTTTTTTTGACATTTTTAGATGTATTTCCTAAGTTGTCCAGCTGCTATTTAGGCTTTCATATATTTTAGCATACAGAAAGCAACATAGACAAAATATAGGAAAGTAAAAGAAATAACCTTAGAATATCCATTTGCCTACTTTTTTCTGGTTTCAGTAACAAAGTATTCTGGGTAAATAGAAATTATTACTGCCAACCTATTCCATTTTTCACTCTTGACAAACATACATAGAGTCTACTATGCACCAGGCCCTGTGCCAGTACTTAACAAGGACAAATGACTCCTTTTTCGATGAAGGCAGTGGAGAGATCAGCTAAAAGAACAGGTTCTAGAATCAGACTGACCAAGTACAGACACTCAGTAACTGTGACTTGTGAAGTTTCTTCAAAGAAACTGTCCGTGGACTTAGGGATCAGGCAGAAATGAGTTAAAATTCCAGAATTTCCCATTTATTGGAATGACCTGAAATATATAATCAGTATCTCCAAGCCTCTGTTTTCTCACCTTTAAAATAAGGACCAACAATCTCATTTTGAAAACTGTGAAGCTGAAATGCAACACACATCTGCAATGTGTTAGCTCAGTGCCTAGGTCACTTAAGGCTATGCTAGTTAGTTCCCTTCTGTGTCTGTGCCTTTTCTTCAGACATACCTTTGGAAAAAAGTAAACAAATAATTGGGGGAAAATAAATTTCAGTCAGAAATTAGGAGTAATTTCTGGCATCTACCGTTCTGTTGAAAGGACAGAATGTCTTGTCGTGAGTAAAAATCACAAACACAGGCTGAGAGCTTTATGATCTAAGTCTCTGGTTGTAGTTGTTGGCCACAAATTTAGGATTTTATCAGCACCATAGAGTCAATGACTCAAGAAAGCAAAAAGATGATTAGTTGCCTACCATCCTGCAAAATGCCATGTAGTACCGATTATAGCAAGAGTTGAATGTTGGTTTCAGACAGATAAAACTGTTCACCATCTGTTCATGGAAAGATAAAGACCCTCTTCCTGTATAATAGATCAATAACGATTTGAAGAAAAGATGATTGTCTCAAATTCCAGCATCAAGTGACTGTGCTTATGTGAACAAAAATTCCACACAGGGAAGAAATAAAAGATCAGCCAGTGAAAGAGAACAATATACATTTTGAAATCCCTTTCTGCATTATCTTGGAAACATTTCACTTGTGTTTTATGGAAGACTGTAAAGTAACAGCGAAAAACACATTTAATAGACTGCCAGATACTTCAAGTTTCACTATTTTAAGACTTCAATCTTCAAAATGCTATTTTTAGCCTATTTATCCACAGTTTAAAATTTTTTCAGGTCTTAATTGCTTTTTTACTTTGAATATAGAATTAAATTTCTATGTAATACTTTATATATTTTTGTTTTAAATATAAGTAATCAACTTATACTTAAAAACAGTAAACCATTAGAGAGCAAAAGACAAAACCCAGAGAATCTAAAAAAATCTACAGCCTATTAGAATTTACAGTAAATTTAGCAAAAATACTTTGATACAAGACAAATATACCAAATCAATTTTATTTCTGCAGAAAAAAGTAGAAAATTAAAATTTATAAATTATGTAATTCAATATAATTCATCAAAACACAAATACTGTGAAATCAGTCCAACAGATGTGTAATACCCTTACACTGAAAAATAAAAGGCATTTCTTAGAGGAATTAAAGAACACCTAAATAAATATAAGGATATATAAATTCATGGTTATGAAAACTCATGTTGCAAGGAAGTAAATTAGCCTCAAATTAATCTAGAGATTCTAAGAAGTTCCAATCAAAATCCTCAGCTGGTTGTTTTTAGTTAACAATCGGATTCTAATATTTATATGAAAATGCAAAAAGCCAAAAGTATCAAGGATAATCTTGAAGATAAATATCTAAGTGCAACTTGAAGGACTTATACTACCCCATGTCAGCAATTACCATAAAGCTACAGTAATTAAGCAATTAAGACAGGGGGGTATCACTGCAAAGATAGACAAAAAGACTAGTGAAACAGAATATTCTAGAAGCAGACAAATATATAAATACTTACTTTGAATCAAATAATATATTGGAAAGCAATGAGGGAAGGATGGTCTTTTCAAAAACTGTATGCTGAGTCAACTGTATAACCACACAGAAAAACTAATTTTGGTGCCTAACTTATAATATGCACAAAAATAAATACCATGGAGATCATTGCTCTAAATGTGAAAGGAAAAGTAATAATGGTTTTGAAAGAAAATTATGAGACTTTATTCATGACTTTGGGAGAGACTGTTTTCTTCAATAGGAAACAAAAAGCATTTCAAAAAGAAAAAAAAATTGTACATTAGATTATGTTAAAATTAAGAAATTTTGTCCATTAAATGATTCCATTAAAAGATTGAAAAGGTAACCCAAAGAATGGAAGAAGATATTTGAAATATCTATTCAAAAAAAGACATATATATGTATGCTACAAGTCAGTATATATGTACTGCATCTATGTGTGTGTATATATATGTATATATGTAGTATATATGCTACAAATATAGTATATTTGTGTACATATGTATATATATACAGTATATATATGCTACAAACATGTATATATGTGTGTATATATATATGCACAGTATACAAATCAGTAAGACAAAAGGCCCATGATCCAAAATAAATACTTGAACTGACATTATGCAAAAAATAATATCCAAAATACAAGCAAGCATATGAAATGATGTTCAATTTTGTTAAACAGAAGAAAATGCAAATTGAAAACAATGTGAGATCACTATGCACCTACTAGATTTATATCTAAAATTTCAAGTTTGGCAATAGGATGGTGTACCTTACAATTAAGATTGTAAATTGGTAAAATTACATTGGAAAATTACTTGCTGATATTTACTAAGTACTCAAGATATGCCTACCCTAAGACCCTTCATTCAATCCCTACTTCATAACCAACATTATTCACCAAAATCTTGTGCCAGGATGTTATTCAAAATGGCTTCAAACATCTTACAAACAACCTAAATTTCATCGAACAGTAGAATATTAAGTTAATTATGATATATCCCTAAAACAAATACTGTATAGCAATGAGAGTGAAACACAATACTGCTACACACAACATGGATGAATCTTATAAACATAACTGTGAATGAAAGGAGCAAGACTGTATGATTCAATTTACAAAAAGTTCACCAACAGGCAAAGTGAATATACGATGTTAAAGTATGGGCGGAAGTTGCCTTTGGGTCAGAAGATGATGAGGGATAGGTAGCTTCTGAAATGCTTTTATGTCTGAGTGGTGGCTAGAACAATATGTTCCCTTTATGAAATACATTGTTCCATGCATCTATGGTTCATATACTGTTCAATTATTTTTTTATAAACATTAAATATAAAAATTGACTTTACAAAATATTACTTCCAAAAGATATATAGGAATCCCAGCTTCTTAAAATGTTACAAACATCATTTTATATAATGCTTGCCCATCTGATAATCCATGAAAATGGAGACATACCTCCTTTTTTTTTGAGTTTTTATTTTTGTAAGTACTACACTAAAATATTTTGAATTTGTGCTACTTTAAGTAGTGAAGTTGAAGTGTTTTCATGTCAATTTTCCCTTTATATTTCTTTTTCAAATTGCTCCTGCCTTTTGCTCGGTGCTTTCTCTATGATGTATA
Source organism: Callithrix jacchus (assembly GCF_049354715.1). NCBI lineage: Eukaryota > Metazoa > Chordata > Mammalia > Primates > Cebidae > Callithrix > Callithrix jacchus. Next base: position 74,218,769 of record NC_133518.1, read on the forward strand.
CAGTTATTATTACTATTTTGTGAGGCTTCTTCATGCAGTAATAGAATTAATAACTTGCAGTGTGTTTACAATCATGACCCTTGGCAAAGTTGTTTACTGTTTAAGTGTTACCTTTCTCATCAGGAAAACTGGATAACAATAATATCAGCACTTCTGAAAAGGTTTTCTTTTAAAAATTACATGATATGTGTACTGCAAAACCTCTTTTCACCTTCAGCAGTTTCCCTCAGCTATTACGTGTAGGAACCCATGCTTGGCCCTGGATGGGGATAGAAAGACAATCTCTGTCATTAAGCCAGTCCTCTGGTCAGCTGTCAAAATATTATAAATCCGTTCCTTCCATCTTCATCTGTCACTTTATTCTGCTGACTTTATTTCCTCAGCATCCCTGAAGATGATTCTCTTTCTGTCTCCATAATCACTGCCTGCATTTAGGCCTCCATCTTTCCTGCCTCAATGTTGTAATGGCTTCCTAATGGGTTCCTCTGCTACCCTCTCGTTAGTCTTCAATCTGTTTAACTCCCTGCTGCCAGATTGAACATTCTAAATGCAGCTCCCATCATGCCAAGCTTCATATTTCATTTGACATGAATCCCATTTCACACAGAGAAAAAAATCTGATCCCGACTTTTCCACTGCAGCATCATCTCTAACAGTCCCCAATTGGCCTTTTATGTTTCCAAGGTTTCAAAATACAAGCAGTTTCCTGAATAATCCATGATGTTTATGTCATACGACCTTGTATCTGAGGCTCCTTCTTTCAAGAATACCTCTTTGGCTCTAGTCCTTTCCTTTAAACTCATCTCAGACACCATTTTTCCTGGAAGGTCTTCTCTTTCCTGACATTTGGGGTTCTAGCTCAGCTGATCTTCCTCTAAACTTCCATAATCTCATCCCATCCAAATACCTGCAAAGTTGCACTTAGATATTTTATTAACTTACATGCCCAACTCACCACTTTTGGAGCTATTAAGGAGCAAAGGCTGTGTCTTTTGTATCATTATCCTTTAATCCTGAACAGCTCTGCATGAATGAATGAATGAATGAATGAATGAGTAAACAAACGAAAGAGCATAATATTGAACTGCCTCTCATGGGCTGCCTCTCAGCAATATTCTCATGCAGATTTTTAAGATGAACTCATTAAAATAAAGTCAAGGTTTCTTCATTCTCTTCTGGAAGGAAGAGAAATTAAAGTAAACTCTACCCTCTATAGCCATGCAGAAACATAGATTGATCGATAGATAGATAGATAGATATTTTCATACACTAGGAAAAGACTCTATTACTTTAATTCACATGCCCATTTATGACAGAGATTCAAATGACGTAAGCTTAGGGGAACTTGAAGAATATATTATCATTGGGAGTAGGGTTATTATTCTCACAAGAATGATTCATCCCTTCAACTTGCAAACTGCTCTTTCAGCTATGGGGCCAAGAGAAAACTATATTCCTTTGTAAGTGGTGGTGGAAAGCACATTATAAATGGTCCCATTGCTTCTTTTAGGAGGATGGAATTCACCACTTTGTTGGCTGCCTAAAGGCCCTATATTAGAGCTTATGTACTCAAAGATTAGCTCATATGCTATCAAATCACCAAGAGACTTAATATGAGATGATGTTTATACAATAGAGAAAATACTTTAGCTTCTCCTATCTTGGTATTCATAAAGGAGGAAATCTGGAGGCCAGATGCAGAGATAAGTGACTAGCATCTGCTGTCAATCAATCTGCGAGTATGAATCTGCTGCTGCTTCAAGGATCAGAAGAGTTATATGTGTATGGTACATAAATACGAAGTGGGAGTTTTAAAGTACTTATTCATCGGCTACTTCTTTGTGAACTTTTTCTCCGTCAACAACCAACTCATATTTGAGTCTCTCCTTCAGGATCTGCCATATCACTTTCACCTATTTGCTTCTCAGCAGATGAGGATTTCAATAGATTCTTAAAACTCTTGCAAACCAGAAATCCCACAACTATCTGATCTTTTAAACATAAAAGCTTCTAAAGAATAGAGGTTCCTGTCATAAGTTTTATCTACATTCTTCAGGCGTTCATTTGCAGCAGACCCTTGCATCTAATCTGCGGCATGAGGGACAGTGACAGCTACATATAAAGCAGCTCAGAGACCATGAGAGAAGAGCGAGCATCCGTCACCGCCAGTTTGTGCACATCATTGTCATTGCCCTTCTGTGTTTGAGCACGAGCTGCAATGATAGCTTGTCAAAAAGTACGAAACATCCCCTATTTCCGGGTGTCTTGTGACTCACTTTGTCATTTTGCTAAGTTGGTGACAACTGTGTCTGTGCTTCCATAATATATGTAGTGGTAATATTGCTCTTTTTTGGACTGAGTATATTTATGTCATGATTTGCAAATGTTTAATGTGTGTAAGTGCTTACGTTTATATGCATTCAGTCAATACATGAGATCAGCTATAAGGACAGAGAAGCCTAGAATTCGAAAATAAGTGCCAAACTTAAGTGTCAGTATACAGTGGGTCAAAGCAGAAATATGCAAAGTTGCTTACAAGAATGAAATTATTCCTAGGCCAGCGAGATATGACAACATCCTGAGTAACAGTGGAAAGATTTAAATGTGAATGATCAAAGAAAAGCAATTGGCTAGATTAAGAAGCACTGGAAGAAACAGGAACAATAAGGAAACAAACATGATCAGTATCTATTTGACCCTCTCCAAGGCAGATGGGTGACCTGAATAAATTATGATAAAATCAAGTCTTGGCACAAAACAGCACATCCACAGAGAGTGTAACTTTTACTCACCACCATACTAACCAATCTTCCCATTTAAAAAGTGTTTTCCCAGGTACCTCAATACAAGAAAAAAAAATTCTGAATTGAGAATATGAGTATCTCCAACACTGCACATAGATCTCAGACACACACACACACACACACACACACACACACACAGAGCAAGATGGCATGCTAGTTTGTCCTGTGAATCCATGAGGGTTTATTTGATGTGTCTTTGGTGTTACTTCTCCAAAACTTAGATCAGTTCTGAACCACTGAAAAGTCTAAGCACCTACGAAGAGATGTACCAAAAGGCCACAGGGGTAACAGAACTGAAAATATTGTCAAAAGAGAGATTTGGGGCAATGGCTTATAGATTTTAGGATGGGTAGATAAGAGAGTAGAGCTAGAAGAATGTGTAAAATTGAGAGAAGTTAAAGGGGTCAGAAAGGTGAGTTCGAAGGCTGGGGAAGATCGGAGAAACTCAATGAGCATGCTGAAATGATACAACACCTCTATATATGCTAAAGAAATAGAGAACTATAGACCCAGCTGAGTTAACTGGTGAATTACACCAAACACTTAGGGAGGAAACACTGCCAATTCTATAGAGCTATTTCTGTAACACTGAAGATAATAAAGTACTTTGCCTCTCATTCTATGAGGTCAGTATTTTCCTGATTACAAAACAAGGCAAATACAAATTCCAGTTTCTGGGATCAGAAACTAGAAAATCCAAACTTATACTTCAGAAGAAGTGGAGAAAACCCCTGTGATTGCAAGTTCCAAGATTTAGCTGTGGTTGATCACTATGCATGAGCTCAAGATGTTGTTTTCATTCATCCATTCCAATGTTTGACATTTAGAATGACGGCAGGAAGAGAGTTAGACAGGAAGAATACAGATTAGGTGCCCAGTTCTTCAAAAGCTGAAGACGATACATTTTACTTATATAACAACTTTTATGTCTCCATATTTTTTTCATACTCTTCCCTTCTGATGGTATTCCATCCCCGCCCCATGTTGCCCTATGCTGTTTGCATGGGGAACACATATATTTCCCTTAGAATATGAGTTCTATGTAAGTTCATCTTTGTATGCTAGACATATAATTCAATCGCTAATTCTACGTGTTTATTGAAAAATAAAGGAAATATCATAATCACCGGGAAAGTTCTGGAATGTAAATCAAGTGCTATATTGAAATTTTTTTCTGGTGGTATTAAAAGGACCAGGAGACACATGCAATAAATAGATCAAAAAAAGGAAACTAATTTTTTTTAAATGAGGCAACTTTCTTTAGAATAGAGGACACTGGTGATCTGGATTGGCACAATATTGGTGTTTTCAGAACAGCAAAGTAAGCCCTCTGGACTGGAAAGCGAATGGACAGGGATCTAGGGAAAAATGTACTGACAACAGTTCACTCTCCAGGGTGCTTAACTCAGAGAGAGAGAGGGTAGTAGCTGGAGGACTTTTCCTGAGGATTTGAAGTTTCTGATGCTATGATAAATGGCATTTTAAAATTTCACTTTCAGATTATTGCTAAAGAAATACAATTAATTTTTCTATATTGATCTTATTAATCCTGCAACCTTAAAATGCACACTTATTTGTTTTAGTAGCTTTTTAGTAGATCCTGTAAGAGTATGTACCTAGATAATCATGTCTCCAAATAAAAATAATTTTACTGCTTCCCTTCCCATAGTTTTCATTGCCTCATTGCACAAGCTAGAACCTCCAGTAAAATACTGAAGAAAAGGAGTGAAAGGAGACATTTTTGCTTTGTTCTTTATCCTGGAAAGAAACCATTTAGTCTTCTACCATGAAAACGATATTAGCTACTATCACATTGAGGATTAAGTAAAACAAAACAAAAGATGTTGGCGATGGGCTTTTTGTAGATGCCCTTTATCAAGTGAAGGACATTTCCTTCTCTTCCTGGTTGAATGAGAGTTTCTATCTGGAATATATTATATATTTGCCAAATGCTTTCCTCTCTCTATTGAGACAACCATGTGTTTGTTTGTTTCTTGATATATTTATTGTTTTTTTTAATGCTCAACTCATCTTGCATTCCTGTGTTAAACCCCATTTGGTCACTATACAGTTTACTTTTTACAAACTGATTTAATAAAACTTTGCTAGGAATTTGTGCATCTGTGTTCATGAGGGATACTAATACTTAGGTTTCTTTCCTTGTGGTGTATTTGCCTTGTTTTGTAATCAGGAAAATGCTGACCTCATAGAATGAGGGGCAAAGTACTCTATTATCTTCAATGTTACAGAAAAAGCCATAAAGAATTGGCATTATTTCCTCCTTAAATGTTTGGTGTAATTCACCAGTGAACCCATCTGGGTCTATAGTTGTCAATTTCTTTAGTATATACAGAGATGTTACAGTTCCTTTTGAGTGAATTTTGGTAGATTGTGTCCTCAAGGAATCTGTTCATTTCAGTTGTCATTAAATTTCAACAAATTTACTAACATAAAGTTGTTAATATTCCTTTCATTATCTATAATTTCTTCATATCTGTGATAATATCTCCTCTTTCATTCCTGATGTTGATACTTTGTGCATTGTCTTCCCCACTCACCCCCCACCACCACGCCCCGGCTGCTGGTTAATCTGGGTACCAGTTATCAGTTTCAATGATGGCAAGGAAATAGATTTTATTTCATTGATCTTTTTCTCTATTGTTTTTCTGTTTTTGTTTCATTGCTTTCCATGCTTATTTCATTATTTCCTTCATTCTGCTTGCTTTGATTCTAATCTGCTCTTCTTTTTCAGATTTCTTAAGGTAGGAACTGAGGTCACTAGGTTGAGATCTCTTTTCTTTTGTAATATAAACATTCTGTGCTATAAATTTCCCTTTGAGAACTGCTTTAGTTGTATGCTGCACATTTTGAAATGTTATGTCTTCATTTTCAGGATATGTAAAATGCTTTTTAATTTCCCTTTTGATTTTCTCAAACCCATAGTTAATTTAGAAATATGGTATTTAGTTTCCAAATATTTATGAATTTCCCAGAGATCCCTCTGTTATTTAATTCTAATTAATTCTATTGTGGTTTTGTATGCTTTTAATTTTTTTTAAATTCACTGAGTGTTGCTCCATGACTTAAAATTTGGCTATGTGCACTTGAAGACTTTGTGTTCTGCTGTTTGTATAGAGTGTTTTATGAATGTAAATGAGGTCTGGTTAGTTAACCATGTTTTTCAAGTCTTTAACAGTCAAGTGATTTTTCTGTCTACTTATCCCAAAAATGTTGAGAAAGGGAGTTAACAAATCTTTAATAATATTTGTAAATTTATAGGTTTCTTTTTTATAATACATACATCTGAAGTTTTTTCTTAGGTGTGTAAAAGTGTAAGACTATTATATTCTCTTTATTAACCAATCTTTTATCATTATAAAATGAGCATTTTTCTCCATGGTAACATATGTTGCTCTAAAATATACTTCATATCATGGGTTAATATAACACTTTAGCTTTCTTTTGATTCGTATCAGCATAGTATATATTTTCTGATCTTTTGATCTTAATGTTTGCGTCTTTATATTTAAATTTAATTTCTTATTGGCAGCATATAGAAGAAACTTGCTATTTTATCCAATATGACAATTTTTGTCTTCATTTGTGTGGTATAGACCACTAATATTTAATGTTATTATTGATATGCTTAAATTTAAATCTATTATTTTGTTAATATTTTGCTATATGCCCCTCTGTCCTTTGCTCCCTTTCTCCTCTTTCAATGCCAGCTTTTGTATTAACTATTTTTTATAATTTAATTTTATCTCTTTTATTGGTTTACTTGCTGTACCTCCTGCTTTTTAGCGTGTAACTTTAGTTGTATACTATGTACCTTTTACGTATCACCCTCTACCTTCAGATAATATTGTGCCACTTCATACATAATATAATAACTTTAAAGCAGTCTACTTCCATTTCTACCCCACCTTGCTTTTGTGCCATTCTTATGGTACATTTTACTTTTATTTATGTTATATTGTGAAAACCTTAGCTTAGGTCAGAGGTCTGGATTACCTATTTGCCACATAAGAGCTTCAGAACTTTTTTTTTTCCTCAAGCTTAGGTTCTAGGTCTTTTAGTGCTCCTAGTTTTTAGTTCATAATCCCATAGCTAAGCTGCAGCCTCAGTGCCCAGGACCTAAGCAAAGGGGCTCCCATCCCCCAACAGGGTCAGACTCAGGATTCTTAGCTTTGAAGTTCTTGACCCCATTTATTGGCTGTTCAAACAAATAGAGTAGGAGCCTGAGCTTTCAGTTGTGTTGATGACATAGTGATCGCCTCCCATCACCCCACAAGGCACAAGTACACACTTTCATTGGAATTCAAAGCCCTGGTACCCACAGTTTCCCTGAAGCCACTGTCTTGCTCAAGGAACGTCACTGGATACTCAGAGACAAGCCTCCAGCAAGAAAAGATTTCACTTGATCTTGCAGTCAGCAGATGCTGTCTTTTGATCCAGCCATTCACTGTGGAACTAGGTGATCTTTTTCAGTTTAACTCTTTGGCTCCTGGATCAGCTTTCTTAGTTCTATACATTCTTTTGTGCCCATTCCGCCAATCCTTTCTGGAAATAACAACTGTATGTGGAAGCAAAGGGAATCATTTCACTTCTTTCCCTTATCTTCCCCATTTTCTTTTCGTTTTTCTCTTTTGCCCATTCACAAAAGCCTCTACCCTTCTCTCTACAAACAGTTTCAGACCCAAGAGTTTACTAACATTTTCCTAATCAGAGATTCACTAGCTCTTCAAAATTACTATTTATTAATTTATTTTTAGTTTTTGTCTCAAAAATAAGTATTTTGGAAAACCAGACAAAGCAAATTAAACCAAAATGCTAAACAACATAATCTTTAAGAACATGAGCTCTGGAACCAAATGGCCAATGTTCCCCTCCCAACTCTTTCACATCCTAGCTCAAGTCCTCAGCTTCCTCATCTGTAAAATGAGGCTAATAATAGAACCTTCTTTAGAATGGTGGGATATGACTAAAGGGGTAAATAACATACAAGCCATTACGAGCCAGAAATATAGTATGTCCTCAGGAAATATGTAAAGTTAATTTTAGTTTGACTTTGACATTTTTGTGTTTTTCATAGATATGCACATAGTAATTGTTCATAAATTGATCTTTCTTCCTTCCTTTTTTTCTTTCTTCCTTCCTTCCTTTATAAATTCATTCAACAGTGGAATGGGTATCTTCTCTGTTCAAAGCAGCACATTGGGGTTTGAGGATTAAAAGAGATGAATAAAAATGTAGGTCTCACCTTTGTTCTCAAACAACTCTCAACCTTTTGAGGGGAGAAAAGGGAGGTAAGTGTGAAAGAGGTCTTTTCCTACCGTAAGTGAACAAACAAGTTTTGTCATTAATTTCATAGGAAAACAAGCTCAAATTCAGGAAATACTTCATCACAGAAAGGAGGAAAAACATAAGTAAAGGAGGATTCCCCAGGCCTCTAACTTTCCAAGGAATAAATGGAAATCCAATGTTTTTAACTAGGCAAGACCAAAGGCAGCAAAGCGGAAGAATCCCTGTTAAAAGTTCTAGGAATTTACTCCAACCCAAAGACCACTGCTGGCCTCCTGAGTTAAATAACTACTCCACTTTAAATCTGTGTGCAAAGCTCACGGGGCAGAAGGAACAGCTGTTCCCTCAGACAGGAGCCCTCAAAGAGAAGCACAGATCAGATAACACTAGGAACTGCCTGTGTGCTGCCCTTCTCCAGGGAAGGGAATGAAGTTTGCCAACAGCTGCCTTTTTGGTGTTGAAGGCTCAGGCTGACCCTAGTGACCACAGCATAGCCATTATGTCCGGTAGCTAGTACAAGATGCCTCTAGGTGGGCAGGGCATGCTGAGAGCAGACCCCTGAGGAAAGAAAAATTATGACTCCCAAGTTAGGACAGACTCTTAATCTGGAAATGGGAATAGACAGGCAAGATACATTCGAGTATTAACAAGATGTTTTGTTTTCTGAGTGCAGAAGAGTCCTGTCAATTTTATTCCCATTCTTTTAGCCAAAGCCATAACTTTCTGTATAATTTTTCAGGGAAAATATAGGACATCATATGCAGGAAACAAATTGCATGGGACAGATATACCTAGAATTAATAAGCCTCGTCCAAGTCTTTCCACAGTTTTGGGTCAAACGGCCTTTTGAAAAGCTATTTTTCTCTATTTCTGGGGCAGATTCCAGCTGAATAATCTCTGGGGCACACATTTAGATAATCCACAAATGACAAGTTGTAAGTCAAGATGAAAAATAATGGCAAAAAGTTTTTCTCGTTGAAAGCAAAAATAAGTATTTATTAAACTTCAACAAAACATTTTTCTTTTCTGTAAACACTAGCTTCCTCATACAATTAAAATAGAAAAAGGTAGGCAAAGCATTGATTCACAGCAACATTTCAGGGCCCTACCTAATATATAAATAAAAGTTACCTGAACCAGTGATACAATCCATGTTATTAGTTACCGTTACAAAAGAAACAGAAGGAAAGAAAGCTCAGGTTGTTTACAGGCCACTGCCAGGGTAGACTAGATCAGAAGGCTACAAAGGACCATCTCTTAGGAACTAAGTATTTTCTGGGGTTCACTACCAAAATAAAATAGGAGTTGATTTTCTTTACAAATTTTCAGAAGCAATGTAATTATTTTTTAATCTTACCCACTTTCCTGCTATAGATTTTCTTTAAATATTGATACCTGATACAATAACCAGTACTAGTGTCTGCTTTTGAGTAAATTTATATGCAATGGTATCTGCTTTTGAGAAAATGTATATATTATTGAGATTAAGTTTAATCTATTGATATTTCAAGTTATTCCTCAAAGAGCTCCCCTATGTTCTGTCCCCTGACCAAATGTAGATTTCTCAATTTGTTAGAATAAGAAAAGATTACTCTAACAAATAAATCACATTTTTTGAGAGACAACTTCTCTTTCACGATACTACTATTTTCCTGCACCCATTTGGCACTTATTAAATACCAGACTGAGTGGTTGAATCCTAATTATGAAACAGGTATAGTTTTTAGGTGAGAAACAGAGACTCAAGAAGTTAAACGTCATGTCATTTAAACTCATTTTTCTCATTGTTGGGAAGTACCTGAGTCAAGATTCAGAATCAACACCATCTGGCCCGAGTCTAGACTCATAGCCACAATGCTGGAAGCACTGAGGTGCAGATGTTACTGGTGCTGGAATAATCTGTCTGGGGTCAGTCTGATTCACTGTCGAAACCACACCACTTAACATAGCACCAGACATGGAGTGCTTACTCAATAAACTAATAAATTAATCTTTTTCCAAGGACTTCAGCACATCCTCCATCATTCTGATTGATACCAGAGACCAACATTTAACTGTGTGAATAAAATGTGCTCGATTTCATGTGAGGCAGAAAGTTTGACCAACAGGATGTCAATAAAATCCAACCCTAAATCTCTGACCGTTTTACGTCATGGTCGCTTTTCTCAGATATTGGTAGCCAGAGCTCTCTACTTTCCAGCCCCCTTATGAATAAAAACATAGATTATTGGTCTTCATTCCACCAAGGAACACCATGGCTTTTGATCGGGCTCTTTCGAAGCAGAGCCTGAGACAGATTCAGACACAAATGATTTATTGAGGGAGGGCTCTCAAATCTGTAAGAAGGGAAGAAAGAAGAGCAATGCAGGGACATGGGGTGTCTGTGGAGGTGGAGTGTCGGGGAAGAAGCTGAGCGCAGCTGTGGTCTCAGAGGAGTCTAAATCTAAGCTGTTCCTCCGAGGAATGCTATAAACCACACTGCAGAGGTATCCCTATGAGAAGCAAGAGGGCTAGTCTTTTGCACAACCACTTTAGCCAGTCACTGGTTATGGTAACACCAGAAGAGACACATAATCTCCTGTTCAGCAGTCCCTGTCGACAGAGAAGAGGTAGCTGTGAGACTTAATGGGCAACGCTAAAAGAAGTTTTGGGGAATGGCAGTAGCAAAGGGAAGCTGACTGGGCACCAGCAGTGTCTACTATCACCCTCCTGGCGACTTGATGATTCCTTGGCTTTCTATCCTTAAAAGAGCACACATTACTGACTCAACAAAACGCAATGATGTCTTATCTGTGCCAGGTCTTTGTTTCAGGCCAATTTTACAAAAGTGAATAAGCCATTGTCCCTTTAACGCCTGGCTAATGGCAACACTATGTCTCCACTGAAAATTAAAGAAGTAACTACATACACAGGAGAATTTCAGATGCTGAGGAGGTCTATGAGAAAAATTAATCATTCCGATATAAGAGAGTAACTTGTGGGGTGATTATGGTTACTTCTTTGGAATGGATGTTCGGAAAAGACTTTTCTGTAGAGGAGCCATTTGGGCAAAGAGTTGAAAGGAATAAGTGTAAGAAATAAACCACTTGAAGATCTAGGGGCAGAACTTTTCCTGACAAAGAGAACAGCTAGTCCAAACTCTCTGAGGTGGGAAAAAACTTGTAAGCAACAAGCACTGAGTATAGAATGAGGAACCACTGAAGGAGTAACAAAAGCATATGAAGAAAAACCCAAAATCCACCTTCCCACAGAAGCAGAAAATAGAGAAGTGAACACAGTCAGTTCAATACTGTTAGATAAAGGCTAAGTATCTGTGGGAGGCTTCGGCGTCAGAAACTAGAAATGCAAATATGAACAAGCTGTGGTCTCTGGCCTTGCCTTAAGAAGGCTGTGAATTAATCCTGAGACATACAGGCATGTAAACAAAGATTCTAATTCACAGAACAAGTGTTCTGCACTGTGAACACACAAGGAGAGAAGCACTGCATTCTGCTTGAATGTGGCAGTTAACACCTGCAGATTAACACCTCCAGAGGAGAGGCAGATTTTATTTCAAGATCCCCTGAAGGAGAAATGGAGGATGTAATGTTCCAGGAGAGAAAAAGTATGAGCAAAGGTATGAAGGTGCAAAATCTGAATTAAGGAGAAGTGTATGTATTGAGGGTATAAGAAGGAAAACATTCGATGAGGAGAGACAGGAAAATCTGTTGATATACCTGAAAGGGGAAAACAGAGCAGCTCTGATGCGATTACCTGCTAAATAATTTTCCTTTAATTAAACAGCACCAGAAAAATACAATCAGCTTTAATTTCATTCCTAAGGGCAATGTTTCTCAAGTGTGGAGCATAAATCACCTGTATTAGAATCACCTGAAGTACTTTGCCAAATGCAGTTTTCTGGGCCCCTGCAGCTCTTCTATAAAAAGGGTTTAAAACCTGCTACGTTGTAATCTTTTTCTCGGTGATATATAAGTACTTCCTAGAGGCTATCCTCATAGGTAAAAATGAAAGTGTGTCATCAATTGTGTTTATAGAGAAATGTATTATCTCACATTCTGTTGGTGGGCAGTGTGAGGGAAAAAAGGCAACCAGAAATGATCTATCAAATGTAGTACGCACATGCCTATTGACCCAGATATTTTGTTCCAATCTCACAGAAGGTCTACACCGTGACTGGCTACCTAAATTGCCAGACCGAGTACGAAAGGAAAATATAGGACACTTGGGACACTTGTTTAAAAATTAAGAATTTCAAGACAGTGACAGCAGAACATTAAACCAAAGAGGGAGCTCTTGAGTGTGGAGACTTTTGTAACTGCATACATGGCAAATCCATGAAGCCAACCCTGACTACCACATATATGTAAAGTTACATAGCCAACAATATTTATTGCAGAATTGTATGTAATAGAAAAAAGTAAACTTTAATGCCCAAGGAAATTGTAATTTAAATTAATTATAAAATATTCATGCAATTAATTTGTTTCCATTGAAAAGGATGTTGTATACATATAAAAAAATAAACATGGTAATATTTCCTAGTCAGTAAATATTTGCTAAGTAAATAAGTGAGCTTCTGCAAAATAGGTATCATATAATATTGTTCACAAAGAAAAATGTGCTTATAAACAGCTGCAAAGTGCAAGAAAAGGGACTGAAGAAATACACAGAAATATTCACACGATTATGCAAAAAAGGGAAGGATTCGTCATACGGTTCAAGCATGTCTGTTCTGTGCAATTCTGTACTATTAGAATCAGTGGCATCAGAACATAATTGAATATTAAATTTTTAAAGGAAAAATTAGCATGTACATTCTTAGATAATTTGAGAAAATCAATCTGGAAAAGTTGAAAAAAATAAAACAGAGAAAGAACAAAGAAGCATTAAAAGCAAAAGGCATAAAAATGAAACCATCCCTGTAAACTTTGCAAAATTAATCAGGGAAGGAAGAGGGGGAGAAATGAAAATAACCACACTTGTAGGGGATTTCGCCTCAATCATTAAGTCAGCTTGCTCTCTGACTGGCTTCCTCATGGTTCTTTGATGACTGTTTTCCTAGAATCATGTAGACCATGTTACAAGATCATGGTTCCCTTTAACTCTTCCCTAGATAATAACTTGAACATTATGAAGTGTTCAGTTTTCCCTTTGAGATACCCTTTCACTTAAACTATGGATGCCAGCTGGTCTGAAAAACGCTACCATTGCCGACTACTCTGAAAGACCGCGAGAAGCTGACCCAACAAGGATGCAGTTTCCACATCCTGATGTTCTTGTCTCCCTTGCCCTGACCAATCAACAACCCTGATATTTTATTCCCTCACCCTCCATCATCCCCTGAAAAGTTCCCACCAAGAACTCATCTGGGAGATAAACTTGTGGGTCTCTCTCCATGTCCTTGCTTGGCACCCTGTGATCATTAGTCTTTCTCTGTTGCAAACTCCACTGTCTCTGTGTAATTGGTCTGTGACTGTGCAGCCAACTTGTGAACCTGTAGGTCCTATAACAAAAGCAGGTAACAAAAATCTAAAGATTTTAAAAGATAAAGATTCTCAGGTGAGAAAATCAGCACAACCATCACTTATAATTTAGAAAAGTGGAGAAGTTAGAACCAGATACCAGGCAAAAATTAACACTTTTAAAAGAGGGTGACAATGTTTGTGTGAATAAAATATAACTCAGGAAAATAATTATTAAATGGGAAAAAGAAATAATTTATACTGAAAAAGTTACAACTTTCGAAGATAGTCATAAATATCAAGTTTTATGTGCCATAATCAGAAATGGCAAAGCTGACATTACAACTGATCCCACAAAAATATAAAAGATCATCAGAGACTATTATGAATGCTTCTATGCAAACAAACTAGAAAATCTAGAGGAAATGGATAAATTCCTGCAAACACACAATCTCTCAACACTGAATACGAAAGAAATTGAAACACTGAATAGACCAATATTGAGTTCAGAAATTGAATGATAACAATAACAAAAAAAAAAAAACCTACCAATGAAAAAGGCCCCAGACCATGGATTTACAACCTAATTCTACCAGATGTACAAAGAACTGGTGTAACATCTACTGCTACTATTCAAAAAATAGAAAGTGACAGATTTGACTGCAGAACACATTTAAACTATGGTGAAAACCATAAATGGGAGAAAATATTGTTAACACAGGCATAAAATTAATATACTACGAACTAAAAACCAGACAGAAAAAGAAAACCCAAGAGAATATCAATGAAAGTCATAAATTGCCAACACACTGAAAAATAAATTCAAATAGCAAATCATTATGTAAAAAAGATGCTTAACTTCAACAATAATTACAATACAAATTTTAATAATAAAACTGCATTTTCACAAATTGAGTTGTCAACTAATCTAACTAGTTGAGAAGAGCCAGTCCCGGTGATGATGTGGGAACCATGAGATCCCATACATTACAGAAATATATGATGAAATCATTTTGGAGGGCAACTTGGCAGCATCTGGTAAAATACAAATGTTCATTTGCTACTATTCAGCAATCTTACTTTTTAGGAATTGATACTATTGTATAAGTAAAGACGGTACATGGAGATCAAGACAAGGATCTTCACTGTAACATGATTTCTAATACAAAAATTAAAACTTGGCCGGGCGCAGTGGCCTAAGCCTGTAATCCCAGCACTCTGGGAGGCTGAGGCAGGTGAATTACGAGGTCAAGAGATCGAGACCATCCTGGTCAACATAGAGAAACCCCGTCTCTACTAAAAATACAAAAAAATTAGCTGGGCATGGTGGCATGTGCCTGTAATCCCAGCTACTCAGGAGGCTGAGGCAGAAGAATTGCCTGAACCCAGGAGGCGGAGGTTGCAGTGAGCCGAGATCGCGCCATTGCACTCCAGCCTGGGTAACAAGAGCGAAACTCTGTCTCAAAAAAAATAAAATAAAATAAAACTCAAAGAAAACTCAAATGTATGTTAATAATAAAATGGCTCTTAAAATATGATATAGCCATTGAAAAGAATTCTATGCAGCTCTTAAAAAGAGAAAAGACCACATGCTTGTATTGACCTACAAAGATTTTCAAGACATCGTAAGTACAACTCAAAATGAAGTAACACTAATAAAATAATCCGATTTTTGTAAAAAGAAAACATATATAAATTATTTGTAATTATAAATGATTTCTGTTTTACTGTTACTTAACAAAGCCTTATATATCTCATTTTTATCAGTTTTTTCTTTTAAATAGAGAATTTTCTATATTTAAAATGCATCTGTTTTTAGTACTTCATCTTGATTTCAAATGTTGTATTTACCACAGCAGGTCTACACAGAACTTTAAGAAAACACCAGCATATTAATAATTGGGGCTGGAGTGGTCCAGAGGCTCCAGAATGAATGTCTTCCACATGGCAGGTGTTTATGGTCTGTGACCAGTCTGACTTAAGTCCACTAAGTAGGTATATCTATGGGTCTGACTTGCCCAAGGGACCAGAGCATTGGAGTCCACACAAACGTGTTGATCTAGCAAGAGCTGACTGCAGAAATAACAGAACAAAAGCTTATACTCTAAATATAGACAAAGATTGATGTCAGAGTAATCAATGGAAATTGCTAAAAATTGAAGTGAAAAGTTTATCAATCTAAGATCAAATGTTAGGAGTAAAAAGGGAAAATAGTGGTGGCATTCGGTCATTGACTCTTTAATTATTCAGCAAATGGTCATTGAGCATCAAAAGTGCGCCAAGCTTGGCTAACAGTTGAGGAAAAAGTGTGATCTCTCTCTGCTCAGATGGATTTGACAGTGGAGGGTGGAAGACAGACAGTGAAACAGGCAGGTATAAGATAGCAGTTAGGTGCTATGATGAGGGAACAGCCAGAGCGGTGTGGGCTAACTTAGGACTGGCACCTCGCTTCGGGTTGCAGAGGGTGCAATAGTAAAGAGTAGGAAGGTGAGGAAAAAACCTGGAGTGGAAGTTCCTTTTAAACTAGAAAGAAATCACTCAAATATAGCCACATGAAGGGGTGAGAACTGGAGAGCACTTCAAGAAAAAGGTCCCAAAGAAGAGCACGATCATGTCCTCTGAAGGGACATGGATGGAGGTGGAGGCCATAATCCTTAGCAAACTTACACAGGAGCAGAAAATCAAATACCACATGGTCTCACTTTTAAGTGAGAGCTAAATTATGAAAGCACATGGACATGTAGAGGGAAACACACACACTGGGGCCTGCCAGAGGATGGAGGGGAAGAGGAGGGAGAGGAGCAGCAAAATGACTAACGGGTACTACGCTTAATACCTGGGTGATGAAATAATCTGTACATGAACCCCCATGACACAAATTTATCTATGTAACAAACCTGCACATGTACCCCTGAACTGAAAATAAAAGATTAAAGAAAAAAAAAAAGGTTCCTGGGCCAAAGAGAACACACAGCATTTGAGTGACTATGGGAGAATCCCTGTGCCCAGAGGGGCCCGAGAGCAAAAGGAGAAGCAATGAGACCCAAGATTGGACAGGGAAGCAGGGGCCAGATGTGTGGGTAGAGTTGGTCTCAGATACTTTGCATGTACAACTCACTGTTCTGTGTGCATGAATTTTACAGTTTTTCCAATGCTAGTATTAATTCAGGTTGACTATCATTGAAAAATATTTGTGTGCAGTATGATTTTCCATTTTGCTTCACTTTTCACTGAACATTTTTATACTATATCCTGTCTTCATTCTTTGCCCCAAAATGTTGCTTCTCATTTCTCTGCTGTTTTCCATAAAAGGCTGAATAAGTTGTGATATAGAAGGGAATGTGCAGAACTCAAATCACCAATAAGCATAAATTCTGTCAAGAGTTAATTTTCTCAGGTTGTTGCAGATTTACTTCATTCTGGAATCAGCACATCATAAATACACAGATATGGTCAACCCATCACATATGTGGATTCAACCAACTGCCATAGAAAATAGTCAAGGAAAAAAAGACAGTTGTGTCTGTGTTAAACACGTGCAGGCTTTTTTCTTGCCATTATTCTCTAAACAATAAAGTATAGTAACAATTTGCATAGCATTTACATTGTATTAGGCATTAGAAGTCATCTGGAGATGATTTAAAGAACATGGGAGGAAATGCGTAGGTTATATGCAAATACCATGCTATTTTATATAAAAGGCTGGAGCATCTGTAGATTTTGTTATCATCTGTGGGAGGTGTCCTGAAACCAACAGATATCAAGTGACAACTCTATATGCATATAAATATATGCCTGCAAATGTACACATACACACATCCAGATATTGGCATATGCATGGGGTCATACTCCATGTTCATTTCTTTAATGCATTGAAGCTTATATCAGTCAGTTGTCACAATTATTTTAAGTAAGCAGTTAGGCACAGCAGGCTTTTTGTGCTAGCTAAACAAGTCATCTGTCAGATTTCATTTGCTTTTTTCTTTACATGATAGCATTTGTTGCTCAGGGATGTCCCAGTGTTTGGAAAACGAAGGACCCAGAGAGCCATTCTTGAAATGTGGGGCTGCAGGGAACTGGCAATAAAGAAGCTGAAATTGGCAATTAAGAAACAAGGAAGTAAGCATTTGTGTTTCAGCACTTTAATGAGTTTAACCTGTGGTCTCAGAGACCTGCTGTGACCTAATGGAAAGAGTAACCCAACCCCTCTTGGTAAGGAATCAGAAAAACTGAAGGCTCACGAAGTGCAACTCAACTCTGAGGGGCACACAGAGCTTCCGCTTAGGAAGAGAGTAGCATTCACAATGCAATGTTTCAGAACACACATGATTCATGGGGAAAACTGCAGTATTTCTGACAGGGTCCACTAAAGAACACGTTTCTTCCTTATAACCACCTGACAGCCTTCTATGACAATAAAGTTTAAAAAGTATTTACTGATTAAACCCTTCTGAAAATATTTCAACAGGTCACCCAGACGATTTTTACTGTCCTAATTATACTGACCTATTACCATGTTTTTCTTATGTTGATTGTATTGAGA
Organism: Callithrix jacchus; assembly: GCF_049354715.1. Lineage (NCBI taxonomy): Eukaryota > Metazoa > Chordata > Mammalia > Primates > Cebidae > Callithrix > Callithrix jacchus. The sequence goes on from NC_133518.1 coordinate 74,236,882, forward strand.
ATTTTATATTTTTATTTATATTCTATAGATGAATACTTCTTAAACAGGGTTCTCTGTATTTCTGAAGGAAACTGTTGGTATACACTCAGCCTTTAACTATCTCAGGGATATTTTAAGTTGTGTTTTATATGCATTTGTAAATATAAAACACTTTATATTTGGACTATTTTTGACCTAATGAACTCCACACAATTTCTGTGCCTTAACTGATGTTTGAGCACTGCCTTAATAGTGCTCCATTAAATAGATAGTAGAACTAGACTTCATTATCCAAAGAAGCTTTCAAGCCACAAGGCAAATGGTGAGACGGCAGTTTGTGGACTGAAGATTCCACAGCAGTTATAACTGAGTCGTGATTCAGCCCACAAGAATGAAAGAATCCTGACCTGAAAAATACCACTCCATAGCAGGGAGGCCCAAATTCATTTTGCATGTAGTGTTGTCTTTTCTGCAAAATTTCATGTATTTTTTGTTAATTTCATGTATTTTAATTTATAGAGTTAAAATTTAATTTCCACATTCAGTTTCTATGTAAACAGAAGTCATAATATTTTTTGAGATGGAGTTTCGCTCTTGTTGCCCAGGCTGGAGTGCAGTGGTGTGATCTCAGCACAGTGCAACCTCTGCCTCCCAGGTTCAAGCAATTCTCCCATCTCAGCCTCCCAAATAGCTGGGATTACAGGCATGCACCACCATGCACAGCTAATTTTGTATTTTTAGTAGAGATGGGGTTTTGCCATGTTGGTCAGGCTGTTCTTGAACTCCTGACATCAGGTGATCCACCCGCCTCAGCCTCCCAAAGTGCTGGTATTACAGGCATGAGTCACTGCACCCAGCAAAAGCTATAATTTTAAGGAGTATATAAAACTTTGAATAATTATACTTGTTTATATTTATGCAGGTAACATTATATGATAAAATGATTTTAAATCAAACTGAGGGGCCTGAAACACTTTGTTTTCCTTCAAAGGGGTCTCTGCACTCCTTGGGTTTAGAAGCACTGCTACTCTAGGGGTTCTTGCCACGACAATTAGATTTGAGTTTGTCAAACACACGCCTGTCTTTGCCTTTCTACCCCTCAGGTCAAAAATTATGCACATGCTTGCTACATTACCAAGGAATGAATGAGACATGTTGTTAAAATGTTTTTATGTTCTTTTGCATCTGAATCCTTCTTCCTTAGACCCAAATATATGCCTTGTGGGATATTATGCCCTCCCATTATGTGCCTCCAGCAGGGACATACACATTCATCTCAGCAAATGTGGAAGCAGGACAGAATCAACTATAAATGATCTCAACACTGTTGGATGCTCTTTTTATTAGCTAAACTTGTCTTCAACAGAAAACTTACCAATTAAAAGGCCTAACATGCCACATGTGTTGATTTCATGGGAGTAAAATTCAGAAAGTAAAAAAAACTTTTTTTATTTGGCTTTTCTGGAAAATAATTTGAACTTGTATCTCACTTGGCTTTACTATCATAGCCCCAACTCCCAGAGGAGTGCTATATTTTGAAGCAGCAAAACCTCCGATTCCAAAGACCTGACACAAAACAAAATGCCACATGGAAAACTGAAACCCACCAATCAAGTATAGGCACAGCATGAAAATAACTTTTAGATCCCAGATACCATGCTATAAAGGAACATGCTAAAAACAAAAATCAAAATAAGCTGCTGGACAGTAAAACAAAAGTATTAGTTACTGAAATATTAAGAAAGCTGAGAAACACACAGTATAAATAAAACTTTAAGTCATGTGATATAATAGTTCCATTCATTAAGCCTCATGGGAAATTCTAAACACATTTCTGCAATACAGTTACCTCTTTTATATCCTGAGAAACTGATAACTGGTTTGCAAAGCTTTTTTTTTTTTTTTTTTTTTTTTTTTTTTGAGACGGAGTTTCGCTCTTGTTACCCAGGCTGGAGTGCAATGGCGCAATCTCGGCTCACCGCAACCTCCGCCTCCTGGGTTCAGGCAATTCTCCTGCCTCAGCCTCCTGAGTAGCTGGGATTACAGGCACGTGCCACCATGCCCAGCTAATTTTTTGTAATTTTTAGTAGAGACGGGGTTTCACCATATTGACCAGGATGGTCTCGATCTCTTGACCTCGTGATCCACCTGCCTCGGCCTCCCAAAGTGCTGGGATTGCAGGCTTGAGCCACCACGCCCGGCCGCAAAGCATATTTTAATGAAATCAGAAGCCCAGTACTCTGCTTAACCCTGTTGACATGAAATAAGCTAGGATAAATAAGTTCTTTGTTAGTAACTAGATTTTGGTTCAGAAATTGAGTCTACTGACTCATTTGTTGAGTCTACTGAGTCAACAAATTCAGGTGTTCATTTTGCTTTTTGCTTTTTGGTTTCGTTTTGCTACTTAAATTAGTAGCCTATCATAATACATTTATAATATATTTTATATAATGTAACATATGTCCATCATAAAATTCAAATAATACGCAGTATTAATGGAAGAGATTAATGTGAAATTTGTATCTATTAATTGAAGAGATAATGGGAAAGTTATAGTCCCTTCTTTTTTTCCCCCCAAATTCACTTTCTAGAGCTGACCACTATTTGCACTTCAGTTTCATCTTTCCAGAAAACTCATCGTATATAGAAATAAAGGGAGGGGAATTTAATAACTGCATTCAGTATAAAGTTGTGACAGTATGGATGCTGCTGGGGAAACTGCAGTACCTGGGGCTTTTACAGGGGGTACCATTACCTCCCTAGGACTGAGGGTGTGCTCACCAGACCTGAAGACAGACAGGGTATGTGGAGAGAAATCCTTCACAGGAGCCTGAATCAAGGGACCCAGCCAGCTTACAGGGTAGGAGTCAGGAAAATGAAATCCTGCCCTTACTCTTTCCTTCTAGACTTCTTCTGGGCTCCAACCAGATGTAGTCTGACAGTCTGAGTGGCTCAGCCTTCGGAACAGTAGAGCAAATGGAGAAGGTGGGTCCATGAAAGATTTCCAGCATATCTGACTTACTGTTTCGCAACTCTTGTCTCTCACCTATTGATAAACAATGCACATTTTGCTATATTCATTCATGAAAATTCATCTCACTCTTCGTTCAATGGGACACAGAATTTCTTTTGTGGAAGTATTCCATCAATCACTTAGTGATGGATGCTGGGTTGCTCCCAGTTTTTCACTAGTTTAAACAATGCTGAAGTGTGGCTCCTCATATATTTGTGCCTACAGGCTGGTGTGAGTGATCTACGGGACACACCTCTAGTCAAGAAACGGCTGAGCCTTCTAAAGAAACTAAATATGTCTCCTGCTCTCCTTCTTTTAGAGACTGAAACTCTCAGAAAACTGTTGTGCAGGAAACAGTGCAAGAAAAGTGGTGGTGCGATATTGCATCTGACGGTATAAAGTTCAAAATGTAAACAGATCACTAGAACCAGAGACAGGGAAAGACATCCCCCAACCCCATGCAAGGCATTCTGAAGACTAGACTTCCACAACTCTCTTTTGCTCAAAGTACTAGCAGCCTTCTCAAAAATGGTGCATGGAAGTTTCACTTTTTGAGATCTTATGTGTAAAAATGTCTTTATGACTGAGTGTAGAAATCTATGTGGAAAATTTCTATCAGTGAGTTAAAGGCATTGATCTAATGTATTCTGCTTTCCAGTCATGCCAACACAAAGTTAATCATTCTGATTTTTTTCTTTTTTTTCTGAGACAGTCTCACTCTGTCACCCAGACTGGAGTTCAGTGATACAATCTTGGCTCACTACAACCTCTGCCTCTCAGGCTCAAGTGATTTCCCCCCACTGCAACCTCCAGAGTAGCTGAACTACAGACATGCATCACCACACCCCACTAATTTTTATATTTTTTGTAGAGACAGGGTTTCGCCATGTTGCCGAGGCCAATCTTGAACTCCTGAGCTCAAGCAGTCTGCCCACCTCAGCCTCCCAAAGTGCTGGGTCTACAGACGAAGTCCACTGTGCCCGGCCAGTCATTCTGATTCTTAAACTTTTACTTGTAACTTTTTCTTCCTAATCCCTAACTTCATAAACCATTATTGAGAAATATGAGTAAACATTATCTAAGTTTTCCTTTTCATAACTTTAGTAAATAATTTTCACAGGTGCTCCTTGCCTCTGCATATATAAGGAGCTCATTCCCTTGTGTTTTGTAAGAGACTCTCTCTCTAAACCTCATGTGAACTTTGTATTCTTGTGTCCTCAAACTGAATGAAGACAGCACTAATGCACAAGGTACATGCATTTCCTGTGATTCCCATCACCATCTTTCCTGGTTTTGTCAGAATCAGTGCCTCCTGAGGACAAGCCTTTGTGCACAGAGACTGACAAAAGTACAACATCAGGTTGACCCACATTTAGAGGAGCTGTAGTAAAACAAGTTCCCTTTTACATGGCCTCTGGCTATTGGAGAGCTGATTTATTTTAAGGTAACTTTTCAAATCAGGTGCAAGAAGGAGTAGAGGAAAATACCAAATCCCCTTACCACACTGGTCCCATGGGGCTTCTGGCCAGTCCCCCAGCTGCTGCTGACATCCTATCCCAGGATGCATGGGTTAGTCCTTTTTCTTTTACCATTGAGAGTTGTAGTTCCAGCAAAGTATACTGAGTGGTATCGCTCAGTCAGGGAGGAGTGTGGGGAAGGACCAAATACAGGTAACTGCCCCTCAGGATGCTGCTTCTTGGGGATTGAGGAAGATATTTACTCAGGATACTGCTCGGCAGCATAGACGGAGTTCCTCAGGTGAGGATCTACCAGGGGATGAGCTAAAATCCCTTTCTCATTTTCACTTGCATTGATACATTGTTCATCTAGAGATGTTTGGGAATGAGAGAACTTCCAAAACATTTCTTGATTCCTTTAGGAAGGTTTTCAAGAGAGTAACCCATTGCTCAACAATAGCCCTTATTGCCAAAGTCACTGCAGCCTTTCGTGTGTGTATTTGTATTTACATTGGCATTTCAGTGGGAAAATCATTCGGAAGCTAAATCTGCTAATGATCACAGTGCGGCATTTGCAGCGTTAGGAATTTGGTGGTGGTTTTTATCATTCATCCCACTGATCCCACTGGGGCTGATAACCAGTTCCTGTTCACGGACAAGGAAAGGAAAGGCAGGTATTCTTGGTGCTTCTATGCTTGAGAAACAAACCTCTCCCGTGGCCTTTCTGTTGGTTTATTGAATTTTCTCTGTCAGTCCTTCTGACATTGAGTTTCTCTGAATTTCTCCAAATGCTGCAGATGAAAGGTTTTGTACCTGAGGCCAATTGCAACCCAGTGGCATAACATCATCTCCCTTATGTACTTCAAGGAAGGAATATTTCTCTGGGTATGAACAGGGGCACACATCAGAAGGAGGACAGAGTCTTTTGCCACCAGCATCCATCCATGAGGCTGAGCAAGAGCAGATCATGCAGAAAGCCCCCCTGATTCCCTTCCCTACTGTGTTCTCTCCTCTTTCCCCACAGCTCAGAGCAAGCTTGAGCGGTAAACAGAAGGTAGGACTGGTGTGGGAGGATGTCATTTTTTACATCCAACATGAAAGCAGATCTCCAAACAAATTATTTGCTAAAATGTATTTTGTATACTGTAAAAATAAAATAGAAGGAAAACTATTAAATTAAAATTCTTGAAATAGCAACATAGATACAAGCTGCCAATGTTAACATTTTGTTTATTTCTAGCCTTTCTGAAGGTGCTGACACAAATCTTAAAATGCTCTTAAGACTACCTTGGGAGGAGGGACTAAAATGGCTGAATAGAAACAGCTGTAGTTAGAGGTTCCCCTCAAGAAGAATGAAAATAGTGAGTGAATCCTGAACCAGCAACTGAGATATCCAGATTCTCTCATTGGAACTAACTAGGCTGTTGGTGCAACCCATAGAGAGCAAGGAAAAGCAGAGTGGAGTGACAGCCCATCTGGGAGCCCCATGGCTGAGGAAGCACCTGCCCGCAGTCAAACAAGGAGGTGATTAATTGTGCTACCCCACCCAGAAAAGCATGCTTTTTCCATGGATCAGGAGATCCCCCTATGAGCCCACACCACCAGGGCCTTAGATCCCAAGCACAGAGCTGTGCAGATTCTCAGTGGCCACCCAGCTGGAGACTGCCCAAGACTACCAAGTTCCCAGGGAAGGAGGACCTGCCATCACTGTGGCTGCCTCCTGTCTAATACAACTGAGCTCCCAACAGGAAGGGTGGCTGCCATCACTGCAGCTTCACCCTGCAGTTATTCCCGTTAGTGCCAAGGAGACTGGGTGATTTAGACCCAGGATGAATTCCCCACAATGCAGCACAGGGGCTGTGGCAGATCCCAGACAGTCTACATGTTTAGGCAGGACTATGACCTATCCCTAATCATTGCGCAGGGCCTCCCCATGGGAATTTCCACAATGCTAGCCAGGGGTTTATGGACAGAACTCTGATATCCCTAGGAGGGAGCCTCTGGGGGAGAGGTAGCCTCAGTCTTCATGGTTCTGCAGACTTAGCCTTTCCCCCTGCTGCTTCTTAAGAATTCAGGCATTCTGGATGAGTGAGATTCCCCCCAGTGCAGTTCACCCCCTCCACCAAGGGGCAATCAGAGTGCTTTAAGTGGGTCATACCTCCTGACTGGGTGAGACCCCCTCAACAGGGGTCACCAGACAACTTATTCAGGAGCGTTCCCACTGACATTTGGTTGGTGTCCCTCCAGGATGGAGGTACCAGAAGAAAGGGTAGGGAGCATCTTTATGTGCTGCAGCCCCCACAGGTGACACCACCAGGTACAGGAGAGACCCAGGCAAATAGGGACTGGACTGGACCCCCAGCAAACCAAAGCAGACCTACAGGAAAGGGGTCTGACTGTTAAAAGAAAAACAAACAGAAAGCAACAACACAAAAAAGTCCCCACAAAAACCCCATTTAAAGGTCAGCATCCTCAAAGGTCAAAGCTAAATAAACTCAGAAAGATGAGAAAGAATCAAGGAAAATAGTGCTGAAAACTCAAAAAGCCAGAGTGCTGCTTCTCCTCCAATGATGGTAGCACCTCTCCAACAAGGGCATAGAACTGGGCTGAGACTGAGATGAATGAATTCACTGAAGTAAGCCTTGGAAGGTTGATAATAACAAACTTCACTGAGCTAAAGGAGCATGTTCTAACCCAATGCAAAGGAGCTAATACCATGATAAAACATTACTGGAGCTGTTAACCAGAATAACCAGTTTAGAGAGGGACATAAATGACCTGATGGAGCTGAAAAACAAAACATGAGAACTTCACAATGCAATAAGTATCAATGGTCGAATATGCTAAGCAGAAGAAAGGATTTCAGAGTTTGAAGACTATCTTGCTGGAATAAGACAAGCAGACAAGGTTAGAGAAAAAAGAATGAAAAGGAATGAACAAAACCATGGAGAACTATGGGATTATGGTTAAAAAAAAAAAACCTGCAACTGATTGAGATACCAGAAAGAGATGAGGAGAATGATACCAACTTGGAAAACATACTTCAAGATATCATCCAGGAGGACTTCCCCAACTTAACAAGAGAGGCCAATGGTCAAATTCAGGAAATCAAGAGAACCCCAGTAAGATACTCCATTAGAAGATCAACCCCAAGACACGTAATCATCAGATTTTCCAGTGAAAGTGAAGAAAAAAATGTTAAAGGCAGACAGAGAGAAAGACTAGGTCACCTACAAAGGGAAGCTAATTAGACTAACAGAAGACCTCTCTGCAGAAACCCTGCAAGCCAGAATAAATTGGGGACCAATAATCAACATCCTTCAAAGAATTTCCAATCCAAAATTTCGTATCTGGCTAAACTAAGCTTCATAAGCAAAGGAGAATTAAAATGCTTTTCAGACAAGCAAATGCTGAGGGAATTCATCATCACCAGGCCTGCCATGCAAGAGTTCCTGAAGGAAGCACTAAATATGGAGAGGAAAAACCATCACCAGCCAGTACAAAAGCACAATGAAGTACAAAGACTAATGACACCAGGAAGCAACTACATAAACCAGTCTGCAAAATAACCAGCTAGCATCATGATGATAGGATCAAACTCACACATAATAATATTAACCTTAAATGTAACCTTAAATGCCCTAATTAAAAGACACAGAATGGCAAGCTGCATAAAGAGTCAAGATCCATCAGTGTGCTGTATTCAAGAGATCCATCTAACATGCAAAGACTCACAGGCTCAAAGTAAAAGGCTGAGGAAAATTTACAAAGCAAATGGAAAACAGAAAAAGTAGTTAAACCAACAAAGATCAAAAGAGACAAAGAAGGGTATTACATGATGGTAAAGAGTTCAATTTAACATGAAGAGATAACTGTCCTAAATATATATGTACCTAATACAGGAAAATGCAGATTCATGAAACAAATTCTTAGAGATTGATGAAGAGATTTAGACTCACACACAAAAATCCTTGGAGACTTTAACAATTCATTGTCAATATTAGACAGATCACTGAGACAGAAATTAACCAGAATATTCAGGACTTAAACTCAGCTCTAGGTCAAATGGACCAGATAGTTATCTACAGAATTCTCCACCCAAAAACAATGGAACATACATTATTCTCAGCACCACATGGAACTTAGTCTAAATGAATTACATAATTGAAAGTAAAACACTCCTCAGCAAATGCAAAAGAACTAAAATCATAACAGCCTCTCGGTCTACAGAACTATCAAATTAGAACTGAAGGTTAAGAAACTCACTCAAAACTACACAACTACATGGAAATTGAACAACCTGCTCCTTTATGACTCCAGGGTAAATAATGAAATTAAGGCAAAAATCAAGAAGTTTTTTGAAACCAATGAGAATAAAAATATTTGATACAATGTACCAAATCTATGGGACACAACTAAAGCAGAGTTAAGAGGGAAATTTATAGCACTAAATGCCCACATTGAAAAGCTAGAAAGATCTCAAATCAATACCGTAACATCAAAACTAAGAGAACTAAGAACAAAGAGAACTAAGAGCAAAGAAAGCCCAAAGCCAGCAGAAGACAAGAAATAATCAAGATCAGAGCAGAAATGAAGGACATAGACATGACAAATCCTTCAAAAACATCAACAAATTCAGGAGCTTTTTATGAAAAAAATAAAATAGATTGCTAGCTAGACTAATAAAAAATAAGGGAGAGAAGAATCAAATAGACACAATAAAAATGACAAAGGGGATATCATGGCCTACCCCACAGAAATACAAATGGCCACCAGACAATACTATAAACACCTCTATGAAGATAAACTAGAAAACTAGAAGAAATGGATAAATTCCTGGACACATACACCCTCCCAAGACTGAACCAGGAAGAAGTTGAATCCCTGAATAGAACAATAACAAGTTCTAAAATTGGGGCAGTAATAAACAGCCTACCAACCCAAAAAAGCCCAGGACCAGACAGATTTATACCTGAATTCTATCAGAAGTATGAAGAGGAGCTGGTACCATTCCTTCTGAAGCTATTCCAAAGAACTGAAAAAGAGGGACTCCTCCCTAACTCATTATATGAGGCCACTATCATTCTCATACCAAAACCTGCCAGAGACACAACAAAAAAAGAATATTTCAGACCAATATTCCTGATCAACATTGATGCAAGAATCTTCAATAAAATACTGGCAAACCAAATCCAGCATCACTCAAAAAGCTTTTCCACCATGATCAAGTCAGCTTTATCCCCAGGTTGCAAGGCTGGTTCAACATATGCAAATCAATAAACAAAATTCATCACATAAACAGAACTAAAGACAAAAACCACAGGATTATATCAATAGACACTGAAAAGACCTTTGATAAAATTAAACATGGCTTCATGTTAAAAACTTTCAACAAACTAGGTTTTGATGAAACATATCTCAAAATAATAAGTGCTATATGTGACCAACCCACAGCCAATATTATACTGAATATGCAAAACCTGGAAGCCTTGCTCTTGAAAACAGGCACAAGACAACAATAACCTCTCTCATCACTCCTATTTCACATAGTATTGAATGTTCTGACCAGGGAAATCAAGCAAGATAAAGAAATAAAGTGTATTCAAATAGGAAGAGAGGAAGCCAAACTGTCTCTGTTTGTAGATGACACAATCTGCAAAGACAATCTAGCTATGCTAAGACAAACCTAAACAAAAACAAAAAAGCTGTAGACATTGTGCTACCTGACTTCAAACTATACCACAAGGCTAACATAACCAAAACAGTATGGTACTGCTACAAAAACAAACACATAGACCAATGAAACAGAGTAGAGAACTCAGAAACAAGACCCTCTGATCTTCAACAAACCAGACACAAACAAGCAATGGGAAGGGATTCCCTATTTAACAAATGGTACTGGGAGAACTGGCTAGCCATATGCAGAAAATTGAAACTGGACCCCTTCCTTGCACCTTATACCAAAATTAACCCAAGATGGAGTAACCCCCAAACTATAAAAACCCTAGAAGAAAATCTAGGCAATACCATTCAAGATATAGACAGTGGCAAAGATTTCATAATGGAAATGCCAAAAGCAATTGCAACAAAAGCAAAAATTGACAAATAGGATCTAATTAAACTAAAGAACTTCTGTACAGCCAACAAAATTGTCATCAGAGTGAACAGACAGCCTAAAGAATGGGAGAAAATTTTTGCAATCTATCCGACAAAGGTCTACTATCCAGAATCTACAAGGAACTTAAACAAATGACAAGAATTAAAAAAAAAAACCATTAAACAGTGGGCAAAGCACATGAACAGACAATTCTCGAAAGAAGACATTTATGCAGCCAACAAACATATGAAACAAAGCTCAACATCATTGATAATTAGAGAAATACAAATCAAAACCACAGTGAGATACCATCTCATGACAGTCAGAATGGTGATTATTTAAAAGTGAAGAAACAACAGATTCTGGTGAGGCTGTGGAGAAACAGAAATGCTTTTACATTGTTGGTGGGAATGTAAATTAGTTCAACCATTGTGGAAGACAGTGCGGGGACTCCTCAAAGACCTAAAACCAGAAATACCATTTGACCCAGCAATCCCATTACTGGTTATATACCCAAAGGAATATAAATCATTCTGTTAGAAAGATACATTATGTGTATGTTCATTGCAGCACTATTCACAATACCAAAGATATAGAATCAACCCAAATGCCCATCAATGATAGACTAGATAAAAAAAATGTGGTACATATATACCATGAGATACTATGCAGCCATAAAAAGGAATGAGATCATGTTCTTTGCAGAGACATGGATGGAGCTCAAAGTCATCATCCTCGGCAAACTAATGCAAGAACAGAAAACCAAATACTACATGTCTCACTTCGGTTCTCACTTATAAGTGGGAGCTGAAAAATGAGAACACATGTACACAGGGAGGGAAGAGAGAGCATCAAGATAAATAGTTAACACATGCTGGGCTTCATATTTATGTGCAACAAACCACCATGGCACACATTTACCTATGTAACAAACCTACACATCCTGCATATGTATCCTGGAACTTAAAATTAAATTAAATTAAATTTTTAAAAAGACTACCTTGCTTCTTTCATATTCTGCTTTATTCCCTAAAATGTTATATATTAGGTAATATTTTCATGAAGCTATATTATCTTCATAAGGATTAATTAAATGTCAGCACAATAATTCATCAGGAGCCTGTTTGCCCTTGTGTAAGGATTGTTTGTGCATTAAAGTGCCATAAATAATATGTTTATGTGTAAGTAACGTTCTTACACTTACATTGTTTTTACATTCCCAAGAGTAAAATTCTTGTTGCGTCAAAGAATTGAACAGTTTTATAACTATTGAAATCAATTATCAAATTTCTTTCTAACATTATCCTTGTTCCCAAACATTGTGGGGTCATTTCTGCTAACATTAAATGCTTATTTTTCATGAGTGAACTTTGTGTTTCATTTTGTGTTTTATTTTTGAGACAGAGTCTCCCTATGTTGCTCAGGCTGGCCTCAGAGTCCTTTGGTCAAGTAATTCTACCGCCTCAGTCTTGAGAGTAGCTGGAACTATAGGCACACGCCACCATGCCTAGCTCTGATGAGTGAATTATTAAAGAGACATATCTTCTTGGTCCTCTGCCCAGCATTTGATATATTCCTTGTTTGAACAGCTATTATTGTTCATATTTTCTTCTTTTTGAAATGATCACATTGTAAGGACAATTTGTACTGGAAATGTAAGGTTGTTGCAGATGTTATGAGCATGGGTGGTGTATTTCTGCCTTCATAAATACAGCTTACTTTATAAGACATGAAAGGGCTTTGCCATCCATAACATGAATGCAGGGGAAGCCATTCCCTGTACCATAGCTATTCTCTGTGAAGAGACTGACACCTGCTAGAGTTGTGCAATGCAACACTCTGGCTTTAAGACCTTGGACAGTTCTTTAACTTCAGTGAGCCTCAATACAGTACTCTGGAAAATAAGAGTGATTAGGAAAACCAAAGAATATATTATTAAATATACAGTACACAATTAGTTATATTTCTTTCCTCTAGGTAGGTAGGGATCATTACTATTTAAATAAATCACATGTAAACTTTTTTAAATGACCACAAGCCTCTCTCTAGTTATTTAGTAAGTAGCCATGATGCTTTACCCTTAAAATCTGTCTTTGGGTATATCTGCAGTTTGTAGACAAGTATATGCATGTCCTCCTTGACCTTATTTTCTATTTACTGCTCCTTCCTCCCACATGCACCAGCCAGCCATACTGGTCTACTCTCAGTCCCTAGAACATGCTAGCCTTATTCTGGTCTCAGGGTCTTTATACTTGCTACTTACTGCATAGAATTCTATTCTACACCTCCCTTTTTCCTCATGATGCAGGACTTAGCTCAAAAGCACTTCCTCTCAGCAGCCTTCTGTCTGACCTAGCTGAAAGTGCTCTCAGTGTCTAGGCACACCCCATCTTGTGCCTGATTTTAATGACTTCATACAACTTTTCACTTTCTCAAATCATCTTATTCAAAGAGTTAATTGCTTGCTTATTGTCTGTCCTCCAGAGCTAGAATAGAAGCTGGGGACTTTGTTTACTATCAAATGCCGGAAGCCTAGAACACTCTCTAGCATACACCAGGTGCTCATGTATTTGTTTCTTCAGAGCCCAGTTGTAGCTCATTTATTACATTACAAGGAAGATAAATTATTGACTCTTCTTTTAACTTCACTGAGTAATTTTGAAATTAATCATTAACAAATTCCATGTGATACTGCATAAAACCAGTGTACAGCATGGTCAAACATTAGCTCCTGGAGTGAAGCACTCTAGAGTTCTGCTTCGGGAAGTTCCAACTCCAAACTGCAATTGCTCATGCTGATGGAAATGCTGGCATTTACAATGACCTCATCTGAAGGGGAAATGGGGTACCTGACTTTTTCTTCCACCAGTTTTGTACGGCTTTTTTTTTTTTTTTTTTTGAGACTGAGTTTCTTGTTACCCAGGCTGGAGTGCAATGGCGCGATCTCGGCTCACCGCAACCTCCGCCTCCTGGGTTCAGGCAATTCTCCTGCCTCAGCCTCCTGAGTAGCTGGGATTACAGGCATGCACCACCATGCCCAGCTAATTTTTTGTATTTTTAGTAGAGACGGGGTTTCACCATGTTGACCAAGATGGTCTTTTGACCTCGTGATCTACCCGCCTTGGCCTCCCAAAGTGCTGGGATTACAGGCTTGAGCCACCGTGCCCTGCCTTGTAAGGCTTTTAAACAGTCACACCTTCCCATGATTGTTGAGGGAGGAACCATGGAATTCATGAGCTTCTTTTGAGGGGACTTATTTTGAGATTAATCTAAGCTGCATTTTCACTTGATTTTTCCTGACACCTCCTCATCTTCCTTGCTGTTACAAAAGCCTGGAAAAATAGCCCTGCACATAAATTACGCATCGTCTTTAAATATCCTGACTTTTTTTATTTTCCTGCTCCACCTCTATCCAAGGAGAAAGATTATAATGCTCTTATGCAGTGCCTGTTATTTCTGCTATTGGGGTTTTAAATTTGTGTTAATTTTGTTTTTTGAAAGAAACTAAAAATCTTGGTTCCCCTGTTTTTACTCATAAGTGAGTAAAGAGTAATGCTCTGAATCCATATTATTTGCAAGGATTTTTTCTTATTTTAATGCTATAACTAATTATCTTGTTTCTAAAGGCAGATTATTATTCTTTTGTCTGAAATTATTCCCAGATTAGAATCTGCTAACTGTGGGGGAGGACTCAAGATGGCGCTGTGAGAACAACCCAGGATTGGAGCTCACGTTGAATCCGCAACGGTGAGTCAGAGCTGCATTTCCAGACTGATCGTTGTTGCCCACAGAACGGGGAAACTCCCAAGTATAAAAAAGATACGGGACGCCAGGCAGTAGGTCTGCCTGGCGAAGCCGGCATCCGGGGCGGCGGCGGCCGGCCCTACCCAGCAATCCCCACAGGGCGTGCTTGTCCGGGTGCCCTGTTGAACCGGCAACCTGAGACTTGAGAGGGCTGGACTTGAGACTGAACGAGACTTGGACAGTAGGCCAGCCCAGGGGATTGCAGGAACAGATCGTTTGGGATACCCAGTGGGACGAACAAAACCGCGATTTCAAACTATCCCGAGCAGACGGTCCGAGACGCTCTGTGGGGGAGGGGCGTCCACCACTACAGAGGCAACCCGCCCCAACTGAGATACACGCCCACTGCTGACGCAGCCAGCTGTTGCCGAGGCAACCCGCCCCAACTGAGATACACGCCCACTGCTGACGCAGCCAGCCGTTGCCGAGGCAACCCGTCCCTACTGAGATACACGCCCACTGCTGACGCAGCCTGCCGTTGCTGAGGCAACACACTACAACGAAGAGACTCCGCCGCAGGGTGTGGCGGAGACCACAGCAGAGCCTGCAGGAACAGGGCGAATCACACAACAGCAGGGCGGAGCCTCGGCAGCCAAACAGTGGCTAGTCTGCCTTCTAGCTGGGCAGGACACCTCATCGAACATCCAAAAATAAAGCCCAAATCCCTCAACACAGAGCATTTGAGAAAAAAAAAAAAGGGTTTTTTAATGAGCTCTGTTGCAGCAGAATCAAACATAGCAGCCTAACAGCCCTGAATGAACAACAGAGCGCACAGCTCAGCAACTAAGCCCCTATAAAGTACAAACTGTCTCCTCAAGCAGCTCCCTGACCCCTCTATATCCAAAAGACTGACATTAGGCAGGCATCATCCTGGGACAAAGATAGCAGAAAAAGAAACTGGTAGCATCCCTCGCTGTGCCACAGCTGCTAGAGGTGCACCCCAGACAAGCAGGGTCTGGAGCAGACCTCAGCAGTCGTACAGCAAAGGGGCTAGACTGGTAGAAGGAAAACCAAGCAACAGAAATACTTCATCATCAACATTCTGGGTGTCCACTCAGAGACCCAATGGAAAAGTCAGCAACTACGCAGACGACCAGCGGACAAATCCACAAAGATGGGAAGAAACCAGTGCAAAAAGGAGGAAAACACCCGAAACCAGAACACCTCGCCTCCTAGAAAGGACTAAAACTCCTCACCAGCAAGGGAACAAAGCTGGATGGAGAATGACTGTGACGAAATGACGGAATTAGACGTCAGAAGATGGATAATGAGAAACTTTTGTGAGCTAAAAGATCATGTATTGAATCAATGCAAAGAAACTAAGAACCTTGAAAAAAGATTCGAGGAAATGATAACAAGAATGGATAACTTAGAGAGGAATATGAATGAATTAAAGGAGCTGAAAAACACAATACGAGAACTTCGCAAAGCAAACACAAGTTTCAATAGCCGAATTGACCAAGCAGAAGAAAGAATATCTGAAGTCGAAGACCAACTCAATGAAATAAAATGAGAAACCAAGATTAGAGAAGAAAGCGCAAAAAGGAATGAACAGTCTCCAAGAAATGTGGGACTATGTGAAAAGACCTAACCTACGTTTGATAGGTGTACCAGAAGGGGACGAAGAGAATGAATCCAGGCTGGAAAATACTCTTCAGGACATCATCCAGGAAAATTTCCCCCACCTAGCAAGACAGGCCAACACTCAATTGCAGGAAATACAGAGAACACCACAAAGATATTCCGCAAGAAGAGCAACCCCAAGGCACATAATCGTCAGATTCAACAGGGTTGAAATAAAGGAGAAAATACTAAGGGCAGCCAGAGAGAAAGGTCGGGTCACCCACAAAGGGAAGCCCATCAGACTCACAGCAGATCTCTCGGCAGAAACACTACAAGCCAGAAGAGAGTGAGGGCCAATATTCAACATTCTTAAAGAAAAGAACTTTCAACCCAGAATTTCATATCCAGCCAAACTGAGCTTCAGAAGTGAAGGAAAAATAAAATCCTTTGCGAACAAGCAAGTACTCAGAGATTTTGTCACCACCAGCCCTGCTTTACAAGAGCTCCTAAAAGAGGCACCACACATAGAAAGGATCAACCAGTACCAGCCATTCCAAAATCACACTGAATGCTAAAGAGCTTCAACATAATGAAGAATCTACATCAACTAACAGGCAAAACAGCCACTTAGCATCAAAATGGCAGTATCAAATTCACACATAACAATATTAACCCTAAATGTAAATGGACTAAATGCACCAATCAAAAGACACAGACTGGCAAATTGGATAAAAATCCAAAACCCATCAGTGTGCTGTATCCAGGAAACCCATCTCACATGCAAGGATACACAAAGGCTCAAAATAAAGGGATGGAGGAAGATTTACCAAGCTAATGGAAAGCAAAAAAAAGCAGGAGTTGCAATTCTCATCTCTGATAAAATAGACTTTAAAGCAACAAAGATCAAAAGAGACAAAGAAGGCCATTACATAATGGTAAAAGGATCGATACAACAAGAAGAGCTAACGATCCTAAACATATATGGACCCAATGCAGGAGCACCCAGATACATAAGGCAAGTTCTTAATGACTTACAAAAGGACTTAGACTCCCACACAATAATAGTGGGAGACTTTAACACTCCACTGTCAATACTAGACAGATCAGCCAGACAGAAAATCAAGAAGGATATCCAGGGCTTGAACTCAGACCTGGAGCAAGCAAACCTGATAGACATTTACAGAACTCTCCACCCCAAATCCACAGAATACACATTCTTCCCAGCACCACATCACACCTACTCTAAAATTGACCACATAATTGGAAGTAAAGCACTGCTCAACAAATACAAAACAACTGAAATCATAACAAACAGCCTCTCAGACCATAGTGCAATCAAGTTAGAACTCAGAATTCAGAAACCCACCCAGAACCGCACAGCTTCATGGAAACTGAACAACTGGCTCTTGAATGTTAACTGGGTAAACAATGAAATGAAGGCAGAAATAAAGAAGTTCTTCGAAACCAATGAGAACGAAGACACAACGTGCCAGAACCTCTGGGACACATTTAAAGCAGTCTCTAGAGGAAAGTATATAGCAATAAGTGCCCATATGAGGAGAATGGAGAGATCCAAAATTGACACCCTATCGTCAAAATTGAAAGAGCTAGAGGAGCAAGATCAAAAAAACTCAAAACCCAGCAGAAGACAAGAAATAACTAAGATCAGAGCTGAGCTGAAGGAGATTGAGACACGAAAAACCCTTCAAAAAATCAATAAATCCAAGAGCTGGTTTTTTGAAAAGATCAACAAAATAGACAGACCACTAGCCAGATTGATTAAAAATAAAAGAGAGAACAACCAAATAGATGCAATAAAAAAAGATAAAGGGGAAATCACCACAGACTCCACAGAAATTCAAACCATCATCAGAGAATATTACAAACAACTCTATGCACATAAACTAGTAAACCTGGAAGAAATGGATAAATTCCTGGACTCCTGTGTCCTCCCAAGCCTAAACCAGGAGGAAGCTGAAACTATGAATAGACCAATAACAAGGTCTGAAGTTGAGGCAGCAATTAAGAGCCTACCACACAAAAAAAGCCCAGGTCCAGACGGGTTCACAGCCGAATTCTACCAGACACACAAGGAGGAGCTGGTACCATTCCTTCTAAAACTATTCCAAACAATCCAAAAAGAGGGAATCCTTCCCAAATCATTTTATGAGACCAACATCATCCTGATACCAAAACTCGGCAGAGACCCAACGAGAAAAGAAAACTTCAGGCCAATATCCATGATGAACATAGATGCAAAAATCTTCAATAAAATATTGGCAAGCCGATTGCAACAGCAAATCAAAAAACTTATTCATCATGATCAAGTAGGATTCATCCCAGGGATGCAAGGCTGGTTCAACATACGCAAGTCTATCAACGTAATTCACCACATAAACAGAACCAAAAACAAAAACCACATGATTATCTCAATTGACGCAGAGAAGGCATTTGACAAAATTCAACAGCCCTTTATGCTAAAAACCCTCAATAAACTCGGTATCGATGGAACGTATCTCAAAGTAATAAAAGCTATTTATGACAAACCAACAGCCAATATCATACTGAATGGGCAAAAACTGGAAGCATTCCCTTTAAAATCTGGCACTAGACAAGGATGCCCTCTTTCACCACTCCTATTCAATATAGTACTGGAAGTTCTAGCCAGAGCAATCAGGCAAGAAAAAGAAATAAAGGGTATTCAAATAGGAAAGGTGGAAGCCAAATTGTCTCTATTTGCAGACGACATGATAGTATACCTAGAAGACCTTATTGCCTCAGCCCAAAAACTCCTGAAACTGATAAGCAACTTCAGCAAAGTCTCAGGATATAAAATCAATGTGCAAAAATCACAAGCATTCGTCTACACCAATAACAGACTTAAAGAAAGCCAAAATCAAGAGCGAACTGCCATTTGCAATTGCTACAAAAAGAATAAAATACCTTGGAATACAACTCACAAGGAACGTAAGAGACCTCTTCAAGGAGAACTACAAACCACTGCTCAACGAAATCAGAGAGGACACAAACAGATGGAGAAACATTCCATGTTCATGGTTAGGAAGAATTAATATCGTGAAAATGGCTATACTGCCCAAAGTAATTTACAGAATCAACGCTATCCCCATCAAGCTACCATTGACTTTCTTCACAGAACTGGAAAAAACCACCATGAACTTCATATGGAACCAAAAGAGAGCCCACATAGCCAAGTCAATTCTAAGCAAAAAGAACACAGCGGAGGGCATCACACTACCGGATTTCAAACTATACTACAAGGCTACAGTAATCAAAACAGCATGGTACTGGTACCAAAACAGAGATATAGACCAATGGAACAAAACAGAGGCACCGGAGGCAACACAACATACATACAACTATACAATCTTTGATAAACCTGACAAAAACAAGCAATGGGGAAAGGATTCCATGTTTAAAAAATGGTGTTGGGAAAACTGGCTAGCCATGTGCAGAAAGCAGAAACTGGACCCCTTCCTGACACCTTACACTAAAATTAACTCCAGATGGATTAAAGACTTAAACATAAGACCTGGCACCATAAAAACCCTAGAAGGAAATCTAGGCAAAACTATCCAGGACATAGGAGTAGGCAAGGACTTCATGAACAAAACACCAAAAGCATTGGCAACAAAAGCCAAAACAGACAAATGGGACCTAATGAAACTCCACAGCTTCTGCACAGCAAAAGAAACAGTCACTAGAGTGGATCGGCAACCAACAGAATGGGAAAAAATTTTTGCAGTTTACCCTTCTGACAAAGGGCTGATATCCAGAATTTACAACGAACTCAAACAGATTTACAGGAAAAAAACAAACAAGCCCATTCAAAAGTGGGCAAAGGATATGAACAGATACTTTACGAAAGAAGACATATATGAGGCCAACAATCATATGAAAAAATGCTCATCGTCACTGGTCATCAGAGAGATGCAAATCAAAACCACATTGAGATACCATCTCACGCCAGTTAGAATGGCGATCATTAAAAAATCTGGAGACAACAGATGCTGGAGAGGATGTGGAGAAAAAGGAACACTTTTACACTGTTGGTGGGAGTGTAAATTAGTTCAACCATTGTGGAAGACAGTGTGGCGATTCCTCAAGGCCTTAGAAATAGAAATTCCATTTGACCCAGCAATCCCATTACTGGGTATATATCCAAAAACTATAAATCGTTCTACTATAAGGACACATGTACACGAATGTTCATTGCAGCACTGTTTACAATAGCAAAGACCTGGAATCAACCCAAATGCCCATTGATAATAGACTGGATTGGAAAAATGTGGCACATATACACCATGGAATATTATGCAGCAATCAGAAATGATGAGTTCGTGTCGTTTGCAGGGACACGGATGAATCTGGAAAACATCATCCTCAGCAAACTGACACAAGAACAGAAAATGAAACAGCGCATATTCTCACTCATAGGTGGGTGATGAAAAATGAGAACACATGGACACAGGGAGGGGAGTACTAAACACTGGGGTCTATTGGGGGGAAAAGGGGAGGGCCAGTGGGAGGGGGAGGTGGGGAGGGATAGCCTGGGGAGAAATGCCAAATGTGGGTGAAGGGGAGAAGAAAAGCAAAGCACACTGCCATGTGTGTACCTACGCAACTGTCTTGCATGCTCTGCTCATGTACCCCAAAACCTATAATCCAATAAAAAATTTAAAAAAAAAAGAATCTGCTAACTTTAATTGCTGTTCATGTTGGAAGATGAGTATTGCTCATTTTTTTTCTGTCCAAGTATGTACCTATTAGATTACTTTTGTCTCTGGAAACACCAGGAAAAATGATATAAATATAGCTAACCTTTACAGGTTAAAGGATGTACAGTGTGCTACATGCTGGTCATGTTATTTTCAATGCTAATGAGGACTCAACAAGGACGGATTCTTATCCCCTCTTTACATGTAATGAAGCCGAGTCCTGAGACCTGCTCATTCAAGTCAAGTCCATTCATTTCCAGGACCTACCCCCTCCTAGCTTCCTATATTGCTTCAAAAGCCATGGGGCAATCACATTCCTTAAACGTAAAATAGCTGAGCAGAGAATGGTGATCTTCTTCATAAAGAAACGTTATTACTTTTAGTGTTCTTTTATTCTGATTTTTAGATCTCTCTACACTCACCCAGTTTCCAACTAGTGAAAAAATATTACAAAATGTTGATGGGAAAGCTGTTCACTACCACAGGGCTCCTGTCTGCAGACTGGCCCAATTAGGTTGCTGGGCTTGTAGTCTCGTGGAATGACAGAATTATAATGGAATTCTAAATAATGAAAGATATTTGCTTAAATTCCCAGAGCTGGGATAGAAATACTGTCTTGGAGAGCCCATCTGGGACTCTTTCATAAGGCTAGGACATAGCCAGCCAAGACCGTTTTGGGGTTTTCCCAGCATGAGTAGAAACTAGACCAGCATCCTTTGTGTTTCAGTGTGTGAAGGAGATAGGAGACAAAGACATGACACATTTCCCATGACACATTTTCCCCTTTATTTTGGTAAAAGGAAAAGAACATTCGATTTTTCTTTAAATATTAGAAAACACAATACATAAAAGAACTTGAGATAATCAGAAAATTAAGAGAAGGAGGGAGCATCATAAGACTTTTCTGCAGTTACTAGGTCTTTTCCTTCAAATTGAAAATCATTATCTCCACAATGTGTTTTCATTCAAGATTTTAAATTCCATCTCAATAAACTCATTAAATACATATTTCAAATACTTATTGAGAATTCATTTTCTGAACAAGAATATCATTTTTTAGCAGAAGCAACACTATATTTATAAAAGTATTCCTCCTTCCCTGAAAAAAAAATCTGCTATATCAAATTTATAACCGCTACTTCAAATAGTATCACTGTTTTCTATTAAAAAAAAAAAAACTTATTCTCAAACTAAATTTTTAGTATTTTATGGCTGTTTGATTTTAGTATAAAATTCTACTAAGTCAAAATTTATGACCGGAGGGTCCTGATGCAGTTTTATCCCTCTGAATAAATATTAGAGAGTACTACTATGAACATGATTTTAAAGAGAATATACCAAGTGCTTACAAAAACCAAATTTTTGAAAAGTAACTTCAAACATTTTATGAAATCTGTTTACCTAATACCAATTGTCATTCATTGTTTTATGCTTTTCAATTTTTCCCTGTATAGTCAGATAAAGAAAACTCAAGAGAACTATGTTTGACGAGGCTCTTTTTCCAAAACAACACACACAGAGACTGACAGACACACACACACACACACACACATACACGCATACTATGTGCAAATAAAATACCACTTTTAAATTTCAAGTAGGAAGCCATGCTTAAAATTTTTAAAGGACATTCGCTAGTGCCAAACATTGAGTAGGAAAACATTTCAGCTGTGATTAAAACGAATCTTACATGATATGTCAGAGTAAACAAATCAGGTATAGGGGCATAAGCCTGAGGGGTTGGCATTAAAGAAAATAAAATCTTCAGGGAGGCAGTAGGGATATGGTAGTCTTGGAGGAGCCAATCAGATTAGGAACTGACTACCTGAGCTCCGTGCATAAATCTGGGAGCCAGGGCAGTAACTTCCCGTTAGTAAAGAGCTCACACGATCAGCCCAAGGATAGAATCCAGGATATACAAAGATTAGAAAGGAAACGGGAAATAATCATGTACAGATGTTGTATTTGTCTACATAAAGTGTAAAAACCAAAAAATGAGTTTCCAGGTACAAGATTATTTTCAAAAATTGATAGCATTCCAATCCACCAATAATAACCAAATGTAAGTTTTTTTAAAGTTCCCATTCAAAAGAAGAACAAGAAGCATAAGATATTTAGGAGCAACCTAATAAAAGATAAACATGATCTTTATGGAGAAATTGTCCAATATTACTGTAAGAGCTAAGAGATAAATGGAAATAGATGAATAAAAACATGGTGGCACTGATGTAGGGATAATTAAAAGGATCTGAATCAGCAGGTCAAAGTGGATAGCCCAGTAATGAAGTTACTCACGTATGGAAATCTGGTATATCATGGGCATAAAACATATTTTGGGGGATGTAAGCCTAAGGGGATACAAAGAGGACTTTCATCTTATCAGTCATGTATCAGTATATTACATTTTAAAACATATTTAAAATAATAATAAAAGGTTAGATATATGAATTCCAAGAAGGTGCAGAAGTATATTTGTATACTTAATTTTTTCAAAAAAAATGATTTTTATTTGAAAAAAGTTAACATGTTCACTTCAATTCTCCATTAAAGTAGGAAGGTGAGAGGCTCTCTAGACCAAATTTGAGTGAACAGAATAAATAAACTGGAGTTACACGATGTAGAAGAGCTGAAATGTATTAAAAACTTACTGGCCGGGCACAGTGGCTCATGCCTGTAATCCTAGCACTTTGGGAGGCCAAGGCAGGCGGATCACAAGATCAGGAAGTTCAAGACCAGCCTGGCCAATATGGTGAAGTCACATCTCTACTAAAAATACAAAAATTAGCCGGGCATGGGACACCTGTATTCTCAGCTAGTTGGGAGGCTGAGGCAGGAGAATCACTTGAACCTCAGAGGAGGAGGTAACAGTGACCCAAGATTATGCCACTGTACCCCAGCCTGGGTGACAGAGCGAGATTCCCTCTCAAAACAAATAAACAAAGAACTTACTGTGTTCTTGGGGCTATACTAGGTGTGGCAAACATAATAGAGAGAGTCTCCCGGACCAGAGGGCCCTGGTGCAGAAGGCAGAAGAGAGGAGAGCATAATAATTTAAAGCATGTAGTTCTGGATTAAGAAATCTTATTATACAGAATTAGGCACAAATCTTTGTCATTTCTTTACATAAAGCTCAGAAAAGCAGTTTGTAGCACTAGAAGCTTCACATTTTATTTTTCAGGTAATTTATAAGGTGTTTAAACAACTAATAAAACTAACTCGTAGAGCCGTATTTGATAAAATATATACACTTGTGTGAAAGAACACACATAGGAACACAAAGGTTCGACTTGGAATCAAGCAAGAAAAAAGGTCACTTGTGGAGTTACTTGCACGATGGAACACATTTAAAATACAGCATACTTAAAATGAGATTGTCTTTTTCTTATTTCCAACTTTCATCTTAAGTTCAGGGGTACACGTGCAGGATGTGCAGTTTGTTACACAGGTAAGCACGTGCCATGGCGGCTTGCTGCATAGATCTGCCCATCACCCAGGTATTAAGCCCAGCATCCATTAGCTGTACTTCCTGATGCTCTCCCTCCTCCCACCACCAATCCTCCGCCAGGCCCCAGTGTGTGTTGTTCCCCACCATGTGTTCATATATTCCCATCATTCAGCTCCCACTTAGAAGTGAGAGCACTTTGTATTTGGTTTTCTGTTCCTGGGTTAGTTTGCTAAGGATAAAGGCCTCCAGCTCCATCCATGTGCCTGCAATGAACATGATGATCTCCTTCCTTTTAATGGCTGCATAGTATTCCATGGTACATATGTACCACATTTTCTTTATCCGGTCTATTATTGATGGGCATCTAAGTTGATTTCATGTCTTTGCTATTGTGAATAATGCTGCAGTGAACACCCACATGCATGTATCTTCTGCTTTGACTTATGTCCCTGTCAAGTGGCACCACCACTTCCACCACCGTCTTACAGCCCCCCAACTCCCTTAAGCCTTAAGTCTACAACCCTTGTCTCCCTGTGGACACTTCCCCATGGGCTGTGGAGTGTGGTTACAGAAAATTGCACAAGCACTCAGATCGAGGTTTCCAAACTCTAAGTTTTCAGAATCAAAGACACTGGCTTCTCTTTCCATGATGCCCTACCCTACTCCATTTTCCTTTCTCAATGGCAGCTCCTCTACCTTTCTCCACTAAGAAATCTCCACTTCCACACTGACTTTCTCACTATTCACCTTTTCCTCACAGACATTCAGAAACAAAGCATTTAAGTCCCCTGCCAACCCCGCATGAACCTCAACAAAAACTGAGCTGGGCACTGATGCCCTACTCCACTCCATTTCCCTTTCTCAATGGTGATCCTGAGAGCTACCCTGCAGGAAGCCCATTCCTGCTGATAATTCATGAGGAAGAAATGCATTTAACTGGCAGGCTCATTTACAAAGGGTTCTTTCTGACAGTACGGTATTGTTCCATTTTATTAAATATTTTGAGAAGCATGACCAGCACTTTTTTTTTTCTTCGAGACAGAGTCTTGCTCTGTTGCCAGGCTGGAGTACAGTGACACAATCTTGGCTCACTGCAACCTCCGCCTCCCAGGTTCAAGTGATTATCCTGCCTCAGCCTCCCGAGTAGCTGGGACTACAGGTGTGTGCCACCACCCCCTGCTAATTTTTTGTATTTTTAGTAGAGATGGGGTTTCGTCGTGTTAGCCAGGATGGGCTCGATCTCCTGAGTTCGTGATCCGCCTGCCTCAGCCTCCCAAAGTGCTGGGATTACAGACATGAGCCACTGCGCCCAACCGACCAGTGCTTTTAAAGTGATTGCACAAACCCTATTTGCCTGACTTCGGGCAGTGTTCAGTGTGCTTAGGCCTGCCCAGTTCACTCCTAGGATGGTTACTGCACCTCTCCCTTGGACAAGCTCTGTGTTCAGCACAGATGGTGACCAAAACGATTTCTGTCCCCGAAGACTACATAGTCATCGTCCAGTGTGGCAAAGTTCAAACATTTTCAGCAGAGTTCAAACATCTTACCTGGAACCTCCATAAAACTAATGAAAATCTGTAAAACAGAACAAAGAATCCTGGTTCTGACTGAAGAAAGGAATTAAGACCTGGAGCTACCTTCTTCAGGGCAAAGTTAAAGGAAACAGGGCTGGTGAGTGAGGGTGAAGGTGTTACTTGAAGTCTGTAACAAAATTGGAAGAGCTCTCAGCATGGGAGCCCGGATTGTTCTACTGACAAATGAAATCATCAAGTCATTCTTAGTCTCATCCCCCTACAGCTCTTCCCCCAGATGTTGCCTCTTCTGTTCTAGCACACCTCCAGAAAAGGGAGGAAGCTCTACCATGTGCAAGCTGTCTATTCAGCTTATTTTCACTCTGAAAGTCTCAGAGTCCACTCTACTTTCACTTATTTTCCAATCTCTCTCTATACCTGTATACCCCATGGATTCAAAACTTCCCTCCACAGAGACATACTCATTCCACATTGTTATTAATGGTTCTGTCTGGGACTCTGGGGATTTCAGTTCTTTTTTACATCATTGGCACTGCATCTGCTACCTGGGAGTTGCCTTAAGCTGTTGATGTGTCTATGTAATCTAATTCCCATTAAGTTGCAAGCTCCTTGAGGAAGTCTTGAATGTGCCCTGGCTTCCTTTATTTTATTACACATGAACTCACAGATGTAGTGACTGACCATCTACCCAATGACATCATCACATCCAGGATGGCATCCAGTACCTCTGTCTCCTGTTGAATATTCCTTGGTACATCCCTCTTTTCGTACAAAAGTAAAATTAGTTGGCCAGGTGTGGTGGCCCATGCCTGTAATCCCAGCTACTCAGGAGGCTAAAGGGGAAGGATCACTTGAGCCAAGGAAGTCAAGACTACAGTGAACCGTGATTATGACACTGCACTCCAGCCTGGGTTATAGAAGGAGATCCTGTCTTTACAAATAATAAAAAGGTAAATTTTATTTTGTCTTTCTCAGTTTTTCAAGGGAAGTGACTTGTTAGCCACCCTCTATCCCCAGGATACCAGTTAGCCAACTGTATTCCCAGTTCATCACAGTATCCGGCACAGCTCAATAGTGCTGACACCAAGACATCCAAGAATTTTCTAATCTTCTACTCTGGTTTCTACTGAAATGCCTGTTGTCACAGACTTAACTGTGTCTTCAGTTACAGTGGTTCTGTTTATTCTGAGTTTCACTTGGGGCAAGAGAATCTTTGGCAAGTTTAAAAGCACCTGTATGTGGAATCACACCTTCCTCCAGGTGGACGTTCCAGACTCTCTCGTTAAAGGTCTTGCCTTTCCTGACAGCATCATCATCCCATCGACTATGACTAACTCATGCATGTTTGATATAGATTTCCTGGCTTAAAAACTAGGCATATTACATTCCAGACCTCTAACTTATCTTCAATATTTGCAGGCTGGGAAGATGGTTTCTAGCTGTCTCTCTTCCTTTCTCTCACCTCACAGTCACTCCATTCTTCTACCTCACCGTCCAAGCCAACAAGCATTTGCTTCCTAGTCTTAATCATTAGCAAGAGCTAACGATATCTACGACATTCACTTTCTGCCCTGCAAAGATTTCTGAGGCAAAGAAACACAAATGCTGATTACCCGCTGATAATCAAGAAAGGAGGTGAAACTACAGGGAGAAAAAGAGTGTGACCAATTAATCTGGCATTTATGTAAATTGTTTAGCACAAGACCCAATACATAACAAACAGGAACAATTTTTATTATTCCTGCGTGCCACATGCAGTCGAAGCACATGGGTCTTGACCTCAGTGACCTTACACTCTAGTGAGACAGACAGGAAAAGAGTATGTATGTTTTAAGTTAGACCTGATTCAAGGTAATAAAACTTTATCTAATGTGGTATGCATGAGATGGACAAAATCGGGGGGGAGTCAAGAAAAATTAGAAGAGGGAAAAAGATCTGCAGGGTATGGAAGGGGCCATTTGTAACAATCTGGGAAGCAAGCATATAATACGTGTTTACGATCCAGTCTTTGCATGTAGATTTTATAGTTTCTTCTCCAGGATAACTCCTGCTTACACCATTTCTTTTGGATTTCTAAATCTTGTTTGGTGGCTAAAATGAAATTTTGTTGCCTGTCTGGAAATGAAGTAAAAGGTTATTTTTCTAGATGCTTATTTTATTGATCTCAGAGTGCTTTAGAGTTTTGGGACCTCTTATCCTCCTCTATAGCTAATAGCAACAAGGTTTTAAAAGTAGTTTGTTCTCTTGCACTTTTCTAATTAGGTCAATAAACAAATATATTAGACAAATGCTATCTTTGCAAGCTTTTGCTAGCTGTGCATCTAAGGATTGCCCCAGAGACCCTGACTTTAATTAGATTCAGTAGGGAGTCTAGACACTTTCACTGGCTTTAGAATTTTTTGATGTCCCACTTAAGATGTGAATTTAGGAAACTGTGGCTAACACATGACTCCAAAATGAAGTATATAAAAATACAGATCTATTGTTTATCATTTATACAATATCCTCACTAAAGTTCTGCTTGCTACTTTGGTTTGCAAGCATTCACTTCCCAAATTTAGGGAATTTAGTTCTGTCTATCACAACATTACTGGTAAGTGTAAAAATTGGCAATAGCTCAGATGTATAATAGTAGATGGGCAGTTCAATAAGTTATGGGCATCTACAGAACACTGTACTGTGATATTCAGCATATAGACCTATAAATATATATTTTGACACAAATATCAATTAGTAAGACAATATGCACATTAAATTACAATCCTATTTTTGAGTACATGTATGATTAGAATTAAAGATAGACTGTTAACATTCTCTCAGCTAAGAGAGAGAATATTTATAACTAAGTAATGGGAACATAAATCCTTTATTCACATCAGGGTACTCTATTTTGTACACTGAATTTGAGTTTCTGGTACATTAATAGCTAACATAATTAATAAATAAACTAAATAAAATAATATAAATTTAAAGATATAAATTATTTTCTGTTATATTTAAGAATTGCTACTGACTCTATGTTCCCAGAGGACCAAGAAAGTGAGTCAAGGAAGTGCTCAAATTAGAGCACATCAGATTCAACGGGACCCTGGAGACCCAACTCTACTCTCTCATTTAGTGGTGCAGGAGCTAAAGCCCTAGAAGCCAAATGTCTATTCTAAACCCTACTATTTATCAGTGTCATAACTAGATTTCTGACTTACGCTTGAATAGTTTCACATGCATTATAGTCTTAATTAGAAGTACTCCCCTAAATCCGTCAACTTCATGCCTTACAAACAGCTGAACATTTTGAAGAATATTGAATAATTTCTAAATGCAGTCTAGTAAGGGCAGAAGTTCGTAAGAAATTTTTGGTATAGGCTAGGCTTGGCTTGATTGGCTCACAAATCTGGGTTTTCACTGAGATGATTAGGATGACTTGATTCTCTCCCTACACAGTCCTTCATCTTCCCACCAGATAATCCAGGCTCCATAAACAGCAAGTGGAAACTGCAAGATTCATTAAGGACTGAGCATGGAACAGGCACACCGCCATTTTAACAATGTTCTGTTAGTCACAGCAAATCACAAGGCCAGCCTAGCTTCAAGGAACAGGAAAACAGACTCTGCCTGTTGATGGAAGGAGCTGAAAACAATTGTGGCCATGTTTGAAATCGGTTAGTTTTATACAAGGAAAGCAATGAGTACCTACAAGAACAACATTCTATGTCCCTGTGCTTTTCAGGGCACCCAGAGTCTAAAGATGAGCCTGAACCTAAGGATGAGTAATTTAACAACTTATAAATTCAGTCCTAGAGATGGGATTTGGACTTGGTTAGAACAAGGCCAGAACTGAGGCTCTTAGCTGTGATTCCTCACCACACAACTCAAAGAGCAGCTCTTCTCAGTTGTTCTCATAAACCCAGATTAAAC
This sequence comes from Callithrix jacchus, assembly GCF_049354715.1. NCBI lineage: Eukaryota > Metazoa > Chordata > Mammalia > Primates > Cebidae > Callithrix > Callithrix jacchus. The sequence goes on from NC_133518.1 coordinate 74,266,423, forward strand.
ATATCAAAGTGTCTTCCTTTGAGCGTGCACAGCAATACATGGGTCATCTGTGATAGTCCTTATGTTACTCTACTACATAGCAAAATCATGGTTCTAGTTTGATCCCTTTTTCTAAATTTGGTTACATGAGAACAGGCATGGCAACCTGTCAATCACTACATCTCCTGAAGCATCAAGTGAGGCAGCACCCTGGAAAACATGCTGCACGTTAAGACATCTGCATTGACACTAACAACTGAGTTTGGTCTGTAGCCTTTATTCTATTAAGCCATCTTCAGCAGATTTTTTTAAATGTATATTTGCTTTTTAAAAACAATTTGGAAACTTTCCTAAATGTTTTGTACCATGATATTTAAATAATTTAAATACCACTGGAATTATTTTTTCCTTAAAAATATGAAACAATCCATACCTTTATAGGGAGGCAATCTTTGACATCCTTCCCTATTTTTCTATAATAATGAACCTGTGCAAATTTTCTGTCCCTACAGGTGTTAGCTTCAGTAATTTATATTTCCCTAAACAATCACTTCTTTCCTTAAGGTGCTCAAATGTATTATATAAATCTGAGTAAATAGTCTCCAATGAGTCTTTTATTTTTCCTTTACTTGTGTTGATTTCCCCATTATTTTTCCTAATTTGAGGTATTTGTACATTTTCTCTCATTTTTATCTCAGAGTTAATTAGCTAATGGTTCTCAACTTTATTATTTTTCCAAAAGAATCAAATCTTGCACTTACGTATCAGTTTGCCATGTTTCTATGTTCTAATGCAATTTTTCTATTTAAAAAACATTTAATTCTACAATAAAACACTCATACATAAAGGTGAAAGGGGCATGAAATATAAGCATACTTTTATATACTTAAAACTTATGTAACCACTGCTCAAGCCCTCAGATAGATCATCTGCTGTAACCCAGAGACCCTAAACATGATCCTTTCCAACTTTAATATTATTCCTCTCCCTTAAAGATAAACACACTGACTTTTATAACGGTCATTCTTTGCTTTTCTTTATCATTTTAGCACCTACGTAGGCAGCCTACACATTATAATTTGGCTTTGCCTATTTTTTGAATTTTGCATAAATGGAATCACATATTGTGTATGCTTAAATAATGTTGTGTAGCTACGTAAAACTGAACACTGCTAATTTTGCTGCTAAATAACTTTCCATTGTATGAATGCACTGTTGCTTAATCACTTTTTCTTTTACTATGATTGATAATCTTTCCAACGTTTTACTGTTACACACAGTGTTGCAAAGTGTACCCTGATGTGCACATGCACATATTTCTCCAGGCAAAGGTCTTTACTCAACCCTTGGATCCATAGATAGAATTCAGAGTCCATGAATGTGAATGGAAAAAAAAATTAAATCTTTATTCTTACCAGCTTCTAAATGAAATGTAGCATTTTTTCGTTACAAACGTAGATGAGAGAAACACAATACCTGTTCCTGTAGCCTTATCATAAGTAGCTTTGTATTTTTTGTCACTGATAGAAATAAGAAATGTTTTATATCTCATTATGGCTGTAAGTATCTAGAAATTGTGCTCCTCGCTATTTTGAAATTATGATAATTATTAGACCCACTATTTGCTGCTATTTAATATGTTAATAAAAATGAACAATTTTTACTATAGCACAAATTTATTATTTTAATATTTGATAGCCACTTTCCAAAAGAGTTATTTCTCCTCACAAATTGTATGTCTTTTATGTATTTTTTTAAAAGCTTAGGTTCTCATGAGAAGAGAGTCCTAGACTTTGCATGACTGCCAAAGGATACATGACATGAAAAAGGCTTGGTATTCTAGGGCATATAACTAGGAGGGGATTGAAGTCTGTGAGTCAGTGAGAGATGAATCAGGCTACACCACAGTAACAAAAGGCTCCCAAATCTCAATGGTTTGAAACAGTAAATATTTATTTCTCATATATTCTGCATCGAATCAGGGAGCTCACTCAGCGAGTTAGGGTGCTAGAATTTCCATCATCTAAAAAGTAACTGGCAGCTATACTAGGGGAAATAGAAGATGCCAAATCATGCATTGGACTTTAAAGGCATCCATGCAGAAATGAGTGATATAGTTTGCTTTTGCTCACATTTCACTGGACACTGCAAATTATATGGTCATAGCTAAGTTAAAGGGGGTAGGAACAAGAATTTCATCAAGTGTTCCAAAAAAATAGAAACTAAAAATATCAGTAAGCAGCACTATTGACTGTTACAGAACACATATTTTCAATTTTATTATATAATATCCCACTTATTTCCTAAGAAGGCTACCAATTTACATTCCCATTTGTAGTACATGGGAATTTACCTCATTCTATCTATCCTCAACAAGACTTGGTATTGTGAAGTTTTTTCTCAGTCATGCAAGTTGTTTTAATTTCCACCCCCCCGACTTCTCCTGAAGTAGACCTTTTTAAATACGAATATTAGTCATTTGGATGTCCTATTTTTGTTAAGTACCTTTTCAGATCATTTGATGATTTTTAAATTAAATTTTTTGTCTCTATCTTATTTATTTTTTCTCAAATCTAGTTAACTTACATTTTATCTTGTCCTGTTCACTCACCCTCTGTTCTTCAAATCTTTTGTCCTGAGCCTTTGTTTTGGAGCAGTTACTTCGTTAATGTTTTTTAACCCCTGCAGATATTTGGTGACAATTTTACCTTCTCCCTTGTGATGTAAATATTGCTGTTTGCAATGTTTTCCTTATTCCTTCAATCATTTGTTGTTGTTTTTTCATTGGTAGGATTTTGTGAAAGACCTGTTTTTGATCATTTTTATTTATTGCTTACATTTGAATAAGATTATTTTTTCCTGGATCAGCTGGGCGCAGGCAGTTCACATGAATTCTCATAAGACAGACTTGTATATATGTTACTACGTATTTTCAGGCTTAACATCTTCCAGACAACCAAGAAGGCCCCTATTTCCTATTCATATTGTGAGAGTCTCTTTTTAAAATTTCCTTATTAATACACTATTCTCGACATAATTTCTCTATTATTTTGGATTCTGTAACACTGGAATTCTAGGAAGCCCCGGCTGCCAGGTCCTGCCCCCAATGCCTCCTGTTGCAAACAGGAGCTGTTAGTGTTGTACTCAGAGCCATGACATGTACTGAGGGAAGGGCTTGCATGTGGCTTCTTCTGAGTGCTGTTGTTTCATCTCTAGTTTTACTGTAATTGTTTTGCCTATTTGTGGTGTGAGTTTTCAGATGTATCTTAGCTTCACTATAGATTAAGGATGTCTTTCCATGTCTTGTTGTCCTAGTTTAAGACTATAAAACTCAGAAAGAGAAAGTACTAACTTCACACCAACGTTTTTAAACAAGAAGCCCATCAAAGATGAAACAAGAGTCATGTGTTCAGGTTTGCATTTTAAGAGTATTCTTAAAGAGACACATTAAGAATATAGACAAAGTAATAATCAGTTAGGAGTCTATGTCGGTAATTCTGTCCATTGGAAACAACAACTTATGGAGCAGGAGAGGGATGAAGAACACTATTTGAATTTAAGAATCAACATAAATTGAGAGACAGCATAATGAGGAAACTAAAGATTGGGAGAAAAGATATTCTCATGCTTCCAGAATATTTAAAGAAATGGACTCTTTCTTCCTTGTATAATATTTAGATCAGGATGCAGAGCATATTTCCCTGTATAATGTCCTCTAAAACATGTACATATTTATTGATAAAAAGATGTCAGTGCTAGCCGGGTTGTGAGATATTTCAATAAAGGCAATAATGTATCTTATAATCATAATGCTGAAAGAGATAATACTTCTCCAGTAGAAAATCCTTCTGTGAACTATCTTCATTAAAATTTCTGAAAGATCATTAACTCTCCATCCATCTTTGAAAAATTCCAACCTCTGACAGTCAAACTGCTTTATATGATTGGCAAGTCAATCTCATCTCCATATTGCATGTACGTTACATTTAAAACGTAAAGCTTTATTCCATTCCATAAAGATCCACGGATTGAGGACTGTGTAGATACACCAACCAGGAATGGATCAAAAGGACTCTATAAATGAAATGTGTGGACAATGGTCATTTTAAAATTTATTATAATACCAATTTTGAGAAAGGTGGAATAACGGAAGTAAGATGTACACACATACCTGAAACAACTAAAAATCAAGAATAAACAGCCAAAATAAATAAAACGATAGCTTTTAAGACACTTTTCAGGCAACATGAAACTGATTTTTGAAAGGTGAGAAACAAACCGGTAGAGACCAACCATTTCCCCAGTTTACCACCTTGAGAAAGTTTCCCATCCATGGTACAGGGGAATCCAGGGGAGCCCAGCAGACTCCCTGAGGTGAGGAGGGGGACCTGATGTTCTGGGATACCGAGGCTGCTAGAGTTTGCAGGATCGAGTCATGGAAAGAAAGTTGCTCCGAAAGAACTAAGAAATCTTCAGAGAATCCCTGCCACCTGTTCAGCAGAGATCCTGTGAGGAAACTACCAGAGGCCGGGAGGATAGATCCAGGTTCCTGCCCAAGGCTGAGAATAGTCTCCCACAACCCAGAATGAAAAAGCTCATAATTCAGAGAACTGGGTAGAGTCTTCAAGGTACTTGCCACAGTGGTAAGGAATAATTAGCCCAGATCAAATGCTGCTTTGGTCCCATCTAACAAATCATGAAAACAAGACACAAAAGAATCAAACTGTTTCTATGTAAGGTAATTGTGTTCCAGTACACAGCTTAAGAATATTTATAGAAATACAAAAATTACCAGCACTCAGTGAGGTAAATTTCAGAATGACTTGCATCTATTCTGAGATTCTAACATTACCAGGCATGCAAAGAAGTAAGAAAGCATGACTTATAATGAGGAGAAAAATCAACCAATCCCACCTGAACTAGAACTGACAAAGATATTAGAAATAGCAAACAAGAACATTAAAATATTTATTATAACTGAATTTCAGATGTTCAAAAAGGTAAGAAAATACAGGAAAGATATAGAAATATCCAAATCAGACTTTATGTTAAATAGGTTTAATGGCAGATTAGATGTTACCGGGGGAAAAAGTGATTAATAAATTCCAAGAGATTACAATAGAAATCCAAAAGGAGACAGACAAAAATATCCAAAAACAAAAATAACCTGAGTAAGTTCTATGGCCACTTCAAGTATTATTATTATATATAATTATGTATTAATTATATTAATAATAACATATTAATATATAAAATATATAAACTATGCTATATAAATATTTACATAATATATATGGTATATAATATATAAGATTATACATAATAATATTACATATATGGAAGGGAAAACAAAATTAAAGAAATAATAACTGATTTTTTCAAATATGATAAAACTATCAAATCTCAGCTCCAAGATCAATAAAAATTCCAAGCACAAGAAACACGAAGAAAACTGCACCAAAACATATTATAATTAAATTGATCCAAATCAATGATAAGAAAAAATCTTAAAAGAGACCAGAATAAAAAGACACATTATACAAAGAGAATAAAAGTAAGAATGCAGTGGATTTCTTGTTAGAAACTGGTAAGAGGACTAATAGCACTCTGTAAATAACTACCAGAGACTGAGTAATTTATAAAGAAGAGAGGAATTTGCTTACTGTTCAGCAGACTATACAGAGAGCATGGCTGAGGAGGCCTCAGGACACTTACAGTCATGGCAGAAGGTGAAGGGGAAGCAGGCACATCTTGCTTCCTGCTGGATTGGGAGGAAGAGACAGAGTGGGGAGGTGCCACATACCTTTAAACAACCAGATCTCGCGAGAACTCACTCACTGTCAGGAGGGAAGTCTGCCCTCATGATCTACTCACTTTCCACCAGGCCCCTCCTCCGACATTGGGATTACAATTGGACATATGATTTGGGCAGGGACACAAATCCAAATTTTGGATTTTCTGAACCTATGAATATATTACATTATAATTACAAGAGACCTTGCAGATGTGAGTAAGGTTAAAACCTTGTGATAAGGAGCATAGCCTGGCTTATCCAGGTGGGCCTAGTATAATCACAAGTCCTTACAAGTGGCTTATCCAGGTGAGCACAATATAACCATAAGTCCTTAAAAGCCAACAATCTTTGCTGACTAATCAAAGGGTGAAGCAGGAAGGACTTTACTCACCATTGCTGACTTTGGAATGCTGTGCCTTCTAGAAGCTCAGAGAACAGCCCTCACTTTACAGCTGGCAATAAAACAACCACATTGATCCTACTCCCAGAGAAGCTGAATTCTAAAAACAACCCACCTGGGCAGGAAATGCTCTACTGTAGCCTCCAGAATGCAAACCAACCTGCTGATTTTAGCCTTGATTTTAGCCCACTGAGACCCATACTGGAATTATGACTCAAAGAAGTGTGGAATAATAAATTTGTATTGTTTTAAACCCTAAGTTTGCAATAATTTGTTATGGTAGCAATTAAGAACTCATGCAGAAACAATGCAAGTGATGACACAAAGGAGAATTATCTTTTCAATGTAGAATTCAATACCCAATCAACATGTCAGTTGCATTTTTGTTTAAGAAACTGAAAATGTATTCTAAAATTTAAATGAAAACTAAAAATAATCTAGAGTAGGCAAAGCATTTTGCAAAAGATGGAGCGAAGATAAGGCAAATATCTGATTTCAATAATAATTATAAAACTACAGTTGTTAAAACATGGTATAGACATGCACGTAGAGAAATTGATCAATTACATAAAATAGAAAGTCCAGATATAGATCCACGCATGCCCAGACCACTAAGTTTTGACAAAGTTACAATGGCAATTTAGTGGAAAAAAAAGATAATTTTGTTAATAAAGGATGCTGAAACAATTGGAAGTTCACATAAAAAAAGAAAAGGAAAACAAGGCTCAGCACATACTTCACACCACACAAAATACATGATAGACCTAAAATTTAAGAGCTAAAACTCTAATAGTCTAGAAGAAAATATTGGACAAAATCTTTATGTCTTTAAGCAAAGACTTCTTAGATATGACACCAAACACAATCCATGAAAGAAAAAAACTGTTCAAGTGAACGTCATCAAAATTACAAACATCTGTTGCTTTAACTCCCCTACTAGGGAACTGAAAAGCCAACCTACAGATCAGGGAAAATACGTTCAAAACATACATCTAATTTAAAACTTGTTTCCAGAAGATATAAAGTACTCTATACGTTCAATAATGAGAAAACAACAAAAAAAAGAGTTGATAAAATATTAACAGACACCTCATTAAAGAAAACATGCAGATGGCCAACAGGCACAAAAAATAATTTACAAGAGCATAAAGTGTTTTTAGGGAATTGCAAATTAAAACCACAATAGTGATACAGCATGTCAGCACATGCGATTAACATGGCTAAATTTTGTTTAAAACTGACAGTACAAATTGCTGGTAGAATGCGGAGCATTGGGATGCTTGTTGCAAGGAGCAAACTCAGTGGTAAAACACTGAAAATTTTCTACCTAATATTGGAAACAAGGTAAATTATGACTTATATTCAAAATGCTGGAAGTGCCAGCATTGCATAAGGCAAGAAAAAAGCATAAAAATTACAGAGATAAACTATTATTATTCACAGGCATAATAACCTAAAAATAGCTTTAAAAACCCTCTACAATCTACTATAATTGCTGGATAGAAGTCATTGTAAAAAAAATAATAAATTGTATTACTATACACCAATAACAAATTTTAAATTTTAAAACTGATACCATTTAAAATAGTCCCAAAACTATCAAATATAATTTAGTAAAAGATTTGAAAGATTTCTACATTAAGACCATGAAACATTACTGAGAGAACTTAAAGAAGACCAGTTAATGAAGCGATATGCTGTATTTATGGATACAGGCTTACTATTACAGAGATTTCAAATGATCCCAAAATTGATCTAAAATGAAAATGCAATGCCAATCCAATTCTAAGCTTTTTTGCACTAATTTTCATAGCTTCTAAAGTGGAAATGGAAATGCAAAACTCTGAATATATCAAGTATTGACTATATTTAATAGTATTAAAGAAAAAGATATCATGACAAGCTGTAGTAATTAGAGCAGTATGATATTGACACAAGGATAGAAAATTTGACAAGTAGAACTAAAACCAGAGTTACATAAGAATGACCAAAAATAAATAGCGGTCTGATTTATGTTAAAGGTGATACTCTAACGCAGTAGAGAATCTTTTCTTACACCATACTCCACTCAGATAAAATTCAGATTGAATAAAGGTAATTGATCAAATGTAAAAGATCACGAGAAATTCAAAGGGCAACCCATCGTGGAAGAGCAAAAAAAGAGAAAGGGAGTGAGAAAAGCACTTACCGCATATGCATACACTAAATAATGTGTGTCCAAAATAAAGAATTCAAAAAGAAAAAGAAGGACAGCCAAATATAAAAATAGGCAAACATTTAGGTATTTCTCAAACGAAAATATACACCATATTAAAAAGCTGCTGAATTTCATTAGTAATAAAGAAAATGCAAATTAACATCACAAAAATTGCTATTACGCACACATACATATCAGAATAGTTAAAATAAAATGATTGAGAATACCAAATATTTTCTTTTTTTAATACCAAATATTTTCAATGATGTTAAGCAACTAAAATTCTCAGACACTGTTAGAGCATTAATCAATAAAAACATTTTGAAAATTATTTGCCACTTACTTATGAAACCTGAATAAATGCATATGTGTGACCAGAAATCTCATTCCTAGGTCATTTTCCAACAGAAATGCCTAATGTGTATATTAGAAGACACATAAAATAATGCTTTTAAAGACATTATTTTTAATAACCCCAAACTAGGAGCTACACAAATAGTAATCAACCATTAATAATTGCAATATAGTCACAAAATGAAATACTATAGAGCAATGAAAATGGAGAGTCTACCACACATATAAACTATGAATGATTATCATAACAAAAGGTTGTGATAAGAAGCATATTCAAAAAGTACATGTGTCACAGTGCAATTTACAGAAAGTGCAAGAACAGCCAAAGCTAATCTGTTCTGTTAAAAGTCAAGAAAGTAATTACTCTTAAGAAACAGGAGAAATTGCCTGAAAGCGAGCACAAAAGGGGTTTCAAGGGTGCTGGCAATATTGAATTTCTTGATCTGGTTGCTGGTCTCCTGGACATGTTTATTTTGTAAAAATTTGAGCTGCATACTTGGGATACATAGAGACATTTTTCTGTACATATGTATATGTTTAATATTTTTTAAGCGGCAGAGGCCCAATTCCTTTTTCAGTTTCAGAGCTTATCTGTTCTGTTGTGCTGAAGTTTTCATTTTTCAAGTATAATGCAACAGATTTTGTCCTTCATGCTATACAGATATGCGGGTCATTCTTGCAAAAAGCAACATTTCCCCCATAATCTCTGTAACTAGGGTGATCGCATAATTCAGCAGGCAACATAGACAATCCTGTCACTCTAATCTGGTGGGGTTTTTTTTAAGTTTTATGGACAGTTTATTTTCTTGTTTTGGCTCTGCAAGAGCTTGCTGCCAAACAGCTGTGCTAAATCAAAGAGAACGTGCCTTATCAGCTCTGTAAACACAGACAAAACCAACACAGTTGATGTCCAAGTGTCATAGAGGGTGTTGTAAGCAAGAAATTTAAATCTAAAAATATAAAATGATAAAATGGTGCTGTACATGAAATTCTTCCTGTGGCTAATTAAGGGCAACAAAGAAAATGATATTGCTTTCAAACTTTTAACTAAGGTCATACATATTCAGGTTAACATCTTGGATTCAGGTTGTGGTGGGGAGAAAGGATATGAATTTTGAAGAGACATTCTGGTCCTTGGCTAATTCTCAAATTCCCTCATTATCTTTCCCCACCTGGTGTCTTAGAAGAACTACTGTGGTCACATCCACCTCACTGCCTCCACGGACTCACGTCTCATCTGTCTTCTACTCAAGACGGAGAGCACTGAGAAGATACAGCAGATAAAGCAAGATCAATGTTTATAATTACATACTGAAATGTACTACTATTTTAACTTTGGGGTTAACAGGTAGAATCATTTTAACTTTGTCTTTAAAATTTTGCTATTCCATTTGATGCTGCTTTCATTTTTCTAGGCCTCTGTACTTGAAATTTTAATTACATATTAGACAAAATGTTATTTATAAATATGCTGTTTAAATTCCAACTACTGAACCTTTTTACAATAATTTATAGAAAATACACATTTAATCTGAGTACTTTCACATATTTTGCTACAGTTAGCATATGACAGTAAAATCTGCATTATTGTATACCCAGATAATTTCTGGATTTTGAAATTAATTGGTTTTTTGTTTAGTTCATAAATTATTTTTATGAATGTTCTATTAATTGGAAAATCTGATCTTGTCAGTGGATAGCAGAATTTTGTGTTTGTATTATGTGTGCATTTTTCTTTTTTTAAAAAATTAAATAAGCCTTACTGTCTTTTTTGACTTTCTTTATCATAGAGATCTGTGCTAATGTCAATTATTGAAATGATGGTTTTGTTAATGTATTGTTTTGATAGTAATAATTTTTGTCTTATAAGTTCATATATTGTAATTTTACACAGAGGCACCAGAATCTATTTCCAGCCACCAGAATCATGAACAAAAATACCTCTTTTTATATATTACTAAGCCTCTTATAGCCTGTTACAGCAATGCTAAACAGAATAAGACATAAGAAAAAAAAGCTTTCTGCACGAAAGGAAACACCAAGGCTGGAGCACGATCATGAGATGACACAGCAAAAGGGCAGCTGTCTGCAAGCCAAAGAGCCTGGCCTTCTTAGAAACAACCCTGCTGACACCTAACCCCAGACTTCCAACCTCCAGAATGAAGACAAAATGAATTTTTGTCGTTCAAGTAACCTAGTGTGTGGTATTTTGTTTTGTTTTGTTTTGTTTTGTTTGAGTCGGAGTTTTGCTCTTGTTACCCAGGCTGGAGTGCAATGGTGCAATCTCGGCTCACTGCAACCTCCGCCTCCTGGGTTCAGGCAATTCTCCTGCCTCAGCCTCCTGAGTAGCTGGGATTACAGGCACACGCCACCATGCCCAGCTAATTTTTTGTATTTTTAGTAGAGACGGGGTTTCACCATGTTCACCAGGATGGTCTCGATCTGTTGACCTCGTGATCCACCCACCTCAGCCTCCCAAAAGTGCTGGCATTACAGGCGTGAGCCACCGCACCCGGCCCCGTATTTTGTTATAGCAACCCTATCAAACTAACACATTGTCCATTTGAAAATAAAACAGGCCAGGCCAGTGGCTCAGGCCTGTAATCCCAGCACTTTGGGAGGCCGAGGCGGGCAGATCACGAGGTCAAGAGATGAAACCATCCTGGCCAACATGGTGAAACCCGGTCTCTACTTAAAAAATACAAAAATTAGCTGGGCATGGTGGCACATGCCTGTAGTCCCAGCTACGTGGGAGGCTGAGGCAGGAGAATCGCTTGAACCCAGGAGGCGGAGGTTGCAGTGAGCGGAGATCGGCCACTGCACTCCAGCCTGGCACCTGGCGACAGAGCAAGACTCTGTCTAAAAATTAATAGGCTGGGCGCGGTGGCTCAAGCCTGTAATCCCAGAACTTTGGGAGGCCGAGGTGGGTGGATCACGAGGTTAAGAGATCGAGACCATCCTGGTCAACATGGTGAAACCCCGTCTCTGCTAAAAATACAAAAAATTAGCTGGGCATGGTGGCGCGTGCCTGTAATCCCAGCTACTCAGGAGGCTGAGGCAGGAGAATTGCCTGAATCCAGGAGGCGGAGGTTGCAGTGAGCCGAGATCGCGCCATTGCACTCCAGCCTGGGTAACAAGAGTGAAACTCCATCTCGAAAAAAATACTAAATAAAAATAAATAAATAAATAATAGTTGTTTTATGTTGAAATGTCAAAACATTTCCAATAGGATTAGAAACAAAACAAAGAGAGCTGCCATCATCTCTTACTCAGTATTTTACTCAAAGTCTGAGTCAATGCCACAAGGAGAAAAGAAACAGGTAGTGACTGGAAGAGGAGACACGATGCCGACACTTGCAGATAATATGTGTTGTATATATGAAAAATTCAAATGTAAGGTAAGTTACTAGAATAAATAATAGATTTTGGCAAGATCGTTACCTAGGAAAATAATATGCAAAATTTTTATCACATTTGATATGTCATAACATTAGAAAATGTAATTTTAAAATGTTTGTAAATATATAAAAAAACACAATGTACTCAGGGAAAAATATTACTAAAACTGTTTAAATAATTTTCAGAGAAAAGCATAAAATCTTCATGAAACTTATTAAAGAAGACCTAAATAAGCACTCTTCTTTTCTAAATAAGAAAAGTCAAATTCATAAAGCTGTCAGTTCTCCAAACTGACTAATGGAGTTGAAATGATCCTTATCAAAACCTCAAAGCACTCCAACCTTGCCATGGATGCTCAAAGAGCCACTGCAAAATTTATAAGGAAGGAAGAAGAGCAAGAACAACCAAGACACTCTGCAGAAGAGCAAGGTGGAAAACCTTTCCTGTTAGAGATCCAGATGAGTTTTAAAGCTGTAATTATATAATGATTAAGATAATGTGCTAAACGCACAAGGATAGACAAATATAACAGAATGACGGAAAACAACAAAAAAGAATTGAGAGACCAAACACAGAATCTCATGTATGGGGAAGTTTCAATTGTTCATACGAGCATTTCTAATCAAAATGGGAAAATGATTGATTACTTAATAATGATCCTTTAATGTTTATATATTCATAAAAATTAGGAAATAAATGATAATCTCGTAACTTACTCATCAAACAAACCCAAATGTGTTAAATAGATTAACAGGAAAGGAAAATGTGTGAAACCTATATAGGTATCTACGTAGAGACTGATTTAAAATATTAAAAGGAGCAAACCAAAATGGAAAATAATAATACATTCAACTATATTAAAGTAAGAATTCTGGAGGACATTATGTCAAGTGAAATAAGCCAGGAATAGAATGTTAAACACCGCACGTTCTGACTCACTCATATATGGAAGCTAAATAGAGCTGGTCTGGTAGAAGTAAAAAGCAGAACAGAGGATGGCAGAGGCTGGGAAGGGTATAGAGAAGGGAGCAGTAGTGAGAGGTTTGTTATAGGATACAAAATTACAGCTAATGGGAGGAGTAAGTTCCCGTGTTCTATAGCACTATCAGATGACTATAGTTATCAATATAGTTAATACTTTCAAAAAGCTAGAAAGAGGACATTGAACATTCCCAAGTCAAAGAAATGATAACTGTTTGAGATAACAAATATGCTCATTACCCTGTTGGGATCAACAGATACGCTCATTACCCTGCTGGGATCAACAGTAACGTCACTGTTACTCCATGAATATGTAAAGTATTATTTTTCAATTAAAAAATAAAATTTAAAAGTGAAAATATAAATTCTATATAATAAAAAGTGAAAAATAAAAACTAAAACATAAAAAATCATAATTCTAATCATACTGAAAAAAATTGTAAGAAGAAATCAAACAGCTTAACAGGAAAACTGTGCAAAACATGAAAACCAGTACTTCTCAGGTGAATAAATCCAAGTGGCCAATAAATAGATGGTAAAAAAAAAGAAGATTTAACCTCATTAGTTCTCAAGGAAATGTATATTAAAACCACAGTAAGATACCATCTTACTCTAACTCACTAGAAAAACTTTAAAGTGGCATGAGAGCAAATGATGATAATACGGAGCAAAGGTAACGTTCATTTCCTGCAGAAAAGGTGCAAATTGTACAAAGGTTGCACAGAAACTATTGACATCACCCTACTTACATAAATATATACTACAACACAATTACAGTACTAGTTATATATATATATAACTAGTATATATAACAATATATATAATAATTTTAGATATATATATATATCTAAACCGTGCATTGCGAGATACCTACAAGAATATTCAAAGTAAAAAAGTGAGAAATCAACCAAATACTTAAATGCAAGATAAATTAGCAAATACGGTATATATAAAAATGAATGAACTACTGCTACATACATCAATACCCGTGAAACATATAGCAAATAACTTCATATCACAAAAGAATATATTCAGTGTCATTTTATATGGTACAAAAACAGAAAAAATCTGGGCAATACTTAGCTTAAGGATACAAATACACATGATGAAAAACTAAAATAAACAAGAAAATGATTAAGACAAAATTTTTAACAAATTGTTAACCTGAAAGTGAGGGAGGAGGATAAACTTAGGGAGGGACACATATGAAGTTTCTAAGCCTAATAACATTTAATTTTTTTACTTGGGCAGTGAGTGTATAGATGTTTATCTCATTATCATCAAGAAAATTTACCACAATAGGAATTGTGAAAAAAATAAAAATACAAGGCTGCCAACATTTACGAGGCACAGGGAATTTAATAATTTAAATATAGTCAACCCTTAAAGGAAAAGGCAATCCAAGCAATTAAAATTTTTCCAGAGTGTAAAGAAGGAAAGAACATCTCCAAAATATTTCAGCCAGCTTCATAGGAATACTAACCTTTAAAAGATAACATAAAACATAATAATGTAGAAATGAAACCAAACTTATACAGAAATGTTCATCAAAATAGTAGCAAACACAATCCAATGACATTTTACTGCAATAGTAATTTTCTCTCGATAATGAAAAGCAGGTTAAATATTAGGTATCAGATTAATAAGTCAAACAAGAAAAATATGATTATATTCAGAAGTGATGAAAAGTCATTCAACAAAAATGAATTAGAATTTAAAAAATGAAACGTCGGTCTGGCGCGGTGGCTCACACCTGTAATCCCAGCACTTTGGGAGGCTGGGGCGGGTGGATCACGAGGTCAAGAGATCGAGACCATCCTGGTCAACATGGTGAAACCCCGTCTCTACTAAAAATACAAAAAATTAGCTGGGCATGGTGGTGCGTGCCTGTAATCCCAGCTACTCAGGAGGCTGAGGCAGGAGAATTGCCTGAACCCTGGAGACTGAGGTTGCGATGAGCCGAGATTGTGCCATTGCACTCCAGCCTGGGTAACAAGAGCGAAACTCCGTCTCAAAAAAAAAAAAAAATGAAACGTCAAAATATTGTGAACAAGTATTTCCGTAATGAAAGCAGTGAAAAAATTAAAAGTCTAACGTTGAAATAGTTACATTATTCTCATAAGAAACACTGGTTTGTCCAGCCTCACCATACTTACTCAACATCACTCTTCACCAGTTTCTCCAATCTTTGTTTTAATTATGGCAAACCCTCTTGCAAGGATCCCTTATAGATGTTTGTTTTCCTTAATCATCCCTCATTTAATTGCCTTTAAATAAGCTCTTTCTTTTAGAACAATTTTAAATTTACAGGAAAGTTGTGAAAATAATACAGTTTCTATGTACTTCATACATAGTTTCCTCTATTGACATCATACACTAGTATGGTACACTTGTCACAATTATTAAGCAGTATTGAAGCATTATTATTAACTATTATTTCCACCCAGCATCTTCGTATTCCAGATTCTTATCCTGTGTATACCACCTTACATTTAGTTGACATGTCTCCTTAGGCTCTTCTTGACTCTAACAGTTTTTCAGGCTTTTTTTTTTTTTTTTTCCTCAAGACACAGTGTCACTCTGTCATCCAGGCTGCAGTGCAATGGCACGGTCTCCACTGCAACCTCTGCCTCCCAGGTTCAAGTGATTCTCCTGCCTCAGCCTCCTGAATAGCTGGGATTACAGGCATGTGCCACCACACCAGGCTAATTTTTGTATTTTTAGTAGAGACAGGGTTTGACCATGTTGGTCCAGCTGGTCTCAAACTCCTGACCTCATGATCCACCCACCTCGACCTCCCAAAGTGCTGGGATTACAGGTGTGAACCACCATGCCTGGCCAGGCTTTCCTTTTTTTGATGACATTGACAGTTGTGAGGTCAAGTATATTGTAAGATGACCCTCTTTTATAATTTATCAGATGTTTTTCTCATAATTAGACTGAGTTTATGAATTTTTAGAAGGAAGACCAAAGAATGCCATTCTCGTTCTATTGTATTTGGAGTACATACTATCAGTATGCCTTGTTTATTAAAGTTGACCTTGATCACTTGGCTGTGGTAGTGTTTGTCAGGTTTCTCCACTGTAAAATTACCCTTTTTTTCCCCCTTTCCACACTATGCTCTTCACAAGGTAGATACTGTGTGCATTACACACATAAGAAGTAGGAAGTTGTGTTCCACTTTCTTGATGGCAGAATGTTTATCGACTTAATATATTTGGATTTCTTTTTCACAAGGAGTTTATGTATTAACCCCCACTGATTCATTTATTGAATTATTGATTTATAGCTGTATATTCATGTATATTTATCTACACTTTGGTAACAAATCAATTGTTACTTTATTTTATTGCTCAAATTGTTCCAGCTTTGGTCATTGGGAGCTCTTTCAGTTGGGGCTTGTGTCCCTCTGACATTTGCTCATCATGTGGATTTTGTGGGTTTTTTTTTTTAATGTTTCTGAGCATGTCTTTACCTTCTTGGCACTACAAGGACTCCAGGTTCATGTACATTTTCTGCTCCAGCTCTACAGATAGTCATTTCTCTCTTTTTTTTTTTTTTGAGATGGAGTTTCACCGTTGTTACCCAGGCTGGAATACAATGGCGTGATCTCTGCTCACTGCAACCTCCACCTCCTGGGTTCAAGCAATTTTCCTGCCTCAGCCTCCTGAGTAGCTGGGATTACAGGCGTGAGCGCCACCATGCCCAGCTAATTTTTGTTTTTTTAGTAGAGACAGAGTTTCACCATGTTGACCAGAATGGTCTCGATCTCTTGACCTTGTGATCCACCCGTCTTGGCCTCCCAAAGTGCTGGGATTATAGGCGTGAGCCACCGCGTCTGGCCAAGTTAGCCATTTCTCTAAGTAACCCTGGGTCCTTCCATTGAAAGACAGTATTACAAACCAAGGTCTTGGTGCTTCGTGCCACATTTAGTTTTAATACCACAGATGTACTGTACATGTGGTGCATCTATATCCATGCTGTATACATTAAAAAGTGTAAGGTTGGCCGGGCTCGGTGGCTCAAGCCTGTAATTCCAGCACTTTGGGAGGCCGAGGCAGGTGGATCACGAGGTCAAGAGATCGAGATCCAGGTCAACATGATAAAACCCTGTCTCTACTAAAAATACAAAAAATTAGCTGGGCATGGTGGCGCTCACGCCTGTAATCCCAGCTACTCAGGAGGCTGAGGCAGGAGAATTGCCTGAACCCAGGAGGCGGAGGTTGCGGTGAGCCGAGATCGTGCCATTGCACTCCAGCCAGGGTAACAAGAGCGAAACTCAGTCTCAAAAAAAAGTGTAAGGTTTTTTTTGCATCCCTTCATCAAGAGCCAATTTCCAATTTTCAGCACTACTGAGAATGCATGCCCTAGACATCTTAATCAATGCAATGAAAGAATATCAACTAAGATGTATAAATGTTGAGGGGGGAGACAAAATTATAGTCCAATGATTATAATTATTATGCCTAGAAAACACAAGGATAATCAAATAAAAGCTCTTAGATATACATATGAAAATTCCATAAGTCATGAAACTCACATACAAAATATATTTTAATAAGCAGACAAAGCAACATGTTACACAATATAATAAAAGAAACTTTCTATTTGCAATAACAATTTTAAAAGACACGATGCTTAGAAATAATCATGACAAGGCATGAATATAACTTACTATGTGATTCCATTTAAGTAGAATACACAAACTATTCTGCAGTGGCTGAAAGCAGATCTGGAGCATATTTCCTGAGAGTGGAGGAGGGGCAGAAGGGAAGGGACTCAAGTGTAATTTTAGGGGCGATAGATATATTCACTATCTCGATTGATGGTTTCACAGTTATATACATCTGCTAAAACTTGCCAAATTGTAGCTTTATTGTATGTCAATTACACCTGGATGAAAAGCTACTGCTATTGTCTCCTTTGTGTGTCCACTTGGCTAGATTATTGCTTCTGATCATGCAATCAAACACTAATCTAGGTTTTGCTGTGAAGGTATTTTGTAGATCTAACAAAGTCAATAATCAGTTGTAAGACCATCCAATCTAGTATGAGGGGGCTTGATTCAATCAGTTGAAAAGCCCTAAGAGCAGAGCTAAGGCTCCCCTGAAGAAAGAGGAAATTTCATCGGTGACAGCAGCTTCCGCTCCTGCCCAGACATTCCAGCCTGACAGCCAGCCCACTCAAGTAAACCAACTCCTTGCAATAACCCTCTTAATACGTACTCATCCTGTTGGGCTTTTTTTTCCCCATTGAGCCCTAGCTGATCCAACCTTGATTAAGCGTACACACACACAAACTAACATTCTGCCAATAGACAGATAGTTGGCTCGGATTCAGAAACAATTGCTGAACACCCATCCCACCCCTGCCTGCTGGGCCTTCCTGATGCTTCCTAATCCTCACGGGTGCACAGTCTAAAAGAACAGAGTGGAGGGACACCGAAAGTTCTGGCAGTGGTGGGTGGGCAAGGCTGGGTCAGCCTGGACTAGATTCACGTAATACTTGTGGGATAGCTGTTTTCAACTATATGGTACTGGCACAAGCATAGAGAAATGGGTAGGTGGAGCACATGGGTTTGAAATGCCTATGGATTTATTATGCAAGAAGTACATTTAAAATAAGTAGTGAAAAAACAGTAGTAGAAATATAGGTATTTAAAAAATAGGCTGGTGCAATGGGTTAACCATTTGTCCCCCACCCTGTAAGAATGAAAAATTAGACCCCCTTCTCACTTTTGCACCAAAATAAATTTCAGTTAAAAACCACCATTCAAAGAAGGAAGGAAGAAAATAACTATAGCAATTTTAGATTTTTTTTTTGAGATGCAGTCTTGCTCTGTTGCCCAGGCTGGAATGCAGTAGGATCTCGGCTCACTACAACCTCCGCCTCTCAGGTTCAAGTGATTCTCCTGCCTCAGCCTCCTGAGTAGCTGGGACTACAGTCACGTGCCATCACACTGGGCTAATTTTTTGTATTTTTAGTAGAGATAGGGTTTCACCATGTTAGCCAGGATGGTCTCCATCTCCTGACCTCGTGATCCACCCACCTCGGCCTCCCAAAGTGCTGGAATTACAGACATGAGCAACAGTAGAATTTTTAAATGAGCATTTTTTTTTTTTTTTGCAAAAAGTAGAAATGGGAAAGTTCTACCGAAAGCAAACACAAAATCCAGAAGTCATATCTGAATGCTGTTTTATTACATAAAAGCAAAAAACCTGGTCAGAGTAAAAAAAACTCAAAAATACAAGAAAAAGATTGAATGCAAACAACAAACTTAGAGAAAGATATGCCACTTTTATAATAGACAAAGTTAACCTGCCTTAATTACCAGGAACTCTTATAAATCAACAAGAAAAAAAGCTATTCATTAGAAACATGAACAAGGGGCATGAAGAGCAAATTAGCAAATAAAGACATATAATAGCTTCTGAACATATTAAAAGATATCCAACTTGTAATTTTAAATGTTTGTCTAGCATGGAGGAAGACAAAGGGAAGTACGGAAACATTACCACTAGGCTGCCTGTGCCTCTGTTCTGACTGTGGCCACAACTCCCATTGCAGGCCTATTCTGTATCTACAGTTCTTTCTAGGTTCCATAATTATTGCCTTTTCTTGCCCCCTTGGACCTGCCCCTCTTAATAACCATCCAGTATTATTTCCTCTTAACTCTAGGTCGCAATATGTTCTCCTCAGTTATGCTTTGGAATAAGCATGTTTCCTGTTAGACCACAAATGGATACTTCTCCATCGCTATCCAACATAAATATATTATGATCAGCAAAAACAAGTCACATATGTAATTTCAAATTGCCTATTTTCAAATTTTCTATTGCTCATATTTAAAAGGTAAAAAAGAAATAGGTAAAATTAATTTTAATAACATACTTTAACCCAATGTTTCCAAAATATCAGATATATTCAGCATATAGTCAGTAGTAACATTATTAAGATATTTCACTTTTTTACATAATCCAGTCTGTTTCTTATATATAGCATCCCTCATTTCAGACTCACCATATTTCAAAAGTTCAGTAGCTACCTGCTGCTAGTAGCTGCAATACTGGACAGAATAGATCCAGATTTTCAAGTGTACTGAGATAAAACTAAGCATATTGCTATTTTTTTTAAAAAAATCTCCTTCAGTCTATCATTGATGGGCATTTGGGTTGGTGTGGCACATACACACCGTAGAATACTATACAGCTATAAAAAAAACAAGTTCGTGTCCTTTGTAGAGACACAGATGAATCTAGAAACCATTATTCTCAGCAAACTGACACGAGAACAGAAAACCATGTTTTCACTCATAGGTGGGTGACAAACAATGAGAACACTTGGGCACAGGGAAGGGAACAACATTCACTGTGGCTGGGTCAGGGGGTGGAGGGGAGGGAAGGGGAGGGACAGTGGCGGGCAGGGAGATTGGGGAGGGAAAACACCAGGAAAATGCCTGACGTAGGCAATAGGGGGGATGGAGACAGCAAACCACCATGGCATGTATGTACCTATGCAACAATCCTGCAGGATGCAGGATGTGCACATGTACCCCAGATCCCAAAGCACAATAAAAAAAATCTCCTTCATAACTATGGCTCTGTCCCTTTTGCTTTTTCAACATTGGACATATTACTATTTCTTGTTTCCAATTTAGTTCTATATTTAGTTCCAATTTTTGGTGGTGGTTGTTTCTTGTATAATTGATATCAATTTTTTTTAATTTCTCAATTAGACTACTGAGGGTTTATTTTTAAGTCTTTCCAAAAGAATCTATTTTGGCTCTATTAATTCATGTTGTGGAGTTTGTGTGTGTGTGTGTGTTTGTGCATGTGTGCACGTGCACGCATGTGCGTGCAGGTGCTTCATTAATTTGGTGCTTGTACATTTGTTAACTTCTTTCTTCTATTCTTTTTAGATTTGCTTTTTGTTCTTTATCAGGTTCTTTGGATAATTTTTCACTTTGGTAACTTTCTTTTTTTTTTTTGTTTTGTTTTGTTTTAGAGTGCAGTGGTGCAATCTCAGCTCACTGCCACCTCTGCCTCCTTTGTTAAAGCAATTCTCCTGCCTTAGCCTCCCAAGTAGTTAGGATTACAGGCACAAGTCACCACAGCTGGCTTCTTTGTGTATTTTTAGTAGAGACGGGTTTCACCACGTTGTCCAGGCTGGTCTCAAACTTTTGACCTTGTGATCCACCCACCTCAGCCTCCCAAAGTGTTGGGATTACAGGCATGAGCCACCGCGCCCTGCCTCACTTTGGTAACTTTCTAAAGTGCTTGGTATTCTGAACACAGCTTCTGCACATTTGCTATTAGGCACTTGGTAGCCCCTTTTAATCCGAAAAACCGAGTCTTCCTTGAGTTTAGCAACATCTTCTATTGCTGCTCCTGTCTTTCCTCTTCTCCCTTTTCCTCATTCTTTTTCTCCGTCTCCTCCCCTTTCCTCTTCATGCTTTTTATTTCCATCCCTCAGTTACTGCTTTCTTCTTCCATGTATCTTTTCTTTCGTGGATGCTAGAGCTTCTGGATTTGTCTCCAAGTGCTTTAATATTTATCTCCTACATTTTGTGCTTTTGTTGTTTGGCTCTATATTCTCAGATAGTATTTCTTAAACTTGAGTAATAAGCATTCACCTTTTAAGGTTAAAAGGAAACTTGAGTACTAAGTATTCCCTCTTCAGGTAATAATACTCATGGAACACCATAAGCAGATCCCAACCCTGTTTAAAAGCAGTCTGGTTTTAGGTCAATAAATCAGTTTTCCATCTTATCCATTTAGGCTTTTGAGTGAATTGGGTTGGTTGGTTGGTTTGTTCAACTTCAATGCCTGTGGTCATTAATCATCTTCACAGTAGCCTACTTTGACTTGACAGGTGGAGGTTGTATCTTCTTAATGTCCTCTGAAGATTTCATTTGGAATGTTTTTTAGCTTTGTTAATGAGTGGCCTCACAAGGTTTTCATGTTGAGGAATTTTTTAAACTTTAAAAATAAAGGTTGAATATAAAACAAGGTGATACAGGAGTCGCTTCAAGAAAAATAGTCCCCAGTGCCCTCCAAGTGATTCTTACTCTTTAGTACTATATCTGAAGCCTTGTATTTTCCATCATTCAGTATAAAAAGCAGTCCTGAATAATATAAAATACAGGCAAAAATGAAAGGGAGAACAAGTATCACAAAATATTAACAAGAAGATAGAAAGTTAGGAAGAAGCAATACTATAAGCTTAAAATAAAATATAAATTAAAATAAATTAGAAGATAATTTAAAAATAAAAATGTGTAAACCTGATATTTAAAAATATATAAAAATTTAGAAAAAAGATTAAAAGTTAATCAGATAAAAATATACAATATGAATGTAAAATCAATAAGAGATCAAAAGTGGAATATTAAAAAGTACAGAATTAAAAATTTAGGAATAAGGGGAAATTTAGAATTTTAAAAATTAACATTAAAATGTAGGTATATCAGGTATCCCCAAGACCACCCTAGGCTAGACAATTCATGACAAGGACTCATAGCACTCAGAGAAGCTATTGTACTCAGAGTTGTGATTTTTTTTATAGTGAAAGGAAATTGATCAAAATCAGCAAAATGAAAAAGTACATGAGGTAAAGTCCCAGAGAGACTACGCACCAGCTGTCGGTTGTCCTATCCCAGTGGAGTCAATGAATGTGCTTAATTCTCCCAGAAAGGATGTATGACAATACATGCAAAGGTTTGCCAAGCAGGGAGACTCACCCAAGCCTTCAGTCTAGGGTTTTTATCGGAGCTTATTGTGCAGCATCTGCCTGACTGACTTCAGCTACTCAGTGATAGAAAGACCTCAGGCACACAAAAACAGGCATGCACTATAAATCATATCGTTGACACTGGATCACATGGCACAAGGTCTCAGACATACAATACTATTTTTTATCAAGCAGATTCATCCAAGGGTTCAAAATTCATTTCTCTAATAACCAGCCAGGTGCTAAATGCAAAAACAGGCCTTCCTGGGGAATGTCCAGGGTTTGAGGGACTCAGAACTGCCAAGTCAACTCTTTCTTGCTTGATAGAATAGAAAAGAAAAAAAAAAAGAAAAATGGAAATGAAGCAGAAAGACTAAAAATCTAAGAGCAGAAAGAAGAATTAAATGATAAATGCAAAAAAATCAACAGATATTGCAGTGATTAAAACTATTACATCAATGCCAAGATTCTGAATTAGAATTAGAAGGAAACAGAAGAAGGGAAAGAAATGGCAAATGTTAGCTGTAGGAGAGAGAAACAGAGGCCTGTGTTAGAGAAGAAGGATTCGGTGACATTCTGAATCTTTGTCTTTGCCCCTCTCTAGATTCACATGCCCAGCAATGGCCTTAGTCCTTCTAGAACCTATCAAGAAGGATCCTACCTGGTCCAAAAAGCCACTATCTTTCCAGAAGCCTCAGCTAGTAATCAGAGCTGTGCTTTAATATGCTCAGGTGCCGACTTTCAAGTAGGAAAGTGCTGGCTTCTGTCATGCTTGTAAATTATGTAGCGTCTTGGATTGAAAGCATACAATTACTTTCATTCATTACCTTGGTTGTCTTAGACATTTTCTCATTGTGCATCCTCTATTCTGTGGGTCCAGTCTCTGTCCATGCCCATGTATCTACATGTTGCGGGAACACAGAGACTGTCCACTCAGGACAACAAAAGGCCTAATGAACATCTTGTCACTGCAGATAAGAAATGTCTAAAAGCTTCAAATGTCTAAAAGCCCATGTTAACCTTCAAGAACTGGGCAAATGGGAAAGAGAGAAAGAGTGGCACAGGCTTTTGAGAGCATGTTATGCTCCACTGCAAAGTGAAAAATACATTTGCCGAAAGCGAACTGCCACCACTTAATAAAAGCTATCAGGGCTCTGAGTCCAATTAGAGGGGAAAAAAATCAATAGTGATTCACTTTCTTGTTAGACAAATTGCTTTTCCTGATAAAGTTCACAATATTCTTAGAGTTTGTCTTAATCATTTTTTTTGTAAAATGGCATAGTTCCAACACTCCCAAACTGTATAGTTGAATTGAGATCAGTGGTTTAGCAATGTAGGGACTTGCAAATCAATCTCATCAAAGGGAATAATGCATCCCTCGGACAAGTGAGCAAAAACACCAGCCAGTAATCCAGCTATTACCAAATAGTCAGATGTTTATTTTACCGCTTTATAAGATCTAGGTAAGGATCCAGATCTTCCAGTTTTCATTCAGACCTTAATTTCAAAATGAATGCTTAGTTTCATTTTTCTTTTTTCAATAAATAGAACTGTGTCCTTGAATTTAGAAAACCTAAGGCTGCATTCCAGCTCGCTGGCTCTCTCTCTTGCTGACTGCATGACCTTGAGAAAATCCTTTCCCTTCTCTCAATTGTTTCTTCATCTTTGAAAAGAGCTGGATTTTCCAGTATGTATGCTTGATAAATACGTGGCTATAAAGCAATAATATGTAATTCAGCAATAAATGTAGCAGACACTAGTTCAAATGCATCAACTCATTTAACTCTCACATTCACCCAGTGAAACAGCTATTGTTATTATTCTAGTTTATAGATGAGGACACAGGGGCTTAGAGAGTTTGGGGTACTTTGCCTAGTCTTAAGGTTATGATTAAGGGCTATGTGAAACACAGGTTCTTGACCACAAGAATTGTCTCTTATGCTGCCTTCTAGTTCTAAACAATGTTGAAGTGACTCATCTTTTGAGTCAACGTTGAAGTGACTCATCCTTTGACTCTAATTAACTGTTATTTCCTTCAGGAACACCTCATCCAATAAACTACTAACTTCCCCTGTCCTTCCTGCCAAAATGTTTTATCTAGCTAGAAAATGAAGACTATCAATATGTTAAGTCAATTACAAGGTTTTTAGAGTTTTCTTTCCTTGGGTAAAGAACTGGAAGTTCTTTCCTCTGTCAAAAGATAGTAGTCATAATTAGTATTAACAGGAAGTTGATTAACATGATTATCAGAGGTTTTGTGTGATGGTTGATTTTGTATGTCAACTTAAGTAGGCTAAGGGATGCCCACATACGTGGTAAAACATTATTTCTGCGTGTTTCTGTGAGGGTGTTTCCAGAAGAAATGAGCATTGGTAGATTGAGTAAAGAAGTCCTTCCCTCACCAATGTGGTCAGACATCAATAGTGTGTCCATCCACTGAAGGCCTGAATAGAACAGAAAGATGGAGGGGGCGTAATTTGCTCTCTCTCTTCTTAAGCTGGAACGTCTATCTTTTTAACCTTGAATATCAGTGCCCTGGTTTTGAGACCGTCAGACTTCAGGACTTACACCAGTACCCCCAGTCTATCTTATTGTTGCTGTTTCTCTTTAGAACCCTGACTAATACAGTTGTCTTTTTCAACAGGATTGAACAAATGACATGGTTACTGCCAGTCCTCTGTATCATAACCCACAGCCAATCATATCACTCTCTGCTGCTGAACATGATATAGCCTGGAAGACCTTTATTAGCTCATGCTCTAATAAGCTGCTATCAGTTTCCTAGAGTAGGCAAAAGAGAATAGGCTCATTTACCATTCCAGTGAGCTCAGTGGCACAACAGGCAGCAAGGCAGAACAAAGAGAGGGCCAAAGAAGGACCTACTAAGTCGAACAGGGAGTAAAGCAGCTGCATTCCTGCAAAGGAGAAGGGATAATATCGAGATTATGTCTGAAGTGGCAAAGACATAGAATGCAGCAGAGACTTGGTCCTGTCCATTACTATGTAATCAGTACCCAGGACAGGTCTGGCACATGGTAATGCCTCAGTGAAAATTCATAACATGAACATCTACTTGTTCCAATGAATGGCAAAAGGACACAATTATAGGCAGAGAAAGGAAACTGCCAATTCCAAATGAGATTGTTTAAAGAGCCCTGTAATAGTCAGAATTATCTAGAGAAACAGAACGAATAGAATATGCATATATTTGCATATATACATCTATGGGAGTTTATTAAAGAGTATTAACTCGCATGATAACAAGGTCCCACAACAGTCTGTCTGTAAGCTGAGGAGCAATGAAGCCAGTTCGAGTCCCAAAGCCAAAGTCCGACGTTCTAGAGCAGGAAGCATCTGGCATGGGAGAAAGACATAGGCTGGGAGGCTAAGCCAGTCTCGTCTTTTCATGCCGGTTTTTGTATTCTGGCCACACTGGTAGCTGATTTGATGGCGCTTACCCAGGTTAAGGGTGGGTCTGCCTTTCCCAGCCCACTGACTCAAATGTTAATCTCCTTTACAACACCCTCACAGACACACCCAGGATCAATATTTTGCATTCTTCAATCTGATCTGAATCATCCCAAGCTCCCATAAATTCTGATTTCAAGAACTTAGATTCTGCTAAAACTTAGAGTCCATCCAAGACTTTTGAGTGAGCATTGACGAGCACTTTCTGCAGACTGGAGCCTTGGGGGGTGCATATTCACGGAGGGCTGGGAAGGAATGAAGGCAGAGGAAATGGCAGCCACTGGAAATCAAGTACTGGTCAACTCCTAATAATACGCAATTAAAAGCACTGCCCTAGATGGAATTAAACTATTATTTGGTGGGATAAAATTTTGCCTTAAATCACTCTGTTCTCAGGTGGGATTTTAAGTGTCTTCCTTGAAAATAGATGTTATTATTGTAGAAACCCTTAACAGGAGAATTCAGGTCCTTCGTGCTTCCCTTCATGGATCACAAATTTATTACAAGTTCCTGCGTAGGCCAACACTTCCCAAAGCCCTTTTTACAGAACAGTGGCCTAGAAAATACTCTCTGTGGAAAAAGAAATGATTCTAAGGTCAAATAAATTGGGAAACACTGCAGTCAATATTATCTTATCAATCTATGTATTACATTAGCTCATGAAAGGTTTTGAGAAGTCTTAGGATAAAGATAATGGTTTACCCCAGCATGTTCAAATAGTTTGGTCAGGGAACTTTCTTTTTCATATAATACCTAGAAACATCCAAAAGTGTAAAGGAAAGAATACTAGACTAAGAATCAGGTAATATTTCAGTTTCAGTCCTAAATATGTTACCAAATGGGTCACTGGCAAAACATTTACATTTTAGTCTCAATTCTCACTGTTAAATTAGTGAAATGTCTACCTTAGCAAAGCTCTGTATGAATTAAGTAAGATACTTTATGGGGAGGATTGTGTAAATAATGAAATCTTCCAGAAATGCTAGGTGTTAATATCATTAATTCGGTTCTTCGAACAGGAAATGCGGGAAATGGTTTCCCAGCTACAGGCCACACTCGGCACTCTTCCCCTACCATTTAGCTCACTCCAAAACACTCTCCAAACAGCAAAATAATGGCAGCCCATTCAAGGCTTTTTCCATTATGTTTATATGACATAAGCCTCAATTCAATCTTGCTATTTTAAGGAACTGCCTAAACACCTAATTCTATAAACCCCACAAGTGCTATTTGAAACTAAAATTTGAGTTAAACTTGTGCATAAGCCTGCTATTGCTTCAACAGATAGATTTACACAGGTACCTGCGTGTGGCAAATGGTGTTCTAGCCGTTCAGTGTGCCTCATTTTTTACTCTTAATTTGTCTGAGGTGACAAGTTACTTGTTTGTTCCCTAGTGTTGCTATGTTTTATGGTTCATATATGTGAACTACACGCATATATACATGTATATGTGCACATGTGTATATATATATGTACATGCATATGTATATGTACAGAAATGTATAGGTACACATATATACACATGCACATATGTATGAACTATAAAACATAGCAACTGTAGGAAAAAAACAATGTGTCTCATCAGACAAATTAAGAGTAAAAACTGAGATAAATATATAAATCAACATGAAAAAAATCTCTCTAGCTTCAAGGAGTTTCATGTTCAAAGTAACATCGAGAATTCTCTGTGTGTGTGTGTGTGTGTGTGTGTGTGTCAGGAAACCATAGCAGGTGGGCCAACTCTTGTTCTTCTGTTTTTGTATAGTTTGCAAGATAAAAATAGTTTTTACATTTTTTAATGATTGCAGGGTAGGAGTGGGAGGAATAATTTATGACAAGTGAAAATTATATGAAATTCAAATGTTAGTGTCCCTAAGTTTCACTGGAATATTGCCACGCCTATTTGTTTATATATTGCTTATGGCTGCTTTCACACTGTACAGTAGAGTTAGGTAGCTGTGACGGGATTGTATGCCTTTCAAAGTCCAAAATACTCACTACGTGGCCCTTTACCAAAGAGTTTGTCAACCTCTGCCTTATGCTCATGTTTTTCAGACAATGGGTATTGTATGAGAAAATATAGTTACTCCACTCCATAGCAGACATCTGGGGACATATCTTTGAGAGTAAGCTTCATTCTCCTTTTAATTTTTCTTATACTAGAAAGCAATGTGTTTAGTAGAAATGCCAGGACTTTGGGCCTGGAGGTGAACCTTACCTCTAGTTTTATTAGCTGTCTTTGGAAGAACCATCTGAACATTCTCATTATCAGCTTCCTAATCTGACTCATACGATGTTAGACTCAGAATAATCAGATTCATATGATTTTAGCCCAGTGCCTACCTAAACACAGTCTTCTGATAAATATCAGTTTCCTTCCTCAGCACCTCAGCAAGGAGCAAGGAGAATGCATTACAAATGGACTCCAGAAATTCATTTTGCAGTCTGCAACCACCAAACAATTGAAAAGCAAAGCGCAGACAAGCGCCCAGCCTGCTTCCTGTAGCTGACTGACAGTACTTCTCAGGTCTGGCTGACTGGAAAATAATACATTTCAGACAGATTGTTTGGCGTAGCCTTTTGTTCTTGTAAACAATTATCTACCAGTGTGTGCTTCTCACTGAAAATGTGCTTAAATGCTAGATCTCCAGCCAGCATCCTCCAACAGCCCTGATTTAAGAACCCTGGAGAACATTGGCACAGCATCTCCATCCATGGGGAAGAAGGGACAGGTGCGCACGCCTGGAGAGTTTGCCTTCTATCTAACTGCTTAAACAACTACAATGATGAGATTAGCACACTGCTGCTCCCCGCACCTTGCCAAGTGCTGTAAATGCAATGAACACAAGTCACAAGGCTTTGTCTGATCACTCAGCTCAACTATTCTTATGCCCTCACTAGCTGCGTGATTCATGGTTGTATTTCTGCATGATCAGAAACCTATGAGAGGCAGATGCTGTGCTGCTCACCCAGATCCTCTTTGTCAGGCTGGTGCACACATGCCCCACCTTCTGCAAGTGATGGTGGCTGCTAGGAGGCACAGGTGCTTCTGTTTAGAAGAACCACCTTTGGCCAAAACCTTGTGTGTCCTGCTCTCCTCATCCAGAAGCAGCCAGATCCCATGAACGCATGTGTGACAGGTGTACACATGCTTGCGGCCACCTTGCGTCAAGACAAGACAACTCCATATTGCGCTTTGGGCTCAGGATCCTTCTTCTGTTGCTCCCAGGAGGTAAGACCAAGGTTAGATTTGCCCTGACACCACATCCTTGCTCATCTCCTTTCCCTTCCCTATCTCGTGGCTTTGGTCTGTTCCTCATAGTTCCTTGAACTGAAAAACACTCCCTCATTAAATCACAAAACATTGTCTAGAACTTTGCTTCTAATAATTTCAACCTATGACACTCTGAGTCACAGAAGGAGTACAGGCCTGTATGGAGTCAGAAAGGGATATGTGGCCCCTCTGAGTTAAATATGGCTTCTGGTTATCCTAATGGAGGTAATAGCTTAACCAACCCAAATGAGGGAGAAGCCCAAGGGAGAGCCTTGTGAAGAGGGAGAGAACCCATGCCCACAGGGACATTGGCTATAAAACTTGACTAATGCAAGCCACAGTGAATGTGGCTGCCCAGGACTAGTACCCAGCACTGAAACCACCAGAAGAGCTTCCACTTACACCCAAGATAAAGTTCCTCAGAGGGATGCCTCTCTCAACAATGAGTACGCATTTGACCGACTACAGGGCCAGTTGTGCATGTAGGGGTGGAGAAAAAACAAGGGAGCCTGGAGAGAGGCAATTCAGAAGTTATTCTTTGAAATTATACTCTTGGGGTTAATTTTTAAGTGGAATGATAATCGCTTCGAAGTTTGCATTAAGGGAAACGTGGCTCTTTTGTAGGGTTAGGCCAAAGTAAGGGTCAGGATGGCAGGAAATTTAAAGCAGTCTTGAGCAGAGATCAATGCTTACAGAGAATTAGCAGCAGACAGCCTCACCGCCCATGAAGCTATTCAACCTGAAAAAGTGAAAGAGCTGCACTAGCCTGATTAATGGGAAGTTATACCGAACCCACAAGGAGTTTGAGAGGGCAGAAGAGAGGGCATTCTCCTCCCACCCACATTTATCATGGAGACCACCATGACTGGGAGGTAGGTGCCATGTCATGCACAAGTCAGTGCCATGTGTGCTCAGTCGCCAGCCCCCTCATGAGTCAGGAAAGGTGGCGGCCACCTAGGCCAGCAAGGTAATTAATAAGCCTGAAGGTGAGACTCTCTGCTGGATTAAGTGGGTTTTGCTTCAGTGGCTTAAGACTGAGCAAGCAGTCAGAGAATAGGGGGTGTTTTAAAAAAATGAAAGGGAAGAGAAGGAAATAGTCTGTCATAATAAAAGGAATTACAGTTTCAAATGCAAGTAGGAGATATTTCTATAAAAATACAGGTATTCCATGGTCATGGCAACTGAATGAATGACTCAGTATTTAGATGAGACAAAGAGAACAAGTAATTTTAAGGGGTCAGCTGACTTCACTGATAGAGGAGGAGCTGAGGAAGATGGTCCTTACCAGAAAAATTGTGGAACTTGGTATGGAATTGGGTACTATGTTGGTTACTTTTTAAATTGGTAAAACAATTCTATGTAACACATTTATACAATGGACTGCAAAGGGGCATGAAAGAACTTTCTAGGAAGGTAAAAATATTTTGCATCTTAATTGTGACATTTGTTTTTTAAGGTTTGTCAACATCATCAACCTGTGCACTTAAAATACGTGAATTGTATTGTAGCTTCATTAAACATCCACAGTTTTTTGTAACACATACAGAATGAAGATATATAATAAAAGTTTATTTTACCTAAAATTTTAATAAACTAATAAGTTACTCACAGTATAGGTTAAATCCCTCTCTTTGGCCTCAAGTCTACAAATTTGAACAAATTGCATTTGTAGCTAATAGAAGTTTAAAAGATAATTTTTGGCTAAGTGCAGTGTCGCACACCTGTAATCCCAGCTAGGTAGAAGGTGACCAGTTGAGGAATTCAAGACCAACCTGGGCAACACAGTGAGACCTCATCTCAAAAAAAACAAAAAGGTTATTTTCAAGGATATCAGAGTTTACTTGGGTGAAAATGGCACATTTCTATTTTTATCAGTAAGCTAACTTTTTTCTGAAACTTCTTTGTATATGTACATGTGACCTGGCTGAAGAAACTGGTTGCAATGTTTAACGTAGAAGTGTAAGAATTTCAAAATGCTAAATTTGTATTACTCCCAGTATGGCTTACAGTCCTCATGAGTAAGATGGAATTAATTAGAGAATCATTCTTATTTTCATAGTATTTTTAAACTATGAGTTTTGTGTGTTTCAATAATTATCTTTTATATTTCGGGTATTTTTTTTTTAAGAGTTCAGGCATTAATCAATGACAGGATGTTTAAAACAATGGCTGTCAACACTATTTTGCCCTAGCTTAATTTTGGAAGAAAATGTTCCCATCTTCTGGCCTGCTTTAGAACCTCATATTGAAGTCACAGATTCTATGGCTTATCTAGTGAATGGTGATTTTTTTTTAATATCAAAAGGTTTACAAATGCAAATCAAAACGTTTTCTCTTTGGAGGCTTAATGTTAAAATATCTTCATGAAACCCAACAAATTAAAAGAAGTTGAAAATATGTGTACAATAAAACTTGGAGATTTCATATTAAGAAAGAATCTTATGCTCCAAATGAGAGTGGAAAAAATATTTGGCATCTTTTCCATTTCTGTAGGCATTAAGCTATTAAAAGTAACTACAGAATATAACATTGGCGTTTCTGAAATTTTATCCCATTTTTAATTGAAAGTGTTTTTGTTCTAAGATGGTGCCTTAGTCTGGGTTCTCCAGAGAAACAGAACCAACAGGATGTATAGATAGAGAGAGACAGGGATTTATTTTAAAGAGTTGACTCACACAGTTATGGAGGCTTGGAAAGTTCACAATCTGTAGTGTAGGCCTGCAGGCTGGAGACCCAGAAAAAGTCGCAGTTCAAGTTCAGAAAGGGTGTGTTGTCAGAATGCCCTCTTGCTCAGGAAAGCTCATCTTTTTCTATTTAGGCCTTCAACTGATTAGATGAGGCCCACCCACATTATTGGGATAATCTGCTTTACTCAAAGTCCTCTAAGTGTTAATCTCATCTTAAAAATGCTTTCACAGCATTAAGAATAATATTTTAGCAAATGTGTCAATATCATGATCCAGTCATGTTGACACATATCTCATCACCAGCTGGGGGAAGGGAAAATCTTCAGAGATATACCCAAGATGGCTGAGAATTACAAGTAAAGGTACTGGGGAATATCCAGTCATTAGGTAAATAAAAAACAGAACTAACATGTGCTATAAGCTACGTACCCTTACAACTTTGGCGAGATGTTTTTAGTGGAGCACTGGACAGTCAACATTGTCAAGGTTACAAAGAGCTCTATTATAAAAATATTATCAGTGAAAGCCCAATAACTGAAATGTCATCTATATTTCCCTGACAGTGCATAATAATAAGAGAGGAGGAGAGTTTATCTTCCAATTCCCATCTCCCTTTGATTAAAGGTATAACCCATAGATCATTAGCTTCTCTACACTTCCTGATTATGTATGTGCATGCCAGTGAGAGCAAGTCACAGCAGGCAGCAGGTGAGGGACCTGCAGCACTGGCATAAGAAGATATGTGGTCAGGTGTGCCTGGAGAAAGCTCCTCAGAGCCCACAGTGTAGCTTCCACCGGTGGGGGTCCTGGGAAAAATTCTGAGATGGAGATTTGGATATAGTGGCTTCTTGGGGAATGCTCTTTGGGAAAACACTAGAAAAGGAGTGAAGGAAGCAGAATGAGTCGGGGGGATCTGGGAAGCACAGCACAGCCTCTACGGCAGTAGGTACCACAGCAGTGCTTCAAGGGCTTGGAATGAGGTAAGGCCAAGAGAATCTCTAGAGACATATTAAGCAATGTCTAGTCTTTACACCATTCAGATCTGCTTGTGCTCCACCAGTATATTTGGCTCCTTTGCTACAATATTTATGACCTCTGTTATTGAGAGATCATAATACTATCACCTATTTCCTGAAAAATTACACTTATGCAGACCTGAGGTTTGCTTCAAGCTTGTGGACTGCTTCAATCACCTAAGACAATAGGCTGAGAGGGTAAGAAAGCTACAGTCTCTGTTGCTACAGCAGATCCCAAGGCCCAATCTGATATTTATCACTTCATTTCTTCACCACCCATTTTAGATATATTTAACCTCAACTCAGCACTTCAGCTAGCCTAACTTACTTGCCTAGTAGAGTGAATCACAACTTATTCCTCATGTAGTTTGTGTATTTAATTGCCTTACTCTTGTCATTCAGTGGTTACCCAATTTCCCACCTGCCATTAAAGTGCAAATATCAAGAGACACACCAGTGAATACACTGGGTCTCAGATATAGTCCACCCAACCCCACTATGAATACGTTGCAGTAACCCTAGCACCTCATGAAAAATAGGGTGGAGTATACATACTAATTTGCCTCTTTGCACAAGAAGAAACAAACGAAAACAACATAAAGGAGCCTGGTGCATGTTCCATCAGCAAAAACACATGCATTCTGGCTGAACAAAATCAGAACAAAATCAAAATTCTGTAAATCTCTCCAGCAATCAGGCAAACGATCTATCAATTGTGACCTACAATATGGGGTTTGACTCTCCTTCAGACAGTATCTAAATAAGTGTTGGTGAGGAAATAAATTAGCAAAAAACTGAACGCATGGGTCCTCTTAATTACAGCCCACTCCCATCAACCCCTGGCTCTGACCTCCCCACCTCCAGGAAAAAGAAGAAGAAGAAGATCAGGTTAGTTTTGAGTAAACTCAAAAGTAATAACATTAGTTTAATCATTTTGACATTAATTCACAAGTCTTTGGGACAACTGGCTAGGAAAAAAAAAAGTTCAAATTACATAAAGAAAGTCATTCTTTAAACAAGTAAATTTAAAATAAAAACAGAAACCTGGGGTAGGAAAAATTATCATGGACATGTTACAAGAAAGCAAGGACCTCACCAGAGATACAGGGGCCCAACTGGAAGAGAGGATTCATAGAAGTCAAATGACCACAATTTGATCAATAAAATAAGGAATCAATATAGTCAGATGGAATAAATTGAATTTTATGGAGGTGTGGATCCATAACAATACCAAAAAAAGGGAGGAAGGTAGCTCAAAACAAGTAAAAGAATAATTGTAAGTCATAAATTTTTCTATTGTCTATTAAATATGCTATGAACTAGTAAAACCAAATTGATTCCTATAATAGAGTTTTCTTCCAAAAAAGATGTACTATAAAAAATTTGAAACACACCAAAAATTTATAAAATTTTACAGTGAACATCTGAACACCCACCACCTAGATTCTATCATTAACATCTTACTATACCTACTTTGTCATACATCTATCTTTCAGTCCTCTATACATCCGCATTTGTTTGTCAGAACTGTCATAACAAAGTACCACAGACCAGGTGGCTAAAACAGTATAAATTCATTTTTTCTCTATTCTGGAGAATAGAAGTGAAGACCATGATCAAGGTGTCAGCACGGTTAGTTCTTTTTTTTTGAGACGGAGTTTCGCTCTTGTTACCCAGGCTGGGGTGCAATGGTGCAATCTGTGCTCACCACAACCTCCGCCTCCTGGGTTCAGCCAATTCTCCTGCCTCAGTCTCCTGAGTAGCTGGGATTACAGGCACACACCACCATGCCCAGCTAATTTTTTGTATTTTTAGTAGAGACGGGGTTTCACCATGTTGACCAGGATGGTCTCGATCTCTTGACCTCGTGATCCACCCACCTCAGCCTCCCAAAGAGCTGGGATTACAGGCCTGAGCCACAGCACCCAGCTGGTTAGTTCTTCTTAGGCTTCTCTTCTTTTGTTGTGCATCTTCACATGATCTTCTTCTGTGCTCTGTCTCTGACCAATCTTCTAATCTCTTCTCTTAAGGGCACCAGTCCTAATGGATTAGGGCCCACCCCTATGATCACATTTTAACTTAATTACCTCTTCAGAGGCTGTCTCCAAATACAGTCACTTTCAAGGTACTAGGGGTTAGAACTTCAACATGTGAATTTTGGGGAGACAAATTCAGCCCATAACAATGCCCATGAATTTTTTTATGCTTTTAAAAATGAACTGAAAGCATTAATACACTTTCTTATATGATGGAGTATTTATCTAAAACCAGTTTATCAATTGAAATTGTGAATCAGTGTGGGGTAGGTGAATAGAGTGGCTACTAGTAAAAGAAATATTGGGCATGATAAATGAGAAACAACAAGGTATGGAGTGCCTATCACAAGTGTCCACAAGACAAATATTACTTCACTCATTATTATGTTAAACCCTGGTCAGAACTTTATTATTGGCATTCTAGAATGGACTAAAATGAAATTTAATCACAGAAATTTGACTCATGCACAGATATTAGTGGCAAGGAAGATTAAATTAGAATATATAACCATAAAGAATGTAATGAGAAATGGCAGAGTATTTATTCCCATAAAGCTCTATTCTCTTTTTCCCTTTTTTGTACTACTATTGTTATACAAGTTACACCTACAAATATTACTGACTCACTAACACATTGTTAAAATTACTATATAATTTTATGATTTTTAAAGAAGCTGAGAGAAGAGAAAGTATATGCATATAGCTATTGTCATATTAATATTCTTATTTATCCTTTCTGATTCTCTTCATCTGTGCCTATTGATTTGTGTTATTATCTGAGGTCATTATTCTTGCAAAATACAGCTTGTTCTCACCCATTTCGTTTATTTGCAAATACATTATAATACATTATAGACATATTTTTATATAATACTTTTCAAATCTGTTAAAACAGAAAAAAACATGCATTTATAGTGCCTTTATAATTACATAGTTACCTTTACCAGTGCTTTCTGTTTATTCATGTGTATTCAGATTATCATCTGGGGTCACTTGCTTTCAGGCAGAATTTTCAACAGTATTTCTTGTACGGTGGGTCTACTAGAAACAAATTGCCCCACCTTGTGTTTATTTGAATACATCCTTATTTCACCTTCATTTTTGAAAGATAACTTTGCTGGATATAAGGTTCTTGGTTGACTCTTTTCTTTTTACTCCAGCATTTTGGATATCTTATTCCATTGTGTCTGGCCTCCATTTTTCTCTGCTAAGAAGTCATATGCTAATCTTTGGGGGATACTCTTGTAAATTATGAGTTATTTTTCTCTTTCTGCTTTCTATATTTTCTCCTTGTCTTTGGCTTTCAGCACTTTCGCTATGACGTAACTGTTTCTGAATCTTTTTGCATATTTAACCCACTTCAAGTCTGTTGAGCTGCCTGAATACATAGGTTAGTGTGATTCAACAAATTTGAGAACTGCTCATCATTTATTTATTTATTTATTTATTTTGAGACAGAGTTTTCGCTCTTGTTACGCAGGCTGGAGTGCAATGGCGTGATCTCGGCTCACCGCAAGCTCCACCTCCTGGGTTCAGGCAATTCTCCTGCCTCAGCCTCCTGAGTAGCTGGGATTACAGGCATGCACCACCATGCCCAGCTAATTTTTTTGTATTTTTAGTATAGATGGGGTTTCACCATGTTGACCAGGATGGTCTCGATCCTTGACCTCTTGATCCACCCACCTCGGCCTCCCAAAGTGCTGAGATTACAGGCGTGAGCCACTACGCCCGGCCTATTTTTTTTTTTTTTTTTTATGCTTCTTTATACTTCTTCTCTCTTCCTGGTACTATTGCATGTATTTTGGTGCACTTGTGTCCCACATTTCTCGGAAGCTCTCTTCACTTTCCTTCATTTTTCTTCTTCCTCTTCTGATTGCATAATTTCTATTGATCTATCTTCAAGTTTACTAATTTTCTCTTCTGCCAGTTTAAATCTACTTAAGCCACTCTACTAAACACTTTATTTTACTTATTCTACCTTTGAAATCTTTCTGTCTCTTTATTGGTATTTTCCATTTGACATGACATTGTCATTACATCTTACTTTAATTCTTTAATCATAGTTTTTTCATTCATTAACATATATTTAACAGCTACTTTGAAGTCTTTTCTGGTATATCTGACATCTTGTCTCTCTCACAGTCTGTTTCTGTTGCCTGCTTTTCTTTATGGCATATAGATCATACTTTCCTATTTATTTTCATTGCTTATAATTTTTTATTGGTAATTGGACACTTTAGATAATATATTATCACAACTCTGGGTACTAATATGCCCCTTACAGGGATTGTTATTGTTATTTGTTTATTTCTTTAGTGACTGGTTGGATTATTTTAGTGATGTCTATCTCCCATCCTTCTTAAGCTTCTGATTTATCTCCTCAGTTGGCACAACATTGGGTATGCCCACAGTCGTAGAATTTCATATCCAGCCAAACTAAGCTTCATATGCAAAGGAGAAATAAAATCCTTTACAAACAAGCAATTGCTGAGAGATTTTGTCACCACCAAGCCTGCCTTACAAGAGCTCCTGAAAGAAGCACTAAACATAGAAAGGAACAACCAGTACTAGCCACTCCAGAAACATACCAAATGGTAAAAAGCATCTACACAATGAAGAAACTGTGTCAACTGATGGGCAAAACAACCAGCTAGCATCAAAATGGCAGGATCAAATACACACTTAACAATATTAACCTTAAATGCAAATGGGCTAAATGCCCCAATCAAAACACATAGACTGGCGAATTGGATAAAAAGTCAAAAAACATCAGTGCTGTATTCAGGAAACCCATCTCACATGCAAGGATACATAAAGGCTCAAAATAAAGGGATGGAGGAAGATTTACCAAGCAAATGGAGAGCAAAAAAAAAAAAGCAGGAATTGCAATACTAGTCTCTGATAAAATAGACTTTAAACCAACAAAGATCCAAAGAGACAAAGAAGGGCATTACATAATGGTAAAAGGATCAATGCAACAAGATGAGCTAATAATCCTAAATATATATGCACCCAACACGGGAGCACCCAGATACATAAAGCAAGTTCTTAATGACCTAAAAAGAGACTTAGACTCCCACACGATAATAGTGAGAGACTTTAACACTCCACTGTCAATATTAGACAGATCAATGAGACAGAAAACTAACAAGGATATCCAGGACTTGAACTCAGACCTGGACCAAGCAAACCTAATAGACATTTACAGAACACTCCACCCCAAATCCATAGAATATACGTTCTTCTCAACACCACATGAAACCTACTCTAAAATTGACCACATAATTGGAAGTAAATCACTCCTCAGCAAATGCAAAAGAATGGAAATCATAACAAACAGTCTTTCAGACCACAGTGCAATCAAATTAGAACTCAGGATTCAGGAACTAACTCAGAACTGCACAACTTCACAGAAACTGAACAACTGGCTCTTGAATGTTGACTGGATAAACAATGAAATGAAGGCAGAAATAAAGATGTTCTTCAAAACCAACGAGAAAAAAGACACAACGTACCAGAATCTCCAGGACACATTTAAGGCAGTGTCTAGAGGAAATTTTATAGCAATAAATGCCCACATGAGAAGCAAGAAAAGATCTAAAATAGACACCCTATCATCAAAATTGAAAGAGCTAGAGGAGCATGATCAAAAAAATACAAAAGCTAGTAGAAGACAAGAAATAACTAAGATCAGAGCAGAACTGAAGGAGATAGAGACACAAAAAAACCCTTCAAAAAAGTCAATA
Organism: Callithrix jacchus; assembly: GCF_049354715.1. Taxonomy (NCBI): domain Eukaryota; kingdom Metazoa; phylum Chordata; class Mammalia; order Primates; family Cebidae; genus Callithrix; species Callithrix jacchus. The sequence goes on from NC_133518.1 coordinate 74,305,484, forward strand.
AATCCAGGAGATGGTTTTTTGAAAAGATCAACAAAATAGATTCTGGTACTGCTAGCCAGATTAATAAAAAAGAAGAGAGAGAAGAATCAAATAGATGCAATAAAAAATGATAAAGGGGATATCACCACGATTCCACAGAAATACAAACCACCATCAGAGATTACTACAAATAACTCTGTGCACACAAACCAGTAAACCTGGAACAAATGGACAAATTCCTGTACACTTTCACCCTCTCAAGTCTATACCAGGAATAAGTTGAAACCCTGAATAGACCAATAACAAGGGCTGAAGTCGAAGCAGCAATTAATAGCCTATCAACCAAAGAAAGACCAGGTCCAGATGGGTTCACAGCCAAATTCTGCCAGACATACAAAGAGAAGTTGGTACCACTCCTTCTGAAACTATTGCAAACAATCCAAAAAGAGGGAGACCAACATCATCCTGATACCAAAACCTGGCAGAGACTCAGCAAAGAAAACTTTAGGTCAATATCCATGATGAACATAGATGCAAAAATCTTCAATAAAATACTGGCAAACCGATTGCAATAGAACATCAAAAAGCTTATCCATCATGATCAAGTAGGCTCCACCCTGGGGATGCAAGGCTGGTTCAACATACGCAAGTCTATAAACGTAATTCACCACATAATCAGAACCAAAAACAAAAACCACAGGATTATCTCAATAGATGCAGAGAAGGCCTTCCACAAAATTCAACAGCCCTTCATGCTAAAAACCCTCAATAAATTCGGCATCGATGGAACGTATCTCAAAGTAATTAAAGCTATTTATGACAAACCAATAGCCAATATCATACTGAATGGGCAAAAACTGGAAGCATTCCCTTTGAAATCTGGTACTATACAAGGATGCCCTCTTTCACCACTCCTATTCAATATAGTACTAGAAGTTCTAGCCAGAGCAATCAGGCAAGAAAAAGAAATAAAGGGTATTCAGTTAGGAAAGGAGGATGTCAAATTGTCTGTATTTGCAGACGACATGATTGTATATTTAGAAGATCCCATCATCTCAGCCCAAAAATCTGCTTAAACTGATAAGCAACTTCAGCAAAGTCTCAGGATCAATGTGTAGAAATCACAAGCATTACTATACACCAATAACAGACTTAAAGAGAGCCAAATCAAGAACGAACTGCCATTCACAATTGCTACAAAGAGAATAAAATACCTAGGAATACAACTAACAAAGGATGTAAAGAACAGAAAAACAAACACCACATGTTCTCACTCATAGGTGGGTGTTGAACAATGAGAATAAAGGCAGGGGAGCATCACACACTGGGGTCTGTTGGTGGGGAATAGGAGAGGGACAGCAGGGAGTAGGGAGGTTGGAGAGGGATAACAGGGAGAAATGCTAGATATAGGTGACAGGAGTGGGGGACGGAGGCAGCAAACCACATTGCCATGTATGTACGTACGCAACAATTCTGCATGTTTTGCACATGTACCCCAGAACCTAAAGTACAATGAAATAATAAAGACTACACTATAAAATAATATTTCATGATACAGAAAATGTCCATCACATAAAATTATCGAGTGAGAGAAAAGCAGATTACAAAGCAGTATGTGTAACAGGACCCCACTCTTGTATTCTATTTAAATAAATGGGCGTATTATACTTTTTTTAAAAAAAAAAGGCAGCTGCCATGCAGATATATATCAAGTGGATGAGTGTGCTGTGCTTAGAAGTCATTCACCTAAGAAATTCCCCACTCCTTTCTATTCCCTTTAAATAGTGAAACATGCCACTAAAATTAAGAAAACTTAGGATCTCAAGCACGTCAGAGATTGAGGCTCTGTAGTCTTTTTCTGGAATCCACCTTGACCCTTAAGGCTCTACCTTAATCCTGTGAGTGTAATGTTGGAGACTGGAAAAGGAAAGCCCCTTCTAGGGGGAGTGCATTTCATCATTTGGCAAGCACAAGCGTCTTTTTGCTGGGTTTTTGTTGCTCTCAGCCTCTGAGCTAAAAATAGACTTTCCAAAGAAAGCTCCCTTTAGGTGGTCTTACCAAGGCAATTTACATTATCGGCTCGAAGCTGCAAGACTAATTTGGAACACTCCTGCATGTGATGTGCTCCCTATTTCCCCCCCTTCCGTGCCCCTGACTCCCAATCGGGTAGGTCTCTTCACAACAGACCTTAAGGAATTGCTCACTACAGAGAACTCAGATCTTGAACCGGGAATTACCATGTGACCAAGGGGGTGGGGCTAGCATAGTTTTAGTACCTGTAATTTCCCACCAGATTCTCTGCACAGAGCTATCCAATTCTTCTACCCATTTTTCTCCTATGCTAAGGTTAAAAATACCTGCCTACAAACTTATTCTTCTGTAAGCATTCTACTAAACCCAGCCAACTCTGTGGGGTCACAATTCATTTTTATAGTACTTGGAGGGACAAGTGAGCTGAAGAGTGCTTTGCAGTTGTCACTGTTGAGGCTGAAAAAGCACCCACATCAGAGCACCGGGATCCCTGAAGCAGTGCTCCAATTAATAGCATGTCACAGTCAGAGTGTTCTGGGCGGCATCAGATCTCTTATGCCTGAAATCTAGCTTCACCACTCCCTGCCCAGTTGTGGAACCTGGAAGCTCGGTATATGACGTGCCTAAGCCTCATTGGTAAACGATACACGGTCAGAGTTGGCCCTGACCAAATGCCCCCTTCAGGGCATGACTGCACCGACAAGTCCAGCTTCTATTGCCCAACCTGTCACATTTTATTATTTAGTCATTTTGACAATCTCATGGGATGACACATTTTACAGATGAGGAAATGAAAACTCAGGAAAGTACACTGACTTGTTTGAGTCCAAATTTGCCCAAATTTCAAGCATCACAGTCCTGGAAATAAAACTGATCATTAATTTAGTGAATCTCAACATTTATTTGGTACCATGTCTTTCCATCCATAAACAAGATACCTCTGACTATTAAAATCTCCAGTGCTGTTTACCACTTACTGATCCAAGAGTTACAGACCAAATGGCTAGTGTAAGCATCAAGTTGCTCATAGCTTTTGCTGTTTTTTTATTTTTTTTTTGCTTTGTTTATTATATATAAATTCATCTTATAAAACCTACTTCTTAATTTACAGAAGTTATATTTACTGTGTGAATGGAGCCTTTTTGCACGATGTTTCTCATTTATTACAGGTAGAGAGAAAAGCTATTGCCATTTCTACTCTGATTTTCTAACCCACCACTCAACTGAACTCTCAAATGAGTTTGAGTTGTCTTTTATCAGGTTGGTGCAAAGGTAATTGCTGCTTTTGCCACCGAAAGTAAATTTCCCTGTATGTCTCCCCATTACATCCTTCTCTTTTTGTCTCTCCTATCTGCCTTCCTTAAATGAACTGTCCTATATTGCTAGGAATGGGAGTAGTTGGGATTCAGAGGAAAATTCCAAGTTTTTCATCTCCCAGTTCTATGGAGCAAGGGAGTTCTAAGAGGTACCGCAGTGAATTCTTTGGGTTGCAAACGTAGAGTTCACTGTTTCCCCATCCCTTCTACAGCAGCACACTTCATTTCTCCTTGTAATGAGAATTAATTACCCAGCCTTCAGGCATACTCCATGCAATTTGATTCAATAGCATAAGGAGATCTAGAGTCAGATAGACCTCCACTTCTATTTTCTCAAAACAACGACAGTTTCCCTAATGGAGGCATTTCTTCTTGGGCAGTAGGGACTCCAAACCCACAAACTTAAATCTACAGAAATGATAAACAAATTTCCACAAGTGGGTTATTAGGTTTAGTGATGACAAAAGCCACTAGCACCCCTAGCTTCTGGACCCATGCGTTCTGGTTATGGGAGAGATAACTCCATATTTTGGCAATTGTTTTATAGCATAGTTAGCATTCACAGGACAGCACCCAAACTCATGCATTGTTTTTTTCTTTGCTGATTCTTTAACTTAACTAAGTCCTTGGATGACAAAGCACATGGTAAGACCAAAAACTCATCACCTTTCTTGTTTTTCCATAAAATGTATCCCTTGGTCAGAAGTAATGCCATGGGGGAAACTATGGTATTGGATAAAGCATTCCGTAAGTTCACAAATGGTGGTATTGGAAGATGTGCTTTGAGCAGAGAAGCTAAATGTATACCTAGAATTTGTGTCTATCCCTGTAAGCAGCAAAAACTGTCACTAGCATGACAGAAAGGGTTCAACATTACCTACCTACCAGCAGATAGCCAACTTCTCCCAACCAAATATCTCAAATTTTTGGTTAATTGTTCACTCTGCAGTGACAGAAACCAAGCCAGCTGTGGTGACAGGAAGAACGTGTTATTGAGCTCATGAATGGCCTCCATCTTTGCTGCCATGACCACTTTGTCCATGAGCTCTTTGAGCACACACTAAGCAGCTGAGTAAAAGAGACTGATCAACATTCACAAGATGGGTCATCTTGTCACCTGACCCTGGTTCAAGCTGACCAGGGACGCAATGTCTTTACACCCTGTCCCCATTCCAAGAGGTCCTTCCATACACTTTAACAGAACTTGTCACAGTGTCTTCCAGTTTCATTCTTTGCAATTCCTACCCACTAGCCACTGTCCAGAAAACCCTTCTTACCTACAAGAAGAGGAAAACCAGATGTACTATCCAGAGTTTTTCCCCCAGGAGGATTTGTCTTCACCACTATCTTTCGAGGAAGGAGGGTTGATCACAGATCCTTATTAGATTGGAAATGGCATACTTTGCAGATTCCACCATTCTTCTTCTCCATTGAGAATAAGTTTCTGGTCTTCAGAAACTCCCCATGTAGCCATAGGTATGGGTTGAGGAAAAGTAAATGATGGTGTTGATGGTGCTCTATTTTAAAAGCAAATTATTTGCACATGAGTGTTATTAATATTTCCATTTATAATTTCCATGTTATATGTCTTGTTTGTATTTATTCAAAGAAAAATGAAGGGAAAGAAGGGAGGGAGGGAGGGAGGAAGAAAGGAGGGAGGGAGAGAGGGATGGAAGATGGAAGGAAAGAAAGAAGGAAGGGAGGGAGAGAGGGAGGGAGGGAGGGAGGAAGGGAGGGAGGGAAGGAAATTATGAAAAAGATGTCCAAGAAAAAATAAAATACGACCACTTAATTAAACAAGTGGTGATTTTCTGTACACTTGTTAGTGATGGAAAACTGACTTACTGTTCGATATCAGTTTGGAAAGCAATATTTGCATCACTCACTAAATCTCAATTTCCTAAACTTTAAAAATGGGATTTGTAGTACTGGATTGCAGAATTTTAGAGTCCAGAGAAAAAGAATATAAAGAAACTAACTTATGTTTAATCACAGAATTGTTGCCTATTAGCAATATTAAGAGAATTTTTACCTAACAATGTGTCACTATGATGTTATGTTCTATTGCTATAACACAGTTATACTATTTTTTTTCATATTAATAAGCTTTTAAAGGTCTGATGAGTTTTAAAAGTAAAGTCTCTCTTGATTCCATAGGTCTTGCAAACAAAATATACATTCTAAAATTGGCAGTTTTCAAGGATCATAAAGTAGGAATTGCAAGACCAAATGCTTGTCACCATTTTGGATTGTTTTAGAACTTATGTCTCATTTTTAAATTTATGAGGTTTTATATATCTTCCTCTAGGTATTAGTCATTGTGTCTATAATTTTAACAATGCTAATATTTAATTTATGTGTTCAGTGAATGAATAGCATAATTCAGGCACCCACACAGAAAAAAGTCCAAAGTCCTCCAAAAGTACTTTCATATAGTTATGTCAACAAGAAAATGGGCAAATAGAATACTCACATGAGAATTTTTTGTGATGATACTTACATAATTTCTAAAACTACCAACTAGACAATAAAGTAGCTTTATGTGGGTGGGTGGATACATCAGCAAACAGGAATAGACTTCCAGTGCAGGAAGAATGCTAGAAGAATGGGGAAAAAAAATCTCATTGAAGGCCTGATACGACGAAAATGGAAACAGAGACCTAGGCCAGTGAATAGATTTCTTATGTTATTTTTGCCATGCCAAATTATCTTTGGTTTTATATCAATGGCCATCACAATTCTAAGTCTATATCTAGAACCTCTTAAATGAGAGTGGTGAATGCTCTGGTTTGTAAAGTTTTAATAATGTCAGAGGGAAAGATTGCATGAGAAAGAAGAGTCACCTTGTGATGCCTGGATTTTCCTGGTTCTCCAGGAAAAAGAAAAAGTCATTATGGAAATGACACCAATGGAAAGAGCATTCATCTTAAAAGTGAGGAGTAGAGAACTCCTCTTTGATTTCCTGCTAACATGCTCTTTCTCCAGCCCCTGATTTAGTCACTAGAGTTGGACCTATATCGAAGATTTGGGACAATAAATGCCTACAACAAGTTACACCGACTGATCCTACCAAGAGAAGATGCTGTGCCCAAGACACGCTGGCAAAGGAAGCTTTGAAAACACCCAAGTGAAGGAAAGTGAAACAGAAAATTACATGGCAGCTCACATGTGGCCACCTCAATGGAAAGGTATGCCATGAAGGAACTGAAATTCAGCAGTTGTGGTTTTCTCGAAGGGGGCAGTCAAGTGGAAAGAAGACTGAGCAAGTACCCAGAATATTTCATTGAATTTGTGAGACTAAGTAAGACGCTTGGCTTCCCTGAGACTCAAATAGGGATAATAATGGTCAGATTAGGTTGAAACACAGTAAGGACTCAAAAGTATTATTTGCCATAATGAGTATTTTATTACTATAATCTTCTGAGATTCCTGTGTTGAATAAAAATGCATATCTGAAAGCCCTTATAAGTTACAACGCATTATGTAAACATAAGGAGCTATATAGCTTTTTGTAGATGACAACACCAACATTCTAACTGGCTATAGTTCTCTGAGCCTTTAAAATTCAGGTGATTTAAATATTTTCCAGGGTACAAAACTAAGTGGAAATTTCAAAACACACATCAAAATTGTTTCCTTCATAATGACTGCAACTGGTAAAGCAACTACTTATGTATATGGACAAGGATGGAATGGGAATATGAAAAGATGAAAATAATCAGATTTGCTAATGGTAGTAGAAATGTGAGTTATTCATTTTTATGTCTATGTATTTTGATCTGACCTTTCAATAAAAAACAGCTTCAATTTAAAAATAATAAAATACAGAAAGTTATACTAAGAATCGGGATTTACATTGGGAAGACACTGATACCCTACATACAGTAATAATGATAGTAACAGTAGTTTAATTTTTGAGCACTTTCTATGGATTAGACCTGGCGTTAGTTTCTTACCTACCTGGATCTGTCCAATCATCACACCAATTCTGTGGGCACACATGAAGAGACTAAAACCCACCAACTAAGTAAGTACCTTGCCAGAGTTTCCGGTTGGCAAATGTAGAGTACAAAAGTGCTTTGTGTGTAACAGCCTACGAAAACATTGGCTCGTTTAATCTGGGGAAAATAAGTGAATTCGCATTCTTCCAGCTCTTTAGTGGTTCTAGAAAAATTAAGAAAAAAATTAAGTCACTGATTTAAGTAGTTTCACTTCCGTCTCATTTGCTCCCGCACCTAGTACGAGTTGCAGCAACTTCCCATTCTTGAGTGCTTGCCTGTGTGCTCACTGTGCTGGCTGTGAATTCAACAACAAAACTTGAACTTAAAAGAGTACTCAAAGACAATTCAACCCTCAGCCTACAGATGCGGAGTAAGGCCCAGAGAGATATGAGGAGTTCAAGTTTGGGTGGAGAAAAGAACTGAAATGGCCATGGAGGCACCTGTCATCATCAGTTACTGAAAGAAGGAAAACGGAAGTAAAGCAATGGCCCTAAATGTAGCCATGGGCCCCTCAGGCATTATTTCACAAAGACAGCTAACTTTCCAGGAAAGAAGGAAGGTGCAGAAAGTACTCTTCTCCTTTGTAGGAACTTGGATGAATCTGGAAACCATCATTCTCAGCAAATGGACACAAGAACAGAAAGCCAAACACCGCATGTTCTCACTTATAGGTGGGTGTTGAACAATGAGAACATGTGGACTCAGGGAGAGGAGCATCACACACCGGGGGCAGTTGGTGGGGTGGGGGTAGGGGAGAGACAGCAGGGGGTGGGGAGGGAAGGGAGGAGGATGGGGAGAAATGCTAGATCTAGTATGCACATAAAGTTAAATAAATAAATTTAAAAAAAAAATATACAGGCAGACTGGGGAGCCTCAACCACATCCCATTCTCAATATTACTGAACTGAAATTAAAGTCAGATCTAAGGTCCTTTCTTATTCTGTGCTTCTAATTTTCTTTTTCTTGTTTGTTTTTGAAACTGGTGTTGCTGATATTGTTAGACATATCTAAAACAACAAAGAAATGGAAAACTCTTCTACAATTTTGAGGTCAAAAATCAAATGCCTTTTATTGCTTTGTTCACAGGATTTGAGAATATTTTACTAAAGTTGATAGCGATAAGCATGGCTAACTATGCAAAAACCAGCTGATTTTCACTTGGAAAATTATCATGACCTCTTCAACAAACAATTTTTGACAAAAACCCTATACCCCAAGACTGGACCAAGCATCAGGACTATAGAGAGTAATTAGACATAGTCTCTGACCTAGTCTGGAGAGTAAACACTCAGTGATGATAGATCCTTCATCATGATGTAATAAATGCTCTTGTGGATGAATGTACAGAACATGGGTGCACAGAGACAACTAATGTTTGTTGGGAGTTTAAAAAAGAGTAGAGGTTTGTAACATAAAAAGAAAGCAAACATTTCTCCAAAAGTAGGAATAGATTCTTAAAAAGGATGAAGGGATCAGTTTTTGAGAGACACTGTAGGATCAGTTTCGGGACATGGGCTTTGGAATCAGTGTTCAAGCCTGGCTCTGTTTCTTGCTGACTGTGGCGGATGTGAAAACACAGCCAAAATCCTTCTGCTCTTCTCTGCAAGAAGACTAGAGGAAAAGAGGTAAAGAAACAGACTCAAGCTTTTGCCTGGAAGACTTTTCAGCCCCGCTAATCAAAGGGTTGAGTCTGTTTCTTTATCTCTTGCATCTAGTCTTTGCCACGTCTCTTGCTTTGTGGCAGAAGTAGAGGCTTGGCAAGCACTTGAGCACCAGCGATTGCGCTCCCCTTGAGTTCTCGGATCCTTGAGACCATGATGTGAACAAGCCCGAGCTAACCTGCTGAAGGGTGAGAGACTGTCAGGCCTGGTACACGACTTCCAACATGTGAGCCCACTGAGACTAGAAATAGAATAGTCAGCTAAGCCGGTCCTAATGGCTTACTCAAAGACTATTGAGTCGAGTAAATGATTGCTGTTCTATCATAAATTCGGGGATGTTTTGGTATAGAAAAAAAGCTAATTGGTGTCCTCAGTGACTTTGGATAATTTGCTTCACCTCTTTAAACTTAAGTGTCCTCAACTATAACATGAAAATAATAGTAATAGTCTCCTAGGTCGCTGAGAGTATTTATTAACTAAAATAATGCATATGGATTATTTAGCATAGTGCTTAGCACACAGAAAACACCAGATAAATAGTGGCTAATAGTATGATTATGTTCTTATACCCAGAATTTAATTCAGCCAGAGGTCAGTGATGACTCTAAAGGATGCTGTATGCTGAGTCACTACTAGAGCCACACAACTGCCTGGGACAGATTCTAAAAGTAAACATTGGGGAGTTTTGCTGTTTGTCTGCTGTTTAAGCTTATCTCAGTGTTTCATACATTAGTTAATAGGTTTTAAAAATTGAAAAATGTTATTTGGTGATGTGCTCTGTTTTTGCAGGGTGATTTTTTCCCAAAATTCAGCTTTTTTTCTTTAACTGTTGCTTTGGCACAGCAAAGTGTTAGCAGCGGAATTTTCTACTTTCTGTGACTTCAGTGGCATGTACATGTTCCCAATCCATCTCCCATGGGGGAAGCATGAGGAAAATATTTAATTAGATCACAGGAAGAACATGTGGTCTGAAAAAAAAATTAAGTGCTAAGTGCTTCGATTCTTTCCACTTCTCTATCTTGAACATCAAGCCTAACAGAATTAATTTTCTAAAAATTAAAATTCTGTCTTAATGGAATATAATTAGAAGAAACGTTTAACTTTCTTTTCAATAGTGTAGCTTTAATTTAAGTACCTTCAACTAGTATGTAATAGCTATGAATGTTTATATCCAGCTAAAGTCAGAAACAGACATAAATTTAAGCTAGCAGCAAATACAGTATAATAAAAACATTTTACCTTTTAAAGTTAGTTATAGGCTAATATTTTATAACTATTTTTGAACTGAGCTCCATCTGACCCTCAAGGGTAGAAATCTTGAGATGCAAAACCTTGCTCAAGGTAACGTTATCCTTCATGAAAGAACTACCTAAGAACATCCAGGAACGCATTTACAAATTGCTGTTTCCCAGTAGGCAAGAACATTGTTACAGCCTCAGTCTGAGCTTCATCTGAACCTGAAGTATAAATGCAAGAACATGTGCAAGAGCTACAAAAAACGAACGGCCACCCATAAAACCAATTCATGAGGGAGATTTTAATGAGAACCTTGTTTACGTTTGTAGCACCAGTTCCTCCAATTTGTCTGAACAATGAACAGATCCTATAAAAATCCCTCCTGAGGTGAAAGCATCCCATGCCTCTGAAGGAACTTTTTGTAGAATAGAAGGTTTTATTACCTTTGGGTTTTTGGTGTCAGGGGCTAGTAAGGTTAATGACGGGCAGGCAAGCTCAGACCATTGAAGGTTGGATTGGCCCTTTGTTATTATGTCTCTCCCAAGTAGCAAGATTGGGCAATTGGCAAAGCAAGGAAAGAATGAGTGAAAATATTTTTCACATTATCATACTAAAGGAGAAGTACATTTTCTCTGAGTTAGCTGGGCATCTCTACTGGTGAGGAGGATCAAGGACTGAAAAGTAGGTCCAGGAAAATTAATCAGGGTAGAGTAAGCTGTTCCTGCAACAATCAATAACTCAATTCTTCTTCCTGCCACGTCTAGGGTTGCCAAAGGCTCAGCCACAGTGATGGAAAACACAGGAGCCTGGATGGCTTCTGGGATCAATCTGGGGAAAAGAGGGAATGGCCCTCCCTGGAACTCATCTCTTCTTCCCTTTTGTTCCTATTGGTTTCCTCACAGTTGAAGAACAGAGTCAAGGACATTTACCTTTTCTGTTCTCTCAAGTTGGCCTGCAATTGCGGTTGCTGGTAAAGGGGTGACCCTCCTGCATGAGAGAGAGGAGGGGAGTCCCATTTCTGGTGCCCCACTTGTTTGCAATGTGGGTAGGGTCCAGGTGGCAGTTTCTGGGGACCAGATGATGGCTTGGGAGAGTTTTGGCACTGTTGGCTAATATGCCCTGACTGGTTACAATGAGAGCAAATGGGGCTCCTTACTGGCTGCTGGGCTGTATCCTGATGGTTGGCCTGGGGTCTTTGAGGTAGGCAGGGAATTAGCAAGAGTGGCACCCATATAATGGGCCTGCTGCTTATCTCTTTCTCATTCTTCTTATATCTTTCTCATTCCTTCCTATCCTGTTTAGTTCCTGAGACCTCCTCTCAATTATGGAAGACCTTGAAGGCCATGTCCAGCAAAGTGGGGAAAGGACTTTGCGGTTCCTGGTTGAGCTTTTGGAGTTCATGGTTCCTTGTCAAGCTTTTGGAGTTCATGTCTAATGTCTGGGGATGCCTGGCTGATGAAATGAACAGCCAAAGTGGCAGAACCTTTTGGGCCCTCAAGGTCCATATAGTATATTTTCTCATAGCCTCAGCCAGTCTGAAATGGAACAGGGCTGGGTTTTTATTTCACACCTGTTATTTCTCTTAGTGTGACATAACTTGCAGGTTTTATGTGGCCTTCTATATGCCCTCAGTCAGGCAAGTGATCACGTGATTATGATGTTCCCTGCTGTGATCTCCCTTTTGATATCACCACCTACATCAGTGTCATGCACTGTGGTTCTGCCAGGGCCAGCCTTCTGAGGGTTTGGGGAATGCACCTCTTCTGCCCATCTTTGGGCCAGAGACTCAGGATTTTTTCTTGTGGGTGCAACACGTGGTGAAAATAACATAGATGTTCTGCCAAGTGAGGTTGAAGGAATCAGTAAGTCCTTTAAATTCCTTGATGAAGTGAGAAGGGTCTTGACTGAAAGAGCAGAGCTTAGTTTCCATTTGGAAAAGATCAGACATTGGGAAAGGATCATGAACTCTGATGGTTCCTCAATCCCCATTTGCCACCTCCTGGAGTGGCAGAACTTTTTCTGGGGCTGAAATGGGATCCTAGGTGGCCCTGACTGGTATGTGAAGGGGAGAAGAGTCCCCGGTAAGGAGGAGGCAACAGAAAATGACATCCAAGGTTGAGGGGTCGGGGGAAGGTGGGGGAGAAGGAGCGGATGGAGACAGTGTAATTGGATGTGAAGGTGGCTTGTTAGGGGAAGAAGGTGTGATCTCAACTGGTCCAGCCGGGTGTGGAGGATGGTAGAGTAGAAGAGAAGTCATTAAAATGTGAGAAGAGTCAGTGGGACCAGAGAATCTAGCCATGCACATTCATCAGGTTTGGTGGAGATTAGGATCCTGAGAGTCATGACAACCTGGACATCAAGAACTTCAGACCATTTAGAAGAGTTGTGACAGAAAAGGTCAAGCTATAAAATGATACTGGGGCAAGACTCCTGCCTGGGGACCAGGAGGCTTCCCGATCTGGAAGTTTATATGGCCACGCTGTATTACACAAGAAAATTAGACACTTCTTTTTAAGAGTCTGAGTGTCAAATTTATCCCAATGCTTTAAAATGGACTCAGCCCCAGGTTAAGTCTGAGGGAATGGATGGGGCTTTGTCCTGTGTTGGGAAAGAAAACATCCTCTGGGAACATGAACTGCAATATCTTTTGAAGCATCCTGCCAAGGAAAAGGGCTGCACTCATGTCTCCTGAGAGACTTCAAAATGCAATTTACAAAGAGACAGTCCACCTGTCAGAAAGGATCTCTCAGTGCTAGGGACTTACACTGGATGAACACTGGGTGAGATACCCAAGGTCAGTCCAGGTACTGGGTGCTCAATCCAGGAATGTCAGAAAAATGTTGAGGGAAGACTCACCATCCTGGTGCTGCTTCGGATCACCTGGTTTAAGCCAACTGGGGCAGGATGGCTGGTTGTCTTCACATGAGAGTTCAGAGTGAGCAAGAGGGGTCTGAGTTCCCCAAAATGGTCGTAGACTGTGATTCTCCCTGGTTGAACTTTTGCTGCCAATTGCACTACACATTGGAGTCTCTTGACCAGAAAGAATAGCAGAGGGCCTTTCTGCCTTCCTTGAAGGGCAGCCAAACCTGTTCACCCCTGGCCTTCAGGCTATATCAGGGATGGCCATCAATTGCCAGAGGGATACTAGAGTTTGTCCACTAGACAACTGAAAAAGAAAGAACACTGAACTCTCACCTGATTGGGCGATGGCAGTCAGACATCTTTCCACCAGGACCGCTGGTCTGCCTGGGAGTGGCCCTGGCCAGGGACCTTCAGTTGTCTCTGGGCTTGAACACTAAGCATTGAGACTCTGGAATTGGAGGAAAGGAAAGGGATAGAGTAGTGGAGAGGCCCCCAAGAAGTCCCCATGCAGGGCACCAAAATGTTACAGAAGTGACTAGTTGGGGCTGGTGTCACAGGTGGTAAAGGAATTTACCAAGACAGTTGTAGGTAAAGAAAGGCAGATTTATTAGTGAAAGTATGAAAATACAGTGTTAGGTTACAACAGGCAGCATAGCAGAGAAGGGGCTGTCTGTCAAGAGGCAGGGGGGTAGGAGACTGGAGGGAAGTTTAATAGGGGTGTGCAAAGGTTAGAGGGTGCTGAAGGAAAGTTTAATAGGGTTGCGCTGGAGGAGGCTATGTGCTAAACAAGGTCATTGTTTGTGATTTCTTGTTTCTCGGAATAATTGTTCCTTGTTCTTCCCCACCTGGGTCCTTCCCCCACCTGGGGCCCCTTCCTCTTTGTTGCTTGTCTTGTCTTATCAAGACTCCACAACTGGCACATAATCAGCACTCAATACATACTCACTGCTGCTGTGACCCTTACTGAATATTTCCTGTGACTAAAATGCAATGGTCCAGATCATGTTTGTGGACAGCCACAACAGTCACTGCAGTGAGAGCCTCATTTGAGACAGGTTGACAGTACTGAGAGATATCATATCAAGTTGTCGGTGACCAAATGCCATCGATGTGGTTTAAATGTGTGTCCCCACCAAAACTCATATTGAAACTTAATCCCCAATGTGGCAGCACAGAAAAGTGGAATCTTTAAGAGGTGATTATGTCATGAGGTCTTAGCCCTCATGTACAGATTAATGGGTTCATGTGTTAATGGGCTATCACAAGAATGACATTAGTGGCTTTGCAAGAGGAGGAAGAGAAACCTGAGCAAGTATGCTCAACCTCATTACTATATGATACAGCAGCAAGAAGGCCTTCACTAAATGCAGCCCCTCAGCCCCTCTCCTTGGCCTTCTCAGCCTCCATAACTGTAAAAAGTAATTTCCTTTTCTTTATAAACTGCCTAGGACCAGTTAATCAGTTATAACAAAAGAAAACAGATGAAAACAACTATTATATGACAGTATATACAGTCTTGGGCTGTGTGATGTGGAATCAGAGATCTGGAAGTCCCAAGAAGAAGGAATTGCTGAGGTAAAACGCAGCCTGGATTTGAGCACAACTCCCAGGGACATGTGGCTAATTCAGATGCCTGAATATGCCTGCAAAATGCAACATGCAAGTCCTCTAACTAGGGTACAAGACACTAGGTATAGCAGTGGTCCCTGTGCATAGGTCAGCCCTGTATCTGATTACCAACAAAACGGAAGTAAGGGTGACTGACGGCAAAAAGAGCATTGAAGACATGAGAAGTCGTGTGTGCTGGTGCCTGTTGCAGAAACACTATCAGGTTATTGTTAGAGAAGCCAGTGAAACACAGACCATTCAAATTACTGACTGTTTCTGTTTGTGCCCAATAGTCCAAACTGCTTTGAGGGAGGAGACTGTTAACTGGAAAACATTGATCACAAAGCTGATTTATTATAAAAGAGGAATGGCATTTAGGAATTACATTAGCGCATTCTGGAAAAACTCTATAATGTGTTGCTGGGGTTGTTCATTGTTACATGGATTTTTAAACAGTGGAGTTATGTCTTAGTTAATGCATGGTCATTTCACAGTACTGTCCTATTATAATTTCTAATGAGTGAAGTTTATAAACTATCCTACTTTTCTGAAAGGCTTGTTTTTTCTTTTATTAAATACATGTGTGGCGTTAGTCAGACATTCCCTGTATCATGAAATAAGCGTTCTCTCCTTTCCTATTGTGTGTCATTTTCACAATTAAGATTTTTTGTGTGAGATAATGCTGTTCTCTCATTGATATTCTTATTGATCCTACTTTCTTTTTTTTTTTTTTTTGAGACGGAGTTTCGCTCTTGTTACCCAGGCTGGAGTGCAATGGCGCGATCTCGGCTCACTGCAACCTCCGCCTCCTGGGTTCAGGCAATTCTCCTGCCTCAGCCTCCCGAGTAGCTGGGATTACAGGCACGTACCACCGTGCCCGGCTAATCTTTTGTATTTTTAGTAGAGACGGGGTTTCACCATGTTGATCAGGATGGTCTCAATCTCTTGACCTCATGATCCACCCGCCTCGGCCTCCCAAAGTGCTGGGATTACAGGCGTGAGCCACCGCGCCGGGCCCTGATCCTACTTTCAAGGGTTCACTTTCCAGGAGACCTGCCACATGACCATGTCACCTCAGCTCCAGACAACTTTACTGCCAGTTCACCTGCTGAGGAAGTGCAGGCAGTTTTAATTTGCTTCTCTTAAATACTGTGACGAAAATAACTTTGAATTTCAGTGTTTGTTATTGTTCATTGTCAGTAATCCTTCTATAATTGGTCTGATTTCCCCAGTTTGTGAATTGTGATTGGTTCAGAGTAAAGATACTCAACAAAAATAACTTTAATTTTAAAACAACATAAATTTTCTTTAAAAGATTTTGTTTTTATACTATTAAAGTCAATGAGCCTTAAAATTCCCCAGTATATATTCCTCATTGTACAATAATTCCTCTTTTAGGCTCACAATTCTTTTGTTATGTGTCATAACAATTAGGAATAATCCAGCCAGTCATTTACAGCTCCCTATAAATACACTGTGACTAGCTGAGACTCCCCTAGCATGTTCCATGTGCATGCATAACACATAACAAAATAGCATTATTGTCTCTGAGTTTATATCTTATGAAGCAAGGTGCTTATGCAGTTAAAAAAAAAAAGATAAAAGGTTTTCTCCAAACATTTACACGAAGTAGAGTCTTTCTTAAT
This sequence comes from Callithrix jacchus, assembly GCF_049354715.1. Lineage (NCBI taxonomy): Eukaryota > Metazoa > Chordata > Mammalia > Primates > Cebidae > Callithrix > Callithrix jacchus. Next base: position 74,321,824 of record NC_133518.1, read on the forward strand.
TTTTCCCCTCTCAACAGGTGTTAAGTTTCATTTTTTTAATTTTTATTTCTTTTCTTTCTTACAATAGAGATCAGGAAGGCTGAAGAGTTAATGGCTGAGTGTTGAGAAGAAAATTAAAACAAAAAGAAAGACAGGAGATGTCACTTGGTGGAATGACTGGGGTAACAAGGTTGGATGACCTGGAGTAGCTTCATCACCTGCTCAGGGAGGATGCCCTGCTTTAACTTCCCTAGATCTCTTCCCATCCCAATAGGCTGGGACTATGTAATGTACAGCCAGGGAGAGGAAGCCCCAAGGGAAAAAAAAAGGAAACAAAAGAAGAAAACAAAGAAAGATTACAGAAGTAGAGGAATGGCTTCTTCAGCCTCCTAAGAATTCTTGGAGTAGACACAAGAATTGAGAGTTTATTTTTAATATTACAAGAAAGTAAATGTAGTAAAAGTTGTGCACTTACTCAGGGATAAGCTACCAGTAAGATTATCTAAAAAACTAGGCTGCTTCTTTTAGTAGCTGTGAAATCGCCTGAAGTAGAAAGACAAGTTGACGTAGAAGCTGTAACTGAAAGATAGCTAGGTAGATGCAGATGTAGAAGAAGAAAAAAAGATGCATAAAATAGAGACAGATAGATGATGGATGGATGGGTGGGTAAGTAGATAGATAGATAGATAGATAGATAGATAGATAGATAGATAGATAGATAGATAGTCAACAGTTTCTCAAGCAAAAGAATATGATTTTATAAATGTCTTTATAATGATGCAGGAAAACAAACCTTAAGGCGTCTGCTCACTTATTCATCTTATGCACATTTAGTAAAAGTGGGAATAAGAAAACTTCCTTGACATTCATGATCTCTATTGATTTATCTTTAAGTTTGCTGATTCTTTTTCCATGTGAGAGCTACTGTTAAGCCATTTTGGTGACTTTTCATTTTGGCTATTGTGCTTTTCAGTTACAGATTTCCATGTGTTTCTTTCTTATAATTTCCTTATATTGATATTCTCTATTTGATATGACATTGTCATCATACCTTATTTTAATTCTTTAAACATGGCCCCCTTTAGTCCTTTGAGCACATTTATAATGGCTGCTTTGAAGTCTAATTCTAACATCTGGGCCCCCATAAAGACTATCTCTATTGTTTGCTTTATTTTTCCTGTGTATGGGTCACATTTTCATGTCTCTTTGCATGCATCATAGCTTTTTCCTCAACAGCAAAATTTGTCTGTAGTACTACCATCCCAGGCATTCCTAATCTAATCTGAAAGCCAAAAAATTTAGTTAACATACTGTAGCAACTCCTGATACTGATCCTCTTCTTCAGTGCTGTGGTTACTGTTTGTTTATTTGCTTATTTATTCATTAGTGACTTGTCGATACTTGCTCAGTGAAGTCCATTTCCCACTTACCTGAGCCTCTGACAGCACTGTTCCATTTTCCTTCCTTTAAGCCTGGTATCTTAGGGGTCAGTTATTTACTGGTTAACCACTGATTGTTTAGTGATTGTGCTTAACTATTCTGAACCAGGAATATTTGCACCTTTTACCTTTGGATGTATGTGTGGTTTAAGGATTGCTTTCACCATTCAGAGAGTTTGAGTTTACACAGCATTCAGTCAGGGACTTGAAACTCTGAAGCTCCCTCAGCAGTCACTCTTATGGCATGAGCACAGGTAGGTGTGAGTCACCCTAGATTCTCTTTGACTGTCTCTTTCTCTGATCTCTGCAGAAGCCTTCGGGCTTCTGACTCTATTGGTATTATACCCATCTGATAATCTCTACTAATTTTCACTTGACTGCTCTATTATACTCTAGAACACCCTGGGATCTATATTGCCCAATAGTCTAATACAAATAAAGTCAGGCTCTGTGGCAAGAGACAATATTTTGTCAGTTTTGAGATTTGCTTTAACCATCCCCTGGACAGATGCTCTGTGATATGGAACAGAAGCTTGAGGGGGAGGAAGAGGGATGGCTAGCTACCCTACCTATATTTCCCCAACTGAGCAGAAACTGTAAGAAAGGGTACAAGGAGAGCCACAAATTGCTGTCACTGCCCAGGTGCCACTGCCCACCCGCCACCACTGTCTTCTGCAATCCAGGCCAGGGAGGATGGGATCTGCCAGTGCTCACCTGTTCACCAACTGCTAAATATACCCAGAATAGCTCTACCACTCCAGGAACTTAAGATAGATGGAACCTACCCCTCAGATGCAAGGATTCAAAAGATATCAGGAAAACAATTGAATAAATTTTGCTATATCAAATATTAGGACAAAGAATATCATCAATAAAGAATATCATCATATCACTTTCCATCTATCAGATTAGCATAAATTAGAAAATAAGAAAGTAACAAATATTCATAGAGTAGGGTCACAGGAGAGGATCCACAGCTCCTTTGAAAGAAACAGCTTGCCAATGTAGGCTCCAGGAGACAGCTGAAAAACTCCAAAGATAAAGGACGTAATCTCTTGGGAGCTCCATGGCCCAGCTCACACCTGAGAAACTCGAATCTTTATCCAGGTGACCTAAGGCAAGCTTGTATCCTCCCTATACTACTGCAGCTGAGGTTCTCTTGAACATGCTACCTCCTGGCTGGAGGACAACCAACCAAAAAACAGAGCAATAAACAAAACTACAACCAAAGACCCTCAAAGAGTCCACTTTACTCTCCTGCTAAAGCCACTGGAGCAGCTGCTGGTAGCCATGGCTGAGAGACCTGAATGTGAGTGACATCACAGGACTCTTTTCAGATATTCTCCAGTACAAGTCCAGAGCCTAGAAGCTCTGCTGGGTGGCTAGACCCAGAAGATAATTAACAATCACTGTGGTTTGGCTCTCAGGAAGCTCCACTCCTAGGAGAAGGTGGAAAGCACTACATCAAGGGAGCACCAAGTGGGACAAAATAATCTCAACAGCAGCCCTTAAAGCCCCAGATATTCCCTCTGGCATAGTCTACACAAATTAGAAGGAACCAGAAAAACAATCCTGGTAATATGACAAAACAAGGTTCTTTAACACCCCCCTGCCAAAAGATACACTAGCTCACCAGCAATGGATCCAAACCAAGAAGTAATGTTTGAATTGCCAGAAGAAATAATTCAGAAGGTTGATTACTAAGCTACTCAAAGGGGCACCAGAGAATGGTGAATCTCCAGAGAAACAGCACAAATAAAAGATAATCACAACTTCTGGAAATAAAGAACACACTTAAATAAATACAAACTGCACTGAAAAGTCTCAACAATAGAATCAAACAAGCAAAAGAAAGAAATTCAAAGTTCCTTTGAGAACTTCAAGCCTTCCTTGCAAGGCTTTTGAATTAACCCAATCTGGCAAGGACAAAAAAAAAAAGAATCCCAAAAATGAACAAAGCCTCCAAGAAGTTTGGAATTATGTTAAACAACCAAGCCTAAGAATAATTGGCATTTCCCAAGGATGAAGAGAAATATAAAAGTCTGGAGAACATATTCGAGGGAATAATCAAGGAAAACTTCCCTGGCCTTGCTAGATCTAGACATCCAAATACAAGAAGTTCAAAGAACACTCAGGAAATTCATCACAAAAAGATCATCACCAAGGTACATAGTCATCAGGTCTTCTAAAGTAAAGAAGAAGGAAATAATCTTAAGAGCTGTAAGGCAAAAGCATCAGGCAACCTATAAAGAAAACCTATCAGAGTAACAGCATATTTCTCAACAGAAATCCTACAGGTTAGAAGGTATTGGTTACAGGTTAGAAGGTATTTTTAGCCTCATTAAAGAAAACAATTATCAGCCAAGAATTGTGTAACCAATAAAACTAAGCTTTCTAAATGAGGAAACAGTACGCTCTTCTTCAGACAAACAAATGCTGAAACAATTTGCCACTACCCAGCCCACACTACAAGAACTGCTAAAAGGAGCTCTAAATCTTAAAACAAATCCTTAAGATACACCAAAATAGAACATCCTTAAAGCACAAATCTCACAGGACCTATAAAAAGGTTAAACAATGAAAAAAAAAAAAAAAGATATTCGGGCAACAACAACCATGATGAATAGAATACTACTGCACATCTCAATACTAACACTGAATGTAAATAGCCTAAATATTTCACTTAAAAGATATAGAATGGTGGAAGGGATAAGAATCTACCAGCCAAGTGGCTGTGGTGGTTCACACCTGTAATCCAACTACTTTGGGAGGCTGAGGCGGGCAGATCAGTTGAGGTCAGGAGCTCAAGACCAGCCTGGCCAACATGGTGAACACACCCTCCACGAAAAATACAAAAATTAACTGGAAGGGGTGGCACATGCCTGTAATCCCAGCTACTCAGGAGGCTGAGGCATGAGAATTGCTTGAACCCAGAGGTGAAGGTTGCAGTGAGCTGAGATCATGCCACTGCACTCCAGCATCCTGGGTGATGGAGTGAGACTCTGTCTCAAAAAAAAAAAAAAAGTATTCATCAACCAAGAATCTACTGTCTTCAAGAGATTCACCTGATACATAAGAACTCACATAAAGTAAAAGGGTGGACAAAGATATCCCATGCAAATGGGCATCATAAGAAAGGAGGAGTAGCTATTCGTACAGCAGACAAAACAAACTTTTAAGCAACAGCATTTTAAAAAGACAGGCCGGGCACGGTGGCTCACGCCTGTAATCCCAGCACTTTGGGAGGCCAAGGCGGGTGGATCACGAGGTCAAGAGATCAAGACCATCCTGGTCAACATGGTGAAACCCCGTCTCTACTAAAAATACAAAAAATTAGCTGGGCACGGTGGCACGTGGCTGTAATCCCAGCTACTCAGGAGGCTGTGGCAGGAGAATTGCCTGAACCCAGGAGGCGAAGGTTGCGGTGAGCCGAGATCGCGCCATTGCACTCCAGCCTGGGTAACAAGAGCAAAACTCCGTCTCAAAAAAAAAAAGAAAAAAAAAGACAAAGACAAAGAGGGACATTATATAATAATAAAATGACAGGTCCAACAGGAAAATATCACAGTCCTAAATACATATGCACCTAACACTAGGACTCTCAAGTTTATAAAATAATTACTATTAGACCAAAGAAATAAGATAGACGGCAGCACAATAAGAGTGGGGGTGTCAACACTCCGCTGACAGCACTAGACAGGTCGTCAAGACACAAAGTCAACAAAGAAACAATGGACTTAAACTATACCCTAGAACAAATGGACTTATCAGACAGTTACAGAACATTCTACCCCAAAATTGCAGAACATTATTTCTATCACATATAGAACATTCTTCAAGATAGACCATGATAGGCTGCAAAACAAGTCTCAATAAATTTAATAAAATGGAAATTATATCAAGTACTCCCTCAGACCACAGTGGAATAAAATTTAAAATCAACTTCAAAAGGAACTCTCAAACCACACCAACACATACAAATTAGATAACCTCTTCCTGAATGATCACTGGGTCGATAATGAAATTAAGATGGAAATGTAAAAGTTCTTTGAACTAAACAGTAATAATAACAATAACACAACCTACGAAAACCTCTGAGATACAGCAAAAGTGGTGCTAAGAGGAAAGTTTATAGCATCAAATACCTACATGAAAAAGTCTGAAAGAGCAAAAATAAACAATCTAAGGTCACGCCTCAAGGACCTAGAGAAACAAGAACAAACCAAGCCCAAACCCAGCAGAAGAAAAGCAATAATAAAGATAAGAGCAGAACTAAATAAAATTGTAGCAAAAAGATACAAAAGATAAATGAAACAAAAAGGGCTTCTTTGAAAGGATAAATAAAATTGATAGACCTTAGTGGCATTAACCAAGAAAAGAGAGATCTGAATAAGCTCGATTACAAACAAAACTGGAGATATTACAACTGATACCACAGAAATACAAAAGATTATTCAAGGCTATTCTGAACACTTTTATACACACAAACTAGAAAACCTAGAAGAGATGGATAAATTCCTGGAAATATACAACCGTCCCAGATTAAACCGGAAAGAAACTGAAACTCCAAACAGACTGATAAAGAGCAGCAAGATTGAAATGGTAATTTTAAAAATTGCCAACCAAAAAAAAATCCAGATGAATTCACAGTTGAATTCTATCAGATATTGAAAAAAAAATTGTACCAATTCTAATGACATTTTTCCATAAGGTAGAGAAAGAGGGGGTCCTCCCTAGATCATTCCATGAAGCCAGTATTTCTCTAATATCAAATCCAGGGAAAGGCATAACAAAAAAAGAAAACAAGAGACCAATATCCCTGATGAGCATAGATGCAAAAATCCTCATCAAAATACTAGCTAACTGAATCTGACAGCATATCAAAAATATAATCCACCACGATCAAGTGGGTTTCATACCAGGGATGCAGAGATGGTTTAATTTACACAGTTAATAAATATGATACACCACATGTATGTGTTTTATTTTAAACAGAATTAAAAACAAAAAATCAAATGATTATCTCAATAGATGCAGAAAAAGGATTTGACAAAATCCAGCATTCTTTCTTATTAAAACCTTCAACAAAATTGGCATAGAAGGGGCATACGTTAAGGTCATAAAAGCCATCTGTGACATCTATGCCATCTATGACACACACACAGCCAACATTATACTGAACAGGCAAAAGTTGAAAGCATTCCCCTTAAGAACTGGACCAAGACAAGGATGCCAACTTTCACTACTTCTATTCAATGTAGTACTGGAAGTCCTAGACAGAGCAATTAGACAAGAGAAACAAGTCAAGGGTATCCAAATTGGTAAAGAGGAAGTCAAACTGTCACTGTTTGCTGATAATATGGTCGTTTACCTAGAAAACCCTAAAGATTCATTCAAAAAGCTCCTAGAACTAACTGGTAAAGGAATTCAGAAAAGTCTCAGGATACAAAATTAATGTAGACAAATCAGTAGCACTGCTATACACCAACAGCAACCAAGCTGAGAATCAAATTAAGAACTCGATCCCTTTTACAATGGCTGCAAAATAAAATAAAATAAAATACTTAAGTATATACCTAACTGAGGAGGCAAAAGACCTCTACAAGGAAAACTACAAACATTGATCAAAGAAATCATAGATGACACAAACAAATGGAAACACATCCCATGTTCATGGATGGGTAGAATCAATATTGTGAAAATGACCATTCTCAGCTATTAAAAGGAATGAAATAATGGCATTTGCAGCCACCTGGATAAAAATGGAAAACTAAGCATCACATATTCATAATCATTAGAGGGAGCTAAGCTATGAGGATGGAAAAGCGTAAGAATGATACAATATACTTTGGGGACTGGTTGTGGAGAGGGGGCAATGAATAAAAGACTACACACTGCATAGAATGTAAGTACACTGCTTGTGTGACAGGTGCACCAAAATTTCAGAAATCACCACTAAAGAATTTATCCATGTAACCAAACACCACATGCTCCCCAAAAACCTACTGAAGCACAAATAGAGACAGAGACCCCCAAAAAAGTACTTACACAATAGGAAAATGGGACAGTATTTATAAACCATTTGTAAACAGTCATATTTATGATATAAAATATGGCAAGATTTACATATAAAAGCAGTTGAATGTAATAAATTATTTTAAAAGGTGACAAAGTGCTCTTGTATATAAGATGCTTACAATAGTACTTTTCCAAATAGAAATCTGAAACACAAAATAAACAGATATCAGTGTTTTAATGACAAAATGTAAATTATTATCATTGTAATAAGGTTAGAATTCCAGTATGAACAATAAATTCTTCATTAAAATTTTTGATAAATTTTTTAAAAAGTAGGCTAACAGAAAATCTCTTGAACTACTAATGGGAAAACAAACGGCATAATCATTTTGGAGAGGAATCTGATTGTACTTAATCAAATTAAATATTCATGTAATAATGATTTGATAATCAATTCCTGCTAAATGCAAGAGAATATCTAAGGATATTTACTGACCTCGTATATATGAGAAGATATATATGAAATATTCTTAATATTAATATTTAGAATAATAATTCTTAAGAATATTAAGAATATTTCATATATATCTACATATGAAATCATATATACATACATCTATATATAAAATCTCTCCCAATCTTTCTCAAGTATATCTATTATATATATATATATATGTATATATATATGTATATAATATCACACACATATATATAATATCCCGTTGGTTCTGTTTTTCTGAAGAACCCCGACTAATGCATGTCCTTTTCTGTCCTAGCATCTCATCTAGGTTACTGCATTACATTTACTTGTCACATCTCCTTAGGCTCCTCTTGGCTGTGACCCTTTCTCAGTCTTTCTTTGTTTTTGATGTCCTTGACAGTTTTGAGGAATACTGATCAGGTATATTTTGATGCTCCTCAATTGTAATCTGTCTGATATTCTTCTCATTAGACTTTGTTTATAGGTTTTAGGGAGGAGGATGACAGAGGTCAAGTGCCATCTTCAGAGCATTATATCGAGGACACAGACCTTCAATATGATTTATGAATATTGATGTTGACCTTGATCCTCTGGCTAAGATAGTATTTGTCAGCTTTCTTCACTGTGAATTTTTTTTTTTTTTTTTTTTTTTTTTTTGAGACGGAGTTTCACTCTTGTTACCCAGCTGGAGTGCAATGGCACAATCTCGACTCACAGCAAACTCCGCCTCCCGGGATCAGGCAATTCTCCTGCCTCAGCCTCCCGAGTAGCTGGGATTACAGGCACGCGCCACCATGCCCAGCTAATTTTTTGTATTTTTAATAGAGACGGGGTTTCACCTTGTTGACCAGAATGGTCTCGATCTCTTGACCTCGTGATCCACCCGCCTCGGCCTCTCAAAGTGCTGGGATTACAGGCGCGAGCCACCGCGCCCGGCTTCTTCACTATGAATTTATACTTTCTTCCCCCTTTCCATACTGAACTATTTTAAAGAAAGTCACTCTGTGCAACTCGCAGTGTGAGTAGAGACTTATGTTCCACTTACTTAAGGGCAGGCAATCTGCAGAAATTATTTGGAGTTCTGCAAGGAAAATTTGTCTCTTCTCCCAATTTACTTTTTGTTTAATTATTTATTTACATTATAAGTTTGAGCTCATTAACATTTGTTTTATACATTGGGTTATAATTCAGTACTACTTTATTTGTTGCTCAAATTATTTCAGCTTTGGTCAGTGAAAACTCATCCAGTCGGCGCCTATGTCTCTTTGACACACACCTATTAATATGTTTTTGTGTTCTCACTCATAGGTGGGTGTTGAACAATGAGAGCACATGGACACAGGGAGGGGAGCATCACACATTGGGGTCTGTGGGGGGCGACTAGGGGAGGGGCAGCGGGGGATGGGGATTTGGGGAGGGATAGCATGGGAAGAAATGCCAGATATAGGTGAAGGGGAGGAAGGCAGCAAACCATACTGCCATGTGTGTACCTATGCAACAATCCTGCACGTTCTTCACATGTATCCCAAAACCTAAAATGCAATTTAAAAATATATGTTTTTGTGTTTGTTTTTGTTGGCCGATTTGTTTGGGCACTTTTTTAGCTTCTGACATTACACAGTACTCCAGGCTCATCTTATGTGTTTCCTGTCCCAGTTCTAGAAACAGCCACTTTTCCAAGAAACGCTGGTTCCTTTTAATGAGAATGGTATTAAAAACCAAGATCTGGGTACTCGTATGTGTTATCACACCTGCATCCTTTCCTGCGGTCTCCAAACTCCTAAATAATTTTAAAATTTCTGCATACTTTAAGGTTCACTTTCTGTGCTATAAAGTTCAATGGGTTTTAACAAATGCATAACCTCATATGCCTATTATTACAGAATCATACAGAATGGCTTCATCACCCTAAAAATCCCCTGTTTCACTTATTCATTCTTCTCCCCAACCCCAAAGCTCTTGGCAAACACTGATTTTTTTATTATTCAATATTGTTTTGCATTTTCCAGAATGTTACATATTTGGAGTCATACAGTATGTGGGCTTTGAGTGTGTCTTCTTTCACTTAATAATATGCATTTAATGTTCCTCTACATCTTTTCCTGGCCAGATAGCTCATTTTATTTTATAAATGAATAATAATTGTGTGAATGTACCACAGTTTGTTTATCTAGTCACACATTGAAGAGTGTCCTAATCACAGATTTTGATGACTATGAATAAAGTTGCTTTACATATTCGACATGCAGGGCTTTTCTGTGTGTGACCATGTATTTTCAAATCAGTTGAGTGTGATTTCTGGATTATATGGTAAATCTATGATTGGTTTTGTAAGCAACTGCCATGCTGTCTTCCAAAGTGGCTGCACCCTTTTGCATTCACAAAGTAATGAGCAAGAGTTCGTGGTGCTCCACATCCTCATCAACATTTTTAACTGTCAATCTTTTTAGATTTCAGGCATTCTAATGGAATTATAGTTGTGTTTCATTTTTGTTTTAATTTGCAGTGTGATAATGAGAAAGGATACTGAGCATCTTTTCATATGCTTACTTTTAATGTGTATATAATTTTGATGAGACGTCTTTTCAGATTTTTCTTGTGATTTTTAATTGGTCTGTTTGTTTTCTTATTATTGAGTTTTAAGAGTTTCTTAAATATTTTACATATATCTTTTACCAAGTGTCTGCAAATATCTTCTAGTCTATGTCTTGTCTTTCATCCTTTTAGCAGTATCTTCAGAAATTTTCAATTTTAATAAAGATCAAGTTTTCAACGTTTTCTTCTATGAATCATGCTTTTGGTGCTATAGCTTAAAAACTCAATACCAAATTCAAGGTCACCTAGGTTTTCTCCTTCATTTTCTTCTGGAAGTCTTCTATTTTTGTGTTTTACATTTAGGTCTATGACCCATTTTGAGTTGATTTTTATGAAAAGTGTAAGGACTTGACTAGATTTATGTTTTGCATATGAATGTCCAACTGTTTCAGTACTATTTGTTGAGAAGACAAATCTTTTTTCCATTGAACTTCTTTTGCTCCATTGTCAAAGCTAGGTTGAATATATTTGTATGGGTCTATTCCTGGGCTCTTCATTCTTTTCCATTGTCTGTGCACCTATCATTTTGCCAGTACCATGCTATTTTGATCACTGTAGCTTTATTGTATGTTGTAAAGTCAGGCAGTGTCAGTCCTCCAAGTGTTCTCCTTCAGTACTGAGTTGTCTATTCAGGGTCTTTTGCTTGTTCCATATAAATTTTAAAATCAATTTGTCAATATCCACAAAATAATTTACAGAGATTTTGATAGAAATTGTATTGAATCTATAGATCAACTTGGGAAGAACTGATATCATTACAATATTAAGTATTCCTGTCCAAACAGGAGTGATGACTTCATAGCTTTTTACATGTCAGAGCTGAAACCAGAAATCAGTTTTTTAAACCTCTGCCATGGTATTTATCTTTCATACTTCACCATCAAAACAAGTCAATTAGAGGTGGTATAACTATAAAGATTATAAAGAAAAAATAAATTTCTCTCTTATCATTGCCCTTCTCACTTACACTAGAGCTCTGATTTTTATGTAATCTCTAGGAATAAGACTGCAGATACAACTGAGTTATTCATTTAAGTAGCATTTGAGTATCTATTGCAACATGTAATTTCCCAAGAGGCTGTGGTGATTAGCAAGGTGGTGTGGATTTCCTCACATTCTCCTCTGGAGAGATGCTATTATTCTTTTATTTATATATTTTATGAGACAGCATCTTGCTCTGTTACACAGGCTGGAGTGAGGTGGCAGAATCATAGTTCACTGCAGTATTGAACTTTTGAGTTCAAGCAACCCTCCCGTCTCAGCCTTCCTAGTAGCTAGGACCACAGGAACACACAACTACACCTGGATAATTTTTTTCTTTTTTGTAGAGACAGGTCTTCCTATTTTGCCCAGGCTGGTCTTGAACTCCTAGCCTCAAAAGATCCTCCTCCCTGAGCCTCCCAAAGTGTTGGGATTACAGGCAAGAGCCACTGTACTTGGCCTATGATTTTTTTTTTTTTTTACTTTTATGGACCTAAGGGATGATAGGTCAGGAGTTCTAAGACCAGACTGGCCAACATGGTGAAACCCTGTTTCTACTAAAAAATACAAAAATTAGCTGGCCATGGTGGCTCATGCCTGTAATCCCAGCTACTTGGGAGGCTGAAGTAGGAGAATTGCTTGAACTGGGACCCTGGAGACAGAGGTTGCAGTGAGCCAAGATCTCGCCACTGTACTCCAGCCTGGGCTACAGAGCAAGACCATCTCAAAACAAACAAAAACAAACAAACAAAAACGTAATTTGCTTGACTTTTTATTTTTATTACCTAAAGTGAACATTGAGCATAATCTAATATTTTCTTTTATTTTTTAGGTATTCTAATCTATAAATTGGCTATTCTTATTCATGCATTTTACTCACAATTTTTGTTTTTTACTATAATTCTGATTTTGAGATATTTGCAGATTCATATACAGCTGTCAGAAATAATATAGAAATGCCATGTATTTCTCCAAAGGTAGCATCTTGCAGAACCACAGTACAATATGGTAAATGGGATACTGACCTTGATACAGTCAAGATACAGAATGTTTTCAACACTGCAAGGATCCTACATGTTGTCCATTTACAGCCACACCCACTAATGCCCTACCCCTACCCCCTTCTTATCCCTGGCAGCGACTAAATCAATCTTTCATTTCTATAATTTTATGAAAACTATAAAAATCCTGGAAATTTATACTCCAGGACATAGGCACAGGCAAAGATTTAATGACCAAGATGCCAAGAGCAGTTGAAATTGACAAATGGGATATAGTTAAGCTAAGGAGCTTCTGCACAGCAAGGGAAACTGTCAAAAGAGCAAACAGAATAGGAGAAAATTTTTGCAAATCATGCTTCTGACAAAGGTCTAATATCCAGAGTCTACAAGGAACTTAAATAAATTTATAAGCAAAAACAAAATAACCCCATTAAAAGTGGGCAAAGAATATAAACGGACGATTTTAAAAGGAAGACATATATTAGCCAACAAGCATTTTAAAAAGTGCTCAGCACTACTAACCATTAGGCAAAACCACAAGAGATACCATCTTACACCAATAAGAATGGCTATTTTTTTAAAAAATCAAAAAGTAACAGATATTGGAGATTGCAGAGAAAAAGGAATATTTCTACACTGCTGGTGGAAGTGTAACTTAGTTCAGCCATTGTGGAAAGCAGTGTGGCAATTCTGCAAAATCATAAAACAGAATCCCAGCAATCTCATTACTGGGTATATATCCAAAGAAATATAAAGCATTCTACCATAAAGACAAATACATGTGTATATTCATTGAAGCACTTTTCACAGAAGCAAAGACATGGAATCAACCTAAATGTCCATCAGTGGTAGACTGGATAAAGAAAATGTGGTACACATATACCATGGAATACTCTGAAGCCATAGAAAGGAATAAGATTGGGGCCTCACAAGGTGGCTCACACCTATAATCCAAGCACTTTGGGAGGCTGAGGCAGGTGGATCACCTGAGGTCAGGAGTTCAAGACCAGCCTGGTAAACATGGTGAAACCTCGTCTCTACTAAAAATACAAAAATTAGCAGGGCAAGGTAGCAGACATCTATAAACCCAGCTGCGTGGGAGGCCGAGGCAGGAGAATTGCTTGAACCCAGGAGACAAGACAGAGGTTATAGTGAACTGAGATTGCTTTTTTTTTTAATTGCATTTTAGGTTTTGGGGTACATGTGCAGAACATGCAACATAGTTGCCTAGGTACACATGTGGCAGTGTGATTTGCTGCCTTCCTCCCCTTCACCCACATCTGGCATTTCTCCCCATGCTATCCCTCCCCAACTCCCCCCACCGCTGTCCCTCCCCTATTCCCCCCAGTAGATCCCAGTGTGTAGTGCTCCCTTCCCTGTGTCCATGTGTTCTCATCGTTCATCACCTGCCTACGAGTGAGAACATGCAGTATTTCATTTTCTGTTCTTGTATCAGTTTGCTGAGAATGATGTTCTCCAGATTCATCCATGTCCCCTACAAAGGACATAAACTCATCATTTTTGATTGCTGCATAATATTCCATGGTGTATATGTGCCACATTTTCCCAGTCCAGTCTATCATCGATGGGCATTTGGGTTGGTTCCAGGTCTTTGCTATTGTAAACAGTGCTGCAATGAACATTTGTGTGCATGCGTCCTTATAGTAGAATGATTTATAGTCCTTTGGATATATACCCAGTAATGGGATTGCTGGGTCAAATGGAATTTCTATTTCTAAGGCCTTGAGGAATCGCCACACTGTCTTCCACAATGGTTGAACTAATTTACACTCCCACCAGCAGTGTAAAAGTGTTCCTATTTCTCCACATCCTCTCCAGCATCTGTTGTCTCCAGATTTTTTAATGATCGCCATTCTAACTGGCATGAGATGGTATCTCAATGTAGTTTTGATTTGCATTTCTCTAATGACCAGTGATGATGAACATTTTTTTATATGTTTTTGGCCTCATATATGTCTTCTTTTGTAAAGTGTCTGTTCACATCCTTTACCCATTTTTGAATGGGCTTGTTTTTTTTTTCTTGTAAATCTGTTTTAGTTCTTTGTAAATTCTGGATATCAGCCATTTGTCAGATGGGTAAACTGCAAAATTTTTTTCCCATTCTGTTGGTTGCCAATTCACTCTAATGACTGTTTCTTTTGCCGTGCAGAAGCTGTGGAGTTTGATTAGGTCCCATTTGTCTATTTTGGCTTTTGTTGCCAACACTTTTGGTGTTTTGGTCATGAAGTCCTTGCCTACTCCTAGGTCCTGAATCGTTTTGCCTAGATTTTCTTCTAGAGTTTTTATGGTGCCAGGTCTTATGTTTAAGTCTTCAATCCATCTGGAGTTAATTTTAGTGTAAGGTGTCAGGAAGGGGTCCAGTTTCTGCTTTCTGCACATGGCTAGCCAGTTTTCCCAATGCCATTTATTAAATAGGGAATCCTTTCCCCATTGCTTGTTTTTGTCAGGTTTATCCAAGATTGTATGGTTGTAGATATGTTGTGTTGCCTCCAATGCCTCTGTTCTGTTTCATTGGTCTACATCTCTGTTTTGGTACCAGTACCATGCTGTTTTGATTACTGTAGCCTTGTAGTATAGTTTGAAGTTCAGTAGTGTGATGCCTCCTGCTGTGTGAACTGAGATTGTACCACTGCACTCCAGTCCAGGCAACAGTGAGACTCCATCTCAAGAAAAAAAAAAAAAGATCATGTCCTTGGCAGCAACTTGATTGGAGCTGGAGACCATTATCTTTAGCAAACTAACTCAGACACAGAAAACCAAATAGAGCGTGTTCTCACTTGTAAGTGGTAGCTAAAGAACAAGAATACATGGATACAAAGAAGGGAACAACAGACAGTAAGGCCTATTTGAGGGTAGAGTGTGGGAGGAGAAAGAGGATCAGGAAAAGTACCTGTCTGGCACTACGCTTAGTACCTGGGTGACAAAATAATCTGTACCCCAAACCCCTGAGACACGAGTTTACCTATATAATAAACCTGCATATGCATCACTAAACCTAAAACAAAAGTTAAAATAAAAATGAATAAATAAATGATAAAAAAGAAAAATATGCTGCTTTCTTCCAGCCTCTGTGGTTTCTAATGAGAAATCCTCTGTCATGTGGATTGTTTCTCCTTTTGTTTTTCCTATAGGTAAAGGTGTCATTTGTCTCTGGCTTCTTTCAAGGCTTTGTCTTTAGTTTCTGTAAGTTTAATTATAATATACCTTGAAATGGATTTTGTTGAATTTCTTCTTGGGGTTCTCTCAGCTTCTCAGATCTGAAGGTTTATGTCTGTTGATAAATTTGGCACACTGTCAGACATAGTCTTCTTGAGTAATTTGTTAGCCCCATCCTATTTATCCACTCCTTTCAGGATTCTGATAAGATGAATGTTCATCTTTTGTTATAACCCCACAGGTTCCTGAGGCTCTGTCCATTTTATTCCATCTGTTTTCTCCCTACTGTTCAGACTGAGTAATTTTTATTGTGATAACTTCCAGTTCACTGATTCTTCCCTCTGTCATTTTCTTTCTGCTATTTAAACCATCCATGGATGATTTTATTTCAGTTTTTGTATTTTTTCAGATTGCGGAAGATAAAGCAACTCTATATGAAATGCTACTCTGCCATGTTGACTTCCAGTCAATCCCTATTCCAGAAGTGCCCCTAAGATTCCTACTTTATTTAGCTATCATAAATCCTGCCCTCAGGTCAAAACAATCTTGGCAATAAATCCTGCCCTTAGGCAGATCCTCACAGCACTGTTGCCTTTCCCTGGAGGTCACTTTTAACTGTCCTACACATTCCTTCCCTACAAAATATACCCTCTGGTTTTGAGGGATAATGGCATGGAGACCCACCATCTTGTTTAACCATTGCCCAAGACTGTGACTTCTGTTTGTAAGTCCCTATCAAATGTTTCTTTCAGAGAAACTGAATTTTCTCAGCCTTTTCATGGACCCCTCAGCTTCTTTGGCCTTTAGGGGTAGGTTTGCATAGACCTGCCCCCTGCATAACATGCAGCAAGCTCTCCAGGAGCTGAGAGACCAAGAAATGGAGAGAGGGAATGAAGTGTCTGTGTGGGAAATCCCAGGGTGGCCAGCCACTTCTATGTGGAGTGGTGTGACTCACCTTTTAGACACTTGTGCATGAGTACAGGGATGCCCAGGAAATGCCAGCAGATTTAGAGTGATTATTAACTGAGAGCCATCTATCAAACGTCTTATCATACTGTGGTGAGGAAGGGCAGACAGCGGCTGCTGCAGTGTCGGCTGCTTCTGAAGGCTGCCCATTAGGTGACAAAAACCCAGCTAGCAGCAGAAGCAAAAGTAAAACAGCTTAAGTAGGAAGGAATTACAATTAGGAAAAATATTTTTAGGAGCTCTATAGTCCAAAGTTGGGTTAATTAAAACTAATATTTAGGCTGTATATGTATAAGCTTGTGTGTGTATATATACAGACAGAGAACAGAGGCCTTAAGACCAAACATATATGTCAAATAAAACAATTCACTTGACTGATTCTGTTTCTCTATTTGCTTCTGTCTTTCCATCCTTCCTCTCGACACCCTTGATCCACATAAAAGAATCTACAAAAACTTCTAATAGCCTGGAATCCTTTAAGGAAAACAGAAAAGATACCATAGAATCCTCTTTTGGAAGGATTTTCTGCTTTCCTTTATGGAATCCCAAGAGTTATAAGCAAAGAGACTCCTCTCAGGTCTAAAACTCTGCTCTCTTTTGTACTGCATTACTAATCTCTTTGGCTTTTGGAGGTATTAGAGATAACTTTGTACTGTGAGAGGACTTGACCGTGGTGTGTGTGTGTAACAACTGATGAGTTACTGGAAAGAACTGCAGTGTTAGAGGTGCTGATGGCAGTTGTTTATAGTAAATAGTTTATAGTATAGTAAATAGTAAATAGTTTTATAGTAAAATAGTAAATAGTATGGGGGGGGCTACTCATTTATTTGCACATTTAGATAAGAAAAATATGATTTGGGCATCTAGAGGCTATGGAAACATGTCCTACTGAGAGATAGGAGTCCCATGGGGGAAGGGCTGATCACAGAGTGAGCTGACTGGTGTCAGGCTGCCCACCAACTTCAGGGGAATGCCACTGCAGTGAGATGCACTGACATGGAAGCTTTGCACTGTGAAGTCCCTTGGCATTTTCCTTTTCGGGAAGCAAGAATTAGTGTGAAAATGGGTTCCTTGATTTAGGGGAATCTAGGTGTTCTGACATGTTTATATATGTCATATGTATGTGATATATCATTATCAAAATATATGAAAGAATTCTAATTAATTAGCTTAAAGAAAAGTAAATGCTTAAATCAAATATTTTAACAGAAAAATAGAACCTCACTCAAATGTCTTTTAGTTCACATGCCTTTAGTAGTCTTTGTTAAATACAGTTTTTAAATTATTGGTAAAATGCAATTGCAATTAATATATGTAATTGAAACTACTAGATCTAAGAGACACCATTCTACATACAGTATAAAGAAGTAAGATTTTTTTGGTGAAGAAGATTTAAAAAAAAGTGAGGATGTGGTTTCTGCTAAATGAAAAGTAATTTTGTCCAGTTTATAAAAAGATGGGGAATAAGGACCTTCGATTTCTGGGTGGCCACATAGTCACCCAAGATATGGAGCTGCAATTGTGCTGTGCTCAGTTACTAAATGTTAGAAATGGGTTCTCAGTGTCACAAAAAGAATCAACATGAGACAAAGGATCTCTCAGCAAGGCCATTTTAACTTTCTACAGAAAGGGTGCCACTCAGTAGCAGTCTTGCCACAAGAGCACACTTGGACAAAGGAGACAGGATTATTTATCACCTGACACATCCACCCTGCTGCTGTGTCCAGTTTCCATTGGCTAGAACAGCACCTTGCATTCTATACTTGACCCAATGGCTAACAGCTTAAGACTTTCCTAAATAGGCTAGGGAAAGAGAGACGAAAGAAAGAGGAAGTGGCTCACAAGATGATCAGGGAAGTGCTTCCAAACAAGGAATGGCATGAACTATGGACTGGGACTTGCCCAGTCCTGTCCAAGCGTGCTTGGGTAGGCTAAAGCAGCTAACCAAGCTATAGTATAGGGGCTAATAGTGGATAGAGAATTCTGGAGTGAGAAATTATTATCCTTTCAGATCTTAAGATGGAAACTTTGAAGAACATCTCTACTTCTCACTCTAAAGGTAAAAGGTACCAGTGAAATTTAGAAATGGATCCAACTCTTAGGGAGTTTGTCTCCCTGGAAGCATAAGGAATGCAAACTAATAAGAAAAACTGAAATATTCAATCTATTTTTTATTGGTATCTATAATAGCTAAAATGAAATTAAATGAGAGTGCTGGGTGCAATATTGATGCTAAACCAGGCTCAGATTTCAGTGAGTTGGAGCTTCCTTTACTAGCCTCAAAGCTGATTCCCCCAGAGCAAAATTATGCAGGAACAACAGAAAGTACCTCTGAGAACTGTGGTTACCAAGAAGGCAGCCAGTGTGGGGAAAGAACGAATCCAAGTCACTATTGAAACCAGAGGGTATAGTGCTGGAGCAAAGTGTTCCATTTTGTAGACTGGTATCACCAGCTTCCTGAAGAACCCTTACTAAAATCAATTATGAGAGTAATTTGCTTTTAAATCCTTCAGAGTGGAAGAGCATGTTTGGGCTGATGCAGGACCAGCATTTCACGGTGGAACAATCATCAAAGGTGGCTTGATGTGATCCAGACACAGGAGGCTATTCCCAAGGGAACAGCCAGCCTGGAAGACTGGATAAAAGCCACTGTAAGGTTTACATGAGAAGGGGTGCTGCCCAGCTCCACCTATAAATGCCAAGCTGAAAATCCCAGATGAAGTAGCTGAAATGCTTCCTATGCAATTCACGTGGGACTGGCTTCGTGAGGACTGGGATATTTGCCTATTAAATATGCCCGTTTCCCAGGTCATGGAAAATGCTGTGGTTAAAGGGGCCCCTTTTTCTTTCTTTCTATTTCTTCTTTCTTTCTTTCTTTCTTTCTTTCTTTCTTTCTTTCTTTCTTTCTTTCTTTCTTTCAGATGGAGTCTCAAACTGTCACCCAGGCTGGAGTGGAGTGGCATGATCTCAGCTCACTGGACCCTCCACCTCCCGGATTCAAGCAATTCTCCTGCCTCAGCCTCCCAAGTAGCTGGGATTACAAGCATCTGCCACCACACCCAGCTAATTTTTTGTATTTTCAGTAGAGACAGAGTTTCACTATTCTGGCCAGGCTGGTCTTGAACTCCTGACCTCATGATCCACCCTCCTCGGCCTCCCAAAGTGCAGGGATTATAGGCGTGAGCTACCGTGCCTGATGGTGAGAGGCCTGTTTTCATGGGCACTTCATATTATCTTGTTGCTACAAAACCAAAAGACTGTTGGAAAAGCCTTATCAAATTTTTTGTCTCAGCTTCCCCTTGTGAATGTTATAGATCCAATACATACATAGGTTAATTAACAACAGAATAAGGAAAGGCAAAAGGGAAGATCAAGTAACTCATCACTGCAAGGTGGAAACATTTCGATGATTATTACAAAATGGAACAAACAAAATAGAAGTTGATGGGGTTAAAACCAAGGTCTTAGTACAACACTGTGGAAGGCTGGGTGGACCACAGGAAGCCCCTGCTCATCCCCTAACGTTACAGGGCCTCAAACTAGCTTTCTGTATTTGCCCAGACTGGAGAATTTTTTAAAAAATCAGAAGGCAAAGAATCCAATGAGGAAGCTGACCAACAATTGCTCAGGGGCAATGTGGAGGTAGATTTCATCAAGATAAAAATTGACAAAAGGGCCTGGGTTCCCTGGCTGAACCCCATCTGGGAACCCAAAGACTTTTTCACAAGAGCAGGTCAATGGTCTGGTAACGAAGAAGTGAAGTTTCTAAGACTAGGACATAAAAATGTAAGAACCGATAGG
The DNA here is from genome assembly GCF_049354715.1 of Callithrix jacchus. NCBI lineage: Eukaryota > Metazoa > Chordata > Mammalia > Primates > Cebidae > Callithrix > Callithrix jacchus. The sequence continues at coordinate 74,342,262 of NC_133518.1, forward strand.
CTCGTCGAAGTTGGAATCTTTAAGCAGGCTTTATGTGAAGTAGTTTGGTCTCTTTTATCTAAATATTTTATGAGAATGAACATTGTGTCTGACTGGGAAATATTTCTCCTACCTAGGACTGCAAAAGAGAGAACATGTAAACCGTTCCTTTGGGCAATATTAATTGGAGATGCTAAATGGGAACCAGTTAAGTTTTCCCAAGCCCAAGCCCACAAAGCTGTGACTAGAAGCTGCAGTGCTGGTAGGAACAAATTCTCCACCTGAGAACCCTTTGTGCAGTGTTTATTGGGGCTTAGGAGAAAAACTTGTAAGCCCTTTTCAACAATGACTCCTGGCACTTTGGACTAGAGAATTTCCACTTGAGGGAAATTGACTGCCTTGTTATGGGATGTTAATTAAAGCTACCCCCGTGACTGAAGATATAAAAGATGCTGACACCTGAAATACCCATGCTGTCTCAGGTGATGCCATAGAAACCTCGAATGGGGATAGCAGTACCCACAAGAGACTCCATAATAAAATACAAATGGTTTATATAGGCTTATGCTGAAGTGCCTGTGTTGTCTGGGCTATAAACCTGGGGTTCACTGTCATGCACCAGGAAAATTTAGGACACAGTCCCACATGAGGACTTTAGGAGTGGAGGTTTTATAGGCAGAAGAGAAAGAGAAACAATTCTCTCCAGAGAGGGAGGGGTCTTCAAGTGGAAAAACCCAGCTGGTAGTGAATGCCTTGAATTTTATAGGCCAGTTTGAGGAGCCAGTACCTAATTTACATAGGGCTTATAGATTGGTTCAACCAGGTATGAGGTTTACATAGTGCAGCGAAGGTTGGTGGCCCTACCTTAATCGTATTTCAAGTGGGCTTTCCAGTTGATTGGCACCATGTTGTCTGTTCCTTACAGTACACATGACTGGCAAAGAGAAGGGAAGATGAAGCCACCATCTTGAACACGTCTAATCCCTAGTTCCTTCTGGCATTCACCTGTGCAAGCTCTCAGCTTGCTTGTCTATGTCTGCAGCTTGACGTTACAGGCTGGTCTTTGTTGGAAAATGATTTGGGGCTGCTTTTCACTGAAAATAAAAGCCTTTCCAAGTGCTCCCATACCCTTACTCTTTGCCTAAGTGATTTCTTCTTAACTTCTATATCAATGCTACCTGGCAGGTGCAAAGAAGAGATACAAGCCGGGAGCCTCTTGTTCTCCCTGCCTGTGTCTAGTACTTGGCAATACCAAGATGAACAGACAACATTCTGTTTGGAAGGCAACTACTCTGATTAAAGAAGAGTCAAGAAAACCTTGTTTCCTTTTGAGCTATTTAGAGTTTTCAATAATATGAGTAAATTGTGCTTTTATGAGCACAATTTACCTTTCTCTCAACCTGAGTTGTCCAAAAATTGGAAACTATTCATGAGTATTCTTCTGTAGTGGCAATATAATTTATTTGCATAATTTCAGTAAGAAACTGTTTTCTTTTGTAAAAGGACACAATTAGAGATGCTGGTTATTATCTTACGGAGGCCTTGACTGGAGTGGCATACTTTCAGATATGACTAGACTGCTTTGAGGAACTGAGATTGACTTTATAGAGCCTCTAAAAAGCCCCTTGGAAAGAATGGTCTGGCACCTTGTGACCTGTAGTTAAAAAAAAAAAAAAAGTTACTTTCTGTTAGTCTCAGGAAGCTCACGTTATTTTGAGACCTTGAGAAGAGAGGAATACAACCATTCCTACAGGAATTACAGGCACAGTCTGATGGAGGATAATTGGCTTGGTTAGAATCAAAGCTTCTAATACTCTAATCTGAGATTCTTTATTAAAAGAAAACTTCTAGCAAAGCCATCTTTAAAAGTGCCAATATGGCCAATCACTATTCTTGCTGTACTTTATGCAAATAATCAGGCCAAATATAATGAGACTGAAATTTAATGAATTGGTCCTACTATGTAAGAAATAAAAATAAAATCATTAAAGTCCCCCAACCAAATGAACAAACCCCTCATGGTCAAAGGAACAACAAGGAAATCTCAAAAAAACTAAGTTCTTGGCCGGGTGCCAGACGTCGTGGTGTGTGCCTGTAATCCCAGCTACTTGGGAGGCTGAGGCAGGAGATTCACTTGAACCTGGGAGGTGGAGGTTGCAGTGAGCCAAGATTGCACCACTGCACTCCAGCCGGGGCAACAGAGCAAGACTCCATCTCAAAAAAAAAATAAACAGGCCGGGCGCGGTGGCTCATGCCTGTAATCCCAGCACTTTGGGAGGCCGAGGCGGGTGGATCACGAGGTCAAGAGATCGAGCCCATCCTGGTCAACACGGTGAAACCCCATCTCTACTAAAAATACAAAAAATTAGCTGGGCATGGTGGCGTGTGCCTGTAATCCCAGCTACTCGGGAGGCTGAGGCAGGAGAATTGCCTGAACCCAGGAGGCGGAGGTTGTGGTGAGCCGGGATCGCACCATTGCACTCCAGCCTGGGTAACAAGAGCGAAACTCCATCTCAAAAAAATATATAAATAAATAAATAAATACTAAGTTCCTGGCCATGATGGGAAGGGAGGTTTAACTTAAGTTACCAAGCAGAAGGTAAAAGAACTAGTATCTGCTGAGTCCCCAAACCTCTTTCTTCTAATTCATCTGAGGACTCCTTTTTGTGCTTCTAGAACAAGGATGTAGGCAGGCTCCCAAATGTGGAGATAAACATGACTGGGTTGTTTAAAACTACTTTATTAATTTGTAAATTAGAACCAAAAAGCTCTGGCCTTCCCGCTTCTTAGCTGACCTTCCTTCCCACTTATGGATAAATAGACTTTAATTTCCCTAACCTAGAAACACTTCCACCAAAAATATATGGTTATATCTTATCCTAAAAAGGCACCATGCAGGCATTTAAGACTGAACCAGTGAACTCTAAGGATGTGTAGTAACAGGAAGATACCACTAATCAAAACTTCCAGCATCAGATGGTGCAAAACCCCAAGAGGACTGGTGACATGTACCCTGGGATGGAACCCAGCTTCTGGAAACCCCACAACCCAGCGGGAGCTTCAGCTCTGGTCAGGTGCATGGCTGCCAGAGTCCACACACCTCGGGGACAAGGTAAGGAGACACTTGCTTCATTGTGCTATTCATGACCCAGAAAAGGTCCTGGCTGGCTTAGGGGACCCAAGAGATGAATAGGGGATGGGAGGAATGAGTGGGAAACAAGAGGTGGAGAAGGTAGATTCTATTCCACAAGAGGAGGCAGAAGTTCCTGGAAGTAGCCGAGAACCAATATGAACTTGACCACATGGCAAACAAGGTGAACATCTTTCACCTTTTCATCTGACCGCAAAGAAGAAATGAAATACCTTGGTTTTTATTACACAGGAAATTTGAGAGAAATGAGTTTATACAGAGCTGACTCAAAAAGACAAAACGTAACTTGGGCCGGTTTGGTTTCAAGACAATAAATATGTTATTAATTAATGATAAAATTGGTGCTTGTTTCGTTTTAGATATTCAGTGCATTTTATGTAGCATTGAATGATCAAATATTGGATTTACTTAAAAAAAATCCCTGAGTATCATTGCATGAATTATTGTCTCCTTATGGTTATATCCTGCCTCAAATGGGTAATTTTGAAGTGTGTTCAGAATATAAAATTGAAATTTTAGAGTTGTTGAAAATCCTGAGTTGTTGAAAACTAATATATATGTACATGGATTTCTATAGATGGTTTGTTTAGAGGTGAGTAGATATTGAATATAAGACTTCTTCAGAATCATGTTAAATGCTGGGCTGTGACTGAAATACTCCAGGGTTTGCCTTGAGACCATTACATTCTACACTCACCAAATTAAACAAATAAAAACTGTATTAAATGTTAAAAAAAAAAAACTTGTCATATCCCTTCCCTCACTAACCTTCCTTAATATATTTTCCCCCTAATTGATAAACAGAAAGCAGCCCTTTCAAAAGGTTGGCTCCACCGCTGATGTCAACTAGTTGCCTGATGCTGCCCTTCCTTTTTGTGGCAGAGGTTGCCATAAAGGGCCTTCATGTTCTCTGCCTCCTATTTTGATGTAAAGGGGCTAATTGTAACACACTTAAACGTTGAGTCTCCACCCCACGGTGAACATGGGATGCATGTTGCATTCATGTTAGCCTATTAGGCTGGCCCATGGCACTTCTTCATGAATATTCACAGCTCCTAGAACCTGTTGAATATGTGTATTTGGCCACCCTGCTCAACATAAATTCTTATTCCCTGTGCCCCCACTTGAAGCACTTGCTTTTCAATTTCAGCTGCAGGCTTCACTTCCCAGCTGCATGCTGTGGTGGCCTCATTAAAAAGTAAAGCCTTACTTTCCAAATTAATAAGTTTGTGATTTTTTTTTTTTTTTTTTTTGGTCAACATATGATTTTTCCTTGGTAGAAATGGAGTAACTGGAGAAAGAAATTACTCAGGAGAAAACTATAGTAAATCCTTCATTTGTTTCTAGCCCTTATCACTGTTTTTGACTTTTTATTATTTGCCTATAATTTGAACTGAATACTGAGTTATATCCTGGCTGCAACAATTCTCTAAAGAAGAACCAAGCTTTATTTTTCTTCACCTTCTCTTTTTTTTCTCGTAATCCTTGTGTGCATATTAATGTTATTTATGTTGTTTTTCGTCTTCTGAGAAAACCAAAGTCATGGTATTACAAAGACTAGAGATGATTCAACAAAGTCTGTGAATCTTCCTCATCTGGAATCCCGGAGGGCCCAATCTGTCTTTCGTTGCTAATGCACACATTAAATGCTCTACAATATCAAGCATTCTCCCTAAAGGCTCAGGGACCATTTTGGAAAAGGAAAGTGCATGAGATTGTAAGAGCTGGTTTCGGGAAATGGAGTATGGAACTAAACGTCATTTTGGATGCTAATCTGCCACGTGACTTCCGATTAACCCCTGTTCCAGGAGCGCCTCTAAGGTTTCTACTCTATCTGCTGTTAGCGTAATTGTTACCCTTAGGCAGGTTCATATAACACTCTTGCCTTTCCCCGGGGTTGTCAACTTTAATTGTTCTATATATGCCTTCCCTGTGGTATATAAGCCCTTGGTCTGGGGGTTAGTGATGCAGGGGTCCACCACGTCATCTGGTCGCAGCCTGAGATAATGGCTTCTGTTCAGAAGTCCCTATTAAAAGTTTCATTCTGAGAAACTGGCTTTGTCAGCCTCTTCTTGGACCTCTCTGCTTCCTTGGCCTTTGAAGGAAAGTTTTCCCACTACAGAATGCAGATCTAAAATTTCTATTTGGTTCTTCTTTATGTCTTCTATGCTGAGACTTACTATTTCTATGCTGAGACTTTTATGCTGAGACTTACTATTTCTATGCTGAGGTTTTCTGTTTATTCATTGAAGAGTGTTTGTAGTTGGTAACTGAAGCATCTTGGCTCAATGCAACCTCCGCCTCCCAGGTACAAGTGATTCTCCTGTCAGTCTCCGAAGTAGCTCAGATTACAGTCATGCATCACCACGCCAGGCCAAAAACGCTTTGTCAGGTGATTCTAACATCTCTGTCATTTCTGCTGGTATCTATTGATTGCTTTTCTTTTTCATTCTGTTTGCTGTCTCCCAGTTTCTTGATCTAATGAATACTTTTATTGAAACACGGACAATTTTGTATTATGTCACAAGACTCTGAATCTCATCTTCACTTTCAGCTGGTTTTCTCTGACACTGCTCTTGCAGAGGAAGTCGAGCAGCCACCACTTTGTTACAGCCAGGTGGAGACTGAAGTCCAGATCCTCCAGGGGAGGAGGATGGTCTTCATTACTGTTGGATGAAGATGAAAGGCTCACTCTTCACTGGTCCCCACGGATCCTATCTGATGCTATGGATGGGCCTTATTACCAGCTGGTGGGGCTTAAAGTCCTGATTCCCTACATTTTTTGAGGCACCTCTTCATACCCTAATGAGTGTGAAAATTTGGGTTCCCCTTCAGCCTATACTGGCATGGGTTGGGGTAGAACTATGGTGTTTTCTGCATGTTTGGCTAGAATAGAGCAATTGTTGTCTCTAAGTTTCTGTCTTGCTTGTCTGCTCCTTTTTTTGGTCCATTGGCTAAAGAGAGCAGGCTTTTTGTTAGTGCTTTTTTTGTCTGTTCCCCTGGCATTTCTGAGTTGCAACCTTCTTCATCTCCAAGTCTGGGATATATAAGGCAAAAAGAAAATCCAGGGAACTCACCAATATGTCATCCCTCAAGTCCTGAAAGCACATATGAGTGCATTCTTTTCTCTGCTTTCTTTAGTCTGTCTTTTAGAGTCTTGTTATGTCAGTTTTATACATAACATCCAGGGATTTTTAATTGTGCTTAGACAATTAAAGAATGAGGGAAAAATATGTCTACCCCTTCTACTAACAAACAGAGGTCTACTCCTTTTATTTGGATTGTTTATCTATAGCGTATCAAATTTTTAGGTAAATTTTTAGGTTTTATTGAAATATATCTGCAGAAAAGCTGATAAATGAGTTACCACCCCCAAAAGTGAGGTGATAGTTTACTAGCACCCTAGAAAGCTATAGTATTTCTTCCCAGTTATAAACTACTCCTCTTCCCCAAAGATAATCATTGTCATCACATCTAATGCTAGGGATTAGTGGGGGCATTTTTGAACTTTCTATATATTATATAATACAATATGTGCTCTTCTATGTTGACTTTTTTAACTCTGTGTTTGTGAGAGTAACTGAATGACTGACAACCACATGACAAAGTGCTACACTTCATTAATCATCAGCAAAATGCAAATAAAATCACAGTGATAAAAATTAAAAATAACGACTGTATAAGTGTGGAAGAAAACAACTGGAATCCTTAATCCACACTTACATGTTAGCATCAAAAGTCATGCACAAGAATGTTCATAGTAGCACTGTTCATGAGAGGAAGAAAATAGAAACAATTCAGCTGTCCATCAACACATAATGGATGAAAGAAATCATGGCAGATCCAAACAACCGAATTCTATACAATGATGAAAGAGAAAACATTCCGCCCAGCGCAGTGGCTCACGCCTGTAATCCCAGCACTTTGGGAGGCCGAGGCGGGTGGATCACAAGGTCAAGAGATCGAGACCATCCTGGTCAACATGGTGAAACCCCGTCTCTACTAAAAAATACAAAAAATTAGCTGGGCATGGTGGCGCATGCCTGTAATCCCAGCTGCTCAGGAGGGTGAGGCGGGAGAATTGCCTGAACCCAGGAGGCGGAGGTTGCAGTGAGCTGAGATTGCGCCATTGCACTCCAGCCTGGGTAACAAGAGCAAAACTCCGTCTCAAAAAAAAAAAAAGAGAAAACATTCAACAGTATGAGTATTCAATGATTTTTAAAACTACATTTTACTTTTAATATAGTTTTAAAAATCAAACCATGTTTCTTGAAATACATTAGAAAGAAGAAATATGCCATAGTGCAATATGTTGAGTGCACCTTAAAACAGTTATACACAAAAATTAACTCCACATATTTTTAAAATATGCATGCATGTCTATGATATACATTTTTTAAGCATTATAGTGGGTATCATTAGAAGGGAGGGGATTTTGAGTGAGGATTAGAGCAAATTTGGAACAGCTAATTAAATAAGTTAAAAGGAGAAATGAGATTGCAAGGACTGGTTTTGACAGTGCAATGACAAACAATTCTGGATCCTTTCAATATCTCCAAAGTAATAGTAATAAATATAAATAAATAGCTAACACAGCATACCACAAGAAAACATAAGCAGGATATATACCAATCTTAAGATGCCAGGAATGACCTTCCTCTTCCCCTTCCGGAAAACTGTCATTACCTTTCACTTTTAATTTTTTTCTTTGGTGAATCCTCCCTGGACACCTCAGTTCTATTAGCCCTTTCTTTTCCAGATTCCCACAGCTGTCTTCATACCTGTGGTTATTATTATTTTATTTTATTTTATTTTATTTTATTTTATTTTATTTTATTTTATTTTATTTTTTGAGATGGAATCTTGCTCTGTTACCCAGGCTGGAGTACAGTGGCATGGCCTCAGCTCACTGCAGCCTCCACCTCCCGGGTTCCAGCGATTTGCCTGCCTCAGCCTCATGAGTAGCTGGGATTATAGGCATATACCATCATGCCCAGCTAATTTTTATATTTTTAGTAGAGATGGACTTCCAGGAATTTCTGACCTCAGGTGATCCACCCGCCTCAACCACCCAAAGTGCTGGGATTAAAGGTATGAGCCACCATGCCGGGCCCACCTCTGGTTACTATTTGTCCCAAATTCTGCCTTTCTAATAAAGCTGAACTTTCCTCTGGGTCAGGTAATCTGCATATACCTGTGTATATTCCTAGAACTAAAAAAGCACCTAGTATGAAGCAGCCCTTGGCAACCTGATAAATAAATAGGTGAATAAAATCAAGACTTTATTCATTTAGACATCTACACCTTATTTAATAAAAATCTCAGATATCTTAAGCTGAATACTAACTCCTTGACCCCATGGCCATACAAGAGGTAGAAACAACAGGACACTGTGACTCACTACGTAAGTGGGTTGAGGAAAAGCAAATGGAAAAATAGGATTTTTTTAATTTAAAATATGAATATTTATTTCATTTCATCCGCTAGCATTCTAATTGCATTCTAAGGAACTCAATAATTTCTGTGCAATTCAGAGTTGGTACCCAGGCTGGGCTTCCTCAGAGTACTGGGTCATTTGCTTGGTAGACTTTGGCATTTTGGCAGCTTACATTTTAGGGACAAAACAGGACCAAGAGGTAGTCAAAAACCTCCTCAGAAGGTCCGCCTGAATAACAGCTGCATTGACACTATCTCCCACTGTGCCTTCTATCTGATAAGCTATCATTATGAACTACTGTTAACTGTTATTATTAATGTTAGAGGCGACAAAAATCTCCATTTTTTGGCCAGTTCTGCAAGAACAAAGCTAGATTAAACATAGGTATATTTCTCAAGTCCAGGCTTTATGGGTAAGTTTGCCTCAGCTATAGAGGGAAGAAACTTGGCATCTAAGGCTTAAGGCTTGAGTCATCTTTTCCAGGCCAATTGTCAAGTGCCTGATGGATGGTTCATGGCTGCCAAGGGAGCAATTGGAGAAACACAGAGGGTTATAGGAGGCAGAGAGACAAAGCAGTCATATGACCCCCATCCTGAAAAATACAGTAGAAAGAATTTTGGAGATTCTTTTGCTGCCAGCATGGCTCTACAGCCTTTTGGAACATATTTCAAAGTAAGTGCAGAGCATTACGAAGAAAGTGCATCAACTATTATCCATTTTTGCTGGAATTCTTGTTCTTTGTTTTGAAAGTCAGTCCTACTGTCCACTTTTTAAGAGCTTCATTTAAGACACATGTGATGAAGTGGGACATTCATAATCCTTTAAAGGTTATAAATGTGCAAGCTATATGTGTATTTAAATTTTAGGGCCCTATATACAGAATGGGTTTCTATGTCAAAGAGGACCAGAGTTCTCTGTATCTGGCTGCCCAGAATGGAGATTCTATGTGTGTCTCTCAGAGCTCTGAATTTTAGCTGTTTCTCACTCTGTGACCCATTTAAGCGTCCAGCAATCCCTATGATGCTTTTTTTCCCCTCCCTCTATTACTAGTTAAAACAGTAGCATTCCTCCCAGGCTGACTGAGATCCAAGTTTCCTCAAGGGCCATTTGTAAAAGTACTTAAAACTATTATTCAAAGAATTTTTCTGACTGTAATCTTTCCCTTTTTTTCAAGCATTGCCCATATGATCAGTAAATGTTACTCCCAAAGGTGGGGGGAAACTGTGGAACCAAAACTGAACAATGCCTGCACATGCCCATCTCCATGTGTGTACTGACATGGTACCTTTTGCTCAAGATTCTCTGCTTCCTCTTATCCTTCCAGAAGAATCACAGTCACTCTTCAAGTTCCACTGGAATCTTCTCCATCATCCTTTCCATTTGGTGAACTTATCCTTCCCCCACACATGCTCTCAACTCAGGTTGTGCAGGTTTCTTACACAGCAGTGATCACACTGAGTTTTACTGTTTGCTTAGGTACTGTGAGAAGCCTCAGGTTTAGAGTTTGAAGATGTGGGCTGACTCCCTACTCTGCACTTACCATAAGCCATTAGGGAAGTCGTAAACCCTCTCAGGCTTCTGATGACCTCTTCTACAAAATGGGTCTAATAGTACTTATCTTACCAGGTTGCTATTTAGAAAGAGATAACGAGTTTCTAATTGCTAACAGTTCCTAGAAAAAAGCATAAATGATCCCTCATATATAAATTACTGTGCATCTATACAGAGGGAAACACACAGTCATTAGAAAAGGATGATGTATGTTTATATTTATTGACATGGAACTATCTCTATGATGTATTACTGAAGGGAAAGGAGTTTTCAAAAATGCTTAATGTCCTGAGATCATTTTTATGTAACTATGAATAAATATAAATGTAAAATATACCCATATATGCATGCACTTCTAGAAGGAGGTTTACCAAAATGCTAATAGTTATTACCAATGGGTGGTGGAAATTTAGAAGATTTTGAATTTCTTCAGTATTCTTGAATACTGCTTGACTAATGATAAAGCTATTTGCAAAAGAATATTTTGAGATATTATACATGTCAAAATTAATTTGAAAACCTGGAAAAGAAAGTTGTGCAGCTAGTGGTTTGGACAAACATTTCAAAGCTGAATAAAACAATGACCAATGGGATTGGTGAGCCAGTAAACTGACACTGGTTCATGTGTCACATATTAGTTGATTTTGGGCAAGTACTGAATCTATTTAGGTATAGATTTCCCCCTGTACAGAATAGTTTTTTTTTTAATTAGATCTACAAGTTCTTCTACAACAGTGAAATTTTGTCATTTATCAGTGCATTAATTTAACAAATATTCCCTTGTTATATGAGTACCTAAGCTTAAAGGATATATGGTGAAGAGGAAAGATGAGGCCTTTGACCTCAGGAAGCTTACATTCTAGATGATGTCAAATAGGAAAAGAAAGAAACAATGCTTTCAGGTGGTGGGCGCTGAAGTCTAAAACAGGAGGAGAGCTGGCCATAGGGAATGGTGGGGAGCCCTAAGACACTAAAACTTGGTGAGAGACCAGGCATTTTGGGCGAGCAATAATACCAAGGTAGGCTGGATTACACACCTCTTAAATGATTCCTCTAGACTCACAGAATAAAAAAGTATAAGGCTAAATGTGAATTACTGGTCAAAGGACCAAAATATACAGGACGAATTGACTTTACATGCGTTTCTAAGAAATTTTTGATATTTGCTGCTTCTAAGCTCTAAACAAAGCTATTCCCAGTTGTAGCAATGTAGAATACATCTAATTTTGATATTGCATGTTTATTTGACTATAATAAATGTAAATCCAACTCAAATCAAATACATTTGCCCGTAATCATATGGACGATGTTGATGATGATGATGGTAATAATAGCAGACCCTATTTTGATTAGGCACTCATTCTTACAGAAACTCTATGAAGTAGGGATTATTATCCCATTTTAGACTGGAGGAAATTGAAGCTGAGAGAGATTAAATCAGTTATCGAAGATCTCACTGCTTTTAGGTGGCAGAGCTGCGATGTTTGGATTTGAGGTTCCTGGCCTTTCCACTAAATATAGAACAAAGATTCAAACCAACCTCCATCTCAAAGAGGCTATAACCAGTTAGAAGCAGCCATACACATTAGAGAGAGAGATAGTGTTTAACCAGAAGGTAAACAGCTATATGAGGACCGGGCCTTGTTATCTTATCTTTTTCTGAGCATCTCCAGTAGACATAACTCTAATGTAGACATAACTCTAATGCAGACACACAGTGCTTTACAATGTGATCAGCTATTATTGTTATTATTACTAATTGGCACTTAGAAAAACAAGTTAAGGATGCTCATAAAAATGAGTCTCCAAATTAAATTATTAGCTTTGATTCTGAGGAGAGACCAATCACGAGTTGCTATGAGACTGTAATGAAGCCTAGCATTAACAGCTGTTCAAAGTAACAGGCGGTGCTGGTAGTGATCGCGTCAGTGGTAAGACTTTGGGCAAAGCGTTGGTGTCTCTGAGCTTGAAGGCAGAGAAATCCATTAGGCTGGATCTGGAGGGTAAAAGTGGTGCTGACAGTGGATGCCTCCTGCTTACATCTGTCTAGACTTCTTGGCTTTCACCTCTAAAGTGTAAATCTGCCCATCATTTACTTTTAAGACAAAAGAATGGAGTGGGCAACTCTTCATTATTTGGAAACTCACCCTGTGTCTTCTGTTAGGTCTCTGGCTCTCAGTCTGCATAGCTCCTTCCCTTCAAGGTCTGCTGCCTTTCCAGGACATCCTGGTTCTGCTGTTGTCTACGTGGCAGCAAAGCAGAGTGGCCAAAACTTGGCCCAGGAGCAGGATATATCTGAGTCCTTCTTCCTAAACTGTAAAACCCAGGATAATTTTCTTTATCTTGCTAAGATTTCATAGTGATTAAATGGAAGAACAAATATACAATGTCCATGATATATTAGAAACTCAATACATGCTAGCTATTATTGTTATCAGCAACCTATGCCTTTCTCGTGTACTGTGTTATATTGGGTATCCATCTTGACTCTGGTGCCTCAGGCCTGGACAGCCATCCCTTCCTTGAGATCCTCTCCTTTTTCCTCATCAGCTCTCCATATTATTTTCCCTCTTCTCTTTTCTTGTTGTTCTTTTCAGTACCCTTCGTAAGTATGACTGTTCTATTTAAGAAGTCTTTTTTCTTTTTCTCATAAGATGTATGCCCAAAAGAAGTCTTCCTAGTATCTTTTAACCAATTGGTTCTAAAAGAAGCCAAGGTCCATAGGAGGAAATTTAGTCTATACAAACTCAGAACAAATAAATGAGAGAAGGCTGGCAGCATTACACAGTCTTCTGCTTAATGGTGTTTACTGTGAAAGGCCCTTGGATGCCATCAGGAGGAGGGCTTTGCCCTCTTTACAAATTAGTGAATAAGTAAATGAACCAGGAGTGGGGGTTTCCAGTTCAAGTTTGTGCAGATAAATTTCTGTATGCCTCACACTTCTGCTGGCTTGATGTTTACTCAGAAATCAGAGTGAAATAGACCATGAAGGGAATCTACAAAAATCACAAAGTCCTGCGACAGACTTGAGATTGAGACTAATTATTCACAACCCTTTTTCTTCAGGCTTTACCAGACTCCAGTAGAAATGAGAACTCTTGACGGCCATAGCTAAAATGTCATAAAGCTTCTAATGCAGAATTTCAAGTCTTCTGTGAAGTGTCACCTAAGCATTCCTGGGTGTCAGATGGGGCATCTCACACATAGCCATGAAAATGTACACTTCTGCTCAGGAATATCAATGCTTCATGAGGATCACTTTGCTGATCAGTAGATGGGAGCATCTACTGACTCAAGTCACTGACAAATTCCATTATTTTTGTCACAGAAGCATTCAGAGTCTTTCTCCATTCAGTGTTGCAGGATATGTGCAGTGACTAATGCCTAGACCATTTCTAGAGCTCAGAGGGTACAAGGGCAGCCTCTTTTCACCATCTTGTTAACAAGCATTATACCAGGAGCTAGAGAAACAAGATGAACATGACATTGACCCTGCCCTAGTGGAGTTCATAGCCCAACAAAAGAGCAGGCAATCTTATTGATTACTTAGGAAAGGAAGTCATGGGAACATGGCATTAATTTAAGAACCCAAATCAGATATATTAGTCGAGGAAGGAGATTTCAAGAGTAATAAATACTTGCATATGTAATTTGAAGAATAAGGTAAGTTAGCCAGATAACAAAAGATGGGATGGAAAATAATTTGAAACAAAGATGATTTAGTTTGCGACATTATGGCTAATTCCCATGGTAGGTATTATTTAAAAGACTAAGGTGGCTTGATGTTTACTCAGAAACCAGAGAGAAATAGACCATGAGGGAATCTACAAAAATCACAAAGTCCTGCGACAGACTTGAGATTTAGAATAATTATTCACAGGCTTTTCTTCAGGATCAGGCAAGGAGGGAGGTATTAGCGTCTCTAAATTTCCTTCAGGGGACAACATTTAAATGTATACTATTGGCTAATACTGTTGCTAACTTGAGCTAAGCACTTACTAAAAGGAAGGATGACATCTTCAATTCTTAAAACAATAAAATCCAAAGATGAAAAAATGTATTGTTGTAAGCCATGGCATACTTGTTCACCAAGACTGGAATTGCCAGTAGACCCTGGGAGTTTTGTTTTCTGAGAAAACCCTGGTCTGGCCCCATGCTAGCTTGGGCTTCACATTTGTACACAGTCATCAAAGTCTTGTACTTTCCCTTGTCATAATTTTTTTTAATGTGTGTGTGATTTAATTAATCACTGTTTCTCCCACTAGACTTAAATTCCAGGAAAACAGACTTCATTTATGTTTTCTCTCTGCTGTATCATTAGTTTCTGGCACAATTTTGATACAGAATAGATGCTCGATAAAGATGTGTTGATATGGCTGCTCCTGTCATTAAGTCTGTGACTTTGGCTACTAGAAGTTTGTTTCTGTTGAACAATAAGGAACTGTGCTGTCGGAAGGAAAAAGCTGAGGCTATTTGGGCCAGCCAGGCTGTCCCGGTTAAAGAAGAGACTGAGGATCACCAGAGAATTTAGAGCATTTTGAAAGCTAAATGCTGAGTAAGAGGCTGACACTTAGAACAGGAGCTTTCAATTGATGTCTGGGATGGGAAGAGTAAGAGTGGTTCATTCTAAAGGACATGAGCTAGGGCATGCATGCAGGACCAGGCATATAATTTGCAGTCAGCTACAAATGAAAATGTGGTCTCCTGTGAAATATTTTTACAGAATTTCAAGATGGCAGGATTAGTGCAGGGCCCTGTGTGACTGCACAGGTTACACATCCATGAAGCTGCTCCTGCAAAGATCTGCAGCTAATTTAAAAATCTGAACAGAAGTTTGCAATCTTCTTTTAAAAAATTGAGAGTGTTTCGTATTAAGCGGGGGAAAGAGGCTTTTAAATATCTAGGTGTATTTCCTTTCCCTGCACACTAAGGTTATCTTTAAAATAAACTGGACCCTTCTAATATCTTTATTCAATGGGGCTATCCCTATGTTTCCAAAAGATTTAGTAAGACAGGCTGGTTTGCCTCTCTGCGAACGGCCCTCAACTATTGCTATACTGCAACACCCAATTGCTCTTCAGTCAAGACCTGGCCTAAATTTGAAGTTCCACAGTGGGAAATGCATGGATTTTGAAGCCAAAATAAGTTCAAATTCCAGTTTCACCAGTTACAGTTTAGTGATTTAAAGCAAATTACTCAGCCTTCTTACAACCTCAGTTTCCTCATCTACAAAATGGAAGTGATAATCCCTAGACCCAGAGTAGCTGGAAGGATTAAGTAAGGTAAAAAGAAAGGATTTAGTACAATAAGTGCACGACCAAGGAGGAACAGGTGTCCATATACACACCGCCTTATCTCTCTGCTTTAGATCAAAGCTGAATGGAGGAAGCGCAGTTCCCTTGACTCGGGGGACCCACCCCCCCACTGGGATCGCTGCTCTCAGTCACTGAACCCTATAAATAGCTTAGCTAAGTCACTGTCTCAGTCACCATTCCTTGGGGTGAGGAATGAGGGAGTCGTTGCAAGTGGTCCTTTCTGGCCGTATCATTCACAGATTTTCCATTCTTTGCGGTTTGGGTCTGAATTTTCAGCATCCTCCCTAAAGATTCACCCTCACCCGGTGCCGGCGCGCACCCCGCTTTCCACCCTCACCTCCTCTCCAGGGCGCTGCCCCCCGCCTGCCCTCACTACTCCAGGCGTTGGCCGCACGGCCCCGCCCCGGAGCTGCTCCCGCCTCCTCCCTCCTCCCGTGGGCGAGCTGAAGCCCCGCTCGCCCCTCTCGCCTGCGGCGGCCGAGTGGCAGCCACCACTGCTAGGAGGTCGCCGGCGAGGTGGCCGCGGGCGCGGCGGGGCGGGGCAGGGCGCGCTGTCCTCCACGCCCGCGGAAGTGCCGGGGAGGTGGGCAGGGCCGGGCGGAGAGGGGCGAGGCTGGAGGAGGGCACGGCGGCGCCTGGGCAAGGATGGGAGTCCCCGGGACCCGGAGCTGAGCAGCCGGGTGCGCGCGGCGGGCAGGGCGCGCAGGGGTACGGCAGCCTTGCTGTTCTCCGGGAGCCCAACACCGTTCCCGCGCGGCCAGGATGATCCCTCCGAGCGGCCCCCGCCAGGACGGCGTGGACGGGCTGCCCCAGGAGGCAGCGAGCGCCGAGCAGCCGCCCTCTCCTGCATCCACCGGCAGCCAGGAATCCAAGGTACCGAAGCGCACTTGCCCCAGGAGAACAGACTCACTCCCCTCTCCTCTCGGTCCAGCACGGGGCGCGGGGGGCTGACGCTTGCTCCTTGGGCCGGGGCTGGACGGCGCCTCCCCTGGGACTGGAACGTCCGGTGGGACCCACTGCCCACGATGCTGGACCGCGTCCCCGTGGACCCAGCCTTCTCGCCCACACATTCACACACGCATTTCGTGGTGGCTCCGGGTCCAGAGATCGATTTCCTGCGGGGTGGCGGCTTGGTTGTTTTGTGCTTTGAACCTGCTTGTGTCCAAAGCACGTGTAGGTAATTGTTGGGTTCTGAAGGCTGAGGGATGGAGACAGCCGAGGGATACTCTTGCAGAAAAGCTCGAGTCCTGGGCCAGAAAAGCAAGTATGTATCCCAAGGGTCTCAGAGTCCTTTTGCTCAACAGGGATCAACCCTACCTTCAGATGCCACTCTCTAAAAGAGAAAAAAGAAAAAGGACAAGAAAAGGGAAATACTGCGTTTGTCTAAAGTTGATGTTCCTCTTGTGGAAGTTAATACTCTAAGAACTTACACTTGCTTTTATGAAAGTTACACTAACACATACACACACAACCAGGCCCACAGCACTTCTCCTGTCACTGTTACACTTCCTCTGAAATTCTCGTGGGTGCCAGGCACATGTTTGAAAATCTTGGAAGAGGATCGAGTAAAATGTGGCTGCTCACAGTGCAATGCCAAATGGCAACTCAGCTGGTGGTGCAAAGCCTAAGATGGAGTTTGTAGTTATGTGGATTCTTTTAAGTGTAGAGCTCCTGGCTCTTTATTCTGATTTCATTGTGAGATCCCCAAGCATTTGGGGAAATGTGAGGCAGTCCCTGTATACCAGCAAAGGAAAGGGGATGCCAGTTGGTAGGATAGGAACAGGTCAGATGGGGCAAGGAAAAGCGCCATCCTGTCTCCCTTCACATGCATCCCTGGAAGCCATTGATACAATCAGGAGGATGAAAATCGCAGCCTGAGTGGCTCTGGGGATTTGGGGTGATACTGGGCACTGTACATTTCTCAGCCCCCTGAAATTAACCATCAATGATGGTAAGCTAAGCCTGAACACTTTGCATCTTATTTACTTTTTTTTTTTTTCTGTTAATTACTGGCTGCCAGACCTGGGGTATGTGTGTCAACTTTTCTGAAACTTAATTGGAAATGAGGGAAAAAGCCTCCACCTTCCAGAATCATTGTGAGGGGTACATGAGATGCCCTAATGTCCCCTTGGTATAGTTTAAGGACTCAGTCATGTTTATCCTTTTCCTTCCTGAGATAAAGAGCTGGAATCCATCTCATCTCAAATGACCCACTCCAAAACAATCTCATAACCCATATACATGACTCCAGTCACAAAGGTTCTGGGTGTCATTGCCTGCCGTTGAACATCAGTCCCCAAAGTGATATAGGTTAGTGGCCATTTTATAGGAAGGCTAGAATTCTGTAAAAGAAGGTAGCTAAACTCAAGAGTGAAACTGGTATTAAACTTTTTGAATTGGCCTGTTGCTCTGCCGTAGGTGCGTCCTGGAAAGGGCTTAGCATTTGGGCAAACAGCGGCATGATTCAAATGTATTGTATGGATTTGCTATTTATAGATGTCCTAATGGAAATTATTTGGCAGAGCAAAAACCACATATGTAATGCCCGTAATTATCCGCCAATTTATCTGGCTTATGGCTTTGTACAAATTAGTTTTTCTCAAAGTGGTCTCTATACCGGATGTGTATTTCTACATTCCTAAGTTTGATGTCATGGCTTCGGTGTGCTTAATTAGTGGACATAAACTCTGGGGGCCCCTGAACACTAGGAAATTGAATGCAATATTGTATGCCTAAATGTGACTTTTTCTTGGCATGGCATTTGTGATATTCCCAAGGGGATCCATGCCCCTTAAAAAAAGCTAAACTGCTCGTAGGGAGGAACATGTGGTAAGGTAAGACAAGGATGACATGAAACCAGAGGACAGGAAGGCTCAATTCATTCCATGCTAGGAAGGCCACGTGTTAAAGCTCACTGGCGTTTACAAGGATCTTCCACCCTGAGCACGAGCGCTTGGTGAGGAAAACGTGAACAAGACAATAATAAGCATTCCACCTTACTCTTCCATGAAGTGGTCTTGTTTGTAAAATATCTTGTGAGACAAACATGGTTCAGGCTTCTTTGGGCATTTAACTCTCTCGGGGAAGACTTTTAAAATTACTTTTTTTAAAGACTTAGGTTTTTCGTCTTATTATAAGAGTAACAAATATTCTTTGTAGATATTTGAACAGTCCAGATATAAATTATAAAAAGAAGAAAAATCAGCTGTTGGTTTATCATCCAGAAGCATCTATTAATAGCATTTTGATCTATATCTTACATCTTTTTAAATCTATTTTTTATTTACATAGTTGAGAGAACAATAGTGAGCATCTACTGAATGTTTACGGTGAGTCAGGTATAACCTTAATCTTCACAATAGAAGATTCTGTTAATATTGCTGTTTTATGGATAGGGAAGTGGAAGCTGAGAAAGGTTAGATCATTTTCATTGTGGAAATTTATCTTATTATGGAGAATTTCAAAATACACAAAAGTAGAGAAAACAGTATAGAGAACTGTCATGGACCTAATCATGTGGTTTCACGATCAATTCATGGACAGTGTGTTTTATGTATTACCACCCCCACCACCACCACCACCCTACATGTACTAGATCATTTTAAAGCAAATTCCAGACAAGAACTCATTTCACCCATAAATATGCTATCAGGTTGCATCTCTCAAAGATAAGGGTTATTTTCATAAGCATGACTATAATCCCATTAGCACATATTACAGGTGTTTTAAACTAAGGGCCAATATACTCTTGGAAAGCCCATGAATAGTCTTTGGAAAATCTGTGAACAACCTGAACCAGCATTCAAAGTTGTCCATGTACATGCATATGTGCATCATCTAGGGAAAGGATTCTTAGCTTGCAGCAGATTCACAGTGTCTACAGCTTCAAAGGGTATTTTATTTTAATGTCCTTTTTCTCTTTCTTGAGGAAATTGAGGCCCAAAGAGGGGCAGTGACTTGCTTGAAATCACACAGATAGTTACTGGCAAAACCCATGTCTATGAACCCCACCTTGGACTTTGGTAACAGTCCCTTGGAACAAACTCTTGTATGTAAGCACAAGTCATAATATAGTTTAATTGTGTTTTTTCTTTTTTCTTTTTTTTTTTTTTTTTTGAGACGGAGTTTCGCTCTTGTTACCCAGGCTGGAGTGCAATGGCGCGATCTCGGCTCACGGCAACTTCCGCCTCCTGGGTTCAGGCAGTTCTCCTGCCTCAGCCTCCTGAGTAGCTGAGATTACAGGCACGCGCCACCATACCCAGCTAATTTTTTGTATTTTTAGTAGAGACGGGGTTTCACCATGTTGACCAGGATGGTCTCGATCTCTTGACCTCGTGATCCACCCGCCTCGGCCTCCCAAAGTGCTGGGATTACAGGCGTGAGCCACTGCGCCCAGCCCTGTGTTTTTTCTTTTTTATGAAATTAGTTGAGTTGAACAAGTTTGAAAGCCACTGATGTATCATACCCCTCTTTCTTCCCACTATTTCAGAAAGATCACAGCCTAATTTATTTTCTAAGGGCTTAACAGAGACCATTGAATATAAACAAAAATTTCATGTCCCATTATCCCTGATTTCAATGAATGTCTTTTCTCCCACTGAATTATTGACAATATAGAAAGCTTGCTAGTGTCTAATATGAAGGTTTGGTATAAATCTCTTTGTCATCACTTACATGACACAAGTTCACATTTTGATGATATTGAGGGAAGATAGGCTTTGAGGTTGACACCTCTGTGAACATGGGCAAGTTGTCTAACATCTCAAAGCCTCAGCTTCCTCATGGGAATGCAGATGGGGCTGCTAATACCCAGTTGGTGTGGTTTTTATAAGGCCTAAGAATATGTAATATACCCAATATGTTGTAAGCCTACACAAGCATAAAGCATTATTAACTTTCTCTCCCTATTTCAAATCAGATGACTGCTACCAGCCAACCCCAAATGTCATCATTGGAATAATTTCAGTAATCACAACATTCCAGTAGTGTAACTGAGTTTTCCTCTTTGGCCTTTTAGTTATACTAATTGACTACTATAAGACTTCACTTCAGCTATTTTGCATCCCCAAGAAGATGAGCCATAGACTCACTGGCATGTGACTTCGATTTTGAAATGGTGATATAAGCCACCCGGTGCCCCAGTGGGCCATAGACCAAAGTGAGCCTCATTTCTGGATGGTTCTTTCTGAATCTGGACCACGATCCAACCTATGAAAAAGAAATCTCTAGCCATGAAGACATGCCCTGAATCTCCCAGAAAGGTATCTGTGTCCATCCATCAGCAACTACTTATGGATGGAGTGCCTACTTTGTGCCTAGCACATCTCAAACATATTTATGAAGCATTATTAATAAGGAATTTAACTTCTACTCAGGGAAAAAGATGAAAGAAAACAAAACCTTGGCTTTGCATTGAAATCACCAAGGGAACCCAGGCCATAGGCTAGAACTACGAAGTTGAAATGTCTGAGAGAAATCTCAAGCACCAGTATTCTCTATGCAGATGTCCACTGAAAACAGAATTCGAATAGTGTATACACAAACACAAATTTTGCTTTTTCTTCCACCTAATGTGATAGTCTTCCTACACTCTTAAATAATCGACAACGCAAATATTAAAGATGGCCTGACATTCCATTTCATTGTTCGACCACATCTATTTCATCAGTCCCTTCTGATTTCATAATTAGATTCTTTCCCAGCTTTCATACATTTAAAAATATTAAAATATACATTCCAATGCATAAATATTTGTATATGTGTCTGGTAAGGTTCATGACAAATAGAATTACTAGGTCTGAGTATAAATACTTCTAAGGTATTCTATTCTCATTACCACAGTGACCTCAGAAAGAGTTATAGTCTTTTTTAGATAGCTTTTTGTCAAAGTACATCATCCTCAAAACTGCACACATTAAAAGATTATAGCTTAATGAATTTTCAAAAAGATGAACTCTTGACCTTTGTGTGACCATGACCTCATAAATCACAAAAAGAATATTACTGACACCCAGAATCTTTCCTATATCCCTTCAAATCACTAACCTCCTACAGGTAAATAGTATCCTTCCTCTGAAAACATAAATTATTTGCTCATATTTGAACTTTTGATAAATGGAATTAGACAGTATTTTATGCTTGGCCTCTTTTCCTCAACATTATATTGAAATTATCTGTGCCATTGTAGGTAGCAATAGTTTTCATTTTTATTACCATGTAGCATTCCATTGCATGAATTAAACACAATTTATTTACCTACTCTACTGACGATGGACATTTGGATTGTTTCTTGTTTTGGACTGCTATAAGCTATACTGCTATGAACATTCCTTGTATATAGTCTCTGTGGCACATATGAAGATCTATTGGGTATATACCTAGAAGTGGCATTTTGGGATTATAGGGTATACACATTTTTTAACATACAAAGCTTTAACATACTTTTCGAAGTGGCTGTACCAATTCATATTCCTGCCAGCAATGTATAAGAGTTCAATCCACTCTTTGTGCTACCATCATTTCATATTGTCTTTCTCATTTTGGCCATCTGATAGCGATTAGTGATATTGCAATGTGGTTTTAACTTATATTGCCCCAAGGACTAATGGGTTTAGTAGTTTTTATACATTTGCTGGCATTCGATATCTTCTTGTGTAGTTGTTCAAGTCTTTTACCCATTTTTCTATTGGGTTATTTGTTTTTTCTTATTAATTTGTAGGGGTTATTTACATATTCTGGATATGAGAACATTGAGAGAAAAATGTATTGCAGATATTCTCTTCACAGAAAAAAAAGCTTACCTTTTTTCTTCTTCACAGAAATTCTTAATTTAATGTAGTCTAATTTTTAAATTTTCTCTCCGATGGTTGTGCTTTTTGTGTACTGCTTATGAAATCTTTGCCTATTCCAAAGTCATATAGATAGCCCCCTATTATTATTTCCTAGAATTGTTATTATTTACCTTTCATGGTGGATCTATAATTGATTTGAAATTGCTTTTTTGATATGGCATGAGGTAGGGGTCAAGATTCATTTTGAGTACACTACTTTTGACTGTATATGTGGAAGTTTCTATTCTGCCCGTCGGCCTCTTTGTCTATCTTTCTACCAGTAAAGGACTATCTTAAATGTAATGACTTTATTTAAAGGGTCTTGCTATCTGGTAGAGTAAGCCCTACAGCTTTGGTCTTCAAAACTGATTTGGGTTATTTTTTACTCCTTGCATTTCCACATGCATTTTGGAATCATCTGATCAATTTACACAAAAACACCTGCTGGGATTCTGAATGGAACTGCACTGAATCTGTAAATCCACGTGGAGATAATGGGCATGTTCCCACTCTATAGTGTTTGTTTTTGTCAAGTCCCCTAGGACATCATTGGCAGGAACCAAATTTTGTTATTTTTTCAGTTTGAGGTTTACCAAACCAACTTTTGTTGTCTGAATTTGATCCTCAAAACCATGTGAAGGCAGATCCATGAGCAGGAACTCCAAGATGAATATTTTATTTTCTTATTTATTTTGACCACCTTAAGTCTAAACTAAGATCTCTTTGGGATCAACCCAACTTGGTAATTTGTTCCTGTTTCATTTTTTTTCTTCTTTTTTAGATTCCATTCCCTGCAGACATTAAAACCAACCTAGGTTTTTCCTGACTGTGGTAAAATATGCATAACATAAAGTTTACCATTTGAACCATTTTTAAGCGTACAGTTCTACAGCATTAAGTACACTCACAGTGTGGTGCAACCTTAAGCACCATTCATCTGCAGAATATATATATATATATTTTTTTTAATTTTTTATTGGATTATAGGTTTTGGGGTGCATGAGCAGAGCATGCAAGACAGTTGCGTAGGTACACACATGGCAGTGTGCTTTGCTTTTCTTCTCCCCTTCACCCACATTTGGCTTTTCTCCTAGGCAAAACTATCCAGGACATAGGAGTAGGCAAGGACTTCATGAACAGAATATTTTTATCATCTCCAACCATAACTCTGTGCCCATTCAACACTATTTACTCATTCCCCATCACCCTCTTTCCCCAGCCTCTGGCAACTACCATTTGATTTTTTGTCTATATGAATTCAACTACTCTGGATTTATCATATAAGAGAAATCATATAATATTTGCCCTTTGGTGATGGAATTATTTCACTTAGCATAATGTCTTCAAAGTTCATCTATGTTGTGGCATGTGTATGAATTCCCTTTTTTAAGGCTGAATAATATCCCATTGTATGTAAATACTACATTTTAATTATTCATTCACGCATCAGTGGATACTTGGGTTGCTTCTACCTTTTGGCTACTGTGAATAATGCTGATATGAAGTGGGTGTACAAATACTTGTTGAAGTTCCCTCTTTCATTTCTTATGGGTATATAACCAGAAGTGCACTTGCTGGATCATATGGTAATTCTATGTTTAATTTTGTGAGAAATTGCCATCCTATTTTCCACAATGGAGTACAGTTTTGGAATCTGACCAGTAATGCACAAGGATTCCAGTTTCTCTCCATCCTCACCAATTATTGTTATTTTCTGGGTCTTTTTGATCCTGATGGGTACAAGATGGTATCTCATGTTTAGTGATACAGAGCATGTTTTTATGTTCTTATAGGTCATTTCTATATCTTGTTTGGATAAATATCTAGTCAAGGCCTTCGTCCATTTCAAAATTGGATTGTTTGGTTTTTGTTGTTGAATTGTAGTAGAGCCTTTTAACCAGCAAATTTGAATGATGCAGAAATATTGAATTTGATTATTGTTTTACTTACATTTATTCATCAAAAGGGTTATTTTTCATGCCTTTTTTAATTACTTGTCTTTTTTGGTATGTGAATTATCTGTTCATGTCCTTGTCCATTTCAATACTGTTTATTCATTTCCTGTTGACTGTTTAAAAATTATTTATAAATATTAAAATCAACCATTCATATATATTGTTAACATTTTCCCAGATTGAAATTTGTTTTTCAATTTTATTACATTTTCAATATAAAAGATTCCTTTTTTATAGTTTCAAATGTCTCAAATTTATTTAGCTATGTTTTCTTCTTTTCAATTATATTTAGAAAGGACTTCCCAATGCTGAGAACAGAAAAATAAAATAAACTGTATCTTTCTCTAGATCCTCAATATGTACTTTTAACTTTTATCATTTTCATCCATCTGGAATTTGTCATTATGTAGTATGAAGAAATCTATTTTTCCCCCAAATGATTAATCATTATTTCTAAAACCATTTGTTGAATAATTTATTCTTTTTTCACTGATTAGAAATTTTACATTTATTATGTAATAAATGGTAATATGTATTAGATTCTCTTTTAGAGTTATCTGTTATATTCTAACGTTTTGTAACTTTATCTTTGCACTTATTACTGTACTGTGCTTTTATATTACTATTATCAAGTTTTAATTCTTGTAGCTTACTGATAGTTTGATAATTAATAATACAAGTACCCATGTGGAAGTTTTTTATTTGCACTCAAATTTTCATTTTCTACCAAATTATAAAAATAATATTTTGAAAGTAATTCCATGAAACTCCTAATATTATTTCACTGAAATCTTTAGAATAATGAGATTTCTCATCCAAAAACGTATATTTCCAGTTATTGAAACACCTATCTTTTATGCCTCTCATAAATACTTGGAATTGCCTTCAAATATTTCCTGCCCAAATTCTTTGTTATTTTCCAAGTGTCTTGGTCCATTCAGGCTGCTAAAACAACGTGTCATAAACTGAGTTTATAAACAACAGAAATGAATTTGTCACAGTTCCAGAAGCTGGAAAATCCAAGATCAAGGCACTGGCAGAGGGCCTGTTTCCTGGTTTATAGATGGAGCCTTGTACCTATGTCCTCATGGTGGAAGGGGCAAGTAAGTTCTCTGAGACCTCTTTATAAGAGCACTAATCCGAAGCATGAAGGCTCCGCCCTCATGACCTAATCACCTCCCAAAGGCCCCACCTCTAAAATCGTCACACTGGTGGATTAAGTTTTGACAAATGAATTTTGGGGGGACACAAGCATTAAGAACATAGCACACAGTATTTTATACTCTGAGTTACTATTATGAATTACCATTTTTATATTTTTTAACTGGTAATAGCTGGCACATAAGAAATTCATTCTTCTATTAACTTTATAATCTAAAATCCTTTAGCTTCCATTTCTTATTCATTAATAAAGAAATACAATGTTGCTTACTGGTTCAGAGCATGGGCACAGACACAGCCGTGTTCATATCCCATTGTGCCACTTTGGGACGCCACTGAACAAGCTTTCCTGTCCCTCGCTTTCCAGAGCTTCACTGTGCTTTGCCAGCATCATAATGTCCTCGGCAGCACTGCCATTCAAGTTAATTCGTGTATATAAAATGCTTAACACAGAACCTGGCATATAGCAAGTAAAAGATAGCTGTTATTTTCAGATTATTATAATATGTGAAATAATAAATTTGCCTCTGTAACTGTAATTCTTTCTCATTTGGAGGGGGAAAGGGAGTGAAGTGGGTAAAGACAGGGATTTATTAAGGGAGAACTTCCAAAAGTATGGTAAATATTAGAGAGATACGAGGCTGGCACCTGACTTAACTTTAAATGCCACTAGCATTTAACTCTCATGTAATATTGTGCAGTCTGGTGCTGACAGGTGGTCTGCACTCCCATGTAAAACACTAGCCACTCTGGAAGCCACCACAGGTACTTATACAGTCTGAGAAAAGCGTGTGCACTGAAAATTCAACTTAAATCCATTTCCAATTAAGTCATTTCTTAAGATTCCCTTCTACACAAATTCCAGACATCCCACTCATTTTCACAGTTAAACTAAGGCAGCCTTACTCGTTTTAAAGATATGTAGTGTTCCTAGCTTATGAAGAATTTCCATCAGGAATACATGTGGAATTATTTCAAATGACTTTTTGGCAAGTATGGAGGTAATCATGTGATTTTTTTTGTCCTTTGGCCTCTTTATCTGATGGATTATATTAATAGATATCCTAATATTAAACTCTTCTTACAATCCTGGAACAAGTCCTACTTGGCCATGGGGATTTTCTTTTAATAAACTTCTGGGTTTTGATTGCCAATGCTTTATTATTTTTTCATCCACATACATAAGGGAGATTGTTCTATAACTGTCACTTTTGTGTTCTTGGTCAGACTTTATTTTCAAGGCTATGCCAAATTTCACAAAATGATTTGGGAACATGTCCATGAATGTTTTTGTTTTGTTTTTGTCCTTTTATGTATGGGACATTTCATGGCACCCAGAAATAATATTCTCTTTGAATGTTCCACAAAAATGCCAATAAGATCTAAACCTACCACCACTCTTAAAATAAAATTTGAAAATATTTTTCCATTTTTAAATTCTATTCCTTTTTTCCTAAATTGGCTTGAGTCAGATTTGTTAACTTGTATTTTACCAGAAAAGTATCCATTTTACTTAAATCTTCATAACATCTGCAAATGGGTTACAGTAAGACAGCCCCGGAACTGTCCTTCGGTCTCGTCCCATCTTCCCTCTCTCTAGCAGGATTCCCATGGCTTCCATCTTGTTCATACCCTCTTTTGTACTTCCCAATTTCTGTGTAACACTGGTTCCTTAGATATGGATTTGAAATCAGGAGTGTTAAGCACCAGTGCTCACATCTCCACCTTACCAGGAGAAAGGATCCTTTGCTCCCTCTTTCAATCCCTCACTCTTTTTTGGTTCCCCCATGACAGTTCCTCTCTGATCCCATTGGCAATCTGTCCTCTGACCATCCTTCAGATATTGTTCTTCCCCAGCATTCTGTTTTCTACCCCCAGCCCTTCTCAGTCTTCATAATCTCGCTGTGCTAAATCTTACCCCTTCTTATTATTTCATCCACCAGCTGAAAACTCCCAAATCTGTACCCAACCCAGACATCACTCTTCTGAGCACCAGACCAATATATCCTGCCGCCCTTTGGACAGTCTCTCTTGATGCCCACATTTTAAATTCAACCTACCCTCAACTGAATGTATCACTCTTGACTCAGCTGTCACCCATTTATTCTTATGTGCTCTTTTTTTGTTGTTGATTTGTTTTTTCATATGTGCTTTTCTTCTGATGAGCTCCGCCATAGAGAAGCATCATCCATGCAGTCAACCAAGCCAGAAAACCAGAAGCTCTTGATGATCCTGACTGGGGCAGGCTGAGCAGGGAGGAAGCTCTCTGGCAGCAGGTAGAAGACAAGATGGCTTGCAGCTCCCAGAGGATGCTTCATTTGTCTGAAAATGAAGCATGTACCTATTGTCTTTCTAATGGCCCTCATAGCTGAAGTTTCAGCCAGCATGTTTGCCTCAGGTCTGGAAGCAACTGTGACCATGGAATGAAGGATTGAGGTCAGACATGAAAACAGGAATAAAGAAGGAAGACCCAGAACACCCTGGGGCTCCCAGGAATGCCACTGCTCCCTTGCCTTCCAAACTGACATCAGGGGAGTGAAAAGCGGCACCAGAGTTCCGTGTGCCTTGATAAGATCCCACATTCCCTCCCCTCCTCTCCAACACTCTCAGTTTTATCAGAACAAGGTGACTTGGAGAGCTTGGAAAAGATTCCCATCACACCCCTTTCCCAGTGATGTAATCACTAGAAGCACAAGGCTGCAAGTCCCCTTCCTCTCTCATAGTTTCCTCTCTCCACAGATCTGCACATCTGCTAATCCAGCCCATTGTCCAGCCTCCTAGAGGTCAGTACCCTCCACTCTACCCTCTAGAATTCACGTTTTAACAAAATCCTCTCTATCCTCAACATCTCTTTAATGTGTCCTTTACTTCTTATGCTAATACCTAGTCCTTTCCTTTTTTTCTCTGAGACAAGGTCTTACTCTCTCACCTAGGCTGGAATGCAGTGGTACAGTCATGGCTCATGCAGCCTCAACCTCCCAGGCTCAAGCAGTCCTCAAACTTCAGCCTTCCACGTAGCTGGGATACAGGCACACGTTATCACGCTCAGCTTTTATTTATGATTGATTGATTGATTGTAAAGATGAGGTTTCATTATGTTGCCCAGCCTGGTTTCAAACTCCTAGGCTCAAGCAATCCCCTCATCTAGGCCTCCCAAAGTGCTGGTATTACAGGCATGAGCCCCATGCCCAGCCCCTGCAGATCTTTCCTTCATCATACCTGGTGGTCGCAGAGACTGCTGTCTCCAGTTTATTTCTCTCTTCCTCTAAAACGTACAGCTATGAAATCCATGCTCTCAGATTCTGCCACTTCCTGCTGTCATCATCAGTCACCTCCCAAACCCAGGGAAGTCTCTTCTAGAGCCAGGCCTACTCTAGTTCACTCCAGCACTATTCCTGTTGTACATAATCCTTTATGATTTCACACACTGAAGATGACTCTTCAAAATATCCTGATCTCCTGAGTCCTCAAATTTTTCTACTCCTATGATCTTGCCTTCTCCCCTCTTCCCTATCAGCCACCACTTCCATAAGCATTCCCAAGACTTCATTCCAACAAGAATTACACCCTCTCCAGAATCTCCTCTTCTAGCTTCCAGCTCTGTGGCTACCATCTAATTCCCTTTAGCCTTTCTATTCCAGTACTATTTCAGCCACACCAGAGCATAAAACCCATTAAACTAGTGAACTTACTTTCGTTTCATTCTTCCTCACCCATTTTAGGTTCTTAGATGCTACTTTTCCATCACTGTAATTACTTCTTTGCAAACACCCTCAGCTCCCTTGCTCCTGTGTCCCTTTGTTCAGAGTCACCTAGAAAATTTAGTCTACCTAAAGCTCATTTTCCACCTACTCTGTACCTGTACTTCTGGAGAAAGTAGAGAAGACAGATGATAAACAAGGTAAAAAAATACATCACGTTTTTTTAGGCAGTGATAAAGCTAAATAGAAGAGTACTTGTGGAATGGGGTGGCATGGGGAGCTGTTTTACATAGACTGACTGCTATGGACTGAAGATCTGTGCCCTCCAGATTTATATATTGAATCCCTAATCACCAATGTAAGGGTATTTGGACATTGGCCTTTGGGAGATAATTAAGTTATAAGGGTGGAAGTTTAATGATGCAATTAGTATCCTTATAAAAACAGGCAAGAGAGAGCTTCTTTATTTTCTCTGCTTTCCCTCATGTGAGCATACAGCAAGAAAGCAGTCATCCGTGAACCAGGAGGTAGGCCCTCAGCAGGAAATTGATCATATTGGTACCCTGATCTCAGACTTCCAGCTGCCAGAACTGTGAGAAATAAATGTGTATTGCTTAAGCCACCCAGTCTGTGGTATATTACAGTAGCTCAGATTGGCTAAGACAGTGACCAGAAAAGGATTCTGTGAAAAAGTAACTTTTGCTCCAGAAACCAGATGGAGTAAGGGCATGAGCTGTGTGAAGATCTGGGGGAAGAGAAGAACCCAGTGGGGAGATCTGGGCAGAGCCCCACAGGTGGGAACAAGCTTGCATTTTTTAAGAGCAGCTAGAAATCTTGGGTGCTTATTGTTGAGTAAACAACAGGAAAAATAACAGGAGGTGAGTCCAGTGGATCAATCTTCATTGTCCGAATATAGTAGCCATTAACCACATGTGGCTAGTTAAGTTTATATTTAAATTAATTGAAATTTTAAAATCAGTTTCTCAGTAACACTAGCCATACTTCAAGTACTTGGTAAGCACATGTGGCTAATGGCTACTGTATTAAACACCACAGATTAGGGAACATTTTCACCACTGCACAAAGCTCGAGTGGACAGTGCTGGCTTGGTCCTATGGATTTCATTGTCCATGCTAAAAAATCTAGATTTTGATCCAAGTTTGAAAGAAAACCACTGGAGAAAGCCAGGAAGGAAGAGGATCTGGACGGTACATTACTCACATTTTACAAAGATTACTGTGGCTGCTCTTTGCAGTGGGACTGCAGCACAGCAAGAGTGAATGTAAAGAGGGCAGTCAGAAAGTTATGGTAGTCCAGATTAGGGAGAATGGTATCTTAGACTAGGGAGCAGCTAGTGGACAATTTAAGAAGTGATATAGTCCAGGCACAGTGACTCACATGTATAATCCCAGTACTTTGGGAGGCTGAGGTGGGTGGATCACCTGAGGTCAGGAGTTCGAGACCAGCCTGGCCAACATGGCAAAACTGTCTCTACTAAAAAAATGCAAAAATCAGCCATGTGTGGTGGTGCACGCCTGTAGTCCTGGCTACTCAGGAGGCTGAGGCAGGAGAATCGCTTGAACCTGTGAGATGAAGGTTGCAATGAGCTGAGATTGTGCTACTATGCTCTGGCCTGGGCAATAGAATGAAATTCTGTCCAAATATATATATATATATTTGCATTATATTTTGGAAATAAAATCAACAAGCGTTTCTATGAATGTATACTGTGAAGTGTAGAGAGAGATAAATCAGGATGACTTTTAAAAGGTTAATAGGAGAATCAAAAGATAGATATATGTATATCAGAATCTTTTATGATCCAAGAAGCCCTGTGAAAATATAAGTTGGTAGCAGTCACAGTAACCTTCAAAAAGATGGGATGTGGACTTAATCTTCTGGGCAACCTTGCAAAGATGGAAACAATATAGTTGGCTTGACTGAAATTGCATACTGGGAAGAGACAGACAAGGAAGTTGAAGAGGTCAGATGAAAGTCTTGGAAGCTGGGCGGAGGGATTTTGATTTGAAAGGGGAGAATAAGAGAAGTCACTAATGATGCAACAGTGAAATGAAAGATGGATTGGCATAGGGAGCACCTAAAGCCAGGGAGGTGAGCGGTCCATTCTTTAAAAGATGACAGAGAGCAAATGAGAAGAAAGAGAAAAGAGCAGACACGAGAGGAATTGCGATGACAAGTCAAAGTGTGTTTCCTCCTCAGGGAGCCGTCTTCACATAGCCTGCACAAGACGTGGAAGTTGGGATCAACCAGAAGGGCCCTTATCTGGCTGGACACTACTCAGTCAGAGTGAATGACCAGAATAAATGAATAGAGATTCTAAGATCAGAGGCAGAAATGTGGAGACAGGAAAAATTCCAGCGGTGGGTTGAGAACCAAGAGAGCAAAAGGAGCTAATGTTAGCAGTGAGAAGATAAGAAGCAGGATGGAATGAGGTGCAAACAAACTCATCAAGAATTAAAAGTGTTAGTCTCACTCCTTATGGAAGCTCTTCTCTTCTTTGTTGCTTGGTCCATGTAGGTTATCAGTCAACCTTCAGTCATAAGGATTGGCTGTTGGTCCCGGTAATCTACATTCAAATCTCCTCATGTGGCAAGAAGATAGCAGCAAGGGCCAGAATCATCCAACAAGAATACATGTTGATTTTTGGTGTCCTATAAGCATCTCTCCACCAAATCAAAAAACAGGTGAGAGTCAAGTAGAAAGACATTGGACTAAAATAATTTCCTTCAGTCCAAGAGTCTTTGTGGTAAATAATATTTACCTCTGTGATGAAGAAAACCCTCTGATCATAGTTTTCATCACAGAAATTTATTTCCTCCTCTCCCAGTTTATCTTATTCTAAAAACACAATGGGAGCCCCACGCTGGAGTTCAACAAGCTTGGAGATTTTGAAATTGATTTCTTTTTCTCTATTTTGCTTTAGCAGATATTGGAACAAAGTTTTATCAAGCAGAGTATACATGACTTAGATATTTATAAATTGGATCTCTGTTTATTGAGCAATATTTTTCTACTAGTTTCAGTAAGAAATTTGAAATGAAATTCCTTGGAAAAATAACATTATAAAAATAATAAAAATCACAGGATACAAATGCAATAAATATTTTATATCAGATTTATAGTTGAAAAATGCTAGGGTTAATTTTCTGATAACACATTAGTGCTACTATACAAAGTTAGTCACTACTTTTTTCCAGAGTTCCGTATTTTAGGGGAAATTAGCACTTCCCATCTCACAGAAGTACAGGGATACTTCATCAGAATGCTCAGGAAAGGAGTCATCCAGGAGCACCAAGCTATACTGATAATGGAGGGCAGGAAAATGTCCCAAGCATCTTTCCTGTTCAGAATTTTGCTTTAAATTTTTCTGGCTCACATTCCCCTGCTTTCAAAAGCAGAGTATACCAAATGTAATTTAATGCCCATATAACAGTATTGCAAATGCTTTGTAAATTTCAAAGCAATTTTATTGTTTTTATAATTTCCTTTTCCTAATTACTCAGAGTCACTATTCTGAGTGCCAGTTATTGAACTTATTATACGTAGGATAGTTTTTTCCTCACACTAATGACTCTATATTGCTATTCTCTCTTAGTTCTTGTGTCAGATTCTTGCATTTTACTATCTCCTCCCACACAGAGATCATCTCTCTCTCTAGTTTACTCTAAGGCTTCTAATTTGCTTTTGCTAATTTGCATTTGTAGTATAAAATAAACCATCAAACCAGTTGAGATTTTTTGTTCCTCAAAACAAAATGGACACGGAATCTAATGGACTATCAGAAAAGTATACATGGTTTTGTCTTTTAGTGTTTTTGTGTTTTGTTTTTGCTTTTTTTTTTAGTGATTAATCTGGTAGTTCAGACTTTTTGTTTATATTTTCTGATTCTTGGCCATGTGTCCTATTAGTCATTTTGTCAGATGCTGAGTTCCTGACAGGTTTGAAATTTCTTAATTCTTGTTTAAAAGGCAAATCAATTAAGCTAACGTTGCTGGTACTCACTTATTTAATTAATACATTTTTGCCGGATGCTTTTGATCAGTTTACTGGTAGTTATTTCCAATGGGCCTGACCTTCTAATTAACATTGAAGAGACAAATTTTCAAATATAAGATTTCATTATGGTCAATATCTGAGTGGATATCTTTTTTAACTGCTATATTGGGCGCTATCTCTTCTATCCAGGTGTACGTCCTGTAAGTGAAAATGATCAAAACAAATGTTCGGTGAATATGTTGCAAGAGGCAAAAAAAATGGCAAAAGAAAAAAATGCAATTTACAAAAATAAATCATACAGTTTATGTTTCTTCCACGAATACAAGAACGCACATGATGTAAAAGCAGGAGGCCTCATGTCAAACCACCACTCAGCCCACTGAAGCCTCAGAAATGGCAGATATTTAATCACTGTGAAATAACTTCAGAAGGAATAACTTCAGTCCACTTCAGATCACCCAAGTGCTCTAGAATTTCATGGATTTTATGAGCTTGTCTGAAAAAGCAATATATGTTGTTTCATATGTTATTTCTTTGTTCGTTCTTGTGGCTAGGATTCTTTTGGCAAAGTTTCTTTCATAGAGTGCTGATAGGATGACTTTTGCATGCAGCAGGCAGCAAAAAAACAAAAATAAAACAACCTAAGCTCAATTTGTAATAAAATATAGTGCCGATGATGGGAGACATTTTAAACTTGTGTATCAGGAGCCAAGAGCAAACTGCCAAGCCATCTAGCTCCATGGCAGGATCTTTTCTGGCTCTCAGCTGGACCTTCACTTGTAAGTCTGTCCATAGCCTGGTTGGACAGCTGCACAAGGAGCCTGATTCTAGCTCTCTGAGCCCATGCACCTGGTTCCCAGACTCTAGACAGCAGCTGTGAGACAGAAGGAAGCTTATGAGGAGAGCAGCAACCTTGACCTCATCCTCCAATAGTCAGACTAAAATGTTACCTGCCAGTATATGAGCTTTGTAGTAAGATTGTTTTACTGCCATCTATGAAGGTATAGAAGGAAGGAGGGAGGGAGGGAGGGAAGAAAAGAAAGAGAGGAAGGGAGGAAGAGAAGAAAAGAAAGAGAGGAAGAGAGGAAGGGAGGAAGAGAAGGAAGGGAGAGAAGAAAACAGTCACTCATCAGATCATATCATCTGACCTGGAAGAGCCTCTTTCTGACATACAGGTTGCTGTTGCTGTGGAAGGTATTGAGTTCAGGTTTTCTATCATCCCTTATTCCTCACCTCTAGTTGGGGTCTCTAAAACACAGAGCCTGACATTCAGAAGCATATAATTCATGGAGGGTGTGCTGTCAGGAGAAAATCCTAGATAGAACAGAGTAGGAGAGTGAGCTGAACAAGAATGTGGTCTCATGTAAAGTCTTACCTCTGCCTGACCCACATGGGTACAAAGCGCACCAGAGTTGCCCCTCCCTTAAGGAAATGGGCCAGGACTTTTTTGTTACTTTGTATCAGCCAGTCTTTGGCCCCAGAAATGGAAGAGGGAGGGAAGCACAGTCTTCCAGAGGGGACAGTTCCCATTAGTTGAGTGTGATTCTCTAAAAGAAGAGTGATCTGCCTGCCAGAGTCACTGAGAGATGGGGCAAGGGCCCCAACAGGGAGGGTCTGGGTGAGGAACCCACAGCACCCTCTGCAGTGGGTTCCTGCCTGTGCCCCTTTAGCCAGAGCAGTCATTTCCTTTTTCCATGCTGCAATATTTGGAACTTTTGCTTCAAAAGAAGAGTGCTACATTTTACAATGGGTTGATAGACAGCTGACATAAGTCAATGAGGGCTGCTGGCCCTGGGAACTGGCTGATTACCCCTAGCACGACACTGAGCAACATGGCAGCAAGAGTGAACCCGAGATCTTTAGGGAGCGTGTTTCCTCTCAGAAAACACCATTTGGAGAGAAGGGATAGCACTCGGCAAGATGTCATTTGGCCCATTTAAAGTGCTGAGTGGTGGCAGACAGGTGGCCCAGCTGCTTGGTCTCCTAAGATAGCCTTAGTGATCTTGTCCCTCATATGGCCATCCTTCAATCTAAAATAACTCGATTCATGAGAAACCCATGGTAACTCACTCAGGAATCTTGGAAAGATTTCCATTAAATTGACTCATATACATTCACGGTTTTTTTTAAAGGGTCTCCCAACTGACACCAAAGTCATAGATAAATCAAAGCCCAGACCTGGAGTTGACCTGGATCATGCCTCAAGGTTAAGCCAGCTTTCACCAGCCACTGCTAATTCTACGACTTAGGCAGCCCAATGCTAAATGACCTCATGCACAAGTGCTTTGGAGAGCAGTGGGGGAAATTAATAAAGGGAAGGAAAGAATTAAAGTGCTTAAAATGGGGGTGGGGTTAGGCCCCGGTCTAAGGAGGTACAAGCAATAAAGTAATTGTGAGTGACCTTTGGAAGCTTTCCTGTTCAAGACACAGCACTAAGCCCCTTGCTTTCAATGTCTTATCCCCTGTGAGGTGGTGCTTTCTCAGTTTCACACAGGATAAGCAGTCGGTGTCAAATTCAGGTCACCTGACTTCCCAAACCTGGGCTACTGTGTTTCAGATTCAGATAGATCATTGAGAGACAAATGGATAGATACAGAGATGGAGATATATAAATAAAAACAGAACTTGCTGCTCAACTACTGTCAAATGGTCATTTGTCCACATGTTATGTAACTCTTTGAGAGCCTTAATGGACCATCCCGAATCTCAGTTCACTGTAATATAATGTAAAGGATCATTTGAGATCATCACAGACAACCCCACAATTTCAGGGTTCAGGGAACTGAGACTCACAGAGCTTGAATCATTCTCCCAATCACACACACATACTACACGCAAAGTCCACAAGACAGACCATTTAGACACATATTCTTGGTCAGGACATCTTATAATGACCTTCAGGAATGTTACAGAGCAGTTGGCTGCAAACTTAAGTGCATCAGAATCAACTAGAGAGCTTATTAAAACACAGATTATTGGACCTCATCTCCAGAGTTTCTGATCTGGTAGGTACTGGGAGAGGGCTGAGATTTTTCAGTTCTGACAAGTTTCTGCTGATCCTCATTCTAGAAATACAGAGACCAGACTTTGAGGACCACTACCGTAGAGATAAATACCTACCATGAACGCCTGTGATACCCATCCTATTTATTTACTGCTTCGACCATAATTCCATCCAGGTGTTCTGTTGACCCAGGCTGGTCTGTAGATATTCCCTTCATCTGAAAGGGCTCTGATTATAGCCTCTGACATTCCTTGGATGGCCAGGATTAATTCAAGCAGAAGTGCCAGGACCACAATGGGTCAGCCTAACCTTTCATACCTTATCCCTTCTTCCCCAGCTGTGGACTTAGCTAGAGGAGGAAAAGGAGGTCGGCTTCATATGGCTGAGACTAGCTTATTGAAGCCTCCCTGTAATGTTTTGTGTTTATTTTGAAACTACTCAGGAGTCAAGCCTGTAAAAATGTACCTATCTCTACATTTTGGAGTCACTTTTTGTAGCAAAGAAAGTCTCTATTCCTTCTGGAAATAAAGGAACAGATGGTTAACCAGGTCATGAAAGAGGAAGAGGGAACCTCCCAGCTGTGCATTTCCGTGGTAGGGATTTCACACTGAAGGACACACTCTAGTTCATCCACAGCATCAGCCTGCCTTTTTCTGTACATTCTTAGAGGATTTCTTATGCTCAGTAAAATGCTCATTCTTTTAAAAGTCATTAACGAAAAGGCAACGAGTTGCTTTATTTTCAAAACCTTGTATAAAGCTCCCTTAAGGACCTGGATAGAAAATAGCCAGTGTGTCAAATTGGGCTATAGTTAGAAATGCTGCAGGAACCCAAGGAAGCCCTCACTGGCTGCTTTAGGAACGGGTAGAAATGACGCTGGGAGAGCTGTAGCCATACCTAGGATTCCCCAGATGCTGCCCGTGGGCACCTGGAAACCTGATTCCTCCCTGTCTACTAGCAAGACAGAAATATGGATTGTTCAATGAATTGAATCACAGAAGGCAGAACCAGATATATAATTTGTGGGGCCCAGTACAAAAGGGAAGTAGGAGCTCCTTGTTCAACTACCTTGTAGAATTTCAAGACAGCAATGGCAAAAAGCACTAAATGAAACTCAGGGTCCTTCTAAGCACAGGGCCTCGTACACCCACACACAGGTCTCACCCGTGAAGCAGGTCCACAGCATGATCGTCATGGCACAGATTCGCAGAACGAGAGAAAGGGAAAGAGAGGGGACAGACATTTCACTTGGACGTGCTGCGCAAGGTGATTTAGCTACATCATTTTATTTAGTCTCATTTCACAGGTGAGGAAACTACAGAGGTGGAGGCTTAGAAAAGTAAAGCCACTTGCTCACAGTCACATGCCTGATATGAGTCTACACTGAGATTCATTTCTGACTCTAAGTCCCTGTTTGTTTGTTTTAAACTTTTCCACATCCATATTCCTGAAGCTGAATTGGCCTTTAGGAAAAGCTCTTCCCTAAGTCTTTAACTTCTATTCCCTACAAAGCCAAAGAGTGATCATGTAATGAATAAGAGCATTAGCAAATGGTCCAAATCATGGTACAATGATAATAATAAAAGTAGAAACATAGGACATGGAGGGGAAGAAGGATGAAGGAAGGGAAAATGGAAGAGAAGAGTGAAGAAGAAGACAGGGAGAAATAAGGCAGTGAGGAAGAAGGAAGGTGAGCGTCTGCTTGACAGTTACTACATATGATCTAATAGGCCTTCTTCTGTTTAATCATCACAACACTCCCAAGGAAGCCTTGGTTTTGTGCCGGCTCTACAGATGCAGAGCTGGAAGCCTACAGCACTTAGTTAACTTGCTCAATGCTAAAGGCTCAAGGTTTCTGTCTAAACAACGTCTAACATTAGCCTAGGAGGTCACCCAAAATGGATTTGGGGGCTAGGCAAGGGTGCGGAGTCCAAGATAATTCTAGACTTCAAAAATTGTAAACTGCAAGAAAATAATAAACAGAAGGCAGCTCTATGCAAGAATAATGAGGGGTATAAATAAAAATATTCAAATCCCAGAGGAAAAGCCTCCATACTTTGGCATTTGCAGGGGGTCTCCATCCTGCCTGCTTGATCCCACCCACATATCCTAAAGCTAAGTCTGCCTGTCAGTCTTCCCACCTCAGATGGATTCAGGGGAATGATCTACTCAGAGCCTCATCTGCAGAGAAGAGTCATTCCAGCTACCTACATGATCAAGCTAGTTCTTCACCCTTAAATATAAACAAACAACTAAAGCATAAACCAAAAGGACCACTGTGCACAAACCAAACAGCTAAACCAGAGAAATAAGATATAACACAAGGATTATGGCTAACCTTGAAAACTTTCTAACTGATATCTTCAGAGAGATTCAAGAAGTATTGTGACCATTTCAAAGGAACTGGTTTTTATTTGTTTTGAAAGGGTGTAATCAATGCCTAGGAATGAATTTTTTGGAAAAATAAGATTTATGTATAACTTTTGTCAATTATAATAATTTTTTTAAAATACAAGGCCTGAAAAACAGAATGAACAATTCTGAAGACTGAATCAGATAAATGAAAGATAAAGCCGGGAAATCTCCCAACGCGTAGAACAAATGACAGATAATTAATAAAAGAAAGGTCTTGAAATATTGGAAGTTGACACAGGTCAACCAGTCAGCACCTCCACTGGGGGGAAAAAACAGAATTTTAGTTTTAATTCTCAACTTTCTTCTATTTTTATCTTTAATTATCTCTTCACTTCCATTTTAGGTGAGAATTTTTTAATAGAAAAAAGAAAATTCAGTAGAAAAAAGTAGAGTGATGTGTTCAAATTGAAAGGACTCAATAACCAATGAGCAATGAAAGTAAAACAGAAGTGCCAATCAGCAAAAGCAAAAACTGTAAAAATTATATGTGAAAAAATGAAAAATCAAATGGAAAGAACTTTGCGTACACAATTAGCAAAATCATGTGACATTTATAAACTATAAGAATAGAGAAAAATCCTTGATATTTCCAGAAATTAAGAAACAGGTGAACCTTCCTTCTCATGATGAAATTCAAAGAGCATCAAACTGAGAGGAAGTCAAGGGTGCCATGGTTTCAGATTCTGAGCAGAAAGTCTTCAATCTGGAATCCAACAGTGAGTCATGTGAATGACTCTGAAAAAGAAAGTCATCAACATGTCTCCCGAAAGAGCACAGATACACATTAAATCCTGGATAGAGCATTAACAAAGCCATCAGTTTATTTAAAAATGTCTCCTTGGTCACAGAACCAAGGAGAATGTATCCCAAATAGTCAAGGGCAGTGCAACATTTTTTTT
Organism: Callithrix jacchus; assembly: GCF_049354715.1. Lineage (NCBI taxonomy): Eukaryota > Metazoa > Chordata > Mammalia > Primates > Cebidae > Callithrix > Callithrix jacchus. Next base: position 74,381,677 of record NC_133518.1, read on the forward strand.
TAAATATGTAATCGGCCAGGCACAGTGGCCCACGCCTATAATCCCAGCACTTTGGGAGACCAAGGCAGGCAGATCACAAGATCAGGAGATCAAGACCATCCTGGTCAACATGGTGAAACCCCGTCTCTACTAAAAATACAAAAATTAGCCAGGCGTGGTGGTGTGCGCCTGTAGTCCCAGCTACTCAGGAGGCTGAGGCAGGAGAATCATTTGAACCCAGGAGGCAGAGGTTGCAATATATATATATATATATATATATATATATATATATATATATATAATATCATCTACTTTTATTGAAAAAAGGAGAAAAAAATTGCTATGACTTCAGTGACACAGAATCAACTGGAATTTCTGATTATCAAAAAGATTCCTAGTAAACTAGTATTTGTTTACTTATTAAAAAGTATTCACCAAAAAACCAGCAGCCACCCCATAACATAAGATTTATGGCTAGCCTTGAAAACTTTCTAACTGATACCTTCAGATGTATTCAAGAAGTATTGTGACCATTTTAAAGGTACTGGTTTTTATTTCTTTTAAAAAGGTACAATTAGTGCCTAGGAATGAAATTTTTAGAAAAATCAGATTTATGTTTAATTTTTTGTCAATTATGATAAGTAATTTTTAAAAAATTATTGCAAGGCATGAAAAATAGAATGAACAATTCTGAAGACTAAATCAGATAAATGAAATATAAAATTGGGAAATCTCCCAAAACATAGAACAAATGACAGATAATTAATGAAAGGAAGGTGAGTTCCCGTAAAGTAAGGAAGGATACAAAGTACACACTTGCTTGTGTTCCTCAACATTGTTCTGGGTGTCCCAGGGTGGGAAAAACAAGCAAAAAGTATAAATATTGGAAATGAAGAGACAAAGTTGCCATTACTAGCAGTTGATATGAGAGTTGATTTAATCAACTGAAACATGTGTGACTAATAACAATTCTGTACGCTATAAGCTCAAAGTACAAAACACAAATTCCATCCAATTTATTTATACCAACAATACCTATGACACACCTATGACTCTCTCTAACAAGAAATATGTAGGTCCTATGTGAAAAAACATGCAAGCATTGTGAAGAGACAAATAAGGAGATCTAAACAAATGGAAAGACACGACTTTTAAATGAGAAGACTCAATATTGTAAAGATGTCATCCACCCTAAATAAATAATCAAGTTGATTCCAGTCATAAGCCAACAAGTCTTTTGTAATGCAAATTAGCAAATTCATTCCACTATTCTTCTGAGAAAATTAATGGCTATTAGGTTGGTGCAAAAGTAATTGCAGTTTTTGTCATTGCTTTAAATGGCAAAACCACAAGTACTTTTGCACCAACCTAATATATTATCCGAAAAATTTAAAATATCATACAATTCTTGTTTACTTTAAAAACTATGAAATAGGAAAGGACAGTGTTTTCAGATTGCGGTTGAGCTTCAGGAGATCCTTTTGCCAGCAGAGTCACCCTCAATGCAAAATAAGCCTCACACTAAGCTGCTGGCCTCACCTCGGGACCACCCATGCTTAAACCTGAGTGCGAACCCCTCAGCCACCAATTCTCTCTTTGGCTTCATCTCCATTCCTATCTGAGCTTGCTACCCCTGACTTGCTCTGCCAAACTCCCTAAGTGTTCCAGCCCTCCACCGTGTCCTCTGAAACCTTGAGGTGTGATAACCATGCTCTCTTGTATTCTGAGAGTCTTCCCAGTTTCTCTGTCTCATGACTCACTGAGGCCAGGTGTTCCCCAAGACACACTGCTTCCTGCAGCCTTCTCCAGTGGAGGCTTCTCCCAGCACCGTTCCTCCAATTTTGTGGTAGGAACGTGGAGAAAGGTCCCCTTCACCATCCAGGGCTGTCTCTAGGCAGTTACTCATTCCCAGATATACGACTGACCACTGTATAAAGACCCTGCATGGTCTAGTCCTTGCATCCCCCTCGGCTTTATATATAATATAGCTAAATCCCAGCCATACACGACAGTTCAGCAACTGTGAAGTACATATGGCTCCCTGAACCCATCATGTGTTTCTTGCTTCAGTATATTTACCCTTCTAGCCAGACCTCTTCTTTCTTCTTTTAGAGATAAGAGTTTCGCTCTGTCATCCAGGTTGGAGTATAGTAGCATGATTATAGCTCACTGCGGTCTCCAAACTACCAGGGCTCAAGCCATTCTCACTTCAGCCTCCCAAGTAACTGGGACTACAGGCACATGCCACCATGACCGACTAATTTTTTTTTTTAATTTTTATTTTGTAGAGATGGGATCTCAGTTTGTTGCCCAGGATGGTCTTGAACCCCTGGATTAAAGCAATTCTCATGCCTCAGCCTCCCAAAGTTTTCGGATTACAAGTGTGAGCCACCACAACTGGCAGATCCTTTCTTCTGAGCAGAAGACTATTTCCTATTTCCCCTACTTCTTGCCCCCTCTATTAGCATGGTTCCAGTAGTGCTTTAATTCACAACTTTGATCAGGAAGCCTTTCTCTTCAATCCTTAACCCCCTCGCCACCCAACAGCCTGGGTTAAATGGCCTACTTAGGTCTGCTTCACTGCACACAGACTCTGAGGTGGAGAATCACTCGCAGGTAGTTTCTGAGAGGCACTTTTGGGAACAGGCCCTGGAAGACACTAGAGAAAGGGAAAATGGGCTAAGGGAGATGTTGAACTGCAGTACAGTCACAGCAAAGGCCTTGGGCAATTGCATAAGGTGCTCTGAAGCTGCAGTGGTCCATCAGAGTCATTACAAATTGGCAAAAGAGCATGGGGCCTATATTCTAACATCTACCAGCCATGCCTCCAAGGAAAGGGTTTGGTCTTAATTGAGGCTGCTCCCTTCACTGTGAACCTGCAGTCAACAGTGCTCCAGCAGTGGGTGAAGGAGGCTGGCGATCCGGGCTGTGCACCACAGCTCCTGCTGCGTGACCCTTCTCTGCACTTACCAGCATGTGTTATAATGCCTCAGTCTTCCCTCTAGACCAGGGCTGAGCAAGCTACAGCCTGCAGGAGAAATCCAGCCCCCTGCCTGTTTTATAAATAAACTTCCATTGAAACGCAGCCATGTTCATTCATTCATGCATTGTTTATGGTTATTTTCATATTATAATGCAGAATTGAGTAGTAGTGACAGACTATGTTGATCTCAAAGCCTGAAAGAGCTACTGGCTAGCACTTTACAGAAAAAGTTTACCAACTCCTGCTCTGTTATCTTACGCATTGTTCACTAACTAGTGCCTGGAAATTAAGTCTTAGAGGAATAACCAATGAATTAATGTATGGATGAATGAGTCACATGGACTTGGGTTTGATTCTTGGCTCTGCCACTCAAAAACTATGATCTTGGGCACATTGATTAACCTCTCTAAATTCAGGTTCCTCACAACAAAATGAGACTTATTACTTCCTTTCTAGGGTTGTAGTAAACGTTAAATGGAAAAGTATATGTAGACCAACAGCACAGTACCTGGCACATACTATATGTTCATCTAAGTAAGAGCCATTAAGTCTATTCAAAAAGTTGTGCTACACTTTAAGGCTGAGAAAAAGGCTGAATTATGTCCTTCTTCCCTATATGAGTAGGCCAGATAGATGTTAGTAATGTTTGTCTTATCAAAACAAAGCAAGAAATAAACAAACAAATAAATAAATAGATAAACCTTTAGCACCTGCTAGAAACACAAGGTTTTCCTGCTGCATCAATGTGACAGACAATCCTGGTGGTTCTCAGAGGTATCATGCTTTATATATCTGGCCCAGATCCTAATTAATTGGTGAAAGCCAGATGCCATAAATGAGAAGTGCCAAATTTTGAGGATGATGACTAATCTGTCATAGCCATTCAGAATTCCATTTCATTAGCAGGTACAGCCATGCTCCGGGCAAGGCCCAGAAGATTGTTTCCAAAGCAAGATTTCCAGACGGACGGGTCACGGCACATTTGACGGGGCTGTTAATGCTTTTATATGAGCCACTTTGTAATGATGTTGTATTTAGCTAGGGTAACACTAGATGCTATTAACCTGCAGACTTCAGCGGTTTAGCAAAGAAGTTTATTACTCATTCATCCAACAGTCCGAAGGGGGTGTGTTAATTTTCTATTGCTATATAACAAAAAACACCGCAAGTTTAGCAGCTTAAAGCAACACAAAGTCATTATCTCACAGTTTTTCTTGTACAGGAGTCTGGGCATAGGTTAGCTGGTTTCTTCCTTAGTATCTTATCTTACAAGGAGGGAATTGAGGTGTCAAGATTTCAACCACATCTGGGACTTGGGGTCCAATTCCAAGTTCACTGCTTGTGGGAAGAATTCACTCCCTTGCAGCTGAGGTCCCAGTTTTCATGTGAGCTGCAGTTGAGGAATGTGCTCAGTAACCAGAGGCCACTGCAGGCCCTTGCCACGTGGCCCACCTCCTCTCACAACCTAGAAGCTTACTTCTTCAAGGACAACAGGATAGTCTCACTCCAGTCTGCTAGGGTGGCCTCTTGCATACAATAACATAACATAGCAGTCAGCACAGTGACTAGCCCATCACCTTTCCCAGACGATGTAAGCTAATGAAGGGAGTTATTATCCCATCCTATTCATGGGTCCTGCGCACACTTTAGGGGAGGAGACTACGTCCTCCTGCTCCCTTAAGTCCTCATTATCTTCTTTCTCCTCTTCTCCTTATCCCCTTCTTTCTGCTCATCTCCTCCTACTCCTACCACTAGCCCAGTTATTATCATTCTTCACCAGGGGTCTCTGTATGTTTAGGAGACCCTATTGTTTGTCTACCCCATAGACACTAATAAAATGCTTTCAATATTGCTCTGGTATCCACCCTACTCCGTATGACCATACTCTCAGTCCAAACACCAAAGACGCAAATCCTGACTGGTTTAAGCAGTCATGGTTGTTCAAATTCCGGCCAGTGAGACCTGAAGGAAATCTAATGGTGAGCTCCTAGAAAAGGTTTTCCAGACTGATTAGAACACATACAAGAGAAGATGTCATCATTCTTCTGCTGCTGAATATTTGCAAATGGGCAGCCATTTGAGAAGCCAGCTTTCAGACTGGAATGAGAAAGGCAAAGTTAAAGGATGGAGAGAACCTGAGTCCTTAGTAATGTCATCCTGCTGCTGAACTAACTATCCCTAGAGTCTCCCTGCATTAAGATCTGTTGTTGTATGAAACAATATTCATATTATTTAGATCAGGCTGAAACTGGATTTCATATACCTGCAATTGTAGACACCTAAATGATTGGGTGGGTGGGTATCAATTTTTAATTGTGACACCATCCACAGAGCACAGCGAAATTATGCAAAATATTGTGGCACCCGTACTTCACATACTGTAGTGGGAAACATTAATGATGAGGACGATCATGATAACCTTAGCAACAAAGTTGACAGAAGCTGCCTCTGGCCAAGGATTGATGTCAAGGTCACCAACATGGAATTTGCAGAACCAATTGCTGCGGACTTTACCAAACAACATCTAGAAGTAGATAAACATGGGTTCAACATCTTTTCTATGGTCTTCCAGATTTAGCATTATCCAGTTTGAGAATAGAGTAAAGTGTCCCAGTGACAGCCTTTAGAGAAGCTGTTAATGAGTTGTTATTAAAAGCTTGATTGAATGCCCCTTTCCGATCCAAATCAGTGGAGCAGAATAGTCCAAATCGGAGTTTCATTGATTTATGTTTAATGAGGTTGCAAGGAGGTAAATAGAATTCATGCTCAGGCTCCATTAGCATTGTCAACAGTTGATAATCCCAATACAAAAATGTGTTCTCCGTGAGGTTTGTTTTCGTTGTTGTTTTATTTTTGCCATAAACATGCATCCCACCCACATGGATGATATGAATGGAGTGGTTCTTTACCCAAAAAGCCAAGTGAACTCCTGAGGAATTGTGTCCTTTAAAGGTTTAGTTGGCCTGTAGTGCTGACAGCAATGCATCTGATTCTGCACAGTGACTCAGATTCGAAAGGTACCTTGTATCATTCCATCCATCCACGTGCATCTTGGGGAAAAATAGAAAAGGCAAGCCAGGCATTGAATTATCAAGGTAAAATATTTCAGGTAACTGGCTCCATAAAGCCAAACAGAATGAACATTCTCCTGGCAGTGTCTGGAGAACTCTGTCAGCCTTATATTTCTATTTTATGTGAATCCAATAAACAGAGGAGGCCAAACTAGGGCATTTTGCAAACCTTGAGAGGAGATTTCTTCATGTTCATCGAGTCACATTGCTTGTGATAGGTTAGCAGTAGGTCTCTAAAAGAATGGAATTTTTCTTTTCTTTTAAAGGTGTATGGAAATGAGAATCAAAGCCAAAGATCATCTGGAGTGGTCTATTTTTACAGAAAGCAATTTGCTGAATTTGTCATTCATTCAGGAGGACAGCCCGCTGTCAGCCATGGCAGGCATCAGCAGTAACAGCCAGCTCTTAGAATAAAACTCTTTCCATCCTTGAAAATATCTTTCCATTCTTGAAAAATCTTTCCATTCTTAAAAAGCGTGAAAAAGGAATATTATCAAGTGCAAAGGCAGGTGAGACAGTAAGCGAGGGAATAAGAAAATATAAGGCATTTTCTATATATTTGTGTACATGGTACTATACAAATAGTTTTACTAGTGTGCGTTTATCTACTCATAAGCTTTATCAGTGCATGGGTGTTAAGATACATGTTTCATGGGTATGTGTGTCTATATCACACGCTCTGTGAATGTAAGTAATAATAACTAACTAATGTTTATTGGGTTGATACTGTGTCTCAGACTCTGTGCTAAGAGCTTTATGGGGATTCTCTCCTTAAATTATCTCAACGGCCTACATTTTCCACTCAGCAAAGAGGCTAATAGAACCATTAGGATACAGAACCAAAATTTGGATCCTGGCAGCTTGACCATTTTGGGCAAACAGCTCCCCAGGGCCCACTGCCATTTATTTGGTTGCTGTGCTGCATGGTGACTGTGTTTATATATGTGTTTAGATATTTTCTGTTTGGTTTGGAGAAAAGCTTAAAGAATATCCGTACTTTTATTGTCTGTATTAAATCAGTACATTTACTCATACTGAGACAATTAACCTAACAAACACACCCATATCTTGGTAACACACTGATGTATTCAGCAGCAAATTGAAATGGAAAAACTAACATCTGATGGCATTTGTAATTCCTGATTGATCTTTTTTTTTTTTTTTTTTTTTTTGAGATAGAGTCTTGCTCTGTCACCCAGGCTGGAGTGCAGTGGCTCTCTCTCAGCTCACTGCAACCTCCGCCTCCTGGGTTGAAGCAAGTCTCCTGCCTCAGCCTCCTGAGTAGCTGGGACTACAGGCATGCACCACCAGCTAATTTTTGTATATTTTAGTGGAGACGGGGTTTCACCATGTTGGCCAGGATGGTCTCGATCTCTTGACCTCATGATCCGCCCACCTTGGCCTCCCAAAGTGCTGGGATTACAGGCATGAGCCACTGCGCCCAGCCTCCTGATTGATCTTTATCTTCAAATATATATGTTTCATAATCCACTTAGTTCACTTGCCATCTGGCTTCTGGCTCATACAGTTTGTGTGAGGTTTTTGACTATACAGTTAGGGGATTTGAACTCTCTTTATACCACATCTTCACATGGATATCGAATAGTCATCACAAAATTAACCCATAAAAAGCAACTACCCAATATCCATCCTTTTCATGAATCAGACATCCTTCTTCCTACTATCATCTAAGTGAATGGCCACTCCCTCCAATGGCAATTATAGAAACCAAAAACCCTAGAGTCACCCTTGGCTACTCCCTTTTTTTCAAACCCCACATTCAACCCACTAAGAAATCCTGTAGACTATAACTTCAAAATATGTCCAGAGCATACCGCTTCTTATCGTGTCCACTGCCATAACCCTGGCTTAAGCCATCTTCTGTCTATAGAAATGCTGGTCCTTTCTAGAAGTCATAAGTCAGGACAATCTTTTTAATAGTCAGGTCTCTTCAAGTCAAGTAATGAAATTCTATAACACTGAGAACAAATCCAAAGTCTTTATCGAGAATCTGCTTGTGTAACTATCCTTGTCTTTTGCCTCCTCCTCTCCCTCTCCTCGTCTACTCCAGTCATTGAAGCTCAAGCTTCTTGATGTTCCTCAAACACACAGAACATCTTTCCATCCTCACTTGGGAAAATGACCAGGATCAAACAGTGCTAGTGGGAGATGTTCCAAAGTGGCTCATAAAAGAAGTGCCCAGGAAAGGCAGGGACTATTTTGCTAACCAATTGCACCATAGGAAGTAAGACCACAGCAGCTAAGCCCAGGAGAGACTGTCCCTCCATGATTAGATCTTCAAGAGACAGTGATGACTGGTCCCCAGGTCTCCATTAGGCCAAGGGTTGTAGGCTGTGAAGGCAGCACATATGCTCAGTCATAAGGCAATATGGGTGGGTCATGAGCATGGCTTTTGAGGTCTTAGGAGACATACATTTGATTCTTGACTCTACTGCTTACTATTAGCGTGTAACTGTGGGCAGTCACTTGGTCTTTCTGAGTCTCAGACTCCTCATATTTCAAACTTTTGCAGATTTAATCTCTCACAATAATATTTCAGATTTACCAAAAATCTACATATGCCCATGAGAGTATAGCATATAACTCTAGTTAAATATATTAACTAGACAAATTAAAGATAATTGTGACTAAAATTACACACACGAAAACCCAACTGAGAATAATTTAAGCAAATATGGGTTTGTTTCTTTCTTATGAAGCAAGAAATCTGAAGAGAAGAAGTGGATGGCTTAGATCAGCTGCTCAGCAAAGCCGTGAAGATCCACCTTGTCCAGTTCATTCATGCACTCTTATTTATCGCACTGAAATGGCAGGAGGGCTGCTGTAGCTCTTGACATTATTGCCTATGTTCTGGACAAGAAGGGAAGAGAGAAAGGGAGAGAAAACTATGTCTTCTCTCTTATATTAGGAAACCAAAACTCTCTGGAGAAATCTACATTGGATGTACATTTCATTAGCCAAAACTGTCACATGGCCATTTCTAGCTGTAAGGAAAGCTGGACACATTGCTGTTCCAAGAAAAATGGAGGGTTCTTTTGTTTTTGTTTTTGTTTTTTTTAAAAAGAAAGAGAAGTAGGAATTGGAAATTGAGTATACAACTAAAAGAGTCTACAGTGGGAGGGAAAACAACTGAGAATGGCTTTGAGAAAAGTACAAAGTGCCAGAGACATTCTTCTATGTTGTCATTTGTTGGTTTTCTTCATTCACATTTAGATTTTTAATTCAACTGTAAATTTTGGTGTGGTATGAGGAGACAAAGGAATCCAAGTTGTCCTAAACTATTCTTACGCTAGCAAAATTCTACCTGCACTCACCCACCTGTGTCAGGGTTCGATGTTTGGTTCAATTCCATTGATACATGTTGTTTTGCATCAATACCATGTATTTTTTTAATTCCTCTGGTTTTGTAGCATGTCTTAAAAGCTGATTGGGATATCCCTGTCTTTGCTCCTCTTTCTAAATAGGCCTAATCCAATCTACAGGGAATTTACAAATTCGGGGTGGTGAGACACACAAAAAGAGCAAATTATAATATGATACAAATTGAAATAAGAACTATATATTTGGGGTGCAAATTATGGGAGACCCAAAGAGCAATTTGTTGATTGGAATAATGGAGGCATCTTCACTGATCCATGCAGCAGTTATCTATCAGGGGCTGCCTGTGTACCAAGCATTTCAACACTAAGTGTTAAGCTCTCTACAGTGAACAAAATAGAAAATCTCCATACCCCATGACGGTCACATTTTAAGAGAGACATAGACAAGAAACAAGTAAGTAAAATAAGTTCCAAGTATGACAAAATCTAACACAACAGGTGGCTTCCTGAAAAAGTGAGAGCATGTTCCCGTATAGAAGAACAGCATGAACAAAAGCTCAGAGGCACGAAAGTGCCCACTACTAGTTAATTGCAGCTGAAATGCTGACTGTGAGGATAAGGAACATGACCAGAGTAGGCTGGCAGTAAATGTCTGGCTTGGTCAGAGTGAGCAGGACTGACTCCTGGCTTCACCATTTACTTGCACTGTGACCTGTATCACTCTGACCCTCAGTGTCGTTGTCTATTAATTGGAATATAATTCTTTGTAAAATTGTACGGTGGGTTTAATGGGAGAGTGCGCATTAAGTGTCTGCCATACAGTTACTACTCCATAATTGAAATCCATTTTCAAATAATAGTGCTGTGTTCACTGTTCCACTTCCTTTGGAAACTGCTAAATTAGACTCCCGGCTGAAGCCATCCCTTTCTCAGTTGAGAAAATATTTTCAGTTATATTTAAGGACATAAGACTGAACAATAAATGTAAAAAATGAACCACTTGCTAATTAAAAATTTCATTTGAACTGATTCACTCATTCATTCTTTCCTCTAATATCTTTTAGGCCAACAATGTGCCATTCATTGCTCTGGACAACCACTTGGTGTCCGATCAAAATATAATAGCAGCTACATGTGTAATTTTAAAAATTCTAGTTACCATATTAATAAAAGTAAAAAGAAACTAATGAAAATAATTTAATAAAATCTATATGGAAACATGACCCAGATATTTTAATTTTTTTATATTGTCTCCCAAATCAAGTATGTATTTTACCTGACAGCATATTTCAGTTCAGTCCAGCCACGTTCTTAGTGCTCAGCCGCACATGTGGCTGATGTCTGCATTATTCTCGTATAGCACAGTGTGCATGTAATATCTACATATTCACACACCTGGGAAACAGTGTGAGCTATGAACAGAACCGACAAGGCTCTCATCTCAAGGGCTTTACACTTTAGTGAAAATAACTGAACATGCCTCTGGATTTCTAATTAATTGGAGTACAAAGTTTATATCTGGCTTTTGGTATGGTGACATTAAAGCCATGGGACAAAGAGCATTTTCTTTATCTCTTATTATTTCTAGGAGAGAAATCTACTCAATTTTCATTCAAGTCCTAAATACCGATCTACCATTTTGCTATTAGACACTTACAGTTCTCTCATACAAACCGAAATCCCCAACCTCCTGTCAGACCCCCTTCAATTAATACCAGACGTAAGCCATACCTCTTGATACACTAGTTGTGTTGATCAGTTCTTTAACTGCTGAAACACACAACCCCCAAATCTCAGTGGCTTATCACCACAAATACTTATTTCTTACTCTTATCACAGATCAGGGTCAGGAACGTGCCAGAAATTCTTATTTTAATGCTGCACAATCCACCAGTGTTTTACTTTATGACTTGTGATTACTGAGTCTATTTAAGAAATTATTTCTACCCAAGGGGCCAAAGATATTCTCCTATGTTTTTGTTAGTTTTATTCTTTCACACTTAGATAGTTAATCCAACTGTAAATTTGTGTGTGGCACAGGGAGAGGAAGGAATCCAATTTGTCCTAAATCATTCTGATACTCACAAAATTCTGCATGCACTCACCCACCTTTTTTGGAGTTCTATGTTTGATTCAATTTGATTGATATAAATGGTTTTATATGGTATTTTGTAAGTATATATTTATTTAAAAATAAGTATCATGTATTTTTAACATTCTTATGGCCTTTTAGTATGTCTTAACATCTGGTTGGGATATAACTTTCTTTGCTCCTCTTTCTAAACAGAACATTGGCCCTTTATTCTGGTTCCTTTATTCTGTAAATATTTTTATTTGCAGATGTTAATTTGTTCAGTATCCTTTGGGAATTACTTTTAATTTTTACAGTAGCTGGGAAAAAACTGACTCACTAAAACTATTAGGCCAAGCATGGTGGCTCATGCCTATAACCTTAGCTACTCTGGAAGTTGAGGTGGGAGGATCACTTGAGCCCAGGAGTTTAAGACCAGCCTGGGAAACATAGTGAGACCAGGTATCTACAATTTTGTTTTTTTATGTTAGCCAGGTATGGTGGCACATGCCTGTAGTCCCAACTACTTAGGAGGCTGAGGCAGGAGGATGGCTTCAGCCCAGGAGTTTGAGGCTTCAGTGAGCCGTGAGGGCTCCACTGCACTCCAGCATAAACGTGGTATTCCTTCCTATTATTCGGGCATTTTATATACACTTTAATTAAACATTTTAATTATCTGCACAAAATTATCCTTGCTGCTCTGCAACCCTTCTCTTGGTCTCTTTATATCAAGTCTTGTATTTTTTGTGCTCATGATCTCCAGTTGGTTCCCCATGAAAGACTGCTTATTCTTGCATCATGCCTCTGACATTGCCCCTTAATTCTTGAGGATATGCATTATGCCTATATTAAGTTTATTTTCTGTTCTGGTCCATTCATTGTCTTCTCTATGCCATGTTATTTTTTCCTGAGGGTTATATTCCCCTGGGAGTATTTGCTGCCTTAGCTGTTGTATGTGGTGGGGGAAGCAAAAGTGCAAGCCATGGAGCATGTCCCTTGCTGTCATTTGAGGAGTGAGTAGTGTACCAAAGAGCAGACTTTTCTCTGGTCCTGTTATCTGGATTCAACCACTCCCTGTTTACAACCCCCATCACCCAACCAATTAAATTTTCTTTTCAGGAAACTTCCCTGCACCTGCACATTGGGCACTTTTTTTTTTTTGCCAAAAGCTGTCATATAGCCCACATATAGAAGGGAGGCCAGGGACAACTTTGGGGCAGGTCATTGGCCTACCCCTGATATATCTGCCCCCTATGGCAGCAGGCATCCAAAGATTCTCTACAACCCCACAGCCTCCAGTGTGCCCCAAACTGGCATTGCTACATAAATGCTTTGCATAGACAAGAGTGTGGGAGACAATTAACTTTTTAAAGCCATATAGGAGAAGGAAGGCACCCAACAACAACAACAAAAATGATACCCTGTATCTGCCACGGTACTCAGCTGTCTTCTAAGCTTAAGACTTTTTTTCCCATATAAATGGAACCCAGGCCGGGCGCGGTGGCTCAAGCCTGTAATCCCAGCACTTTGGGAGGCCGAGGTGGGTGGATCACGAGGTGAAGAGATCGGACCATCCTGGGCAACATGGTGAAACCCCGTCTCTACTAAAAATACAAAAACTTAGCTGGGCATGGTGGTGCGTGCCTGTAATCCCAGCTACTCAGGAGGCTGAGGCAGGAGAATTGCCTGAACCCAGGAGGCGGAGGTTGCGGTGAGCCGAGATCGCGCCATTGCACTCCAGCCTGGGTAACAAGAGCGAAACTCCGTCTCAAAAAAAAAAAAACAATAAATGGAACCCAAAGGTCTACCGGTTTCTCTCTTTTCCTGTGTCCTTGGAGCCTTCAGCCTTCTTCCTGTCCTATGTGGAATATCCAGGAGTGGATTCAGGGGAATCAGCATAGTTTATCTTCATTCTTTCAGTCAGGTGTACTTCTACACACACAAACACACACAGACACACGCATGTACATTTTTCTATTGTTTGCTTACTGTTTATAGCCAGAGTTTTCAAAACAATGTAAATAAGAGTTTTTATTCCTAGAATAAACTCTATTTGACCATTGAATATAATTCTTTCAATAGATTTATTTGGTTTCCTAGTATTTCACTTCCAATGTTTTTCTTTCTATTTAGAAAGGAAATTGGTTTGTAGAATGTGGATGTTTGTATATTTGGGTTCATGTGTTCTTCACTGGGTTCCAGCAAGAGAATGGTATAGGTTTGAAAAAAAGTAAATGTGGATCTATGCTGTGGGACAGATTATGTAGTACAGAATCTGTGTTTCTTAAAGTTTTGAAGAAACTTGCCCATAAACTAGTCCAGGCCTGGTGCAGTGGCTCACATCTGTAATCCCAGCACTTTGGGAGGCTGGGGGAGGGTGGATCACCTGAGGTCAGGAGTTCAAAACCAGCCTGGCTGACATGGTAAAACCCCATCTCTACTAAAAATACAAAAAATTAGCCTGGTGTGGTGGCAGGTACCTGTAATCCCAGCTACTCAAGAGGCTGAGGCAGGAGAATCGCTTGAACCCAGGAGGCGGAATTTGCAGTGAGCTGAGATCGCACCATTGCACTCCATCTGGACGAGAAGAGCAAAACTCTGTCTCAAAAAAAAAAAAAAAAAAGAAAAAGAAAAAACAGTCCAGCCACTCTGTTTCAGATAATTATTTAGAAATCATTTTGTATATTTTATCTAATAATTGAGCTAATCAGCTAGTCTATCATTTAAAAATTAATTTTAGCAATTTACATTTTCCCAGAGGTTATTTTTTAAGGCCAAATATTCAAATATATTAGTGAAGGTTCTCAAATCATCTGCATTTGTGGTTATACCACATTTCTTATTCTAAAGTTTGTTTCAGTGGAGATATTTTCTTTTCCTATTGATTAGACTAAGTAAATTATTCTATTTTGACAGTTTTTCAATAAACTAGTTCTTAGACTTCTCTATTTTATGACTTTTTGATATCTCCCCTGATTTATTTGGCCTCCTTTGTTTTTCTTTTTATAATTTTTTAGTTGTTTCTTAGTTCACCAATATTTATTATTTCATTTGTAACAACTCTTTAGTGGCTTTGAAGTTACCCTCAAACACAACTGTGATTATGTCGCTTACATTTTTTACACTTATTATTTTCACCACTATTTTTTAATACCCTGAAACAGAAGAGGATGTGTGTGTGTGCGTGCATACATGCTAATGAGAGGTGAGGTTAAGTTCCAGCTGGTTAGGTGTGTTAATGTTTGCCTTTGGGTTATCAAATGACTGTCCCACAGTTCTGTGCTAATAGAATGTGGCCTGTTTAATCATCCAGTCTGAGCAACTCACTGAGAAATCCTTGGTGGTTTCTCAAAAGGTAATTTTTGGTGAGTGTTTCATAAGCACTTGAAAATAAAATGTATTTACTGAAGTGTAAAGAACTTAATACTCTCGATGAAATCAACATTATAAGTTCAATTGTTCATATATCTTATACTTTCTTTTACAATGTGAGATTTAGCATGGATTGAAGGATATCAAAGTATTTTACTACTGGTTCATTTCTATTTCTTTTATGGTTTAAAAAGTTTTATCTTCAGTAGTCTAATGTCATGTTATTTGACACACAATAACACATAACTGTTTAAACTTCATTTTGGATTGTACCATTCACCACTAAATTCGACTCTGTCTTACTAATTTCTTTTAACTTAAATTTAATTTCATCCAATATTAATACCGCAACGCCCTCCTTTGTATCAGCATGCCTCATTCTCTTTGCTAATTCTCATTTGATCTTTATGAGTTATTTTGGTTTTAGTGTGGCTCTTTTAAACTACATTGTAAATGTGTTTAATGTGGAACATAACCCATTAACATTTACTTTGCAGGGGCAAAGGAAAAGCCTCTCCTTCACCTCCTAAAGGTTCACTGAAAAATCAACACACAAAAGGCAAATTAGTAGAAGAAATGGCATACAAATGTGTTAGTGTGTGTGTGGGAGAATCACAGAGTGTTTGTACCACCCGCAATGGGGTAAATATGATTATATACCCTTCTTCTTAGGGGAAAGGGAGATGAGGAAGTGTGGATGATTTTAGGGGGGCAGTGTATGATTTTTAAGGGAATTCAGTGGGCTTAAAGAGAATACAATGGCCTCAGAGAAAGTTTTTCGGACCCTCAGAGCAGACAGAGGTTTGTGACAAAAGTCTGTTCAGGTCAGGGAAGGGACCAGAGGTAACTGTTTTCTTCTTTGGCAGGTGCAGACTTTAGGCAGTTAAGAGGACTTCAGAAAACAACTTCATCCTGTACTTTGGAAATCACAGAGGACTAAGAGACAGGGCAGGGGAAGGTCTGAGACACCGTGAGGATGCTTCTTTAATTCAGTCTGTCAAAGCACCATATTTGGGGTGTCCCAACCACTGCCATATGTTTGATTTTGCCTCTGTCATTTTATTTTCTATTTCTAGAGATTATCATATTTCTTGCTAATTGTTTTGTTTTCTTTTTAAATTATTCTTTGCCAGATAACTTTTTTCCTGATAAACTGAAGACAATCTAATTTGTAAAATATATTAACGGCTACTTTTTAAATTCTACTTAACACTATTATAACTATGTAACTCTAAAGTATTAACACTGAGAATAGAATAACACATCCTTCTCCTCTTCTATCCTGAGAGAATAATAATAGAAACTACCAGATAGTGTTGATCAGAAGATTAAAAGAACTATAAAGTTCTATGAACTGTTTCTGGCACATAGAAAGACTCAAATGTTACTGTAACTGATACCACTGCTGTAGTCATTGTTACATTTTCTCCATATAAAATGAGGAAATTCACATAACCTGATTTCCTTTTTCAGTCCCTTCCTTTTCCAGTAATAAGCATTTTCACCAGGGGTCCCCAGCCCCAGGGCCATGGACCATACCAGTCCATGGCCTTTTAGGAACCTGGCTACACAGCAGGAAGTGAGTGGGGGGTGGGGGCTAGTGAGCATTACTTCCTGAGCTCTGCCTCCTGTTGGATCAGTGGTGGCATTAGATTCTCATAGGAGCAGAAACCTTATTGTGAACTGTGCATGTGAGGGCTCTAGTTTGTACACTCCTTATGAGAATCTAATGCCTGATTGATCTGAGGTGGAGCACTTTTATCCCCAAACCGTCCCCACCTCCACCTCATCCATGGAAAGACTGTCTTCCATGAAACTGGTCTCTGGGGCCAAAAAGGTTGGGGACTGCTGCCCTACACCAGTTGTGTTTTGTTACTACAATTTATGGTATTTTTTATTATTGTTATAACATTTCTAAACAATGTGTCATCTGTTTCAGTATTTTTGATGAGTTAATTTTCTTTGTAAGCTATATCTATACTCGTCATTTTAATCTAGCCATGTTTAAACTATTCCAAGCACAAGTATTTTTGTGCCTTACATTTCCCATATTTCCCAATGCTTTTGTTTTCTCTGATCATAAACGGTAATTTGTCTGCGTTAAGAATATTTAGGTTATAACTTTGTCTCACATTGCTTCATATTGTGGGAGGGAAATTTGAAGTGATCTAAGATTTCTTTCTTTGTGGTTTACCCATTTTCCTGTCTATATGCTTTGATATCCGTCCTTCCTTTTTTTTCTCTCTGATTCTGCAAATAATATTTTAATTCAGTTCCACTTTTAAAAAAAAAAAA
Source organism: Callithrix jacchus (assembly GCF_049354715.1). NCBI lineage: Eukaryota > Metazoa > Chordata > Mammalia > Primates > Cebidae > Callithrix > Callithrix jacchus. The sequence goes on from NC_133518.1 coordinate 74,398,789, forward strand.
AAGTAGTTTCCTTATTACCTCCATAATGAGCATATTAACTAAATTTTCTCTTTTTTTGAGACGGAGTTTTGCTCTTGTTACCCAGGCTGGAGTGCAATGGCGCGATCTCAGCTCACCGCAACCTCCGGCTCCTGGGTTCAGGCAATTCTCCTGCCTCAGCCTCCTGAGTAGCTGGGATTACAGGCACGCGCCACCATGCCCAGCTAATTTTTTGTATTTTTAGTAGAGACGGGGTTTCGCCCTGTTGACCAGGATGGTCTCGATCTCTTGACCTCGTGATCCACCCGCCTCGGCCTCCCAAAGTGCTGAGATTACAGGCTTGAGCCACCACACCTGGCCACTAAATTTTCACATATAGAAAACTTAGATACATTCAACTGTTTACAATTCATGCCTCCATATGTTTACATTCACGTGAAGTATATGAACTTATTTACTTGTATATATTTGTAACTCTTACACACTGTACCTTTTAAAATAACTAACACGTAGTATGCTTATTTCCTAAAAGTTCATTCATCTATGGTTATTTATGGTGAGGAGAGTCTCTTTTGAAGAATTACAATAGTTAGAGTCATACTATGAGAATTCAATTAATTTTTGGTACCATACCCTTCTGACAGGTTACTTTAACTTGCTGGCAGGAAAAGAGATGTCTCTGTTCAGTACACTGACCTGACACCTGACACATGGTGACCCCCCCCCCCCCCACTGACAGATTTGGGTCTTCTTTCCTCATTTAACCCAGAAGCTCTCTCTTATCTTGTCTTTGAACAGTGCTTGTGCCATAGTCATTCTGAAGTCGACTTCAGGATCCAGTTATTTCTTTATATCTTCCTGAATGTCTTTAGTGATTTTCAACTTACTGTACTTTTCCTTTGCCTTCCATGAGAACTTCCTAAACATACCCACACATAACCAGATGGCCTTTCTGTGGACAGTCTTTCTCTCGTTCACCTTTCCTACCGTTTTACATTTTCCTATGGCATATATTACTGGTTGCTACAAATCCTTCCTGAACTCTTCAGTTTGGCCATCTCCGCTTTCATATCTTATTTTGAAGATTATGTTTCCTCACATGTATTAAGAGAACAAAGTAGAGAGTATATAAAATTTACTTTTTATTCCAACAGTAAGCATTTTCCTAGTTCTGTTTCCCTTTTACTACCTGAGTGTTACCTTCTTACTTCATTTTATGTTTTAAAAGTTTTCATTGGCATTAGAGCATTGATTGCTTTTTATGTTATTTTATTTCTAAATGAAAAAAGTTTCCCAAGATCTAAATATAGTGAGAAAAGTATCCTATTATGGCTGTAGTATTCATATGGGTGGTTTAAGAGTCATGTAATTCTTGATCTTGCTTTCCAGGTCTAGGAAAAAAAAAATTTTTAATCAATTGAAAAATAAAAATAAATTTCAAAGGAGTCATATTATTTTTTAAAGTAGAAGAGAAAACAACCTCAGAGGTCAAAAGAATAAGCAGATTATAAATCTTCCACAACTGCTGGCCATAATCAGCATTAGCATCTCCATTGATAAATATAACTTTATAAAAATATTGTTATAAACTCATCCACTAAACATATTCAATGAATAAAATTAAAGATGAATGACAAACTAGACTCTGTCCGTAGAGGCCACATAAACTGATTTATAAACATATAAAAAGATATTTAGCCCCACTGACAAGAAACTAAAAGTTTTTTTTAAGTTTTGGTGTCATTTTTGCCTATGATATCAGCAAATATTTTAAAAATTAATTGTAACAAGTACTAGTTAAGGTATATAGCAAAAGACACTCTCTTATACCAGCCAATGGTCATTGTGTATGCAAACATGTAGGTACAAAATGTTTATTCCAGTATTGTTTGCAATAGAAAATATACTAGTGAGGATAAGGATAGGCTGCTGTAACAGAGAAACCCAGTAAATATTCCGTGACTCAAAAAATATCGTTGTTTATTCCTTTCTCACATAGGTTTCAAGGAAAGCTGTTTAGGTTAGCAGGGCAGCTGTACTCCTTTCATTATATGGCATTAAATATGAAAGACCTTGGAAGACCCAGTTCCTTCAAAGACGGTGTGTAGCTGTTCCCTGGGACATCTTCACAACCTCCATGTTTGAATGGTGCCCCTGCCACATCCATATTACAGCCAGAGTGAAAAGGGAAGAGAAAATGAAGTAGGCATGCACACAGCCTTAAGACTGAATTTCAGAAGTAATACACAACATTTCATTGTATTCCATTAGCAAAAACACAGTCTTGTTTCTGCCTTTATCTGCCAGAAGCTTTGAAACATATAACCTAGCCACATACCAAGGAAGATAGTTAAAATGGATTTTGTTAAAGAACTACAGGTCTCTGCCTCAAGAAAATGGAATTATTAATTAATCTGGTACCTCCATTCAATGAAATATTAGGCTTCAATAAGAAATAAGTTAAATCTCCCATGCTACTAGATACCTACAATAAAAAGATCCTCAGTATACATTATGAGATGTAAAAATCATGATACAGAAAAAGATACATTGTATATTAGATGGGTGGTTTTTAAAAGAGGCAATCTATACACTTATGCACAAGCCTACAGACAGAACAGTGCTGGAAGAAGAAACTTCATAGAGGTTTTATCCTCAGTTGAACTAGAGATCTGATGTGAGAAGACTTACTTTTCAATAGGTTTCTTTTTTGTACTGTATTTTGTTTACCATGTATGTATCATTATTAATATTGTAGAATGTAAATATAAATATGAACAAGTTCTTCCCTTGCTTCCCACATTCAGCACTATCTGTTGCTACTAGATGTTGTCAGGCTTATTAACACATTACCAATCTCTTTTCCTGTCTTGGGCTTTGAACTTGAAGCTCCTTTCCTCCTCATTTTCCTTCTTTTGCTCATAAATATTGTCCTAAAATATGCCTCCCAAAATGATCCTGTCTATATTTTTATTTTTTTCTCACACGACTGAGTTTAATGCCATATAATGAATGTAATGGATCTGTTCATGTATCTCTCTCCCCAAATGAGTGAAAACTTGAGGACAAGGAGCATGTTGTTGCTTCTCCTTGTCCCCAACAGAATGGATGACAAAGAGCATGTAGCCAGTAAGTATTTGTGGAAAAGCTCCCCCCACTCACTTAATTTAACAAACATTTATCTAGTGACTATATGTCTCCTCTTTTAAGTAGATTATCTGCTCTTCATATGTTTTCCTATTTCTCTTTTTTGCCCTGTGTATTTTCTCCCAAAAAATAACTGTTCGCTCTCCGTGAAGTAAAATGTAAAGGACACTAGTTTCAGAATCTAGTCATGTAAATGTCAATCAGGGAGAAATGAAATTTATTTTAATAAAGAAGAACATGCATTGATATGAACCACTTGTTTTTAATATTTCTACAGATTGATATAATAATATAGATACATATATGTAGCTGTATGCATACTCATTTATATATTACATAGCTCTGTCCACTAAGAGATCGGGAATGTTAGTGCCTAAAATTAATGCCACCCCATAGCAATAAGCACATCTAGTCCCCAGACATCCCAGTTTCTAGATGCCATTCCCCAATAAAACTAACCAGGTTCCTTGAAGAAATGGATGGTTGCTTGGGACAGGAAAAATACAAGATAAGCCTAGAGAACTCTTATAGAAAGTAGGGAAGCATTCCAAACTGACTGGGGCAGGGACATGCCTAAAAAGAAGTAGGTTCCAACTAAAAGGAGCTCTGAATGAGCAAACCTGGAACCATTTGAGCAACAACATCAATCATGATAATGAGGAATTGTAACCCACAGAATAAAGCAAATATCTATCATTCCATACTGATAGAAATGAAAAATTTATTAAATGAATAAATAAATGAAGGATAATTCTGCAGTAGGATTCTAATTAATAAATGTAGAATGACTAATAGAAATACAATACCACTATTAGGCAGACAGCAGGTAATAAGTTTGCAGGCAAAATTCATTAATGGATGTTGCAATTAGAGGGCAAATGTACAATGAGAACAGGATTTTTGCCACCTCCAAGTCTCACAGTCACATTTTGAAATGAAATATAGGATAATTTTTTTAAGTCTCGTAGTTACATGGTATTTATTACAAAGGGGAAAGGGGTAATGTTACAGTGGAGCAACCCGGCAAACAATACTTTAACCCAGTGACCTACGTTAAATCACCAGTAATGGAAAACATTGACATCAGGTGTTTCCCAGTATGATGAACTAAGAAAAGCATAGCACTTTTGTCCTAGACTTTTGAAAAATACATAACCTTGATATAATAATCAGACAACATCAGACAAACCCAACTTGAAGGATAATCTACAAAATAACTGGCCAGTAGTCTTCAAAAGGCTCAAGGTTATGAAAGACAGACTGATTGAGGAGCTGATACCGATGGGAGGAAATTAAAGAGAGAAAACACATCAGTGCAATACGGAATCCTGGACTGGATCCTGGTCCAGAAAAAGGACAACAGTGAGACAACTAATTCTGACAAGGCAAAATTCTACTAAGATCTGTTAATGTTTTATACATGTGTTAATTTCTTGGTTGTTTACTATGGTTATATGAGGTGTTAAGTAGGGGAAGCTGCATGAAATGTGTGTATGAACTCTATCCTGCAACTTTTCTATATGACTAATAACATTTTAAAAGAAATGTTAGAAAAAGAAATATTTCAGGCTGGGAGTGGTGGCTCATGCCTGTAATCCCAGCACTTTGGGAGGTGGAAGCAGGGGGATGGCTTGAGCTCAGGAGTTAGAGACTAGACTGGGCAACATGGTGAGACCCTGTCTCTCCAAAAATACAAAAAAGAAATAGCAAGTCATGGTGATCTGCGCCTGTGGTCCCAGTTACTCAGGAAGCTGAGGTGGGAGGATCACTTGAGCTGGGATTGCGGGGGGAGTTGCAGTGAGCTGAGATTGCACCATTGCTCTCCAACCTGAGTGACACCGAGACCCTCTCTTAAAAAACACACAAAAAAAGTATTTCAGAAAATGTATTACTGGTTTGCTCTTTCATAGATAAAAGGAACCCAAAGCCCTCCTCAATTGAAAAATTCCGAATAATTCTGTAACACCTAATAGCTAATGTTTAAAATCAGTAGTTTTCTTTTTCTCATTTGATGTAATCTAATTTCTTAATTATCTGGAGGAAGCAAAGTCTTCCTTCTTCATTTGGCAAAGGAAACTGCCCTTATCTTATCTCTTGCTAGAAAGATTATAAAAATCAAGGAAAGCATCAGATGAGGCTCTAAACATAGCTGGGGTTGTACTTGGTGCTCTAATTCTCCAAGCAGCCTTTAAAGCTGCACGCTGGTTAATGAAAACACATTTACTAAGTTCCTATAAATTTAAAGTGTGGTTTAGCAGTATACTGCAGTGGTTTGAAAATAGAAAAGTCAAGGATTATACACATTGTTTGAGATACACAAAGTATTCTGCATATAAATTGTTGACTTAAGCTGTTAGCTCCTTTTTTCAAGCCATAAATTTTTCTTGAGTCAATACAATACAGAAAAGCCGAACCAGACTAGAGGAAAGATCTCCAGATGTGACTTAGAAGCTTGGATTCAAGTTCTAACCCCACTACTAATTTTAAGATAAAATGATATAACATAAGAAAACAAGTTTTTAAATACAGATAGGGTCACCAGTTTAAGTAAGCTGAACTCAGAATGTTACCCTCAGCTATTAGCTTTATTTTTCTCCCATCACACTCCTCTAACATGGTTGGGCAGAATTCTGTTCATCACCTCAGTAACATTTTGGGAAGATCTCATGGCTTTCATTGTTGGTCATAAGAGTCTCATTTTTAGGCATTAAAAATCCAACCCATCTAAAGCAAAATGTGTGACAGCTAATTCATTCCCCTTCCTCTCAACACCATTAACAGCCTCCTCCTTGCCCCATCCACAATCACCCCAACCAAGGCCTTAGCCTTTGGTTGAGAACCTGCGTTGGGAAAATAGGCTGTGCTCTGTTCTTTCATTGGCCTCCACCTTACTTTCTCACTTCCAAGTCCACAGGGGATTTTGCAAACAAGAGCCCTGGGAGGTCTTAATCATGTCCCACTCTGGATAAACGATGAGCAGAGCAGAACCTTGTTCATGTTCTTGAGACCAGTGTGATTCCACAAAGAACACTGTGAGCCTGTGAAACACCTCGACCTTCTTTCACATCCTAATACGTGTCATATATGAATTCTTGTATGTGAAATCTTTGCAAGTTCTCCTCCAACCAGGATTGCCACAGGCCCCTAATGCAGTGTTCCCTCTGGGCCAGCCTTGGAAGTAAGCGCCAGAGAGCTCTGAGACATTTACGTGCTTTGTTCTGTCTGTCCAACCTGTCTACGGGCTGTCTGACGTGCCGTAACTGCTGAAGTATATGTAGGATAGGGACATTTTTCTGGAATTCTTTGGAGGACGCTGTGGTAAGCAGTTCATCTAGCAGTGATGTGTACCTGGGCTTTGGAGTCGATCACTTCTAGATTCAGTCTTTTAACTAATACCTATTGAGCATCTAACATGTTCTAGGCTCAGTTTGCAATTCTGAGAGGCAGAAGTTAATGGAGCAGTGAAAATTCTCTAACCTTGTGGAAACTACATTCTAGCTTGTAAAGCAGATATTCAACAAAGAAACAAATACATGAGTAAATAATATAAAGAAGTTACATATCTCCTGATAATGATGTGCCCAGAGGGACACAGCATCACTTCTGTCATAATTCTACCAAAAAATATGTGTAACCTGACAGAATTGTGAAAAAGCATCAGACAAGCCCACATTGGAGAACATTCTACAAGACAATTGTTCTGTACTCTTTTAAAATGTCATATAAAGAAAAAAAAACAGCGAAAAGCTGACACTATTCCAAATTAAATGAGAATAAAAATACCCAAAAACTAAAAGCAATGCATAATCCTAGATTAGATCATGAAGCAGATTTTTTAATGCTATGAAGGGTGTTATTAGTTCTGCTCAAGTTCCGCTCTGCTCATCACTTGTCCAGAGGGGGATGGGATTGAGGCCTCCTAAAATTTTAGTGTGAGTTGCCTATTAGATCATAGTATTACATTCATGTTAATTTACTATGTTGTATATACATGAAAATATGGTAACACTTGAGTGAAACAGACTGAATAAAATATTTAGGAATAAAGGATCCTGATGCAGTTTATTCCCAGGGAGATCAGTGATGATGACCATGGGAACGACAACAGCAAACCACAATAATATCCGGATGTCAAAGGGGACAATAAAAAACAGTGCAAAATGGGCCGGGTGCGGTGGCTCAAGCCTGTAATCCCAGCACTTTGGGAGGCCGAGGCGGGTGGATCACAAGGTCAAGAGATCGAGACCATCCTGGTCAACATGGTGAAACCCCGTCTCTACTAAAAATACAAAAAATTAGCTGGGCATGGTGGCGCGTGCCTGTAGTCCCAGCTACTCGGGAGGCTGAGGCAGGAGAATTGCCTGAACCCAGGAGGCGGAGGTTGCAGTGAGCCGAGATCGCACCATTGCACTCCAGCCTGGGTAACAAGAGTGAAACTCGGTCTCGAAAAAAACTAGTGCAAAATGTTAACAGTTGTCGAATCTGGGTGAAGGGCACACAACACTCATGGAGCTAGTATTGCCAATTTTCTGTGTGCTTACAAGTCTTCAAAATAAAAAGTTAAAAAATAAAATCAAATAGTCATAAGTGCTCTGAAGAGGAAAGGGAGGTAGAGTGCAGGGATCGGGGAAGTCTCTATGAATGACCTTCGAGGCGAGAAGCGAGAAGACCACGGGAAGGGAAGAGCATTACGGGAGGACAGAACAGCAGGAGCAAAGGCCCTGACGGAGCCGTTTTCCGGTGTGTTTGTGATCAGCAAAGAGGCCAGAGGACTGGTGCAGAGCGAATAATGAAGGAGAATGGTAAGAATGATCAGAGGTCAGATCACAGAAAGGACGTAATGTTTTATTGTAACTACAGAGAAACTACGCTAAGGTTTTGAGCAGAGCAGTAAAATGGTCTGACTTCCATCTCAAGTAATCACTCTTGGCCACTTTGAAGGAAGTATGGAGCATGGAGCAAGAAAAAGAATATAGTTACTTTATTCAGTCAGGGAGACTTTGAGGAAGGCAGTTGTACAGGTGAGACGGGATGTCCGATTGGGATGATAATAGTAGAGGTGGTCTGAAGTGGGTGGATTCTGCATGTATTTTGAAAGTCTCATTGACTAATGTATTGGTTAATGAACTGGATATGAAGAGGAAAGGAGAAATGGGAGTCCAGGATGATTCCAAGGTTTGAGGTCTATTAACTAGATAAAATGCTATGCCCTTTACTAACTTAGAGACTGTGAAATGAGGAAGTAAGCTGGAGCGCTGCCTCCTAGAGGCCCTCAAGGGCACACCAGTCGGCAATTCAGGATCCTTTCTCTCTAAGAATCCAACTGTTGCATTTAACCTTCCCAGGTCCCACTATGAACCTCTGGTCCTTGCGCTGCCCCAGAAAACACATGAGGGGCACCAGAGCAGAGAGAGAGATGTTCCTTATGACTGCCAAGGTATACCTGCATCCATCTAGGCCGCGTCCACTCTTGGAGGAGGCCTGGAGTGGTGGGGAACATTGAAACCTGCTCAGAGTCTTCATAGTTCTCACTCTCCCTGTCCATAAGGGGTGACGTATGTAACCTGGAAGATACTTCCTCTCCTTGCATGTCCTTGAGCCATCTCAAGGCTACACACTTGTTTTCAACCCAGAAAACAAGTACCAAAGAGTATTGGTATTGCCTGACCACCACGGTGGCTCTTCAGGCTTGAGTATGTCCCCCCCACTTCTCCCTGCCTCCTTGGAACTGAGTTGTAGAACTCTGTCTCTGTTTTCAGGCCTCAGGGTCCACAGGAACACTGTCATCTGTTTCACTCTGCTCCAATTCCTTATGCTATAGACTGGCTTGATACCCTCATGTACCCACCTGGTTCCTTGAATCTGGCCCCTGCCTGACCCAGGCTCCTGGAAGATAAGGCTGCAAGAATATACTATAAAGTGAAAGTGGAGGTCACAATACAGGGGAAAAGGGTCAAAGCTGGTATCTCTTGGAGAGCAGAGATGAATACAGGAGATATTTTTAAGGAAAGGGAGATTAGCCTTGGTTACTGATAGAAAATGGGGTTCAAGGCCGGGCGCAGTGGCTCACGCCTGTAATCCCAGCACTTTGGGAGGCTAAGGTGGGCAGATCATGAGGTCAAGAGATCGAGACCATCCTGGCCAACATGCTGAAACCGCGTCTCTACTAAAAGTATAAAAAATTAGCCGGGTGTGGTGGTGCATGCCTGTAGTCCCAGCTATTCGGGAGGCTGAAGCAGGAGAATTGCTTGAAACCGGAAAACAGAAGTTGCAGTGAGCCAGGATGATGCCACTGCACTCCAGCCTGGTGATAGAGTGACACTCTGTCTCAAAAAAAAAAAAAAGAAAGAAAAGAAAAGAAAAGAAAATGGGGGTTCAAGATGAGGGAGGACTCAAAGAGTCTTCTAGGCCAGAACATTGTTCTAGGCCAGATAATTGAAGGGATGACTCATCCGTCATTTTCTTCCCACTAAATGTGGGGAATTCAAACATGTCAGGCAGGCAATCTATTCATTTGGTTACTCATTCAACGTGGAATGCCTATCCTATGCCAAAACCTGTAGCTGCGTGTTGGAGATCCAAAAATGAAAGGAATAGTCCTTGACCTCAGAACAAGAGTATGCAGAATGTCAATTGTGGTGACGTACTGCTGCAGGTATGGTAGAATGATAAGGCACCTGCATGCATAGAATACTGAGCTCCATGTGGAGGAGTCAGGGAGAGCCTGAGGCAGGGCATTAGAAGCAATACTGAAGCTGAGACTTAGACAATGAGCAGCAGGTCTCCAGCAACATATGTGAGAGAAATGTTCCAGACAATACAGCATGGACAGGACAATCTACCCAAGTTTCCATCTTTATTAACCAGTAGAGCACATGCTAGATATATTTGTCCTGTGCGACAGTACAAACACTACAGAAATATCCTCAGTGCAGCTCTTTCTGATTGCAATTGATGTTTTGGAAGCACAATATTTACCTCGGTGAGCTTTTACAGAGTACTGTATTAATTTGCTGGAGCTTCCATAACAGAATGCTGCAGACTGGGTGGCACAAGCAACAGAAAGTTATTATCTCGCAGCTCTGGAGGTTAGAAGTCCAAGATCAAGGTTGTGGTTTCTCTGGGAACTTTCTCCTTGCCTTGTAGCTGATCACCTTCTCACTGTGTTCTCACAAGATTTTTCCTCTGTGTTTCCAAATTTTCTCTTCTTACGAGGACACCAGTCAGATTGGACTAGGGTACAACCTAATGACTTCATTTTAAACTACCTCTGTAAAAGCTCTATCTCAGAAATAAAGTCATAATCTGAGGTACTGGGGGTTCAGGCATCAACATAAGAATTTGAGAGGGAATACAATTCAGCCAGTAGCAAATACCCACTATTTGCAAGGCATTATGAGAAGCAGTACTTGATAAATGAAACCTAGCATCGTACTGAGTATAAATCCTTTTGCTCTGCTGCCCATCACTTAATCTCTAAAACCACTTGAGATATAAATCAGAATCTAGAAAGGTCCGTACTGTAAAATCCTCACTGTCCTCCGCACAGTTTTTCTACCTTTTAGACAGCCAGCCAGCCATCATGTTTCCAACTTTTCTGTTTTTCACTGGACTTCTTAGGGCCCAGCAATCTCTTTGTTCTTGGGGGGAAATGCCAGTATGGTCCCTGGGACTGTACACCTTCTCCCCACTGTCACACAGCAACAGGAGCAGCAACTCGGAATGCAGAGTGGGGAGTGGCCTCTGTCACCCATGGTGGGCTTGGTGGCCATGGCATCAGACAGTTTGGCAGGATTCCTACCTGGGGACTGGATGGCTCAGAGCCCATACTCTCAGTTGCACCCTCTATGCCACCTGGGCAGGCAGGGCCTCTCTGAGGAGCGTGCTCTGAAACTTGCCATACAATCCATTACAATGCAGGTGCTGACTCTCTGAACCCACCTCTTCACCCTCCCTGAAAAAGAAGCCTCTTACCCAAAACATCAATGAGCAATGTGCTGAATTTACTAAAGAATTTGAGGAGGGAAACAAAAACAAAGAGGGAGAGGTTCGTAAAGCACATTCCTGTCAGTACTTCTCGTACTCAAAAAATCTCTGCCTTCGTGCCATCCCAGAATCTGTTTCCTCTCTGCTCTTTCCCCCACAACTCCCTCATGGCAGCCTCTTCTACTTGTCATCTATTACTCCTTGTCATTTTGTAGCTCGGGCCTTAAATGTACAAACTTCACTCTTTGCAGTATTCTGTCCAACAAAGGACTATGATTTTTAATTTGAGATTGGTCCTTGAGGAGCCATCTTCCCTAGCCAGTGGCTTCTCAAATTATTTCTTCTGAATATATCCAGTTCTGTTTCCCAAGAGGAATCTTTGCATCAGCTCTGACAGTGATACAATCACCCTGTATTGTTACACTGGCATCCACATTCAGGAGAGAGGACCAAAAAGCAGTGCTCCTCCACCTCACACTCACCAGATATGGCAGAGGTGCGGTGGGGATTTTAGGAAGTCAGAGTTATGAAGCAGCCCTCGAGTGCCAGACACTTTGCCAGGTACTTGAGATGTTTTATCTTATTTAATCCTCACAACCAATCTGCAGGGAACCTGCTATGACTCCTATTTTATAGATGGGGAACGTGGGGCTCAGAGAAGTTAAATAATTTTCCTGCGTTCACACTACTGGACACCAGCAGAGCTGGGAAGGGCAACAAAGCCTTCTGATCCTAAAACCTTCACTGTGTCTCATCCTCAGGTATGAAAGACTCCTCTATCCCTGCACACAAGGGAACCTTAAAACTCTACCTTTATTAAGCATCTCATCTTCTAAGGACCTCAGGCACGTCACTCAACATCTTTCTGTCCCATTTTCTTCATCTGTAAGATTTGAGCACATTATTTAACTTATTTCCACCTTGTCTTCCTTGTCCATAAAATAGGGATAGCAATAGTGCCTGCCTCATAAGGTTAGCCTGACAATCAAAAGATACCCCATTTAAAATTCTCAGGATGGAGTCTGGCATATAAGGGTGCAGTGAGTACCTGCTAGTAAATGAATATCATCACCACGTACCACTGTGCTTCCTGTTGGAAGTAGCTTCATGGCCTGCAGGAGAGCCCCAGAGCAGGAGGTAGGGAGGGTGGTGACACATTACACATGCTGCACACTGGGGTCATGTAGAAGGGGGAGTCCAGAGCCACCTGTAAGGAGGGCCAGGCTAGACTCCACAGAGAATTTAAACAGTTAAGGTGAACCAGGCATGTTCCAGATACAATGAATGAGACACAGATCTCCCAGGAAGAACAAACCAAGGCACTGAAGGCTCGTGTATCATTGGAAAACAGGGTCCTCCTCTTAGTATTTCTAAGGTGAATAGGTGAAGGAGGGGATGACTAGAAATAATACTTGTCAGACCAAAAGAGAGCCTGCACAGCCAAGTCAATTCTAAGCAAAAAGAACAAAGCTGGAGGCATCACACTACCTGACTTCAAACTATACTGCAAGGCTACAGTAATCAAAACAGATATATAGACAAATGGAACAGAACAGAGGCCTCGGAGGCAGCGCCACACATCTACAACCATCTGATCTTTGACAAACCTGACAAAAACAAGCAATGGGGAAAGGATTCCCTGTTTAATAAATGGTGTTGGGAAAACTGGCTAGCAGTGTGCAGAAAGCAGAAACTGGACCCCTTCCTGACACCTTACACTAAAATTAACTCTAGATGGATTAAAGACCTAAACGTAAGACCTAACACCATAAAAACCTTAGAAGAAAACCTAGGAAAAACCATTCAGGACATAGGCATAGGCAAGGACTTCATGACTAAAACACCAAAAGCATTGGCAACAAAAGCCCAAATCGACAAATGGGACCTAATTAAACTCCAGAGCTTCTGTACAGCAAAAGAAACAATCATTAGAGTTAACCGGCAACCAACAGAATGGGAAAAAATTTTTGCAGTTTACCCATCTGACAAAGGGCTGATATCCAGAATTTACAAAGAGCTAAAAGAGATTTACAAGAAAACAACAAACAAACCCATTCAAAAGTGGGCAAAGGACATAAACAGATGCTTTTCAAAAGAAGACATATATGAGGCCAACAAACATATGAGAAAATGCTCATTATCACTGGTCATTAGAGAGATGCAAATCAAAACTACATCAAGATACCACCTCACGCCAGTTAGAATGGCAATCATTAAAAAATCTGGAGACAGATGCTGGAGAGGATGTGGAGAAATAGGAACACTTTTACATTGTTGGTAGGAGTGTAAATTAGTTCAACCATTGTGGAAAACAGTGTGGTGATTCCTCAAGGACCTAGAAATAGAAATTCCATTTGACCCAGCAATCCCATTACTGGATATATACCCAAAGGATCATAAATCGTTCTATTATAAGGACACATGCACACGAATGTTCATTGCGGCACTGTTTACAATAGCAAAGACTTGGAACCAACCCAAATGCCCATTGATGATACACTGGACAGGGAAAATGTGGCACATATACACCATGGAATACTATACAGCCATAAAAAAAGATGAGTTTGTGTCCTTTGTAGGGACATGGATGAACCTGGAAACCATCATTCTCAGCAAACTGACACAGGAACAGAAAATCAAACACTGCATGTTCTCACTCATAGGCGGGTGTTGAACATTAAGAACACATGGACACAGGGAGGGGAGCATCACACACTGAGGTCTGTTGGGGGGTACTAGGGGAGGGGCAGAGGGGGGTAAGGAGTTGGGGAGGGATAATATGGGGAGAAATGCCAGATACAGGTGATGGGGATGGAGGCAGCAAACCACACTGCCATGTATGTACCTATGCAACAGTCCTGCATGTTATTCATATGTACCCCAGAACCTAAAGTGCAATAAAATATATATATATAAACACACATATAAAGAAATAATACTGGACAGGTGGATGAACATAATCGAGCAGAAAGTTTCATATCCCACATTCAGGAACCCGCTATAACCTAGAACTAAGGGAGGCCATCAGAGCACTTAAATAGTTGAATTGTAAGTTTTAACATCGATTCATACTTCAGAGTTTGAAAGAATGTCTCTGACTGTTTCAGCCTCCATTGATAGCTCCTGTTTCTGACATATTAGAATAGTCAGTGATCAAAACACTGAACTTACCCCTTGTTAATATGAATAAAAGGGCTTTTGTTGCCCTCAGAGAGTTTTATGCATTGCCATTTACCTCCAGGATTAGATCTTAGACTTCCTAAAAGTTGAGACTATTTAAAGTCTTTTGTATTTTCTCAACATGCTGAATTCTCAGAGCTGGAAGGGCACTTTGCAGCCACTGAGCTCATTCTCTATATTTACTGGTATAATCTAAGCCAAGGAGCTTGAGAGATTTGCCCAAGACTACACATTTTATCAGTGGCAGAGCATGCAATCAATCATATTTAATAAATGTTGCTTTACCAATACATTCATTAACAACTGGTTTTTTCAGCTGGGTATGACAGAACCAGGTCGATGTAAGAAGAGTATTTCAACTATGAAATCACCATCCAAACTAAAGAAAATCAATACCTGGAATATCTTGTACTTGCCGTAAAAGAAATCAAGCTGTGAGTGGGTAAAACTGTTATCGAGAAATTTAATCCTCAAACTGAGCACTCCATTTCTGAAGACCCCCAGTGCTCACTGTCTGCCTATTTAGCTCACGTGTAAAATGTTAGAGGTGAGTGTGGAAAGCGCTTTGACAAACTACAGCTTCAACCAGTCTTGGAACAGATGAGGTGAATCTGCGTTGGCGACTGAAGCATGAAGGGAGCTGACTTCCAGAGTGAATGCACAAGGGCTATTGGGCCACAGTATGACAGTTATTTTCTCAGTTTTTAGATGTCATCATTTAATGGTTTATTATCTTCTCACAAAAAAAAAAGAGAATAATGAGCATTTCAATGCTCTTAATTCAATGAACAAGACATAACTATTTTAGAAAAGTTGAGGTAAAAAAGAAAAAATGTTCATTTAAAAATCAAAGATGTAGCCCACATGTGAGTATCAAGGAGGAAACATTTGCTTGTCAAAGGTTTCCCCATGACGTCATTTCTGCTCAGAAGTAAAAGCCAGTGCATTTGTGGTACTGTTAAATAGCCAAGGAAATGTCTGTAGTGTGGCGGCCAACTTTATGGTGAAATGTGAACGGGCAGGAAACCGAACTGATATAGTGACTGTGCCTCCTCATTTACCGCCTGTGTGTGTAGACTCTTTGCACCAGAACAGCCCCTTTCCCATGCAGTGTGGACTTTAGATCCTGGCAGAAGTGATGAAGTGCACACTGGTTAATTAACTTGATGTGCCACCGCGGAACAGACTGGTAGATCAATACACCTGCTATTCCATTCACCTTCGGGCTGCAGTTCTCTGTGTTCCCGGGCTCTCAGCACTCCCAGTTTCTGCATTCCCTGACTAATTGCCATGGAAGTGTTGCTCAACCTGGCAACCACATGGATTATTGCTGAAATTCCAGGTGGCACCAGAAAATAAAACACACTAAGCAGAGAGATTTTACTAAGCGCATGTCAAGGGTGGGTTACCTGCTCATGAAAGTCCATTTGGCTTTAGGGGCTTTGGAGACAGAGAGGTCTGTATGTGGATCTTCATTCTGCAACTTACTAGCCATTTAACTTTGGGCAAGTTGCCATTTTTCTGTTTTCTCATCTGTAAAATGAGGCAATAACCTGAAATGGACCCTCCGAGCTACCTTCCCATCCTACCACTGCGCGTCCATTCACCCTCCCCTGTCTCTGAAATGGTTATTCCACATCTCCCTCTTTCAGCTTCTGACATCTCCTCCCTCCACCTCCCATTGTCTCTGACTCGGGGGATAGACTTGTTTCTGTATTCACTGAGAACACAGAAGCAATCGAAAGTGAAAAGCCACATCCAGCCCGTACCAACTACTCCAACCTTTCTCCCTCCGTCTCTCTCCTTACGGAGGCCAGCCTCACTCCAATCTAAAGACAACCCTTCTTCTTGGTTACTGATCCCTCCTCCTCTCAACTACCCAGGAACGTGGTTCCAGCATCCCTCTTTCTCTCTTACACATCATCGGATTTAACACATGCTGGAGTAAGCTCCTGTATTTAAACAAAACATGACCAAAAAAACTACATTTCCCTTCAGATATTGGGATGCTACATTTCCCTTCAGATATTGCCTCTTTTCACTAACCCTGTTTATAGCAAAACTTCTCAAACCGACTGTCTATGCTCACTGCCTCTGCTCACTGTTTTCCAGCCATCCTCTCCTGAAAACCCCTCAGTTAGGTTTTCACACTCACCACTTCACTGAATCTGCTACTATTAAGGTCCTCCAAAGACATTCCCTTTACCAAATACAATAACCAATTCCCAAACCTTGCCTCACTTGACATTATTATTTAATATTCATTTGATGCTTTTGGCTGTTCTCTCTTCTTCAAATCATTTTCTGCCCTCAGCTTCTAACACACTTCTTTCTTTGAGTCTTCTCCTTCCTCAGTAGCCTCTCCTCCTCACGTTCCTTACCCATCGTTTTGTCCTCTAAATGCCGGAATGCCCCAGGGCTCTGTCCTCACATCACTTCTCTCCACCGTCTGCACTCACTGCCTGTGTAGTGATCTCATCTAGTCTCCTGGTTTTAAATACCATCGATATGCTAATGACTCCCAAGGTATTACTCCAGCTTGGACCTTTTCCCTGAGTCCCAGAATCATATATCCAGCTGCCACTTGAATTCAAAATAAGCATTTCAAATGTATCCAAAACTCAACTCCAAATTCAGCCGTATCTTACCATAACTATACAAAACCAAGCTAAAATTACTTCTCATCAAGATTATCATGAGACTCCTCCCCCAACTTGTCTCCCTGTTCCCAGCTTGCCTCCTACAGTCGGTATTCCACTCAGCTGCTAGAGTGACCCTTTTAAATAAGTCAGAGCCTATCACCTCCCTGTTCAAAACCATCGCCCTTAGGATAAATTCCAGAGCCCTTGCTGTGACCTGCAAGGTCCAGCAGGAAGCTAGCCTTGACATCTCTGCTCTCTCTCTCCCCCATCATTCTCATCCAGATGCACCGACCTCCCGGTGCTTCTCAGATACCCTACCCTTGATCTGTTGTTGGGGCCTCTGCTCTAGGTTTCCGCACTGCGCACAACGCTCTTCTCCAGCATAGCTCAAACACTCGCTACTTCCTTCAAGTCTCTGTTCCACCATCACCTGTCAGAGAAGCCTTCCTTGTCACCTTCTAATGGTCCATCTCTGGCCTTATTTTCCTTTTTACCTCCTCTCCCTGTCCAAATTTATATTATTTACCACTCTGATTATGTAGCTATAGTCCATCTTCACCCACTAGACCTTAAAACCTTAAAAGGAAGGACTTAATCCTTTTTTTACTGTCATAGCCCCCAAATCAAGGCCTGTGCCTAGTTCAGAGCGATACCCATGACAGATATTCACTGACTGAATTATTTAATGAATGAATGATCCCCTACCCATAAGCTTACTAGGATGAGTACATGAAGTAAACTATATAGAGTAGTTTCAAGCACATGGTAAGGTTTTCAAGAATATCTGTTTCTTTTACCATTATAAATAAAATGGAGCTGGGCCATGGCAGTGGTACATGGAAGCTAATCATTTCGTGACATCTGCGATTATTAGGTTTTGCTTCTATTAGTGCATTTCATATGTTCTCTCTCACCTGGCCTCTGCTCTTTTAGAGATAATTAGAAAAAGCATGTTCCTTTGAGCTCACGTCTAGGACTTAATTTAACTTGTAGGTATTTATTTTACGTTCTCCACTTGAGTAAGTCACATTGACTTCCAAAAAAAATTCTCCAGCTCTAGAGGCAGGCAGGTTCCAATGGCTTGACTCAATTTCCAAGCCACATCCCCTAGAGCAATGCCAGCAGATTTCCTGGCATTATAGTTGAACATCATGCACAAGCTTCCAGGGATCACAAAACACCACACCACATATGAAGAAGGGTTTGAAAGGAGAAGTAAGCACAGGAGGGAAACAGGACCGGAGACGCGTAAGCATCTGCTGAGTCACTTTCCCTGTCTTGGCAGCATAGGCCGTGCAGTGACATTTGATGCTTTCCTTTGATCAACGGGGCATGCTCTTTATCAGTTTTTAGAAATTTGAAATATATAAAATGAAAGAAATATCTCCCCGAAAAGCAGATTGGCATTCCTGCTCCACATCCTCATGGACAGCCAGAAGTAGTGTCATCTCCCTGGAGGTGAGGGAATAACACTCCTCCATCCATCCCCTAAAGACTCACCAGCAGTAGAAAGAACGTGGGGATTGGAGGAAGGTGGATTCAGTTTGAGCCCTGGTCTTGACTCACAGAAGCTGTGTGACCTTAGGAGTCGGGCACATTCAGTCTGACCCCTGGTCTTGATTCACAGAAGCTGTGTGACCTTAGGAGTCGGGCAGATTCAGTCTGAGCCCTGGTCTTGATTCACAGAAGCTGTGTGACCTTGGGAGTCGGGCAGATTCAGTCTGAGCGCTGGTCATGATTCACAGAAGCTGTGTGACCTTAGGAGTCGGGCAGATTCAGTCTGAGCGCTGGTCATGATTCACAGAAGCTGTGTGACGTTGGGAGTCGGGCAGATTCAGTTTGAGCGCTGGTCTTGATTCACAGAAGCTGTGTGACCTTAGGAATCAGACAGATTCAGTTTGAGCGCTGGTCTTGATTCACAGAAGCTGTGTGACCTTAGGAGTCGGGCAGATTCAGTCTGGGCCCTGGTCTTGATTCACAGAAGCTGTGTGACGTTGGGAGTCGGGCAGATTCAGTCTGAGCCCTGGTCATGATTCACAGAAGCTGTGTGGCCTTAGGAGTCGGGTATATTCAGTCTGAGCCCTGGTCATGATTCACAGAAGCTGTGTGACCTTAGGAGTCGGGCAGATTCAGTCTGAGCCCTGGTCTTGATTCACAGAAGCTGTGTGACGTTGGGAGTCGGGCAGATTCAGTCTGAGCCCTGGTCTTGACTCACAGAAGCTGTGTGACCTTAGGCAAGTTGCTTAACCACCCTCAGCTTCCATTTCTCCAGAAGTAAAATCGCATCTTCACTGAATGGTTGGGAGGATCAGGAGGGGTCATCCGGTGAAGCACTTAGCTCAGCTCCATATTCCCAGCTTCCTGCTTCCCCTCTTTTGCACACCCCCGTCATCCTCCATCCACTAATATCTCTGCGACCCTCACAACAGGGTGGATGCTGTTCTGATTTTGAGATAAGGAGTAGTCAATTTATTGAGTCATCTGAATTCAGCAGGGAACAAGCAGAAAATGATTTTTACTTTTCTGTGTGATGGGGTTTTCTCTCATAAACCTCTCCCTGGGCTGCACATCCCATGACAAAATCTTGGCAGGTTCCTTACCTTCCTGTTCACTCTAGGGTATTAAATGTCCTTCTAAAATAAAACTTCAGCTTCACCTCCTGTGTAAGCTCCCTTCCGCCAGCACCAGTCAAGTTTATAGCCTGAAGGACTTGAAGTGAAGAGTTCGGCTCCTTTGCTGCAAACAGGTCCTCACCTCAAAGGGGCTCAATCCCAATGAATGTCTCATAGCCCCTCTCACTTAACTTTTTCAGAGATAGACTGTCCTCTTCAAAATCAATGCTGTGCTCCCAAGGACGCAAAACTCACTGCCCTGTACCCATGAGGATACACTAGCTTATGCCTCAGCAACAAGCAAGTCCACCGTAACTCAGGGAGACCTCCCTCCTCCTTCTTTGGCAGCTCTGAGCCCTCTGCTAGTTTGAGCTGTAGGGCAGAGGGAAGGGGACAAGAGTCTTGGCTGGCCCACTGTTTCTGATGTTACTGCAGGGTGTTGCAGTTTCTCTGGCTAGCCTTTCTAGCTGATGATGTCCTATTGGCGGCCCTAGTGGGGCTTTTCAGAAGGCTTGCAGGGCCTCTGTTTTGTATGGCTCCCTGAAGTGGAGAGCTGGCTTTACACAACCACACCTGACTTCAGGTGGGCAAAGAAGTACAATCCCACCACAAGCAGGAGGGTGGGGAGAACAGCATTGTACTGGTTATCTATTGCTGTGTACAGACAATAGATACCCAAATTAATGACTTGGAACATCAGTCATCTTTTTAGTTGAAGAGTGTGTGGGCTGACAGTTTGAAAAGGATTCAGCTGGACACTGCTTCTGGTGGCATCTAGATGCCTTCATGCCTGCAGGGCAGCAGGGTGGCTCTGCTTCTGGGCTCTATCCTAGAGTGGCAAGGAACTGACTGGACCGTGTGTCTTTCATAATCCTTCAGGCTACACTGGGCAGTTTGGCAGGTTTCCTGGGGAAGGACAGAAGCATACAAGGCGTCTTAAGACCTGGGCTTGGAACTCCCTTAACATTGCTTCTGCTACCTTTCATTGGTCAAATTTCAGAAACCAACAAGATTCAAGGAGTAAGAAACTAGGCTCCACTTTTGATAGATTGAGATGCAAATTCACATTGCAAAGTGCACGGATAAGAGAAAGGGGAGAGAACTTCAGCCTTTCAGTAGGCTACCCCAAACACTAATGGCCACCATACCTTCCTGGACTTCTGAGGTGGACCTTAGGGGGTTGAGGCACAGGTGGTTGGGCTTGGCAAGGCCTTGTAAACTCGTCTGATATATTGTGTAAAAGGAGTCTAACCAGACTTACGGAGACCCTTATTAGACAAAGAGTACTGAGCATCTTTTGTTTCTATTTTTTAATTACTTTTATAATTTTATTTTTAATTGACATGTAATAGTTATACATATTTATGGGGTACATAGTGATTTTGCAAAACATATAACATATAGTAATCATATCAGGGTAATTAGCATATCCATTACATCAAACATTTATCAGTTTTTTGAGTCGGGAACATTCCAAAGTATCCTCCTTCTAGCTATTTGAAGCTATATAATATATTATTGATAACCACAGTCATCCTACATCCTACAGTGCTCTAGAGCACTAGAACTTATTCCTCCTATCTAGCTTCATTTTGTTTTAAAAAACCTCTCCCTATCCTCCCTTCCCCCTGCCCTTCCCAGTCTCTACTGTCCTCTGTTCTACTTTTAACTTCTATGAGATCAACTTTCTTTAGCCTCCACATATGGGTGAGAACATGCAGCATTTAACTTTCTTTTCCTGGCTTATTTTTTTTAACATAATATTCTCCAGCTCCGTCCATGTTGCCACAAATGACAGAGTTTCATTCTTTTTTATGGCTGAGTAGTATTTCATCATGTATACATACCATATTTCTTTTATCCATGTATCGTGTTGTTAGACACTTGGGTTGACTCCATATCTCGGCTATTGTGAATAGTGCTACAATTAACATGGGGGTGCAGATGTCTGATTCCCTTTCCTTTAGATAAATTCCCAGCTGTGGGATTGCTGAATCATAGGGTAATTCTATTTGTAGTTTTTTGAGGAACCCCCATACTGTCCTTGATAGTGGTTGTACTAGTTACTATTCCCACAAACAGTGTCTCTGAGTTCCTTTTTCTCTGCATTTGTTATTTTTGTCTTTTTCATAGTAGCTATTGTAACTGGGGTGAGACAATGCTTGACTGTGGTTTTGATTTGCATTTCCCTGATGATTAGTGGTTTTGAACTTTTTAAATGTGTTTGTCAGCCATTTGTATGTCTTCTTTTGAGAAATGTGTGTTCAGATCATTTTCTCATTCTTAAATTGGACTGTTTGGAGATTTTTTTTGTCACTGAGATGCTTGAGTTCCTTCTATGTTCTAGATATTAATTCCCTGTCTGATGAATATTGTGCAAATACTTTTCCCCATTCTGTCGGTTGTCTCTTCACCCTGTGTCAGGGGGGAATGTGCCGTGTACACAGCAGACCTCACCCCCGCAGCCTGGGTCTGCATGATCTACTGATCACAAGAGAGACTGGTCTGTCATGGCACTGCAGCTCCAGAAACTAAAACGATCACTTTCTTTCAAGACCAAGAGTTTATGGAGCAAAAGCGCTGACAGCTTCTTCCAGCTTCCTTTGCTGGCAGGAGCGTTTTAGTTTGATGTCTGAGCATCTTTTTTCTGCAGCTTTGGGCCGTACATGTTTATTCCTGGCAACAGAAAGAACTACCATGGATATTCAACCACCTTAAAAGTGAAGCGATCTGTTGCTGAGTGAATAAAAACTATGTACTAAGGACTAGTGATGGGAAAGCAGAGTAAACAGGAGAGACGTGTAAAAGGCCACTGTGGGGATGGGCAGAGCAAGGTGCACCATGTCCAGGCTGTTACTGGGGTCCAGATTCTTCCAGTTCCTGGAGCCCATGACAGGCAACTTTTTTTAAGAACAAAGGAAACTTCTTGAGGGATTTTAACCATGAGGGTCATGTGTTCATATCTGTGTTTCCAAAAGATTCCTCTAGCTTTTATAGGAACACTAGATTAGAGAGGCTGATTAAACTCAAACCCAGACCTGTCAGAAGCTTGTGCTTTTCCAAACCTGTTTTGGTGCCTTTTCACAAGTCCCAGAGGCAAAGGAGAAATGGTCTAGTTTATCGTGGCCAAAAACAAGAGGGAGGGCAGCAGGAGGAGCAGAGAAAGTCAAAGGGATGATTCAATATGTCCTATGTCCTAATCACACACACACACACACACAGAGAGGTTACTTATCCAAATGCTTCGGACCCAAGCAGACTTGAGAGTTCCTGGTTTGTGTTCTGCGGATAGTTCAGCGACATTAATTTTGAGTCAGACAATGGCCTCTTCTGCTTTGCTGTGTGCAGAGACAAGTGGCTGCTAAGTGGTCATGAGAGAGAAAGGCCAGCTTTACACATCTAGCCTTTGAGCCCATGAGTGCGTATACTTAATATTTCCAATGATTCAAACTCAAAAGGCAAATTATGTCAAAACCCAGTGTGGTGGGACATTTCGGCAGTGCACTGGTAGGACTTTAAGGAGGCAGGGGAGGAGGAGGAGGGGGCAGAAGCAAAGGCAAAACGGAACCTCTTTCTGCTCATCTGGCTTGGTGGCAGGGGCAGGGGAAATTCCCTCTTTACTAGGCCATCACCCCACCCACACAGGGACATTTATGAGCCTCCTCAGAGGCTGAGGGTGTCAGTGGGGACTGTGCAAGTGTACACAGCAGACCTCACCCCCACAGCCTGGGTCTGCTTGATTCATTGGTCGTAAAAGAGACTGTTCTGTCATTGCATTGCAGCTCCAGAAACTAAAACGATCACTTTCTTTCAAGACCAAGAGTTTACGGAGCAAAAGTGCTGACAACTTCTTTCAGCGAACCAACAGCGAAGACGCGAAACTGCAGGCCCACATGGTGGGTGAGGTCAGCCCCAGCTCCAGTCCACTCCCTGCTCCAGGAAGCCTGACGTCCACACCTGCCAGGGCTGGCCTGCATCCAGGTGGCAAGGCTCATGCCTTCCAGGAACACATCTTCAAGAAGCCCACTTTCTGTGATGTCTGCAACCACATGATAGTGGGTAAGGCCTTCTGCCACCCCCTTCTCCAGATCCTAGCAACCCAGAAAGCTGAGTGAGAGTGGTGTGCCATGGGTCCAGGTCCCTAAGCACAGATGCTAGGGGTCAGAGACTTACATACAGGAAGGTCGTTCAGGAGCGCTTTGGGGAACAATATTTGTGAGAAGGTAAGGGAAGCAGCACTGGGTAGTGGGAGAAGTTGGGCTGTGATATAGTTGTAATCAAGACTTTAGCTGATCCCCTAAAGCCCCTTAGCGTGCTCTTGCATTGAGACAAGAGGTCTGTGTGTTTGAACACCTGCCTCAGCCTGTCACTACCTATGGACAGCAAGTGGGACTTGGAATGCTTGTTGCTTCCCAAAAAAAAAAGGCAGTGTCTGTTCTATGTGCATGGATATATCAGTGACATCCAATATGGCCTGAAAGTCCAGGTTCTGCAGTTCTCCCCACCCTTTGCCAAGGCTCAGTTAGCGGGTAGGATATTCAAAATGGGGGCAACATTAACCGTTCCTACAATCACACACACAAGGCCTGTTCTCATTTTCAGAAAACCTTTATCTACTCACGTTCTCATTTTCTAGTCACTATGATTCATGTTCTTTTAAATGGGCCACATTCAGGAACAGTGCTTGTATCAGTCAAAGATTTCCACCAGAAAGTTGCCTAAAAGCCACTCTCAAAAGTAGTTTTAAAGTGCTGGAAATTTTAAAAGTTCTTTAAAAATGGCCATGTTTTACTCTCACTCAGGCATCTTCAGGTCAGTTGGGGTTAGGCTGGTCCAGACTCAGCTTTGTTATTCCATCTTCTCTCTACTCATCTCCTGCCCCCTCCTTGAACCAGTGTGCTGGCCACATCACGCTCTTCTCATGGCAAGGACAACTGCGGGCATGCAAAGCCCCTTAAGGTCGTAGGCTGGAGGTGGCATACTACGACTTCTACTGGCATTTCCTTAGCTGAATTAAATTATGTGGTCAAACCCATGGTCAAGGCAGGGGCAACCCCAAAGCCCCCATCTGCCATCTCTAGTAGCAAGGACTGCCAGCCACCTGGCAAAGGGCTTGGATACAGGGAAGGGTGGAGAATGGGCTTAGTATGTCATCTCCCATTTATTATTTTATTTTTCTTTAGTCTAGATGAATTTATTGTCATTCACATATTTCATAGAAATAAATGTAACAAACAAGTCAGGGTTGTACCAAAAAAAAAATTAAAAATCCAGGTTTATACATGTTGCTCTGTCTACATCTGGGAGCAAGGCTGTCCCGGCATCAGGCACAGCAGCTGCCCTTGTCTGACGTCCCTTTACCATTTAGAATGCTCTCTGGATTACTGATCTTTTTTTGTCTGGTAGAGTCTGCTAAGTCTTGGAGCTCCCACCCTTCCATTTCACATATCCATATGGAAGCAATGCCTAGCATCTGACTGTCAGCTTGCGGTGGCTGGGGCAGGGGCAGGGGCAGTTGGAGGGTCTCCCCATGTCTCATGATCAGAATACTTAGACACTTCGGCCTCTAACTTAGTTTCTGTGCCTGCATGGCTTCTGAGTCTGATGTGTCAATTTCCACAGAAATTTCCACCGGGCCTTTTCGAGGCAGCGTTTTTCATAAACAACCCTTAAATCGGTGATGATGAGCCTCTATTTTAGATCTCATTGTGATGAGTGTGAAAAGACAGAGGATGTGTTTTTAAAAATGAGTAACGGAAATGAGTTCGCCTCTGAGGAATGTCATAGTCATCACCCTAAAGAGGAATCTAGGTACACCTTAAGTACGACAACAATTTTGAAAGACTCTATTTTGAATATCACCAAAAAAAAATGTCCTGCGCTAAAGAGAATTTCACTGTGCCTTTCTCTTGTCAGAAATTGCATTGCAGCTGCCATTTTGTCTTTATAAAGAAAGAAAAAAAGAATCAACAAATCTCACTGCTGTTTTCAAGGATAGAAACAAACTAAACCAAATATTAGGCTCCTTCTAGGAAAGAACAAGGGGGTTAGAAAAGGAACATGGAGCAGAAGGGAAAGGGGGAGAGAGAAAAGACAGAAGGAAGGAGGTGAGAAGAGGAAGAGAAATGGAGACGAAGTAGGGGCTGGTGCATGCTCTAATTGCCTAAAACAATACACAGGGTGTTTTAATTATCTGATAATGGAGCACAATTGATCTGCCTCTTTATCTTTCTCGACCCTTCCGACATAGCTTTCTGTCTCCACATAGATTACCTAAAGATTTGTTTCCCCCAAGCCAGGTTATCCTCGTATTCTAGATTTTAGGGAAAGATTACCTGCTCTTATTGCCTTAGAATAACATCTCAGAAAAGATATTAAGGCTGGGTTGGTTTTTTTCCCTTTCAACTGGAAACCAAAAGTTGTATAATGATAGCCAAGAAGAATAAACCTCATTTGTGCACTTTCCTGCTGATGGATACTTCTTTAAAAATAAAATGAAGCCGGGCACAGTGGCTCACACCTGTAATCCCAGCACTTTGGGAGGCTGAGGTGGGCAGATCATGAAGTCAGGGGTTCTAGACCAGCCTGACCAACATGGTGAAACCCTGTCTCTACTTAAAAATACAAAAATTAGCCGGGCATGGTAGCGCCCACCTGTAATCCCAGCTACTTGGGAGGCTGAGGCAGGAGAATTGCTTGAACCTGGGAGGCGGAGGTTGCAGTGAGCCAAGAGCGAGCCATTGCACTCCAGCCTGGGTGACAGAGTGAGACTCTGTCTCCAATAAATAAATAAATAAATAAATAAATGAACCTGACATCCTCAATGGACACTCACAGTTCAGTTTACAAGGACTCATATTTGTACCTTCCTGACACCTGTGCCTCGAAGGTGGAAAGGTCACACCTTTGCCATAAGATCCCTGATCAATAAAAGTAGACCAGGACCCCAGCCTCAATCACTGGCCATCCATTTCTAATTTCCTTAGCTTCTTATTGATAGCTAGGCCCTTGCCCTTGGACTTGACACCTGAAACTGCTACTTAACAGACTCCCAGACCTGTTGTGTTAAGTAGGCACTGTGGCATGCCCTCCAGCTAACCTAACCTTGCCTTCAACACACTGCTACCCTTTATGATCACCTCTTAGGCTCTCCCTTCCCAGAAACTTTGGTCACCTATGCAAGCCCAAGATGAACAATGCAGCTTTTCATCAAGACATGAAAGAACAGGCAGTTAGGTGTGCCTGTCAGCTCCAATGCTGAATGTCCCTGCCTTTGAGTCCCTGGGACTCAATACTGAGTGTTAGTCTAAAAGAATTCTGAGCTGTCTCTTGTACTTGGCCAGAGGAACATACTTCCTTCACCAAGCAGATTCACTCTTACGTCTTGACAATGAGAGTCAGGGGTGGGAGAACCCAACTACACTGTGTATCACCTAAATGTATTCCATCTGCAGCATTCTATCTTACATTGAATTAACTGCCTACAATGACTCATTTCAGGAGAGCATTGAATCTGTATCTCATTGAAATTTCTGCATCTCATTGAAATTTCAAAGACTTCAACAAGTCAACATGTACTATTAATATAACTAACTCAATACATGGGTCTACTTCATCAAATAAGGAGTTATTTCTAAGGGACTCCATTCTGTTTATTGCCAGATACCTTGCTTCCAAACTATTTTTAAATTAACTAAATGTTTTTAATGAAGTTCACTTAGAAGACACAGCATATTAAATGGAGTCATATTTTCTAAACAGCTATTTAGAAAAATGGATTGCATTGCCTAAAATTTCAAGTTTCTTTATTCAGTTGCTGCACAATGAATCATTCACTTTCATAACTGGGATCTACAGGGGAAAATAGTAATGGCAATGTCTTAGGAAAGCATCCCTAGAAGCAGGGCCTGAGAGAGGCTGTCTTAGGAAAGGGATTTGTTGTGGGGAGAACCCTCAGGAGAAGGAGAGGCAAAGAAGCAGGAGAGGCAGGGGAAGCAGCTAAGCAAGGGTGTGGTCTCAACTAGAGTCGACTTCAGACTGATTCCACTGAGTGGTCCCACCTTCAGACAAAGGACTGGCCTTTGGACACTTCTGTCCCTCAGTCATTGGCCATGTCTACCCCCAGGAAGTAGTGAGAGTATGGCATTTCAGACAAGGAGCATACCGGTTGGCCAAGGATAGCTCCCTAGGGAAAAAAAGGGGGGGGGGCATTGGCATCTGTGAGTCATTGGCTGCCAACACTCACAGCATTACAATGGTAAATAAGATACGGACAAGGGTCTACTATATCTGCAAACATACTTTAATGCTACAAGATGAAGTACAAAACACTCTCCACTAGAAATAAATTTAAAATGCAAAAGAACCTTGCAATTGCTATACCAAAAACATTATATCGCCATTATAATGAATGATATAACATGAGAAAATACTACATTACACTGAGTCCAAAACCTTCCTGCTGTGCTGTTGTCTGACCCTTAGGTTGTTTTCTGACCTATTCTGACCTCATCCCATTGCCCAATAAAACCATTAGCCATTAACCAAACCTTGAATGGAAAAAAATATATATGTATACACACCACACACACACATATACATAAAGACCTTGAACTAAAAAGACAAATGAAGTTGTCCCTTGGTGAGAAAGGCCAAACAAAGATCAAGGAGAATGTTAAAAAGTGAATGCCAACTCTGTGTATTCTTAGATGGAATTGGATCTCTGAGGTTCTGTCCATCATTTAATTGAAGTTGTTCTAGGAGCTCTACAGCTTGTAAATAATAAAATACAAATGCTCTCTGAAACTCTTATTTGTTAATGTTTCACATAGATATTCTCCTTTGCGCCATAGTAGGTTTCCATATTAAAATGCGGTACCCAGAACTCAGTGGTTTGTCCAATGCAATTATTAGTCTCTGGTGTCCAGAACTTAGCTGCCACTTTAGTACTAGAGGACAAAAATACCGTGTAATGTCTGACCCAACAGAGGCAAATAGCTCCTTTCTCTTCTTTGCACATTTGGCCCACTTGAGAGAATCCTGTTGATTATGGTCACAGAATTTTATTTTACTTTATTTTATTGACTTATTATTTATTTATTTTGGAGATGGAGTCTCGCTCTGTCACCCAGGCTGGAGTGCAGTGGCATGATCTTGGCTCATTGCAACCTCTGCCTCCCTGGTTCAAGTGATTCTTCTACCTCAGACTCCCAAGTAGCTGGAATTACAGGCAGGTGTCACTGCGCCCAGTTAATTTTTGTATTTTCAGTAGAGATGGGGTTTCGCCATGTGGGCAAGGCTGGTCTTGGACTTCTGACCTCAAATGATCTGCCCACCTTGGCCTCCCAAAGTGCTGGGATTACAGGCATGAGCCACCACACCCAGCCTGATCACAGAATTTTAAGTTAAAACAAGTAAAGCTGGAACATAGTCATGATAAGGAGATGGTGACCTAGCAGATAAGGAATGTTTGCAGGAGGTGGCAATGTTTGATTTGGAAACAACTTTGAAAACTATTATCTTAAAAGAGTTGAAAAGATCTCATCTGGAAGAGTGTTTAAACTCACTCAGCGTCCCAAGTACAAAATGACAGACGATACTGTGAGGTAGAGTTCAAGACACTAAAAGAAGGAGTTTCTTAAAACAGTTTCAGAAGTAGGCTTCACAGGGCACAGTGGCTTGCACCCGTAATCTCAGCTACAGGGAAGGGTGAGGTGGGAGGAGAGCTTGAGGCTAGGAGCTTAAGACCAGCCTAGGCAAAACAGTGAACCACCCCCACTCCTGACCCAGTCTCTTAAAAAAATAAATAAATAAACATAATGAAATAGAATAAAGTTAGCCGGGCATGGTAGCACACACCTGCAGTCTCAGCTAATCAGGAGGCCGAGGCAGAAGGATCACTTGAGCCCAGGAGTTCAAGGCTACGATGAGCGGTAATCACGCCACTGCACTCCAGCCTGGGCAACAGAGTGAGACTTCACCTCTTAAAAAAAAATAAAGAGTGGCTCACGCCTGTAATCCCAGCACTTTGGGAGGCCGAGGCAGGTGGATCATGAGGTCAAGAGATCGAGACCATCCTGTTTAACATGGTGAAACCCCGTCTCTACTGAAAATACAAAAAATTAGCTGGGCACGGTGGCGCGCGCCTGCCTTGGGAGGCTGAAGCCGGAGAATTGCCTGAACCCAGGAGGCAGAGGCAGAGGTGAGCCGAGGTCGTGCCATTGCACTCCAGCCTGGGTAACAAGAGCGAAACTCCATCACAAAATATAAAATAAAAAAGGAAGGAAGGGAAGGAGGGAGGGAGGGAGGGAGGGAGGGAGGAAGGAAGGAAGGAAGGAAGGAAGGAAGGAAGGAAGGAAGGAAGGAAGGAAGGAAGGAAGGAAGGAGGAAACTCTGTGGATTTGAGGAGGAGATAAAATATGTGCTTGGAAAACGGTGTCTAGCATACTCTCTTTGGATATCCATAGCGCACATTAGCATGTTGAAGTCCTGCCATCCTGAAAACAACCCAGGGTTCTCGGTGGAGAACAGAGGCAGTGGGGCAAATGGATTGTAACTAAGGCGTTCTCTATCAACAGCTACTTTTCCGTAATTCCATTTGGCTGCTATTGAACACAATCTGGCATGTATCTCTTTACTATACATAATTCAGAGAGAATTTCCAATGCACGCAAGGGCAAATTCATTAAAGACTTGTTAAGACTTCAATATAAGGTCCGTCCAGTCTCACAGAGACTATTAGGTATAAATGACACACATGAACATATGGCTTGTACACAGCACCTTTAAAATAAAAAAGCGCAAGATTCTTTTAAGCTAGTACCTGCTATTAATCTCCTGAAATTTTATGCCTGCTGCCAAGTACTGTGTATTTTAAGAAATCTCTCATTGAAAATTACTTAAATGAAAAAGTAAACCACAATCCTTTCAGCAAAGATTGAGCAAAAATTGATGCTGGTAGACTCCAAGGAAGGACGTATCCTAGAGTCTCACACAGAAACGGAAGTGACGCTTGTCAGGGGATACTGTTGTGCTCTGGAGCCTTGCGTGTCATCTTAAAAAATCTTGAGCTGTGGTCAAAAGGGAAGACAGGACAAGAGGAAGTGAGGAGGGCTGCTCTTGTTATCAGTTTCCCACTGCTCTCCCACAGATACTCACTTCTCCATGGAAGGTCCTAATACCATTTTCTGGGCCCCAGCATTTGGCTCTTCCTTCTGGAACGTCTGAATGCTGTTCCTTCCTACTCTCTCTCCCCATCAATCCAGTTCTACATCTATCAAGACTCAATTAAAATGCTTTTCCCAGTTCTATGGTGATCATTTATTTTCTCTGAATTTTCATGTTGTTGACAATGTAGACTTTGGTAAGCTTCTTGAAGGCACAGCCAGTTCTAATTTATGTGCCTATTCCCACCGCAGCTACACAGCATACACCTGGCACACAGTCCGTATTTTTAAAACAGTCATTAGTGAATGGGGAAAAAAATAGTCTGCCTTGAAATAAAAGCAACAGAAATAGAAGCAAATTTAAACAAAAATAGAAGAACATGGAAAAATGTTCTAATTTTTCTAAAAGTCACTCCCACGTAAATCAAGGCTCCATCCAGCCCAGAAGGCAGCCTGACACGGAGACTATCTTCCGTCATCTGTCATCTTTCTTTTCATTTCTCCTTTGTTACATATTTTAATGCAAAGATACTCAGTGCACAAGCATCATAACAGGGATATTTTCATTGTGAATTATATCCATACCCAAATAAAATGGCATCCTATTCAGAGTATCACTCTGTCATCCAGGCTGGAGTGCAGTGGCACAATCCCAGCTCACTACAACCTCTACCTCCCAGGTTCAAGCGATTCTCCTGCCTCACCCTCACGAGCAGCTGGGATTACAAATGCCTGCCCCCATACCTGGCTAATTTTTGTATTTTTAGTACAGATGGGGTTTCACCATGTTGGCCAGGCTGGTCTCGAACTGCTGAACTCAGGTGATCCGCATGCCAACGGCCTTCAAAGTTCTGAGATTACAAGTGTGAGCCGCTGTACCCGGCCAGTGGCATCCCATCCTGTTTAAAGCTTCTGTCGTTTATTATGCTTTAATCATAATATTTCCACCTTAGTTTTTTTATGTTTGCTTGATAGGCCTTTATCTACATTTACACTCAACCTTTTTTGTCACATTCTCTAAGTGCTTCTTTGAAAAATAAATATAATTGGTTTTTAAATTTCTTTTTTGCCCAACCTGAATTTTTACTCTCATACAGAAGAGGGTTTACATTTCTTGTCATGAGTGAAATATTTGGCTTTTCTTCTGTCATATGACTTACATGCTTTCTAATTCGAGTCACCTGTTTCCTTCCATCGTGTGTGTGTGTGTGTGTGTGTGTGTGTGTGTTTCACATGTGCTCTGTGTGTTGTTTCTTTTTAATAGCCTCTCATCTTTTGGGAGATACATGTTTTTCTACTAACAATTACTTCTGAGATTTTCAAAAAAATTCTTTATTCTACATTTCTACATACATATAATATGTTCTATTCTTTAAACATTCTTTATTCTATATTTCTACATATATAATATGATCGTCTACTAATAATTACCTCTGAGATTTTCAAAGAAAACATCCTTTATTCTATATTTCTTAAGCTATTAAAAAGTAAAAATAAATATGGTACTTTGTTCCTCTATTGTTCCAGATAAATTTACCAAACTTTTCATCTCAACTCCCACCTCCCTAGCAACAGTATTTCTACTTAATTTGCAAATTAATCCAGATTTTTTTAATCAATCCAGATTTTTATTGCTATTTCTATGATTTAGAATTCACACTTTTGATTGAGAATAAATTTTAAGATATATACAGATTTTATAACAAGGTTTATACATCTTTTTAGATATTTCTAGCTTTAACTGGTTTTAATATTCGCCACCATTCTCTTTTATTACTACGTAACTCCCCAATTCTTTTTCTTCTTTTCTTTCCTTTTCATTGATACATAATACTTGTACCTATTTATGGGTTACATGCAATATTTTGATACATGCACACAGTGTTTAATGATCAAATCAGGACATTTAAGCTCTCCATCACTTCAAACACTCATCATTTCGCTGTATTGGGAACATCTCAAATCTTCTCTTCTAGCTGTACTTAACTTCCCGGTTCTTCAGCTCTTATTTTTGTTCTGTTTGTCAGTTGTTCAAAGTATATTTTCAGTAATATTTTTTCAAGAAGGAAACATGAGTAGCAGATACATAAGGGAGTCAATCGCCATGGATCCCACTTGTTCAGCTAATGAGTCTGTCGTAGGTGGGGGCAGATTGGTGAGCAGAGTTCAACTCAGGGTTTTCTGCTGGCTTTCCTCAGCTCCACTCTTGAGCATTGTTTCCCTGTCTGCTTTGCTCTCACTGAAGCTACTAGCACATTCTTGCCTTTTATACTAGTCTATAAAAGCTAAAGACTTGGGCACTGCTGCTTTATGTTAGCAGTTAAATCAGCTGTGGTATCAGGTCTGTCCTTCACTGCCTCTAAGAAGGATTTGGATTGTGAAACTTTTTGATTCCCTATACCCCACACATTATTTCAGCATATTTTTTAAAATTTTTTCTTTTGATTCCTTTATCATACTATCTGATTCTCTTGTATTTTATTGCCAACCAAAAGCAGATACTGTTTATAATTGCCTTTTGTTTAATATAGTATAACCTTCTAAGGCATGTCTTTCCTTAGAGCATTGTCTAAAGGGGGAAAGGAGACAGGTCGTGTAATGCAGTCACATAGACTGGCACATGGCAAATGTGACAATATACATTCCAGAGGGCAGAGGCTATGGCATGCTGTGTTCTCCAGAGTGTCCTTAGCACTAAGCCCAGCGCCTATCTAACAGCTGGCCAATATGAATTTGTTAAATGAGTAAATGAGTGTTCAACCAGTGAGGAATATTATCATCAGAAATACGGTTATGATGATTTTTATGATATGTGAAGCAAAACATCGAGAATTAAGAAGGCAGAATTGCAGACAACTTCAGTCATCTGTGTGAGTGTCCCTGTACTGATATCTGGGAACACCAAGTCTGACATCATCATAAATTCAAGTGAGAGACTGAGAGGGAGCAAAGGGAAGGGAAATAGACATTACCTAGAAAGTGGCAGAAAGGAGGAGCCCCTGCCACTATAAGCCGAAGGCCTGTGGGGCCTCCTTCCATGACTGACTCTTCAAGTTGGGCTCAACAAGCCTCCTGGTGCACTCACTGGCCTGGCAATGCCATCCCACCCAGACCCCTATCCAGGCGGTTAGGCTACAATGTCCTAAAGCCAAATTGCTGCTGAAAGGATATCTGAACCCCATTTTGGGTACCAGTTTGTGGAAGTCAGGAAGTCAAAGGAACAACGGTTCCTTTAAATGGTTCCTTAGAACTAGAGCCTAGTTCATCTCAATGACTCTGATCATCATACTACTACGTATTTCTCTAAATCTGTTTTTCTTAATATGCATATATGCTAATCTTAGAAAGACATGGACACTATCTTCTCTTTCCACCCCATCCTTAGACATCTCATGACTATTAAGAATGAGAAAGGGACCAGCGGCAAGAGAAAGTCCTTATGGGCATACAACATTCCAGAAAATAAGAATTTGCCAAGTTGTCAGACGCTGCCTCTATCTTATCAATGTAAGAAAAAAAATACAGACCTTCCTCCCTGTAAACTGTTTATTTTACTATTAATAGTAATTGACTGGAGTCTTAAATGATCGATTCAGGGAAGCAGGAATTTTTTTAAGTCAGTCAAAGGAAAGAGATTGTCTCTCTCAAATGACAGCTCATGATGTTTGCAAGCGCTTTGGTGATTTCTTGAACCACTGTGTAGAGATGATCTTTCAGGAAATTAATCTTTTTCCTGCCCCTAAAAAGAGACTTGTATTTTAAGAGCATTTTCAGATCATACCTTAGCAGAAAGAAGTGACACACAGGAACATACTTCCACTGCCTAAATAACAGACCAGAAAGGGGAGAATGTCTGATCATTTAAGATGGCCTTTTGTTTATTTCTAGTCATTCCCTAGAGGTCACCAAATCCATACTATTTAGTAATATCACAGCACATATTTTCTGACTACATATTTCTATGTTCTTCTGAGACCAGTTGTGCTTCATATATTTTATCCCTGTTCCATCCAGGAAGAAATAAAAATATTGCCCAGGACAGAAGGAAAGGAGGAGAAAGTATCTAAGGTGGAGTTTCGGTGAACCTTGGGGGTGGACAGAAAGTAGACACAGCAATGAATGTGTGTCCTAGACGCACTTAAGAGTTTTCTATACTTGAAGCTGTAAAGACTTTTCCTTCCTGTGATATTGCTCATTCCTGCCTTCCTGCCTGAGGTTCAGACCAAAGGATGACAAAGTTGAGAGGCTAAGAGGCTGCCTGCCTTTTGACTTATTGTTACTTCTTTGTGTCGAGGCTAGGAATCCACAGGAATAGGGTATCTGCAGCTATAAACACAAAGAAGATAGAGACCAGTTGGAAAATGTGCATCCTGCACTCTCATTCAGCTGCCATAACAGGGAATGCTCCACTGACCTAATTTAGAATGGTCCCCTTGGTTATGCAGCCACAGTGAATACCACATCATAAAATGACAGAACTGGGCCAGTTTTATAAAATAGGACAGTCCTTTGTATATGTCTGGAACTCAGTGAAACAGGCAGGGCTGTGTGTGTGTGTGTGTGTGTGTGTGTGTGTGTGTGTGTGTCTACATTATGACCCAGCTGTTAAGGAGAGGGAAGAGAAATACATGGCTAAATCCTATTCAAGTGTTTTCTCCATAGCTTGTTCTGATTGTTCAACCACAGAAACAAAGCAGGTATCATTCTACCACATTCTAGCTGCACCTTGGTAAGAAAATGCAGAAGCTGTCCCTGCCTCAACAACGTAACAATAAACATAGGAAGGCCCATACATACACATGTACATGTTTTACACGCCACACACACACACTCCTGCCTCTAGTCAGGGAAGTATGTTTCTGTTGTCGTACCAAGACTGTGGTGTCAAGGCTTCATATCTACTTCAGCTTATACCAGATCCCTTGCGATCTAAGATCCAGACACCATCCCCCGTTTATAATGCCATGAAGAGGCGTGCCAAGAATCACATATGATTAAAACTGTTGAAAGATGATAAACCAGCCTGACTCTGTTGCCCAGAAAGAACTATATCACTTTGCCTGAGATTATCCTAATATTTGTTTGTAAGGAGATTTCAGGGAATACCTTCTAAGTATCGATTTTCTCATTTTAAAATATAGAAAAACGACACCTACCTAATAGGTGTGTTGTGAAGTTTCAATGAGCCAGTACCCAAAGGCGGTCGTGCTCAGGTACTAGCAACTTTCAAGGCACCTTGCTTCTTCCCTGCCTGACTGCCTTGCTTCCTGCTGTACAGGGGCCCTGCACTGCCGCTGCAGGCCTCCTGCTCTCTAGAGGTCTTGTCTCTTGTACCGACTGCCAGTAGTTTGCTGCTCAGATGCCTTCTTGATGCCAAGATGTTTACACCCACAGTGAGACAAAGCATCTCCTCCCTCAGTAAAACCTGCCACTTCACTGATGTTCTATCTCCTCTGAGGGCAGATGGCACCTCATCCTCTCAGCCTCCTGGCCTTTTTATTCAGAAATCCCTTCCACGACCACAGTGTCAGGGCTACTTCTGTGGCTTCTCTCCCATCAGCACCCACTTCTCTTCCCCGCAGCTCCCAGCCTCGTCCAGGCTTCAGTACATCTCATACAAACTCTTTCAGGAACTTCCTAAATTCCGTTGTTCCCTTCTATCCCTATCTCCCCATCCACTTAACACACTGCTGCCAAATGTCTTTGGGAAGCAAACCGGCATCACATTACTGCTTTCCTCAAGAATGCTTGCACTACCTCATGGCCTGAAGAATTACAATCATGCTGCCCAGTTTTACTTGCTCAAACCTCCAGTGACTAACAAAGATAAGGTAAGGACTTTGTCTCATTGGCTTCATAGAAAGTAAAACTGTGTTCATTGTCCCTAACAGGCATCAACAGTACCACAGGTGTGCATCAGTAAGTGGATCATCACAAAGAGACTCACAGTACAGACCTCCGAGATGCAGGAGAGAGGCGAGGTGGTACCAAGAAGTCAGAGGGTCGGTAGATAGAGTGATCTCAGACAGCCCATTTACCTTCCCTCAATCCCAGTGTCTTTAAAATGAGATTAGAAATAACAATACCGGCCAGGCGCGGTGGCTCATGCCTGTAATCCCAGCACTTTGGGAGGCCGAGGCGGGTGGATCACGAGGTCAAGGGATCGAGACCATCCTGGCCAACATGGTGAAACCCCATCTCTACTAAAAATATAAGAAATTAGCTGGGCATGGTGGTGCATGCCTGTAATCCCAGCTACTCGGGAGGCTGAGGCAGGAGATTTGCCTGAACCCAGGAGGCAGAGGTTGCAGTGAGCCGAGATCGCACCATTGCACTCCAGCCTGGGTAACAAGAGCGAAACTCCGTCTCAAAAAAAAAAAAAAAGAAAGAACAATACCTGCATCATAGAATTTACTGACAATAAAGTGATACATGTGAAAGCACTTTGTGGACTATAAGACTTAAAACCTGTTCCCTATTATTAAAGCTATCTCTATGTGTGAAAAACAGGTTGACATTAATCATACATCAAAATCCTAGGAAAGCAGTCTAGCAATAGGGGAAAGGGGTTGAGCTTGAATTGGCCAATTCATTCTTTGGAGACTTGGGTATCAATACAAATTCTTTAGCCTTGAGCTAGAAGAGCAATTCTGAAGAAAGGACATGAAATTGTGAACACTGTAAACTTCAGAAAAGAGGAGAAGAAGACAGCATAGCAGATATTATTAAGACCGGGGTCAGGGATGTCAAGTCCAGATGTTTCCCAGATGGTCATGAGAAAATGATCATCCAGGAGGGTACCTCCTCCCAAAACTTTAAGCAAAACACACAAAAGAAAAGAAGAGCCTACCAGCCACAGTATTAGGATGTGAACCAATGACCCAGAGGGCAAAGGCTGTGGACTCCAACCACAAGGCCCTCAGCCAACCAAACTCTAATTGCTATTTTTAAAGCCAAGTGCGGTGAGGGGCGGGGGAAGTAGAGAGAGTTTTTCCATAGTAGTCAGGAACCGAAATAGGAAAGATCAACAGAGGCATTTATAAACAATGAATGCCATTAATTTTTTTAAAGCTAAGACAGGGTTGGAAACGACGTAATATAGCAAGGAGTGGTGAACATAGGCAGGGAAAGATGGTCTTGGGGTCTTCACATTTTTAAGGGGTCCTTTCTGCTTGCTTGATGGCATTTCAAAAGTCACTGGTGAATTACTATATTATTGATTTCCTGGAAAACTTGGAGACCATCTTACTCAACTGAACTTGGACTAGGGGAGAGATGGAATGGGTTATTTTACATGGAGGCCCCATACTAGAGTTCCACTGTGCTAGAAAATATGCTCCCTTTCTCCCCTTTAATAGAAAATTTTGCAACGATTGAGGGATACCTAAAGTTTAAGGGCAGTTTAAGTTGTAATGCTCTAACTCCAAATATCAAGGTCTTTCTAAAACCTCACACTGAGAAGACAGGGACAAGTAATCTAGGTCTCCCGTTGGAATGATGAGAAAGAGGTCATTTGTAAGCCCTGGTTCAAGCTGTGTCTGCTTACCTTCCCAGCGTGGTGTGACGAGACCATAAGATCATGAGGCTGGAGATTAGTATTTTAATTCCAGCTCTGCCGTGAAGGAACAGTGTGATATCTACCAAATCACTTTGCTTCTCTGAGCCTTAGTTTCTTTATTGGTAAAATGAGAGGGTTGGCTAGATCTGGGAGGGCAAATCAACTTCCATACTAATTGACTGAAAGTGCCTCCCCAGAGAAGCTTCGAAAGCTGCACCTCAGTTTAGAGAGAAAATTATTGTAATGGATTAGTGAGTCATATACCCCAAATGAAGGACTTCAACACATATGCTATGTATTTTCTTTTCCTGGGCTCCTGATCTATAACGCAGGACA
Organism: Callithrix jacchus; assembly: GCF_049354715.1. Taxonomy (NCBI): domain Eukaryota; kingdom Metazoa; phylum Chordata; class Mammalia; order Primates; family Cebidae; genus Callithrix; species Callithrix jacchus. The sequence goes on from NC_133518.1 coordinate 74,437,394, forward strand.
TCTAAAAAATTTAGTGAGCGTTTAAATCAGTCAGAAGCCTTATTGGAATACACATCCTGATTTAGTAGGTCTGGTTAGGCCCTGAGACTCTGCATTCCTAACAGGGTCTCAGATGATGCTGGTGATGCTGGACCATGAACTACACTTTCAGTTGCAAGGCTTTAATATAGCTTCCTGATAAAATTCTCTGAAACTAAAACTCAGCAAGTAACTTCAGAGTTATGTGAAAGGCTTTGGTACTGGAGAAAGAGAAAAGGAAATACAAAAATAGTTGAGAAAAGAGCTCATTTTATTTTTTAAGAACACCTTTGCTTTGTTTCTTGCACAGATATTTATCTTATTCTTTCTTTTTTTCCCCACAGATGCTTAATAAATACAGATTATCCTAGTAAATAATTGGGGATACGCATAAAAACACCTGAACCAAGGCATATACAAAGTACTAGGAAAAGCCAAGTGTAGAAACAATAGTTCTACCTCAGGAGGAAGAGGCCAGTGAAAGTTTCATAAAGAATGTGGTATTTGAGTTGGGTATTGAAGGATGAATAGGAGTTAATGACTCTCTACCAAACTATCCACAGTTCTTAGCCGCAGTTTCCTGTTGTGTGCAAAGAACCAAAACATCCCATGTTTTCTTTAAAAGAAAAGCATAACAGAATCAACTTTTAATTTTCCAGAAGCTTCCTACATAGTTTACAGATTTCTCTAGCTTAACCATTGTCTCTCTTTTGATGGACTCCTCATTTAGGAGGCACCATATCCAAAAGGAAAATAAAATAGTTTCATGATTTGGTTTAGTCAGAAACCATACTTTTTAAAAATTCTGGATCAGTTTATTCTTTTATTTTTGATTTTTAAATACGATAGATCAAAGAACTGGTCTCTTGATATAACCAGAAAATCTAGCTAGAAGGTTTCAGGTAAACCTAGTTAATGGAAGAGGGGGAAAATAAATAAGTAAAGGACACCAACCAGAAATGCAATGTCAGGTTTGCATTAAGTCAGACCTACCATTCTAGCTCTACCATTTACTAACTACTTAATGTGGTAACTAACTAGGATTCCAGCTCTACCATTTACTAACTAATTAATGTAGTAACATTGTTTAAACTCCCTGATCCTCAATTTTCCATCTGTTAAGTGAGAAACAATAGCCAACTTCAAAGAATTGTGTTAGAGAAAGCACATGCAGTCTCTACTTCTTGGCAACCCTGGGTACAGTCCTGTGTCAGATGACCTTGATCCTGATTATCTCTCAGTTTCAAGCCTTCAGGAATAAAGATAAATAGTTCTTCTATGCAAAGGAAGGAAGAGGAAATTTATAATCAGGATACCTGGGTTCAGATCTCGTCTCTGCACCATTCTCGCCCTGTAGCCTTAGACCAAGGACTTCCCTCACCAAGCCAGTTTCAGCTATTAAAAAAAAAAAAAAGGCGGAAACCAACTGTAGCTCTACATTGGTGGTTTTCACCTGAAGCAATTTGCTTCAAACGTTAGTAAATAAAGAGATACAACACCCAATTAAATTTTAAATTTCAGATAAACAACACATTTTTGTAATAGGTCACTGGCAATATTTGGGAGACACTTGTTTCATGCAATATTTGGGAAATACTAACACACAAAATAATGCATTACCTGAAATTAAAATCTAACTGAGCCCTCTGTATTTTATCTGGCAACCCTCCCCCCAGGGGACATTGGGCAGTGTCTGGAGATATTTATGGTTGTTACAGCTGTGGGAGACGGGGTGGGTAGAGGCCAGGGATGCTGCTACATATGCACAGGACAGCCCTGCACACAAACACGGAACAGAGAATGATGAGGCCTCAATATCAGCAGTGCAAAGGCTGAAAACCCTTGACCAGAAAATGTGAATTAAAAAAACATGCTTTGAAATCTACAAGGCATTGAAAGCTAACTAAGGTGTTTCAAAGTCCATACTACCCAAAGCGATTGATGGATTCAATGCAATCCCTATCGAAATTTTCAAATGTCCTTTCTCATAGATGTCTAAAACACAACTCTAAAATTCATATGAAACCACAGAAAAATCCTGAATAGCCAAGGCAATCATAAGCAAAAAGAAAAAAGCTACAGACATCTTCACACTACCATATTTCAAACTATATTGCAAAGTGATAGTAATCCAGACAGCATGGTATTGGCATAAAAATTGTCATAAACAAATGGAACAAAATAGAGAGCCCAGAAAAGAACTCACACATCTTCAACAAAAAGTGCCAGGAATATACAATGGGAGAAGGACAGTTTCTTCAATAAATAGTGTTTGCAGCCCTGACATCTAATGTGTTAGTGACAGTGTATGTCATCACCAGCTTAGGGGGCGTGGCAATAGTGTGTGCAGTGGGAGGAACTCTACTTCCACACTTTCATGCTACATATTTCAAAGGCCTATACTAGGCTGTAGACCAGTAGAGTAATCCCTTATAGAAATCTATTATGGGTACCCACATCTCTATAGCAGCTGGCCACCCTGAAAAGTCCTGTTCACATTTGTCAACTATGAGAGCTGATTTGTAACTCACCACAAATGTGATGAGAATCACATTTCTCTTCCAAAGAGACAAACGTCGCTTCCAAAGTAGGTATTGGACCAGAATAGGTGCAGCCCCAGAATCTTCTTAGGAAAACTTTTGGTCCTGCAAACTCTTGCTGTTTCTCTTTCAACCTCGTCCTCATTGACCGTGGTTACATATACATATTTCAATTTTATCACTATCATAGGCCGTGTTGAGAGCCACAATGCCCTTTCACTTTCAATGGAAGAAATCTAGACCAGATGAGGGTAGATCAGAGATACGTCAGCGTGCAGATGACTGGGAGACGCAGTGAGGAGAAGGGAAGTGAGCTGGGCTTCAGAGTTGTGTAGACCTGGATCCTAGACCTGTTCCTGTCCTCACTAGCTGCATATCCTTGGTCTTTCACACACAACTGGTAAAAACGAGGCAATAAATATGCCACACAGACTGCTGAGATCATAAGAGGAAAGAAAAGTTTCGATATTGAGCTCCACAGCCAGTGCATTACATACCCATCTCAACTCAACATTTGTTCATTCTTTCCAATGAAGTTAACTGTTATCCCTACTTCACCAGTTGTAATAATATTTTTATATAAAATGTAATGTTCTTTTATTAATAAAGTGAGGAAGTATCCAGGAAATTGCCTAATGGTGCATAAAAGTTCAATAATTCTTAATTCCTTCCTACCTTTTTCCCTTCTTATTTAAATGTAAGAATACAGGAGTAAAAAAGTAGAATCAGGATAAAAATTCAAGCTTCTGACTTGTCATGTAATATCTTTTCTCTTGTGTGTGTGTGTGTGTGTGTGTGTGTGTGCATTCACTGACAAACTCCTTCAATCTTAGTTTTATTTTCTCCTCAATTCATTTTCTCTTCTTTCGAATTACCCTCTGTCTATATGGAAAGGAAAAAACTCATGCTCAGTGGTTCCGTTTGGTTTAGCTAGCTGTATGTGACTTCAGAATGTTAGAAATTGTCTCCACATCATTACTTCACATCAAAGAGAAGTGGCATGTGAAAGTAATAAAAATACATCACACATTATGTTTTTATTTTTATTCTGCTATGGAGCATTTACTTCCTCAAATCATCATGATTTCTTAGATTTTGAAGCCACAGGTGTCAATAGTGGCACTAAGGGTGTGAGATTTATGCATTCCTTTGATTGTGGAACTCCATATTCCACATGTGATCATTCAGGCCATTATTTATGTGTTTAGGCAGTTGCCTTTACATTGAATCAGTGTGTGAAACTATGGCTAAATTGTCATGCTTCCACACTCCTGTTATTACGTGTGTTTCAGTATATGATGGTGGGCACTTCTGGCTACATATGTGAGGTAAAAGTGACAATAGAAATCTGAGGCATCTGTCAAAATAACTAAGCATTCACAGAGGCTGTCAAGGGTTACCTGGGGAGGCATGGTGAGAACTCATTCTATAAGGAGTAGGCAGAGGCCAACGTCAGCTATTATCCGGGAGAAGTCCAGAAGCAACATTATAAAGGTCAAGAGGCACAGCTAACTTAGTTCTTGTCCAGATAGTTTCCAACGTCTGCTTTGAGGAGACTATGAGGATATGAAGAGCGAGTAGCAGAGACAGAGAGAGTGATTCCCAGAATCAGCTTTCAGCCAGCCACCTAGGTCAGGCAGGCATCTGATGGAACAGTATCTGGCCTGCATTGCAAGGTGACCTGGGAATTTGGAGAGTTCTGGATGCGGTCACATTAGACCATTGGTATAAAAAGCAAGGTCAGCCATGTGGGAGCCTACACATAAAGATCTGAACGCACACTGAAACCCGGTGGCCATGCAGGCCTTCATTCTATGGAAAGAAGTCCAGTTCTTTCCAGAAAATGAAAGGGGTGAAGCCCCAGTATTCTCTCAGCCTGACTTCTCCTGCCCAGTCCTGGGCAGGCTGATCTTTCCTGATGGACAGTGATGTACTTTGTACCAAGCACTTCACTGACCACAGGGGACCCAGAGGTTAAGGATCCACCATTTCATGTCAGTTACCACGGAATAGAAGAGGAGCTGTCCTGTTGTAATAGATGCTCTGAGAACAAGGAGGGGACAGAGGAGAGTGGAGGGGTCTGCAGTTGTGGAGCATGGGAGAGTATATGCGCAGGAGGCTTTGGAAAGTACTTAGAGGTGGTTCATAGAAAGTAAGACTGTGTACAGTTGAACAAGAAAGGCAGGGAAGGCAGCATGAGCAGCTCTCAAGAGGCACCACCCAGCCACCCTTACCAGGAATCATAAATGATCTGATAAAGCAAAGAAGGAACCCAAGGATTCATATTTAAAATAAATCAAGGAAAGTAGGCAAGGGTTGCGTCTTGGAGAGCTGCTTCAGGGGCCTTCATATGATTGTTTATTCCTGTGTTAGTGTATATTTTAGAGCGAGCTGCTAATGAATAGAGCTAGCTGCATTATTAAGCCTGTTTTCATTGCCTACCCTTTAGTTTAAAAGCACTGACTGTGTCACTGTTCCTACTGTTTGCACCATCCTTAGCCCTTAAATTCCTCTGGTCTGTCTTGGCACAGAAAACTGTGCATTGCTTTTGCTCTCCTCTCTCCAGCTTTGAGACCCTTCTGTGACACGCTCATTTTACCTACTGTGGGCTCTGCACAACTCTTGATCCAGGCATCCCTCACAGGCTCCTCTCCCAGCCATGCCCCTTTACTGGTGGAGGTTGAGAGGGGCCCAGCAGCTAAACCTGGAAAAGCAGAGACCTAGGAAGTGTTTGGCCTGCCTGTATTTACCTTTGAATCACTTATAGATATTTCATATAATCCAAGCAATATTTATGGATATTTCTATTTTTATATATGTAGTTACAGATTTAAAAATTTTTTTTCTCAAATCATAGTAAAGAGTCTTTTTTGTCTAATCTATATTAATTTAATCAAATACATTATAGGAGTGATTCTATACTTATATAATCTGGAAGCAGACTAATTCTTAACAAGCATTATAACTGTTGTTCACTGCTGGTTTAAGTACTGTACTGAGCACATTTCTTTTCTTATACTACTTGATGTTTGCCCATTCTCCAAATTATTTTTGTAGTTAAGTGGTCTCAGTTGCAAATCACCATTTTATCCTATTTTATCTTTAACTCTGACGTTACATGAAATTGGTTTGAGGATTCAGCAGTGCCTCGATGGCAAAATCTTATCAAAATGAGTCCAGCCAATTATTTTACAGATATATGCAATTAATTTCATTTCTTTAAAAAAGCAGAAGCATGCCATTTAGTGTAGTAGATTCAGCCACTAGCACTGAGGGAAGTTTTTCAATATTTTCTTCCAACATTTATGTACAGGTGTCTTTATGCTCCCATATTTGGGTCTCTGCATCTCTGCACACAGTTCACTTATCCATAGTGGGAAATGACACCATGGTCATAAAACGGCCACTGCCTACCACCTAATCAGGGTTGTATTGGCTTGCCTTGGTCCATTCCAAATTCCATCTGAACATCATCACTAACGTTTTTAATAATTTTCAGCTGTAACTCATCAAACTGTCTTAGATTTAGCCCAGAACCTCAAATGCCCAGGGAAGAAGATGACTTACGTGATCATCTCCGTATCCCAAGAGCCACATCATTCCAAGGGGATGACTTGACCCTGTTTCCAGAGACTTCATTTTTTTTAATCTGCTTTTTGTTACAGTCGTTCATGAGAATAGTTTAAAGACAGATGGCACTGAAAGTTCTACGACAGAAACTGTCTCATCCCAGACTCGCGTCTGAAAGGCAACCACTTTGTCCTCTTTGTTTCTCCTGTCATTGATTTCAGCATTTCTAAATGCTGTGCTCCTGCTGCTGTTCCTTGACCCTGTTGGCCTCCTGCTACAGAAGATGAGGGTTCAGCTCTCACGTCTCCAGCAACACCCCTTGTTCCTTTCTTCCTTGCTATCACCTTCCACAGAGAGTCCTATCACAATCTCTGCTCCCTTGCTTCCTCCTCCCAAGCAGTTTTATCACAATTTTGTGATACATGGCCAATTTATGCACTATTGTGACTGTTAACTTCTGATTCAAGTGTTGTACATTTCTTACAATCTTACACGGATTTTATTTTTCCTCAATTTAAAAATTGCCTTTTTCACTTCCTAAACTTTTCATGTATCTATAATTATTTTCTTCAAATGTCCTCACAGATTTGTGAAATGCCATATCTGTTATAATATCAAAACCTCAAAGGTAACAATAAGCATTTTTTTTTGAGATGGTGTCTCATTCTGTCTCCCAGGCTGGAGTGCAGTGATGTAATCTCAACTCACTGCAGCCTCTGTCTTCTATGTTCAGGTGATTCTCATGCCTCAGTCTCCTGAGTAACTAGGACTACAGGCATGCGTCACCATGCCCAGCTAATTTTTGAATTTTTAGTAGAGATGGGGTTTCATCATATTGGCCAGGCTGGTTTCGAACTACTGACCTCAAGTGATCTGCCCACCTCCACTTCCCAAAGCACTGGGATGACAGGCATGAACCACTGCACCTGACTAGTTTTTGAATTTGTAGTAGAGACAGAGTTTCACCATGTTCCCCAGGCTGGTCTCCAACTCCTGGCCTCAAGTGATCTGCCCACCTTGGCCTCCCAAACTTCTGGGATTACATACATGATCCACCATATCTGGCTATCAATAAACTTTTAAGTGCTACTTTTCTCCAACTCTACTGCCGTACTTCTTCTTGACGCTCCAGTGTCTGGGTACTGCAGAGTTAACATAGAGGGGTGTCGCTTACCTCTCCTCTGTGTCAGTCGTCAGTTCTTCTGTTATGTAATCGACCTGATATTTTCCTCTTTCTTGATTTAGTCCCTCATTTTTCTGAGTCATATTCTCTAGCAGTTTTCTAAGAAAACTTATGTGTAAAGTAAATATTCTGAACCCCTGAAGATTGGAAAATATCTTTAATTCTACCTTCATACATGTTAATAATTTGCTGGGGCATAAAATTCTGGTTTGGAAATCATTTTTCTTCTCAGGAAATTTTAACAGCTTTTGAAATTTCATCTTCTTCTAGTTTCCAAGTTGTTATTGAGAAATTCAGCCTTCCTGTCATCTACTGAATTGCTTACCATATTTCCACTAGCCTTTTATCTTCCAAATATATGTTACACTCTCATCTAGTCTTGCTATTTCTCCCATAACCTTGTTCTTTAGAGTATATGTTTTTTTGTTTAAAAAATCCTGGACTGTAATTTTAGTAGGGTGTTAGTAGGACTAGGTGGGAAATTCTATGATCAGTCTACCATTGTTTATTCAAAGTCCAGTGGCACCTTTGTTTCTAGATATTTAAACCCATGCAATCCCTTTGCATACACTATGATACTATCCTATTAGCAACTCTGAGAGTACGTAGTACTGGTTCCTTTTAATGATTTAGCTGAGGTTCCAGGAACACGAGTAGTTTACTTAAGTCTAAAGAGCCAGGCTGAGACAGATTCAAATTTAAAACTATGTTTTTCCTACTCTACTCAGGAATAAGGGTCACATGAAGCAATGACTTTGTGATGGGGGTCACTAGTAATAAAACAAGTCAGACCACGGCTTCTCCATATCTTGCTACAATAAACTAATGCCACTGCTGTGATGCGAATTATTCCTTTGAACTATTCTCTGAGCTGCAAAATGTAAGCTTCCCTCTTCAATCATTCTGTCATTCCAGAGTGGAAATTGGAACATCTGAAACCAAATAGTTGCTGGTGGTCTGGTTCATACAAAACAGTGCACTGTATAAGAACAGACGAGGGAAACTGAAATCATGGTGTTTTGGTCTGAATAAACACACACACACACACACACACACACACACACACACACAAAATGGTGCTATTTCAGAGTCCAGCACACAATGAAATAACTTCTTCTTTGAAGTTTTTCCTTAAATTCCCACATAGGACACAATTAGCATTCTCTAATTTGAAAATGAAAAATTAGTAATTGCTTTCAAAGTTCAGTCTTTTGAAAGCATAGCAGTCTTTCAGCTAAGTAGTTATTCTCAAAAAGGAAAAGGGACTTTTTAGTGAGTATTTATAAACAAGGAAACATACCCAATAATTTATAGTGTGTTTATGTGTCACTTTAACTTTCTGTCTGTGATTATAACAGCAGCCGCACATTATGTTAAATGATGCCTTCCTGAAGGAAGTTTTCTAACTCTTTGCTCGTTCAAGGGTTTGCCTGTTCCTTTTCCAAGTTGCGTGCCAGGTTCTTACCCTCCCTTACTTTATCATCCAATTAGCCCCATCCTCATGTAGGTTAAACAAGCCAAATAAAGGGAGGAAATATTTAGGACAAGCAGTGAAAGAGTGAAATCCGGCAGAACCCTCTCCAACCTAGGGTAAATGTTTTGCCACTTGGACCCTCAGGTGTCTCATGTTTGAAATGAAATAATACAAATAGATGTTCAAATTCCCCCTTTCAGCTCTTGCACACTATTTACGCATCATTGATGAACCAACTTCCATGAATTATCTCAAACCAGTCACCATTGCTTCAACTCACGAGTGACCACAAAAAAATGTGCTCATTAATTTATTTACTGTACGTTTATCAGGCCTCATATTCCTCATTAACAGGCCTATATTCTCAGGCTCAGAGCTGGGAATATCGAGGCAAATTAATAACACAGTCCTTAATCTCATCGAGCTCATGGTCCAGAGAGAAAGGCAGAATAAAACAAACTTTCAAATAAATAATAATTGTGATAAATGATGTGAAAGATAACCAAAGAGTGTTGGGAGAAAAAATCATAGGAAAAGGACAATTTAGACAGGAGTTGGAAATGTCTTTAAGAACGCGTCATCGAAATGACAAGAGATCCAGACCGAGGGGTTGCTAGCCAACTGAAGAGTGATGGAAACAGCATTCCAAGCATATGAAGCAGCATGTGTAGGGAGCTGAGGAATTAAAGAGCTCATGCATCCAAGGAACCGCAAGATCACATGACTAAAGCATGGTGAACAAGAGGGACTGGCCTGAGATCAAGTGAAAGCTGGGCTCCCAAAGCATGCAGAGCCTCGCCAGTATGATCAACGTCTTATAGTACGTTGGAAAGGCAGAGAGAACCTGCTGAAAGATGCTCAAGCAAGAAATGGAGGTGATTTAATTACATTTTTAAAATATTATCCCGGCTATTGCACACGCGACGAGTTGGAGGAGGGCAAAAACAGGTGGAGTGGTGAGAGTGGCTAGATGGTGAGGCAATTGTGGAGAATCGGTGCATGTTGTAGCCTTAGGACATCCTCACGTTGGGTCTGTGGCCAGCTGTGATATACAATGGGGTATCTTGACTTCATAGACATATTCATGCCTATATCTCCCCTCTGAAGAGACTTGCTTTGTTGAAATCCTGGTGTCTCTCCAGGTCGTCATCTTGGATGGCATCCTACATAATCCATATCTGATCCATGAGAATCACACACTTGTCGGACTCACCAGTACTTTTCCTGACAAGCTTTTGGAGTGCAGTCCTTATTCACACGGTGATCTCCTTAGTAGGCCGACGGGACCCCTGGCCATCCACGTCTTTTATTTTTAGGTTTTTCCTAGCATGGGTGTGGCCACAGCCACATGTCTCACAGACTCCCCTGACAAACTGTTAAAATACTCTTTCTGAGAACCTCTCAGGACTGAGGACACAACAGAGCACCCCCATCCTTCTCATCATGGTAAAGGAGAAGGGATAAAACTGATAGTGCCCCAACAATTCTGCAAAGAAATCCTCTCTTCACTACCTCCCCTTTCTTCCTCTTTTCTAATACATGAAGTGCTTGGTCAACTAAGAGTGGCAAAAATCCATTTTGGCATCTTCTTTGAGACCTGCCTGGGAACCTACCATCTTACTTTGAGATATCAGAGCAGATGGCACTTCTCGTCCCACATTCTCTTTTCTTGGACTAGATGAAGGCAGAACATACCCATCTTAACACCCTCTCTTAACCTTTATCCACCCACCTTCTGAAATAATGAACACCGGTGTCCGGTACCGGCCACCTTGCTGAAGCTCCCACACCCTGCCCTCTTGTTGGGCCTCACAGTTCCTCTCCAGTGCTCCTGTCTTGGGCCTTTCTGCATGCAGCTACCAGAATGGCTCTCTGCCTTTTCTTCTCTGCCTTCTCTCTTCTCACTCCCTGATAGCACCCTCTCCCAAGAAGCTAAGTGACTAACTGCAGCCTCAGCGTACTCTTCCTCTTTCCCCAGGCTGGGTTTGGCATCTGATTGAGTCCTCTCTCCCCTACTTTAGAAGACTGTTAGCCCCACTCTCACACAGACCTGCTGTTCCCCCTTAAACATTTTCCTGAGAGTTTATCCAACAGCTCAGATCCTGTGATAGAAAGACAGAAGAAAAAAGGTGAAATTTCAGAACTTGTACTACTCAGTAAGACACAGAAAAGTAGAACTGGGTAACCTACATGAGAAGCAAATAAAGTGGAATTTCCCAGCTTGAATTGAGAGAACAGAGGGCATGGAGGAGGCTTGGAGCTGCTGGATTAGTGAATAGGAAAGATGGGGCGAAACCAGAGCATGTACCTTAGGTAGAATACATAGGAGAATGCAAAAGAATCTATCATATATTTTTTTTTTCTATTTTGAAAGCCTCATGAAAAAGCCATAGGAAAGAATTACCTGGTTATAGAGGGAATCTCATTTTCTGTGATTTAGACTTATCAGCAGGAAAGGGCAGGTTGTATCCTAACCAAAGTTTGCCATGTGCCTGACAGGAACAAATGCTAAGCACGGACTGCGCTGCAAAGCCTGTAAGATGAGCATCCACCACAAGTGCACAGACGGCCTGTCACCCCAGCGGTGCATGGGCAAGCTGGTAAGGGCTTGTGCAGGAGTGAGGCCCACAATGCCCTGCTAGGGCACTTGCCTGCTGCAGTGACATCACTCCCTCCAAAGTCCTTCCCTGAAACCCTGAGCGAAGCACCCCAGAACTGGCTGCCAGCTTGGCTTCCTAATTGGCATAATCAGAAAACAGATAAGGAGCTTTATCAACCTAATCAGCAATGCTCCACCGTGAAAGGGAGTCAGGGTCATTAATAGAGCGACCGGCTTCTCCCAGGTTGGCACTTTCTCAGTTTTAATACTGAAAGTCCCACATCCTGGGACTGTTCAGGTTTTAAAAGTGAAAGTCATGCACCTCAAGAACCCCCTAAGCCCCAGGCAAACTAATTACTAAACAGTAATGGTTGGTCACCCCATTTCTTTATTGGTTGTCAGTTCAGCCAGGAGCAAGAGAAGACAAGAGCTAAGCCTCCAAAAAAGAGGAAAGAGCAATAAATATCTGTACCACTCTAACAGAATCATGTTGGCCAAACCAAGGGAGATTGAATGGCCCTTGAGATGGCTGTTCACACCATCTCAGGAGGATGGGCTTCAGTTCTGGTGCCACACACTGATTAAAAAGCAATTCAGGCTGGGCACAATGACTTATGCCAGTAATCCCAGCACTTTGGACACCAAGGTGCATGGATCGCTTAAGCCCAGGAGTTCGAGACCATCCTGGGCAACATGTCAAGGCCATGTCTCTACAAAAAATTTAAAAATTAGCGGGCTGTGGTGGTGTGTGCCTCAGCTACTCAGGAAGCTGAGATGAGAGGATCACTTGAGCCTGGAAGGCAGAGGTGTTAGTAAGCCATGATTGTGCAAGTCCACTCTAGCCTGGGTGACAGAGCAAGAACCTTGTCTCAAAAATTTTTTTAAAGAAAAAGCAATCCAGAGCACATCTGAGGGTATTTGAAACGAGGATGGCCAAAGAATTCTAGAAAGGACCAAGAATGTCTACCCTAGAGAATAATCAGACAGACATCAACAGCTGTCTTCAAAAAATGTTTAGACCTATCACATAGAAGAGTAATCCTATTGTCCTTTGAGGCTCCTGGGGAAAGACCTAGGATCAGTGGAAACTAAGTCTTAACAAGAAGAGATGATGTCTTGCCTCTAGGGTTAGTGCATGGTCCTTCACCCCCTCCCGTCACTGACACTGTACCGACAAAGGACACCACTTGCCAGGAACATTAGAAAGGATTCTTGAATTCTAGTAGGGACTGGGCCACCAAGTTCCCATCCAGTGATGGAGTATAGTAAGTCCAGGTTCTTAGTTTATCTACTTACTCTGATTTGTGAGTCTCTTTTCTCAAACCTCTGCCTCCCCTGCTTCCCCTTCTCCTTCCTCACTGGTGATTCCTATAAGCCAAGACAGACCATGAAGGAGAGGTCAGAAAAACAGAAAATAGAGTCCAGAACACAGAGCAGATGATTCTGGGTAAAGCTCTTCAGACATACAAGAGCCTTTAGGCCTCCCTCTGAGGCCGACTTTCTCATGCCCCGGCCTTTTATTTATATTATTTTAAAAACCACAATAACAAACTGTGGTGAAATAATATGTGGCAGTCCACTCGCAATCCGGGATGCAAAGGAGGATACCCTGTGCTGCAGGAGGAGGGCAGGCAGGACTGGGGAGGCCAGGGCCAGGACCTCGTTTTCTGGATACAGTGTAATTTGCTTGCTGCCACCTATACCTCCCTGCCTCTGTGTCCCTGCTCAGCTTATATTATAAAATTATAGGGTAAGTCAGCATCTTAATGGGAAACAGGAGCACACTCCCGGAGAAACCAATTGGTTTTATTTTGGGGGCTCTTGTGTGGTTTTCTCCATCTCATCAGTGACATTAACCCCTTGCCTTCCTCATTCTCTCTCCAGCCAAAGGGGTTCCGGCGTTACTACAGCTCCCCCTTGCTCATTCATGAACAGTTTGGCTGCATTAAGGAAGTTATGCCCATTGGTGAGTTGGGACGTTGATGGGTCGGGTTGTGTCTGGAACAGCAAAGTTAGCACTAATGGCTGCTGTCCTCCCAGAGCTCTGAAACCTGTGGGGCATCTCTGTGTGTTTGATTGGTGGCTGTTTGGGGTATGACTGTGTTTTGCTGGAAGGGAAACATAAAATGGACCACATATTCCAGGAATTTTCATCTTATCTCTGATGAAGCTCAAAAAACACCAAAGTCCCAAAGGCTGTTGATTAGTAATCCCACCATCGGCAGCATTCTGGAGTGAAAGAACATGAAGCGTGGCACCCCCTAGACCAGGCTCAAAGCCCAGCTCCCTGTGGACAATGGTGTGTCTCTGAACAAGCTACTTGACCTGTCAAGCCCCACAAAATGAGAACAGCAATTGTTGCTTTTCATAATTGCTATAAAAATAAATATAGGCTATATACCAGTGCTTAGTGGAACTCAGTGACTATATTATTCTCTAATGAAGATGAAAAGATGCCCTGTATTTATTGATAGTTCTGGCTTGGGTTTCTTCTTTAACAATACCTTTCAGTTTACTTGTATTATTTTTTTCTCTCTGAAAATCTCTACATTTTTGCTTTTTTTAGGGGGGCAAGTTTTACACTAGAAATTTTAAATTAGAAAGCTTTTAATTAGAAATTAATGAGGCCCAGTAGCGACAAGCTCTTTCTGAAACGCCTGCCTTCTACTGTAAACTTTGTGTCTCAAGGCTTTGTACCTTGGTGAGCACAGCCTCCCAGTAGAGGAAATAAAGCTGGTCCCTGCAAGAACCTTGAAATTAGAGACAAATAACAGAAGAGGAAACCCAATCAGGAAGAATTGGGGGGCAGAGTCCTAGTTAGTACATGGCAGGACCTGCAAATGGGAGCATGCTGGGTGGGGGCGCATCATTAGGAAGGCATGGCCACGAAAGCCCTGTCTACCCACCGGCTAAGCTCCTCTGCACAAAACCTGCTTCTTAGGCGCTGTTCACCAGGAGACCTGGTAGGCAGTTGGCTCTGTCCTCTCAGCTGAGCTTCCTCAGATGAACTTTTTCTTCTGTTGCAGCCTGTGGCAATAAGGTGGACCCTGTCTACGAGACCCTCCGCTTCGGCACCTCCCTGGCCCAGAGGACAAAGAAGGGCAGCTCCGGCAGTGGCTCTGACTCACCTCACAGAACCTCTGTAATTGTCCCCTTCCTTCCTTGGTTTGTCTGTGGTGGTCTTGGGCAGAGGAGGCCTCAGGTACTGCAGTATGGGGGATTCCACTTAACCACCTCATGAGGGTGGGTCTGCAAGGAGTCAGGTACCCTCCAAAGAGAAACCCACAGTGCTTTGAAGCACTAAAGGTTCACTTCCTGTTGCCAACACCCAGGGATTATTTTACTGTCCCACCCAGAGACCATCCCCTTGGACTCATGCTCCTTGACCCCTCCCAGGGACCCCCTCTCCTTTACCCTCCAATATTAGATATTAGATAACATATAAGTCAACACACAGAAATGTTTGGCTCAAATGATGGACAGGAACTCGGAAATCCCGGCGATTTCCAGTTTTCGTTTTAGCTATATTCCAGTTCAAAGACACAGCTATTTCTCACATCTTTTGTCTTTTCTCTCTAAGAGAGGACACACCTTTTGATTTCACACAAAAACTGCCCTCTTAAAGGTATTGAACTATGACTCTGTGGGCACTCAGCCTTCTAAGCACCTCTCCTTAGTCTTATCTGACTTAAACTGACTGTTCTTGCATCTCTGTGACCTGGTATCATCATCTTGTCTCTGGTTGCTTCAACCAGAATTTCTATAAATGCACCAAGATGCCATACAACTCTTCAGCCCAGGCTGAAGGCCACCATTCCTCCAGCAGACAGGCAAGGACCTTCCACTTCACATGGCCACTTATGATAGCTGACACCTAGTTATCAGTTCCATTGTCACAGCCCGCATTATTGGACTGCAAGCTTCCAGGTGAGACACAGATGAGCCTTCGAATGGTCTGCCCCATTGAGTGCTCTCAACATCAAGTGATTAGGGCATTGTGGGAAGAGGGGCAGGGCACGTGCCTGGAAGGGGTTCTCAGAGACTGAGTGGAAGCAGCTTCCTCACTGGGTGCAGGTTAAGCCACAAGATGATCTGAGATTGTAGGCAGGTGAGTAGGAACATAGGTCAGGTAGGCGAGTAGCTAGGTTTACAGGTCCTCTGACTGATGCCACCTGACTATCAGTGAAGACATCTTTAAACTCACAGAAAACTCTGTTCTCGCATCCACCGATTTCTAAGAGGAAAGAACTGAAAAACATTTTTACTCTTTTTCCCTTACAGTACATAAAATTAACGTCAGATAGTTCTTTCTTCTCCTCGGTTAGCAGACACGAATGAAGAGCCTACAGTTTACTAGCATTGTAGGGGATGCAAAAGAACAGGAGGACATAGCTTTGTGTCCTTAGAATTCACTACTCATTTCTAAAGGCCAAACCAATAGTGAAAAACCCTGACAATGGTGGCACTGTCGGCCATTTTTATTAAGTAACACTTTTATACGTCTCATCCTATTTTATTGAGATTGAGAACGTAGCACACGTGTGTTAAGGATATTATAATGAGCGTGTCATATGAGTACTGAAGCATTTCATAGTAAAGATGAAAAATGTTTCACTTCAGTAGACATTGCCTCAAAGCAGCGAGGGGATAATGTGTGACAGTTTAAGGTACCTGATGACCTCCTTAGGGAGGAGATCATTGTCATTTGGCACCCAAAGACAATGCTAATTCTTTTACTGAAAGAAGGATTAACATGGTGCTAAATGTGATGAAAATATACAAAGCATACCTGGGTACAATTCATATATAAATAAAGGCTGCTTAGGTTGGGTGATAATAGATATAACATGTTTAGCACAGGGCCTGATAAATTGACAGTCAATAAATGGAAATTGTTGCCGTTTTATAGTTTAAGTCATTTTTTAAATTTTTTTAGAGATGGGGTCTTGCTATGTTGCCCAGGCTGGCCTCAAACTCCTGAAGTCAAATGATTCTCCTGCCTGAGTGTCCCGAGTAGCTGTGTTACAGGTGCATACCACTGCACCCATTTTCATTATGCATCGAGGCCTTAGCTGTGTTTTCTCTGAACCTGAGTTATTATGAAGTTAAGCAAGGGTGTAATCCATTAACAAGGCAGATATGTCACCTGAGAAGGGCATTTCCCAGAGACACTCATGCTTGGGCAGTGTTGGAAACCCCTGACTTACTCAAGGGTACTTCCCTGTTCTGCTCAGCCCGTCCCCTTCTCTGATGTGTCCTCCTGTAACTCCTTAAGTCAGGGTGTTCCCAGGGGTCTGCTTTTGCTTGGTCTTCTTATTCTGCTCTCTTTTTGGTAGATCTCTTTCATGTTTAATCCAAGCACCATGTCAAAACTGATGACTCCCTTGGATACTTCCTCTTGCCCAAGCACCAGACCAGTCCTACAGATATTGCCAAATCAGCAGGTTCAAACTAAACTTACATTCCATTAGTTTCAAACAGAGATCCAGAAATGCTAATCATCTCCCTAACCCCAGGTACCATGTGGCAACTCCTTTCTCAGGGGGGCAAAGAGGGCCACTGCTGTCAATAAGTTGCTTCCCCAAAGCCACACAGAGCTCACTGTCAGCCTGCAACCATCTCCCCTTACAAGTCAAGACTGTAGATGCCACCCAGCAATCAAAGGAAAAGCACAAAGAAAACTGGTCGGAGTAGAGAGATCTCTGTCCACTTTGACCAGCATTCTGAACAGGCCTTTCTCCTATCTTTGGTGAGAACCAATATGTCATCCCACTCCGGCGCACGCCTCTCTCATGCTTGTGTGAGCCTGGCATTGGCGGAAGGGCAACTGAAAAGCCAGCATGTCGAGGCAATTGCAGAGAGACGGCTCCCCAGAGATGGCTCTGACCTATCCGCCGGAGCAGTAGATGGCTGCTCCTGTGGTTCTGAACTATGACAAACAGACCTCCGTGGAAACATTCCATAGTAGGCAACGAACACGTCAGCCTCCTCATTTGGGGCTGCTGCTCACAAGCAGCAAGACCACTAGAGGGACAACTGGGAATGTCCAGTTTGCTCTCATCTCTAAAATAGCTTTGTCTCTAGCAACATCTGGACCCTACAGGCTGGTTTTAGGAGCAAAAAGCATAGTTTTCTGAATGTCAAAGGGATGTCCATTTATCACTGTCTACTTATATTGGCACTGGTTCCACCAGTAGATATTTGTTGGAGTTTTGCCCTGTGAAGGCATTGTTCTGAGAGCTGCAGGAGACAAAGACAAACCAAATTGTACCTAAATATCTGTGACTTCATTCTTTCCCCGAAGTCCAACTATCCTCAAAGGAAGAAAACAGAAACAATTGATTGGTACTTTAAAGTGATTTTGCTTCCTGCCTGCAGGTCAGTAATAATGAACTTCAGCATCTTGCATTTTTTTTTATTTTTAGTATTTTTATGTCCTAAAGCTAACATATTCCCATGTAGCAAAGCTTTGTTCCACAAGTTTATTTTCTTCCAGGGCTGCAGAGGCATTTGTTTTACATTGTTGAGAAGTCACTGCTCGGCTGTTTCCAAATTGTTGTGTTTTCCTTAATGTACATTCAAATGTTCTAAAATATAAAAGGCTTGACAGCTTTGGGAAGGCTAGAAGAAACCAAATTCAAACAATATTCTGGGAGTTAGTTGGCTACTTTATGAATAATCTTTAGTTTTGTATTATTAAATTAACATAAATAAAATTCTCTGCAAACCAACTTCTGTACAGAAATTGTGAGCTTCAAAGGGAGCAGGGTGTGAGTGACTACAATTCCTATGACTTTTTTTTCCTTCTTTCTGCTGCAGTGTTTGAAAAAATTTTAAAGCTAAATTGTAACAAAAATCTGTCTCTGGAGGGTGGTACTAAAGGGCTCTAGAGCCGGCTAGGAGAGCTTAGAAGATAACTTGTCCCTTTCTGGTAAGATATAAATAAATAACTTTTTTAATATGACTGTCAGGCCAGGTGTGGTGACTCACACCTGTAATCCCAGCACTTTGGGAGGCCGAGGCAGGCAGATCACCAGAGGTCAGGAGTTCAAGACGAGCTGGTTAACACAGGGAAACCCTGTCTCTACTAAAAATACAAAAAATAGCCAGGCATGGTGGTGCATGCCTCTAATCCCAGCTACTTGGGAGGCTGAGGCATGAGAATCTCTTGAACCTGGGAAATGGAGCTGAGATCACACCACTGCACTCCAGCCTGGGTGACAGAGTGTGACTCCATCTCAATGTGTGTGTGTGTGTGTGTGTGTGTGTGTGTGTGTCACACTGGTGGCACGAAATCGATCACCGTAGGAGCTTTATTCCATGGAACTGGAAAACGCTACAAATCAGGGTCCACCTCTGAGCTGGTGGTTAAACAATTATCAGCACACCACTGAGTGCCTCTTTCAAAGGGCCAGATGACCCAGCTCTGTCTACCTGGCTCTGTTCTCTTCAAAAGAGGAATTTAGGAGGCCTCTGAGGACAATCATATATATATATATATATATATATATATATATATATATATATATACACACACACACACACACACTCTCATATACATATATCTAACATATATAATATATATGTGTTATATGTATATGTATATATCTTACATATATATGTATATATATTATATATCTTATGTATATATGTGTGTATATATATATTTATGACTATCCTCAGAGGCCCCTAAACTCCTCTTTTGAAGAGGATATAGAGCTGGGTCACCTGACCCTTTGAAAGAGGCACTCAGTGGCGTGCTGATAAATGTTTAACCACCAGCTGGACCCTGATTTGTAGGATTTGCCAGTTCCATGGAGTACAACTCCTACAGTGATCCATTTCATGCCACCAGTGTGATAACTGTGAGAATCTCACCAGCCCAGGAAATGCTCTAGCACACCAAGGAATGAAGCACAGTAATTAAGAGCACGAGCTCTGGGGGCAGCACCTGGGATTCACAGCCCCAGATCCACACATATCACTGTGGGGCCTCAAATAGAGCTACTGATTCTCTCTTGGCTTCAGATTTCTCTCTGAAAAATTGGTCTATCCTAGGATTAATTTGGGGGGTAAAAAAGTCCTTAAAAACACTACATGGTAAATGATCGGGCACCATTAGCTATTTAGAGTGATGTTATTGTTATTATTGTTGTTGTTGTTCTTGTTATTTCTGTAACCTAAGTGGGAGAATGATTGTGACTTACTTTAAAAAGTGAGGATACGTTTTATAAAAGCAATTAACTTTGCTGCAACGGGAATGGTACTTAACTTGTACCTAAGCAGTGCATCCCTCCACAGGGCATCCCATTCTCTAAAACTCGTATTTAGAACCCCTATAGAAAGAGATAGGGTTTCACCGAATATTTTAAGTGATAGGATGTGGGCAGGATTTCTGATTTCTCTCTGCTGCCTATTCCTGGGAAGAAGCCTGGCTGTGGCCTGTGCTTCGAGCCATTCACTCAGCACTCACTGAGTTCCTACCACTGCCAAGCCTGAGCCTGCCGCAGACACCTGAAGGGAGGTACACTGCCCACGAGTGGACATAGCTTCCTCTAAAATTAGCCAAACAGCCAGGACAGCAATCACTGGGTCCTCATGTGTGATGCCAATTCTACGTAAGCTGTCTTACTGACAACAAAATCCCCGTTCAGCTGACCCACAGATATAACATTGCTCATCCCATGCTCTCTCCTCTTTCCTCCAAGACTTCAGATCTCGTGGAGGTTCCTGAGGAAGCTGATGGGCCAGGAGGCGGGTATGACCTAAGGAAACGCAGCAACAGTGGTGAGTGAGGGAGTTGGCACAGCACCAAGGTGATCACGTGAGTCAGGGTCAGCAGGCAGGTCAAGCTGATTTCCAGTTGCCTTGCTTTCTCTGCTAGCTCTGGAATTTAATCAGGGCAAGTGTTCAATGTTCTGGAGGGAAAGTGAGCATCGTTTCTGGAGCAATGTATGTAGTATATATACATTACATATGTATATATACACTCTCACAAATAATATATATTATATATATGAGTATATATACTCCATACTCTTTATGAGAGTATATATACATATATAATGAGTCATATATGAATATATATTATATATCATATATATTATTATATGAGTATATATAATATATATGAGTACATATACTCATATAACATATGTGAGTATATATAATATATAGAGTATATATTTTATTATATATATATATATATACTCATACTGAGCTCTATTGGGGTTTAGGAGTCACTTCGAGAGCTTTTTGTGAATATGTCATTTTCCCCACTGAGCTAGATTAAATTAGCAAACCATACCACAGAGAAGCTAATTTGTGCCTGAAACCAAGTGGTGGTGAGGCCAGGGAGAGGAGTGTGACCCTCACACTTGCCTCCTTCCCCAGCAGAGACAACTAAGAAGCTAAAAGAACTAATATGTACAATCCAGCCAAACATTCTGTATTATAATTATTTAATCTTCTACTAGTTTACGACTTAGTTATAAGAATTTTTTAAATGTTTGTTAAACGCTAACTTCATATGTTCACTTTCTGACCTTAAGAAAGAGCCACCTCGTAATCCAGAGCTTAAAGACATGTGACCAGACCCTTATGGATGTATCCCTGATGGGCCTTTTTGACATCAATAACTGCTTAACCTTCACTTGTTTATCAAAAAATATTCATGAAGCATTTACTATCATCAGCAAAAGTGTATCAGTCACAGTCCTGCAGGATCTGCATTGCATTGTTAACTTGAGCTGAAATTCTCACGGCATTCAGCTCCAAGCTCCAATCCCAGCCCCTGCCTTGTCCAGCCTGGATGCAGAAATTCTTCATTCAAAGCCACATAGCTGTTTTGTCAACAGCTGTCTGATGAGATATCGCTTTCACTTCCTTCACTCTGGGAATTCATTTATGTCTCTTCTCTAGTTAGGACTGTGCCTGTGTGATTCCCACAGGCACCATGTGCTCAGCTGCCCTGTGACTTTCCTTCCTAATTAAGTGCCAGCGTTCACCCTGCCCCCCTTGCCAGGCCCACACGCCTCTGCTAAAGCTCCCCACAGGGGTAAGGATTCTTTGGCATCACATGGGGAAAGTTGTACTTTTAGATAACGCAAACAATCACTGAGCACTTAGCAGTGTCATTTAGAAAGACAAAGTAGAGTGTGCTGGCTTCAAGGCGAACCTCGTAGTGGTCAGCAGCACAGCAGGGCCACCGCAGCCCCACTGTCTGGTACTGCAGGACCAGCAACTGGATTTAAACAGCAACCTAGAGTTTCTAGAGTTTCCGTATCTGGAGATCTGACTCACCGGAGACTTGCATGTTAATGCTTCAGGTATGGTCAGCTGCTCAGTCCTGAGTCTGACCTCTGCCTCCCTCCTTCCCCTGACACTCTTCCCACTCACATCACTGCTGGCCTCCTCCTGACTGGAAACATTTGGTCCTTGGCCCATCTCGGCTCTGGAGGCAGACTGCTACACTTCACTTAAGGATCGTGTGATCCTGAAGTCAGTGACCTAGCTTCTCTCTGCGTCAATCGCCTCCTCTCTAAAATGAAGGTAGTAACACCAAAGCCACGGGGTTCTTATGATCTTTGGATGAGATCATGAATGTAAATACTGTCCATACATTGATGACTCAGACTTCATCTCCAGTATTAGGCTTCCCTGCTGCCCCCAGATGCCTATCGCCTATTGGACATTGCCATCTGAATGCAGAATAGTCACGAACGTACCCAAACGTTACTCTCGATCCCCTCACCCAGCCACACATCCAGACCGGCTCTTCCCACGACTGTCTCTGCTCAGTAAATAGGAACTCCATTCAACCAGCTGTTTAGGCCAAAGTCTTTAACATAAGCCCTGACCCCTTCTTCCTCTCACACCTCATATCTAATCCATCAGCAAATTCTATCTGCTGCTTCTCAAAAGTATGCCCAGCATGGGCTCACTGCCTAACTCTCTGCCTCAGTCATCCCGGTCTGGCTCTGTCTATGCTGTTGCTCACCAATTCTTTGAGGAGTTAGGACTTAATTTACACTGAGGATTTCTTCACTCAAAAGGTGGTCCTTAATAGGGTTTTATAATGGGAAGAGCTATATTTAGCAATCATTGATATGTAGCATCGCTGCTATTAACACAGCCGTCATACAGTCATAAACTGTCAGAGATGCAGGTAGAGACTCACTACCGTAAAAGCTCACGTGAGCATCATTTGAAAGCCTGTTAGAAATACCAAGTATCAGGCCATTTCAGACCTGCTAAATCAGAATCTGCATATGAATCTGTGGTTCAAAGGGTCGCTACAGTTTAAGAAGTAGGATAAGAGGTCACTCAGTCCAACTCTCTCCCCTCCAATACTCACACATGCACACCACAATATACCCCGTATAGATAAGGAATCTAAGTCATGGAGTCGTGCACACAAAGACACCAAGTTGATCATTTTCCATGTCTTCTATGTTAAGGGGCATTTTCACAGCCTTATTCAAATAGATCTGTTGAAAGAACTTAGCAAGCAAGAAACTTCCAAAAAGTGTCAGAGATGTATTAACAATTCTTTTGATCAGCAATAGTTATCTCTACAATGCACCCTGAGAAGCTAGGCTTATTAATTATGCAGCCATTGGCTTCAAAATACTTTCTTTGACTGGTTTTAATGTCCTGTCCATGCAGTTTGAGAAGCAACTTGGAGAAAAGACTCTATGTATGTGGTCCAAGTTCCCACAGATCTCCTCAGTCATGCAAGGAGGGTGTTGCTGTTAGAAGCAGCGTCTGGATTCCAGTCACAACCAGTTCTGCATTACACGTCTCATTTATGTCTTAAAAACTATGAAGTGCATACAGGTGTTATTTCTTCCAGCCAGGTATGATGGCAAATTCCTTGAGGAATATATCCAAAGCCACCTTGGAAGGAAGTACAATTCATACTAATTTCCTTACTGCTAAGAGTACGGGCTCTGCTTTCTCTCTTATAAATGATCCTTGGCAGGTCTGAGTGTTTCTGATTGTTGTTTTCAACACTATTCCTGGTCTCTGACATAAGCCATCATAAATATACATGGGGGAAACTGTTGGTCTTCACCTTTGTCTTAACTGCTAGAAACTTCACTCATAACAAAGCAATGAGCAAAGAGAGAAATAAAATCTCCCTGGAAGTAAAATCTAGCCTATTTCAGCTGCAAATGGCAAATGGTATTGGCTGCCTTGAATAATTGCATTTCAGAATGACTGTATGTGATCATAATTTTCCTGGAAGAGAAACAGACAGAAGAGGACATGAGCAATACAAATTCCTAGAATTTTCTTCAGACAGGGCAATCCAGCCCTGAAGGATATTACAAAATATCCTCAGCCACTTAAGGATATTACAAAATTGAATATTACCTCACTTTGCACTAAAGCTAAGAAGTTTTGTTCAAAAAAAAAAGGACAAGATTAGATCTGGAAAATGTACACTAGTCTTTAGCATGTCTTAATTCAATATCTCAAATTTTAAAGCATCACAAAAAAAAAGAGCAGATAATTTAAAGGTTAAGTAGGCAGGTGCCCCTGGTTTTGGTACCACTCCAGTGGATAATTTCTAAATTACAGATGCAATTATTTGTGGTATGTTTGTACAACACGTGCTTTGTATCAAGTTCAGGTAAAGATCTTTTTAAACTTGAACAGAAGATTCCCTTTCCAGCAATGTGGAGAACTGGACATCCAGAGGAATTTTTCCCAGTTTAGCATTCCTAAAACTGTTAAGATAAATCGTTTTTAAAAAATTCTAGTGGATGTATGCCTGAGCTGGCAGCAAATTGGAGTCTAGGAATGACAATAAAACATGAATTCAGAGATATAAGCAGGTAAAGGCCAATGTTTACTGTGTATATCCCTAGGACCTTAGCGTGGGAAATAAGAGGCCCCATTAATGAACACTAGAGTATAACATGAGGAATGGCCTGGGTATTCGGTTGCAATGAAAGGCCCTTTTGAAAAATATTAATACCCCAAAAGGTACCCTTGGATCACTGGACAAAAAGAATCCCCTGCAGAGGAATATGCTATGTTAGCCTTAACTCAGATGGAAAAGAAAGGAAACAAAAAAGCAGGGAGGAGAGAGAGAAAGGTGAAGGAGAGGGAGGGAGGGAGGGAAGAAAGGACAGAGAAGAGGAAAGAAAGAAACAAAGTCTTCCTACTTGGGTTTTAGGGCCTGAATTCACACTAGCTTTATGAGCAAATATGCAATTTTAGTTTAATTTAGCTTAACGTGGCCCAGGTGCAGTAACATCACCAGGCATTTGGCAGAAACAATGTAAACCCTCTCTAGAGGAAGAAAATTTTAAACCAGACCTCAAAAACTTCCCACAAATGAACTTTCAGATAACATAAGCTAACAATCAAAGCTCACAAAGCAGATGAGAAAATGAACTGTCACGAGTAAGTATTAGCAGAAGCAACCAATTTTATGGTCAGATTTTCAAGACTGTACATGTTAGAATTACCAAATGAAGAAACAGATGACTATATAGTTGCATACATTTAATATGTTAAAAATGGGCCTGGCGCAGTGGCTCACGCCTGTAATCCCAGCACTTTGGGAGGCCGAGGCAGGTGGATCACGAGGTCAAGAGATCGAGACCATCCTGGTCAACATGGTGAAACCCCGTCTCTACTAAAAATACAAAAAATTAGCTGGGCATGGTGGTGCGTGCCTGTAATCCCAGCTACTCAGGAGGCTGAGGCAGGAGAATTGCCTGAACCCAGGAGGCGGAGGTTACAGTGAGCCGAGATCGCACCATTGCACTCCAGCCTGGGTAACAAGAGCGAAACTCCATCTCAAAAAAGAAAAAAAAATGTTAAAAATGAACTAGAAAACATAACAAAGGAATAAGAGACTATCAAAGGTAAACAGGCAAACCTGAGGGAAATCAAATCGAACTTCTAGAATTTTTTTGAAGTAGAAATTTGATTGATGGGTTTAACAGCATATTAGGCTTAAAGAAAGAATTTGTTCCCTAAAATATAGATACAAAGAAATAGGAGGGTATAGTCAGGAAGACAAAGCAGTGGGATTTGTGAGAGTTAAAGTGACATGGAAGATGAATAACTCCAACATGCCATCTAACTGACAATTTGGAAGTATATAAAGAGAGAATGGGGCCCCAGGCGCTGTTGCTCACGCCTGTAATCTCACCACTTTGGGGAGCCGAGGTGGGAGAATTGTTTGAGCCCAGGAGTTTGAGACCAGCTTGGGAAATGTGGTAAAACCCCGTCTTTACAAAAAATACAAAAATTAGCCAGGCGTGATGGTACCTGTCTGTAACCCCAGCTAGCTGGGAGGCTGAGAGGTAGGAGAATTGTTTGAGCCTGGGAGGTTGAGGCTCCAGTGAGCCATGATTATGCCACTTTACTCCAGACAAGGAGAGTACCAGACCTTGTCTCAAAAAGAGAGAGAGAGACAAAGAGAGAATGTGAGAGAGACAATATTTAGGAACATACTTGTGGAGAATTTTCCAGAATTGATTAAAGACACTATTCCTCAAATTTAGAAATCTATACCTAGACATATGTTAGTGAAACTGCAGAATTTCAGAGATGAAAGAAAACATAAAATCCAGTTCAAAAGACAGGTTACATATAAAGAAGTGAAAATTAGACTTACTTCTTACAAATTACAATCGAAGTGAAATAACAGTAGAGTGATATCTTCAGTTTGTGGAAAGAAAAGTACCTAGAATTGCAAATGAAGCAAAACTATCTTTCAATAATATGTTTTCCAGACAAAAACTGCATTTACAGTTCAATTAAGAAAGACCAATATTCAAAACATTTTAAAAGAGGTACTGCAAAGAGGAACATATGACCTCAATGGAAAGACTGAAAAGTAAGAAGAAATAAAGAGCAAAGAAAGTGGTAAACATGTGGTTAAATCTAAGCAAACACGGAATACATTTTTTAAATTATGTTTTTTAAAAGTTGTTAATAAAATATTAGCTAAAATGATGACTTTATGTGGGAAGTCGGCATTCGAAGATTCATGTGTTGCTTGGGAGGAGATTAAATATATTATTTCACTTTTGATTTTGTTAAAACATAACTCCTAAAATTTCTAAGATGACTGCTAAAGGAATAAAAAAAAGAGATTCAACCTTCCAAACCAGAAAGGGAATCAAATGGAATGATGAGGAGAAGAAAAAAATCAATTCAAAAAAAAAAAAAAACAAGGGATGGAAAGTGGCAAAATAGAAGAAAAAGTATAGAAAATTTGGGACAAATGCAAAAGAAAATGTTAGGCAAGAATCCCAATTTATCAGTAATCAAAATAAATGTAAACTGATTTAAGCACTCTAGATAAAAGATAAAGTTTTTCAGACTAGATTTTTTTTTTTGAGACGGAGTTTCACTGTTGTTACCCAGGCTGGAGTGCAATGGCGCGATCTCGGCTCACCGCAACCTCCACCTCCTGGGTTCAGGCATTCTCCTGCCTCAGCCTCCCGAGTAGCTGGGATTACAGGCACGCACCACCATGCCTAGCTACTTTTTTTTTTTTTTTAGTAGAGACGGGGTTTCACCATGTTGACCAGGATGGTCTCGATCTCTTGACCTCATGATCCACCCGCCTCGGCCTCCCAAAGTGCTGGGATTACAGATGACCTATATACTGCTTACAAATATCTAAAACATAAGGATATTGAAGTTAAAAAACAAAGGTTTTTTTTTAACTTTCTGCAGGGGGGAAAGAAAAACATAGGCAGATTAAATAACTTTTCAGATCTAGAAACAAAGGGGCAACCATGGGCAAATATTAAGCAAAAAAAATTATATAGCTGTATTAATGTGTGAAAATTGACTTTAAAACCAAGAATGCATTACAGAATTTAAAGTGTTATTTACATGGTCATGTTCACTTCATCAGAAGATATAAATTCTACACTCATGTATACCTAATACATAGCCTGAGAAATGATAGAAACTCAAGGAGAAATTGACAAAAATTATTCCATATTAGTGAGTGATTTGAAGATGCCTCTCAGTTATTGGCAAATCAGATAGACAAAAAGATTCTGTACAGATATAGAGGATTTGATGACACATTTGACAATCTTAATCTAATTGACCTAAAAAGGACATTCCATGTAACAAGTAGAAGTCACATTCCTTTTAAGAATACATGTGGTACATACACACCATGGAATACTATGCAGCCATAAAAAGGAATGAGAGCATGTCCTTTGCAGGAACATGGATGGAGCTGGAAGCCATTACCCTCAACAAACCAACACAGAAACAGAAAACCAAAGACTACATGTTCTCACTTATAAGTAGGAGCTGAACAATGAAAACACATGGAACCAGAGACGGGAATAACTCACACTGGGGCCTGTTGGGGGAGTGGGGTACGGGGAGGGAGACTATTAGGAAAAATAGCTAATATGAATGCTGGGCTTAATGCCTAGGTGATGAGTTAATAGGTACAGCAAACCACCATGGCACATGTTTACATGTGTGACAAATCTGCACATATACCCCTGAACTTAAAATTAATTTAAAAAAGAACACATGGAATGATTTAAAATACTGATCACTCACTTGGTCGTAAAGCAAATTTCATGAATTTCACAGAATTATTATATAGAATACATCTTTGTGACCACAGTGCAAGTAAGATAGAAATCAATAGTCAAAAGATAACTGGGAAAACCAATAACTTGTGAAACAAAAACACTTCTAAAATGCTTATAGCTTGGCTGGGCATGGTGGCTCACACCTGTAATCCCAGTATTTTGGGAGGCCAAGGTGGGAGGATCATTTGAGGCTAGGATTTCAAGGCCAGCCTAGGCAATTTAGGGAGACTCTGTCTCTACACAGAACTTAAAATCATTAGCCAGGCAAGGTGGCACATATCTATGGCCCAGCAACTCTGAAAGCCTAGGGTGAAGAATCACTTAAAGCTGGAAGACTGAGGCTGTAGTGAGCTGTATTTGTGCTACTCCACTCCAGCCTGGGCGACAGAGCAAGACCCTGTCTCAGAAACAAAGCAAAAAACAAAACCAAAAAAAAAATGTTAAAAACCTAAAATCATGTCTTAAAGGAATTCATAATAAAGATTGGAATACATTTAAAGTTAAATAAGAATAAAAACATATCAAAACAACACAAATCAAAAATGCTAAAGTTGCGATTTGAGTAGTTAGCTTTAAAATGATGGTTACAAAATAAGAAAGTTGGAAAAGTAATAATCTAAGCACTATACTTAAGAAGTCAGAAAATAAAATAGAATTAACAAAAAATCAGAAGGCAATAATAAAGACAAGAGAAGAAATTATTAAATTACAAAGATAGATCAATAAATCTTGAGTGTTTTTTAAACAAAATTACAATCTCTAATGATTTTTTAAGATAAAAGAGATTTTTGTTTTATTGAAACAAAAATCAATACAAAAAAAGGGAAACATAACAGAGATTGAAAAGAAAACCAGAGAATTTTATAACCAACTGAATGCCAGTGTATTTTAAAACATTTTTTAAATGGGCAGATATAAAAAAGATATCGATGATGAAAGCGTGACTCAAGAAGAAATGGTAATAGGAAACATAAATTTGTTTATAATACTCATAGAAGCTGAATCAATATTTTAAATTTTACGCTAGGACAATGCCAGGCCTGAACAACTTTACAAGTAAATTCTACCAAACATTTAAGGAAGGGAAAAATTCAGATTACATAAGCTCTTTCAGAGAAACGAGAAGCAGCAAGGAAGAAGGACAGCAGCATTCTCCAACTCAGTTTATCCCAAACAAGGATGACACGAAAAAGGAAAATCACTGGCCAGTCTTTCTCTTGAATACAGGTGCAGAGATCTCAAGCAAAATCTTAGTAAACTGAACCTATAAAGTAGTTCTAAAAGACATTATATAATTACCAAGTTGAACTCGTTCCGGGGATGCAAATTTGGGTTCACATCAGGTGATCCAGTAATGTAACTGGCTGCATTACTAGGTTAAAAAAATAATAATCTAACTTAAAAACACAGTGGTCTTGGGTCTCACAGGTCTGCAAGGTAAAACACAAAAGACAGCATATAGGATGGGAAAAGAAGAAAGTTCTTTGGGAATGTGGTAAGAACTAAAGGTTCATTTTGCTTCTGCAGCATTAGAAATTATACCTACATAATAGACATATTCTTTGAATACTTGTTATGGGTGAAATAAACAACCAAATTATTTTTCATGAAATAATTAAAAGCACCAAAAGTAAAAGGTATATGATATGTTTTTGATAGTTAGTTACCTTCCTCTTCTCCCCTTCCTTTAAATCAAAGTTTTAGAAATGGTTGGAATAGGTTTTAAAAATTATTTTTGCACCCTTCCATTTCTGCTTGCAACCATACATCTGAAAACATATTTGAGGTTACTTCAAATATTTTTGCACAAAGTTTATAAAGATGGTAAACATTTTGAGCCAGTGGGCCAGAGGGAGATTCAGTACAAAAATTAAAACAACGTGAAGTTACAAAATTGTGAAGTCAATCCACACTGAACATTGTGTGTGCACTTTATGTAGATGCCCTTTTAGTCCAAATCAGGAATTTTCTAGGAAGATTCTCTTTACATTCCCATTCAAATATTTAATATTCTTTTACAGGTGTCCAGTTTTATACTTAGGGAATCAGGTGTTTACACTAGGATTTCAGACAGTCACACAGTACCAGAAAAAGGTTTTGTTAATCTGTGCTCTTTTCAGACTGCTAAACATCAAGCTCAGTGGCCAAATATTGAGGCAAATGAGATTCACAGAATCAGGGCTTCGTTTTCTGGTTACTTACAAACCAGAGCTCCACCAGTGACTGCATATTGGCTTTGTAGGGATAATGGAATTGCATCCATAAACTCTGGAACTACAAGCCATGGAGAATAGATACTTGATAAGCATTACTACATTTGCAGAGGCTCTTGTTCCGAAACACATTTTCTATATCACTGTTGTTGAGGCTATTTTAAGAATGGTAAAGTCCATCCGTGCTCTAAACAAACAGGCTTCAGAGCTTTCTGTGGTGTTCCCCTCCCTCTGCTGACATTTCCTCGATAATCTGAAGCCAAATCAAAGAGAAGAATAAAGCAGCAATGTATAATCTTAAAATTTCAAGTCATCTAACTGGTAGAGTAATTTAGACAACAAAGCTTTATTATGTAAACTTGGAAATATTTACCACATTTTTGCTTAAGGAAAATACACATAGCTAGAATGATAAAGCTGTGCCATTAGTCATGGAGGTAGGTTAGGTTCAAACTAGATAAGGCAGAAGTCCCATTGTCCATCAGGGACCTCCCACAGCTGGATATATAGACGAAGAAAACTCCTGCTCATTTTGTTTTTTGGGTTTTGTTTTTGTTTTTTGTTTTAGTTGGAGTCTCACGCTATTGCCCAAGCTGGAATGCAGTGGTGCGATCTCAGCTCACTGCAACCTCCACCTCCCACCAGGCTCAAGCGCGTCTCCTGCCTCAGCCTCCCAAGTAGCTGGGATTACAGACATGTGCCACCACACTCAGCTAATTTTTGTATTTTAGTAGAAATGGGGTTTCACCAAGTTGGCCACGCCAGTCTTAAACTCCTGACCTCAAGTGATCTGCCTGCCTTGGCCTCCCAAAATCTCAGATTAAAAGCGTGAGCTACCAGGCCCGGCCTTCCTGCCCATTTTGTGAAGGCTTGTCCGCTAACAAAGGCTGCAGAGTGGATACTTAAATACAAGAGGAAGAAAATTATGCTTGCCAAGAATAAACTAAAAGAAAAACCAAACAATAGCCCCAGTGCATTGACAATAAGAAATCAAGGAAATATTTTGAAGTTTAAAGCTTAAATAGAATGTAGAAATTTTCAAGAAACTAGAATCAAGATATTGAATATAGATTAAGGAACCATACTTAGATGAGGCAGCTCAAATAAAACTAAATTGGACGACACCTGACCCACCAGCCTATTAACAAGCAGTTTGATGCATTAGACAAAGACAGATGCTCCTGAGAAGCACACTGCCAAATGAGATCAAA
This sequence comes from Callithrix jacchus, assembly GCF_049354715.1. Taxonomy (NCBI): domain Eukaryota; kingdom Metazoa; phylum Chordata; class Mammalia; order Primates; family Cebidae; genus Callithrix; species Callithrix jacchus. Next base: position 74,468,806 of record NC_133518.1, read on the forward strand.
TATGAGCACACTATTGGCAATAATTAAAAGGGGCAAGTGCTAAGCAGGCATGTGCAAAAGTTGTGGGAGCACAGAGAAGGTGGGGCAGAATGCCGCATGGGGAGGCGGGAGAAGAGCCACGTGGAAGACGACCTGAAAGCGGAGTCAGAGGGTGAGGAACAGGCAATCAGCAGTAAAGTAGAAGCGAAGCTGTGGTACTTAGAATAAATAAAGCCATCTTTCAGACATACATTTTTTTAAATGGTGACTAGATTCATAAAGCACCTGCTTTCTCTTGTCTCCTTCAGTGTTTACATATCCGGAAAATGGCACTGATGATTTCAGAGATCCAGCAAAGAACATAAACCACCAGGTATTTACGGATGTCACAGGAGACAAGTCAGACAGGTGTCCTTAGATAGAACCCAAGTGGGTCATGAAATCAGTTTAGTGGGTCCAGACCAGCATCTTTAGAGAACAGAATAACACAGCACAATGTAGCACAGCATGGAATAAACATAAATATCACAGTGCATAAAAGGTAAAAGAGCAAGCGTTGCACTGTACATCTTCTGTTTCTGTTTTATAAAAGATTATAGAATTATATATCATCACTGTATTTTATAGCATATAAGTATCATATTTTATATGTTCATTTATATATGTAAAATTAAGACAGACTAGAATAATATTATATAATGTACCTGAGCTTTGAAGAGGAGAGTTAAACATAGCTAAAAATGATATACATAGTTATATTCAGCTTTTGTGTATGTTTTCTATAAATTTATAGCATGCATTTATTATATTACTATATAGTTATATTATGCAACTATATATGACATAATATATAATTTTAACTTCTTTATTATAAAGTGTAAATGTTTTATAGCATTAACATTTATTTGGTTAGTAATAATAGCTAATATTTATAGGACACTTACAAGAGTTTTTTATCATCCGTATATTAGGGAGAACAATAGAATCTACCTAACAGAGTTGTTGTTAAGTTCAAGTATGTTAATGCATGTAACCTAACGCCTGGCACACAACAAACTATCTAAACGGCAGCTTCTATTGTCATTATTGCAAGGTTTCGTAGCTGATAGATGGTGGTACCATAATGTAAACCATATCAGTCTAATGTCAAAACCTGTGCTTTTTTCTCAACATATCTGAACTAATTGCCAGATGAACATACCTGGTTCCCTTTCATATCCTAGATACCAACTCTTTGGCTAACTGATAAACAGTTAATTTTAGGAAGCAAGAATTATGCACTACTATTCATGTGTCCCTCTTTCTTTAGAGAGAATATTCCAATTTCTGAAGTCTAACTTGTATCATTTTTCATGAACAAGTATATTATCAAAGAAAATTTATTTGAGGAAAATTGCAATATTTCTGGCAAACAGTTCCAAGTAATTGTTTTCAAGTTGTTTACAGTGAAACCAACACCAGTTAAGAAATTAGTATTAAATGCAAGGTTGTAAGAAAATATTTAGTAATGGTTAGACATTTTAACTCTTAAGATCTATACACTGAAATTACATTGAAATAACTACGCCATTTCCCATTTCTTTCTTTCCTCTCTCAATTTCTTTCACCTTCCTTTTCTCATTTTTTTTTTTTTTTTTTCGCTTTCAGGGATCTCTTTCCAAAGACCCATTACAGATGAACACCTACGTTGCCTTGTACAAATTTATACCACAGGAGAATGAAGATTTGGAAATGAGGTAAAAACCTTTTGTAAAGAAAAAAAAGAATAAAATTTTAAAGTCAGTCTTTCTTCATGTGAAAAGGTAATTCCATTTGTGCCCCCACTAATGCTTTAGAGCAGTGATTCTCAAACTTTAGCATACATCTCATGACCTGCTGGATTGGTTAACACAGAGGCCGTCCCCAGAGTTTCTGATTCATCAGGTCTGTGGCAGGGCCTAACAAGCTGCATTCCAAGGAGTTCCCAGGTGGCACTGATGATGCTGGCCTAGGACTACACTTCAAGAAGCATCACTTTAGTACATGCTTAACAGAACTGCTAATGGGAGTTTTCATGAAGGTTGAACATTAAATGCACTTGGTATTCTGTGGGGTCTAATAGGGAATCAAAAAATATATTTAATCAAAGATCAGATGGTTGTAGATCTGTGGCATTATTCCTGAGGTTTTTATTCTGTTCCATTGGTTTATATATCTGTTTTGGTACCAGTACCATGCTGTTTTGGTTACTGTAGCTTTGTAGTATAGTTTGAAGTCAGGTAGTGTGATGCCTCGAGCTTTGTTATTTTTGCTGAGGGTTGTCTTGGCTATACAGGCTATGAAATTTAAAGTATTTTTTCTAAATCTATGAAGAAAGTAAATGGTAGCTTGATGGGGATACTGCTGAATCTATAAATTACTTAGGGTAGTATGGCCATTTTCACAATATTGATTCTTGCTATCCATGAGCATGGAGTGTTTTTACATTTGTTTGTATCCTCCCTTATTTCCTTGAGTAGTGCATTGTAGTTCCCCTTGAAGAGGTCTTTCATATCCCTTGTAAGTTGTATTCCTAGGTATTTAATTCTCTTTGTAGCAATTGTGAATGGGCGTTGACCCATGATTTGGCTCTCTGTTTGTCTGTTATTGGTGTATAGGAATGCCTGTGATTCTTGCACATTGATTTACATCCTGAGACTTTGCTGAAGTTGCTTCTCAGTTTAAGGAGATTTGGGGCTGAGCTGATGGGGTTTTCTAAATATACAATGATATCCCATGCAAACAGAGACAATTTGACTTCCCCTCTTCTTATTTGAATATGCTTTATCTCTTTTCTTGCCTGATTTCCCTGGGCAGAAATTCCAACACTATGTTGAATAGGAGTTGTGAGAGAGGACATGTCTTATGCTGATTTTCAAAGGGAATGCTTCCAGCTTTTGCACATCCAGTATGATATTGGCTGTGGGTTTGTCATAAACAGCTGTTATTATTATCAGATACATTTCATTGATACCTAGTTTATTGAGAGTTTTTAGCATGAAGTGGTGTTGAATTTTATCAAAGGCCTTTCTGTATCTATTGAGATAATCATGTGGTTTTTGTCTTTGGTTCTGTTTATGTGATGGATTATGTTTATAGATTTGTGTATGTTGAACCAGCCTTGCATCCCTGGGATGAAGCCGACTTGATCGTTATGGATAAGCTTTTTGATGTACTGCTGGATTTGGTTTGCTGTATTCTACTGAGAATTTTCGCATTGATGTTCATCAAAAATACTGGCCTGAAATTTTCTTTTTTTGGCTGTGTCTCTGCCAGGTTTTGGTGTCAGGATGATGCTGGCCTCATGAAATGAGTTAGGGAGGAGTCCCTCTTTTTCTATGGTTTGGCATAATTTAGAAGGAATGCTACCAGCTCCTCTTTGTGCCTCTGGTAGAATTCAGCTGTGACTGTCTGGTCCTGGACTTTTTTTTGTTGGTAAGCTATTAATTATTGCCTCAATTCCAGAACTTGTTATTGGTCTATTCAGGGATTTAACCTCTTCCTGGTTTAGTCTTGGGAGCATGCGTGTGTCCAGGAATTTATCCATTTCTTCTAGATTTTCTAGTTTTTTGCATAGAGGTATTTATAGTATTCTTTGATGGTAGTTTTTATTTCTATCAGATCAGTGGTGATATACCCTTTATCGTTTTTTATTGTTTCTATTTGATTCTTCTCTCTTTTCTTCATTACTCTGGCTAGCAGTCTATATGTTTTGTTAATCTTTCCAAATAACCAGCTCCTTGATTCATTGATTTTTTGAAGGGATTTTGTGTCTCTATCTCCTTCATTTCTGCTCTGATCTTCGTTATTTCTTGTCCTCTGCTGCTTTTGAACTTGTTTGCTCTTGTTTCTCTAGTTCTTTTCATTGTGATGTTAGGGTGTCAATTTTAGATCTTTCCCACTTCTCCTGTGGGCATTTAGGGCTATAAATTTCTCTCTAAACAACTCCATTAGCTGTGTCCCAGAGATTCTAGTACACTGTATATTCGTTCTCACTGATTTCAAAGAACTTACTTATTTCTGCCTTAATTTTGTTATTTACCCAGCAGTCATTCAGGAGCAGGTTGTTCAGTTTCCATGTAGTTGTGTGGTTTTGAGTGAGTTTCTTAATCCTGAATTCTAATTTTATTGCACTGTGGTCTGAGAGACTGTTTGTTATTATTTCCGTTCTTTTGCATTTGCTGAGGAGTGACTTACTTCCAATTATGTGGTCAATTTTAGAGTACCGATGATGTGGTGCTGGGAAGAGTGTATATTCTGTTGATTTGTAATGGAGAGTTCTGCAGATGTCTATTAGGTCCACGTGGTCCAGAGCTGAGTTCAAGTCCTGAGTATCCCTGTTGATTTTCTGTCTCGTTGATCGGTCTAATATTGGCAGTGGGATGTTAAAGTCTCCCACTAAAACTGTGTGGGAGTCTAAGTCTCTTTGTAGCTCTTTAAGAACTTGCATTATGAATCTGGGTGCTCCTGTGTTGGGTGCATATATATTTGGGATAGTTAACTCTTCTTGTTGCATTGCCCCTTTACTGTTATATAATGCCCTTCTTTGTCTCTTTTGATCTTTGTTGGTTTAAAGTCTGTTTTATCAGAGACTAGGATTGCAACCCCTGCTTTTTTTCTTTTTTTTTCTGCTTTCCATTTGCTTGGTAAATATTCCTCCATCCCTTTATTTTGAGCTTATGTGTGTCTTTGCATGTGAGATGGGTCTTCAGAATATACCACACTGATGGGTCTTGATTCTATCCAATTTGCCAGTCTGTGTCTTTTAATTGGGGCATTTAGCCCATTTACATTTAAGGTTAATATTGTTATGTGTGAATTTGATCCTATAATTACAATGCTGGCTGGTTGTTTTGCTTGTTAGTTGATGCAGTTTCTTCATAGTGTCAATGGTCTTTACAATTTGGTATATTTTTGCAGTGGCCGGTACTGGTTGTGTCTTTCCATATTTAGTGCTTCCTTCAGGAGCTCTTTTAAGGCAGGCCTGGTGGTGACAAAATCTCTCACATTTGCTTGTCAGTAAAGGATTTTATTTATCCTTCACTTATGAAGCTTAGTTCACTGGATGTGAAATTCTGGGTTGAAGATTCTTTAATAATGTTGAATATTGGCCCCCACTCTCTTCTGGCTTGGAGGGTTTCTTCAGAGAGATCCACTGTTAGTCTGATGCACTTCCCTTTGTGGGTAACCTATCCTTTCTCTCTGGCTGCCCTCAACATTTTTTTCCTTCATTTCAACCTTGGTGAATCTGCTGATCATGTGTTTTAGAGTTGCTCTTCTCAAGTAGTATCTTCGTGGTGTTCTCCGTGTTTTCTGAACTTGAATGCTGGCTTGTCTTGCTACTTTGGGGAACTTCTCCTGGATAACATCCTGAAGAACGTTTTCATCTTGGTTCCATTCACCCCATCACTTTCAGGTACACCAATCAAACATAGGTTTGGTCTTTTCACATAGTCCCGTATTTCTTAAATGACTTTGTTCATCCCTCTCATTCTTTTTTTTTTCTAATATTGTCTTCATGCTTTATTTCATTAAGTTGATCTTCAATCTCTGACATCCTTTCTTCTGCTTGATTGACAAAAACAAGCAATGGGGAAAGGATTCCCTACCTAGTATATGGTGTTGGGAAAGCTGGCTAGCCATATGCAGAAAGCTTAAACTGGATCCCTTCCTTGAACCTTATATAAAAATTAGTGCAATATGTATTAAAGACTTAAACATAAGACCTGAAATCTAAAAACTGTAGAAGAAAACCTAAGCAGTACAGTACCATTCAGGACATAGGCATGGGTAATGACTTCATGACTGAAACACCAAAAGCAATGGCAACAAAAGCCAAAATTGACAAATGGGATCTAATTAAACTAAAGCGCTTCTGCACAGCAAAAGAAACTATCATCATAGTAAACAGGCAGTCTACAGAATGGGAGAAAACGTTTGCAATCTATCCATTTGACATAGGGCTAATATCCAGAATCTACAAGGAACTTAAACAAACTTACAAGAAAAAAAACAAACAAGCCCATCAAAAAATGCGTGAAGGATATGAACAGACACTTCTCAAAAGAAGACATTTATATGGCCAACAAACGTGAAAAAAAAGCTCATCATCACTGGTCATTAGAGAAATGCAAATCAAACCATAATGAGATACCTTCTGATGATTAGAATGGCAATCATTTAAAAGTCAAGAAACAAGAGATGCTGAAGAGGATGTGGAGAAATAGAAATGCTTTTACACTGTTTATAGATGTGTAAATTAGTTCAACTATTGTGGAAGACAGTGTGGCAATTCCTCAAGGATCTAAACCCAGAAATACCATTTGACCCAGCAATCCCATTACCGGGTATAAACCCAAAGGAATATAAGTCATTCTACTATAAAGACACATGCATATGTATGTTTATTGCAGCATTATCCATGATAGCAAAGACTTGGAACCAACCCAAATGCCGATCAATGACAGACTGGTTAAGAAAATGTGGCATATATACACCATGGAATACTATGCAGCCATAAAAAAGGATGAGTTTGTGTCCTTTGCAGGGACATGAATGAAGCTAGAAAGCGTTATTCTCAGCAAACTAACACAAGAACAGAAAATCAAACACAGCATGTTCTCACTCATTAGTGGGAGTTGAACAATGAGAACACATGGACACAGAAAAGGGAACATTACAAACCAGGGCCTGTTGGAGGGTGAGGGGATAGGAGAAGGATAGCATTAGGAGAAATACCTAATGTAGATGACAGGTTGATGAGTGCAGCAAATCATCATGGCACATGTATACCTATGTAACAAACCTGCACATTCTGCACATGTATCCCAGAACTTAAATTATTATATATATATATATATCCAATTAACATTGAGGGAAAAATCAAACTAAAACTATCAGAGTCAACTAGGAACTATCCACATAGTGTTAACTGAAATACTAGAGAGAATACATGAGTCTTGTGACCTTCTCAAAATCTAAACCATTCTCTTACCATAGCTTGAGGTTCCTCATGTTTCAGTGATTGTTAAGCTAGAGTCAATGCTGGGTTCACATCCTCCTTGTTGTGTGACCTTAAGCAATTTATAAACATCTCATTACTCTGATTTTCTTATTTCTAAAAGAATAATAATGACCTCTTCCCCTTAAGGTGTTTGGTGAGACTAAAGTGATAGAAAGGAAATTAAACACATAGTGTCTATAATCATAAACACTCAGTAACGAGCACTTATCAAAGTTTTTATAAAATGGTGTTCACTGGCCTATCTCCAGAAAAAGACTTCTGCTTCCATGCATTCATGACCCCAAAACATGAGCAATCTCATGATGGGGCTCTCTGTGTTTTCCCAGCCTACAGTGGAATAGAAAAGGCTACTTTCCCAGTGAAATGGGCCCTTGGGGATTGGCTCTTTCCTCTTCTAAAAAAAAAAGTGGGCAGATAAATTAGCACTCAAAACTATTTAATTGCCAGTACACTGGGGAAATGGCCTCCATTTGGAGGTAGATGAAACTTGTCTGAATGCTGTGCCAGCCAAATTATCAGTCACCAGTTACTCTCCTCACATGGCTTCTGGGAAAGCCTTGCCTCTCCATGCTGGAGCTACCTGGGCTCCCTCAAATCTTCAGGTTTGTGTTACTTTTCAGGCATGGTTCAGCATCTCAGTGAAATTTCCCTTCGCCTCTTTACTTTCCCCAAACTCCTTAAATTGGTGAGAACCACTGAAAGGTGTCAGTTAGATCCTGTTTCCCAGGATCAATTCCAGCAGCTCTGCCACACCTCATGGTGGATATAATATCAGCAAGACATCATAGCACATTTATTTATCCTGCTGGAGTCTCACAACTCCCCCTGGCTCACACCCTGGAGTCAACTTTGTTTCAGAATTAGTGTGAGATCCGCTGTCAGGTGATTCTTGGGTCTTTCCGGAGCAAAGTTTGGGGCCTGAGTCCTGGCTCCTCCGATTTGCGCAGACAATTAAACTATTGTCCATCTGAGTTTTCTGCATTGCTGAGTAAAATCATCATGATGAACTCCCTGGCTGAAGCTGGAAACATTACCTGAACGGTTCTGGCATCATCCGTGGGAGAGGAGGAGGCAGCCTTTTTCAAGAGAAGCCCTGTTCTGTTAGAGATATGACAAGCCCTGTGAGCCAGAACAGAGCCTGCCTCAGATTCATTGCTGGGATGAAGCCATGCCTTCACCGGATGACCCACAGTTAACTATCTGCTGATGAAGACAAGGATGACATATATTTACTTTGCAGTAAGTACGCCATACTGGGTCCTTTTTGAGATTGTCAGTTGGGTGTGTAACATTTAAGATTTAACAGCTTTCTATTATAGAAGTCCTACAGCTTTGTATTAGATTATTCTGAAATCATAACTTCTTTCAAAAAAAAAAAAGCAATTTCAGAAAAATACAGAATGTTACTGGGATACTGAGGAATGATGTCTAGCCGCCTGGTGGTGGGCGTCACTCAGCGTGCTGGTTTTAGTTGGTTGCAGGCCATTAAAAGTCAAGTTGTCTGGTCACGAATGAAACGTTTACAGTCTGCCCGAAGGCAGTCAGGACTATCCATTCCCAGGAGTGAAACGTCTGCATTACATGGACTTCAAGATTGCAGTGATAAATCACACTTACTTTTTTTTTTTTTTTTTTTGCCAAGAGATTGTAGGTTCCCATTTTAAAAGCCAGGCACCTGATTTAGAATGTGTAAGGCAATGCTTTGGGGATTCAGCATAACTCCTGGAATGAACTGGAGCTTTGTGAATTATCTTTTTCTCCTCAGATCATAAGGTAGAAAAAAATTCCTTTTAACACAATAGCATTCTTATCCACCTGCATTCTGATCCACGGGAGCACACTGGGTATTGTCCTCAGGATAGAGAACAAGGGAGTGAGGGTACAGGCAATGTGGGGAGTGTGAGCCTGAGGACAAAGACACCCAGCTGGCAAAGTCAGCAGTTGTCAATCAGAGCAAATGAATCACCACATCAGCTAGTACTTACTACATATCTGCTCAATAATAAGGAAAGCTTCTGCCAAAGGCCAGTGCTCCAGACCGCTCTCCGGACCTCCAGATTCACTTACCCACCTGCCTACCCCAGCAACCTAAGGAGCATGGCAGCTCTGCCCTCCCTTCCACAAACCTGCTCCTTAGGGTGAAAGATGTCACCCTCTGCCCAGACCTCAAGCCAGCCAGGGGGAGACCTCACTCTACTTTTCCCCAAAGTGTATCTGATGCTCAATTCCTACTCCTTCTCTTTGCCTAAAAACAAAGTAAAGTATCTATCCCCACCTTCATCTCCCACCTGGACCGTTGTAGAAGGGCTTTCCTGGTCTGTCTTCCTCTCCCTTCCTATCTGCTATGGGCGAGAGTACACTAAGGTAACAGAACGGTGTTCCGGGCATTGTCTAATCTTTGGAGTCACACAATCCCTTCTCTATTTTCCAACAATAGGGCTTACTAGCTAATTTTCTGAACCTGTTTTCTCATCTTGAAAACAGGGACAATAAGCCCTGCTCTGACTCCCCTTACTTAGATCTAGGATAAAGGTGATTAAATAAGATAGCAATATCTGGTACACAGTAGGACCTTAATAATATTACTTCCAGTCAGTTCTGTCTTTTATTTCAAAAGTAGATGCTTCCTTTCTAGAATTAAGAAGAAAAGGAGGGGGGAGGGGAGAAGAGAGAGAGACTATATTAGCATTCACTGAATGTTTAAGAATAACAATTGTGAGTATCAGTTGACCTCAGTTTAAGTCCTAGCCAAGCCACTGTCTAGCTGTATGACCCCTCCCACAATGAATTTTGCAAAAGTTATCCTAACCAACTGAGCCTCTGCTTCCTGACTTGTAAAAGGAAATAATCATTTTGTCTGCCTTACGACTGCTCGAAAAACATGTATTTGCTCAAAACTGTCCAATGTCCTCCCATTGCCCTGGGGTAAAATCTAGAATATTTGTAGGGACTCCAGGACCCACAGTCTCATCCATGGTGACCTCTCTGATGCACCTACACAGGGCTTCTTTTTGTCACAAAAGGACCACACCACCTACTTGCCAAAGCATTTTTCTTCCTGCAGTCTGCTTCTCCCTCCATCCTCCTATCCACCTACCACCACCACCATCACACACACACATTCACACACACACAGGCAAGCTCTTCCAGTTGACTGTTATTCATCCACTAGATCTCAGGTCAAATTTCACTTCCACGTTGCAGCCTTTCCTGTTACCCCACTTCGGATTACATTCTTCTGTTATGTTCTTTCATGATGCCATAGTTCTCTCAGACATTTACCTCTACTTGTATTTATTTATTTCTGGAATTCTTTGGTTGATCTCTGTCTCTCCCGTAAACTCCATGAGAACAAGTCTGTAACTACAAACCCTCATATCCCTGGACATGAGTTCATTCTTGAAACATAGTAGATGCATAACAAATCATAATTATTTGATGAATGAATGAGTATTGTGGAGATTCAATGAACTAATGCTATGCCTGGCACATACACTTAGTGAGCAAATCAAGTCTATGATAACATATTGGAAGGCATGGTGGTGCATACCTGTAGCCCTAGCACTTCAGAAAGCTGAGGCAGAAAGATAATTGAGCCCAGGAGGTTGAGGCTATAGGAGCCCAGGAGGTGAGCTATGAACACACCACTGCACTCTAGCCTGAGTGACAGAGCTAGACCATATATATATATATATATATATAAATTAATCAATGAACATAAAAAAACTAAAGACCCCTATTATAATCAGCACTGTTGACATTATTATCATATACTGCTCTATGAATTAACATAGATCATGTGTCATATCATCCTTCTGGCCAAGGGGGTATGTGAATGTGTGTAATACACTTACATATGCAAATAACCTCACACACAGACTCACAGTCACACACACACATACATGCACATACACACATTCACACACATACACACTCAGGTACACATTGACACACATGCAAGCACATACACGTTGTTAGCCAAAGCTTGACAACCCACACTTAGTTTTGACGAAATTAAATCCTGCCTTCAACACTTACAATGTAGCCAGTCCCATTATCCTCACTGCTCTTGGGCTCAGTAGTCTGCAGAACAGGGTCTTGGAGTCCTCACTTATTATTCACACCAAGGCACCTTTTATAAGCCAATAAAAACTTTTCAATCAACAATAACTTCCATGACTTCACTCAGTTGATATTTTATGTAAATAATCATTAGAGATAAATAACTTCAAGTAAACATAAACCTCTAAAACATCTTAGGGACACTGAAACAGAGGATTGAGAGTAAATAAAAGATTTGAAGGTTTAAATGCACATTTTAGCAATCATACAATACCTGTTCCAAAGAATTCATTTTTGACTTCCCATATCTAAGTCATTTTCATTTTTATTAGTTCTCCTCAAACAGATTTATATGATAATGGCAATTTTTCATAAGGGTAGGAAAAAAAGACTACGAGCCAAGACAGGAAAAGAGGGAACTGTTGTTTCAGTATTATTAAATCCTAAAAGAAATACGAATTAATTACTACTTCAATGTATGTCAGAACACCTAAATCTGGGGGCATTCAAAGAAAACCCTATCTTCTTTTGTAACTCCAAGTGCAAATTTTAGATTCATGAATGGCCACTCCTAGAAGCAGCAAGTCTCAGATTCTCCACGGGCAAGTCTGAATGAAAGCAAGCAACCATTTCTCTCATGAGCTAGTATTTGCAAGAATCTCTGGTGACAGGATGGCCTGACTTCATCTATTTGGGGTAGTTTCAAAGCACTGCTTGAAATCCAGTTAAAAGTGATTTTAACCCTTGTATGACTATTTCCCAGGTTTACTTCATGTATTCAGCCCTCGTCACCTGACAACCAAGCATTTGCTCTTTGCTGGGAGGACCATTCACAGGCTTTGTTCTCAAAGAGCTCAAGGAGTCATGGGCCAGGGGGCCAGCAGAGTAGACCAGAAGTTACAACGCAGTGTGCAAGGCTGTGGGTAGGAGGCAGTGCAGGTGACTTTACAGCAGCCCTTCCTACAAAGGGATGTGGAGGAAGCTGAGCTTGCAGAAGAAGGGTCCTGGGAGGCTGGGAAGCCTGGTTAGTGAGCATTCTCTCTCCAGTGAAGAAAGGATAAGGGGATAATAGGGCTAAACTTCAGAGCCAGAGAATTATTTTAAGAGGTACCAAATCAGGGGCAAAGCCAAGCCCCATTACAAAAAGAGGTGGTGAAAATTGATGGCAGAGGCAGAAGCGTATTTAGATAACTACATTAATTCCAGTCTTGATTCTGGAAAGACTGCCTTAAAACTTGGTAATGCTTAGTGAAAGGACACTTGGCTGTTTAGTTAATATTCCAGCAAGACGATGTATGGTTCTTTTTTATCTTTCTGGAGGTGAGGTAGGAGAACCAAGCCCAATAACTTATAGGCAGAAAATAGAAGCTTAGGACTAGACTCCTTGGAGGTGATTCCCAGTCCACTGATCTTTCTCCTCCACCACCCTTTCCATCCTAGGTTCATTGTGCTAGTTTTTCTCTCTGATAAAGTTGACAATTCTATTTTAATCAGCAAGGTTAGGCGACATTTTACCTTATCCCTTCTTGGCCACTCATATCACTTCTTTCAAATGTATTAGGTTTGTTAAGTCTGATGGGTAAGACGAGAGTTTGTGATCTACAGAGTGTGTTACTGAGAAGTCACCTGTTAAAGGATAATTTTTTTTAATTAAGATAAAAACATGACTCTCATGCAATATAGATTGAACACATGTCAGAATTTTTATATGGCTTATTAACTAACGAAAGAGCCAGTAAGATGTTCCACCTGATTGAAAGGAGAACTCAGTACATCACATATACATAGGCAATGAGGAAGGCTGACAGGAATTTATAAATAGATGCAAACCAGTCAGTATTCACAGGGTAAAGGGTAATAACTGATTATATTCCACCAGGCAAAATTTACTTGCATTTCTATGAACAAAAATCTTTTGCATTCATATCAGTTTTCTGCAACTTGCTTGAGATGTAAAATAGCTCAAAGGCATTGACAAGGGGGAGGTCATCTGAAAGGACGTGCCAGACAGGACATCCAGATCAATCATGTTTTTTGCCCATTTCAAAGTGTGTCATAATTTTTCCTAGCATCCTTGTGAGTTCTTTTAACAAATCTCAGAGGTTACCCAAGCAAGTAATATTTCACAGAGGAGAAAACTCAAGTCAGAACGGTGAAGCCACTTGTTACAAGCCATAAGAGTCTCCTAAAGAATATTATTAAAATCGAGATTCCTGGGCTCCACCTAGACCTACAGAGTCAAATCCTATTTGAAAACCTGCATGGTTAAATGCCCTCCTAGATTCTGATTATCTGCACTATCTGAGAACAACTGTGACTTAACCAAAGATATGCAGCGGGCCAGTGGCAGACTCAAAGCCAGAACAGAGGTTTCCCGATTTTGTCAATGCTCCGTGAACAGGTGTGCATTGGCTTTCTGACCTGTGACTTGTGTGCATTCGAATGTCCTTCACCCTGCAAGGTTTCGAGACAGAGTAAGACTCCCTTGGTGTCTTGTTTCCATTCTCTAAGTACATTACTGCTTGGCAAATGCATCAACTTAATTAAAACTAAATGTAATTCTAATGCACCAATTTGATTTAAAAATAATCTTCACAGTCACCAGGACATCAAAATGCAATTAAGGCTATTTGAGGAAAGTCTCTGATGCGTATTATGTTCCGATGCTGCACTATGTCAAGAAACCCAGATCTTCCCGAATGTCACTAATGTGTTTAGCAGCCTCCCTCTCACTCAAATGCCTCTCTCAATTAGGTTCTGGAGAGCGTGATCCATGACAGTTCAAGAACATTTACCAAATTCCTTCCAAATTGCCCTTGAGGTGAATGCTTTTTCTCTGATCTGATCTATGGACTTGGAAAAGTGCAGGCAGTCTTACAGCTATCAGGCTTAGGACAAAATCAAAATGTAAAATTCAAGAGTTCCTTATTACATACCCATGTACCAAGACTGTAAAGGGTTCTGGACAAAGATAATGTAAATTGGGAAATACGTCTGGTGAAAAATTAGTTTACAGATCCAAGATTAATAGAGTCATTTGTCTGGCTCCTTCTTCCGCTCCCCTCAGCTTGGATTTTCAAGGATGTCTGTTTTTGCTGAGTGACTGGTTGCTATCAACTTGATTAAAGGTCCTTTTGTCTAATGAATGAGAAAGGGTAAGAAATATTAAAGAGGCTCGAAACAACTATATGTAGTAAAATGGGCAGTTCTGATGAGTTTCGACATGGCATGGGTGGTACAAGGGGCAGCTTGATTTAGTGGAGTTACTCATAGAGTCAAACCTTGCCTGTAAGTGGTGAACTCTCTCTCAGCCTGCTTACTTGTATGAAAATGCAACTGATCATGACAACTTCATTTAGTGAGCATTGCCATTAACCTCTAGGCTCAACCCTGCCAGCATCTTCATTACCATCAGCCACCTGGACAGTAGAATACTAGGTTGGGCCCCTGGGCTCTGATACACCCTTGTGGTCACTAAGTACAGTAGAGGAGGAAGGGAGAATGGACATAGTATGAAGAGAGGAAGCAGCTTTTCCATAGTTCTGAATCACACCAGATGTCAGTGTCAGAAGCCACTGAAGTCAAAGGCTATTTCATTAACCAACCATCCCTCCCAAGACCCTAATGAGACATCAACTTAAAAGGCAATGATTAAAATAAATTTTCTAATTTACAAGTGAAAAATTACAAGTTTATATGGAAATTAGCGATTTTAAACCCTATTATATATCAATCACAGTGATAAAGACTTAATTTTGAGGCCAGGTATGGTGGTTCATGCCTGTAAGCCCAACACTTTAAGAGGCTGAAGCAGGAGGATCATTTGAGGCCAAGAGTTAGAGATCAGCCTGGGCAACATCACGAGACCCTATAAAACATTTTAAAAGTTAGCTGGGAGTGGTGTCATGTGCCTGTAGTTCCAGCAACTTGGGAGGCTGAGGCAGGAGGATTGCTTGAGTCCAGGATGTCAAGGCTGCAGTGACCCATGATTACACCATTGCACTACAGTCTGGACAACAGAGTTAGACTTTAAAAAAAGTTTAAACTTTGCAAAGTAAATATAGCTCACAATAATTTATCATTCACAATATATAAGTATATAGATACAATTGAGATAGCCAATCCTCAAAGAGACATGGGTATTTGGGATTTTTGTTTGGGATCAATCCTATACTTGTTTTTCATCTCCCCACCACCCTAGCACTTTCTTCTCCCTCGGGGGATGACACTTATTTTAAACAGTTTACTGTCTCTATCCTTTGAGATTTCTGACATCTCGAGGGCATTAACTATGTCTTTACAGTAATAGCCACCATCTACTGTGGGCTTATCTAAATATGCATTACAAGTATTACGTCATTCAGTCCTCAAAAAATATGGATGGGGTAAGTGCTATTATCCTAACCTTACAGATAAGAAAATCGAGGCTTCGAGAATTGTTTTTAATTTTGTATCCCCCAATGCCCACTTCCAATACATGACATTTTATAAACATTTAGAAAATACTTGAATGTCATGTCGTTTTCCTGGGATAAATGGGCAGAAATGGAGGAGTGAGACAGGCTCATTTTCTTTTAATTTTAAAAAAGCAAGTGTCCTAGGGCATTCTGCTTCGAATATTTGCTTCCCAAAGTAGGGTCAGTCTGAGGTCTCAGGTTGTCGCAGACAGTGGAGAAGGTGTTTCTCTCAGAAACAGTGTCCTCATCTGGAGGCTGCCATGTCTCCTCTCCTAGGAATTTGTGTTCTACTTGGGGATTGGAGGGAGAGGCCCTCAGGACAACTCACACTCCTCCCTCCAAGAGCCCACCCTGGAAGCCCAAACCATCTTTCTAACATCTTGCAGAAGAATTTCATACAGCTGGCCAAACTCAGCTCGTATCATTCATACCCTCTGTGTATACTGAGTCCCTGCAGACAGTTTACCTGGGAGTGGAAGAGATGGGTTCCAATGCCCATATGAAAAATTGAGAAATGATAGAGACAAAAGGACTGCTGAGAATGAACCCGGAAAGCATCCATTGGTTCTCACACACATGTATGCAGGCACACACGCTCACAGGTAAGCCCTGTCCTCCTCACTGACAAGCCATAATTCTGCAGTTACTTTTGCTAACCCACAGCTCTTTCACCATTTCAAGAGTTCCAATAAATCATTACATAACCAACTTGAAACTCTTCCTCTGGGCCCCTGGTAAATTTTATTGAGCAAACAAAAGCAAAGGCCGGCTGTGGTGCTCTAACCTCTCTTCACCAAAAGAAACTGATGCTTCAGTTGTTTATAAATTTCATTATATTTTACATCATGGTATACAATTATGGATCACAATGTAAGCAAAACCTTTTCTTGAATGTACAATGCTCTGATTGAATTAAGCAAAGGAAACTTTTTTAAGCATTTGAGGACCCATCAAGTCAGTCTCAAGAATTTGGAAATAAAGGGTTAAACCATAAAATCTACACATAACGGATCAGGAGCATAAAGTTTCCCAAAAGCAAGAGAATAACTATTGGCCAGAGAAGGAGCTTTCTCATGTGTGCCTGTAATATGATAACCTGAATGAAGAATTATTCCATGGAAAGGGCCTGACAGCCACAGAAGCACGAAACAACTGAGGGCAGAGTCACGGATTAGCCAGTGTCCAGCCTGGGGAGAGGAGGATTTTAAGCATTCGGGCTCCATTCCTGTGGGACCAATGGCGAGGCTCCTTCTAAATTGAGCCAGTTGGTAGAATGTGTCAGTTTGTCTCCTTGATGACATCGCACAACACACCAACACCACGTAGGAGAAGAGGACTAAACTGAGAAAGGGTTCAGAAGAAAACTCACAGTTGAGAGTGAAGAGCTGCCACTAAGGGCAACACAGAGGGTTGCCCCGGGAGTCAGGGTAACAGCAAGCTGCTGGAGCTACGTAGGCAGATTATGTGTGGCAGGCAGTGGGATAGGCTAGGTTTCCAGGGCCTCCCTGTAGATTGATTAATTTGAATAATTTTCACAGGTTCCAGGGCACAGGGGATGTCCCTCATTGCCTAGTACCTGGCTCTAGAGTGGAATATTAGGGCTGGTACAGAGGGGCCCAGAGTACAAGAGCCCAGATCAGGGAGTTGTCAGGGTGGGGATTTAATGATCTGCTTAAAAAGGGGAACGGACTAGCCTCCAGCTAGAGCCTCAAAACTGGTTCAAGACTCGTTTTTTAAAAATAATAATAAGCAGGCTGGGCACAGTGGCTCATGACTGTAATCCCAGAACTTTGGGAGGCCGAGGCGGGCAGATCACAAGGTCAGGAGTTCAAGACCAGCCTGATCAACATGGCTACTAAAAATACAAAAATTAGCTGGGTGTGGTGGTGGGCTCCTGTAATCCCAGCTACTCAGGAGGCTGAGGCAGGAGAATTGCTTGAAACCAGAAGGTGGAGGTTGCAGGGAGCCAAGATCACACCACTGCACTCCAGCCTGGGTGAAAGAACGAACTCCGTCTCAAAATGATAATAATAATAACAACAAATGGGCTATGTTACGCAGAGTGGTTTTACCTTGCATGCCTACTCAGATCCACCACCTACAGCCCAGTGTTGAAAAGAATTCTAACTCAGAGCACAGGCTCTGGGGGAAAGAGTGCCGAGATTGTTGTGTGGTGCCGAGAAGGGTATAGAGTTAGTAAAAATTCCCATAAGCCAGAGATTTGCTGACCCAGATGCTAGAGAGTTACTATCTTGGATTCAAGGGCTACCCTAGAGCAGGATGCTTTCTATAATGAAAAAGAGGCATTAGCTGTCTCTGCCGGGTGCTTGGAGTATTTGACTAATCTCAAGAGGAATCTACTGGTCCTTTTTGGCTACAAATTTCCCTCATAATCCTTAAGCCAATTTACAATTCTACGCTTACTAATTATACCTACATGATATATTTATTATTTATATATTTATTAAATGTTTTATTACCTATTTACTTATTACCCATCTTTCTCACTAAACTATCAGTTCTAGTGAGGATTTTATTCACCGAAGCAAACCCAGTGCCTAGTAAGATGGCACTCTTTCAGAGTCCGCATTCTGTAAATATTTGTTGAATGAGTGGGTAAACAAAAACAAAGGAAATAATAAATGGATAAATAAATCACTCACCAAGCAATTTTCTAGTCCTGGTGGAGCTCTTTTTTAGTAAAAGACAGAACGCTCACCACACTTCCAGGACTATGTCTGGTATATTTCATAAGATTATAGCCTGTTATCCCAGCGAGCCCCTTATTCTAATGTATAATTTAATTAACAAGGGGCAAGTGGTAGGGAATGCTCACCTCTAGGCACAGTCAGGAGTGAGCCTCTCAGTAGACTATAAAAATAGAGGTTGGATTCAGGCAGCACCCTCTTTCACCCTTTGGGAAAGGTACCTCACACAGTCTCCCTCTTTCACTCTCAGGAAAAGGTACCTCACACAGTCTCCCTCTTCCACTCTTAGGAAAAGGTACCTCCTCTAGCTTTATTCCCTACTTACACTTTCTACAAGAGCAGCAGCCAAGTCGTTGTATTTGATACTAACTCATGGTTTCTTAGGTTGCTGGTTTAAATAAAATCTGCTGGGGCTTAGAAGATTTTTCTACACTGACTTTCATCCTTGCTGCTTAATTAAATCCCCAACCTGGGAAAGTGATTTTCAGCCACCTCGCTTTCTGTGGCATCAGCTTGAAACTGTGACTGTTGAAATACCAAAATGCCAGTTGTGCTTAATGCTCCAGGTATAACAAGGCTGTTATATTTGGAATCCCTGATGAAGATAGATATTAACTGAGAATTGAAAATGACAGCAAAGGAGATTGAATCAGAGTAGCAAAATGAACACGCAAATCTACTTTTGCTCCAATTCCTAGACGTGTCGGAAAATACCTTTTTCTTTGAACACATCTGTAACAGTACTAGAAAACAAGAACACATGCTATGAGAGAACCAGAAATATTGGGAATTTCCTGACAGACTACAGCAAATGCAATTGAGTTGTGAACAATGAAGATGACCAGAGACCAAAGAATACTCAGAACAAAACAGCTACACAGGGGGAGCACGCTTAATGCACAGCACTTCACTGAAGAGCATGCAGAGTCTGCAGTGGATTGATTGCATTAATAGCCCTAATTATTCACCCCTCCCTATGTGCATACCCCTGTCATAGACTTTGCAGTTTGTTTCACAACAGAGGTGGAGCCTGTGACCCATCCCCTGAGTCTGAACTGGCCTTGAGACTTGCTTTGCCAATGAAACGAAGCAGAAGCGACAATGTGTCGGTTCTGGATCTAAGCCATAGAGGCTTTATGCGCTTTGCATGTTTCCATGCTCAGCTCCTGAACCTTGACCATTGCTATGAAACTGACCTTCTGGGGAATGAGAAATGTGGAATAGGACAAAGTCACCCCAGTCACCTCAGCAAAAGCCAGCCAACACCCAGGCCTGTGAGTGAGTCATTGGGGTTTTGTGGCTGTTTATCACACAGCATTACTGTGACAATACATAACTGATACAGCCTCAACTGTATTCAAAACACCACATTACTATTTATAATGAACAATTGGCAGCAATTATGTTGGACTCCAGAATTAAGCCCACACCTACACTCTAAAGAAAGGGAACCCATGCCTAAGGAGGACACTTAGGTGAGCACAGAAGCCTGGGAAAGAACTGTGTTAACTACGGACCTTCAGACTTTCTACAGGGCATGGAAAAAAGGAAAAGGCAGCTCTACTTAGGAGAAAGATAAACTGATCTTTTCTCTCACCAGGGGTAAGAAAAATCCTCCTTGCTGGGCCAGGCACGGTGGCTCACGTCTGTAAGCCCAGCACTTTGGGAGGCCAAGGCAGGCAGATCATGAGGTCAAGAGTTCAAGGCAAGCCTGGCCAACACAGCAAAACCCTGTCTCTACTAAAAATACAAAAAATTAGCTGGGCATGGTGGCACGTGCCTGTAGTCCCAGATACTCGGGAAGCTGAAGCAAGAGAATCGCTTGAATCTGGGAGGTGGAGGTTGCAGTGAGCTGAGATTGTGCCATTGCACTCCAGCTTGGTCAACAGAGTGAGACTTCATCCCCCGCCCCACTACCAAAAAAAAAAAAAGATAAGAAAATCCTCCTTGCTACAGCCATAAGGCTGGGAGAAGGAGGCGGCACCATTACTGTTTGTCTGTTAAACATTCAAGTATCCAAAAAGGAGATGGACCAATTGACACACCCTGCTCCCTTAAAGGAGCCTGTAAATAGCCCTTGCACTTCAGACTCATGGCAGACCAGAGATACAGAACAGCAGAGAAGCCTGTCTACATCCACCTGCCTCCATTTTCAGTCTTTCAAAATGGAGACACAAGAAACACTAGATTTTAGTAAAAATACTTGACATGAAAAAGAAGTAATAAGATAAAGTATGGGCCAACTAATTTTAGAGGAAACAAATATTCAGTACAAGAAAGGAATACTGTTTAGAAAATATAGTAATTTCTTATAAGAATAAGTTATAAGAATACTGTATATATTTTATTATCTCATATACATTATATTATAACATCTCTTATAAGAATAATCTCTTATAAACATATATTTGAAAATAGAATAATCTCATATTAGTATCTCTTATATTAGAATCATATAATACAATCCATTATAATATTGCATCAGTGATGGAAAGCCACTTTCAGAACTCTTTCAGAAAAGAATAAGGAAACAATAAGAAAGAAAACTTTCAGAAATCATAAAGAACCCTTGGAAATTATTTTTTTCTAAAAATGTTTTCTGAAATTATTTTCCAAAACAATTCTCAGTATTATGATAAATAGTAGAAGAAACAAGCCCAAATACAAAATAAATGATCAGGAAAATAAAATTGAGGAAAAACTTTAAGAACATGGAGGAAAATAAAACTAGAGGTATGTAAGAAAGACAGAAAGTGTGAGGACGGATTCAGAAGGCCCAGCATGTGCTGACTGGAAGTTCCAAAAGGAAAGAGGAGAGAATATCATAGATGGGATAAAACATGAAAGAAACAGTAGAGAAAATTCCCCAGTGTGAAAAATAACGGCCTTCTGATTGTGATAGCTGTGCTGAATAGAAAGAATTAAACAACAACAAACATTAGTCTTCAGACAAACCCAAGTAATGAGGAAAGTGGAACTAAGCCAAAGTATGCTGGGTTTTGAGAAGGTATTAGGAAGGCGTAGATAATGATAAAGATAATGACCAATTCTAGATCTCAATTCTAAATTAAAAATACACGTATTTATTATCTATACATGGAAGAGCGTGGGAAGGAGTGTAGAAGGACACACAGGGCATGGGAGGTAAATCGTGGGCTGAGATGAAGGGAGACTTGTACATTGAAATGTATCAACTTCTGGGCCGAGCGCGGTGGCTCAAGCCTGTAATCCCAGCACTTTGGGAGGCCGAGGCGGGTGGATCACGAGGTCAAGAGATCAAGACCATCCTGGTCAACATGGTGAAACCCCGTCTCTACTAAAGAAACAAAAAATTAGCTGGGCATGGTGGCGCGTGCCTATAATCCCAGCTACTCAGGAGGCTGAGGCAGGAGAATTGCCTGAACCCAGGAGGCGGAGGTTGCGGTGAGCCGAGATCGCACCAGTGCACTCCAGCCTGGGTAACAAGAGCGAAACTCCGTCTCAAAAAAAAAAAGAAAAGAAAAAAGAAATGTATCAACTTCTAACATTTGGAGCTTTTCCATCATTTATATATCAAAATACAGGTAACAGTTATTTTTAAAATACAGCATAAAATCATGTTTGCTTTCAATGTGTAATAAAGCTATTTTCTTGAATTGGAAGGACTGGTAAAAGTTATATTTACTTTATTTCTGTTTCTTTTAAGATTACATGTATAAATGAGACATGATTACACGTGACTTTAAAGTATCTTAGTTTTCTTTTTTGTCTTTACCTAACTCATTCATTCTTCGTTTTAGGCCAGGAGATATAATTACTCTTTTAGAGGATTCCAATGAAGACTGGTGGAAAGTAAGTGTTTCTCTTTCTCAAAAAAAAAAAAGAAAGAAAGAAAGAAAGAAAAAATCATTTGATAACTACAATTACAATACATGCTGCAACTGTGGATGCATACCTCCTTTTTCCTTTCAGGGAAAAATTCAAGACAGAATCGGCTTCTTTCCAGCCAACTTTGTTCAGAGAGTACAACAAAATGAGAAGATTTTTAGATGTGTTAGAACCTTCATTGGGTGTAAGGAACAGGGGCAGATAACACTGAAAGAGAATCAGGTGAGTCAATCATACAAACACGTTCCAGATATGAGCCAGATAGGATGTCATTTTAATAAATGTGATAACGTGTATAAATCTGAATGCGTGGGGTCACATTCAAAGTATTCACTTTGAGAGAAGATATACTCACTACTATAATGTCAATGCTGTAGGAGCTAAACATGCAAACCAAAATTTTAGGAATCTCACTTGGTGGTTCCTGTTCACAAAAGGAAATGCCAAAGCAGCAGGGTGAGGACACCTGGTCCCCCATGGTCTTCTCTGAGGACCACTGGTCTCTCTAATGTGGGCAGCTTCTCTTATTCGGGCTCTGAGTTAACGTCCACCAATGGTGTGGTTAATTCTTCAATGCTCTCTAGTGAATACTTAGTTCTTGGTTGTTGCTGTTAGGAACCTCTTGGGTTTTCTTATTTGGGTCCAAGCCTCTACCTTCTCAATGAAGCTCACAACACTTTCATGTCACTGCAAAAGACATGCACTAAACTTAGATAACCAGATATTATCTCAAGCTCATAAATGAACGTCTCTGTACATCTAATCTAGAGGTGACTGTCACTGTCTTGGTCCAGGAATGCAGAGTTCTCTTTGATACTGTCAATTTTCCTGAGAAGTAAAATGTGAACCCCCACATTTGTATGTCTTTCAACTCCACCATCTCATGACAGAAACGCTGATAGTGACAAAGAGGCAGCATACTCACAGCTTAGCTCCCTGGCCTGCTCTTCCTCTCCTCGTCTTCCAGCAGAGGGAGGCCTTCCTACCCTCCCTTCTTCTCTGATTGCCCCTCCCTCAGGTCATATCCTGTGTCCTCACTACAGAGTAAAATAATATACTCCGACACCCAAGTTTTTTCTTGATATACTAGTGGAGAATTTGGAGAATTAAAAATTTATTTTCTCTCCCAATAAAGTCTCACAGAGGACCTTAAATTTCAACTTTGGAAGTCAAAATCTCTCCTCTCTTTCTTTCTGCCTTCCTGGTATAATAATTTTATTATTTCCCAAGGCGATGACTGCCTGGAGTTGGCATTGATAAAGCTCGCCCTACAAGGAAGTTCAAAATGTAAAAGGCATGAATAATTTTAATATATCTCTGTTCAGTAGAGTTGCCCAAAGCGCATCTTGAATGCCTTTTTTAGGATTCCTTGAAAGATAGTTTCTAAGTCATACCAAAGAAATCAGTCATTACCTTATACCTAATTTGTAGCTTTAAAAATTGTTTGCCCAGTTAATCAAACATTGCGTATTCCACATGTAGCCTCAACTGACTTTACCATTTTCAAACTAACAAATATATCCTCAAAAATAATAATTTACCTTTTCTTTATGGCTACTCAGAATAATCTTTAAAAGAAAAATGATAATATGGAGGACAGCTTTTTTTAAAAAAAAAAAGTAACTCACTCTCCCTTTATATTCAGGTAAATGAAAATCATTGAAAATAGGAGATGAATCATTCTGAGTATTACTTTCCCTATATATTTTAACAAAGGTGGGGATGGAGCCATCGAAACTGGCACTTTTATAAATGCTAGGAGACATTAGTCCACTCATCCGGATACTGATTTGGTGCCATAAAGTTCGAGCCATGAAATTGCTCAATTTCATCAATACATTAATTCCATTTTCTATAATGTATCCAAAAAAATAACCCAAAGTAAATAGGGGAAGACTTTATGTAAAAAAAAAAAAAAAAAGGTAGTCACCAGAGTGATATTCACGATGGTGAGAATTAGGAACAATTACACAACAATGGAAGTGATTAGCTCAATGATAATATTTTCTTTAATGGACAAAATACGCAATTTTGATGGTCTTGTGATAATATTATGGAATTGGAACACTGGAATCTGGACCCAGATTTCAGTCAATGTTCACCCAAGGTAAACACAAAGGGAGAGGTGCAGATGGGGCCTGAAGCCCTGTTTTCATTCATGGAACCACAGTGAACTGGATGGAATACCAGATATGATCTGGAGCCTGAAGAGGCCTCACCAGAGCCCACCCACCTTACCACCACCACCACAGGCTGGTCTGAATCTAAGCATCCAATAGTACCAGATGCCCCATGGGAGAAAAGGAGCAGAAAGGACTATAACAAAACTGGCATAAGATGCCCTGATGCCCTCCCAGGAAGAACAAGAGAAGAGGAAGCTTTAAGAGACAGTAAGAAACCCCTGGCATATATGGTATAATCAGATCCGCCTTTGGAGAAGGGAGGAGAGACCTAGGAGAGAGGCAGGTATCTTCAAGTATAGTGTTGCCATCTTACATGATGGTTTCATAAACCATGAACAAATAAATATTAATGATACAATGGCAGTAAAATATGTAAGGGCTTTTTTCTCTTCCATTTAAATTTCTTTTATTGTGTTAACTTACAAAAAAACTAAATTTAAAAATAAGCACAATTTAAAATACTCAATCTTGTCTTTCTAATCTAGTAACATAGGTACACAGTGTTGCTGTGCTTTTCCTGGGCCTCAACTTTGCACTTGTGTGCACAAATGCAGGCATACACACACACATCACCATATCCCAGCACTGCTATATCGAATTGCATTCTCTGCCTCTTATATAGATGCAATAACCCCGAGAGCTGTATGCCATCTAATGATTTTTGGTTGTTAAAGTCTCTAACATCTTTAGGAAATTGGGTCACTGGGCTCTATGGTTTCACCCTGGTTTTACAGTTTTACTTGAAATTGACATTATTCCCTTTCTTAAAAATGGCTTATATGATGTGCCCACTCCAGGACAAACCACATTTTGTAAATTACACAAGCTCTCTTACCAGGTTACTTGTGGACAGAATATCTGTTTAAAGAAATCAAAAGCCATCAATGTGCCGACATGAAATACATCTCACTTAAGAGCACCTGATCCTTCATTTTCTGCCTGAAGTTGCTTGTTCTCCATGGGGCTGTTATTTGCCCATCTATCATTTTCCTGAACACTCCTCAAAGAGGAAACAGCAGAAGCTAGCATCTGCCTATACAGAGCAGTGGCGTCTGAGGGATCCCCTTAATGACAATGTCCCTGGAAACCCACTTCCCCTACCCCTGGAAGATTTCAGTGACCACTCTACTTCCCATAAAAGTATGTGCAAACCCCACATGGCTATTCCTTTTTGGATGTGATGACCCTGTTTGGGGGTCTGCTTTTTGAAAGAGAACCTTTTATCTCTAGTCCCTGGCTCAAAGGAAAGGAAAGAACAAATTAATACTGTCTTAAACGTTGTCACAATAACAATTGTTGTAAGTATCATTATAATTAGTCATTATTTAACGTCACACAGACGCACTGTTTATATAAAGTTTATATACCTATAACATTTATTTGGGGGGCCATACACATGCCCTGTGAATTTTATGGATTCATTGTTTCTATTTTATAAATGAGGAAACAAACACTCATACAGGTTATGTGTCTTGCTCAAAGAGCAAAAGCCTAGTAAGTGTCTAGGCTGGAATGTAAACACAGGTCTGCAAACTCCAAATCAGGGCTTTCCACTAGCCATGTGCCCTGAACAATGAGGAATGAACTCTGAACAGTAAAGATCAGCTAAAGCTCCCAAGGATGGCGAGTGTCATAAAGGCAGGTGTCTTGGAACCAGAGGACTCCTTGAAAACAAGTTCTTGCTCATGTGGGCTCCCTACTGAGTCATTCTTGATTCCAGGCAAAGGCATCATTATCACAATAACACCCTGTCTCTGATGCCATACACAACCCACAAAGCAAATGGGCACTTTTCCCAGCTTAATTCTATGCCAACACTTCAACCTTCTCTAAGTTTACCCAACTTCCTGTTCCAAAAATTTGAGAAGTCTTTTGAATGAAATAAATTTGGGAAGAATGTTCATCTTTATTGGCAAAATGTTATTCAATAATCTTGCTAGCATGTTTTTTTCTCAGAATAATCTTATGCTTTTTAATTTGAGAGCAAACATTGTTTCTATGTTACTAAAATACAATTGGTGAAGCCAGAAGACAAATTAAAATTTGCTCAAGTTGATCAATTTCCAGAAGCAGAACATCTGTTCAGTGACTCCCACCAATTCCTTGGCATATTTCCCCCATTTTTTTTCTGGGAATGGGCCTCATACCTGAATTCTACGCCTACATGCTTAAACTGAATGTGCTAGGGGTTGGGGTGTGGAGGAGGTAAGGCAACAACTCAGCCTCTTCAGCTACACACATTCAGGATATAATAGAACATTTCAGCCTGAACCTGGAACCAAATGAGTCTGCTCATAATTGTTTGCTTCTAACTTTTACTTTAGGTTAGAAGGTACATGTGAAGGTTTCTTTTTTTTTTTTGAGATGGAATTTCGCTCTTGTTACCCAGGCTGGAGTGCAATGGCGCGATCTCGGCTCACGGCAACCTCTGCCTCCTGGGTTCAGGCAATTCTCCTGCCTCAGCCTCCTGAGTAGCTGGGATTACAGGCACGCGCCACCATGCCCAGCTAATTTTTTGTATTTTTAGTAGAGATGGGGTTTCACCATGTTGACCAGGATGGTCTTGATCTCTTGACCTCGTGATCCACCCGCCTCGGCCTCCCAAAGTGCTGGGATTACAGGTTTGAGCCACCGCGCCCGGCCGTGAAGGTTTCTTATACAGATAAATTGCATGTCACGGGGGTTTAGTGTACAGATTATTTCACCACTCAG
Source organism: Callithrix jacchus (assembly GCF_049354715.1). NCBI lineage: Eukaryota > Metazoa > Chordata > Mammalia > Primates > Cebidae > Callithrix > Callithrix jacchus. The sequence continues at coordinate 74,495,816 of NC_133518.1, forward strand.
GTAATAAACATAGCACCAATTTTTTAAATACATCAGCCATTTCAAAGAAAAATTATTTTTAAAAATCTATTTTAGAAACAAATTTCAAAATTTGTCTCCACTTGAGTGTCCTAAGTTATTTTAGGTATAAGTTTTCAAAATATGCTTGTTAATGGCAGGGAGCATATAATAGAAAGAACACATATACTAGCGTCATACAGAAATGGATCTATATCCTGTGTGATTTTGACCAAGTAGCCTCTGAATGTCAACCTTCTCATCAGCATAGTAGCATCTCCATCTTGAACGTTATGTGAGGGTTAAATGTGCTCACCTATATAAAGCCTTAGCACAGAGCCCGGCCACCACAGATACATAGCAGAAGTCATTTTGCTGGCTACCATCGTCACTCAAGAGTAAATCCTAAATGAGGAATTCATCTGCAGTGATTAATGCCACCTGAAGTTACCCAGTAAGCACCAGAAAGTTGCCAATATATTTATAACCCTACAAATATAAAGATAAATGGGATGCATATCTCTGATTAATTCACATTTTCAACCTCAGGGTTAATCTGTCTTATTACTATTATTATTATTATTATTATTTGGCAGAGCTCTAGTTTCCAAATACAATTAAGTTATCCATTTGTTGTGAACACAGTAAGAATTTGCATTGACAGAGTATGTTTTCTGTTTTCTTTGTCTTCTTCCTCTTTTGTGTGTGTGTGGCGGGGCAGGATTTCACTCCCTGGGCTCAGGGAATCCTCCCACCTCAGCCTCCCAGGCAACTGAGACCACAGGTGTGCACCATCATCCTCAGATAATTTTTGTATTTAATGTAGAGATGGGGTTTCAACATGTGGCCCAGGCTGCTCTTGAAGTGCTGGGCCCAAGCGATCTGCCCACCCCAGCCTACCAAAGTACTGGGATTACAAACGTAAGCCACTGCACCTGCCCTCTTTATTTTTAAAATTTAAAACATATCCTTATTAAATCAACTTTAAAATACCATTAAAACATTTCTTTTCTTTCTTTCTTTCTTTCTTTCTTTTTTTTTAAGATGGAGTTTCACTCTTGTCACCCAGGCTGGAGTGCAATGGCGTAATTTTGGTTCAAGTGATTCTCCTGCCTCAGCCTCACAAGTAGCTGGAATTACAGGTGCCTACTACCATGCCCAGCTAATTTTTATATTTTGAGTAGAGACAGGGTTTCACCATGTTGGCCAGGCTGGTCTCAAACTCCTGACCTCAAGTGATCCGCCCACCTCAGCCTCCCAAAGTGCTATGATTACAGGCATGAGCCACCACACCTGGGCAAAATCATTTCTTTAATGAGAATAACACTGAATCTACAAATTACTTTGGGCAGTATGGCCATTTCCACAATACTGGTTTTTTCTATCCATGTGCATGGGATATTTTTCCATTGGTTTGTGCCCACAGTTATTTCCTGGAGCAATAGTTTGTAGTTCTCCTTGAAGAGGTCCTTCACTCCCCTTGTTAGTTGTATTCTAGGTATTTTATTATCTTTGTAGTAATTATGAATGGGAGTTCATTCATAATTTGTCTCTCTGCTTGTCCATTGTTGGTGTATAGCAAGGCTTGTGACTACACATTGGTTTTGTGCTTTGGGCTGAGATGATGGAGTTTTCTCAATATGGGATCATGACATCTACAAACAGAGACAGTTTGACTTCCTGTCTTCCTACATGAATACCTATTATTTCTTTCCCTTGCCTGTTTGCCCTGGCCAGAACTTCCAATACTATGTTGAATAGGAGTGGTAAGAGAGGGCATCCTTGTTATGCCAGTTTTCAAGGGGAATGCTTCTAGCTTTTTCCCATTCTGTATATCGGCTGTGGGTTTGCCATAAATGTCTCTTATTATTTTGAGGTGTGTTCCTTTAATACCTAGTTTATTGAGAGTTTTTTAAATGAACAGACACTGAATTTTACTGAAGGCCTTTTCTGCATCTATTTAGATAATCATGTGGTTTTTGTCTTTAGTTCTGTTTATGTGATGAATTACATGTATTTATTTGCATATGTTGAACCAGCCTTGCATTCTGAGAATGAAGCCAACCTGATCATGGTGAATAAGCTTTTTGATGTGCTGCTGGATTCAGTTTGCCAGTATTTTATCAAGGATTTTTATATCAATGTTCATCAGGGACATTGACCTGAAGGTTTCTCTGTTTGTTGTATCTCTGCCAGGTTTTAGTATCAGGATGATGCCAAGCTCATAAAATCAATTAGAGATGAGTCCCTCCTTTTCAATCCTTTGGAATAGTTTCTGAAGAAATGGTACCAGCTCCTCTTTGTAACTCTGGTAGAATTCAGCTATAAATTTGGTCCTCGGTTTTTTTTAATTGATAGGCTATTTGCTACTGCCTCGATTTCAGAACTTATTATTGGTCTATTCAGGGATTCAACTGGTTCTTGGTTCAGTCTTGAGAGGTGTATATCCATTTACATTCTTCACAGAATTAGAAAAAAACTCATATGGAACCAAATTCATATGGATCCAAAATAGATCCTGTATACACAAGGCAATCCTAAGCAAAAAGAACAAAGCTGGTGGCATTCTGCTACCTGACTTCAAACTATACTACAAGGCTACAATAACCAATACAAAATGGTACTGGTACAAAAACAGAGACATAGACCAATGGAACAGAATAGAGATCTCAGAAATAAGACCACACATCTACAACCATCTGATCTTGACAAACCTGACAAAAACAACCAATGGAGAAAGGAGTCCCTATTTAATAAATGGTGCTGGGAGAACGTGCTAGCCATATGAAGAAGATTGAAGCTGGACCCCTTTCTTACACCTTCTGCAAAAATTAACTCAAGATGGATTAAAGACTTAAATGTAAAACCCAAAACTATAAAAACCCTAGAAGAAAATTTAGGCAATACCATTCAGGACATAGGCACAGGCCAAGATTTCCTGATGAAAACATTGAAGCAATTGCAACAAAAGCAAAAATTGACAAATGGGACATAATTAAACTAAAGAGCTTCCACACAGCAAAAGAAACTATTAAAGCAATCAGACAACCTACAGAAGGAGAAAATTACGGCAATCTACCCATCTGACAAAGATCTAATATCCAGAATCTACAAGGAACTTAAATCAATTTACAATTTTTCAGAAAAACAACCCCAGTAAAAAGTGGGCAAATGACATGAACAGACACTTCTCAAAAGAAGATATTTATGTGGCCAACAAACATATGAAAAGAAGCTCAACATCACTGATCATTAGAGAAATGCAAATCAAAACCACAAGGAGATGCCATCTCACTCCAGTCAGAATGGTGATTATTATAAAGTCCAGAAGCAACAGATGCTGATGAGGCTGTGGAGAAACAGGAATGCTTTTACACTGTTGGTAGGAATGTGAATTAGTTCAACCATTATGGAAGACAGTGTGGCAATGTCTCAAAAACCTAGCACCAGAAATATCATTTGACCCAGCAGTTCCATTACTGGTTGTATACCCAAAGGAATACAAATCATTCTATTATGAAGATAAACGCATGCTTATATTCACTGCAGTACTATTCTGAAGAGCAAAGACATGGAATGGACCCCAACGTGCATCAATGAAAGACTAAATAAAGAAAATAGGTGTATATATATATATATATATATATATATATATATATATATACATATATATATATATCATAAAACACTATGCAGCCATAAAAAGGAACAAGATCATGTTCTTTGCAGGGACATGGATGGAGCTGGAAGCCGTTACCCTCAAGAAACTAATGCAGGAACAGAAACCCAAACACTGCATATTCTCAGTCATAAATAGGAGCTGAACAATGAGAACACATGGACACAGGGAGGGGAGCAACATACTGGGGCCTGTTGAGGTGGGGCCGTGACAGAGTGGTGACAGGGTGAGCATCAGGATAAAAAGATAATGCACGTGGGCCTTTATACCTAGGTAATGGGTTGACAGGTGCAGCAAACCACCATGGCACACGTTTGCCTATCTAATAAACCTGCACATCCTGCACATGTATCCTGGAACTTAAAATAAAATTTTAAAAAAAGAAAACAAAAAATACTGATCTAAAAAGTGGTCTTTAAAATACTTAGAAAAATTAATTAAGTTCACAAATTAATTTAGTCTATTCTACTCTAGTCAACCAAACGTTAATTAAAGATCCTTCCGAAAAAAATTTCTTTAAATTTATGCATAATTTTATTGCATCTGTAGAACCATTTCATTGATTGTTTTGTGTTCTATCAAAGCTGTAGGAAAGAAACAAAAATACTTTATATTACAAAACCAAAATGCATTTATTTTGGAGAAAATTAAAGGGAAGATATTTTTAAGAGGTATAAAAGATAAAATAGAAACCATAAGCAATTCAACCATTAAATTATTACCAACATAAACACTTCGGCATATTTCACACCAGACTTTTTAATTCATATTTTGATATCATATCCTCTTTAGTTTCCTAAGATTTAAAAAACAGCCATTAAATGTTTATCAAAACACAGCTTTTAAGAAAGTTTTATAGGATGTAGCTAAATTTATTTATATATATATGGTCTGTGGATGCTTTCATGCTACAACTAAATAGCTGAGTTGAGTCACTGCAACAGAGATCGGATGGCCTGCAAAGCCTACAATATTTAGTATTTGTCCCTTTATAGAAAAAGTTTGCCAATCCTTAGTCTAGATGTACAGGAATGTGTTTAAGTATCTCCTATTATTGGATATTCAAAACTTTCATTTTTTAAATTATTGATAACTACAATTAACATCTTTGAACCTGTTTGTCTCTAACTCTGATTATTTTCTTAGGATGCACTTTATAATTTAGAGGAAAGCAGATCAAGACTTTACAATTCTTGATGCCTACTGCCGAATTGCATTCAGAAAAGTTGTACCAAGCCACACTCACACCAGCTGTTCATGAGCATTTTCAGATCATCAGTTTCTTGCAAGAATTGAATGTTACTATTTATTGTTATGTTATTTTGATAGATTAATAATATTTCATGCTAATCTGCATTTTCTGGATAGAGAGGCTTACATTTTATCTCATATGTATATATTTTTTAATAATCTATTTATGTGCTTCACCCTTTTTCTTACATTATTTAAAAAGTTTTCTACCTTTGAAGAATATTTATGCCTGGTAAACCACATGTGACAGATATTTTCTCTAGCTCACCCTTTGTCCTTTGCTCTCAAGGTCTCTTTCTCCAGGAGCTTAATCCTTCTTTGCTTGGATCATTTCTAGTTTACCATACTGCCCTTGTAGTTTTAATGTCTTCATCGTTTCCCACTTCTTTATCCCTCTCCAACTCCTCCCAAGAGACTCCTTCAAGATAGTCCTCACTTCACTTTGATTTTCTGAAGTTTCCATTCAGTCTTTCAATACTTCTAAGATGTCAGTTTGGTATTTATTTCCTTGTAGACTTTTCTCAGTCAGCCCCTTTCTTCTGCAGCATCTTTTCTTTTTTCTAACTTTATTTTAAGTTGAGGGGTACGGTGCAAGTTTGTTACATAGGTAAACTTGTGTCCTGGGGGTTTTTTGTACAGATTATTTTCTCACCAGGTATTAAGCCTAGCACCCATTAGTTATTTTTCCTGATCCCCTCCATTCTCCTACCCTCCATACACCCTTCACCCTACCCAAAAGGTCCCAGTGTGTGTTATTTCCCTCTGTGTGTGCACGTGTCCTCATCACTTAGCTCCAACTTACAAGTGAGAACATGTGGTGTTTGGTTTTCTGTTCCTGTGTTAGTTTGCTAAGGATAACGGCCTCCAGCTCCATCTGTGTCCCTGCAAAGGACATGATCTTGCTTTTTCATGCCTGCTTAGTATTCCCGTGGCGTATATGTACCACATTTTCTTTGTCCAGACCATTGATGAGCATTTAGGTTGAATCCATGCCTTTGCTGTACAGCATGTTTTCTTTGAGTCTCATTGCATGTCTCTTTTATCTCTAGATATTCTCTCCTTATAACACTGAGGCCAAGTCTTCCTTCGACCTACTGCATTCACTATGTCTGAAAGGAGAACTTTGAGACATATGTATACATTTTCTGAAATTTTTTTAATGTTTTATAGTAACAGACTTGGTCCTTTTATCTTGTGGTAGGCAGAATAACAACTCCTCAAAGATGCCCAGGGTCTAATCTTCACAACTTTGAATATGTTACTTTATAGGACAAAAGGCACTGTGTAGATGTGATTAAGTTAAAGTTTTGTGACCATTAGATTATCTGGATTATCAGGCTGATCCCAGTGTAATCATAGAGATCCTTAGAAGAGGGAGACAGGAGGAGCAGAGTCAGAGGAGATGTGATGATGGAAGCCGAGGTCAGAGAGAGAGAGATTGGAAGATGCTACGCTCCTGGCCTTGAAGGTAGAGAAGGGAGCCGTGAGCCAAGGAATACAGGTGATGACCTCTAGAGCTGGAAAAGACAAGGAAACAGATTCTCTCTTAGAGCCTCTAGAAAGAATGCAGGCCTGCCAGCACCTTGTTCTTAGGACTTCTGAACTCCAGAACTGTAACATAATAAATTTGTATTGTTATAAGCCACCAAATTTGGGGTAATTTATAGCAACAATGGAAAACTAATCCAGATTTCACATAAAAAAGAACTTTGTATATGTGATAAAGGTTATGGACTCTCAGATGGGGAGATATTCTAGATTGTCTGGATTGGTGAAATCTAATCACTTGAACCCTTAAGGAGAGAAAAATGTATCTAGTTAGAGTCAGGGAGATGCAACAGAAGAGGCCAGATGAGAAATGAGGGAAAGGGGTAAGTCAGAGTGATAAAGACTCAGCATACCATTGCTGGGTGTGAAGAAGGAGTAAGGGGACCACAAGCCAGAGGACGAAGGTGGCCTCTAGAAGCCAGAAACAGACATTTCAGTCCTCCACGCACAGGGAGCTGATCTCAGCAACAACCTAAGTGATCATAAAATGAAATACTCCCCTAGAGAAACAGCCAAGACAGAAAGGAATAGAGCTCTGCTGATGCCCTGATTTTGGCCTTGTAAAACCCAGAGCAGAGAAAACCAGCCAAATCCTCTAGACCGACAGAACTGTGATAAAATAAATGGTGTTGTTTAAAGCTTCTAAGTTTGTGGTGATTTGTTACAACAGTAATAGCAAACGAATAAACATCTCAAGTTACAAAACTCAAACTCAACCTCACAGGGTCTATTTTACTCCTATAATAAAAGCTCTGATACAGGTCAGTTGCTGGGTTGATAATCCAGTGGCTTGATCCCTGTTCAGAGAACCAAATTCTTCCACATTTCTGCTAAGCCATCCTTGAAATGGTAGCCATGTCCCCTAGCGGTCACAGGTGGCTACAGCCACTCCAGGAATACTTCCAGACAAAGAAAGATTTTTTCCTAAGGCATCTCTTTTAATAGGGAAAAAACACTTTCCCAGAAGTTCCCCAGCAGATATTTCATCTTGCTTCATTGACTGGAACTAAGTTCTATGGGAACCACTAAAAATCACTAACAAGGAGGATAGAAACAGACTTGGATCAATTCAATTTACACAAGTCACATAGGATAGGGATAGGCAACAGAACAAAAGGCAGGACTCTGCTTCGTGGGAAAAGGACAAAAATGACTATGGGTACCCATCATCAGCATTTGCCTCAAGGTTTTAGTTATCCTAGAACAGTGAGTTACTGATGCAGAACTAAGGTTGCCCAGCTGAAACAATGAGTGACTTAGTTGGAGTCCACCTCAGTTCCCACCAAATTCAAAAACCAGAGTACACGACATGGATGCATGATCAGAAGTCTAAAATATCAAAGACTGAACAGAGTGGTAACATTTAACTCCAAATCAGGGACCTACAAGCTATTAAAGAGTCTAGAGAGAATGAGATTGAGAAGAAATTGAGTAAGTCATTGAAATCCAGAAGACCGTAAACTATATGTGTCCCATACTAGGAAAGCAAAGTCTCTGAGAGATGCTGAGGAGCTGGCCATAGCTGAGCTACATGGTTAGGTAAAAGTGCTGGGCTGGCTGGAGATGGGGTGCTGTGTATATGGGGTGTCTCTGCTCTGCTTATGCTGTGTCTACCTTGGTGTTGGGGCATCTAGCTTATCACTGCTGCATACATGATGCCCTCATGTCAGCAAGCTGGCTGGTCAGGTCAGGATTTATCAGTATGGAAAGAAAATCTGTCCAACTTTCAGGAAGTCTCTTCAGGTTCCTGAAGGAGGGAAGGAGGATGGAGAGAGAATGGGTGGCAAGAGAAAAAAAAAGAGGACAGATGAAGATGGAAAGGGAAAGGAGGAAAGTCAAAAGGAGGGGAGTGGAGAAGAGCGAAGGGGAAATGAAGACAGGGGAGGGGAAAGGAGAACAGAAGGAATTGTTATAAATAAATCTGAGCACCTCATCCCTCCAACTAAAACCTTTTAACACCCTTGTGGTTAATACCAACAGTCACGTTTGCCTTTTTCCCATGCTGTAGAGCCCTGAGTTTCGTTCTGTTGTTCACCTCTGTCTCAAACCACTCAGGCAATGCTAACTGAATTGATCTCATTCTCTTTGTCGATGATGATTTTAGTGGTTTGCTTATGGCCCATTCCAGTCCATGGGACAGGTCAGAAGGTAGCCAAAGGTCTTAGCAGAGCTTTAGCATGGCTTGTGTTTCTTGCACACTCTAGGCTCTGACAGATTTCGTGGCTTCATCTTACACCCCTTCCTCCCTCCATCTCTCTAGTCTGGCTACACTGAATTTTTCCCATCACTTCAAAGTGTCACAATCTCTTGATGCCAGAATTTGTTCTTATTCCACTCGTTTTCCTCCTTCCCACACCTTTTTCTTCTTCTTTAAATGTCGCTTCTTCAAGAAGGTGTTTCTTACCCCATTGGCTAGATCAGGTTTCTATTTTGACATTAGTACTCTTTTCTTCATTCAGTAAATCATGCAAAAAAAAAATACTATGTTTTATGTTGCCAGTCAGATTACTAAATGTTGTCCACAGGAAAATCAGCCACCAAAACAGCCACAGCCCTTGCACTCACCACACTGTTGATTACTCAGTGAATGTCTGTCTTCCCAGCTGTACCTAGAAAGCTCTGTGAGGGATCTGTCTTGTATTGCACTAGTTCCCCAGCTTTTGGAACGGTATCGAACACATAGTAGGTATTCAATAAAGAGTTGTTGAATGCGTGAATAAATAAGGAAAGTGGGAAATTGAGAATCCTTAAGCAATGGAAATGTCTATAACTGGCCCTGGTGAGCAAAACATTTCTGCTAGGGAGATCAACTGTTCAATTCCAGTTTGGAAATGAAGGGTTTGGGAGGACTTGGGACTCTCAGTGCTAAAATTGAGAAACTCCTGAGGAAACCGAGACTAGTTGGTCACCCTCTATTTACGGTCCTCCAAACCAAAGGAGTTCCTCTGTTTGTCCTCACTTTCCACTCTTTTCTACCCATAACTGATCTTTCGGGAAGATATTTCCATTCTGCCTCTAAACAGATAGAAATGTTTCAGGCTCTGCCATTGTTTCCTGAAATGGTCGATTCTCAAGGCTGACAAGTTATGTATTTTACCATCAGAATTTTAAACTCTGGACCCCTCACCTCTGGGTAGAGTGAAAGCTGCTGATGCGTGTGTTCAGCCATTTGTACTTATCATCTTCAAAACTTCTCATCCTTAAAAAGGTCCCAAAATCAAAGCACTTCAGAGACACCAAACTAGAAGGTTGAAAAGCCAGTGCATTCAACCAAGCATGAAGCACTGTTCATCTATTTCAGAGACACTTCCGAACAGTTCTTCCACAGGCTCTGTCAAGCAATGTTTCTCTTCTACATGAAAACTTTGAAAGAGAAGAGGGAAAAGCAAAGGGCTATCTTATATACAGACACGCATTTGAACATCCGTGGGTTTTTTGCTTCAAGAACTGAAATTTTCTCTTCACGGAGATGATAGAATGCTCTGAAAATGACCCAAAAGACCAGTGAAAATCCAAACTGCAGTCTGCTTTTTGTTTGTTCCAAGGCACAGAGTACTGGCATTAGGCTCTTAGCTCTGGCCAGAGTTTCAATGTTTTGACTCCTTGCTCGGTATTCCCACTCTTCAGCATCACCACAATACAGCTTCCCTGTGTGTATGTGTCAATAAATTGTTTTCAAGTTTGATTTTTTTATTTAAATTGAACATGTTTTCACGGTTCATGTTTCACCTAGAACCAGCCTACTCAAAAGGGCAGGTGTTCATATTTTTATTGATTATGACTGGTAGAGCTTATATTAAGGGTTGTTAGATTTTGACACATATAAATAAGGAAGAAAGCACACACTCTGACAAATTGTAAAGGTAAATCCTCCTCTCAAGGTGTTTTTGTATGTCCTTTAAAGACATACTCCCTGCTCATCACTGGAGCCTCTCCCCTTCAGTATTACTGGCATGGGCAATGGCAGGTCTCAGCCTTGTGTGTGTGTGTGTGTGTGTGTGTGTGTGTGTGTGTGTGTGTGTGTGTTTGTTTTTTGAGAGGGAGTCTCACTCTGTCACCCAGGCTGGAGTGCAGTGGCGCAATCTCGGCTCACTGCAACCTCTGCCTCTAGGGTTCAAGCAATTCTCCTGCCTCGGCCTCCCAAGTAGCTGGGATTACAGGCACATGCCACCACGCCCGGCTACTTTTTGTATTTTTAGTAGAGACAGAGTTTCACCACAGTGGCCAGACTGGTCAGAAACTCCTGACCTCAAGTGATCCACCAGTCTCAGCCTCCCAACATGCTGCGATTACAGGCGCGAGCCACCGTGCCCGGCCAGGTCTCAGCTTTTGAAAATCAAGTAGCCTATCTCTTTTGAAGTCACATCAAGGGATCTAGCATGACCCATCAGCGACTTCTCTCATAAGTGACCCACATCTGGTCTTCATGAAACAGTCAACGCATCCTCTACTGTTACAAATTAGCTCCTCTTCACTTCACTGTCTGCGCCTCTTTCTGGTCAAGTTTCTCACACAGTAGATTTCTGAAGCATGAGCCGGATACTAGTCCATTATATGCTCCAAACTCCAGGAGTCACAGATCAAGCTCTCTGAGTGTCCCAATCAAGCCCCTTCTTCCTCATGATGGAGGAGCCTACTGTGGTGGCTTCTATTGCAGCCTTGCCCACATCCCTTCCTCCAGGTGGGCACACTCATCCCCCAGTTGCTGTGTTAGCCACCAACAACTCGCAGCTGCCCTTCTCAGGGAAGGCCTCTTGAGAGAGCAGGACCATCAGGCCATCTCACCTGGGAGGTTATGCCTCTCACGCCACAGGCCAGTCAATGGCCAATGACTCACTGACGTGGGGTCCAGAAGTCTGAAACCCTAGCTTCAAAGTGAGACAATTCTGTGATGTGATTCATGCTCCAGAGCTCCCAGGGAAACCGAGCTAGACTGCTTTCCAACTGGAAACCTCTCATTGCGTGGCTCTTTCCCTTACCCCATCCTGTAACCCTTACTTCCCACCGCCTGAGAGCACCCACCCAGTAAGTCACTTGCACAAGGATCCCCATGTCAGGCTCTGTTTCTAGGGAATCCAATCTGAGACATGGCCCATCACCCATGGAAGCAGGTAAGGCAAAGGAGACTCACAACACAATAGTAGTTCTGTTCACAAACCTCTTCTAATTCTCATCTGGCCACATCCACTCTTCTTTGCCCTTCAGTGGCCAATAAGTGGTGAGCGGCAGCAGCATCCTAACGAATGTTTATCAACCCCCTTCTAAAGTCTAGCATAGGTGGCCTTATGGGAAATGGGAATATGGGAAATGTTAGCATCTATTTGCTTGAGCCCAGGAGTGAAACAGTTCCCTTTGACTTCCTGATGTTATATGAGGCGCATATAAAATTCCGAGCACATGACAGGAGCCTGCTGAATGCTATTATGTTAAAATCTTTTAAAATCGTGTGTTGAGAACTCACCGCATGCCACATGCTAGGCTCCGTGACAAACATTATTATCTCATTCTGTCCTCACAGTGACTCTTCAGAGGGTCACAGTGCTATTAATCCTCATTTTACTTATCCTCATTCATAAAGCCAAATTTCAGAAAACAGTCCATGCCTGGGCCTTGTTCCAAACCGAGGTTTCTGCCTGATTCTTTATGAGACCTTTTTCTCACTGTGCTGGCTTCCCCACCCTGAAACTGCTCTCCCTTTGGCAGCTAGTTGCTCCCGCAACCTGTCGGCAGGGCTTCCAGCTGCAGCTTCTAACTTCTTTCCTGCTGACAGCAGACTCTTCTGTTTTCATTCCTCCTTGGCATTCAGATCTGCATGAGTTCTGAAGAAGAACAAGATGGTTTTATCAGAGTCCTCAGTGGAAAAAAGAAAGGCCTCGTCCCCCTTGATGTCCTAGAAAACATCTGATTCCTGACTCCTCCTCCGTTTGCAGTAGGCAAGCTCTCTGCTGGTGCCTCTGCCTCATCTCGCACTGCGTCAACCCAGAGGAGCTGCCGCACTGACCCAGCCCCCAAGGAAACAGTGAGACAAGACTCAAGGATCAGAGACTGTGAAGTAACAGCCACAAAATAGAGGGCCCACTGCACAGCATACCCAGGCCGCCCCAAGTGGGGACGAGGCTGGGAGAGTCGGAAGGCAGAGCCAGATGCCATGCCTGGCAGCAGCAGCAAGACTATAAACTCCAGCTGTCCCCCAGGACCCCGCTTCTTTCCTGTCTGTGTGGTGTAAGTTAACACCCTGGAGTGTGCTCCAGTTTGCAGGGTAGCCTAGTGCAAGGTGCAGAGCCATGCAGCCACATATTATTCTGGTTCCAGACCTGTCACCAGTACTGATCAGTCAGTGTCATCACATTTCAGACCCCAGCAATCTCTGCGCAGAGCATCAGAAAGGCCTGCTTCCCAGCCCTCAGCATTCCAGTGCTCCCCAGGCTCCCTCTCTTTGTAATTGTGCTGGCCAGAGTGTCTGATGTGTTCTTTCTGTCTCTTCAGTCCTCTGAGTACATCTGCCGGTGTGCATTAAATGTGAGGGCTATGCTGACATGGTATGACCTGCAAAGACCTGACCTGCCTAAAGATTGCTGACAGGCCATCCTTCCTGCTGTCCTAGTTACTGACCTGGGTGACAGAGCATGACAGGAGACATAGACACAGTGAGGAAGAGAAGTGGGGGAAGGTGGGGCAGAGAGCTCTTACTTATTGAAGATTATACAGCCCTTTCAGTTATGAAGTCCCTATTTGAAGGAGATGGACCTGGGAGAGAGACTCTAACAAAAAGTCTCCATTTTCACTTTGCATCCTCTCTGTTGGAGGCACTGTTTTTCCTTCATGCTGTCCTATAGGACTCCACTTTGGAGGTTGAGCCTGCCTTGTGGAGAACCAGGAACATGGAGGGGAAACAACAGCGTTTTAGAAGAAATGTCGCCAAATTGGAATCCATTCTTCTTTAGGGCAGTATATTATATCCTAGCAGATGTAAAATGGAAAAGAATCCTCATGCTTCATCCTTCTGAAAGTAGAGGAACTAGGGGCCCAATTAGCATCATGTAGGGGAATCTCTATTACTCTGTACTTGTACTAATGTTTACAAGAATGCAATATACTGTGATGCCTTCCTACTCAAGCCTCCTAGCATTCAAACTTGCATCCTATTAGTCATTAACATGGTTAAACTTCAATTCACAATGACCTTGGAATCAATGTCAGTTTGATTTATTTTGTTACAGTGCAATAAAATCATTAGAACAGTGGTTTTTAAAAGACTTAAATGGGTGCATCCCACGCATGTAAACATTATTTCCCAGACCAAAGCGTCATTAGTCTCCATTTATTTCTTTTGTTTTTACTCTTTGTGAAGTTGGGAACTGAGAGGGATGGCTGCTGGTTTCACAGAAGTTTGGATGCCTTACTCTTATCTTAAACCCAGCATCCATAATTTCCTCCCTCTCTGATGCCACATGCAAAACCAGGTACAATGTCAAGATGCATTCTTCGAGAGCCAGGGTAGATCATGTGACTGTCTTTCTGTAAAATTGGATGCCTAGTACAAATGCTCTTTGCCTCTAATTCAGTATTCCATTTAATAAAAACAACACAGTGGCTAGAAAGGAGCATCAGAAACGTGTCCTGATCTCTTCTTTCTGCTGTGATATCCATTGAATTTTTGGTACAGTGATGTCACATCATAGACATGTTTAATCAAGTAGAATCTTAAAAATTGGTTTGCCTTTTACAGTTGAATAGAAGGAAGATGTGGCATCTAGCCTCCAAGGTACTCTCCCAGTGATCCCTACCTCCTCATATGCTTTCCTTTGTGTAGTCCCTTCCCACACTGAAATAGGGCTGGTCTTATGCGGCCAGTAGAATACAGAAGAAGTGGTACTACAAGGCTGTCTTAGTCCATTTTCTGTTTCTATAACAATATATCTGAGACTGGTTAACTTATAAAGAAAAGAGATGTATTTAGCTGACAATTCTAGAGGCTAGGAAGTCCAAGAAGCATAGCCCTGGCATTTACTTGGCTTGTGGTGATGGCCACGTACTGTATCATAGCATGGCAGAGAAGCAGAATAGAAAGCAGGCATGTGCAAAGAAAGAGAGACACCAAACACGAGGAGCCACCTTGATTTTTAACAACGCATTCTTGAAGTAACAAATCCCGTCCCAGGTGAGCAAGAACTCACTCACACCCATGGGATAGTATTAATCTCTTCATGAGGGATTCTCCCCATGACCCGAACACCTCCCATTCAGCCCCACCTCCCAACACTGTCACAATGGCAATCAAGTATCAACATGAGTTTCAGAGGGGACAAACCATATTCAAAACATAGTCATGACCCCATCCCAGACTGCATCTGAAGTTAAGTTGTAAATGCAGCTTTAGCCTTGATCTCTGGGAACACTCCCTGTTAGAACCTTGAAACACCATAGAATTTCAACTACGCTGAGGCCACCATGCAGGAAAGACCCAGTGGAAAGACTACATCTGAGGTGCTTTATCATCTGAGGTGGCAGACATCACATAGAAAAGATGAGTCATCCCTGCTGAGCTCTGCCCAAGTTACAGATTTATGAACAAGATAAATACAGATAAACAGAAATGAATGTGGTTTCTACCATATCTCTTATTTTGTCTCCGATTTTTAATTAATAAATAATATATACCAAAAAAATAACTATGTGAGGAGTTTTTTAGGTCACTAAGTTTTAGAGTGATTTGACTTGGACAGATAACAGAAGCAGGGGTTTTGTAATTTGCTTTTCTGTGAAAAGAAAAAGATGCTTTTTCTGCACAACAAAGCCCAAAAGTTTTGCAAACATCAAGTGTTGCCAGGCAATTACCCCTCCAAATAAAAGATACCTAGGATTCCCTAAAGATCCAGAGTCATCCAGACAGAAGGGAAAAGCTAGACGCTCCTCATAGTATAGATTTTTATGAATGCTTACACAAAATCGCAGCTTTTCTTCTCCTGCCTGTCTGCACAAATTAAAAGCACAAGGATAGCTATGGCCTACCAAAGTCTTAAAGATTTGCAAGGCTCAGAAAATGGCTAAAAGAAGAACCACATTTTTGAATGGAGAAGAGATGAAGACCTCAGGAGGAGACAGGGAAGGAGGGATGTGTCCATATGAAGAATAAAAAGGGAACCTGAGGGTGTGCTTCATAGTGTAAGAAAACAGCCTGAGACCCCTCACCTTCTGCCCCTGCCTACAGCCAAGGGATGGTACATCCTAGCTACGCAAAGGAAAATACACCCTATACTTCATCACCAGTGCTGTAAGAGTTGACTTCTATTATAGTAAATTTGATATGAATAACTGAGTGAACCTTCCTCAGGAAGTGGACAAGAGAACTCCCTTTATCTCCTATCACTACCAAATATCTACAGCACCTTTCATGTGGGCAGCAGGGCTGCAAAGAGAGCTCATGTGTAGATGTCCAGATGGCTAGATTTCACAGATGGTTAATTTCATAGACCAGTTTTCCTCCCTAACTACACATCACACACCACCACTACCACACACACACACACACACACACACACTCTCACTCACTCGCATTAAGAGGAAGAATACAGCACTTGGGTTGCATGGAGCAGGTAGTGGAGTTGAACATGGTAGGACCTATTAGAGTTTGTCTTCTCTGCTATTAAAGATAGAAAAATAAAACTCGTGGGAAGATCACAATACCTTCATTCCAAGTACTGTTAAAAGGCAAAAGATCCACTTGTCCAAGAAACTGGTACTCTGAGGAGGAGAGAGCCAAGAAGGAAATCTTCTGGCCAGCCTCAGCCTAGAGCCAGGTCCAGGCAGAGATGCATCTGTGAAAAGGTAGTGTGTGGGAGAAAAACACTGAGATTTAACTGAAGCAACCCTGATTACTCAGGACTCCTCAGGGCCTTTAATTTGCTAATTCTCACGGTAAGTCTCTAAAAAGACTGTGAATCACCTATTAGCCTCTATCTAATAGGTGATTCAACACCTTGGAATGAAACAACATTCCAAGGAACACGACTTGGGAAATTCTGCAGTAAAGAATTCTCATACAAGATCACCCAATGGCCCCTATGCTTCTACTTTCCCCTCTCTTCCTACATCTCACTGAAATACTTTTAAAGGGCAAAAGCACACAGTCATAATGACAAGGATGGAGACAATCTACTCTGGGATCCGCACTGGCATGAGAATAAGCTAAAGTGGAAACGTGTATACTCCAAGAGAGAAAAACTTCAAAGGAAGAGCAGCTTTATCAGGCTGATAGCTGTAGCAAACAACATCAGGGAGCAGGCTGCAAAATCTGGGAATAAAAGAAAATTCATCATTTCCCAAAATTGCATCCCCAGGAAACTGAGTGAGCAGGTGTGCTCCACAGATTTATCACAAAACAGAAACTCTTAAAAATAACCCAGACAAAAAATTAAAACGAGTTTAATGACATCCTGTAACCATCTCCTAGGTTTTGCTAAGTTGCCACTCCGCTGTGTTTCATACAACACCTGGTGTTTTGACCCTTAGAATATGTTTTTTCTTAGATTCCAACAAGAAGTTTTAAATAGTCTTTAATCTTCCTAGGGATTATAAACATTTATTCATACCTTGAAATTTTAACAAGAATATGGTCATTTATTTTAACAGTCCCCTTTCGCAAATGAAAACGTGGCAGGGTTTTTCATCAGCTCATTGTCAAGTTTATGCAATTATTGAACATCCTCCATGTCTTCATGGAAATCAGGACATACTGAAGTCCTGGAAACACACCCAGGAAAAGTACAAGACCTATTTCCAAGATCATGGATCATCTTTAGAATTCCTCCCCTGGCATTATTACTCAGGTTTTCAGGTTATTGCCTGAAACCTATACATGGCAACATTTTTCTTTTTCTATCTTTGTCTTTATCAGCTTTTTGAAAATTATGTGCTTAGTTTATTTACTTTTATTCTTGATTTAAGTAATAAAAACTATCCAAGGTTATAAATTTTCCTCTGAGTTCAGCTTTGACCATATTACAAAGCTATTTCTATTTTCATTCACTTATAAATTCTCTTTAATTATAGTTTTCATTTTTTTTGATTTTTAGTGTGTGTTAATTACACCATTGTGCACTATAATCAGAAAATTTGGTACATATGATTTCTGCTTTGAGGAGTTAATTGCCATGTTATTTTGTGCTCTAATAAATGTATTATTCATCTTTATAAATGTCCAATAGATGCTGGGGGGAAAGTCATGTCTTTAGTGTACAGAGTTCAATATGTATCTATTAAACAAATCCTTTAAGTATCTATATTCTTATTTATTTTTGCTCATGTGTTCTGTCAAAGACAAGGACAAGCAACAGTGAGGTTGTAATAAAAGATATCCTACAAGGACCTCCAATCACTTCCTTGGTGCCAGCCTTGGAGGGAGGAAATAGCAGCCAGTTCTCTCTGCGGCAGCCTCCCTTTCTATAATACAGTAAGATGAATCACTCAGGTAATTTCCTAAGTAAACATTCTCTTTAGCTCCCTGAAGCAAACTGTAAAGAAACCACTTTTAAATGAAGAGGTTCCAAAGATATTCTTAAAAACTTCAATTTCAAATGCAGAGAATTTGGGTCAGGAATCTTGACAGAAAGATAAATTACAATGAAACCCACAATCACTGTTGGAAAGCTGTTAAGGGTTTTTCTGATAAGCTCAAAGAAACTTTCAAGTTCCTACTTTTAAGTTATTTGAGTCCTTTCTTTCCTTTATGTTAGGCATATAAGAAATGAAATACTGAAATATGTCTTCTACTGTAGTGGTATTCCTAGAAGCACATAGCTAAAGTGCATAAAGTAGGCTTGGGATAATCAAATCCTGATATAAGTACTTGCTGCATGGTAAGAATTCATTTACTCCTGACAATAATCCTGATGGCTGAGTCTTACTGTCTCCATTTTTCATTTGGAGAAACTGAGACTCCAAAGTGTTAGATCACTTACCCAAAGGTGGAATGAGGTTTTGCGCCTGTATCAGTATCCCTAGCTCCTAAGTGGCTGGCTACTGAGAGCATTGGGTTGCAAAGTTAAATAAATGCTAGAGTTGCAGAATAACAAGAAGGCAATAATTATTATTAGTGCCATGCCTTACTATACAGTTTACCATAATTATTTCCTTGATGATAATAATAGATTCAAGTTAATGGATTTATAGATGATTGTAGTAAAAAGCACACTACAATGTAGAGATGATGTAGAGGTATTGCCAGAAGAGTTTGCATTACACTTACAAATTTCCAAGGATCCATGGGACACACCCTCAGCCCTGCAGAACCAAAAATCCGATGTGTTGGTGCATGGAGGAGAAATCCAGTTCTCAGAGTAGAACTTACATTTGCCAACCTCAAAAAGTTACATAGGCCCAAAATAATAATTTATGAGGTGACATTGAAAGTAATATAGTCACTATGTTGAGGAACAAACTTTACTGGCATATCTAACCTACTTGGTCTCCCTAAGGGCAACTGTATGAAATCCCTCCTGTACTTGGAAGGGCACTCAATGACTATGGGGGTTAGAGATGTGTTTGGTAGCATCCAACTGACATAACCTGAAAGAGTCACATGGACAATAAGAATGATCTTGGCAATGATACCCACCATACCGGATACTTGTTGGAGAAGATTTCCTCTCTTCATCCAGTGCTTAAAATGACCAATGCTCACCTTTGCATTAGTGATCTCACTCTATGCTTTCACAGGATTGAAATGTGTCCTTACTTTCAGGTAAGTCTTGCCCTAACCAGGGAGTACCTCTTTTCAGGGTGAGTTTTAATCTCTCCAATTTTATCATTTATCTGTGCTTAACTTTTTGAAATTTTATCTTTCAAAAGTAAGTGTCCCTTATTTCCAAGTTCTCAAAGATTGGGTCTTTGGATGGGGGCCATTTCTCACAGCTCCAAGGCATGCCACCTACAAGACTGGTAAGGGTGAAAATCACATAATGAATGAATGAATGAAATATATTCATACCTGAGAGTATGAAAATCTAGACATGGTGAATCACAGGCTTCTGGTTTCAAGACACAGAGTTTTCTTTGGTCATGACAATGTATTATGGTTTGAATGTGTCTTCCAAAGTTCAAACGTTAGAAACTTGATCCCCAATGCAGTAGTGTTGGGAGGTGGGACCTAATAGGAAGTGCTTGGGTAATGAAGTCTCTGCCTTTATGAATGAATTAATGTCTTTATCTTGGGAGTGGATTCATTATCTCTTTTGCCCTCTCTTTGTCCTCTGCCTTTCATCATGGATGATGCAGCAAGGAGATCTTCACAAGACACTAACACCTTATTATTTATTGGACTTCCCAGTCTCCAGGATTGTGAGCTAATAAATTTCTGTTTATTATAAAGTATCCAGCCTGTGATATTTTGTTATGGCAGCACAACATGAAATAAGATACAACGTTGGTATTTTAGCGGTAAAATCAACAGGTATTTGTTATAGTCTACTGTGAAAAATGGTAATCATACAAGTAATACTAAAAATGTGTGATTAGTGCTACAATAGAGAAAGTACAGTGAACTATAAGAGTATGCTGGGCCTTTACTGGTTTCATTAGAAATAGGGCCTACAGAGCTCAAAGCTCCCATGCTAAAAATGTTCTCACTTTCCAAAAAGGCAATTTTATATTGGAAGTGTGGTAAGGCACCCTTTCAGCTCTTTCTCATATAATTTCCCAACACTTGAAGCACTTTACTTTCACTAGAACTTATGGATGATAAAGGAGGGTATTTGATGCAGACTGGGCAGAGTTACATTTTGTGGGCTAAGGGGTTTTTTTTTTTCTTTTTTTCACTTTTTAACACAAAAGTTTCCAATTGTATGGGCCCTTCATGTTGTAGTGTTGTGTATTTGAGCAATATTAGTAGTATTAGTAGAAGATTGGGGGAGGGATAGAGGAGCTAGCTGGTGAGGAAGAGGAGATGGGGTTAGGTGGAGGCATGATGGGGGCCATGGGAGAAAGAGGCTGCTTACTTATGCAACACATCATTCCAAAGAGTGTTTAGGTTAGTCTCTCATCTTTAGAGAAATGTCCTAAGAAGAATAATCCATACAGGTAAGGCCCCATCTTTTCCACATCTGTCCTGATGTTTAGGACCCCAGAAGAAAATTATTTATAGAATAATAAGGGTTAAAACATCATCAAAATGGAAACCAGGTTTCTTTTTTTAATCACAGGCATGTTGTGATTTGGGCCAAATTCCTGTCATTCATGATGGATCTCACAAGAGCCTTCCTGATATAGAGAGACACCAAACATGAAACTGCTCACCCCTAGTGCTGCCTAAGTTGCTTTTATCCCTTTCAGTTACAGGCGCTGGGTCAGGGCGGGTGCAGGGAGAGTTAAAACCTTAAATACTAAGAAATTAGTTTACAACTTTTGCAGATGTGATATTAAAAACATAAAATTCAATACAATGAAGCAGTGCAAGACAAATCTTGTTGATCCACTGCTGGGAATAAATCTATGAGCTTTCAGGACCAAGAAGCATCTATTGCACTCACTGGAGAATCAGCCAGGTAAGTACAGAATACACCAAGGAGTACTATATACTTTGCAGAAAAAGAGTAGAACAAGGAGGTTGGGCTGGCATGGTGGCATGCACCTGTTTTCATAGTCACTTGGGAGGCTAAGACAGGAGAGAGACTTGAGCCCGAGTTGAGGCTGCAATGAGTTATGATCATTCCACTGTGTTCCAGCTTAGATGACATAGTGAGACCTTGCCTCTAAAGTAAAATAAAAAGAATAGTTCAGTGAGGGTCTGAGGAGTCAGCCAAGAGCGCAGTAGCAGGACTCAGATGAGGTTCCAGATACAGCAAGCTGATAGGTGGGGGGGGCAGCGCCAGGCAATGAATAGTCACCAAAAAGTAGCAAGACTGAGCAGGTTATACTCAGCTCTGTGTCTACCAAAGGCAGAAATACTCGAAGAGCCCTTGGTTTCAAGTGTGACACCCTCAACACACCAGCTGAAGTAACAGCAGATTGATGCTAACCTGACCTCTAGGAAGGGCAGTTCCTGTTGCCTGCAGGGCTTTGGTAAGGAGCCTGCAAGCTGGACCATAGCTGAACTTTCTTGAACCTTTGAAGAAAGCCCCCTGCACCCCTAGCCCAATGAGACCATTTAGGACCTCTGATCTCCATAGTTCTAAGGTAACACGCTTGGATTGTTTAAGGCACTAAGTTTGTAGCAATTTGTTACAGCACCAATAGGAAACATACTGCCACCTGGAAAGGTGGAGAGATGACAGGAGAGATTTAACTGAAACCCATTGTTGTGCCTAAAGAACACCGAACTCCCAAAACTCAGGAAAAGCCAACTAAAGGGAATATGAAAAATACGGTATCATGGTGGTAATGTGTAACCGGTGTAGGAAAGCTTTTATTTCCTTCACCACGTTAGCCACTGAGGATGAGAAAAGTGGGGAAAGATTCCTCAGTTTGGCCACTAGGAACATATCCAAGGTCACACCATCCCTGCCACCTTGGAGCCTACGCTGAGGATGCTACTGCAATGCATGTTCTAATCAGAAGGCAAGGAATTCCAGAACGTGTGCATACACACACACATGAACACATGCATACATGCATACACACACATGAACACATGCATACATGCATACACACACATGAACACATGCATACATGCACACACGCGCACATGCACACACACACTCGGATGGCATTTATACTGCACTCTGGTGAAGATTTAAGCAGTTATTTGTTCTCTGAGTCAGTTAATTGATTTCAAAGCCAGAGCCTACCTGTTTCTTACACAAGAAGCAGTCTCAGTGCCTAGGCCTCTGGACGGTGTCTCCCACGCCCCTCTCTCTTTTTGGATCTCTCTTCAACCCTTTCCTTCTCCACTGTCCCCATTACCACCAACACCCAGAGACTACCACCCTCCAAAATATTCCACCTTCTTTAGGAAATAATAACTTTCTTCTATCTTGTAAACTTCATAGCCTCCAGAGATGAATATTAAAAATCTGTTTTTCTCCTTCTAGTTTTTATTTTTCTCAGCAGGGAAGGGCAAATTTTGGTCACAGTGACCCCTGGCTTTGTGTGATCTGGGATAGCAAAAGCAGAGTTGAAGATTAGCTCTGGTCTGATGATAAGGAGACAATGAGATATGAGCATTTCCACCTTAGCCTGCAATTTGTTTCTCAAATACATTCTATATTTATATATCGAGACAGATCAATCATTACCAGCAATGAGTAACTGATAAAGCATGAGAGAAAGAGGTGTCTACGCAAGAGAAGATTGTGGGAAACAGGAATATAACATGCTCGGGGTGATACAGGTAGGCGAAGGAACCGGACAAGAGGTTTACGGGGCATCGTGAAGTATAGGTGAAAATAACATTCAGTAAGGGTTCTAACATGTTGGGGTGAAAACAGAGTTGGTATTGGGAACACCGAAACAGAAGGGAAGACACTTTCAGGAACAAGAGAGGAGCAGGCTAGCAATGAGGGAAGCCGTTACTGAGTGGTAGTCTGTAGCCATATAGGGCAACAGCAGGAGACGGATGGCAGCACAGCACGGCCAGGCAGCCTGTCTGGCAGCAACCCGCTGGCACCGTGTGCTCACAGCTCCTCCACCATGGCAATGCCTTTTTTGGTGGTGGTTCTTCCCCAGAGCCAACCGCAAAGCCAGAATCCTCCTCCTAAAGTATCACTTTGATCCTGATGCCACCCTGTTAAAAACCTTCCCAGGGCTTCCCCAGGGAAACAGAAGCAAGTCCAGCCTCTGCAGTGGAGGTTTCCCCAGAGGCCTCAAACCAAACGAAGCTATTGTGAAACTGCATAGCCCTGCCCCGAACTGCTCAAGTAGTGTCTATCATTTCATGTTTGACTAGTGATGATTTTAAAAATTGATTTCAAGCCGGGCGTGGTAGCTCAAGCCTGTAATCCCAGCACTTTGGGAGGCCAAGGCGCGTGGATCACGAGGTCAAGAGATCGAGACCATCCTGGTCAACATGGTGAAACCCCATCTCTACTAAAAATACAAAAATTAGCTGGACATGGTGGCACCTGCCTGTAATCCCAGCTACTCAGGAGGCTGAGGCAGGAAAATTGCCTGAACCCAGGAGGCGGAGGTTGCGGTGAGCCGAGGTCGTGCCATTGCACTCCAGCCTGGGTAACAAGAGCAAAACTCCGTCTCAAAAAAAATAATTGATTTCAGTGAATAGACTTTTTGAGGGCAGAATGCCAGGCTCGATGGCCTTGCAGATGGGAGTCAAGGGAAACTATCTCTGTGATCATTTCGGACTGCCATGGAGTATTGACCTCATCAGACAAATCACTGTTACCAGCACACTCTCACCTCTTACATATCCCCGTCATGGTACTAGATGACCACGACCTTTGTCTGTAGGATGTTAAATCAGTCGACAAAGCCGCTGAGACAGAGATCAAATCCAAGACCTGGACTAGAGATTTCATTATATTCTATTCCTTGGCAAGAAACTGCAGCTCCAGCCCCAGTCACAAGGTGCGGGTGTGATGTTGCAAATCCATCACCACCTCCACAAAAGCAACTTAAAAGAGCACCCACTAACAGGGCAGCTCCACAGGGTCCCCGTGCATCCACCCCCTCCAGTCTCTAGTGCTCTTAGAGACACCTCAGCTCGGGTAGGGATCGGGGAAAAGGGATAGGAATTATTTGCATGTTATGATTTTTAAGTCCCAAATTACAGGTAATCTTAAAAGGAAAGAGCATTGAGTAAATCCGTGTCTTAGATTAACCATAGGACTTGTGCGAGCTCCCAGAAGGAGGAACTGCAAGCTGGAAGCGAAACTCAGTCTTCTCACCGCTGTTTACGAGAAGTCCACTCCCATAAATCATGTGTTGAGTTTCGTAGACTTAACCTGATGGCATCAATAAAGAGTCTCAGGAGGAGTCCTGGCACTTGGCTCTTCACCATCTCCCTGCCCTTCTTTCCTGATCCCTTCTGATGCCTCCCACCGGGCTCCCAGGAGCTCCAGGAACTGCTGCTTTACACAAGAAGCAGTCCCAGTGCCTAGGCCTCTGGAGGGTGTCTCCCATGGCTCCCATGCCTCCCGGTCCTTGCTCCCAGGACTGCTTCTTTAAACAAGATTGCCTGTCACTGTATTCATGTCATATTTCTGACACCTACTTCTGAAAGTTTCACTCTTTCAACTCAGCTGACTGACTGTTCACGGGAATACAATGTGTGCTTACTTATGCCTTCCCTTCATGCTGAACACAAAATGATTTTTATAGGTCTTACGGTTTGAGATGTGGATAATTCCTCTCACTCTTTTAAACAATGTGTTTCTCTCCATCTCCATCCTTCCCTTTGCACAGCCTAATGCACCAAAGTGCTCAACAGGACTAGAAGTCTCCCTTCTGACAAGACTTACTCTCTGTAGAAGAACTTAGATGACAGTTAAAATGACACAAATGCCATGTTTAGTTGCCAAGGAAAGCCTCCATTTAAAACAATGACTTAGAAGAGCTCCAAGGGTTTCTCCCCCTAGGCCCCTTCCCTGGTTCCTGCCCTAGAGGACACATCTCCATGTCCAGCATCTCAGTGTACTTCTTCATACACTATCAATCTGTGCGACATAGCAAACCAACTGGGATTGCCTTTCAGTGTATTCATGTCATGTTTCTGACAGCTACTTCTGAAAGTTTCACTATTTCAACTCAGCTGACTGACTGTTCATGGCAATACAATGTGTGCTTATTTATTTATGCCTTCCCTTCATGCTGAACACAAAATAATTTTTATTGGGCTCATGGTTTGAGATGTGGATAATTAAAGCAAATAGATTTCTTTTGGAAAGTCACTTTTCTAACATACCACACACTAGAAACAATGAGGGATTCTTAGTGATTGTTCACTCCTGGAAAAATAGAAATCATACTCTTCACCAAACAGCAGAGACAGAATTACACAGAATGCCATGATTTCACTGCACCGGTCAGTAGTTTTTTTAATGATATTTCTGCTTTCTCTTGATTATTCATCTTCTTCGGTTCTCTAGAGCTTCCCAGCACTGAGTGCATGTGGCCTTCCCTTCACATCAATTCAGCTGTTATTTGTTTCCCACTTACACGACCATCCTTTGAAGGAGTCTAATGTGTTTTATAAGTGCACAAGAACAGCAACAACATAGTTTGCACTTATATAAGTTTCGATATACTACAAATGTAATTGTGTGCCCTAAAATATAATAGCTTTAGTCTTTAAAAGCTTATTTTATCTTTATTTTACTTATATTATCACTGCATCACCAAAAAAAGAACATAAATAGGAAATCTTAAATAATGCAGCTGTTAACCTAGAAGGCAACTCTTAGTGTTTGATAAGATAGTAACAAGAGCATAGATTTTTTAACACAAGCAACCTAATTTAGTTCCTGACTAGCTGGTGGCCTTGGACAAATTACTTAACCTTTCTAATCCTCAGAAATAATAATATCCACCTGGGAGGATGTTTAGCAAATTAAAGGACATATTTATGTGAAAGGGTATACTGTAGTGTGTGGTACATAGAAGGGTCGCATTATTTTTTTACTATTTTTGTCCCCCAAGAGTGGTATTATCTTATTAAGAGGCAGTTACACTGTAGCAACTTCTTGAATATAAAAATTCTAACTGCACAAGTAGTTTCTTAATAATGACTTAGTCTCATACGGTAAATACTTTCAGAGTATCCTTTGTTCAGTCTGTGAATAGTCAATAGTTTTAAAACCAGCATAGAACATGCTGACCACCTCCAAACCCCCATTTAACTTGCCTGAGCACAGCGCAAAGCAGGATGAACCAAGGATTGACCCAGGCCTCTGTTGACTGACTGCCATCTCTTTTAAGAGCTATGGGCAAAATTCTTTATGCTTATATGGTCCCTATGTTTGAAATACTCAAAGCATTTCTCCAGAGATTAAATCAGGGCTTTCAGATGACCCTGGTTAATAAATGTCAACCCTTCAATGTGAAGCCTCAGAATATCCTTTTGAGGAAGGTGGCTGACAACGTTATCTTCCATACAAATAAACTGAGGCAGAAAGCAGATAAATCAGAGGACTTGTTATGGATTCTTCATTCCTTATGTGTATATTTTTAGTTTATATCTGAAGACCAGTGTGTCACAGGGGTGCACAGAAAGTCAGCAAAAATCCCCAGAGAGCAGGGCTGTGATTTCTTGGAGAAGGCACCCCACCTTTCTAATGTGGTGGACCAGATGAAGGCCTGGGGTAGAGGGGTGCTGAGGCAGGGTCTGCTTGAACTGGGTAAACAGTCTGAGTCCGTGAGGTTAGCACGAGCAGATAAGCTGGAACTCCAAAGGTGTAGAGTGTGGTACTTCTCATGGGAAACACAATGCTCCCGTTTTGGACCAAGTTTCCATGGCTACAGTAAACGTCTTCTCAGGAGGAAAGAATAGCTCCAGCATGGCCTAAGAAGAAGGGCCTTTGTGCATGGAAAAGACTAGAATGCTCTGATCCGCAGCTGTGAGAGGACAGAGCTCCAAGTTGCCAGCTCGAAACAGTGTCGGCAACTATGACAGAAAGAAACAGAAAGATTTCCGACTCACAAGAACTACCTCCACCATAAACACGTGCTCCAGTGGGCCCTGGAGACCAACGCCCTCCTTTACACCATGACAACACAGCTCAGCTCAAAATATTCTTCCCAGAATTCCCATCCCCGAATGATGCCACGTCAGTGAAGGTCACAAGATAAATACTGCATGAGATTTAAAAGCGGAAATAAAGCTGCTGCCATGTTTTTGATGCTCTGGGAGGCACGAGGCACTTTGGCAGCTCGCTCTTGTTGTCGCTGGCTGTTGTTGAGATCCCTGCTTTATCTCCTCCTTCAGCTTCTTCACACACGTGCACAGCATCTTGGTGAAGGGTGCAGCTGCTCCTGCATGTCAGTCATGGCATCGAGTTTGCTGATAGGAAGAGACAGACTTGAGTTCCAGTTCATCTTCATAAGAGTCCAGCTTGTCTTTGCTTTGGCTCACACCCACCTTTCTTATCTAGCTGCCAGCCTGGGTACCCTCATGCTACATTAGGCACAACACTAGGTGAAGAGATACACAGTCTGGCATAGAGGCTCCTCCCCCAGTCTCTACAAAATCACATGCATATAACAAATTTTGTTTATTACTCAGAATAGCCCTACTTTGCTGATGGAACCCTAAGTGATACACATGTACTGTCTTCTTTAATTCCATTTGACCCAGCAATCCTATTACTGGGTATATATCCAAAGGATTATAAGTCGTTCTACTATAAGGACACATGCACATGAATGTTCGTTGCAGCCCTGTTTACAATAGCAAAGACCTGGAACCAACCCAAATGCCCATTGATGATAGACTGGACAGGGAAAATGTGGCACATATACACGATGGAATATTATGCAGCCATGAAAAACGATGAGTTCGTGTCCTTTGTAGGGACATGGATGAACCTGGAAACCATCATTCTCAGCAAACTGACACAAGAACGGAAAATCAAACACTGCATGTTCTCACTCATAGGTGGGCATTGAACAATGAAAACACATGGACACAGGGAGAGAGCACCACACACTGGGGTCTGTCAAGGGGAAATAAGGGAAGGACAGCAGGGGGTGGGGAGTTGGGGAGAGATAGCATAGGGAGAAATGCCAGATATAGGTGAAGGGGAGGAAGGCAGCAAATCACACTGCCACGTGTGAACCTATGCAACTATCTTGCATGTTCTTCACATGTACCCCAAAACCTAAAATGCAATAAAAAAATGGCCAAAAAAAAATTCTCCCAACAGTCCTAGAAGGCAGGCACTGCGATTATTCTCATTTCACAGGTGAAGAATTTGAGAAACAAGATTATCCTATGTCAATTAGCTGGTGTGTGGTGGTGCTGGGATTTAAACCCAGGCAGCCGGAGTCCAAAGCCTGAGTTTCGGCTCTTTACTCATTTCTTCCTTAATTCCATGAAGTCTAGGTTCTGTTCTCACCAGTTTTTTTTTTCTTAAGAAAAGAATGTCCTTAATACTTTAAAAAATGATCCTCAGGAAACTTTCTTCCATCCTTCTTCTAGACCTCCATAATGCCTCTGATATGTTCCCTCATTCCTTTCCTTGGACTATGCTGAATTTCTTTTCTGTTTTCTTTCCCAGCTTTTCCGCTTTCCATTGTCCGCCATACACATATGCACACATACATGCACACACATACATATACACCTGTACACATAGGTTTAACCATGCCATTCTAGCTCCAGATTGTATGCTCATTCTTCAGACCACAGTGCCTGTTTGACAGTGACCCAGCATCAGTCTCCTTTGCCAACCCCGATCTCTGCCATCTCCCACTGAGGGCTGCCAAGGCTCTACCCCTGTTACCCTTTAGTGGTAAAACAGAAGTGATCGGACTGATCAAGTGTAAAGCACACAGAAGGACACAGGCCAGATGGAGAAGAAAGAGGACAAGGGAAGCCGAGGAAAGCAGCCCAAGTAAGGTTAACCGAGGAGCAGGGCAGAAACCAGGGAAACCTTCTAAGGCAGAAATATACTCCATGGGGGAGAAATGCTTTTCTGACTTTTACACAGAGAGAAGAGAAAGGGCCACGTCATAAAACAGAGAGGTAAGAGAGAAAAAAATAGGGATTTCTTAGAGAAGAGGAACCAGAAGGACCAGAGCAGAATTATTCATGGATTCAACTGAGCAGTAAAAGCTGTTCCAATGCAAAGTTGATCAGTAGATACCGGTCTAAGAGAGAAGACTTTACACTTCCTGAAACCAGGACCTGAGGCTGAGGACAGCCAGAAGCCCAAGGGATAGACCTAGTGTCAGGACCTGCAAACTCAAGAGAAGTGGCCAGCCAGGAAGGAATTGTTAAGTTTATCAAAACTTTTCCAAATTAGGAAGCATGAATTGTATGTATGAATGACCTTAACGCTCCTGACCTCCCCTTGCAGAGCATAGTCCAGGATGACTGACCCCAGGGATCTGCCTTTTATTACAGAATCCCCTGAGAATGAGAAACTACAGTTTTCCAAGAATGAGACAGTGCCTTGTTCCTATTTTTGCACATACATACTAACATGAGAATCATGAACGCCAAGAAGTAAAATAAAATTCAAACCAGGCCCAGAAATAAAATTTGGCTTTTTGAACTCAGTCAATATGGTTAACCTTTGCAGAAGAAAACTTAGCTAACAAATGCATGAAGGCATCCAAAAAAGAGACAAGAGTTTAAAATATGAAACTTGCAGGCCTTATACCCAGTGGTCTTGGTCCCAGGAATTAATCCTATTTCTGAATTTCATAATTGGAAAAATACTAAACAGAGAAATAGCTTTTTACCCAAAGTTGTTAATAACTAAGTGCTACTTTATAGTAACATAAAATTAGATGCAGTCTATATATGGGGCGAAAGGAAATGGTTCTATAGTAATATAAATGAGCTATGTAATATGACTCCACCATGGAAATAATAGAAGCACTTCTTTAAAATGAAGTGTGTGTGTCTGTGTGTGTAGAGACGGAGAGGCAGTGACAAAGAACAATAGAAATATTGGTAAGTTACAAGAGAAAGTTGTTCAGTGTGATGTGGAACATGCAGTCATTTTGGTGAGTCTCCCTCTGGGGGCTCTTTATCTATGATCACATGTATAGATGCCTAGGAAAGGTCTCAAAAGAAATACTGCAGACGTCAACAGTGGTGACCTCTGGGAGACGGGAAAATGGAACTGGAAAGCCAGGGCACTTGTTTTCCTCTTTTTTATTCTTTCAAATTGCTTGAATTTGTTTAGATTTCAAACTGAAACCTGTTCATTAAAATCTCTTCTCCCTGTTCGTGGTTGTATCTCAGAAGCTGCTTTTTTGGCAGGAACTACGTTCCCCATTTCTCCTTGGAGCTAGATGTGGCCACATTTGCAGCAGAGCATGAGCAGAAATATGAACCACTTTCAGCTCCAGGTTTTGCAGACACAGAAGGCCGACCCAGTCTTGTACTCTCTTTATCCTTCTACCAGCGGAACTATGGATTCGACATTGGAGCCTCAATCATATATAGCAAGACTCTAACGGATGTTGGAACCATACCCTTGTCTCTGAATTATCACGAGGAAGAACCCACCTCTTTCCTTGAACACTTACGTGGGATAGTTACATGAACAAGAAATTAACCTCTATGTCTTTAAGACATTACATTTAGATCTGTATCCTTTCACTTTAGGTTAACCTAGTGAAATTTACATTATTGTTCTTTTTAAATGATTTTAAAAGTATACTTATTTTGAGAAAATTATAGATTTACATGTGGTTGTAAGAAACAGTCGAAAGAAATGCCATATAGTCTCTACCCAGTTTCCCCCAGTGGTGACATCTTGCAAAATCACAGCACAATATCACAACAGAACGTTGATTTGCAGTCAAAATAAAAAAACATGTCCATCCCAACAAGCGTCTCTTATGTTGCCCTTGATAGCCACCCCCAATTCCCTTCAGCCCAAATCCCCACCTTAACTCCTAGCAACCACTAATCCATTTCTAGAATTTGTCATGTAGAAAATGTTGTATAAATGAAATAATATCGTATGTAACCTTTTAGGGTTGGTGTTCCTTCACTCAGCATAATCCTTTGGAGATTCGTCCAGGTTGCTGCATTGATCAACAGTTGATTCCTTTTTATTACCGGGTGATGTTTTATGGTCTGGATGTACCAAGTTTGTTTCCCCATTCGTCCATTAAAAGCTGTTTGGTTTGTTTCCAGATTTTTATTATTGTGAACAACACTTCTATAAACATTCATGTGGAGGCTTTTGTGCAATCATCAGGGTTTGTTTCTCTCAGACAGACAGATGCCTAAGAGCGTGATTACTGAGTCATACAGTAGTTGGACTTTTAGTTTTTTAAGAAACTGATAAATTGTTTTTCACAGTGATGGTACCATTTTACCTTCCCACTAGTAATTAATAAGTGACGGGATTTCTCTGCATTCTTGTCAGCATTTGGTATGATTACTGCTTTCTATTTTAGTCATTTTTACATGTTTCTAGTGATTTTTAGATTTACCTTTTTTGATACACTATATTTGTACATACTTATGGAGTACACGTGAAATTTCATTATATGCAGAGAATGTATAATTTGATACATACAATGTGATACTTCATTGTGGCTTTTATTGGCATTTCCCCAATAGCTACGTGTGCATGTGTTTGCCAACTGTGTATACTCCTTTTTTTTTTTTTTTGAGATGAGTCTCGTTCTGTTGCCCAGGTTGGAGTGCAATGGTGCAATCTTGGCTCGCTGCAACCTCCACCTTGCAGGTTCAAGTGATTCTCCTGCCTCAGCTTCCCGAGTAGCTGGGATTACAGGCACCTGCCACCACTTTCAGTAATCCCATTTATGAGGACTCCACCCTCGTGACCTAATTTCCTTCTTCTAACAGTTCTACCTCTTAATACTATTGAATTGTGGATCAGGTATCAAAGTATAAATTTGTTTGGGGGACACAAACATTCAGACCATAAATTTATATATTTCTCACATGCAAAATACATCCATGCCATCCTAATAGTTCCAAAAGTCTTAACTCATCCCAGCACCAACTCAAAAGTCTGAAACCCAGAGTCTCATTTAAATGTTACCTAAATCTGATATGAGTGAGACTCAAGGGTGTGATTCATCCTGAGGCAAATTCTGCTCCAGCTATGACCCTATGAAATCAAAGAAGTTATGTGCTTCCAAAATACTGTGGTGGGACAGGCATAGCTTATACATTCTCATTCCAAATGGAGAAACAGGGAAGAAGAATGGGATACCAAATATGGAGGTAGGACTTGTGTTCCCTCCAACCTGTAATGAGGCCTACCGCTCCAGCCACTGTGTCCGTTAAAACTAAATGGGGGGCCGGGCACGGTGGCTTAAGCCTGTAATCCCAGCACTTTGGGAGGCCTAGGCGGGTGGATCACGAGGTCAAGAGATCGAGACCATCCTGGTCAACATGGTGAAACCCCATCTCTACTAAAAATACAAAAAGTTAGCTGGGCACGGTGGCACATGCCTGTAATCCCAGCTACTCAGGAAGCTGAGGCAGGAGAATTGCCTGAACCCAGGAGGTGGAGGTTGCGGTGAGCCGAGATCGTGCCATTGCACTCCAGCCTGGGTAACAAGAGCGAAACTCCGTCTCAAAAAAAAGAAAAAAATTAAATGAGGAGCTCGGACTTCTACCCACTACCTGACCAAATCTAAAACCCAATAAGGAAAACATTTAATCTTAAC
The DNA here is from genome assembly GCF_049354715.1 of Callithrix jacchus. Lineage (NCBI taxonomy): Eukaryota > Metazoa > Chordata > Mammalia > Primates > Cebidae > Callithrix > Callithrix jacchus. The sequence continues at coordinate 74,528,565 of NC_133518.1, forward strand.
ACTTAAGAATAGTCTTAATTCCATATTCTTCCTTCTGGACACAATGAAGAAAGGAGTAGGCTCCTGTGACTATAGATGATCCCACTACCATGGTTTTGCTGGGTGACATCTGCACTGCACCTATCAAGATTGAAGTCAAGTACTGTATTACTCTGTTCTCACACTGCTAATAAAGACATACCTAATATGGGTAATTTATAAAGGAAAGAGGTTTAATCAACTCACAGTTTCACATGGCCAGGGAAGCCTGACAATCATGGCAGAAAGTGAATGAGAAGCAAAGTCACATTTTACATGGTGGCAGGCAAGAGAGCTTGGGTGGGGGAACTCCCATTTATAAAACTATCACATCTCATGAGACTTATCCACTACCATGAGAACAGTATGGAATAAACCACTCCCATTATTCAATTATCTCCGCCCGGTCATGCCCTTGACACATGGTGATTATTATAATTCAAGGTGAGATGTGGGTTGGGACACAGCCAAACCATAACAAGTACCCATGGTTCTCCCAGGCTGGAATCATACTTCAGTGGTTCCAGCAGTCCGAGATATTGGAGACTGCCCCACCCCACCAGCTCCACAAGGCATTGCCCTAGTGGAAGCTATCTTCAGTTGCCCCAACCCCATGCTCCACTAGGCATTGCTCCAGTGGGGGCCCTCTGTGGTAGCCCCATCCCAGCAGCAGTTCTCTGCCTGGGACCCAAGGCTCTCCTGAGCACTCTGAAATCTAGGTGGAGGAAGCCATGCCCTTACAGCTCATACACTCTGCACACTTATGAAGATGGCACCGCTTAGATACCTATGGTAAACATAGATTTACCACCTATGCCCTCCAGAGGTGAAATCTGAGCCATATCTGGACCTGCTTGAGCCACACCTGGGGTGGTCAGTGTGCTGTGCCAAAAATTGGGGAGCAGAGACTTGAGACTGCACAGGGCAGCCCTGGCCACCTGAGATACCTCTTTTAACATCTTCTGCCCCTCAGATAATCTGGGCCTGTGATGGGAGTAACAGGCCTGATGATCTTTGAAATGCCTTTATGGCCACTATTGCATTGAATTGATGAATAATATCTGACTTCCTTCTATTCACACTAATTTTAGCAAAGGGTAGCTTGGCCACATCCTTAGTGTTCTCTCCCAAGCATGCTTTTTTATTCTTTAAAACATGGCCAGGCTAAGAAATTTCCAAATCTTTAAGTTCTGCTCCCCTTAATTTTAAGTTGTCTTTAACTTGTTTCTCTCTTCTTGATTTTACTCTAAGCAGTCAAGAAGAGCCATGCCACACCCTCCATACTTAGATATTTCTTCCACCAAATATCTTATTTTATTGCTCAGAAGTCCTACCTTCCACAAAACACTATGACATGAATACAGTTCAGCTAACTTTTTTGCCACTTTATAACAAAGATCACCTTTCCTTCCCTTTCCAGTAACACATTCCTCATTTCTATCTGTGACTTCACTGGAGTAGACTTTCTGTCCGCATTTCTATGAAAAGAGAGTGTTCTTAGGTAATCTTAGAACATCTTAGATAATCTCTAAGAAGATTAAGGCTTTCTCTGCAGCTCTCCTCTCTTCTGAGTCCTCACCAGAATTGTTCTTTATGATCCACTCAGGAATATGGGCTTTTTCTAGCATGAATCTCAGAACTCTTCCAGTACCTCTCCATTACCCATTTCCAAAGCTGCTTCTACATTTTTAGGCACTTGTTACAGGAGCACCCCACTTCTCAGCATCAATTTCTGTATTAGTGTGTTCGGGCTGCTATAACAAAGTGCCTTAGACTGGGTAATTTATAAGCAATGGAATTGATTGCTCATAGTTCTGGAGGTTGTGCAGCCTGAGACCAAAGCACCATTAGATTCAGTGTCTGGTGATGGGTCCATTCCTCACAGATGGCACCTTCTTGCTGTGTCCTCATGTGGTAGAAAGAGTAAACAGTCTCCCTCAAGCCTCTTTTATAAGGACCCTAATTCCATTTGTGAGGGAAGATCCCTCATGATCTAAGTGCCTCCTTAAGGGCCCAACTCTTTTTTTTTTTGAAACGGAGTTTTGCTCGTTACCCAGGCTGGAGTGCAATGGCACGATCTCCGCTCACCGCAACCTCCGCCTCCTGGGTTCAGGCAATTCTCCTGCCTCAGCCTCCTGAGTAGCTGGGACTACAGGCATGCACCACCATGCCCAGCTAATTTTTTGTATATTTAATAGAGACGGGGTTTCACCATGTTGACCAGGATGGTTTTGATCTCTTGATCTCGTGATCCACTCGCCTCGGCCTCCCAAAGTGCTGGGATTACAGGCTTGAGCCACCGTTTTTTGTTTGTTTGTTTGTTTGTTTGTTTGTTTGTTTGTTTGTTTTGAGATGGAGTTTCACTCTTGTTTCCCAGGCTGGAGTGCACTGGTGTAATCTTGGCTCACCGCAACCTCCACCTCCCAGGTTCAAGCAGTTCTCCTACCTCAGCCCTCTGAGTAGCTGGGATTACAGGCACACACCACCACTCCCGGCTAATGTTTTTGTATTTTTTAGTAGAGACGGGGTTTCTCCATGTTGGTCAGGCTGGTCTCAAACTCCTAACCTCAGGTGATCCACCCACCTTGGCCTCCCAAAGTGCCGGGATTATAGGCATGAGCCACCGCGCCCGGTCGAGGCCCCACCTCTTAATACTATTGCATTGTGGATTAGGTATCAACATATGAATTTCGAGGAGACACAAACATTCAGACCACAGCATCGAGTTTCCAATCTATTCACTGGCACAGATAGCTCAGTAATCACAAGGCTGAAGGTTGGGCTGAGAAACTCATCTCTTTTATGCCATGTTAGACATCTTCTGAAGAATGGAGTCAGCATGAAGGAGTGACTGTGATGGGCCTATGGCTGATGAGAGAAAAAGCCCCAGGGCAGGCCCACTGTATGTTGCTCAGTGGGACTAGTCAATGCTTACAAGTGTTGGCAGGAGTCCTTACCCACCACCCAACCCCATTAGCCTCATATAGTTTCTTCCAGAAGGGAGGACTGCCAGGAGGCTAGAGCTCTGCCAACACCATTTCTGATCCTAGCAATGAAAACTCCAGAAATAAGCCTTTCGGATGCTGGGTTCTTAAATATAAAAAGTCAGATCAGAACCAAGGAGGGAATTTTGATGCAAGGGGAAGAAATTCTTTGTTCTCGTTCCCACATTTAATGACTGCAAGGTGAAATGGGGACAGCCAAATACCTTCCTTATAAGGTTGATATGGGATAAACTAGGGCTATGATATGAATGTATCCCCCAAGATGTATATGTTGAAACTTGTCATTGTGATAATATTAAGGAATAGGCCTTTAAGAGCTGATTAAGCCATGAGGATAGAGCCCTCATTAATAAGATTAATGACCTTATAAAAGGGCTGAAGGGAATCAGTGTTGGTCCTTTTTCCCTCTGCCTTCTGCCATGTGAGGACACAGCATTTGTTCCCTCCAACAACAAGGTACCATCTTGGAGGGAAAGAGGCCCTCACCAGAAACTGAATATTCTGGTGCCATAATATTGAACTTCCCAGCTCCTAAACTGCAGGAAAATAAATTTCTATTCTTTATAAATTACCCAGTCTCCAATCTAGGGTATTTTGTTATAGCAGCACAAATGGACTAGAAAAATTAGGATAACATATATTAATGCTTCATATAATACCAGTACAATGGCAGGCTTCTATAAACGGTGACTGCTAAAATTAATATTATTTACATTCACAGGTAGATACATCTTACCACATGAGCAAATCGGCATGGGAATATAAATTATAGCCATAAAGTCTAACAATACATAAAAAAGCAGGGAAAATAGAAATTTGGAGCTGATCCCAATGCCTGATGCTCACATCTAAGAATAGCAGGGCAGCCAAGCAGACTAGAACACTTATGCACAAAGGTTCCTCTCAGAACCCCCTTTCCAAACCTTGCAGATGCTTTCTAGCTCTTTGGTTGCCTCTTTCGATGTGTTAATACTAGAAGATAGGCCAATGTTTGAGCTGCTTTTTGTAGACAGCTCATTACATCCATGCCCTTTGGATTTACTCTAATCCATCAGAGTATCCTAGTATTCAAGGTTGTGAAGATTCCTCCCTGATCCCTCATTATGAAGTCACCATAGCTGAGGGGTTATTTTTGTCCATAGGCATGTCCTCACTTCTCTATCTGATCAACCCACAATTTCATTAAGAATTAATCATCTTCCTGAAAAATAATGTATAATAAAAACAAGTGTTTCATAACTCATCCTCTGTCCTAAAGAGACACATCAGTTTAAATTTGTACCATGAATGATTTTATAGCATAATAGAAGTATGGAAATTTGCTTGCTCAATAATGAAGATGAAAAGTCAATAGGCTGAAATTTTTTCTTTTCTTTTCTCTCTACATATCTGAAATATTCTTAACTATTCTTGGAAAAAACTCATTACCTGCTCCTTTGATGAGTAATAATATAAGCCAGATGCTTAGAAAACCAGGACGATTCCTTTTATTTCATAACTAATGTAGCTAGTGAAAGAAATTGAATTTGTAAAATGAGAAAGGACATTTACAATGAAACCTAAGTATGTGGAATCTGCCAAGAAAGCCTCTAAAACATGAAAGATAAAATCTATTACAACTGTTACTCTTTAAAAATGAGTCCTCCATAAGCATTTCGACAGGAATTAATACCCAAAATTACATATATTCAGAAAAAGTAAACTTTTAAATCTTTATCTTTACAGCATATTTTTCAAATAAAGCTTTATGATATGACAATTTTCAGCAATTCATATAGCCCTCACCCACATTTGCAGTATAATCTGTTTGTTTCAAAATGTATAATCATGTGATAACCCGAGTGGCAAATGCAGAGAAAGGCCTGGGGAGCACCACGCATAGGGGTAGGTTGGTGGGAATAGGGGAGGGACAGCAGGGCGTGGAGAGTTGGGGAGAGATAGCATGGGGAGAAATGCCAGATATAGGTGAAGGGGAGGCAGGCAGCAAATCACACTGCCACGTGTGTACCAAGCAAATATCTTGCATGTTCTTCACATGTACTCCAAACATATTGCATTTTAGCAATAAAAAATAATAATAATAAATACATAAAAGAAAATAAAACTTCAAAAAGAAAAGAAAGGGCTGCCTTCTCAATACATTTTTTATTTACAACATTTTCAACTTATATTGGCTTCTAGAAGTTTTTTTTTTTTTTTCAGAACAGTTTAAAGCTATATGGAAATTGAGACCCAGTAAACAGATCGCGCTTCTGTTCTCTTTCCTAAAAGTTGTAATACACAATTTAAGAGCATTTCATATGTGATGACTGATGATTTCTGTCTTCTTGCCCTTCAAAAAGGCTGTATCTATAGATGTGAAATCACTCTGATATTCCCATTTATATGTATTTGCCTTCAAATTGACTTCTTGAAATAGAAGTTACTTCTACTTCTATATTTCTATAAACAGAAATAGAGCATCATGTTTAATTTACTTCAAATTTGAACTAAAGTGATAAAACATCCAAGCTAGAAGAGAAAACACTCTGGGCTGTGAAGAAGGAAGCGACTGGGGAGAAATGGCAAAAAGATGGAGTTCTCTTTTCAGTTCTACCATTAACAAATAAATTCTCATTTACCCATACAGATAGTCCCAACTTATGATGACTCTACTGTGCAGCTTTACAATGACATGAAAGTGATAAGCTTTCAGTAAAACCTGAACATTGGATCTGAAATGTTGATATTTTCCCAGGCTGCAGTCTAATATACTCTGGTAATGTGGGGCAGCACCACTGAGCCCAGTCAGCCATGCTAATGGTGTAATGTTCCGGGCACATTTAAGGTAGGCTGGGCTGAGCTATGATATTCAGTAGGTTAGGTATACTAATTTTTGACTTATGATATTTTCAACTTATAAAGTTATTGGATTTATAAAGACATAATCCCATCATAAGTCAAGGAGCAGCTCACATAAATAAGGCTTACTAGGGTTGCTTTTAACTCATTCTAATGCTCTGTGATTCTAAGTTATTTCTTAAAGGAGGTTCATACAAACTGAGACCCTTGCCACAGCGTGCTTTAAAGCAATCAAGACCACAAAGGAAAATAAAAAGTTGTGGTTTTCCTGCATTTTTAGTATGTCAGTTTTCTAGAAATTTCTTCTACTTTTCTTTTTCTTTTTTCTTTTTTTTTTTTTTGAGATGGAGTTTCGCTCTTGTTACCCAGGCTGGAGTGCAATGGCGCGATCTCAGCTCACCGCAACCTCCGCCTCCTGGGAACAGGCAATTCTCCCGCCTCAGCCTCCTGAGTAGCTGGGATTACAGGCACGTACCACCATGCCCAGCTAATTTTTTGTATTTTTAGTAGAGATGGGGTTTCACCATGTTGACCAGGATGGTCTCGATCTCTTGACCTCGTGATCCACCCGTCTCGGCCTCCCAAAGAGCTGGGATTACAGGCGTGAGCCACCGCGCTCGGCCCAAATTTCTACTTTTCATTTGAGAGTTTACAATACTGGGAACCCTGGTCTGAAAGGTATAATGCCTGTCATCTAGTCCTCCTACACCAAGAGCCTTTCATTATAGGTAAATTCTATTTCACTCCTATTCGTGATGTACCATAACACCAAGATCATTGTCCTGAATGTTTACTTTATAGTTCACGTGTGAGCTCAACTCATGTTATAATGCAATCACGTCATTATTGAGCAAACTCTCTGAAGTTGAGTAGCTTTCTAGAATTAAAGTAATGGTGGGGTTTCCTGGGGTACCATATTGAAAATCTGCATCACATTTCTGTTCACATTAGCTCCCAAGTTGTCTCTCATTGAAGGGAGTGAGATTGAATGGGGATACCAGGAACCTGGCTTTGTTCTGGATGATTTTCTTATTTCTGTTGAAGGAACTTCTTCAGTTAGAAAATACAAACTACGTACGTGCCCATGATTTTCTAATTAAGCAAGGCCTGCTGTTACTGCAGGGTCACTGATGACTAACAATCTCATTCAGTCTCTGGAACCCACACCTATTCTGCTGTTTCAACAACTAAAAGGAAAACGCACAGCCTATGGACATGTAAGTGCCAATTCTTCTCTTGAACATGACCCAGCAAAACCTGCAGCACCCTTGCCAGTTCTCACAAACAGGTGTTAGCCTTATGTCTGTGTCCCTGTAGGACACTGAGTCTTTTTCTTACCATTTACAACAGGGATTCTAAACTTTCAACACTTCTGTGTGATCTAATTGCAGTGTTGAATAAAAAGGGATATGTAGACCAAAACTTGATGTTTTAAAGAGACTGGCTTCCCCAAACAAAATAGGGATTAAAATTCTTTAGTTCTAATACTTTTTCAGAAAATAAAATTGATACTCATTTGATGTGAAAGTTACATTCTTATAAAAATAAAAACCTCCAAATGAATGAATATATACATGCAAGAGTCTGCAATATGATAGAGGAGTAATTCTCATTTGAACATTCAGTCAAGACAACCCTAATTTAGGCTTTTTACCACAGATAAAAAGAGCTCCTGGAAATTCATACATTAGTAAGTTGGCGCCTTAGACCTGATGTTTATATCTTTATCAATAAAGTCATAACACCATAGAAGCTCACCTTCACTAAAAAGAAGACAGGGGACAGGTGTGGTGGCTCATGCCTGTAATCCCAGCACTTTGGGAGACCAAGATGGGCAGGACACCTGAGGTCAGGAGTTTAAGACCAGCCTGGCCAACCTGGTAAAACTCCATCTCTACTAAAAATACAAAAATTAGCTGGGCATGGTGGTGGGCACCTGTAATCTCAACTATTTAGGAGGCAGGGTCAGGAGAATCGCTTGAACCCGGAGGCAGAGGTTGCAGTGAGCCAAGATTGCACCACTGTACTCTAGCCTGGGTAACAAGAGTAAAACTCCATCTCAAGAAAAAAAAATTAAAAAGAAGACAGGAAGGGAAGAAATAAGGAAGAGAAGACCACAAAATAACCAGAAAACAAATAACACAACGGTAGGAGTAAGTCCTTACTTGTCAATAATAACATTGAATGTCAATAAACTAAACTCTCCAATCAATCAAAAGGCATAAAGTGGCTGAATGGATTAAAATAATAAACAAAACCCAATGATTAGCAAAAACACACTTCCCTTATGAAGATACATGTAGACTGAAAATAAAGGGGTAGAAAAAGATATCCCATGACAGCTGAAACAAAAAAAGAGCAGGAATAGGTATGCTTATATCAGACAAAATACACTTCAAGATGAGAACCATAAGAAGAGACAAAGAAGGTCCTATCTAATGATAAATGAGCCATCCAGCAAGAGGATATAACAATTTTAAATATATATGCCCTCAATACTGTGGCACTCAGATATGTAAAGCAATATTATCAGAGCTAATGAGAGATAGGTACCCCCATATAGTAACACCTGGCAACTTCAATACCCCACTTTCAGCATTAAACAAATCTCCCAGACAGTAAATCAAAAAATAAACCTCAAACTTAATCTGCACTATAGACCAAATGGATCTAAGAGCTATCTATAGAACAATTTATTCAGCAGCTTCAGAATACACATTCTTTTTCTTAGCACGTAGATCATTCTCAAGGACAGATTATATGTTAGGTCACAAAACAAGTTTTAAAGTATTAAAAAAAAATACTATGCATCTTCTCCAACCACAAAGAAACCAATAACAATGTAGACTTTGGAAACTATACAAGTAATGGAAATTAAACAATATGCTCCCAAATGACCAGTGGGTCAATAAAGAAATTAAGGAGAAAATGGGAAATGTCTTAAAACAAATGATGGAAGCACAACACACCAACACCTATGGTATGTAGTGTTTGTGTATGTTGAACCATCCTTGCATCCCAGGGGTAAATTTATCCCAAGGAGTGTCTGTCCTCAGGCCTTGGGATAAATTTATCTCTCCAGTACTAAAAGGCAAATTTACAGCTAAAAACACATACATCAGAAAAGAATGAAAACTTCAAATAAATGGCCTCACAATGCATCTTAAAGAACTAGAAAAGTAAGAGGAAACCAAACACAAAATTGAAGAAAATAAATAATGAAGATCAGAGAAGAAATAAATGAAATTGAAATGAAGAAAATAATACAAAAAAAAATGAAACAAAAAGTTGGCTTTTTGAAAAGTTAAACAAAATTGACAGACTGTTAGCCAGACTAAGAAAAAAGAGAGAAGATACAAATAAATAAAATAAGAGATGACAAAGGAGACATTATAACTGATATTGCAATTCAAAGGATCATTACTGGCTACAGTGAGCAACTATGTGCCCATAAATTGGAAAATCTAGAGGAAATGAACAAACTCCTAGAAACATAAAACCTAACAAGAGTGAACCAGGAAGAGATAGAAAATCTGAACAGACAAATAACAAATAACGAAGAATGAGATTAAAGCTGCAATAAAAAGTGCTCCAGTAAACAAAAGCCCAGGACCTGAGGGCTTCACTGCTGAATTCCACTAAACATTTTAAAGAGTACCAAACCCAAGCCTATTCAAACTACTCAGAAAAATCGTGTGAGGCGGGAATACTTCCCAACTCATCCTATGAGGCCAGTATTACCCTGCTACCAAAACCAGACAAAGACCCATCAGAAAAAGAAAACTACAGGCCAATATCCCTGATGAATGTTGATGTAAAAATCCTCAACAAAATACTCACAAGCCATTTTTTTTAAAATTCAACAACACATTTAAAAAAATCATTCATCCATGACCAAGTGAAATTTATCCCTGGGGTGCAAGGAGGGTTCAACATACACAAATCAATCAATGTGACACGTTATATCAACAGAATGAAAGACAAAGAAAGATTATTGCAATTCATGCTGAGAAAACATTTGATAAGATTCAACATCCGTTCATGAATAAAACCCTCAAAACCTGAGTATAGAAGGAATATACCTCAACACAATGAAAGCTGTACATGATATGCCCACAGCTAGTATCGTACTAAACAGGGACAAAGCTGAAAGCCTTTCCTCTAAGATCTGGAACATGACAAGGCTGCTCATTTTCGCCATTGTTATTCGATACAGTACTTGAAGTACTGGGATACAGCAATCAGAAAAGACAACAATACAAGGACCATCCAAACTGGAAAAGAAGTCGAATTATCCCTGTTTACAGATGCTATAATCTTATATTTGGGAAAACCCAAAGACTCCACAAAAATACCGTTAGAACTGATAAACAAATTCAGTCAAGTTGCAGGATATAACAATCAACATACAAAATCAACATACAACAATCAACATACAAAATCAACATACAAAAATCAGCAGCATTTCTATATGCCAATGGTGAACAATCTGAAAAACAAATCAAAAAAGTAATACCATTCATGATAGCCACATAAAATTAAATAGCTAGGAATTAACCAAGAGTGAAAGATCTCTATAATGAAAACTATAAAACACTGACAAAAGAAAATGAAAAGAACACTGAAAATGGAAAAATATTCCAGGATCATGGATTAGAAAAATCAATATTGTTAAATCCCAATAGTATGTTAATCCCATACTACCCAAAGTGACCCACAAGTTCAATGCAATTCCTATAAAAATACTAATGACCTTCTTCACAAAAATAGAAAAAAAAATTGAAATTTGTATAGAACCACAAAAATCTCAGAATAGCCAAAGCTATTCTAAGCATAAAAAACAAAACTGGATGAATCACTTTACCTGACTTCAAAGTATACTACAAAAATATGGTAGCCAAAACAGCAGGGTACTGGCATAAAAACAGACACATAGACCAGTGCAACAGCATAGAGAACCCAAAAGCAAATCCACACACCTACAGTGAACTCATTTTTGACAAAGATCCAAAGAACATACGCTGGGAAAAAGACAGTCTCTTCAACAGATGGTGCTTGGAAAACTGGATATCCATATACAGAAGAATGAAACTAGACCCCTATGTCTCACCATATATAAAAAAATGAAAAAAGAATCAAATCAATATGGATTAAGAATTTAACTATAAAATCTCAAACTATGAAGCTACTTCAGGAAAACATTGGGGAAAATCTCCAGGACATTGGTCTGGGCAAAGATTTCTTGAGTAATACCCCATAAGCACAAGCAATCTATAAGTAAAAATTGACACATGATCACACCAAGTTAAAAAGTTTCTGCACAGCAAAGAAAACAACAAAATAAAGAGATAAACCATTTCTCCCATTCTGGGAGAAAATATTTACAAACTACATATCTGACAAGGGAATAATAACCAGACTATTATAAGGAGCTCAAACAACTCTACAGGAAAATATCTGATAATCCAATTTAAACAGTAGACAAAAGATTTGAACAGACATTTCTCAAAAGAATATATACCAATGGCAAAGAGGCACAAAGGTGCTCAACATCATTGATCATCACGAAAATGCAAATCAAAACTACAATGAGATATCATTTCACCCTAGTTAAAATGGCTTATGTCCAAAAGACAAGTGATAATAAATGCTGACGAGGATGTAAAGGAAAGGGAACCCTAGTACACTGTTGGGAATGTAAATTATTATAACCACTATGGAGAACAGCTTGGAGGTTTCTCAAAAAACTAAAATAGAGCTACCATTCGACCCAGTCATTCCCCTGCTAGGTATATACCCAAAAGAAAGGAAATCAGTATGTCAAAGAGATATCTGCACTCCCACATTGGCTGCAGCTCTGTCCACAGAGCCAAGTCTTGGAAGCAACTTGAGTGTCCATCAATAGATGAGTGGATAAAGAAAATGTGGTACATATACACAATGGACTACCATTCAGCCGCATAAAAAATGAGATTCGGTTATTTACAACAACATAGAAGGAATTGGGGGCTATTATGTTAAGTGAAATAGGCCAGACACAGAAAGACAAACATCACATGGTCTCACTTATTTGTGGGATCTAAAAATCAAAACAATCGAACTCATGGACATAAAGAATTGAGGGGAGTTACCAGATACTGGGAAGGATATGGGGCAGTGGGGGTTGGTAGACAGATGGGGATGATAAAAGGGTAAAAGAGTTAGAATGGATGAGTAAGGCCCAGTATTGGATAGCACAGCAGCATGACTACAGTTATTATAATTTAATTGTACATTTTAAAAGAACTTAGAATATAATTGGATTGTTTGTGACATAAGGATAAATGCCTGAGGGAATGAATATCTCATTTTCCATGATGTGATTATTATACATTGCATGCCTGTATCAAAACATCTCATGCACCCCATAAATACATACACTTATTGTGTAACCATAAAATTAAAAAATAAAAATATATTTTTAAAGGTGAGACATAAACTCATACGTTAGCCTAGGCCTACACAGTGTCAGGATCATCAGTATCATTGTCTTCTACCCCATTCTTATTTCCCCCTGAAATAAGGTCTTCTGGGGCAATAACATGCATGCAGCCATCATTACCTCTGATAAAAATGCCTTCTTCTGGAAGACTTCCGAAGGACCTGCCTGAGACTGTTTTACAGCTTTTTGTAAGTAGAAAAAGGACACTCAATAATAATGATAAAATGCATAGTATAGTAAATATAGAAACCAGTAACATGGTCATTTATTATAATTATCAGGCATTACATATTGTGCATAACTGTGTGTGCTATACTTGTATAGGACTGATAGCACAGTAGGTCTGTTTATACCAGCATCACCACAAGCATGTGAGAGAGAGAGAGACAGAGAGAGAGAGAGAGAGAGAGAGATCCTATTGGTTTGGTTTCTCTGGAGAACCTGTGACTAATATATTCTCCCTTTATCAAGAAAGGCTTCTATCCCACATCATGTAGTCCTTTCTCTCCCAACAATGGGCAGCTTCTCACCTAAATCATATACAAGCAGCTTCTGTTTCTGTCCCAATTGTCTTCAGATCTATTTCATCTCACCTATTTCATATAACAGCATTTGAAGTCAACATCATTAGATTATGGATAATGAAGCTGGGGCTCAGAAAAGGTCAGTAACCTCCCCAGGCTTCTACAATTAGTTATACTGCCAGATGTGAATCTGTAATTATGAAGTGTGAGACCCATACTCTTTCTAATTACATTGGAACTATTCATCTTTGTAAGTATGCAATCTGTGGTGTGATGCCTGACTGACACCTATTAGACACTTAATATGTGTAACGTTTGGCTTTTGATTACAATCAAAATTGTGCTGGTAATTTCTTCACCAGAAAGTGTCATTCTAAAAACTTGTCTTTATGGTTTCTTGGATTTTTCAAGCTACTGAATGAGTCTGAAAATTATCCTCAGGTAATTTCTATACTTTCCACTAGTGATCACATGTTTATTGCCAACATACAATTTTCTGATATTTTGTTGACTATAAATAAACCAAGTGTTGAGGTCCAAGACTTGGTAATAACAGTTCCAAGGTGAATAACTTATTCACCTCCAAAGAAATAGACATCCATATGGTACATCAGAAACTTCAGAAATGTTTTGAAAGATAAACAAATAGGTTGCTCATTCACATATTGACCCTTGTTCTAACTTATTTAATGAGTTTGGACTTTTTCTTTCCTTCATGATGCAAACTTTTCTAAGATTTAGAGTTAGTGGGGAAATATATTCTCAATCTGGAAAGGTTTGCATGTTTGTGAACATGTATTTAATAAAGATATAATTCATAATTAGTTTTCAGTGAAACAATTCAACTTAAGTTTTAAGCCCACTTTAATTAGCGATTTTCTTTTGAAAATCATTCTTTGTAATGGAAAATTTTAAAAAACAAAAATTCCCACAGGCAAATGATTGTGTGTTTTTAGTGTTTCTAGTTCAAATGGAGCTTCACCTTCTTTCTTTCTATTTTAATTGTGAAACCGTGTTTCATGCCTGTGATTCCTTGAACCGTGCCTTTCTTCCTAGTTGTAGGTGAAGCACTCTAGAGAAGCTCCAAGAGCAGTTATCTAAAGAACGATGAAGCTGTGGGAGCCTATAGATATTATTTGTGCAGTACAAGTCATTAATGATTCATTATAACAAATACCTTCTGTGTCACAAGCTAAGCTCTGTAGCTACAGAGAAGTAGATGGTCCACTTGCTCAGTGAATATGCATTCTAGCTAGAGAGATTATGTTTCTAAACAATGACTTTAAAAAGACAGAAAGTATAAAATTGTTATATGAATGGTATAACACAAGTATGTCAAACATAGGGCTACTCCTACCATTGATATCTATGGGAGACACTCCCAATTAATTATACTTGCTGTCTTAGCTCAGACTGCTAGAAATACCACAGACTGGGCAGCTTAAACAACAGACATTTATTTCTCATAGTTCTGGAGTCTGGGAAGTCCAAGATCAAAGTGTCAGCAGATCCAGTGTCTTGGAAAGGTCACTTCCTGGCTTGTAAACATCCACCTACTCACTGTATCCTCACAAGGCCAAGAAAGAGAGAGAGAGAGACCATCTCCCCCCTGTCTCTTTTTATAAGGGCTCTATTCCCATGTATGAGGGCTCCACCCTCATGATCTAACTCCCTTCCCAAAAACCCACTTCCTAACATCATCACATTGGGATTAGGCTTCCACATACTAATTTGAGGGGGTCACAGACATTTAGTTTCTAGCACTTCCTTTTCCCAGTGAGCCTGGATGGACCCTGAGTTCAATACCATCTCAACACAACATAGTGGTAGCCACCAGGAGTCAGAGTATACGTATGCAATGACATCTATTTGCCATTTGCGCACAGATAATGCTCTAGGAGTTCAAAAGAGAGTAAAGTCATGTAAAGAATTGGGACCGGGCGCGGTGGCTCACGCCTGTAATCCCAGCACTTTGGGAGGCTGAGGCAGGTGGATCACGAGGTCAAGAGATCGAGACCATCCTGGTCAACATGGTGAAACCCCGTCTCTACTAAAAGTACAAAAAATTAGCTGGGCACGGTGGCGCGTGCCTGTAATCCCAGCTGCTCAGGAGGCTGAGGCAGGAGAATTGCCTGAACCCAGGAGGCAGAGGCTGCGGTGAGCCGAGATCAGGCCATTGTACTTTAGCCTGGGTAAGGAGCGAAACTCCATCTCAAAAAAAAAAAAAAAAAAAATTGAACAGTACAGAAAAAAAGACTTTTTAAGGACAGTGGGACATGAACTTGAAACATGAATGAAATGCACCTTAGCAGAAAGGAGAGGGAATGGTGTCAGACAGAGGGAATGGTGTGAGCAAAGGCATGACAGTGAGTATTGGTTCAGTGGGTTTGGGATGCTGAAGAGACTTGCAAATAAGAAGTCTCCCATCCTATTGCCTAACTCAACAATTGCTTTCCCATCTTGAAAAACAAAATAGATACAATAAATAGTAATTTCTGATTCTCCTCTTTTTCCTCTCCTTGAAGGATTTTAAGGCCCACTTTGTAAAACTCAAAAAGACATTCAGAAAGAAAACTGACTTTAAAACCTTTATAGGCAACATTCTCAGAAACCTACAAACTTCAAAGAATATATATCAGACTAAAACATTTACTCAAACTATATTGGACATGAAGTCACTCAACAGAGCCTCTAATCTGCAACAAGAGTAGATGCTTGGTGAGGTTACACAGGAATTGTCGTGGCGCCCTGATTCATCCCAAAAAGGGATCTGTTTTCAGCTCAGACACTGATCAGAATCATTTCAGGAAAAAGCCAGAGTATAATGCAGAGCAGAATAACCGAGTTCCAGCACACAGATGCGGGCCCTAGGCAGACAGCAAAAGACCTCAAAACAAAGAGAGAAGCATTTCCCCAACAAGAAAGATTTAGCACTTAGCATTTTTTCCAATCATTTAACAGTATTTAAACTAAACTTCAAACAAGTATGTAGGGAGAGACTGAGACTCGGCGTTGTGAAATGAAAACCCTGCTTTCCTTGCATGCCAGCAAAAAATAAGAACAGTGTTAGACAAGAGTAGCAATTTACTCACTACAGAACACAGACAAATGGAAGAAAAGAAAGCACAGGCTGGACGACAAGAGAGAATAAGCCCTTGGGGAAAATCTATCTGGTCGAGGGGGAAAACATCAGAAATTAGTACATGGACCCCATTACATTGTTGGATTACTTAAGTTTGAGTCAACTTTCTTGAAAAGTCTATATAGTTGTTATTTTAAAAGTGGGTTCAGTTGTTCAAAAATAGCCTTTTTAACGTCTCCAGAATCCACTAAATAACCCTTTCAGATACAATTAGGGAAAGCTGTTGGAAATAAAATAGATCTTGTTCAGCTATTAAATTCAAGATTCTGTGCTGAGAGTGGACTGGACCGATATCAGCAGCCTACTTTAGGTCAGCATCTCTAGAAGCAAAGCCTGAGACAAGAATCAAGTACATGTGGTTTTCCAGGAAAGCCCTCTCATGAGAAACTTGTGAAGGAAGGATGGTAGGAAAAGCAAGAGAAAGACACTGAGCAAGAATCTGGTCTCGGGCAGAGTATGGTCTAGCCCTGATATATAGAAGGGTCTGGAGAGAAATCCACACCTCAGAGGCATCCTTTTTGAGGGAAGAGAAGTTCATTCCCATAACTTTGCAGGCCAGATAGTTTCCCTCATTCCAGGATAATTTTCCAGAAAAGATGGATATCTGTGAAACACGAGCAGCTGACATTCACAGAAGCTAAGAAGATGGGTGTACGACACAGGGGAACTGGGGGAGGCACTAGTGTTTACCACACAGTCTCTTTGCAGAGTATCGTCTTACTTGGCCTCATTTTTGTCTGGCAAAACTGTATAAGAACCAATGCTAGAATTCCAGCACCCCCAGACCCTTTTAGCAAGGCCCTTTGGAAATAGCTCCTCTACCTGGAACTAACCTCCAAAACCCTATCTCAGAAATGCAGTCTAAAAAGGAAACAACAGTATCAATGGAACAGTATAAACTAATGCTGTCATATAAGACCTTGACATGCTAGAGGATCACACAGGACCTATCACTGAACACTGAGGACCAGGGAAAAGGAACTCAAAGAAAAATGGGACATGAAAAAAAAGACTTTGGAGATTTCAAAATGAGGCAGCCTAGCCTTCTGATGTTATCAGAAAGATCACATGTTCTGGAGTCAGACATATCCAATTACATTCCCAGATCTGGAAATTTACTGGTACACTCAGATTCACAATCTCCTCATTGGTTAAAATGGAGTAATAATATTCATCTTGCATATTTGTTGGAGGAGAAAATGTTTGAAGACTCCCTTAATGCAGTGTTTGGCTCATTGTGTGCACAGCCTGATAAATAGTATTTATACAGGCTGTGGCATACATTTCTAAGAATTTATCTATGCTCCTTGCTTGCAGCCACCGAACTTCATTTCCCAAGTCCAAACAAGTAGACTGGGCCTATGCACTATAGAACTGCCCCACACACACAAAAAAAAAAACATAAATACCCACCTGTTAGCCAAAAAAATCTATGCACCAGAGCACAGGTGAGAAAAGCGGGGTCGTATTCTTATAGAGAGCAACATTATTTTCCTAAAAGACAATTTTAAAAGACACACTGCATTGTGGAAAGGAGGGGAAGGCAAACTTTTGGAATAGAGAGAATAAAATGGAGAATTTGCAAACCACGGCAAGCTATTGCTTGCATCACCAGCCAAGAGGAGCTCTGAGTAAATCAAGATGGTGCTAAGTTGCCTTCCGATAAGGAACGCGAATTACCAACAGCCAATCCGTTACTCCTTGTCATCTGTGTGGAGTAATACTTGTCAAATTTTGGAAATTCTCTCCAGTCCCCATCCAAACAATTCTATGTGGACCATCACCATCTGATGGCCTAGGTTACTTACAGGTCTTTTTTAACCCGTCCCCAGCCTGCATGGTAAGGATGAATAATGGGGACCATGGTGACGAGTGGAGAGTATGAAATACACTCCTTGCCGTCATGTTCTTCTGTCTTGCCGATGGTCAGCCCATTTGAATTCTGCATTTACATAACAAGACTCCAAGAAACACCAGAAACTGTTTAGGACTGCACAAAGCCACCACCCAGAAGCAACCTGGCCAATGTGCCCACTCTACTCTGCCCACAGAGTTGTTTGGGAGACAAGCAGTGGGATACAACCATTTATACTTGAATTTTTCTTTTATTTGTTTAGAATGTGATATCCCCTTCCCTTTCTCCTTCTCCTTTCACCCCAGCTCCAATTAGAAAATTTTATTATACAAAATTCCACTCCACAGGAATCTATTTCAAATTTAGGAAGCCATTGGTGTGTAAAGAACACTTATTTTAAGAGGGCAGGACAGAGTGTGCCATGTAATCAAAGGCAATTAAAGACATTCATGCAATTGTGAATATACATCCTCTGCATATACCATTATGGAGAATTGTTCAGAAAGCTTATACACGGCGGCACTGGATGGTTTCCAAATGGCATTTAAGGCACAAGAAGCATTTATCTGAGGCTTGCAAATATGAGTTTTGTTTGTGTTCTTAAGCATGTTTGGCAAACACAATGCAAGCTCTGCTTTCAGAACATTTGGCCCTAAATAAACAGAAATGTGTCAGCAAATCCACCAAGGAGTACAGTAAACCGAAAACTTCTTCTCTTGGATCCAGAGAGAGACCGAGGTAAATTTTGTTTGTTTTCTAGCTGAAAGCAACATCTGGATGCAATCCCCAGGAGTTCTGGCTGCTTTGGCCACCTTGAGCCAAAAAGCAGAAAATCTTACCAAAGGTCCAGTGTATTCATTGCAAAGTTGCCCAACACTTAGAGCACACCTCAAGCACAGGTTGGAAGCAAATGTTTATGTGACTGATGTCATCTTGTGCCTCTCAATGACCTCAAATGTTTCCCATCTGCTCCAGGATAGGCAAGGTACCACCTACATGCCTACTGGATTTATTGGAGGTACAGGGTAGTGCGGGTGGGGGGAAAGGAGGTATTTCTAACACTTTTATCTACTAAATAAGAAACAAACCAAGACTTTGCAGTCCATCACCTAGGCTTAAATACCAACTTTGTCACTCACTCACTCTACGATTAAGCAAGT
This sequence comes from Callithrix jacchus, assembly GCF_049354715.1. Lineage (NCBI taxonomy): Eukaryota > Metazoa > Chordata > Mammalia > Primates > Cebidae > Callithrix > Callithrix jacchus. Next base: position 74,547,591 of record NC_133518.1, read on the forward strand.
CATATATTATCAGCCTCATTATCCTCATTGCTAAAATAAAAATAATGACAGTACCTGCTTCATGAAGCTCGTGAGGACTGTGGACACATGTAAAGTGGCCACTCAGAGTAATCTCTCAATGAATGTAGGCTAAAAGTGTTAAGTTATTATATTCTCTCTTGTGACTTCTCTTGCCCTTCTGTGCAGAAAATTCTCCGCTGGGGGAAAAATGTGCCACTTTGATCTTCCACCCTCACAGTTTAGCACACCTCAGGTCCTTAAGTGCTAAGCTCTTTTACACTCCCCATGTGCTGTCCTGCCCTTACTCCCGTTAACTCACACCTCCTGCTCCCTCTCCTATAATGAATAATGAGGCCCACTCATCAACAACCTTTGCCACATGACTTTGAGTTCTCTCCAGTTGGCAGGATATACTTCTTAACCCTACTTGCAGTCCTCCTGGGCCCCTCCCCTCGTGTTGGCCACATGACTGCAATGGGACAGCGGAATGTGGACAAACATGAGATTTGCCACATGTGAGCAGAAACTTTAAATGTGCTTATTCAGTCAGATGACCCTCTTGCGTTTTTGCCTTTTTCTACAAGAGCAGTATGAAAAATAGAGGTTACTCCTTTAGCCTGAGTCCTGGGATGACAAGATGCCCGGAGGCCAGGAAAGCTCTCCACAAACACAGCCAACTTGTGTATTTCGTGTAATGTCAGAAAGAAATAAGTGGTTTCATTCTGCTGAAAACTGAGTTGTTTGTTACTGCAGCAAAAGATGACTAATGCCTAGCACCTGTTCTCTTACCAATCTAAAAGTTTATCACCATAATGATCAATAAGGGATGGTCTGCCAAGGACCATCCCCCTTCTTCACAGAACTTCCCCTCCCCCTCCCTCCCCGACATTCATGATTCCCATGAATATTGCCATGTTTGAAACTGTTAGCTTCCCTGACCACCAACTATTGGCTCATGGGTGGATATCTAACCCAGTCTGCCATGGGAGAAAAGCATGAAGTGATCATACACACAGTGGCAGACATTACAGGGAGGATCCAAGGGAACTGGAGGCCACTGGTTAACATTGTTCTATTTCTATGGCTAAACATTTATGCACAGGACATAGTTCCCAGCTAAGAGGGGAAGGGCCAGAATGACCACAAGTGGACAGAAAGGCAAGAGGTCCTCTGTTCAGACAGGAGGGGCTTCCCAGAAGTCACATGGTGCCTGGGGGGCGGGCAGCAGTTTGAAGGGACAAATCCAGGCTGAACGGGTCAGTGTCAAACTGGCTTAAAGCAAGTGCAGACCAAAAACTTGAGGCACTATCCAAATTCCTCCATGTTGTGAAGTCAGGTCTAAAGGAAGAATAAATACAAGGTCTGTAGCAAAGCTGCTGGAACGACAGCCTTGGGAACAGGATCACCAGGCAGACCTGAGCCGCCAGAGGAGAGATTGCATCATCAGTGTTGGGAAAAGTCATCCCAGGAGAGTGAAGAAGAGACTTTTTCAACCCAAACGGCACCTTGTTAGAGCCAGCCTGAGGCCAGCCCTCCATTTGTTTCCAGTGTAGCAAGCCTGATCACAATTAGAATTGCTGGGGACCCCCCAGACCCCCCATTCTGATATCTCACAAGAAGAGACTTGAGAACAAACACAGGAGTGCTCTAGGCCTTAAAGGTAAAACGGCCTTTCACTCCACTCCCCAATCATGGTTTTTCAGCTGTGGTGATAAAGAGACCCCCTGCACCAATGAAACAAATATTCACAAACACACCATATTTCTCCTTTTACAAAGAGCGAGAGGATAATGCAAGCAAGGCGCCCACCCAGTACTTACCCTTCCAGCGTTTAGGTTCAGAAACCTGTGGGTTGTTGGGTTGGGGGCTGGGAAAATCATGACAGGGAACTGACTGGGGAATTCTCCTGTTGGCTCAGTCCCTGTTGACCCTTGTGAGGCTGAGGTACGTCTGTAACAGTCACAACTTCCCCAGATCTCCCTCTTCAGGCCCCTGCAGCCTTGGACTTACTTGGACCGAGGATAAATTTGGCACAGAAGATGGCCTTGTGGGAGCGAGGGCCGCGGCAGCTGACCTGCCGCTGAAGAACCAGGTAAATCAAGAGAATAATGAGCACAGCCAGGTAGGATTACAAATTACCAGGTGTGGCGATAAAACAAGAATCAGCACCACCTCCTGAGTGATAAGTAAGTGCTAGGCAGTGACCCACGCATGCACAGGGAATACTTATTTTAACCCTCATATCAGCTTTCTGACCCTGATGCTACTAAGCTGTAAAGGTCCCATTTTACAGTTGAGAAAACTGAAGAATGAGAAAGTGTAATGTCCCCGAGCTTTATCCTAAAGGTGTTGTTAAGGGTGTATGTAAAGATTTAGCAGCAGGAATATTTATTACAGCACCATTTTTAATAATGGTAATATTTTAATAGTCACAATGCAGACAAATGTTCAACAATAAGGAATGAATTAAATAAACCACATCTAAACAACAATTTAAAATAATCTACTGGGTGTATGATTTTGAAATTAAAATCTGTCAATTATATATTATTCAGTGAAAAAGCAGGGCACAAAATAAAGTATAATCTCATACTTGGGTGATTATAAACATATATGGTTTTAAATTTCTGGAAGAATAAGTATCACAGTGTAACTGTGCTCTACAAATGTAAACTTGTAGGTTCTTTCTGATTACCCTTTCATTTATGTAAATTAGAAAATAAAAGAAAAGCTATTACTTTTTAAATAATAAAGTAGATGGAGGATTATCTACACATCAATATCATGTTTCTGGAAGGCTCTTAATTCCATGTACATAAAAGCAAGTGGAATTAGTGTAACCCAGCATTTCCCAAAAGTGTATTGCTAGGAAAAAGGGTGTTTCATGGTCAAATAACTTGGGACATTCTTCATGCTCCTCTTGAAGATTCACAACACATAAATTCTGTTAAAAAAGAAAAACAGTTTAATGGGTTCAACCCAGAATTTTCCAATCTTATTTAAAAATGAAGCTCCTTTATTTATACTTACTTACAAAGTATAAATAAATAGGTTCAAGAAACACTCACACATTTTGGAAATGGTAGTTTTATTCATCACTCATTCTTCTATCGAGCATACAACCCTTATGTAACCCTTACAGAACATTACATATATAACGCTGTCTATATATAATTACAGGTATATAATTATATATATTATATAATACATAATATATATAATATATATAATTATAGTTCATTTCTTTATAAATATGTAACTTTTAGAGCATATATATATATATATATATATATACACACACATCTATAAAATGGGATTTGGAAATATCACAGATTTTGACTCTTTCTTGCTCCAGTATTCAGAGACTGTGGGATAAGCAACTTCCTTTTCATTTTTTTTTATCGCATTTTAGGTTTTGGGGTAAATGTGCAGAACATGCAAGATAGTTGCATAGGTACACACGTGGCAGTGTGTTTTGCTGCCTTCCTCCCCTTCACCCACATTTGGCATTTCTCCCCATGCTATCCCTCCCCAGCTCCCCTGCTGCTGTCCCTCCCCTACTCCCCCCAATAGACCCTAGTGCGTAGTGCTCCCTTCCCCATGTCCATGTGTTCTCATTGTTCATCACCCGCCTATGAGTGAGAACATGCAGTATTTCATTTTCTGTTCTTGTGTCAGTTTGCTGAAAATGATGTTCTCCAGATTCATCCATGTCCCTACAAACGACACGAACTCATCATTTTTGATTGCTGCATAATATTCCATCATGTATATGTGCCACATTTTCCCAGTCCAGTCTATCATCGATGGGCATTTGAGTTGGTTCCAGGTCTTTGCTATTGTAAACAGTGCTGCAATGAACATTCGTGTGCATGTGTCCTTAGAGTAGAACGATTTATAGTACTTTGGATATATAACCAGTAATGGGATTGCTGGGTCAAGTGGAATTTCTATTTCTAGGTCCTTGAGGAATCGCCACACTGTCTTCCACAATGGTTGAACTAATTTACACTCCCACCAGCAGTGTAAAAGTGTTCCTATTTCTCCACATCCTCTCCAGCATCTGTTGTCTCCAGATTTTTTAATGATCGCCATTCTAACTGGCGTGAGATGGTATCACAATGTGGTTTTGATTTGCATCTCTCTAAACCAGTGATGATGAGCATTTTTTCATATGTTTTTTGGCCTCATGTATGTCTTCTTTTGTGAAGTGTCTGTTCATATCCTTTGCCCATTTTTGAATTGGCTTGTTTTTGCAACTTCCTTTTTAAAATGGAGCTCCCACTAATTGCATTTTAAGCTCTGTAATAGAGTGTGACTCCATTTTTTATGTTTGACTACTGACTTCTTGTTAAGCTTCACCCACTCCTTCTTTGGCCCCTCATACGGTCAGGCTGGTAAGAGAGCATCTGCATGCAACTCCTCCTATAGCACTGGCAGGAAATTGTCCCCAGTCCCACCTGCTAGCCACTGTAATGGCCCAATCCACTCCTGCTTTTCTAAGCCAGCCTAGACCTGCTTGTGCCTTTCAATTTCCTCTAGGAGTCCCCTGTTTGAATAATAAACTTTCTTTCAAATTTTCTTGGTATGCAGATTTACTAGCCTCAATATTCAAACCAAATTCTAGGTGAAAATTTATTCTGATTCTGCAAGGTGAACACAAAACAGGCTCCTTATGAGACTCAAGTTAGTTATGTTGACCACATAATAGGTGCTCAATAATGTTTTTTATTTTCCTTCTCTAAAAGTGTAATGTCCTAGAAGACCAGCTGCTAATTGGACACAGGAAATGAGATAAATAATCCTGACTGCTGCTGTTAGAAGAATGCTAATTTCAGACTTTGTTTCCTAGTTGAGCTGTGAAAAGGAAATATTTTTGAAATATATTAAGCATAAAAATAAATTTTTGAAATTACCCTTTTGCTGCAACTAACAATAGGGACTTTGGAAAACACAAACCATTCTGGTCCAAGTAAATGCTAACTTCTCAGCCTAAGGTTTAAAATTCCAAAGTTTTTCAAACATTATGACAAAATCAGGAATGCTTTTGAGCTAATGATGGTCTTATTAATGGAGCAGGAAAGTGACACGTGAGTGGAGATCACATGACCTCAATTCTGTAATAAGAAAAAGGAGTCCCAAAAAGCTTTTCTAAGCATCATGCCACCCACTGATCAGCTTAGACTATGAATTGAACACCTGAGTGCAGAGCAGTAAAACATTAAATTGTTGGGTGTGCTAAAATATAGTTACCACATTGACCTACTCAATTCTCATTGGCGTGACAGCAAGCAAGAAAAAAGAAGAGAAATTTGCTGATGATACCACTGCAGAGAAGTCCTCCATTGTTTTAGTTCTAATTAAACAAGAACTTTGACATTCCTTCCTAATCTTGAAGGACTACTTGCAACTATGCACTGACTATAAATTGCTTATATAATCTGTGTAAGCAGATTTATTTTGATAGACTGTAGGGGATTCTGTGGTACACTATCCAGATCTCCCCTGTAGAACCAAGGTACATTCCCCACTCCCAAACCAACTGTCAGGAGTGTTGGCTGTTGACAGCTTGTTTATGCCCCTTGAGAAGAATTGCCCTCAGCCACAGGGAATGACCACTCCTAAAGTTGTGCCAAAGTTCTTTCCAAGAGAACCACCAGAAAACCTCCAGCATTCAAGTTACCATCTCAGAGTCCATTCCAGACAGTGACATTTGAGAAAACTAAATAAAAAGAAGAAAATACACAGAAGGCAAGTTAGAAAAAACAAGATTCATGCTTATTTATTATTCTCATGTCTTTGAAAAATCAAACTTTAGAAATTAACGTTTTTCTTTCTTTTTAGCAAAATAGAAGCTCGTTTCAAAATCTCATGAAGGGAAACAACACAGAAGGATTACAGAACTGCATCCGGACCTATCCTCTTAAGCAGTCTCTAGTTTTCGCACAACTGAAGCTTTAGGTGACCTTATTAGGGTTCACTCTGCTTTCTATATTTGTCATATTTGCGATTTCCAGAATCTTTTGAATACCCTTCCTGTACTGTGGTAATTCTCCAGACTGCGGGACCCACCTGTGTAAGACAGAAACCAGAGAACTTGCTTACCCCATTTCCCCTACACTCAGGGCAGAAGGAGGCAAAACAGACACAGATTTCAATGAAGAAAACAAGACAAGAAAGGTTGCAGCACTGAATCCATCTTATTGGAAAGGGAGAAGGAGCTTGGAAGAGAAAAAGTAAGCTTTCAGAATCTGGAATGTCAGAGGATTTAGAAGCCATATATCAAGTCACTGCCCTCCATGAAAACTGGGGGGCATGTGCCCACCATCATGGAAATGTGCCTGAAGGGGTCCTAGAAAATACCATTTTGGTTTTCTTCCTATTTAGACCCCAAGCCTGATACTCTGAGTAGTCAGTAACTTTCCTTTCTCTAAACTAGCTTAAAAGGATGAGCAGTACATTGTTCAAGAAATAGAAGATGTTTAGACACAATATAACATCTTTTAAATCCTTATCTCAACTGCTCTACCCTTTAATCCAAAAACATGACGCTACCTATTCTCACAGGATGAATAAGGGATGCTGGAGATAAGGCAGGTTAATTTTTTTCCTGATGTTCCAACGTTAAGTAGATAGCTATTCACTTTATTCCAGCAAGTTCATGTTCAATTTTATATGTGGCTCAGTGAATTTGACTTACTCTAGCAAATCCACGTTGTCTAAATGGCTAATTTAATGATACACCTAAACAAATAAGGGTAGCCTTTCACAGAACCCTGTTGTAGAATACTCGTTCAGATTCCTTGTATGGTTCGCAGAATCCTTTCTTGGATTCTGTAATACATCATCCCCTCATTTTCTTCCTACATGATTAACTCCTTCTCTGCTTCTTTGCACACCCTTTCTCTTCTACCCCAAATCTAAATGTCGGCATTACTCAGGACTGGATTTTTACGTTTCTCTTTATACCCTCCCCTGATAAACTCAAGTCTTGTTGTTTCTAGTAAGAACCTATATATAGGTGACAACTACATTTACATCTCCAGCTCTGAACTCTTGTGAGCTCTAAACTTTAGATGGCACCAGAGGATTATTTTAGGAGATATCAGGAATTTAACATGCCCAAAATAATGGAATGTTCTAATGACAACAGAGCCACCAGTTTCTCCCCCACCAAACACCTAGGAGTCTTTTTTTTTTTTTTTTTTGGAGATTCTCACTCTGTTGCCAGGCTGGAGTGCAGTAGTACAATCTTGGCTCAGTGCAACCTCTGCCTCTGGGTTCAAGTAATTCTCCTGCCTCAGTCTCCTGAGTAGCTGGGACTACAGACACACTCCACCACACCCAGCTAATTTTTGTATTTTTAGAAGAGACAGGGTTTCACCATGTTGGCCAGGATAGTCTCGATCTCTTGATCTCATGATCCGCCCACATCGGCCTCCCAACCATTTTTCATTCACCTTTTCCTCTATTACCTACAAGATCCAGAGACATAGCAAACATCTGGAAGAAGCTGATGAGAAATATTAAAAAAAAAAACTCTTTGTTTAAGCCTGATTTTTGCTTTCTTTAAAATATAAGAATGTATCAACTCTGTTTTAAAAATGCAAAATCAACTTGAAAATTAATAGGCTAAAATATGGGCTGAAATTAAAAGCTACCTGGAAAAATGAAGAAGCCATTGCTTTATGTGAGAAAATAGGCCAAGGAACCACAAACACAAAATCAGAGTTAATTTATGTTTTGATATTCATAAAGAAGAGGATCAAAACTATACAAAGTGTAATATTTTAAAATGATTAAATAGTAATAATAATCTGATTTATAATCCTAGAGTGTCAAAAATCAGGAACTGGAATGATAAATGAGATAAATGTAAGCAATTTCAATTCCAAGAATAACTTAGGAAAGACATAATCATTGAATTAATCTTAAATTTTAAAATTGAAAAAACAGAGATTCATGTGTCTTAGAAAAGTTGAACTACAAAAATAAAACTGAAAGCATGACATATTATTAACAAGTGATAGGGAAAATTAAAAGTAAAGAAAGTATGCAGATGAACAAGCAGATAAGAAGGCTGTTAAAATGCTAAATACTTCGATTAGAACAAAAATGGCCTGAGATCTCTTCTTCAACAAAAGTGCCAAGAACGTGCACTGGGGCAAGGACAGTCTCTTCAATCAGTGGTGCTGGGAAAGCTGGATATTCATAAGCAGAAGAGTGAAACTAGACATCCTATCTCTTGCCATACCCAAAAGTGAAATAAAAATGGATTGAAGATTTAAATCTAAGACCTCAAACTATGAATCTATGAAAAGCAAACATTGGGGAAACTCTCCAGGACATTGGTCTAAACGAAGATTTCTTGAGTAATAGCTAACCCAAGCACAGGCAACCAAAGCAAAAATGGGCATGTGGGAGCATGTCAAGTTAAAAAGCATCTGCCCAGCGAAATTAATAAAGTGAAGAGACAACCCACAGGATGGGAGAAAACGTTTGCAAACTACCCATCTGACAAGGGATTAATGATCAGAATATACAAGGGACTCAAACAACTCAATGGGAAAAAAAATAGAATCATCTGATTTTAAAATGAGTACAAAATTTAAATAGACCTTTCTCAAAAGAAGACATACAAATGGCAAAGAAGCATATAAAAAGGTGTGCGGCATCACTGATCATCAGCAAAATGCAGATTAAAACTATAATAAGATATTATCTTCGCCCAATAAAAGTGACTTTTATCCAAAAGACAGGCAATACCAAATGCTGGCAAGGATGTGGAGAAAGAGAATCTTTGTACACTGTTGGTGGGAGGGTAAATTAGGATACCCATTATGAATAGCAGTTTGGAGGTTGCTCAAAATACTAAAAATGGATTTACCATATGACCCAGCAATCTCCCTAATGGGTATACACCCATAAGAAAGGAAAATAGTAATTGGAAGAGATATCTGCACTTTCATGTTTATTGAAGCACTGTTTACAATAGCTAAGATTTGGAAGCAACCCAAGTGTCAACAGATGAATGAATAAAGAAAATACGGTACATATACACAATGGAATACTATTTGGCCATAAAAAAGAACAAGATCCTGACTTTTGCAACAACGTGGATGGAACTGGAGAAATAAGCCAGGCACAGAAAGACAAACTTCACATGTTCTCACTTCCTTGTGGGAGCTAGAAATCAAAACAATTGAGCTCACGGAAATAGAGAGTAGAAGGATGGTAGCCAGAGACTGGGAAGGGTAGTTGAGGTAGGGGAAGTAGAAATGGTTAATGGGTGCAAAAATACAGTTAGATAGAATGAGGAGGACGTAGAATTTGATAGCACAACAGGGTGACTGTAGTTGACAATAATTTACTGTACATTTTAAAGTAACTAAAAGAGTTTAAGTGGGATGTTTGTAACATAAAGAAAGAATAAATACTTGAGGTGATGATGACCCATTTACCCTGATGGGATCATTATGCATTGTATGTCTGTATCAAAGTATTTCATATACCACATAAATACATATACCTGCTATGTACCTGCATAAATAAATAATTTTGAAAAATAAATTGAATGTGTTAAATTCCTCTTCCAAAGGAGGAAAAGTCTCAGATTGTTTTAAAAAGTAAACCCAGCTAGGATAAATGCCAGATATAGGTGAAGGGGAGGAAGGCAGCAAATCACACTGCCACATGTGTACATATGCAACTATCTTGCATGTTCTTCACATGTGCCCCAAAACCTAAAATGCAATAAAAAATTAAAATTATAATTATAAAAAGAAAGGACACCTGAAATAAAATGGCACAAAGAGATTAAAAGTTAAAAAACTGACAAAACAATAATAATAAAGAAAAATAATGGCAATGTAAACATCCAATTAAACAGAATTAAAGACATGAAAGAGTCATTTTATAAAGCAGACTCTATAATTAAAATTAAACAAAATTGGGAACCTTTATCTGTTAATAGCCTCAAAGTGTACAAAACAAAACTTGTTATCGCTCCAGCTGTTTTTGTGGCAATCAAGGTGCTGTACCCACCCACTCTCCCAACTCCCACCTTCCTCCAGATCTTCCTTTCTAAACCTAATTGCACCTGCAACTCCAAGAAAACAACCCTAGAGGAAGAGAGGGGGAACTGACAATTTGCGGAGAAAAGGTCACCAGCACAGGAAGCCCTTTATGCTCTAATAGCAGCAGGTAATGCAGACTCGAGATTGTTGAACCCCATTTGCTTAAGAAAAAAAAAGACAGTGGTAGTTAAAATATATATATTCCATGATTCCATCTTTCCCCTGCCAAGGGACCCAGAATGAACTGGGCTGGGAATTATTCACATTTATTCAGCTCCAAAGAAAATTCCAGTAGAGCCTGCATGGACTTAAAACAGGGCCAAAGGCATCAATTCCCACCCCAACAAATATCCAGAAAGGGCTTTCCTTATTCCAGCAGCAAAAAGAAAAAAAAGGAATACTATTTTTAAAAAAAAAATCTGCAGATCTACATAAAAAGCCTAAGTGAATGCTATGAAAAACAAAAATACCATCATATCCTTTTAAAAGGAAAAGAAAAAAAACATATATATGTATGTGTGTATATGTGTGTGTGTATACTTTGTGTGTGTTTACCTATATATACTTTGTTTCAGAATGTACATTTATATGTGTATATATATATATATATGTATATCTTCTGTGTGTGAGTGCGTATGTGTGTGTGTGTATTTATGTCTTGAAACAAATGAGGCCCTAACCTCATTGTGCCAACACTGAAGTGTATCACCTGGCATTCAATAGATTCTGTGGATTGAACTGAGGTAACGACAGCCCTGGAGCTGAATGAAGCTCAGCTTCCCAGCTTTTAAGCACAGGGAAGCAGATGGGATGATTTGAAGACCATGATGCAGGCACCTACAGAAGCCCAGTAAGCCTCTGGAATGACACACAGGAGTGTGTGCCCACTGGGAACAGGAAACAGGATTGGGAATGGGAGATGAGAGGACAATAAATAAAATAAGAGAAGCCGTGCAGGAAATAAGGAGAATCATATACTATAACCTGAGGAATGGGGATGATCAGCCTAATTCTCCATACCTAGGTGGAAAAAATATTCTTCACTGAAAACCAGGATGTTGTCTCTTTTAATCCTTACCAGACTGAGATATACATTATCCTCATTTTATTAGGGAGCAAAAAAGGTGAACTCAAGATAGGTACTTGCATAAGTTCACTCCACTGAAAAACAGGAATGCAAAGCCATCCTTACTGGCTCCACAGCCTGTGTCTCCACCACGACACATTTGTTCTTTTCTGAAGTTTATGCTGGATGTGGTTTTCTATTAATGTGCAATGTTATGGTTATGTTGTTGTAAAGCACTCTTCCCGTGGGCCATATATGTTTCATTCTTTTTCTCTGAATCTTAGTTGAGTTTGCTTCATTCTAGAGGCAGACTGCAAATATATGGAAGATAGAAAGAGGCTACTTTTGGTGGCATCTATGTAAACATACAGAAAAAAATATATAACATTCATATCTCTCAAAAAGAATATCTGGATAATTGGAGTGTCTGTATTAAAACTTTCACATTCTACCACCACTTTGGGACATTGAAAAAACTGCAAAAATCCCGACCACAAGCTCTTTGTCAAATATCCGTACTATGTCTTCGTACAACTCACCAGGATTCTTTATAAATCACTCTATTGTGTAGTGATGCGCCATCAAGACAGGCCACATTTATCTCCCCAAAGCAAGCCTGGTAAGAATGTGTTCAGAAAATATTGGTCACGTTATCTTTCCAAAGGTTAAGAGAAGGATTTGCTTATCTATAATGATTTATGGAACTGACAAGTGGGTGTACAAATGTGGCCAGGAAATGCACAAGAGTAGACAGAATGGCTTAGAACAAAATTATAGTGTCAGGGCACAAAGCAGATAGCTCCATTCTCTAATAGGACAAGAGATCTGGGATTCATAAATCACATTTGTCAAGAATAAATAAAAAGAGAACCAGATGAGGCCAGTGTCCCTTGTTGTTTTCTATCTCTCTCATAATTTGTTGACCTGCCCTGCCCGGCTTCTGTCAGAGATAAGAGCCTCTATTACTTCCTTGCTATCTCCAGATTAGGTCTAAACACCAATAAATAAGACACACTGGCTTCTGTTACTGTGTCCTCTCCAGATTGGACTTTCCTTGTGACTGTTAAATGCTTTCTGTGACTTGACGATTTAAGCAGTGAACAGGTGTATCTGAGCAAGACCCCATGTCAAACTCATCCAATGAACAAATCCTCAGTGCTACAACAAGAATGCCTGAATTCTAGTTCTAGTTCTGCCAATATCTATGTCAGTGACTTTGGACAAGTTTCTTGTTTTTCTTTCTTTCATTTTGCAACACCATTTAAAAAAGAAACATCATCCATCAGGTAGAAAAGCTGAGATAATAATACAGTCAGGCCAAGAAAAACCGAATGAACTCATTCCCATGCCCTAGTCCCACGGCTATTTCATTTCCAAGCATATTGGAGGGTTTGGGGGATGGGGGAACAAGCAGGCAAATATTTATAAAGTTGACTTAAAGACATGTCTCATATATTTAGATGAAGCAATGGAATAGATGTATGCTCGAGTTGTCAGCTTTTAATTCCGAAATTCCATAATTGACCTTAGAAAGAAGGATCGCTAACCATCTGCTGATTTAATTGACATTTTAACACCAACTGAACTGTTTTAGAATAAAAATACTTTCTGACTTCCTGGATTTTGCAAAACATTTTCTCTTGCATTTTACTTTGACCCTAAATAAATTGAAAGACAAACAAAGTTTAATACAACTCCCACTCCTGCCCCTTGTGCTATTTTAAACTCTAACTGCACCGTGGGTAGCAATTGATATAAGCACCTTGCTAGAAATCCTTTATTTTAATTCCCTAGAGCAGACAGCTACCTCCAGGTGTTCCATTCAATGGATACTGCTCATGCTGTCACGAGCATACACTTGTTTTTATAAATTTTGAAGTCTGAGCTTAGAACAAACATTGCTTAAAGACCGTTTGCAGGATTAAAATATGGGGAGTGTCACTGGTCAGGTGCTTGGCCCCTGCATCCTCTCCCAGCCTGCTCCATGAATGGTCTGTGCACCGACAAGGAGGCAGCAGTGACTGCCTCAATCAATCCTCACCTCATGCTTTACCCTTGTACTCAATCCCAGTTCCATCTGTTCCGGCTCCTGACTTGCTGGCTTCATTTCCCATGTTCAATTAGTACTCACTCTTTATACCTGACTCAGCCACTTCAATTTGGACTTTGTCGCTGTTTCTGCACAAAAACTTGTACCTGCTCTGCGGATCTGCCTAATTTTCAACGAGGCCATCCGGTCGACGACTGGCCCTCTTATCCTAAATTACATGGTCCTCCTGAACTACCAGGAGGGAAAATGTGGCAGTTCATCTGTATGGGGTTGCAGCATTCATACCCAGCCATCACCGGGTGTGCACACAGAGCCCTCCACTTCCTCAGTTCCTTAAGCAAGAAAACACAAGAGACTACGAGTCAGAAGAGTTGCCAAAGAAGGATGATCATCCCAGGACAGGGGAAATCCAATAAATGTGGGAACCCAGGGTTTTTTTCAAATGATCTTTTTATTGAACTATAGCATATATATAGAAGAGTTCAAAATTACACACGTATAGGTTGATAACTCCACAGAAAAACACTCATCTATCAACTACCCAGATTCAGAAATACATTACCAACATACCAGAAATCCCTCGCAAGTTCCCCCAGTTAGCAGCCTCTCCTTCCTCCTCAAAAGAAACCTGACTTCTGTCCCCAGATGTTAGTTTGCCTATGTTTGAGTTTTATATAAATGAAATTACACAAAACATATTATTTTGGGTCATAGTTCTCTAGTTCAGTTTTGTGAGACTTTTCCACATTGTCACATGTATCTCATTCATTTTTATTTCTGTTTAGTATTCTATTTAATGAATGAATTAATGAATGAATATTTCACAATTTATTTATTCATTCCAATGCTGATGGACTTTTGGTGTATTTGCAATTTGGAACTGCTATGAACAATAATGCTACAAATATTATTGTACTGACTTTGAGCACATATATGTATAGAATTCTGTTGGGTAGATACCTAGAGTAGAATTTCTGTCACAGACTTTATTTGATGCTGCCAAAGAGTTTTCCAAAGTATTTACATCCATTTACACACCAATTTACTATCAGCAGTGTTTGGAGTTCCAGAAGCCCTGCCTTATCACCCATACTTGATATTGTCAGTCTTTAATTTTAACTCTTATGATGTGTAGATGACAGTACTATCCTAGACCCAGGCAAAACGATGACCTACTCTAAGCCATAGGCTTTAGAAGGCCCTGGTCTGGCCCTCCTACTGTACCACCCCACAAAATTATTCTGGGCCAAAAGCAAATGGGGCCAAAGAGGACTGCCTGACAGAGTTAGCAAGAGAGGCCTGACTGAGATAGATTTAACTCTTTACTCTGAAGACAGAGAATGAATTTTATAAAAATTATAAAAACTTTGAAAAAAATTTTATTATGAAAATAATTTTACCAAAAAAAGAAATAGAAAAGGATAAATAAAATGAAAAATTTTAAAGGACATTAGTCTTCATTGCTTAACTCTATGAAAAGATGAATGAAATATATATTTTCCTAAGAGAGTATAATTTATAAAAAGATATGTCAGGAAATGAAGAAATTCTACATAGATTGATTTTCAAAGAAAATTTAGAAAAAAAAAATTAACTTACCAACTCTGAGAAGAATCCTGAGTCTAGATTATTTGCAGATAAATTGTTTCAAAATATGAAAAAGATTTTTTAAAAAGAGAAAGAAAATATTTACATTTTTTTTAAGTTATGTGATTATAATATTAATAGCAAAATTTGATAAAGATCATAAAGATGGCCCAAAACAGAAAAACTTAAGTGGTTTTTACTTATGTGTATCAGTGTAAAAATGCATCTTAAAATATTAGGAAAGACATTCTAGCAGCACAAAACACAATACATACTGACTAGGTAGGTTTGTTCAAGGATGGTTCAGTATTAGTATGTATTAGTACATTCTACCATATTTGTATAAGTAAAGAGAAAAACATGGGATTCTGTCTGTGGACAATGAAATGGCATTTAACAAACTTTGTTAACCATTCCTAATGTGCATAAATAAATAATAAAAATGTTCCATACCAATGTCTAAAAGTATACTACTCTAACATGATTAAAGATACTCCTTTCAACCCAAATGCCAGCCTCATGCTTATAGAGAAACACCAAGTCAGAATGAGATGAGGACATCCACTATTATCACTGGCACATAACATCATACTCTAGGTCCTGCCCAGTGTGATCAAACAACAAAAGATGCCGCAGGATTAAAATTGGAAAGAATGATGTAACACTTTCACCGTGTATACCTGGAGTATCTTCCCCCTTAAATTGACTGAGAAACTATGACAATGAATTTTACTAAGTTAGCAAGGAATAAACTTAAAATATAGGAATCAACGACTTTCGGGTATATAAATACTCAACAGTTAGAAGATATAATGAAAGAAATTACCCCATTTACACGAGAAATAATATACAATAACTACTCGTAGTCTTAGCAAGCAATATTCAATAAGTACAATAAGAAAACCTTTAAATTCTAGTAACTAACCCAAAAGAATATTTGAAAAACTGGAAAGACATATGAGTTTACTGTATAGGAAGATTCAACATCATAATGATGTCAAATCTCTCTAAATTAATTTCTAAAGTTAACAGTATTTTTATAAAAATGTCAATAAGTACTTTTAGAAGTAGATATGCTTATTTTAATTTTTATATAGAAAAAATATACAAGCAAACAAAATCCACTGCACATCAAAAATTTAATTCACCTTGATCAAGTAAAGTAGGCTTTATTCCTGGGGTGCAAGTTTGGTTCAACATGTGCAAATGAATAATTTACCACATAAACAGAATTAAAAACAAAAAGCACATGATCATCTCAATAGACACAGAAAAAGCATTTGATAAAATCCAACATCTCTTCGTGATAACAACCCACAACAAACTAGGCATCCAAGGAACATACCTCAAAATAATAATAGCCATCTATGACAAACCCATAGCCACATCATACTGAATGGGTAAAAGTTGCAAGCCTTCCTCCCTAAGAACTGGAACAAGACAAAGATGCACACTTTTACCATTCCTGTCCAACATAGTATTGGAAGTCCTAGCCAGAGTAATCAGGCAAGAGAAAGAAATAAAAGGCATCCAAATGGGAAAATAAGAAGTAAAATTATCTATCTTCACTGATAATATGACTCTACACCTAGAAAACCCTTAAGACACTGCCAAAAGGCTCGTAGATCTGATAAACAGCAAAGTAGTGGCATCTTTATATACCAATAACGTTCAAGCTGAGAGCCACATCAAGAACACAATTATATTTACAATAGTCACAAAAACTTAAATACCTGAGAATACACCAAACCAAAAAGGTAAAAGATCTCTACAAGAATTAACTACAAAACACTGCTGAAAGAAATTAGAGACAACACAAACAAATGAAAAAACGTTCCATTCTCAGGATTGGTAAAATCAATATTGTTAAAATGTCCATATTTCCCAAAGTGATTTAGATCCAACACTATTCCTGTCAAACTACCAACATCATTTTTTACATAATTAGAAAATACTATTCAAAAATTTATATAAAACCTCCAAGATCATAAAGCAGTCCTAAGCAAAAAGAACAAATCTAGAGGTATCATATTACCCAACTTCAAACTATACTGCAAGCCTATAGCAACCAAAACAGCATGGTACTGATACAAAAATATACACATAGACCAAAGGAACAGAATAGAGAACCCAGAAATAAAGCTACATACCGACAACCAACTGATTTTTGGCAAAGTTGGCAAATATCAGCAATGGGGAAAGGACTTCCTGTTCAATAAATGGTGCTGATATAACTGCCTAACCATATGCAGAAGAATGACACTGGACCCCTGCATTTTACCATATACAAAAATTAACTAGGGATGGATTAACAACTTAAATATAAGAGGTCAAGCTATAACAATCCTGAAAGAAAATTCTCTTCTGAACATCAGCTTAGGCAGAGTTTATGACCAAGTCTCCAAAAGCAATGCAATGAAAACAAACATCAACAACTGGGACCTAATTAAGCCAAAGAGCTTCTGCACATCGAAAGAAACAATCAACAGAGAAAACAGACAACCTACAGAATGAGAGAAAATATGTGCAAACTATGCATACAAAAAAAGTCTAATATCCAGAATCTATAAGGAACTTAAGCAAACCAACAAGAAAAACACAAATAACCCCATTAGAAAGTGGGGAAAGGACATGAACAGACACTTCTCAAAAAAAAAAAAAACATACGAGTGGCCAATAAACATGAAAAGATGCTCCACATCATTAATCATCAGAAAAATGCAAATAGGAGAACAACCCAGGATTGGAGCCCGCGTTGAATCCGCAAACGGTGAGTCAGTGCTGCATTTCCAGACTGATTTTTGTTGCCCACAGAACGGGGAAACTCCCAAGTATAAAAAGACACGGGACGCCAGGCAGTAGTTCTGCCTGGCGAAGCCGGCAGCCGGGGTGGCAGCGGCCGGCCCTACCCAGCAATCCCCACAGGGTGCGCTTGTCCGGGTGCCTTGTTGAACCGGCAACCTGAGACTTGAGAGGGCTGGACTTGAGACTGAACGAGACTTGCACAGTAGCCCAGCCCAGGGGATTGCAGGGACAGATCGTTTGGGATACCCAGTGGGACGAACAAAACCGTGATTTCAAACTATCCCGGGCAGACGGTCCGAGACGCTCTGTGGGGGAGGGGCGTCCACCACTACGGAGGCAACCTGCCCCAACTGATATACACGCCCACTGCTGAGGCAGCCAGCCGTTGCCGAGGCAACCCGTCCCTACTGAGATACACGCCCACTGCTGACGCAGCCAGCCGTTGCCGAGGCAACCCGTCCCTACTGAGATACACGCCCACTGCTGACGCAGCCTGCCGTTGCTGAGGCAACACGCTACAACGAAGAGACTCCGCCGCAGGGCGTGGCGGAGACCACAGCAGAGCCGGCAGGAATAGCGCGAATCACACAACAGCAGGGCGGAGCCTCGACAGCCAAACAGTGGCTAGTCTGCCTTCGAGCTGGGCAGGGCACCTGATCGGACATCCAAAAATAAAGCCCAAACCCCTCAACACAGAGCATTTGAGAAAAAAAAAAAGGGTTGTTTAATGAGCTGTGTTGCAGCAGAATCAAACATAGCAGCCTAAGAGCCCTGAATGAACAACAGAGTGCACAGCTCAGCAATTAAACCCCTATAAAGTACAAACTGTCTCCTCAAGCAGCTCCCTGACCCCTCTATATCCAAAAGACTGTCATTAGGCAGGCATCATCCTGGGACAAAGAGAGCAGAAAAAGAAACTGGTAGCATCCCTCGCTGTGCCACGGCTACTAGAGGTGCACCCCAGACAAGCAGGGTCTGGAGCGGACCTCAACAGTCGTACAGCGAAGGGGCTAGACTGGTAGAAGGAAAACCAAGCAACAGAAATACTTCATCATCAACATTCTGGGTGTCCACTCAGAGACCCAAACGAAAAGTCAGCAACTACGCAGACGACCAGCGGACAAATCCACAAAGATGGGAAGAAACCAGCGCAAAAAGGAGGAAAACACCCGAAACCAGAACACATCGCCTCCTAGAAAGGACCAAAACTCCTCACCAGCAAGGGAACAAAGCTGGACGGAGAATGACTGTGACGAAATGACGGAATTAGACTTCAGAAGATGGATAATGAGAAACTTTTGTGAGCTAAAAGATCATGTATTAAATCAATGCAAAGAAACTAAGAACCTTGAAAAAAGATTTGAAAAAAGATTCGAGGAAATGATAACAAGAACGGATACATTAGAGAGGAATATGAATGAATTAAAGGAGCTGAAAAACACAATACGAGAACTTCGCGAAGCTAACGCAAGTTTCAATAGCAGAATTGACCAAGCAGAAGAAAGAATATCTGAAGTCGAAGACCAACTCAATGAAATAAAACGAGAAACCAAGATCAGAGAAAAAAGCGCAAAAAGGAATGAACAAAGTCTCCAAGAAATGTGGGACTATGTGAAAAGACCTAACCTACGTTTGATAGGCGTACCAGAAGGGGACGAAGAGAATGAATCCCAGCTGGAAAATACTCTTCAGGACATCATCCAGGAAAATTTCCCCCACCTAGCAAGACAAGCCAACACTCAATTGCAGGAAATACAGAGAACACCACAAAGATATTCCGCAAGAAGAGCAACCCCAAGGCACATAATCGTCAGATTCAACAGGGTTGAAATAAAGGAAAGAATACTAAGGGCAGCCAGAGAGAAAGGTCGGGTCACCCACAAAGGGAAGCCCATCAGACTCACAGCAGATCTCTCGGCAGAAACACTACAAGCCAGAAGAGAGTGGGGGCCAATATTCAACATTCTTAAAGAAAAGAACTTTCAACCCAGAATTTCATATCCAGCCAAACTGAGCTTCAGAAGTGAAGGAAGAATAAAATCCTTTGCGAACAAGCAAGTACTCAGAGATTTTGTCACCACCAGGCCTGCTATACAAGAGCTCCTAAAAGAGGCACTACACATAGAAAGGATCAATCAGTACCAGCCATTCCAAAATCACACTGAATGCTAAAGAGCTTCAACATAATGAAGAATCTACAACAACTAACAGGCAAAACAGCCACTTAGCATCAAAATGGCAGTATCAAATTCACACATAACAATATTAACCCTAAATGTAAATGGACTAAATGCACCAATCAAAAGACACAGACTGGCAAATTGGATAAAAAGCCAAAACCCATCAGTGTGCTGTATCCAGGAAACCCATCTCACATGCAAGGATACACAAAGGCTCAAAATAAAGGGATGGAGGAAGATTTACCAAGCTAATGGAAAGCAAAAAAAAGCAGGAGTTGCAATTCTCATCTCTGATAAAATAGACTTTAAAGCAACAAAGATCAAAAGAGACAAAGAAGGCCATTACATAATGGTAAAAGGATTGATACAACAAGAAGAGCTAACGATCCTAAACATATATGGACCCAACACAGGAGCACCCAGATACATAAGGCAAGTTCTTAATGACTTACAGAAGGACTTAGACTCCCACACAATAATAGTGGGAGACTTTAACACTCCACTGTCAATACTAGACAGATCAACCAGACAGAAAATCAACAAGGATATCCAGGGCTTGAACTCAGACCTGGAGCAAGCAAACCTGACAGACATTTACAGAACTCTCCACCCCAAATCCACAGAATACACATTCTTCTCAGCACCACATCACACCTACTCTAAAATTGACCACATAATTGGAAGTAAAGCACTGCTCAACAAATGCAAAACAACTGAAATCATAACAAACAGCCTCTCAGACCATAGTGCAATCAAGTTAGAACTCAGAATTCAGAAACCGACCCAGAACTGCACAGCTTCATGGAAACTGAACAACTGGCTCTTGAATGTTGACTGGGTAAACAACGAAATGAAGGCAGAAATAAAGAAGTTCTTCGAAACCAATGAGAACGAAGACACAACATGCCAGAATCTCTGGGACACATTTAAAGCAGTCTCTAGAGGAAAGTATATAGCAATAAGTGCCCATATGAGGAGAATGGAGACATCCAAAATTGACACCCTATCGTCAAAATTGAAAGAGCTAGAGGAGCAAGATCAAAAAAACTCAAAACCCAGCAGAAGACAAGAAATTACTAAGATCAGAGCTGAGCTGAAGGAGATTGAGACACGAAAAACCCTCCAAAAAATCAATAAATCCAAGAGCTGGTTTTTTGAAAAGATCAACAAAATAGACAGACCACTAGCCAGATTGATTAAAAATAAAAGAGAGAACAACCAAATAGATGCAATAAAAAATGATAAAGGGGAAATCACCACAGATTCCACAGAAATTCAAACCATCATCAGAGAATATTACAAACAACTCTATGCACATAAACTAGTAAACCTGGAAGAAATGGATAAATTCCTGGACTCCTGTGTCCTCCCAAGCCTAAACCAGGAGGAACCTGAAACTATGAATAGACCAATAACAAGGTCTGAAGTTGAGGCAGCAATTAAGAGCCTACCTCACAAAAAAAGCCCAGGTCCAGATGGGTTCACAGCCGAATTCTACCAGACACACAAGGAGGAGCTGGTACCATTCCTTCTAAAACTATTTCAAACAATCCAAAAAGAGGGAATCCTTCCCAAATCATTTTATGAGACCAACATCATCCTGATACCAAAACCCGGCAGAGACCCAACGAGAAAAGAAAACTTCAGGCCAATATCCATGATGAACATAGATGCAAAAATCTTCAATAAAATATTGGCAAGCCAATTGCAACAGCAAATCAAAAAACTTATTCATCATGATCAAGTAGGATTCATCCCAGGGATGCAAGGCTGGTTCAACATACGCAAGTCTATCAACGTAATTCACCACATAAACAGAACCAAAAACAAAAACCACATGATTATCTCACTTGACGCAGAGAAGGCATTTGACAAAATTCAACAGCCCTTTATGATAAAAACCCTCAGTAAACTCGGTATCGATGGAACGTATCTCAAAGTAATAAAAGCTATTTATGACAAACCAACAGCCGATGTCACACTGAATGGGCAAAAACTGGAAGCATTCCCTTTGAAATCTGGTACTAGACAAGGATGCCCTCTCTCACCACTCCTATTCAATATAGTACTGGAAGTTCTAGCCAGAGCAATCAGGCAAGAAAAAGAAATAAAGGGTATTCAAATAGGAAAGGTGGAAGCCAAATTGTCTCTATTTGCAGACGACATGATAGTATACCTAGAAGACCCCATCACCTCAGCCCAAAAACTCCTGAAACTGATAAACAACTTCAGCAAAGTCTCAGGATATAAAATCAATGTGCAAAAAATCACAAGCATTCGTCTACACCAATAACAGACTTAAAGAAAGCCAAATCAAGAGCGAACTGCCATTCGCAATTGCTACAAAAAGAATAAAATACCTTGGAATACAACTCACAAGGAACGTAAGGGACCTCTTCAAGGAGAACTACAAACCACTGCTCAACGAAATCAGAGAGGACACAAACAGATGGAGAAACATTCCATGTTCATGGTTAGGAAGAATTAATATCGTGAAAATGGCTATACTGCCCAAAGTAATTTACAGAATCAACGCTATCCCCATCAAGCTACCATTGACTTTCTTCACAGAACTGGAAAAAACCACCATGAACTTCATATGGAACCAAAAGAGAGCCCGCATAGCCAAGTCAATTCTAAGCAAAAAGAACACAGCGGGGGGCATCACACTACCGGATTTCAAACTATACTACAAGGCTACAGTAATCAAAACAGCATGGTACTGGTACCAAAACAGAGATATAGACCAATGGAACAAAACAGAGGCACCGGAGGCAACACAACATACATACAACTATACAATCTTTGATAAACCTGACAAAAACAAGCAATGGGGCAAGGATTCCATGTTTAACAAATGGTGTTGGGAAAACTGGCTAGCCATGTGCAGAAAGCAGAAACTGGACCCCTTCCTGACACCTTACACTAAAATTAACTCCAGATGGATTAAAGACTTAAACATAAGACCTGGCACCATAAAAACCCTAGAAGGAAATCTAGGCAAAACTATCCAGGACATAGGAGTAGGCAAGGACTTCATGAACAAAACACCAAGAGCATTGGCAACAAAAGCCAAAATAGACAAATGGGACCTAATCAAACTCCACAGCTTCTGCACGGCAAAAGAAACAGTCACTAGAGTGGATCGGCAACCAACAGAATGGGAAAAAATTTTCGCAGTCTACCCATCTGACAAAGGGCTGATATCCAGAATTTACAAACAACTCAAGCAGATTTACAGGAAAAAAACAAACAAGCCCATTCAAAAGTGGGCAAAGGATATGAACAGATACTTTACGAAAGAAGACATATATGAGGCCAACAATCATATGAAAAAATGCTCATCGTCACTGGTCATCAGAGAGATGCAAATCAAAACCACATTGAGATACCATCTCACGCCAGTTAGAATGGCGATCATTAAAAAATCTGGAGACAACAGATGCTGGAGAGGATGTGGAGAAAAAGGAACACTTTTACACTGTTGGTGGGAGTGTAAATTAGTTCAACCATTGTGGAAGACAGTGTGGCGATTCCTCAAGGCCTTAGAAATAGAAATTCCATTTGACCCAGCAATCCCATTACTGGGTATATATCCAAAAGACTATAAATCGTTCTACTATAAGGACACATGTACACGAATGTTCATTGCAGCACTGTTTACAATAGCAAAGACCTGGAATCAACCCAAATGCCCATTGATAATAGACTGGATTGGAAAAATGTGGCACATATACACCATGGAATATTATGCAGCAATCAGAAATGATGAGTTCGTGTCGTTTGTAGGGACATGGATGAATCTGGAAAACATCATCCTCAGCAAACTGACACAAGAACAGAAAATGAAACACCGCATATTCTCACTCATAGGTGGGTGATGAAAAATGAGAACACATGGACACAGGGAGGGGAGTACTAAACACTGGGGTCTATTGGGGGGAAAAGGGGAGGGCCAGTGGGAGGGGGAGGTGGGGAGGGATAGCCTGGGGAGAAATGCCAAATGTGGGTGAAGGGGAGAAGAAAAGCAAAGCACACTGCCATGTGTGTACCTACGCAACTGTCTTGCATGCTCTGCTCATGTACCCCAAAACCTATAATCCAATAAAAAAAAAAAAAAAAGTTAAAAAAAAAATAAAAAAATAAAAAAATAAATAAGAGATGGTGGTAAGACTGCAGAGAAAAGGGAATACTTACACACTGTTGGTGGGAATGTAAATTAGTTTAGCCCCTGTAGATAGCAGTTTGGAGATTTCACACAGAACTAAAAATAGAACACTATTCCACCCAGCGATTCCATTACTGAGTACATAACCAAAGGAAGGAAAATATAACATTCTACCAAAAAGACACCTACATTTGCATGTTTATCACAGCACTATTCACAATAGCAAACACATAGAATCAACCTAGGTGCCCATCAACAGTGGACTGGCTAAAGAAATTGTGGTACTTATATATCATGATGCTATGCAGCCATAAAAAAGAAAGAAATCATGTCTTTTTCAGCAACATGGATGTAGCTAGAGGCTATTATCCTAAATGAATTAACATAAAAAACAGAAAACCCAATGTCAATGTCACTTACTTATAGGTGGGAGCTATTGGGAATGTATAGACATAAAAGTAATAATAGACACTGGGGTTTTCAAAAGTAGAGAGGCAGAGAGATGGGGCATGGGCTAAAAACCTTCCTATTGGGTACTGTATTCACAGTACACTATACAGGTGATGAGATCAACAGGAGCCAAAACCTTAGCACTGTGCAATATACCTTTGTAAAAAAAAAACTGCACATGTACATCCTGAATCTAAAATAAATTTTAATTTTAAATTTTTTTCTTTTTAATTATTGTGGGTACATAGTAATTGTATATATTTATGAGGTACATGAGATATTTTGATACAGGCACACAATGTGAAAGAAGCACATCATGAAGAATGAGACATTTATTTTCATACCCTCAGCATTTATCCTTTGTGTTAGAAAACATAGGGATAGAAAGTTTATTCAGAGGTATAATAGCATAGAACTTTTCAAACCTAGAGGAAGATATTCATATCCAAATATAAGAAGGTTATAGAATACCAAGCATATTTAACCCAAAGAAGACTATCCCAAGGCACTTAATAATCAAACTGCCAAAGGTCAAGGATAGAAAAAGGATCCTAAAAGCAGTACGAGAAAAGAAACAAATAACATACAAGGGAGCTGCAATACATCTGGCTGCAGACTTTTCAGTGGAAACACTACAGAACACGAGACAGTGGCAGTACGAGAAAAGAAACAAATAACATACAATGGAGCTGCAATACATCTGGCAGCAGACTTTTCAGCAGAAACACTACAGAACATGAGACAGTGGCATGACATATTTAAAGTGCCAAAGAAAAAAACTTTTATCCTAGAATAGTGTATACAGGGAAGATATCCATCCAACATTAAGGAGAAATAAAGACTTTCTCAAACAAAAGCTAAGAGATTTCACCAGCATCAGACCTGTTCTATATGAAATGCTAAAGGGAGTACTTCAATCAGAAAGAAAAAAAAAGACATTAATGAGCCATAAGATGTAATGTGAAGGTACAAAACTCACTGGTAATAGTAACTACACAGAAAAACACAGAGTATTATAACACTGTGACTGTAGTGTGTAAACAACTCTCATACTAAGTAGAAAGAGCAAATAATGAACCAATCAAAAATAAAAACTACAGTAATTTTTCAAGAGGTAGTGTGATAAGACAGAAATAGAAACAACAAAAAGTTACAAAGCCAGATAATGAAGCTAAGGCATAGAGTTTTTATGAGCTTGTTTTTGGTTTTGGTCTTGCTTCTTTGTTCATTTATGGAAATGGTGTTCAGGTGTTTAATCAGATTAAAATAATGAATTATAAGATAGCCTATGCACACTGCATAGTAACCTCAAACCAAAAAACACACAGTGGATACACAAAAAATAAAAACCGGCCGGGCATGGTGGCTCAAGCCTGTAATCCCAGCACTTTGGGAGGCCGAGGCAGGTGGATCACAAGGTCAAGAGCTCAAGACCATCTTGGTCAATATGGTGAGACCCCGCCTCTACTAAAAATACAAAAAATTAGCTGGGCATGGTGGCGTGTGCCTGTAACCCCAGCTACTCAGGAGGCTGAGGCAGGAGAATTGCCTGAACTCAAGAGGCAGAGGTTGCAGTGAGCCGAGATTGTGCCATTGCACTTCAGCCTGGGTCACAAGAGCGAAGCTCCGTCTCAAAAAATAAATAAATAAATAAAAACCAAGAAACTAACTCATATCACCAGAGAAAATTACCTTCATTAAAGGAAGACAAGAAGAAAAGAAAGAAGGAAGAGAAGACCACAAAACAACCAAGAAAAAAATATATCAAAATGGTAAGACTAAGTCCTTACTAATCAATAATAACATTGGATGTCAATGAACTAAACTCTCCAACCAAAAGATTCAAAGTGGCTGAATCAATGTAAAAGCAAGACCTATTGATCTGCTGTCTACAATAAACACACTTCACCTACAAAGACACACAAAAACTGAAAATAAAGGAATGGAAAAAGATATTCCATGCCAATTAGAACTAAAAGGGAGTAGGATGAACTATACTTGTATCCGACAAACTAAATTTCAAGACAAAACCTATAAAAAGAAACAAAGAAGGTCATTATATAATAAAAATAGGGTCAATTTAGCAAGAGGATATAAAAATTTTAAATACATATGCATCCAACATTGAAGCACCCAAATATATAGAGATATATACATAATATATAAATATTATTAGAACTAAAGAAAGAGCTAGGTCACAACATAGTAATAGCCAGGGACTTCAATGACCCACTTTCAGCCTTGGACAGATCTTCCAGGCAGTAAATCAAGAAAGAAACATCAGACTTAATCTGCACTATAGACCAGATGAATCTAATAGATATTTACAGAACATTTCATCAAAAAGCTGTGGAATACACATTCTTTTTCTCAGCACATGACTCATTCTCAAGGCTGGATCGTATGTTAGGTCACAAAACAAATCCTAAGACGTTCAAAAAATTTTGAATTATTACCAGGCATCTTCTCTGACCACAGTGGAATAAAACTAGAAATCATGACATAAGGAATTTTGGAAAATAAACAAATACATGGAAATCAAGCAATATGCTCCTGAATGACCAGTGGATCGATGAAGAAATTGAGAAAAAATTTCAAAAGCTTTTTGAAACAAATCACAATAAAAATACCACATACCAAAACCTATGGAGTACAGCAAAAGCAGTATAAGGAGAAAAGTTTACAGCTATCAGTGCCTACATTAAAGAAAAGAGAAAAAACTTCAAATAAACAATCTAATGATGCATCTTAAAAAACTAGAAAAACAAGCAAATCAAACACAAAATTGGTAGAAGAAAAGAACTAACAAAGATCAGAGCAGAAATAAGTGAAATTGAAATAAAGAAAACAAAAAGTTGGTTTTATTGAAGAGTCAAACATAATTGACAAACCTTTAGCCAGACTAATTAAGAAAAAAGAGAGAAGATACAAGTAAATACGATCAGGGATGAAAGAGTAAACATTATGACTGATATTGCAGAAATTCAAAGGATAGTCAGTGGAAATGATGAACAGTATCTGCCAATCAATTAGAAAATCTAGAAGAAATGGACAAATTCCTAGACACATTACAACCAGACATTACTGAGCCAGGAAGAAATCTAGAGCAGACTAATAACAAAATCAAAGCCTTAACAAATAGTCTCCCAGTAAACAAAAGCCTGGGACCCTAGGCTTTACTGCTTAATTTAAAAAAGAACTAATAACAATTCTACTAACACTACTCTGAAAAATAGAGAGGGAGGGAATATTTCCAGATTCATTCTACAAAGCCAGTACTACTCTGATACCAAAACCAGACAAAGATATATGCAGGCCAATATCTCTCATTAGTATTGGTGCAAAAATTATTAACAAAATTCTTGCAAACCAAATTCAACAATACATTAGAAAGATCATTATCCTGAGCAAGAGGGATTTATCCCTGGGATGGAAGGATGGTTCAACATATGCAAATCAGTCAGTGTGATACATCATATCAACAGAAGGAAGGACAGAAGCCATCTGATCATTTCAACTGATGCTTGATATTGTTTGGCTCTATGTTCCTACCCAAATCTCATGTCAAATTATAATTCCCAATGTTGGGGGAGGGGTCTAGTGGGAGGTGATTTTTATCATAAAGGTGGATGTTCCCCTTGCTGTTCCACATAAAGGTGGATGTTCCCCTTGTTGATAATGAGTGTGTTTTCAAGAGATCTGATTGTTAAAAAGTGTGTGGCACTCCCCACTTTGTCCTCTCTCCCACTGCACCATGTGAAGAAGGTGCTTGGTTTTCCTTTGCCCTCCTTCCATGATTATAAGTTTCTGGAGGTCTCCACAACCAAGCTTCCTATACAACCTGCAGAACTGTGAGTAAATCAAACCTCTTTTATTCATAAGGAACCCAATCTCAGGTAGTTCTTCATAGCAATGTGAGGATGGAATAAACTGATACAATGCTGAAAAGGCATTTGATAAAATTTGACATACTTTTGTGATGAAAACCCTCAAAACAAGGAGCATACCTCAACATAACAGAAGCCATATACAACCAACAGATAGCTAATATCATACTGAATGCAAAAACTGAAAGCCTTTCCTCTAAGATCTGGAACACAACAAGGATGTCCATGTTCACCTCTGCTATTCAACATAGTACTCGAAGTCCTAGCTAGAGCAATCAGACAAGAGAAAAAAATAAGGGAATCACATTTGTAAAGAAAGAAGTCCAATTATCCTTGTTTGCAGATGATACAATCTTATATTTGGGAAAAACCTGTAGTTTCCACAACAAAACTCTTTAGAACTAATATACAAATTCAGTCAAATTGCAAGATACAAAATCAACATACAAAAAGCAGTAGTATTTCTACATGCCAACAGTGAAAAATCTGAAAAAGAAATAAAAAAGGAATCCCATTTACAAGAGTAACAAAAAATTAAAAACCTAGGAATTAACCAAAAAGTGAAAGATCCCTATAATGAAAACTATAAAATACTGATGAAAGAAATCAAAAAGGACACCAAAAAAGGGGAAATTTTCCATGTTTATGGATTCAAAGAGTCAATATTGTTAAAATGTTCATGCCACCTAAAGCAATCTATAGATTTAATGCAACTGTATCAAAATACCAGTGACAATCTCCACAGAAATAGAAACAAAAATCTTAAATTTATATGAAATCACAAAAGACCCAGAATAGCTGAAGTTATCCTAAGCAAAAAAAAAAACAAAACTAGAGAAATCACTTTACCTGATTTCAAAGTGTACCACAGAGATATAGCAATCAAAACAGCATGGCATAAAAACAAACACATAGACCAATGCAACAGAATAGAGAACCCAGAAACAAACCCATACACCTATAGTAAACTCATTTTTTACAAAGGTGCCAAGAAGATACACTTGGGAAAAAAGGCAATCTCTCCAATAAATGGTGCCAGGAAAACTGGATATCTGTGCACAGAAGAATAAAACTAGACCCCTATCACTATATACAAAAATCAAATCAAAATTGATTAAAGACTTAAATCTATAAGAAAACATTGGGGAAAATCTTCATAACATTGATCTGGGTAAAATTTCTTGAGAAATACACCACAAATATAGGCATCCAAAGTAAAAACAGACAAATAGGATCATATCGAGTTAATAAAAGCTTCTGCACAGCCAAGAAAACAATCAACAAAGTGAAGGGACAACCCATAGAATGGGAGAAAATATTTGCAAACTACCTATCTGACAAGTGATTGATAACCAGAATTATAAGGAGTTCGAACAACTCTATAGGAAAAAAGTCTGATAATCTGATCAAAAGATGGGCAAAATATCTGAATAGGCATTTCTCAAAAGAAGACACGGAAATCATAAGCAGGCGTGTGAAAAGGTCATCAACATAACTGATTATCAGAGAAATGCAAATCAAAACTACAATGAGATATCATTTCCCCCCAGTTAAAATGGCTTTTATCCAAAAGTCAGGCAATTACAAATGCTAGTGAGGATATAGAGAAAAGAGAACCCTCATACACTGTTGGCAGGAACGTACACAGTACACCCACTATGGAGAACAGGTTGCAGGTTCCTCAAAATACTAAAAATGGAGCTACCATGTGACCCAGCAATCCCACTGCTGGGTGTATATTCAAAAGAAATAAAATCAGTATATTAAGAAGTTACCTGCACTCCCATCTTTGTTGCAGCACTGTTCACAGTAGCTAAGATTTGGAAGCAACCTAAGTGTCCATCAACAGATAAAAGGATAAAGAAATGTGGTGCATATACACAATGGACTAATATTCAGCCATAAAAAAGAATGACATTCAGTCATTTGCAACAACATGGATGGAACTGGAGAACACTGAGTGAAATAAGACAGGCACAGAAAGACAAACATCACATTTCATACTTATTTGTGAGATCTAAAAATTAAAACAATTGAACTCATGGACATAGAGTAGAAGCATGGTTATCAGAGGCTGGGAAAGGTAGTGCGGGTGGTGTGGGGTGAAGGTGAAGATGCTTAATGGGTACCAAAAAATAGAAAGAACGAGTAAGACCTACAGTCTGAAAGCACAACAGGGTGACTATAGTCACCAATAGCTTAATTGTCTTTTTTTTTTTTTTTTGAGATGCAGTTTTGCTCTTGTTGCCCAGGCTGGACTGCAATGGTGAGATCTCAGCTTACCACAACCTCCGCCTCCCAGGTTCAAGTGATACTCCTGCCTCAGAGAAATCCAAATCAAAACTATATTGACAGTCCCTCCCAAGTAGCTGGGACTACAGGCATGCGCCACTATACCTGGCTAATGTTTTGTATTTTTTAGTAGAGACAGGGTTTCTCCATGTTGGTCAGGCTGGTCTTGAACTCCTGACTACAGGTGATTCGCCCTCCTTGGCCTCCCAAAGTGCTGGGATTACAGGTGTGAGCCACTGCGCCTGGCCAACTGTACACTTTTAAATAACTAGAAGAGTATAATTGGATTGTTTGTAACATGAATGATAAATGCTTGAGGGGATGGATACCTCATTCCTCATGATTTGATTATTTCACATTGCATGCCTGTATCAAAACATCTCATGTACCCCATAATATATACACCTACTATATGCCCACAGAAATGTAAATTTATAAAAGATTACATAGCAGCAAATATATCAACTAATATAATCAGAGCAAACGTCATAGAAAAAGAATAAAATTCATGTATTGTATACCTTGAAAGTGTGCATAGTAACAATAAACATAGAAAATCTTCAGTATTGTCATAACTTTTTGTCATTTTACACTCACAACTAAACTAAAAATTGTAAGTTAGCAATTTTCCAAATTAAGCACCTTTGTGCACATATTAAGTAAACACCAGTATGTCAGCACTTAACAGTTTTGGTGTAACATGCAATTTGCTAACCTAAGTTAGATTGATACTATTCACAGGGAATACTATATATAAATTATTTCTGTATTTTTGTTTTAATAACACTAATAGTAGATAAATCAATCCCATAGAGATATGTTGACAGAAATGGAAGAACAGCATTTAAAGCAATTTCAACAAGCTCAAGATATTCATATTAACTTTTATCAATAACATGGCCCTACTGGCCATGACTGGTTTGCAGCTCGTGCCACATTGACTCACCATGCAGGTTCACCACCAGAACTGATCCTCTATTCCATTCAAAGACAAAGTCCCTGATCATCGCTTCGATGCAGCAGCAATGGCAAATTGCCATCAGTGTCCTCTCCATTTCTGTACTCATATCCTCCTGGGCCACTCACAAACAACTGGCAGCCTGGCACAGTCCTTAGACCACACTTTGATTAGCACTGACCCATAGGACCTAAAAAATTGGTCTGACAATACTTTCATTCCGCAAATCTCAAGGTCAACAGGCACCGCCTCTTACCAGAGAGTCATTCAAAGATCTGTGGAAAGTTAGCAGATTTGAGGCAATGCATCAGACTGCTTAAGCCTCCAAATCCATGCAGATGGCAGAAGAGCTGACAGACATTTGTGTCTCTAGCTTTAAAATTATGCTGTTTCCACACATTAACGTTACATTCATTTACAAAAAGCATGTTTCTGTTTGAAGTTCTTGTAAATAATGGTTGTCATTTTACATTCATTCTGATAGCAGAAAACAGTTTCAATCAGACAAATCCAATTAACAGGAACATACTGACTTTCACCAGCAAACAAAAGAGAGAGAACCACAAGAATAAATGCTGCCCCCCGCCCCGGAGGAGGAACAGCAGTGAATTCTAAAGACTCATTTCAATTCATACTCTAATTACTGAATCCATACTCACTGGTTGAGAAGCTCAGCATTGCTGTGGCCACGTCAGACAATAAAGGGATGTATACAGTCAGTCCACACATGGGGCAGATGTTATTATCTCCATGATGTCAGAGAAGGGAGAGGCTGGGTTCTTACCTTGACTTGGGAATTGTTCCCAACCACTTACTTCTGTGAAAATAAAAAATAAAATTTAAAAAAAAAAAAGACTTGTGGACATACACACAAAAAAACCTCTGTAAAATACTTAAAGAGGTTTAATGTGAGGACAATAACCCATGACAGCCTCAGGAGGTCCTGAGAACACATGCCCAAGGTGGCTGGGTTACAGCTTGACTTCATACATTTTACGGAGACTCGGGTCACAGGCAAAAATATAAATCAGTTACGGTAAGGTGTACATTGGTTTGGCCCTGAAAGGCAGGACATCCTAAAAAGCTGAAGTCAGCAGAAAGAAATGCTTGGCATTAAGATAAGGGGGGTTATGGAAGCCAAGGTTCCTGTCATATAGATGAAGCTTTCAGGTAGCTAGCTTCAGAAAGAATAGATGGTAAATGTTTTGTTTTTTTTTTTAATTGCATTTTAGGTTTTGGGGTACATGAGCAGAACATGCAAGACAGTTGCGTAGGTACACACATGGCAGTGTGTTTTGCTTCCTTTCTCCCCTTCACCCACATTTGGCATTTCTCCCCAGGCTACCCCTCCCCACCTCCCCCTCCCACTGGCCCTCCCCTTTTCCCCCCAATAGACCCCAGTGTTTAGTACTCCCCTCCCTGTGTCCATGTGTTCTCATTTTTCATCACCCGCCTATGAGTGAGAATATGCGGTGTTTCATTTTCTGTTCTTGTGTCAGTTTGCTGAGGATGATGTTCTCCAGATTCATCTATGTCCCTACAAACGACACAAACTCATCATTTCTGATTGCTGCATAATATTCCATGGTGTATATGTGCCACATTTTTCCAATCCAGTCTATCATCAATGGGCATTTGGGTTGATTCCAGGTCTTTGCTATTGTAAACAGTGCTTCAATGAACATTCATGTGCGTGTGTCCTTTTGGTAGAACGATTTATAGTCCTTTGGATATATACCCAGTAATGAGTAATGGGTCAAATGGAATTTCTATTTCTAAGGCCTTGAGGAATCGCCACACTGTCTTCCACAATGGTTGAACTAATTTACACTCCCACCAACAGTGTACAAGTGTTCCTTTTTCTCCACATCCTCTCCAGCATCTGTTGTCTCCAGATTTTTTAATGATCGCCATTCTAACTGGCGTGAGATGGTATCTCAACGTGGTTTTGATTTGCATCTCCGGTAAATGTTTCTTATCATACCTTAAAATGTATCAGACTCTTGGGTAAATCTCTCTGGGTTTGGAAAAAGGCCTGGAAAAGAAAGGAGATTTTCTACAGAATATAAATTTTCCCCCAAGAAATGGCTTTACAGAGTTTTGTTAGGCCATTCTTGCATTGCTATAAAGAAATATCTGAGACTGTGTAATTTCTAAAGAAAGGAGGTGTAATTGGCTCATGGTTCCGCAGGCTGTACAGGAATCATGGTGCTGGCATCACCTGGCTTCTGGGGAGGCCTCCGGGAGCTTTTACTCAAAGAAGAAGGAGAAACAGGAGCAGGCACACCACATGGCAAAAGCAGAAGCAAGAGACAGAGAGTGGGGACAGGGAGGTGCCACACACTTAAACAACCAGGTCTGGGAGAACTCACTATCATGAGGACCACACCGAGCCATGGGACATCAGCCTCCACGACCCACTCACCTTCCACCAGGCCCCACCTCCAACTCTGGGGATTACATTTCAACATGAAATGTCGAGAGGAACACATATCCAAACTATGTCAAGGGTCAGTCCAAAACATGTCAAATAACTATATTTTGGGGTAAAATACTTTGATTTCCTTTAGGGCCTGTTATCTGTCAGGTGACGTTATGCCAGAGCCAGGTTGGAGTTAGTATCTTACTGCTACAAAGAGCTGTGCTGTCCGTCTCAGGATCTGCATTTTTATCTTAGTGCTGGTCAGTTGTGTCTAAACTCAAAAGGGAGAGGGAATAATGAGGCATGTCTGACTCCCCTTTTCCTGTCATGGCCTGAACTAGATTTTCAGGTTTCTTCAGAATCCGCCCCTTGGCCAAGAAGGGAGTCCATGCAGTCAGTTGAGGGGCTTCGAATTTTATTTTTGGTTTACAATTTCACAGAAGTATTTTTGCTCTTTCACTACTATTAAATGATGCCCCACCTGTCTCTGTCCGGTTCGACTCCCACTCTGGTGCTCTGCAGTCCCTCTCTCCCCCATCTGTCTATGCCAATGGCTCTAAGCCTCTGCTCCAGAAAACTGCCACACAAGTACGCCCCCAACTGTTGACCACTGTAATTAACTGTGGAACATCTGCACTTGCTACAACAGGAGATGCACACTGTTCAGATCCAGTCCATTAGTCCAGTTCACACTTTGAGTTGCATAGGACACATGGCTCCATGTAGAGGGAAGCAGCAAAGCAGAAACTCAAACAGGACTCAACGGAAGAATGCAAGAAGTTTACTCCCTAGGTATATTCAAGACTGTGGTCAGAGCAGTAACAGTTTAGCTCAAATAGAAGCATGACTCTGAGAGGCAAACCAGAGATGAGTGGAGCGATGGGAGGCCTTTAAAAGCAGCATGAGACATTGTTGCATGGTGCTGGGGATTACACTAGAGCGACTGCTTGATTGCAGAAACAGGTTGATTCCTGTGATCCTTTGCAGTGTGTCTCCAAACATTCAAAAGGGTACTAAAAACACTAAAAGGGGAGAATACCACTCTTCTCATGTATCTTCCTATATTAATCTTCCATATATTTATCGTCATACATTCCCCCATTCTTACTAAGCTGGCCTGAGTCTGATTTTCTGATTAGCTCTCTAGAGTTGAGCTAGACGAGCTCTACCCTATGATTATAGCAACCAGCCCTGTATGTTAAGAACCCGCTCCGTGCCAGATACCATACAGGGTGCTTTCAGTACCTTATATCATCCCCACGGCATAACTCTAAAGTAGGAATTATTATCCCATTTTACAGATGTGAAAAATGAGGGCCTGAGAAGTTAGTACATAATAAATACTAGAGGTGGTTGTCTCATCTCCCATGTACAAAGTTGGACAATGGCTGAGATGTGAAAACCCCCTCTAGTTCTTGTCACCTTCCTCTTCCTGACTTCAATCCCATTTCCTGAAGCCTCAACTGTCCAAGAGCCCTGCAATCCACTAGTACCATCTGGAGTCAGGCTGGTGTTGCTGTTATCTACTAGGCCTAATCCCTTGACCAAGGGTGTCAACCTGGGGCTGGATCAAGATAGACTTTGTTTCCTTTTGTAGCCTGTTAAGACTGGTCACCCCGGCAGAGAATCCACCTAGATATCCAAATTACATCCCTGGACCCAGTCCTGGCACTTTCACGCTTGTGCAGCTAATGAGGTCTCTGGAAACCTGGTAGAAAAACTATATATTTCTGGGATTTGGGAACCTCAGCCAATCCTTTCTGGTTAACAATAGGAAAATGTTTCTCAAAGGGTGGCCCTTGCACTGCCTGCATCAGAATCACCTGGGCTGCTTAAAACTGGAAATTCCCGGATGCCTCCGAGACCCCCCCAAACCAGACTCTCCAGGTGGTTCCTGAATCCACAAGCGTCCTCATCTTACAAACATGTCTCCAGTTGTCTCCATCTCTGAATGACTATATAATTGATTTTATGACATAATTTATAACAATACTCATAAAAACTTAGCTCAGCCATGTTAAAGGCAAAGGAAAGAAAAAGGAAGCTAAGAGGATGGATCTGCTGTAAAGGGCCTGGCATCTTGTATGCTCAGCTGCAGTTAACCCTCCTGGAAACCCCGGAGTGGTGATTTTATTGCCGTCTGCGTTGTAAGTTAAAGAGACTGAGGCTCTGAAGGGTTAAATGCTTTATCCAAAGTCATAAGGCTGGACTGAGGTGGGTGTAGACACAAACCCAGGTCTCTCTAAGCCCAGTCCCCAACTCAGTCCCTCTACACCACTGTAGCCTTCCCCTATCATCATCCTGCTCTGCTCATCCCTGCCTGTTTTTACTCACTCAGTTTCTTGGTTCTCTGTTTTGCCATAATATAGATGTTACTCATACGCTGAGCACACAGGAAGTCCTCAATCGCTATTTGACAACTAAATAAATGAATTATGTGACCTTTCGAATCTATACCTAAATTATATGCAAATATTCCCTTACTTACAATGGTTTGACTTACAACTTTGTATTTTACCATGGTGGGGAACTGTCACAATTTTGACATAACGGACCGCAGTCAATAAATTACAAGAGATATTCAAAACTATATTATAAAATAGGCACTGTGTTAGGTGATTTTGCTCAACTATAGGCTAACGTAGTGTTCTGAGCATGTTCAAGGTGGCCTGGGCTAAGCTATGATGTTTCATAGGTTAAATATATTAAATGCACTTTCAACTTACAATATTTTTACTTATGATGGGTTTTTGGAATGTATCACCAACATAGGTAGAAAAGCACCTGCATTTCAAACAACCATGTGATAAGCCTGCAAAAAAAACAATTTTTTAACTCTTAAATTTGATTTTTTTGTAGTTACCAATCAGGGAATCGGCAAATGTAGTGTATGGGTCAAATCCAGCCCACACTCTGTTTTTATACCCAGCAAGCTAGAAATAGATTCGTATTTTGAAATGGTTGCTAAAAAAATGAAAGAATATGTCACAGAGACTGCATGTGACCTGCAAACCATAAAATACAATCTAGCCCTTTACATAAATGCTTTACCAATGCCGACTACAAATGATAAAATGTTACTGTGCTAGACCATGCATTCTCAACAGAGGTGATATCAAAAAATGGATTTTTGGGGGAGTTAAAAAAAGTAATCATTTTATGTATAAAGCAAAGATATACATATAGTACACAAGCAGATATACAGTATATCTGTGATTTGAAATGTCATGATTGGGGTAGTAGTGAAGAAAATGTAACTTAACAGTCCCTTAATGGGACAAATATGAATAAGAGATTGAGAGACGCTGAGCTAAACTATGGCTGAAAGTGTGGGGCAAATGGCTTCATGGTGGATGTACAGTCTTCTCATGCTTCACCTGTGTAGCTTTCCTCTTAAGGTCAAACACACCCTGATGCATTTATCTATTCATAACTGTGCCATTATTGTCCAAACCCTGCCAGAACAGCCCAAGGTGTCTCCCACACCAGCCATTTCTGTTATTAAAGACAAAGCCAAGAGTCTCACTTCTGGAACTGAGAGGCTTATACACGTTGTCCCCATTTTTAGGGCTGGAGATATCTCACAGCCAAAGACAAGCATCCTGGGTTCTACTGTGCTAAGTCCAAAGGGATCTCACACCAAGATGGAGAAGTAACTGGCACACAAAGAGGTAAAACTTCTGTGTGGCAAACATTCACAACAGTCGTTTCTGCTTTTTCAACTCACTTCAAGCCTCCTATAAAGTTGTTCTTGTGAAGATCATCAGAGAACATTTAATTGTAAATCTAAAATAATTAGAAATAAGATGGGAAAAATCATATGTCTCTGGTGTATGTCTGGG
Source organism: Callithrix jacchus (assembly GCF_049354715.1). Lineage (NCBI taxonomy): Eukaryota > Metazoa > Chordata > Mammalia > Primates > Cebidae > Callithrix > Callithrix jacchus. The sequence goes on from NC_133518.1 coordinate 74,585,374, forward strand.
TTGAAACAACACTATAAGAAGTGGCGGGTGCAGAAAGTAGAAAACAGGAAAATAATGTGCTTGATTGTCATGGTGACAAATTTAAAGTTGAAAAATATAATTTAAAATGTAGAAACCAAATATTAAAAGTGTAGCAAGTTAAGGGGGACTAAAGATGTCAAAAAGCGTTTTGGCATAATGTTAAACTTGACCTGAGCTATAAAACCCTTCCTCAATACTACAAAAGACACACACATACACAAACACACACACACAAAACAATATAGACAGGGAAACACAACAAGCACAATTTATTGCATATGGTAAACATAGCTTAAAACTGTGGCAGAGTTTAGAATATGTAAAAAAAGAATGTTGTATTAATTTATTGTCTACCAAAAAATCATAATAAAAAATTACAACATTGAATTTTTAAAATTCACTTGTGTGGAGTGATATACAATATGATTTTATAGATTAAAATAAATTTTGCATTAAAATTAAAATCTGGGGAATAAATTTTTGGTAGCAAAATGTCAGCAAAAACAAGTACATACAAAGGATTGAAAATAAAATTACCAATGTACAAATATAAATGTAATACTTGGCACAGGCAGGGATGATTAATGGATGATAAAATTTTTAGAGGAAAAGTATTAGAATACAGGATATTTATACATTTTCAAAGTATCACTTCCCAAGTTATTTCATACTTATGAATAAAGTATCTTTGGGACAGCTCTCCTAGACTCCTTCTTAACCAGGTAACCAGCCCTAGAATCACGATAATGATGATGGACAAACTAGACATTCCTTGCCTGAAGATGGGCTGAGATAAGAAGCTCACAGCTTTAACTATGTAATGGTCTTGGCAAAACGTTCAGGCTGAATTTAATCATGAGGAAATTATCAGACAACTTCAGAATGTAGACCATTGAGCCAGACACCTGAACTGCCCTCCACAAACAAGTCACTGTCACCAAAATCAATGACAACAACAAAAAGAGGACATATTTGGGGTTCAAAACGACTAAAGAAGTATATAGCTCCATGACATATTTACTCTTTGACCCCAAAATGTCTCTTCTTTTTGTTGTCTTCTGCCTGGTGACATTGACCATTTGAAGGAGACAGGTCAGCTGTCCTGTTCAATGTTCTCTATTCTTGTGTGACGACTGCCTCCTGATGAAACTCAGCTAAGCCAGTGTAGACCCCAGAGATGGTTTGCCTTCTAGGCCTTCTTCTAATATTGTGATTTGAAAAGTGAGTACTTTTGGTCTACGTACCTTTCTTGCTGTTTAACTTTGCTAGTTACTTCCTGATTCCTCTCCTTGTTAACTCCTTGCTGTTGATCTTAACGAACAAGAACCTAGTGACAACTGTGTAGGAAGCAGATGTGAAACTCCTCTTGGTTTTCATTAGAGAACAGGTCTTATCTGTGTGTGCAGGAAATTCCTAAGGCTGGTAAGTTCTCCTCAGGTCCCGCTTCTAAGTACCACAAAGAAAATAGACAACATGTCAACAGGCTGTTTCATTGCTGAATGAGTGCATTAAATCAATATAATCTGCAACTTTTTTCCTCTGAGATCCACAACAACCTACACCTCACTTGTCGTCTTTCGGAGGCCTTTTCCATATTTTACCTACCCATTACCAATACCCCTGATTATTCACTGTTACCTGGAGGCAAGTGGTCCTTGGACTTCTTCAACTTTCTCATCTTTAGCATCTTCATTCCCAACTTCATCATTTCCTGCAAACAAATGCAGTCGTGTCCATTCAGATATTTCCCACTTCACCCACTGCAAACACAGCCATGTGTATACAGAGACATGAACATGTCTGTACAAGTCGGTGTTACACTGAAAGCCCTTGTGTTTCATCTTTAGCTCTCATATTTTCTGCCCTGGCAATGTGGTTCTGATCTGGAGAGCTACCATCATGATATGGGAAAAAATTTAAACGATTTTTTTTCTGCCATTATCACTGGTGCCTTGTCCATCTTCTCTCTGAACTTTGGTAGCTGTCTCTCCCTTCTGGCCACAGATCTGATTCCCAGGCACAGACTCTACTAAAGTCTGTACCCCTCAGCCAGCTGTTCTTGGAGGTCCTGCCCCTCTTGGTTGTCAGGGTCATCATCAGTGAGTAGGGCCTTCAGATGCTGAGTGAGTAAGAGGGAGGCATCTCTCCCTTCCTATAACTCGTTCCTTACCTGGAGAGTGAATGAGGCTTTGTATCACCTAAGGTGGGATAGTAGAGAAAATATGAGTGGAGAGGGGTGAGTGATCAGAACTAAGAATTGCAACAGAGATTTCCGTGAGAATATCCTCAAGGAGCCCTCCAAGCAAAATTTTAGTACAGTTTCAGGGAAAAGGGTCTGACATTTTTTTTTTGACATCATTTGAAAATGAGTGCTCCTATAAGATCCCTCAACATTCCATTCATCTTTTTCCTATGTGAAGAAAACTAGATGCCTTCCCAAATTTGTTTCAGAAACTTGTCCCTTTAGTTCCTCATTTTGGTCATGAACATTTGCATGTAAAAACACACATAGTACAACATGCAGTGGCTGGACACAAAGCCACACACAGAAATGTGGCCTGCAGCTGAGGTTATTCAGAGAGATTGAAAAATGAAAGAATGACTGGGTCAGGAGGATAACATTCATTGAATGAAAGAATGAGAAGTCAGTAAGTCAGGAGGTGATTCTAACTAGAATAAAGAAAGCTTGGTACTTATTTACAACGGGGTACTATGCAGCCTTAAAAAAGAATGAGATCCTGTCATTTGCAGCAATGTGGATGGAACTGGAGGTCATTAGGCAAAGTGACATTTTCCAGGCACAGACAGACAAACATTACATGGTCTCACTTATTTGTGGGATCTAAAAATCAAAATAATTGAACTCATGGTGATAGAGAATAGCAAGATAGTTACCAGAGGCAGGGAAGCAGAGTGGGAGGTGAGGGGCTGGTGGTGGTTAAAGTGTACAAAAAAAATAGAATTTTTAAGACCTAGTGTTTGATAGCGCAACAATGTGATTATAGCTAATAATATAATTATATATTTAAAATAACTAAGAGCATAATCGGATTGTTTGTAACATAAACAACAAATGCTTGAGGGGATAGACACCCCATCTTACATGATGTCATCATTACTCATTGCATGCCTGTACCAAAATATCTCAGGCAAAATCTGGCAGATTCATATAGATGAAATTTTAACGTGGAGAGCAGTACACCTGAGGGCCTTAAGAGTAGCTGAAATTCAATAGACAAAATTATAACGTTCTTCCTCAAAATGTGGGTTGTTAAAGAATATAAAATATTAATAGAAAATGTGTATGTAACCCATACAATGATGAGATGCAGCTAATACTTGTCTGGGTCTGTTGATGCTCAATCTACAAGTTTACAGTCTTGGTTTCATTAAGTTTGGTCATCACCCCACACCCATAAAAACCAAGGAAGCATCAGTTACATGCAGGACCCTTTCCCTTCCCTGAGAGGACCTGCTGGATATGTACAGTGATGGAAAGAAGGCACTCAAAATGACGTTGACTGAGCACCAATGTGCTGCTGCTTCACACTTGCTGACCAAGTAATCCTCATGACCACCATAAATATTCATACTATTATCATTGCCTTCCAAATAAAAACACCAAAGGTCATGGTAAACAAAGATTTGTTAAATATATATTGACTTGTAGACCCAAACATAACACACACATGCGGTTGTAAAGGCTGACACATGAGGCCTTCCTAAGGCACTCACAAAGGAATAAATTGCTGTGAGCGCAGTTAATGAACGGCTGAAACACAGATCACTCAGCAAGAGTTCAGTGAGGGGTTGCATTCCACTATGAAAAGTGATAGAAAAATCTAGACTTCATAGAAATATCACAGATGTTCTGTCTGTAGCCTTATCTAGGGTCAAACTGTGGCTCTAGACTTAACCAATAAAAGATTACTCAAGTAATGTTTCAAAGTCAGTGCAAGCAGTATACTCAAAGCCCTGGCTCTGCTGTCTCTGAATTGTAACAGAAAAATAATTGTACCACATCTGTCACATCTTTGCAAATTAACAAATTTATAATCAGCAAAAGTGAAGAGTGTTACCCTCTCTGTTTCTCAAATCCCTGAGGAAATGCCAAGGAACAGAGAAATATGACACTAACTGATATATTTTCCAGAACAGCAAAATAGCTCAAGTGATACTGTAATTTTTATATTCAGATTGATTAAAGACATCACTCTTGCCTCAACAAGTTTCAGAAACTGACCAGATGGATCATTTTCTCTCACAGCTCATAAACTACACACATTGCTGAATCTGTAATTCATAGAAACGTATCGTGGTGACCGCCTTGTAAATGCCAATGCCAAGCCACCAGTCCCTTTCATTACATGCTGTGATTATGGATTAAATGATTTCACAAACATATTGGTTGTTTCAAATTTGGCATGAGGCTGTCTTAGAGCCCCTGCAATCTGTCATCACTGTTAATGAGACATCAACCTCCTTATAACCCAAGCCAAAAAAAAAAAATTGCTTCTTGAATGTCAGCCAGGGAGGAAAAAAATCCTCCAGGACTTCTGCGGACTCTACAACCTCCTCTCAAACACCATATCCAGCATGTCTTCAGGAAAAGCCAGTGACATGATCAGATGACAAAGGCAGCACCTGTGTAATATAAAATATAGGCATTGTGATGTCTGGGATTCTTTTTCTCCTCACAGCAGCAAGGAGCACCTTTAAAGAGGTGATGCTCTTAGAACAGCTTCTTAATTTTCACTGAAGACCTTCTAATAATAAAGAATAAACTCATACACTCAGGAGTCTTGGAAGAATGGCTTCTAGATCTTACTATGATTTCAAAATGTCCTACAGATCTTGAATAATAGCTCTAGGTTTTTATTATACACCTTGCGTCCTATTATACAATATGTCTAGGCTTAATTTAGTATTTAGAGAGATTTGGAGATCTATTGGAAGATGGCAGATAAGAGGAAGGACAAGCTTGCAGACCCCGCTCGAACAGATGAAGCAGCATGCGGAGACTCACATCGTGAACTTTTGCTCCAAGAATGACACCGACATATCAGGAAAGCTGAGAGAATCCATAGACCCTTTGAAGGAATTGTATCTGTATCACCACTGCAGACTCCTTGAGACACTGAAAAATGGTGAGTCAGCTTGCTTTCTCCGTGGGGAGGCTGGTGGCCTGGGGCAAGTTCTCAGCCCTGGTCACTGGCTGCCCTACTAGACTCGGTGCTGTCACAGGGGCATGGTGGGAGTGAGACCAAGCATTAGGACTACAGTCTACATGGGAGCAGGATGAGGCCTGTGACTGCCAGCTTTCCCCAGCTTCCCTGGTGATGTGTGTCACTCAACAGAGGCAGCCATAATCGCCCTAAGAACATAACTCTATTGGACAGGGAGTCACACTCCTGTCTCTCACAGCAGCTGCAGCAAGGCCTGCCCAACGAGAGGCTAAGCTCAGACACAACCATCCCTGCTCCCACCTGGTGGTCTTTCTCTACCTGCCCTGGTTGCAGAAGACAAAGGACATAATCTCTTGGGAGCTTTGTGGCCCTGCCCACCACCTGAGAAACTTGAATACTTAACCAGGCCACCCTAGGGCAAGTTTGCTTCCTTCCAATAGTACCACAGGTGACGCACTCTCGAAAGTGCCACCTCCTGGCTGGAGGTCAACCGATACAAAACAGACTTTAAAGCAACAGCAGTTTAAAAAGACAAAGAAGGACATTACATAATGATAAAAGGATTAGTCCAACAGGAAAATATCACAGTCCTAAATACACATGCACCTAACACTGGAGCCCCCAAATTTATATAACGATTACTACTAGGCCTAAGAAATGAGATAGATGGCAACACAGTAATAGTGGGGGACTTCAATACTCCACTAACAGCACTAGACAGGTCATCAGTCAACAGAGAAAAAATGGATTTAAACTATATTCTAGAACAAATGGACTTAATAGATATTTACAGAACATTCCACCCAACAACTGCGGGATATACATTCTGTTCGTGAGCGCGTGAAACATTCTCCAGTATAGACCATATGATAGGTCACAAAAGAAGTCTCCGTAAATTTAAGAAAAATCAAAATTATATCAAGTTCTCTGTCAGATCACAGTGGAATAAAATTGGAAATTAACTCCAAAAGGAACCCTCAAAACTATACGAATACATGGAAATTAAATAACCTGCTCCTGAATGATCATTGGATCAACAATGAAATCAAGAAGAAAATTAAAAAATTCTTTGAGCTGAACGATAATAGTGACGCAACCTCTCAAAATCTCAGGAATACAGTGAAAGCAGTGTTAAGAGGAAAGTTCATAGCATTAAATGTCTACATCAAAAAGTCTGAAAGAGCAAAAATAGACAAACTAAGGTCATACCTTACAGAAGTAGAGAAACAAGAACAACCTAAACCCAAACCCAGTGGAAGAAGAGAAATAACAGACATCAGAGTACAACTAAATAAAACTGAAACCAAAAAATACAAAACATAAATTAAACAATAAGCTGATTCTTTAAAAAGATAAATAAAATTAATAGACCATTAGTGAGAAAACCAAGAAGACAGAAGATCTAAATAAGCTCAATCAGAAACAAAATGAGATGTTACTACTGATGACACAGAAACACAAAGGATTATTCAAAGCTGCCATGAACACCTTTATGTGCATAAATAGAAAATCTAGAGAAAATAGTTAAATGCTTGGAAATATATAACCATCCTAGATTAAATCAGGAAGATATAGAATCTCCAAACAGACCAATAACAAGCAGTGAGATTGGAATGATAATTTTTAAATTGCCAACCCATCTCTCCTAAAAATATAAAAATTAGTTGGGCATGGTGGTAGGCACCTGCAGTCCCAGCTACTCGAGGCTGAGGCAGGAGAATCACTTGAACCTAGAGGCAGAGGTTGCAGCGAGCTGAGATTGTGCCATTGCACTCCAGCCTGGATGACAAGAGCAAAACATTATCTCAAAAAAATTAATTAATTAATTAAAGCTAAATAAAAAATAAAATTGCCAACCAAAAGAAAAAAAGTCTAGGGCCAGATGGATTCAGAGCTGAATTATATCAGACATTCAAAGAAGAATTGGTACCAATCCTATTGACACTATTCCACAGCATGGAGAAGGAGGGACTCCTCCCTAAATCATTCTATGAAACCAGTACCACCCTAATACCAAAACCAGGAAAGGACATAACCAAAAAGAAAACTACAGCCCAATATCCCTGATAAACATAGATGCAAGAATCCTCAACAAAATACTAGCTAACTGAATCCAACAGAGTATCAAAAAAAAATCCATCATGATTAACTGGGTTTCATGCCAGTGATGCAGGTATCATTTAACATCTACAAGTCAATAAAAGCGAAACACCACATAAACAGGATTAAAAACAAAAATCACACGATCATTGCAATAAATGAAAGAAAAGCATTTGACAAAATCCAGCATCATTTATGATTAAAAATCCTCAGCAAAATCAGCATAGAAGAGACATAAGGTAATAAAACCCATCTATGACAAACCTACAGCCAACATTACACTAAACTAGGAAAAGTTGAAAGTATCTCCACTGAGAACTGGAACAAGACAAGGATGCCCACTTTCATCACTTCTATTCAACATAGTACTGGAAGTCCTAGCGAGAACAATCAAACAAGAGAAAGAAATCAGGGCATCCGACTTGGTAAAGAGGAAGACAAACTGTCACTGTTTGCTGTTGAGATTATTGTATACCTAGAAAACCCTCAAGACTCATCCACAAAGCTCCTAGAACTGGTAAATGAATTCAGCAAAGTTTGAAGATACAAAATGAATGTACACAAATCAGAAGCTCTGCTATACACCAACAGCAAGCAACCTGAGAATCAAATCAAGAACTCAACCCCTTTTATAATAGCTGCAAAACAGTGAAACACTTGGGAATATATCTAACCACGGAGGTGAAAGACCCCTACAAGTAATACTACACAATACTGCTGAAAGAAATCACAGATGACACAAGCAAATGAAAACGTATCTCATGCTCATGGACAGGTAGAATTAATATTGTGAAAATGACCATACTGCCGAAAGCAATCTGCAGATTCAATGCAATTCCCATCAAAATACCATCATTCTTCAAAGAACTAGAAAAAAACAATTCTAAATTTCATATGGAACCAGAAAGAGCCCTCACAGCCAAAGCGAGACTAAGCAAAAAAAATAAATCTGAAGGTATCACATAACCTGACTTCAAACTACACTACAGGTTTGTAGCCACAAAAACAGCATGGTACTCGTATAGATATAAGCACACTGACCAATGGAACAGAATGCAGAACCCAGCAATAAAGCCAAATACTTACAGCCAACTAATCTTCGACAAAGCCAGCAAAAACATAAAGTGGAGAAATGACATCCTATTCAACAAATGGTGCTGGGATATATTGGCTAGCCACATGTAGAAGAATAAAACTGGATTCTCATCCCTCACCTTATACAAAAATCAACTCAAAATGGATCAAAGACTTAAATCTAAGACCATAAATCACAAAAAATCTAGAAGATAACATTGGAAAAACCCTTCTAGACGTTGGCTTCAGCAAAGACTTCATGACCAAGAACTCAAAAGTGAATACAACAAAAACAAAGATAAATGGATGGGACTTAAGTAAAGTAAAAAGCTTCTGCACAGCAAAATAATGAGCAGTGTTAACAGACAACCACAGAGTGGGAGAAGTCTTCACAATCTATACATCTGACAAAGGACTAATATCCAGAATCTACAAATAACTGAAACAAATCAGCAAGAAAAAAAAACAATCCCATGAAAAAGTGGGCTAACAGCATGAATAGACAATTCTCAAGAAACGATATATAAATGGCCAACAAGCGGATGGAAAAATGCTCAACATCACTAATTATCAGGGAAATGCAAATCAAAACCGCAGTGCAACACCACCTCACTCCTGCAAGAATGGGCATAATAAAAAAGTAATAGATGTTGGTATGCATGTGGTGAAAAGGGAACACTTTTACACTGTTGATGGTAATGTAAACTAGCACGACCACTTTGGAAAGCAGTGTGGCAATCCTTAAAGAACTAAAAGTAGATCGACCATTTGATCCAACAATCCCACTACTAGGTATCTCCCCAGAGGAAAAGAAAACATTGCACAAAACAGACGCTTGAACATGCATGTTTAGAGCAGCACAATTTGCAATTGCAAAAATATGGAACCAGCCCAAATGCTCATCAATCAATGAGTGGATAAAGAAAATGTGGTGTATATATATATATACCGTGGAATACTATTCAGTCATAAAAAAGAATGAAATAATGGCATTCACAGCAACCCGGCTGAAATTGGAGACTATTATTCTAAATGAAATAACTCAAGAATGGAAAACCAAACATTGCATGTTCCCACTCACAATTGGGAGCTAAGTTAGGAGGCCGCAAAGGCAAAGGATGATGCAGTGAACTTTGGGGACTCAGGGGTAAAGAGGGGGAGAGAGGTGAGGAATAAAAGATGACATGTTGAGTATGGGTACACTGCTTGGGTGATGGGTGAACCAAAATCTCAGAAATCACTACTAAATAACTTATTCATGTAACCAAATACCACCTGTCTCCACAAAACCTATTGAAATAAAAATTAATTTTAAATGAAAGATCTTTTGACTGTATGTCCTGACTTTTCTGAAATAGGCATTCATTATTTGTAGTAAGTTGAAAAATAATGAAAATATTGAGCTACTTTATAAACAACATAAAAGTAAAAAGATTGAAGAAGAAAAAAAAAAAAAAAACAGAAGCTTTGGGTCAAGTGAAATTAATAGACCAGGAAGAGAAATCATGTTTATCCTGGACATTGAGTAGACTATGGGCTTCAGCCACACGAAAGCCCTGGGGGTTTATATGGCCAACTTTAAGATTCTCAGTTTTAGGGAATTCTTTCTAAATAAAGAGAGTTTCATTTAATCAAGAATGGGAGAGATAGATAAAATGTCTCCATTCGTAGGTAAACTAAGCCATTCCCCTATTCTTCTGCCAAATTTCATAAGAAATGTTGCCTTTTTGTTCCTGTTAGTAAATTCAGGGGTCAAATATACAGATACTTGGATTTTCATCAAAGCAAGTCCTATGGTCAAGTTCAACATCAATAGAGTGGGGGAAATGTACTCTTTATTGCAAAGGTAATGAGTGAAGAATTGAGAACAGAAATCCGATTGATCATTTAGGATTCTAAAACTTTCTTCTGTTTAAATTACCATTTTAATTACTCTCATGCAAATATCAAAAAAAAACATAATTTTTGAAAAATAAACACGAAAAATAAGTTTTTATTGTAAACACATCTTAATAATATGGAATTTTTTTAATTTCATCTCATAACTGTGAATAAGTATTATGAACATAAAATGAAGCAGAATTTAAATTAACTTCTTATCTAATTTTTATTTTTATGGATAAAAGCATTGAGAAACTTTGTTTATGTAAATGAGTAGAAATAAAAAGATTTTTATAACAACGTAACACAATTCTTTGAATTCCTTCTTTTTTATATACCAAAAATCACACAGTGATCCATGAGCAAAAACTGATTTCACTGACTTAGATGCTGACTTTTTTCCATCTTCTTTCAATTTTGCTGAAGGCAAAGAATCAGAAACTATGTGTTTTGTAAAACATTTTATTATGCAATAATTCTATTTATTTTGTTTGTTTGTTTTCTTTCTTTTATATATATTTTGTATTACATTTTAGGTTCTGGGGTACATGTGAAGAACATGCAGGATTGTTGCACAGGTACATACATGGCAGTGTGGTTTGCTGCCTCCATCCCCATCACCTATATCTAGCATTTCTCCCCATGTTATTCCTCCCCAACTCTCTACCCCACACTGTCCCTCCCCTAATCCCCCACCACAGACCTCAGTGTGTGATGCTCCCCTCCCTGTGTCCATGTGTTCTCATTGTTCAGCACCTGCCTGTGAGTGAGAACATGCAGTGTTTGATTTTCTGTTCTTCTGTCAGTTTGCTGAAAATGATGGCTGCCAGGTTCATCCATGTCCCTAAAAAGGACATGAACTCATTGTTTTTTATGACTGCATAGTATTCCATGGTGTATATGTGCCACATCTTCCCTGTCCAGTATATCATCAATGGGCATTTGAGTTGGTTCCAAGTCTTTGCTATTGTAAATAGTGCTGCAATGAACATACATGTGCATGTGTCTTTATAAAAGAATGATTTATAATCCTTTGGATATATACCCAGTAATGGAATTGGCCAGTTGTATTCCTAGGTATTTTATTCTCTTTGTAGCAATTGTAAATGGCACTTCATTCTTGATTTGGCTCTCTTTAAGTCTGTTATTGGTATATAGGAATGCCTGTGATTTCTGCACATTGATTTTGTATCCTAAGATTTTGCTGAAATTGCTTATCAGTTTCAGGAGGTTTGGGGCTGAGATGATGGGGTCTTCTAAATATACAATCATGTCATCTGCAAATAGAGACAATTTGACTTCCTCCTTACCTAATTGAATATGCTTTATTTCTTTTTCTTGCCTGATTGCTCTGGCCAGAACTTCCAATAGTATATTGAATAGGAGTGGTGAGAGAGGGCATCCTTGTCTAGTGTCAGATTTCAAAGGGAATGCTTCCAGTTTTTGCCCATTCAGTATGATATTGGCCGTGGGTTTGTCATAAATAGGTTTTATTATTTTAAGATACGTTTTGTTGATACCTAGTTTAGGGAGAGTTTTTAGCATAAAGGGCTATTGAATTTTGTCAAAGGCCTTCTCTGCATCTATTGACATAATCATGTGGTTTTGTTCTGTTTATGTGTTGAATTATATTTATAGACTTGTATATGTTGAACCAGCCTTGCATCTCCGGGATGAAGCCTAACTTCATCATGATGGATAAGCTTTTTGATTTGTTGTTGCAATCAGTTTGCCAGCTTTTCATTGAAGATTTTTGCATCTGTGTTCATCATGGATATTGGCCTGAAGTTTTCTTTTCTTGTCGAGTCTCTGCAGGGTTTTGGTATCAGGATGACGTTGGTCTCATAAAATGATTTGGGAAGGATTCCCTCTTTTCGGATTGTTTGGAATAGTTTCAGAAGGAGTAGTACCAGCTCCTCTTTGCGTGTCAGGTAGAATTTGGCTGTGAACCCATCTGAACCTGGGCTTTTTCTGGTAGGTAGGCTATTAATTGCTGCCTCAACTTCAGCCCTTGTTATTGGTCTATTCAGGATTTCTACTTCTTCCTGGTTTAGGCTTGGAAGGGTGCAAGTGTCAAGGAATTTATCCATTTCTTCCAGATTTACTGGTTTATGTGCATAGAGTTGTTCGTAGTAATCTCTGATGGTGGTTTGTATTTCTGTGGAATCTGAGGTGACATCCCCTTAATCATTTTTTATTGCATCTATTTGATTCTTCTCTCTTTTCTTTTTTATTAATCTGGCTAGCAGTCTGTTTTGTTGATCTTTAAAAAAAAAAAAAACACCTCCTGGATTTATCAATTTTTTGAAGGGTTTTTGGTGTCTCTATCTCCTTCAGCTCTGCTCTGATCTTAGTTATTTCTTGTCTTCTGCTAGCTTTTGCGTTTTTCTGATCTTGCTCCTCTAGCTCTCTGTATTTGTTAATATTGACCATTTTAATGTTATCATCCAATGGTCCATGCAAAATGTGATTTAACTTTTGGAAACCAAAGTTTTCTGTAAATAAAGTGGTGTTCCCAAGTCCAAGGAGGATTAAAACCACAGACAGTAAGAATAAAGTTGATGTTTTCCAGTTACTGAAACAGCCTGTGAGTGGAAAAACTTACATACTATTCCCAACAAAAGCCAAAATCAACTCATTGGGAGGACCAGGCATATGCTGAGTTGACCAAAAAGAACAATTCAAATCACACTGAGAAGAAACAGTGGCTCTGTAATATAAAAAATGGTATACGAGAATTTTGCTAAGCCTCTGCTGGCAGTGTGAACCTCTGATTATCTTATATACATCCATCTGACCAGGGACCAGCGAATTGCTTTTTTAATCCCATCCCTACCTTCATGGATCTTCGGCCTTCCAGAGTTCCAACTAAGAAAAAAAAAAGTGAAAATTAAACAGAATGATTGACAGCTGGCAAGAAGGATGAAGAAGCAGATTGTTTAAAAGTGGAAGGGACTGAAAAAAGTGTAGAAAGAGAGTGAGACTCCTGAAGGGTAAGGCTCCTCTAGGGGCTGAAAGAAAGAAAGCTGGTGACAAGCGGGATGCAGGAGGGAAAGCTGAAGCCCACCTCCTCTCCCAGTTCTCCACTCCAGGAGGATTCCGTGTGGGGACTGCAGAAGATGATTCAAATTTGAAATAATTAACTGCCTTGAACAGCCTTCTGGAAGCCTTTTATGTCACTGATGGACTAAGAAAACTCTTCTTCCTCTATGGGACCTCGCTAGCCTGCCCATCACATGTTAATGGGTCTGTAAATAGACTTGCATTTAGGTTCTGCTTCCAACATACATATGATCTGGAAAAAGAAAAAAAAAATTAGTTACGTCTGAAGTATTCACTTTTCCAGATGGATGAAGGAGAGTGGCCTGCCGCGCATGAAACTGCCTGAGATCCAACAAGAGTCCGCAGAGCTAGAGAGGAAATACAGCATCTGTTGAACACCCCGGACCACGTCTTCCAGCCTGCACAGGTGAGTGGATCCTTCACACCTCAGTCACATCCAAGCACCTACATCCTAGAGTGAGACAGGCCATCAGTGTTGCTATCTTTAAGAAAGTGAACTATAATTATCTTCAGGAACCAAATAAAGATCAGACTTTCCAGGGTCTCTAAGTTCAGGTTAGAGCCAAGAGACTGGAGTTCAAGTTACGTGTCTCAGCTCAAAGAGGTGAGCGCAGAGAGTACAAAGTAGACATGCCTATTTTTGTTAAGCTCCAAGATCATAAAATTAATATTGAAGAATTATACATCTGAAGTTTATCACTCCTTCAGTAATTTATTTTTTCTTTGATCTTGCATTTTTCTTATTCTCTCTCTCTCCTTTTCCACAGATTGAATGTAATGGTGCCTTTCTACTTTATAAAAATTAAACATTTTTATTTCTATTATCAAATTCTGAACAGCTGATCTCTATACCCAAGAGATTTTTTTCAATGCACAGAGAAACCGATCATCATCCTTTATCATTATCACCAGTTGGAGCTGGCAGACTTCTAAGATGACCTTGCAATAACATCTCCCCTTCTATAAACCCTGCCCTTTGTGCATGGGTGGAATTCGTGATATGATGAGATATGACTCCCACAATTAGGTTTTGTTATATGCCACAGTTAAATTTAAGAAAGGAGATGATCCAGATGGGGCTAACTTAATCAGAATTTTCTCCAGCTGATGGGAGAAGTAGTCAGAGATTCAAACATAAGAAGGATTCATTGTGCTGCCAATGCTGGCTTTGAAGGTAGAAGAGGTCACGTGAAAGGAAACTAAAAGCCACCTCTAGAAGCTGAGTGACCTCCAGCCGACAGCCAGCAAGAAAACAAGACCTCAGTCCTACTGCCACATGGAATTGGATTCTACCAACAACCTGAGTGAGCTTGGAAACCGATTCTTCCCTAAACACCCCGATAGACACTTTAGACCCTGTGCAGAACCCAGCAATGCTTTGCTAGACTTTTGAACTACAGATCTATGAGCTAATAAATGGTGTTGTTTGAAACTTCTAAATTTGTGGAAATTTGTTATGCAGCAATAGAAAAGGAATATGCCAGTCTTGGACTTAAAATAAAAATATTCACACACCAAATAGTAAGATCAAGGACAAAATTCCAAAGAAATGTTGTTTCACCTCATAATTAAATGACTGGACATGAGTTTATGTGTGCAGGACATGCTGAGATTGGCTTGATGAAGGGTTTATCTATTGAGAAAACAAAGTTGTTTTCAAACAGTGCATGTAGTTCATAGTCACCCCCATCTAATTCTTACAATTACAAATATTGAACTTTTGAATGGAGAACAGAAGCCTCAAAAAGGAGTAGTAAATGTTTCTAGAGCCAACGAGGACAAAGGAAAGGGTTTTCTATATATCAAACTTGCATTTGAAAAACAGGGGTCATTAGAAGCATCCCTCTTGTCATGATTACATCCAAAACTCATATACCATCTCCTCTGGAAGATACTCACCTGCTGAAAGAGAAAGCTAAATATGTAAAAGCCAGAAACACAAGATGCCCAATGTAAATCTACAGTTTTAGCAGCTGGGCAGGAATGACAGGAAGAATGAACGTCCCCTGGAAAATATCTTTAACTGTCGCTGCTGGGATAATAAATTCAACTAACTGTAAAAATGTGCCTCTTAAAGAAACGGCTTTGTAAAATTATTCTCTAGGAAGTGTGAAACTTCATGCACTCATTCCGTTGAAGGAGAATTGAAAACCACTCATAGGTTACTAGCAAACAGCCAATGAGAGGTGAAGATTCCGTATCAGCGACAGCAGATATACTGCTATAGCTGAGATGCTTTCACAATGCGTACAAAAAGGAGCCCTGGGCCAGCTTCCCAGATTCAGAAACAGAACGAGAGCAAGCCTGCTGGCTCACAGGCACATAACTCAGCTGTGCCTTTCTCAGAGGTGGGGAAGAGGATATTTATCAGTGAGTCTGAAGAATCTTCCAAAACTTTCATTCAAATCTTCCTTGGTCTTTATTTTCTTCTAATGGAGCTACCCAATAGCAAACCACCAGCAGAAAAAAAAAAAAAATCTATGCCTTTGTACCACATTGTTATATTTATATTTCAATTTGGACCAAAAGACAAAATATATACCGACACACTCAATATGAAAAATTTATCACGGCACATTGAATGAATATGAGTTTAATTTTTCTAAATATTTCCTCATTCATGTCCTCTTAGCAGTAAGCCTGTTTCTCTGCCTGCACCATATTTATCACAGCCTGAAAAGAGAGCAGGACAAATGCTGTCTCAGCCAAGAGGAGAACATAATGAAGGGGAGTCCATGCCCAACAAGAGAAAAAATAAGCCCACCCAATTAGCCCTGGAAGACCCAGGCATTTCTTAGTCTCTCGTAGGGTGAAAGCTCTGAAAAATGTTGGATCTAGAATAAGCAAAGTAAACAAGCTAACTTTTCACATCTGTATCTGCTGGAGGTAAATTTGGAACCCTCTTGTACAAAAATTTCACAGTAGTTTGAACAGTGGAAAGTGAGGAAAGAATTGAGTCACCCACTGGCCACAGCAGTGGAGTCAATGAATTCAGAAACCTGCCTCCTTGACATCAGTGTCTACTTTGTGCTACAAGTTCAATGTACTGTGAAATCTAGTGTCACCAACAAGTCCTGGTTTACCCGGGAATTTCCCAGTTTCAGCCCTGAAAGTCTCAAGTCTAGGGAAACCCCTCAATCCTCCATGAACCCTGTCTTTGTATATGTCAGCTTGCAACCATTCATTACAAGTGTAGGAGTAAACGTAAAGCAGAATAATGTAATTGAATTAGATATCCACTCAACACAGGTTTCAGTATTGTGGCATAACTCATGTTATCTTTAGAGAAACATAAAAGATGTATAGTTATCAATGGACACATTTAAACTGCCTTTGGAGAATCGCCTACTGGCAGTTTTGGCATGAGGTCTGATTTCTTGAAAAAGAAGAAAGTGTTAAACTGATTCATAATGTCTTGGACAATGCAAAGAACAATTATTCTTTGCATTGAAATTATGCCAGGATAGCATACACAGATGTTAATTTGTGTTTGTTCTAGTTGCTGCAAAACACCTGAAGCATCCAAAATGAGAGAAGCACTGATATAGTTTGGCTCTGTGTCCCCGCCCAAATCTCATATGAATGATAATCCCCGATGTTGAGGGAGGAACCTGGTGGGAGGTGATTGCACCATGGGGTGGATTTCCCTCTTGCTGTTCTCGTGATAGTGAGCGAATTCTCAAGAGATCTAGTCATTCCCCAGTGTGCAGCACTTCCCTGTTTGCTCTCTCTCCTGCTACACCATGCGAAGACATGCCTGCTTCCCCTTCACCTTCCTTGCAAAAATACATGTTTCCTCCCCAACCATGCTTCCTGTCAGCCTGTGGAACCATGAACCAATTAAACCTCTTTTCTTTATAAATTACCCAGTCCTTAGGTGGTTCTTCATAGCAAGGCAAGAATAGATTTAAACAGGCATACTAGGTAGTAACATGGCAAAGACAGTGGGTATAAATGTATTGCCAATATAAATTATGTTGGGCAGAAGTGGAGAGTGGAACTGATTAATCAGCCCAACCTCCTCTGTCAACATCCTGCCTACCTGCAGGAGGGAAAAGCAGAAGGAGGAAAGAATGAGAGAAGGCCTGAAGGTCCTGCCACATCCTTACCCTTACTCCCAACAGAAAAGGAGTCACGTGTCCACTCCCTTCAGCTACTAATTTTAGCTTCTAGAATTGATCAATAATGTGTGTTGGCTCTCATCATCCAAAATCAATAATAAAATTGCTAATAACATCACTGCAAATATGACTACTTTTAGGGAAATGTGTCCTGTCAAAATGAGTTACACTAATGCAAGCACCATGGAGAAGGGGTCAACTTATAATAATAAGGGGGGATTATGGGGGGGCATTACTAACCTGGCTCATTTGAATTTTAGATCCATTGAGTGTCAGCTTCTCACTTTTCACCTCCCAGTTTCCCTGTGGATCTGATAATTAAAAGTAAAATGGTATCAAACTGCCTGGATAATTGAAAAACCAAATTGTTACCTTCCAGTAAAAAGAGAAGCGGTTATGTGTTTTTTTGAAATATGCTCCTTGGCCACAGCTTCGGGCGGTGATACAGTGAGGGGCAGCCCTGTGACCTTGTAAAGAAGAAGCGGGAGACAAGTGAAGTGGCTCACGCCTGTCATCCCAGCACTTTGTGAGGCCAAGGAAGGAAGATCACTTGAAGCCAGGAGTTCAAGACCAACCTGGAAAACATAGTGAGACCTTGTCGCTACAAAAAACTTACTTTTTTTTTTGTTTTTATTGCATTTTAAGTTTTGGGGTACATGTGCAGGACATGCAAGATAGTTGCATAGGTACACACATGGCAGTGTGATTTGCTGTCTTCCTCCCCTTCACCCACATCTGGCATTTCTCCCCATGCTATCCCTCCCCAGCTCCTCCCCCCGCCGCTGTCCCTCCCCTATTCCCTCAATAGACCCCAGTGTGTAGTGCTCCCCTCCCTGTGTCCATGTGTTCTCACTGTTCATCACCCGCCTATGAGTAAGAACATGCGGTATTTCATTTTCTGTTCTTGTGTCAGTTTGCTGAGAATTCCCTACAAAGGACACGAACTCATCGTTTTTGATTGCTGCATAATATTCCATAGTGTATATGTGCCACATTTTCCCAGTCCAGTCTATCATCGATGGCATTTGGGTTGGTTCCAGGTCTTTGCTATTGTAAACAGTGCTGCAATGAACATTCGTGTGCATGTGTCCTTATAGTAGAACTATTTATAGTCCTTTGGATATATACCCAGTAATGGGATTGCTGGGTCAAATGGAATTTCTATTTCTAGGTCCTTGAGGAATCGCCACACTGATATTTATCAGCCAGGTACAGCAGCACACACTTTTAGTCCCAGCTACTCAGGAGGCTGAGATGGAAGGATCACTTGAACCCAAGAGTTTGAGGCTTCAGTAAGCTACAATCACACCACTGCACTTCAGAGCACTCCAGCCTTAAGGACAGAGATAGACCCTGTTTCAAAAAGAAAAAAAAAATGGACTGATGGTCTGTCTCCAGGGGAAACGTGCAAAGGTATGTATAGTAAACATAACTTTTCTGTATCAGATATTGGGAGGAGAAAGCCTGGGGGCACAACCTCAGATCAGAAGAGAGAAAAGAAAACGGAAAGAACTACCAAATGTCAAATCCCGTGTTAACTGCTCTACCAACCAAGCACTCTCAATATGTAAGATTCAAGAGGCATTTGCTGTCAATGTTCTGCCCATATCCCCTGGATCTTCTCACTGATTAAACATGCCCTGCATCCAGCCTCTTCATTCCTCATTCCTAACAGCTCACACCTGCAATCTCTTCAGAGGACTACCTTTAGGCTTCTAGAGCTGCCAGAAGCTCCTAGGAGTTTACATCCTCCTGAGGTGGTCCATGGCTGGTGATTGGCAGGTGCAGGAGCATAAAAGTCTAGCTCCCTGTCTTCAGGCCGGATAAACTCTGCTGTGCGGTTTACACCCCAGAATCAGGCTTAAGCGAGGACTTACCGTAAACCCCACCCTGGGTTGGCTTCCCCGGCTCCCTCTCCTGCTAGTGCTGGGAACAGTTTCTTCATAAATCACTTACACACAAATCCTTGTCTAGAGGTCTGTTTCTGGGTAATGTAACACGGCTCCCATTCCAATATTCTTTTGGAGAAAGAAATGTAAAGTTAAATGTTATGAGCCAGCATAAATCTCAGTGTCACTTCTAATGGAAAGCCAAGCTGATTTTTGTGTGCAAAATGTAGGGTCTGAGAAGAGAACCCAGACATAGACAATGAGCCAGCTGCTACCTTCCATGTACTGCTAATGTCATGTGTCACTGAGAAATATTAACAAGAAAAAATATCTCTGCAAATGTAGATCACAAGGTGATAAGAGAACCAGATCTCTGCAAAGGTGAACTCAAGGACCAAAGCCAAGCTGCCTTCCAAAAGCTTATAGGAAGAAGGTGGCAGCCTTTCCCTTACTGTAATAGCATTGAAAATATCAAATGTTATTTTCATATTTAAGAACATAGGGTCTTTTTCCTCCTGATGCTGCCCAGATATCAAGCTTCAGTAGAAAAATCATGAGATGGGCTGGAATCAAAAGCCATGTTGCATACCAGCAATTAACAATTTGGAATTTAAAATAAATAAATAATACTATTTACATTCACACCCAACAAAATTAAATACTTAAGTATAAGTCTAACAAAATATCTACTACACACGCAGACTTATAAAACTGCTGAAAGAAATCAAGGAAGATTCAAATAAATGGAAAGAGATTTGTGTTCACCCACTGGAAGACTCAATATTGTTAAGATGTCAACCCTTAAAATGTCAATTCTTCCCAATTTGATCTATAGATTAAATGAAACCCCAGTCAAAATCTCAACTAATTACTGGCCGGGCACAATGGCTCACACCAGTAATCCCAGCAATTTCTGAGGCTGAGGTGGGTGGATCATTTGAGGTCAGGATTTTAAAACCAGCCTAGCAAACATAGTGAAACCCCCTGTCTATGAAAAATACAAAAATTAGCTGGGTGTGGTGGTGGGTACCTGTAATCCCTGCTACTCGAGAGGCTGAGACACAAGAATCGCTTGAAACCAGGGTGTGGAGGTTGCAGTGAGCCATCTTACTACTGCACTCCAGCCTGGGCAACAAAGCAAGACTGTCTCAAAAAATATCCCAACTGATTATTTTGTAATATATTCACAAACTTATCCCAAAGTTTTTGTAGAAAAGCCAAACATCTAGAATGGCAACCCAATTCTGAAGAAGAAAGTTGAAAAGCTCACACTACTAAATTCCAGGAGATATTGTAAGACTACAGTAATCAAGACAGCATGGTATTGGTAAAAGAATACAGACAGAGAGATTCCAAAAATAGACCCGCATCAATACAATTATATTGTGAGGAGAGATGAATAGAAACAGGGGATTTTTAGGATGTCATCCACTGTTCTGCACAATGCTGTAATGGTAGATGTATTAGTCCATCCTCACACTGCTAATAAAGACATACTCAAGACTTGGGTAATCTATAAAGGAAAGAGTTTTAATGGCTTCAAAGTTCCACATGGTTGGGGAGGCCTCACAATCATGATAGAAGGCAAAGGAGGAGCAAAGGCACATCTTACATGGTAGCAGGCAAGAGAGAGTGTGCAGAGGAACTGCCCTTTATAAAACCGTCAGATCTTGTGAGATTTATTTGTTAGCAAGAGGACAGAATGGGAAAACCCACCCCATGATTTAATTACCTCCCACCAAGTCCCTCCATGGCATGTGGGGATTATGGGAGCTACAGTGGACATATAACACTATGCATTTGTCAAAACCTATTGAATATTACAGCACAAATGGTGGACTTTAATGTGAGCAAATTTGAAAAAATTAAGAAACAATCACTTAGGTCAGGAAAATCCTAAGACAGAATACAGAACATAGTTTAAAAAGATATATACATATATAGTTTTTAATTTACTATATATATAAAAATATATATAGTGAATACTATGCATATATATAGTAAATACATACATAAAGATAGATATATAGTAAATACTATGTGTATATATATATATAGTATTTACAACTGTAAGAAATAATCTTACTAAAGTGGATAGGAGGAAATGATATTGACCTAAGTATTTTTGGAAATGAATAGAGTCTATAAAACTAAAGGCAGAAGAAACTATACATAAGCACTGTACTGTGTTTTACAAAGTTGTTTCTCAAGGAGATAGCAAGTAAACAATTGTGGTGCTGCTATACATGGGCACCTGAATTAAACAGTTAAGCAAACAGGTGGCAGATGATGGGAGCCAAGTTTCTCACTGTTGGAACAGGAAGTTACAGTTAAGCAAGGGAAGGGGTTAGAATGATCTATGTGGCAATAGATTACAGTTGGAGACATCAACATGAGCTTAGGTTTAGCTTATATAGATACAGATGGTTACATATAGAAATATTTATAAAAATGTGTACATACATGGGTTAGTATATAAACATGTGTTCTTGCTCTGTCAGCTGATAGTTCCTAGGAGCAATAATACCTCAGCAGCAACAAACATGCCCAGATCTTGGAATCTGTATTAGTCAGTGTCCTTCAGAGCAACAGATCCAATACAAGATATATACGTGTGTATATACACACACACACACACACAAGATGATGTATTATGGGAATTCCCTCCATACAAATATGGAGGCCAAGAAGTCCCACAATATTCCCTCTGCAAGCTGAAGACCCGGGAAAGCCATCCACACTGGTAAGGGTGGATCTTCTTCACTCAGCCTATTGACTCAAACACTAATCTCTTCCAAAAACGCCCTCACAGTCACATCCAGAGATAATGTTTCATTGGCTATCATCTTGGCATCCTTTGACCAAATTAAGTGGACACATAAAATTTACCATCACAGCTTCTAACATCATTCTCCAATAAAAGGAACCAGGGCTCCTTGGGAAAATGGCTAACTGTAAGACTGAGGCAGGAAATACACAAGATGAGCCTGGATCATTTCGAAGTGCCAGAATGTCAATACTCAAAACAAACAAGCTCACAATGATGGGGGCGTGTCAAAGGGACACAGGAGCCAACTGAAACAGCTCCCAGTATTCGAAGCTGAAACACTTTGAGCAACAAGAAATAAAGTGGCATTGGATTGTAATCCAAAATACAAAGTAAACACTCATGAATCCATACTGTCAGTGAAATAATAGACCTTGGAGACTCAGAAGGGTAGAAGAGCAGGAGGAGGGTGAGGAATGAGAAATTACCGCATGGGTACAATATGCACGATGTTGGTGACAGCTACACTAAAAACCTAGACTTCACCACTACACAATATATTTAAAAAGTTAAAGTTTGTTTTTACAGATTTAAGGGTTACAGGTGTAGTAACAAGTAACAAAACTGTACTTATACCCCCCAAATCTATAAAAACAAACTTTAAAAAAAAAAAAAAAGAATGTGTTTCTTTCTCCATTGGTACCTATTGGGAGGAGGTGAGAAACCCAGCAATAACGAGCAACTGTAAGTATGCTTTCTTTTATATATAGATATGGAGAAAGAGAGAGAGAGATTGAATTATTGTAACAAATCTACCATAATTGGGAAATTGACTACAGGATATATGAAAACTCTCCATACTGTTTTCACAGTTTTTCTGTAAATCTAAAACTGTTCTCAAATTAAGGGTTTGGTTTCGTTTTTTTTTTAGAAAACATGTTGTGTTCTGCTTCTAGTATCAATCAAATGATGTGGAAAGACCCAGGAAATTCTCTGGGTATTAGCTTCCCCCCTTCTATAAAATGATATTCTAGGTCCGGCTTTGGTGAATTAAGTCTGTAAGGGTGTGGGAAAAAAAAGTTACTGTGTATAAAAATAGCGCTGAAGATTTGAAGATTCCTTTTCTTTCTGATATTCTAAATCCTTGCTATTCAAAATGTGTTCTAAGAACCAGCAGCATCTACACTGGGAGCCTGTTAGAGAGGTCGAATCTCAGAACCTGCCACAGGTCTGCTGCAGAATCTGCATTTTAACAAGATCCAGGATGAATGGTGTACAGGTAGGAAGCATTCTTCTACATGGCAGCAAGGACATGGGCTCCATGTAAATGTGTCATATACCAAGAGTTCATCTGGGGTCTCATTCAAAGCTGTAAACTTCCATTTAACTGCACTGGCGGCTGCCATCCACCTTACAAACTTCTTTTGCCCAACACCTCAAGTTCAAAATCCAAATAAGAGGTTTCATTTTTAGGTGAACTCCTGTATACCACGGTTTTTGTAGCAGGAGAAATCGTGTAGCTATAATTGAATGTGTGCATCATCCCCACACAGGGTGTGACTGTAAGCACCCAACTGGTTCACCTTGCCCACAACCCAGAAAGAGCCAATTTATCAAGGCTGGGGAATTGCAAAGGAAAAAGAGTAATTCATGCAGGACTGGCTGTGTGGAAGACCAGAGTTTTATTATTACTCAACTCGGTCTCCCCAAGCATTAGGGAGTTTTTAAGAACAACTTGGTGGACTCGGGGGGTTGGGGGGGAATGCCAGTGAGCTGGGAGTACCGATTGGGCAGGTCAGAGGGAGCTGAAGTTACCTTCTTGCATTAAGTCAGTTCCTGAGTTGGGACCACAAGATCAGATGAGTCATTTTACCATCTGGGTGTTGCCAGCTGATCCATCAAGTGCAGGGTCTGCAGAATACCTCAAGCAGTGATCTTAGGTTTTACAATAAGGGATTTTATCCCAGGAGCAATTTGAGAAGGGTCAGAATCTTAGCACTTTCACCTGCATGACTCCTAAACCATAATTTCTAATCTTGTGGCTAATTTATTAGGCCTAGAGAGGCAACCTAGTCCTCAGGCAAGAAGGTTTGTTTTGGGGAAACGCTGTTTTTGTCTTCATTTTAACTTTTAACTTAAGTTCCTCCCACAGTTAGTTCATCCTACTCCCAGGATTGAACAAAATCAGCTTGGAGGTTAAAAACAAGTTGAAATTGGATAGGTCAGAGCTCTTTCACTGTCTCAATTATAATTTTGCAATGGCAGTTTTATGAAACATAGACCAAAATGCCTTTATGGGAACTCCAGAAACCAGTCCTCTAAGCTTTAAGACTTTGTTTATTGACACCCAAAGTCGTCATAAAATGTATCTTGCTACAGCTGTTGCCACTTCACTGAAGCCTACCGAGGCCTTGCCCAGGAACTTCCTTCTTAGCCCTGCAAGAGTACCCACCAACCAACCTCAGATTATTACGTTAGATTCACCAAAGACATAAGCTCTTAATAAGCACATCATGAAATCCTGAACACACCAGAGGCATGGGCTCCACCATGTATCGTGTCTGCTGCTTTGAAACATTTTGTGTGTTCCTTAGATATTACCAAATGCTCTAGGAAGAAAAAGGAAAGGGTTTCCACAATCAAATAGGGTTGTGAAACTACTTGTTCTCTTGGAGATTTACAGTGCTCATTAGCATATTAAAGGTTCTGGGTATTCTTTCAAAATGGAAATCAATTTAACCTTGTTTAAACCAGCATTTTCCAAGTTTATTTGGTCATTGAACCTTCTTTGGTTAAAATTTCTCAAAAAAACTAGTTCACGGATAATTGGCTTAAAAGAAATAAAAGTATAGCATTATTTTAAAATCTCAAATTAAATAAAACTTTGGCATAAAAATAGTTGTTTCAGAGAAAAATGGCAGAATAGAAAGTCCCAGCCCTTATTCCCCAGAGAAAATACAACTTAACAATATTCAGACCAAAATGCTTTTGTGAGAAGTGCAGAAACCAATGAAGACATGCAGCAGAGCTAAGGGAGTGAAAGGCCTAGAATAGCTTCATCACTATGGGTAATAAGAGCCTGTTTCACTTTACCCCTAATTTCCCCTCCCGCAAGTCAACACAGCTCAGCTTGTCTCACAGCTTCTGGGGAGTGCATAAGATGAGCAGAACGTGTATCCAATGTTCTAATATTTTCAGAGAGCTTCCTGAAGGACAGGTTTCTGTCTTGACTAACTTGGCGCACTAACAGAACTAACATAGTTTGCATGCCTGGGAGTCGCTGAAGCAAGGATGTGGGAACGCTCCCATGTGAGACCCCCAAGTAGTGGGTCACACCATATGGTTGAGCTTGATCCCGGACACAAGGCCCCCTGTTGGAGGTAGTCAAGCTATGGGAAAGAAGGACTGCAAGAAGGCTTATGTGATACACAAAAAATAGCATGAGTTATTACTCTATTGTGCTGAGGTGATGGGAGGCACAGTGTCCACTTTTGGTTCTCACGGTGTCCACTTTTGGTTCTCATGGTGTCTACTTTTGGTTCTCACAGTGTCCACTGTTGTTTCTCTATTCATTATAGTTTCTTCTTAAAGTTATAACTTAGGCCGGGTGCGGTGGCTCAAGCCTGTAATCCCAGCACTTTGGGAGGCCGAGGCGGGTGGATCACGAGGTCAAGAGATCAAGACCATCCTGGTCAACATGGTGAAACCCCGTCTCTACTAAAAATACAAGAAATTAGCTGGGCATGGTGGCACGTGCCTGTAATCCCAGCTATTCAGGAGGCTGAGGCAGGAGAATTGCCTGAACCCAGGAGGCGGAGGTTGGGGTGAGCCGAGATCATGCCATTGCACTCCAGCCTGGGTAACAAGAGAGAAACTCCGTCTCAAAAAAAAAAAAAAAAAAGTTATGACTTAAATCTTCAAAGCAAGCTGATAGTAAAAATTGCTTTGTTTATGTCTTTCCTGCACCTGGACCCTTGATATGGTATTTACAATACTGCTTGTGACTTAACGATTTATAATGTAGCCTGTGATTTTCTTGTGAAACTCCTGACCTAGATAAATAGTTTCTTTTAAACTTTTAAACTTAGATATTGCACCCGGACTCTTGTGACTGATAATTGCACCCCCCCCCCCGGCTTTAACCTGATTATGTATCTCCCTGTTCCCAGCGTATTTATCCAAAATATGGTGACTTGTGATTGTATTGTAAAACTTTCTGTTCCCATGAAACACTGATCCCATGATGTAAACACTTCTACTTGTAATGTATATAACCAGGCCCTGAGTTCAATAAAGATGTTGATGAAGCATCTGACTTCTCAACCCTCCAAACCCTGTCTGTTCTTTCTTCTTCTCTTCCACGCACCCCCCTCTCCAGGTTGGGACCCTCTTGCTGGCCAAGAGCCCCCCGGCAGACGTGCCGGCCCCCACACAAGGACAAGATGAGGCAGCTTGCTGCAGCACCAGAGAGCCTACAGGACCACATAGAGAAGCTGAGACATCTTAATACAAACAGAAAAAGACACTAAACTCACAGCTTCTCCCTAGGGAATAGTGAGAGGAGTGAGCATAAGTCCAGCATTCCAACTTTGCAGAAAGCTGCCTAAAAGACTAGTGTCTGTCTCACCTGATTCTACGTACTTAAAGGGGGCTGTCATAGTTTCGATGCTTGGGGACCTGAGAACAAAGGAAAAGAGGGTGGCTCACTGAGCACCAGAGAACCTGCAGAACCAGAGACAGACACTAGGAAAAGCAAGAGATTACAAGTCCTGAAAAACAAACTAGCAAACCTTTCTAATTGGAAAACAATGGGCACAAGCCAAAAATATTGCATCCCTCCAAAAAAGGTTTCAGAGGTCCCCAGAATCTATAGCCAGGCTGACTGGTGAGTTATTCCCTCAATTAATCTAGTCCATAAAGACTGGGAAATGTTACTGTTTTTGCAATGCATAAAACTCAGCTCCCATGTCCCCCCACCCCAAAAATCACAAGGCACACAAAGAAACAGGGAAACAGCCAAATCAAGAAACAAAATTAATTTCCAGGAATCAACATCCAAAATTTGATGTAATCAGGTACACCAAAGTCTCACAAATTACCACTAAAGAGCTTACTCATGTAACCAAATACTATCTGTACCCCAACAATTTGTGAAATAATAAAATATAATAAATGTTTTAAAAATTGATGCAATCCCATTTACAATAGCATCAAAAAGAATAAGATACTTAGGAATAAAGTTACCAAGGAGACAGAAAGAGAAGTGAGGGTGATCTTGCTGCAACACCTGTCACCCCATTGATTGGCTGATCCAGCTGGATAGGCAGATGTTCCCTTTCTCTCTCACTGCTCCATGTGCATCTCTCTTGAAGCTGTGCACTGGTTGAAGAGGACAACCATCCCTGATAGAGAAGTACCAGTCTTCAGTCAAGGGTATATGAGTAGCTGCATTCCCCTGCTAGAACCTGCAAACAAGCTCTCAAGGTCCATTTGCAGGAGAATGTAGGGTAGTCAAGCTTCCAAGACTCCAGACACATCCAAATGAGGTGCTGCATGTGGCAGTCTGCCTTTCTTTTGGAAAAAAAAAACACACACACACAAGGAGACAAAAGACTTGTACAATGAAAACCATAAAGCATTGCTAAAATAAATGAAAGAAGACATAAATAAATGGAAAGACATCCTATGTTCATGAATTGGTAGACTTCATTTTCTTAAAATGTCCGTACTACCCAACATAATCTACAGACTCAATGCAATTCCTATCAAAAGCTCAATCACATTTTTTTGCAAAAATAAGAGAAATATCCTTAAATTCCTATGGAATCTCAAGGAACCCCAAATAGCCAAAATAATCTTGAGAAAGAAGAACAAAGCTGGAGGCTTCACACTTCCTGACTTCAAAGCATATAACAAAGCTTCATTAATCAAACCAGTGTGACATTTACATAAAGCCAAACATAAAGACCAATGAAACAGAAAAGAAAGCCCCTAAATAAATCTGTAAGTCAAATCATAGCAAGGGTACCAAGACTACACAATGGAGAAAGCATATTGTCTTCAACAAATAGTCATTAAAAAATTCAATATCTACATGAAAAAGAGTGAAGATGAACTCTTATCTCAACACCAGATACAAAAATTACGCAATATGGATTTAGCACCTAAACATAAGACCTGAAACTGAAAAATTCTTAGAAGAAAACATAGGCTTTATGACACTTGAATGCACAGTGATTTCTTGGATGTGACACCAAAAGCACAGATAACAAAAGCAAAAATAGATAAATGAGATAACATTAAACTTAAAAACTTGTGCAGCAAAAAGACCATTCCATTCAGTGAAAAGGTAACCTACAAAATGGGGGAGAATGTTTGCAAACCATATGATGGATAAAGGTTTAATATTTACATATTTTTTAAACTCCTACAACTTGATAATAAAAAAAACTCAAAGGACTTGAATAGACATTTCTTCAAAGAAAATACACCAGTGGCCAATAACCATATGAAAAGATGCTCAACATCTCTAATCAACAAAGAAATGTAGACAAAACCACAGTAAGATATCACCTCATATCCATCAGGATGGTCACTATCAAAAACATAGAAATAATAAATGTTGGTTAGGATGTGTAAAAATTGAAACCCCTGTACAATGTTGGGTATGTCTGTAAAATGGTGCAGCTGGTCTGGAACAGTATACACATTCCTCAAAAAACTAAAAGTATCACATGACCCAATAACGCTACTTCTTTTTTTTTTTTTTTGAGACGGAGTTTCACGCTTGTTACCCAGGCTGGAGTGCAATGGCGCAATCTCGGCTCACCGCAACCTCCACCTCCTGGGTTCAGGCAATTCTCCTGCCTCAGCCTCCCGAGTAGCTGGGATTACAGGCACGCGCCACCATGCCCAGCTAATTTTTGTATTTTTAGTAGAGACGGGGTTTCACCATGTTGACCAGGATGGTCTCAATCTCTTGACCTCGTGATCCACCCACCTCGGCCTCCCAAAGATAACCCTACTTCTAAGTACACATCCAAAACATTTTAAAACAGGATCTCAAAGAGATATTTGTGTGCTCATATGTGTTGCAGCATTATTCACAACAGCCAAGATAAGGGAGCAGCCTAAATGGCCATGGATGAATGGATAAAGAAAATGTAGTCGCCAAGGGCTGCAGGTAGGGGGTACAGAGTTTCAGTCATGCAAGATGAAAAGTTCTAGAAATCTTTTTACAAAAATATGCATAAAATTAATAATACTGTAATGTACACTTAAAATTAAGAGGCAGAAAACTAGAAAAAGAAAAGCAAATTAAATCCAAAGTAAGTAGAATAAATAAATAATAATATTAAGTCATAAATTAATGAAATAGAAAACAGAAAATCAATAGAGAAAATCAACAAACCCAAAAACTGATTCTTTAAAAAGATATATAAAGTCCATAAGCTTCTAGCCAGGCTAAATAAGAAAAAAAAAATGGAGTGAACACAAGTAACTAGTAACAGAAATGAAAGAAAGACATTACTAAAAATCCCATGAATGTTAAAATAATAATAAAGGAATACTATTAACAACTCTATGCCCACAAATTTGATCATCTGAATGAAATGGACCAATTCCATAAAAGACACAATCAGTCAAAACTCACACAAGAAGAAATAGACAATTGGAATAGGTCTTTACCTATTAAAGAAATTAAATCAATAATTTATCATCTTCCAAAACAGAAAGAACCTTACCTACATGGGTTCACAGATGAATTCTAGCAAGCACTTAGGAAGAAATACCAATTCCCTACAATCTCTTTCAGAAGACAGAAGCAAAGGGACTACTTCATGGTTCATTTTATGAGGTCGACATTACCTTATTGCCAAAACCAAACAAATATATAAGAAAATAAAACTACAGACCAATATCTATTACGAACATAGATGCAAAATTTCTCAACAAAATATTAAGAAATCAAACCTAACAATGTACAAAAAGAATTAATACACCACAACAAAGTGAGATTTATTCTAAGTATGCAAACCTTGTTTGGCAATAGAAAACCAATTACTGCAATACATCATATCAACAGGCTAAAGAAGAAAAAAACGCATGGCCACATCAGTGGCTATAGAAAAAGCATTTGACAAGACCCAGCACCCATTCGTGATTTTTTTTTATCTCTCAGTGAATTGGAAATAGAATTTCCTCAACTTCATAAAGAAAATCTACAAAAAATCTATAGCTAACATACTTAATGGTGAGAAACTGGCAGTTTTCTCACTAAAATCAGGAATAAGCCAAGGAAGTCTCCTCTCACCATTCTGTTTCAACATTATCGTGAATGTCCTAACTAATGTAATAAGATAAGAAAAGGAAATAAAAGCTACACTGGTTAAGAATAAATAAATAAAACTGTCTTGCTGAAATGAATTTAAAAAGACATAAATTAATGGAAAGACATTCTGTGTTCACAAATTGGAGACTTAATTTTGTTAAAATGTCCATAGTACCCAGAGTAATCTACAGATTAAATGCAATCCTTATCAAAAGCTCAATCATATTTTTTACAGAAATAAAAGGAATATCCTAAAATTAATATGGACTCTCAAAGGACCTCAGATAGTCAAAATAATCTTAAGAAAGAATGATGCTGTAGGCCTCACACTTCCAATCTTCAAAGCATGTTACAAAGCTGCAGTAGTCAAACCAGTTCACAGTGACATGATTGTCTACGAAGAAAATCCAAAAGACTTCACACACATACACACGCACACAAACACACACACATGCACACACACATACACACATGCACACACACATACACATGCACACACACATACACAATGCACACACACACATGCACACACATACACACATACACACATGCACACAAACACACACATGCACACATACACACATGCACACACACATACACACATACACATGCACACACATGCGCACACACATACACACACATGCACACACATGCACACAAACACACATGCACACACACACATGCACACACACACACACACATGCACAAACACACACACACGCAACCTGGAACTAAAAGGCAATTTTAACAAGGTGGCAGGATACAAGGTTAATACACAAAAGTCAATCACTTTCTTGTATGTCAGCAATGAACAAGTAAAATTCAAAATTAAAAAACAGTACCATTTGCATTAGCACCTTCTAAAAATAAAACACTTAGGTATAAATCTAATCAAATATGTATGAGATCTACATGAGGAAAACTCCCAAACTCTAATCAAAGAAATCAAAAGAGCTAAAGAAATGAAGAGATAGGGAAGAAAGACCCAATATTGTCATGACAGTTCTTCTCAACTTGATCTATAGATTTAATGAGATCACAATCAAAATTCCAACAAGTTATTTTGTAATTATTAACAAACTGTTCTGACGTTTACAGATAGAGGCAAAAGACACAGAATAGCCAACACAATATTAAAAGAAGACTGATACTACCTGAACTTATGACATTACAAAGCTTCAATAATCAAGACAGTGTGGTGTTGGTGACAGAATAGACAAATACATCAATTTAACAGAATGGAAAGCCACGTAAATGCAGTTAACTCATCTTTGACAAAGGAGTAAAGACAGTACAATGGAGCAAAGGCAGTCTTTTGGATAAATGGTGCTGGAACAATTGAACATCCAGATTCAAAAATTAAAATAAATTTGATCTAGAAGCAGACCTTATACCCTTTACAAAACTTAACTCCAGATGGATCATAGACCTAAATTTAAAATGCAAAAGTATAAAACTCCTACAAGGTAACATAGGAAAGAATCTAGATAACCTTGGGTTTCGGGGTGACTTTTTAGATACGACAAAGGCATGATCCATGAAAGGAAGAATTCATAAGCTGGACTTTATTAAAGTTAAAAAATTTTGGTGTGAAAGACACTGTCAAGAGAATGAAGAAACATACCCCAAACTGGGAGAAATATTTACAAAAGACATAGTTGATAAAGAACTGTCATTCAAACATAAAGACACTCAACAATAAGAACACAACACAATTTTAAAATATTGCAAAGACTCTAATAGACACTTCACTGAAGAAGATGCACAGATGGCAAATAAGCATATGAAAAGATGCTCCACATCATATGTCATCAGGGAAATGCAAATTAAAACAATAATGAGATACCCCAAGTTTAAAAAATAGTTATTTTGGGATTTTCCCCCTCTTGGGTCCCCTTCCACCCTCGTGGAAGCTGCTTTCCCTCACCTAAACTCCATCTCTCTCTCAATTCCCTTCCACTCAGTGTAGACGCTGCTTTCCTCTCCCGGATTCCATCTTTCTGGATTCTCTCACGCAGTGTGAGAGCAGCTTTTCTTTCTCTCTCCTTTTTCTCTCTCTGCCTAAATAAACCACTTTCTGCAAACACACAGACACACACACACACAAATAGTTGTTTCTGTGGTTATAAGGGCAGAAATGGTAAAGAGGTGGGGCCTCAAGAAGTTTAGATTCACAACTTATTCTTCCTTGGATATTTTAATGCATTGTGGCTTTTAGGTAGAAAAATCCAGTACATTTGAGCTGAAAATATTTATCATAATATTCTAGCATGTACCAGAAAATAATACATTTATTTATTTTTACATCATTCTTTTCGCTCTTTAAAGGAAAAAAAAAAAAACAGGAAAAAGATATATACAACAACTTCATATTCCCTCAAGTTGGAGAAAACATGGGGGTGGGGGTGGAGTCTAAATGTTTCCTAAAGCTGCAAAATCAAACATCACTGAGCACACGGCAGATCCGATTCCACCTGGTTATCGTACACGACTACCGCATGTTTTCCTTTCACTACTGGCACTTTTGTCAGCCCTGTTCCCCTGCACATTCTTATCACCTTTATCCTGCTTATGATCTACTTTGCGCTGTTCCACTTATTCCTCTCCAGCTCTTGTCCACCCTTCTCTGCCCTGTTCTGGGCCCCAGCAGACTGACCTTTGTGGAATGCATTTCCCAGGCTCATTTGCCCTCTGGCTTCTGGTTGGATTTGACAAATGGAGTTACCAGCAAGCAACTGAAAGGCAGAGAGAAGAAATTATGTGTGTATTCCATGGCTCCCTCCCCACTAGACAATAGTTGGACATGGTCTATGTTTTTCTAGCCACGGTCACGTTTCCTTTTGGGAAGGCCCTCTCCAACAGCTATCGCTCCTGCCAACTTCACATCACCATTTGTCCTTTGCTTGTCAGGAAAGGCAATGTCTCCCCACTGATTTTGATCCTACAATGCCTTGCTATTCTTTGTTAGTACCCTTCACCCTATCTACATCTTTGGAAACACCCCTTCTTTTTTTCCATTTTTTTAATTGCATTTTAGGTTTTGGGGTACATGTGAAGAACATGCAAGATAGTTGCATAGGTACACATGTGGTAGTATGATTTGCTGCCTTCCTCCCCTTCACCTATATATGGCATTTCTCCCCCTGCTATCTCTCCCCAACTCCCCACCCCCCACTGTCCCTCCCCTATTCCCCCCAAGAGACCCCAGTGTGTAGTGCTCCCCTCCCTGTGTCCATGTGTTCTCATTGTTCATCACCCACCTATGAGTGAGAATATGCGGTATTTCATTTTCTGTTCTTGTGTCAGTTTGCTGAGAATGATAGTCTCCAGGTTCATCCATGTCCCTACAAATGACACGAACTCATTGTTTTTGATGGCTGCATAATATTCCATTGTGTATATGTGCCACATTTTCCCAGTCCAGTCTATCATCAATGGGCATTTGGGTTGGTTCCAGGTCTTTGCTATTGTAAACAGTGCTGCAATGAACATTCGTGTGCATGTGTCCTTATAGTAGAACAATGTATAATCCTTTGGATATATACCCAGTAATGGGATTGCTGGGTCAAATGGAATTTCTATTTCTAGGTCCTTGAGGAATCGTCACACTGTCTTCCACAATGGTTGAACTAATTTACACTCCTACCAGCAGTGTAAAAGTGTTCCTATTTCTCCACATCCTCTCCAGCATCTGTTGTCTCCAGATTTTTTAATGATCGCCATTCTAACTGGCGTGAGATGGTATCTCAATTGGTTTCGATTTGCATCTCTCTAATGACCAGTGATGATGAGCATTTTTTCATATGTTTTTTGGCCTCATGTATGTCTTCTTTTGTGAAGTGTCTGTTCATATCCTTTGCCCATTTTTGAATGGGCTTGGTTTTTTCTTGTAAATCTGTTTTAGTTCTTTGTAATTCTGGATATCAGCCCTTTGTCAGATGGGTAAACTGCAAAAATTTTTTCCCATTCTGTTGATTGCCGATTCACTCTAATGACTGTTTCTTTTGCCGGCAGAAGCTGTGGAGTTTGATTAGGTCCCATTTGTCTATTTTGGTTTTTGTTGCCAATGCTTTTGGTGTTTTGGTCATGAAGTCTTTGCCTACGCCTATGTCCTGAATGGGTTTGCCTAGATTTTCTTCTAGGGTTTTTATGGGCAAACACCCCTTCATTAAACTTTCCTGAATTATAATTGCATAAACCATTTATTTCCTGCAGGACCCTGACCAATCCACCACTGTTAAGATAAACTAAACACAAAGGCACCTCAACAAAGTATTTGAGTAGCAAGCAACGACCTTTTTCATATGCTCATGGAGCAAGCTCCGAGTTAGAATGAATAGCTGTCTCCACATTGCAAACCAGGCTTCCTAATTAACCTATCCCATCATCTCCAGTTTGCCTTATGAAAGCTTGTACTAAAGAGAAACTTTAAAGAGATCTGTGTTGTGAGATCTTGCCACAGAGGGCAGAGTCTGCAAAGGAAGAGCTATTCCAACATCAAAGCAGAATGGGGGTAGCAGAGAGGCCCCAATGAAGGTAGCCAGCCTTCAGCAGGTGGTGTCAGGGAGGGTCAGAACCAATTGCCAGAGGTTAATTTGGGTTGTTCCGAATGGGCCAACCCCAAGAAGATAGTTCAGGATAGGTGACACCCACAAATAATTGGGCAGAGGATAATTCTCACAGTGATTAATGAAAGTCTTGGCCTCTGACTCCCATAAACTCATAAGAAAAATTAAATTTCCCACTAGATTCCTCCCCTGCCTGGGGACAGAAAAGCCTGTTGTTCAGCCTCGCAGGATGCAGGCAGGCAAAAGAATTGACTACAAAAAATTATTTAATTACCTGGGTTCCCAGGGCTGCCTCACCTTTTTCCCCAACTTCAGAGCCTCCACTAGCCTGCAGTAGAGGCAGGGGGAAGAGGGGTCACCTGCACCAAGCCTCCTGTCTCATGCTGCGCACTTTACCCACCTTCTTTCCTTAAGGTGACTCTCCATATTACCCCAAAGGATAGATATAGACAGAGGGAGTCACCGACCTTCCAGATGAAAGAGGCATCAAGAGGCAAAGCCACTCTGGTTAATATTCCAGGATCATAGAAGATTATCCCGTCTTACTTAACACATTTTACAAAATACAGCAAGGGGTTTGGGGGGACAGAAGCAGGGAAAAGATAAATAGGTGAATAGGTGAAGCACAGGGAATATTGAGGGCAGTGAAACTATTCTGTATGAAACTGTAATGGTAGATACGTGTCTTTAAGCATTTGTCAAAACCCATAGAACTATACAACTCAAAGAGTCAACCTTAATGTAATCAATAGGTTATAGTCAATAGTAATGTATCAATAGTGGTTTAATGGGAACGTAGGTATCACACTAATACAAGGTGTACCTAGTAGGGAAATTGTGTGCTTGGGGTGGAGGGGAGTGGAAGGATGAAAATATGGAACTCTCTATACTATCTCCTCAATTTTCCTGCAAATCTAAAACTGTACTACAAAACAGTCTATTGATTATAAGACAGCATTTCCCTTGAGCTCTCTGACTCTAAGAAAGGCCCCAAGAGGTGGACTTTGAATTATTCTTTGACTTCTAGAAAGGTAAAAGTATTCCCAGAGGACAGCAACATGAACAAACCCCAGGATAAGTCCCACAAGATGGGACCGACAGTATGAGGAGATGGAGTCACAGCTCATAAACATATATTTTATTATCCAGTTCATAAAAGCCAACTGTCTCATCACCTAATCATAATAGAGGCATAAACTAATAGAGAATAAACTCATGGAGACAGATCGATGAGGCTGAGAATCAGGTGTTGGAACAGAAGAACGATCAATTTGAGTATCCAGGGAAATGAAAGTAGGACTTGAAAATATCCCCATGAATTGCTCTGTCTCAGCTGTGTCCTAACTCCAATGTGAGAATGAAAGGGACAGGGTACCCTGAAGGTGGATGAGGCAGAGGCTCTGGATCCTCTCAACTTTCCTTTCTCCTTCTTCTGGGGGAAAAAAAAAACTGCTTATTAAGCATTCAACACCAGGCTGGATGCCAGAGATTTTGGAGGTAGAGTCGACCTGTCCAGCCCTCCAAGAACTGCAAGGAGGAAGCAGACCCTACCTTCCACAGTGAAGCAAGAATGGAGCTCGGGCAGACTAGAGAGGGCTGCCCAAGGAGAGGCAGGCATGTTGAAGATGTGTGTGGCTGGGAGGTGGAGGTGGGAGGTCTAACTGAAAGAAGGTTATGAAGGAAGGTAAAAGATTGCCTTTAGACTCGAGCACCAGTAAAGGTAGTGCAAAGCCATTGAGATTTTTTGAGCAACGCAGAGAAGTGTTTCATGGGCACTGTGGTAGATTACATTTTGAGGGCCAATCTTTTACACCTCCCTGTGTCCACACCCTTTCCCGTGTGACTTTCCAGTTCCCTGTGTTGACATCAGTGGACTGTATTTCGCCACCCCTTGACTTCAGGGTCAGCTCTAAAAGCTGCCAGTGCGATCTGAGCAGATGTGACACAGAGCTGAGGCTTGAAATATGCTTTTGCCGTGGAGTCTTCCCTTGTGTACTTCTGCCATTGCCATAATGAGGACATGCCCTGGATAGATTGCTGGCCTGGGGAAGGATGAAAGACACTACCCAAGAGACCTACAAACTTGCAGTGAGAAGTAGAGCTTCCCCAGCCATTGCGGTCAAAGCAGATCCACTCAGCTGTGCTCGACTTAGATCAATCAGTCCTCAGCCAACTCACAACGCACGGGCAACTCCAGCTGAGATCGATAGACACGTCCATTAACCTGCAGATGACTGAGCTAAATAAATGCTTTTTGTTGTATGTCCCCAAGATTTTTGTGCTTGCTCGTTACACGTAATAGCTGACTGATAACGATCCCATATTTCCCTCCAAAAAAATTATGGAATACTTTGTCAAGGAAACTAGTCACTCCATGGTCAACCATGGGCACTTGTGAGGCTAAGGCTAGGGAGTGTTTCCTCTTTTTGTGGACAGAAGGGCAGAGAATGCTGGAAACAACTGTGGAGAAGTCACGGTTCTGGGTAAGACAATGTGCTCATATCCCTCCTATGTGTCTAACCTAATCTAACTCTCCCAAACCTTCTAGAAAAAAAAAAAAATCTTAGACATTAGGAGCATTCTAGAAGGTTCTGGGAAATGTTCAACCAATTCTGGGGAGTTGACGAGCAAACTGCCCTAGAAAGTAAAGATTATAAGTCACCAAAACATTGACATTTTTTCACACAACTTTCAAACCTAAGTATTTCTGAGCTTTGGCAGTTTGCATCCATGAAAACACATTTTCATCACAGCAATGAAATTTGGTTTATAACAAATTGATCTTTTTCAGTATATCACACATAGCTGAAGTCATACCTGTCCTGAGCATGTTGAACTCATTTTAGTCCTCTGACTTTAAAATTTTGGCTGACCCTCAACTATTTTAAAAGGTTCAGGCCTCACAACTGTCAGCAACTCTGTTATTAGGAAAAAAAAAAAAAAAGACCAGCGGTGCCATTTGAACATTTCAGTCCCAAGACCTTATCTCTGTTTCATGACAGCTGGTTCCAGGCAAGCTTGGGCAACGCAGCTCTATGCATTTATTACTACCTAATCAAGAATTTGGGGCCACTAGCTGGAGAGAGAATTCGTTGTCCCCAGGACTGACATTCAAACCCTAACAAACCTTCTCTTTCTCACAGGCAGAGATGGGGCAGAAATGAACCTCAAGTGCTGTGGCCAGAGCTGCACAGCCGTCTCCAGGCCCCCAGCCCCTGTCCTTCCAGACATCTGTTTATAGCAGACGCAGCTCAGCTCACGTCCCGGTTAATCCCGGAAAACATGCTCTCCGTGGCTGGCTCTGCCCATAGGATGAATCAGAAGATTTCAAATCAGCAATTTAACAAAGTCCTAAGTTTTAGGACTTTTAATCTAGTTTTTTATAGCATCTATAACAAAATGGACCTTGTCGAAGTATAAAAAGCCCTCTTTTATGCTTTTCTGTAAATGTGTGTCAGCCCCTCCCACAGCCTCACAGCCTCCTCCAGCGTCACTCAACATCCAGCCCTTTCCCATTAAGCTCCTCCCTGTCCCCCTCCCTGTCAAAGCATCAGCCCATCCCTGGGCGTGGTCCACCCACACTCACCCTCGCTGACCTCTGGGATGTAGGGAAGCTAAGCCAAGGAGACTGGGTGAGGATCAGAGACCAGGGCTGCACACTTAGAGCTTATCCATGAGGCTTGCCACTGCCATGAGCATGAATATCTCGTTATGATGACACAACCCTTATCTTGTCAGACAGAAATATCCCATTTTGAGAGACGAAACCTAGCAGGGCAGAAAATGAGAAAGATACCAAACCCAGATTGTCAGGGAAGGCACTTATCAGAAGCCAATATAGCTCCAATCCCTCAGGTTTAGGGACAGAGAGGAGGATGCAGGCCCAGGCATTGTTGCACCTAACAAAACTCAGTCGCTGCCCGATCACAGCCAAGCTAGCTCCACCGGCCAGATACACAGTGTGCCCCGGTGACAAGAATAGATTCTCTCCTCACCTGGGACGGGAAGAACATGATACTGCCACAGCACCACATCCTGGCTCCTTGATGTGCCAAAATGCAGAGCCTAAAGACACCAGCAACACGTAAACCACAAGGGTATTTGTCAAAGGCTGCTCACTCTTGTTCAATTGCCCATATTTATGCGGCCCTGGTAATGAGGATAATAAGGAAAAACGCGGCCAGGCTCAGTAGCTCACACCTGTAATCCCAGCACTTTGGAAGATCAAAGCGGGTAGATCAAAAGGTCAGGAGTTCGAGACTAGCATGGTCAAACCCCATCTCTACTAAAAATACAAAAAATTAGCCGGGTGTTGTGGTATGCACCTGTAATCCCAGCCACTTGGGAGGCTGAGGCAGGAGAATCGCTTGACCCCAGGGGGCGGAGGCTGCAGTGAGCGGAGATCGCACCGTTACACTCCAGTCTGGGTGACAGATCAAGACTCCATCTCAAAAAAAAAAAGGAAAAACTCAGACATACCCAAGTTCAATTTGAAATAAAGCAGTTAATTCATTTTCTTTGTTGGAGTGCATTAGATATCAAATCAGCCAGGACCACTGCTGGAATGTGCCAAGATGTGTTCCTTCAGCCCAGCTGGATACAGACAATGACTATTTCCAGATAAACATATTCATGAAGTTCTGAAAGTGAGCAGGAAAGAGAACCCCGGAGCATCATAAGCAAAGCACGCCATCGAGGTATTATAAACACTTGGCAGAGACTATTTCCTTTAAAAGATTAACCTGTGTTCTGCTCAGTGCTGTTTTCCTCTCACTGGATTTCGTACAAGCAGCCTTTGCAATTCTTTGCCTTAGGGCATTTTTGCAGAGCCAGAGACAGAAGCCACTTGAGGTCAGAAACCTGTTCTCCTGTTCTCTATAACAACCCCCTGATGAAGAAATACTGGGTATTCCATAGACAGTGTGAAGAGAGATCCTATGCTGGCAAAGAGAGAGTGCTGGGCAGAACTCCTGATAATAAAAATGTCTGTGATCCCCATGAGTTTATGGGGATAGTATTCCAAGTAGGTCTTAAGACCTTGAGGAGATACTAGGGTCGGGGGCTAGACCCAGTTACCCAAAGCACCAGGCCTCCTGGTCTCACCAAAGGTTATGATGTCTAAAGTGGAACATGAACAGGTCTCAGCACTAGCCAATGTGGACCCATGACTCAGGACTGGAGAGGTTCCCTTTGCTTATCTCCATGAATGACTTCCAGGAAGTTGGCACAACCCCAGAGTGAAGAGATGCCCACAGTCACACCAGAGGTGAAATTTCCTGTCAGCCCAGCAGAATGGGGCTTCAATATTACAACATAAAAAGGCCAGGTGCGGTGGCTCACGCCTGTAATCCCAGCACTTTGGGAGGCTGAGGCAGGTGAATCACCTGAGGTCAGGAGTTCAAGACCAGCCTGACGAACATGGTGAAACCCTGTCTCTACTAAAAATACAAAAAATTAGCTAAGTGTGGTGGCGCCACCTGTAATCCCAGCTAACTGGGAGGCTGAGACAAGAGAATCGCTTGAACCTGAGAGGTGGAGATTGTAATGGGCCAAGATTGCACCATTGCGCTCCAGCTTGGGCAACAAGAGTGAAACTCCATCTCACAAAAACAAAAAACAAAGCAATATTACAACATTAAAAAAGGTGATCTTCCCTGCACACCCTGCATTAAAGACTCAGATTTATGCCGCCCCAAACACATGGGCAGGAACAGACTTTGCAAAACCTGCTGCTAGAATTATAGGGACCCAGGAGGAAATATAAAATGGAGACTCAGAAGTAAGGAATTAAAACCCAAGCATTTAAAACCTGTAGCCACACACAATCCCCATAATAGACCAAGAGAAACCTGGTGTTTGACCTGCGTTAGTGAAGAGTGACTGGGTCCTTAGTGAGAGGCACCTGGACACACCAGTCAGAGCCTCTGATTAGCAGCTACAGCTGCTGTGTGTGGTCACTTTGCCCTTTGAGTTCTAAATAAAATTGGCTCAAGCATCTTTCTCACAAGGTGTAGAAGGTTTGATGAATTTCCAATAATGCATAATCAGAATTTTTTTTTTTAAGAAGACCAGGAAAACTAGCAGGATCTCTAAGATTTTTGTCTTTCTTTCCAGACAGGCCTTAGATCTATGGTCAGTTTTGTTCTCAAAAGGCAACTACTCAACTGTCAGAATCATCAAACTGAACATTTAAGATCGATGTGTTTTATTATATGTTAATTAGGCCTCAACTTTAAAAAAAAAAAAGTTGCTATGGAAGTCCCTAAAATCTGGAAACATAACACATATATGTCATCAAAGATATCTTCAATCTGATGTTAGAATGTCTATGAGTCCCACACTTGAAGATGCCCTAGATTTGAATTACATTATTGGAGACTGAATGTATATAATATTCTCATTCTACAGCATAAGTTCAATCTATTTCAACAATAGAGATTACCTGGGCAGGACAGACCCAGGTGAGCAGCCCCAGCACAATGCCAGCATGACAATGTACATAGGTTTTGCCCTATGGCAGGAGAAAAACTCTGGTGTTTTTAAAAACTGGATTGGAAGAGAAAGATCTAAGATGTGTTACTCATGTACTCGGCTCCCTTGAGCAAGTTTATTTTCCCTCCCTGCGCATTAGATATCCAGATGTACGAGGAGTAAGGTAAACAAGATGATAGCTACATCTTAAGCCTTATAATTCTATGTTTAATCTCTCCAGGAAAACTCAGGGTGACTTTCATTACAAATCATCTAAGTGAGACATCCTATAAATGAACATCCTTAAGAAGATGCTGTTATTCCAAGATTCCAAACAGAAAAACAGCCTTCACACGGTTGAGGCCACATAGCAAATTGAAAACAAAGTGTCTTATGACCCCACATTATTGAAGAGAAATGTATACTGGGATTTTCATGTTACTAAGGGTAAAATCACCAGATTGGCATTTTAAAGACCCCTTTGACTGTTTGCAGACCAGAGCAGAAAGGACTCACACCCCTGCCTTAGCATGTGGGGCTCTGGAGTGCATTAGCTTAGAAAGATCCAGACTGCCCAAATCTAGGGAGGTACAAAGGTCTTCCCAGCAAACCACTGGCTGTCGGGCTGGGGCCAGTGTTGTTTTTGCAGCCCAGGAAAAAAACAACTGAATGTTGCCCAAGGACCAAACTGTAGCCCGGCAGTCACTTGCTTGTGCTTCATCAGGCTAAGCCTGGCTGACACGGCCCAGATAAGGTCATCGCGTAGAGGATATTTCTGAAAGATTAAAAAGCAGCAAACTCGCTGCAATGCAACACCAGTAAATTACATCTTACAGACCAACACACCCAGGACTGCAGGCCCTGTGTGATTCCAATGTCAATAGCACCACCTGCTGCCCAGGCTGTGAAAAGTCTGGTGTGTCCTTTTTTTCTCTTCAAC
Organism: Callithrix jacchus; assembly: GCF_049354715.1. NCBI lineage: Eukaryota > Metazoa > Chordata > Mammalia > Primates > Cebidae > Callithrix > Callithrix jacchus. The sequence goes on from NC_133518.1 coordinate 74,627,787, forward strand.
ATCAACAAAAAGTGCTTCCATGGAGAGGGTCTCCAACTGAAGGAGCATGCTGGAGTTCCAAGGTCCAAGACGTGTGATCTGTTGCATTATTTTTCATTTTTACGATAAACGTTGAAAGTTAACCCAGACATATGCCAGACTGCCCGACTGATAAAGAAAAGGGAAATCATGAAACCAGATTCCAGACCTTTATCTTGCATTGTCAGGACAGTGCTAGGAGGTTGTGTCAGGTGCTACTATGTTAATTGTTGAAGGTTAATGAAACAGATTAGAAGTGGAATAACTCATTAAGGAAGCATTTATGCTAACAAAAGCCAAAGGACTCAGCTGCAAGCTCCACAGTCATTATGGAAAAGTGATGTGAAAATTCAGTCGTGCAGGGTTCACAATGGTATAAACACACCCAACTCAAAAGACCCGGAGACAGGAGCTTGTTTGTAGTGCAAACAATAATTTCATGAAAGAAAAACATCATCTATTCCATTGTTGACATACATTATTGATGTAGTTTTTTAACAATTTGCAATGTCATTTTGCTTTATGATTGATTATTGATTACAGGGATAAGAAATGTATACCTGTGTTGTTTGAAATATTTGAGTTTCATTGTATAAAATGATTTAATTTCTTCTAACTGGTCTTCTTATTTCTCAATCACTCACACTCTTTCTCTCACTCACACACACAGAGTTATTTGTTAAATGAATTAATAAGTGATATCAACACAGAGTTTGCTAGAATTTCCTTCCTCTAAAAAAGAGCCATATGTGACTCCGTATTAGTCGGGTTTTGGCTGAGATATTGCTGTGCCGTGTAACAAACAACCCCAATGTTTCAATGACTTAGAGTAACAATCATTTGTTTTTCTCACTCACGGGTCTGCAGGTCACTTAGGGCCATTCTGCATTAGTCTACAGGCCAGGTTGATGTCTGTTCCATGTGTATTTCATATGTGAGCCAGAGCTTCTCAGGACATGCAAATGGTGGAAGCGCAAGAGACCAAACTAAACAGCCAAACACATGTAAAGCCTCTGCTCATATCTCATTGGCCAAAGCCAGTCACATGACTAACATTAATGGTGTAGAGAAGCACATTCCCTCCCGTGGAGGTTGCCTGGAACGAGGGAAAAGTGGACAGGTAGAATGATGGGTAAATAATACATCTATTGTAGAGCCACATTTTAGAAACACTGCTTTCAAGGAAAGGAATCAATTACCTTCCCATTACTTTCTTTAAAAAATGTAGAACCTCCAATCCAAGTGGTAAATTAGGTCCATGTAATTCATTCTCTTCCCCCATCAAATCTCCATCAAAATAGCCAAATAAACTTCGGGGTAACAAATTATAAATCATAGGTTTCTTAACAGGAGGCCAGAGAAGGGCTTTAAGCCTAAAACTTAAAAAATGAAACAGGGGTTAAACTGATCAAGGGAGCCTAGAAGAAGTGCTGTCCTTTCCACCTTCTGCTGCATGGACTTCTAAGAAGGACTCAACTGGACATGAAGTGATGGGATCCCAGGAACCTGGCTTTCTCCTAAGCTTGGGACCAAGAAGCTAGAGATAGAGGTGGATGGTGCTTGCACTCAGTGGAGAACAATGCCTTGCAGGAGTGGCCAAGGTCCCATGGAATGGAACTGAAGGTGACCTCAGATCTCATTGGCAGTCACCCTGAATGCACTGAGCATGGAGATAGCCAGCCCTACGGTACATGGGGCCTGCTGGGAATGACTCCTGCCATGGGCCACTGGGCTGGGTGATGAGAAGACCTTGATCTTGGCAGCCTTGGGCTGCTGAAGTGGACATGGAAGGGAAAATGCCCAAAGGTGGCACTCCTGTGGTAAGATGCCTCCCTTCATGGAGAGGAAGCCCTCCACTGACCCTCACAGGACCTGCCTGTGTCCAGTGTTATGCAAATGAGACCAGTCTTGTCTATGAAGATAACAATAGGAATCATCGCAGGATGTGAGAAATGACTCCACAGTTTAAAAGCAGCAGCACAGCTGGGCATGGTGGCTCACTCCTGTAATTCCAACACTTTGAGAGGCTGAGGCAGGAGAATCATTTGAGCCCAGGAGTTTGAGATCAGCCTGGGCAGCATGGTGTAATCCCATCTCTACAAAAAATACAAAACTTAGCCGGGCATGATGGTGCATCGCGTAGTCCCAGCTACTGGGAAGGCCAAGGGGGGAGGATTGATTGAGCCCAGGAGGTCAGGGCGGCAGTGAGCAGTAATTGTGCCACTGCACTCCACCCTGTGTGACAAAGTGAGAGCCTGCTTTAAAAAAAGAAAAAGAAAAAGAAGCCCATACTAACTAAACTGTTGCAATTCTGGCACATGGATTCACAGGTTAATAAAACAGAATATGGTCTAGATATAGATTTAAAGCATAAGAAAATGTAGTGTGTAATAAATGAGGTATTCTTGAAAGTTAAAAAAAAATGAGTAGATCAATAAGAAGAACTGTGTCAGGACAAGTGGTTAGCACCTGGAGAAGAAAAATAGAGCTGGCTTCCCTATTTAACTCCTTGCACCAAAAAAAAATCCTGGATGGATGAAATATTAACTATTTAAATATTTAATAAGTGTATACACAGGAGAGCGTTTTAATATTTAATCTTGGTGTGGGGAAGGCCGCTATAAACAATATACCAACATCAGAACCCAAAACAGAAGGCCAGGGAGTGAAACCATCAGAAGATCATGTTTTCTTAAAGGAAAGCTTACCAGAGGTGTGCTCCAGAGTAATGGACAGAGAGCAGGGAAGTGTCACTTAGGGATGGCACTAGACACTCCAACCATTTCCTACTCACCCGAGACCCTCCTCTTCTTTGAAATCTACCCACACTCACTCTCCTTTAAAAAGGCCAGCCCATGTACCATGTGACCTGTCGCCACTAGCTGACACAGCTGATTGGACTAGAGGTGGACACCTAACCTAGGCTGAGCCAATCAGTTTCTTCCCCAGGAATTTGGATAAGGAACCCTGAGGGACTGGGCCAGTTAGCTCTGAGGAGACAAGCTGTCAGGTGATGGAGACTCAGGGGCCAAAGTGGGCTCCATGACACCCATGAACGTGAGGGAGCAAGACCCAGGAAGCTGGTGTGAAGCACACTGGAGTGCAGCAGAGAAAAGAGAACACCCTGTCCAAGGCCTTGCTGAGAGCCCACTGAACCTCAGCGGGACAGCGAGGCTGGAGAAGCTATGCAAGTCACCTTCTTATTCTCGTGAAGATCTTTTCCTGGAGATTCCCCCCACGACCTTTGAATAAGCCCTCTTTCCACCTGAGTTGCTTGGGCTGTGTATCTTCCTGGAACTCTCTGATTCCTGATGAAGATGCGGCTCGGAAGGCATGGATCCATTGTCAGGAACAGTGCCATAAACAGGAAGGAACAAAGCAGAGGTAAGGGGAACCCGTCTGGCGGGGACCAGACCCAGCTGCTGCCTCTGTTCTGTTTGAGAGGGATGTGAGCCAGCCCTGAAAGCACAGCCTGGGGAAACAGAACCAGGGAAAACAGCAGTCAGTAACTCAGAGCTCCTGGAAGGGAAGACAGCTGTGTCGGGAAGCCTGGTAATAGAAAAAACCCTCAGAAGCAGCAAATGTGGGACAAAATGTCCCATGGTGCTTCTGTTTATTTTCAAGGGAGTAGACAAAGCGGAGAAAACAGAGCGTTGTTCAGCCCTTCAACGATTTTTATGCGGGCTGAACGAGTCAAGCCAGGCAGCTTGAAAGCAGCTGCCTCGCAGGTACAAAGACCCAGAATCCTCTGATCCCAAGAGGGAGAGCAGCTCCACTGACTTTTCACAACCTTATATTGTTTCTCTGATTTTGATTTCTTCCCCCCTGAGGGGAAGTTTGAAGAAAGAAGCACAATAAAAGGAATCACCCTCACGTTTGAAGCCTCTGCTCTCCCTCCTTAATGATAGCGCTGAGCTGGAGCCACCGGGCAGAAGTTGGGCCTTTTGTAAAAATAGAATCAGACTTCACTGATCTCAATTTGGGGAATGGAGGCTCTTCTTTAAAAACTGTTTTGGGTTTTGTTTCTTAACGAGTCCAAAAGTACAGATCAGCCTAGGGCCACAGCCAGAAAGTAAGGAGTTGAGCCTCAAAGAAATGAGGAAAAATGAAACTAAGAGACATCCAGCAGGTCATGGGCCACTATCATTTCTGTTGTAACTTTTCTAGTAGTGAGACTGTGTCCGTTGGCTATGTCTCTGCAGCCATGAATCTGAGCTGAAAAGCAGCTTTAATTCCTGCTGATGATTGAGGAGGATGACGGAGCAAGTGTCTTCCTTTTTACATATCTATCTGAGATATCAACCGCAGCCTCATCCTCTCCCTGGTATTAGAAGCATAGGTGGAAGAGTATTATGTATATACTCTTGACTAATAAAGCCCATCCTTCCAATCCTACGTGTGGCTAAATGATGTCCATAGATAGTAATTATGTGGTTTGTCCTCCTTGAATTTCCCCTCTCTTTCTTTCAATTCAAGCTGGTTCTTAGGGTACACAGCAAGAGAGAAAGGGGATTTGCATTGCTATAAAGGTATATGTGACACTGGATAATTTACAAAGAAAAGAGGTTTATTTTGACTCACAGTTCTGCAGGCTGTACAGAAAGTGTAGTGCAGGCATCTGCTTCTGGTGAGGCCTTGGGAAGATTACAATAATGACAGAAGGCAAGAGGAACCAGCATGATGAGAGAGCAAGCAAGAAAGAGTAGAAAGAAACAAAAGAAACAAGAGAGGGAGGCAGTGGATACTTTTTGGCAATCAGATCTTATGTGAACTCATTACCAAGTGGAGAACACCAAGCCATTCATGAGGGTGGGATGAGAAGTGATCCACCCCATTACCCAACACCTCCCATCAGGCCCCACCACCAACACTGGTAATCACGTTTCAACATGAGATTTGGAGGGTACAGACATCCAAACTATATCAAGAAGTAAGCCATGGGATCTACCATGTTGATTCCCAAAATCCACAACCGGAATTAGGATGAGGTGAGTGAGGCACTATCCTCAGTTGCACATTTTTTTTTTCAGACTGGGTCAGGCTCTGTTGCCCAGGCTGGAGTACAGTGGCACGATCTTGTCTCACTGCAACCTCTGTCTCCCAGGCTCAAGCCATCCTCCTACCACAGCCTCTCGAGTAGCTGGGACTACAGGCACATGCCACCATGCCTGGCTAAAAAAAAATAAAAATAATAATAATTTTTTTTTTAAGAGATGAGGTTTCACTATGTTCCCCAGGCTGGTCCCAAACTCCTGAGCTCAAGCAGTCCTCCTGCCTTGGCTTCCCAAAGTGCTAGGATTGCAGATGTGAGCCATTGCACCCAGCCTCCTCAGTTGCAAAATTTAAGGAGTTACCAAAAGACTCAGTAATCAAGATAAACAATATTTTTATGCAATAGTTTAGAAAAGCAAAATAAATACCAAAAGAAATTTATTATTTTTGAGGCATACCCTTAAATGTAGTGGGTGAGAAGGATTCCCTGATTCACCTCACCCTGATCCTAGCCCTGCCCAGAGTAGATTTGGAGGTCTGCAGAGGATGCAGGAAGAGAGAAAGGAGTTTACAGAGAGAAAAGAAGGAAGAAAAGGTTCCCCCCCAAGCCATACAAAGGAATCCTCCCTAGCTCAAGGAAATTGAGAAAAAATATTCTATAGGCTCTGGGGCCCCAGGGATCCAAGTGGTGATACAGCAAGGGGTCAGGACCCCAAGAAGAAATCATCAGTGTGGCCATGGAAAGAGGACCAAGGACAGTTGTACAAAGTATTCTTCAGCCCTTGAGTGACAAGGAACAACTGGGCAGGTGAGTCAGTAGTAACCCCACGGGAACTAACGACTAAAGGATACACCCCATGACTTAGCACTTCACAAGATGCAGGGACTGCAGTCCAATGTGAAGTGACAGCTAAGATCACCGCCTGCCGGCCATCAGGGTGGCGGCACACAGTGAAAACGTAATTAGACTTACGGAAAATAAAATTAGGCAATGATTGTTACATACCTGTGCTTTCAGACAAATATTAACACCTGCTATATCCAGATAGGGAAACCAAGGTCAGTGGGTTAATTAAGCAGCTTGAATTAAGACTGGATGAATCCATATTTGCTGGAAAAACGTATCAATTTAAACATGTCAATTTAAAACGACATCCGAGGTTTAGGAAGAATTCCTATTAAAATCATACTTTCTGTTTCCAGAGTTACCTCCGTGCTGCTCCCGCATAAATCTCTCACTGTCTAATGCCTGGGAGGCTTTGGTGATGACTGACAGGAAATGAGAGCAATCTGAGAGCCATCTGTCTTCCCCCAACCTCACCTCCCACCAAAGTTCTTTTGGGAAGTTGGAGCTGAGAATGTATACAGCATGCTTCTCTCTGTCACATCGGGAGACAGCCCGAGATCTCTCAAGTGAAATTTACTTTCAGATCATGATGAAGGTATTGGCTTTCTGTTGACATAAATTACACAGGTACCACAATAGAAGACACATCATCTTCTCTGTGCTGAATGGCTTCTATAATAGCAGATGGATTTCTCAATGTAATTTTTCTTAAGGTCAAATTTTCCTCCCTGAGTACATTCAGAGATATGAAACTTGTCAGAACAAATCTAGATATATCTTTATGTTCCTTTATTATTTGATTCCAAGATTCTCTCAGGAAGATAAACAAGGAAAAAAACAATATACCATTAACAACAAAATAAATATCTGATGCTGCTCTGTACAGTACCTGTGTAAAACAGAAAGAAGACAACCCAAGGGAAAGAGAAATTTCCTCTATTTATCTCAACTACCATTGCTTTCTGGAAAACAACTGCAGGTTTTTCACGGCAATCTATTTCCAGATCCTAGGATGCCGTCCCTGTAAGATACACCCTAGGTTTTATAAGTTCTTTCAAGGGGAAAAGGAAACAATATCAAGCATTCATCAACTGTAAAATGCACTCCAGTTGAAGAAATTCTAAACGTGAAAAAATATCCGTTCAGTGAATGAAAAACAACAGTGGAGCTTCTGTCTCATAGAAACTCAGCCATTCGTGCCTGCCATAGAGGAAAGATCCTGGGAATTTTACGCTGGAACTGAAGGCAGAATGCTAAAACTTGGAATCAAGATGCAGGAAAGGGGAGAGATGAGTTTTCCGGGTTTCCTAGGCACGTGGCATGGAGGGAAGATCCATGGTCTTTGATCATTATGAGTTCAGATCTCAGCTCTGCCATTTGTGACCTGCGTGGCTTGGAACCTCAGTTGCCTCACTGATACATTGCTTCATGCATACAACAGATATATATTGTGAGCCTACATTTTTCTTGGCATTGATAATAAAAAGGGAACAGGACAGAGAAGGTTCCTTCCTGTCCTCCTGAAGCTTACATTCTGAAAGAGGGGGTGGCAGGGAGCAAACAGATAGACAAAATAAATGAGGTTGTTTCAGAGGCTGGTGAGTGCACCAGAGGAGAGGACAAAGAGGGTGGGACAGCATCTGAGGGATGTTCTCGGGGGAGGCAGGATTTGCACTGAGACCTCAAAGACCTGGAGGAAAATCATTCTGGAGAAAGGAAATGATCAGTACAAAGGCCCCAAAAGGCGATGGCTGTGTTTGAGACAGAAGCAGAGCTAGCATCTGGAGAGGGTGGAAATGGAATCACTGAGGTAGGGAGAGCCAGGCCACTTCTCTTCTCTAGGCCATGGTGAGGAGGTGGCCTGCGTTCTAAACTGCAATGGGAAGCATCGTAAGCTGAGGACAGCATGATTAAATTTCTGTTTAAAATTCATTCTAATCATGGTCATTCATGCAAGAGATGCGGGCGTGGGATAATAATCCCTATACAATGAGGCTGAAGATTCACTGAGAAAATGTCAAGGACCTGCCATCTACTGGAAGCTTGCTTGGCTCGAAACAGGACAGAAGCAGCAGGCAGTTCACACACACACCCAACAGGAACGCTCAAAGAACAAAGGACAGGAGTTGGCAGACAGAATGCCAGCTTTCTTGCCCAGTGGTGGGATGGTTGAGGTATGTTCTACACAGCGCTCCCAGTGGACGTGAGCTCCAGTTACCCACCGAGGCCCCCCACATGGGAATGCACCCTTTCCCGGCTTTCCTGTCTTCCTGGACTCACTTCCCCATTCCTTCTCCACACTTCTTAGGTTTGCCTCCCAAATAAACTATCCACCTATGTCCCTTTCTCAGGGTCTGCTTGGGAGAACAAGGTGTCCTCAGATTTCTCCAGGTAGGCTCAGCTTCCTCCCACTCTGGCCAGCAGCATCCAGCACTGCCTGGGTGAGCTGCTCTCCACGCCTCAGCATAGTGATTGGGATGGACCCCAGTTACTCACATGCCAGTCTTGCTCACTGGAACTCTTCTAATCCCCCTTTTGAATAAAGAAAATCAGAATTATTTCTGCAAACCCTCTGAGTTTGCTGGTACCCTGGATTATATGGCTAAAAGCCATAAGCTTTGTCAAAGCCACCAGGGTGCGCTCACTCAGAGAGCCCTGGACCCAGAGCCAAACTCTGCCCCAGTTCTCTGGGATCAGCCTCAGACTGGGCAGCCAAGCATTAGGCAGATTCATTCCAGTCAAGAGGGGCTAGACAGTTCCCAAACTCAGTGGCCTCCTGCTCATTATCACCAGGTGTGAGAAAGTCACAGGCTGGTTTCCCCAGAAAGCAGACACTGAGAGAGATGCCTGTGTGCAGAAAGTTTACGGGGGACTGTCCTGTGTCAGCACCTGCTGGGCAAGAGGGTATGAATGATGAGGGACTGAGTAGAAGAAGGAGCTAATTGTGGTCTAGTTGAAGCAAAGGCCACATATGATCCCACATGGAGATACAGAGCGGCCCTATGGAGCTGTCCTAAGTTGAAGGAAGGGGTCTGGACATTTTTAACCCAGATCAACCAGTTATTGGATGTGAGCTTCCCCAGAGAAAGATATGACTGAGTGAGGAGACACAATTCAGCCCAGGGCAGGACCAACCGTGACTCCTGAGCCACCCCGACATCCACTCTCAACTCCCAACCAATCTATAGGTGGCTGAGTTGCATGCAATGTCCCAGGCTCCCCAGTACTGGCCACTGTTTTCAAAGACAGCATTTCAGGTCTCATGAAGTGGAAGGACTGGGGCTGGAGTTAAAGGCGCCTCTAGTAAAAGTACCTCTGTTGCAGAAGGGAGTCTTTTTAGTGTTGCTCATCCACAGGCATTTGGGATCTGGCCTTGCAGTACAGAGCAAAGGCTGGGAACCGAAGGGATGGCGCCACTATGCACTGCGGTGCATATCTGGCAGCTGGCATTTTTTGTAAACTAAGTGATGATTGGCAAGTCAGGCCATATCTCTGAGCCTCAGTCTCCCCATCTGTAAAGTAGGGCTGAGAATCATCCCCAGTGGTGGCTTTGCTCTGGGTGGAAATGAGATACACACTGGAATTCAAATATCATCATCTGAGTAATTAAAAAGCAAAACCATGTGATAAACCATGAGAGAAAAGAGGAAGCTTTCATCACACTTTATGGGAGGATAAATTAATTCAAAATCAAGTTGGCAGTAACTGATCAAGTTGGAGATTTTCTCTCTAAGAAAAGAAACGCTCATAAACATGCACAAGAGATGCATACCAGCTACTTAGGAGGCTGAGGCAGGAGAATTGCCGGAACCCAGGAGGCAGAGGCTGTGATGAGCCGAGATCTCACCATTGCACTCCAGCCTGGGTAACAAGAGCGAAACTCCGTCTCAAAAAAAAAAAGAGAGAGTAGTCAATAGAGTCAAATGATGCCAATTTGAGGACTGAAAATTATCTTTTGGACTCAGTGAAATGAAGGTTACTGGTGTCTTTATGAAAAGACGTACCAGCAGCAATGGAATCCAGCTTCCAGCTTCCGGCCCTTTCGCACTTTCAGAATGAGTCCCACCATGCTGCCGCCTCCCCTCAGGTGTCTGAGTCCCAGCTCCACAGGGACTGGGCAGCACCCTCCCCTCAGGGGTCCGAGTCCCAGCTCCACAGGGACTGGGCAGCACCCTCCCCTCAGGGGTCCGAGTCCCAGCTCCACAGGGACTGGGCAGCACCCTCCCCTCAGGGGTCCGAGTCCCAGCTCCACAGGGACTGGGCAGCACCCTCCCCTCAGGGGTCCGAGTCCCAGCTCCACAGGGACTGGGCAGCACCCTCCCCTCAGGGGTCCGAGTCCCAGCTCCACAGGGACTGGGCAGCACCCTCCCCTCAGGGGTCCGAGTCCCAGCTCCACAGGGACTGGGCAGCACCCTCTCCTCAGGGGTCCGAGTCCCAGCTCCACAGGGACTGGGCAGCACCCTCCCCTCAGGGGTCCGAGTCCCAGCTCCGTAAGGCCTGTCCTCCAAGCTTCTGAGGTTAAAGCACCAGCTGGTACTTCTTTGACATGGTTTCAAGTTTCTAGGGGGTGTCAAGGATTTGGTTTCCTGAGCAGCCAACTCTGAAATCCAGATTAGCATGCAAAAGCCTTATTAGGGAGTGGTCTCAGAATCATCACCCCTGGAAGGCAAAGGAAAGAAGCAGGATTGGGCAAGGGAGAAGCTGAGCTCTGATGCAGTCTCAACCACGAGTTCAGCCAACCCCCACGAGCAGGCCCACAGTTGGATGGCCCTTCAGTATTGTCCCTATTTGGGACAAAGAAGCTGAGCCTCCATACCCTACATGGACTAGTCATTTGATGTGGCTTGCTTCAGGAGGGAGCTGAAAGGTATCTCTTCCAGTGGAGGGTAATTTCTGCAGAGGGCTGAAAGCTGAGGACCATCATCCAGCAGCACACCAAACAGCTTATTCCCTTCAGTCTTGGAGGACCTGAGTGTCCACTACAGGGGATTTCTCCTTCAATTTTTTTTTTTTTTTTTTGAGATGATGAGATGGAGTCTCATCTCACTCTGTCTTCAGGATGGAGTGCAGTGGCACAATCTTGGCTAACTGCAATCTCTGCCTGCCAGGTTCAGGTGATTCTCCTGCCTCAGTCTCCTGAGTAGCTGAGATTACAGGTACGCACCACCATGATCAGCTAATTTTTTGTATTTTTGGTAGAGACAGGGTTTTGTGTGTTAGCCAGGATGGTCTCAATCTCCTGACCTTGTGATCTGCCCACCTCAGCCTCCCAAAGTGCTGGGATTACAGGTATGAGCCACCGCGCCTGGCCTCTCCTTCAATCTTTGAGGTTATAATAACCCCAACTCTTCCCTTGGTTCTCCACCTAAGAACGGGAGCCACTTCCTGCAGTTACTACCTCTAAATTATACCAGAGCCTCCTCTGTGCTTTTCCTATTTTCCAAAACCAGATTAGGCAATTCCTTATGCTGAGTTCTCTAGTACTGTTCCTGTTTTCCTAATTAAAACACCCCTCACCTAGATGGCTCCAAAACTGTTAGGGAAGGTAGAAGTGAGAAACCCACACTCTTGACTGGATTTTGTGGCCTACTGACCAGGTCAGGCATAATTAGGAAGGTCAATCTGGGAAGTATTAGAGTATGTTTTGCTGGCAGCTCACACAAACTCCCAGAGTCAGCTGCAAAGACCAATATTTCAGCACGGAAATCTGGAACGTGTCCTGGGTGTATGCCCTGCAGGTAGGAATATGCCTGAACTCTGAGCTCCTTCGGGCCCCAGTGTAATCCATTTACTGCATTTCTGACATATTAATGCACTCAATGGCTGCCTCGTGATCTGAAAACGTTAACACAGTCACAGCCTGAGTGCCTGACTTCACATAGAAATGACTCAGGCTCAGGGACAATCGGGCTGACAAGCAGTATTATGGTACTGCAGAGGCAAGAATGATTGGATGGTTTGCCTTTTCCTTTCCATGTCTCAGACTGCCCCAAATCTGATTTTGGTAAGACCGAAATGCTAGAGACCAAGATCAGAACATCCTAAATAAACAGGTCTTGTCAGTTAACCAAGGGTCCTCCACATCCATATGTAGTCATAGCAGCTTCAGGAGTTGTGTCTGAACGATACATAATTCATTCCCTGGCTCTCATCACCAGCATAAAGAAGTAATCAGAATGCAGGCCCACTTCCGTTATTCAGAGCACATTTTATTAATACAGAAAGACCACAATGCACCTGATTCATCTCACAGGGGGGGTTTAGACCTGGTAGGCACCACTCCTGTAGTACAGAAGAAACTTGGTTACAAAGAGGAAGCAAAACACGTCATTACCAAAAATCCTCACTAATGACAATGCTTACCCCCAAAAAATGTATTAAAGGCTTTAAATATACAAATCTAAAAATATGTTGTGACATTTAACATTGACTTAGTTTATTTTTTTAATATGCTTTAAAATATACTGAGTGTCTCTCCCTCTGATTTGCCAGTTATGTGAAGAAGCCTCTTTCATTGTTTTTCTCTCAGACTTCTATCTTTTCCTCTGTCCTTGAGCAGAACTGGGGGCTGAAAAGATTCCTAAGGCGGAGACTATGATACCTGCTCGGCAACCCTCTTGTGCTGGCTCCGGAAGTGGCCCTCGCTGCTGGGGGACACCTGCTTCTGTCGTTTCACTGTATTGGTCTTGCCAGCCGTTTCGATCCAGGGGTGCTGAAGAACCTGATGGGCGGTGTAGCGCTTTTTGGGGTCTACCACCAGCAGTCGGCTCACCAGATCTTTGGCAGCTGTCAGAGTGAGGGAGGGGAAAATGTGATGAATGCGGGCGGTAAGAACACAGACATGCACGTCAGCACCAAGGCTGGCTGAAAGGCTCCTTCAGATTCTAGAGCAGCGCAGTCCAGTAGAAGACGGGAACACTATCTGCACTATCCAGCTGCGGTGATTGAGCATTTGAAATCTGGCGTGTGAAACTGAGGAAGTGAATGTTTACATGATTAACTTTGAATTCATCTACACTTGCTTTTAAACACCCATGTGTGGCAGCGGGGAGGGAGCTACCGTGTTGGACAGAACAACTGAAGAGGATGTTCATTCATTTCTCTAGAATCCCGGGGCCAGGTCCCCTCTTAACATCCCTGGCACCAGAGCAAAGGAATGAATGGAGGCCACATGCTATATATCTACATACCCTAAGGTTCCAAGTCAAAACTAACACTTGCTAAATAAAATATGTTCAAACTTCCCAAGTCAATAAATATGCCTTTACATTGACAAAATGGAAAAATGTGCAAAGAAACCTAAAAAGTAAATAGTACAAATTCAAAATTGATTTCATTTTCTGCCCAAGACCATGACTGATTTTAGAGAAATGAGGTGACAGCTGGTGGGCCCAGCAGCAGACAGAGAGCAGAAGAGATTTCCCCTGGTTTGCTGGCTCTCCAAGCCTGGCTCATTGAACCTGCTCTTCCAATCATTCAAGAAACGTGTAAGAGGAAAACATCTACTTTTCTGTTGCTGTCCTTTGCCTTTATTGAAGCTGGCCTCTTACTCAAGAGCTGCTGCTCACCCACCAGTCACCCCTCCCCTACACAGATGTCCAGCTTCTCCTGAGCACAGAGGGCCCAGATTCCTCCTCCACCACCCAATTCCAGCTGGGAAAAGTCTGCCCACAAAGTACCCCAGCCCCATCACTGCCAGCATCACTCCTGCAAGGTCCTCAAATGAATGACCTAGAGGCTGGAAGGACAGATTTAATTTGAGAATCCTCAGACCCTTGTGTACAAGTGTGGACAACGAGACACCCCAGCCAGCATGTCCAAGCCCTCTCTACCCGCCCCAGACAGCCGCTCCTAGGCCACTCTACAGCATGGTGGGAAGAGGCTGGAAAGGGGCCTCACAAACCTTGGATGTGGGCTTGGGCCATCTGGACAGGGAACTCAGGGGTCCTAAGGAAGTGATCTAGAAGAGGAGACCTGGACTCTGAGGGCACATCCCCTAGCCCCCACTCTCCTCACTCTGTAGAGAAGGCTGTGACTAGAGCAGGGCCGAGGATAGGGTCACCCATGCCCAAATCTGACAGTGCTGCACAGAACTTTCCAAAATGCTTTTCAGTCCCTCATTTCCCAGTTGCCACTGCCTTGTCAGCTCAAGATCCTCATCTACTGTAATGAGCCTCCCTCTCCCTACCTTATTTAAAGGGGGAAAAATGAAGACTTTCCCTTCCCTCATCCTCCATTGCCAGTGAGGAAATAGAGGCTATGGATGGAGGCAGCCCCATAACTAAAATTAAACAGCATGTTTAAGGAAAATTGAAAAAAAATGTTATCACTCCTATTCTACTTATTTTTATTTTGAACCAGGGTCTCCGTCACCCAGGCTGAAGTGTGGTGGCATAATTATAGCTCACTACAGCCTCAAACTCCTGGACTTAAGTGATCTTCCTGATTCACCCTCCAGAGAAGCTGGGACCATGCCTGGCTAATTTGTTTTACTTTTTGTGATGGGTCCTCTACACATCTGACCTGAAAAACCCACCCCCTCCTCTCCTGTGTGAGGAAGCCCCAGATCTCACCATCAGAGATATTGTCCCAGTAAGGGGGCAGGAACTCAAAGTGGCCCAGCTGGATGATGTTAAAGAGCTCGTCCTGGTCCCTCTCCGGACTGCGGAACGGGGGAAAGCCACACAGCAGGATATAGAGGATCACGCCAGCAGCCCACATGTCCACCTCCAGTCCATAACCTGCGCAGGCAGAGGCAGAGACACAAGCAAACCTGAGACCAGGCAGGGTCAAAGCTGATGAACTAAATGACGGACTACTGTGGTTCTAAATAGACCTAAGTCACAGAGGATCCCAGCTCTCAGCAACCAAGAGCTACTTCCAAACACAACTCCCTGCTGCTAACGCCTGTGCATAAGGAGTCTACACCATCGTTACTCAAAGTGTGGTCCATGGGCCACTGCCACTTTGCAATCCCTTATTACTGGTCTGTAATGAAATGAGCACATGAATTCAAAGCAAGTGTTTGGAAACTCTTATAGCAATTTAACAAGACTGTGACATTCAGCTGCATGGTCGATGGGCACATCTCGTTGAACAGCCACACATATCGGTCCAGGCGTTGTCAAACACATGGTCAGTCACATGTGACATAAGATGTGTTCTAGTCACATGCAGCAGGACCATGAGCCCACGCTGTACTGGAAATGTTAAAACTTGGCCTTTCACCAGAGGAAGGTAGAGAAGCCCCAGTCTATGCTGGCAATCTCTGCCTCCTATATATCCATTGCCTTCTCTCTCGTTTAAAAATATCATTTACTGGCTTTTTAAATGATTATTAAAAGGCCGATGCTTGCTAGCTATATCCCCCACATGTGCACACACTGGTACAACACACACACACACACACACACACACACACACACACACAGAGACGTGTATATTTTTCTAAATAAAATTTTTATGTACTTTTCTAAATAAAATTAAGATCACATTGCACCTATACTCTATTTTATTTACTTAATGTTATATAATGGCATTTCCAACATAAGAATTTCCTATGAAAAATATAAAAAATATTTTTCACAAACATGATTTCTAATAACTATTAGTGTCCCCTTTACATAATAAATCCCTTTGTTGTAATTTAAGTTTTTTCTAATTTTCTTACAACAGTAAGGAACTGTCTGATAAGCATCATTAAACATTGGTGCACATCTCTAAATATATTTTTAAAATAACTTTTCAGAAATGAAATGGAAAAAGTTAATATACAGTAAAGGTTTTTGACACGTATTACACAATTGTCCTCCCAAAACTTATCACAGTAATATATACATTTTCAAACACTTTCTAACTTTTTACAATTAGAAAAAGAAAACACTTGACTGCTATAATTCAGAAGTTAGATATTCATGATTAAGCCCCAGAGTAAGTTTGTCAAAACACAAATCAGCAGGAAAAAATTAAGAGAATCAGTCACTAATGACCCCTTTTGGCCTCTCCTCAGTTCTCAGCCATCCCACTGTTGAGAGGGACTGATTTTGCTGGGCCTCATCAATCTCTAGAAATGTCCCTTGGCCTCTGTGACAATACACTTTCCAGATCCTGTCTGAGCTGCCCAGCCCTGTCTCTACTGACCCCTCCTTCCTTCTCTCATCCCTGAGCTCTTGGCCTCCTCAAGAATCTGTCCTTGGCTCTCACTGCTGGCATCACCAAGGAGCTCATTATCAACCAGCTCTGTGTTGAGGAGTCTCAAGGCCACATGCTCAGCTCACAGCTTCACCTCCTCGCCAAGTGGACAATTCCATTATCCATCCGGATATCTCTACAAAGTCAGAGTGTTCAAAACTAAACTCACCAATCCCCCATCCCCCATCCCCCATCCCACATCCCCCAAAAGAGCTATCCTTTCTGATACCCTGTTTTAGTTGGTGCTACCACCCATATGTGGTTTTCCCAAGAGTTCATGTTGCCTGTTTGTTTTCTTTACTTCTCTTATCCAGTTCATCGATGCCACACCAAGTCTAAACACCTCTACCCAGTCTTCTCATTTCTAGAGAATTTAAGCTCAACCTAACCAACTGATATAGTTTGTATATTTGTCCCCTCCAAATCTCACGTTGAAATGTGATTCCCAGTGTTGGAGGTGGGGCCTGGTGGGATGTAATTGGATGGTGGGGATGGATCCTTCATGAATGGTTTAGTACCATCTCCTTGGTGACAAGTGAGCTCTCACTCAGGTAGTTTGCTTAGGATCTGGTTGTTTAGAAATCTGGGACCTCCTCCTTCTCTCTCTCTTGCTCCCAGTCCCACCATGTAACATGCTGGTTACCTGTCGCCTTCCACCATGAGTGTAAGCTTCCTAAAGCCCTTACCAGAAGCAGAATAGATGGCTGGCACCATGCTTGTACAGCCTGAAGAACCCTGAGCCAATTAAACTTCTTTTCTTGATAAATTACCCAGCCTTCGTTATTTCTATGGCAACACAAAATCCTGACTAACACACCAACCAACTGTGTTTCTCCCTGGTCCATTGAGGCTAGTCTTCTCCATGTCTCCACCACCTGACCTCATGCATGTTGTGGTCATCTCCTCATCTTTTCTTTTCTTTCTTTTTTTTTTTTTTTTTTTGAGACAGTGTTTCGCTCTTGTTGCCCAGGCTGGAGTGCAATGGCATGATCTCATCTCACTGAAACCTCCACCTCCCAGGTTCAAGCAATTCTCCTGCCTCAGCCTCCCGAGTAGCTGGGATTACAGGCATACGTCACCATGCCCAGCTAATTTTTTTGTATTTTTAGTAGAGTGGGGGGTTCTCACCATGTTGGCCAGGCTGGTTTCAAACTCCTGACCTCAGGTAAGCCACCCGCCTCGGCCTCCCAAAGTTCTGGGATTACAGGTGTGAGCCACCGCACCCAGCCATCTCCTCATCTCAGTTGTCCTGATGCTTCTGCTACTGGAAAACTATCCATCCCTTCTCCCTGTCACCAAGCCTGCAATCTGACAAGAGTCTTCCCATATTACCTATGGTAAGTAAACGGATTTCTCCTCGAGTGCCATAGCAGTCAAATAGTCATTCATATATTTAGAGCCATATCATAACTACTATTTCCTTTTCAAATGTTTTAGAAAGTATGTTACTAAAACAGCTCATTGGATCCTTGCATAATATACAAGTGGGTAGTAAATGTTCACAGAGTTCATGGAGGCAAATGAGATCCCCTTTTCCTTTATATGCTACGTTGGTGAAGAAATTTTTTTTTTTTTTTTTTTTTTGAGACGGAGTTTCGCTCTTGTTACCCAGGCTGGAGTGCAATGGCGCGATCTCGGCTCACCGCAACCTCCGCCTCCTGGGTTCAGGCAATTCTCCTGCCTCAGCCTCCTGAGTAGCTGGGATTACAGGCACGCGCCACCATGCCCAGCTAATTTTTTGTATTTTTAGTAGAGACGGGGTTTCACCATGTTGACCAGGATGGTCTCGATCTCTCGACCTCGTGATCCACCCGCCTCGGCCTCCCAAAGTGCTGGGATTACAGGCTTGAGCCACCGCGCCCGGCCTGGTGAAGATATTTTTAAACCAAATACCATAAGGACTGCTTTAATTCTCTCCCATTAGAGATAGCCTCAGGTCAGTGGCCCTAACAGCCTGCTTGCTTGAGTTCCCCACCTGATTCTCCATCATCTTTCATCTCACTAAACATACTACACACACACACACACACAC
This sequence comes from Callithrix jacchus, assembly GCF_049354715.1. Classification (NCBI taxonomy): domain Eukaryota; kingdom Metazoa; phylum Chordata; class Mammalia; order Primates; family Cebidae; genus Callithrix; species Callithrix jacchus. The sequence goes on from NC_133518.1 coordinate 74,645,867, forward strand.
ACACACACACACACACACACTCTGACCCGTTCACTGTAACAAGGGCATCCCTAATGAGGAGAAAGCTCTCATTCTTTGGTCAAGCCTACTTCAAATATTTTCATTAAGGTCCAAATCCAAGCCTAAGTGTCAATTCTCTGAAATTTATTCCATATTGAAAACTAGTAAATATTAGAAATGAAACAGTTGTTAGTAAAAAAGGTAGAGTCCCACAGATCGATGTGTAACACTTACCTTTCTCAGAAAGAATTTCAGGAGCTACGTAAGTCGGGGTCCCACACACAGTAAATATAGGTCTCACCACATGCTTTGCAAGTCCAAAATCAGCCAATTTCAAGGTAGTAGATTTGTCCTCATTTCGCTGAACCTGTAAGAAACCAAAATCCCCAAACCACCAAAACTGTGATTAGAACGAAGAAGGGATACTGATGAAACAACAGGTATGCATGGTCACGATAAGCACGTGATAAACCTATGTGAGCTTACGGCTTAACCCAACACCGACAAAGCTAACCTGACCTCAGTGACGAGCGCTCACATTCAACCAAAGAACCAGTGAGTCAGATTTACTCTGCCGTCCAATATGGTAGCACCATATTGTCACAGTGGCTACTTAAATTTATCAATTAAAATTAAATTAAAAATTTAGCTTCTCAGCTGCATTAGGCATATTTCAAGTGCTCAAAAGCCACCTGTGGCTTGTGGCTACTAAATTGGGAAACAGAGATAGACACACATCTATTGTCACAGAAAGGTCTATTAGAGTTAGAACAAGGATCAAGGATACTTTGAGCACAGACTAGCTTTCATGAGCATTGGAAAATGCTTTTGGGCAATGCAAAGGCTATGCAGAAGGGGAAAAAAGGAAAAAAACTGGGCAAGAAAATGAAAAAGTGTGGGGCAGGAGTGAGGGGGAGATGGGGATGGTTAATTGGTACAAAAAGAATACTTAGAAAAAATGAATAAAACCTATTATTTGACAATAAAACAGGGTGACCATAGTCAATGATAATTTAATTGTATATTTTAAAATAACTAAAAGAGTATAATTGGATTATTTGTATTAGGTTGGTGCAAAAGTAATCACACAAGGATAAATGCTTGAGGGATAGATACCCCATTCTCCATGATGTAATGATTATGCATTGCATGCCAGTATCAAAACATCTCAAGTATCCAAAAATGTATGCACCTAGTATGTACCCTGATATGGTTTGGCTATGTCCCGACCCAAATCTCATCTTCAGTTGTAACTCCCACAGTTTCCACATGTTGTGGGAGAATCCCAGTGAGAGGTAACTGATTCATGGGGCCAGGTCTTTCCCATGCTGTTCTCATGATAGTGAATAAGTCTCACAAGATCTCACAGTTTTAATAATGAAAGTTTGCCTACACAAGCTCTCTCTCTTTGTCTGCTGCCATCCATGTAAGATGTGACTTGCTCCGCCTTACCTTCCACCATGATTGTGGGAAGGCTTCCCCAGCCATGTGGAACCATAAGTCCCTTAGACCTCTCTTTCTTCCCAGTCTCAGGTATGTCTTTATCAGCAGCATGAAAACATACTGATACAGTAAATCGGTTCCAGTAGAGTGGGGTGTTGCTGAAAAGATACCCAAAAATGTGGAAGCAACTGTGGAACTGGCTAACAGGCAGAGAATGGAACAGTTTGGAGGGCTCAGAAGACAGAAAATGTGGGGAAATATGTAACTTCCTAGAGTCTTGCTGAATGGCTTTGCCCAAAATGCTGATAGCCATATGAGGTAGTTTCAGACAGAGATGAGGAATTTGTTGAGAAGTGATGCAAAGGTGGCTCTTGTTACATTTTAGCAAAGGGACAGGTGGCATTTTGCCCCTGCCCAAGAGATTTATGAAACTTTGAACTTGAGAGAGATGATTTAGAGTATCTAGCAGAAGAAATTTCTAAGCAGCAAGACATTCAAGAGGTGACTTAGGTGCTGTTAAATGCATTCAAGTTTTATAAGGGAAAACAGCATAAAATTTGGAAACTTTGCAGCCTGACAATGTGATAGAAAAGAAAATCCCATTTTCTGACACTAAATTAAAGCCACCTGCAGAAATTTGCATAAGTAATGAGGACCCAAATGTTAATCCCCAAGACAACGGGGAAAATGTCTCCAGGACATGCCAGAGGTCTTCATGGCAGCCCGTCCTATCACAGGCCCAGAGACCTACAAGGAAAAAGTGGTTTTGTGGGCTGGGCCCAGGATCCCCATGCTGTGTGCAGTCTAGGGACCCTGCATCCCAGGTGCCCTGCATCCCAGCCACTCCAGCAATGGCTGAAAGGGGCAAACATAAAGCTCAGGTTGTGACTTCAGAGGATGCAAGCCTTGGCAGCTTTCATGTGGTGTTGAGCCTGCCAATGCACAGAAGTAAAGAACTGGGGTTTGGGAACCTCCACCTAGATTTCAGAGGATGTATGGAAAAGCCTGGATGTCCAGGCAAAAGCTTGCTGTAAGGGTGGGGCTCTTATGCAGACCCTCTGCTAGGGCAGTGCAGAAGGGAAATGCGGGGTCAGATCCCCCACACAGAGTCCCTATCAGGGCACCACCTAGTGGAGCGTGAGAAGAAGGCCACTGTCCTTCAGACCCCGGAATGGTAGACCCACTGACAGCTTGCACCATGTGCCTGCAAAAGCCAGATTCTCAATGCCAGCCTGTGAAAGCAGCCAGGAGAGAGGCTGGACCCTTGCAAAACCACAGGAGCAGAGCTGCCCAAGACCATGGGAACCCACCTCTCACATCAGCGTGACCTGGATGTGAAACCTTGAGTCAAAGGAGATCATTTTGGAGCTTTAAGATTTCACTGCCCCACTGGACTGCAGACTTGCATGGGGCCTGTAGCCTCTTTTTTTGGCCAATTTCTTCCAGTTGAAATGGCTGTATTTACCCAATACCTGTACACTGATTGTATCTAGGAAGTAACTAACTTGCTTTTGATTCTACAGGCTCATAGGCAGAAGGGACTTTCCTCATCGTGAATGAGACTTTGTACTTCAGACTCTTAAGTTAATGCTGAAATGAGTTAAGACTTTGGGGGACTGTTGAGAAGGCATGATTGGCTTTGAAATGTGAGGACATGAGATTTGGGAGGGGCCGGGGCAGAATGATATAGTCTGGCTGTGTCCCCACCTAAATCTCTTCTTGAATTGTAACTCCCACGGTTCCTACATGTTGTGGAAGGAACCCAGCAGGAGGTAATTGAATCACGGGGACAGGTCTTTCCTGTGCTGTTCTTATGATAGTGAATCATTCTCACGAGATCTGATGGTTTTAAAAATGATAGTTTCCCTGCACAACCTCTCTCTTTTCCTGCTGCCATCCACCTAAGATGTGACTTGCTCCTCCTTGCCTTCCACCATGATTGTGGGAAGTCCTCCCCAGCCATGTGAAACTATAAGTCCATTAAACTTCTTTTTCTTCCCAGTCTCTGGTATGTCTTTATCAGAAGCATGATGATGGACTAATACATACCCATAAAAATTAAAAATTAAAAAAAAAAGAAGACCAATAAGTAGGGGAGAGATGTTAAATGCAGGCCCTCATTGGGAAGGGTGGGGGATTAAGAATCAAACAGGCCAGGAGTCTTTGAATAATTCCAACTCCAAGACCTGCAGCTGGATGGTCTTGGACAAATTACTGTATTCATCTGAGCCTCTGTTTTCTCATTTGTTTAAAAAAAGAATGGGGCTGGGGCAAATGCAGTGGCTCACACCTGTAATCCCAGCTCTTTGAGAGGCCAAGGTGGGAGGCTCTCTTGAGGCCAGGAGTTCAAGACCAGCCTGGGCAACAGGGAGAGACCCTGTCTCTACAAATAGTAAAAATATTAGCCAGGCATGGTAGTGCATGCCTGTGGTCCCAGCTATTTGGGAGGCTGAGGTAGAAGGATCACCTGAGCCTGGGAAGTCGAGGCTGCAGTGTGCCATGATTGCACCACTGCACTCCAACCGGAGCAAAAGCAAGAGCCTGTCTCAAAATAAAAGAGGGGAGAATGGGAGTGTCAGTTTCCAACAAATATGCTTACGTCAGGAGTTTTATTCGATGTGTGTAATCTGCCTAGCAAAGTATTAGCTCTAGAGCGACCAAAAGTCCCAGTTTGCAGCAGACTTCCACCAGGTTTTAGAAAAGGGTAGAATTGGTCAATTTTTAAAATAGAAAAAAAGGCACAGTCACCTTCACTCTGAATGAATACGAATCTCAAATGCTCCCTCCTTTTTCCTCCCTCAAAACGTATCCCACCTGAGTCTCATTCCTTCAAGCAAGCCCAGGTGGCTGGCTTTCTCATCTCTGGTAAGCCAATTCCTGAGTCTCATTCCTTCAAAGAAGCCCAGGTGACTTTGTCAAATTGTTATGTCCTGTCCTCCTTCCCCAACAAAAGATTTGATATAAGATTATGATTGTTGGAAAAAGTTGGATCTTAACATAAAAGCAACTAATCTCAAGAGGTAAGTGTGGCAAGTATTTAGGTCGCTATGCTAGAAAAAATAAAACTAAAGTTATGTGTTATATTTCACATGAAAAAAAAAAAACAAAAAAAAAATGAGGGCACAAACCCAGCATATCTTGCAGCAAGTAAAAGATATGTTGGTGCCCCCTGCCATGGAAGAAATTTTCCAGTTTGAGGGAAGGTTAAATAATCAGATGCAACTCAATATTCCAGCCTCCTTCCAAACTAGCCGGCACCCACACACGTAAGATCCAAGGGTAACTGCCCTGTTTCTCATGGTTGAAGCTGATTGCTCAGACCAAAGGGAAAGTAGGCAGTTAATTAGTCCACTGTGTGAAAACTTACTAGAATAAACCTGGGCAACCTTACCCAACCAAGAGACTCATTAGTGCCACCACAGCTGTAGGAGAAATCATCAACTTGTCTGCAGACACACACCCTCACATCTCTCCTGGAACTGGGACAAAGGCTCCCCATGCTCCTGCCAGTGCCTGGACAGGTGGGCAGTGGGGGAACCCTGCCTCTCCCTGGGACCCATCACAGCCATGGGCAACACCTAGGATGGCAGGGTGGAGCCGCCTTTCCCCTGTCTCTCCAGACCAGAATAAATTCTCCACACTAGCTCCGGTTTCTGCCAGTGAGCTTGCATCTCCACAAGCAGCAAGTGTCTTAATTACTGAGCTTGAGTCACCACCAGACAATCTAATCGATGTCTCCATAATTAACCTCACCAAATGGAAAATCATAAATTTAGAAGTAAAATGAAATTCCACTCGGTCTGCATATAGAAACTGACATAGCCCAAAAGGGAACAACAGGGTGATTACCAGAATAATTTAGGCTAGAAAATCTAGTTTAAAAGGGAAGGAACACAAAATAATGTGATACCTAGAATGACCAGATGGACCATATACATTAATCATATTCGCTGTGACTGCTGAAAAAATATGTCTCTCACAGATATTTATAAATTAGCAGCATTAAAAGCATTTGGCTGAACAGCCAGGTGCAGTGGCTCAAGTAATTCCAGTACTTTGGGAGGATTAGGCGGGTAGATCACTTGAGGTCAGGAGTTCGAGACCAGCCTGGCCAACATGGTGAAACCCCATCTCTACTAAAAATACAAAAAAAAAAAAAAAAAAAAAATTAGCTGGGCATAGTGGCAGGCACCTGTAATCCCAGATACTCGAGGCTGAGGCAAGAGAATCACTTGAATTCTGGAGATGGAGGTTGCAGTGAGCTGAGATGGAGCCACTGCACTCCAGCCTGATGACACAGTGAAGCTCCATCTTAAAAATAAATTAATTAAATAAAACATTTGGCTGACTTAGTACACCAAAGTAAAAAGTGTGTTCCTATTCAAAATAAGTGAAACGTTACCTTCCTCGTGGAAACCCCCAATTCCCAAACCTGGCTCCACTGAGCTTGTAACAGATTAAATGCTTTGGAAACTCATACTTTCTTTGAAAATTTATCACGTTAACTATCCAGATACTGAAGGATATATTTTCAAAATGCTAAATCTGCTTTTAGAGTCTTACACGGACCCACTGAGATACATTCCACCTCCTCTGGTTTCTTCATGGTCTAGCTTTTCTCAGTCTCAGGATCATCCTGAGAACCAACGACTACATAAGCAGAACTGGGGGCAGTTAAGATCACTGGTGCCATTTGTCCCTTCCAGAAAGTGGCCCCAGATGGGCTGATGTTTTCAATTCTTCCGCCTCCAGTTTCTGCTGTTAAGAGTTATTTACTATTCCCCAGTGTTGTCATTTATTACCCCTATCTAAGCAGCTTAATTACATTTAAGGTCACACACTCCCTGCAAGGGTTTTTGGCTCATTTTTGCAACAAGCACCTCACATATTTAGCTTCAGAATAGTTCCTGTGTTAAACCTTGAAATCAAATGAGTGATGTTATCCTGGAATAATTCTTCCTCCCAGAATCTGTAGGACTTCTGATACCATCAAACCCAAACCTCCACCCAAACAAAAAACGTGTCTCAAACATCCTCCCACCAGACTATCGTTCATGTCTGAATGAAATCTCAAAATGGAAAAGACTCCACAACTCTGTGCAGTCGTCCATCCCATTTATGGCAAGCTTAGCTTGTGAGGAGACTCACCCCTATGTTGATTCAGAATTCCTTTCCCACTCCCGCTTTCTAAATCTGCCTTCTCCAGTGATGCTGAATAAGAACACGTCCCTCCAAAGATGGGAAACAAGTACCATGATCCTCAGTTCACCTCTGGCTCCTCCAAGCTAGCACCTGTGATGATTAGTTTGAGATGCAAACTTGATGGGATTAAGGAACACCTAATATTGGTAAAGGATCGTGGCGGGTGGGGTCTGTTAGGTGTTTCCGGAGGAGATTGGCATGTGAATCCAGGTGGAACCAAGTGCAGAAGATCTGCCTCAATATGGATGAGCAGCATCCAGTCGGCTCCAGGCCTGGATAGAACAAAAGTAGGGGAAAGGCAATTGCTGTCTCCTCTCTCTCTCCCTCTCTGTCTCCCCTTTCCTCCTTGGATATCAGAACTGCAGGCTCTCCAGCCTTTGGACTCCAAGACGTATACCAGTAACCCCTGGGTTCTCTGGCTTTTGGACTTGGACTGGTATCCCAGGGTCTCCAGTTTGCAGACATCCAGTCATGGGACTTCTCAGTCTCCATAATCATGTGAGCCAAGTCCCCTAATAAATCCCCTTTCGTACATGTCTATAAACGTATATCCCATTGGTTCAGTCTCCCTAGAGAACTCTGGCTGATATGGCAACCGAGGATCCTCTGGTGAATCCTTACAGGACCTGGTCTCCTGGTTACCCTCCCTTCACTCGTCCCTATTCTGAGTGCAGCCCCTGGACCCTGGACCAGCACCCTCAGCACTACCTGTGAGCTTTTTAGAGCTCTCAGCTGCCCCAGATCCCCTGAACCAGAATCTACATTTCCTCATGACCTCAGAGAGGTCTGTGTGCACAGTAAAGTTCTGGATGGCCCCATGTCATCCACGCCTTTCTTGACCAAGAATGCCCAGCACCAAACGCCACACACCAGGTGTGATTTGATCAGAGCGGAGGACCTCAGGACTCGCAGCTGACCAGGCACTGGGTGGCCATCAAGGCAGCCGAAGACTCCATCAAATGACCCACTTCAACGTCCCTGCCTCAGAAAACCTTTCCGGGCTTTTGCAGAGCCCCCTGTGCACACATCTCACTTTGCCCTCACCCCACATCTCCCTGTATCTATTTTGCAGCCCAGTTAAACTCGCTGCTCTAGGCCATTTTCCTGCTCGGGCTCATTTTCAGTTGTTCTCTAACTGAAAGGGTGTAAGATTATTTTACATGGTACTGTAAGCACTGTCATCTGTCTGCACCTGTCACCCCCTTTTCCAGCCACACCGAAGTGTCATGCTTGAAATCCACATGATTAACATGTAAATGTTATTTACATATGCATTTAGATAACATCTCAAAGCTTCGAGAAGAATCTTGATTTCTCTGAACAATTAACTTTGCTCTCGCCTTCAATGGTACCTCGACTTAAATGTGATCTTGCAATTTTCATCTCTGGGCAGTAGATGGCAGCAGAGTACAGCCCAAACAACAAGTGACTCCCTTAAGCAGAATTAAGACATAGATAAAGCTTATTAAGAATTAAGACCTAGATAAAGCTTATTTATTGTCGCCACCTTCTTACTTGATCCTTCATAATTTCTCGTACTTTTTCCCTCCAAGGTCCATTTTCAACTGGCTGTGAAGAATGAAATGATCTTAGAAACCAACTCACATTAAAATGCCAATATCTAAAATCTGTTTATATTTCAACAGCAAAATATACCATAATCCAGGCTGGGTGCAGTGGCTCAGACCTGTAATCCCAGCACTTTGGAAGGCCAAGGCAGGTGGATCGCTTGAGTCCAGGAGTCTGAGAAGAGCCTGGGCAACATGGCGAAACCTCATCTCTACAAAAAATCAGCCAGGTGTGGTGGCTCACACCTGTGGTTCCAGCTACCTGGGAGGCTAAGGTGGGAGGAGTCTGGAAGGCAGAGGTTGCAGTGAGCAGAGATAACACCACTGTACTCCAGCCTGGGCGACAGAGTGAGACTGTCTCAAAATATATGTACAAATACCATAAATATACACACACACACTATAATACAAAAGTATGACTTTGTCCTCACACTGAGGACAAAGTCTTTTCTTGGACTTGTCACATGACATGCTCACAACATGCTTTTGGTGTCTGTTTACTGCATCCGCTTATCTCTACTTAATTAAAATCTCATATTCATTCAACAGATACTCACAGACCTACCATCTGCCAGGCAGTGTTCTCAATATTACGAATGAATTAGTGAATGAAACAGATAAAGTTCCTTTTCTTACAAAGCCTCCTTTATATTAATAAACAATATTCAGGAACGATCCAAGATGGCCGATCGCTAACATCCCAGGATTGCAGCTCTCAGGGAAGGCGCGGAGAACTAGAGGACGCCACACTTTCAGACAAAGTCTGGTCGCTCACGGAGCAGAAGAACCCCCAGTGGAGGAAACACAAGGGTGGCCAGCGCGACTCTCGTGGTCGGCGCAGCGGTTCCGCCGGCACCTCCGTGCAGCAGCACTCGGAGAAGAGTAAACAGGTTCAGAGGACCGGCCCGGGTCCCCAGCAGGACACCAGAGCCCGGCAAAGCGGCTGTGACGGCTCCTAGGTGCGGCAGCGCTCGGCGCAGAGTAAACGGGACCAGTTCCCCTTCTGACCGAGGTTTGGAGCCCCGGGAAGGCAGAGTCGCCTACTACAGACACAAGAAGGAAGCCAGACAGGAGAATCCTGGGCAGTTTTAACGCCGCTGCTCTGGCCCTGGGAACTAACAACCTGGACGTCCACTCAAGAGACCTAATCTGAAAGTTGGTAATTTCAAAGACGACAGGAGGATAAATTTACAATGACGGGAAGAAACCAGCGTAAAAAAGCTGAGAATACTCGAAGTCAGAATGCCTCTCTCTCTAAAGATGATCACAGTTCCACATCAACAATGGAACAAGGCTTGATGGAGAACGAGCGCATCCCAATGACAGAATCACTCTTCAAGGAATGGATAATAACAAACTTCGGTGAGTTAAAAGACCATGTTGTAGCCCAACGTAAAGAAACTAGGAACTTTGAAAAAAGGTTTGATGAACTCCTATTGAGAATAGACAACTTAGAGAGGAGTATGAGTGAATTAATGGAACTGAAGAATACAATACAGGAACTCCGAGAAGTATGCACAGGTTTAAACACTCGAATTGTACAAGCAGAAGAAGGGATATCAGAGGTCAAAGTCCAACTTAATGAAATAAAACGTGAAGAAAAGATTAGAGAAAAAAGGATAAAAAGGAATGAGCAAAGTCTCCAAGAAATGTGGGACTATGTGAAAAGACCAAATTTATGTTTGATAGGCGTACCTGAATGCCACAGAGAGAATGAATCCAAGCTGGAAAATACCCTTCAGGATATTATTCAGGAAAATTTTCCTAAACTAGCAAAGCAGGTCAGCATTCAACCCCAGGTAATACAGAGAACACCACAAAGATATTCCTCAAGAAGAGCAACCCCAAGGCACATAATCGTTAGATTCACCAGGGTTGAAACGAAAGAGAAAATACTAAGGGCAGCCAGAGAGAAAGGTCAGGTTACCCACAAAGGCAAGCCTATCAGACTTACAGCAGATCTCTCGGCAGAAACTCTACAAGCCAGAAGAGAGTGGGGGCCAATATTCAACATCCTCAAAGAACAGAACCTTCAGCCCAGAATTTCATATCCAGCCAAACTAAACTTCACAACTGAAGGAAAAATAAAATCTTTTATGAACAAGCAAGAACTCAGAGATTTTATTACCACCAGGCCTGCTTTACAAGAGCTTCTGAAAGAAGCATTACACACAGAAAGAAACAACCAGTATTAGCCTTTCTAAAAATACACCAAAAAGTAAAGAGCACCAACATAAAGAAGAATTTACACCAACGAATGGATAAAACAGCCAGTCAACATCAAATGGCAGTAACCCTAAATTTAAACTGACTAAATCCCCCAATCAAAAGACACAGCCAAAACCCAATGGCATGTTACATCCAGACCTGTTTCACATGCAAGGATACACAAAGACTCAAAACAAAGGGATGGAGAAAGATTTACCAACCAAATGGAGAGCAAAAATAAATAATAAATAAATAAAAAGCAGGAGTTGCAATTCTCGTATCGGATAAAATAGATTTTAAAGCAACAAAGATATAGTGGTAAAAGGATCAATGCAACAACAAGAGCTAACGATCCTAACACCCAGATACGAGACTTAGATTCAATGAGACAGAAAATTAATAAGGATATCAAGGGCTCGAACTCAGATCCAGAACAAGTAAACTTAATAAACATTTATAGAGCTCTCCACTTCAAATACACAAAATATACATTTTAGTCAATACCACACCACACCTACCCATAAGTTTAAATGAAACATTGATGGGCCATTATTAATACCCAATTGTTTTCAAAATAAAGCAATATTTCCATTTACTCTCCCTCTTTCTCTTCCTCTTTCTTCCTCTCCTTTACTTATTTTGTTTTTCTTTCTTTCTTTCTCTCAAAAAAAAAGAAATCAACTTGTAAACCTCTAGATCCAGGTCGGCAATGTCTCTCTCATTGCTTGATTCCCTTCCTTCCCTTCCCTCCCTCCCTCCCTCCCTGCTTCCTCCCTTCCTTCCTTCCTTCATCCCTTCCTTCCTCCCTACCGCCCTTCTTCTCTCCCTTCCTGCCTTCCTCCCTCCCCAAAATAATAATAATAATAATAATAAATAAAATAAACAATATTCAAATAAATATGTAATGTCAGGCACTGATAAGTGTTATGAAAAAATAAAAGTGGGATAAAGGCTGCGTTGTCTAGTACAGTATCCACTAAGTACACATGGCTATTGATTTTTACATGAAACTTAAAATTCAGTTCCTCAGACAGGAGGAACTGCCCATGTGGCTAGTGGCTACCCTATTGGTCTGGGCAGATACAGGATATCTCCACTATCACAGAAAATTCTTTATTATTATTATTATACTTTAAGTTCTGGGGTACATGTGCAGATCTTGCAAGATTGTTATATAGGTATACACATACCATGGTGGTTTGCTGCTTCCATCCCCCCGTCACCTACATTAGGTATTTCTCCCAATGTTATCCCTCCCCAGTCTCCCCACCCCACTATCCTTCCCCTAACCCCCTAAACCCCAACAGGCCCCAGGGTGTGATGCTCCCCTCCCTGTGTCCATGTGTTCTCACTGTTCAACACCCACCTATGAGTGAGAACATGCAGTGTTTGCTTCTCTGTTCTTGTGCCAGTTTGCTGAGAACGATGGTTTCCAGGTTCATCCACATCCCTGCAAAGGACATGAACTCATCCTTTTTATGGCTGCATAGTATTCCATGATGTATATGTGCCACATTTTCTTTATCCGGTCTATCACTGATGGGCATTCGGGTTGGTTCCAGGTCTTTGCTATTATAAGCAGTGCCGCAGTGAACATACATATCACAGAAAATTCTACTGGGCAATGCTGGCACAGACTTTGTTTTTGTTTTTTTTTTAATAGGGTGGTTAAGGAAGGACTCACTGAGGAAGTAACATCTGAAAGAAGGCAGGCATGAGCCATATTAAGATGTGAGGAGCAAGTTTTCAGGTAAAAGAAACAGCAGATGTGGAGGCCCGGGGCATGCATGGTTCGATGTAGCAAGCAGGGGCAGAAGCAGAGCCAGACAGGAGCGGAGTGACTGGAGAGGAGCTTTGAGAGGAAGACAGAGGCCACATGATATAAGACGTTCCAGGCCACAGAAATGACCTTGGCTTTTGTTCTGAATGTGAATGTGCAGGGAAGCTAGTGGCAGCTCTGAACATAGAAGTCACTGGGATGCACTGTCCTTTTAACCAGGTGTCTGGTCAGAGGTGGCCAGCCCAGCTGATGAAGGAATGGACTTTGGACTATAGGTGTTTTCCTGAAATTAATAGCCTCATATTTCACAGCACACTTTATCTCATCCAATCGGATGATCATCTCAAATTGTAGATGCTAGAAACTATTTCACCCCAACCCTGCTTCTCTCTCAGTTCCCCAAGCCAGAGACTGGCTCCATCATCACATAAAGATTCTGTCTTATCTCCCAAGTTTAAGAAAACACAACTCTCATTTTCTCTACATCCCTCTTCAGCTACTGTCCCATTTCTATGATCTCCTTCACATACACACACGCACACACACACACCACCCCCTTGAAAGAGGTGTCTATACACACTCTCTACAGTATTCCACCTTCTATTCCATCCTGAACTCAGTCAGACTCTCAGCCTCGTAACTGCAAAGAAACTACCCTTTTCCATTAGAAAAAGGGGCCACAACTGATCCAGCTCTAGGTCAGAAACATGTCACCCTTGAGTCCCCTCTTTCCTTATCCACCACATTCAATCCACTCACAACTTTTGTCTTTATCCTCAGGGTGACCACTTCTCCCCATCTCTACTGTAGTCCTCAAGACCAAGCCACCACCATCATGGGATCATGGCAGCGGACTCCTCATTCCTCTTCTCCCCCCCTCACATAACCCCTAACCCATGGGACTTCTGCAAGAGGATGAACCACAACCTGAGGGTGTCTGCTGCAGTTAGATAATTAGACCTTAGATCTCAGAAACCTGAAGAGCTTTACTGAGCTGTTTCCTCAGCTTAAGAGCAGTTTCAAAATGCCCTTGAAGAGTTTAAGAAACTTAATCTTAGATCCTCAAATGGCCCACAAGAATATACTCTTTTAGAGAAGTGGTAACACACATGAACGCAGGGGGTGAGAGGGTGAAAGGAAGGTACGGTCATATTCCTTTCCCAAATGACCTGACCTTCAGGCCTCCGTGATGAAATGAGGTCACAGTTTTAGAAGATATCCACCAAGTTGATAAATAGGAGCCACGCTTTAAAATTGTCTTTGTTGTGGATAACTTACTGCAGACAGTAATTCATTAGACACCTTCCTTTTAGGTGGATGTTTCAAAAGGAACTTAGAGAGGAAAGAAAACCTCGATCCTCAAGAGGCCCCAGTGTCTAGAATTTCGAAGACTGAGAAACTTCCTGTAACCTTTGCCTATGTGGCCAAACCCTGGACAATATGTAAGTTCACCGAGTGTACAGATAGAATTATTGTCCTGGAAATCGCTGAAATGGATACTGAGAGCCTTTCTTACTTGTAAACCTACAGTCATAACTGCAATGATTTCTGACAAGAATACACCCTGCCTGTAGTTCTCTACAGGAGTTCAATCTCTTACATAACAGCATTCTCTCTGACTTGATCAAAATTGGCCAATGACCTAAAGGCTTGTATCACTGCACTTTCTCTTTGGTAATTTCATGTTATTGCTGAAATTCACATTATTTTATTAAGTAGAGCTTAAGTATACTTCATAGCTGTTACCGATTTTTTAAATTAATATGATTGGGGTATAAATGCATCCACAAATACTTGGACTACTAATGAGAAGATATGAATACCTCTGTCTTGGAAGCTAAGGGAAAGGAGATTGAAATTGAAGCTGGGAGCACGGAATCGTGCTGATGGAGGAGAATTATGCATTGCAGAACCAGTGACTACCATAGCCATATGGTATGTGAGTCCTTCTTGTATATCAAGTAGAAAGGAAAAAGAACTTACAGAATTCAGACCAACAAAACGATTGAACAGGTTTACTGTAGAGAGAGAATGAGCAGGAAGTGCGGTGGGCTACTTTTTGTCCTTCTAGATTTTCCCTGCCACCCTTGGGGACACCAGTAACTGCCCTGCCTAGTCATATTTGCCAGTAAATATATAGACAAGCCTGTTCCCTCCTAGAACCAGGAGGAGGCCAGAAAGAGGGTACAACCTTTGTCCTTGACCAAGCTGAGACCTGTCCCCCCCACCATCCCCACCATCATCTCTCCTGGATTTCGGGGGGCCTCTGCTCCCAACACTCCAGAGTCATAGCAGCTAGGCTGGGGGCAGTAGGGGAATTGGAGACATGAGCACCCTACATGCCAGTGGAGGTGCAGCAGCCTCCCTACCCTGCTCATTCCTTTCCACTCTTTCCAGTGCAAGAATACATCCTTCTCTTTCCCATATTCTGGAAGAAATGTTCTCAAATGACCATGCTCAGTGCTCATGTCTGACACCTCCTCAGTCTCTTCCCCCACCCCACTCATCCAGCTTTCTTTGATGGATATAATCTCTCAGCCATCAGCTATAATAAATAACCTGGCATGTGCCCTTCCACCCTATATGAGCTGGTCTAACCATCATCATCACTCCTCCAGCTCCTGTTTACTTCCTTCCCCAGGGCCCAGCCAACACCACCCAGCATATTCCAACCCCTCCAAAAAGCACACACTGGCAGAAGAAGCAGTTAACACTGGTATTTCTGCAAGCTAGAAATTCTTATAATTAAAACTTCTTTTGCAAGATCTCAGGAGTCTAAATAACCCTAAGGGGAGAAGAGCACCATCATGTTATCGGGAAATGTGATCAACAGAAATAGATAAACTCAGTAACACAGGCCTAAAATTTTACTCCAGGGCCCAATTATCAGATACAAATATTTCTGTTGATTAAAATATGATAAGCTAACTATCTATATTCATTAGTAGCTTTTAGCACATACAGATAGTCTCTAAAAGCAGCAACACTTAAAATCAGCCGTGTGATCAAAAGTTAGCTCTGACATAATCACTTCCCAAAGCTTAGCAAAAACAGGTCTGAATAGACTCAGCGACCATCCATTAAAGGAAGAAACAATTAGTCTGACAATATAAAGCTCAACACTAGTGCAAAACCCTAAACTAAAGGCAACTGAAGAACACTAACTTATGGACAGGAGTCACCAATGTGATATTTATTAACATTCTAAATCTTAGAAGGCCAAACAGATTTGCAGTGTAATTACATCAACACCTTGCTAAAGCCAGGCAATGAGTCAACTCTCAAACCAGCATTATCTCTGTCTGAAAAACCAGAAAGCGCTGACATCAGACAGCATTTAGACTTCTGACATAACAATACGCTGAACTTTCCTCACCCAGAAAAAGGATAAACATGTTTTATAAATGTGACAGGCTGTCCATTGTGATAAATGCAAGCTGACAAATTATCCACAGGAGAACAAGCAGATTAACCTATTTCAAAAAAGACGGCTCAAATATGTAGCCTTCTACAGTTTCTGAAGAAGCCATACCACCACAAAAAAAAAGTTTTTATTTGAAAAATATATATATATGATCTTTCTTCAAAATCAGAAAAAAGAAAGGGTCTACATATCAATTGGGATCAATTCCAGTAAACAAAAACTCATGCATTTGACTGAAAAAATTACAGCCACTCTATAGTTTCGCCTTCTCTCTCTCTGTCACACACACACACACACACAATTCCATTGCCCCAGAGCACTAAACATATTAGCTTGTCCACATTAAACACATTCCTTGCTGTTTTCCTACTTTGCCTCAAACCATCCTCCATGCGACTGTAAACAGTGCTGACTTTCTCCATCTCAAAAATAGCTGGTAAATCCCTTCACACAAGTGAGAGCGTCTATTACCCAAGAGTTGGGCTGACTCAACCGACTGGTTCCAGGATCTTGTTAGGAAATGCAAACTAAGCTAATTGTCTCCAAAAGAAAATGATCTGATGCCACATAGCTGAGAACTTGTGTGACTGTTACAATGCTATAGTAGGCACATGTCTGAAATGTTCAGCTCATGGGACCTCCCCAGGCCTCTAAAGGGATGTCTCCTGCTTAGAAAATTCAGTGAAAGAAGCAGAGTTATTGAAGAACACGGTTCTGCTGCAATTCCAAAGTGTCCGTAATAAAGACTGTTCCATTCCCCATGGACGACATCCGGGCTCAGAACGAAAAGACAGGAACAATCAAAAAGCAAGTAATGAAAAGGACAAGGACATCCAGCTAATGCAAAAATGAAATTGTTCAAAGAGAGTTATTTGAGGGTAATTCAGACCACTTAGCCAACCGGTCAAATTGCTTCTGTAATTCTATGAAATAGGACAAAAACAAGGTTCCTCGAGTTAGTGGTCAAGGGAGACCTCATTACACCAGATAATTAGCTTGACTCACTCAGTGTTTCACCTGCTTGTGAGAGCAGTTTACAGACAGGTGAATGCACTGGGACAGTGTTTCCAAGCTGGGTCTACAGCCATGGAAAGAAAAGGAAAGGGCTAAATCCCTTCCCCCACCTTCCCAGCGCCCTGCAAAGTATGGCTCATCGAAATCACTGTGTCCGTTCACTATTGCTTTATCTGCAGCAACGTGACTAAATGCCTACTCACGTTATTCACCTTGATATCAGGGTTGTTTTTATTGTAATAATAGTGGTCGTTGCTGCCACCGATGGAGTTCTTGCTGCTTCCCAGGCAGCACGGTATGGCCTTCAGGCATTCATACAACCAATATGTAGTAAATGTGGACCACGTGGCAGACTGTTCCAGGTCTGGGAGTACAGTCTGAATGAAACAAAGTCGTGCTGTCATGGAACTTTCTTTCCAGTAAGAGGAGGAAGACAGAAAAGTAAATTTAGACTCTATCAAGTGGTAACTGGGCTATAAAGAAGAAAGTGGGTGAAGGTAGCAGAGGGTGGCGGTGCCAGAGACCTCCTGGCACACACTTGAGTCAAACACTCCAATAAGGGAGAACGCACACTGTTGAGATGGGAGACTCAAAGTCAGAGCGTGTCAAAGGACTCGTGATAACACGTGGGCTGTGAGAGATGACTTGGGGAAGCATTCAGTCATGAAAGCAGGATTTTGCTCTGGGCTGGATAGTGTCAGCACGTGGGGGTAACTCTATAATTGGATATCTTAATAATTCTCACGTGAAGGTAGGAAGGATGAAGCAACGCAGTCAGTCACTCACAGCAGCCACAAAGGGGATATGTGACCATATTTGCGGTTTGGACAATATTCTTATTTTTATCTGCATTTAGACATCAGTATAAAGGCGTTTTGCTTTTGTCTTGATCCATTATGGTCCCAGAGTGGCCTTATGTGAAGCCGTGACCTGTGAAAGTGTTTATGCTCCACAGGAGGATGACGTGGCTGAGATAAGAGTGTCAGGCCAGCTCCCAGCTGTCAGGGGCTGCTTTTCTTTTTCCCATGCTCAAACTGCACGCAACCTTCCAAAATAGTCACTATTACCATTCCTCTTTTACAAATGATGAAACTAAGGTCCAGCAAGATAAAGGACTTATCCTAGAGCAAGCGACTAAGAAAGCCGGGATTCAAACCCAGGTTATCTGACTCACGAGCCAGACTCACAGGCACTTCCTACACAGACCCCTGCAGTGCTGCACCTTCTGAGCTCCTGGGCAAAGTGTTATCTTCAAGAAGACCAAAGTGGCATCTCTACTTTGCTAAGGGTGGATGATGCACACAAAACCTCGAGGGGAAGCTGCCACCAGTAGACATTCCCAGTACTTACGTGCCCAAGAAATTAAGTCCACCTGGTCATCATCAAGACAAAAGTATTTTTCTCCCAGAGATGAGGATACATTATCCATTTTACTTAAATTGGAAGGTTTCTTTTTCCATAAGTTAGTCAAAACTAATTTATCTCAGCAACTTATGACCTATAAACATAGCTTTTAATACTGGAACAAGTATGTTATAATAACATAAAAGTAAAAAGTTCCAGTGTGTAAAGGTGACAGAATATAAAGCAATTAACATCCATTTTATCCCATATTCTAAAAACACCCTCTCCCATATCATCAGAAGTCGGGGCTTACCAAAAGGTTTTCCGGCTTGAGGTCCCGGTGGACGATGCTCTTGTCGTGCATGTGGACAAGGGCCTTGCATAAGTCCATGATCATGAGGGCAGCGTCGGGCTCCGGGAACTTCACACTTTCTATGATGGCGTCAAAAAGGTCTCCTCCC
Source organism: Callithrix jacchus (assembly GCF_049354715.1). Taxonomy (NCBI): domain Eukaryota; kingdom Metazoa; phylum Chordata; class Mammalia; order Primates; family Cebidae; genus Callithrix; species Callithrix jacchus. The sequence continues at coordinate 74,664,311 of NC_133518.1, forward strand.
TGCACATACTCCAGGATCAGGTAGATTTCCGTGTCTGTTTCGTAGACTTCATGCAGCTTCACGATGTTGGGGTGAGAGAGGCTCTGGATGATCAAGATCTCGCTGTCCACCATGTCCTCCTTGCCCTTCAGTCTGGACTTGTCGATGATCTTCATCGCATAAGCCTGCCTGGTCTCGCGGTGCCTGCACTCCTTCACGACAGCAAAGTTCCCGTCCCCAATGACCCGGCCCGTCTCATAATGCTTCTCCACGTTGGCGGCAATGACGCCCACGGGCCGTGGCTTCCGACCGCTGGGCCGCTCTGGCTTGTTCTCTTCCGGCCTAGTCTTGGGCTCCTTTTCTAGCTTTGCAGGTTGGTCATCTCTGAGGGTCGTCTTTCTGCCTCCAGACACGCACGGCTTTTTCTCCTTCTCTGCCTCCTTCTCTTCTCCTCGGGTCCTGGGGAGCTTCTCAAAGCCTGCCGGGTGCTCTCTCAGGAGCCAGCCACCATGCTTGCTCCTGCTCATGAGCCTGGTGTCTTTCTTCACCTCCCTCAGCCCCTCTTCTGTGACAGGAGGAACTTCGGCAAGGTCCTTCTTGGCCTTAGCTGCTCCCTGAGCATGACTTTCTTGATCCTCTGGGCCTCTGTCCTCTTTCCTGTCTGTGCTTTTGCTGGGTCTCCTTGGCTCCTGAGTGGGATTCCTGGGGCTGCTCCTGTGGCTGTCACCCTTCCACCCTTCCTCCCCGCCTGCAGGATTTGCCTCGGGAGACCTCCTGCAGCTTCTGGTCCTCACCAGCTTCTCCATGTCATACACTGGGCCCTTCTCCATATCCAGCTCACTGGTCCCCAGAGAAAGCCTCTCCCTCTGCAGGCTCTGCTGGAGCTCCCTCTCTCTCTTACACTTCTCGCATCTGATAATTTCACCCGAGGTCTTCTCAATCTCCACCCCAAGGTGCTTGTCTCCCCTTGCGTGCTTCTCTTCTAGAGTGGCTTCCCTGGGCAGCTTGCTACCGGGTTCTGGCTCCCATTTACCCCTTCCCAACTTCTTCTGGGTCCTCGCCCTGTCATCTAGTGAGAGTTCCTCAGGGATCTTCCCCTGGTGCCTCATGGCTGCCTTGTATCCTGCAACCTCACTGCAGCTCTTGGGGGTCTCCATCTCCCCACAGCGGTGATCTCCTTTCAGAGCCTTGCTATACAGCCTGCTCCTCAGCCTTGGAGAAGGGGCGCGGCTGTGCTGGGCCAGTGTCAGGGCCCGGGCTTTGTTGGGGTACAGTTCTTCTACAGCCACCTGAATGCTCTTCAGTGTCAGTGGTTCTTTGCCCATTGCTATGAAAGCATCCCCATCCCTGAAGAAATCAGAGACGCTCCTGATTTCCCTGCCCTTGAGGTTGAATAGTTTTCTCACACGGTCATTCTTCCATCTGGGAGAACCCAGGGCTTCTGAGACGTCCGCTAAGAGCTGCTCGAACGTCTGCACCGACCGCCTGTTGAGGAGCAGGGTGATCTTTCGGGGGCGCTGCCCACCCAGCTTCACCACAGTCACGACCCTGGGCTTCAGCGGGCTGTTCTCAGGGTGTGCGGAATGAAGGCTGTTCCGAGGGCAGAACAAGGGCACGACAGGGCCACGCGACCCCAGGAACGGTTTCTCCAGATTCCCTCGGCCAGCAGGCAGCCAGGAGCCTTGCAGCTTCCGCTCTGTGATTCTCGAGCTTAAATATTTTAGAGAATGGTCACATAGGCCTTGCTGTCCTGTAACAGGAAAAGGACAAAAGGAAAAGTCAAGATGGGTTCAGAGAGCCCTCAGCCTTCACCAAAGCTTTACTAAAGATGACTGATTCTAGTATTACGCTTTATGACTGTGGTCTCTGAGACTCTCTTAGAAACAATGGAGCCTTTATGCTTAGTCTCCTCTACACCAGGAGTGCAGAACAGAGTCAGCATTGGGCCTGCAGTCATTCCTGTAGACCTCATAGGGGCCCCCAGGATGGGCCACACCTCGAGAGCTGATACAGTTTGGCTCTGTGTCCCCACCCAAATCTCATCTTGAATTGTACTCCCATAATCCCCACGTGTTGTGGGAGACAACTGAATCATGGGAGCGTTTCCCACATCCTGTTCTCGTGGTAGTGAATAAGTCTCACGAGATCTGACGGTTAGATCAGGGGGTTCTGCTTTTGCGTCCTCCTCATTATCTCTTTGCCTGCTGCCATCCGTGTTAGATGGGACTTGCCCTTCCCTGCCTTAAGCCATGATTGTGAGGCTTCCCCAGCCATGTGAAACTCTGAGTCCAAGTAAACCTTTTTTTGTAAATTGCCCAGTCTTGGGTATGCCTTTATCAGCAGTGTGAAAACAGACTAATAGAGGAATCCTCTCAAGGTGAGGCTGACTCTGTGAACACAACTCCAGCTACCCCAAAGCGAACTGACCTTCGAGGATCTACAACAGAAATGAAAAGGGCCAGGTTTGCTGCCCATGAAATGCCAACAAAAGGCAGCAACATTCCAGAACTTTGAAAACCCCAAATCTTACCCATCTCTTTGCCAAGAACAGTTTTTTCAGCTTGACCATGAACTCACTCAAGGTGGGGCAGTATGCAAAGAGGTTATGGTCACGGGGTATGAGACAGATCTGGATTTTAATCCTAGCGCGGCCACGGACTACGTGTGTGAACTTGGGCAAATTATTTGCACTTCATTTTTTTTCATGTAAAAAGTAAGAATGCTACACCTTCCTCTGAGGGTTTTTGTGAAGAATAAATGATCAAATTACAACTCATCTAACGGACTGCCTGACACATGGTAAAGACACGATAGTTGCTAGTTATTAACACCATCCTTATGATCTTAATATCCATTTTATATTATAAATTTCATTTTATTGGTAACATAATCTGTCAATAAGGTAGAAGTCTACTGTGCACAGCTTCACCTGGCATCACAAGAACTCATGGGCCAACATGATATGGTAAGTATTTCTTTATATATATATATTTGCACTTTAGGTTTTGGGGTACATGTGAAGAACATGCAAGATTGTTACATAGGTACATACATGGCAGTGTGGTTTGCTGCCTTCCTCCTCATCACCTATATCCGGCATTTCTCCCCATGTTATCCCTCCCCAACTCCCCACCCCCTGCTGTCCCTCCCCTAGTTCACCCCCGACAGACCCCAGTGTGTGATGCTCCCCTCCCTGTGTCCATGTGTTCTCATTGTTCAACACCTACCTATGAGTGAGAACATGCGGTGTTTGATTTTCTGTTCTTGATACGGTAGGTATTTCTTAAAGCTCTGACTGAGATTCACTCGCATTATAGTATAGAAAAATTGAAGGAGGCTTCAGTCTAGGTGTGGACACTCCCTTGTCCAGATGGTTTTCCCTCTTCTTATTAAAAAATATAAAGAAATCAAGGTTCAGAGCTTAAATAATGAGAACAAACATGAATAAAACAGGACTTCATATTTCCTGACTGACTATACCCAGCCAGAGTAAAGCGGCTGAGGCAAGAATGGTTTAATTTCCTCCATTTCTATCCAGGTCAGGAAGGGAAATTGGAAAAGAACAGAATGTGTAACTCAGTTAAACCACAAGGGCGGGATGACAATTATTCAAGTTACCCTACAAGACCCATAAGTCATATCCTGCATGGAAGAATCTGCTGTTTATGCTTCCTTTAAAAAGAAATTTAAAATGATCATTTATAAGTGTATTGGAATCAACTGTAGCAGAAACTCCAGTTGTGCCAGATGGGTATTTTGGCCCAGCGAATCTACACAGAATGTTTTCTGCTTTTTAATTATAAAGTACAATCTGTTCTGAGATGATTTCCATCTAGACACAGGTGTCAGATGAGATGACAAGGTAGTGGCTGATACTGATCTTCCCACACACCACAAATTTATGAGCTTAACAATCACATTTACAGTTAAACTATTTATGGACATCTGTCACCCCCTTTCTTCTCACAGTCTCTTTAATTACTCTGCCTCCATTTTTGCCTGAGATAGTTGATGTTGAGAGAAAGAAAAACAGCTACAGAAGGAATACAGTTTGTATTTCCTGCATTGGGGAACTGAGGAAGATTGTCAAGGAAGGTGACCGTCAAATGCATATGCACGAAAGGGCTGGCGTTCTTGTTGGTTTTTCTTATGTGCTCCACACACAGTAGGATCCTTGATATGTACTGTTGGACCAAGTAAATGAAGTCCTTATTATTTTCTCAGAAGCCTCAGTATAGGGACAGAGAACGTGATTTTAGCCTATACTCTGGACTCAGACTTTTCCAAGCAGATGTGGAAAAAGGATGGGGAGGCCCATGGAATCAACTGCTGGCTGTGGTCACAAGAGGGCAGACCTACCAGGAAAACCTACAGGCATAAAGAGGAAGAATGGAATCCAATGGAAGTACCAGGAGAATGAGCAACCAAGAGTGCTAGGAAGACAAGATTTAAGTTGGGCTTTCAACACCTGATGAGGTAGAGGCCACCCAGTACTGGGGCCAAGGAACCATGACATAGGGCAGGACCCATGGTCCACATGGCCACTGAGGTCAGCACAGATGAAGGAAAGACTCAGTGTAGAGAGGAAGACACTGGTAACATGGAGAAATGAATGGCCAGCCACTATATGACAGTGGCAAAGCAAGGGTGTATATTGTATCACCGGATGATAAAAGCCTCAGCTAAGGAAAGGTGTTATAGGAGGGAAGAAAAATAATAGCTCTGATGCAGACCTGGGGAGCCAAATTCTGAGCTCTACCTTTAAAATCTACAGTCCCTGGAAAGTAAGAATTACCCATTACAGGGAAGAAATAGAAGAGTGCTCCTCAGGGGAGAGCCGATAGGACAAAGGAACATTCAGTGAATACCTGAAGGGTGTTTGAACCTTTCACGTAGGAGGTTCAGGAGAGCCCCTGAACCCTCCTGAAAGGTCCAGGATGGGATATCAGGGAGGCACAAAGCAGTGCTCATGGAACAGGACTGACAGTAGTGGGCCTTACACATTGAGCAGTGACAGAGTGACAAAGAGGCCCAAACTACGATAGGACCAGGGGCCTCAAGGTCCCAAACACTGGAACTGTAGAGTCTGGGTGTGATAATGGATGACTTGGCACAGCGGTACCCAGAGCTGGGTAGAGAGAAGAGCAGATGTACTCTCTGGGATGTCTGTGCTCATCCAGTTTCAGCAGAAACTACCTCAAAGCTTTTCCTGATCTCTGGTGGTTAGGAGAACAATCTGGGAACACCCCATCCCTGAACCAAGGATGGGCTCCATAAGAGCAGCCTCCATCGCAGGACATGGTCAAAAAGGACGTAAAGACAGAATAGCTCTGCCTCCACCACACCAACATCAGGCATGTTCATTCCACTGCCCAGGCATTCACATGCTCATTCAAAAACTCCTTGGTCTGGAGCAAAAGTGAGAATTCAGTCTCCACCTCCTTAGCATAACTGGGACCTACTGAAATTGTACTTCTAGCTATGACTGCTTCAAGCTACTGGAAAGCATCAGGAATATGCAACCTTGGGGTGCACTGATTTTCATCCTTTCTTCACAAGACCTCTTTCCTCTTTTAAAATAGTCTAGAGCAAATTTTTCTTCTTTACAGGTAAGAGAATAAAATAAGAAGACTCTGAATGCCTGGTCCGTGGGCAGGGAGAGCACAGCATATCCTTTGGGCCTGGGGCTCAGTCTCCAGGAACATGGTCATGCTCCAGGACAACTGCACATAGAGTACTTTCAGGCTCCCACTAAGCACCACTGTTCAGAACCTTCCCCAATCAACCTAACTAGAAAGCCAGAGGCCTGCCCGAGTCTACTCAGTTCCAGCAACAACTTTACTTACAAAACCAATAAAATTGAACCATATGAAATTGCTGGTAGTTCTACCAATTTTCACCTATAAAAAACAAATTTCGGGCCAGGTGCAGTGGCTCACGCCTGTAATCCCAGCACTTTGGGAGGCCGAGGCGGGTGGATCACGAGGTCAAGAGATTGAGACCATCCTGGTCAACACGGTGAAACCCCGTCTCTACTAAAAATACAAAAAATTAGCTGGGCATGGTGGCGTGTGCCTGTAATCGCAGCTACTCAGGAGGCTGAGGTAGGAGAAATGCCTGAACCCAGGAGGCAGAGGTTGTGGTGAGCCGAGATCACACCATTGCACTCCAGCCTGGGTAACAAGAGCGAAACTCTGTCGCGGAAAAATAAAATTTTCATGTGGCTCTCCCTCATATAGGTTGAGCATCCCAAAGCCAAAAATACAAAATCTAAAATGCTCCAAAACCTGCAACCTTTTTGAGCACTCACATACCCACCAAAGGAAATGATCATTGGACTTCAGATTTTCAGATATGGGATGCTCACCTGGTAAGTATAATGCAAATATCCCCAAATCCAAAAAAAACTACTTGAAATTTTAAAAAAAATCCACTTTTTGTCCCAAGCATTTTGGATAAGAGAGACTCATTCAACCTGTATAATCTAGGATAATAATCCATATTCTATCACTATATCAACAGAAAATTGTCTATGAAGTCATAGACAGTAAAAATTAAACATGCTAATTCTATCTTCAGCCACCAAGTCAGCCACATCCCAGGAAGTGTGTTGCCACAGGGAAAATATGCTCTTACAAACACCTTATTTTCCGTGAACTTCCTGCAGCAACATAAATTGGCCTGGACTTGGCAAAACTGCTGCTTCTACTTCAATAAACCAAAATACAAATGTTTATAGGGTCTTTCCTCAATGCCAATCTAACCCCACATATACAGCAGAGCAAACACTGCTTTTGATAAGCCATCCATCTGCTCAATAACCTACAATAGCTCCTTATTAGCCTCCTTGAGGTCCGAACCCAAATTCCTCAGCTTGACACATAAGGCCTTTTGCAATCCCAACCCACTCCACCTCCACTCCCCAACCCATCCAGGCCTGGCCGTCTTGTAAAGCCTGAGACCCATCTCTACTCTCAAACCGTCTCTGTCCTCACAAGTTCGTAGTGATGGCTCCGTACCCTGAAGCCCTGCTCATTCGTTAAAGCAAAATTTAGCATGAATGCCTGAAACCAACACCCAGCACAAGAATCTGGAACATGTGGTTTTACCTGCTGTACACCTCAGCTAATTGTTACTTATCTTAGTGGGAATATAAATATTCTCCCTCTCAACTAAACTGTAAGCTCTCCAAAAGTAGACACCAGGGTTTATGCAAACCCCCCAACGCTGCCCCAATACAGAGAGCAAGCACTCAAGATTAAGGGAACAAATCCCCAACCCTAACATCAAACACAAATATCTAGCTTCAGTCTTCCAGCTCTCACTGCAAATAATTGAGAATCGCTCATTGCAGCACCAATAAACATCACACAAAAGAGCTCCTAAATACGTTAGATAAGTGAGGTGAAAAGAAAACATAATCACAAACATCCATCTACCACAGGGAATGTGACAAAGTAGCATTTCTGAAGAATTACTAATACAGGTAGGGGACAGCAGTACATTGCTTTCAGGTTGAGAAAGCTTCGTTTTAGTGCAAAGAACACTGACCAAGGGTCAGAGGACCTCTGCCAAGCTGTTACTAGCCATGTGACCATGGGAACGTTAATTAATCCCTATGAACCTCCGTTTCAACAGCTGCCAAATGGCATTAACGTCTAACTCCTCACTGAGGATGTTCCGCACATTGCTTTGCCTAGAGTGAGCACTCAACTTGTGCTTATTTTTCACCTGTTCACAAAGAAAGTAAGTCCTGTAACCTTGAGACTCCTCTAAGTGCATGTAGATCTCAAGGCCAAAGAGAATATGATGTTATATGTGACTCAGCAGGACGAATTTGTCATTCATATAATAATTTAAAAAAACAGTAGGCACAGGATAATAAAAGAAACACTCCAGCAAACCTAATCAAATGGGTCTGCTGCAGAGATCAACAGAATTTCTGCTCATCGATCCTAGGACGCTCCCACTCTGGGGTGAACCAATAAACTCAGTAACTGCGCCGCATGGCCTGATGCTATTGCCTCTAATAGGTTTGGTGCTCAGAAAGTGGGTCTCTTATCTGCTTCCAAAATTCAGATAAAGTAACATAATCTGATTCCATGATGATCAGCTCTCTACCTTATTATGCTGGAAAGGCTACTAAAGTGACTGATAACCCAATTTCCTGTCTAAGTATTTATTATTATTATAACTTTTCTCTGTTATATGATTAGCTGCTAATCAAGTTTAGCATCAAGAAAAAAATAAAAGAGATCTCTTTGATGTTGTCTTTTTAAATCACAATTAAAGAGATTTTACCTTTTCCAAGTCATTTTAAAATAATTCGTGTGTCTAATTAACACACAAAGAAAACCTATGTCTGTGATCAGTATTAACTTCAGAATTCTCACCTTGGCTCCTAAAAAGCGATAATAACACAAGAAAAAGAAATGGGAGAATAATCAAAATTGCTATAGGACCTAAGTACTCTTTCTATAAACATTTACAAATTATGTGTACTAAATGAAATGAATATTGGTGTTTTAAACCATCTGGTAGTAATCAACACAAAAAAAAAATGACTGAAAAAGAAAGGTCAATGCATCTAACAGCACATTATTAACCCCCTCTTCCTAGCAGAAAGTGTCCCTGAAAACACTTTCCTTTTATCAACTTTTTTATTTCTTTGTGGTTTCACCAGATCAATCACTTGTGGCCTCAGTCTGCAGTGCTGAGAGACTACTCATGTCTATTCTTCCATGGAAGATAGAGAAAGACTGGCTGAAATAATTTTACTTTTCACTGAGTAATCATTTGTCCTGGGCATTTTCCAGGGGCTGCCTGGGAACAAACTCATTTTGCTCATATGCAGAGATGAGGCAGGGGAAACGTTTGTGAACTTACATTTGATTATGCGAACACCCCAAGGAAGGTTTTGTAAATGAATAAAAAATTGGAATGAAGCCTCTCTCACTAAGCTTCAGAAATGCTACTGGTTTGTAGCTCAGAAGCCTGGCCAATGTCTATATCGATCGAAGCTGGAGAAATTAAGAGGGAGGTAGCAAAATGAAACTGCCATGCTGTTCATGGGCTGTCATCACTGATGACACTCCAATCTCTAATTAACGTCCTCACTACCTATCCTCTTTATCACCAATGTGACATTGACCGAGACATCAGAAACAGTAATTAGAGAGACTTTTTCTGCTCTTATCTCAGAAGTGCCCTGTGTCTAGGGTTGGCTTTTATCTGTTGACTTACCCATGCCAATTTCCCTAAGTGCCTCCCAGGTTACTGGCATAGAACCCTGTATGGTCTCTAAGAGATATTTGCCAGGCCTTGTTCTAAGCTACCTAACAGATGACTGATACTTTTTTGCTAAGCTACAGGCACCTTTAAAGATGGGATTGACTGCCCCATCTCATAACTTTGGAGTTATCATGAGTTTCCTGTACTGCATCAGTTGTTCACAAGAGTATTTTTAAGTGGGCATTCCTTTCCTCACTTTTAAAGCTTATCCCTGACCCCCTTGATAATCCTCATCCCACATCCCTCGGTTTTCCTACTCACTCTGGTCTAGTATATGCCACCCATCTCATCATTGTATCACAGTTCCCACTTCCCCGACTTGTGGCTTTATTATATCTGAAAAACCCTCATGCTTCATGCAAACCAAAAAGCATTTTCCTCTCTTTCCAGAGATCCCAGGACATTTGGGTTATACCCTACAGATACCCCATGACACCAAAGATGACTGACAGACAAGGTCTGACTTTTTCCCTGCTGTCACTGATATGTCTCCTTAGAGGATCCTGCTGAAGTGGTTAAACCGGAAGCTACCATTTCCAATTGATTATGTTCTACAGAGCAGGGCTTCTCAAATGTTCATATGCACACAAATCACTTGCAAATCTTGTTGAAGAGCAGGTCCTGATTCAGTTGGTCTAGGTGGGGCCTGGGAGTCTGTATTGCTAACCAGGTCCCAGGTGATGCTAATGCTGTTGGTCCCTGGACACATTTTGAGCACCAAAGATATACAGTGAAAATCCAGAGTATTCTTCTGGGAGTGCAAGTTGCCTATAAGTAGTTATTTTCATAAAGTTAATAATTAATTTGTGATATGTTATAAACACATGGCATTAGTGTAGTGAAATAAAAGTCCAGTCATGGTTCCCTCGACAAAAGGTTTTAAGTACAGCAAACAGAAGTGGCAAATGAAATGATCTAGAATTTGCCCACTGTTAAAGAGGGGAAAAACCTTTTTTCCTGTACCCTTTAGGTTAAATGATTGGCACTCTGCAAAATAAACTGACAAAAGACAGATTGACAGGTGAAAAATGTTTATTTCATATGCATATAAGGGCCTCACAGAAATGAAGTGGAAATCCTAAAAAGGTGGTCAGACTTAGAGACTTACTTATATACCATTTTAACAAAGAATGATAAACTTGTAGAGAAGTTTACAAAGAGTTTGAGCTTCTATGGGCAAAAAAGGGAAAAGGTTTGAGCTTCTATGGGTTAAAAAAAAAAGGGGGTATATGTATATATCGGAGAAACTAGTAGAATATAAAGATTATTTTAGTGACATTTGTTATGCATATTTCCCTCAGAGCCATCTCTGAGCTGATGTGAGTCTAGAGTCCTCTCTGGTGATTAACAGTTGTTCAGTCCCTCCTGTTACAAGAGAAGTGAGAGGAATAACTTCACAAAGGGAAATTTATGTCCTGCTTTTACGTAAATAGGGGGAGGATAGAGATCTTTTCTTGCATCTGCTCTTTCTCAAATACCGTCAGCTTAAAATAATTCTTGTGACAAAGTGTCATATTTGGGGGTAGCGTATTTTGATCCCCTTTACTACCCAAAGTGGACCAGTGGCATCAGTATCACCTGGGAGCATCTTAGAGATGCAGAACTTCAGAGCCCACCCCTAATTACAGAGACATTCTGCATTTTAACAAGACCCTCAGGTAGTGTTGTGATGCACATTTGCTTGAAATGCACTGCCATAGAATATCTCTTGATTTGCCAAAGTGGTTATTGAAACCAAACTATGCAGCCCTCAGTGAGGGTGAGGAGGTCATAACACCCTCAGACTTGTACGCAACTATTTCATTAGCCCTTACAGTATGGCAGCATAACCCAACTAAACCCAGACTAGGATCCAGGATCACATTCGGCCCAGCAGTGGGTTTATTTTTCCAGGATCTATTTATTTGTACAAGTTGCCAAATGGGCAGACAGGGGTGTGGGTGAATGGAGAAGGAAGTGTTTTGAGCACAGGCATTCACAGCCTCCAGGGAGGAGACAACAGGGCTGGGAGGCAATGAGAAAGAAGGGACAGCACGGCCTCTGCCCCTGTGCTCCCAATCCCAGAACAGCTGGTTTAAGTGTTGTTGGAACACAAGGTTGAGGGAGAATGTTGAAGGGGCTGTGTTTCAAAGCCTGTGTGAAGCTCTGGGATCCAGATAATAAGGCACAACAGAGTGAGAGGAGGACCAGCCACCTGCCTTCCCCAGCATAGGCCCCAGGACCCAGGGCAGCCTCAGCAGAGGAGGGTGATGAGGGGCCTTGGGGAGACAGCAACAGCAGGAGGGCCGCAGGGGCAGGGAGCAGGAGGGAGGAGGAACAGGAGCTACGGTGTACGTGAGCACAGGTAACATCCTGCCCTGGGCACTTGGAGAACATGGGCAGGGGCCTGACCAGGCACACCAGGCATTAATATTAACATGACCTCATTTGCTCCCAGGGCTGGTGAGGCCTTGGACCTGCCAACAACCACAACAATAACCTTTCCCTCTAACAATCTGACCACTTTTCCTCCAGGTGAACCCGCCTGCTTTCCAGTCATTTTGTCACATGCTGCCTTTGGGTTTTTCTTTTCTTCCATAAATCCTGAAGCAGGCTGGCTCTCTTCCCTTTTCCAACAGGATTCTCTTCACCTGCGGCTCTTTGTGCCAATGTATGGGGAGCCTCTCCAGATACCACCACCCTGTCCCCTGCGTTGTCCTTCTCTGAGACACCCGATGCTGGTTGGCTTTGACGGAACTCTCCCTGGGGACAGCTTCTCTTTCAGTCTCACCCCTGGGTTTAATGTTTCCTCCCAACTCTCCCAACTCACCCATGATCACATCCCTGGGGCTTCATCGCTCACTCAGTAAAATTCCAAGAGGGCACAGCTCCCAGGTCAGGCTGCTGTTTCCTATGGCCTGAATTTTTAATCTCAACTGTCTTTTGCAGTGAGGAGATTCACAGTAACCTTGACTGGGGCTGAGTTTTGCTTTTCTCGGCTATATTCAGGGCAGTGCTTCTGATGCGCTCATTTGGAAGGGGAGCCCTCAAGTACTGTGGGGCCGCTTTCCCTTCAGCTGACATGATGCTCACAAGACTGCATCATTTCCTTCCCTCCCTGGTTATCAAACCCTAGAGGCCCTCGCCGCCTCACTAGACTCCACTGATCTGTGTCATGTAACACTTTAAAACACGCTAGGCTAGACAGACTCTCACCACATCCCATTCCTACTGGTGAGGCTGTAGAAATCATTCTAAAAGCCCACTCCATCTCCTTTTTTCTAGAAATGAAGCACATCGATCTCATTTCTACATCCTCACACTTCTGCTTGAATGGCTCTTAGATGGATGTAAAGATACTTGGAATAGTTGAACCATCTGTCAGTGTCTGGATCTGAAGACTCTCACACCTCATTTATCAGATGAGGAGTCAGTCTAATAAATGAGATCTGAGGTGGAAACTTCCGTTATTCATCTGTGTACAGGAACGAGGAAGCAAACGGCCTGCAGATTCTTTAGAAAGTGGTTTTTAAACTGTTTTGACTTCTTGATAAGGCACATCCAACACATAATTAAATGGCAAACCAGTAAAATAATTTGAAGAGAAATGTTTTTTAAAATATATAGCCTTTGTACATATTCAGGAGAGATGATACATTTGGGAAACACTGGAGCTGTTTATGTAAAATAATAATAAGGGAATAGTATGAATAATTTTATGCCAGCAAAAGAGACAACTTAAATGAAATGGATGGATCCCATGAAAGGCACATTACCCAAAATTTTCAAGAAGAACTAAATTTCTTTTACTTCTTAATTTAATTATCTTAATGTTCAATTCTTCTTTATTTCATTTTATTTATATATTTTTTGAGACAGAGTCTTGGTCTGTCACTCTGGCTGGAGTGCAGTGGTGCGATCTCGGCTCACTGCAACCTCTGCTTCCCAGGTTCAAGCGATTCTCCTGCCTCAGCCTCCCGAGTAGCTAGGATTACAGTCATGTACCACCACGCCCAGTTAGTTTCTTGTATTTTTAGTGAAAATGGGGTTCTGCTACGTTGGCCAGGCTGGTCTCAAGTGATCCACCCTCCTGGACCTTCAAAAGTGCTAGGATTACAGGCGTGAGCCACCGTACCCAGCCTTCTTAATTTCTTTTTATTTCTCAAGAAGAAATAAACTAAGCTAAATAGCTCCACTGTGCTGTTTATTGGAGGTTTACATCCACCAGACCGAGGAATAACTTTCCATAAATAGTTAAGATATGGTCATTTACACAATTGACTAGACTTGCTGGTAAAAACTCTCACAAACTGCTTGTGTTGAAATACACATCTTTTGTAAACAAAAGTAGCACCACAGATCCAATCTAAAGAGGACATGTGTGTGGGATGCCAAAGCTGTGTAGGCGCAGAGTTTTGCATTTTAGAACTGAAAGGATAGTAGCCCAGTATCCCCAACTGAAAGACACAGTTGTAGACCAGGGACGGTAAGCAACTAGCCTGAGGCCACACAGCTAGTCAGTAAGAACTATAACAGACCTTCTGCAGACCTGGAGTGCTTCGGATCAATGGCATGAACAGATTTAGGGGTGTCATTTATAAGATGGAAGAATGCAAGGCTCATGAGGTCATCCAGAGAAAACAGAGCAGGACGCAGACACATCAACACCGAAGCAAAGCAGCCGCAGCTTAGCTCTGCCCTACTTGTTAAGCCAGCCAACATCCAATTGGGCAAAATAAAGTCACACAGTGTTCCTGCAGCTGGTAATAAACACGTGAGCCTTTCCCTGATATCCCTGTAGATGGGATGATCTAAAAAACAACTCCCCTAAGTGTATTAAGAGTCCAAACAAAGAAGAGTGATGTGGGGTAAAGCAGATTCAGGTGTAAACGTTTCTTCCTTTTGGGAATTCAGACCGGGTTTGGTTTTCCTCTAATTCAAAAGTAGAGAAGGCATGGTACCAATACCCTGGTGAAGTCAGGCATCCAATCAGACCCACAGAGCTTCAGCAGCGACCCTACGACGCATCTCTGCTGGTGGAGCACCCAGCAGTCCTCACTGCCGTGGGAGACTGCGTGACCATCACTAGCCTGTCCTCCCAGGATACCTGTCAAGACTGTAACAAGATGACAGGCATAAGGTTGCCTGCATGTGGTCAGCATTCAGATTAAACCAGATTGACAGTGGTGGCACCAAGGCAGAACTGCTTCTCTGCTGAGAAGCCAACCTCAGTGGGCAGAAACTGATACGGTTCCCTCTAACAGTCCAACTGCGGCATCTAAGCCTTTTGAAAGCATCAGACACAAATGTTTCAACACAGACTATTGCCTTCAGAGACTTTATAGGGATAAACCTTAGCAGCTTTTAGCTTCTGCAGGAGTTGTGTTTAAGCTTCTTTGGGATTTCTTGTGATGTTGTATCATGGTATTTGCCAAATATATATAATTTGTTGGGATGGAGTCTACTAAATAAATGGGCCTTGCATGGCAAGATTCTAAACACAGAGACTTCGTGCCACGTATGTGGTAGGCTGGCAATGAACAGGTGTTGCACAAAAGAACCCAATAAATCCACAGGAGTATTCAATGGAAACAGACTATTGGTTGAGTCTCCAGAATGTGCTGGCTGGTCATCCAAGCATGCACACAGGAGTTTTCATCTATTTCTACCCCCACATTTATCTAAAGCTACACAGCCATCAACATTCTATAGGACCAGCACACTGTCATGGATGCCACTGGTACCCACCCAGATTCCTTTACCTGGCAGCTGCCCCTCCCCAGCTCTTACATGTGTTGGCAGCCAAAGGCCCATCGCTACCCAAGTCTCCCAAGAGTTACTTCAGCTGACTGGAGCCGCTTTACCCCGAGCAGCCCATAATCAGTGACTGACAGACAGGAGTGTGGGGAGGGGTATAAAAGACTCAGCCTTTACCCCAGGGTGGGACAACTCCATGGTACAATGCATGTTCCAGAGCTCCCCATGGCTGGGGCCGAGATGTGCCTCCAGCTGAGACCACTGTCCCTGAATAATCACATGCACAAGAATTCACATCTCAGGTTCTGCTTCTAGGAAAACCAGACCCTCACCATTGTCCAAAATTATAAAAGGTCTTCATATTTTACAGTAAGAATGAGCACTGATGGTTTTGTGGCATTTTTAGAATTCATAAGTAGAAGACATCCCTTCTCTTCTGTTTCATTAAAAACAAAAGGCAAATAATTATCCAGAAGTACCTGAAGTGTCTTGAAACTATTTCTCTCATGAACATCCTTCCTGCTTTTGTTCAGGTCTGTGATGGATCTAATATCATTACTCCAAGAGACCCTCCCTGAGAGACCCTCAAATTGCTCCATCCACTCCCTCACCAACCTGGTTTCTTTCTGCATAGCACATATCACCATTGATATGACAATTTTCTTGATGCTTTGACCTGTTTCCCCAACTCTCTAGAGCTCTGCAGTGTTTAAGACCATACCCGCTAGACATATAGGGCTATTTTCCATTTAAATTTAAATTAATTTAAAGTACTGAGCCTACCACAGTGGCATATAGCAGATAACAAATATATGGGAGCCAATGAACAAGTAATTCATGGTAATCATCAGTGATGTCCCTGGCATCTAATTTTGTAACTTTTATACTAAAAACTGATATCGTCAAGGGTAGGAAAAGAAATGTAAGAACATTTAAGAAAAAATTCTTAAGAAGCTATGAAAGCATATGACTATTACTGGCTGAATTTTTAGCGGATGGTAGTTAATTGTAGGTTAAGAAAACACAATGCCAACCTCCAGATGGAGACAGCTCGCTAGCCAGAAACTGCTGAGAGTTTTTTGACAGTTATTCAAGGCAGCATAGAAAATATAAAACTTTCCTTTTTTTTTCCATCTGAGATGGGCAGATATTTAAAGCTCCACTCCCTCCTCCCAATAGAATAAAAATCCAACATGTATGTTCTTTCTTTGATTGTTAACACGCTCACTTAACACTGTCTAAAAGCCCACACATCGCATATGTGGCCAGGTGAACATGTTGGGAGCAAAATACAAAGATCCCATTCTGTCTCCTTACCTAGCCCTCTGCACCTCAACACTAACACCACTTTCCTTTCTAAGGAAACAGTTTAATAAAGACACTTTGTACTTTTTTTTTTCTTTTCTTTTGAGATGGAGTTTCACTCTTGTTACCCAGGCTGGAGTGCAATGGCGCTATCTCGGCTCACCGCAACCTCCACCTCCTGGGTTCAAGCAGTTCTCCTGCCTCAGTCTCCCGAGTAGCTGGGATTACAGGCACACGCCACCATGCCCAGCTAATTTTTGTATTTTCAGTAGAGACGGGGTTTCACCATGTTGACCAGGATGGTCTCGATCTCTTAACCTCGTGATCCACCTGCCTCGGCCTCCCAAAGTGCTGGGATTATAGGCATGAGCCACCGCGCCCGGCCCCTTACTTTGTACTTATAATGAAGAAAGCGCAAGGAGGGGAACACAAAGAGAACCGAGAAGCCTCTGCCGTCTTTGCCTTGTAATGCAGACAAAGCAAATGGAAAAAAGCAAGAGACTAACGAGCGTTCCTGAGAACATGGGAATTCCAGAGGTTTTTTAGTTGGTTCTCAGGTGCTTTATTTTTTTTCCTCTTTTTTTTTTTTTTCTGAGATAGAGTCTTGTTCTGTTGCCCAGACTGGAGTACGTGGTGCAATCGTGGCTCACTGCAGCTTCAAACTCCCAGGCTCAAGCAATTCTCCCACCTCTGCCTCCCAAGTAGCTGACACTACAGGCATGAGCCACCACATGCAGCTAATTTTGTTGTCATTGTTAAAGACATAGGGTCTCACTATGTTGCCCAGGCTGGTCTCAAACTCCTGGGCTCAAGTGATTCTCCCACCTCAGCCTCCCAAATTGCTGGGATTACAGGTGTGAGTCACGATGCCCAGCCTGTTCCCCACTTCTTCATATGAGTATGCATTGCTGTTTTTCATTCATGCTACAGAACATCTTTGAAAAATATAATCTTCAAAACGAGTAAGACATCTTCAGTTATGCAGTCTTTGTAGAAAATGGTCAATCCTCTGGATTCTAAGTTAATATTAATGGCATTAAAGAAAAAGCACTAAAAGTTTCTACTGGCCAATGCATAGCAAACTTTTATGCTAGTACTAGAGCTTCCTTATAATTCAGATGACTTGGAGGTCTACAACCATCAAAGGGGCATCAGTTGACTCCAAGAAAAAGGAACTTCAAACTAATGTACTTTCTTTCTGTTTCTCTTTTCTTTTTAAATTATTAAGTCCACTGATTTTGGTTTTCTTAACTTGAACACAAGGTAAGACCCAGTCAGTGATGTGGTGACCTTTTATTTTACATTAAAAGTCTGACCCGCCAGGTCTGTCCTCTGAAGAGGTGGCATCTTCTGACATCATCTTTTCTTATCCAGACCCAAAATGTAAACACATTATTACTGACAAGTGTCAATCATCTAGGAGAAGACTTTCCTTTGGTGCTAGTGGTGTCTAGGACCAGTCAGAGACACTTACAGGTAAGTTTCTTTTTTTGAGAGGGAGTCTCGCTCTATCGCCAGGCTGGAGTGCAGTGGCACGATCCTGGCTCACTGCAACTTCTGTCTTCCAGTTTCAAGCAATTCTCCTGCCTCACTCTCCCAAGTAGCTGGGACTACAGGCATGCACCACTACGCCCAGCTAAATTTTTGTAATTTTAGTAGAGACGGGGTTTCACCATGTTGGCCAGGATGGTCTCGACCTCTTGACCTCATGATCTGCCCTCTTCGGCCTCCCAGAGTGCTGGGATTACAGGCGTGAGCCACTGCGCCCAGCTGCAGGTAAGTTTTAAATGTGTGAGAGATTATGTCTCAAAGAGAAAACCCACAGTTAACCCAAGCTAGTTGTTTTCATGGCACCTGTAACTCTGCAGTTGCTCTGTGATGGTGAGAACCTGTGATTGCTATCATATACCGAACTCCTTCATTTATCTTTTCTCTCCATCCTTCCCTCTCTCCATGAACTTATTTCAATTCTAGGACATACCTATATGTTTATTCTGAGCCACCTGAAAAGGCAATTAGAGTACATGGATTCTCATGAAATAGTTTTTATATGTTTTTACTTCCACATATAATTAGAAAGTAGTCAGCTATAAGGCAAAAAAAAATCACTAATTATATATATTAACTATCTATGAATTTTCTATATGTGTAGTGAAGCTTATATGCACATACAGGCTTTTCACGTCGCTGTAATAAGTTAAAAAATATATGAAAATATTAATAACATTTACATGTCAACATATAGAAAATTGCTAGGAATAACTAACAAAAAAATGTGTATGAGCAACATAAGGAAAACTAAGAAATTGTGAGAGGAATTAAAAAACCACCTAAATGACTGCGCATTCCAGAATGTAAAAGCCTAATAAGAACATCAGGTCTTCCCATTTGTAATTTGTAGCTTTTGTGCAATTGAAGCACTAATGCAATTTTTGAGGGAGGACAGAAAGGAGATGAGTAATGAGCAATGAGTAATGAGCAATGAAGATAGTAAAATATATTACAGAGCTACAGTTACAATGTCTTGGCACTTGCACAAGAATTTAAGGAAAGAAAAAAACTATAGCCCCAAAATATATACTACTTTATATGAGAATTTAATGTATAATGAAAGGTGATTTTCATTATACATCAAATTCTCAAACTAGTGATTACAAACTAGCCAGGTAGGTATGAATGATTTTTATTCAATATTGGAACAACTGGTTAATAATTTGGAAATAAAATGAATTTAGATTCTTATTTCACAAATAATACCAAAATAACTTCCAGTTGAATTAAAAACCATAGAGAAACATAAATTTTACTTTAATATTAATCAAATTACTGAAGAGGAGGGGAGTTTGGAAATGAGAAGCAGTAAAGGAGGTCACGGGTAGCAGATCCCAAGAGTTCTTACGGACCAGTGCAGGATGGAGAAGCCGAGGATGGGTTGACATCAGTGATGGCACCCCAAAAAGACAGCATGTATCAGACAGATAGGTCCCCTAACTGATAAATATCCAAAATCTCCAGGGCTACCATAATAAACGTCTCTTGCTTGTATGAACCCCAGTACGGGCCTGGCATGAGAAGTGACACATGGCACTTCCACCTACAGCCCATTTGCCAGAGCTGGTCACATAACCCCAGTCACCACAAAAGAGTCTTGGGTTGGCCTCTCTCAAAAGCACAGCCTGGGGCAAGGATACGGGTTGATTTGGGAGGTGATCCCAGAAAGCACTAGAGGAGAGTGGAGAAGTGAGGTAGGACGGTGGCATGAAAGAGCAGATTACTGCTATGGCCAACCTGGGCTCAGTTCTGCTGGGAACCTCTGGGGAGAGTGGCTAGAACATGCCTCAGAATTATCCTACCAGAGTGGCAAGGAAACTGTGACAGTCACCCATCTATTCCCCTCCATTAGTGGTTGAGGACTGCTCCCAGGAAATTAAGTGCCCAGCACTTCTGGGACTGTGCACCAGATGGGGGCCAGCCATGCCCCTGCAACCAAAGAAAGCATCCAACAGTGTTGCAGTGGTGTGCACGGGAACCACCAGAACGGGAAAGATGTGTGCTCAGGGACCATGGACAGGGACTGACAGCGTCTGCCAAGGATGGGGAGCCGTGGATTACCTGGCAAGACCCATTGCCTCTGGCGCAGGAGAGGCCCAAGCTCCAGGGGACTTTGCTTGTAGCTCTGTGAAACCAAAACAACATCTGAACTAAAACGAATAACCAGCCTTGTCTAACCCATTCCTGGAAGAGATATTCCCAAAAAAATCATGGTTGTTACTGCTAGGAAATCTGGTCCTCCAACCAACCCCGAGACCCAGAGATACTTCCTGTAGGATGCCCTGGACTAGCCTGTGGTTATGGAAACTGCTGTTAGGGGAAATACCCTGCCAGTTTGAGGGAGTTCTGTGATGAAAAGACATGGTGCCATCCTGAAGTGGCATGTGGTGTCTGGGGGTGGCAGGAACCTTTATCACAAGTTCCAGACAGACTCAGAGGAGGGGAGGCTACACATCTCCCTGGGGGGCCTCGGAGGCTCTGCTATGAAAACAACACGTGAGACCAGGAGAGGGCAGAGGTTTCTCACGTGAGAACAGGAAAGTGAAAGCCACTCTGACAGCCTGTTCATGTTGCTTCTCCCCATCAGCTGGCGCATTGGGCTAATTATTTATGCAAAAAGCAAATACCAAGTTACATTTTAAGATATTTAATGCCAAAATTTTAATTAACACAAGATTTCACTCTAGAAACCACGGGGATTTATTCTCGGTTTGTGAAACTTTTTTCTATCTGTGTGGCTTTGTGTTCTCTGCCCTGAACTTCCCCGAAGTGCAGAGTTTCCATTTTACTTCTTATGTAATTATCTAGAGATCACTTAACCTCTACTCATTCCTCAGAGAATTTTCAGTATCTCTGTCTAAAAACACCAAGTGGAAAGTTGATTGTGCTCTTAAAATAAAAACTGAAGGCAGAAAACTAACCTCACATTATATGGTATGACAGCTTCTAGCTCAGAACCAACCATCATTTTCTTAACTTTTTTAACCTCCTTTGAACATACAGAAAACAAAAAAGTGTGTGCTTAATCAGGCAATTTTGCCACCATCTGCTCCAATAGGACAGAAGCAGCAGGCACAACAGAAAGGCTAATAAAGCCATTCAAATCATCTTAATGAGCACTAATTAATGTCCTATAGGAGAAAAATAGACACTGCAAGACGAAGCAGTTTCTCAGAAACTGGTTCAGGAAAAGTCACATCAGTGAGAGAAGATGGGATGGTGAATATGGCAGAACACAGTTCTGGTCTTGAGCTCTCCTGTTCTTCCCATGGATACCTGACACCTGTGGTCCTCATCCTGGTCAGTGGCACCATCAATCACCCTCGACCTCCAAGGCCAAGAGTCATCCCTGACTCCTCTTCCCTTCCATTCCCTCCCAGTCAACCTCCAAGTCCTGTAGGTTCCAGCTCCTATGTGTCTCTCAAATCCATGCTTCCTCCCTCCTATTCCCTTAACTACATCTGACCACCTGCCCTCATCATATCTTAGCTCAGCTACCTGCAAGCCACCCCAGATTCTGTTGTCTCAGCCTTCCCCTCTCCCCTCCACCACCCCACACACCCTGGGCAAAGTGATGTCTCTAAACCATAAAGCTGGTCATCTATTTCCCCTTCATTAAACACTCCAGTAGTTTTCCACCTATTTCTCAAATTTCGGGAGATCCTCAAACCTATTTTAGGAGGGTCCACAAGTTCTCAAAATTGTGTTTTGTTTAAATTTCTGTTTTCATTTTCATATTCATCTTTTTTTTAAGTATCAATAGAAACATATTTTGCATCATCTGAATGGCCATGTTACGAAGAAGTGCTGCCACACAATTTTGCCATATATCTTCTCGCATTTATACTGTAGTAGGTGCTATGGTCTGAACATCCCCGAAAATTCATGTCCCCACTGGGGTGATATTGAAGGGTGGGGGCCTTTGGGAAGTGATTGAGTCATGAGGGCTCTGCCTCCTAGAATGGATGAGTGCCTGACAAAAGGGCTTAGAACTAGCTTAGGCCCTTTGTTGGCTCCTGTTCCTTCCACTGTGTGAAGACACAAGGTCCATCCCCTTTGGAGTGTGTAGCAACAGGCAGAGAACGAGCCTTCACCACACATCAAACTTGCAGGTGCCTTAATCATGGCCTGCCAGCTGCCAGAACTGTTAGAAATAAATCTCTGTTCTTTACAGATTACCCAGGCTCAGGTATTTTTTTACGGCAGCACAGACTGAGACAGTTGGTATCAAGAAATATTATTTTGATTATGACAGGCTAATGAGAAAATAACAAGTCAGACTTAGCATATAGAGAGGAAACTGATGAGACAAATGGAGCCATCATACAACTTGTAGCGTGGCACACCGCATGCCAAACTCATAAGAACCTGAACAACGGCTGATATAACCAGAAATGGGGATTTCATTTTAGCAAAAATAAACTTCATCCAAAACATTAAATTCATGAAGTTAATCCAAATGTATTTGACTTGTAACTGTGTTGATATTTTATTTATACATTTGTTTTGGTTACGTGGTTGTATGATAGCTCTAAGTATAAAGAGTTTAGACCCATTTAAAACTACTACATATCTGAACTGCACTATAATAAAAATAATGTAAGCAACACTAGGAATCTACAAGAATTTTTTTTTATTTAAAGGAATTCCCATACTACTCTTATTTATTTGAGAAACTGTGGCCTCAGAATAAGGCTTAAGCTTCATAACAAGACATACGTGGGAGAGCTGATGTTCTCTGACCTTTTCTTCCATCCCAGCCCCCATCCCCTATTTCCCAGCCCCCTCACAATTAGTTCTGACCAATGGGCTGTGGACAAAAGCAACATTGCACTCATTCCAGAAGAGCCAGAGACTCTCTCACGCTATCTCTTCCTGCACTGGTGACTCCAATGGCCACATTTTCCAGATGGCAAGGCTGAAAGCTGGGAGAAGCTCTGTCAACTTGGCTATCAGTTGACTGTGAGGGACACACATTGTGTGTGAGAAGTAACCTTTGTTGGGTTAAACTACCGAAATGATGAAGTTGATTTGTAACTGCAGCAAACCTTAGTAAACCCTCCTGACTAATACAGCTTTACGAACTGAGCTCTGCCTCTTGACCAGGTCCTCCCCATCACACTCCATGCTCCAAACAACTCTTAGTTCAATAAACAAACACACCAAGCTGTTTCATCATGGCACCCTACTTCTGCAAATCCTGTTCCTCAGTCTTAGAATGAGACTCTTCTGCCCTCCTCCAATCCCAGACACAGTGATTCATCCATCAAAACCCAGTCCAGATATAATGACCACCAGGAAGTGTTCCTCCCTTTTTTAACTCTCTTACCTCCCTCTCTCTCACCCTTAAGGCCACAGAGTGCTCATCTCACCATGTCATACTCGTACATTGCTATGTCTCACCCCTCCTCACCCACTCCCCCCATCACACTGTGGCAGGGGCAGTGATGGGCCAATGGCTTATTCATCTCTACATCCTCAGGCAGTATTTGACCATTTGGCCAGGAAGAGCTTCCTCCAGGAGGCTGGTCCAAGGTCATTTGAAGGAAGCTGGGTTCGATCCATCATCTACCCATTAGGAGCATCCTACTCAACAGCAGCAATTCCTAACTGTCTCTGCCCCAGCTCCAGGCCAGACCTGCCTAGGAGGCCTGAACCCTCCCCATCATCTCTCCAAACAGAGCGCTCCTCAGCTCCCACAAAGGACTCAGACTTTACCCAAGAGGGAGTAGCCTAGGGCCTGACACTCAAAATGTGGTCCCTAAACAAACAACATCTACAAGAACTTAGGAGCTAGAGAGAAAAGCAGAATCTTAGGCCCCACCCCAGACCTCCTGAATCAGAATCTACATTTTAATAAGATCCCCAGAAGATTCATGTGTCCAGTAATATTTGAAAAGTACTGACACAAGGCAGCCAAACAGAATCCATTCAGCTTCAAAGGTAACTTTAAATATCTTCCATTCGTAATAATACCTGGTAAGTGCTTTACATCACTAAATCCTCAGAGCAATTTGTATATGCTCATTTTACCAATAAGGAAACTGAGGCTCAGAGTAAGTGGGTGTCTCACTCAGGATCACATAGGTTTGAAAGGTCAGAGCCCAAATGTGAAGGCAGTTCTGATGGACTCACCCCCATAACCACACACAACATGACACCCTGCCCTTTGCAAAGTTCTGGGTCAGCATTTAGCCTTCAAAACCAGCCCAAGCAGCTCTGGAGACTTCCCTGTCCCTTCACGCAGCCACTGATCTGGTGCTTATCTCTGTTCTACTGCTTGCTACCCAGATCATGATGCCTCTACATATACCACTGTCCCCAAGAGATTGCCAGTTGTCTCTGGATAAAGATTTTATGGGCTTCCTCTATAATCATTGGATGAGTCCATGAAAATATTTTCCCTTTGATCATCAAAAAGCACTCTGAGGTCGGCTGGACGATTGTTGTTAAATGAATGGCAAAGATACTGAGGTTCCTAGTGAAGTTCAGTGACTTGCCCCAGGTCACCAGGCGGCTTTGGAACTCTGAGGATGGAGCAAAACTCCCCGCCCCAACTCCCAGTACAGATGTCTTCTTCCCACTCTTTCACTTTCCCTAGATTTCCCTCTTCTGACCTACATTACCAAGCAGTTAACAAAAACATTCTTTTCAAAGAACTCCCCCACATATGCATCTTCAAAAGGGGCTCTGCTCTACCAGCCGATGGGCAAAATTTAGACATTATCAAGAAGCCACCAAAGGAAAACGTGAGGAAACTCAGGATGCCAGATCAGATACAATGAGGCTCCTGGATCCAAGGAAAGGAAAACCTCTTCAAGCAAAAGCCTCCAACTAAAGCAGCCCATCCAAGCCCCTACCCAGTAACCCCACCGTCAAGACAAGACCCCTCTGAGAGCTCCTGGAGGCTGGTGGAGACCTACCCACCCTTCCTGACCAGGCACCACCACCCTCCTGCAGGCTGCAGGACTGAGATTCCACCAGCCAAAGCAGCCCTTTTCCTCCCCTTTATTGGCTTTAGAAAGAAACTAAGACATTTCACCAGCTTGTCCAAAGAAAACCAAAACATCTGCCTGAAATACTCAAATATTTAGGAAATTTCCATAAAACTAGGAGAAAAAAAGGGGGGAAATCCTTTGAGGGATTTTTTTCTTGGGAAAAAAAGAGAAGCCAAGAAACGAGATCCTGGGACAACTAAGCAACTCTGTTGTTTGCTTTTCTGAGCACCATGCCACCACGATTGCTAGTACTGTGTGCCCTGCCAAAGAGGCACTGATCAGGGGGCCAGTGGGTACTGAACACCTGCCTGCCAATCCTGTGCCTGGGCATGGGGATGCATCTGTCCAGAAGAGAACATCTTTTGTGAATTCATACCAAGGCACCCTACAGGTTAGCATGGGCTACCTATTACTGATGTTAGTCATATTTACGGTGAGAAGGGTCCATGTCTTTGCCTGGATTCCTTAGAATCATATCCTGAGATAAGAATTCCTATGAAAGTGTATTAGGAGGTATTCCTAGGAAAAAATGGTGGGGAGGTGAAGAAGTAAAACAAGAGTAGCCAGCCAAGCAAGGGAAACAAGCCAAGCAAAGACCCATAGATGTCAACTTGACACCACTCCACACTGGATCTCTGGAAACGAAGGATGTCATGCTTCAGAGTGTCCCAATCAAGGGCAAAGGAGCTGGACTATTTATACTCCAGTACCCTTCAGTCATTGAATAGGGGCTGCCCCAGGGGAGATGTAAATTCCCAGGCACTCACTGTTCTGGGTCCCTACAAACATAGGCTCTGCAGCCCAAGGATCGTCCTCCAACAAAGAGACGGAGGGACTGACAACTGGGAGTGAAGGCGCCCAGCGTACCAATGTGCACCAAGATGGCAAACCTGGCCATAGAAGAACAGGACTCAAAATGATTTCAAACCTAAATGAAATGAGTTGCAGAGCATTTTTCAGAAATCATTTTCTGCCCCGCTTTGTTCTTTCTTCAGTGAGGCAATCCAAATGTTAAATTGAAATGCTTTTCTAAAGCTGGGCTGTGAGGCAAACCCAATACTCTTTTCTTTTTTTTAATTCCTGAGGGTCTTGCTTCTTGCTACTTTGTCCTAAGAATAAGCACAATGCTTGCCTATTGCTCAAGATGCCTCACTCATTGAGATCATTAGCTCAACGTCAGCCCAACGGATCTCCCCTGTAAGCAGTAACACAGCTCCTAATACAATCACCCAAGTGCAGGGCCACCTAATTAATGCCAAGAGGCTTTATGACAGCCAATGGTGAAGGTGGGACCCCGCTTTAATTTGACAGCTGTCATCTTGGACAATACATCAAGGAAAGGAAATGGAATCAACAAGGAGGAGGTGAGGTGACAGAATGACTAGCTGTCAGGAGCAAATAGCAACCGAGTTCCCTCCACAACTTCTCACACACTTCCCCCCTCCCAGCAGGCAGATACTCTGAAAAGGTGTCCCCAGACGCCTCTGCCCAGCACTGGCACAGCCTTCTCCCTTCCTCACCACACCTCGCCCCCAGAGCCAGACATGGAAAGGAGTGAAATGTGGTCCTATATTTGAAATTAATTGAAAGGATATTTCACGAGCTCAGGTCTTTTTTTTTTTTTTTTTTCAATTTATTCCCAAATGCTCTGCCTGTATCCTTTTTCCTAATCATCTTTGGTTTTTCTGTGTTTCTTCAGTTCTAAGGAGAGTTTCTTGTCATTTAGATGGGTCAGAGACCTCTAGAAACCTGGGTTCCAGCTCCAGCCTGGCCACTATGGAACCATGTGACCCTGGGCAAGGCACGAGCTCTGTGGGCCTCAGTTTTCTCATCTGAGAAATGGGGATAATTCCATTCTTTACAGATTTGTGGAGAGGATGAAAGAAGGTTAACTCTAGGGAAAGCGCTTGTCATGTTGAGCTGCTCAAGCTCCCTCCCTGCGCCTTCGCTCTTCTGCAGCCTCTCGGCACCTGCACCTTGAAAGATGTCCAGCGCGTTTCCCAGGAAGGGCCCCCCTGCTGGCCAGGGAAATAAAATCAGCTCCGGACCGCGCTATTCCCCCCCGCCCCCCCAGCAAGCGAGTTTCAGGTGGTGTACACCGGCGCGCACGCACGTGTACACACACACACACACACACACACACACACACACACACCGTCCTTCGTACACCCCCGCGGGGTCTGGCACGGCTGCTCCCTCCCGCACGGAGCTGGGTCCGGAGTTCGGACGAACGAGCCCTCCCACCCCCGCCAAGGTGGCGCCCAGAACGGGTCGGCGCTGGGGTGCTCGGTACTCACCTGGGGCAGGCCGCGCCGGGCAGGCTGGGGCTGGCCGGGCCGGAGGCGGCGGAGGGTTCGGGGCTGGAGTGGCGGCGGGCATGGCGGGCGGCGGGCTCCGGGCGAGCCTGGAGCAGAGGTGACAGCGCTGGGACGCGGCTCGACGGCCGAGCAGGCGCGGGAAGGCGGGGCGCGACGAGCAGCCTCGAGCCCGCGCCGACTCTCCCTCTTCTCTCCCTCCCGCCGCCCGCCCGCCAGCCCCGCGCCGCGCAGCGCCCGGCGACAGCCACCAGGAACGTCTCCGGGGGCGCGGGGCTTAGCAACCGCGCACCAGCCGCCGCCCTCTCTGCGCCGGCCCCGGCGTGCGCGCAGCTCCTGGCCCTGGAGGCCGGGCGGGGCCGGGCTTTGAACTTGCTCCCACAACCCCCGCTTCCCCAGTGAGCGCCCAAAGGCGGCCCCCGGGACCCCTCAGCGGTCCCGCCCCTCCCGGCCCGCGCAGTTCCGCCGTGGAACGTGGCCGCGCCGGGTTTTGAACGTGCGTTGTCTGTGAGTAGAGGGGGCAACCCAAAGGCGACCCCAGGACCGCCACCACCCTCGTGCTTCCCTGCAGTGCAGGGGCCAGACGTTCCGCACCCCTCCCTTCCTCCTGTCCCATTCTCGCTACTGGCACACACGGACTCTAGGTCCCAGTCAGCCCTACTCTAACGCACTCGTTGCCCCCCAGGTTCGGGGACCTGCTTACACTCTTGTCCACACCCACGGCTGCAAAACGTTCCTCCAGCCTAGTGGCTTCCTGGTGCCGTCTGAAGGCAGCTCTGTGGCCCCTCGCGTTGTATCTCTTCCCAGCACCACACAGCTGTTCCTCAGATTTGCGGGTCCCTCAGGTCTGCAGTGCGGGGTCTGGGGACCCATATTCCGGGCACTGGCTCCCGGAACTCTCCGGTGAGAGAGAATGAATTCCCTGCATCAGCCACACTCTCCTCTCCACGGGGCCGTGGGCGTGATTAGAGTGGTCTGGCTTTTGCGTTTATCAACCGAGTCACAAAGTGGTCTTGTCTGCTGTTGGGTCTGATTTGCTGTTCTGTGAAACTGTTTATGCTCCACAGAACGCCAAGGCCGCGCCGACAGAACCAGGCCGGCTCCCAGACGGCAGGGGCTGCCTTTCCCTTTATCACACATAACAAGGAGCCTGGAAGAAGCCTGCTCCGCGTGTGTTCAGCTGCTCAGGGACGACGTTAGGACTCAGTCTCCTTCCAGGATTCCACATGGCCACCTGCAACATCCCGCCTTTTCTCCTCCGACGTGTTGTCTCAAGGTTCCAAAATGGCTGCAGCCGCCCCATGATGCTGCTGTGAGAAAAATAACTGATTCTAGCTGGCTTGTCGGCCAGCTACCCTGAAGTCATCATTAAGGGCCATTTTCGGTAACAAAATTCACCAACGGTGAGCACAAAAAATGTGAGCACAAAAAACGTGAACACAAAAAAATGCCCTGGCTTCAAGTCACTCACCTTCTAGTAGAAGAGACAGATAGTAAAATCAACAAGTATGGTGATAAATAGTGTGAAGATAAATGAACCAGGGAAAAGGGAATGTGTTTATGTAAGTTGAGTGGTCGGGAAAGGTAACATTTGGGTAAAACCCGAAGGAAGAGCCTACTGGAAATCTCTCTTGCAGTCAAGTGTCCTTGAAATACTTAGATACTTTCTTTTTAAAAGCACGTAGGCCGGGCGCGGTGGCTCAAGCCTGTAATCCCAGCACTTTGGGAGGCCGAGGCGGGTGGATCACGAGGTCAAGAGATCGAGACCATCCTGGTCAACATGGTGAAACCCCGTCTCTACCAAAAATACAAAAAATTAGCTGGGCATGGTGGCGCGTGCCTGTAATTCCAGCTACTCGGGAGGCTGAGGCAGGAGAATTGCCTGAACCCAGGAGGCGGAGGTTGCGGTGAGCCGAGATCGCGCCATTGCACTCCAGCCTGGGTAACAAGAGCGAAACTCCGTCTCAAAAAAAAAAAAAAAAAGCACGTAGTTTTTTACAGCCACTCTTCCTGGCCCTATCGCCTATATTTTGGGAAAAAATGAAAGTTAGACAAACTGAGTTTTAGTGAAAGGTTTAGGTTTTGTAAAGGAGAAATCAGATGACTTGTGTTTTCTTCCTTGCAAAGCAGCAGTCTTGCAGTGTTTAATTACTGGCTGGATTGTCATGATTTAAATATTAACTAGTTATACACACACCAAGCAATCACAACGAGCACCTAAAGTTATCAGATTACTTCACAAGAGTGAGGGATACCCATAATGCATCTTGTTGAACACTAGCAAATCAATTGCCAGTTGCCTACTCAACACCAATTTTCTTTTCTGATTGGGTATTTTTTAAAAATTTCTTTAGCTGAGCATACTGCAACCTGCAATTTGAAAAAATACATTTTCCAGACTCCCCTGAAGCAAGGAACGGCCATTTGAAAAGTTTCTGGCCAATGAAATGTAATTGCAAGTGTTGTACTGGACTTTCAGTAGATGCCTTAAAGATGCTGATGTGAGGTGGCTGACAGATGCACTCCTTTGTCCCTTTTCCTTGGTCCTGGGATCCCGATAGAATGATAATGATGTGGTAGGTGAGATTACTAATTTCAATTATTCACTCCCTTCTTCGGTTGAATTAGACAACCCACAACCCACCCTTTATGCCGCTTGGAGTGTGTTTCCCTACACCTTGATTTTAGGCTAGGTCGTCTTTTTTTTTTTTTTTTTTTTTTTTTGAGACATGGTTCCATCTTGTTGCCCAGGCTGGAGTGCAATGGCACCATCTTGGCTCACTGCAACCTCCACCTTCCAGGTTCAAGTGATTCTCGCACCTCAGCCTTCTGAGTAGCTGGGGCTACAGGCGCCTGCCACCAAGCCCACTAATTGGCCATCCTTCTCACTTTGGCCAATGGGTTGTTACTGAACATGATGTGAAGAGAGGGTTGGAAAGTGCTCCCACGTTTTGGTTTGCCCAGGTGTGCTTCTGCCAGTAGCCTAGATAGCTAGCTTCGGGTCCAAGATAAATGTGGAGAAATATGATGCAGACCTAAACTTCAACTGGTAGCTAAGTTCAGCCAACCAGCAGCCTGAAGCAGACCTGTAGGAATGAGACCAAAAAATGCCCATTGTTGTAAGCTACTGGGTCTTTGGCTGGTTCCTTACTCAGGATTATTGCAGCAAACATTAGCTAACATGATGGTTGATGAGACTGGAGGCCCAGCAGCCTACTTAGGTCATGTGGGGACCTTAAAAGTGGAAGCCAAACCCTAAGGATCACAGAGCAGAAACAGAGTAAGCCACGCCACAGTCCCTTGACACCATGAAGCTACCACACCACCCCAAAGTATTACATTTGCACTTCCTTTTTAAGAGAGAATAAACCCCTGAATGTTTAAGCTGCCACAGCAGGAGTCATCCCTTGTTATTATCTGTCAAAGGATGATTTGTATCAATTCACTCAAAAAAGAAAACACTTTTTTTCATATTAAGAAAACATTGAACACACACAGTATCAATCATTTAAATGTAAAATAGAAGACAGAAAAGGATCACCATGCTTACAGTAAGTCACTTAACTAGGAACTCATTTAGCATAGCTAAAGAGAATGGAACAATAGCCATTGTGGTCTAGCCCAGGTGTCAGGGCTATTTTGGTTGCAGGTGAGCAAAATTCACT
The DNA here is from genome assembly GCF_049354715.1 of Callithrix jacchus. Lineage (NCBI taxonomy): Eukaryota > Metazoa > Chordata > Mammalia > Primates > Cebidae > Callithrix > Callithrix jacchus. The sequence goes on from NC_133518.1 coordinate 74,695,151, forward strand.
TAAGCAGCTCTTTTTTTTTTTTTTTTGAGACGAGTATCCCTCCGTCACCCAGGCTGGAGTGCTGTAGCGTAATCTCGGCTCACTGCAACCTCCACCTTCCAGGTTCAAGCTAGTCTCCTGCCTCAGCCTCCCGAGTAGCTGAGATTACAGGTGCCCTCCACCATGCCCTGCTAATATTTGTATTTTTAGTGGAGACAGGGTTTTACTATGTTGGCCAGGCTGATCTCGAGCTCGTGATCCGCCCATGTCAGCCTCCCAAAGTGCTGGCATTGCAGGTGTGAGCCACCGCGCCAGGACAAGCAGCTCATCTTAAGTGGCAGGGAGCACAGGGCATTTTAAGGATATCTGAAGAAATTACAAACACATCCAAGAGCTGATTGATAACCACCTCAGGACCTTACTCTCAAATGTCCCCACAATAGCTGTTTCAGAAACCAGTTTCTCCAAGGAGAGAATATAGTTGGCCTGGCCTATTTATTCTAACCAGGACACTTAAACCATTGGCCAGCACTGGACTGGCCGCTTTGGGAGGGGTGTTCATCGCTGGCCCAAACAGTGGGAAAGAAGACAGAGGAAGAAGCATTGAATGACAGTCATTCTGAAGCTCTTCATGTGACATTTTAAACCAGGAGGGGAAGTTACATATGGCAGGCAAATTGACTGGCATATCCAGGACACCTGGTAAGTTTTGTTGAGGAAAGAAAGAAAACATTTCCAGGAATTCAAGCCTGAGTAGTACACCACTGTGTTTGTAGGAATGGCTTGGAGGAGAGAGCTAGACAAGAGGGATGATGGAGACTCTAAGAAAAATTTCCCTACCCCATGATCAGCCAGGATGACTCTAGACTGAGATCTCAAAAAGAGAGAAAAATTCCAAATTTTCTATAGATTGATATTCTAACAAATTTGCAATATTTTTCTTCAGTCTTGTCGTCATGTTGATAGAACATTTGTATGTGCCTCTGCACCCCAGGATGTCACCATCTCTTTCCTTCCCTCCCCAGGTGAACTTCTTGAGAGATTACTTTATATTCCCCATCTATACTCCCCCACCTCTGGTAAGCCCCTCAGACCAGCGACAATGTGACTGATTTCCCTGTCTCTCCGCATTGCTGCTTTAACTGCATTGCTAGAGGCCGCTCATCTGCCAAACTCAGTAAACACAATTCAGTCTTATTTTATTTCATCTCACTGCAGCTGTGACCAGTCCTGAAACTCTCTCCTATCCTGGCCTTTATGGCAACAGTCACTTTTGATTCTACCCCTTTCTCTTTCTCAAGGCAAACATTTTTCCTGCTTTGTGGGTCTTCCTTCCTTCAGTCCTTAAATGTTATCTCTCAGCTTTATTCTTTACTTTGCTAGACACAACCTGGGTGATCTTATCTAATCCCTCAGTTGTAAATTCTGAGGGATCATTACCTCATCTCTCCCAAATCCAATTCAGTTGCCTACTAGAAAATTCCTCATAGATATCTCATAGGTACCCCTTACAACACAGCCAAAATAAAACTCCTTCCCCTCATATCTGTCCCTCCTACAGGATTCTCAGTCTTAAATAACTTAGTTTTCCAAGTCACAAATCCAGGAATTACTGTCAACCCCATATTCAGTCACCAAATCCTCTGTTCTCTCCTCTTCCTTCCTACCTTCCCCCATTGCCTTATTGAAACTCCCATTGCATCCCATCTAGACCACCCCAAGCACCTCCTCCCTTACATTGCTGCATCCTTTCCATCCTTCTTTCCAGATTATCAGCCCTACTAGAGTCAAGGAAATCTTTCTCCATACTGATCTATATAATTATATAATTTCCCTGTTTAACAACCCTCCAGAGGTTCTGTCTCCTGAGAATTAAAAGCCAGACCCCCTAGTATGATCTTCAAGGCTTTTCAACCTTGAGTCCTATCCTCCACTCAATCTTCATCTCCCGCCATTTTCCCACAGATACTCTGGGCTCCAGCTAGTACAAATTCCTTACTTTATCTTGGCCACTATCTCTTTCCATACTCTGCTTCATGCTCTGCCACTGTGCAGCCCTCACTCAAGCAACACCTCCTCTCAATAAGTAAACTGCTAAGCCATGATGTTCACCATTAACTATTCTATTCTCCCTGCCCCACCACTACCACCAGCAGAAGCATGGGAAAATAGGGTGGGCCAGTGTGCTTAAAATGTCTACATCATGGCCAATCTGATCTCTCCCCAGTGCTGGCAACCGACCCAGACAGTGGTACATTCACTGCAGCCAGTGATTCTTACCCACCTTGAAGTCAGCCAAAATGCCTCAGTCAGGTTTGGCAGACTCATCATGTTTGACCTGAGTTTACTCTAGTGAAAGGTTTCAAGAGGAAGAAGTCAAATCTCCTACCTGAGATAAAATGTGGGCTTTCCTGTGGATATTACTGATGCATGAAATCTCTCTTCTCACTTTTTTCAGATAACTGTGTGTCAGGCTGTGTGTAGACATGGTTTATGGAATATATCTAAAAATGTTCCACTTTTCCTGGATGCAAGCTCCTGCTTTTAAACAAATCAGTTCATCTCCAGTGTCTGGTAAAGTTGCCATCTGGACCCTCCTGATGCCCACAGATATGGCACTCAGTGCTGTAAAGGCAGGAGGCAGAGCACTGTCCCTGTGTTATAGCAATAAAAACAAAATCCTCTGCAAAACTACTGCAGTTTTCAAATGCAGAATAGTTATTAGAGGAAAGCCTGAAACATTCTCAAGTCCTTCGGTACAGTAATAGATTCAGGGCAAGATTTCAAGTATCATAGGATGCTATAACACTTTAAAAACTGAATAAGCATTTCTCAAAACACTGCCTGTACTTATACATACCAGTTAGAAAACTGAACTGGACTTAAGAGTGAAAAAGCTAGACCATAGTATAACAATATGTGTGATCTCTGTTGAATTACCAAACCTGCCCTCAAAAAAAAAAAAAAGTAGAGGGCCAGGTATGGTGGCTGACACCTGAAATCCTAGTGCTTTGAGAGGCCAGGGCAGGAGGATCACTTGAGAAGTTTGAGAAACAGTGAGCTGTGATCTCACCTGGGCAACAGAGGCTGACTCTGAAACAAAACAAAAAGCAAAGATGAGATAGTAAGTAAACAGTAAGAATAAGGCACATGTGCGCACCAAGTTAGAGTCATGTATCCGCACATGCTCATTTTCAAATCGTGTACATACGGTGCATGCCTGTGTATGGGACACACTGAAACTGAATGTGCTAGGAAGAAATGTTTATCTTATGGGCTCAAATTCTCTTATAATAAATTTATCCATGATTCAGTTGGCCTTGGACAATGTCTTCCTGTTCATCTTAATGTCAAAGGATAGGAAGTCGCCTCAGATATGGGTGGTGTTCCCACCAACAGAGAGAAAGTGGACAGAGCTTTCCTGGTTCTTGCATTTAGCTTAAGGACTTGCTGCTCTAGGGCAGCGGTCTGCAAACTATATGACCCTTGCAGCCAAATCTGGCCCAGTGACAATTCTAAGAAAGAGTTTTATTGGAATACAGTGCTCCTTCATTACTGAAATGCCCATGTGCCTTCTACCACACCTTGCTGCCTGATTGTTACTTATTTATTCATCAAATAAATAATTACCGACGTCTCCAGGAGCATCTTCCAGGTGCTATGCCAGGCACCAAGGACACAAAGATCATTAAAAATAATGAAGAGTGACTGATGCCAAGAGAAGATCTTTTTTTTTTTTAAAGTCAGGGTCTCACTCTGTCACACAGGCTGACAGCTCACTGCAACCTCGACCTCCTGGGCTTAAGCAATCCTTCAACTTCAGCCTCCCAAGCAGCTGGGAGTACAGGTGCACACCACCACACGTGGCTAATTTTTGTATTTTTTGTAGATATGGGGCTTCATCATGCTGCCCAGGCTAGTCTTGAAATTCCTGGGCTCAAGCAATCTGCCTGCCTTGGCCTCCCAAAGTGCTGGGATTATAGGCATGAGCCACCATGCCCAGCCAGATATTTTTTTCTTTTTTTGAGGCAGAGTCTCGCTTTGTTGCCCAGGCTGGAGTGCATCGGTACAATCTCCGCTCACTACAACATTTGCCTCCTGGGTTCAAGCGATTCTCCTGCTTCAGCCTCCCTGGTAGATGGGACTACAGACATGCACCACCACACCCAGCTAATTTTTGTATTTTTAGTAGAGACAGGGTTTCACCATGTTGGCCAGGCTGGTCTCGAACTCCTGACCCCAGGTGATCCGCCTGCCTCAGCCTCCCAAAGGCCCAGCCAGATAAGTTTTAAACAAGATTGATGTGGCCCCCACCCAGGAACCCTTAATCCGCAATCTCATTTAAAAATTAAGAATAATCGTATCTTTATGAAAGATTTTCCCATGATTTTATTTTTCTAAAAGATAAAGATTAATTAGACTATAACCTTAAAGTAGATGCATGATATATAGAAGGTTGATATGATATCGGAGAAGTTACCTGGCTCGTAAAATTTAGGGCAATTTATCAAGCCCATTTAGTTTTTATTTTATCTTTATTATATTTTTAAATTCTGTTAGCCACCATGCCAGACCTAATTCTGGTGTCATACTGGCACTGAACCCACAGATTGCTATTAATCACACTCAGTCACTATGCTGTAGTCTCCAATTTGGATGTAATCAATTTTTAATATAATCTTAGGTCATTTTTTTTGTCTAAGTAGTTGGAAGTTTACCATCTTGACAGAGCATCTTAAATTTCCAACAGAACTCTGCTTATTTAAGGGATGATTATATTATTATTTCTGCTACATTTTCACAGTCATGTGATATATTTTCTAGAAACCTAAAAGCACTAAGGAAAATAGTATCATAAACATTGCAACTCTAAATAATGTTTGAAATGTACATAGTGAAGAGGACTCCAGTAGAAGTAACAAATATTAATCTGTCTGTGTCAGGACAAGTGAATAATGCTAGATCTAATGTGTGATTTCATAGTCAGAAATATTTTGGTTTTTTTTTTAAAGCCAACTCGAAGTTCAACAAATAAGATGTAGTTATCTTGAAACCGTGTCAAAAACTGGCAGGAAATCACCTATATTTTTTTGTCATTTTTCAAACTAAGCACATTAACAGAGCCATAGTTATAGACAATCCAGTGATCTCTCCAACCCCAGAATAAATCACATTTCAGCATGAAACTGATTAATTAATAATTAATGGCAAAAAAAAAAGCACCTAAAGCAATGGGTGCATCACTCCAAGTTACACTCCTCACAGCAAAACAGAAGAAGTTCTCCCGTAAAACCAGTCACAACTGTCATGAAAGAATCATGCCTGGAGAGAAAGCAGAAAAGGCTATCGGCAAAAGTCCCCTATCCAATGACAGTCACATAAAAATCAGTGGAATGCAATGGGAAACAGCAATCTATATTATGAGTGTGTGTGATAGAAATGACTTCAGCTTAGATTTGAACAAAGCACTGCAAAACATAATCCTACATTGGACACGTGTGCCACATGTGTACGGGAGAAGTGCTGAATGACTTTCGTGCTCCACAGGAAAAGATTGGGGAGTGATAACTGAAAAACAAGAGTTAAGGTCAGCGCTGATGAAACATCAGCCACACAAAAATACAAAAAAGAATATCCCTGTACAGTTAGGAGTCTGCTCCTGCAGGCCAACTTACACACAGCTCTGGTGACAGAGGACACTCAGTGGTCAACAGCATGCCCTCTTGGCCACAGTATGATATCAAAGAAGCCAGTGAAAATCCTGGGTGTGATCAAATCACAGCAAGTGTCTTCTGCCTTCTCAGTCGCTGCAAGAAGAACTGGGCAACAAGAACAGCTCTGGTTTCCCACACTCAAGTCCGATTACAGTCAGAAGTGTGTTTACATAAACTATGGAGACAAAGATGAGCTTATAAAGATGGTGTTTCCATGCCATAATAAAAGACTTCATTTATGATTCCAAGTGGCAAGTGTCAGTGATACATTCAGTATCTTAGAGAGGCTAAGCTTTTAACTTCAGGGCTAAAATATCACAGTTGTAAATATCAAAGATAAGTTACCAGAATTTCATAAGAAGGTTGAGCTGTGGTACAAATGAATCTATCACTGAGTGGAATATTTTTTCTTACACTTTATTTGCTCCATTCATCACTGAAAGAAGTCAATATCATATTAGTAGACACGTTTAAAAGCCACATTCAAACACTGTACCAGACCACGAAGAAATTCTTTCCCAGGCCAAATTAATCAAGTACAGAATAAGGGAAGTGAGTGGTATTCTCGTCCAAACTCTAACATCCACCCTTCTGAACTCTGAGTGCAATGTAACTGTCGACCTAACAAACTGTGAGTCAGTGTGGTCTTCAGGAAGAAATTGCTCCATAACTTCTATGTGATAGTCCTATTCCTATATCCAAACCAACTAGCAGAGCTATGAAACACCTGCTGTGTCCTGAGTGCCTGAAAACTGTAGGAAGAAAATATGTAGTCAGCCTGATCTGTGCTCGAGTTGACAGATATAGATGGCTTAGAAAACAAAAAGCAAAAAGATATATATTCTTTTCCCTCTTGGTACTGACCTATTTTATTATCAGCCTTGATTTTAATATCATGCTTTGTAATATTTTTAAATTGTGGGGTTTTTTAACCTAAAGTTGGTAGGTTGCTTGGTCCAAATCCCCATGAGTGGTCTAAATTGAAAAACAGAATAAATTCCTGAATAAGCATATTAAAAAGAAAAACAACCGAAAGCACAGCTCTTTTTGCAATCTGAGAGCAAGGCAGTCGTGGCTCCGTCTTGATATCCATTGTCTTTTGTATGAGTCCTTGTCTTTGTCTTTTACACTTGCATAGAATCTTCCTAGTTTGAAATTTCAAGAATTCTGCAAGTGTTGCATGAATCTTTAGACCATCCCACTTACACTGAGAGTGGGTGGAGAACATGAGACCCAGCGAAATGAAACAGCCTCTTCTGTGTCAGAGAAGAGAACAAGGATGAAAAAAAATGTCCTAACTTTTTTCTGGTTCACTTTTACTAATGTCATTTTTTACAGTATTTTAGCAATAACAAAATGTGGACAAAACCCCCTTGAATTATACTTAAGTCGGAGAAGGTGGCAAATGTAGATCTTAAAGGGCTATTTTCAGGAAAGCATTTAAAAAGCACGATTATCTAACAAGCAAAACTGATAATTATGTAATTCCATAGCATTTGGCAGGATGATAACTTTTGTTTTAAAGAATGGGTGGGATTTATTTTATGCCTTTGTATGTACAGAACTTTGTGCCTCAGATCTCTAAAGATCTCTAGTGTAAAACAACAAGGTTATCATCAATCAAATGTCTTGCAGAGATGGACTCTATTTATCTTAGTCTTTAGGAAAACAAAAGTTGAAGAGTGCAAGGGAAATCACTGGTAATGAAAATAGTCAGGATATCGTTTAAAGAACATTTTCTCTGACAAAAGAAAGCAAATGACATACAATCAGTGACAGAAGACTTGGTTCCCAGAAGGGTGATACCTCCTACACCTTGAATTTTAAGAAGGTATCACCTTGGTTCTTAGACAGAACCTCAATTATACAGCATCTATTATGGGCTAAGCTCTGTGTTGCTAGCTTTATTCTAATTATCTTAGTTACTCTGATGTTTGTGTGGAAATTATTCTGCCCGTTGCAAAAATTAATCAGATGAACTGAGACCCCCAAAGCACACACCTAATAACAAAGGTAGGTCTGTTTGAAAGCAAAGTCTATGTTCATTTTCTATTCCACGCTGTTGCAGGCTGGAACACAAGTGTATTAGTTTTTGCTGTGTAATAACCCCAGAACTTAGTGACTTAAAATCAAAACCACTTACTTAGGTAATGAGTTGGTGTTAATTATTTAGGCAGGGCTCAGATGGGCAGTTCTTGACTGCTCACTCGTGTACCTGCAGTCAGCTGATAGGTTGGCTGGGGGCTGTCTGGTCTAGGATAGCCGTGGCTGGCAGACTTGTCTCTGCTCCATGCAGTCTCTAGTCATTTGACACATGAGCCCAGGCCTGTACACAGAGTAGCTGGGCACTAGCCCTAGAGAACCAGCAGCAGTGTGTAAGACCTTTTGAGATCTATCTAGGCTCTGAATTCACCCCGCATCCTTTCCATCACATTCTCCTGTCCACAGCAACTCTCAGTTCTAGCTCAGATTCAAGGTGGAAGATACACACTTCACTTCTTGAAGAGACATTGCAGTCACCTCTGATTTTCTTCCTGAAACCCATGGTCTCTCTTTAATCTTGAGAAAGCACCAGAGAAACCCAATTTGAGAGAGCTTCTACAAGGTACCTGCCTCGTAGAAAAGTGTAAAGGTCATGAAAGACAAAGAAAACCTGAGGAACTGTTACAGATTGAAGGAGAAAACCAAGCAGACATGACAACGAATGCAGCTTAAGATTATTAATTGAATCCTGAAACAGAAGGACATTGGTAGAAACACTGGCTAAATCTAAACCAAGTCTATAGTTTTATTAAAAAATAAAGTGTCCTGGTTTGGAGAAGTTATGTTACTTTACTCATATCTAACCTGAAGGGATGCTTTCCACATTACATTTTTAAGCATGATGTTTGCTATAGTTTTAATTGATGACATTTATTGAGGTTAAATAAATCCCTATCTATTCTTAGTTTGCTAAGAGCTTTGCATAATAAATGTATGTTGACTTTTAGTACATTTTTCTCTGTATCTGTTGGAATAATCATATGGTTTTCATCTCTTGATATGGTAATAATTAACCATATGTCAATTTATGTAATTGGTTTTCTGCAATTAAAACAATCTTATATTCTTAGAGTAATCGAGCTGGATTATACTGTATTGTGGTTTTCATACACTGGTGAATTTCTTTTTTGATAATATTTTCTTTAGGATGTTTGAATTTCTATTTATGAGTAAGAGTGGTCTATAATTTACCTTACTAATCCTCTCCTTTTACATTGTTTTTAATATGTCAACATTTTTGTATCAAATTTATGATAGCCTGCCTCTTAAAATAAAATTATTACATTTTCTTATGTTGTTTAGAACAGTAAATTTAAGATTAAAATTAATTGTTCTTTCTATGTTTTATAAAACTTACCTGTAAAGGCATCTGGGCCTAGTATTTTCTTGGTGGGAAGATTTCAAACACGTGATTCAATTTATTATGTCACTATAAGACTATTCAGTCCCAGCACTTTGGGAGGCTGAGGCAGGCCGATCACTTGCAGTCAGGAGTTCGAAACCAGCCTGACCAACATGGCAAAACCCCATCTCTACTAAAAACACAAAAATTAGCTGGGTGTGGTGGTGCACGGCTATAATCCCAGCTACTCAGGAGGCTGAGGCAGGAGAATCACTTGAACCCTGGAGGCAGAGGTTGCAGATCAGTGCAAGATCATGCCATTGCACTCCAGCCTGGGCAACAGAGGGAGATTCCATCTAAAAAAGCAAAAAAAAACTTATTCAGATTATCTGGTTCTTCTAGAGTTGGTTTTCGTAAGTTATGTGTCTCCAAGAATTCTACTACTCATATAAATTTTAAATTTTAAATGTTATTGACCTAAAGTAATTCATAATGTCCTTTTAGTTTCTGTTTAACTTCTGCAGCACGATAACCTATTGATTACTGAGAGTTACATTTTTAATGTCTCACCAAAATAGATGTCCCTATTTCTCCTTATTGATCTGTCCATTTTTGCCTTATATATTCTGACATCATGTTATTAGCTGCATACAAGTTTAAAATGATTGTTCTCCTAGTGAATTATACATGTTGCCATTATATAGTGGCTCCTTTCATCTGTAACAGTGCTTTTAATTTAAAGTGTACTTTTGCCTGATAGTAACACAACTATTGCAGCTTTCTTTTGGTCAATATTTGCTTTTTACTATCTTTGACTTTAAATTTCTCTATGTTCCTATGTTTTAAAGTTTACTATATCAGACAGCCAGGATTTAAGATTTTTTTTTTATTTTTTTCAACTTTTTTTATTGCATTTTAGGTTTTGGGGTATATGTGAAGAACATCCAAGATTGTTGCATAAGTACACACGTGGCAGTGTGATTTGCTGCCTTCCTCCCCATCACCTATATCTTAAGATTTTTATTTGATCTGAAAATCTTTTAAACTATAAAATATACTGTGTTTCCTCTTATATTTAAATCTATTCCCACTTTCTCATTATGTGTTTCCTACTTGTCCAATTTTAAGTTTATTTTTCCCTCCCTTCTTGGCCTCTTTAGATTGATGTCTTCTTTTTTCTTTTTCTTATTCCATTTTCTCTGTACTTGTTTGTGGGTTACGTGCTCTATGCTTACACTTAAAGTTTATACTTTAGTATTTTCAAGTTATCCTTATAACTTAAATATGCATTCATTTTTAACAGCCTAAACTTATCAATACTTTACCTTTCTCTTGATTAATACAAAGAATTTAGATTGCTTTAACTCTGATCACCCCCTTTTGGCTTACATTGTGTTCCAGTATTTTAGTTACAGCCAATGGTCCCCATGATTTAGTCAACATTATTGTTTTACACTGTCACATTTAGATAGACAGACAGATAGATAGATAGATAGATAGATAGATAGATAGATAGATAGATAGACAGACAGACAGACAGACAGACAGACAGACAGACAGATAGATAGACAGACAGATTAGTATCTTTGTTTACCTTTGTTAGGGTTACAGACCTTCTTTCTTTTGTTTTTTTTTTTTCAACCCTCTTTCTGAAGTACATCCTTTAGGATTTCCTTTAGCAAATATCTTTTAGTAACAAAGTCATCTACTTTTGTTTTTCAAAAGTCTCATATTTTTTCCTCATCCTTGAGTAATAGTTTCACTGGGTAAAATTTTAGGTTTTCTCACTCAGTATATTGAATACAAAGATACTCGTATGTCTCGCTGGTGTCTTCTGGCTTCATTGTTGCTACTGAAAAGTCAGCAGTCATACTAATTCTTTCTCTGACTATAAGACCTATTTTTGTTCAATGTCCAGTAGTTTCGCTACGATGGGTCTAGGTATGAATTTCTTTTTAATTGTCTTGCTTGAGATCCATTGGTCTTCCTAGAGAAGTAAAAGGAAGCTGATATCCAGCCAACATACCCCTTGCCAAACCAAGAGCTCTGAGTCAGAGCCATCTCCAAACAAAGAAAATTATTATTTCCCACACATAAATGTTTAATTAGCTGACCCAATTATAAGCTCTTGGGCTACATCTTCTCAGTGTCTTCCTCTAATTCACCTTCTTAGAAGGAGGATCTTTTTGTAAACACACTAAGACATCGTATGTTCCACACTGCTAGAGGTGAGCTAGCAGGATTCATCAATATGTACAGGGCACACAGCAGTGGTTTAGTGGTTTAGATGTCACTTTACCATTTCTCTTTGCCACAAGGAATTTGTATGCAAAACTGGGTCTCTTTAGAAAGAAATAAATATGTATTTTTGACTTTCAGTTAAATTTGGCAAAATTAAGCTTTCCTATCCCACTCTCTCTTCTGAAGCCCCAAAAAAAAAAAACATAGTAAGTAAAATAACTCTGCCTTTGGTAAAACTAGGAAACAATAAATATCCAAATCCTCAATCTAAAAAGATCAGCTGCGAAGTGCAATGAAATCTGAACCAAATAAAGGGGAGATACTGGAAAATCACTTGTGTCATTGCAGGCTCATAGCAGAAAATGGGGGAATGGTCTGAAAAACTAAACCATTATGCCCTTGCCCAGCGCAGAGGGGGCCGGGAACATCCCTGAGCTCTACTCTCCATGAAGCAGTTGGGGAGGAAGGGAGCTGACAAGAAGGGTCACAGACCATTATCTTCATAGACTCTTCGGGGGTCAATGTGACATGGTAAGAATTAGCTCTGCAAGTGCTTATATTCACAGCTAAAATTGAAGGCAAGTGCTAAATCTCTATACATGAGTTTCTAAATGAGCCAAGCAGGCCCGATGCTCAGCCCTGGTGGAAGTATTTCCTTAGGGCATTGTGGGGGAAAGTTCTAAGGCAATATCTTGAATCTAAGGTGCATGCAGTTTTAGTTCACTTCTCCAGTCTCTTAGCCTTGCTCTCCTTTAAGAGGTAGAAACCAGAAAAGAACACTCTGCATTCATAGATAAGAAATAATGAGAAACAAACCACTTTGGGACCCAGCCTAGGTAATATAAGAGAAAAAGAAGATGCAACAGATAAAGAATACACATCGGAAGCTCACCGTGAATTACAGGGAAATTTTCAACAAATTATTGTCCATCATACCAACCAAACTGAAGAATCTATGGGTTTTCTAAAGCAAATGCTCAGGGAAGACATGATGATATAATAGAAAGAAGTAAAAGAGAAGCTGACAGAACTCAGGAGATACGTCCAAGTGGAAACTAAATGTTTATAAAAATAAATACCATATTAGAAGGAGCAAAACCAGAAACAGACATTAATGGAAACATAGTTAAGCATGTAGAATTCTTTTTTTTTCAGGTTTATACATTGTATAAATTTGTATTTTATTATTATTTTTAATTGTACTATAGGTTCTGGGGTATGTGTGCAGATCTTGCAGGATTGTTCCATAGGTACATACATGGCATGGCAAGGTGGTTTGCTGCCTCCATCCCCCTCATCACCTGTATCTGGCATTTTTCCCCATGTTATCCCTCCCCAACCTCCTCATCCCCAGCTGTCCCTCCCTTAGCCTCCCCCCTCCCCACCCGGCAGCAGACCCCAGAGTGTGATGGTTCCCTCCGTGTACTCATGTGTTCTCATTGTTCAACACCCGCCTGTGAGCGAGAACATGTGGTATTTGGTTTTCTGTTCGTGTGTCAATTAAGCATGTAGAATTCTGACAGAATTGAGAAAGAAAGTTGAACCAAAAAATGTTAAAGGGTACAAGATAAACTATAAATAATAAAAGCCATGCATAGGAAATCCATCATGAAAATTATTTACATCTCTGAAGCTAATAAAGCAACAAGATAATATCCAGAGATACAATAGAAGAAAATGTTCCTATTTTTAAAAAACCTTTACTCTTTAGATTGAAAAACTTCAGAAAGTCTAACACTGAGCCACATCTTGGTAAAGTCACTAGACCTGAAAGGTAAAGAAGGAATGGACATACGAAAGAATATTAAATGACTCATAATAAAGGGAAACAAATCGAATGGGCCTAATGCTTTCCCACCGCAACATTCAAAGCTGGAGAAAGTGGAACAAAACTTCCAAAGTCTTCAGAGAAAGAAGACATGACCACTTGGCAATGTTCAGTTCAAATGACATTTAAGGATATAGGCAATGACATTTTTAAACATGCAAGATCTCAAGAAATATATTAATAGTATCTGTGAGCCCTTCTTGGTGAAGCTACATGGTAAGAAATCCAACAATAGGAGATGAATGAAAAACTTGTGATAAAAAGACTGATGGGAAACATGTAAACCACTTCAATACAAAGCCAAGGCTAGATAACCATCCAAAATGCAGACTCTATAGAATAATTTCCAAAGAGAATGTAAACATTATAAACCATGCACATACGTAATCTGTCTCAGTAACTGATTTCCATAGACATGGAAATAACACATCTTTGAATCTCACTGTTTAAATGTTTTTTGCTTTGAATATGTAAGTATGTAATGTTTTTTAATATAATGTAATGTAATGTTTTTTTAATCAAAGTATATATCCTTTTGTTGTTGTTGTTGTATATGAAAATACTACTTACTTGGTTCCTTCTTATTTTATTGTGAGCCTAGACTTAAGGAAACTGTTCACAAGAAACTAGAGATCTTATTTGTGAGTCTACTCTTTACCTAGCAGCAGTAGAATTTCCAACCTAAATGCAGAGAAAAATAAGTGAACCAGGTTAAAGTTCATACCTAGGTTACTGACTTAAAGGCTACAGATAAATTTCTAAATGTGATGCCTGGAACCTAAAACAATGGCACTAGAATGCAAAGCATGGGAGCAAGAAATTTCATTTAAGGCTAAAGAGTTTTCACATAATTTACCAAATTTCATAGTCTGGTTCATTATGATCTGAAGGTAAAGCCAGCCTCGGTCATGATTCTCATTCAAGGAGTCCTTCACAGAGCAAGTTCTCAGATCTTAGCTCATTTCATCCTCAAAACAAGCGTGTAAGGCAGGGATGTTGTTATCACCATTTTACATGTTTTTAAAAAATCAGACACTCCAAGTGGTTAAGCCACTTACCCAAGATTATTCAGCTAAATCAGTCATAATGGTTATGAGAAGTTGAGTGGGAATTTGAGGCTTCAAAAGACACATCTTCAGCCCTCAGCTGAACAATACTGGTTAAATTCCAAGCAAATGTCATCGGATGAAATTTGGTTATCTTTACATCTGGGAAATTGTTAGAGGAAAACATCTGGATCAGACAGGAAATTCCAAGAAAAACCCAAGAGTGTAAGTGTGGGAGTTCATTGTAAACCACCCAATTCTCAATGAAAATTTTCTTCTTTAAGAGTGTTAGAAATAGAGGTCAGTGCATCATGGGAATTGCCCACAGGAAATCAGCTCAATGGAAAAAAATGTGTTCCAGAGACATAAAATCGATGCTGCTCTGTTAATAGACGCCAATGACTCTTTTGAGACCTAAATCATGGAACATTCAACACGACTCAGGGACATTCTGGGGAACAACTAATGAGACTCCCAAGATACCTGCTTTCTGGTCAGCCTACACGACCCAGAGGAACCTGGCTTATGTGAGTGAGAGGTGCTGAGGTGCTCTGGGTAGTTAGGCCAGGGTAACAAGGAGCTCCCTTAAAAAAAAAAAAAAAAAAAGAACTCAAAAAAAATTCATAGATGGGGCTGCTGTGCCACAGTCTCCATTCCAATATGGGCTCTGTGGACAGGAGCACCATGAATGATGGTTGATGCCTGCCATGCTGATCTAGAGATAAAGCCCCAAGATCGCTTAGATTCCTACTTCCCTTGTTGAAACCCAGAGACAGGGCTTTGTGCCCTGGTTAAGAACTTGCTTTATGCCATGGAAAGAAACAGTACTTTTTTGGCTTATTTAAAAGAATAAAAAATACTAAAGAAAGTGATGGCCATTCATGGCCATAGCCGCCTTGAGCATTGTCTGGGAATCAAGCTGCAGCTCTCCTCTCCCTGGTTGCTCCTCAGGCTTCAAGAGATCTTTCAAAGGAATCCATCTTAGACCCTGCCAGCTTTGGGGAGGGCTTTCTGAGCATGGGTCTAGTTAAGATCCTGGGTGACTCTTTTGATTTCCACAAGATTTGCATCCTTCCCAGAAGCTGCATGGAAATAAGCCACAGAAAGAGCAGGTCATGAAAAATATCCAAAACTCTACGTCACCAGCCAGACCAGCAGTCTCTAAAGGGCCCTGTGCTTCTGAGAATTCTCTCACCATCAATATAATATTTAGCTAGGTCCTTGTGATTATTTCACTTCTGAGTCATCTGAAACAAGAATTCAGAAATCTGAGAGAACAAAAAAGAAATGTCAAATAAAAAATGAATAATAAAAAGGTCATTTTTCAATTACCATATTAGATGTGTTTCTTTTTTCCATTTAAATTTTCTTCTCCAGTCTTTTGAAAGTAACCAAAAAATCCTAAAGAAAATATATGCAATGATCTCAAACCTAAAACTCAGAAAGAAATGGTGCGTTAACCAGAAGTCTTACAGCCACAATGTGTATACCTTCCTGTCTCTCAGTTCCTGCATCTAATCCACCACCAGATCCTTTCAATTTTACCTCCAAAATGGCCTTCAAATTCATCCACATCTTTCCAACTCAACTACCATTGCCCTAGTCCAAGCTATTATCACATTCGGCCTCAATACTGCCGTGATCTCCTAACTCAAAAAAATCCCTGTTTGGATTCCTGCTGTACCCACTGATAGATATTCCACACCAAAAGCCAGAGAGGATTACTTAGAATGCAAATATGATCATTTCATCCTCTTGGAAAAGTCTACAATGGCTTTTTGAAAATATTACAAAGTTTTGAAAATATGCGTCCCTGTTCACTCATTAGGAAAATGTAAATTAAAACCACAGTGATATATCTCTACAAAACAACCAGAATAGCTAAAAAATGTTCAGTGCAAAACATCAAGTGGAGGTGAGTATGAGAAGAGATTGGAACTCTCATACCTTGTTTGTGAGAATGTAAAATGGGATCATCATTTGGGAAAAGTATTCTATAATATATGCTAAAGCTGTACATATAACCATCCTGTGACCCTGCAATTAAACCATTAAGCATATTCATCCAACAGAAATGCATATTTATCAAGACATGTTCATAAATATTCAGAGCAGCACAATTCATAACAGCCCACAACTGAAAACATCCCAAATGCCCATCCACAACCCAACTGTGTATTCATACGGTGAGAATGGACGATCTACAACTACTATAGACAAATTTCACAGACATTACTTTGAGTGAAAGAAGCCAGATAACAGATGATTCCATATGCATAAAATAGAAACCCAGGCAAACAAATACATGTGGAAAGTCAAAATGCTGCTTACTGGAGGGGTGTGGACTGGCTGGGGGTGCAAGGTGAATACTTCTTGGCTTCTGATAATGCTCTGATTCTTGGTCTGCATGCTGTTGATGTGGATATTCAGCAAACTATGCACTTATAATATGTGCATTTTCTGTATATGTTTATAGCTAAATTAAAAGTGTTTAAATTACTCAGTGACTTCCCACTAAGGTAAAATACAAAACCCTTAACAAACCTGTAAGTCATCTATCGCCTGCACTCAACTCCATACTTCTTCTGAGCTGCTCACCCCTTTGGTTCATAACTCCAGCCACACTGGCCATGAATCAGTTCCCTAAATATACCTCATTCCTTCCCATCTCAGGGCCTTTGTACCTCCTGCCCCCCTGGCCTAAAATAGCAGCTGGCAAACTATGGCCCACAGGACAATTCCGCCAATCCTGCCTGCCATTTGTTTCTGTAAGTAAAGTTTTACTGGAATCCAGCCATGCCCATTCACTTCTATATTATCTATAGTTGCTTGGTACTGTAAGTCACAGAGATCACAGGTCTACAGATTGAAAAGATTTGCTATCTGGCCCATTATAGAAAAATTTTCCCAACCCCTGGCCTACAACATTCTCATATGCCTACTCTACCCCCATCTGTCTAACTCGTACTCACCTTTCAGAATCGAGGAAAACAAACATATCCTTTGTTGAAAGAAGCCTAAGTCCATATTGCTTCAGGGAATGGAACCAACGTCAACTCAATTGCCTAAATCAAAAATCTGGGAGTCAATTTTGACCCCTCCCTCTTCCTTAGCTTCCAAAGCCTATCAATTGCTCACTAGTGGGCCTTTGTTTATATGGTCCTCAATAAGGAATGCTCTTCCCCTTCACCTGAGACTTCTCACAAGTCATTCTGGCTCATTATTTTAAGAGACAGGCTGGGCCGGGCGCGGTGGCTCAAGCCTGTAATCCCAGCACTTTGGGAGGCCGAGGCGGGAGGATCACAAGGTCAACAGATCGAGACCATCTTGGTCAACATGGTGAAACCCCGTCTCTACTAAAATTACAAAAAATTAGCTGGGCACGGTGGTGCGTGCCTATAATCCCAGCTGCTCGGGAGGCTGAGGAAGGAGAATTGCCTGAACCCAGGAGGTGGAGATTGCGGTGAGCCGAGATCGCGTCATTGCACTCCAGCCTGGGTAACAAGAGCGAAACTCCGTCTCAAAAAAAAAAAAAAAAAAAAAAAAAAAAGAGACAGGCTGTTACCATGTTGCCAAGGCTGGATTCAAACTCCTGGGCTCGAGTTATCCTCCCATCCCCGCCTCTCAGGCAAGTACCTGGGACTGCACATGCATGGCACTGTGCCCAGCTCCACTGCAACTCATTCGTTAAGATTCAACCTAATCATCTCCTCCTCGTGAAGCCCTTTCTAACAAGCGCCTACTAGGCAGCCAGAATTCCATCATCCCCAATCCTTACATCTGTGTATTTGCCACAGTGCGGCAGTTAGTGTGGAGTCCTAATTAGGAAAAAGTCCTAATTAGGAAAAGAACTATGGGATACAGATATACAAACAGCTCACTGTCTCAAGCACGACAACTATCTGGGCTGGTGGCGTGGGGGTAAAAAAATGTACCAAGACAGTTGTAGATAAAGAAAGGCAGATTTACTAGAGAAAGTAGGAAAAGACTTCCTTGTGATGAGGCAATGGGCAGAATCGGCAGAAGAGGAGTGGACTGCCAGCAAACAAAGGCTTTTCCTGAGGTCAGGCTGGTGGGAGCAGGAGAAAGCAGGAAAGGGAAAGCAGATAAGCTGCCAGTCTGCCTTTCTTCCTGGTCCAGGACATGCAGCCCTCCTGTACCCAACTTGCCACCAGAGACCTGCGAGTTCTCCTGCTGCAGCCTCAGCCTCCTCAGTGCTGCACAAAGCCCTCTTCAGCATACGGCGTAAACACTCTTCTGCAGAATCCCCAGCACGCCCTTGTTTGCTGGTCACTCCTCTTCTGCTGAGTCTGCCCATTGCCTCATCGCTACAGAGCATGTTCCTGCTTTGCCTAAGTCTGACTTTCTTCATCTACAACTATCTGGCTAAATTGTGTTACCCCCATGCCACCAGCCCAGATACTTGTGGCTCCCTCCCGATGTTAAGCTGTTTGTATATCTGTGTCCCATAGTTCTTTTCTGTCTTTTCATTTAACAAATACTTATAGATCACTTCCTATATAGCTGGCACTGATCTAGGCCCTTAGGAGTCATCAGGGAACAAAACAGATGAGTATCTCTGCTGTGTGGGCTGCAGAGCAGGCTCACGATGCGCAGGTTACTTTAGCCCACTGCACCCTGGGCTGCAATTTCTACTACTTGCTTGAGTCCAGTGAGATGGAACACTCACTGCAAGTTAAGTGAAGCAACGTTTTTACTCACAGACAGCAAGAGTGAAAGCCTAGAATTCATAGCAAGTCAGTTTCCAAAGCTTAGAAAAGGTGCCCTGACTGGATGGAACCTTGTCTTCATGTGCCTCACTTGCCACACAGCTGAAGGGCCAGGAAAGCAGTGAACCTGGGTTTTATACCCTGGGGACAACATGATACGCTGGGCTAAAGTACTGAAGGACATCTTGTTCTAGGAGGGACAAGATTGGAGCCCAGGATATTCTGGCCAGTTTCTCCTTATCTCAGGATGTTATATTTCCAGCACGTGCCAGTTATTCTTGAGAACTACAAGTGAGAAAGGAGGAAGAACTAGGTCAGTCCAAGGAGAACTGTACTGCATGGTTCTTACATTCTAGAGCATCTGTGTCCCCGGGATTTAGCCAGGGTGTGGAAGACAAGTTCAGTAAACACTCCTTGAACGAATATATTTACACTGCAGTGTGGATGAGACAAGCATAGCATTTTTCCAGAGCACACGTTAAAAAATGAGAAGAGCAAAAATGGAGGGAGGCAGAAGAGGGGGATCCAGGACATTGCCAGAGGAGGGAAGGAGGTGGCTCCCACCTGGATCCAGACAATAGTTTCCAAACTAAAACCTGGGAAGCTTAGGAAAGCACTCATCTGCCGGCTTTGTTCCCTGTACCATCTGCATTGATTTGCAGAGGGGCCCTTCTCGATCAGCCTGGGAATCTGCTTCTCCCACAGGGGAAGCTCAAGACCTGCTACCCAAGAGGCATCTCCCCAGGCTATGGATGCCTTGATATCCACAGGGTTATCCATAGCTTAAGGGAGGGGGAGTGATAGGCAGACCCTGAGCACCACCGCCCACCCCGCCACCCAAGCAACAGGGCAGGTGTCAGTCTCCAGAAAGCAAGAGTCCATAATGGCCCTAGGGAGTCTAGGGGATGAGGATAATGGGGATGCAGTTCTATTATTAAACAACAAACTACTACATTGATCAGGAGACTTCAATCTGAAAAGATGGCTCCTAGAAGGGGAAGATATTGAGGCAAAGGAAGCAGCAGGGTCCTTTTTTTTTTTTTTTTTCTTTTTTTTTTTTGAGACAGAGTCTTGTTCTGTTGCCAGGCTGGAGTGCTGTGGTGCAATCTCAACTCACTGCAGCCTCTGCCTCCCAGTTAAACCTATCCCCCTGCCCTAGGCTCGTGACACCACACCCGACTAATTTTTTGTATTTTAGTACAGACAGGGTTTCACCATGTTGGCCAGGATGGTCCCCATCTCCTGACTTCATGATCCACCCGCCTCGGCCTCCCAAAGTGCTGGGATTACCGGTGTGAGCCACTGTGCCCGGCCCATATGTCTTCTTCATTCTGAATCTAGGCAAAACAGGCAGCCCCTCTCTGAGACGAACATCAATCTCATAGCAGAGGGGAAAGAGCAAGGGTGGACCTTCCAATGCACTTAGAGCTTATATTTACATATAGTAAATAGAACAGAGTATTGACCAAAGCAAGTCAAAATGGCCAACCCTGATGTCCTTGGCAGAAATGTAATTCACCCACAGAGAGGGGCACCTGCGAGGGACACTGTGGCCATAAACCCAGTGGAGAGCAGCAGCCAACAACTGGGAGTGATCATCTGATCTACCACAATGGATGTCAAGTTCTGGCTCAGCTGTTTCTTCTCTGGCCTCAGTTTCTCAGCTGTAAAGTGTGTGTGTGTGTGTGTGTGTGTGTGTGTGTGTGTGTGTGTGTGTGTGTCAGGGTCCAGGGCTGAGAGGAGTGAACCTCTAAGGCTCTTTCCAATTTTAATGCTTAATTTTACAGTCCCACCCCAATACCTGAATTCCCCTCTTGCCTGTCCAGCTGGGTTTTAGAACCATAGATTTCAATTCCTCTCCTCACACTCATTGGAATTGTTAGCATATAACAACTATCTAGATAGGCCATTGGTTCTACATGTGACTCGAAATAGCAGAGTGTCCCCTATTCATCTCCCCGACTCTTACTGACTCAAAAGAAGTCCTGCTGACCTAAGGAGGCAACTAGGAAACTCAGGCTTACAGCCCCCCACACATCAGCATCTGCCCTGCTGACACAACCAGCTCCTGGTTCCACCCACCGTTGCTGATAATTACTGGTGACTCCCCTTGAGATCCTCACAGCCATGAGGACTAGGGCAGATTCTATCCATCCTTCCTGAAGCCATCGGCCTTGCTAACCCCCGCCTAGAACAAACCACAGCATCACAACACACAGGTAAGTTTCTGTACCAAATGCTCTGAACAACCTCGGAGTAGTAGAAACTCAAGGGAGAAACAGAGGAGGAGCTCCATTTAAAAGGGTTTGGGGCCTTGTCAAGAGGATAGCCACTGTGGATGTGCCTCCCTCCCTTCCTCTCTCAATCTCTTTTCCTAATGGATCCTCATTTTCCACACTCATTCACTTCAATGTCTTTCCATTTGGTTCACCCAACTGCTGCCTTATTCAAGTAACCCCACTTTTCCACAGGAGGCAGTTCCCAATCTTTCAAAGGTCTACTGTGCTTTAAGGGGATGACCATTGCCACAGTTTGTGAGCAAGGCTCCAGTGCCATGAGGGAGGCTGAATGCGGGAGCTCCTCACCTGGGAATGCCGCTCTCTTTGCTACCCAGCAAGAATGGCCGCAGCTCCAAAAGAGCCTTTTGAATTCATTCTTCCCTGAAAGAAGGACGGTAGTGTTAGCAGTTCCTCCCTCACCTGCACGATTCCTCCACTTCCCTGTCTTTCATAGTGATCCTAAAACCCCCATATTTTGTGATTGAGACTGAGATGCCCTGCCCAGAAGCCCCTCCAGGGAAATGACTTGTTTGCCCAACTGCTGGGAGGACTGTCAGTGGACAGTCCTGAGCCCTCAGCCCCTTCAGATACTGCTTCAGCTTCAGAGTCCCCTCACCCAAGGTCACACTCTTCCTGGGACAGCCGACATTAAATGACTAATTCAAGGTAGGGTATAACGGTCTAGCCTCTTTTTTATTTTTTTATTTTTTTTTTTTTAACGGTCTAGCCTCTTGACCCAGCTTTGGACAACTTTGAAGCACCATTCTAGTTCCAGAGCCATGGCTGTCATTGGCCTCCCTTTGGCTCACTTCTGCTTTCTGCCTCTGCCTTTCATAAGTATTGATCCCCCCAGGGCTCTACTTAGCAACGTCTTGCAAGCTAAACTCTGTCTCAGAGTCAGTTTCCCATGGAACCCAACCTGCAACCGAAATTACCTCGGAAAACCACAGATACATGTATATAAAACAATTAATACATGAGTCCTCTTGATCTTACTGTCACTCAAAATCAAGACTATCAGAAGATTCACATTTAGAGCAGGGATTCTCAACGTAAACACTATCTACAGTTTGAGCTGGACAATTCTTTGCTGTGCAGGCTGTCCTGTGCATTGTAGGATGTTTAACAGCATTGCTGGGCTCCACCCACAAGATGCCGGTAACGCCTTCCCAGTTATGACAACCAAAAATGTCCCCGGACATAGCCAAATGTCCTCCATGGCGCAAAATCAGCCCTCAGTGAAAACTACTGATTTATAAGAAGCATCCCAGCAGGCAGATTCAGTAAGCATGTTAAAGCATTTGGACTCTGAACATAAATATTTTTTACTTAAAATGTAATGCCTCTTCCGAGGCACTTGCCAGAAAACTCCATCTCCAATTGCCTTCTCAGATTTGCTTGTCAAAAGCACAGTTGAGACAACAGATGTTTGAGAAAACTGGCCCAAGGAACTTCTTAGCTCTCCATTTCTCTAAATATTTCTCATCTCTTTCTCTGCAATTATTTAGATCCAAGAAAACAGCATGCTTGGACTACATTCCTTTAGTTAAAAATGGTATAATAATTTTTTTTAAACCCTCCCTGGAATAAGTTAGTGAATTTACCATGGGTAAATACAAAATGTCCACGAACATGCCTGCATGTTTTATGACTGATGAAGGCACAATCCATACATTCAGCATAAACCACAGATTTTCAGAGCCATAGTCTTTTTTTCCTTCTCTGTTTTCTTTTGTGGGTCAAAATGTCTCTATTAAATATCCTCATTCCCTTTTACCATAGCGATGGGAAAGATATACATTATGGCCATTAAGATAAAAATACTCAAGTCAGCCGGGCGCGGTGGCTCAAGCCTGTAATCCCAGCACTTTGGGAGGCCGAGGCGGTGGATCACAAGGTCAAGAGATCGAGACCATCCTGGTCAACATGGTGAAACCCCGTCTCTACTAAAAATACAAAAATTAGCTGGGCATGGTGGCGCGTGCCTATAATCCCAGCTACTCAGGAGGCTGAGGCAGGAGAATTGCCTGAACCCAGGAGGCGGAGGTTGCGGTGAGTCGAGATCGCGCCATTGCACTCCAGCCTGGGTAACAAGAGCGAAACTCCATCTCAAAAAAAAAATAATAACTCAAGTCATGTAATTGCTCCTGGGAATTGGAGAGAGAAAAGGGAAAAGGTGAATCTTTTTAGAAATCTAATACAGTATCGATATATGGTTTTAGTCCACCAACATCACTTCCTTTGGGGACACCCACTTTTCTCCACTCTAGTTGAGTCTCATGAATTGCCAATCATGGACCTTGCCTTCATGACCACAGAGCAGAGCAAATGGCTCATGCTTGGACAACCAGATTCTCTCTCCCGGGTATTTGACTCTTGACTGGAAAAGCACAATGCCTGAGGCTTGTTGAAGCCAACTCATCTGATATTAATACTTCAAATAGTCCATGAAGTACCAGTCTCTGTCTTTCCTTTAAACTTTTCTGCATATATACCTCTAAGAGAATTTTGAAAAATTATATACATCATTATATATGACATTTTCAATGTCATCTAAAATTTTTCAACATGAGTCTGTTTTCTTGTAAGGAATGCCATTTTTAGGGCATTGTTGATACTATACTGACTTTTAAAATAAAATAAAACTATTATATTGGTCTTTTAAATATCCAAAAGAGTATAAGTACCAAAACAATCTGAGACCCATCATTGGCTTTTAAAAACATATATATGAACAAATGTCTTGTTAACAATTGGAAATTGTATCTTCTTTTTTCTCCTTCAACTTATAGTTCCATTGCATATTCCCGCAGAATTCCATTCTATCTTTACACTAGAAAACCTTTAGCTGATCATTCCATCCTAGTTTTCTGCCACAAAAATATATATAATATGAAATCAGTCTTTTACATTTAATTGTGTTAATGATTCATTTAATATATAACTACTAATATAATATGTAATGTAATTGTTAATATATTATTTTGTAATTTTATTATATTAGATGGTTATATTATATGGACACAGTTGTTTAAAACTGCATAGATGATCCTATTAGTTTTGACAAGCAATTATTAAACTAAAAAATTAAACTTTTAATGAGACTGCATCTCGTAGTGAGATTCAAGAGAAAATGGTGAATTAACCTTTTGTTTGATGCCCTAAATATTTTTATACATTAGGGCAATGCAGCAGAACAAGACACAGGATGACTGAGACGTAAGCTTCGTTGAAGTGGGAGAAGGGCGTGTTTTGATTATACCTGGGGTTTAATTTATAAAAGTGACCGAGTGATAACCTGGAGGAGTCAATGCCATTGAAAGAAGTTAAATGGTTCCTACGAGGTCACACCATGCTATGCAGGCCCACATAGGGAAACATCAGGATCAGTCAGGAAACAGAGAAAGAGGGAAAGTGTGACCCAGAGCCTTTACTGTAATACCTGCCTGAAGGAATGGGAGTGGCTAGGGCAGGCAAACTTGAGGGAGTTTAGGATTAGATAGTATGAGTACTTTCGGGATTCTGGGCTGTAGGGGTAGTCTCTAGTTATCTGGTACCTGCCCCGGAGGTGATTTAGGATGGGAGAAATAATGGCTTGGTGTGTGAGAATTAGATAAATGAGGTGCGGAGGATGTGGGCCTTGGACTGCTTGATTTTCATAGGAAAGGAGAGCTCACAGACAAGTTTCTGCCATCTCTAGGAATTAGCTAGTCTTGGGAGGAGCAGTCTCTCTCCATCCAGCAAGGCCCTCAAGATGTCAAAGCATCATAAAATACAGGGACAAAAATGAAATATGATCAATAAGGGCAATTATGAAAGAAGCAGTGCCAGAGCAGTATTCCGAATTTTTATTATGTGCATATATTACTTTTTCAAAAATTAAAAATTGTCTTAAAGTCAAATGAGGATTTCTTTCCTTTTCCTCTTTCATTTCTCTTCCCATCACTATCTTCCCTCTCTGAATAATTACAAACAAAAAGCATTAGATGGAGCCATGCAAGATGGGAGTTTGCATGTGTGTGTCAGGATTAGGGGAAATGCATGTTGGCCCAAAAAGAAACCATGGAGCCCTAGCAAAGTCAGGAGGAAGTTGGGGGACAGGAGCTGTCATGGAGCTCAAGTAGAGTGAAGAAAGGTGTCTGTGTAAGGGATTAGGGAGGGGGTGCAGGAAGGGGGAACTCGTGCCAGGGGTCAACTGCGAGTAGGGTCTCTCTACATTGGGAATAGTTCATTACAGGATTTCAGAGCTCAAACCGGGCAAGGAGAGTATCTGAACAGGTTGGTGGCAGCAACATTTCGTGGTCTGAATGAGACGTGAGGATTAGATGGTAGTAATATAACAATTAAATTTTCTGATTTTGATGGCTGTATTGAGGTCATGCAGGAAAACGTTCTCTTTGTGGCAGATACACACTAAAATTTTTGGGAAATGATGGGCACTAGTCAGCAACTTAAATGGTTCAGGAAAATAATTCTTCACACGGTTGTTACAACTCTTTAGTGAATTTGAGTTTGTTCAAAATAAAAATATTAAAAATAAAACCAGAGTGAGGGAAGCTGGGAAAAAAAGTCTCAGCATGCTGATTTACAAAGGGGGTAAAAGAGGACACAATCTGCTTTCAGAGGGCATCTCTGTGTTCAATGGTTTGGCTAAAATAGATGTCTGAATGGATGACATCGATTAATTCCTACAACAAGCATTCATCACGACCAAGTATATTCTGTGTCAAGGCTGCGCCCTGGGGACACAAGAGTGAGCAAAATAGGTATGATCCCCAATCTACAGAAACCAGTGAGCTGGCTAAGGCTACAGACAAGTAAAAGGCAGTGACAGCATGTCTTATGGGCACAGATACATGTTCCAACCCAGACTTGAGCATGGAGTAGTCTTCTCAGAGGACATAATATCCAGAGACTGAGCAAAATGCCAGAAAGTAGGGTGGTTTAAAGTGTTGATAACTATAGATTATGTTTTATGTGCTGTCTGACTCAGGGACAGTTAATATTAAAATCCAAGCCCCTTCTGGAGTCATCAATCTGATTTGGCAAGTATCTGACCAGAGCAACAGCGTGTCCTTTAGAGATGTCTCTCCAGGGGCTATAGATCAAATGTGTCCTCCACACATGCATATGTGAAAAACCAGTTCCCACGTGGGGCCTTTGGGATTACTGCCCTTAGAAAAGAGGCCCCAGAGAGCTCCCTTGCCCCTTCTGCCATATGAGGACGCAGTGAAACGACAGCAGCCTATGAACCAGAAAGCAGGCCTTCACCAGACAATAAATCTGCTAGCACCTTTATCTTGGACTTCTGAGGCTCCAGGACTGTAAGAAATACATTTCTGTTGTTTATCAGCCACCCAGTCTATAGTATTTTTGTCATAACAGCCCAGACTAAGACACCAGGTAATGCTGGGTTTTGGGGGGTTTGTTGTTGTTGCTGTTTTTGAGACACAGTTGCCCTCCATCGCCCAGGAGTGCAGTGGTGTGATCTCGGCTCACTGCAATCTCCACCTCCCAGGTTCAAGCAGTCCTCCTGCCTCAGCCTCTTGAGTAGCTGAGACTACAGGTGCCCGCCACCACACCTGGCTAATTTTTATATTTTTAGTAGAGACAGAGTTTCACCATGTTGGCCAGGCTGGTCTCAAACTCCTGACCTCAGGTAATCCACGCACCTTGGTCTCCCAAAGTGCTGGGATTACAGGCATGAGCCACCACCCCCAGCTGACACCAGGTATTGTTTAATTCTCTTTAAAGCAGACTCATTCTTCTTTACCCATCGTATGGAGTGGGCACAGATGTTAGGCTAAAAGCCATCTTCTAAAAGTGGCAAAGTAATACTGTGGGGAACTATCTATGCTGTCTTACAGTTGCTAGGACACCACCACAAGGCATTTACCTACCGCGTGCATCTCAGCAGACGTTTCCAGAGCCACTTGCTATGTACCCATTGCTGCCCAGAATGTTGCCCCCATGGAGGCTATGCTGGGACAGGACACTTGCAGGGGTCTGTGCTGAGACTTGATACGTGGCGTGTGAGAGAAGAAAAAGAGGAAGAGCCAGAGAATTTGGGAAAGAAACTCATAATCTAAAGGCATAAGCTTTTGTCTTAAAGTAACAAGTTAAAGCTTAATGAGTCTGAAGAGTAATTGTGCATGAATCAGCATGAAGCCAAGACTTTGAGGCTTCCTGCATGTGAAATTGCTGCAGTTTGCGCTTGGCGCACACCCAGTGCAGTCCTGCAGCCCAGGTTACATGGCTTCATTCCGCAAGAAGACCACAGTCAGCAGTTCTAACAGTTGGTCCATGTAAGAAAAAAACAAAAACATTCTTTCCACAGCAACTATGTCTTCTCAGCTTTCTTCATAGGAACAGCAGGCCAGTCATGGGGCACTAAATTCTCCATGGGACCTTGTTCAGAAAACAATGTAGACCTGTGTGTATAATCATGGGGACTGTGCCCAGTCTATAAGGTGACTAGGAAGGGCACGAGGAGACCAGATAGAACTGGGAATGTTAGAAAAGGAAGCTATGCGAGCAGCCAACACCAAGCTATTCGCTGAGACTGTCAACTGCCATCGTTGTGGCAACTGACAGACCCTGGCCAATCCAGACCCCTCTACCTGACCCAGTGTCCTCTCCCCAGCCTCTGCCTCCTCCTCTTCTTTGATATGGCCTCATTCTTAAACCTTGACAACCCAGTCTCTCTCCACACTTGGGAAAGGAGGAAAGGAGGAAGGATCATCTAGCCAAGCTCCAGGTGCTGAGGATGGGGAGGTAAATAAAGTAGACAAACTCTAATACCCATTCCATTCCAGTGGAAGAATACAGACAAGAAAGAAAAAAACAAATAAATAATATCCGATTGTAGTAAATGCCATAAGGTTTGATAAAGCAGATTCTGTGACAGAGTGACTGAGGGACTGGGAAGGGGAACCCCTCGACTGCCCCTGGCCCAGGGGCTGAGGATGGTAGTCCTCATCCTCCAAGGGAGGAAAAGCACCTTGAGGAAGTGGGGGTGGAGTGGGGGTGGATCTCTGTCATTTCAGCAGATTGTTGTCACCTGAGCCCTGTTGCCAGGCAACCCAGCCATGCCGCAGGCAAACATCCTGCAGAACTTAGAGCCCAGGTGAGCAAAGCCAATTTCTGCAGAGCAGGAAAGCGCTCGCGCAGAGCATCTTGGTGCCTAGTTCGTCTTGACTAGTAGGTCCTTGAAGGAGAAACAGGAGGAAAAGCACTTGTGAGGGGGCAGTGTCAGCAGTTCTAAGTCTTGGTACCTGGAAGAAGACAAGACTAAAAGCACCAGTGTCAACAGCAGCTATGCCTAGCACTAGACTAAGCAAATCTTAGCCAGAAAAGTCACTGGATGGCTCTTATTCATATCCTGTCCTTCAACTGATTGGCCATTGTGTCTTCACTGACCTCCCTGGCCCCACACCCTGCCTGGCAAACTGACAGGCTGTCATAGCAGCAGCCAGCAGCAGCCAGCAGCAGGGACTCTCACTGGATGGCTCTATTTATTGGCCTGAGACATGGAGACCTGTTGTGAGCAAGGGAGAATGCCTCTCCTGCCCCCTTTTTAATTCTGACACACCCTCAACCACCAGCATCTTAGGTAGCTCCTTCAGCTTCAGTAAAGGAACACGTGAGAGGTGCTACTCAAAGAATCTCTTGCAAGTGATGATCAATCAACATCCTAGACAGCCTGAGGGTGTGTCTGCCAAGTGCCTGGGCCTTCTCAGAGATCAAGGGGCAACATTCTTTCTTTTCTTATCAAGAGTTTTAGTTCTGATGTCATATGGCCAACCATTGGCCTTAGATCTTTGTGTAGAAAAAAGATCTCAGGCTATCTAACCCTCCTGATTGCCCAGAACTGTTAAAGTATGAAGGCAGAAGAGAGCTAAGAAGTTAGTGGAGAAGACTGGGCAAGAGGCTAGAAAAGAGAGGAGGGCCCAGAATCTGGGGCTGCTCTTCTTCTGGTAGCACATGCCAGTACCAAAAGAGCCTGTTAGCAGGATAAGCTGTATTTTGGCCGGGTTTAAAGCCCACCAAGGGTGAGGTCACTGATAAACTCCCATACTGTAAGTTGTGGTCCCAGAAGGTTAGATCCCAGGATTGAGAGTGAATCAGAATTAAAACATTCAGTGTGCAGAAGTCATCTGAGTGATCCAGAAAAATTTAATCCCTGACTGCAGATGAAGGTGATCTTGGATTTTTAGTGCCCTGAGCCAAAACAAATTAAATCCACACTGGAGGAAAATTCCATTATTCTAGGCTTCAACTATTTCTACAAACAATTTTTCAAATGTGTTTTCTGGTATACATTCAAAAATAATCAGTCAAAAGAGAAGATAAGGAAGCAAGGATGAGAACTCGCAGAAAGAAGAAATAATACAAATAGATCCACAGGAGTTCCAGATTCTGGAATATCAGACGCAGACTTTAGAATAACTTTGCTTACTATGTTTACATTAAAAACAAGACTAAAATTCTGGGTGCTGTAAGAAGCACCTGAGAACTTTTTCCCTGCAGGAAGCTGGGGCAATCAGAGGGCTCACCTCCTCGGTTTTGCATCTCCCAAGGATCACTCTTGATGTTTAGTATGGTATACCATTGTATCTTCTACTTTGTTCATATTTTTTGGTTAAAGTAGGAAGGTAAATTCAGTTCCTCTTACTCCATCCTGACCAGAAGCAGAAATCGTACCCTAAATATGCTTCTTACTCCATCTTGTTCATTTCTTCACAAACCACACCATACTCAAACTATTTTGCTCATTGTCTCTCTGCTTAGCTCTTACTTATTTTATTCATCAAACAAAAGTTGTACAGAGTACAAACTTTTTCTCCTATATCAACTGGATGCACATTTATTATCTGGCATATGTCTGGCACATAGAGAATTATTAATAAATATGTGTTGACTAAATAAATAAATGAGCTCATAGCACCCATTCTCTACCTTCCAACTAAGCCAATAGAAGTCCAGACACCTTCTATATATGGCTATTTGGGAAGGGAATACATCCCCTCACTAAAAGAGCCCCTCATCATCCCTCCCAACTTAAGCCAGCAAGCCTCCCCTCTGCCTTCTTTCTGTCCCTCTCTTTCTCCCATAGGACAAAAGGGCCAGATTCATCCCTCTGACACCTTTTTTTTGGACTGTACAATGAATTTTTTTTCAATTGGTGCCAAGATTTTATAATTGGGAGATTTTACTACAAATATGAATTTCTGGCTTCTTGATCAACCAAAGCTGGCAACACTGGTTACTACTTGGAAACAGATTACCAGACTGCGACCATGGTTACTCTTCTTAGGAGGGTCACGTGTCCTCTTTACCACAATCTCCACTCAACCAGCCTCACTGACCCTACCTATACAGCTGGAATAGGCATTTGAACCTAGGACCTGGTTTGGTATTTGAAAATAAAACCTTTTCCAGTTCAAAGGAAACCCTCAATTTCCAAGAGAACAAGATCTTCGTGGTAAGCCTCAAAGAAATAAAGATATTTAATTTTCCCATTAGCTTCCCTGGAACATAATAACTGTGCCTTCACAGAGGGACCTAGGAAGAAGACTGATAACGGCTAAAACTTTGACTCCAGTATACGAATTAAGAGTGAGTTCAGCTGTGAGTGACACATCACTCAAGCGCACGTTTAAATTAACTAGACAGAAGTTTCTTTCTCTCTTTCCTGAAAGTTCAGAAGCAGGCAATCCAGAGCTGGTATGACACTCTCCACTTTCCTTGTATCTAGAAGTCTGTCATACCACTTTATGATCCAAGGTGTCCCCCATCTCTGCAATCTTATCCACATAAGAAGGAGGAAAAGAAGAACATTATACTTTTATTTTCTTAAACAACTTCTAGGAGTTAAACAAACACACTAGTCCTGTTTAGATCCAGTTCTGATCAGAACTGAACCACTTGGCTGCCGTTAGATAAAAGGAAGGCATAAATATGCGCTGTAACAGCGACGTTGACCAGGTTACTACTACTGGGAAATGGGCCACCAGAACATGGCCACGGCTATCCTTCCTAGAAGAGTCACATGCTACCGTGTTTATCACGCTTCCCACCAACCGGCCTCACTGACATTACCTACGTAGCTAGAATAGGCATTTGAACTTAGGACACCAGAATGTTAAACACCAGGGATTCTATTTCTATAAAAGAAGAGGAAAATGAATACTGAGGAATCACTTGTAGTCTTGGATGCTCCGGTATATAAAAGCATGGAAGAAGAAGACCTCAGAAGAATAAAGCTTACTTCATGGATGATTTTCACTTGGTCTAAAGTTTCTTCTTGCCACTCCACTCCTAGGACTCTTTCTAATGAGCATCGGGACTCCGTAAGTGTTGCTGGAGGATGTAACATCAACATAACTCCAAATGTTGACATAATCTTAGGAAAATGTGGAGAAACATGGAAAAAGAACTGAATTTGAATTTTCCTACTAACTGATTAGATAGGGGATTGTACCGGCCATTAAATTACAATACAGAAAGTAAATGAAGTCTTATTTTTCCTACACCAGGAAGACACTGAGCAGAAACACCTGCTACTGCTTTCCCAGACAAATCCTGTAAAACAGAGCTGCGGTGTTGGTGGCAGACTCTGTCCCTGGGACAGTGGAGTCAGCTTACAGGCTGGCTACAGGAGATTCCCTGGATTCTGCTTGGCATGGGAAATAGGCTGAAGACAAAGACAGAAATAAAGAGACATATTATTTTGCAGGAAGACTTCTGTGGTTGAAGGTGGATACACGAAAGACTGAATAATGAGTATCGCTATAGCTGCCAGTCTCTATTAGCTTAACAAATTACACACACTCATACACGCACACTCACACATGCACACACATGCACACACTCTCATACACACACGCATACATGCACATTCACACATGCACACAGACACACTCACATGCACACTCACACATGCACACACACTCATACATGCACACACATGCACATGCACACACATGCACACACTCTCATACACACACGCATACACGCACATTCACACATGCACACAGACACACTCATACATGCACACTCACACATGCACACACACTCATACACACACTCATACACGCACACTCACACATGCACACACTCTCATACACACACGCATACACGCACATTCACACATGCACACAGACACACTCATACACGCACACTCACACATGCACACACATGCACACACTCTCATACACACACGCATACATGCGCATTCACACATGCACACAGACACACTCATACATGCACACTCACACATGCACACACACTCATACATGCACACACATGCACACGCACACACACACACTGCTGTATAAGTGAGTTCACTATGAACCCATCAGCTGAGACCTGCCATTTGATTCTCCTGACAACATCTGCAAAGAAGAGCAAGAAATATGAGGAAAAAAACAGGGCAGAAAACAACTTACATCAGAACTTACATCAGAAACATATCACCATGGGACAAACGAAAATCATGACCAAACATTTGACCATGACCTAAGAAATTATCAAATAATCATTCCTTTAAAACAAGAGCTCAAAGCCACATAAAATATTCAAGGAAGAAACAACATTGGAACATGTTTCAACATAATATGAAAAAACATGAAAACTCAGGAAAGAGGAAAATAAAGCAAATGCAGAAATATAAGCCAATTTGGAAGGAGCAAAAGAGACATAGAAGACTAAACAAAGAAGGGAGAAAAAAACTAAAGAAAATTCTACAAGGCAAAAACGAAAACTAAACAGAGTTGAACTGCAAACTCTAAAGAAATATTTGCAAGACATAATGAGTAAGGAGCTAATTTTCCATCACATAAAGAATGCTGGCTGGGTGCGGTGGTTCACGCCTGTAATTCCAGCACTTTGAGAGGCTGAAGCAGACAGATCACCTCAGTTCAGGAGTCCTAAGGTCAGAAGTCCAAAACCAGCCTGGCCAACATGGTGAAACCCTGTCTCTACTAAAAATACAAACAAAAAAAAAACCTAGGCATGGTGGCGAGCACCTGTAATCCCAGCTACTTGGGAGGCTGAGGCAGAATTGCTTGAACCCAGGAGGCGGAGGTTACAGTGAGGTGAGATCACCCCACTACACTCCAGCCTTGAAGACAAGAGTGAGAGTTAGTCTCAAATAAAAAAAATTTTTTCAAAAAGAATGCTATCTTAGTACTTTCAAGCTGTTATAAAAAATGCCACAGACGGTGCATAAACAACAGAAATTTCTTTCTCATAGTTTGGTAGCCTGGAAGTCCAAGTTCAGGTGGTCAGCCTCTGACAAGGCCCTTCTTCCAGGCTGCTCACACATAGAGGAAAGAGGATGAGAGAGCCCTGGGGTAACTTTTATAAGACCACTAATTCCATTCATGAGGGCTCCACCCTCGTGAGCTTATCACCTCCCAAAGACCTCATTTTCTGATACCATTACACTGGGGGTTATGAATTTGAAGGAACACAAATTCAGTCCGTGGCAAATATACACAGTAAATAAGACAAAAACAGAAACTCGAAAGAAAAACCATCAAAGAGCATGAATAGACAGCTCACTGAACAAAAACACAAATGGATTTTAAATGTCTGCAAAAGTTTTAAACAAACCAATAGAATAAAAAGTGAATATTAAAACTCAGATTGCTAGATGTAACTACTCCATTGGCAAAGGTCAAAAAGCAAAATAACACAATGGTAAGGAAATAGGAAAATATGTTTCTCATACATTGTAAAAGGAAACATAAATTAACCATCGGTGGATGGCAATTTGGCAAAACCTATCAAAATCTATTTGTAAGAAGGTATCCTATAGATTTGCTCTTATATATATGCAGAGACCAGTGCACAAGGTTATAACTACATCAGTTTGTGATAGGAATTGGAAATGTAAATATCTATCAACATAAGATTTGTTACATATGTTGTAAATGTAGAAAAAAATCAGATAGATCATTATATACTCATACATATAAATATGTTATTCAGTGAAAAAGTCAAAGGTAATAGTGTTGAAAGGAAAATTAGGAAGTCAGCAGCAGAGGAGGAAAGAGGACTTAATATGCATAGTATACTCTCTGGTGTTATTTTAATATTTTAACTTATGTGCATAATTGATGTGCCTATAAATAAAAACCCAGCAAAAAATAATTAATTTTAAAATATATTATCCAAAGCATCCATTTTAATAATAAGAGGTGGTTATCTGAGAACCAATCAAAACCAAGACCAGAGCAAACTCTCCAAGGGCAGCGGCCGTTGGGAAATGTTGTATATTTGCAGTAATGACTCCAGTTCTTCAGTCCTCCTTGTATCCATGCCTTTTGTCATTGTCAGGTAACTTTCAGTGGTTTCTCACTGTAGGTGGGACATAATTCCACCCCTGACATCCATGTGACTTGCTTTGGCTAATACAATAAAATGGAAGTGATGAGACGTCAGTGGTAAGATTAGGCTTTCAGAGACTGTTTCAGCTTGTTCCTTGTTCTTCTGCTATCTCCATGAGAAGGACTTGCCTCGGTAGCCCACTTGTCCCAGGAGAAGAATAAAAGTCACGAATCGGATTGATTGCAGCTACGATTGTATATCCAACCTCAACCTGAGCTAACCCCAACCTTGAGCAGAACCTGTAGGGGACTTACAGATGCATGAGCCCAGTTAAGATCAGCCAAGCCCAACCTCATAACCTGTGAGCTTTAATAATGAATTGTTGTTTTAAATAACTGTTAATCCAGAAATCTCACCACTGGGTATCTACCCAAAGGAAAAGAAGTCATTATATGAAAGACACTTGCATACATGTTTATAACACAATTGCAAAGATGTGGAACCAACCTAAGTGTCCATCAACTAATGAGTGGATCAAGAAAATCTGGTTTATATACACCATGAAATACTAGTCAGCCATTAAAAGGAATGATATCATATCTTTCGCAGCAAACTGGATGGTGCTGGAGGCCATTATTCTAAGTGTAACACAGGCGCAGAAAACCAAAAACCGTATGTTCTCATTTATAAGTGGGAGCTAGGCTCTGAGTACACAAAGGCGGACTGAGTGGTATAACAGACTTTAGAGACTCAAAAAGCTGAGGGTGGGAGGGGCTAGAGATTTTAAAAGGCTACACATTAGGTACAATGTACACTACAGGAGTGATGGGTGCACTGAAATCTCAGAATTTATCACTATATAATTCATCCATGTAACAAAAAAACACTGATACCCCCAAAGCTATTGAAATGAAATTTTTTTGAAAAGGAAGAGAGGAGAGGAATTGCCCTTCGAACCACAACCCACAGTGTCAATCACAGACTCCCGATATGTTCCAGGTACACTCTGTATCTCAACCCTTTGTATTCCTACAGCCTAATGAAGCACACAGATTTTCAATAAAATGAAAATAATATTAGAATAATTGGATGATTTAGAAAGTTTAGGACTACCTGGGGGATTTTGGAAAAGTGACTATAGATACACAGATGAAATTATAGATCATCTAGTGGTCTTTTCCCGGACACCTTCGCTCTTGCCTGTCAATCAT
Source organism: Callithrix jacchus (assembly GCF_049354715.1). Classification (NCBI taxonomy): domain Eukaryota; kingdom Metazoa; phylum Chordata; class Mammalia; order Primates; family Cebidae; genus Callithrix; species Callithrix jacchus. Next base: position 74,730,899 of record NC_133518.1, read on the forward strand.
TTTGACTCTGGCCAGGAAGTTATGCAGTAAGAAAATGCAAATGGGCAGAGAAGCAAAGGAGCCTCCGTTTCCTTCTTTGTGAAACAAGTAAGAATCAAATAAAGCTTGTCTGTTATTAAAAAATAAATAAATAATTAAGGTGGTTTGTTCCTTGACAACTGCCAACCATCGGGGATGGTGTCAAGATGTTTTAACTATATTACCTTGAATGTAGTGTGTTAAGGCCAGAAGCAGATTACTAGAGAAATGGGAAATAATTCTACAGTTATTTTACTCACAGGTCCCTGGGAGAACACAGCATACCATGCAGGGAAGCTCAGGCGAAGCTCCAGGCTGATCGTGAGGCAGAGGGAGAAAAGGCACATGTGGGCAGGTGTCTTTATTGTGGTTTCTGGGGGAAGGAATACATGAGGCAGGATAAGCAAGCTAGTTTGCCTAGTTTGAGTCATTCCAAAATTAGCTAGTTGTAATAATTTCTGGGGCATGGGGGTTGTCACTAGTCACCTGATACCTGGCCCTGGTGTTATTAGGTCAGGGGTAGAGCAGTCCAGGTGTATGGTGGTCCTGAGTGTCACAGTATAGAAGAGGAGATGGCTGGGGATGTGGGTTTAATTGGATGCTCAAGACAGAGAATTGACCAGCCTCTAGCCAGGGCCTCAACTCCGGATCAAGACAGCATTTTTAGAAAACCAGAACACTCAAGGTCCTAGTTTCTGTGGCCTTATGGATTTTTTTTTCTCACAGAATATGTACTAAGGAGCAGCTAGAGGCAGGCATCCTGGAGAAAAAAATCAGAAAAGGGGTATATCAATTATTAATTATTTGGATTAAAAGTCCATTGAGGGTATTCCAGTTGCTATGGCTGCATAACAAACTACCCCAAAACACAGTGGCTTATTTTGCTTACAGATCTGCCATTCAGGTAGGGCTCAGTGAGAACACCTTGTCTTGATTCCTTTTTACATCATGAGGGACAGCCCAAGGGCCAGGGGCTAGAGCCATCGAAAGTCCTGATCACTTGTGTGTCTAATGGTCGATGCTGGCTGACGCCTTAGCTGGAGTTGTTGGCTAAAACATCTACTTGTGGACTCTCCATATGGCTACTTGGGCTCCCTTTTAATATGGTGGCTGGGTTCTCCAAGAACCTTGTGATAAGAAATATCGTAAATAATCTAAATATCTATCAACATGAGATATGTTACATATATGGTTGAAAGCTATATCACTTTTTGTGACCTACCCTTGGAAATAATGCAGTTTTCCTTCTGCTGTATTCTATTCCTTAGGTTAGTAACAAAGCCCCACTCAGGTTCAAGGGGAGGGGAAATAGACTCCATCGTTTTTTTTTTAAGACGGGGTTTCACCATGTTGGTCAGGCTGGTCTTGAACTCCCGACCTCAGGTGATCCACCCACCTTGGCCTCCAAAGTGCCTGGATTACAGGCGTGAGCCATCACGTCCGGCCTAGACTCCATCTCTTGATGAGGAGTGTAAAAGTGCTGGGACAGCATGTGGACTAGAAATATTGCCGTGTCTGTTTTTGGAAAATACAGTCTGCCTCAGGGGATGGGGAGCAAAGGAAAAATGAGGTGGGCGGTGTCTCTGAGGTGAGAGAAGAGAGTAGGGGCGTGACTAAGCTTGGCTGCAAAGAGCCTGGGAGAGGAAGCAGGCAAGCGATGCCTGCCTGTGGTGGAGAGCAAGCCGGAGACGCTGGCGAGCAGCAAGGCGCTGTCACGGCCTGCTTGGCAGTTGTCACCTTTCTTTAGCGGCATCTGTGCTGGGTGCTGCTTAGGACTGATGATGCCAGGGTGTGGTGGGGCAGGTAAAAAATGTGCCTGAAGTTGCAGGAGTCAGTGGCACCGGATGCAGCATCAGATCCCAGACAGAGTGTCCTGGGCTCAGTCTTGGCTGGCAGGAGGGGCAAATCTGGGAGCTATCATGGGCACGGTGGGGCAGCAAATAAAATCCCTGTTATTGGTACAGGGCTAGGGAGGTGTGGAGCAGTGCACTAGAAGCTGGTGAGGAAAGGGCACGTTGCTTAATGTCTCTGACCTCAGTTTCCACATCTGAAAAGTGGATATTGCCTACTTTTCAGGGTTACCAGGGAGATGAAGTACAAGGATATCTGAGACATTTGGTTACAAATGCCAGTTAGCGGAGACTCCACACAGAGGCCATGATCGCTATGCTTGGATTCTCACGAGCCTTCTCAAAGGTAAAGGAACTAAGTGCCAAGTTTTTGGCCAGAAATAGACTTATTCCCAGGTGTTAACATCATCTTGCCATATTAATTCCTGGGAGCATTTACAGGGAAGGCAACAGAGTCTGAGAGGGGAGATGATCCACTTCTTGATTTGAGCCTGACAGAGCTCAGAGCCTCCCACTCACAGCAGAGGACCTGCAGAATGGGTTTCCCAGAGAAACCAGTTCTCTCTTGCTGCAAGGGAGATGCCTCTATTTGGAGCTAAGACTGACACACAGCCCCAGATTCAGGCTGGGAAACGGCCAGGAGCCTTGTTCTTTCCTCCTCCCCATTGGCCTCCCCCTGTTCTCTTTGATCACCCCAGGTCCCTTCTCAGAGCTCAGCTCAGGTGGCCTGGCCCCTCACCCATCTTCCCCAGGGCAGAGGACTTGCTGAGACAGGGAACAAAGGAGGCCGCCCTCAAACGCTGACAGTCTCAGATGCACCCACTCGAGTGCACACTCCTGGCCCTGATTCTGTGTTAAGCTGTGAGCCAAAAATACGTCTCATCTAGACGGGAAAATGTGTCTAGAATAGCAATGTCTGCACCCACACACACACACACACACACACACCCCACCAGCCCCACCAAACTTTGGACTGTACACTAGGCCTGACAAGCAGCAGGTGCTCCACTCCCAGCCTTGCCCTCTTTTTTCTCCTGCCTTCTGCCCCTCAGGGCCAGCTGTAAGTTCACTTTGGAAGTCTGCAGAGCTGGTTCAAGGACTCCAAAGAATTCTTTTTGAGGATCCTCTGGTTCTCTTACTCCCTCAGAAACAGAGGTCCAATTCAATTCAACAAACATTGAAAACAATTTAATAAACATTGGAGAAAAAAATGAGCACCTACTGCGCAGACCAGGCCTCTGCTTAATACCAGGACAGGCCACTAGGGCTTTCGCTAGAGGAGCACAGCCCCACAGAGCTTTCTGGGCAACGAGGATGTTCTAAACCTGGGCCATCCAACACAGTAACTGCTAGCCACACATTGCTACACTGCACTTAAAACGTGGCTAGTGCCACTGAGGAGCCAAACTGTCCGTTTAATTTTATTTTTAATTGTCACAGGTGTCCAGTTACTGCTACGTTGGAGAATGCAGGCTAGATGGAGGCAGGTGAGTGCACAAGAGCTCTCTTCACCTTCCACTCCAAAGTCCTGCAACAGAGGCCTCAAGACCACATGCTGGGGGGCAGGAGAGTGGGGGTTAGGGAAGGCTTCTTGGAGGTGGTGTTCTGGCCAAAAGGGATTAAGGGAGGGAGAGGACTTCCGCAGGGGAGTCTAGGTGGGAAAGAGACTTCCAGGCAGACAGTAGTACTATCTCCAGGGAGCTGTTAGGAAAGGGGGAGGCTGGTACATCAGTTCCTTAGGGGTAAAGGGGGTGAAGTGGGACATGAGGCTGGACTGGCAGGTTGAGGAAAGCATTGACTCTCAGGCCACCCCTGCGGGCACTCTGCTGCCTTTGAGCAATGAAACGACGCAGTTGAGCTGAGCTTTAGAAGCAGGCAGTTATGTCTAAGACAAATAAGGGGGAAAGCTGGGCAGCCCTGGGAGGTAGGCGCCATGACCCAAGCAACAGGGAATGAAGACCTGAGTCGGGATAGAGGTAAGGATTTGGGAAGGGCAGTGTGAGTGTGCCCTTGAGGCCACTCCTAGCACCTTCCTCTCTGTCTTGCATCCCAAGCACCCAGGTAAGTTTCAGACAATAAAGGGAAGTCAAAGCACACAGTGTCTGATAAATGTTTACTGGGAGGACAGATGAAATGGAGCAATCTCTTAGGTATGATGATTGGTTAGACTTAGCCACAGGGATGAAACAGGGATAGAGATTCATTCCCTTGAACTCTAGAGAGCTCTTGAGTGCTTACTAAGGGCTGCACCTATAGGTGTGGGGGATGTGGCAGAAAACAGCCCAAGCCCTATCCTGGGTGAGATCACAGCCTCGCTGAGGGAGGCAATCAGCTTCTGAGGCTCCTGATTGAATCGAGGATAACCCCTAATGAAATCTGAGAAGTCAGGAAGAAAAGCTGCAGGTGGGGCAGAGGATTATTTAAGGCATGCCAAGTTCAGTATGCCAGTGAGACATCAGGGTGGAGAGGCCCAGCTGGTCCTCAGAATAGGTGCTGGGGCAACAATATTTGCTTGTGATGTCCTGAGCACAGTGCAGAAACTGAGGGAGCAGAAGAGGTAGAGATGTCCAGGGAGTAGAACCAGAAATGGAGGCAGAGGGCAGTGCCCACACACAGCCTTCAGGCTCCCCGTCACATCACGGGCTCTGGTCTCTGTGATTGCCTCGTGGGGCTAATGGACTCAACCAAACCCATTCTCCTTTAAGTGTTGCTCAAAAACGCCATCTTTTCCCATGATATGAGCTAAGCTGTGTTCCCCAAAATTCATATGCGAAGTCCTAACCCCCAGTACCTCAGAATGTGACTCTACTTGGAAAGAGTCTCTAAAGAGGTCATTAAGTTAAATGAAGTCATTAGGGATGGGCCTAATCCAATATGGCTGGTGTCCTTACAAAAGGAAATTAGGACACAGACAGGTTGAAGGAGACCATGAGAAAACACAGGGAGGAGACAGGCACCTCCCGGCAGAGGAGAAGGCCTCACAAGAAATTAAACCTGCCGCTGCCCTGATCGTGGGCGTCCAGCCTCACCACCATAAGAAAATCACTTTCTGCTGTTTGAGCCACCCAGTCTGCTCAGTGCATTGTGTGGAAGCCCTAGCAAACTAACACACCTGGCCACTGCTCGGTGGGTGCCTTAGGCAAGGAAGCCTCTAATCCTCTTCTCCTTCTGCCAAACAGACAGCCCCCTCCCCACGGAGCAGAACTTCTCCCCCTTCCCCACCGGACCCCACTCCCACTCACCTACTCTCATCCTGACAGGGGCAATAGAAGGATTTTTAGAGCCCTTCAGGTTTCAGTCTCCCACTTTACTTTTTAAAATATCTCCTATGATCTGGGTAGACAAAACAGTGTGTGTCCCTTGGCAAAACTCCTTCTTAAATGTATTTCCAGATTGTAGTTCGCGTGTACTACACTGCAGGGGCTTTGACTCCACCTGAACGCCCCCAGGGAGCCTGTGCATTACTTTTTTGCCTTTTAATTAAATGCAAAGAAGAAACAGAAGGATAAGAAATTCAGCCCAGGGGTTGGGGAAGGATAACATGGGGAGAAATGCCAGATATAGTATGCACCTAAAGTTAAATAAATAAATTTTTTAAAAAATATTTGCAAACGATGTATCTAACACACACACACAAAAAAAAGAAATTCAGCCGCATGCATCCTCTTCCTCTGTACTCCAGCCCCCAAAACACACACACACACACACACACACACACACCGACAGTGCATGTGTCCCCTTTCCCTGGCAAGTGTCTTCTCATTCAAAAGCTGTGCCCTTGGGACCCAGGCCACCTTCTACCTCCTCCAGCACACACAGCCTGACGGTCCAGCATCTCTCAGTCCCAAGCCCACGTCTCCCTGACCTGACCTGGGGTCCTAAGAGCTGAGTTCCGACGAACCAGGAGAGTTGGTGATCAAGGGCATCAGTCCTGCAGCTGGCTCCGAGGACTCTGGACTCCTGTTTGGCATCAGGCGCACCAAGTCCCAGGATGGCAGGCTGCATCTTCTGCCTTTCGTCCCGCTGTTCTGACATCCCGACACCCCAGCCAGAGGGGATCCCTGTTTTCCCCCTGGCCCTGACTGATGGAATGTGTTCTCTCTCCCGGGTCCATGACGGGGCGTAGTTTTTAGAGCAAGAATTTCCCCGGCGCCACGCCCCCTCCCATCTCTCTCCATCCGGGAGATTCAACGGTTTATGTTTGAATTTCGCAGGCGCGGGAAGAAACTAAAAGTCAATCACTCCAGCGGAAGTTCTAAGGAACCCCTTTCATTGGCCCAGGGTCTTAGAGAAGGTGGGAGTTCCTCCGAGGATAAATGTTCGTGCCCACACACCTGGCTGGATTTCCCCTCTGGAATCCCCTTCCACACCCTTCGTGGAAGCCTTCCTCCTCTTCTCCTTTCCTTCTCTTTTCTCTACCTAAATAAAATCACCTTTCTGCAACACTTTTTCGGTCCGATATTCACTTTGTGAGCACACGGTGCCACTGAAGAGACCCCACCACGTATTCTTTAAGAGGTTGGAGGCCAAGAACCCACAACGATCACCGGCGTCCAAGAAAAAACCCGGTTACATGACCAAGCTCTGAGTGAAGTTGAAAAAGTCACCAACTTGATCGGTAGTTCTGCAAACCCCCCTCCCCTGTGAACTTAGGAATATCCATGCAAGGGACTCTTTCTCTTCCTTGGATCCGACTAAGCCCTGTGTTGTCCCAGGGGTCCCTCTCTAAGGCCGACAGGACGGGACAGTGGGAAAGAATCCCTGACAGTGGGTTCACTATCATGCCTCTCACCGAGGAAAATGGACTTTGGGGGCAGCTCAGCCTGCAGCTGACAGGTAACAGCTGTGCGGCAGCCCCACCTCCCTCCCACTGGCAAATTAGCACCTGCCAGGCCTGAGGTCAAGTAGCCAAAGGACTCTGGATCATTGGAAGCAAGTTGACATCTGCTTGAAGGAAAACTGAAAGAAGAAAAGTGATAGAAGAAAGGTATTCTTATCCTCAAGAAAACGTCTGTCCTCTCTATTTCTGAACAGTTCAAGCAAACTTACCAATGACCTGCCTGGGCTACCACTGGAGTGGAGGTCCCAGGGGACAGAGCTAGACAGAGCTCTCAGGGCCTCAGTTTCCATCTGCCTAGTGAATGTACTAAGGACATCTCTCTCTTGGGGTTGTTGTGAGTATTCATGCAGGGCCAGTCCCTGTCTGCACCAGTACCCAAGGACTCATCCCAGTATGACAGCTGTTACACCTGGAAGAAGTCAGGGAAGGAAGCAGGGGGATGCCATTAGTTCCAAGACTCAAGGGCCAGGATGCTCTCATGGAGTGAAATGGGAAGTGTAAAGCCAACATTACCAAGAGCAAGACACATTACTGGTATGGGGAAAATGAGGGAGGCCCTGTCTCCTTCAGTTCATCATAGCTGCTACTAACCCGCTCCTGTCCCAGCTGATAGGGTATCTGAGAAGATGGGTGATTCTTTTCCTTCTAAGCCATTACATTATAGTGTGTGGGGGCCTTTCTTGTCCATCTTTTCTCCATCATGATTTGGTAATAGCGAAAAGGAGAGAAAGTGGGCAGAAACTGATACACTTTACTTGAAGTATAACAAAAGAATGTTTGCTCAGCTCTGTCCTGACCCTCAGGAGTGGTCACAAAGCTAACTGGATTCAGCTTTCTGCAAGGTAGGTGCAGCTCTCCCGATGCCTCCAGAAACTCAGGAGTTATTCTGGTTCTCTTCCCCCTTCCCACTCCCTAACCTTAAAATGATGACTCCAAAAATCACAGACTGGCCTACATTTTCCCTGAAACAGCTGTCCTACAGAATCACTAAAACTTGAGTTAAAAATAGTTTCAGTCTCTAAAAGAAGGCTGGGTCCCTGGAACAAAGCCCTCTTAGAAAAGCTCCCACCTCCACAGAGGGCACGCAAAGCTGCTACGCGTGGCCCAGGCCTCCTCGTCGATCCTGACTCTCTCTGCCACCGTGGAAACAGAACCTGCCTGAAATCTTTTCACATTCTTGGTCCATCTATGAAACAGAAGTAAGACGGAGGGAGAACAATGCAATTACAACCAAGCTACAGTGTGTGCCATTATTTCCATTTTATAAACTCCCAAAGGAGCTCAGAGAATTTAAGTAAGGTGTCTGAATTCACAGTATGAGAAGCCAAATTTTAATCTTAGATCTTACTCCAAAAATACTGTGATGACAGTACCCTATTCCCCATTGCAGCCCATCCCCCCAAAATGTCCTATCAGATATTCAGGTCACATCATCCATGAGAAGAGTTAAGATGCCTGAGCCTTAAACAGAGGACATAAAGTTCTTAACAGGGCTAGAATTCTGCAGCATCAGGCTTCTAAACAGCAACCCACCTCAAGAACGCCTGGTACCTTGCTGATGGCTTCTCCCTCCTCCTTACTGAGTAGAGAAATGTATTTTCCTGGGTGGTGGGTGGGAGTAAGGTTCAGCTGTCTGTTGTTGGCAGGCCTGATTTCTCTGCTACCAAAAGGAATTAGAATCTATCAGGTTAAACGCATTTTCCAGTGAACTCTTCTCAAGCTTTGCACTATTATGATGGTTGTTGGGGGAAGGGGGGAGATGGCGCCTCATGTGCCCACCTGGGCTTTTGTTCTACAGTCGAAATCTCTGACGCAGATTTAGAGTGACAAGATCAGGGGAAGTCAGTCTTCACTGTCTTAAAAGAGATATTTGTGGCAGACAGGAGAACAATTTCCCACTGAATTGATTTACCCCATCCTCTGAATCATGAACTTACAGATGACCTGGGACACAGGTTTCTGGCAGCTACATGGTATTGATCCAGGAACATGTTTAAGGCATCCCAGATGCCAGATTAGGCTACTGGAGAAGGCCAGGGAGAATTTATTATTGTATTTATTTTATTGTATGTGTGTGTGAGAGAGGGAGGGAGCATGGGAGAGAAATGTCGGGCGTTGAGCAGATGATGATGGTTGTGGGTACAGAATCTATGAAATGCCTTCTTGTCCTGCAAGGACCCTGAAGGAGTTAAATGCACAAGGAGAGTAGCACTATGCTGTGTCATTTGCTACATATTGTGTCCCAGACTTGCAATAAAAGTACATATCCAAGGCCCCCACCAATCACATTTCGGCACCCAGGAGCCCTGTGTCCAAAGAGCCCTGAGCCACTGATGTACTGGGCCCAAGCGGAGGCCAAGCATGGCTGGTTAGGGAAGAGGGGGTGCAGACATGAAATGAGTTTGGATATATGGCTGAGATGTTCCCACACATGCCAGAGAGGCCGTGCATGCTGTAGGACAAAGCAAAGGATGGGAAGAGGAGGAGCAGGGGAGAAGACACTGCATTCTTACCCCAGACCTCACAAACGTTAGGGGTGGGCCTGCTATGTGTGACAGCCAGAAGTGTTGGCTGCGAGTGGCCCAGGGGAACCACAACCCAGGAGACGAGTGGGAAAAACCATGTAACAGCGATAAGAGGGACCCACCCCTCCAGCAGCTTGTTCAGCAACTAAGTCTCAGCGCTGGTGAAGGCCTGCACTACCAGGTAGTTGCCAAAGTGCACATGGGAGGTAAATGACAAGCCTGGCTTAGAAGGAAAAGAATCACCCATGTTCTCAGATACCCTATCAGCTGGGACAGGAGCGGGTTCGTAGCAGCCATGATGAACTGAAGGAGACAGGGCCTCCCTCATTTTCCCCATACCACATTAGCCTCCTAAAATACTTCAGAGATCCCAAAGAACCAGAGGGTCCTTCAATAATGACTTAGGCCACATTTCCCACCAAAGTAGGAACAGGGCCCAGAGCAGGACTTGAATTAATTTAAATAAAATGTGACATTTCTTGCACAACTGAGATTCGCATGTATTACACGACCGTTAGACCCCAACATTATCAAGCCATACTGAAATCAGAAGGAAACAGGAAGCTCATATCCAATCCCATTAACATTTACAATAAAATGGAATGCCTCACATGTATATAAGGTAACACCTGGAAGTTGCTTTGTTGAGATTCAAGATTGGATATTTATAGCCCTGGTCATTTTCTTTGGCCACAGGAGTCATCCTCCTGTCCGGCCTGGAGGGCCCTTTCTGAGAGCTCTGAAGTGAGAAGTACAAGCCCCGTCCATCTGCCAGCCTCATCCTTCTCACATCCCCACAAACTGTGAGCTATCTGGCAGCACTGAACTCAGCCCCTTGGGAGGAGCCCAGAAGAGTCTCTTCGACAGCACTGCAGAGATTAACAGCTGATGCACTCTGGCCGCCAGTGGGAGACCTTGGAGACAGCCCGAACCAATGAACACTAGCGTTTCCTCTTTCCACACTATCTGAGAGCAGGTGTAACATAAGCTGTAAATCACCCAGAGCTCATGCTGGTTGGTGCTGGCCAGGGTGTTCAGCAAACCTGGGGCTCATTTTGGACTACAAGTAACCACTCCAGGGAAACACAGGCAGGCTGCCCAGGAAAAGGTGAATTACAGTATCTTTAGCCCTTGGCTTGGGAGAAGTGGTGCAGGGGATGGGATTCCTGCATGTAAACCACAATACTCAGGGTAGTGAAGGCTGAGGGTGCTAGAGAGTAAAGCTGGCAATGGTGGGAGCAGTGCAGCCTGTGCTGTACCATCCACTGGGAATGACTCTGGACAGAAAACGGCACAGTAGGCCTAACTGCTGCCCTTTGAAAGGTCTGCTTATTGAGTCCGGAAACTTGGATTTCAACACGGCTCCCATCACCCCCAGAACTGACTAATTGGCTCACAGTGCCTAAGGGGCTTGCATAAACAATGTGGTGTACGCTGAACACTGCTTTTTTTCCTGTGACTCTGGAACTTTGGTATGTGCTAGGCAGAAGATACCCATGACCAGCCCCTAGTAGAAACTCTGAGCTCTGAGTCTCTGATGTGCTCCCCTGGTTGGCATATTTCACACAGCAAGTTGTCACAACTCATTGCTAGGAAATGAAGCCTACTGTGTGTGACTCTGGAAGGAGCCCTGGAAGCTTACACCTGGTGTCCCCTACACTTGGCACCATGGGCCTTTCCCTTTGCTGATTGTGCTGGGTATGACTTTGCTATAATAATCAGAGCCAGGACTCCAGCTTCATGCTGAGTCCTGTGAGCCCTCTTAATGAATGACCAAACCTGACAGTGGTGGTTTTGGGGGACCTCAGATATACATCCTCCATCCTGGACTTCCAGGCAAGTCCAGGACACCAAAGCCACTGCTACTGAACTGGGCCCAGGATTCGGGTCATGAAGGGAAGTTACTGACCCTTCTGCTGAATTCCATTCTTCTCTCGCAACGTCCACAGCCTCACTCTAAGGGGCCTTACGAGCTGAGGAGTCAGCCTCCTGGGGGTGGCTCTCTCAGGTAGTTCTGCGGGACAGTGCTGACAAAGACGGCAGCAGGATCACGCGTCGCATTTCTGAGCCTCCTGAATTTCGAAGGGTAAGATCAGATGCTTTGCTTGCTAAGACTCAGCTGTCCTGCTCAGCTGACACGAGAAACACAGGCATCATGGCCCCAAGACTAAAGGGTACTCAAAACCACACAGCAGCTTACAGAACCACGCTGCGACAGGCAGAAAGCGACCATACACCACTTTCCCAAAAGGGGAAACTGAGGCCCGGCTGGGTTATGTAAATGCGTTCACCACCCACGCAATACACACGTCTATCACCACTCTTTTCTCACATTTCCATCTCTGTCCTACAGCAGATCATGAGGCTCCTACGTAGTGTGGCATGAAGGTGCTCAGGGTTGAATAGACCTGACTCACCTGGCATTCCACAGCTCGTTAGGAACAGGAGACGGATTTGATTCCAGACCTCCTGCCTTCCAGGGCAACATTCCTTGTTGGGAAAGTCCCAGTACATGGTACAGACAAAACTCCTTACTGTCCAAACCACGCATGCTTGGGAGCACCCAGATTGGAAAGAATGTGCATGAAATGGGACCTCGAGAACAGCAACCAGCTGGGAGTCCTGGACTAGGCTTTTTTTCTCTGTCCCTTGATTTTTTTTTTTTTTTTTTTTGAGATGGAGTTTCGCTGTTGTTACCCAGACTGGAGTTCAATGGCACGAGCTCGGCTCACTGCAACCTCCGCCTTCTTGGTTCAAGCAATTCTCCTGCCTCAGCCTCCCGAGTAGCTGGGACTACAGGCACATGCCACCATGCCCAGCTAATTTTTGTATTTTTAGTAGAGACGGGGTTTCACCTTGTCGACCAGGAGGGTCTCAATCTCTTGACCTCATGATCCACCCACCTCGGCCTCCCAAAGTGCTGGATTATAGGCGTGAGCCACCGTGCCCAGCTGTCCCTTGATTTCTGAATCTCTGAAGGCACAGAAAGCTTCGTCCTGGCCAATATCAATCGGCTGACCAGAGGCACCAGCTCCCAGATTTACCCCTTACTCTCCGAGTAGAGACTGGAAATAAACAACGAAACACCAGCAGGTAAGAGAAATGCTTTAACTTTATAAAAAATGTGATTATACAGCAAGATATTATTAAGGTTTTCTTTTTTTTTTCTGTCAAGTAAAAAAAAATACACCTGGAATTTAAAAAATTAGAAACATAATTTAAGAAAATTTAGAAACAAGCATTTCAAGGAAACAATTTGGAAAGACAAGAAGAGAAAGAAAACAATGAGCAGCATGAGCAGCAAAAGCAGCAGCAACGGGGGTGGGGTGGGGGGCGGGGCTGGTTCTGCTGTCAATCAAAGACCAGTGTGCACCTGGTCTTTCACACCAGGCTGAGCTGAGGGCTGGGGTAAGGATGGGCAGTAACACTCAGAGAGGCATGAAGGCTTCCCAGGTGGGACCACGCTGATGGCTGCTGACTCAGCGTGGGGAGAGGGTAAGCAACGACCTCCTACAAACAGGCCCAGACTCACCCTCTTATAGGGCCTGCCAGCCACGTGGCAGTGACAGAGTTGGCTCGGCTGGCTGTCTCCTCTGTCCACTTGCTCTAACCTGCAGCTCTGCAGGTCACTGTCCTACAGTGATTAATTCAGCAAGCAGAAAGTCATCAGAATGTTAACCTAAGCTAGGATGGCAAACTCACCAGCGTGAACCAACAAAACTAGACTAGGCTGTATACAGAACACTTTTTGGAAGGTCTGGACCATAGCCAAGGCAGAATTAGGACCACTTTGGAGAGGCAGCTGGGACTGCTCCCAGCATTCCCCAGCCTTTCCCTCTAGGGAAGGGACATGCAAAGAACACTGGGTGAATTCTTGACTACATTCTGAGGTAGTCTAACTGTGACTTGCACAGGTAGCTAAGAATGAGTCACAAAAAACAGAGGGAGGTGAGGCAGAAAAGTTGCCACAGAAAGAAAAGGCTAACGTCTCTAACAGAAAAAACTACACTACAAATGGGCCCAGAGATGACTAGCATGTGGCCTGGTGGCCAGTGGTAGGCCCACCCCTGGGCACACACGGCTCTCACAGCACACTTGATGCTGTAGCAGTGTAGCCGGGGATGAGGGAATCCATAAAAGAGATTTCCTGGCCCAGAGCAGCAGCGACTCTGAGGTGAGGAATGTCTGTCTTAACACCTAGTCCTCTGCTACTGACTCAGGTCGTGATGGGGATAGCCAGACGGCCCAAGGACCATGGAATGAGGAGTCCCAAACATTCCCCTCAAATACAACTCCTCTACCTGAACTTGTTTGTGGGGAGAACCAGTACTGCTACAATCTACTTGGCAACACTTTAGAGGTCCTTGCAGGTGAGGGAGCAATCAGACCCTAAGCCACTGAAAGAGAATAATGAGAACAAAAAGCAATGGTGTTGTCAGACTCCCCTACTTTTTAAAATGCTAATTCACATTCTTTTTGTCTTCTGCCCCAGCACTCAGGATTCTAAGTCAGAATGGAATGTTCCGAAGGATGAGGAGGCAGCAGCAGTGTGGACATTAGTACTTTTTCAGCTTTCCACATTTCCGAGAACGCCTTCTAGGACGAAGCTCACCAAAGTCTTCAACCTCATTTTCATAATCATCTTCCTGAACGATTCCTGTTTAAAAGAAGAAAAAAAAGAACAAAGAAAGTCCAGAATGGTGATTTTTTTACCCACTCCACTATGAAATACAGCATCCGAGTAAAACCTAGTGTCTCTGTAACCACTGGTTTAAATTAATGAAATCAAGCTTCCTGCCAGGGTGCCAGAGAAAGAGAGATTTCCTTAGAATACTGATGTTGCTTCCCAAGAAGAATCAAAGTAAACACCCCTCTCCAGAATTAAGTTCTTTTACTGGCTGCTCCTCTGGCCCTATTATAGAGGCCTTTTAAATAACAAAGAAATCAAGCAAAACATAAACTCAACCATACACTTGAATCGGTATACCAATTACCTTCCTTTTGAAATAATCACAAAATCCTGGACCCCAGAAGGGACTCAATGCTAAAGATCTTTTATCGCCCAGATATTTGTGCCAAGTCCCTTCAAGTTTTCCCCACCTCTGGGGTCTGGATTTTCCAGGGGCATCTGGGATTGATGAAATACTCAGAGCAAAAGGGAATATGGTCCGGTGGCTGGAATGCGCAAAAGGAAAGACACATATAACTTGGCACATATAACTTGGCAAGATCATTCTGACTGCCAGGAGAGAAAGCCATTCATTCTACACAAGCTTTTAACCCTCTATAGGAAGCAGCATGCAAGTTTCCCCAGTGACTGACCGTTTTGTTCAGAATTACATCCCCAGGCTCAGAACAGCACTAATATATATTAGAAACTCCATAACTGTCCATCGGCTTAAATGACTGATTGACACAGGAAAACACTTCTCAAGGAATAGCTTCCCAAAGCTTCACCCATCCTCGGAAGTCACTGTATTGAGTATGTGCAGTGACTGAGCGTCAGTAATAGCTCATGAGCAGCAAGAGGTTTACGGCAACTAACCCGTGCCCAGAATAATGGCCCTCATAGTCAGATAGGATAACTCCAATATTAGGTTGCTAGTAATTTGAGTCACTGGAAGTGATGCTACTAGACAGTCAGAGTCCACTACTGACATCACCGCACTGCTCCACTTCAGATTCCCCCTGGGAGCCAGCGGTAATAAGAACCACAGGACCCAAAGTGTTACCTGTCCCCAGAATCCAAGACTCCTTACCTTCCTCCTTTAAGCGGACCTCCGTTTTCATCAACCAGTCTCGTGCAGCCCTGACTGACAGGATCAGAATGTTGGCCAGCTGAGTCATCGCCTCCTCCGCTACAGAAACCAAAGAACGGGGCTCTGAGTAAAGATGCCATTGAAAGGTCTAGAATGCCGATTACTAGAGCTAAAGCCCACACATCCCAAGAGCTGGTCTCTGTGCTTTCCCTGAAAAGAGCCCTCTTTACGGGGTAAGGGACCTTCCAGAGCTGCCTTCTGCTGCCACAAGTATAAACTACAGGCTAGCCTGACGCCATTACTGTATGTCTATACAGACTGCCACACAACTGCAAACCTTTCTAAGACACTTGTGACCAAAATGTCATTAAACCCTAGACGGGAAAGAGTATCTGAAATATGGAATGTTTTTAAATACGCAATTTCACTAAGTTTATACATAGCTTCCACTTATTGTTGCTAAGAAGTAGCTAGTAAGAAAGCCAGGGAACTGTAATCCCAGTACCTTGGGAGGCCGAGGTGGGAAGATGACCTGAGGTCAGGAGTTCGAGACCAGCCTGGCCAAGATGGTAAAACCCCATCTCTACTAAAAATACAAAAATTAGCCATGTATGGTGGTGGGCACCTGCAATCCCAGCTACTCGAGAGGCTGAGGCAGGAGAATTGCTTGAACCCAGGAAGTGGAGTTTGCAGTGAGCCATGATCACACGACCACACATCAGCCTGGGCGATAGAGTGAGACTCTGTCTTGCAAAAAAAAAAGCCAGGGAAAATGTGATTCTAGAATAACATAAGAATTCTATTAAAGACTCACACTAGGTATAACTTAAGGACCCTCCTAAAAGAAAGAAAACAGTTACACACTTCCAGGTCTTACTCAGGGGATGCATGGGTCAGGAGAACCTTAATGAGTCTTCTCAACACTCCAAACATTCTCTCTATATGTTCTCCACAGAATTAGCAAACTGTTTTCTAATCTGGAGTACCTGGGGTGACTATCCCAAGTCAAGGATAATCACAAACTTTTAACTGGGGGAGGGGTTATCCAAACAATGAGGTTTGCTATAACCTTAGAACATACATTTCTCATTTTTATTTCTTCTAAGGCCAAGATTCCACCACCCCCAGGTCCAAAGCCACTACAAGGGACTTAACCCTGAGAAATGTCCTCAGAGCCCAGGTCTAACCCCACCTGGTCCCCATCTCTGCATGCCCTTACCGCCAGTCCAGGCCTTCCGCCTGTAGAGGTCCTCCACCATATCCGAAACCCTCTTGATGTGCTCCTGGACCTTCCTCTGCAGCATGTGGCTGTGCTCCTTGGAGCCCACGTGACTGTGGATCCATACGCTTTGCTCGATGTCCTGCACCACCAGCTTGCCTTCATCGATGGCGGGGTCCACCTTCTCATGGAAAAATTCTGAGTATTTCTGGTAGGCCACTTGCTGCCTCTGGTGGTGTTCTAGATGGATGTGCTGCTCGTACGACTCGCTGTTCCTCTCCTGACACTCCTTCCCTTCCAGCTCAGCCCCAGAAAGGACAGCCACCTCTGAAGCTGCCCCCTCAAATGCTTTGCTGGAGCTGAAGTAGTTCTCTGGGCCACGGGTAAACTTCACTCCACACAGGTCACACTGGGTCCTATCCACATCCGCCTTTTTGAAGTTCCCAGCCCCGGGCTCCCTGGCCTCCTCCCTGACACGCTCCATCTGGGTCCCCACTCTTCTCCTCCAACTGATACACAGAGATACCACCAGGCATGCCCTCCTCAACTTCCGTTGGATGGAGGCCTTACGTTGCTTTTGGGAAAGGATGGTGGCCAAGACATGGTCTCGGTCTTCTAATGCCAGTTCATCCATCTCATCCTGGCCAAAATCACACTCAGGTTCAGCAAAGTAGTCCACGGGTTCCAAACAGAGCAGGCGGTTGAGTCTGACCTCTTCATAATAGAGGCCACGGACCATGGACCCTTTGGTGTGCATGGGGTCCCACCGCCAATCACAGTCCATCAGGTACTCTTCATCCCGCTCAAAGAGCAGGTCCTGCAGCGCCTCAGCCACAGACTTCACATTGACTGCCACCAACACCCGCCTCACCACCTTCAGAAGCCTCTCAGGAACCTGGCCAGGGCAGGCCCTGCTCATGAGCTGCAGCCTTGACTCGATCTCCTGGAAGTGGCCGTACAGGAGAGGCTTGCAATACGGCTGCAGGACCTCCTCAGCGTTCACTAGCATCACCAAGCACAGCACCAGCGTCCGCTCAGCCTCACCCGAGACCACATAGTCTATTTCACTGAAGGCATCAAGCAGGACATTGAAGTTCACATTCTCACAGCCACACAGCACCTTGGCAAGGTAGGAGAGGTGGAACCGGAAATCCTGAATGGCTCTTGTCACGTCCTTCGGTTTGTAGTCCTGAATGATGGAGAACACATCCCCAAGCTCCTTATCCTTCTTGCTAAACAGGAACTCCCAGTAGTGTAAGAGGGCAATGTAGCTCTTGGGGAGGCACAGAATGACATTCTTCCGGAGGCGGGCCAGCACCACCCCACAGTGGATGAACTGGAACTCCAGGAGGGCCACTGTGTTTCCAATGCTGGGGATGAGCGGTTCTTTGCACCTCTTGATGAGGACATTCATGAAACGGAAAAAGAGCCACTTGTAGTCTTCTGGGTTCCTGTGCACGTAGAATTGATCAATGCTATTCTCCAGCAGCCGGATGAAGCACAGGTGGGTCTTGTCCATATTTCCATCATCCTTGTTGGGTGCCAGCATGCCAGATTTCCCTTCTACTCCTTTTATCCGGCTGCCTCTCCCCCGGCCCCTTTCGTCTTTTTCGGACTGTAGAGCTTTGAGTTCCCTGTTGTAGCTGTCCTCCTCCTGGTGGAGCAGTTTTTCAAACTCCTCCGGGTAGCTGGAAGAGAGAAGGAAAGCTTGCATGGCACTCAGCCACAGGTCTGTGGATTCCCGGCGGCTGCGCGCGCTTTCGTTTTCAAACAGAAAGTGGATGTACTCTTTCAAAGCTAATCTGTAGGACCGAAAGGATTTGTAATTTGGTTGGAGGATTTCTTTGCATGCCATGGGGTTTTCTGACAACACTCTCTGATGGAAATGTTTAGGGAAAAGGACATCCAGAATGGATCTGCAATACGTATCTGTAGACAAAATATAATCAATTTCTTTAAGTTCTTCTGCTAAGATTTTAGGGAATACTTTTTTGGCTTCCAAAAGCAACCCATTGATTGCCACCAAGTTCATTTTCGACTGAACTAAACACTTGGCTTCACAACGCCGCACAGGCCTGTGAAAATGTTCACAGTTTTCATCTTCACATTTTAAGCCTACAATAAACCTCATGCAGACTCCTCGGTAGGTCTTCCCAAGTAGGCTCTGTGTGATCTGACAAAGCCTGCCCAAAAGGTGTTTGTTTAGGGCTAATTTCACTTGGTCAGTCATTATCAAAAAATGATCTTTTGTTTTCTTCTCTCTCAAGTTCAAATCCAGGTCAAAAATGATTCTTAATATGGGCCCCGGGTCGTTCTGGGCTATCTGGCAATACTTGGCATCCACCTGGGAAATCCCAAAAAACTCAAAGCAAGATTTGACCATTTCCTTCTCAGCATTGTTGGTCACTCTTTTGAGGGCCCTGACCAGATTGAGAAGGATTTCCAAGCCCCCTGGAGCCAGGGCCAGAACCTTCTCAGACTCGGCCTCACAGTGGCTGGCTGCTTCGTAGAGTGCTTCCACCACTCCAGCCGAGTGGTTGAGTGTGTCAAACTTGAAGAAGGCGTCTCTGAGCTTCTGAAAGTCTCTCAGAATTACCCCTTGCAGGAAGTGGGCCTCAGCAATGCCAGACAACTGGCCGGTTTGATAGCAGAGATCAAGTGCTTCTCTCAGAATGTCCTTGGTGTGCTCTATGTCGGAATCCCTGGCCACATTGAGGCGGGCAGCCCCCAGCAGACATGAGGCCTGGAAGTCCTTGTCGGCAGTGAGCCTGGCAGCCTCCAGGAGGCAGCCATGTTGCTTCATGAGCAGGGCGGCCTCTTCTCTCCTCCCTTCCCTGTTCAGCAGGTCTGCAGCTTCTGCTAAGCGTTTCCGAGACTTCAGGAACACCAGCTGGTCTTCCGTGTCCAGCTTCGAGAGGACAGCCATCATTTCCTTCATCTTATTTGCACTCAGATACTTTGCTGCAGCCTCCAAGTAAAACTGACTGGCAGAATAGGAGAGCTTGGAGATGGGAAGGGTCTTGGTCTTCAGCATTTCTTCATACCTGCAAAGACAAAGGACGCAAATGTCAAGTTGGCATCACCCAATCAATAGAAAATTTCCTCCAAAACACCGCACAGAGCAACTTAAATAAAACTCCCGTATGCAGATATTACAAAATAAAACCTACACTTGTCAAGCATTCAAGTATTTTTAGAAAGGCCTTATTTTATATTATTATCAGTATGATAATAGTAAATAAACTATGCTTCAATCAGGAACCAATGTGCTTAATTAATGAAATATAGTGAGGATGTAATTCGTACAAGTAGGAGTGAAATCTGAGAATCAATCTATAGAGCAAATGTTATATATAGTCAAAATTATCCTTGAAAGACATCTCTTCAGTTCTCATAAAAGCATCATAATCATTTGGGTCTACAACTCTGTTCAGTTTGATATGTGATGAATGAAAAAGGATGAAACGAGGGCTGCACACACGCCAACACTACCCTACATCAGTCTTCCCCTTATTACCACTTGTGATTCTGCTCTTTTAGTAGGTGTGCATTAGTTGGGTTCCTATGAGATTAATGAAGCTCTGAAGGACTCCCCTTTATTCTGCTAATGGAAGTCAGAATATGTCGTTACATACACACTCATAACATACCCCCATCCTCCTCAGCCCCTTCTCCTTGTGACACTGCGTCAAAGTTTATAAAGACTGGAAAACACAAAATCCTGCTCTGAAGGAGCTGCTGACCCAGCACTGAGGCCACCGCTTAAGTGGAAGGAGAGCAACGCGGTCAAGCCATATCAGAAGCAGCAGGATAGCACCACCCAGAGCAGGCTGCCCCCAGAGAAAAGTGGGAGGGAGGAAGGGAGAAAGGGAGAGAATAAAACCACCTACTTTTCCACTGCAATAGCAGCTTCTTCAAAAAGCTCCTCTTGGCAGTACATTTTGAGTGCTAGATCAAATTCCTGAATCTGCTCAAAGCATCTGAAAGCATCTTTGTAGCACTGGCATCGCTTATAGAAATAGGCAGCATCCCTTATCTAGGATGGAGTAAAATTTTACTTTTATTTAGCGTATTCACAATTAACTTTCTAATCTTAAAGCAACACCATGAATAATAAAAAGGATAGTCACATGTCTGCTTTTGTTAGAATCCAGTTAAAAGCCCTATAACATAGATAATATTAGGAAAACCAATTATTTAAAGGGAGAAAAATAAAGTTAAATCCCAACCTCACGCTATACACTAAGGTAAGCCCCAGGTAGATCAAAGATCTAAGTGAGAAAATTATTGTGTGAAAACGTGTGAGAATCTCTGTGACCTTGAGGTCACACTCAAGTGGAAGGAGTCTTCACATGACTTCCAAAAATAAAGTAATCAATAAAATCCAAAACACAAATTTCAGGAGAAAAACTGATGGATTTAACCACATCAAAACTGTTCAACAAAAGACACAGGAAATAAACTAAATAAAAAATAACAGTAACATCTAGATCAGTACTGTCCAATAGAAGTTTCTGTGAAGATGAAACTGTATTGTTTCTGTGCTATCCAATCTAGTCATTAGTCACATCTGAATACTGAGCCTTTAAAATGTGGGCAACCCAACCAACGAACTAAACTTTTAATGTAATTTAACTTTAATTATTTTAAAGTTAAAGTGTTGCACCTGGCTAATAGCTACTGTACTAGACTGGGCCTGTCTAGACAAAAAGAATTTTTGCAACCACAAGAAAAAGACTTTCCTAGAGACAGAACAGAAAGCTTGGCAAAGGATATAAACTGGCAGCTTACTGTTGGGTAAACTTGACTGACTAACAGATAAATAAAAGTTCTCAACTTTACTGACAATCAGAAGAATACAAGTTAAAGCCACCTTGAAATACAGGGCTGGGCGCGGTGGCTCACACCTGTAATCCCAGCACTTTGGGAAGCCAAGGCAGGTGGATCACGAGGTCAACAGATCAAGACCATCCTGGTCAACATGGTGAAACCCCGTCTCTACTAAAAATACAAAAAATTAGCTGGGCATGGTGGCGCGTGCCTGTAATCCCAGCTACTCAGGAGGCTGAGGCAGGAGAATTGCCTGAACCCAGGAGGTGGAGGTTGCAGTGAGCCGAGATCACGCCATTGCACTCCAGCCTGGGTAACAAGAGAAAAACTCCGTCTCAAAAAAAAAAAAAAGAAAAAGAAATACATCCACCAGGTTTGAAAAATTAGAAAATCAGAACCTGCTGACTGTGGTCAAGAATGTGGGGTATGCAGAACTCTCGTGCACAAAGTGTAATGGCCATTCTGGAAAGCAAAGGGGCCGTACTTAGTGAAGTACGTGAAGCATGTGCATACCCTAGGTCAGCAAGCCTCCTTCTGGAAATACATCTCAAGAAAGTATCTCACAGAACTGTAAGAAGACATGCTGTGCCAAGATGCTGTGTGTGGAAGCAAAGCCAGGGGGCAGTGGCAACCTGGATGTGCATCACTAGGGAAATGAATTTGTCAATGCAGTGGTGCCCACTCTGGAACACACAGCTGCCAGAAGCATGGCCAGAACTAATACTACATAGCAGAGGATGAAAAAGGTAAAACACAGAGCAAGAGGTCTTCTAGATAAGTCTAAAGTACGTATGTATAGAAGATATCAGTATTCATTCTTCAATAATGCATGCATTTGAGCATCTATATATACACATATATATTATATACATATATATACCCATATATACATGTACATATATATACATGTATACACACACACACATATATATATAGCCAATGAGAAAAGAATGAGAATAGAGACTAGCTATGAAGAAGAGGATGGATGAAATAAAATGCAATGAGTGGGTCCCATACGCACCAATGGTGGGCTTGCCACGAACAGAAGAGTTTACTAGACTCTTCTTCCTATCACAGTTCCCATCCAGTTTATTAGCTAATCCCATCTGCTCAGTTTCCTTAACATTTCCCAGATCATTGCCCCCATCCCACCACCTGCACCACCACCATGGTAGTCCAGGCCCTATGATCTCAGCCTAAGCTGATGCTAGACTCTAACTGGCCTTTCTGCTTCAGCTCTTGCTGCCTTATAGACGTCTTCACAGAGCATCCAGATAATTAGCTTCACGTCACTCTTCCCATCAAAGCCTTCCACCGGCTCCCCATCATGCTTGAACAAAGCCCAGTCCTTGCCACAGTCACCAAGGCCCTACCGATCTGACCCTGCCACTTTCTCTTATCATTTACCATTTCCTGTGGTCATCTCACCCAAATTGACTGGCAAGACTCAAATCAAGCAACTTGGCAGCAGCCTTCCTCTGGATCCTCAGGCCACATCACCTCCCTTTTCCCAGTCCCCAGATGCATTCTACCCACGGGAAGAAATGTTTATGCAGGTGCCACAAGAGTGAAAGCCTTCCATTCAGGGATTCCTATGCCTTGCCTGCTTCTTGCCCCCAGAGGGCAGCGCTGTGTCCCTGTTCCAGTCCCATCTTCCATATCCTAAGAAGTCACATCCCATAATAAACATGGAACAGGATAGGCATCGTCAGGGCACCTGGACTTGGGGCCACACTTCCAATGTCCCAGGAGGTCCCACTCCTACCCCTTGCAATGCCCAGGGTGCTCTTAGGATCCCAGGAGTCACCATATTTCACATACAGACAAGGAAACCCCCTTTCCTACTGAAGGGCAGTAACAACCGATAGGGGGAAATGAAATGGCCCACAGCTCCTTAAGCACAGTTTCTCCCACTACCTGTGGTAAGGGACCAAATTATTTTAAATTTCCAATCCATCACAGTCGATATGTTGATGAGAAAATTATCACCACTTGGATGTCAAAGCAATGCCGAAACATTTCTAACTGCGTCCTTTCATCTTCCGTGTTAACCCTGCTACAGACAAGTAATAGTGTGTGGCCTGCTGCCCGCTCTGTGAGTAGCTGTGTTCCAGACCAGCAGCTCGGTCCAACAGAGCTCTCTGCAATGATGGAAACGTTCTGTAACAACAGCACTTGTGATGTGGCTATGAACACTGAGGATGTGAATTTTTAATATGATTACATTTTAAATAATTTAAATTGTAAATTACATAACCGCATGTGCCTGCTGAACTGGACAGTTGAGACCTAGTGTGATTACTAGGCTTACAGGAAAAACTTCCATGTAAACGCCAGGCCACTCAGCCAAGCTGACTGAAGACTAGGAACACAGAAAGAAAGGGGCATTCTAAAAGCCTTCTGTCCCTTTGGCTTGAGCATCTGGCTTCCCAGTGCTTAATATTAGCACCTTGAATATTAACAGGGACATGAACACATAAACACACGCACGTGCAAGCACACAGTCTTCAGAGCCTCCTAAAAGTTTGCACAAGTAGGGAAAGTAGGGTTCCCGAAGAGTCGCAGGGCCAGCGTCTACCTCCTTAGAAGACTGCAGCCTCTTCCTGCTATGAGTAGAGGTTGAGGGGCCCACCCCTCAATCTGCTCAAGTGAAGCCCAGTTTTCCCCAGAGCAGCCACGGACTAGAAGCCATACCTTTCCCAGCCTCTCGCACAGCTGGGCGGACAGCTGGAACTCCTTGGCGTAGCTCAGACACTTAAGGGACAGCGTTGGCTCATTGCATTCCAAATAGGTTTTAGCCAATTCCAAATATCCCAACTGCTTTTCCCTAGGGGAAGGAAATAATAATAATATTTCCACAGAATGTTGACCCAACGCCGATATTTAAACTGCTGCTCTCATCGGAGCAGACCAGAAATGAACCCATGACTCTTACTTGGGGCTGACTTTCTTGGATTTCATGCTCAGGGCAGTGTCATGGGCCAGAGCCAACTTCTCCTTCTCAAATGCACCTCCTTTCTGGTAACACTTGGCTGCAACCTGGAACAGGCAAAACGTTTTATTCCCAGCAAGGTAATGGAGGTAACAGACATAACAGGAGTTAAATCATGCGTTATAAGTTTGTACTGACAAAACATGAAGTCCTGCTCCAGCCCAATCTGAGAGGGAAATGCGGGTATTCTAAAGAAAGCAGCCTTGGCGGATAAAACCCAGCACTATATCTTTTAGAAGTACCCATCGAAAAGGTACAGAATACGTATTTTTACAAGCTACCATAGTAACACCCTTATTTAATCTTCTAACAGCCACAGCAAGAAGTCTCATCCTTCTCACTGTATACAGTTGCCACTTGAGCCACAGAGCAACTGGCCCAAAGTTACCCAGTGGCTCTTCTGGGCTCTGACCCAGTTGGTGAGTACAACAGCTACTCTGCAGTGTTGGCAGAACAGCTGGAGTACACATACTAGAGGCAGAAATGGGGACAGAGATGGTATCACAACACATCCAGATCCCTGGGGCATACGGACCTGTGTTATCAAATCTAATCCTCTGACTGTAAGATAGGCAAACAAATGTCACAGAAGAGTCAGGCTGCACCCTGATCGTTGCAAGCAGAAAACTGCTTTTCTAAAACAGGGGTACTGATGCTATGTCTCAAAGCACAGGATACATAGGCAGGAAGTTCACATTCTGCCCAGCATGTAGACATTAGGTCTCAGTGTGGGCAAGGAAGGCAAAAGTGGCACTTGCTGATAAAGTGGGCAGGATGACCATTCTCTCCTTCATGCTCTTCGTGTGGGCCTCCTTTCGTTCCCACGACCTGTGCCATCCCCCTTCCCATTGCAGGGCCTTTGCACACACTGTTCCTTCTCACTTAAGTGCTCATCTGTCCTTTCCCTGTCTTGTTAACTTCATTCATTCTACAGGTTTCGGTTCAAGTCTCTGTTCCTCAAAGAAGGCTTCCCAAATCTGTTTCCAGGAGAGTTGGTTCTGGGGACAACTGGTCTCTCATCTGTGACACCTGCAGCAGCTGGAGTTGTGCACTGATCCCTGTGCCTGTCTTGCTCACCATCAGGTTCCTGGGATCTCAACACAACGTTCAGCCCATAACTCAACAGGTATTTGTTGAATGAATGAATCTTCTGTGGTGGTTCTGAAACATTCATTGACATGCAGCCAAAAACTCAATAAACCAAAAAACTCAATAAACTGTATTGAGTCCTGAGGTCCTTTAGCAGGGTCAAAACAAAGGCAGGTGAGGAGAAGGCTTTTAATAACATTCTCATCTATGCCGGCTGCCCTAAAAAGATTTTAGATTCAAATATTCAAAAGGTATTTTTAAAGGGATAAAAAGCTTTATCCCTTTAAAAATACCTTTTGAATATTTGAACTGCTTTAAAACATCCATGGGCAACGTCCATGGGCAACACCAACAGCGTTTTGCAGGGAATAAAGGGTAAGATTTTATATCGATTTCCAATTTCCCACCCATACCTGTTGCCCATATTATCCCTCACTTCCCTCCCTTCCACTGACCCACCAAAAAAGAAAAATTTCTTGGTTTCATAACGACAGCCAAATGTGCAGTATTTCTTTCCAATTCTAACACGACGGGCAAGGAATAAAATTGTGGGGATCAGTCAACTTCTACAGCTAAACAGCACATACTTGTGAAAATACTTTCCAGACAGAACCACAGCTGTAAGAGTGTAAGTTCTGTTTCTTTCACTCCATGTAATACATTGCCAGGGTGGCCACAGTCCTTCACTCTTCCCTGTATCTGTCCACACCCCCTTACAAGTGCCACTCCCACCAAGAGTACTGCCTATTTGCCCTCCCGTCCGGTCTCGGCTGAGACTTGCTTTGGCAACAGAATTCAGCAGAAGTGGTACAGGGCCAGTTCCAAGGCCAGGCCTCGGGGGCTTTGTGTGCTTCTGTTCACTTTCTTTTAACCCTGCTCAGGCATCATGTGAACAAACCCAGACTAGCCTGCTAGGGAAGAAAATGTGATTCAAGAACCCCCATGACCCCTATCCCCCAAGCCAAGAGCCAGCCAACCCCCAGAGGCAGACCTGCCCAGCTGACTGCAGACACGTGAGGGGCTCAGCTGAGACCAGAAGCACTCAGCTGAACTCAACACTGCTAATCCATAGAACCGTGAGCCACATAAATGACGTGTGTTAAGCTACTATGTCTCAGGATCGTTGTGCAGCAAGAAGTATCTGACAAACCCCAGATTAAGTTACATGCTACAGACTTAAAGCAACTTCCCTGGCACAACAGACAAACCACTCTTCGAAGAACTGGAGCTGAGAAAACACTGGGAGCCGGGTACAATGGTTCACGCCTGTCGTCCCAACACTTTGGGAGGTCAAAGCAGGCGGATCATGAGGTCAGGAGTTCAAGACCAGCCTGGCCAAGATGGTGAAACCCCGTCTCTAGTAAAAATACAAAAATTAGCTGGGTGTGGCGATGGGCACCTATAATCTCAGCCACTCAGGAGGCTGAGACAGAATTGCTTGAACCCAAGAGGCAGAGGCTGCAGTGAGCTGAGACTGCGCCACCGCACTCCAGCCTGGGCAACAGAGCAAGACTCCATCTGAGGCGGGGTGGGGGAGTGAACATTACGAATTCCTTCTCCAGTCATGCCAGATCACAGATACCTCACACTGTGGCTTCCATTAAGTCCTGAACTTGTGATTTCATTGTCCTCATCACTTTCCAGTACCTTTACTCAGGCCCAACTTCATGAAATTCCAATGAGAAGAAGGATCATTAAGGCAGCAGGACAAGCCCTCCGTAGAAAACATTGCTTTAAAACATTTGTTCCAAAGTGGCAAGAGAAACTGCAGATACTTTTCCTCTAACATTCAAGGAGCTGGAGCCTCCTAACATGAACACCAAGGTGTAGAAAGAAAGAAAGTGATCTTTCTTACAAAACCCAGCTCCAGTTGTTCTTTCAGAAAACATCAGCAGCAGCTGCATGCATGGGGCACTCCACGTGTCTGGGGTAGAGAAATCTTAAGGAAATGTGCATCTTGTATGGTCAGGCCTGTGGTGTCAAACATTCTTGGTTAGTTACCCACAGCAGTTCCTCCTCTCTTTCTTGCGTTTTGGCAGAACTTGCCTTCCATAAAAGGTTACAACTGCCGGATGGGATTGCTCTCCCAGACTCCGTTGCAGCTAGGAAGGCATATGTGACCTAGTGCTGACCAATGAGATATAGGAGGAAGTCCACTGAGGACTTCATGACGAGAGAGAAAGAGAGAGAGAGAGAGATCAATGAGAATAAAGTGCCTGCACTTCATTCCTGCTTGGAATGCTGCTGAGGGAATGGAGTCCTTGGAGCTGCTGCTGCAGCCATTAGACAGCCAATGAAGGGGAACATCTCAGACAAGCTGCAGATGACACAGGGAAGAGATGGAATGAGACTGGCCCATGCTGACTTTGCTGAACTGCAGAACCAACCCTAAGATCTGATTTCTTGTTATTAGATTAAAACAAAACAAAACACTCCTTTAGTAAGGTGCTTAAAACTTGCAGGTGAAATGGTCACCACCATTTCAAGAGAGACACACATCCCAGCCATGGTGCTTCACCTGAGACCCTGTGATGTGCAGGAATGCTGACTCTGGGAAAAGCAATGCGGCTCTTTAATCTGGTTTCAGAGTTTCAAGAATTCTACTGCAGAGAAAACACTTCCTGGAAGAAGACTGCTCAGGACCAGTAATACGGCTTGTATCTGGAAACTGGTCAGTGCGCTCTAATAATAAAGCTTAACCTATATTCACCAGACTCAGATTGGCAATGAAATCTGCTTGATCAATTTGAAAAAAATGAATGACAGATCAATCTGTTACTGCTTTAAAATGCAGTATGATGATAGCAAAGCTTTTAGTTTATAGAGGACAGGAGGGAAAGGAAATACATCGAAGGGGCCAGGCCCAGTGGCTCACACCTGGAATCCCAGCACTTTGGGAGGCCGAGGAGGGCGGATCACCTGAGGTCGAGAGTTTGAGACCAGCCTGACCAACATGGAGAAACCTCGTCTTTACTAAAAATACAAAATTAGCTGGGCATGGTGGCACATGCCTGTAATCCCAGCTACTTGGGAGGCCGAGGCAGGAGAATCACTTAAACCCAGAAGGGGGAGGTTGCCGTGAGCCAAGATAGTGCCATTGCACTCCAGCCTGGGCAACAAGAGCAAAACTCCATTTCAAAAAAAAAAAAAAGAAAAGAAAATATATAGAAGGATTCCTGGGTGGGGCAAAGGCCACAGCCCTCCATGGATCTATCAGCACATCCTGGCACTTGGCCAAAATGAAGAGTTGTCATCCCTGTGCTGGCCAGGGAAGGAGCAGGATAGGAAGCTCTCCTTATCTTGAGGTGAACTGATGTTTCAGAGCACGGGGCATGAGCACTGTCACCCTCATCCCGTCCTGGTGACAGACACCACAATGGGAAATCTGCCTGTGAGGTCTGACGAGGGCACCGGTGACAAGGACCCCCCCATCCCCTGGCTCCTAGTCCAGCCCCTTACCTTCCAGCACTGGTGCTTGGCGTAGTAATCTCCCTGGGCAATCCACTCCACAGGAGTTGAGGTCTTAACGAACATGCTATCATCAAAGTCTAAATGAAAAAGAAAAGTGTGGTTGCTTCTCTGGGCTTTCATGCACTTAAAACTGTTGTTATGGGCTGAATTGTGCCCCCCCTGCCCAACCAACCAAGTTCTCTTGTTAAAGTCCTACCTCCCAATACCTCAGAATGTGACTGCATTTGGGGAGAGCCAGGGCCTTTAACGAGGTGACTAGGTTAAAATGAGGCTGTTAGGGTGGGCCCTCATCCAATCGGACTGGTGTCCTCAGAGGAAACTGGAACACAGGGAGACCCAAGGGGCAAGACCATGCGAGCACATAGAGAGGCTGTCTGCAAGCCAAGGACAGAGGCCTCAGAAGAAAGCAACCCTGCCTACACTTTGATCTTGGGCTTCTAGCCTTGGAGAACTGTGAGAAAACGCATCTCTGTTGTTTAGGCCATCTAGTCGACAGTATTCTACTACGGCAGCCAGAGCAGACTAAAACCTGTGCTGCCCTTCTAGTATTCATTAAGATAAATTTTAACTTACCAAACCACATCTGTGAGGGCACTGAAAGGAGGAGGGAGAGGGGAGAAAGGATGTGGTTTGATTTTTAAGTTTTGGTTGACTTTCCTTTTCTGTGGGTACCAATCAGAAGGCAGATAGAAATTAAAAATTCCTCCTTGGAAACCCAAAGTCAAGTAGCTCTTAGCAAGCTCCCAGGCCAGGGCTTTAGCAAGAAAAAAGGTGGCAAAATTTTATTTCTAAATGTGCAAACTTTGCCCTCATCACATTCCTGTTGGTGGACAGAGACCATTGCATGCCCTGCTGTCCATCCCGTTATCCTCACTAGCCTGCAGGTGACCATTTCAGCACACCACCCCCGCCGCCTGCCTCCCCCAGAGCATCACCGACAATGGGTGACAATCCCTGCAGGTTCCGAGCCACAGCTTCATGAAGCACACAAAATACAGTGAACACCAGGGCAACACCGGCAGCCAAATCAGAGCTGAAGGAATCAGAGACACCTTGGCCAATGGATATTAAGTGAGCGAGTGAGGCAGACAGGCCAGATTCGTTTACAAGGTGCAAAAACACATGTTAAGCATCACAGCTTGATCCCTCCGTGCTCTCCCTCTGCTGGTGCTGTGTAGCACTGCAGTGATGACTTCTCAGCATCTTGTTCTGACTCCATATGTGCTGTTATGAGTGCCCCAGTGACATTTAATTCCCACAGCAAAAAACCCATCCCACATTATCTCGGAACAGGGCCAGTGAACTCTGCAGATGCCATGTAAAAGAAACACAATTGCGTAGTCACTATACTTAATCCAAGCACAATGGAACAGATGCTCTGAGAGACTTGACTATGTACAGTGTAAAATGTGTTGTTAAGACTGACCTTTTTCTTGCATTCTTGATGCTACAAAAACATAAAATCAGTTGTAATCCATTTTCATTTTGAATTTTCAAATTTAAAAAAAATCACCTATCTTATATGATCTCTCTTTATTTTTTTGAGATGGGTCTAGCTCTGTCACCCAGGCTGGAGTGCAGTAGCGTGATCTTGGCTCACTGCAACCTTCACCTTTCATGTTCAAGCGATTCTCCTGCCTCAGCCTCCCAAGTAGCTGGGACTACAGGTGCACACCACCACACCTAGCTAATTTTTGTTATTTTTAGTAGAGATGGGGTTTCACCAGGTTGGTCAGGCTGGTCTCAAACTCCTCACGTCAGGTGATCCACCCCCCTTGGCCTCCCAAAGTGCTGGGATTACAAGCATGAGCCACCACATCTGGCCATATGATATCTTACAGTGGGTCCCAGAACATACCTGGGGAATTCAGGGGAATGAGCTGCAGGAAGATTGAGAAGGCCTATTACTAGGCCAATCCACTCACTTTCCTTTGGGAGAGAAAGTGGGACCTGAACACGGTCATGTCATTACACAGGTGGAGAATTTTTATGCGAACCTATGTTTTTTGTTTTTGTTTATTTTTTTGAGACGGAGTTTCACTCTTTTTACTCAGGCTGGAGTGCAATGGCGCGATCTTGGCTCACCGCAACCTCCGCCTCCTGGGTTCAGGCAATGCTCCTGCCTCAGCCTCCTGAGTAGCTGGGATTCAGGCACACGCCACCGTGCCCAGCTAATTTTTTATATTTTTAGTAGAGACGGGGTTTCACCATGTTGACCAGGATGGTCTCGATCTCTTGACCTTGTGATCCACCCGCCTCGGCCTCCCACAGTGCTGGGATTGCAGGCTTGAGCCCCCACACCCAGCCTGTTTTGTTTTTTAACTCCTAGCCTTTGACTTTTCCCGTCACAACAGTCAAGTCTTAGGATAAGAAATCTAATCCTAGTCCCCAGCCGAGCCATCAGTAATAACCAGAAATAGCCTCCAAACTGGCTGAGGAATGCCCAGGAGAAACCTCTCTCCAGCAGCCAAACTCTGCTCCTTGCCCTATACTTACAGAAATTAACAATGGCCTTGAGGAGACAACTTGACAACTAACCCTCAAGAAAGGCAACAATTTGCTCCTTCATGAAGGGCTGATTATGTCTCTTCTGTTATCCTATCAGGAGAACTTCACTTTGTTAGGTAGTCTTTGCAAATTAATGAAAAAAAGATACAAAAATTAAAAAAAATGCAAATAGCACAGAGATACAAAGGTAAAAAATAAAAGGTGTCCATACCTACTCAATAGCCCCATGCCCACCAGTGTCAGCACCAGAGGTCATCACTATACACAGTTGTGCATCAGAAATAATAGGTGTATACATGACTTTATATGCATGCTACCTCTCCAAACTCCTGCTATTTAAACCCTTGTTACCCACAATCAGGAACCGAATACAGGGAAGTTTTCTGATTAATTCCTTACTGTCGCCGCTCTTGGTTCTTACTATCTGAACTGAGAGTTCTTACTGCCTGAACTCTTAGTTTCCTTGTTCTGTGAAACGCAGAAACCACACAGATTCAGACAACCTGTTACCACAGTAGCTGGACTCTCACAAGCCCAGTTATTGATAAACAAACTCAGGAACTGAATTGGGTTTGACAGTTAAAGACACTTCAATAGGTGTTTGTATATTATCTAAGTACACATGCATAAACATTCTATTCTGATATATACTGATGTACATAAATGGTTTTTATATTTGCATAATAATATAAGGTTACTTATAAATTATATCATTCTACCCAGGCTGTTTTAAACTTCTCTTTCACATAATACATCTTGAACGTCTTTCCACATCAGGAAATGACAATCTACCACCTTGTTCTTTTTCATGGATGCATAGGAGTCCCCTGAAAGAAATGCATTTAACCTTTCCCTCATTGGTGGACACTTAGATTGCTTTTCGTTTCTTATGATCACAGACAGGGCTGTGATGAGGATACTTACGCAGGTAGTTTTGAGATTTTCAACACAAATATCTCAGATGTATTTCTAGAAGTGAAACTGTTGGGTTAAAGGTATGTACAATCTTTATTTTTATAGATATTGTTAATCAACTGTACAAATACTCATAGTACTTTGTATTCTCCCAAAAGGGCCTATTTCCTCTAGCCCTGTCCATAATCCCCACTTTTAAAGGACAAATAAAAGATCTTCCCTGAAGGCATTAACCTTCCCAATCCCACTACAGCCACACTTTCCCACACAACTTGGCAAATGAATAACAACTTTCATTTCTCAGAATATTGTGGAAAACAAATAAAGCACTTTCAAAAAGCTACACCTTTTATTCCTGACCATAAGAACGGCTGAGAGAAACATGATTCCTCCAATACTGAGAGTATTTTAACAGGATCTTACCTTTATTTTCATCTGTCTTTACAACTTGGACAAAATCTCTCCTAATGAAATATTTGAACGCGGGAGCCCGTTTCTCTCGGTTTTCATCAAAGATCCAGAGGTTGACCCGAGCCCGCGTGATAGCGGTGTACAGCTGCTTCAGCTCCCCGTTGAGGAGCTAAAGATAACATTGAGGACAAAGATGAGGAGCCATTTGTCATTAGCTACAATGTGACACACTCCAATGGGCTTACTCTATCTAATTTTGGAAAAATACAAAAACTAAATTGTATAGAAGGATAGCACAGCTGAGAGCAAGATGCCAGGAGCTCACTATGGCCACAGCACAGGTAAGCAACGCTCCAGTGAGGCCAAGAGAAACTCCCCCCTTTCCCAGCTAAGCAGGACGTGAGCATGCCATCTGCATGGGACGACCTTTGAATCGGCCATAAGTTGTTTTTTTTTTTCTCTTTTTGCTCTAATTATTTTGTGTTAATTCTGAAATAATTACAGATTCACTGGAAGTTACAAAGAGTACAGACAGATCCCATGTACTCAGTTTACCCCAATGGTTACCTCTTACACAATTGCTGTGACTTATTTTTAAAAAATTAAACCAGTCATACACTTCTATTATAACTATCACTAGCACTGAATTACTCCAAACCCACCCTACGATGGCATCAAAATTTCTGATAGAACAAAGCTGAGTTCAGAGGTGAACTAGAAAGTACAACCCTCCTCCTTCTGCTTCAGACAGTGCCCACCCATCAAGCCCAGCTCTCTACTGAGAAAAAGGGAATTTGCCAGAACTGAGATTCCTGTTCCTTCCTTGCCCAGCCTCCATTCCCTGTTGCTGAGGAAAACCAGCCAAGTGCAAGTTCCATTTTCCTCTCATCTTCTCTCCCAGGCCTTGTTTACTGGTTCCATGTCAAATATGTGTGTTGACAGATGGCAGAAATTCACCTTGTACATTTCTGGATTCACCATGAGAGATCGCCCCTGAGCAGAGCTTGGTTGGTCCAGGGGTACTTCAACCAACGGCCGGTTTTCCTCTCTGAAGTCAGTTGATGTAGGTGTGAATGAGGAAATGATCTTCCATTCCTTATAAGCCTGAACAACAACAAAAAATTGAAGACTAACAAAATATGCTTTTGAACTATACACATAGCCTCCCTGAGCTTCATGGAAAATTAAGCCTCATCAGGGTACCAGGCCTTCAACCTCAGCTTTGAGGAAGAGTCCATCCTGTGATCTTAGAATGGATAGGAGGGAGAGACTAGCTTGCACAGGCAGAAACCAGGGAAGTTGTGAAAATTCCCCACACGTTAGACCAAAATAGCTAAGAAGCCAGGCACACATGACCACTTCCAGGGAAGAATGCTAAGAGCTCAGGGAGTTGTTCTCATTGAAAGAATTTGTACAATCAGCATGGACGGGGGAATCCTCACCCCTTCTCACAACACGGTTAAGAGATGTCACTTAGGGTCAGCAGTTAAGACACATATGGCAGAATGTTTAATTGAGGAGGAAGAAAATCCAGGGCTATGGTGTGCGAGGTAGACTCTCAGATCGGACAGAACGAATTTGTATCTCAGTTCTTCCATTTATTAACTTTGCAACCTTGGACACATTGTTTATTCTCCTGCTCTACAAAATGAGGATACTACTACCCAACTTTGTTGGGAAAATAAAAACAGATCATGAGTGTCAAACGTCTAGCACAGAGTTTAATAGTTGATATTTTACCCATTTTTTTTCCTTTACCAAAACCCCAAAACCAAAGTGACTACGAGACCAGGGGCTCGTAAGTTTTTTCTTGAAAGTGTCAGATCGTAAATAATTTTCTCATTGCAGGGCACGTGATCTCTCTCGCAACTGCTCAACACCGCCGTTTTGGTGCTAGAACAGCGGTCAACAAGTAAACAAATGAGTGTGTCATGTTCCAACGGAACTTTCTTTGTGAATCGAATTTCATATCAGTTTTACATGCCATAAAATATCATTCTCCTTTGGGTTTTTTTCTGATCATTTAAAAATGTAAAAACCATTCTTGCCCACAGGCCATCAAAAACCACCAGTAGGCTGGATTTGGCCAGCAGGCTGTCATCTGCAGATACCGCTAAAACTCAAGTGCCCAGATTACATGCAGCATTCAGAATTCAAAATTCTTAAGAAACTTCGTATTTCATACTTTCCCATGTCTTGTGAGAGTAGCTAGTTAACTCTCCTAGCCTTTACTTTCCTCTTTATAAAACTTGCCATCTATGCAACTTTTAAAGCATGCTGAAAACGTTAAGTGGATAGTTTATTACCTGCCTTAAGTTACTCCATCATCTCAACTATGTAAACAAGGTTAAATGCCTTAAACGCTGTCTATTAAATAGGAATGGCTATGCTACTCATCGATTATGGTACCAATCACCATGTTCTGAAACATAAAATCATTTAAGTCGTTGGAAGGTTTAAAATAGTCTTCAGGACATATTTGTGACCGCCCTCTTTGTGAAGCTATGTAGACAAGGAAATTGTCTGCCAAGGAAAAGTAGGCAGAAGACACGAGTGCTTGACATTTGAGAGGATCCTCCTGGCAGGCAGCACGAGGTACAGACTGGCTAACCTTGAAAGGGCTAGGGAAGCACAGTGTGTTTTAAAACTGCTGGAAGAGAAGCAATAGCTGCTCAGATGGCACATGACTGACCTGTTTTATGAATCAAACATATTGTATTTCCAAGGTGGGGCCTTTTAGGAGTACGCTCATATACTTGTAGCAAGGATACAGGCCTACAGCATTTGCAGGAATAAAAGCAGCAAAATTGAAAAGTCCTCCAGTTTCTTCTCTTGGGACCATCAATCGTGAAGGAAAAGGCTTAGATTTTACTAGCAAGCCTACCTTTAGGGGTCTATTCTCTAGGTCAGTTAGACAATCCATAAAGGTTGTGGTTTTCAAAGTCCCTCCTGTACCACTGACATGAGTCTGAAAGAAAGGAGGTCCCACTGGGGAAAGGTATGAATGGCAGTCACCCTTCTAAGTGCCCACAGAAGGACAGTTTGAGGGTGACTTGACTGGAAGAATGACTTCCTCTCCCCCAAAAAGAAGGCAACGTCCTACAAAACGCTTTGGGGTAACAGTTCCATGGCCCCTTCCACATCTCAGGGGATGGCTCTGGTGACCATGTGTTTCAACAGGTAACAATAAACCCTCTAGAGAGAAGAATCACAAACCAGGCCAAAAAGCAGCACACCCCTCAACCCACTCACACGTATAAGCCCAGATAACAGCTGCTTCAAAGAGGGTGCTTGCCAGAAACATAAATGAGACGGAAGAAGGGGTCAAGGAGAGACAGGAGCTCTCCACAGTCCCCCAGGTTCAAATAGCAATCACTGTTCAGCAGCCTTCAGTTACCTCGAAATAAACCCCTTGTAAGCAGCCAGACCACAGGAGACTGTGGAGATGTGTGACCTGCCTTTCATATCCTTTTATGAAAGCATTTCCTCTCATCTGCTGACTGACTGCCTTTGACCTGGAGGCTGTAAATGATAAACTCAGAGTGTGCTTTGGGCCACGGAATTAACAGTCGCATTAACACTGGAAGGAACCCCAGCAGAAGTAGTTTCCAAGGTCTTACTGTTTACACACGATGAAGTGGATGTGAACAAAAGATTCCGTGGGGGATTGTTTCCATTTCAGGCAACTCCCTGAGCCACTGGTGGGAGCACGGGGTCAAGATACCCAAAGCCTTCACCATTTTCAGGTTCAAGATAAGACACACAACTGGATTTTTCTTTCACAAATAGAGCCAACCCCTAGTCACAGATCCTGAAGTCCAGAGCTTCTTGAGCTTCTTACTGGCACAAGCATAGAACTGGTACTTATCAAAGGACAGAAACAACAAAGTCTTACCCTTCCTCTTTTAGGAGAGCCTCAGTCCAACCATGACCGATGGATGTATTGTTAGAAAAAAAAGTTAGTCCTCAAAGGTAAAAATGGTTCCAGGGTTAATGAGTGTGCATCTGATTTTATTAGCAAAATTTAATAGAAAAGGAACGTACGTAAGGAATCGCAATGATATACTAATTGTGGAAGGTTCTGGAATTCAATTCACATGCGAGGCTTATAAAGAAGGAAAATGAAAGAGATTTAGAACTCAAAGCATCTGAGTTCGTCTCTGGGCTCTGCCATCTACGTTATGACTATGAGAAATTTACTTAATCTCAGTGACTTTCTGCTTTCTCTACAGATAAAGGTGGCTCATGCTTGTAATCTCACAACTTTAGGAGGCCGAGGTGGGTGGATCACGAGGTCAAGAGATCGAGACCATCCTGGTCAACATGGTGAAACCCCGTCTCTATTAAAAATACAAAAAAATTAGCTGGGCACGGTGGCGCGTATCTGTAATCCCAGCTACTCGGGAGGCTGAGGCAGGAGAATTGCCTGAACCCAGGAGGCGGAGGTTGCGGTGAGCCGAGATCGCGCCATTGCACTCCAGCCTGGGTAACAAGAGCGAAACTCCGTCTCAAAAAAAAAAAAAAGAATGAGCATAATAAAAATACCTGTAACTTCAGAGGGTTGGTTGAGTGAGACAATGAATTCCAAAAGTACCCTGTAAACAGCAAAGCACCCAGAGCAATATTATAATAGTTGTGCTGTTCAGGCAAA
Organism: Callithrix jacchus; assembly: GCF_049354715.1. Taxonomy (NCBI): domain Eukaryota; kingdom Metazoa; phylum Chordata; class Mammalia; order Primates; family Cebidae; genus Callithrix; species Callithrix jacchus. The sequence continues at coordinate 74,767,977 of NC_133518.1, forward strand.
ATAACATTTAAAAAATGGTATGAAAAAAAGGAAGGACTGTATCCAAAGGGTCAGTGCTAAAGCCAACAGTGCTCTTGACTTGGGTGTTCACAGCCCCTTCAAGCATGCATCATGTGCAATGGAAGTCTGCAACAAGGACTGGGAAACAAGCCAGCCAAGTCCCCAAAGAAGACCCCACAGTATAGTCAGCAGCCAGTCTAAGTCTGCACCAAAAGACGGTGGAAAAGAGAAAACAGTGGCTAGAAAACCCAGGACAATGGCCATGAGTTGGTGGCTCTACCCATCATGAACAAAGCTTGGGGAGAAAAACCCACGAGGACTCAGGAGCCAAGTGAAAGCAGTGGACCAATACAGAGGTCACTGGGGGTCAATCTGGGGATGCTTTGGCTGCCATCATCTGCATGGGCTGCAAGCAGTGGTAGTGAAGCCATGCTAGAGGGGTCTCCCATGCAAGGAAGCTGTTCTTATCCCCCACATTACCTGATCCAGAGGGCAGGAACCAAGCCTCATTTGTCTTCCTGGAACTGTCTCTATCTATGAACTGACCTTACCCAGTTCTGTCATCACAGGGTGGACAATGCTAACCTTGGCTTCATCTGTAAGGCTCTCCTTAGAGCTTGCTCCAACTTGGGCATCCCTGGGAGCTAAGGATAACAGTGGCTAATGAGAACTGGACACTGGCACTTGGGTACTAGACAGCCAAAGAAGGGCAGAACATGGGGGAACCAGCCCATGACACACTGTGAAACAACCCACAGCTAATGCCAAAACCCACATCTAAACACACAAAACCTCACAATGAATGAATGATGCTCCAAAATACAAACAGGGGCCTGTTATAAACTCTCTTGCCCTCAGCTCCAAATTCTCTTCCCCAGAGTGAAGGTCAGCTCATACAAATACATTCATTGTGTGAAAAGAATTCAGTGTGACGTACCTCAGAATCAGTAAAAAAGTTGTAAAGGAGGACATCATCAAATTCTAAGCCTTTTGCTTCATAAATTGTTAGCACAAGTGCTAAACCCAGCTCTTCTGGAATTTTCTCCTTTGCCGTTTCATTGGCCACAAGGATGACCTGCAGGAAAACAAAAGAACATCAAGGTCTACAGGGAAAAACCTGGTAAGGCTCAGTCTATTTATCTGGGAGGTAGGTACTGTCTTTAAAGAGAAATGGCCAGCATAAACGTGGTTGGGCAGGCCAGGGGGAAGATGAAACACTTGGCCACTCAGCCATCTCTGGAACTCACCCATTGTGGGACAGGGACTATTTTGAATTCTACCTTGTGGAATAATTTAGCCTCTCAAAGCTTTCTTCAATTGCAAACTGCCTTTTATTTCAAAACATAAGAAGCCAAGCAGCTCACCTGGTGGGCTCCAAATTCAATGGGCTGAGTTTTCCTTTTATTCCCTCGCAGCAAAATTGCCAAGTCGCTTACACTACAAGACTCCAGAACAGTTGGCTTCGGACCGTCAAAGAGGCCAGTATCCCTTGGAAGGCGATCAAAAGACTCTGGGAAATAGAACTGAAGTAAATCTACCACTCCAGAGGCCAGATTGAGGATTCCTGGAATACAACAGAAAACACAAGCTGGATAATGAACAACATGACTGAGTGTTTTGGTTATTTGGGGTGGGGCACGTGCTTTTCTTGAGAAGCAGATTTGGCCCCTATAGTGTGTATAATTGCAAGCCTGTGTCCAGTTCCCATTCGATCACCACTGCAGCCCTGAGCTCTCTGGATACGGTGGATAAAGGCAGAGACATGTTGCTGTGCTCAGAGAATTTTGTGGGCTCTCATTCCCAGCCTATATTCATATTAGAGAAAATTACCTCACGAAGAGTCCAGGCAAAAATGTAATATAAACAATGAGAGCTGTTACAATGCTCACATAAGGGGCTGGTATGGACTTTGGTAAGAAAACCAGAATTACCTTGTCCTCTCCCATTGGTGCTTACAGAGCTGGCAGCACCATTACCATGGTAACAAGGGTGCTGCATGTTAGCTAAGGACAGCAGCCAAGGCCTCCCGCACGCTTTTCCACTAGGTTTATACCCCCAGTCGAGAGAGGATTACACTAAGAAGAAATGTCGGAGGAGGGGAGAGGATTTTCCAAAGAGCTTTATTCCTGGGTCCCATTTCTCTTCTAATATCTGAAGTGACATTGAGAGTGACACTGACTGAATGCCTATCACATAGCAGGCACCTTTATAAAAGTCATCCCATTTAATCCTCACCACAATGCAGTGAAACAGATGAGACAATTGCACTTTTACAAATAGGAACTCTGAGTTCTGAGCAGCTAATAAATACCTCCAAGTGATAGGATTTGAATATAGATCTTCCTGGGTCTCTCCATTATTTTTAGAGGCCACATGCCCTTTACAAACGCCAGATAGATGTAATGATCTAGGTAGAACATCATGAAATGGGCATATGTATCTCCATTGCTATTACCAGATAATGAAAGGAAAAACTGGCTATCCAATACTACTGTCATTAAAAGTATACAATATAAAGGAATAAACCTAAGTGGAAACTGCTCAATCTAAGCAATAAGCTTTCACTGTGGTTTCCTTCCCATTAGGAGTTAGTAGGGGCCAAAGATCTATCTTCATTAACAAGAGAATCAGAAAAGGGCAAAAAAATTGCTGTAGAATCCACTTAAATGGCCTTCTAGGGAACTAGACAAGTAATCTTTGATATAACCATTAATCATACTCAAAGAATAAAAGATGCCTCAAGCAAAGAGAGGAATCAAGTGCTGATCCATACTATACATGGATAAACCTTGGAGGCATGAAGCTGAGTGAAAGAAAGCAGACACAGAAGGCCACATACTGTATGATTCCGCCGATACGAAATGTCCACAACAGGCAAATCCATAGAAATAGAAAGATGAGTTGTCACCGTGCAGTGGGAGGAGAAGACACAATGAGTGGTAACTACTATGGTTACGGGTTTTGGGGGAGGGTTAATTTCTGAAAATGTTCTGGAACTGGATGATGGTGAGAGCTGCACAATCTTGTGAATACATTAAATTGCACATTTCCAATGGGTGCCTTTTACGCTACATGAACCTCAGTGAATGCACTGGACTGCACATTACAAACATTCAGAATCTCACCAACAGGCCGGGTATGGTAGCTCATGCCTGTAATCCCAGCATGTTGGAAGGCTGAGGTGGGCGGATCACCTGAGATCAGGAGTATTCAAGACTAGCCTGACCTACATGGTGAAACACTGTCTCTACGAAAAACACAAAATTAGCTGGGCGTGGTGGCAGGCGCCTGTAAATCCCAGCTACTCGGGAGGCTGAGGCAGGAGAATCACTTAAGCCCAGGAGGTGGAGGTTGCAGTGAGCCAAGGTTGCAACACTGCACTCAAGCCTGGGCGACAGAGAGAAACTCCATCTCAAAAAAAAAGAAATCTTGACAACATAACATTAGATAAAAATACTCAGTTGTAGAAAGATATGTCCAGCATTATCCCATTGAAGTATTTAAACAAGTAAAATAATACTCCATATCATCCACTGACATTTGTAGGCCAAAGGAGGTAAATTTGTTAGTATCTAGAAACCATAAAGGAAATATCCTGACGTTGGTATCCTGTTATTTAAACTTGTGTGCCTCAGTTTCTCCTTTGTAAAATGGGACTGATGCTTCCCTGCAGTGGTGTTATGAAGGCTAAGCATGCATACCAAATGTAAACTGCTTAGCATTGTGCCTGGCACAGAGAAGGTGCAAAACTGAGACACAAATTAAAAACACCTGAGTGCGGCTGGGCGCGGTGGTTCACGCCTGCAATCCCAGCACTTTGGGAGGCTGAGCCAGGTGGATCACCTGAGGTCAGGAGTTTTGAGACCAGCCTGGCCAAGATGGTGAAACCCCCATCTCTAATAACATAATACAAAAAAGAACCTTAGTCTGGTGTGGTGGTGGGTGCCTGTAATCCCAGCTACTCGGGAGGCTGAGGCAGGAGAATTGCTTCAACCTGGGAGGCGGAGGTTGCCGTGAGCCGAAATCACACCACTGCACTCCAGCCTGGGCAACAGAGCAAGACTCCATCTTAAAAAAAAAAAAAAACCGAGTGTGTGTCAATGTCTACTGCCTACCACCCTCCCTTTTTTTTTTTTTAGCTTCTCTTTGGGAGAAAACCAGCTTCAAGAATTAATGACTTATAACTGGTATATTACTTTATATAAAATGAGCAGGTACTTCCAAAGTGCTTTAACAAAAGTTCTCAAACAGTTTAAATGTTCCCTCTGAAATGTATTCATATTATGGCAAACTTCTTGAGATATAATTACTGAAAAGTCAGTTGCCACCCAACCACAGCTTAGATTATCAACTTTAGAAGGAGCAGTGGCCAAAATCATACCATCTCTTGTCCGTGAGCATATTTACTAACAAATTCCAAAATATTCCCCTTCCTTCAGCTATAAAAACCCAGCAGGAGCTAGTCTGCAGCTTCAAAGGCAGCCCGAAGTCTGTGCCCGAGCACCCCCAGTTGGCAAGCCCAAGGCCTAGACTCACCTGAGTGGGACCTGTAATTCTGGTACAGCTGGTGGATCTTCTTGGGCTTCCGGACAACACACTGCTTGTCGGCGGTGCTTTTGCTGGCATAGTGGAACAGAGAACGCAGATCGCTGAAGCGGAAGGCCACACCCTTCATGATGCTCTGCGCCGTGTCCCCCGTGAGGAACATAGCGTTGGGGTCGTTGATGCATTTCATCAGCAGTGCCAGCTCAGCTTGGGTAAAGTCTTGAATCTCATCACCATAAAGCTCGTGGATGGACCATGGAAGCACCCTCAGCTTCGACAGCCTCCGGGATATGTTGTACAGAACATCCTCTTCATCGAAATAACCTTTCTGGGACCTGATTTGCTGATACAGACAGAAGAGGCTATAGATCTCACTCCGATCTTCCTTGAAATTGGGGGACCGCTTCCTCCCTAATTTCTTATATGCTTCTTCAGTGAGTCTCCCATAGGGACAGCTGAGGGCCTCAAAAGAGCCCTTTAGAAAAGATTTTATTTCTTTCCAAATCAGTGCGGGGTTGTAGGTGGTCTTCCCTTTGGTCATCTTGGGCCATATTTCATTTTTGAACACTTCAAACGTCACATACACCCGGGGGTCACTGTCACCTGTACGCATTTCCACAGCTCTATCCTCCTCACTGTAGTCCCCATCCACCTCAGCCTCCTCCTCATCCTCTTGCCAGTTGGGGATGGTCGACTCTTCCTGTGTGGACCAGCCTATGATGGTTCTTTTCAAGCTTCCATCTTCGTTTCTCAGAAAAAATGGTTTGGGCAGAGACGCATCAAGCAGGAGAAGCAGCTGCTTGGAAGTGACAAAGAGAGGAAAGTTCTCGTCCTTCAGGTCCTGCAGTTTGTGAATGTTGGGGTCCAGTGGTTTGTAATGACTGGTGGCCTTGGTGGACTTGGAAAGCTCAATGAAATTCCTTTGTACCTCCTGGCACAGGACGTGGTTCTTGGTCACAAAGATCTGATGCAGATGCTCCAGCTGGTGGGGATCTTCTGGTGCACACGCTTCTGCGGTTTGGCCGCCCCCGGCTGGCTCCACACAGGCTCCCCCTGTGCAGTCTTCGTACTCCTGCTCATCTATGCTGTCAACTGTTTCCACTTCGATAGAACCTTCCTCTTCCTCGTCCTCTTCCTCCTCCTCTTCCTCCCCACCCGGACCCTCTTTTCCCAGTTCCACTTCCAACCTTCTCTTCAGCCAGATCTGTTTGGCCAGCAACGGGCTCCCTGCCTGCTCAGCTTTTTCCCAGTAAACGTGGAATTTCTTCCACAATCTGTACAAGCAGCAGGTGGTCTTCCCCGTGCCACTTCGCCCAATAAGGATGACGGGCTCCAGTGGCCTGGGGTTGAGGTCGATCACCGCGTACTCAAGCTCACCCACCCGGAAGGGATACTCCACCGTGGCTGTCGTGTCATTCAGGATGTTAAAGGCCATGTTGGTGCTGAAGCTGTGGAACTTCATGATGTTATATTCTGTCTCCACTGCACTGGCCGGGGGAAAGTACTCAGGATTGGCATGCTCCTTGCCCTTCTCGGCCTCCGTGTCCTCCACATAGCAGCGAGGTATACGCTTCTGAATTTTCATGTTAGCTGACACTTGAGCTTTATTGATACCCTTCAGCTTCTTCCTCAGGACACAGGACAAGCCCCGGTTGTAGGCACTGCAGATGGCCTTGATGGAATCGGCCAGTTTACCGTGATCTAAGACAATGTCCCAAATCCGGATGATTTCTGTGTAGATCCGCCCTGATTTCTCCGTGGCACACGTGTTCTGCTCTACGGCAATGATCTTCTCAGGACTCTCACTGCATCGAGGGGAGAAGTCGATGGCAAGCTCCCACAGCATCCGGGCTCCTTTGTCCAGCTTGGCTTCGAAGAGCAGGATGCTTCCTTTCAGGTGCTTCAGTCGCTTCTGCAAGCCGTGGGTCCACTCGCCATTCCCCAGCTGCTGGATGGCAAGGATGACTTTCTTCTTGATGACTTTAGACATGACCTTACTAGACAGCTTCTTCAGGATTTCTGAAGTGCACTCGATCTCCCAGGTCATGTTATCAAAGTCCTGGAGGCAGGCCTCAATCTCCTGCGTGCTCCTGTCATCCTGATTGTCATTGCCCTCCTTCCCTCCGTTATCAGCGGGCACAAGCTGCAAGGCCTCCAGGCCCCCCTGAGCATGTCCTTCCCCTGCCACACTACAGTCAGGGGCCCCTGCACCCAGGGTCGGCTGGAGCTCATCTTTCTTTCCTTCCTTGCCAGCTACTGCCTCCAGAGGCTCAGAGCTCTGAGGACAGTCCTCTGAGAAAGATGGATCCACTTCAACCTGCTGAATCAAATCTGTGATGTCCTGCATAAGGCGGTCTCTCAGAGAGCGTGTCCTGAGAGCTCCAGGCTCTTCCCTGGTCACCTGGGTATCTGCGAGAGTCTCCCAGCTGTCAGGGACTGCACTTCCTTCAGACAGGGTTCTGGCAGTGGTACCACATGGCAGTGACTTGAAAGAACCCTGGGACTTGGGCTGGGACGTGTGACCAGGGGCGGTGGACCTGGAGGGCTTCCCCAAGTGGGCAGCAGAGTCCTGCCGGCTCCTCCGCCTGTTCTCCATGAGAGCTTTGTTCCAGGCCAGGAGCAGAGAGTCATTCTTCTTGATCCGGTGCCGTGCATCTTTGCCCTCTTTGTTCTTCAGGTTGAAGTTGATGTCAAACCTCACGAGCAGGTCCAACAGCTTCTTCACGCGCTTTAGCATGCCCTTCTGGAAGAGGATGTGCATCAGCGTGTTCCCGTTGCCGTCCTGGACGTTGGGGTTGAGGTAGCTGAATTCGGTGGGGTTGGACCAAAACAGATCCAACAGATGGTTGAGGAAGCTAAAACCAATGTCAGCTGAAAGACACAAGCGAAACCCTGTGAGCGCTAAGCCACTCTTCTCGTGGGACAGCAAACCCTGGGGTTTGAGAGTGATACCAGCCAGGGGCATCTCAGAACACTGAACTCCCCCAAATATCTGACATCCATTAAAGAACTCAGCGGTTCTCAACCAACGGTGATTTATTCCCGAAGGGACATTTGGTAACATCTAGAGACATTTTTTATTGTCACAACCAGGGCAGTGTCACTGGCAACTGATAAGTGGAGGTCAGGGATGATGCTAAATACCCTCCAACGCGTAGGACAGCGTCTTACAACAAAGAGTTATCCAGCCCAACATCACGGTTATCCCCAAATAACTGCATACGATTCTAGCAAGATCCTTCACATGAGGACCCTTGAGAATGATATAAATAAATGGAAAGTGCTTTTCAGCTACCAGCAGGCAACTCTGGAACTTAAGAATCCTCCATAGGGCCGGGCGCAGTGGCTCATGCCTGTAATCCCAGCACTTTGAGAGGCCGAGGCAGGTGGATCACAAGGTCAAGAGATCGAGACCATCCTGGTCAACATGGTGAAACCCCGTCTCTACTAAAAATACAAAAAATTAGCTGGGCATGGTGGCGCGTGCCTGTAATCCCAGCTACTCAGGAGGCTGAGGCAGGAGAATTGCCTGAACCCAGGAGGCGGAGGTTGCAGTGAGCCGAGATCGCGCCATTGCACTCCAGCCTGGGTAACAAGAGCGAAACTCCATCTCAAAAAAAAAAAAAAAATCCCCCATCAACCCACCCTGACTATTCACCATGACTGTCACTTCTTCCCATCGTGCTACAAGTGAGGGGCCAGGTGACTTGGACAGGCCTGGCCAAGAAAGGGGGCTTGTTTTTTAGCTCTCTAGTTTTCACAAAAGGAAAGACCAGAAAATAGAGCATCAGTTCTAATATCCAGCCGCTTCCTGCTCAAGGAAAAGGCTGCTTAAAAAACAAGGGCTTACCTTTGATCTCTAGAAAGATGTGGAGTGCTGCATGCAAAGGCGTATCACCTTCCATGAGAGAAATAGCACGGGGGTCTGCGCCCTTGGTCAAGAGAAGGAAAGCCAATTCGAAGTCCTCATGTTTCAGGCACATGACAAGTGGCTTCTCCTGGCTCTCCTGAAGACCATCAGGCAAGGCTGGGAGGGGGCAGAGGGAAGGGTAATGTGAGCAAGCACAGCCTGGCTCACCTGATGAGAGAGGAACCACTTCGGTTAGTTATTCAGTGGCAAGGGAGGAGCTAATGCTTACCTAACTTCCAAGATCCTCCTACCAGTACCCATTCTGCAAGGCAAAGGCCTCCCCCAGCAGCCTCGCCCGTGCCTCCTCTCCACCTCCCCACCACACGAGCATAGTTCCCACCATTCCCACTGTCCTGGCATGAGGACTGAAACCCAACACTTGGTTACTTCAGGTAACACCATACCTGAGACAGTCAGTGTGAGGACACTTTCTACATCTCTGGCTTTTTTTTTTTTAATTATAATTATACTTTAAGTTCTGGGGTACATGTGCAGAATGTGCAGATTTGTTACATAGGCATACATGTGCCATGGTGGTTTGCTGCACCCATCAACCTGTCACCTACATTAGGTATTTCTCCTAATGCTATCCCTCCCCTAGTCGCCCACCACCCAACAGGCCCCGGTGTGTGATGTTCCCCTCCTGTGTCCACGTGTTCTCACTGTTAAACTCCCACTTATGAGTGAGAATAGGCTACAGCACTTGCTTCTGGGCTCTTATTCTCCCAACTGCCATCTTCCCTGACATCTCTCCACTCCAAATCACCTTCTTTTGTAGCTCAGTCCACACAGCCTCTCTGCATGGAAGTTCCCCAACCTCCAGCTAAAGGCAGAGCCCCCACTGTGGATCTGCAGTTTCCTCACACGCTTCCAGCAGCTGCGCACTCACCTCTGCGGACTTGGTTCCTAGCACCTGATTCTGAGACGTGCTCTAAAAGTGCTTGCTCAATCAAGGAATAAAACAGGAATTCCATGCCAGCCGTGGTTTCCAGACAAAGAAAGTAACACTCCACGTAAGGAAGGAGTTTAAAGAAATAAATTGCAGACGAGACCCCATCTATCTCCTGAAAGCTGTGGATGGAGCCAACACCTAAAGGCCTTGCACAGTGTGTGGCACTTTGAGGGCTAAGGATCAACATGCTATTGATAACACATTACTGTTATATCTTACATATTATGTGTTATTGATAACATGTAATCTCTTTTCCCACGAAAGACATTGTCTCTTACAGCACAAAACAAGCAGAAAACTACATAGCCAAGGCACTTTTCTAAAAGCCTGCACACATTAATTCATTTTAGCAACGAGGAGATGAAGACATAAATAGCCTGCCCAAGGCCACACAGTTAGTAGTGGCATTACTGGGGTTGTGAGGGACAGGGGTGGGAGGATTTTGGTGTTTCTAAATCAGTTTGGAAATAAAACCGAATTCAGCAAGATGTGTCCACACTCCAGACACACACCCAGCCACGCGTGATAGTTCTGATTAAAGCAGCAGATGCTTCCACCCACAATCACTTGACCATTTCTTTAAAAACAAGCATCTCGAATTCCAATCAGTTGATCAGAAAAGAACGTCACAGAAGCAGACAAGGATCCACACAGCATATCCACTGCAAGTCAAAGTCTAGCCAGAGGCCAGGAGGAAATGACTGCTGTGGGCCAAACACAGCCAAGGACCCTCCACACACCTGACGTTTCTCATACAAGAGAAAGAAAGGTAGCAACTGGAATCCACAAAAGTGTAGAGTTCCTCAAGGGCAACTCACTCACAGGGCAGTAACCTCCATCACTGTTTGAAAACAAGAATACACAGGGGAGACAATGAGGGTGAACTTCATGGTGCCTCCAAAAGCAAGGGACAGGCAGGCAGTGGCCTGGACCCCATCATGTGGAGAATGTGCACAAGTCTCCAGTGCTCAGCATCCAGTCACTCTCACCTCCTCTGTCTATCAGGCAGCCCAGAAGCTGTGTCTTCCGCTGGTCCCAGGTGCTGAGGTGGGGGATGATGGTACAGATGTCGAGGTCTGAGAAGCTGCAGTCTTTGATGAAGCAGTCTCCAAGCGGTGGCTCTCCACTGACTTTGCGGGTCAGCAGCAGAAGCACCTCAGGCCATTTCTGTTTTTCCAATAAGAATCTGAAGAAGGTGCTGGCACAGTCTTGATTAATGTCACAGACCAGGTCAGGAGGAATTTCTTTCAAAAATAAGAAATTTTCAACGTTCCAAAAATGTTCATGATTCCTCTTCTTTCCCCAACCACAACCCAACATCCACATATAATTAACATGGATTACAGGTCAGTACTTTTAAGCACTGGGGATACCACAAACAAGTAATAAATTATTTGGGGCATGTTGCTTAACCACTCATGAATATCAGTGTAAGCAATGACCTTGAGACTTCATGGGAAGATTGGAAATACCCTCTGAAGAATATAGGGCCTGGACCAGGAGACAGAAGAATGATGACCGTGTCTTAAAGCAGAATACCTGAATTCCGAGTATTCTAATGAGATCAAAACGGCAAAAGCCTGACTTGAATTCTGCGTGATATTGAGAGTGTCCTCTCCTAATTACCACTGAAATACAGAGATCCTATAGAACAATTAAAAAGTCAAGAGCTGTAAGGTAACCATGAAAGGATGGATTATCCCTCAGTTCTCAATTTTTTATCATGATAAATAAATGTTTCCATCTGATCTTTAGATGTCTAAGACAGGATAAGGGTTATCCCTCTTCATGCTGCTGATGAATCTTCAGAGTGGAAAACATTTTAAACAGATCATCAGCAAGCAGACGGCCAGATTTAGCAAATAAAAACATAAGATGCCAATTAAAGTTGAATTTTAGATGAACAACAAATAAATTTTTGTGTAAGTATACACATGCAATATTTGGGGATATATTTATACTAAAAAATTATTCGTTGCCGATCTGAAATTTAAATTCAACAGGGCATTCTGTATTTTGTCTGGCAGCCCTACCAGTAAGAAGGCAGGGAGGAAGAGCAGAAGGGGAAAAAAACAAGGATTACCTAAATAAGAGCAACCTGATTTGCATTTGCTAGTTCTTGCTTCTCATCTTTCTCCAAGTTTTCTAAAATGAATGTTCATTTTAATATTTAAAATGTTCATTTTAAAATAAGAAGAAATTAAATATAGGCTAGTCTATCATCTTATTTTAACAGGAATCAGAATAAAAGTGTAAAAGGCAAACTACTTAAATAGGCATTTGCAATTTTTGTCCCCCAGAATCTATTTGCTCACCTTCTGGAACAGCCCTCTCCCACCTTCCGGCACTCTCCGTTGACGTAGGGATGGGAGAGAGTAGCATGTGATTTAGGCCTAAGCCAGTCAAGCATCTCCATTCTTCTGATCACAGTTAGGAACAGAGGTACACAATGTGATCAAAAGTGAGGCCCAGGACATTTGTTCAAACCACTGGGAGAGAAACAGATGGGTCCACAAGTCCAGAAACGCAGGACAAGTCAGAGATTAGAGACCCCAGTCTCATCTCCACAGAGTCTGAGCTGGCAGCCAACTGGCGGACAGCTGAGTTGAAAGGCAGGAGACAATGGGTCCTAGTGACTTTGGTGAGCTCCCTGAAGCCAGCCTGGCATTTTTATTATGAGAGCCAAAAAGTCACTTTTTTGCCAATTTTTAGCCCATTTGAGTCTGTCGTTTTCAATAGGAAGATCTATAAATATCCTACCCTATGGCCAGTTATAAATACAAAGAGGAGGAAAAAAGGAAAAGTGAAGACAGAAAAAAGTCAAAAAGGTTGGGTGGATTAGAGACCCACTCAACTCTGGAAGACAGCTGAGGGAGGGCCTTCAAGAAAGGTGCAGAGAGTAAGGAGTTAAGAGGAAAAGGGAAAGTAACCAGGCCGAAGCGAGAGAAAGAGAAATCCACACCCACACACACAACACCCTCCCGGGAAACAAAGGAGGCACAGGAACACAGGCCACAAGACACAAAGGACGTTGGAGAAGCATCCCCATTGCATGTGCTCTTATGAGATTTTTACCAAATCCAATTAAATAAGATGTTATTTCCACAACCCTAAGTATAAATGAGGACAGTCTTTAGGGATCATAGAGCAAATGGCGTTAAGTCCAAAAACCAAAGGCTCCCTAGATGTGGTTTGTACAGAATGTCTACATCTAACAGAAAGCGGCCCCATCCTAGAGTGTGTGTAACAGGTATGCTGGTTATCTTTGACTCACTGATACCTAAGGAAGAAAGGATGACAACCTAGCCTCATCCCAGCGCATCCCAACAGCTAACAAGTACTAGCGTTTTATGTGCAGGACATTAGAATAAGTGTCCTATATCCATTATCTCATGAGGTTATTTCCCTAGCCAAGGCAAGAGATGAAGAAACCGAAGCTTAAAGAGGTTAAGTAATTGGCCTAAGGACACAAATCTGGTACTGGAATGCTAAACTCCAAGGCTTAAATATAATCATCTGCTGCATACCCTGAGTTTTTTCGTCTCTGGCCATGCCTTCCTGCACTCTTCATAAAATTTGTAAAATTGAGACAACTCAGTCTTATGAATTGTCAGTTTTAAAAATACTAAATTTTATCTACTTAGAATTTCTAGAATCTTCCCAAATTATTTAAGTTTTTGTTATCTAAAGTTCTTTTCAGGAAGTTTCCTGATTTCCCCATGATGAAAAGAAGATTCAATTCCACAATAACTTTACATACTGCAACATTAGCCAGTATCTACAGAAGACAGAAACAGCTGTAGTACTTTTTAAATGGCTGTATATGCAAAGAGAAATTCTAGAAGGACACATAAAAAGCTAGTAACAGGTTGCTCCTGGGGATGGGATTTAGGGATTAAGTTCAGGGATACGTAATAAATTTTACAACAAAGAATGCTCTTTGCTATCTGAATGTTTTACCTGTAGATACATTACCTTTATTTTTTAAAATTAATTTTTGAAAAGATATTAGAAAAGAATTTTAATGAACATAAATCATCTTTAACATAATTGAACACTTTGGAAAAAATTACCTTGCAGAGTAGAAAGGAGGCGCAAGAACCTCTGAACTACTTCCTGCTTCAGAAAGTTTTTCTGCAATAACCGGTTTCCGGAGTTCACATAGTTCACCAGCTGCTCCAAGACCTTCCTGAAAATGTCGTTTTCACTAGTGGGTCCATCACCATTGCTGAATCCTACAAAACAGCACTAGGTGATGCTTCTGAACAGAAATTGCAGCTGTTACAGATTGCAAAACTAACCACAACCTCCAGCCCTCCACATATTCACATGCCGTGCAATGTGACTTTGCTGTTCCTCCCATCAAGAAGTAGAACCCCTTTCCCCTCCACCCTCCCCTGATCCTGGCCTGGCTTCAGGATTTGCTATGATCAACAGAATGCAGTAGATGTGATTTTTATTCTTTTTTTGAGACAGGGTCTCACTCCGTCACCAGACAGCAGGCTGGCATGCAGTGGCACGACATTGGCTCACTGCAACTTCCGCCTCCCGGGTTCAAGCAATTCTCCTGACTCAGCCTCCCAAGTAGCTGGGACTACAGGTGCACACCACTACGCCCAGCTAGTGTTTTTGTATTTTTAGCAGAGACAGGGTTTCACCATGTTGGCCAGGATGGTCTCAATCTCTTGACCTCATGACCCACCCGCCTTGGCCTCCCAAAATGCTGGGATTACAGGCGTGAGCCACGGCGCCCGGCCCAGTAGATGTGATTTTTGTGCCAGTTCTGAGTCTGAGCCTCAAGAAACCTTGTATACTTCTGCTGACTCTCTTGAGGCTCTGGCCTCCATCATGTAAACAAGTCAGGCTAGCCTGCTGAGAGATAAGAGACAACACAGAGCAGGGAGGATCAGCCTAGTCGTCCAAACTGAGGCCCTGCAGATGTGAAAGAACCCGGCCAACATCTCCAAAGACTGCAGACATTTGAAGAAGTTCAAGTAAGGCCGTAGGAACAGACCAGACTATAGTGTCGACCCACAGAATCAGGAGCTAAACAAACGCTTGCTGTTTTAAGCCACTAAATTTGGAGTCTTTTGTTACGCAGCAACAGATAACTGATACAACAATTCAGGGAGTGACAGGAGAATAGGGCCTAGCACAACGGCAACATCCAACTACATGTCAGCCACCCAACTTTTATGTCTTATTTGCAAATATAAAAGGCCAAGTAAGAAGCCATCTCTCTGGCCAAGAAAGGAAAAACCATCTCTTTTTCACTCAACTTATTTGATAAAGTAGTCATGATGAGAAAACACCTACTGGCTGGGAGCAGTGACTCATACCTGTAATCTCAGCACTTTGGGAGGCTGAAACTGGCGGACTGCTTAAACTCAGGAGTTCAAGACCAGCTTGAGCAACATGGCAAAACCCCATCTCTACAAAACGTGCGTGTGTTGTGTGTGTGTGTTTATATATATACACATATACATATATATACACACATATACATGTATTTTAAAAATACAAAAATTAGCCAGGTGTAATGGCACATGCCTTTGGTCCCAGCTACTTAGGAGGCTGAAGCAGAAGGATCACCTGAGCCCAGAAGGTTGAGACTGCTATGAACAATGATTACACCATTGCGCTCCAGCCTGGGCAACAGAGCAAGACCCTGTGTCAAAAAAAAAAGAGACAGAGAAAGGGAGAGAGAGGAAGAAAGAAAATAGTCACTGATGAAATATTGGGAAAAAGGACGAACTTTTTTATTAGGTATCAAAAACTATTTTTAATTAAAATGGAATCTTACTGAACAGATAAGGGAGCAGAACTGGACATTTATTTTCACATTAAATGAAAAGAGCCTGGCCCAGAGTAACACTAGCATGGTTGTGAAGAGATGAATGAATGGCCAACATCGTGTTCTACCAGAGTGGGAATACTTTGCAAGAGACAGACTACCTGAAAATGGGAAAAAAGTTGAAAGCATCCTTCAGTCAGTTCCCCGGCAGCAGACACTAGATTTGCATGCAAGTAGGAGGAAGACCAGTAGGGGAGTAGGAGAAGCAGAATAAGGGTGATAGAGGAAGCCATGCCCAGGTATGCACTCAGGCAAAGTCCCACAGAGGACGGCCTTGGCCTTATCCCACAGGAAGGTTCTGGAGCATGAGTCACACACACTTCAGAGTTGTCCCTATGCAAGGCAAAGGAAATGGGCTTTCATATTCTCGCATCTATCTATCAGTTACTAGCGACAGACTGCCTTGGGACAATAGAAATTCCCAGATATTTCTGGTTTAAAGGAGCATGAGCAGAACAGGCTCTGTAAGCCCAAAGACACTTCCCTGAAAACAAGCCTTGGGTGCTGGCTTTTCAAACTGCACACCCCAGTGTCGGGGGCCCTCAGAAACGGTAAAAGGGGTTCAAAGGGATCCAGGCAGAACTCCGACATCTGCTACACCTTCTGACACACGTCTGAATCACATTTCAGTAAATCAAGCCAGAACACCAGAAACATACATACATCCACTTCTGGGGCAAATGCTCATTGCCCTCTCTAATCAAGAGATGTTCAGGTACCAGGCAGAAGGAGGATCCACTACAGCATCATCCTCCAGAGAACAAAAATGATAATCATTCGGCAAACAAAGTCCACATCACCTTGGCTGGAAGCTCACTGAGATAGAAAACGTGTGTAGTAAAGCAGTATCTGGCTAGCATCCCTGGACTTTGCCCTGCCATCTTTAGCCTAAAATACCTATGAAGACACAAAAAAAATGATAAAAACTCACAGTACAGAAAAAAAAATCAGACCTTCGGTAAAAGAGAAACTTCCTTCACTATCAAGCTGATGGAAACTTGCTGCTTGTCTGCCTGATGAAAGCTTTGCAGCTACGTCATTCTTCCTCCAGGAAAATAAGTTCAGTGAAAAACTCTTATGAAAATGAACAGAAACATACTAAGCTCAACAAAAGAGACAATTAGATGCAGCTGCGTAATAAATACATGATTACATGGTTCAGACTTGTTAAGAAGGCAGTTATAGATGAGCAAAAGACTCAAACATCAGGAAAGGAATCAGAGGATGATACAGATGGAAACTTGCTAAATGCTGCCAACTGGTATCCTGGGTAGGAGGGCTGCGGGGGACTTGTTTACTTCACTGATCTTTTCTGATTTTGTTTCTAAATTTCCTATACGCTTAAAAAGAATCAAAGGAAACATCAGGAAACAAAGTTTCTTATGCATTATAATCAAGAGTTCTTAAAAAGATGACTATGTAAGTACTGAACAACAAAAGACTGAATAAGAATGTGCTAACATGCAATCACAGTGAATTTGTTTTTATATAAAACCGTACTTTTACAAATTTTCAACAATGATCACATTTAGCAAATACAGCAGGGCCTTCAATAACATTTCCTTCAACAGAGTGTCATTATAACATCGATGAGAAAATAAACTGAGTCCCCGCCAGGGCAAATGCGTGGAGCGGACACGTTCTTCCCATGTTTGCATGGATTTTCTCTATGTACTCTGGTTTCCTCCCACACCCCAAAGATGGGCACGGCAGGTGAACTGGCAGGTCTCAGTTGTCCCAGTCCGAGTGAGTGTGGATGTGTGAGTGAGCCCTGCAGCTGAATGGCATCCTGTCAAGGGCTGGCTTCCACCTGGCTCCCTGAGCTGCCAGAATAAACTGGCCACCAGCAACCCTGAACTGGAATAACTGGGTAAATACCTTACTCGTTTTTATTAACGTTTCGTTTTTTTTGAGACAGAGTTTCACTCTTGTTACCCAGGCTGGATTTGCAATGGCGTGATCTCGGCTCACCACAACCTCCGTCTCCTGGGTTCAGGCAATTCTCCTGCCTCAGCCTCCTGAGTAGCTGGGATTACAGGCACGCGCCACCATGCCCAGCTAATTTGTTGTATTTTTTAGTAGAGACGGGGTTTCACCATGTTGACCAGGACAGTCTCGATCTCTTGACCTCGCGATCCACCCACCTCTGCCTCCCAAAGTGCTGGGATTACAGGCATGAGCCACCACGCCCGGCCTTTATTAAATGCATGTATGGCTCATATTTATTTCCATGTTTAATATTAGAGGTGTTTTGATCTTTATTTAAAAGTTTGCTAATGCTTTTGTGACCAAAAATATGCCCCAGGAACTTAACTCTTGTTATCAATTAACCTAAGGTAAAACTGGTTTCGTTATACATTTTCGTTCTGTTTCCAAGAACCTGTTGATAACATTAAGAGAAGACTTACTGTGTATACATGAAGATTTGAAATTAAAAATTAAAATGCTCTTCTGAAGTTGCAACCATAGTCAGAAGTAATATAAAGTAAATTACTTTCAAAATAGATTTCATTTTGTTCCAAAATCTTTTTATAAGGTTTAAAAAGCAAAACTGTTAGGTTTTACTATACATATTTATGTTAAACTTACATTCTCATTGCATTTCTATTAAAGAGAATATAAATATATAACTAGAAATGCATGGAAGAAGACTAAATGACCACATCACAAATACAGTAATTTTTTCCTGGCAGGTACTATTATAGAGAATTAATAGTTTCTTTCCTATGTTTCATACATTTTCTAATTACTGATGAATTTTTAAAAACTGGTTTTGTAAAAAGGAAGAAATAGGACAGACATCCTTTAAGTCAATACCCCAAGCGTGCATTGACTGAAGAGGCACTGTCCTGGTGCTGAACCCGCCAGAAAGCAGCTGGCTCCCCACCTGAGGACCAGAGAGAGGCGGCTTTGGAGGCCTGATGTGAGGGACTCGAAAGGGCCAAGAACCAGTGAATCGGAGAGAAGATCACAAACAACAGTGAGGAAAGCAAAGCTTCCAATCTTGCAGCTCTTGGTCCTAAGGAAAAAACTGAGCAGCCATGGCAGCTAGAGAAAGTGGACATGCTGCCCTCTGGTGGTGGCTATGAAAACTGGCTAAAGGCAGTTCTCTAATCTCGACTATTTAGGACTAAAGTCTTGCTCCTCAAAGTGGTCCCTGGCATGCCCTGGCAGGGAGTGAGAGACACGGAATCTCAGGTCCTTCTCTGAACCTGCTGAATCAAGATTTGCATTTCAGCAGGCCCCCAAATGATTCATGTACATGTTCAGGTGGAGAAACACTGGTTTAGAGAACAGCAGAAATCTTTAGCGAGACCCTTTGTTTCTCTAAAAGCAGCCCCATCCTAAGAGATGAGCACTGCTATTATCAGCAAAATGGGGTACAGCAAACTTTAGGAAGAGTCATGGAAGAAAGGTCTCTTCATCACAGTCTGTAAACGGGAATGTTCATTCATGTAGATGTAAAACAACTCATATCCTAATGTTACTGTACTCAGGACCATAGATGTGAAAAACAGATGTCAGGCATAGGTGCATCTCCCTAGCAGCAGCTCTTCCTAGAGATAATAAATGCTTCCATCTGTCCCTTTAATGGATTAGGATGGGGGAGGACTAAGGTCCATAAAAACAGAGTAGATCCACCCTCATTCCCATGGACCTGGGCCTCCTCTTTTGATTCTCCCGCAGTCTCCTCAGCTACTGCTCTGGAGCTAAAGTCTAAAGCTACACTATCATGTACGTGGCCATTAACTTACATAAAATTATAGTTAATTAAATAAAATTAAATTTCTGGTTCTTCAGATACATGAGCCACACACATTTCAACTGCTCAACAGTCACATGTGACCAGTGGCTACCATATCAGACCAGAAGAGGTAGCTGAACATTTTCATCATCTCAGAAAAGTATATTTCACAGACCTGGTCTAGAAAGGTCCCACAGCCCCACATTAGGTTTTATTTGTGCCATCAGTAAAATCTTCGAAACAAATGTATGCATATAACTCCATACAACTCTGTGGATGTATAAAGGAATGGTGATATTCAGTACACAATTTCATTCAAAGATCTTCACTTACAGAGATCACATTTAGAGATTGGCTTCTCCAAGAGTTCTACTGCTGGGCCAGGCACGGTGGCTTGCGCCGGTAATCCAGCACTTTAGGAGGCTGAAGTGAGAGATCACCTGAGGTCAGGAGTTCAAGCCCAGCCTAACCAACACAGAGAAACCCCATCTCTAAAAAAATTCAAAATTAGCCAGGGGTGATGGTGCATGCCTGTAATCCCAGCTACTCAGGAGGCTGAGGCAGGAGAATCGCTTGAACCTGGGAGGCAAAGGTTGCAGTGAGCAGAGATCGTGCCATTGCACTCCAGCCTTGGCAAGAAGAGCAAAACTCCATCTCAAAAAAAAAAAACGTTCCACTGCCTAGAATACTTTGGGAAATATACAACTGCACCTTGCCAGCCCTTCCTGATTAACTTATCCTCTTTATAGATTTTTTTTCACTAGTTCCTTTCACTCATGTTTCTCAATAATCTTTCAATATTCTTCTAGCATGGCATGAAAATCTGTGTGACCAATGGTCTGGAAAACTTTACAGCTTTTTAACATCCAACAAGTTTACCATTGAGTACGGAGGGCTTTCGGCTTGACTGCATCCACTAGCATCACAGGCCACCTGGTGAACCAAATGGCAAGCCTGGAGTGATGCACAGTCCTCTCTGCGTGCTTTTCTGCCAAGCAAGTACAGGTGAGTTCTAATGAGTGAAAAGGGGACACACTACGATTCTACTGAGTCTCTCGATTCCAAACCCAGGTCACAGATTTAACTGGTGAAGAAGATAGAGGAGAAGCAAGAGCAAGAACCTTGTCTCAGAAGATGAGGTATTTTTAGGATTAACAGATATTCAAAGATTCTATTATACAAGGAAACTAAAAAAAAATAAAACTAAAACCTTAAAAACTAAACCAACATCAATGACTTATGCTAAAGACTTTAACACTAAATGAACATACACAATATTCTAAGAACTAAGATTAAAATAACAAAAGATAAAATTTGCAGGCTGGGCACAGTGGCTCACGCCTGTAATCCCAGCACTTCGGGAGGCCGAGGCAAGCGGATCACAAGGTCAGGAGATCAAGATCATCCTGGCTAATATGGTGAAACCTACTAAAAATACAATAAACTAGCCGGGTATGGTAGCACACCTGTAGTCCCAAGCTGCTCCGGAGGCTGAGGCAGGAGAGTCACTTGAACCTGAAAGGAGGAGGTTGCAGTGAGCCGAGATCGCATCACTGCACTCCAGAGCGAGACTCCATCTCCAAAACAAAAAAAAACACCAGCAGCTTCAATCTCCCTCACATAAAGCTTTTCTCACTTTGGTTGGCAACTGCAATACTCCACAGCCTAGCAGACTATCTCCCGTCCCAACACACGCCCTCTATAGGTTGCCTGCAACTTGCTGCCCACTTGCACATTCAAGGGAAGGAGTGTTTCTAGAAAAGCACATTTAAATAACTGCAGGAAATGCATGCTAACCACCTATTAAGTATTAATCAATCTAGTCCATCAATCATAAACCATCCAAAGAGCAGAAGATAATTACGGGAAAAGAACAGCACAAAAGAGAAGCAAGAAAATGAGTCGGGCCAGGAGAGGTGGCTCACTGCTGCAGCCCCAAAACTTTGGGAGGCCGAGGCAGGTGGATCACTTGAGGTCAGGAGTTTGAGACCAGCCTGGCCAACATGGCAAAATCCAATCTCTACTAAAACTACGAAAATTATCCAGGCATGGTGGTACATGCCTGTATTCCCAGTGACTTGGGAGGCTGAGGCAGGAGAATCGCTTGAACCTGGGAGGTGGAGGATGCAGTGAGCTGAGATCGCACCACTGCACTCCAGTCTGCGTGACAGAGCCAGATTCTGTCTCAAAAAAAAAAAAAAAAATTATGAGTCAACTCACCCCAAAAGTAACATAAATAATTCAGATAATTCAGGGAAGAAATAAGAAAGTTTTTTTTAATTATTTGCTTTTTCAAATGCAATTCAAGATGTGGCAAATAAAAAGCATGCATAGCTGCTACAGATAAGAGACAATCAGAACAGAGTTCTTAGAAATTAAAACCGTGATCTTCCAAATTTAAAAATGCAGCAATGGACAAGCTGAATTATAAAAGCAGAAGTTTTAGACCAATTTAAAGATTTGGGAATCAAAAAGGAGTAGAAGGGAAAGGTACAGAGACATAGATTATAAATTCAAGAAGCTCATGCATTTAATAGTAGTGGCAAAGAGGAAAGAGACTTGGAGGGGAACAAAATAATAGAAGATGATTTCCCTCAGCTAAGAAAACAGACAGCAAGAGGCCACAGGTACCAAGCCAGAAGAATGAGGGAGGACCCATGTCTAGCTACCTACTAGGGAAATTTCAGAACTCCAAGGACAGAAAATTCTAGAGGGGGAAAAAATGAGACTGACATCAGACTTCTATCAGCAGCAATGGGGGCTAGAGATAATGAAATAATTTATACAAGTTGTGAGGAACAAGGTATTACAGTGTATTTCATAAACCTAAGATACCATAGAAACTGATGGAACATACCAGAAAAGGCTGCCATTAAACGATGACACATCACTGTTCCCATCTCAAAGATGTTAAAATCAGGGAGGGGAGTGTAACTTACCCTTAATGAAATACAATGCCTATATTCAGACAAATTATCCATCAATATGAGAATAAAAGAAAGACATTTTCGAAAATTCTGTAGTCTACTATCTATCCCTCCTCCATGAAAAACTGACTTGACCAGGTACTCCAACATATCAAGAAGGAAATCTATGTGGAAAACATTAGCCATAGGAGTCACGTATGAGTGCAAGAACTACAAGAAGTATAAAAACATGCACACGTTTCATAAAACTGAGATGCTTAAAGAGTATCACATTTAAAGAGCAAAGTTTTGAGGACATTTGGTGATTCTTTTCTTTCTTTTTTTTGTTTTTGAGACAGAGTTTCACTCATTACCCAGGCTGGAGTGCAATGGCGCGATCTCGGCTCACCGCAACCTCCGCCTCCTGGGTTCAGGCAATTCTCCTGCCTCAGCCTCCTGAGTAGCTGGGATTACAGGCGCACACCACCGTGCCCAGCTAATTTTTTGTATTTTTAGTAGAGACGGGGTTTCACCATGTTGACCAGGATGGTCTCGATATCTTGATCTCGTGATCCACCCGCCTCGGCCTCCCAAAGTGCTGGGATTACAGGCGTGAGCCACCGTGCCCGGCCTTGGTGATTCTTTTCTATGGGTCTGGCCATGTTACTAGTTGTAGAAAGAGTAACATTTACATAATCACACTACCATGCAAATGTCATTTGCTGATTTTCAATTTTTAGAATCAATCTGTAAATGAAGCATGAAAAACTTAAGAAACAGAATATAAATGATACAAATAGCATTACTAGACAAAATCCAGCAAATAGGACTGACATCGCCTAGGACTTCAACTTTTCCACATCTTGTCAGCAGATGCTGTCCCAAATTGATAAATCAAGATATAGATATATATAAAGTTTAAATTGTTGGCTATAATTTTTTCTAAAGAATAGACTTGATTTTTGTTATCTCGTATTCTTTTTTTTTTATTGCATTTTAGATTTGGGGGTACATGTGAAGAACATGCAAGATAGTCATATAGGTACACACGTGGCAGTGTGATTTGCTGCCTTCCTCCCCTTCACCGATATCTGGCATTTCTCCCCATGCTATCTTGTTATCTCATATTCTAATTTTTTTTTCTATGTGTGTGCGTGCATAGAAAAGAAAATCACCCATACTGTCCAAAGGTGGACTTGGAAAAGTTCCCAGAATGACGTAGCATCTCTCTAAATAAGAGGTGTCTCATTCTATCTTTAAAAAAAAAAAGTTTTTGAAAGATTGGTAGGTCTCATTTTCATATATATATATATTTCCAAATATATATATATATTTACCGAGAAGAGATAAACTGATTTGTATCAATATCACAAAACCAGTTTTATCCCCCAAAAAGTTAATTCACTGAAAGCTCTACCTGCTAGGTCCTTAGAACACGCAGCCAGCTTTTCCAAGTGACTGTTGATTTTCTCGATGGCTTTGAAGTTCTTATTCCTCTTCAGGACATCCACGGCAGACCGAGACTGTCGATCCAGCAAAGTGGGGTCTGCTCCAAAGCGCAGGAGCATCTGCACATCCTCCGTTTGTCCTAGGGAAGGCCAAAATGAGAAAGGGGGTTGGTCATGGTTCCTTCCATAAGGAGATGTCCCCATGAGTGCTCTTCTTCTCAGTCTTCTCCCAAGCAGCCCAGGGCAAGAGGACCAGGGTCCTCTGTTTGCGGAGCCTGAACTGCTAGCCTCAGGTGGTCCGCCCAACTCCCTATAGCAGGGAGTCCTGTGTGGAGTGGGAAGGACGATAGCTTTCAAGAGGTTCCGAAGTGCGCTCCTCTCTACCTTTCTCCCCTCTCCTTGGTAACAAGCAGGGAGAGGGGGAATCTGGTTACTAGGCAACAGTTACAGCTGTAAGGGTAACATCAAGCTGTGACTTCAGATTTCTTTATTTCTTTGAGAGGAAACAAAATACTCTTCCGGAAGAAAAGTCTGCCTGGAGACAGGACATGAAAGCAGTGATTGCTTTGGCATCAGGGGCTGTTTTTGTCACTGTTACCACCCTCCTAGCCCGAACTCCCTGGCTGCCAACTCCATTTGCTGCTCTGATTTATCTGTTTGACGAGTATCAAGATATCTCTGGTCACAGATGCGACTTTTTACAGAATGAAACAGGTATGTCCCTGGGGGTACAGGAAGACTTAAGTGGGCACAGAGAGTTCAATGAATCAGTACCTAATCTCACTTCCACATGTAAGCTTTCCCAAAAGTCACCTCCTGAAAAGGCAACTGCCCTTCTCCCACTTTACAAAAAATGTTTTAAGTCTTATTTCCTACCCATGGAGACTCTCACTTTGGTAAGCAGAATTCAAAGCCCCTAAGATTCTTGACCTGCTGTGCATCCACACCTTTTCCCAGTTATTCAATCAAATACCAGTCTAGGTGCTGCTGTGATGAAACTTTGCAAATGAAACAAAGGTCCCAAATCAGTTTACCTTAATATAGGGAGATCATCCAGGGAGGCCTGATCTAATCACCTGAGTCCTAAAGGTCAAAGTTCTACAGATCAGGCATTAGAGTATGAGAGGGGTTTCATGCACAAGAAATTCTCCTCTGCTGGTTGTGAAGATACAGGAGACAGAAAAAGGAATGTGTGCGGCCTGCAGAAGCTGAGAGCAGCCTCAGGCTAATAATCAGAGCGGCCTCAGGCTAATAACCAGCAGAGAATCTGGGACCTCAATCCAACAATGGCAAAGAACTGGATTCTGCCACAACCATGTGAGCTTAAAAGAGGGCCCAGAACTCCAGATGAGAACACAGCCAAAACCAACACCATGATTTCAGCATTACAAGACACTGAGCAGAAAACTCAGTCCCATCATGTCACTCTACTGACCTAGAGAACTAATAAATGGATGTTGTTTGAAGTCACCAAGTATATGGTGACACAGCGTAACTACAGCATACTGCCCCAAAGGAGGTAGAAACTCCTGATCTCCAGGTTATCAACCCAAAGGACAATTAACATTGACACCTGCAAAACCTCCCTTAAAAGGCACCACATAATCCACCCCCTACCTACTTCTCCCCAGAATTCTATTTTTATGTTTAACAATTATAGAAATTTTACTATGTTTATGTTGTTTTGATAAGCTCCATATTGATAATTAATAATAATTCAATCCAGAAAAAACAGTAATGCTTAGAGCCTTACAGTCACAGAAATGTTGGAGGGCATCATTTCCATTCTATTAAATACAAGTAAAGACATGAAATAACAGTTTTCTTTTTAAATATCAATGTAAAAATTATACAAAATTCCAGATGTCAACTTAAACACATGCAGAGAGGTACACAGGTTTTCAAAATTCTTTGAAAGCATAAGGAAGCAAACTGAAAACCACCAACAAATCAGAATTACTTTTTTGCCGGCCAGTATCCATTCTTCCTTTTTCTGAGAATCACTCAGTCTTCCTTTGAGAAGGCACCTCCTCTCCCTCAGTCTACCTGATTTGATGATGTGAACACCAGATGGACAGACACACACCCCTGTAACAAACACATTCTCTATCGCTTCACCAACCCCCAGGTCCAGGAGCTAACACTTCCCCAGGTTCTGGCCACTCAGATAATTCTATTCTTCTGACTCTGTCCCATACCCTCTTCCAGGGGCTAAATCCTAGCCAGGGTCTTGCCGATCAGATCATTCCATTCTTCTGGCTCTAGTGATTAACTGGTTCATAAAGGACATGTGACCCAAGTCAGTCGCTAAGACACACTAGGAGGACTTGTACTGAACTATTGGGAGGAGGTTTCCTCTTTGGCTGAGACTGACAAATGAGCAGAAAGCAAGCCTGAAGGTTCTGGTGGCCTTAATTGAAAGGCAGCCTGTCTAAAAATGAACCTGATAGAAAGAAGAAATAACTACAAACAGCTATTGATGAAAACAAACAAACCAACCCAGCGACTCTCCCAACAGCACTTTCAAAATGAACATATCAAACTTGACTTTCATTAGAATGTAGTTATTTCCTCACACAAAGGACTAAGAGGCAAGAGAGATTCTTGAAGACAGCTTTGGAGCAACAACCTGAACCAAACTTTGGAGTCTTCAGTCACATGAGACAATAAATTCTCTTTCTTGCCTAAACCAGTTTGAGTGTAGCTTGTAACCAAGACAGATGCCATGATCCAACCTCACTTCAATTCTAGGAGCTAGCCATATATCTAGGCTTGGGTTCTGCTGCTGCCCAGCTCTGGGGAGTTCCTGAGTCTCTGTCATCCTGGGCCTCTCAAATCACTAAGGACCAGAGCCAATGAGACCACTGTAACAACAAGCACCCACCTCTCAAATCACTAAGCACCAGAGCCGATGAGACCACTGTAACAACAAGCACCCACCTCTCAAATCACTAAGCACCAGAGCCGATGAGCCCACTGTAATGACAAGCACCCACCTCTCAAATCACTAAGCACCAGGGCCAATGAGACCACTGCAACAACAAGCACCCACCTCTCAAATCACTAAGCACCAGGGCCAATGAGACCACTGTAACAACAAGCACCCACCTCTCAAATCACTAAGCACCAGAGCCAATGAGACCACTGTAACAACAAGCACCCACCTCTCAAATCACTAAGCAGCAGGGTCGATGAGACCACTGTAATGACAAGCACCCACCTCTCAAATCACTAAGCAGCAGGGTCGATGAGACCACTGTAATGACAAGCACCCACCTCTCAAATCACTAAGCACCAGGGTCGATGAGACCACTGTAATGACAAGCACCCACCTCTCAAATCACTAAGCACCAGGGTCGATGAGACCACTGTAACAACAAGCACCCACCTCTCAAATCACTAAGCAGCAGGGTCGATGAGACCACTGTAATGACAAGCACCCACCTCTCAAATCACTAAGCACCAGAGCCAATGAGACCACTGTAACAGCAGGCACCCACCTCTCAAATCACTAAGCACCAGAGCCGATCAGAGCACTGTAACAACAAGCACCCACCTCTCAAATCACTAAGCACCAGGGTCGATGAGACCACTGTAACAACAGGTACCCACCTGTCAAATCACTAAACACCAGAGCCGATGAGACCACTGTAACAACAAGCACCCACCTCTCAAATCACTAAGCACCAGAGCCGATGAGACCACTGTAACAACAAGCACCCACCTCTCAAATCACTAAGCACCAGAGCCGATGAGACCACTGTAACAACAAGCACCCACCTCTCAAATCACTAAGCACCAGGGCCGATGAGACCACTGTAACAACAGGTACCCACCTCTCAAATCACTAAGCACCAGAGCCAATGAGACCACTGTAACAACAAGCACCCACCTCTCAAATCACTAAGCACCAGGGCCGATGAGACCACTGTAATGACAAGCACCCACCTCTCAAATCACTAAGCACCAGGGCCAATGAGACCACTGTAACAACAAGCACCCACCTCTCAAATCACTAAGCAGCAGGGTCGATGAGACCACTGTAACAACAAGCACCCACCTCTCAAATCACTAAGCACCAGAGCCAATGAGACCACTGTAACAACAAGCACCCACCTCTCAAATCACTAAGCACCAGAGCCAATGAGACCACTGTAACAACAAGCACCCACCTCTCAAATCACTAAGCACCAGAGCCGATGTGACCACTGTAATGACAAGCACCCACCTCTCAAATCACTAAGCACCAGGGCCAATGAGACCACTGTAACAACAAGCACCCACCTCTCAAATCACTAAGCACCAGAGCCGATGAGACCACTGTAATGACAAGCACCCACCTCTCAAATCACTAAGCACCAGGGCCAATGAGACCACTGCAACAACAAGCACCAACCTCTCAAATCACTAAGCACCAGAGCCGATGAGACCACTGAAACAACAAGCACCCACCTCTCAAATCACTAAGCACCAGAGCCAATGAGACCACTGTAACAACAAGCACCCACCTCTCAAATCACTAAGCACCAGGGCCGATGAGACCACTGTAATGACAAGCACCCACCTCTCAAATCACTAAGCACCAGGGCCAATGAGACCACTGTAACAACAAGCACCCACCTCTCAAATCACTAAGCACCAGGGTCGATGAGACCACTGTAATGACAAGCACCCACCTCTCAAATCACTAAGCACCAGAGCCAATGAGACCACTGTAACAGCAGGTACCCCACCTCTCAAATCACTAAGCACCAGGGCCAATGAGACCACTGTAACAACAAGCACCCACCAATGTATAAACGAAGCTGAAGATTTCTAAGGCCCTACTGAGAGTGCAATTTTTTCAAATGGGTTTAAAATTTAGACCAAGTTAAATCATCTGGAGAGTTCTTGATTCTCTATGTACCAAAAAATACTTAAGAAGGAGATAATAAAGTCACAGTGTTCAGGCAACATTTCTGGGGTTTAAGTCAGCAATAGCTTTCAAAATCCAAATGCATACCAATATGCTAACACATCTTAATATACATGCTTTTACCTGTGCATCACAAAATATCTGCAGAAAAAAAATACAACATATTAGTAACATTCATTCCTTGGTGCCTAATAGACAGAGGTAGAATAGAGACCCTCGACGTATTCATTTTGTACCTTTTGATTTTTGAATATATTTTAAATTTCAATAAAATTAAAATATATCCAAATAAACAAAATGTACAATTCCTTCAAACAAGCCATTTCTCAACTAGGAAATCATCCTATAGATACAGTCCCACTGATTCACAAGTATGAACATAGAAGAATGGTCTCCAAGCATTGTTTTCAATGGCAAAATGAACTGAAATACATTTAACCATCTATCAGTAGCATATGGTCACAATAGAGTATTCTATGAGCTGTTAAAAAATGAAACTGCCGGCGGCAAATCACTGCCACGTGTGCACCTATGCAACAATCTTGCATGTTCTTCTCATGTACCCCAAAACCTAAAATGCAATAAAAAAAGAAACTGCCATGCAGATGCTATTAGGGAATGATGACTAAGGTACATCGTTCAGTGAAGAAAGCAATTTGCTGAACAGAATGTAGAGTATAGCTACATTTATATTTAAAAGGGAAAAATCTGGCATTATTAATATACATTACTGAAAAGACTCACAAAAAACATTTTAGTAGTTGATTTTCTAGAAAGAGATTTACTTTTCATCACATTCTTTGGAAGTGTCTGAATTTTTTAAAGGAATATAAAACTATTTATTGACTATCATTCACCAGTATTTTTTAATACATCAGGAGAGAGCGCGAACGCAGTCCCCCGCTACCACAAATTATGCAGTCGAGTTTCCCACATTTGGGGAAATCGCAGGGGTTAGCACATCCAGAGGGCAATGGATAAGCCTCGCCCTGGGAAAACCACCTTCGTGATCATGGTATCTCCCCTGCCAGGTCAGTATTCATTCACCAGTATTTTAAATAATAAATGACATACAGTTGAATAACATTCTGATTAATGCAAAGTTGTTTTTCCTGGCTTCTGCTGAACTAGTAAAGCAAACACTGAAAAGACTGAGCTACATACAAGGAATGAGTTGAGGTAAAGAAAAAACATGGGAGTCAATCACTTAGATCTGGGGTCCCCAGCCCCTCAGCTGTGGGCAGGTGCTGGTCTACGGCCTGTTAGGAACTGGGCCGCACAGTAGGAAGTGTGCAGAGGACAGCAGCATCACCGCCTCAGCTCCACCTCCTGTCAGGTCAGCAGCAGCATCAGATTCTCACAGGAGTGCAAACCCTACTGTGAATCGTGCATCATCACAGGAGTGCAAACCCTACTGTGAACTGTGCATCATCACAGGAGTGCAAACCCTACTGTGAATCGTGCATCATCACAGGAGTGCAAACCCTACTGTGAACTGTGCATTAAGTGGTATCTAGGATCTATATTGACACTCTTGAGAATCTAATTAATGCCTGGTAATCTCAGGTGGAACAGTTTCATCCCAAAACCATCCTCCTCTGCCACCCCTCCACCACACCCCACCATCTGTGGAAAAATTGTCCTGCACAAAACCGGGCCCTGGTACCAAAAAGGTTGGGGATCACTGGTTTAGATTATCAGAGTTTGTTCACTCATTTATAGCAGTAGTTCCTAACCTGCCAACATCTCTAACCATCTGATTAGTTTCCATGAGCAACGTCTTAAATATTCCATGAATCATGATCATTTAGTCAATGTAACAACAGGGATTTCAACTTACATGTTCTTACCTATGAGTGAGAGCTACACAACTAGAATACATGGATACCGGGAGAGAAAATGACATCAGGGCCTGCTTGAGGGCAGCAGGTGTAAAAAGAGAGAGAATCAGGAAAAAAAAAAAAAAAAAAAAGCACTTATCAGGTACTAATCTTATTACCCAGGTGATGAAATAATCTTTATACAAAACCCCATGACACCCAGTTTACCTATATAATAAACCTGCACGTGTACTCCCACCAACCTAAAATAAAACTTAAAAAAAAAGAAAAGAAAAGAAATGGCTCACTCAAAGAACCTTTTTAAATGCCTGTTTAACTGTCTTATTTATTTAAAACATACTAGGATTAGTTTAGTTTCCTCATCTGGATGGGGAGGTTGTTGGGTTGTTGGCAGTAATAAAATGTTTCTTTAAGGAACTTTGCAAATAAACTATTGCATTTGTAGATATGAATGCTTTTAAATTATCAATTTAAGGCCAGGTGTGGTGGTTCACACCTGTAATCCCAGCACTTTGGGAGGCTGAGACGGGCAGATCACCTGAGATTGAGAGTTCAAGACCAGCCTGACCAACACGGAGAAACCTCATCTATACTAAAAATACAAAATTGGGTGTGATGGTGCATGCCTGTAATCCCAGCTACTAGGGAGGCTGAGGCAGAAGATTTGTTTTAACCCGGGAGGTGGAGGTTGCAGTGAGCCAAGATCACACCATTGCACTCCAGCCTGGGCAACAAGAGTAAAACTCCGTCTCAAAAAAAAAAAAGTAATTTGTCTGATTAATTAGAATCATTTATTTCACTTGATATGCATGGCTTCAGGAAAATTTCCAATTTACCTAGAAGTGATTTATCTCTTAGGGTGCTCAGAATGATGGCATATTAGAAACATGGGCATACCTGGGACTTCTGTTTTGGCAATTGTTTAAAAAAAAAGGAAAACTATTACATGTGCATTTTATATATACATACACAAAAACAAAACCACCAGAATGATTCTTAGGCTTATGAAAACCCAAGTTATGATTGAGTAATGACTATGAAAATTTCCCCCAACATTTAGAAAATCTGTTCTCTACTGCAGAGGAAGCAATACCGTTTCAAGGTGAGCATATCAAACTTGACTTTCATTAGAATGTAGTTATTTCTTCACACTAGTAAATGAAAAACCAAGACCCAGATTTTATATATCTCTATCGATAGATAGATAGATAGATAGATAGATAGATAGATAGACAGACAGATAGACAGATAGAGATATGTATTTTAATAAGTATATATATATATATAAATGTTAACAATTACTAGCATCACCTTCTGGGCAAGAATGCCGAGTTAGTCTTTCTTCATAAGAGGCAATTACAATTTGCGGACATTTCATCCTTGTCTCTTTTGCCAGCATGAATTTGGTCTCATCTGAATCTCGTGAGAAGTATCGATTCTCCACTGCTGTCTGTGGCACCAATTATTCCTTCAGGATTAAGACCGCTAACAAGCTCTCTTGGTTTCTCAGTAGCATCTCTTTCCTTCTTTGATTTACTGTCATCAGATTCACTGTCAGATAAGGTATTTTGTGCCATCCTTTTCTTACTTAATTTGAGAATTATAAATGCTTCAATTCACTCTGGAGAATCTAAATTTTCTTCAGGTTCCCAAGCATTGTCAGCATCTGTAAATGCCCTCTGGTGAGGAAGTAAGGAAATACTCCACTTTCCCATTGTCTACACTGCAATCTACTACTTGCACTTTGGGAGGCCGAGGCAGGCGGATCTCCTGAGGTCAGCAGTTTGAGACCAACCTGGCCAACATGATGAAAACCTGTCTCTACTAAAAATACAAAAATTAGCCAGGCATGGTGGCGCACACCTGTAATCTCAGCTACTTGGGAGGCTGAGGCAGGAGAATTGCTTGAACCCGGGAGGCAGAGGATGCAAAGAGCCAAGATCACACCACTGCACTCCAGCATGGGTGACAGAAAGAGACTCTGTGTCAAAAATAGGTACATATAAAGTGTATAATTTAATCAGTTTTAGTATATTCATGAAGTTGTACAACCATCACTACTAACCAATTCCAGAACATTTTCATCACCCCCAGGATGAATCTCATACACATTAAGTCATTCTCTACTCCCCTTCCCAACCCCTGGAAACCAGTAATCTACTTCCTTTCTGTCTCTAAGGATTTCCTTATTC
Source organism: Callithrix jacchus (assembly GCF_049354715.1). Lineage (NCBI taxonomy): Eukaryota > Metazoa > Chordata > Mammalia > Primates > Cebidae > Callithrix > Callithrix jacchus. The sequence goes on from NC_133518.1 coordinate 74,800,285, forward strand.
TGCAATTTCATATAAACGGAATCACACGACATGTGGCCTTTTTTTCTTTTCTCGAGACGGAGTCTTGCTCTGTCGCCCAGGCTGGAGTGCAATGGCACGGTAAGCCCAGCTACTCGGGAGGCCTGTCTCAGCCTCCCGAGTAGCTGGGATTACAGGCATCTGCCACCATCCCAGCTAATTTTTGTACTTTTAGTACTGACAGCGTCTCATCATGTTGGCTAGGCTGGTCTTGAACTCCTGACCTCGTGATCCACCCACCTTGGCCTCCCAAAGTGCTGGGATTACAGGTGAGCCACAGCACCAGGCCAAACACGTGGCCTTTGGTGCCTGCTTCTTTCACCTAGCACAACATTTGCAAGGTTCGTCCATGTTGTAGCATGTCTCAGTACTTCCTTTTTATGGCTGAATAATATTCCATTGTAAGGATATGGCATATTATGTTTATCCATTCCTCGGTTGATGGAGATTTGGGGTGTTTCTACTTTTCTGGCTGTTATGAATAATGCTGGTAAGAACAATCATGTAGAAGTTCTTATTTGGGCGTGTCTATATTTCTCTTAGGTATATTCCTGTGAGCAGCACATCTGGTCTTATGGTAACTGTTTAACTTTCTGAGCAACTGTCAGACTGTTTTCCAAAGCAGATGCACTGTTTTTCTTACCCACTAGAAACATGTGAAGTATCAAAGTCTTCCACTTCCTTGTCAACATTTGTTATCTTTTTTTATTTTAGTCACCCTGGTGGGTATAAAGTGTACTGAAAATTTTTAACCTGGTTTTCAGAAAGTTGATTCAAAGAAGCCTACAACACATGAATAGGCAAAGAGATAAACAGAATAGAACAACAGTGGAATAGTGGAATCTCAAATTACTGAGGTTAAGACAGACTTTGAAATAAACAGTGCAGAGACAAATAGGTAACCATTTGGAAAAAAGAAAGCTAGATTCTTACATTAAACTACAATGGACCAAGAACCTAAATGTAAAAAAATGAAACACTACAGTCATCTGAATAAAATACAGGTGAGCTCCTCTTTAACTTTGGTGTAAGGATCCAGATCTGGGGGCAATAAGCAATAGATTGATAAATTTGAATACATAAAAACAAATTGCATGACAAAAAACAGCAGAGTCAGAAGACAACTGACAAATTTGGAGAAAATAATTGCTATATACAACACAGACAAGAGCTAATGAACAAAAAAATTCTTAAAAATTGAGGACAAAGGACCAAAATCCATATAGAAAAATGGGAAAGAAACAGGAACATATAATTCATGGTAAAAGATATAAAAATGATTATTAAATACATTCTTAAAAGTTCAAACTCACACTTAATTAGAGAAATGCCAATTGAACCTAGACTGGAAAAAAAATTCTCACCTATTGTACCAGATAACTTTTTAAAATCAGGAAACAAATTCTACTGGTGAGACTGTTGGGAGAGAGGCACCCTCATATATTGTTGGTGGCAATGCAAATTGGCACAGCCCTCTCCTAGATGAAACGTTGAGAATATCTAACAAAACTACATATGCATGTGTACGTATGAATTGATATGGAGTGATTTCCAGCACACACTCTCAATGAAAAACTCAGGCCAGGTACAGTGGCCCAATGCCTGTCATCTCCGCATTTTGTGAGACCAAGGCGGGCAGATTGCTTGAGCCCAGGAGTTTGAGACCGACCTAGGAGACATGGCAAAACTTAGTCTCTATAAAAAAAAAAAAAACTTAGTCAGGCATGGTGGCATATGTCTGTAGTCTCAGCTACTCAGGAGGCTGAGGTGGGAGGATCACTTGAGCCTGAGTGGGTGAGGCTGCAGTAAGCCAAGACTGCACCACTGCATTCCAGCCTGGGTGACAGAGTAAGATCCTGTCTCAAAGAAAAAAAATAGAGAGAGAGAAAAAAGAAAAGAGAAGAAAAAAGAAAAAGTAACATGCCAAAGAGTATCAAGAAAATGTAACTCTTCGTGCAAAAAAAAAAAAAAAACAGGTATAAGAAAATAGCATGTGTGTGCTAATTGCTGCAAAATAAATCCAGAAAGAATGGTCCAGAAATTAAAGAAACTGATCATAGGGCTGGATGGGCAGGGGGCAGAAAGGAGGAAGAAATGAAAATGGTGGGGGTGCAAGGATAAGAAGGAAGTGACATTTCTCTAAGCCTATCTTTTATAAAGTTCTGACTCCTAGAACCATGGTAGCATTTTACATGCCCTTCATATAATCAAAATATAAACAAAACCAATCACAGGGTGGGGCAAAGCCTAAAACGGATACACACACTAAAACTAATGAGCCTGAGTGCTCTACAAATCACTACCATAACCACAGTATAAGGAGTGGGAAAGAAAAGAACCTTCAGTATCTTAGCTGGAGGCTCTAAGGCTGAACACAAAAAACACTGCAAATAAACGAACATAAAATGAATAAAAATCTAGTCGGTAAATGTGTTTCTCACAGAGGTATTACGGGTTACCCAGTCTGAGACTCATAGAACTGATTAAGTAAATATATTGTAGACGAATTATGTTACAAATAAATAAAAAAGGCTAAACGATCATGGCATCTGGACTAGAATCAGAGATATCAGTATGAACTCATGGTTTTTCACACAGATGCAGACAGACACGATAATAACAACTGTAGTATCATCAGTTAGTGCACATTCACGTGTGTCCTAGCTCTGTCTGCCGAGAAGTCCTAGAAACAATGACCTTCCACTTAGCAATGGCGTATCTAGTACCAGATCTCGTTTCCTCTAACATTCTCCAATAGGAACCAGGGATCCTTAGAGAAGTGATTGATTCCAGCGCTAGAATAGGGATACACAATGTGAGCCTGGAACATCTTGTGGTGTCTGAAAGTAAGGAAGCGCTCAAATAAAGATGGGGGCTTTTCTGAAGGAACCCAGTCTAAAGGAGCGCCTTACGGCTAAAGCTGGAGCAACTTTAGCAACAAAATAATCACAGTACTGGATTTTATCCCATAGGATAAAATAAATATCCAAGTCCATAATGAAATCATGTTATATACACGCTAACTTTATGAGGAAGCTGTGTGAGGGGAGTATAGAAAACCTCTGATTTTTGCAACTTTTCTGTAAGTCTAAAATTAGTTCAAAATAAAACATTTTTTAAGGGACTAGATTTTCCCTGATAAAAAAGAGGAAGATGAAGAGGGTACGAAAGAGAGCAGGAGGAGAAGGCGCCTGTGAGAGTTGAGAAGTCTCATTCATTGGAAGTCATAGTGGCAATCAACACTGACATCTCTATGAAGGAAGAAACGGCCCTCCTTTTTTTTTTCTTTTTAGAGACAAGGTTGCCCCAGCTGGAGTGCAGTGGCTCAATCTTAGCTTGCTGCAACCTCCGCCTCCCAAGTTCAAGCGATTCTCCTGCCACAGTCTCCCGAGTAGCTGGGACTACAGATGCCCACCACCACTCCCAGCTAATTTTGCCATGTTGCCCAGGCTGGTCTCAAACTCCTGGGCTCAAATGATCCACCCCCCTAGCCTCCCAAAGTGCTAGGATTATAGGTGTGAGCAACCACACCCAGCCAGCCCTCTCTTTACTTCATATTTTATCCTCCCAACTCTCAGAAAGCTGGAAGGGTTTCTGTGTTTATAAGAAATAGTATCAAGTTGTTATTCTAAGCCACACATGGGTTAGAGTCTAAGCCACATGTCTATAGAGCACTTGAAATGTGAGTACTGCATGATGAGATGTCGTGACGAGACTGAAATGCGTGCTGGATTTCAAAGATAGCACAAAACAAAAATAAAGAGAAAAATACCTCATAATGTGTACTTTAATAACACAGACAATATTTTAGATACATGGGTTAAATAAAATACATCATTAAAATAAATATCACCCTTTTTTTTTTACATGACTCATGTAAAAAAAATGTTAAATTGTATATGTGGGACGGACGCAGTGGCTCACGCCTATAATCCCAGCACTTTGGGAGGCTGAGGTGGGTGGATCACAAGGTCAAGAGATCGAGACCATCCTGGTCAACGAGGTGAAACCCCGTCTCTACTAAAAATACAAAAATTAGCTGGGCATGGTGGCGCATGCCTGTAATCCAGCTACTTGGGAGGGTGAGGCAGGAGAATTGCTTGAACCCAGAAGGCGGAGGTTGCAGTGAGCCGAGATCGTGCCATTGCACTCCGGTCTGGGTAACAACAGCGAAACTCCATCTCAAAAAAAAAAAAAAATTGTATATGTGACTCTCATTATACTTGCATTGGACAGTGCTGGCTGAAATCTGAATGGAACCCATACCAAGTTAGCACCCAGGGCATAGCACGTATATAAAATACCCAAATACTTCTCAAGCCACATGGATGTCAGCAGACCTGGAGATGTGTTTTTTGCAAATCAAAGAGGCAGGCAGGAAGTATTTTTTTCTTGAAGATTTGCAGAATAGGACGTACATAAAGAGAGTACAATGATTGGTAGCACATTGTTTAACCATAAATTCTAGGCTAATGTTACCTTTAGCACAGTGGTATGCTGAGACCCAGTTCATATCAGTTCACAAGAGTCAACTGTTTAATGTCCAGAAATGTTGCAAGCTGGTTGGTACCAATTATAATAAATTGTATGAAAAACAAAACCCATTACTCTTTAGTACGTTTTGCTCTTATCTATGATGAGGTTTTGTTACATCTGTCTTAATATGTATCTGCATACTAAAGACCAAATACAATGTCATCCTGCCACAGATCTCTTCCCTGCTCTTGCATGACCTCACATTGGTGCCATGAACTGAGCCCCCATGGGAGTATTTTCAAGCTTGTCCAACCCATGGCCCACACAAATTCGCAAATTTTCTTAAAACATTGAGATCTGTGCACAGACCTTTTTTTTTAAGCTTATCAGCCATTGTTAGTTACAGTATTTTATGTGTGGCCCAAGACAATTCTTATTCCAGTGTGGCCCAGGGAAGCCAAAAGATCGGACACCCCTGATTACACCACGGAAACCAAGAAATGCTACAATTCAGGGCTTCTCTCTTGAAGAGCCAGTTTCTTTGCCGGAATAGCACTGCGTTTAAGGAGGGACTAAAGGGCAGAAAACATCAGAAGAGCAGATAATAGCAAGGGTTAGGATGTGAAGGAGCTGGAATCTTCATACACTGCTGGTGAGACTGTAAAATGGTACAGCCACTTTGGGGAACAGTCCAGCAGTTCCTCAAAAGGTTAAATACAGTGTCACCATGTGATCCAGCAATTCTGCTCCTGGGTATCTAGTGAGAAAAACGAAAACAAATGCCCTGTACCCAAATGTTTACAGCCGTATTATTCATAACAGCCAGAAAGTGGAAACAACCCAAACACCCATCAACTGAAGAATGAATAAACAAAATGTGGTATATTTCTACAACAGAACATTACTTGGCAATAAAAAGGAGTTAAGTACTGATTCATTCTACAACACGGATAAGCCTTGAAAATACGAAGCCAGTCACGAAAGGCCTCATTTTCTATGATTCTGCTGATATGAAATATCCAAAATAGGCAAATCTATACAGACAAAAAGTGGTGGTGTTTAGGGCTTGGGGTGGGGGAAATGGAATGACCGCTAATGGATGTGGAGTTTCTTTTTAGGATGATAAAAACGTTCTAAGATTTATTGTGATGATACTCGCAGAACTCTGAATAAATCGAAAAGCATTTAACTGTACACCTTTAAACAGGTAAATTATATAGTATATGAATGATAGTTCAATAAAGCTCAAAAATCCATAGACCCTTTCCCCTATTTCCCTAGACACAGGTTCCTGCGTCCCAGTTCGGCTGGAATGACATCAGAGAAACAAACCTCCCTGGCTCCTCCTGAGAGATGCTGACGAGAGAAAAGTGTGGTTTCCCAGGTATAACCAGCAGCCCAGAGGTCCCCAAAAGGAGGCCTTCAGGCTGGGGCTAGTTTACAGGTGTGTTTAAATCTGAACAGACAGCTGAAAAATCACACGATTTCATAGTTTTAAAAAATCTAGATTTTGTTGGGCCGGGCGCGGTGGTTCACGCCTGTAATTCCAGCACTTTGGGAGGCTGAGGCAGGAGAATCACTAGAGGTCAGGAGTTCAAGACCAGCCTGGCCAACATGGTGAAACCCATCTCTACTAAAAATACAAAAAATTAGCCAGGCATGGTGGTGTGCACCTGTAGTCCCAGCTACTCAGGAGGCTGAGGCAGGACAATGGCTTGAACCCAGGAGGCGGAGGTTGCAGTGAGCCAAGACGGCACCACTGCACTCCAGCCTGGGTGACAGAGCAAGACTCCATCTCGAAAAAAATCCAGATGTCCAACATCTCTTGCCATCAAAAGATGACAGCCCAGCCTGGTTCCTATGATGAACTCCAGGCTGCAGCAGCACCAGGCACAAGCTCCCCACCACTCCTGTTACCTCCCTTCCACACAGGCTGAGTCGGTCATCATTAAGTGAAAAAATATGTTTCTCTCCATCCCAAACAGAAAGCAAAAACTGAGGGGGGTCTGAGAGTTTCAAGAAAAATGAGTGACATCAGAGAGCTCTGTGAGAGTGAACACAGCCTTCCTGCTTCCCAGGCTGACACGGTGCCCGCTGTCAGGAGAACCAGCTTTTCCTCACGTGCCAGCGTCACTCCCTCATGTGCCCCATCTGGTCCCAGCACGTTTGGGAAGATGCAGTCCCTGTGTTAGATTCTAAGTGCCATGAAGGCAGAACCATGTGCGGTTTGACTCACCATTTCTCTCTGGCAGCTAACACTGACTTGGCAGAACATAAAATGCGTAACCATGTGACCAGGGAGAGAACAGAGGCAGTCAGAAGCCCATGTTCTTGAACCATTCAACCCCACAGAAGCCATTTCAAGTCGAAAGAGCACTTGAAGCCCAGCAATTCTTCCTTCTCTTGCCCCACCTTCTTTCTGCCTACAGTTTACCCACCAAAATCATATTTAGTTCAAGGGGAAGTTTAGCCCTCTGAGCCAGCTAGGGATAGAATGGGTAAAACAAGGTATCGGTGTTGTGGGTCCTCACATGCCTGGCACCATCCAGTCACAGCCCAGCCTCTGGGTGTGAGCGCTACTCACGCTTGATGAGGTATCCTGGGGAGTGGGCAGCGACGATGTGGAGGACAGTACAGCCATCCCCATCCTTCTGGTTGATGCGGCCTTTCCACTCGGGTTTGTGATCCATTAACCACCGGAAAAGATGGTTTTCCCCTGAAGGGAATTAAAATGACTTACTAATGTTTTCCACATACAGAAAGTCAGCAAAGTTAATTTGGGCAGCAGCAATAGATTAAAAAGAAAGAAAGAAAATCAGCAAAGCAAGTCAATGTGGACCACACTAAGGTAATCAAATGAGGAATCCAACACACGTTTCCACTCACCACAAACAGGTGTGGGGAGACAGGTGTTTGTCAAGTGAGAGGATGAGTTATAGAAAGTTACCCATAATCATCGTGGGTCAGGTTCCCTAGAAGCCTGAGATGGGGATTCTTATACATGCAACTGAGCTAGAGACAGCATAAGAAAGAGTGAGGGAGGCAGGACAGGTAGGGGAAGCAGCTAAGCAAGGACATTATCTTAGTGGGGTCTCTCCAGCCTGACCTCAAGAGCAGCTCTGCAGCAGGAATGCACCACACTCTGGACCACCTTGAGGCACTGGGGGTGGCCTTTTGAATCACCATGTCAGTCAATCAAGAGCTACAGAATGCACTCAGGGAGAGAGCCAAGGTCCGGAAGGAACCTCCCTGGGAAGTGGTTTCTGTCACCAAGGAGCAAGTCTCTAGCCAAGGGGCCAGCTATGAGTTGTTAGCAGCCACCATTGACAGCAGGTGGGGGTGAGGGGTTGGTGGTAAAGAGGATCTGGGTGAGGCCCGACAGCCTCCACTTTAATAATCAAGTCTCTCTAGTCTCCACCAGTCTCTCTAGGGAGATTACCCTACTACATTATCATCAATAGGACATATACTGAATTCTATTCCCAGACTCCATCCTTAGAGCTCCTGAGATCTCAGAAAGTCACACACTTCTGTCAAATCTTTGGACACCCAATTGTCACCATGTCAGAGCTCTCCTCTGAGACACAAATCAAGGTTTAAAACGTGTCAACTTGAAGGCCTGATCTTACTGATACCACCTATAATCACAGGAACTAACGTAAAAAGTAGACACAACGGGGAACCATGACATTCCTAACCAGAGCCACACTTCTCTGCCCTCCAGTTTCCAAATCTGAAACTGGGAGGATGAGATTAAGCAGCTTTCAATCAGGCTTTACTTTTAAATATTGATCCACCAATCTCTGTGTAAGAATAAAATCTCTTGGGCAGGCATGGTGGGGCTCACGCCTGTAATCCCAGCCCTTTGGGAGGCCAAGTCAGGCAGATCAAAAGGTCAGTAGTTCGAGACCAGCCTGACCAACATGGTGAAACCCCATCTCTGCTAAAAATACAAAAAAAAAATTAGCCAGGCGTGGTGGCAGGCGCCTATAACCCCAGCTGAACAGGAGAATCACTTGAACCTGGGAGACAAAGGTTGCAGTGAGCTGAGATTGAGCCTGTAATCAGGAAGCTGAGGCAGGAGAATCGCTTGAACCTGGGAGGCAAATGTTGCAATGAGCTGAGATCGTGCCACTGCACTCCAGTCTGTGCAATAGAGTGAGACTATGTTGCAAAAAAAAAAAAATTAGCCAAGTGTGGTGGCTGGCACCTGTAATCCCAGACACTTGGGAGGCTTAGGCAGGGGAATCACCTGAACCCAGGAGGCAAAGGTTGCAATGAGCCAAGATCACATCACTGCACTCCAGCCTGGGTGATAGAATGAGACTCACTCTCTTTTTCTTTTTCTTTTTTTAATGTGACTAGAGACTCACTCTCAAAAAAAAAAAAATCTCTTATAAATTTCCCACTATGTAAAACAAATAACAGCAGGATAAATCTAGCTAATGCAAAGACAGGGGTCCCAGGCCTCAAGCCCCATGGCCACCTCCTGCTCCCCTGTTCCGGGGAAATGATACAGCCTATAAGAGGTAGACTAGACAAGTTCTCTCAGCCCCTTCTGGCACTAAAATGCTATGGGCGAATGTCCCACAGTGATGCCACGTGTGCTTGGAAAGAAAAACAAACTTCTAGCTAAAGTGTGAGTGTGTGTGTATGTGTGTGTTAATGATAAAATAAAAATATTTTTAAAGTTACACCCTATAACCAGATGGTGAAGCTTAAAAAAGAATTTCATGAAAATAGCAGTCCTTTAAAAGAAGCACAACCAAACTGTATGAGCAAGAGCTCACGTCTCCCTTGGGGTGGGGGTCCCCCCAGCCAAGAGACTGTGTCGTGTGTCCCACAACACAGCAGTCAGCCCTCTGGGCTAAAGTGAAAATGAACCTAGAGAAAAAGACCAAAGCTGCCTCTGCCGGCAGGAGACTCGGCAGGTCTCCTGGGAGCGTTGCCCAGCAACCACTTCCCAGAGAGGTTCCTTCCGGACCTTGGCTCTCTCCCTGAGTGCACTCTGTAGCTCTCGACTGACTGACATAGGGATTCCAAAGGCCAGCCCCAGTGCCTCAAGATGGTCCAGAGTGTGGTGCATTCCTGCTGCAGAGCTGCTCTTGAGGTCAGGGCGGAGTGACCCCACTAGGATCACGTCCTCGCTTAGCTGCTTCCCCTGTCTATCCTAAGTCCCTTCCTTGGGTCCCAGGACTCCACCCTGCTGCCAGGATCTCTCTAGAAACACAGAATCCTTTCCATTTGGGCCTTCTGCAGCTACTAGGTGCCAGGAAAGATAAAAATGATGCTATTTCCCTGATGCTTCATTCATTTGAATAATCAGATCATTTGAATATTTAAAGGGTCTGCATTCAAGTGGCTTAATTCTAGTTTCACTTGAGCTCAGCAGAGTCCCAGAATGGCTGGAAGGACACCTCAGAGGCTGTAAAATTGGGAGAAGACTCACTGGCTTGGATACAGAGTCGCATGAGGGCATGAAGGGGATATGGTCCTATAGTCTCAACACTTGCACCAATGGAGATGAGCCACTGGACTAACTTGGGCACCTGTTCCATCTTCTCATACAGTCCAATGAAAACGTATTTCTGGAAAAAAACACACACACACATACAGGACAAATTATGGAAGTCACCAGTCAAGATGAAGCTTCAAACTCCTTTACCCATAAAGTGTGGAATCAGTATAACTTGGATTAGCTGTGGTCCAGGCCTAGCATTATTAGAAATAACAAATTTCTGGTAAGGCAGCTGAAGGAAAATGTCCCAGACACAAGGAAGCATGTATTTCAAGAAATTACCTTACGAGGCCAGGCATGGGGGCTCCTCTTGTAATCCTAACACTTTGGGAGGACAAGGCAGGTGGATCACCTGAGGTCAGGAGTTCAAGACCAGCCTGGCCAACATGGTGAAACCCTGCCTCTACTAAAAAAATACAAAAATTAGCCAGGCATTGTGGCAGGCGCCTGTAATCCCAGCTACTCAGGAAGCTGAGGCAGAGAGAACTGTCTGAACTCAGGAGGCAGAGGTTGCAGTGAGCCAAGACTGTGCCGTTGCACTCCAGCCTGGGCAAAAGAGCAAGACTTCATCTCAAAAAAAAAAAAAAAAAATCACCTTACCTCAAAGAGACTTTTCAGTGATAACTCTGGGACGTGAATATTCCTTGGCAGCCGGTCTTTTTTTGCTGACAGAAGTAGAAAAGGCTGGTGGAAGGAGAAAAAAGAAAAGGCTGGAATAATATTGTTCTCCACATAGGTTATTAGAGCACAAACCTTCTATCAAGCTTTAAAACAAGCAAATAAAAAACACTCTCTAGCTTCGTCTTTTTTTAAAGCACTTGCCAAGATTTTCAGCTATTTGCTGTGATAATCAAAGCCTCTGTCTAGTCAACTTCCTGTTGAGGACTACAGCCCGTCCACACTTCCTCAAAGCCTGCTGAGGACAGGAACAGCTGATGTCAGGCAGCATGTCACAGTAGAGTTGCAATGGGATTAAAAAAAAAAAAAAAAGTAATTCCCTGCCAAATTCTTAAGGCTTAGCAACTGGAAGACTCAAATCCTTTGGAAATATCCCATTCCAATCAATGATTCCGCACATCAGTGTTTTAAAAGCCCGAGTACGTGGAGCCCACTAGACCCTGTCAAGCGGTATGCTGGAGCCAGCTCCCGTCAGCTACTGAGTAGACTGCACACCTCTTCCTAACTCCAGGTCTTGTATGTCATCTTAGCAGCTGGAAACTGGCCATGGCGAGAGTATTTATATTACCAAAACTAGCAAATGCTACAAATTCTGGACCCTTTTTTTTTCAGAGACCCAGTTGTTAAAACACTGACTCTAGCTAAGTTGCTGAGGAGAATAAATCCCAGAGAAGTTGAGCAGTTTTCCTAGGTCACACAGCACATCCCGAGAAGCCCCTACTGAGATCAATCAGGTATGCTACCAGGTGTAAGAATTCCTAGCTCTGTGATGACCATGACTGGAGAACTAGTCTCGGCTCCAGCCTCTCTCATGTATGGCTCTTGCCAGTGGACTTCGGACGACAGGAACTGAGCCCATGGCCACATCTTGCTTCTAGTTTCCTTCAGATTGATACCCATTCTTTATGGAATCTCACTATGTTGCCCAGGACTGGGGTGCAGTGGCATAATCTTGGCTCACTGCAACCTCCACCTCCCAGATTCCAACAATTCTCCTGCCTCAGCCTCCTGAGTAGCTGGGACTACAGGCACATGCCGTCATGCCTAGCTACTTATTTTGTATTTTAGTAGAGACGGGGTTTCATTGTATTGCCGAGGCTGGTCTCAAACTCCTGAGCTCAGGCAATCCGCCCACCTTGCCCTCCCAAAGTGCTAGGATTACAGGCATGGCCACCGTGCCCAGCCAACCCATTCTTTTTTTTTTTTCCCCCCCTTTTTGAGACACAGTCTCACTCTTGTTGCCCAGGCTGGAGTAGAATGGTGTGATCTCAGCTCACTGCAACTTCCGTGACACCCATTCTTAACTTTTTACCCTAAACAGGCCTCACTGCCCACACTCAACTCCACATAATATGTTCAGGATTTTAGCAGTCCAGATTGCTGGCCTTTTAAAAGATGCCTCTGTCTACAGTATTTGGGAATTACCAGAGCCACATTGCAGGCAGGATATTGGACCTGCCACTTGGGCTGGATTCCTGGGCCCTCCTGTGACTGGCTGGAACAATCATCTATTAGGAGTTGCCTGTCTCCCATTCTCTCATTCTCTACGGAGGCCATGGAGCTCTATTCATGTCCATCCCACATTGGGAAGAGAGGACAAGGTTCTTTTTCTGAGTGCAGTAAATTAAACTATATTCCTGCTAATGAGGCCTAAGTCCTCCTACTCATAGATCTAACCTAGAATTTGGAATTACAGAATTTCAAAACTTCTGTAAAAATAATGCTGAGAGGATCATTATGGGTCTCTTGGTCCAGCTGCCTTATCCACAGAGAAAAGATCCCAAATGTCTTTTAACAGGACCCTGGATTTCTGACTACTGGCTCCCCAAGAGTTCAATCTGTTTTCCTCATCCCTGCTGCCTGCCCTCCTAAGATTTTTTAATATGGGGGTAAGCTTCAGGGAGCCCATGGCTAGACTCTAGGGGCTTCCTATGAGCCCCCTGAAACTATATACGTAATTGTCAATGCATGACAAGAGAGCCCCATACATTTCATTAGATTTCCAACAGAATCCATTATCTTGCCCAAAATTTAAGAATTCTCTATTCTAAAGTCACCCAACCTGCTTGGATCAGGAGTCTTTAATAGGTTGGTTGCCCTTACTTTTGGTGACTTTTCTGACTGCCCAGCTTTAGCGAGCCCAGCTTTCCCTGTTTCCCTGTTCTAAGCAAACTCCTAGCTTTGGCTAGCACATTCCCATGAGCACTTACGGCCTATCACCAATGACAACTACTACTCACCAGGCACTTAGAATATGCCCGGTATTATAAAACTCCTCAGCTCAGCGCCTGGCACTGTAAGCCTTCAACAAACATTACCTGATAGTTGCTCTTGTCCATTATTTCTAATTCCCACCAAAACTCTGAAGGAATAAGTTTATGTAACACAACTTACAAATGAGGAAACGAAACTCAGAGGGGAAGTAATTAGCCGAAAATAGTAGGTGGAGGATCCTGATTCAAGGACACATCTGTGTGAAACTGAAGCCCAGGTCTCCGCAGTCCACCCACTCCTCCATTCCGTGGATTCCTGGCCCTGGGTTCTGGTCATACAACCTCACTTAGCTACTATCCAAATGTTAGCAGTCCCTCAAAACCACATCGGAACCCTTGGGAGCAGCCCAGATAGGTCATCCGGGAACACACTAGCTAATCAGTATAAAAAAGAATTGTGAAAATGAACAGGCAACCTTGTTTTTCTCATTCCACGCTACCCTTAGCATCTGTCCTTTACATTTCTTTGATGACAGTGGAGACACAGGAGTGACGCTGCCACAATCCAAGTGTTTTCCTCCATTCTTTAAAAATAAACGGAAACTGGCTAATTATCTATCTCAAAGACTTTCCATCTTGAATGATGTCCCAGTTAAAAACTCATCTTGGCTTCAAGATAAACAAATAATAAATTGCAATCCCTCGGTGTCAATGAAAAGAAATCATTTAATCAAGAATGTACTCTCCCCACGAGAGAGCCGTCATCTTTTACTTACATGCCACAATCCTTTCTTTGCCAACTTTTCTATTACAGATTGCCACACTTCGGTTGGGAATCCAGTTGTGAAAATATGATCAAAGCAAGGCAAGAAACTTTGCAAAACAATGGAGTCATCTGAAAGAAAGGTTCACAGTTTAGAGATTTTAAAGTGGGGAAAGTCGACAGCATTTGAGAAAAGGTCCTCCGATTAAGATCCCACAAAGACAAATGGTAAATTAGAGATACCCAAAAGAAAGGCATTTTCAAAGTAATATGAAGTCCTTTATAACTGATTAAAGTGGCAATTATTTTCAGTTCATCATAAAATCAATTCCCCAAGAGTTAGGCAGCATAATTAACGTTCACTTTGCCTTTCTAGTTGCCAAGACCCATGATCTGTGCTCATATTTAATCCCTCAAACAAACCACTGAGAAAGTACCTATTATCTCCACTTACAGAGGAGGAAATGGAAGCTTAAGTCACAAAACTCACTTCCTTTAAAAAAAATGAGACAAACATTGTTACCTACAAGATTAGAAACTATGACAAATGAAGATAGGTTTCACGGCATATCATGCAGCTAGTTCATGACAAGAAACAAGACTGGAACCCAGATCTCCCAACTCTTGTCATCAGTATACATTCTTCTGGCCTGGTAACCCATCAACCTATTACACCTTATGATCCTCCAATCATGTTTCTCAAATTCACAGATGAGACTGTCCAAAGGGACGGGTCAAGAGTCAGAATAACTTGTCACCTCTTCCAAGGTTATTAATTTCAAAAAACAAGTAAATATCAAAACCAACGTATACTCTATGAAAGGATATAAAGTTTCCCACAAATATATTTTTCAAAATTTAGAAACTAGGTCACGTCAATTTCTTTACCTTCCAAAAAGGAGTACTTTGGTAAAGTACTGGATGCACTGCCCTAAGAAGTCCTGTTAACTGCCCCCTTTCAGGGTGGGGCAGAATGCAAACCACCCAGGTTACCAAGGGGCAGTCATCAGGAAGCAGTGTTTTGGAATTCCCATAACCCTGGCCTAGCTTCTGACAGAATAGTGACATTTAAAAGATGCAGAGGATGGGTGCAGTGGCTCATGCCTGTAATCCCAGCACTTTGGGAGGTGGAGGCGAGGGGATCACCTGAGGTCAGGAGGTGGACACCAGGCTTGCCAACATGGTGAAACCTGGTCTGTACTGAAAATACAAAAATTAGCTGGATGTGGTGGCAGCGCCTGTAATCCCAGCTACTCAGGAGGCTGAGGCGGGAGAATCGCTTGAACCAAGGAGGCGGAGGTTGCAGTGGGCCTAGGTCTGCCACTGCACTCCAGCCTGGTCAACAGAGCGAGTCTCCATCTCAAAAAAATATACATATGCAGAGAAGGCAATGAGGAAGTACAGGGGAAAACAACCAAGACACCAGGTTAGGAATAAAGTGAAGCTAGCGCTGGCCACTGTTGACAAAAGACTGAGTGGAGGGCTGTGACCCATCATCACCTATCCGGAGACCCCCTACTTCCTTGTCTAGGGGACATGGCTGCAGCTGCCTCTCTCTCCCACTGCCTGCTACTGCTCTAACCCCCTCTCTGTACCAAACTTGTCAAAATCTGTGGGATTCTACCCACAGATCACACACAGAAGTTGGTTTCCCACAACTTCAATGGGAACAGTCTATCAATTGCCAGCTGTGGTTTCCCCACATTTAAAAGCCAAAGATCATTTTTCAGAAATTCCAACATGTGCCATTTTTTATATTCTAACATCTCTGAAATCAGGATGTGTCTTACAATCAGTGTGGTCTCTCACTAGCAATGCATAAATTAACAGCACTCTTAGTGCAACTTAAATTTGATCAAACACCGTGTTTAAAAACAATAGCCTAGCTATTGGCAGGACTTTAGACTGCACCATCACTGGCAAGGAGTGAGTTTATTCACTGTGCATTACGAGTTTCTGGTTTTGCCTGATCTAGGCCACTGACAAAGCTATGTCTTAGGCCAGGTCATCAGAGTAGTAACTTAATGCAGTAACACAAAAGGTTCCCCTCCCTACTAGGCTGAGCACGTAGGTCCTCTGCTGATTCTACAACACCAGACAGTGAGCTGCACAGCCCTGACACAGAGCACCCATTATCAGCTTTCACAGGACCCTCCCTCAGCCCTTCCAGGTTATTTTCATAGCAAATAAATATTTTCTTAATAGACTAGAAACATACATGTGAAAAATCACAGGAAAGGCTGGGTGCGATGGCTCACACCTGTAATCCCAGCACTATGGGAGGCTGAGGCAGTGGATCACCTGAGGTCAGGAGTTTGAGACTAGCCTGGCCAACATGGTGAAACCCTGTCTCTACTAAAGTACAAAAAATTAGCCGTTGGTGGTAGACATCCATAATTCCAGCTACTCAGGAGGCTGAGGCAGAATTCCTTGAACCTGGGAGGCAGAGGTTGCAGTGAGCCAGGATCACACTATTGCACTCCAGCCTGGGCAAACGAGAGTAAAACTCCATCTCAAAAAAAAAAAAAAAAAGAAAAACCACAGGAAAGAGCAAAACATCAGGCGAGTAGTATAAATATGGAAATCTCTATGTATAGCAACATTAAACACTTAATAAGTCTGAAATCGGCCGGGCGTGGTGGCTCACGCCTGTAATCCCAGTACTTTGGGAGGCCATGGCGGCCTAATCACGAGGTCAAGAGATCAAGACCATCCTGGCCAATATAGTGAAACCCTGTCTCTACTAAAAATACAAAAAATTAGCTGGGCATGGTGACACGTGCCTATAGTCCCTGCTATTTGGGAAGGTGAGGCAGGAGGATCACTTGAGCCCGGGAGGCAGAAGTTGCAGTGAGCCAAGATCACACCACTGCACTCCAGGCTGGTGACAGAGCGAGACTTCACCTCAAAAAAAAAAAGTCCAAAACCAAACTCACAAAGCTTTAAGTCATTTGTGCAAAAAGAACTTCATTGTTTTCACAAAGGCAGAAGCCACTGAAGCTTCCAAAATGCTTTCTAATGTGTGAACTAGTTTCATTAAACTACATAAATCAGCCACAAAGAAACACTCAGAAATTATCTCCCCATGAGCCTGAGTCCCCAGGAGCTATTAGAATAAAATAACAAGGACTTTACAAAAAGTTTCCCCAGCTCCAACTTACTGCTTATAGTGGTGAAGACCCCAACAAGGAAATCAGCCACCGGTGCCTGGTCTTGGCTTCTCTGCACAAGTCGCAGACCCTCAAAAAACATGCGGGCGGCTTCATAAGGCTGGAGCAACCTCAGCAAGGAATAACCAGCTCGGTAGTAACCCTGGAACAGGAAAAAAGCAAAGCTGTCATGTACCACAACTCCTTTAACCTGCTGGTGAAAGGAAAAGCAAGATTGGCAACACGGGAAATCCAACTCTGAAAGTCTCACTTCTGGCTGGTGCAGCGGCGCTTGCCTGTAATCCCAACACTTCGAGAGACCAAGGCAGGAGGATCACTTGAGCTCAGTAGTTGGAGACCAGCCTGGCCAACATAGTGAGACTTTGTCTCTACTAAAAAGAGAAGAAAAATTAGCTGGGCATAGTGTCACATGCCTTGTAGTCCCAGCTACTCAGGAAGCCGAGGTGAGAGGACTGCCTGAGCCCAGGAGATGGACACTGCAGTGAGCGACAGTCATGCTACTGCACTCCAACCTGGGAAACAGACTCAGACCCTGTCTTGCTTCTAGGTAAACAGGGATTTCTAACCAGCACTAGGTACAGGGTTTCCACATTATATTCTGTGCCACGTTGCTCCTGCCATTTAACTGTCAAGAAAACAATCACTTTCAAATCCATGACTTAAATAGCATCTAACATATGACACAGAGAGAAGGAAGAAGGTCTGTTTCCAGTTACATCTGTGGTTGGTTTGTTTTTTTATTGATTAATTGACCGATTGAGAAAGAATCTTGCCCTATCACCTAAGCTGGAGTACAGTGGCATGATCCTGGCTCACTGCCACCCTCTAACTCCTGGGCTAAAACTAGCTGGGACTACAAGTGTGCACCACCATGCCAAGATAATTTTTCTATTTTTTGTAGAGACGAAGTCTTGCTATATTGCCCAAACTGGTCTTGAACTCCTGCCCTCAGGCAATCTTCCTGCCTCAGCCTCCCAAAATGCTGAGATGACGAGGCCAGGGTGCAGCTCAAGTGAGCCACTGCACCTGGCCTTATTTATTTATTCATACTTGAAGTCACAGCTTGGGCCAGAACAGAAGAATGAAAATAATCCTTTGACTAGTGTTCAGGAAAAGAATGAGATTGACATGAAAACAAAGGTGTTTTTCCTGCCCCTTTCAAAGTAAACACAATTTCCACTGAGTATGTAAGAAAAAAACTGTAATGACAAACATTGAGATTTACTGAGTTCTACATTATAAGCAATATTCACGAGAGGTCAAAGAAATATTTGATTTCTATAGAAAGAAGAAAATTACAATGATCAATAGAAGAAAATGGTCACATTTTGCCCATATACAAATAATATGACTCTTCGAATAAGAATAAAATTATATTGGCTTCACCACTTTGATCATCCGAATCAACCTCAGGTATCTACGGAAACAATTTTCTGTCTAAGATAACGGGAGGCTGGGTGTGGTGACTCAAGCCTGTAATTCCAGCACTTTGGGAGGCCAAGGCAGGAGGATTGCTTGAGCCTAGGAGTTTCAGACCAGCCTGGGCAACATAGTGAGACCCTGTCTCTACAAAAATAAAAATAAAAATAAATTTTCATTAGCTGGGCATGGTGGTGCAAGCCTGTAGTCCCAGGTATTCCAGAGGCTGAGGGAGGAGG
The DNA here is from genome assembly GCF_049354715.1 of Callithrix jacchus. Classification (NCBI taxonomy): domain Eukaryota; kingdom Metazoa; phylum Chordata; class Mammalia; order Primates; family Cebidae; genus Callithrix; species Callithrix jacchus. The sequence goes on from NC_133518.1 coordinate 74,818,779, forward strand.
ATCACTTGAGCCCATGAGCTTCAGCCTGGGTGACAAAGCCAGATCTTTTCTCAAAAAAAAAAAAAAAATGGTAACAGGTGTTCACCAACTGGGTTCATAAAATAGGAAGTACTTTAAAATTCCATATAATACCAAATTTCTGACTATTTATTGATGTGTTTTAACCTTCATTTGAAAGTTTGAAGACCTCAGATAACAAAGGAAGGAGGAGAAAAGGTAAAAAGTTGTGTTTTATTTTTTCTAACCAGGCAACCTAGTAGAGAATCTCCCATTTCTTTGCCTTCCTCAGATTTAAGAGTTTGGTTTTTTGTTTTTTTGTTTGTTTGTTTATTTGTCTGTTTATTTTGAGGAAGATGAAGGGGATAGAATATGCCATTTTGGCATAAGGATTATTTTGAGCTGAAGGCTCAAACTGACTAAAAAGCAGAAACTCTGAAGAAATGAGGACTGCCATAAATCTCCTCTCCCAGGGAAGTTTTATGGCCATGAAGAAGAGAGAAATTCAGCACCAAGACTGGCCTGAACAAACCTTGCTAGGATAGCCCTTATCTTCCCACATACGTACACCTTCCCACAGTGTGCAGCCCCTACAGACCTAAAACTCTTTTCCTTTGTCTTGTCACATCTCTACAATTTATTACTTTTTATTAAAAATATCATAGATGATCTCAGACCTGTCTACGTTTTTGGAGCTTTACTTCTTTTCTAGGAAGATTCCTTTGGCACATAAAAGTCAACATCAAATGAAATCTGTATACTTGTCTCTTACTAATCTGTTTCTTGTCAATCTAATTTGCTGTGCTGTCAGGGGCTGCTGCAGGTTTGGCCACTCAAAGGAGGGGCCCCTTGATGTAAAAGCATCAAGTACCTTGGGTCACAGTCACAGCCTCCACTTCAGAGATGTGGGCAAAACCCAAATATTAACACCGTCCCAGCTAGAGAATTGGGAATATCCTAAAATACCTTTGGGAAGAAATTTCCCACGAATGCACTCCCATTTTCGAAACCGGTCAATAACTTTTAAAGCAATGGCGTCCAATCTTTTGGCTTGCCTGGGCCACACTGGAAGAACTGTCTTGGGCTACACATAAAATTCACTAATACTAATGATAGCTGGTGAGCGTTAAAAAAAAACCACCACAAATGCCAAATGTGGGTGAAGGGGAGAAGAAAAGCAAAGCACACTGCCATGTGTGTACCTACGCAACTGTCTCGCATGCTCTGCTCATGTACCCCAAAACCTATAATCAAATAAAAAATTTAAAAAAAAAAAAAAAAAACCACCACAGGCTGGGTATGGTGGCTCACACCTGTAATCCCAGCACTTTGGGAGGTGGGCAGATCACGAGGTCAGGAAATCGAGACCAGCCTGGCCAACATGGTAAAACTCCATCTCCACTGAAAATACAAAAATTAGCTGGGCATGGTGGTACGTGCCTGTAAACCCAGCTACTTAGAGGCTGAGGCAGGAGAATCGCTTGAACCAGGGAGTCAGGGGTTGGAGTGAGCTGGGAATCACGCCACTGTACTCCAGCCTGGGCAACAAGAGCAAAACTTGTCTCAAAAAAAAAAAACTCAATGTTTTAAGAAAGTTTATGAATTTGTGTCGGACCACATTCAAAGCTGTCCTGGACCCCAGGTTGGACAAGGTTTTTTCTAACGTATTCATCTTCCAATCAAATACGTTTAAGAGTCAGGGTCCACTTATTATGTAAAATATCCAAATCCGTCTCTCAAAGTTGAAGTACTCCACGGGTCAAACCTCCACTACTCCCTTCCCATCGCATTCTGCTCCTAGCAGTCACACACTGCATGCTGCTTCAGATGCTCCAGAGTTGCTATTGAATTTAAGGTCTCTGATTTTAATGCTCTGCTTCTCCCCAGATTGAATGCAAACTACTCTAGAGCTACTCTAAGTCTTCCCCTCCTTTTGTCTGCCTTGAGGCACCAAGAGCGGTAAAGGTGCCATGAAGAGTGGCACTCAGAGCATTTTTGAGGAAAAAACAATCAAATAATGTCTCTTGACCTTTGTTAACAATCTTAAAGGGTCTTAGTGGCCTCCAAACTTCCATGATCCCTCCAAAAAGCTGGCTTCTACTGTTATCAATGCCTTCTGAAGAATCGGTCTTGTGTCATTCACCCAGCTTGCGTCTGAAGTAAGGCTTTGCTCAAATGAAACTTGCAAACAGCAAAGAGCATGAACAGATATGAGTTTGGGTGTAACCACCTCAGAACAAAACCAGCTCCTCTGAAATCTGCACTGTGCTTCATCCACTAGGAGGCCAAGCTCTGCGGTCCCTACACAGTGTGTTTCAACACTCGGCAACCCTTGTTTTCACTCTTCTCCAGATAAAGATCACATGCCCTATGGGCAGCTGTCTGAAGATGCAAAGAGAGCTGAACTAGAAGCATTCCTAGCATTTCCACTTGTAAAAGGAACGGAAAGAGGCAGGCTAAGAGGAGGGGGCGGCAGCTGCCACCCCCAGAGGCCACTGCCCCACTACTTCACTCATCCTCTCACACTTTCATCCAGTGCCCAATACTGCAACTCCCCTCCCACCCCACACCTTCACCCTGCCACCCCACACCTTCACCCTCCCACCCCACACCTTCACCCTGCCACCCCACACCTTCACCCTCCCACCCCACACCTTCACCCTGCCACCCCACACCTTCCCCTCCTGCCCCACACCTTCACCCTGCCGCCCCACACCTTCACCCTCCCGCCCCACACCTTCCCCTCCCGCCCCACACCGTCACCCTCCCGCCCCACACCTTCCCCTCCCGCCCCACACCTTCCCCTCCCGCCCCACACCTTCCCCTCCCGCCCCACACCATCCCCTCCCGCCCCACACCTTCCCCTCCCACCCCACACCTTCCCCTCCCACCCCACACCTTCCCCTCCCACCCCGTACCTTCACGTAGGTTGGATCCCATTGGAGGCATTCCTTGGCAGCAACAAATGCCTCATTCCACTTCCCGAGGCTGTAAAATGCATTTGATTTGTTGCACAGCAGCACAGCCAAGTCCCTCGGGGGAACCCTGTAAGAACAAATCCGTGCTCTGTCATGGTTCTGCAAATACAGGAAACATTCCTTGAAGTCCCTCATTCTGGCGCTGGCTGCTGCCTTCAGGAAAGGGGTTTCAGTAGGAAATGACTCATTTATGCTTATCAGATCAGTCTCCCAAGCCCCCAGAAAGCCTGGAACATTTGCAAATTATAAATCTGTCCTTCCTCACTCCCGAAAACTCTGCTCCCATCTTTTAAAGACAAATGTTCTCAACACATCGGTTCCATCTCTCACTGATCTCCACATGGAATCACACCATCTTCACTGCCAGCCCTCAGAAGAATGGGCTGCAGGTAAGAGGCCTGTGCAGGCCCTGGGAGGAGCAGGGCGTATGGGCAGAGAGTTCCATAGTCCTGGTACCCACAGTGTAGACCAAAGTGGAGGCAAGAAATCTACTTTGGGTGATTTCTCTCGGGTGAGTATGGCCCTTGCCCCAGACTCTTGCCTGCGAGGAGGGGCGCAGCTGGAAGATGGCCAAAGGGGGCCTTTTAAAGCGTGGCAGGGCAGGGATGGCTCTTGCCTGGGTTTAGAGGTAACACAGCTGCAAGTTACTGCTGAAACCAGGCCAGAAGAAGAAGGAAAATTCAAAGCAAACCACAATGTGTCAAGAGAAGCCCAGCTACCAATTGAATGTAAGATACAAAGAAAAAAAAAAAAAAAAACAAGCCTTATGACTTATTTATTTAATATCTCTCTTTTTTCTTTTTGAGATGGAATCTCGATCTGTTGACCATGCTTAAGTGCAATGGTGTGATCTTGGCTCAGTGCTACCTCCACCTCCCGGGTTCAAGCGATTCTCCTGCCTCAGCCTCCCAAGTAGCTGGGACTGCACGCACGCACCACCATGCCTGGCTAATTTTTGTATTTTTAGTAGAGACAGAGTTTCACCATTTGGTCAGGCTGGTGTCGAACTCCTGACCACATGATCCTATGTGGCCAGGTGCGGTGGCTCACGCCTGTAATCCCAGAACTTTGGGAGGCCGAGGCGGGTGGATCACGAGCTCACGAGTTCAAGACCAGCCTGGCCAACATGTTGAAACCCTGTCTCTACTAAAAATACAAAATTAGCTGTGTGTGGTGGTGCACCCCTGTAGTCCCAGGTACTTGGGAAGCTGAGGCAGGAGAATCACTTGAACCCAGGAGGTGGAGTTTGCAGTGAGCTGAGATCACACCACCGCACTCAAGCTTGGGCGACATAGTGAGACGCCGTCTCAAAAAAAAAAAAAAAATCTTAATTGTAAAAATAACACAAACCACTGTAGAAGAATACAGAAATCACTGTAGATGATACAGATAAGCACAAAAATATTAATAAAGGAAAAATCACCTCCATTACTGTCCCCACCCTCAGTGTTTTGTGCCTGGCTTCTTTCATGGCCTATCATAACCTCTAGATGAAAGAATGAGGCCCCAGAAACACACAGGAGGCAGTGGGTCAGTATCGGGAGATCAGCTAGGGAGCTGTGACCACAGGTGGAAGAGATGCCATGGGTCTGTCCCAGACACCCTGGCTAGTGTAGTCTTTCCCAGCTGCAATGTCTGTTGGCTGTAGCTAGAGGTTCTCAGCACCCTGTTCTCCAGAGAGTTATCCTCAGCCTAATGAGAGCTGCCCTCTCCCCAGGAGTCACACCCACACTATGGACTGAACTTCCCCCGCCCCCAATAGCCAAAAAAACACCCTATGTTGGCTGGGCGAGGTGGCTCACACATGTAATCCCAGCACTTTGGGAGGTGGAGGCAGGCAGATCACCTGAGGTCAGGAGTTTGAGACCAGCCTGACTAACCTGACTAACCCTGTCTCTACTAAAAATACAAAAATTAGCGGTCATAGTGGTGAAGGGGGTGCCTATAATCCCAGCTACTGAGGAGGCTGAGGCAGGAAAATCACTTGAACCCGGGAGGCAGAGGTTGCAGTGAGCCGAGATCACGCCATTACACTCCAGCCTGGACAACAGAGTAAGACTCCGTCTCAAAAAAAAAAATCCCTATGTTGAAGCCTTAACGCTCAATGTGGCAGTATTTGAACACGAAGCTGTTGGGAGGTAGTTATGTTTAGATGAGGTCATGAAGGTAAGGCCCTCAGAAGGAATAAGAAGAGACACTAGAGAGCTTGCTCTCTCCCTCTTTGCATGCAACAACCATCAGGCCAGGAAGACATCCCTCACAGGGGGCAACTTGATCTTGGACTTCCCAGCCTGTAGAACTTTGAGAAATAAATTTCTGTTGTTTAGGCCAGCCAGTCTGTGCTATTATGTTATGGCAGCCCACGCAGAGTAATATAGCCCCACTGCCTAGAATGACTGCTCGGGGCCAGACAGCCTAAAGCCAGTGGCTGACTGACATGAGAATCAAATAGTCAACCCCCTTGCCTCAAAGTGGAACCAGCTCTGCAGCACATTCATGCTCCAGAGCTGCCCATGTGATCAGGCGAAATCTCGCTTGGTTTAGACACCATCCATGCTTAGAGCCTTCCATTGGGCAATCCTGCCCCCCTCAGTCCCCTTCTCCTGCAGGTACGCTGTAAATCACACGCACCTGAGTCTCAGTGTTAGCTGGCTGCGGCAGGAAGGCCAGCAGCAGGTGATGGGCAAGGGAAACAGTGTCAGGAATGGCCCGTAAAAGGCAGTATGAATGTACAGGCATAAGTCCCATTAGGGGTCACAAAGTAAGTGGCAGAGCTGAGCGCTGAACACACATAGTATGGGGTCACACTACAACCAGAACCACTATACAATACGACCTCTAAGAAAGCTGAATGTTTGCCCTGATGGAGGATCTCTAGGCCTGGCTCTGACACGATTCTGACCTGTACCAAGACAAGGCAGAACTGCAGAAATTACAGGCACAAGCCACTTAGACTCTACTCAAGCTCAACTAGAGTGCAGACATCAAGGAGATGGGAGTGGGAGGTGGGCGCTGTGTTTCAGTCATTTAATTTGGTGCCATTTCCTAGCACAAGCTTAGGCTGTGTGCACCCCACAGAGGCCAACCTCTGCTCGCTCTACTGCAGCTGTTCCAAAAGATGATCTGGAAACTTCTGAGGACCCTCAAGACCACTGCAGATGACCCCCAAGGTGTACTTTCACAACTGTGGTAAGCTGAATAATGGCCCCCAAATACTGTTCTATGTGCAGAAAAACTAACTTCTGTGATTAACAAGAGATGTAGTAGGTGTGATCAGTCTAAGGCTTTTAGGAATAGGAGATCATCCTGAATTACAAAAAAAATCACGAGGATCGCTATGAGAGAGAGAGACAGAGGGAGACAGGAGCACAGCTGAGAAGAGGGGGAAGTGATAACAGAAGTGAGATTGGAATGATAAGCTTTGAAGATAAAGGAAGGGCCCACAAGCCAACGAATATAGGCTGCCACTCAAAGCTGAGAACGGCAAGGACGTGGAATCTCCCCTCAGAGTCTCCGCAAAGAACCAGCCCTGCTAATACCTTGATTTTAGCCCCATTAGACTCGTTTAGAACGTCTGACCTTCAGAACTGCAAGACAGTAAATCTGTATTGCTTTAAGCCCTAAATTGGTGGTGATTCGTTAGAGCAGCAACCGGAAACGAATACAGTAAGACATCAATGAGCCTTTTTCATACTCACTCCCTCACACTCACACAGGGAGTTTTCCAGAAACTGTATGAGACGTGATACTGCAACAGACTGAATGCTGATGTTAGAAGCCAGTTGTCTTCTACAGAGCCAAGGCATTAAGGAGATATGCAAAAATGTGCAAGTTTTTGTTTTGGAAAATATAGTTTAAAAATACACCACGTAGGCCGGGCGTGGTGGCTCTCACCTGTAATCCCATCACATTAGGAGGCCAAAGCGGGCAGATCATGAGATCAAGAGATCAAGACCATCCTGGCCAACATGGTGAAACTCCATCTCTACTAAAAATACAAAAATTAGCTGAGCCTGGTGGTGCATGTCTGTAATCCCAGCTACTCGGGAGGCTGAGGCAGGAGAATCACTTGAACCCCAGAGGCAGAGGTTGCAGTAGGCCAAGATCGCACCACTGCACTCCAGCCTGGAGACAGAGAGAGACTATGTCTCAAAAAATAAAAATACATGTAATAAATTTATTGATAATTTATTTATTTATTTTTGAGACAGAGCTTCACTCTTGTCGCCTGGGCTGGACTGCAATGACACGATCTCAGCTCACTGTAATTGGTTCAAGTGATTCTCTGCCTCAGCCTCCCAAGTAGCTGGGATTTTAAGGCTGTGCCACTCCACCCAGCTAATTTTGTATTTTTAGTAGAGACGGGGGTTTTACCATGTTGGCCAAGCTGGTCTTGCACTCCTGAAGTCAGGTGATCTGCCCGCTTCAGCCTCCCAAGCTGCTGGGATTACAGGTGTGAGCCACTGCACCCGGCAAATTTGTTGATATTTTTAAATAAATGCATATTTTAACTTTTTTCTGTTTTAAGTTCTAGTATACTGTATTGACAGCTACAGACTACATAAACAAAAGAAGCTCTTTGGGGGTCCTCAGAAATGTTTAAGCACGTTGTGATACTACAATGTTTGAGAACAGGTCTACGAGAAGCTGAAGGGGCAGGGAAAGAGAAGGCGAACCTTAGTGCGGGGGGGCGGGGGGCAAGGGCAGGTGGGGGGGGCAGGGAAAGAGAAGGTGAACCTTAGTGCGGGGGGGCGGGGGGCAAGGGCAGGTGGGGGGGCAGGGAAAGAGAAGGTGAACCTTAGTGCGGGGGGGCGGGGGGCAAGGGCAGGTGGGGGGGGCAGGGAAAGAGAAGGTGAACCTTAGTGCGGGGGGGCGGGGGGCAAGGGCAGGTGGGGGGGCAGGGAAAGAGAAGGCGAACCTTAGTGCGTGGGGGCGGGGGGCAAGGGCAGGTGGGGGGGGCAGGGAAAGAGAAGGCGAACCTTAGTGCGGGGGGGCGGGGGGCAAGGGCAGGTGGGGGGGGCAGGGAAAGAGAAGGTGAACCTTAGTGCGGGGGGGCGGGGGGCAAGGGCAGGTGGGGGGGGCAGGGAAAGAGAAGGCGAACCTTAGTGCGGGGGGGCGGGGGGCAAGGGCAGGTGGGGGGGGCAGGGAAAGAGAAGGTGAACCTTAGTGCAGGGGGGGCGGGGGGCAAGGGCAGGTGGGGGGGGCAGGGTGCACTGGGGCCAGAGAGTAAATGGCATAGATAATCAAGAAGATGAAATGAATGACAACCAGGAGGTTCATTCAGGGACTTCAACCATCCCAAGAAATCCAACCCCAGCCAGCCAGAAGCAGAAGTTTTGTTTCGTTTATCAACAGCCCTCTGTTTCACTTTCTATTTCCCTTCTTAAACAAACAATCTCCCTACAGTTTCTAAGCTGACAGTGCAGAGAAGATAAATAGGAAGTGAGGGAGAAAGAAAACAGAAACTTCGGGGAACAATAAGAACTGAAAAGAAAACATAAGGAACAGAGTCCCCTGTACTGAGAAAGAAAAAGTGGGGTGAAATGCGAACACTTACCCCCATTGGTATAACTGCAGGAGAATCTGGATGGCTTCATCGTACTTTCGGATGGCCAAAGAGAAGTTTCCGTTCTTAAGAACCTGGTTGCCAGATTCTTTCAACAGCTCAGCATACACTGTGGGGTCCATCCTGTGAGGAGACGGGGTAGAGGCTTACTGCCAGGCCCATGCAGGGCTGTTTACCTTCCCATCTGCACTGCTGAAATCTGGAGAAGGACTTTTGTTCACTCTGGCCCCACCCACCTTCAAAGTGCACATCTTGGCAACACCTCCCACCACCAGGAAACCAGGCAGTGTGTCTGACAAGATCATTTTGTTCTCAGTTATTCTCTGTCCTCAGGGGTGGCCAGACCAAGTCCATGTATTCAACATCAACAATCTGGAGGAGGCTACTTCCATGCGTGAGACAACACAAACCTGGTAGGTAGTGAGCGGTATCTCTGTAACTGGCATTACTATTAATCTCATTTACCCATCACCACAGCCCACAGGAAGGCACTGGCCCCACTGTTCAGATAAGAAAACTGAGGCTCAGAGGTTCAAGTCACTCTTGACCACTGTACCACATTACCTATTGATAAAAACAAAACTGAGTTGATAGTCCTTCCACTCTCTCTCCATTTTTTGTTGTTGTTGTTGTTTTTTTTTTTTGAGACAGAGTTTCGCTCTTGTTACCCAGGCTGGAGTGCAATGGCGCGAACTCGGCTCACCGCACCCTCCACCTCCTGGGTTCAGGCAATTCTCCTGCCTCAGCCTCCTGAGTAGCTGGGATTACAGGCACGTGCCACCATGCCCAGCTAATGTTTTGTATTTTTAGTAGAGATGGGGTTTCACCATGTTGACCAGGATGGTCTCGATCTCTTGACCTCGTGATCCACCCACCTCAGCCTCCCAAAGTGCTGAGATTACAGGTTCTTCTACTCTCTTAAAAGATGAGACAGGGAGGGGAGGCGAAGGCCTCAATATGCAAGTGGTTAGGACAGACAGCCACAACCACTGTCTCTCCTGCCCCCTCCTTTCTTAAAACACTATAAAATAGGCCAGGCACGGTGGCTCACATCTGTAATCCCAACACTTCGGGAAGCCAAGGTGGGCAGATTACAAGGTCAGGAGTGAGAGACCAGCCTGAGCAACATGGGGAAATCCCGTCTCTACTAAAAATACAAAAATTAGCCAGGCACGAGGGTGGGCAGCTGTAATCCCAGCTACTCTGGAGGCTGAGGCAGAAGAATTGCTTAAACCCAGGAGGCAAGAGGCTGCAATGAGCTGAGGTGCCACTGCACTCTAGCCTGGGCAACAGAGTGAGACTCCATCTCAAAAAAAAAAAAAAAGAGAGAGACAAAGAAAAAAAAACTATAAAATAAGCCTTGAAATATTTGTCCCTGAGACAGCCGTTGCCTGCCTACTTATCTGTGTCCCCAGGGGTATTTGGCCGCTTTCAGGTCATACCCTTATTTTGTTCATTTTTGCAGCCCTACAGCCTCGAACATAAGGGGTATTTAACCCTACGGCCTCGAACATAAGGGGTATTTAAATATCTGTGGTGTAACAATTTACATGCCAGACCCAGAGAAGACACATATCACTTGTTCCCGTGAGGCCTGTGTGGTTGGAGAAAACTGCCTGGGGGGCCTTAGTAAGTGTGCTAAGAGGAGAGCACCCAGGAAGCCCTTAAGAACAGCTGCCGAGGAGACAGGGAAAAGGCAGGGGTCAGACGACAGGTCCTTTAGGATTGCTGCCCCTCAGGACGGCGGAGGGAAAGGCAAATCGGTCAGGTAGGGTAGGGAGGGCAGGCCTTAAATATGTGGACAGTTTCAGGTGTTCACAGATGACATGGACCTATGGGGTCATAAAATGTATTAGGTGTCTTGATGACCAACACAATTCTTGGATAGATAGTAATTATTAATTTTATCATTTCAAATCCCGGCGGGGGGCTGAAGGGGGAAACAGACTCAAGCATACATAAGTGGTGATTTATTCTAAACACATTTGACTTCTTGGGAATGGGGTTTTTGGACTGTACTGCATTTCTTAGGCAGAGCTTTAAAAGAATGAGACACGTGACTCTTAAGTCAGAATACAAAACTCTACCTATGCTTTTCATTTAGTAATCTCTAAATTACATGACTACTATTTACACAGCGATGACTAAGAACATGAAAAAAAATTAAAGAACTGATGTAAAAGATATGCTTTTCTGGCCGGGCGCGGTGGCTCACGCCTGTCATCCCAGCACTTTGGGAGGCCGAGGCGGGTGGATCACGAGGTCAAGAGATTGAGACCATCCTGGTCAACATGGTGAAACCCCATCTCTACTAAAAATACAAAAATTAGCCAGGCGTGGTGGCGCGTGCCTGTAATCCCAGCTACTTGGGAGGCTGAGGTGGAAGAATCCAGGCGGAGGTTGTATGTAGTGAGCCGAGATTGCACCTCTGCACTACAGCCTGGCAACAGAGTAAGACTCCGTCTAAAAAAAAAAGAAGATATGCTTTCTTTCAAATATTGTTGTCCGTTTGTCCAATAAATATTGTTTAAGCTGGCCATGATCAGGCAACTAAAACAAGCTAATTATTGTAATAACTGACAAAACAGTTCATATCCCTCCTTTATAAATAGCTTTCCACCGCAAGAAAAGACTAACATTCCGACCAAAATGTATAAGGGTCCTAAAGAAACAACTCACAAACAAACACCAAGTAATTGCTACTAAATATATGAAAAGTAGGTAAACAGGATCACCCTCACTAGTGCATAAGTAAATCAAAAATTGAACAACAAAATACCATTGGAAAATAAAATAATGACACTAAATGTTGGGGATACTGCTTACAGGGGAAATAGAATTCATCATGAATGGGTTTAGCTTCATGAATGTTCACCACAGTGAAAAACTGGAAATAACTCTAAATGTTCCATAATATATAATGGGTTTAAATCAGTAATAGAAGATTCATATGGTGGAACAGCACACAGTTGTTTTTAAAATCATGTTGTGTCTGAGCATGATGGCTCACAGCCGTAATCCCAGAACTTTGGGAGGCCAAGGCAGGCAGATCACTTGAGGGTCAGGAGTTCGAGTCCAGCCTGGCCAACATGGTGAAACCCCATGTCTACTAAAAATACAAAAATCAGCCAGGCGTGGTGGCGCATGCCTATAATTCCAGCTACTCGGGAGGCTATGGTAGGAGAATCACGTGAATCCAGGAGGCAGAGGTTGCAGTGAGCCAAGATCATATCACTACACTCCATCCTAAGTGACAGAGTGAGACTCTGTCTCCAAAAAATAAAATAAAATCATGTTGCAAAAGACCAGTCGTGGTGGCTCACGACTGTAATCCCAGCACTTCAGGAGGCCAATCACCTGAGGTCAGGAGTTCAAGACCAGCCTGGCCAACATGGTGAAACCCCATCTGTACTAAAAATGCAAAAATTAGCTGGGTATGGTGGTGAGCACCTGTAATCTCAGCATCTCAGGAGACTGAGGCAGGAGAATCACTTGAACCCAGGAGGCAGAAGTTGCCATGAGCCAAGATCACACCACTGCACTCCAGCTTAGGTGACAAGAACAAAACTTTGTCTGAAAAAAAATAAAATCATTTTGTAAAAGAACGTTTAATTGTAGAACAAGTTAGTAAATGAAAAATACAAGCCTATAGGGTTGAAAAGGCATATAATCCCAAATTGTTTTAAATACATAAAAGGTAGTGAAAATAGGCCAAAATGTGAAATGCCACTGGTATTTTAGCAGGATTTTCATTTTCCTCATTTTCCTGAATTTCCAGCTACTGTACAATGTACCCCCTTACTAATCAGACCACAAATGTTATCAAAGGGACTCTTTAAGGGTTTAACTGAAGAATTCAAACACAAAGCGTTTCCACAGTATTTACAAACACAAAAAAACTCTTCATTTCAAGATTATTTTTCATACTCCTTTAGAAACCAACAGTCAGCTGTTAATGTTATGTGGGCAAACAACAAATGTATTCACCCACCTATGTTTCTGCTTTTTCGTGGTACAATCACATCAAAGGTGAAAGGAAGAATGCCAACCATACAGAAGGGCTTTTTCTTCCTAACAGGATTCATTGAGAGTTACATTCTCATTACACAGAAGAATGTTTTATACCTCCACTACATAATACAGATGGCTCCGTTGTTGGGTCTTTAGAAAAAAAAAGAAAAAGAAAAAAAAACTGGCCAATTGGTGGTCTGTTTATAAAATGAAATTACTAAATATAAGTGGTGATAATTTACCATAATGACAATACCCTTCATAGCTAATATCTGCTAAGTGCCTATTATGTGCTTTGTATCAGTACGTCTTTTCATTCTTCTAAGAAGGCCCAGCCACGTGCAGTGGCTCACACCTGTAATCCCAACACTTTGGGAGGCCGAGGAGGGTCCATCACCTGAGGTCAGGAGTTTGAGACCAACCTGGCCAAAATGATGAAACCCCCATCTCTACTAAAAATACAAAAATTAGCCAGGCATGGTAGTGCATGCCTGTAGTCCCAGCTATTCAGGTTGAGGTACGAGAATCGCTTAAGCCCAGGAGATGGAGGTTGTAGTGAGCTGAGATTGCAACACTGCATTCCAGCTTAGGCAACAGAGTGAGACTCTGTCTCAAAAAAAAAAAAAAGGAAGAAGCAGCAGCCACCCCATGAGGTCAGCGTGACTGTGTCTCTATTTTGCACATAGGTTAAGCTACTTGCCACAGTCACAAAGAAACTGGTGATGCATGAATTCCAAGCTAGGTGACCTCACTTTAAGAGCTAAACTACACTCTCAAGAGCCAAGACAGAAGCTAAAAGATCAGCACCCAGTAAAATCCCTAGAGCGTGTGCTATTTTGGCTGGCACTGAGCACTTTGCCCTGCACTCTCAGTTTTCTTAATGGTGCAAAAGCTGTAAGATACATAAAGACAGTTGCACAGCTGCCTGGCTGGCTTTCAAACTTTCACTATGTCCCTATTAAGAATTCAAACTCCAGTTGTTGGAATGTGTCAGAGGCCACTAAGCTACACATGAAAAAGGAAGAAGATGCAAGAAAAATGCAAATACACTGAGAAGATTTTGAAACAAGGAAGTCTGAAACAGAGCAGATCCAGGTGGTTGTGGTTTTTATGACTCATTGTGTATACATATACACATGAAATTCTGTAACTGACTTACAGGATTAGAGCAAAGTGCAGAGATTGGCAACAGGGATAGCCTATGGGGGAGCTGCTACTGAAATGGACAGAGAAGAAGGCTTTCCCTTCATACGTTATCTGGATACTACTTGAATTCTTGAAAACAAATTGGTTTACTTTTTTATTTTTTAGGGGTTTTTTTGTTTGCTTGCTTGCTTGCTTTTTTCGTTTAGGGTTGCCAAAAGAGCCCAAAAGCAGTCAGTGATCCAAGATAAACTCTGAAATCCTGGCAGTAGCGATAGATCAAAGTTGAGGCTAGAAAGAATAACTTTTTTTTTTTTTTTTTTTAGTGAGATGAAGTCAAGCTGGAGTGCAGTGATGCGATCTCAGCTCACTGCAACCTCTGCCTCCTGGGTTCAAGCCATTCTCCTGCCTCAGCTTCCCGAGTAGCTGGGATTACAGGCATGCACCACCATGCCCAGCTAACTTTGTATTTTTAGTAAAGACAGGGTTTCCTCATGTTGGCCAGGCCGGTCTCAAACTCCTAGCATCCACCTGTCTCGGTCTCCCAAAGTGCTGGGATTGGGATTACAGGTGTGAGCCACCATGCCCGTTCCCTCCCTCCCTCCCTTTCTTCTTCCCTCTCCCCTCCTTCCTTCCTTTTCCCTCCCTCCCCTTTCTTCCTGCCTTCCCTCCCTCCTTCCTTCCTCTCTTTCTTTCTCTCTTAAAAGTGACTCTTTCCTCTTCCCCACAGGGCAGGTGCCACAGTCAGGGATAAAAATCCAAAGTCAGAATACATCCTAGGGACTCCAATGTGTTTTGTCTTTTCTTTTTTTCTTGGAGAAACAGGTACAAATGTGGGAAAAGAAGAACCGGATTTTCTTAAGAAACTCATTCAAAATCTATCAGAAGTCCCCTAGCAAATTATAACGTGCTGCACCCAAGTCTTCCCTACCCAGCACATTTAAATAAAACAGGACCTGATCACTTTACCACCAGCCCGCTCAGCTGTCTCACCATCCTGCCCGAACTGACCAAAGCCCAGTAAAGCGGCCTGCACTAAACCTGGGGCATTATCAGTGCAACTTACCCCCTTTGCCCATCAACTTTAACTCATTCCTCCTTTATTTCTGCCTCAATTACACCCAACTTACATGCACATCAAAGATGTTTCTACAACCAGTTTGACCAGTCCAGCTCCAAACTGTTTTTGTAAAATTTATGTTCTGAAAGTCATTCTCACAGCAAAAAGTCAACACCATAAATAATTATCTCCCTCCCTAATACGTGGGTATGCAGTCTCTTGACTGCATTTGGGTGGGGTTCTTTTTTTTGAAATGGAGTCTCACTCTGTCACCCAGGCTGGAGTGCAGCGGCATGATCTCGGCTCACTGCAAACTCCCCCTTCCCAGGTTCAAGTGATTCTCCTGCCTCAGCCTCCCAACTAGCTGGGATTACAGGCATGCACCACCATGCCAGGCTAATTTTTAGTAGAGATGGGGTTTCACTGTATTGGCCAGGCTGGTCTCGAACTCCTGAGCTCAGGTGATCGCTCAGGTGATCCTTTTCAGGTCTCCCAAAGTGCTGGGATTACAGGCGTGAGCACTGCACCCAGCCCGTTTCTTTTTTGTTGTTGTTAAATTTTATTGAGGTACAATTTACAAATGATGAAATGCACCCATATTCAGTGTTTAATTCATTTAACAAATTTACAGTCATGTAACCACAACCACAGTCATGATATAGAACACCCCACTCCCTCACCCGCAGCTCCTGGCAACGTTTTTCTAGAACTTTTTACTTTTTAAATTGACATATTAATAATGTGCATATTAACAGTGATGCTTCAATACCTATAATGTATAGTGTGACCAGATGAGGGTGTGTAGCACATGCATCGTCTCCAACATTTATTATTTCTTTACGTTGGGAATGTTCAATATCCTCCTTCTAGCTATTTGAACTATATGTTAGTGTTAACTACAGTCATCCTACAATGATAAAGAACTGCTTTTAATTTTCACACATCCAACACATACGTGCCTTCCCACTGGATCTGGATGTTCAGCATACCTCAGTCCTATTGTTCGTACAGCATCTACCCTATGCTGGGCATCAGGAGTCTGATGGTGAAAGGGTGGCCATTATCCTCACCTTCCAGAAGTTCACTGTCTGTTAGGGAGATGAATATTTTTTTTTTTTTTTTGAGACGGAGTTTCGCTCTTGTTACCCAGGCTGGAGTGCAATGGCGCGATCTCGGCTCACTGCAAACTCCGCCTCCTGGGTTCAGGCAATTCTCCTGCCTCAGCCTCCTGAGTAGCTGGGATTACAGGCACGCGCCACCATGCCCAGCTAATTTTTTGTATTTTTAGTAGAGACGGGGTTTCACCATGTTGACCAGGATGGTCTTGATCTCTTGACCTCGCCATCCACCCGCCTCGGCCTCCCAAAGTGCTGGGATTACAGGCATGAGCCACCACGCCCGGCCCAGGGAGATGAATATTAAGTAAATCAATAATCACACAAACATTACAGTTAAAAGATTTTTCTTCTTACAAAGAAAAAGTAGAGGGTATAAGAAAGCATGTAACAGGAGAACACTGCTTAGATTGTAGAGGTCAAGGTGAGTCTTTGTTGGAATTGACATTTAAGACAAGATCTAAATAGCGAGCACTCAGCCCAGTGAAGAGGAGGGCAGGTGTCCAGGCCATGAAACAGCACGTGCAAAAGCTCTGAGCTGTACTGTTCCAGAACTGCCAGTGCCTACAAAGCTGGAAGAGTAAGTAACCGCTGCAGTAAGTAGATGATGGATCTTGGAGGCCATCGGAGGCTCTTGGAATTCATCTAAATGCAAATGGGAAAGCAGCACTGTCCATTACAACTTTGTGACGATGCAAATGTTCAGTTTTAAACTATATAATACAGCAGCTACTAGCCACACATGGCTATTGTACATTTGTACTAGCCATATTTCAAATGTACTTCTTTCTTTCTTTTTGTATGTTTATTTGTTTGTTTAAGGGAGGGCAGGAGATGTTGGGAGTTTGGTGGGAGCAGAGAAGGGAGAGGTGAGTTTAAGATTTTCTCCAATTTTCTGCCACTTCTTCCATTACCATGTATTTAGTAAACTTGGGGCTACCCCTATATGTATTAATCAGGAATTGGTTTTCTCTATAGCATACATTCTCAGTGGGGCAATATTGCCCCCAAAGGAAAGAAAGTGGTTTTGGGGGGAGTAAAAATGTTTATTATTTTCATATACAAAGCAAGCTCTACATACAATACAAAAAAGGATATACAGTACTATCTGTGGTATTTAAACTTCATGGATACTGGGGAAGCTAGATTAGCTACAAGTCTGAAAATGTTGGAAAGAGCTATAATGAAAAAATGCTTGAATAACACTGCCCTAGCGGAAATTGAGGGATGGAGGAAAAGGTGTTAAAAGTAAACAAAAGATCTACCGATGAATGCATCGACAAAACGTGGCATATGCATACGACAGAATACTATTTAATCTCAGAAAGGAAGGAGATCTTGACACAAGCTGCAACCTGTAGAGGGCATTATGCTAAGTGAAATAAGCCAGCCACCAAAAAAAAAAAAAAAAAAAGTATTTTATGATTCTACTTACATGAGGTACTTAAAATAGTTTCATAGAAACAGAAAGTAGAGCTATGGGTACCAGGGACTGGAAGGAAGGAGAAACGGGAAGTTGTTGTCGTCTAATGAATATGGAGTTTCAGTTTTGCAAATGAAAAAGTTCCAGAAATTGTTTACAACATATTAATGCGCTTAACACTACTGAACTGTACACTTAAAAAGTGTTAAGATGGCAAATTATGTTTTGCGTTTTTTTATCACAGTTAAATTTGTTTTTAAATAAAAAGAAAACAAAACAAAAACCCAGAAAGGAAAGGAAAGGGAAAGGAGAGGAGAAAGACAGACCAATGTAAATGAGTATGTTCTGGACTTGTATTTGACTCCGAGCTGGACAGAAACATTACCGATTTTCCTTACACACACCGTGCTACACCAGGAAACCCAAAAGACAGCAGGATATCAAAGTCTCCCTGTTCAGAGTAGGACTGATTTACATGCCCACCCAGGAAAGTAAACGCATCCAAGACACTAGCTACTTACATAGCCCCACTGACAAGATGGCAGTTAAAATATCCCCCAGCAGGCATCACAGGCAGGTGGGTTTGCAGTATTCAAAATGTAATTTCTGTGACCATAAAAAAACTGTATTATGCAGTAAGTGTATTTGGGATTACAGTCAAATGGTCAAACAACATACAGCAACAATTACTGTGCAATATTAACAAAAAGACATAGAGGTCTGTCACACCCCATCAGCTTGATGGGCCCAATTTTTCTTTAACATTTTTATTGAGGTGACATATAGTATAATGTGTGTAAGTAACATGCACTACTCTTCAGTGTTCAACTCTGATTTTCATACCCATATAACTCCCACCTAGATGCATATTTAAAACATCTCCTGGTCTCCAGAAGGTTCCCTCTTGTCCATTCCTAGTCCAAACCCATCTTCACCACTATTCTGACCTGTACACCACAGATGAGTTTCACCTGTTCTTGAACCCCATAATAACACAGTAAGTTCCCTCTTTTCTTAAAGATTATGCCTGTGAGACAACTCTATTGTTGTATATATCAGTAACTCCTTTCTCTTACTGCTGTGTAGTGTTTGATTGCATGACTATGCCTCAATTTATTTATCCATTCTGTTGATGGGCATTTGAATTGTTTCCAACTTGAGACAACTGTGAATAAAGTTGTTTTGAATGATCCTGTACATGTCTTTCAGTGAGTATTTGTCTGCCTTTCTTCCCAGGAGTGGACCTGCCGGGTCACAGGGGAGTTGTGCTATTTACTTTTAGTGGAGACTGCCGGTTTTCGAAGTGGTTGAACCAATTTATACTCACAAAAGCAGAGTTTTCAGTATATAAACTGCCAACATTTCTGAATTCTGGGCACTATCAGTCTTTTTAATTCTAGCCACTGTGGTATCTCATTGTGGTTTTAATTAGCATTTTCCTGATGACTAATAATGTTGTGTGTCTTTTACTGGTCATATGACTGTTCTCTTTTATGAAGCTCCAAACAGACCCAATCCTAAAAGAGTTGTTTTGTTTTTAATAATTAACCACTAGATGACAATATGCCAGGCCCATTTTAGCTCCCGTTCTTGCAATATTGCTAATAGACAGCAGGAGAAAGAATGGACTCTGCCCTGGACACTTGACAGCCATTGTTCAGCTATACAGTACACAAACTAGAATGAGCTCAGGAGAATAAATTCTCTTAAAATGCTTTACCAACAAATAGCTAAGGAGATTTCATTATATTATAGTGACAGAATGGTGCCTGAAAATACTCTCGTAGAAAACTAAAAACAGGTTAAACTTTTACAGCAGATACTTGAAAGTTGATCCTTAGTAACAATTAATGATATTCACGATTTAGGAAGCTCTGACACTCTACCCATTTGGCTACAACCAACCTTTCTTGACACCTTTAAAGTGGCCACTCCTTCCTGAGTCCCAGCTTCCTTTCTGTTAACTGCCTCTTTCCTCAAGCTCCTCAGACTTAGGGGAAGCTGACCCCGCCCTTACTTCCAAAGGGTCTGATGAGCAAATTGATCTCCCTGGCAGAAACTGGTTCAGTATTGAGTAGGGTGCAAAATTCTGGCCCCTGAAATGTACAAAGATGTTTACTAGAGGATTCTGAGAAAGTGTTTTATCATTAAAACACTTATCATGGGGCACTGTCCATTGTGGAAGTGAAGCTGTGAATCCTGACCCTGAGATGTGTAAATGTGTGGTGCTACATTTCAGCTGCATTTTGCTTCTGGTTTAAGGATGAACCCAACACTCACAGAAGAGGACAGGGCCCAAAGAAATAAAGGAAACGTGGGGTTGGGGTAGCCATTGATTGGGAGAATCCTGAGTCCTGCCCTATCTCTGGACTTCTTCTTACATGAGTGCATCAGTTAGGATGCCTTTGGCCACAAATGAGGAGTGGGGGGGTATGTAATTTTCTCACATAATCAGAAGTAGGGGAGTAAGAGTCCAGCTCTTCATCTCTCTGTAACGCCATCTTAAGCACACTGGGTTTGTACCCTCATGCTTGTCCCCTCAAGGTTGAAGGTTGCTGTAACTCCAGGCATCACTTTAAAGACAGGAAGAAGGGGTCCCTGCAACCACTGGCTCCCTGGCACCACATATTTCTTTTCTAAAAGAGGAAAACTTTCCCAAAGCCTCCAAGTGGACTTCTCTGCGTCTCACTAGTCAGAAGTAGGAACCTGTGAAAACAAGTATGTGGTTCTATAATGGTAGGTGGCCAGGGAAGAGAACGCTGGTAGGAGCTGCTGGATTTGCCAAACAACAGGGTGAGCCAGTGCATATCCTTGTTGTTTAAGTCAGGCTTTCTGTTACTTATAACTAAAAGCACAGCAGGCCAGGGACTGTGGCTCACGCCTGTAATCCCAAAACTTTAGAAGGCCTGGGTGGGAGGATCACTTGAGCTGAGGAGTTCCATACCAACCTAGGCAACACAGTGAGACCCCATCTCTACCAAATTAAAATTAAAATTAAAAAATTAGCCAAGTATGGTGGCATGCACCTGTAGTTCCAGCTCTTTAGGAGGCTGAGGCTGAAGATCACTTGACCCTGGAGGTCAAGGCTGTGGTGACCATGACTGTGCCACTGCACTCCAGCCTGAGTGACAGAGTGAGACCCCATCTCAATAATAATAATAATAAATCAAAGCACAACAGTTTAGCTCTGTGACAGTTACTATTCTATCTGGCTACTATTACTATTCTACCTGGAACATTTTGTCTGATATGGTAACTCCAAGGTTCTCTCAACAGACTGCACCATGCACTAAGGCAAGGTAACCCCTGTGACTCACACATACACCTCCAGATGGGCTCCGGAGCCAGAAAGTCTGAGTCAACCTTGTGACATTGGACCCTGTGACCTGATTAACCAACCTTGCAATATTCTGCTGTTGTTCCTGCCTCAGCCCTTCCTGCCTCAACAGATAAGTCCACTGTGACACTGGACCTTGGAGTTTGTTACCCCTCTGCCACAACACCCTTGACCCCAGATGCAAAAACCACCCTGAACTGTTAACTTCCGTAATTTTCCACTGCCTACCCCAAACCTATAAAACCAACTCCTATCCCACCATCCTCCACTGACTCTCTTTTCTGACTTAGCCTGCCTGCACCTGGGTGAATAAACAGCCATGTTACTCACACAAAGTCTGTTTTGGGGGTTCTGTTCATTCAAAGCGTGCTCAACATTTGGTGTCAAAACCCATGCAGGGGTACTCCTTTGGGAGACCGACCCCCCCGTCCCTGCCCTCCCTCTGTGAAGAGAACCACCTGTACCTCAGCACATCAGAGCAGCCCAGCAACCCTCTCGTCACATTCAGATTGGGTAAACAGTCTCTCCCTCTTTCTCTCACTTTTCCTTTTGAGAAAAGGAGACAAGTCTCTCCCTCTTTCTCTCTTTTCCTTTAGAGACAAAGGAGACACTCTTTATCCGTGTAGAGACAAAGAAGACAAGTCTCTCTCTCTCTTGCTCAAAAACTCCAATGTTTGTCACAGACTCGGGAAGACAGTCTTCCCTCAGTGTCTGGTAAATCATGGGGACACCTGCCTGATCACTCACCCACGTTACAGCCCAGGATTCAGTCAGGGATGCCTACTGAAAACCCCATAGCTGCTCACTCCTCCTCCTCTCTACAGGACTTCTCTCCTTAAAACTTACCTTCTTCACCAGGGGCAATATTCTGCCCTCTATTCTTCTGTCTTCTCCTCTAGCCTGCATCCTAAAAAACCTAAAACCTCTTCAACTGTCCCCCGATCTGAAACCTAAGTGTCTCACTTTTTTCTGTAACACAGCCTGGCCTCTAGACAAATTAGATGATCGTTCCAAATGGCCAGAAAATGGCACTTTCGATTTTTCTATTCCATGAGACCTATTTTTTTCAACAAGTGGGCAAATGGTCTAAGGTGTCCGATGTCCAGGCATCTTTTAATACTCCAATCCCTCCCTAATCTCTACTCTCAATGCAACCTGTCCCAAATTTTCCTTCTCTCCCTTCTGCCCACCCCTTCTGCCTCCAACAGTAACTCAGAATCCTCCTTGTCCATTGACCCTTCCGACCTCTCTCCTCCCCGCCTGTCCAAACCAGACCCTAATCCAAGCCCTAAACCCCCCACACAAAGCCTCCTTCCTCCTCCTCTGCCCACAACCCACCTCCTTATGCCCCTCCTGTCACCTCCCACCTCACACCAGGTCCGGCTTACAGTTCAGTTCCGTGGTTACCTCCTCCACCCTGCCCAGCAATTCCCCCTTCGAGAGGTGGCTGGAGCCGAAGGCACAGTTAGGATGCCCATTCCTTTCTCTTTATCCAACCTTTCCCAAATCAGCCAACTGTTAGGCTCCTTTTCATCAGATTCTACCAAATATATATGAGAGTTCCAATGCTTAACCCGGTCCTATAACCTCACCCGGAGTGACTTAAATGTCATCCTTACTTCCACTCTCACCCCTGAAGAATGCTTCATACGCATTTTATCACCCAATCAGCCCCTGACATTAAAAAAGCTACAGAATGAGAATCTGGCCCTCAAACCCCACAACAAGAACAAATCAACCTCTCCTTGAAGGTGTTTAATAACTGGGAAAAAGCTGCCCGGTGGCAGCGCATCTCAGAACTACAGATGCTGGGCTCTGCTGTGAGACAAACCCCAGCCACACCACCAGCTCACAAAGACTTCCAACCCCCAGACTGCGGCGTCCAGCCGCCTTTCCCGGACCTGGCTTCAAGTGTCCGAAACCTGGCCACTGGGCCAAGGAATGCCCGCAGCCTGGGATTCCTCCTAAGCCCTGCCCCGTCTGTGCGGACCCCCACGGAAGGTCGGACTGTCTGACTCACATTGCTGCTCCCAGAGCTCCTGGACCGATTCCTGCCCAGATCTCCTCGGCTTGGTGGCTGAAAACGGATGCCGCCCAAACATCTTGGAAGCCCCCGGACCATCAGGGACACAGAGTTTGGGCAACTCTTACGTGGAGGGTAAGTCCACCCTCTTCTTAATCACCTCGGAGGCCACCCACTCCACGCTGCCTTCTTTCCAAGGAGCTGTCTCCTCTGTCCCCATAACTGTTGTGGGAATTGACGGCAAGGCCTCCACACCTCTCAAAACTCCCCACGTCTGGTGTCAATTAGACCAACACTCCCTTCCACATTATTTCCTAATCATCCCCACGTGTCCAGTTCCCCTGTTAGGCCTGGATATCCTAGTAAAATCGTCTGCCTCCTTAACTATTCCTGGGCTACGGCCACACCTCACTGCTGCCCTCTTCCCGGAACCTGCACCTCCCTCAATAGCTCCCCTTATGTCCCCCACCCTAACCCTAGGGTGCGGGACACCACCTCCCCATCCCTTGCTCACTCACCCCTCTTCATCCCCTCAAAACTAACCACCCTTATCCTGCCCAGCACCAGGACCCCACCCCAGCACAAGCCTTCAGAGGCCTACAGCCTGTTATCGCTCGTTACTACAACACGGCCTCAGTTCCCACCAACTCTCCCTACAATAACCCCATTACCTGTCCAAAAACCGGACAAGACTTACAGGTCAGTCCAAAACGCTTGCCTTATTAATCAGCTAATGCTCCCCATCCCTCCTGTAGTGCCAAACCCCTGTACTTCCTCCAACTTCTCTAAAAGTCACCCGAATTCCTGAGAAAACCTAAATGCCCTGCTCCCGTCTGTCTTGCTGCTTCACCTTCTTCCTCCATTCCGCATGCCAAGACATTTTCTGGTGCCACCCCCCGCTGCCACCCTTAACACTCTTCTAAAATGAATAAATACCCTTCTTTCCCAAGGTACCCCATGTAACTTTTTCCCCAATAAAGCACAGCTGTTTACTTTCCTCCCCGTTCTTTGCCTGTTCCTCCTGCTTCCTTGGCTCTCCCACATAATTGCACCTATTATTTCCAACCACCTCAACAAAACCCTTTTAACCCATTCTTTGCTAAACCAGCCCACCCCAACCCTAACAAAGGGTTGCTGGCTTTGCCTCTCTCTATCAGCTACAACTTATATTGCCACTCCCATCCCTGCAAAAACCTGGGTTCTTAACTCGCCTCACTTACCACCCTCGCTAAAAATCTCCTTTCAACTCTTAACTATGCAGACATCCATAGTTAACTATCACTAACATGCTCAAACATACCCTACAAGGACTCGTAGTACAGCTTCTGTGCTCCCACATTTCCAACCGCACTCCATATACAGGTAGTAACAAACCCATACACGGTTCTGTAACCACAAATACTGTTTTAACTTTTCAGGCCCCTTCCTGCTTCCAACACAACCTATCCTCCGGCCTACCTCTTGGCCACCTCCTACTCCATCAGTGCAACTTTACCTTAAAACTCCAAGCCCCAACCAACTATCAAAATTTTCTAGTCACCCAAACTGCTTTATTCAGCCAACCTGTCCGCTTCACAGGACCCCCAAAAAGTCAACACCACTTCTTTAACAAATAATCAGGGTTTTATAATGCTTTCTCATACACCTTGAAAACAAGACCTCTCCTTCCACACAATCACCCTATCAAACCCCACTACAACCTTTCACAGCCACGGCCCTTGCTGGTTCTCTTGGTATCTGGGTACAAAACCCTAGCTCCTTCGGAACATTTTCTCACCTTTTCAGTCTACGCTTCCAGTTCTGCCTAAGCCAAGGGCTTTTCTTCCTTTGTGGCTCTTCCACCTACCTCTGCCTTTCTACCAACTAGACAGGCACCTGTACCTTAATTTTCCTTACTCCCAAAATCCTGTTTGCCAATGGAAATAAACACCTCCCCGTCCCCGTTGTAACTCCTTCACGCATTCCGTTAATCCCCTGGCTTGTGGGATTAGGAGTCTCCACTGCTGCAATCGGGACAGGTAGAGCAGGCCTCACTACCTCCATCACTACATCCCACAGTCTCCCTAATGACTCTTCCGCCAGCATTTCAGACAGTACTCAAACACTCTCTGTTCTCCAACCCCAAGTTAATTCCCGAGTGACACTTGTCCTCCAAAATCACCAAGGCCTCGATCAATAGACTGCTAAGAAAGGAAGAATCTGCCTATTCCTAAATGAAGGATGCTGCTTTTTATCTAAACCTTGTCTATAACGCCATCAAAGACTTTAAAGACAGGGCCCAAAAGCTCATTAATCAGGCAAATAATTATTCTGGACCTAGCTAGCCACTCTCTAACTGGGTATCATGGCTCCTTCCATGAGCAGGCCCCTTATACCCATTTTTCTCCTCTTATTTGGACCCTGCCTTTTCTGACTAATCTCTCAATCCCTACAAAATTGTATCCAAGCTATAACCAATCAGTCAATATGTCAAATGCTCCTTTTAACAACCCCACAATGTCAACCTTTGCCCCAAAATCTCTCGGTAGTCTAAATTCTTTCCCATTTTTAGGTTTCCCCGCTGCCCCCAATCCTGCTCAATGAAGCCCTGAGAAATGTCACCCACCACCCCTGTGTACATCCCCCAAATTTCACTGCCCCCCACTTTTTTTAGTTTTTAGTTTTTCCTTTATATTATTAATATAAAAAAAGGCAGAAATGCAAGGTTCTTTGAATTGACTGCATCATGGACCCCTGTGACACACACACACCTCCAGATGGGCTCCGGAGCCAGAAAGTCTGAGTCAACCTTGTGACACTGGACCCTACAACCTTATTAACTGACTTGCAAACATTCTGCCATTGTTCCTGCCTCAATCATCCTGCCTCAACTGATAAGCCAACATTATGACACTGGACCTTGGAGCTTGTGACAACCCCTCCCCCCCACAACAACCCTGCCCCCGGCTTACAAAAACCACCCTGAACTGTAACTTCTGTAACTTTCCACTGCCTACCCCAAATCTATAAAACCAACTCCTATCTCACCGCCCTCCATTGACTCTTTTCAGACTCAGACTCAGCCCACCCACACCTGGGTGAATAAACAGTGATGTTTGCTCACACAAAGCCTGTTTGTGGGGGAGGGGGGGTCTCTTCATTCAAAGCACACTTAACAGTAACCACACATACCTATTTACATTATTTTTACTTTTATTATTGTTATTTTTTTTAATAGAGACGAGGTTTCACCATGTTGGTCACGCTGGTCTCAAACACCTGACCTTGTGATCCCCCTACCTCAGCCTCCCAAAGTGCTGGGATTACAGGCGTGAGCCATCGCCCTGGCACTGTTTACATTTTAATTTAACTAAAATTAAATACAATTAAAGGTTTAATTCTTCAGTCACTCCAGCCACATTTCAAGTACTCCATAGTCACACGTGGCTAGTGGCTATCATATCTGTGGAGTCCGATTTAGGAACAGAAAGTCAGGCTGGTGGGACCCAGGGAAAGCAAAAACAGAAATCAGATACGCTAGAAGTCTGCCTTTCTTCATGGTCCAGGACACACAGCCCTCCTGCACAAATAACTTACAATCTTTCTTCGCCAACTATCACCAGACTCCTGCAAGTTAGCTCACTGCAACGTCGGTGTTTTATCGGTACCGCACGTGGCATTCTGCAGCCTGAGAACCATCCTATAAAACCCCCAGGAGCACTTTGTTTCCTGGCAGGCGGCTCCTCTTCTGCTGATTCTGACCGTTGCACTCTTGCAACATATTTTCCTAGTGTCTCTACTAAATCCACCCTTCTTCACCTACAACTGTCTTGGTAAATTCTTTTTTTTTTTCTTTGAGATGGAGTCCACGTCCCAGGTTCAAGCGAGTCTCCTTCCTCAGCCTCCTAAGTCACTGGGATTACAGGCGTGCGCCACAACACCGGGCTATTTTTTGTATGTTTGGTAGAGATGGGGTTTCACCATGTTGGCCAGGCTGGTGTCGAACTCCTGACCTCAGATGATCCACCCATCTTGGCCTCCTAAAGTGCTAGGATTACAGGTGTGAGCCACTGCACCCAGCTTTGGTAAATTCTTTTACCCCCATGCTACCGGACTAGATCGTCACTGCTCACCCACAACATTTTGGTGGCGTGTAGGGGGATCTCTCTCGGGATGGGAACTCTCGAAACTCTCTCCCTTCTCTCTTTCCCTTTCTCAAGTTGGCACCCTCAGAGCATGGAGGCAACTGCAGGTCTCTGGCAGGGGCTACACTCCGGAGGGACTGAGGAGTCTGCCTGGAAGTGTCTGACTGCCACTGCCCGGTTAGGGTGAGGGGCCTGGGTTCACTTTCTCTTTTCAGTCTTTCAGCAGCTGGCTTCGATGGTAACCATCTGGCTGCTCTCCAGTGCTGCCTAAAGGCCAAAGGGTGAAGAGGGCTGGCTGCCTTGCCTGAAGAGAAG
Source organism: Callithrix jacchus (assembly GCF_049354715.1). Lineage (NCBI taxonomy): Eukaryota > Metazoa > Chordata > Mammalia > Primates > Cebidae > Callithrix > Callithrix jacchus. The sequence goes on from NC_133518.1 coordinate 74,845,871, forward strand.
AAGACTCAACTATCTTTTCTGGTCAAAAGTCCCTGATCCCTACAAGTGCATGACTGGCAGCAGAAGCTCATTCAGAGCGAATTCACACATTTTGGGTAACTCAGGCACTCTCTTTCTCACTCTACATTCTCCTGTGGGGTCAGCCAGCCATCCTGTCTTGGACATTGCTAAATCAGGTGACCTCGGACAGCCTCAAAATGGTGAAGCTTCCCTTACCCATCCCCTCTCCTGGACGGGCACCAGGTGAGATCTTCCTTTACCCTTTTTCTCCTCGGACCTGGGCTGATCACCTAGCGTGAGTACCTGGACTGGCCGTCCGCGTTAAAACCTATGACCAGCCAAGTGCTCTTTTCTAATCTGTGGAACGCCCCTTCAGAAAGTACACCCAAGTCCGCAGATGCAAGCGGAATCCTCTTTTCATCTCAGCAGGACGTCCCAAGAAAAGTGTAGTCAGTGCCCTCACGTGGCATGGCCCCCAAGCAGCATGTTTTCCAGTCCCACCATGGGACAGTTCCCCCATCTATCCCTCAAACTCACCCCTGGGCTACACTCTAAAGCCTTAAAATGAATTTAACTCTCAGACTCTCAAAAAAGAGAAATGTCTAATCTTCTTGTGTAACACAGCATAACCTTTATACAAAAAAAAAAATCATCAAATCAGTTTCCTCAGTCTTTTATAACCAAAGCAGAATAAGAATGAGGCTAAAAAGACAGATGCAGAGACAAAAAGCAGGCTCAACGGCTGGCTGCTTCACAAGACCCCAGCCCCTTCCCATTGCCCTAAGGACACTCCTCCAGATAACTGCCATCGAGCAAAAGGCCAGGCCACTAAAAGGGAAAGCACCTCAGTTGCATAAATGAACAAAAGCCCCACATGCTTGCCCCCCTCTGCCACAAGCTCGGCCACTGGCAACAGGACTGCCCTGAGAGCCAAAGGGGCCTCCGGGACAGAATCCCAAACCCCAATGGCCTTACGCTAAAGAAACTCCTTAACAGCTCACCTTAACCAGTGATTTGCAGAGGTGAGGAAGAATTCATCTCACCCATAAAGGTCTGGGCTGTGGGCTCTCCCTGATGGGAGATAAACAAGGGTGTTAGGGGTGAAGGCCCCACACTGTGCAGTGGCTGAAAGGCTCACAACCCCTCCTATAAAACTTAACCTTTTCCTCTCCATTCCTTTTTTCTTTTTCTGTTCAATCTAGGGGTCCAGATTGAAAAGACAGTTTCTAACATCCTAACCCCTGATTTCATTGTTCTCTTTAAAGCTCTAGCTGGTTACATATTATGGCCTGTTTTTGTGCACATTTTAAACTAATGGGCAAACTGCACGAAAAATTTGGAGCTCAAATGGTTAACCTGCACGATAGGGTTAAGTAGAATCTTCTAAAGTTCTCTATCTTCCTCGCTTTTTTCCTGTCTGCTTTAAATCTACTGTTACTAAGTCACTGGTGCTGAGATAAGACTCGTTATTTATGGTCTAACTAGAATGTAAACATTGGAAACTCATTTAAAGTTAAAGGAAAAAAAAGGTAAAAGAAGCTCTGTTAAACAAATAACCTAGAATTTTTTAACCTTCCTTAAAAGTTAATAGAAATAGTCCAGCACAGTGACTCATCCCAGCACTTCGGGAGGCCGAGGCAGGCAGATCATAAGGTCAGGAGTTTGAGACCAGCCTGACCAACATGGTGAAACTCCCCCATCTCTACTAAAAATACAAAAACTAGCCCAGCGTGGTGGCAGGCGCCTGTAATCCCAGCTACTAAACTCAGGAGGCTGAGACAGGAGAATCACTTGAACCCAGGAGGCAGAGGTTGCAGTGAGCTTAGATTGTGTCACTGTACTCCAGCCTGGATGACAAGAGCAAGACTCTGCATCAAAAAAAAAAAATTAATAAAAATAAATCCTACACCTCTTTTGGATCTTATTCTTTGGTTTTTGTTTGGTTTGGTTTGGTTTGGTTTTTTTGAGACAGAGTCTCACTCTGTCGCCCAGGCTGGAGTGCAGTGGTGCGATCTCGGCTCACTGCACCCCCTGCCTGCCAGGTTCAAGCAATTCTCCTGCCTCAGCCTCCTGAGTACCTGGGACTACAGACGTGCACCGCCACACCCAGCTAATTTTTGTATTTTTAGTAGAGACAGAGTTTCACCACGTTGGCCAGGCTGGTCTTGATCTCCTGACCTCATGATCCACCCACCTCAGCCTCCCAAACTGCTGGGATTACAGGCGTGAGCCACCACGTCCAGCCATTGAATCTTATTCTTAGGGCTACCTTTTTATTCAGTTCTACTGCAGGCTCTCGGTAATTATCCAACTGCCTCTCTTATGCAGCTTCCCCCTCTTCATATTGAAGTTTTTACAAGGGAGGTAGTATACAATCGCTATTTGCAAGGAAACTTCCAAGATCACCCACCAGTCAGAATTTCTTTATATTTTCCCGGTAATGACATATCCCCACCACACCACAACAATGTGCTGAGGTACTTGGTGTTAACCTGTTTTGCTTATACTCGTTACGGCCCTTCTTTCCTGTCTCCCTGCGTTTCCCGTATATTGTGATTCTCCTTAAACACGGCTCTGTTTCTATTGGTCTGTCATGGCTATTGTCTCAGTGGTTATACCCAGACATCTGCTCTACTCAGCAACATCACAGGTTGCTAACGTAACACTCAGCACTGACTGCTGGATGTGCCCTGGCAAACAAGCACTTGAGGACAACATCACACTCTTAGCCGTCCCATGATCTACATAGAAGAAATCGTTTAGCCCAGTTCTCTGGATTAGACTATACTGTGTACACGCACACCAAAAACATAGGTCTAGGAGAGGGACCTGGGCCAATCAGTCCCTCATGGCGATCATCCACCATGACAAAGCAAATAGAGAAGGCACCAGAAATGGCCTGTAAGGCTCGCCTCTGCATCAGAAACTCCAAGGGGTCTGGCCCTTTGCTAGGGACTTTAACACAAGCCTGTCAGGCCTCCAAGTCCAAGCCTGGCCATTATAGCCTTGGTGACCCACACATACACCTCTGGATGGTCCCCAGGAGCCAGAAAGTCTGAAACCAGGTGGCCACAGAAAGAAGCGAAACAACTTGTTTCTGCCTCAACTAATTGCTCTCCCCTTGCAACCTGCAACCATTGTTCCTGTTTAGCCTTGTGAAAATTTCCCCCCGAAACTGGATTTGTCAAAACCCCTCCCCTGTAACTGTGTAGTTTACCGTACCCTCCCCTCTGATTGCGACCAATACACCCCCACTCTTATGATCACGCCTGTTTGTAATAATGACCCCTACCCTGGTGATCATGCATCCCCTCTCTTATGATCACGCCTGTTTGTAATAATGACCCCTACCCTGGTGATCATGCATCTGTGATGTCTTTCCTCTCCCCAAGATAGATAACCACCGTTAGCTGACCATTTGCCCCAACCTACATAACCAATCCCCTTGTCTACCCCCTTTGCCTAACTCGTTTCTCAGACTTGGCCCACTTGCACCCAAGTGTAAAATAAACAGCCTTGTTGCCCACACGAAGCCCGCCTGGTGGTCTCTTTAGGTCGCCTGCCAAAGCCCATTATAATTACATCCTTAAGTATAATCAAACATGCCAGGAATGGTAGCCGAACAACATAGCTAACAAGTTCACTATGTACCTCTGCAGGTTTTCTCTGTGGTTGGGAAACAACAAAGCTAATGCCAGCAAAATTTAGAGTGATTTCTTTATGCCTATAAATAGTTCAGGAAATGGGATGGAATATAGAGGAATAAGGGTTGAAACTGAACAACTTCTTAACCTCACTAATGTCTCCATCTTTTCTCAATTTTCCCTCATCCCATTAATATTTATCTGTCAGGACAGGCCCAACTTCTCCTGCCTATAATGTTTATATTAGTTTATTTGCACCCTGTATTGTTAATGAAATATCTTTTTAGCCAGGCACGGTGGCTCACACCTATAATCCCAGCACTTTGGGAGGCTAAGGTGGGTGGATCACGAGGTCAGGAGTTCGAGACCAGCCTGGCCAATATGGTGAAACCCCGTCTCTACTAATAATAGGAAAAAAACTCAGCTGGGCATGATGGCACATGCCTGTAGTCCCAGTTACTCGAGAGGCTGAGACAGAAGAATCACTTGAACCCGGAAGTACAGGTTGCAATAAGCCGAGATGGCACCACTGCACTCCAGCCTGAGTGACAGAGCAAGACAGTCTCAGAAGAAAAAAAGAGAAATATCTTGTTTTGTATCTTCTAGAATACAACAACTTCAAATCAAAATGTTACTGCAGTAAGGGTATCAGCTACTAAAAGAACTAAGGAATCCCCTTTGGAGCCAGCAGAACAAAATTTTAGGCTGCAAATGCTGTACCCCTGTGATCCCACAGCAACTCTGCCCAATTTATCTCCCAACCAGGGATTTAGGCCCATGTAACCTCCTGACCGACTATCAATCCTAGGTGGGGCCAATGCTACATCCCTGGTCAGCAAGAAGGTGAAGGTGAGACCTTCTCACATGCCAAAGATTTGTCATCCCTCCTCTGTCAGGGGAGGAATGTGGAGTCCTAACTACAGAAGTCAGGCTGGTAGGACCCAGGGAAAGCAAAAACAGAAATCAGATAAGCTAGAAGTCTGCCTTTCTTCATGGTCCAGGACACACAGCCCTCCTGCACAAATAACTTACAATCTTCCTTCGCCAACTATCACCAGACTCCTGCAAGTTAGCTCACTGCAACGTCGGTGTTTTATCGGTACCGCACGTAGCATTCTGCAGCCTAAAAGCCATCCTATAAAACCCCCAGGAGCACGTTGTTTCCTGGCAGGCGGCTCCTCTTCTGCTGACTCTTAACTGTTGCCCTCTTGCAACATATTTTTCTACTTTCTCTAATAAAACTGCCCTTTGTCACCTACAACTGTCTCGGTAAATTATGTCCCCCGACACCACCAGCCCAGTCGCTGCTCGCCCCCAACAGTATCTGACAGTGCAGATCTAGAATATCTCATTCACTGCAGAAAGTTTTGGAGAGTGCAGTTCCAGACAGAATAGTAAGCCAGGTGCCCCATCTGAAATATTACTTTTCTACTCAGTGGAAATTTAGCCTTCAATCCCTTGTGTGTGAGAGTATGAGGGCTGTTTCCCAAATTTTGGAGTGCGCCAGGAGTTGGGTATACCCATGCTCCATCCCACTTCCACCTCTTAGAATCATGCTGTCTTCCTAGCCTGCACAAATCTAAGATGTGAAGATGAATATCTGCAGTCAGGAGCTAAATTATCATGGAATTACTTCTGTGCCACATTTTTATATAGAATGTGGGGTCACGGCTGGGCGCGGTGGCTCACGCCTATAATCCCAGCACTTTGGGAGGCCGAGGCGGGTGGATCACGAGGTCAAGAGATCGAGACCATCCTGGTCAACATGGTGAAACCCCGTCTCTACTAAAAATACAAAACTTAGCTGGGCGTGGTGGTGCGTGCCTGTAATCCCAGCTACTCAGGAGGCTGAGGCAGGAGAATTGCCTGAACCCAGGAGGCAGAGGTTGCGGTGAGCCGAGATCGCGCCATTGCACTCAAGCCTGGGTAACAAGCGAAACTCCGTCTCAAAAAAAAAAAAAAAAAAAAAAAAAAAGAATGTGGGGTCACAGGTTGTGGTGAGCAAACCCAGCCCATATCTCTCCAAGCATTCCCTGATGAGTGCCCACAGTATTACAACTGGAAATGGTCTCCTGCCCCATAGCTTCCCATACATATATAATTTTACATTTCTATCTTCTTGTTCCCTTGAAAACTAGAGCAAAGACCTGCAAAACCAAGGGACACCCGATAAACTGCCATCGACCTTGCAAAGCAAGAATAAAGAAAAACTTCTGACATGATTTCATGAAGCAACGTGTTTTTTTGTTTGAGAAGGGGATGGGGGGAAAAGGCTTGTTTTCTACTGATTTGATCCCAACTTGACTAGCCGTTGAGAATTTTCGATACGGCCAACTTTAAAGTCCTGTTTCCCTTGACATTCATATTAGGACTTCATTCACCACACACTGACTCACTCTTGTCCCTTCGCTAAGCAGAACTTCACAAGGTGTTTTTCATTAAATTCTTCATTACACACAGAACATTTCACTATGGAGAAAAGCAGAAGCAGGACTCCTGGGGGGTCTAATTATATTAATACTGCTTTATGATTCAATGTTTCCAGGATTAAATTAATACAGGACTAAAATAACTTGTACCTGTGTGCCCTGAGGAAAGAGACACAGATTTTCAAAGAAAACCCAAAGTAATAAGAAAATGTTAATTTAAAAAATTATATATATAATTCTCACAGGAGCATTTTTTAAAAGCTCCTTAGAAAACATGAACTAATGTCCTTAAATTTTCAAGACTTACATGAAAAAAACAAAACCTTACTAAAAAAAAGTATTTTAAAAATACTAACATGTTTCTGTTTGGACAAATTCACTATTATAAAATGTCAAGTCCTCTCATGTTAATGAATTAATATATATTTTCAGCAAAATTTCAATTTGTAAAAAATAAAATCCTTAAAGAACTTAATGAAGCAGCTCTCAAGACTATCTAAAAGAATAAACAAGCCAGAGAATTGCAAAGATGTTTTTAATAAAAAGAGAAGTATCAAGAGGGAATCTTCTTCCAGGTGAAGCTTACAGGATAATAGTAAATCAAATAAAACAAAATGAAATAAAAAATTTAAAAGTAGAAGAGGGAATCTTCTCTAACATTTTAAAATATAAATTTGTAAAACATTAAAAAAAAATTTTTTTTTGAGACAGAGTCTTGCTCTGTTGCCCAGGCTGGAGTAAAGTGGTGCAACCTTGGCTCACTGCAACCTCCACCTCCTGGGTTCACGTGATTCTCCTGCCTCAGCCTCCTGAGTATCTGGGATTATAGATGTACACCACCATGCCTGGCTGATTTTTGTATTTTTGGTAAAGATGGGATTTCGACATGTTGGCCAGGCTGGTTTCAAACTCCTGACCTCAAGCGATCCATCCACCTCAGCCTCCAAAAGTGCTGGGATTACAGGCATGAGCCACCGTGCCTGGCCTATAAAACATTAAATTGTTAAAGTTGGGTACTGACATGAAAGTAAGCCCATCAATGGAACAAAATAGAATATCCAGCAATAAATATATATAGTACAAAAAGCGTTGACACATTCCATGTGTGATAAAGGTGGCTTTTAAAGTAAATCAAAAAAGAATGAATCATTTGGTACAACTGGCTAACCGTCTGGAAAATAAGTTAAATTCCTACTTGACTCCATGTAGTAGGCCAAGTAACAGAGTCCCCCAAAGACAGCCAGATCCTCATCCCCAGAAACTATGAATATATTACATTACACAGTAAAAAGAACTTTTCCAATGTAATTATGATTACAGACCGTAAGCTGGGGATATTATCCTGGATTATCATGGTGAATCCAATGTAACGACAGGAACTCTTTGGCTGTCGCTCATGGCTGGAGTCAGAGAAGCTCGTGAAAAGAGGGACTCAAAGAAGCTCATGGAAAGAGAGATGCAGCAGCAGATTTTTTTTTTTTTTTTTTTTTTTTTTTTTTTGAGATGGAGTTTTGCTCTTGTTACCCAGGCTGGAGTGCAGGGGCACAATCTCAGCTCACTACAACCTCTGCCTTCCCAGGTTCAAGCAATTCTGCCTCAGCCTCCCAAGTAGCTGGGATTACAGGCATGTGCCACCACCTCCAACTAATTTTTTTTTTTTTAGTAGAGACGGGGTTTTGACATGTTAGACTGGTCTTGAACTCCTGACCTCAGGTGACCCACCCGCCTTGGCCTCCCAAAGTGCTAGGATTACAGGCGTGAGCCACTGCACCCAGCTGAGATGCATGAAAGATCTGAAGCATGAAAAGGAGTGGGTCCATCACTGCAGGCCTTGACGGCGGAGTGGGGAAGAGTGATGAGGAATGTGGGTCACCTTAAGGAACAGAGGCTCCCAGCTGACACAGTAAGCAAATGAGGACCTCAGTCTTACGGCTACCAGGAACTGGACCCTGTCAACAACATGAGTGAGTTTTGAAGCAGAGGTCTTTGCAGACTTTCCCAGTAGGATCCCAGCCAGCCAACACCTTGGTTTTGGCAGTGTGAAACCAGCCAAGTTTTCTAACCCACACTTCTAACCTACAGAATGTGAGAGGATAAATTCATGTTGTTTTAAGCCACTAAGTTTGTGGTCATTTATTATGGCAGCAGTAGGAAACTAATACACATCATATACCACGTACACCAACGTTAGTTCCAAATGAATAAAAAAAGTCAGTGTGAAAATGATACCACAGCAACAAGCTCACACCTGTAATCCTGGCACTTTGGGAGGCTGAGGCAGGTAGATCATGAGGTCAGGAGATCAAGACCATCCTGGTCAACATGGTAAAACCCTGTCTCTACTAAAAATAAAAAAATGATCTGGCCATGGTGGTGTGCGCCAGTAATCCCAGCTGCTCCGGAGGCTGAGGCAGGAGAATCACTTGAACCCGGGAGGCAGAGATTGCAGTGAGCCGAGATGGCACCACTACACTCCAGCCTGGACACAGAACAAGTCTCCGTCTCAAAAAAAAAAAACAGTAATATGAAGAATCTCAAAAGTTTACGTTGAGCAAAAGAAGCCAGACAATAAAACATAATTCTAGAACAGGCAAATCTCTAAGAAATCAGAACAGTAGTTGCCGAAAAAGAGAGGGGCGCAGACTGGAAAGGGGTTATCAGTGAAATTTCTGAGATAATGGAAATGTGTATTTTGACTGTGATGGTGGCCACACGGGCGTATATGTTTGTTAAAACTCATTGAACAGTAACTTAAAACCTTTGCCTTTTATTACCTGCAAATATCTCATTTTTTAAAAAGCACTGAGATCCAGGCGATGAGCACAGGTGGGAAGGGTTAGGTGCCCAGCCACTCAGTCCCACACCTGCATCTATCATCATGTAAACGCGTCTGCTGTGCTGGCTGGCAGGCCCTGTGGCGGCTGGCTGAGGGTTCTGCTGTCCTTGCCACACCATTAAAGTGCAGCTTCCTCCGGCCAAAAAAAAAAAAAAGCACTGAGAAAAAGAACAGCACTAAGAGAAAATCTAGGTACAATCTTTAGATAATCAACCAATCTAGGAAGAAATTTGCCAATACCTAACGAAGTGGCACATGCAGATGCCTTTGATCTAGCAACTGACTCTACTTCTGGGAATGGATCTTACAGACTGACTGCATACGTGGGAAATGGCAACTGTATAAAATTATTCACTGTCATGTTGCTTGTAACAATAAAAGACTGGGACCAATCTTAACACCTATCGACAGGGGATTGGTTCAATATATTAAAGAGCAGCTCCCACCAAAAACAAAGTATTAATCAAGTATTTAAAAAAAAAACAGTGAAGATGGCTCTGTATACCGACCTACGATAACCTCCAAAATATATTTGAAAAAGCAAATGCAGAACAGTGTGTATATTATGTTCCCTTTTGTGCAGAAAGAAAGAGAAGGGCTGAATAACAATATATGTTGATGTGTCTCATAAAGTGCAGTGGCTCATGCCTATAATCCCAGCACTTCGGGGGACCAAGGTGGGTGGATTGAGCCCAGAAGTTCCAGACCAGCCTTGGCAACATAGCGAGACCGCATCTCTACAAAAAAATGCAAAAATTAGCCAGGCATAGTGGCATATACCCACAGTCCCAATTACTCAAAAGGCTGGAAGCAAAAGGATCTCTTGAGCCCTGATCAAGGCTGCAGTGAGCCATAATCACACCACTGAACTACAGCCTGGACAACACAGCAAGACCCTGTCACAAAAAAGAAAGAAGGAATATATATTTGCATTTGCTTGTATGTGCATAAAGAAATTCTGGGCCAGATGTGGTGGCTCACACTTGTAATCCCAGCACTCTGGGAGGCCAAGGTGTTAGGATCACTTATGGAGGATCAGTGAGCTATGATCACACCACTGCCCTTCAGCCAGGGGAACAGAGCAGGAGAATCTGTCTCTTTAAAAAAAAAATCTGGAAGGATCCACTAGAAGTAAAATTATTTATCCTTATTGGGAGGCTAGGGCAGAGAACACAGAAGACTTTTCTTCACAACCTTTTCAATGCTGTTAGACTCTTGAATTACATAAATTCAAAAGAGCTTTACTGCAGTTTTATGCAATCGTCACATTTGAGGCCATTTTAACGATACCAAAAGAAGAAATCATAAAGAAAGTAACAAACATGAATCCATGAAAATTACAAACTCCTGTATGTCAAAAGGCATTGAAAATACTTTAAATCAACATGGCTACGGGTAGACATTCACTCACATACTGCCATGGCAGGATAAAGCCGTACAGCATCTGTCTATAGAAATGTTCAATGCTTATCATCTTAAGGAGATTTAAGATGATAACAGACAAACAGAGCCAAATCATGAGCAAACTCCCATTCACAATTGCTACAAAGAAAAATAAAATATCTAGGAATACAACTAAAAAAGGATACGAAGGACCTCTTCAAGGAGAACTACAAACCACTGCTCAACGAAATAAGAGAAGACACAAGCAGATGGAAAAATATTCCATGTTCATGGTTAGGAAGAATCAATATCGTGAAAATGGCCATACTGCCCAAAGTAATTTATAAACTCAATGCTATCCCCATCAAGCTACCATTGACCTTCTTCACAGAACTAGAAAAAAACCACCGTAAACTGCATATGAAACCAAAAAAGAGCCCACATAGCCAAGACAATCCTAAGCAAAAAGAACAAAGCTGGAGGCATCAGGCTACCTGACTTCGAACTATATTACAAGGCTACAGAAATCAAAACAGCATGGTACTGGTACCAAAATAGAGATACGGACCAATGGAACAGAACAGAGGCCTTGGAAGTAACACCATACACGTACAACCATCTGATCTTTAACAAACAAGACAAAATCAAGCAATGAGGAAAGGATTCCCTGTCTAATAAATGGTGTTGGGGAAACTGGCTAGCCATGTGCAGAAAGCAGAAACTAAACCCCTTCCTTACACCTTACACAAAAATTAACTCCAGATGGATTAAAGATTTAAACATAAGACCTAACACTATAAAAGCCCTAGAAGAAAACCTAGGCAATATCATTCAGCACATAGGCGTAGGCAAGGACTTCCTGACTAAAACACAAAAAACAATGGCAACAAAAGCCAAAATAGACAAATGGGATCTAATTAAACTTAAGAGCTTCTTCACAGCAAAAGAAACAATCATTAGAGTGAATCAGCAACCAACAGAATAGGAAAAAATTTTTGCAAGCTACCCATCTGACAAAGGGCTAATATTCAGAATTTACAAAGAACTAAAACAAATTCACAAGAAAAAAAAAAACAACTCCATCAAAAAGTGGGCAAAGGATATGAACAGACACTTTTCAAAAGAAAACATATATGATGCCAACAAACATGAAAAAATTGCTCATCATCACTGGTCATTAGAGAAATGCAAATCAAAACCACAATGAGATACCATCTCACACCAGTTAGAATGGCAATCATTAAAAAATCTGGAGGCAACAGATGCTGGAGAGGATGTGGAGAAATAGGAACACTTTTACACTGTTAGTAGGCGTGTAAATTAGTTCAACCATTGTGGAAGACAGTGTGGTGGTTCCTCAAGGATCTAGAAATAGAAATACCATTTGACCCAGCAATCCCATTATTGGGTGTATACCCAAAGGATTATAAATCATTCTATTATAAAGACTCACACACACATATGTTCATTGTAGCACTGTTTACTATAGCAAAGACTTGGAACCAACCCAAATACCCATCAATGATAGACTGGATAAAGAAAATGTGGCACATATACACCACGGAATACTATGCAGGCCTAAAAAAAAGGATGAGTTCATGTTCTTTGCAGGAACGTGGATGAATTTGGAAACTATCATTCTCAGCAAATTGACACAAGAACAGAAAACCAAACACCACATGTTCTCATTTACAAGTGGGTGTTGAACAATGAGAATACATGGACACAGGGAAGGGAACATCACACACTGGGGTCTGTTGGGGGATGGGGAGCTAGGGGAGGGATAGCAGGGAGTGGGAAGATTGGGGAGGGATAACATTAGGAGAAACACCTAATGTAGGTGACGGGGGGATGGAGGCAGCAAACCACCATGGCACGTGTATACCTATGTAACAATCCTGCAAGATCTGCACATGTACCCCAGAACTTAAAGTAAAATTTTAAAAATTTAAAAAAGCAAAAAGAAATGTTAAATGCACAGCTGAGTGCAGTGGCTCACGCCTGTAATCCCGGCACTTTGGGAGGCCAAGGTGGATGGACTTGAGGCCAGGAGTTTGAGACCAGCCTGGCCAACGTGGTGAAACACCCCTCTAATAAAAATGCAAAAACTAGCCATGTGAGTCCCAGCTACTTGGGAGGCCGAGGCAGGAGAATCATTTGAACCCAGGAGGTGGAGGTTGCAGTGTACCAAGATGGCGCCACTGCACTCCAGCCTGGGCAACAGAGTGAAACTCCATCTAAACAAACAAACAAACAAACACCTATGAGTTAGAGTTATCAGAGTGTCAAAATATTCCGTTAAAGTGAATAAAGCAGACTGGAGAGCAATGCAGAAAACTAGTCGAAGAGCTTAAGGATACATGCGTGCATGTACACTTGCTCTATGGAGAGATTTCTGACTTAACAAACTAATAAGAGCAGTGATCTTTGGGGAGCAGATCGGGGAACAGGGAGAATGCTAATGAACAATGAGAGAGTACATTTTTCTGTTGTTTTAGGTCTTCTAATTTGTGGTAATTTGTTATTGCAACCCTAAGAAACTAATCCACCATTCTGAATATATTCACAGAATCATATAAATAGAAAAAAATTAATGAAGTGAGATGGTTAGACAACAATTTCGAGAGCAAAGAAGTCAAAAGCTCAGAGATTAAGGGGCCTGGGAGCAGGCCACACAATCATGAGCACCAGAAGTGAAATTCAGGCTTATCTCCTGGCATCCACCCCAGCACCCTGGTCCACACCACCTGTCACCTGCCATTTCTGGGTAGGCAGGAAAGACAGGCTGAGATCCCAGGGTTTGCCCCTGGTTCATGACAGTTCAGATTAATGGCACATGGGCCATGGTGATCTGCCACGTCCTTTTCCGAACATATTGCTTGACAGAGTCCGAATATGGGGAGACGAGCTTCAAGGAAGACTCTTTCCTGGAAAAGGACGAGGCACGGGGATATAATTTCTTGGGTGGATCAGTGGGTTCTTGGGAATCGTCTGCTTAATCATTTTTCTTGCTAATCAAAATATTGCGTACTCAGCTGATGTCACTTTAGAGTCCCAATTTTCCACCAACACTCCTAGCACCTCAGAAATTCCCATTACTACTAAGGACCCCAGATGTATAGTTAACAGTATACTTTGTCAATGTTTGTTGTTATTGTCTCCAGGGACTATCCACTCATCACTGAAGATAGAACGGACAATATCTGTCACTTGGTCAATATTTAGCTCTCAACCTGTTTTATAATTTCTTTAACATTTAGTTATGAAAGCATAATGTCTAACATAAGTTAATCATAAATTAATAACCTTTAAGAAAAAAGGAAAGTTAATTAACAACAGTAGAATGTAGACATCTAACATTTCATTGGAATCATCTTTGAAACAAACTCCTCTGATTATTCTGGTGAATCATAGTACAATGTAATTTTTTGAAGCACAGAACTGTAACTACAAAGCCCTGTTGATGTTTAAATTTCCTGTTTTGTCTGTTCACCTGCCAAAATTAAAAGTATAAAAACCATGAATTGCCTGTAATAAACACACACATCTTTTGGTTGACACAACCTGCAAGTCGTGCTGTCTCCTTCTTCCGCCGACACCTGGCTCACCTTCGGGATTCCCCTGGACCCTGCCTGGCTGGACCACGGCAGTGATCCCTGCATGTTATCTGAATGTAATCCCTGCAACATTTACAGAACCTTTGCTTTGTTTACCCAGTAAGGAGAAAGTATTTGGTAAAAACAGAGCCTTAGTATTTGCCTCTTTCTCAAAGGAGTTTCCTGAAATTACTAATCAATTAAGCAGCTACAACTGAGAAAGTAGGTGGAACTCAAGACCTTGCCCTACTGCCCAGTCTAAGAGAGGCTATGAGGATGAAAGGGGAGAGGGCGGCACTGTGATATCTGGAAATGGCCCCAGGTCTTTCTACCGTGATTGTTCCTTTAGGAAACAGGGCACTTGCTCAGGGTCCCTAAGAAACTCTCTGCAGCAGGAGGGCAGTGTCACCATGGTCAGCATGCTCTAGATGGCTGCTCAGCTCACTGCAAAGGCCTTCCAGGGGACAGTCAAGGAACACAGAGGCAGGCCAGGGCCTTGAGTGTGCTCCCTGGGTCTGACCTGCCAGGACAAGGCCCTTTCCTGGGAATTTCTGAACTAGAACTTTGGGAAGAGTCCCCTTGTTTTAGAAGATGAAACGGGAGGCTCCAGAAGGTTGCAGCCTTATTTCCTACCCCAAAAAGAAGCCAACTTCAGGCCGGGCGCGGTGGCTCACGCCTGTAATTCCAGCACTTTGGGAGGCCGAGGCGGGTGGATCACTAGGTCAAGAGATCAAGACCATCCTGGTCAACAAGGTGAAACCCCGTCTCTACTAAAAATACAAAAATTAGCTGGGCATGGTGGTGCGCACCTGTAGTCCCAGCTATTCAGGAGGCTGAGGCAGGAGAATTGCCTGAACCCAGGAGGCGGAGGTCGTGGTGAGCAGAGATCGCGCCACTGCACTCCAGCCTGGGTTACAAGAGCGAAACTCCGTCTCAAAAAAAAAAGCAAATGGGATAGGCGTGGTAACTCATGCCTGTAATCCCAGCAGGGAGGCTAAGGTGGGAGGATGGCTTGAGGCCAGGAGTTCAATACCAGCCTGGGCAACATAGCGAGATGACATCTCTACAAAAAAAATTAAAAATTAGCCAGGCATAGTGATGCATGTCTGGGTCCTAGCTATTCAGAAGACTGAGGTGAGACAATCATTTCAAACAGAAGAGGTCAAGGCTGCAGTGAGCTGTGACCACACCACGGCATTCCAGCTTAGGTGACAGAGTGAGACCCTGTCTCAAAAAATTAAAAAAAAGAAATTGAAGAGAATCTAAGATAGGGTTGCAAACACTTCATTTTGACAAAATAGAACTTTTTTTAAAAGTACCATCTAATGTCCCAATAATTTCACAAAAGGAGAAATGTTTTAACTCCAAAAAAAAAGAATGAAGAGGAAGGATGAGCTGAAAGCCTCACCCTACATTCGAGTAATGGACAGTGTGCAGATGAGATGGGCCTTGAAAGACAGATGATGGTTGCAACTCTCTAAAACCAAGCTGGAAAATGCTCAAGAAATACTGCTAAAGGGCAGACAGGCCAGGCGTGGTGGCTCACACCTATAATCCCAGCACTTTGGGAGTCTAAGGTCAGAAGTTCGAGATCAGCCGGGCCAACATGACAAAATCCTGTCTCCACTAAATAAAAAAAATTACCCAGGCATGGTGGCACACCCCTGTAATCCCAGCTGCTCTGGAGGCTGAGGCAGGAGAATGGCTTGAGCCTGGGAGGCGGAGGTGGCTGTGAGCCGAGACTGTGCCACTGCAGTCCAGCCTGGATGACAGAGCTAGATTCTGTCTCAAAAAAATATAAATAAATAAATAAATAGCAAAGACAGATCAGTTTCAACTCCTGGGTCTGAAATGGCATCTCAGTCATTCAACCTCCCAAGAGGAGACCCGAAGGCATCCCTCCCTTTGTGCAGCTAGTGGTAGATACAACTTCTCCTGAGTGTGCCAAATGGTTCAAGGCAGCCGCGTGATAACGAATAAAATGTATTCAGCACTTACTATGTGCCCAGCCCTGTCCTAAACCCAACCCAAGCATCTTCTCACTGAATGTCCCTAAGAATGCCAGGAGGTACAAATATCCCAATTTTACAGGTCAGGAAATAGATTTACACAAAATGAAGGGACTTCTCCAAGCAAGAAACAAATGTAAGTCTGATAAAAAATCTGTGTTAACAACACATATGAGAGAAGAGGTGCACAAAGAGTGAAGGTTATTGGGAAAATCAGAAAAGCGGCCTTTAACATTAAAATCAAATTCCCGCAAAAGCCAGCCCAAAGAATCTCCAAGAAGTCAGCATTCCACACTGTCTCAAGACAAATGATTTAGTGAAGCATCAGCCAGCCACAGGTTACTCATAAATCTTGATTCACATATCTGTGCTAGGCCCAGGCTGCCCAGTAACTGCCACATTTCCTTCATTTGGGCACCTGTTGATTATGCCCAGTGCCCCAGGACCTATGAAGCTGGGAGTAGCCCCAAAAAGGGAGTGCGCCAGGCACTGCAGCGACAGCCCTTAAACAAAGATGCTTTCTATTCAAAGGAGAACTTAGGCTTTGCTGGCAGCAGCCCAGGTATCTCCCCACCCAGAACCTTCTCCAAGCCTCTCTAAGGCATTTTATTTAATTTTTTTTAATTTTTATTTTTTGAGACAGAGTCTCTCGCTCTGTCACCAAGCTAGAGTGCAGTGGCGCAATCTCCGCTCACTGCAACCTCTGACTCCCTGGTTCAAGCGATTCTCCTGCCTCAGCCTCCCTGGAGTAGCTGGGATTACAGGCACGAGCGACCATGCCCAGCTAATTTTTGTATTTTTAGTAGAGACAGGGTTTCACCATGTTGGCCAAGATGGTCTCCATCTTCTGACCTTGTGATCCACCCGCCTCAGCCTCCCTAAGTGCTGGGATTACAGGCGTGAGCCACCGCTCTGGCTCTGCAGCATTTTAAATGCAAATTGCCATCATTCCACCTCCCAACCCCAAGACCATAGCAATTTACTCCCTCCTCAATCCAAGGGGCAAGTCAAACCCAACAGAGAGACTAAAACATTCACTACTGCATGGGGAGGGTCTGGAGGTGCCCAAGAGCTCCCCACAAGCAAAACAATCTCCCATGGACAAGGACATCTGAAGGGTGGTCCCTTAGCAGCACTGGGAGGATCGGAGTTCTAGACTCTGTTCTAACGCTAGTTGATAGTTTCCTGATACACAAACTGGGACTTGAACTTGACCTTGAAAAAACTGTGGACTTTGGCCAGATTGGAAGATGTATTTATCCATACTCCCAGCCTCTAGTCAAAACTTCTAAATAAAACACAGAGCTGGCCGGGTGCAATGGCTCACACCTGTAATCCCAGGACGCTGGGAGGCCCAGGCAGGCTGATCAGCTGAGGTCAGGAGTTCAAGACCAGGCTGGCCAACATGGTGAAAGCCCCATCTCTACTCAAAATACAAAAATTAGCCAGGCGCTTATGCCTGTAATCCCAGCACTTTGGAAGGCAGAGGTGGGCGGACTGCCTGAGCTCAGGGAGACCAGCCTGGGCAACAAGGTAAAACCTGATCTCTACCAAAATACAGAAAAATTAGCTGAGCGTGGTGGCACATGCCTATAGCCCCAGCTAGTCAGGAGTCTGAGGCAGGAGAATCACTTGAGTCCGAGAGGCGGAGGTTGGAGTGAGCCAAAATGGCAGCACTGCACTCCAGCCGGGGAAACAGAGTGAAACTCCGTCTCAAAAAAAGAAAATATAGGGCCGGGCGCGGTGGCTCACGCCTGTAATCCCTGCACTTTGGGAGGCCAAGGTGGGTGGATCACGAGGTCAAGAGATGGAGACCATCCTGGTCAACATAGTGAAACCCCGTCTCTACTAAAAAAAAAAAAAAAAAATACAAAAAATTAGCTGGGCGTGGTGGCACGTGCCTGTAATCCCAGCTACTCAGGAGGCTGAGGCAGGAGAATTGCCTGAACCCAGGAGGCGGAGGTTGTGGTGAGCCAAGATCGCGCCATTGCACTCCAGCCTGGGTAAAAAGAGAGAAACTCCGTCTCAAAAAAAAAGAAAATACAAAAATTAGTTGGGCATGGTGGTGCATGCCAATAATTACAGCTACTTGGGAGTCTGAGGCAGGAGAATCTCTGGAACCCGGGAGGTAGAGGCTGCAGTGAGCTGAGATCGTGCCACTGCACTCCAGCCTGGGTGACAGAGCGAGACCTTATCTCAAAAATAATTAAATAAATAAAAATAAATGACATAACACAGACCTATGTGTATACACAGACACACCAACACATTTTCCATGGCCTCTAACCTCATCTAGAATAAAGCCCAAATAGTTTAGATTCCCATTTAACACACACACACACACACACACACACACACACACACGCCTCTACTTACCTTCCTAATACCCTTTTTTTTTTTTTTTTTTTGAGACGGCATCTCACACTGTTGCCTAGTCTAGAGTACAGTGGCCTAATCTCGGCTCACTGCAACTCCGCCTCCCGGGTTCAAGAGATTCTCCTGCTTTGGCCTCCTGAGTAGCTGGGATTACAGGTGCCCACCAGCATGCCAGGCTAATTTTTGCATTTTTAGTAGCGACAGGGTTTCACCATGTTGGTCAGGCTGGTCTTGAACTCTTGACCTCGTGATCCACCCGCCTGGGCCTCCCAAAGTGCTGGGATTACAAGCATGAGCCACCGCGCCTGGCCATTCTTCTAGTATTCTCTAACGCTGTCTGCCGTGTTGTAGCCACATGACCCCAAATTCATGAGGCCCCCTCCATTCACATGACTTTGCACAGCAGTGTAACAGGGTTGGGACTAGCCCCAGAAGGAAGATGTAAGGATATGAGTGCTTTCCTCATAGAAGACAAAGTCCAGAAATCTGGGATCAAGTCCCACTTTTCTTTCTTCCAGGCCTGGTGTCAGGTGGTAAATTCACTTAATTTCTAGGCTCTCAGTTTCCTTACTGGAAAACAGGGACAATGTCACATACATGACTGGCCTTCTTGTTTCCTCAGACAGTCCACAAATACTGATTGGTGCCTACTGTGTACCAGGTACTCTGCTAGACGCTTGGGACATGTGAAAGAGCAACACTAACAAAAAAACACTACTCCCCTTTCACGAAGCTCACATTCTGGTGCAGGTACATCTATAAAATGAGAATTGTTCAAAATGTTTATGTGAGAATTAAATACGATAATATATGAAACACATTCAACGTAGAGCCTGGCATAGGGTTAAACTATTATCATTACCATTATCATTATGGTGATGTTTAGGGGTTTTTTTGAGATGGAGTCTCGCTCTGTAGCCCAGGCTGGAGTGCAGTAGTGTGATCTTGGCCTACTGTAACCTCTACCTCCCAGGTTCAAGCAATTTTCCTTCCTCCGCCTCCTGAGTAGCTGGTACTACAGATGTGCACCAGCATGCCTGGCTAATTTTTGTATTTTTTAGTGGAGAAGAGGTTTCACCATGTTGGCCAGGCTGGTCTCGAACTACAGACCTCAGATGACCCACCGGCCTCAGCCTCCCAAAGTGCTGGGGTTACAAGCATGAGCCACTGTGCCTAACCCATCATTATTCTTTTTTTTTTTTTTTCAAGACGGAGTTTCGCTCTTGTTACCCAGGCTGGAGTGCAATGGCACGATCTCGGCTCACCGCAACCTCTGCCTCCCGAGTTCAAGCAATTCTCCTGCTCAGCCTCCCGAGTAGCTGGGATTACAGGCGTGCACCACCATGCCCAGCTAATTTTTGTATTTTTAGTAGAGACGGGGTTTCACCATGTTGACCAGAATGGTCTTGATCTCTTGACCTCGTGATCCACCCCCCTCAGCCTCCCAAAGTGCTGGGATTATAGGCATGAGCCACTGCGCCCGGCCTCCCCATCATTATTCTTAATAAGAAGCTGCTCCTTTTACCTGAATGTCCCTCTCTCCCTCCTGGCAACCCTTATCTGCCTGTTAGAAGTGCTCTTCACCTGTTTAGGTACAGCTCAAAACTGACCTTCCATACTTCTTCCTGGGAAGGATTCAGGAGCTGGGAAGTCTCTTAGAGTGCTTGCCTGCACCTCCACTAATCCTTTCCCACAGGTCTACGTGACATCAACTCTGTTCTATCATCATTGGCAGAGCCTATGTCTTACATATATACATCCTCCATAACCCAATGCAGACCCTCGTATATATCTGAGGAGCAGAATTGACTTGAAAATCGAAAAGTAAAAAGATGTGAGAAGTGGGGCCGGGCGTGGTGGCTCAAGCCTGTAATCCCAGCACTTTGGGAGGCCGAGGCGGGTGGATCATGAGGTCAAAAGATCGAGACCATTCTGGTCAACATGGTGAAACCCCGTCTCTACTAAAAACACAAAAAATTAGCTGGGCATGGTGGCGCGTGCCTGTAATCCCAGCTACTCAGGAGGCTGAGGCAGGAGAATTGCCTGAACCCAGGAGGCGGAGGTTGCAGTGAGCCGAGATCGCGCCATTGCACTCCAGCCTGGGTAACAAGAGCGAAACTCTGTCTCCAAAAAAAAAAAAAAAGAGGTGAGAAGTGATAAGAAGAAAGCATGTTAGAGAAACAGTCTGGGGGCCAGATTATCGATGGCCTTAATACCTGGCCAATGAGTACCTAGAAGTTATCAACGATTGAGCCTCCAGGTAGAGTGGACCTTCTTGGGCAGAGGATAAACTAGTCTAAGGGTAAGCAAAAAAAGGTTGCCCTGGTGGCCACAGCTGAACATGAAGGATGAGCCATCCCAGGTCAAGGCTGCTGTCTGAGCATCTTGTCCCAGTGAGTCAAGGTCACCAAATATAGTGCTACAATTCTCGGTATTTTCTGAGTTGTCCACTACTGGCCTGATTTCCTCCAAAATACCATCACTGATTTTTAGGACTGGGAATACTGCCCTCTTTCCAAGTGCTACGAGGACCCAGTGCTTCAAAAATAAAAAACATCCCAATCTAAACGTTGCCGGAACTTCAAAGGCAGAGATAACTCAACCCAGAGTTGGCCTGGCTCCAAAAGACACGCAAGGGATCCCACCAGCCCAGCGGGCTCATGGGAGCTCAGGTAAGCATGCCACGGTGAGCGCAGGGCGGACACTGACACTGAGGTTCATCACCTAAGCAAAAGATGGAATTGATTCCTGTAAACCGAGGCCAGGGTATCTTAGGCAACGGTCATTCACACTTTCAGATTTTCAACAAAAACAAACAAGGCAATACTTCTGCAATTTTAGACCAAGAAAAATGTCTGCTCAGGCAGAATGAACCTCGCTAACCAAAGGAGTGACCACAGAAGTAACCACTCCTGGCTGGGCACCGTGGCATTTTTCTGTTCCAAAGTTGCCTGTTTATCTGGTTCAATACTTTCTTTTTTAAAGTTTAAACTTAACCATTCTCCCCATCACTGTAATGGGCCCCACTATCAATCTTTGCTGTAACTGTTACAGTGTCATCTTCGCTGCCCTAAATCTTTCTTTCTTGTAAAGATTTCTCACCAGGGTGCTTTTGGCCTTGGGAACCTGAGGCTGCACTCCAAGGAAATTTGTTTCAAAAGCAATGAGCCTGCAGTCACTCTGAGGGCAAGGCACTGATGCGTCAGCTCCACCTCCCCATCTGGAAAGGCAGAGGAGGGTTCATTCCTCAAGGTCAAGAAACCAACACCACACACTTGATAATGGCCAGAGAGGCCCACACCCAACCTCCACTTCAGTTCTTAAAACCCTCCTCTTCAGATCACTTTACCGCCCCCAAACAGGGGGGCTACAGGCTCTACTATGGCTGCTAAAATAATCTTCATCCCCAAAAGCAAAGATAAAATAATGAGGCATATGCCATAGAAATGGGTCTTTGGTAGTAACTCCAGGAAAACAGAACCAACCGGCAAAGGTCAGTTTAATGATTCTGCAAGGGCCGTCTCTATTTGGTTCCTGAGAGCCATGGGCTGGGAAGTCAAGGATAAGGTGTCTAATCCCAGATCTAACACTAACTTCTTGGTAATGACTAACAAGCAATGGCCGCTCTGGGCCTCGATTTCTTCATCTATAAAATGATCATAGTCCAGCTGTGGACTGCAGCTGTAAAGTTCTGAGGCAAGACCCAAAGAATCGTTTTAGAAAACTATGAATCCATGTTTTCGGTAGTGTGGCAGCATCTTCCTTCCTTCTTCCTCCAAAAAAACACACAAATGAAAACAAAGAACGGAGCCATTACGCCCCTGCCTCCCCAGCAAGGTCCGATGAGATCTATGCAGAAGCCAGCTCTGTGGACGCGGAGCCAGAAACAAAGTAACCAGAAGCATGTCTTTGTAGATAGATGCCACTGGCCTGAACCACATGGCCATGTCCTACAATATTCTAATTACTCAAGTATGGATTTCAGTCTCCTTCATCTCTCCTACACCAAGTCCTCACTTCCAAAGTTAATTCCCCAGTGAAATACTGACAGTCTCCTCATTCTCTTTGAGAGTAGCCCAAACAGAACCTGCGGTTGCCCGGTAAAGCTGGTCAGTCGGTCATAAAGTGAGGTTAACAATTTACGACCTGCTTTAAAAAAAAAAAAAAAAAACAGAATGGGCCAGTCCCCCTGGCTCCCCGTCTTTAATCCCAGCACTCTGGGAGGCCAAGGCAGGTAGGTCAGGACTTTGAGACCAGCCTGGCCAACATGGCAAAATCACGTCTCCACTAAAGATACAAAAATTAGCCGGGTGGTGGCGCCCCCTTGTAATCCCAGCTACTCAGGAGGTTGCTGCAGGAGAATCTCTTGAACCCGGGAGGGGGAGGCTGCAGTGGCGCTCCAGCGTGAATGACAGAGCGAGAATCCCTGGGGGGAGGGAGAAAGAATGAAAAATATCGTGCCTCACCCTGTAGAAAGAATAACTATACCATGAAGCTCTTGCCACAATTTTACACTTGTGTCTCTGTGTGTATGTGTGTGTGTATATAAAATGTTACACACATATGCATATATACGTTATATACACATAGGTGGGTGTGGGTCTTGGTCGATAAAAGACAGAAATCCATACATAGGCCAGTGGCAATGGGACTCTGGGATGCCACACACACCTACCCAACCTCCGCCCCCACTCCCCGCAGAGGATGCAAAAGCCAACAAAGAGCACAGGAACTCAATCACCCATCCTGCAATTCTACAAAACAGACCTGCCGGGAAAACAGCTGAAACAAACTCCTGACCACCGCCCCCGCCCCCAACACATAGAAGGTAGTACTTTTTTTTTTTTTTTTTCTATAAAGGACCAAACCGGATGCCATCCGGGTAACAGCCTTGTATCAAAAAGGATCCTGGCACCCAAAACGCTCAGCACGAGGGAGCATGAGAGCAGACCTATGCTGGGGACACAAGGCCTTTGCTCCCAGCTCTTCCTTCCTGCATAAGGACTAACTGAGCCAGCAGCAACTGGGCTGGAGCAGGTCGGGGGACTAGAGACCTCCGAGTCCCATTCTCCTTCTGCTTCTTAATTTTTTTTTCTTTTATTTTCCAAATAGCACACTTCCATAAAAATTTCCCCGGGAAGCACCAAAGCTTTCAACCGCCCAGAAACACCCCCATCAGGGAGAAAAGGTGGCCCGCGCTGCACGACGAGCATGGGCTCTATCTCAGCCGGGCTGCAAGTGCACAGGGCTCCCGGCAGGACCGACACAGGGAGCTGGGGGGAAGCGCAGCGCGCCTCCCAGGCAACAGACTCC
Organism: Callithrix jacchus; assembly: GCF_049354715.1. Taxonomy (NCBI): domain Eukaryota; kingdom Metazoa; phylum Chordata; class Mammalia; order Primates; family Cebidae; genus Callithrix; species Callithrix jacchus. The sequence goes on from NC_133518.1 coordinate 74,869,457, forward strand.
GAGCACCAGTTCGGAAACGGCCCGAGGCAGAAACAAGGGCTTCTAAATACTCGGCCTCCCAGCCTCGGGTCCCTGTTACCACCTTGCCCCTAGACTCGGTGAGCTGAGGCTGGTGGACCGTGCAGCCCAATTTGAGCCCGTCCGGCAGCCCACAATCCGGCAGGCAGGGAAGAAAGCCTCCTACCGCCGGGAAGAGGCCAGCGCGCTCCAAATTCGCCGCAAATTCCGCCCTTCCCGCCTGGCATCGTTCCTGGGCACCGCTGTGCTCCGCTCCTGGGCGCCCGCCCAACCCAAGTGCGTGCCCCGGGGGCGCGTTCGCTGGTCAGGAACGTGCCGGCAGCCTCCGGAACCCCCGAGGACGTGGCGCTGGGCCCGCGAGCGGCGGGTTCGATGCCGGGGTGGGAAGTAGGCAGGCCGCGCGCCGCCGCAGTCCGGTCACAGCGCGTGCCCTGGTTCCTCCTGATCGGAAAAGCCGGAACCGTCCCCCGCGCCCGACCCCGCGCGACCGGCTCGGCTCTGCACCGAGATGGATGTGGGCCCCACGGGGATGGCCCGGCGGGCCCGTGCGGCCGCTACCTGAGGGTCGCCAGTCCCTGCGCGCGGCCGCCCCCCACCCCGCCGGGCCCGGAAGGCCGGAGGTGCCTCCGCGCTTCCCGCCCCGCTACGCACCTAGCTGCGCGCGGGTCCCACATGGCTGCGGCCGGGGGGTCCGCAACCAGACCGCCGCCGCCGCCGCGGGAAGCGCTTCCCTGTAGGCAGGGCGCGGCGGGCAATGCGGAAGCCCGAAAGCTCCCGGAGCTCGGGGCAGGGCGGCGGCGCTCGGGGGCCCCCGGCTCCCTGCGGCTCGGCTACCCCGCGGCGACCAAAGCGGTGGGGGGGACCCCGGCGCCCGGGCGCGGTGCAACCGCAGACGTATTCCAAGTTTCCACGTAGTTGCGAGAGCCCAAAACTGTCACGTGTACGTCGCTGCTGAGTGGGAGGGGGTGTTTGTCATAGCGCTCAGAAGGGGGCGTTTCGGTGTCTCCCATTTTGCAAGCGAGGACTCCAATGGTGTGGCTCTCGGCCGCCTTTGAAAAACGAGTACTTCGAGCCCTTCACCATCAGGGGCTGCGCACACACCCACCTCCCACAGTCCTCGGGCAACCGAGAATCGGGCCTTCCTCGGGGGGCCACGGCTGGGCAGGGAAGTAAAGAAAGTAATCGGCCAGCGGCCTCGGCGAGCCTTTCTCCTTCCGTCGTTCCTCCCTCCAACAAAGGAATTACGGAGAGCCAGCCCCCTAGCTCCCACGAAGGAGGGGTTCAAGAGTCGGGCGAATACCGAGTACTCACTGTGCGCTCGCCCCTCCACTCTCGGGGGGCTGGGCGTCCGGGACTGCAGGGGGCAGCGAGGCCGCGGGCTGCTCGACGCTCACCGTCGTGTCGGTGGCGATTAAGCGCGCGCAGGCCTGGACGGGCAGGCAACCAAATGAGGGTCTTGCCTCGTCCTTCCACCTCCTGGAAGGGCAGAGATGATTGGCAGAGTTGGGGGTCGGAGAGGACCACTCAGGCTGCCACCTCCCCCGCGGTTCTTGGCCCAGGGAGCTGCACGTCCATCGACTCTGGCTTCTCTGGGGCTGGGAGTACTTTCCTACACTCCAGAGAATCCACCCAATCAGAGAGCCAAGCCTGCCGCCCTCCCCCCGGCGCAAGGCTTCGGCCTACACTGCATCCGGGTGTCACGACAGTTTTTTCTGGGGGGCCACCGCACCAGGCTGCCTGGTGGCGGGAAGGAGGTTTTGCGAGGGGAACCACACATTTGAGTGAAGCAGAGAGGCTTTGGTGACACGTGGACACACCTAAGGCACAGTGCACAGGTCTCTGCACTGGTCATTCTGAGTCGTGAACTAGTCTCAGTCTAGCTAGTGGTCTCCTTGCTTCTAGAATCGCAGAGATTTCTTCTGTGCTTTGATCTTCCCCAAACATCACAATAAATCACGTGCAGCTCAAAAGCCACCAGTGGCACTCCATTGTCTCCCAGAGATCAGGTTAAGTAGCTGGGCATTTGAGATTCTTCTTCACAATGTTACCCTACATTTCCAATCTTAGCTTCCTCATGCAAACTCTGTACTGAAGTGTTTCCCAACCTTAGTTACATATGCTTAGAGGCAGACAGGGCCATACAACAACAACACACACACACACACACACACCCGAAAGCAGAGGTTGTTTTCCATTTCAATATCAGTAGACTGATTCTTACCCTGTATAACTTTCCCAGAATGCCAATGAGGTATGTCATTTATGACACTAATCTATTCTGATAACACAGGAGGGGCAGCATGGACTGTTCAACCTTAAGATATACACATATATATATGCCTTCAACCCAGATATCTTCACCCACACCGAGAATTGCACATTCTCAAAAATGTATACATACACAAAGAGTAAACCAATGAACACGCTCACTCAAATCCATGCAGCTGCAGCACACACACACACACACACACACACTACTCTGTCTTGATTTCCTCATTTTGAATGAGCACAGCCATTCATCTAGAAACCAGTGCTCTATCTGACCCCTGCCCTTAGCAAGAGCTGCTTCTCTCAGTCTCTGAGCCAGCCCTGACAGACACAGATATATAATCAATGGCCTTCACACTCACAGTCCTGACTACCTACTACACCCACATGGATGGGCTAATTCTGGTACCTCCCAGACCCTTAGAACAAGTGATTCTCAACCTAGGGTGATTTTCCTCTAGGGAATATTTGGCAAAGTCTAGAGACATTTTTGATTGTCACAATTCTGCTGGAAGGGGGAAGGGTGCTTCTGGCATCTGTTAGGTGGTGGTCAGGGATGCTGCTAGGTAGTTTAGAATGGACAGGTGAACCCCTACATTAGAGGCTCCCCTACTCCAAAATGACCTCATTTTAACTAATTATACCTGCAACAACCCTATTTGCAGAACCCCACAACAAAGATTTACTCAGCCCGAAATGTCAGTAATGCCAAGGTTGGGAAACCTTGTCTTAGAAAGAGCAATGGGCAACTGCCTGTCCTTAGCCACCTGCTAATAAACCATCTAGGCTGCTTCCCCGAGATAAATGGCCATGGATACCACAGACACAGCTACTTGGACCTGAGTGGGCAGGCACCTATCCCTAGGGCAGCCAATATGCAGATTATCCATTTTCCCCTGAGGCAAACTGGTGAGAAAGCTATGCCAACAGAGACCACAGCAATTTGCTGGACCAGACCGTCTCTCAGCAATTTGAACGGGAGGTTAGGGGCAACCAGTAGTGGGAGCAAAAGATGAAAAACAATGAAAGAGCAGCTATAGGGGCCACAGGGCCAGATTCAGCTGAAGCCATCAGGTCGAGAGAGAGATACACAGAGTGAAGGCAGGTGGTTGGGAAAGCAGCAGGAGTGCGTGAAGCTGATGAGTAGGGACAGGGGCACTGTGCTATTAGATGATCAGTAAATCTGTTAGCAAGAGTTAATAAGCCAGCCTGGGCAACATGGTGAAACCCTGTCTCTACCAAAAATACAAAACATTAGCCGGGTGTGGTAGCATGCACCTGTGCTCCCAGCTACTCAGGAGGCTGAGATGGGAGGATCACTTGAGTCTGGGAGGTGGAGGTTGAGTGAGACCCCCATCTCAAAAAAAAAAAAAGTCAGTGAGAACCAAGCTGTCCTGGGGAAACATCCGTCTTGTTCCCAAGCTGTAGGAGGCCTGGCTGCAAGGTAGTTTCTGCAAATTTGTGAGTCCTACTTCCCTTGTCGGTGCCTGTGACTTGATGATAGACTCTCTTGTGAGTTGTGCCCCCCAATAAGGACACATGTAAGTTTTCACTCCCAGTAATTCAGAATATGGCCTTATTTGCAAATAGGGTTGTTGCAGGTATACTTAGTTAAAATGAGGTCATTTTGGAGTAGGGGAGCCTCTAATGTAACATGACTGGTATGCTTATAAGAAAATGGCTGTATGCAGACACAGAGAAACAGAGAGAATGCCAGGGAAAATGGAGGCCGAGATAAGAGTGATGTATCTGCAAGCCCACGACTGCCAGATGTCACCAGAAGCCAGGAGAGAGGCAGGGAATAGATTTTCCCTCAGAACCCTCAGAAAGAATTAATCCTGCCAACACCTTAATTTTGGACTTCTAGCCTCCAGAACTGGGAGAGAGTAAGTGTCTGTGGTTTGCAGCCACCCATTGGTGGTACTCTGTTACAGTAGGCCGAGCAAACTAATACAGACCCCATTACCCATAGTAACCCAAGTGTGTCCCTGTTGCTGACAGTATTTCAGCCCTCACCCTCAAGTTTATAAGGCTCCAGGACTCTGGGTCTCTTCTGACCATGCCCCTCCGTAGGGGATGAGGACTCTACCAGCCCAAGGGAATGTGCCCATCCAGAGTCCACACCTAGCTTCTAACCCACATTTGGGCTACCTAGACCCCAAAATTTCCTGCCCAAACAGCTCTAGGAGTGATTTAAGAGCCTGGTCAGGCCTGGTTCTTGAGTCTATCTTCCTGAGAGTGGGCCAAGTACCAGCACACATATCCCCAGGTCCAAGGGTTGACCAAGGGGCAGCTGTTTGCCAGCACTTAAGGAAGCTGTGGACAGAACTTGGACTTGTGGCCTGCGTTGTGTGCACACATGTGTACTGTATTCTGTGGGACAGAGTAAGGATAGGAAGAGAAAGAGAGCAGGCTGTAGGCTCTGGATCTCCATTTGAACTCTTGCCCTGGCTCCCAGGACAGTTAGGGGTGGACCTATGACTCTTACCCCCACAGGTCAGGATGAATGTCCAAGGAATGGGTCCCAGCATCTTCATGCATCACTCTGTTCCTCCTGCAGGCCCCAGCCACAGGAAGGGACTGTGCCTCATTTCTCTTTCTGTGCTGTGACCCATCCCCCTCTGGGTAGCACCATACACAACCAACTTCAGCAGCTGAGTCAACTTCTGCTCCCCCTTCCTGCTTCCCCTTCATTATCACCTCCAGAAAGGGGATCTGCACCAGATTTCTGCAGATTTCTCCAGCATTCTGCACCAGAATCCTGGCCTACTCCTGTAACTGGGGCCCCCAGGTGTATTAAAACAGAGGTCACATTCAGCTGTCTACAGAGCTCAGGCAAATATCACAACTAAATGTGTCTGGCCAGGTAGGTGTAAGTGCCCAGGAAAGGTACGGTCTCCAGCAAACTGGGATCTCCAGGCTCCTTCTCAAGTGGCTCCAGCTAATTGTTGCCATGGAGTTGGTGAGCTCGGTGCCAAAAACTTGATTTTCTGATAGACACTGGGAAACTTGACTTCATTATGTGAAAGTTTCTGTTAAGCTAATTCGAACTTTTGACACAGTGTTTTACCAAATAAAACGCAGCCACAGACAGGCCACATAGGCTGGCAAGCTCCTTACCACAAATAAAATCAAATACCTCTATCAGATCTAGCTGGCAACCTGAGGAAGCCTGAAGCTATCCTACACCTGGTTTGTCCTGACCTTACTGAACTCTAGACAATTTGAAGAACTACTGATATTTTCACGTGTTCTTATTTTTGCGGCCTGATATGACCGTCCCACCTCTTTCCATCTGGCAAACTCCAAAAGATTCTTTATGACTTATCTTTATCATTACCTCCCATGTGTAAACCTGGACTGTCCCAGACAGACAGCCCAGCCTCCCCATTTTCACCACTTCCTGCTCAATACTCCTTATTCATGCCTCTATTGCAGTCCTTATCACATCATTTTATAACTGCTTGTCATCTGTCACTAGATGGCGAGCACCTCGAAGTCCAGGACTTTTCTTGTTCATTCTGTGTTCCCAGCTCCCTGGCACGTTGCTGACACAATGCTTGTGGAATGAACGAATAAACAGCACCTATCAGTACTGAAACCAATGTCATGAGGTTACTGGATATAATTACAAATTAGCATTCATGACAATAAGTTTATCATCATAAGAGCTTTGGAGTGGAGGAAAATAATATTCAGCAGGATGGCTAAGGAATTTGCATCTGACCTGGGAAACATTCTCATAGGGAAGGGGAGGGAAAGAGGAAGAACAGTCTGGAAATGAAACCAAAGGACTAAAGGACAGAAAGCCCGCAGTGGTCTCTGATGGCGAGAACACTAGGGTGTCGAGTAAGGCAGCAAATGGAGTAAAATAATTATAATAGCCGGGTGCGGTGGCTCACGCCTGTAATCCCAGCACTTTGGGAGGCCGAGGCGGGTGGATCACGAGGTCAAGAGATCGAGACCATCCTGGTCAACATGGTGAAACCCCGTCTCTACTAAAAGTACAAAAAATTAGCTGGGCATGGTGGCGCGTGCCTGTAATCCCAGCTACTCAGGAGGCTGAGGCAGGAGAATGGCCTGAACCCAGGAGGCGGAGGTTGCAGTGAGCCGAGATCGCGCCATTGCACTCCAGCCTGGGTAACAAGAGCGAAACTCTGTCTCAAAAAAAGAAAAGAAAGAAAGAGAGAGGGAGGGAGGGAAGGAGGGAGGGAGGAGAGGAAGAGGAGGAGGAGGAAGAAAGGTTACAAGTGGTTGTTACCGGGAATGGGGTAGAAAAGAAGTGGGTAACGATACTGACACTTTTTATTACGTCTTTCAGTACTCTCTGTTCTTAAAGCATCAACAGATTTGAGTACGTAGACTAACAGGGACTATTTGGTGAAGAGATCTTTCACTATGTGCACTTGCTACGGATATGTTTATGCTTGCTGCCTGGTAGGCATCCTTTACTAAGTAGGCCCCTGTTGCCAGGGAAACCAGCTCTCCACTGATACCAGAGATAATGGGGAGGCCTGCTGCTCACCAAGCAGCCTTCCTCGTGAGCTATGCCCGCACCCTCCTGAACTGTCTCCTGCTCCTGTGTGATACTGTCCTGCTACAGGAAGTTTACCTTTGCTATCTCTCACTTCCCTCTTTGTGACCTGTGATACTGGCTAAGGGAGCTGAGCCATTCAGCAGTGACCTGTTGCCCTTGGTTTATTATAAGCAACCTGTTCACAAGAAATGAGCTGCTATTTTATAAATGATATGCATCACAGCACACAGAATCACATCAAAATCACATTAGTTTTTTCATACTCGCTTCATTGACCCCAAGGGAAGAAGTGGAGAGCAGGGAGAGGACTTTCTCTTCTTTTTAATACCAATTATGTTAAGGTATAAAGAACATGTAGTAAGTTCACAGACTTTAAGTATACAGTTTGATGAGTCTTGGCAAACATATAGAACCTGTGGAACCAACACCCGAGTCAAGATATAAATACTTACATCAACCAAGAGCCAACCCTTCTTGGACCTGTCTAGTCAGTAACCCATTCCCCTCACCCTTGGCCTCCCTGCCTTCCTATCTGCACTCCTACCCCTCACTGCTCTGATTCTGTCACCGTTGTTTAGATTCTTCTGCTGTTGATCTTCATAAAACCAGTATATTTCCTTTTGGGTCTGGTTTCTTTTCCTCAAGAATAATGTTCTTTTTTTGAGACAGAGTTTCGCTCTTGTTACCCAGGCTGGAGTGCAATGGCGCAATCTCGGCTCACCGCAACCTCTGCCTCCTGGGTTCAGGCAATTCTCCTGCCTCAGCTTCCTGAGTAGCTGGGATCACAGACACGCGCCACCATGCCCAGCTAATTTTTTTGTATTTTTAGTAGAGATGGGGCTTCACCATGTTGACCAGGATGGTCTTGATCTCTTGACTTCGTGATCCACCCACCTCAGCCTCCCAAAGTGCTGGGATTACAGGTGTGAGCCACCATGCCCGGCAGAATAATGTTTTTAACATTTATCTATATTGTTATATGTATCAGTCGTTTCTTCCAGATTAGTACTCTACTGTATGGATGGAGCTATTCTGTTTATCCGTTTTCTGTTGACAGACATTTTTCGTCACTAGAAGTCCAATGCGCTATCCATTGTGTCACAGAGCCACCCTGTTGACAGACATTTTTCATTCCCAGTTTTTGGTTATAATGATTAAAGCTGTTATGAATATTCTTGAACAATGAACATTTTTGTGGACATATGTTTTGATTTTTTTTGTGTGTGTGTAAATCATCACACATGTCGCTCATGTAAAGACACTAGCAGGCAGGCCTTGTGTGGGCAACAGGGCCATTTATTTCGTGCTCGGGTACAAGTGGGCCAAGACCGAGAAAGGAGTTAGGCCAAGGGGGTAGGAAAGGGGATTGGTTATATAGGTTGGGGCAAATTATCTGTTAAAGGTGGTAATCTGCCGGGCGCGGTGGGTCACACCTATAATCCCAGCACTTTGGGAGGCCGAGGCGGGTGGATCACAAGGTCAAGAGATGGAGACCATCCTGGTCAACAATGTGAAACCCCACCTCTACTAAAAATACAAAAAAATTAGCTGGGCATGGTGGTGCGCCCCTGTAGTCCCAGCTACTTGGGAGGCTGAGGCAGGAGAATTGCTTGAACCCAGAAGTCAGAGGTTGTGGTGAGCCAAGATCCGGCCATTGCATTCCAGTCTGGGTAACAACAGAGAAACTCAAAAAAAAAAAAAAAGGTGGTAATCTATCTTGGGGAGGGGAAGGGTATCATGGGATGCATGGTCACAGAGATAGGGGTCATTGATTACAAACAGGCATGACCATAAGGGTAGGGGGGTATTTGTTGCAAGCAGAGGGGAGGGTGTGGAACATTACATAGTTACAGGGGTGGGGGGCTTGAGAAAATTTTCACAAGGCTGAATAAAAACAATGGTTGCAGGTTGCTAGGGGAGAGTAATTAGTTGAGGCAGGAACAAATTGTTTCACTTCTTTCTGTGGCCACCTGGTTACTTGTTGTTACTTCAGACTTCCTGACTCCTGGGGACCATCCAGAGGTATACTTGCAGGTCCCCAAAGCTATAATGGCCAGGCTTGGACTTGGAGGTCTGACGTAAATACCTAAGAGTGAAATTATTCAGATATGGGATAGGTTTATGCTTAACTTTATAAATAAACTTGATTTTTTTGTTTTGTTTTGTTTTTGTTTTTGAGACGGAGTTTTGCTCTTGTTACCCAGGTTGGAGTGCAATGGTGCGATCTCAGCTCACCGCAACCTCCACCTCCTGGGTTCAAGCGATTCTCCTGCCTCAGCCTCCCGAGTAATTGGGATTACAGGCAGGTGCCACCATGCCTGGCTAAATTTTTTTGCATTGTTAGGAGAGACAAGGTTTCATTGTGTTAGCCAGGATAGTCTTGATCTCGTGACCTAGTGATCCTCCTGCCTTGGCCTCCCAAAGTGCTGGGATTACAGACCTGAGCCACCATGGCCAGCCTGCAGAACTATTTTTATCTTGCAAAATTGGAACTCTGAGCCAGGTGCTGTGGCTCACAACTGTAAGCTCAGCACTTTGGGAGGCTGAAGCAGGAAGATCGTTTCAGCCCACGAGTTTGAGACCAGCTGGGGCAATATAGTGAGACCCTGTGTCTATAAAAATAAAATTTAAAAAGGCCAGGCATGGTGGTTCACACCTGTGATCCCAGCACTTTGGGAGGCCTAGCTGGGCAGATTGCATGAGCTCAGGAGTTCAAGACCAGCTGGCCAACATGGTGAAACCCTGTCCCTACTAAAAATAAAAAATTAGCCAGGTGTTGTGCTGTGTGCTTGTAGTACCAGCTACTCAAGAAGCTGAGGCCGGAGACTCACTTGAACCTGGGAGGCAGAGGTTGCAGTGAGCCGAGATCGCGCCACTGCACTCCAGTCTGGTGACAGAGTGAGACTGTCTCAAAAAAGAAAAGGCAATAAAAGGCGTAATGTAGGCTTTAGAAATTTATTTTATATTTATAATGGGTTTGATGTACAATAAAGATATATTAGTTATTGAATAAGGTATAAAATAACGAAGGATATGGTGGCCGGGCGTGGTGGCTCACGCCTGTAATCCCAGCACTTTGGGAGGCCGAGGCGGGTGGATCAGGAGGTCAAGAGATCGAGACCATCCTGGTCAACATGGTGAAACCCCATCTCTACTACAAAAAATTAGCTGGGCACAGTGGCGCATATCTGTAATCCCAGCTACTCGGGAGGCTGAGGCAGGAGAATTGCCTGAACCCAGGAGGCGGAGGTTGCGGTGAGCCGAGATCACGCCATTGCACTCCAGCCTGGGTAACAAGAGCGAAACTCCGTCTCAAAAAAAAAAAAAAAAAAAAAATCAAGAATATGGAAAAATAATGAAAAAATAAAATAGGAAGAATTAATTTTAAAAAGCAGAAGTCAATGAAATAGAAAATAATACTGATATATAGGCTGGGTGTGGTGGCTTATGCCTGTAATCCCAGCACTTTGGGAGGCCAAGACAGGAGGATTTCTTGAGCCTAGGAATTGGAGACCAGGCAATATAGGAAGGGTAATATAGGAAGACCCTATCTCTACAAAAAATTTAAAATTAGCTAGACATGGAAGTGTGTGCCTGTAGTTCCAGCTACACGGGAGTGATGCTTGAGCCCAGGAGTCTGAGGCTGCAGTGTGCCCTGTTTGCACCACTGCATTCCAGCCTGGGTGATACCTCTCTCAGGGGAGACCCTGTCAGGAAGGAAATAAGAGAAGAAGGAAGGAAATAACAATAATAATAATATATAAATAGAGGAGCAAAAGACAAAAATCTGTGGTGAGCCTAGTTAAGAAAAAGAGAAAGCCCATGAGAGAGGGAGCATAACCTGAGCTACAGAGAAAACTAAAATGTTAAAAATAACTCAATAAATTTGAAAACCTTAATGAAAAACTCCCTAGGAAAATTTGTTAAGATTGAAATTAATTTAATATGTTTAAGAGAAGAAATGGAAAAGCTGTCAAAGAACTACCTAAAGTGAGGCTGGGTGCAGTAGCTAACACCTGGAATCCCAGCACTTTGGGAGATTGCGGTGGGAGGAGCATTGGAGCTCAGGAGTTCAAGACCAGCCTGGGCAACATCGGAAAACCCCATCTCCACAAAAAAAATATTAAAATTAACCGGATGTGGTGGTGCATGCCTGTAGTTCCAACTAATTAGGAGACTACGGTGGGAGGATCACTTGACCCTTGGAGGTCAAGGCTACAGTGAGCTGTGATTATGCCACTGCACAGCCTGGGCAACAGAGTAAGACCCTGTCTCAAAAAAAAAAAAAAAACAAAAAAAAAAACAAAAAACAAAAAAACAAGCAAACAAAATGTAAAGTGGCACCATTCTCATTCTTTTTTTAAAAAATTGACTTGCCAGGTCCGGTGGCTCACGCCTATAATCCCAGCACTTTGGGAGGCCGAGGCAGGTGGATCACCAGGTCAAGAGATTGAGACCATCCTGGTCAACAAGGTGAAACCCCGTCTCTACTAAAAATACAAAAATTAGCTGGGCATGGTGGTGCGTGCCTGTAGGCCCAGTTACTCGGGCAGCTGAGGCAGGAGAATTGCTTGAACTCAGAAGGCAGAGGTTGCGTTGAGCCAAGATCGTGCCATTGCACTCCAGCCTGGGTAACAACAGCAAAACTCCGTCTCAAAAAAATAAATAAATAAATAAATAAAATAAAATAAATAAATAAAAATAAATTGACTTATTGGCCAGGCATGGTGGTTTACGCTTGTAATCCCAGCACTTTGGGAGGCCGAGGTGGGTGGATCACGAGGTCAAGAGATCGAGACCATCCTGGTCAACATGGTGAAACCCCATCTCTACTAAAAATACAAAAAATTAGCTGGGCACAGTGGTGTGTGCCTGTAATCCCAGCTACTCAGGAGGCTGAGGCAGGAGAATTGCCTGAACCCAGGAGGCGGAGGTTGCGGTGAGCTGAGATTGCGCCATTGCACTCCAGCCTGGGTAACAAGAGCGAAACTCTGTTTCAAAAAAAAAAAAAAAATACAAAAATTAGCTGGGCGTAATGATGGGTGCCTGTAATCCCAGCTGCTCAGGAGGCTGAGGCAGGAGAATCACCTGAACCTGGGAGGCGGAGGTTGCAGTTCGCTGAGATCATACCACTGTACTCCAGCTTGGGCGACAGAACCAGACTCCATCTCAAAAAAAGAAGCAATTATTTTACTGATGTATAATAGGTGTACATAGATTTGGAGTACATGTGATTTATAAAGTTCAAATTGGTGTACTTGGGACATCTATTACCTTAAATATTTATCTTTTCTTTATGCTAGAAACATCCAAGCTATTCTCTTCTAGTTACTTTGAAATGGTCCAGATTACTGTAAACTATAGTCACCCTACTGATCTATCAAACACTAGGTCATATTCTATAAACCCATGTTTGTATCCGTTGATCAATTTCTCTTCCTCCCCTCCTCCTGATACCTTGCCTGGCCTCTGGTAACCATAAATGTACTCTCTATCTTCATGAGATCCAATTTTTTAGTTTCCCCATATGAGTAAGAAGAGCATGCAATATTTGCCTTTCTGTGTTTGGCTTATTTCATTTAACATAATGACCTTTAGTTTCATCTATGTTGCTACAAATGACAGGATTTCGGTTTTTTATGGCTGAATAATATTCTATTTTGTATATGTACCACATTTTCTTTACCCATTCATCCACTGATGAGGACATTGACTGATTCTGTATTTGGGTTATTGTGAGTAATGCTGCAAAGAACATGGGCGTGCAGATACCTCTTTGGTATATTGATTTCCTTTCTTTTGCATATATGCTCAGTAGTGGAATTGTTGGATTATGATTGTTCTAGTTTTAGTTTTTTGAAGAAACTCCATATTGTTCTCCATTGTGTCTGTACGAATTTACATTCCCACCAACAGTGTATGAGGGTTCCCCTTTCTCCACATCCTCGCCAGCATCCATTATTGGCTATTGTTTTGATAAAAGCCATTTTAACTGGGGTAAGCTGACATCTCATTGTAGTTTTGATTTGCATTTCTCTAATGATTAGTGATGTTGAGCATTTCTTCATGTACCTCTTTGGCCATTTCTGTGTCTTCTTTTGAGAAGTGTCTATTCGGAGGGGTTGGGAAAAAAAGGAAAGTGAAGTGTCTATTCAGATTTTTTGCCCATTTTTAAATCAGAATTTTTTTTCTATTTGTTTGAGCTCCTTGTGTATTCTGGTCACTAATGTCTTGTTAGACGGATAGTTTGCAAATCTTTTCTCCCATTCTGTGGGTCGTGTCTTCAGTTTGTTGATTGTTTCCTTTGCTGTGCCGCTTTTTACTTGACATAAGCCCACTTGTCTGCTTTCACTTTGGTTGCCTGTGCTGCTGAGGTCTTACACAAAAAAAATCTTTCCTAGACCAATGTCCTAGAGCATTTCCCCAGTTTCTTTTAATAGTTTCACAGTTTCACATCTTAGACTTAGGCCTTTTTTTTTTTTTTTTTTGAGACAGAGTTTCACTCTGTTGCCCAGGCTGAAGTGCAATGACTTGATCTCGGCTCACTGCAACCTCCTCTTGCTGGGTTCAAGCAATTCTCCTGCCTCAGCCTCCCAAGTAGTGGGACTACAGGCATGTGCCACCATGCCCAGCTAATTTTTTGTCTTTTTGGTAGAGATGGAGTTTTACCATGCTGGCCAGGCTGGTCTCAAACTCCTGACCTTGTGATCTGCCTGCTTCAGCCTCCCAAATAGCTGGGATTATGGATGTGAGTCACTGTGCCTGGCCTCGAGTTAGTTCTTTAATCCATTGTTTTTTTATAGGTGAAAGATAGGAGTTTAGTTTAATTCTTCTGCATATAGTCATCCAGTTTTCCCAGCAATACTTACTGAAGAGACTGGTTTTTTCCCATTGTATATTATTGTTACCTTTGACAAAGATGAGTTGGCTGGGTGGATTTACATACAATTTCTCTATTCTGTTCCATTCATTGGTCTATATGTCTTTTTTTATGCTAGTACCATGCTAATTTCGTTACTAGAGCACTGCCGTAAATTTTGAAGTCAGGTAGTGAAATGCTTTCAGCTTTAGTCTTTTTGCTCGGGATTGTTTTATCTATTAGGGGTCTTTTCTAGTTCCATATGAATTTTAGGATTTTAAAAAAATTTCTATGAAGAATGTGATTGGTATTTTTATAGGGTTTGCATTGAATAGGTAAATTGCATTGAGTAGTATTGTCATTTTATTTGAGACAGGGTCTTCACTCTGTCATCCAGTCTAAAGTGCAATGGTGTGATCATGGCTCACTGTATGATCATGGTTCACTGTAACCTTGACCTCCTGGGCTCAAGTGATCTCCCACTTTAGCTTCACAATATGCTGGGATTACAGCTATCATTTTAACAATATTAATTCTTCCAGTCCATGAACGTGGAATCTCTTTGTGTGTGTGTGTATGTTCTCTTCAATTTCTTTCAGGCTTTATAGTTGTCCTTGTACAGATCTTTCACTTCTTTGGTTAAATTGATCCCAGGTATTTTATATTCACTGCAGTTATTGTAAATGGAGTTGCATTTTTTTTCTAGATTGTTCCCTTTTGGTGTACATAAACGCTACCGTTTTTTGCATCCTGCAATTTTACTGAATTTATCAGTTCTACTAATCTTTCTGGTGATGTCTTTAGGTTTTTCTAAATATAAGTTAATGTCATCTGTGAACAAGTCTGTCACCCAGCCTGGAGTGCAGTGGCACCATCTTGGCTTACTGCAACCTCTGCCTCCTGAGTTCGAGTGATTCTCCTGCCTCAGCCTTCAGAGTAGCTGGGATTACAGGTGCCCACCACCACTTCTGGCCAGTTTTTGTATTTTTAGTAGAGATGCAGTTTCGCCATGTTGGCCAGGCTGGTCTTACATTCTTGACTTCAGGTGATTCACCTGCCTTGGCCTCCCAAAGTGCTGGCATTACATGTGTGAGCCACCATACCCAGTCCTTCCATTTCTTTTTTTTTTTTTTTTGAGCCGGCGTTTTGCTCCTGTCGCCCAGACTGGAGTGCAGTGGCGCATTCTCGGCTCACCGCAACCTCCGCCTCCAGGGTTCAAGCAATTCTCCTGTCTCAGCCTCCCAAGTAGCTGGGATTACAGGCATGTGCCACCATGCCCAGCTAATTTTTTGTATTTTTAGTAGAGACAGGGTTTTATCATGTTGGCCAGGATGGTCTCCATCTCTCGACCTCGTGATCCGCCCGACTCGGCCTCCCAAAGTGCTGGGATTACAGGCGTTGGCCACTGCACCCAGCTCACTCCTTCCTTTTCAATTTTTTTTTTTTTTTTGAGACAGTGTCTCACTCTGTCACCCAGACTGGAGTATAGTGGCTTGACCTCAGCTCACTGCAACTTCCACCTCCCGGGTTCAAGCGAGTCTTCTGCCTCAGTCACCCTAGTAGCTGGGATTACAGGCAAGCGCCACCATGTCCAGCTAATTTTTGTATTTTTAATAGAGATGGGGTTTCACCATGTTGGGCAGGCTGGTCTTGAACTCCTGACCTCGTAATCCACCTGCCTCGACCTCCCAAAGTGCTGGGATTACAAGAGTGAGCCACAGCACCCAGCCCGTTTTCAATTTTAATGGCCTTTATTTATTTTTCTTGCCTAATTGCTCTCGCCAGTCCCATTCCTTTCAAATGTTTAATTTTTTTTTTACATTTTATTTATTTACTTACTTATTTATTTTTGAGACAGAGTCTTGCTCCATCACCAGGCTGGAGTGTAGGCTGGAGTGTAGTGGCACAATCTTGGCTCACTGCAAACTTTGCCTCCCGGGTTCAAGCAATTCTCCCGCCTCAGCCTCCCAAGTAGCTGGGACTACAAGTGCACGCCACCATGCCCCGCTAATTTTTCTATTTTTAGTAGAGACGGGGTTTCACCATGTTGGCCAGGATGGTCTCGATCTCTTGACCTCATGATCTGCCCACCTCAGTCTCCCAAAGTGCTGGGATTACAGGCGTGAGCCACTGCGCCCAGCCTATTTATGTTTTTACAGAGATAGGGGTCTTGCTCTGTTACCCAGGCTGGTCTCCAATTCCTGGGCTGCAGTGATCCTGTCACCTCAGCCTCCTGAGTGGCTGGGATTACAGGCACACACTGCTGTGTCCCGCTAGTTACATTTTTTTCAGATAATTTTTTTTTGAGACAGAGTCTCGCTCTGTCACTCAGGCTGGAGTGCAGTGGTGGGATCTCTGCCTCCTGGGTGCAAGCGATTCTCCTGCCTCAGCCTCCTGAGTACCTGGGACTACAAGCACATGCCACGACGCCTGGCTAACTTTTGTATTTTTTTGTGGAGATGGGTTTCAACATGTTGACCAGGATGGTCTTGATCTCCTGACCTGGTGATCCACCTTCCTTAGCCTCCCAGAGTGCTGGGATTACAGGTGTAAGCCACTGTGTCCGGCCCTCAGATAAATTTTTTCAAATCCTCTAGAAACAGGGAGTATTTGTGCTTTTTAGACAATTCAGAATACACACACAAATATAACTTTTTTTTTTTTGAAATGGAGTCTTGCTCTGTTGCCCAGGCTGTGGGCAGTGGCATGATCTCGGCTCACTGCAACCTCTGCCTCCCAGGTTCAAGCAATTCTCCTGCCTCAGCCTCCTGAATAGCTGGAACTACAGGTGTGTACTACCACACCTAGCTAACTTTTTGTATTTTTAGTAGAGACGGGGTTTCACCATCTTAGCCGGGATGGTCTTGATCTCCTGACCTTGTGATCCGCCGGCCTTGGCCTCCCAAAGTGCTGGGATTACAGGCGTGGGCCACCGTGCCTGGCCAAAGTGTTTCTAATATTTATTATACATAGAACATATTGATTTCTCAAAGATTTCTAGATTCCTAAAGGATTTCTGAGTAAGCACTGAGAGATAACATGTCTTAGCCATTGCCAGTGAGAACCAAAGAAAATATCATGAAGATTCTGAGGTCTTCCACCAAGAGAAGTGTCTTAAAAGAAATGGAGGCAGGCCAGGCACGATGGCTCATGCCTGTAATCCCAGCACTTTGGGAGGCCGAGGCAGGTGGATCACGAGGTCAGGAGATCGAGACCATCTGGCTGATATAGTAACACCCTGTCTCTACTAAAAATACAAAAACTTAGCTGAGTGTGGTGGTGTGCGCCTGTAGTCCCAGCTACTCGGGAGGCTGAGACAGGAGAATTGCTTGAACCTGGGAGGCAGAGGTTGCAGTGAGCAGAGATTGCGCCACTGTACTCCAGCCTGGGCTTCAGAGCGAGACTCCGTCTCAAAAAACAAAACAAAACAAAACAGGAAATGAAGGCATGGAACCAGTCAGGTAATGACAGCAATGATAGAATGGGAAATGTACTGCACCAGGTCAAAACACTGCTTTTCTTCCTGGTTCTGCTACACAATTCAGGATAACCTTAACCACCTCTCTGGGGCCCAACTTCTTTACATTGCAAAGAAGTTGGAATAAGTTATCTTCTATGGACCCTTTAATACTCAGTTCCATAAATTCTGACTCAGAGGGGCCAGTGAGAACTCTGATAATTGGAGGTAATATATGGCTTTGAGTAAGACAACTTTGGTGTGCCTGTCAGTTCAAATCCTCCTATAAAGTCTCCAATCTCAATCCACCCCAACCACAGGCCTGGGGGCCTGTAGCTGTATATTATGGATCCTTTTAGGAAAAAATACCTTGCTAGTCACAACTATGTTCTCCCTTGAAGAAACATGAGTAGGTGAAGCGAGTGTTGAGAGAGAATGAAGCAGTTGTGCAGAGATCACAGACAAGCATCAGGGTAAGAAATACATCTTGCTTTACTGCTGAATTTCCAGTACCTAGCCCTAGCAGACTTTCATGACATAATTTTTTTTTTTTTTGAGGCGGGGTTTCGCTCGTTTCCCAGGCTGGAGTGCAATGGCGCGATCTTGGCTCACCGCAGCCTCCGCCTCCTGGGTTCAGGCAATTCTCCTGCCTCAGCCTCCTGAGTAGCTGTGATTACAGGCACGCGCCACCATGCCCAGCTAATTTTTTGTATCTTTGGTAGAGACGGGGTTTCACCATGTTGACCTGGATGGTCTCGATCTCTTGACCTCGTGATCCACCCGCCTCGGCCTCCCAAAGTGCTGGGATTACAGGCTTGAGCCACCGCGCCCGGCCTTTCATGACATAATTATTGAATGACCACTGAATTCCATTCCCTCATGTGGCTTCCATGAGAGACTTCCGTATTTCTCTAATCATTCCATTATTCCTCCCCCTTAAGCTAGTGCAAGTTGCTTTCTTAACAATCAGAAAGCCCTCCCAAATATATTGTGATATTCTCCCCTTCATAACCACCACTTACTTCACTACAGGTATATGTCAAGCCTCAGGAAAGACAACACCAAAGATGGGATCCCACGTTCCCGCTCAGGAATATAGAATTGGCATATGAATTAGGTCGGTTTGCGAGTAGCACTGGAGGTGATGATGTCTTGGCCGGTAGGCGAACTAAGAAAGCAGATAGAGAGAGAAAGTAGACAACAGTGGTTCTGAGACATCCCTATATTTTCCTGCTAGGGACTGAATGTTTGTTTCCCACACCCCCATTATGTTGAAATTTTTTTTTTTTTTGAGACGGAGTTTTCCTCGTTACCCAGGCTGGAGTGCAATGGCACGATCTCGGCTCACCGCAACCTCTGCCTCCTGGAATCAGGCAATTCTCCTGCTTCAGTCTCCTGAGTAGCTGGGATTACAGGCACGTGACATCATGCCCAGCTAATTTTTTGTATTTTTTTTAGTAGAGACGGGGTTTCACTATATTGGCCAGGATGGTCTCGATCTCTTGACCTTGTGATCCACCCACCTCGGCCTCCCAAAGTGCTGGGATTACAGGCTTGAGCCACCGCGCCCGGCTATGTTGAAATTCTAACCTCCAATGGTATTTTGAGGTGGGGTCTTTGGCAGGCAACTAGTTCAATAAACGTGGAGCCCTCATGATGGGATTAGTGCCCTTGATCATGATGGTTTCACACATATGTCAAAACCAATCAAATTTTATTCTTTAAATAAGTGCAGTTTCTTGTACTTCAATTGTACATCAATAAGGTTGCAAAAAATGTGTTCAGTTATTAACTGATTTCATTTAGAATAACCAATAATGTACCAATAATAGTACAACATTTAAGGCAGTCCCTTATGACTGTGCTATTTTGGACTTAATAACAGTACTTACTGATTTATTCCACTGCTTTCCCAACTCCCTTTACCCTCTGCTCCCAGGCTCTACCTAGTCCTCATAAAAGTGAATGATTATGAATGTCATAACCAATCTGGTAAATTCAGGCCAGGCATGATGGCTCACGCTTATAATCACAGCACTTTGGGAGGCCAAGGCAGGGTGGATCACTTGAGGTCAGGAGTTTAAGACCAGCCTGGCCAACATGGCGAAACTCCGTCTCTACTAAAAATAAAAAAAAAAATTATCCTGGCGTGGTGGTACGTGTCTGTAGTCCCAGCTATTTGGGAGGCTGATGTGGGAGAATTGCTTGAACCCAGGAGGCGGATGTTTCAGTGAGCCGAGATCATGCCACTGCACTCCAGCCTGCGTGACAGAGCAAGATTCAAAAAAACAAATAAAAATTGGTAAACTCTAATTCAGAATTAGTAGAACTGGAATGCAAGATCTTACACATTCCTCAAATTTGTTAAGGTTTTGTATTTTAATCTCTACACATCCCTTCCAGGAGTCAAACATCAGTTTAAACTGGGGTAACTGATTAAACATATTCCAGTGTCATAGCTTATGTCAAAATTATCTACTTAGATTACAACCTCTTTTAAAGACAAGGCCACATCTTTAATTTTGATTCCCAAGTTTCCAAGCACCATGTCTAGTACAGAGGAGAGTGAGAAGGAGCAGGGAAAGGGATAAAGGATACGAGGTAAGATAGGAAGAAAAATGGTGTATGTGCAGAGTATGTGTGGGAGATTATGCAGGGCCTTGTAGCCCATGATGAAAACACTGGACTTAAGTTTGATTGAATACAAAGCCACTGGTGATTCTGAGCAAAGTGGCATGGTCTGATTTATATACACATATATATATATATATATATCTCGATGTATACACACATTTTTTTTTTTTTTTGAGACAGAGCCTTGCTCTGTCACCCAGGCTGGAGTGCAGTGGCACAATATCAGCTCACAGCAACCTCTACCTCCTAGGTTCAAGCAATTATTCTGTCTCACCCTCCTGAGTAGCTGGTATTACAGGCATGTGCTACCATGCCTGGCTAATTTTTGTATTATTAGTAGAGACAGGGTTTCACCATGTTGGCCAAGTTGATTTTGAGCTCCTGACCTCAGATGATCCACCCACCTTGGCCTCCCAAAGTGATGGGATTACAGGCATGGGCCACTGCACCCAGCCTAATTTGTATTTTAAAATAAGGATCATTCTGAATGCTATGTAGAGAATATGCTATTTGAGGAAAATATGGAAGCAGGGTATATACCAAAGAGTATACCAAGAATGGGTGCACATGTTCACTGAAAGACAGATGTGATTATTTTCACAGTAACTTTATTCATAATGACCACAAGCTGGAAACCACCTAAATTTCTATCAACAGTAGAATGGATTAGTAAGTTGTGATGTAGTCACACAATGGAATACCACACCATGAACTGCTACTACATATATCATGGATTACTCTCATAGATACATTGTTGAACAAGACATGGAAGAGTGCATATAATTATTTCACTGTTTTAAAACAGGCAAAACTAATTCGTGGTGATAAATGGGGTTGGCGGGGGGCCTGGGGAGCACAGGGATACCTACTGAGGTCCTAGAAATGTTCTACAATTTGACCTGGGTGGTGCATTCAAGGGCATATATAAAAGTCCACTGAGGTATACACTTAATATTTGTACACTTTTAGATTTTTACCTCAATAAAAGGTTGAAAATATATTGGAAGAAAGCATATAAATGAAGACGTTAATCAGTGTTGTTGTCTTCCAAATACTTCTGGTTTTCCTCCTAGGTATATGTAAGGATTACACTCCTCCTAGCACGTTAATGTGGCTATGTGATTTGCTTTGGCCAGTGAAAGTGCTTGAAGGGTCCGTAAGTGATCTGCCATCCTCTCTTTTTTCATTTCCCAAAGTTAGCAGCCACACTCTCAGTGGTATCTGCTTTGTTAGCCTGAGACCCAGAATGAAGGCAACTTAAGAGCACAAATTGGTCAACTTTTTCTGTAAAGGGCCACAGAATAAATATTTAGGTTTTATGAGATGTACACTCTGTTGGAACTACTCAACTCTGACATTGTAGAACCAAAGTAGTCACAGATAATAAATGGACAAGGCTATATTCCAGTAAAACTTTATTTAGACAAGAAGCTAGACAGATTTTGCCCATGGGCCATAGTTTGCCAACCTATGACCTAGACCAAAGTACCTAGCCAAGTTGCAACAGAAAAGTTATGTGAGACAGTGAGATTTTGCCTTTGTTATCCAATGACAAGCTAGCCCACGATGACACAGAAACTGGTCCCTTGTTTTAATTCACTTACTGGGTAGGATGAGGCAACATTTTAATGACAGAAGGATAAAAATGAAAAATCCTTTTAAAAATAAACAAATAAAAATAGTATTTTGGCCAAAACATTGATCAAAAGCCAGTTTTGCCAGCCAGGTGCAGTGGCTCACACTTGTAATACCAACATTTTGGAAGCCTGAGGTGGGTGGATTGCTTGAGCCCAGGAGTTTGAGACTAGCCTGGACAACATAGCAAGACCCAGTCTCCACATAATACAAAAATAAGCTGGTTGTAGTCGCGTACACCTGTAGTCCCAGCTATTTGGGAGGCTGCAGTAGGAGAACTGCTTCAGCTGGGGAGGCAGAGGTTGCAATGAGCTGAGATTGCACTATTGCACTCCAGCCTGGGCGACAAAGTGAGACCCTGCCTCAAGGGGGAAAAAAAAAAAAAAGCCAATTTTGCAGCAAGAACCAAATAACTAGATGACTATGATACCTACTGTTATGATATCTGAATGATTTAATATGCCTCAGACTAAAAGTCCAACTAAGATTATACTAGTAAATCCCTTAAATTGGACAAAATGGCTTATGGAAATAGACTAGGGAATGGCTTTCCCACCTACCCCTGAAAAGCCTCAGTTACCCAGAAATTAAGTTAGAGAGGCATGGGAACAAAAAGGCAAAGATACACAGCAAATTTAAAAAGTATACATTAACTAGATATGACTTTTCGGTCATCTCCCTTTGGGTGATAAGGACATTCTGCACATATAAAAACAAGTGAACTGAATATATAGTGACCAGAAAGGCTGAGTCATTCTTCTATTTTGTCAAATTTACTTACTTTTAAATCCCAGAAGAGCCAAAAATCATCTGTAAAGCAAAGTAGCAAGTAAATAGCATGCCATTTTGTCCTAGTGTTGATGCCTACAAAGGGAAAAATGATTATTAACTCTTAGGTGGCATTATCTTTTTCCAATACGAAACGTAACATTTTAATCACTTATGTATTGTTTTAGTTCACTAGATATTTGTCCAATCTTTTCCCTCTCTATGTAGGTTCCTTTGAAAATAATTTTAAAAAAAGAAAGATTCTATACATGGATAAAACTTAGTATCAGTGGATTTAGGTGTGTATATCTGGTTTTGAATTCTGAGTTTACTACTTACTATGTTTACTAGGGAAAACTGCAATTTCAGTTTGTTTAACATTCACATAAATATGAGTCACATGCTAAGCACTACACTAAATTCTGGGAATACAATGAGATCCCTAGTTACAAAGAACTTAGCTTCATTTCTCAATTAGTCATATGCGGATAGAAGTTACCCAATGGACAGTCTAAGGCAGAATGACTGTGGAGGTCAAAGAAGACTGTGAAAGAGCTTCAAAAATTCTAAAACACTACACAAATATTCATTTATCCAAACATTTATTGAAATGCCAGGCATTGTGCTAAGCACTAGCGATATAACAGTGAACAAGGCTTATATGGTCCCTGCCCTTACAAAGCTTACAGTCTAGCAGTGATCAATAAGCATTAACAATAAAGTGTGCCAAGTGTATGTTTAGGAAAGAACAGGGTATACAGAGAATGCATAGTAAGGGCACCTAATCTAGAGGGCATCAATGAAGGTTTCCTAGATGAAGTGGCATACTGAGACCTTAAAGATGAAGATAAATTTGTATTGTATACTAAGAGCAATGGTGTAAGCAGTAGAATGATATGATCAGTAAGTCTTCTGGAGCAATTTGGTTGTAGTGTCGAAAGGAATAAAAATAAAAAACAGGGAGACTAATGAGGAGGCTGTTGCTATAATTTAGGTAGGTTGATGGCCTGAATTAAAATGGTAGCATTGGAGAGTTGGGTAAAGTCATGCACAAATCAGTTTTTGGCTTGGGTAAGGACAAACAAAGGAATGGCTGGTAGTGGTAATGCCATTTGACATGAGAGGAAGAGCAGGATTGGGGGCAAAATCAATGATACGTAGTGCCTGAAACAGCAAAGAGGATTTGTTAGCAATTAGACGTACGAATTAAGAAAGGTCTAGAAAGGAGATATGAATCTGAAAGTTATTTGCATATAGGTGGTAATGAAGCCATGGAAAGAAATGAGATCAGCTAGCAAGATGACATAGAATAAGGCAGTCTGAAACAACGGTTTTTAAACATACAAAACCCAGATATTTAAGGAAAGAGATGCCTACAAAGACTAAGAGAGCATACCCAGAGACGAATCTCCTCAAAGCTAAAGTCATCAAGTGTTTCAAGGAGGGCAAGACTATTAACAAGGACTTAGTGAGCTTAGTAGAGCAATTTGAGTGGCAATACAGGAGACTGGGAATACAAATCTGTCAAGAAAACTAGTAGGAACGAGCTATAGGGCAGGGCAGTAACTGGTAAAGACATAAGAGTTCTTTTAAAAGGTACTCATTTTAACTATATTCACCGTTACAAGAGGACCAGTAACAACTATATTTATATATATATATATATATATTAGAAAAAAAAAAGACTGCCATGCAGTTACAGAATTACTTATTACAGAAAACAGTAAAATACACTTTTTTTTTTTTTTTTTAAACAAACAAGACTAGTTTATAGCAAATTCTCTATAGCTAGGGTCAATTGAAAATCCTTGGCTTATATCTCCCCCTCAATGACTATATAATACAAACTAATTTTATTAACACCTTAAGCAAAACATACTGGAACTTCACAAATATACAAGATTTCCATATTTAAGGAACTGGGGTTAGAAAGCAGAAGTGGCTTTCAGGTCTTCCAATCTTTCTCTCAAGTAATAAAGCTCTGCTGTGAATATTCAAAGCTATTGGGAAAATACTGGTGGATGTGGCTGTTTTTTTGTTTCCCACTGTTGTTTTTCCAGATATGTAAGCTTACTCTGTTAACCAAAATCTCAACTTGACCATTCTTGATAAGTACCTAATCAACATATAACTTTTTGTCTTAAATATGTTTAACAAGACAGAGCCCTTAAATCGGATTCAATATTAATTCCTGATTTACAAGGAATATTGTGAGCTAACAGGCCTTTATCAATGCCTTTATTGCACTTTACCAGCCAAATGTGGAAGGTTAGAATTAGTCTCTCCTATCTAGTATTGTCAGTTTGCCCAACTTGCGCTTTTAATTTTGCTTCGACCACTTATCTACCCTGTCCCTTGAAATAAAATAATCTACATTTTGGGAGGGATAATTCTTCATTGTGCCAGGCTGTCCCATGCACTGCAGGGGGTGAAGGTCTCTAGGCTTAAATGCCAACAGAAGCTCCTAAATATAACAACCAAAAAAGTGCCCCTACACATTTCTCAGCATCCTCTGGAAGGACAGGTTACCACGTCTGGTTGAAAGCCACTGGCACAACTTTCGTTTTTAGGCCCTTATGGAATTTATTTTGATTGCCCAGACAACAACTCCATCCAGATTCTTAGTTGTAGCCCGGTTCCTTGAATTTGCTGCATTAGTAACCACAGATTAAGGTGTTTCAATAGTTAAGACAGGACTTTGGAACAAGAGTTTTTAAACTGCATAATACTTGAGAGGATCTATAAATATAAATTGGATCCTGTTTACAATTTGTTTTACATAGTAAACTTAATATTGCCTTTTCATGGTTAACAAGTTTGGAAATCACTGTTTTGGCACAAAGCAGGTATCTTACTAGAAATACAGAATTACTGCAATCTGTGAATAAGACTGCTTTTAAATACTTCTACTTGTGTGCTGTCTTAAGTACAGAATGTGTAAGACAGTTGCAAATTCTAGAATAAATCCATTTCTAGCATCTAACAAAATCTGATACTGTATCATTTTAAAACAAAGTGTTTCTTTTAAGCAGGATTTAAAAAAATAAAGCAATAACACCCATGCAGATAAGACAAAAAAGCTAAAGTATCTCACATCTCCTAATCTTGGAGTGCAAACATCTTTTCTCCTCATCCTTTTTGTTAGGGCCAAACTTCCGTTTACGGTTAAAAAAAAATTACTACCTGGTAACCGTTAAGATTCTATACTTACCATAGTCCTTTAATAGGCAAGCGGATAAAATAGCCCCCCGTTATAAAAAAAATTCAAGGAAAACCCCCAATAATTAGTCTTATCTCCAAACTGCAGGAAGTCTCCTATATCAGCAACTTAAAAATGATTCTAATTACTCCTTCTATCAGTTATGCCAGTTATCACTGAGGTGGGTGATTGGGAGGGAAGAGGAAAGAAATCTGTCAATATTACCTTCAGACTCAGAAATGTTTAAAAAAAAAGTCTCAAACATTTTGATGGTTAGACAAAACACCGCCACTGTATGTATGGTCTTCCTTTTTGGAAATTTATGAACTTGCTATTTGAGTTTCTGCAAATTGGTTCAAAAGCACATTTAAGGAGTTGATAATTTAAGATTATATGAATCAGAATTTTAACACTCCATTAAAATAAGAGCTGAAATTTTTGGCATATACCTTCAGAACACCTAAAAAACAGACTGCAAATTCAACTCACATAATTAATACTAAATCTCTTTAAAATTAACTATCATAAAAGACAATGATTTTGTCATTAACCTAAGTTTTAAAAAAGGTGGCATTTTCATGTTTCAGTCCCATGGTGCCATTTGAGATGAAAAAAAAGGCAACTGTCAGAATTTGAATTGTGATCAGTTTGGACGGCTGGTACGCGGTGCTTTCTCACAATCCAAATTAGCAAACTTGAAAACTCAAACCAATTTTTGCTTTTAGAATTAAAGTACTGTTGAGTTTCTCAATCTTGTACTACAAAGCCTTACGGATTCGATTCATTCCTTTCTCTCACAAGATCATCCCAACTGGGCTCCATTTCAGTTGTGGCAACCCGAAACAGGGCTTGGAGATGCTCATCTGTCAATGGCTGACTCAAAGTGTGTTGGTTTCGAGTCAAATATGAAAAAGCCTTTTCGCAGATTTGGTTACTATCAAACAAGGATGCCACCTTACAGGCAACCCCTTTGATAATTGGGTAAGATTCAGCAGACAATCCAGCATAAAACTGCCCCAAGTCTTTGATTCTGTATTCATTCCAAAGATTAGTGTTTGCCTGAAGTTTTGTTAGCTCCACCCTCACTGAAATAGGTGCATATTCAGGTTTAAAGTTAAATGGATTTGAAAACAGTTCTAAGTCCTTTTTAATGAACCGGAGGTCCTTAAAATGTCTCTCAAATTCTTTTTGTAGACGACAGATCACCATTTGATACCTATCAGGATCAAATATTTTTTGATCTTCCTTATTTTGCTGTTTGAGCTCATCAACAACTTCTTTGAGGGCAGGAAAGTCCGTTAGATTTTTTTCCTCAATATGCCTTTGAAATAAATTCAGCTTAACTTCGAAAGTACAAATATGGTCAAAGGCGGAAGCAGCAAAGACCTTACTAACTCGTAATTCTTCACTGAGTACTCGAAGGTGTTCCATAATGTCTACCAAGAAGCCAAAGTCACAAAGCCACTGTTTGTCTGAGAAGTGGACTGTGGTTGCCCCTACTGAAACCAAGAACGCTTCCATCTCTTTTCTTAGAGAGAATATTAGTTTCAGCGTTTTCCCTCTCCTAAGCCAATTGTTCAGGCATCGTCCGTTAACCCTTTCGCCATGCTCTGATTCAGACTCAGTTAGTAAAGTCTGAAATTCAGGTCGCCTGACACCTCTGGTCTTAATCAAAACTATCCATTCGGATATGGTATTTATGATCTGATTCACGTCTACATCGTAGGAGCTCAAGAGTTCCAAGTGAAGAAATCCTGAATAGTGAATCACATTCCAACAGTTGGGGCTGACGGCCTTTTCTCTCATGTAAGAGACGAGCCCCGAGTTCTCCCCAATCATCCTCAAAGTATGGGTCGTGGTGAGTCCGACCATCCTCTGCAAGCTAAGCCCCGCCGTCTGCAGGGCCTCCAGGATGGCCGACATGAGCGCGCCGACGCTGAAATGATGAGTCAGGTTGATGATGGTCAGCAGGTCTTCCTGCACCTCCAGCTCAGCGCCCACACCGCGGATGAAGACCAGGAGGTAGTTCTCGTAGGCCACGAAAGCCTGGTCGTCCAAGGCAAGAGAATAGGCTTTGAAGTCCCTGGCTCGGTTAAAAAGCTGACTGCGTAGATTCCTGTCAATGCTCAGGAGCCTCTGCCTGGCGCTGTCTGGAGACAAGTCAACGCCTTGCAGGACGCTGACGTGCTCGGGCAGGACCTCTCGCAGCAACACCTCCATGCACTGGTAGACAAAGTCCCCCTCACCCCAGCCGCGACCCTTCAAGGCCAAGAGGCGGCAGAGCCCGAGGCCTGCACGAGCAGCTCTCTCTTCAGGAGTGAGCGAGGCCACGGGCAATTCGCCCTGACGCAGACGCTCCACCAGGGCCGCGCGCTCGCCGTCCGCCACATACCGCTCGTAGTATTCGTGCTCAGCCTCGTAGTGGCGCCTCACGTCGCGTTCGCGGGTAGCTACGATGAGGCGGCGACAGACGAGGCACAGGGCCCCGTTGCCCTCCGGGGGCTCCACAACCAAGTAACGCTGGGTCCACTCCGGCCGGAAAACTAGAGCCTCGTCGACTTCCATCTTGCTTCTTTTGGGCGTCATCCACATTCTGCGGGAGGCCGCAAGAGCAGGGCCAAACCGTTAGAAAGGCCGCAAGGGGAGAGGAGGAGCCTGAGAAGCGCCAAGCACCTCCTCCGCTCTGCGCCAGATCACCTCAGCGGAGGCACACAAGCCCGGCTGTGGCATCTCTGTTCCTATTGGCTGGATATTTCGTATTCTCTGAGCCCCCTAAGAACGAACCAATAGGAAGATCGGACAGTGATTTCTAACGCGCAAGCGCCTATCCTTCTAGGTAGCGGGCAGCAGCCGCTTGAGGGAGGGACGAAGAGACTCAGCAACCCACGGAGTTGAGATATTTGACTGGCATTCAAATTGTCCAATCAATAGCTGCCTCTGAAGGGTGGGGCTGGACGGCGTAAGATACAGCTGAAGGAAGAACGTAGGCCCGAGGCACTGAGGTGATTGGCTGAAGGCACTTCCGGTGAGCATCTAGACGTTTCCTGGGCTTCTCTGGCGCCAAAATGTCGTTCGTGGCTGGGGTTATTCGGCGGCTGGACGAGACGGTGGTGAACCGCATCGCGGCGGGGGAAGTTATCCAGCGGCCGGCTAATGCTATTAAAGAGATGATTGAGAACTGGTACGGAGGGAGTCGACTCGGGCTCATTTAAGGGCTACGACCTAACGGGCCGCTCCTCTTAATGGCGCGGACACACCTTGCCCTGGGCAGAGGTGTGTACAGCGCATGCCCACAACGGCGGAGGTCGAGGGGTTCCCTGGCGCGTGCCAGTCAGGCCTTCTCCCTTTCTGCCAACCGTGTGTTTACCGCTCTCGCGAGACCTTGTAAGGGTGATTTGGGGTGCGAGTGGAGGAGTATACTTAACTGTCGCCTTAATGGTACCGTTAACTAAGGAAGTCAGTTCATCTAAAATGATGCAGAAGATACAAAGTTAAAAGATGTATAAAAGCTTACAATGGGGAAAAATCTGTTTTTCAGAGGTGACTGTTTTCTTGCTAATTCCAGAAATCATCTGTACATATCCAAAGGCACAATTCATTTTGAGTTTCATTCAAAAGACAAAGTTGGAGTGTTAGGACAGGCTGATGCACTCTGGGCTTCACTTCTGATTACCTTGGGTTACACTATTGTTAAATTAGTGACCCCACTTAGTGTTTTCCTGTCGTTTACTTGGGAGGGCGCACTTCGAAGATACCAGATTTTATGGGTCGTCTGTGGATTCTGAAGCTTAGAACTGTCACAAAAAAATGTGGAGGGAGGAGATTTGAAACATGGGGAAGGAAAAGTGAGTGTGGACTGTAAACCTCCAAAAATCCGTTCCCAAAATATACCTAAACGTTATGTCAGATCCTTTTTGTTAAAATCAGTTGATGTTAGTGAAGTCTGTACATTAATAGGAAAAAAATGCTTCAGTGAAGAGTGGTAGGTTTCTAGAGGGATTTGTTGTGAAAGTATAAACTATTCAGGGCAATGGGACTGAAAGATCAGTGGGTAGAAAGGACCGCTGAAGGAAAGGAAGAGAATTGGAAGGTAGATGAAAGAAGTAGCAAGGAACCTGGGGATGTTTTCTCCTTTTCACTTGTAATAGCAGTAGTAGAAGCAGTGGCAGAGTGGCTTTTGTTTCTACTGTGTTAGAATGCTGTGACAGAACAACTGGGCCTTTTATTGTACTGTGCCAGAATACTGTAAAACAAAACTAAACATACTAGCTTGGTGGCTTGTAATTAATTCCTTAAGTGGAGATTTTTATATGGAGTCCAGTTATGCCCTTTTTAGCATGTAAGTTGAGATGACTAAATACAGCTTCACTACAGCAGCTCATGAGAAAAGTCTTTAATATTTAAGTAATTTACTGTCTTCTTTTTTTCTTTTTCTTTTTTTGAGATAGAGTCCTACTCTGTTGCCCAGTCTGAAGTGCAGTAGCATGATCTTGGTTCAGTATAACCTCCACCTCTCGGGTTCAAGCTATCTTCCTACCTCAGCCTCCCAGGTAGCTGGGAGTACAGGTGTGTGGCACCATGCTTGGCTAATTTTGTAGTTTCAGTAGAGATGGGGTTTCACCGTGTTGTTTAGGCTGGTCTCGAACTCCTGACCTCAGGTGATCCACCCACCTCAGGTGATCCACCCACCTCAGCCTCCCAAAATATTGGGATTATAGGCAGGAGCCACCGTGCCCAGCCTAATGTCTTTTATCTGAATAAAGAATTGTCTGTGTGGGGAATAGATAACTCTTTCTCATGCAGCCCCTGCTAGAAAATTTGTTTTCTCTAGCAGGTAGTCTGTGCTTGTAGGCTACTCTTTTGAAAGCACAAAATATTTATTGATTTCTTTTTTTTTTAAACCAAGTTTCACATTCTTTGGCTGAAGTGCAGTGTCTCGATCTTGGCTCACCACAACCTCCACCTCCAGGTTCAAGCGATTCTCCTGTCTCAGCCTCTTGAGTAGCTGGGATTACAGGAATGTGACACCATGCCTGGCTAATTTTGTATTTTTAGCAGAGATGGGATTTCTCCATGTTGGTCAGGCTGGTCTCAAACTCCTAACCTCATGTGATCTGCCCGACTTGGCCTCCCAAAGTGCTGGGATTATAGGCGTGAGCCACAGTGCCGGGCCAAGAAATTTATTGATTTCTTTTTTTTATGTTATTTTTAAAGATGGGGTTTCACCATGGTCAGGCTGGTCTTGAACTCCCGACCTCAGGTGATCCGCCCGCCTTGACCTCCACAGTGCTTGGATTACAAGCGTGAGCCACCATGCCCAGCCCATGGTTTCTTAAAGATGTGTTAACTTTCTGCATTACTGTTTTTTTCTTCCCTCCATCATAATATAAAAGGGGATAGTAGAGAAAAACATTCAGGATTTTAATTTTTTTTACTGACATTTTGTTAGAGTCACTTAAGAACCTGAGGATGAATAAAGTTCAGGTAAAAGTAAAATTAGTTGAGAAGAGGTATGTGCCAAAATAAATCTATTTTTAACTTCACTTGCTGTCTTTCCTAGAGGAACAGAAATAGTGCTGAACATCTATTAGAAATGATGGTTGCTTTGCCCCCTCTTCCTTCTCTCTCATACAGTGAGTGAACTCATATAGTGTATGAGCCTGTAAGACAAAGAAAAAACACATTGATGAGGCACTGTTGTATTTATTTGGAGTTTTTTTAATAACTGCTTGGCTCATTAAAATATGTACATTAGAGTAGTTACAGACTGATAAATTATTTTCTGTTTGATTTGCCAGTTTAGATGCAAAATCCACAAGTATTCAAGTGGTTGTTAAAGAGGGAGGCCTGAAGTTGATTCAGATCCAGGACAATGGCACTGGGATCAGGGTAAGTAAAACCTCAGAGCAGCAGTGTGTTTGTGCACTTCATGGAAGGGGCAGGACCGTTCTCTGTTCTGGGAACTAGGCTTTTGCAGATGGGATTTTTTTCGTTGAAAAATGCAATACCAACAATAAATATTTGATGAGTACCTATTTTTTGCTGGGCACTGTTCAGGGGATGTGGCAGTGAATAAAGCAGATTAAAATCATTTCACTTCTGGTGCTTACATTGTAGTGGTGGGAGACAGAAATAGTATGTCAGATAGCATTAAGTTCTATGGAGAAGACTAAAGCAGGGAGGAAGATAGGAGCGCACAAGCCGGGAAGTATGGAATTAAATTGAGTGGTTCAGGAAGGCTTCAATGTGGATGTGATATTTGAGAGACCGGTGGAGGTCAAGTAGCAAGTCAAGTGGCTGTTTAAAGGTATTCTTGGCATACGGAACAATGTAAACAAAGGTTATTAAATGGAAGCATGCCTGACATGTTGAAGAACTGTCGAGGAAGCTAGTTTGTCTAGAGGCTGAAAAGGAAAAAGTAATCAGAGATGAGGGCTGAGTAAAAACATGTAAGTCCTTGTGGGCCAATTTTTAGGTTTTTTTCTGAATATGGTGGGATACCATTAGAGGGTTTTAAGCAGAGGTTACCTGGTTGTGGTGATTTTTTTTTTTTTTTTTTAATCCTCTGTCTTTCAACGTGGAAAATAGACAGCAGAACAGGGCAGAAGGGGTCCGTCCTGCAGACGGCTTGGTCGCAGTAGAGATGAAAGAAGCAGTGAGATTCTGGGTTGATGATGGAGGCAAAGCTCTCAGAATTTGCTGATACAGGGTGTGAGAAAAAGAGGAATCAGGAATGATTTCAAGGTTTTGGCCTGGTAAGTGGAAGAAAGAGTTACCACTTACTAAGATGGGAAAGACTATGAAAGAAGCAGATTTTCGGAGAGATCAGAAGTTCATTTTGGGGCATGTTCAATTTAAGATGCCTGTTAGTTGGATGTTTGTGAGTTTGGAGTGCAGGATAGAGATTTAGGTATAAATATTTGGTGGTTGTCTGCATTTTAATCGTATTAAGTCATGAGACTCACCTGAAAAGATGCTCAACATCATTAGTCATTAGGGAAAGAAGGAAAAACCACAATGAGATACCACCTCACACCTATTAGGATGGCTCTTACCAAAAATAAAAACAAGTGTTTGCAAGGATGTAGAGATTGGAATTCTTGTGTATTGCTAGTGGGAATGTAAAATAGTGCAGGCTGTGGTGATTCCTCAAAAAATTAAACATAATTATCATATAATCCAATAATTCCACTTCTGGGTGTATACCCAAAAGAAGGGACTCAGACGAATATTTGGACACTTATATTCACTGCAGCATTATTTACAGTAGCCAAAAGGTGAAAGCAACTAAGTGTCCATCAATAGAGGAATGGATAAATAAAATGTATTAATTTCAGCCTTAAATAGAAATGAAATGTTGACACATGTTACAACATAAATGAACCTTGAAGACATCATGTTAAGTTAAATAAGTCAGTCACAAAAGGACGAATATTGTATGATTCCTCTTATGAGTTTCCTAGGGTAGTCATAGTCATAGAGATAGTAGAGTGGTGGTTGCCTAGGGCCGGGAGGAGAGGGGAGAACGGAAATTATTGTTTAATTGGTACAGAGTTTCCTTTGGGGAAGATGAAAAAAATTCTGGAGCTGGATCATGATGATAGTTACACAGTAGTGTGACGGTAGATAATGCCACAGAACTGTATACTTAAAAAATGGTTAAGATGGGAAATTTTCTGTTACATATATTTTACTGCAATTCAAAAAATTAGATTTTTTCCCCCTTTTTTTAGAGGCAGGGTCTCACTCTGTCACTCACACTGGAATGCAGTAGTGTGAACATGGCTTACTGTAACCCTGACCTCCTGGGCTCAAGCAGTTCTCTCATCTTAGCCAGCTAAAGTAATAACTATAGGCGCACACCACGCCTGGCTATTTTTTTTTTCTATTTTTGTTGAAATGGGGCCTTGCTCTATTGCTGAGGCTGGTCTTGAACTCCTGACCTCAAGGAATCCTCCTGTCTCAGCCTCCCAAAGCACTGGGATTATAGGTGTGAGCCACTATGCCCAGCCCTGGAGATTTTTAATAAAGAAGCTTGTCAATTAAACAAAAGCCCTGAGACTGAATGAGATAATCAAGAGAGTATGTGTAGATAGAGAAGAGGTCCAAGGATGGAGTCTTGGGTGACTCTGATGTCAAGAAGTGGCGACATGAGTCAGAAAAAGCAGTGACTGAGAAGGAGCCCCCTAGTAAGAAAGGAGGAATGCCAGGACCTTGTGGCATTCTGGATTCGAAATGAGGAAGTTACTGCTAATTTTAAAGCTCTTCTCAGGCTGGGTGTGGTGGCTTATACCTGTAGTCCCAGCACTTTGGGAGACTGAGGTGAGCGAATCACTTGAGCTCATGAGTTCGAGACCAACCTGGGCAGTATGGTCATCTCTACTAAAAATACAAGAAATTAAGGCCAGGTGCAGTGGCTCACGCCTATAATCCCAGCATTGCGGGAGACCAAGGCAGGAGGATCATTTGAGTTCAGGAGTTCGAGACCAGAATGACCAGCACGGTGAAATGCCATCTCTGCTAAAGATATAAGAAAAAAGTAGCCAAGCATGGTGGTACGCACCTGTAATCCCAGCTACTCGGGAGGCTGAGATGTGAGAATCTCTTGAACCTGGGAGATGGAGGTTGCAGTGAGCTAACATGTGTCATTGCACTCCATCCTGGGTAACAGAGCAAGACTCTGTCTCAGAAAAAGAAAAAAAGCTCTTCTTAAGAGGATTTTCTTCCTGGATTAAATCAAGAAAATGGAATCAAAACGATTTGGAAAAATGAGTAACATAATTATTTACCTGTCTTTTTGGTATCTAATAGAAAGAAGATCTGGATATTGTATGTGAGAGGTTCACTACGAGTAAACTACAGTCCTTTGAGGATTTAGCCAGTATTTCCACCTATGGCTTTCGAGGTGAGGTAAGCTAAAGATTCAAGAAATGTATAAAATATCCTCCTGTGATGACATTTGGCTGTCATTTTTTAGTATGTATTTCTCAACATAGATAAACAAGATTTGGTGCCTTTTACTTGTTAACTGTATGCAAATCTGAACAAAATTAATGAACTCTAACTTTTTAAGACAGAATTGTTCATAAATAAACTCTTTTACCTACAGAGACCTCTGATACTATATGTCTCTTGATGAAAGTACCCAATACCACCTATGAAGTTTCTTGTCAGAAAATCAAATGCAAATCTGATCATTACATATGGAAAATATAGGAGACAAGGAAGCATGATACATGATACTGAGATTGGGAAACTACATGAAAAAAGACTTGTTCCCTTCAACAGATAGATGGCAGGGGAAGAAAAGAGTAGAGAAGGGAATAAAGAACCTGTAGATTAGAAGACATTTAAGCGGAATGTGGATAACCCCCCATATAGGCACCGAGGAAGGAGAGCTAAGCAGAACCCTGGCACAATTAGGGCTTGAAGAATATCTCAGTTTATAGTGTTACTACTCAGTTATTTCCTTTTATATAATCCTTTATGTAATCATATATTAGTTTATAGAATTAGGGCTCAAAGAATATCTCAGTTTATAGTGTTACTACTCAGTTATTTGCTTTTATGTAATTCTTTATACAGCCATATATTAGTTTATAGAATTAGGGCTTGAAGAATATCTCAGTTTATAGTGTTACTACTCAGTTATTTCCCTTTGTATAATCCTCTATATATAATTGTATAAGAGTTCATAGTTTGAGTGCCTAAAAGTATTTCCCTACGTATATATATATATAGTTAGTTCATAATCAGAGGAATGCCTAGAGTAGACACAGTACAGAGCATGAATTAAGAAGCAGCTTATAATCAGAGGAATGCCTAGAGCAGACTCAGTGCAGAGCATGATTTAAGGGAAAAACAGTTATACCAGGACAAGAATCCATGGCCCAGGTGGCAGCATTCAGGATCCTAAAGATACCCGCTGTATGGCAGGCCTGGGACAAGAGCCACTCCTCCTGATAAAGGAGTTGTAGGACCTCGCTCCAGTTCTCATGGAAGGCTGCCCTCAGACTGGCAATCCACCTTGGTGACTGTGAACTTTATCAGCTCTTGCTGCTGTGCTGCTCGAAAAGCATCTTCCCATAGAACTCATTGGAAGCTGCCGTCAGGTGGCGGTAACCCTGACAGCTCTGTCACTACTGTGTGACTTAAAGCATCCCCCCATAAATCTTCTTAGAAGCAGTTTGCCCATAGATAGATGTATTGCACACTGCACCCTCTTTACTGCGCATAACCCGCCTTTAAGCCTCGGTGACCTAATGGGGGTGAACCCCTTACTGCACACGGCGCTTGCCTCAATGACCTAATGGGAATGGGCCCCTTGCTGTGCACTGTCCACCTCCTAGCCTAGGTGACCTAATGCGGGTGGAACCCTTGTTTACTTGCTCACCACCCTATCACTGTCCTTTTTTTTTTGAGACGGAGTTTTGCTCTCGTTACCCAGGCTAGAGTGCAATGGCGCGATCTCGGCTCACTGCAACCTCTGCCTCCTGGGTTCAGGCAATTCTCCTGCCTCAGCCTCCCAAGTAGCTGGGATTGCAGGCACGCGCCACCATGCCCAGCTAATTTTTTTTTTTTGTATTTTTAGTAGAGACGGGGTTTCACCATTTTTTGACCAGGATGGTCTCGATCTCTTGACCTCGTGATCCACCCACCTCGGCCTCCCAAAGTGCTGGGATTATAGGTGTGAGCCACCGCGCCCGGCCCCTATCACTATCCTTAAAGACGATTTCACTCACTGCCCTGCCCCCTAATCTATACACAATAAATACACACGCTTCTGGACATTCGGGGCCTCGCCTGACTCCACTCATAGGTGACGTGGCCCCTTGAGCCCAGCTATGTTTTCCTTGTACTTCTGTGTCCTGTCTCTTTATTTCTCAGATTCTGCACCTCAGCACAGCATAAGGGACACCTCACGACCCTGTGGGGCCTTCAGCCCCACGTCGGCATATGAACCAGGTCCAATGTATAGATCTTACCTAAACCCTGATTGAGCAAACTATTAAAAAAATGTTTTTTGAGACAAATATTTGAATATAGGTTGACCATTTGATGACATTAAGGAGAAATTATGAATTATCTTGGTATAAAAATATTGTCGTGGGTATATTTGTGGGTAAAATTATATGACATAGGAGTAAATGCTTTAGAAAACAGATTAAAATATTTTGAAGGCTAAAATAGGATTTTGTATTTTGTGACTCACTTCCTGATGGATATCTTTCCACCCAGTAAATATAGGCCTATCTAGTTTTTAATGACGACACAGTATTCCATTACATGTATATACTGTAGTTTGTTTAAATGGTTTCCTGTTGAACATTTATGCTCTTTGCCATTTTTTCCTGTTTAAGGTTCTTTTTTTTTGTTTGTTTGTTTTTTGGAGACAAGAGTCTTGCTCTGTTACTCAGGCTGGAGTGTAAAGCCATTCTCCTGCCTCAGCCTCCTGAATAGCTGGAATTACAGGTGTGCACCACCATACCTGGCTAATTTTTGTATTTTTAGCAGAGACAGGGTTTCACCATGTTGGCCAGGCTGGTCTAGAACTCCTGACCTTGAGTGATCTGCCTGGCCTTGCAAAGTGCTGGGATTACAGGCATGAGCCACCAATCTAGCCGTGTTTAAGGTTCTGATGAGTGAGTATTCTTATTGT
Source organism: Callithrix jacchus (assembly GCF_049354715.1). Classification (NCBI taxonomy): domain Eukaryota; kingdom Metazoa; phylum Chordata; class Mammalia; order Primates; family Cebidae; genus Callithrix; species Callithrix jacchus. The sequence goes on from NC_133518.1 coordinate 74,906,491, forward strand.
ACACTGTGTTTTGTTTAATTATTTCCTTAGGATAAATTTATAGAAATAACATTCCTTGGTGAAATAAAAATACGTATTTTAAAACTGTATTAGTTTCCTGTTGCTGCCAAAAATTTTCCAGAAACTTAGTGGCATTAAACAATACAAATTAATTTTTCTACGATTCTGGAGATCAGAAGATATGAGTCTTACTAGGCCTCACTAGGCTAAAATCAAGGTTTTGTCAGGGCTGTGTTCCTCTGTGGAGGTTCCAGGGGACCAGAGAAACTATTTTACAGTAGTTATTTTAAGGGAATGCGAGTGAAGTTGGGGTTGGGCTGTCAAAGAAGCTATTACTTTTCATTTTTGGCCTTGCTGTAGTTTGAATTTTTATCATGTACGTGCATTACTTTTTTTATTTTTTTTATTTCTTATTCCTCATGTATTACTTTAATTTTAAAAAGTAAAAGGCAGCTGTGACTCAGTTTCTGTAATTTAGATCAATTTACACCAAACTAGTGTGGTCTCATGTATCATCTTACTCACAGTGACTGCTAGATTATTCCAAAAAGGGATGATTTTCAAGACTTGGTTTACACTGAGACTGCCCCTGATTTTAAGGATATTTAGTTCAAACTCTATGAAGGAAGTTTCGTTTTGGCCTTGCAGCTCCCTGGGTCATTTTCCAAACCCATGGCCTCCTGGAGTCTTCGCCTGGATGTAGGTAATCTTCGTGGTTATTATTTCATGGTAATTATACGGGGAAGATTTATGAGGGATTTCTGTGTACCAGCCATGGTTCTCAGCACTTTGTATTAATTCTTACTCCTGACAGTAACTCTGCAGAGGTTCTACTGTTAACCAGTTTTACATGAGTGAACTATGGCCCAAGGACATAGTTAGAAAGTGGCAGAGTGTGGATTAGAAACTAGGCAGATTGACTCCAGAGTCTGTGCCCCTGTCCACTTGGCTCCACTACTGGGGAAGAGGCCTCTGAAGCAGCAGGATCTGTTGTGCCATGTGTAGTGGCACTCTCTCTTCCTGGAGTGTTCTACTCTGCATTTTCATGTCTTATACAGGTCTCAAAATCAAAATCATTTACTGTTTTTTTTTCTTTTTTGAGATGGAGTCTCACTCTGTTGCCCAGGTTGAAGATACGGGATTTCACCAGCCTAATCAGGCTGGTCTCGAACTTCTGACCTCAGGTGATCCACCCACCTAGGCCTTCCAAAGTGCTGGGATTACACGTGTGAGCCACCGTGCCTGGCCTTACATTTTTTAATGATGAAAATTAGTTCAATTACATTAACCAGGGAAGTCCAGCTAGGACCTGGTGATTTCTGAGCCTGACCCTTGTGCCTTTTAATGAACTGAACTTGCCACAGCTGTATATATTGTCTGCGGAGATGCTGTCACACAGACCCCATCATGGCATAGTTCCTGAGTTACACCTTTACATACTGTAATATCCTCCTTGTAAAAAAGAGACAGATTCCAAAGGGCTGACAAACCAGTCTTGGTTATAAAGGGGAAAAGTGATCATGGGTTTTTAAAATTTGTTCTGTCTTAATTGCATAATTTTAAATTTGTATTTCAAATTGTATAACTGCTTATATAAAAAAGTTTTGAGTAACTATATAAAACACTATTTGGAGTGTTTCCTTTATCCATTTATGAAAGCAAGTCATAAAAATTACTAGATGACACTTCATTGAGAATATTATTAAACATGTCTATAGTTGTACCCCTGAACACAATTGCTTATTAACCCATTAATGTTTTGGTGTGTTTTAAACTTTTTAATACATCTTTTTCACTTGTTCTAGTAATTATGCTACAGATTGATTGATCCTTTTTTTTCAACAAGTCACCAGATTGAGTGAGTGAGCAAAGTGCTCCTGGTTGCCACATATTAATACAAAATGATAGAGGCTATCCAGATAACCTTTCCCTTTGGTGAGGTGACAGTGGGTGACCCAGCAATGAGTTTTTGTTTCTATTTTCTTTTCTTCCTTAGGCTTTGGCCAGCATAAGCCATGTGGCTCATGTTACTATTACAACAAAAACAGCTGATGGAAAGTGTGCATACAGGTATAGTGCTGACTTCTTTTACTCCTAAATACTCATCTTGAAATGTATTTTTTTGCCTGCATTTCAGAGCAATCCTGTCTTAACATCAGTGTTACCTTTTTTGGCAGAGATCTTGGGTACATTTTCTTTTCTCCCTATTGATAAATTGATAATCCACAAGGATGATTATTAGGTGATACTCTTACTTCATGGATTTTTTTTTTTTTTTTTTTTTTTAAGAAGGAGTCTTGTTTTTGTCACCCAGGCTGGAGTGCAATGGCATGATTTTGGCTTACTGCAATATCTGCCTTCTGGGTTCAAGCAATTCTCCTGCCTTAGCCTCCCAAGTAGCTAGGATTACAGGCACCTGCCACCATGCCCAGATCATGTTTGTATTTTTAGTAGAGACAGGGTTTCACCGTGTTGGGCAGGCTGGTCTTGAACTCCTGACCTCAGGTGATCCACCTCTTTCAGCTTCCCAGAGTGCTGGGATTACAGACATGAGCCACCACACCCAGCCCTTTGTGGATTCTTTTTGTTTTGTTTTGTTTTTGAGACGGAGTTTCACTCTTGTTACCCAGGCTGGAGTGCAATGGCACAATCTTGGCTCACCGCAACCTCCGCCTCCTAGGTTCAAGCAATTCTCCTGCCTCAGCCTCCCGAGTAGCTGGGACTACAGGTATGCGCTACCATGCCCAGCTAATTTTTGTATTTTTAGTACTGATGAGGTTTCACCTTGTTGACAAGGATGGTCTCAATCTCTTGACCTTGTGATTCACCCATCTGCCTCCCAAAGTGCTGGGATTATAGGCGTGAGCCACCACGCCCTGCCATGGGATATCCTAAAAGATAGGATATAACATATTCCAAGTGCCTAGCAAGGTGTCTGTTACACATAGGTATTCCAAGTAAAGGGTAGCTGCTGATACAATTTCTGCCCCTTTGCCCTTCAGTTGAGGTATTGCTTTGGACTGATTAGAGGGCTGTGGTAGGGATGCTAAAGGTTCATGTTTCCTTAGCTGGCTACAGAGCCACCAGCTCCCAGCACCTGTGTGTACCTGTGCTGGTTTGCCTTCACACAGTGGCTGCCGGCTATCTGTTATGCTGGCACAGTTTTCAGAAGCTGATGAATGGCCTTGGGACAGAACAAAAATGAGATTCAGGATATCAAAATCGAACCTTTGTTTTTATAAGCATTGGCCATTCACTAGTTGAAGACTTGTAGGAGTACCTAATTCATGCCAAAAAAAGATAATTTTTAAAAATCACACAGATTGTTTGTAGATTAAAAGGGAAAATAGGCTGGTTATGGTGGCTTTGCCTGTAACTTTGAGCGGCTGAAGTGGGAGGAGTGCTTGAAGGAGTTCAAGATCAGCCTGGGAAACAAAGCAAGATTCTCTCTACAGAAAAATCTTTTAAAATTAGCAGGGTATGGTGTTGCACATCTATAGTCTTAGCTACTCTGGAGGTAGGAGGATTGCTTGAGTCCAGCAGTCTGAGGCTTCAGTGAGCTATGATTGCACCATTGTACTCCAATCTTAAAAAATAAAAAAGGGAAAATATCTTCAACAAAGGATAGTTCTGTTTCTCGTCTTACAGATAAATGTGTGAAGTAATGGAAGATGGAGATTTCAGAGTACACAACAGTAATACTAGGGGGGTTTGACTGTGAATTATAATTGCCCTAGATCCATATGGACTGATAAGATTAGAATCCCCTGTCACTAACTGAAGAGAGTTGTGAGTTAATGCCTTCCTAGATAGCCTAGATTGTAGTGGGCCCCCTTCCATAGCAGTCATCATCTTGCAACCAGCCCCATCCAACGTGCTCTCAGTCTGCCTTTCCAGCATCCTCTCTACCTATTCCAGGCTGCCTTGTATTCTAAAGGCTCTATACTTCCATTTTTGTTTTGGCCTTCCTGGATGGTCTTTCCCACTGTCTCCACCTGAAACCATTTCTCTCTAAAGAAGGATGAATTGCCATCTCTCTGGGATGCTTTAACCCACCCTCACTCTCACCCCAGGCTGAATGGATGCTTCTCTAGATCACTTAGCATACTGTTCTACAGTTAGGTAAAAAGTCTGCCCCTTGCTCTATATCAAGAGCTTTCCAAGACCTTTCTTTATTACCAGGCTTCATAGACCTGACACATGGTAGCCCCTCAATAAATAATTGCGGAAATTACTAAACAGTTTTACTGTTAACTTAGGCAGTGGCAAAACTATTTTTTTGGTAGCTCAGAAGTCAGAAAGTAAATAGCAACATTTGCTAGAAGAATAGATATTTTTTAAAAATCCAATTCAAGGGCCACGTGCAGTGGCTCATGCCCGTAATCTGAGCACTTTGGAAAGCCAAGGTGGGTGGATCCAGGAGTTCAAGACCAACCTGACCAACATGGTGAAACCCCGTCGCTACTAAAAATACAAAATTAGCCAGGTGTGGTGGTGGGTACCTGTAATCTCAGTTACTTGGGAGGCTGAGGCAGGAGAATTGTTTGAACCCAGGAGGTGGAGGTTGCAGTGAGCTGAGATCACCCCGTTGCACTCCAGCCTGGGCAACAAGAGTGAAACTCCATCTCAAAAAAGAAAGTCCAATTCAAATGATTATGGAAGTGGTGGAGAAATAAATAGGAAAATGATAAATAATTAAGACAGTATATAACATGGCTATATTTTAATGTATTGTTGGTATTATTTTCTTTTGTCCCCTTTGGATTACTGTCCATCTCTCTACTGGTTAATTAATTTGTTATATTTTCTTATTAGAGCAAGTTACTCAGATGGAAAACTGAAAGCTCCTCCTAAACCATGTGCTGGCAATCAAGGGACCCAGATCACGGTAAGAATGATACATGGGGGAATAAATTGTTGAAAAGAAGATTTGTTTGTATAAATATTGAAATATAAAATTATCTCTGAGTTTTCAGGGTAATAATAACATGAATTTGCACTAGTTAATGGAGGTCCCAAAATATCCTCTAAGCAAGATAAATGACTGTTAGCTTTTGTGGCATGGCCGCCTGCCACCTCCTTGTCTTTTTTAAGGGCTACGAGATTCTTTATTGGGATAGCAAAAATCAATGGCAGGGTAGTTGGCATTGAAAGATAATTAAGCTTGACCCCAGAAGGCATGGGTTAGAGCCCAGGCTTGTCACTCATTGGTTGTATGTCCAGAGGCAATTTACTTAACATCCCTTAACCTCAGTTTCCTCATCTATCAAATGAAACAAAGAATACTTGCCCTCAGAGATCTTGTACCAGGGTGACCACAGTGTGATTTCTAAGAACTCCAAATGATCTAAGAAATTTTGTGATTATTCTTAATTTGATAAGTATCTTTTTTTTTTGAGATGAAGTCTCACTCTGTCGTCCAGGCTGAAGTGCAGTGACTCGATCTCGGTTCACCGCAACCTCCGCCTCCCGGGTTCAAGTGATTCTCCTGCCTCAGCCTCCTGAGTAGCTGGGATTACAAGCATGTGCTATCATGCCTGGCTAATTTTTGTATTTTTAGTAGAGATGGGGTTTCACCATGTTGGCCAGGCTGGTCTCGGACTCCTGACCTCAGGTGATTCACCCACCTCAGCCTCCTCAAGTGCTGGCTTTACAGACATGCGCCGCTGCACCTGGCCTGAAAAATATCTTTGAATGCTATGTGATATTATAATTGTTTGTCGATTTACATGTGTGTCTCACTAAATCATGTACTCTCCTGAGCAAGATCATGCTTTGTCTTCATATTTTCTGCACAAAGCAAAGATTCTGACACAAAAATAACCCCCAGTACATATTTGAAAAAAATCAGTGAATGAATAGGAAACATATTCTTTAATTTTTCTGTTAATGCTGCCTTATCCCTGGCCCCAGTCAGTGCTTGGAGCTGTGCTGTTGGTAAATGTAATTGGATTCACCACCTTAAGACCTAGCTTCTTGGGTTTTAATTTCATGTATTTCTATGAATTTACAAGAAAAATTGATCTTCTGTTTAGGTGGAGGACCTTTTTTACAACATAGCCACGAGGAGAAAAGCTTTAAAAAATCCAAGTGAAGAATATGGGAAGATTTTGGAAGTTGTTGGCAGGTATAGTCCAAAATCTGGGAGTGGGTCTCTGAGATCTGTCACCAAAGTACAGTGTTCTAGTACACATAAGTTGTGAACAGTCATGAGCTAGATGGTGAAAAGTAAAACCAGCTTACAAATAGTTAGGTAAACTATGACATTTATACAGGTCAAGGTTTAGTCACCAATTTTGAGCTTTCTCTCATCTCCCCAGGAAAGAGCAGTTGGTCTTTAGATCAATGAGAGCTCTTTGATGGCAGACAAAACAAACTGGCTCTAGCCAACTTGAGCTAAAAAGAAATTTATTGGAAGGCTAGGGGTTATCACATGAAGTGTGTCCAGCTGCTCCTTGGAGAGAGTAAGAATCAGGGTGCCTCTGGGACCTAATGTCGTTACTGTACTCCAGTTGTTTTCATTCTTTTCCTGACTTTGCTCTAGAGTCAGTTTCTTAACAGAGTGCATCCAGTTAGGAAAGTTTAGGTCACATGATGATGTGCCCATATCTGTGGGGAAAAGGTTTCTTGATTGGCAGTCTTACTAAGGGTGCATGAAGTAGAATGGAATAGAGGTAGTTTCCCAAAGGAAGATGAGAGGCTGTTACCAGAAGGAGAAGGGATTCAGGACAGATGAAAACAATGTTATATCCATGATAGACTTACTCTACTGGTATAGATGGCTTTAGTATAGGCTCTCTGAACCCACATGTTGTTGAATGTGATAGGGATATGTTAACTACTTTCCAGTACTTTTTTTTTTTTTTTTTTGAGATGGAATTTTTTTTTTCTTTTTGAGATGGAATTTCCCTCTTGTGTCCTAGGCTGGAGTGCAATGGTTTGATCTCGGCTCACTGCAGCCTCTGCCTCCCAGGTTCAAGCGATTCTTCTGTCTCAGCCTCCCAAGTAGCTGGGATTACAGGTGCATGCCACCATGCCCAGCTAATTTTTGTATTTTTAGTAAAGATAGGGCTTCATCATATTGGTCAGGCTGGTCAACTCCTGACCTCAGGTGATTTACCCACCTCAGGCTCCCAAAGTGCTGGGATTACAGGTGTGAGCCACTGCGCCTAGCCATTTTTCAATATTTCTAAAGAAATCTAAAATGAATAAAAAATTTCCTCTTAATAAAATGACACAGGTTTATACATCAAGTTTCTTTGCTTTTTCTTGGAATTTATAAATCAACGTCAGAATATTTATTATCTCCTGAAGATAAAGGAGTTCTAGTTGACTGTTTTGGTTCTGGGTGTGGTAAAGTGAAATATTGTTACTTAATTAGTGCATTTTGCTAGACACAATCCTTCGGTTCATGGGCTCCATAGAGAAAAAAGAAATAAACAATTGCTAACCAAGAAAAGGTTGGGAGATACTGGAACAAGACCCAGGGGCAGGAAGAAGCCAGTGAGAAGGAGGTATGTTGAGGGCTCTGAGAGGGAGTAAAAGTGTTCAGGGGTTGTTAGAGCTAGCTTCTCAAGATGTCCTTTGAGACACCCTGAAATAAAACTGCAAGTGAAGAAGAGATTGTGGGCTAGGCGCGGTGGCTCACGCCTGTAATCCCAGCACTTTGGGACGCTGAGGTGGGCAGATCACTTGAGGTCAGGAGTTTGAGGCCAGCCTGGCCAACATGATGAAACCCCATTTCTACTAAAAATACAAAAAAAATTGGCTGGGCATGGTGGTGGGTGCCTGTAATCCCAGCTACTGCGAATGCTGAGGCAGGAGAATCGCTTGAACCTGGGAGGCAGAGGTTGTAGTGGGCCAATATCGCACCATTGCACTCTGGGCAACAAAAGCGAAACTCCGTCTCAAAAAAATAAAAAATAAAAAAAGAAGAGATTGTGGTGTGATATCCTTGAGTCTGTCAGCAACCTATAAAAGCAGAGAGGAGTCTGTTTTGATTCAGTCACATTTAGCATTGATATCTCCCTGAACTCTCTACTGGTTTATTTTTCTGTGGTAAAATATTAATAGGCCGTATGGAGATATTTTTGTTTATATGTGCCTTTGTTTAGATTACTCAACTCTGCTAATTTATTTAACTGAAAGGGGGCTCTGACATCTAGTGTGTGTTTTTGGCAACTCTTTTCTTACTCTTTTTTCTTCTCCAGGTATTCAATACACAATTCAGGCATTAGTTTCTCAGTTAAGAAAGTAAGTTCTTGGTTTATGGGGGATGGTTTATTGTTTTATGGAAAGAAAAAAGGGAATTTTTAATAGTTTGCTGGTGGAGATAAGGTTATGATGTTTCAGTCTCAACCATGAGACAGTAAGTCCTTGTGTCTTCTGCTCTTTATCAGCAAGGAGAGACAGTAGCTGATGTTAGGACACTACCCAGTGCCTCAACCGTGGACAATATTCGCTCCATCTTTGGAAATGCTGTCAGTCGGTATGTTGATAACCTATATAAAAAAATCTGTTACATTTCTTGTCTTGATTTATCATTTCCTCACATTATTTTGGAACCTTTCAAGATAGTACCTGCCTTAAGACTGAGTTTGCTGTAGTCAAATACGTGGGCTTGTTTTTATGCTTCAAATTTGTTAATGCAGTTCTTACTTCATGTAGTCAACACTTCCTCGGTACATGTAATCTCCTAGATGTTGTGGCTGTAAGTCATATGTTCTTTCAAGGTCTTGGTCTTTGTCTTCAAAATATTTATAGTGTAGTAGAATTATTTATCCTTCGGTGCTCCTTCTTTTCCTTGTATTTCTGTTATCTTCACTTTAGGATTTTACTTATCATTCAACATTTATCGCCCCTCATATTCCAGGCTTTGTGCTAGAAGTTAGGGATATAAAGACAAATAAAATATTTCTTGCCCTTAAAGACTAGATTTGTAAGTGCCAGATCTTCATTATCAAGGAAAGCGTAAGAGGGGAAAGAAAGTACTTGCATTATGGATTCCTTATAGTGCTCCCCTCTGCATGTAAAAACCACCATTTCCATCATAGATTCCTAGCTGTCTCAGGACTTTATAAACCCCAAAGTGCCTATGTCATGTGAGGGGGAAGAATACTGAGACCCTTCCACGTATGGGAGATATATGGATGAGACAGCTCCTAACTTCACATTTCCCAGAAATCTGAAAAGCAGCAGCAGTCATTTCAGTACCCAGTTTCTACTTTGAAGGACAAATAATTTATTATTATTATTATTTATTATTATTATTTTTTGAGATGGAGTTTCGCTCTTGTTACCCAGGCTGGAGTGCAATGGCACGATCTCTGCTCACTGCAACCTCTGCCTCCTGGTTTCAGGCAATTCTCCTGCCTCAGCCTCCTGAGTAGCTGGGATTACAGGCACGCACCACTGTGCCCAGCTAATTTTTTGTATTTTTAGTAGAGACGGGGTTTCACCATGTTGACCAGGATGGTCTCGATCTCTTGACCTCATGATCCACCCGCCTCGGCCTCCCAAAGTGCTGGGATTACAGACATGAGCCACCGTGCCTGGCCAAATAATTTATTCTTTAAGCTAAACCAACTAAGGAACAACTAGTTTGCTTTTAACTTACTATTTTCCTTTTAATTTAAATGAATTAATTTTTTTAAACTGTGCTCCTAGAGTGACAGAATTCTGTTCTACAGTGTAACTTTTCAGAGCATCTTTGACTAGATCTTAAGACTATACTTAGTTGTTATGAAATTCTAGGGACAGTACAAGATTAGAAATCCTCTAGAGCAGCATTTCCCAAAGGCTTCCAGAACACTAGCCTCTTAAGGCATTTTTGGGAAAAAAAAGTTTGCTAGTTCAGTGTGTATGGGAAATTTGACAAGCCATACCCTCCATTGAAGACACTCAGAGCACACATTACTGCATGAAAAGCTTCCATCCACCAGCCATTTGGCCCGCCCTTATTGAGTGCCTGCTATTTCCTTGGTATTGTACTATATGGTAGGGACATAGTAAACAAAGCAGAAATGACTCAGCTGACTTTTTAGTTGGAAAGACACATTAAATAATTATGCCATTCATTAGCAGATTGTGCTAGATGCCTCCCTGGAAAAATAAAGGACATAAAGGGAAACTCGGTAGGGTCAGAGAAAGGGGATCGTTAGAGAAGGTTGTTTGAATAAATAATTTTTGAAATATGAAGGATAAATAGGAATTAACTAGGTACCAATAGGTTAGAGGTAGAGTTTTCCAGACAGAGGGACTAGTTCTTAGGAAGGTCTTCAGAGAGGAATAAGTGTGGCTTGTCTGAGGACCTCTTTTTCGCCTATTAACCTTCCCTCCCCAATAAACACTCTGGGGAACAACACACATTGTAGAACCACATTGTGGTGCTATTCAGTATAGTAAGTAATTCAGCAGAAATAAGTTCTTGGAATCGGAATCTCATCTTTGGGATTTAGTTACTAAGATACTTTCAAGTTTCAGCAAAATAAGGTTTCGAGGTTGGACTCATTGTTCTATTCCAGCAATTAGAGCAGTGCCTAGCACATAGCACAAGTGCTTGAAAACACTGACTGAATAGGGTGGGTGGGTGGATGGATGGGTGGATGAGAGGGTAGGTAGGTGGGTGGGTAGATGGATGAACAGACCAATGGCTGCACGAATGGACAGGCACAGAGGACTTCAAATGAACCAAGTCTCTGTGTCCTTCATTTAACAGTTAGTTTATGGGAAGGAACCTTGTGTTTTCTAATTCTGATTTTTGAATAATGTTTGAGTTTTTAAGTATTTTCAGAAGCTTCAGAATCTCTCTTTTCTAACCAGAGAACTGATAGAAATTGGGTGTGAGGATAAAACCCTAGCCTTCAGAATGAATGGTTACATTTCCAATGCAAACTACTCGGTGAAGAAGTGCATCTTCTTACTCTTTATCAACCGTAAGTGAAAAAGAACCACATGGGAAATCCACCCACAGGGAATTTTATGGGACCATGGGAAAATTTCTAATCAACAGGTTTGATTACACATAGAGAAAGTTCATGGCAAAGTGTGGTTTTATTGGGAAGCATGTATAATTTTTGCCCTAAGTCTGTGCTCAGCCCTCCCACATGTGCTCATTGCTGGTTCACTGTCGGAGTCTGGTTCTCACCTCTAAGAGGAATCCCAGGAGAGGGCATAACAGGCCCCCTGTGAGCCAGCCCACCTTCCTCACCTGCTGGTGTCAGAGTCATTACAAGCAAGCCCTAGCCAGAGCATTGCTGGAAGAGATTAAGGGCCACTGTTTGAAATTGCACAGCAGGACACAGAAAAGGGGTACCTTGGGCATAGGCATTGTCATCAAAGAAATTGCTGAGATACTTGAGATTTTCCTCCTTAAGGAATGAGCTTTAGGATACAAAGAGCAGTTCTAGAAATTATGGAGGAAATTAACTAAATTAAATACTTAATTTTCTTAAATTCCTTTACAGTTTTTATCTCTCTGCTAACATAGTGTTTACATGATTCTTATCTACTAACCAAACGCTATTTTATATTCTGCTTCTTATAACTTAATTGTGTATTACAAGGTTTTGATGGTGACCTAGCAAAAACAATCCCAAACATTTTTCATTTTCCATCCGGAAATAAGATGCATCTTTCCATTTCCATGGTTTCAGTTTTCATTTTTATCTTATAGGTTGTTTATTGTTTTAGAGGATTTCATAATAATTTTATAGTTTTTGTTTTGTTTTGCTTGTTTGCTATTGGAAATGAAATATTCCCTCTTTCCATTTATAGTGCTGACCAGCTGTAAATGTTTCAAAATATGCAAAACTGTTATATATAGAGCTGTTTTACAGCAGTGTTCAAGCAATATGGAAACAATAAAGAGAGAGCCAATCGTTTACAAACAAATTCTGTTAAACTGATTTTTATTAGCAGGGATTTTCCTACTTCATTAGGAAAGACTTGACACCTGATGCATAACAAAGCTTCTTTTAATCAAGGCTCAGAAAATGCTTTTTATTAGTTTTTTTCTACCCATGAAGAATAATTGCTTTGTAACGCACATGCCGGCCGTAAAGCAGACAAAGGTGTAGGTGCTGTCTGACTGGCCTCTGTCTATTCTGTTGGGGCTGCCTGCCACAGCCTCTGCATTATGATTAGCTAATGTGTTCACAATGCCAAGTTCTCAGTAGCAAAGAAAGGTCAAGCTTTTATGTGTGCCATTCCTTCATTTATCTACACTGTGCAGGCACACTCAGTGGCAGAGACAAAGAACACTCCTTTGTCCCATCTCAGGTTCAGAATTCTCAGCAGACGGGCTCCAGCTGTCCTTTTGTCATGTGCCCACGCCTGCTCCAGGCCTGTGTGGTCAGGACACGTGTTACAGAGTATAGTGACGTTAATGATGGGACCCTGGATGTGGTGAACACTCAGAGAATGTTAATCTCTTCATTGATAAAGTCACAGCCACTCTTCTTGTTGGGAATAAAAAGATTTGACATATCCTTGGCTACAACAACAAAGGACAACAGATAATCAGCAGGTCATCTAAAATCTGTCCACAGGGAAAGGAGAGCTGTGTTCCTGAAAATACATCTTTCTCTGATTTTAGTATTATTTTTTCCTGCATTTATTTCTTTCTACCCTCTCCAAACCAGCCTCATTTCCTAAATTACCTTAAATATGCATTGACGAGGACTCTTGATCCAAGATGGCCGACCACTAACAGCTCAGGATTGTAGCTCCCAGTGAAAGCTCAGAGAACGAGACAGCGCCACATCTTTAGACGAATTTTCGTCACTCACGGATTAGCCAATTCCCAGTGGAGGAGCCCCACGGGTCGCCAGCGCGACTCTTGTGGCCGCCACAGCGGTTTTGCCGGCGTCTTGGCGCAGCAGCTCTTAATGCAGAGCCAACGGGACTGCTTCCCCTACTGACCAGAGTTTGGAGCTCCGGGAAGTCAGAGCCACTTGTTGCGGACTCAAGAGGGAAGCCAGACCAGAGATTCCCGGGCAGAAGAGCACCATCAGTCTTATCTCTGCTATTTAGGCTGCCACAGTGGGTTGCTCGGATCCCAGCACTGGGAATCAATAAGTCAGACGTCGACTCAGAAACCTAACTAGAAAGGCGGTTCATCTACAATGAAGGGAAAAAAACAGCCTAAGAAGGCCGAGTATACACAAAATCAGAAACCATCAGCAACGGAACAAGCCCTGATGGAAAAGGACTCATCAGCAACTGAACAAGCCCTGATGGAAAAGGACTCATCAGTAACGGAACAAGCCCTGATGGAAAAGGACTGTGTTCCATTATCTGAAGTAGGCTTTAAAAGGTGGATGATAAGAAACTTCTGGGAGTTAAAGGAACTTGTTCTAACCCAATGTAAAGAAACTAAGAACTTGGAAAAAAGGTTCGATGAAATGTTGAAAAGAATAGACAATATAGAGAGGAATACAAATGAACTTAATGGAGTTGAAAAATACAACACGAGAACTTAGTGAAATATGTACAAGCTTAAACAGCCGAATGGATCAAGCAGAAGAAAGGGTATCAAAGGTCGAAGACCATCTTAATGAAACAAAACGACAAGACAGGAATAGAGAAAAAAGGATAAAAAGGAATGAGCAAAGTCTCCAAGCAAGATGGGACTATGTGAAAAGACCTAATATACGCTTGATTGGTGTACCTGAATGTGATGGAGAGAATGAATTCAAGCTGGAAAATACTCTCCAGGACATTATCCAGGAAAATTTTCCTAATTTAGCAAAGCAGGACACTATTCAACCCCAGGCAATACAGAGAACACCACAAAGATATTCCTCTAGAAGACCAATCCCAAGGCACATAATCGTTAGATTCACCAAGATCGAAATGAAGGAGAAAATATTAAGGGCAGCCAGAGAGAAAGATCAAGTTACCCATAAAGGTAAGCCTATTAGGCTTACAGCAGATCTCTCAACGGAAACCCTACAAGCTAGAAGAGAGTGGGGGCCAATATTCAATATACTTAATCAACAGAACTTTCAGCCCAGAATTTCATATCCTGCCAATTTAAGCTTTACATTTGAAGGAAAAATAAAATCTTTTAGGAACAAGCAAGTACTCAGAGATTTTATTACCACCAGGCCTGCTTTACAAGAACTTCTAAAAGAAGCATTATACACAGAAAGGAACAACCAGTATGACCCTTTCTAAAAATACACCAAAAAGTAAAGAGCATTAACATAAAGAAGAATTTTTATCAACGAAAGGACAAAATAGCCAGTTAATAGCAAATGGCAGCAACCCTAAATTTAAATCGACCAAATCTCCCAATCAAAAGATACAGACAAAATCTAAGGGTATATCCAAAGATATACATAGACTCAAAATAAAGCGTTGGAAAAAAAAAAGTACCAACCAAATGGAGAGCAAAAATAAATAAATAAAAAGGAGTTGCAATTTTCACATTTGACAAAATAGATTTCAAAGCTTTAAGGATACAAGGGTAAAAGGATTAATGTAATAATAAGAGATCTTAACACCCAGATACATAAGACCCATAATGAGATTTAGATTAAACGAGACAGAAAATTGATAACGATATCTGGGACTGGAACTAAGATCCAGAACAAATAAACTCAATAGAGGTCTCCATTTTAAACACACAAAATATACATTATCCACAAAATCTAACGATATATCTAAAGATATACAAAGACTCAAAACAAGGGGATGGAAAAAAACTCACCAACCAAATGGAGAGCAAAAATAAATAAATAAAAAGCAGGAGTTGCAATTCTCACACTTAATAAAATAGATTTCAAAGCTACAAGGATGCAAGGGTAAAAGGATTAATGCAACAATAAGAGATCTTAACACCCAGATACATAAGACACATAATGAGATTTAGATTCAATGAGACAACAAATTGATAACGATATCCAGTACTTGAACTCAGAGCCAGAACAAATAAACAAAATAGAGGTCTCCATTTTAAACACATAAAATATGCATTAACCACTTTAAACACTCAAAATATTGATCGGCCATTATTGAAACCCATTTTAGGAATGAAGTAATATTCCTTTTTCCCTCTTTTTATTTTTTTCCCCTTCTTTTTCTCTTTTTCCCTAAAAAAAAAAAAAAAAAAATATGCATTGAACTTGTACTGACTGAAATTCTGGAAAACTGTGTGGCTACTCCACTGTTGAAACTTTCTGAGCAAAGTTAGTTGCTCTCTCTGCTCATCATTTAGCACACGCACCTTTATAACAGTGCTGACCACTTTGGGTTGGAATTAGTGTATTTACCAGCGTGTTGTCTACCAGTGCTTGGTGTGTGTGATATACAGTATATACTTGCAGAATGAAAAGTCTGAGGGCTGATGTCATACTTCCCACTGTGCGCAGTGAGAGCACAGCTGGTGCCTCTGCATTATGATTAGCTACATGGGGTGATGGGGGCAAAGGGAAGTGAGGATGAATGTATTGCCTTATCATGATTTATGTTACTTGGATGAAGGAAAAGAGTTTCAAGCGAATAGTAAGATACTGGGCTGGAAAGTGGCAACAGATAAAGGTGGCCCTTTCTTCCCAGGGATGTGATGTGCATATTTCTCCAGAAATGTTGTTCCTGAGGAAATTTCATGACTTTGTGTGAATGTACATCTGTGACCTCACCCCTCAGAACAGTCTTGAACTGGCTGCTTTCTTTTTATTGTTTAGATCGTCTGGTAGAATCAACTTCCTTGAGAAAAGCTATAGAAACGGTGTATGCAGCCTATTTGCCCAAAAACACACACCCATTCCTATACCTCAGGTAATGTAGCACCAAACTCTTCAACCAAGACTAACAAGGTTCAGATGTTCTGTAAGGCTCTCCTCGTTGAAAGAATGAGCATGCTAATGGTACAGTCAGAGTGAATCCTATACACCCCTGGCAAACAATGTTCTGTCCCTGCTCACAGGTACAAAGTATCGTTTTCCTTCATTTATTCACTAATTTAGCAGAACCTCACTAAGAGCCTCCTATATGCCAGGCTCTGCATTAGCAATACAAAAATGAATGCCATGCCTCACCCCTTCAGGAGGCGCTGACAGCTCATAGGCAGAGTAGAAACAGATGTGCTCTGAAGTCTCTAAATATTACTTCTGCTGGGGTTAGTTGGGAAGTTGGGAAGCCACAACAGCTACTGTTTTCTCTCACGCCCCCCACCCCCCCCCCCCCCCCCCCCGTAAAAGACCATCAGCCAGGTGCAGTGGCTCTAATCCTAGCACTTTGGGAGGCCGAGGTGGTCAGATCACAAGGTCAGACGTTCATGTGACCAGAGTGACCATGAATTTTTAGTGGAGACCAAACCCTGTGTCAAAGTTAGCCAGGAGTGGTTGCAGTCGCCTGTAATTTGAGCTACTGGGGAGGCTGAGGCAGGAAGATTTGCTTGAACCTGGGAGGTGGAGGTTGCAGTGAGCTGAGATACTGCCACTGCATTCCAGCCTGGATGACAGAGTCAGCCTCTATCTCAGAAAAAAGAAAGAAAGAGAAAAAAAGACAGTGTTTTGCTCTGGAGGTTCTTGTCTTAACATATAAACTGCTGATTGCCCAGATGTTCCTGTTACTCATGTAAATAATTTAGCAGTTGTATTTTAGCAGGCATCAATAGTTTAGCACTTGGATTAAATAGACCAAACCCCATAGTAGATGCTTGAAATGCAGAATAAATGTGAAGCACCCCCTCTCTAAAGGAATTTATAGTCCATAGCTGACTTATGGAGGATCTCTTTCCATTATTTCTGCCTCTGTTTCATATACTTAGCATTTTTATCCCAGCATGAGAAAAGATGACTCTTAGTAACAGTACTGTATTTGCATAGGACATAGTTCATACTAAAATCTCTTAAGTCTGGAGCCTTTTTGCCCTGAATAGAAATTGTGTTAGAACGAATTTATCTTTGTTTTAATTTTGATTGAAAAGGAAAGAACATAAAAATTATAGTTAAAGGTAGTTTATTTTTTATTTTTTTTGAGATGGAGTCTTGGTCTGTTGCCCAGGCTGGAGTGCAGTGGCACACTCTTGCCTCATTGCAACCTCCGCCTCCCAGGCTCAGGTGATTCTCCTGCTTCAGCCTCCCGAGTAGCTGGGATTACAGGTGTATACCACCACACCTGGCTAACTTTTGTATTTTTAGTAGAGCTGGATTTTACCATGTCGGCCAGGCTGGTCTGGAACTCCTGACCTCAGGTGATCTGCTTGCTTTGGCCCCCAAAGTGGTGGGATCACAGGCATCAGCCACTGTACTCAGCCTAAAGGTAGTTTTAGATGAAATGTTTTCAGGTTTTCTCTTGCAGAGTAACAAACTGGTCCAGTTATCACCTTGTTCCATCTCCATATTAATCAGGGTCCAGACAGGAGGTAGAAACCGTACAACGATTTGAACAGAGGAATAAAGAATTACAAACAGGAGATTAGAGTAATAGGAACAGAGTATTAGAGACAGGAATAGCAGACATAAAGAACAACCCACTTCCTCCTAGAGCTGAGATAGCATTCCCTCACCACACTCCCTCACTTCTGACTGAGATGCAGACCTTGTTGAAGAGAATGTAACTGGCTCACTGCAAGGTAAAGTCAATGAGGCGGTCCCCAGTACGACTCTGAGGGGATTCTGGGGAAAATTGCCCATGAGAAAAGGGCAGGTGCTGCTGGCCACCTGTGCTGAAGAACTTAAAGTCTCAGAAGAGTGCCCCCTAACCTGGCATAGAAACCCCTTCCTCTTCCTGAGTCTCTCTAGCACCTTCTACTGGCAAAGCTTCACATTGCAAGCCTCCATTATCACAGAGGAAGCAATGAAAGATGGACTCAGAGCTAAGTCAATAAGTTGGTAGCTAGCATAGCCTCTAAATTGACTTTTTATATCATTTTATTGACAGAAAGTGTTCTTGCATATATTGTTCCTCATATAATAGGGGACTTATTCATGGCTGTAGAGGAGAAAACAGATAGTAAGAAGTTAAGTGACTTGCCCAAGTTCACGTAATAAAAAATTTCACTAGTTCTACATATAGTATATGTGGCAGGTACATATAAAGCACTTGGCATGAATTTAATTCCCACTATAAACTTGTGAAATAGGTAATTCGGTTATGTCCACTTTACAAGTGAAGAAACTTAGGCAAAGAAAGATGATATAACTTACACAAAGCTACATGGCTCTTAAGTAACAGGGCTAATAGTGAAACTCACTCACTCAGACTTGATCCTGAGGTTTTGACCACTGTGTCATCTGGCCTCCCCAAATCTACTGGCCACCAAATATACCATATGTGGACTTTGTCTCCCCTCTCCCACTATCTAAGGTAATTGTTCTCTTTTTTTCCTGCCAGTTTAGAAATCAGTCCCCAGAATGTGGATGTTAATGTGCATCCCACAAAGCACGAAGTTCACTTCCTGCACGAGGAGAGCATCCTGGAGCGGGTGCAGCAGCACATCGAGAGCAAGCTCTTGGGCTCCAATTCCTCCAGGATGTACTTCACCCAGGTCAGGGCGCTTCTCATCCAGCTGCTTCTCTGGGACCTTTGAAATGTGCCCTGCCAGACATGAGAGCCCAGATTTCTGCCTGTTACTTAGGAACTTTCTTTGCAAGTATTACCTTGATAGTTTTGACATTTTCTTCTTTGAGTCTAGTTATAAAGGTATTGTGCTGTTGTTCCTGGGCTTAGAGTCATGAGGCCAGAGCTCACTACCTCACTTTGCCTCCATCTGGAGCCTTAGATCAACTTCCTAGGAAAACGAGCTGTGTGAAAACAGAATAGGGTGCCTCTTCAGTGTGCTCTTCACTGGAGATGTTCAAGAGGAGGATAGTCCCACCTACATAGGGCACAGTGGAGGGGCGAAGCCCCAGGGAGGCAGCAGGAAGAGTAGAAAGAGTGGAGGCTCTTTCTACTGTTGGACAGACCTGGGTTACCAGCCGTATGACTAACTTTCCCGGGCTTCCATGTCTCCTTCAGTAATGAAGGAATGGGTCATCCCCACATGCAAGGATAGTTACAAGCAGTCAGAGGACAGCAGATGTCTGGTACAGCTTCTAAGTACTTATTATTCTAAGTCACTTCACTTCTCTGAGTTCTGTTTTCCTATCTGTAAGATAAGCAGTTTGGATAAAATGATCTCCTATATACTCTCCTGGTTCTGAGATAATGTGGTTGTTGGCAGGCCTTTATTTGTGGTGAGGATGTTCGTCATAAGCACACTGAAACTACAGAATAGAAGTATTTTCTCCATTAGATTATGCTGGGTCCTAGAAGCAGAAACTGGACCTCTGTGAGACCCTGCTTCACAGAAAACTTAAAATTCCCAAGCAGATGAATGCTTCTCAGAAGGACATTCACAGTTATCCACCTGGAAAGAATCTAGATGGAAGGTGGCATGGGCACTAAGCAGTGTGATTAAACCCAGCCAGGGCAGCCCCAGCAGCCTTGGAACCCAAACACTGGAGATTGTTGATGCAGAGAAGAAGGGAGTCCTCACAGCTTCCTGTTGGTGACATCTGAAAGGGGTATGTGGCAGGTGGGAGGAAGAAGTTCTGTCTGGAAACCAACCCTTTTTCCTCTATTATTGATTGAATCCTGGTGCCAACATGAGCCCCAGGTCTTGTAGAGGCCATAAGTCCCTATGCCTTGTAGTGCCGTGAACAAGATGAGACCACACGTGCCCCCAGTGGGTTAACGTGTCTAGCAAGGCTCTTGGAGCACTATCGGATACACAGAAAATGCCCAGTAACTGTTAGTTGGTTTGTTATCTGTTGTTGTTGCTCACTTAGGCTCTATGCCCCTTTACTGCTCCTTTTATTCTACCTCCCTCTGCACATGTGCATCCAGACTCCTCTTGGAGCTACATGCTGGGTTGAGTGCCCAGGGATGCAGCATAGATGTTGCTGCCTTCCACAGAGGCGCTCATGGTCTACTAGAGAATATATCCCATGGGAGAGAAAAAAAGACTCGGGAGAATATAGGACGGGTCCGTGTCCTGGATTTGGGCAGTCACGAAAGGGAGGGAAGAGACATGGAGGCTGGGACCCAAAGGCTAAGTAGGAATTTGGTGGGCCAAAGGGGAGGGGAAATGGAAAGAGTGTTTCTGGCAGAGGAAATGGCAAGGATAAAGGCCTGGTGGTGCAAGAGAACATGTGTTCGAGAATCTGAAAGTTCAGTGCAGTGGGTCCAGTGTTCTCTACCCTGGCTGCCATTAGAATTACATGGGAAACTTTTAGAAAATTCCATGTCTGGGCCCTCCCCAGACCAATAAATCATTCTTGGGTGGTGGGGTCTGGGTATCAGGATTGTTTAAAGGTACTGTCACATATGCAGCTGGGGCTAAGCTGTGCTGGGGCCTGAGTATGTCAGGGTGAGTGGCAGTGGTGGAGTTGAGGCTGCAGAATTCAGGCCAAAGAGAGAGGTTTTCATCAGGAAGTTAAAGAGTTTCGATTTCAACTTGATGGGAATGAATGGGATTTTTTTTTTTTTTTTTTTTTGAGACAGAGTTTTGTTCTTGTTGTCCAGGCTGGAGTGCAATGGCACGATCTTGGCTCACTGCAACCTCTGCCTCATGGGTTCAAGCGTTTCTCCTGCTTCAGTCTCCCAAATAGCTGGGACTATAGGCACACGCCACCATACCCAGCTAATCTTGTATTTTTAGTAGAGACAGAGTTTCCCCATGTTGTCCAGGCTGGTCTCGAACTCCTGACCTCAGGTGATCCACCTGCCTCAGCCTCCCAAAGTGCTGGGATTGCAGGCATGAGCTACCATGCCTGACTGGATGGGATCTTATTTGCCTTTTATGAAGAGCTCCCTGGTTGCAATATCAGAATGGATTGGAGAGGAGCAAGATGGAAACCTACAATGATTTGGGAGAAGCGGTGAGAGGCTTGAGGCACAGGAAGTAGCCCCATTCACTAATAGTTGAGCATGTAGAATTGCCAGGATCTGGAAATGGTTTGGCTAATGGAGAGTGGAAGGAAAGGCCCAAAGTGTGAAAGGAAGATGGAGAGCATGTTGCCTAGCCCAGAGTGATTGCCGTTTGCTCTGTCCTAATTGAGGTCTCAGGGATTTGCCGGAGATCATTGAGTCTGTGGCTTCATGGGGAATAGAATTTCTCAGCATTCCTCCTTGTCTTATCCTGGGTTAGTCAGCTTCATTTAGTTAGATTACATTTTATTTTCCAGTAGAACTCTGCATACATCCTGAGCAGTGTGTCTTCAGAGGGATCAGAGGACCTGCCTCTTTCAGTTGGTGCATGACGCCAGCTTGGTGGTCTCCTTCCTGCTTCCTGTTTTCAGAGGGGTTGTCAGAACACCTTCTCTCCCTGCCAGCAGCAGGTCACACTGGCTCCTATCTCTTTGGCCATGGAGCCACCATCTTTCTACTCTTCATCGTGTGCCTTGCACTCCACTGATCTTGGCCAGTACAACAAAAGCCCTGGTTTGCAGTGAATGCATTTGGTATGGAAATCAGGAACCCTGGGGATTCCACTCATCATATTTGGTTGCTGTGTTTTTCCTCCAATCTTTCACCGTAGTAACAATTAACTCAGAAGACTTCTGTGACCACTTGTGTGGGGGTTTCTCCCCACATACTAAACAAGCAGGCAGTTCCACAGTGGACACCAGCCGGCCGCCTCCAATTTAATTCCAACACTGTCTTCTTGGAGATAGCATTAGATCCCACAGGTTGAGGGTGCAGTCCCCAAGACTGCCCCTAGTCTCCTGCTTCAGACGCTAGTCATAAGTCTAAGACTCTAGAAGTTCTGACTAACCAGTTTCAAGTTGGGGTTCTCACGATCCCCCACTTTGTTTTTGATTAATTTGCTGGAGTGGCTCATAGAACTCAGGGAAACACTTAGTTTTCTGGATTTATTACAAAGATTTTAGAAGATGCCAATAAGGGTGGGTGCAGTGGCTCATGCATGTTGTCCCAGCACTTTGGGAGGCTGAGGCAGGTGGATCACCTAAGGTCAGGATTTTGAGACCAGCCTGAGCAACATGGAGAAGCCCTGTCTCTACTAAAAATACAAAAATTAGCTGGGTGTGGTGGCGCATGCCTGTAATCCCAACTACTGGGGAGGCTGAGGCAGGAGAATCGCTTGAACCCGGGAGGTGGAGGCTGCGGTGAGCAGACATCATGCTACTGCACTCCAGCCTAGGCAACAAGAGTGAAACTCCATCTCAAAACAAATAAACAAAAGATACCAATAAATAGCCAAATAAAGAGATACACAGGCCTTGGTCTGGAAGGGTCTGGAGCGCAGGAGCTTCTGTCCGCATATAGTTGGCTCCCAGCACAGGAATGAGTTCTTGTTCATTTTCCTGTCAGCCTTGACATGTTCAACTCCCCGAAGCCCCCAAACTCTATCTTCTTGGACCTTTTATGGAGACATAGGCAGGCATGATTGACGAATGGGCAACAGGGTCAAAATATGATTGGATGTAAAGGGTATGGTCTAAACCCCGTAAGTCCTGTTTGTTCAGTGCAGTGTTCTTTACCCTGGCTGCCATTAGAATTACTTGGGAAACTTTTAGAAAATTCCAATGTCTAAGTCCTCTCCAAACCAATAATACGTTTCCCCTTCTCTTGGCCTCTCTGTGGCTATTCTTTCTTCCATGGTATGGGGCAGGACCCCTATGGAACGGGGGTCTTATGACCCACAATCAGATTAGAGTCCTGCCTTGGACAAGTGAAAGGAACAGGTGTTACACATATACTTATGTACATTAAGTACATACTTGTATATATATATTTATAAAATTTACACGTGGGTTTTGTGAAGCAGAAATTAATATAACTACTATTAAAAATCTTTTAAGTCTCTGAAGTGAGAAGAGTCACTGACTGTACCTTTTTGTTTCCATTGGCCCTGTACTTCCTATCATACCCCAGTAGGAGGTGCATGATGTCTTATTATAACATTTTGGTAATAAGATTCATCAGTGGGTTCAGCTGGTGACCTCCTGATTCCCTCATTGTAAACTTACTCATCAACATTTAGCTTAATGGTTTCACCTTTATTTGGTGACCATTACCTGAATCAGTTATTTCATTAGATTGTAAGATTTTGATTTTCTGATTTTATAATTTCTTCTGTATTGACTATAATTTTTTGGTATAGAAGAACTTTCCCTTCTTATAGCTATTTGGCTATCCTGAAATACAGTTCTTACTAGAAAGTAAGACTGAATGCTGAATTATATCCCTCTAGCTATCAAATTTCGAAGGAATGAATGGTGCCCTAGTAATTTCCAGTGGTATGTAATGATGTTTCCCTTTCTCCCTGTTACTCCTTTCCTCTCCTCACTTTCACTTTTTTGCTGTTTCACTGTTTTGTCATAGCTGTTAACAGAGCAACATATTTTAATCAATTGTAATCACTTTTCTTTTTGATGTTCAGATTATCCCATCTTATTCCAGTGGAAGCAAGCCCTTGGAGCTGGTGCCCTCTACCTTTTAGCCCAATTCCATTAGTCTTGGTAATTGCCTTGTTTCTGACAAGACAAGATGTTGCAGGCACATTTTATACTGTCCCAGCCCAAGCCCTGGAATAGGCCTTTTCTTTAAGGAGCTCTAGTTCATTTTAGTGGGGAATGATATTTAAAGAACTATAATCTGGGATCTGGGAGTCCTCATTACTACTGGGTAGTCATTACTTTTAGGCCTTTCCAGTGGTCAGAGCTAGGAAATATGTATATATAAAATAGACAGTTGAGTGGTTGTTGCCAGGAGCTAGGAGGAAGGAGAAATGGAAAATTACTGTTTCGGGATTTTTTTGTTTTTGTTTTTGAGTCAGAGTCTCACTCTGTCGCCCAGGCTGGAGTGCAATGGCACGATCTAGGATCACTGCAGCCTCCGTCTCCTGGGTTCAAGTGATTCTCCGGCCTCAGCCTCCCAAGTAGCTGGGACTACAGGCGCACACCACCACGCCTGGCTAATTTTTTGTATTTTTAGTAGAGATGGGTTTTCGCCATGCTAGCCAGGATGGTCTCGATCTCCTGACCTCGTGATCCACCCGCCTTGGCCTCCCAAAGTGCTGGGATTACAGGTGTGAGCCACCAAGCCCAGCCAGAAGTTATTGTTTATTAAGGGGCACAGAGTTTCAAATTGGGGAAGATGAAAAAGTCCTAGAGATAGATGGTGGTGATGGTTGCACAACAGTGTAAATGTATTTAATGCCACAAACTCTCACTTAAAAATGGTTAAAATGATAAATTTTATATATATCTTACCACAATAAAAAAGTCTTCTACTGCTGGGCACAGTGGCTTACGCCTATAATCCCAGCACTTTGGGAGGCCAAGGTGGGCGGATCACAAGGTCAAGAGATTGAGACCTCCTGGGCTAACACGGTAAAACCCCATATCTACTAAAAATACAAAAAAAGAAAAAATTAGCCACTTGGTGGCATGCACCTATGGTCCCTGCTACTCGGCAGGCTGAGGCAGGAGAATCGCTTGAACTGGGG
This sequence comes from Callithrix jacchus, assembly GCF_049354715.1. Taxonomy (NCBI): domain Eukaryota; kingdom Metazoa; phylum Chordata; class Mammalia; order Primates; family Cebidae; genus Callithrix; species Callithrix jacchus. Next base: position 74,930,957 of record NC_133518.1, read on the forward strand.
AGGCAGAGGTTGCAGTGAGCCAAGATCACACCACTACACTCAAGCCTGGGCGACAGAGCGAGACTCTGTCTCAAAAACAAACAGACAAAGTCTTCTTTTGGCAGCCCCTCCCCCAAGACAAATATATGAGAATTTTACACTGATATTTCCATTTAAAGATAATTTTATGATTATAAGGATTTTGCTTAGTTCTTGAGTTTTATACCTATAAACCTTTTATACTTCACATTTTAGGCAGGATTGCTTCTATAACAATGAGAATTATACCTCATTCTACCTTCTTTCTTAGTACTGCTCCATTTGGGGACCTGTATATCTATACTTCTTATTCTGAGTCTCTCCACTGTCATTTTTTTTTTTTTTTTTTTTTAAATACAGACTTTGCTGCCAGGACTCGCTGGCCCCTCTGGGGAGATGGTTAAATCCACAACAAGTCTGACCTCCTCTTGTACTTCTGGAAGTGGTGATAAGCTCTATGCCCACCAGATGGTTCGTACAGATTCCCGAGAACAGAAGCTTGATGCATTTCTGCAGCCTCTGAGCAAACCACTGTCCAGTCAGCCCCAGGCCATTGTCCCAGAGGATAAGACAGATATTTCTAGTGGCGGGGCTAGGCAGCAAGATGAGGAGATGCTTGAACTCCCAGCCCCTGCTGAAATGGCTGCCAAAAATCAGAGCCTGGAGGGGGATACAACAAAGGCGACTTCAGAAATGTCGGAGAAGAGAGGACCTACTTCCAGCCCAGGCAATCCCGGGTATGGCGTTTTGGGAAAAGTGCAGCCTTTCTCCTCTATTCTGTAAGAAAACTGCCTTCTGACGTTGGCTTTTCATGAATCACTTCCCTCTTCTCTCTGCCTGACTTGCCCTTTGCCTTCACTGGAATGGTGCTGTGGCCTTGTTTACTGTCTGCCTTTGACCATGGCTTGAGAGTCACCCATCGTGGTGTCTATTGAAATTACTAAAATGTCCACAGTTCCAAGTATGAGTTAAAAACACTTCAGATTGTGGAATAGTTGCCCAATTTAATAAACACACATACTAGAAATAAAGCAGGTTTATCTTTTATTTTTAGTAAGGAATTTTGATAGAGCCTCAACACCAGAAATGGCTAGAGAGAGAAGCCTAACATACTGGAGGATTCTTTTTCATCCTGCCCAAAGCTGCTTTCACTTATTTTGGAAAAGAAAACACTTGCTGAATCTAATTTATAAAACTCCCTGGCTGGGTGCAGTGGCTTATGCTTGTAAGCCCAGCACTTTGAGAGGCTGAGGCGGGTGGAACACCTCAGGTCAGGAGTTCAAGACCAGCCTGACCAACGTGGTGAAATCCCATCTCTACTAGAAATACAAAATTAGGCAGATGTGATGGCACATGCCTGTAATCCTAGCTACTTGGGAGGCTGAGGCAGGAGAATTGCTTGAACTCGGGAGACGGAGGTTGTAGTGAGCAGAAATTGTGCCATTGTGCTCCAGCCTGGGCAACAAGAGCAAAACTCTGTCTCAAAAAAAAAAAAATGACAAAAACAAAAACTCCCTGAAGTTTCTGAGCTAGTGGTGAAAGAAAGCTGGAAAAAAGCAGCAGGAATAATAATAATTATTATTGTCATTTAATTTTGGCCACTTCAAAATCTCTAAGGTGGATATTCTTTATTTAATGTGTACTCCTATGAAACCTGGAGCTCAAGATGAAGGAATTTTCCTAAGGCTGTACATATATTATCATGGCACTCATTAGCCATTTGAACTGGAATGTGTTACTTCAGTTTGCTCATTTCTGAGTAAGCCCAGGAAGATGACTTCTAAGTTTTTTCCAACCAGGCTCATTGGCCTATAATCCCAGCACTTTGAAAGGCCAAGGTGGAAGGCTTGCTTGAGTCTAGGAGTTACACACATAGAGAGATTAGCCGGGCATGGGAGTTACACACACACACACACACACACACACACACACACACACACGAGATTAGCTAAGCATGATGGCAAATGTCTGTAGTCCCAGCTACTCAGGGGTCTCAGGTACAAGGATCACTTGAGCCCAGGAGGTTGAGGCTGCAGTGAGTGGTGATCACACCACAGCACTCTACCCTGGCTGACAGAGTGATTACTCTGCCCTAAAAAAAAAGAATATTTTCCAGGGAATAATAAAGGAAGCTAATATTTATTGAGCGCCTACTGTCTACCAGATACATTACATGCATTATCTCAATTAATGCTCTTATCATCCCTGCAGGGAAAGTATTACATTTGTTCAGCACTTGCAGAACTAAGTGATATTTACCACAGAGTAGTCAAAGAAATATTTGTAAGCCCCATATCAAATTATATCACTTTTCTGCTGAGAACGTTTCTGTGGTTTTCTTTGCACTTGGGATAAAACGTAAATCCCTCACCCCACCCTTGCTTTGCCCTCCACTTTCCTTCTTCCACGTGGTGCTTTGGCCACACAGCTCTTGTGGCTGATCGGAACTGGCTGAGCTTTTTACCCTTTTTGCTGTTGCTGTTCTCTCAGTCTGGGAAGCCTCTCAGTCTGGGAAGCTTCCTGTCACTCAGGTCTCAATTCAAATGTTACCTCTTAGCTGGGCATGGTGGCTCACGCCTATAATCCCAGCTAGTCAGGAGGCTAAGACATGAGAATCTCTTGAACCTGGGAGGCGGAGGCTGCAGTGAGCTGAGATCATGCCACTGCACTCCAACCTGGGTGACAGAGTAGGACTGTGTCTCAAAAAAAAAAAAAAGTAAGCATTGTGAGGGTATCTTACCTGTTTTGTTCATTGCTGAGTGTAGTTAGTGCAATGTCTGATGGATGGATAGATGGAGGAATGAATGAATGAGATTGGACAAATTCAGCTCACTTGTTTAAGGCCCTGCAGCTCTATGGGCCTTGAGCAAGCAAGCTCAGAGGCTGCAGAAATGCATCAAAAGCTGTACTCCAAAGTCCTGCTACACTGGCTGTGTGGCCAGCTGCTGGCATCTGACAGTTGTCAGAGAAGCAGTCACCAGAGAACAGACTGATCTTCTTGGCCTGCCACCAGCACGGGTTTATCCACAGATCTGGAGAACCAGCACAGAGAAGTTGCTTGCTTCTCCAAAATGCAACACACAAAATTTGGCTAAGTTTAAAAACAAAAAAGAAAAGTAACGATCTGTCACTTCCTTTTCTTCATTGCAGAAAGAGACATCGGGAAGATTCTGATGTGGATATGGTGGAAGATGATTCCCGAAAGGACATGACTGCAGCCTGTACCCCCCGGAGAAGGATCATTAACCTCACCAGTGTTTTGAGTCTCCAGGAAGAAATTAATGAGCGAGGACATGAGAGTATGTAAATGCTGCGGCCTCAACTGCTAGGGTTCTGGAAATGGAGAAAGCAGTCATGTTGTCAGAGTGGCCACTAGTTTTGCTGGGCAAACTCCTCTTCCTTTACTAACCCACAATAGCATCAGCTTAAAGATAATTTTCAATTGGGAGAAAAATAATCTCTGTTTATTTCAATTAGCATTAATTGGTATTCTTGTTAAACCATAGCAGTCAGAGTAAAATCAGTCATTTCACCAGTTTTCAGTTTCTGTCTTAGCTAAGAGCAGTGTAATGGTCAGCAAAATTCTTATCTTGTGTACTGAATGGCATGTCCTGTTGCTGAAAGTGCACAGGTTTGGGAGGTAGCCATGTGCTCAAATCCTGGCACTACCATGTCTCTTTTGTGACCTTGGACTCCTGACCTAACGTTTCTATGCCTCAGTTCTTTCTTACCTATAAAGTGAAATTAATTTTACCCTTAAAGATCATTGTGCTGATTAGAGATAAAATGTAAATAATAACACTTGTTACAGAGCAAGGAATTGATACTTTTATATCCTGAAGACAAAGTAATAAATCATTATCATCTTTGTCAGAAACAGCTTTTGAGAATATCTGAATATAGAACTCTATCTTGATCCCTGTTACTTCAAAACTAAAATAATGGTTTTAGGAATGAAAAGGTGAGTCTAGTCACCTCTAAGGGTTGAACTAACCCAGTGATTGAGGTATGTAACAGTGAGTCAGCCCAGACAACAATCCTGACCCCACTGTGTGAGTGAGACAGTAATGCTCTAAGTGTAGACATCACTGTCCAGGGCTCTGGTAGGCAGTTCTGTACTTGAGAATTTAGCAGTGACCTTTTTATTTTTCATCTATTATACTTTTTTTTTGACACAGGGTCTCACTCTGTCACTCAGGCTGGAGTGCAGTGGTGCAGTCATGGCTCACTGTAGCGTCAACCTCCTTGGGCTTAGGTGATCCTCCCACCTCAGCCTCCTGAGTAGCTGTAATTACAGGCATGTGCCATCATGCCCAGCTAATTTTTTTTTTTTTTAGAGACAGGGTTTTGCCATGTTCCCTGAGCTGGTCTTGAACTCCTAGGCTCAAGTGATCCTCTCACCTCTGTCTTCCAAAGTGCTGGGATTATAGATGTGAGCCACCACACCTGGCCTATTACACATTTCTTAATTAAAGTAGTCAAATTTCAAAACTGTTACAAAGTGTATTTTAAAATATGACAATCTGGTTTAATTTTTAAAAGGAAAGAGTAGCCAAGGAGCAGTTCTGTGCCTTTCCCACTAGTCCCTAACCTTTTAAAACAGCTGCTTCTGACTCAGTGGTTTCTTAAATGTTTTCTGTCTCAAGTCACTTGTCTGAGCAAATTCGGAAGGCTTCAACTTGCCTTTTTACATTCATTCCCTTTTCTTAGCATTTGGGCCTTTGTTTTCATGTGGGAAAAGGCCCACAGGTCTTTTCACCATTTGGACAGCATGCAGACTTCCTGTGACCGAGGTTTGACAGTTGTAGAAGTGGTCGCCAGTTGGCTTCTGGTTTTCTTTCCATGCTTTACTCCAGTTGCTCTTCCCTTCCATCATTGTTAGCTTTCAAGCTGGGAACTTTTAAAATGCTTTTACGTAAAGGTGAGCTATTACTAAAGGTGAGCTATTACTTGATGCATTTAGCAGTCTTCCTTACAGTGATTTTAGTGGACAGACTCCCTCAGTTTGGAATTTATGAGTTTTCTTTAAGGGTTTGTCTCCCTTATGCATAGCAGGGTGGGGTGAAAGTTACAGTGTCCGTTACTTTCTGAATAGTATCAAAACTGTTTTCAGTGCAGTGTATTAATAAAACTAATCTGCCTCAAGTTTGGTCAGCTTTGGAGTCTTGCTGAGGCTAAAATGATATATCTAAATGATTTTAAATTGTGTATTTCTACACAGTATCTCATCTAATTAAAGAATAGTCTTGTGAGGGAGATAGAGCAGAAGCTGTTTTCTCTATTTTAAAGATGAGGAAAGTGGAATAGAAAATGAGAGGACAGACTAATTGCAACATCCCCACAATCAAAACAGGCCCAGGTTCATGCCTTGTTGATGGTGGGTTGCTACTGGCAGTGGCCCTAATGCAGGTAGCCCAGATGCATAACCAGGTCAACAGCCTGTGCAGTACAAGCATGCCATGTAATTCTGATTCCGTCAACTGAGGCTTTTCAAATATGCTGGTGTTGGGTTTTACAGACGGATTTGTTGTCTGCTGTGGGGAATGGAATGGGCTCTTGCTTTGGAGCCAGAACTCCTCTGAAGCTCCCACCACCTGCACCATTCAGAGGCCAGACAGAAATTTGTTCACTATTTTGGGCATGATTTTCATGCTTTGTAAATTGTGTAACACTGAAGCCCTTACTGGGCTGTGGTGATTAACACTTAAGATACTATGTGTGTGCTTTATAATCTATAAGGCACAGTTTAAGGGGAGGGACCTCTGACATGAACCCTACCTGCTGGTATCTGGTTGACACCCAGAGCCCCAAGCTGGGAGAACTGATTCTCTGAGTTGACTGCTGTATAGGAATTTGACTGAGACTCAGATTTGGCGAGGAAGACCACTAACCTTAATAGACCAACAGGCTGGCTACTCCCTGGTGAAGTTCCCAAGGCCAGGAAAAAAGTAAGAAATACATTCCTTGTAACAGTGTTCTTAGTTGTGCCTGTGTGATTATTTGATCAGTGTGTTGTCTGTGCAGGGATCATGTCTGTGGAGCTCAACACCTCATCCTTGGTGCCCAGCAGAGTGCCTGGCTTGTGTACTCAGTAGATATTTGCTAAGGGAGCGAGTCTGTGATTGAAAGGAGCAGCCTGGGAGGTAAAGCCCTAGAATCTTTATTTTAAAGGGTTATCAAAGTTGAACATTCAGGTAGACAGCTCTCTTGAATCTAGAGATTTACCTGTCCATGGTAGACATGCTTGCAGTTAACAAGTGAGGGTACTTTTGACGGGTTCCAGTATCCAAGCAAGCACTCCATGGAAAAGGCTCATCTGAGGATTAGTAATGACTGAATTTACTTACTGCTAGTCCCATAATTTTGATCTGTTAATTAATGGGGTTAAGAAATGTCATAAGCTATTTGCTACCATTTAAAGTGAAAGCACCCTTCACATTCCAGATATCCACACTTCATTTTATTTTCTTGCTATTTGGTGAACTGTCCTCAGTCTGAATGTATATACTCATGGTTCATTACCAGGTAGCCAGTGTTTTTGGTACAAGAAATCAGTACAGTGAACATTTGTCAAGTATCTTCTCTGTACAGAATGCACCATGCCAAGCTCAGAAGTAGGAAGTTAAATGGATAAACCATGACCCCTGCCTTAAAGAATACCATGCTGTTATATGGGCATTGTTTAATAAAAAGCTGGCTGCAACATTAGGTAGAATGAAAGAAATCGTCTAATAGAGATATAAGGCCAGTTCAGCAGGAAGCCAGGGTGAGATCTCCTGAGAGGAAAGGAAGGGTGTCTTGATTATCTCTGGCAGCAGCAAAGACACTGGCATACAGTGGCCACTGGAAGGCAGCCAGCAGGAGATGGGGGTGCCTACCCTGCAAGTGAGCATTAGGAACTAGAGGACCAATCGCCCTTCCTTCAGGTTTGGTTTCCCTTGCTGCTTCTCAGAAGAATATGCTGAGACTCAAGGCCTTGGTTATGAACTCAGATGGGTGGTTAGGCTTTGAAGCACAGACGGATTTTGTCCCTTTTTGCTGTTCACAGAATGGCAGGGAAATGCCTCTGGACCAGCACTGTGGGGACATTTAGGTTAGGGATGAAATATAGGTTGCTTAAGTCCTGCTAAGAGGCTGTGAAGAGGTCCGAGAAGCCTCACAATGCCCAAGGAAGAAAAGGCCTGTGCTTGGTGGTGCTGCCTCCCTTCCCTGTCCTGTTGGCAGGGCTGCGCTTCAGTAGCTCTGGATGCGTCAGAGTAGTCTGTGAACATTCTGTATGGAAAGTCTCTGACTGTTTTAGTGGATTATACTGCTGTCCCTTTTCTCCAGTGCCTCATTATTCAGGATTATTTAATGTTCTCCAGCTTTTAAAATAATCATTTTCCGCCTACGCAGAACATCCTGTAGAGACATTGAGTTTCCAGTGGGAACAGAGGGGAATACTTATTCTAAAAATGAAGAAAATAAACCTCTTTTTATGGAGGAAGGGATAGTATTGCAGAACTTCTATAATACTATGAGAATTCACTTGTGATGCCAAAGCTTAAAAAACAAGTATATTAAAAACCATGATATATAATTGCTGTGCTATGACCCCCTATTTTCTGCAACCTCTCTTGTCCCCTCTCTTCCTTTTAGTTGGTGATATTTTTACTTAGTTCATGAAAAAATATATATATGTATACACACACATAGATATATGCACAAGTATATATATGCGCATACCCACATATACAGATACATTGGTAAATTTAAAAATCATATTTATAAAATGTATGTAGCAGCTATAGAAAAACATGAACACTTGTGAGAATAGCACCTTTCCAGGAAATCAGCCATTACTGTCATCTTTGAGGCTCTTACGTGCTGCTTCCTGTGCCATCCCCTGCCCTTCTTCCTTAAAGGTGATTACTATTCTAAATTTTGGAAGTATCATTTCCTTTCTTTTTATTATAGTTTTATCACCTGTATTTGTAGTCCTAAAAATTTGTTTAGTTTTGCAAGCTTTAGATTTTATAAAAGTAGAATTACACTGTAAGTTTCATTTTTCTGCAACTTATATGGCTACACATATATTCCTAAGATTCATCCATCTTATGTACAGCTCTGGTTTCCATTTCCTGTATAATATAGATTCTGCTTCATGAATATACAGTTCATTCATTCTTCTGTTGAAGGACAGTGGGAGCACTCACATGGCCTCAGTCCCTGTCTCACCACATGCTACCCTGGTTCCCAGCTTGATATGAGTTGATCAATGGCCTGGCATACTGGATGAGAAGCTCTAGGTTATCTATTTAGGAGAGTTATTGATTGTTTTCCAGAGGGGTCATATTTGTTTATATTATCACGAACGATTTACAGATGTGGCATTTGCTCTACTTTCTGTCCATTATTTTATATTGTCAGATTTTTACCAGTTTGGTGATTGTGAAATGGTATCTGATGGTAGTTTTTATTTCCATTTTCTTGGTTGTAATAAAATGTATTTCATCCAGGCGCGGTGGCTCACACCCATAATCCCAGCACTTTGGGAGGCCAAGGTGGGCGGATTACTTGAGGCCAGGAGTTCAAGACCAGCCTGGCCAACATGGCAAAAATCCGTCTCTACTAAAAATACAAAAAGTAGCTGGGTGTGGTGTCGCATGCCTGTAATCCCCACTACTTGGGAGGCTAAAGCACAAGAATCACTTGAACCAGGGAGTTGAGGTTGCAGTGAGTTGAGATTGTACCACTATACTCCACTCTGGGCAACAGAGCAATAAATAAATAATCAGTAAATAAATAAGCATATTTCCTCAACTGGTAAGTGCCCGTTCAAGTTTTTTACCCATTATTTGATGTTTTTTTTGGGGGGGGGGGGCTTTTCTAATTAATTTTTGAAGTTCTTGATATAGTCTAGATAGTAATCAGTTACATGAAAATATCTGTCCCTAGTTTAGGGATCATCCAGTAACTTTAAAACAAATACTTGTTTTAGGAACAGAAATTATTAGATTTAATATAGGCAGATTTTCTCAATCGTTCTTCATAGATTGGCTTTTTAGCTTAAGAAATCCTTTCTAACTTTGCGGTAATTAAAGATACACTCTTAGATTGTGTTCTAAAAGACTCATACTGAAGCCTCTAGCCCACCTGGAATTGATTTTCACAAATACGGCATTTGTTACTGGTTGAAGATTGGCCCCTTCATAGAGCAAGTCTGTTAATAGTGTGGTATAAACGTAAGTTTTATGTGCATTGAAAAACAAAATTTCATATGACTTGCTTTATTGTGTTACTGACTTCATTGCGGTAGTCTGAAACTGCACCTACAATATCTCAGATATGCCTGTATCTACTTGTTTTTCGATACCTGTTATTGTCAGTTTGTTTGGATTTACCACATATTATTTGATCATAATTTATGGTCTTTCTGAATCTTTATTGGGGCCTTTGGTGGCTTAGTTTTTTCAGGCTGCTGTAATAAATTACCTTAGACTAGGTGGCCTATAGACAATAGAAGTTTATTTCTCACAGTTCTAAAAACTGGGAAGTTCGAGATCAAGGCACCGGCAGATTCAGTATCTAGTGAAGGTCTGCTTCCTCATACATAGCGCCTTCTAGCTGTATCCTTACGTGGTGGAAGGGGATAGCTAGCTCTCTGGAGTTTCTTTCATAACAGCTAATTCCACTGATCACAATTATGAGGGAAGACCTAATCATCTCCCAAAGGCTCCACCTCCTAATAGTATCAACTTAATTTTTAAATCCGCCCACCTCAGTCCTTTGTGATCTCAGCACTTTGGGAGGCCAAAGTAGGCAGATCACGAGGTCAGGAGATCGAGACCATCCTGGCCAACATGGTGAAACCCCATCTCTACTAAAATACAAAAAATTAGCTGGGCGTGGTGGTGCACACCTGTAGTCCCAGCTACTTGGGAGGCTGAGGCAGGGGAATTGCTTGAACCCGGGAGGCGGAGATTGCAGTGAGCTGAGATCGCGAGCCTGGCGACAGAGCAAGACTCTGTCTCAAAAAAAAAAAGAGTAGTGATAGTTAATTCCTCGTTTGTGTTTGTTTTCAGCAGGAGTCTCGATTCAGGCCTCTTTGCTTATTGGTGTCTCTCGTTGCGGTGCTCGGTGCTTTGGGCTGTGAAGGGAGGCTGGTAGGATCCCATTACGTAGCTGTTTTTGGTTTTATTTTTCGTTTTGCAGTTCTCCGCGAGATGCTGCATGACCATTGCTTCGTGGGCTGTGTGAATCCTCAGTGGGCCTTGGCACAGCATCAGACCAAGCTATACCTTCTCAACACCACCAAGCTTAGGTAAATCAGTGAGTATATGAACAAGCAGAGCTGCTAGAACAATGCTCCAGGGAGCACAGGCACAGAAGCTAAGAGCAGCATGAGGTAGATGTGTGGGCACAGGCTTCAGAGTCAGACAGATGTGGTTTCAAATTCAGGCTCTACCATTTCGCGTTTATTTGGCTGTGGACAAGTTACTTTCCTAATCTATGTCTCAGATTTCTCAGCTGTAGGTTGTGATATTACTACTTAACATGCAGGGGTTTTGTTTGTTTGTTTGTGAAGGTAAGAAATAACCTAAGAAGCCTAGTCCTTGGTAGTTGCTCAGTGCCCTATAAATGTTGTGAACCAGTTGGTGAGCGTTTGATGCTGCTAGAGAATTCTACTATCTGCTGTGTGCAGCAGAGGACTGTGGGTGATGCAAGAGAAAGACCCGATGCCTTCTTTCCCCCCAGCTTTGAGAATGGAGTAAAGGCTTACTCCAGCCACCAAGTGAGCCAGTGGGCTTGATCAGTACGGGAAAGGTGTTTAATTTGACCTCCAAGGCCCTGCAGTTTCATTTGACTGTTGCATGGCTGGCAACATATCTGTTGATTGTTTTCAGGGACCTTGGTGGATGAGCTCCTTTTGAGTCTAGAACCTGTATTAAATCTGTTCTCAAGTAGGTAATGCATATGGGAGGATGCTGCCACCTTGCATCTACTAGCCGTCACCTATCTACTGTGAGACTCTCCCTCTAAGCCCTGCTGTGGCCTCAGAGTGCTTATTGGCCCTGTGAGTGGGACAGCCACTATACATTGCTTGGAGTTGGTACATGAGATAGAAACCTATTCACCATCCCTTGAAAATGCCCCAGTTCAGAAGATTCCTGTTAGCACATGTACCTCCTTGCGTGTATTCAGAACTCATTCCTCCCAGGCTCAGAAACCCATTTGGTGCAGCTCTGTTCAAGTTCCTTGTCTGCTTTGAGAATAATTGGGCTGTCACTTTTTAATTTGTTGGGAATTCTACTCCCCTTGCTTTTTTCTTTTCCAGCATGTCTAAGGGAATGACCTCCAAGGCCCCAAATCACAGTTGCATTCATGTTTTCATCTCACAGATACAAATCCAGGCCAGACCCAGAATTGCAGCTGTTAATAAATGTGGATGATCTTCCAGTAAGGAGGTAGAAAAACATAAGGAGAGAACTGGGTTCGGAGTTGAATATCTGGATTCAGGTCCTTCCTTTAGCACTTTACTAATGACATGGAACAAGTCAGCCACTCAATAGGTGCTTCAGTTTCCCCACCAAAATGCAGGTGCTTTGTCCGCTTTGAAGAGAAGAAGTCCTTAAGCAAGTCTTTGTGGTTCAATGTGTTTTGAGAGCTATAAAGTATCATATAAATGTGGCATTTATTCCCATTGTGTTTCTGGAAGTAATTCAGTATAGTATATACTTCATAGCTGCTTTTGGTCTATTGCCAGCCAGTATATCATCCTAAACTGCATGTCAGTGTAGTATAATCCTGCCTTATGTCTACTTTTGATTATTTAGAAAGAGTCCCTGCCCTCCCTATACATTTCATATAATTTTTAATAATAAGTTGAAAAAAAGCGATTTATTGGATTCTTTGTAAGTGGGAGAAAGGTAAGCAGACAAAAAACTTGTTAAATTTTACTGCAGAGTGTCAGAAACCTTTTATAGTGCCAGGCTAGGGACAGAACATGAGTGGTAGCAAGTCAAACTTTGTCTGGTGCTCTAACCTGTCTGTTAGACGCTGGCCACTCAGAGCCCTGGTTGAAGGCTTTGGGAATCCCAGCTCTTTGGAGGGGTAAGAGATTTTGTTACACTGTTAACCAGATTCCACAGCCTGGCAGAACTATTTCTGACTCATCCATGTTTCAGGGATTACTTCTCCCATTTTGTCCCAACTACTTGTATCTCAAGCATGAATTCAGCTTTTCCTTAAAGTCATTTCCTTTTTTATTTTCAGTGAAGAACTGTTCTACCAGATACTCATTTATGATTTTGCCAATTTTGGTGTCCTGAGGTTATCGGTAAGTTTAGATCTTTTTCACTTGTGAAATTTCAACTCATCATTTCTGAAAATAGCTCTCTAAATTTTTCTAAAAATTCTTAGGATAGTTTCTGTATTGTATGATTTGCATATACTTCTTAGCAAAATAGTCATTTGGTAGCCAACTTAAACAAATGTTTATTAGTATAGAAGTTAATAAATATCTACTGATAATTAGCCGGGTGCATGGTTCACACTTGTAATCCCAGCACTTTGGGAGGCCAAGGGGGACAGATAATTTGAGGTCAGGAGTTCAAGACTAGCCTGACCAACATGGTGAAACCCCATCTTTACTAAAACACAAAAATAAGCAGGGCATGGTGGTGGGTACCTGTAATCCTAACTACTCAGGAGGCTAAGGCAAGAGAATTGCTTGAACCCAGGAGGCAAGGTTGCAGTGAATTGCGCCACTGCACTCCAGCCTGGGCGACAGGGCGAAACTCCCTCAAAAAATAAATAAATATCTACTGATACTTAATACTTGGAAATAGATAAAAATAAACATTGTCTAAAGCCATGGTCTAAACACAGCCCCTACCAACAATTTTAGTCCATTTTTTCCAATACTTTTTTGTTTTCTTTTTTTTCTATGCCTTTTGTGGAAACTGTCAAAAGACTTTTTCAATGCCGAATTTTAGTTGAGTTAAAAATCATACTACCTGTTTATATGGTTTCATATCTTCTTATTTCATTTGATATATTCTACAAAAAAGCCTGCTGAGATTTTGATTGGGATATGTTGAATCTAGATCAATTTGGGGTGAAAAACTTTTGTTAGATAAATCCCTTAGTATTTCACATTTTTTAATGCTAAATGGCATTTTTCAAAAATTTTCTTTTTTTTTTGAGACAGAGCGTCTCTCTGTCGCCCAGGCTGGAGTGCAATGGCGCAATCTCAACTCGCTGCAACTTCTGCCTCCTGGGTTCAAGCCATTCTCCTGCTTCAGCCTCCCAAGTAGCTGGGATTACAGGCGTTGTGTCATCATGCCCAGCTAATTTCTTTTAAAAATTTTAGTAGAGATGGGGTTTCGCCACCTTGGCCACAGTGGTCTTGAACTCCTGACCTCAGGTGATCTGCCCACCTTGGCTTCCCAAAGTGCTGGGATTACAGTTGTGGGCTATAGTGCCCAGTTTCAAAAATTTTCTTCTTCTTCTTTTTTTTTTTTTAAGAGACAGGGGTCTCACTCTTGCCTAGGCTGGAGTGCAGTGGTATGATCATAGGTCACTACAGCTCTGAACTCCTAGGCTCAAGTAGCTAGGAATACAAGTGCATACCACCATGCCTGGCTAATTTAAAAAAAAAAATTTTTTTTTCATAGACACAGGAGTCTCGTGTTGCCAAGGCTGGTCTCAAACTCCTGGCCTCAAGCGATCCTCTTGGCTCAGCCTCCTAGAGTACTAGGATTGTAAGCATGAGTCACTACACCCAGCCAAAAAACTTTAATTTCTGCTTATTTATTTCTAGTACATAGAAATACATATAGTTTTGTACATTAAGGCTGTATGTTGCAACCTTGAGTTCTAGTAGATTTTTTGTAGATTCTATCAGATTTTCTGATAGAATCTACAAAAAATGATGATCATGTCTTCTGAGAATAAGGAAACTTTTACTACTTCCTGTGCAATCTGAATGCCTTTTATTTCTTTTTCTGTTTTGCTTTGTTTTGAGATGGAGTTTCACTCATGTCACCCAGGCTGGAGTGCAGTGGTAGCTCACTGCTACCTCCAACTCCCGGGTTCAAGTAATTCTCCTGCCTCAGCCTCCTGAGTGGCTGGGATTACAGACACGCACCACCACACCCATTTTTTGCATTTTTAGTAGAGATGGGGTTTCATGATGTTAGCCAGGCTGGTCTTTGAGCTCCTGACCTCAGGTGTGAGCCAGCCACCTTGCCCGGCCACCTTTTCTTTCTCTTGACTGATTTCATTGGCTACAGCCTCCAATACAATGTTGAATAGAAGTGGTAGGAATGGGCCAGGCATGGTGGTGGTTCATGCGTCTAATCCTAGCACTTTGGGAGGCTGAGGTGGGCAGGTTCCTTGAGGCCATGAGTTTGAGATCAGCCTGGCCAACATGGTGAAACTCTGTCTCTACTAAAAATACAAAATGTAGTTGGGTGTGGCAGTGTGGCAGTGCACATCTGTAATCCTAGCTACTTGGGTGGCTGAGGCAGGAGAATCGCTTGAACCTAGGAGGAGGAGGTTGCAGTGAGCCAAAATTGCACGACTGCACTCCAGCCTGGGCAACACAGTGAGACTCTGTCAAAAAAAAAAAAAAAAGGAAAAGAAAGGTAAAACAAAATGTAAGAATGGAAATCCTTCTCCCTGATCTTAGGGGGGAAGTATTCAGTCTTTTAACATTAAGTATGCTGTTAGCCATAGACAGTTTTTTTTTTAGATGCCTGCTATGAGGTTGAGGAAGTTTCTTTCTCTTCTTTATTTGCTTAGAGATTTTATTTAGGATTGGATGTTGAATTTTTTTCAAATGCTTTTTGTTTTCACATCTCTTGAGATAATCATATGATTTTTCTTTTATAGTTTGTTAATATAGTGAATTATGTTAATTTTCATGTTAAATCAATCTTTGCATTCCTGGGATGAATCCTGCTTGGTTATGATATACAATCCTTTTTATATATTATGGGATTTGATTTACTAAAATTTTTATTATAATTCTTTTATCTGTGTTCATGAATGTTACCAGTTTATAGTTTTCTTTTAGTCTTTGTGTGGTTTTGGTATCTGGGTAATGCTAGTCTCATAGAATGAGTTGGTAAGTATCCCCCCCTCCTTTTCCATTTTCTGAAAGAGTTTGTATAGAATTGATGTTAAAAATTATTCTTTAATGTTTGGTAGAATTCAATAGTGAAGCCATCTGGGCTCGGAGATTTTCTTCAAGGGAAGGTTTTTAAATGCAAATTCTATTTCTTTAATAGTATAGATCTATTCAGATTATCTATTTCTTTTTAGGTAAGCTTTGGTATTTTGTTTCTTTGAAGAAATTTTTCCAATTAATCTAAATTTTTAAATTTGCTGACATAAAGTTGTTTGTAATATTTCTTTTACCTATGGATCCCTGGTGACATAACCTCACTCATTCCTAATATTGGTAATTTCAGGCTTCTCTTTTTAACTTGGTCAGTCTGGCTAGAGGTTTATCAATTTTAATGATCTTCTCAAATAACTAACTTTTGGTTTCATTAAGTTTTTCTTTTCTGTTTCATTGATATCTGCTCTGACCTTTATTCTTTCTTCTACCTATTTTGTTTTAATTTGTATTCTGTTTCATATTTCTTTTTTTTTTTATGAGATGGAGTCTTGCTCTGTTGCCCAGGCTAGAGTGCAGTGCAGTAGAGCGATCTCTGCTCACTGCAACCTCAGCCTCCCAGGTTCAAACAATTCTCATGCCTCAGCCTCCCTAAGTAGCTGACATTATAGGCATGCACCACCATACCCAGCTAATTTTTATATTTTTAGTAGAAATTGGTTCTCACCATGTTGGCCAGGCTGGTCTCGAACTCCTGACCTCAGGTGACCCCCCCCTTCCCCGCCCACTTTGGCCTCCCAAAGTGCTGGGATTACAGGTGTAAGCTACCATGCGCATCCTGTTTCATATTTCTTAAGGTAGAAGCTGAGGTCACTGATTTGAGGCCTTTCTTCTTTTCTAATACAGGTGTTAAGTGCTATAAATTTTCCTTAAGCACTGCTTTAGCAGCATCCCACAAATTTTGATAGTTTTCATTTTCATTCAGTTCAAAACACCTTCTAATTTCCCTTTTGATTTCTTCTTTGACCCACAGGTTATTTAGAACTGTTATTTAGTTTCCAGTCTCTTGAGGATTTTTACAAAATGTTATTAATTTCTAATTTAACATCATCTTGGTCAAAGAACATACTTGCCTTTCGTTTACACTTACTGGAACTTGTTTAATGGCCCGTCATATGGTCTGTGTTGATAAATGTTCCATGAGTACTTGAAAAGAATTTGTATTCTGATCTCGTTGAGTCAAATGTTCTAAGTATATCAAGTTGATACTGATGTCCGAATCTCCTGTATCTTTACTGATTTTCTGCCTTTTCTATTATTGAGAAAGAGATGTTGAAACTTCCAACTGTAATTATGATTTGTCTGTTTCTCTTTGCAGTTCTTAGTTTTTGCTTTCGTATATTTTAAAGCTCTGATATTGGGTGCATAAACATTTAGGATTGTTATATCCTTTTGATTAATAGACTGCTCTATTAATATGAAAAATAATGTACTGTGGGTTTATAACATATGTAAAAGTAGGAGGAACAACATCAGAAGGGGGGAAATGGAAGATAACTTAGGGATCTTATTTTTAACCGTAGTTTTCCCTTTGTTTCTGGGTTAGATGATTTACCTGAAATGTCATTCAATTTAACTTACTCTCTAGCCTCATCCCCCACTTTCGTTATGAGGCAGTAGAAAGAAATGATCTGTCTCATGGTTTTCTACAAATAGGAAAGTTGAGGCTACACAGAAGGAAAGTACCCTCCCCAGGGCTTCACCCTTCCCATCCGTTCCGCAGACTTTTTGTCATATCTTCTCTGTTGAAATGGCTGTTGACAAGGAGGAGGAGGAAAAAGGTTTTGTTGTGGATTGTTTGGGCACTTCCTTTGGGGAATATGGGGGATGAGTGTTAATCTGTGGTTTCTCACCTGCCATTCTGATAGTGGATTCATGGGAATTCAGGCTTTATTTGGATGCCCTGTTAAAGCTTGCTCCTTCATGTTCTTGCTTCTTCCTAGGAGCCAGCACCGCTCTTTGACCTCGCCATGCTTGCTTTAGATAGTCCAGAGAGTGGCTGGACAGAGGAAGATGGTCCTAAAGAAGGACTTGCTGAATACATTGTTGAGTTTCTGAAGAAGAAGGCTGAGATGCTTGCAGACTATTTCTCTTTGGAAATTGATGAGGTATGACAGCCACTCTTACACCTCTGTTGTATTCTTAAAATAAAAGTTCTGGCCAGGGGTAGTGGCTCAGGCCCGTAGTCCCAGCAGAGGATTTGGGATTTGGGAGGCCGAGGTGAGTGGATGACTTGAGGTCAGGAGCAGGAGTTCAAGACCAGCCTGGCCAACATGGTGAAACCCCATCTCTACTAAAAAAAAAATACAAAAATTAGCCGAGTGTGGTGGCAGGTGCCTGTAATCCAAGCTACTGGGGAGGCTGAGGCAGGAGAATCAGCTTGAACCCAGGAGGTGGAGGTTGTGGTGAGCTGAGATTGCGCCACTGCATTCCAGCCTGGATGACTGAGCAAGACTCCATCTCAAAAAAAAAAAAAAGTTCCAAGGTGAGGACTAGGCCTCCCCTGAGAAGCAGCAAGTGACAAACATGTCATCCTCTCCACTCCCTCTTTGAATTTCTAGGTTATGTAACTGTACTATTATCCATTCATGCCTCTCCTGTTTCCAGGGTGAAGGACCCAGACATGGAGAGCTGAACCCCTGCAGGCGACTGTAAATGAGATTATGCCATTCGCTCCCATTTCTTCTTACTTCTTGATCTTTGGGGCTCTCCATCTTGATATACTCTTTGGATCATTAACAGATCCAAAGAAAAGGTTGTTCTGCTGTGTGTCAGGATGAAAAATTCTTTTTAAGTGTTTCGCTCTGTCCCGTGCCCAGCCCGATCAAGTAACATGGTCACCCAGAGTGGCAGGTATGAGGACAAGGCCTGGAAAAGCACTGGAGAAAAGGGATTTGTTTAAACTATAACAGCATTATTTTTTGTTCCCGTGTCCTTTTTCCTGCAAGCAGGAAGGGAGCCTGATTGGATTACCCCTTCTGATTGACAACTATGTGCCCCCTTTGGAGGGACTGCCTATCTTCATTCTTCGACTAGCTACTGAGGTCAGTGATCAAGCAAATACTAAGCATGTTGGTACATGCATGTGTGCTGGAGGGAAAGGGCACCTGACCACCCTTTGATCTGGAATGATAAAGATGATAAGGGTAGGACAGTTGAGGGCCTCCTCTCATCCCCACTAATATTCATCCCCAGCAGTATTCAGCAGTCCCACTTACAGTTTTAATGCCTAAAATGTCACACCTAGATTTTTAGCTTTAAGTAGTCTGTGATCTCCATTTAGACTGAAAATGTATTTAAATACGTACCTATTTTGAGGTATTCTTTGGACCAGGTGAATTGGGACGAAGAAAAGGAATGTTTCAAAAGCCTCAGTAAAGAATGTGCTATGTTCTACTCCATCCGGAAGCAGTACATATCTGAGGAGTCGACCCTCTCAGGCCAGCAGGTACAGTGGTGATGCCCATTGGCACCCCAGGACTAGGACAGGCCCCCATACAATCTTCAGGAAATGAAATTTGCCTATCTCTAAAATTTTGGGATTTCTTTGTGCCCAACAAGGTTCAAACACAATAGTCAGCTTTTATTCATTAGTTTTACTTCCTTCTGCTCATGGAGAACATATCTCCAGAGTGGCCTCAGAAATCGTCAAATATAAAAACACAAGCCATCACAGTGAGAAATGGGAGGTTGAGTTAGATTGCCTGAGGCTGGAGAGTCCATATACTCCCACTGATGGGTCTGAAGTGTGTAGCTAGTTTTCAGATTTTGGGTCAGTTGCGCCAGTCTGTCTGAGCTTTTGCCTTACTCTTTATCTGACCACTGCCTTGCCAGCAAAACAAGGCTCTGTAACTCCTCTTACAGGTCAACTTGACACAAAAAGGTTGCCTAGATTCCTAATGTTTTACTGTCACTTTTTCCAGTCAGATGATAATGCTTTTCAAATTAACAAGTATTTTGGAGGATGCTGGAGAGGAGAGTTGAAATATTCTAAGAATCAAAGGGTAGCCCACTTTAATCAGAGTATGACCCCTGATTGTTCACAGTCATCTCCTGAGCAGTGTGAGCCAGTTTCAGATGGGAGGCTGAAGTCCAGCTGGCATGCTCGAGGATTCCAAGTCTGTGGGTGGGAGGGCGGAGATTCAGTCCTCTTGGTCAAAGCCTCTAGGGAAATTTCTCATTCCAGTGGCGAAGGCAAGCAACACATTTACCAAACTGTGTGGCAACTATCTCATTTGATTGGAAATTTTACTTCAATAAAAGGAAGTACACCTGAGAAAGAACATTTTCTTTTTTTTTTTTGAGATGGAGTTTCGCTCTTGTTGCCCAGGCTAGAGTGCCGTGGCGCCATCTTGGCTCACTGCAATCTCCGCCTCCCGTGAGTGATTCTCCTGCCTCAGCTGGTCTCGAACTCGCGACCTCAGGTGATCCACCTGCCTTGGCCTACCAAAGTGCTGGGACTACACGTGTGAGCCACCGTGCCTGGCCAAGAAAGAACATTTTCTTACATGTGAGATAGCTAAGGCTCACATGGAGGAAAGGAATAATGAGGCAAAATCATCCCCAATAGTATTTTCATTACTTCCCTGGGGATTAGAAAACAGGACTACGTACAGAGTTTTCTAATGTTTGTAATGTAAGTTAGGTACTTCCTACTGTTGCCGTCCAAGTACAGGATCTGACATTATGTTCTATCTCCTGCTACAAAAACTATTTTCTCCCTGAATGAAAATAAAGGTTCCACAGGAGAGAGTCCCACAGAGCAGTGGCTTCTTTTCTCCCCTTAAAAAGCTCATGTTGGCCAGGCAGTGGCTCACACCTGTAATCCCAGCATTTGGGGAGGCTGAGGTGGGAAGATGGCTTAAGCTCTGGAGTTTGAGGCTATATTCAGCTATGATCACACCACTGCCCTCCAGCCTGGATGACAGAGCAAGCCCTTGTCTTTAAATAAATAACAACAAAAAAATCCTCTTCTGTTCAGGCCTGTGGGATCCCTGAGAGGCTGGCCCACCAGATGCACTTCAAAAGCGCTAGGTAACACAGCCCATTACAAGCCACCAAGTCTTTCCAGGCCCAGTGCACATCCCATCAGCCAGGATGCCAGGATATGTTGGGATGCAATCAGGGAGGCTTATGACATCTAATGTGTTTTCCAGAGTGAAGTGCCTGGCTCCATTCCAAACTCCTGGAAGTGGACTGTGGAACACATTGTCTATAAAGCCTTGCGTTCACACATTCTGCCTCCCAAACATTTCACAGAAGATGGTAATATCCTGCAGCTTGCTAACCTGCCTGATCTATACAAAGTCTTTGAGAGGTGCTAAATATGGTCATTTGTGCACTGTGGGATGTGTTGTTCATTCTTTGTATTCCGATGTTTTTGGGAGCACTTAAGACTTACACTTGCCTTCTAACTAACTGGTAATGTTCTTTTATACATGGTGGATTGATTATAAATAAATAGACGTGTCCTAGCATAATTTCTTATTGAATTTTATTATGTATATACTGTGTCAGTTCAGATGCCTTTTAAAGAGGCCCTGAACATGTCACAGGCTCTGATGGCATTGACCATGGAGAAAGCTTGACTTGATCATCTAGTGTATTCAATAACCAAAACTAGTAAGAAAAAAAAAACAAACTTGAGGAAAGGAAGAAAACAGTCCTTATTTCATCTATAGTAAGTATGAGTTGTTGTTTTTTTTCTTTCTTGAGACGGAGTCTCACTCGCTAGAGTACAATGGTACGATCTTAGCTCACTGCAACCCTCCACCTCCTGGGTTCAAGCGATTCTCTTGCCTCAGCTTCCCAAGTAGCTGGGATTACAGGCACGTGCCACTATGCCTGGCTAATACTGTATTTTTAGTAGAGACGGGGTTTCACCATGTTGGCAAGGCTGGTCTCAAACTCCTCACCTCAGGTGATCTGCCCGCCTCGGCCTCCCAAAGTGCTGGGAACACAGAGGTGAGCCACTGCCCCCGGCATAAGTATGAGTTAGTCATATTTATTGTGCCGCAAAATAGGCGAGGTCAGTTTTGAACAATAAGAACTCCACAAAGTAGACCAGGGCACCTCAGAAGTGAGGTTCCATGAGCCCAGGTGTGGCACAGGCTGAGTGACCTTGAGTAGAGAGGAAGAGGGGTTTTCTGAGCTTTAAGAGCTGGGTCACACAGTATGTTGCTTCTAGCGGGGATGGAGTTCTAGAATAAACCTGCACTTTAGAACACCTTTCCACCCACCCCCCAACCACACAATGTTGCTACTATTAGAAAAGGTATAGGCCAGGGCACGGTGGCTCACACCTGTATCCTAGCACTTTGGGAGGCAAATCCCTTGCTGTCAGGAGTTTGACCAGCCTGGACAACATGGCAAAACCCTGTCTCTACTGGAAGTACGACAATTAGTGGGCTTGGTGGTGCACACCTGTAGTCCCAGCTACTCAGGAGGCTGAGGCAGGAGAATCGCTTGAACCCGGTAGGTGGAGGCTGCAGTGAGCCAAGATTGTGCCACTGTACTCCAGCCTGGGTGACTGAGTAAGACTCTGTCTCAAAAGAAAAAATGTATACGAAAATCATCTGAATTCCGGAAATTGGTATCTGTATTTTTTAAATGAAGGGCTAAAGAAGGAAC
Source organism: Callithrix jacchus (assembly GCF_049354715.1). Lineage (NCBI taxonomy): Eukaryota > Metazoa > Chordata > Mammalia > Primates > Cebidae > Callithrix > Callithrix jacchus. The sequence continues at coordinate 74,952,771 of NC_133518.1, forward strand.
AAATATTAGAAATTTCATTCACTTTTGAGTTACCTTTTGAAAGTCTAGTTTTATTATCTCATGTGCCTTTAGTTACTAGATTTTCCCCAATATGTTTTCTGTGTAAACACTTTTTAAAGATAAATTAATAATTTCAATGAAACCACCTGGGTACTGAGAGCAAAAGAGAATCATAAATCCTGCAAAACAGTTGCACTCCATGGCTTAAAAAACCCTCTTGGACAGGGCACCTCTAAAGATGAAACTAAAGTCTTTAAAGTTCTACATTCCAGATTATTTTTCCTTGAGAAGGAGACAAAAGAAGACAGATGTGGTTGCCATGATTTGTTTTGAACTCTCCTGTAACAAAACGAACATGTCAGTAGCCAACTGTGGTTGGCAGAAGGGTATATTTAATAGAATCTTAAGGCAGATTTCTGACCTGCCCGCACTGCCCTCCCCTCCCCCTTTGGGTTTGTTTGAGGTTTCATTCCACACATAAGCAGCAGATAAAATACTTTACCAGGTACAGCACAGTTGTATTGAAGAATAAAGGACCTGACTCTTACTTTAAGAGTGTTAGGCCTGGACTTCCCCTGCCCCATGCAATAACGCAAGTTTTATATACACTCCCCATATTTTTTCCTAACATTTTCTTATATAAATTTAAATATTTTACAAAAAAAGGCTTTTTTCCTCCAGACATATAAATTTGAGTGAAACACAGATTTCTCACCCAAGAACTTGTTTCTTCACCAAAATATAAATGTTGTCTGATATTAAGGGTATATGTCTTTTGACCACTGGAGATCACTGTAGTCTGAATTGCACCGTGGAGAAGGCACTTGTGTTTTCTGAGGTCTCCAGCAAGTATTATCTCAGTGAGCACTCACAGAAATGCTGTCTGTCCTCCAAAACCCGTGCCAAGGCCTCCGAGTGCCCAGTTACTGAGGCAGCTGGGGGAAGATGTTAAGTAAACATGATTCTACAATTATGGAGATAAAAAATAAAAACAGCATGGACTGGTTCTTAGTCTAGAATCAAACTACAACAACATCCGAAGTGTTCATTCACGAAGATTCAAACTGGCTTCATTCGCTCATAAATTATAAAATACAAAGGTGGCTGTTTTAACGACAAAACTCAAAACAGTACTAAAAGGGGTTTGTGTCAATGGACAAAAGTCAGTCCCTCTAGGTAGGGGCCCAGGGAGCAGCACCCAGGTCAAAGGGTGGTCTTCCTACTGCTGGGCCAGAAGTGCGGTCCTATTGGCCTTCATCTTCTCCAGCCGCTTGGCCAGGTGGCTGTTGGTCATCTCCATCTCCTCAATCTTGTCCAGTGCTGTTCGTAACTGGAGACAGGGAGAGTGCAGTCACTACATGTGGTCAGAAACAACGTCCAGTGCTACTTTATTTTCAACTTCTGGAAAATGAAAGCACTGCTATTGGGATGGCCTTGTGCAGGACCCACAGCCTCATTTTTTCTGTCAGGTAGAGGTATTAAATGATGATACTGAGGATTCTTTATTCGCTTTAATCACAGAAAGGATGAAATTGGAGAAATAATCCTGATCTGAAGCAAAAACAAAAACTGTCTTTTTACTTACTATCTAACTGACCAAAACATAAAAGGAGACGGCAGTCAGTATGCAGGTCAGAAACCAACACAAATTAGTAAGTAACTCAACTGCTGTTTCCTTAAGCATCACATTTCTTACACAGCTAAGAAATTTATTTCCAAAAGATATTTTTAGGAATGTATTTTCCAAGAAGCCTGTGAAGTACCTCTCGTTGTAGCTTCCTTTTTTCTGCTTTCAGTTCATCTTCAACCTTCTCAGCATTCTCAGCAGCAGTTTTGTATCTCATAACCTGTCCCTCAAGCCGGCTAATCTGTAAGTGTAAGAACACAGGCCTCTAGCACTGGGCACTAGAAGTCACCGCTTTTTGGTAGCCAAGATGGAAATACAATGTTATAAATGCCAAGTAATCTAACACTAACAAGTCCCCTAAGGGAGAGTCATAGGTCCTCTCAGAACTCATTGCTATTTATAAATCAAGAAATGTCCCCAGAGAGGATTACAGCTGTAGAGTCATTTTAGGGCCAATTTCCCATGCTAAGTTTTATGATGACCATAGTATTTAAGTCCCAAAGAGACTCACTAAATGGAAAAGTTCTTAGACTTTCTGGAATGTATACTAAGGGATTTTGTTGCAAATGATGATCTTGAATTCTCTTGAAATAGCTACAAAAACCAGTGATAGCTATAGTTTCCTATGTTCTAAGAGAAAACAGAAGGCTAAAATGCCCCACCAAGTGCTCTCTGCTGGCTTTTCTATTTGAATACAGAACTTTAATGGATCCAACTGCAAAGCATCCCGAGGCAACCCAGGCACTCCTGGGCTGTCAGCCACTTAGATGCAGGAAGGACATTTCCATCACCTGGTACTGTATACAAGTACTTACACTTTGCTCCAAGGTGGTTATATCTTGTTCTGCTTTTGAAAGCTTAAATTTGTATTCGTTAATTTGTCTGTTGGCATCTCCTAGAACAGAAGATAACAATGAATTATCTTCACCTGTCAGAGATGGACAGTATGAGCCATCAGAAAGTGCCTTTGCAGCACCGAGAGGACCATACAGTATTATGATTAGAAAATACAAATGCACACACAACAACCACAGCATCTTCAGCAGCCCATGTTCTGGACGGTATATATTACAAGATGCTCTAGCACATACGATACTACAGTATAACTTGCAACAAGAGTTAGAAGAAAATTCATTCTTCACCCTATGATGTGTGTGAGCAGAGCTTCCCTGCCACTTCAGCAGCAGCCCCTGCCAACCTTATGTGGAGCCTGTGGAGCCTCCATGGCCATGGGACTGGGCCCTCTGGTTCCTTGAATCCGGCCCCATACCTTCCCATCTCCCAGGTTTTGCTTCTGCTGTCCAATACCCTAAGGGTCCTTTTCTCCCACTTTAGACTTAACTCATAAACAACTTTCAAGGCCAAGCTCAATTTTCACCTCCTACATGTCTCTCCTTAGTTAATTATAACTCTTTCCCTTTCTGTATTTTATTTGCATTTTATAACATTTATCATGCTTTTTAAACATCGTATATGTATATAAGGAGGGGGCCTGTCTTGGCCTTCGTAAATCTTCCTCTGTACCTAGCCAAGTGCTTTGCACGTAGTGTATGCTTAAATAAATATATGTTGGAATAAATCCTGTTCAGTAACATGATAATGTGTTACAGGTAGAGCTATAAGTTATCAGATGAACATCTGACCTAGGAAGTAAATCACTTAAAATGAAAAGTTTAGAAATGATGGGGGGGACTTTTAAAATCCCTCCAAGAATCCAAATTTAGCAAAAACCAGTCTGGCATGATTAGAGTAATAAGATTTCCAAAAGATAACCAAATCTAACCTACCACAGGAAATATTCCGATTATCTAACTTAAGAACTTTGCTACATTTCCACATGACCAAGGTACAATTGTCTATAGTCTTCAATGTGAGAGATTTTTCTAATTAGACCGTCACTGTCACCTTAAAAGTAACAAACAGGGTTACCATTTCCCCAGAAGCCATATCTGATAGTGAAAGAGAACTATTCCTATTTCTGAACTAAAAGAAGCTTCAGGATCTTATTTTTAAATTGTTAACCTCAGCAACCTATTGATTATCCAGTGTGCTGCTTCCTTCTCACTCTCCACACTACCTTTCCCTTCTTGTTTTCAAAAGCTTAAGTCCCTTGTCTCAGTAATTTCACGTGTGTTTTGAAATCCCATTCCAAAACACTCGCATAATAAGCAAGGCACTATCCAGAACCTACAATTGCTCCACTCCTGGCCTTCTGGTCCAGGGGAGCTGCTTGCTTTTGTCTTTGCCAGCTTTCCCACAGTTCTGCAAAGCTCACTTTGTTCTACACCCCCTCCCAGGTACTTAACCTTCTTCAAATACCAGCTATTTGACGCCTACCTACTCTAGGAAGCATTCGCATATAAATGCCAGCCCATTCCCCCTCAACCTGTTTCCTTTTAGATTTCCTGCATAAGAACAGTCTCTCAGGTCTACCCCCTACCCTCCCTCTGGGACTGCTGACAGACACGGAACTGGTTCAGGCTCACCATCATAGTAGCTTCCTAACTAGTCAGTCTGCCTCTTCCTATGTCCCTGTCCTCATCTACCCTCCACACCAAAACGGCACTTTTGAACAAAATATTCACCAGGAAATGTCACAAGTGTCCCAACTGACGTCTAACAGAAGAGATAATACCAATGTCAAAAGTTAATAAGGCTTAATCCAAAAAATCTTTTTTTTTTTTTTTTTTTTTTTTTCTCAAAGAGACAGGTTTTCACCACATTACCCAGGTTGGTCTTGAACTTCTGAGCTCAAGCAATCCACCACCTCAGCCTGGCCCCAAGAACTCTTTTCTTGGCAGCCTATCTCAGAAGATTTAGATGAAAAGTCCAGGAAATAAACAAGATTTTAATATTAGTTATCAGAAAAGTCACTATTTTTATTGGAAAATAAAAATCTTCTCTGTCCGAGAATTATACAGAATCACTAACAAAGGCTAACTACAAATTGCTGCTGAAATCTTCCTACCATGGAAATTAATGTGAATACAGTGATCATTTTATTATGAGGTCAAAAGTAGAAACTGAGAAAAACTGGAATAATCTGGGTAAAATGAATAGATGTTATTTTGTGGACTTATATTTCACCTAATAAAGATTAATTTGGATTAATAAAAATACTTCTAGGAAAATTCTTAAACTATTCAGTTTAGTGTAAAATAGTTCCAAATATATTCCTCCAATTATCCAAGATAAATTCCAGAGAAAAAAATCTTTAATGGGGAAGGCAGCTTCCTGTATGGGAGCTTAAAGATGACACATGGATGTGGAAAAGAATAGTGCCAGGTTATCAAAAGGCATTTCTCTATGTGCAAGAAGTTCCTGGAAATCACTTTACTCAAAAAGAGGAAGAGCAATAAACCTCATCATCCCCTGAAGCACACAGGCTAGGAGAGCCTCTGTTCAGCCATATTGCTGACTAGGACTGTTTTTCTGGACTGGCCAAGGACCAATCTCTGCAGCATACCTCTTAAGAAAAGTGTATTATGGCAGGGTGTGGTGACTCATGCCTGTAATTCTAGCACTTTGGGAGGCCGAGGCGGGTGGATCACCTGAGGCACCAGGAGTTCAAGACCAGCTTGGTAAACATGGTGAAACCGGATATCTACTAAAAACACAGAAAATCAGCTGGGCATGGTGGGAGGCGACTGTAATCCCAGCTATTCAGGAGGATGAGGCAGGAGCATTGCTTGAACCTGGAAAACAGAGGCTGCAGTGAACTGAGATCGTGCTACTGCATTCCAACCTGGGCATCAGAGTGAGACTCCAGTCTCAAAAAAGAAAAAAATGTAAGCAGGTGGTTCACGCCTGTAATCCCAGCACTTTGGGAGGCTGAGGCGGGTGGATCATGAGGTCAAAAGTTCAAGCCCAGCCTGGCCAAGATGAAACCCCATCTCTACTAAAAATAGAAAAATTAGCCAGGGGTGGTGGCAGATGCCTGTAATCCCAGCTCCTCAGACAGGGAATTGCTTGAACCCAGGAGGCGGAGGTTGCAGTGAGCTGATAATCACGCCACTGCACTCCAGTGTGGACAACAGAGCGAGACTCCTCTCAAAAAGAAAAAAAAATTGTATTACGAGACTCCAGCAGCCTGCTAACAAACCCACTCCTGGGACACAGTCTATATACAGACTGGGACTGGCCTGTGCCCTGGTACCTACTCTGCATTTCGATGAACTGCAAGTCTGAGCCATTCTGCAGTCCGGCCGGGTCACCCACTGTGCCATCATTCCTGGAGCATTTCTGTCGTTCCTCTTCTAACTGAAGCCTCAGTTTTCTAATCTGAAATGAAAATAAAGGTTCATCAGCAAGTTCCAGTCTCTCAAATGAAGCCAATGCTTATTCTATGGCCACATCATAGAACAAAGCAGACCCTTACCATAATAGCCACACAAATCATTAATTCATTCAAAACCCGTTTTCTTGAGTGCCTAATAGGAGACACGCTGTCCTAGGTGCTAAAGATAAGCTATGAACAAACATTGAAAAGAGCAAGCCCCAGGACCAGGTGTCCCAATAAAAGTAGCCATATTTTAAATTTTCTCTGCTTATGGAACAGTACATCCTTGGGGTATTTTTTGTTACTTTTATTTAAAATGGAAAATTCCAGCCAGGCACCGTGGCATGTGCTTATATATCCGGCTACTTGGGAGGCTGAGGCATGAGAATCACATGAGTCCAGGAGTTTGACATAGTAAGACCTCATCTCTAAAATAAAATAAAAATGTACACAGCTAATTGATAGGATATATTCAAGGGATTATTTTTAAAAATGGAAGAGTCCATGAGCAGTTTTTTATTGTTGTTTACTTTTAGACATAGGTTAAATTTTCTTACTTAGAAACCTTTCTGTATATAAAAATAATTGGATATATAGAGATGGCTTCCCAGCTGTCCTTAACTCTATCAAAAGGGGTCAAAGGGAAGCCTCTGCACTAAGATTAAGTTTGCTGTTCCCCAATGGGAGAAGAGTGAGCTCTGTATTGGGACTAATCTCTATACTTCCCAGACATCTCCACCCTTTCAACACACATAGTAGGGTCACCATCTTTAGCTGCCTTGAAGGAACCAGGACTAATCTCACGTCTATCATTACTATTTACGTGCATCTTGCAAAGGGTCATGTCCTTCTGCACTCTTTCTCACAAGGGTCTGTATGCCACTAACCTTCATCTCCTAACCTTTCCCAATGCCTGAAACTTTTCCACTGTGCCTTCTAGAATTGCCAGTCCATTATCAGCAAACCATCTGCCCTCAATCTCTTCTCTGAGCATCCTCCCTTTACCCTCATGCTGATGAGAACCCTCTCCCTTAAGAATCCTGCTTCTGCAGCTCTCTCACTTTCTTTTTTTTTTGAGACAGGGTCTTGCTCTGTGGCCCCGATTGGAGTGCAGTGGTGTCATCTCAGTTCACCTCCACCTCCCAGGTTCAAGCAATTCTCCTGCCTCAGCCCCCCAAGTAGGTGCGATTCCAGGCACATGCCAGCAAGCCTAATTTTTGTATTTTCAGTGGAAGGGGTTTCACCATGTTGGCCAGGCTGGTCCTGAACTCCTGACCTCAAGCGATCCACCCGCCTTGGCCTCCCAAAGTACTGGGATTACAGGCATGAGCCACCGTGCCCAGCCAAGCACTGGCTTTTTACTTCCACAGCCTCTTACCACTGAACCTAAAAATGGAATAGGTGTCCTCTTGCTTTCCTTAGGGTTATTTTCCCTCCATCTTCCCTAAAAGTCCCAGGTCTTAATCTCATCTCGTCAAATTATATATACTAACTACTTATCATTGCCATAATCCCATTCCTTCATTACCATTTATTAAATAGCTCCCAATTTGCACTTCCTCTGAACTATTCCTGTCTGAATTTTTGGCAATTTCAATGTATATCTAAGTAGAGGATCTCCCTTACAAATGATCTCTCAATTTCTGGAACACCTCCTAAGGTTTGGATGTCTGTCGCCTCCAAATCTCATGTTGAAATGTAATCCCCAGTGCTGAAGGTGGGGCCTGGTAGGAGGTATCTGGGTCATGGGGCAGATCGCACATGAATGACTTTGCACCATTCCCTTGGTGATGAGTGGGTTCTTGCTCTGGTAGTTTACACGGTATCTGGTTGTTTAAGAGTGTATGTCACCTCCCCACTCTCTCTGGCTTCCACTCTTGACTTACGTGTCTACTCCCTCTTCACCTTATTCTGTGATGAGAAGGTTCCTGAGGCCGGCTGGGCGTGGTGGCTCACATCTGTAATCCTAGCACTTTGGGAGGCCAAGTTGGGCGGATCTCCTGAGGTTAAGAGTTGAAGACCAGCCTGGCCTGAGGCCTCAGGAAACAGCTCAGAAGCTGAACAGATGCTGACACTATGCTTCCTGTGTCAGCATGGAAGAACAATTGCAGAACCATGAGCCAATTAAACCTCTTCTTCTTTTTTTTGGAGACAATGTCTCACTCTGCCACCCAGGCTGGAGTGCAGTGGCTCGATCTTGGCTCACTGCAGCCTCTGCCTCCCTCCTGCCTCAGCCTCCCAAATAGCTGGACTACAGGTGCCTGCCACCACGCCTGGCTAATTTTTGTATACTTTTTAGTAGAGTTGGGGTTTCACCATGTTGGCCAGGCTGGTCTCGACACTCAACCTCAACCACCTGCCTCAACCTCCCAAAGTGCTGGGATTACAGGCATGAGCCACTGCACCCAGTGAAAACATTTTTCTTTATAAATTGCCCAGCTTCAGATATTCCTTTATAGCAAAGCAAAAAATGGACTAACCCACCTTCCTTCTAAGGATCTTGCCATCTATCCCTTCTTACCCTCAGCTACTCACTCTCACAGTCAAATACTAGATCTCATCATTAGACAGTTGTAATCCCTACACAATTTAGTTCCATGGATCCTCTAACCACTATTCCTCATCTTTCTAGGTCATTCTTTCTAGACCAGAATTCCAACAACCCTTCAACCACACTGGTACCACTAATCTACAGATTACATCTTTCTACTATACCTAATGTGTTCCCAAATATCTCCCAAATCCTCTTCATCCAGTTTAATCTTAAGGTCCATCATTATAATCATTTTCTTACAAACTCCCTCACCTCTCCTGCTCCATTAATACTGTCCTGGTAAAATCTAGCTCTCTACCCATTCCACGCCTGTCCCTATGCGCAGAAAGTAGGCAGAGAAAAACATAGAATAAATGCATTCACACAAACCTTCTCGATCATACATTGTTTATTGTCTGATGTTTTTGTACTAGAATGTCTCTCAGGCAGGAATTTTTTTCTAAACTGACTTATTCACTGAAATATCTCAAATACCTAGAATAACACATGTTAAATAGCAGAATCTCAACACTTGCTGAATGACTGGAGTTCCAAAACAGAGAACACAGAGGATATGGGAGGGAAAAAAATCAGTAACAAAATCATTCAAGAAATCTTCCCAGAACTAAAGAATAGGTGCTCCTAGAATTGACAGGGGCCCAGCATCATACATGAAAACTTAAACTCACATCACTATCTTCAAATTACACCAGAATACTAGAGACAGAATAGGACACAAGCTTCCACAAAGAGGAGAAAAATAGATAACAAATCAGAAAAGATCAGAACTCAAAACGTTCATGAAATCTCAATAGCCATACTTAAAGCCACAGCACAACGAGGAAATGTCTTTTAAAAAAATCTTAAGGAGAACAACTGCAACTCAGGATTCTATACCCAGCTGAACTATTTTAATCAAGAGAGAGTGCAAAATGAAGACATCTTCAGGCCTGCAAGGTCATGAAAAATTAACAACCCACAAACCCTCTTCTCAGGAAGTTACTGGACAATGTACCAAAATAAGAGAATAAATAAGGAGCAAGGCATAAGACACCAAAAAAAGGAAACCCAATCCAAAGAAAATCCCCAGATGTCACTGAAGGGGAGGACCATCATCTATGTAAGGAGAGAGCAAGCCATTAGTTTAGAAAGGGACAAGTCAGATGCACCAAGATGCAGCAAACTGGAACTGAAAGAATGTCATATGCATCTGAAAATCCTGAGTGGGTTTAATCTACTGTTGGAGACTGCCTAAATTGATGACAGAAAACCAAGCAAATACAAAGAAAAACTATAACATTAACTTTAGAGGAAACTAACAGTTGTGAAGGAGAAACTGTGATCCTCAAATGCAATCTGGCTCCACTGTGAGCAGTGTTCAGAGGGTCCTAATGACACAAGCAGACTGGAATTACACTGTTTCTTTATTAGGAGGATATGGGAGTGGGAAATATGTGTATGTGTGGCAGGGACAGAGGATGAAACAGCGAAATCCTCATCTTCCTAAAGGGATGTCAATATAGAATGCCTGAAGCAGAACGATCAAGAAGCAACATAAGTATGTTATAGAGACACAAGGACTGTACACAAGAATCAGCTAAAAGCACTTAACAGAAATGGTCAGGGGTGAGGACAGAGGTGCCAGGGCAGGGGATTGCTATGCTCATAACAAGCTTTGTAGAAAACTATATGACTCTTTAAACTATGTGCCCTTAAAAATTTTTTAAGAACAGAAAATAACAGGCAAAATATCAATTATCTATCCTTCAAATCTCACTTGAGTACTGATGTGTGAAATAAGTATATTTCTTTCTAATGTACATTTCGGTTAGCTAGTATTTTACCATGTAACTTCGTTAAAATTATATTACATTCCAGTAAGAATGCCTTTACCTGTGACAGCAGTTCTTCCTTTTCTCCAGCAAGTTTTCGTAGCCTTACATCTAAAACAAATGAAAAAGATCGTAAACTAAATGTGATAATACAGTATATACACAATTAAAACTTGTTCAGAGTCATAAGCTAATATTATCTGATAAGCTACATTACTTGCAGCTGTGGCTATCTAAAGAAATAAGGCTTTAGTAGCATTACAGAACAGTTCCTAATGATCTAAAACGTACTTCCACACACTGATACTTGTCAGGGCACCAAATACAACATTTGCTCCCCAAAGCAGTGATTTGCCACTTAAAGATAAACTGAAGTAAAAGGAAGTCCTTGTTTCAAGTTTTCACTAGTAGACAGGCAGCTCATGTCAAGTGTGTTCCCACAGGCTGAGCCCTCAGCAGGAGAGCACCAAATATGTGAAAGAAGATGGGTAACAGCAGGACTGGGCGAAGGAAGCTGGAGGAGAGAAAAAAGAGGAACACAATGCTGGAGGAAGCAAAGTCCCCAAAAGCCAGTGGGGAGGGAAGGGGACCCACTCCAAGATGTGGGCAGCTGGGCCAGGCGCGGTGGCTAACACCTGTAATTCTAGCACTTTCGGAAGGCCTAGGTGAGTGGATTACTTGAGGTCAGGAGTTTGAGACCAGTCTGGCCAACATGGTGAAACTCTGTCTCTACTAAAACAATTACAAAAATTAACCAGGTGTGATGGCAGGTGCCTGTAATCCCAGCTACTCAGGAAGCCGTCTGAACCTGGGAGACAGAGGTTGCACATTGCAGTGAGCTGAGATCACACCACTGCACGCCTGACTGGGCGACCAGGTGAGACTCTGTCTCAGATTAAAAAAAAAAAAAAAAAAAAGATGTGGGCATCCATGGGTGATCTGAGGCTTGGTAGCAGCATCATTAGGGCTCACTCCTGGGCTCTTGAGGGGTTGACTCTTCCCAAGCCTGCATTAAAATAGGCCCCTTCAGCTGAAGAGATACTGTGGTTCAGTTAAAAAAGCAGCTAACACCTGGCCAGCCACTACCCTCTATAAACAGTTAGGGTCACAGCCAAATATAGATCCTGGTTTCTTCTGCACCTTCCAAGCAGGTCTGCCTGTTTGGACCTGCAGACCAGGGAAACAGCTGCAGGGAACACCCTGGGCTGCCTGTGGCCGTATTCTCGTTCCATTCTCCAGATGTCTCTTGCTCACCCAGCATCCTGCTTTATTCACAGTGCCCTACAATCACGTTTCTAGAATGCTCCACGTCAGAGAATGTGCTTACTTTTAAATGTTTTTCAGTTTGCTTCACACTTCCATCGCTCACTCCTCTAAGAAGCTAACACATACATGAAAACAAAATGAAAAAGGGAAAAAAGATTTCAAAAAAAAAATAAAAGTTAGCTAATAATACGGTATCTATCTGTGCCATTTTTCTTCCTCTAGAATAGATTTCTTAGTGGGGTCAATGGATGGGCGGCTTTGGTTTCTTGGAGAGACATGTCAGCAACTGTGGAGTTTGTTGGAGAGAGGTGTCAGATTCTCAAAAGGTTACATTTAAGAGGTTTAGACTTTAAGAGTCTGGGAAGCCCTGCTTTGGAAATCACACTTCTCTGATATCTATCTTTTTGGTCATCTGTTTCTTGGCTTAAGAAATGTGGTGGAAAAGAGGTACAGAACCCTGGGGCAAGCAGCGGAACGTAAAACCAGATGTTCAAGGGAAGTAGCACAGGTATACTAGACTCTCTCTTTGCAGGAAGTTTGCAGTTAAGTAAAAAAACAATGAGTATAGACCCACAATACTTCCATCCACAGACCTTACAGTTACACTTATTGCTTACAATGACTCAGATCCTGGTTTCCCAAGGTCAAGGATGTCTGAAGACAGTGTGCTAATGTACCCAGATTCTTCTGGCTAAGGATCCACTTCAGTCTCAGACAGCCTTTATGCTGTTTTTGTTTTCCAAGCTGGGATATGAAAAAGCAGAAAACCCAATAGGGCAACATTCATCCACGTCAACATAGCAACCAGTATCTCACCTAGTGGCCCTTCTCCTGCTGACTCCAAGACCTGAGCAGCTTCCTGAGACACAACAGTGATGGCTCCAACCACGGGTTCATGACTGACATCACCATTGGGAGTGCCATCGGGGATTATAACTAAGCCATGTTTCTGCAGGGAGAGGAAAAATCCACCATCACAAAAGGCCCACATGGAAGCAGTAAGCTCTGTGAGGTAATTCTGTAAGAATACATGTTTGCCACAGGTAAAACCTGGTTAGAATCAGTTACATGGATTATAGCTCTGTGTAAGAAGTAGCTTAAACCTACCAAATCTGGATTAGGGAATAAACACTGTAGTTTGTATTCCAGCCAAGAAAGATGGCAGGGCAAAAGGAAGAAAGCCGGAGTAGAGCAGCGAGGGACCTGAACCCCAGGCTCGTGCCGACATACCTCTCCTGTCTTCACTGTCTTCTGCAGGTCAGCCAGCTCCTCTCTGAGCATATCTCGCTCATTCCTAAGGCAGGCAATGTATTCTTTCTGTTTCTCTAGGGCCTGGTTTTAGGCAGGGTAGCAAGGAAAACAATGGCACAGAAAAAGAGCAGGTGAAAGGTAGCAGAGAAGTACCTAATTCAAATAAGCAAAGATAAAGGCATAAAAAGCAAGGAAGCAGTCAAAAGATTGGAACAAGCAGTCAGATATGGGAGGAAATAGAGTTACATGGATATACATCTCCAGAAGAGAGTTCTCATAGAAACTGGCTCTCATGCATCAATTTGGCAAAGTATGTTTAATCAAATTAAGCAGGGAAATAAATCTTTCTTTTCCAGTCAATGAAACAAAACAAAACAGGAGAAGAAAGATGAAGACAGCGGCCAGAGTAAAATAAAACTTTCCTTACTGCCTCAGTACGTTTTCATTTGATGAACAAAACCCACATTTCATGTTTAACTAAAATAGTTTATTCAAGAATATAGCCGATTTAAAAAATATATTCTGGAATAAAAATAACTGTGATACGTAAGGTATTCTAACTAAATACTGGCTATAGATTGTTCTCCAAGTAGTGAGGCAAAATACTCAAATACCACTTAATTTAAGATAGGTAACCTCCAAAAGAATTCAAGGATCATTTCTGAAAATTTAATTAAATATAACTGAGACTCATTTGGCTTTCTGTTATACTCTCAAAATGTGAAAAACAAAACACTGACAAAATAAATACAGCCAAGCTATAGAGAGTTACAGAATATGGATTTCAGAATCAGGTTTGGGTCCTGGCACATACTTGTCCTATGCCTCAGTTTCCTTACCCGAAAAGCAAGGGATAACAGCACCCAACCCAAGGGCAGAGGCATCAATTAGGCATAAATCAGGGTAACACATTGCCTATTATGCCTAGATAGCAGGGACAGTTCAGGAGGAGTAGGTTGGTGATTTCATTTGTAAATTTCCTGCCATTTCCTTAATCTCACAACTGTCAGCTGAGGACAGTGCAGAAGCAGAAACATACTTTGGTCATCGATGAAAAATAAAATCTATTGTAAAAGAAAATAACCCAGAATTAAAAATACACCCAAGGGGCTGGGTGCAGTGGCTCCCGCCTGTAGTCCCACCATTTTGGGAGGCCGAGGCAGGTGGATCACAAGGTCAGGATATCAAGACCATCCTGGCTAACATGGTGAAACCCCGTCTCTACTAAAAATACCAAAAAATTTAGCCAGGCGTGGTGGCACATGCCTGTAGTCCCAGCTACTTGGGAGGCTGAGGCAGAAAAATCTCTTGAACTCAGGAGGCGGCGGTTGCAGTGAGCCGAGATTGCGCCACTGCACTCCAGCCTGGCCGATGGAGCAAGAATCTGTCTCAAAGAAAATCAAACAAACAAACAAACACCCAAGGTAAGTAGCCTACGCACGAATCTGACAACTGGCCTATTTGAAAATGCCTTTCCCCACATATTTTTGTTCATATATTTAATGTCTTCTGAACGCATTGCCATTAACCCAAGAAGTTAAACTACAAGAAGTAACTTTCAGTTCACTGTATTTGGAAGTGGGACAACTAACTGCTGAGTTACTGAGGGCTGAATAGCTGGGAAATTTAAAAAATCATTTTAATCCTATTTTGCAACTAAATAGGGAGCAAGTAAGTAAGGGATGAGAGCAACTACCATTTGTACAGCACAAATTATATGGCAGGCACTATTTCATATCATTGCTCTCATGTTATTTTATGTATGAAACCTCTACATATCTTGTGGAGTACCTGCAGTATCACCATTTAGCAGATCAGAAAATTGAGGCTCAGAGTGGTTATTTTTTGCCCAAAGTCACAGTAAGTGGCAAAGCCAGAAAATGAATCTGGTTCTCTTTGTTTCCAAAGCCCTTGCAGTTTTTCAAATATCCCAGCCCTATGAAGGCCACATTACCTTCCCTTATTGTTAGCCCAGATGACGCTAGGAAAGCAGTCCGTGGGACAAACCCCACTCCTCACTTATCCAAACTGCAGTGTCAGTGTCTGACTTCCTTTCAACAATTTACATCCACAGTATACGATGTGTCTCAAGTCTGCCTGTGAATTAACAATGTGGTTTCTGGCACCATCTAGCTAGTATTAGCACTCCATTACATTAATAATTAATAATAAATGGAACACTGGGAATGTTGAGTGTCACTTTAATCTCTGTGGGTTAGGTGTTTTTGGTTACTGCTATGTGCATGCACAGTTAGGCCATGCGTCACCGCATATTACTGGGTAAATGGTCACTGTCACAACATGCTCTAGATAAACATAAAAGACCTCTGAGGAACAGGCCAATTTGAAACTGGGAATTCTAGCAAATTATATACATGACATTTGCTCCTCTTCCACATCTTATTGCACTGGGTTTTATTTTTACCTTCAGACTTTTAAATTTCCTCTTCCCATAATTATAGACGGGAAAATAAAATACATCCTGTAAATTCACCCATTTCACCACAAAGTTTGAAGACTGCTAAAATACCTTATAATTTGATCAAATGTATCCATGCTAAGTCTAAAATCTTCCCTATTACCTGACCATATAACCACTACCCTTGTGTTTGCATGCAACAATAGCTCCTACAGAATTTTTTTAGGGTACAAAGTACATGCTGGTAGAGTTCAAAATAATTCTTTATCCCTGACCTAACCTCAAATTCTACCATCCAGAAGCCAAAAGGATGTGTGTAATGGGCTGAACTTTTGGGCAAAAAGTTAATTCGCCACATAATTATATTGGGGAACAAACATCTTTGGTCAGAATGGAACTGAGTTTCTCCTGGGCCTGGGCTATAGAGATACGCAAGTTGTTTGCATACACTTATTCTATACATGGGCTCTAGGTGTTTAGAACCACAGTGGAGCCAGGCGCGGTGGCTCACGTCTGTAATCACAGCACTTTGGGAGGCCGAGGTGGGTGGATCACAAGGTCAAGGGATCGAGATGGTGAAACCCTGTCTCTACTAAAAATACAAAAAATTAGCTGGGCATGGTGGTGCGTGCCTGTAATCCCAGCTACTCAGGAGACTGAGGCAGGAGAATTGCCTGAACCCAGGAGGTGGAGGTTGCGGTGAGCCGAGATCGTGCCATTGCACTCCAGCCTGGGTAATGAGCGAAACTCTGTCTTAAAAAAAAAAAAAGGAACCGCAGTGGAGCTAGAGTTAAGAGCAGCACTAATGAACTGCACTTTAACCTGGGAATAATGGACATGTCTTCATCCTGAAAATCAAGCTAGAGACAAATGATTCATTACGTAGTTGCTGACCATACTGAAAATGTGTCTTTTAAGTCAAGGGAGGTCCACTGCCCTTGTTATCATAATGATAACAGATGTTGGCAAGAACATGGAGGAACTGGAACCCTTGTTCACTAGTGGTAGGAATGTAAAATGGTACGGCTGCTACAGAACACTAGGTATAGCTATCACTCAAAAAAATTAAACACAATTACTGTAGGGAGGGAAGGGGACCCACTCCAGCAATTCCACTTCTCGGTACCTACCAAAAACTGAAAGCAAAGTCTTGAAGGGTTATTTGTACACCCGTGTTCACAGCAGCATTATTCACAATGGCCAAAAGGTAGATGTGTCGATACATCGACAGAAGAATGTGGTGTATACATAATGGAATATGATTCGGCTTAAAAGGGATGGATATTCTGACATAGGCTGCAACATGAACCTTGAGGGCATTATGCTAAGTGAAATAAATCAGATACTCTATGATTCCTACAGTATTCAAATTCACAGAGACAGAAAGTGGAATAGTGCATGCCAGGGGTTTGGGGGAAGGGACTGAATGGGGAGTTGTTTCATGGGTACAGATTTCAGTTGGGGAAGATGAAAAGTTCTGATGGTGGTGACAGCAGCACAACAACATGAATGGACTCAATGCCACCGAACCGTACACTTGAAACTAGTTAAAATGGTAAATTTTATGTTGTTTGTATTTTAGCACAATTTTTCAAATTAAAAAAATAGAACCAACTGGCGATTCAACAACTTGGACGAATCTTGAAGGACTTATACAGAGTAAAAAGGGGTGATTCCAAAAGGTTTATACTATATAATTCCATTTTTATCACATTCTTAAAATAGCAAAACCATACAAATGGAGAAAAGGTTAGTGGTTCTCAGGGCTTGGGAGGGAAGGGGAGATAAAGGTTATGACTATAAAAAGGCAAGAGGAAGAGAAATCCCTTACAGTGATGGTGATGGACATGTTCTGTATCAAGGGCAGTATCCTGTTGTGACATTGTACTGTAGTTTTGTAAGACGTTACATTTGGGGAAAATTAAGCAAAGAATATATAGGATCTCACTGTTAAGTTTTGTTTCTTCTTCTTCTTCTTCTTTTTTTTTTTTGAGACCGGGTCTTGCTGTGTTGCCCAGGTTGGAGCACAGTGACACGATCTTGGCTCACTGCAACCTCTCCCTCCCAGGTTCAAGTGATTGTCCTGCCTCAGCCTCCCGAGCAGCTGGGATTACAGGTGTGCACTACCACACCAGGTAATTTCTGTGTTTTTAGTAGAGACGGGGTTTCACCATGTTGGTCAGGCTGGTCTCCAACTCTTGACCTCAAGAGATCCACCATCCTCAGCCTCCCAAAGTGCAGGGATTAATGGCATTAGCCACCGCGCCCAGCCCTGTTTAGTTTCTTAACAACTGCATGTAAATCTAAAATTCTGGTCAGGCAGTGGCTCATGCCTGTAACACTACCACTTTGGAAGGCCTGTAATACCACCACTCTGGAAGTGGCTCATGCCTACCACCACTTTGGAAGGCCAAGGTGGGCAGATCACTTGAGGTCAGGAGTTTGAGACCAGCCTGGCCAACCTGGTGAAACCCTGTCTCTACTAAAAATACAAAAATTAGCTGGGTGTGGTTGTGCATGCCTGTAGTCTCAGCTACTCAGGAGGCTCAGGCAGGAGAATCGACTGAGCCCGGGAGGTGGAGGTTGCAGTGAGCCGAGATCATGCCACTCCACTCCAGCCTGGGAAACAGAGAAAGATTCCATCTCAAAAAAAGAATACTAAAATAAAATCTTCTCCAAATAAAAGCCAAATAATGTATATTTTGAATTGAGACATTTGAGGGGTTTCTATGACTGGTCTAAGATTATCAGTTTAAAATACTGAGGCACTCATACAAGCTAGAAATCCTGGACATACACATCTGTGTTAAAGAAAATTATGTAAAGTCCTAAAAGAAGCCCATTCTAGGCCGGCCACCCACCTCAGCCTCCCAAAGTGCTGGGATCACAGGTGTTAGCCACTACACCTGGTCCAAACTTGTTTTATTTTTAAAGAAAGGGTATCACTTTGTTGCTTAGGCTGGGGTACAGTAGCATGATCATAGCTCACTCCAGCTTCAATCTTGTGAGCTCCAGTGATCCTCCCACCTCAGCCTCCTAAGTAGCTGGGGCTACAGGTGCATGCTCTGCAAATTTTAAAATTCTTTTGTAGACACAGGATGGGTCTCTCCCTGTTACCCAAGCTGGTCTCAAGCTCCTGGCCTCAAGCAACCCTCAATCTTTGGCCTCCCAAAGTGCTAGGATTACAGACATAAGTCTACAAACTCTTAAGAGGTAATGGGATCTTCCCAGGTGTATATTAATGACAGAGGTCCTTGGAGTGATGAAAAAGACTGGATCCTGCTGACCACTGGTCGGGCTTCAGAACATCTGTAACAACATTCTGAGGGTATGATCCAGAAGGTTTCATATCCAGGCATGTCTCTCAGAGATGCTCAGGGATCTTTAACAACTATTCCCTATCCCACCTAACCTTAAGCATGTTGTTTCCTCTGCCCTTCCCTGACAAGGTAAGCCTCTGGCAGCTATGGCTAAGTGGTTCCCCTACTGCAGAACAGAGAGCTCAGCCAGGTGATGGGACTGCCAATCAAAGTCCACATGAGATGAACTGGAGGGAATTTTTTCCAGCCTTTGGTGTATGTGCAAATCTACCTGCAGGACTTAGCAAAACAGCAATGAAGACATTTCATTTATCTGGGCCCTTACTTGGGGGAGTTCTGTGGTTATAATTACAGACAGCCACCCTAGGAAGTCTTACATTCCTATTCATTTCTGTAATTAAATTAATTTTAATCCCTTCCTATTTTATTCACCAAGGATTTATAGGATGCTAATAATTTTCTCCCAGCTACTCTCTTCTTATCCAAATTCTTGTAACGTAAGGATAACAAGTTAACCACAGAGTTTGAACTGAATGCCTATGGCTGTTTCTGGATAAGAATCCTAAGGGAGGCCAGGCATGGTGGCTCACACCTATAATCCAAGCACTTTGGGAGACCGAGGTGGGAGGATCACCTGAGGTCAGGTGGTCAGGAGACCAGCCTGGCCAACATGGTGAAATCCCAGCTCTATTAAAAACACAAAACATTAGCTGGGTGTGGTGATGCATGCCTGTAATCCCAGCTACTGGGGAGGCTGAGGCAGGAGAATCACTTGAACCTGGGAGGCGGAGGTTGCAGTGAGCCGAGATCACACCACTGCACTTCAGCCTGGGGGTCAGAGTGAGGACTCCATCTCAAAAAAGGAATTCTAAGGGAATACAGAGGAATTTCCTTTAAAAGTTCCTACTTACACATTTTACAAGCCTAATGTTGGCTGAAAAGTAGAGTTCTTTCCAGGCACAACACCAGGTTTTCCCATGGAAGTCTCTTTCTACTCCTGCTTATTCATTTTTCATACTGTGTAAATGGCCAAGAATAATCAAAAGGACAGGTTCTTTGAATCTCTAACTTAAATTCCATTGTTGTAGTCCTCATCAATGAGCTTCTAACCAAAGCCCAATTTCATCTCATACCCCAATTTTTTTATCTTTCCAAAGAAGTGTCTCCTGGAGGTCAGACACCTCTTTTGTCATGGTGTCTATTTTCTGCTGCATGCGCTGCTTCTCCTGCAGAGGAAGAGGGGAAGAGAAGTAATAAAAGAGCAGAAAGAAAAGGGAGGGGGTTTGAGGAAAGAAATAAAAATAAAGCCGATAAAGAAACTTAACCAAAAGGGAAAGTCTGTGATGAACAGGAAAAGCAAAGTTGGTTTGCCAAAAGAAAAGATGACATTCACAGTCTTGGCCACATGATTCCCACTGGCTTGCCCCTACAAAAGTAAGCAAAGGAACCAGGAATAACTGTTCCAACCACAGCTATGTGGCAGCAGACCAGCTAGATTTTCTGTGTACATACAGCTCCATATGTGTATTCATGCTGTGATAACTGCCTTTTTTCAAACAAGAATTTACATTCCTAGAGAGGGAAATTTAGGTTTGCTTATGAACAAATGATCTTTTATCTTAGAGAACAAGCAGTAGTTTTGAATTTTATTTTATTTTTTGAGACAGAGTCTCGCTCTGTTGCCTAGGTTGGAGTGCAGTGGTGCAATCTTGGCTCACTGCAACCTCCACCTCCTGGGTTCAAGTGATTCTCCTGTCTCAGCCTCCTGAGTAGCTGGGATTACAGGCATGCGCCACCATGCCCAGCTAATTTTTGTATTTTTTAGTAGAAACATGGTTTCACCACGTTGGTCAGGCTGGTCTCAAACTCCCGACCTTGTGATCCACCCGCCTCGGCCTCCCAAAGTGCTGGGATTACAGGCGTGAGCCACCGCGCCCGGCTTGTTATTTTTTAAGCAGAATTGATCATTTTGAATTTCTGTTAGCAAAATCTATGATAGCAAGAACACCATGAATTTGGTATTATTTTAAAATTATTTATATTATTTTAAAGCATTTAAAATTGGCATTTAGCAATCTGCAAATGGCCTTTCCAATTAAGCAATGGTGCTTAACAGGTTTTCTTCTTATGCATTATTGGTAAATTACCATCTCCTACTTTCCCTACTCATACATTAGGTACTTTACCATGGACTTTTCAATTCCAAAGACCAAAAAGCATTATTTGTAATATTTAAAGTTTTTCAGCATAACCATATATACTAACATCTAAAAAATGTTAATTCTAAATGTAAAAAACCTCTCAAACTAGTTTTCAAACTTTGTATGCCTAGCATCTAAGCTAACGCAGCCACAGTGATGAACTATAGAAATCAAGCATTATATCCTTCTTAAACGCAATTACAATGAAAAACTAGAACACTTTACCGGTCCTAACTTAAGCTATTGCATTTGAGAAGCAGCCCCCAAAGCAGGCTTATTTTATAAAATCATAAAAGTGGTAAATTATATGTTTTAATTAGAAAAAGAAATAAGAAGTGGTTGGCATTTTGGCACAAAAAGATTTAGGAACAAAAAGGGAAAGAATTTCACATTATTTTAAAATACCAGCAGGATGCAGATTCTGGAAAATATGCTTCCTACCTCATATGGAGAAAAACTAAGAAAATTAACTTCACATGTAATCCTTTTTGGATAGATCCAAAAGGCTATCTGTATCTGCACTTGAAATCCACAAATTCTGGGTATGTTCAGTTATTCTTAATAATGACAAAACACCAATCTTCCAAATTTAAAAAGTCATTTATTTTTCTCTACTAAATGGTTTTTTAAAAGTCATTTGTAGAGAGAGATATTAAGAGGTAGGTCTGAGGGGAAAGAGGAAAAGAGGGAGAGAAAAAGAAAGGCTAGGGTCTGAGTAGCCAGGAGTGTGGACAAGTGTGGTACGTGAGTGACCTCCCCTGGGATCATTAACATCTATGCTTCCTAACATCTCTGGCCCGTCAACACTAAATTAACATTAGAAGCCTTTGAGAGCCACGCCTAGATAGTGGGCAGGATCTCCCCTCAAACTTATTTCCATATTTATGTAAAAGCCTCATCTCAAGAGGGAAAAGCACATTTAAAGAAAGAAGATGCATGCAACGGAGTAGGCCTACAAGGAGGACAAATGCAGTCAAAGATCCTGGTGTTCTGTGCTTCTTTCCATTCCTAAGATGCTGCCAACAATGTGGGCGTCCCTTCGCCTGCAGAAACCTGAACCTTCAGAGCAGCCATTCTTAAGCTTTTTGTACAGAAGGTATCTTGACATTTCTTCTTTTTTCATTTAGCCACCTCAGAATGTATCTACCTGAGTGAAAAATCAAACTTACTCCCCAAGAATCGTGCATTCACTAATTCCAAAGAATAATGTTACTCTCTAATTTTTCCTTTTGTCCATTTCCTACGATATCTTTAAGAAACAGTGTGCTGAGAGGAGTAAGAGTCACAAACATTTCTGCTACCAAGGGGGGTAATGTTTACAGGATTTATAGTATCAATTTTTAAGCATGATCTGGTTTCTGTTTGAAAAATTTTAGTTTACAGTCAAATGTAAAGAGACAAGTAAACCCTTGGATGCATCTTAACGCTCCTTCCCTCCCAAAACACACATCCTCATCCCATCCAACTCATTTTTTTCAAAAGTCAGTATTTCCACGTTCATGTGCGTACCTCAATAAGCTCATCTCTTTGCCGAAGGCCTTCTTTAAGTTCTTCCATCTTATGCTGCAGCACACTACACAGATGTTTCTGCCTTTCCAACTCCTGTTAGTAAACAAATGATATCATTTACACAGGTCATGGCACACAAGAAATCTGAAAACATACAATACAACACACAGGTTAAGTATGACCTTCAGAAACATGCCCAAACTCCTGATTCATAGTAACTTAGGACAATTGTGTAATTATTTATCTGGAAAACCTGAACTAATCAATGGCAAAATTATTATAAACAAAAGATAATTTAGTAAAGTAACAGGTTATAAAATGAACATGTACAATTCAATAACATTCATAGATACAAATAAAAATTTAAAGGAATAACAAATGTAATATCAAAATAAAATCAATATTAAGTCAAATATATATATGTAAACTTACAAGATATATCAAAAACCTATATGAGGAAAATTATAAAAAACATTCCCAAAAGACAGAGAAGTACAACTGAATAAATGGAAAGGCATACCATCTTCTTGGATTAAAAGTCTCACAACATTATAAAAATGTCAGTTCTCCCTAAATTAATCTATAATTTAATGCTGTACAAATAAAAATACCATCAGGTATTTATTTTCTCATCAGAGCAAGGCAAGTTGATTTGAAAGACAAACACAAGAAAAAGTAGCCAGAAAAAGACATGCTGAAAAAGAAGAAAGCCGGCCTTACCAGATCGCAAAACATATTATAAAGTTTCTATAATTAAAACAATGTTGTATGGCACATGAATACAGACCAACAGAGCAGAATAGAAGATTCAGGAAAAGACCCATTTACATATACAAATATATTTAAAAACAACAAAAATAGGAGCATCTCACATCAATGAGAAAAGAAAGACTTTTAAATTTGTAATGTTGGGATAACTGGATATCCATTTGGAAAAAGATAAAATTGGAATCATACCCCACGTCACAGACCAGGATAAATTCCAAATCAATCAGAGGTGCACATAAAGAAAGAAAGTCAGGGTGAATGGGGAAAGAGGGAAGGAAAGGGAGAACAAACTGTACAGGAACTAAAAGAAAAGTAACCAAGGAGTAGAGCAACCTTTACTAAGAAAATTACTCAGAAATCCACAAGCAATGAGGTAAAGGTACAATAAATTAGACTACATAAAAATAAAAACTTTGCTAGGCACAGTGGCTCATGCCTGCAATCCTAGAACTTTGGGACGCCAAGGCAGACAGATCACTTGATTCGATCACAAGTTCAAAACCAGCTTGATCACCATGGCAAAACCCCATCTCTAGTAAAAATTCAAAAAATTAGCTGGGCACGATGGT
The DNA here is from genome assembly GCF_049354715.1 of Callithrix jacchus. Lineage (NCBI taxonomy): Eukaryota > Metazoa > Chordata > Mammalia > Primates > Cebidae > Callithrix > Callithrix jacchus. The sequence continues at coordinate 74,976,345 of NC_133518.1, forward strand.
GTGCACCTGTAATCCCAGATACTCAGGAGGCTAAAGCAGGAGAATCACCTGAACCTGGGAGGTGGAGGTTGCAGTGAGCAGAGATCACTCCAGCCTGGGTGACCAAATGAGACACCATCAAATAAATAAATAAATAACTTTGGGCTGGGCCTAGTGGCTCACGACTGTAATCCCAGCACTCTGGGAGGTGAGGCAGGTGGATCCCTTGAGCCCAAGGATTCAAAACCAGCCTGGGCAACAAAAAAATCCAAAAATTAGCCAGGCTTGGTGACATGTGCCTGTAGTCCCAGGTATTCTGAAGGCTGAGGTGGAAGAATGACCTGAACCTGGGGAGGTCAAGGCTACAGTGAGCCATGATGGTGCCAATGCACTCCAGCCTGGCAACAGATAAGACTCTGTCTCCAAAAAATACATATGCAAATAACTAAAATTTTTGAATGGCAGAGAATCTTTAAAACTACAAAGAAAAAAAGCACTAACTGCACAGAAAAACAAGCTACAGAAATGGACAGTTTACAGAAAAAGAAATGAATAACTCTGAATACGAAAGATACTCATACTAAGAGAAATGGAAACAAACTATTTGTCTCACCAAAACACTAGTAAAAGTTCAAAACCTTGACAACATACTCCAGGATGGAACTATGGGGAAGGAAACTGGCCCTCATACGTTTTGGTGAGCATACAATAGTATAAAGCTTACAGAGGATCTTGGCAGTATCTTGCAAAACTACAAACCTTTCCACACAGCAGTATCACTCTTCACCATAGATACACTGGCCAAAATACAAAAAGACCTATGCAGTATGTTATTTCTGCAGGACTATTTTTAACAGCAAAACATGACAAACTTGAATGTCTATTAATAGGGAACTGGTAGAATAAAGTGTGGTACATCCATACTGTGGAATAATTATGCAGTGGTGAGAAAGAATGAGCAAGATAGCTCTATACTACGTCATCATAAAGTGATAAAATATAGTGCAGAACAGCATTTACAATAGTATGCTACCATTTCCTAAGAAAGGAGAATAATGAATACATATATTTTGAATAAAAATATATATATATACACATATATATCTTTTTAGATTAAAAATGGCTACCTAATATATCTTTTGAGATTTGAAAAATGGAAAGATAAACCATTAAATTTTTAAATTCCCTAAAGGAAGGAGAAAACAGGGATAAAGACACAGAGAAAGAAGATTAACTTCTTCAAATATATTTTCTTTGTTAACTTGACTCAAGATCTATAAAACTATTCTACATAATTGTAAAACAAAATTAAATTTAAAAAGCAGTTCCTAGTGGAAACAACTCAAGTGGCCATCGATAGATGAATAGATAAGCAAAATGTAGTATATATACAGTGGAATATTATTCAGCTTTAAAAAAGAAGAAACTCTTGTCACATGCTACAACACGGATGAGCCTTAGGACATTATGCTAAATGAAGTAAGCCAGTCACGAAATGATAAATTATTATATGATTCTACTTACTTATGAATTTGGTACATAGAGTAGCCAAATCCACAGAGACAGAAAGTAGGAGAACAGCTGCCAAGGGCTGGTGGGAGGGAGAAATGGGGAACTGTTTAATGGGTATAGAGTTTCCATTTTGCAAGACGAAAAATTTCTGGAGATCTAATGCACAATAATAATGTGAATATGCTTCACACTACTGAACTCTTTAAAATGGTTAAGATGATAAATTGTATGGTGTTTTTTTATAACAATTAAAATTTTTTAAATAAAAATTTTAAAAGTAATTCCTAAATATTGAAAATAAAATGCAGTGAATCTACCTATAGATCCAATTAGTAGCACAAAAAGAAACTATTTCAAGCAACTTCTAAAAACAATAGTTTGGCCATACAAGGACTGTAGTAAAAATAACAGCCAAGCAAAACAAACAAAATAAAAATCTTTTACCTATTTTCAGTAATTAAATTGTTAGTGTTAATGTTGGTATTGTTATTCTAGATAACTTGGGATAAACCAAAGAGAACAGAACGTAACAGAATTACTATCATCCGTAGAAACCTTGAGAACTAGGAACTGTAGTGTGGGGGAAAAAAAGATACAGATGGAAGACAGAAGACTTATGAACTGGAGGCATGAAATCATAATATATTTCTCATTAAAAACAAAAAACTTCATACATGTTTCCCAAATGTATCCACTGAAAAAAAACCCATAAACAGTGACCAACCTGGTGGCAATGAGCATCTCTAGCACTCACACTAAAAAAGAACTAGGGTGCCTTGTACAAATGCCTGATCCCAGGTTTGGGGCAGAAAATGTACAAGGTAAGACTGGAAAATCTTCTGCCAGAAAGCAAAGAATCTATCAAAAACAATTAGACTCACCAGAAGTACGTGTGAATTGACCTGAAGGGGTTCACATTAGCCAAAGATGGGACAATTTTAGCATCAAAAAGAACAAAAGCTGCAATGCACTGAAGACATCAAATGCTTGAATTTATAAATTCATATTGATATTTTAAGAGAAAAGTAGTTGGTCACTGTAAGAAGACACTCAACCGATTCATTTTTTGAAAACTCACAAAGGGAGAAAATAATTGCAAATAATATATCTGATGAAATACTTATATCTAGAACATATAAACAACCTTATAACTCAGTAATAAAAAGACGAAACCCAATTTTAAAATTTGCAAAGGATCTGAATAGACACTTTGCCAAGGAAGATATGCAAATAAGCAATAAGCCCATGAAAATATGCTCAAAATCATTAAGTCACCAGGGAGATGCAAATCAAAACCACAGCTTTTAGGATGGCTGGAATAAAAAGGTCAGATAACAGGTGTTGATGAGGATGTGGGAGAATCAAACCTGCATACACTACTGGTGTGAGAATATAAAATGGTGCAGGACTTTGGAAAATAGTCTGGCATTGTTTAAATGGTTAAACACAGATTTGTCATGGGAATCAGCAATTCCACTCCCAAGTATATACTTAAGAAAAGGGAACGCACATGTCCAGACAATGTACGGTGGCTCATGCCTATAATTCCAGCACTTTGGGAGGCCAAGGCAGGAGGATTGCTTGGGGCCAGGAGTTACCAGCCTGGGCAACATAGCAAGACCCTGTCTCTTAAGAAAAAAAAAAGTCCACAAAACAACCTGTACACAAATGTTTATAGCAGCATTATTCTTAACAGGAAAAAGTATAAACAACCCAAATGTCCATCAGTGCACAAATGGATAAACAAAATGTAGCATACCCATAAAATGGAATATTAATAAGCTATAAAAGGAATTAAGTATACTGATACAGGGTACAGCATGGATGAACCTTGAAAACATGATGCTAAGTGAAACAGCCAGTCACAAAAGACTATGTATTACATGATTCCATTCATGTGAGTCAGGAATAGGGAACACTATAGATAGAAAGTAGATCAGTGGTTATTACAACTGAGGGGTTTGGGGAAAAGAGGTAATAAAAACATACTGAAAGTAACTGTCATGAAGGTTACACATATATATGAATATACTAAAAACCACTGAATTGTACACTTTAAATGGATGATTTATATAGTATGTAAATGTATCTCAAAAAAGTTGCTTAAAAAGAACATTAAATAAGCCAAGAGCAATGGCTCATACCTGTAATCCCAGCAGTCTGGGAGGTAGCAGATCACCTGAGGTCAGGAGTTTGAGACCAGCCTGACCAACATGGTGAAACCCCGTCTCTACTAAAAACACAAAATTAGCTGGGCATCGTGGTGCATGCCTGTAATCCCAGCTACTCAGAAGGCTGAGGCAGGAGAATCAATTGAACCTGGGAGGCGGAGGTTGCAGTGAGTAAAGATTGCACCATTGCACTCCAGCCTGGGCAACAGGAGCAAAACTCTGTCTCAAAATAAATAAATAACGTTAAATAAATAAACTGGTAATGATAAAATCAGAACATCCCATTTTGCAGCCCTATTCAATTAAAGGATCTAAGCACTCACCTACAGCTTAACAGCTAGCCACACATCTGGACCTCCTGAAGGAAGACAACTGCACCTTCTTTGCAGCAGACTTTCCAAAAAAACTAAAGTTATATTTGATTAAGTCTCTATGCCTTACTACCTATGTACAGAGAATACAGAGGAAAGGGGAACATGGTAAAGACACTATGGGGATGAAAACAGACAACCTGTAAGACTGGGAAATATTAAGCAACCCGGTTTCTTCAACATATAAGGAGAAAAAAGGTGAAAGGAAGAGACTTAAACATTTATCAACTAATTTCAAGGTGTGAAACTTATCTAGATCCTGACTTTTTTAAGTGTAAAAAAGAAAAATCATTTATGGCATTTTGAAACTGCTAAAATTTTAACACTGACTGAATATGTAATATGAATTATTGTTAATTTTACAGGGGTGAAATGGTCTTTTGATTATGCTTTAAAAGAGAAACAATGGGCTAAAAGCAGGGGCTTGTGTCTGTAATCACAACACTTTGGGAGGCCAAAGAAGGAAGACTGCTTGAAGTCATGAGTTCAAGACCAGCCTGGGCAATACAGCAAGGCCTCATCTCCACAAAAAGATTTTTAAAAAACAGCCAGGTGTGGTGGCATGTGCCTACAGTTCTAGCTACTCAGGATCGCTTGAGCATAGGAGATCAAAGTGAGCTATTACTGTGCCACTGTACTCCAGCCTGGGGAGCACAGCAAGACACTGTCTGTAAAAATAATAAAATAAAATAAAAATATAAAACAAAATAGTTACTGTAATTCCAAGAGGCACTAAAGACATTTAGAAAAATTTTATTAATACTGCATAATTATTATTGAACGGTCCTTCTCTACTCTCACTATCTGCTTCTGTAAGGAAATACACCAGAGTGCCTGACCTCTTTGTTTATCTCTGAATATTAACATTCTACTGTACAAAGCAATAGTTATTTAGAACGAGAGAGCTTGGAGTAAAGCTATGTTAGAAAGAGATACTGTCGACCATCCTGGTCAACATGGTGAAACCCCGTCTCTACTAAAAATACAAAAATTAGCTGGGCATGGTGGTGTGTACCTGTAATCCCAGCTACTCAGGAGGCTGAGGCAGGAGAATTGCCTGAACCCAGGAGGCGGAGTCTGCAGTGAGCCGAGATCACGCCACTGCACTCCAGCCTGGGTAACAAGAGCGAAACTCCATCTCAAAAAAAAAAAAAGAGATACTGTCACAAAATCTTCTGCAACATGGTATGTGAAGCAAATTTCCAGGGTATTAAAAAAATTTAATAAATTTTAGGTTTGAAAAATATAAGAAGGCCCATCACGGTGGCTCACAACTGTAATCCCAGTACTGTGGGAAGCTGAGGTGGGGAGATTGCTTGAGCCCAGGAGTTGGAGACCAGCCTGGGCAACACAGTGAAACCCTGATTCTATAAAAAAAATTTTTTTTAATTAGCCAGGCGTGGTGGTACATGCCTTTAGTCCCAGCTACTGGGAAGACTGAGGTGAGAGGATCACTTGAGCCTGGAGACAGAGGTTGCAACGAGCTATACTCCTGCCACTCCACTCTAGCCCGGGCTACAGAGTGAGACCTTGTCTCCAAAAAAACATACAAGATTAAGAAAACAAAAACTATGCATACTAAAAAATCTATTACCTTCTAAAATAATCCAGAGAAAAACTAAATTGGTTAAAATAGCTAATTATAAGGGTTTTCTTCATTTTAAAAAATGCCCAAGTATATTTGAGATGATGGAAAGATAATTCATTTTAGTACTGACCATTATATACTTAGCATGAGATCTTACTTTAGTCTGATAGAGGCAAAGAGCCAAAAATAGATATTAAAAGATGTGTGGGACGGCAAAAAAAAGGAGTCCATGGGCCTCTAGGAAAAGCATGATGGCTCAGAATCTCCAAAAATGGCCTATAGGGTTTACAAGAAGAATCAAAGAGGAAACCACCTTTTGTCAGCACATAATGCTCTTCCACAGGCCACTGTCAGTCCAATATGAAAACAACCAGAAGCCTCTTCTTCACCATCTAAATAACAGTCCTAAATAATTTTAGAGCAGTTTTAGATTCACAGCAAAATTATGTTGAAAGTACAGAGAGTTTTCATATGCTCCCTGTCCCCATACATGCACAATCTACCCTAATATAAACATCCCACACTAGAGTGGTGTATTTCATTCTATCAGTGAACCTACATTGACAGATCACTGTCACCCAAAGTCCAGAGATTACCTTAGGGTTCACTCCTCGTGGGGTACATTCTATGGTTTTGGATTAATGTATCAATTCATGCATCCATAATAACATGTATCCACCATTATAATATGATACAGAATAGTATCACTGGCCTAAAAATCCTTTGTGCTCTGGTCTATTCATCCCTCTCTCCTCCAAACACCTGGCTAACACTTTTTGAATGTGACCAAAACAGGCCGGAATGGGCATTTCTAGCCCTCAAGGGAAGAAATTCCTATAAAGACGATGGCAGTAATGCTGGTCTCTTGGAGATTATATAAACAGCTTCTCTCCCTTTGTTTTGTGCAAATTCAGATTGTTGTCTCTAATAATTTATCAATACATATTTCCTAAAATATTTTCTGGATTTTTTTATATTAGCAATGTAGTAGCAATCCATTTATGGTAATAATATCCGTTTGACCTCTGCTTGAACTAACATCAACACTGTAAAAAGTCTGAAACATATGCTTTTAAAAGATCCCAATTTGTTTTCTGCAGTTGTCAAAGAGCAAATCCTGGTCTTGGGCAATGAGTTCTATTCTCCATCTGCACATTTTAACATTATAGCTTATAAACCTCTAAGGAAAACATCTTTCGATTTCTGACCCACATCTCCAAATTGCTGATTTAAAATAACCGATTAAAGACATCTATCCAATTATTTAGAAAATGAATTCTCTTGAACCGTTCAGAAGTTCATAGAAAAGAATGAATCATTTTGTTGAGAGTCTTTGGAACTTTGCGTGAGTTCCAGCAACTTATAACTGGAAGAAGTAAGTAACTCACCGTAACTGACCCGATTAAGAGACAGAAAACGAAGATAAAACTTTACTTCTATTCTATTTTCAGAAACTTAACAGAAGACATAAGCTTTTCCTTAGGAAAATAATTTTTGAAAAATAGAAAAGGAAAATATGTCAGGGCCTGAAACCTCATGGTGTTCTTTCAATTTCCTTGGGCCACTCAGTTTTGACTGAAACATCATTCCTAAGTAAGTATGCCACAATATTCCATCACTTTATAAGTGGCAGGCTTTTATTTTCTGTCCCACGAGAAAATATCAGATAATATTTTACGTTACCTTTGATTTTTCTTCATTTTCTCTATAAAATTCCGCCATCTGTTCCTCCTGCTCTTCGATAACATCCTTGAGTGTATCTACCTGGTAGATCAAATTGTTCTTCTCATTGTCTAACTGTGCATTGGAAACCATGGCCTTCTTGTATTTTTCTTCCACTTCAGACAAAGATTCCTAAATGACAGTTGAAGTCATCAGTCTGATATCTAAAATATGCTAATTGTATATGCAATATAACAGGAAATAACAGCACTGCCACAAACACATAAAGATGCATTTTCATAAAATACAAGTGGTTTGGGGAACTCCCTGTTTAGTAACATGCACATGAAACAGGAAGACAATAAGCCGATAATGCCTGTATAAAAACAATATGTGCTCTCTGTTCCCCAAGAAAACAAAATTAAGCAGCAATATGGCCTCTGAGGGATGAAAGAAGTACAAACAACGTATATCTGTAAGTCATTCAATGAATCAATATTTTCAGAGATTTTACTCTTACAGTTTTGATAACAAACTGGTGGTGTTCGGAATGCAGTGAGACCCCAGAATATGGCCTCTCTTTACATAAGTGCACTTCATACTCATTTGAATTTTGCCACTTTCTAGACAATCGTTTCCAGTACTTTCCTGTTCTGCATAAAAATGCCGATATAAAGGTAAATATTTTTTTCCCAGCAATTACCCACATTTCAGTCATGTTTAAATAAGCAATACAAAAATGTGTATTTTAAAAAAAGCTTGGCCACGCACAGTGTTTCATGTCTGCAATCCCAGTACTTTAGGAGGCCAAGGTGGGTAGATCTTGGGCCCTGAAGCTCAAGACAAGCCTGGGCAACATGACAAAACCCTGTCTCCACAAGAAAATACAAAAATTAGCCAGACGTGGAGGCCCACCTGTAGTCCCAGCTACTTGGGATGCTGAGGTGAGAACACTGATTGAGCCCAGGAGGTCAGGGTTGCAGTGAGCAGTGACTGTGCCACTGCACTCCAGCCTGTGTAACAGAGCGAGACCCTATCTCTACCAATCAATAATTAAAATAAAGAGCTTGATCTAGAGCTACAGTTTTGAAGTTAAAAAAAAGAAAAAAAGGCACCACAAAATGCCTGAAATGTTATATACCTCAAATTTTTCTGCCTGAGAAAACTTACACGTTTGTGTGTGTGTGTGTGTGTGTGTGTAACTGTATCTAATTTGGTAATTACTATTGCTTAGTGACTTTTTTAAAGCTAAAAAGAAGGTTTCAGATAGGAAAAGTAATCATTTATGGAAATAAATTTTTAAAATACTGGTGCAAATGTTTATCAATGAAATGGAATTAAGAGCCCAGAACTCTCACATTTAAAATCAGTTAATTTTGGACAAAGGGTTCCATATAACTCAATGGGAAAAGAATAAATGGTATTGGGACAAGCATGGGTACCCACGAACAAAAGAATGAAGTTGGACTCCTACCTCATACCACACACAAAAATTAACTCAACATGAGCCAGGATCTAAATGTGAGAGCTAAAACAATAAAATGCTTCAAAGAAAATATAGATAAATCTTCATGACCTTGGGATAGGCAATGTTTTCTTAGATACACCAAAAGCACTATAAACCAGCGGAGTGTATGTAATCCTAGCAGGCTGAGAAGCCAAGGCAGGCAGATCACTTGAGGTCAGGAGTTCCAGACCAGCCTGACCAACATGGTGAAACCCTATCTTTACTAAAAATACAAAAATTAGCAGGGCATGGTGGTGGGTGCCTGTAATCACAGGTATTCAGGAGGCTGAGTCAGGATAATTGCTTGAACCCATGAGGCAGAGGCTATAGTGAGCTGAGATCATGCCACTGCACCCCAGCCTGGGTAACAGAGTGAGATCCTGTCTCAAAAACAAACAAAAAGCACTATAAACCATAAAAAGATAAGACTTTGTCCAAATGTAAATCTTTTCTTTTCTGGGCACCGTGACTCATGCCTGTAATCCCAGCACTTTGGGAGGCTAAGGCGGGCGGATCACGAGGTCAGTTAGTTCGAGACCAGCCTGGTCAACATTGTGAAGCCTTGTCTCTGCTAAAAATAAAAAACATTAGCCAGATGTGGTGGTACGCACCTGTAATCCCAGCTACTTGGGAGGCTGAGGCAGGAGAATCGCACCATCACACTCCAGCCTGGGTGACAGTGCGAGACTCAGTCTCAAAAAACTTTTTTTTTCTCAGCTCACTGCAACCTCCACCTCCTGGGTTCACATAGTTCTCCTGCCTCAGGCTCCTGAGCAGCTTCGATGACAGGCACATATCACTACACCTGGCTACTTTTTTGTGTTTTTAGTAGAGATGAGGTTTCACTAAGTTGGCCAGACTGGTCTCAAACTCCTGACCTTATGATCTGTCCACCTCAGTCTCCCAAAGTACTAGGATTACAGGTATAAGCCACTTCACCTGGCCCAAATGTAAAACTTTAATGCTGCAAATGATATAATCAAAAAAGTAAAAAGACAACCCATAGAATGGGAGAAAATATTTATCAATCTTATATCTGATAAGAGACTTATACGCAGAATAATATATATACAACTCTTACAACTCAACAATAAAGGACACATAAATTAATTTAAAAATGGGCAAGGACCTGAATAGATATTTCTCCAAAGAGGATATACAAATGACAAATAAGCACAGGAAAACATGCTCGGCGTCATTAGTCATTAGGAAAATGCACATCAAAATCACAATAAGATACCACTTCACATTCACTAGGATGGCTATAATCTATAGCAAAAAATACAGAAGACAAGTGTGAGTAAGGATGTGGAGAAACTAGATCTCCTATATATTGCTGGTAGGAACATAAAATGGTGCAGCTACTTTGGAAAACACTTTGACAGTTCCTCAAAATGTTAAACATAGCGTTACCATATGACCCAGCAAACTACCAGAGAGAATTGAAAAGATATGTCTGGCCGGGCGCAGTGGCTCACGCCTATAATCCCAGCACTTTGGGAGGCCAAGGCGGGTGGATCATGAGGTCAAGAGATCGAGACCATCCTGGCCAACAAGGTGAAACCCCGTCTCTACTAAAAATACAAAAATTAGCTGGGCATGGTTGTCCATGCCTGTAGTCCCAGCTACTCGGGAGGCTGAGGCAGGAGAATTGCTTGAACCCAGAAGGCGGAGGTTGCGGTGAGCCAAGATCATGCCATTGCATTCCAGTCTGGGTAACAACAGCGAAACTCCGTCTCAAAAAAAAAAAAGAAAAGATACGTCTACACAAAAACTTGTACACAAATGTTCACAGCAGCATTACTCATAATAGCCAAAAAAGAATAAACAACCCTAATGCCTATCAACCGACTAATGTATTAACAAAATGCAGCAAACCCATGTAGTGGAATACTATCCAGCCATTAAAAAAAGACTGACAGTTATTATGACATAGGTGAATATTGAATATATTATGCTAAATGAAAGCCAACCACAAAACATCACATATTGTATGACTCCATCTGTATGAAATCTCCAGAAGAGGTGAATCTCTAGAGACACAAAGTTAGTGATTGGGTTTCTTTTCTGGGTGATGAAAATGTTCTACAGATGAGTTGTGGTGCTAGTTGCACAACTCTGTGAGTATGCTAAAAAAAACCACTGAATTAAAATTTTAAGTAAATTTTTATGGAATTTGAATTATATCTAAATAAAAATACACACACACACACACACACACACACACACACACTTTTTTTTTTTTTTTTTTTTTTGAGACAGGGTCTCATTCTGTTGCCCAGGCTGGAACCTCCCCAGACTCAGGTGATTCTCCCACGTCAGCCTCCTGGGTAGCTGGGACCACAGGCACGTGATATCACACCTGGCTAATTTTTTTTGTAGAGACAAGGTTTCACCAAGTTGCCCAGGCTGATCTCAAACTCCTAGGCTCAAGCTATCCACCTTACCTTGACCTCAGAAAGTGAATTACAGGTAGGAGCCACCATGCCTGGCCACACACACTTTTAATTATGCTTCATAAACCAGAATTGAGTTGTCAGGCAAGATTTAAACTAGGATTAGAAACAAATTTGTTTGTTTGTTTTTTGAGATGGAGTCTCACTCTGTTGCCCAGGCCAGAGTGCAGTGGCGTGATCTCAGCTCACTGTAACCTCTGCCTCCAGGATTCAAGTGATTCTTCTGCCTCAGCCTCCTGAGTGGCTAGGATTACAGACATTGCAACACCATGCCCAACTTATTTTTTTATTTTTAGTAGAGACGGGGTTTGATCATGCTGGTCTCAAACTCTTGACCTCATGATCTGCGTGCCTCAGCCTCCCAAAGTACTGGGATTACAGGCATGAGCCACTGCACCCAGCCTAGAAATAAATTTAACCAAAACAAAGAATATAAGCAGAGTCAATTATATGGTGCTCTAAATATATCTAAATGTAGCTTACTATAATGCAGACTTTAGAATAATTATCCATCTGAGAGGGTAATAGCAGAAAAAAGGTCTCATCACAACTCAGTCCCACATGAAACCACATGAACACCAGAATTTAAGATAGCCCAAGTACTAGATGCATGCACAAAATATGTAACACAATAAATAAGACATAAAATGTATGCAATGTCATCTTCCTTTAAACAGTAGACCACAAAAGACTGTTTTAAATGGAAGTGTCAAAGTATTTTAGTGATCTTAATCTTATTCACAGAGTGATACCCGTTTGAAATTGGTTTTACTTAAATGCTTTTTATTTATTTAGAGACGGAGTCTCACTGTGTCACCTGGCCTGGAGTGCAGTGGTGCAATCTCGGCTCACCACAACCTCAGCCTCCCAGGTTCAAGCGATTCTCCTATCTCAGCCTCCTGAGAAGTTGAGATTATAGGCTCCTACCACCTAATTTTTATATTTTTAGTAGAGATAGGGTTTCACCATGTTGGCCAGGCTGGTCTCGACCTCCTGACCTCAGGTGATCCCAGCACTTTGGGAGGCCCAGGTGGGCAGATCACGAGGTCAGGAGATCAAGACCATCTTGGCCAGCACAATGAAACTCCATCTCTACTAAAAATATAAAAAATTAGCCAGGTGTGGTGGTATGAGCCTTTAGTTCCATCTACTTGGGAGGATAAGGCAGAATTGCTTGAACCCAAGAGGCAGAGGTTGCAGTGAGCTGAGATTGCGCCACTGCACTCTAGCCTGGGTGACAGAGTAAGACTCTGTCTCAAAAAAAAAACAACATTGGCTAGGCATGGTGGCTTACATCTGTAATCCCAGCAGTCTGGGAGGCAGAGTGGGAGGACTGCTTGAGCCCAGGAATTGTAGACCAGCCTGAGCAACATGGTGAGACCCTGTTTAAAAAAAAAAATTTTTTTTTAAAGAACAGCACTTTCTAGAAGGCCTTAATTAAACTTAAAACCAATAAAATTGAGGCAAGTGCATATTTCGGACCCATATATGAACTATATATTCATATGTGATACCATCTATATATAAATGAGATTTTCTTAAGGTTACACTTTTTTTTTCTTGAATGATTCAGGTGAGTTCCTGACTAATATCCTAACATCTAGTAATAATAATGAACCTTTACGTTTTCTTTACACGCCTTATTGTGTTTAATCCTTTCAGTAACTCCCAGCAGGTAGGTATTATTTATCATCATGCCCATTTTACTGCCCATTTTACACATGAGAAAACTGACAGGGACACTAAGTCACTTGAGGCTGGTCAGTGTCAGGAAGAGGTAAATCTAACTTTTTCAAGAATGTTTTATTTATTTTATTTTTTTAGACACAGGGCTTCACTCTGTCACCTAGGCTGGAGTACAGTGGTACAATCATAGCTCATTGCTGCCTCCCTCCTTGGACTCCCAAAGTAATGTTATTATAATAAATGATATAGATAAGGCAAAAGTCTTCCTTGACCATGCTCCCTCCAGAGGCACAAGAACTATTGGTTTGGTAGAGTATCTTTAAGGTCATTTCCTATTTGTTTATAGTATAAAATATATACCCTTGACTTCGTGTGTGTGTGTGTGTGTGTGTGTGTGTAATTTTTTTTCTTTTGAGACGTCTCGCTCTGTCACCAGGCACCAGGCTGGAGTGTAGTGGTACAAGCTCGGCTCACTGCAACCCCCGCCTCCCGGGTTCAAGCAATGCTCCTGCCTCAGTCTCCCAAGTAGCTGGGATTACAGGTGCCCACCACCAGGCCCAGCTAATTTTTGTATTTTTTAGTAGAGATGGGGTTTCACCCTGTTGGCCAGGATGGTCTCGATCTCTTGACCTTGTGATCCACCCGCCTCAGCCTCCCAAAGTGCTGGGATTACAGGCATGGGACACTGCGCCCAGCCGACTTCATATATATTTTTAATACAAATTATATACTCTACATTTTGTTCTATAGCTTTCCTTTTTTCAATATTATCTTGGAAAGCTTTCGGTCACTATAGATTTACTATTGTTATTTATTGCTATAACTCTCTACTTAAATTTAATAAGGTATTAATTTTAATAGTTTTTAAAATGGGTTAATGGGTTTAATCCTTTGATTTACAGAATCATTAATCTTTTATGAAATAGATCACTTACATTTTACAATTAATATTTTACTACATTTTCTGGGTAATAGTACACACTATATACTAGTACACCATGGGCAAATACTGTATTAGCAATAATAACCAACCTTCCTGATATAAGGAAGGGCAGAGGGGAGAGTGGCTGAGAGCATCCCAAAGGCAAACATAACAAGAGTAATGTCACAAGCAGTAAGCCAACATCCTTCTTCAATAGGATACATCACACCACCAGCTTGGTCACCAATCAGACAATTTTTCTTTATTTTTGTGGTGTTTTTTCCACTTCAAAGAGTCAAGGATAAATGTAATCTGAAGTCTAGTTCAATTATACTCTGACATAAATTAGAAAAAGGGATCTCCTCTGTTCGAATCTCAAATCTAATCTGTTTTTTTGTATTTTTCAAAGAATGCAATAAATGGTAGCTCTAACATGTAAGGAAGAAATGTTTTAAATAAAGTAAAATGGCAGTAAGAATGCCCCTGAATCGCATGACTGCTTTCCTGATACACTGTTACACATGTGACTTCAATATAAGCATATTAATTCAATGTACCAGATTTGTTTGATCCAAGATATTTCTAAAAGTTGCATCTCTAAAATCTTAAAAGAGAGATCAAATTCTAAAGATTAAAGAAGTAAGATTAAATGAGAACATCAACTAATTCTGTAATTCTTCTGATGTTTACTGAAAAATGCATGCTGCTCTATCAGCAACTTTCAGACTTCCCTCATGGGACCATTGGAGGTCTCACCTTTGTTGGTCCTGAGTCTTACTCTGTTTCTCATGGACCATACCACTTGCATGAAGGGGTACGATAGCTGGGCTACTTCAAATCATGCCATGGAGCATGACAAAAGCCTTGCCCATGAAATCCATGCTTTGTCCTTTGGATATATCCCGAGTCATCTTTCTGATTGTCTTGCTTTTTGCTTTTTTAGAGGTGTAGTGTGTATTTTGCTTTTTTGTTTCTGTGTGTGTTTGTTTTGAGACAAAGTCTAGCTCTGTCACCCAGGCTGGAGTACAAAAGCATGACCTCAGCTCACTGCAACCTCCACCTTCCTGGTTCAAGCAATTCTTCTGCCTTAGCCTCTCAAGTAGTTGGAATTACAGGCACCTGCCACCATGCCCAGTGAATTTTTTTTATTTTTAGTAGAGACCGGATCTTGCCATGTTTGCCGGGCTGGTCTTGAATTCCTGACCACAGGTGATCCACCCACCTGGGCCTCCCAAAGCGCTGGGATTACAGGCATGAGCCACTGCGCCTGGCGTGCAGTGTGTATTTTGATTTCAAATCAGGACATACATGTGCTGAAATAAACTTTTGGCTTCTTCATAATAGGAGGCTTGAACTTCAGAATGAAACATAAGAGAAAGAAGAGCATGATAACCAAATGCTATTTACAACCAAACTGTCTGCCTCACACATTTATACAGAAAAACGTTAGTCATCCTTTCTGGGAAAAGATAAAGACCATTTAAATTTACCTCCAAATTCTTTAAGGCACTAGATCTGTGTCATGCCTTTTGACCTATAGGTTAAGAAAATCCCAGCCAAAATAAAATACAGGCCTTATGCCTTCAGGTTCCTTCCTCCAGGGGGCATATTTATAATAATGATGTCTCAGTTGCTACTTCCTCCCACATTTAATTCTGACAGTTTGGTAACAGAAATATGCAACATTTTTTCATTTAGCATGGAAGAATTTTGAGGTCCAATTCTCAATAAAAATATTCTTAGTATTTTTTTAGGTGTTTGCCCAATTTAATGTTGTATGGCTAAGACACAAGGGATATGCATGTATTTTTACAAGGTTTTAAAACTGTAAAGGAGGCTGGGCACGATGGCTCACACTTGTAATCCCAGAACTTTGGGAGGCCAAGCCAGGAGAATGGCTTGAGGCCAGGAGTTTGAGACCAGCCTAGGCAACATAGTGAGACCCTGTCTCTATAAGAAAAATAAATTTTAAAAAACCTATAAGGATATCTTCTGCTGAATATTCAAAAACTGTATTACACATTTAAACAGAAGCAGAGATTGGAAAGTTCACCATTCCTATGCACTGCAGGTTAAGCACATGCTTGAAAGACAAACACTGTTAGTACAGCTATGTGCAGTAGGTTAACAGAACTTGCAAAGCCATCGTTGCCAACACTTGTGCATACAGCGCATGCTTGGGCTGCAGAAGGGGCCCTGATACCTTTAGTTCCTTAAGGCCCTGCATGTATCTCCCTTCTACATCCTGTATCTGGTCCTTAAGGTCATAGAGATCCTGCAGGACATAGGAATGAACCATCGCATAAAACCATGCACAAACAGATCTTAAATCACAAAGGATTCAGATGAAACATGACTCACTTTTGTATATTCCAGACTAAAAGCAGAGAAATCAAAATACGAAAACATAACTCCCACTCCTAACCACTGAAAGGGGCAAACAGGTCAGGGGATAGTGGGACTGGGGAAGGTCCAGAGTAATCAATCTAAAGTTAAATATTTTCTTGGCATTAAAATCTGTTGATAACAGCATAGCAAATGGAGACCGGGCTCTACATAAGGGAAAAAGCTATATAAATTATAATACTTAAAAATCTTACCATTTAAAATATTTTATAAATCATTTTAAATTTTTTAGTATAATGCTTCACCTAGAACTAGTAAAATATACAGTAAATTAGTAAGAGGCAGAAAATTTTAATGATTCATACACAAGTTTTTAAAAATATAATAAATGAACATGAACAAAGTTTTCTTTCAATGACTTGGTTACCGGCCACAATTAACTAGAGAGAGAGGGAGTAAAGGGAGGGGAGTTAAGCACAAGCGTTTTGAACACAATGTCAAATAGAGACTATTTAAATGATGAGAAAAGCACTTGCTCCAAATGTTACCATAATCCTTATAAAAAAAGTGAAACAGGTCAAATTTTAAATGGAAAATACTGTTTCCCTCGTGCCTGACCTTGTTATATAAGGTCTATTCTGAATGCTCGATTTATGTCCAAAATAACTGCACAGGGCCCTAATTACAATTCTGCAATTATAAGCAGGATCAATTATTACAGGCTGATCATACACATTTTTAGTATTAAACTTTCCCCGCTCCCTTCACTGTGTCTCCAGTAGGTTTGACTGTCTTTTACTCATTGATTCATTTAATAGACATTTACAGAGGACCTATTAGGAGGCAAATGACAGGATACAAAACATCAGTTCCTTCAAGAAGGTCATTCTCTCAAGGAAGAAAAACAAGCAGCAAGCAGTGTGACAAAAGCAAGCTAAGTCTAAAGCTGGAGGGCCTTGTCCTCATATCCTTCTGTTCCACGAGAACGTCGCACCTAAAGGCAACTTATTCAACTTTCCACCCAGGCACTTATGTCTGGCGCATAGTAAGAGTTACTAAGAACTCAGTACTGATACCTTCAAAGCCATGGCCAGGCTGGCCAAGGTGCTCTCCTTCTTTGACACTGCTGCAAGCCTCTCCATCGTCCTCTAACCCCCAGCCCATTCCACAAGTAGCTCATTTCACAAGTCAGACTCCTTTTCCAATCTTACTGACAATTTTTTTTAAGGCTAGTCAAGTGAAGCAATGAAAGGGGAGAAGGAACAAAGAAATCTGTAACTGATTGTGATCAATTACTTGTAAACAGCACTGCACTTAGACCAGCCCCCACCTCTTACCGAGTCACCACCTGTCCTACTTCGTCTACTGTGTCAGTGAAGAGGGGACCTCCAGCCCAGGCAAGCCCATCCATCCAAGCCCTGGACTCTCCTCTCACCCACTCAGGCACTTTGATCTGTCAGTTACCCTCTCTCCTTCCTCAACCTTCATCCTCTCTCTCCACTGGCTCAACTCAACCAAAGAAATAAATAGTCCATCTCATCTTTAAAAGAAAGCTAAAACATTTGCTTAAATTTCTCTCTCCCTACCTATTGCCCAACCAATTTCAGGTCTCTTGTATTCACTCCAGAGCAAGTTTCTTACATTTTCTCCCCCGGCATTTTTGACTGCTCACCTCATCCTCACTGTTGAACCACAGAGTTACTGCTCTTCTGTCCTGCAATGCTTCCTCTGACTGTGATCAAAGTTATTTTTTAAGAATGCAAAGCAGATAGTATTGCTCTCCTGTTTAACATCCCATAGTTATCAGGGTAAACGGAATTCCTTTCAGGCTAGAATACAAGATGCTTTGTGATTTGACCCTGCACTACTTCTCCAGCCTTCACTCTTACTGTTCTTCACTTCTCATCCTACCCTCTGGCAACTTTGCTACACAGCGTGCTTTATGGGTTCTCTGAATGCATCTCTTTGAGAAAGGCTTCCCCCTTCAATTTCTTTGCCTGGTTAATTTTTATTTTTCCTTCAAACCTTAGCTTTTCTTAATTACCTTAACAGCCCTATTCTTGCTACTATTGTATAACACCACCCAGTTTTGTATTAGTTTGTCTTCCCTATGAAACAGGGAAAGCCTGAAGGCCAGAACATGTTTTGCTGCTTAAATCTCCAAGGCCAAGTGCTCAATAAATGTTGAATGAATGAATTAATGAATGCAATTTCTCTGACTACCCCTTGCCTCACAAATAGCAGGTTCTGTTACCCAAATATTATCACACTTCTGTTAGTATGAAAAACTGAGAGATAACTATATTCAAGCAGCTGAATACCATCATGGCTCAAAAGACTAATAATTCCCACAATCTAGATCTTTGTTCACTCGCATATTTTCCATTGAAAACATGGCCAGTTGTTTCTGAGAGAATTACTTTTACATGCATTACAAAGCGCATTTTGGCATCTGTAAATTAGCAGAAATTCCAACACCATCAAATTTTCAGGAAAGAGGACAGAAAAAAGAATTAACTAATCTCCTTCCTTTCAATTCTGAAACACCTGAGTCACACTTTTTAACTGTACTAATTTTTTTAAAAAGAATCATATTCCCTATTTCTACTAAGTCACATTAAAGGTTAAAAGTTGTAGTATATTACCAATAAGTCAAAAAACTGCTTTTAAAAAGAAAACCAAAAACTTTAGTTTACCCGTAATTCACTTAATGAGGTGTCTGGATCTATTAAGCTGCTGGTGTCCCCACTTCCTCGTCTGGATGAGTTTCCACTTAGAGGAGTTGTTGCTGAGGCAGAATTTCGAGATGAAGGCTACAAAGAGAAATATGACACTTCTAAGTCTCATTTCTTTAAAAATATGTTTGCTGTGGAAACTAAAAACAGGGCAGGGTGGCTGGGGGAAGATGTGGCCTTCAGATTCATAAGTTATCGTGTGTAATCAATGGTCAATTTCGATTGGCTTTGTGCAAAGAGGTATCCAGAGAAGGGCCCGAGCATACTAAGCAAAATTTCATTAACACAAATACCTTATCAGAATCTAGAATTCATGATAACCAAAAAGAAAACAGTTTTATGAGGGTGGTTTATTTTCTAAGTTTCTCTTTGCTATCCACTGAAGTGAGCACATCAGATTAAAGCAGTTTTGTATAACTAATATGCTAATCAGCACTTCCCCTTGTGAGTTTCTGAACTGCGTATGAATCTCTTCTTTCTCTAATACTTTGTTGATAAAGATGAAGACACTATTTGCCCTGGAGAGCAGCAACACTGGATATTACTATGAATGTAGGCTGTTCTTCCCAAAATTCGTTTAAATGTGAGATTATGCTATTCATTAATAAACAGCATGAATCTGTGCTGGTCAATATACTTGCAATTAGCCACTGAGCACTTGAAATGTGGTTAATCCAAATTGCGAGTTGAGTATAGGATGCATACCAGATTTTAAAGGCTTAGTGTAGAAAAAAGAATAAAATATATCTCATTAATAATTTTATATTTATTAGTTTTGTTTCTTTCTTTCTTTTTTTTTTTTTTGAGGTGGAGTCTCGCTCTGTTGCCCAGGCTGGAGTGCAGTGGCAAGATCTCAGCTCACTGCAACCTCCACCTCCCAGGTTCAAGCAGTTCTCCTGTCTCAGCCTCCCAGACTGAGGAGTTGCTGGGACTACAGGCATGGAAAACCATGCCTGGCTTTTTTTTTTTTTTTTTTTTGCATTTTTAGTAGAGACAGGGTTTCACCATGTTGGTCAGGCTGGTCTCGAACTCTAGACCTCAAGTGATCCACCCACTTTGGCCTCCCGAAGTGCTGGAATTATAGGTGTGAACTACCGAGTCCGGCCTAGTAATTTTATATTGATTATATGTTGAAATAGTTTCAATATTTGGATTAAATAAAATATCTTACCTAAATTAATTTTACCTGTTTCTTTTTACTTTTTAAAAGTGGCTACCAGAAAATTTAAACTTACATATAAGTTCAGATTTGTGGCTTGCACTATATTTCTACTGGACAGAGCTAATTTATCTTTCTTGGGTATAGCATAACATTAATTCTGATAAATCATTTCCCTAATTGACTTTCTAAAAATACTTTCAGAAGAAAGAGACTTTAACACAAAGCAAATCCTAGAAAGGAGTATTTTAACTTCAAGAAACAATTTATATATAAAAGACAATAAAGTCTCAGAGTTTGTCACCACCATTCCTAAAGAAACTTCATATTCAGTGTTTACTGGCTTCTTCTCAGGATCAATTTCTAGAGGAATGAAAATCAAAAAAGAAGATAAAAGCTAAAGAGGTGACATTCAAGGAAGTAAAATGCAGTGCGTTTTTTCTTCCCAGGGCCTCACATGATTTAACTCCGAAAGAATTTTGGAGGGTCAAGGACAGGAAATAGATGAAGGGAGGAAGAGCAGCTACATCAGACCAATTGTTGTAAAATAAATAATGAACAAGTCACAGATAACAAGTTTAATTGACCTTGATAATTTCCCTTAGGAATTTATATACTCACTCTTGTATAATTTTCAGCATACTGTTTGTCAGATTTTTCATCCAACTAGAAAAGAACAAAGATAAAAATCAGGAGAGATGCTTAGCAAGCTGTTTTTTTAAGGAGGAAAAAAGTGATCTTAATTTGAGTTTTCCAAGTTCAGTGATGTTTGAAGCCTAAAAATAAACATTAAAAATGAAATAAAAATTCCAGTTTAACATAAGACAAAATGTCAGCAACTTTAATTTTTATCCTAAGGAAGACATTGAGTAAGCAATCTATGTTTATGCTTACTCAAAAGTTTAGAACTTAGATAAATTTTCTAAGATATTTAAAACACATTAAAGAAGGCTACATATAAACAAGTTTTAGCGCTGCAAATGTTAATACAAAAAAAGCATGTACATATTAAAAGGAAAGGTCTGATAAAACCAAAAGTGAAAAAACTTTATTTCTAAACATTGTTAGAGCACAGGACACATAGATAAAGACTAGTACACTCAGCCAAAAAGTTCAGATTGGACTAACGCATGTTAAATATGTCACCAGAATATTTTCTCTCACATCATTAAGCATTATTTTTTTCAGTAATACATGCACATGTGACCCCCCCCCCGCACCAAAAAAAATCAAACAGCACAAAAGGATATGAGTAGGGCTCTCTCCCTACACCAGTCTCTTTAATAGCAACCAACCCCAAAGTCTTTAAATCATTCTAAAAGTGTCCCATATATGTTCTATATCTTCTTTTCCCCCTTACCACGTCTCAGAGATTTGAGAAAGTACTTCATCTTTCTTCATAACATTTATCACTCCCTGACACTATGGTATTTATTCACTTATTTATTGTCTGCTCTCTTTCTATAATGTAAGCTCTGTATGAGTATGTTCTTTTCTGTACTCCTAGTACCAAGAATAGTGTCTGGCATACAGAAGGATATTTATTTATTCATCCAAAATTTGTTGGATGAATAAATAAATCATACTCCATCTATACTAACAGACTTCCCTCATTTATTTTAAACAGCTTCATAGTAGGCTGTTTGGAATGGAAAATTGTCTCAATTTTCCATCATTAAGCTAACCTATCTTCTGCTGATAGGCCTTAAGGTTGTTTAAGACAGTGCTTCAAGAAGGGAGGTACCTTAAAAGTCTAGGCCAAGACCTTGACTTTAATAGCTAGGGAAAAAGAAATTCAGAGGTGAAAGATTTTGCTGAAACGTGCAGAGTTAAATCCAAACCTTAGTTTTGTAAATTTTCAGTTCAGTGTTCACATTGTTTACCTGTATACATATATATATGCTTTTCCAATTATCAGGAGAAAAAAGTCACATAGAGATTTAACTAAATGAAAATAACTTGGGCCAGGTACGGTGACTTACGCTTGTAATCCCAGCACTTTGGGAGGCCGCGTGGGCAGATCACAAATTTAGGAGATTGAGACCATCCTAGCCAACATGGTGAAATCCCATCTCTACTAAAAAATTAGCCAGGTGTGGTGATGTGTGCCTGTAGTCCCAGCTGCTCAGGAGGCTGAGGCAGGAGAAGTGCTTGAATCTGGGAGGCAGAGGCTGCAGTGAGCCAAGATCACACCACTGCACTCCAGCCTGGGCAACAGAACGAGACTGTGTCTCAAAATTAAAAAAAGAAAAAAGAAAATAATTCCAATTCCTACACAAACCTTCTAGGCCCAATCTAGAGACGAGATCTGAAAACTGTTCTCAGTTAATTATTAAAACATGAAACATCATTTCTGACTCTACTCAGATCACTTCACCTTAACTTCCCTATATCTGAATGTTCTTAGTGTTCTTTTTATTACCCACACTTATATTTATGAATATTCTTTATTATGATGAAAGTATTACATCAATAATATAAACACTATTTTTAGATACTTGTTATTTCTTGTAAAAACTCTCAAAAAGAAACTTTTAGTTCTTTTTTTGAGTTTTAAATATTTTAATTTTAAATATTTATTGTCCTTGTTTTTAACATAATTTGCACATTTACATAATTATAACGGCTGTGTTTAACAAGTGGCTTGCAACAAAATTCTTAAAAATTGAGTAACTGGCCCACCTGGGCTGGGACGAGCCAGCTGGAGCATACTGCTGCCCTCAGCCTCTAGGAGGCCTCAGGATTACAGCATCCATCTTATGATACTGGCCTGAAGGCGATAGTCTCGGAGGTGCTGCTGACTGTTGAACTTCCTTTTGGAATGTATGGGAGAAGGCAGGAAAAGGAATCTTGAGGCAGACTGCCATCCAGGGACTGCTATCCTGTTCACTTATTCAGCTGTGAATGTCAGTGTTCTTTCTTCCTCTTGTCTACTGCATGCAGGCCCGGGAGCTGAGGGGTTAGTGAAAGGTACAGGAAGGGAAAAGAGAAGAGGGCAAGAGCCCATCCCGCAAGGAAGGAAGGGCTCCAACGCAGAGGGAGCAGGAGCTGAGGTGGAGGCCACTGCCTCCCTAACCCTCTGTTCCATCCCTTGGCTCAAGAAAAGCAGGCTTAGCAGAGTGGACACTTTTTATTGGTCTGGCTGGCATGCCTAGTGGAAAGCTCAGGCAGAGCTTCCTATCTGCCCTGGCTCCCATCTTCCCTCTCCTGGGAGTTCATCACACACCCTGAGAGGGAAGAGTGTCCTGGGTTGAGGTGGGAAGTAAAGCCAGGGTAAAAACTCCAGGGCTGGGAAGCAAAAAGGGCTCAGGGTGATGCAGAAAATGTGACGCTGCCAGGCCATCCAGATGAAGTGTCCATGGGGCAGAGGAGGAGCTGTTTCCCTGTAGAGACTCCTCTGCCCTCATCAGGAATGGGAGAGGCTCCCTACTAGGCCCTTCGTGCCATCAGCATCTCCCTGATGTTGTCCTCAGCTTCCTTAACGCTCCGCTCCAGGTAGGACTTTTTCTGTTCTAGCTAATGTTTTCTTCTACTATTTTTTGCTTCTCTAACAGTTGATTGTGAATTGCTTCCTTGGACTGAAGAATAAACATTCTTCCTACACTTTCATATGTGTTAGTCTCATCTACCAAAGTCAGGATTTCTGTATCTCTAAGATGTGCATGGTTCTTTGTTCTGTTTAGCTGTTCGATCTGTATGTCTGCCAGCTTCACCTTCTGCTGAGTGTTAATAACTTTGGCCTGAAGCTCTGTGAAGGCCTTCCTCAGCTCAAGATCCACGGGGGCGGACATCTTGGTGCACTCTAGGCCTCATTTTGATTTTTTAAACGACATATAAATGTTTCAAAGCAAGTAATGACAGTGACTGAAATGATTTTTTTTAATTTAAATTTTATTTTTTTTGAGACAGAGTCTCACTCTTTTACCCAGCTGGGGTTCCGTGGTGCGATCTGAGCTCATTGCAGCCTCTGCCTCCCAGGTTCAAACTATTCTCCTTGCCTCAGCCTCCCAAGTAACAGGGATTAGAGGCACACACCACCACACCTGGCTACATTTTTTTGTATTTTTAGAAGAGATGGGATTTCACCATGTTGGCCAGGCTGGTCTGGAACTCCTGACCTCAAGTGATCCACCCACCTCAGCCTCCCAAAGTGCTAGGATTACAGGCATGAGCCATCATACCCAGCCTGAAATTTGTTTTTAAATACTATATTGCCAATTATTGCCATCAAAAATCCTTTTATGCATCTATAGTGCATTGCCCAATATTTAATGTATTATTCTTCAAAGCAAAATAAATATTATATTTGAATAAATTGCCTTACTTTCCTCAAAATATTTTCCAACTCTTTTCTGCCAATGTGTTAAAGAGAAAAGCAAGTAGTATTCAAAATTAAAGCAGTCTTCTAAGTTTATTTGAAATCCTTCCTCATACCCACTTCTCACAGAATGACCTCCAAACTCACCCAGTTTTTAACAGGCTGACCCTGGAATAATCTTACATTTCAGAGATCATATCACTGAACTAATCCATCACAATACTGACTCTATTGCTTTCACTATCTTCTGACAGATCCCAATTGTCGAAACCCAAACTGAACATACACCAAACCTCAGAGATTGTCAAGCCAGCAAAAATTACCCAAAGCCACCACGACACAGTTCTCTTATTTTGGCTATACTAACTTGCCCAGTTCTCACTTTTGAGACTTGTACTGCATTATGTGCTGTCTTCCATTTAGAAAAATACCTAGCTGAAACTTGGTATTCTAAGAGCCCAAGAGGATCCAACAGCCAAGAGTTCCACATGGCTGCAATGCAATGACAAGCTAATGTTCATAATGATGATCCAGAGTCTGCCAGATCCAGAAAAAAAGCTTTTAAAATGGAATAAAATTAACCATATCTAATATATTACGGCATAAAACTGTAATGAAGTATTTACAGTGTAGTTTCTTTAATGCAGTCATTGGATCTTGATCCTTTATTAACTTCTAATTTATATATATACTAACTTGATAATGCTACTGAAAAACTGTTTGAAAAAATATCCAATTCCTCAACCACAGAAGAGAAGACATCAATTGATTTTAACAATTTCCTACTGCCAAACTGGCTAAGGATTCCATTTAGAAATGGGTTTAATTAACAATTGGCAAAATTTCAGTTTTACTTAAAACACATTTGCATTTGTTTCCTTTATTGTAGCCCGACTTACACAACAGAAATAAAGCCAATGGAGAAGAAAATAAGAGTCTAGAGTCACCAAAAATATTACATAGGCTTGCAGAATCATGACCTGGCACCCTTTTTCAGGACCTGCTAGCTCAGAAGTTATGAACTATAAGCTTACAAACATACATAGTACATAATGAGGTAACCAGAAAATGTCTTTTAGAATTCTGAATTCATTGCCAATATTTTAAAATCAGAATATTTTATGTTGAAATGGAGATTTCCAGCTCATCTTTTTATAAAAGTGGGAGGGGAGGGGGGTCTATTAACATGAAGTCTCCTTTGTATTCATCTACAAGATGAGCTGGACTACAGCATACCCTTTAAAAGAAATACTACTAGAGAAAGTTATTTGCTCCAGAAAGAGGCCCAGAAAATATTGTAGGCTTTGCCAGGAGGCACAATTAATGATAAAGTACTTATATACAAATCGCCTGTAATCCCAGCGCTTCGGGAGTCCAAGGCAGGAAGATTACTTGAGTCCAAGAGTTTGGGGCTGCAGTGAGCTATGATGGCCCCACTGCACTCCAGTCTGCAATACAGAGCAAGACCCTATCTCTTTAAAAATATATATAGTTATATATGTACATATACATACATTTATGTATATATAAACATGTGTGTGTGTATACACACATACGTATAAATAAACCATTATGTATATATAAACATGTGTGTGTGTATACACACATACGTATAAATAAACCATTGGTTTGAAGACTAAAATAACAGGGGGCTAGCCAGATTTGTAAATCCCTGCTCTAGAAAACCTTTTGCTTATGTTAAAGAGTTATATTTAACTAGTAGGGGCAGGGGGAGATTTTTTAAACTTTCAGCATTTTCACTTATATGTAATTACTAAAGTGAATCACCACAAAAGAAATACAAGAAAAAGATAACTATTAATTCAGACATTATAAATTAAGAGGCTGACAGAATCCAGTTTTTAAGAGAACAGATGTAAACTATAAATTTAATTATCTATACTTATGGGGGCGGGGGCACAGAGAAGGGATTACTAGGCAAATTTAAAAGGGCACTATTTCAGGGGAATGACGTGGATCCAGTGTTCTAACCTTGTATGCAGAGAGTTACTCATTTGACCCACACCAAGATGATACTGCTGCATAGCCTGATTTGAGAACCAATGATCTGGAATATTTAAGGACCAAAAATGAAATTATCTTCTAGAATTAAAATAGTTCAGAAATAGCTGTTTAAATATGATCAGTGAAATGCTAATTACAAATAATTATTTCTTCATTAAAAAATGAATGTCTAACTTTTCTATTAAGAAGTGTTGGCCAGGAGTGGTGGCTCATGCCTGTGATCCCAACACTTTGGGAGGCTGAGGCAGGTGGACTGCTTGAGGTGAGGAGCTTGAGACCAGGCTTGGCAACAAAGCAAAACACTGGCTCTACAAAAAATATAAAAATTAGCCAGGCCTGATGATACACGCCTGTAATCTCAGCTACTGGGAAGGCTGAAGTGAGAAGAAAAAGAAAAGAAAGAAAAGGAAGGAAAGGAAGGGAAGGAAGGGAAGGAAGGAAGGAAGGAAGGGAGGGAGGGAGGGAGGGAGGGAGGGAGGGAGGGAAGGAAGGAAAGGAAGGAAGGAAAGGAAGGAAAGGAAGGAAGATGCTGCTTCTCACCCTCTCTAAATTGGTATAGTCTTAGTGTATGAACAAAACATCACTAATGTCATCAAGAGAGGAGAAGTGCCACAGAGAAATCAGGCTGTTATTTTGAGATGAGCAGATAGATCCTAAGTTGCTGGCTGGAGTTCATTCATTAACACAAATGCCCCAAGGACAACCTTTCCTAAATTTGGTTCCTGATGAATATGGAAGCAATGAATAGGCACACTTCTTCAGAACAATGCCATAATCCAAATGTTTAAAATCAATTCAGATTCTTACAAGTTAGTACAAATTCGTGACACTTTACTAAGTAGTGTATTTCATTATTCAACTTTCAAAGTCTACCTATCACTTTATAGATTCACTAAAACCGAAAAGGAAAAATAATTTTTTAAACCAATAACAAATGTCTGAATAAGGACTAGGTATTAGATGATACTAAAGATTTACTTATTCCATTTTCACAATACTAAGAAAAGAATAACAAAAAAAATTTTTTTTAATTAAAAAATTACTTATTTCATTAGTTATGATAATGATATAAAAGATCTGAAAAAATATTCGGTTAGAGATACATATTGAACTATTTATTGGGAAGTGACATGATGTGAGATTTGCTTTAGAATAATTCAGGGAAAAGAGGGAAGGGAGAAAAAATCCATGAAACAAAACTGGCAAAATATTGGTAACTGTTGCAGATGCTGATGGGTTCTATGTGGAGATATTTTCACAGAGGGGGGAAAAGGTTTTTTATAAAAAGGACATATTAATAAATACATTCCAAAACAGAGCAAATGTATTTGATGTTAACATGTTCAAACAATTATTATATTTTTTTTTTTTGAGATGGAGTCTCACCCTGTTGCCCAGGATGAAGTGCAGTGGCATGATCTCAGCTCACTGCAATCTCCACCTCCTCCTGGGTTCAGGCGCTTCTCCTGCTTCATCCTCCAGAGTAGCTGGGATTACAGGTGTGTGCCCCCCACACTCAGCTAATTTTTTTGTATTTTGAGTAGACACAGGGTTTCACTATGTTGGCCAGGCTGGTCTTGAATTCCTGACCTCAGCTGATCTATCTGCTTCAGCCTCCCAAAGTGCTGGGATTACAAGCAGGAACCACCGTGCCTGGCCCAAACAAATATTTCTTGAGACAATAAATCAAGTTCCCACTTATATTATAAACTAGCTAACATATTAGCTGTTAGTCACAAGCCTAGGGCAATATAACCAAACACCTCATGCAGTACACTCACACTGGACACATCTGGGATACTGATGTCATCCACTTCAGAAACAACACTTCCCCTACGATCGGAGCGACTAAAACAATCGGCGGCAGAAACCTTTCAGTCAGAAAAAAATGAGATGTTTTAAAGGTAAGAAAATAAGGAAGAAAGAAAAAGGTAAGAAAACTGGTCAACTGGGGAAACGTTTTTAAAATTTTCATGTGTGATAAAGTATCAAGAAGTAAAATGAGGAAACTGCTGCAATTAATAACGTACTCATCAAAATAAAAAAGAAAAGAGGTTCCTAAATGAATTCACAGCTCTACAATCAGCTTTTTTACTCATCTTAACTAGTCTTATGCTACAGAGAACATTTACTTCCTGAGGACTAGCAAATCTCTCATGTTTAAAACATTCATCACCCTAAACAGAGGCATTTCTAAGATAGTAGCTACCTAAAGCCTCTAATATAATTCTCAAAATTTACAATTCATTACAGCTAACAACTGTTAAGAATATATGTGCTGAATGCAGAATTATTTGCAGGGTGTTTACTGCACCTTTTCTCAGTTTACACAGTGTTCTCTTTGTATATTCCCATACACCAGGAAACGCAGGACAAAATAATGAAGGAAATGAACTATACTGGCCTCTTTTTGGTTCCCCAAACACACCCAGTTCTCCCTCACCTTAGGCCTTACATTAGAAGGCCTAGAAAGCTCTTCTCCCAGCTCTTCAGGCAACTGGCTCCTCACATTTCAGGTCTCAGCTCAAAGATCAGTTTCACAGAGAAGCATCTCTAATCACCCCATCCAAAGGGTCACCCAAAAACATACTGACCCCTCCATGTTCCCTATCACATTATCTATTCTCTTCACAGTCCCTGATATTTCTTTCTGTTTCTTTCACTACTAGCTTATTTTCCATCTCTTTTCACTAGGATATAAGCTCCATAAAGTCAGAAATCTAGTCTGTCTGGCTTAAAATAAAATTTCTAGTGCTTAACACGGGGCTTTGAATATAACAGGTACTCCACAAGATGCACTCTCAACACATTTTATAAGGCAAATTACTTATATAACCAAATTTGAGGAATATGCTCTTTTTGTCAAATGGAAATTTCACTTCCCAACAGATTTCATGTGATCACACGTTGTTGTCTCTTACAACTCATTTTATACTTTTGTATGCAAACCATGCTCACCACACTCTCCCTTCGTCCACGACTGGAACGATCAGAGGACACAATGCTTGCGGTGTCATCATTGGTAAACTACAGATATTAAATGCAGATAATGAAAAATGCAATTTTGTATGATCTTAGCTAATTATAAGCACGTTAAGGAAGATTTTGAGATGCATACAAGTATCTATAGAAGCAGCATAATTGGTACTATTGTGTACCCCTATATATTAACAGAAAAACTGGTACAAGGCATAATAAACTGCCATTAAAAATCAGGAGACATTTCCAAAAAGCACAAATAAAGTAAAACCTTACATTTTACTTTAGTTAAATTAAATTAAAGGTAAAGTGGCTCACACCTGTAATCCCAGCACTTTGGGAGGCCAACGCGGGTGGATTGCTTGAGGTCAGGGGTTCAAGACGAGCCTGAACAACATGGTGAAACCCCATCTCTACTAAAAATACAAAGATTAGCTGGGCCTGGTGTTGGGCGCCTGTTAACTACTTGGGAGGCTGAGGCAGGAGAATTGCTGGAACCCAGGAGGCGGAGGTTGCAGTGGGCCCAGATCACGCCACTGCATTCCAGCCTCAGGGACAAAGCGACACTTGTCTCAAAAGATTAAAGAAGGGGAGGTGCATAAGTAAGCCAACTGAAACGAGCTAGGGATTTCATACTTTTTAAAACTCTGGGCCCTTTGGGATCCTATCAGGGGTCAATAAATATACTTAATGTTTTGCTTGGCAGAGAAAATAAAAGAATATTTTCAAGCACAACAATGTAAGTCAACAACAGACTTTCCTACAACAAGGACAATAAAGTAATGATTCTTATTTTCCCTTCTTCATTGCTATGCAACTAGTGGAGATGTTGCTAATATCACCCTACACGGTTCTTCCTGAAGACTCATCTTCAGTATGTGTAGTTTATCTCCATTCTAACATCACTAGGCAACCATGCTGGCATCACTACAATAGTTATTCTAACCCCAACCTGCAAATGAAATAGGATCTAGCCAGCCTATAAGAACAAGATCCTATACTTGACTGAAAATATAAGCTGGATACAATAATACACATTTGCAGTCCCAGCTACTCAAGAGGCTGAGGCAGGAGGATTACTTGAGCCCCGCACCACATAGAAAGCTACCCTCTCTAAATAAAAATCAAAATTAGGCTGGGTGCAGTGGCTCACGACTGTATCCCCAGCACTTCGGGAGGCCAAGGTGGGTAGATCATCTGAGGTCAGAAGAAGTTCGAGACCAGCCTGGCCAATGTGATGAAACTGCATCTCTACTACAAAAAAAAAAAAAAAAAAAAAAAAAAAAGAGCCAGAATGGTGGTATGTTCCTGTAATCCCACCTACTTGGGAGACTGAGGTGGGAGAATTGCTTGAACCCGAGAATTGGAGGCTGCAGTGAGCCAAGATTGCACCACTGCACTCCAGACTCTAGGTGACAAAGTGAGATCCCGTCTCAAAATACATACATATATATATATATGTATTTTTAAAAGTGTGTATATGTATGTATAAAATCAAATTTTATTTGCAAGGGACCACCACACTCAGGAAACTAAAAGTGCTACCAGGACCAATAATTGCCAAGTGAATTTTTTTTTTTTTTGAGACGGGTTTTGGTGTTGCCCAGGCTGGAGTGGAATGGCGCAATCTTGGCTCACTACAACCTCCACCTCCCCTCCAAGCGATTCTTCTGCCTCAGCCTCACGAGTAGTTGGGACTACAGGCGCGTGCCACCATGCCCAGCTAATTTTTGTAACTTTAGTAGAGACAGGGTTTCACTGTGTTGACCAGGATGGTCTTGATCTCTTGACCTCGTGATCCACCCGCCACGGCCTCCCAAAGTGCTGGGATTACAGGTGTGAGCCACCGTGCCCAGCCGCCAACTTACATTTTATTACGAGGTGGGTTAAAAGTAAACTTCTTTCTTATGTGAAAAAAAGCTCTTATCTTCTTAAACATCCCTGTGTAACTTTTGTTAAATATAGCAGTGGCATTTTTGAGCAGTGCAACTTAGAAATGGTAGAACTGAGACAAACATATATAAAAGAAAACCCATATAGCTTGCGAATTCCACTCTACAAAGTTACCTTTGATGACCTTCAAAAAACTGCTTCAATTATTTCTCTAGTTTTGACATTGTCAAGGATAACAAGGTAGCCTGTAAAGTCATCAGTTGCCATTGGGAATGTAAATTAGTACAGTCTTTTTGTTAGGCAACATGGTGATTTACATCATAATTTAAATGCATATCCTCTTTGACTCCCTCATTTCACACTTGCAGATTTACCCATGTAAGTACACAAAAATACACTTGCATAAGGATGCTCACTGTGTAAATGTCTATAGTAGCAAACATATGACAGCCTAATGTCCATCACGGTGAAATGACTTTTAAAATGTAATCTTATGCACTAACGGAATATATTGCCATTAAAAAGAATGTGCTGATATGAAACTATCTCTAAGAGACATGAAGTGGAAACACTAAGGGTCACAGCTTGTTTAAAATTTTTATTAATAAAAAGAATGAAATAAATCTATAGGTGCTGATACAGAAAGCTACTTTAAATTTAAAAAAAATATATTGAGGAGTAATATGTATATGAACCCATTGGCACTCAAAATAAAGAGCACTCATATATGCATAAAATATCTCTGAAATGTTATTGAAGAACAGAGGTAACATTTGGGGTATGAAAATGGAGAAGGAGGAGTCTGGGGAATTTTGGATTTTCCTTAACTGATGTTATTTTTATAAATAAAAAAAAATACTCCAGAAAGATTAGGAAATTATAATTGTCTCAGTTTTGTCTTTTGTATAACATTTTTTTTGAAATCAGCTTGCTTTATTTCTTCTGCTCACTGCACTGATAGAAGTGCTGGCAAGCAGATGAAATGGCTCAATGTGCAGAAAGTAAAGATGGAAAGGAGAAACCTATACACTGAATTTTCATCACTGAAAGACAAAAAGTTCCACACAAATGAAAATTAAGTATAAAAACTTCAAAAATTCTAATGGCACTGTTTGCAGACTCATTTAAGAAATTACATGCTAAGTCACAGTTAGAGAGAAATCACCAATTATTAGAACAAATTAGTGCTTGAGTGCTTGAGTTTGTGTTCTAAGGGTGCACCAAAATCCATGCACAACAAAGTGAATCACACCATATCCTCAATATTCTAAACAGTGAGTACAGATTAACGCAACAATCAAAAGTTTCTACAAAGCATGCAGAGACCAGACAGCTCACCACTGGACTGCTTCGGACTGAACTTGTTCTTGATGAGTAATAACTGCATTCAGATGGCTATAAGGTTTCCAAGAAGAAAGGTTTTACAACAATGATCACCTCCTTTTTCTAATGAGAATACATTAGTGATCATGGACCTAACTTGCCCCTGGTTCTCAGGATAAAGGTTACTGTTATCCCGTGGTTCTAGAACTCTACCTCATCCCCACCCTCAAGATCCACCAGCCCTTGGATAGAGCGAGAAAAAAGGGGATGCCCTGAGAAGTGCTGCTCAGAACTTCTTCAGGAGGAACTAATGAACAAGAGAAGTGGTTTTTCTGTGTATTTCCCTAATACTTGAAGCTATGATTTCCAGCAGGCATATTATCACAGCTTGGGGAGTCACAGCTGGCTAGCTGAATGCAGAGTAATTACAGGTCAGATTAAATGACTTTCTCTTTGAAAGTAAACTGTGCCCACCTCCATCTCCCTCCTCCTCTTCAGCACCTCCCCTATTTGGACTTACAGTTCGAGAACCATAAGGGTTATATGATCCACCACTGTACAATGATGCCTACAGAACAAAGGAAGTATCACTTAGCTATTGAACATCAAGGTGGTTTGGAAAATGACTCAATGTTTTCACAATACTTGGTACCAAAAAAGTTTTGGAGAATGGCATAAATGTGTAGCCTCCCAAAACGAAAACTCCGAAGGCGGTAATACTCATTTATATGCGCATAGACTGCTATCAACCTTACACTTCGTTTAAAACACCCCTGGTTATAGTATTTTCTTTCACTGTTATGTTATGAAACTGAGAGAATTAACATGTATAAATTTATTTTCTCAAAAAAGGAACTAGAGCAGGAAAGGAAACTGAGGTACAAGGAGCATTTAGCCCACTACAACAATAAAATTAAGTTATAAAACATCAGGATCGCAGTCCACTAAAACAGCCCACAATACAACAAACAACAGCTTGAAAGCAACAAATTCCCAGCTCACACATTACACGGAGCTATTGCTTTTACTTTTCTAGTCAGCTTGCTTTATTAAAACCTAGTATCAGAGGCCAAGATCATAACTGTCCCAAAGAAAAACAGCATCCTTTCTGTAAGCAGCCATCTCACAGAAGTACGTGAGTGTGGTGGGACTCAAGCAAATCTATCTTCTCTATAAAAAACTGATTCTAAGCAAGGGCTACCAACAGCCCTCTGTAAAGGGAATATGCTCATTTTTAATACCCTTAAGTTTTATATTTTAAGCACAGGCAGCACATTCTGCAATACATGACATTAAAGTCATGTGTCCTCAACTATTTTGGAGAAATGCTGTCAAGCCACAGAGTTAGCACCATGACAGTTACCCCACCAGCAGTGCACACACTGGAAGAAGAAAACACAAACCAGACTGGCACTTCTCAGCAGACCAGAATTTGCAGGAGAGGCCTATGAAAAAAGTTCATTATTAAACCCGAAGAAAAGCAACTGGTAGCTCTGAAGGCAGAACATTCCTCAAAAAGTACTAACCCTGTCACTCTTAGATGTGGCCAGAGGGTCACTGTACAGAGAAGAAGACTGCTAAGAGACAAAAACAAAATAAGTAAGCAAAAACAAAAGCAAAGATGAACTGTCTCACCATCATGAATGCAGAGGACTTAAGTTTATGATTTTATACTCCATAATTCATTAGCAATTCCTGAGTGCTGAAGGCAGTTCAGAAAACCTTAAGTCATTAGCAATTGTTTTGAATTTCAACTATAAGGGATAAGAAAGAAAAACAGTTGGAACAGTTTTCTATAAATTATAAACATGTTTATGTCCTATTGGTGGTCTTGGAGCATTGTTGTTAGGATATGGAATGGCAAGTAAGAAAACATTGAGGAAAAGAGAGCTGTGGCACCAGGAGTGTGGCAAACAGTGACCACATCCCATTCACCAGCTCCTGGGGTGTTTTCAGCGACTTCATGACCGACTCCTAATTGGCTTACACTGATTTTTGGAGAACAAGATAAATAAGCTCCAAGTTATCATAACAAACACTTTTTTCCAAATTGATTAGAAAAACTGTTCTTCAAAACAAGCTATGGACAAAGGGCTTTAGTTGAATGAGATCAATTGTACTAGTCAATGAAGCCATGCACTAAAAGGGCACGGCATGTTTTTAAAGGAATTAAATCTTCCTTTTCCTGATGTCACCTGAGGACACTTTTCAAGTTCTTTTTCACCAAACCCAATCAGGATGAAAGTAAGAGTACTTAAATTGTGTGTGCAGGTTTTTAAAACATTATTTTAAATGTACTGTGTGCCATACATTTAATGTGTCTTACATGCATGATGTGTTAAATGTCTTTTAAAAAAAAACAAGAGATTCTAACATTACATAATTATATTCCTCTCATCCCATGTATAGTTTACATTTTTATATGTAAGCTTTTTTAAAAGGGTACCCACTCTGAAGTAAACTGATGCTTGCAACTTATTTTGAAATGTATCAAAAACTAAGATGAATTGATGGTTAGAGGGACAAATAGATAATTATGTGATAAAGGAAATATAATGAATTGTGTAATCTAAATTATAGGTATGTGATGTTCACTATATAATTCTGTGAATGTTTTTTGTAGATTTAAACATTTTCATTAAAAACAATTCTAATGGTACTGATTTATAAAGATGGTGATTCAATAGTTCCTACTGTTTAAAGAGACTCTCACAGACTATATAAATTCATTTACCAAAAACTAGTGTACACATACCCATTTACAGATTAGTTACAGCTAGTCAAAATGTAAAATGGGGAGATTAGAAATATGTTAAAAGTAAATCAAACACATAAAGCCAAAAAAGACTTTGGACAAACCCGAGTGTAGTAGGCAGAGGTGGGTTTGCAGTATCTAAGACTGCTATACTTTCTCTGGTCAAAGTAGAGGCCACTCTGCAAAAAGGAAAATTATACACATTTTTCTCAGGTTAAATGTTAACAACCTAACAACATACAAAGGCAAAATCTGATATTGCCAAATCCCTTCTTCTCCAAAATAATGTTTTAAAATCATTGGATCACATTAAGTCAATGTAACAATTAGTTCAAGCCCCTCAAACAACATTGGCATTAAAATTTGTTTTCAAAGACATCACTTTTTAAATTTAAAAACAAGACAGTAAATCCTCAGGCAAAACGGAAGGCAAACAATTTATTCTCATGTCATACTTGAGAACGTCCTTGAATACTCCTGGACAGCTGAATAATTACCAGTTTTATGATCCATCCTTAAAGCCACAGAAGTGATTAAAGAGCTTTGTATTTGGTTTCAAACATTTCCTAGTCCCATTCCTTGTCAAAATAAACTGACAAATTAAATTACCAAAAAGAAAGAGAGAGTACAGGCTGGGCACGGTGGCTCACACCTGTAATCCCAGCACTTTGGGAGGCCGAGGTGGGTGGGTCATGAGGTCAAGAGATCGAGACCATCCTGGCCAAGATGGCGAAACCCCGTCCCTACTGAAAATACAAAAATTAGCTGGGCATGGTGGCTTGCACCTGTAGTCCCAGATACTCGGGAAGCTGAGGCAGGAGAATTGCTTGAACCCAGGAGGCGGAGTTTGCATTGAGCTGAGATGGTGACACTGCACTCCAGCCTGGGCAGCAGAGTGAAGAATCCATCTCAAAAATAAAAATAAAAATAAAAAAAGGGACAGAGAGTATAATAAATTTGGTTTGATCTAAAACACCTATGGCAGGTTAATTTTCAATACAACATACATAATAAGCAATAATAGTATACATTACAGCTAACTGGGGGAGAGAAAACCACCTATAAAATTCCCTTCCCAACTTTTCTAGCCATCTTTTTTACTCAAGGTTAAGCAAATTTAGGCAATCTCTGACTTAAAGACTCCACCAGTGTTGACATTGAAGTTGAGGATGCCCCTAGTCGCACCCCACCCCTACCACTCGTGGCCCTGCTGTCCCACACCACTCCTCACTCCCCACTTACAACCTCAACTAGGCACTAAGGCTCACCTTTCCCTAGAGATTCCAAGATCCTACCTTCCAGGGCCTCTCATTAATGTCCTCC
Source organism: Callithrix jacchus (assembly GCF_049354715.1). Classification (NCBI taxonomy): domain Eukaryota; kingdom Metazoa; phylum Chordata; class Mammalia; order Primates; family Cebidae; genus Callithrix; species Callithrix jacchus. Next base: position 75,013,055 of record NC_133518.1, read on the forward strand.
CCATTACATTCTCCCTTCTCTCCTCCCTTGTACCAACCAAAGCCTTCCAACCCTCTCCCAACCCAACCCAGGGGAACCCTAAATTAGCAAAGGGTTGAGACTGAACTTCCTTTGCTAGTACTGTAGAAAATGGGTGCTCCTAATGTACCAAGTGAGCATTGTGGAGACATTATTTTCCTCTCAGAAATTTGTTTAGTGGCGGGACACTGTGGCTCACGCCTGTAATCCCAGCACTTTGGGAGGCTGAGGCGGGCGGATCATCTGGACAACATGGCAAAATCCTGTCTCTACAAAAATACAAAAATTAGCCAGGCATGGTGGCATACGCCTGTAATCCCAGCTACTTGGGAGGCTGAGGCAGGAGAATCACTTGAACCCGGGAGGTGAAGGTTTCAGTGAGCCCAGATCTTGCCATGCACTCCAGCCTGAGACAGAGCGAGACTCTGTCTCAAAAAAAAAAAGAAAAAAGAAATGTTGTTTAGCAAGGTGGCTAAAATAGAGAGTATATTAATTCTGCAGTTTAATTACATTATAGTTTAACGAGTTTTCAGCAAGCTAGCATGGGAACTTTGCCATTACATATTTACTGCAAAAACCAGAAAATGCATTCCAAGTTCCCAAAACACAAACTTTTAGAATGAAACCTATTTGTGAGTTTAGTTACTGCCCATAATACCACAACTAAACCAATTTGAATTCTAAAATAAAGATGAAAATCTCACTAAACCTATTCTTGAGGTATATTCCAAAGGACAATTCATAAATGAAGATACTTGTTAATAAGCTTCTAGTGATGTATTACTAACTGGCTGCTGGGGTTTGCACATGTTAACGAGATTAAAACTTGCAAATGAAAGCAAAATTATTTTTAAAATTTCTGATGCATCATGTTTCAGCAGATTATCAAGTCTCAGTAATGCCTTAGTAGCACACCAAAGCAATCATAATTCTTCAGTTTCCTAATAGTATTCCATGAACTGTGGCATGAGACACAACAGAACTAACCAGTAGGTCTTTATGAGAACCGGAAGACCTCTTCTTCATTCCATGGGAGTGACTGTAAGAATGATGCTGGAAGTAAATGTTGTGAGTTAACTTTAATGACTGCATAGTGAAGTTATGAAAATAATTTAATAAAATTCATCTTGAAAAAAACACAAAGGTCTCTATAAGAAACACAACAGTTTACATGCAATTTATTTCCCAAAGGTTAGTGAACAATTCACTGCACTTTACTAGCGAGGCTACCTGGCTGTCTACACATCTGCATTCCTCCGTCACCTCCCTCTGTGCCAAGCATCTGTGTGTCTGGCCAGCTAAAGAAAACTTGATTATGACTTAGAGCCAGGCAGGATATTTGTGGAGAGCTTCACACCACACTTGAGTCCCTCTGATGTCTTTTTTTTTTTTTAATTTTTCAATAGAAACAGGGTCTTGCTCTGTCACTCAGACTGGGATATAGTGGCACAATGGTGGCTCACTGCAGCCTAGAACTCCTGGAGTCCTGCCACAGGCTCCTGAGTAGGTAGGCACACAGGCTTGTACCACTACACCCAGCTAATTTGGGGTGGGAGGTGCGTAGAGACAATGTCTTGCTATGTTGCCCAGGGTGGTCTTGAACTCTTGACCTCAAATGATCCTCCTGCCTCAACTTCCCAAAATGCTGGGACTACAGGCATGAGACACCATTCCTGGACTCCCTCTCTCTTCTTTATAATGGTATGGGTAACAAGATAATTCACTTCCTCCTATAGTCTCCCTTACCTAAAGGTAAAAAAGCAATCCTTTGGAACAATTATAACAGGACTCAGAGAACAAAGAACGTGACATTGCATTGTCCCAGAGAGTACTCTTAACCCGAATTAGTGAACCCACAGTATGTAAAGCTCAGGAGGAGAGCAACCAACATGGTATGGATTGCCCAGCATACCATAAATGGTCACCTTATAAAAGGGTCCTTTGAAGACAGGACTGTCTCAATACCTAACTTTTCCTAGGAGGACAGAGCCAAGCGCATACAGGGAAATTAACGCCAGGAAGACTACTAAATAAGGTAAGTTGGTAGATAAGAAATCTAATCTAGATGCATACTACTTGCCTGAAATAAGAGGGTGAGGCTAGATGTACCCTACCTATCAACAGCCAAAGGCAACAGACTGCTCCAGGCAAACCATCTCACATATATACAGCTGTATCCTCAATCAATGATTAAAAACTCCTTTTTCTTTTTTATTATGCATCTTTTTACATTTTACTCTAAACATATTAAGAGATGTCTACATAATTTAGAAACTCAGGCAACCTATTGATAAAATATTAACCCAAGAAAAACAAGCTATAACTTAACCTCTTCATTAAGGACATAACAAAAAAACATCAAACCAAAATGTTTGGACAAAACTGATGTCTTAGGTGTCCTCTAACATTATGGATGTTTTCTACCTAGCAACTTTACACCTGCTAGCTTGTGACATGTGACATAAAAGAGTTTGGGCTTGTGCTCAACATGAAGACCTGTTTCTAACAGTGTTAGAATGACAACGAGTATGTGTTAGGTGAGTGGCTCATCGTTTTAAGAAAAGATATACTGCTACCAGCTGGGCATGGTGGTTCACACGTGTAATCCCAGCACTTTGGGAGGCCAAGTTGGGAGGATCACTTGAGACCAAAAGTTTGAGACCAGCCTGGGCAGCATAGCAAAATCCCACCTCTACAAAAAATATAACAATTAGCTGGGCATGGTGGCACATGTTTATAGTACTTGCTACTCAGAAGGCTGAGGTAGGAGGATCCCAGGAGTTCGAGGCTGTGGTCAGTAAGCTATGATTGCATCACTGCACTCCAGCCTGGTTGAAAGAGAGGGACACCATTTCTAAAATTAAAAAAAAAAAAAAGATATTACTACCAATCCTAGTCCTCAATAGAGAAGAATAACTTGTATCTGATTTAGAAAAATTACTATTCACGCCACAACAACAAAACATTAGTTTTTTTGCTTTGTTAGTCATACATTTTCCCCAAAAGTTCACAACAAAGTCATGAAAGTTAGTCATCTTCTATAATTAGCATCAACAGATGTTTATAAAGTAAAACTCCACATGGAACACAAAGTCATGCACTACATACTAATGATGAGAGTCTTGATGATCTATCCTTGAACATATCAGACTGGGTTTCAGCAAAACATGAAAGTTGGTTTGTTTCCAAATTCAGAAATATAGAGAAGAGAAAAAGTAATATTTGAGGTTATTAAAAATCCAACACTACTATAAAGAAAAAAATTATTAAACATGAAAGCTAATCCAGTTGAATTAAAAAATATTCTTCCTCCTACTTTCCTAGTATAAAGTATTGCTAAACTGTTTGTATATTCAAAACTACATATTTGTTTTTCTTTTAAATGACAAAATTCATAATCAGTAATAGTGATATGAATTAATCTCAGCACACTATAGCATAAAACATCCGAAGGGAGCCTTTAAATACAAGAATTAAGGATCCTAAAGTCAAAAATGCTTTTTAAGAAAATTATCATCACTTTTAACATCATTTCCTATTGTCTGAAAAATGGCAAAAGCAAAGGATGAATAGGCAATGAGGCAAGTGCACGTAACTCGCATAGCCACGTTTACATAAGAACAAATGCAGCACCAAGATGGGGAGCACTCCTTTGGATCTGCCTGTGGACAAACACCTAAAAACGTCCTTCCTCAAGAAAATGCTCATTTCTCATTTTGGGAAATCTCGCCAACTCCACAGTACACATACAAGTGTGACACTGAAAATAAATCAAAGAAAAATATACAATATTCATGATAAGACCAAAACACCCACATTTCATGCAGGATCCTTTTAAAAAGCAAGATAATATGTTGCAAATCCAGGGAAAAAAAAAACTAAACAGTAACTTCATAGATTCATGGTTTTCACACATCATTTCAAAATGCTTAAGAAATGATGATATATATAATATGTATTATAAATGATATATATAAACTAGAATGCTTAAGAAATATATATGTATACATATGTATACATAAAATATATATATATATACCATTTTACCACTGGCATAAATTCATTGAAAATGTTATTGTAATAAATGCCAATTTTATTGGAGCAAAATATCTGCTTGTTTTTCTTACATTATCCTGAAACTGAGAGAATATACAAGCAATAAAAAATGTTATCATTGCATGTGTAACAAAACCTTGTTACAAAGTTTCTATAATGCATGATAGTAAGCACTTGTTAAACTGTGTAGTGGTAAAATGTCACTTACCATTGGAGTGACACTTCCCCAAAAATAAAGTTCCTTCTCTATAAAAATTTCTAAATTAACGAAATATCTAACCCCTTTGTTTTAAAAACAACAACAACAACAACAACTTCCATGAACAAAACACATATTACTCAAGTCACATATTCTAGCAATCAGGTAAATTCACGAAAGAGTAGCTGTCTACTCTCTCATCAACTTCTCTGTAGCACCAGTGGCATTTTAAACAGGCATAGGATTTAACAAGCTAAATTGAAATTAACCTGTTTCAATTTCCCTTTTCCAAAATATAATGCAGAATTCGGCTGGCTTTAAAAAAAAAAGTTGAATATATCAGGTAGGGAAATCAATAATTTGGACATACCAGTTGCTACTACAACAATGGGTAAACAAAAAGAATCACCCAATAAGTATAAGTTGGCATTTATATTATTAAAAAAAAGATTATATTATTTTAAAAAAGATTCAGTGGCTCAAGCCTGTAATCCCAGCACTTTGGGAGGCCGAGGTGGGTGGATCACGAGGTCAAGAGATCGAGACCATCTTGGTCTCTACTAAAAATACAAAAAATTAGCTGGGCATGGTGGCACGTGCCTGTAATCCCAACTACTCAGGAGGCTGAGGCGGGAGAATTGTTTGAACCCAGGAGGCGGAGGTTGTGGTGAGCCGAGATCGCACCATTGCACTCCAGCCTGGGTAACAAGAGCAAAAACTCTGTCTCAAAAAAATAAAATAAAATAAAAAAGATTCATCAAAGGAAGTAAAATTGAAAATAGTAAGGGCTCATCTCCAAATTTTTGGTGCCATAACCATAAAGAAAAAGAATTTTTTTAACTTAGAGTTAAAAAAATTTCCAAATTTGCTATTTTAATCTTTTAAATAAATTTTTTAACTGTCAAACTTGCCTGAAAGTTTTCTTTAGGAAACAAATTAGAAAGAAAGTACATACAGCAAGCAAAGTTCAGCAAGTGTCAATTTCTATTAGAATGTACCTATTACTCAAACATTCAGGACACTGAAAGTCAAAAGTGAATTCATAATACTAATACCACACATTTTCCTGGGCTACACACCATGGGATCTTTCCTTTTGGGTATACTGGCTCTGCTCCAAAGTGTCCCAGTTACATCCTTCGATGGGTTCTTCAGTGGAATTAAACAGTGCAACAGTAAATGATAAAACACAAAACTGTAAGTATATCTTAAAAGTTAAATATACCTTGGTATAATTTCACTAAAATTATACCAAGGCCACTGGTATATAAACAATAACTAAATACATGCAAGAGTAAAAATAGCCACCAATGAGAAAAGGTGATGTATCCCCACTGCTCTGATTCAATCGAGATCACTTTTTCTTCATTTTTATGCTGTGGCACAATCAAGGCTCACCACAGTCTCTACCTCCTGGGCAGCTCAAGCAATCCTCCCACCTTAGCCTCCCAACTAGCTGGGACGACAGACATGCAACACCACACCCAGCTATTTATTTATTTATTTTTAATTTATTTATGTTTAGTAGAGACAAGGTCTCACTACGCTGCCCAGGCTGATCTCAAACTCCTAGGTGGTTCTGCTGCATCAGCCTCCCAAAGTGCTGGGATGAAAGTTTGAGCCACTGTGCCTAGCCAAGATCACTTCATTTTCTAATTTTGGATCTCTACCCATTGTCTTCTTATATTTCAATGTATAAAGCAGTGACCAAGCAGCTACTAATGTTCTGCATTATTAATAAGCTAATCATTATACAAAACTAACAGACATAGATGGTTTCCACTCTAAATTTATAATTTTGTTTTAATCCTCCCTCCCCAATCACACTCTTGAACTACCTTTGCTGTTTCTATTTTTATATGTAATATCTATAGCATTGACACCAACATTTCCAGTCCAGATAGCTTCTGGTAAGCCACCTTTCAACAACATCATATATGAACGTTAACTGGACAAAAGGCGAGATCAAAAGTCCTAAGAATGCAGCATAAGACCACTATATTCACCTCACATTCAGGTAATGCTAATGTTCACACATCAAATACTATGTTCAAAAAGTATTAGACCTCTTAGTACATGGCCTTAAGTTTTTAAAAATAAGTGGCTGAGATATGCACAACTCCAAAATTATATAGCAAATCATAAGGAAATTCAGATCAGGGCTTTATTTCTAAAACTTAAATTTTAGAATGTCACTTTAAATGTCATTTAAATTTTAGAATTTAAATTGTAGAAATAAAACTCTCAATATTATTTAGGTAAAAGAAAAAAGTTTTATCTCAATTATATTTCTTTTAAATGGTACCATTAGTGAGCTTTCAGACTTGTTTCCAGGGAAGTCTAAACATTTAAACTGTGTTAGATATATACTCACAGACAGTAATGTACTATTACTATTAAAATTGTTCTCCTCTAAAATCATTTCTAGCCTGCCAATTATCTTAGATTTCTGTAAATATCTGTTAGTATTCTTAAAATCTAAAGTTTCATACTTAAAATATTCCTGATTTAATAACTAGTTTTCTAAAAAGATAGTATATTACATTTAAGAAAAATAACCAGCCTGGAGAACTTATTTATGAATATAAACATGTCAATAACTAGTATGCCAAAACATACTCAGTTTTTTAGAGTCTATTTTTATCATTTATATAAGGTAGAAAGAAAATTACAGTTGGGGAAAACAAATATAGACTTTAACATGAAAGATCATTTTAGTGATTAAAAAAGCTACATGGAGGTGTACGTACAGTATCATTACCAAAATGCACTTGTACACTAAAAGCTATTGAAATTTAGAAATTTTTTTAAACAAAATGGAAAAAATATATACATACAGCATTATCAATGTGCAAATTAAAAGTGCTGCTTTAAGGTTTAAAGTATACTTCTTTAAGAGAGAAATTAGGGTCTTGGCGTAATATGACGGTTTTTAAGGAGCAACTTCTCCTTTCTCCTGACTTATAACAATCCATGCAAAAAAACCTGGGACATTCTATAAAATGTTAATCAAAATGTCAAAGCACATACATCTTCAGGGAATTTTTCAAATCAGTTGTTCAAATTTTCCACATAATCATAATTAATCATCCAAGCCCCAAAACTATTTCTCATTTAATATGTTGTCATTTTCTAAGGTATGAAAGTAGGAAAAGTATGAACTTAGAACCAAACAAATGTTATTCTACAAGATCAATCTTAATTATTTTGTGATACATTTCCAAAATCAAAGGTCCCTCTATAGAAAAAGAGACTAGATCCCATGTTAATAGATCAAAATATTATTTTAGAGCTGATTTACTTATGATAATAATTTGAAAGAAAGCATAATTTTCCAATGAAAGGTCTTTGCCAATATCTTATAGTTTTTTATAAAAGGCAAAGAAATAAATTAATATTGTCAGATTGTTTAGGCAATAGTATTGAAGAAAGCTCACACGTAAGCTTTGTATTGTTTAGACAAGTTAAAATACCAACCCTGTGACTGCCAAGACTTCGAATGGACAATGCATCCTCAACTCCCTGATAAAAACAGAAATAAACACAGTAAAAGTTTGTGAGTGACTGCAGTAAGCTAATGAGGAAAAGTATTAGACGCAAGTTTATAGGTTATTACAAACCAGATAAGGACGATGGTGACTGGACCGGTGGGAATACCTGGCCCTTTCCGAGTCTTCCTGGGAAAGGAGAAAGTACATGGAGAGTTAATCACTGAACTTTGTCAGAACAACTGAGCAAAGAGCAGTCAGTTAACAGCACAGCAACAACTCCTGAGAGCAGACAGGTTTGGACATCTTATCTTTGGGGCAGCCACATTCTTTATTTGGAAAGAAAGGAGAAATAATCTTGGCAATGTTCTTATTTTATCAGGAGTATGTATGTCAGACCAATTGGAATGGTCTGTATAAGACCAAGAGAGTTTAATATACCAAGATAAAAGTATCTTGCAAGTATACTTTACAAACAGTTGAGTTCAGCATTAAAAACAGACGTTAATCTATTTTTTTCATTGTGATCATCGGTTTATGCAGGCAGGAAGAAGTGTTTACATTATCACTGATGTATTTCAAGAAGACAGTATATGGTTCTAAAAATACTTGGGTTATAATTTTGCACTTACTGTAAAGATTTCTTTTTTTCTTTCACCATTCTAACTAGGAAAGAACTAAGTGAAACAGAGCCTGGGTGTTGCTAATATGAAAAACTATTTATACTTAGAAATAATTACATAAATATTTTAGAGTTGGTCAAGTTATCTCAAGTAATGCCATAAGCAGATTATTTTTAAAAAATGACTGCAGCCTAACAGTTGACTAAATTAAGTTTAATTCTAAACTTTTCCACATTTAGCTATTTGGCGATGGAGTATTTAGGCCTGAGTCATGTTAAATAAAAATGGCTAGTCCCTAGAACCTAATCATCAGAAACAGTAAGGAATTTATCATATTTCAAAATTTCCAAGTCCAAAGTATTAAGTAACTTGCACTGACTGAAAATCTAAACCTTACTGACCAGCTGGGTTCATAGCTTATCTATGCTGTATTTTGCAAAACAAATCGGTGCCTCAAAACCAGGCACATAAGTGCCTGGTTGACATCTGCTATGACTGATGCCCTTGACCAAATCTGTTCTGAAGTCTGCTTATAGCATACTATGATTCAGTTTCTAATCATGTATTCTGATCTTTAGGAATTCATCACTGATTTACATTTTTTGTCGTGTCATCGTTTTTATGAGAGTCTTGCTCTGTCGCCCAGGCTGCAGTGCAGTGGCGTGATCTCGGCTCACCGCAACCTCAGCCTCCCGGTTTCAAGCGATTCTTGTGCTTCAGCTTTCTGAGTAGCTGGGACCACAGGCACTCACCACAACACCCAGCTAATCTTTGTATTTTTTAGCAGAGATAGGGTTTTGCCATGTTGGCCAGGCTGGTCTCGAACTCCTGACCTCAAGGGATTGGCTGGCCTCAGCCTCTTACATTTTTTGTTATGCAATAGACACATGTAGTCTGCAAGAAGCCAAGAAAATTTCTTCCCTTTCTTTATCAAGTGATACCACAAAAGTGTTGAGGGCATGTGTGTTAGCCTAGCAGGGTGGGTACAGCTTATTAAATCAGGTCTACGTTACTTAGTTTGGTTAGTTTAAAAAACCTTTACTATAAAGACGAGTTAACTCAACATGCTCCTTTGTAAATATATGGTTTAATATCTAATCTTCCCTTTATTCTAGCCTTTTTCTCATTCCATCTACCACACAAGAGCATTTTCTTTTCTTTTCTGAGACAAAGTTTCACTCTGTCACCCAGCCTGGAGTGCAGTGGCGCTATCTCGGCTCACTGCAATCTCTGCCTCCCAGGTTCAAGTAATTCTTCTGTCTCAGCCTCCCAGGTTCAAGCAATTCTTCTGCCTCAGCCTCCAAGTGCTGGGACTATAGTTGCGTGCCACCACACCCGGCTAATTTTTTATTTTTAGTAGAGATGGGGTTTCACCATGTTGGCCAGGCTGGTCTTGAACTCCTGACCTCAGGTGATCCGCCTGCCTCAGCTTCCCAAAGTGCTGGGATTACAGGTGTGACCTACTGCACCTGGCCCCAAGAGTATTTTCAAAAACCTCATCGAAAGAGTACATCCCATGAAATATGCAGCAAAGACAGATGAATTCATACTTTCAATTATGCCCCTTATATTAATAAAAAAATTATAAATTAGAATACCTTATAAAGTATTGATATGAAATACCTCTATATTTAAACAGCTTTTCTTTTTAGCTCCATTTCAAAAACTAGCCGAAAAAGACTTCAGAAAACTACAGAATAAAATATAAACCTCCATATGGGTCAGTTAATTTAGACAGAATAACTATAGATATTTACTACAGCATATATAGTAAGCTATATAGCATAATATATAAACTATACCTTAAATTAAGCGCTGTCCAATAGAACTTTCTGTGATCATGGTAATGTTCTATATTTGTACTAATGTAGTAGCCACTAGCCACACGTGGTTATTGAGCTATTGAGCACTTGAAATGCAACTGAGAAACCGAATTTTAAATTCTATTTAATTTTAGTCAATTTAAATTTAATTACCTACAAGTGGTTATCATACCTGATAGCACTTCTCTAAACCTACTTGACAAATATATTTAGGTAAAACAGTAAGGTAAGCTCAAGGTAAATTTTAATTACACCAAAAACATTCAAACCACATATTTTACTAAGGGTCTGCCAAGTAGGACCACTCTCATAAAGAAAGGCAAAACATTTGGGTCGTTTTTAATTACTTCTACCTTGAATGCTTTTGCATAGTGGCAAACATGAGGGAAACAGAAGGAAATTCCTGTATAAATGACCCTGGTAGCAACTCTATTTTTTTTTTGAGACAGTCTCGCTCTGTTGTCCAGGCTGTAGTGCAGTGGTGTAACCTCAGCTCACTGCAATCTCCACCTTCTGGGTTCAAGCAATTCTCCTGTCTCAGCCTCCCGAGTAGCGGGAACTACCAGCGTGCACCGGTAGTTCTGTCTCTACTAAAAATACAAAAAACACAGAGCTAAGTTTTTTGTATTTTTAGTAGAGACAGGGTTTCATCATGTTCATCAGGATGGTCTTGATCTCCCGACCTCTTGATCTGCCTGCCTTGGCCTCCCAAAGTGCTGGGAATGCAGGCATAAGCCACTGAGCACGGCTGCAACTGCATTTTTAAGAGCTAGAAGAGTCCTTAGAGATCATCTAGTCTGGTCCCTTCATTGTGCAGTAAGAAAGCTGCAGCACAGAGTTATTAAAGTAAGAATCTTTAAGATCACAAAGCTGGGACCAGCATTTAGACGTTCTTACTCACCAGACAACTGAATTGTAAAGATAATATCCTACACTGGCTACGTTTCCACTAATTACATAAGAAAAAAAAACAAAGAAAATGGCAAGGTATTCTGTTTTTTTACTCAGAGATTCTTCCTTCTCTGAAGAATAAAAAGCTTCATTGCCCAGGTATTTCTGGAGTACTATTTATATTGCCAATTGGTGTCTCTTGAATAAATTATACCAGTGGACAACTAGAAAAGATTACAGCAAACTGTGTTCTTAGGTGCCAGTTACACAGTGTATCCCTCTATTCCATAGTGAGGAAAATAAGACATCATCATTATCCCGAAAGTCCTTATTAGTACTAAAGAGCTAAAGGATGAACAAATATTATGATACCTTAATTTGTTCAAAATGATGCTTTGATACATTTAATGAAAATGAAATACACTCTTTGTTTTTAAAAGTTCACCTGAAAAAAGGATGAATGGTTTTATTAAAAGAAAACCACAGTCCCATGAATACACCTGGCCACCTTATCTGTCCACAAATGGTATTTATTAAGTTGAGGCTAAAGTCATTCCTTCAGTTTCAAATTAGGAAACTTCAAAAACTGTATTTACTCTTTCAGATACACCACTGATTAAGACAGATACTCAGTTTAAAAACAGAATCATTAGGTTCATGGAAAGTTGACTAAATTAACACTAATGGGAGGCCCAGGAGGACGTCGGTCCTTTTCTTCCTGGTCCTTTCACCTTCCAACACGTTAGCAGGTGTGGCACTCTCTCATACCTTCAAATACTGGTTCTGCAAAGGACCATGCAAGTTATTTTATTCATCAATTCTTTATAAACATATCTATAAAATTGAGGCAGTAATACCTGTCTTATAATATGAAATAAAAACCTATGTAAAGAGCACTAGCACAGTGCTGGTACATAGTATGTACTCAAAGTTGAATTCATTTCTGAGCTTCCTACCTTTTCATTTCCTATTCATGTCCCAACAGCACACTCCCACCCAAAAAGGGTATTATAATTAGAGGAAATTGTAAATACAGAAAAATTTCCTTCGTTCTAGTAACTGACACTCCTATTGTGGACTGGATTGTGTGTGTATGCATCATTTATTTTACTATAAATATTAGCCATTTGTATTTTGTATTGTAACTATTACAATACAACTTCTGCTTATGTGCTCACAATAAAGCAGCCAGAGAGACAAGGATAAGTTTACTTTGCAAACTATTAGTTAACGTTTTACTTCAAGACTGCATTACTTCAGCAACTGATCACAACATGCAGGACAGGCAATACTGGCCTACCAGCCACTTCTGAATCTGTCCCCATTTCTGATCAAAGGAATGATGAGAGTACTAGAAATGCAAAAGTTTCATAAACCAAACAGTTTCCATCATAATGCATTCTTCAAAAGCCTTAATCATACACATTTTCCCTAAAGAGCAATGATAGCTGACTCAAAGTCATACATTCAAAATACAGAAAATTCGTAAAGTAATTATGTTCAATAATAAGAGATGCATGGTTCCCTGTATTTTAGAGAATTGTGAATAGAACTTATATTTAATAACTGTCTCATTCATGCATTTATTTATATGTATTTTTCGGAGACAGGATCTCACTTAGTTGCCCAGGGTAGAGTGCAGTGGTGCCATCATAGCTCACTACAACTTCAAACTCCCAAGCTCAAGTGATACTCCCACCTCAGCTCATCCACTTACTATTATATTTAGTATAATTTTAGGAGTGAAACAACAATGAATTGTAACACATTCAATTCACTCAGAGAACTGCATTTCATATTTGAAACTATACACTAGGTTAAAAGGAAATTAGCAGCATGTCAATTGTTACTGTTTTACTTGAGCTGTGACAATATAAAATATTTATGTTGCTTTGTAACCTGCTCACAGAAAATTCAGCACCAAAATTAAAAGAAAATGTTTAATACTGCCCCACTGGCTTTTCCCCTTCATACTACACCACCACCAAAAATATTATGGAAAATTTCAGGGCCAAGTCATTGTCAGAAAAGTGAAAGCATATTTATTTCCTTTTAATCAGCCCAATTACCATATGCCTTTTTTTTTTTTTTTTTTGGAGACAAGAGTTTTGCTCTTGTAGCAGGTTGGAGTGCAATGGCACAATCTCGGCTCACTGCAACCTCCACCTCCTGGGTTCAAGTGATTCTCCTGCCTCAGCCTCCCGAGTAGCTGGAATTACAGGCATGCACCACCATGCCCAGCTAATTTTGTGTTTTTAGTAGAGATGGGGTTTCTCCATGTTGGTCAGGCTGGTCTCAAACTCCCGACCTCAGGTGATCCACCCGCCTCGGCTTCCCAAAGTGCTGGGATTACAGGCATGAGCCACCGTGCCCAGCCCCATATACCTATTCTTAAAATTTTTTTTTCTTCTTTCCTTCTGATGATACAAGCACATTGAAAGTTTGTAAATTATAGAAAATCATAGAAAGAAGGTAAAACCAACAATAATTCCACCACAGACAAACCACAGTATTAATAATCATTTCTTTCTAATAGATGCCATATATGGATACTGGTTTTTGTAATATAAAATTGGAGTCCTACCAATTTTATTGTTTTGGTTTGCTTTTTTTTCATATTCTGACATATTTTCCTCCATTATTAAATATGCTTTAAAACTGTAAGTCTGTATGACTTTATAGTGTTTTATGACATAGATATCATAATTCATCCACATTTTAGGACAATTAGAGCTATGCTAGTTTGTCATTGCTAAAGTTACCTTAGCTAACATAAAAAAGCACTCATAATACTAATAACATAACAATATACATAATAACAGCTAGATATGTGTTCGTTGTTACTACTTAAACAAATATCATTTTTAATTTGCTGGCACAGAATGGCTTGATAAAACGCACATATCAGTTTATACTATTCTCAGTGTTTCAAAGGAAATGAGATTCACATCAGAATAACCTAGTCAAGTACTGATTCTGGCGGAGACAAGCATGAAATTAGGGTTATTCCTTCAAATTACCTCTTTCTGTTGCCGTTCCAGTTCTCTCATGCGTATATCTCTTGCTTCTGCCCGGGCAGCCCGTTTTGCTGCCAGCCTTGCCTCTGCCTGAAAAGTAATATAAAACTCAGCTTTATACAACAAAAACAACCTGTACATCAGATTCAAAAATAAAGAACAAATGGGACTTTGCAAAGGAGATGGGAGGACAAGATACTATCTTTCAGCAAGTTTGATTGATTGCTTCAATCAGCTCTTATAAAGTCATTTCTTTCTCGAATTCCTAAGTCTCTCCTCAAATTTGGGCCTTTACCTTCAACTTCTTGATTACACACTCAACACATTTCACAGTTTGTTAGATGCCTCTCCAAACTTGCTCTTTTTCCAGCATTTTTTTCACCATTAATTCAATCACATAAACTAGAATCTTCAAAACCAAACTTACTTTCTTTTTGGAGACTGCCAGTAATCAGTCTCCAAGTACTGATAATTCTCTACCATTGAGTCTCTACCAAACCCATCTCAGCTTTCTTTATCTCACTGTTCCTGCTCATTTCGGGAACTCTTCATCTCCCTACTCCCCACCTCTCTCTGTTTTAAAATTAAGACAGAATTCACATATCATCAAATTCACTATTTAAACCTATACAATTCCAGCTGGGTGCAGTGGCTTATGCCTGTAATCTCAGCATTTTGGGAGGCCAAGGCAGAAGGATTACATGAGGCCAAGAGTTTAAGACCAGCCTAGGCAACATGATGAAACCCCACCTCTACTAAAAATACAAAAATTAGCCAGGTGTGGTGGTGCATACTTGTAATCCCAGCTACTCAGGTGGCTGAGACAGGAAAATTGCTTGACTCTGGAAGGTGGAGGCTGCACTGAGCCAAGATTGAGCCGCTGCACTGAGCCAAGATTGCGCCACTGCACTCCAGCCTGGATAACAGAGTGAGACCCTGTCTCAAAAATAAATAAAAGTATACAATTCCGTGGTTTTTAGTATATTCACAGGATGTATAATAATCATGACTAATTCCAGAACATTCTCATACCCCAAAATGAAACCTGGTACCCATTAGTGCTTCCTCCCAGCCCCTGGCAACCACTAATCTACTTTCTGTGTCTATGCATTTGCCTATTCTGGACATTTCATATAAACGGAATCATACCACAGGAATTTTTCATCTCTTGCTTGCACTATTGCAATTACCTCCAAATCCATCTACCTACTTCCAGAATCTGCCTTATAATTCATCTTCTACATGGTTATATGATAGACAAATCAGCCTTTCAAAATGTATTTCTTTTTTTTTTTTTTGAGACGGAGTTTTGCTGTTGTTACCCAGACCGGAGTGCAGTGGCAGGATCTTGGCTCACCGCAACCTCTGCCTCCTGGGTTCAAGCAATTCTCCTGCCTCAGCCTCCCGAGTAGCTGGGACTACAGTTGTGCACCACCATGCCCAGCTAATTTTTGTATTTTTAGTAGAGACGGGGTTTCACCTTATTGACCAGGATGGTCTCGATCTCTTGACCTCGTGATCCACCCGCCTCAGCCTCCCAAAGTGCTGGGACTACAGGCGTGAGTCACCGCACCCAGCCTTCAAAACGTATTTCTGATCATGTCATCCCACTGTGTAAAATCCTCTGCCAGCTCCTTATTACTTAAGGTTAAAGCAAAAATTCCACAGAACAGCACAAAGGGAAGAACAGAAAAAAAGAGAGGCAAAACAGAAATAGGACTTCTCATATTCAGGTCCCCATCTTACTTCCTAATCCAGTAGTCCCCCACTTATCTGTGGTTTCAGCTTCCCATGGTTAACTAAGGTACAAAAATATTAAGTGAAAAATTTGAGAAATAAACAATTCATAAGTTTTAAATTGCACGCCATTCTGAATAGCATGATAAAGTCTCCCAGCACATGAATCATCCCTTTGTCCAGCACATCTATGCTGTCTATGCTACCTACCTGTTTGATAACTATCTCAGTTATCAAATCACAGTGATTGTGTTGAAGTAATCCTCACCTTAATTAATAATGGCGCTGGAGGGCAAGAGCGATTCTGCCAATTAGGTATGCCAAGGAGAAGCCATAAAGTTCTTCCTTTAAGTGAAAAGGTGAGTGTTTTAAACTTAATAGAAAGAAAAAGGAATCATGTACTGAGGTTGCTAAGATCTATGGTAAGAACAAATCTATCCGTGAAATTGTGAAGAAAGAAAAAGAAATCGTGCTAGTTTTGCTGCTGCACCTCAAACTGCAAAAGCTACAGTCACAGTGCATGACAGCTACGATGGAGAAGGCATTACCTTTGTAGGTGGAAAACATGAACAGAAACGTGTTCTGATTGATGGCAGTCAGGTTTGTTACTATCCACAGTTTCAGGCATCTGCTGGAGGGCTTGGAATGTATCTCCCATGGGTAAGAGGGGACTACTCTAGTTGGTTCACGTGTACTGGATGCATCCCATCTCTCTCCACTCCTGGACTCTATTGCGTTCTCTTCACAAACTATTTGGCAGCAGCTGTTCTCCCTTCTCTTACCCAGTAAAATATCACCATCTACGAAGATTTCCCCCATTCCCTCTTTCATAAAGTAAGGCTCTATACCCACGGCTCTATTGTGACTTTATTATGTTGTATTAAAATTCCATGCTTCCCTCACCCCACAACCTTTGTGCCTCAATGTCTACTAAAAAAATAAATTAAGGTCGGGCATAGTGGCTCACACCTATAATCCCAGCAATTTGAAAGGCCGAGGCAGGCGGATTATCTGAGGCCAGGAGTTCGAGACTAGCCTGACCAACATGGAGAAACCCTGTATCTACTAAAATTACAGAATTAGCCAGGTGTGGTGGCACATGACTTTTGTCCCAGCTACTAGGGAGGCTGAGGCAGGAGAATCGCTTGCACCTGGGAGGCAGAGGTTGCAGTGAGCCAAGATCAGGCCACTGCACTCCAGCTTGGGCAACAAGAGCAAAACTCTGTTAAAAAAAAAAAAAAACCCAACAACAAATGAGTTGTAGGCCATAGGTCACAGTATCAAGGAAATGAGATAAGGAAATAGCTTAGTGGAATGATTTTTATCCTTCTAAGATTGGTCTGTAGCCAATTCTGTACAATCTACACTAAAACGAGACGTCCTTCATAAAACCCAACTTAGAGATCATTAAAATCTATTCTTTAATAAGACATTTTTAACTATGAAAAGGAAGGGAACAGAATGAACGTGGGCTTCAGAGACACAAACACCCAAACACCCTTCCCTCTGTTACTTAGCTAACTCGAGTTATACATTACCTCCCTTGGAGATTGTGTTAAAGAGAGGCCACTAAAACCACATGCTTTAGAAGAAATAAACAGGATTTAAAACTACTTTATCTAGTTCTTTCTGCACATTGTTACTACATGCTTGAAACAACATGGATAAGCAACAGTAGCAAGAAGCCAACATTGATTCCAACCTACTAGATGAAATATATGCTCTACAATTTATTGTGACATATTTTAAAATTATTTTTGAATAGACAATTATGGTACATAAAACATACTTTGAGATCGTTAACACTACCATTTTTACCTCAGAATACAATCAGATGAAAGAGCTGCTACAGATTAATTTTAATATACACCTCATATATACAAAATAAATGGGATATAACAATAAAGGACAACCAAGATTTAACTCAATTCAAAGTAAAGGCTGGGCGTGGTGGCTCACGCCTGTAATCCCAGCACTTTGAGAAGCCAAAGCGGGTGGATCACTTGAGGCCAGGAGTTCAAGACGAACCAGGTCAACATGGCAAAACCCTGTCTCTACTAAAAATGGAAAGAATTGGCTGGGCATGGTGGTACACGCCTGTAATCCCAGCTACTCAGGAGGCTGAGGCACAAGAATCACTTGAACCTGGGAGGTGGAGGTTACAGTGAGCTGAGATTGCACCATTGCACTCCAGCCTGGGCAACAGAGTGAAACTCTGTCTCAAAAAAACAAACAAAACAAAATAAAGTTGGCTAAAACACAGAATTACCATTTGATCCAATAATTCCATTTATGGGTATATACATACAAGAGAACTAGAAAGCAGAGACAACTTTTTTTTATTTTGTTGCCATGCTACCCCCATCCTTACTATTCCATTGTTGAATTAATTTACCTGAAACACCAAGGAAAAAGTGAGGTAAAAATGTCTCGAAGTAAAATGTTATTAGCTACATTCTGTGATGCCCAATACTCAAAGCAGTCTTAAACGTTCTGGATTTTAAATTTGGATTTTGTTACTTCTTCAGTTAAATAAACAGAGGGAAACAGGCTAAAATAAACTTGCTGTGGCTCATGGTGGCATTCCAAATCAGAGACTCATGCACCGCCAATCAATTGTATTCTACATTTTCCATACATCCAGTGGGTCTACAAGTAAGAAGGAACCTATTCAATGGGTTAGACAGTGTTGTTTCCCTAAAATATAATTCATAAATTGAATCTCACTTGAGTCTGCTATCTGGAAAGAGGGGAGGTTGTGTATATTTAAGCCCTGCATGTAAGGAACCACAAATAAGTGTATTTCTTCAGGGTGTATGTAGTACTCTAAGTATACAGTAGCTCCTCCTTATCCAAGGACAATCAGTTCCAAGCCCTCCTATAGATGCCTAAAACCGCGGATGGTACCAAGCCCTGTCCCACTGTCATAAATCAGAGCACGTTTCTGTTCACGTCTTCCACTCAGAAATCTAGTCTTTTCCATCATAACTATACTTATCACACAGTGGCTATAACTTTTGCAGTCTGAGATGCAATAGGAAAACCAGTGCATAATTCTTTTTCTTTCTTCACAATCTGAACAGAAGATGCATTCTTGCCACAGATCTTAGCAACCTCAGCACACAATCTTTTTTCCTTACTGAGAACTTCCATCTTTTCACTTAAAGGAAGAATTTCATGGCTTCTCTTTGGCATATCCAAATTGCCAGAATCCTCTTGCTCTTTGGGGTCATTATTAAATAAAATAAAGATTACTCAAACACAAACAATATGATACCATGACAGTCAACCTGATAACAGAGCTGGCTCCTGTGAGACGATTTGGCAGGTAGCATCCACAGTGTAGCTACACTAGACAAAGGGATGATTCATGCACAGGAAGATGCAAGATGTCATCATGCTACTCAGAACAGCGCACAATTTAAACAAAAACAAACTGTTTCTTTCTAAAAGTTTCCATTTAATATTTTCAAACTGTGGTTGAACATAAGTAACTGAAACCTCAGAAAGCAAAATCACATGAAGAAGAGACTACTGCACAAAGGTACAAGGTTTTTAAACAACTGTACAAGGTTTTTAAAAACGAAATGGGTACCAATCAACACTGTGTTACAGTAAAAATGTGTGGTCTATTTAAAAAACAACAACAAAAACCGGAAAGTATTTCCAAGATACATAATGTAAATGATCTGAATTACCAATGGAAAAAGTTTCTCTGCAAGATATTACCAGTTCAGCACTTTTTTCAGGATTCCAATTCTGATACTTTCAGTATTTCCACTCCTGTGCCAATGTTTTCATGACAAGACATTTTAAGGTCTGAAGAAGGCATTCCCTCCACACCCCACAAAGCCACTAACAGACTTCCCAGTCTTACCCTTTTTTCTTACTTTCCCTGTGGTTCTACTGGAAGAGCTATCTCTTCTGTTGTTGAAAGTCAAACCCTCCCAAGCCCCTCCAACACACATTCACACACATACACACCCTCCATTTTATGATGTCCTCCCTAAAACTTTGTCCCAACTATTTGATCTCTCTTCCTCATCTTCACTCTCTTCATCATAACTAGGTTCAAAGTCTCTCTGATCTTTAAAAGGCAAGTGAAAAATCTCACCCTGGTCCAATTCTACCCTGTCTTCTCTTTACAGCTAAGTTTTCTCACACCTCCCTCCTCACTCTCTTCAAGCAATTGCAATCTGGCTTCTGCTCACATCGCCTTACTGAAATTGCTCATTGCAAAAGTCACTAATGACCTCAACCTATCAAACCCAATAGAATTTTTCTATTCTTAACTCGTCTGTCCTTTCTGGACTTCCGATATCACTAAACACACGTTCCTTCTTAAATCTCTCATCTCTTAGCTTTCTTTCCCCAATACTAGTGTCTCCTGGTTTTCCACCTTATTCTCTGATTTCTCTCCTTCAGAATCCTTCATAAGCACATTTTTCCCTGTTAGTATCTTAAATTTTAATATAACCAAAGTTTTCAAGCTTGATTGATCTCTTGCTCTTTTCATTCTATATTCTCTCCCAGGTCATACTGTTACTCTGTAAATCTCTATGCGCAACCTAGAATTTTCTCCCACAATCCTGATCCAACTGGTTATTAAAAATTGAGGCTGTGTACTCAATTATGTGCAGCACATATACTAAAACTGGACAGATACAGAGGTCAGCATGGCCTCTGTGCAAGGATGACATGCAAATTTGTGAAGCCTTTTCTTTTTTTTTTTAATTGAGGCCGGAAGCAGTGGCTCATGCCTGTAGTCCTAGCACTTTGGGAGGCCAAGGCAGGCAAATCACTTGAGCTCAGGAGTTCAAGGCCAGCCTGGGCAACATGGCAAAACCCTGTCTCTACTAAAAACAAAAATTAGCTGGGTGTGGTAGCGCACATCTGTAGTCCCAACTACTCAGGGGGCTGAGGCACAAGAATTACTTGAACCTAGGAGGCAAAGGTTGGAGTGAGCTAAGATCATGCCACAGTGCTGCAGCCTGGGTGACAGAGTGAGACTCTGTCTCAAAAAAAAAAAAAAAATAACACCTGAGGCTCTCCCACTAGAACCTCAGACTCAATGCAACCCTAATTTAATTTATAATCTTTCCCTTAATCTTCCTCTTCTTTTTTATATTCCCCATCAACTACCCCATTACCCAAAATATGAAACAAAGATCATAAGACTCCTCACTCTTTTCTATCCTCCCTCCATATTTCAGTTGCTAAGTCTCAACTAGCTTCCATCAAGACTCTCTTTACTTTCCTCTGTGTTCCCACTGTCACTGTCTTAAAACCCGTCTCTGTAAGAAACACAAAAATTAACCAGGTGTCGTGGTGTATGCCTGTAGTCCCAGAACCCAGGAAGCAGAGTTGGCAGTAAGCTAAGATTGTACCACTGCACTACAGCCTGGGCAACAGATTCCCGTTTCCTGCCTTCTACCTCCTACCACTCACTCTCCACTGGATGGCTAAAGCAATTATACTGTAATTCAAATCTGAAAAAGGATTTACCCTTTAATGGCTCCCCAAGCTTTGAAAATCAAATGTAAATTCCTCAGCACACAAATTCTTTCATGATTGGTCCCTATTTCCTCTCTAACATCACCTCCTCCCATTTCCTAACCCCGCCCCAGCCACACTGAACTACTTATTATTTTGGCAGTTTCCCATCATAGTGCTAGCTGTTTTACACACCTGTCTCTACAGAGCTCTTAGAAGGCAATACACAAAAACCCATTAAGCAAGGCTGTTTATGGCGATACATATTAAAACTTTTTCTTGAAACCAGACAAACATAAAACCAGACAAACATTTATTTGCATTTGGTTTCACTGGTTCAAATGTCTAAAAGCTGGAATAAATCCACCTGCCTCTCTTCCAGGCTCTTCCTCCAACGTGTGTTAAACTGGCCAAGTATGGCATATGCCATTACTGATTCCTGGTCCTCCAAGGCCTAAGAGGCTCACCCCCGGGCAGGGCCCAGAGCCAAAGCAAATGCAGAAGGTGGCCACAGGTACAGTCTCCGTGGCATCAGGCATTGTTTGGGCTGAGGCACCCTAAGAAGTAGCTACTGGCTCACGATCATATGACTACTGCAGGAACAGCAACCCCAGCAGGTCCCAGCTCTAGCCAGTTTCCTCTGGGCAGCACGTGAGAATGGGCTCCCTGCCTTTTTGTTTGTTTTAATCTTTATCATCCAGATCGAGTTTCAAAGAGCTCAAAAATGTCCTTGCCACATGTGGACCTGAGAGCAACAGATGATTTTTCAGAGCCATATTCTTGTTAAATTTGGACAAAATGAATCATGTCTTTCAAAGTTTCTTTGTATTTCACTTCAGTTGGCAGTTGACCCAACATCCTTCCTAGTTGGTTTTGTTTTTTGTTTTTTTTTTTTTTGAGACAGGGTCTCGCTTTGTTGTCCAGGGTGTGATCATGGCTCATTGCAGCCTTGACCTCCATGAGCTCAGGTAATCCTCCCACCTCAGCCTCCTGAGTAGCTGGAACTACAGGCATGTGTCACCCTGTTACCCAGCTGGTCTCAATTTGTGAGCTAACACAATCCACCCACCTCGGCCTCCCAAAGTGCTAGAATTACAGGGGTGAGCTACCATGCTCAACCAACCCAACATCTTTACGCTATGCAATGAAAATACAAAACACAAAATGAGAATACAAAAAAAATGAAGCATTACATTGTAAAAGTGTTTGGTACAAAAATATACTTAAATAAAATACACATTTCAATAAAAATGCCTACAGTGAAAGCTCTATGCATTCTGAGAAACTTCACAACATCTAGACAGAGCCAACATTCATGGAGGATACCTGACCAACATGGAGAAACCCCATCTCTACTCAAAGTAAAAAATTAGCCAGACATAGTGGTGCATGCCTGTAGTCCCAGCTACTCGGGAGGCTTAAGCAGGAGAATCACTTGAACCCGGGAAGGGAAGGTTGCAGTGGGCCGAGATCCTGCCATTGCACTCCAGCCTGGGCAACAAGAACGAAACTGTCTCCAAAAAAAAAAAAAAAAAAAGAAAAAGAAAATGACTAACTCAGGGAGCTAAGACTCAGAGTTCACTGTGTCTAATTTTGTTTACTCTTCCATGACACTCATGCCAAAAGAACACTGAAAGACAAATTAAGTGACATAATATAAGAAACATAATATTTACTGTGTTGCCATGGTTTCCAAATTAACAAAAATTATTGCTCTATTTCCTAGCAACTTCCCTTTTTTTTTTTTTTTGAGACGGAGTCTCGCTCTGTCTCCCAGGCTGGAGTGCAGCGATGCGATCTCGGCTCACTGCTATACCCACCTCCCAGGTTCAAGCAATTCTCTGCCTCAGCCTCCTGAGCATATGGAGTTACACGTGCCCGCCTGGCTAATTTTTGTATTTTTAGTAGAGATGGGGTTTCACCATGTTGGCCAGGCTGGTCTTGAACTCCTGACCTCATGCCTTGGTCTCCCAAAGTGCTGGGATTATAGGCATGTGCCATCATGCCCAGCCTCAACTTCCCTTTAGTACAAAATTTTAAAATTATATCTTACAACATAATTATGTTTAACCACTTTTAAGTTTTTGGTAGTTGAGGACAAATATTTAAATTTTTCTGAGCATAAACACCAACATGTAGTAGATAAAATCTTAGATTTTTTTGTTTTTATGTTTTGAGATGGAGTCTCTCTGTCACCAGGTTAGAGTGTAGAGGTGCGATCTCAGCTCACTACAACCTCTGCTTCCCAGGTTCAAGCAATCCACCTGCCTCAGCCTCCTGAGTAGCTGGGACAACAGGCATGTGTCACCACACCCAGTTAATTCTTTGTATTTTTAGCAGAGATGGGGTTTCACCATGTTGGCCAGGATGGTCTTAATTTCCGGACCTCATGATCCACCTACCTCAGCCTCCCAAAGTGCTGGGATTACAGGTGTGAGCCGCCACACCTGGTCAAAATCTAGGAATTTTAACTTATTTTTTTCTGATATCAAACAACTCATATTTCACATGTTTTTTTAATTATAAAAAACCCTGTCTTTTCTAAGAGACAGGGTCTTGCTATGTTGCTGAGGCTAGTCTCGAACTTCTGTGCTCAAGTAATCCTCTCACCTCAGCCTCCCAAGTAGCTGTGACTACAGGTATGCACCACTGCACCTAGCCATTTCATAATCTTCTATGAATTGTTGTTTATCACCACTGAGAACATGAGCATTTTAAATAAGAGTAATTCTGCCTCCTGTGGAGTTTCTTTTCGGACAAATCCCATTTGCACACAACAACCTGAACCAAACACATTGGATAGTATCACTGAATTGTACACTTGAAAAAAAAGAAATCTAGGCTGGGTACGGTGGCTCATGCCTGCAATCCCAGCACTCTGGGAGGCTGAGGCAGGTGGATCACCTGAGGTCAGTAGTTCAAGACCAGCCTGGCCAACATGGTGAGATCCCATCTCTACTAAAAATACAAAAATTAGCTGGGTATGGTGACATGCGCCTGTAATCCCAGCTACTCGGAAGACTGAGGCAGGAGAATCGCTTGAACCTGGGAGGCAGAGGCTGCAGTGAGCTGAGATTGTGCTGCTGTACTCCAGTCTGGGAGACATAGCGAGACTTGATTAAAAAAAAAAAATCCACATGTTATAGCAAACACAAATGTAAAACAGCCATGGAGCTTCCTTTCTTACCTCTTACAAGTAAATTTGCATATCATATATATATATATATATTTTTTTTTTAAATATTTAGAGGTGGGTTATCACTCTGTTGCCCAAGCAGGAGTACAGTAGCAGGATCACAGCTCACTGAAACCTTGAACTCCTGGGCTCAAGCAATCCTCCTACCCCGCCTGCTGCGTACCTGGGACTACAGGCACATGTCACCACACTCAGCTAAACCAAATATGTTCACATGTAAATTCTGCTCAACAATCTCTGGACACTTTTTACTAGACTCCAATTCTTATTATCCTATCCTGAATGAGCTCAGGGATTCAACACCAGCCTGGGCAACAGAGCAAGACCCTGTCTTTATTAAATGTAATTGTTACTTAATAATTATTATAATCATAGTAAGAGGTTAAATGTACAGACTCTGGAGCCAACCTTTATGAGTTTGAATCCAAGCTCTGCTATTTCCTAGCTATGTTACCTTGGAGAAGTCACTAATGACTTCCTCATCAAGATCCTATCCTCTAATCTAGAAAAAATAATCATATGTCTGACATTCATTCTCTAGATTTAACAGAGCTGTGCATATGGACATCAACTTTCTTTGGGTCCTGAACTTTGGAAGAAATCACAGAATTTTAGAATCAGGAAAAAATTTCTCAGATCATCAGGTACAAAAATCAGCAACATTCTTGTGGCTGGGCATGGTGGCTCATGCCCATAGGCCAAAGTGGGCAGATCACCTGAGGTCAAAAGTTTGAGACCAGCCCAGCCAACATGGTGAAACCCTGTCTCTACTAAAACTACTAAAATTAGTTGGGTGTGGTGGTGCACGCCTATAATCTCATCTACTCAGGAAGCTGAGGCACAAGTAATCACTTGAACCTGGGAGACAAAGGTTGCAGAGCCAAGATGGCACCACTGCACTCCGGCCTGGCTGATGAGTTAGACTCTGTGGAAAAAAAAAATTGTAACTTTCACTTAAAGAAGTAGGCATAAAATGCATTTTCTTCATAATTTCAGCTCTAAAACAAGGAAAGCAGTAATACTCCAGGTTTCTGTAATACCTTTAAGACTTTGCAAACCATTCAAGAAGCTTCAATTTCTTCTCAAAAGGAAACTCCCCAATAACACTCATGAAACTGATTGTGGTAAGGCAGCTTCACTGGCTTTCACTCTACTCTCATCATTCTCCTTTTGAGAGGCTGGGTAACTTAGGGTCCCCAATCTGATACACAAGGCATGTGCTTTCAGACAATATTCATTGAAAGTCAACTCTCCAATTGCATTTTGTCTATGAAAATATCAAAGCCAAACACACACCCATGAAAGGTAAGCATTCAGATTGGTCTTCTGAAACCCTAGGGGACTTGCTAGTGATCCCTTCCAATGTGTGCTCTTTTGAGATCTTCCTACAGATATAACAGCTTGAGCTCCCAGAGCAAACATCAACATGCCTATTACAGACATGACAGGACTTATAAATCTACCCACATTCCTGCCTTCACAGAAGAGTCTTCAAATATTTCAATATATTTTTAAAATGCACTCAGAGGAGGCCAAGGCAGGTGCATCACTTGAGGTCAGGAATTCAATACCAGCCTCACCAACATGGTGAAACCCTGTCTCTCTTAAAAATACAAAAATTACTGGGTGTGGTGGCAGGCACCTGTAATTCCAGCTACTCTGGAGGTTGAGGCAGGAGAACTGCTTGAACCTGGGAGGCAGAGGTTGCAGTGAGCTGAGATGGCACCAATGTACTCCGGCCTGGGCAACAGAGTGAGAGACTGTCTCAAAACAAAAACAAAAATAAACCATACACACTCAGAGGCCAGGTGTAGTGGCTCAAGTTTGTAATCCCAGCACTTTGGGAGGCCAAGGTGGGCGGATCACTTGAGATCAGGAGTTTGAGACCAGCCTTGCCCACATGCAAAACCACGCCTCTACTAAAAATACAAAAATTAGCTGGATGTGGTGGTGCACACCTGTAGTCCCCGCTACTCAGGAGGCTGCGACAGGAGAATCTCTTGAACCCAGGAGGCAGAGGTGGCAGTGAGCCAAGATCACACCACTGCACTCCAGCCTGGGCAACAGAGACCTTGTCTCAAAATAATAATTAAATTAAAAATAAAAATGTATTCAGGTTTTTCAAGATGAAAAGCATTCTGGATGTGGACAGTCGTGGTGATGATTGTGCAGCAGTGAAAATGGACTTCATGCCAGAGAAGGACACCCTTAATGGTTAAAACGGTGTTTACTTTACTATGATTTTAAATGCACTCAGTTCCATATGGTAGCATACAAATGATCCAGTTTGTACATCATTTTGCTTCTTTTCCTCTTTATTCAGATTACCTGCTTTTTGGCCAATTGAGAAGCATGGAAACCTGAGCAAATACTAAGCAGCAAGAAGAAAAAGAGGCTATTTTTCTTTAATGATGGCATTCCCTGTTCACTTCAAAAAACAATCTGAAATTAGGAAAAGATAAACTCTTCAGATCTAACAACAACAACAACAAAGATTAAGCAGATTGTCTTCTTTACTGTTGTGGGGATTTTGTTAGTTTTTATTTGCTTCTAACTTAAGGCAATGTTTTTGGTGAAAGGGATAATCCTATTGGAGAAAATGAGGATTAGGAACCATATGTGAATGTCAACCATTCAGTGTATGAACAAACAGTATATGAGTGTTTAGCTATGAAAACTTGAAAGGCAAAAGAGAGACTAAGAAGGAACATATGAAAGAACTATTAAAACAGCTAAACATATTTCCTCTGAAGTTTGACAACTACTGTGTCACGTATTAGGTACTCCTCATGCAAATAAAGTCTTGAATCTTAACAATGAAAACTGGTCCTTTCAGGTTTCAAGTTAAACTTGAGCCTTTTTATCTTGTTACTAAAGTTGCCATATGCATGTTCAGAGTTCTGAAGATAGAAATAAAAACTAGAATTATTGGGTTTTTTAATGTCTTTTTATAGTACTAGTTTTATTATTACAGTATACATTCTATTAGAATTACTACTAAACTCAGTTATTTCATAACAAAATAATAGCATAAGGGAAGGAAAATAACCTGGAGGTATTAAAAACTGACCATTCAGGATAGGATCATCTGTATATTTTGGTTCATGGTCCCCAAACCTGGCTGGCCATCAGAATCTCACAGGAAGGGCGGGGAGAGAATGTATGTGTGTGTAAATACAAATTTCTACCTGGGTGTGGTGTGTGTGTGTGTGTGTAAATACAAATTTCTACCTGGGTGTGGTGTGTGTGTGTGTGTGTGTGTGTGTGTGTGTGTTTGCCTGTTTAAATACAAATTTCTACCTGGGCGCAGTGGCATGCACCTGTAGACTCAGCTACTCAGGAGGCTGAGGCAGGAGGATCACTTGAGCCCAGAAGTTTAAGTCCCACCTGGACAACATGGAAAGACCCATTTCCTTCAATCAATCAATCAATCAAGATTTCTGGGCTCAACCCCTACAGATTCAGATTTACTGAGTATGGGGTATAGTTAGGGAATCTGTATACTAATAAGTCTCCCTGGGAGATTCTGATGATTAGTCATGCTTTAGGAAACTTAGCTTAATAAGTTTCTTTTGCAAAAAGAGCCCATTTTACCTTTCTACTAGTCTTCTATTATCACTTTCAATTTCTGCTTTTTAATAAGCAACAAATAGCCTACTGCAAGCCTAACACTGTTCTAAAGGTTCACAAGCATTATCTCCTCTAACCATCACAACTCTGTGAGACAGGAAAATAATATTATTCCCATTTTACAGACAAGGAAACTGAAGTCTAGAGAAGTTACTTAAAGTTATTTAAGCAGCAACTAGTATAGCCGAACTCAAAGTCACACCACTAAGACTCCAAAGCCCACCTCTCCTGGAACATGAACAATGACTCTAAATGGCGGAATGTCAGCCTTGTTTCTGACACATTCTAGACCGTTATCTAACATCACCTGTTTACCCAGCTGTAAGCACGGCTGATAATAATACCTATCCTACTTAGCTCAAGACTTGTGAGAATCAAGATATGAAACTGCTTTCAAAGTCATGAAAAGTTCCTGAAAACAACAACAAGCAGCTATGAATGGTGGAATTAGAAAAGACTGATTGAGAACAATGTGGCATAGTAAGAGGTTAAATACACAGACTGTGGAGCCAAGCCTCAGGGTCTGAATCCAAGACCTGCTATTTCCTAGTTATGTAACCTTGGGGAAGTTACTTAACTTTTCTGTGCAATGGTTTCTGCCTCTGTAAAATGCGGATGGGAAAAAAAATGAATCCGGAATTTTTTCAGGATGAAATGAACCCATGTACATAAAATGCTTACAATAGTGTTTACCACATAGTAAGCACTCAACAAGTACTGGATGTTAAATACTACACAATTTTTTAAAGAAAGCATCACATTAAAAATAAAAAGTAAAATACTTAGTGACAACACACACAGAGACTAGAAGGTGGTAGCATTTTCCTCCCTTACAGAAATCTGGGTAAATCTCTCCAATTTTGAAAGAAAACATTCTGGGTAGTTTCAATTTTCAACTATAACTATGTTGCTTCCAAAATGCTTCATTTGTGCAAATACTTAAGATCACTCACTATATAAAGTAGTATCTACTTTTTCACTTTTAAATATCTTTCATCTTTTAACTGAAAAAGATCTCATTGATTTTTATTTCATTTTATTTTAAGTTCTGGGATACATGTGCAGGACCTGGAGGTTTGTTACATAGGTAAACATGTGCCATGGTGGTTTGCTGCACCCATCAAGCTATCACCTAGGTATTAAGCCCCACAAGCATTAGCTATTTATCTTGCTGCTCTCTCTCACCCCACCAAAACCCCCCGCCACAGGCCCCAGTGTGTGCTGTTCCCCTTCTCCTGTATCCATGTGTTTTCATCATTCAACTCCCACTTATAAGTGAGAACATGTTTGATTTTCTGTTCCTGTATTAGTTTGCTAAGGATAACGGCTTCCAGTTCCATCATGTCTCTGCAAAGGATAAGATCTTACTCCTTTTTATGGCTGCACAGTATTCCATGGTATATATGTACCACATTTTCTTTATCCAGTCTATCATTGATGGGCATTTGAGTTGATGTAAAACCCAAAACTATAAAAACCCTAGAAGAAAATCTAGGCAATGCCATTAAGGATATTGCCACGGGCAAAGATTTCATGATGAAAACGTCAAAAGCAATTGCAACAAAAGCAAAAATTCACAAATGGGATCTAATTAAAGAGCTTCTGCACAGCAAAAGAAACTATCATCAGAGTGAACAGACAAGCTACAAAATGGCTATCCATTTGACAAAGGTCTAATATCCAGGATCTACAAATAACTTAAACAAACTTAAAGGAAAAAAACAACCCCATTAAAAACTGGGCAAAGGACATGAACAGACACTTCTTAAAAGAAGACATGTATGCAGCCAACAAACATTGAAAAAAAGCTCAACATCACTGATCATTAGAGAAATGCAAATCAAAACCACAATGAGATACCATCTTATGCTAGTCAGAATGGTGATCACTAAAAAATCTGGAGACAACAGATGCTGGAGAGGATGTCGAGAAAAAGGAGCACTTTTACACTGTTGGTGGGAGTGTAAACTAGTTCAACATTGTGGAAGATAGTATGGTGATTCCTCAAAGACCTA
The DNA here is from genome assembly GCF_049354715.1 of Callithrix jacchus. Lineage (NCBI taxonomy): Eukaryota > Metazoa > Chordata > Mammalia > Primates > Cebidae > Callithrix > Callithrix jacchus. The sequence continues at coordinate 75,043,240 of NC_133518.1, forward strand.
GAACCAGAAATACCATTTGACCCAGCAATCCCATTCCTAGGTATATACCCAAAGAACATAAATCATTCTATTATAAAGATACATGCACGTGTACGTTTACTGGAATACTATTCACAATAGCAAAGACATGGAATCAACCCAAATGCTCTAATTGATTTTTAAAGTCATTTTGTGATAGTAATATCACAATTTTTAAAATCAGGTTTTGTATAACTTTCCTTTGCTTCAAATAGCTTCCTACAGCATTTGAATTCTAATTCAAAAGCTAATCAAGTAGCTTCCGATAGGAAAATCATAACAATGAGCTGAGTCAAAAGACTGTGTAATGCGTCTAAAGGAAATTATGCTATTCCTAAATGAGCTATTTATTAATAACAAAGAAGAAGTGATATGGTAATAATTCTCACCAAAAGAATATAATGAACCTCTAAGCAATTCTTTATTATTATTATTATTATTATTTTGAGATGGAGTCTTGCTCTGTTGCCAGGCTGGAGCTCAGTGGCACGATCTTGGCTCACTGCAACCTCCGCCTCCCAGATTCAAGCGATTCTCCTGCCTCAGCCTCCTGAGTAGCTGGGACTACAGGTGCGTGCCACCACACTCAGCTAATTTTTTTTTGTATTTTAGTAGAGACGGGGTTTCACCATGTTGGCCAGGATGGTCTCGATCTCCTGACCTCATGATCCGCCCACCTCAGCCTCCCAAAGTGCTGGGATTACAGGTGTGAGCCATCCCGCCCTGCACAATTCTTGTATCATATTAGTTCATGGTCAGTCTGCAGTTGCAGATCGAATTCGAAACAAAGTTGGCAATTCATTAAGAAATCCCAGCTAGTAGTTATCTTAAATCTCAAATACACAACAGGAAATGTTGCCAGTGATTCAATAGGTGACACCCCTTCCTTTTTTCTGAGTTACAACAAACTGAAACAAAATTGTCCCAGAAGCTGTTACCAGGTAAGAGAATTAAACATAAAAATTCCACTGCAATGTTTCAAAAAATAAAACACTGAATCTGAACAGACAGGAAATATCGTTTCCATCAACATTTATACAGTACATCTGAAGCATATCAACGGCATAGCCCAATGAGTATTTCTATAATATAGTCATCGTATCTTCAATTTCTTTTTTTTCCCCCCCAGAGACTGGGTCTCGTCGGATGTCCAGAGGGGAACTGCAGGTGTTGCTCGTGGGCGCGGTCCCACCGCCACCCAGCATGAGGAGTTTCACCTGCTCCGTGTCGGGCCTGGGCCTGGTCCCCCACTCCTTAGACAACCTGGCACCCCCGGGCTCCCCCGGGAACCCCATGTTGGTGCCAGGCCCGGTGCGGACGCCTGCTCTACACAGCCGCAGCCCTGAACTCCCAAGCACCCATGATCCGCCGACCTCAGCCTCCCGGGGAGCTGGGATTACAGGCGCCTGCCACCCCACCCGGCCGTATCTTCAACTTCTAATTATCCTAAGTTTACATTCCAAAGATTAATTATACATTTTAGTACACTAGAACTAGTACATGGAACTCAAGTAACCCACAAAAATATAAAGAAAAAATAATTTTTCATGCATTGGATATTGTGAAAATTGATTATATAAACTGGAATTATCAGTCAGGCACAATGGTTCACACCTGTAATCCCAGCACTTTCGGAGGCCGAGGCAGGTGGATCACAAGGTCAGTAGTTGGAGACCAGCCTGGCCAACGTGGTGAAACACCATCTCTACTTTAAAAACACAAAAATTAGCCAGGCATGGTGGCGCATACCTGTAATCTCAGCTACTCAGGAAGCTGAGGCAGGAGAATCGCTTGAACCTGGGAGGCAGGAGGTTGCAGTGAGCCAAGATTGTGCCACTGCACCCCAGCCTGGGGGACAGAGCAACACTCCGTCTCCAAAAAAAAAAAATTCCAATATACAGCAGGAAATGTTGCCAGTGATTCAATAGGTGACACCTCTTCCCTTTTTCTTTATTCTGAGTTACAACAAGCTGAAACAAAATTGCCCCAGAAACTCTGTTACCAGCTAAAGAATTAAACATAAAAATTCCACTGCAATGTTTCAGTAGAACTTTTAACCATAAGGCTCTGAATCCGAACAGACACGAAATATTGTTTCATTTATATCAGCACATGCGAAGCATATTCACTGCAGAGCCCAATGAGTACTTCTATAATGTAGTTACCGTATCTTCAACATTCTCATTATGTTTACATTCCAAAGATTAATCACAAATTTCAGTACATTAGAAAAAGTACATGGAACTCAAGCAACCCACAAAAATATAAAGAAAAAATAATTTTGGATGCATTGATTATATAAATTGGAATTATCTTGTCACACCCAATTAAATTAGAGACCAGGGGGAAGAAAAGGAAAAGAAAAGTACTTAGGGCACAAGCACCTGCCCAGGGATTATCTGACAAGCCAGCTGCTGAAATACCCTGCCATAACTTTAAGACCAGTTTTTCCTGGTAGCTGCGGAAATGAACTGCAGTAACTCTAAGAATAGTTTAACCTACCACAGTCAATAACCAATCAGAGCGTGCCAGCTCCCAAAAACTTTGCTAGTGGTGATGAGTTTTCTTTCAAAACAAAAGATAACATTTCTCTAATAAAAAACCCAATCTTTTCTTTATTCTTTGGACATACCAAAGACCAAAGCAGTCTGTGTGTATGCCCAAATTACAATTCTATTGTCGCAAATAAAATGTGTTGTTCAGAGATTCATCTCTATATTTGATTTCTTTTGATAATACCCAACTATATTTTATTCTAATACACTATTTTAGAGACCAGCTACAATATCTTCCTCTTAACAAACATCCAAAACTTGTTAAATGAGTAAATGTCTGTATCTCTGTCCCCTGGGCATGGTTATAGCACATCTGTGCAACTCAGTGTGGAGAGGGGATTTACCAAACATACCTACCTCTCTGGCAATGTTACTCAAAGCTTCATCTTCTGCAGAAAATCGGTCTTTCACAGGTGTTCTTTTCCTTCCAGACCCAGGAGTCCCCATCTTGTGTACTTAATAGCCTTTTAACTTTGACAGTGATTTAACTGTGTTTTCAGCCCTGAAATAAACAAAAACATAATAATATAGGATAGTTCTCTTTGTGCAGTTTTCATGCTCATTTATACACTCACTTTTAACAGAGAAATTAGCTTTCTTCTTAGAGAAATTAGTCACCAAATACCTCTCTTCCTACTATCAAATTACTCCAATAAATTTTGGAATATTTAATTTTATACTAATTATTAAACCTCCTAACTCTTTTGACTATGCTACCCACAGCAACCTATGAGAGTGTATTATAAAATTAGCCTCAGAAAGCTGCCGTCAGCAGAAATTCTACTAAACCATTTAAAATTACCATAGCTGGGCAGCCTAGTCAACATGGTGAAACCCTGTCTCTACCAAAAATACAAAAATTAGCCGAGCATGGTGGTATACATCTATAATCCCAGCTATTCTGGAGGCTGAGGCAGGAGAATTGCTTGACCCCAGGAGGCGAAGGTTGCAGTGAGCAGAGATTGCGCCACTAGACTCCAGCCTGGGTGACAGAGAGAGATTCCATGTCAAAAAACAAAACAAAATAAAACCCACAACCATATAAAAGAAAAAATGAAGGTTTATTATTCCGCAAATAACAATAACCAACACTGTCCGTGTAACAAATACCTGAGTGTCTGTCGTTACCAGGTACTACAAAAAGTGCTAAAGGTACAGTGATGAACAAAACAAATGTAGTCAAATGGTTAAGAGTATCTCGCTGGGCGCGGTGGCTCATGCCTGTGATCCCAGCACCATGGAAGGCAGAGGCAAGTGGATCATCTGAGGTCAGGGGATCGAAACTAGCCTGACCAACATGGCGAAACCCCGTCTCTACTAAAACTACAAAATCGGGTATGGTGGCGCATGCCTGTAATTCCAGGTACTTGGGAGGCTGATGCAGGAGAATCGTTTGAACCTAGAAAACAGAGGTTGCAGTGAGCCGAAATTGCGCCATTACACTCCAGCCTGGGCAACAAGAGTGAAACTCCATCTCAAAAAAATAAGTAAATAAAATAAAAAGACTATTATCTACGAACCTGTTACTATTACTTATTAAACCTATTTTAACAAAAGGGAGAAGAAAAACCCATCTGCCAGGATTAAATAATAAGGATGAAAAAGACCATCTAACCTTTCTAACACACGGTATTTGAGATTGAAGATTAATTACCATGAAAGAATGCAACACAAATCTCATGACCTCTTTTCTTCTATACACATTGCTAAGAAGCATAGCTCATTTAGCTAAATATTCGGTAACTTAAACATTTTTGACTTGCTTTACCAAAATAAACCAGCAAAATTTCATTACAGTATGAATCACAAAGGAATTCTCAAGTAAGTCTGTCCTAACAGAACTGGCTATATTGAAACTCTAAATGACTTTAATGCACTGGAATTTACTTCATTCAGGCAAAATAAAGCAGAATTACTCCACCAAAAAGCTTTTTTCAATAAAGATTCAAAACATTCCCAACTTATCTGACACCATTTCTCATTCATCAGAGCTAGCCTGTTATTCTGTCCAGCCAAATAAAGACTGATGATGCTTTACTACTTCACTATAGAAGATATATCTAGATCTGATTAAGAACTCATTTAAAAATGGAAACAGTGGTTGGGTGCAGTGGCTCACACCTGTAAATACCAGCACTTTGGGAGGCCAAAGCAGGCGGATCACTGGAGATCAGGAGTTTGAGACCAGTCTGGCCAACATGGCGAAACCCCGTCTTTACTAAAAATACAAAAATTAGCCAGGCGTGGTGGTGGGCACCTGTAATCCCAGCTACTCGGGAGACTGAGGCAGAAGAATTGCTTGAACCTGGTAAGTGGAGGTTGCAGTGAGCCAAGACCATGCCACTGCACTCCAGCATGGGTGACAGAGCAAGACTCCATCTCAAAAATAAAAATTAGCCAGGCATGGTGGCGCATGCCTATAATCCCAGATACTCGGAAGGCTGAGAGAGGAGAAAAGCTTGGACCCAGGAGGTGGAGGTTGCAGTGAGTTGAGATTGCGCCACTGCACTCCAGCCTGGGCAACAGAGCAAGACTCCATCTCAAAAAATAAAAAAAGAAAACACACAAAAAATATACTTTTTAATGTAGCAGCAGATATATCCCAGACACAAATCAGAACAACTCTTGAAGAGGACAGAAGAGTTTTCTCAGAAGTTTTCAATCATCTTCAGCATAATTTTAAAGATTATTCACTTACTTAATAGTAATAGTGTATACGTTGCTGATGGGAATGATAACTAGTACAACCACTATGGAAAACAATATAAAGATTTCTTTTTTTTTTTTGAAATGGAGTCTCACTCACTCTTTCACTCAGGCTGGAGTGCAGTGACCCAATCTCGGCTCACTGCAACCTCCAGCTCCTGCATTCAAGTGATTCTCCTGCCTCAGCGTCCCGAGTAGCTGAGACTACAGGTGTGTGCCACCCTGCCTGGCTAATTTTTGTATTTTTAGTAAAGGCAGAGTTTTACCATGTTGGCCAGGCTGGTCTCAAACTCTTGACCTCAGCTGATCTGCCCGCCTCAGCTTCCCAAAGTGCTGGGATTACAGGCATGAGCCACTCTGAGCCTGGCCCGAAAATTTCTTAAAGAACTAAAAGTAGAGCTACCATTTGATCGAGCAATCCCACTACTGGGTCTCTACGAAAGTTATTATGTGAAAAAGACACATGCACACACATGTTTATAGCAGCACAATTCATAATTGCAAAGAGATGGAAAAAACCTAAGTGCCCATCAACCAATGAGCAGAAAAAGAAAATGTGGTATAGATACACCATGGAATACTACTCAGCCATGAAAAGAAATGAAATAATGTCTCTTGCAGCAACTTGGAGTTAGAGGTCATTTTTCTAAGCGAAGTAACTCAGGAATGTATCATATGATCTCACTTATAAGTAGGAGTAAAAATACACAGACACAAAGGCATAAGAATGATATAATCAACTTTGGGAACTTGGTGGTGAGGGCAAGGGCAGGGAGTGAGGAATAAAAGACAACACACCGGGTACAGTGCAAACTGCTTGAGTGATGGGGTACACTCAAACAGTTTAGAAATCACCACTAAAGAACTTACCCATGTAACCAAAAACCATCTGTACCCCAAAAACTACCGAAATAATTTTTTTTTTTTTGAGACAGAGTCTCGCTCTTTCTTGCCCAGGCCGGAATGCAGTGGCATAATCTTGGCTCAGTGCAATTTTACCTGCTAGGTTCAAGTGATTCTCCTGTCTCAGTCTCCCGAGTAGCTGGGACTACAGGCATGTGCCACCATACCTGGCTAATTTGTATTTTTAGGAGAAATGGGGTTTCACCACGTTGGCCAGGCTGGTCTCCAACTCCTGACCTCAGGTGATCCACCTGCCTCAGCCTTCCAAAGTGCTGGCATTACAGGCATTAGCCACCATGACAGACTGAAATTTTTAAAACATTCTTTTTAAATGGTAATGATGTATACAAATATTAGCCACCTACTTAAAAAAAAGCAACATGCAACACAATGTTCCTTTTCAGACTAGAGTTGACAATTTAGCGAATGCATTGCGGTATCATCCAGTATTTATCTGTCAGCCAGCTTTCCAAGGACACACTGAAAAACATTTCACAGAAGCAAAAGACAAAAATGTAAGCATTTTCTAATTCCAGACACATAAAAATAATCAGAGAATAAAAATAGATTTGGCTGGAAGTATGTCAATAGTTTACCAGTGGTTTTGTTAGGAGGTTAGGATTATGGATACATTTTTTTCTTAATTCTCTAAAATTTCAATAGCATTGAGGAAAAAGAGATATTTTCTTTTTTTTGAGACAGAGTCTTGCTCTGTGGCCCAGGCTGGAGTGCAGTGGCACGATCTCGGCTCACTGCAATCTCTGCCAGGTTCAAGTGATTCTCCTGCCTCAGCCTCCCAAGTAGCTGGGACTACAGGTGCACACCACCACGCCCAGCTAATTTTTGAATTTTTAGTAGAGACAGGGTTCACCACGTTGGCAAGGATGCTCTCAATCTCTTGACCTCATCAGCCATCAGGCTTGGCCTCCCAAAGTGCTAGGATTACAGGCATGCGCCACCACACCTGACGAGATGCATTTTTTAAAAACTAAAACCAGGCATGGTGGCTCACGTCTAATAATCCCAGCACTTTCGGAGGCTGAGTCAGGAGAATTGCTTGAGCCCAAGAGTTTTAGACCAGCCTAGGCAACATGGCAAAACCCTGCCTCTACAAAAATTTTGTATAAATTAGCCAGCCATGGTGGCACACCCTTGTAGTTCCTGCTACTTGAGAGGCTGAGGTGCAAGAACTGACTGAGCCTGGGAGGTTGAGACTGCAGTGAGTCATGATTACTGCACCCCAGCCTGGGTGACAGAGACCCTATCTCAAAAAACAAATAAATAAAAATAAAAAACATTCCAATCCAAGGCTCAAAAAATAAACTAGCCCCCAACTGGATTACATGAAATTAAGCATAACATGCTATACTACTGAGAGGCTCATCTGAAAGCACTGCAGATAGCATTCTTTTGAATGTGCTTCTTTCTTTTCTTTCTCCTCTACCCCCATAATCATTTTTCTTTCTTTCTCACTTAATATCGCCTGTGCCTTAGACCTGCCAGAGTACTACTGGATCAGAGATTTATGTAAAAATTATTCGTTCTTAAAATTACTTCCAAACAAAATGGTTTCAACAGCTCCAGAACAGGCAGCCCTGAGAAAGAGATGACAGTAAAAAGCAGCACAGGATAAGCAGGAAATAGCTATCTTCCTTATCCTTCTTGTAATAACTGCAGAAAGCACCTAGGTGTTTATATGACTGACTGGCCAGTTCCTGTCACCTTTTTCAGTTGCACACGATGCAGATCAAAGACTACTTAGTTCAAAGGATAACCTAGTACTTTTAAAAGAATTGTATTATTTGTACCCTGTAGCCAGGTATCCTTACCAATATTAGAAAAATGACCAGTCTGGGCAACATGGTAAAACACTGTCTCTACAAAAAATTAAAATAATTATCCAGACATGTTGGCACACACCTGTAGTCCCAGCTACTTGGGAGGCTGAGGTGGGAGGACTGTGTGAGCCCAGGGAGGTCAAGGTTATGGTGGGCCGTGATAGAGACACTGCACTCCAGCCTGGGTAACAGAGGGAGACTCTGTCTCTAAAAAGAAAAGGGAAAAAAAGAAGAAAAAATTACAAGTTTTTCCGTTCTCATGCAATCTATTTTCTAGTAACTCCATGTCCTTCGGTATCAGTGATGAAGGAAACCTTGAAAGAAGTAAGATTCCTAACATAGCCAATGGAAAACTTTTCAACAAAATGACCAATATGAGAATGTAGACTCAAAGGAAACCTTAAATAGCTTATTTTGTTTCTGATCCTAAAGGACTTGCAGTACATTTCTATCCCAAGGTTTCCTCGAGAACACTTTTCTTCAGGAGCACTTCTTCCAGTGTTTCCTGGGTGGTGTTAAACAACTTCAAGAGCTAAAGCTTTTCATCAACTGATAAGAACAAAATTGCCTGTATTTTTGTCAAGTCCTTTACCCACACAGTGACAAGCTGATTTTCCCCAGATGGTTTTGTCATGAAGTATTTGTCTACTTAAGGAAAAGAAGGAAAGTATCTTCAGGATCTTGTGGAATATAAAACTTCAAAACAGACAGATATTTCACTAAGGCTTTCTCTTCTTCAATGAGCTTCTCATATAATACACGTCTGAAAGAATAGGCATTTTGCCACAGTAAAAGTGGCACTTCAATCATGATACTGTCCAGTTCTTAAGAACAGAATGTAACATCAGTATGTCACATTCTAAATATAGAATACTTAGAAAGTTCTGTGCCTAATATGGATCCTGATATAGTTCTTTTATATCTAAGTACTGCATCATGGAGAATTCAAAATATTGTCCTAGTAAGTCTTTGCATCACAGCTGCCATTACAGTGAACACTAGTCTGCATAAGAAAACATTTCATAGTTATGCATAAACAAATCCCAGTATGTGGAAGGGTCTCTGAACTAAAGACTTAGTGTGACTGCAGTTGTTAGCACTGGACAAAACTTACAATGAGAAGATCCAAGTTCAGCTGACCGCACTACCACTTGCTGTGTTACCCTTCCCGCTTTCTAGGCCTGCATCTCCTCAGCCAGCAGTTTCGTCTCTCTAACATGGTTAATGTAAGGCTCAAATGAATTTTTTTTAAATGCAAGCATTCAATAAACTAGAAATCCCTTCATAAATATTTAAAGCATTTTGAATTAACTACCTGTTTTGCATATTTAGCTTGTGAATTTGACAAAAAAAGCAATCCTGGCCTTTATGATTTCATACTTTTAACTAAACAAAAATATCAAGTTACTTCCTCCAGCATGCACTGTGTAATAGCACTAAACCAAGTTAAGAGTTTCTGCTAAAGTACAGAACAATTTGGAAAAAATAAATGCCTTGACTATAATCATTTTGCTGTCTAGCACATGCAGATAATAAAAACAAAAAAGGAGACATTTTTAAGGTACTTTGTGTTATTCAAAGTTTATTTTTGAAACTCCAAATGAATACCTAAGTTTTGGGATGGTAGCCTTCTAATGGTTGTACTAGTTCTCTTAGTAAAACACAAGTGACTTGAAAGGAAACAGAAGACAGAGATCATTAAATGGTATATTTTAAATCTTTGCATATTGTTCAATGTAAATTTTACCACAAAAGAAAAAAGTCCTCTACACAAATATTAAACTCCAGCCAATCATGTGCATGCTAAAATACTTAGGGTTGAAGTGTACTGAGATCTGCTACTTTAAACTGCAACAACAGCAGCAAAAGATAAAATGATGGAATCCAGATGGTAGGTACATGAGTGTTCACAGCACAACTCTTTCGGTTTTTCTGCATGTTTAAAAAACACTTTTTTGAGACAGGGTCTTCCACTTTGTCTCCCAGGCTGGAATGCAATGGCGTGATCTTGGCTCACTGCAACCTCTGCCTCCTGGGCTCAAGTGATTCTCCTGAGCCTCAGCCTCCCAAGTACCTGGGAATACAGATGTGCACCACTGTGATTGGCTAATTTTTGTATTTTTGGTAGGTGCAGGGTTTCACCATGTTAGTCAGGCTCATCTTGACTGCTGGGCTCAAGCGAGCCACCTGCCTCAGTCTTCCAAAGTGCTAGGATAATAGACAAGAGCTGCCACCACACCCAGGCTATGTTTAAAATGTTTTATCATCAGCCAAGCACAGTGGCTCACACCTGTAATCCCAGTACTCTGGGAGGCTGAGGCAAGCAGATCGCTTGAGCCCAGGAATTTGAGACCAGCCTGGAAAGTAAAGTGAAACCCTGTCTCTAAAAAAAATTTTTTTTAATTTTTTATAATAAAATGTTGGGGAAAGAAGTAACTGCTTAAGAAGTGTGGATGACTAGGTGAAAAAAGGCAAGGGGATTAGAAATTGCAATTAAAAATCTTGAGTGAAAAAGAAAAGGAAGGCAGAGGTAATCACAGTACTGAAGAATGCCAATAGTTATAAACACATTAAAAATAAAGATTATGGCCAGGCTGCAGTGTGCCTTGATCACACCACTGCACTCCAACCTGGGCAAAAGAGCAAGACTATGTCTCTAAAAAAAAAAAAGAAAAAAGAAAACAGGAAAAAGACTAGAAGTACTAGAAAGAACAATATAAACCCAGGTAGCAAAGAAAGAAGATCAAACAAAATATAAGAAAAATGGGAACACATGTAAGAAGGATATGATATTTCAATATTTTTAAAATGCAATTAATATGAAGGAGGCTCTAAAATTAGAAAATTTTCATAAAATAAAACCTATCACATACCTTTAGTTTTTCCCTTTCAACAAATATATACCAAGAATTTACAAGGTACTATTTATATAGCACTGTCATTGCCTTGTAAGTAGGCAAAATAGAACACTGGGAAAATAAAAGTGGTAAAGAGACCAGAGTACTTCTACTATCTCTACATGTATTTCCTGGATGGTGTTCTCTGAAGCACAAAATGTTTGTTTTGAAGAAGTCCAATTTAACCTTTTCTTTCTCTTGTTGCTTCTTTTGATGTCATATCCAAGAAACCTACCCCAAGGCCATGAAGACTTATTTTTATATTTTCTTCTAAGCATTTTACAGTTTTACCTATTATACTTAGGTCTAGGATCCATTTTCAGTTCATGTTCATATATGGTGTGAGACAGGGATCCAACTTCACATTTTTGCACAAGGATACCTATTTGTCCCAGCACCATTTGTTGAAAAGACCACACTCTCCCACTAAATTATCTTGTCACCCTTGTCAAAAATCAACTGACCACAAAAGTAAGCGTTAACTTTCTGGGCACTTCATTGAGCTAAATGTCTATCCTATGCCAGTATTACATCATCTTGATTAACATGGCTTTGTAGTAAATTTTTAAATTGGGAAAACTGAGTCCTCCAAATTTTTTGTTCTTCCTTTAACACTGTTTGGCTATTCTGGGCCCCTTGCATTCCTATATAAATTTTAGAATGAGTTTGCCACTTTCTTTATTTTTTATTTTTTTGACACAGAATCTTGCTGTTGGCCAGGCTGGAGTGCAGTGGCGTGATATCGGCTCACTGCAACCTCCTTCTCCTGGGCTCTAGTAATTCTCCTGCCTCAGCCTCCTGAGTACCTAAGATTACAGGCATGTGCTACCATGCCTGGCTAATTTTTAGTAGAGATGGGGTTTCACCATGTTGGCCAGGCTATTCTCAAACTCCTGACATCAGGTGATCCACCTGCCTCTGCCTCCCAAAGTGCTGAGATTACAGGTGTGAGCCACTGCACCTGGCCTGAGTTGAAAGGGAAAGGGAAAGGGAAAGGGAAAGGAAAGGAAAGGAAAAGGAAAAGGAAAAGGAAAGGAAAGGAAAAAGAAAGAAAAAAAGAAAAAGTGTGGGGGGGAACAGCAGCTGAGGTTTTGATATAAAAATTAGCCAGGTGTAGTGGCTCACACCTGTAGTCCCACCAACTATTTGCAGGGCTGAGGCAGGAGGATTGCTTGAGCCCAATGAATAAGCCCTAGGCCAAAAAAAAAAAAAAAAAGAGAGAGAGAGAGAGAGATCACTTAAAAGTCTTTATATGAAGTAGTTAGACCTCCAGGTCCCCTTTCCATTGGTATCCTGGGAAACAGGAGATGAAGCACAGATAGGCTACTATCTCAGCTTCAATTTTATCTCCTAATCCTCAAGACACCAGAAGTTCTAGAAGACAAAAGGGACTCTGGGGAAGGGTAGGGTGAGCAATGGGAATAGGGATGAAGTAGGAAGTATGGGCTTAGGTGAAAGCCTGCATTTTGAAATGTGGGACTGCTTCAGCCCCCTTTAAATCACCCACCCTGCTCCCAAAATATAAACTCCTCTTCAAGGGAGGTCAAAATTGACCAACTCCACCTATTCTCAAATAAAGAAGTATATGAAAACCCACTAACTCAAAAGAATAACTTAGTGAAAATAAACTATGCAGGGAGAAGAAAACTTCAAAAATATCCATCACTAGTATCTTCATAAAATGAAGGCAAATTATAGCTATGAAACAAGAACCAGAGGCTATTAAAAAATTCAGAGAGTAAGGACAGGCATGGTGGCTCATGCCTGTAATCCCAGCACTTTGGGAGGCCGAGGCGGATGGATCACGAGGTCAAGAGATCTAGACCATCCTGGTCAACATGGTGAAATCCCATCTCTACTCAAAATACAAAAAAAAAAAAATTAGCTGGGCATGGTGGCGCGCGCCTGTAATCCCAGCTACTTGGGAGGCTGAGGAAAAAGAATTGCCTGAACCCAGGAGGTGGAGGTTGCGGTGAGCCAAGATCGCGCCATTGCACTCCAGCCTGGGTAACAAGAGCGAAACTCCATCTCAAAAAAAAAAAAAAAATTATATATATATATAAAATTAGCTGGATGTGGTGGCACATGCCTGTAATTCCAGCTACTCAGGAGGCTGAGGCCAGAGAATCGCTTGAACCCGGGAGGCAGAGGTTGCAGTGAGCCGAGATCACGCCACTGCACTCACGCCTGGGCAATGGGAATGCAACTCCATCTTAAAAAAAAAATTCAGAGAATAAATACAAGATCTTGGAAATTAAAATATAATAGTAGAAATTAGAAACACAATAGAAATCAGCAATTCTACCCTTAGGTATATACTCAAGAGAACTGAAAACTTATATCCACACAAAAACTTTTAACTGAATGTTCACAGCAGCATTATTCCAAATAGCCAAAAGTGAAAACAATCCCAATGTCCATCAACTGATGAATCGATAAGCAAATGTGGCATTTCCATACAATGGAGTATCATCCAGCCATGAAAGAAATATATTGGGCCTGGCATGATAGCTCATGCCTATAATGGCAGCACTTTGGGACACCACGGAAAGCGGATCATTTGAGGACAAGGGTTTGAGACCAGCATGGCCAACATGGTGAAATCCTGTCTCTACTAAACAAACAAAATAGCTGGGCGTAGTGGCATACACCTGTAATTCCAGCTACTCGGGAGGCTGAGGCATGAGAATTGCTAGAACCTAAGAGGTGGAGGTTACAGTGAGCCAAGATCGCACCACTGCAGTCTGGCCTGGGTGACAGAGCAAGCCTCTGTCTCAGAAAAAAAAAAAAAAAAGGAATAAAGTATTGACCCATGCTACAACAAGGGTGAATCCTAAAAACATGAGCAGACACAAAGACTATACGCTGAATAATTTCATTTATGTAAAATGCGCAGAACAGGTAAATCCATAGGGACAGAGAGTATAATAGATTCGTGCTTTCCACAAAGTCTAGGGGAAAGAGGAAATGGAGAGTGACTGCTATGGTATGGTTTCTCTGTGGGAGTCATGAAAACCTTCTGGAATTAGTGCTGATGACTGCACAACTGTGTGACTACACTAAAAAACCACTGAAAAGGTCACGACTTTAAAGGGCTAAATTTTACGATACATGAATAGTACCTCAATAAAAAAAATTAGTCTTAAAAAACTCAGGTTGGGAAATAAAGTTCAGGAAGTCTTACAGAAAACAGAAAAAAAAAAAAAAAAAAGACAGAGAGGCAGAAAATAAGAAAGAAAAATATATAGGGTTAAAGTATCAGTCCAGAGGGACCAACGTTCAAATAACTAAAGAAAGAGAAAACAGGCTGGATGTGGTGTTCATGCCTGTAATCCCAACATTTTGGAAGGCCGAGGCAGGCGGATCTCTCGAGCTCAGAAGTTGGAGCCTGGGCAACATGGCAAAACCTTGCCTCTACCAAAAAATCCAAGTATTAGCTGGGCATGACGGCACACACCTATAGTCCCAGCTACTTGTGGGGGCTGAGGTTGTAAGTCATGTTCACACCACTGTACTCCAGCCTGGGTGATAAAGCGAGACCCCACCTCAAAAAACAAAAACAGAGAGAGAGAGAAAGAGAAAACAAAAATAAATTATTAATAAAATAACTTCCCAGAAGTTAAGGACATGAGTTGCCAGACTGAAAGGGCTCAGTATGTTCAACAAGTCCTGCGTTCACACCAACGTATATCTTATTAATTTTAAACAATGAGAACAAAGATGATTTTACAAGCCTCCAGAGGTGAGAAAGTCAGGCCCACATATAAAGGATTTAGGATGGCTTCAAGACATTCAGAAGTAATTCTGGAAACAAGAAGATGGCAGTGATGCCTTCAAACTCCTGAAGGAAAATTGTAGACAATCTATAGGCAGCCTGTATCAGTCAGATCACTCTCTTCTCATACTTAATTATTAAAGACATTTTCACACATGAAAGGTCTCAAACATTTACCTCTTCTACATTCGTTGTCAATAAGTTAGTAGAAGAGAGGCTGAATCAAGTAAAAGTGAAAAACCAACAGAGAGGGAAACTTAGTATACAGGAAATAAATCAAACACAGAAGAGGGGCAAAAGGGTAACTCTGGAAGAATAATAGGTGTCTCAGAAAAAAAGCTACAGATTGGAGCAATATGATTCAAGAGACATAATGAACGACTGTCATTACCAAAATCCCCACAGCCCTTGGTACACATCCATTTAACATAAGATGTGCCTAGTCCAGGTTTTCACTGGAATTTAGTTTGTTTTGACCCGGTATGGATAAAGTTCCTGGTGCCCAGATGAGCTAAAGACTTATTTCACAGCACAGAAGTATTTTGCTTTTCCTTATTCCTAAGAGCTAGAGCATGATGAGCTTAGCTTAGAAGCAAAACCACATAGAGCAATCTACCCTCCCAATCACGTTTCTTCTAGATATTTACTGTAGTATCTTGTAAACACTTTAGTTGTGCCAGGTTCCCTGACTGTGGTAGCCTGTGTTTCTCCAGACTCAATAACAAATGTTCCCAATGACTCATCCAGAAAGGATCAAGGAAGACTCTTCAGCTTACCTTCTGGCAGCCTTTGTCTAATAACAGCAACATGCACCTTTCCTTTCATAGCCTCAGTTGATGCTTGCTATTCAATTTTCCAAAACAAAACGATATACTTCTTAGGGATACACACTACGGCAGAGATTGGCTTAATTGTTCACTAAGGCATTTTCTCTTTCCTTCCTTGCAGTTAAGTGTAGCCATCTGACTCAGTTCTAGCCAGTGGAATGTGGACAAAACTGATGTATACCACATCCTGGCCTGGCCCATCAAGCTTTCCATGCACTCTACCACAGTGTCTCTCTTTGCCCTTGCATCTGCCAGCCAGACACAGGAAACTCCAAGTCTCTGAGGCCCCAGGGGGTGGTAGAATCACTAGTGGAAAGCAGCCTGAGTCCCTCCATGACTCTGTGGAACAGACTACCACTCTGTCACTGCTTTTCAACTCATAGCAAAGATGTGAGAAATGTTGTGTTAAAAATCACTGAGATTTGGTAATTATTCATTAAAGTAGATTAGCGTATCCTGACTGACAGACTCAGAGAGGTAGTAGAGCTTTTCAGTTTTTCAAAATTAAACATTTTGGCTAAAAATACATGTATGAAGATGGAAGATGTTGCAGGCTTGAGCAGAGAATGGTCCCAAGAGAATGACTAATGTGTTAAATAAATATGTTATTTCTTGAACTAGGTAGTAGGACCACAGGTGTTCATTCATGTATTCTTCTTCCTAAAACTGTATTTTTGTTTTCTATTTCTCTATAGTTCACAACTATTTTTTTTGCCCAAAATAGTTTTATAACTTATAAATTAATTTACATTATAAGCTAAGATAGACAGATAGATAGACAGATACTCTTGAAAAATCTGTTACAGCATTTGAAGAGAAAGCAACAGGGAAACAGAAAATTATGCAAATGTAAAAAGCAAATTTTAACTCCCTGAAAAAACAAAGTTAAACAAGAAAGGAAACCAGCATGATATACTACATGGCTGACCAGTAAGCAATATTTATTTCATTATAAAGAAAACATCAACTATTGATTTTAAATTTCAAAACTGGAATGCTGCAGAGAGGGAAAGTGGGATGAAATAGTGAAGAAATACAAAATAACAATAAAACCACCCACCATCTGAAGATACTCCTATTCTAATAAAGTTGTTTTTTAAACAAAAATTGTTTTACATGGCCGGGTATGGTGGCTCATGTCTGTAATCCCAGCACTTTGGAAGGTAAGACAGGCGGATCACCTGAGGTCAGGAGTTTGAGACCAGCCTGGCCAACACAGTGAAACCCCATCACTACTAAAAATACAAAAATTAGCTGGCGTGGTAACAGGTGCTTGTAATCTCAGCAACTTGGGAAGCTGAGGCGGGAAAATTGCTTGAATCAGGGAGGCGGAAGTTGCAGTGAGCCAGGATCATGCCACTGCATGCCAGCCTGGACAACTGGGTAAGACTCAGTCTCAAAAAAAAAAAAAAAAAAAAGTTTCTGAAATATACTATCTTGTAACCAGTTTGGTAGACAAACTCTAAGATGGTTCCCCACCCTAATCCTCCTTCCTAGTGTTCACACCTTTGTGTCATTATTTCTCCATGAATGTGGGTGGGTCCTGTGACTTACTTCTAGCCAACAGAATATGGCAAAGGTTATATAGGATGTTATTCCCATAACTATGTTACATTATATAAGACGGTCCTGCTAACAGACTTACTCTAGAGGCTTTAGTCATTTAGACACAATACCATAGGGGACGTGTCATACTGAGAAATATGGGGCCAGAAACAACTACAGGTTCCCTCTAGGAGCTCAGAACAACCTTTAGAAACCAAAGTTGCCTTGAGATGACCAACTGACCTCTCAAGAATAAGAAGCCTCAGTGCTAAAACCAAAAGGAAATTAATTTTGGCAACAACCTAAGTGGGTCTAGAATTGAGTTTTTCACCACTGAAGTCTGCAGGTGAGAACTCAGCCCAATCAACACCTTAATTTGCCTCAACACTTTGACAATGGATGCTAAATAGAGGACCCACACTCTGTTTGAGACTCCTACCCCAGAGAAACTGGGAGATAATAAAATGAATGTTATTTTAAGCTGTTCAGTTTGTGTAATTAGTGGCATGGCTTAGAAAACTAACAGGCTAACTTTTAAAACTTTGGATAAACCAAATTCAGCAAAGCTTCAGGATACAAAATCAACATTTTACAAAGTTGCATTTCTATATGCTAAAAATGAACACTCTACAAAGTAGAATAAAAAACAATTCCTTTTTTTTTTTTTTTTTTTTTTTTGAGACAGAGTTTTCGCTCGTTACCCAGACTGGAGTGCAATGGAGCGATCTCGGCTCACTGCAACCTCCGCCTCCTGGGTTCAGGCCATTCTCCTGCCTCAGCCTCCTGAGTAGCTGGGATTACAGGCACGTGCCACCATGCCCAGCTAATTTTTTGTATTTTTAGTAGAGACGGGGTTTCACCTTGTTGACCAGGATGGTCTCGATCTCTTGACCTCGTGATCCACCCGCCTCGGCCTCCCAAAGTGCTGGGATTACTGGCGTGAGCCACTGTGCCTGGCCAACAATTCCATTTTTAATAGCTATCAAAAAGAATAAATTACTTACAAATAAACTTAACTAAGGAGACAAAAGACTTATAAACTGAAAACTATAAATCATTGTTAAAAATTAAGGAGCCATAAATAAATGGAAATACATCCCCTTCTCATGGATTAGAAGACATAATACTGTTAAAATAATACTACCCAAAGCAATCTACGCATTCAATGCATTCCCAGTCAAAATCCCAATTTTTTTGCAGAAGTGAAAAAAAAACCCCACACTAAAATTAAAATTCATATAGACTTTCAAAGGAATCCAAATAGCCAAAACAATCTAGAAAAAGTTGGAAGATTCACACTTCCTGATGTGAAAACTTACTACAAAACTACAATAATCAAAACAGTGTGTTACTAGAATAAAGACAGATATATAGACCAACAGAATATAATACGGAGCCCAGAAATAAATATATGTATAGTCAAATGATTTTTGATGAAGTTGCCAGTCAATGGAGACTGGACAGTCATTTCAACAGATGGTGCTAGGAAAACTATCCACATTCAAAAGAATGAAACTGGAACTTTACCTTACACTAAGGGTCCCCAACCCACAGGCCATGGACTGGTGGCAGTTAGGAACCAGGCCACAGAACACGTGGTGAGCAGTGGGCAAGCGAGCGTTACCACCTGTGCTCCGTCTCCTGTCAGATCAGCTCTCAGAGGAGCACGAATCCTATTGTGAACTGTGCATGAAAGCAGTCTAGGATGCATGTTCTTTATGCGAATCTAATGCCTGATGATCATCCGAAGTGGAATGGTTTCTTTTCTTTTTTATTCCCCAAAACTATCCCTCTACCCACCCCACTCCTGTCCATGGAAAAATTGCTTTCCACAAAACTGGTCCCTGGTGCCAAAAAGGTTGGGGACCACTGCCTTACACCATACAGAAATCTAGTTAACTCAAATTGGATCAAAGACCTAAACAAATGAGCAAAAACCATAAAACTTGTAGGAGAAAATATATGGGAAAAACTTCATGATACTGGATTTGGCAATGATATCTAGGACATACTAAAAGCACAAGCAACAAAAGAAAAGGTAAGCTGGATTTTATCAAAATTTAAAACTTTGTTTTGTGTTGTGGCTCACATCTGTACTCCCACCACTTTGGGAGGCTGAAGTAGGAAAATCACTTAAGGTCAGGAGTTCAAGACCAACCTGGCTAACATAGTGAGACCCCATCTCTATTAAAAATAAAAACTGGGCCAGGCATGGTGGCTCAAGCCTGTAATCCCAGCACTTTGGGAGGCCGAGGCGGGCAGATCATGAGGTCAAGAGATTGAGACCATCCTGGCTAACCTGGTGAAACCCCATGTCTACTAAAAATACAAAAAAATTTAGCTGGGTGTGGTGCCATGTACCTGTAGTCCCAGCTACCCGGAGGCTGAGGCAGGAGAACTGAGTGAACCCGGGAGAAAGAAGTTGCAGTGAGCCGAGATCGTGCCACTGCACTCCAGCCTGGTGTCTGGCGACAGAGTGAGACTCTGTCTAAAAAAAAAAAAGAAGAATTAAAAAATAAATAAATAAAAATAAAAACTGGGCTGGGTGTAGTGGTTCACGCCTGTAATTCCAGAACTTTGGGAAGCCCAGGCAGGGGGATCAAGGTCAGGAATTCAAGGCCAGCCTGGCCAACATTTAGTAACCCGGCTCTACTAAAAATACAAAAATTAACCAGGCATGGTGGTGCACACCTGTAATCCCAGCTACTCAGAAGGCTGAGGCAGAGAATAGCTTGAACATGAAGGCAGAGGTTGTAGTAAGCCAAGACTGTGCAACTGCAATCCAGCCTGGGACAGAGCGAGACTCCATCTCAAAAAAACATAAAATAAAAACTATGTACCTTAGAGCACACTATAAAAAAGTAAAAAGACAACCCATGGAATAAAAAAAATTTGCAAATCACATAGCTGATAAAGGGTTGATAAAAAGAATTCCTACGACCCAGCAACAACAAAAAGCCAATTAAAAAGATAAATAAAAGACAGAAGTAGACATTTCTCCAAAGAAGACGCACAAATGGTCACATGAAACGATGCTTAGCCGAGCATGTGGGCTCAACGTACGTAATCCCACCACTTTGGGAGGCTGAGGCAAGAGGATTGCTTGATCCCAGGAGTTGGACACCAGCCTGGACAATGTTGCTTGAACCCAGGAGTTGGATACCAGCCTAAGCAATGTATCTCTACAAAATATAAAAAAAGAGGCTGGTCGTGTAATCCCAGCACTTTGGGAGGCTGAAGTGGGCAGTTCATTTGAGGTCAGGAGTTTCAGACCAGCCTGACCAACATGGAAAAACCTGTCTCTACTAAAAATATAAGCCTGGCGAAGTGGCGCATGCCTGTAATCTCAGCTACTACAGAGACTGAGGCAAGAGAATCGCTTGAACCCAAGAGGTAGAGGTTGTGGTGAGCCGAGACTGCCCCACTGCACTCCAGCCTGGACAACAAAAGTGAAACTCCATCTCAAAAAAAAAGGGCCAGGTGCGGTAGCTCACGCCTGTAATCCAAGCACTTTGGAGGCCAAGGCAGGCAGATCACCTGAGGAGACCAGCCTGACCAACATGGTGAAATACCATCTTTAAAAAAAGAAAAAGAAAAAAGAAAATCAGCTGAACATGGTGGTACATGCCTATGGTTCTACTCGAGGGGCTGAGGTGAAAGGATCACTTTAGCCCAGGAGGTCGAGGCTGCAGTGATGCAGTGAGACAGTGATTGTGTCACTACACTCCAGCCTGAGTTCCAAAGCCAAAAAAAAAAGGGAGGGAGGGAGGGAAATAAAAGATGTGCAATATCACTCATCATCAGGGAAATACAAATCAAGACCACAGTGAGATACCACCCTATTAGAGATTGTATTTTAAAAATAATAGACTTTTGTTGTGTTAGAAAACAGGGCCAGGCACAATGGCTCACACCTGTAATCCCAGCACTTTGGGAAGCCAAGGCTGGTGGACTGCTTGAGCATAGGAGTTTGAGAACCTCCTTAGGACACATGGTGATACTTCATCTTTACAAAAACTACAAAAATTAGCCAGGCATGGTGGTGCACACCTGTACTCCCAGCTACTCAGGAGACTGAGGTGGGAAGGATTACTTGAGCCCAGGAGGTCAAGGCTATAGTGAGCTGTGATCAGGCCACTGCATTCCAGTCGTGGTGACAGAGTGAGACCCTGTCTCAAAATAAATAAAAATGAAACAATCAAAAAGAAAACAGAAAATAACAAGTGTTGGCAAGGATGTTGAGAAATTGGAACCACTGTGCATTGCTGGTGGTAATGTAGTATGGTGGTTCCTCAAAAAATTAAACATAGAATTACCAAATAAAATTTTGTAATTATCAAATTAGCAGCAATTCCATTTCTGGGTACATACACGAAAGAACTGAGTGGCACTTGAACCGATACTTGTATACTCATATTCATGGTGGCATTATTCCCAAGAGCAGAAAGAAGGAAACAACCCAACTACCAACAGATGATTAGACAATATGGTATAAACATCAAAGGAATATTATTCTGCTTTAAAAATAAATGAAATTCTGATACATGCTACAACGTGGATGAATCTTGAAGATATCATGCTAAGACAAATGAGACAGACACGGAAGACAAATATTACATGATTCCACTTATATGAGGTACCTAGAGTAGACAAATTCATAGAGTCAAAAAGTAGAACAATGGTTACCAAGGGCTACGAGCATGAGGTGTTATTGTTTAATGGGCAGAGCTTGTTTGGGATGGTGAAAAGGTTACGAAGATGGATAGAGGTGATAGTTACACAATAATGTAAAAGTACTTAATATCACCGAATTGTACACTGAAAAAGTGTTTAAATAATAAATGTTATGTTACGTATAGTCATGTGCTGCATAACGATGTTCCAGTCAACAATGGACTACACATTTGACAGTGGTCCCATGAGATTATAATGGAACTGTCCTATACAGGTGTACCCTTTTTAAGAGATGGCGTCTCACTGTGTTGCCCAGGCTGGTATGCCTTGGCTATTAACAGGTGTGCTCATAGCACACTACGGCCTAGAACTCCTGGTCTCAAGTGAGACCTCAGCCTCCTGAGTACCTGGGATTACAGGTGCACACCACCATGCCTGGCCTATTTTCTAACCTTTTATATAATATTTTAACTGTATCTTTTCTATGTTTAGATATACAGAAACTTACCATTGTGTTGTAATTGTCTACAGTTACAGTATTCAGTACAGTAACATGTGCACAGGTTTATGGCCTAGGAACCACAGACTATAACGTATAGTCTAGGTGTGTAGAGGCTACACTGTCCAGATTAGTGTAAATGCACTCTATGATGTCTGCACGAGAAAATTACCTAATGATACAGTTCCCAGCACATATCCCTGCCATTAAGCAACACATGACTGTATTTTACCATAATAAAAAACTTTTTTTTTTGAGATGCAATCTTGCTCTGCCGCTAGGCTGGAATGCAGTGGCACAATCTCAGCAACCTCCACCTCCCAGGTTCAAGCAATTCTCCTGCCTCAGCCTCCCAAGTAGCTGGGATTATGGGTGCTCACCACCACACCCAGCTAATTTTTGTATTTTTAGTAGAGGTTTCACCATGTTGGCAATAACAAATATTTTTTAAAAAGGTCAACAGAGTAAATTTTGTTATCTATATTTTACCACAATTTTAAAAACAAAACAAACCTTATTTGGATTGCAAAGGATGAATCTGGCAAGACAAAGAGAAAAATGCCCTCTCATTTCCTTGACTGTTCACCTAGACACAGCGTTATTTGTGACAAGGAAAAAAACATCTAATCTGAAGCTGAATTTGTTTCTATATTTAGTCTATAATCCTTGGGTCACCTGACTGGAACACTTACTTTTTAAAAAAACGACAACGCTGTATATTCAGTTTGCTCATGATTAAGCCATTTAACAGGGAAATACATATTTTAACATCCTAATCCTCTGCACACAGTACAGTATACTCTAACTTACAAAACAGAAAACCAAAAGATTGCTCCTAGCTGTTAATATATTTCTACTTAGGAAAGTGGGCATATAAGGAACAGCAACACGGTTAGAACCGTAACAAAAATTAATTTGCTTCCGTAAAGCAGTAAAGATAGCTGTTATACCAAAACTAGTTAGAAATGTGGTGTTCGTAATGAAAGAACATTAAGATATACAGGGTTCAAAATGAAAACAACGGAAAAAGATAATCCATGATTCTTTAACAAAGATTTTAATATTCCACTTGGGAGAAAGCATCCTGATACGTATTCCAAGGCTTTTCCCAGTTCTTTACCACTCTCTCTTTCTCTGCTGTTCTTTATTTATTTTCTTTTGCTTTTTTCTTTTTTTTCCCCCCCCCGGGGAGGAAAGGAAGGCTGAGGCAGAGAAGGGAAAATAAGATAATGGGAATAAACTGATAAGAAAAAACAAAAATACGAGTTTATTTTTTCTCCTCATACTGAATATACATCATCCTCATCATCATAAATGTGAACAACCCCAATTACTGAGGGCAAAGGAAAACTAAATTTCCTGCAGTCACAGCCTAATCTAAACAAAAAAGTGGGGGCCGGAGAGAACGAGCTGGGCTTGCAATTGTAAATTAGATTTGTATGCCAGATTCTCCAAATGATGTTGACTGTAATACAAAGCTACAGCTGAACATGGTGACATGAACCTTGGTCAAAGGGTGGAACACTAAGTTTTTATCACCTTTCTAGCCTAAGAAGTGACATCAGTTAAAGAACTTTAAACTCAAGTGTTTCGCTCACTAAGAATAAAAAACACCAAGGTTTTCGTAAGACACCACATAATACAAGGAGGTAACTATGCTAGGAGAGAGCACCTGGTAATAACCAAGAGTTTAAAGACGTGACTTCATGATACTCTATAACCACAGGAAAAACAGAATGACAACTTGGGAAGAAGTTAATGTATCTGAACTCAAAATCATCCTGTAAAATAGTCCATTATTCCAAGAGTCCTTTTGACCCTAATGGCAAGTATGAAGGGCTCTGAACTGGACTGCTATTTTACTGTGGGCCTCCATATGCCAGTAACAATAATGCCTTTTCCCTGTTGTAAAACATTTGACTGATTCTTGGCAAACACTCTCATATAACCAGAAGATAACATCAATGCTGGCACATTTTCTAAAAGCTTTCTTGTGGATTATTTTTCCAAAAACTTTCCTCCTGGCCAGGCGCAGTGGCTCATGCTTGTAATCTCAGCACTTTGGGAGGCCAAGGTGGGAGGACGACGTGAGCTCAGGAGTTTAAGACCAATGTGGGCAACATGGGGATACTCCATCTCTACAAAAAAGACAAAACTTGGGCCCTGTGTGGTAGTGCATACATATAGCTCCAGCTACTTGGCAGGCTGAGGTGGGAGAATTACCCGATCCCAGGAAGTCAAAAATTCAGTGAGCTGTGATCTACCACTACACTCCAGCCTTGGCATCAGAGTAAGACCTATCTCAAAAAAAAAAAAAAAAAAAAAAAACCTTCACTCCTTAGTTTTCCTCAATAAGAGGAAGAAGCAAGGCAGGGCGCAATGGCTCACGCCTGTAATCCCAACACTTTGGGAGGCCGAGGCGGGTGGATCACGAGGTCAAGAGATCGAGACCATCTTGGTCAACACGGTGAAACCCCGTCATTACTAAAAATACAAAAAAAATTAGCTGGGCATGGTGGCACGTGTCTGTAATCCCAGCTACTCAGGAGGCTGAGGCAGGAGAATTGCCTGAACCCAGGAGGCGGAGGTTGCGGTGAGCCGAGATTGTGCCATTGCACTCCAGCCTGGGTAACAAGAGCGAAACTCCGTCTAAAAAAAAAAGCAGGGGAGGAGGAGATGGCAGCAAAAAACTTGGATCACAGGATACACAGGCTAAGTAGATGTTCACCCCAAAACTTAGCCTTAATCTTCTGAATGCAAAATGCCCTTTATAACTCCCCCTTCTGTGGTTGCCACTGATCCTAAACCACAGGCCTTCCTGACGTGCAGAAGACCAGGCTAGATTATGGTTATGTGGTAGGTTCTGTCAGGCAAGCTTTGACAAGGTCTCAAAATAAACCCTGGGTACAAGCCAGGGAAGCTGCCACTCACAGGCTCTGACTACATCAAGCTGTAGTCCTTCAGCTTGTAATTTTTTTTCTCTTTGTCTCTCATTTCAAAAAGGAAAAGAATCCTGAACCTCCTCCTGGCCACAAGTAACCTGTATAACATCAAAACATAAAACTTAAGCCTCCTTTATTCTGTTCAGAAACACTTTGCAGAATAAAGATTGAATCTGTACCTACTTCCTGTCTTGAGAAAGTAATCCATCAATAGCACCCTGGTTTGCAAAAGGATTTTTGGATCTCAAACTCCACAGAGGGTTTATTTTATTACAAATAGAGTAGGAGGTGGAACATAAAAGAAGAGAGAAGGTAGATTATTTACTTCTTTCCTGACTAATAACATAGTAGCCAACTTATATGGGGCAGGAAGTTAAACTATACACAATGCTTTTAATTGATACTGGTCATAAAATTCTGAAACAATCAACCTACTATAAAACTATTACTAAATAGAAATGCTTTCTATATGACAGCACCAGTCTTCAAACCACAATAGTTCTACTTTTACCAGTACGAATAAAATTAACCACCTGACACTCAAATGTTTTTAAGTACCTTATAAAATACATTTGCAATATGTTTTAATGGAGAGATACGTAAAGAACACATAGTAATTAAGAGCTCCTTTCCCCTTCCACAAGCCCAAGAAATAAGTTAAATTCCATTATAAATAAAGTCCAATATAGGATTGAGAGCTTTTTATAGCTTCAGTCCCAATCTTAGTCACACTTTGAAAATACATTCTATATACATTATTAACTAGCGCAAAGACTTATATACAAATTGTTCATTATAGCAGTGTTTGTAGAAGGCTAAAACCAACCTAAATGTCTGTCAATAGAAAACGGTAAAATAAATAACGGAAAAAGAATAAATTATGGTTCATCTATACTAGGCAAGACTTGCAGTCTTTTAAAAAAAAAAGTGAGATAGAAATATGTGCTAAATATAGAAAGATCATCATATGGCAAAGAATGAAAGACACAGTATATTTCTCCTAAACATATGTGACTGTATATATGATAGAAATCTGAAAAGAGATACACAAGAAACCATTAACACTGGTTGCTTGGATTGGGGGTGGGGGCAAGGAAAGGGTGAGAGTTTGTGGTGGAAAGCAGATTTTCTTTTCATCATATACCACATTTTTAAATGTTTTATCAATTTTTAAAAGTCCCAAAAACATCTACTGACCCTATGAAGTAAGCATTCTCCTTCTATAATGCCATTTCTTCCCCTCCTTAATCATCTCTACTTTTATCTACTGTTCTCCCTACCACTATGCTAAAACAAATGGATACATATGTTCCCTATGAAATGGAATTATTTCTTGACCTCCCCATAGAAATAAACAATGGAACAAATAAAAAGGTATAGCATATGATCAACCCAGTTTTTAGCCCAGTGTTTGGCTCCTTTGAAGTCTAGAATAATTTATCATAAGCCAAAAAGTTCATAAGGTAAGTTTTGCTCAACTCCCTCCTTCTGAAGTTTTAAAAGTTGAGTTTTATTTATTTTTGAGACAGGTTAATTTTATTCGTACTGTCTCCCAGGCTGGAGTGCAGTGGTGCTTTCAGGGCTCACAGCAGCCTCAACTACCCAAGCTCAAGTGATCTTCCCACCTCAGCCTCACAAGCAGCTGGGACTGCAGGAGCAGACCACCAGCTAATTGTTTTTTGTAGAGACAAGGTCTCACTATGCTGCTCAGGCTGGTCTTGAACTCCTGAGCTCAAGCATTCCTTCTGCCTTGGCCTTCAAAAGTTGGGGTATAAATGATGATCATAGATTCTATTCTTTATTTGCAAACTGGATAAAGTAATACACTTTCCTGAGTAAGGGACCATCTCTCCATTTAGATTTTCCAGATAGAAAGCAACTACTTAAAAGTAAAAAGCTAACAAACAGCCTCTATTTTGCAGGTGCAATGGATAACGATCCTAAGATAAAGACAGAAGAATTTTCTTTTCTTTTGAATGATCCTCATCAACATTCCCAGGACACTGCAGGAATTATTTTTTTCTATATATGATCAACACTTCCTTCTCACACTAGGAACAGGGTAAACAATCCACAGAGTTCTGCAAGAAATTGTTCCCTCCCTCTTGCTAAATTAATTTCTAATAAAGACTTGCTTTTATTTTGAGAGGCAGAGACACTTTGCCAAATATATTCTCCACATCACCTTTCCCTTTCGTTATGGAGATACTTAAATCCTGACGTGGGAAGGTTTCCCTTGCATATTTACCTATAAAGACTGTCGGTTATGGTAATTTCCACAAGGGATTTTCCAAAAGGGAATCTCTGTTCACAGGGAACTGAAACTCTTAAGTCACTATTAGCTGGACAAAGGTCAAAAGCAACATTAGGAAACACTCTGAATATACTGGATAGTCAAAGTAAAAAAAGACAGCAAAATTTAGTGAAAGAAGTAAAGGAATTTAGTAAGCTGGATCGACAGGACCGACTTGGCATTACTTTATCACTAGCTAACGTTCTTTACAAAGGAAAATCAAGGTGAAAAGCAGGTGAACTCCAACAGAAGGAAAAGAAAAAACAAGGCTAAGGGTATCAAGATAATTCTCTGATTTCAACCTTATTTTACCTAACATTTTTTAAGTGAAAAATGATCAAATTACATTTCAGCAATAAAAAGTTATTTCTAGTTTAAAGTGAATTCATTCCAATCACAACTTCAATACACACTTTCTTCTAGAACAGAAGTCAAATAAGAACTCAGCATAGTTTCATTCTACATTTTAAAAGACAGAATCACAAAAATAGGTGATGCTTTCCACTCAAAATATGTTGCATTGTGCAAATTCTTTCAGCGAACATTTTCTTACCTTAGTGATGGTAGCTCTCCTTTCCACTGACATTTACTTCTAGACCCCTTCATTTATCTTCCCACATCTGGCAAAAAAAAAAAAAAAAAAAAAGTGGGAGGGGGCGGTAAAACCACAGCAATCACTTAAAAACTAATATACTATTCTAAACTCGAGCATTCTGCAAATACTTCAACTTTTATTTCATCACCATTCTTAATGATGATAAATATGAAGCAACAGACCTGACAAAACATAACACCACATTTCCTATAAAACGAGTAAAGAACACCAGCTCATTAGGCAGACACGAACTTAGCTTTTCTCTATTTCACTTTTTAGATTCATAGCAATGATTCCCAGAGTGAACTAACTTCGAAATGAATCACACTTTCCGAAATTCTTATTATACATGAGTGTAATACTAGGTCATTATCTCTGTATCTGTTAAACAGAGCATGATGTTGGTTAAACAGGGTTAGTACTGCGAGATATTCAAACCACAACAACCTTGGAGTCCCTGCCAACTAACTCTATTTGCAACACAGCATTCTCCAATAATTGCACTTTTTCACGCAGATTTATCCCCAAATTAAAATGTTATCTTGAAAAAACACTATTTTAAACACTGATTAAGAACTTATCCACCCATACCCTGCTCTCCCTCTCTCGTTTCATGGCTGCACCCACATTCTCCTCCCATTACGACAACATAAAAAAATTAAGAGCCACTATTATCCTTACGTATCATTTTTAGTCGGTCAACCCACTCTATATTTTTTTTTGTTTATAGTAGAAACGTGAATCATTAAATGGAAGCTCAAAGAAAACCAGCTCGTAACAGTTAAAGTTTAGGATGCAGTATTTATCTAGCTGGCCATCTCTCAGCAGCCTGTATTTGTATCTCCCACGGTAGAAAAAGTAAAGCAAACACTTGAACATTTTCCCTCTAAGAAAGAAAAAGTGGGTTTCCTTAGGTCCTCCTGCATCCTGCTGGTAACTCACTGGCAGGGCTGACTGGAGCTCCGTAACTTAACAATCTAGGTGTCAATAACGCCTCATAGTAGTCAAGTATTAACCCAGCAAGGGCCTGTTAAACCTGCGCTCCAACTAGGGTCAAGGAGGAAGGAGTAAAATTCCCCCAAAAACGTTACGCCCTACACCGTCCCAACACCGTTCCCTGGGGTGCTCGTCCGGGGACAGAACCGGAGTGTGGCGTCTGGGGAGGAAGAGAAGGGGCCTTGGGCACCCGAAACGGAGGGACAGCTGCCCAATTTGATTTCTCGGACAGTGGGACTAACACGTACCTTTCCCCAGCGCGGAGGAAGGGTGAGCGTTAGGAATCAGACTGGATGCCTGAGAACGCCGCAGGCAGGGGGCGACCCCAGCCCGGGAGCCCGCCGGGGGCCGGCCAGTCCCCAGGGAAGCCCGGCCCCCTAGCTGAGGCCAGAGGCGGCGCGGATCCCACGGGACTGCGGAGGCCGGGAAGGAGGCCCCTAACTCCCTGCTGCCCGCTCCCATCGGGCCGGCGGCAGGAGCGGCCCGTACCTGTGTTTGGGCGCCGGCTGTGACTGCGTCGCTGTCCGGGAAGGGCCGAAGCGCTGCTCGCCCGCCCGGCGCCCGTTGGGGCGAGGGGCGAAGGGCGCGGCTGGTCGACTCCCTGTCGGGTCCCTGGCAAGGCGGGCGGGGATGGGCGCGGCGGCTCTCGACTCCGGCAGCCGGCTAGTCGGTCACGCCGATGTGCCTTCGGCGCCGCGGCGGAGACAGCGGGAACCGGCCCCGGGAGGAGCCGCAGCCTGAGCGGCCGACTAAGGAGGCGAAGGATGGGCGGGGCCACAGGGTCGACGACCCGCTCACCCGGAAGCAGTTGTGGCCGCGACTGCCCAGGAGTGGCGCTACCGCGGGCAGGGCTCGTGCCCCGCTGGGCAAAGTACCCGGGGCTGTCACACGGCGAGCTGATCCCTGGGCCGCAGGGTGAAGTTCCCCAAGCGGCCGTGCTCGTGCCTCCCTGTTCCGCCATTGCGAGCCGGAGGGAGGGCGGCGAGGCGTGGCTGCCGGTAGGGCGGCGCCCGGCTGCCGGTGGGGCGGAGGCCTGAGGCGGCCTTGGCGGGGTGGCTTGTCTAGGTCCCACGGTTCCTGCGCTGTCTCTCCGAACCAGTACCGGTGCCAGTAATGTGAAC
The DNA here is from genome assembly GCF_049354715.1 of Callithrix jacchus. Classification (NCBI taxonomy): domain Eukaryota; kingdom Metazoa; phylum Chordata; class Mammalia; order Primates; family Cebidae; genus Callithrix; species Callithrix jacchus. Next base: position 75,073,424 of record NC_133518.1, read on the forward strand.
TGATAAGTGTGCCGGTTTAAGGCTGCCCCTGCCCCGGTTGCCTCTAAACCCTGCGGCCTGGTGGGCGTGGGAAAGTGGACTGCAGTAGCGCTGTGTTAGAAAGCGAGTTTGCGCGGGAGGGTGGGTGTGGTCGAAATGCCAAAGCCTTATCTCAAAAATGAAAACGCGTGACCTGAAAATTATTTCTGGTGAAGAACGCTTGCCCGAGAGGTGGGGGGCGGAGGGGGGAGCGGGATGGAGGGAGGAGTACGGAGTCTGCTAAAAATCTGAAAGACGCTGGCTTGTCATTTATTCCGGAAGTATCCATCGAGGCTCACCACGTTTAAGGCACTAGGGGAGGACCAGAGTCGTGCATTTGGAAAGCTTACCTTCGAATGGAACAGACGGACTGAAGTAAATAAGGTAATCACAGGTGTGGTAAGGCTTTGCCGGAAACAGAATGATGAAAAAGATTTTGTGGGCAAGGCCTCTTTGGCTGGATAGTAGGATGGCTAGAGAAGACCTCCAGGAGAAAGTGATAATTGAGGAGCCTCCTGACAAAAAAAGGCATGAAAAACACCTAAACAAGACTTTACATATAGGGACTGCAGATTTCAGAACCCCCTGAATAAGCCCACTAGGTCCATGTTGAGTGTCTGTCTCTGAAGCCTTGTAAGGGCTGTTTCTGTACTGTCCACTTCCCCTACAATTTCAGAAGGCTTGATCACTCTTAGGGGTTATGGAGTCTGGCGTTGTGGTGCTAATGAGAGAATTTCTAGAGACAGGGCATTATACCTATCAGCCTTGAAACACAAATGCTTTAACCTTTCACTGCGTCTATGTCCCTATTTTTCTCAGAGCCATGAGTAAACATTAAAACTATGATTTTTACGTTGGCATGTTATGATCTGAATAAAATGATTAATGACATCTTTTGCCAAATTTGTTGAAGACAAAATGGAGAGGGATTTATTCAGATGCAGTACCTGAATAATACCAACAAACCCAAGATGTATTAAATATTAACTGCACAATTAATAAAAAATTGTCTAGATAATACATTAGATTCTCTTGCCCTTTTAATTTTACTCCTTTGCCACTTGTTTTGATTCATGCAAACCAGCAGAAATATTTTGCATTGTGTTTCTGGGTAAACTGGGACTGAGAGGTAGCTAAGATTACTGATCACTTTCTGTTTCCACAGCATTGTGTTAGGAACTTAAATATCTCTTCCAGTATTAGGACTGACCTTGAGATATGGGTTTTGTTTTGTTTTGTTTTGTTTTAGAGACGGGGTTTCACCGTGTTGGTCAGGCTGGTCTTGAACTCCTGACACTTCATTGATCCACCGGCCTCAGCCTCCCAAAGTGCTGGGATTACAGGCTTGAGCCACCACACCCGGCCTGAGATATGGGTGGTTATTATACCCACTTTAGTAACAAAGACATTGAGGTTCAGAGAGATTGTGATATATCTACGGTAGCAAAACTAGTAGCTGGAAGAGCCAAAATTTGAACTCTCTTTGGCCCTACTAAATGCATCACCATGAATTATTTCATGGGCAGTCTTTCCTTGCACATTTCCTTGTGACTTTTTTCTGTCAAGGATATGTGTTCCTATATCTTTTTGGAATATTCTGACATGGGAATGCCTCCAGGTCTGTGAGGACTGACTTCTCTGGGGTTGTATCAATAGATGAAGGAAAAATTTGCAATTGTTTGTACAGTTGGGGGGATGAGGTAGTATAATGTGTACATTTTTGTTCCTTTCATAACAAATTCTTCACAGTTTTTATTGATGAGGCCAAGAAATAAATGTTTGGATACAACTTTTATTTTTATTAGTAAAGTGTGTCTAGGTCAGGCATAATGGCTCACACCTGTAGTCTCGCTATTTGGGACTCTAAGGCAGGTGAATTGCATAAGCTCAGGAGTTCAAGACTAGCCTGGGGAACATGGTGAAACCTTGTTTCTACAAAAAATTAGCTGGGCATGGTGGCATGTACCTGTGGTCTCAGCTACTTGGGAGACTGAGGTGGGAGAATTATTTGGGCCCAGGAGGTCAAGGTTGCAATAAGATGTGATCATGCTACTTCCCTCCAGCCTCCATGACAGAGAAAAACTGTCTCAAAAAAAAAAAGTGTGTCTGGATTCGTGTTAGATACATTTTTTCTAATTTTATTTAACTCCTTACATGCCTGTGGAAACCTAGCAATATAACTGTCTTTGACTGTGTATATTTGTTTTAAGTTCTCCTGCTAAGAGTTCTCATCTAGATTTAAATTTTTTTTTCATGATGTTATGTTTTTCTTTTTTACTTTTTATTTGGAAATAATTATAGACTCACAAAAAATTGCAGAAATAGTACAGAGGTCCTCTGTAGTATTTGCCCAATTTCCCCCATTGGTATCTTACATACCTGTAATACCTTATTAAAACCAGGAAATTGACATACCGCTGTCTTCTTTAAGTTTTTAATTTCTTTTTATGCTTAATCATATCAAAAAGTTTCCATTTTGCAATAATTCATTTCTATTTTATTTGACTTCACCCTTCCTCTCCTAAATTAGCATATGTTCATAAGCTTGCCCTGGTACTCATCTTGAATTACAATTTTATTTTTTAAATTTTCTGGGTCAGGCTGGGCACGGTGGCTCATGCCTGAATTCCCAGCACTTTCAATGGCCAAGGCGGACAGATCACAAGATCAGGAGATCAAGACCATCCTAGCCAACATGGTGATACCCTGTCTCCACTAGAAATACAAAAAATTAACCAGTCATGGTGGTGCGCGCCTGTAGTCCCAGCTACTCAGGAGGCTGAGGCAGGGGAACCCGGGAAGCGGAGGTTGCAGTGAGCCAAGATTGCGCCACTGCACTCCAGCCAGGTGACAGAACAATACTCCATCTCAATTAAAAAAAAAATTAGCTGGGTCAACACAATTGAAAGTGATTCATTTGTAAGGTTGTTGCTTTTTCTGGTCATACTGTTCCATGTCATCCTGCCTGAATAAACCTGCAAAATTATACAACTTATGTGTGTATATTTTAATACATCTTCTGACCACTGCAGTTTTTTCAGAGATTGTTATCAAAGGAAAACAGGAATACAAGACTCCTCATTTGACTGGATTTGAAAAAAAGTTTCTAAACATCTAACTGTCAAAACAAGAATACTGGGTAGGCATGGTGGCTTAATGCCTTGTAATCCCAGCACTTTGAGGGACCAAGAGTTCACGAACAGCCTGAGCAACATGGTGAAACCCTGTCTCTACAAAAAAAAAAAAAAAAGGCAGATTGTGGTGGTGCACACCTATAGTCCCAGCTACTCTGGAGGCTGAGGTGGGTGGATCACTTGAGTCCTGGAGGTCAAGGCTGCAGTGAGCCATGACTACACCACTGCAAGCCAGCCTGGGCGACAGAGCAAGATCCTATCTCAAAAAAAAAAGAATGCTATGGTTTGTTGGTTACAATGCAAAATCTCACTTATGGCTAATTCTGGTTCTACATAGATTCTCCTACCCAGGGCACTCACCCTTTGCTCCACTAGTGATTATGAATGCCTAATCACTGATTATAAAGTAATGGTTTTTCCATATTATATACTTACTATGAATGAGTAATAAAACATCCTTCATATTACAGCTTATTTAACAAACGTTTATCTGGCGTGTATCAGGCACCCAATTAGGTACTTAACACAGAGGCAAAACAGAATCTATGCCTTAAGGAGCTAGAATTCCAGAGTTTCTGTTGATAACATATATTTTAATGAGTGTTAAGCTCTCACTATGTGCCGGGTAATTTGCAAATGCTAGGCATCAAACGGGAAGCAAAAACAAAGCTGTTTTCTTTTTCTCATGAAACTCGGTAAGGGAGACAATCTCACAAAAATACCTTTACAATCTAACAGGTATTACAAAAGGTAGGTATGTGCTGCCATGAGGGCATAAAAACGTTGGGACTTGACCTAAGCTGAGGTGTCAGAAATGCCTTCTCCTGGGAAGAGATGTTTCAAGCCGACATTTAAAAGTGCTTCAGACAGGAGAATCACTTGAACCCTGGAGGCGGAGGTTGCAGTGAGCTGTGATTGCACCACTGCAATCCAGTCTGGCGACAGAATAAGACTCCATCTCAAAAAAAAAAAAAAGTGCCTCAGAGTATAAACTACATGCAGAAGTGGGGGAAAGCAAGAAAGAGCATATGTGGGCTTCATGATGGAACCAACAGAGTCCCAGGGACTGAAATGAGAGAATGTGAGATGAGTCTGAAGAGCTAAGGTCCATCATGCCAGGCCTTATAGCTACTCATTCTTTAAATAAATGCATCCTGAGGGCCTGCTATGGACCAAATCCTATTCCACACACAGAGGACACGCGGTGGACAACAAATTCCCTATCTGAGCATCTTACACACAGACAATACACAAATAATATATAAGATAATAGTGCTGTAGGAATATTTGAACAGGGTGAGAATGAAAGGGTAGGGTAGAGTTGCTATTTTATTAGTCTGAACCCTATGAAATTACTGATTTTTTTTTTTTTTTTGAGACAGTCTTGCTCTGTTACCAGGCACCAGGCTGGAGTACAGTGGTACAATCTCGGCTCACTGCAATCTCCGCCTCCTGGGTTCAGGCAATTCTCCTGCCTCAGCCTCCCTAGTAGCTGGGACTACAGGAGCATGCCACCACGCCCAGCTAACTTTTATATATTTTTTAGTAGATACGGGGTTTCACCATGTTGGCCAGGCTGGTCTCAATCTCTTGACATCATGATCCGCCTGCCTTGGCCTTCCAAAGTGCTGGGATTACAGGCGTGAGCCACTGCACCAGGTCGAAATTACTGATTTTTTAAAATAATTTTTGACCTGAGAATGACGTTAGGTTCGTGTGGTTCAATCAGTTGTGTGACATTAGGATCATATGGTTCAATTTAATACTTGGAAGAGTCAGAACTAATGAGGTGATCTAAAGAAAGAGAAGCCAGCTGTGTAAATACCTGAGAAAAGAGCATTTTAAGCAAAGGAACAGCAATTGCAAAGGCCCTAAAACAAAAATGTGCTTGCCATGTTTGAGGAGCAATAAGAAGGCTGAAGAGTAAAGGACAAGCGGAAAGGATAGTAATAGGATGGTAATAGACCAGATCAAACTGGTGACCATGGTAACAAATTTTCTCTTTTTTTCTTTTAAAAAACAAGGTCTCACTTTGTCATTCAGGCTAGAGTGCAATGGCATACTCATAGCTCACTGCAGTGATCTTCCTACCTTAGCCTCCTTAGTAGCTGGGACTATAGGCATGCACCACCATGCCCAGGTAATTTTTTTTTTTTTTTTAAGTAGAGACAGGCCAAGTTTGTGCCTGTAGTAGTAGTTTCAGCTACCTCAGGAAGATTGAGCTCAGGAGTCCAAGGTTATATAACAGCACAATTGTGCCTGTGAATAGCCCCACTCTCCAGCCTGAGCAACATAGCAAGATCCCATCTCTTAAAACGAACAAAAAACCCCAACCAGCTCTTCTCCATATTGGCTTTATATGCAGACTTCATCGTGTGGTAGCAAGACAGTTCTTAAAAACTTTAGTTCTGTATTCTCTCCAGTCCAAGGCCAGCGAGAGAGAGAGCTTTTCCAGTAGCTCCTAGATTCACTGAACCAATATGAGTTACCTCCCATCCTCTAACAAATTACTGTAGCAAGGAAAATTCTGTGCTATGATTAGCCAAATTTGAGTCATATGCTGTACTTCTGGTCCACCCAAAGAGCATGGATTATAAGAGAGGAGTGGTTCCCAGAAGGAAAAAATGGAGTACTGTCACCAAAACATGGAAATAGACACTGATGGTCAAAACACAATGCTTACTACACCAACTAACCCAAAGGCCTTTGCATGAAGCTTTTAAAAGAAGTTAGTTGTTGCCATGGCACTCATTTTGAATCTCTTCCAGTTCCACACACAATACTGCATTTTTTCCCCCTGAATCATCGGGCTTTCATATATTTAGTTGGCACTGATGGATGTACGTCATGAAAAGTAAATGCATGATTACGAAAGTTAACCGGCTGGAAGGGTCAGTATTTCAGCACATCGCGTTTTAGGACACTCCCACCTGGTATTGCAGGTAGTTTCTTGTCCTTATACTTCTTTCCTATTGTCAGCCTACCTGAAACATATTTATTTGTCCTTGATACCCTAGAGGCAGGGTGGCTGATAACTAATGTGCCTGGGAAACACTTCAGAAGCAAGTGACAATGAATTTGCTAAAGTTCGTCTTCTAGAAGGATAGACGTCTTGTAGAATCTGGAAAGGAAAATTTATCTACAGATATGTCTTTTCAGTTTCCTTGTTGCACTAACAAGTTATTTTCCCCATATGACGTTTAATCTACCTTACATGACATTTTTAACATTTTAGTTCAAAATTTGCTGCAGAAAATGGATAACTTTGGTATGAAAAGATTGTTGGCTCTCTTATTCTAGAATTTGGAATGGTTCCTCTAGTTTGCTGCTGCTTCCTTGGACACCAAACATAACATTCTCTGTTCTAGGACATGCTTCAAGTTAGTCATAAGACTGGCAGAAAATCAAAGCAAACTGAATGAATGGTTGTTGAAGTTAATCTCCCATCCTGGAGCTGTTCATGCCATGGAGTAGCCAGCTTTTATTACCAGGCACAATCATGATCAAAATCACTGCTCTGTGGTCCTGTTCATCAGAATTTCATGTTATGGAAACTAGACTTGGGCCTTGTTTCTTTAAAAATAGATGTGATAATGAAATAATCATGTCTTACAGCCATTACATTTTCTATTGTATGAGAAAGTGGATAACATATGAATGTAAAAGAGTAGGTTACTAAACCATATGTTCTAGATGAACATTTAACATTTTTATTTTAATTAGCCAGGCATGTGTGGTGGCCAGTGCCTGTAGCCCCAGCTACTCAGGAGGCTGAGACGGGAGGATTTGCTTGAGCCCAGGATTTCAAGGTGAGCTTTCATCACACCACTGCACTCCAGCCTGGGTGACAGAGCAAGACACTATCTCAAAAATAATAATAATATAAGCATAGAAAAATACTAGAAAACACATGCAAATGTTAACCCTAAGGAATGGAATTATCAGTGATTTTATTTTTATTTTCTAAAATACTCAAACATGAAATGTACTACATCTGCAATCAGAAAAATTAGTTTTTAAAGAAAAATAGGTGTGGTGGCTCACACCTGTAGTCCCAGCACTTTGGGAGGCCAAGGCCGGTGGATCACCTGAGGTCAAGAGTTTCAGACTATCCTGGCCAACATGATGAAACTCCATCTCTACAAAAAATACAAAATTAGCCAGGTGTAGTGGTGCATGCTGGTAGTCCCAGCTACTCGGGAGGCTGAGACAGGAGAATCACTTAAACCCAGGAGGCGGAGGTTGTATTGAGCTGAGATCATGCCATTGCCCTCCAGCCTGGATGACAAGCGCAAAACTCTGTCTTAAAAAAAATTATATTACTGCTATGGTCTGAATGTTTGTGTCCTGCCAAAACTCGCATGTTGATGCGAGTTAAGACTTCAACATGTGAGTTCTGGCAGGTGATGGTTAGGACTTCAACATGTGAGTTTTGGCAGGTGATGGTTAGGACTTCAACATGTGAGTTTTGGCAGGACACCTCGGGGCCTTCCTTAGGTGATTAGGCCATAACAGCAGAGCACTCATGAATAGGATTAGTGCCCTTATAAAATAGGCCAGAGAGACACCCCTTCCTGGTCCACAATGTGATATTAGAATGAGTAAACAGCTGTCTATGATGAAGCAGGTCCTCCTCAGACACCGAATCTGCTTGGCACCTTGATGTTGGTCTTCTCAGCCTCCAGAATTGTGAGAAATAAATTTTAGTTGTTTGTAATCCACCCAGTACATATTTTGTTATAGCAGCCTGAATGGACTAAGACAAATACCAATACCACAGAGTCAAAGTAAAAAAGTAAAAATTCAGTCTCGGCTGGGCGAGGTGTCTATAATCCCAGTGCTTTGGAAGGCCAAAATGAGAGGATCACTTGAACCCAAGAAATTGAGATCAGCCTGGGTAACATAGGGAGACCTCTTTTAAAAAAAATTTTTTTTAATTATGTGGGTATGGTGCCTATGGTTCTAACTGCCTGGGAGGCTGAGGCAGGAGGATCGCTAGAGCCCAGGAATTCAGTTTCAGTAAACTATGATCATGTCACTACACCACTCCAGCCTAACTAAGCAAGACCCTGTCTCAAAAAAAAAAAAATCTAATTATGTATCTCACTGCTCAAAATCATGGTAGAGTTCTCTCCTGTCTTGCATATATCATTAATTCTTTCATTTAAAAAAAAAAAAAGCCTGTACAGTGGCCGGGTGCAGTGGCTCATGCCTGTAATCCCAGCTTTTTGGGAGGCCAACGCAGGCAGATCACCTGAGGTTAGGAGTTCGAGACCAGCAAGACCAACATGGAGAAACCCCGTCTCTACTAAAAATCCAAAATTAGCTGGGCATGGTGACATGCCTGTAATCCCAGCTACTTGGGAGGCTGAGGCAGGAGAATTGCTTGAACCCAGAAGGCAGAGGCTCAGTGGGCGGAGATCACGCCATTGCGCTTCAGCCTGGGCAACGAGAGGGAAACTCCATCTCAATCAATCAATTAATCAATCAATAAAGCCTATTCAGGGCAGGGTGCAGTGGCTCACGCCTGTAATCCCAACACTTTGGGAGGCCAAGACAAGTGGATCACCTGAGGTCAGGAGTTTGAGACCAGCCTGACCAATATGGTGAAACCCTGTCTCTACTAGAAATACAAAATTAGCCAGGTGTGGTGGTACATGCTTATAATCCCAGCTTCTCTAGAGGCTGAGGCAGGTGAATTGCTTGAACTCAGACAGAGGTTGCAGTGAGCTGAGATTGCGCCATTGCACTCCAGCCTGGGTAACAAGAGCAAAACTCCGTATCAAAAAAAAAAAGATGTGGCTCCTGCCCCCCAAGAACTAACTGTCGTCTAGTGGAGATACAACAAGTACACTAACAGAAACAATCCAGCATGTCACAGTCAATAACAGGGTTTTATGCTTCCTCCATCAAAATGCCTAAACCTTCTTTGAAGAATCGAATGTTGGCTTTGATAGCTAAGCCACCAAGCAAGCAGAACTCACATACAGTGGCGCTGACTGTCATTGCTTCGGTTTGAGCAGCATCCCTGTGGTTGTCCACATGGTGTGGTAGTGTCCAGTTACTTGAGTAGTGTTCAATTATTGGAATATTTATTTGCTCTTATTTTAATGAAAATGCAGATGCGAATACTAGTTATAGGAAATGTAGGTCTTATAAATGTAATTTGAATGACATAAAGATGGAAATCATTAGTAAGTTTGCCAGAAGTTGTCAATCTTTAGCCTCAATCCGACACCAAAAATTCCTTTAATAAGGGCCAGTACACTGGGCAAGGAAAAGGAGAAAATCAGAGAACAAGTAGAGAATCCTGGAAATATTGTTTAAGTATGTTTAGATATTTTGATCTTATGTTTTAGTTCTTCAGGAAAGTGTTTCTCTTTAGAACGAAGTAAGTTTATTGTTAGTTTTTTTTCTTTCTTTCTTTTTCTTTTTTTTTTTGAGACGGAGTTTCACTCTTGTTACCCAGGCTGGAGTGCAATGGCGCGATCTTGGCTCACCGCAACCTCCACCTCCTGGGTTCAGGCAATTCTCCTGCCTCAGCCTCCTGAGTAGCTGGGATTACAGGCACGCGCCACCATGCCCAGCTAATTTTTTGTATTTTAGTAGAGACGGGGTTTCACCATGTTGACCAGGATGGTCTCGATCTCTCGACCTCGTGATCCACCCGCCTCGGCCTCCCAAAGTGCTGGGATTACAGGCTTGATCCACCGCGCCCAGCCTTTTTTTTTTTTTGAGACATAGTCTTGCCCTGTCACCAGGCTGGAGTGCAATGGCACAGTCTTGGCTCACTGCAACCCCCACCTCCCAGGTTCAAGCGATTCTTCTGCCTCAGCCTCCCGAGTAGCTGGGACTACAAGTGCATGCCACCATGCCTGGCTAATTTTTGTATGTTTAGTAGAGACGGGGTGTCACCATATTGGCCAGGCTGGTCTCGAACTCCTAACCTCGTGATCTGCCTGCCTTGGTCTCCCAAAGTGCTGGGATTAATGGGATTACAGACGTGAGCCATCACACCAAGCAGATTTTTTTTTTTTTGAGATGGAGCCTTGCTCTGTCACCCAGGCTGGGGTGCAAAGGCGCCATCACACTGCAACCTCAGCCTCCCAGGTTCAATAGATTATTCTGCCTCAGCCTCCTCAGTAACTGGGATTACAGGTGTTCACCACCACACTCGGCTAATTTTTGTATTTTTAGTAGAGATGAAGTTTCACCATGTTGGCTAGGCTGGTGTGGAACTCATGACCTCAATTGATCTACCTGCCTTGGCCTCCCAAAGTGCCAGGATTACATACATGAGGCACCGAACCTGGCCTATTGTTAGATTTTTATTTTATTGTTATTATTTTACAGAGACTAGGTCTTGCCATATTGCCCAGACTGATCTTGTATTGCTGGGCACAAGCAATCTTCCTACCTTGGCCTCCCAAAGCACAGAATGTATTTTAAATCACTTATCACATCACTGATGTTAAAAATCACAAGTTTGGCCGTGCGCGGTGGCTCACGCCTGTAATTCCAGCACTTGGGGACGCCAAGGTGAACGGATCACGAGGTAAAGACCATTCTGGCCAACATGGTGAAACCCTGTCTCTACGAAAAATAAAAAAATTAGCTGGGTGAGGTGGCACACACCTGTAGTCCCAGCTACTTGGGAGGCTGAGGCAGGAGAATTGCTTGAACCTGGGAGGCAGAGGTTGCAGTGAGCCGAGGTCTTGCCATTGCATTCCAGCCTGGCTCCTGGCAACGGAGCGAGACTCTGTCTCAAAAAAAAAAAAAAATCACAAGTTCATAATGATACTAAGAAAATAAATTCATGCCAGGTGCACTAGCTCACCTGTAATCTGGGCACTTTGGGAGGCTAAGGTGGGAGGATTGCTTGAGGCCAGGGGTTCAAGAACAGCCTGGGCAACATAATGAGACTGTCTCTACAAATTTTCTAAAAGGAAAGAAATTCACTAACCTATAGAAGTTGCCATAGCAAGTTGCTAGTTATATGGTAATTTGTAAATAAAGGGAAAGAACCAAACATTTGTTCTGCCTTTATTGTACAAACTGTATTTCAGTGTAGCCAATGAATTTTAAAGGAAAAGTCCTTTTGTATAAAATATTTCCAACTAATAAATGTAAAATAAATGATAGGCTGGGTGCAGTGGCTATGTAATCCCAGCACTTTGGGAGGCTGAAGCAGGTGGATTGCTTGAGGTCAGGAGTTCAAGACCAGCCTGACTAACATGGTGAAATCCCATCTCTACTAAAAACACAAAAATTAGCCGGGCGTGGTGGCAGGTGCTTGTAATCCTATCTACTCAGGAGGCTGAGGCAGGAGAATTACTTGAACCCGAAAGGTGGTGGTTACAGTGAGCCCAGATCGCCCCATTGCACTCCAGCCTGGGCAATAGAGTGAGACTCTTGTCTCAAAAAAATAATAGAAAAATCATCATTTCAGAAACTACTAATAAAACAATAGATTTAAGAAACAGTCAGCAATGGCTGCTAAAATCATTAAATGAAAAATTGGTGGGTAGAGTTAATGGATGGATCAGGCTGACAACACCTGGATCCACTGAACGATCTTTACATCACTAACATCAAACAACCATAAATCATATGCATCCCAATGTAGTATAATTTAAAATATATGAACCATCTATGAAGTATTTTTGTCCCCCTGCAGAAAAATTTTGAATCTGAATCCAATCAAACCTTTAAATCTAACTACCAGTTTTTGAGGAGGAGAATGAATGATAGAGGAAGGTGTCAAACACAACCAAAACTACAGTCAACTAAACGCAGAATGTGAGGAGCCCTACAGACAGATGACAGGGTTTCTTCAACAATACGTTACTTAATAAATTAAAGGAGACTTAGGAAACATAACAATTCGACATAGTATGTGGATCTCGACTTCATAATCCAATGATTTAAAAATTTCTCAGACAATGGGGAAATTTGACTATAGGCTGGATATTAGATGATATTAAGGAATTCATTACAGATTAATACTTGTGTCAATGTCGTAATGATACTGTGGTTGTGTTTTTGGAAACAGTTCACCTGGTGTGGTGGCTCATGCCTGTAATCCCAGCAATTTGGGAGGCTGAGGCGGGTGGATCATTTGAGGCCTGGAGGAATTCAAGACCAGCATAGGCGCTGTAGGGAAACCCCGTCTCTACAAAAAAAATACAAAAATTAGCTGGTCATGGTAGTGCATGTCTGTAGTCCCAGTTACTTGGGAGGCTGAGATGGGAGGATCTCCTGAGGCTGGGAGGTGGAGGTTGCAGTAGCCCAGATGAAACCACAGAGCAACAGAGTGAGTCCCTGTCTAAAAAATATAGATATAGATATAGATATAGATATTTCCTTAAAAATACTTCAGAGGAGAGAAAGTGGCAGCACAGAAATAAGATTAGGAGAGAGTCAGTAAGTATTAAAGCTCAGTGATGGATACATGGGAGCCGGGAAGAAGCCTAATATTTTATTTGTATGTTTGAACATTTTCCTAACAATAAGTTAAATTTTAAATAAGTAAATAAATAAAGGTTTTAGTGCAGTTTATGTCTCCACTTGGCTTATGCCCTGGGGAAGAGACTGAGTGAATGAATCCAAAGGACTGTACTATTGAGATCCCTGTACCACTGGGTTTTGAGCGCCCTTGTCTAAATGTGTAATCCTAAGGAAAAAGGCATCTCCCCTCCTTTATTAGTGGAAGCCTTGAAAGAATGTGTATCAGTATCAGCCACAGCGAGGACACAAATCTCAATCCAAGTCATTTCTTTCAGATGGCCTATGTATCTGCAAGAGATCACAGTGTTGGTAGCTGGAACTTGGGTCTGAGATGGGCTGGAGCTTTAGTAGACATAAGGACACTGTGCTGAAATCCTGTGGGCAGCAGTGGAAGCTGACAAAGGCATGGCTTTTCAAGGGTATAGCTTTGACAAAGGTACTGCTTTTTTTTTTTTTTGAGACAAAGTCTCACTCTGTCACCCAGGCTGGAGTGCAATGATCTCAGCTCACTGCAACCTCCACCTCCCGGGTTCAAGCGATTCTCCAGCTTCAGCCTCCCAAGTAGCTCGGACTACAGGCATGCTCCATGGTGTCTGGCTAATGTTTTTTTGTATTTTTAGTAGAGACGGAGTTTCCCCACGTTGGCCAGGTTGGTCTCGGCCTCCTGACCTCAGGTGATCCACCTACCTTGGTCTCCCAAAGTGCTGGGATTACAGGCTTGAGCCACCGGGCCCAGCCAGTATTGTTTCAAAACATTTCAAAAGCAGCAATGACACCAGGCTCTCAGCTTCTGCAGCAACTAGGGTGATGCCTTCCAGAGCAATCAGCTGTGGTTCTGTCCACTCTGACTTCTAAGCTTATCAGGGAAGGAGGTCAAGCTAAGAGGAGAGAAGGAAAGGTCCAGATTTTCTGCTAATCTAGGCACATGGAGCTTGACATAACAAATTAAAGGCATCCTTACGGTGAGATGTCATGTGTTCCTCAGCTGGTGAAGGATTTGCTCATTACCCTGTTCTTGAATTGTATGATTGTAGTATTATATTTTACGGAAACAACTTTTGGCTATGATTCAGAGGTGTGGCTGGAGTATTTCGCCCGCGCCCTCGTCACTTGCGTAAACCGGGACAGGGTGATCTTCTTTAAATGAGGGTAATAAGACCTTGCCTATCTACCTCCAGGTGGTTGTCAGGATCATAAGAGACAATATATAAAACTATATTTTTTCTAAACTAGCAAATGCTGCCTAAATGTAAGGCATCATTATTATTGTAAGTGACTAAGTGATTTATATCTTACAGCCTCTTATTTTCCTTGATTTCTTTTTTTTTTCCAGAGAGAGTTTCGCTCTTCTTGCCCAGGCTGGAGTGCAGTGGTGGGATCTCAGCTCACTGCAACATCCACCTCCTGGGTTCAAGCGATTCTCTTGCCTTAACCTCATGAGTGGCTGGAATTACAGGCATGTGTCTCCACACCTGGCTAATTTTGTATTTTTAGTACAGACGGGGGTTTCTCCATGTTGGTCACGTTGGTCTCAAACTCCCGACCTCAGATGATCCACCCACCTCAGCCTCCCAAAGTGCTGGGATTGCAGGCATGAGCCACCACGTTGGGCTATTTTCCTTGATTGTATGTTAACAATAAATGTTTAATTAGTATTCTATAAAACTAGTGCCAAAACAACTACAAATAAATTTAGTATATAGTATGATCTTTCTGTATTCTGCTACGTTACAGAGGAATTCCTGGGAATAAGAAAAACTTTTTCCAGTTAATATTTTATAGTTATATCCCTGAGTACATTCTCATCAACTTAGGAGACAATTAAGTTGCTATTTATTCCATAAATAATGCCAATTATTTTATCATCTCAGTTTCATAAGTCAACATTTCTTCTGTTCAGTAATGTATAATCAGACCGGGCACGGTGGCTTATACCTATAATCCCAGCATTTTGGGAGGCTGAGGCAGGTGGATCACCCGAGGTCAGGAATTTGAGACCAGCCTGGCCAACATTGCAAAACCCCATCTCTACTAAAATTACAAAAATTAGCTGTGCATGGTGACTCACACCTGTAATCCCAGCACTTTGGGAGGCTTAGTAGGATGGATCACCTGAGGTCAGGAATTCCAAACTGGCTTGACCAATATGGCAAAACCCCGTTTCTACTAAAAATACAAAAATTAGCTGGGCATGGTGGTGCTTGCCTGTAGTCCCAGCTACTTGGAGGCTGAGCTGTGATTGTGCCACTGCACTCAAGCCTGGGCAACAGAGTAAAGACTCCATCTCAAAAATAAATAAATAAATTGATTAATTAATTAAATTAAATTAAATAAAGGGCTGGGCTCAGTGGCTCACACCTATAATCCCAGCACTTTGGGAGGCCAAGGCTGGGATTATAGGTGTGAGTCACCATGCACGGCTAATTTTTGTAATTTTAGTAATTTAGATCACGAGGTCAGGAGATTGAGACCATCCTGGCCAACATAGTGAAACCCTGTCTCTATTTAAAATACAAAAAAATTAGCTGGCATGGTGGTGTGCACCTGTAGTCCTAGCTACTCTAGAGGCTGAGGCAGGAGAATCACTTGAACCCGGGAAGGGGAGATTGCAGTGAGCTGAGATCACACCACTGCACTCCAACCTGGCAACAGAGCAAGACTCTGTCTACAAAAAAAAAAAAAAAAGCCTCCCTCCCTAACCTATCTCTTTCATCTTCTCTGTTGAGAGGTTCATGCATCATGAGGAAGTACCAGCTGCTCTAAATGATTTCAAATTTGTCTGATCCAAATCAGTTGCAGACCAGCTATAGATGTCAGGACTTTGTCAGCTATAAGCACCAGAAACCTGAGTAAAACCAGCTCAAGCAGAAAGAGAATTGTTTTGATTCAGATTACTGGGAACGACCCTGGGCTAGTTTAGAGGGTGGAAGGAAGAGCCCAAGAATCTAGGACCTCAGAGACTTGAACTCTGGGCTCACAGTCAACCGGACCTCTCTCTCCATTCAGTTCCCAACACAGTTTGTCACAACTTTTTTGGCATATTCACCTTTTCCTCTCTTACTGCAGACAGAACTTTACAACACTTTTAATCTCGCCAGCAGCCTAAGTCACATGCTGTCATGCAGCTGGGCCAGCTTAGGTCAGGACCTCACTGCCCTGTTCCATCACTGGTTTGGTCCTGGGGGGCAATGGAAGAGGAATGCCAGCAGGAAGAGGTCGGTATATTGCATCCCTGGAAGAACACTGATTAGTGCTGCCTGGATCTGATACCCGTTTCATGGCCCAGTGTATAACAGACAATCAATAAATACTCTTGAGTGCATGAGTAAGGCTATCATGAATAATATGACAGACATAGCTCTCATTGTTGTAAATTACTAAATTAATATACTTTGTGTCTGTCTGGAGATGCTGGTTCATGTGCACTTGCTTCTGAGAAGATGTCTGCTGTCTGTGTTTTGAGGAAACAGTTTCTGAGTCTGCAAGACTGAGAGCTTTGGTAAATTCAGCAAGGTAATTAAATGCCACCCTGGGAGGTTTCCTGGGTAACAGTCTGTTCTAGATGACCACCTAGACTATGAGTGTTGATGGAGAATGCCTTTCTCTACTTGAATAGAACTTATTAATGAAATGTATAGATTTTTCAAACTTATGTTTACAACATCATAATGAGGTAATTATAGCCAGATAAGCTAGTATTGACTCCATTTAATAGCTAGGAAGGTCCAGGCATATATTGGGTAAGTCAGTGTTTTTCAAGGAATGTCTTCCAGAACACAAGACCCCTAGGTGATTCATGAAAAGGGGTTCTGTGGTAAATTATGATTGGGAAGACTCTGAATGATTTCCAGTATATGTTAGTATGTTAAAGGTTCTGAAGGAAGCAGTTAAGAACTCTATATAGGGCAGATGCAATGGCTCATGCCTGTAATCCCAGCACTTTGGGAGGCTGAGGTGGGAGGATCACTTGGGCCTAGAAGTTCAAGACCAGCCTGGGCTTGTAGAGACCTGGTCTTTACAAAAATTAAAAAGTTAGCTGGGCATGGTGGTGCACACCTATAGTCTCAGCTACTTGGGAGGCTGAAGTGGGAGAATCACCTGAGCCCAAAATTCAAGGTTGCAGTGAGCCAAGATCATGTCACTGCACTCCAGCCTGGGCAACAGAGTGAGATGCTGTCCTTTAAAAAAAGCAGCAGCTGAAGAAAGCTACATGAACTAAAATCTGTTTAACGTTGATCAAAATGATTTAGCAAAATTATTGGACCTTAAGCCTCCTGTTTCTGCATATATCTTCTCTTATGCCCTCCTGTTTTCATAAAAAATTTGTCTCTTTCCACCTAAGGCCAATCTCTCTTTCCACCTAAGGTCCTATACCTAGGACCCTATCTCCCTCTCCCTCCATTCTTAGGAATCTTCTATTTCTCAGTGCTCTCCCTCCTCATCCTAGGACTGACATCATCTCCGTACTTTTGCTAATCATCCCATTTGATTTTCCAGTACCTATATAATTAGTTCCCCATCCTGGTATGAGTTATGTTTTCCTGATTTGACCCTGACCGATGATGATACATGGAAATATCAGAAAATGGGGGAAAGGGGGAAGGAGAACATTTGAGAATCAGGCAAATTCTACTTGACTTGGTAGATGACCTTGAAGTCAAGGTACCTCGGGGAAAGTAGTGGAGATCAGGAGACAATGGCAGTACATTGATGTTATGAGCTCTTACCTAGGCATCACTGTTTCCCATGAAAGCAGATGTCCTCCAGACTAGGGGTTGTGGGGAAGTTGTATGAGTAGAGAAAAGAGCAGGTTACAGAGGGAAGCCCATCTCCCTGCATATGAGCAATTCTCTCTGGTTGTCAGTAAGTCACAAATAAGTCAGTGCTGTCATCTAGCTGCCTGGGGTGGGGGTCAGAGGACTTGCTCCACAGCAGAAACCTCTTCATCTGGGAGCAAGTTGGGCACAGCTTCTTTTGGCTGCATCTGTAACCTGTCCTGGATTGGGCCAGCTGCTGAGTTGGTCACAGTTTGTGGTTGACGCCTATTGTTAAATGTCAATATTTTAACAGTCATCCCACACTGCTATGCTATGGCATTTGTCCCTTGACCCTAGGAGGACAGGCAATTCTTTCATACATAATAGGAAAAGATAGAAGAGAGACTGTCTTTTTTTCTCAAAGAGGGTTCGGGCCAGTAGCAGGTCATTGTACTCTGAATAATGCCCTTTCAAATGCAGAAAAAATATAATTCTCACACACACACTTCTGGGGCCATTAGAGACACCAATTTACTGAGCGTGAGTTTTGCAAGATGATTCTGTAATGAAATGTAATCCTCAGAGTCTGAAATAAGTAAAATGTGCTCGAAGTATAGACTGAATTGTGCTTGAAGTATAGAAAACACTGGGTCCAAAAGTGCTGGGCAGACAGGAAGTTCTGCACGTAAGAATGTCTATCAGTTGAAGTGTCTCTGGAGTTCTCTGGAGGTTGAATCTGGAATGACCAGTTCTTGGGTGTGCCCTGTTGAGGAGCTAACTGGTGCAGGAGCTATCTGGGGTGAAATCACTACTCCTGAGAAGGAAAGTCTCTCCTCCACCTCTCCCAGGCTGAAAAGACAGCTTGGCTTGGGGGTGGCATGGGTGGAGCTTTCAGCTGAGACTAGAAGCCTAGCTATCCTCCTGGTGTGAGGAGAAGGTGACCCTACACTCTTCCTGCTGTCACAGGAACCATGGAGTGCAGCTGTTGGGGAATTACCCCTGATGGAAGGAGGGCATAAATGCTCATTCTCCTCTGAAAGTCTGTAAAGTGCAGCCATAAACATCCCAGACTCTTGAATGTGAAACACTTGTCCTTTCTCACCTGGGTTGAAAAGTCAAGCCTAATTCTTTTAATAATGCCCCAATGCCTTGAACTTCATCTCATCTATTCCTATAGGAGCCTAGCACCCCAGAGGAAGGAAACCTAGCACCCCAGAAACCCTGCTTAAGACAAATGATCTTCAGCTGGACTTGGTGGCTAATGCCTGTAATCCCAGCACTTTGAAAGGCAGAGGTGGGAGGATCACTTGAGGCCAGGGGTTCAAGACCAGCCTGGACAAAATAGGGAGATTGCAGCTGAAGAAAGAAAGAAAAGAAAGAAAGAGAGAGAAAAAGGAGAGAGAAAGAAAGAAAGAGTGTTGTAAAAATCCTTAGTGTTTAAAATAAATTTCCATGGTTAGGAAAATGTCAGTAAAAGGTCTTTATTTATTATTATTTTTTTTTTTGAGACAGAGTCTTGCTCTGTCTCCAGGTACCAGGCTGGAGTGCAGTGGCATGATCTTGGCTCACTGCAACCTCCACTTCCCGGGTTCAAGCAATTCTCCTGCCTCAGCCTCCCAAGTAGCTGGGACTACAGGTGTGCACCACCACACCCAGCTAATTTTGTATTTTAATAGAGAGTGGGTTTCACCATGTTGGCTAGGATGGTCTCGAACTCTTGACCTCAGGTTCTGCCCACCTCAGCCTCCCAAAGTGCTGGGATTACAGGCGTGAGCCACAGCTCCCAGCCTATTATTATTATTATTTTTGAGACAGAGTTTCACTCTTTTTGCCCAGGCTGGGCTGCAGTGGTGCAATCTCGGCTCACTGCAACCTCTGCCTCCCGAGTCGAAGTGATTCTACCACCTCAGCCTCCAGAGTAGCTGGGATTGCAGGCATGTACCACCATGCACAACTAATAATGTATTTTTAGTAGGGACAGGGTTTCACCATGTTGGTCAGGCTCGTCTCGAACTCCTGACTTTGTGATCCACCTGCCTCAGCCTCCCAAAGTGCTGTGATTACAGGTGTGAGCCAACGTGCCCAATCAAAAGTCCTTATTTTTTTAAGATTTAATTTTCTTAAACTTTAAGTGCTACCCTTTAAAAAATTATTCATGATAGAAACAAATAAACAAACAAATTTCCTTACTTCCTCCCCAGGAGACAGTTCCTAGTAACAAGAGGATATTTTTTTCTTTTTATCTAATTGTAAAATCGTCCTCGTAACTTCCTTATAACAATTGCCTCTCCTGGCAGGTGAGGACAGGGTTCAGTGATAAGCGTTAGAATGGAAGATTGGAGAGGTGGGGCAGAGAAAGCTCTGCTTCAGGAAGGAAGAGACAAAGATTGCCAAAGTCCCTGTACTGGGTAGAGAAGACCTAAGCCAAACAAGGCCAAGGTCTGCATGGGGAAGATCAAGACAGCAACCCAGAGGGCAGCAGGGAGAGTTGCTTGGGGAGAAAAGATACTTTTAATAAGATTATTCTGGGTAAATACTGTGCACTGTACGATGTAGAGTATGCCCTTGGTTCCTTATAGAAAACCTAGACTCTAGAAATTCTAGATTCAAGAGTAAAATATCTGTTTTCAATAGTGTGTGGAAGAGTCTGTTTTCTTTTGGAGATTTGGTTCCAAGGTTGAGACATGAAGAGCATAGCTGCTGCCCTTGGGTCTCAGCTACATGCTGGCTACACAAAAGTATTAAATTCTCATGGTAAAATTTCAAAACATAGAAACACACAAAGTGAACACTGAAATTTTCACCCCCCTCCTGATAAATTACATTTTTCAGAGTTTACCTGTCCACAACTCATAGTTTGGTGCTTTTATGTTTCTCCTAAACATTTATGGACACATATGATTGAATATTTGTCTCAAAAAGAATTCAAGGTTGAAAGTAATTTTCCTTTAAAGTTTTGATGGTAAAGGTCCATTGCCTACTTCTTCTTTTTGAATAGTTAATATATGCTTGGGGTATGAATTCAAAAGATTAAAAGGATATAAAATAAGTCTCTTCATCACTGATCCTGCCATCTGCATTTTTTAGGAGTGAAAAACGCATCCAACTTAATTCCTTCCATCCCCCACCACCGAAAGATACCAACCTATTACCCAAATACTCATTTAACCCTTACAGGAACTTTATGGTGGATACAAGTACATGTCTTTATTTTAGAGATGAAGACACTGAAACATACAGAAGTTATTTTTCCTGATCACAAATAATAAATGGCAAAGCTGGGATCTGAACCTAGTCAGTTGACTTTAATGCGAAATGAGCTTATTCATTACTCTATTCAGGCTTTCTGTGAGAACCCATCACCCATTATCAACATGAGGCAAGCACTTCTTCTTCTTCTTTTTTTTTTTAATTGCATTTTAGGTTTTGGGGTACATGTGAAGAACATGCAAGATAGTTGCATAGGTACACATGTGGCAGTGTGATTTGCTGCCTTCCTCCCTTCTTTTTTTTTTTTTTCAAACCAAGACAGAAACATAGTGTTCAAATGTTTGCAAGAGTGAATTAGGTTAGGTTACTTAAGAGTCTAATTAGCAAGTTGTTACTTAGTAAGGAGTAGGGAATTTGACACCTCATTTCCATTTCATCAACAGTTCTCTCTCTTACCAAGGGACCTCATTCTTAAAATAAGACTTACTTCTTAGCTCAGTGTTGTCTTTTCTCTTCAAATGATTGTTCTGATTCAATTTTTGAGTCATCAACTGTGTAAATATCTCTGGAACATGTCATGTAAACAAATGTAGAACTGTTAAAAATTAAGTTGAACAGCTTAAAAATATTAGCAGACTGTGACTCAGAGAAGTGAAGGAAGTGTTAAACATAGCTGGAGACCAGGAGAGAGGGCAAGAAGTCCTGGAGTCACGTTCCAGTTCTATCACTGAGATCATATTAATATGGACAAGTAATTTTTTTGGTTCTTCTTTGTGTCCATTTGTCAAACAGGGCCAATAACAGTAAGAAGTAGCTCTTCACTTTTCCATAGTTTATTTACTTTATGCCAATAATGGGAATTAAATTAACAACAAACATTTTTTAAAACCCTTTAAAGATAAGTTATACCAGGTTGAAAAGTTGGCTAAATTCCAGAGAGTCTAAGTTTAGACTGATGTGTAGACCTCTCTTCCATGGGAGGTTTTCCAACTGTTTTATGATTAAAATTTACATAGCCTTACAATATTCTCTTGTAAAACTAAATATTAAAAACATAACATTTTGAAGCATTCTGATGCAATATATTAAAACAATAGAGTAATACAAATATGTCAGTCTCTACATCTTAGTTATTTGTTATAACAAAAGTCTCTCTCCTCCCACCTCGATGTCTTGAGTAGAGCTGTAATGGAAGGAAGTAAGAGCTAGGGCCATAAAACATGTGACACCTACCCTAAATTCAACTCATTCCCCCCTTTCCCTAACTCCCGTCCTGTAAAACCCCTTGGAAACATAAGCATCAGGATCCCCAGGGGACTGCAGTCATGCTTTCCAGGCTGAATCCAGTAACAAATGGAGAAGTGTCCCATATCAGAGTGGAGAATTATCAAAAGTAAAGAGACAGTGAGAAGAACATAGAACTTGGAAGCTCAAGGACTATTCTATTTCCCTAATGATACTTGGAGGGAATTGTTCCTTAGGGGAAAAGGAAAAGCTAATATCTGGGTTACATGAATTGTACAATACAATGTGACAGAACTATGATAGCATACACACTTAAGATGACATTTTAACTTTGCTTATAACTAAATAAACAGAAACCAAAACAAAAGTAAAATGAATATTATCTTTTTGACTGACAAAAAATGAAAAATGTATACATAAGGGCATTTCTCATACTATCAGTAGAAAATACATTTTGGAGATCAACTTGGATTAACCCTGCTTATTGGATGGAAACTTCAATTATACTTCTAGAAATCTGTTATTTTCTACATAAACATACAAACTAGTATACAAACATATATTTATAAAGTTGCTCACTTTAATAGTTTTTGTTAAAAACGCGCTTTGAATGAAAAGACCCCAAACAGGCTTTGTGTGAGCAACATGGCTGTTTATTCACCTGGCTGCAGGGTCGGCTAAGGCTGAAAAGGGAGTTAGCAAAGGGCAGTGGGATAGGAGTTGGTTTTATAGGTTTAGCGTGGGCAGTGGAAAGTTGCACAGTAAGATCAGTTACAGCAGTGGGGTAGGGGCAAGGAGTATACATTACCGTAAGTTCAGTAACAATGGCGGGTGGGGGTGGGGCAGAAGAGCCGGTTAAGATGGCAGGATGGGTGAGAGGTATTCACCTTATTATAAGAACAGTTAAGAAGGCAGGGTTGGGTGAGGGGTTTGTCCGGGGAAGCTCTGCTGGGCGATCAGGGACAATGGTGAATGCAGGACTGGGGTGGGAGACCCACGATCAGCCCAGGCAAGAGGACTTCAGACTTTCAGGCTCCAGGCTTGCATATGGAGACCTGACAGTTTTTTATTAGCAAAAAGCAGGAGAGAAGCTACATGCCTACCAATTAGAAATCTTAAATTATAATGAATATATAGTATAGTATAAAATACTATGCAGTCATTAAAGAGATTGAAATGCATATGCTGATTAGAAATGATCTTCATGGCATATTAATTGAAGAAAGCAAGATATGGAATATATATAATCAATTTTTCATAAAATAAAACAAAACTAAATATATTTATACATATTAAATATATATATATATGTTTCATAAATACAGAAAAATTGAAAAAATAAAAACTGAATTGCTAATAGAGGTTATTTGCAGGGACCAGATTATATCTTTTTGTTACAGTGAGTATATTACTTTAATAACAGAAGAAGAAAAAAATTCAGTGTGAAACATACATTACCAACATGTAAGACTGAGGGTGTATAGAGATCATGATTAACTCCACTGATGTGTGTGTGTTACAGGTGGTTTGAGGAATGGTATTAGAGAATGCTTGAAAGAGATAATGCAATGTGAGCACAGCATTGCCCAGAGTAGAGAAGAAAAATGGAAAAGGAAGAAAAGTCAAGGAGAACAATGACTATACTTCTGTACTCATTACGATTTTCATAACTACTCTGTATAATTTGTAGACCAAAAAAAGAAAGGCAAGCATGAATATAAAAGCAGGTTGTGGGCTGGGGGTGGTGGCTCACACCTGTAATCCCAGTGCTTGGATCACCTGAGGTCAGGAGTTCAAGATCAGCCTGGCCAACAGGGTGAAACGCCATCTCTACTGAAAAATACAAAATTAGCTGGGCATGGTGGCAGGCACCTGTAATCCCAGCTACTCGGGAGGCTGAGGCAGGAGAATTGCTTGAACCCGGGAAGTAGAGGTTGTAGTGAGCCAAGATCGTGCCACTGCACTCCTGCCTGGGTGACAGAGCGAGATACCATCTCAAAAAATAAAATAAAATAAAATAAAAGCAGGATGTGGCTGGGTGCAGTGGCTCACACCTGTAATCTCAGAACGAGGGGGCTGAGGCATGTGGATCACTTGAACCCAGCTGTTGGAGACTAGCCTGGGCAACATAGTGAGACCCTGTCTCTTTCTCTTAAAAAAAAAAAAAAGTTCCCCTGGCACACTCTGAGTTAATTTGACATTTCTGGAGCTTTGAAGTGTGAAGAGTGGCAAGGCTGTAGTAAGAGGGAAAACAGGAGCCAGGCTGCCAAGGGCTGGCTTCTTGCACTGCCTGGGAGCACGAACACTGTCATGTAGGACAAGGTGACTGCTGATGGAGCTGCAGCAGCAGAGGAACATCAGCTATGTCAAAGATGGATTGGGAAGAAGCAAACCCGAAAACTGGAAGACTTGTCATTTAAATGATAAGCTATAATGAAGACTGAGACTATTGGCAGGGTAAATTAGGAAAGCAGATGGATTTCAGAGGAAAATACACAATACTTAGTGATTCTCTGGACATGGGTGATGTATAGAGAGGGATATCTTGATTGACTTCCAGACTTTTGGCTTTAGTATCTGGGAAGATGGAGATGACATCAGCCAGGTAGAAAATGCAGATGAAAAAACAAGTTTATGAAAAGGAGAAGCAGCAAGAGGGTGAGAGGACACACAGAAGGGACAAGCCCGATGGTGATGGTGGAGGGGTTGGAGCAGATGATTTCTGTTTTGGACATGTTGAAGATGAGACGCCTATGGCCATTACAGAAACTTGTCCAGTTGGCCAATAAGGCAATTGGATGTATTAAGACTAAATAACGTCTTCCCCCCACCCCCCATCAGCAGTGTATTGGAAAAACAGAAAACCAAGAAAACCCTGGCATGGTGGCTCACTCCTGTAATCCCAGCACTTTGGGAGGCCGAGGTGGACGGATCACTTGAGATCAGATGTTTGAGACCAGTATTGGCCAATGTGGTGAAACCCCACCTCTATTAAAAATACAAAACCAGGCCTGCAGTCCTAGCTATTTGGGAGGCTGAGGTGGAGAATTGCTCAAACCTGGGAGGCAGAGGTTGCAGTGAACCGAGATCATGCCACTGCACTCCAGCCTGGGAGACAGAGCAAGACTCCGTCTCCAAAAACAAGACGAATTAACTCTGTAGAAATGTAGTGTCAGGCCCTGTGCTAGCACTGGCTGAGTTGCATGACAGACATACTTCTTGCCCTGCTTAACGTGAGAGCCCAGTGGAGATGCTATAACCTAGAACAGAGGTGTCCAGTCTTTTTGCTTCCCTGGATCACACTGGAAGAATTGTCTTGGGTCACACATAAAATACACTAAAAGGTTGGGTGTGATGGCTCATGCCTGTAGTCCCAGCACTTTGGGAGGTCAGAGCAAGCAGATCTCGAGGTCAGGAGATAGAAGCCATCCTGGCCAACATGGTGAAACCCCGTCTCTACTAAAAAAAAAAAAAAAAAAAAAAAAAAAGCTGGGTGTGGTGGTGCATGCCTGTAGTCCCAGCTACTTTGGAGGCTGAGGCAGGAGAATTGCACCACTGCAATCCAGCCTGGTGACAGAGGGAGACTGTGTCTCAAAAACAAAAAACAACAACAACAACAAAAAACCTACTAACAATAGCTGATAAGAAAACAAAAACAAAAAACACCACAAAAAAAACTCATAGTATTTTAAGAAAGTTTATGAATTTGTATTGGGCCATATTCAAAGCCATCCTGTGCCACATGCGTGTATGGGCCGCGGGTTGGACAAGCTTGATCTAGAGCTCAGGGGAAAGATGTACGCTAGCGCTCTCAAAATACAGAGGGAGAGTGTTATGAGTGAGAATGAAACTCTTACAATTTATAAAGTTCATTTACTATGAACTGTATGCTTTACGTGAATCATCTCATTTGAACTTCACAATAATCCTGTGAAATATTATTAAAATGTTAAAGATGAGGAAAATGAAATGCAGAGAGCTGAGACTCAGAGGTCACAATCTGGCCTAGATGGGTTCACATTGTCATTTGTTACTTTCCTACATTTTCCATTGTCTTAAACACTATGTACACGTGCTTTACTCCTAACCTCTGTTCCCTTTAGGCATTTGATTGTGTATACTGTGGTTTGCTTAAGTGCCAAAGGTTAAAGATCTAGAAAATGGATGATTATTTATTTATTTTGAGATGGGGTTTCATTCTTGTTGCCCAGGCTGGAGTGCAGTGGGAGGATCCTGGCTCACTGCAACCTCTGCCTCCCAGGTTCAAGAGATTCTCCTGCTTCAGCCTCCCTAGTAGCTGGGATTACAGGGGCTCACCACACCTGGTTATTATTATTATTTTTTTGGTATTTTTATTAGAGACAGGGTTTTGCCATGTTTGCCAGGCTAGTCTCAAACTCCTGACCTCAGGTGATTCGCTCACCTTTGCCTCCCAAAGTGCTGGGATTAAAGGCATGAGCCACTGGGCCCGGCTTAAAAATGGATGATTTATGTAAACCAGAGACTGTGCACTTAACCATTATGCTATACTCCTGTGATTGGCAGGTAAAAGCATTCTTGAAAAGGGTTAGAAAAATGCATTGTGTGGCCATGCAAAAGGACTGATGATATATTCGTGGTCAGAAAGTAGGAAATCAGGTTAAAGGTCTCAGATGTGTATTGGTTCTTGACTAGAAGCATTTTCTGACGTGCTACTTCTTATCTAAGGCTTGGAAAGCAATCTGAACTCCTAGCAATTATGTTGTTCTGAGCATCTTCTGAAACACAGAGAGAGTATTTGCATTTTGTGCAACTGAAAGGGGTGGAAGAACGACAATTAGGTTTGGTCTATAACTGTTAGGATTGCTTCCATGTGTTGAAAAGGATGGGTACTAGTTCCACTGGAAAAATAAATTCATGAGGCCTCTGATCATCATGACTGAGATGCAAGCCTATTTTACATAATCCTTCTCTTCAGTGAGGTGTGCCAATCCTTGAGCAGCTAGATAGGAAATGAGTTCAAATTGCTAACATAGAAAATAGGGGCAGGCCAAGTGCTTCAGCTGGACCCGTGCAGAAGTCTGAGAAGGGAGCCAAAGCCTTAGCCTACAGAAAGTGATTTGCATCCAAACTTGTGGCACCCAGAGGAGCTGAAGAATTGAGTAATTTCTAGGTTGAATTAAGTATAGCCAGTGAAAGAATGTTAATTTGCAGAGACCGGAAGCAGAATGTGGCTAAGAGGAGGTCTAATGTTTTAACAACATTGTGTTACATGTGATGAAGGGTTTCAACCCTGTCTCTCTTTTTGTGTCCTAGCAAAGCTCTCCCCCTTTTCACATAACACTTCCGATCTTTGTCTTTCTCTAAGTGATATCTTGGATCCTTTTTATTTATTATTTATAATAGTTGGCTTTGATATGGCCCATATATATTTATAAACACAAATATATGCAAATATATGTATACATACAAAATTGGCAAACTCTGATATACAATTGTGAATGTGGGGTGAGGATGAATATTGGGCATCAGGAGCTGGAGCAGCTGAAGGCCTATTGAACTTCAGTCAGTTGAGAGTTAAGCACTCTTTTATTTTTATGTTTTTTATTTTTCTATTTATTTATTTTATTTTATTTTGAGATGGAGTTTCGCTGTTGTTACCCAGACTGGAGTGCAATGGCACGATCTCAGCTCACCACAACCTTCGCCTCCTGGGTTCAAGCAATTCTCCTGCCTCAGCCTCCCGAGTAGCTGGGACTACAGGCGCGTGCCACCATGCCCAGCTTATTTTTGTATTTTTAGTAGAGACGGGGTTTCACCTTGTTGACCAGGATGGTCTCGATCCCTTGACCTCATGATCCACCCGCCTCGGCCTCCCAAAGTGCTGGGATTATAGGTGTGAGCCACTGTGCCCGGCCTATGTTTTCTATTTTATTTTTTAGACAGAGTTTCACTCTGTTTCCCAGGCTGGAGTACAGTGGCATGATCTCAGCTCACTGCAGCCTCTGCCTCCTGGGTCCAAGCAATTCTCCTGCCTCAGCCTCCCGAGTAGCTGAGATTACAGGCATGTACCACCACACCCAGCTAATTTTTGTATTTTTAGTAGAGACGGGGTTTCATCATGTTGGCCAAGCTGGTCTTGCACTTCTGACCTCAAATGATTTGCCCACTTCAGCCTCTGAAAATACTGGGATTACAGGCATGAGCCACTGTGCCCGGCCGAGAGTTAAGTACTCTTGAAAAAACAAAAGAAAACAAAAAACCTCTTGGTAATTGTAAAAGGCAGTAGTCCCAACGATTTGGCCACCAGGGACCTGTTTCATGAAAGATAATTCTTTTCCTGGGGTGGGGGCTGGGGGATGGGGAAGAATGGTTTGGGATGATTCAAGCACATTACATTTATTGTGCACTTTATTTCTATTATTATTGCATTGTAATATATAATGAAATAATTATACAACTCACCATAATGTAGAATCGGTGGGAGCCCTGAGATTATTTTTCTGCAACTAGAGGGTCCCACCTGGGGGTGATGGGAGACAGTGACAGATCATCAGGCATTAGATTTTCATAAGGAGCACACAGCCTAGATCCCTGTCATGTCTAGTTCACAACAGTTCCAGCTCCTATGAGAATCTAATGCCACAGCTGATCTGACAGGAGGTGGAGCTCAGACGATAATGTGAGCCATGGGGAGTATCTGTAAATACAGATTAAGCTTCCCTGGCTTGCCAGAGACTCACCTCTTGCTGTGTAGCTCGGTTCCTAACAGGCCATGGGCTGGTACCCATCTGTGGCCCAGGGGCTGGGGACCCCTTATATAAGGTGTTCACTAGGAGATATAAGAGGACTTAGCCCAGGTGTTAAGACAGTGTTCCAGACCGCACTCTGGCTCTAATACATTTAGTGATCAGAATATGGACTCTTGAGAGCAGGTTGCACCTATTGCTGGTAAACAAAATCTGCTAATATGTGAAGATCAGCATGTACTCTGTCAGGTTCTGCTGCTTGAGACCAATGGGTAAGCAGTTTGAGATGATACCAAAGGTATGGCATGCAGAAGTGTGATACAGCTGGCCTAGAGTTAGAACCTGTCATTTTATAAAGAGACAAAACTGTTTCCATTCTTCTCACAATGACTGCTGACCTTGGCTTCTGTAAACTGCTAAGTTTACTTTGCAAAATGCAAAGAGAGGTAAAGCTGCATACTTTCACTTATCTGTAACTGCCAGAATTGCTGGCCTCTGTTTACCGGTACTGACCCGAGTAAGCACCCCCAGATAATTCCATCCTGGCGCCAAGCAACTGAAAAAGTCTGTGGACCCCACACCTGTCCAAATAATGTATAAACTAATGTTTATCTTGACTTCTGTAAACCACTTATGTGGCAATCGGAATGACAAAAGTCCCCCGGCCCTTGGAAAGTCCGGAGCCCCCTCACCCTCGTCTCAGCCTAGGAGGTGACTGACAGCTTTCATTCCCATCTCCACTCCTCACCCCCACTCCCAAGGTGGTTTTGCGGGTATAAAAAGGTCTCGTCACCCTTCTTTCTCTGCCACGGGTTGGAGAGACGTCAGTCCTCCGTAGTTGCCGGCAATAAACCCTGCAATTTGGCATACTTTTGTCTTGGTGTTGACTTTCTGTGCTCGGTCCAATACAACAGAAGCAGGTTGCTGAAATGGACCGGAGGATTCACAGGCAGCTAAAGTTCAGGGTGTTGGATAAATGAGGCACATAAACATTAAAATCCTGTAGGATGATTGCAGGTGTTAGGAGTAAATTTGGAATCTTTAGGAATCTGTGCCTTCCACTAGGCTAGGAATTATTTTAACATCTCCAAGGCATGATAAAGGGTTTTGAATGAATTCGTTAAATATACGATTTCGGCGAAGTAAAGAGTAAGTCCAACCAGTTAAGGTCTTACAGTATTGGCGTAGAACATTTGGACCCCTGGCGCCTGGTATCAGGGACTTCCCCACGCTGAAGAGTTCGGGGAAGAGAAGCGGGCCCCTCTGGGGAGCAGCCACGTACACTAGGCACTGAAGACAGAATCCCAGCTACAGCTACTGAACAGAAGGGCACAGTCCATTAGGGCCCGCGTCAGGTTCTCTGGATCTCCCCTTCTCCCATCCGGACGCTCATCCCTGTGTTCTTCGCTGTGGGCCCGTCAGCCCTGCTGCCAGAGGCAGCATTCTCCCCGTCTGATTTCGCAGGGCCAAAGCCCAGGTGAGAGTCAGTGTGGTGTTGAGAGTAGCCCTCGCTCCGGTTCTGAGCAGCGAGGGCTGTCTCCGCACTCAGTGAAGTCAGGCAGCCGCGAACCTTGCGTCCTCCCGTGAGCGCGGGGCGACCGGCCGAGCGCGCATGTGCGGGCGCCGACATCGTGCTTGTGCCCTCCGGTGCTCCGTAGTTAGCCTTGGTGAGCTCCACGTAGGCCGCGCAGGCGCCCTTGGCACACAGTTCACCTGCTGCCGTTGTCGCCGCCGCCGCCGCTGCCGGGGCTGGATGGGGGTCCGAGGCCAGCCAGTGGCACCCGGAAGAAAGAGACGCGGCGGCGGCGACGCCGACACCCTCCGGACGAGTGTCCGGACTTGCCCGCGGGCTCAACGAGGAGGCGGCGAGGCCTGGCCCCCGCTGTCCCTGGTGTAGAGAAGTCGCTGTCGCTGCCGCGGCCGGGACTCCCAGGGCTCTCGCCCCTCAGGTCTCATTGACACTCAGGACCCTTCGCTGCGCCATGTTCAAGAAACTGAAGCAAAAGATCAGCGAGGAGCAGCAGCAGCTCCAGCAGGCACCGGCCCCTACTCAGGTACTATGGCCGCTGCTCTCCTCCGCTTGTTCCCGACACCCCTTGAACCGGCCCGGGACAAGAAAGGCGGGGAGAGTGGGGAGTTCTTCCGTGACCTTTGATCCCTAACCCGGGACTCTTCCCAAACTCCGGACCCAGAAGGAGTCCCGGTCGGCGCAGGTCGTCCGTAACTCCTGACCTGGATTTTTCCCATCACAAAACTCCATCCAGTACTGAGTGGATGGAGGTAGCTGGGTCCCTCGTGACATCCGATCTCTGCTACGAGTTTTCCCCTAAGGCCCGACTTCAGCCTGAGAATGTGTGAGGGACACCGAAATTGCATGATTTCTGATCTTTGTCTGCGCTTCTCCCACCCGAGACCCCACTCCGGGAATGAGGGCGGGGTGGGAAAACCCGGGTCCCTTGTGTGATAGTTGACCTCTGTTCGAGGTGTCCTCCTCTCTGTTGCCCATTGTGAGATTTTGTGTGGAAGGGCCAGGATCCCGCACAAAGACTGACCCTTGAGGAAGTCTCCTAATTCCAAACCCAGGTCCTGGGATTGAAGGCTGGGGAGTAGAGCCATCCCGGGTCAGGCTGCTTGCAGGAGCGGTGGGACCTGAACGAGGTGGCAGCGTGGCCGGCGTCCAGCGCCGGAGGCTGTCACGAGTTAGTCACTTCGCATAACTTGGTTGATCCGGGACTGGCGGGCGGGGAGGCAGAAGACGCCCGGCCGGCCTTGTTCCTGTGCAGAACTCTGCTCTGCATTCCTTTTGAGTCTTGCTGCTCTGCTGCTGCTCTGAGAATAGGGTTACGCTTGATTTTCAGGAATGCCTTCGCCGCAGGAAATGCATTTCCAGGGAAAAGGAGGCGTGTTACTAGTGTTAATTTAAAGAAACAGTTTCCTACGCATTTACTGAAGTTGTTTCGATGCTGGCAGCACAGGGTCTCAACGGCGAAGATGAAGGTTTCCGTTTAATTTCTTCCCAGGCTTTTTGAGTCTCGACAGATTGAGCAGATCTGTTCCTTAATTTTAGGGTTTCTGGTCTTTTGCTTGCAGTTGCAAGAAAAGCGGAGTTTTGACTAATTTGGAGGCATTTCTGAATTCTTAACATTATCTTATAAACGACTGAATTTGGTTTATTCTGAAACTGTAAACTAAAGTTGTTCTTTTTAAATCTAAAGCTTATGTGTAGTGAGACAGTGCTTGAGAAAAAATCAGAATACGACACCGAAGTCTTGCCTCTTTTCTCAAGTGTGAATGGTGATTAAAATCTAAGTAGTAAAGATTGTACTTTTCATACCATTTACTGCAGTCTTTTAAAATTTTACAAAACACTATTAAGAAACAAAGATAAACTTTAAACGTAGGTAGAGAGTGAGGTAGAGATGAGGAGTGTGAGGAAATGGGCATTTTAGTCAATGTAAGGCCCTTCCATTTGGGAATGTATTAAATACAATTGAGCCAGGATTCTATTTCTAGAAATTTATTCTAAGAAAATTTAGGATGTGATAAAGATTTAGCTCTATGGATTTTAATGTCAATGTTGTTTTAATGGGTTAAAAAGTAGCCAAAAAGGCTGGGCCTGGGGGTGGGAGGTGGGGGGAGTGGGGGGTCACACCTGTAATCCCAGCACTTTGGGGGACTGAGGTGGGTGGATCACTAGGTCAAGAGATTGAGACCATCCTGGTCAACATGATGAAACCCCGTCTCTACTAAAAATACCAAAAATTAGCTGGGTGTGGTGGCATGTGCACTTGGGAGGCTGAGGCAAGATAATTGCTTAAACCTGGGAGGCAGAGGTTGTGGTGAGCTGAGATGGTGCCATTGCACTCCAGCCTGGGCAACAAGAGCGAAACTCAGTCTCCAAACAAAACAAAACAAAACCTAGCTAAAAATCCAACTAGAGTATTGATTAAATAAACTTTATCCGGCAATTAGGTATGCTTGATAGGTTATTATGCAGCCATAAAAAAATCAACATTTACTGGATCCTTTAGTATGTACCAGACATTTTGCTTTGTATTTTACAGATTATTTTATTTAATCTCACATAAACCTGTGAGGTAGATAATTACAGTATTATGTAGATGAAGGAGCGAGTCTTAAGGAGGTGAAGTAACTTGTTTGTTGTTACACAGCTAGTGTCAGAGCCTTCAAAAAAGTATTAGCACAGAAAGATATTCGTGTTAAAAGACAGAAGCAGCAATTAAATGTGATCCCAGTTTTGTGAAAAATAATCTGTAAGTGAGTGTCTTTATATACACACATAATAAAACTAGTTTAAGAAGGGTATACTTTAAGGTGTTGCTGAATTATTGAGTGTGCTTTTTCTTTTTTGTAATGTTTAGCTTTTCTTCATGAAAATGAATTGCTTTTGTTCATTAACAAAGAGGTTGTTTTTAGTAATAATAGTAAAGCTAGTCACAAGCTAAGATACAAGAGCTCTGTTTCTATAGCTTAATGCTTCTGGTGAGACAGGGCATCTAGATCAAATAAAAACACTTTGTGTACAAAAGGTTTAAAATAATCCTTTTGAATTGTATGTATATTTACCGTGTTGGCCAGGCTGGTCTCGAACTCCTGACCTCGGGTGATCCACCCACCTCAGCCTCCCAAAATGCTGGGATTACAGTTATGAGCCACTGTGCCCAGCCATTTGCGGTCTACTTTTGATAATTATTTTGTAAACTTTCTTACTGCCTGCCATATACCTGGCAGTGACTTAACAACAGTGCTGTGGCGAGTATTCAATGGCTATGTCCCTGCTGTGACTAATCCATAGGTGTGGCAGGGAGAAAGAGTGACATGAACCAGATGTTATTATGAACAGTGAATGCCTGCAAGCTCCTTGCCGCATGTTGCATTTGCTTCGAAGGGTCTATGTAGTCACTGCGTAATGGAGTTGAGAGTTAAGTGCTTCCAGTAGTGTGTTGGTGGTATGTACAGCGTGTTGTGGTTGTGCAAAGTAAGGCATTTCTAGAGAAGGTCAGGGAGACATCTGAGTAGAGTCTTGATGCGGAATGGAAAGTCATGGTACAGGAACTAGGGATTCAGGACTAATTCCTAAGGATGACTGAATTAGTTTTCTAATGTTGCCTAACAAGTTACCACAACCATAGTGCCTAATAACCCAGTTATGATTGTGTAGTTCTGTAGGTCAGAAGTCTGTCAGGGCATGACTGGGTTCTCTGCTCAGGGTCTTGCAAAGCTAAAATCAGTCTGTTGTCCAGGCTGCGTTCTCATCTGGAGCTCAGGGTCCCTTTGGGTGCTCATGTGGTTGGGCTAGAATTCAGTCTCTTCTGGTTGTGGGACTGGAGTCCTCATTTCTTGGTGACCACTTTCAGCTCCTAGAGGCTCCTACAGCTGCTTCTCGCCACGTGTCCCTGTAGGCATTTTGCTTTACTTCAGGACAGCAAAAGTGCATCTCTCTCCCCTCTAGACCCATATTTGAAGGGCTTATGTGATTAGTTTAGATCCATCCAGGTAATTTTTTGATGAACTCATTGTCAACTGATTAGTAACCTGGTAACCTTAAATATGCCTTTAAAATCCCTTTGCCCTGTGATGTAACAGTTATAGGAGTGATATCTCATATTCACAGGGCAGGGATCATTTGGGGTCATCTTACAATTTTGCCTGTCACAATGAGTAACATAATTTTTCTTTTTTTAAGTGTTCGTAGAGTCAGGGTCTTACTATGTTACACAGGCTGTCTTGAACTCCTGGCCTCAAGTCATCCTCTTGCCTTGGCCTCCCAAAGTGTTGGGATTATAGGCGTGAGCCACTGTGCACTGCCAGAATGGTTTTTCTTAGCTGAAATTGCGGAGAACTGTGGTCCATTAATAATTAGGTAGTGGGCAATAAAATGTTAATTGTGTGTCTGGATGTAGCTGTCTGGTTTTTTGGTTAACAGCTTAGAAATCTGACTCAGTTCATATGACTGTAGGAATTCATCAGCTCAAGTTTGGTTTGAAGGAACCTAAATGCCTTTCTATCTTGAAGTGAGGATAGCCCACTAAGGAAGCAGGCACCTGGGATAGATAGATGCTCAAGTACGGTTAGTTCTTTATCTACTGTTTTATACTTTATAGTCACATCCATTTTCTCCTATCATCCTTACTCTTATCAATCCAGAGGAAGATCAACAAGCCATCAGGCCACATTTTGCCAGATAGTACTACTTTTCAGGGAGAATGTGTTTTAGAATCTGTTAAACTTTGTAAACCATGATTTGATTTTTGTCACAAATTTCTCCAGAGCCGATGAGGCTGTCAGTCAGTTACTGATGAGACCGTATGAGGCCAGGGTGTAAGACAATGCCAGTTTTTAAGATTTGCAGTGGGGTATACTTTTTAAGCAATTGGAAGATCACTGTCTAAGGTAGCCCTTTCCTGGTATCTGGGTATTCGGAAAGCTGAATTAATAACCCAAAGATTTCTTAGGCATGATGGAATCACCACAGAGAGAGTTAATTAGGCAAGAGATACTTCCTGTAGTCTAATAGTACTTTTCTAACTTTTTACCACCAATGACCATTTTATTAAAGGAGATCTTACATATGATCATTTATAAATACATAGATACAAACGCTGCCCCCATAGTGGCATCTACAGCCTTTGAAGCTGGCACTGGCATGATTTGCAAATTATGGCTCTAGGTGTGGGAAGGGTTTATTGAATTTATCTCAACTTTAATGGAAGCTATTTCTGATGTTCTTTGAATGTTTGTAATTTGAATGTGTGTTCAAGGTAGGCTCAAACTCGTTCCGGGACTGAGACTAACATTCACAGTGACTGTGCTTTCCCTTGCCATTTTCTAAGCCCACTGTTGACTTTTAGTCACGTATTTTCTAGACGCTTAAACCATTGCTAAGGCTTCAGTTTTATTTCACATTCAATCATTTTCTTGTTTATATATATAGAATATATATATTTTAATATATTTTATATATAATATACATTTATATATATATATTTTTTTACTTTATTTATTTTTTTGAGACAAAGTCACGCTGTTGTCGCCTAGGCTAAGTATGTACATTGGTGTGATCTTGGCTCACTGCAAAACCTCCGCCTCCTGGGTTCCAGCAATTCTCCTGTCTCAGCCTCCTGAGAAGCTGAGATTACTGGCACCTGCTACCATGCCCGGCTAATTTTTATATTTTTAGTAGAGATGGGTTTTTACCATGTTGGCCAAGTTGGTCTCGAACTCCTGACCTCAGGTGATCCACCCGCCTCGGCCTCTCAAAGTGCTGGTGTTACAGGTGTGAGCTACCGCGCCCAGCCATTTATAAGTCCTTATTCTTCCTGTTTTGTTTTTGGTGGGAGAGGATATCTCATCCCTTAAGGTGACTTCTGCACATAGCTAATTTCATCTTCCATGTGTTACTTTTTCTGGTTCATCTTTTAGAAGGGGTATACGGTTGGAGTTCTTAGTTGTAAGCAACAAAAACTTAGTCTATCTAGGTAAGTAGAGAAAGAATTTATTGAAGACCCTAGCTTAAAGACTTTCCTTGAGGTCCCAAAAGTCTGGCTGATTTTTACGTCCGGTTATACTGGGGAGACTGCTCTATGTTGCAGCTGCTTTGGCTTGGCACCAGCATTGCATCTTTCACTTCACAGCTTATATCTGTGTGGATGCATGAAGTCTGTCTCTGTTGTCGTGAGATGAACTTTATTTGCATGTCTGTTTTCTCACATCACTCACGACTCGCAGTTTCATGTGGCTGTGTTTCACTGATGGAGCTCAGGTTACCCTGTCTCAGATAAAAAGAAGATTGGGTTAGTAAGTTTTCTGAGCTAACTCATGATGGACTTATAAGAGCTTTAAAAAAAAAAATGTTATTAAACTTTGGTCATATTTGTGGATGTTTTTCCTCACTTCCCAATTAAACTGGTGCTTTGTTTTTCACATAAAAACCTCTTTCCGGGCCGGGCGTGGTGGCTCACGCCTGTAATCCCAGCACTTTGGGAGGCCGAGGCCGGTGGATCACGAGGTCAAGGTCAAGAGATCAAGACCATTCTGGTCAACATGGTGAAACCCCGTCTCTACTAAAAACACAAAAAATTAGCTGGGCATGGTGGCACGTGCCTGTAATCCCAGCTACTTGGGAGGCTGAGACGGGAGAATCGTTTGAACCCAGGAGGCAGAGGTTGCGGTGAGCCGAGAATGCACCATTGCACTCCAGCCTGGGTAACAAGAGCGAAACTCCGTCTCAAAAAAAAAAAAAAACCTCTTTCCTAGAGATTGTAGAAATAAACTCTTGTATTTTTTTGTTTCAATTAAAAAAAATTAAATCTTTAATATAGCTTAAGTATGAAGTGAGGATCTGATTTGTGTGTGTTGCCCCATAAGTATGGCCAGTTGTCCCCACATTTATTGAATGTCTATCCTGATGCAAAATGTTACTTTTATCATAAACTAAACATGTATATGTTGGTCTGGATGTGTATATGTGTGTATAGAGTATATGTCTGTAGGTATATGCTTCCTCACAACCTCTCAGTTCTACCCTATCCAGAGCAGTTTGTGCACAGATATGACAGACCAGAGTTCCATTTGTTTATTCATTCATTTATTTGACAAATATTTATTAACTGCCTTTTGTAAAGTACAGACTACAAAAAGAGGTAAGGTATCACAACTCATTCATTTCTCTGTGTAGATGAGTTCAGATCTATTTTACTGTAGGAGGATCTTGAAGTTTTGGTTTTATACTTTTAGGGCTGTTTTTAGCTCACCTTAGAGTAGACCCCAGACCCCTCGTTTAAATTTTGAGCCCTTTCTCCTGAGTTTTTTTGCACTGAGGATTATAGGAATCAGGTTGTCAGTTACAGAGCTAAATGAACTGGCATCTCAGTATTTAGCAGTGGTATTCAAGGTAGGCTCAAAGCAAGGCTGTTAATTAGGTGAGCAAGTGCTGTTTATCTGTGCGTTTCATATATTGAGTGTTAGAGCTAGAAGGTGGAAGGGATCTTATAGATTGAATTGACAACCTTTTTTTTTAAAAACGAACTTCTAATTTTGGAATAATTTTGATTTATAGAAAAGTTATTAAGATAGTGCAGAAAGTTTTGTATATACCCCTCACCTGGCTTCAGTTTTCTCTAATATTATCATCTTGCATTAGTATCACAACTTTATTTTCTATATGGAGCCACATAGTCCTCAAAAAGTTCATTTAGCTAAGATCATAGTTCTAGCTGGTGGCAGAGTCAGGCTAGGGACCTGGTAGGTAGCCTGGATTTTTTAGTTGATTGTATTTGTTATCGGTTTCTGCTTTTCATGGGCTTGCTCTTTTCCTTTCTTTCACTGAATTCTTTGGGCATGGACTGAGAGAAGGACTACCTAGTACATAGTTCACTAGTCAATATAGTCTTGCTAATTTGTGCAATAATTTTGAAATCTAGGCTTCCTCCAATTCTTCAACACCAACAAGAACCAGGAGCAGGACATCTTCATTTACAGAGCAACTTGATGAAGGTACACCCAATAGAGAGGTAAGTTTGGAATTCCTTTTCTAATATACCTTTCACAAGAAACTAATTAAAATGTAATGCTTTTGAAAACAAAACGGGAAACTATTTTGACAGGTCAGCTGTTTAATTCTTAGGTAGAATTTTTATTGGTAGCACAATTAGTCTTTTTCTTTCTTCTTCTTCTTTTTTTTTTACAAATAGCTATTAGGATTTATTTATTTATGTTTTTAAGACAGTGTCTGGTTCTGTCACCCAGGCTAGAGTGCAGTGGCACAGTCGCTACTCAATGCCGCCTTGGTCAAGGGTTCTTGGTCCTGGGTTCACGTGGTCCTCTCACTTCAGTCTCCTGATTAACTGGGACTATAGGTGCCTGCCACTGTGTCTGGCTATTTAAATTTTTCGTAGATGGGGTCCCAATATGTTGCCCTGGTTGGTCTTGAACTCCTGGGCTCAAGCGATTCTTCCAATTATGCTTTGTAAAGTCTGGTTTGCCGAGAAGTTTAATTTGAGAGGATAATACTGTCTGCATTTACTAGTTCAGGTTTTCAGAATAATTTGATAAATTTGTTCAACATAGCATCATTTTTTCAAGCTGGCGAGTGGAAACAGAAGTGACTTACTGAACTGATTCCATGTAACCAGCACCTGGCATTAAAAGTCATTATTTCTGACTTGTTTCTTCCTGTAAAATGTAACACAAGTAAAGAAAAGAAGGTAAAACATAAATACACAGATCAGCAAATTATCACCAAGTGAATCCTCCCAGGTCAAGCAAAGGAACACTGCCAGCACTGTAGTGTTCCCTCATTCCCCCTGAAAGGTTACCACCATCCTGAATTTTTGGTATTTGCTTGCTTCCTTTTTTTCTTTTTTTTAATAGTTTTACCTCTTTATATGCTTTCTAAATGTAAACATTATAGTTAAACATTTGGGTTGTCTCCAGTTTTTGGCTATTTTGAATTGTGTTGCCATCAACATGATGGGACATGTCTTTTGGTATACATGTACCTGCATTTCTGTTGGTGTGTACTTTGGAGTAGAATCACTGCTCTGTTTTAGCACTTTAGAATATAATGCTGACAGTTTTCCAGAGTGGTTGTAGAAATTTAAATTCCCACCAGGAGTTTATGAAAGTTGCTTTTGCTCTATGTTTTTGACAGTCTTTATTTTTCTACTCTTTGTAAATATGCTGGAAAACAATCTTTTTCATTTCAGATGTTCTGATGGTGGTCTTTCATTTTGGTTTTAATTTGCATTTCTCTGATAACTAACAAGATTGAGCATTTTCATCTGTTTATTGGCCATTTCATTCTTCTTTTGTAAAGTCCTTAAGTCTCTTGCCCATTTTGCTATTGGATTATCTTTTTAAAATTGATTTGTAGGGTTTTTTATAACAATATGGAATACATAGGACTTTTTGATTGAATATATGTCTTGCAGATATCTTCCACTCAGTGGCTTGCTATTCATTTTCTTAATGATGTGCTTTGATGAACAGAAGTTCTTAGTTTTAGGCCAAGTGTGGTGGCTGATGCCTGTAATCTCAGCACTTTGGGAAGCTGATGCAGGAGGATTGCTTGAGTCCAGGAGTTTGAGACCAGCCTGGGCAACAGAGTGAGACTCTGTCTCTAATACATACATACATACATAAAATTAGCCTGGCATGGTGGCATGTACCTCTGTGGTCCCAGCTACTCTGGAGGCTAAGGCAGAAGGATTACTTGAGCCTTGGAGATCAAAGCTGCAGTGAACCATGACTGTGCCAGCCTGGGTGACAGAGCAAGACCCTACCTCTCAAAAAAAAAACAAAAGAAAGCCCTGGGTCCCATCCATGTCCCATCCCTGACAGTACCTTCCATCTTAGGTGTTTAACAAAATGAGAAACCAGACAGGGATTAGGGAGATGATGAAAACATTAATTTAATGTTCTTTTAATCAGAAACTTAATTATATGATTGAAAAATCCTTTATATATTATAAAATAAGTTGAGGTGAGTTTTAGGTTGCACTCTGTGGTGAAAAATACCTCCTTAAAAAGCAAGGAGATGAAGTGATGACAATGCTTTATCATTCTATCCAAAACCATTTCTTAGTTAGGATTGTTTATATTAAAATTTTGAAAGAAATAGGTAACCTTTAGCTTAGTTAGTCGATTGTAAATAGAGTGCTAAAACCAATCTTTCAGAAACAATTATTTTGTAAAGGTATATTCAATTAAATTGCTTTAAAGCATCCTAGATTTTTAAAAAGTATTTTAAGAAAGCAATGGAAGCAGTCACCCAGGCACAGTGGCTCATGCCTGTAATCCCAGCACTTTGGAAGACTGAGGTGGGCCGATCACTTGAGGCCAGGAGTTCAAGACCAGCCTGGCTAACATGGTGAAACCCCGTACCTACTAAAAAAAAATAAAAAATTAGCCAGATGTGGTGTCATGTGCCTCTAATCCCAGCTTCTTGGGAGGCTGAGGCAGAAGAATTACTTGAACCCAGGAGGTGGAGGTTGCAGAGACCTGGGATTGTGCCACTACACTCCAGCCTGGGTAACAGAGCAAGATTCTTGTCTCAAAAAAAAAAAAGCAATAGTAGCAATTAACATAATCCCACTATTTTCAGTGTTTCACTTACTTTATTGTTTGCAAACCAATGTGCTATAATATTAATCAATATACTGA
Organism: Callithrix jacchus; assembly: GCF_049354715.1. NCBI lineage: Eukaryota > Metazoa > Chordata > Mammalia > Primates > Cebidae > Callithrix > Callithrix jacchus. The sequence continues at coordinate 75,114,206 of NC_133518.1, forward strand.
GTATAGAAATGAAGTAATTAATACTGATTGCAGAAACAGTACAACTCAGCACTGCAGCTTTCATTTAAATTGGTTATATGTATATTTTGAAATCATAAAGTTAAAGAAATGCAATAATGTAAATAATGCTTAAGAAAATGAGATCTCAAGAAACTGTATATACTCTGTACTTTTACACAACTTTATCAGATTATTTCAGTATATGCACCAACGATATAGTATATATGCCATGAACTTTGAATGCAAAAACTATACTAGGTGCCTTTTATTTTGTTATCAACATCTGTATAAAGGTTTTTTTTTTTGTTGTAATCACCATCAAGATAATTTGTATGTATCTTTGCAATTTTGAAATTTGCTTACACCCTATTATCTAGAAATCCCATTTCTAGAAATCTGTCCTATAGAACAATAGCATTAAATGTATATTCACAAGGCTTACTAGAGTGCTATTTATAATACTAAAAAGATTATACATTTTGATTTGTAATATTGAGAATTGCTCCAAACTAATCTGCAGACTCAGTGTAGTCCCAATTAAAATCCTTATAGGTTTGTTTTGTTGTCATTATTTATTTATTTTTGTGTGACGGAGTCTCAGTCTGTCGCCTAGGCTATAGTGCAGTGGCGTGATCTTGGCTCACTGCAACCTCCACCTCCCAGATTCAAGCTGTTCTCCCTGCCTCAGCTAATTTTGTATTTTTTAGTAGAGTCAGGGTTTTGCCATGTTGGCCAGGCTGGTCTTGAACTCCTCACCTCAGGCTATCCATCCTCCTCGGCCTCATAAAGTACTGGGATTACAGGTGTGAGCCACGGTACCCCGACCTGTTGTCATTATTCGTGCTTTATTTTGTTTTGTGGAAATTAAATATCTAATTCTAAGATTTACGTAGAATTATATAGAAAGGAATAAGAATAATGAAGACATTCAAGAAGAACAAGGTGTGAGGACCTGTTCTACTGAGATCATGAATATAAAACTATACTCATTAAGACTGTGGTATTGAATCAAAGACAAACAGAACACTGGAACAGAATATAGAAATCTCAGAAACAAAGCCACTCAAATACGAACATGAGTATAAAGCATGAATGTACAGCTGTATTCATTAAGACAGTGCGGTATCAAAGACAAAGAGAACAATGGAACAGAATAGAGAACTCGGAAACAAAGCCACTCAAATATGGACATATGAACACAATTAATGAAAAACAGCAGCAAGTAGAGCAGTGTGAAAAAGATGAGACAACTGGATAAACATACTGAAGGGGAAGAAACTTGATCCCTGCTTCACACCATATTGTAAAACCATTTCCTGGGCCCAAGGGATCCTCCTGCCTCAGCCTCCTGAGAAGCTGGGACTACAGGTGCACACCACTATGCCTGTCTTGGAGTTATTTTAAGTGTTAAGTGTTTTTTTTTTTTTTTGGTGTGTGTGTATGCAATGACTCATGCCTATAATCCCAGCACTGTGGGAGGCCACAGTGGGTGGATCACTTGAGCTCAGGAGGGGGAGACTGCAGAGTACTGAGATTGTACCACTGTGCTTCAACCTGGGTAACAGAGTAAGACCCTGTCTCAAAAAAAAAGTTTTTTTTTTCTCAAGGAAATGTGGAAATTTAGCTCAAAACATAAATAACTTGTTCATCTCAACAGTAGACAGTTATGTGTATATATCTGGAATGTTTAAGAAGTAGAATGGTTTCATTAAGTTAATTTCCTGGTCAATTAAAAAAAGGTTTTGCTTTTTTTTTTTTTAGCTATTGCTGAAAATACTAATATGTCTACTTTCCTGTGTTGGTAAATATGGTATAAAAACCCAAATAAATCTGTCTTTGGTTGCAGTGCTTCTTTATAAAAAGGGCATAAAAAATCTGTATTATTATAAACATTGAAGGCAGAGCAGAGTAGACTGAATCTGCATTGACTCTAAAGTCAGTGTAAGTCTACTCTAGGTGCTGTCCTGTCCTGCACAAAGGGTAGATCTGTGTATTTGACCATAGTGTTCTCCCGGTGATCCTAGGCATAGCCCCACTGTCCTCAGAGTAGGGCTTCCTGTCCTTACTGTTGCTTGAGGTTAATCCCTTTTGCTTCCCTACATCTGGGGTGCTTTAGAGCAATATGTAATGTAGGGTCCTGTAAGGGATTAACTAGGGCAAATGAAGCTAACATCCTCCTATCCTAAGTAATACATGAGAAAGTCCCACTCCGGATTAGACCTGAACTTTCTTCTTTTTCAAGAGATAGGGTGTCATACTATGTTGCCCTGGTGGTCTCCAACTCCTGGGCTCAAGGGACCTTGATTTTTTTTTTTTTAATTGGGGTTAAATTCATGTGACATAAATTAACCATTTAAAGCAAACAATTAAGTAGCATTTAGTATATTCCCAGTATTGTACATTCCTCACCTCTATCTAGTTCCGTAACATTTCCATCACCCCAAAATGAAACCCCATGCTGATTAAGCAATCATTTCCACTCCTCCTTCCTCCAACCCCTGGCAACCATTAATTTGCATTTTCTCTTGATGGATTTACCTTTTCTGGATATTTCATGTAAATGGAATCATTCAAGATGTGACCTTTTCTGTCTGGCGACTTTGCTTAGCTTAATGTTTTTAAGATTCATTTGTGTTGTAGCATGTATCTACTTACTTTTTTTTTTTAAGGAAGTAAAAACCTACTTACTGTATTAGTTTGGAATGAGACCTGGAATAGACTGGTGAGGAAAGGATGGTTTTTGGTGTTATTTGGATTAGCCTGGGTTTATGTCCTGGCATTGCCATTTGCTGACTGAAAGATCTATAAACGTTAACTTTTCAGTCTCAGCTTTTCTCATTTGTAAAAGGAGAAATTTGTGAAGTTTTGGGGATTACCAATAAGATGGCATGTAAATCTCTAGCTTGGTACCTTGCACATAGTAGGTGCTAAGTTACTAGGGACAGCCGTGGAAGAGAGGAGGAGCTGCTCCATTTCCTCTTTTTCTGTCCTTGTGTGAAGGGAGGGAAACAGATGGACTACTATGTGGATTAGGGTCCTACAGATGTTATCTCTGTGTCGCTTTGCCTACTGAATTTGTGAAGAAAGGACTGACAGCTTCACTTTGCCTCCTGTCCTGCTCTCTCTGGTTTGCTGTCTTTCTGAGACACTTCCTCATTTATTAGGGGCCAAAGTAAGCATGTCCGTTCTTATCATGGGGACTCATCCATGAAGAACTTTCATATTGTTTTTAAATTAAATTCCAGAATTAGGTGTGTTTTAATATATATTTTTTATTTATATATATATATATAATATTTATGTACGTATGAGATGGATACAACCTCTGACTCCCAAGTTCAAGCAATTCTCCTGCCTCAGCCTCCCAAGTAGCTGGAATTACAGGCATATGCCACCACTCCTGGCTAATAGTTGTGTTTTTAGTAGAGACGAGGTTTAGTGAAACAAGGTTTCACCACGTTGGCCAGGCTGGCCTTGAACTCCTGACCTCAAGTGATCTGCCCACCTTGGACTCCCAAAGTGCTGGGATTATAGGTATGAACCACCACACCTGGCCCCAGTTTTTGAGAAGTCTTAAGTACATTTTAGAGATTTATTTTATGATTCAAGGCCTATATGGCATTAAGTCATTGTTTTAGGGATTACTGGGAAGTATCTTCAAAGTAATATATGAGAAACATTCCTTCCTAAATTCTTTATTACATTGAATATCATTATATTAATTGGTTTTCAGAGGTTAAATTAACCATGTATTCCTGAAATAAATGTCACTTGTTTATGGTATATAATCTTTTTTATATATTACTGGATTGATTTACGAGTATTTTGTTGAGGATTTTTGTGTCTATATTTATAAGATATGCTGGTCTGCAGTTTTCTTTTTTTGTGATAACCTGGTTTTCATATCACAATAATACAGGCCTCATGAAATGAGCTGGGAAGTGTTCACCTCTCTTGTGTTTTTTCAAGAGTTTGTGAAGAATTGGTATTAATTCTTCTTTAAATGTTTGGTAGAATTTACCTATGAAATCATGTGTTTTTGAGGGAAGTGTTTTGATAACTAATTCAGTATCTACTTTTTATAGCTCTGTTCAGATTTTGCTTCTTCCCGAGTTAGTTTTCGTAATTTGTGTCTCTAGGTATTTGTCCATTTGATCTAAGTTATCCGATTTGTTGACACAAATTAAACTAAATTTGGCCTGAAACTGCCTGTATATCTTGAGTCCCTATGTGAGGAACTGTAGCCTAACTTAGTACACAAACAAACTGAAAGCCTAAATTAGGAATGTAGTTTTCTAGCAGCTCCTGAGTCTCAGCCAGACACAGCAGTCAAGTCTGTCAATTGCAGGCTGCTAACCCCTGCTCAAATGAGGCAAAACCCATCACTTTTAACACATAGTATAGCTTTGTAATCCTTTTCTTCTCTTTTGTTCCTGATTTTCATAATGTGAGTCTTCTTTTTTCCCCTCTGTCAGTCTAGCCAGTGGTTTGCCAATTTTGTTGATCTTCTGAAGAACAAAGCTTGGTTCCACTGTCTGGTTGAGTATGCTGAGTGTTCGCATAATTGGAGTAGAAAGCTGATCTTTGATGACTTGTTTTACTTAAGCCTGAGGAGCCATGGACTTAGCAAAACTTCGTTGAATCCAAATTGCATTTTCTTTCCTGGTTTCTGGCCTGATACATGTTTTTTCCCATCCTATATACCCTTGGTCTTTTCATTGGTCATTAAGACTAGGGAAAGTTAGATACCTTGTTCTTTTATGCTGTCATTTTGTTTAAAGGTTTTCTATGTTATAAAACTATCCATACAGACAAAATAGAGCCTTAAGTTGTGGTCTTGAATTTGATGAACATGATTTACCCACAGTCTGTACGGCATATTTCTTCACCTGCTACTCCTGTAAACCGTTTTATTCTTTTATCTTCTGTAGAGTATATTATCACAAGTACTTTTTCCAGGGGTGTTCAATCTTTTGGTTCCCCTGGGCCGCATTGGAAGAAGAAGAAATGTCTTGGGCCACACATCAAATACGCCAACACTAATAATAGCTGATCAGCCAAAAAAAAACAACAAAAAAAAAATAGTGGCCGCATGCAGTGGCTCATGCCTATAATCCCAGCACTTTGGGAGGCCGAGGCAGTCGGATCATGAGGTCAAGAGATCGAGACCATCCAGGCCAACATAGTGAACCTGTATCTCTACTAAAAAATACAAAAATTAGCTGCATGTGCTCATGCCCACCTATAGTCCCAGCTACTCGGGAGGCTGAGGCAGGATAATTGCTTGAACCTGGGAGGCGGAGGATGTAGTGAGCTGAGATTGCGCCACTGCATTCCAGCCTGGCACCTGGTGACAGAGTGAGACTCTGTCTAAAAAAAAAAGCAAAAAGTCTCATAATGTTTTAAGAAAGTTTATGAACTTGTGTGGAGCCTCGTTCAAAGCTGTCCTGGGCTGCAGGTTGAATGAATTTAATTGACTCCAAATCATAAGGGTTTTACTAACAATTGTACTTAACAGTATCTGGGAAGAAAGAAACAGGACCATCTTCCGGCCGTGGTGACTCATGCCTATAATCCCAGCACTTTGAGAGGCCGAGCAGGGTGGATCACCTGAGGTCAGGAGTTTGAGACAAGCCTGGCCAACATAGTGAAATCCTGTCTGTACTAAAAATACAAAAAATTATCTGGGCATGGTGATGGGCACCTGTAATCCCAGCTATTTGGGAGGCTGAGACAGGAGAACTGCTTGAACCCAGGAGGTGGAGGTTGCAGTGAGCCAAGATCACGCCACTGCACTCTAGCCTGGGCAACAAGTGTGAAGCTCCATCTTGGAAAAGAAAAGAAAAGGAAAGAAACTGGGCCATCTGTCTTTGGGGCAGAGGGATTTATACCCTTGGGAAGACACTGAACTTTTTAGGCCTATTCACGAAGGCACTAAGCTTTTTAGGCCCTTCTCCCAGTGTTATACATGAGAGATGTTAATCCAGCCTTTGTTGCCTGAGTAAAAAGCAATCTAAAAATCACTGAAATAAATAATAATAGTTTTTCAACGATGGACTGCATATATGACAATAGTCCCATAAGAAAATAATGAACTGAAAAAATCCTGTTGCCTAGCGACTCGTAGCTGTTGTGATATGTTTGTGGTGATGCTTGTATAAACAAACCTATTGGGCTGCCAGACGTGTAAAAGCGGACAGTAGCATCCTAGGACTTCGCCTTCACTCGTGGCTTACTCACTGACCCAGAGCAATTTCTAGTCCTGCAACCTTCATTCATGATAAGTGAGTGCCCTGAGGAGGTGTGCCAAAGACTCCTTAGGCTTAAAGTGGCTGTCAGTGGACACTAATTTTGATGTACTTCGATATACACACACACATACATATATGAGAGTATGAGACAGGCAGGATAGAGAGATTGAAAGCCTTTAATGCACATCTACAGCGAGTTTCAGATAGTCTTCATGAATGTTCAGACGTATATAACTTGAGCATTGGTTCAGCTGATGGCTTCAGTGGGGAACCACACAGAAGAGGTGAACTAAATCCTTAGCAGAACTGCAGCAAAATTGGTTTTCAGTTCCAACAGAGTTTAAGAGAGAGAGAATTGAGACAGAATCTTAGAATATTGGAGAACTGTTGCTTGTGAGACTTTCTCAGGCATAAGAAGGAAATAACAAGGTCAACAAAGACTTCTTAGGCTTTGAGGTGACTGTCAATGGCCACTGCATTTGATATACTTCACTTTTGCTTGGGTTAGAGGTCAGAGTGTAAATTTTCGTTTGGCAGCACCTTTTGAAATGGTGGTCAACATTTTTCTATACTGGGCATTAGCTTTTGTGTTTTTCTCTTAAAGTTTCAAATATACTCTTCTGAAGTGTTGAATTATTTTCTAATGTGAGAAAGAGTGACTTCATTACAAAAATTAACTTTGGAAGTCTAAGAAGAGTGAATTTTTTATAGCCTTTAGCTGAAATTTAACATCCATTCAAAGGATAATCTGACTTCCAGTAAGATTTTCAATAGGAGTAGAAACTTGGATATGATGATGCCCTGGAGCCAAACAGGCATTTAGCATATTTTAGTATTCTACAAATAAAGTTAATGGCTGCATCCTGTCCAAGAAGTACTAGTTACCACATACTGTATAAGACTTTAAATGTTTTTCCTGCTTAGAATTACGAAGGCCTCTAATGTAGGACCAGATGAAGAGTTAATTAAGGCTCTAGTTAGTATTCATAACTCTGCAGTATTGAGATGAAAAGTTTATGTTCTTAAGCTTTTTCAGACATTTCTTTTCAGCTGTAAGTTATATATGATATAATATGTAATTCATCACCATATTAGGTAATAACTGGTAAAGTCATGTTTCAAAAAAATTTTTTTGAAGGATCTTACTCTTTTGCTAGGGCTGGAATGCAGTGGTGTGATCACAGCTCACTGGCAGGCTTGCGAGCCTCCTACCTTAGCCTCCCAGGTAGCTGGAACAATAGGTGTGTGCCACCATGCCTGGCAAATTTTTTGTAGTTTTTGTAGAGATGGGATTTTGTTATGTTGCCCACGCTGGTTTTAGATTTTATTTAGAAATAATTATAGATTCGTAGGAGGTTCTAACATCTTTTGTTGGGGAGGTTCTAACATCTTTTGTGGGGGAGGCCCTATATACCCCTCACCCATTTCTCCCCAATAGTAACATCTTGTGTAACCCTAGTACACTGTCCAAACAAGGAAACTGGCATTAGTGAACTATGGCATCCACAGAATGCCAGATTGCCAGGTATGTTACATGTAGTATTTCCTGTTGCATATATCATTTATATGCCAGTAAACTCTTATTGAGATTTTACCAGTTTTACATGCTCATGTCTTCTATGTGTGTTTGTGTATGTGTGTAATTCTATGCAATTTTATTACTTGTAGATTTGTGTAACTTCCCTCATCAAAAACTTTATTCTGATTATAATTTATTGTACATCTAATTCATGATTGTCAGTAGTTTGATGTGTAGTATACAGTTTCTGAAAGAAAACTAAAGCAGAGAAGATAATGTATACCAAAAGCATTTGTGTAACAGAAAATGTCTTTAAACTTATTATAAAGTTTCAAATGTTTCTAATATACATATTTTAGAGAAAAGTTGTATGTAAATACAAATAAATTATTAAAGTTTTTTATGTTTTATTCTCGACATGTGTTTTCATGCTATTTTTTTGAATATGTAAAAATGAATGGATGAATATTTATGAAAGTTATTCTAAGATTTTGTGTTCTTTACCATGCATTTTTTAACCCACTTTACTGAGATATGACTGACATGTAAAAAGCTGTACATATTTAACATGTACAATTTGATGAATTTGGTGATAAGTATACACCTGTGAAACCATCACCACCATCAAGGTCATAGACATATCTATTACCTCCCAAAGTTTCCTTCTACCCCCATTGTTATTATTTGTGGTAAGAACTAACATAAGATCTACTTTTCTAGGAAATTTTAGGTCGGGCGTGTTGGCTTATGCCTGTAATCCTAGCACTTTGGGAGGCTGAGGCAGGTGGATGGCTTGAGCTCAGGAGTTCGGGACCAGCCTGGGCAACGTGGTGAATCCCTGTCTCTATAAAAAAAATACAAAAATTAGCCAGGCATGGAGATGTGTGCCTGTAGTTCAAGCTACTCAGGAGGCTGAGGTAGAGGATAGCTTGAGCCTGGGAGGTTAAGGCTGCAGTGAGCCAAGAATGTACTACTATGCTCCAGTCTTTTATAATACAGCATTTTTTTTTTGAGATGGAGTCTCACTCAGTTGCCCAGGCTGGAGTGCAATGGCATGATCTTGGCTCACTGCAACCTCCGCTTACTGCGTTCAAGTGATTCTCCTGCCTCGGACTCCCAAGTAGTTGGGATTACAGGCGCTCACCACCACGCCTGCCTAATTTTTGTATTTTTAGTAGAGATGGGGTTTCACCGTGTTGGCCAGGCTGGTCTTGAACTCCTGACCTCAAGTGATCTGCCCGCCTTGGCCTCCCATAGGGCTGGGATTATCAGGCGGGAGCCACCTTGCCTGGCCCTATAATACAGTATTGTTAACTGTATAGAAGATCTCAAGAACTTACTTAGCTTGCATGTCTGAAACTATGTCCCATCATGTATTGTTTTTATTTTTAATTCGTATTGATTTTTATAACAGATTGCCAGGTACGTTGTACGGTGCTTTCTGTTGAATATATCATTTGTATGTCAGTAAGCAAGTTGTTCACGGATTGAGTTTTGAGATCCTAAACTGATCACCCATCTCTATTCCTGATCTTTTCCAACAGCTTATTATTTCTGTGGCTGGGGTGGTGGTGGTGATGGTGATCGTGGTGGTGGTGATGACCGTTATAGTGTTAACGCATGCTGCGTGGTGAGAACACTTTGCAACATGCCATTATGATTTGGTTTTCATCATCTGTTTTATTTTTATGCCTTTGCTTATTACACTGAATGACACAGCTGCTAGCCGGGATGATAGCAGAGCCTGCTTTTCTCTCTGAGTATACTATCTTTGCTTTGGATTCCTCCAAACATCCTAAAACACAGAATGACAGTGTGGTGAGTCCTTCCACGCTTTCTGCATTCCCTTTGTGGGGAAGCAAAGTAATTTGGCGATTGTAGAAGCAAATCTCATTTACTTGCCACTTACCTTCTCTCAGAGCATCTTCAGTGTCTTGTTGCTAACCCTGCTCTAAAAAAATCAGAGAGTAAATTGCTGAATTCCGATGGCTGGTGTGCTTCCTGGTAGCTTTTTAACTGCAACAAAAATAACACTGTTTCGCTAATGTAGCTACTTCCGTAATGTAGCTACCTTGGCTTAGCCTAACCTTGTTTTTTCTCCAAGGAATGTTTGTTTATTAACTAAAAAAAGATACGCAGTGCTAGAAATACCTGTTCTACTATTAATAGGAGGTTAAGAATATTTTCAGATATGACGTACATTTTTAGGGGAAATATTCGTTGTTATATGTTAAGTCCATAATTAACACTGAATAGGTAGATTCTACTGTAACAGATAATTGCATCTTATTTTGCAGTTATCTGTTTTTTAGATATTAAACATCTGCAAGGAGAGGATTGTCGCATTTGTTTTCAACTGACTGGTGCCACACAGTTTTGAATCTTGTGTGTAATTTAATTTTTGGAAAATGGACATTTTCTATTGAAAGTATCTGGAAAGCTCATAATTTAGCAAATTAAAGTTAAGAGATGTTTACCTGGTTAGGATAGCCTTTGGAATTAAACCCTGACTGAACTGGGATTGAGATTTTTCTTGTTTAAAAAAATTATGGCAGACATCTATTTATTAATTATAGAAACAAAAGAAAAGTTTACAATGGAGAAATGTGGCAAACACCATCAGATTGAGATTGACATTTTTCTAAACGATAAGAATTGGTTTAACTTATTAGGTAGCTGGTGATGGAAATAGAACCTTTCTGTACTTGAACCACGTAGCCAGTAAAGACATGGCTTGCATATGGCCAGTAGCAGTCTTAAATAACGTTGTAAACTCGGTTTTAGAAAATAAAGCAGCTAGGGAGATAATGAGATTTCTAGTTATACCTTAGCTTGGGTCTCAAGGAAAAGTTGTCTCTCCTGGGCTCTGTAATTACAAGTTATATCTCATTGTTTTACAAACTGATTTGGGAGGGAGTCAGAAGTCCCAGTTAGAGAGACTTACTGATTTTCTGAGATATATATATATATTTGTTTGAGTGGGGACTCATTGTGTTGCCCCGGCTGGAGTACAGTGGTACACTCATGGCTCACTGTATCCTCGAATCCCTGGGCTCAAGCAGTCCTTCTTCCTCAGCCTCCAAAGGACATGGGACTATAGACATATGCCACCATGCCCAGCTAATCTTATTTTAATTTATTTTAGAAACATAATCTCCAATATTGCCCAGGCTCATCTTGAACTCCTGGCCTCAGGTGACCCTCCCGTCTCAGCCTCACAAAGTGCTGGGATTACAGGCATGTGCCACTGTATCTGGCCCAATTTACTTTGAAAAGCATAAAATAATATTGCTTTATATTTTCATGTAGTAGTAATAGAAGCTATTAAAAAAAAAACAACAGAAAAACTTCTCCTAGGACCACTTCCATAAGTACATAAAAGTCATTTGTATTGAGTACTTATTCTGTCTTTGAGAATGCTATTGATGTAAAAGTGGAGACTTTAGTGCTTTTTTTTTTTTTTTTTTTTGGGAGAGAGGGTCTCAGTTTGACACCCAGGCTGGAGTGCAGTAGTGCGATGTTGGCTCGCTGCAACTTCTACTTCCTGGGCTCAGGTGATCCCTCCATCTCAACCTCCCGAGTAGCTGGGAGCACAGATGCATGCCACCATACCTGGCTAATTTTTCTATTTTTAGTAGAGATGGGGTTTTGCCATCTTGGCCAGGCTAGTCTCACACTGTTGGGCTCAAGTGATCCTCCTGCCTCCCTGTCCCAAAGTGCTGGGATTACAGGCCTGAGCCAGCACACCCAGCCTAGTCATAAACTTATTTCTTCCAGTGGGACAAGGGAAATCATAGCATAGCCCATTTTAGAATAAAAATTTAGCTAGGGTCTAATCCACTATAAGTTTACCAGGTACTGACTTTTCCTTAGTTAAGTTTTTTGATAAATGTAGCTGTTTACCCCAAATTCTAAAATTGGTATATCCTTGTTGCTCAGCAGTCAATATAATGGTTATTGAAAGATTGAAAAAATATGTAATTGAAGAAAAGTCTGGCAGGGAACCTGTGTGCTTTTAAGTTGAATATACTTTAAACGAGTTTTTATCTAATAATTTTCCCAAATGGAAAGTACTGGTGAGTTTTTAGTATTGACAGGTATTGAGCTAGTTCTACAGGCACCTCGCCAGGAGAAAGCCTTCAGAGGAAGCAATTGCATAAGGATCTAATAAGCATTTACTGAGCCCTCAATGCTAGTCAGGCATAATGTCAGGTCTTGGTGACTAAGATGAAAATGGTAGCGTTTTCACCATGGCACACATTCACCTGTGTAACAGACTTGCACATCCTCAACATTTTCCCCCTGAACTTAAAAGTTGAAGGGGGGGAAAAAAGGGAAGAAATGTAGGGCTCTGTCCTCTGAGAGTTTGTAGTTTACTTTGGAGACAAAAATGTCAATGTACACTTCAAGTACGAAGGAATTAAGGCTTCATAGAAAAGAACACAGGCATAAGGAATGTGTTAGCCTTCCAGGAACCGTATGAAGCCTCACATACAAAGCTTCACAGAATTTGAAAGCTGAAAGAACAGAAGTTTGGCAGAAATGGAGAAGGCATGGCAAGTAGTGACAAGTCTCTAATTTTACTTCTCAAGATTCCTAATATGTAAATTTACAGGGCAACTTAGGCCAGTGCTTTTCATAAGCTGTCCTGCGTTTATTTAGATATGTGGTTTAATACATAAATTGAAACATATATGTGGGGAGAAGTTTTTAAATTTTGTTCTCTGTATGTTTAGTAGAGTGGTATTTCAAAAAATTGTAGGGTAGCTTTTTTTTTTTGTCTTTTGAGACAGAGTCTTGCTCTGTCCCCCAGGCTGGAGTGGAGTGGTGCGATCTTGGCTCACTGCAACCTCCGCCTCCGGGGTTAAAGTGATTCTCCTGCCTCACCCTCCCAAGTAGCTGGAGCTAAAGGTGCATACCACCATACCCAGCTAATTTTTATGTTTTTAGTAGAGATGAGGGTTTCACCATATTGGCCAGGCTGGTCTTGAACTCCAGACCTCAGGTGATTCACCTGCCTTGGCCTCCCAAAGTGCTGGGATTGCAGGTGTGAGCCACTGCACCCAGCCCAGTGTAGCGTTTTTGTATGGACCACAATCACGTGTCAAGTCATTTACTTAAAACAGAATATGGATTCTCTTGCTGTTCTTCCTCTTAAACTAAATAGTGGATGGAGCCCCTTCATTTTCTCTCTCCATAATTTGTCTATTAATTTTCAGTATATTAACTGGTCAAGAGAAGTGTTGATCTCCCTAAAGCATATTTTATATTTTATGCGGGGGTCCCCAACCTTTTGGCACCAGGGACTGGTTTCATGGAAGACAATTTTTCATGGGCTGGGGGCCCAAGGATGGTTTTGGGATGATTCAAGTGTATTACATTTATACTGTGTACTTTATTTCTATTATCATTCTGTTGTAATATGTAATGAAGTAATTATACAACTCATGACAACGTAAAATCAGTGGGAGCCCTGAGCTTGTTTTCCTGCAATTAGATGGTCCCATCTGGGGGTGATGGGAGACAGTGACAGAACATTAGGCATTAGATTCTCATAAGGAGCACGCAACCTAGAGCCTTTGCATGCACAGTTCACAACAGGGTTCACACTTCTATGTCTGATGTCACCACTGATCTGACAGTAGACAGAGCTCAGGTGGTAATGCAAGTGATAGGGAGCAGCTGTAAATGCAGATGAAGCTTCACTTAGTCACCCACCGCTCTCCTTCTGCTGCGTGGCCCCATTCCTAACAGGCCATGGGGTAATACTGCACTGTGGCCCACGGGTTTGTGACCCCTGCTTTATAGTATGTGGCATATTATACTTTTAGACCAAGAAGGCATTTTGTGATGTTACACAGCTAGCTGTCACGCATATAACTGGAAGCTAAAAGTTAATTCCTGTGTTCTCCCAGCCTTTCTTCCCTGTCCGACTTTAAGGAAATGTCTTAGACTGATAAAATTTGATAGCTTTTCATTAGAGGGAAGAGGAGGAGGTACCTAAAACTTGTTTTTATTAGGGAAAAGTTGAAACATATTACAAAAGTGGAAATAGTAGTAGTGGTGGTACAGGAACCCCTCCCCATATCCATTACCCAGTGCCAATCATTAATAACTCACGGCCATCTTGGTTTATCTATTACCCTAGCCCACACTTCCCTGACCACACCACTACCGTCTTGGCTACTTGTGCAGCTCCCCCTGGCTTCCCCATCCCACACCATTGGATAGTTGAAGCAAATTTCAGAAACTCTGTTTCATCAGTAAATATTTTGGTGTATATCTCTGAAACAGTGTTTCTCAACTTCCAGGCACTGGTCCATGGCCTGTTGGGAACTGGGCTGCATAGCAGGAGGTAAGCAGCAGGCAAGCCAGTGAAGTTGCATCTGCATTTACAGCTGCTCTTCACCCGCGTTACCACCTGAGCTCTGCCTCCTGTTAGATCAGTGGTGACAGTAGATTTTCATAGGAGTGCGAACCTTGCTGTGAACTGTGCATGCAAAGGATCTGAGTTGCGTCCTCCTTATGAAAATCTAATGCCTGATGATCTGTCACTATCTCTCATTACCCCCAGATGGGACCCCCTAGTTGCAGGAAAACAAGCTCAGGGCTCCCACTGATTCTACATTGCGGTGAGTTGTATAATTATTTCACTGTCTATTACAGTGTGATAATAACAGAAATAAAGTGCACAATAAGTGTAATGCACTTGAATCATCCTCATACCATCCTTATACCCTCGGTCTATAGAAAAATTGTCTTTCATGAAACTGGTCCCTGGTGCCAAAAAGGTTGAGGACCGCTACTCTAAAAGATAAAGATGGCTGGGCATGGTGGCTCACGCTTGTAATCCCAGCATTTTGGGAGGCCGAGGAGGGCTGATCACCTGAGACCAGCCTGGGCAACATGGGAAAACCCTGTTTGTACAAAAATTAGCCAGGTGTGCTAGTGCACAACTGTAATCCCAGCAACAAGGAGGCTAAGATGAGAGGATCACTTGAGGCTGGGAAGAGGCTGTAGTGAGCTGTGAGCATGTCATTGCAGTCCAACTTGGGCAATGGAGCAAGACCCTGTCTCAGAAAAAAAGATTAAAAAATGTTAGCCACAATATTATTTATTTATCACACCAAAAAATTAATAATTTCTTACCATCAGCTACCTAATCATTATTCAAAAAGTAGAAAACACCTTTGCAAAACTGAGCACCTTTCCGTAAGTTAGGTCAGATATTTGCCTTTTCTTGGTCAGCTCTAGAGGTGGGGGAACTGCAAGATGTAACTACCAAGGTACTGAAACATAGTGGCTGGCATTTGGTGGAATGTTTTTGTTTAAAACATGGAAGTTATTTTATCATGCGTTACTTCCATAGTTCTAACTAATTTTAGTTAGACTCTCAGTGTATTATAAATGCAGTGTAGAATTTTGAACCTCAAAGAATCTCATCTATTATGAAATCTGATGTATGATGTAATCAGCAGAATGTTGCTTAACTTGGAACCTTGGGCATATCAACAGAACAAAACATAAATCTTTCATGTGTGGAAAAAGATTTTAAGTTCTTCTGAAAATTATAATATCATTTAGATTGCTAAGTTCAAATGAGTGAGGTATTACCATTTCTTGCTGTCAAGATATTTTTCAGAGCTTAGCCCAATTAATTGTGAGTATTATGTCATTGTAGGTAAAAACTGACATTACTCGGTTTCTGATTAGTTTCTGTTTGAGTGAGATTGTTCCTTGATTCCCTGGTGTTGATTTTTGTTATGGGGGAAAAACTGGGGACATAATGGGAAGAGGTATGTGACTAGCTTGAAATAAATTTTTCTGCATACTAATCTTTGCTATTGGGTTCTATGTATTACAGCAAAATGAATTTTCTGAAATACTTACCATACTACAACAGTTTTGCCTTGCATGAAAATATTCTAATAAATGAACAATTACTAATTTTGTTTAATAGATAAATGTATCTAATAGGTCTTGATATTTGGGTTTTATTCTTAACAGTTTTAAACCTTTAGTTTTTTGTTCTTTTGCTTTACAATGTTTCTTTCTTTTTCTTAGAATGCATCTACTCATGCCACGAAATCTCCTGACAGCGTTAATGGAAGTGAACCAACCATTCCCCAGGTCTGTTGCTAATTGTTATTTTAGAAAATAACAAGTCATTTTAGAGTGTTGGTCAGTCTATGTTAATTATTAGCATCTGACTTTACATTAAAATGGTGATGTCCAATATTCAATACAGTGCATATGGTAAATACAGGTTTGCTCATGGTTTCTTGGAAAAGGTTTTAAATGAAAGCAAGATTGTATTATTTCTTATTTTAAAAATTAATGAGAGGCCAGGTTCTGTGGCTCACGCCTGTAATCCCAGCACTTTGGGAGGCTGAGGTGAGTGGATCGCTAGAGGCCAAGAGTTTGAGACTATCCTGGCCAACATGGCGAAACCCTGTCTCAGTTAAAAACAGAAAAAGTCAGTCGGGAGTGGCACATGCCTGAAATCCCAACTACTTGGGTGGCTGAAGCATGAGAATCACTTGAAGCCAGGAGGCAGACGTTGCCATGAGCTGAGTTTGTGCCACTGCACTCTAGCCTGGGTAACAGAGTGAGACTCTGTCTCAAAAAAACAAAAAAACAAAAAAAAAAAGAAAAGAAAAGAACGAAAGAAAAAGAAAATTGTGAGAAACTGAAAACTTTTGTGATCTGCGTTTATAGTTATAAAAGATTATGGAGGTTACCATATTGAGAGACACATTGAGTTATATAAGCTGGAAGGGGAGTATGAAGGAATGAGATTTCATTTAAAGTATTCTCTACTTTAACGAGTATATTACTACCGGAGTTTTTGTCCTTGGTTTTAAAAAAAGTTAGTTATAGAGAGGGGCTCAAGTGATATTTGTTTGAACCCTTCCAAAAAAGAAGGAAAAAAAAATCATTATGATTAGCAGGGTGGGTGCGGTGGCTCACGCTTGTTATCCCAGCACTTTGGGAGGCTGAGGCGGGCAGATCGCTTGAGACCAGGAGTTTAAGACCAGCCCTGACAACATAGCGAAACCCTATCTCTACTAAAAAACAAAACAAAACAAAAATCAGCTGCTGTGATTGTGCATGCCTGTAATCCCAGCTATTCAGGGGGCTGAGGCATGAGAATTGGTTGAGTCTGGGGAGTGGAGGCTGCAGAGAGCTGAGATCGTACCACTGTACTCCAGCCTGGGTGACAGAGTGAGACCCTGTCTCAAAGAAAAAAACCATTGTGATGGCAGTGTTGGAGGTGAACATTGTTTACCTTGCTTTTAATGATGACTATTATCACTATCCTGGCTGTTCTTAGTAGTCCCTAATGTAAAATAGTAACATTTTAATTCTGTGAACCCAGGCCATGAGTCTAGACAAGTTGATTTATGAGCTAAATGATTTATGAACAAAATTACATAGACAAACCATTCAGAAGTATTGTCTAATACATGTTTAAATGAGCTTCCCAAACTCCATGAATGGATATCTTGTGAGCTTGGATCCTTGTAACTGTCAGTGAGACTGGTCAGGTTCTCGGGGAAGCCCAGGTCTCTGGGTCTGTTGACTCTGGTCTTGAGCAGTCATTCCAGGTCATCCTAAATTCTCTGCAAATGCATAATTTTCTATAAGTGCCATGAAGTAGGGGTAAAATATCGGGAGGCATCAGTCTAAGTAGTACTGTACTGAACATGTCCAGTGCTCTATAAAGAATATTATTCAGGAGTATTATGTAAAATAGATATTTTCCTCTGTCATAGAATAGACCAAAAAGACTAAATATAGTTACAAATGCAAGAATTGGAATGAATGATAATCAATTTTATAGCAAATTCAGAATTTTAATTGAGGTAAAGAATGAATATAGGTGATATTCAGGAAGTAAGCTCACTGAGGGCTTTGCACTTTCTTAAATATTACACGTTTTCTTTAAAAATGGTAAAAATGGCATTATGTACTGTGTATTAGACATATATAAAACATTTTACATATACGATCTCATTAATTCTCATGACAAAAAGATGGCTTCACTCAGTTTTACTTCTTTTTTGAGACAGGATCTTGCTCTGTCACCCAGGCTGCAGTGCAGTGGTGCAATCATAGCTCACTGCAACCTCAAACTCCTGGGTTCAAGCAGTCTTCTTGCCTCAGCCTCCCACGTGACTGGGATTACAGATGTGAGCCGTCACATCTAGCCTGTTTAATTTTATTTTAAACTAATTTCTGAGAAGTTGACAGTTGGGTTTCGCAAATTAGGAGCAACGTATATACAGGAAGGGGGTGGAATGCTTACTATGTTTGAACATATTGACAGTAGCAGGAAACCATAGTTGACATCAAGGTTGAAGACATGGTAAAAAAGCACACCGTAGAGTTCTTAAAACATAGCAGCCCATGAATCCTCTTATTACTGGGGCAAAGTATCCTATATAGATTGAACATCCCTAATCCAAAACCTTCATAATCTGCACAATTTTTGAGTACCGACATGATACCACAAGCGGAAAGTTTCACACCTCACCTCATGTTGAGTTGGAGTCAAAACACTGGTGTACAACATAGTTTATTCAGTGTTCTCAAGGGAAAAAAGACTCCCCCTGCCCTCTAGCTGTGAAATTATCTTTCCAGGCATACCCAGATTCTCTCATGCAAGCAAGTCCACAAAGAGTAATACAGTGGCACATCTGCAGGCAGGCCAGATGCGTTAAGGGCAGTTCCCCATGATGCCCCACTTGGGGCCAAGGCCTGTGTGCTTTACTTGCTGTGTTTTTTTTGCTTCTTCTCTGTTGTGTTGTGTGAAGGTTTGTTGAAAATGTCAAAAAGCCCTGCAGAGGCCCTGTATGATAGCTCACACCTGTAATACTAGCACTTTGAGAGGCTGAGGTGGGTGAATCACCTGAGGTCAGGAGTTCGAGACCAGCCTGGCCAACATGATGAAACCTCGTCTCTACTAAAAATATAAAAATTAGGTGTGGTGGCACATACCTGTAATCTGAGCCACTTGGGGGGGCCGAAGCACAAGAATCGCTTGAACCCAGGAGGTAGAGGTTGCAGTGAGCTGAGATCGCACCACTGCACTCCAATGGAGCAAGACCATGTCTTAAAAAAAATTAAATTAAAAAGCCATCCAGCAGAACGCTTCCTCCTCCCTAGTGGACCCATTTCCTGGTCTTTCAATTGCTTCTGGTATTTCTTCTTACCTGAAAAAAGAAAATACAGTGTGGAGTAACCTTTCAATCAAAGCCCAGCATCGTAGATAGAGACTGAAAGCTGACTAGTGTTTGTTGTTGCTGTTACCTAACAGCTGTTACAGGTGTTCTGGTGATACTGCTGTGCTGCTTAGTTATGCTGAACACATTAGTTTTTTACTGTATTAATGTATGTCACATATATATTTTTTGCTGTGAAGTACTTATGTGAATAAGCTTGAGAAAATTATTGCTGATCAGTAGCATGTAAGTTCAGAGTCAGGAATGATGGTGATGCAGACACCCACAGATTGTATTTGTGGCTGAAATTGTGACACCTTTGCTTTCTGATGGTTCAGTGTACACAGACTTTGTTTCATGTACAAAAATTATCAAAAATATGATATGAAATTACCTTCAGACTATGTGTATAAGGTGTATATGAAACGTAAATGAATTTCGTGTTTAGACTTGTTCTCATCCCCATGATATCTCATTATGTATATGCAGATATTCCAAGTCTGGAAAAAATCCGAAATCCAAAATACCTGGTTCTAAGCTTTCTGTGTAAGGAGTACTTAGTCAAAATGAGTTCACAATAAACATATTGTTTTATAATTTGACTTTTCCCACTTAATAGTATATCTTGAACTTCTTTCCATGTATTATTGTTTATAAAAAATTTTTTTGAAAATACTTTATAGCCTAGGACATTCTTCCGAGTTGCCTTGGGGAGTGCTCTCCATATAGTATAATTTATAAACTGTATCTGCTAGTGATAAACATTTGGGTTGTTTCCAGTTTTTACTCTTTTAAACCACCTGTGACAAATCTGTGTGTATGAAGGGTATGGGGCATATTAGCTCCTCTTTCTTACTCCTACCGTGACCAATATTATTAAATCTCTAGAATCTGTGAGTAAGACATTTCTGTTTTGATTTTTTAAACTCTAGACTGAAGAGAATATTTTTGTTTTCCTGTACTTTTTGGCTACACATGACCTCAGTTTCCCTGAAGTATTTCACTCCTGGCACCTTTGAGATCTTATGGTGACCCTGTTGTCAACTGATGGGAATGAGCTTCTAGGAGACATCTGTTAAATATTGACTGCTGTGACCTGAACTAAACAATACTGCTTAGAACACTTGAGTCAGCTCATATTATTTTTCATTGTGACTATTTAATTTGTTGTTATTCCAATAAGTTAGGAGAACAGGTCTTGCCTTGTTAGGCAGAACACTGTCTAACATTGGAGTTACTGATCTGTGCAGAGGGTCCCTAACTCAGACCTTTCAACTGTCCTCCATATTCTTTTTGTTCCTAGCAGACAAATGGTAAGTAGAGCAGAGTTGGCTGCCACTCTGCAGCCCCCAACCCCAATTCCCCTCTTTCCTTGAGAATGATCAAGAAGCACGTCTATAAAGACCCTCCAGATAAAACCCACTTACGTTCAGTTGCACACTTCACATTTCATGGTATATACCTAGATTTTAGTCACTGGGCTTGGACTGTTGCAGAGGGTGTTTGCAGATGGTTACTACCTTCAGGGATCTTCCGGTTCAGCGGATGAATCCTCACAACACACCTGTGGAGTCAGCTGGGAAAGTACTGCTTTCTTCTTACAGATGTGCAGCCTGAAGGAAAGTGACTTACTTTCTATCTCTAGGTGACAGACCTGCGACCTGTACTCCAGTCTTCTCACTTCGGGTCCAACATTTTTTCAGCAATAACCAAGTGTGTTGTTTTCCAAAACAGTGTATTATGTAAAATGTCAGGAATATAAATTAAACTTGTTAGAACTTTTACTAGATTGTTGCTGGTGATGGGGTAATGGAAGTCTAAAAGTGCGTATTTTAACCCACACATTCTGTTGGGTTTTGGTTGCAGTCAGGTGACACACAGTCTTTTGCGCAAAAGCTCCAGCTCCGGGTGCCCTCCGTGGAGTCTTTGTTTCGAAGTCCGATAAAGGAATCTCTATTCCGGTCTTCTTCTAAAGAGTCTTTGGTACGAACATCTTCCAGAGAATCCCTCAATCGACTTGACCTGGACTGTTCTGCTGCCACTTTCGATCCACCGTCTGATATGGATGGTGAGGCTGAAGACTTGGTAGGGAATTCAGACAGTCTCAACAAAGAACAGTTGATTCAGCGGTTGCGAAGAATGGAACGAAGCTTAAGTAGCTACAGAGGAAAATATTCTGAGGTAGGAGAATTTCTTCCCTCATTTTCTCATTCATATTACTGTATTGCTTTTACTCCTGTGACTGGCTACCTGTTAATTCCCTGGATATATCCTGGTTACTAATGGTAGGTAGTCTATGGCAATATCTAGTTAAAGGCTTTCAATATCTAATTAAACAAAGACAGAGGCCCTTTGGCAAGACTTGGTAAAATTTTGAAGAAGATTATAGTCTGTAGCCTTCTGGTTTCAAACTGATTTTTGTTTTGACAGAGTCTCACTCTGTTGGCCAGCCTGGAGCGCAGTGGTGCAATCTTGGCTCACTGCAACGTCCACCTCCCGGGTTCAGGCAATTCTTTTGCCTCAGCCTTCCAAGTAGCTGGGACTACAGGCACATGCCACTGCACCTGGCTAATTTTTGTATTTTTAGTAGAGATGGGGTTTCACCATTTTGGCCAGGCTGGTCTTGAACTCCCGACCTCGTGATATGCCCACCTCGGCCTCCCAAAGTGCTGGGGTTATAAGTATGAGCCACTGCGCTCAGCCAGCCTTCCAGTTCTTATGTTCTGTTCCCCTCTTGTGTCGTAGTCCCTCTCTTCAAGGTCATGTGGACGCCCAGTGTGGAGTTCATCTTCTGTTCTCATCGCCTGGCCTTTATTCCTCTCATTATATGGCTCCAAAATGACTTCATCTGCCAACAAGATTCCCAGTATTACTGACTCTTAATTATGTTTTAGGTAGCCTGATTATCTGACAGATTTGGTTCATTCTCATTGTTCTTACAGTTGAACCTTTGCCTTGCATGAATGTTTTCATTGCTAAACCCCTTGAGAATGACACTCCCTGTTTGGTCTAAGGGAGAAAGGAAGTCATGCTAGTCCATATCACTTTTCCATTCTTTAGGAACCTAGCACCTTCCCTTCAGGCTAAATTTTATTAGTTGTCCTCCCTCAGTTCCCTCTGCATCGTATGCAGTTAAAACAGTTCTTTCTCAGGAAAGCCTTTTTGGAGTAAGTTGTCCATATCTTTTTGTTTGTTTGTCTTAAACAAAATGTGTAATGTTTTATTGTCTTATGGTTTATAAATCACCATTGTAGTTAATTTTAATTAATGAATACTAAAGTTCAAAGTCAGTATATTAAAGTTAGCTATAACTTCTATTTTTAATTATGACTAAAGTATGAGTAATTTTATCCTACAACCAAAAACAAAACAAAAACTCAGATGAAATATACATGATAAGATATCTTTTTAAACTATGAAGTGCTGACAGCATAGGAAACAGTTATCAGGCTTAAATATATAGGCTGGCTGGAACCTACCCAGACACATAAACAAGGCATTAAAAGCCATGTATCTCACGATGCACTTGTAGAATCAGGCTCCTTTTTACGATTTTTTAAGTTTTATTTTTAAATTTCTACGAAAGTTAATAATGGTTGTGAATCTTTTTGTCTGCTACTTCACTAATTTAACCATGGCTTTTAACTTGGGAAGCTGGGGTAGTAGTATATGTAATATTTAAGTATGCCAGACACTGTGTATTTTATATTTACCTGTTGTTTTTGAGACAGGGTCTCACCTTGTTGCCCAGGTTGAAGTGCAGTGGCTTGAACACGGCTCGTTGCAGCTTCAACTTCCTAGGATTAGTGACCCTCCAGCCTCAGCCCCCTCAAATAGCTGGGACTCCAGGCACACACTACCACACGCAGCTAATTTTTGTCTTTTTAGTAGAGATGGGGTTTCGCCATGTTGGCCAGGCTGGTCTTGAGCTCCTGACCTCATGATCCGCCTGCTGTGGGCTCCCAAAGTGCTGAGATTATAGGCGTGAGCCACTGCACCTGACTGTGAACATCATTTTTCTGTCTGGGGCCGGGTGCAGTAGCTCTCATCTGTAATCCCAGCACTTTGGGAGGCTGAGGTGGGTGGATCACCTGAGGTGGGGAGTTGGAGACCAGTGAGACCAACATGGTGAAACCCCATTGCTACTAAAAATGTAAAATTAGCCAGGCATGGTGGTGGGTGCCTGTAATCCCAGCTACTCGGGAGGCTGAGGCAGGAGAATCGCTTGATTCTGGGAGGTGGTGAGCTGAGATTGTGCCATTGCATTCCAGCCTGGGCAATAAGGGTGAAACTCTGTCTCAAAATAATAGTAACGATAATAATAATAATGGGAGAGTCCTGGTCTTAGGCAGAATTTTGTTTTTTATATTCTTTGTTGCTAGGCTCACCTTCCATTGCTGCCTTTTTTTTTTTTTTTTTTTGAGACAAGGTCTCACTCCTTCACCCAAGTTGGAGTGCAGTGGTGTGATCACAGCTCACCTTGTAGCCTCGATTTCCCAGGCTTAGGTGAGTCTCCCACCTCAATCTCCTGAGTAGCTGGGACTAACAGGCAAGTACTACTATGCCTGGCTAGTTTTTTGTATTTTTGGTAGAGATGGGGTTTTGCCA
Source organism: Callithrix jacchus (assembly GCF_049354715.1). NCBI lineage: Eukaryota > Metazoa > Chordata > Mammalia > Primates > Cebidae > Callithrix > Callithrix jacchus. Next base: position 75,137,809 of record NC_133518.1, read on the forward strand.
TTTTGCCCAGGCTGGTCTCAAACTCTTGGACTCAAATGGTCCTCTCACCTTGGCCTCCCAAAGTGTTGAGGTTACAGGTGTAAGCCACCATGCCTCGCCTTATTGCTGCCTGTCTTTTGATTCAGGATATCACTAGTGGCATTTGGGACACACAGCAGCCTTCCGAGGTAAATGGCAAAACTTGAATAGGGGATGCGTCCTCTTAAACCTAAAGCCTGTCTCTTTAGCACTTCCAGAGTAGCGTCCAAAGAATTCATTGGAGCCATGTACTTAACCTTCAGATGAGTACTTTTTTTTTTTTTTTTAATTATAATAGAGATGAGGTGTCACTGAATTGTTCAGGCTGGTCTCCAACCCCTGGGCTCAATGATCCTTCCACCTTGGTCTCCCAAAATGTTGGGATTACAGGCATGAGCCACTGCACCCAGCCTAGATGAGTAATGTTATGTAACTTATAGGCTGAAAAGATTTGTTAATCCATAATTTCATCAGGGTGCGCTAGAATGTTTAAATGTCCTGTTTAGGTTAAATGGTTAAATGACTTGAATTACCAGTTTTCTTCTTGTTGATTATGAGTTTCTTTGCTCAGATTTTTGCAGAGCTATAGTCACAGATCCTATAACCAGAAGGAGCTTTTAGAAATCAATTACGTGGTCCATTATAGTCCAAAGCAGAAAAATCACCTGGTGAGCTCATTAAAACATAGTTTCCTGTCTCTCCACACCCTTCACCAAAGTCTCATTCAGTTAGATTGGGGTGGGGCCCAAGAATTTCTGTTTCAAGCAAACTTGTGGATAACGCTGTTACTGATTTAGTCTGTGACTATTTAGTTTGTCACTACTTGAGTAGCATTCTGCCTTTAGGCGAGTTGGCTTGAATGCGCCCACCTGTGAAATTAGGTACTAAAATTTAGAGGTATATCTCTAAGGTGAAGTCATATGGAGATTTAATGTCTTACTGTCAAGTTTACATTTTGTTTTGTAGAAATATATTTCCTGTGTTACTTATTTGTGCCTGTTATGCATCTACTTAGGTTATCCTATAAAGGACTCTTGTCATTTATATTTTGACTTTAATAACGAGATTTTTTAGTGGAGTTTAGAATAATTAATTGCACTTATTTAGGAATGACTAATGTTGATGACTATATTTTAGCTTGTTACAGCTTATCAGATGCTTCAGAGAGAGAAGAAAAAGCTACAAGTAAGTGATTTGTTGTCTGTATTATTGAGTCATAATTTTTAAATTAGAAAATATCTTACATAGTTAGATACTTTATAATTAAAAATAAAAATATTTTTAAGCCTTCCTTTTAAATAATTCTGCATATGAACAAAGTATTACACTTGTTTTACTGTTATTGGAGGTTTTGATGAAGAGAAAGTGAATGAGATCCTAGAGATTTTACCTCTGCTAAGGATGAACTTCCTTGAGTTACAGATCTCTGCAGTGTTTAAGAAGTTTGGATTTACAGCATTCTTCTCTCAAGCATGTTTTCTAGTGTCTAAGTCTATGGGTTGCTTCCTTGTTTTAGTAGTAGAGACATATCTAATCTTCTATGCTTTTCCTTCTACATTTTAAATACCTGCAGACATCTGTTTCTTATCATTATATCAGGGTCCAAATGCAAGCATCCTCTCTTCTGTAGTAACTATTTCCTGAGGCTGCTGCTTGTGAAGCTTTTGATTAAGTATGTAGGGATAAGAAGCTATTATATTCTAGGTGACTCACCTTGGCCCCACTGTGTCATCCTGTTTGCTTGTTTCTATGAATTGTCTATGGAAATTTCCCACCAGGTTTCCAGGTGATAATTCATACATCAGAGCTAAGGAGAATTATCCATTCCAGTTCAAATGGTACCCTCAGTTTGCTGTGTTTTAAAATAAAATAGTCTTATTTTTTAAAGTAAAAATTATTTCAAACATCTTAGCATTTTTTGTTCCAATTAAAGAAGTTAATTAGATACATAATCAAAAAGTGATTTTGTAAAGTGAGTAATTTCCCCATGTACATTAGTTTTGAATAATTACTGTGCCATAAATGTTAACTCCATTAAGTACAGCGTTAAATTTCCTGGCTTTGATCTGGAACGTAAGCAGTTCAAAGTGGTAACACTAGTTATTTATTGTTAATTCAGTGTTCTAATTGTCCATAGTACATAGGAAATATGATGATTGCAAATAGAGTTTTTAGTTTATTTGATAATGTTTTCTTTCCTTTTTCTTTGACATGGAGTCTTGCTCTGTCACCCAGGCTGGAGTGCAGTGGCGTGATCTCAGCCCACTGCAACCTCCACCTCGCAGGCTCAAGTGATTCTCCTGCCTCATCCTCCCAAGTAGCTAGGATTACAGGCATCCATCACCATGCCCAGCTAATTTTTGTATTTTTAGTAGAGATGAGGTTTCACCAGGTTGGCCAGATTGGTCTTGAACTCTGACTTCAAGTGATCTGCCCGCCTCTGCCTTCCAAAGTGCTGGGATTACAGATGTGCACCACTGCACTTGGGCTAATGTTTTCTGAAACATGAGGCCGATTGAAATGGGATATAATTCTGACTTAACCCACTGTGCTATTAATATTTCATCAATTCATTCTCAAAAGATTACCTTATTCCTAGGTTCTGTGGGTATCTTGTTTGTTTTTCTTTTGTGAATTGTCTATGGATTTTTATTTTTAGATATACATACTTAATTCTGACACTAAGTGGCAGTAGAGAATTATAGTTTCATAGTTCCAAATTTCAATAGTGTTAAAAGATAAAATGTATTGCTTTGCTCTTTTTTCTACATGTGTATATACGCCGACGTGCGCATGCCTAGAAACCTTTTTTTTTTTTTTTTTTTTTTTGGGATGGAGTCTTGCTCTGTAGCCCAGGCTGGAGTTCAATGGGATGATCTCTGCTCACTGCAACCTCTGCCTCCTGGGACCTGGTTCAAGCAATTCTCCCACCTCAGCCTCCCAGGTAGCTGGGATTACAGGCATGCACCAACATGCCCAGCTAATTTTTGTATTTTTTAGTAGAGATGGGGTTTCAATCATGTTGGCCAGTCTGGTCTTGAACTCCTGACGTCGTGATCCGCCTGCCTTGGCCTCCCAAAGTGCCGGGATTACAGGCATGAGCCACCGCGCCCAGCCTAGAAACCTTTTAAAATAGGCAAATATCTTTTCAATAGATCCAATGAAATTAAAATCGTAGGTACTGCCAGCACTCTTACCTATGCTGTGTGTACTAGATAACATTTATTGAGCTCTTTGTGTGCCAGGCATTTTGGTATATTCAGTTCTAGTCCCTTTCCTGTGAAGAAACTGAGGGAGAATGGCTTGTTCATTGTTGCACAGCTTGTAAGAGGTAGGGAGGAGAGCTGAGATCTTTTTGCTAGCAGTTAGACTGCAGAGATGTACGGCACTACAGTTTTTCATCATTCTCAGCATGGCGTCTTCCTGCATTTAAAATTTTGTATTTGAAACTGAACAAAGAAAACCTGTGTTCATGGCTTTTTGGGGGAAAAGAAGTTTGATTTTTGTTTTATTCACTTACAAGTCCCCACAATACAATTCAGTCAGACTCCCTTGGTCCTAAGTAAACCATTTGCCTGTCTGTATCCCTTTGTTTTGATTGTTAGTCCACAGAAACCAGTGAAGCTCCAGATTACCCTATTCCTTTACCTCTGTGTTTATGTTGTAGAGGAATATATGGTCACTTTGTTTCCATAGGCCATAACTTTCCAAGTTTAATTTCCTTTACTAGAGAGAAGTACCTTCCTTAGGCCACCCTAGGAAAGGGTGAATAATTGCATCTCTCAATATTACTCTTTTAGCTTCTTGATTTTTTTTTTTTAAATATATGGTTACTAATTTAGCCATCTAATGTTCTTTGAGAATTTTTCTGGATGTTTTTTGTTTTAAATATAGACAGTTATTTTATTTCTGAGCCACAAAAACCTTCAGAACAGGCTGGTAATAGATGTGTTCCACACAGTATAGGTTACAATGAAATAAATTGCAGTTGGAATTTGGAAAATTTTTGAAGTTAACAGTAAAATTGACTTTTTGATTGGTTTACATGTCTTGTATTTTAACAAATGTATAGATTTTGAACCACTGCCACTGCCAGGATGCAGAATAGTTCTATACCATCATGATCTAACTTTCAACAGATTGTTTAATGTGGTCACATCTTTAACATTTTAGTCTTGTCCTCTGTCTTCAAGTTATTTTTGGATAAGCAGTTGTAATATTTTAAAAATAATTATTTTTGACTTGCTTTGTATTTATTATGTCATACACTTAGCTGGTTAACCAGATTTTTTTTTTTCCCCTCTCAACTAAAGGGTATATTAAGTCAGAGTCAGGATAAATCACTTCGGAGAATTGCAGAATTAAGAGAGGTAAGTTTCAGTGATGAGTACTTTGAAAACAGTAGTTAAATCTCCTATTTATCAGAACTGTTGTATGTGCTAGGGTAGTTTCATACGCACTCTTTTGTTTCTCCTGCTTTACATTAATAGAAAGAAGGTGATTTTAGCAGCTAAAAGCACTTTTGCTTTTGCTAGAGGGGCGAACAATACGGCATTTCTACCCAAAAGATTTTTCTGTTAAGCTAATATCTTTTTGCTTGATATTTCTTTTTTACTTGTCTTGTATATTGGGAATAAATGAAGGATGTTAATGATAGGTATCTTGTATTTCTGGTAAGAAATTAAATGCCCATGTTGTATACAGTTAATGATTGGACATACATAGTAATGGAGAGCAGGCATGTTTAAAATTCAGAGAGTGTACATTAGAGGTTAGGCATCAGGTTTTGATGCCTCAAACCTGATAAATCCTGGAGACAGGAATACTTCTTTATAATGTTAGTATATCTGGAAACACAGGAATACCTGTTGTTTTTTCCCTTCCTACTGCTCAGCCCTCTTCCACTAGGAGCCCTTGTCTGTGGGGGCTGTACTGAAGAAAACACAGCTGAATGGGAAACACATCTCCTTTATTCACAGATGAGTAACACCCATGTGATGGCTGGCTGTTAGTAAAGATAGGCCTCCTCTCCATTCTCTGAATTCAATTATAGAACCAGCATTCCCTGGCAATATCAAATGGGGAAAGAAAAAGAACTAGCTTGGCTAGCAGGCCCCAGCCTTACTCATCTACTCAGTTGCAGGTGTTGAGGGACTTAGAAAAAAGTGAGAGAGACTTTGCTGAAAAGCATGCCTTGTCATGCTTGTCTGTGGTAAAATGCATATATGTTGTCCTTTCAAGGAAGGTTGAGTTCTGTGAATACTCTGGATGCTGCCAATTAGATTTGCAACTCTACCTAAATTTTTTGGGAGCTGGTGAAATGTTGGGGGCAAAGACAGAGGTAAGGGAATAGGGAACTAAAGGATCTATTAACTTTCTTGTCTAAATCCATAATTTTATGCAGTAACTTTATCTTCCTCTATTAGGAAATATTAATACTTATCAGAGTCACAGATGGATGAATTTGTTGTTGTTTTTAATCTACCCACCTGTGTTAGTTTTCTATTGCTGCTGCAAAAAATTACCACCAACACAAATTTATTGTCTTGGAAGTTTGACAAAAGCCTCACTGGGCTAAAACACTGGCAAAATAGTGTAGAGGTAGCAGGGAGAGGGAGAAGGGGACATGATTAAAAGATGCCGCCTTTGTATCCAAGCTTCTTGTCTAGATGAGAAAATGAAAACATGCAAAATCTGAAAACTATAGTATAAATTGAGATTTTTTTGTTTGTTTTTTGTTTTGGTGGGCGGTTAGGATTGCTATGTAACAGAGTTGAGCATGGAAGTTGTAGGTTATAGGAAATTATTTGGAAGAAATGAATTTTAAAGAAAGTAAAGGAACCACATTGCTCTTAAGTAGATGTGCAACAATTCTAAGCAAAAGAATTGGCCTTTGTGAAATCCAAAATGTGCCTTCCAGACTTTGAGATTTTATGGACTAAAAAATTACCTTCCATTTCCTTCCAGAAGTAGAGCCAGCAGTAGAGGAGAAGAGAATTGTCATAGTGCCACTAACTTGTATTTCTGAGTCAAGACATCAGGAATAAGCACCCAAATTCTCTTACTGCCATTATTTCATTAAAGAGGTTGTCTTAGTACCAAAACAATTAGGAAGGACATATTCCCAGGATAAAGTGACAGTTCTTAAGTGAAATAAATTTAGATCTAAGAAAATCTCTCCACGTCGGCTTTGTGTCTTATTGCACTATGGATCTCTGAAAACTGTATTCAGGACATGACCAGCATTTGGAGACTATTGCTGTGGTCAATGTCAAGTCAGGAGACATTTGTGAGAGGAAAAGTAAAAAATGTGCTCAGAGATGTTGGGGAAATGTGGGTGTTGGGCAGAGTAGAGGACACTTACAAGGGTACCAGATAGTGCCTCAGTGTTTTGCTCGGGCAATTCTCAGTGTTTTGAGAAATAAGTTTGAAACAGTTTAAAAAGAGGGAGTTGCTTATAAGTCTTTTAAAATATTGTTAGAGGAAAATTATTTTGGCAAATGTGTGAGGGATGGATTAAATCAGAGGAGGACTTGGGGTGAGAAGTCTCCTCTAGAAGGCTATTGAAGGAAATTAACTATCACAAGCTTGCCCAACCTGCGGCCCATGGCCTGCATGCAGCCCGGGATGGCTTTGAATGTGGCCCAGCACAAATGTGTAAACTTTCTAAAAACATTATGAGATTTTTTTGTGTGATTTTGTTTTTTGAAAGCTCATCAGTTATTGTTAGTGTGTTTTATATGTGGCCCAAGACAATTCTTTTTCTTCCAGTGTGGTGTAGGGAAGCTAAAAGATTGGACATCCCTGATCTAAAGTTTTAGAGACCTGGGCTGTGGTTATAGTTGTGGTAAAAGGTAGGATCTAAACATTCTAGAAAAAGTAATAAAAAACTGATTGTATGCAGGGATTAACAAAGATAAGTAAAATGTGACTTTCAATATTTTGAGTTTAGGGAACTAGAGAAGTGTATGAGTCCCAGAACAATAAAGGGCTGTCTAATACTTCCATGTGCTCATCTCTAGCGTGCTAAGGGAGAAACCCAGAAGACACGAGATTGAATCCAGAGGGCTAGAAGGAATCAATGAAGGGCAAAGAGGAAAGTGTAATTGACAGGAATGTAGCCAGGAGCCCTAAAGCCATGGTCAGCAAGTATAGCTGAGAAAAGCTTCCATAGGTGATTTTGTCATTGTATGAATATCATAGAGTGTTCTTACAAAAAACCTAGTTGGTATGACCTACTATAATACCTAGCAGTATTGTATCGTTTATTGTCCCTAGGCTATAAGTCTGTACAGCATGTTACTGTACTGAATTCTGTCACCATTTGTAACACAGTGGTAAGTATTTGTGTATTCAAGTCTATCTAAACATAGAAAAAGTACAGTAAAAACACGTTATTATAATCTTATGAAACCATTGCCATCTATGTGGTCCATCATTTTGCAGAACGTTGTTACATGGCATGTGACTGTCCCTAGAATGAGGGGGGTAATTGTTGGTGACTGGTATTGCAGAGAGATAGAAATCAGTGGATTTGGTTAGGAAGACTCATTAATGAACTAAAGAAAGTGGCATTTTAACTAATTTCAGGAACTAGAAATTTCATTTTACAGTTGAGAAAGTGTTTGGTTTTGATTATCAGACACTTTCATATATTGAGAAGAGAAAGACTCTACTAGCTATCTGTGTGGTATATAATAATTTTTAGATCAAATAAATATAACGTAACAGAAGTAGTAAGAGTCTCAAAGTAAAGTTTTATTTTTATCTTTTTTTTTTTTTTGAGATGGAATTTCGCTGTTGTTACCCAGACTAGAGTGCAATGGCGCGATCTTGGCTCACCACAACCTCCGCCTTCTGGGTTCAAGCAATTCTCCTGCCTCAGCTTCCCAAGTAGCTGGGACTACAGGCGCGCACCACCAGGCCCAGCTAATTTTTTTGTATTTTTTTTTTAGTAGAGACGGGGTTTCATCTTGTTGACCAGGATGGTCTTGATCTCTTGACCTCGTGATCCACCTGCCTTGGCCTCCCAAAGTACTGGGATTACAGGTGTGAGCCACTGCGCCCGGCCTATTTTTATCCTAAGTAATTTTTTTTTTGAGCCCGAGCCTTACTTTGTCACCCAGGCTGGAGTACAGTGGCATGCTGTCAATTCATTGCAACCTCTGCATCCACGGTTCAAGCAGTTCTCCTGCCTCTGCTTTCTGACTAGCTGAGACTACAGATGCCTGCCACAATGCCTGGCTCATTTTTGTATATTTAGTAGAGACGAGGTTTCACCATGTTGGCCAGGCTGGTCTCAAACTCCAGACCTCAAGTGATCCCCCCGCCACCTTGGGCTCCCAAAGTTCTGGGATTACAGGTGTGAGCCACCACACCCGGCCTATCTTAAGTGATTACTTATTTTCTCCACATTATTATCAATTCAGCCATCGTTACAGCTCCAGAAAGTATACTTTTTTCTTCTTGGCTCTTCATATTCTTAATGGAATGAAATTATTTGTTGATGCAGATGTTTTAAATAATGTTAATGTTTTAATGCTGATTATTCTATAATTATTGTTGCTGATATCTAAAGGGTGATGGAAATCTGTATTCAACATGTTTTTAAACTTTGAAAACTTTTTTTATATGTTTCGTTTTATCCTGAAAAGTACTTGTAAAACATTTTGTGTTTTAGGAGCTCCAGATGGACCAGCAGGCAAAGAAACATCTCCAAGAGGAGTTTGATGCATCTTTAGAGGAGAAAGATCAGTATATTAGTGTTCTCCAAACTCAGGTAAAAGAATAAAAGGAAAAGCATGGAATTTTTTGGGTAAAGAAAAGTAGAGATGTTTTGATTATCTGCAAGGTTCCTGATGTTTTTTTTCTTTTTTAAGACCAATTTTTAAAACTCTTTGCTTTCTTCAATTTTTTAATCTTTATTTTTAATTTTTTTTCTTTTTTGAGACAGGGTCTCACTCTTTCACCCAGGCTGCAGTGTAGTGGCATGATCCTAGGTCACTGCAGTCTCAAATTCCTGGGTTCAAGCAATCCTCCAGCCTCTGCCTTCATAGTAGCTGGGACTACAGGCATATGCCACTGTACCCAGCTAATTTTTTAAGTTTTTGTAGAGATGGGGTCTCACTATGTTGCCCAGGGTGGTCTCAAACCCCTTGGCTCAAGTGATCATTCCGCCTTGCCTCCTAAAGTATTGAGATTATAGGTTTCAGCCACCGCTCCTAGCTCCTCAGTTAATTTTAAGGATAGTTTTTATTTATTGTATCTTTTGACTAACTGCACAATAATAATAGCAAATATAAAAACCAACTGTATTGGAGTAAACTTTTTATTTTGATTATTTTCCCCCACTTTAGTAAAATGAATATCATGTAATTGTCCTCTCTGATTAAAAGAAAGTACGGTGAGCCATTCAGATTCATGTGTTTTGCATGTATGGATTCAACCAGCTGTGGATCACCCATGTGTAGTGAACATGTATACTTTTTTCTGCTCATTATTTACTAAAAATACATAGTACAGCTATTTGCACAGCATTTTCGTTGTTTAGGTATTGTAATCTAGAGACGATTTAAAGTATACAGGAGGATGTGCGGAGACTATATGCGAATACTGTGCCATTGTATATGATGGAATTGAGCACCCACGAAGTTTGGTATTAACAGGGAATTCTGGAACCAATCCCCCATCGATACCAAGGGACGATTGTACTACTCCCATGGTTTTATTATTTTATTTTTTTCTAATAAGGCACATTTATATTAGGTTTCTCTGCTGAAACAACGATTACGAAATGGCCCGATGAATGTCGGTATACTGAAACCACTTCCTCAGCCGGAACAAGAGAATCCAGAGAGTGATGCAGAGCCAGTAGGTAAGCTTCATTTTGTCAAAAAGTTAGTTTAAAAACTAGAGGAGGGCCAGGCTCCTTGGCTCACACCTGTAATCCCAACACTTTGGGAGCCAATGTGGGCGATCTCTTGAGTTCAGGAGTTTGAGACCAGCCTGGGCAACATAGAGAAACCCTTTCTCCACGAGAAAAAGGAAAAAACAAAACCCCAGGAAAACCTAGAGAAGGATTTTGAGAGAGTCCAGGTTGTGAGCTGATAGATGTGGGCTGAAGTAGAAGTGTCTGTGGTCCTAATGGTTTGAGAAAGATGCAAGGGTTTTTGTTGTTTTTTGGAAACAACACATGTTGTTGTTGTTATTTAGGAGAAAATAATTTTGTTTGTTTGTTTATTTGAGACGGTGTCTCAGTCTCTTACCCAGGCTGGAGTACAGCGGCATGATCATGGCCCACTGCAACCTCCACCTCTGGGTTCAAGTGATTCTCCTGCCTCAGTCTCCCGAGTAGCTAGTATTACAGGTGCACACCACCACACCCAGCTAATTTTTGTATTTTAGTAGAGGTGGGGTTTCACCATGTTGGCCAGGCTGGTCTCAAACTCCTGACCTCAAGTGATCTGCCTGCCTCAGCCTCCCAAAGTATTGGTATTACCAGTACAAGTCACCGTGCCCAGCCAAAATAATTGTTTTGATGTGTGAAATTTTCATAGTCTGTGAGTAATACCACATTTTCATTGTAATTGAAATTCATTTATTATGCTACACTGTTTTATTAATAGCAATAGCTAGATTTCATATGAACTGGTCAGTTCTGCTTACATATTAACAAATATGATATTTGTAATTATTTGTATGTTTTAGTTTTTAAATAATATTGCTTAAATATTTCTATATTCATAGATATTTGTATTTGTCCTATTCCTTGTTAACTAGAAAAAGAAGAAATAGCTATCTTTTGTCTTAAAATTTAGTTATAGCCTTCTTTGCTTTGAGGTACATATTATGCAATAAAATTCCCATCTTTTATTTCCCAGCTTTTTCTCCCAAAGGGACTTACGATAAACTTGGAGTAAGTCGTTGAGCAGTTAACTATCTGAGCAACCAGCCTATCGTGGGGTGGTGGTGATGGTGGGGGGTGGGTCAGTCCCCAAATTCCCCAGACATGCAGAAACTTCAGACTCATAAATGTAAAGAGATGGAGAAAGCTGCACTTACCGGAACTCTTCTCAGGAAGAGATTAGAATGTGGTTGGAAAGAATACTGAACTTTATTAATTCTTTTGGGAGGTGAGCTAAGATATAATTTTGAAGAACAAAAGATGGTTATCAAACTGTTATTTTAAGGATGGTGGATTCAGTTAATGTTAGTTAGCTGCTGTGCCATTCTGAATGGGGTTGAACCACAAAGAGGTGAACTCACTACTAAGCATCTTTAGATAAAAATTAAATAATAACTAAGGAGAAGTTTGGAAGGGTGCCATATTATTAGCTAATTAGGGTTGTCCCTTCTTCATCTGACTAAGAGTATAGCAGCACGTGGCATAAGAAAACACTCCTGTGTACTAACAGACTACGTGTGCCTGGAGAGCCCTTATATTTGTAGTTGTCCAATGGGTTCCCTTGCCCACTCCCTAGATAGAGCTGATTTATCAAGATAGGGGATTTGCAATAGAGAAAGAGTAATTCATGCAGAGCTGACTGTGCACGTGACCGGAGTTTTATTTTACTCAAATCAGTCTCCCAAGCATTCAGGGATAAGAGTTTTTAAGGACAATTTAGTGGGTTGAGGGGAAGCCAGTGAGCCAGGAGTGCTAATTGGTCAGGTCAGAGATGATATCAGAGGGAGTCAAAGCTCTCTTCTTGTGCTGAGTCAGTTCATGGGTGGGAGCCACAAGATTGGATGAGCTGATTTATCTATCTGGGTGTTGCCAGCTGATCCATCAAGTGCCGGATGTGCCAAATGTCTCAAGCAGTGATCTTAGAAGCAGTTTAGTGGTGGTCAGAATCTTGTAGCCTCCAGCTGCATGACTCCTAAACCATAATTTCTACTCTTTTGGCTAATTTGTTAGTCCTACAAAGTCAGTCTAGTCCGTAGGCAAGAAGGAGGTTTGTTTTGGGAAAGGGCTTTTATGGTTTCTGTTTTAAACTATAAACTAAATTCTCCCAGAGTTAGTTGAGCCTACACCCAGGAACGAACAAGGACACAGCTTAAGGCTTAGAACCAAGATGGAGTCAGTTAGGTTAGATTTCTTTCATTGTCTCAGTCATAATTTTGCAAAGGTGGTTTCATATTCCTTACTGATGGCCTCTCCTTATGCTGCTTTATTGTTAGTGGAAGATGGAACTTCTGCTAAAACACTGGAAACGCTCCAACAAAGAGTTAAGCGTCAAGAGAACCTACTTAAGCGTTGTAAGGAAACAATTCAGTCGCATAAAGAACAGTGTACACTATTAACTAGTGAAAAAGAGGCTCTGCAAGAACAACTGGATGAAAGACTTAAAGAACTAGAAAAGATAAAGGTAAAAGAGCAAATGAGTTTTGTTCTGATTTAATCCTGTCAAGTTACATCCACAGGCTACATGGCTTGGCTTGTACCTCTGGGAGAGTAGAGTGGATGGAAAGGGCATTCTTGTCTGCCCTGGCCTACGTGGCACTTACCATACTCCTGTGTACTTTTCTCCTTCTACACTGTAATGTGTATAAATTAGATAAATGTTTAGAGTTTTCAAATGAGAAGAAGCTTTCTTAGAGATGGAAATGAATTTAAAAATTTTTTTTAGGACCTCCATATGGCTGAGAAGACTAAACTTATCACTCAGCTGCGTGATGCAAAGAACTTAATTGAGCAGCTTGAACAAGATAAGGTAAAACAACAAAACTTACGAATCTAAAATTTGTCAGGCGGCCCCAGCAAGGTTGTTTCCAACTTCTGGAAGTAGTTGGAAACATTCATGAGTGTTTTTTCTTTCCAAAATTACTGCAGCTTTTCCCATGAGAAATCTTTTTGATTTCTAGATTTATGTAACTACTAGCATTAGTTTTATATCATATGAAACCGATTCTCTGATTTCTTGATCCCAGACAGCATTTTGATTTATAGACTAGAATAACTGTTGCAAAGGAAGTTTATATTTATAGTACATAACTACTTTACAGAGAAAAGTTAAATTATTTATAGTTAAAGCATTCTAAATGTGAGTGATATCAGTATGTTCTTTCAGATAATATGGAAACAGATTAACATCTCAGATAAGTTGCCTAAAAAGTAAATAAGTAGGCTGGGCACAGTGGCTCATGGCTATAATTTCAGGACTTTGGGAGGCTGAGGCGGGAGGATTACTTGAAGCCACAAGTTCAAGATCAATCTGGGCAGTAAAGCAAGACCTCATCTCTACAAAAATTAACAAATTAGCTGGGTATGTTGGTATATGCCTGTGGTCCCAGCTACTTGGGAGGCTGAGGCAGGATGATTGCTTGGGCCCAGAGGTTAGAGGCTGCAGTTAGCTATGATTACACTACTGTACTGCCGCCTGTATGACAGGGTGAGACCCTGTCTTTTAAAAAAAACAAAAAGTAAGTAAATAATAATATCTATATTAGCATAAGCAAAAATTCCTACGAATGAATTTTAGAATGTGTCAGTGAGATTAGAGGCTTGAGGCAGGAATGAGCCTTACGTGTTGTAGTTTGGAGTTGGAGGAGCAACTATAGCTACACAGCAAAGACAACCAAAAAACTTCATAGGTAAACAGTTTTGACCTAAGTCTTTCAGCCCCAGTTTCTTGGGTCCTTTTTCTAAGCAGCTCCCAGTTTGTTCCATGCCATCAACCGTTTTCTTTAATACGCCAGGTTATCGCTACAGTATTGTAAGTGGTCATATAATTAAGAACACGTCAGAATTGTCCTGCTGTTAAACCATATTGGCAGTCTTTTTCATCCTTTTAATAATATTGGTTTGCTGGATTATACTCTATAAACTTCTTGAGGGCCTACTTAATTTTTTTTTTTAATGAAGAACTTAAAAACGTTTACGGAAGAAAAGCTACAGTTAAAATAATTTCTATGGCCCCACCACCCCGCTTCAACAGTTAACATCTCATGACTAATCTTTCATCTGTACCTTCTCAACTCTCATTGTCCTACTCAACCCAGAATTGTTTAGAGCAAATCCGAAAAATTTTTATCATTTTTTTCAAAAGCATTTTAATATATATTTAAGACTTTATTTTTATAATAATTTAGCCACATTATCATGATCAAATATAAAAATTTAATAAATCCTTAATATGATCTGCTATCTAGTCAATTTCAGATTTTCTCTAGTATCTCATATATTTTTTGCCCTTTTATGAATCAGTGTCCAAAATAAAGTTTTTTCATTGCAGTTGGTTGATACGATTCGTAAGTCTTCTTTTAATTTACAGTTTCGATTATCTTCTCTCCGTCTCTTTCCACTAAGTGTTGGTTTTTGAAGAAACTGAAGGCCCATGATTTTATTTTGAGATTTCATATAACAGTGCCTCACTTAACTGGTTGTTAGCTCTCTATTAGCCATCTGGAAGAGTCATACTCTAAAGCAAGGGTTGGCAAACCCTGCGGATAGGGTGCTACTCTTCTTAAGACCATGAAATAGCTGTCACACAGTCTGAACATTTTTTCAAGAGACAAGTAAACCACCTCATTTTTTGTTAGTCCTAAATTACTTGTTTACTGTATACCATTCGGTTATCTTTCCCCCCTGGCAACCTCCATTTCTAGTGTAGATTATCCAGAAGGGGGGACCAGAAGTAACTAGCAAGTTGGAGGAATGGGGATGCCTTACTGAGCATTGTGGTGAGGGGACCAGAGACAGTCACAAGAAGAAAGAGAAAAGCCAGGTAGATGTGTGTGAGGTTTGGCCTCAGCCAGTGTGCAGCAGGCGCCTTCCTCTCTGTGTCTGGGTTATTTCATGTTACAGCACAGATCCGTACTTGTAGTTTATTGTAGCCCAAGCCAAGTTCAGAGCTGTGTTTTGTTCATTATAAGCCATTTACTAAGACAGCTCATTTATAGAAAGGTTATAAAATAAATCTGTTAACTAATAATGTTTTAATGCCTTAAGGATTAAACTATTAAAATTTTTTAATGTAAAAAATACCATGTTATGCTAGGTAATAGGATTAGAGCAGAAAATGGACCTCAGTTTGTGAAGTACTGAAATAATTGTTAACGCTGTACTTAGCAAGATGTATCATTATTTTCTTTCTGATTTTTATTTTTTATTTTTGTTTTTTGAGATGGAGTCTCAGTCTGTCACCCAGGCTGTAATGCAGTGGTGTGATCTTTGGCTCACTTCAACTTGTGTCCCCCGCAGGTTCGAGCGATTCTCCTTTCTCAGCCTCTTGAGTAGCTGGGATTACAGGCATGTGCCACCACACTTGGCTAATTTTTGTATTTTTAGTAGAGATGGGGTTTCGCCGTGTTGGCCAGGCAAGTCTTGACACTCCTGACCTTAGGTGATCCCGCCTCCTTAGCCTCCCAAAGTGCTGGGATTACAGACGTGAGCCACTGTGCTTTTTTTTTCTGCCTTTTTTTCCCTTTGAGATGGAGTCTTGCTCTGCTGCCAGGCTGGAGTGCAGTGGCGCGATCTTGGCTGATTGTCACCTCCACCTCCTGGGTTCAAGCCATCCTCCTGCCTCAGCCTTCCTAGTAGCTGGAACTTCAGGCACGTGCCACCACACCCAGCTAATTTTTTGTCTTTTAGTAGAGACGGGGTTTCACCATATTGGCCAAGATGGTCTCCATCTTTTGACCTCGTGATCCGCCTGCCTCTGCCTCCCAAAGTGCTGAGATTACAGGCCTGACCCATCATGCCCAGCCCTTCTGCCTTTATCTTTGCTGTTGATGATGCAGCTTTGTTAATGCAAATGTTTTAGAGTCTTCATTTCTGTTCAGGGAATGGTAATCGCAGAGACAAAACGTCAGATGCATGAAACTCTGGAAATGAAAGAAGAAGAAATTGCTCAACTCCGTAGTCGCATCAAACAGATGACTACCCAGGGAGAGGAATTACGGGAACAGAAGGAAAAGTCCGAAAGAGCTGGTAAGAACTCAAGGGTTACTTGTTTTATGTTGGAACTCAGAAGTCATTTGAAGTGCTTGACCAATATTTACAAAATGAGTCATATTGATAAAGATTCTTAACTGTAGAGACTTCTTATAAGACATTATCTGCTCATTAGAGGAGGCAGAGGTTAGCAAACTGTGGCCTGTGGGCCAAATCCAGCTCAGCCTATTTATGTACAGCCCTTAGGCTAAAGATTTTTTTTACATTTTTAAATAGTTGAACAAAAGAAAAATATATGACAGAAACCATATGTAGTCTACAAAACCTAAAATATATATGATCTGGCTCCTTACAGAAAATGTTTGCTGACAGAGTATCAAAATTCAAGTTTAGAATTTTGGAGCTTCCCAGTAGGTACAGCATGATGCTTATCAAATAATTGCCACCTTATAGATGCTTTGGGGTAAATAAAAAGTATAAGTTACAGTCTGCTTTTATAATGAACACTTCAGTGTTAATAGTAGGTTTCGACGTAATAAATGCTGGGCTGTGAAGTATAGAAACCAGCATAGTATTCGACAGGGTACAAAACTGAATAGCTAGGAAAGCGGGGACGTTTGAAAGAGGAGAGAGCAGGATGGACTATGCCTTCACATGAGTGAAGATGTGAATTTTCAATTGGACCTCAAATAATGACTAGAATGGGCCTCCCGAGAGAAGTGTGGGCAGCACACATTTCAGGTGCTGCAATGCCGTGAACAGCTGCAGTGAACATAGTGGGTGTGTGAATCAGCTGAAAACCATTCTTGCTGAAGTGAGAGATGCAGTTGGATTATAAAGGAACTGACTATTGAAATCTTAAAAGGTAGATAGTTGAGTTTAGACGTTGATATGCAAGGTAGGCATAATGTGATGGGAGCTAGGGTTTTATGTAGAAAAGAAATGAAACAGGAAATCACACTTAGAAGCAAGGACAGAAATCCAGGTTTGAGGAACTGTGAGCTTTGGCCACCTTGATAGGATGGTGGTTCTGGGAAGGAGAGGAAAGGTAGAATCTGTAGTATTTGGTATCTAATCAACTCAGGGACGCAGAAGAAAAGTAGGACTCCAAGCTGACTCCAGAGTTTTAAGCTTAGGACACTTAATGAATAGTAGTGTGAAATTAGAATGGGAAATCTAAATGGGGAAGTTGAGAATCAGAGTGAGATCATGAATTTATTTGGATACATTGAATTTGAGCCCGTCATGAGCTTTTCAAATGGAATTGAGTTGCAGGAATTTAGAAATAAGAAATTGGCTCAAGCCTATAATCCCAGCACTTTGGGAGGCCGAGGCGGGTGGATCACGAGGTCAAGAGATCAAGACCATCCTGGTCAACATGGTGAAACCCCGTCTCTACTAAAAATACAAAAAAAAAAATTAGCTGGGCATGGTGGTGCGTGCCTGTAATCCTAGCTACTCAGGAGGCTGAGGCAGGAGAATTGCTTGAACCCAGGAGGCGGAGGTTGCGGTGAGCTGAGATCGTGCCATTGCACTCCAGCCTGGGTAACAAGAGCAAAACTCTATCTCAAAAAAAAAAAAAAAAAAAAAAGGAAATTGGAACACCTTTCAGAAGTCATCAGCTTGAGATTGAAGCCTGTGTTTAAATCTCTAGGAGAGGCTGATTTCTACAAAAGATTAAATTTACGGTAGCGGTAATAGTTGCGTTAGTAACAGCAGCAGCTGCTTCTGCTGACACTACGTAGCACTTGTTGCTGCTACTGCTGCTACTGCTGATGATACTACTGCTAGCCAATGCTTAGTTTAGTAACACTCTGCTGGAAGGGTTTTGCTTGTATTTACTTGTATTTCATCCTCACAAGTCTGGGAATAATACTATTATCTTTATTTTACAAATAAGAAAACCTAAGAACATAGAAGTTAAGTAACCTACCTACATTCATACACAGAGAGTTAGTCTGTAGTCAAGATTTAATCCAGGCATTGTGACTCAGAGTCCGTGCTCTTAATCAGATAGAGGTCTTGAGTTTGGCAATGAGACATACGTGAGAAAAAAAAAGTTACCCCATGAAGTCGTAGGAATTGTGGACAGTTAGTTTTTTGGGGGGGAATATAAGATGAGTTTCAAGAAGTGGAGAAAGTAGGATGAAGACTTTGAAAAGGTCTTTGAATTTGGTAAGGAGTTGATTCAGAGGATGCAGTTTTGAGAAATGATTTTACAAACCAGATTTTAAGGTGTTAAGGGGGACTGGGTCTCTAGAGGAAGAAATAGTTGACTATTTCATAAATATCCTCCCCATCTTCTTGTAGTTATTTTATGGGAAAAGTGATTGGGGAATTTAGTTAATGAATTTGTTCTCATCAAACCTAAGAAAATTTCCCTTTGGAGAGAGTATCTTTAGATGGCATCTTTCAGAATATCATCTTTGAAGACTTATTTGAAGCAGTTTCAGTTTTTTAGTAGAGACGGGGTTTCACCATGTTGGCCAGGCTGGTCTTAAACTCCCAACCTTAGGTGATTGTCCTCCTTGGCCTCCCAAAGTTCTGGGATTACAGGCGTGAGCCACTGCGCCTGGCCAGATTTAAATTATTAATGGATACATTTATTTTGGAAAGTCTTTAGAAAACAAAGTCATAAGTGCTTTTATAGATTTCTTAAAAATTATATTTGTAGTCATAATTATTGAAGGCTGTGAAAGAAAGTGGTAACAAACTGGCTCTGGTCAAAGATACTGCCTTTTACATCTGTAGTGAAAGCTAGTCGTGCATGCAAACTGTGTTTTCTTTAACAGTCTTTGTTGAGTCTAAACAGAATTGTTCAAGTAGGAAGTGGTTCTTAGTTCAAATGTAAAGTGCATATGCCAGTTGAAAGAAAAATTCCAGTTAAGTACTAAACATAAGAAAAGGTCAATGTAAAGGAAGTATGATTTCTTTTTTTTTTTTTTTTTTTTTGAGACGGAGTTTCGCTCTTGTTACCCAGGCTGGAGTGCAATGGCGCGATCTCGGATCACCGCAACCTCCGCCTCCTGGGTTCAAGCAATTCTCCTGCCTCAGCCTCCTGAGTAGCTGGGATTACAGGCACGCGCCACCATGCCCAGCTAATTTTTTGTATTTTTAGTAGAGATGGGGTTTCACCATGTTGACCGGGATGGTCTCGATCTCTTGACCTCGTGATCCACCCGCCTCGGCCTCCCAAAGTGCTGGAATTACAGGCTTGACCCACCACGCCCGGCCCAGAAGTATGATTTCTATATGTGGTCTGGCTATTGGAGAATTCAACTGCTCTGTTAAATATTTGTTTTTGTCTTTCTTAGATTTAAAATTCAAAGGCTAAACACATAAGAACTGGCCATGTGAAGGAAACATTCACATCATTACAGCTTACTATTAGGATTTTAGAAGTAGATAAGTCTACATAAAACTGTTATCTAGAAACTAAACTTTCCAAATGCATTTTCAACCATGAAGAAATTTAATTCTGATATTGCTAGTAATTCTTGATGTGGATATTAGTAGACAAATTACTAATTCCTTTGGCTCACTTATTCTAGATGTCAAAATCAGCTCAAGAACATTCCCCACTACTTTTCTTGGGAAACAATCTCTTAAGCTGCTCCTCATATTTTTTCTAGATGAATTGTGCCTTTCATAAGTTGGAGGACAGAGGAAATCTGAATGTCTCTGATTAGAAACAGGGTGATTTTTTTATTGTCTTTATTTTCTTTTTTTGTTTTTACACCCTGGCATAACGAGAATAATTCTATTATAAAATACTGAGACTGTGAATACGGTGGTGTACCAGTTTCAGGATGGTGTATCATCCTGCAGTACTTAAATAGTGTCCTCTCTAGTGGAAATGTCAGGTATGTTTTTTAAAGTATGATAGCACAACATTGTTTTGTTAAAAATATGTGTTTTTGTGAATAAAGAAAACCAAAAATAAGTTTATTGGTTATTAGCACTTCTACAATTGTTGATAGTATTTCTTTCTAATTGTTACTTAAGAACAGATGGTCATATCTTCCAGGAACCAGATTTTAAACTTGGACAAGTTTGGTGATTCAGCTGAAGTGCCTAATGCTGTATTTTAACTCTCTAGAAAATTATATCCTCAGTGTAGCACCAGGGTAGAATGTTAGTGCTACTTAAGTTCACACTAGTCCTTGGTTCTTGGCCGGGCTGTGTGTATGTGTGTGTGTTAATCAGGACAGTAGATGGGGTAATTATTAATGCAGTATATTACCAAAAAACTGGAAAACAGAGAAAATCAAATCACTGTTGTTTTTAGTACATTTCCATTTAGTGTTTTGTCTAGTTTTTGTTTTTGTATCGTCACGATACTGTACATTCAGTTTTGTATGTTCCCCTCATTTAGCGTTGTTATTGACACTTCTACGTGTTGCTGAAGTGCTAACATATTTTAATGGCTGTGTCAAAGTGCATGTATATCATTTACTCAGTTACCATTTCCCTATTGATTATCATCTAGATTGTTTTGTTTTTTTTTTTGCTACAAATAGTATTGTAAGAATTTTGACATATAGCTTATTATATCTTTGAATTTTGTCTCAGGATAAATTCTTAACCATAGACTTGTAGTCTTTTTTATTAGCTACTTTTAAGTGATTTAAATATATATAGCCATTAAGAAAATATCCAATGTCACAATATAAATCCCCCCATTAAAATACTTCTTCCTACTTATGCAAAATGAGTAAAATATTTTGCTTAGATTAGGAGAGTTTCTGGAGTATAGTAACTTTTGTAAGCCCCGTTTCCCTTGCATATACCTTGTCTTTGCTAAAGTTATGCATTTTATATGGTTGGTGGCATTCAGAACTTGGATTGACTCATACCATTTGCTTTTTATTGTCATGTTGTGTTTGTGCAGGAAACTTATTTTTTATTTGTTTGTTTACCATAGGTCTGATTTACTAAAATAAATTCATTAGAACATATTTATTTGATATTTGAAGGACCATTTAAAATAGTTTATATATTTAAATAATGTGTAAGATTTATGCATTTTTATATAAAAATAAAAATCACATGTGTATTTAACTGCTTTGTTAGTTGCCGATAATTTATGTAACAAAGCTTTCCGGGAGTCTTAAGTCTCACAAAACATCTTATTTTTGTGCATCCACACATGCCAATAAGTGAATCATGGTGCCTTTCCCAAGCCTTGTATGAACAGGACTGGGGTAAGGGCTCTTTTTATTCTTATCGTGGGTACTTAGAGTAAGCTTTACAAAGAAAATTCCATGTTTCTCAGGCAAAATAAATAAATAAATCAAGTGTGAATTCAAATACATTTTAAATATGCCATGTTAGATAAGTAATATGTTCCTATTTTGGCACTGAATGAATAACTGCTGGAAAACCTTTTTGTTTTAAATGGCTTTTAAAATGCAGTTACTTATATCTCCAACAATGTCACAATTTACTTGAAACCATCAGTAATTAAAAGAACACATTTCCTTGGTACAGAATCATATTTCTAATTTAATCAATATACTTAGCTTTAGCATACTATTTTTCAAGATTAGCCTGATGTTTTCAAGATACTTGATAGATAAATATGTATGTAAATCATATATGAAAATTTGGGGTTGGGTGTGGTAGCTCACACCTGTAATCCCAGCACTTTGGGAGGCTGAGGTGGGTGTATCACCTGAGGTCAGGAGTTCAAGACTAACCTGGCCAACACAGTGAGACCCCATCTATACTAAAAAATACAAAATTAGGTGGGCATGCTGGCACGTACCTGTAATCCCAGCTACTTGGGAGGCTGAGGCAGGAGAATCACTTGAACCCAGGAGGTGGAGGTTGCAGTGAGCCAAGATCTCCCCATTGCATTCCATCCTGGGGGACAAGAGAGAAACTGTCTCAAAAAAAGAAAAAAGAAAAAAAATTTTTGGATAAATTGGATAAATTTGGATAAAATTTTGAATAAGCTTTACAAAGAAAGACGAGTAGTTTTCAGACTCTTGGATCTCAGGGACCTCTTAACACCCTTAAAACTTATCGGGGATTCCAAAGAGCTTTATGTGGGCTAATATGTATTGATATTTGCTGTATGAATAATTAAAAATAAAAATCTTAACAATATTTGTTTAATTCTTTTTAAAATAACAGTTATAGGCTGGGCACAGTGGCTCACCCCTATAATCCCAGCACTTTGGGAGGCGGAGGCTAGTGGATCACTTGAGACCAGGGGTTCGAGATCAGCCTTGCCAGCATGGTGAAACCCTGTCTCTAATTAAAAATACAAAAATTAGCTGAGCTTGGTGGTGCATGCCTCTAGTCCTAGCTGCTTGAGAAGCTGATGCAGGAGAATCATTTGAACCCGGGATGGGGAGGTTGCAGTGAGCTGAGATTACACCACTGCACTCCAGCCTGGGTGACAGAGTGAGACTCTGTTTCAAAAATAAAGTAACAATCATAAATCTGTTCCATGATAGCATAAATACTTTTATGAAATCTACCTATATTTTCCAAAATAAGATTTAGTGTGAAGAATGGCCTTGTTTTACATTTTTGCTATCTTACTGCTTGGCTTAATACAATGCAACTGGATTTTCTTTGCCTTTTTTTTTTTTTTTTTTAATTTACTTTTTTATTGCATTTTAGGTTTTGGGGTACATGTGCAGAACATGCAAGACAGTTGCATAGGTACACACATGGCAGTGTGTTTTGCTGCCTTCCTCCCCTTCACCCACATTTGGCATTTCTCTCCAGGGTATCCCTCCCCAGCTCCTCCCGCTTGCTGTCCCTCCCCTATTCCCCCCAATAGACCCCAGTGTTTAGTACACCCTTCCCTATGTTCATGTGTTCTCATTTTTCATCACCCGCCTATGAGTGAGAAAATGCGGTATTTCATTTTCTGTTCTTGTGTCAGTTTGCTGAGAATGATGTTCTCCAGATTCATCCATGTCCCTACAAATGACACGAACCCATCATTTTTGATGGCTGCATAATATTCCATGGTGTATATGTGCCACATTTTCCCAATCCAGTCTATCATCGATGGGCATTTGGGTTGGTTCTAGGTCTTTGCTATTGTAAACAGTGCTGCAATGAACATTCATGTGCATGTGTCCTTATAGTAGAACGATTTATAGTCCTTTGGATATATACCCAGTAATGGGATTGCTGGGTCAAATGGAATTTCTATTTCTAGGTCCTTGAGGAATCGCCACACTGTCTTCCACAATGGTTGAACTAATTTACACTCCCACCAGCAGTGTAGAAGTGTTCCTATTTCTCCACATCCTCTCCAGCATCTGTTGTCTCCAGATTTTTTAATGATCACCATTCTAACTTCTGTGAGATGGTATCTCAATGTGATTTTGATTTGCATCTCTCTGATGACCAGTGATGATGAGCATTTTTTCATATGATTGTTGGCCTCATGTATGTCTTCTTTTGTAAAGTATCTGTTCATATCCTTTGCCCATTTTTGAATGGGCTTGTTAGTTTTTTTCCTGTAAATCTGTTTGAGTTCTTTGTAAATTCTGGATATCAACCCTTTGTCAGATGGGTAAACTGCAAAAATTTTTTCCCATTCTGTTGGTTGCCAATTCACTCTAGTGACTGTTTCTTTTGCCGTGCAGAAGCTGTGGAGTTCCATTAGGACCCTTTTGTCTATTTTGGCTTTTGTTGCCAATGCTTTTCGTGTTTTGTTCATGAAGTCCTTGCCTACTCCTATGTCCTGAATGGTTTTGCCTAGATTTCCTTCTAGGGTTTTTTATGGTGCCAGGTCTTATGTTTAAGTCTTTAATCCATCTGGAGTTAATTTTAGTGTAAGGTGTCAGGAAGGGGTCCAGTTTCTGCTTTCTGCACATGGCTAGCCAGTTTTCCCAACACCATTTATTAAACGGAATCCTTTCCCCATTGCTTGTTTTTGTCAGGTTTATCAAAGATTGTATAGTTGTAGATATGTTGTGTTGCCTCTGATGCCTCTGTTCTGTTCTATTGGTCTATATCTCTGTTTTGGTACCAGTACCATGCTGTTTTAATTACAGTAGCCTTGTAGTATAGTTTGAAATCCAGTAGTGTGATGCCCCGCTGTGTTCTTTTTGCTTAGAATTGACTTGGCTATGCGGGCTCTCTTTTGATTCCATATGAAATTCATGGTGGTTTTTTCCAGTTCTGTGAAGAAGGTCAATGGTAGCTTGATGGGGATAGCATTGATTCTGTAAATTACTTTAGGCAGTATAGCCATTTTCACGATATTAATTCTTCCTAACCATGAACATGGAATGTTTCTCCATCTGTCTGTGTCCTCTCTTATTTCGTTGAGCAGTGGTTTGTAGTTTTCCTTGAAGAGGTCCCTTACATTCCTTGTGAGTGGTATTCCTAGTATTTTATTCTTTTTGTAGCAATTGTGAATGGCAGTTCGCTCTTGATTTGGCTTTCTTTAAGTCTGTTATTGGTGTGTAGGAATGCTTGTGATTTTTGCACATTGATTTTATATCCTGAGACTTTGCTGAAGTTGCTTATCAGTTTCAGGAGTTTTTGGGCTGAGGCGATGGGGTCTTCTAGGTATACTATCATGTTGTCTGCAAATAGAGACAATGTGGCTTCCACCTTTCCTATTTGAATACCCTTTATTTCTTTTTCTTGCCTGATTGCTCTGGCTAGAACTTCCAGTACTATATTGAATAGGAGTGGTGAAAGAGGGCATCCTTGTCTAGTGCCGGATTTCAAAGGGAATGCTTCCAGTTTTTGCCCATTCAATATGATATTGGCTGTTGGTTTGTCATAAATAGCTTTTATTACTTTGAGATACATTCCATCGATACCAAGTTTATTGAGGGTTTTTAGCATAAAGGGCTGTTGAATTTTGTCGAATGCCTTCTCTGCGTCAATTGAGATAATCATGTGGTTTTTGTTTTTGGTTCTGTTTATGTGGTGAATTACGTTTATAGACTTGCGTATGTTGAACCAGCCTTGCATCCCCGGGATCAATCCTACTTGATCATGGTGGATAAGTTTTTTGATGTGCTGTTGCAGTTGGCTTGCTAGTATTTTATTGAAGATTTTTGCATCTATGTTCATCATGGATATTGGCCTGAAGTTTTCTTTTCTTGTTGGGTCTCTGCCGGGTTTTGGTAACAGGATGATGTTGGTCTCATAAAATGATTTGGGAAGGATTCCCTCTTTTTGGATTATTTGGAATAGTTTCAGAAGGAATGGTACCAGCCCCTCTTTGTGTGTCTGGTAGAATTCGGCTGTGAACCCATCTGGACCTGGGCTTTTTTTGTGTGGTAGGCTCTTGATTGCTGCCTCGGACTTCAGACCTTGTTATTGGTCTATTTATAGTTTCGGCTTCCTCCTGGTTTAGGCTTGGAAGGACACAGGTGTCCAGGAATTTATCCATTTCTTCCAGGTTTACTAGTTTATGTGCATAGAGTTGTTTGTAATATTCTCTGATGATGGTTTGAATTTCTGTGGAATCTGTGGTGATTTCCCCTTTATTGTTTTTTATTGCATCTATTTGGTTGTTCTATCTTTTCTTTTTTATCAGTCTGGCTAGTGGTCTGTCTATTTTGTTGATCTTTTCAAAAAACCAGCTCTTGGATTTATTGATTTTTTGAAGGGTTCTTCGTGTCTCTATCTCCTTCAGTTCAGCTCTGATCTTAGTTATTTCTTGTCTTCTGCTAGGTTTTGAGTTTTTTTGATCTTGCTCCTCTAGCTCTTTGAATTTTGATGATAGGGTGTCAATTTTGGATCTCTCCACTCTTATCATATGGGCACTTATTGCTATATATTTTCCTCTAGAGACTGTTTTAAATGTGTCCCAGAGATTCTAGCATGTTGTGTCTTCGTTCTCGTTGGTTTCGAAGAACTTCTTTATATCTGCCTTCATTTCATTGTTTATCCAGTCAACATTCAAGAGCCAGTTTTTCAGTTTCCATGCAGCTGTGCGGTTCTGGGTTAGTTTCTGAGTTCTGAGTTCTAACTTGATTACACTATGGTCTTAGAGACTGTTTGTTATGATTTCAGTTGTTTTGCATTTGCTGAGGAGTGCTTTACTTCCAATTATGTGGTCAGTTTTAGAGTACATGTGATGTGGTGCTGAGAAGAATGTATATTCTGTGAATTTGGGGTGGAGAGTTCTGTAAATGTCTATCAGGTTTGCTTGTTCCAGGTCTGAGTTCAAGTCCTGGATATCCTTGTTAATTTTCTGTCTGGTTGATCTGTCTAATATTGACAGTGGAGTGTTAAAGTCTCCCACTATTATTGTATGGGAGTCTAAGTCTCTTTGTAAGTCATTAAGACCTTGCCTTATGTATCTGGGTGCTCCTGTATTGGGTCCATATATATTTAGGATCGTTAGCTCTTCTTGTTGTATCGATCCTTTTACTATTATGTAATGTCCTTCTTTGTCTCTTTTGATCTTTGTTGCTTTAAAGTCTATTTTATCAGAGATGAGAATTGCAACTCCTGCTTTTTTTTGCTCTCCATTTGCTTGGTAAATCTTCCTCCATCCCATTATTTTGAGCCTTTGTGTATCCTTGCATGTGAGATGGGTTTCCTGGATATAGCACACCTATGGGTTTTGGATTTTTATCCAATTTGCCAGTCTGTGTCTTTTGATTGGTGCATTTAGCCCATTTACATTTAGGGTTAATATTGTTATATGTGAATTTGATACTGCCATTTTGATGATAGCTGGCTGTTTTGCCCGTTAGTTGATGTAGATTCTTCATTTTCTTGATGCTCTTTAGGATTTAGTGTGTTTTTGGAATGGCTGGTACTGGTTGTTCCTTTCTATGTGTAGTGCCTCTTTCAGGAGCTCTTATAAAGCAGGCCTGGTGGTGACAAAATCTCTGAGTACTTGCTTGTTCACAAAGCATTTTATTTTTCCTTCACTTATGAAGCTCAGTTTGGCTGGATATGAAATTCTGGGTTGAAAGTTCTTTTCTTTAAGGATGTTGAATATTGGCCCCCACTCTCTCATGGCTTGTAGAGTTTCTGCCGAGAGATCTGCTGTGAGTCTGATGGGCTTCCCTTTGAGGGTGACCCGACCTTTCTCTCTGGCTGCCCTTAGTATTTTCTCCTTCATTTCAACCCTGGTGAATCTGACGATTATGTGCCTTGGGGTTGCTCTTCTTGCAGAATATCTTTGTGGTGTTCTCTGTATTTCCTGCATTTGAGTGTTTGCCTGCCTTGCTAGGTTGGGGAAATTTTCCTGGATAATATCCTGAAGAGTATTTTCCAGCTTGGATTCATTCTCTTCGTCACCTTCTGGTACACCTATCAAACGTAGGTTAGGTCTCTTCACATAGTCCCACTTTGTTCATTCCGTTTTGCGTTTTTTCTCTAATCTTGGTTTCCTGTTTTATTTCATTGAGTTGATCTTCAACTTCTGATATTCTTTCTTCTGCTTGGTCAATTCGGCTATTGAAACTTGTGCATGCTTTGTGAAGTTCTCGTATTGTGTTTTTCAGCTCCTTTAATTCATTCATATTCCTCTCTTAAGTTATCCATTCTTGTTATTATTTCCTCCAATCTTTTTTCAAGGTTCTTAGTTTCTTTGCATTGATTTAAAACTTGTTCTTTTAGCTCACAGAAATTTCTCATTACCCACCTTCTGAAGTCTAATTCTGTCATTTCGTCACAGTCATTCTCCATCCAGCTTTGTTCCCTTGCTGGTGAGGAGTTTTGTTCCTTTGTAGGAGATGAGGTGTTCTGGTTTCAGGTGTTTTCCTCCTTTTTTCGCTGGTTTCTTTTTATCTTTGTGGATTTATCCACCTGTCGTCTGAGTAGTTGCTGACTTTTCGATTGGGTCTCTGAGTGGATGCCCAGATTGTTGATGATGAAGTATTTCTGTTACTTGGTTTTCCTTCTATCAGTCTAGCCCCTCCGCTGTACGACTGCAGAGGTCCACTCCAGGCCCTGCTTGTCTGGGGTACACCTGTAGCAGCTGCGGAACAGTGAGGGATGCTACCAGTTTCTTCTTCTGCTATCTTTGTCCCAGAATGATGCCCTCCAAACGTCAGTCTGATCAGTCCTTTTTGTGAGGATTTTTTGGATATACAGGGGTCAGGGAGCTGCTTGAGGAGACAGTTTGTACTTATAGGAGCTCAAGTGCTGAGCTGTGAGCTCTGTTGTTCATTCAGGGCTGTTAGGCTGCTACGTTTAAGTCTGCTGCAGCAGAACTCATAAAACCCCTTTTTTTTCCTCAGATGCTCTGTCTCTGGGGTGTTGGGGCTTTCTTTATGAGTGTCCGTTGCACTGTCCTGCCCAGCTCGGAGGCAGTCTAGTCACTATTTGCCTGCCGAGGCTCCGCCCTGCTGCTGCAGTCTCCGCCCTGCTGCCACAAGCTCCACCCTGCGGCAGAGTCTCTCTGTTATGGCGGGTTGCCTTGGCAACAGCAGGATGCATCAGCAATGGGAGTGTACCTCAGTAGGGGCAGATTCCCTCGGTAATGGCGGATGCCCCTCCCCCACCGAGCTGTACCGTCCTGGGTTCAGCTGTGCCCGTAGTGAAACTCTCCCCCCAGAGGATTTCAAATTGCTGTTTTGTTTGTCCCTGTGGGGGTGAAACCCACCGAGCCTGCTCACCTGGCTCCCTGCCTTAGAGTGCCCTTTTTTTTTTTTAAGTTGAATGGTTGACTCTCTCCTAGGTATTTCAGTCGTCTGCTCTTAGGGCACTGGGATCTGTGTGATTTCCCGTGCAGCGACCCACTGCGCTGGCTCAAATGCTGCTTCTCTGGAATCTCCTGGTCTGGCTCACTGTCCAAGTCCTGTTTAATCAGATGGGTATGCTAATCTGCCCTCCCAAGTCTCAGATTGCCGGTTTAACAGGGCACCCGGACCAGTGTGTTTTGTGCGGCGTGTTGTGGAGTGCCGCTGCGCTGCAGAGCTGGCTGAAGCAGCTGCACCAGCCAAAACAGCTGCGCTGGTGTCCCGTGTTTCTCCTTCACCTGGGAATTTCCCCGTTCTGTGGGCAACAAAGATCTGTCTGGAAATGCGGCTTTGACTCACCCTCTGCGCGTTCACTGAGAGCTGCAATCCTGGGTTGTTCTTCCCGTGCCATCTTGAATCCGGACCCTGTCTTTTTTTTTTTTTTTTAATGGAATGTTTCACAAATTTGTGTGTCATCCTTGTGCAGGGGCCATGCTAACCTCTGTATCATTCCAATTTTAGTATATGTGCTGCCGAAGTGAGCATGAAAGTGGATTTCCATGCCTGTTTCTGCATTTAATCAGTTGTGATGTGTTATTTTGGTTGAAATATATGAAGAACATCTACTCTTATAAAGACACGTATTTAGAAAAGGGAGCATCTCACAGATCCTCTGAAAGGGTCTCGAGACCCCAGGATCTTTGGACCACATATTGAGAACTGGTGCTGTAGACTTTGATTTTATTTGCCTAAGAGGCTTGATGACTTGCTGGGAATTTTGATAAAATTCTTTTTGTTGCTTTTTCTGTTAATTTGCATTGTATTCGTTTTGTTGTGCATTTCACTTGTTTTGTTTGTTTGTTTTTGCTGGGATAAAGACAGGCATTGGCTTATTTATTCTTCATGTCATTAACCGGCTGTTAGGATCATCAGTGAATCTAGAGGGTGGCAGCCTTTTCACACTTCTGCATTTTTATTTCCTGCACTGTGAGTAGAAGTAGGTCCTGTTAACCATATAGTAAAGTGTTCTCTGGGACAGTATAACAAAGCAGAAATGCTTTGAAACCTCAGAATTCCAGCATTTCTTTCTATAACTGATGGGGATCCTCAGGATGAGGAATATCTAGGAGGTGCTGGAGTAGCAAAAACAGTGCCACATTCTTCCTAGCTGTATCTGAGGATTAGTTCTTTTATTCCCTTTTCTTACTACTTCAGCTATCTTTTTGTGAAATCTTTTCTTTGTCACTTAATACCTAGTATATGCTTGGCAGTTGGTAAACAGCCAGTAAGTATTTGATGAGTGAATGGTTGCATTATAGAGCTACAGATTGCCAACCTTTCTCATTTAACCCTTATAGTGAGCATTTGTCCATTTTTATAATTCCCGTGGATGTGAGTGAACCTCATCTGAAGTGGAAAGTGAGGAGCAACGAAAGGCCTGCCTTGCACTTTACTTAAGTGACAGAGGATCATCCCTACAGTTCATTAAAAACTGGCCTAAAAGTATTTTCAAAGTGTTTTGTTTTTTTAAAATTAAAATTGCCTGAGAGACATTGAATTTTGCTTTGGAAGAACACAGCGTGTTCTTGCAACGTTCTGCGGCAGTTCGTGCTTAGCCTTCCTATTGATGTGTGCCGTGACTGTGGTTTTCCCATGCACTCTTGCATGTTGGCAGAAGACTTGTCAGCTGTGGCTGATGCACGCTCTATTTCTCCCCACTCACTTATCTTTTGTTCAGAATTTGAAAGATAAATTATGTAGACATTTTGATAACATACTTTTTTAGTACTTACATTAAAATCCTAGTTTCACTTTGGAAAGAGCAGGGAATTCACTTTCAGAATATTACAGACTGTGGACACCACTTTTTTTCTGGCGGTTACAAGGTCAGGTGAGATGTTTCTGGGTAGTAAGTAAACTCTCAGCACATCCTCCTTAAACATTGCAGTGAGGCTCAGTGTTGGAGGCAGACTTCCTGTGAGGAAGTGGCTTCATTTGTGCTACAGTGTAGAATCCATAGTGGGTTTGAAATATGTTTTCTGCGTTTGGATATATATGTAAAATATATCTTAATGCCTTTCGCCACTGCTTTTTTTGGCTACTTAACATTTCCTTAAAGCAGGTTGGGGAAGTGGAAAGCAGTGAGTTTTATGTTAGAAAGAATTATAACATTACATTTTGTTGAGAGTTAAAAGCCATTAATAATTGATTGGTTCAGAAATTCTGCTTTAGTAAGAAATGTTATTGCCCAACTGAACTCGATCAGTGTCAGCATTCTTAGTTTTTAAAAATATTGCAAGGTAAGGATCATTGCTTAAATCCAATTTAAAGTTCTTTTATCAGGCTTATATATTCAAGTTGATTTATCATCTGAAGGAAAATCTGGATACTACATTTCAATGCAAGGGTTTCAAAGGTTGGTTCCCTGACATGGTGCTGGAAAGTAGGAGAGAGGGTTAGATTTAGATGAAAAGAACTGTGAAACCAAATTTATCCTACTTTTGGCATTGTGATGGATAATAAGGTGATTTAGACAAACTGTTTCAGTGGATTAAATACTAAAAGTAGACTGTATATAGAAGAATATCCTGAAATGTATCGAGTGTGATTAGAAAACTTAATTAGCAGAAAATCATATCTAAATAGAAACTTGTGACATGGACTTTTTGTTGTTTGAAAAGATGAGAACATGACATTTATTTTTTATATTGTGCTGAATTCTGGAATTTTAAAAATGAAATCAAAGATATTCACTGGTATTGACTACGTAGTTTTGTTTTACTTAATTGACAGAAGATTTTCATTTAAACTCTTACTTTAAATGAAAGACTATCAAAACTATCTTCAGTTTCTCCAGAGCCTGAGTGAAGATCTTTTTGTGAATTACTCAGAAGTGTTGAGATTCAATTTTATATGCTCAGTAACGATGAAAAGGTGCTGATGACATTTAAGCATTAAAAGACATTGTCATACCTTCTTTCATTCCCCCAGCACTTAAACCTTCAACACAAACTAGTTAGGCAGTAAGCACTTTGTTTCAGAACCTTTCCTACAATTAGTCATGTTACTTGACTGATTTGTTTAAGCGAGGAAACATTTCTTGTTAGTATCAAGCGTTCACTATTTCCATATTTTCTGTATGCTTGACGTTAGAATTTATAGTAGAAAAATATATATAAAACAAAGACAACCATTTTTGTTTTCAACATATTTATATCTAAGGATTAACATCATGGTATTTGCAGGCAAATGCCAGTGAAGTTAGAATATGAATCTTTTTTTTTGAGAGACAGGGTCTCACTTTGTCACCTAGACTGGAGTGCAGTGGCACAATCACTGCTCACTGCCTTGACCTCTGAGACTTAAGTGATCCTCCCACCTCAGCCTCTCAGAGTAGCTGAGACTACAGGTACAAGCCACCACACCTGGCTAATTTTTAATTTTTTTGTAGAGATGGGAGTCTCACTATGTTGCTTAAGCAGGTCTTGAACTCCTGGGCTTAGGCAATCCTCCCACCTTGGCCTCCCAAAGTGCTGGAATTATAGGCGTGAGCCCCACTGCACCAGCAATCGGAATCTTTATAAATGATTTCAGCTAATTAATATTCCTTTGAAATTTAGACCTTAAATGAGTATCAGTTTTATATTGCAGGCACATAAAATAAATAAATTGGATAGATTTGCTTTTTATATAAAGGATATATGGTTGCCAGAGAAATTATTTTTTAAACTATTGAGCAAACTAAGTTGCATTTCCCAGTTGTTACCAGAATTCAGCCTTCTCTTGCCTTTTTCCGTACCTAATGCAATTTGCCTTTAAGCAAATTCTTTAGAATAGACGTTTGTCTTCAGGTATGCAATTCTTGTACCCAAACCACTATGTTAAGCCAAATTGTTAATGAAAGGCTTTTTCTTCTGAGCTGCAGTAGGTTGAAGTTCCCACATTTCTTATACCATTGGAAGTGAAGATATTATATATATAAATGAATGACTGTCTCCCTGGGACATAGGTTTCTTGGTAGGATTACAAACCCATCTTGAAAACCGAGTTTTGTTTCTAGTCCATCTCTGTGGTAAAGGGAAGTCTGGAGACTTCTTTGAGGACTAAAGGAAATAATCTAGGCTGACAGTAGTAGTAGGACTTTCATAGGGTGTCATTATGCTAACTGTGTGTGTGTGTGTGTGTGTGTGTGTGTGTGTGTACATGCATACATACATATACAACTCACGTATACATATATACACAGGCATATACAGATCCTCATTGACTTATGATGGGATTATGACTTGGTAAATTCATTATAAGTTGACGATATCTATATCAACTTGTGAAGGGTTTATCCAGGCATAGCTTCATTATTAAGTGGAGGAGTGTACTGAATGTGTATTGCTTTTGCACCATTGTGAAGTTGACAGATCTAAGACCATCATAAAGTCAGGGACCATCTGTATACACAAATACACATAAACACACACGTATGTATTTTTGGTGCCAAGTTACACACCTGTTGCACCCATCCTATATGATTTT
The DNA here is from genome assembly GCF_049354715.1 of Callithrix jacchus. Taxonomy (NCBI): domain Eukaryota; kingdom Metazoa; phylum Chordata; class Mammalia; order Primates; family Cebidae; genus Callithrix; species Callithrix jacchus. The sequence continues at coordinate 75,170,887 of NC_133518.1, forward strand.
GTTTGATAATGTTGAGCTGTTTGTCCTCCTTAAAGACCTGGCTGGATGCATTGTCTTATGCCTGTAATCCTAGTAATTTGAGAGGGCAAGGTGGGCGGATCACTTGAGGTTAACAGTTTGAGACCACCCTGGAACATATGGTGAAACCCCGTCTCTACTAAAAATACAAAAATTAGCCAGGTATGGTGGTGCATGCTTGTGGTCCCAGCTACTCGAGAGGCTGAGGCAAGAGTAGTGCTTGAATCCGGGAAGCAGAGATTGCAGTAAGCTGAGATTGTCACTGCACTCCAGCCTGGGTGACAGAGCAAGACTTCATTATCAAGCATACACACACACACACACACACACACACACACACACACACGCACGCACGAAAAAAGCTTACTCCTCTAGCCAAGATGATTATTTTTGCAGGGTCTGAATTCTTACTTATCTTATCCAAAAACTCCCTGCTGTAGTAGTGCCTTTCTGTAATACTGCTGAATCAGGTAAAGGTTTCTTTCCAGTCACCTGAAAACAGCTCTGGTTTGAAACTTACGCAAGGAGTAGGTTTAATTTCAAATTACATTATTTAAATATGTGATTCAGCCAGTAAATGTTTAAAAAAGAATAAAAAATCTCTGCTCTTTTATTAGTTAAGAAAATTTTAAAAGTAAGATATGCCAAAGAATAGTTTTTCCATTTTTAAATAGTATTATGTAATTATTGATAAGTTAAGAACTATATAGCAAACAAAAAAATTAGAATTATACAGTATAGACAGTGGGACAAATCTTCATTTCTTTGTATTTACTATCCATAAGGAAACTGGTAGAGAATGGAACATATGGTGAAACAGTAATTTATTTATTTTTTCAAACTTCTGACCTTAGGCTCATATAAACAGTCTTAGTATCCTAATCCGGAAGTCAGTGACAAATTGGTTTTGGTGACTGAACGTGTCTTGGGGCTTTGTTGAACAATACCTGTGTCTCTTGGCTTAGAACAGTGATGAGTTTTTTAACCTGTCCTGCTACGGCTGCTCTTAGTCTCAAAAATTGAAAGTAAATCACTTTAGCTCAGTTATAGTATTTCTTGAGATGCTTGTTTTCTGCTGTTTTCATTATAGCTTTTGAGGAACTTGAAAAAGCTTTGAGTACAGCCCAAAAAACAGAGGAAGCACGGAGAAAACTGAAGGCAGAAATGGATGAACAAATAAAAACTATTGAAAAAACAAGTGAGGAGGAACGCATCAGTCTTCAACAGGAATTAACTCGGGCCAAACAGGAGGTTGTCGATATAATGAAAGTAAGACTAATCCTGTAATGAAATGGGCTACAACAGATTCGAAATTTTAGAAGAATTTGTTTGTATTTTAAACATTGACTATTTCATGATATTCAGGATGTAGTAAAAAAGCATTTTGATAGATAAATGAATTTAATACTTAGGTAATTCTTTGGAACGTTTTAAGCATTGCTTTCTCCCCGGTGGACTGTGTAACAAACTGAGATGTGCCGTAACTGTTGTGTGGCTGCCCGATTCTCAGGCACCTTGAAGATAGGCTACTTAGCTGCTTCAGCAGCATATCCTCCAAAGAACTTGGCCAGGAAGGTGCTTGCCTAATATGTGTTGAGGGAATGAGGGAGTAAGTGACTGAGGGGCTAGATTGTTTAAATGTTTTAAAGGATCATGATTACTTCATGTTCTGGTTTCTCTTAATATAGATAGACCTCACTTTAAAAGTTAGCTTTTTGAAAAGATCTCTTAGGAATTAATGACTTTTAAAAATCCCATCAATTTTTAATTTTTCAGAAATACGAACATGCTGTCATCATGGCCCCTCCCTGCTCCCAGCTTCCTTCCTCACCTCTTTTTTTCTGCTTTGTTTTTTGCCTGTTTTTCCTCCCGTCATGTTTGCCTTTCTAGGCACTTTGCTCATTTTATCCTGTTTCTTTACTGACCCCCCCCCCATTTATATTCTTGATATTTGATTATGGCCACAAAAATGGCTCAAGATAAATTACAGATCTGAATAGATGAAGCTTGAGTTTCAGAGTTTCAGTATGTATTGGTAACTCATGGTACAGTTTCTGTGCTTTTACTTGTAAGTACATAACAGGCATCAAGGGGGGCAAATTATATGTCTTTCATTTTCTTCTTCCTGCTGAACTATAGGTAATTTGCAAATTAGAAATTGTTTGTGGCTAATTATTGGATATATAAGGCCTTAACTGTAACTGCCTGACTGTATTTTAATTTTTTAAGTAGTCGTATGATGTGATAAGTAATGTTACCATGGACTCCAACAACTTAAAAATAATGAATTATTTTGAAAGGTAATAATATAGACATATGGCATAAAAATCAGAAGATATAAAGTAGATAGTGAAAAGAATCCCCTGTTTTTGCACAGAAAAGTGCTGTTTTCCTTTTTGAGTATATTTTTCAGAGGTAGCCTGTGTATATAATTTGTCTTTTCTTCTTTTATTTTTTTTTCTTTTCCTTATAGTTGGATTTATTAGGCTTTAAAAAAAAATGGTATCTGGATTTTTTTTTTTTAACTTAAAAACCACATGGTCAATTCTGACATCATTTTTAAAAATTCAGTTTTTTCTTCTTTTAAACACAAAATACAGCATGTTATATAGAATGTTCTATATTTTGCTTTCCCACTTAATAATCTGTCTGGGAAATTGTTCCTTAGCCATTGGTAGTTGATAATTCATAGTGATACCCTATTTATTTTAAAGGCTGCTCAAGATTTCGTTGTAGGAGCGTCCTGTAATTTAATCAGTCTCCTATTGATAGATATTTAGATTGTTTTCAGTTTTTGCTGTTGCAAATTGTGAATATTCTTTTCTTTTTTTTGAGACAGAGTCTTGCTGTGTTTCCAGGCTGGAGTGCATTGGTGTGATCTCAGCTCACTGCAGCCTCCACCTTTCGGATTCAAGCAATTCTCCTGCTTCAGCCTTCCAAGGAGCTGGGATTACCGGCATGTGCCATCACAGCTGGCTAATTTTTGTATTTTTAGTAGAGATGGGTTTTCACTATGTTAACCAGGCTGGTCTCAAATTTCTGACCTCAAATGATTCAGCCACCTTAGCCTCCCAAAGTGCTGGGATTACAGGTGTGAGCCACCACACCTGGCCTGTGAATATTCTTATACATACTTGCTCACATTTGTATTTCTTTAGGGTAGATGCCTAGAAGTGTTGTATTACTCAAGTAAAGATTGTATGTATTTTTAATTGTTGGCTAGTTGCTAAGAGGTCTTTGGAGGACGATTTATATCCTCACAAGCAATATATTAGAATATGTTTTCCCTTCTCATAAAGATGGCATTATCTAATTTTGTTATCTTTACAAGTTTAAAAGTAAAAAAACAAATTGTCGTTCTGATGTATATAATTCTTACCAGTATGATAAACATATTTTGAGCAATTTAGTTTTTTCTATTTAAGTTATTTGGCCAAATCCTTGACTCAACTTTTCTATTGGGCCATTGGTCTTTTATTGAGTTGTAGAAGCTCTTTGCTATAGTGGGGATTAGCCCTTTGGACATAGGTCTTTTTAGCCAAATAATTTTTTCAGCTGGTTATTTGTTGACTTTGTTTACAAGTTGTTTTTGTAGGAATTTTTCTCTTCCTTGTAGTTGAATTTATAAGGCTTTTCTTTAAATGCTATCTGGATTTTTTTTTTTTTTTAATTTAAAAGCACATGTTCAGTCCTGAGGTTATTTTTTAAAATTTGATTTTTTCTTTGGCACTTTTATGCTTTCATTTTTTTTTTTTTTTTTTTTTTACAGTTAACATGTTTGACCCAAATGAAATTTATTTAGTGTAAGGAGTGAGGTAAGGATTCAATTTAAAATTTTCCCAGATGGCTACCAAATGGTCTCCAAATTGTTTATTTAGTAATCTACATTTCTCCCTCTGATATGCCATATTATCATTTTTTGTAGAGACAGGGTCTCCCTATTTTTCCCAGGCCAATCTTGAACTCCTGGACTCAAGCAGTCCTCCTACTTGGCCTCCCAAAGTGCTGGGATTGTAGGGATGAGCCACCATGCCTCACCTATATTATCTTTAATACCACTAAATTATTAAAGTATTAAATGTGAGTCTTTTTTCTGGATTCTCTGTGCTTTTCTATTGCTTTGTCTGACCGTGTACAGCTGTTCGATTTTATAATATGCTCTTTGGTAGCTTCCTCTTTTTACTGTTATTTTTTAGAGTAGTATTTATTATTCTTGCATGTTTATTTTGTCCAGTGGGCTCTCTCATTCTGTTTTGTTTGTTTTTACTATATTAACTTTATAGATTTATGTAAGAAGATTTAACATTTTTATAAGATTGAGGTTTCGCATCCAAAGAACAAGGCCAGTACCTTTTAATAAATAGTACATGCCTGGAAAGCTGGGCATAATTTGATTGGTGCAGCCAGGGTGCACCTTCACTAGTGTCGTGCCCTCTCTGAAAGCATCCTTATTCCTCAGCTCTGCTCCCCTATCCTGACTTGTAGGGAACATCCCTGCAAGATGTGGAAATGAGTCTATGGCAGCAGCAGCAGCACTTGTCTTAAACTGAGGGGAATACTACTGGCTATTCTTTTAACTATCATGGCTCTGATGACTTTAATATATGCAGGAAATGTTTTCTCTTGGCGGGAATATGATATTTTCTTCCTAAAAAGTTATTAATCGAGTGAATTCTAATAAAGTATTATTTAGTTGTAGAGTTATATATTTTATTCTGGGTATCCTTATATTATCTATTTGGCTGATTTTCAGAAATCCTCAGAAGAACAAATTGCTAAGCTCCAGAAGCTTCATGAAAAGGAGCTGGCCAGAAAAGAGCAGGAACTGACCAAGAAGCTTCAGACCCGAGAAAGGGAATTTCAGGAGCAAATGAAAAGAGCTCTTGTAAGTGCCTGTTTTGTTTCTGATATAGGTATACTTTTCAGAGTTATAAAGTCATCCTCTCACTGTTGCATTCCAGCTGGAGGTCAGACTACTGGCAGCCTTGTTGTTTGGTTATGAAGAGAGGATAGGGAGTAGGCAAGCTGTTAGAGCTCGTTGGCGTGGTATTGTATGAAAATTAAATTTACTCATCTAACACATTTTCTTTCTTTTTTTCTTTTGAGACAGAGTCTCACTCTGTTGCCCAGGCTGGAGTGTAGTGGTGAGATCTTGCCCCGGCTGGAGTGCAGTGGTGAGATCTGCATTCACTACATAATCTCTGTCTCCCTGGTTCAAGTGATTCTTCTGCCTCAGCCTCCCAAGTAACTGGGACTACAGGTGCATACCACCAAGCCCAGCTAATTTTTTTTTTTTTTTTTTTTGTAATTTTAGTAGAGACGGGGTTTTACCATTTTGGCTAGGCTGGTCTTGAACTCCTGACCTCAAGTGATCTGCCCGCCTTGGCCTCCCAAAGTGCTGGGATTACATGCATGAGCCACTGTGTTTTTTCACACTTTGTGTTTAAAACATTTAAAACATTACAGAAATTTCTTTTAATATTTCATTCTCAATATTCAGTGTAACTAATACACTTTCATCAAGCAGTTTGTTTATTCATCCCTCCCACCTGGTAGTGGCCTATGATTAGAAACAAGAAAAGGGGAAGAGAGTAATTGGAGCAGTGACTGCATAATTCAAGAAGAATGTCTAAAATCTCATCAGACTGAGTATACCTAGAGCTCAAGGCTGAGAACATTTTGGCTGAATTGCATTTTACAGAAGAGGAAATAAAAATGACCCAAGTAGTTTTTATTTTAAATGGAATAATTTCGGTAGTAATTTTCAGTGCATTTGATGGCTTATAAAATAGAGTTAAATTTAAAAACTGCCTGACCTAACAAAAACAACCAGAAAAGCAGATTGAGATTTCTGTTGAAAGATTTGTTAAAATAGCATAAATTGAAAGTTTAAAACAAATAATAGGGGCCGGGCACGGTGGCTCAAGCCTGTAATCCCAGCACTTTGGGAGGCTGAGGCGGGTGGATCACGAGGTCAAGAGATCGAGACCATCCTGGTCAGCATGGTGAAACCCCATCTCTACTAAAAATACAAAAAGTTAGCTGGGCGTGGTGGCGCGTGCCTGTAATCCCAGCTACTCAGGAGGCTGAGGTAGGAGAATTACCTGAACCCAGGAGGCGGAGGTTGCGGTGAGCCGAGATCACGCCATTGCACTCCAGCCTGGGTAACAAGAGTGAAACTCCATCTCAAAAAAAAAAACAAAAACAAAAAAAAAAATAATATTTTTCTTCACTTATGAAAGCCTTTTATATAAGTTGCCATAAAAAACTGTTAGTGACAAAAATGTAATTTGTTTTTGTATGAAGTTATTATCCATAAAATAATATATGTAACTCAAAAATGCCTTCAGTGTAAAATATAAGAAACAGTATTTTAGGCTTTAATCTTTCTTACATATATTGTTGTTTTCACTCTTATTTGCATCTGGTTTCTGAGAATTTCCAGGAGCAGTGATTCTTGAAATGAGTTAACAAGCTCTCTAACCTGCTCTGTGGGGGCACATGGATTTGCAGTATGATTGTCTGTGGTCTTGAAATTTACGCATATATGGGGACATATTTGTTTTCTTTGTTGATCCAGCAGAGAATTAAAGCATTTTACAGGAGTACTTAAACTATAACAGTATAAGATAAATGAAAATTAGGGTCCAGGAAATTAAGGAACAAAGTGTGACATAAATAGCGCTAAAGTACCTGTCATACCTACTCTTGAGTTTTCATGCCGGGGCTATTGACCTTTGGGGAAACTGAGCAAGCCTTCATATACACGTGCGTGGGCACCTGTGTCTGCCCTTTTCTTTTTTCTTTTTCTTTTCTTTTTTTTTGAGGCAGAGTCTCGCTCTATCACTCAGGCTGGAGTGCAGTGGCATGATCTTGGCTCACTGCAACCTCCACCTTCTAGGTTCAAGTGATTTTCCTGCCTCAGCCTACCGAGTAACTGGTACTGCAGGTGCCCGCCACCACACTCAGCAATTTTTTTGTATTTTTAGTAGAGACAGGGTTTCACCATGTTGGCCAGGCTGGTCTCGAACTTCTGACCTCATGATCTGCCTGTCGCGGCCTCCCAAACTGCTGGGATTACAGGCATGGGCCAATGTACTTGGCCTGCCCTTTCTTAATTGAGTGGACTATTAAAATTTTCTCCTTTATAGGCATATAGAGCTATATTTAAAATGTAATGTACATGGTATATTTAACTGTATATTTAAAAATTAATGTTATGTGAATGAATATTTTCTTATCAGCCTACTCATAATATGGTGCAAAATCTTTCCTTAATTAAAGTAGTGTACTTTACTTGAGTATAGTTAACTGCAAGTATTGCAGTTGGCAATATCTACTCTAAGCAATAAGTATAGATAAGTACATTTGTCTTAATTGGAGATCAATTAAGAAATTAACATTTAAGATGTTAATTTACTGTTAAAAGTACTCTCTAGAGCTTCTCTTCTCAAAACACTAAATACTTTAAATTGAATATTGATATATGGTAAGGGCAATCAGAGAAGCTTTTGAGGATTGATGTAGTGGTAGAGGCATCGTAGCTTGGTTTTATAGATATTGTCTTGATCTTACCCATGTATTTACAAGTAATCTTCTGATTTTGATTTTCCATGTGGGGTCCCTTTCTAAATGAGATATCTCTCACAAACTGTATAAACTTAAAATCGAGTTTCTAGACCTAGAGTAGAAATACCCAGCTCTGAAGTAGAGAGATGAGGTAGTAGCAGTTGTGTGATCTTTCATAGTCAGCAGTGTTTTGTGAAGCATTTAAGTAGTGAAAAAGTAGCAGACATAGTGGGTTTATTGGAACAAAACTTTTCACATCAGTAGTAATTGTGGCAGTTACCTCACTGGAAAAGCCATATTGTCTTATTTCTGTAGACTAGAGCATAGGAGGAGAAAGATGATGACGTTACCTGGCTAAGAGGGCTGGGTGCAGATCAAATGAAATGAATGATTCCTGTGAAGTGCTTTGCTAACGCTGGAGAATTATGTGCATTTAAGGTGGTATTAATTATTTTTGGCACAGGAAAAGAGTCAATCAGAATATTTGAAGATCAGCCAAGAAAAAGAACAGCAAGAATCTTTGGCCCTTGAGGAGTTAGAGTTGCAGAAAAAAGCAATCCTCACAGAAAGTGAAAATAAACTTCGGGACCTTCAGCAAGAAGCAGAGACTTACAGAACTGTAAGTTTTAATGATATTCAGATTCTGGAGTTGTGAAATTATTTGCATATGAAAAGTTGTTATCTCTCTAGTTAGTATAAAGTTTGAAAGAAGCTTTTGTTTTACTGGATTAGATTTATGTATATATGCCCTTGATTATTTGTAGATAGTGTGAGCTATGCCCGGGAGTGGATTTGGCTTTGGGCTCTGTGTTTATTACATGGTGCTCCTGGTTCTGCCTTTAGCTGGCTGCATTTCTGTCAGCAGCCACTCAGTCTGCTGCTTTTAATCAGACTCTGCAGCGTCTTCATTGCATACTCACCCTTGATGCCTGGGAAGTGGCCTCATTTTGTAGGCAGCACTTGACCTGGCACCTTCCTGCTTGTCCAGCTTTCTCTTATGCCATGTCCTGAACATGATCCAATCTCTGCTTATATCACAGTTTCATTACACCTGTTTGTTGCATTTGGTTTCCCCAATTATTCCATACTAAACATAGTCCTGTAATGAACATATTTGTATATATGTTTCAGAGTGCACATTTTAAAGGCACTCTCTGCCCCTTTTCTTAGCAGTATTTGAGGTGTATGACCCGTTTTGAAAACTGACTGGTGTTCAGAGTTTTTAGCTTTTTTGCTCTGATTTAGATAGTAAAACAGCCATACTTCTTACTCATACTTCTATACCATACTTAATTTTTCCATTTCTAACACTTACAAAAGGTTGCATGCTAGGGGAAATGGACACTTAGGAAGCCTAGATCTTCTACCTGTTAGGTTTTAAAATTAATTGCACTTTAATTTCCTCACCTGTCACTTGAAGAGATTAGATTCAGTAATTCCTTAGGACGCTAGGACCTTTCCAGCTCTGACATGTGGCTCTGCCAATAATTCCTTCAGAGTCAGAATTATATTTTCATGAGATAATATTAATCTTGGGTAAAATTCGTGCAAGTTCCTTCTTTTTGTTAAAAAAAAATCCTTCTAAATAATAATTTTGAAGGTAGAAAAACTACACATTCTTTTTCTTCTAAAATTAAATTATGAGAATAATAAATATTACTGTAGGCCTTAAAAATTGGGAAAAGTAACCCCAGTCTTCATACCAAAAGTTACTGTTATCGATTTTATTATTTGTTTATTTTTACTATCCAGTTAAAAAAGTCCTGAAAATATAGGCAACTGAAAAGGTTACCCAGATACATAGAAAGAATCTGGAAGTATGAATTGGGTTACACGTAAAATCTTTTCTTTCTTTTTTTCTGTGACAGAGTCTTGCTTTGTTGCCCAGGCTGGAGGGTAGTGGCACAATCTCGGCTTACTGCAGCCTCTGCCTCCCGGGTTCAAGGGATTTCCCCCACCTCAGCCTCCTGAGTAGCTGGGACTACAGGCACACACTACCGTGTTTGGCTAATTTTTGTAGGGACAGGGCTTTGCCACATTGGCCAGGCTGGGTCTCAAACTCCCAGGCTCAAGTGATCTGCCTGCCTCAGCCTCTCAAAGTGTTGGGATTACAGATGTCAGCCACCGTGCCTGGCCATGATCTTTTTTCTTTGTTATATGATCCCTTTAGTAATAGAGTACAGATTCTTTGTCCTTTCTAGTGTTTGGTATGATATGTAAAGCTATTTATGTACATTTTGATCTTCAGGTAGGTGGTAGACACATCATGTCTGTCTATCACTGCCAGTGAACAAGTATGTACTTTAATAAAAATGCTTCTGTTTTCATTAACAGAGAATTCTTGAATTGGAAAGTTCTTTGGAAAAAAGCTTACAAGAAAACAAAAATCAGTCAAAAGATTTGGCTGTTCATCTGGAAGCTGAACAAAATAAGCACAATAAGGAGATTACAATCATGGTTGAAAAACACAAGACAGACTTGGAAAGCCTTAAGCATCAGCAGGATGCCCTTTGGAATGAAAAACTCCAAGTCTTAAAGCAACAATATCAGACTGAAATGGAAAAACTTAGGGAAGAGTTTGAACAAGAAAAAGAAACATTGTTGAAAGACAAAGAGATTCTCTTCCAGGCCCACATAGAAGAAATGAATGAAAAGACTTTAGAAAAGCTTGATGTGAAGCAAACAGAACTAGAATCATTATCTTCTGAACTGTCAGAAGTATTAAAAGCCCTTCACAAGCTAGAAGAGGAACATTCTATTCTGAAAGATCAAACAGATAAAATGAAGCAGGAATTAGAGGCCAAGATGGATGAACAGAAAAACCATCACCAGCAACAAGTTCAGAGTATCATTGAAGAACACGAGGTATCTATGCAGAGGACTGAGAAGGCATTGAAAGATCAAGTTAATCAACTTGAGCTTCTCTTGAAGGAAAAGGACGAGCATCTGAAAGAGCATCAGGCTCATGTAGAAAATTTAGAGGCAGATATTAAAAGGACTGAAGGGGAACTCCAGCAGGCATCTGCTAAGCTGGATGGTTTTCAGTCTTACCAAAGTACCACACATGAGCAGACAAAAGCATATGAGAAACAGTTGGCCCAGTTGCAGCAGAAGTTGTTGGATGTGGAAACAGAAAGAATTCTTCTTACCAAACAGGTAGCTGAAGTTGAAACACAAAAGAAAGATGTTTGTACTGAGTTAGATGCTCATAGAATCCAGGTGCAGCAACTTGAAAAGCAGAATAGTGAAATGGAGCAAAAAGTAAAGGCTTTAACCCAAGTCTATGAATCTAAACGTGAAGATAGTAACAGAGAACAGGAACAGACAAAGCAAATCTTGATGGAAAAGGAAAATATGATTTTACAAATGGCAGAAGGACAGAAGAAAGAAATTGAGATGCTCACACAGAAATTGTCAGCCAAAGAGGACAGTATCCGTATTTTGAATGAGGAATATGAAACCAAATTTAAAAACCAAGAAAAAAAGATGGAAAAAATGAAACAGAAAGCAAAGGAGATGCAAGAAACGTTAAAAAAAAAATTATTGGATCAGGAAGCCAAACTTAAGAAAGAGCTTGAAAATACTGTTCTAGAGCTTAGTCAGAAAGAAAAACAGTTTAATGCCAAAATGCTGGAAATGGCACAGGCTAACTCAGCTGGGATCAGTGATGCGGTGTCAAGACTGGAAACGAACCAAAAGGAGCAGATAGAAAGTCTCAATGAGGCTCATCGACGAGAACTCAATGATGTCGTATCAACCTGGGAAAAGAAACTTAATCAGCAAGCTGAGGAGCTTCAGGAAATACATGAAATCCAGTTACAGGAAAAAGAACAAGAGGTAGCAGAACTGAAACAAAAGATCCTCCTATTTGGGTGTGAAAAAGAAGAGATGAACAAGGAAATAACACGGCTGAAGGAAGAACGTGTTAAGCAGGATACAGCATTAAATGAATTCCAGGAACAGTTGAAGCAGAAGTCTGCCCGTGTGAATTCTCTTGCACAAGATGAAACTAAACTGAAAGCTCACCTTGAAAAGCTGGAGGCTGACTTGAATAATTCTCTGAAGGAAAATACTTTTCTTCAGGAGCAGCTAGTTGAACTGAGGATGCTGGCAGAAGAAGATAAGCGGAAGGTTTCTGAGTTGACTAGCAAGTTGAAAACCACAGATGAAGAATTCCAGAGTTTGAAATCGTCACATGAAAGAAGTAGCAAAAGCCTAGAGGACAAGAGCTTGGAATTTAAAAAACTGTCTGAGGAACTAGCGATTCAGTTAGATATTTGTTGTAAGAGAACTGAAGCCTTATTGGAAGCTAAAACAAATGAGCTAATCAATATTAGTAGTAGTAAAACTAATGCCATTCTCTCTAGGATTTCTCATTGTCAGCACCATACAACTAAAGTTAAGGAGGCACTGTTAATTAAAACGTGCACAGTTTCTGAATTAGAAGCAAAACTTAGGCAGTTGACAGAGGAGCAGAACACACTAAATATTTCTTTTCAACAAGCTACTCATCAGTTAGAAGAAAAAGAAAATCAAATTAAGAGCATGAAGGCTGATATTGAAAGTCTTGTAACAGAAAAAGAAGCCTTACAGAAGGAAGAGGGCAGTCAGCAACAGGCTGCTTCTGAAAAGGAGGCTTGTATAACACAGTTGAAGAAAGAGTTATCTGAAAAGATCAATGCTGTCACATTGATGAAAGAAGAGCTTAAAGAAAAAACATCTGAGATTAGCAGTCTTAGTAAACAACTGACTGATTTGAACGTTCAGCTTCAAAATAGTATCAGCCTGTCCGAAAAAGAAGCAGCCATTTCATCACTAAACAAGCAGTATGATGAAGAAAAACATGAATTACTGGATCAGGTGCAAGATTTATCTTTGAAAGTTGATACTCTGAGTAAAGAGAAAATTTCTGCTCTTGAACAGGTAGATCACTGGTCCAACAAATTCTCAGAATGCAAGAAGAAAGCACAGTCAAGATTTACACAGTATCAAAACACTATTAAAGAATTGCAGATTCAGCTTGAGTTAAAATCAAAGGAAGCTCATGAAAAGGATGAGCAGATGAATATACTGAAGGAAGACCTTGATCAGCAAAACAAAAGATTTCATTGTTTAAAGGATGAAATGGAAGATAAGAAGAGCGAGATGGAGAAAAAGGAGTGCAATTTAGAAACAGAGTTAAAGACCCAAACAGCAAGAATTGTGGAATTAGAGGACCGTATTACCCAGAAAACTACTGAAATAGAGTCCTTAAATGAAGTTCTTAAAAATTACAGTCAACAAAAGGATATTGAAAACAAAGAATTGGTTCAGAAACTTGAACATTTTCAACAGTTAGGAGAAGAAAAGGACAGCAGGGTTAAAGAAGCTGAAGAAAAGGTCTTAACGCTTGAAAAGCAAGTTGATTCCATGAAAGCCGAAGTTGAAACTAAGAAGAAAGAATTAGAACATGCGAATTTAAGCTTGAAAAGCAAAGAAGAGGAGTTAAAGGCATTGGAAGATAGGCTTGAGTCAGAGAGTGCTGCAAAATTAGCAGAGTTGAAGAAAAAAGCTGAACACAAAATTGCTGCCATTAAAAAGCAGCTATTATCTCAAATGGAAGAGAAAGAAGAACAGTATAAAAAAGACACAGAAAGCCATTTGAGTGAGCTAAATGCAAAATTGCAGGAAAGAGAAAGGGAAGTTCACATCTTGGAAGAAAAACTGATATCAGTGAAAAGTTCACAGTCCGAAACATTAATTGTACCCAGATCATCAAAAAATGCGGCAGCATGTACTGAAGAAGAAGAAGCAGATTCCCAAGACTGTGTGCAGAAGATGTATGAAGAAGAAATCAGTGTTTTACAAAGAAATTTAACTGAAAAAGAAAAGCTGTTGCAGAGGCTGGAGCAAGAAAAAGAAGAGACACTTTCTTCTCATTCTGAAATGCAGTGCAAATACCAGGAGCTCTTAATGAAGCTCGAACATGATGAAGCAAAGCAACGTGAAGAACAAGTTATGACAGATCATCTTCAAGAAGAACTTAACGAAAAAAACAAGAAATATTCCTTGATAGTATCCCAACATGTGGAAGAAGGGAGAGGTAAAAATAACACAGAGGCAAAGCAAAACTTGGAAAATGTGGTTGACGATGTCCAGAAAACCCTCCAGGAGAAGGAACTAACCTGTCAGATCTTGGAGCAAAAGATAAAAGAGCTGGATTCCTGCTTAGTAAGACAGAAAGAAGTACATGGAGTTGAAATGGAAGAGTTGACCTCAAAATATGAAAAATTACAGGCTTTACAACAACAGATGGATGGAAAAAATAAACCCACAGAACTTTTGGAGGAAAACACTGAAGAAAAATCCAAATTACATTTGGTCCAATCCAAATTGCTTAGTAACATGGAAGGCCAGCACAATGACCTGGAGTTTAAATTAGCAGGGGCAGAACGGGAGAAACAGAAACTGGGCAAGGAGATTGTTAGATTGCAGAAGGACCTTCGAATGTTGAGAAAGGAGCATCAGCAAGAATTGGAAATACTAAAGAAAGAATATGAACAAGAAAGGGAAGAGAAAATCAAGTAAGTTTTATTTCAGCATGAATATTTTTATGGTGGTCCTTCTTAATTAAGTCTCCTTTTTTTGTGTGCCTAATAGAGTAATTTAAAATTATTTGGGCAAGTCTCGCCAACGCAAAATATTAAACATAAATCCAATACATTAAGTATGAGGAGAAATAAAAACAATTTAGGACAAATGACAGTGTTATTCCATGGCCATTTAGGGGAGAAAAACCTTTTCTTCCATATAAGATTCTGGTTATTAGGGTCATATTGAGGTAATTATTTTCTTTCTGTTTAATTGTTTTTAGTATTAGCATTATTATTATATAACATAGATGTGTTTTGAAAAAAATTTAAAGTGGAAAACAAATTCTCTGGTCCCCAGGACCACTCCTTACAGGTGATCATAGTTGATATGTCCTTACACACACACATTCTCTCTCTCTCTCTCTCTCTCTCTCTCTCTCTCTCTCTCTCTCTCTCCCTCTCTGAAAAATGTTTTCATACAGTGAACTCACACTGTATGCACTATTTTGAAGATCAGGTAGCTCTTTGCAGCTTCTTCTTTGTGTGGCAGCAGTTAACTGTACATTTTTGTTACTCAGACAGGAGCAGGAAGATCTTGAACTGAAGCACAATTCCACATTAAAACAGCTGATGAGGGAGTTTAATACTCAGCTGGCACAAAAGGAACAAGAGCTGGAAATGACCATAAAAGAAACTATCAGTAAGTAAAAGTTGTAAAAGTTTGATTTCCATAAGGAACAATTATATCAGCAGAGGCTATAATTTAAGCTTATTATTTTTGCACTTGTGGTAAGTGCATTAAGTCATTAAACTGGAGGAGAAGTAATTTTTTGCCCCAGAACATTCTCTAATGGGAACTTGCTC
This sequence comes from Callithrix jacchus, assembly GCF_049354715.1. Classification (NCBI taxonomy): domain Eukaryota; kingdom Metazoa; phylum Chordata; class Mammalia; order Primates; family Cebidae; genus Callithrix; species Callithrix jacchus. Next base: position 75,185,910 of record NC_133518.1, read on the forward strand.
TGCCTGGCAATGACTTACCTTAAGGAGAGGAGGGGGAGTAAGTAAATGAATCTGAAAGAATTAGCTCATTAATTACTTTATAAAGACACTTTTGGGCTGGGCACGGTGGCTCCCGCCTGTAATCCTAGCACTTTGGGAGGCTGAGGCGGGTGGATCATGAGGTCAGAAGTTCGAGACCAGCCTGGCCAAGATGTTGAAACCCCATATCTACTAAAAATACAAAAATTAGCTGAGTGCAGTGGCACGCACCTGTAGTCCCAGCTACTCAGGAGGCTGCGGCAAGAGAATCACTTGAACCTGGGAGGCGGAGGTTGCACTGAGTGGAGATCATGCCATTGCACTCCAGCCTGGGTCCAGAGTGAGAGTCCGTCTCAAAAAAAAAGAAAAGACGCTTTTGCTCAGGGAGACATTTGATCAGTGTTGAGCTAGCTGTCTCATTGAACATCTTACAATGCTTATATAAAATTAAATTTCATCAAAATTAATCGGAATGAGAGTTGTTAACTAAAATTGAGATATAAATATTCACTCTTGACTAATGTGTTTTCTTGTGTGTGTCCATTTTTATTTAATAGATAAGGCCCAGGAGGTGGAGGCTGAACTTTTAGAGAGCCATCAAGAAGAGACAAATCAGTTACTTAAAAAAATTGCTGAGAAAGATGATGATCTTAAACGAACAGCCAAAAAATATGAAGAAATTCTTGATGTATGCACCTTATTTTCTCTCTCTCACTTTAGAAATTTAGCTGTAATAGATTTCATGGTACTGCCAAAAATTTCCTTTTCCAGTGTGGTTTTTTTTTTGGTTGAAAAGAGTTTTTTTGGGCTTAATATTATTCAAATTAATTATTTTATATTATATGCAGATTTATAGAGTCAAATTGATTTCTTTCAGGATTGAAATTTCCTGATCGGATTCTACTAACCAGGCAGCACAGTCCCCTTGATAGTATTGAAGCAACAGCAGTTACTAAAAGGGAGAATAGATTCTTTCCCGTCTGCCTTACAGCTTCTGATGGAAGTGTGAGAGAACCGGACTAAGAATCAAGGCCTGTGCTTAGGTGAAGAAGTCTAAGTAGTGGGATAGTGAGTTTGTGTTTAAATGTGGCTGCTTAACTTAGCTGGGATCTTTCTGGGAGGGCCAGTTAACTTTATTCCATCTCCACCCAATATGTGGAGGTTGTATTGGTCTGAGGAGAAAAAAAATGGGAAAAAATGGAATGCAGAAGCCAAATCTTTTATATTTAGTGGAAAGTTATTTGAAAGTACTTACTCTATTAATGTTATGTTGCCATTAGAATATGCCACTAATGCATTGCCATTAGCAAAATAAGATAAACCATGAAGGTACACCACGAAGATAAATCATAAATGCTAGTTCATACCTTATGCTAGTTAGTGCCTTGGACTCTAAGAAAACATTTTCAAATGTAATACAGTATAAATTGTTCTTGGTTGGGTTACAGATTCTATAGTTACTCTGAGCCTTATTTCACTATATGCCAAGAATCTTTTGTTGATTAAGAATTCATACATCAAAGAATCATGCCTCAGCTGACTGTGAGCAGAAGTCTGAGTCAGGAACAGATTCTACTATTAATTATTTTAAACGTAATTGAAATGGCTAAGGTTCCAAGGTATAACACATGCCTGTAACTACCCCCTTTTATAATTCTTGAGCTTTATATATCATTATGAAAAGATTTAAATAATTTCACATTTTCTTATATTTCCATTGAGTATATATATCTGCTAAAATTAGAAAAAGTATTGTTTCTTAAATGCCTAGAGAGTGTTGGAATTAGAAGAGACAGTAAAGCTAGTTTAGTTCTATCTTCTGTTTTTTTTTTTTTTTCCTGTTTTTGTTTTTCAGAGGGAAAAAACAGTTCGGTGTCATTTCCCTAAAATTACATAGTGAGTGGTAGAGCAGTGATTCCTCATTAGCTTTACAGAGGTCATAAAAAAAGACTTCTTCCTAAGAAAGGAACTTAGAGAAAGCAGTTACTTACCATGGATAATTAAGTCAGGGAGATTCATTTGCAGGGAGTAAATTGTGCCATAGCTCTAGACTTCCCTTTTGTGAACTATTCTCTGTCTCCAGATGTGTGGGGTAGCAGATGGTGGACTTTTCTAAAGTCATGACAAACCTTTTAGGTAGAGGGGTGAGGGAACAGAGAGACAGGTTACTATAGACCCTTTGACATGGTTCTTCCCTAGAAATCTGCCTGTATATTAGGGAAGTGAAGGAAATTGTCCTTCAAGCTTCAGGCTTAGAGTAGTAGTCAGGAAGCGGAGGATGGGCAAAGGAGTGGCGTGGACTCTTCCCCAGATCCTTTCCTGTGCTTTGGACCAGCACTACCATCAGAAATATAAGGCAAGCCACAAATGTGAGCCATACTGTAATTTAAAGTTTTCTAGTAGCCACATTCAAAAAACAAAAAGGAAACAGATGAACTTAATTTGAATATTATATGCTGCCAATGCAATATAACCAAAATACTATCATTTCAATATGTAGTCAGTATTTAAAATACCTACATATATATACATTCTTGGAAATTCACTGTGTTTTTACATTTCATCTCAATTTGGAATAGCAACATTTCAAGTTCTCAATAGCCACAGTTCTAGGGTAGCTAGTAGCTACTATACTGGATAATGCAGTCTTAGACTTTCAACTGCCAGGACTAGGGCTGACTTTGTAATTAAAGAGCCAGTCCCCATCTAAACATCCCCGGTATATACTCTATCCTGAAGAACTTTTTTAAAAATGCAGATACTACTAAGAAGGGCTAGTAGCAATTCTTAGCAAACACCATATTGCTTTCATTCAAAGACATCTCTACCATTCTCCCATTTAAACATTTCTAGGATTGGCGTTTCATATGGGATTTGTATGTATTATGGAGTAGTGTTTTGTTTTGTTTGTTTTTGAGACAGTGTCTTGCTCTGTACCCAGGCTGGAGTGCAGTGGCTTGATCTCGGCTCACTGCAACCTCCGCTTCCCGGGTTTGAGCGATTCTCTTGCCTCAGCCTCCTGTGTAGCTGGGACTTCAGGTGCACGCCACCATGCTCGGCTAATTTTTGTATTTTTAGTAGAGACAGGGTTTTATCATATTGGTCAGGCTGATCTCGAACTCCTGACCTCATGATCCACCCACTTCGGCCTCCCAAAGTGCTGGGATTACAGGCTTGAGTCACCGCGCCCGGCCCTTTTTTACCCCTTCTTAAAAGCTATTATCAGATTGATGATTTGTCTCAGTGATGACCTTGCAGAATGCTAAATTTTTGTCACCTATTAAAATAATTCTATGATTTGTTAATAGCAAGTTTGAGCACAGACACATTTTCATTTTCCTACCTTGAATAACATTCTTACCATTCCTCCATTTGAAGAAGCTGGCAACTTTTGACATCTTGAATTCCCACTTTTTATGTCTCTAAACACCACACACACATGTATTCATGTACCTATTCGGTCATTAAATCTGCCTATCTCCACAGCACAATTATCAGACATATAATGGGCTCCTAGGATGTGGTTTAAAATATCCTGAGAATCGTGTTGCCTGTTCCTCTCCTTTTGACTCCGAAGCTGCTACCATATTCTGTGCTGCCATTTTTTCATCTGGCCCGATGTGTTGTAGTAACGTTCTACCTAATCCCCTTACGGCAGTCTTTTTCTCCTAACATAGTCATCTGTCTGTCAGGGTCATTTTCTATCTGGAAACAAAGGCGTGATTTTATTACTTCTCCTCCTAAATATGTGCAGTGGTTTCCCATTGTCACAGTGACGCCTTGTCCAGTTTGGTCTGTGTTCCAGCCAAACTCAACCATAGCTTGTTCTTGATCGTATGTTTCCTTTGTACATGATTTTCTGTGTGTCTAAAATGACATTCTCAAGCTTCATAAATTAATGCAGGCATTACTATCTATCTTTTGGCTAAAAAAAGGGGGAGGCATTAGGCCCAGTGGCTTATACCTGTCATCCCAGCACTTTGGGAGGCTGAGGCAGGAGGATTGCTTGAACTTGGGAGGTCAAGGTTGCATTGAGCTGTGACTGTGCCTCTTCATTCCAGCTTGGGTGACAGTGAGACCCTGTCTCAATAAAATAAAATAAAATAAAATAAAATTGTTAAATTTAATTTTTGTTTAGAAAAAATTTTTGAATCAAATGTATTCATATGGCTTAAAGATTAAAGTAATATAAGAAAGTATTCTTGGAGACGGCATACATGTATAATGAAAATCGTACCCATTCCTCCTCTGTGTTGTGTTCTCTCCCTCTTCTCCCTCCACCAGCAACCATTAGTTTCTTATGCAGTACTCCAATGTTTCATTATGTCAACAAGCAAAGATGAAATATATTTTTATTTTTCCCTTTCTACTCAAAAGGTAGCTTTTTGAATATACTTTTCTATGTTGTTTTTCACTTGTTATTTTTTTGAAACCTTTTAAATATAATTGGTTGCATCTGTGTTCCTTGGTACTCATCTATATTTGTTACTTATATGCCATTTTTGTTATATATACATATGTGTGTAGGAGTGTATTAATGAGTCTGTCTTCTCCCTTAGACTATGAGCATCTCTCTAGAGGAGAACTTTTGTTCTTCTCTAGTCTTGAGAATTTGGCCCTGCACCTGGCACATACTAGCACTTGCTAAATTTGAAGGAGGTGACACAGTAGGCAGGGAGGAAGAATTCATTTGGGAGGAGGGTATGGTGACTCACAAGTTGGAGGCTCACAAGTAAGAGTGCTTACCAAATAGCCTAATCCCAGTCTCAGAGCAGTCTCACTTGGAGAGTGTCTCCTAAAGCTACATTAGATACAAAGTTGGTTTCTTTTTAACATTGACTATATTTTAGTCATTTGGTTTTGGCATAATAAGTAGTTTTCAAAACATAATCTCTTATGTATATACATAAAGATTCATCTTAGTTTTTCTTAGTGTTTTTACTTCAAAGCAAATACACCTTTTTTAGTGTTAAAAGAAGACTAGGAGGCTTTTATTAAGGAAATTATGTAACTGTTCCTTAAATTAGAAATGACACATCAAAGTTTCCTTTCTAATTATTGGAGGGCTTGCTTTAGATTAGTATCCCACAGATGTCAAAGGAAATGTCCGTCATAGTTAATTGTCGTATTGGAAACTGAGCCTCACTAAATAAGTAGCTATAGAGGTTGTCCTTTCAAACAAGGCTGAGCTACACTGACACGGCCATGCAAGAGACGCTAGCAAACCAAGACAGAGAGCAGTGACACATTTACAACAATTTTTGGCTTACGGTGTTTTAGAGGTAGAGGCCCAGTTAATGTGTGCCTCACTGGGAAGATATCTAAAATATCAGGGGATATCTGGTAGAGACCCATGCTTAACTTAGTTGAGAAAAGAGATTTGTTTTTGCAATTAAGTCTAAGAAAATTTTATGGCAAGTAGTATTTAAAATTAGATTTTCCGAATGCTCTATGATTCGTTGCCTTATTTTGTGCCACAGGGCCTAACTATGTTTGCATTTGTTTTTGAGAATGATGTTTTTTTGTTTTTGGCGAGTCAGTGTCTGTTAAATCAGATACCGGTTTGCGGTTGTTTTTCCTGTGAAGTCTCTTGCTCAGCAAACACTTGACGTCATTACTCAAATCAGATCAAGATTCCAATTCCAAATATTCTTTTAGCACAAAGATTATTGCAAGATTTATAAGAATAAAGAAAAGTCTGGGTTGCTCTGTACAATCAATCATGGCAATGACCAAGATAAATGAAGGAATGTAAGGATGGACAGCAGCGTTTTACCAGGGCAGTCAGAACAGAAGAGAGGACAATTTATATGCCAAATGTTGGTCCAAGTAGGAATATTGGACCAATAAGTCACATACTGCTTTTTCTAATTCAACCTTGTCTGTTTTGTGTGAAATCTGGGGCAAAGGAAGTCATTACATTGGTTACCAGCACATCGGACAGTAACTAATGTTTTGTTTTGTTTTTTTTCCAAAAATAGATTTTAGCCGAACATTTTGCCTCAGAAAACCACTGGTGTGGGGGTAGATATGTAGGAGATGTGCAGGTTTGCTGAACTAGGACAAAGGACCGTCTTTTGATTTACACAGCCTAACTAAAGAGGGTGAGAAACCAAAAATCCCATAACTTCTGGTGATCAGTAAATTGCCACCTGGTTGGGTAGTGCTGTGTATGCAATTACCTACTACTGTATTTTAATGAATGTTTTATAGAAATCAAGTTCCAATATAGAAAAGGCTGAAGTCTTAAAACACAGGATATATACTGTAGTTCTGTCACAATTCTGTTAAATACCTAATTGTTTAAACCTGGGAACCCTAGTTTAAGGGGAAATAAACAGCTTGATGAGCATTTTGATGAGGAGAGAGGGAGTGACGGTGAAAAAAATGATATCCTAGGAATAACGAGCATTGGAAAGGGTTTGGAGTTTCAAGTAATAATTAATTAAAATAAAAACAGGCGGGTCGTGGTGGCTCACGCCTATAATCCCAGCACTTTGAGAGACCAAGGTGGGCGGATCACAAGGTCAAGAGATTGAGACCATCCTGGCCAACATGGTGAAACCCCATCTCTACTAAAAATACAAAAATTAGCTGGGTGTGGTGGCATGTGCCTGTGGTCCCAGCTACTCGGGAGGCTGAGGTGGAAGAATCGCTTGAATCCAGGAGGCAGAGGTTGCAGTCAGCTGAGATTGCACCACTGCAGGCCAGCCTGGCGACAGAGCAAGACTCCGTCTTAAAAAAAATAAAAATAAATAAAAGCAGTAGTGTTTTTGAAAACTTAAATGTTTAATTCCCTACAGAGGTAGTTTTCTCTACACCGTGTTGACTTTCCAGAGTGCTTTTTTGATATGTTTGTTTACTAATGCTTTTTTTTTTAAATCCTAAAGGCTCGTGAAGAAGAAATGACTGCCAAAGTAATGGACCTGGAGACTCAACTTGAGGAGCTGCAGAAGAAATATCAGCAAAAGCTAGAGCAGGAGGAGAACCCTGGCAATGATAATGTGAGAGGAGTTTGAGTTTGCTGCATGTGTTACTTGAAAACAATGCTATTTCTGTGATTTGACTAGCCTACTAACATACATACATATTCATTCATTTAATTCTAACAAAAACCCTTTGAGATTTTTACCTCCGTTTAATAGACACATAAACTGATGTTCAAAGAGATTAAATAAAATGTTCAAGCTCACACAATGAATGTTGTGGTGAGAATTTAAACCAAATCTATGAGACTTCAAAGCCTAGGCATTTTGTCATACCAGTGCTTCTCCATCTTTCCAGGGAAAGAATAGCAGAGGAAAGTGAATCTTGTAATCTTGGAGCCTAGCTAAAAATGGTCATCATAAATGGGATAGTTTTAGGTTTTTGGATTTTTGTGCTAAAAATTCATGTTAACTTTATATTCTAATATATCCTTAGTTGTCACATAAAATGATGTTTTTAGTTTTATACTATTAAGAAAAACAATTTCTAGCTTCTTTTTGGTGAATGGATCAGATGCAAATACAATGCAATGATTTTGGAAAATTGGAGTGAATTCAAAGAGAAGTGGCCTGCAAATCTAAGCTTTTTTTTTTTTTTTTAAATAATCTCAGTCCTAAGTAAAATTGACACTATGAAAGGTAGACCATGTTTGCTGTGTAGCTTCTTGTCCTGTGCACCTCAGCAGCATACACCCATAGTTGGAGAGGGCTGGCACTATACTTTTCTACTGCCTAAAATGTTCTCACTCATCCAGGATGGTCTTTTCATAGCACAGTCATGAGGGTAATGGGACAGTGGGGAGTCACTATGACTTTATCCTGGAGGAGATTCATTACAAAATGTCAGTTACCAGATTACAATTCTTATTAGACAACCAATTACATGGATGACTTACCCACCATGCAGAGAAGGGGCCTCTATAAAGAGCTTTGCTATGCTGTGCCACTTGGTCGGCATATGTCAGTTGTAAGCACTGAGCAAGCTGAGAGGATCATTTTCTCTTTCTCTTTAATAAGTTAGTTCTTTTAAATATATTTCACTGTGTATGTAACATGAGCTTTTCCTTAGTATCATAGTATTAATATTGCATATGGTGACATTTTAACTTGTGTCAGGATGCCAGAGAGTATTGAAACATTATGAAATATTAAGAAGGACTTCTGAGTCCTTTACCTTGTGTCATAAGAAAGGTAAGAAAATATCCCTAATTTGTTTTTCTACTCTAGATATTTTTTTTTTCTGTTTTATTCTTCATACATTTTTTTTTTTATCCTTCTGGAGCATCTTCTGGTGCTTCTAGAGATCTTAAATTGCATACCAGTGTTGAATTTTATGAATTCATGATTTATGATTATGGTTCAGAGTGGATTTCCAGAAACCGTGCTTTAGAACTTTCCCTAAAGGGCCTACAGGCTTTAAATAGATGTCAGTATCTTTAATTATTTAAAATTATAAAATAACACATGAACATACTCTTGTAAAAGAGTCAGTTAATACAGAAGTATAGAGAATAAAACCCTCCTTGGTGGGCATCTCCCTTTCCCAAGTGGTAATCGTTATTAGAAGTTTGGTGGGTGACCTTTAGCTCTTCTTTGTGTTTACCTGTGTTTGAGAATCATAGGCAAAAATGTTGTATATTTAGAGTATAATATTTTGTATAACAAAATAAACCATTTGTTTAGAAGCGAATATTTGAAGTTGCCTTCCCTCAAGTCTGACCACTCCCTTAAGCTCTTAACCCTGACTTCTTATTTCCTTATATTTTTATATTGCTTTGTTTTACTGTTTCTTATAGCTGTTAATGAATAGACTCATATTTATCTTTACTCATTTTTTCAGGAAACAATTATGGAGCTACAGGTAAGACTAATTCTTCCCTTTTTTTTTTAAGACAGAGTTTTGCTCTGTTGCCCAGGCTGTTGCCTAGGCTGGAGTGCAGTGGCGTGATCTCGGTTTACTGCAGTCTCTGGGTTCAAGTGAATCTCATGCCTCAGCCTCCCGAATAGCTGGGACTACAGGCATGTGCCACCATGCCTGGCCAATTTTTTTTGTGTGTGTGTATTTTTAGTAGTGATGGGGTTTTGCCATGTTGGCCAGGCTGTTCTCAAACTCCTGAGCTCAATTCCCCTGCCTTGGCCTCTCAAAGTGCTAGGATTACAGGCATGAGTCACCACACCCAGCCAAGACTAGTTATTTGAAATTGTCTGAAGGTCACGCATTTTAGAAGTATTCAGTGTTAGAAGTTAAAACATAAAGAGACTTTTAACAAGGAAAAATTTCCAAGCGGTACAGAAATGTGTGGGCACTAATGAAACCTGTGTGCATTTCAGATCTGACTTTTCGTTCTTTCAGACACAGCTAGCACAGAAGACAACTTTAATCAGTGATTGGAAATTGAAAGAGCAAGAGTTCCGAGAACAGGTACAGGCCTAATTGGTACCTTTTATTTTGAGCTAAAGTTATGTTAGTATGTACTTGGATCTCAGCTAATTTTTAAATAGTTGACTTAGACATTTTTCAGTCTTACACACAGGAAATTTTATTTCCACATCCAAAGATACCAGAGGTTTTCTTTATATAAATTCATGATCGTATATATTTAAGCAAGAACATTTGTATCATATTATTTTTAGTGTTTAACATTTTGGATAACAATTTGTATTTGTATAATTTATAGTAATTATGTTCTACAAAGAAGTTATTTTTTTCTTTTATCAGAGAGAAAATAGTCATGTATCTTTGGTACTTTTCCAAGTTGTTAAATTGCCCTAATTTAATTTGCCCAGATATTACTGATGGACAGTATATGAACGTAATTTAAATAGGACCATGTGTGTACACCTTTAAGGATGCACAGTACAAACACACCAGGATATGTGGTATACGATCGTTAGGAAAGTCTTTTTCCAAACTCTGGGAGGAATAGTGGCTCAAATCAGCAGGCTAAGTTTGAAGGCTAAATCTTCAGGGATTTTCCCAGTTCTTTTAAAATTCATACAGACAAAAATCTTGGTAATTGTTAGAACTGAGTGATAGGTATACGGGAACTGATTGTACTATACTTTCTTGGAATATGTTTGAAATTTTGCATAATATTTCTAAACATTTCATAAAGATAGGTCCTAAGTCCCGATGTTACTTTATTTTTTTGTTTCACCACTAATTCAGCTTTTCCATCTGTTCTCAAGATTACTGCTTTACAATTCTTCTTTTAACATCAAATCTCGAAAACTGCATTAGCATAACAATTTTTGGATCAGCTATTTTTATTGTGGGAATGTACACATTAAAAGTTACCATTTTAAAGTACACAGTTCATTGACATTAAGTTCATTTACAGTGTTGTGAAACCATCACTGTTACCCAGTTTCAGAATATTTCATCACCCCAAAAGGAAACTCCATACCCATTAAGCAGTCACTCCCCATCACCTCCTCCCCATAACACCCAGCAACCACTCATCTGCTTTCTGTCTCTATGGATTTGCCAATTCTGCGTATTTCATATAAATGTAATAATACAGTGCATGACCTTTTATGTCAGGCTTTTTTTTTTTTTTTTTAACTTAGCATGTTTCAAGTTTCATCCATCTCTATAAGATAACGATATTTAATTTCTTTTTATGACTGAATTATATCCCATTGTTTGAATATACTGCATTTTGTGTATCCATTCATCAGTTGATGGACATTTGGGTTGTTTCCTTCTTTTGTCCCTATAGTGAACAGTGCTATAGAAACATTGATGTTTAGATTTTTGTTTAAACACTTGTTTCCAGTTCTTTTGGGTACATACACAGGAGTGGAATTACTGTATCCTACAGTCATTCTATGTTTAAGTTTTTGAGGAACTGCCAAACTTTTCTACAGTGGCTGTACCATTTTACATTACCATCAACAAAGTATAAGTGTCTCCACATCCTCACCAACAAGTTTTTTGATTATTGCCATCCTAATCAATATGAAGTGATACCTTGTTGTGCTTTTAATTTGCATTTCTCCAGTGACCAGTCATGGCAAACATCTTTTCATTTCATTTTTCAAATGGCTTGTTGGCCATTTATAAGTTTTCTTTGGAGCAATGTCTACTCGAGTCCTTTGCCCATTTTTTAGTTGGATTGTCTGGTTGAATTGTAAATGCTCTTTATATGTACTTGAGACAAGTCCCTTATCAGATACTTCATTTGCAAATATTTTCTCCCATTCTTTAGGTTGTCTTTTTATTTATTTGATAGCGTCTGTTGATATACAAAAGTTTCTAATTTTAGAAAAGTGCCATTTATGTATTTTTTCTTTTATTACCTGTTCTTTTGGTATCATAGCTAAGAAATAATGAGTTTTAGGTTTTTATCCAGAGACAATTCTTGCTCTAAACAATTTGTTTTAATTTTATTTTGCCATATTCTGTCTTCAGCATTAAAAAATCGTAAATCTTTCTTTTCCTTTGACACCAGTCTTTCTTTCTCTTACGTACAGTTTCCCTGTGAATCTTATGCTGTGGTCTGATTATTTGTTATTTTTAGATTCACAATTTAGAAGACCGTTTGAAGAAATATGAAAAGAATGTATATGCAACAACTGTGGGGACACCCTACAAAGGTAAGGATGATCTCTTGTCATGTTCTTCATCGTTATCTTTTATTGGTGGATTTGTGCATGATTTTTATTTTTGTTTCTGCTAATTTATATCATTTTCTCATTTTAAAATTTTTAATGACTTTATTTTCTCTTAATTGACGATGCATGTATTTATTGTGTGCAACATGAATTTTGAGTTATCTATTCATTGTCGAATGGTTAAATTTCAGTGCATTATCTGACGTATTACCTTTGTGTGTGTGTGATGAGAACACTTTAAAATCTACTGTATTGACACTTTTCAAGAATACAATAAATTGGGGGAAATAATACATGAATTGTAGTGACCATATTGTACAATAGATCTCTTGAACTTATTCTTCCTTACTGAACTGAAATTTTATATCCTTTGGACAGCATCTGCCCCTCCCCCACAGTCCCTGATAACCACCATTTTACTCTGCTTGACTTATAAGTGAGATTATGTGGTATTTGCCTTTCTGCATCTGGCTTATTTCACTTAATATAATGTCTTCCAGGTTCATTCATGTTGTTCCAATGACAGAATTTTCTTCTCTTGAGAGGCTGAATAGTATTCCATGTGGTTAATCTGTTTGTTTTTTTACAGTGAATATATTTTACCTTTGTTATGTTTAACAGCTGGTTTTAAGGAAAGAAAGTAACCTGGCCAGGCATGGTGGCTCACGCCGGTAATCCCAGCACTCTGATCTTAGCTGACTGCAGCTCACTGCAACCTCCACCTCCTGGGTTCAAGGGATTCTTCTCCCTCAGCTTCCCAAGTAGCTGGAATACCCAGCTAATTTTTAAATTTTTGGGAGACATGGGGTTTCACCATGTTGGCCAGACTTGTTTCGAGCTCCTGAACTCAGGAGATCTGCCCGCCTCAGCCTCCCGAAGTCCTGGGGTTACAGGTGTGAGCCACCACACCTGGCCTCATAAATGTTTTCTTTCGGCAGTGGTAAACAGTTAGTTAATTTGGATCAGAAGCCACAGTGCTCATGCATAGCATTTGACTGATAAATTACTTGTCTATTTTGAATTCTGGGTCCTTCTCCACCTTTGCTTTTATCATTTATTTGTTGAGAAAACCAACTTACTTGTCATACAGAATGGACTACATTCTTAAATTTTTGGATTCCATCTCCATAGGGTCCTCTGTGCAATGGTAGGTAGAACTAGAGGCTTGATCACATTTCAGATTGATTGATTGATTAGATTTAGATTTGCTTTGACAATAATACTTCATAAAGGAAGTTGCATAATTCTTGTTGTCTTACATCAAAAGATACATGACATGTTTATGATTTTAAGATCTACCACGTAGTTCCAGGTGTGAGCCATCACTTTTCATCAGATTTTAGCATCCGTTGGTAACTTCCTAGATCTGTTACTTCAGTAGTGGTTGCATAATGGTGTTATTCAAATTCTACCATTTCTTGTGCATATGTTATTGGAATTCTTCTATAAATAGGAACTTCTCCATATTATCTATATGGTTACCTTGAGGTACAACTCAAACAAGAAAAGCAGGATAAATTCTATCTGTTTACCAGTTTCAGTGAGTCTGTAATTTTTCTTTCTTTTTTTCTTTTCAGTCAGATTCTTACCCTGTTGCCTGTGCTGGAGTGCAGTGGCCCAGCTTTGGCTCACTGTGACCTCTGTCTCTGGGGTTCAAGCAATTCTTGTGTCTCAGCATCCCAAGTAGCTGGGATTACAGGCACACACCACCACACCCGGCTAAGTTTTGTATTGCTAGGAGAGATGGGGTTTCCCCATGTTGGCCAGGCTGTTCTCGAACTCTTGACCTCATGTGATCCCAGACCTGCCTTGGCCTCCCAAAATGCTGGGACTACAGGCATGAGCCACTGTTCCTGGCCAGTTAGTCTGTATTTTTGAAGATCTGTTTCTGGTACTTCTGGTGTGTTTTGTTGATCAATTTGTCTATGCCTGCTCTAATACAGCCCTGTCTTTTTATTTGTTTGTTTGTTTTGTTTTTTTTTTTTTTGGTAGCCATGAGGTCTCTCTACGTTACCCAGTCTGGTCTTGAACTCCTGGCCTTAAGTGATCCTCCTGCCTTGGCCTCCCAAAGTGCTGAGATTACAGGAGCGAGCCACCATGCCCAACCTTCACTATCTTAGTAATTGTCACCTTATAATAAGTCTTGACCTCTGGCTGGGGAAACCCTCCCACTTTTTCCTTAAGAATTGCTTAACTATTCTTAGAGAATTGGCGTTTATATGGTATTAATTCTCCAACCCATAATCACAATATACCTCAACATTTACATATGTGTTTAATATCAGTTCAATAATTACATATGTCTTTAATATCAGTTCACTTTGCTGGGCACAGTGATTTATGCCAATAATCCCAGCACTTTGGGAGGCTGAGGTGGGAGGATCTCTTGAGCCCAGGAGTTCGAGACTAAGCTGGAGAACGTAGTGGGACCCTGTCTCTAGAAGAAAAGTTAGCTAGGCTTGGTGGCAGGTGCCTGTAGTCCCAGCTACTTGGGAGGGTGAGGTGGGAGGATCACTTGAGTCCAAGAGGTTGAGGCTGCAGGGAGCTGTGATTATACCTCTGCACTCTATCCTGGGTGACAGTGAGACCCTGACTCAAAATAATAATAATGTTTATTGTTCGCAGTAGTAATTTTGTACCTCTTTTATTACATTTATTCTTAGATGTGATTGTAAATGTAATATTTATTTTCGAACTAAATGCATATTTTAAAGTCATCATGCATTTTTTGAGGAAAATCCAAGCAAGCTGATGTTATAAAATTATCTGTAACACAGATAAAATTGTGTTAAATGTCAAGTCGATTTTTCAGTTATATTTTGGAGTTTGGCCCAGATAAAGTGTGGATTTTAAAGTACTGAGTGGTACCTAGATGAAGTTATTTGGAAAGGCCCATTAGAGGCAATGAGTAGACAATTTAGAAAGCCTCTTTATATGAACAGTAACTAGTTTCCACTCATAATTGCTTAAAACCAGAAATAAAAACTAAAAAGTCTTTTGTACCACTGTTTGGGAGAAGTCAAGAAGAGACACAAGTATTGAAAAGTAATATTAATTCCCTCTCCCGGAAAATAGCTATAAAAAAAGTAATCTGGCTGGGCGCAGTTCCAGCACTTTGGGAGGCTGAGGCAGGTGGATCACAAGGTCAGGAGTTTGAGCCTGACCAACATGGTGAAACCCCCCTGTCTCTACTAAAAACAGAAAAATTAGCCAGGTGTGGTTGTGCGTGCCTGTAATCTGAGCTACTTGGGAGGCTGAGGTAGGAGAATTGCTTGAACCAGAGAGGCAGAGGTTGCAGTGAGCCGAGATCACGCCACTGCACTCCAGCCTGGGCAGCAGAGCAAGACTCCAACTCAAAAAGAAAGTAACCTGCATGTTTAATAAAATTACTTATTTTCTGAAAAGTTCGGCATTCTGTATAGATGTAGAGGAATAAAACACTTAAGTATGATTATATAAGGATATATTACAAAGAGGAAATAATTACTATCATTTAGTTCTTAGAACTCTGTTATTGCAAAGTACAATTTGAGTGAGTGGAGTCTTCTAGAAGTATACACTTAAAAAGTATTTCAAACCTACGGTACATGTAACGTAAATTTAATGTATGGAGGCTATTTAACACTTCAGAATCCACCATCCAGAACAACTAGTCTTCAAGTTAAAGCCATTTCTTTTCAGGCTTCTTGTGCTGCTCTGTAGTTCTTATATCTCTCTTGTTTCCCAACAGTAACTGCTGTTATTATATTACAACGTAACTAGTTCCTTTAAAAAAATCGGTTTTAATGTTTTATGTGTTTTGGGCTATGTGGAAATGATGTCATACTCTGTGTGTCCTATGTAACTTTATTTTTTTTAATCCAGTATTGTCATTTGAGATTCATTCTGATGTGTGAAGCTCTAATTTGACCATTTTCCATGCTGACTTTAATAATAATACATTATACCTTTATGTCACAGCATATTCTGTTGGTGGATATTTGAGTTGTTGCAGTTTTGTTTTATAAACAGTGTAAATAAACATTGACTCCTACTGTACATGTGAAGCGTTTCTCTAGGTGATATTGCTAATAATTGAATTTCTGTGTCATGTAATATGCTTGTTTTCTATGATACAGAGTTTTAAAAGCAATGCCAAATTGTCATATATAGTGCTCGCTCTCAGTTTCCTCTCGTGGTAGTACACAGGAGTCTCCATTGTTTCACATCCTCACCAGTGCTTTGTATTATCTGACTTTTAAGATTTGGTCGTTAAGTATGTGTAACTGACACATAACACAGTTTTGTTTTCACTGAACACAAATGGTTATTTAAATTCTAAACCCAAAGTAATGTACAATTACAATAAAAGGCTAGAAGAAAGAGGAGGAAGAGAAAAAGATGTGAGAAATAAAATTGTTATAGTAATTCTTATTTTCTGTTCCAAGCATAAAATAGTAATTGGAGTGTTTACTGTGCATGTATGTGTACAATACAGTATGATACCATATAAAAGTAATGCCTCTCTCTGTTCCACTGGTTGTTTTTTAAATCAATTTTTATCAGTAGTAAGTAGTTTACCTGGTTTTGTCCTTACAATTTGATCTGTTTTTTATTTGACAGGTGGAAATTTGTATCATACTGATGTATCACTCTTTGGAGAACCTACCGAGTTTGAGTATTTGCGAAAAGTGCTTTTTGAGTATATGATGGGTCGTGAGACTAAGGTATAAGTCATGTCTCGTGATTTGGTGTGTGGTTTAATTTTAAAATAAATATGTTGTGTCCACTTTTAATACACATATGAATGCCATATGTTTACTATTAGCAAATCAGACATGCTAATAGTAGGCAATAGATAATTATTTTATTGCTCTTAGTTTACAAAAGTGAATTGGTGGATCTTGCTTATATTTGTTACATTTATAAAATATTAATTTTTAAAATACTGTTGGTAACACTGAACATTAACATTACAATTTCATTAACATAAGAGTAATTTGTGAACCATGTGGCTATTTTTCTTCATATATTTAAGTTAGAAAACTAGATTTCATTTTCCAGGAGACTTTAGGATATAATGGGTAATACTGGAAATAGTCATATTAAGAATGGCTGCCTAGAGAGATTTAGAAACGTCGTACTTTAGTTTCTGTCAGAAAATCAATTCTGCACGTGTGGAATATTGATCATTTAAAAATTACCCCATGTAACTAATAATGCTTGGCTAATTTGTTTTCTAGAATGTTGCGTTTATTGCAGGGTTCTTAAATGTAGAGTCTTATCTTACTCTTATTTGTACCCTTGCAGTGTTTTTAAAAGAGTCTTTTTGGACATTTGGTAAATATATATTGAATTGAATTAAATGCTTTTAGAGAAATTCATGAGCCTTTCCTCAAACAAAATTTTTCATTTAAAGCAGTTTTGTTTTTTAACATTTTTTACCTTAATGGAATTTTAATTGTCTGTGTGCCTTGGCTGAGAATGAGATAATGAACTTTCTGTGCTCTGAAGCAATCAGTGTTTTAAAGTATGGGTGTGTGAGAGTTGCTGAGTCATAGGATGCTAAGCAGGTTCAAGCACTGATTTGGCAAATATATTTAAAACCTAAAAAGTAAATATTTTAAAGTAATTTTTAAAAGGAAATATCTTAAAAGAATATTATAAATGTATAAATTGGAGATTCAGCTAAATACCAGGAATGGGTTAGAAGTCATTTGAATCCTTAATACCTTTAGAAATCACATTTCGTTATATCAACTAGTCTTCAGATTAAAGTAATACCTAATCTTGTGAACATGTATCACAGAAGGGAGATACTAAATTACACCAATTCAGTGTCTTTTTTTTCTCAATGCCATTTTTCAAAAAGTTCAAGGATAGTTAAAACTAATTTTCTCCTTATCTTTTAAAAACAAAACTAATGAAATACAGTTTTCTCTTATTATGTCCTTATGGGACATAATCTATCTTACCTCAAATACAGGGTATATTATATCGCTGTGGAGGGTATTTGAGGTGGGATAGATAAAGTCACCTTGTTATTGTATTGGGGGTGGGAGGAGAGGCATATCTTGAAAAAACAAAAAGCTTCTCAGAGCTTTAGCTACCTTGGTTCATGAGTGAATCTAACGCTGTGATACAAGGGTTGTTGCTAAATAATTTGTTTAGCTTTCTCCTGATCTGCGAATGAAGAGACAGACTGCCTCGACCAGTTTCTTCCAAAGGTTATGAATGTCTCTGAGATGAGATAGCTACAGAGCTTAACTACCCTGAAGAAAGACCTAGCATAAGCATAAACATAAGCATAAGCATAAGAGGCCTATGGGGCAGTACCAGTGCAGCCAAGTGTGAGCTTGTGCTTCAGGGTTCTGCAGTTAATCTTAGAGTGTGACCTGGGAAGTAGCTGAAAGGGACGTCCATGGCACAAGTAACCCATCTAATAAGCTGGCTGGGAATCTGTGTTAAGCAGTAGTGCTCTCTCTCCTCTTTATCCTCAGCATTGATTCTCCTTTTCTGGCTCTAAAAATGAATAGTATTCTATCATTCTGCCATGACATTTTACAGGTAAATGGGAAATTGGTACCAGGTACTCAGTTTTAAGTTGCTGCACATTTACTGAGCATGGCTCTTTATCACCATGGTGGATAGCAAGATGAAATTTGATACCACCTCTAACTTTAAGGCGTTCACCATGCAGTAAGGAAGGGAACTGTTCTCACTTAACCATAATACGATGCTGTGTGTAGTCGGTGCTGTAAGAGAGAAACAGAGCCCTCATATTTACCTGTGGGAAGATCAAGTAGAACATCATGGAGAAGGTGGTGTGTATTCTGGGATTTAAGGGGGTATGTTAGATTTTGATAGATGAGCCCAGATGGTGGCGGGGGTAGCCCAGACAGAAGGTTCCAGACAGGAAATCGAGCATGAGTTTTTGAAATCACAAGTAGCCTGATCCAACTAAAACACTGGATTTATGAAGGGGTGGTGATTTCACTTAAGATTGCACAGAGTACACAGGGCCTTGAATGGTTTCAGAGTTTTACCTGTAGGTATTGGGAAAGGGTATCCCTGAAAAGTTTTAAGTAGGGATTGACAACATCAGAGCTGTTTTTAGTCACATCTTTTGTGGGTTTGTTCAACTTCTATAGGTTAGCAAAAAAACTGAAATGGAGACCAGTTTGTGGTTTTAGAATAAGTCAGAGTATGTTGTGCCCTTTGTGATTTGATTACCATCTGCAGTTGCTTCTTGTCTAGCGGGCTTCATGCGTCTTCTCACCTGTGTTTCTTTATCTGCTTTTATACACAGTGTTCTTTGTTTTATGAGGCAGATGACTTGTAAAAGAAGACTGTATATAGTACATACTTTCTTGTAGTATGGAGTTAAGTAAGTTCCCTTCCTTCCTTCCTTCCATCCATGTATTTTTTCTTGGGTTTTGATCCTCCATGCTAATATTGAACCTGAAATTCAGCCTGTTCTCCTTTTCAACATGAAGTGTTTTTCATCCTAAGCTCTATTGAAGATGCCCCCACCTAAGGATTACCTGGCAGGAGAGGTCACTTCTAAATCAGGTGGCTCATTTGCACTTTTCCTTACTTCCCAGGGCCTGAGGATATTATATGTAGGGTAGACAGTCTGATATCTTTTCCAAGGTGCGGCAAAGAGCCTGGGCTTCTTCACTAAAGTGTTTTCTGGCAAGCCAGGGACGAGCTTTAAGTCTTTACTGGGTAAGGAGCTGCAGATTCTGGATCGCTGATGAATTTAGAGGTGGGTTTACCATTTAATGTTGTCTAGAAATATGAAGAGACACCTAGCCACAGCTTTTTTTTTTTCCAAACATGCTTTTGCATGCACGTATATGTTGTTTCATCGTAAATATAAATGAACTTTTTGGTACTTGGAGCCTTATATGGTGTTGATATTAGATAAATGCTTCCTATAATTGTGAATCCTTGAATTTTAGATTTTTTGGTACTTCTGAAAGAAACCTTTGCAGATACTATACCAGAAACTGCTTCAGGGTGCTGTTAAAAGGAAAATACTGAAATGGTTACTACTTCGTATTTCTCTTGCCATTTCATGCCACATAGTTACAGGCATAGCTCGGAGGTATTGTGGGTTTAGTTCTAGACCACTGCAATAAAAGGAATATCACAATAAAGCAAATCACACAAATTATTTTGGTTTCCCAGTGAATATAAAGTTACATTTTTACTATACTGTAGCCTCTTAAGTGTTGAATAGGCATTTTGTCTCAAAAAAGTATATACCTTAATTTAAAAATACTTTATTGCTAAAAAATGCTGACATACATCTGAGCCTTCAGCAGGTTGTAGTATTTTTGCTAGCAGAGGATGTTACCTCGATGTTGATGGCTCTTGACTGATCAGAGTGGTGGTTGCTTGAAGGTTGGGGTGTCTGTGGCATTTTCCTCAGACAATGACATTTGCCACATCAATTGACACTTCCTTTCTTTCTTTCATTCTTTTTTTTTTTTTGAGACTCAGTTTCGTTCTTGTTTCCCAGGCTGGAGTGCAATGGCAATCTTGGCTCACCGCAACCTCTGCCTCCTGAGCTCAAGTGATTCTTTTGCCTCAGCCTCCGAGTAGCTGGGGTTACAGGCACCCACCACCACACCCAGCTAATTTTGTATTTTTAGTAGAGACGGGGTCTCTCCATGTTGGTCAGACTGGTCACAAACTCCTGACCTTGCGATCTGCCTGCGGGGCTCCCAAAATGCTGAGATTACAGGCATGAGCCACTGCGCCCAGCCCGACACTTCCTTTCATGAGCATGTTTGGTAACATTTTACCCACCATAGAAGTTTTTTCGAAATTGCAGTTAGTCTCCTCAAACTCTGCTGTGGCTTTATCAACTAAGTTTATTTAGTATTCTAAATCCTTTGATGTCATTTCAACAGTGTTCACAGCGTCTTCACCAGGAGTAGATTCCATCTCAAGAAGCCACTTCTTTGTTCATTCGTAAGAAGCAACTCCTCATCCATTAGAGTTTTGTTATAAGATTGCAGCAATTCAGTCATGTTTTCAGACTCCACTTCTAATTCTAATTCTCTTGCTATCTCCACTGTATCTGCAGCTACTTTTTCCACTAAAGTCTTGAATCCCTCCAAGTCATCCATGAAAGTTGGAATCTTCTTCCAAACTTCTGTTGACATTTTGATTTCTTCTCATGAATCATGAATGTTCTTAATGGCACGTAGAACAACAAATCCTTTCCAGAAGTTCTTCACCTTGCCCACAGTCATCAGAGAAACCATTATACTATAAACTACTATAGTCTTATGAAATATATTCCTTAAATAAGAAAACTTGAAAGTCAGAATTACTTCTTGATCCATGAACTGCAAAATGGGTGTTGTGTTAGCAGGCATGAAACAATTTAATCTTGCACATCTCTATCAGAACTTCTGGGTGACCAGGTACATTGTCAATGAGCAGTAATAATTGAAAGGATAATTTTTTTCTAAGTAGTAGTTCTCAACAGTGGGTTTCAAATAGTAAACCATGCTGTAAACAGGTGTGCTGTCATGTAGGCCTTATTTCATTTCTAGAGCACAGGTGGAGTAGAGTTAGCATAATTCTGAAGGGCCCTGGGATTTTTGGAATGGTAAATGAGGATTGCCTTCAACTGAAAATCACAGGCTGCACTAGCCCCTAATGAGAGAGCTAGCATATGTATTATAGTTTGGAAGCTTTTGAACTTCTCCCCTCTAGCTGTGAAAATTTTAGATGGCATTTTCTTCAAATAGAAGGCTGTTTCATCTACACTGAAAATCTGTTGTTTAGTGTAGCCATCTTCATCAGTTATCTTAGCTAGATCTTCTGGATAATTTGCTGTACCTTCTCCGTCAGCACTTACTGCTTATTTAGTCCGTTCTCATGCTACTAATAAAGACATACTTGAGAATGGGTAATTTATAAAGCTAAGAGGTTTAATTGACTCACACTTCTGCAGAGCTGGGGAAGGCCTCATGAAACTTACAGTCATGGTGAAAGGGAATGTAAACATATCCTCCTTCATAGGACAGCAGAAAGAAGTGCTGAGCAAAGGGGAGAAAAGCCCCTTATAAAATCATCAGATCTTGTGAGAATTCACTCACTATCACAAGAACAGGAGCATGGGGGTAACTGTGCCCATGATTCAGTTACCTCCCACTGGGTTCTTCCCATAACTTGGGGATTATGGGAACTACAGTTCAAGATGAGATTTGGGTGGGGACAGCCAAACCATATCACTGCTTTACCTAGCTATTTTATGGTATGGAGATGTCTTCTGTCCTTAAATCTCAGGAACCAGTCATTTTTAGCTGTAAACTTTTCTTCTACCACTTTCTCACTTCCCTCAGCCTTCATAGAATTGAAGGGAGTTAAGGCCTTGCTCTGGATTAGAGTTTGGCTGAGAGAATGTTACGGCTGGTTTGTTCTTTAGACCACTAAAACCTTCTCCAAACTTCTGTCCAGACCACTACATGAAATCAGGCTATTTCATTCTGATTTGTGTGTTCACTGGAGTAGCACTTTTAATTTCCTTCAAGAACTTTTCTTTTGCATTTACGACTTGGCTAACTGGCATACAAGGCCTAGCTTTCAGGCTCTCTGGGCTGTCAAAATGCCTTTCTCACTAAGCTTAATCATTTCTAGCTTTTGATTCAGAGCGAGAGGCATGCAACTCTTCCTATTACTTGAATACTTACAGACCACTGTAGGGTTATTAATTGGCTAATTTCAATATTATTGTGACTCAAGGAATAGAGAAGCCCTAAGAAAGGGAAAGCGATGGGGACTCAGCTGGTCAGTGGAACATTAAGAACACAAACAATATTTTTGGATTAAGTCTGCTGTCTTACATGGGCATGGTGTGTGGTGCCCCAACACAGTGATCATTATAATGTCAAAGATCACAGAGCGCAGTAACAGATACTATAATAATAACAAGGTTGGAAATACTGCAAATGTTATCAACATGTGACAGAGATATAAAATGATCACATGCTAGAAATATGGCATCAATAGATTTGCTTGACAGAAGATTCCCACACACCTTCAATTTGTAAAAAAAAAAATGAAAAGCAAAAAACAGTTTCTATGAAGCCCAATAACGCGAAGCACAGTGTAACGAGGTATGCTTGTGCTTGGTTTCTAGGTTTCAGTTTAACACATGAGGTTTTGTTCTGTCTAAGCAATACAGTTGAAGTGATGAGGGTTTTTGTAAAATGCCTTTGGAATTTTCCAAGTACTGAGTTGTCTTAAATATATAGATATTTGTTGTTGTTTTGTACTTTTTAAGACAGGGTCTCACTCTGTCACCTGGGCTGGCATGCAGTGGTGCAATCATAGTTCACTGTGACCTCAAATTCCTGGGCTCACGCAGTTCTCCCATCTCTCCCATGTAGCTAGTAATACAGACATGAGCCATAACACCTGGCTAATATTTAAAATTTTTTGTAGAGATGGGGTCTCACTGTGTTTCCCAGACTAGTCTCAAACTTTAGGCCTCAAGTGATCCTCCCACTTCAGCCTCCCAAAGTGTTGAGATTACAGGTTTAAACCACCACAACTGACTGTACTGATAAGTTTTAATTACCAAAATGGCAGATGATAAAAGAGAAAAGGAAGAATAGGTCTGAAACTAAAATCTTGCCATATGTGGAATTTGTGAATGAAGAACAGTATAAGTTGATCTGTTAGTAGAAATAAGTTATTAGAAATATGTCAAGTGTCTGGCCTACAGACTTGTATATAATAGGAGCTTTAAAAAATTAGTTCCTTTCCTTCCTGGAAATAATTATGATCCTTTTTTTCCTAATGACATGAGTCTCCAAAAGTTTTGGTTAACTATATTATCTTTTCAATAATGACCTTCCCACATCACTACCACCCTTTTCCCTTCCCCCATACCCAAAGTCTATGTAACTATGAACAAGGAGTGTTAGAGCCAGTTTTCTGGGCTACCCTCCCATCTACTGTAGGAATCTTAAGGAGAGTACTGCCACCTGATTTTGTATGTAAGCACTGAAGTTGTTATCCTACTTATTTCATAAGTGGTATGTTCTTTCCTCTCTGTCTCCCTCAAAACATCTCATCTTGATACAAAATAGGGAGTTTCAACCTTTGAGGAGAATTTTCCAGGAGCTTATGGGTGACAGTCTGACTTACGGTATATTTATTTAGATCTGCACAATTTATGATCTTGTTTTGCAAGCCACCATGTGTAATGTTTTGATTCATCATGTTTTCTACCAAATAAAGCATCTTGTGTTTATTTAAAATGTAATTTGTATTTCTTTTAGGTTGATGTGCTGCATGTCTTGAAAAATACCTACCGAGCATGTTCATGTTCATGTAGTAGCCGTGTTTATGAGATATATGATGTGATTTAGTTAAAGCTGAACGTGGGGGGTATTTAAAATCTGATTATTTAGAGCTTATGTTTTGGCAATACATCACTTGCTTATAGATAGATTTCTGCAAATAAGCCTTTTAAAATGAATGTGTAGTAAAGTTATTTTAATAAAGGGGCCAAGAGCATTGGAATTTTATATAGCTTCATGCTATTGTAAATGTATCTCATTAAAATAATATAAACCTAGACATTGTAAGGAGTCCTTTTAAATTGAAATTCTAGTATTGGGTGTTACTTCCTTGACTGATATCTTCACATCATACTTCTTTGCTCGTGGCTTTCATTGAGAGCGCTAAAGAATCTCACCAGCAGAACATGTCAGAATGGGTTGAGACTTTATGTGCTTCCCTGTCTGTTAGTGATCATCTCTTGTTTTTCTTGTAGACCATGGCAAAAGTTATAACCACTGTACTGAAGTTCCCTGATGATCAGACTCAGAAAATTTTGGAAAGAGAAGATGCTCGGCTAATGGTAAGTTCTAGAAGTAGGCTCTAGATAGATCATATCCCATCTGTTCATATTCTGTCTCATTTATAAGGACTTTTGAGTTAGTAAAAGACATTTTAAGATTTCAAATCTTTCACAGCCTGAAAAATGAGAGTGAATTTACACTCTTCATTGAAATTTAACCAAGGGTAAATGAAAATGGATGCCCTCAAGGGAAGGAGCAGTCTAATTTAATAGCATCTAAGAGGTCGACACCCATATATACTATATGGGATTTCCAGAACTTGAGCTGTTTATGGAAGGGATAGAAAAGATATTTGTTCTCATATATCTAGTAATAACTTTTAAAAAGCAAATTATATCATGATGTTAGATGTTTTATATATTACAGCTCTTTATTGCATTCCAGTTGATTTCCAAATATATTAATTCTGGGTCAAAGGATTTAAGCATTCTTGAGCTTTTGACGTCTTACAGGGGAAATCAGATAAACTGCTGAATTATTTTTATTTTTAAGATTTTTATTCATTTTTATTTTCATTTATTTATTTATTTTTTGAGATGGAGTCTCGCTTTGTTGTCAGGCTGGAGTGCAATGGCGTCATCTCGGCTCACTGCAACCTCTGCCTCCTGGGTTCAAGCAATTCTCCTGCCTTAGCCTCCTGAGTAGCTGGGACTACAGGCACACACCACCATGCCCAGCTCATTTTTTGTATTTTTAGTAGAGACAGGGTTTCACCATTTTGGCCAGAATGGTCTCGATCTCCTGACCTTTTGATCTACCTGCTTCAGCTTCCCAAAGTGCTGGGATTACAGGCGTGAGCCCCCACACCGGGCCTGAATTATTTTTAAAAACATGGTGTGAAGCCAAGTATAATTGAAAAATGAAGGATACACACACTTTGTAAATTATGCAGAATTCTCCATGCTAAACTTATTTTTCCCCTGGGCTGGTAATTTAATAAGATCCACATTAGGCAGAGTATGAAACTTGAAAAGTTTGGGTCCTGCCTTCAAGTCTCTGTTTCCTTTCCTTGTCTTGATAGCCCTCGGAACCCTCCATGAATACCCTCCTCCTCCCAATCTCTTTACCTATTTCATGATTCCAGTGCTGCTTTTCTTCTCTCCCTCCTCACTAAAGCAAGCCAACATCTTTTCCTTCATGGTGGGTTAGCGTGTGTCTGAGCATCTCCAATAAAGAGCCCTAAGTCAGTAAGTCCCAAAGCATCTCATCGTGTCCTAGATTGTTTTCTTAGAAAAGTTCTTGATTCTCATGAGCCCAAATCTCCTTCTCTACATGATCACCTATTTGTTCTGGTTTGTTCCGGTTCTAACTCATAGAACTCAACCAGAAATCTGTGGATCTCCTAGATGCAGGGGTTTTCCCTTCCTGGCTAAATAATGCCTCTTGCAGTTGCCTCTTTTATGAAGTTCCTTTGACCCTCTGCACAAGGTCAGCCCTGAAGGGGTCCCAGTGTCTCAGGCACATTCTGACCACTTTTTGGCCTCCTCTGTGTTTAACCTAGCATTCCCTGACCTTTGTCCCAATGCTTCATTGTATATTGTATTGTATTACATACTTATTGCCTATTTTCTGAGGCAATTGCTACTATTTTGGTTATCATTTAATTGTTTTTTGTAAAAATCCCTCCACCACCACTCCCTGGTATTTATTAGCCTGAAAAGAATTGCTCTAGTTATTTCTGGTTATAAATATTTTTGATAAAGAGATATGTCACTATAATGTATATCATTCATCAATAGAGAGAATGTTGTTTTAAATTATAATGAACATAGAATTCTACAAGTATGTACCTTATTCAGAGTAGAAATTTTTCCTTTACTGAGTAAAATTACTCTTTGTGAAGATAAAAACTTCTAAGGCAGTTTGAGCCTATTGACATAATTTTGTCATTATGGTCCAATGTAAGAAAAGAATTTTAAATGATATAAAAGGGCTTTTGTTTGGTTACCTTTATTCCTTCTCCCCTAGCCACTTTATCATGCTGATGCTGGAGTATGGCACACTGTACTTTTCCTGCGTTTTCTCAGAATTTGGTGTATAGTGTAGACTTATCCTAAGTCACTGCTTTAGCAAACGTGGTAGGAAACATTCCCCTTCCTTCCATATACACATGCAGTCTTTGGTTGATTTGCTTTGATGAAAAATCGAATTGGTAAATGTATATAGTGAATCAATAAAACTCTTTTAAAGCAGACAAAAAGATTTTTTTGTTAAGTTTAACTTAAAAAAAAAGTCTTTGAAAAACAGACTTTCTTCTTGACTACAGTAGTATTCATTCTAGGGAGGGACGAAGTGGTGGCTGACTTACCCTTCCTGAAAGAATCTTCCTTTATCCCAGAGGCTGACCTGCCCGGAAAGAATGTTCTACTTTTCTACTACTCCTTTAAGCAAAGTCTTATCCTTCATTATCTTTTGCTTCATGAATAAGTTCAGTCAACAGTCATCGACTCTTCTAATTGTTGGGGAAATATAGGAAAATAGAAGATATGGAAGATATTGGTTGTTGACCTTGTGGAACTTTTAATTTTAGGAGGAAGGGGTAATATCTGTTCATCCATTCATACATGAATAAAAAGATATGCTGAAGTAATATTATTCAAACAATAAAAAAGATGCTTAGGAAATGTGGAATTTTATGATGAACTTAAAATGAGGAAGGCCCCAAAATATGACATGATATAAATTAATCAATTTGAGTCAACTTTTGTCAGTTTAAGGAGATTCTTGATACTTGATAATGTGACTCATGATTGTTTCACTTGTAGAAAGTTGAAGCGAGAGTTACCTTTGTCAGAGATTGCCATCATTCATTAAACGAGCAATAAGAATCACTGTCTTTGAACAAGTCTTTTGAAGACATGTCAGCCAATTTCATACCACTGTTCATTGAGCTGTAGCTCATGAGAACAAAACACAGACATGAACAATGATTTCTCTTTTTCCAGTAGAAAGTGCACGTGATGAAATGTATAGAAAACACAACTTTAGGAGTTCCTTAATAATTAT
Source organism: Callithrix jacchus (assembly GCF_049354715.1). Classification (NCBI taxonomy): domain Eukaryota; kingdom Metazoa; phylum Chordata; class Mammalia; order Primates; family Cebidae; genus Callithrix; species Callithrix jacchus. The sequence goes on from NC_133518.1 coordinate 75,213,412, forward strand.
TTTTAAGTGATATAATCACATTAATTTTAAATGTGTGCTTCAAATGGATCTTTTCTATAAGTTTTTATAAATGTGCAGCTATGGTTTCGCTTCTGTTAAAAACCAGCAACCCTAAGTGTTTTGTTATTTTTGCCTAAGGGCTGAAAAGTTGGTATAAGAAAACCAAAACAAACCTCAAACATGTTGCCGAGCTGCCTCCTCTGTCAGGTTAATATTGGGGATGTTTGTAGGAGTGTGGTTGCACTTTCTGTTGACAGTGTGGAGCCCATGTTACTTTTGCATTCTTTGTTGGGTATTATCAGGGGAATACATTCTAAAAACTTTGTTTTAAGACCATGATTATATGTTTACTTTGTGGCACTGATCAAAAGCTGTCCATGACTGCTGGTGAGGTACTTTTCAATATATCTTGTCTGCACTATACTTCCCTCTCTTCAGTGAGTTTTACACTCTTCATTTTAAAAACCTCATTACAGGATACAAGTTATTATTGTTTCCAGAGTTTAACCTAATCTCAAGAGTAGATTTTATAGATGAGAAATCACTGTCTGTTGAGTAAGGTTTAATTATAGAGCATAATTATAGTCTGGTTTATTTGAGGGTCTTGGTGTATAGAGAAGGAATCTTAGTCCTTTGTTGACTTGCTATGGAGACTCAGGCAATTCTTGGAGCTTCTTTTCTTCACAATATTAACTTAATCTTGTTAGGATGTCGGAGAACCAGAGTACAGTTGCCTGTGCTGAGTTATGATGTACAGGTGGTGGTGATGATTATTTAGCCCCCTTATAGCAATGTGTAGAACTAGTTTTTTTTCTGGAAAAAGAGACTGGAAAGGTAAACTAGTCATTAACGTATATAAGAAAAACCATTAAAGACCTTAGTAGGAGAAGCAAGTCACACGATGACACCAGCCCACAAAATGCCCCCATCTCCAGGTTCAGTACCTTAGAGTGCCAGCCACATGCAGTATTGCTGGGGTGACAGCCTAGATCTCAACAGCTTGATTGCTGTATGATTTAGAGCAAACCATTTTTGTATTTTTGACCCTCATTGGTAAAACGAGATTGTTGGATTATACTATCTCTAAGGATTCTTTCCCTGTATAGTATAAAATTTTGTTTTAGATTTGTTTCAAGTGGGAAGAAGAATTGCCTTCTAAACAGCAGGCAGAAGTTAAAACAAAAATGCACATAGCAAGTGCACACGTCTCTGTTTTTCCTAGAGCAGCCTTTTTTTCCTCCTCTCGATTTTTAGTTTACTGTACCTTGCTATTTCATTTTGTGATGGGTTAGTTAGTTTAGATGGCCAGAATAGACTGGATATTTGAGTAACACAGTATGGGCAAGAGTTAATGCATAAGTCCTTGGCTTATCTAATTGCTTGTGTTTTTATTGACTAAAACTGCCCTGGAAGTACACCCTCATATTTTTTTATTATTTTTAATTGTAATTGGGTAACACGTCATCTCAGAATTGAGAGATACCTTTGTTATATGGAAACCCCTCTTTAAAAGTTTTCTTAAACATGTTTCTCTTTAGAGTGCTAGCAAAACGTAGTGACATAAACGGACGTCACTGTTTTCTTGATGACTCCATTAAAGAAAAGTTCTCTTCTTCGATGGAAAACATTGATTTGCTTGTGTTCTCTGTCCACTCTAGTCTCTTTTTCAGTTGCTCTCTTGTTGACTCTCCCTCAGCTTTGCTTCCAGCTGATCCTTGGTGTTGTATATGGTTCTTCATCAGTCCTTGCCCTGGACCAGTCTTCTACTATATTAAGGTCTTATTTTCTTCCTTCCTCAATTTGGAGGAAATCAAAATTTCCTCCAAATTGATAAAATCATTAGAATTTTTCAGCATTGCTATGTACAAAAGTTTTCCATTCCCACTTGAGGTTTACCCTTTCCCTTTGTATGGGTGCGGAAGGGGCATGCAAGGCGGGTTCAGGAAACACATAAAAATAAAACTGGCATATTGTGGAAAATACTGAGCATGTGAAACACGTTTGTTACCTCAAGAGTGGTTTTGATTCTGGTATTGTTAGAATAAGGTAATATGTGATCACTGGAAAAAACATTATAAACCAGAAAGATAGAAAGGGAGTCCCTCACGATCCTCAGCCTCCAAACTACTACCGCTCTGGCAAAATCATCTCTGTGAACAGTGTGGGGAATATCTCCATGTTTTCTAAGCCATATACTTACATATTTATAGCTACTCCTTTATCACCTACTTTATTTTATAAAAATTAGAGTAAGCAATGGCTTGCTTTTTTCACTTAATATATTTTTATATTATTCCACCTTATTACAGATTGGCCTTATTCTTTTCAATGGCTGATTGTATGATTATATGGATGTCCTACAGTTCAGTTCACCTGTTTTCCTGCTCATTCCATTAACTTACATTGTTTTCAAGATTTTCATCACTTAACAAGCAGAGACACCGGGAGCATCCATATACCTGAATTTTGTATACTTCTGCCAGATGGGTTCTTAACCTCATTGTGTGGAGTGTGTTGCACATATTCTTTTATAGTTTGTCTTTTGGTTTGCTGCTTTTTACTAACTTTACATTAAATATGGAAGAGAAATAAAATGATGTTCCTAAGGTTGGCCACACTGTCCAGTAAAAGATTCTTGATTTTAGAAGCAATCTTTGTTTTTAATGCTGCCATTTAAAATCACCATGAAGGTAATTAATGATTTTGGACTATGACAATCTTAAAATGGGGCATAAAGTTTATTTAAGATTTGCCACCATAAAACCTACATTTGAGATTGAGTTTTCTTAAACTGAAATTTCAATTTGGGTCACCATTCCTGAAACCATTTCTGATACACTGTTGAATTATAAGAGTTGTTCAATGATAAAACTGACACATTAGGAATGACAATTCAACATATAGACACATGGTGTTTCAAATTCATCATCGTTTTCCTAGAAAGTATTTAGGGTAAATTGGGATTATGTAAATCAAATTTTAACATGTATTTTCACGGAATTATTAAAGAAATCCTTTTGTAAAGCAAATAATTGCCCCATAATTTAGCTGGTAAATATGTACTTAAAATATGCAGTACACTTTAATTATGTTGCTTAAGTCTTTAAATGAAACTTGCAAGTACAATCTCAGCTAAATCATATTATATTTACTTAGGATGTGGGGGGAGGTATTACGGATTCCTTATTCCTTGCCTGTATACCATCTATTTGGGGAGATTTGAGAAACGTTTAACTATAGTCTGTAATCCTGTGAACTTCATATACACATATAATCTATGTGTTATATTAAGTCTTAAAACTAACCCAATAAGCTTTTTTTCTTCCTGGCTTTGTAGTTCACTTCACCTCGCAGTGGTATCTTCTGAGTAAACCATCAGTCTGTGCTTAGTTAGCATGTGGTGAGTGAAGAACAATGTCTTGTGTCTTTTGTGCAAAAATCAAATGTGTTGCATGATACTAACCATTTTGCTGGAATTCTTTTGCTCTTGTTTAATGAACATATGATTATGCGGTGGTTAATATAAGTATTTTCTGTTCATTCTGTTATACAGATCAATAACAGTTAAAAATTACTACCACCAGTAGGAGTTATATAATTTTAGAAAATTTTATTTCTTTAAATGGTAATTGAAAGATTGAAAATTGCTCTTCAAAATTTTGTTAAAGAATCCAAAAAAGTATTTGTGTAACTTACTTCCCTTTTGTTTTTAATTTTCCAAGAATGATCTTTGAAATTATGACTGTGAGAGAGAAATGAAAAATCATTTTCTAGATAAAAGTGAAGTAGTATATTCTGTGAGAATTAAAAATGCTGAAAGCCTAAGTAGAGTCAAAGTTAGTCAGAAATAATGAAAACTAGTAAGATTGATTGTAAAATATAGTTCTTTTACTTCCTGGGACCAGACATTTTAACACGGACAACACATTTGTCCTAAGGAGACCCGTAGGCAGCCTACTTTAATTGAATGTGATTCTTTCTGATTAACATATTACAGTGAAATGGAGGCACACAAAACGTTTCAACGCAGGTGACTGTCTTCATCATTTAAATCCTCTCCCCTTAGCTGTACGTATTACTCGTGCTATTAGGTCGATTTAGTACCCACTAAAAATTTGGTATACGTCTTTAGCTCAGCCTTTGCTAGAATTTTCACAAAATCAAAAACAGATCACAATTAATAGGGCTTCACTATCATTAAAATAAATACTCTCTGTGATTGTTAATATCCGACTAATAACATCAGCGTTTAAAATGCCAGGATATACAGCGTTTCTCTATTCTTTTAAGCTTTTAGCTTTTACCTTTTTTTTTTTTTTTTTTGAAGAGAGCCTCATCACCCAGGCTGGAGTGTAGTAGTGTGATCATAGTCACTGCCGCTTCAACTCCTGGGCTCAAGGGATCCTCCCACCTCAGCCTCCCAAGTACCTGGGACTTTAACGCTCCTGTCTGTTTTTTTATTTTTATTTTGTAGTGACGGGGTCTTGCCATCTTGCCTAGGCTGGTCTTGAACTCCTTGGCTCAAGTGGTCCTCCTCCCTCAGCCTCTAAGCTTTTATCTTTAAAAGTCCTTTATGTCTACATTTGAGTCTCCTTTTGATTTTGATATATATATTATTTGATTTGCCTTAGTGATTATACAGAACAATATTATCTTGGCATCCACATTACAATGGCTGGCAGTACAGTGCATGGTTTTATTAGGTTACTTTTATAATAAATGTGAACATTGAAAAAATCTAAATTCTGTAGCTAACTCATTAAGTCTTAATGTTTTCCTTTTAAAAATAATGTTGGGCTGGGCGCGGTGGCTCATGCCTTTAATCCCAACACTTTGGGAGGCTGAGGCGGGTGGATCACGAGGTCAAGAGATCGAGACCATCCTTGTCAACATGGTGAAACCCCGTCTCTACTAAAAATACAAAAAAATTAGCTGGGCATGGTGGCACGTGCCTGTAATCCCAGCTACTCGGGAGGCTGAGGCAGGAGAATTGCCTGAACCCAGGCGGCGGAGGTTGTGGTGAGCCGAGATCGCGCCATTGCACTCCAGCCTGGAAAACAAGAGCGAAACTCCGTCTCAAAATAAATAAATAAATAATAAAAATAAAAATAATGTTGTAAATACTGCATTGCACTTGTTATGCTATTGCAGTTAAATACTCTCATTCATCGCTGGAAATGTATACTGTGCAGCATTTTTATTAATTGATTAGTTGTCTCCTCAACTTGTAGTTTGAAACATTTCAGCCCAGGAGGTCAAGGCTACAGTGAACTGTGTTCATGCCAACTTTTGGTTTGAAACATTTCAGACATAAGATTTGCAAAAGTAGTACAATAAACACCCTTATATCCTTCACCTGGTAAGTTTTGCCAGATTTTCTCACTTGCTCTCACTCTTGTTGTCTCTCCATATATATTATTCCTCATTTGTAACATTCGCTAATCACTTACAGACATGCTTGCAAGCATTTGACAGTTGTAAATGTGAACTGAATGATTTAGCGTATAGCTTTAAGAACAAGGACATTTTCCTACGTACAGTACAGTTATTACATTCAAGAAGTTTAACATTAGCTAATACTAATGTCTACTACATAATAGTTAGTGTTTTCCAGTTTTCAAAATTAGTCTTCCATAATTTTTTAGAATCCAGGATCCACTCAGAGATTTCACATTGCCTGTAGTGGTCACATTTTCCTAGTCTCTTTTAAACTAGAAAACTTCTCCTAGCCTTTTTGTCTTTCATGATGTTGACATTGTGTAACATTGTTGAACTGATCTTGAATTTTGCTTCCTACAGCAGATCAAGCTGAGTCTTCAAAATAGTAACTGACAAAGGAATTTACATATAATAGAAGATCTTGTTCCTGTCTTCTTTAGGTTCCTAGGACTAATGTGATTGTTGAACTAGTTTTATAAATAATATACTATTAATAAAAACAAAACAAAAACAAAAGCAAAAACAAAAACAAAAAATATATATACTATTAGTAGTACGTTATGAGTAGTGAATCACAGTGTTCATTTATAAATTGAGAACACTAAGGCCGGGCGTGGTGACTCAAGCCTGTAATCCCAGCACTTTGGGAGGCCGAGGCGGGTGGATCACGAGGTCAAGAGATCGAGACCATCCTGGTCAACATGGTGAAACCCCGTCTCTACTAAAAATGCAAAAAAAATTAGCTGGGCACGGTGGCGTGTGCCTGCAATAAATAAATAAATTGAGAAGACTAAACTCCCCCATCCACTAAATATATATACAAAGTTTGTCTCTATTCATATTATTTGGTAATTTATTTTTATGGGATTTTAAACTCATAATTGATCTGACTGCTAGCTTTTAGCCCTCTCCTCCCCCTCCCCTCCACCTCCCCTTCCCCTTCCCCTTTCCCTTCCCCTCCACCTCCCCTTCCCTCCTCTCCCCTTTCCCCCTCTCCTCCCCTCTTCCCTTTTCACTTTTGTTGCCCAGGCTGGAGTGCAATGGCGCCATCTCAGCTCACTGCAACCTCAGCTTTCCCGGTTCAAGCGATTCTCCTGCCTTAGCCTCCCCAGTAGCTGAGATTATAGGCGCCTGCCACCGCACCCAGCTAATTTTTTGTATTTTTAGTAGAGACAGGGTTTTACCTTGTTGACCAGACTGATCTTGAACTCCTGACCTCGGGCAATCCACCCGCTTTGGCCTCCCAAAGTGTTGGGATTACAGGCATGAGCCACCATGCCTGGCCAGCATTTTCATTTGAGAAACATTATGAGGAAGACTTCGGGTTTGTCGATAGTTTTTTTTTGCAGCACAGCCACACCAGGCTAGAGTGCAGTGGCATAAACACAGTTTACTGTAGCCTTGACCTCCTGGGCTCAAGGAATCCTCCCACCTCAGCCTTCTGAGTAGCTGGGACCACAGGCACACACCACCACACCCAGCTATTTAAAAACAAATTTTTTTTGTAGCTACAGGGTCTTGCCATGTTGCCCAGGCTGGTCTTGAACTCCTGGGCTCAAGCAGTCCTCCCACCTTGACCTCCCAAAGTGCTGGGATTATAGGCGTAAGCCACCATGCCCAGACAGCATTTTTAATTAATTTATTTTTTGAGACAAGGTCTTGGTGTCACCCAGGCTGGAGTGCAGTGGTGCAGTCATAGCTCACTGCAGCCTTGACTTCACTTGAGGCTCAAGCGATCCTCCTGCCTTAGCCTCCTGAGTAGCAGGGACTACAAGCACGCACTGTCATGCCTGCCTAATGTTTCTATTTTTCGTAGCGATGGGATCTCACTGTGTGGCCCAGTCTGTTTTTAATTTTTTAATTAAGCTTCTTAATTCCAGATGAGACATAACTTTTCACACCAAAATGCTGTTTTATCTTTTGCTCTTGTGTCATGTTGGGAGAATTGCAGGATGTAGAATAATCAACACACGGGGTAAGAGGGAAGAGCTCTTTCTCATCTTTATTTTTTGTATTTTTTTGAGTTAGAGTCTTGCTCTGTTGCCCTAGTGTGATCTTGTCTCACTGCAACCTCTGCCTCCCAAGTTCAAGTGATTCTCCTGCCTCAGCCTCCCGAGTAGCTGGGATTACAGGCACCAGCACGCCTGGCTGATTTTTTTGTATTTTTCGTAGAGAGAGGGTTTCACCATGTTGGCCAGGCTGGTCTCAAAATCCTGGCCTCAAGTGGTCTGCCCTCCTTGGCCTTCCAAAGCGCTGAGATTACAGGCATGAGTCACTGTGTCCAGCCTCTCATCTTTGATTCCAGTCCAGTCTTTGCAAGATTCAGCCAAGTCAGCATGTTTACTCCTGGGTTCCTGTATGACCTGGTAGCATTCAGTATATGGTGAATGGTTGCAGTTCCAAATTACACTTAGAAATGCTGTTTTCCAGGATTGCTGACTATATGTTGGTTTGTATCATTGCAAGAATGTTAGTTTTTAGAAGATACCTTTAAGATTTAATATTTAGACTATTTCTCCTTTTTTTTTTTTAATAGAATGGGGTCTTGCTCTGTTGACCAGGCTAGTCTTGAACTCCTGGCCTCAAGTGATTCTCCTATTTCGGCCTCTCAAAGTGCTAGGATTATAGGCATGAGCCACTGCACCCAGCCTTATTTCTGCTTCTTTACTGCAATCTCTAGACCATGGAATAGAATTTTATTTTAAACTTAAATAAACAAATCTCCCAAAGAGTCAACCTAAAAGTCCGCTCCCCTTCATTCTCTTTTCCTTTTTCTTTTGCAGTCATGGCTCCGATCTTCATCTTGAAGAAGAGCGCTGCTGGGCGACTGCTGCTTGGAAACTGTCCACACTTCCTACTGAGAGCGAGGTTGTCATTTAGGGTCCCTCATGTAGCGAAAAGACCAGGAGAAATCTGGCCCGCAGATATGTTGCAGATGCCTTTAAAATAGATTTTATCAGTGGAGAAGTGGTGATTGATTCTTCTTCAGTTTTCTCTTGGGAAGAGTTTTTTGTTGTTTAAAAGAAATTTTGAATGACTTAACCTGCTTTTATGGGCTTACATACTATTCCTTCCATTCTTTTTAAAGAACTGCTTACCTTTCCTATTTATTTTTAGGGTGATTTTTTAAAAAGACTTGTGCAATACATTTTGAGGTGAAACTTAGTGGATTTTTTCTGATAAATTAGAGCATTTAATTGACTATTTTATTCAGGTTGATTTGTTGAATATTTGCTAAAGACCTGTCCTTTAAGCTATGACATGTAATAAATCCCAAATGGCAGTACCTCATTGTTTACTTAGCTTTTGTACTTATATTTTTCAGAGGAAAAAACACTACTGTAAATTGTGAATAGCCAGTACATAACTGTATTGTATGCAAATCTGTGACTATTGGCAGTGTCATCTCTGATAAAAAGATAAATAAAGTTTATTTACTATATAAAATTTGTTTATTGTACTTCTTCCTCAGTTGAAATCTATTAAAATGATTAAGAATGGGTATTCTATTTGGATGAATATAGCGAAGAATCATTTGTCAATATAACTAAATGCTGAGCGTTTGGAAAGAATTTTTGTGTTTAAATTTGGTATGACCAAGTTAGAAGGCGTATGGGAATAAGAAATACTCTATGATGTCTGTTTTAGGGTTCTGACAACTTGGGAATGCCTCCTGTCTCTGGACTGTACCATACTTGAATTTTCTTTTTTAATTTAGAGAAAAATTTCTGCATACTGAGAGATGGGTACTGTCCACAGGGCTTCACACCCCCTTCATATTCTGGGAAATAAAATACTCAGTATCTGGGTATTATCGAACCACTGCCTCAAGGTAGAATCTCAGTTTTCCAGCCAGTCTGGACCTTAGCTCTGCTGATATACTTACATTGTAATAGAGTAGGGAGCTCTGGGGGATAGATAGCCAAGGGGGTCTGCCTATAACCTAAGGCTGACTCCTTTACTGTGCCAGTAAGAGAAGAGGGTCTTCTTAGCACACCCCACCCCACCCCGCAGGCCTTGTTTTTAAAATCGTGGTTTACTTAAATTGGCAAAATTTTGTCCCACTGAAAGGTTTCTAAGAACAGATATGACTTCTTATCCCTGTCTTTTTCTAGGGTGGAAATGGTGGACTCCCAATGAAATCCATATGCAGCTTCCTCTCTCTAGCCCTTTTATAGAGACAAGTGTGTCAAAAAGAGGAAGGATCAAACAGAGCAGCAAACTTTCTCCATAGGGCCAGAGAGGACATACTCTAGGTTATATATTGTTTCTGTTGCAACTGTCAACTCTCATTATAGCGCAACAGCAGCCATAGATGATGTGTGAAAGCAGAACTTTATTTCGGTAAAACTTTATTTATAAAAGCAGGTTGCAGGCTGGATTTGGCTTGCAGGCTGTAGTTTGCCGAGCCTGTAGAAAGCAAGCAAGCTGGATTTTAAATATTTTATTTAGGCAGTAGGGATGGTAATCATTTAATATCTAGGAGTTGCTAATTTTTCTTCAGTACAGGTATGCAGCCCCTGTTTGAGAAAGGGGTGCAGTAAACTCACTTCACCCTAATTAAGAATAGTGGTGACATTCTCTCAGTGTTACTTGTTTCAGTGAGTGCTTAAATCCAGACACGGGTTCAGAAACGAAGGCTCTCTGTAAGCCCTCATGGCTGCAGCACACAAAAAGATTGATGCCAGAAAACACGCATTTCACTCTGAAAGGTTTTAGATGTTCAAATGTTACTTTCGCAAGAATTTTTGGCAAAAATTCACTTGGAGTTACTAGAATTCATAGCCACTTTATTCAGGTCAGGTGCGTGTGGATTTTGGTATAGAACGACGTTAGTATTGACTGTCGTTGAAATTGTTGATTAGGTGTTCTTAACGGAGTGGAACATTATTTCTGATTTTCAGACATGGAAGTGTTAACTTGCTCTCACTCGCTTTCAAAAATCCATTGGTCGCAAAAGCTTGTGTCTGTAGATCAGGTAACACACGTAGGCTATTAGGGTGCTCAAGCATTTTCCCTGCTGCATGCCCAGAAAATGGACGTGGCTCTGTTGGAGCTTTCTTATCCTCTGCAGCAAACAAGGGCCACGAGGGTATAGGCTAAAATACTGTGCCCAGACTGAAGTTTTTCCTTATGTGGGAAAAAGCAAACACGGAAGACTTAGGGCTTTTTTTTCCTTCTGATTCTGAAAGAATTTTAGACTAAATTTCTATGAAACTCTCCCACCTGGTGAGTTTCAGCCAGTTTTACATCCTAGTTCTGCCCATGAAGTCACCAGTGGTTACCAGCTTGACCACCCAATAGATAAGGCACCAAAGCAATTTATGTGGACCCCAGCTGCTCACTTCCCTGTGTGCCATTCATACCAAGCTCCTTTTTTGTTTTGTTTTGTTTTGGTGAGATAAGAGTTTTGCTTTGTCCTCAGGCTGGAGTGCAGTGGTTCAATCTTGGCTCACTGCAACCTCCGACTCCCTGGTTCAAGCAGTTCTTCTGCCTCAGCCTCCCAAGTAGCTAGGATTACAGGCATACGCCACCACGCCCAGCTAATTTTTGTATTTTTAGTAGAGACAGGGTTTCACCATTGTTGGCCAGGATGGTCTCAATATTCTGACCTTGTGATCCTCCCGCTTTGGCCTCTGAAAGTGCTGGGATTATAGGCATGAGCCACCACGCCTGGCTGCCAAGCTCCCTTTCAAAAGTGCCTGCTTTATGCTTCAAAAGTCAATGGCAGTGGCTCCCACTTGACCTTTCTTTTCTTCTCCTTTCTTTCTCCCACTCTGCTTGTAAAACCTGGCTCCTAGGTGGAGGCCTACCAGGCTATGTCTTCCTTTCTCTTCTTTCTGCCTGCTTGACATCTGCTGTTACTAAGTTGCTGGTGCTGAGATAGGATTCCTTATTTGTGATCTAACTAGGATGTAAACAGTGGAAACTCATTTGAAACTGAAGAAAAAAAGATATGAGTTTTTTTAAAAAAAATCATTCTGTGGTTTAAAAAACCAAAACCATACCCCCATAGAGACTGCTTTACCCAAATTTTAGTTAATAGCTTTTGTTGGATTATATATTAGAGCAAACAAAGTTTAGCCATGTAAACAGGTTCCAGTTTCATCAAAGAATAGTGTGGATCCCGCCATCTTTCATCAAGTGGTGGATATGTGTGTGTGTGTGTGTGTGTGTGTGTGTGTATACATATATATATTGTTGAATGAGACTGATGTTATTCAATGAAAACAGCTAAATCTTCTGAGTTATCAACAAAATGCCCGGTGTTCAAGGTTCTTAAGATAAACACTTAATAAGCACAGGCTTCAACAGTGGTTAGTGGATATTAAAGGGAAATAACTTTAAATTGTGTAATACCTCAGTTTTCAGAAGCAATCTAAATAAATTGCTGAAATGGGAAAATTGGGTACATATAAATGAGATGAATGCTTGTAAGTAAACTTTTTGTGTAACAAAATCTTAAAATGATTTTGGTTCTTATTTGATGTGTGGGGTCATTTTCATGAAGAGATAGGGTTATTATCTGGGAAACATGTTCCAGAAATTATAGAATGGTTCCTATCCATGAAATGCTAATATCTGATAGGCAGTTCAGATTTTTTGCTTCCTAGGTTTATATAAAATGTTCCAAAGAAGATGTGTTCTTGAGAAAAAGAATAATTCTAAAGTTATCTAAAAGTTAATTCCAATTATGGACTTGAAAAGGCTATTTCATCCATGTAACTTTCTGTATTGCTTTTAAAGTCTTTGTGCTGTTAAGTTACACGGCTCTGGGCCGGGTGCAATGGCTCACGCCTGTAATCCCAGCACTTTGGGAGGCCAAGGCAGGCAGATCACCTGAGGTCAGGCATTTGAGACCTGGTGAAACCCTGTCTCTACTAAAAATAAAAAAATTAGCCGGGCTTGGTGGCACACACTTGGAACCCCAACAACTTGGGAGGCTGAGGCAGGAGGATTGCTTGAACCTGGGAGGTGGAGGTTACAGTGAGGCGAGATGGTGCCACTGCACTCCAGCCTAGGTGACAGAGCGAGATTCCATCTCAAAAAAAAAAAAAAAATGATGTGGCTTTGACTTTTGGTTCTAAAAAGGGCACATGATAATGTTGTGTCTAGCCTTAATTCTTGTCAACAGTTAAAATTATTTGTAAGTTCAGCAATGACTGCTCTAGGACCTTCTGGGAAGAACAGTGTCACCTGCCCCATGCTGTAGCTCAGTAGTTGTGGCTTTGCTTTTTTTTTTGAAACGGAGTCTCACTCTGTCACCCAGGCTGGAGTGCAGTGGCGTGATCTCAGCTTACTGCAACCTCTGCCTCCCAGATTCAAGTGATTCTTCTACCTCAGCCTCCCGAGTAGCTGGGATTATGGGTGTGTGCCACCACGCCAGCTAATTTTTTTTTTTTTTTTTAGTAGAGACAGGATTTCATCATGTTAGCCAGCCTACTCTTGAACTCCTGACCTCAGGTGATCTGCCCGCCTTGGCTTCCCAAGGTGCTGGGATTACAGGTGTGAGCCACTGCACCTGGCCGGCTTTGCTTTTTTACAGTGGAGTCTGGGTTCAGCTTCTGGCTTAGGGAATGAGTCCTTTCTGCTTTGTTATTTGTGTGACCAGTTGCCATTTATTAATACTTTTTCCCTCCATGGACAGCTTCTAATTTCCTGTCTTATAATTTTTCTTTCTCTGAGCTATATTTTGGAGCAATTCTAGGTAAAAACGTTCGCCATCCCTTTGAAAATACCTTGTGCACCTGTGGTTGTCATATCCTCATTTAAGGCTTTTTGATTTCACATAGGAGGCTCCCTTAAGTTAAAAAAAAAAAAAAAAAGGCAAGTACATACATTTTTCAAAAGCCAGAAATATCAGCTGTTTGTCCTGGCTAAACTCTGGTAATAATATATATATATTTTTGAGACAGGGTCTCACTCTGTCGACCAGACGAGTGCAGTGGCACAATCATGGCTCACCACAGCCTCAACCTCCTGGGCTCACATGATCCTCCCACCTCAGCCTCCCAGTCCCTGAGGAGCTGGGACTATAGATGCCCACCACCACACCTGGATAGTTTTTGTATTTTTTGTAGAGATGAAGTTTTGCCATGTTGGCCGGGCTGGTCTCGAACTCCTGACCTTAGGTGATCTGCCCACCTTGGCCTCCCAAAGTGGAATTACAGGCATGAGCCAACACAACCTGCCGAGGTTTTAGAAATATTTTTCTTTTGAGAGTTTTGTAGTTAGATTATCAACTTAATTTAGACCGGTGTTTGGATTATATGTGTACGGATAGTTTCTTAAGGTCCCTGCTTTCCCTCTAAAAACTTCTTAGTCAACGGAATTCTGATTCTTCATTTACTCCTGTCTGGTCCTCCTTCCACTTGAATGTAACCTGTTATCACCCTACCAGCTCTGCTTCTGTATGTTGTGTATGTCTGTTCATTATGTGTCATGTGTGATGTTTCACTACCAAAACTTACAAAAATGTTTTAATTAATGGGCTTAAAAATAATGTGTGTAATACATGTGTGTGTGTGTGTGTGTGTGTCAGAAAATATATATTTGACATATATATATTTGTCAGCAAAATAGCAACTTTAATGCCTTTAGTTCATGTGACTTCAATAATTTTTGGTAAATACAGTTTAAACATGATCAATAAAATGAAAAAATCTTCAAAATGTAGACATTTGGTCTAAAGTAGGCGGGTCAGATACTGTTTGCTAGATGCTTTAGGGTCATAAATTGCTTATATGACTGAATTATTCGACTTGTCTCTTTTATGGCCATTAGATTCTAAATAAAGCCTAGGGACCTAAGGAGTTTGCCAGGCCCCCAGCCTAGGCTGGGAAGAATCAGACGTTGCCTTCAGCTCTGCCTGGTTAAATCTGCTTACTTACCAGGTTTTTCACCAGAAATAAAAGTTGCTGAGTGTTGACATTGCAATATGTAATTGAGACTATAGGAGAAACAGTTTCACATGCAGGGTGTGTAAGGAAAGTCACGTGTTTTTTGATAAAATGTAATGAGAAGGCATGGAAAGATGTTTTTTGTTAAAGGAATGTGATTTTTTTAGTTCAGAGGTTTGTAAGGATGGTTCTAACCTAAAAGAGTAATAGGACAAGACTGGAGGCTTACACAAGTTGTAAAAGATTCGTGAAAGATTGATTTTGTAAAAGAAGTTCTGTGAGCATGAGCCGGTTGGCTAAATTTGGAAGGTGATTATTTAGTTTTACTGTAAATTAAACATTAAAAGCATGGTGATGCAGTGCCAGAATCTTGGCCCATCTATTTGGATAACAGGGTTTTCTAAGAATATTCATCCATTCTTTAACAGAAAATTGCAAAAGGGTTATACAAGGTTTATGGAAATTTTACCGTATAGTCAAATTAAGTAAGATTGGATAGATTTGTTTATAGGTTTTATCAAGAATTGGGTTTAAGATCAGTTGACGACTAATGCAAAGGCGAAATTTTGCTTTCTCTTTTGAGCAAGATTTCTGTGTAATATTGAAAGATAATGAAAGATTTTTGTTTGCTTTTTAAGTGACAGGGAAAAGATAAGAGAATCGGTTGCTCTCATGCTATCTTTATTGGGCCTTGTTTAGAAGGCCGAATCTCTCCTCTATCAACAAGTAAGATTTTTGCCTTTAAAATTTTTTCAAGTTATCATTTGGCTAAATAAATGACTTATAGTGGACGCGGGATTCTATTTTATAACCTTAAATGTTTAAACCTCTGATATTTGACAAGCATCTTAAAGTCAAATTCTAAATTAAGCCTTTTAAAAAATCTGGTTAACTCTTTTAGATATTGGGTACCCTATAGTCCAAAAGAGACATATTTGTCTTACTTGGTTTGTTACAACAATACAGGAAAAATTGTCAAATGTAAAATGATGTTTGACTTTCTTTGTGTTATATTCATATAAATATGTTATCAACATATGTTCCAAAATTGTATAAGATTCCTATAATTCTGATATGTCTCAGTATATGTTATCAGTAATAATTATGATTATTATGTTAAATTATTTTTTAACATATAAAGAAATGAGGTTTAATTGGCTGATGGTTCTGCAGGATGCACGGGAAGCATAGCTCCGGCATCAGCTTCTGGAGAGGCCTGAAGAACCTGACAATCATGAAAGAAAGCCAAGTGGGAGCAGGCACTTCACATGGCAAAAGCAAAAGGAAGTGAGAGAGAATGGAGGGGCAGGTGTCACACACTTTTAGTTGACCAGATCTCATGAGAACTCATTATGACAACTGCACCAAGGGGTTGGTGTCAAAGCATTCATGAGAAATCTGCCCCATGACCCAATCACCTCCCACCATGCCCCACCTCCAACACTGGAGATTACAGTTCAACATGGGATTTGGGTGGGGACAAATATGCAAACTATATCATTCCACCCCAAATCTCATGTCCTTTTCGCATTTCAAAATACAATCGTTCTTTTTCAATAGTTCCCCACTCCCCAAAGTCTTAACTCATCTAGCAGTAACTCAAAAGTCCCAAGTCCAATCCAGAGTCTCATCTGAAACTCAACTCCTTTCCACGACAAGCCTGTAAAATCAAAACTATTTATTTACTGCCAAGGTACAAGGTGGGGTAGAGGCTTCGAGTAAACATTCCTATTCCCAAAGGGAGAAATCAGCCAACAGAAAGGGGCTCCAGGCCACATGCAGGTTAAAAACCCAGCAGAAAAGTCATTGAGTCTTAAGTTGTCAGAGTGATCTCTTTTGACTCCATGTCCCACATCCAGGGCACACTGGTGCAAGGGGTGGGCTCCCAAGGCCTCGAGCAGCTCCACACTTGTGGCTTCGCAGGGTTCAGCCCTGTTGCTGCTCTCACAGGTTGCTGAGTGCTTGCAGCTTTTCCAGGTGCAGAGTGCAAGCTACCAGTGGATCTACTATTTTGGGACCTGGAGGATGGTGGTCCCCTTCTCATAGATCCACTAGGCAGTGAAGACTCTGTGTGCAGCCTCCAACCCAACTATCCTAGTAGAGGTTCTCTGTGGGGGACCTCTGCAGCAGACTTCTGCCTGGGCACCCAAGCTTTCTCCTGCATTCTCTGAAATCTGGGTGGGGTTGCCAAGCCTCATTCACTCTTGCATTGTGCACCTGCAGGCTTAATGCCACATCGAAGCCACCAAGGCTTACAGTGGCTTGTGCTCTCTGAAGCAGTGTCATGAGCAGTATCTGAAGCCCTTTAAGCCAAGGGTAGAGCTGAAGCATCCAGGATGCAAGGAGCAATGTCCCAAGGCTGCACAGAGTAGTGAGGCTCCAGGCCTGACCCCTAAGAAGCCATTCTTTCCTCCTAGGCCTCCAAGCCTGTGAAGGGAGGGACTGCCATAAAGTTTTCTGACATGCCTTCAAGGCCTTTTACCCTTTGTCTTGGCTAGCAGCACTTGGCTCCCTTTTAGTTATGCAAATTTCTCTAGCAAGTGGACTGCTTGAATTATTCTCCCCCCAAAAGCTTTTTCTTTCTCTGCCACATGGCCAGGCTACAAATTTTTCAAATTTTTAAACTGTTTCCCTTTTAAATATAAATTCCAACTTTAAGTCATTCCTTTGCTCCCATATCTGAGCATAGGCTACTAGAAGCAGCCAGGCCATATCTTAAAGGCTTTGCTGCTTAGAAATTTCTTCTGCCAGATACCCTAGGTCTTCACTCTTTAGTTAACTTCCACAGATCCCCAGGCCATGAACAGAAGGCAGCTAAGCTCTTTGCTAAGGTACAACATGTATGGCCTTTGCTCCAGTTCGCAAAAAGTTCCTCATTTCCATCTGAGACCTCAGCAGCCTGGATTTTACTGTCCATAACACTATTACATTTTGGTCACAGCTCTTTGACCAATCTCTAAGAAGTTCCAAACTTTCCCTCATCTTTCTGTCTTCTGAGCCCTCCAAATTCTTCCAACCTTTGCCCATTACCCAGTTCCAAAGCTGCTTCCCCATTTTTGGTATCTTTATAGCAATGCCCCCTCCTCAGTACCAATTTTCTGTATTAGGCCACTTTCACACTGCTGTAAAGAAATACAAGAAACTGGGTAATTTATATAGAAAAAAGGTTTAATTGGCTCATGATTCTGGAGGCTGTATAGGAAGCATAGCTCCAGTGTCAGCTTCTGAGGAGGAAGCTTACAATCATGACAAAAGGTGAAGTGGGAGAAAGCAGGAGTGAGAAAAGACAGCTATTCTGCTAAATTATTGTGTCCCACAGAGATGACCGGACTTTCACTGTGACTGTTTTGAGACGTGTCTTCCATGATTGCTATTTTACTTTAATGTTTTTCAAAGGCAGTTTTTTCTTTCCTTCTTTCTTTTTTTTTGAGACGGAGTTTCGCTCCCATCACCCAGGCTGGAGTGCAATGGCGTGATCTCGGCTCACCGCAACCTCCGCCTCCTGGGTTCAGGCAATTCTCCTCCCTCAGCCTCCTGAGTAGCTGGGATTACAGGCACGCGCCACCATGCCCAGCTAATTTTTTGTATTTTTTTTTAGTAGTGACGGGGTTTCACCATGTTGACCAGGATGGTCTCGATCTCTTGACCTCGTGATCCACCCACCTCGGCCCCCCAAAGTGCTGGGATTACAGGCTTGAGCCACCGCGCCCGGCCTCTTTCTTTCTTTCTTTCTTTTTTTTTTTTGAGACAGAGTCTTGCTTTGTCGCCAGGCGCCAGGCTAGAGTGCAGTGGCGTGATCTCGGCTCACTGGATAAATTGTGCCCAACATTAACCTTTGTTTTTCTTCTGTTTTCATAGAAATGACTCTTATTGAAAATCTGCCTTCATCACATTCAGAGCCCTAGCCCATCTGCAGTGCCACCTCCTGGATGGAACACAGCTAATTAAATGATCTATTCTCAAGAACTAGACAGGGCTTATGACTACTATCACGAATATTCATAGCTGTTCCTGTAACCGGTTAAATGTATATTTAGCCAACCTGCCATCATATCCGTTACAATTGGCTTAATTATTAAGACTAAATGCTGCATATACGTCTCAGATAATTCAGGAGATGGCTTGATAACACTGTGTATTAGTCAGTTCTCATACTACTATAAAGACATACCTGAGGTGGGATAATTTATTTAAAAAAGAAGTTTAATCAGCTCATCGTTCTGTGGGCTGTACAGGCTTCTGCTTTTGGGAAAGCCTCGGGAAACTTACAGTCATGGTAGCAGGCGAAGGGGAAGCAGGCACATCTTCACATGGCTAGGAGGAGAGAGAGCGAGACAGGGAGGAGAACTTCTACACATTTTCAAAGAACCAGGTCTCATGAAAATTCACTGTCATGAGAACAGCAAGGGGGAAGTCTACCCTCATGATCTAGTCACCTTCCACCAGGCCCTTCCTCCAACATTGAGGATTATAATTCAACATGAGATTTGGGTTGGGACACAGAGCCAAACCATATATCATCCTGCAAGACATGAACCAACAAATCAAAGCTGTGTCTGACCCTACATTGTTGCTAGATCATCCTAATTCAGGTCAGGACTATTTTGGTGGCAGAAGCTACTTATGACTTTGGCCCTCGTGCAAGAACAGGCAGACTTCTGCATTGTGGATTTTACTGTCACTGCACCCTCTGCAGAGGAATGCCAGGCAGGCTTTCCCAGAGACTTTCTAGACCTTGCACCACAATGCCCCAACAAATATTATCTGTAAGTCCAGGTACTCAGGAATATTTCCAACCCCAAGTAGATTAGTTCTATTCTGATGCCCAGTGACTGTCTCCATTAGCAGTAAGTTCTTAGCTAGAATGAATACAGAGCCCAAATCCCATAGAAATGAGTGGAACTAGGCAGTGAGGAATTGTAACAGAGGACACCCATTTTTCCAAGAGATAAATGAATAATTAAAAGTTTTTTTCTCTTCTCTTTTCTCAACTTCCTACTTACCTCTTTGGAAATACAGTTGTAACCTTTTCACCTCCCCTAACCAGACATTCCCTACCAGGCCAACTCATCTAACTGTGCTAAAAAGCTCTGCTGTGAAGCTCTCTTCAACCAGGAGGTTGTCTAGGAGACAACAGTTCATTTACATCCCAAAGTATGCCCACGACAAAACTCTGTCCCACCTGGAGGGTTGTGGCCACCTTTATGATCTTGTTCTGCCCACAAAGGCACCAGTGATCACCAGCTCGGCTACCCATGAAATAAGGCAGTGAAGCAAGCTCTGTGGACCCTCAGCTGCTCAATTCCTCCCCTGTGTGCCATTCATGCGAATCCCCCTTTAAAAGCACCCACTTTCTGCCCCAAAAGTGAAGTGGTGCCCTTAAGGCAGGAAGTCTGCATATGTTCCCCTAAGTTAACTTTGGAATAAAAAATCACTTTCTTTATACCAGACCTCACTCTTGTTAACTGGACTCTGCAAGCAGCGAGCAAATGGACCTGCATTTTGGTTCTTTGGTACCTTCAATAACAGAGTATTCATCTTTCTTTCTTGTTGAGACAGGCTAGAGTGCAATGGTGCAATCATGGCCCAATGTAGCCTCACTCTCCTGGAGTCAAGTGATCCTCCCACCTCAGCCTCCTGAGTAGCTGGAACTACAGGTATGTGCCACTGCACCTGGCTAATTTTTAAAATGTTTTTGAAGACACAGGATCTGTGTTGCCCAGCCTGGTCTTGAACTCCTGAGCTCAAGCAATCCTCCTACCTCAGCCTCCCAAACTATTGGGATTACAGGAATGAGCCACTGCACCTGGCTTATAGAGTACTTTTCTAATATGTGAGTGGATGGAGGGAACAACAGGCTGTGTGTATGTATATACATTTATGTCTATTTGTACTGAGCCATTGAAATTTCTTTGAAACTGTCTTTAATTGCGTAATATTTCATCCTATGAATAAACCATAACTCATGTCTACCGTTGAACATTTTGGTTATGTGCAGTCACTTTCATTCAGTATTCCCCGATGTCCCTACTTTTCTATAGTGTAGAAGCACTTGAAGAAACAATCAGGACCAATCTCTCTTTCCATCAGTAGCCTTTGTGCCAAACAAGTGGACACATTTCCAATTATCACAGCCAGGCTTGTCTGGTGCCATATCCCCTAACAGTCTGAACGCAGCGCACAGGTCAACATTCCGAGCTGGTGTGCTCTTAGAGCATCACGTTTCAAAACTGGGCTCTGCTCAGTTGGGCGTGTCAAAGCTGGAAACAGCAATGACTCAAGCATACTTTCTGTGGCCGGGGGTAGGTGGGTGACTGAAAATGCAGGAAAGGTGGTAGCAGCATGCCTTCCGTCCTCGAGCCACTTGTTTCTATATAACGATCCGTTTTGTCTCTCCCTAATTTGGGACCCTTTTTAGTTGGGTGGTTGTTATTATGGTCTTTGGATATGTTCAAACTCCAAGCATGTGAACATTGCCTTAATTACACTTTGTAAATAGTATTTTCCTCCGAATCCGCCTAAAATGCAGAAACAGTTTTATTCATTATAATATTACAGTGGCTTACTCCCCTGCTTCTGGAAGACTTCTTGGTTGCCCCACACCCAGGGAGGCAGCCTTTCCGTTTTAAACAGGAGTCATCAATATGTTGCTCTGTCTCTGTTCCTGTTTCCCTTCCACTGCTGTATGTAGGGAGTGGGTGGGACAGATGATTTGTCTTTAAAATTCACGGGTCTCCAAGAGAAGTTGAATCAAGGTCTGGTGTTGATCATGAGATCCTGGACATAATGTCGATGCAATCATTGGACAAGTCTTTTGGGATGTCATGGGGAAGAGGATGAGTATATTTTTCCCAGCATCCAGGAAGGAAATGAATATTTATGATCCAGCCCGCAGGTCATGGTAGATTGGATTATCATTTTCAATTCTTCACTCTCTCCCGGCGTTTGGAGTTTGCAGCCACATACTTTGTCATATGACTTTGCAGTATCTTCTGTTAGAATAGCTGGTATCCGAGACGTTCTTCGCTGAGAGTCGCCGCGGTTTCCTGCTTCAACAGTGCTTGGACAGAACCCAGCGCTCGTCCCCCACCCCGGCCGGCCGCCCACAGCCAGCCCTCAGTCACCTCCACACCGCGTCCTCGGATCGTCCCAAGGCCCCCCGCCTCTCCAGCGCCGCGCAGCCACTGCCGTCGCCGCCTCTCCTTAGCAGCCGCCATGACGACTGCATCACCTTCGCAGGTGCGCCAGAACTACCACCAGGATTCATAGGCCACCATCAACCGCCAGATCAACCTGGAGCTCTCCGCCTCCTGTGTTTACCTGTCCATGTCTTACTACTTTGACCGCGATGATGTGGCTTTGAAGAACTTTGCCAGGTACTTTCTTTACCAGGCTCACGAGGAGAGGGAACATGCCGAGAAACTGATGAAGCTGCAGAACCGACGAGGTGGCCGCATTTTCCTCCATGATATCAAGAAACCAGACCGTGATGACTGGGAGAGCGGGCTGAATGCCATGGAGTGTGCGTTACATTTGGAAAAAAATGTGAATCAGTCACTACTGGAACTGCACAAACTGGCCACTGACAAACATGACCCCCATTTGTGTGACTTCATTGAGACGCACTACCTGAATGAGCAGGTGAAATCCATCAAAGAATTGGGTGACCACGTGACCAACTTGCACAAGATGGGAGCACCCCAGTCTGGCTTGGCAGAATATCTCTTTGACAAGCACACCGTGGGAGACAGTGATAATGAAAGCTAAGCCTTCGGCTAATTTACCCATAGCCACGGGGTGATTTCCCTGGTCACCAAGGCAGTGCGTGCATATTGGGGTTTCCTCTACCTTTTCTATAAGTTGTACCAAAACATCCACTTAAGTTCTTTGTACCATTCCTTCAAATAAAGAAATTTGGTACCCAGGTGTTGTCTTTGAGGTCTTGGGATGAGTCAGAAATCTATCTAGGTGAGCCTCCAGATTCTTTAAGTGCCATTCAGTGTTGTTCCCCCCACACCACCACCAGTCACCCATTCAGGAATCTCGACTCAGCTCACTGCAGCCTCCACCTCCTTGGTTCAAGTGATTCTCCTGCCTCAGCCTCCTGAGTAGCTGGGATCACAGGTGCATGCCACCATTCCCAACTAGTTTTTGTATTTTTAGGAGAGATGGTTTCACCATGTTGGTCATGCTAGTCTCGAACTCCTGACCTCGTCATCCGCCCACCTCAGCTTCCCAAAGTGCTGGGATTACAGGTGTGAGCCACTGTGCCCAGCCTCCCTTGTTCAGTTTTAGTCATGCTGATAAAAAAAAAACCGAGAATATTTGTATTAAACTCCTTAGCTTGGGCAGTATACTAAAGTGTGGCTGTCTTGGATTCAGACAGGACTAAGGGTTTCCCACTGAATCCAGTGTCTTGAGTTAAATGTTTCCAATGGTTCAGTCTAGCTTTCACAATTTTTATGATTAAAAGGCATTAAAAAAAAGAATAGATGGTATCCATTTCTCTCCTGGCATTGAGTTTGGCTGTGTGAGTTTTAGGTGGATGGAACATATGCCACATCTGAGCAGATGTTTTGAGAGCCCTTGTGTAGTTCAGCCATTGCTCTTCACCGTAAGACTGAGGTATAGGCTACTCCTTCAGCCTGTGCTCTGGAAGAATGAAGATGGAGCAGATGTGTAATGTGAGTGAGAAGCAAACACTTTTTACTGTAAGCCACTGAGCTTTGAGTATAATTTGTTACTGCAGAATAACCTTGTGAAAGATGACTAGTATGTTGTATAAACAAACACAAACCAAAACAACAACAAAAATAAATTTCAGGATAATATCTTGAATTTTTGTTTTTTGAGACAAAGTTTCGCTCTTGGGCAGTTTGCCCAGGCTGGAGTGCAGTGGTACGATCTCGGCTCACTGCAGCCTCTGCCTCCCGGGTTCAAGTGATTCTCCTCCCTCAGACTCCTGAGTAGCTAGAATGACAGGTGTGCACCACCACGCCTGGCTAATTTTTGTGTTTAGTAGAGATGAGGTTTCACTATGTTAGCCAGGCTGGTCTTGAACTCTTGACCTCAGGTGATCTGCCCACCGTGGCCTCCCAAAGTGTTGGAATTACAGGTGTGAGCCACCACACCTGGCCCAATATCTTGATTTTTTTTAAAGTATGACAATGATATATCTTGCTATGAATTTCTTTAGGTTTATCCTGTTGAGTTTGCTCAGCCTTTTGAGCCTGTAGGTTTTAATCTTTTGCCAGATCTGGGTTATCTTCAGCCATTATTTCTTTAGGTGATTTTTCGGCCCTACCTTCCTCCTCCTCTCCTTCTGAGATTGCAACGACACAATGTTAGATCTTTTCTCGTAGTCCCACAAGTCTCTGAGGCGCTGATCATTTATTTTTTCAGCCTATTTTCTCTGTGTCGTTCAGGTCGTGTAATTTACATTGTTCTGTCTTCCAGTTCACTGATTCTTTCCTTTGTTCCCTCTGTTCTGCTATTGAACCCTTCCACTGAGTTTTTTTCTGGAATTGTATATTTTAGTTCTAAAATTCTCACTTGGCTCTCTATGTCTTCCATTTCTTTCATGAGAATTGTTTGTTTCAAACATGTTTGTAACTGCTCACTGAAGCGTCGGTAGGATAGCTACTTTGAAAATCTTTGCCAGATACTTCTAACAACTCTGTCGTCTTGGTGTTGGTACCTACTGATTATCTTTTTTCGCTCAAGTGGAGATTTTCCTAGTTCTTGGTATGTCTAGTGCCTTTCAACTGAAACCTGAACCTTTTGGATATTATGAGACTCTGGATCTTCTGTTTTAGCTGGCCATTTTTGACACCGCTTTGGCAGGGGAAGGGCACCTAATTGGGGCACACCATCACTGTCAGGTGAGTGCAGAAGTCTAGGTTCTCTGCTTGGCCTTTGTTAACATCCAGAGTCGGGGAGAGTATCCTTATTACTGTTGGGTGGGAGTGTAGGGTTAGAGTTCCCCAGTAGGCCTCACTGATTACATACATGTATACATATACATATGCATGTGCATACACATACACACACACACATATCTTTTATTAATCCCAAATTTGATAGTACAGGATAACATTAAGGTTGTTTGACCTAAGGGCAGGATTTAGTAAATACGTGAAAGAAATCTCAGATGCATTCCCACAACTGGGGTGGAAGTCCAGACTTCCCATATGCTCTCCACTGACGTGGGGACACGATATGGCAGGAAGGTCTCACTGCCACTCACTGGGGATGCTACTTGGCCTTCTCTGACAACACGCTGGACAGAGTGTGGGTGTTAGAGGTCTCGGCGCCGCAGCCTGCATTCGCCGGCATGAGTGGGACTGGGTCTGCAGCATTTTCTGTAGTGTCTGGCTGGAGGAGACAGTTGCCTAAAAGCTTTGTCTTACTAGGCTGCCTCTTTTTTGGTTCCTTGGCTAGAGGGAGGAGTCTTTTCTGGAGATTGTTTTTGGTCTGCATTCAGCATTTCTAGGTAGCTGGCTCCTTCAGCTCCAAGTCAGGGATCTCTGAAGCAAAGACAAAACCCGGGGAACTCAGTACCATGGCATTCCTTGGGTCCCAAGGTCTCCAGCTGGTCTGCCTTTGCTTCTTCCTTTAGAGTGTTATATCTGTTTTATATATAATGTCCAGTGTTTCTAGTTGCATTTTGTGGGGGGAATAGCGAGAAGTATGTCTGTCTTTCCAGAAGCAGAAGTCTCCAATACAATGTGATTTTATTTATCTAAATGTTTAAAGTTATACATACTGTCACAGGTATGCATGTTTTTAATAAATGGATGCATATGTAAGCTGGAGGGCAATACAGCTAATCCACCCTAGTGTTGACAATTGATCTTCCCTGATCACTGCCGCCCAATCTCTGGCTCCTCACACTTCTTTAGTGTTTTCTTATGGCATCTAGTATTCCCTGCCCTCACGCTGTGTGTTTGTTTATTGTCTTTTTCCTCATACGAGAATGAAAATTCCAAGAGGGCAGGAATGTTATCTGTCTTGCTCACTGTATCCTTAACACCTAGACTATGCAGTAAGCACTCAATAAGCATTTACTGAGAGAATAAATTAATGAAAAAGTGAATAAGAAGGGGATAAGGCTGGTGGCTCGTGCCCATAATCCCAGCACTTTGGGAGGCTGAGGCGGGCGAATTACGAGGTCAGGAGTTTGAGACCACCAGCCTGGCCAACATGGTGAAACCCCATCTCTACTAAAAATACAAAAAATTAGCTTGGCCTAGTGGTGGATGCCTATAATCGCAGCTACTTGGGAGGCTGAGGCAGGAGAATTGCTTGAACCTGGGAGGCAGAGGTTGCAGTGAGCTGAGACCATGCCACACTGTACTCCAGCCCGAGTGACGGAATGGGACTCTGTCCCAAAAAAAAAAAAAAAAAAAGGAGATAAAATGTAGCAGTACTTTCTCTGTATTAAAAACAAAACACGTTGAAAAGACTGAGAATATCACCTCTTCCTCCAATGAGAGGCACGTGGAAATGCAAGGGAGTGGGGGAACACAGTTACGGGTGGAATGTGGACTCTGATTTATAAGCCAATTAATGACAGATATCGATGTTTTAAGGAACCAGTTACTTGTAACACAATTCACAACTGATCAGAACACACAAGTGGGAATGATCAGCTGGAAAGAAGCTCTCTATTGTTTTCATTCCTATTTTGTTATTATTACTTAAAATTGTTTTAAACAGCTTTTAGGTTCAGAGGTACATGTGCCGCTTTGTTATGTGGGTAAACTCATGTCATAGGGGTTTGTCGTACAGATTATTTTGTCACCCAGGTACTCAGCCTAGTACTCGATAGTTATTTTTTTCTTATCCTCTCCAGATGCTGGCGAGGTTGCGGAGCAAAGGGAACATTATACACTGGTGGTGGGAGTGTAAATTAGTTCAACCATTGTGGAAAGCCGTGGGGCGATTCCTCAGAGAGCTAAAAACAGAACTACTGTTTGACCAGCAATCCCATTACTGGGCATATACCCAAAGGAATATACGTCATTCTCCCGTAAAGACACATGCACACGAATGTTTACTACAGAACTGTTCACAATAGCAAAGACATGGAATCGACCTAAATGCCCATCAGTGACAGACTGGATACAGAAAATGTGGTACACATACACCACGGAATACTCTGCAGCTGTAAAAAAGAACGAAATCATGCCTTTTGTAGGAAAATGGATGGAGCTAGAGGCCATTATCCTTAGCAAACTACTATAGGAACAGAAAACCAAAAATCACATGTTCTCACACACAAGTGGGAGCTAAATAATGAGAACTCATGGACACAAAAAGGGGAACAGCAGACCCTGGGGCATTCCTCCTTTTCTAGGTAAGTTTTTCTTTTGGGATTTGAGCCTCTTTGGATTTGAAGTTTAGCATAGACCCGGAAGATGAATCTGTCTTCTGAGTTTCATTTTTCCTAATCTCCTGGGGACACAGCATTGCCTATGAGCTAAGAGTACAGCCCCTGGGGCAGTGCTATGGAGTGAATGTGTCTCCCAAAATTTATGTGTCGAAAACTTCATCCTCAATGCAACAATGTCGGGTAGTGGGGCCTTTGGAGAGTGTTTAGATCATAGGGGTTCCGCCCTCATAAATGCCACTGTCAAAAGGGCTTGTGGGGTAGGCTTGCTCTCTCTTCCCCTCCTGCCTTCCACCATGTGGGGACACAGTAAGAAGTTCCACAGCAGATGCTGTCATCTTGATCTTGGACTTCCTAGGCTTCAGAACAGGGAGAAATAAATTTCTGTTCTTTGTCAATTGCTCAATCTCTGATATTCTGCAATACTAGCACAAAACAGGCTAAGAAAGCCAGCCTGCCAGTATTCAGGTTCTGGCTTGACTACTGACTCATTAGGCAAGGGACCTAATCTGCAATCCTCAGCTTTCCCATCTATAAAATGGGAATAATAATAGCATCTACCTCTAAGGATGGCTGTAGACTGAATTATTACTTACAAAATGCTTAGAATGGTGTCTGAAACATCGTAAGAGCTCAGTTAAAATTGGCTATTGCCAGCTTCTTGTTAATAGCTTTTAAGATTGAAGTGATAACTATCCAGGTGAAATCCAAGCTGAGAACGAAACTGAAGCCAGGCACTTTTGGGGTTGGCCACAGTAGGCAAGACGCTGACGACTGTGGTCACCAACTGCCCAGAACCCACCCCTGCCAATACAGGAGGACCTCACAGAGAACAGCCTCAGGCGAAAGAGGTGCCCACGTTCTGCCTGGACGTCGGCAAAAGAATGACTCATTAAGAAAGACAGGCAAAGACTGCAGGGAGGGGCTTCACCAATGTGGCTGTCCTTTCCAGCCCTCGTTCTCCTCTCACACGCTGTCCTGCGTTGAGAGCAAGATTTCCTCCCTTTGCCTCTCTGACCTCCCCACTCTGAGTGGGTCTGTTTCATCCCTCTGCGCCCTCATCCTGCAGGGATCCTTGAGGAGCTGTGTCAGGCTGAACTCTGGCATTTGCAAAGCTAATGGTCACTAGGAGCAGCCAGGGCTTCTCTGGGGCGGGCCCGGAGGGAAGCTCAGGAGGGGGCGCTGCTTTAACCTTGGCTCTGAGTCTGTTGGAGAAGACTCAGGATTTCTCGAGGCTGAAGCCAGAATTGCCATCAGGTGCTCTATTAGTCCTGGGAGTGACGACCTTGCAGCGAGGATTACCCTGGGACAATCCAGGCTTGTTCGGCTCTACCCTAGGTCTGTGAGGTGAGCAGCTGCCTGGCAATCCTACTGCCAGTGTTCAGTGAGACGGCACATGCTCAGTTTGCTCCTGCCTGTGTCAGCCATCACCAGCTTTGCAGTCTCAACCACTGGGTCTAACCTTCTTGGCCTTTTCCTTTAACTCGGCTCTGCTCAGTCTCCCCCTTCCCTTCAGTCCTGCCCTTTGATTGTATTCTCTCAGAGTTAACCCTAATTCTGGCCTCCAGGTCTCCGTAACTATTATTCACAGCCACCCGTTGGACAAAGCCCAATCCCTGCTGCCCAAGGAATCATCTGTTTGGTCCGGATCTGAACCCTGGATCCTGCCCCATCGCAGGCTCTTGAGGCTGTTTGGGAAGGGAATGGAACTGGTTCTGGGGACCTGGCTGTATGCTCAGGGCCGACACTGTCATATAAAATGAACCTAAGCCCACGTGGCACTGTCCACCACAACCATGGCTGAATCAGAGGTGAGGCCAAGAGTTTGTGAGTGGAGCACCTGATGAGTCTGCTGGAAACTTTCAGACCCCTGTAGGTGGAGAGTTAGACTTCAGCTTCTTACATAAACCCAGGAGGCACTGAAGACTGCCCACCCATTAAACCAGAAGTTAAAAAACCCCAAAACCCAAAACCTCTGTTATCCAGTCTGGGAAAGCAGAAGCTGCACTTTGCCCAGGTCAGTGGGTAGAAGAAGCGCTGCCATGAGCAATTCGAGGCTCAGCCCGTACTATGTGAGTGTGTGAAGTTCAGATTCACACCACGTGAGTGATACAGGAAACGAAGTCATGCAGGAACTCCAGGCAAGGAATGGAACGTAAACACTGCCCTGAAGCCTGGAGAACCCCAGCGTAAGCAGATGAGAAGCTAAAAGATGCCTGCGTATCCCAGGGTGCTGGAACTCCCATGGAGAATCACCCTGTGGAAGACAAGCTAGCGGGAAAGATTCTAAGCCATGAGAGGAAATGAATTCGTGAGACGGAGCAGCTACAGACACACAAATAAGATTGCGCTCCCAAGAAAGATGATAAACCAATCGGGAAGAACCTTACACAGGTGCACAGAGGAGAAGCGCAGGTGTTATGAGAGCCGAGGGGAGGAGCAGTTAACCGCTCGTTGAGAGGATGACCACCTGGTCTTAGGCTTAGAGGAGGAGTAGGAGAGCGCCAGTGAAGTCAGGGACGGCTTCTAGGGCAAAAGGACCAGTGAAAGGTAAGAAATCGTCCCGTTTGTGTGAATGTGAGCCCACAGCAAGTGAGAGCTGCTGGCATAGGGAGTGTGAGGCCAGTGTGGGAGATATGCTAGAGGCAGGTAGGGGCCAGAAGATGAAGGCCATGTATATTTTGCTAATTTATTTATTTTCTTTTTCTTTCTTTCTTTCTTTCTTTCTTTCTTTCTTTCTTTCTTTCTTTCTTTCTTTCTTTCTCTCTCTCTCTCTCTCTCTCTTTCTCTCTTTCTTTCTTTCTTTTTTTTGGTAAGACAAGGAGTCTTGCTATGTTGCCCAGGCTGGCCTTGAACTCTTGAGCTCAAGTGATGCTCCCGCCTCAGCCTCTATCTTTCTGCCCCAGCCCCCTGAGGAGCTGGGACCACAGGTGCACACCACTGTGCCTGGCTTGATTGCTTAGGCCTCATCCAAAACTGTAACAACAAACAACTCCAAAATAGTCTTGGATGTTTTTCAGCTCAAAGCCATTTATCTCCTTCCTTGAAAGTTTAGGGCCAGTTTTGCAGCCAGAATCTTGCAGCAGCTTTTGCCAGTGTGGACTCTGAGAAATGAAATGCATGTGGGGTGTTCCATTGCTCAAGCTGAATGCAATGCACAAGGAATCTGGGCCTCCCAGAGGAAGGGAGAAGGAGCTGCCGAAGTCAAGTTTGTTTATTAGAGCTGTATGTACCCTGTTGCTCACTCTTAGGGCCCAGGAGAATGAGGTTACAGCCAGCTGGCCTTTGCCACCGAGCTCCACAGTCTAAACGCTTCACAGGAAAGAATTTGGCTGGCCCCCAGGCCCCTTGGCCCACTGCTCAGTTCTTACTGAACAGATCCACGCTTGGATCCCAGGCACAAGCTGGGGAGTCTGTTCCACATCCAGCTGAAGGTGTGAATGACTGCAGTTAAGCCAACGAAATGATTGGAGACTGATCTTAAGGGAGGGAGAGTATTATCTATGCCTTTCAAGAATGTATTGGCTCCCGCTTTCTCCCTCTGCCCAGTTTTGGATTGTGGAATGATGGCGGAGTAGCAGGTGCCAACCCCAGCCTCACTTCCCCCTGCTGACTTCCCAGGTGTCTCGTAGGAGGTTCAGGACTGGACCCACCCCCCAGGCTCTACACAGAAAAGGTGATCTTGGGTGAATCTCTGCAACAGGGCTTTTGCCCACGGTGTGTAATGTGTGAAAAGCCAGGGATGGCGGCATATGGAGAATGCTTTGAAGCCCAGGGAGTGCGTCGATTCTCCCAGAATGCCTGGCAGGGATGCAGCTGGCTGCCTTCCTGTGCCCGTGGCAGACGTAACTATCAACACATGTCTCAGTGATCTATTGCCACAATCAATGCAGCAGAACAAACCACCCAGAATTCAGTGGCTTGCAGCAAGTGTCTGCCTAGCCCAAGAGAGTCGTCGGGTCAGTGACTCAGGCTGGATGACTGGTCTTGGCTAGGCTTCCTCACGTGACCTAAAGGGTGGCAGGCTGTCGGGTAGGTGCTCACCTGTCTGGGGCTTAGCTGGGGAGCCTTGGCTGTGCAGAGAAAACTTTCTAGAAAACTCTGCCATTCTTCCAGAGGCTGGCCGGGCATATTCTCATGGCAAAGGTGGAGGGACAAGAGCAGAAGTGGCAACCTGCTGGCATTTTTGAAGCTTCTGCTGTGTCACAACCTTGGCTAAACTCAGAATGAAGGGGAGAATGCACACCATCTCGCCATAGGAAGAGCCCAAAAGTCCATTGTAAGGGGGTGAATATGGTGAGGGGTGAAGATTTGAGGCACTTAAAGCAATCAGCTTCCCAAAACATGTTTCAACTCAGTCCTCCACAGCTGCTACCAATCGATTCAGTTCAGACACAACTTAAAAGCTGTTTGCCATTACGACTCTAAACACAATTTGCAGGCTAGGTTTTGTGCAGCCCTTCAGTTCCAAAGGAGTGCTTCAGGGAGCTCTGCAGGGACGGGGGTGATGGAAGGAGGGGAGGATAAAAGGCAGGGTCCTGGGTTCTCCTGCTGCCTTAAAGCTAATCCACTCCTACTTGTTTTATTCCTTTATAAATCTCAAAGTCTCAGTAGATCCTGGGACCAGAATCGGGCTCACTGTCACTGTGCTACATTCTATTGGTCAAAGTAATAAATTACCTAAATTCAAATGAGGTCTGGGTGGTTTTTGTGTTTTTTTTTTTTTTTTTTTATTGGTAGAGGCAGGTTTTCACCCTGTTGGCCAGGCTGGTCTCAAACTCCACTTCCTTTTCCTGGAAGGTTCACTTTGAGAGGAGCCAGTCATGTAAGTGTCTGCCTACTCTCAGAATGCCATACTCAAGCCAGCCCTGTGGAGAGAGATGCCTGGTCAGTCTCGAGAGGTGGTAGCTCTATCAGCCTAGGAAGTATACAATCTTGACAAGACCCAGCCCAAGCCACCATCTGACCAAACTATATGACAAATCCCAGGTGACAGTCACTCAGCTGAGCCCAGTCAATCCACAGGGGCATGAGAGGTATTAATAAGGGGTTTAAAAATGTTTAATCAAGAGGTAATTCGCACGCCATACAGTTCAGCAATTTAAAGTGTACAATTCAGTTGTTTTAAGGATATTCACAGTTTTACGGTCATCACTACAATCGAATTGGAGAACACTTTCATCACTCCCAAGAGAAATCCTGCGACCTCCAGCACTCACTCCCCATTTGTCCGGCCTCCGCTAACCCCTCCACC
The DNA here is from genome assembly GCF_049354715.1 of Callithrix jacchus. Classification (NCBI taxonomy): domain Eukaryota; kingdom Metazoa; phylum Chordata; class Mammalia; order Primates; family Cebidae; genus Callithrix; species Callithrix jacchus. Next base: position 75,245,396 of record NC_133518.1, read on the forward strand.
CCGAGCAACCAGTCATCTACTTTCTATCAATGTAGATTTGCCTGTTCTGGACAGTAGGGAGTCTTTTCTCCACTGCTTTCAGAGAAATGGAGTCAATCATACGTGGCCTTCTGGGACTGCCTTTTTAAACTGGCACCGCGTTTTCAAGGGTCTTCCATGCTGTAGCATGTATAGGAACGTCATTTCTCTTTACTGTCAGTAGTATCTTTCTGTATAGACAGATCATATTTTATTCATCCATTCTGCCATTGGTGGACATTCGGTTGCTTCCACTTTTTGGCCATTTGTCAGTAATGTTCCTATGAACGTTGCCGTACAAGCTTTTGTGTGAACATATGTTTTCAGTTCTCTTAGGCGTATATCTAGGCTGGCAACTTCTTTTTTGAACTTTTAGGTTCAGGGTACATGCGCAGGGTTGTTACACAGGTGAACCTATGTCACAAGGTTTGTTGTACAGATCATTTCATCACCCAGTACCCCACAGTCATCCGTGTCTACGCTGTTGTGAATAGTGTTACAATAAACCTTTTCGTGCAGGTGTTTTTATGGTGGAATGATTTATATTCCTCTGGGGTATATACCTAGAAATGGGATTGTTGGGTTGAATGGTAGTTCTGCCTTTAGCTCTCTGAGGAATTGCCACACTGCTTTCCACAATGGTTGAGCTAATTTGCACTCCTACCAGCAGTGTATACGTGTTCCCTTTTCTCTGCAAGCTCACCAGCATGTTATCTTTCGACTTTTCATTAATGGCCATTTGGTTGGTGTGAGATGGTACCTCACTGTGGTTTTGATTTGCATTTCTCTAATGATTGGTGATGTTGAGGTGTTTTTCATATGCATGTTGGCCACATGTATGTCTTCTTTTGAAAAGTGTCTGTTTATGTCCTTTGCCCACTTTTGAATGGGGTTGTTTGTTTTTCTCTTGTAAATTTGTTTAAGTTCCTTATAGAAGCTGGATATTAGACCTGTGTCAGATGCATAGCTTGCAAATATTTTCTCCCATTCTGTAGGTTGTCTGTTTATTCTGTTGATAGTTTCTTTTGCTGTGCAGAAGCTCTTTAGTATTTTTTTTTTTGAGAGAGAGTCTTGCTCTGTCGCCCAGGCTGTAGGGCAGTGGTCCGATCTTGGCTCATTACAACCTCTGTCCCTGGGTCAGGCAATTTTCCTGCCTCAGCCTCCTGAGTAGCTGGGACTACAGGCACGTGCCACCATGCCCAGCTAATTTTTTTGTATTTTTAGTAGAGACAGGGTTTCACCATGTTAGCCAGGATGGTCTCCATCTCCTGACCTTGTGATCTGCCTACCTCGGCCTCCCAAGGTGCTGGGATTACAGGCTTGAGCCACCGCACCCGGCCAGAAGTTCTTTACTTTAATTAGATCCCATTTGTCAAATTTTTGTTTTAGTCGAAACTGCTTTTTGGTGTCTTGTCATGAAATCTTTGCCTGTGCCTATGTCCAGGATGGTATTGGCCAGGTTGTCTTCTGGGTTTTTACAGTTTTGAGTTTTACATTTAAATCTTTAATCCATCTTGAGTTGATTCTTGTATGTTGTATAAGGAAGGGGTCCAGCTTCCATCTGCATATGGCTGCTACCCAGTTATCCCAGCACCGATTATTGAACTCGGAGTCTTTTCCCCATTGCTTGCTTTTTTGCCAGCTTTGTCAAAGATCAGGTGATCGTAGGTGCAGCCTGATTTCTGGCTCTTTATTCTGTCCCATTGGTTTGTGTGTCTGTTTTTGTACAGTGCTACTTTGTTTGGTTACTATAGCCCTGGCCTGTAGCTTAGTTCGAAGTCGAGTAACACGATGCTTCCAGCTTTGCTCTTGTTTTTGTTCTGTTTTTCGCGTAGAATTTCTTGGATATTTGGGCTGTTTTTTAGTTCCATTTGAATTTTAAGTTTTTTATAGTTCTCTGAAGAATGTCATTGGTAGTTTGATAAGAATAGCATTCAGTCTGTAAGTAAATTGCTTTGGGGAGAGTGTGCATTTTAATGATATTGAATCTTCCTACCTGCGAGCATGGGCTGTCTTTCCATTTGTGTCTTCTCTGATTTCTCTGAGCGGTGTTGTGGAGTTTTCACTGTGGAGATCTTTCATCTCCCTGGTTAGCTGTATTCCCGGGTATTTTATTCTTTTTGTGGAAGTTGTGAATGGGATTGCCTTCCTGATTTGAGTCTGTTGTTGATGTATAGGAAAGCTAGTGATTTTTGAGCATTGATTTTTGTATCCTGAAACTTTGCTGAAGGAGTTTTGGGGCTAAGACTACAGGGTTTTCTAAATATAGAATCGTGTCCTCTGCAAACATGTGGCAAGGAAGTTGCCCAGGTGCCAAGAGACTGAAGGCACAATCTGTCCCAGTATAATGAATAACTGATTACTTAGTTTTAGCAATGATACCAAACATATTTAGAAACAATCACATAATCAATTATATAATCAATCTTATTAAATCATGATTCTTGATTAATCTTCGCTTTAGTATTATAGTGTAGAAACATTCTTGTCTTCTAGTATAGACATAATCAGGTGAAATACAGTCAGGAACTGAAGGGACACCGTGAGAAGTGCTCAGGAGGCGAGCGTGAGAGCCCTGCGGTAGCGCCAGTGCCCGGGAAGGCTCCTGTTACTTAGCAGGCCGGGAAGGGGAGTCTCCCTCTCACTGGGGAGTCCAGAGAACACTCTGCTCTGCCCGGCTTTTGAGGAAGGCCTGACATTAGCCAGGCCTGCCCGCAGACATCCAGGCTTAAATGCCTCTCTGTGGTGCTGTGCTCCAATGGTCACCATCCCTGTCCGCTTTCATGCTCCGCTTTCTCACCCGGAGCTCTTTTTAAGTTCTTAAAAGTTGTGAGAAGAATAGAGGAATCCTAAAAGCTGTTAATCTTTCCGATAAGTACATAGAAAGATGCTGACGTATGTGCCTCCCCTCCCTGCAGGGGCTACCTGAAAGGGAGGGTCCCCCTGTACTGTAAGCACTGATTTGCTTGACACTATCAATCATGTCAGATGATTCACTCTCCTGCCTCGCCCCCCTGCCTTGTATACAATAAACATCAGCGTGCCCAGGCACTCGGGCCACTGCCGGACTCTGTGCTTTGGCAGGCAGTGGACCCTGGGTCCAAACTCTGTTTTCTTTTTCTTGATATCTTGTGTCTTTTATTTCCACAGTTTCTCGTCTCCACACCTGTAGAGAGGGGCTCACAGGATCCTGTAAGGCTGGACCCTACACAACAGGGAGGGTTTGACTTCCTCTTTTCCTTTTGGATGTCTTCTTTTTTTTTTTTTTTTCCAGACGGAGTTTGACTCTTGTTGCCCAGGCTGGAGTGCTATGGCACGATCTTGGCTCACTGCAACCTCTGCCTCCCCGGTTCGAGTGATTCTTCTGCCTCAGCCTCCTGAGTAACTGGGATTACAAGCAGGTACCACCATGCCTGGCTAATTCTGTATTTTTAGTAGAGATGGGGTTTCTCCAAGTTGGTCAGGCTGGTTTTGAACTCCTGCCCTCAGGTGGTCTGCCCGCCTTGGCCTCACAAAGTACTGGGATTACAGGCATGAGCCCCTGCACCCAGCCTGCATGCTCCTTATTTCTTTCTCTTGCCTGATTGCTCTGGCTGGGACATTCAATACCATGTTGAATAGGAGTGGTGAGAGGGAAGATGTGCTCTACCAAATATCAGCTGGAAGTTAACCTCCTGAGGTGATGCCAAGGTCAAGGCATAGATGGTGAGGTTACAAATGAGGTTACGGCAGCCCTAGTCACTCCCTACAGAGCCAGTAATGGACAGAGAGCCAGGGAGCAGGGACACAGGGAGGAGACATCAGATGCGATTTGAGGATGAAACGGCAGTTGCCTTTTCCCAACTCACGTTACAGGGGAAACCTGAAACATGTCAGAGATACAGCCTCCTCGTGCACGTTGGGCATCTCTTTGAAGAAGAAAGGAGAAGGAGGAGAAAAGAGCATTTATGGAGCATCTGCTCCTGCTGGGCACAGCATAAAGGACTCTTCACACACAGGCTAATTTAAGCCCTCCCAGGATGGGGTATTGTCATCCTCCTTTTACTAATTAGGATTCACCTTTAACCACAGTCAATAGCTATTTTAAAAGTTGAGGCCAGGAGTGGTAGCCCACACCTGTAATGTCTGCACTTTGGGAGGCCGAGGTGGGAGAACGGCATGAGTCCAGGAGTTCAAGACCAGCCTGGCCAACATGAGACCCCATCTCCACCACCAAAAAAAGAAAAAGAAAGGAAAAGAAATTAGCCAGGCATGGTGGCATGCGCCTGTAGTTTCTGCTATTCTGGTGACTGAGGTGGGAGGATCACCAGCCTGAGAAGTCAAGGTTGCAGTGAGCCATGATCCTGCCACTGCACGCCAGCCTGGGTGACAGATCAAGACCCTATCTCCAAAAAAACCCCCAAAAAAGTTGAAACTGGGTTTTGTTGATCCGTATTAAGTATAGATGCTTCAAGAAAATGCCTGAAGATCAGAAAGCAACAGGTGCCTTGTGGTCTTGTGATAATGCACAACTGGTGAGACTAATGGGCTATGTTAGAATTGCTTAACTATGGCTCGGATGTGGAGAGGAGGAGGAAGCAGTGGGGAGAGAGTGCAAGCAGGAGCAGCCAGGGGGCGGAAAGAGCTTTTGCTTTGAAGACAACTGATAAGATGGTCATGGAAACGTGTTTGAGCATCAGAAGTGTGGCGCCGGCTGACTGCCACTTGACACCGGGCGCTCTGCATGCCTCGTTTTCTTTAACTTTCTCAAGAGCCATCAGTCATCCCAGAGGTCAAGAGGTGTGCCAAAAGCTACGTGGCCAATAGCTGGAAAGGTACGACGTGAATCCTAGACTTGGTGATTCCAAAAGTTTCCGCTGGGTCCTCTCGGATTCATGCCAAATCACAAGCAAAATATCTCCAGTCCTCCACCTCTGTTCTAAACCTTTTCTTTCTTGATTTAAGTGAAAATCTTACTTGCGTCTGAGACTATGACCCCCCTGCAGCTTTTTCCAGGTTGTATGTGAGGGACAGGGAAGGGGGTTGTGCTTTTATTCCCACTCCTCTTGGCTCAAAGCGGCTGAAGATGGAGTCACGTCCACCTTCCAGTTTCCAGGCTTCTGTCTCCTTCCCTAAAATCTGTGAGCTCTGCAGCTGTCAGCACCTGCACCCCTCTGCAATGGACAGACACATCTTGGTTTATCGCATTTTGCAGATATTGTTTTGTTTTCTTGTTTCAAGTTTTAATCAAGGCTTGTCTGTAAGATCACTTTACTCCTGCACCTTCTCAATGGTTTCCTCCTTGTATTTGCCCTTTTCCTTTCCTACTTGGCGAGATTTGGCTTTCCGTTCAAGGATCTTTTTGCGGTCTTTGTCCAGTTTTAGTCTAGTGATAACTGCCTTGCTGGGTGAATGCCTGCACGGACGGTTGTGCCGTCAGCATTTTCCCGCTGCACCCGTTCAATGTAGATTACATATTTCTTCCTGTGAACCTGGACTGCTTTGCCAGCCTGCTGACCTTTCTAGTGCCCTCGTACAACCTGCACTTCATGGTCCTTTTGGATGGGCATGGATCACACACTGTGCTTCTGCCTCAGCTCTTTGGAAAGAGGGGAGGACATAGTCTTCCTGTGAATGTGGGAAGGTGCATTGAAATGCCTTTTGCCATTCTTGCTTCAGTTGGAAGTCACAAAGGGACTGAACTTCATTTTGGCCGCTCCGGCTTCGATGACGGCCACAAAAGGGGGTGTTGTGTTTTTTACAAGTTGAAGGGTTGTGCCAACCTCTCACTGAACAAGCCTATTGGTGTCGTAGTTCCAATATCATGTGCTCAATTGTGTTTCTGTCACATTTTGGCATTTCTCACAATATTTCAAACTTTTCATTGTTATTATAATATCTGTTATCATTGTTTGCAATCAGTGATTTTTAATGTTGCTACTGTGATTGTTTTAGGCTGCCACAAACTGCAGCCACGTAAGAAGGCAAACTGAATTGATAAACATTGTGTGTTTGCTACCAGCTCCACCAACCTGTGGCTCTCCAGTCTCTCTCCCTCTCCTCAGGCCTCCCTATTCCTTGAGATGCAAGCAGTGTTGAAATTAGACCAGTTAATAACCCCACAGTGGCCTGTAAGTGAAAGGAAGAGTTACATGCCTCTCACTTTGAATCAACAGCTAGAAATATTTAAGCTTAGTGAGGAGGACATGTAAAAAACCTGAGATAGGCCGAAAGCTAGGCCTCTTGTGCCAAATAGTTGGCTAAGTTGCAAATAAAAAGGAAAAGTTCTTGAAGGAAATTAAAGGTGAACACATGAATCACAAGAAAGTGAAACAGGCTTATTGCTGAGAGGGAGAAAGTTTTAGTGATCTGGATAAAAGATCAAACCAGCCGCGACATTCCTTTAAACCAAAGCCTAATCCAGAGCAAGGCCCTAACTTGCTTCAGTTCTGTGAAGGCTGAGAGGGGTGAGGAAGCTGCAGAGGAAAAGTTGGAAGCTGGCACAGGTTGGTCCATGAGGTTTAGGGAAAGAAGCCATTTCAATAACATGAAAGTGTGAGGTGAGGCAGTAAGTGCTGATGTGGAAACTGTAGCAAGTTATCCAGATAAGCTGAGATCACTGATGAAGGTGGCTACACTACACAACAGATTTTCGGTGTAGATGAAACAGCCTTCTGTTTGAAGAAGATGCCATCCAGGACTTTCATAGCCAGAGAGAAGTCAATGCAGGGCTTTGAAGCTTTAAAACATAGGCTGGCTCTCTCGTTAGGGGCTAGGCAGCCTGTGACTTTCAGATGAAGCCAATGCTCATGTACCCTTCCAAAAATCCTGGGGACCTTCGTGCTGTGATTGCTTCCACTCAAACATGAAACATGAACAGTAACACGTTTCTGTGAGCACTGTTGAAATAACAGTTTAGAATGTTACATAAACTTAGCTGGGAAAGCAGCAGTGAGGTTGGAGAAGTTGACTCCAATTTTGAAAGAAGTTCTGTGGTGGGTAAAATGCTGTCAAAGAGCATTATGTGCTACAGAGAAATCTTTTGTGAAAGGAAGAGTCAATCGACGTGGCAAATTTCACTGGTGTCTTATTTTAGGACGTTGCCACGGCCACTCCAGCCTTCACAACCACCACCATGATCAGTCGGCAGCCATCAGCATCAAGGCAGGACCCTCCACCAGCAAAAACTCTATGACTAGCCGAAGGCGCAGATGATTGTTAATGTTTCTTAGTAATAAAGTATTTTTTATTTTTTTTAGAGACAGGGTCTTGCTATGTTGCCCAGGCTGAAGTGCAGTGGCTATTCCCAGGTGCGATCCCACTACGGATCAGCACGGGAGTATTGACCTGCTCCACTTCTGACCTGGGCCAGTTCACCCCTCCTTAGGCAACCTGGTGGTCCCCCTGCTCCCGGGAGGTCACCATATCGATGCCGAACTTAGTGCGGACACCCAAATGGCATAGTGCACTACAGCCCAGAACTCCTGGGCTCAAGCGATCCTCCAGCCTCAGCCTCCCAAATAGCTGGGACTACAGGCACGTGCCACCGCGCCTGACACAAGAAAGTATTTTTAAATTTATGTACATTGCTGTTTTTAGACATTGTGCTGTTGTACACTTAATAGTCTAAAGTGTGAACACAGCTTTTATATGCACTGGGCAACTAAAACATTTGTGTGACTTACTTTATTGTGATATTCACCTTATTGGAGTGTTCTAGAATGGAACCAGCAATGTCTCTGAGATACGTCCGTAATTTTTGTGCCTCCTGTTCTCCAACCAACCACTTCCCTCTTTTGGCACGACTCAACATTTTTCAACACTGAAGGACAAATTTAATACACGTTGTTGCTACTCCTGTCCTTTTGCCAGCCTCCTTCCTATTGCTTATTTCCTCACACTTCCCCTTGGCCTTCCCAGATCCCATAGCCCCGCATCACTGCCACACATCTTCAGCTGCCATGCCTGTCTCCCTCCATCGAACTCGTCTGGCAAAACCCGTACCTTGGTTCCATCCCACCTCCACTTGCTCCTTGCCCGGCAGCTGGAGGAGGCTGGAGAATCTGCTGGATTGCGCTCACTTGGCCACTTGAGGTTCACAGCCACTAACTTCAAATGGGGCCCTTCCTGTGGCCCTGAAATGTCCCGCGTTCCCTGTCCCTGCACTCTCACAGCACATATGTGATGAGTCTCTTTCCTTACTCCTCTGAATTCCAGGCTTCCTACTGCACTGGGAAGATAGAGGCAATTGGAGAAGAGGTGGGCAATTTCCCCACCATTTCTTCAAACTGGTTTTCACCTGTTCCATAAACTCTACCATCCCTCCTGTTTCTGTAGTTGAATCCAATGCTCTTATCCAAAGCCAGTGCCTCACTTCTCCATGGAGGCTGCATCCTCTCAGCTACAACATTCAAACATGAATGTTGCACCCATTCAAACATAAAGCAAAATGAACAGTAACACATTTCTGCCTTGCCCCCATGTCCCTTTTCAACACCTGTTCCATTGATTACTCTTTATTAGACCTTTCTTGAAAGAGTTGCTGGCACTCTGTCTCCAGACTCTCTCTGGCCACGTTCTTTCTGAACCACTTAAGTCAGGGATTCTCCCCACGATGACACTAAGATGACTTTTCCAGGTCACCAGTGACGTCCATCTTGCCACATCCAATGACTGGTTCTCAGTGCTCATCTTGCCCGAGCTCTCATCAGCCTGTGACAGTTTGCCACTTCCTCCTCTTGGCTTCTGGGGTGGTCTTTCTCACCTCTCCCCACTGGCCACTCCTTTCTCAGTCTCCTTTGCTGCCAACATTCGTTCCCCAGCCTCTGTAAAGCTCTGAAGGATCACTGCTGAAGCCTCTCCCCATACTCACTCCCTAGATGAATTCACTGTCTCATGGCCTCAGAGACCACAGAAGGGCTCACAGCTCCCCACTGTACATCTCCAGCCCAGAGCTCACAACCAAACTGCAGCCCTGCCTATGTAAACTGCTGACTTCACATCTCCACTTGAATGCTTTATTAGTCAGTTCAAGTTGCCATAACAAAAAACCACAGACCTCATGAACAACAGAAACTTACTTTCTCACAGTTCTGGAGGCTGGAAGTCTGCGATCAGGTTTTAGGCAGTCTTGCTTTGTCCTAAGGCCTCTTTTCCTGACTGGCTCATGGCCACTCCCATGTGTCTGCGTGGCCTTTTCTTTGTGTGTCCCTGGAACTCTCTTGCAGGACACTAGTCATGTTGGATTAGGAACCCCCCCTTGACCTAATTATTTTTTTGGGCAGGCTTTGGCTCTGTCACCCTGGCTGGACTGCAGTGCCATGATATAACCACAGATCACTGAAACTTTGAACTTCTGGGCTCAAACGATCCTCCTGCCTTAGTCTCCTGAGTAGTGAAGACTACAGGTGCATACCACCACACCCAGCTACATTTTAAATTTTTTTGGTAGAAATAGAGTCTCTTTATACTGCCCAGGCTGGGCTTGAACTCCTGGCATCAAGCAATCCTCCTGCCTTGGTCTCCCAAATTGCTGGGATAAGATAATTCAATCTTAATTACCTTGATAACGCACTATCTCCAAATACAGTCACATTGGGAGCTAGGGTCTCAACATAAAAAACTTGGTGAGGGCACAGTTCAGTTTGTAACGGATGTCCAGTGGGCACCTCAAACTTACCCTGTCTTCTAGGTGAATGGCAGTTCCATCCTTCCAGGTGCTCAGGCGGAAACCCCAGGTTCCCCTCTTCCTCTGATGCTGCACATTTCAATCCACCGGCATATCCTGTTGTCTCTGTTTTAAACATGTGTGTGGGTTCTAACTGCTGCTTTCTGCCCTCACTGCCATCACCCTGATCCAAACCACCATCGTTTTAAAACTATATTAAGAAAATGGCCTCCTGCGCTGTCTCCTGTTTCTGCCTTTGGCCTTCAAAATCATGTATCAATGTGCCAGTAAGAGTAATCCTTCTAAAACAGAAGTCAGACCATGTTACTTTCTGTCAACCTCCTGCCACAGGAAGACCCCAACTCATTGTTTCAGGGACCAGCAGAGCCCTGCGGGCCACCTCTCTGATTGCCTGGTATTCTGCTACTTGCCGCCTCTGCTCAGCCACGCTACTCTCCTTACTGTTGCGGGAGGCCTGTTCTCACCTCACGGCCTTTGCCTTTCAGTTCCCTCCGGCTGAAATGCTCTTGCACTGGATATTATGTATTGTGTTTCCATCCTCTTTGTCAGATATCTGTTCAAATATCACATTTTCAGCCAGGCGTGGTGTCTCATGCCGGTAATCCCAGCATTTTAGGAGGCCGAGGCAGGTGGATCACCTGAGTTCAGGGATTTGAGACCAGCCTGGCCAACATGGCGAAAACCTGTCTCTATTAAAAATATAAATATTAGGTAGGCATGGTGGCAGGTGGCTGTGATCCCAGCTACTCGGGAGGCTGAGGCAGGAGAATCTTTGAACCTGGGAGGAAGAAGTTGCAGTGAGCTGAGATCATGCCACTGTACTCCAGCCTGGGAGACAGAGCAAGACTCCATCTCCAAAAAAAAAAAAATTTTCAGAGAGGTCCTCTTTGACTATCTCAGAAAAATAGTGCTCCCGCTCTTGCTGTGCAAACTCAATTTCCCATGCCCTACTCTATGTATTTCTAAAGCAGTCATCAGCAAACGGTATGCTCTAAATTATTTTTTTAGGCATTTGCCTATTGTCGCCTTCTCTCTTCACTAGCACGTGGCTCCATGAGGGCAAACACTTAATCTGTTATGTTCACTGGGGCATTTCCGGAATCCAGAACTTGCCTGAAACCCAGTAGATGTCAGTAAGTTCTGGAGGGATGAATGAATGACTCCTCTCACTGTAGGGGAGTTTGGGGTATGCGGTCTTTACCTGGGCACATTTCTCCTCTCCTCTTTGTAGGGGAGAAAGGGATGAGGATGCTGGATAAGCAGTTCAGCATGTTCCCCATCGTGTAAGGGAGTCATGCCAAGCTCTGCACTGTCCTCCTTGGTACACTTCTTGCTTTGCAGAAGCAGGAAGTGCCTATGCTTGCTGTGAGTCTTTGTGGACAGAGGTAGGATCATGCTGGCTAGAATCTAGTGGACAAGGTAAGGAAAAGTAAGCATTGAGGAGGGGTAAGCATTTGTTGTATGAGGTCTGGGGAGGTCCCGCCTCAAGGAAGAGGGTTGCACAGACCCCTGGGAAGTCTTGCCTCTGGGCACCGGAGCTGGTGGGTACAGGTATACAGGTATGGGTTCTCAAATTGAGCCTGATTTCCAGACTGTGGCATGGAATGGTGCTGGGTGTGTATCTTAGTCTGTTTTGTGCTGCTATGACAGAATAGCTGAGATTAGGTAATTTATAATGAACAGAAATGTATTTTTTATGGTCCTGGAGTCTAAGTCCGGAATCAAGGGGTTGGCATCTTGTGAGGGCTTCTTGCTACATCATTATATGGCAGAAGGTGAGAGGGCAAGAGGTAAAGTGCACACAACAGAGGGGAGAACAAACGTGTTCCTCTACAGTGAACCCATTCCCATGATAATTAGCATACTCCCACAATCATGGCATTCATTCATTCATGAAATCAGAGCCATCGTGACCTACTTACCTCTCAACAGATGCATCTCTTAGTACTGTTACAATGGCAATTACAGTTCAACATGAGTTTTGGAGGGGACACTCAAACCATAGCAGCGTGCCACTCTTCATGTTCACCTCTCAGCATATTGCCACCCTTGCCCTTTCCATCCTTGAGGCTTTGCCTTTCATCCGCAAGTCTGGCCTCAGCCCATAATCTTTTGTGTCAATGACAAAAATTGAGGTTTAAAGTCTCACTGAGTAATTCTTCACCAAACATATCTTGTAAACCAATAGTCGGTGAATTCTACTTGGTCACCTGTGGATACTAGTTGAGTATGTAAGTTAGTGTTTGCTGCTGAAAATAGCAACTGTTTATTGAGCTCACAATTCAGTGGATTTGCAATTTGGACTGGGATCAGCGGGGTGGTTCTTCTGCTTTCAGCTGGGCTCACATGTTCCATTGCAGCCAGCTTCTGTGGCTGAGCCTAGATGGTCTAGGGCTAGGATGGCTTATCTCTACTTTGTGTGGTCACGCATAGTTGGCAGGCTGGCACAGGCTTGCTTACATGGCAGGCCCACAGGGCTCTGAGGTAGCAAATAAGAGCATGCATGGCTTATTGAGACCTAAGCTCAGATCTCACACTCCAACACATCTATTACATTCTGTTGGTCAAAGCAAGTCATCACGAGGGCTAGTATATGGGCCACACAACTGAGTGAGAAAGCGGAGAGATGTTTCTTCACCCAGGGGCCATCACATTTTCTGTTTTGTATTGGCCCTCGGTTTGCTCCTCTCATTCCCAGCAGTAGTGGGTTCTGTGGAATCCTCTGCCTTCTGCCCTTGGGCTAGACAGCTGTGTTTGTGAGCTCTGTGACTTTTTTTTTTTCCAGACAGGCTTCATAGAAGCTCTCAGAGACGTGTGTTTGCTCAAGAGCCTCTTGATTTTCCTGGTCATAGCCAGAGCTTGTTGGCAAGGCTTCAGCCATTTGTATCTAATCCTGTGCACTGATTAATGGAGGTGGTTTAACTTTTATTGTCCCTCTGTGGCAGCCTGTCTCCCCAGTGGCTGGGGCAGAAGCTGCTCACAGGTCTGTGGCTATTTATGGGCAGAGCCAGAGACGTGCTGTGTTCATTCCGAGACGTGGTGGGGATGGAGGTATTGGTCACATCCTACTCTGTGACCTTGGCCAACAGTTTTAACTTTTCCTAACTGCCTCCCAAAGTGTCATTTCCCTCATATTTACAAACTGTATGATAAAACTCCCTTTTGCCATCATCAGTTTGTCCCACTACTGGACCATCAGCATACAAACATGCTATCATTGCGCCTGTCTTTTTTTTTTTTGAGACAGAGTCTCACTCTGTCACCAGGCTGGAGTGCAGTGGCACTGTCTTGGCTCACTGCAACCTCTGCCTCTCGAGTTCAAGCGATTCTCCTGCTTTAGCCATTTGAATAGCTGGGAGTACAGGCGTGCGCCACCACACCCGGCTAATTTTTGTATTTTTAGTAGAGATGGGGATTCATTATGTTGGCCTGGATGGTCTTGATCTCTTGACCTCATGATCCACCCACCTTGGCCTCCCAAAGTGCTGGGATTACAGGCGTGAGCCTCTGCACTCGGCCCCATTGCTCCTATCTTAAAACATTGATCTTGTCTTAACTCCACGTCTCTTTTCCCACTACTCTTCAGAGATAAACTCTTAAAAAATATAACTATACTCACTATCCCCTGTATGTCGGATTCCATTTCCCCTTCAAGCCTCTCTGGTCAGGTCCTCCTTGCCTCCTCTGAAACTGCTCTTGGCAAGGTCAGTTGCTAAGGCCAGTGGTCATTCTCTGTCCCTATCTGATTCTCCACAGGTGGTCATTTTCTCCTTGAGAAACTCTCCACTCACTTGGCCTTCTCCTCCCTTCTTGCTGGCTGGCTCATCCTCGTTTCCCTGACCACTGAATATTGGAGGGCCCTAAGTTCAGGCTTCAGGCCTTTCCTCTTTCTTATATATGTCTCCTTGGAGACATGTCATCCTGTCTCACGGCTTTAAACGCCAGCTGTATGCCAATGACTCTCATAATTATGTCTCCAGCTCCAACCCTTTCTGGTCCTCAGACTCAGAAATCCAACTGATTGTTCAACCTCTCCAATTGGATGGCTGTGTAACTGGCATCTTAAATTTGGCATGTGAAGTCTGCATCCTGGTGTACCTCCAACCTGCTCCTCTCACTGTTGCATAAAGGCAAGGTCATCTTGCAGGTTCTTGCCTGCGATCCTCTCTCTCTATGTGTGTGTATATATAACGTTTTCTGACACATTCACAAATTATATGGTATTTGTAAATAGGATTAGATGTGAATGGCTGAAGCCTTGCCGTTGTTAGTTGCATACATATCAAGAATTGTGACGACTGCTTGAAGGATTGACTCCTTTGTTACTATGTAACGATCCTCTTTATTCTTTTTTTTTTTGAGACAGAGTTTCGCTCTTGTTACCCAGGCTGGAGTGCAATGCTGTGATCTCGGCTCACCACAACCTCCGCCTCCTCGGTTCAGGCAATTCTCCTGCCTCAGCCTCCCCAGTAGCTGGGATTACAGGCACCCGCCACCACACCCAGTTAATTTTTTGTATTTTTAGTAGAGACGGGGTTTCGCCATGTTGACCGGGATGGTCTCGATCTCTTGACCTCGTGATCCACCCGCCTTGGCCTCCCAAAGTGCTGGGATTATAGGCTTGAGCCACCGCGCCCCGCCCTATTCTTGATTACTTTAATTGCTTTGAGGTCTGCTCTGTCTGAAACTAATATAACTACTTGAACTTTTAAAAGGATTTTCAATTTTGTGGGTACATCGTAGGTATATATATTTATACAGTACATGAGATATTTTTATACAGGCATATGATGTATAATAATCACATCAGGGGTAAAGGTATCCATCGCCTCCAGCATTTATTCTTTCTTTGTGTTACAAACAATCCAATTATATTCTTGCTATTTTAAAAATGTACAAGATGCTATCGTTGACTGTAGTCACCTTGTTGTGCTATCAGATAGTAGCTGCTTCTATCTAATTATATTTTGTACTCACTACAAAACTTCCACTCCTCTCTCCCCCGCTACCCTTCCTACCCTCTGGTAACCATCGTTCTACTTTCTGTCTCTATGAATTGGATTGTTTTAATTATTATTATTATTTTTAATTGTATTTTAGGTTTTGGGGTACATGTGCAGAACATGCAAGACAGTTGCATAGGTACACACATGGCAGTGTGTTTTGCTGCCTTCCTCTCCTTCACCCACCTTTGGCATTTCTCCCCAGGCTATCCCTCCCCAGCTCCCCCGCCACTGTCCCTCCCCTCTTCCCCCCAATGGACCCCAGTGTTTGGTACTTCCTTCCCTGTGTCCATGTGTTCTCATTTTTCATCACCCACCTATGAGTGAGAATATGCGGTATTTCATTTTCTGTTCTAGTGTCAGTTTGCTGAGAATGATGTTCTCCAGATTCATCCATGTCCCTACAAACGACACGAATTCATCATTTTTGATTGCTGCATAATATTCCATGGTGTATATGTGCCACATTTTCCCAGTCCAGTCTATCATCGATGGGCATTTGGGTTGATTCCAGGTCTTTGCTATTGTAAACAGTGCTGTAATGAACATTCGTGTGCATGTGTCCTTATAGTAGAATGATTTATAGTCCTTTGGATATATACCCGGTAATGGGATTGCTGGGTCAAATGGAGTTTCTATTTCTAGGGCCTTGAGGAATCACCACACTGTCTTCCAAAATGGTTGAACTAATTTACACTCCCACCAACAGTGTAAAAGTGTTCCTATTTCTCCACATCGTCTCCAGCATCTGTTGTCTCCAGATTTTTTAATGATCGCCATTCTAACTGGCGTGAGATGGTATCTCAACGTGGTTTTGATTTGCATCTCTCAAATGACCAGTGATGATGAGCATTTTTTCATGTTTGTTGGCCTCTTGTATGTCTTCTTTTGTAAAGTGTCTGCTCATATCCTTTGCTCATTTTTGAATGGGCTTGTTTGTTTTTTTCCTGTAAATCTGTTTGAGTTCTTTGTAAATTCTGGATATCAGCCCTTTGTCAGATGGGTTAACTGCAAAATTTTTTTCCCATTCTGTTGGTTGCCGATCCACTCTAGTGACTGTTTCTTTTGCCGTGCAGAAGCTGTGGAGTTTGATTAGGTCCCATTTGTCTATTTTGGCTTTTGTTGCCAATGCTTTTGGTGTTTTGGTCATGAAGTCCTTGCCTACTCCTATGTCCTGAATGGTTTTGCCTAGATTTTCTTCTAGGGTTTTTATCATGCCAGGTCTTATGTTTAAGTCTTTAATCCATCTGGAATTAATTTCAGTGTAAGGTGTCAGGAAGGGGTCCAGTTTCTGCTTTCTGCACATGGCTAGCCAGTTTTCCCATACCATTTATTAAACAGGGAATCCTTTCCCCATTGCTTGTTTTTGTCAGGTTTATCAAAGATTGTATGGTTGTAGATACGTTGTGTTGCCTCCGATGTCTCTGTTCTGTTCCATTGGTGTATATCTCTGTTTTGGTACCAGTACCATGCTGTTTTGATTACTGTAGCCTTGTAGAATAGTTTGAAATCCAGTAGTGTGATGCCCCCGGCTGTGTTCTTTTTGCTTAGAATTGACTTGGCTATACGGCTCTCTTTTGATTCCATATGAAGTTCATGGTGGTTTTTTCCAGGTCTGTGAAGAAAGTCAATGGTAGCTTGATGGGGATATCATTGATTCTGTAAATTACTTTGGGCAGTATAGCCATTTTCACGATATTAATTCTTCCTAACCATGAACATGGAATGTTTCTCCATCTGTCTGTGTCCTCTCTTATTTTGTTGAGCAGTGGTTTGTAGTTTTCCTTGAAGAGGTCCCTTACGTTCCTTGTGAGTGGTATTCCTAGTATTTTATTCTTTTTGTAGCAATTATGAATGGCAGTTCGTTCTTATTTGGCTTTCTTTAAGTCTGTTATTGGTGTATAGGAATGCTTGTGATTTTTGCACATTGATTTTATATCCTGAGACTTTGCTGAAGTTGCTTATCAGTTTCAGGAGTTTTTGGGCTGAGGCGATGGGGTCTTCTAGGTATACTATCATGTCATCTGCAAATAGTGACAATTTGGCTTCCTCCTTTCCTATTTGAATACAATTTATTTCTTTTTCTTGCCTGATTGCTCTGGCTAGAACTTCCAGTACTATATTGAATAGGAGTGGTGAGAGAGGGCAT
Source organism: Callithrix jacchus (assembly GCF_049354715.1). Lineage (NCBI taxonomy): Eukaryota > Metazoa > Chordata > Mammalia > Primates > Cebidae > Callithrix > Callithrix jacchus. The sequence goes on from NC_133518.1 coordinate 75,262,233, forward strand.
CCTTGTCTAGTGCTGGATTTCAAAGGGAATGCTTCCAGTTTTTGCCCATTCAGTATGATATTGGCTGTTGGTTTGTCATAAATAGCTTTTATTACTTTGAGATACATTCCATCGATACCGAGTTTATGGAGGGTTTTTAGCATAAAGGGCTGTTGTATCGTGTCAAATGCCTTCTCTGCGTCACTTGAGATAATCATGTGGTTTTTGTCTTTGGTTCTGTTTATGTGGTGAATTACGTTTATAGACTTGCGTATGTTGAACCAACCTTGCATCCCCGGGATCAATCCTACTTGATCATGATGGATAAGTTTTTTGATGTGCTGTTGCAATCAGCTTGCCAGTATTTTATTGAAGATTTTTGCATCTATGTTCATCATGGATATTGGCTTGAAGTTTTCTTTTCTTGCTGGGTCTCTGCTGGGTTTTGGTAACAGGATGATGTTGGTCTCATAAAATGATTTGGGAAGGATTTCCTCTTTTTGGATTATTTGGAGTAGTTTCAGAAGGAATGGTACCAGTTCCTCTTTGTGTGTCTGGTAGAATTCAGCTGTGAACCCATCTGGACCTGGGCTTTTTTTGTGTGGTACGCTCTTAATTGCTGCCTCAACTTCAGACCTTGTTATTGGTCTATTCATAGTTTCAGCTTCCTCCTGGTTTAGGCTTGGGAGGACGCAGGAGTCCAGGAATTTATCCATTTCTTCCAGGTTTACTAGTTTATGTGCATGGAGTTGTTTGTAATATTCTCTGATGATGGTTTGAATTTCTGTGGAATCTGTGGTGATTTCTCCTTTATCATTTTTTATTGCATCTATTTGGTTGTTCTCTCTTTTCTTTTTTATCAGTCTGGCTAGTGGTCTGTCTATTTTGTTGATCTTTTCAAAAAAACCGCTCTTGGATTTATTGATTTTTGGAAGGGTTTTTTGTGTCTTTATCTCCTTCAGTTCAGCTCTGATCTTAGTTATTTCTTGTCTTCTGCTAGGTTTTGAGTTTTTATGATCTTGCTCCTCTAGCTCTTTCAATTTTGACGATAGGGTGTCAATTTTGGATTTCTCCACTCTTCTCATATGGGCACTTATTGCTATATATTTTCCTCTAGAGACTGCTTTAAATGTGTCCCAGAGATTCTGGTATGTTGTGTCTTCATTCTCGTTGGTTTTGAAGAACTTCATTTCTGCCTTCATTTCATTGTTTATCCAGTCAACATTCAAGAGCCAATTGTTCAGTTTCCATGAAGCTGTGTGGTTCTGGGTTAGTTTCTGAGTTCTGAGTTCTAACTTGATTGCACTATGGTCTGAGAGACTATTTGTTATGATTTCAGTTGTTTTGCATTTGCTGAGGAGTGCTTTACTTCCAATTATGTGGTCAATTTTAGAGTAGGTGTGATGTGGTGCTGAGAAGAATGTATATTCTGTGGATTTGGGGTGGAGAGTTCTGTAAATGTCTATCAGGTTTGCTTGTTCCAGGTCTGAGTTCAAGCCCTGGATATCCTTGTTAATTTTCTGTCTGGTTGATCTAATATTGACAGTGGAGTGTTAAAGTCTCCCACTATTATTGTATGGGAGTCTAAGTCTCTTTGTAAGTCATTAAGAACTTGCCTTACATATCTGGGTGCTCCTGTATTGGGTCCATATATATTTAGGATCGTTAGCTCTTCTTGTTGTATCGATCCTTTTACCATTATGTAATGACCTTCTTTGTCTCTTTTGATTTTTGTTGCTTTAAACTCTATTTTATCAGAGAGGAGAATTGCAACTCCTGCTTTTTTTTTGCTCTCCATTTGCTTGGTAAATCTTCCTCCATCCCTTTATTTTGAGCCTTTGTGTATCCTTGCATGTGAGATGGGTTTCCTGGATATAGCACACTGATGGGTTTTGATTTTTTATCCAATTTGCCAGTCTGTGTCTTTTGATTGGTGCATTTAGCCCATTTACATTTAGGGTCAATATTGTTATGTGTGAATTTGATACTGCCATTTTGATGCTAGCTGGCTGTTTTGCCCATTAGTTGATGTAGATTCTTCATTTTGTTGATGCTCTTTAGCATTTAGTGTGTTTTTGGAATGGCTGGTACTGGTTGTTCCTTTCTATGTGTAGTGCCTCTTTCAGGAGCTCTTGTAAAGCAGGCAATTATTTTTTTATTGCATTTTAGGTTTTGGGGTACATGTGCAGAACATGCAAGATAGTTCCATAGGTACACACATTGCAGTGTGTTTTGCTGCCTTCCTCCCCTTCACCCACATTTGGCATTTCTCCCCAGGCTATTCCTCCCCAGCTCCCCCACCCCACTGCCCCTCCCCTATTCCCCCCAATAGACCCCAGTGTGTAGTATGATTGTTTTAATATTTAGCTCCCACACATAAATGAGAACATGTGAAGTTTGTCTTTCTTTCTTTCTTTCTTTCTTTTTTTTGAGATGGAGTTTTGCTCTTGTTACCCAGGCTGGAGAGCAATGGCGCGATATCGGCTCACTGCAACCTCCGCCTCCTGGGTTCAGGCAATTCGAAGTTTGTCTTTCTGTGCCTGGCCTACTTAGCATAATGACCTCCAGCTCCATCCACACTGTTACAAATGGCAGGGTCTCATTTTTTTTATTATGGCTGAATAATACTCCATTATGTATAAGTATCACATTTTCCTTATCCATTTGTGTGTTGATGGACACTTAGGTTGCTTCCAAGTCTCAGCTATTGCGAATAGTGCTGCAATATATGGGATTGCAGATACCTCTTTGATACACTGGCTTCCTTGTATTTTGTGTGTATATCTAGCAGGGAGATTGCTGGATTATGTGATAGTTCTATTTTAAATGTTTTTGGGACCCTCCAAACCGTTCTCCGTAGTGGTTGTACTAATTTACATTCCCACTAATGGTGTGTGATGGCTCCCTTTCCTTAACATCCTCACGAGCATTCGTGATTGCCTATCTTTTGAATAAAAGCCATTTTAGCTGGGATGAGATGATATCTCGTTATACTTTTGATTTGCATTTCTCTGATGATCAGTTATACTGGGTACCTTTTTATATTCCTATTTGCCATTTGTATGTCTTCTTTTGAGAAATGCCTGTTCAGATCTTCTGCCCCTTTATAATTGGATTATTAGATTTTTTTCTATAGAGTTGTTTGAGCTCCTCATATATTCTGGTTATTAATCCCTTGTCAAATGATAGTTTGTATGTGTTTTCTCCTATTCTGTGGGTTGTATTTTCACTTTATTACCTGTTCGCTTTGTTCTGCAGAAGCTTTTTAACTTGATATGATCCCATTTGTCCATTTTTTACTTTGCTTGCCTGTGCTTGTGGAGTATTACTAAAGAAATCTTTGTCTGACTTAATGTCTTGGAGAGTTTCCCCAATATTTCCTTTTGGTACTTTCATACTTTGAGGTCTTACACACACACACACACACACACACACACACACACACACACACACACAATATTATATTTTGTTTTGGAGACGGACTCTCATTCTGTCACCCAAGCTGGAGTGCAGTGGCATGATCTCGGCTCACGGCAACCTCTGCCTCCCAGGTTCAAGTGATTCTCCTGCCTCAGCTTTCCAAGGGTTGCAGATGTGCCACCACCATGTCTAGTTAGTTTTTGTATTTTTAGTAGAGATAGGGTTTCACCATGTTTCCCAGGCTGGTCTCAAACTCCTGGCCTCAAGTGATCTGCCTGCCTTGGCCTCCCAAAGTACTGGGATTACAGGCATGAGCCGTCATGCCCAGCCTGGGGTCTTAGATTTAAGTCTTCAATCTATTTTAATTTTATTTTTGTATAAGGTGAGAGATAGGGGTCTAATTTTATTCTGCATATGGATATCCAGTTTTCCCAGCACCATTTATTGAAGACTGTTCTCTTCCCAGTGTATATTCTTGGCATTTTTGTAGAAAATGATTTCATTTCAGATGTATAGATTTGTTTCTGGGTTCTCTATTGGTGCCATCAGGCTATGTGTCCGTTTTTATGCCAGTACCATGCTGTACTGTACACTCTGCAGCATAATTTGAAGTCGGGTAATGTGACTTCATTACCAGTTTTGTTCTTTTTGCTCAATATAACTTGGCTATTCTGGATCTTTTGTGATTCCGTATAATTTTAGCATTTAAACACATTTTTTCTAATTTTAATTAAAACAAATTTTTATATAGTCTCACCATCTTGCCTAGGCTGGTCTCAAACTCCCGGGCTCAGGTGATCCACCCACCTTGGCTTCCCGAAGTATTGGGATTATAGGTATGAGCCACCATGCCCAGCCTGTTTTTTCCTATTTCTGTGTAGAAAGTCATTGGCATTTTGATAGGGATTACATTGAATCTCCAGACTGCTTTGGGTAATATGACATTTTCACAATATTGATTCTTTTAGTTCATGAACATGGAATATCTTTCTGTATTTTGGTGTCCTCCTCAATTTCTTTCATCAGTGTTTCATAGTTTTCATTGTAGAGGTCATTCACTTGTTTGGTTAAGTTAATTCCTAGGTATTTAATTTTATTTGTATTTATTGTAAGTGGGATTACTTTCTTGATTTCTTTTTCAGATTATCTGCTGTTGGCATATAGAAATGCTACTGATTTTTGTACGTTGATTTTGTATCTTGCAACTTTACTGAATTTTTTTTATCAGTTCTAACAGTTTTTTGGTGGAATCTTTGTTTTTCCAAATATAAGATCATATCTACGAACAATGATAATTCGACTTCTTCTGTTCTTTTTTTTTTTTTTGAGACAGAGTCTCACTCTGTCACCCAGACTGGAGTGCAGTGGCATGATCTTGCCTCACTGCAGTCTCCACCTCTCTGGTTCCAGTGATTCTCCTGCCTTAGCCACCTGAGTAGCTGGTATTTCAAACTCCCACCACCACACCTGGCTAATTTTTGTATTTTTAGTAGAGATGGGTTTTCACTATGTTGACCAGGCTGGTCTCAAACTCCTGACCTCAAGTGATCTGCCCTCCTTGGCCTCCCAAAATGCTGGGATTACAAGCATGAGCCTTCCTTCCCAATTTGAATGCCCTTTCTGTCTCTTGTCTGATAGCTCTGGCGAGGATTTCCTGAACTATGTTGACTAACAGTGGTGAAAGTGGGCGTTCTTGTTGTGTTCCAGATCTTGGAGGAAAGGCTTTCCATTTTCCCCGTTCAGTATGATTCTAGCTGTGGATCTGTCACATGTAGCTTTTATTGTGTTGAGGTGTGTTCCTTCTATACTCAGTTTTTTGAGGGATTTTATCGTGAAGGAATATTAAATTTTATAAAGTGCTTTTTCAACATCAATTGAAACAGTCATATGGGTTTTGTCCTTCATTCTGTTGATATAATGTATTGCATTAATTGGTTTTGTATCTTGTACCATCCTTGCCCATTTGGTCATGATGAATGATCAGTGATGAATTTAATGTGTTGTTGAATTCAGTTTGCTAGTATTTTGTTGAAGATTTTTGCATCAGTGTTTATTGGTGAAAATAGCCCATAGTTTTCTTTCTTTCTTTCTTTCTTTCTTTCTTTCTTTCTTTCTTTCTTTCTTTTTTTTGATGTGTCTAGGTCTGGTTTTGGCATAAGGGTAATACTGGCTTCATAGAATGAGTCTGTAAGTATTCCTTCCTTCTCTATTTTTCGAATAGTTTCAGTAGAATTCGTATTAGTTTTCTTCAAATGTTTGATAAACTTCAGTAGGAAAGCCATTGGGTCCCTGGCTTTCCCTGGCAGACAGACTTTTAAAATTGTCTTCTTAATTTCTTCATTGATCCTCTGGTCATTCAGGAGCATATTGTCTAATTTTAATGTGTTTCTACAGTTTCCAAAATAAGTCGTTATTGATTTCTAGTTTTATTCCATGTGGTCAGGGAAGAGTCTTATTTTTCTTTTTTTTTAATTTTAAAGACTTGTTTTGTGGTCTAGTAGATGGTCTGTCCTTGAGAATAATTTATGTATTGAGAATAATGAGGATTCTGCACCCATTGGAGGAAATGTTCTGTAAATATGCATTAGGTCCATTTGGTCTTTGGTGCAGAAGTCCAATATCTCTTTGATGATTTTCTGTCTGATGATCTGTACATTGTTAAAAGTGGGGTGTTGAAGTCTCCAGCTATTATTGTATTGAGTTATATCTTTCTCTTTAGCTTTAATAGTTGCTGTATGTATCTGGGCTCCAGTGTTGGGTGCATATATGTTTACAATTGTTATATCCTCATTATGATATAATGACCTTCCTTGTATTTTTCTTTATAGTTTTTGTTTTGAAACCTTTTTTTTTTTTTGAAATGGAGTCTCACTCTGTCACCCAGGTTGGAGTGCAGTGGTGCCATCTTGGTTCACTGCAACTTCTGCCTCCTGGGTTCAAGCAGTTCTCCTACACCAGCCCCACCAAGTAGCTGGGACTATAGGCACATGCCACCAAGTCTGGCTAATTTTTGTATTTTTAGTAGAGATGGGGTTTCACCATGTTGGCCAGGCTGATCTCAAACTCCTGACCTCAGGCGATCCACCCACCTCGGCCACCCAATGTGCTTGGGATCACAGGCATGATCCAATATGCCTGGTCAGTTTTTGTCTTGAAATCTATGTTGTCTGATATAAGCATAGCTACTCCTGCTGTCTTTTTGTGTACATTGGCATGGAATATCTTTTTCCATCCCTTTATTTTCAGTCTATGTGAGTCTTTATAGGTGAAATGTGTTTCTTGTAAGCAACAAATCATTGGGTCTTTTTAAAAAATTCATTCAGCCACTCTCTCTTTTGATTGGAGAGTTTAGTCCATTTACAGTCAATGGGATTATTGATAGGTAAGGACTTACTCTTGCCATTTTGTTGTTTGTTTTCTGGTTGCTCTGTGATCTTTTTTTTTTTTTTTAAATTTAGACGGAGTTTCACTCTTGTTACCAGGCTGGAGTGCAATGGCGCGATCTCAGCTCACTGCAACCTCCGCCTCCTGGGTTCAGGCAATTCTCCTGCCTCAGCCTCCCGAGTAGCTGGGACTACAGGCATGCGCCACCATGCCCAGCTAATTTTTTGTATTTTTAGTAGAGACGGGGTTTCACCATGTTGACCAGGATGGTCTCGATCTCTTGACCTCGTGATCCACCCGCCTCGGCCTCCCAAAGTGCTGGGATTACAGGCGTGAGCCACCGCGCCCAGCTGCTCTTTGATCTTCTCTTCCTTCTTTCCTTGATTCTGTCTTCCTTTAAGTGAAGGTGATTTTCTCTGGTGACGTGTTTAATTTCTTGCTTTTGTATCTATGGTATGTTTTGATTTGAGGTTACCATGAGGCTTGCAAATAATATCGTATAACCTATTATTTTAAACTGATGACAACACTGATTGCATAAACAAAGAAACAAGCTAACAAACAAGCAAAGAGAAAACTAGTAAAAACTCAACACTTCATCTTCATCCCCCTACTTTTAAACTTTTTGTTGTTTCTATTTATATCTCATTGTGCTGTCTATGTCTTGAAAAGTCATTGTAGTTGTTGTTTTTAATTGGCTCATGGTTTAGTCTTTCTACTCAAGATATAAGTAGTTTACCCATCACAATTACACTGTTCTAATCTTCTTTTCTTTTCTTTTTTTTTTTTGTGATGAAGTCTTTCTCTGTTGCCCAAGCTGGAGCGTAGTGGCGTGATCTTAGCTCACTGAAACTTCCATCTCCTGGATTCAAGCAATTCTCCTGCCTTGGCCTCCCAAGTAGCTGGGACTACAGGCATGTGCCACCACACCTGCCTAATTTTTGTATTTTTAGTAGAGATGGGGGTTCACCATGTTGGCCAGGCTGGTCTTGAACTCCTGACTTCAAGTGATCCACCTGCCTCAGCCTTCCAAAGTGCTAGGATTATAGGTGTGAGCCACCATACGCAGCTATTCTGTACTTTTCTATGGAGTTACTATTCCCAGTGAGTTTTGTACCTTCAGATGATTTCTTATTGCTTATTAACATTCTTTTCTTTCAGGTTGAAGAACTTTGTTGCTGAAATCCCTAAATTTTTGTTTGGGACATTATTTCTCTTTTATGTTTGAAGGATACTTTTGCTGGATACACTATGTTGGGAGAAAAGTTTTTTCCATCAACACTTTAAATATGTCACGTCACTCTCTTTTGGCCTTTAAGATTTCCACTGAGAAGTCTGCTGCCAGATATGTTGGAACTCCATTGGTATATATATATTTTTCTTTTTGAGATGGAATTTCACTCTGTCACCCAGGCTGGAGTGCAGCGCTGTGATCTCAACTCACAGCAATCTCCGCCCCCCTGGGTTCAAGCAATTCCCCTGCCTCAGCCGTGAGAGTAGCTGGCATTATAGGCATCCACCACCACTCGCAGTTAATTTTTGTGTTTTTAGTTGAGTGGGTTTCACCATGTTGGCCAGGCTGGTCTGGAACTCCTGACCTCAAGTGATCTGCCTGCCTTGGCCTCCCAAAGTGCTGGGATTACAGGCGTGAACCACCGCGCCTGGCCTCCATTGTATGTTGTTTCTTTTTTATTGCTGCTTTTGGATCCTTTCTTCTCCTTGACCTTTTGGAGTTTGATTAGTAAATGTCTTGAGGCAGTCTTATTTGGATTAAATCTGCTTGGTGTTCTGTAGTATTCCTGTACTTGAATATTGATATCTTTCTCTAGGGTTGGGGAGTTCTCTGTTATTATCCCTTAGAATAAAGCTTCTATCCTTATCTCTCCCTCTCTACCACCTCTTTAAGGCCAATAAATCTTAGATTTTCCCTTCAAAGGCTGTTTTCTAGATCTTCAAAGCATATGTTATTCTTTTTTATGATTTTTACTTTGTCTCCTATAACTATGTATTTTTAAATAGCCTATCTTCAAGCTCATTAATTCTTTATCCTGCTTGATCAATTCTGCTGTTAAGAGGCTCTGATAGGCTGGGTACTGTGGCTCACATCTGTAATCCCAGCACTTTGGGAAGCCAAGGCAGGTAGATCACTTGAGTTTATGTGTTCAAGACCAGCCTGGGCAACATGGTAAAGCCCTATCTCTGCCAAAAATACAAAAAAATTAACCAAGTGTAGTGGTGTGTGCCTGTGGTCCCAACTACTCAGGAGGCTGAAGTAGGAGGATCGCTTGAGCCAAGCAGGTAAATGTTGCAGTGAGCCAAGATTGCACCACTGCACTCTAGCCTGGGTGACAGAGTGAGACCCCATCTCAAAAAAAAAACAACAACAACAACAACAAAAAAAAACAAAAAGACAGAGACAGACTCTGATATATTATTCTTCAGTATGTTCCTTATACTTTTCAACTCTAGAATTCTGTTTGATTCTTTTTGTTTCCATTTCTTTGTTAATTTATCTGATAGGATTTTGAATTCCTTTCCTGTATTATCATGAATTTCATTGAGTTTCCTCAAAACAGCAATTTTTTTTTGTATTCTCTGTATGAAAGATCACCTGTTTCTGTCTCTTTGATTGGTCACTGGTGCCTTATTTAGCTCAAATGGTGGAGTAATATTTTCCCGAATGGTCTTGCTGCTTGTGGAGTTTGTTGGTGTCTGGGCATTGGAGAGTTGAGTGTTTACTGCAGTCTTTAAGTCTGGGCTTGTTGTACTCGTCCCTCTTCAGCCAACTGCCAAGGTATTCAGAGGGACTTGGGTGTTGTGATCTAAGTTTCTGGTCACAACAGCCCTATCTGCATGAGGGGCACCCCAAGCCCAGTAATGCCATATCTGCATGAGGGGTACCCCAAGCCCAGTAATGCCCTAGCTGCATGAGGGTCACCCCAAGCCCAGTAATGCCCTATCTGCATGAGGGGTACCCCAAGCCCAGTAATGCCACATCTGCATGAGGGGGCACCCCAAGCCCAGTAATGCCCTATCTGCATGAGGGGCGCCCCAAGCCCAGTAATGCCCTATCTGCATGAGGGGCGCCCCAAGCCCAGTAATGCCCTATCTGCATGAGGGGGCACCCCAAGCCCAGTAATGCCCTATCTGCATGAGGGGCGCCCCAAGCCCAGTAATGCCCTATCTGCATGAGGGGCCGCCCCAAGCCCGGTAATGCCCTATCTGCATGAGGGGCCGCCCCAAGCCCGGTAATGCCCTATCTGCATGAGGGGGCGCCCCAAGCCCGGTAATGCCCTGTCTGCATGAGGGGGCGCCCCAAGCCCAGTAATGCCCTATCTGCATGAGGGGCCGCCCCAAGCCCAGTAATGCCATATCTGCATGAGGGGGCGCCCCAAGCCCGGTAATGCCCTATCTGCGTGAGGGGGCGCCCCAAGCCCAGTAATGCCCTGTCTGCGTGAGGGGGCGCCCCAAGCCCGGTAATGCTGTATCTGCGTGAGGGGGCACCCCAAGCCCAGTAATGCCATATCTGCGTGAGGGGGCACCCCAAGCCCAGTAATGCCCTATCTGCATGAGGGGGCGCCCCAAGCCCAGTAATGCCCTGTCTGCATGAGGGGGCGCCCCAAGCCCGGTAATGCCGTATCTGCGTGAGGGGGCACCCCAAGCCCAGTAATGCCCTATCTGCTGAGGGGCCGCCCCAAGCCCGGTAATGCCCTATCTTCGTGAGGGGCCGCCCCAAGCCCGGTAATGCCGTATCTGCGTGAGGGGGCGCCCCAAGCCCAGTAATGCCCTATCTGCATGAGGGGCCGCCCCAAGCCCGGTAATGCCCTATCTGCGTGAGGGGGCTCCCCAAGCCCGGTAATGCCCTATCTGCGTGAGGGGGCTCCCCAAGCCCGGTAATGCCCTATCTGCTGAGGGGGCTCCCCAAGCCCGGTAATGCCCTATCTGCTGAGGGGGCTCCCCAAGCCCAGTAATGCCGTATCTGCGTGAGGGGCGCCCCAAGCCCGGTAATGCCGTATCTGCGTGAGGGGGCACCCCAAGCCCAGTAATGCCCTATCTGCTGAGGGGGCGCCCCAAGCCCGGTAATGCCCTATCTGCTTGAGGGGGCTCCCCAAGCCCAGTAATGCCCTATCTGCTGAGGGGGCTCCCCAAGCCCAGTAATGCCGTATCTGCGTGAGGGGCGCCCCAAGCCCAGTAATGCCCTATCTGCTGAGGGGGCCCCCCAAGCCCAGTAATGCCCTATCTGCTGAGGGGGCTCCCCAAGCCCGGTAATGCCCTATCTGCTGAGGGGGCTCCCCAAGCCCGGTAATGCCGTGGCTCTCGCAGACTTGTAGAGGGACAGCCTTGGTGTTCTTAGATCAGATCTGGAAAAGTTCACTGCATTACCAAGCAGAGACTCTTGTTCTCTTCCCTTACTTTCTCCCAAACAAATAGAATCTCTCTCTGCTGAGCTGTCTGGAGCTGGGGGTGGGATGACATAAGCACTTCTGTGGTTACCACCACTGGGACTGTGCTGGTCAGGCCTGAAGCCAGCACAGCACTGGGTCTCACCTAAGGCCCTCAGTAAACGCTGCCTGGCTGCCACCTATGTTTGTGCAAGGCCCTAGGGCTATACCATTAACAGGTGGCAAAGTCAGCCAGGCTTGTGTTCTCCGCAGGGAGGCACATTCCCCCTGTTCCCAGGTGGGTCCAGAGATCTCTCCTGGGATCTGGGGCCCGGTGTTGGAAACTTCAGGCGTCTATCTGGTGCTCTATTCTACTGTGGCTGAGCTTGCACCCAAGCTACAAGATGACATCCTTCCCACTCTGCCCTCCCCTTTCTACAGTAGAGGAGTCTCTTCTTAAGGCCAGCGTTGTCCCAGGTGAGTACTGCCTGGCTACTGCTGATGTTTACTCAAGACTCAAAGGCTCTTCACTCAGCTTGTAGTGAATGCTTCTAGACCCGGCACTCTCCCTTGAGGGCAGCGGGCTCCCTCTGGGTCAGGGCAGGTCCAGAAATATCCAAGAGCCAAGGCCTGGAATCGGGAACCCTACCAGCCCACTCGGCGCTCTACAACACTGTGGCCAGGCTGGTGCCTAAGCCTCAAACAAAGTCCCCTTTACTCTTACCTCTCCTTTTCTCAAGCAGAAGGAATGTCTTCCCATAGCCGCTACAGTTTCAAATGTGCTGGGTCACACCTGAAGCCAGCACATCTCTGAGTCTCACCTAAGGCCCATGGTGAGTACTGCTGGCTACTACTGCTCTTTAGTCAGTGGATGATGGGCATTGCCAGGGCTAGGTCCTTCCCTTCAAGGCAGTGGGTTTCTTTCTGGGCCAGGGTGTATCTAGGAATATCATCCAGGAGCTAGGGCCTGGGTGGGAGCCTCAGAACTCTGCCTGGTGCCCTATCCTGCTGTGGCTATGCTGGTATCCACGACGCAAGGCAAAGTCCTCTTGATTCTCTCTCTGCTCCTAAAGCAGAAGGAAGGAGTCTTTCCCAGAGCTGCCCGCTATCCTGCCTGTGGTTGGGGGCGGGTTGGCATAAGCACAGCCTCGGACACCATAGCTAGTGTTTCACTGGGTTGTGTGGCCCCCAAGGGCTCTGGCTCCAAGCCCATGACAGGACCAGGACTTGCCCAGGAATTGCAGTCCTTGTGGTGTAGACGCCTCTCAAGTTTCTTTAGAGCCCCAGAGCACGTTAGCCCACGGAGGCACTGTTGGAGTGGGTGATTCCCTCTGGCTGGGGCTTTTCTTTCTTTCTTTCTTTCTTTTTTTTTTTCACCAGGTGCCAGGCTGGGGTGCAGTGGCGCGATCTCGGCTCACTGCAGCCTCCGCCTCCCGGCTTCAAGCAATTCTCCTGCCTCTGGCTGGGGCTTTTCTAAATGCTCCCTCTGTGGTTGCTGCCTGAGTTCTGCCTGGTGTTGTTTTCTGCTGTCAGGCAAGCACTGATTTCTGTCGCAAAGTCCCACAGTCACTGTGCTGTCCCCGCTCAGGGCACAGGTTGTATCGCCATGCCTCTCAGCTGCAGCCGGAGAATGGGGGATGAACGGCATAGGCACCCCAAGACTGTCTTTTCTATCCTCTTCAATGTCTCTTTCAGTGCTATGAAGTTAAAACCAGGTACTGTAATCACTCGCCTGATTTTAGCTTATCGAGGTGTATTTTTGTGTGTGTGGATAGTTGTTTAATTCGATATTCTTGTGTTGAGGACAATTGGTGGAGGCTTCTATTCAGCCATCTTACTCCTGGCTATTATTATTTTGAACAAACTGTTATCTATCAGATCAATTAAGAATAAGAAAGATACGGTTGCTCACGCCCGTAATCCCAGCGCTTTGGGAGGCCAAGGTGGGTAGATCACGAGGTCAAGAGATCGAGACCATCCTGGTCAACATGGTGAAACCCCGTCTCTACTTAAAATACAAAAAATTAGCTGGGCGTGGTGGCTCGTGCCTGTAATCCCAGCTACTCAGGAGGCTGAGGCAGGAGAATTGCCTGAACCCAGGAGGCGGAAGTTGCAGTGAGCCGAGATCGCGCCATTGCACTCCAGTCTGGGAAACAAGAGTGAAACTCCGTCTCAAAACAAAAAGAAAGATAAAACTGTATTTTACCTTCACTTATTCCTTCTCTCGTGCCCTTTCTTTCTTTATGCAGATCTGAATTTCTGACCTGTATAATTTTCTTCTCTCTAAAGAGCTGCTTTTAAAAATTCTTTCAAGGTAGGTCTACTGGTAACAACTTCTCTCAATTTTTGTTTGTCTGAGAAAGACTTTGAGTCTTTGTCTTTATTTCTTTTTTCTTTTTTTTGGACTTTAAATATAAATGTTCTTCAGTCATTTAGTAAATTTCAAAGCCAAGTCACTAAAGACAGAGGCTTGTGATTTTCTTCCCTCAGTCACTAATAACAGACTATGTCTGCGGTCAGTGGCCTTCATCAGCAGGTGCCCTCCTTGGTGAGTGAATCTGATCCTGTGAGAAGAGAATGAAGTGTCTTCTTCAGTTTCTTACCCAGGAGGCTCTTTATTTCCCTCTTGCGATTCTGTGTCTCCCATCAGTTCCTGCAGAAACTTGAATTTAGATTTTAGAAAGATGCTGTATAAAATACGGTGGATACCCCACTCATCACACACCATCAGCAGCAGGACAACCAACAGTGTGGCCTTGAACACAAGCAGGTTAGCCCAATATTGTGCCACATCTTGGGGGGAGGAGGGTGGTTGGCTCAGGGCACCTGGCAGGTACTGTGGAGGGAATAGGTGAGTAGGCAGATGGTGTGTTCCAGGCTTCAGTGGAGGGTATCCGGCATGGCAGGGCACCCCTTGTCCTTCACTTCAAAAAAATGATTTAAAAAATATATACATAGATGTACTTATTTTGGGGATATAGGTGATAATTTAATAAATTCATTTAATTTGTAATGATCAAATATGTATATGACATTTGTCATCTTAAATATTTGTATTTTCTTTATGCTAGAAACATTTATTCTCTTCTAGCAATTAAAAAAACATTAAACTTTTTTTTAGAGATGGTGTCTCATTCTCGCACCCAGCTTAGACTGCAGTGGTGTAACATCACTCACTGCAACCTCAAACTCCCAGGCTCAAGTCATCCTCCCACCTCAGCCTCCTGAGTAGCTGAGATTGCAGGTGCATACCACCATGCCTGGCTACTTTTTACACAATTTTTTGGTAGAGACAGAGTTTCACTATGTTGCCCAGGCTGGTCTCGAACTCCTTGGCTCAAGCAATCCTTCTGCCTTGGCCTCCCAAAATGTTGGGATTATAGGCATGAGCCCCCACACCTGGCTTCTTCTAGCTATTTTGAAATATAGGGGAGCACTACACACTGGGGTCTGTTGGGGGGAATAGGGGAGGGACAGCGGAAGTGGGGGAGTTGGGGAGAGATAGCATGGGGAGAAATGCCAGATATAGGTGAAGGGGAGGAAGGCAGCAAATCACACTGCCACGTGTGTACCTATGCAACTATCTTGCATGTTCTTCACATGTACCCCCAAACCTAAAATGCAATAAAAAAAGAAATATACTAATTATCTATTAAACATTCGGTCTTAGTTCTTCTATCAAACTGTATATCTGTGCCTATTAATCAACCTCTCTGTATGCCCCCTCTCTCCTTCCCAGCCTCTATAACTACCGATCTACTCTCTATCTTCCTATGCTTCATATTGAAATATACTTTTTAAGCTCCCACATACGGGGTGAGAACATGTGATGTTTGTCTGGTTCTGAGCTTATTCTATTTCCTCAAACTGTTTTTGCCTTTTAGTCTGCCTTGTCAGTTTCTTTTTTGAGACCCAGACCTGGTGTCTTGCATGTTGGATTCAGATAACTTGTTTTTTTAGTTTATAGATCTCTGGATCAAGATAAATTATAACCAAACCTGATGTGGAGACAAATTACCCTTCGTGGACTTTGAGTTTGATATGATTGTTTTTCCCCACTTAGGGAGACGGTATGTATATTTTGTCAGAATATTTGATGAGCAGAGGGGTGGATTATTTTCAGCTGAAAACAGATTATTTTCAGCTCTCTGCCAACCAGACACTTCGTAAGTTGTACCTCCTTCATCATTTGTGATTGGTGGGGCCACATGACCAGTTTTCATTTTATTTTTTACTTTTTCTTTTTTTTTTTTTTGAGACAGAGTTTCACTCTGTTGCCCAGGCTGGAGTGCAGTGGCACGATCTCAGCTCACTGCAGCCTCTCCTTCCTGGGTTCAAGCAGTTCTTGTGCCTCAGCCTCCCGCGTAGCTGGGATTACAGACCTGTGCTGGCACACCTGGCTAATTTTTGTATTTTTAGTAGAGACAGGGTTTTCCCTCTTGGTCAGGCTCATCTCAAACTCTTGACCTCAGGTGATCCACCCACATCAACCTCCCCAAATACTGAGATTACAGGCGTGAGCCACTGTGCCTGGCCACATGACCGGTTTTAGACAATGAGTTTTGAGAACTTATAATACTTACAAGGACTGAAGTTCTACTTGATGAAATGAGACTTTCTAGAATTCTTTTTTTCTGTCTCTCATGAAAACCAGCTATGTTTCTTCAGCTGGTAACTAACTGAATGCATGTGGAGCAGCATCCCAGCTGACATGTGGTTTCAGTGAGAAATAAACCTCTGTTGTTTAAGCCATTATTGTCTGGGAGCTGCTTGTTATCTTAGCATAATACAGCCTAGCCTGACTGTTAACACAGCATAACCTTACATCTCCTTTAGGTCTTGACTTACGTGTAACCTTTTCCTCAAGGCCTTAAGGTTGCACCCATGCCCAGCCCATCACTCTACCCCCTTCTCTACTTTAGATTCCTGTACAGCACCTGTCTTAATATAACATCACATAGTTTGCTCATTTATTTTATTATTCATCTCCTCCTGCCACCAGAATGGAGGCCCCTGAAGGCAGTGATGGTCTGAGTTTGAGTTCCACTGAAAGCAGACCCTTGAGACCGGGGATTTGGTGTTGGTCGTTTACTTGGAAGATGATTCTGAAGGATACAAGAAAGGGAATTGGGGGAAAAACTAGATAAGAAAGTGAAATCAATAAAGGAGGCATTAGTAAACTTATTACTGCTGCGAACAATTCTTTGGAGATCCTCTGAGACGCCCTGTTGAACTGAAATTCTCATACGTTTCCTACCTAGAGATAGAAAAACTGGAGTATTGTCTCCAGCTCCTGCCATTGTCGGATGTAGGGAGGCTTAAACCTCTGGCACATCCAGACTGACTTGCGCATGGGCTGAGCAAGCTTGCCTAGTGCAGAGAAAGCCTTCTGGCAGAGAAGCACAGAGGTAGACACGGTTCCTGTGCGTAGGAACTGTCCAAAACAGTTGCAGGTGTGTCAAGGGGACATGCAGTGGGGGTACCAGCAGAATCTACCATAAAGATTTTCACTTTTTTTTTTTTTTAAATGAGACAGTGACTCACTCTGTTGCCCAGGCTGGAGTGCAGTGGCGTGATCTCAGCTCACTGTAACCTCCACTTCTCCGGTTCAAGCAATTCTGCTTCAGCCTCCTAGCCTCCTGAGTAGCTGGGATTATAGGCGCATGCCACCATGTGTGGCTAATTTTTGTATTTTTAGTAGAGATGGGGTTTCACCATGTTGGTCAGGCTGATCTTGAACACTTGACCTTGTGATCCACCCACCTCGGCCTCCCAAAGTGCTGGGATTACAGGCTTGAACCACCACACCTGGCCAAGATTTTTGCTTTTTATTCCCTGGTGTATCCCCAGTCCCTAAACAGTGTTTGACAAATTTTAAATAAAAATGAATGAGTACACTATAGTGGACATTCACTGGATGTGTCCCCACCATCCATTTTCCATTTTGTAATTGAACCCTTTCCCTTTTTTCCCTTGGGATGCTACTTCTCCCCATTTCTCAGCTGGGGCTTTGGTAGGGATTGGACTGATGTCTAGTTACTGGGTGTGGACTCCCTCCCCAGCCCCCACTCTGAAGACTTAATATTATCAACCTTCCTTACTCCCCTCCCCTCCCCACCACAGCTGTCTGTTTAAAAATGGACACATGCCCCATGTGGGACCAATGAGAGTGAATTTCGGGGTTTATTCTCTTTCTCTGTAAGGATGTGAGCTCTGGAACAGCTGCAGTCATTTCACCACCATGGGAAACCTGCACCGTCTGAACTGACTGCCTGAAACCCGAAGAGAAAGCTGATAAGAAGGCAGAGAGAGGAGGAAGAGAGTGGGTTTTTGAAAATATCTTTTGGAGCTGCTGGATCAAGTCTCACTTGAAGCTAGAACTAAATCTGCACTTTTAATGTATATATCCAGTAAAAAGCTCTTTATGTTGTAAGCCAGTTTGAGGTGGATTTTTGTCACTATGGCTAAAAGAACCCTCGCTGATTCTACACCTAACTCACAGGCCTGTTGTGAGGTTTAAATGAAACAGTACCTAGAGAAGTCTGGTACACAAATAACACTCAATGAATGGTAAGCAATACTGTTATAATGTATTCACTTTTACAGAGTTACGTGACCTTTTTATTCTCTACTCCAACGTTGGCATGTTTCTGTTATTCTTTTCAGTATTATTTAATTTCTTCTCCAAAGGAGAGAGGCTAAGAGTACTGCCCAGCCACAGGCTCTCAACCACCACCCCGAGCCTCACAGTCTCCTCACACAGCCACAGCCGGAGAACGATATGCGGCCCACGTGGTGTGGTTCTAATTCCTCTGACATCTCATTTTCACTGTTTGGCAATATTTGTCTCATCAAGCTTACACATAAATGTTTTCAGCAAAGTGCTCCAAATGCCTTTTTCAGGAATCCGAATCCACATGAAAACAACGGCAACAAGAGAAAGGTGTAAACTTTCCAGAACAGGCCCAGAATCTGGAAATGTGATAAAGACGTTATTGTGCACCCGAACTTTTCACACAAGAATTGGAGGAGATTTAACACATGGAATAATAAACAGAGGAAGGCTGGCTAATGCAGAGCAGATGGGCCTGCAGGGCAGTGCTCAGCACTTCAACCTCTTTCCCTTTGGACCTTTGGACTCAAGGTACCTGTGTGCTGGTGTCTTTAGCTAAAAATAAAGCTACTGCCTTTGGGGCAATCATAAATATGGCTCATTTGATTTCTGGGGTGATTGGTGGACTAAAGTTTTCACGAACCTACTATGTGAAAGGCATCTGACATTCACTGATTTAATCCTAACCACTATTCCATTTTGAAGGAAAAAAATGAAGGCTCTGAAAGTGTAAATCACTTCCCAAAGGATACACAGCCAGGGTGAGTGTGGAGCCAGGATCACCCCAGGTCTGTCTCATTGTGTATGTCATGGCTCTGCAAACTGGGGCAATAGGTGAGCAGGGAAGAGTCATAGCCACATAAAATTGAGACGGTCTCTCTCTCTCTCTCACACACACACACACACACACACACTCTTACATAGTAATAGCGTTAAGGTAAATTGATGTACAATAAGCTGTACATTTTTCTTTTTGAGACGGAGTCTCACTCTGTCACCCAGACTGGAGTGCAGTGGTACAATCTTGGCTCACCACAACCTCTGCCTCCCGGGTGCAAGTGATCTCCTGCCTCAGCCTCCTGAGTAGCTGGGATTACAGGTGCCCATCATGATGCCCAGCTAATTTTTGTATTTTTAGTAGAGATGGGGTTTCACCATGTTGGCAGGCTGGTCTTGAACTCCTGACCTCAGGTGATCCACCCACCTCTGCTTCCCAAAGTGCTGGGATTACAGGTATGAGCCACTGCGCCCAGCCAGCTGTATATATTTAAAGAATGATATTTGGTAAGTTTTGACTATGTCTGTAGCTGGGAAACCATCACCACAATTGTGATGATGAGCATATCTAATATTTGAAAAGTTTCCTCCTGCCTTTTGTAATTTCTCTTTGCCATCCCGCCTGTCCCTCTCACTCCTGATCCCAGACAACCACTGATCTGCTTTCTGTCACTATAGATTAGTTACATTTTCTGGAATTTTATATCAATAAAATGATATAACGTACATTTTTTTCTTTCACTCACGAAATTATTTTGAGATTCATTCATGTTATTGCTTGTTTATTTCTTTATATTGCTGAGCAGTTATTCCATTGTATCAAATGCCACAATTTATCTCTTCAGATACATATGGACATCTATAGATGTTTGCACTTTTGGGCTATTAAAAATCAAGTTGGTGTGAATGTTCATAGACAAGTCTCTGTATGACATGTATTTTCTTTTGGATAAAAACCTAAGAATGAAATGACTAAATTATATTGTAGAAATTCTGGCTAAGTACAATTTATATTATACATTATTTTGACTTCTGTTTTACATTTTAAGAATCTACCGGGGAACAGTGGGTCATTCCTGTAATCCCAGCACTTTGGGAGGCGGAGGCGAGCAGATGACTTGAAGTTAGGAGTTTGAGACCAGCCTGGCCAATGTGGTGAAACCCTGTCTCTACTAAAAATACAAAAATTAGTTGGGCATGGTGGCAGGTGCCTGTAATCCCGGTTACTCAGAAGTCTGTGGCACAAGAATCGCTTGAACCCAGGAGGCAGAAGTTGGAGTGAGCCAAGATCATGCCACTGCACTCCAGCCTGGGTGACAGAGTGAGACTTCGTCTCAAAATAAATATCTAAAAACATAAAAATCATAGTTCCATTCTGGAAGTTTCCTTGGCTTGATTTTACAACTCATGCATTTTCTCTTTGGCAGTTCATTCTATGACTCCTCAGCCTATACGTTGAATGTTTTAAATTATCAAATCTTAAATTAACCTCCCAAATAGAAATCATTCATGACTGGCTGCAGCAGCTCACACCTGTAGTCCCAGAACTTTGGGAGGCTGAAGCAGGCATATAGCTTCAGTCCAGGAGTTCATGATCAGCTTAGGAAATAGAGCGAATCCCTGTCTCTGCGAAAAATACAAAAATCATCTGGGTGTGGTGGTACATACCTGTAGTCCTGGCTACTTGAGAGGCTAAAGCAGGAGACTTGGTTGAGCCAGGGAGGTTGAGGCTGCAGTGAGCTCTGATCACGCCACTGCGCAGTAGGCCAGGTGACAGAGTGAGACCCTGTTTAAATAAATAATCATTCATAATGTTTGCATATGGTAATCTTACATCTCCCTGATAATTAATCAGCTCAGCTATCAGGTCTATTTCCTCAGGTGCGAGTTCTGCATTTGGTAAGAGGATGATGTCTGTTGCACAGAGATAGATTTCCACAGTTGGTTAGTGATTCTCAACTGAAGAATCCTCTGTTTTGGGGATCCCTGTTAGCCTGCTTTGATTGTTTATTGCAGTCTACCTCCAGGAGACAGGGTGAGAATCAGACATAGAGCAGCCGGGGGCATTTCATGGGGAGGGAACTCCTCATTCTTTCCTGATGTCACCAGTCCCCTGGAAGACTCTCATAGCTCTGGGTCCTAAAGGCTCACACTCCTGGCTCCTACATGAGGGCAGACCCCTCTGTTGTTGCTGCTTAGTCCAAGGGGCAATGTTAACCTCACAGATGCTTCTTTGGCGCCCCAGCTCATTTCCCTTCAGTTGTGCAGAGCGACGACCGCTCCCAGGCTCCGCTTTTTGTTTTTGGTTTTTTTGGAGATGGAGTCACACACTGTTGCTGCTGGAGTGCAACAGTGCAATCTTGGCTCACTGCATCCTCTGCCTCCCAGTTTCAAGTGATTCTCCTGCCTCAGCCTCCTGAGTAGCTGGGATTACAGGCCTCCATCACCATGCCTGGTCAATATTTGTATTTTTAGTAGAGACTGGGTTTCGCCATGTTGACCAGACTGGTCTCGAACTCCTGACCTCAGGTGATCTGCCCACCTTAGCCTTCCAAAGTGCTGGGGTTACAGACATGAGCTACTGCACCTGGTCACATGACAGGTTTTAGACAATGAGTTTTGAGAACTTATGATGTATAACTTTAGGGCTAAAGTTTTACTTGATGATGTGAGATCTTCAATGTGAGTCCTTCAATGGGTCAATGAAATAATTCAAAGGGAAATTAAAAAATTTCTTAAGGCAAGTGAAAATGGAAACAGCATACAAAACTTAAAATGTGGTAGGATTTTGAGTAAGTAGAAGAGTGTAAGGAAGAAAACAATGCTCCTAGAAATATTCTATCTCAAGTAGAAGTTGAGTATTCCTAGACATTAACTTTGCACCTGGAGAGGAGGATAAATAATCATCACAGTTGTTTTGGCTCAACTGTGAGCAGTAATCATGAAGCCATAATAAAATTAGCACTATTTATTGGTTTTCAGTATTTACAATCGAGCCAAAATCAGAACTATGGTAATAGCATAAAATGCAAATGCCATTGAAGTTGATTATATAAAGGTAGAATAACAGAAGTTTTCTTAATATCCTAATCTTTTAAACTGGTGAGTCAAGAGATTACAAAGCTAGATGAAACAAGAAATTGCTGTTTGTTACTTACAATTGCGGAGGTCATCAGTAGAGCAATGCTTCTTAAAGTGTGATTCCTGAGCCAGCAGCATCAACCTCTCTTGGGATTTTGTGAGAAATAAAAATTCTCGGGCCCACCCTAGACCCACTGAATTAAAAGCTCCTCGGGTGGGCCCCAGCAATCAGTTTTTTTTTTTTTTTTTTTTTTTTTCCCTGAGATGGTGTCTCACTCCGTTGCCCAGGCTGTGATCTCGGCTTACTGCAGCCTTGCAGCCTCCACCCCCGTGGGTTCAAATGATTCTCCTGCCTCAGCCTCCCCAGTAGCTGGGATTACAGGCGTGTCCTACCACACCCAGCTGATTATTTTATTTTTAGTAGAGACAGTTTCACCGGGTTGGCCAGGATACTCTTGAACTCCTGACCTCAAGCGATTCACCCACTGGGCCTCCCAAAGTGCTGGGATTATAGGTGTGAGCCACCGCGCCCGGCCTACCTGAAGGCTGAGTATTCTTGGAGCTACCTCCCATATGCGAGAGTGTTTGCCCATGTGATCTTCAGTATAGGGATTCTTTTAGACTCTGATTTGACTGCCTTCCATATTTCACAGAATTTTCAAGATTTCTTATACATAAGGAAACCCCTTCCAGTTTTCTAACATTGTCATGGATCAAAACCACATTTGTTTCATTTCTAGAGACCTATGTTGCGGGGGGCCTTGGGCTCAGATCTTCCAACCTGAACAGAATCTGTAGGCAATATCTGCATCTGTAGAAGAATCTCTTGGTATTTGAAGGCCCCATGTGTGCAGACCACATATGGTATGTGTTACCATACAAGTTTGGTTTGTGGCTGGGTGCGGTGGCTCACACCTGTAAGTGGTGGATTAAAGATGGTGCAAATTCTCTGCTACTCCTTCCCTTGAAAGGGGAAGTCTAGCTTCCCTCCCCTTGAGCCTGGGCCAGCCTGGGTGGCTTGACTGGCCAGTAGAGTAAAGCAGAAGTGATATTCTGGGACTTCTAAGGTGGGGGTCATAAGAAACCTCACAGCTTTCCCCTAGGTGTCTTGGTACATGGTCTCCAGGAGCTCAACCCCACCACTTAAGAAGTGTGACTCCCTTGAGCACCATGTGGTAAAGACTCCAGATAGGTGCCATGATCAACAGTCCCAGTTGAGCCCAGCCATTCAGCCATTGCCTCCAACGTACCAGGCATGTGAATGAGTGGGTTAGGCCTTGCAAAAAAAAAAAGCCAAGCCATCTGCTGGCTACCACTGAGTAACCTCAGCCAATGCCACATGAAACAGAACCAGCCACATGAAACAGAAATTGCCCAGCCAAGCCCTGCCCACATTACTGATTACTGCCCACAGAAGTGTAGGATATAACAAAGTAGGACTGAGGTGGGAGGATTGCTTGAGCCCAGAAGTTCTAGTCCAGTCTGAGCAACGCAGCAAGCTTCTCTCTAAGAATGAATGAATGAATAAATAAATAAAAATAATAAAGTAGTTGTTTTAAGCCACTAAGTTCTGGGGCAGTTTGTTATGTGGCAATAGATAACTGAAACACTTGGCATATAATAAATGCTTAATAGATACAAGTCAGAGCATTCTGATGTCAGATTTCATTAGCCATGATCAATAGGTAAGAGTAGCCAAGTTTGGGAGATTACTGCCCTGGCCCCACCTTCCACGACCTCCTCTGTCTCTACCCCTGGGATTTTCCTAGCAATGCTGGGACTTATTTTTCCATCTGGTGCACAGTGTGCTTTCATCTGCTAAAAACCTCATTAAGTCCTTGTTAACCATCTACCTTCTGCATAAAGGACACCCCACCAAACAGCCCCCGGGCTACTTTTTTTTATTGAAACAGGGTCTCTCTCTGTCACGCAGGCTGGAGGGCAGTGGTGTGATCACAGCTCACTGCAGCCTTGACCTCCTGGGCTTAACTAATCCTCCCACCTCAGCCTCCTGTGTAGCTGGAACCATAGGCATGTGCCGCCATGTCTAGCTAATTGTTTAATTTTTTTGTAGAGGTGAGGGCTCACTGTGATGCCCAAACTGATCTTGAATTCCTGGGCTTAAGCGATCCTCTTGTCTTGGCCTCCCAAAGTGCTGGAATTACAGGTATGAGCCACCTCACCTGGCCCAAACCATTTCTAATGCTACCTCTGCCATCATCATCTTCATGGATAACCTTGGACCTACTTTCTGGCCCCATTTCTCCATTTTTATTTTAACTTAATTTTATTTATTTAGTTTTTTGAGATGGGGTCTCACTCTGTCACCCAGGCTGGAGTGCAGTGGCACTATCTCAGCTCACTGCAATCTCCACCTCCCAGGTTCAAGCGATTCTTCTGCTTCAGCCTCCTGAATAGCTAGGATTATGGCATGCACCACCACGCCTGGCTTATTTTTGTATTTTTGGTAGAGATGGGGTTGTGCCATGTTGGCCAGGCTGGTCTCGAACGCCTGTCTTGGCCTCCCAAATGCTGGGATCACAGATGTGAGCCACCGTGCCTAGTCTCCATTTTAAAATAAAGGTAGAAGTGGAGACTTTCCGGGGCACATCCTGTTTCTGATGTAGGTGCAGAGCATGTTTCCCCCACTTCACCTGCTCCTTTACAACCTTTAACTTTTTGATACTTCTTTTCTTTCTTCATCCATTGTCTTTCTCTCTTTTCCCCCTTTGTTAAGCTTCCGCACGTTGGTAAGCCCAATCTCACTTTTATAAAGCAAAACCCTTCCTTGATCTCATATAATCCTCCAGTGACCATCTGATTTATCTTCCTTTCTTACTTCCACCATGCTGCTCTTTAACTGGCAAACTCTTAACCCTTCAGGGCTCAGCTGAGATGTTGCCATTTCAAGGAAGTCTTTTTTTTTGGAGATAAAATCTTTCTCGCCCAGACTGGAGTGCAGCGGCTCAATCTCAGCTCACCGCAACTTTTGCCTCCCAGGCTCAAGGGATTTTCCTGCCTCAGCATCCTGAATAGCTGGGATTACAGGTGCCTGCCACCATGCCCTGCTAATTTTTGTATTTTTAGGAGAGATGGTGTTTCACCATGTTGGCCAGGCTGGTCTTGAACTCCTGACCTCAAATGATCCACCTGCCATGGCCTCCCAAAGTGCTGGGATTACAGGCGTGAGCCATTGAGACCAGCCCAGGGGAGTCTTTAGAGACCCCCTCCCACCCTACATGGTACTTTTCTTCTGTAGTCTTACAGCATCTTGCTGACCCTCTCCCCCGTTTCAATGCCTTTCATACTGTGATTGACTGGTTAATCATCAGCTTCCCTCCATAGACTGTTCTCTGCAACGGCATGCTGTATTCATTACAATAGATCAAGGAGTTAGCCCTCTTGGGTACTGCACGTTGATCTCTGCAGCTCTCCCTTCTCATTGGCTGACACCACCACCACCACCAGCAACAGTATCTTCTGGTACTAACACCACCACCATTGGTTAAAGCTTTCTATACGCCAGGAATTGTTCTAATCACATTACGTGAATCTTGCCAATAACTCTGTGAGTAGGTATCCTTATCCCCATCCTACAGCTGAGGAAACAGTCTTGGAGAGGTTAAGTAAGTTGTTTTGCTACTGGTCAATATTGGAGCTGAGGTTCAAACCCAGGAAGCTGACTCCTGAGTCAGTGGAGCCTTTTTGGGAAAGATTTAATCACTGTATTGGCTTTGGGCTTTGATCCACTGTATCATTTATTGTTTTTTTCCACAACGAATGAACCTCATATCTGCAGTTTTCCCTGCTTCCCTGTGCTCTGTTTCCTAAATATGCCTGTTGGTGTCTTGGTGGCCCAGAAGCGCCTCCCACTCCCCACATGGATGTCGTGGATTCAAAATGCATCTTCTTCCCTGTACCAAACACTCTCTCCTTGTCACCTTTGTTCACTAAGGACCCCACAGCACCCTACAGTGAAAAATCAGCACTGGGAGGAGAGTTGCATTCTGAGCAGTCATTACAGTATCGTCGTAGGTTATGCATTCTTGATTTCAGCCCTCACGGCTTCATGGATGGAGAGCTGAGGCTCCTGATGGGATTCACTCCCATCTGAATCAGAGGGCTGTAATGGAATAGGGCAAAAGGAGACATTCCATTACAGACAAAGTCAAACCACAATAAACAAGCACAGCCAAAGGAAATAGAAGAAAGAAAAGACAAGACAAAAAACACTTACATACAGAAGGAGGATGGCGAGTTACTGAAAGAAAAAGAGTTTACCTGCATCATAAAATTCTGGAACGAAGATGCGGCCGAGTTTCTCAAGTCTCTTATAGGAGATTTAGACTAGTATTTCTAGAGTTCAACATGTACAGGCAACTGAATGGATGTCGGGTGGCAAGCAGACCACCAATTTTAGGTACATGTTTCAAGAGACTCATCAAATTTTTAGAAATAATAATGAAGCATAATATTTTAAACATAGTCATTTTCATATCAGTAATGGGGAAATATTATTTGAAGTTAATCATTTACAAGCTCTGTATCTGGGTCTATCGTATCTATCTGTTTCACAACAAGTCATTTAAAATGGTTTTCACACTTTTTATTTGCGTAGATCCTAATTCATAATTATAGGTGGTTGCAAATGACAGTAAGTTCTTGGTGGCTATCTAAAATGATTGAGTATTTAGATAGAAGAGGACCCCAAAATTATGTTGTGATTTCATACAAAACACTAACTTAAGTGTTTGCCAGTTGCTAAGTTGACAGACGTACTTTATTCAGAGTATTGGATGCTTCACCTCTGGAGATAGCAGCTCATGGATTCTGTCGTGGTTTGAACTACATTGACTTGCCTAGGTTGGAGGTACGTTTCCCAGAATCCCCTTCTCCGAGTGGTCTCCAGTTAGAATTGGTCCAAAGAAGAATTTGCACAAGGTTTGGGAGGCAGAAGCGAAGCAGCAACCATTAATCTCTGAAGACTATCAGGGCTGGGTGTGACAGGCACACGCAGAGGTACAGGCAGGCTCCATTTATCCTTCCTGTCCTCCACTCCATGGCCTGGTACTCTTCCCTGCTGATGACCTTGTTGACCTGCAGGGGTCCTGGCCCATCACAAGATGCATGGGGAATGCAATTTGTTTATCATTTCATCTGTAGTGCATGGGGCAGAACCTGTCTTATCAGTATCTTAATGTTCATTGAATAAACACATGTGCATGTTTTGATGTGCATTGATTTTGGGCTACCCAGTGCTGGGAAATAATTATACAATTTTCCTCTGGAGAATCATCCCCGTCCCACAGTTAGTCAATGTATGTTGGGTAAGGTTCATTTCATCCCTAGCTTCACTGACACCATGAGTTCAGCCAGGCCCATCACATTACTACATTCCCTTGACTACAGTGCTTGGCCTGGGGATGGGACACAATTCAGCTTGAGCCAATAAGATGTGGTGAGTCTTTTGCTGTGACTGTCCCAACAGAGGCACATGATTTTTTCTGCTGTACCTGAACCTGGAAGGATACAGGCCTGACTCTGGGGGCAGCCATTTTGATGCCACACTGAGCCTGAGAATGAAGCCAGCATTGTGAATAGCGAAGTAATGAGAAGAAGCAAGGCTGGGTTCTGATAATATTTGAGTCTGAAGTCCGTGTCCCCTGGATCTCAATTATATGAACCAATAACCACCTCTCCCCTAATTTTTCCCCTCAAACCACCATGGAGTGGGATTTCTGTGATGTGGAGCATAAAATCTCCACTCATACCGAATAGTTTTCAATTTGCCTTTAGGAGCAAAACACCTTTTTCAAATGAATGTTTAGGCAGAACCGCATTACACAGCAAGGTTAATAGCGCTCACGAGGACCAGGCCCTGCTCTCCTGCTCTCCATCCCCCAAGTTCTGAAGCAGTTCCTGACACCTCTGTGGAATGCTGGTCTTGGCAGAACACAGTTTAAAAACCTTTAATTTAGCCCATGTCTCTTATTTTAAAGGTAAGAAAACTGAGTTTCAGAAGAGGGAGGGGACTCACTGAATCCCAGCGGCTGGCAGACCTGGGACTGCAAACCAGCCTTCCATTGCTGCACGCAGGCGTCTCTTCTCGCGTGGGATCACAGCATCTGAGGCAGTGAAAAGAGGAAGAGGCTGTGATGGAGCACACAGCAGGTGCGCGGGGATGCCTGGAAAACAGAATTAGGAGGGCCCTGGGTCAGCACTGCTCTGCACTGGCTGGGCTAGGGCTATCCTGATTCTAGAGTGATCTTGGTTCCTGGGATAGAAATGTCCACAAAGTAGAGAAGTTCAGTTCAACCCAAGTTCCTATATTGCAATGAGGATAAGACCATAGTCTCTATGGCCTGTGTGACCCAGTTGCCCATTTCTAGGAATCCATTCCTACAAAAATGGCAACGTGCGTGTACAAACAGCAACAATGACAAACACACACTGGGATGCTTTCCCAATGTGGCTTGTTACAGTAAGATAGCGGCTACATCTTCTTATATATCATGGCTAAATGATGGCACTTCATTCTGCAGAATCTTTCGCTGTAGTCAAAAAGAACAAGTCAGATCTGTATGTCTGAACATAAAAAGGTGTCCAGGATTTATATTAAGTAGAAAAATTAGATTGCAGAATGATATTTATAGTATGATTTCACTCTTACAAAAATCATTTTCCAAAATGTGTGTAAGGGCTAGAAGAATACATCCACAGTCTCAATAGTGGTCACGTGGGGAGGAGAGTTGGGGCTTGAGGTGGACTTTGGCCATTTAATCTGGATGGGGGCCAGAGACTCCCTCTCACACCTGAGAATGCCATGCTTACTTTCCAGCCTCCTATGCAGCACAGGCCCATGACAAAGACTCTGTTAAACCATCTTGGGTGGGAGGAGACGGGCGTTTCCTCTATCTGGCAGAGTGGGCTGTGAGGTCAGATTCCTGATCACAGAAGTGGTGCTGTTTCCTACAGTAGCATGCAGTGGTTATGTACTGTAGTGCTTAACAGTGGCAGAGGCAGCTTTGAACACACCAATGCACTGGTCAGCTTTGGGGTCTTGCTCCTGGAAGCCTGGCTTCCAGCTTTCTTCTCACATTCTGTGAGCCACGCTGTATCCTTCTAATAAACTCTTCTGCTTCATCGTCTGGAGTCAGCTGAGTTAGAGGGACTTCTGATTATTTTATACATGTCATCTGACCTGTAAATATGTGTATACATTTTTTAACCAAACATATTTAAGAGAATACAGATGATCTCACCTGAGCAAGCACGCGGTGCACAGAGGTGTGTGCCTCTGCCCTGTTTTGTATTTTATTTTTTGAGACGGAGTCTTGCTCTGTCGCCCATGCTCTTGGTTCACTGCAACCTCTGCCTCCTGGGTTCAAGCGATTTTCCTGTCTCAGCCTCCTGAGTAGCTGGGACTATAGGGGCATGCCATCACAAATCGGCTAATTTTTGTATTTTGGGGAGAGAAGAGGTTTTGGTATATTGGCCAGGCTGGTCTTGAGCTCCTGACCTCAGGTGATCCACCCACCTCGGCCTCCCAAAGTGCTGGGATTACAGGCATGAGCCACTACATCCAGCCCCCTGCCCTATTTTGAACCAGGGTTTTCATGAGAGAGGCGAAGGGGCTAATCATTATACAGCAACTATAGCAAATTTGGTTTGCAGTGAGATGTTTGCTCAGAAATGCTCTTTTCTTTTTAAATAAGCAACTTCCTGACCTGCAAGTTAATCTTAGGCACGGCTCCCTCACCGGGAAGCTGTGCCCTGTGCATCTGCCTCTGCCTTCTTCCTCTTGGTTCTTGGGCAGACTGACCCTGTTCCCTGAAAGCCTGGTCCTCTGGGAGACTGAGGTTTGTATGTCACACAGAGCCGGGAGATCTGGCCCTGGTTGAAATCAGGGGATAGCTCCCAACGGCTGCTCAAGTCAGGAGTTTCCTTTGTACTTCAACTTGGGTAAGCTGGGCTAATTAATAAACGGACTTAAGAATGACAAGCCTTCATGGCCAAGGTCCAAAATGTCATGTTGGTGGATCATGACAAAAGTCTGGTGAAAGGGATGTTGGAAGTAAAAGGACCAGGTCCCGGGGAATGAGGAATCAGGATAGCATTGTCCACAACCACTGGAGGTCCTTGCTGATTTATTTCTTTGCTTTTTCAATGACCTTTTGACATCTGAATTTCACATATCCCTGTCTCAGTCTGCATCCTCCAGAAGCAGTCCCTGAGACAAGGATTCAAGTGCAAGTGCCTTAACTGGGAAACAGTCATTCAGGGATTGCCATTCAGGGACCGGAGAAGTAAGACAGGGAAGGAGGGGAGGAAGCCGATGGAGAGTGTTACTGAGCAGTTACCACTGTGGCCAATTGGTGCTCGGTGCCTCTGGGGAACTCTGGGAGACAGTGTAGAATATACAGCTCAGAGATGTTTCATTGGAGCAAAGGGGGTCACTGGTTGAGGGTTGCTCAAGGAAGGTGTTCATTCTCTGGCATTTCTGGCCGGCCATGTGTGTGGGCAGAGAGGGCTCCAGAGATCAGGAAGCCTTCAGAGTCATGGATGCTGGCTGTTGGAGTTCAGGCCACGTGCACAGAAATATCGCATGCTGCTGGCATCTGTGTGGGGCATCCACAGCATCTGCTTCAAGTTTCTTTCCTTCTTTGCACAGCTCATGAAATCTGCCTGCCTTCTAATCAGTGCGCAGAGACTGCCAGGTAAGCAAAGAGTTTCACTTGATCTTTGGTGATCATAGATGACTGATCTCATTTATATTCTTGTAAGTATCCATGTTTGTAGTCAAAATATATCTAATTGCTTAATACCCATGCCACACACAGAATAAAATAACATACCTGGTTTTTAAAAAATAACTTCACTGGCAAAATACATACTATCTTAACAGCGTCCACATTTGAAGGAGAGGCAGAAATATATTTTCTCTTGTATAGTGAGATGGACTGAAACCAGAACAGAAAGCCCTGAAACCTTGGGGTTGCTGATGTAAACATATTGAGGGCCGACAAGTCAAATCTCTTCACACTTTCACCCCTTCTCCTGTCTTCCCCTTTCTGTACCCTCTGCTTGTAACTCATTCAAAATATAGTCACTGATCACCTACTACATGTTGGAAGTAAAAGGACCAGGTCCGGGGGAATGAGGAATCAGGACAGCATTGTCCACAACTACTGGAGGTCCTTGTTGATTTACCGTGGGAGTGGCTATTTACTTGGTGTTGCCTATGGTCATTTGCCACCTTTTGTGATGAGCCTCCAAGTGGGACACCTGGCCATTAGGTCCTAGTTGCTCAGGAAGAGTAACTAGTAACCTGTTAGTCACTAAATTCACTGCACGGTAGCTTTCCGAGGGAGAAATAAGTGCTGATGCATGACGGATTGGAGTTATTTGAAAATATGCCTCAAGTTTTACATCATCTGCACCTTAGTCCATTTGGGCTGCCACAACAAATTGCCACAGACTGGGTGGCATAGAAACAACAGAAATTTATATCTCACGGTTCTGGAGGCTGGGAAGTCCAAGATCAAGGTGCTGACCGATTCAGTGCCTGGCGAGGGCTCACTTTCTGGTTCATAGATGGTGCCTTCTTGCTGCATCTTCATGTGGTGGAAGGAGTGAACAAGCTCCCTTAGGCCTCTTTCATAAGGACACTAATCCCATTTACGAGTCAGTGGACTTAAGGGAGGGAGGGTTAGACAGCCAACAAGACTATCAAATATCCACCAAAATAGGTTGTTTTAAAGATGAGGGAACAGAGCCTCAGAGAGGCAGAAAAATGCTCCATGTTCCATGACTGGTCAAGAGCAGAGCTAGGATTTGAACCCAAGTGGTCTGATGGCCCAGTTCCTGCTGTGTTCTCTCCTTCTGCTCTGTCACCTCTGGTATGGGTGATGTCTACGCTTGCTCACATACTTTGCAGAGGACAGGGCTTTTGGAGAATAGGAGGTTTGGGGGAAGAGGGGAAGGAAAAGAGGTCAGGTGGGGACTGTTGGAACAGGGACCCAGCCCAGGGAGCCAGACTTGGTGGAGGCTGCCTCAGGACAGCCAAGGACATGGAATCCACTCACTCTCCACTCACCCTCCCCTCTGTTATTTGGTTTGAGGAGAGGTCTACATTTAAAAATCGGGAGCCTGATGGATTGTCATGATTGTGGAAAGGAATGGATGTTCACAGGCACAGACAGAAGAGCGAAATAAATTGGGTTATCTAGGTGCTTCCCACAAAATGCTTTCAGTTCTACATTAATTCCAAGTTTATCTCTTAAGCATATTTGAAATATGGAAATAATCTTATAATGTCACAATTTAGAATGTAATTTAGATAAACTAAGAAACTAAAGAGAGGATCACATTGCCTTGTCTCTCAGGCCCATGTGGGTCCGATTTAATAACTCCTGATGACATGAGGTTGGATTTGGCAGCAGATTGGACACATAGCTATAGCGTCAGCTATTCATGTTTGGAATGTCTTATTAGACCGGGTGTGTGGCTCATGTCTGTAGTCCCAGCACTTTGGAATGACGGAGCAGGTGGATCGCTTGAGCCTAGGACTTCAAGACCAGCCTGGGCAACGTGGCGAAACCCTGTCTCTACAAAAAAAATACTTAAATGAGCTGGATGTGGTGGCATGCACCTATAGTCCCAGTGACTCAGGAGGCTGAGGTGGGAGGTTCGCTTGAGCCCTGGAGATGGAGGTTGCAGTGAGCCAAGATCATGTCACTGCACTCTAGCCTGGGCAACAGAGTGATACTCCATCTCAAAAAATAAAAGTAAAAATAAAATGTCTTTTTAAATACAGTCATGCACCACATAATAACATTTTGGTCAATGATGGATCATAGGACACTGGTCTCATAGATCATGACAGAGCTGAAAAATTCCTATTGCCTAGTCACGTAGCTGTCATAGTGCTGTAGCATAACGTATTTCTCGTGTTTGTGGTGACGCTGGTGTATGAGGCTGGGCAAGGGGATCTTGTCTGTAATCTCAGCACTTTGGGAGGCTGGGGTGGCAGGATTGCTTGAGGCCAGGAGTGGAGACCAGCCTGGGCAACACAATGAGACCCCTTCTCTAAAAAATAACAAAAAATCCCACATTTTATATGCTGCCACATATAAAAGCATAGTACAGACAATTATGTGCTGAGCATAATACTTGATAATAATTGACTATGATATTGGTTTATGTGTTTACTATTCTATACTTTTTATTGATATTTTAGAGTGTAATTCTTCTACTTATTAAAAAAAGTTCACTGTAGAACAGCCTTGGACAGGTCCTCCAGGAGGTGTTCCAGAAGAAGACATTGTTACCATCAGAGATGACAGCCCCATGTGTGTTGCTGCTCTGAAGACCATCGGTGGTACGAGATGTGGAGGTGGAAGACTGCTACTGATGGCCCTGAGCCTGTGTCTGCCGAGGCTAAGGTGTGTGTTTATGTCTTCATTTTTTAAAAAAAGTTTAAAAAGTAAAAAAAAAAACTTTTTTAATAGAAAAAACTTATAAGGATATAAAGAAAATATTTTTACAGCTATACAGCATGTTTGTGTTTTGAGTTGTTATTATAAAAGCGCCAAAAAGTTAGAAAAATTTAAACATTTGAAAAGTAAAAACGTTATAGTAAGGTTAGTTTACTGCCAACAAAAGAAAATTAAATAAATTTCGTGTAGCCTAAGTTGGCAGTGTTTATCATGTCTACGTTAGTGTACAGTAATGTCCTTCACGGTCACCTACTCACCGAGTCACCCAGAGCAGTCTTCCAGGCCTGCCAGCTCCATTCATGGTAAGTGCCCCACACTGGTGTACCATTTTTAATCTTTTGTTTTATATTTTTACTGTACCGTTTCTATGTTTAGATGCACAAGAGCTTACCTTTGTGTTACAATTGCCTACAGTACCCAGTACAGTAACGTGCTGTGCAGGTGTGTAGCTTAGGGTGCAGAGTGTTCTACACCATCTAGGTTTGTGTAAGTATGTTCCGTGATGTTTGCACAACAATATTGCCTAACAACACATTTCTTTTTTCTTCTTTTGAGACGGAGTTTCACTCTGTCACCCAGGCTGGAGTGCAATCTCAACTCATTGCAACCTCCACCTCCCAGGTTCCGGTGATTCTCTTACATCAGCCTCCTTAGCAGCCAGGATTACAGGTGCCTGCCACCACCACCACGACCACCACGCCCGGCGAATTTTTGTATTTTTAGTAGAGACAGGGTTTCCCCATGTTGGCCAGGCTGGTCTCGAAATTCTGACCTCTGGTGATCTGCCCGCCTCAGCCTCCCAAGTGCTGAGATTACAGGCATGAGCCACTGCACTCGACCTAACAATATACATCTCAGAGTGTATTCCCATCACTACATGACTCATGACTGTACAACTTCCATTTGGGTTCAGCTGACCCTCCGTCCAGCTGTTACTTTGGTGCATTTATTTCCATTTAATCTGCCCTCATGACTACGAGGTGGATACTATCATCAGATGAGACATGGAGCCCCTATAAGGTGTAGTAACTAACCCTGTGTCTGGCAGCTGGTAAGTGGCAGATCAAGACTTGGGCTCAGGTCTTAAGTCTCAGACCACAGCTAGGTCAATCGCTTCACCACAGAGCCATCCAACAGTAGGCGGGGTTTCCTGTGTCCGGACTCAGAAAGGCAGCTGCCGCAATGCGGAGCTGTCACGTGGCTCTAACTACCAGCCCCGTCAGCTTGCCACCAAGGCGAAGAGGTATGTGTTTGTTATCTATGACTGGGTCATAAATCACCCCCAAATTTGTACTGGTTTTCTATTGTTATGTACAAATTACCTCAAAGTGTAGTGGCTTAAATCAATATCAATTATACCACAGTTTTGGTTAGGAATCCAGAAGAAGCTCATCTGGGTGCTTCTGGCTCGGGGTCTCTCATCAATGGCAGTGAAGCTACTGGCTGAGGCTGAAGGTTTGACTGGGCCTCTGAGGTGGCTCCTGACATATCCTCCCCAACTCATAACTCTCTATTCATAGTTTTTAGATACACTCTACTACGGCAGACACCTTCTGATACATTCAATTCCAGGTACTCATTTTTGTGTGTGTGTGTGAATGTTCCATTGCATCTGAATGATATTGAAGTGAATCTGTCTCACCTGCAAGTGTGTACACACACACACACACACACACACACACACACACACACACACACAGACAGGCAGACAAGGTCAACACCTTAAAATCCCACTGCATTGGCCAGGCGCAGTGGCTCATGTCTGTAATCCCAGCACACTGGGAGACCGAGGAGGGTGGATCAGGAGATTGAGGCCAGCCTGGCCAATATGGAGAAACCCAGTCTCTACTACAAATACAAAAATTAGCTGGATATGGTGGTGGGCACCTGTAGTCCCCGCTATTTGGGAGACTGAGGCAAGAGAATCACTTGAACCTGGGAGTTGGAGGTTGCAGTGAGCCGAGATCGTGCCACTACACTCCAGCTTGGGTGACAGAGCGAAACTCTGTCTCAAAAAAACAAACAAAAAACCCTGCATTTAAATCATGAGTGGGTTGGATCTTGAGGAAATCAGGAAAGAAGATGTTTCGGGAATCTCCATCTAATGGTTCACATCTGGGAAGCCCTGGAGAGACATGGATTTGACAATTTACGACAGCTCAGGTAGAGGGCCCTGAAAAGGAGCTGGCTGGCCGCTGATGTGAGAGTGAGGGCATGGGGGCTTGGGTCGGGTCTCAACTCCCTGGCCCTTCACAGGGCACCTGAAGCACCCAGGGGCTTGAGGGCTTGAACTCTTAGACCAAGGAGGGCTCTAAAATGGGCCACTGAAATATGCAGCCACTTGGAGAAAAGTGTTTTGAGTTTTCTCTTTTACTCCAAATAAAAATAGCTATTTTAAAAGAGTGGAATAAATGACATAATAAGAGCACTAAATTACTAACATTTACCAGTTGTTTCCCTCATGCTGCAATGTGCAGAGTGGCCATGACATTTAATCCTCACGACAAACCTTTGGGTATAATTCCCTGTAACCGACGGGGAAACAGGCTTAGGAGCTTAAATATTTCTCAGGGTTATATCTGATGCTGCGGACTGAATGCATGTTTCCTTCAAAACTTACATTGAAGCCCTAACCCACAATTTGCCTGTATTTGGAATGAGAAAGTAATTGAGATTTTAAGGGTGGGACTCTGAGCTGATAGAATTAGTGTCCTCTCTCTTGCTGTCACTCTCTGCAAGCAAAGAGGTCATGTGAGTCCACAGCAAGAAGGTGGCCATTTGCAACCCAAAGGGAGAGCCCTCACCAGACCCCAACCCTGCTGTGCTTGATCTTGGACTTCCAGTCTCCAGAACTGTGAGAAAATAAATTCATGTCATTTAAGCCACCCAGTCCGTGGTATTTTTCCGTGGCAGCCCTGGTAGACTAATATATCTGATAAGACACTACGTTGGAATTACGAGCACCAAGCACTCACTGTTACTCAGCACGCTAAACTGCCTCCCACAAATATCATCCTTGTAATATTTTTATGTTTTGATAAGCAGTAGGCTAGTTTTAATTTCAATTGAACTGTACAACATTAGGTTGTACAGCTCTATTCTAACATTGATGGTTGTGGCTTAAAGCAGTTGCACTAAATTTAGATCTCTGGAGAAAAATTTGTCTGAGCATGGAAACAGGTTGGAAATGTTGCACCCAATAATAACAGTTTGACTTTTGGCTTATGAAATACTTCAGTGGGAAAGTATTTGCTCACGTCTCTGCCTGCTATTATGGTTGAAGGTTTGACGATAGTATTTGCCCTCCCTCTGAACTTTCTGGATTTCAAAACCATGTGGAAGTATAGCTTGTCTTATGTATGAAAAACAGGGCAAGGCAACGTTTGAATTGCCATTAAGAGGTACATTTAAGCCATTAAGAGCTGTGTCTATCATTGAATTAGAGAATGATTATCTGGGATGTGAATGATCCAAAGCCTTTTTATTTTTTCTCTCTCCTTTGAAAATATTGTGAGGAGTCATCTGGCTATTGACTACTTCTTCCTTCCACATGATGGCTGCTGTCCTTACCTCAGCTGGCAAAATCCCTTCAGCAGAGGCCAGGGCTTGTCAATAGATAGGAATGTGGACTGCCCTTGGCTCCTCTTTCTCTGCTGGGTGAAGGTCAGTTGCCCCTCATTTGGAGAGGAGATGGTTTTGCGTGCACAGCTCTTGATTCACTTCTCTGTTTCTAACTTTGCTGAGTGACTTTGGCTTTATGGAGGTAGTGTCTTCTGCACCCACTGCTGGATGTAGACGTCCACTGTCTCCCTGTAGACAATTCAAGCAGTACTAAAGGACAGATAGATAGATAACAGATAGATGGATAGGCCAGAATAGCCCATAATCTCAACCATAATCATTATTAACATTTAGGGTAAACTTCCCAATCTCTTTCTATGTGCATATACACATACAGATGGGTAGAAATTTACATATACCAGATTATACTAGGCATGTCCTTAAGGCACCTGAGTCACCACCCTTCATATGCTGCAGGGATCTTTCCTTGTCAGCATGTAAAGTCGCATGCCAACCTTTCGTATCGGGCTGTGTAAGGTGCTGATTCAACCAAATAGTGGATAGTATAGCCTAGATTGTGCATTGTTAAGAACCAAGTGGTTATTTAGGGCTAACTCCAAAGAAAACCTGATGGTTGGCATTAAATGCCACGTGCCCCAAGAGTGAGAGAGGATGAACTGACTTTATGGGCCTTGCTTTTTTGGAGGGATTAGAGCTACAGAGATCACTTTTGGGGGGTGCTGTGGTTATGTAATATATGGTGCATTATCTTGTAATATACAGTGTGTGATGCTGTCTTCTCTTGTGAACTGAAAAAACCTGCTTGCAGAAACACATTTGGCTCTTGGAGTTTTGGACAAGGATTGTGAACCCATAGCATGATCGGTCCTCATTTCACATAGTTCTATGGTAACTGAGATAAAATCTCAGCCTGCATCTTCCCACCTGGATCACTGTGAGGTTTACATAAGATAAAGTGATTTAGAACATGCCCAGTGCAGTATATGAGACGCAGTGAATGAGCCTGCCTTGCTGCTAGCAGTCCTGTCTGCTCTGCTCAAGTGTCTGTTCCCATCAGGTTTCTGCAAACTGGGCTCCCATCATCGCTGGGGCGTGTCTAAACCACCACTTAGGGTTCTTCTGGGGTACACAGGCCCCAGAAATG
This sequence comes from Callithrix jacchus, assembly GCF_049354715.1. Classification (NCBI taxonomy): domain Eukaryota; kingdom Metazoa; phylum Chordata; class Mammalia; order Primates; family Cebidae; genus Callithrix; species Callithrix jacchus. The sequence goes on from NC_133518.1 coordinate 75,300,093, forward strand.
CAAGCAGTCCCTTGGGAGAGACAAGGAAGATGTCAGAGTTATGGCTGGCAATCTTCTTCAGGGAGAAATTGGCATTTACCATCAGAGGCCATGGGAAGGGCACTGAAGAAAAAAGAGTACAGGAAAAGGTAAGGCTCAAGGCAGGGACCGGAAATACTCATTGGAGGAACTATGTATATTTCCTGTTATAGTTTAAAGCATTTGTAATGAAAAATTATAGTCTAACCTAAAGATTACTAAGCCAATTATCTTGTATGAAGAGCCTTAGAAATCTACCTAGCTTTTGACCTAGTAGTTAAGCATTTAGGAAATAATGAGAGGCAGACAAAAATCTACAAAGGTATAAGCAAAAAGAAAAAAAGGTATTAGAGAAAGGAAGGGTTAAAAAAGACCAATTAATCTTAAGAGTTTTTTCTTTTTCTTTTCTTTTTAGAGACAAGGTCTCACTCTGTCGTCCAGGCTGGAGCATAGTGGTGTAATCATAGCTCACTGTAGCCTCCATCTCCTGGGTTTGAGTGATCCTCCCACCTCAGCTTCCTGAGTAGTTAAGACTACAGGTGCATACCACCACATCCAGTCTTTTTTTTTCCCCCTCTTATAGATGAGGTCTCACTGTGTTAGCCAGGATGGTCTCAAACTCTGGCTTCAAGCAATCTTCCCATCTTGACTTCCTAAAGTTTGGGATTATAGGCATGAGCAACTGCATCCAGCCCCCAAGACTTTTTTGAGGCTAAGAGGGTGAAAACCAATGTTGTTTTCACTCCAACATTCAATCATTCCAATGTTCCTCTCTGCAGTGGGGCGGGAGGGAGTAGAGCAGTATAGCCATCACTTCTTTTGCACTGTTACAGCTACTGTAACAAAGTGACTGTGGAGAGCAATTTTGGAGCTCCAGGGAGAGCCTTCCTCACTACAGGAAGTCAAGTTTGCTTTAGGGAAACTGATGACAGATTCTAGAAAAGGCCAATGATAGGTGAGCTGATAAAGCATGCTATTCTGTCTGCAGACACTAAGGCTAATGGAAAACCTTCACATTCCTCCCTGAAGTTGCCATTTCAGTTGGGAAATTGGACAAAAGATCCAGTTTTTCAAAAGGCTCCAACCCATGAAGCAAATCTGCATTTCGCATGGCTGGGTTTGAAACAGCATGCCTCTCCTTCCCAGCTCGTGACCCCAGAGACATGCACTTCAGGTCAAATCTCTGTAAAACAGCATATTCTGGCAACTAGGAAACTGAGCTCATTCTTGATGTCAGATTATATGAATAACTAATACATGCTTAGAGTTTTATGGTTAGGAAATGTGGTCCTGAGAAGCTCATTGATAGGTTTATTAGTTATTAGTATCCTTGTTTTATTGATTTACTCAAATCAGCTGCTCAGACCTGGGAGTTAAATTCTCTTTACCAGATGCCAAAAACGTTTTTCTTACCACATCATGGCGCCACAGGTTAAGGAATATAGTGCAGGGTTCTGAATCTCTCTTGCAGGTCGGTGCTTCCCAAACCTAGCTGTTCGACAAGTCTCCCAAGAGGGGTCTGAAATGCAGGTCCCTAGGGGCCTTGCCCCTAGATTCTGACCCAGAGTGCTGTTGCTGAGTCTGTATTTTTAAATGGTTGACTGGGGGTCTAATGTACAGTCAGGTTTGAGAGCTGCTGTTCAGTTAAATCAAAGACCAATGCTATAATTTGTACTTGATATAACTTTTAGGGTTTGGTTTCTAAAGACAGAAATCTGTGTGTTTTAGATCAGTGGTTTCCTACCTTCTAAAACCGACCTTACCTTTAATGAATCTGTTGAAATCTATGGATCTTTCACTAAGAAACACGCAAATACACTTTTATGTACAATTCTAGAGGGCTCTATCGGTTTCCCAATGCTGCTATAACAAATAGTCACAAGTATGGTAGCTTAAAACAACATCGATTATCTTACAGTTCTGGGTGTCAGAAGTTGGACAGGGTCTCACTGGACTAAACTCAAGGAGCTGCCTTTCTGGAGGCTCTAGAGATAATTCATTTCGTGGTCTCTTCCATCTCCTAGAAGCTGACTGTGTTACTTGGCTCATGGGTCCCTTCTTTTATCTCCAAAGCCAGCAATGTGGCATCTCTCTGACCCCACTTCCCCTTCACACATCTTTCTCTGGCTACCACAAGGAAAGGTTCTCTGCTTTTAAGGATTCACATAATTAGACAGGATGAAAGCCATAGGTCAGCTGAGTTGGCTCTCCTTTAAGAAACCTCCTGAGAAGCCTACCACCCAAATAACACATGCTCTTATCTCATTGGCCAGACACTGCACAAGGCCACTCTATCTGCAAAAGAGCCTGGGAAACATAGTTTTATTTATTTTTAAAACTAGGCATATTAACACGCCACTCGCTCTGGTACTTGTTAGTAAGGAAAATGGGAAGTATAAATACCAGGGAGATACTAATGATCTCTACCGCAGATGAAAACCTTGGCTGGGCGCAGTGGCTCATGCCTGTAATCCCAGCACTTTGGGGAGCCGAGGCAGGTGGACTGCTTTAGCTCAGGAGTTCAAGACCAGCCTAGGCAACATGACAAAACTTCATCTCTACCCAGAATACAAAAATTAGCCGAGCATGGTGGTACAAGCCGGTGGTCCCAGCTACGCGGCAGGCTGAGGTGCGAGGATTGCTGGAGCCTGGGAGGTCGAGGCTGCAGTGAACTGTAATTACGCCACTGCACTCCTGCCTCAAAAACAACAACAACAACAAAACAAAAAAGAAAAACAAAAGGAAACCTTGTGTTTAGTGTCCTGCAATGAGAATTGATCATTTTTCACTGTCACCAAAACACAAAGTTAAAAGTCTCCTTCAAAATCTCCCCCAAAGTGCTTTGTCCTCTTCCTAAGCTTGCTTTTCTTTAAGTAGTTCATTCTTTAAAAATTTTTTTGAGATGTCATCTCACTCTGTCACTCAGGCTGGAGTGCAGTGGCACGATAACCTCTGCCTCCCAGGTTCAAGCAATTCTCCTGCCTCAGCCTCCCGAGTAGCTAGGATTACAGGCGTGCACCACTATGCCCAGCTAATTTTTGTATATTTAGTAGAGATGGTGTTTCACCATGTTGGCCATTGTTGGCCAGGCTGGTCTCGAATTCCTGGACTCAAGTGATCTGCCTGCCTCGGCCTCCCAAAGTGCTGGGATTACAGGCATGAGCCCAGTTCATTCTTTCAACAATGTTTAAGCATCTTCCTATGCCTGGCACTGAGCTGGGCCTTGGGGCTACAAAGATGTCTAAGACTTTTTTCTCCCTGGAGAGCCTTACCATCTCTGGAGAGGGACAGAGAGCCCCTGAAATGATTACCATGTTCTAAGTGTTGAGACAGAGGCATGTTAATACCCTTTGGCAGCCCAGAAGAGAAAAGGGCAGAGGAAATGGGACAGAAAGGGTGAGGGGAGGACTGGCCTGGACGTCTAGAATGGATAGGATTTTTGTTTCCAGTTTAAGAGGGGTAGGCAATTTTAGGAAGAAAGAACAGCGTTGGAGAAGGAACAGATGTGTGTGAAAACCCCTGCTGGACAGGCTCAGAGGACAGCTCGAAATTGTGTGTGGATATACTGTAGGGTTTGTGGGAAGTGGAGTGGGAAAGGGGCTTAAAATGGGGCTGGAAAAGGAGATGGAACCTCCATGTGAAGGTATGCTGAGGAGGTGTGGCTCCATCTTGAGGCAGGAGAAGAGGGTGGGGGCGGGGGGCAACAGGAAGCTTTTAAACAATACCCAAACTCTGGTGTAGAAGTAAAAAGTGGAAAGAAGAGAACACAGGCAGGGAAACCACAATAGTGTGGTCAGACTGGAAGGATCGCAGTCAGTTCAGTAGGAAGCTTGAGTTTGAGTAGCCAAGTTCACAGACGGGAGGTAGAAAGGTAGCTGCCAGAGGCTCTGGATGGGGGTAAGGGTAGGGGAAAGAGGAGTTATTGTTTAGGGTGTAAAGTTTGTTTTCAAAGATGAAGAGTTCTGGAGACGGAGGGCGGTGATGGCTGCATAACATGCATATACTTAATACCCCAAACTGTACAGTTAAAAATGGTGAAGATGGTAAACTTTCTATTACGCATGTTTACAGTGACAGCGTTGAGTGCACGCAGACCCTGCTGGACTCCAGCCACAGAGCCCCTATTCAGCAGGGCTGAGTGGGGCCTGAGGATCTGCATTCTGCCAAGTTCCCAGATGATGTTGATGCTGCTGGTCCGGAGACTGCACTTCGGGAATCACTGGTGTAGGAGAGCGAGTGACTAGAACACTGAGGGGCGCTCTGCTCGCTTCCACGTGGCTGCTATTGTGATTAACGACAGCCGGCGTTCACTGAGCGCCGCTCCTGCAGCTGATCCCACAACTGGGTGAAGGAGCGGCGGGCGCGCAGGGCCAGACTCTGGAGTCTAAACTCGCTCCTCACTCAGGTTGTTCTGGACCTTGCTGGTTGTGACTGGGAGGGAAAGAGAGACCTAAGCAGGGAGACAGGCCCTCAGGGCCGGCCGAACCCATAGTGGCGGAGGGGCGCAGCCTCGCCTCCGGGAACCCGAGCGCCCGGGGCGCAGCGGGGAGGGGGCAGCTCCGGGCGTCCTGCGGGTCGCGGGACCGACTCCTGCCCGGGAAGTGCTCGGGGCCCGCGGCCCGCAGGGGGCGCTGCCGCGCCGTCCAGCCTCCGCCGCCCGGGCCGCCCTCCCAGCGGGCGCGCCCCTCCGCAGTCCAGCGCCGCCCGGCCCGGGACCCGCTCGCTCAGACTTCTCCGGCCGACAGAGGACGCCGACCGCTCGGGGCCGCCCCTGTGCTCGCCTGCGCGCCCGCTCAGCCAGCCGTCCGCGCCCCGGCGCCCGCATCCCGCCTGCGTTCGGGCGCAGAGCTCCCGCCCCGGGGACGCTTCCCGGCCGTCGGCGGACCCCGCGGCCCGCGCGCTCTGCGCCCCGCTCGCCCAGCAGAGGGGAGGGCGGCAGCCGGCTGGGGATGGGCGGCCCGGCTGTGCCCAGGGGCGCCAGGGGGCTCCGTGCACTGCTGCTGGCGCTGGTGGTCGCGGGAGTTCCCGCGGGCGCCTACAACCTCGACCCACAGCGCCCCGTGCGCTTCCAGGGCCCCGCCAACTCGTTCTTCGGCTACGCGGTGCTGGAGCATTTCCACGACAACACGCGCTGGTGAGTGTCCGCCCGCTCCGCGACCCCGGCCCGGCGGCCACCGCCCCGGCCCCCGGGCCCGCCGCCGACTTTCCGGCCTCTTCCCCGCCGCCGTCCCGAGGGGGCGATTTAAATGTCTCCGCTGCGCGCGGCTCGGCCCCCGGGGGACGGCGGGAGAAGGGAGGACACCGTCCGGGGGCCGCGGAGGTCGCGGTCGGCGCCTGGAGGCGGGCGGGGCTGTCGCGCGCCTCCCCCGGGTCCCAGCCCCGAGCATGCGGGGAGCGCCGCTAGAGTTGCCTCTTGGACCGCCCAGCTAGACTCGGCTTCGCTCTCCGGATCGCGGAGTAACTTGGCTCCTCTGCCTCCGAGCGGCCGCGTGGGCCCGGCGAGCCTCCCGAACCTCGCCGGGCCTGGGGGAATCAGGGCACTGCAGCTGCACCCCTCCCCGGTTTTGGGGAACCTCTGAGGAAGGAGCGTAGCCTCTCCAGCGCCGCTGCGCGGGGTGGTGCTCCCCAGGGGCAGGGCGTCTGGGATCCCTCGGGCGCGCTGGAGCCCAGAGGCCCCCCTACCCCGACCCCTACAAGACCCTTGATGGAAGTGGGGTGGAGAAGCTCCTGGATATAGGGAAGAGGAGGGTAAGAGAGCACTTCCGAGTGACAGAGGTGGGGCGGGTAGGTGTTTCTTGGGGCAGCCTGAGTCTCTTCTCATATGGACCAATTCCACCTGGAGACTTTGACCAGAAGCCTTGAGAGAGAGATGTGTTTCTGTAGAGGCCAAGGGATTCAGTTGTCCTCTGAGCCCGGAGCGGTGGGCCTGAAGAAGGTGGCGGCTCTGGCTCCATTAAGCATCATCAGCTGAGTGGTACAGAGCTTGTGACCAACTCGAGTGGAGAAGCACGAAGAGGAGGTTGGTGCCCTCCTTGGCCACTTCCCCTGGCCCACAGGGATTAAATAGCCACACAGTGGTCACTTCTCGATAGGAGAGAGGGGCTGCGGGAAGTTCTCCGTTCAAGGTCATCCGTCAATGGGGACCCAGGTGACAGCCAGGCCGGGGTTGACTTTATTGTGTAGTCACCAGCCTGAGCGTCCTTAGGGGTGGCAGACAGGGAGGTCGAGGTCACTGATGCCGGTGCTCTCAGCATGAAGTTACGCAGGAGAGTCACTGCTCTGTATTGGACAGAGGCTGATGGAAAAGGGTGGTTTGTGGATCGCAGAACTCGAGCATTCCTTGAAAAGGGGACTCCGGGAGCAGCCCACTAAGAATCATGCTGTTTGGGAGATCAGCCTCCAAGAGAACCGGCTTTCAAAGTCCTCCCATAGCTCTCACCCACCTCCACATTCCCCTTCTCTGATTGACTCCACTTGCTGGGTTTAAGACCCAGTGTCTGTCTGTCCTTACAGTTGTCAATTTCCCCTTTTAAAGCAGAGCGGGCTGAAGGCTTTTTCTATGTCCTGCAGACTCAGGGTCTGCGACTGAAGAACACATCCCAGATCCCCGCACTAGGCACGAAGCACGCGGGAAGCTCTGTCACAAATGGTTGGGCTGCTGTCGACAGGGGGCTGTTGAGAAAGGGCAGGCAGCGGAGCAGGCAGCCAAGCCAGCCAGAGAGCATTGTGTGTGATCTGCAGGCTGAGGGTGGCTCAAGTGCCCGGAGCTCTCTGACAGCTAGAGGGAGAGAGGCCAGGCTACTGTCACTGTGGATTTGCATGGGCCACAGGTCAAAGCCACCTGGGCTGCGGAAGGAATGAGGAGGGCAGATCTGACAGAAAAGGTGTTCAGCCTACTTTGTTTTAAGAAGAGGATGAAGAAAAGCTGTGTGACGTGAGCAGATTTGGCCAGTGTAGGAAAAGACAGTCTGGTCTTCAACTTGGTACCCGGTGTAAATGGTAGGGAGTCGGTGTGGAGCTGGGCAGTAACGCTGTGCATAGCCTTGTTGCCAGTTGAGATGTGGGACTGGCATTTCAGGGGTCCATGGGACCATACAGCTGGGCTGCCGGGCTCCAAAGTGCCCCCTCTCGTTCTGATGTAAGCTGGCCACTCTTTGTATTGGAGTGCTTGTCCCTGTAGCTGCTCAGGCACCACCTAAACTCTACTGAAATCTTTTCAAAAGAACTCTTCTTTTTCCTCCCCGCCCCCACCACATTGCCTTAACTTTTTCTTCTCCTCTTGATTTCTGTTCTCTTGATGTTGTTTTCAAGTATTTTCCTCCCCATCCTTTTTCTCTTTCCCCTTTCTCCCAATATTCTTCGTCCTAGACCTTGAATGTATTTTTTGCTGCTTACACTGCCCAGGCTTGGTAAGCTGCGGCCTTTGAAACGAGCGACTTCCAGCATCTTCTTCTTTCTCCTTTGTCTTTCCTCTAGAGGCTAGACTCACTGTGCGAGGCTGCTGAAACTTAAGCCAAAGGCTTCTAGCTTATGCAGGGTCCTATTAATTCCCTGTCCCCAATTTTATAATTGCATATTAATTTTCTTAAAGGTAGTCACCCTAAACGTATAAGATCAGGTCCTCTGAATTCTGGATTTGCCCTAAGTCTGTACCTTAACATCAACTCTGGGACTGGTTGCTTTTCCTGACTCTGTGGTTGGTTGATTGACTTAGTGACAGATTATTGGTTGCTTACTACTAAGTAGAACCTGAGCCCTGGATCTTCTAGCCATGCTTGAGGGACATGTTGGTCATTTTCAATGATTTGTGATTGCAAATAGCAGCAGGGTTAAACAACCTTTAAGGAAACCCTTGAGGACAATCTTAATTATTTCCTTTGAATAAATTTCTAGGCTTGGAATTGCTAGGTCAGAGAGGATGGCAGCTTCAAGGCATTCTCTGTGTATTACCAAAGTGCCAGTGAAGCGTGTGTACTTTAGAAAAATGCATTGATTTATTCAGACGCTGGAGGCTTGGAGTAGTTTTGCAAAGGGCTGCTCTAGTGCAATGGAAGAGGATAGAACCTACATGGGAGTGACTGAAAAGTATCAAATACTAGTCCTGAGTGAGGAAGGTAAAATACAGACATGCAAGGGAAAAGCAATATAGCAAAACTTTGAAAGGAAAAGAAGACATGTTCACTGAGCCTTGTATCTTATGTCTCTCTTCTTGACGACATTATTCATGGTTACTTAATTCAGTATTTTGCAGTCTAAGACGTTTGCTTCATGCTAATCAACCACCTGTTTTACAGGTGAAAAAAATATGTTGTCTATAGGGAAAGGGAGGGAGAAGAATGTTCTGGAAGTGGCAGGAGGAGAGCCCAGACAGCAAAGTCAGCATGGACTCGGCAGGCGGCAGAACCTGTGGGTGTACATCTCACAGTATATGAATGTGCTCTGGTGGAACTAGCACTTCTCTGATCCTATAACTAAGCATTTCTCTCGATTATTTTGTAGCTCAAAATTGTCTCTAATCGGAGGGTCCTAGATCCCTGTGTAAGGGTGGGGGTGATCTTGCTTTTCCCAGCCCTGGTGACTGAACCCAGCTCTGCAGCCATATCACACTGATCACAGAGCCCCAGACCCAGCTTTTCTGAGTACTTGCTTGAGTGGTCTCTCTGTCACTGAGCTCTCGGCAGTGAGGACTGTCCCATGGCTAGATGGACCAGAATATCCTGGACAGTGTTCCAGATGATGTTTGTATCAGTTGGGATACAAACGTGCAAGCGATTCCATTTTCTTTTTCTCTAGTAACACCCAGCGAGCATCTGCCTGCCCAGAGCCGGCTTCCTCTCCTATAGCTCCCATCCCCGAGTCTTCTGGCACCCTTTGAACAACGACAGTAGGTGCCAGGGGACATGGACAAAGCCGATTTCTGTCCCCTTCCTTTAGACATGGACCAGTTCCTCAGCTGCAGGGCTGGCAACTGTAACACCCTGTGATATAAATAAACGCGGCCTGGCTGGCGTGCAGCCTCCAGAGCGGACGTCTTTCACATCCCTCCCCATCCCTCCGCCTCCTCTGCCCCAGACGCCCTGGAGTCCAAAGTGGTTGGGTGCACTGGCTTCCTTTCTGGAGACGTGCTTCCTGCTCCCTCTCCTGGGACACATCAAGACGGCGGTGCTCAGGCACAGAGCAAGTGCTCGGAAATGGAAGATGCACTGGGCTTTTTGCTTCGTTAAGGTTGTCGGAGCTTTGTTCAGTGAGGAATAGGAGGCGATTCCAAGCCGAGGAGAACATAACATCCCGATTTGGATGACGGTTGAGAATTAGAAGAACAAGTTCGACAGTTCTGGTGAGCTGTCTGATGTAGTCACCACTAGCCAGATATATTGCTATTTAAATTAACTAAAAATAAAATGTCAAATCCAGCTTCTCAGTTCCACTTGCCACATTTCAAGCAGTCAGTAGCCACATGGGGCTCATGGCTACCGTTTTCGACACAACACAGGGAGAACATTTTCATCATCATGGAAAGTTCTACTTGGCAGTGTGGGTTGAGAACAATGATGTCAGTCTTAGACACGGATCAAAAGGAGCAGTAAGAAAAAGAAAAATGAAGCTGTAGCGCATTTGAGTACTAAGACTGAAATAGACATCGATTTCAGTTTTACATCTGAAGTATTACAGTGCTTACATCTAACTAAAAATTGTTGCCCGCCGAAGAGGTTGAATTGTGTTTCTGCTCATAAAACACTGCAGGGCCTGGTCAGTGTTTAGGGCTTGGGGTTCAAGAATGAAGACTTTGCTTACAATCTGAAAGGTGAGAAAATTGTGGGGTTCTAGTCATGTGTCTCAAGTATAAGCTATAGGCTCTGATGGGGAAGAGGCTTGTCCTCAGGCAGGCATGGGTTCAGAGGGGCAGAAGAGAAACTCCTGTGAAAGGGAAACCTTTAGAAGGGGAGTCCTGGGGTCACAGACCCTGCTGCCCCTGGCCCTGCCAGTCTCTCTGAGGGGACACCCAGCAGTGCTGGTGGGAGCCCTGCCTTCTCATAACCTCCGTGGCAGCATCTTTGCAGAGTTCCTCTGTCCTGTGCCAGGCTCTAGGGGAAGGTGTAGGTCTACTTCCTTGTTTGAATTTTCTGGAAATGGCTTTTTCAGACCTTGTTCCGGGTCCTCACTCACCCTACAGAGCCTGCTTTCTCAAGCTCTCAACAAGGGACAACACCTATGTGAGGCCTGAGTTGTAAGGGGATTCAAAAAGCATCTTCTCGGGGTTTCTGGGATGTTTCTCTGAAGATCTGGAGAAGCTGGCAAGGGTGCTGTTTTCTGAGCTAGTGCTGAATGCTGGCTGGGGGCAGAGGCAGCTGTCTTGCCCAGTGGAGAACCTTCCAGGGCAAGAAGACCGTCTTGTCTCAACCAGTCGTTAACAGCCCTGAGTGTGAGAGTGAAGGGCCGGGCCCTGGCCAGCTCTGATTCCCTGGTGACGTGCTGCTGTTCAGAAAATGGTCTCCTGAGAGCTTCTATTGTGATTTGTCCAGGGAAAATGTTTTCACATCTGTTAGAAGAAGCCATGGTGTTTTCTGAAACTTCTTGCTTTCAAGGGGTTGCGTGTAATTTTAACAACCAAGATGAATTTTATCAGATAGTGTCTGTGTAATTTTAATAACCAAAATGAATGTCATCAGATAGTGTCTTGTAGATGGTATCCACAAGAGGTCAGATGCTTTCACAGGCGTGATATTCGCTAGTTGTTGACTCTTTGTCACGTCCTGGTGAATGGTTTCCAGATTGCTGATTGGGGAACTGAGGCTTACTGAGTTGAAGGCGTTGTTCAAGGCCCACCCCAGCCTGAGAGATCAATGCACATTCTCTGGGGGGCCTGTGTCAGTCTGCATCCTCTAGGAAACAGATGTTAGGACAGAGATAGGAGTGTGAGAGGATTGTTGGGGGCGGGTTTCGCCTGTGGAAGAGAAGTGGGGAAGAAGTCGGTTGGAGCAGAGAGAACTTCTGACTCTGCAGATCTGATTAAAGTCTCACTCAGCAGGGACCACTGGGCAGAAATGGCTGTTCTCTGCCAGGGTCAGGCATTGGCTAGAGCTCTCTGGGAAGAGCACAGCCTCAGCTGGAATCCTGCAGCAGATCCCAAGAAAGCTGCAGCTGGAGGCTGTCAGCTGACAGTCCTCCTTGCGGCTGGACAGCGTGAGGTGACCCAAACCTGGGTGGCTGCCTGGAGACCACCATGCGTGAATCACCGTGTTGGGAGGGTGTGAGGTGTGCTCCTTGGCCTGCAGTGTAGCTAGGGGTCATCTGTCTTTGCTCATCCCACTGTAATCAGTGTGTGGAGTGTTAGGATTGACAGTAGGGCCATTGGAACTGGCACAGAAACAGAATCCTGAGCAATCTTGCCACCAGCTGACTTGCAAGGTGCCTCTCTTTCTGATGTTGGAGAAGTCACAAGTGATGGATTTTGGAAGAAAGGAGCTCTGCCTTACACTGCGCCATCGAGGTCTCTAGCTCTGCCCTACACTGCGCCATCGAGGTCCCCGAACTGCAAATCCTCTCAGCCAGGCGGATTTTGTGATCAACCAAAGCAGTATAAAATGTTCTATCCCAACCTTCGTTTTTCCAGAGGGAGTCTGGGAAGCCAATGTGGGTCCAAGATTGGGAAAAATCTAGAGTCTTTGAAACCACAGGCTTACTTGGCCACCAATGTCTGCTCTGAGCAACAAGGACTTCTGTGTGGAGTTTAAATTAGCAACAGCAGCAACAATGTACCTCTTGATACTTAATAGACGTCAAGTGCTACCTACATTCTGTACTCACACTAGCTCACTTAATGTACCCAGCAGTCATTTCAGCTGGTAGCCATTTGGGCTGCCATAACAAACTGTCATAGCTTGGGTTGCTTATAAATGACAGAATTTATTTCTCACAGATCTAGAGCCTTGGAAGTCCAAGATAAGGCCCCAGCAGATGTGCTGTCTGGTGAGCTCCTGCTTCTTGGTTCACAGATAGTGGTGCTCACACTCTAAGCTCACACAGTAAAAGGGGTGAGGGAGCTCTCTGGGGCCACATTTCTAAGGGGACTAACTCATTCATAGGTTATAATCCAATCACCTCCCAAAGTCCCCACCTCCAAATAACATTACCTTGGGGTGAAGATGTCAACATATACATTTAGAAGTAACACAAGCATTCAGTCTGTAGCAGCTGGCTATCATTTTATCCCTATTCAAGGGTGGGATGCTGAGGCACAGAGGCAGTATTGCCCAAGTCAAATGGCCAATGAGTCATCGAGCACAGGCCTGTGTGTGCCTTCACCCGCCCAGGAAGTCAGGAATCTGAATTCGGGGGCTTCAGGACACTCACATCTGTCTGTGAAGTTCTGTTCTGCGTGCCTTCCTGGAAAAGTCACTGAATTGCAATAGCAGTAGCTTCTCTGCAGTTCCTTTTGGGGACGCTTATTCATGACCCACTGGCTAGGGTTCTGTCTTCTGGAGATGTTTGATCACCCAGTGATTCTGCCAGGGACATTTGAAGTGCCTCCTGTCACACCAAATCTGTCTGGCATGAAGGCAGAAGTGTTCCAGGAAAGATGGAGTATTCTGCAGTATTCCATGTATCCACCTAACCCCCCTGGGCTGCTTCCATGTATCCACCTAACCCCCCTGGGGCTGCTTCCATGTATCCACCTAACCCCCTGGGGCTGCTTCCATGTATCCACCTAACCCCCCTGGGCTGCTTCCATGTATCCACCTAACCCCCCGGGGCTGCTTCCATGTATCCACCTAACCCCCTGGGGCTGCTTCCATGTATCCACCTAACCCTCCTGGGGCTGCTTCCATGTATCCACCTAACCCCCCTGGGCTGCTTCCATGTATCCACCTAACCCCCGGGGGCTGCTTCCATGTATCCACCTAACCCTCCTGGGGCTGCTTCCATGTATCCACCTAACCCCCCTGGGGCTGCTTTGTTACTATCCCTCCATTCACTCTGAGTTCTCCTGGCTCCCACCACTTATTTAGGAAGCTCTGAATTGGGGAAGATAGCCAGTATTTCAGATTCACTCCTGGGTTTGTAACTTTATTAAGGAAACCCATGCAGAGTCAGGCTTTCTCCACCAGTGGCCAAAAATATGTGTGAGGATGATTTGTATCCCCAAATATTTGAAGATTTAAAAAAAGGCATGAATGGGCACAAAAGAGTAAGAATTAGTATTTGGTATACAACAAGATGACTACAGTCAACAATAATTCGATTGTACATTTAAAAATAACTAAAAGAGCATCATTGGATCACTTGTAACACAAAGGATAAATGCTTCAGGTGATGGATACCTCATTTACCCTGATGTGGCTATTACATATTACATGCCTGGAACAAAATAACTCATACACCTCATAAATATGTACCTACTATGTGCTCAGATCTTTAAAAAAAAATAAATTTAAAAAGCATGAAACAAATCTCCTCCATCTTAGCTGATCTCTTGATGTGTTAAGGCCACCTGGGAGATGCCCTTTCCTACCACTTCCTATCTAGTGTCTAAGTGCTGTGATGTATGCAGACCCCAGAGTAAACCTGGTGTTGTGCAGGACACACCAGTAGGCAGCACTGCAGAGGGTCCTGGCACCTCTTTTGCACCAGGACAGGTCCCAGAAGGTGAATGTTCCAGATTCAGCTGAGTGGAGTTCTACCTTCATTGAGTCCCCTGGTTCCACAGCGGCAACCAGAACCATGATTTCTGGCATAAAAGGGGGCACTGCTGAGATGCACAAGTGTCTGGTGGCCAAGAGAGTGGGCTCCAGCATTAGCCCTGCCCCCAGCCTGCCTTACTCAGCCCCCTATTTAGGAGCCGTGTGATCTTGGCCAATTACTTCGGTTGTTTGAACCTCAGTTTCCTTTTCTGTAAAGAGTAATAAGGGTATGTTCCTCATCAGGTTGTGGGGGCATTCAATGAGATGATGTCTGCAAAGCCCAGAGCACATCACATAGCACACACCAAGCCCTCGATAGCTGCTTGTAGTTATTTCTCTTGTTATTGGATCTGATTTATGAAACTAATGCTCTTTTTCATCCTGACTTGAGATGCTGAGTTTTATTTTGGTATTTTTGTTCATTCATTTATTCATTCATCAGACTTTGAGTGTTGACACTAAACACTGAAATGAATGATATATACTTACACAGACACGCTCTTCGTTACATGTGGCCTCTAACATTTTCATTATGCTCTACGTAAATCTGCATTTTTGTGCGTTCATTTACACCCTGTCTGCTTCCAAAAAGGATCTGAGATGGCTACTTTTAATGGAGATCTTTGGGATTGTAAATCCTAGAATTTTGCATGCCTATTTCTTCTCTGTGCTTTTGGAGAGCCAGGCAGCAGATGGGAGGCCACCCTTGCTACAGGGAGCTCCAGTTCCACCCCAGGCTCCAGTTAAGTCTGGGAGGTAGATCTATAGTTCCAAGGTGGGGTACTCTTAAAAAAAGTAAATGTGAAAGTATTGGCACATTTCTCTAAAAAAAATTATCACAAGAAACCAATAAGATGACATCAAGGCTTTTTCTTACGTCTGCCTGAAGTCTGTAGTTTGCTCTATCCCTTGGATTTTAGTGTTCACTTGATGCTTTCAGATGTGGAAGGAAAACCTCAGTCCTTTTGCCATGCCTCCTTCTCCAGCTGCCTCCCCTCAGTGTGTCTGTCAAGACTCGAGCCCCAGGCCAGGTCAGCAGACTCTGAGGACCCTTCACCCCCTGACACAGAAGCTGGGAGCCAGTGTCACTCCAAGGTGGGACCCTGCTCCCGTTCCTCTGCCTCGTCTCAGTTGGGCAGGGACTCCACTGATTTCATTCTCTGACTTAGCATTATGTGGTATGGATTCTACCCCTCTCCCTCCATTTATTTACTCTAACCTAGGCTCTCCAGGATAAAAATTATTATTGCCAGCCTTTTATGAATACTACCTATGTGCCAGAAGCAGTGTTCACAGTCACCTCTATGCACAGGGGGCTACCACTGCTGAAGCACAGAGAAGTTAAGTCACTTGTCCAAGGTTACCCAGCAAGTAAGTAAATTACAGAGTTGTGCTTTGAATCAAGGTGGGCCTGATTTAATGCTAAACTGACAATCCTCAGGGTTAGCCATGCTGCCTCCCTACCTCCACCTCCATCAAGCCCCTGTCCAAGGTATCAGATGCCTAAGAAAAAAGGAGAAGAGCCCTGAAAGGAAAAGGGCTTCTTTGGGGAGCATTTGTGTCTGCTCTTGGCCTTGCAGATAAAATACCCTAATCTGCTTTTGCAAGTCAGGCCATCCTGGGGTGCATGTCCCCCAAACACTTTGATCTGCCATTTCCTTTCACGCCTCATCACTGCCCTGGGAGGATCATACATTTGTTATTATCTTTGTTTTAGAGAAAAGGAAAGGAAGGGTCAGAGTGGCCAGGGACTTGCCCAAAGTCACAGACCTGGCACACTCCTGGGTGTGACTTCAGGGTATACTCTTCAGGGCTTATTCTACCACTCCAGCCGGCCTGTCCCCTCTCAGGGCCATCAGTAAAAGTCTGTGGTCCTGGTTGGGATAAGATTCCTTTGAGGGAGGGAAAGGAGACAAAGTAGCTGGAGGAGCCATAGCAATAATTGTCAGCTGCAGAGTTGGGTAATTGGTTTGAACTCAGTAGGAATTAGTGGGCAATGGAGTTACCATGGTCCAGTTTCCTTCAGAAGTGGCTTGCCTTCGCTTGATGATGTACCTGTTTTCTATCACCACAGTATTGCTGCATAACAAACCATCCCCAAACTTAGTGGCTTAAATCAGCCATCACTTGTTAGCTCATTCTGTGGTTGGCAACTTAGGTTGGGTTCAGCTGAGTGGGTCTTCTGTTCTCTACAGGGCTCACTCATGCATCTGTGGTCAACTTCTGGGATGGCTGGTTGGCTGGCTGGCAAATGATGGCTTCAGCTGGGAGGGTTTATCTGTGCTCCACGTGGCTTTCATCCTCTAGCAGGCTGGCATGGGCATGTACACATGGTGGTTGGGCAAGGTACCACAGAACATTCAGAAGCTTATATGATTTCTTGAAGCCTAAGCTCAGAAGTCAAACCATACCTCTTTTGCCACATTCTGCTGGCCAATATAAGTCACAGGGCCAGCCCACATCAAGGGGAGGTAGAAACACACTTAATCTCTTGACAAGAGAAGCTGCAAAGTCACATTGAAAAGAGCAATGATACAGGAAGGATGGGGAATCGTGGCCACTTTAGTTCTATATTACTGGTGGTGAAAGCATCCTGGCTATCCCTGAATTACTGTGACAGTCTGAATAGGTTCCTGCCCAGCACACCACAAAAGGGACCAAGGATCTACTAACCTAACTAGCAAACAGAGAGAGGATCTCTAAAAGAAAATGCTTACTCAGGAATAGGGCATTGCAGTGGGAACACTGTATCACAGTAAACCGTGCGCATATTCAGGGAGGTAGAGGAAAACAAAGGCTTTTAAAGGGAAAAATGAGGATTACATAATTCTTTTGAGATAATTACCCTTGGATACAAGGATCAGTAACAAGGATGGCACCAGTTTGAGGCTGGACAAGAGTTGCTAGGTAGATTTCCTCACAGAAGGGGTGTGTGTGTGTGTGTGTGTAAGGTTGTGCAAGATTGTGTTTTTGCAGAATTTTTTGTGATAGTTCTTGTTATCAGCTATTTATGCTTATTTAGGCCCCTTCATGGGCTTCTACAGCTCTATTTGTCAGGATTTTTATTTTTTTTGAATACAAGTGACTCTATTTTGATTCCGACAACCTTTGCAGTCTAAGGACCTATGAGCTCGTGGGTGCTGCCAGGAGTTGGAGCTGGGACAAGTTGAGTGCCAAGGTGTTTGGCCTGCTGCTTACTGCCCACCATCCTAACATTTCTCTGAGCACTTACTTTGTAGCAGGCACTGTGCTGGGTGTTTTATAAACATTCTTTTGCTTAAACCTTACAAGAAACCTTCTTAGGTACATTTTTATTCCTCCTGTTTTACAGAAGAGGAAAACTGAGGCGCAGAGGGGTTAAGACACTTGACTAAGGCACACAGCTTGTGAGCAGCGGAGGTGGGATTTAAACCCTGTGTTACTGTCTGTGCTTCTTACACTTTATCACCATGAATAACTTTCCCACAAAGCTTAGAAGTCAGGTAGAACTATTGGCTTAAAACCCCTAGAAAGCAGTCAGTATCCACTGCTTCAGTACCGGGAGCCTCAGTTTCCCCAATTACAAGAAGAGCTTCTGAGGCCTTTTGGGTTCTGTGGCTCCGCTGGGCAAGCATTGGTCCCTAGTGGGCCCACTTCCTCTGGAAATGAAGGGTTTGATGTGGTCAGAGCACCAGCTCTTCCGTTACTTCAGCCTGGCCTGCTTTCTGCCCAGTGAGGGATGTGGACAATTCCTGGGGTTTCTCCGTGGTGGACACACAGCGAAGAATTCAACTCATGTAACCAAAACATGGGTTCCTGGGGAAGCTTTGGCTTTGCATTCAAATGCCTGAAAGCAAACCTAATGGGTTTAAAGTTTTTAATCCCCAGTTGCTATCCTCGATCTGGCTATAACGTTGCCTGTGGAATTGCTGCTGTGGCATTTGTGGGGAGGGAGAGACTCTTTGAGACACCGTCAGTTCTCAGTTCTGCCCAGAGAGGCAGCTGTGGCTCAGTCTTTCTCTGTCACCCACTCTCCAGAGAATTTACCTGCTGATTACCCTAAAAACGTGAGAGAGGTGCAGAGCGAGGTGGGCAGCTGGAATGGAGCATTCACAGCCAGCTTGACCACACACAGGGAGCTCAGGAAGCAGCTCTCTTTGTTGGAAGAATGCAGGGCATTTAAACTGCCACACCAGGAGGGAGTTTGGAGAGGCTGAAAAGAGCACCCCATTGGACACAGACACTCTGGGTTCAAATCCCAGCTCTGCCACTTACTGCGACCCAACATCTCTGAGTGGAAAACACACAAGAGGCTGCCTGACAGGATGGCCTTGAGCAAGAAAGCACCCTCGTAAGCAAAACCAGTGCTGGTGACTGAACTGACGCACCCGCACTTCCAAAGCACTGCTTATTAAGAGAGGCAAACCTCTAGTTAACGCCATGACGACAGCGTCAGTGCTTTGGAAAAGCATGGATTGAAATTCACCTCTTGAGTCACCTGAGCCTGATGGGGACGAGAAAGCCTTCTTTTCTAAGTCCCAGCTTGTCCTTTGTCATGACAGAGCTTTCCCATCAAAGGTCTCACTTCAGAGCTGCCCTCAGAGGCTCACTGGGGCTTTCTCAGGTGGGGGTGTCATATGTGAGCAGCTGGCACCAGAGGGGGCTCTGGGTACCTGTTAGCTCCCCTTTCCTCCGTTCTGGCTGATGTGGGGTGGGTAGAATAGGGAATGGTGATGTATCTGACTACTGGGGTACACGCTCCAGCTTGGCATCTTAGCATGAACAACCATCATAACCTCTGGCCACCTGCTTCCCTATCTGTAAAATGGGGATGGTATTAGTTCCTCCATAGGGTTGCTGTGAAGACTGAATTTGATCCTGCCCATAATGAGCCTCACCCAGCACCTGCATACTCTATGTGCCCGCTATATGCTGGTTGCCCTAATTAGAAATTTAGAGTCCTGCATTGATGAGAGGACTTTAAAAGGCCTTTGAGGCCAGGCGCAATGGTTCATGCCTGTAATCTCAGCACTTTGGGAGGCCGAGACAGGTGGATCACCTGAGGTCAGGAGTTCAAGACCAGCCTGACCAATATGGTGAAACCCTGTCTCTACTAAAAATACAAAAATTAGCCAGGCATGGTGGCGTGCATCTGTAGCACTCAGCTAGTAGGGAGGCTGAGACAGAAGAATCACTTGAACCCGGGAGGCGGAAGTTGCAGTGAGATCACGCCATTGTGCTCTAGCCTGGGCAACAGAGCCAGACACCATCTCAAGAAAAGCCTCTGAAGTTTGTGGCATCTTTAACTGGGGATGGGATAGGAGGAGAGCCTTGCTTCTCAAGGGCGTTCTCCTCTACTGGCTCCAAATGAACATAATTATCTGTAATCAGTTTAGGTGGTTACATCGTACTTCTTAGACTATGGATCACCTGGAGAGCTTGTTAAAATGCATTCTGATTTAATGGGCTGGGGCCTAAGAGTCTGCATTGCCGACAAGCGCCAGGTGTTCCCCATGCTGCCGGTCCAAGGACCACACTTGAAGTAGCAGCAAAGCAGAGAAGCAGCTTGATTCTTTGTTGGTGGGAGCCTGTTGGTGAGGACACGCAGGCCCTTTTATGTGGTAACCGCAGAGGAAGGGAACATTGTCTTGTCAGGAGTACTAGGAGAGTTGGGGCCATGTTTGAAGTGGCTAGGATGTCTTTTTATAACTCAGTGGGTGGCATCTTTTCAGTGGCTTGTTCTGAACTCTGGGCCACGGTAATCTCTCTATCCCTCGGGATCAGCCTGGTAAACAGCCAGCTGAATTAACTTCAGAAAAGACTCACTCGTGGGCTGGGCTGTGGTCCAGTCTTGCTGGAAGTGGCCTAGGTACAGAGCAGTGCCGGGCTGTGGAGGAAGCCATGCTGTTCTGTAAACACCGAGATACAAGCGTATTCCCGTGTGCCTTCCCGTGAGTGTCATGCACGTGTGTATGCACGCCCCTTTATCTCTAGCCTTATTTTCCATTGCACAGGATTTGGGAAAAACCTTCCATCCGGCCAGCGAATCAGAAATTTTGAACTGGGGGTTGTTATCAGGGTTGGAATCAGCCATTGTTGTTAGAACCATTGAGTACCTTGGGCTTGGAAGGAAGTAATAATGTCGTAGGTTCCTTTCCACTGTAGATTTTGATGTAAACTTTGTCCCCCTCAGTCTTGGCTCTAGGCTGGAGGAAGCAGAGCCTGGGAGTTAAGCTCTCCAGGGTCCCTTCCTCCTTAACCTGTGAATCTGTGTCTGGGAATTTGGAGCAATGGCGCTATCTGAAATTTCCAGGGTTCTCATGCCACTTTGTGGGACACCGTGGAGGAAGAACCTCTTGTTTCTTGCAGCATTTCCCTTCCCTTGGACGCGATGAATTCTTCTGTTAATTTTTTTGTGACGTTTGTAAAATAAATTACAGGTGGCAAGTAGTCACCATGCTGATGTAAATTTGGAGTTAGTGGGAATTTTGGGACGCAGCTCTGTGGCCCTGGGGTTTTTGAGAGGAGGAGGTATTTTATGCTCCCTAGGTCTTAGAACGTGACCTGTGGAAAGGCTGAGGATAAGGCAGTTTAGACAGGGCAAACTGCTAATTCTTCTCACCTGTGAAAACAGCTGCTCTTACAGAGCGTAATCCTTGACTTGCTCCAGTGGCTCTAAAGCTCAGGCCCTGGAGCAAGGGGGGAAATCGATCCCTTACTGTGGCTTTCTTCTCACTGGAGTTTTGTTTTGTATGTCATCATGCATTTGAGTTAGAGTGGACAAGCGCCAGCCAAACTGTTCTTGTGTGGGTGAGGGAGGTGATGTGGTCTGTCTGGGAAAGCGCTTGCTTCAGTTTCCAAAGGGCTGTGGGTTCCAGCCCTGCTTCTGCGTGGGAATTCTGCAGCTGTGCCCAGCAAGCACCTGGGGAGGAGCATCCCAGGGCATGATTGAGGGGCCACAGGGCAGCCTGGATACCAGCACCACTGGGAGCCTTGCTTCTCTCACTCCCCAGCGGGGCATCTTCCTCATGGAATCAGGTACAGACCCTCCAAGACTGACCTGAAAGGAGACACTTCAGTGAGGAGTGGGTCTCCCTGGCTCTTTGTACCCTCAGATTCTTCAGGTTCTAGATGTTGAGTTGAGCTCGGGGCAGTGAGAATTAAGATGGGACCCCCACACCTTCCCATGAACCTTGACACCATGTCTCTGAGCCAGGTTAGTGATGATGTCCCTTGTGATATCTGCCAGCCTTTGCCAGAGTCCCCTTTGAGGGCCGCAGACTTCTGTTGTATGATGTGGAGGCCCTGTTTGTCTTCTCCTTTGCCCAGCCAGAGTGTTGCAGGGGGAGCAGCAGCATTCTGAGGCTAGGGTGCAATGAATGGCTGAGATCCCCAGATGAAGGTGGTTTTCAGGACAGAGGGAGGGGAGCCTGGGTGAACTTCCTACCTCCCCAGGGAAGCTGCCCAAGGTCATCCTCACCTCTGCTAAACACCTTTTCTACAACTACATAATATAGAATACACTTTATTCCAAGGCATGTGGGAGGTGATCTATTTCATGATACAAAACCCTCACGAGGTGAATTCCCTCTCCTTTCTAGGCAGGTGGAGATAAGGAACAACGCATGTTCTCACTGAGCGGCGGCTTGGCGTTTTCGACTCTTTGAACATGAGTGCAGATTTTGTTTAAAGTCTCATTGTTGAAGACCTTTTCCCAATGGCTCGTAGCTCAGCGCCAACGGTGCCTGATTAGTGTTGATTGGTATTCTTTGCTATCGATCTTCTGTTGACTACTTTCCAGAAACGATGCATAAAACTATAGGTCAAAATTGTTTTTGTGCTATCTGGAGGGGAGCTTACTGCCATTTTCCTCATGTTCTGCACTCACACAGGCCCAAACTGCCTCTTCTGTCTTCTGGGTGTGTCTTTCCCCTTTTCTATAGTCAGGGGATGCTCCTGCTGGGGATGGCCCACACCTGGCAGCTTTTCAGATCATGATGGAGGATGCAGAGGCTCGTTCTTGCTCCTGTTTGCACGCAAACAGTTCTATTTCTGTTTTGCAGTGGGAGAGAGGATGCAGTTTATAATTCCACACTCTGGTATTTTTTTTCCTATTTGCCTCTCAATGTCCATGCTGTATGTGTGGTGGGGGGTAGGAGGAGGAGGGGGAGGCAGAAGGGAAATAGCGTCTCTAAATTTTGTTTGTTATTGAAATAACACATGCAGGAAAGTGTCCATATCATATACAATGATCACAAATTTGTACAACATCACTCAGGTTGAATGACAACATTTTCATCACCCCCAGCAATCCCCCTCCCTAATTAAAGCCCCGCTTTCTCCTCTTCAGAGGTAACCATTCCGCTGCCTTCTAACATTATAGTTAGATTTCACTTGCACTTTAGATAAAGATTGCACTTTCGGTAAATGGAATCAGACTGTGAGCATGCCGTTGTATCTGGCGTCCTTTGTTCGGTGTTTTATTTGTGAGATGCATCTCTGTGGTTGCAGTTGAATGCTGTTCATTTGTTTCCACTGCTGCATAGAATTTTTTTTTTTTTTTTTGTCACGCAGGCTGAAGTGCAGCGCCGCTATCTCAGCTCACTGCAACCTCTGCCTCATGGCTTCAAGGGATTCTCTTACCTCAGCTTCTCGAGTAGCTGGGATTACAAGCACCCACCACCATGGCCAGCTAATTTTTTGTATTTTTAGTAGAGACAGGGTTTTGCCATGTTGCCCAGGCTGGTCTTGAACTCCTGAGCTCAGGCAACCTGCCCACCTTGGCCTCCCAATGCTGCATAGGATTCTCTTGTATTGCTACACCATAATTTACTTATCCACTCTAGCACTGATGGGCCTTTGGGTTTCTTCTTTTTTTTCTCGGTATTATGTATGCAGCTTTGAACATTTTGCACGTCTCCTGGTAGAAATGTATGCATTTCTATGAGGCATGTTCCTAGAAATGGAATTATTGTGTCAAAGGTGCATGTTGAGCTTTATTAGGAATTGCTGAGGCCGGGCGCAGTGGCTCACGCCTGTAATCCCAGCACTTTGGGAGGATGAGGTCGGCGGATCATGAAGTCAAGAGATCAACACCACCCTGGCCAACATGGTGAAACTCCGTCTCTACTAAAAATATAAAAAAATTAGCTGGGCGTGGTGGCGCGCCCCTGTAGTCCCAGCTACTCGGGAGGCTGAGGCAGGAGAATTGCTTGAACCCAGGAGGTGGAGGTTGCAGTGAGCTGAGGTTGTACCACTGCACTCCAGCCTGGAGCCTGGCAACAGAGTGAGACTCTGTCTTAAAAAAAAAAAGGAATTGCTGAATAGTTTTCCCAGTGGTTTTAATGGTTTCCACTCTCACCAGCAGTGTATGAAGGTTCTAGTTACTCTGTATCCTTGTCAGCACTTGGCATTTTCAGTCTTTTTGGTTTTAGCCTTCTGGTTGGTATGAAGTTGAACTTCTCTGATAACTAACATAGTTGAGCACCTTTTCATGCATTTATTGGCCATCTGGCTCTCTTCTTTCATGAAGTATCTATGCAAGTCTTTGGCCTATTACTCTATTGACTTGTCTGTATTTTTCTTGTTAATAAATGAGGAGTTTTAAAAAAGATTTTGGATAGGACCCTTCGGTTGGTTGTATGTGTTCCCGCCCATCCATCTCAGTCTCCCGAGGAGCTGCGACTAACAGTGTGCACTGTCACACCGGCACAGTTTTTTGTATTTTTGTTTTCTGAAGATGGGATTTGCCATGTCCCCCAGGCTGGTCTGGATTTCCTGGTCTCAAGCAATCCACCCACCTTGGCCTCTCAAAACGCTGGGATTACAGGCATGAGCCACCACGCTCAGCCTCCGTAAGCTTTAACAGCCTGGGGAAGGTCTCACAGGTTTCACTGTAGGACCTCTCCCCCAAGCCCACATGGCAAAGTATAATGATACGATTTTCAAAGTGAATGCGCACAGCCCGCCCGTGGCTAATGCTTAGCCATCTGCCTCCTGTCTTCTTATCCTAGGTTGTGATAGAATTGCCATTTTCTCTTGCTGCAGGGTCCTCGTGGGCGCACCAAAGGCAGATTCCAAATACAGCACCTCAGTGAGGTCCCCTGGGGCTGTGTTTAAGTGCCGTGTTCACACCAACCCTGACCGGAGATGCACCGAACTGGACATGGCGAGAGGTGGGTGAATGTTAGTTACTGCTGCAGTGGAAATGGCCTCTGTACTCTTACGCCTTACTCTTTTTCTTCCCAGGATGGCCTGATCATTCACCCGCTCATCCATCCTTCCCTCCTTCACTCCCTCCCTCTCTCCAACAAACAAGTATCGAGTACCTAATAGTTATTAAGCACTGGGATACACCAGTGAGCAAGAAGGATCCTACCATCCTGAGCCTCATAAGTTAGTGGACAAAAGAGACATTAAGACAAGTAATTGAGTGTGAAACGACCAGAGGGAAGGCAGGCATTTGATTCAGTCTAGATTGGAGGATCAGGAAAGGTCTGGGACCTTTTGACATGATTAGAAGGAGGCGTAGTCATCAGCTGGGCAGGAGCAGGAAGCACAACCTCTAAGCAGAGGTGGTGCAGCTGGAGAGGGAGCTGGGACGGTGGAGCACAGCAGGGCAGCAAGGCAGGCTGGGGCCTGCCCACGTGGGGCTTAGCAGGCCAGGGGCAGGTGCTGGAATTTTATTCTGTGTGTGAGTGGGGAGGCCGTTGAAATCAATTTTAGGTGTTATATTTTAACTAGGAAAGATATGATCAGATGGATGTTTTTAAAAGCTCACTTTGGGCTGGGTGTAGCGGCTCATGCCTGTAGTCCCAGCACTTTGGGAGGCCGAGGTGGGCAGATTGCTTGAGGCCAGAAATTCGAGACCAGCCCAGGCAACATGGCGAAAGTCCATCTCTACTAAAAATACAAATATTAGCTGGATGTGGTGTGTGCTGTAGTCCCAGCTACTCAGGAGGCTGAAGCAGGAGGATCACTCGAGCCCAGGAGATTGAGGGTGCAGTGAGGTGAGATTTCGCCGCTGTACTCCAGCCTGGGTGACAGAGCTGAGAATTCTGTCTCCAAAAAGATAAAAAAATATATAATAAAAGCTCACTTTGATCTAGTGAGAAATAAAATATCTTTGGAGTCAGTTGGTTCTGACTGGGTTCAAAGCCCGGCTGGGACTGATTGGGAATGTCCTATAGCTTCTTGGGCCTCAGTTCCCTCACCTTCAGAATCAAGACTGAGGTACCTGCCTCACAAAGATGGTCTTGAGAAGATGAAGTGACATAATCCAGGTGAGTTCACAGAACTGTGCTGGGCACATCAGTACAAAGGAGCTATTTTGTCATCATCATCACCACAAGCACTGCTTTCTCCAAAGTCTTTTTGCATCAATATTTTCTAATTTGTTTGTTTGTTTGTTTTTTGGAGACAGTCTCGCTCTGTCACCTGGGCTAGAGTGCAATGGCGCAATCTCTGTTCACGTCAACCTCTGCCTCCCAGGTTCAAGTGATTCTTCTGCCTCAGCCTTCTGAGTAGCTGGGATTACAGGTAGCATGTGTCACCATCCTTGGCTAATTTTTGTGTTTTTAGTAGAGACAGGGTTTTGCTGCGTTGGCCAGGCTGGCCTCAAACTCCTGGCCTCCAGTGAATCACCCACCATGGTCTCCCAAAGGGCTGGGATTATAGGCGTGAGCCACTATGCCTGGCCAAGATCTTCGAATTATTTTTTAAGTAGTTATTGTGATTTTCTTTAGCAGAAAAAAGAGGTTTATGAAGTGTTTGTTACTCGTACATAACAAATTAAGGAACTTGCTTCAGAACATAAATCAAGGCCCTGCCTCTTTCCTTGAGAAAACCTTGCCATGTGGTTGGGTGCAGTGGCTCATGCCTATAATCCCAGCACTTTGGGAGGTTGAGGTGGGTGGATTACTTGACGTCAGGAGTTTGAGACCAGCCTAGGCAACATGGTGAAACCCTGTCTCTACTGAAAATACAAAAATTAGTGGGTGTGGTGGTGCACCCCTGCAGTCCCAACCACTTGGGAGGCTAAGGTAGGAAAATTGTTTGAACCTGGGAGGCAGAGTTTGCAGTGAGCCAAGATCGTGCCACTGCATTCCAGCCTGGATGACAGAGAGAGACTCTGTCTCAAAAAAACAAAAAACAACAACAACAAAAACCCAGTTATCTGGATTAAACAGTGCAGTACATTGTGATGGAGTTGATTTACATTTTGTGGAGAGTTCCTTATTTCCTCTTGGGTAAATAACATGGGGGCTGTGGACCACCCTTTGAAAAGCAGCCAGCAGAACATCACTCCTCACCCAAGCCTGGCTCTCTTCCTGTGCTTCCAGGGAAGACTCGGGGCACGTCCTGCGGAAAGACCTGCCGGGAAGACCGCGATGATGAGTGGATGGGGGTGAGCCTGGCCCGGCAGCCCAAGGCCGACGGCCGTGTGTTGGTGAGTCCTCCTGGGGCTACCATGGGAAGGGGGTGGCACTCTGAGAATGAATGGTCTGTTAGGAAGGCTGGATGGCATGGTGACAAGTACATGGCTTTGAGTTTGCTTATTCTGGACTACTGCTTACACAAACGGCTTATCTTCTTATTTTCTTTATCTGTCAGATGTGAATAATGTCTGTCTCAAAGTGCTGAGATGTGGCTATTGAAAATTAAACATGTGAAAAGTGCTTTGTATATCTCATTCATTACATGGTGTGTGTGTGTGTGTGTGTGTGTCTTGAGTTATAATTTACCTACAATACACAAATCTTAAGATTACAGTCTTTTCAGAATTGTACATTCCTGTGTACAATATGCCCACCAGGATATAGAATATTTCCATCATCCCAAAGTCTCCTAAGTCCCTTTTCAGCTGACTCCTCCCACCTGAGAAAACCAGCAGTGATTTGTATTACACATTATTTATGCTTTGTCTAGAACTTCGTATAAATGGAATCCTACAGTGTGTGCTCTTTTATATAAGGCTTCTTTCACTCAGAATAATATTTTCTGAAATTAATCTATGTTATGTATCAGTAGTTCATTCCTGTTTATCTCTACATAATACTACATTTTATGAAATAAGTGTTATTTTTAACTAGTCATTTATTGGACTTCCAAAGTGCCTATGATGTATTCCGATCCATAGGTGCTTTGACGGAGATAAAAGGAAAAGTCTTTGCCTTTGAGACTCCTGAGATCCTGGAGTTGTGCTGTGTAGTAAGGTAGCCACCAGCCCTGTGAGGTTATTTAAACTTAAATTTATCCAAATCAAACTGGAAATTGTTCTTTAGTCATATTAGCCACATTTGAATTGCTCAGTAATCACAGAGGGCTACTGGCTACTCTATTGGAAAGCACAGAGAGAGTATTTTCATCGTCGCAGAAAGTTTTATTGGACTCAACACAAAAGGAACTTCTAACTGCTGCAGAGGTTTTGTTTTTGTCAAATTTTCCATTTTTCTTTTAAAGTTTTCTGTGAGGTATAACACTAAAGCACTTAACACGCCCAGCTGTGAGTGGACAGGCTGGTGGGTTTCACACACCTACACTTGGGCGTTCCTGTTGCCAGTGCCGCAGAAGGACCTCTGGACCCTTTCCCAATCAGTTCTTCTGCCCCTGCTGAGAGAACCGCTGTTTTGACTTCATAGGCTTTCTCCTGCCCTTGACTTTTATCAGAAGCTGCATGACGGTTTTTATTATAAAAGCGTAAGATCAAGATGGGAGAGTAATACCAGCTGCCGCTGATGGAGGGCTTCCTTTGGGTCACGTGCTGCAGAGTGAGGGTTTCCTGTGTATTTTATCCCAGGGGAGACAGGTTTTCCTTAAGGATCTAGGCAAAGTGTTTTTGTCCCCTCTCTGAAGAAGCCCACTTTTGTTAACCTTCTTCATGGCAGAAGCTGTTAATCCAAATTCTGTCCTCAGCACAATTAAGCATCTCCCCGTTGTTGGGCCCCTTGGGAGAGGAGGAAGCAGCTGGATGCTGTCGCCAGCATTGTTGGGGCCTCCCTCCTGGAAGCCCCTGTAGGTCCTGCAGAGGGTCCCTGAGCTCACTGTTTGTCTTGGTTTCCAGTCCTTCCATCACTGTCGTCGCCCGGCCCTGGACCCTCTCCAAACTTCCACATTCCTCCAGGCGTGGTGGCCTGACCCTGACTGGACGAATGGGCCCCAGAAGGGCTGAACCCTTGTCTGCCATTCTAGGGAAAGAGAGGGAAGAAGCTGACTCATCTGTAAATCAAAGGGTAGCCCAAGGTCCTGGTTCAGAACAAAGGGAGGTGGTGGCCCGGTGGCAGCACAACTCAAGATGCTCTTAAGGGTGCTGAGCCTAGAGTCAGAGTTTGCTCCTGTGAAAATATTTCCTCTCTGCAAGGAAGGGTAACCTTTCTGTGGCTGACAGCTTGTTTCTAGAGGGGCAAGACAGATTTCTGTATCACTGCAGATCAGTATCATGCAGGGGTCATCTCTGGGGACAGTGAACAGCAATGAGGACCACAGGGAAGCTCTGGCAAAGGAAGCCAAGGACGCGGAGCTGGAGCGTTTGTGGATAATGGCGCCATGGATGGTCCTGTCTAGTTAATTGCATGCAGGGCTCGCTTTTAAATGTTTTCTGAGATCACTGCAACATCCACTCGGTAAGCCACTGTCTATGGGTGCTGGAGAAAGAGGAGGATCTGACAGCATCTGCCTTCCTTGTGACTTTTGTTTTTCTAATTGTGGTCAAACACATAACATAAAACTTACCACCTTCACCATTTTGAGTGTGTAGTACAGTGGTGGTAAATGTGTGCACATGGTTGTACAACAAACCTCTAAACTTTATCTTGCAAAACTTACATCCGTTGAACACCAGCTCCCCCTTTTCTCCTTCCCCTAGTTCCTGGCAACAACTATTGTATTTCTGTTGAGAGTTGAGTATTTAGATCTCATGTAAGTGGAGTCCTGTGGTGCTTATCCTTTTGTGACTAGCTTATTCCATTCAGCATAATGTCCTCAAGGTTCATCCATGTTGTAGCATGTACAGGATCCCTTTCCTTTTTAAAGGCAGAATAATATTTCATTGTATGAATATACCATATCTATTCAGCTATTAATGGACATTTAAGTTGGTCCTATCCTCTGGCTGTCGTGACATATGCTGCTATAAACATGTACCAATATCTCTTTGAGATCTTGTTTGCAGTTCTTCCGGGTATACACCCAGACGTGGGATTACTGCATCATACGGCACTTCTGTTTTTAACTTTTGAGAAACATCCATACTGTTTTCCCAAGTGGGGGCAGCATTCTAAATTCTCACTAACAGAGCACAAGGGTTTCAGTTGCTCCACATCCTTGCCAACATTTATTGCTTTCTGGTTTGTTTTTTTTTTTATAGTGGCCTTCCTAATGGGTGTGTGAATTTCCCTGATGATTAGTAACGTTGAGCACTGTTGCATCTGTTTTTGGTCATTTTATATCTTCTTTGGAGACATGTTTAGGTACTTTGCCCAATTTTAAATGGGATTGTTTGGTTTTTATTGTTGTTGAGTTATCCTCATGGCTTTTTGCACATGGGCAGTCTTGCTAGGAAAGGCTTGTCCTAAGTTCCCTCTGCCCTGTCCCACTCTGTCCTCGTCACTCCTCTTTCTTCCCCCGTGTGGGCTCTGCCTCCTCCGTGAAGCCTGTTAAGGGTTTTCTGGAATGGGCTGAGCATCTTTTGTGTCATTAGGAGCTCAGCATCAGCTTGTTACTTATATTGTGTGTATAATTTATTTTGTGGCCATACGTCCCCTTTTATGGAAGCCACTTGGGGATAGAGACCAAATCTTCTACCCACTTTCATTCTCAGCATCTGGAAGACATCTCTCTAAGGAATGGTGTCTGAAAGTGTGTTTGAGTAATACAGGGACTGAGAGTCAATGTTAAAACAATTAGAAACCAAATTAGTTGCCCTCTTTTCTTGGTGGCTGATTCTAAGTGGTTGATGGAAACACCGGGAAAAATTCTGTAAAATGTCCCTTGGAGATGACAGGCAAAACCAAGACACAGTGAGTGGCCACCTAGTTCGTATTTACATTTGGAGGCCACACAGCCGTTTGCTTTTTCTTTAATGCTTCAATCCTATCTGGCAGAGCTTTCTGGGAGGCAAGTATTTACCTTTAAATTAAAAATAGGAAGGATGAGAACTTGGGAGGTGCCTGGGGTGTAGGCAAGAGGGCTCTGTCCCCAAGGAGCACAATATTGGATTCCAGGGTTGGGTTGGAAGAGGGGGAGGTGGGCTGGTAATTTTGAAAGCTGGTGCTGATAGAAAGCTAAGAGCAGATGGAGAATTTGAAGGCTGCAATGGGGCGTGAAGTGTCTCAGTGACAAATGGCATTAGGTGGACCATGGACCCAGCAAGCAGCTCTGGCAAGAACCAGGTTGTCATACTGGACTGGCGGGTTGACCTTGGCTTAGTGCCGGCCCATCTCAGCTCCAGGTACACTGTCGCACCTCCCAGGTTTCTCCCAGGAACAAATGATACTGGATGTAAAGGCAACATCAGGGTTAGAGACAAGCCCCTTCCCTTCTCACACCCCCACCCCGAGCTCCCTGTGTGCAGATGACATTTTAAGAAATGGGCAGGAAGGGGAATCATGTCTTGAAAGAACCACGGAACAAACCCTGTGTAGGCATTGACCGCTGCTCTCAGAATGTGGGGGGCACCCCAAAATGTCCAGGTCTGGTGTCTCCTCGTCATCAGACTTGCCAAGGCTTGGACCACAACTAATGCTAGATTATTTCTGTGCAGAAGCAGTATTCTCTGGTTCTCTTCGTCATTTCCTTTCTAAATGTCAGGGCTGTCCTTATCTCTTCCACTGCTTCCCATCCGTCCATTTTTTTTCAAAGCCACAGGGTACATTTTTGCATTTACTCTGTTGCTCTGCTTCCTGGGGGTTTGCAAAGGGAACTTTTTATTGAGCTGTAACGCACCGAAGAACGTACAGATCACCCGTGTATGCCTCAGTCATTTTTCCTTAGGTGAACATCCTCAGAACAACATTTTCACACTCCAGAAGCCCCTTCCCAATGCCCCTCCTGGCCGCGCCCTCCTCCTCCTCAGCTGGAAGCCTCCTGGGGCAGTCTCGCGGCATCGCTGCCTTGCTGTGATTCTGCTCCCCAGCACACTCCATTCTCAGCTACCCAGCCCAGTTGCAGCCATGCGCTGTGGACCTGGATGTGTGACAAAGGCTTTGGCCATCTCTATGGCAAGGACGTGAATAGGAGGGTTGGTGGGGGCTGATGTACCTTCGTGGCCAAGGCACCCAGAAAGTACCAGTACCCACCCCAGGAGGGAGGAGGTGCTTCCATACCACAGAGAAGGCCTTTGAAATAAAGTGTTTCTTTCTTTCTGTTTTTCCTACCAGAAAGGAAAAACAGTCCTTATAACTTGAAGTGTGTCAGATTCTAAGATTTGGAGTAGGACAAGGCCCTCCTCCCCCTTCCTTATGATTGAAATCTGAGTTCCACCAAGTTTTGCTGTTTTTCCAGAATGCTCTTCTCCTGCTCTTCTCTGCTTGGTCCCCAGTCTTCCCTCGCAGCAGAACTCATTTGGAGAGATTGATGGAGTTACTCATGCTTTGGAGACAGTCCCTGTGAACTTTTTTTTAAATGTAGGAGTCAGATGGACATGTGTGTACATATAATGATAATCAGGGCTGAACACAGTCCTCTCTTTCTGTAATTTATATCCGGAGACACTTGATTGTTTTCCTACACGAATCCTTCCTTTGGCACTTCGATCTCTGACCTCCCAGAATGCTTTTAGTTTAGTATGAAGTGAAATATTTGGATCTTCTAGGAAGTCTCCAAGACCACCCTTTAAATAGTTTATGGCACTTAAAAAATGACACAATACACCAGACATTAACTAGGGCAAAGCCCTCCTAGAAGTGCCAGTGTGCAGCTGGCTGTCAGGCAGCACCATGATAAACATCCGCCTCTTTTTACAGCCCCTCCAACTCAGAAATACAATAAAACATGGTCAGCACTTGAAGCCAAGGGCTTTGCTAAGTCCAAAAACTAAAATATAACTTATTTACCCACCAGTTAGATAACAATAAATGATTCAAGTTTGCAAGCCATCAGAATTGAGTCAGAACTTTAAAATCCAATTATTTAGCAGTATGAAATGATTATGTACTTAATGATATATTTTTATAGTTCTTTGCCTCACATCATTTGTCTACTTAGAAATTTGCTATTTGAGCACAAAACAGTATTAAGGGAAGAAATGAACGGGGTTTGCAGCAGAAAAAATAACAATAGATTGTTTTTTATAGTTTAATGTCATAGGACAGGAGGCAGAGTGTGGGCAAGCTCAGGTTGTGAGAGTCGTTCTGGCATGTCCTCAAGGGCAAAAGAGAGTGGCCTTGTCAAGGGCCTTGGTGGCAGTGGCTTGAAGGATGAAGAGCAGAAAGATTAGAAGGCAGTGATCTTTCCACGGCATGACCTCAGAGGAAACCAGTCCCCGAGAGCCCCTCACTCACTCGACGACCTTGGGAATTCCATTCACCCTCAGAGTGGAGATTTCAGGTGGCCTGGGACCTGTGGCAAGGGGGCTGTGAAGATGATAAAGTCACCAGGCCTGCCCCAGGGGTGAGTTTTGATGGCCTGTGAAGTAGGAATGAGAAGTTTTAAGATGGAAAATGCTTCATAGTGAAACAAGGAAGGCTCAGAACTCATGGATTCTGGTCCTGTTTGCAGTGCTTACTAGCTCTGCCGCTGGGGCAAAGCACGCTCTGACCCACAGTGCTCTCCTACAGCAAATGGGAACCGTGAAGACACCGCTGCCCGCCCTCCAGGCTTGCACGAGAGGTCAGAGGCAGGCCGTAAGAACACTGAATATTATCACTTACAAAAACTGTGCGTTTGAAGGGGCACACCAAGATGTTAAAAACTGATAATTTTGAAAAGCACTACTTTAAGAAAATGCATTCACTGGCCAGGGTGAAGTGAACTGAGAGCAGAAGTGAGGGGTGAATGCCTGGGAGAAGTGGACTGGCTGGGCAGCCAGAGTGTGCGCCTCTGAGTGAGCAGGTCGGCTCCTCATCGGCACTGTGGTGACAGACACGCACGGGAACTGGGGCTGTTGTCATGTCCAAGCAGAAGGCAGGGGTGCGCTTGGTGTGGCAGGAGGATGAGCCAGGCCTGCGTGCTGGCTGCTGGCACTGCTCCTGTGTCTGCTGGCAGAGCTGCCTTTCCTCATGGCACCTTGCATAGCCATGTGCTGAGAGGCTCCTCTGGAAAGCTGGCCAACGCGACTGTCCGTCCTCTTCCCCGACATGCGGAGCTCCCACCTGCCCCAAGGCCCTTGGCACTCTGAACCTTTCTTCAGCTCTCCTCAGAGAGCCTTCCTTGACCTGCCGGGTGAAACCAGCTATTCCCTGGCATAAGAGAACCTTCTGGTGAGATGGAAATGTTCTGTGTCTTGTTAGGGCCTTGTGACATGAGTGTGTACCTTTGTCAAAGCTCATTACACGGTATGTTTGAGATTTGTGCATTTTGCTGTATTTAAGTTTACATCAAAAAAAGAACCCCCACCACATTTACTTCTAGTTAATGAGATGCATGCGGAAGTGTTTCTGTAGGTAGAAACACGCTTGAATATCAGCAGTTCCTCCCTTCCCTGCTCTCTCCACGTCAGCTCACTCCCTTGGGCCTGTCAGCCCTCAGGGAGCCACCCCTCACCCATCTGCACTGCCCCTCTGGTCCATACCTGCCCCGTGTCTCACCTGGTGTTCCTTTGCACCCTTCCCTCTTGTCTCCACCGAGCAGGGCAGCCAGATCTTCCCACACTGTCACTCGGATCACGCTTCTCACCTGTGTGAGACCCTCCCCTGTTTCCCATTGCACATCTCCTGAAGTCACAGCCATTCCCATGTCCCCTGCTTCCCATTGCACATCTCCTAAAGTCACAGCCATTCTCATGTCCCCTGTGGTCTGACCTCGGCCCCCTGTTTGACCCTATCTCCCTCCCTGCATGGTCGCGCCATACCGGCCTTTCTTTCTCTTGAGCCTGTGAGCCTTTCTCAGAGTGTGTCCTTTGCGTTCTGCTGTCCTTCCTGTGTGCTCAGTGTGGTTAGCTCTTCCTCATGCCCCAGGCCTTCCCCACTGCCAGTGGAAACTAACCTTCCACTCTCAGCTTCTTTATCCCATAACCCGACGGTCCTCATTTGTTGATCTATTTGTTTATTTCCTATCTCCTAGTTAGACTCCCGGGCTCGTTTCTGTTTGTGCAGTTTTCTGATGCCTAGAGCAGTGCCTGGTATGAAGGTATGGCTTCCTGGCCCGTCTGCTCCTCTCTCCTCCCACAGAAGGAAACACTGGGCACTGCTAGGAATCTGCTTTGTCACCTTTTGGGGTCAACTTTCCTGTTCTCAGCTGCTCTCTATCCCTTTAGGCCTGTGCCCATCGCTGGAAGAACATCTACTATGAAACTGACCACATCCTGCCACATGGCTTCTGCTACGTCATCCCCTCCAACCTCCAGGCCAAAGGCAGGACGCTGATCCCTTGCTATGAAGGTAAGTACGGATTGATTGTCCTCATCCCCCTACATACCTCATGCCCTAAGCCCACCTCTCCACCTCTTTGCACCACCAGCTGAACATTTACCCGGCTCTCCACATGCTCATGAGAGGGCAGCACTGTTTGCCTCCAGACGATCTCTTGATGCCCAAGGCCCTGCCCAGAGAAGAGGCAGGTGCAGAGAGGGTGGCAGTTCCAGGCCTTTCCAACCCTTGCCTGACTCGGCCGCAGAGCCCACAGTGCCTACCAAGCTTTATGAAGTCTCAGGGACCGAAATTTACCAAGCCTCAGCCAAGTGACCTAATAGCTGCCTTGGATTTTTGGTAATGCCAGGTGCTGTGTTGTCTTGTGAAACTTACCTTCTCTCTCTGGACCTCAGTTTCC
Organism: Callithrix jacchus; assembly: GCF_049354715.1. Classification (NCBI taxonomy): domain Eukaryota; kingdom Metazoa; phylum Chordata; class Mammalia; order Primates; family Cebidae; genus Callithrix; species Callithrix jacchus. The sequence continues at coordinate 75,334,694 of NC_133518.1, forward strand.
TTGACTGAAAATTCAGTGGTTGGCCCAGGTGATCTCTAGAGCCCCAGGCAGCTCCCATCAGTCATTAGGCTCCCACCCAGCTCCTGGCTGCACTGTGGGCAGATGTCCTGAGGCAGGGGGAGAGGAGACTCAGGATTCATAAAGCAACAGCTGGACCGAAACTTAACACTCCAAACACTCAGCAGTTCATGACATTCGAGGTCTGACTCTCCTTCCCATGTGGTCCTGCATCCTGAATGTGGTTTTAAGAGCCCCTCGCCAAGGGACACTAGGAAGGAAATGTATCCTCTCAGACTTAGAACCTTCAAATGCCTGGGCATCGAGGACAATCGCTAATAGTGATTGAGTCGACCACTGAATCATTGAGCCCAAATGTCTGAGCTTTAAGCATCCAGACAACACGGTTATTTTCTTCAGTTTTATAGCTTGTACTCTCCACTTTTCTCAGCCTAATTTCGGGTGCGCTGGAACCTGCTCCTTCTCTAAGGGCTGGACTCTTTCTTAATTTCCCTCCTGCTTTATTTGGACAGAAGTCTCACTGGCTTGTGTCCACATTGCCTTTGGGCCTCCCTGGGTTTTCCTAGGTTTCAAATTTTGTGGCCATTAAAGAGGACTCACGAGAAACACTATATGGACCCTGGGACCCTTCTGGAGACTCAGCTGACCCAGGAAGGGTGCTCTGGGAAATGTCTCCCAAGAAGAGCAAGCAGCATCCCTGTGGGAGGCACAAACCCCCTCTCCTGTAGAGAGAGTGAGCCTTCTTTTGCTTTTTCTTTTTCCTCTGTATCCGCATTTGATCAACCCTGGCCACGTGGGGGAATGAAACTCTGGCTCTGTTTATATCTGTATTGTCCCCAACAGAAGAAAAACAAACTTCTGACAAATAGATGTTGATGTAATCAGTCCCGAGTGGAGGGATCATTGATGTCAGGTGCACAAAGCTGAGTCAAGACTGGTTTACTTGACTGCCCAGTTTACTCTTCCTCCTTCCCAAGGAAGGAAAAGGAAAAGCCTCTGGAACAGCTGGTCGGGAGTTCTTCAGGCTGGGAAGGAGCAAGGGGCTCTGCAGGGTGACAGAGGCAGTGATGTTGGAATGCATTAGTTATGCATAGGACCAGTACTTTGGTTTTCCTGGAAGATGACATGTCGTGGCAGGAATGCATGGCTGCCCCAGTGATTCTTCGGCATACACCACAAGTGCAAGGACGACCGAGTGGAGCCAATGACCACGTTTACGTGGTGCACCGTGGCTCATGGTGCGCCGTGGCTCACGCTTCTGCGTTACTTTCTATTAAGTAGCTGTGGATCATCAGTAGGCCAGTGTTGATCTGAGGTCTTTACACATTCTCTCATCTAATCTTCCCAGAAGCCATGAAGAATGTTTTTTTCTTTTGTTCTTGGGTCAGATTACAGGTAGTTTATTTTGAAAGTTGTTCTAGCAGACACCAGTGAGGCAGGGGGAAGTGAGAATGGGAAGGAGCACCCATTGAAGATGTGCTCCTCAGCACATTACCTAGGTGAGCGGGGGCAGTCTCTGGGGTGGGTGCTGGGACTCTAGGTGGAGCACACACCTAGAGTCCTCCTGCCTGAGGCCTGCGGGAAGGGGCTTCTTCCATCTGGCATCCTGTCCTGCCATGTGTGTGGGCTGGGAAAGCCTCCAGGACAGAGGTGCGGGTGATGGCAGGTGGCAGTCAGGCCACATCACGGGAATGGTGATAGGAGCTGAGGGGAGGCAGGGGGGTGCCCAAAGGCCAGCTTCTGGTGTTGCCGTTCTCCTGTGACAGAGGAGCCAGTGGAGACTCAGAGTGTACGTGAATGGCCCCAGGCTCACTCAAATGGAAAATGGTGGAGCAGGGTTTGGAAGCTGGCATCTGTCTGACTCCACAAACCATCTTGGTTCCTGGTAATTCATGGTAGTTTCTGTTAGTTTGTGTTTCAGCATTTCTAACTTAAACGAGACGTAAAAGCTGGTCAGCAACCCTCATAAAACACGAAAGGGAGACTGAACTATCCCCAAAATACAATTACGAGGCGAGGCGGTGTGACCATTTCGGATGCCAGTGCTGTCCAGCCAGGCCCTGCGTGCTTTCTCCTTCCTCTCTGCCATTCTGCTCTGATGCTTGGCAGGAGCCCGCCAGCCCCTTGAGCGGTGGTGGCCGTGGTGGTGGTGGCGGCAGCAGCAGCCAGGTGTCAGCCTCCGTGCAAGGACACTCCAGGCGCCCCTCCTTCACAGGAGTGTGTGAGCTCCAGCCTAGGCCTCGCTGGGCTCCTGTGTTTCTGCCGACCCCCCTGGGTGCTTCTGACCATGCATCATGTCTCACACAGCTCATGAGTCCCAGAGAAGAGATACGCAGAACGGAGCTGAACTGGACCTGTAGCCAGAGCCCCACCAGATCAGTGAAACCCCAGCCGATCTGTGGTTGTATGAGTGAGAAATAAATGCTTGTTTCTGTTTGCCGTGGAGATTCTGTGATTGTTACGCAGGAATAGCTGGCTGATACAGGGCTCATCTCAGGAACCCAAATTCCTCATGCAACAGTGGCTATAGGGTGGGCTCAGGCCACAGGATCATTCTTGGCTTTAATTGTTCCTGGACTTAATGATGGCTAAATGGAACCAGTGAAGAAATTAGCACAATGATTCTGCCCCTGCCCAGTCTTCCTTCCCCATGGGCACACACACTGTTCCATGTGCTAACCCATTCATAGGCCCAGGGTAGGGAATAAGGGATGGACGGGTCTGGCATATTGATTATTGGGGTGTAAGAGCAGCCCCTTAGAAAAATGGGGGACTAACCTGAAAGTTTCTGTAAGTTCTTGGCCCTGCAAGAGGAAAGGAGTGGAAGCTGCTGAGTTTTCTCTAGAAGACTGGGGTGGACAGGTGGGAGTGGGAGGATCCAGGCCATAGTCAGAGGGCTCTTGTATGTGTTCTGCTGGCTTTAGGAATCTCCACCTCCCTGTTCTGTGGTTTAAACTAGACCTACCTTGGCTTTTAAGGCAACCAGTATTTTCTCAATGTGGAAAAACTCAGTGATGCAAGTTCTCTGTTCCAGGTTGGGGGCTGCACTGTGGTGAAGGACGAGGGGTGGTCTTAGAGTTTCACAGGAACTTTCAGAACTGCCTAGAGCAGCCTCCTGTCTGTCATGAGGTCCAGAGACGTGATGGCCTGAGTTTTCCTTTCTGATCTGTTATTCACATGCCACACCATTCACAGGCCAGGTAGCTTGGTGGCCAGCGACCCAGACTGCCAAAGTTCAAGTCCCGGCTCTGCCACTTCCTCTATTAACAGTGTGATCTCAGATGGGCTCTTTAAGTTCTCTGTGCCTAACCTACCTGCAGGGTCCATGAAGAGGACTAAGTGAGTTAATGCTTCTAAGTCCTTAAAACAATGTCGGGTATATACTTGCTAATATACTGTATGCTAAGCACACACACACACACACACACACACACACTCACACACTCTCACTGATATGCCATGTACAACATACTGTATTCTGAGCAAGTGTTTGTTAATCATCATACGGTGACTTGTGAACTGGGAGTAGAGTCCAGTTAATCTTAAGTACTTGTTAGTCGCCAGATAGACAAAACCCAAGTGATACAGTTCTGGCTATCAAGAAGTTCCCCATCTACAGGAGAAAACAGAGAGGGGACATGGGGTTTTGAAAGTGGTGGGGGCTGTGTGGAGACAGAATTTCCTGCCGGTGTGTGCACTACTGGAGATTATCCCCAAGGGCTTGAGCTGCATCCAAGCGCAAGGTGGAATTATTTCATTTTACAGTTAGAAGAACTGAGACCCACTGTAAGTCTGTAGGCTGTTGAGACTGTGGAAGAGAGGGATGGTGGGAAGTGGAGATTGGTCATGGTGGCGGCCACGTGGCTGCTTCTAAACTCACTTCCTGTGGGATGGTGGAAAGACTGTAGGAGGGGCTGTGGGTTGAGGCCGGCTCTGCCACACTTCTGCCTCTGTGGCCTCAGGCCTGTCACTTGGCCTCTCAGTGAGAGTCGAGGCTGTGATGCCTCCACTGCTGCGATGCCTCCACTGTAGAACTCTCTGGGTTACGGTGAGGAGCTCCTGAGAAAACTGGGGTGAAAGTGCTCAGCAAGGCCACCCATTGCTCTGTAATTGTGGCCTCATTGTAAGTCTCCACATGGGCCAGCTCTGCTCCCTTTAGGACATTGGAAAGTCGGTTTGGTTGCAGAAACTCTAAATATGTGGGCATCATTTCAAAATGTCTCAAGCTTTTGAATTCTAAAAAAATTGGTCTTGGTTTGGCACTAGGACACGGCTTCTCAGGTGCTTCCTGTTTCTGGCTGAATGGGAGAAGCCACCAACATGTCCTGTTGGAACCGGGAACTGTAGAGGAAGTGGGAAGTAGGCATGAATTTGGGACATAAACTCATGGAGCACATCCGGTCGGTTCAGTTTGTGTTGATTTCATGTGACAGCGTCGTTCCTACCACATGTTGTTTGGTTTTATCAGAACGTGAGAAAACGAGAGCTTTGGTGGGGCACTGTATGGGGAAAACGACTTGTAAATTAAAGGGCAAGTACATAAAACATGAGTCATTATTCACCAAGCTGTGGTATTTTAGGACTCCCAAATGTTAAGTCCGTGCATGTGATAAAATCTTGTATAGAGATTTCTTTCATCCTTTGCCCTTGAGACCACTGAGGCAAGAAGCCGGAACTTAGCAGGAGTGAGGCTGCAAGCAAGTTGTCTTTTTTTGTGACAGAAGAACCTCATGAGTGTGTAGTAATTTGGGAGCAGCATGGCAAATTAGCAAAGCATGTTCAAGATAAAGAAATGCAAGAGGTAATTACGATGTCATCATGTATTAGACTTATATTGTGGAACCTGGCTTTACTACTCGCTTATTGCTATGATGAAACCTGTATGTTCCTGCTCTCTGACCTGGTGACCTTAGGCAAGCTCCATGAGCCTGGTGCCCTCATCTGTAAATCGGGGAGATTAAGATCTACCTAAGAGGCATGGGAACTATAAAGTGCCTAGCACAGTGCTCAGCTGAGACTGAATGCTCATTGCCTTCAGTTAGAAAATGTGAATTTTATAATTAATTTTCAAGCAACATAATGATGTTCTTAAATATTTTCAGATGGTGTCTAACAGAGCCTCCTTTAGTGACTAGATAATGAAGGGTAGAAAAGCAGATATTCCTAAAATGATGTTAAGAGCCCTTGGGAAGGTGAGAATTTCTCAAATACTGTTGAAGATCATGTTGGCACAGGTCGGTTGGTAAGCTCTCCTTCCTCTTTTTGTAGATGACCTAAAGTTTAACTCATGCCATGTTTAAATGTTCTTACATTTGGAATTGTCGGAGGCTGAATCTATCAGATTTGACTGTGCTTTAAAATGGTGATGGAAAAACTTCCAGTTGATTCGGAAGATCTATGTACCCCTGTCTTCATTATCAGGGAATGACTGGCTTTTATTCCCAGTGCGTCTGCCTTCTCAAGACAGTGATCATTTCCATGGAAGGAAACAGATTTACCCATTCCAAGGTGAAGATTTTTTTCCCCTTCTAATGTTAAAAGTGGTTTCCACAGGGGACAAAAATCAATCAGGAGCCATTTACAAATGAAAAGGAATTGGGGTTTTGTTGTGATGTGTTGTATTTTTGTTTTGTTTTTATTTTAGAGAGAACTTTAAAAGGCTAAGTGGATCCATTTAAAAATTCAAGAACGAGCCTCATACATTTTTATTAAATAAAGACCTCTACATTTACATGAGATTTTATGGTTTCCAAGGAGGTTTAATAAACATTATCTCATTTAAATAAAAGCAGCAAATTATGGAAAAGAGGATGCAGTTCTCCATTATGTCCAGTTAAATGGAGAGAGATTCTGAGGGGGGAAAGGGAGGGTGGCCCTAGAGGACAGCCAGGGCTGAAAGGAGGCCTGAAGTCTCGGGCAGGGGCTCTCCAGGGCTTTCCAGCTTTCCTTTGGAGCCAAGAGATTTAATCTTGGGCAAACCTATCTCCTGTATTTCCGACGTGTTTCCGCATATTACATGAAATCTCTGACTACTTAAACTGCCTCTTTTGTTCCTCTCAGAAAACTTAGCGGATTCAGATTCACCTAATATTTCTTGAGCACCTCTCTGGTGCCAGGGGTTGTGCTAGGTACTTAACATTTATGATCTTACTGAATAATCACATTATTCTGGGATAAGTATTCTTCTTTTTAGAAATATTATTATTTTTGAGATGGAGTCTCGCTCTGTCACTGAGGCTGGAATGCAGTGGCGCGATCTTGGCTCACTGCAACCTCTGCCTCCTGGGTTCAAGTGATTCTCCTGCTTCAGCCTCCCTAGTAGCTGGGACTACAGCTCTGTGCCACCACGGCAGGCTAATTTTTGTATTTTTAGTAGAGACAGGGTTTCGCCATGTTGGTCAGGTTGGTCTTGAACTCCTGACCTCAGATGATCCACCCACCTTGGCCTCCCAAAGTACGGGGATTACAGATGTGAGTCACGGTGCCCAGCCTGGGATAAGTATTCTTCCTCTCATTATACAGATGAGAAAACTGAGGCCCAGGGAGCTTGATGAAGGTCACAGGTGTATTAGTCAGGAGACGGGTTGATGGCTTTTAAGTGTGTAGGAGGTTTCTTTGTAGCTCCCTGTTCTGTTGGGACAGTGGTTTTCTTGGTGATTACTGGGTGTTGTGGCCTATCACAGGGAAAAATAAATTCATCTGTGTTTTTTACAGCCCAAAATTCATAAAATTAGACCCCTTCCCACTATACACTTTTTAAGCTGTGTTTCGGTTTTGCAGTTACAGATACACTCTGTAAACAAGTCCTAGCAGGTACAGAGGGAAGATGTGGGCCCTCGGCCTGATAAAATGTAGCCAGGAGACTGATCTGCTCTAGTCTGGAGTGGCTGCTTACTGGAAACATTTGGTTTTGGTATCTGCATAGCGCTTTGGCTGTCCGTGCTTTAGAGCCAGGAATTTCATGAATCTTTGTTTTGTTTTGTTTTGGTGTTATATAGATGAGAGGTTTCTATGTTGCCCAGGCTGGCCTCAAACACCCAGCCTCACCTCTTTATGTGCCAGGACAACAGGCCTGAGCCACCATGGCTCCCTATTTCGTGAGTCTTTTAGCTTATTTGGTCCCAAATTGAATTCTCAGTTCTGAGCTGGGGTTCTCACTGAAATGTGACTGTCCCATGTTCACGGTCACTTTTTTCCCGAGTGCAGAGCACAACACAATGCATAGTAAGTTGGACGTGTACACACACACACACACACACACACACACACACACACACAATTGTGTGCCTGTGTTATTGCTTGCTGCTGAAGTAGGGAGTTGCCAAAATGGGTTGCTAAGCTCTGGTAAAGGGAACGCTTTAAAGATTGCAAATATCCTTTTCTGGTAATATTAAAAAATCATTGGCTGGGTGTGGTGGCTCACACCTATAATCCCAGCACTTTGGGAGGCTGAGGCGGGCAGATCACCTAAAGTCAGGAGTTTGAGACCAGCCTGGCCAACATGGTGAAATCCCGTCTCTACTAAAAAATACAAAAATTAGCTGGACGTGGTAGTGGGCGCCTGTAATCCCAGCTACTTGGGAGGCTGAGGCACAAGAATCACTTGAACCCAGGAGGCAGAGGTTGTGGTGAGCCAGAATCACACCGCTGTACTCCAGCCTGGGCAACAGAATGAGACTCTATCTCAAAAAAAAAATTATTGTAAAAAAAAAATAAAAATTTCCATTTTAACCATTTTTAAGTGTAGAGTTCTGTAGCATTGCATACATTCACACTGCCAGGCCACCGTCACCACCATCCAGCTCTGAACTAAAACTCTGTACCCATTAATGTGAACTCCCCATTTCCCGTTTCTCCTAGTCCCTGGCAACTGCCATTCTACTTTTTGTCTCCATGCATTTGGCTGCTCTAGACACCTCATAGAAGTCAGATTGTTCAGTATGTGCCCTTTTGTGACTGGCTTGTTTCACTTAGCATGGTGTCCTCAAGGTATAGCCATATTGTAGCATCTGTCAGAATTTTCTTCCTTTTTAAAGGAAGGAATATTTACTGATATTCCATTGTGTGTTTGTGCCCCACATTTATCTACTCATCTGTTTATGGAAAACATTTTGTTGGAATGATAAGAATGCTTTCACTGGACACGCGCTTTGTGAAGCGAGGCGAAAGGGAGTGCGACGCACACTGGAAGTCGGGAGCCCTGCTCTTGAGTCCTGGCACTGAGGCTCATCAGCAGACGCACACACTGGAAGTCGGGAGCCCTGCTCTTGGGTGCTGGCACTGAGGCTCATCAGCAGATGCACACACTGGAAGTCGGGAGCCCTGCTCTTGGGTGCTGGCACTGAGGCTCATCAGCAGATGCACACACTGGAAGTCGGGAGCCCTGCTCTTGGGTGCTGGCACTGAGGCTCATCAGCAGACGCACACACTGGAAGTCGGGAGCCCTGCTCTTGGGTGCTGGCACTGAGGCTCATCAGCAGATGCACACACTGGAAGTCGGGAGCCCTGCTCTTGGGTCCTGGCACTGAGGCTCATCAGCAGACGCACACACTGGAAGTCAGGAGCCCTGCTCTTGGGTCCTGGCACTGAGGCTCATCAGCAGATGCACACACTGGAAGTCGGGAGCCCTGCTCTTGGGTGCTGGCACTGAGGCTCATCAGCAGACGCACACACTGGAAGTCGGGAGCCCTGCTCTTGGGTGCTGGCACTGAGGCTCATCAGCAGACGCACACACTGGAAGTCGGGAGCCCTGCTCTTGGGTCCTGGCACTGAGGCTCATCAGCAGACGCACACACTGGAAGTCGGGAGCCCTGCTCTTGGGTCCTGGCACTGAGGCTCATCAGCAGACGCACACACTGGAAGTCGGGAGCCCTGCTCTTGGGTGCTGGCACTGAGGCTCATCAGCGATGTGGCTTTAAACAAACCATTTGCTTTTTTCTGAGCAATAATATTCCATGTGTAATAAATGGATACAGTTAGAGTTATTAGGCATTCACTAAAGATCTTTTCCCATTTTAAAACCTTTCTCTCATTTAATTCTAAGTTTCTGGCTTATGCAACTTGTGTTTCAGGCACACCATAGCTTAGTCATCAATTATTTTGATAAAATGTTCTCCCTTCCTCTTTAACCTAGCTGTTTAGTTTATTTACTTTTTTCCCCCATTTATGCGGTGGTACCTTGTAAACTGAGGGTGGTTTTATTCTCTCTTCACTTTTCTGTGTTTAAATGCCCTTTTTATTACTAGGGCTCTGTTTGCCCAAATGCATTGTTTCCTGTGTTGTGTAATTCTCAGTACTTTAGATTTGCCACTCCTTGCTGAAATTCAGAATAAAGACTGGCAAGCTCTTTTCCCCCTGATATTTTATTTCATAGCTAAGGAACTACAGAAAAATAATTTTAAAATTGATTCATTAAAAATCTTTGAAAGACGAAACTTTCTCAAATGGGTAATAAGAAGGGAGATTTTTAGGAAGAATATATGCTATGCTGAATGTGAATCTTGATCTTTCTGTGGGATAGTTTTGTCCTGGGCTTTTGGGAATGGTGCAGGAAGTGACCCCACCCAATTGGTGGTCTGCTTGAATTACATTCGTCAATGTAGGCTCCATGCATTCAGTTGTGGATTGTGAACATTTGGAAACCAGTATTTTTTTCTCTCTGAATTGCCTTCTGTTTAGACAGGGCTCTTAATAAAACCAGCAGCTAAACCAAGGAAAATACTCTCATTTTTAGAATGGAGGAGCCATACGACTTAATGAATTAAAGTATGTAATGCAGGCCAAGTAATTCAAACCCACCCATGGTAAAAAGAGTTCTCCAACCCGGTTCCAGCTCCTCTAAGTGATTGCTAGGTCCCCTTGTTCGGCCCTGTCTTTCGGATCTCAGATTCAGCTTCCCCCTCTTTTTTTCTTTGAGACAGGATCTGACTCTGTCATCAAGGCTGGAGTGCAGTGGCATGATCATAGCTCACTGCAACTTCTGCCTCCCAGACTTAAGCCATCCTCCCACCTCAGCCTCCTGAATAGCTGGGACTACAGGTGCATGCCACCACATCCAGCTAATTTTTGTATTTTTGTAGAAATGGGGGTCTTACTTTGCTTCCCAGTTGATTTCCAACTCCTGGACTCAAGTGATCCGCCTGCCTCGGGCTCCCAAAGTGCTAAGTGCTGGGATTACAAGCGTGAGCCACGGTGCTGGCCAGCTTCCCCAGATTCAAGAGTTAGGTTTGTTACAGTGCCTATGAGCTGCTGTCAGGCAAAGTCTGCCCTCCCCCTGCTTCTTTGAGGTGGGTAAATGTTTCATTCAGTAGTGGGGAGGGCACCGGCTATTCTAGTCCTCTCTGCAGGGCCATGTTCCTGGGGGCATTTGGAGACTGAGTGAATGTGCCCAGGAGCAGCCAACTGCTGGGCCCCACAGCCTTGGTGTTTGTGCAGGAGAAGTCCTTCCTGGGAACACGGGAGACTGGAGGTCACCTTTACCCCCTCCCAGGTCCCTCCACCCTCTCCCAGGTTCCTCACCCTGCATTTCCTGGACTTGTCAGTGGAGGGAGGGCGTATGCCCAGGGCTTCTTGGGGATATTTTTGTGTGTGGGGGGGGAAACCCCTTGCCTCTCTCTGCGCCTGCCTCCCTTCCCATAGCTTTGTGGTGCAGGCTGTCCTGCCATCTCAGGTCTAGGCAAGCAAAATCAGGTTGTATTTTTAAGTGTTTTAGGTATGAGTGTGGTAGGATAACCCTCTGTACGTATTCTTTGGGGAAGAAAGGCCCGTACGTGAACATTTAGAAGATGGATTAGGAAGGAACCTAACCGTGCCCTCTTGACATGTATCTGAAGGAGTCAGGTTAAAATCGCAGTGGTGCCCTTAACTCACAGGAAGAGCATTCACAGGAGTGAAAACAGTGGAAAGCGTGCCTGTGGCCCAGGCCGTGGAAGTGCAGAATGTGAAACTGTCTAACCCAGTAACACCCACTAGCCGTCCTAGACTAGAGTTGCCAGGCCCCGTAACTGCCCTCAAGGTATGTGTGGCAGGGGTCAGTAGATGGTGGAAGGATTAGAACTGGTTCCTGCTCTATCTCAAAGAATTAATGACACAGTCACAGAAGTTTCTGGGAGGCTGGGCCACGGCCTGCTGTCTGATTTGGACTGGGTTATGGGAGCCAGTCAGGGGCCCCCATTGTTTGATTCCTTGCCCTAGAGCATCCTGAGAAGGCAGGTTAGACCTGGGGTTCCCGAAACGTGAAAGTCAGCAATGGTACCCGCTCCCAGTGCGTCCCAGGCCCTGACTCTCATGGGGCAGTCCCAGCTTGGGGAGGTGGAGGCTGGCCTGAAAACAGTGCTTCATGCTGCCTGGAACAGGGGGGCCATTCAGGGCTTCCCCTTGTTGGCCTTTGGCCTGGGCCAGGAGTGGGGTACCCTCAGCTCCCAGTGAGGCTGTTGCCACCTCAGAAAGCCCAGGTCCTGCTCCGGACATAGAGCACACAAGCCCAGTTTGGGAGGAGGTTGAGAAAGGCACTGCAGTTCTCAAATCTCCCATTTTTTTGAGGCCTCGTCATAAAGAGACCTTGAGACTGCTTTAAAAGATGAAAGATTCCTACATAATTCCTATTCATGTCAGAAATGTATGAGGCTGAACTGGTATGTCTTGCACTATAGTTTCCTTCAGCTCATGAGGTCTGAATTTCCTTTGTATGTTTCATTTTTTCAAGAGTTACAATTGGGCGTTTAGCCTCCGGAGTCAGTGGATGGATCTGCTTTTTGCCAGACTATTCACATTTAATGTGTAACTGTTTGTTTCAGCTGAGACGTTTTGATCCTTCTTGACATTGTGCTCTTTGATGAAGAATTTATTATTAATTCGTATTATTTCTGCTATTAGGCAATTTGATGCAGGATTTGTTTGCCGCTTTGCACAAGTCTCACTCCCAGCCCTGCTGCAAGATTCTGCAGGGAACAAGCAAGTTCCTTTTGTCACTGGGCTGGTTTCTGGCAGGTCTAGCAGTTGTCCTTATAGTAACAGGACGAGGCAGGAGAACTGATTTTGCCCTGGATGGAAGAGGAGTAACTCAGCTGACATTCGGTTGTCATTTAGCAGACGGTTAATGGCCACTTACTGGAAAATGTTACTAGGCTCTGTGGTGAGTGTTGTTAGAAACTGAATTACTATGTATGTTTCCCCAGGGCCCTTTTTCCCCTTGCCTGGAGTGGACACTCGGAGCTGCAGGAAGTGGCACTGTGTTGCAATCATAGTTTCATTGTTCCTTTGTACTTTGCTTTCAAAAATAATGAAATTGCTTTTAATGGTACCAGAGATTTGCCAGGAGCCCATGGGGGTTGTACAGGGGTCTCTGCGTTATTTGTTGGGTAGCTCTGGCCTGAGGGTGCCCAGGGGTGGCCTGTGGAAGGTCTCCAGCAATGTCAGCCTCACATGTGATTAATTTGAGTCATTCTGAACTTGACTTTCCATGAAATGATTTCAGACACCCAGTCACTTTCCTGGGTTTTTTTAGTCACTCACTTTGCAGAACCTTTGGAGGGCCACAGAAGTGAAGGAATGTGTTTCTAAGTCCAAGCTGGGGTAGAATCCTGGCTTTGCCATTTACTAGCTGTGTGACCTTAGACAATTCACTTAACCTCTCTGAGCCTCAATATTCTTACCTGTTAACAAATGGGGATATGGGTTCCCAGGGATGGCAGACCAGTGAAATGATATGTGTGGAGACAGCTGGCACAGTGCCTGGAGCATGCTACACACTTGCAAAAGCTTCCTCCCTCTCTTCCTTGCCAGCCTAACTCTGCAGCAATGGAATGCCCCTATTTGTTGGGTAGCAGACGTGTGAGCTGACGGAATAGAGGAGAAGAGCTTGTCTATTAGTTTTCTTTCCACCTGAGGGATCTTCCCCTTTTCCTTCCACACAGCACTAGGGTAACTGAATACCAGAGGAGTCCCTTCTTCTTGCGGTCCTCTGCGGACAACTTGTTTCTTTCTGGATGGTAGGAGGCATCCAAAGCCTTTTTTGGGGAGGTTTGGTCTTCCAGGAGACCGCACACTAGGATGGCCACATCATTTCATTTCTGGGTCATGTTTTCAGCTCCTCGGGCCTGCTAGGGATCTCTGTCCCTTCTGAAGTAAGTGAAATAATTGTCACCAGCCTCCCACTTAATGACTGTGGCTACTGCTCCTCTTTCCCGCACATGAGGGGAGGAAGTCAGCTGGGGCACTGGGCAGCCTCCCTACCCGATGGCACCAGAGCCTGGATTTTTGAGGTCTGGTGGATTCCTGAGCCTTCCCTTCCTCACCCCGATCTGGACAGTGTCCCTGGGCCTGGCCGGCTGCAGAACTTGTGGGAAGTGGCCGGGTGGCTCTGCTGGCTCTGCTGGCTCCACACACGGCTGGCACACACTGACATGGCTGTGCTTTGCTTCTCTCTCCTTCCTTCCCCCTAGAGTATAAGAAGAAGTACGGAGAGGAACACGGCTCCTGCCAGGCTGGGATAGCGGGCTTCTTCACCGAGGTGGGTGTCTGCTGTCTGGGCACTTCTTTTCTCTTTTGGGTGTTCATTTGCTTGCTTACGTGATTTTAGCAACCCTTAGAGGTGGGACTTCTGGAGTCCTGGATACGTGAGCCTCGAGGGAGCAGATTCTGGACCTCACACCAGAGGAGGCTATTTCAACCTGCCAGGAGGGCACCAGCTGACCAGAGACCCCTGGGCAGAGGAAGTGGGCTGGCTCATCTGGAGGCTATCCCCATTTGATGATTTCTATAGGAGTCCACTTGACTCTGAGACCTGGGGAAGGAGTCGATTTGGGGATGTGTGAGGGAGATGACATTCAGTCAGGTTGTGCCCCATTCTTGGTGGCTGTGCAGATACATGAAGCACGTGAGCATCTCCTCCTAGCAGCCCTCTCTCCTTTCCTTAGTGGAGCGACTTGGTGTTTTTTCTTTTCTGGTTTTTTTTTTTTGAGATGGAGTTTTGCTCTGTCACCCAGGCTGGAGTGCAGTGGTGTGATCTCAGCTCACTACAACCTCCGCCTCCTGGGTTGAAGTGATTCTCCTGCCTCAGCCTTCTGATAACAGGCGCCCACCATTGTGCCCAGCTAATTTTTGTATTTTTAGTAGAGATGGGGTTTTGCCATGTTGGCCAGGCTGATCTCAAATTCCTGACCTCAGGTGATCTGCCTGCCTTAGCCTCCCAAAGTGCTGGGATTATAGGTGTGAGCCACTGTGCCTGGCCTGAGAGACTTGGTTTTACACTCAGCTCTAACCATTTCCTTCCCCAGATTCTGAAGGGCAGGGCACTTGCCTGATGCTTATAAGCCCGTGCCGTAGTAGCATGACTTTTGGCTGGTAGCACATGTTTTTATTATACTTTAAGTTTTGGGTACATGTGCAGAACGCGCAGGATTGTTACATAGGTATACACATGCCATGGTGGCTTGCTGCATCCATCCCCCTGTCATCTACATTAGGTATTTCTCCTAATGCTATCCCTTCCCTATCCCCCATCCCCTGCTATTCCTACCGTAGTCCCCCACCCCCAGACAGGCCCCAGTGTCCATGTGTTCTCATTGTTCAACACCTTCCTATGAGTGAGAACATGCGGTGTTTGCTTTTCTGTTCTTGTGTCAGTTTGCTGAGAATGATGGTTTCTAGCTTCATCCATGAAGGTCACAAACTCATCCTTTTTTATGGCTGCATAGTATTCCATGGTGTATATGTGCTTTTTAGGGGCTGTTTTCTTGTGTCATTTTTACTTACTGTAAGTTTGCCCTTCATGTCAATTCCTCCTCTCTCACTTTCGTGACTACCTGCTGGCACTGTCATCCACGTGGTTGTTCAGGCCAAAACCAGAGCACTTTAGTTTACTCCTAATTCATCTGCAGTCCTGTTGTAGCCTCCAAAACACATCCCAAGCATGACAGCTTTTATTACCATCACAGTCACCTCCGTTATCACCATCATGCTTCTAGAAAGGCCACCACCATCATCTGGAGGTCCACTGGCCCTATATTGGTCTTCATATATCTATTATACTTTCTAAAAAATTGTGGTAAAATCCACATCACATAAAAGTCGCCACTTTAAAGTGTAGTTCAGTGGCATCTGTGTGTTCATGGTGTTGTGCCCCTCACCACAAGCTAGGTGAGAACACTTTATCAGCCAGCCTGCATCCGTTCCGACCTCTGGGGTGTGCTTTCTGCATACCAGCCTGAGGGGCCTTCAGATGAAACTTGTCCTTCTGACTCTGAGACTTCCCTGTCCATGGAGGACTAGAATCTGAAGCTTCTCATCCTGGCCCATGGTCTTGGCTCCCTGAGGCTGCCTCTCTCCTTCCCTCACTCCAGGACAGCAGAGAGCTGGGGGAGGGCATGGGGCATGGCAGGTGGAAGGAAGACAAAGGGCGCTCTCTGGCTTCCAAAGTGAGGGCCCCTCCTGAGTCAGGAGCAAGACTGCCCACCTGAATTTCAGAAACTGCTGTTTAAATCCAGAGAGAAGATAGACTGTTGGCAACATAGTGTCTGATCCAGAAAGCAACAGAGAAAAGGCAGAAAGTCGGAGGTTTTATTATTTTCACTCTCAAACCAATAAATAGGAGATGCTGCCCTCCAACCCCCATTCCGCACCCTCAGTGATTCTTACTTAGCTGGAGAATCACTTCATGACAGAGTTCTATGCCCTGGGAATGGCACCACCAATCATCGTAGCTGTTGAGGCCAAATTTAAAGATTCCTCTTTCACCTCACTCTCCTGCTTCTAAGCCACCTTGCAAGTCTCACCTCCTGTACCCTCCAAACCTCTAACAATGACATCCATTGCTCTCCACATCCTCCGCCACCCCACAAATCTAAGCCACAGCTTTCTTTCCCCCAACCCACTGTGGAACCCTTCTGCCATCCTGCTTCCACCCCCGCCTCTGGACAGACTGGTCCCCACACAGCAGCCAGAACTACCTTTTACAAACTGGAAAAATATCATGGTGCTCCCTTGCTCAGAGCTTTCTGGTGTCTTCACATCCCACTTAGAATGAAATCCACGTGCCTTCCCTCAGCCTCGCAGCCTTTCTGCCTTTCCAGGCCTGTCTCATGCCTCGCGCTCTGCATGGTACTTTCGTCTGCTGTTACGACATGCTGGGCTCCCACTGAAGGCTTTGCACTGGGGATCCATGCACGTGGCTCCTCGTACACAAGTGTTTCTTCAGAAGAGATGCTACTGGGGGAACTGCTGGGCCAAATGGCGCTCACGTTTGAATTTTGATACATGCGGGCAGATTGCACTTGAGACGTGTTTACCAGTTGACGCTCCCCTGCGTCGCGTCTGTCTCTATCTTCTCACGCAGACTTCCAATTTTAGTCATGAGAAAACATCTCGTTTTCATGTCACTTTCCCTGCTTATTCATGTCGTTTAGTGCCCTTTTGAAACACCATTTGTACTTGTTTCCCGGAAATTGCTTGCTTATGTTCTCAGTACCTTATTCTGTTTCGCTGTTTCCTGGTTTTTAGGAACTTGTTTCATATTTTCAACGCTAATCTCTTACCTGATGTGCGTGTTGCAGATGTTTTCATCAGCCCTTTTCTTTTAAGTTCGCCCATGGTGTCTTCATCATCCTGGCAGTAGACATGCGCGTTTGTCCAAATCTATCAGTCTCTGTGTTTCTTTTTTCCCTAGATTCTAAATGTCTCTCTTAGGAAGGTTATTCCTTATACATATTTTCAATATACTTACATTTCTAATAGCACTTTGGTAGGTTGTTTTTAAAAAGACTTCTATCTTTAATCTTTCTGGAATTTGTGTTGTATACATTGTATGGTAGAAACTAACTGCATTATTTTTCCAAATATATCATTGGTTCTTCTGATACTGGTTTGTTAAACAGATTTTCCTCTCCCCATTGAGATGCCATCCGGCCACGTGCCGACTTCACTCTCTTCTTCCATCTCTGTAAACATCTAGGTTGTGTAACAGCTATGGTTGTCATTCCTCCTACGGGCCTGTCTAGTAACGTGTGACTTGAGCCAACAGGTGTTAGGGAGCCACTGTAAGTTCATGGGCAGGTGACACACGGGCAGATGGCAGTGTTGAAAGAAAGGCTACAGAGGTGGGTTTGCCCAGATCTTTGGGAGTGGAAGGGCCTGGGAGGAAGCCAGGTAGGAGGCTGTGATGTGGTCCATCCATGAAACAACAGGACAGGTTAAGGGATGCTTAAGGAATAAAAATGATTGGGGGAGGCAGAGGATATGAAGGAGGTGTCAAGGGGCTGAGTGGCCAGGGCGCTGTGGGGTAGAGGAAGGAGGGTTTGAGCCAGGCTTCTGGAGAATGGTGGTGCCCACACGAAAAGGAGTTGCCTGAGAGAGAACCCACTGGGAGATGTGAACTGCTGAGTCTGCTTTCAGACACATGGAGTGTGCGATGCTTTTAGAGGACGTTTGGACTTAGGGACGGGAAGAAATTTAGGTTTGGCCCTTGTTCGTGACTCTCTTAGGGGATGAGTGTGCTTAGTGTGGGGCCTGGGGGAAATGCCTCTCTTTAGATGGGAGGAGAAGCCAGATTGATGGGAGACATCAGAACTCAACAGAGATGTTGACAGAGAGCCAAGAGAGAAAGTGTTGCCAGGAGGGAAGTGTCATGTTCGCTGCAGCAGCTGGCAAGTCAGGCCGTGGGCTGGGTGGTGGCAGGCAGTGGTCGGAGGAGCCGGCGGGGCAGGGGTGTCGGGGGAAGTCCAGGTGGCGGTGCAAGCTCAGGGTGACCAGAAGAACAGAAGACCTGGTGAAATCCAGGCTATGGGATTGACAGCCTGAGGGAAGCATGGGGTGTCAGCATGTGCTGGCTGTGCTCATCATGCAGCAGAGTGGGGACATGGTGGGTGTACAGAGTGGCCGGGGAGGGCGGGCAGCAGTGAGTGGGAAGGCAGACCTTCTGGGCGCCACTCTGTCCTCTGACCCCGGCCTGCTGTCTTCTGGCCACTTTAGACTTTGGCCTCCACTTCGGTTTCCAGGCTTTTGGCCTCCTTAAACGGGAGGTCTTTGAACTCCCTGCCTGCCTTGTTTCTGTAACTTCAGCTGTTTGTGGCTGAGCAGGAAGTGTGGTTGAAGGGGCCAAGCCAGCGTGGCTCCCCTCCTCTGCCCTCCTGCTGACCTTGTCACTTGGGCTTTCCTTCTGTGAGCTGATGTCCCCTCAGGGCAGAAACCACTTCCCACGCTGGACATGCATCTGTGACCTTCTGGACATAGCTATGTGGCCCCAAAATATTTTGGCCTAAGGTACCTGCTTGACCTACAGGTTGGTGACTCTGAGCTTATCAGAGCCCTCCGAGCTGTGGACACCACCTGAGTTTTAGCCATCATTCAGGATTAGAGAGAATTTCCTGGGAACTATTTTTGTAGATGAGGCTAACAGGTGGTAGATACTGCTTAGCAGCAAGAGAGGATTTGGACCAACTGGTCTGGCGTTTGCGTCTGCTGTGGAAGCCTGGACACACTTGAGTGGGAGTTTGTTCAGCGCAGACTTATGTTAGATCCGGGCACTGTCCTGCCCAGCTGCTCATGCCAACTTACAGTACACAGAGGAAGTGTTTGGCTTCTCCCAGGCACTGCCAGATGCCCCAGTTTCTTTAGGGATTCTGCTAATAAATGCATCTTGGGAAAAAGCTGCATTGCTCATTGAAGGGATTCTACCAGTGTGATTAGGTAGGGGCGGCCTTTGCTTGTAGGGAAGCTTTCATCTGTGTGTGTGGCATTGACATTGGCTGTTCCTGGGTGGTGAGGAGCTAAGAATTGGTCACTTTTTCCTAGCACTTGTGAACAGCACCAGAAAAATCACAAGTATCATCCATAGTGAACAGAAAAAAGCCACTATGTGGGATTTCCAGGAAGGCGCTGTTCCGTCCCTTCAGCCTCGGCCCTGAGGGTCGCAGGCTTGGCCGTGTTCTATTTAGTTTGGACTGAAGGGAGAGGGACGTGAGCACTGTGGGGGTGGGGGAGTGGTAAAAACAAGAGTTGTTGGTTTTAAAGGTTTTTGAAGAGAGGACATTTCCCTGCTTGTAATGTCTAAGAGGGGTTGCAGCGGTATGGTAGCCATACATTTCTCAACTTTTATCCTGGCTAGTCTAAATCATCAGAAAGCAACATATCCCATCTGCAGCCCCAATGTCCCAAGGAGCCTTTCAGGCCTGTGCCGGCGCTCAAAGCTTTGGCTTGTGCAAAGCTGCAGGTGGAGAAAGCCCTGCACTGCGGATACGTCTGGGCTGAGGAGGTTGCTCATTAGGTTCTTCAGTGCCCTTTGTATTATATTTGGACACTGATTACAAATTCCTTTCCAAGCTCAAGACTGGGAAAAAAGTCTCTCTCCTCTGATGAACTGATCATTTGTGTTTCTCATACCCTTTCTAGAACTAGGCCAGTCTCTTAGGCAGGACAAATGAGCGTAAGGAGAATCAACAGCGGATGCTCTGCTGTGTTTCCCAGTGGAGACTGCTGACTGCAGAAAGCCATCGATTTCTATAAAACAGCGAGATACCCCGGGAGCATCTGGCTTACCATCAGCAGCTTCCTTTGATGGGGGTTAGGAGCTCAAAACCCTAAAATGAAGTGCTCATCAACAGTCATTTCTTGTCTATACCATCCCGAATTATCAAAAAGCAAACCACTCTGGCCAGAATCTAGTAGTTTTTCTTCCATCTGTGTTCCTGTTCTACCCTTTGTTGAGGCTCTTCCCCAAATTAACCATAAAACATATTGTTTAAAGAATTGCTCTCTTGCCTGCAGACTCTATCCTCCTCTCTCTAATGTTTTCTTTAGCTACTTCTGGCTTTTGCAGACACTTGCTCCCTGAGAATTCCCTGGTGACTTTATGAATTGTCATCAGAAATTCTAAATCTCTGTGGCAGGATCTAGCCTCCAAGGACTTGTCCGAAGCCAGCAGCTTCTGCCAGTGCATGGGGTTGTGTCTGCAGAGGGAGATTAACCGGGAAAGATCTGTTTCTGAAATATATGTGGGTGGCCAAGGGATGGGAGGGCAGGGGGACTGTGAAGGCCCAGGGGAGGGTCAGGTTGGTTCCAGCAGCGAGAGGCTCGCCCTGCAGAGCATCTGTTATCTCCATGAGCCTTCATGACTGGCATCTTGGGAGTTTTGTCTATAGCTGAAGGGTTTCCTCTAGAAATTATGCTTATTTGAATCCTTTTGTATAGAATTTTTTCCTGAAATACCTTGTACATTACCATGCTGTCTTACCCCGAGAATGATCTGCAAAGGGACTTATTCAAATTTGTATCTAGTGTGAACTCTGAGATATATTAGGTGCTCAATAAATATTGTTGGGTGAAAAACTGATAATTTCATTAGAAAAATAATTCTGATTATTTCTTATTGCAGTGTCGATACTTTAGAAAATATAGGTAATCAAACAGTAGGGATTTCCTGTTGGGGAAAGGAAGGACTCGACGGCAGGGAGCTCTGATGGATACGGGCAGAGCCTGCCTTCCAGCTCTACCACAGCCTCTGCACAGTGGGAGCTTCATTTTGATGCTTGTAAAATGTCATCTCATGAGCAGGTTTTGTGTTTTTATGAGATGACTTCTTGTTCGTGTTTTTAAATAAATTGAAATTGTTCTGGAATTTTAAAAAATCAAGCTTATTTAAAAAATTCAATATATACAATAGAACACACTATTATAAATGCAGCTAGGTGAGTTCTGACACATGTGTATGCCATGTCGTGTCTGCCTGAATGAAGATGAGACCATTTCCATCACTTTGGAAACTTCCTCATGCCCCTTTGTAGATAGTGCTCCTCTACTTTTTTTTTTTTTTTTTTTTTTGAGATGGAGTCTTACACTGTCACCTAGGCTGTAGTGCAGTGGCATGATCTTGGCTCACGGCAATCTCCGCCTCCTGGGTTCAAGCAATTCTCCCCCTTCAGCCTCCTGAGTAGCTGGGACTATATGCGTGCACCGCCACACCCAGCTAATTTTTTTGTGTTTTTAGTAGAGACGGGGTTTCACCATGTTGGCCCGGATGGTCTTGATCTTCTGACCTTGTGATTTGCCCACCCTGGCCTCCCAAAGTGCTGGGATTACAGGTGTGAGCCACCGCGCCCGGCCGTGTTCCTCCTCTTTACTCCAGGCACCCACCGATCTGACTTCATCACTGTGGATTTGTTTTGCTGATTCAATAACTTCCTATGAATGGAGTCATGATATGTACTCTTTTTATCCCCATCAACATTTGATCTAGGATTCACCCACATTTCAACTGAGTTTTGAATACTGCAAAAGGGTTACACTAGCAGAGGAAGTGTGGGGGCATTGCACAGATGAAGATAAAAAGAGCAGAGGGAGCTTGAGAGACCAGAATGAGTTTAGAGTGTCCCAGGCATGCAGTCTGAGGGGGCAGTCGCAGGAGCCTACTGTGGCTGAAAGGGTGGACAGTGTTGAATTTTGCCTGAGCCCTGCAGTCTTGGAAAACAGTCTGGTCTAGAATTTTGAAAGATACAAAGGAAATAAACTTGGGGAATGAGAGAGAACAGGGGATGTTGATTGATTCCCATTATCTTATTGCCCAGGGGAAAACCCCAGCAGATATCTGTGCTGACTTCCTTGGGTAACCAAATCATTTCGGGGAACTTAGGGTTATCATCAGCACTGGTGATGGTTCTGGGGCACGAACATGCTCTCAGGCCTGCTGACCATTGCCCCCGATCTAAATGCTGAAGACAGCTGTGCCTCTTATGTTCTTGAGTCTGTTTGTCTGTTTTTTGTTTTTTTTTTTGAGACAGAATCTTGCTCTGTCGCCGGGCTGGAGTGTGTGGCATGGTCTTGGCTCACTGCAACCTCTGCTTCCTGGGTTCAAGTGATTTTCCTGCTTCAGCCTCCCAAGTAGCTGGGATTACAGGCATGAGCCACTATGCCCAGCTAAGTTTTGTATTTTTAGTAGAGACGGGGTTTCACCACATTGAGTGGGCTGGTTTTGAACTCCTGACCTCAAATGATCCCCTCCTCCTCAGCCTCCCAAAGTGCTGGGATTATAGGTGTGAGCCACCATGCCCGGCCTTGAGTCTGCTTTTAACAGTGATCCTGTCTCTTGCTGCCCATGGTCTCTACTTCCAGTTGGTGTCCTTCCTTAGTTGACCTCTCTGGTTTCTCAATTTTGTTCTTCCAGGTTTGCAGTGGGCCATAATGATCAGAAAACTCTGTTCTAAAATGTCCCTGAGAAGGTCTTGAGTGTGTTCCAGAGGGGACTCCCCGGAGTACTAGTGCATAGTTTCCTCTTGCTGCATATCAGGTTGGGGGAGTTGTTGGTAAGCCTGAGTCCAGGCAGGTGTGGTATTGCTTGCTGCTTTTCATGAGTGCTGTTTCCCAGGATCCGTGGTTGAGGTCATTGTCAGCTGTTTGTCATTTCCTTGTTCGATCGTGATATAAAGTTGAGGAGATGTGTGTGATCTCATTGTGGCTGGAATCAGGGCGTGGCCTGTGGTGAATTCTGTCACTTTGCTCAGTTATCGTCACGTCTTTAATCCTGATAATCCCATCTGTATAATAGATTCCATCATGCTGGTGGATCTGGTGAAATGTGTTTTTGTTGCTTACCTGGGAGGAGTTTCTCCTTTGTTATGACTGTGATTTTTGCTGCACTCCCCTCCTCCCCGCCTCGCTTCCTCCTCTGCTTACTGCTGGATTTCTCTCCCGTAGGATCTGGTGGTGATGGGGGCGCCAGGGTCATTTTATTGGGCCGGAACCATCAAAGTGCTGAACCTTACGGACAACACCTATTTAAAACTGAACGACGAAGTGATCATGAGCAGGCGGTACACCTATCTGGGTGAGTACTCAGAGAGGGCACAGGTAAGAAAGGAGAAACGGGAGTGATTCCCAGCAGATTCACAAATCATTGCTTTACTGTTGGAAAGAGGAGTGAGTTGGCTTTGATGCCTGTCGTTCTCATGACTTCATGACTTCCCTCTTTAGCCAGGGCATCTTCACATCTGGCTCCACACACGGAAGGCAGAGAGGAAGACAAAGAGGGGAACTGAATTAAAACTGTGCATTTTCTTGAGCTCCTGACCTCAGGTGATCCACCCACCTCGGCCTCCCAAAGTGCTAGGATTACAGGCGTGAGCCACCGCGCCCGGCCTTAAAGCTGTGCATTTTCATTAAAAAGCTGACAGTTGAACCTCCAGGGAAATAAACATTTGATTTTCTCATTTTCTCAGTTGCTGAGGTTCAGATGGTCAGGTACAAATGAGCGCGACGGAGTCTTGATTTTCCACGGCGTCCCTTTGAATAGAGTCCCTGCTTTCTGCTCACAAAACTGGCTGCAAATAGAAAAGAGCCAGAAATTATGACAGATGGCAACCTAATGCTGAAGGTTAATTCAAGGCTCAGAAAAATTTCTCTTCTTTTCTTAACTCTCTTCATCTTCTGGAAAGAAAATAGACACAATTTAATTTAGCCATCAGGCAGAACGACACTGCGGCAAGGGCCATGCCCATGTAAGAGCAGACATAGGCCGTCTTTGCTTGTGTGGATGACAATTACACGACTCTTTTCTTTAATGCATGCCCTAAATGCTATAATTCTGGATTGGAAACGCAGCTAAATTTAGGAGACCTAGTGATGACACACAGTGCTGTTTCACGCTCACGACACGTCGCTTGCAGGGGAAGGCTCTGACTCCGTGTTTGCATAGAGTCGCTGGGAACTTCTTGTTAAACGTGGGTAGGGAGTTGTTGACTTGCCTTTCCCCTTCTAACTACAAGTTTTTTGCCTGGTAGCAGAGACCCAACAATCCTTCTATTCTCGGGTGTTTGCTCCGAGAGGCACCCAGCTGCCTGGTGCTACTGATTAAGCGTTTAGCCTCTGCCTATAGCATTTACCCTCTGCCAGGCTCTGTGTATTATTTCTTTTAATACCTGAAACAACCTTATGAAGTAGCTATTATTATCTACATTTTATAGATAAACTGAGGAGCAAAGAAGTTATATATCTTGTCAAGGTCACATGGCTCCTAAGTAGCAAAATTGGGGTATGAGCCCATGGTTTCTGAGTACAGAGTCTAAATGCTGAGCTGCCTTCCCTGTGGGTATGGCTGAGAGGGCACCTGTCACTGCTGCTGTGCCTCTCACTGGGCTGGGAGCACCTTGAAGGCAACATGTGGGATTGTGTCTCACATTTCCCAGACTTGGAGTAGTGCTTGGTGTACAGTAGGAACTCAACACGTATTCACTGAATCAGCGAATGGAGAGAGGACAGAAGAAAGCCCAGTTTGGTTGATGGCTTTGGGGTCTAGGACAGCTCCTTTGAAGCTCAGGGCCTGTGGTTTTTCCCCTGTATACACAACAGAGGCCCTTATCTGCTGCAGGATTATCAAGCGTGAGTCCAGGCTCTGATCTTACTCGGAATACTCTCAAGTACTATCAGTCTCCAGTCTGAGAAATCAGCCACATGGTGAGGAACAGTTGATCGTGACATGATGTCATCTCAAAACTCAACTTATAATGACATTAGCGTTAGAGGGTGATGAGTTTGGGGACTGTATGGCAGTCTGTACAGGATTTCTGCTGGCCAGAGGAGAGCTTCCAGCCTGCTAGCAAGGCTCTTAGAAAGGAGGAGACATTGAAGCTAAGCTTAGGCAACCTTTTCCTTTGTTTCTAGGTTCCTTTTGCATCCATATATTTTCACTGACCACCTACCCACCTACCCACCCATCCACCCATCCACCCAACCGTCTACTCAACCACCCATCTACCTACCGACCCACGGACAGCTTCTTTTGCCTTGTCGGAGGGAGTGTGGTTAACAACAGGGGCTTTACACACAGATTGGATTGGAGTCTTGCTGTGTGATCTTAGGCATGTTGTGTAACAGGTTTTTCTGTTTCCATAGCTGTAAAATGGAGGGAACAGTCGTGCCTTCTTCATAACGCTGTTAGACTGAAAGGGATACCTAAAGACATACACAAACATGTCGGTAGCAACTTTGTTTATAATAATCCCAACCTGGAAACAACCTGAATGCCCAGCAACAGAATAAACACGTGACATGTTTACGTAACGGGACATTGCTCAACAACAAAAAACAAACTGCTGCTTAAAGATGTGGATGAGTGTCACAGGTGTTATGTGGAGTGAAGTTCTAGAAAAGGCAAGCATAATATCCGGTGACAGAAATCAGAATAGTGGGGCCGGGCACGGTGGCTCACGCCTGTAATCCCACCACTTTGGGAGGCCGAGGCAGGTGGATCACGAGGTCAAGAGATCAAGACCATCCTGGCCAACATGGTGAAACCCCGTCTCTACTAAAACTACAAAAATTAGTTAGTTGTGGTGGTGCATGCCTGTAGTCTCAGCTACTCAGGAGGCTGAGTTTGGAGATTAGCTTGAACCCTGGAGGGGGAGGTTGTGGTGAGCTGAGATCACACCACCACACTCCAGACTGGGCGACAGAGTGAGACTCCATCTCAAAAAAACAAAAAAAAGAATCATGTCTACCTGTGTGGGGCATGAGGGAACCCTCTGGGACTATGGTTCTGAGGCTATAGCCACTTTCTTGCTCTGGGTGGTGGCTGCCTGGCTCCGCACATGTGTACACGTTCATTGAGTTCCATACGTCAGATATGTGTACCTTACTGCATGAAAACTACACCTTGAAAGGAAGAAAACAGATATGTAATATTTATACAGTACTTGTCCCGAAGAGGACACCCAGAAAGCCCTCTTTCCTGCCCTAATGTCCTCGTGAACATGACTTTTTGTGAGATGAGAGCCATTTCAGCATGAGAAGGCTGACAGCTGCAATTTTTTTCCCTGGTTGTTTGTGTTCCAAGCTTAGGGGGGCATGCTTGAGAAACATTTTCCTCTGATGGATTTCCCCCCCTTCCCTTCTTTCTCAACCCTGTGCTTGGTTTCTGCCCGTCCTGTTCAGGCTACGCAGTGACCGCTGGACACTTCTCTCAGCCGTCCACCACCGACGTGGTAGGAGGTGCCCCACAGGACAGAGGCATCGGCAAGGTGAGGGGAGACGTCTGTGGAATAACTGGGGTCAGACAGAAGAGGGGAACATGCTGTCCCTTGTGCAGAGGTTTGCCAGCTGATGTTGGCCTGAACATCCTACTGGGCGGCTGGTGGGCAGGTAATGAGGAACCCCTGACTGCCCCACTCTGTTTGAAAGCTTCCCTTGAAAGCTCAGAGTGTGAGTAGTACTCTCATTTCCTGCACACTCTCATTTGAGGTTTTTCACAGCTGCCTCTGTGTGTGTGTGTGTGGTGTGTGGTGTGTGCTGTGTGTGTGTGGTGTGTTTTTGTGTGTGTGTGGTGTGTGTGTGTAGTGTGTGGTTTTTTTTGGTGTGGGGAGTGTGTGTGGGGTGTGTGTTTGTGGTTGTGTGTGTTGTGTGTATGTGTGTGGTGTGTGTGTGGTGTATGTGTGGTGTGTGTATGGTATGTGTGTGTGATGTGTGGTGTGGGTGTGTTGTATGTGGGTGTGGTGTGTGTTTGTGGTTGTGTGTGTTTGGTGTGTTGTGTGTGTGTTGTGTTGTGTGATGTGTGTGTGTTGTGTGTGTAGTGTATGTGTGTTGTGTGTGTATGTGTGGTGTGTGTGGTGTGTGTGGTATATGGGTGTGTTGTGTGTGTGTGTGTTTGTGTTGTGTTGTATGTGTGTGTGTGTTGCGTTGTGTGGGGGGTGTGTGTGGTGTGTGTGTGTGGTGTGTGTATGTGTGGTGTGTATATGTGTAGTGTGTGTGTGGTGTGTGTTTGTGGTTTGTGTGGGGTATTGTGTGTGTTGTGTGTGTGGTGTGTATGTGATGTGTGTGTGTGTGGTGGGTGTGTTGTGTGTGGGTGTGGTGTGTGTTTGTGGTTGTGTGTGTTTGTGTGTTGCGTTGTGTGTTGTGTGTGTGGTGTGTGTGTATGTGTGGTATGTGTGTATGTGTGTGTGGTGTGTGTGTGTGGTGTATTGTGTGTGTTTTGTGTGTGTGGTGTGTGTGTGTGTGTAATTTATAAGACTGAGCCCTGGCCTCATGGTGTCCTTCAAAAGAATGGCATTTAGTGCTGTGCAACTTCGAATCCCAAACCCTTCCCAAGTCTGGCTTTGACTTAATGGAGCTAGATCTAGTCCCAGATATCTCTGTGGCTTTATTTATGCCCCAAATTATTCTCCTATTTATTTCCCCAGTGTTTTAGAAGGAACATTGAATTCCCAAGACAGGTTCAGCCCAAAGGCTGGACTGGAAATATGTGGGCCTGGCTTTCCCTAAACTACAGTATCTGCCCAAAGACCCAGCCCTGAATCTAGGGCTGACTGAATTCCTTTGGGAAGCATGACCTCTGAGAGGCCTGAATTGTGAACTCTGCTCGTTGGTTCTTGAGCATGAAGGTACAGGAAATGCAGACTGAGTAGGTCCAGATGGCTCAGGAACCCACATTTTTAAGAAGCTCCATGGGGGGGTTATCTGATGGGAGAGACTGAGTGAACAGGGGAGTGAACTTTGGATCTGAGCCCCTAGGGATAGACCTGTGATAGAGTCTGGTCCTATCTCCCAAGGCTTGGAGAAGTGGAATCTGGATTCTGGATTGGCACAGATGAGCTGAGACCACTGGTAATTGGAGCCTTCAGCCAGGAGGTCAGGGTGATCAGGGAGCTGATGAAATTTCTAGCTGACTAGGCTTGACTAAGGGTCATTTCCATGGATCCCCCCTGGGCAGAGGTTAGGAGCTGTGCTCATGTTTCTGGAGCATGTGCCTCCCTCCTCCCTAACACTGATGCTGTGGAGAGAGGTTCTTCGAAACTGAAACCAGATCAACCAGGACCCTGAGCCGGCAGGGAGGAGGGATCATGCAGGTGACCTTCCATCACATCAAGAAGGAGGTGGTTCTTTTCAAGTTGCGTGAATTTCTCTACATAGTAGAGAAAGACGCACTAAGAGCCGTTTGCATTGATTCTGTCTTCTTCGGGAGGGGCTGCAGGCTCCCAGGCATCTCTGTAGAAATGGTAAAAATGCCTACCTCTAGTTCACAGTCATGCGGGTGCCTCTATGCTAACGATAGCAGCTTTCTTTTCTCCCTAATTGGAGGAAACACGATCCAGTTTTGTAGTTTTCCCTTCAGATGACTGCAATGAGCTTCGTAGTCCCTGTCAAGTCTTAATGGGACCCCCCCCCACAAACCCCTCTCATTGGCTGTCTGGGGAATGCAGGGTATAAAGTAAAAAAAAAAAAAAGAGGAAAATGGCATTTATAACTGATAGAGCCAGACAGCGGGAATACTGGACCCAGTTAACAAAGTACAAAAAATGCTTCTTTCAGTTAGACCACCTGAGAGGCACGGGGGAAACCTGTCACAGTGGCAAAGCTGCTGACAGTTCCACATTCCCAGGGACTGGGGCGAGTCCCAGGGACCCCAGGGTGGACCTCTGGCCTTGAGGATTTCGGTGGTTATTCCAGTGCCAGGGCACAAAAGCACTCACACTAAGATGGCAGTTCCTTATCTCATGGGAAGGTTACTTACACTGGTTCTCATGAGACACTCTTCCCACAAGATGTCATCTGAACAAAGAACTTTCATAGCCAAGTACATTTAGGAAGTTAAATGTCAGTGATCGTCTTTGCAGTGGAGACGCATAGTTCGCATGAACATGGGAAGGCTCTAAAAAGTTCCACAGTCAAGGAGTTTACTTGACGTTTAACTCCGCAGTTCCCAAACGAAACTCCTGTTTACCCAGGCAGATCGCATGACTCTCATGCTACGTGAAATCACTTTGGGACCCTGCTTCGTCTGCAGTACTCACCTCCGTCCATCCCTTTGTCTTCTGTTGAAATGCCTGTTAAAGCCCCACTAGGAATAAAGGCCAATCCATGCCACCAACTAATTTTAAAAAAAAGGAATAAACGAAATATTTCAAGAAACAAAATCCTAGCTTTTTCTCAAATGTGAGTTGTTTACTTGTAATTTCGAAGCTCCCTGGGTCCTACTGTGTGTGGCTTTCATGAGCAGTGTGGTTCAGGAGCAGCGGAGGTGATTTCTGCCTCTGGATTGAAGGACACTTTTCTTTGCAGGGTTGGTAAAATGACAGCTGACTTCTTCATGGTCATCAGCGAGCGTAGGCACGACTGCTGTGCACCTGGCGCTGAAGCTTTTAAATAGGATTCCCAGGAGGATGCTGATAAATATCTTTGATCATTGATTTCATCCTAATTAGATTTTTTTTTTAATTCCATAGGTTTATATTTTCAGAGCCGACCGAAGATCAGGCACCTTAATTAAGATCTTTGAAGCATCAGGTAAAAAGGTGAGGTTCTTGGTATAAGTGACTATTTTTTAATTTGAAAGGTGTGATCATGTGGGAGTCTGTTCTTTTTAGAAAATTGTGCCCTACGTTTATATGGCAGTGCTGTCTGCTTGTTGGTATCTTTACCTTCTCAATGGTGTGTAAAACCTGTATGTTCGTGGGACTCATGCTCCCTTTAGGAGACATTCTGTAGCAAGATGAGTTATATGTGGCCCAGTTACAGCACAGGGTTTTAAGAGATTGTCCATAGTTCAGACTGTCAACAAAGGGACTCATGCTCTGTCTGTCGGCCTCCATTCCTTTCCCAACGCATCTCCACCTCCAGAATCAGGTACAGTTGAGTACAGGTGGCAGGAGATGCTTCTCACTGAACCTGTTTCACCAGCCCGACATTACCCGCTTCCGGAATCCTCAGCCTTCAAGTGTCATTGCCAAGGTGACTCTTGCCACACAAAGAAAATCCAAACACAAGTTGCCCAATTCCTCTTATAACCTTGAAGCAGAAATAGCTCAGGGTACGGCCCTAAAGCTAGTTCCAGGTGAGGTTACGCTGCCTGGGTTCTCCCCATCTTGCCCCGAATCCTCTATCTGCTTTCTGAAAGTTTCCATTATACTGCCTTGTCATCTAAAATTAAGCCAGCTAGAGAGTCCTGAGACTGATAAGCAGCAGTTTTCATGGGCTTCCCAGTCATGCACCCCTTGTGTGGCTTAGGTCAGCAGGACTGTTGGGCTGAGCTTGGCTACTCTAAGGGACACAAGTTTGGGTTGGGAGCTGTGGGGGGTAATTTGGAGGCTGGTCTCGGTGGAGGCCTTTGTGGGATCTGGGAAGAAGCATAGGATGTCTGGGACATGGGAGGAAGATCCCAGAAGCTAGGAGAATGCCAGAAGGCAATTTTATCTACCACTACTCTGCAAAAAGGGAAAAAACCGTTTCCTTCCTTGGCCACGTGCCTCCTTAATTCTGTTCCTGCTGAGTTAGAACTGCCTGGGATCCTTCCATGTGGTTCTGATGGTGAATCATATTCCGAGTTCCAGAAATCCCATTCAAGTAGACCTTTGTGCAGTTTTAATAATCCAACAGGTATACTCAGGGTATCATTGTCATTATCTTTTGAATGAAAAAGTGCATCACCAAACTTGGTTTTGCATTCTTCCTCGGAACGGCTCTGTCTTCCCCTGAGAACTCTGCTGGCTTGTGTTACTTTAACATTTCCAAAACCCCAAAGCAACAACACTGGAAAATGACCGTGAGCCATTCTGCAAAAAGGTTTTCCAAGCACCCCTAAAGTTAGAAAAGAAGTACCTTCATGCTATTTGTGATTTACGAAAGAGAGTCCCAGAGAGCATGTAGGACGTGAGTGGAACTAAGGCTAACATTTTAGATCTTTTGCAGAAGATAGCAAATGGGTGACCGTGTCTACCATAGAAACAAACTCCCTCTTCCCTTCAAATGCACCTGGGTTTGAAAGCCTAAAGGGAAAGGATTTCTGCATCTCCCCGCCACCCCAGCTTTTTTTTTTTTTTTTTTTGAGACAGAGTCTCATTTTGGCATGATCTTAGCTCACTGTAACCTCTGCCTCCTGGACCCAAGCCATCCTCCCACCTCAGCCTCCCAAGTAACTTGGACCACAGACATGCTCACCATGCCCAGCAGTTTTGCATTTTTTTTTTTTTTTTTTTTTTTTTTTTGGAGAGATGGGGTTTTACCATGTTGCCCAGGCTGGTCTCAGACTCCTGGGCTCGAGGGATCCATCCACCTTGGCCTCCCAGAGTGCTGGGATTACAGGCATGAGCCACTGCACCCAGCCAAGGCTTATTTAAAGTGAATTGTGGCGCTCAAACGTGCCCATCACCTTGTTCTCTGAGTATCTTTGTGTTCACTTGTAGCTGTGCCTCCCAAACGGCTCTTTCTTCCCAGCCCTACTTGCTGCCTGTGCCCTGGGCAGGCCCAGTTAATGCCTGTTGCCCTGGAGTAATTAACGGTCTGTAGTTGTCCCTGTGTCCTTGAAAACCTCTTGGTCTGGATGATAACCTGTGCTCAAGTTGGTCAGGTTTTGGGGAGTAGATCTGAGAGCTGGCAGCGCAAGCAGGGTGAGGTTGACCTCTGGGAACCTACTTGTCCGAACTTCCTCAAGCCTTTTGCCATTGAGTCCCAGGACAGGTTCAGGCCTGAATGTGTGCTTGGATGTCCTCGTCATACCAAGATCCTTCAGGTTCCCTGAGAAGGGACAGAAGGGCCCAGGTCTTCAGCCTCCTGGCTTCATAGCCGTTTGACCTTTTCTTTTCGTCAGGGCTCCTCTGGCCCCAACCTTTGCACCATTCCGTAGACACCCCTTCTTTCTGCCACTCACAGCCCTGTACCTTCACTTCCTCCTAGTGTCTCCAGCTTGCTTTACCCTGTCATCATCACCCTGCCTTTGAAATACACCATGACCTTGCTTTATATAGTGGATTCTGCTTCTCGCCAGAAGAAATGAAACATTCATGTCTTTCTGGCTTCTCCATTACCTCCTGCGAAAGGACACGACCCCAGGCTTTCGAATGATGCCTTTAGCTTTAGCCTATGTCCAGAGCCACGTAGACAGGAGGGTTCTAACTCAGCAAACCACCGGTTTACTTCTGCTTCCGCTTGGCTAGAATTTGGCCAGATAGTTCTGCATCCTGGCTTCCCATAGGAAACAAGAAAACAAAAAAAAAAAAACCCAGTTCTTGTCTTTATTGGTTGACTTTCTCCAAATAGTGCATATAAGAAATCACCTACATGTGCGCAGTTCACATGTTAATAGAGACACACATCTCCACATTTCCAGGCAGACGGGAGCTCTGATCATTGGATGCTCACCCCAACGCATGTCATTGCCATACTGAAGTTTTATTGAATTAATGGAGTATGTGAAACATTTGTATTTTAAAACTTAGATAGGAAACTTCACATACAGAGATTTCTGATTTAACATTGATGAAGAAGCCAAGTTAAATAGCCCTTTGGAATGAAACAAATAGTTCCCCTGGGGCTCAGCCAGCGAGTGCAGTCGGCAGCTTGGCTCTTTGGGACTTTGCCTGTGTCTCACTGACTTCTTTTACCAACGCTCAGATGGGGAGATTGGCAAGGCCACTGAATCAGTGACTTGCTGTTTCTTTCCTCTGCACCCTCTGTGACTGTAACCTTTTCCTGCTTCCTTCTCCCTTGAGAATGGGTAGCCAGAGTGGAGGGAGATGGCCTTGGCATATTGCTGGGGAAGGATTTCTGAGCGGCCACTACAAAGCCCTCCTGTGACCCTGTTAGCTGCAGGAAATAGATAGTCCTCCACCTCTCGCTCTCAACCTCCCTGGGTCAGGAAATAGATAGTCCTCCACCTCTCGCTCTCAATCTCCCTGGGTCAGCTGCCAACAAACTCCAACAGTAAAAGAAAAGGCTTTTTCATGTCTATAAAGCTGGGGCATTTTATTAGAAAACATTTATTTTAAAAGAATAATGCTTTTTCTTTTTTTCTTTCTCTTTTTTTTTATTTTTGAGATGAGTCTTGCTGTGTTGCTCATGCTGGAGTGCCGTGGTGTGATCTTGGCTCACCGCAACCTCTGCCTCCCGTGTTTAAGCGATTCTCCTGCCTCAGCCTCCCAGGTAGCTGGGACTATGGGTGCCTGCCTCCACACCCACTAATTTTTGTATTTTTAATAGAGGTGGGGTTTCACCATGGCCAGGCTGGTCTCGAACTCCTGACCTTGTGATCTACCCACCGCGGCCTCCCAAAGTGCTGGGATTGTAGGCGTGAGCCACTGCGCCTGGCCCCCCTTTTTTTAAGTAGAGGTTGCAAACTGATAGCCTTTGGAAAGAATACAGTCTGCAGATGCTTTTATTTGGCCTGCACAGTATTTGTTATTGTTTTTACACATGAAGAAGTTGCGAGCATTTAAAACAATGGCACTTTAAATAAAGTTTTAAACGTTTGGCTTCTTTTGGAAAAATGGAAAGGTTGGTCCTCCCTGGGTCAGCCTTCCTCTTGGTGGTGGTTAGCTGCAGCTGGGTAGAAGCTGCTCCTTTAGCCAGGCTGTGGGATCCAGGTTGCCACGGTCTCTGCCACTCCCTGTTGTTATGTAGACGTGGAAGATAAGTGTCACTTGCCACATTAATTGTTTTTCTTATGGCTGTTATGTCACCTGCCTGGATCCTGTTGGTATTTGGGTTTGAGACCCCTAATTAGCCTAATTTAAAGTCAATATTATCTTGCTCTGTTCCCTCATCAGTCAAACAGTCTTAAAAGTTGTACCTTTTTTTTTTGTCACTTCAGCTCATGCCTTCCTAACCAACCTTTAGCTCTGTGTGGGACTGGGAGAGAATAACTTGTTTCCCCATGTAACATCTATTTTCATGCCTTTCTTGTGTTGTGAGATTTCATATTCCTACTTGCTTAGCCTGGTCAAGTGTCTGATATAAGGGGCATTTTGATTATGGTTGTAACATATCTTCATAACCTTAGCTTGCATTTTTAAAAACAGTACCTCATTCTCTGGGCATCAATCTATGTATCTTCCCTTTGCCAGGACTCCAGGAATGGGGGACTCCAGGCCAGTTAGCTTTGTCTCCCATTGACTGGGGCCCTGCCTTGCTGCTGGAAGCTGGTATTTCACTCTTTGCTAGGCATTCTGGTTGATGGGGCAGCACAGCCATCCAGCCTCTAAAGGGTCAGGGAGCACATGTTTCCAAAGCCAGCGGGCTGGAGGAAAGAGGGCCCCCTTGTGTGACAGCAGACACTGAATGCTTTGTCACAACTTGACTTGGTTGCAGATGGGCTCTTACTTCGGCTCCTCCTTGTGCGCAGTTGACCTGAATGGGGACGGCCTCTCTGACCTGCTGGTGGGGGCCCCCATGTTTTCTGAGATCAGGGATGAGGGACAGGTCACCGTCTACATCAACAGAGGAAACGTGAGTACCAGGCTGGGCAACGTGGGGATGGGTGTTGGGGAGGGACATTTGTCCAGCAGGTAGTGGCTGGGCACCCCTCTGGGTGTGTCCTGGGCCACATTGCCCAGAGGAAATGAAAGTATGTGATTTCTGGTCCATTAATGGAAAGTTATACACAATGTTACAACTGCAGACACATGGGCCAAGGAGGACTAGTAATAATTGTCTCTCGAGTGCTTTCCACGCAGCAAGGACTCTTCTTCCTGATTTCTGTGAGAGATTTCCATTCAGTGTCCACATGGTGTCAAGCGTGCCTGTTTTTCAGATGAAAAAACTGAGGCCCAGAGTGGTTAGGTAATGTGTCCCAAGTCACACAGCTAAGAAGTGGGGCTGGGATTTGAACCTAGGCAAGCTGGTTCAGAGCTGGCATGCTTTGTCTCAAGGTTGTGCCGCCCCTCTAGGAGCATATGCACGTCTTCCCAGGGAAGCAGAAGAGGACGCAATGGCTGGGGAATCTTGAAGGAGTAGGAGTTGACAGACAGGCAGGGTGGGCTGGGGCGGAGCTCCCAGCGGGGAGCTGGGCAAGTGGGTTGGGGTGTGAGGCAGCAGCACCACTCAGTTCAGCATGGAGGGGCAGGGGACTGCGTGGGAGCCATAGTCTTTTTTTTCTTATCTTTTTTTTTTTTTTTTTGAGACAGAGTTTCACTCCATCACCCAGGCTGGAGTGCAGTGATGCAATCTTGGCTCACTGCAACCTGCTTTCCAGGTTTAAGTGATTCTCCTGCCTCAGCCTCCTGAGTAGCTGGGACTACAGGCACGTGTCACCACACTTGGTTAATTTTTGATGTGTTTTTAGTAGATATGGGATTTCACCATGTCAACCCAGGCTGGTCTCAAATTCCTGACCTCAAGTGATCTGTCCTCCTTGGCCTCCCTGGGATTGCAGATGTAAGCCACCATGCCCGGCCTCAAGTGATCTGTCCTCCTTGGCCTCCCTGGGATTACAGATGTAAGCCACCATGCCCGGCCTCAAGTGTTCTGTCCTCCTTGGCCTCCCTGGGATTGCAGATGTAAGCCACCATGCCCGGCCTCAAGTGATCTGTCCTCCTTGGCCTCCCTGGGATTGCAGATGTAAGCCACCATGCCCGGCCTCAAGTGATCTGTCCTCCTTGGCCTCCCTGGGATTGCAGATGTAAGCCACCATGCCCGGCCTCAAGTGATCTATCCTCCTTGGCCTCCCTGGGATTGCAGATGTAAGCCACCATGCCCGGCCTCAAGTGATCTGTCCTCCTTGGCCTCCCTGGGATTGCAGATGTAAGCCACCATGCCCGGCCTCAAGTGATCTGTCCTCCTTGGCCTCCCTGGGATTGCAGATGTGAGCCACCATGCCCGGCCTCAAGTGATCTGTCCTCCTTGGCCTCCCTGGGATTGCAGATGTGAGCCACCATGCCCGGCCTCAAGTGATCTGTCCTCCTTGGCCTCCCTGGGATTGCAGATGTGAGCCACCATGCCCGGCCTCAAGTGATCTGTCCTCCTTGGCCTCCCTGGGATTGCAGATGTGAGCCACCATGCCCGGCCTCAAGTGATCTGTCCTCCTTGGCCTCCCTGGGATTGCAGATGTGAGCCACCATGCCCGGCCTCAAGTGATCTGTCCTCCTTGGCCTCCCTGGGATTGCAGATGTGAGCCACCATGCCCGGCCTCAAGTGATCTGTCCTCCTTGGCCTCCCTGGGATTGCAGATGTGAGCCACCATGCCCGGCCTCAAGTGATCTGTCCTCCTTGGCCTCCCTGGGATTGCAGATGTGAGCCACCATGCCCGGCCTCAAGTGATCTGTCCTCCTTGGCCTCCCTGGGATTGCAGATGTGAGCCACCATGCCCGGCCTCAAGTGATCTGTCCTCCTTGGCCTCCCTGGGATTGCAGATGTGAGCCACCATGCCCGGCCTCAAGTGATCTGTCCTCCTTGGCCTCCCTGGGATTGCAGATGTGAGCCACCATGCCCGGCCTCAAGTGATCTGTCCTCCTTGGCCTCCCTGGGATTGCAGATGTAAGCCACCATGCCCGGCCTCAAGTGATCTGTCCTCCTTGGCCTCCCTGGGATTGCAGATGTGAGCCACCATGCCCGGCCTCAAGTGATCTGTCCTCCTTGGCCTCCCTGGGATTGCAGATGTGAGCCACCATGCCCGGCCAATAATTTTGATGTTCCCTATTCTGCAGAATCATGAAAGGGACGTAACAGGGACAGAAAGATGCCTCTGGCCTTCTGCAGCTGGTGTGGGGGAGTGGGTGGGGGCTGGGTTGGGGGCCAGCAGTGCATTGTGGAGGCAGGAGACCAGTGAGAAAGCAGTCTTTCCAGGATCCAGAAGTACAAGTATCCAATAGGAGGGAGGTGGTTCATAGAAAACGTCTGGTGCTGCCTGCCTTTTCTCCAACATCGGAAAATGCTGATGAGATAATCACTTGAAAAACAGTATAAAAACTGCGTGTACAACCAGTTCTTAAAAATATGCCAGATACATAGGGAATGTGAATAACGGCGCTCTGTTTAGTTTTATCTAAACATCTACCAGATACTGAAAATGTAATACTTTTCTAATAAAAAAAAAAAAGCCAGTCAAAGTGTACTGTTAAGAGTGTATGAGATGCTAGGTATCCCAGTCGGGAGAGGGCAGCGGTTTCGCTGTAATAAGTGGGCAGGTGCCAGAAAGGAGGAAGCAGTGAAAGGAGAACCAGGGACTGTCAGAGCCTTGTGTTGCCTCTGAGGTTTTCAGGCTCTTCAGGCAGCATCTAAAGGCAGATCTAAAACCGAGAGGCTTTGAGAGGCCAAGGCAGGAGGCTCACTTGAGGCCAGGAGTTCAAAACCAGCCTGGACAACATGGTGAAACGCCATCTCTACTAAAAACACACAAAAAAGGATCTAGAACCAGAAATACCATTTGACCCAGCAATCCCGTTACTGGGTGAATACCCAAAGGATTATAAATTATTCTACTATAAAGACACATGCACATGTATGTTTATAGCAGCACTATTCACAATAGCAAAGACTTGCAACCAACCTAAATACTCATCAAGGATAGACTAGTTAAAGAAAATGTGACACATATACATGGTGGAATACTATACAGCCTTCAAAAAGGATGAGCTCATGTCCTTTGCAGGGACGTGGATGAAGCTGGAAACCATCATTCTCGGCAAACTAACACAGGAACAGAAAACCGAACCCTGCATGTTCTCATAAGTAGGAGTCGAACAGTGAGAACACATGGGCATAAAGAGGGGAACATCACACACGGGCCTGTCGGGGGCTGGGGGGCTAGGGAAGGGAGAGCACTGGGAGAAATACCTAATGTAGATGACAGGTTGATGGGTGCAGCAAACCCCCATGGCACGTGTATACCTATGTAACAAATCTGCATGTTCTGCACATGTACCCCAGAACTTAAAGTATAAAAAACAAAAAACAAAAAATATCAGCCAGGTGTGGTGGTGCTTGCCTGTGGTCCCAGCTGAGGCCTAGGTGGGAGGATTGCTTGAGTCCAGACAGTGGAAGCTGCAGTGAGTCGTGATCATGCCACTGTACTCCACCCTGGGTGACAGACAGAGCTTATCAATCAGTTAATCAATTAGTCAACAAGCCAACAAGCAAGGTACAGTGGTGGTTGCCTGTAGTCCTAGCTATCCAGGAGGCTGAGGTGAGAGGATCCCTTGAGCACAGGAGTTGGAGGTGGCAGTGAGCTATGATTGCACCACTACACTCCAGCCTTGGCGAGAAAGTGACTCTGATTCTCAAAAAATACAATACCTGGGAGGGAAGGTGCTTATTGGTACCTGTTGCAGGAGCCCTTGTCACCTGCATCCGCACTGACATTCCAGGAAGTCAGGGCAGGGTGCAGGGAGACATGAGGGGATATTCAATGGTGCCTGCTGTTACATTTGCAGGAGACTGAGACATTTGTGTGGGAGTCAGGTCCAACAGCCAGACTGTCTAAATCAGGAGGTGGATTCTTTAACTCTTCTTTTTCTTTTTTTTGAGACTGAGTTTTGCTCTTGTTGCCGAGGCTGGAGTGCAATGGTGCAATCTCAGCTCACAGCAACCTCTGCCTCCTGGGTTCAAGCGATCTGCCTCAGCCTCCCAAGTAGCTGGGATTACAGGCATGTGCCGTATTGCCTGACTAATTTTGTGTTTTTAGTAGAGATGGGGTTTCTCCATGTTGGTCAGGCTGGTCTTGAACTCCCAACCTCAGGTGATCTGCCCACCTTGGCCTCCCTAAGTGCTGGAATTACAGGCGTGAGCTAGTGCACCCTGCCAGGAGGTCGACTCTTGAAGCACAAGAATTCCCCCCAGACCTCCTTGGGCACAGTGTACCCACACACCCCGTGCCAACCAGCGTTTCTTGATGTTGTGTGGTTATTCTGAGTACCAGGGTATTCTCGTTTCTGTTGAATTTTAGCCATTTGAATAAAGATCGGAAGGCAGTGTGGAGGAGGGGAAAATGCTGACTTTGGAGGAAGGTGGACCTGAGTTTGAATCTTGGTTTTGCCACATCCTAGCCTGTGTGATGTGGACAAACAGCTTGAAATTGGTGGCCCAGTTTCCTTATCTGTAAAGTGAGAGCCATCGTAAGATTTTCCTTATAGAGTTGCTGTGTGATTTAAATGAGGAGCAGGCCCTACGGTGCCTGGTGCATAGCAGCAATCAGTTGCTGGTGTTCCTCTCCTCTTCCCCACCACACTGAGAGAAAGAAATGAATGCGTATTTGTGTTTTGGGGTGGAGGTTTCATTGACCCAAGAAATCATCATACCTTGATTGTTTTCAAGTTGTAAATTGTGTTAAAGTGAAAAAGAAGACCTGGTCGTGGTAAAAGCCAGACCCTCACGGAAGGGGCTGGGGGATTCACGTGCCAGTGATTTGGGGTGAGACTGGGTATGACTTTTTCCCCCAAAGTCAGGTGACTTTTCTTGCCTTTGTACACCATTGACCCCTCCCTCTGATGATTAGAATTTTCTCTGGAAATTCGTACCTGAGCCATGCATGAGTAATAGGCACAGCGATGTCTGCCACCACAGCACCCCCTGGCCAAGAACAACTGGGTGCTTGGATTTTCTGAACCATGACTCCCTGTATCAGGATGATTTATGCATGCGCCTTGTAAAACATCTTTATAAACTTGCACCAAAAGACACAGGAAAGAAAACAATAGAAACATGTATGCCCTTTTAGAATAACATTGGGGAAAATGCTGTCCCCTAAGGAAAGCTGAGAGCACACTGGGGACAGGTGGCTGGGGAGGTTTGCTTTTATATAGAGCATTAGGACAAGGAGGAGGTGTAGTCACTGGCTGCCATGACATTCTCCTTCCCTGAAAATGCGTCTCAGGCTATGGGAGACCATCCTGTTGAGCAGGTAAAAGGGACTCACTTTGCCAGCAGGAGGGAGCAGCTTGGTTCCTGCGATTCTGCCCAGGTGTTTCCTGTCGATGAGCGTGCACTAGCAGGGAAGCGTTCAAGCTCTGGTTCTTTAATTGTTTTTATGGTTTGTTCTATTTGTTTTTGTTTTGTTTTCCATTTTCTCCTCCATCCTGTTTCCCAGGGAGCCCTTGAGGAGCAGCTGACTCTGACCGGGGATAGTGCCTACAATGCGCACTTTGGAGAGACCATTGCCAGCCTGGATGATCTGGACGACGATGGCTTCTTAGGTGAGCGAGTGCTCCAGGTTCTCGGGGCCCTCCAGCTGCAGCACGTGGCTCAGCTTTGGAGGGGCAGCCTCTCCTCCGACTGTCTGTCTCCACTGGCTTGCTCCTGGTCTCCGGGCCCACTCCAAAGGCCCATCAGTGTGCTGTGGGGAGAGAGGACGCTCTTGGAGATGCTGTCTGTGTGGACACTCAGGGTCGAGCTTCCAGCCCACTGGAGTTTTGCCTCTGTGTAATCCCTTCTCACCAGCTCAGTGTTCTTTGTTGTTTGCATGGGAGCAAACCTTGAGAGTGGTCCATCTGGGGCTTCTTATGGCAGAGAAGCTTGGACAGCTTCCTCCTGCCACCAACTCTCCTTGTTTCTGAGCCTTCGATGCTCCATGACACACTACCATGTAGATGGGGAAATGAGTGAGGAGAGAATTAGAGACCTAGACATCTCCCTGATTATGGCAGCAGCTGGGTTGCCTTTTGAAACTGTGAGAGTGTGTGTGTGTGTGTGTGTGTGTATGTGTGTCTTGGGAGGCGTAGAGGCATATGTAGTGTGTGTGCATGTGTGTGGGTGTGTGTGTTTTGGGAGGCATGGAGGCATATGTAGTGTGTGTGTGCATGTGTGTGTGTGTGTTTTGGAAGGCATGGAGGCATATATAGAGTGTGTGTGCGTGTGTGTGTGTGTGTCTTGGGAGGCATGGAGGCGTATGTAGTGTGTGTGTGTGTGTCAGGAGGCGTGGAGGCATATGTAGTGTGTGTGTGCATGTGTGTGTGTGTTTTGGGAGGCATGGAGGCATATATAGAGTGTGTGTGTGTGTGTCTTGGGAGGTGTGGAGGCATATGTAATTGTGTGTGTGTGCGTTTTGGGAGGCGTGGAGGCATGTAGTGTGTGTGTGTGTGTCTTGGGAGGCATGGAGGTATATGTAGTTTGTGTGTGTGTGTGTGTGTGTGTGTCTTGGGAGGCGTGGAGGTATATGTAGTTTGTGTGTGTGTGTGTGTGTGTGTCTTGGGAGGCGTGGAGGCATATGTAGTGTGTGTGTGTGTGTGTGTGTGTGTGTGTGTGTCTTGGCAGGCATGGAGGCGTATGTACCTAGGTCTGTTTGGACAGCAGTGCTCCTCACAGCCTCTCGGCCTCTCTCTCTCTGTCTTGTCTGAGCCTCTTCTCCTCGCTGCACACACAGCATACAGACGTCGGGAGGTGGAGCAGCCACGTCACCAGGGAATATGGTGGTGGAGGTGGGGCATTCCTTGCCCGGGCCAGCCATCCAGACGTCTTCAGTACCTCCTACCGCTGCCACAGAAGGCTTCATTTTCCTCCCCTTTGGCCTCGCTTCTGAAGACACATGGCTTTGTTAGAAGCAAGGGGAAAAGTTAGGAAGCTCTGGGCTTTGTTCTAGGAGTTACCAGTTTGTCAGAGGAATGTTTCTTGTGTGTGAGGTGAATGCCCTTCTCTACGTTTCCTTCACCCAGGAATAGAGTTGACTTTCTCAGTTATGCAATCACCATTGTCTATGGAATTCTCCCTTATGGAAATTAGGGCAGGTAGATTATATTTGCATTTATCTTATTGGATGGGTCAGTGATTTTTCTTATGAGCAGAAGGTAGAAACTTTTTTGGAATTAAACTCTTAGCTTCTATAGTCTTTGCTGTACTTTTATTTTTGAGATGGAGTCTCTTGCTCTGCCCAGGCTGGAGTGCAGTGGCACAATCTCGGGTCACTGAAACCTCTGCCTCCCGGGTTCAAGTGATTCTCTTGACTCAGTCTCCAGAGTAGCTGAGACTATAAGTGTGTGCCACCATGCCCAGCTGATTTTTGTATTTTTAGTAGAGATGGGGTTTTGTGATGTCGGCCAGGCTGGTCTTGAACTCTTGACCTCAGACAATCTGCCCGTCTTGGACTCCCAACATGCTGGGTTTACAGGCAGGAACCACACCACACCAGGCCTACATTTTTTTCTGCTAGGGGATCATGTGTCTAAATTAATGCTTGAACAATCAACAACCAAGAGTTTCTGGTATCCAGGGGCTCGAACAAGATAACCAGAATTCAGGAAGCTGCGCTTATATTATCCATGTGGCTTTTTAACCCATAGCTGTCTTTCTTCCCTCAGATGTGGCCATTGGTGCACCCAAGGAGGACGACTTCGCAGGGGCGGTCTATATCTATCATGGTGATGCCGGTGGGATAGTCCCTCAGTACTCAATGGTAATTGGCATGGGAGTGATATGGCAACTGTTCATACATTCATTCAACAAACATGTATGGAACCTTCATTATGCACCATGCCCTGGAGGTACAAAGAAAAACAACATCTTTCTGGCCTTGACCTTCCCACCTTTTAGTGAAAGACACAATGAATATTGCTTATTAAATACTAAGAAAAGCATTCTTAGAATTCCAGTTTGCTCATACTCAGGGGTGCATTTTGCCTAAAGAAGATAATTTTCAACTCTTAGAGCCATTTATTTATTTATTTATTTTTCCATTCCCATTTATTTTTGGCTCTTGGGGCAATGTTATCTTTTCAATATGAAAAAAAGCAGCAAGTTCAACACAAAATAGAAATCTCAAATGTAGAATAGAACAAAATCAAGTGTGTGTGGGGGGAAGCAACAGCAAAAGGAAATATG
This sequence comes from Callithrix jacchus, assembly GCF_049354715.1. NCBI lineage: Eukaryota > Metazoa > Chordata > Mammalia > Primates > Cebidae > Callithrix > Callithrix jacchus. The sequence goes on from NC_133518.1 coordinate 75,377,195, forward strand.
AGATGTTGCAAAAAAGATGGAGGGTCTTATTTAAGAAAAGAAGGGAAGCTTTCTCTTTTTGGTGACTCCTTTGTCAACCATCTATGCTAAGCCAAGGCAATATGTTTTTAAATACTATCTAGAAGGACAGTGGTCCATGGTGGAGAGGCATGAAACTGCTCATAGGCTGCTGTCCCAACTGGCCTTAAAACCAGGAGCCGGTTAGGACTCTGCCCTTGCACCCCAGGCCTGGGAAAATGGAAGTGGTGAGTTCTGTTTTTTGCCGTATCAGCTTGGTGTTCAATCTTGCTGATGGTGTCAAGCCCAGCCCATGGGAAAAAAGGAAGTCATGCTCTTAGCAGAAGCACTGTCAGGATATTTGAGGATGTCTGCGTGTGGAGTGGCACTGGCTCAGGTCTTGCTCCCAGTGGGTCAGAGACAGAAGGGGACACACACAGAAATTTCCAGCAACAAATATTTATTTCTTGAACACTTATTACGTCCTAACTACTTCCTGCTCGCATGTATGTATTTACATTTAAATTTTAAGAGGCAGCATGTAAATATAAGTACAACTTCTACATGAATAATTGTCCTTGTGGCAGATGGAGATAAGCTAATTAAAGGTGGCAGGCTGGTTTGTTGTCATTCCTGCTTCAGATCCCCTCTCTGCTGGCCTCCTGCTGAGCCCAGTGCTTCACCTGCAGGAGACAGGGCTTAGGGCGGCACTGGGAAGAGGAGGGACTGTTTGTGGGTGTGTGCTCTGCCCTTTATCTTTAGTCCTTACAGCAGCCATGAGATGGTCCGTTTATTATCCACTGTTTACCTCTGAGGTGACTACGGCCCAGGGACGTCATTGAACTTGCCCGAGGTCGCAAGTGGCAGTATGGCCACAGCACCTTTGCCAGTCTGATGCCTGCAACTTTGACTGTCACCACCATTCTCAACTCCAGATTGCGAGAAAGAGCCCTCAGAAGCTCAGGAGGGAAGGGTACAAATACGGAAACTATTTTGCCATGAGGCATGCATAGTCTGAGGGGCATTTATCTATCCAGACCGTCCTCTTTTCATTAGGAATATGTAACGGTGGGGTTAATGCACTCTTTGGCTATTCAGCCCACAAGGCAGGAGGAAGGGGTTTGGGCAAAGTTTGGGGGCCACATCTGAGTCACAAGAGCTGCCCTAGGCTGTCAGGGATGCTCGTCCCAGTGTGACACGGAGCCCCGTGCTCGGGCGGTGGTCAAGGTCATTCTGCATGCACCCTCCGGGAAGCTTGTTTTCCTGGACCTCGGAAGCTGATCACACAGGGGGCAGCCTGTGGGAGACCCTGGCCTCCCCTCCTCCAGGGCCCTCCAGTGTTTTGTTTGGTTGCTGGGTGGAATCCCTGCAGAGAGCTACAGTATAACTCTTGTGGTCAGCATGGAGCGTCTTCAGTAGGAAGCAGGGATAGCAGCTGGACCAGCCTGCCTTTGTCAGCATGCAGGCAGGCTCCTTCGCTGTGACAAAGAGAAGTGCTTTTGGGCCCTTAATGAAAAAGACAAAGAAGCAACCATGATTATACTTTTCCAAGCTGCTAATATGTATATGATAAGGGCAGTGATTTAAATGGAAAAGCAATCCTTTCATGGCAGATTCTTGCAGGCCCAGGTCCTGGCCAGAGCAGGCATCATGTGGGGGAACTAGAGGAAGGGATCAGAAGCAACTCTGGGCGGTGGAATCGCTTTGCTTTGGCCCAGATTGGTATTATTTCTGCTGGGTAAATTGTGAGATCCGGGCCTACACTTCTTCCTCATTGCTCTTGAACTCTCTCTTGAGTTTACCAAGGAGTGTGTTGATTTTGAGATCCTCGTGTGCCTTTCCCAATTTGAGAGCCCTCTGGGCATGTGGTAGCCCCTGTGATCCTTCTCTTGCTGTAAGGGACACGGCATAGAAACCTGGTCAAGTGGAGGTTTCCAGGGCTCCTGGTTTTCATTTAGGGTTATTAGCACTGGGCAGACTTATCTTCTTGGCTTTATAGCATAATGGCCTGCAGATGTCTGTGGAATAACTTAAGCCTGCATCACCACCCCCAGATGGACCACCCCTTCACTCTCCCCCTCGTCGCAGCCACAGCATACACCTTAGAAATGTAGACCCAGGGCAGGCTGCTGCTAGAGTTCTTGGACTTCAGAGCCAAGAGGGTCTGCTTCAAAACATGGCTTTTAAGAAGTGTGCAGACACACAGACATGTTTGTTTAGACAGAGCCTTGTGGGATGTAGGACTCTGCGGGTTAGCGTGAAACATTTCTTTAGTGTTTCCTGCAGTGTTCTTATTTGTACTTTGATGCCTGCACATTTCCTGTTGGATGGCTTAACTGAGGATGGCAGGCAGCCCTCTCTGATCACTTCTAGGAGGGTTATTTGCAGTTATCAGCAGCTGGGGTCAGGGGGCATCCCTGGTGCCTCCATCTGTAGATCCTGTGGAAACTCCCCACTCCCTGCCTTCCTGACTTCTCTGCAGGATGACTCAGTAAAGAGAAGGGTAAGGAAAGAAAGTCAGAGTGAGCCCCTAGATATCTGGGAACCTGGTTCTGTTGTGCTTTGAAAACGAAGCATTTCTCTTATCCTCCACAGGGAGGGCATCAGGAGATAAGCCTCCCCGAGGGGATCGTGCAGATAAAGGCAGAAGGAGTAGGTCATACCCCAGAAGATGGGACATTTCTGATTCAGGAAGTTCAGTATCTTTGTGAGGAACTGTGTCACAAGAATGTTATGCACAGCTTCAGTGTGCAACAAAGGCTGTTTGTACCACAAATATTGTTGAATCAGTGCTGCCTGTGTGGGCATGTGATGAACTCAATGATGAATGAAAAGTGAGCACAGCCAGGAGTGGTGGCTGAAATCCCAGTTCCCTGGGAGGCTGAGGCAGGTACATAGTTTGAGGCTTGGAGTTTGAGACCAGCCTGGGCAACGTGGCGAGATCCTGTGTGACAAAACATGAAAGAGCTGGGTATACTGAAGCATGCCTGTAGTCCCAGCTACTTGGAGGCTGAGGAAGGAGGATCACTTAGGCCCAGGAGTGGGCTGTGATTGTGCCATTGCATTCTAGCCTGGGCAACAGAGCAAGACTCCATCTCTTAAAAAAAAAAAAAAAAAGAAAGTTTCATTTTTTTAAAAAAAAAGTAAGCATAGATGCAAGTGTGTCTCATGGTGAAGTTGTAAGCTCTGGTTAGTTGAGGGGGCTGTCTTTTAGAGGGGAGGGCATCTTCTTCAGCTGAGTTTTTTAGATTTCCTACAGTTTAAGGAGGTTCAGGACCGTGGAGTTCTAGATTTACTAGGTAAAACTGTTCACTCCTGTTTGCAAAGCTCCAGAATCTATAGATCTGGTTGGCTGGATGGAGAGGAAGTTTCCACATGGCCATCTTTTCCAGTTAGACATGTTAATTACCTGTCTGTCTAGGGAAAGTCTGTGTAATGTGTACCTCTTAGGAGCGGGGTGTTAAATACTTAGTACATATTTGGGAAGAAAGATAGAAGGTAAATATGTTCTTAGAATTTCAGCCAGCGACACTTGTGTAAAAACAAACAGAACCTCCATTAGGAATGGAAGTTAAACTTTATCCATTTTGAACTTCAACATGTCAAAACATTATCACAGTAGTCTAGGTGGATTTTTTCATTAGCACACAACTTAGACAAATTTTTAAACGATGACATTTGGCCAAGGCAAGTCGTAATAAAGGAGTATGTGGTCTTCAACTGTCTGCGAAAGACTTGCTGATCACATTAGGATTACTTTTTTTTTCTTTCCACAACTTTAAGGCCAAGTGTCCTAGGGAAGCTGGAACAAAGCAGTCACAGTTCTTATTTGTGACTGTGGACCTTTTCTGTGACTCCATTTCCCTATTATCTGTTTCAGAAACTGTCTGGGCGGAAGATAAATCCAGTGCTCCGGATGTTTGGCCAGTCCATATCGGGAGGGATTGATATGGATGGGAATGGCTATCCTGGTAAGCTGTTTTTCTTTAAGGGCACGTGAGATAAATGAAGATAAATGCATGAAGTAGAATAATTTTCAGTCTGGTTAGCAATCATCACATCCATTTAGGATTAGGACAGTTCACACAATAGAATAGGGTGTTTTGCCTGGTGTTCAATTTTAAGGTGAAAATAATGTTGACATTTATTTTGGAGTTTTAAAATGATCTACTCTGAAGGGCTTAGCACCAGGAGGGTGGATTTTTATAGTGGTTTCTGTGGCAGTAATTCTATTGAAGAAAAGCACTGGCCACATCTAAAATTGTGAATAGTGAAACCTCCTGTTTTCCTTTGCACTTAACCATATTCAAAGACTTCTTACTCTTGGAGGGAAAAGGAGCAGCATCCCCCCAACCGTGTCTCTTGCCCTTACTCTTGAAAGAAAATTATTGAGGAAGGTTTGGAGTAAAAAGAAAACCATGTCCTCTTGTGCGTGGACACAAGTAGACTTTCACTATCCGAAGCTGGCTTGGCTTGGCTTTGGGGTGAATTAATACCTGTGGTGGTTGTGGCTAACTGGATGAAAGGACACGATTTCAAACCCAACCCCAAGTGATACCTGGCTTAGGTCAAATTGCCTGGGTGGTGGAGTAGTGGTTCTTCAGGTGTTTCTGGATGGAGTGGCGTAAGGTGAGGAAACAACTGTAAGAATTTGGAAACATCCAGAAAGGTCATGGAATTCAGGAAACATTTCTCTGAATTTTGTACACAGCTTTCTTTTGAGAAACATTTCTTTCCACTAAAATTTAAGAAAACGAGTGCAGTCTTATATGAGGACATCACATTTGTGTATTTTTGTATAGATAGAAGTTTTGACATCCCTCAAAACTACAGAGCCAGGAGGAAGAGTGGGAATAGAAAGAAGTCACTGTTGGCCGGGCGCGGTGGCTCACGCCTGTAATCCCAGCACTTTGGGAGGCCGAGGCGGGTGGATCACGAGGTCAAGAGATCGAGACCATCCTGGTCAACATGGTGAAACCCCGTCTCTACTAAAAATACAAAAAATTAGCTGGGCATGGTGGCGCGCACCTGTAATCCCAGCTACTCGGGAGGCTGAGGCAAGAGAATTGCCTAAACCCAGGAGGCAGAGGTTGCGGTGAGCCGAGATCGTGCCATTGCACTCCAGCCTGGGTGACAAGAGCGAAACTCCGTCTCAAAAAAAAAAGAAGTCACTGTTGAAGCTTTTGTCCCAAGATAGATCCTCGTGGGTCTTTTTAACTTTGAGAAAGCAGTTCTTGTTCTGGGCAATTTGTGGCCACCCCCAAATAGTATCTTATATGGGTTTAGCATTTAATATGTACAAAATGCTTCCATATGCAATGTACATCTCACAGTGACCCCAGCAGGTAAGTAGGATAGGGTGTTTCCCCCATTTTATAGACAAGGATGCTGAGATTCGATGTGAGGGACTGCCCAGAGCCTGCAGGGCACGGGGGACCCAGCCTTCCCAGTGGTTCCGCTGCTTTTCTGTAAATGTGAGGTGAGCAAGGTGTTCACTGTTCACAACAAATCTGAATTTCTCATCTTGTGTTTTTATAAGGAAATTGACACATTTATCAGATTCTTTTATTTTCAAACATACGGCTAATTTAAAAAGACAACTGGAAACAAAATTAATAAATACACCCAAGTGGAGGCATTGTAGGAACACTGTAATTTGTGGATTTGCCTTTTGTTTTTCCTGAATGAGGGCATCATGTAGATGCTCAGTGCATTTAGTGATGTACAGATCGAGACCCTCTTGGACTCAGAAGCTTGGCTCTGTGAAGCAGTAGTGGGAACTCAGGCCAGGGATTTATATCGCCGGGTTGCGGTGGTGGGAGAAAGGCATAGAACCACTGGAAGAGTAAGTACTTCCTAAATTAAAGTTATTTAGGAACAAACATTACCAGTTAAACCAGGGTCTTGGTTTATAGCTTAACAAGTATTTTCATAAATTTTCTGACTTAAATATCTAATTTCATATGTTTTTTTAATATTTACTATAAATCTAGTGAGTTATGTAACATTAATGAATGTTACATAATGACTAATAAATATTTTCTGATTTAAATGTAATGAAATATTGTCAGCTTTTGAAGAAGGTCCAGGGGATAGTTATCTTCATTTTACAGACATACCGTGAGATGCTCGGGTCACATAGAGTCAGGGGTGGAGGGTGATGACTCCATGTACTTCAGAACCTAGAGCATTTTCCAAGGGTCACGTTCTCTAATTCACTGATGTCGAAAGAAGTATAAACCATATGTGTAATCTAAAATATTCCAGTAATTACATAAAAAGATAAAACAATGAATTTTAATAATGTTTTTAGCCCAATATAGCCAACATATCATTTCAACATAAAACCAATATGAAAGTTATTAGTGAGGTCGCTAATGGTTCTCTATACTGGGTCTTTGAAAAGCATAGTGTATTTTATACTTACAGCACCTCTCCACTGAGACCAGCCACGTTTCAAGGCCTCACTAGCCTGTGTAGTTGGCCCCCACGTTGGAGAGTGTGGCTTCCATTCTTACTACATTGTTGTGTAGCCTAGACAGTGGCCATCAGAGGGTTCTCTGGCCTCCAGGCTGGGCCTCCATCCTTGCAGAGTGCCCTTCCAGGGGGCGGCTGGGTAGGGGCTTCGGTAAGTTTCTGAACGCTATAAACTTCTCATTTCAGATGTCACTGTTGGAGCCTTCATGTCCGACAGCGTGGTTCTTCTGAGGTGAGAGGCATCACCCTTGCTCCTTGGATTGTGCTGTTCACGGGGAGGGATGGAGCCATTCGCCATTCATGGGCTCTTCCCTCTGTCCTGTTCCTTGTCGGCTGGAGGTGCTTACTAAGTGGAAATGCTACTTTATTTTCTCATTCTAATTATTCCCTCTCCCAGAGATTCGAGCTGTGGCCTTGAATGGCTTGTAGGTATGAGATGATAGCATCCTGGGAGCTTCTAGGTAGGGATTGGGGTAGCCTAACTCTTAAGCCCTAAAGCTATTTGCCTTTGGCCAAGAACCTTCCATAATGTGCCATACAAAAACTTTATTATTTCCTGTGGGTGCTGGGAAGCACTGTTCATTCTGTCTCTTCATCTGTACACCTGCTTTCTCACCTGTAGTCATTCTGCAGCACCCCAGGGACCGGGAGCCTCCTGCCCATTAGACAGCATGTCATTCCCTGTTGGCAGCAGAGCTGAGAGACGTGAGCTGAGGCCCAGAGCTTGCTGAGGCCCGTGCAGTCTGGATTTTTCCTGCAAAGGCCAGTGGGCCTCCGCCACCATCTGTGAACCCTCTCCAAGTATTTCTAGCTGTATGAGTCAGAGGAGGCAGAGTTACACTTAGGAGTGGGAGCCAATTCTTAGGTTTTGTTAATAACCTGATGGCAGAACTTTCTAAAATAGACTAGTAGAATCTCGGAGCTGGAAGGGATCCCAGAGGCCATGTAGTTCCACAGCCCAGATCCTTATTCAGCAGTATCTTCTGTGGGTCTGCACTGCAGGGCCACACAGCCTCCTGTTGGAGCGAGGTGCCCATGAGTGGGAGCCCAGTTACTTCTAAGGGAACCAGCTTGCCCCGGGGAAACGTTAAATCTTGAATTATTGAAGAGGAAGAAGAGCCTTGAGGCTGAGTGGGAACTCAGGGACTGGGTGGCCGGGTTCAAACCCTGACTCTGCCCTAAGTAGGTGACTTTCCTGGGCAAGTCCCCTGACCTTTCTGTTTCAGGATTCTCCTCTGTTGGCCAGGACAGCAATACAGATGCTCCTCGACTTAGGATGGGGTTATTTCCAGATAAACCCATCCTAAGTCAAAATGTATTTTCAACTGAGGACGGTTTTACCCAGATGTAGCTTCATTGTAAGTCGAGTGTGTTGCATTCCTATGGCTTTCGTACGGTTGTCAAGTTGAAAAATCGTAAGTTGAACCATCATAAGTCAGGGACCATCTGCAGTACATGCAAAATGTTCAGGCTGGGCGCAGTGGCTCACGCCTGTAATCCCAGCACTTTGGGAGGCTGAGGCGGGAAGATCACGAGGTCAAGGGACCGAGACCATCCTGGCCAGCATGGTGAAAACCCATCTCTACTAAAATACAAATATTAGCGGGGTATGGTGGTGCACACCGGTAGTCCCAGCTATGCAGGAGGCTGAGGCAGGAGAATTGCTTGAACCCGGTAGGCAGAGGCTGCAGTGAGCTGAGATCACACCACTACACTCTATCCTGGTGACAGAGCAAGGCTCCATCTCAAAAAAAAAAAAAAAAGTTCAGAACAATGCCTGGTTTAACTGCTTAACAAATGTTAGCAAGTTTTATGTAAATTGGGTTAAATTTGCCTCCCTAAAATTCTGCTTCTCGGGCTTGTGTCTTTTACATAGCAGCCCTCCCGTATCTGAAGGCGGCAATTGAGTACCCTAAGTGGTGACTTCCCTAAGATAAGGCCTCCCTGGTTCCTGTAATTATTTCCCAGGTGACTGGATTTTCACTTTCTTTATCAGCCCTTCCTCTGGGTAACACAGCCTCTGTCTCCAGATGACAGGGTAGATTGTGAAGCCAGTTGCTCTGCTGGGTGCCTTCATGTCTTCTTCGCTCTCTTCCTGATCCTGAGCACCTTACTTTGGCTTGTCAGGATTCTTCTCAAACAAAACACGCTCCTCAACTTTTCACAGTTGAAAACAGGCCCCCTTAAAACCGGGGCCATCTGGCTGGAGGCCCATCATATAGACTCTGCTCTCTCACCCTTCTTGTGTTTTTCAGTCTTTCTGCTGTGAGCTTCAATCCAAAGGGGCTTTTCTTTTTCTCTCCATGGTGAGGGGCAGCCTTCTCCAGGGGTTTGCTCACATATGGATGTGAAGTAAAGCAAGGCAGTTACACAGTGGGTGGGAGACCCCAGCCTCCAGCCTGGGCTGAAGGGTTGAATCTGGTGAGTTGGAGCTCAACAGGGACAAGCATAAAATTCTTCAAGGAGAACCCCAGGGAGAGCGCCTACCAAGAGAAGAGGCCTAGGAGAACCCCAGGGAGAGCGCCTACCAAGAGAAGAGGCCTAGGAGAACCCCAGGGAGAGTGCCTACCAAGAGAAGAGGCCTAGGAGAACCCCAGGGAGAGCGCCTACCAAGAGAAGAGGCCTAGGAGAACCCCAGGGAGAGTGCCTACCAAGAGAAGAGACCTAGGAGAACCCCAGGGAGAGTGCCTACCAAGAGAAGAGACCTAGGAGAACTCCAGGGAGAGTGCCTACCAAGAGAAGAGGCCTAGGAGAACCCCAGGGAGAGCGCCTACCAAGAGAAGAGGCCTAGGAGAACCCCAGGGAGAGCGCCTACCAAGAGAAGAGGCCTAGGAGAACCCCAGGGAGAGTGCCTACCAAGAGAAGAGGCCTAGGAGAACCCCAGGGAGAGTGCCTACCAAGAGAAGAGGCCTAGGAGAACCCCAGGGAGAGCGCCTACCAAGAGAAGAGGCCTAGGAGAACCCCAGGGAGAGTACCTACCAAGAGAAGAGACCTAGGAGAACCCCAGGGAGAGTGCCTACCAAGAGACGAGACCTAGGAGAACTCCAGGGAGAGTGCCTACCAAGAGAAGAGGCCTAGGAGAACCCCAGGGAGAGCGCCTACCAAGAGAAGAGGCCTAGGAGAACCCCAGGGAGAGCGCCTACCAAGAGAAGAGGCCTAGGAGAACCCCAGGGAGAGCGCCTACCAAGAGAAGAGGCCTAGGAGAACCCCAGGGAGAGCGCCTACCAAGAGAAGAGGCCTAGTAGAGAGCCTGGGGAGCCCTGCCCCTAGGGAGAGACCTAGGCGAGAGCCTGGGGAGCCCTGCCCTGAGCAAGAGACCTAGGAGAGAGAATGGGGAGCCCTGCCCTGAGTGAGAGACCTAGGAGAGAGCCTGGGGAGCCCTGCCCTGTGCAAGAGGCCAAGAGAAGGCCCAGGAAGAGCGGTCAGGCCACGGCAGCTGTAGAGGAGCATGTAGGGATGTCGTGGTCCTGGTAATCCATTCTCTTATTCATTTGGCTAAAGTGTATTAACCTTTCGAGATGCAGCCACACATCAGATATGGGGGATTTGATGGGGAACCTGACCTAGCCCCTGACCTTAGATTATAGCTGGGGAGCCATTTGCAAGTGAATAATAATGCAACCAATATGGTAAGCTGCTATAGCATGCCTGGCACGGTGTGAGCTCTTCATGTGTGTTCATTCTTTGTTGTTTTCTTTTTATATTAAGGTAGAATTTGCATACAGTAAAATGCACCAATTTGAGTGTATGGCTCCATGAGTTTTGACCACTGCATATACTGTGTGACTACCACCCACCACGATAAAGAACACTTCTGTCACCGCAGAGTTTCCTTGTGCCTCCGTCGAGTCACACCCCTCTCCTGAGAGACAACTACTGTTCTGACTTGTGTCACCCTAGATGCATCTTGCCCATTCTAGAATTTCACATCGATGGGAATATACAGCATGGACTCTTGTTTCTGGCCTCTTTCAATCAGGGTGTTGCCTTTGAGATTCATTCATGTTGGCGTATTGCTTGTTTTTCCCCTTACTGGGTAGCATTCCTTTGACTGAATATCAGTGAGTTTGTTCATCCAGCCTCTTGTTGACAGAACACATGATAATTCTTAGTCTTCTTAACAATCCATGATGTAAGTGGGGGTGTTATCCCCATTTCATGGGTGAGGAGACCAGGGACATGCAGGGCTTATTAATATAAAAGGGAAGGTGATTCTTGATGGGGGCAGGTGCTGTGAGGATTGTAAGGCAGGGTGGGCTGGGCACGGTGGCTCACGCCTGTAATCCCAACACTTTGGGAGGCCGAGGCGGGTGGATCACGAGGTCAAGAGATCGAGACCATCCTGGTCAACATGGTGAAACCCCGTCTCTACTAAAAATACAAAAAATTAGCTGGGCATGGTGGCGCGTGCCTGTAATCCCAGCTACTCAGGAGGCTGAGGCAGGAGAATTGCCTGAACCCAGGAGGTGGAGGTTGCGGTGAGCCGAGATCGCACCATTGCACTCCAGCCTGGGTAACGAGAGAGAAACTCCGTTTCAAAAAAAAACAGGGTTACTTGGTTGGGCAGTGGTGTCAAGGTCAGCAGAAAGGGCCAAGCAGAGTGAGGCCTGAGACTTGTTGGAGGTGGAGGGGGAGGTCAGGGGTGCCCTTGGCCGTGGTGGCTCTAGAGAAGTGATGGGGCAAAAGCCAGGTGACTGTGGGTGGGTGAAGGAAGAAGCAAGAAAAGACAGTGACTCTTGACTGCCTCTCCAGAAGCTTGGCTGCAAAGGGGCAAATGGGACCAGCAGGTAATTCAGGAGGTGTTTGAAGGATGGGAGGCTCTGGGTCAGTGATTAGGCCAAGAACGTCTTTGAGCCATGTGCTGGTCTCCCAAGTCCCTCACTCTCTTGGAAGAGATTAGAGGTGGTCACTTTCATCTTCACCCTCATCTGTGTGAACCCTGATGCCCTGACCCTATGCCTACCCACAAGGGGCCTGGAGAGGTTGAAGAGACAAGAGGAGGATGGGAGGCTGCTCCAGGGGTCAGGGATGCGGTTGGTGAGAGTGATGGAATCTGCTTCACGGGCTGGGGGTGAGGGGCCCTCATCTTCTGAGCCAGGCCCCAAGATAGGAATAAGGTCAGGGCGAGGTTCCATCTGGTATGCGGATGAGGATGAAACGGGGTACCCACCCTGGTCTATTCCAGGAGGACATGGGAATCAGGGAGAGTGGGGAAGGCTTCAAAGACAAGCTGGAGTTCCTCAGAGATGGAGCAAGGTGGGGCAGGCAAAGGGGTTGCTGAGCAGGTCTGACAGGCCAGCAGGCTGGGTGTCTGCAGGGGCTGCAGTTGATAAAGTCCTGGGATTCAGCTGAGCAGCAGTGAACTAGGAGGCCTGGAGGCATCAGCTGACTACTAAGTAGGGCCCTGGCTTGGCTCGGCCTGGCCTGACAATCAGATTTTGAGTTGCTTTAGGTTTTGGGTGGGACTAGAAAAGCAGGGAGAGCTCGGAGACCACGCACGTGCATGCACACGTAGATATGCACTGCCCATCAGTCCTAACTGTCCTAAGGGCAGGAGGCCAGAGGTATGTGGGCTAGGAATGCCCTGGGCAGCAGCTAAGAGAAAACCTGGCTGAGGCTTTCAATTATATGACCCCAAATTAGCTCCCTGGAGGTAGGTGGCCACAGGGCTGGCTCAGAAGCCTAACAGTGTCACCAGGGGTGAAGGCTCTTTATCTGTCCTTGCCCTGCAGAAGGCCAGGGCACCTTGAACAGCACATCAGAGGGCATCCTCACCGGTTGTATTATTTACCTGGAAGTGAAGTGTCAGGATTTGAACTGCCGGCCGTCAGGGAGAAGTGTTCCAGCTGCCCGCTTCTTTAAAAAGCACTGAAAGCGCTTGCAGTGCTGTCCTTGGGTGCCCCTTTGCTTTATCTCAGAGGCTGGCACATTTGTAGGAGGGATTGGGAGACACAGTCTCTCCTGCCCCCAGGAGTGTGGCTGGCCCCCTCTGCCCTCAGGAAGTTTGCTTCCCTTGGATTAGCTCGGGGGGCAGGACCTGTGTCAGGGTGATAGGCACCTGGTGCTCCGACATGGGAGGTCACAGGAAGTGATCAGAGGGGCCTCTGAAAGATTTCTGGGCTTATCTTCGTCCAGAAACAATACTTGGAGTTGAAACAAAAAGGTTTAATGGAACTGATCTGGCAGCTGTGGGAAGGCGATGTACCTGTGAGGGTCCCTGTGGTCCATTTCAAAGGATACTGTTTTTCCCACTTCCACTGAGGTCACTGTGTCTGCGCTGCCCACGTCTGTTTCCTGCCCGCCACATTGTCTTCTGCAGAACTCTTCTGTGAGAGGAGGACTCGACCTTCTCCCTGACGATGTGGCCCCTGGGGATGTGCACATTTATTATGGGAACGGGAGGATGAATTTACCAGATCCCAGCCCTTTGGGGGTGCTGCAGGCTGGTGGGGCAGGTTTGGAATAGACAGTGACTGTTCTCCTTGGTAAGTGGGGGCCAGAGGCATGTGTACAGAGCTGGAAGCACAGAGTGGGAGGGTGCCCAACTGTCAGGAGTACTAGCGAAGGCTTCCTGGGGTGGGAACTCTTGAGCTGGCTGCTAAAGGCGGGGTTGCCTTTTTTTTTTTTTTTTTTTTGAGACGGAGTCTTGCTCTGTCACCCAGGCTGTAGTGCAGTGGCATGATCTGAGCTCACGGCATCCTTTGCCGCCCAGGTTCAAACAATTCCCCTGCCTCAGTCTCCTGAGTAGCTGGGACTACAGGCACGTATCACTGTGCCCAGCTAATTTTTTTGTATTTTTAGTAGAGATGGAGTTTCACCTTGTTGGCCAGGATGGTCTTGATCTCCTGACCTCATGATCCACCCGCCTTAGCCTCCCAAAGTGCTGGGATTACAGGTGTGAGCCACCGCGCCCGGCCACATTGATAGGGTTTTATAGGGTGTCCATTGGGATCTGCATGATCACACTGGCCAGGGGTAAGTTACCCACTTTTTGATGTATTTCCAGTGTCCTCTAAGGATGAACCCAGAAGAAAATGGAAAGCCTGAGGTGTTGGCCTCCTTTGAGGCACTGTTATTGTCTGACTTCCGTTTGTCCTGCAGCCAGATTTGCTCTGGGGATCCCACAGTTCCACTGCTTCTCTGTTGACCCGATCTCCCGGCATGGTGGCAGCGGGGGCGCCCCCCTCACCCCGTCTGTGCCTCATGTCTCTTCCATGTCCACCCAGATTTCCCTAAGGCTGTGTTCCCTTGGAGTTGGTGTGGGTCATCATTCCCACCCGCCCTATCACCCTGGCTCTGAGGGAGCATTGTACATGAGGGTCATTGTTCTCCAGCCACTAATGCCCATAATCATCTTATTATGCCAACCCAGTGGTGTGAAGGCTGGGGCTCTTTAGAGGTAAAAAGGTCTCCGTGAGGCCTGGAGGGGAGAAGCTTGAGCGGTAGCTTAGGCCAAGGCTTCCTGAGCAGATGTCTGCAGCGGGAGCCTGATTTACTCTTAGTTTTTGTGGAATGGCCTGGGGAGCCCAGGGATGCTGTCTGTTCATCAAGCACTGGGATGGCGCATGGCAGGGAGGAGTGTGTGGATGTTTGTTGAATTTCATTTAGTTCTGCTCTGAAGTACTTTGCTATTACCAGCTGGGACTCCACTAATCAAGTTCTTTTAGAAAAAATCCCCAATGAATTGGTGAAAATAAATGAAGGGGAAGGTTTGACCAACTGGATGGGACTAGCACATTGCAGTTCATGCTTATGGTGGCAGCCAATGCTTCAGGGGATCCCCGAGTATGTATCTATTTCTCAAATCATGGCGTTTGCTATGGGAAATCCTCTTAAATGTATTCTTATCTCCCTAATAAAATGGAAATCATACTTAATTGGTAAAATTTTAAATAATTACCCAACATCTGGTGGTTCGTTTATGGCTTCAACCAGATGTGTTTTATTAACAACAAACTTGCTTTTATTATTGGGAAGCTAACTATTAATTTACCAGGCAATATGCCACTTCTAAAGCCAGAAAAAAATGCTCAGAGAACAAACTAGCCCTTCTCTCTTGGGATATTTCACGCTTTAATGAAATGCTGGGTTGAAGGCCTGGGATTCATCCTGTTGATATAGTTCCTGTTTGGTTCTGAGAGCTGCTCCTTACCACGCCTAAGTCACCTTCCTCTCTTGCCCTGCAGAGCGAGGCCTGTCATTACAGTGGATGTCTCCATCTTCCTCCCGGGCTCCATCAACATCACGGCGCCTCAGTGTCATGACGGACAGCAGCCTGTCAACTGCCTGAACATCACCACCTGCTTCAGTTTCCATGGCAAACACATTCCAGGAGAGATCGGTAATGAGCCACCACGCGAGGCCTCAGGATACACTTTTAGCTGGAGTGGGCTCGTGAGATACTTCAGATGTTCCCTGTCGCTGTTCCTCCCAGCCGGTTTTGCAGGCAGAAGGCACACAGGCTGGACATCCTTTCCCTCGGAGGTTCCTCCCCTTCTCTTTCCTGCTTATCAACACGTTTCTAATTTCTCACAACCTCCAGCTCTAGGACCAATAATGTTGGACCCCGTGCATTCTTTCTTCAAATATTTGAGGGCCAGACTGAAGCCTCATTGGACCACAGGTCCTGTGGGACTGGTGGAGTTATACTGCCTGCAGCCTGGCCCTTACGGAACATTAGAGCAGTTGGAAGGCAGAAGTGATGGGACTTTGGAGGCTCCTCATTGTGCTTGTAGCATCAGCCAGATGTCAGGGGGCTTATACCATTTACTATGGAATTGGAGGCCAAAGACAGACGGTGGGATTGGGACGCTGGTGTTACAGAGGCTTAGGTTTCTAAAAGAGGGGTGCTGCTTTGGCAGCTCAGAACTGAAAAGAGGCAGGCGTTGCCCTGACAGCTGGTAACTGTCCCTGCCATTTGTCTGACTAGGGGAGAATCGACTTGCTAGCCGAGCTCTAAAGACTGGATTAAGCCCTGGAACAAGATAGGGCCAGTGTTGATTAGAATTCAGACCATGTAGTCACCTGAAGGAAATGAGTCTGGAGCTTTATGAAGATTATAGGTGCTTCATTTTTGTTTAAAAGGCTGATTTAATAATAGAAAAACTCCAGGCAAACAAAAACACCAGCAGGGACCTGGACCTACTGACGTTCTTAGATATTTTTAAAGTCATGGGTGACTCCTTTGGCTCCTTACAGTGTAGCCCCTGGCCTAGCAGTGCCAACGTTGCTGGGAGCTTGTCAGAGATGCAGGACTTTGGGCCCTGCTTTGAACTTCTGAATCCGAACCTGCATTTTCACAAGCGCCCCACAAGACTCCTGTGCACATTTGAGAAGTACTGCTCTGGAGCACACGTGTGCACACGCATGCCACTCGTGCCAAAACATTTACATGAGCTAATTCATTCCTCAGCCGCACCTTGAATATTCTACTTTATTTAATATGTCCATCCTTCTTGGCTGTCTCATTGCCAGTTTCTCTTGATCTTCAGGTATATTGAACAAACTCAACAATTAAACATATTTATTTATATATATCGTTTTTGAAAACAAGCTTAAAAATTTCAACATTGAATCAAATGTACACTAAAACGTGGGCATTGGTTAGGGAGGGAGGATTAACAACTTTTCTTGTGTAGCTCAGTGAGCTCTTGTGTAGTTCCCTCAAGATCACACAGCTGTTGTTGAAGCCACGAGTTGAATTTGGATCTTGTGATATTTCTCACCACCTCCCTAATTGTTTAAGATACTGCATTCTTGAGGAAAAATGCTTTCTGATGGTTCTGGGACTCATGTGCCCTCCACATAATTAGGCGATCTGCCTTCTATCCAATGCCAACTGATGATGTAGTTGGACTTGGTTAAAACACATTTTAGGCCGGGCGCGGTGGCTCACGCCTGTAATCCCAGCACTTTGGGAGGCCGAGGCGGGTGGATCACGAGGTCAAGAGATCGAGACCATCCTGGTCAACATGGTGAAACCCCGTCTCTACTAAAAATGCAAAAAATGACCTGGGCGTGGTGGTGTGTGCCTGTAATCCCAGCTACTCGGGAGGCTGAGGCAGGAGAATTGCCTGAACCCAGGAGGCGGAGGTTCTGGTGAGCTGAGATCGCGCCATTGCACTCCAGCCTGGGTAACAAGAGCGAAACTCCATCTAAAAAAAAAAAAAATTTTTTTTTAAAAGAATGAAGATTCAGTTTGATACACATGAAAACTATTCTAGAACTCTCAAAAAGGGCAAACACAGAAACTTAAAAGGAGATGACACTGGAGATGACAGTCCTGCCCTCATGGAGCTTCTAAAGGGAGTGACAAAGAGTTTCTGCCATTTTGGCCTTCAAGCAATGTTACATAGCTTTCACTTACCAGTGTTGTGAAAGCGAAGGTAAATGGGTTTAGCTGGAGCAGAGGAGAAGGAGCCGAGATGAAAGAGCAGAAGTGATTCAGAACCTGAGACAAGTGATGGAGCAGACTCTGATTTGAAGTTTCATGAGCTGAGCGCAGCGGAGATGTGAGTGCCTCCTCGTGCTGTTTCTGACCAGTGGCCCTTTCTGGGGCCCCATTTCGCATGAGCCTTTCACAGACTGCTAAGCACAATTAGATTGAAGGTCTAGGCTCAGCCATAGCCCTAGAAGTGTTGGGGTAGAGTGGAAGAGGCAGGCGGTTGGATGGGATCTTGTACGGTACCTCATGGGCAATGTGGAGCAACGGGCTGATCTCTGACATTAGGTGGGGTGGGGCCCGTTCAGCACCAGTGCACCCTCCCATTAACTTCCCTTTTCTAGCTTCCATCTGCCACATGGACTCATAGATAAAGTCAAACATCCCTTTACACTCTGGGGTGTGTTTCCCCTGCAATCAGGCTTAAAGGGAGAATTTTGATATCTCAATATAACAAGGCAATGTAGAAAATCATTCATCCTCAACATTTTTCTGTCACTTTCTCTGGCATTCATAGCTCAATGTTTGCAGTAGAGAGAAATGCAGAAATCTGCCAAAAACTATGCTGGCAGTGAAATAGAGCATTTGGGGAGGAAAATGGGCAGGCCTTATAAAATGTGACGGGAAATGAGGTGGGGGTGAAAGGTCGGGTAGCAGTGGGGGGTCCAGCTCTGGGTGGGGTATCCTAGAGTTCAGTAAGGAAGGCAGCCTCTTGGCTCTGCACAGTTGGGAGGGTCAGGTCTCCAGTGTTCAGATGGAGGAAGCATGGGCACCTCCAGGACACAGGTGCCCTCCAGGCTCAGCAGAGAGTGCTGGCCAACTCTGTCATCTCCCAGGCCTTCACATCAGGAACCCACGGCTGGGACTCTGGGTTACCAGCCTTCCTACTCTCTGTGCTGGCAGCTGCAGAGGAACCATGTGGATGATGACTTTGTCCATGGAATGCCTGGTGAATGAGTGCCAGCCCTGGGCAGGCCTTCCAGGCACCTCTCAATGTCTGCATATCCTGGGCTCAGTTTGTTAACAGGATGACTGCATTTGGGCAAAGCAATACACAGATACCCGTGGAGGGCTAGGCACCGCTGTTCAGAGGCGGTATCTTCTGTGGCATCTGCCGGCATCTTCGGCCACATGACCTGCTGTCTGAGGACGGTTTTGAGAGCCATAAGCAGTTGATGTTAGTCTTGTGCCTTTGGTGTCTTCTTCTCTACCTGGCAGAGCTCAAGCCTGTGTACAGAGAAGGGACACCAATGGCCTCTTCATTTCCTGCTTTAGAAATGGGAGACCACAGTGCCTGCTAGATCATGGGGTTACTCAGGACCAGCTCATTTGCAGGACACAGTTGCTGTGGCCCCTGGAAGTACTGTAGGAACACAGACTGTCTCTGTAGGTGGTGAATCTGCCTTCGCCTCTGAAATAGGCAGTCTTGTCAGGAAAACAGACACTGGACCATTTATTTAACAGAGGAAATTTAGCACTGGGAATGGGTTAACCAGGTCATGGAGGACCGGGTAGTAACTGCAAGAAGCAGCTGCCGCCTCCAGGTCTGTACCCGTGGATCTCAAAGTGTGGTCCCAGTCCAGCTGCATCAGCATCACCTGAGATCTCGTTAGAAATGCAGATTCTGACCAGGTGGGGTCCAGCATCTGGGTTTTTACAAGCCTCCAGGTGGGTTCGATTTGAGAACCACTGGTCAAGATTATACGCGGGGTTAACTACTTCCTTGGAGTTATCAGAACCTGTGAGCTTGGAGAAGGGGCCCTGTGGAGCTGGGACCTGAACCTCTGAGGGAGGGGGCTGTTGCTGCTGAGGTCTCTGAGGGGTTGCAATGAGGCTGGCTCTAGGAGAATGGGTGCGGGGGAAACTAGAATTAATCCTTTTGGGACCAGCTGTCATGGGAAATGGTCGCTGGGATAAGCTGCTAAGGACAGGAAGCAGGGAGGAAGGAGCGAGTCCTTTCACCCTCCTCCAGTCTTGCAGGCTCCCTCCGATGCTCCATATTGGCAGAGCCTCACAGGGAGCCTCTGGCAAAACAAATAAGGTTTGCAGGGTCCCAGCTCCAGTGTCACAGTGCAGAGTACAGAAGGTTGGGTTTGAGCAGAGGACAACAGCTTCATAACCCAGCACAGCAAGCATCCAGTGACACTGAGTTGCTGAAGTCCCTGTTGGGTCATTCCAGCAAATAAATAATTAAGGTCCTACAGGGTGCAGGTACCCTGCTTAGCCTGGGGCACGGAGCAGTGAGCAGACAGGCAAAGTCCTTGCGCTCCCTCATAGAGCTTGCATTCTAGTGGGAGGGGGCAGGCAGGCAGGGCAAAAACAACCAGCTGCTCTCTTGCTCGTTCCTGTAGATGAGCTCTGGGTGCCTTGTGTGGCAGGCACTGTGCTTAGCACCGGGACGCGGACACAGACTTCTCACCCCAACTGTGGGCTCCTCCAGGACAGGTTTCCAACATGTTCCATAAAGCACTTTAAGACAGGACTTCTGCCTGTCCCTAATAGTATTATGAATCACTTCATTCTTGGCCTGGGAAACAGCCTGTGGCTCCTTGGAACCTCCTGGCTAGCATAGGTGAAGGTGGTGAATGCTTTGCCCAAGGGGACCCTGCCCCTCACCCATGGGCGATGCTTGTACCTGCTCACTGGCCAGGCTGAAGCCTAAACTTGCTTGTCAATCTCAGGAGGCTGGGAATCCAGCTGGCGGTTCTGGGCTCTCACCAGAGTGCGGTAGGAAAACCCGGAAGGGGCGCGTTCTGAGCGATTGCATTTTGCACTCTGACCCAGTGCTCCTGTGTTTCCACGGTTCTCAGCCTGAAGAAGCTGTGAGCAAGTGGAATACCTACCCTGCCTCCAGACACGCAACTGAGCCCAGGTCCTGAGAGATGGCACTAAGGTCATCCACACTAACAGCAGAAATAGGGTTGAAACCAGGTGACTCGTTCCTGGAGCCTTTCTCTGTCTTCAGGGGTGCATTTTTGCTTGAGAGTATTTGCGCACACAGAGTGTTCTCTGAGCTCCTTCTGGTCTCTTGAGTAGCATGGAAATGGGATAATGAGGCAAATCCATGAGAGGTGAGGAACGGGTAGCCTGGTCTAATAATTACTACCTCATTCCTTTTCGGGACAGAATTGAGGAACGCTAGTGAAGTTTCCCCTGAGAAACTAAGGGAAGCTCAGAGTAACTCTGGAAGGAGAATTTCTTAGAATTTCACAGCTGAAATCTTGTTCTGATGGAGAGCGGGAATTAATCAAAACTCGCTGGGAGAGACCGGAGCCAGAGTTGATGAGAGACAGCTGGCTCCTCCCGGCCCAGGCCCGTGCAGGGGGCCCCTCGGGAAGCAGCTGGGGGCAGGGCAGGGAGGCGGCTGAAAGTATGACTCGGGCTGATCAGCTTTTCCATCACCATGACATCATTCGACATGGCAAGGACACAAGCTGCCAGAAGGAAAAACCTAAAGATGTGAAATGTGCTGTTGGAGCAGGCCCTAATCAGAACCAGCACCCTCCCAGGGACAGAGAGGGCTGGCCAGGCTGGCTTGCATCAGGGCTGGCTGCGGGCAGCTCAGACAGCCTGATGCACCCACCTTCCCAGGGCCCTGACTGAGGAACCCTGCCAGCTGATCGGCTGCTTCCCGACATGACCTCTGCTTCTTAGAGGCTTCCTTTCCACCACTCTTGGGGTGTGTGCTGGTAAAACCACCAGTTATGCTCAGGGCTTTGGAATGAGTGGTCTGCGTTTCTTCTTGCCTCCTCACTCAGGAAGGGTTTCTCATTGCGACTCTTGCTTTTTTCTACACAAGAGAGTCTGATACAGAGCTAACTTCCTTTGGGGTAATTCAAAATGTCAAAATTTAAATCAAGGAAAAGTACCAAGTAGGCAGTTCTGGAGATGAAATGCTTCCAGAATGATTGCACTTGGTGAGTTGGATAATTCGGTGTGTCTGTGATTGTATGTTTTAACATTTTAGAGAAATCCGAAAGGTTAATGTGCTGACATGCACACACCCCACTGGAGTGGAGCAGCTTTTGCCTTGTCCTCAGTTTGGTTTCTGTGAACTGTGGGGGGTTTTCCCTCTCTTGAGATGCAGGAGGGCTGCGTACCAGACCAGCACTTCTGCCGTGAAATGAAACTTTGGAGGACTGAAGTTGGTGTTTGTAAGTTACTGAGCACAGTGCTTGGCACACATTGCAGGTTGAATTTGTTCACTTTTCCTGACTTACCCTGTGTTAATATGGGCTCTCTCCAAAACAGCGCCTGGGTCAAGGATCCAAGTGCACGTGGTTGATAGACAAATGATCCCAAGAAGTACCAGTAAGGAAATGGGACAGTGAGACAGGAGAGGAAGGCAGCTACCATCCTCAGGGTTCTCCGGAGAAACAGAATGGAGAGAGAAAGAAGTGGATTCATTGGTTGATTTTTAGGAATTGGCTTAAGAGATCGTGAGGTCTGGGAAGTCTGAATTCTTCAGGGCAAGCCATAGGTTGGAGACCCAGGAAAGAGTTGCTATTACAGCTCAAGCCAGTCTAAAAGCAGAGTTTCTTCTTTTGGAGACCTTAGTCTATTTCTCTTAAAGCCTTCAACTGATTTGATGAGGCTTGCCCACATTTTGGAGGGTCATCTGCTTTATTCATAGTCCACTGATTAAAATGTTAATCTCATCTAAAAAAATACCTTCCCAGTGACATCTAGATTGGTGCTTGACCACATTCTGGATACTGTGGCTCAGGCAAGTTGACATAAAATTAACCATCAGAGCAGCCAAATAGAAGGTGTATGACTGAGCAGGTTGCCACTTTGGGCAGCTGGGACTCAGTCCTGCTGGGGAATCCTGGACGTCAGTGTAGACCATGCCCTAGAGTTACCCACCCCCAAGGGGCAAGGGAGCTGAGGCCCTGCCTTATGGAGGGCTGCTCTGGGGGCTTGGACAGAGCCACTAGAGAAAGCCCTTGGGAGAAGAGGTGCAGGTACTGGCAGTTGCAGCTTGGGCTGGACAGCAGAGAAATGGCAAAAGCCAAGCGGATATGGGTGGGGGAGCAATACCATCCGTCCTGCCTTCCTGTGTTCCTTTCCACCCAGGTTTTCTCTGAGCTCAGCTAGTTCATCTCTGGCAAAATAGCCCAGTACTGCTGTTTTCTTCATTGTCCCCCTTCCTGAGGGAAGGCAGCCATGGTTCTTTGGCCTGGGAAGGAGGCTGGTCAGCAGCTGCGCCCAGCACATGGGTTCACCCAGCTGTGGCCTCTGTCTTGTCTTCCAGCAACGTGCATCTCTAGCCATGACCTTGCTTAAGCAAACTTGGAAATGCACTTCATTTAAATTTCGCCTTTCTTACTGCTGGGCAGTTGTTCAGGGAAGTGGTGATCGGTAGGAAGTAGATTGGCCAGAGTTCAGTTCTAGAGCTCTGCACTTGTTTGGACCTGCTATCCGTGCATTCAAAGCAATGGGGAGGTTTTGGTCAAGTCATGTAAAACATGCAGCAAGAACAAGTGTGGCGGGAATAGCCTGGCACGAGAGGATGCGGGTCCTCGGTTCAGCTCTTCGGTGGGTGGCTCTCTGGCCTGGAGCAAGTCTTATTCCCTTGTGGGGCCTCAGTTCTCTCATCTTAAAACATGAAGGTTTTTGAGCTAAGTGGTCTCTAGGATTGCCTCAAAGCTTTGCCAGTCTGAGTCTGTCCCTTTTCTTGCTGTTGTTCCCAAGGGAACTGATGTGTGACACTTGGACAGGCGCCAGTGTTTTCTGTGTGGGAGCACTTTCCTGTATGTATTATTTTCTTCTTAATAATGGCACCTCCTGAGAGTATCCAGGTCTTAGGTCTTGTGTCACCTTCTGGTGACACAGCCTTGCCTTGTAAGTCAGTTGTTTGCTGGCGTTAAACAAGTTGGGGCAGATGGCTCTGCTGACTAGGAATTTGTCAGCTCAGCGTGGCAAGATCCCTGAGATGGCAGAGGCCCAGGGAGGCCATTAGAAGCTTCAAAAATATGCCCTGTGGCAGGTGCACAATGCCCATTCAGGCCACCTCCCCTGGGTCCTCCCCGGTGGCTGATCCCTTTGATGTCATTAAAAGCCAGAGCCTTCCCTAATGCCTGACTTCAGTTACTTAAATGCCAGTGGGCACAGGGCTGCCGGTTACTGATTCTGAGAGACAGGTGTGTGGAGACAGGCTGGGACGGGGTCATCTGCCTTCTGCTGCTCAGCATCTCGCCTGGTCATTCCAGGGTCAGAGATTCTGTTCTCTCACTTTAAAAATGGTGTATTTTCCTGGATCCCCAAAACAGTTAAAAAATAAAAAGTGTTATGTAAGGGATGAACTCTGACACAGAAAAGCAGCAAAATAGGTGTATTGACACCAAAGTCATATTTTCCTAATGAAATATATAGCAATCTATTTACTTATTGACTCTGAAATAGCAGAGGTGGGCCCTTCCAGGTTTATCCAGCATGCATCTGATACTGAGTTCATCTTTTTTCTTTGTTTCTTTCTTTTTTTTTTTTTTAAATTCAAGGCTGTGTTACAGAAGTTCTGCCATCGGCATTACACATTCAGGTATGGGGTGTGCGTTATTCTTTGCAGGAGAGGACCTCAGTACAGGCCGCACTGTGGTCACAGTTTTGTTGAAAGGATATGCACCACAAACTGTTGGATCACCACACTCCACTACCTGGGAATAAAGGCAACTCCGGCCTTCTCTGGGTTCCCGTGCGTGTGAATTTCATGAAGGCAGGAGTTGATGCCTGCGTTGTTCATCGATACATCCCCTGTACCTTCGGCAGTGCCTGGATTATAGTCAGTGCTGAGTCGGCCATAGAGAGCCCATGGTCCACTCCATGTAGTGGTTATAGAGCACGACTCAGCTTTGCTGAGATGAGTTAGAATTATCAGACGAGATGGTTCCCTTGTGTTGGACGTAAACCACGTGCTTTACAGAAATCAGTATTACACAAAGCCTTGGTAATTTCAGCAGCTTCTGGTAACGTTCTGTAGGTTTGTCGTGATGTTTGCTTGTCAGGACACTGACCTGTGTGGGGTACAACTCATTGTTGATGCACATGTTGCTTGCTCAGCTGATACCTCGTGATGACATGAGGTTTGAATCAGGGCGAGCCATGAGGCATGACACACGAGAGTTATTAGAAAGGCCGAGGACATCCTGGTTCACTCTCAATTCTTTGGGCACCCTGGCTGTGCGCTGCTCTCTGAGCAAGTCCTAGCTTGGGGCTACAGTCCCCTGCCACCGAAGGGTGGGTATGGTATGAAATGTGCATGTGATTCCATGACAAAGAAAGGAGGTGGCCTTGTCACAGCATGTCTGTCACCTGTCTTTGCTGATATTTTGACCTCTCATTTATTGGCAGGCCTGAATTATGTTCTGACAGCTGATGTGGTCACAAAGGAGAAGGGCCAGGTGCCCCGGGTCTACTTTGTGCTACTGGGAGAGACCGTGGGTCAGGTCACAGAGAAGCTGCAGCTCACTTACATGGAGGAGACGTGTCATCACTATGTGGCCCATGTGAAGGTCAGTCCTCTCCTTTTTATCCTCTAACTTTGGTCTCTGCAGATTTTCATTTGGAGCTGGTGGGAACTTTTTTTGTGCATTGTGTGTGCTCTTCTAAACTTTTATTTCACAGGGAGGAGCATATTCATTTCTGTTTTTCTTTTAAAGTTGGTCTCTGACAGCCCTTTTATGTATCTTACTGTGTTGATTTCAGCCTCTAATGGGGATTGTGGTGGTCTAGGAGACCAGCGATGATCCCTGATTTTGACTCTTTCTTCTGAGAGGTTTCTTATCCTCTCCTCTCTATGAGCCTCAGTAGTCTTTCCAGAGGAGAGCCTTGGAAGCACAGGTCTCTGGGTCTGCAGTGATGCTGGATCATACTGCACCTGATGCCTTTCTCAGTGCTCTATTAGAGATTACATCATGGTCACAGCTAAGGCATTTTAAAACTGGTTGGACTAGATTTTTCCCCCTTGACTACTTTCTGTTTATTTTAGGAATGCATTTTTTGGCAACCTTTCCCCTTGCACTCTAAATAAACTTGCAAATGTTTTTCTCCTCTTGAAATTGTTTGTTAAATACACTTTGCTGCTAATTCAGGAGGCCAGGCTTTGATTAGCTACAGAGTGGCCCCTGCAGGCAGGCGGTGGCAGGGTGGAAGTGCTGGCAGTGCCTGATGCTGCAGGAATGGCCAGACACTGAGCCATGGGCAGGGTCAGAGAGCGGAGGAGGTGGAAGAATGCACTTAATGCAGGCCACATGGTGGGTGGAAAGAGCGTGGGTTTTGGAGACACAGATCCAGTGTGTATTCCAGCTGGATGAGTATTGTGACCTCTCTCGGTCTCAGTCTCTGCATCTCTAAAATGGACACAGTAATCCTTACCTTGAAAGGTGGTCATCAGGATTAAATATTATACGATGAATTTACTTAAAAGACTTTGGTTGATGTCTGATGAATAGAAAGCAACCAAATTATTATTATTATGTTGGGCTGTGTATAACCGCCAATATTCTTTTTGACTTACAAAAATGGAAATTTCATATAGCTCAACCTAATATTATTTATTGGCCACTGGATTTCTGACTGATAGTTTGAAAAGTCTACAGATTGGAGATGAAGTGTCCTCCTGTTAGTGCCAGAGCAGAAGAATAACAGCTGCTTCTAGATGCTTCAGGGTTGTATATAGAGAAGTGCCCCACACACCCATGGCACTTGCCCTGGCCCAGAGCCCATGAGTCCATGCCCCTCAGATGCTTTTCAGTGGGGCTGGGCTGTGTCTTCTGCCAGGACTCCTGCAGAGGCCTGCCCAGACCAGCTGCCCAAGGGCTTGGGGTGCTGGCCATTTATAAAGCTGCTCCTGAGCCTGTTAAGCTCTACACCCCTGCCCCTCAGTCTTAGATTACACTGGTTTGTTGGTGCCTTTGGTGGGGTGTGAGGCTGCTCAGGACGGGCTCGTATGGAAACACTGTCAGGCCTCTGACTGCCTGTGCTTGGTGTTTTTATACCTGCTGTGGACAGGGCACTACTCTTGGGCTTCCTAATGCCGGGTCTGTTCCACAAAAGCTTTCCCTCAGGTTTCTTTGCAACTTCTCACTTTGGCAGAGAAGTTACCCTTTGTTCCTCGTTACCAAGGATACTGCCTACGAGCTGCCACGTGGAGCCTGCAGGCCTTTGCAGAGTACACTCAGGGAGTGGCAACAGTGAGGTGCAGACCAGCAGCTGTTTCAGTGGTGGCCCCTGAGGGTTGCTGGGGAGGAGCAGGGCCATACAAGGGGGTGGTCCTGCTACTTCCTGATATCTAGGCTTGCCAGACTTGCAAGTGAAACTGTAGAACTCCTAATTAAATCTCAATTTCAGATCAACGATGAATACTTTTTTTAGTGTATGTCTCAAATATTTCATGAGAAATATTTATTCTAAAAACATTTTGTTGTTTATCTGAAATTTAAATTTAACTTGGTGTCCTGTTGGCAGATTCAACTCTACTTATATTCCTCTACCTAACAAGCGGCATTTCTCTGCTGAAGCCAGACCCAGCCAACAAGAAGGGGGATGCAGATGATGGTTAGGAGAGCTGGGAGGTGGAGTTCAGGGCTCTCGAGTGCAGATCCAGCACAGACCTTGATGTGATTATTTTGGTGATTCTAGGGAGAGCAAAAGAGCAGGCCTGCTTTAGTGAATCGGAACCTAGAGTCATTTGGATATGGTGATTGCTTGGCCATTTTCTCCTGCAAGGAGGTGAGAGCAGAGAAATACACCAGATAGACACTCAAGGTGGCTGACACTTTCTAGCCATGAGAATGTTTATTTCTGCCACTTACCGTCTGGGCTGTCGCAGAGGACTGGGTGAATGGCAGAGTGCACCTGTAGGATGAGTGCTCATGGCCCGGCTAGCTGTCCACAGGGGAGGCAGCAGCCACCACTGCTGACTTGCTAGCTGTGGGAAAACTGCCATGGAAGCTGAGGCAGGAAGCAACGATTGGGGGAAGGGAAGGGGCGGCTGGGCTGCCTCCTGGAGCAGGGCCTGGGGCCTGGGGAGTGTTGGTCAGGGCCCCGGAGCAGAAGGCAGTCTCTGCTGCAAGGGGAGCTTTCTCAGTGGAGCCGGCTCTCGGCTTTATGGACAAGTCAGAGAAGGTAAATCAAAGCGTTCTGGCTTATCACACGCCATATGGCTGGCAGACACTGGGGCCGGCATCGGCCGGGCCTGCTTTGTTTAGGCTGTCTTTAGGCATTCTTTTCTTCTTTTCTTTAAGCCTATTCCAAGCTTTTTTTTTCTCCGTCTCCTTTTCCCTGGAAATTTTCTTTCCATATATGGCGATAAGTGACTTTATCATGGAAGACCGCGTGGGCTAACACCTGCTTTCCAGCCTGTCTCGTACCCGCCTTTCTTCCATTCGCCGTCTTGGGGGGCGCCTCCGGCGTGTGTAGGATTTTGTGATGAGCCGTATCCTCCTGGCGGGGCGCGAGCAGGTAGGTTCTCAGGGCCTCACTGTGGTCAGCAGAGCTGAGGCCGCTCCCGCCACTTCCTTGGGTTCTCTGCCTCAGCGTCCACACACCCCAGCTTATCGTCCCCCTTCCCCCAGCCCAGCCCAGTTTTGGCGATGGGGCCCCTCCCACTAGTCAGCCAGGCTGGAGGCTTCTGGAGGATCTCGCGGTCACAGGTGAAAGCCCAACACCTGCGCTCAGCATCAGGCTCTCCAGGCCTGGCCCGAGCCTGCCTTTGTAGATCCGTCTTCTGCCAGCACGTCCCCGGTGCCCCAGCTCTCGTCATGATCTGCCCCTTTCCTCCTGGAACCTGCTCCTCATGCTTCCTTGCCTCAGTTCTTATGTTCACAGAAGTCAGGGCCTGGTTTGTGTCATATTCGTGTAGAACCACACACCACCTGCGTGATTTTCACTTTTTTTATTTTTGGTCTTAAACTCCTACTTCCTGCAGTATCTTCTTTCGTATTTTCTCTTTAAATCAGCCAACTTTTGGTCTCAAAATAATTTAAAACAGAAACTTTGTACCTTTCTATAAGCAGAAAACCATCTAACATGGGCGCAAAACAAAGTAACTGTAAAAATAAGTCTATTGAAGACACAACGGTGTCCTAGAATTCTAGCTGGATTTCACAGTGTCAAAGTCACTGATAAAACGCCCACTCCATTCGTGTGTTAGAAACGGAAATTAGCAAGTTCTAGGGCAGGCTTAAGGACATACTGACGCCACGCTGGAACTTTCTTCCGGATGCATCTGGAAGGACTGAGGGGAGTTGACCGGGGAACAGCTTTTCAAATCCGAGTGTTTTTCACGGCGTCATGCCCGTGTGCCATGGAGATCCACCTGTGGGCCCCATGTGGGAAGCCCTGGCCATGCTCCGCTTTGATCGGATGTGCCTTGCCCCATCCTGCCTGCTGAACGCTTGCTGTTTTTCAAGGCTCAGTCCACAGGCTTTGGGCATCCTCAGTGCCAGCTACTGTCCTAGGCCCTGGGGGTGCCACTGTCATCTTCCTGACTTCTTGGAGCTTGTTCCATGCTGCCTGACTCCTGCTTTGGGATACTTGTCAGGTGGAACCTTGTTGGAGTGACGAATTGAGTAAGCTGGAGTGTGGGGGTCACAAAGGCTTCTGATACGGAGTGGGGCCTGCTCGCCTCTCTCTGGACTGACTGCTGGGAAGTGATGGCCTGAGACGGGGGAGAACAGAGTTTTGGATGCATGGCCTGTGCTGAAGAATAAATGCAGGTGTCCTGTTGCTACTCCATTGTTTTCTGGTTTACGTGTTCTTACCTGGATCACAGCTGTGCTGCATCTTCTGATCCTGCACAGTACCTTGAGAGCACAGGCCTTTTGTGAGATCAAAGCTTATGCATGACAAGCAAATAAGCAGGCTCTTCAGGACCTGGGAAGCCATGGCGACATTCTGAGTCTGATGCAGGGACGGCAGAGGAGCCCTGGCAGTGTGGGGGCAGTGATGCCCTTCCCTGCTGTGAGGCTCCGTGACACCCTCTAGAAGCATTCGGGGAACTCTTTTTGAACAGAACCATGCGTCAGACACTGGCAGGAAAGCCAGTAGTGGGATTATTGTTAAAAACAGAGCACAATAATCTGCACTGGACAAGGGAAGGCGCACACTGGCTTTTCTGAGAAGCTGCAGATGTTCATGACATTGTTCTTTTATGTTCCCGAAGGGTTTCTCCAGGAACCTTGAAACCTACGTTACTGCAGCTCCTTCCTTGCTTTTGTGGACAGATGCTCATCCTGGCCTGGCGAAGGGTGGGACATGACCCTGGCCGCCAGAGGCCACGGCCTGGGCTCTGCACGGGTGTTTTGGCCTCTTTCCACGTTCACATCCAACAAAATGCCTGGGGACGATGGCTTCAGTCACATGCCATGCTGAGTTTAGAGTGCTGGCTGCTGGCTTTCAGAGGTGATCAAGGCTCTTTTAACTTAAGAAGCACATAGTTAAGAAAGGGAGATTAACTTGGAGTTTATAAGAACTCTGAGAAAGAGGAGAAGAAAGAAAAACAGCAAAAGTTTCTTCTTTATCTGGAAAACAATGTGCTGAATCTCTGGGTCATCTTGAGAAGCCAAAGAAATAGCTAAGAGAAAAAATTGTAGGATTTGGCAAAAAGGGATGCCAGCCTTAGATATGAGGTCTTCTGGAAACGTTTAAAATTTGATTTTGAATCAGTTTTGTGTGTATAGTTAAGGTCTTTAAATGGTTCTAAAAGTTGTCAAAGAAAGGATGTCTCTCAGCCGTCTCATTTTCCCCCCAAAGACAACCACAGTTACATTTTCTTATGTGTCTTCCAAAAGCTTCTCAATAAATATAGAAACCTGTGTGTACCTCCTTTCATTTTATGCAAATGGTAGTATACTGTGTGCACACTGTGGTAGAGCTTACTTTACTTTTAAAATATCCAACAGCAGAACGGAGAAACAGATTTTGGTAAATCTGCACAAGATCCATCTGTACCACATGGAATACAACTCAGCAATAACAATATCATGTTATTATGATACACAGGATAGCATGAATGACTTTTGAAAGCATTTTACTGAGTGAACAAAGCCAGACACAAAAGGCCACCTACTGTATGATTCCGTTTATATGACATTCCAGAAAAGGCCGACTACACAGAAAGCAGATTGGCGGTTTTCAGCAGCTAGGGACTGGCGGAAGGGCTGGTGATGACTGGCTTCAAAGAGGGACAAGGGAACTTTCTGTGGTGATGAACATATTCTAAAATCATGATTGTAGTGGTCGCATGGCTGCATTTATTAAAACTCATCAGAGTGCACACCTAAAGTTAGTGAATGTTATTTGTGTAAATTATATCTCGAACTTATTTAATAAAAGTATTGTGGAGATTGTTCCACATTGGTGCATATAGAGCTTCCCTGTTCTTTTTCCGTGGTTCTTTTTCACGATTCCTTGATTTATTTAACCTGCCCAGGTGGTCTTCTATGTGTCAGTTCCACACTAACCTGATCTGGAGCTTGTAGACTAGTCATCTTAGTTTCCTTCTCCAGAAGAGGCTCCTCCTCTTTCCTCTAGATCTGTAGTATCCTGGTTGAGGACCCCTGAGAGGACAGTATGGAGGGGCCTTTGTGGTCTCTAAGGTGGCTTTGGACATGTGTCCTACAGAGGACAAGCCTCTCAGCTATGGGGTGCCCAAGGAAAATGGGATATTTTTCTTGATTCCTAGAGTTGGCTTTGTGCCTTTGTCAGGCTCTCCTGGTCTGTAGGTAGCAACATGGCCTGAATGGGGTGCTGGAAATGACGGCAAGAAAAGAGGGAAGGCTGGGAGGCACAGAACCGACGTGTAGGAAGCCAACATCATCATCCAGCTCAGGTGTGAAGCTGCTGCTCATTTGATATGCTCTGCTCGCACAGATGACGCTAAGGAACCGGGCAGCTGGGCTTTGGAGACCATGCTGGAGGTCAGCTCCCTGAGTGTGGGTTGTTTTGACCACCTTCTCTGGGAGGCCGTGTTGTGCGTAGCTGGAGAGCAAACCGTGGGTAAATCAAGAAGGGAAAGAGTGTGGTGAATGTTCAACATGGGGGCTGATATCTCCCATGAGCGCTGTTTGGCCATTGATTTATTTCTGGGGTGCAATGAGCCCCAAGAGTTCCCATGAGCAGTGTTTGGCCATTGATTTATTTCTGGGGTGCAATGAGCCCCAAGAGTTCCCATGAGCAGTGTTTGGCCATTGATTTCTTTCTGGGGTGCAGTGAGTCCCAAGAGCTCCTGTGAGCCCTGTTTGGCCATTGATTTATTTCTGGGGTGCAATGAGCCCCAAGAGCTCCCATGAACCCTGTTTGGCCATTCATCTCTTTCTGGGGTACAGTGAGCCCCAAGAGCTCCCGTGAGCACTGTTTGGCCACTGATTTCTTTCTGGGGTACAGTGAGCCCCAAGAGCTCCCGTGAGCACTGTTTGGCCATTGATTTCTTTCTGGGGTACAGTGAGCCCCAAGAGCTCCCGTGAGCACTGTTTGGCCATTGATTTCTTTCTGGAGTCCAGTGAGCCCCAAGAGCTCCCATGAGCGCTGTTTGGCCATTGATTTCTTACTGGGGTGCAATGAAGGGCTCTTATTAGTCTTCTGCATTTGGAACATATCATGGAGGACATTGTGATTAACATAAGGAGCACAAGAGTTCTGATCCAAAGGCTTTGCCCACCTTAAATTCTTTTTTGCAATGGAGCTGATTTAAGTAAGTATAGTCACGGCATGGGCGCTTCGGTGGTTTTTATCATAAGCAATGACCTTTTAACACTGGTATTCTTTGAAGTCACACACAATAATGTGTTCTGTTTTATTGGTTTTGTCTTTATATTTGAGATGTGATTATAAAGATTCCTTCTGCCTCAAACCTTGACTGACATATTCATTATAAGCATGATTCCCTTCAAAGTAATCACTTTCTGGTCATTCTTATTTTGAATTTTTTTTTTTGTGGTTGATTCACTTTTATCAGGATCCATTTTTACTCTAGGAGTTAATTCGAATTTTGGAAGCAGCAAGATTTCTCTGCAATCTTCTCTAGTAAATAATAGTGTGTTTGGGGAAAAACAAGGTATAATAATATAGGAATTAGTATTAAAGAATTTAGTAATTAAGCTCCTTTTCAAAATGATTTTAAAAGAAGAATTCCCACAATACTCAGGTAATAGCGATGGAAGCAGCTGATGGTAATTGAGCATTTAGTACGTGCCAGTTACTACATGTGAGATAGTTCCTGTTTTTATTCTCGTTTTACTGTTTTGAAGACAAGGCATAGAGAAGTGAAGGAACTTGCTCACGACTTTATAGTTGACAAATGGCAGAGGTAGGATTTAAACCTGTAAGTCTGGTTCCTGAGACCTGGGTTTAAGCCACTGCATTGTAATACCCCTCATAAATCTACGCTAGAACTGTTAGTAACTTATTAGATGCCAGATGCTCTTCTGCAGCCTTCACATGAAGAAAGAGAGGTTAAGGAACGTGACTCAGGCTGTGAACTCGTGAGAGGTTTCACTGCCTCTTCCTAATAGAGTCCTGGGACCGTCCCTGTGTTGAGCATATGCCCCCAGAGGCGGCAGCTTATGGGGATTTACGTTCTAGAGCAATGGTGGGCTGCTAATGCTTAACAACTAGCTCCTGGAAAGAGGGGCCATAACTTTTGCAGCATTTTGCAAATTTCCCTGGTGTAAATACTCTCATCATGTCTGATTTCAAGCTGCCCATGCGACATCACTGAATATGGAGTTAGGGAGAGACGCACAATAGCACACAGTTGTTTAGTATTTCCGATAGCTCCACATATCCCTAAGTGCGCAATGGTAGTAAACTATGGTAACGTAATTAGGAAGTTATGAGTTCTCAGTATTTATTCCCTTTATCTTAATATAATTTTCTTACTTTTAAGTTTATTCAATTTAACTTTGAACAATGGCTGTGTTTAACAACCCCGGCTCATAAACTTTCTGGAAAATTGAACAGTTGGCCCTTGGAAACCCAGTGCGGCAGCTCCAGCTCACAACGGACTTGGTTGAGGGTTTTGTTGTTGTTGCTGTTTGTGGTTTTAGATTCCTGGGCTGCAGGTGCTCACTGGCCCCGTGGGTGGCTGGCAAACTGGTGAGTGCTGGGCTTCCAGCGTGTCTGTTAGTAAGTTGATCACAGCAGTCAAGTCTCGCCTGAGGCGCAGATGTTTGATTATCAGGCCTTTTTCTTTCTTGTTTCCTGTGGCTTTTAAGTTGATGAATAATAGGAGAGTGAATTTGTGGGTTCAGTTTAACCACCAGACAACAGCTTTTCTGTTTGTACATTGAGTTCCGGGGTACTCTGTATTTTCACTGGATTTATCAGACGGTGCAATAGTTTCCATTTGAAACAATGGAAAATATTTCACTTACATTTATTGATACCTTGTTCTTCACCCGCCAGGCACGTTGAGATTCTGTTCAGAGCCCTCTGCACTCTGAAGAGGCACGGATTGCTGACTGTTGGGCTTGCTTGGAGGGGACTGGCGGTTATTACCTCCCATAGGACTGTTTAAACTCTGGACTTTTTGTACCCGCTGCAGTTGAATTTGGTCCTAATTAGTGCAGAGTGAAGTATCAGTGAACAAGCTTTGGTTTTCTGGCTTGGTGCCTTGATCAAGCGAGACCGAAGGGCTGGTCCTGCCCTTTTCTTACAAATTGCTTTAATCGGAAATAACATATCAAGGTGGCCCAAATTGTGTCATTATTCTTTCCCTTGTCTTTTCCACCTCTTCCCAAGGCAGCCATTCCTAAGGTCATTTGGAAAATTCTCTGTTCTAATAAGTGGGCTCCACACGGCTCAAGGAGAAACAGGCCTTGAAATCAGTCTTTGAGTAGTAGCTGGTTGCTCAGTCTACCTCAAAGAGCTGCCTCACCAGGCCTCCCCACCTCCCGGCCACACAGACTCCAGATTGGGAAGGAGCCCTTGCCATCTCTCTCCTCCCACATAGAACGTTGTTGTCCGAGACACATCCAACTCCAAGTGATGGGCCCAAGAGGGCCTCTGAATGGAGATGAATGAGCCCAGCGGACACAGCCGCACCATGCTCTCATGGAGGCAGGAGACCGTGGGCCAGCTTGCCGGGCATCCAGGGCTGACTGCAGAGGCTGGAGGGAGTGGCTTTCAAGGCAGGACTGATAATGGAAGTCATGTGTTTGGGTGGCAGTCACAGGCAGGGGAAGTAGGGGAGCCAGCCTCCCTTCGTGCCGTGCATCACAATAAGATAGGACACAGATGCCAGAGCAGACGGCTACAGCTGGATCTGGGGAAAGGCGGCGGTGACGCGTCAGTGCAGAGAATTCCTGTTCTGAAGAAAGATTTGCAGCCAGCTAAGGTTTCTGAGGGCCTGTCATGTCTCAGACTGTCACATTCATTCCTCTATCATGTGTGCTTAAGTCCATTTTAGATGACCCCTGGTAAAGAAAGGAAGCCTGGTCCCTGAAGCCTCATTGCATGGGATAAGGGGACCAGCATCTTCTGTGGTTGTACTGGCAAATTATTATTTATTTCTTATTTTATAAAAGCATAGATTTTATTTCTGCCTATATAGAGAAAAGCATTATTTTTAGTCAATGTATTAGTATTAAGATTATGGCCTCTTTTATTCTCATTTTGGAAGGGGGATACTTTTATACTCTTTAATGAGAGAGTCATTTTCTCAATAAATATTTGATTGGCTTGAAGTTAAGTGGGTAGCGGTAAATTATGAAAGTACTGACTTGAGCAAACTTTTGACAGATAGTGCTCTCTTTCTCTGAGCATATGTGTATGTGCACGCATGTACTCTAGCTCTCTGTGGATGTTACACACACATTTTTCACATAAAACATTTTTATTTTGGGCCAGTTACAGTGGCTCATGCTGGTAATCCTAGTACTTTGGGAGGCTGAGGCAGACAGATCACCTGAGGTCAGGAGTTCGAGACTAGCCTGGCCAACATAGCAAAATACCATCTCTACAAAAATTAGCCTAGTATGGCGGCACGTGCCTGTAATCCCAGCTGCTCAGGAGGCTGAGGCAGGAGAATTGCTTGAACCCGGGAGGTGGAGGTTACAGTGAGCTGAGATCATGCCATTGCACTCGAGCCTGGGAGGCAGGGCCAGACTCCATCTCAAAAAACAAAATAAAACTTTGTTTTGGAATAATACCAGTCTTACAAAAAAGCCATTAGGACAGCACAAAGAAATACTGTAAATTCTTCACCCAGATTCCCTACGTGTCATTTGCTTTGTAGTTTTCTATCTATTCGTCCTTTTTACCTGTTTGAGAGTAAGTCGGAGACACGACGCCCCCTTTCCCCTAAGTACATCAGGGGTATTTCTTCAGAACCAGGACATTATTTTACACAACCGTTGCACAATTATTGAGATAAATTAAGTGATACATTACTGTCAGCTAATCTATAGAACTCACTCAAATATCACCAGTTATCCTCATGTCCTTGGCAGCAAAAGAAAATCCCATGCCGTTGCATTTTCTGTCATGTCTCTTCAGTCTGGAACAGTCACTCAGCCTTGGTCCTTCAGCTCCTTGACGTTTCTGAAGAGTACGGGTCAGTTATTTTATAGAAGGCCCCTCTGAGTTTGTCTGTTTCATCATGATTAGATGCAGGATGTATGTTTTCTGCAGAAATACCACAGAATACTTATGTCCTACATATTTAAAAACATACACATCTAACGTCCCTGAAGGGATGTATTTTTAACTCCTCCTTTAAAGTGGTTTTCCGAAGTTAGTTGCCATCCCCAAAAGGGAGCTTTTGTCGTTGAAAGAGGTGATTCTGAGAGTAGGGTAGCTTGCTTGCTCACGGCCTCTCTCCTCTGCTCCTGGGAGCACAGGTGAGTTTCAGCTCTGGGGAAGGTGATCATTTGGGTCATTAGTAGGGCTCTGAGTACCATGGTGTCTGCAGGGAGCTCCCAGTTCTTACCGCAGTCTGAGAAGAAAACATAGTATCTTTGATCTTCACAGAGGTATCTGACTCAGCTTCTAGGAATTGAGACCCACTGACGGGGGCTTAAGCACATCAAGATAATTCCTCTCTCTGCTAGAGGAAGAGAAGTTGCTGATGTTGGTTCAGTGGCTGGATGCTGTTCCCTGACCTTTCACTTATTCAGGAAATGTGCATTGCGTACGTACTATGCCGTAGGGTGGTGAGCCTTCAGCTCTGCTGTGAACAAGGATCCTTGTCCCCCTGGGAGTTTATAGCCCAGTACGGGGAGACAGACAATAGATACAACAAAGAAGGAAGTTAAGGTGCCTTAGAAGATGGTGAGCCTGTGGAAGAAAAGAAGGAAAGCAGAGCCCAGTGACGCGGGTTGGGAATGCCGGCATGGGATTACGGGGGTCAGGGTGACCTCACTGAGGAGGTGTGATTTGAGCAAAGCCTGGAAGGAGGCTGGGGAGTTAGCACAGCGGGTTCCTGCAGGAGATCAGACCAGTGTCTGAGTGTCTGAGTATCTGGCATGTCTGAGGAGGAGCAGGGAGGCCAGTGTGGGTGATGAGGTCAGAGTGGCAGTGCTGGTTGTGGGGCGGGTTGGGTTGGGCTTCATAGGCCTTGGGAAGGATTTGCCTTTACTCAGAGGGAGATGGAAGCCCTGTGAGGGATCTGGATGGGGTGGTGACGTGGCCTGCCTTCCATCTTTACAGGCCCCTGCCGGTGGCTGTGATGGGATGGCTTGTAGGATGGCTGCTCCATTAACACGCATCAGCGTGGGCCGGTGAGCTGCAGAAGGCCACGTGAAGTCTGTGTTAGGATGGCTAGATCAGCAGGAACAGGGTTAGGAGACCGTGAGAGCTGAACAGGGAGGAGAGTGGTTCTGCTGGGGCCATAGTGGGGGCACTGTGAGAAGTGGCCCAATTCTGCATACATTTTAAAGGCATTCCCTGAGGGTTTGATTGTCAGTTGTGAGGGAATAAGCCATCAAGGGTGACTCCAAGCTTTTCAGCCTGAGTACCTGAAAGGATGGAGCTGTCACTGGTAGTGTTTTCACCTGAAGGTGCAGGTTTAAAGGGAAGAGCTGGAGTTTGCTTTTAGACTCTGAATTTGAGGGGCCGAATGGATGGGTAAGTGTGGATGCATTTGTAGGAGTCTTCAGTTTGAGTAAGAACCGTCAGTTTGGGAGTCGCCAGCAGACAGATGGTATTTAAAGCCAGGAGATTAATGAGATCACCAAGGGCATGAGGGGAGATAGAGAAGAGAAGGGGACCAGGGGCTGGGCTGCGGGCGCTCCAACACTAGGAACACCTTTTCCTCTCACCCCTAAAATGGCTCTGGGGCTCCAGCCATTGTGTCTGCTCTTCACGCAGGAAGAAGGGCGACGTGCACACGGGCTCTTTGTAATCTGGTCTGAGGCCCCTGTAAAGAGCCTCCAGTGACTTCCATTTACAACTCATTGACCACCCATATTTTCAAAGAAGTTAGGAGATGCCTGAGTACAGGCTAGACAGCTTATAAATCCTATCACTGTTGAGTTTTGTTCTCCAGCAGAACTTTCCGTGATGAAGGAACCGTTTGTATCAGCACTGTCCAATATGGTGGCCACTGGCCACATGTGACAGTGAGCACCCGAAATGTGGCTGGTGCCACTGAGGCATTGACTTTTTACTTTTCTATAATTGTAATTAATATAAATTCAAACTGAAATAACACATGTGGCTAGTGGCTACCATGTTGGACAGTGCAGATATTGAAGTTTGATTTTTAAGGAGAGGGAGAGATGCTGCACAGATGACTCACAGCTCCTGCCGTGGGACAGCATGGAGCCCTGGAGGATACGCGTCACAGAGTTCAAGCCGCACAGCCAAATGGAAATACAAATAACAGGTTGAGGTCACATGGACCGTTTCACGTTGTAGTTGGACATGCTGATTAAAACCTGAGTTACAAGTGTGGCATGGACCATAATCTTTCCCTCCAGTGCTTTGGAGCAATCACACATGAATGTTTATATCCACATGTAGGCCCCATATACAATGGTGGACACAGAACAGAAGGTTGGATGGTTCACCTTGAGTGGGTCCTTCAAAGGATGTCACCGTCTTGTGTGTGCTGTTTTCTGTTTTCAGTGGCCCAGAACTAGATAAAAGGTGGCAGTGCAGAGGATGGAAGTGGAATTCCTGGGTGGGAAAGGGAAGGCATTCTAGGTTTGAGACATACTGGCTCTTGGTATAGAAAGGCCCTCCTTCCTGATGCTCTTGCTGGTGCTGGGTGGAGAGATTTCTTTCTCAACATGTGTGAAGCACATGAACTGAAGCGCTATTCCTGCTTAGCATGGCTGGGCTGGGCTGGACGGGGTCTCCCTCTGATCAACCACATGGTCTCAGGCAAGTTGCTTCCCCTTTGCTGCTGAGCTTCAACGTCCTCAGCTGAAACGGGGGGAATAATGCTGGATTCTTAGTAGGAGTCTGGTAAACACTGGGCCCCTTTTCCCTTCTCCTCTACCTTGCAAATCTTCTCCTCTTTCTAACTGCCTCTGCATTTGGAAGGGGTCAAGCCTCGTTTCATAGTTTTTTGGGGGATTAAAAAATTATTAGAAGCAGATGGTGAGAAGAAAATAGAAAGTATGGAGAAATAGGTAATGTGGGAAGAGAAGAGGGCAGATGTAAGGCAGCTCTCATAGGTGGCTCGTTCTTTCTCCCTGGAGCGGAGCAAGCCAGAGCCTCTCGGTCGGTCATCTTGCTGGGCCGGTGGACAAGCACTCCTCACTTTAACGTGCACGTGAAGCCCCTGGACTTTGTTCAGTGCAGATCCGGACACGAGGTGGATTTCTAACAAGCAAGCTCCTTGGCGATGCCAGTGCTTCCGGTGCATAGACCGCAAAGCGAGAACGTCAGGAGCTGGAAGACGTAGACACCGAAAGTTACAAGGGACGAGGGACAAGGACAGACCAGCAGCCAGCAGTTGATGCAGGTGTCAGAAGTGAGTGGGCCGCGGAGGGGCCAGATGCCTCTCTCCTCACACTGACTGTGAGAGCGAGTGCTCCTCCTCAACAGCGTGGGGCCAGGCTTGAGTCAGCTGCACTGACTTCGTATGGCCATCTGCAGCCCACCGGCCCACGCTGATGTGTTAATAGAGGGGATGCCCCTCGTTGGAGGGTGGCGTGGGGTCTGCTTTCTTCTGCATTCTCTGCCTGTTGCTGGAAGGACAGTGTTG
The DNA here is from genome assembly GCF_049354715.1 of Callithrix jacchus. NCBI lineage: Eukaryota > Metazoa > Chordata > Mammalia > Primates > Cebidae > Callithrix > Callithrix jacchus. The sequence goes on from NC_133518.1 coordinate 75,416,263, forward strand.
TCAGCAGTCAAGTGACTGAGCGTGACTTTTCAGCAGTTTTGTTTAACGTCACTGCCGTGTTTTCGGGCACAGCTATGTAAAAAATGTATTTCCCGTCCCCGAGACGAGGAAGCTCTTTAAGTACAAGCTCTTATTAAGCAGAAATGTTCAAGTGGTTTTCCTTCTCCTTTCTTTGGGTCTGCTTGCTTGGGCAAACAGAATATGAGAAATTGCATGGGTCCCTCCTGCATGCTGTGAGAAAGTGGTGGCCTCCTGTATGTCTTCCCTGGCAGGTTACTGCCACCAGCTTCCTTTGTGACTTCGGTTTTGCTGATGGGGAATTTGTTGGTTGTAGTGAGTATGCTGTGCATGGCAGAAAGGATTCTGTCACCTACAGAGAGCCAGGGAAGCTCCCAGGCTGAGGAAGCCCACCCCTTCGAAGCAGCCATCTATAGGTGTCCTGGGGTCTTTTCACAAGGCAGCACTAGCCCCCCTTCATGGGATTTGGAACCATGGTGGATGAGTAGTTTATTCATATACATCCCAGGAGATTTGTGTGAAGAGGGCGACAGAGAGTTGCCTCTTTTAAAAAAGTGTATTAAGGGCTATGTAAGTAAAAAGAAATTAAGTTGTAACAAGAACAACAATAGCTATCTTTATTGAGAATTTACTGTGTGCTGTGTGTTTTACATGCACATAAAGTCCTGATGAAGAAGACAATTTTGTATGATAATTATTAATATATCATTATATACAGAAGATTGTATCAGAATTATTATCTACATATAGAAAAATAAAATCTTATTTTAGCATTGAGGGCTCTGAGATTTAGAGTGTTTAATTTATTTAAGAGCTCACAATTGGTGAGCAGCAAAGGCTTAGGTTTGAATCCTGTCCAGCAACGAACTATTGGTATGACTTTGAACACAAAATATGATGTTTTTCTCATTATTCTAACTTTCTCAGTCAGTCTGAGAAAGGGAAAACCCTGTTCTGGGTGGCCCGTTTCCGGGTGGATTGGTGCTAGCTTTCTCCTGATCTGGGGAGAGCTTGCACCTTCAGCCACTCCTGTGCACGTGTCCACGCTCTGTGGCGGGAGGAAAACTCAGTGTGGGCTGGTGAGTCCCAGGCAGGCAGGAGTACTGGGGACTGGTGGTTCTCTGGTACTTCTGTTTGGTCTTCCCTACCTGTCTGTGGCCTCTGCAGTTTAAACAGTGACTGTCACTTAACCCTCTTCTGAAGAACTTGAAGTCTGGTCCATGCATTCACCCCACCAGCCTGTGTCGAGTACCTGTTGGGCACAAAGCTCTGTGTCTGGTGGAGGGAGACAAAGATGGAGAAGACGGGCCCTGCCCTCCGGCAGCTCAGTTACTTCACGCCTGCACTTGGCACACTGTCTTACTTGGCCTAGTCCCGCACTTGCCCTCCCCCACCCCATGCTTCTCTATTTTCAATTTGCTTCTGCCTCTACATACATCAGCGATACAGTGTCCTATATATGGGTGTACCTGGGACAGTCCTGATTTATGCCTGTTGTCCCAGCACAGTCATTAATAATTCTCTGTTTCACTCTCAAGTGTTTTGATTTGGATAGAACCCTATTTATCGAGTGCTCATTGTGTGCCAGACACTGTGGCTGGGCCCCGGGCAGATGGAGACTGGTAAGCCGTCACCACTGCCGCCCAGGAGCTGGCGGCTGGGGCATCCGTTCTGAATGCCGTGACTTGGCAAGTCAAGCATGCTCATGCCTTCCACACTGCTTGCTTTGGCTCTACCTGTGCACAATATAGTCCATTTCCAGAGCCAGCTGCCAGGCCTTTCCCCCCCGGGCTGACTGCCCGCCACCCTGATCTGTGATTCCTCTCTGCCTGCCTTCCCCTCACCCTTCTCCCCAGTGAGGGCTGTGGGCTTCTGGTCTTGAGCTCCCTCACATCTGTGTTGTCTTAGCACCTTCTTCCCGCCTGTTTGTGTTACTTGGATATTTGCATTTTGTCTTCGGTACCAGAGTGTAGGTTATTTTAAAGCAGGGAGCTTATGGCATTCAGCATTGTCACCCTAAACCGTTCCTGGGAATAGGACCCCCAGAACACTTTATTTATCAAATAAATAATGGAGTAGCTTCCAGCGTCGTTTATTCCTTGCTGTCCATTTCTAAAGCTGAGTAAAGAGTTAACAGATTGAACTTAAAAAAAAAGATTTTTTTCCTCCTCTTGTGATAAATCAAACTTTTCTGAATCTGGAAAAGTGATGGGTGACACTATGTGAGCATGCATGCACACACACACCCACACCCCCCACACACATACACATACACCCCCCCCACACACCGACACACCCCCCCACATACACATACACCCCCCCACAAACCGACACACACACCCCACACACACATACACATACACCCCCCATACACCGACACACACACATACCCACTCACCCCCCACACACCGACACACACACCCCCCCACACCCCCCACACACACCCACACCCCCCACACACATACACATACACCCCACACACACACCCCCACACCCCCCACCCACCCACCCACACACATACCCACACACCCACACACATACACCCCACACACCAACACACACACCCCCCACACACCCCCCACACACACCCACACTCCCCCCCCACTCACACACACACCCCCCCCACACACACCCAAACACACACACATCCACACACACACCCCCCACACACCCCCCCACACACCCACACTCCCCACCCACTCACACACACACCCCCCCACACACCCAAACACACACACACCCACACACACACACCCCACAACCTTTTTAAGGTCATTTAATAAGGAATTGCTTTCTAGACACTCTCTTTCCTTGGGTATAAATCTAGTGTGGTAAAAGGGCAGGGGTCAGATATCTGCCCCACAGGGTTGGTGTGAGGATAAAATGAGACATTGCTTTAAAATGCTAAGCTCAGCCCACTGGAAAATATGCAAATGCATCAGACGAGTCCTCTGTAAATCCACTGAGCTGGAATTTCCAGGCAGGTGTCCTCGCTGCCTCTTGTTAGCCTTTTGTGAGTTAATTCTTTGTTTAATAACGAAATAAAGACCTGCCAGCTGGTGACTTTGGAGGCTCAGATACGCTCTGTTGCACGTGCCTGTCCAGCTTACTTAAAATGCGTTGGAAAGAATGAGGGAATGACTCACGTAATTTTGGGAAATGGTTCAAGGCTGTGTCACCTTTAAGGAAAACCACACAGAGCCATCACCTTATGTTGAAAGGCAGCTGCCTGGGTCCCTGGGAGGCCTGGTGGCAAGCAGTGAGACACCTGATTCAGGGGAAGGGGGGCCATGCCTAGGCCCCAAGGCAGTGGTGCCTTCCTCCTCCGCCCAGAATTGAGGTGTTGTCCCTACAGTGAAAACTCAAGAGAAGCACTGTCTCATAGCAATATAATGTGGCCACATCTGTCATTGTAAATTTTCTAGTAGCCACGTTGAAAAAGTTAAACAGGTAAAACGAATTTCAGTAACATATCAGTTTGCTAGAGCTGCCATAATGAAGACCACAGACTTGGTGGCTTAAATTAACAGAAATGTATTTGCCCACAGTGCTGGAGGCTGGAAGTCCGGGATCAGGTGTCCAGAGGTTTGGCTTCTGCTGAGGCTTCTCTCATTGGATTGTAGGTGGCTGCTTTTCCCTGTGTCTGTGCATGGTCCATGCATTCAGCCCACCAGCATGTGTCGAGTACCTGTCGGGCACAAAGCTCTGTGTCTCTCCTCTGTGCACATATCTCTGGGGTTTCTCTGTGTCCACATTTCCTCCTGTTATGAGGACTCCAGTCAGATTGGATTGGGGCACACCCTGATGTCCTTATTTTAACTTAACCCCTTTAAGGCCCAGTCTCCAAATACGGCCCCATCCTGAGGTACTGGGAGTTAGGGCATTAACGTAGGAATTTTGGGGGAACTCAATTTCACCCATAAGAACATATATTATTTAGTCCAGCATACCCAAAATGTCATTATTTCAACATAGAATCAAGAAAATGTTAATGAAATACTTGCCTTCTTTTCTGTCCTAGCGCTTTGAAGTCTGATGTGAATATTAGCCTCATTTTATGTGCTCATTAGGCACACGTGGGTGGTAGCACCATATCAGACAGTGCAGGTCTAGTGTCAAACCTCCTGATCTCTTGGGAGACTTTGGAATTGTCGCAAGGAGGCCTGAATGAATTCATAAAACGTATGCACTTTCTGAATTAACTAATAGTAAAAGTTTTTTTATATAAATATTTTATAATACAAAAAATATTTTTATATATAAAGATTTTATAAATATTTTTATATAAAGATTTTTATAAATATTTTATATATAAAAATTTTGTTATATAAATATTTTATAATACCAAAATATTTACCAGAACCTCAGGTGATAAAACACCTTTACACTTAGAAAAGTTAAGAAGCATGGTTCTGACTTTCCTCAACTCTGGTTTCTAGAGCCCAAGCTCCGTGAGCATGGTGATGAGGGCCTGCAAAATCTTTCCAGCATTTCAGAGAGCCTGGTGGGATCACAGGGGCTGCCGTCCAGCTGCTGGTGAGGTCAGCATCATTGCTTTCAGCTGGCGTTTTAGTACAGTTTTTCTGGTGACCTTGTGCTGATCAAACTTTCAAACTTTCCATGTGGCTTTTTATGGCATTGCAGGAGTTACTGGGGTCATGCCTGGATAGGTGGCCCACAGTTCACCCACAGGCTCTAGTACAAGCCTTCCAGGGACTCATCTGTCAGCCCTGTTATTGCCTTCTGGGCTTTGGAGGGTACAGAGGTAGATGAAGTAAGCAGACACTATTGTGCTTCCTGTGTTGAAGTCAGGGCACAAGAATTTCCCGTATGCCACAAATAATGGTCCGCACCTGTATGGAATGCCTGGGAAATGCAGCACTGGCCATCCTTCAGCTTCTCTGCCTACAGCTATTCTGCTGGTGCGGCTCCTCCTATTCTCAGAGCAGAGAGCCACGAATGGGGCACTGGGGGCCGTGACAGGCATCCATTAGCTCTGGCCTTCTGGTTGTGGGTGGAGCCTGCTTGTCTGGCAGCCCATCCAGCATTGGATGGCATCAGTAACCTGAAAGCCCTTTTTCATGCTTAACTAGAGTCTGCCTCCCTGCCCTCACACACTCCCCTCCTAGCTCCGCGCCTGGGCAGCTACAGACGTCTGTCTGTCCCACATCCTTTAGGCTCAGCATCCCGAGCTCCTTTGGGTTTCTACTTGATTTTGGAACAATTTCACTATTGAACTATCCACATTCTTTGTTTTTATGCCTTTATTCCTCTACAGTTGACCTTTTAGACACTTTTCTAACCACCTCCCCCCTACCCCAAAAGATCGGGGAAAATAAGAAATTCAAATCCTTGTTTTGCTCCTCATCAGCAGTGGTGGTAGGGAAGGCGCTCACAGCGTGGAGGTTCAGCGGTCGTTTCATTCCTTCCTGTCAGCCAGTTTCCTCTCATGGGTCAGCACAGTCCTGTCTCTTAGCGTGGTAGCTGGCTAGATTCTTCTGCCGCTTTGGCAGTTACATATGAGTCTGGATTTAAAGTGGTGTTTGTTCCGGAGCTCTCCTGAATCTGACATTTGTTCCTCTTTCACCCTATACTTCCCTAGGCGTGATACTCTTCTTTACATCAGCTGTGTTAGAGAAACGTTAGCATGTGACAGATGTATCCTTGCTTGTTTAATTAATGAGCTAAACAGTCCAGAAACTTAGGTTACAACCAAGATAGTCTGGCAAGAAACATACATGAATTCAAAGAGGTTTGGGATAATTTTTATTAATGACAAAGCCGTAAAGAACTCCAAAGATACTTTAAGATGCTTGGCATCAGGGACTGTCTCATTTGTCTCCATATCCCCAGCACCAAGCAGAGTAATTGACATTGACTAATTGCCCAATAAATGTTCACTGAATGTTAGGGTAAGCTGGAGTATTTCCAAAAGGAACATATGCTCAGGATATTCTGTTAGAAGCTTACAATGTTAGCTTTTACACTTAGACCAGTGATCCATTTTGAGTTAACTTTTTTGTATTGTCCAGAATAGTTTCAGACAGTTGGGAGAAACCATTCTGTTTGATGGTTATTACGAGTTGACTAGGACCTGTCAGGTCATATAACCCAATAGTCAGCTGGAAACACTTGGTCACCTGAGATTGCCTACCTACATTTTAAATCTGGCTTCAGAGGGAACAGCCAGAAACTCCCCTCCACCCCCAGAATTTGGGATTGTCATAATGAAATCTTGGACTGAAGCAGTGCATATTTAACCAGCCCTCCTCAGGAGATTCGGTTCGGGTGACACTTAGCCCATACTCTGCTTAACTCTGAGTGAGGGCGTCTGGGGGCCGAGAATCCCACTTCTCCATTCTGGATGCACCAGTGCCTCTTCTACTCATCCCCAGTTGTGGAATGTTTGAATTGTTTCTCGTTTCCTCCTGTCACTGCCATGCTGCAGTGAGCACCTTGGAGCACCTGACTATCAATTCTGGAGGACAGATTCCCAGCCGTGGCTTTCCTGGGTCAATGTGACAGCCGTTTACATGCCCTCAGATGTTGGGTGGGTCCTGGGTGCTGCCCTGTAATGCCATCACACCCATCTGAAGTCCTGCCTGGGAGGCAGCAGACTCTGGGTGTGGCTCAACTTCTCACGCCTTTTTTGTCATCCTGCGTGACAGCAGCAATGCTCTTGCTGACCATTTTTATGGGACAGTCCTTCCTTGATGAGACCCAGATCCCTGTTCAAATCACTTGACAATGTAAAGAATATTATTCTTCATAAAGCATTTCCCAAAAGTAGTTTTTCAAAGAATAGTAACGAGTTTCATGTCAAACAAAATTGTGAGTTCAAATTAATTTTGGAACATACTGCACTTAACATAGGACAGGTTTTTTATTGCAGGCTTTCGTGGGGCTTTAGAAACCCAGGCACACAAGGAGGATGCACTGTTTGGCATTTCCCAAATGTACTTGACCACAGAATGTGAATAATTTGGCTTTATGCCTTCATATACCTTTTCTCTCTGCTTATGTAGAAACTCTTCTTTAGCTTCATATTTAAATAATGGAATAATCTAGTGATGCTTCATATCTAGAGATTTTTCTCTACATCCTCATCGATAAGACCTGTTTCAAGATACGGCAAGCCCTGGTTCTGATCTCTAGGGTCCTTGCCATTTATAGACTTTCATGAATCCCAGGGTGACTTAATTGTTTTGTTATATTTTTAGTGGCCTCCTACACTATGGAAGACTTTCTGAAAGCCCATATCTCATGCTAAATTTAGCTGGATTTTTAATAGCCTTGATTGATTGCTGGTCTTAATGGAAGAAAATGTGATCCTTTCTCCTCTTCCCTTGTCATTAAATTATTACTGATCTAGGACCAGAGGAAGCAGCCACCGCATACATGGGTGTATTTTTAAAAAAATTATGACACATCATCAAGATGGATATTCTTGCCCCTTTAATTCAACAGGCACCTGGTGAATGCCTATATATGCAAACATCATGTGGGGCTGGGCCCTGGGGCTTACCCTGAAGAGCCTTGGAGCCTGGAGCAGAACTCTCAGCCAGGGTCATCCACTGGTGCAGCCACAACCATCCCTACCTGGAGAAAGGGGCTAAAAGAAGCCCGTGGGATTAACAGGCATATTCCGAAACACCAACCCTTATGAGAGGGGTAGAAAAGGGAGTTGGGATTCAAAGCACAGGTGAGGTTAAACGGTTTGAACAAAACAGGCCTGATCTTGGGCTTCTGAAGTCCTGCCTAGTGTAACTGCTGACCTGAGGGCCTGTGGCTCCCCGGTAGTGAGGGAGGACCCAACTGGAATATGACTTCCACCTCTGCACTGGCCAGCCTGGTGGTGTGAGGCACATTTCTTACATCAGGTTCTCAGTTCGCTCTTCTGTAAAATGGAGTCAGCATGGGGTTATAATGAGGATTAATGGAAATCATTTACCTGAAATGCCCCAGAGGGTGCTTAGCACATACTTAGTGCTCCTTGTGGGTTCATTACTTTCCTTCCCTGTTTTTTTAGGGAGCCTGGAGTGTTACCGTGGCTTCTGATTAAAGGCTAGGTTGGCAAATGCAAGCAGGCACATGCCTCCTATAGTGCTGTTCTAGAGTAGGGTTGGGTAAGTGGGTCGGCAGAAAACTGATCACTCTGTGTTCTCAAGACAAGCAATGGGTAAGAAGACAAGGCCACAGAGGTCAGAGATACAGAAGGATAATTTCCAGATACGCTCTGCAGCGAACGCACTTACGTGACTGTAGCGTGGTTCTTACACTAGGGTGGCACAGAGTCACCTGAAGGGCTTGCTTAAACAGATCATGGGTGGTGGGTACAGCATTTCAGGTGGGGAAGATGAAAATGTTCTGAAGTGGGTGGTGGTGATAGTTGCAGAATAATGTAAATGTCCTTAATACCATGGAGCTGTATACTTGAAATGGTGAAATTGATACATTTTATATTGCTCTCCCTGCCCCACCACAGACAGACGGCTGGGCTCACTCCTTGGAGATTCTGATTCTGTACCTCTGAGGTGGGCCTTAAGAACCTGCATTTGTAACATTCCCAGGTGATGCTGCTGGTCTAGGGACCACTGTTTGGAACCCCTGCTGACTGGGTTGTGTGTGATGTAGGGAACCATTTAGCCAGAAATACTGGGGACCTTTGAGTAGTAAGGGAATTGGCTATGTCTTTTAGTATTACAGTTCTTATAGATGATAAAGACCTCAGAAAAATCTCACTGTGTCCATGCCCAAAGAGTTCCACCATGGACCCTGGCTGCTACTGTCTCCATTTCTCTCTATCTATTTTTAAAAATTTTAATCTTGAAATAGTTTAACACTCATAAGAAGTTATAACTGATAAGAAGTCAAAAATAGTACAACAGTCCCCTCTTATCCATTGGGAATACATTCTAAGACCCCTAGTAGATGCCTGAAACTGGATAGTCCTGAACCCTTTATCTACTGGTTTTTCAATCTGATAACTGAGACTGAACTGAGATTGAAGCCACTACGGGACTAATGGGTAGTGGTGTAAGCAGCATGGATATGCCGGACAAAGGGGTGATGACCCTCCTACATAGTATGGCATGAGATTTCATTACACTACTCAGAATAGCATGCAATGTAAAACTTGTAGGACGTCAGGACTATGCTTCACATAGGTCGTGCAAACACTGAGGGCGTATGGACCTGCCTTCTGACATGATGTAGAGTTGCTCGTGGTCCTTGGAGAAGGCCATATCCCAGAGGACGGGGCCAGGATCCACCACCTGCACAGTCTCATACTAGAGGGCATTGCCCCTGGGTCCATCCACCTGGATCTTCTTCAGCTTGCCACTTTTGGTGCCCACAAAGGCCAGAGAGTGATTCTTGTAGTATATGGCAAGATGTTATCACTGGGAAAAGCTGGGTAAAGGGTAGATGGCGCTTTTTGTAGAATAGTTCCCCTTGTCCTCACAAGTTTTACATTGCATGGGCGTAGGATTCTTGTAGTACATTATCAAAACTAGAAAGTTGGTGTTGGTTTAACACTATATGTTCTTTTAAAAGAGTGCTCAGCCGAAGACTAGGAATCTGTTTTCAACTACCGTTAGCCCCACTTTGGCAAGGCCAGGTGGGATAAGTGCTGGGGCTCCTGTGGTGGGTGTGCTGCAGTCTTCAGCAGAGCTTGGCTACCGAGGAGAAAGATCTAGACTGGACCGATCACCTGTGACTTGTGGCTGATCAGCTTGTTCTTTGGAATTGACTGTCTCATGAGATAGTGAGTTTGTCACCAGAGATACTCAAGCCAGAGCCATGGGATCTCTGTCCCCATCACTGAGAGGGAATTTGGACCATGTGCACCCTGAGCGTCTTATTCCTTAAATATCCTGTGATTCTCTCAATTGTTTTATTAGAGTTTGTGGCTGATATCAATTCGACTATGAGTCATGTGACATTCCATGTTGATGTAGTTGCCAAAATGATCGCCTTCCTGGGCTCTGCTCTCATTTGTTTGAGAGAGGAGCTGGGCCACAGAAGAGGGACTGGAGTCTGCTGGATTGGTGAAGAGTTGGGGTGTATTAGTCTGTTTTCACACTGCTGATAAAGACATAACCAAGACTGGGTAAATTATAAAGAGAAAGAGGTTCAGTGAACTCAGTTCCACGCGACTGGGGAAGCCTTGCAATCATGGCAGAAAGTGAAATGCACGTATTACATGAATGGGGGCAGGCAAAGAGAGAGAACTTGTGCAGGGGAGCTCCTCTTTATGAAACCATCAGATCTCATGAGACCCTACTATCATGAGAATAGCAAGGAAAGACCTGTCCCCATGATTCAGCTGCCTTCCACTGGGTCCCTCCCATGACAGTGAGAATTGTGGGAGCTACAATTCAAGATGAGATTTGGGTGGAGACACAGCCAAACCGTATCATTCCGCCCCTGGCCCCTTCTACATCTCATGTCCTCACATTTCAAAACCAATCATGCCTTCCTAGCAGTCCCCCTAAGTCTAAACTGATTTCAGCATTAACTCAGACGTTCACAGTCCAAAGTCTCATATGAGACAAGGCAAGTTCTGTCCACCTATGAGCCTTCATTAAAAGCAAGTTAGTTACTTCCTAGATGAAATGGGGGTACAGGCATTACATAAATACACCAATTCCAAATGGGAGAAATTGGTCAAACCTAAGGGGCTAAACTCTGAAACCTAGCAGGGCAGTCAAATCTTAAAGCTCCAAAATGATCTCCTTTTACTTCATGTCACATCCAGATCACACTGATGCAAAAGATAGGCTCCCATGGACTTGGGCAGCTCTGCTGCTGTGGCTTTGCAGGATATAGCCCCTGTCCTGGCTGCTTTCATGGGCTGGCATTGAGTGTCTGTGGCTTTTCCAGGTGCACTGTGTAAGCTGTCAGTGGATCTACCATTCTGGGGTCTGGAGGGCAGTGGCCCTCTTCTCATAGCTCCACTAGGTGGTGCCCCAGTAGGGACTCTGTGTGGGGGCTCTCACCCCACATTTCCCTTCCATACTGCTCTAGCAGAGGTTCTCCATGAGGGCACCATGAGGGCCCTGCCCCACAACGGATTTGTGCCTGGGCGTCCAGGTTTTTCCATGCATCCTCTGAAATCTAGGCAGAGGTTCCCAAACCTTAATTCTTGACTTTGTGGAAGCTTCCAAGGTTTGGAGCTTGTACCCTCTGAAGCAACAGCCCAAGCTGTATCTTGGCTCCTTTTAGCCATGGCTGGAGTGGCTGGGACACAGGGCACCAAGTCCCTAGGCTGCACCGAACAGGGGGACCCTGGGCCTGGCCCACGAAACCATTTTTCCTCCTAGGCATCCAGGCCTATGATTGGAGGGGGTGCCATGAAGACCTCTGACATGTCCTGGAGACATTTTTCCCCATTGTCATGGCAATTAACATTTGGCTCCTTGTTACTCATTCAAATTTCTGCAGCCAGCTTGAATTTCTCCTCAGAAAATGTTTTTTTCTTTTCTATTGCATTGTCAGGCCACAAATTTTCCAAACTCTTATGCTCTGTTTTTCTTTTAAAACTGAATGAATTTAACAGCACCCAAGTCACCTCTTGAATGCTTTGCTGCTGAGAAATTTCTTCCATCAGATTCATCTCCCTCAAGTTCAAATTTCCACAAACCTCAAGGGCAGGGGAAAAATGCCACCAGTCTCTTTGCTAAAACATAGCAAGAGTCACCTTTGTTCCAGTTCCCAACAAGTTCCTCATCTCCATCTGAGACCACCTCAGCCTCAATCTTACTGTTTATATCATCATCAGCAATTTTGGCCAGAACCGTTCAACACATCTCTAGGAAGTTCCAAACTTTCTCACGTTTTCCTGTCTTCTTCTGAGCCCTCTAAACTGTTCCAACCTCAGCATGTTACCCAGTTCCAAAGTTGCTTCCACATTTCCAGGTATCTTTGCAGCAGTGCCCCACTCCTGGTACCAATTTACTGTATTAGTTCATTTTCACACCACTGATAAAGACATACCTGAGACTGGGTAAATTAGAGAGAAAAAGAGGTTTAATGGAGTCACTGTTCCACATGGCTGGGGAGGCCTTACAATCATGGTAGAAAGTGAAAGGCATATCTTGGATGGATGGCAGCAGGCAAGAGAGAGAACTTGTGCAGGGGAACTCCTAGTTATAAAACCATTAGATCCGTGAGACTTATTCACTGTCACGAGGACAGCATGGGAAAAGACCCATCCTCGTGATTCACTTACCTCCCACTGGGTCCCTCCCATGACAGTGAGAACTGTGGGAGCTACAATTCAAAATGAGATTTGGGCGGGGACACAGCCAAACCGTATCATGGAGGTAGAGTTGGGGAAGAGACATTCCAGGGAGAGGAGATAACATATGCAAAGGTCCTGTGACATGGCCTTTGTATGTCAAGGAGATATTGATAAACCTTGGTATGAAAGACTATAGGTCTCTGGGTGCAAAGTGGTGACTGAGTATGAAGCTAGATTAGGCTTGGCCACCAGCTTGCTTTGCTGTTGATAGAATGTTGGTACAGGTCGAGCATCCTTAATCTGAAAATCTGAAATGCCCCCAAATCTGAAACTTTTTGAGTTGCTGACATGACACCACAAGTGGAAATTCTACACCATTCCCCATGTGATGAGTTGCAGTCAAAACTTTATTTCGTGCACAAAATTATTTCAAATATTGTATAAAATTACCTTTAGGGATGTGTAGAAGGTGTATATAAAACATAAATGAATTTCAAGTTTAGCCTTAAGTCCCATCCTCAACATATCTCTTTATTAAAGGCAGATATTTCAAAATCTGGAAAAATCCAAAATCTGAAAGGCTTCTGGTCCCAAGCATTTCAGTTAGGGCTATGCAACATGTACTTTTGAAGCTGCTTTGAGAATGCATATCATTGAGTAGTGCTAGTGGGGGCTTTTAAACTCTGAGGATCCCTCAGCTCCCCTGAAATAGGTAGGGTTGGTCAGTGATTTTGCCATGCACCAAAGCAGCTGCCTTGATCCCTCAGAGCCCTGGCATATCTGCCCTGGGTTGGGCCACCCCTGGCCTTGGCTGACCTTCTCATGGGTGCAGCAAAGAACCCAGTAGGATGCACCTCTCAAGTGCTTGGCAGCTTTTGCTGTACAGCTTTAGAGTCCTGTGGGTTATTCTTGTTGTTGCTATTCTTAAATATTGAGTGTCTGCAAAATTCGTGAACTGTATCTCGGCTGGGTGGGACCCTTTGGGACAGAAGATGGGGGGACGATGCAGTAGGGAATTGCAAAGAGGAGTTTGGGGACCAGATTGTCTTACAGGTTTATTTTGAACAACAGATAGGCTTGGTGTCACCGGAAGTGGGTAGGTTCGGGTTGCCTCTGTCTAGCAGGTGGCTCCCTTTTCCAGTGTGTTGCCCATTGATCTCATCTATCAGATCCGCTTGGGAGTATTTCATTATTCGCCTAATGAAGGAGTATGTGAGATTCCCAGAGGAGGAGGATCTACTTCTGTACTTGACCCGGGTGAGGACCACTGGGAACACTGGCACCTTTCACGATGGCAAACTCTGACATGTGAGAGTTTCCAGAAATATGGAGATGCTTATTTTAACCCTTTTTCTTTTTAACTGCAGAAGGGAATTAATAATGGGATAGAATAGCTGCAGGGAGTAGAGAGATGAGAAAACACTAGAAAAAATAGTACAGAAGTAGAGCTGGAAGAGAATCCAAGCGATGAGAACCTACTGATGAGAGGCATACAGAAATAAAAAGCCCAACTTCAGTGACCTAAATCAGGGCTCAGATGAGGCTGTTGGGGCTGCATGCTAGGAACACGTCCAGGAACAGTGGGCCTTTTGTCAAGTAAGCCTGCCATTCTCCAATTGCTGAAGACACTGAGGACCGTCAGGCCAGAAACGTATCACCCACTTTTTCTGAGAAGGGCCTTGACTTTAGGAGTAGTAATGTAGAAATGAAGAAGCCCCGTGGATGGTCCCTTAGGGGAGGCATCTCAGCAGAGGCCCTTTTGCAGGGGCAGCAGGGATTGCATAGCAAGACTGCATGCCCAGAGTTGCTGTTCCCAGGCCCGGGCTCAACTCAGGGCAGGGAGGTCTACTGGAGGCAGCGCACCACGCACAAGTTGTCGAAGAGATTGAGAGAGTGCAAAATCTGAGCTGTGCTTATGGGAAGCTCGGAATCTCACAAAACTATACCTGTGCTGCCCATAGTTTATGTTTAGTGAGTGAAATGATGATTGAGTAAGATAAGACAATTGGACAAAAAGGCTGGACCTTCTTGTGTGGGTATTGAGTGGAAAGTGATTCCAGTGGCTAGACTCACTCTCTGGACACAAGCTGGAAGTGGGGCTGCACAGGATGAACTAGAGCCCTCTTGTGCTCCCATCCTTCAGGCCTGTGGCTCTCATTTGAGACCAGTGGTTCTTAAACTTTTGCAGGCATCAGAATCACCTGAAGGACTTGCTAAAGCACAAATTGCTGGGCCCCACCCCAGAGTTTCTGATTCAGTGGGTCTGGGATGGGAGCCGGGAGTGCATTTCTAAGCACCCTCTGGAGATACTGATGCTGCTGGTCCTGGGATCACCCTCTGAGATACAGTAATCTAGACCAAAAAGGAGATCTGGGTCCTGGGGAGGGAATCTGCTTTCTGCTTTCCTAGGGACTAGTAAAGCAAGGAGACGCTTGGGCGGGAAGGTGGCAGTGGAGCGTGGAAGGGAGGAGTACCTTGTCATCATGTTGCACCAGCGGAGGACCTGTCATCCTTTATTCATCCTATGCTTCTGCTTACCCTCAGTCTCAGACATTTCAAAGGGCCGTTTATGACCCTGCATTTTTGTTTAAACAAGGAAGGAAACTGAACTGCCTGCTCCTGAGCTAGTGAGGATCATGGGGATTTTGTAGGTTATTTTGGTAGCTCATTGAGTTTTGTCTCAGGATTTCAGCAGAATCCAAGCCATGTGACATGGACCATTAACACTCAGCTGCCACCTGCTGGATCCTGCCCTGTATACATGCCCAGGCGTCTCTGAGGATGGATGCGTATCATTCACACACCAAGTCTGTTAGAGACAGCAGAAAACTTCGTTTTTTTTCCTGTGTCCTGGTGAAAGTCTTTTCTCTCTTTCCCTTGTGTTTCTTTGAGGGAGCTTGAGTGGCAGGATTATTGTTAAGAGTACTTTTTAAGTTCCCAACAATTAGATGGGAAATGAACTCAATGCGAGCTCACATTTTACCCTCAAGAAAATGACCTTAGGAAGGCCTTACTGTGGGATGGTTAATCGTTCTACTATAAGGACACATGCACACGAATGTTCATTGCAGCACTGCTTACAATAGCAAAGACCTGGAACCAACCCAAATGCCCATTGATGATAGACTGGACTGGGAAAATGTGGCACATATACACCATGGAATATTATGCAGCAATCAAAAATGGTCAGTTCATGTCCTTTGTAGGGACATGGATGAATCTGGAGAACATCATTTTCAGCAAACTGACACAAGAACAGAAAATGAAATACCGCATATTCTCACTCATAGGCGGGTGATGAACAATGAGAACCCATGGACACAGGGAAGGGAGTACTAAACACTGGGGTCTATTGGGGGGAATAGGGGAGGGACAGCGGCGGGGGGAGCTGGGGAGGGATAGCCTGGGGAGAAATGCCAAATGTGGGTAAAGGGGAGGAAGGCAGCAGAACACACTGCCATGTGTGTACCTGTGCAACTATCTTGCATGTTCTGCACATGTACCCCAAAACGTAAAATGCAATAAAAAAAAAAAAGAGCATGACCTGGCTTTGGAATGCCTGGATTGGGAATCCTTGTTTTGTCACTTCGTCACTGTGTGATCCTGAGCCAGTGATGGGACCTCCCTGCGCTTCAGTTTCTTCACCTGTAAAGTTGGGATTGTACTAGAACCTATTTAGTTGGATTGCTGTAAGGACCAAATGAGATAATATATCTCATGCAATTAGAATTGCACCTGTCACTTACAGAAAGAAGGCAATACATTTTTTTTTTTTTGAGATGGAGTTTTGCTCTTGCTACCCAGGCCAGAGTGCAGTGGCATGATCTCTGCTTGCTGCAACCTCCACCTCCTGGGTTCAAGCAATTCTCCTACCTCAGCTTCCCAAGTAGCTGGGATGATGGGCATGCACCACCACGCCGATCTAATTATTGTATTTTTAGTAGAGACGGGGTTTCTCCATATTCATCAGGCTGGTCTCGAACTCCCGACCTCCAATGATCTGCCCACCTTGGCCTCCCAAAGTGCTGGGATTACAGGTGTGAGCCACCGCACCCGGCCAGAAGGCAATACATTTTAATTCTTACTATAAGAGTGAGACATCCAAAGACATCTCATACTGTAAAGTGTGATATTAGTGTATATACTTTTTAAGGAATACAATCCCTTGTTTCCTACCTACTCAAGGTTATGTTTTATAGATGCTAACACTGTACATTATAGAGAAAATCAGCTGGAGGTTGGAAAAATGATACAGTTCTAAAATTCTTTAAGTCTCGCTTAATATTTTTACCTGTTACGGCTTTCAGCATCACCTCTCATTCTAATTTTCCAATAAGCTTGAGAAGCATGATGGAGCCATACATCATAAAATGAAGATGTGTACGAGTTTGATAAGGTCCGACATGGGTTGTTAATAACAAGACCTTACATACCTGGCCTCACGCTTTATTTAAATTTCCCATTTAATCCCTGCAGTGATCTCATTAGCTTCTGTTAATCCCATTTAACTGTTTGTGTGGTAGAGACTTCAGAGAAGTAACTGGCCCAGGCTCCACAGGCAGTTAATGACAGAGCTGGGATTTTCTTGTCGGGGGGCAGGGGAGACTTTCTGGTAAAGACCAGAAAACCTGCTAGACAAATTCTAAAAGAGCAGTAACAGTCGGAGCTGGGATTTTAACCTCATCTGTTGTTTCAGGGACCACCTTCTTCCCAGAGTGTTTAAACACCTGGCTGGTTTTTCACTTGGGTTCTCATTCAGATTTGTGATTCTGTTTGTTGAGAGATGATGTCCCAGTTACTCTAGCTCTGTTACAAACGACTCCAGAACTTGGGGCTGTGAAATAATCATTTTATTTTCCTCGTGGATTCTGTGGGTTATTCAGAATCAGTGTTCCATGACATTTGGGGCCTCAGCAGGGGAGATTCAACCATGGGAGCTAGAGTCGCCTTGGGTGTCTTTGCCCGTGTGTCCCACAGGTGCGTGGTTGGGACAGGGACCTCAGATGGGCTGTCAGCCAGCATACTTACATGTGGCCTTTCAATGTGGCTTTCTGCCTGGGCTGATTTGGGTTTTCTCAGAGCATGGCAGCCTGATTCCTAGTGAGATTTCTGAGACAGTGCAGTGGAAGTGCCTGGCACTTCTGTGATCTAGCAGTAGCTTCAAGGAAGGAAATGTTTTTATATTGAAAGAGGA
The DNA here is from genome assembly GCF_049354715.1 of Callithrix jacchus. NCBI lineage: Eukaryota > Metazoa > Chordata > Mammalia > Primates > Cebidae > Callithrix > Callithrix jacchus. The sequence goes on from NC_133518.1 coordinate 75,433,719, forward strand.
GAATATGAGCCATGTGTGCCAGGTATAGGGAGCCACCTGTGAGGATCCTGAGTAGAGGCTTAAGTCAGTGTGACAGTGGTGGGAGTGGGCAGGGACAGGGGATGCTGGGCCATTCATTCACCCCACAGATATTCCGTCTGTCTCTGAGCTAGGCAGAGTGAGCAGGGCACCAATCTAGTGGCTCTGCTGGATAATCACATCATATGGGAAGCCCGGGATTCCGCACTATATTCTCATCTCATTGAAAATTTGACCTTTTAAAGGTTTATTTATATTTAGCTCAGGACTTAAAGGTTCCATATAGTATCTAAAAAGGGAAAAGTCCATCTCAGTCAGTGTCCTGTCTTGCTTACGTTTAAGTTGGGTGGGAAGAAAAAACAGCAGCAGGAGAAGATTGGTTGTAAAAGTTTATTTTACATTTATGTGAAGTTTGTTTTTGGTCCTGATATTCTTCATAGGGTAGGTTTTTCTTTTAAGACTGTTAATAGTGTATTTCCTTTTTATTTGCCACTCCCCACCAAAATAAACCCTCTTTTATTTTTGAATCAGCTTCATATCCTCAGAATGTCCAACTTTAAATAATGGTTGGAGAAGCTCCAGGTTAAGTAGAGTAAAATCCTATTGCTTTTTGACCTTTGGGTTAGGATCAAGTGTGGTGTAATAAAATATCAGTCCCAAGAGTCACCTTTGCTGATTTTTTTCCTATGATTCTTTCCTGTTTTTCCATATTCATGCAGGTCTTGCAGCCAAGGATTGTTGCGTTAAGATCCAATCTGAAATTAAAACTTACGGTTTTAACCAATAAGCTGTAAAGCTGTTGGGCTCCCACTGGGATGTGGTTACCTTTCCCTAAACTTCCTGAGTTTCTCCTGTTAGCCCCACAGTGGATTTCTTATGGAGCCTTTGGAAAGTTCCTTGCCATTTCACGGCCATTTCCCGTCAGAGTGGGGAATATTGACTGTGCAAACCACTTAAGGTCACAGGCGCTGCAGCTGCGTTCCTTCTTTGCAGAAGCGGGGGTTCTCTGGGTGTGGCTGTGCTCAGCCCTTCCAGGTGGTGAAGGTCAGGCTGAGAGAGCAGGTCCATATCGGGATTCGGGCTCCAGCAGGATCGGAATGACTTCACCCAGACTTCTGGAGCTGGAGCTCATTCTCAGAACCTTCCAGAAGACCCTGCCCTGGAATTGCTTTCAGGGGTCTTTTTCATCTGTGTACAGAATATATTTCCATATATTTCCTTGGAGGAAGCTTTGCCGAAGGACCCTGGAGTCCAGGCTAATAGGTGGGAGCAGCTATGCACAGTTGCATTTCAGTTTTGATTATACGTCTGTTGGTGAGCATCTTGGTGGTGAGGATGTTTACACGACCACAGATGCTTCTCACCCCAGGTACCTGTGCCCTGTGCTGCTGGTGCCACTCGCCCTCAGGCATTCCTGCTTGGCAGTAGCAGATTCTAGATTGTCCCATTGTTGATTTGGGGGCTGCAGAGTGACTCGAGGAGAAGTCCCACTAATTGGCCTTCAGCGGGCACTTAACAGTGTATTCCACCGGCCCTTGCCTACTGTCGTTTTGTCCAGGTTGCTGTATAACTTTGACTTTCTGCCATCTCCTATTTAAGGGTAAGTAAAGGTAGTGAGAGTCACAAAAATAACATCAGTGATAGCAACTAGTGTTTACTGAGTGCTGAGCAGACCCAGGCGCCATTCTAACTTCTCTACCCAAATTGTCTCTGCTAGTCCTCACCACAGCCCTGTGAAGTGTGAACTGAGGCCAAGAGAGAAAAGCAGCTTTGCCCAAGGTGTTAGAAGCAGAAAGCACTAAACCAGGACCCAAGCCCAATTTGTGTTGACTGGGGAATCAATACTCTTACTCTTTGGCTGTTTTGTATTTTTTGATTTTTTTTGAGGTCCCAACCACAATTCTTTGGGACAGAGTCTAGCTCTGTTGGCCAGGATGGAATGCAGTGGCACAATCTCAACTCACTGCAGCCTCCACCTCCTAGGCTCAAGCCATCCCTCCCTCAGGCTCCCAATCACCTGGGACTACAGGCATGCACCACCATGCCTGTATAATCTTTTTTTTTTTTTTTTTTTTTTTTTAGAGATGGGTTTGCCATGTTTCCCAGGCTGGTCTTGAACTCAAGTGATCCACCTGCCTCAGCCTCCCAAAGTGCTGGGATGCCCAGGCTATCCCTTTAGAAGGGAGACTGACGCAGGTGACAAAGGATGGCTACCGAAGTGTGGCTACGTGGCTGTGCATCACCCACCCTGCAGTGTCTGCTGGCCAAGAACGGCGCTACGTGCAAAATGCTTTGAGCACTGTGGAAACAAGTCATTACAACTCAAAGCATTTTATTATTCTGAAAATAGGTCAAGGCTTTCATGATTGAATTTTAGGGGGGCTAATTTTAGACTCTCTGAAAATCAGTCTCAAGAAACAAAACCGAGAGTCAAGTAAGAGGATGCTTTGGGAACCGATGATTCTCAGAAGAAGCCATGAAAGGGTCAGTCCTACCCCCGGAAACGCTCACTGTCTAGCAGCCTGGAGCAAGTGGAGCTTCAGGTGGCTTTAATTCTTCCCTGAGTACTGCTGGTCTCCAGGGACACAGGGGTTAACTGGTCACCATCCTTGTCCTCAAGGGCCTCACCCTCCAGGAGGACACAGCTGGCAGTGACAAGATGTGCCAGTGCCTTCTCGCAGCTGGGCACACAGGGCTGGGGGAGCTGAGAGGAGAAAAGGATGAATTTGGCCTTGGCCTGGAGGAGCCTTTTAGTGTCTCTAATAGAAACACTCGTAACTTTCCTGCAGATGCGCTCCCTGTGATGAGGAGTCTTAGTATTTTTTTTTCTTTAATGAGAGACAGCTAGGCTTCTGTGTCAGTGTTGGGATCTTCATTTTCTTATGAGGGATTTCAGTTCAGCAGTGTGAGGTGGGTGGTGAGGAAACATTCCCCCGGGCTCACTTTTTCTTACAGAAGTCCTGATGGAGAGGGTGAGGTGGGAAGAGGGTGAGGGGGAAGACTTCATGGAGCATGGCAGGCATGCTCTGCGTGCCGCAGCCAAGCGCGGAGGTCCCAACCACAATTCTTTGGGACAGAGTCTAGCTCTGTTGGCCAGGATGGAATGCAGTGGCACAATCTCAACTCACTGCAGCCTCCACCTCCTAGGCTCAAGCCATCCCTCCCTCAGGCTCCCAATCACCTGGGACTACAGGCATGCACCACCATGCCTGTATAATCTTTTTTTTTTTTTTAGAGATGGGTTTGCCATGTTTCCCAGGCTGGTCTTGAACTCAAGTGATCCACCTGCCTCAGCCTCCCAAAGTGCTGGGATTACAAGGCGTGAGGCACCACACTCTGCCTCCAACTGCAATTCTCATTTAAAAAATGAAAATAGAGTGAAATAGAAATGGTAGAATCAAGTCAGTTTGCTCATTCAGAGCCATGTGCTGCTAGGACTCATGTGATGCAGTCTGACACAGGCTGACCCCTTCCCCTCAGGACCCATCCTTGGGGTTGACCAGTCCTTAGGCTCTGTTTCTCTGATATGGTGCAGGTGGTCAGCGGGGCTGGAAGAACAGAAATATGAGGGCCACATCCAGAGAAGTCATTTCCTTCCTGTGGCACAGCCATGGCACCACCCTGTGGATGGATGGGCATTCCCATGTTTGCTAGTTATATATGGCTGAGCCCTTCAGCCTTTCTGCCTCGCTTCCAGTTTCTTCCTTGGGTGGGAATGCCTTGAGCCTCAATTAACTGTTTGAGTTTTTTTGTGTATAAAAGGAATCCTGGCTGGGCATTGAGTGAATACAATCATAGAACCCAAACGATGCTGTTGGCGTCATCTGAGGCGAGGGTGGTGTTGGCACCTTCATAGCTGACATCAAATGGATCTCCAAGCCCAAGCACCAACAGGGGAACCAGCTATTGCTGCTTCCGGTGTATCATCCAAATGGGTTTTCCCAGCCATCTTCTGGTGCGTTTCTAACATATCCTTAAAAGGTATAAAGAAGTGGCAGAGATGATGGCTGGAAAGATTAAGTTCTTTCTCGTGGCTTCTTTAATTTGGAAATAACCAGCCTTCCTTCCATGTCCCCCAGCATGCATTAGAAACTTTTCCTGAACTGTTTTTGTTCCGTTTTTAATTAGGTTGTGGTACAAGAGGAACAATTAATAAAATCTTCCATTTCCACATCTACTGTGAAGCTTTGTGACTTCTTCCTGTGTGATGATGGTTAAGTGAGCAGAACATGTGAAATCTAAATAGATTTGTGGAAACAGACACACATTTTTATTTAGTCGTGAGCGTCACTTGGAGTATAAATAGAGCCCTTTGTGATTCGTATATTGGTCTTTCTTCCTGGAGGGCTTCAGTATTATCTCGTGCTGTCATCTTTATGTTGTATTGGAAAAATCTGGGGTTCTTTTTTCCTTGGTCATTTACTTTTTAAAGAATAATGTAGTTTTAAAGAATTCTTGCTATTTAATCTCAAGCCCAAACATGGTTTCTAGCGAGGAAATGATACTTACTAAAGTTTGATATTTTTAGTTCTAGAAAGAATTGTTTTGGGGAGCGGGAGGCTGCAGTTGAGAGGCAGAAGGAATGTTCGTGAGGGAAAGACTATGGTTCCTTTTGTTCTTTTGAAACTTGTGTTTCTGTTGGAAAGAAAGGTTTGATTTTGGAACTTTCAAGTGTACTGCTTGATGTTGCTAAATTTTAGTTAATTGCCGGGAAATTTTGGATGAGCTCATTTCATAAGGATTTATGTGCTTTATGGGCCGGTGTGGGGTAAGGAGTGGAGAAGCTTACCTCCTTCAGAAGGGTCTTCATCCCTAGAGGGACATGGAATGACCCACTGCTTTTTGGTGGGAAATGTAAAGGCTGGTCTGCTTTTGGATGATTTTTCAAGGAAGACGGCAGCTGTCCATCTTCAGTCTTGACCTGGCACTCCCTTAGGGAGCTCCTTCCTTTTACCCATCTTTTGCTCCCCATGGCTTGGCTGTGACACGATGCTTCAGCAGTCTTGCTTACTTACATCTGCTAACTGGGCAAGAAAGACCATTCTCCCATTGTCCCTGGACCACCACTCTGATGTGGATTTAGATGGGATCAGAAATTTTCTTGAGAATCCTTTTGTCCTTAAACAAAACGATGGTGAGAGAAATCCCATAAGCCATAATCTCAGCAGGCTCCTGGCAAGTCCCTAGCTATTTCTGTATCCAGGTCCCGAAGAGGGCTACTGGGAAGACTTCATCATGGTGGGAGGGAAGAAAAAAGGTAAAGTCCTAAGATGTTTTCTTCCTATTCTTTGTAATGCTTAGCCATGTATAGTCATGTGCCAGTCACCCAGGGCTGAGAAAGGGGAGCAAGCAGAGAAGGAGATGAGGAAGAGGCCAGATGGGGTGGTCCATAGTCAATTAGTGGAAATTAGATCATGTTACGGATGGGAAGCTTTTCCCCTCTATTCAGATTTAGGATCCTTCCCAAGAGAAGTTCCGAGAACCTGTCCTCTGGTATCTGGGAAATGGCCTCCCCAGCAGTGTGCATAGGCCCAGGGAAGCCCTCAGATCAACCCATCCTTCTCTTGGTCACATGGTGCCACCACTCTTTCAAGCCAAGTCAAATTGAATGTAGCAGAAAACCCAAATACGTTTATGCGGTAGAGACTTACTGTTCTCACACAGAACAGCATTAGTTTGGTAGCTCAATGAACATTCAGGATTAAGGATCCTTTTCTCTTTCTGTTCCACCATCCCCAGAACATGGCTTCCAGTTTCAAAGCTACCTCATGGCCCAATGTGACTGTTGGAGCTCCAGCCATGACATCCAAATTCCAGATAGGAAAAAGAAGGAAGAGAGGAGAATACAAAAGAAAATGATCTCCTAGCTAATTTGTTCTTATTTATGGAGTTTTCCTGGAAGCCTCACATTATGGTTTCTGCTTGTATCTTCTTGACCACCTCTTCTCCAGGGGAGACTAGAAAACGTCTTTTAGGTAGGCATATTGCAGATTGGAATAAAATTTGAGTTTGGCTAAAAGGGAAAAGTAGAGAATGGATATTGGCTAGACTTATAGTCTCTGCCATGGTCTAGTATATATGAAGTACCTCATGTGTGAACCTTAATATATTCTCCAAATATTCTGTTTGTAATATCTAACCCTCCTGTCAGATCCTAGGGCATCTGGGAGCCGGGAGCTTATCCTCTCCTCTGGATCTATCCAGGGGCCCACATGTTGGGGTTATAGCCCATCTTTGTTCAGCTGATTCAGATTCAGCCCTTGCCTCCTGTATCCCTCACCATGGACATGCAGTTATAAATGACTTCTTGCTAAGCATTTTTTTAGAATTAACATTTTCCCAGATAGCTTTTACATAATTATCCATTTAATCTGTTGTTAATGATAAAGATTCTAATAGTTATCAATAACATTGGAAAAAATAATTCTAGACATGAAAATTGGCAGTATGGTACATGTGAAGTACATTCCAAGTACTACCTGATTTCAGATATTATGAAAACAAGACAGGAGGGTTTCACCACTAGTCAGTATCAGATCGTTGGGGAGAAATCTTTATAAAAAACACCACTATTCACTCTTTTTTTCAAGTTTGAACTGACAGTGTGGAAAGATGGGAGATGTCTGAGAAAACTTGGGTCAGTACTTCATGCTCGTAAAAGGACAGGGAATCCTTCTGAAAATCTAGTTACATAAATTTATGTTCCACCACAAGCAAAGTCAGTGGATGGCTGGAAGGAGGGCCTTTCCCTTTTGCTCTGGATGGGAAGGAAACTCTGACTGCCGGACTTCTCAGTCGGAAAGTGTCTTTGGTGAGCCTCACCATGTGACTGGCTGATTCACGTCATCCGCTAAGTCTCAGGAGAGGTGATGTAACCAGGGACTGCAACTTCTAGGGAGGCAGGAAAGATCACTGTTGGCCCAACCCTCTGGCCTTGAAAGCTTGACAGGGCTTTGGCCCACGGCAGATGGAAGTTTGAGCTGCGTTTTGTAATTCTTTTTTAAATGCTGGCCAGATCATCCACTGTTCTTCTTCCCCATTTTTTCTTCTCCTCTTCCCTCCTTTTCTTCTTTTTACCTTTTCTCATTTTCATCCTGGATGTGCTCCTGTGTATGGTCATTCTGCTCTTCCCAAATTAACTCAGATCTGACCTTTGGAAATATCTATATTAATAATGAATCCTGTGGGCTTCCTGCTGTATTTCTGTTTTTGAGTCTGATTAACATGAGCTAGGAGGTCGAGTAGAAAGAACTTGGACTTTGGTGTCCAAAAGACATGGGTGTGAATTCTAGCTCTGCCATTCCTGGCTCTGTGACTCTGGGTGAGGTGCTTTACTTCACTGACCCTCCAGAATCTCATCTGGAACCTGAGGTTAATTCCTGTTTCAAAGGCTGGTAGGAGAACTGCTAAGAACTTTGGATTTTATTTACAGTGCTCTGGGAAGCAGGGAAGTGACCTGATATGGTAGATGTTTTCAGAAGAGCGCTCTGGCCCTATGGGAGAGTAAATGGAGAACAGAGGCTGGAGTGGAAGCAGACAGCCCAGCTAGGAGGCAAGAACAGTGGACAAGACGGCTGGTCACAGAGGGAAGCATTGGGTCTTGAGAACTTTTGGAGGTAAAGACAGTAGGGATGGCTGAAGTCTTAGATGTGGAAAAGGGAGGAAAAGACAACACTCAAGCCTGGATCTTAGGTTGGGGCCTGAGTACGTGATGGGTGAGGCCTGTCTGACAGCAGAGCCCAGGACTGTGCACCGGGATGATGCCCACAAGATGTTGGCTGGCCGGCTGGATTCATGACTGTCTGGAGGAAAGACGGGCACACGTGTTGTTGGGCTGTGTTGGATGCTGAATGTAGTTCTGTTTCTTGCTTTGAAGCGATTGTGCTCCACTTATCTGCCCTGTTTATATGGCAGCTTCCAGGATCAACTTGGGCAGTCCCGAGCAAGGTCTGGAAAGCAAGACTATCTCTCAAAAGTTTCAGGGTCCCTGATATTTACCTTGTTAACTCTGTAGATGACCTTGGTGCCTTCCCTGCAGCGGTCTGCTTTAATAGAGAGTCAGAACAAAGTGAGAGTGAACTCAGAGTGGGACTTGGGATGGGCTTTGGAACTTGAGCAGCATTCGCAAAGCTGGGTGCTGTAGTGCGTGACTATTATGGATGGGGCCAGGGCCCCACTTCCACAAAATTGTAATTGGATACATCTGGTAGGAGAGGTTCACCTGGAAATCTGGGTCTTAAACCACTTTGAGAAATGCTGCCTTGGAGGAGTTTCCCAGCGGCCCCTGTTCCGGTTCTTTTTCTTCCATTTTTTAAAAAGGAAATCCTTTTGGTGGCAAAATCTCCTCTTCCTGTCCATAATTCAGGCTAGGGTGGCACTTAGAGGCAGGCAGCCTTCCCTCCAAGGAGAAAGAAATCCTCCATGTGTTTTATGAGTATATTCCTAATAATGTCAATAGCAGCAAACAAACGCCACAGTGGTGATTTCATACTCCTGAAATTATTTTCATGGAGTTAGAGCCTAGATAAAAGTCTTTGGCAACTCTCTAAAGAATACTTCAAGAGAAAAAGAGAGGCCAGAATTTATAGAATCTAAAAATAGCAATTGACGTGCAGCTGTGTTTAGCCTGTCAGAGAACCTGTTGAGTCAAGGCGGGCAGGGGATTTTATTTCTCTGGTCCTGAGGTCATTTGTCTTGTTTAAGAAGGGGCAGCAAACATTTCCAAATAGGGATTGAGTTTTAAGGGGAGGAAGATGGCTGAATGTACGCGGTATTTCTTGTTTTCTACTCTTCCTACCTCCGACCTCATTCCACATTTCCTCTTAAGAAAAGGAAGGAGAGTTTGGTTTTCTCAGTAGAGCAAGTAGTGACTGCCTAGGTGGCAGGATTTTGGATGGTAGCGGTGATGTTACTTACTGATGGCATCTTTGATGACTGCTAGTCCAAGGAGTGGTGGGGGAACCTAACTATTTGGTCTTGGTGGGTTCTGTACGAAGTTGAAGGAATAAACCTGTAGTTGGAGAAATAACAGTGTGACTTCTCTAAGTCACACCTGATTGGCTGATTTTTGGACCTTCTTTGTCCCATTTCTAGTCAGGGATAGTGTCTTCCCCCTATTCCACAGCCCACAAAATAAGATGTCTCTCCCACTTTTTGCCTAAGCAGTCCTCAAGCCTGCATACTTAACAACATTGAAATGGCAGCATCTTAAAACTTGTCAACCAGTAGGCCTTCAAACTTCCTGCCCTTTACTATTTATTGAAACCTTGGTGGAAATGAATTGTTTGTGGTGGCGTGTTTGAAGGTTATGCCACCCGTTAGACTGTAGGCCAGAGGTTGAGAACTCGTGGCCCTCAGGTTGAGTCTTCCTCATCGTCATGCTTTGCTTGCCTGGCACAGTGTTGACCTGTATAATTGCCAATATTGGGAAACTGGGATGCTGTGTTTACAAATCTTGATTTCTGGAATCTCCTGTGTTGCTCTAAGATACATCCTTGGTTTAGACTTCTTTGGAGAGGTGTCCCCAGACTGCTGTGCACAGATCCTTGTCCTCCCAGAGGTGGCTCACCTGTGGGTCACAATGAGAAACAGCCATTGTATTTTCTTTGAGGATAATAACAAGGGGGTTAAATAAATCATATGTTGAGCACCTGGAAAACATATGTGTGTGCATAATGAGCGCCCTGTGAGCATTAGCTTCATCGTCGTCGTCAGTGTATTTTCTGCAAGGGTTCTGTTGAGGACATTGTTCATGACTTAACCCAGTGTCTTATGAGGCCTCATGAGAGACATGTCTGTCGGATCTCAGTTCCAGAAAATAGCCATCCTTCTTCTGAATTACTGGGTCATCCAGTAATTCATCCAGACGTTACTCAGGTCTCCAGTCTTATTTCTATCTTTGTACTAGCTTTGCAGAAGCTCAGAGGCGACTGTGTAGTTGATGTCTAGCAGGAGGACTTGGGTTTGGTTTATTGACCCCTTGGCTTCGCGTGCCGTAATTTCCTTACTCCTCTGCTTTTCTCACTTATTTTGTTGTGAGCAGTGTTGTAAGCAGTCTTATATCCTGTTGGAACAAGGCGGGGTATGAGTTAAAAAACAAACCAAGCACCCATTCCTCTGAGAGGGGATTATAGGCTTCCACATGAGGACAGGTCTCATGCCTTAATCTTGGGACTTCACACGGTCTCTCTTCCTTCTAGACACTACTGACCTCTCACCGTCACATTGGACTTGATTCTATCAGTGGTGCTCATGCGTTCCCTTGAATCTAGATACCTGTACCATCTGTTAGAGAGTGGGATGGCTTATTTTCCTGGGTAGACCGATTGTATTAGTCAGCTGTTGCCACAGAGCAGACGGCCCCATGACTCCACGGCACACATCAGGAAGTGTTTGTGTTCTCATGGGCCTGTGGGATAGCTGGGTAGTTCTGCTGCAGGACTGCACGTCATCTGAGAACTCTTCTCCATGTCTCTCATCTTCCTAGAACCAGTTGGCTACTGGGGCAGGTTCTTCTCATGGGGATGGCAAAAATGCAAGGGGGGCGTGCAGAAACACGTGAGGCCTCTTAAGGGGCAGGCTCGGAACTGGCACTTCCACTTCTGCCCTCATTCCACTGGCCAGACCAAGTCATGAGGCCCAATCCATCCGTAGAGTGGGAAGATAGAGTAGAATAGAATGGCCTCTGGTGAGAAGAGCCTCAGAGTCAATGACAAAGGGTAGAGGTACCAGGTGGTGGGTAAGGGGCAGCTGATAAATAATGCAGTCTAGCCTGTAATCCCAGCACTTTGAGAAGCCAAGGCGGGCAGATCATGAGGTCAACAGATGGAGATCCTGCTAGCCAACATGGTGAAACCCCGTCTCTACTAAAAACACAAAAATACAAAAAGAATCGCTTGAACCTGGGAGACGGAGGTTGCCGTGAGCTGAGATCGCACCACTGCCCTCCAGCCTGGTGACGGAGTGAGACTCGATCTCAAAGAAGGAAGGAAGGAAGGAAGGAATGAGGGAAGGAGGGAAGGAGGGAAGGAAGGAGGGAGGGAGGGAGGGAAGGAAGGAAGGAAGGAAGGAAGGAAGGAGGGAGGGAGGGAGGGAGGGAGGGAGGGAGGGAGGGAGGGAGGGAGGGAGGGAGGGAGGGAGGGAAGGCAGTCTATCACAGGCAGTGTAATTATTTGAAGACCATAAGGTTGGGCATACAGCATAGAGTATCTAGTTCTTAGTGGCTACGTTAGCTATTCTCTACCCTCTCCAGATCCATTCTCCACTATTATCCCCCCTACTTTGTGCTCTTGGGAGGCTGACCTTCCCCTCTGGCTTTTAGTTGGGTTCAGTCAGAGGGGAGCACTGGAAAAATAGGGTGGAAGAGTGGTCAGCCAAGTGTCCATGGCCGTCTACAGAGGCCATAGCTTCTGCCGGGTAGCTAGTTCTAAAAACTTAGGGGTTCTAGTGACCACTCCCCACCTTGCTCCTTCAGACTTAGGATGTTAATAGCTCCCTGCTTTGCCATGGGGGTCTCTTTTAAACTGACCCCCCTCACTGTTGTAAATAGTGCTTTCAGTGAATTCCTTTCATCTCCCTGTTTGCAGGAAACATCTGCTCCTGGCCTGGACCCTCATGGATACAGTAGCTGCTTAATAAGTGCATGGTTGACTATCAGACCTCCTTGTTTTTCCTCCCCTCTGGCCTCTACCTCACTAACTGGTCACTTCTAGCCTGAAAAGCCCATGGGATGTCAGCTGGGGATCCCTCTCTTTTTCCCCGTAACTTGGCCAACCACCATTCCTCTCCCAAGAACCTGGCAGAGTAAATTCATCAGAGCAAGTTCAAATAAATACGGTTTTCCTTTTCTTCTTTGGGATTTCTTAGCATGCCCTTTGGGACAATTAGGGAGGGATTCTTTCAAGTGCAACATTTTCTCTAGCAATGTGGGGAGTTTTATTTTCCAGATGTGACTTATGCCATGTCACATTCCAAGACGGGAACATGGAGAATGCTTGTGGCTAAAGAAGTCTCAGCACAAGGAAACTATAGGTGAAATCTAACAACGGTCATCGCCTCACTTTATTTGGGACGGTGTAGGGAACACTATTGTGTCTGACTTCATAGAGCAGTATATTTGGTTTTTTTAAGCAGGAAGAAAGGGGTCCCCAAATTTTAATTTCCTGATTGAGTTTGAGAACCATCAGTGCATTTCCCAAGCTTCACTAGCGAAGATGGTGTTTCGTTAAAAATTCGGATTCCCACTGATTCGTATCCAGTGGGTTTGGGAATCTCTCTTCAACTTGTATCCTGAGTAACTGATACAGTCATATATGGGAAGCACTGGGCACTGGTCATGATTCTCATGTTCTGGTCTATGACTGAGGAGGAGTTCCATGATGAGAGTGATAATGGCGATGGTGGCAGACAACAGCGTGTAACATTTAGAAATACTGTAAGAGGTTGCTGAGGTTTTACATACATTCCTTCTGAACTTGTATTTATCTAGTATTGCCTGTTCCAACAGTGTTTTACCAGAATTGAATGGGAAGAAAGGTACTAGCAGGTTTTGTTAGATGTTCTACTTGATACCAGAAGCAAAGATACAGAAATTGTATGTTCTAAACATGCACGCTCCAAGCAAAGAGCCTTTAGCCAACCCTTTGAGAACCACTGTATGACTTCTTGATGACACTCTTTCACCTTTACCCTATTCCTGAATCATGCAAGAGGTGTTTCTAGAAGGCTCTGCAAAGGACTTTCTCTGACAGATGTCTCTAGGCAGGGGGACATCCCGACTGACTGTTCTCTGGAGAGGAACACAGATGTTCCCTCCTAAAAAAGGACATGCTGGGCTGCTTCTTAAAGGCCATGAAGTCTCCTTTTAGGAATGCCATTTCAGGTTTCTGTAGCAGTTCTGCAGAAAGAAATGCCTAGAAAATATATAATTACTCTGATACCAGATGACTTTGCGGCCTTCAGTAGCAAATGCATTGCGATTGTGCTCTGAGAATTTTTCGGGGAAAATTCCAAACTTTATTAATTATTGTATCAGGGGAAGCATCATGTTACTGAATTTTAATTAGAGTTGCTGGGCAGCCTGGGCTGCCTCTTAACTTAGGGGTCACCTGATCATTGCCTGTGAGGCCCACTGAGGAAATGTCTTGCTGCCATTCTGAGTTCACTCAGAATATGGACTGTTTCATTTTTCTGTTGTCCAGCACGTGCTGTTTGTGACATTTAGCTCTTTCACTTCCTTTCCATCCCCACATCCACACCCTTTCTTCTTGCTTTTGCAAAATCTATGACACTGTCGAATGGATGATACAAGCCTAAGGGCTTTGGGGGGGCAAGAGCTGTGATGCCCACATTTTGGCGTTGGCATGCTTACCTCAAGCCTAAGGGCTTGGGGGGACAAGAGCTGTGATGCCCACATTTTGGCATTGGCATGCTTGCCTCAAGCCTAAGGGCTTGGGGGCATGAGAGCTGTGATGCCCACATTTTAGCGTTGGCATGCTTCCCGCATTCATGGGTTGAAGCTGACTTTTCAGCATCCCTGGTTTAGCGTATATTGTGTTGTGTATCTGGGAAAATAGCGTGATATCTATTTTCTCATTCTGCATTAAAATAGCATCTACTAACATTCAAGACTCAATTAATTGAACCAATAATTACTATGTTAAAAATGGTCTGTATGCCCCAGGGCAGAGATTAGGTCATGGTGGGCATTTGAGACTTAGGGCCATAGACCCTGAAACATGCATTCTCCAGAACTGAGCATGCAGCTGTTCACTTCCGACCTTACAGCTCAGGCTTTGGGGAAATACAGTTAAGTTCAGGTCCTAACTGCAGTCATGAATTTCAAGCTGCTTCTTACTGTTTTTCTTCCTGAAAGACAAAGGGAGTTTTATGCCATGGCATTTTGAGGACAATGTTGAATGAATTGTTATTAGATGGGAAGATGTATGAAAGCTGAGCGGTTTGTAATATCCTTCAGAAAACCAAACCAAGAACCCACCCACCCCACCATTTATTCATCTCTCCATTTGTCCTCCCACCCATCTACCTACCCATCCGCTGACTCATCCATTCATTCACCCATCCATTTCAACATTCACCAATTCCTGCAAGGTACTAAGTAATGCATTTATATGCTAGGGGTGCAAAAATAAAGACTAATAATAATAATAACCATCATTTATTGAGAACCTACTATGTGCTGAGCAGTGTCCAGTCTTCAAAGCAGCTTGGTGAGTAGGAATTATACTCTCTGTTTTATGAGAGAACAGAAGTGAATGTACTTGCCTGGGTCACCGGGCCAGTCAAGGCGGAGCAGGCCTGAGGCACCCTTGACACATTAGAACCAGAGAAATAGGTAATTCTTTTCTGTGAAACGGACTCTTCTGCCTGGACCCAGGCCCACGTTTGCATGTAGAGTGGCTCGCGGTGGCGGAGTCGGAGCTGGAACAGCCCTCATTTGTTGTCTTCACTCCTCGGCTTATCTTCCTGCTATCAGAGAAAAAGGGAGAGGGATCAGCTCTTGTTGCTTGGCCTTGCCCTTTACAGCCTCTTAGAAACTCGAGTTCTCTCTGGATTCACCCTGTCATTTGATGACACAGGAGTGAAAATGGAGGTCCACTTAGTGAATATCTAAATAGTTAAAGATTATGAATCGAGATAACTGTTCTGTAAACACTGCTCCACACTACCTTGACAAATACACCTTTATAACAACTTGGAAGGCCTGGGTTGTATTTTGGTTTCTCAGGCTCCTCAGAATTTAGTGTAGGAATGGATGGCTTGGGGAGAGCCAGCCCCCAGCCCACTCCCCACTTCTCTTTCCATCTGGCTGCATCCCACATGGTAATGGGCATTCTGTGCATGCATGTGTGGACACCCATCCAAGCTCCGTCCACCCCCTCCCCACAGAGGCTGCCCTTGGGCCTTGGGTGGGTGCACTCACTCATGGTGCACTTTACAGCATGGGGGATGAACCCTGGAGCAGAGGCCAACATGGACCCTGAAGGAGGATTCAGGGCTGTTTGGACAGGGAATTCTGTTGTCCTGGGCACACAGAACATATCTGAAAGAGGATGTCGGCACTGACCTTGGCTTCACAAACTCATTGCCCCTTGCAAAGAAATAATCAGGAGGGTCTCCTGAGGTTGGGGTTCAGAGCAAGGGCCCCTTTTACCTGGGTCTTACCCAGGGTGACACCATTTCTGCCAAGTCAGAGGATGAAAAGCACCATGGAAGCCACATGACCCACCTCTGTCATTTTATGGAGAGTGAGCATGGCTGGTAAATCTCAGTGACGGCTGGATCCCCGGTTCCCTGGTTCTCCAGTTCCCCAGCAAGTGCCGTGTCCTGCTTTTGCGTTTCTGAGCATCATCCTCGTGGCATTCTGGAGCATGAGGACCCAAGGCCAGGTCTGAGTGGATGACTGCAGTTACGTTCATGGACTCAGCTGCGGGGGCAGGATGATTGAACATGTTTATACAAAGCTGAAGCTTTGGAAACAGGTTGCGGTGCATGTCTTAGCAGCCTCACTGACCAGCTTGGTGATTTTTGTTAAACTCCTGGAGCCTTGGCTTCCTCGTCTGGAAATTGGAGATAAAACGGTGTCTGCAGGTAGTTATGTAGATGGAAAATGAGATGTTTTTAGAAATCTCCACACAGCACTTGACTTTCCCAAAGGGAACATCAGTGAATTGCAGCCACTGTGACTGCAGCTTCTACTGTTGTTCTCCAGGTGTCCTGGACCCCACTGAGAAGAGGCTGCCATTCATTCATTCACTCACTTACTCACTCAGATATTCATAGAGCACCTATCATGTGCCAAGCACTATTCTGGTAGCATGGGACTCACCAGTGAACAAGAGAAGCACAATTCCCTGCCGTAGTGGAGCTGACATCCCAATGGGTACAGGCAGAGGTAAACCATAAACATACTAACATGGAGATATAGACCACGTGAAATAGAGAGCGTGGGAACACGAAAGCGGTTTCATGCTGTGGAAAAAGTGGTTAAGGGAAAGGGGTTTGGTCGGCCCAAGGCGCACCGTGATTTTAAATAGGGTGGTCAGGGCAGGCCTCTTGAAAGAGGTTTTTGATCAAGGACTTGCAGGAGGTGAGAGGAGAGAGCCATGTGGAGGAATCTGGGTGAAGAGCATCCGGGCAGCAGAAACAGCTGCTGTAAAGGCCCTAAGGCAGGCGTGCCTGTTGTTCCAGGGACAGTCAGGAGACCAGTGTGTCTAGAGCAGAGTGAGGCTGTGGGTGTGGGTATTAAGAGAGGAGCTCAGAGGCATGATCAAGGCTTGGCCGTGTAGGGCCTCATAGACCATTGAAAGGACTTGGCTTTTAATCTGAGTAGGATGGAATCATTGCAGAGTACCAAGGGGGCAAATGACGCGACCTTCTACACCTCCTCCCACACCTTGGGCCTGTAGGCTGCCTGCATTGTTAGTCCTCCCTCACCTCCTGCCCCAGGCTCACTGCCCCCATCCGTGTGGCACCCCCTCCCTCCCTGCAGCCACCATCCTCTAACAGGTAGAAGTGTGGCCTGGTCCCACTCCCTCAAGTCCCAGCTGCATTACCAGCCAAGGATGTGGTGCATAGTGTTCTGGAGCTCCTTTTTCAAAAGGAGTTACAGTGCTCATGGGAATTCGGGACCCAGCAGCCTGGCGGTGCTTGCTTCATTCTGAAAAAGCTAGTTGTGGCCACCCTGTCATGAGCCATGACTCTACTGGGCTCTCCCTGGCCCCCATGGAGCTTCATAGTGTCCTAGGCCACCTCAGGCCCCTGTTTTCCTGGCTGGCTTTATCCTGCTGAGCAGTGGGACAGAGGACAGGAAGATGAGAGGAAGATATTCCAGGGCTGGGTGGAGGGTCAGGGTGGAGTAGAGCAGTGTGAGGGTGTGAAAGGGAGCCAGCAGGAAGGAGGGCTGGGTTCTCATTCTCTGACCCATTCCCAGTCGTGGCTCTCCCATAGGGTTTCACAGCTCAGTCCGAAGACACATTGTTCCTGTGCATGGTCTAGCCAAGCCCAAATATTTAGCTGCAGCCACACCAGCCCTTGTTCTGCTTATAACTGTGGTGTAGACATCAGTGCAGACACCCTCCAAGAGATACCCACCCCATCCCTTGGCACTGGCCTGGGTGACCTTGCCTGGGGCTGGAAGGTTCTCTTGGGTTATTTGTCAAAGTTCAGACGTCCCCTTTTCCTGGTCTGTGGGTGGGCCCTAGAGGGGGATGGAAGAGGACTAAGGCATGCTTCACCCCTGGCTCCCTGACACAGAGATGAGGGTGGCCGCTGGGTCAGAGGGCTTCCTGTTGAGTCAGAGCCTCCAGCTGATATGCCCACTGTCCCACCCTTACTCCACGTAGATGCAGGGTACCCTGCAGCTTTGTTTCAGGAGGAATTCTGCCAGTGGAAACCCCGCATCCTTAGCACAGCCCTGGGGGTTATCAGGGTGGCTCAGACGGAGGAAGTCCTCGCCCCTGCTGCCCTGCTCTGTCCCACCCTGTCCTGCAGCGGGGAGGCCCTGCCCATGGGAGAGTCTGCCTTCACTGGGCAGTGCTGCTCCTCCTGCCCCTGGGCTCCAGGGCTCTCGGTTTTGCGGGTAAAACAGAGATGCTAGGCTCTGCTTTGTGATCTGGAAGGATCCGTTTCTCTTCATTTCCCCCCCGCCACCCCTTTTCATCATGTCTGTGTGAAGACGAAAGCTCTTGTTTATATGAAAGGGCCACTTGCCTAATGTGCCTGGAGTTTACTTGCTGGAGCATTTCCCATTTTCATATTCAGTTCAGACCTTGGCTGCAGTAGGGAGGTTATGTAACCTGGGATGGAACAAATCCCATTGGCATCTGGGGACCCTAGTGTACCCCACCCTTGGCCAGTCCTGCAAGGGAGTGAGTGCGCCCCCGATTGTATTGTACTCAACCTGCCAGCCTCTGTGGCTGCCAGCACTGGGGAGCTGGGGAGTTGGAGTGACAGAGAAGGAGTTGGCAGCATTTAGAATGGAGTCAGGAGGAGGATTTCTTTCGGGGATTGGATTCATAGATCTGCTTCGGAGCTGTCTCCTCCTCAGCTGTAGAACTCGGGGGTCCAGACCTTCCTTGCACACAAAGCCTTGGCCTTTCCTATCATCATGTCTGTGGATCTTAGCCAAAACCCCGAGCCCCACTGCTTGAGCCTTGGCTGGATTAGGGAACTGTCTCTGGCGCTTTTCTTCCTGGCTGTCTGGGGAATCTGTCTCCACATTCCGACCCATCCCCAGCAGCCTTGAGGGCTGTGCTTCTACCCCTAATTCCCAGCCTGAGCTCCTATGGTTTCTACTCAGAAGCCTTATCTGGATCTGCATGGAGTTACTTTGACAAAGGGTGGGATGTTTCCTAGGTTATGAGGCCCTGGACATTTGTCTACCTGGGGTTTTAAAAGGAGGCAAATATATAGAGTGAATTTTGGAGCCCTGAACTTAGTCATGGGTGGATAGAGGTAGGGTGAAGAGGGGGTGCAACCTCTGCCTTCCCTCCCCATGCCCCCATATTCTGAGATGGTAGAGAACCCTTTCATTTCTCCAACCTCTCTGCTGCAATCCCTTAGGACCTCCAGGACTTCTGCTTCCTGGGGGCAGGAGGAGAAAGAGGCAGTGAAGAAGGCACACCCACCCCTTAAACACTCCAGCCTAGAAATGCCCAGATCCCTTCCGCTGACTTTCCATTGGTGGGAACTAGTCACATGGCTACAGCCAGCCTCAGAGGAGGCTGGGAAATGTGGGTCCAGGCTGAGCGCCACGTTGGTGATAACTCCACATATCGGTGGTGGGAGATGGAGAGGAGGGGGTGTACTTGGGAGACGGCAAGGTGAAGTCAGCAGGATGCCTTGAGTATATGTGGGTGGATGACACCAGGAGTCCAAGGACCCCTCAGGGTTCTGGTTTGGAGAACAGGGTGGCTGGTACCGCTGAAGGCAATGGAGTTGACAGGAAGAGGGATGATGCTGAGAGGGAAGGCTCCTCTGTCAAGTGCCCAGCAGGAGGCATGTTTTGTGAACGCAGGAATGAGTGGACATGGGAGTGATGAACCTGAGTCCCTTCTGCCAATCCCTTGCAGCCGTAGTGGAGACAAAGTGTTTGGTAGCTGTACTCCACAGCCTGAAACCATAGCACCTGAAGAAACTGAACCAATCTGTTCTCAAGTACAAAACTAGCAGTTAGAATAATCAGGGGAAAAAAGGCATAATCAGTAGCCCAGTGTTTTTTGCGCAGGCTGCCGTAAAAAGAAATAGAGTTGTTTCTTGGTGTGTGTGGGAGACTGGCTCCGGGATCCTCAGTGGCTACCAAAATGCATAGATGCTCAAGTCCCTGATACAAGATGGAATCATATTTGTATATAACCTGCATATATCCTCCTGTGTACTTTAAGTAATCTCTAGATTACTTATAATACCTCCTACAATGTCAGTGCTGTGTAATAGTTGTCATACTGTATTTTTGGTATTTTTTTTTTCTGTATTGTTATCTTTATTGTTTTTATTCCCACATGTAGGACCAAGGGTGACAAGGCTGCCAGGAAGCCTGGGATCGGAGCCCCAGGGGCCATCTGAGCTCTGGGTCAGCAGCAGTCATTGGAGCAGGGATCTGGGAGGGCTTTTCAGGTGGGGGCTCAGCTAGGGGTCTGGCCCCATTCCTGCCTGACGGGAAGCCTTCATTAATGTACGTTTATACCTGGAGCAAGAGGAGCTGGGGAGGGGACTCACATCCCTGCCTGTGGGGGAAGCAGGGCAGAGTGAGGGAGAGTGTGGTCTGCTTCCTAGCTGACATCTTCTCTTGCTCTCAGCAAGCTCCCCTGCCTCTTCCTTTCATTCTGGCAAAGCATATGGAGGAGACTCAACAGTGAGAACTAATATTCAACAGTGAGGAGCAGATACAGTTTTTAAAGCAGGGGTCACTGTTAAGGAAGTTTGCATTTTGTTTTGTTTTTAAATTTTTAAATAAAGTTTGAAGTGAAATGTCTGAGAGGCTGCATAATAGAGGTGAAGGGCACAGACTTGGGAGCCCCATGACCAGGGTTTGAATCTGAACTCGTGGGCAGGTCGCTGACTGCTCAGTCCTCAGTTTCCCACCTGTAGTGATAACAGTACCCTCCTACAGTCATTATGAGGACTAAATGAGTTAACATTTATAGAGCTCTTACCACAGCACCCCCAGCACTTAATAAGTGCCGTATGGTGGGTGTTAAACATATATTTAGGGGAATGGGGTCTCACTGTGTTGCCCAGGCTAGAGTGCAGTAACTGTTCACAGGCACAATGACAGCCCACCCTAGCCTCCAACTCCTGGGCTCAAGCAGCCCTCCCTCCTCAGCCTCCCAGGTAGCTGGAACTACAGGCATGTACTGTTGCACCCAGCTAAATTTTTAAATATTAAGTTTTGCTAAAGAGTGGGTAGAAACCAGAGTGGTGGTAATTTCTGGTTCTCCCTACTTATCTCCCTCAAGTATTTCCAAGTTACTTCTCTGGGAAAGTCTGCTTCTTTTTTTTTTTTTTTGGAGACAGGGTCTCACTTTGACACCTAGGCCAGAGTGCGGTGGCACAGTCTCCACTCACTGCAGCTTCAACAGCCCCCAGGCTCAGGTGATCCTCTCCCTCAGCTTCCCAAGTAGCAGGCACGTGCCACAATGCCTGGCTAATTTTTTAAAATTTTTTTTTGAGGTGGGGTTTTGCGATGTTGCTCAGGCTGGTCTTGAACTCCTAGGCTCAAGCAATCCACCTGCCCCGGCCTCCTAAATGCTGTGTTTATAGGCATTTGCCCCGTGCCCGGCCTGCTTCCTTGTTTTTCTACAGCTCAGTAGCTGTGGAGTGATAAAGATAATCAACTCTAGTACTGTTTCAAGACTGCAAGGGAGTATGTTCCTGCTGGGTGAAATGCAGCTTGCAGCTGCCATGCTGAATTTAGGATTAAATTGTGTTCAATCCTAAAACAAAATAAATAGATAAATAAAACCCGAGGGTTGTTGATATTATGTCCATTTTACAGATGAGGAAACCAAGCCTCAGAGTAGGTTTAGTAAGTTGGTCTAGGTCCAGAACTCAAACCCAAGTTTGTCTGAGGTCCTGATCTTTCCACAATGTCAGGCCTCTTGTCTCCTGCAAATGCTGTTGTTTCAGTTGCCATTTGAGTATTACCCTTCTACTGTAACTTAAATGATGGATTACAGTGTTTGTCGAGCATCTGCTGCCTTTGAGAACTGTGGGAAAGCAAGAGATAGCTCAGGATGAGGCAGTGGTTGCAGTGTTGGGAGGAGCTACCTGAAACACTGTGTGGTTCATGTGAAATTCCATGTTACTCCCTGGCAGCGCTCGGGAGTCCGCAGGCGGAGATGACATTGGCACCTATGGGCATCAAGGAAGGTTTCCCTAATAGAATATGTAGTACAGGCTGTGCCTTGAAGGCTGGGCAAGGTTTTAGGAAGGGGACAAGGAAGGAGACTCTATTGGAGGACAGGGACGGGGGTTGAGGAACACATGAGACCAAGATTTATATAGTTGGAGGGAAAAAGGCTGGAATCAGATTGCTAAGTTAGATTTAAAACTGGTTATGGCCAGGAGGGGTGGCTCGCACCTGTAATCCCAGCACTTTGGGAGGCAAAGGCAGATGAATCACCTGAAATCAGGAGGTCGAGACCAGCCTGGCCAACGTGGTAGAACGCCATCTCTACTAAAAATACAGAAAATTAGCTGGGTAGCTGGGCGTGGTGGCCGGCGCCTGTAATCCCAGCTACTTAGGAGACTGAGGCAGGAGAATCGTGTGAACCTGAGAGGCAGAAGTTGAGTGAACTGAGATCCAGCCATTGTATTCCAGCCTGGGCAACAAGAGCAATACTCTATCTCAAAAACAAAGAAAGAAAAAAAGTTGGTTAATATTCTATGGGGCCATCCACAGAAACCTTTGGGATATCTTTCCACCAGACAGGAACCATTTATGGCTTATCGGTGTTTCACAAATTAGTTTCTAACTTTTAATCATTTGGCCCCTGTTTAAGGGTAAACAGTAAGTAGAACAGAGATTCCTTTCCCTTGAGAATCACGTGACCTTTAGGCAGTCTTGTTGAATAGTGTTATAGGATGACATTAAAGGGGCACTTGGCATCTCTAATATTTTTGTCTTATTTGAAATCTGAAAGATTTCTACTGTCAGGAAGAGCAGCAACAATGTCATGGTTGAGAAAAAGCCAGAAAGTTGAAAGAGGGAGGCAAGCACATCTCCAGACGTGTCTAGGAGGAACTGGAAGCTTCAGAGGCCTGAGTTTTGGGTAGCACAGGGGCAACAGACCCCAGAAGACCCCAGGCTTCCGAGAGGATGTGCCCGTCCACCCAGGGCATTGCCAGCGGCTCTCCCATGGCCAGCTCCACCACCAGGCCAGGCAGTACCCTTGGCAACCCATGGACCAAGCCGGGGGAGGTGGAAACCCAGGAAGAAAGGTCCGCAGAAGCAGGAAGTACAGACGGCAGGGGATTCTGGTGGCCAGGGACCAGATCAGAGTCCGAAAGTTGCACAGAAGAAGCAACCAGAATTGCAAACAGACTCTGAGTTGGGAAACCTGTTCTCCCATCCAAAGCACACAACTCAGAAAATTCCAGAATAGCATAAACACTGCAAAACAAATCCAGCTACTTAATCTCTTTATTTTAGTGATTAGAGGTGGCACTGGGGATGCTGGTAACAGTGGTGTTGGACTCAGCTCTCCTTGACCTCACGTGGCTTTTCCTCTGTGTTCCAACAACTTGTTAAGTCTGCTTCTCCATTCCATTCCTTTCCTGGCGTGCTGTTTGGGTTTGTAGGCGGGATGGCCATGTATGCACAAAGAAAGCTTTGGGGCAGTTGCCTGCCACCCAGTTTTTAGGAACATTCTTTTTGCCCCATGTTGGCAGCAGAAGGCCATCCAGTACTCAGCCAGGACCACCAGCCTTGTGTCTTTGCCTGCCTCTGTGCCTAGGCCTGAGAGACCATTAGAAGCCCCATTTGTGTGTCCCACCATGGAAGGAAGGTCAAACTGCGGCTTCCTGGTTTGAAATGGTTTCTTCATTGATTCATCTGGTCGGTCAGGCATTTACTGAGCACCCACTGGCCAGCATTGTGCAAGGTGCTAGGAATACATCGATGAGGAAAAGCAGACACATTCCTTGCCCTTCTGAAAGTTCCACTAAAAATCATGTAACTCTGAATAAATGTCCCCTTCCTGCTGTGATACCTGCCATGAAGAAACAGGTTACTATTGAAGTATAACCAGATACTCACCTGTGACATTCTCTTGTTAGTTTCCACTGAGTGCAGAAGTGGTGAGCATTTCTAAATCCTGAGTCAAGATGCTTGATCACCTGTTAGGACTTGAAAAGAGAAAGGCTACAACTCCTTAGTCCCTTGTCAACATCGAAGACACAGAGGGATTGACATTGGAGAGGCCAGGAAGTCTGACATTGGAGAGAGGTGTTTTTGGAGAAGGCTGAGAGGCTGGGAGGTGTTTTCTGACCTGACCCTTTGAAGGAGAGAAAAGGGGATGCTTCTTCCAGCCCAGAGAAAGGAGGAGACCGCACATGTCTAGCTCCTGAGAGCTAGCCTGGGTTTGTTCCAGAGCACACAGGTGTGTGTTGATGTACAGCTTAATGAGGAGTTACGGATCCATGAGAATGTCCTGCTCTCCCAGGGGAGGACGTGTGAGTGCGTCACAGGGAGAAAGGTGGCCGGGAGCTATTTAAAAGGGGTTGTACTTTAGGTCACCCTAGGGAGGGGCGATGGGACCATACCCAAAACACAAGGGCTCTGGGTCCTGCAGAGGAGACCTGTCCCCTCTCGGGAGTTGCAGGGTTGTGTCCCAGTGCTCAGGAAGCTCCAGGGAACCTTCAGTGTACCTGAAAAAAGGTCAACCTGGAATGCCCACCAAGCTGAGAGGTCAGCATGCAATGCCAGCAACCCACAAAAGTGTCTAGAGAGACTCAGCTTTAAACATGTGCCATGGCCAGAGAAAACCCAACACCCAAAGATGCCAGTTCCAAGTAGGTGTGGCTTCTCCTCCCATCCCCTCCTCCCCTCAAAAGGTATCCTAAGCAGCTGCTGGGAAAGGGGATAAGAGAGGAAGTGACTGCAGCTTTTTTATCTGCCACTTCCCCACCTCCAGCAGCCTTCAAAGCCTGAAAAAGGGCCAAGCTAGAAGAGGCAAGAAGGTTTAACTTTAAATGAAATTTGGAGTTTTTCCCTAATACACAGGACTGGTCATTTTGATACTGAATGGGATTATTCTGGCGATTTAAGCAACAGGAAGACTTTTTATGATCTAAGGGTGATCCAAGAGATGATGGGACCTGCTCAAGATTTCATCCAGGAGGCCAGGGAGAAAGGACCAACCTCAGTATCTAAGGGGTAAGGGTGTGCCAGTGGGTGCAATCAGTAGTTCATTTCAGCAGATCATCCGTGCTGCAGGATAGGTGACAGGTATGAAAGGGTAAATGTGGATGCAGGGAAACCAGGTAGGAGGTCTGTGGTGGGGACTTCCTACCTGGTCTCCCTGCATCCACATTTATGGTGGTGGTGAAGAGAAGAGGGCAGGCTGCAGGGAAGGCAGGATACAATGAGGTAGAACTCCCACAGCTTCCCCATCTCTATTGTGCATAGTAATCAGAGTTTAACTTACCTTCCCTCACCCGCCTAGGACCTATCAGGTGCACCTGTCTGTAGTAAGTACTCAATAAATGACTGTTCAATGAATGTTTCTTAAATAAGGTTTAAAGTGAGCACTGGAGTTTATTTCAGTTATCTGTTACAATAACAATGCTGCAGCACAAACTCAGAACCTCAGTATATAATATGATGCATACAGTTAATGCAGCTGGGATTAGCAGTGGCTTGGCTAGATGGCTCTGCTGATCTTGGCAGGGCTTGTTCACATAGCTAGGGGTCAGCTGGCTGCAGGTTATCTAGACTAGCCTTGGCTAGGGTGACAGGAGGCAGCTCAGCTCCACTCCATGCTTATCTCACCCTCCAACAGGCCAGCCTGGGCATAGTCACATGGAGACTGAGAAACAGGAGAAGGCAGAATGGGGCCCTTGGTGCAATCATGCTAACACAGAGGTAGATGTAGATTTGAATCCCGTTTGCAACACTCGCTAATCAATCATGTGATCTTCAGTGAGTTATTTTACACTTTGTGGCTTAATGTCTTTATCTGTCAAATGGGGCTAAGAAAATTTATCTCCCTGGGTAGTGAGGATTAAATAACATCTCCTTCCCACTATGCCAACCTGAGAGGGTAAATAATTCTGCCTGTGACGCAGGTGTAGAAATAAAAAAAGACTATTAAAAGATGAAAAAGAGCTCAAAGGGAGGAAAGGGAATTCTAGGCAGAAGAAAGAGCATGTTCAAAGGCTGTGTGAGTGAAGAGGTGGGAGAGTGTGCTGGAAGGTGGGCAGAAGTCTCTCTGCGCTGGCAGAGGGGATGGTGCCAGGGAACTCTACTTGTATTTTGCTGGCATTGGGAGCCATGGAAAATTCTGTAGGAAAGGAGAGTTTTATTTTATTCCACAAACATTTATTTGGCACCTATGATGTGCAAGATATTCTTTAAGATGCCAGGGATACAGTAGTGATTAATCAAAGTCCAGTGGGAAAGTCAGGGTTGTCAGGAAGATCTGGGCACAGAATGAGGTCAGAGAGAGACAGGTCAAGACTGATTGGCCAGGGGTATTCTCCCTGAGATACACTGCTGCCCTACAGGGTTTTGCTCCTCATCTGCAAGCAGAGGGCCTATCCTTAGGCCCCAAGTGTGTGAAGCCCCCTCTGCTTACAACACTTTATTTTTCATGACCAAAGGTGGCTCATAATGGTAGGCTGAGGAGGAAGCAACTGAAGAGGGGGAAGCTTGGAAGCCTCTGAGGGTCCTTTCCACCAGGAATCTCTCCACTTTAACCTAAGGCTTGGACACTTTGGCATGTGTGTTTTAAAGGATCCCTGGTTTGTGGGGAGGGCTGGACCAGTGGTCAATTAAGCCCAGTGGGTGGTGGCTTTCTTTTGTTACTTTACACATCTGGAAAGAATTTGTCAAGAATTATAATAAAGGATACCACGGAGTGAAGGCAAATGTGGTGAGGAGCAGAGCTGTGTTGAGACTGAGAAGCCAGCAGGAATGGCTGCTGCTGAGACCCTCATTCAGGATTCTTTCCCCGAGCAGCAGAAGCACACAGGTTTATGGCATAGTGTATTAGTTAGCATTTGCTTAGTAACAAACCTCCCTCAAATTTAATGGTTTAACACAACAGTGAGATCCCTGCCCACTGTATTCTAGTAATAGATGCACATATACCAAAGGCATCAAACTTTAGGGACTGAAGTAAATTTCCTTAATTTAATAAAGTGTATCAACCAGAAACCCACAGTAAGCGTCATACTTAAAGGATTCATTTGAATCTTTTAATTTATTTTTTATTAAATCAGTTATACTTTTCTAGTTATTTTTTACATTTCTTGATCATTTCACAGTGGGGTCACTTACAGAGTAAATGGGTTCATGCTTTCATTGTAAAGAACAGTTTTTCTTTTAATAATGGCATTTTGTATTCCCAAGACCTTGCTTGATGTCAGGTGTTTTATAGGCATTATCTCATTTAATAAAAACCAGCACCGGGCCGGGCGCGGTGGCTCAAGCCTGTAATCCCAGCACTTTGGGAGGCCGAGGCGGGTGGATCACGAGGTCAACAGATCGAGACCATCTTGGTCAACATGGTGAAACCCCGTCTCTACTAAAATTACAAAAAATTAGCTGGGCACGGTGGTGCGTGCCTGTAATCCCAGCTGCTCGGGAGGCTGAGGCAGGAGAATTGCCTGAACCCAGGAGGCGGAGATTGCGGTGAGCCGAGATTGCGCCATTGCACTCCAGCCTGGGTAACGAGCGAAACTCCGTCTCAAAAAATAAATAAATAAATAAAAACCAGCACCCTGTATCATGGGTGCCACCATTCCTGTGATTTTTTCCAAGGAGGAAACCGAGGTTCAAAGAAGAAAACTAAGTTGTCTGAGGCCACACAGCCATTGTTTGGCAGAGCTGGGGCAAAGTTCTACACTGCCGCAAAGCTTGTGGTTTTGGCTACTACCCTCTAATGTTCTGTGAGGGTGGAACACCTGACCTAGAATCCCCCTGTGGATCACTCGCCTCCCATGATGGCATGCCTTGCGCTGGGCCCATGATGTAGTGATCTTGACAGAGCCGAAGTTGCCAGGCACGCTGCAACCTACCCTCGCCTTTCAATTCCTTCATTACTTCATGGAGAAGCATCTATTTCAGCCTCTCAAGTATCTTTAAGGTCTAGGCCTTATCAAGTGGGGTTTAGTCTCTCAGTACAGTCTGCCCTTTGTATTCATGAGTTCAGCATCCATGGATTTGAACAAGTGTGGTGCAAAAATATTCCAGAATGGGTGGTTGCATTTGTATTGAACATATACAGACTTTTTTCATTATTTCCTAAACAATATAGTATAGCAACTATTTGTGAATCATTTACATTGTATTAGGTATTATAAGTAATCTAGAGATAAAGTATACAGGAGGATGTATGCATGTCATATGTAAATACTGCACCATTTTATATCGAGGACTTATGTATTCTTGGGGTTTGGTGTCAGAGGTGGTTCTGGAACCAGTTCCCTGTGGACATCGAGGAATGACTGTGCCTCCCCTACCCAATAGAGGTGGTTTTCCAGACAGGTTATCCTAAGAGGGAAGGGATGTGTGATCTTTCCTGAGAACTGAGGTGTGCTATTAAGCTTTACATGGAGCAGCTCTAAGTTTCCTTACCAAAAAACGTAATCAGACAAACGGCCATGTGGCAAGACCTCTTGCTTCACCAAACACGGAGTGATGGACCTCCCCACACCCAGTGTGCCAGACATCATCGTGACACACACATCCATCCACATTATCTCTTTCCTTGCTGAAGGAGGGAACTGAAGCTTAGAAAAGTTCAGTTTCTCACCTGAAAGTTTCCAACCCAGGGTTTCTGACCTGGAGCCCAGCTCTTTCCTGCACACCCTGCTGCCATTGTTTTGTCGTGTTGGGCTGGGGAAGGGCAAAGAGGGTGCCCACTGCTGGATGAAAGAAGCAGCTACATTCCCATTGAGGGTGTGCTGAGCCCAGCCCTAACTGCTCGAGTCTTCCTTAGATCTTACGATGGAATGGAAAAGCAGGCTACCTATTTCAGCCAGGAAGCAGACAGAGGATACAGACGGGCAAGCACTGCTATAGGACGCTGCTTCTGTTGTAAGACGTCGTCAAGGTTCCTCCAACCCCTGCTCCCCATAACACCCCATAGCCCTTCTGCAGAGTCAGGGAGAAGCTTGTTGTTTGAGACATCTCGAGTTAGAAAGTGCCTGAGCTGTAGGTGGAGGAGGAAGGGGGAGAAACTGACAATGGAGTGCAGGTAAGAGGCTTGGAGAGATGCTAGCTGAGCAGTCACGAGTTGAATCTCCCGTTTAGTCAGACACATCTTTCTAGTTTTCTACTCTTCATAACATCTTGTGTTAAACTCAGTCACAGAGATAGATCCTTCTATTCAAGTGAATTCTAGAAGCCCCACCTTTGGGTAGGTTTTAAAAGCAGTTCATGGAAATCTGTAAGCTATTGTGTATAACTGGAAGGTAACAGAAAACAGGTTCCTTGTGAGATCAGACACATGACCTCAAACATTTAGGAAAACCTTACAGAAGCAAATCTTTAACCAGAGGGTTTCCACACTGAGGGCTTTGTGTTGCTTTTGGGAATGGTGTAGAATTCGCATGCTCAGTCCTTAATGATGATTCACCTTTGCTGAATGTCCCTTCTCTTTTCTTTACTCATGATCGAACAGAAACCCAAAGTACATAGTTTTTGGCAGATGTCCTTGGTAGGTTCAGTATTTCTCTCTCACCCCTTTAAAACCCTAAAAGGAGAGTTATTAATAGTTTCAGAAAGTTGAGGGAAACCATGCAGAGGTTCTCAGATGTTCAGAGAGGCTTCCTCTTCCCTCCCATGAAGGATCTAAGGCTCACGGGTGAGGCCTAAGACAGGCATGTCAGTTGTCCATCAAGTTCACTGGTTTATTCAGCTCGTTTCTGAGGCTTTTGATGGGTGGCCGGCTATTCAGAGGTCAATGAGAAAGACACGAGTACTCTTCACAGACCTTACTGTCTAATAGGAATGATAGCAAGTAAATGTGTAATAAATAAATAATCAGGGGTTGATTATTATGGGTGCTATGAGGGAAATAGCCTGGGTGACGTGTCCGCGAAGGGTTCAGTCCTGCTACGTGTTGGGTTGGGGGAGCATTGCAAGCGGAGGGAACAGCAAATGCACATAGTTTGGAGGCAGGAATGGTGTTTCAAGAGTAGTGGGGAGGCTTGGGGCTGGAGTTTGGAGGATGATTGGGAGAGTGGGAGCAGATAGTGGGGAGGTCTGGGGGGCCTGGGGGGCCATGCTCAGTGGGAGGTTTAATTAGACGAGCAATGGAAAGGCTTCTGGCAATGGGGGATATGGTTTTACTCGTAGCTTAAGAAGATCACCCTGGTTCTTGCTTGAGAATGGACAGGAGAGCAAGCAGAGAGCCTGAAGGGCGAGAAGCGCCCTCCCCTCCGAACAGACCGGGTGAGTTCTAATTCTGCCTCTGCTACTTCATTTCTGTGCAGCTTCGGGCAGGTTTCCTAACCTCTGGCTCTCAACTGTTCACCCCTCATAAAATGAGGACAAGTATTTTTTCATGTGGTTTCTAGGAGAAATAAGTATTCATAAAGTCCTCCATAAACTTGGACCATATGCTTATCTGAGCTATAATATGATTCATATTGAAAGGAGGGGGACTCCTGCAATGTTGGAAAAACCACTCAGCTGCCCCCATGTGAGCAACATGTTATTACAGTCTGGGCTGAAAAGATGCTTTTGTTTCTTTGCTGCCATCAGTGTCTCTCTAAGGGAGGGCGGCTGCTTAAAAATCACATGGTGTGGTCATTTATAGGGGTAATAACTTGAAATGGTTGAATCCTTTTTTTTTTGAAGCTTCATGTCTCTGTTCTCCGTCTGTAGGTGATGCATGAGTGTGCTATAGTGTGCACGTGTGATGTGCTGCCAGTGTGAGGAATGCCCGAGGGGGACCCATGAAACTGCTCTGCAGGCAGGAGGCCCGTGTTCTGTGTCTGCTAGTCCGGCAGATGGCTCTTTTCTTGCACCCTGTATCACAACATTATTAGGATAAAGTTTCGTAAGTCTTATATGGCTTTGAACAAAGCAAGTCTATTTTTCATCATAGTATGGGCTATTTAGAATTTATATGTTATGAGAAAATACACTGTTTCCAATGCGATTTTCTTTTCGGCATCTCAGCAGATACTGAGTTTTGCTGCCCCATCATTCCAGAGGACCTCGAGGTCCCCAGAGGGACCAATTAAAAAATGTTCACTGGAATAGAGCTGCAGTGGTTGAAATGTTTAGTGCGTGCCCTGTTCAGTACAGCAGCCACTGCTTGTGTGTGGCTACTGTGCCCTCAAATGTGGCTGTCAGGGTAAAGAACTGAGTTTTAATGTACCGAATTACAGTCCATTTAAATGTAAAGAACACAGCTGTATTGGACAGCACATTTGGAGAGGGATGTTTTTCTCTCATGGAAAACCCCAACTCTGGGCCCTAGGGGTCCTGAGGATCCATGAGCTCACAGACTCCCCTGACACCCACTAAGATCATAGGATTTGAGGGAATGCTGTGGTGCACACTTTCTGTTGGACAGATATGGGGGATCACCTTTGCCATCTCAACATTTCACTGCTGTCCTCAGTATGAGATGATGGCGATGTTGAATGGGAGTCGTTAGAAAGCTGTCCGCAGAGGGGACCAGGCCCCTTCAATGAGCACTGCTCTGCACACGGGCTTCCTTCTGTTTGATTTCGTTGGGCCTTCAGCTGTGGCTGTGGAGAACAGCAAGTCCTCAATGAGTGTCACTTCCTACTTTTGGTGTTTGATATCATCCTTTTGGCACAGATGCTTGAAAGTCAGTGGTTTCTTGGCACGTGCCCACATCTTGGCTTGTGTGAGGGGCCATAACAATAAACAATAGCAGGGGTCATGGCTCCTTTTTTTTTTTGAGACGGAGTTTCGCTCTTGTTACCCAGGCTGGAGTGCTATGGCGTGATCTCGGCTCACCGCAACCTCCGCCTCCTGGGTTCAGGCAATTCTCCTGCCTCAGCCTCCCGAGTAGCTGGGATTACAGGCACGCACCACCGTGCCCAGCTAATTTTTTGTATTTTTAGTAGAGACGGGGTTTCACCATGTTGACCAGGATGGTCTCAATCTCTTGACCTTGTGATCCACCCGCCTCGGCCTCCCAAAGTGCTGGGATTACAGGCGTGAGCCACCACGCCTGGCCCCCCCTCTTTTTTTTTTTTTTTTTTAAAGAGAGAGGGTCTTATTTTGTCACCCAGGCAGGAGTGCAATAGAGTGATCATTCACTGTCACCTCAAACTCTAGGTTTTAAGGGGTTCTCCTGCCTCAGTGTCCTGAGAAACTGGAACTATACACATGTGCCACCACACCTGGCTCATGTGACTCCCTTTATGTCCAGCATGGAACTCTCAGTGTTCATCCATTTCCTCAGGAACATGAGTGTTTCCGGAAGGCCTTTGGTGAGTGACAGGTGGGTGGATGGATGAGCTCATAGTCATCCGTCATCCTATCTTAAGAGGATGCTTGCATTTGTGGTCAGAAATTGGGTAACTCAGTTGTTCAGGGAGGAGAAAGTTGAACGTTACTCTAGTGCAGATGGGAAAAGTGTAAGAACAAAAAACTTTTTTTTTTATCTATAGGTGAGAAAAACAATATTGACAGTGTGCCCAAGCTTCATGGTAGGATGAGTGTTAACTGAATGGCATGTAATTACCTTCTTTTCTGGAGTTCAGTGTCCGGGCAAGTCCTACCTCCCAGATTAAGGCACCAGCATTCAGCATAAGAGGGAATAATTGACATTCCACACAGCAAAAGACACTTGAGAGATAACAGGTGAATGTCTCACGGCCAGTAGCGTGGTGTTTTGCATGGTGTAGATTTAGAATGTAACTTTTACAGGTAGGAAAGGGGTTAAAATGTCTGGTGCCATCTGTCATAGTAATGAGTTGTGCAAAGCCCGTTGAACCTTGTAAAACAACGTCGTGCCCAGAAATGGCCCAGACCTGAGAGTGGCATCAGGGGGCAGGGACCTGATAGATGAGGTCCTGCAGAAGGGCTGAGGGTTCTTCTTTAAACATTCAAATTTGACAGGGACCATTTTAAGTTTGGGGGTAGCTCTGTCTTCACCATTAGCGGTCATTCCTCAAAGCTATTTTTATTCCTGCGAGGGATGGCCAGACATGGGAAAGCCAAGCAGGGACTTTGAGTCACAGGTGATGATTCCATCTGCAGCCAGGGCCTTTTCTACATGGCACGTCTCTGTTCGCACTGGTTTGAGATCTGCACATAAACAGGTACTCTGGGTACAAACGGGGCCATCTGTGTGCTCTTTATAGCGATATTTCCAGAATGTGCTTTTAAAGACTGTGGTCAAATTTACCTTGGTTAGGGAAGATCGTGACTTATAAAAACCTCAAACATTTATGTTTCCCTTTCCAATATAAAAAGTGTTAATAATTTACCCACTTAAAAGCTCAAGATCAAAGAGATCATAAATACAGCGTGAATGCTATTTCAGAAACAAAGTTCAGCTATTTCTACTAACAGAAAGTGAGTGTGTGGGATACCAGTGCAAACACACAGATTTAGTGGAAAATGACTCAAGCGACAAAGATTTACAAAACAAACAGAGAACTGGTTTTTGTCATCTTTGGCTGTGGTTTTATAGAGAATGCTGGTTCATGGACTTCAGACAGTTCGCTGAAGCTGTGTGAATCATGTTAAACAGGTTTGTCCTTGGGCTCCAGATAGTACCTTGGCATTTGAGAATCATTTTAGATGAGTTTGTCCTCAGTACAAATCGTGCTGTGTTTAAAGTTCTTGGAGACACTTCCCTCTTCCAATAAAAGGCTTTTACTAGACTTTTCAGTGACATAAAGTTTAAGACATAAATACTGTTATATAGTAAAGCAGGACCAGCTCCTTTATGGTGTGTTTTATACATCTAGAGGATTTTTTTTGTTTCTTTGAGGTTTCCTTTGAAACTTCAGATTAAGTTGGTCCTTGAAGTGGAGGCTGTTAAGTCCTGGTGTTATCCATCCCAGGAAGGTGGGGGACTAGGCAGACTGATGGACCCCAGAACTCAGTTTCTGGCACTGGAAGCTGGTGTTTTGTGTTTGGAAGAGCCTCTGCCCCCTGTGTCATGCTGCAGTAAAGTATGGGTCAACATCCCCAAAATGTGCAGCTCCCCCAAAGGAAGTGGTGTCATACCCTTACCTTTCATCCACTGAACATCACATTCTTCATGAGGCTCACACTGTGGGCCCTCGTCTGCCCTGCCTGTGAGACAGGCCACGCTCAGTGCTTGTCTGCCTCTTCCATCAGGGATACTCATGCAGTCATCCTCCTCACACACCCTGCTCTCATCCGCTGCCTCCTATAGAAAGCTCCACCCTTTAATAGAGAAGGGTTTCTTCTTCTTTGAATTTTTATCTCACTCTGTGTCTCTTTAGGTTTGTATTGGAACTATTTGCAAACAGGTCTTGGCTCATCTAAAGAAAAATTGTAAGCTCCTCATGAGGCCAGACGGCATCTTATTTACCTTTGAAAACTGTACTGCACTCTGCCCTGCAGAGTACATTTTAAATCAAAGTTTGTTGAATGACTGAAGTAGAGTCTTTTTTTTTTTTTTAACACCTATGTGCACATTCTCATGACAGGCCCAGTGAAAGTTTTATCGAGGAATGACATGGTCCCCACCCATACACTCTTAAATTCATAATTTGTGATGCATACTTTATAATTATCTAGCGCTGTTGAATAAACCATTCCAAACATAGTGATGCAGAACAACAGCAATTCTATCGTGCTCACACACAGTGCGGGTAAGGAATTTGGGATAGGACACACTGGGATGGCCGGTCGCTGCTCCATGATGCCTAGGACTTCAGCTGGGAGAGAGTTGAACAGTCGGGGTCTGGTGAATCCATGTCTGAGCTGCTTCATTCGCATGCCTGGCACCTTGGCATGATGGGCTTAGCTGGGACTGGCACCCCCAGCATTTTCTTCAGTGTTGGGGAATTGGACCCTACCTTTTGAGGGGAGAATTAGCAAGGTCACATTGCAGAAGAGCATGTGGAGTCAGAGATACTTTATAAGCATCTAGAAAAATACAGTCTGCAAATGAATGCCCAAATGAGTGGCACCAACAGTGAATATAACTGGGTGATGGAGAGACATGTGGGGAAAATGTCTTGAGGGAGGAGATGCTGGGATTGGCCCTGACCTCTGGCTGAGGGACGGGGAGGAATGAGGGTCCCAGGGCAAGATGATAAGTGGGAATGAGCAACATTGTTTTGGGGAAAAAGAGGGACAGACCTAGAATGGCTGGCTGGGTGAAATGGATTGTTGTGTCTCCTAAATTAGATTTTACATTTTTGAGGGCAGAGCAGTTTAATATGTATTTACCCCAGAGGAAGATGATTTTTTTCATTCTCTAAATTGTTTCAGTAAAACTCGTAGTTCGTGTTAAATTTGTTCAAAGTTTTCATCTAATGGTGAGGTGGGAAAGGAAATAAACCTTCCCAAAATAGAAGAGGGAGAAATGAGATGGAAATATGATCAATGATATCTGTTCTTTTTAATTCCTGCTTGCAAAGACTCTGGAAACGTAATGACGGCTCAGAGTGTTCCGCTGTGATTCTAACAGCTTTAACAATCCCCTGGGATCCTATTGGCAAACTCTAAGATGATACAAGTGTCGACTTAATTTGTCTGAGCCTGAGTTTCGGTGTTTGGAGAAAGATAATACCTATGTTGAGATTATACCAGATAAGCTATAAAAGCATGTAGCCCCATCATGCACATTGGTGATCCATCAATGTTGGCTGAATCCAAATGTTACAAGTGCAGATGCTGAAAAGAACAAAAGGAAACCTCACTCAGGCATCCATCTGCCAGCGTTTCCACGCTTTCCCGAAAAGAGGGGCTCAATGTCTGTCTCTGTTATTGCATCAGGATCTCACATTATCCAGTAAACCCAAATGTTCCAGGTGAGAAATGTAATAAGGGGTATTTACTAAGTGGTTTTCATAAGGTTTTGTGGATAGGTATGACACCATTTCTTTTGAGAGTAAAATGATTAAAATAGCTAAGGTTAAAAATGAGGGAAGGTTTGAAAAGAAAAACAGTAAAGAGATGTGAGATGTGAACAGTGAGAGGAAGTTAGAGTAGAGCAAAAAAAAAAAAAAGAGTAAAGCGTCAGGTAAATATTTAATAAAACATTTTTACATGTATTGCATATTGACTGTAGCCGTAGGGCCGGTCTGCTGAAGAAAGCTGCCTTTCTTAGGAAGGGTGGTCTCGGAATGCGCCAGCGCCCTCCTGTTGGAGGCACGTCCCTTTCTGTTTCACACACTGTGCTGAAGGCTGGACATGCCGAGATGAGTGTGAGTAGCCTCTGTACCAGAGTTTAGTCTAATTCTGGAGGCTGGGGATAAGTATGTTAGGGAAGAAATGCCATTCATTGCTTTAGATGTCATCCCAGAAGGGTAAGGAGCAATGGGGACAGGAGAAGGGAGCCATATCCTGGGGGAGTCAAGAAAGATGAGGACAGAGAGAGAATGTCCCTTGGATCCGATATGGTGGTCATTAGTGACCTCACTAAAACCGGTAGGAATGGGGTGGCAAGAAGGAGAGTAGCAGAAGCCAAAGAACGAACGAGTTGTGATGAAAGCGTTGGAATTTTGATGACCTTTTTTATGACAGGTTTGGGGGCAGCTACTTTGTTCACTCGCTAAGCTGCACATAATTCAGGGCAACTGTGCCGGTTCAGTTAGCCCCCAAGCTGAGAAGACAGGCCCACTGTGGCTCGAATAACTTGGAAGTCTTGTGGGGTCAGTGTTTTGACTCGGTTCTTCATTTCAGTCATGGTTCAGGATTTTCACACACCACTAAGGTCTAGGGGAAGCTTCTCAGCTTTCTGGATACCCTCTCAGGGCTCATGAAGTGGCAGGCCTGCCCTGGGAAGGTCAGGATTCTTCTGTAAAAGCACTGAACACAACATGAAGCTCAGAGAGCCCACTCTCTGCGCTCTTCCCTTCCTATAGGCTCACACGGGGAACAGATGCTTTCCTATAACCCTGAGCATTGAAGCGGCTTTGCTCTGCCCTGGCCGAAACATCTATCCAGGACCAAATTCTTAAAACCCCAGGGGCCCTGGGGTGATTTTGAGCACAGGCCCTGAACCTGTCATAAAATGTAATGAATGGTATATTTTTAACTGCTGAGACCAGGGAGTTCACATAACCTATGCAGACTGAAACAACATAATGTTTCTTTCTGCAGTTTTGAAGCGTTTCAAAAACCACAGGATGGTCTCTCTCGTTAGGCATTGCTAGTAAGACAAAAGTCCTTAACCGTTTCTGTGCGCAGAGCCCTTTGGCAGTTGGGAAGCACATGTCCTTTCTCAGAATACACTTTTGTATACATAGAATGAAATACATAGAATAACAAAGAAATTCAATTATACTGAAATGGTTTTATCAAAATGTTTAAAAACTACATTGTGATATAATAATATACCAGCTTTTTCTTAATGCATGACGTAAGATCTACAGACATTTTGAAGTGCTGATAAGCATAAACAATATTTCAAGGTGTCTACAGCTAGAATATGGTGTGCAGTAGCTCAGATTTCTATTCATGGTAGAGTCACAGGTCTTTCTAATACTTTTGTAGTTTGATGCCTACATTTTATAATGGAAGGAAATGCTAAATTTCAGTTCAAGGTTAATAAAAATAAAGGTGTAAAATTCTTTTCCTCCATCTAAATCCACAGATGACCTGAATTCTCTTCTAGGTTAAGAACTTCTGGTTTAAGATGTACTTTTGGTTGGCAGCAGTAAAACAAACCGAAAGAAGCTGACCATTTATATGACGTGCAGTAATTGATCAGCAGTGCAGCGTTGAGGAGCTCATTACTCTGTGTGGAGTCCAAGCCCAGACCTTTTCTTTTTTGATCTTTGCCTTTTGTAAATCTCAGTGCCTCACACATAATGAACAAAGAGATTTTGAGTGGCTCTAAAAATGGGAGCAAAACATGGCCCTGAGGAGGCGTGCAGCTGATCTGTATCTTTAATCTACCCCCTGAGCCTTAGGACTTATTCATGGAGATCTGGTTCTGCTCTTTTTTATGAATAAATTTTAAGTAAAACTCCAAGTTGAACTTAATGGTAAGTAAGGGTCGAAATGAGCGTCAGCACGTAACCCCCATGCTTCTCTGCTACTGACGTGGACCTGCCTGGCCCACATCATGGAGTGCTAGGGTGATCCTAGCGCTGCATCCACCTCTTCTCACCTCTGTAAGGATTTTAAGCTAGCAAATTAAGTACGGAATTTATTACATGGTAGCTTGCATCTCAGAAGCAGAATCTGAGATGGGAATTTTTGCCAGAGATTTGTTGGAGGTGTGCTGTGAGAAGTGAGGAAAACAGAAAGGGACAGAAAAAAAAAAAAAATATTGAGTAAGGATGTGGTCCCAGGCAAAGTTTGGCCTCAATCTGATCCCATGGGGAAGCTCTGGAGCAGAGCTTATCCCGCCCAGCAGCAAGCGGGGATGGGCCCTTATCCTGGTGCATCTGCCAGCCAAGAGAATGGGGCAGGTATTAGTTTTCTAGGCCACTTCAAAAATTACAAATTCAGCAGCTTAAAACAACATAAAGTTATAATTTCACAGTTTCTGTGGGTCAGGAATGTGAGCACGGCCTGCCTGGGCTTTCACAAGGCTATACTCAAGGTGCCAGCCAGGTCTTCTCTGTGACTTGGGGTTTTGTTCCAGGCTGGCATGGCTCTTGGTGGAATTCACTCCTTGCAGCTGTGGCGCCCAGGGGGACTTGCTTTTTCAAAATTGGCAAAAGGCTCTTTTTGCTGCTTCCATCCTCTTAACTCAGCCTTCTGTGAAAGGGGCCACTTGAGTAGGCCAATTTAGGTCATCCTTTCTGATTCACTCAATTTAGCTGACTCAGCACTAATCACACCCGCAAACAACCTTCACCTTTCCCATTTAATGTAACATCACAGGAGTGAGCCATCATATGTCCAGTCCTTCCCACCCTCAAAGGGCGGGGATTATACAGGAGTGTGGGTTACTGGGGTCATTTTAGGATCCTGCCTGTCACAGGGCATCACTCTCTGGCTTCCCTGAAGATGACTCCTGTCACCCAAGGGCAGTTCTCTTGAGAAAGTTGTGGGCATAGGCAATGCCTATGGCAGCCAGGGCACTAAGGCCCCATGATCTGGTTCCAGGCTGCTCTCCTTCCCTGTCCATAGTCCCTCCCTGCCCCCCACCCTGTGATCTTGCCCCACAGACCCTTCTCAGGTGGCGGTGGTGGAGGTGTTATGGGGGCAACTGGCTTTTTTAGAGTGCCAGGAGCTCTCCAAGGTGCTCAACATCCATTTCTCTAATCTTCACAATAAGCATGTGAAGTTGAGTCTGTCGTCCCATTTTACATCTGAGCAAACAGGCTCATGGAGAGTAGGTAAAATGGCCAAGGTTACACGGTTTGTGAGAAATGGAGCTGGGACGCCCTCTGACCTTGGACTGACTTACATCACAGTCTTTGCTGTTCCTGGTTCTGCCAACTCTCTTCCTCAGATGTGTAGTGTCTATTAGACCTCCCCATTATCTTTGCCAACTGAGAAGGTGCCCCATCAGCCTGTGGAACTCCCAGGGTCACCCCTTTCCAAGGATTCTACCCACTCTGGGTCAGAAGCTATTTCTCCCTTGTTGAGCTGCCACCGCTCTTGTAAGGGAGCCTTCTCTTCTGTACCACAGCTTTTTTCTCACACTCCTCCTATTAAGGTCTCTAATCTCACTGAGAAATTTTCAGAAACAAGATACACTGATTTTCTCACCACTTATTTCCTGCTCTCATGACAGAATTTCTGGAATTGGAATTCAGTGGGTTTTTGGAGCTGTCTAGTCAGGATTTATAACTCAACTAGTTCAAACAGTTCAAGCGTTGTCTCTTCTCTTCCTGGCTGAAGTCCTGTCTTATAAGACTGTTGTCGTCAGCTGTGCTTATCATAAAGTTTTGTTTAAAATTATTTTTAGAATTTTCTCCTTTGACCTAAAATATCTGTTTACTTTTCAGTTTATGGGATTGTAAAGAAACCACACTTGGCCTCAGTTTATTCCCTGGGAAACAGGGTCTTGCTACAGGTACAGTTTATAATGAGGATTTGTTTCATGGCTGGTAGGGAGCTTTTTACAGATTTTCATATCATAGTTGCCATTTTAAAAATTGTGTTAAAGGCTGGGTGCAGTGGCTCATGTCTGTGATCCCAGCATTTTGGGAGGCCAAGGCGGGTGGATCACCTGAGGTCAGGAGTTTGAGATCAGCCTGGCCAACATGGCAAAACCCCATCTCTACTAAAAATACAAAAAATTAGTTGGGCATGGTGCTGTGTGCCTGTAATTCCAGCTACTTGGGAGGTTGAGGCAGGAGAATCACTTGAATCCGGGTGGCAGAGGCTGCAGTGAGCTGAGATCACGCCATTGTACTCCAACCCGGGCAACAAGAGTGAAATTCCATTTCAAAAAAAAAAGATTGTGTTAAAAAATAGTAATGATCGCCATTTATTCCTTGCCTACAGTATGCTAGTCATCGTACAAGGTATATTTTATAATTATACATAGTATTTATTATGTAATTACAAATAGGTTATACCTTGTACAGTGTCCTGTATGTCTCTTGCATTTATTTCTGAATTTTCTTTTCTTTTTCATCTCCATGCTTTGATCTGGATATTTCCTATTGAGAGAATACACTGAGGCCAAGTGTGATTTCATTCCCAGTCCTGTACGTTAAAAAGTAAACAACTTCTGGGTCTCTGGTCTTCTTTGCTGCTGTGTTCAGTCTCCAGTCAGATGTGTCTTGTCTTCTCAGCACCTTAACCACTGCACACACCTCGATACACTTCTTTCTCAAGTCCTGGCTGCCTTATTAGCCCTGAGCTCTTAACTTTTGTCTTCACAGAGTCATAAGACTTCCAGAAACTCAGCTCAGAAGCTCAAGAACCTAGCCTTTCAGCCACCCTTCACTTTCAGTTTCATAGCCTCCCATGCCGCACTGCTTCCAAATCTGGAAACAGCTCCAGGGAAAAGTGCCTGTACATGTGGGGTTACCTCCACCTTCTTTCCTTCTCTGTAGGACCGTAGACTCTGAAGTGCTGGCTGTCTTCATAGTTGGTTCCCTAAAAACTTTATACACACACACACACACACACACACACACACACACACACTCTCTCTCTCTCACCCTCACACACACACACTCACACATACATACACATACACACACTCATACACATACACACCACACATACACACACACACATATGGGTGTGTGTGTATATATATATATATATTTAAATGAACCTGACATTTGAAACATAAGTCCCATGATCATTTTAAACAGGGTGTGTGTGTCCCGCCTTTCGAGTTGTCTGTGGGAGGACAGAGTTTCGTTCAGTAAGTCACTCCATCCTTACTGGAACCTCAGTTTGCTTTTAAAAGAATCTTCAAGCTGATGAGAATTTTAAAGTAGCTTATAACAGTTTAACTCATTCTATGCATTATCAGTGTAAAGATAAAAGAAAAGGCATCCCACTTTTGAAGATTTCTCATTTCTTGGAGTGTCTGCAAGGTAATCATAGTTGAAAGTAGAGTTAGATGCAGAGAAATGGTAAGAAAAAATGGAGGATGGAGGGGACAAAAAGATCACATGTTTGGAAAAAGAAAAAAATACTGAATCCTTTTAAAAACACTTAGAAGATTTTCCCCAAACCAGTTATCTAGCTCACTGCTAACTGCTTATTTGCTGACCTTCTGTGTTATTTACAAATTTCGAGCAGGGCCAACCTTCCCTGTTTTCATTTAATTTATCCCGGCAGCTGCTGGTTAGCTAAGGAAGAGGGAAAACCCTCCTTTTTTTTTTTTTTTTTTTTTTTTTTTTTTTAATGGAGACAAGCAGCAATTAGGTAGGCTTCTAGGCCACATAGCCAGTTAGGGGTGGCAGGGTGCCCAGGTCCAGCTTTCTTAGGGTCATAGGGTGAGAGTGGGAATAAGTCACTCAAGAGTTTCTCCCAAATTGAAATGCATATCTTCCCCTGGCCAGGCAGACGGGGTCCCCTTTTCTCCATCTCTGCCACTGGGTCCCGGTGCAGGCCCTTACTCTTTCCCCCAAACCCCTGTGGCAGCCTCCTCCTGAACCTGTTTCTCCCCAGTTCTGCACCCATCAGTCCACTGCCACGTGGCAGCTACAGGGATCTTTTCAGAACACAGCCTCCTGCTGCCTCCATGTTGGCCTCCCTGACCCCATTAGAGGGATTTTCTTTTTTCTGAGACCTTATTTTTCTCTGTCACTGAGGCTGGAGTGCAGTGGTGTGATCTTGGCTCACTGCAACCTCTGTTTCCCGGGTTCAAGCAATTCTCCTGCCTCAGCCTCCCAAGTAGCTGGGACTACAGGTGCCCACCATCATGCCCAGCTAATTTTAGTATTTTTAGTAGAGATGGGGTTTTGCCATGTTGGCCAGGCTGGTCTTACTCTCCTGACCACAGGTGATCTGCCTGTCTCATCCTCCAAAAGTGTTGGGATTACAGACGTGAGCCACCACGCCCGGCCAAGAGGGACTTTTCTATAACAGCCCCTAGTGTCACGATTCCCCCTTCCCAGCTCTCTCTAGCTTTTAAGATCACATAACCTGCAAAGTTCCCTGAGATCTGGTTCTGCATGAATCTTCTCTTCCCCATTGCTGCCTACCAGCTTGACTTCCTGCCTTTGGGAGTCAGATGAAGTTCACTGGACATCCCATGCCCTCTCCAAACGGCTGCACCAGCCCTGCTTCGCACCTGCTCTCTGCCTACCATCCTGTCTTTCGACTGTGCCCGGGGCATTTCCTGTGGGAAGCCTGCCAGCCCTCAGTCTGAGTCTGTAGGTCCCCAAACCTCCCCTGTCCTGATATGTGTCGCACTGGATTGTCATCACTTCTGTTTCCCCTGAGATTCATTATTCCCTGAAGGTCTTTCATGTCTGTTTCCCTGGGGCTCAGCACCTTGGCTGGCATAAAGTAAGTACCCAATAAATTTCAGATGGAGCATATGTTAAGTTCCCTATAAAACCTCAGCTGCTGCAAATTCTGCCACCGACCTGGGTGATCTCCTCTGTGGGCGCTCCTTTCGTTTTCAGACACAGGAGACTCCCAGAGATTTTTAGCAGGAAAAGGTAGACTCTTGCCTTTTAGTCTGTCAGAATGCCACTTTATTAGATGCTTCAGAACTCCGGAAGCTTTGACTTAAGATTTTTCAGTTTGTAGCAGTTATTTTTTTTTAAAAGCAGTAAAATTTCGGCGACTACGGTCTGTGCCAGAGCCTTAAGCCTCTTTCTGCATCCCGAGGAGTTCCTCTGCTTAATTGCAGTGCTGAGCTCAGGGAAGCCACACTTCCAAAAACGAAAAGGAAACCACCAAAGGAGCTGCTGCTTTTCCTTTGCAGCTCAGATAAACTGGGCCCAGTGTGGGAAGGAGGGGCCAAACTGGGGGTGCTGGCCTGTTTCTAATTGCTGCACTCTCCTCTGCCTCCACCCACGCCTTGGTGTGGTTTGGGTCCCTTCTGCCCAGAGCTACTGGGACATGTAATAAGAAGCTGCTTGTCAGACTTCTTAATTAAAACAGGTTCAGGCTGTCACTGCCAGAAAGCAGCATTCGCACCCCTGCATGTCCAAATGCATTACTCATCCAAAATAAGGTACGCCACGACTCAGGTTTCCCTCCTCAGTGACCATGGCTTGAATGGCTGCATTTAGAAACGGCCCTTACTTCAAGCCCCTGTTTCTTAATTATTTGTCATTTATTCACATTCATCCTTGTGTGTGAAACATTTTCCCCCTCACCCTATATGCTGCTGTGTAAACGAGTAATTTTTTAGGATGATGTCAGAACCCAAAGTAGTTGGATGTTTTAAAAATGGTATTTTATGGACAGCAAGGAAAGTGGTTTTGCTTCTCGTTTCACTTGCTAGCTTTGGGATGGAGGGCAGTTTATTTGAGCTCCTGCACTTCTGTGATCTTGTCTATAAAATGGGGGCAATGACTGGTGCTGTGGCTCACACTGGTAATCCCAGCACTTTGGGAGGCTGAGGAGGAAGAATCACTTGAGGCCAGGAGTTCAAGACCACCTTGGGCCACATAGTGAGACCCCCATCTCTACAAAATTAAAAAAAAAGAAATAAAATAATAAAAATCAGCCAGGCATGGTTAGTACCCAGTTGTAGTCCCACTTACTCGGGAGGCTGATTCGGGAGGATTGCTTGAGCCTAGGAGTTCCAGGCTGCAGTGAGCTATGATTATACCACTTCTGGGAAACAGAGCAAGACTCTGTCTTAAAAAAAAAAAAAAAAAAAAAGGAGGTGGGAGGCAATAATCTACCAGCTCAGGTATTGTGAGGATTAAGAAAGGCAGTGTCTGTGAAGAGTTTGGCCCAGTCTCTGGAACACATTTGGTAGCCAGGAAATAGTAAATGACTTCTGTGTCCCTACCCCCATCTTCACCTACTCCCCCAAGAATAACATCATAACCGACTTATTTCATCATTAAGGATTTAAATGCAAAAGCCTTAAGACAGCCAGCCCTAGTGAAACACTGAAGAATTTCTTTTTGAACACATAAAGATTGCATTCATTCATCGCTCTTCACTCCACCGGCAGTCTTCAAGTTCTGGTTAGCAGAGTCCGCGGGCACAGGGAGGGTCTGAATCCTGGGGGTGTATGCTTTGCTCCCAGAAGGACATGGGTATGGAAGGTCTATTCCTGATATCTGGAGTTGAAGAGGAGTTTTCTGGAAATAATTTGTCCAGTGGCTCCCCCATCACTCTCTTGGAGAAGTCCTGTATTTTATTTATGTTGAATGGCTGAATCTATTCCCAGCTGAATGCTTTCCTGAATATCAGTATAAATCATCTGCCAGTCACTCAGGCTCCCACCCTGGGAGTCATCTGTCCTCTTTGCCTGGTCTCCCACGCCCCACAGCTCAGCACCCACAGGACGGCCATATCTGCCTTCCCTGCACTTGCCACTCCACTTCATCTCGGCCATCTCCTCTCCAGGGCTGCTATGGGAGATTCCCAGT
Source organism: Callithrix jacchus (assembly GCF_049354715.1). NCBI lineage: Eukaryota > Metazoa > Chordata > Mammalia > Primates > Cebidae > Callithrix > Callithrix jacchus. Next base: position 75,478,065 of record NC_133518.1, read on the forward strand.
CTGTCCTCCAGTGTCTCTGCATGCGTTCTACTCACCCCCAGGGCCCCGAGGAACTCTGAAGTAACACAAGCCTCTGTGGCCCCATACACTTGGGACTACCACCACTCCCTTCTTGGAGACAGTGGCAGTAAAAATAGAAACAAACAAAACGGAGTAAAATCCTCTTTGACTTTGTTTAACTGGATGCTCCCCCCAGTCTATTTAATTTCAGACTCCTGTTTACCCGACTCCTAGGGAACTGAGCTTCACAGGCCCAATCTGGGCGAATGCTGCTACAGTTTGTGGATGGGCTGCTCCCCATTTGCCTGTTCGGGTGGCTCTGAGCCCAAACATTGGTCAGCAAGGGCATCCATACAGTGACATGCTGTATGTCATGAAAAAGGAGGTGGTCCTGACATAGACAGTGTCCAGCACATATGTTAAGTGACAGAGGCAAAGTGCAGCTTGTGAGATGCCAACGCTTGGACTGCGTGGATACCCAAGTGCCCCGAAATCGGCAGGCACGGCTGCCTCTGGGGAAAGGGGCTGGGTGTCAGGGAGGGGCGGGAGCAAACTCCTCTCTTTGTGCCTCCTGGGGCCTTTAGAACCTCTACTTTTTTGAATGCAGTGCTACTCTGCTCCAGACTCCCCCAGACTTCACACACAGAGTAGTAGGAAGTCCTTGGTTCTGCCCTTGTGGCCCTAAGGTTGGCCTCGGTCTGCCTGCCTGCTCCTCTTCTCAGTCTTCCCTGCTGCCACTCTCCCCTCTCTCCCCTTTGACACTTCTCAGACTAGCCCTGCTCCACTTGGAGGTCCTTAGAGCAGCCCACACCCATCGCTGCCGAGTTCACTGTGTCAGAATGTGGGACCACCTACCAGCTTTACTCCCCCCTCTAACTCTAACTTGTGAGATGGTGGGGGCCAGAGTCCCCAGGAGGCAGTGACACTCTGCAGAAAGGCCGAGAGCTCCAGGGCTGAACAGATGTGACTGAAAATCTTTACCAGCCATGTGCCCTGGGGAACTGAGCCCTGAATTTCCCTTTTCCTTTTCTGCACAGTGGAGGATAACACGCCTTCGCTCACAGGGTGTGGGTGTGTTTCTCATCTCCCTGCAGCACCTAGCACAGTCCCTGGCACCTCGTATGCTCAGGGCATGCTTGCTGTCTTTCCTTCCTTTCCCGTCTTTTCCTTTCCTTTCCCTTGCTATCTATCCTTCCTTCCTTTCAATCTACTGTTCATTCCCTTGGGGCTTGAGATTCTTGGATTCCAGAGGAAAGAACACAGGGCCTAGTGTCAGACTGTCATCCCTGGCTCCGCTGGTGCCCACCTCTGGGATGGCACTCAGTCTTCAGGTCCCCTCTGCCCTAACACAAAATGCATATTTGTCTCATTGCAAAAGCAATTGGATCATCAAAACAGGGAGTGCAAAGGGTTAGCAGAGTGAGCGCAGATGCTGTCCCGTTTGCCCACTGGTTTCTAAGAATATTTGGAGGATGAGTAAAGTAATGTCTTCCATATGCTCAAGAGAAGATGATTTAGCACCATGCAAGGTAGAGGAGGAGAGCCCCCACCCGTCAACAGAGTGACCTTGGACAAGACACTAACGGCCCTACGCCTCAGTTATCTCATCTAAAATATGAAAGTCATAAAATCCTACCTCACAAGGGGGATTGTGAGGATCATATGAGGCAATTCATGTGGAAGGTCTTTGTAAACTGTGAAATGCTCTGCCACCGTCAGCCAGGATTAGTAGTTAATGCATGTATTTGTTTATTGTTTCAGCGGAGGGTGCAGGACGTCATCAGCCCGATCGTGTTCGAAGCAGCCTACAGCCTCGGTGAGCATGTGACTGGAGAGGAGGAGAGGGAACTGCCGCCTCTGACACCGGTTCTCCGCTGGAAAAAGGGACAGAAGATTGCCCAGAAGAATCAGGTCAGAACCTTAAAGCTCATACCCAGTACCCAAGGTGGCAGCTGCACACAGCAGAAACACTGGCCCAGAAGCCGAGAGAGCCATGGGCCTGGCCGCCTGGGGGACCACGGCCAGGGCACACCTCCTCTCTGGGTCTCCCTTTTCTGAGCTGCAAAATGATAAAATAAATGATTTTAGGGGTTACTTGTGACTACTGTGGGACTTGAGCACTTGCAGACAGTTCTCAAGCTGTGAGAAGTTATTAACCCTTTGAGGTCCTGAACTGTCTGCCACTTGGTGCCTGAAGTTGCCCCTATGCCTAGATTGTTTTCAGAGCTTGGAACTGGCAGGATAGTAGGTGCTTCATGAATGTTTTATTGGTGGGAGAATGAGTGAGGTGAAGGAGCGAGAATGGTAGCTTGCTGAATGGGCAGTTGAATTACAGAATGCCCAACCCAAGAGTCCCTGGAAACCAGAGCACTGGGGCAAGGTGGGTGGCACACACTCATCGGATTCTGGGATGTGCTGCTGTGTAGAGAAGCTTTAGCGCGATGTTGGCTGCACGGCTCGTATGAGGCACGAGTGAGCCTGTGCCTGATTCTATGCAGCAGCACTGGCCAGCTCTGAGGCCTGCAACACTGAGTGCAGTGCAGGAAATATGCAAGGAATCTGCAGTCCCAAGTCTGTTTCAGATCTTTTCCTGAAACCCAAGATCACCATGGATTCAGAAACCTGGGAAGGTCAGGAAAAACTGTGGGCTAACCCAGCCTCCTAGGCAGAGTAGGGGCAAAGCTGTGGAACCACCTTTTCGAGAGCTTCAGACCATTCTGAGTGTAGGGGAAAACTAGCAGACTGTGACCCATGCCTTGTAGATTAGAGTTGTAAGCTGAACCACTGAGAAGTGTTTGGAGTCTGAGATGTCCATCCGGGTGTTCACGTAAGCGCTGAGATTTTTACAAGGCATCCCATTTTCTCCCAAAGCCTCTTCCCCATCATCGTAAGTGGGATTCCCTAGGAGCAGAGCCTGAGACAGTAATTTGGAAGCACTTGGTCTAATGATACTGTGCTTTTAGGGAAAACCTGTAAAGGAAAGGCAGGGGGCTGAACACGGTTGTGGTCTCAGCTACAGTCTGGCAGAGGGACTCTGGAACAAAAAATACACCAAAGAGTTGTCTTCGCCTTGAGGCAAGAGGGCTGGCCTTTTGTGCCCCATATCATTCAGCCTTTGACTGGCCCTGGGATGGAAGGGGAGTGTAACCCTCCTTGAAAGGGATCCTTTCAGCTGAGGATGGTTCTCTAGAGGAATGCTGATGTGAGCTGTAAGCAGCCGACATGCACATCAGCCGGGGGAAGGGCCACAGTTAACTGTGCCCACTACACATCAGCACACATTCTCTGGGGAATGCTGCCAAGAGGCTTTGGTTTGAAACATGAACCTTCTGTCACAACACAAGTTCCCCAGAAGAGTGGCCTGTAAGTCCTGCTGGCCACTGATACTTGGAACAGGCCCTGGGGGAGTGAGGGAGGACACATGGTTCTAAGTGGGTGGGCAGAGTAGACAGCCTGGCCTTAGGCTGAGGCGTGGAGAAGGCAAGAGAAGAGCAGAAGATAAGATGAAGAGGCTCTGCAGGAAGCTGAGGCTTCTGCCTCGACTGGGAAATACTCCTTCTGACAGTGAAGCAGGGAGAAGAGGTTGGCCTGGGGACACAGTAAAGTGTGGTATTGTGGTAACGCCTAGATAATTGGTCGCTAGTCCTAGAATTATTCTGCTTTCTGAGGTCAAATCTTACTGAACTGATAAACTTACCCATACTTGTGTAACAAAAGTTACCCAGACTTGGGGTCCTGGGAAGCATTTCAGGGTCCTCTGTGCTTGTTTGTATCTGAACTGACCCAGTGAGGTCCAGCATTTTGCTAGCCTAGATGTGCTTTCCACAATGAACCTCTCATTCCTGCAAGTTTGTTAGTGGCACAGATGTGGACCTTCTTTAGTGAAAAGTATCTTGGAACTTTTACTGACATTTTTAGATTCAAGCAGCCAATCAAAGCCAGAGATGGAGGGACTGATTAGTATCAAAGTGATGTTCTTGGTCACTTCTGGCTCAAGATGGCCAACCAGGCATAAATGTTGATGTCTGTGCCTTCTGAGACCCCATTGCAATGATTATAAATGAGAGGATTGGAACAGGGAGGACAACACTGTGAAAGAAAGGGCATCGGCTAATAAAAGAGTCCAGGAATTCTTTGGTATGCGTGAAGTAAACGTAAGAGTGTTAGTGGGTGAACCTGAACTGTACATAGAAGGACTGGGTGCCTGCCTACTCGGGGAGCATGGAAGCTGTAGCCACAGCCAGACCAACAGTTACGGGGCGGGGCGGGAGGTGGGCAAGAGTAAGAAGTGGGGCTGAAAGTGGTGGTGGTAGTGGGGGAGGCCAGTGAAATGTGAACGTTGGTATGAAGAAGGGTTAGAGTTGATTTTTCACCCTCGTTCCCGCCCCTACATGCTTCAGGCATGCAGGATAGCAAGCAGCCAGGCATCGTCTTCCCTAAAGATTTGGATAAACTGCTTAAGATTATGTGGGCGGGCTAGTTCTCAGAGAAAAGAAAGCCTGCCTTCTAGCATTTGAAGTCAGCAACATTGAGAGCCAGCTTTCTCTCCCACAGTCCACCCAAACACATTCACAGATTTTCTACTCAGTCCTTTTGCCTTAGTTTGAAATATGAATGGACAACCAAGGAAATCCAAGGTTGAGGAAAATTTGTTGCACGAAAGGAAAGACTAAAATAAACCAGTAGAATAACTCAAAAGGAAACAAATGATTCAGGGAGTATAAGAGATTATTTAAAAAAAAATTTTAAGACACAACAGCTTAAAGTCTATGCTGTAGACATAAGGAGATTTAGGAATATATTCCATTCTTTTTATTTTCTAATGGATGGGATTCTGTTCCTTTTTAAAGGGAGGAATGAAAAAGGGAAGGGCTCTTAAAAATTAAACATGTATTTGCAGCCCCAAAAACTCAGTGGAAGGATTAGAAGATAATGGTAAAGAATTTTCCAATGGAAGTGCTAAAAGACAAGTAGAAAAGAAAACAAAAGAATAAATTCACAAGGTCCTGTGTCTCCAGCTAGTAAGAATACCAGAAAAAGTTAACAGACAAAATTATGTGATAATAGAATAGCATGTTTCAGAGTTAAAGAGAGAGACTGTTTTTTAAAATTGGTGAAAACAACAATTTGCAGTCAAGATAAACCAAAATTATCGTAGACACATCATTTTGAAATGTCAGTGCTCCAAAGACAAAGGGAACATTCTAAATGTTTCCAGGGCAAGGAATGCAGGATGATGATGGCGGAGGATAAGTCAGCTTACAACAGAATGAAAGACTGAGCAGTTCGTTAGACTCTTTATTAGCAAGATTAGAAACTAAACTATGGTGAAATAAAGGCTTCAATGTTCTGAGGGAAAGTGATTTTGAAATTAGAATTTTGTGTTCAGCCACACAATCAGAGTATGAGGTAAAAATAAAGTCACTTTTCAGATAAGCAAGGACCCAGCAAGTTTACCTCCCTAGTAACCCATCCTTCCAAGGAAATTACCTTGTACTTCAACAAAACCAGGTTGACAGACAGCAGGAGAAAGATGTGGGATACAAGAAACTGTGGAACTAACTCCCCGAAGTCTAATGACAAGAAATTCCAGGATGATAACTGCAGCAAGTCTCAGAAGCAGCCACGTCAATTGAGAAGAGGAGATTAATTAACTTTCAGACGAATAAAGCCAAGCAGTAGAATGATGAGAAAGTGGCAAATATTCAGGATACAGTGCAGGTCGAATATGTTTCTTTTATGGATAAGAAAAAATAAAGGCAACCACGACCTCTCAGAAAAATAGAAATAAGATAATTATCTGTACAGGTGCTCCTTGACTCACGATGGAGTTATGTCCCAATAAATCCATCATCAGTTAAAAAGATTGTCAGTTGAAAATGTATGTAATACACCTAACCTGCTGACTATCATCGGCTAGCCTACCGTAAACATGCTTGGAACACTTACATTAGCCTACAGTTGGGCAAAAGTCATCTAACACAAAGCTTATTTTACTATAAAGTGTTGAATATCTCCTGTCATTTATTGAATACTATACTGAAAGTGGAAAAGGGTTTTATGGGTACTCAGGATTAACACACACAGCTGAAAGCACACTGGGCCTAAAGAATATTTGAACTAAAATTAACTGCTGGATGATGGGGTTACTACAGTAACAGGGTCATCCATTTCTCTCTCTTCTGCTGAGTCTCAAGAATAGCTAGTAGAAGCCACTGGGATATTGACACTTGTTGATGGCTTAGCAGGCGTGGTGTTCTGTAGAAAGGTATCAGTTGTTCACCCTTGCGATCCTGTAACTGGGATCTGCAGCTCACTGCCACCACCCAGCATCACAAGAAGCATCGTACCACATATTGCTAGCCTGGGAAAACTTTTGAAAGAAAAAATGTGAAGTATGGCTTCCACTGAATGCATACCACCTTCACACCATTGTGAAATCAACAAATTATAGAGTGAGCCATTGTAAGTTGGGTTAAAATGGTATGTCATGTTAAAATAGAAAACATACATGTCTGTATGTCATGGTTAAAATATAAAACAAATTAAAATGTGGTGATAAAATAACCAGTTATAACTATCAGATGTTTTTTGTAAGCCTCATGGTAACCACAAGGCAAAAACCTATAGTGTATACAGAAAAATAATAATAAAGCAAAGAATCAAACCAAACCACTAGAGAAAATCACTTGACCACAAGCAAGAAAGGAGGAAAGGAAAGGAACAACGGATCTGCAAAACAACTAGAAAACAACACAGTTGTGCAGTAAGTTCTTACCTGTCAATAATTATCTTGAATGTAAATGGATTGAACTCTCCAATTAAAAGACATGGAGTGGTTAAATGGATCTAAAAAAAACCAAGACCTAACTATATGCTGCTTATAAGAGACTCACTTCACCCGTAAGGACACACATAAAAGCAAAGGGATGAAAAAAACTCTATGCAAATGAAGACCAACACAGAGCAGGAGTAGTTATATCAGGTAAAATAGACCTTAAGTCAAAAACTGTAAAAACAGACAAGATCATTATACAATAAAGGAGTCATTTCAGCAAGAGGCCGTAACAGTTATAAATATACATGCACCCAACACCGGAGAACCTAAGTATATAAGGCAAATATTAACAGATATTATGAGAGAGAGATTGAAATACATCAGTATTAGGGAATTTCAGTACCCCACTTTCTACAAGGGACAGATTATCCAGACAGAAAATCAGTAAGAAAACATCAGACTTGAACTGCACTCTAGAACAAATAGATCTAACAGACATATACAAAACAGTCCATCCAACAGCTGCAGAATACACGTTCTTCTCAACTGTGCCTGGAACACTCTCCATGACAGATCACATAATAGGGCACAAAACAAATCTCAAGAAACTCAACATTGAAGTATCAAGTGTTTTTTCTCACCGCAATGGTATCAAACTTGAAATCATTAACAGGAGGAACTTCGGAAAATTCACAAATACGTGGAAATTAAATAACATGTTCCTGAATGACCACTGGGTTAATGAAATAATTCACAGAGAAATTAAAAAATGTCTTAAGGCAAATGAAAATGGAAACACAGCGTACAAGAACTTAAAATGTGGTAGGATTGTGAGTGAGCAGAAGAGTGTAAGGAAGAAAAGAATGTTGATCCTAGAAAGAGTCTATCTGAAGTAGAAGTTGTGTGTTCCTGGACTTTAACTTTGCAACTGTAGAGGGGGATACACGATTATGACACTGTCTTGGCTCAACTGTGAGCAGTAATCATGTAGCCATAATAAAATTAGCACCATTTATTGGTTTTCAGTCTTTATAATCAAGTCAAAATCAGAGCTATGGTGATAGCATCAAATGCAAATGTCATTGAACTTGATTATATAACGGTGAAAGTAGAATAAGAGAAGTTTTTAAAAATAATCTTTTAAATTGGTGAGTCAAGAGATTGCAAAACCTGATGAAACAGGAAATAGCTGTTTGTTACTTAAAATTGCGGAGGTCATCAGTAGAGCAGTGCTTCTTAAAGTGTGATTCCTGAGCCAGCAGCACCAACCTCTCTTGGGATTTTGTGAGAAACGAAAATTCTTGGTCCCACCCCAGACCCACTGTATCAGAAGCTCATGGGGTGGGCCCCAGCAATCCATGTTTTTATGTTCATTTGTTTTTTGTTTTTGAGATGGAGTCTGACTCTGTTGTCCATGCTGGAGTGCAGTGGTGGGAACCTCACTGTAACCTCTACCTCCTGGGTTCAAGTGATTCTCCTGCCTCAGCCTCCTGAGTAGCTAGGATTATGGTGGGCACCACTGTGTCTGGCTGATTTTTGTATTTTTAGTAGAGCTAGGTTCTCACTATCTTGGTCAGGCTGGTCTGAAACTCCCCACCTCAGTTGATCTGCCCACCTCGGCCTCCCAAAGTGTTGGGGTTACAGGCGTGAGCGACTGTGCCTGGCCCACAGTTTATGTTTTAACAAGATGACTGTGCGATTCTCATGCAGCTAACGTTTGAGAACCAGTACAGTAGAGCAGTTAAACTAATAATTTGCCACAAAATTATGGAGGTGAAGGAGTGGGGATCATTATGTGAGATAAATTCTTGTCTATTTTACTAAGGAATTCAGTAAAATAACATCCAGATCTGATAAATCAAAGAATAGTAATGTCAGCATGTTTTCTAAAGATATGAAAATAATCTTCAAAAGAAACATAAACAGACATGGGTAATGACGGTTGCCCCTGGAGAGCAGGACTGAGTATGGCGAGGTGTGCGGAAGGGGCTTCTTATTTTTCTAACCATGTGATTCTTTGGTTGAAATTAAAATAAAAGAAAAATATTGGTCTTAGATTGGGCAGATTGTCCAGGAGCCCGAGAAAAGTTCTGGGAGAGCAGTTCTTGCTTATTGTCCTTTTCCTGATTGTGGAAAAAAAAAAAAAAGAGACAATCTTCCAGATGTTGGCTCAGTTTGCGGCAAAGAGAGATTCTGAGAGCGAGGCCGGCTGCGGGAAGCAGAGCTGATCTTTAACCTGTGTATGTGTACAGCACAGGTTGACAGCGTCTCACTTCTTTCACAGGAAGGAATAAACTCATCAGAACTCTCTAGGTCATGTTGCCAGATAACGTAGGGGTTCACTACTTTAAATGCCTTCATCTCTTCACTGGGCCCATTTGGTACACAGGACTCTACAGAAGGGTGGACCAAATCTTGGTGACCTTTCAGAGTTGGGGGTCTGCCCCCACCGATGGCCTAATTAAAGTGCAATCGCTGCACAGTGTGTGGAACATGGGGACAGTGACCAGTACCTGTTAAGTACAGATTTCCCGATGAATCCGAGGCTTTTTGCTATGAGCTAGGAATGTGTGGGACAGCAGGGAAACGAAGCCTTGCCTCTGTAGGGTACATAGTCCTGGGAGAAGACAGGTTCTGGGACAGGGCTTTGGCACTAGGCTCTGTGAGTGAATAGCGGGATTGCTGCTAATGCAGAGCTTGGATTGGGATTCTGGGTGCTCTGGAGACAGTGGAACTTGAATGCTGCAGGCCTCCATAGGACATACAGCCTGAGGAGCACACATTTCACCTTCAAAATCTAAGGAAAGTGGCCCCATGCAGTGGCTCATGCCTATAATCCCAGCACTTTGGTAGGCTAAGGTGGGCTGATCACAAGTTCAGGAGTTCAAGACCAGCCTGGCCAACATGGCAAAACCCTGTCTCTACTAAAAATACAAAAATTAACTAGGCATGGTGGCAGGCACCTGTAATCCCAGCTACTCTGGAGGCTGAGGTAGGAGAATTGCTTGAACCTGGTAGGCGGAAGTCGCAGTGAGCCAAGATCACAGCCACTGTACTCCAGCCTGGGCGACAGGGGGAGACTCCATCTAAAAAAAAAAAAAAAAAAAATCTAAGGAAAGCAAGGACTTTCTGATGAGACATACTGCATCTGTCTCATCAGAAAGCGGTGTGTGTGCGTGTGTGTGTGTGGAGATATTTGATACCAGAAAAAAAAACAACTTTTTTTCATTGAGAGGAGTATTTAAAAAGACTATAAAGCTAGAAGCAATTCAATTGGGTACCTACTTTACATAAGACCTTGGTGGAAAAAAAAAATAAACCATTGCTATCCTCAGCGGACTCACAGACAGTCCAGGAATAATTTACAGTGAGATTTAGATTAGTGTGTAAGAATTTCACTCCAGAGACCACTTCTGGCCAAAGAGAAGGAGGTGTTCTATGGGGAAGGGAGACTTGGCCAGAGCCTTAAGGGAGAAGTAGGATTTGGGTCTTCAGGGAATGGAGGGGTTTGAAGGTGAACAGAAGGAGAGGCTGATGGATGCTAAAGGTCTCCCACGTGGCTGAATATCCAGTGAGGGGAAGGGGAGAGGCCATCTGGACTGGAGATGCTGTCACGCAGTCTGAGGCCACTTGGTCACTGGCTGAGGAGTTGAATGTGATCCTGTGGTGGACAGACCATGGCATCTTTTGAGTTTGGGGAGATGGGAGGTGTGCCTCAGGTAGCTTGGTGTGCCTGGGTGTGGGGAGGCCAGTTAAGAGCTTGTCGCAGGGACCTCTGCCCGTAAGTCCCTGGAGAGTCTCTCTGATAACCCCAGAGAGTTGACTCAGTTAATTGCTAGTTGGTGTCAGCTGCTGAAACAGAGGGTATGGAACTAAATGAAGCAATCATGAGAAGTCCTGGATGGTCCGTGTGCTGGGAAGGGAGCAACACTGTCCTTGGACAGGTCACCTGAAGGTCCCTTATCCTTCCTCCTTGCTGAGCATACCAGTGGTGATGACACGGGCCCTGTCTTCAATCTCTGGACGCAGAATAGGGCTCTGAAAATTATAACTCTTCTCGTGCTTCCTCAGGAGGCCTCCAGAGAGACCTGGCTACAGCTGGGCTCCCAGGTGTTTCACTGTGTTAGGCTGAATGCCCTCCCCCCACAAAGATGCCCTAGTTTCTGGGGCCCGTGATTTGGATATGTTACATGGCACAAGGGACTTTGCAGTTGTCATTAAGGTGATGGGCTTCCAAATGGGGAGAGGAGCCTGGATTTTCCAGGTGGGTCCAATCTAGTCACACAAGTCCTTAAAAGCAACAAACTTCCTCCAACTGGAGGTGAGAGGAAGCGGCGGGATAGGAGAGACTTGGAGCATGCCCTTGCCGGTGTTGAAGATGGAGTGTGTGACGTGACCAGAATGTGGACAAGCTTAAGGGGCTGGGAGAGGCTTCCGGGGGGCTGTCCGCAAGGAAACGGGGCCTCAGTCCCACAGCCACACAGAACTGGGTGCCGCCCACAACCCGAATGAAGCTGGAAGTGGGTTCCCCCGAGGGCCTCTAGCTGACACCTCGATTTCGGCCTGGAGAGCCTGGAGCAGACCCAGACGACCTCCGAACCTCTGACTTACAGAACCGTGAGGTAATAGAGTTGTGTTACCTGGAGAGCTGAACTCCGGTAACTTCCTGCCACAGCGACAGGAAATAATCCATACATGGCACAGCCCACACCTCCGGAGCCATCTGGGGAAGGGCACAGGCCGTGGAGTGAGCTCAGGGCCGCGGCCCACAGCACCCACCCTTTCAGCCTGTTTCCTCGCCTGTCACTGGGGTGCCTCTCCACCTGCCTCTTGGTGGCGGTGGAATTACCTGAGAGAAGTGCGAGAAGAGCAGCTCTGGAGCCTGTTCCTGCCGTCCTGGCGTGAGGAGAGGAGGAGGCCGCCATGGGAGTGTGTCCACTCGGGCTCTGGGGGAACGAGTGCTCGGCTGCCTTTCCGTGTCCTTCCTTTGAGGGTGGTCCCATCTCTGCGGGCACATGGGTGGGCTGCCAGGTGGGAGGCAATGGCACCATCTAAGGCAGGGGTGCCCAACCCCTGGACCAGTACCAGGTGGCCTCTCAGGAACTGGGCCACCAGCAGGAGGTGAGCAGCGGGCTAGCAGCGTTCCCGCTTGAGCGCCCCTCCAGTCAGGTCAGTGGCGGCCTTAGATTCCCGTAGGAACCCACACATGTGAGGGACCTGGACTGTGCTGAAACCATCCCGCCCCTCACCCCCATTCATGGAAAAATTCTCTTCCACAAAACTGGTTCCTGGTGCCACAAAGGCTGGGGACCACTGGTCTGAAGGTTCTGGCAGGCTCTCAGGTGAGCCTCTCTGGATCTTTAGGGTGTCAGGCCAAATGCCTCTTCATTGCAGAGGGAGAAGATTGGGAAGGACCCACATAAACAGACCTTGAAAGCCAGCTGACCACCATGAGCCCAGCTAACACCAGTCCCTTCTCTTTGCTCCATCTCTGCCGCCGCTCCCTATGCCAGGCCACCATCATTTGTCAGCTAGACCAGGTCACATCCCTGCATAACCTCCTCCTGCTGAGGAGCTCCCTTCCCCTTTAGGAGAAAATCCAGACACAAGAGCCTGTACACTGGGGCCCCCACCTCTCCAGCGCCACCCACATACTGCATTCCCCACACCCTCCAACTTACAGGCCTCTGCCTGCCTCAGGCCTTTGTGTATGCTGATGCCTCATCTAGAAAGCGCTCTGCCATGCTTTTCCCGTGGCTGGTTCTTCATTTTTTAGGTCTCAGCCTAAACACTGCCTCCTCAGAGAACCGTTCTCCTGCAAAGCTGGGTTCCCTGACACAGCTGCCTTTCTTTTTGTTTTTGAGACAGGGTCTCACTCTGTCATCCAGGCTGGAGTACAGTGGTGTGGTCATGACTCATTGCAGCCTCAGCCTTCCAGGCTCAAGGGATCCTCCTGCTTCAGCCTCCCAAGTAGCCGGGACCACAGGCATGTGCCACCATGCTTGGCTGGCTGGCTTGCTCGATTTATTTATTTAGTAGACACAGGGTCTCCTCCTGTTGCCCAGGCTGGTCTTGAACTCATAGGCTCAAGGAATCTTCCCACCTTGGCCTCCCAAAGTGCTAGGGTTACAGGCATGAGCCACCGTGCCTGGCTTTAGCTGCCTATTTGATTCCTTCATGACATCTAACACAGCATGTTATTTCATCTACTTGTTTTTGTATTTCCCTCTCTAGAATGGAAGCCCAGTGAGGGAAGGGATCTACTTTATCTTATTTGCTATCTCCAACACCTGGCAGAATACCTGGCCTATAGGGGATGCTTAGTAAATAGATCTCAGTTAAAAGAGCCCTTCTGAAACAACACAAGGCTGGTTCCTTTAGCAAGGATTGGGAATCGTTTCAGAGCTGCTTCACTGGCAGATTCAGTGGAGCTGTGAAATGAAATGTGTTCTGTAATCCCGCTGGGAATTCCTTGCAGGCAGGAGAGCATGGTGTGTGATTTGCAGTGACACGCCTACACCACGTATGTTTGTGGTGTCTAGTTTTCAACAGACAAGACGGAGGAAATGCAGCTGGTGAAAGAAAAGGTGTTGGCTTTGTTGAGAAGTCTTGCTTTGTTGTCTTTCAAGGGAAAAGTGGCTGTTTTAGTCTAATGGTAAGTTTTAACTATGCTGAAGCCATATACTTTGGGTCTCCATTGTGCTGGAAATCATCCCCACAGCTCCTCCCACCCCCCACCCCTCAAAGCATGCAGATAGGAATATAGCTCATGCTATGGAAACCCACTGTTTGCACAGCCTGGATATTAGGTAATAGTTTTCCGGCCGAGGTGCCCAGCTGGCTTAGCATGCCATTATTTACAGCTCTAAGGTTTATTTTCATTATTATATTTAACCGTCTCTGCAGAAGGAATGGAAGGCTGAGGGGCTGGGAGAGTGGAAGAGGAGAGGGAGAAGAGAGACTCCAGACATCAGAAGCAGGCAGGCTCCTGAGACTATGCAGCCTGGAGGATTTCAGACTGGGACTTGGAGCCAGGGCAGCAGTTTGGCTCAGTAGGAGGGGAAGGAGGCGTTAGAGGAAAAGGCTCCTGCCCTCCAACCTTGTTTCACCCAGATCAACCCTGCTTTGATAGGTACCAGCTTCTGGATGGATACTCTTTTCAAAGAGGGCACCATGGCAGAACACAGGTGAAAACCACCTAGTTTGAAGATGTGTGAGAAAAACCACTAATTAATCCTTCTTGCCAGTGGAGAAGTCTGGCCATGTCTGTCCATTTCAGGCTTCTTCCCCAAGGTTAACCCCAAGGGGAAAGGAGAGAGGACCCATCAAAGGTTAGGCTGTGTCCTGAGGAGACCTGTTGAATTTGCAAAGCTTCTTTTTTAGTGTTATGTTTTATTTTTGCTCATTGAATTTTCTTCTGTATTATCCTCTCCTATTGAAAACCTTGGGCAAAAGCCTGTGGGGGGTGATGGGTGTTTAAATACATCCAGTGAGCAGTGTCTGGCTGGGGAGGAAACATTAGCCTCTCTTTTCTTATCTTATAAGATAATTTAGGAAATCAGGCACAAGGCCCTTGCTGTTTTCAGTTATACCTGGGGCCTTATTCAGGGGTTGTCCTTGAGATAAATGGGGAGAAGTCTTGCTGGGATCCTCTCTGGTTTTAAGGCTTTTTTTTTCTCATTCCCAATTGCCTGCCCATGTCTGGTTTAGCAGCTTTTAGAAGCGCAGCTGGCATCCTTTTTGCTTTTCTCTGACAGCACCACCCCATTTATTTGAACTTCCTGGATATTTTCTGCCTCTTCTGACTAATTAACAGCAACTAAAAAGAGAAGGAAAAATGAAATGTAGAACACAAAAAATCCCAGGATGAAAAAGAATTTCCAGCCCTGGATGCGGAAGTCCCTAGTATTTAGAGCCGAAATGAAAAGTTGTGATTACAGAGGGACATGAAATGTGTCCCATACAAGGCCACCTATTCCCAGGCAGATCCAGGAAGAGCACTGCGCTGGGAGTCCCATGGGGCCAGGGCCTCACCGAGCAGTCAGCCCTGCTGAGTCATCACAGAGGTTGAACTGGATCACCTAAGTGATGCTTTTAGATGGATGGAACTGGAGGCCATTATCTGAAGTGAAACCATGCAGACGCAGAAAGACAAATGCCACGTGTTCTCATTTATAAATGAGAGCTAAATATGTGTCCACATGGAAGCAGGTTGTGGAGTGATGGACAGTGGAGGGGTGGGGAGGTTGGAGCCAGATAGATGATGGGAGCTTGCTTGTTGGATACAATGTGTCCAACACATTGGTCTGTGATGGAAGCACTGAAGGCCCTGACTTCGCCTCGACAGAATATATCAAAATTGCACTTGTACCCCATGAATATATACCCATTTTTTTTTAAATGTTGCCTTTAGGCAGAGGGGGTAATTCTATTAACTACAGAGCTATGAAGTAAAAAAGACACCCAAGAGAGCAGAACTTGTCATTTCTAGTTTTTCCACAGGACCATAAAGCAAAATTGGTGCTGGGTTTGTATTTAAAGGCAAACCAAGAGAGTTTTTAAAAAATTCTGTCATGGCTTCAAAATCTGGAAGGACAATTTATATAGACCCTGAGATAGAAGGAATTCCTCAGCTTAAATTTTATGAACCATTTGGCTTTCATTGATTCTTGAGGGTGTGAATTTTGTAGAAAGCAACAGCGTTATGTCCTGATTTTAAGAGGCAGCGAGCCTTTTCCTTCCTTCATTTAGGCATGGGCTGCATGGAGCTGATATTCCTGCTCATAATGTGCCACATGAAGGGCAGTTTTGGATTCTGGGAAAACAGCCCATTGAAACAGAATTGAGAGGGAGAAACTTCTTATACTTAGGTCATGGCATGTATATTAATAGAAAAAATGTTGAATACTGTGCTAGGTGCTGGGGTTATAAACATGAATTACATGGCTGGGGCCTCTGGAAACTAACGTGGGGCTACGGAAGAAACACCAGTTCAGAAGTGTCACCCCTGTCATCCAGGCAGGATGCTTCACCGTAGGCGCAGAGACCTCCTGCTACATCATACTGCATATCAAGAAATATATTGCTAGCCTGGGCACTGTGGCTCATGCCTGTAATCCCAGCACTTCGGGAGGCTGAGACAGTAGATCGCTTGAGGTCAGGAGTTTGAGACAAGCTTGGCCAACATGGGGAAAATCCATCTCTACTAAAAATACAAAAATTAGTCAGGCATAGTGGTGCATGCCTGTAATCCTAGCTACTCAAGAGGCTGAGGCATGAGGCGTGAACCAGGGAGGAGGAGGTTGCAGTGAGCCAAGATCCCGCCACTGCAATCCAGCTTGGCTGACAGACCAAGACGCCGTCTCAAAGTAAAAATAAAAATCAAGAGAAATATATTGATCAAATCAGCTTAAAAATAGCCGCCTTGTTTGCTCTCCTTGGTGTGGGATGATCCAATCCATTGTTCTACTTTTTTCAGGCTTCAGCATGGGATTCGGTTGCCATAACAACGCTGTAAACAGTGTTGAATCCATGTCAATAATTGTATTTTTTTTTAAAGCAAATATCACCAAGTCCAAGAAACTGATCCTGCTCTGAACGTGATAGCTGGACTAAGCTAAGCATCTATTTCCTGCTAGATCAGAAGTGAAGATTTTCTGGTACAGATTTGGGTGGGAGAAAGGCGCCACCCCTCCCAAGGCCTTAGCACTTAGACGGCATCCTCTCTGAAGTCACCCTCAGCCAGGAGCAGACACTGAGCTGCCATCCCGGAATCACATGTCCCCAAAGCTGCCCTGTCCTTGGTGGCCATGATGCTGTAAGAGAAATTCAGCCAGCCCAGCCTCCTTACTCTGACTTAGAGGAAAATGCAAATTGATCTGGATTCACTGAATTTTCTTTTCCTGGCCTGAAGGAAATGAAGAAACATAGCCAAATATTCTAGAACAGGATTCGACAAGCGTTAGCCCATGGGTCAAATCCGCCACTGCCTGTTTTTGCAAATAAAGTTGTATTGGAACACATCCATGCCCATTCCCTCATGTATTATCTATGGCTGTTTCTGTTCTACAATGGCAGAGTTGAGTACTGTGACTGAGACCATATAGCCTACAAGCCCGAAACATGTGCTGTCTCAGCCTCTTCAGAAAACAGTGAGTTGCTAGCCTTAGTTCTAAAAGAAGTAGAGTAAGGATCTAGTGAGAAGCTGGACAACGCATTTTCAAAGACACCTGTATTGTCCAGGGAAACCTGCGGTGAAGACCGAGGTGAGGAAGGAGCCAACAGAGAAACTGAGTCCATGAGGCTGAGGAGGCCACTGGATGTCCAGTCCTCAGCTCTCTGAAGCCTGAAGCGGGAAATAGTTGTCTCCTGAGAGAAAGGTTTGAACCTCCTGTAACCAGGGAGGAATGAGAGAGGATGGCTTCTTAGGTCTGCTTACATTGGCTGGAAAGGCTTCTTCCAGGGACATAACTAGACAAGGCTTTGGCCTACTAGCAGGTAGAGTCTAGAGGGAGGTGGAAGAGACTGCTTCCAAGCTGGATTCTGATTTATCTGATTCAAGCAGCCAAGCTTGTGTTTGCCAAGGACTTAGGGGGATATGGGTAAAATCAGGCAGAGGACTTTTTTAAAGGCCCGAGTTGGAGCTATTGGGATTGTTCCCTCAGAGGAAAATCAGGACTTTGGGCCATTGGCTTCATGGAGAACCTATACTTTTTGGACTTGGTACGGAGGAGAAGTCATTTTTACTTGATTTGTGAAGCTCTGTATTGTCATCTAGGATTCCGAGACTTTAGTCTGTCCACCCTCCTGCTCCAGAGACATGCCTTTCAGTTTCTTGGAAAACAAATTGGCCATTTGCCCAAAGAGACTGATCTGGATCTAGAACACAGGATCTGAGTTTCAACCTCAGGCTCCGCAGTGCATGACACAGGTCTCTTGATTCCCTGGAGTACTGCTGTTTACCTATAAAACAATTGCATTCCTATGGAAGCCAAGACTGTGCCAGGGATTGGATTGTGCAGCCCAGTTTTGTTCATAGCCTTGCCCAACTTAGGGAAGGCTGAGTATTCTGATGTTCTGTTGCTGCATAAACTCTGAAATTTAGTAGCTTAAAATAACAGTCATTTATTTTGTTCATGAATTTGATTTGTTTCTTAATGTACATAAGGTATATGAAATGATGTTTTGATACACATTTGCATAGTGAAATGATTACTATAGTAAAGCAAATTAACACATCCACTGCCAGTTTCTTTTTTCATAGTGAGAGCACTTGCAATCTGTTTTATATTCAAATTTCTAGTATATAATACAATATTGTTCACCACACTCATCACGCTATACATTCAATCTCTAAATTTTTTTCTACTTAACTACAACTTTGCACCTTTGACCAGCATTCCCCCTCATTCCCCACCCCCCATGCCCCACCCCCTCCCCAACCCTTGGTAACTACCAGAGTTTCACTTTCCGTTTCTGTGTATTTAACTTGTTTAGATTCTACAATAAGTGAGATCATACAATATTTTTCTTTGTCTGGCTTATTTCACTTAGCATGTCTTCCAGGTTTATCTGTATAATCAAAAATGGCAGGATCTGCTTTTTAAAGGCTGAATAATATTCCGTTGTGTGTATATGTGTGTGTGTGTGTGTGTGTGTGTACACACCACAATTTCTTTATCCATTCACCTGTTGAGAAACAGGTTGATTCCATATCATAGCTATTGTGAATAATGCTGCAGTGAACATGGGAATGCAAATATTTCTGAGGTACTGATTTCATTTTCTTTGAGTATATGCCAGTTCAAGAGGAATTGCTGAGTCATATAATAGTTCTATTTTTAATTTTTTGAGGAACTTCCATACTTTTTCATAATGGCTGTACCAATTCCATTCCCACCAACAGTGTTTAAGAGTTCCCTTTTCTCTATATACTCACCAACACTTTTTATCTCTTGTCTTTTTTATAATAGCCATCCTAACTGTTGTGAGGTGATATTTCATTGTGACTTTGATTTGAACTTCCCTGATGATTAGTGATGTGGATTTTGCAGCAGAAAACTTGCAGGTCAGAAGGGAGTGGGATGATATATTCAAACTATTGGTGAGCACACTGCTTCATACCTGTAATCCCAACACTTGGGGAGGCTGAGGCAGGAGGATCACTTGGGTCCAGGAGTTTGAGACCAGCCCTGGCTACATAATAAGACCTAGTCTCTACAATAAAAAATAAACAAAAGATTAGCTGGGCATGGTGGCATGTGCCTGTAGTCCCGGCTATTTGGGAAGCTGAGGTGGGAAGATTGCTTAAGCCCAGGAAGTAGAGGCTGCAGTGAGCTAAACTGAACTCCAGACTGGGTGACTGAGTGAAATCCTGTGTATAATAAGTTAATAAAATAGTTTTAAAATCCTACTAACAATACTATACTCAGCAAACCAGTGCTTCTCAAGTTGAAATGAAAGGACACTAAATAGTAACACGAGAGCATAATAAAGTAGGGAACTCATTGATAAAGGTAAATATATGAACGAAATCAGAACATTATATTACTGTAAAGGTGGTGAGTAAATAGCGTTTACATCTATGAAGAAAGTTAAAAGACAAAAGTATTTTTAAAACCATTATAAGTATTATTAACTAAATTATGTTAATGGGTACTTAATATAGATATGAATTGAGACATCAATAGCATATAACATGGGGGGAGCAGAGCGAAAAGCAGAATTCTTTTACGCAAGTAAAGTTACATTGTCAACTTATAATAGACTGTTGCAAGTTATTTTATGTAAGCCTCCTGGTAACCACCAAGAAAATACCTATAGAAGTTACACAGAAAAAGAGGGATCAAATATACACACAAAAAAGAAAGGAATCATAACCTGAAAATACAGGGAAAAAAGAAAACAGCAAGGGAGAAAAAGAGGGACAAAAGAACAAGACAAATAGAAAGTTAACAAAATGACAATAGTAAATCTGTCTCTAGATTTACTTTAAATTCAAATAGACTAACCTTCCCAATAAAAAGATACAGCATGGCTGAATAGATTATTTTTAAAAAAAACAAACAGGATCCAAATGTATGCTTTTTACAGCAAGCTCACTTTTGGATTCAAGGACTCTCAGAGATGGAAAAAGGTCCATGCAAATGCCAGCCAAAAGGGAGCCAGAGTGGTTAATACTTACATCACCAAAATAGGCTTTAATTCAAAAACTGTCTCTGGAGATGAAGGTCATTTCATAATGACAGAAGGGTCAGTTCAACAGGAAGCCATAACAGTTATAAATGCACACAGCATCAGAGCACCTAAGTACATACAACATTGACAGATCTGAAAGGAGAAACTGACAGCACTATAATAATAGGAGATTTCAATACTCCACGCTCAACAATGGATAGGACATCCAGACAGAAAATCAATAAAGAAGGAGTAGGCTTGAACAACTGGACCTGTGTAACAAATGGACCTGGTTGACATATGCAGAACTGTTCACCCACCAGTGGAAGAATGTTCATTTTTCTCAAGTACCCATGGAACGTTCTCCAGGAGAGATCACGTGTTAGGTCACAAAACAAATCTTAACAAATTTAAGATAGAAATCATACCAAGTATCTTTTCTAACCACAAGGTAATAAAACTAGAAATCAGTAACAGCAAGAAAGTGGGAAAAGTGTGAATTCATTTGTGAATTTAAAATTTGGCAGGGCTTGGTCAAGACACTCCCTGTTCTATATAATGTCCATCAGCTGGGGCCACTCAATGGGAGTGCAGGACCCCACTGAGGTTTCCACTGGCATGGTGACTCCTGTGGCCTGCAGGCTGATGTGGCTGTCAGCTTCTCCTGTGAGCCTCTCCATGGACAGCTTGGGTTTCTTGTAGAGTGACTAAATTCTAAGAACAAATGCCCCAAGAAAATTGGAAGCTCTATTTTTTTTTTGATGACCTAACCTCAGAAGTCACATAGTGCAACTTCCACTGTGACACAAAGTCTACCCTGATTCAGGGGAGGGAGTCAAAAGTCCACCTGGATTCCAGGGGAGGGAGCATCAGACCCCACCTCTCCATGGGAGTAGTTTCAAAGTCACATTGTAAGGAGTGCCATTGAGATATTGTTGATTTTGTTGCATTGACTTTTGGAAAATAATTTATCTGCACAGAGGTAAATTCTCATTAATTCTTATTGCACCATCCTTTTTTTTTTTTTTTGAGATGGAGTTTCATTCTTGTTGCCCCAGGCTGGAGTGCGATAGTGTGATCTCGGCTCACTGCAACCTCTGCCTCCCGGGTTCAAGCGATTCTTCTGCCTCAGCCTCCCAAGTAGCTGGGATTACAGGTGTCCACCATCACACTGGCTAATTTTTGTAATTTTAGTAGAGATGGGATTTTATCATGTTGGCCAGGCTGGTCTCGAACTCATGACCTCAGGTGATCACCCACCTCGGCCTCCCAAAGTGCTGGGATTACAGGTGTGAGCCACCATGCCCAGCCCCACCATCCATTAATTAAGCTTCATGGTGTTCACTCAGGCACACAGGTGTTGCTCACATTTGCAGTGTACATAGTGATGCACAGTGCCTAAGCCAAGAACATTGTCACTGCAAGCTCCTACCCCTGGCTACATGCTAATCTGGATTTACAAGGCAGTCACTAGTGCTATTATTTTCATTTTACAAATGAGGAAACTGAGTCCTGGAGGGAAGAAAAGTCAATTTTCTTAATGTAATACAGTTAAAATAGGATTAAACTTTCAATTTCCTTATTTCTTAACTAGTGTTTTGTCTTTTCATTATTGTGCTTAATTTTATCTGATCAGTACAAACACTCGTATAGAGCTATGGGGATGCACATGTGTGCACAGACACACACACTGTGTGTATATATACGTTAAACTCA
The DNA here is from genome assembly GCF_049354715.1 of Callithrix jacchus. NCBI lineage: Eukaryota > Metazoa > Chordata > Mammalia > Primates > Cebidae > Callithrix > Callithrix jacchus. Next base: position 75,499,735 of record NC_133518.1, read on the forward strand.
GTGCTTGCCTTTGTTGGGTGGAAATTCAGCTGCATTGGAGGACTTGACAGCTAGAGAAGCCAGTTTCAGGGACAGGAAACAGTATTGTTCAAGGGAAAGTTAGGACAAGGCAAATGAGCTTTTACAGAGCAACCAATTCCTCATGAGAGCCTTTGCATCTCACATGGCTAAAGGAAAGTGCTTTGGTTAGGGGGCTGGAGCTTTTGTCTTGATGAACAGTGTGCTAGCACTGGCTCATTGGTTAGGGGGTGTCCACCACTGGGCTCCCCATTTGAGTGGTTGCTCTGCCTCTTAGGGCAATGTGTGGTATTTCACTGTTGATAAAGCAGCAACTACATGCCAGGCCCTGAGGGCAGGCACAGAGGCAAGCAAGACCAATACAGTGCTCCCACAGTCCTCTGGGGGCACCGTTTCAGCAGGGGAGACTAGCATTAAACAAGAAATAATAAAAGTGATCAGTTATGATTGAGATGAGCAGTACAAGGAAAAAGTATGTGGAACGATGAGAGCTCACAGTGGGCCTGAGCTTGCCCGGGGACTTGATTTGCTCGTTGAAGGGTGAGAGGACATGTACCAGGTGAAACACCTGGCAGAACCTGGAGAGCCGCTTGTGGGGAGGCCCCGGGTGGGAAGTTGTAAGGCCCACCTGAGTGATGGCTGGCATGAGAAGGCCAGGGTGGCAGAGGTGAGGAGGGTGCATGACAGATCTGGCAGCCTGCATGTCACCAGGTGGATTTAGGTCACATCCTCTTCTTCCATTCTCACCTCTTCCACCCCCACCTCCACCCCTTCACCCCTCCATGCCTCACAAAGTTGGACTGTCTTGCCGGTGACACAGGAAAGGCATATGTGATGAGGGGAGTATACCCTAAGGGCCCATCCAGGTTTTGTGGGACCTGAGACTTATCCAATAGAGGGTGGGGTCTTGAAGGAAAAAAAAAAGAAAAGGTGAAATTATTAAAACAAAGTTTGTGCAAGACTTCCGTGGGGGGCGTGTCAGTGAGGGACCTCTAAGCTGAAGTTTCACCAGCTTAGTGGGAAAGCTCCCTCTGGCACTTTCCCTATATCCCGAAAGTTCATAAAGCCCTCCTTTCATCTTGTCTGAGACGTTAATGCCATCCTTACACCCACTTCCTCCTGTTTTCTTCTTAGTTGAGATGGCAAAGCACAAATATGTTGAAATCTCCTGAAAATTGGGCTCTTTCCTTGACCCCAGTAGTGTCCAAAAGAACATGGGAATTTCCTTTTTTTGCCCAAGACTTCCATGATATTTTCCCCGATAATCTAGGAAGGGAGTGTTGGCTGTTTTTCTTTTGGAAATGTGGCAGGGAAATATGAATTTCCATAGGCAAAATTACTCTGTCTGGTCAAGTCTAGACGGTTCATTGGCCAGCAAGTTTGCTGGAGCCCACACTGGCGCTCCGTCCGAGATGCCGCCCGGACTTACTCTGTGGGCAGGGAACAAATCACTTAGAACTACGTTTTGGGGAAAAAACTCAGAAACATGAGCAGTGACAAGGAAATTGAATAATAAATAAATTACAAGTAGAAGTTGTCAGCAGGCTCTTCTCTCCAAATCCCACTGAAGTGAGCAAAGCCACCTAACAGTAATGAAGGGTGTCTGTCATTTGGAACTTAGGGAGGCTGCTGTTCGTAGTTGTGAAACGTCAGAGAGGTTGAGACAGACTGAGGGGAAAACTAACAAGTCCTCCGGGGACCGTAGAAGAAAGCCCTAAGCCGCCTGCAAATGCTGCTGCTGGTGTCCTGGCAGGCCTCCACAGATAGGCCCAGGCCCAGGCGCAGCCAGCACGCTCTCTGGAAATATGTGGGTTTTGGCACGCCAAGCCTCTGCCCCAGCTCTGGGTGGGGCTTTGGCTGTTGAGAGGCCCAGTCTTGGTTAGAGAAAAGGCACTGTGTCCCTGTTAACTGCTGGCTGCCCCACCAAAAAAACTGGAAAGAATCTCCTTCAGTCTGTTGTGATTCCCTGAGCCTGGCAGCCTCATTGCCTTTGACAATCCTGTTGGTACTGAAAATTCAATACGGTCCCATTGCTCAGGCAGAACCTATTTCAAATAGAAATTTCCTGCCTCCCCAAGACACAGCAAATAGGGCTAAATGACCAGACTATAATCTGAGAGTTCTTCGCTCAGCTGGATTATCATTCATCTAAGAGCCTCTGAAAGACAGTCTTACACAAGCAGAGGCTGAAAGGACATCCACCACCACGAACCTCTCCTGAAAAAACTACTTGGAGGAGGACTGTAGACTAGGGAGTAAATCAGATAAGTAACGCACTCATGAAATCGTGACCACAGTTGACTTAGGCCTGCTTGGAGCTTGGAAGAACCCCTTCCCACGCTGGAGAGCTGGCTTCTCGGAGGTGGGTGGGAGTAGAGGCTCTGAGGGGCTCGGGGGGAGAATTCCCTCTGCTTTGCAAGAAAGGAATTGGCCACTGTGTACTCGTTTGCCACTCAATCCTGCCCTAACCTTCCTCTCCTGTCTCTCTCACAGACGGTTTTTGAAAGGAATTGCCGTTCGGAGGACTGCGCCGCGGACCTGCAGCTTCAGGGTAAACTGCTGCTCTCTAGGTACGTCCGTGTTGCCTTCACAGCGTTGTTCTCAGAAGCTCCTTTCTCTGGACTCCAGGCCCCAAACCCGAATGTGCAGATCTCCCCACTGAAGAGGATAAACTCAGTTGATGCATTACAATAATATTTTGTGGTTTAAAACAATGTATGTTACAAAATAATTTTAACAAGCTTTGTTGGGAAGATTGTTTAGGTTTTGTTTTGTTTGCAGTTCCACATCTCTCGTAATTTAGCTTGTATTTCTAATTTATGTGAGTATTCGGGGGAGTGGCTATTTCATGCTTCCTGATTGTATTAAGTCGAATCATATGAAATTGCCAATATTTGACCTTTTGGACAATTTCATGTGATTCAACCTATTATTACATAAAGGTTTATCTCCCCTGCCCCCCGCCACGCACACGCACACACACACACACACTCAACGTTCGTGTGTGCTTTAACAACAAGTAACGTTTTTGTGGCAGGAGAGGGCTGAAGGAGAGGGGCGGCCTGTCCTGATCCCAGTGAACAGACTGTCTCTTTATTGTCTCACCATTTCCTCCCACACTTCGTGAATCCCCCAAGGCTAAAGGTGAACTGTACAGCAGCCTTCTGTTTCCTCTTTGCCAACCTTTTATTTTATACTTCATTTAGGATGAAGGTTCTGGTCCTGATCATTAGGCTCATTTCACAGAATGACTTTCTTTTGAAACAATTCCTTCCGAAAGGCTATTTTAGCCTTGGGGCCAGAAACCCCTCCGTTAGATTTATTACCATTTCTGAAAAACAGTCACCAGTTTTGATAGTTATTTTCCAAAATGCCATAGCGTGTTCCTTACTTAAAACTATGAGAGTTAAGTTTGGATGAAATGAAATGAATATCCCATTATGAACCAGTGACTACACTAGGACCTTTTTTTTTAAATTATACTTTAAGTTCTGGGGTACATGTGCAGAACGTGCAGGTTTGTTACATAGGTATACATGTGCCGTGGTGGTTTGCTGCACCCATCAACCCGTCATCTACATTAGATATTTCTCCTAATGCTATCCCTCCCCTAGCCCCCCATCTCCCAACAGGCCCCAGTGTGTGATGTTCCCCTCCCTGTGTCCATGTGTTCTAATTGTTCAGTTCCCACTTATGAGTGAGAACATGTGGTGTTTGGTTTCTGTTCTTGGGTTAGTTTTCTAAGAATGATAGTTTCCAGCTTCATCCATGTCCCTGCAAAGGACATGAACTCTTCCGTTTTTATGGCTGCTTGGTATCCCATGGTGTATATGTGCCACATTTTCTTATCCAGTCTATCGTTGATGGGCATTTGGGTTGGTTCCAAGTCTTTGCTATTGTGAACAGTGCCACAATCAACATATGTGCACGTGTCTTTATAGTAGAATGATTTATAATCCTTTGGGTATATCTCCCAGTAATGGGATTGCTGGGTCAACGGTATTTCTCGTTCTAGATCCTTGAGGAATCGCCACACTGTCTTCCACAATGGTTGAACTAATTTACACTCCGACCAGCAGTGTAAAAGTGTTCCTATTTCTCCACACCCTCTGCAGCATCTGTTGTTTCCTGACTTTTTAATCATCATCATTCTAATTGGTGTGAGATGTTATCTCAATGTGGTTTTGATTTGCATTTCTCTAATGACCAGTGATGATGGACTTTTTTTCATGTGTTTCTTGGCCACATAAATGTCTTCTTTTGAGAAGTGTCTGTTCATATTCTTTGCCTACTTTTTGATAGTTTTTTTTTTCTTGTAAATTTGCTTAAGTTCTTTGTAGTTTCTGGATATTAACCCTTTGTCAGATGAATAAATTGCAAAACTTTTTTCCCATTCTGTAGGTTGCCTGTTCATGCTGATGATAGTTTCCTTTGCTGTGCAGAAGCTCTTTAATTAGATCCAATTTGTCAATTTTGGATTTTGTTGCCATTCGTTTTGGTGTTTTAGTTAAATTTAATTGAAGGCTTTTTCTGCATCTAGTGAGATAATCATGTGGTTTTTGTCACTGATTCTGTTTATGTGATGAATTACATCTATTGATTTGCATATGTTGAACCAGCCTTGCATCCCAGGGCTGAAGTTGACTTAATCGTGATGGGTAGCTTTTTGATGTGCTTCTGGATTCAGTTTCCCAGCATTTTATTGAGAATATTCACACCAGTGTTCATCAGGGATATTGGTCTGAAATTTTCTTTTTTTGTTGTGTCTCTGTCAGGTTTGGATATCAGGATGATGCTGGCCTCATAAAATGAGTTAGGGAGGAGTCCCCCTTTTTCTATTGTTTGGAACAGGTTCAGAAGGAGTGGTAGCATTTTCTCTTTGTACCTCTGGTAGAATTCAGCTGTGAATCTGTCTGGTCCTGGGCTTTGGTTGGTTGGTAGGCTATTAATTACTGCCTCAACTTTAGACTTTGTTATTGGTCTATTCAGGGATTCCACTTCTTCCCAGTTTAGTCTTAGGAGGGCGTATGTGTCCAGGAATTTATCAATTTCTTCTAGGTTTTCTAGTTTATTTGCACAGAGGTGTTTATAGTATTTCTGATGATAGTTTGTATTTCTGTAGGATCAGTGGTGATATCCCCTTTGTCACTTTCTTTGTCATTGTATCTATTTGATTCTTCTCTTTTCTTTATTAGTCTGACTAGTGGTCTATTTTGTTGATGTTTTCAAAACAACCAGCTCCTGGATTCATTGATTTTTTTAAAGGTTTTTCTGTGTCTCTATCTCCTTCAGTTCTGCTCTGATCTTAGTTATTTCTTGTCTTCTGCTAGCTTTTGAATTTGTTTGCTATTGTTTCTCTACTTCTTTTCATTGTGATGTTAAGGGTATCGATTTTAGATCTTTCCCACTTTCTCTTGTGGGCATTTAGTGCTATAAATTTCCCTCTAAACACTGCTTTAGCTGTGTCCCAGAGATTCTGGTACAGTGTGTCTTTGTTCTCATTAGTTTCAAAGAGCTTATTTATTTTTGCCTTAATTTTGTTATTTACCCAGCAGTCATTCAGGAGCAGGTTGTTTGGTTTCTACATAGTTGTGCAGTTTTGAGTGAGGTTCTTAATCCTAAGTTCTAATTTGATCTGAGACTGTTATGATTTCTGTTTTTTTGCATTTGCTTAGGAGTGTTTTACTTTGAATTATGTGGTCAAGTTTAGAATAAGTGTGATGTGGTGCTGAGAAGAATATATATTCTGTGTATATATATTCTGGAACAGTTCTGTAGATGACTGTTAGGTCCACTCAGTCCAGAGTTTAGTTCAAGTCCTGAATATCCTTGTTAATTTTCTGTCTTGTCAATCTGTCTAATATTGACAGTGGGGTATTAAGGTCTCCCACTATTATTGTGTGGGAGTCTAAGTCTCTTTGAAAGTCTATAAGAACTTGCTTTATGAATCTGGGTGCTCCTGCATTGGGTGCATATATATTTAGGATAACTCTTCTTGTTGAACTGATCCCTTTGTAATGCCCTTCTTTGTCTTTTTTGATCTTTGTTGATTTAAAGTCTGTTTTATCAAAGACAAGAATTGAAACCCCTCTTCTCTTATGCTTTCCATTTGCTTGGTAACTATTCCTCCATCCCTTTATTTTGAGCCTATATATGTCTTTGCATGTGAGATGGATCTCCTGAATGCAGTACACCGATGGGTCTTGACTCTATCCAATTTGCCAGTCCGTGTCTTTTAGTTGGGGCATTTAACCCATTTACATTTAAAGTTAATATTGTTACATGTGAATATGATTCTTTCATTATTATGCTAGGTTATTTTGCCCATTACTTGATGCAGTTTCTTTATACTGTCGATGGTCTTTACTATTTGTTATGTTTTTGCAGTGGGTGGTACCAGTTGCTTCCTTCAGGAGCTCTTTTAAGGCAGGCCTGGTGGTGATGAAATCTCTCAGTATTTGCTTGTCTGTAAAGGATTTTAATTATCCTTTGTTTATGAAGCTTAGTTTAGCTGGATATGAAATACTGGGTTAAAAATTCTTTTCTTTGAGTGTTGAATATTAGCCCCACTCTCTTCTGGCTTGTAGTGTTTCTGCAGAGAGATCTGCTGTGAGTCGAATGGCCGCCTTCCCTTTGTTGGTAACACGATCTTTCTCTCTGGCTGCCCTTAACATTTTTTCCTTCATTTCAACCTTGGTGAATCTGATGATTATATGTCTTCGGGTTGCTCTTCTAGAGTAGTATCTTTGTGGTGGTTTCTGTATTTCTTGAATTTGAATGTTGGCCTGTCTTGCTAGGTTGGGGGAGTTCTGATATCCTGAAGAGTGTTTTCCAGCTTGGTTCCATTCTCCTCATCACTTTCAGGTACAACAATCAAACATAGGTTTGGTCTTTAGTCATAGCCCCACATTTCTTGGAGGCTTTGTTCATTCCTTTTCATTCTTTTTTCTCTGATCTTGTCTTCGTGCTTTATTTCATTAAGTTGATCTTCAATCTCTGATATCCTTTCTTCTGCTTGATTGATTTGGCTCTGATACTTGTGTATGCTTCACGAAGTTCTTATACTGTGTTTTTCAGCTCCATCAGGTCATTTATGTTCTTCTCACAACTGGTTATTCTAGTTAGCAATTCCTCTAACCTTTTTTCAAGGTTCTTAGCTTCCTTGCATTGGGTTAGAAAGTGCTCCTTTAGGTTGGAGGAGTTTGTTATTACCCATCTTCTGAAGCCTACTTCTTCTTTTTTTTTTTTTAATTTTTTATTGGATTTTAGGTTTTGGGGTACATGAGCAGAGCATGTAAGACAGTTGCGTAGGAACACACATGGCAGTGTGCTTTTCTTTCCTTCTCCCCTTCACCCACATTTGCCATTTCTCCCCAGGCTATCCCTCCCCACCTCCCCCTTGAAGCCTACTTCTATCAACTCATCAAACTCATTCTCTGTCTACTTTTGTTCCCTTGCTGGCGAGGAGCTGTGATCCTTTGGAGGAGATGAGGCATTCTGATTTTTGGAATTTTCAGCATTTTTGCGCTGGTTTTTCCTCATCTTCATGGATTTACCCACCTTTGGTTTTTGATGTTGGTGACCTACAGATGGGGTTTCTGTGTGGACATACACTCGGACATTTTAACTTATGATGGTAAATAGTCTTTCATTCATCAAAGGAAAGTAATCCTAAAATTCCTTTTCTTCATTTTGAGTTTACTGGAGGAAGATGATGTAACACACACACACACGCACACATGCACACCCTCCTCCAAACCACTTAAGTATTAATTAGCATTACTTTTACCTAGGGCAATAGTAGTCGATTAAAGTAGCACATGTTTTGCCAAGCTTACAAAGTGACTTAAAACTCATGGAACGGATATAGGAATTATTTCACATTAGTACAAACGTCCTCCTGGGATTATTAGAGAAACTAACTTTAAAGAAGCTTCATAAATGTGCAGTTCATTAATTTTAATTTTAAATAGATCTTCTAAAAAGTGTTTTCGGGAAAAAGTAATAAGAAATAAAAATATGTGGATTTGTTTTGTGTTGAGGCAGATTGGAAATACTGGAAATTTACTTTGGATCGTAGAAACACTTCATGTTTCTATGAATGATCCAAATGTTCACTTGCTCCAAGGTCAGATATTAAGTTAGGGAAGTCCTAACACTCTTGCTGCCCGTTAGTGGATAATTAATTACATCGCTATTGAATTGTGCTTTTCCTATATTAAGATGTAAAATTGAAGGCTCAGTAAAGCTTTAGCTTGTGGCAAAAGCTGCTTCCACTGCCCCAGTGTGGCCTTTTAAGTGTGGTCATAACCATTTATGCTCTGTGGGCCAGTGATCAATGATGTTATAACAACTAGTGTGGTGGCCAGGACCCAGACCCCTATGTGTATCAGCTACCAATGGCCACAAAAAATGCTCCATAACAAATCACCCCAAAGCTCAATGTTATGAACAGTAGTCATTGATTCTTGTGAATTTTTGGGTCAGCTGGTCTAGGCTGGATTGAGCTGGACCTTGGCTGATTTGTCCATGCATCTGGCTTCAGCAGAGGGTAGGTTCTAGGCTTGGCTGACACCATTCAGCTGTGTCATTCATTTTTTCTTTGGAACTACTAGTGGACAAGCCTGTGCATATTCTCACAGCAAAGCACAGGTACAAGAAGGCACCAGGAAAGTGCAGTGATTCTTAAGGCCTAGGCTCAGAGCTGGTGCACTCTTCCTCCAGCCTTATCCTATTGGCCACAGGAAGTTACATGGCCAAACCCAAAGTCAAGGGACAGGAAGTTAGTCAGCAGAACTACAAAGCCACACAGCAAAGGGCCTGACTATAAGGAGGAGGTGAAGCTTGGGATCCATAATGCAGTCTGTTACACTATATAACCAGCGAGGTAGCCCTGTCTCTTATTCCGATGCCTTGTTGTTATCAGGGCTATTTCAACCTTTCTTGAAATTCCATCTTTCTGGAATTCAGACATGAGACCTGGAGACTGGGTGAGAAGATTTTCTGAACCTCAGAAGCAATGCCCTTCGACTGAGGCTCTCAGCTTCTTCTTAGGTTGAGTTATTTTTAGAGGACCCCTGGCCTCTCAAAATAGCCTTTTGGCTGAATCCTCCATTAAAGAAACCTTCCTTATACTTTTGAACTCATAGCTGTTCCCACAGGAGCCTTCAGAGAAATGTTTACTCATCCTTGGATAACAGCCCTGTGGTACAGTGATGGGATTCATCCAGACCTTTGGGTGTTCTCTCTTCAGAGCCAGGCACAATGCGAGGGAAGGCACAGTCAGTAAAATGCCGGTGGAAACCGGGGTCTGAATTTGGTTGACAGAGGCTTAGTGGCTCAAAGCAGAGGTGAGCTGTTTTGGTTATCATTGAACTCTCTTGATTCATTCTTGTCTGGGATGGGATGTACCCTCTTTCCATGTTCAAGCCAGGCAAATCCTAGGCACTGGACTGCAGAAGTGAGCAGTATGTGGGCCTTGCTTTCCTCCCATGAGCAGAGGAAGAGGCTGGGTGACAGTGACCACGTGGTGAGTGCTAGGCAAGCTACTCTAGGGCCCTGGAGCAGCTTTCAAGAGGTAGTGTTGAGAGGAATGAGGACTCAGGCATTCTGGGCAGAGGGAAATTGTGAGCACAAGTATAGAGAACAGGACTCCCATGAAGATCTGCTGGTGTCTGGAATGAAGGAGGCAGTCAGGAGAACACAGTGAGAGACAGGGAAGGAGAAGGGGAGAGAAACCAGATTGTGGCACACTTATGATTCTGGATTTCATCTTGAAGCCAGTGGGAGTATAGCCAAGTTGTAGTATAAATGCATTTAACGTAACAAGAATACAGCCAGGGGGCCAGGTATGGTGGCTCTGCCTGTAATCCCAGCACTTTGGGTGGCTGAGGCAGACGGTTTGCTTGAACTCAGGAGTTTGAGACCAGCCTGGACAACATGTCAAAACTCCATCTGTACAAAAACAGGCAAAAATTAGCCAGGCATGGTGACAGACGCCTCTAGTCCCAGCTACTCAGGAGGCTGAGGTGGGAGGATCACTTGAGTCTGGGAAGCAGAGGTTGCAGTGAGATGGCACTACTGCACCCCAGCCTGGGCTAACGGCCGGGCGGGGGGAGAGAATACAGCCGGGTGCATCCAGGAGCTGCGGTGGGGAAGGGAGAGGAGAATATTGAAATGGTGTTGGTCATTTGGTCCTCCGTTCTACTCAATGGAAGTATGTTCCAACTTGAGTTTTGAGTTTGCTCCTCTCTCCATCCATCTCAGTTGCTGCTTCCCTGCCTTGGGTAGGTCTGGGGGGCAACTGCCATTCATCCCAGCGCAGGAGCAGCCTTGGCAGGATTGGACCTATGAGAGATGTTGTGCTGATCTCCACGGTGCCTCGCCAAGGGCTTCACAAGGACAACTTGGACACAATTTTTGCTTCCTGTGATGCATTTAGAACCTAGCTCTCCTTTTAGCTGTGACCTAACTCACTGTAGGAAAAGTTGAAGCAAAGGGGTCACAGAGAAAGATCCCTCTGATGACTGTGTAGATATTTGGTACATAGTGTTGTGGCTGAAGGCCTCTCAATGCCCACCAGACTGAGGAGCCTTTGTCTTAAGACAGAGGGAAGGACATGTGGGAGTGATTGGGTCACCCAGCATGGCCAGTGATCAAGCCATAGCAAATGTTGTCTGTGACCACGATGCATGGATATTTTTATTTTCCTCTCTGGAGAACATGAATTCTGGCAGGCCTGTGATCTCTTAAAACAATCAATCTTCGATTAAAAGTTTGTGATCTTTAATGGGCTTGAGCCCAGTTCCAAAACAGGCCATTTTCAAAACGTCCAGGAACAGGGATGAAAGTTGTTTAAATGTTTCTATTAAACAGGACTGAAAATTCCATTTGTAAAAGGATACAACTGTGTATTGTCTTGTTGAATACTCACAGCACCACATATGATAAAGAAAAAGACTATGGCGGGTGAGCTTTTATGAAAAATCCCTTTTTTGATGCATCCCATCAGAAATCAGTGGAACATTTCGGTGCTGTCCGGCTAGCCAACTCTGATAAAATAAAGACTTTTAAGGGAGGTGAAAAAAACACAGCAGGATGTCTGTAAAGCTAGAACCGTCTAGTGGCAACATATATTTGTCCTATTGTTGTGGCCTCGATAATGCTGTTACCATGGAGGTTGGGCGAGGGAGTGAAGTGCATTTCCTAAAACTTTTGGCTAGCTGAGGGATGGGTAGCTCCTTCCATGAAAATCAGTCTTCCAGAGGAAGATCCCCAAACCTGGAGGGCTGTTTAGAGTTTGAAACAAATTGTTCTTCTTCTCAAAAGTGACAGAATGGTTAGAATCATCAACTGCACAGCCTAGGTCAGAAGTGAAGTTTGCCTTGTTTTATAAAGGGAAAGACACCCTTGTTTAGTGAGCATCGACTAAGCACTAGATAACCCACTCAATACTCCATATGCATAAAAGCACTGAAGTATCTTACCAGCTGGATAACCTTGGCAAGTTGCTTAATATACATCTCTGTGCCAGTTTCCTCCTCTGTGAAATGAGGAATATAGCAGCACCTTATAAGGTTATTTTGCATATAATTAATACATATTCAAGTGCTTCTAAAAGTGCTTAGCATATATGCAGTCATGAAAACTAGCATTATTTCTTTTTTTTTTTTAGTTCAACAAACATTTATTGAGGATATAATGTCTCATTTATTGAGATGTCGTCTCAGTACTTAAGGCGATGATTGTCAGGTAGCAGAAACAATTACAAGTCGATGGAAAATGCTGGGATTGAAGTATCATAGCTCAGAAAGAGCTATGGAAACCCCATAGGGACTGGGGGTAAGGAAGGATGTCAAGAAGGCTGCTTGCTATGCAGAAGCAGCAAAGTTTTGCCTGAGACTTGAAAGTTTCAATGTAATGTGGGAGGAGCAAATGGAACAGCCCATGAAAAAACATGGAGGCATGAGAGCACATGGTGTTTTCAGACACCAAGGTGGACCTCAGAAAGAGTGTAAGGCAGTCGGAAATGAGATGGGAAGGGGTCAGATCATAACTGTCTTGCTTGTTTGATTATTTTCCTGAGTGGCAGCCGCTGAAGGATTTAAATTTAAAGAGTACAGGATCTGTGTTTTAAAAATGCCCTTCTCAGTATTTCTAATTGAACAAGGATGGACAACAGCTGGTTAAGAAAGACTAGAGGTAGAATTCTCAGCCAGGGATCATGGAATGCAAATAACCTTTTACTGACACAAGGAACAAATGTTGGCCCCAAACGTTAATTACTTTAGACCACTATTAGCTGTTCATTCAGTTTTTTAACTTCTTTAGAGTAATTTTATTTATAATCTATTTTTCCTAATTACTCACTACATACAGAAATATTCTCATGCCTGTCACTGACGAAACATATTAGATATATGAAACATATTAAGAAAAGTGAAAAATACATATTCTTTAAACATATTAGATATATGAAGCATATTAAGAAAAGTTAAAAAATACATATTCTTTAAACATATTAGATATATGAAGCATATTAAGAAAAGTGAAAAAATACATATTCTTTGTCTGCCTTTTAAGGATTTTGTATCAATGAAGCACTGACTGTGGATTTTGTGTGTATTCTTCAGAGTCACAGTATATAAGCTCTGACTAGCAATACTAGCTTAACAGGTCCTATAAAACAAACCATGACCAAGTATAGGTAAAATTATATTATACATATCAGAGAGTGAATATTATACTACTTTTCCTGAAGAGGTGCAGCTGCTCAGGGAGGCCAGGTTACTTGTTCATGCTGCAGGGGAGAATTAGAGCTTGGAATGTCTGGTTCCCCATCTGTACATTGTTCCCTCCTTCTGTACATTGGCCTCTGTTGTCTCTGGGTTCAGCTATCAGCTGGCCCTGGACCAGGGGTGCTAAGAGTGACGACTTGGGGAAAAAGTCCTCCTCTGTGTGAAAGCCTTAATCCAGAGAGGAGGCAGATGGACAAAAAAATCCTCTAGCAAAGATGGCTGCAGTCCCTTCCCTGCGTTCTCCCCTTGTGCCGTCTGACCTGGAGGCCCTGTTCAATAGCTGGAGACACAAGCCATCTGTCCTGCTGGGTCAGTGGCAGTCCTTGCATTGAGTCAGCACATTTTTTAATCTGTGTAGGTTGGATGTTCTCTTCTTGGAGAGCCTCGGATTCAACGGTGAGCTTGTCGCTGGCATGCCAGCAGTTTCCTCATCACTATTACTGTATGAGGGAAGGTGAGTAGGAACTCATCAGAAACCTGGAAAATGTTGCCAGAACACTAAGTGATTTTCTCCCCGCCTTCATTGCAGCAGCTCTGAAGAAAACAATGCAGAAGTTTGCGGTTTGGAGTAGCTGGCTCTAATGCTGTTTCTGGAATCTCTGGCTACAAGAACGGATTTCTCAATGGCATATTCTTGAAAGAAAGGCAGAAAGCTCCAAATGGAGCATGTTGAATAAGTGCTGACACATTGCTCATCCTTGCCCTCCTGCCTCAGAACAAGTGTTTGCCTGTTCTCTAATGTGGGCTTGCTTTTTTTTTTTTTTTTTTTTTTTAATAGACAAAGCCTTGCTTTGTTGCCCAGGCTGGAGTGCAGTGGTACTATTTTGGCTCACTACAACTTCTGCCTCCCAGGTTCAACTGAAGAACCTGCCTCAGCCTCCCGAGTGGCTGGGATTGCAGGCACCTGCCACCATGCCCAGCTAATTTTTATATTTTTAGTAGAGATGGGGTTTCACCATATGGATGAGGCTGGTCTTGAACTCCTGACCTTAAACAGTGTAGCCGCCTCAGCCTCCCAAAGTGGGCTTTCTAAGTGGGGGCAGGAGATATCTCTCCTCACATCCCAGCCACACATCAAGGTTGAAGGGATGTATACTTCTGGGAGAGTTACCTGGTGGAGGGTGGGATTGAGGCCCAAGGGAAGGTGACGAGCAGTGTAAGGGACAATCACACTGGGAGAGACATCGAAGGGTGAAATACCCTTCCAGAGAGCCCAGCTCCTGTTCACCTGACGAGAGGTGACACAATGCTACTGTGTCCATTCGTTTGACGGATGTGGATGGAGCAGCGGTTATGGATATGCCTGGCCTGGTGGAAATAAATGGTGACACACTGCTGCATCACAGTGCTCTCGGTCTAGAAGGGGAGACACACACAAGAACAGTTATAACTAACTGTAGTCACCATCACGATGGGAATATGAGGGGTTCCTTAGAAGCACAAGGGAGGCAGCACTCTACATGGTCTGAGGTTGCGCTCTCCTAGAAGCATGACCCTGAGACAAGGATCTGAGTGCAAATAACTGGTGTGAGCAGTGCAAGAAATGAAGGCAAAAAGTAAGGACATATACGGGGAAGCCTGCGGTGTGCATGCACCATAGCACTAGTGTATCAGTTACTTACTGCTGTGACAAATCACCCCAGAACTTCATGCCTTAATCCAGCCACCATTTGTTTAGCTCCTGGTCCTGTGGCCAGCTGCTGAGGGTGGGCTCAGCTCTTCTGGTCTCATTTGGGCTCCCTCCTGCATCTGCAGGCAACCACGTGTTGGCTGGGTGCCTGTTTTTGGCTGTTGGTTTCTTGTTCGCTGGCATCCCTCTGCATGGTCTGTCCTCTTCCAGCAGGCTAGCCCAGGATTACTCTTGCAGTGTGGCCAGGGCCCAAAATGGAGAGCAGCAGTGCACAAGACCTCTTGAGGTCTAGTTCCAGAACAGATATGTTCTCACTTTTGCTACATTCCGTTGATCAAAGCAAGTCACAAGGTCACATGGAGATAAACTCTGCTTCCTGATGGGAGGAGCTGCAAAGTCACAGGGCAGCTCCTGTGGATCCAGAGAGGCTGTCCATCAGTGCATCTTTTCTGCTCCCACAGTGGATGACAGGCACTTCATCCTGCAGGGAAACGCACCTCTTGGAATGACTACAGCTGAGAGGTGAAGGAGCTGGGGTGTTTGTACACCAATTCCTGAGTTCATTGGTTGAGGGATGCTCTGGGTTAGGTGGGTCTAGCTATGGGAAAAGACCCTCAGATACAAAAATGCAGACACTGGCAACTGAAAGTCAGAAAAAGCCTGTTGTCAGGGTGGGGGAGTGTGGGAGAGGATGGCAGGGACATGGATGATGTCTCCTTACCCACTTTCTTAAAGACTCTCAGTTGATGAGTTTGTTCTGAAATTCCAACAGGAGTATCGTAACACCTTTTGACATGGAGGCTTCTCCCCAGGAGCTTCCTAGAAATACTTTAATTTCATGTTTTGCCAAACGCGCAACATTCTCCATGACTGTGATTTTTCTATTGCATTTGTCTGCATCTTTTTTCTCCTTCTCTACAAGCATATTGCACACATATTCTCTACAATATATTGCACACATGCAGAAGGATATTTGGCTTTACAGCAAACCTATGAATCAAGTATTGGGCTCGGAGTTTTGTTCCCATTTCACTGAGGACAGCAGCAAAGTCAGATAAGGAATGTGTCCACAGCACGTCCCAGGCAGAGAGGATAAGACCCCTGAGCCCTGAATCATCTAGGAGTGATGTGGGCCAAGCCTAGCTACGCGGCGGGACTCTGTGTCTTAGGAGCCCTGCCTCCGGCCCAGCTCAGGCATAAGCACAACCCATGACTCTGGGATGCCCCTCAGTTGTCTTAGAGTAATGCAGGAGGTGATGCTGGGTAGAGACAAGCGCAGCACACACGTTCTTCCAGGTTGGTGGATTTTGTGGGTGTACTTGGAGCCAGCATTTCTGATGCAGAATAGGAAGCTGACAAGCAGGGATTAGAGTCACTTGTCTGAGGTCAAAAAAAAAAAAAAAAAGTTAAATAGCAGAGCCAGGAGAAACACCTGGTGGGAGCCTGATATTCTAGCAATTAGACCCACGGCCCCTGACTTTAAATAACCATTGCAGCTCAGGGAACCCCGCCTGTCTGTAGGTAGAAATGACTTTTGGAAATCTGATTTGTGGTTTCCTGAATGCGAGGCTCCAGGTGGACGGGTTGCCACCCAAGGAACTAACCTTTTTCTTTGTGGGGCAGACTCAAAGCACAGAGGGGAGCTTTTCAGGGCCCACCACACATGGGCAGCAGATAGCTAACCCCACAGACAGCATATTTCAGGGACAGTCCTTTCCCTCCTGAGCAGATACCAGATGAGATTTTCCAGCTTCCACTTTCTGGATGGGGTTGCTTAGAGGCCCAGTGGAGGCAAAACTGAGGCAGTAACTGTGGCAACTGTAGAAGGGGCTGGCCATGTGCTCACAGCGGCCTCCTCCTGGGTAGAGACACCCGGGAAGGCTGAGTCTACTTCACAGGTGTACCTGATAAAGTTTTATCGGGCAGTATTTTCCTTGGCTTCCAAATATAGCCATCCATTGGAGAGTTTTTGTGGAGGCATCACCGGCAGGCAGAATGACATAGCTAATTCCCTTGTGACTGGACGCAAGGAAAGGACCTATCAGGAGAATATAGCCCTGGATTCCTCCCTTCTCTCAACGTGGAGCAGACAGGGAGCCACGTGTTGCTTCCTTGCTAAGATTTTTGCAGTTCATTCTGTGTGGCTGTGTGTGTTGGTCCCTTGCCACTAACCCTAGACTCACCCATCCCGGGTCAGGCTTGTTACGGTGGGCCAGGCCAGAGTCTGAAGCAGTGCGCTTGTTTGTTGACTGAACTCAGTCTTCCCAACACATACTTCTCTTAATGTCCAGCACACACCCTCCCATCAGCGTCCCTCCCAGGTTTGTTCCGAGCCATGTGATATAACCTCGGGTAAACAAGAACATGAGCTGCCCATAAATCAGTTGGCTGCAATCGCAGTGAGAGGGAAGGTACCGTGTAGAGAACCTCTAGGTTTTATGAGCTTGCTTCCGTGACTCCATTCCAGGTGATCTTGATCCAAAAATGATGAGGCTGGGTGGAGGCCATTGGTGCCACACCCAGATCCCTTGCTCTGCAGGTGCACTGCTCCCAGCTGCTGTGCTGGCTGCTAGCGGCTCACAGCAGCCCCTCCTTTGGTCTGGAAAGTCACCCTTGCCTGCCTGGGAGGGTGACTTTTGGCCAATGGCTGACTGATTTGGGGTGTGGTTGAACTCCCTGGTGTGGTTTATGCTGCACAGCTACCCTTGGCATCTGGTTGAGGCTAAACTTCATCTGCACCCACAGCCTCGCTCCCCTCCTGTCCCTGCCCCAGCCTGGTTCCCTGACTCCCCAGTAGATCCCTGGATCCCTGCGGCAGGCTCTGGCTTCCAGGGAAGGGAGCCTGTCCTTAGATGCCATAGAACCGTGTGTTTCATTTGTCTGCTCTTTGATCTCCTGTCCGGGCAGGCTGATTCCTTTTCAGGACTCTAAGTTTCAAAAGGAAATCAGGTCCAACGTATATATCAGACTTTAGTGGGAGGGAAAAACGGTTGGCTTTTTATTTGCCCTCTTGGAATTGCAGGGAATTTAGTTTTTTATTTTTAAAAACCAGACTTGTGGAGTAATGTGTGGGAAACCCCTTCAGGCTGGTCCAGGGGACTTTGTGTTTTTAGAGATTGCCCTGGACACCTCTTCCCTGAGGCTTTGTTTCTAAAGAGGGCTTTCCAGATCCAAGGGAAGGGAAGGGGGCTCCTTTGAGAGAAATGGCTTTCATGCAAAATGTCCTTACCGTTGGGGAACTGAAGACGGGTGCAGTCCTTACTGCATAAGGGACACGTGATGTTCAGTTGCAGTCATAAGCCTTTCTCACCAGGAGCCCTAGACTCTCTTGAGACAGTTTTCTGTGGTGATGAGATTTGAACTAGAGGAAATGTTGCTGTTTCAGTTAACAGTCATGTGTTGTTTTCAAAAAAAAAGAAAGACAAGTGTTAAAACTGTTTTTTTTTTTTTTTTTTTTTTTTTTTTCTGGTGCAAAAGAACAAGCAGTTTTACCTCCTAAGCCAAGAAGTGAAAAATTCTCATCTAAACTGCCAGGCTTAACGGTGGTTCCTTGTCAGTCCTGAGGTGGCAGAATTGAGGTGAATGAAACCAACTGCAGTTACTAATGTCTTCTTATATGCCTCAGAAACACCGTTCCCACCTCTCCTCCTGCTGTCCAGGGCTGAGCCTGCCATCCCTCCTTCCCTCTCTCCCATCATAGCCTCTCCTTAGGGTCATTAACTCTGTCCCTACCACTCACCTTCCCATAGGACAGGTGTTTGTAAGCTGGAGTCTGTGTCCCCTCGCTGATCTGTGAATCCAGATAAGAAAATGATTGCATTTTGTTTTCACTGACTTCGCACTGAAATTTAACATCATATTCAATTATGAATGTAGGAAGCAGATACAGTAATATCAGCGGGACCCGTGACTCTGTCCCACATAGAAATCACAGGTATTGTCACATCAAGTTACAGTTACTGCAGATGTTTCAAACTACCATGTATATTCATCCCTCCTTCAGAGTTACAGTATTAGATTCACTGCCAGAGCTCTCGATTTAATATGTTATTTTTTAAAGGCATATTGCTAAACTACACATCTGTGCTCTCCACTTTCACATAGGGCTGCCTCACCTCCCAGGAGAAAAGATTCAAAATCTAGGAGACTTGTAATTTCAATATATTCCATTGCTTGGACTATTTTTGCCCCCATTTGGTTTCTGAGCTAGAAGCAAAGACAAGTTATGGCCATGACAGAGTTGCTTGACAAGGGACCACAGTGGCCCTGCTAACCTGGGCTTTCTGGAGGTGTCTGCTCTAACGGCTGTGTTGAATTGCATATACACTACTTGCATTTTCCACGTGGTGGCCAAGTGTATCAGGCAGCGCACGTGTGGCAGACCGTGGCAGCGGGCCCTTGCTGGGTCAAGTCATATGTCGCTGCACGCCAGCGCTGTCTTAGGACATTGGACCTCCGAGCAGCCTGCAGACTTGGGAATTCCTCTGCCCCCCAAAGTATTCTTCGTCTTTAATCCAGTTGTTACAGTGAGCGAACCTGATTTGTTCCAGATGTCCTACGATTTAGTGATTCCGGAAACTACTCCTAAAGTCAAGGCTGATGAGGATTTGAATTCCTCTGTTAGCTGGGAACCAGCAGTTCTTTTCACAGTTAAACAGATGGGGCAGGAGGAGGAAGATGGAGCTGTCTGGAGGGACAGGGAGGGGCCTCTGCCTGGCTTATTTGCCTTGCTAGAAAGAGGATGGCCTTTGAAGCAAATACTGATTCCTCCACTACATGAGTTATTAAAAGAGCCAGAGCTGGGGCCAGAGTTAGCTGGGCAGGAACATAAGCATGCTATTTTTTTTTAAAGTAATATGTATTTACCTTAATTATTTGAATGTTGTTGCTAGGGAAACCACTATTTTGGCTCAGATCACCTTAGTAAATGCTTTTCTCTTTCTCTCATGTTTTGAGCATAAAACTGGCTCAGGTGGGTACCTATGAGGGAGGTAGAGGTATTTCTGGCTTCCTATAAGTGAGTTTTTCAAACCAGAAATTCAGTTCCAGGAATGATTTCCCTGACCCACTGTAAATTTTAATTGAGGTGCCTTACAGGGTGCCCTGTGATCTCTCTGTGGAGTTAATAACCATGTGGGTCTGTTGGGCTTGATTAGAAGGGATTTCTAAAGCATGGTGAGATGGGGAAGCACAACCCAAACTACGTGGCATAATGACTCACTCCCGGAGGAAGTTAAAACATGTACGCATACATATAGAATGTTCTGTGTAATTTATTGGTTTATGAGCATTTAAAGATGTAAATATGAGCATAAAGCTATCTACGGTTATGGATTTAAAACAAAAGCGGCATTTAACTAATGTTGCTGTTTAGATTTTTTTCAAGTGTATTTGAATGCAGACTAGTGTCCAGATAGATGCTAGTGGAAGTCTAGGACAAGCAGTGTAAGGGTATCAACCCAGATTTCAGCTGGAGCGGGCTAGACACACACCACAACCTACTGGGGTGCGTATCTAGAGAAACCAGGGCAGGACTGCTGGAGGAGAAGCTGAGTGGTGCTGAGGTAGGGCCGGGGTATGGTTCAGCCCTGTCCCCACCCAAATCTCATCTTGAATTGTAGCTCCCATAATTCCCACTGTCGTGGGAGGGATCCCATGGGAGGTAATTAAATCATGGGGACAGGTCTTTCCTGTGCTGTTTTTGTAATAGTGACTAAGTCTCACGAGATCTGATGGTTTTATAAAGGGGAGTTCCTCTGCACACGCTCGCTTACCTGCCACCGTAAAAGACATGACTTTGCTCCTCATTTGCCTTCCGTCATTATTGTGAGGCCTCCCCAGCCATGTGGAACTGTGAGTCAGTTAAACCTCTTTCCTTCATAAATTACCCAGTCTCTGGCATATCTTTATTAGCAGCATGAGAACAGACTAATACGGGCACAATGGGCATACCTAGGAAGTGGGCTGGGGTCAGATATGGCGGTGAGCTTGGAACATAGGGAAGCGTGTCATACGTGATCCTGAGCTGGTCAGGATGAGGAACGTTCAGTGGGCTACAGCAGGTGGTTTAGGGCTGAGGCTGTTTATGTGGGGCCAGCTGCAGGACAGCCACAGGACAAGACTAGTAGCTGGACAGAAACAACAGTTTTTGTCATTCTAGAATAAGTTAAAATGTAAAATAAATTTACAGTTTGTTTAATATATTCAGAATTGAACCTTTATTGGTACAATATTCTTTTTCTATGTTTTTTGGTGTTTTTTTCACAATAAAAAACAGAGCGATACCTTTCTTGGTGTTCTTGGTTAGTAAAATAAATCCCTAAATATCTGCCACAATCTCTAGAGTCTTCTAAATCAGGAAATTTTGAGGACTTTCACAGCAGTGAAAATTGATACTCAGATTCTAAATAATTCGATGTTTCAATGAAATCTGTAGGAATCCAGAGCAACAGGCGATCACTAACTAAATGGGACAGCGAGACAAAAACAGTTTCTTATCCTCATAGGAAAGAAATCCTAGAGCTTCCACTGGGTCATTGTATGAAAACTGACTCCACTGTATCCCCTCACTGCACTTCAGGCTTTCCTTGTTCAGAGTTCCCACACATGACAATAAGCTCCAGCTACAACCTATTCCAAGCTGAAAATAATGGACTGAGAATCTGAAAACATGACGCATCAATCCATTCCCCACCTTTCCCCTGTGGGACCCAAAACAACATTTCCCAGGCTCCCTTGCAGATAGGCTTCTTGTGAAGTTTAGCCAATGGGAGCGCTGGTGTGAGATCGGAGAAAGGAGGAGAAAAGTCAGGGTGTTTCTCCCCATCCCCACTCACTTCTAGTGCATCTCTGGCAGTAGCTGCTTCTCCACGGTCTAGGCTCCCTCTTGGCAGTCCCAGTCACAGCACCTCCTTCACCTGTCCCTCCAGGGTCCCTCCAACTCTAAGGGTGTCCGCAGTTGCTTCTGATCTCAGCTTTTCCTCATTCATCTTGTTTCCTCTTTTGGTTCTTCTCACACCTTTGCATCTGGTTCCCCATTTTAATCCCTTCTGTGAACGACCTGGCATGTGTTCTGCTTTCCTGAGTGGACTCTGACTAATACACAGTGGGTTGGAATCCCGGTACTGCCACTAGTTACTAAATAAGTTAATACGCTGTTTACCTGATTGAGTCCTCCGTGTCTTTGCAAAATGGGGATGAAGTTGGTCTGTAATGGATTCTGAGACCCCTTTTAGCTTTGCTAGTCCATGAGTCTCTAAACTTTGATCTCATAATACATATTCATGAAATGGGTATATTTTTCTACCTCCATTACAGAGATCACTTTTATTATTTGCTTCCTGGGACAGGGCCTTAGCCTTCCTACTACTGTTTGTCTGCAGATTTCATGAAGGCATTTACCCTGGCATTGTACCACTGAAGGCTGACGTTGGCAGCGTTGTTCTTAGGAGACATAGAAGCGCTGTGGTTTTGAGAATGAGTTTTTCTATTGTTTAGCAAGATCACTGAAGAATAGTTGCCTGTGTCATGAAGGAGGAGCCCCCAGACTGGCTCTTAGAATGCAAATGCTTCTGTAACAAATCCAGGGGACTTCAGAATAACTCTCAGATGAAGCAGTAGACTTGACTGTAAAAGCTCTCTGCCCATAGAGGTAAGCAGAGGCTGAGGAGTAAACGCCATGCCAACATGCTGGACAAAACAGCATGAATGCTTTTGTACCTTGGAGGTACTATAGCAGCTGCCTTCTAGGTTGGGAAGCTGAGAGCAGCCTCTTACAGGAGTACATGCCCTGTAGACAGAGGCGCAGGAGCTTGTGCTTACTGACATGTATATCTTCCTGAATTGGTCCCTAGTGAGTCTACTCAAAGTGAATTGCACCGGGGAAACTCAGAACTATACACTCCTCAGATTCAGCTAGGGTGATACCTTGTGTTGTCCTTAAGTTATACCAGTTTATGGCAGGGACAGTGTTCAGAATAGTTAAGAACCTGCACAGCATGAGACACCTACCTCTAAGAACAGTTGCCAGACTTAGAGAACTGCTACAGCTCCCCTGGTGCAACCCACGGATGGTCAGTCTGGGGCCAGGAGTTTGTTTGTTCACCCACACCCACATTTGGCAGGACTGTGAAGCCTGGGACTTGAACAACCTCAGTAGAAATTGAGACTATGGCACCTGGGATGCCTCCTTGTAACAGTTACTCAAGAAGGAAAGTGAGCAGAATGTGGATCCCAAGGATTGGGCAGGGGTTCTCCAGGGCCTTGAGTCCTTTCCAGAAGGAGCCTGGGCCCCTGTAATTCAGAGATACTCAGATTTACTGATCTGGTCTCCTGTCAGTGACAGGCCTCACCGGACCGTTCTCCCATTCAGGAAGCTGACTTAGGACCCTGCAGCAGGTACCATTGGTGCTGGCTGCATCCCTTTCACACTTATGTGCTATGCTGGTACCCAGCTACCAGTAACTATCTCTTTGCTTTTTCTGCCCACCAAGTAGCTTGCCAGAGGTGCTAGGAGTAGATATGCACGCAGCCCCTCGCCTCTGTGGTAGCCCTCAACCAATGACTGACTAGAGTGGGCACATAAATATTCCCGCATCCCACCGATGGGATAGCACTGTTCTGCTCGTGTGTTGCAGTTTCCCACAGTTCCCCAGCGAGGTTAAGTTCCAGGTGCTCAGATTGCTGACTGGCTTGATGTTGCTGCCTTTGCTGGTTTCCTGTCCCTTTTGTGTCTTACTCTACCCCTTCCCTACTGGTGTTTTGTGGAACCACCTTCAGAATAGACAACTTGCTTTCAAACCTGTCTCCGGCTGTGCATCTGGGGAAGCCTGCACTGACATTCTTTATTCCCTAGATCTGTGTGGCTTGCTACTTTTTTCCCACCGTATCATAGGTAATAAATTAGGTTCATGGCTGGGCACAGTGGCTCACGCCTATAATCCCAGCACTTTGGGAGGCCGAGGCAGGCGGATCATGAGGTCAGGAAGTTGAGACTATCCTGGCTAACACAGTGAAACCCCGTCTCTACTGAAAAAAAAAAAAAAGCCAGTCGTGGTGGCAGGCGCCTGTAGTCCCAGCTACTCAGGAGGCTGAGGCAGGAGAGTCGCTTGAACCCAGGAGGTGGAGGTTGCGGTGAGCCAAGATCACGCCATTGCACTCCAGCCTGGGCAACAAGAGTGAAACTGCATCTCAAAAAAAAATAAATAAATGAGGTTCATTTGCACAACATACAACTTTGGACATCAGATTTTGGTGAAACACTGAAAATTACTTGGTGGGAAAGAAAAGTACACATATGGTATGCCTCTTTTCTTTTTAAGCATTTCACAGTATTCACTAAAGCATTTTATAAGCAAGTGCATTGTAGGAGTTAAATATGACCTATCTGATTTTTAAAAATGACCTACTTTTATTTTTGCCCAAATTAATTTTCCCTAGACCTCTACTTCACAAGTAGTAACATAAGCAAGTATGTATCATTAAAGATTTATCACAAATCAACCGTATTATATTGTAAGTAAACTGAAACTGGTGAAACAAATTTTATTCAATGCAGTTTATCCCAAAAGTAATTATTTGAGCATATAATCCATATTAAAACAATTATGGAGATTTTTACATCTTTGTGTGTGTTCTGTCTTTGAAAACTCATGTGTATCTTAAACTTAATTCAGACCAGCTACATTTTAAGCACTCAAATGCTACATGTGATCTGCGGCTCCCATGTGGGACAGCACCGGTCTCAACATGAACTTGAGTTGTCCCACTCAGTAGTCCAGGGAGCTGGGGTGATTATACACCCGTTCCCTTCAGTCATTGAGGGCTGCTGCAGAGCATGTCAGAGGCTTCATTCTTAGGCACTTTCCTGGCCTGCAGAGGAAAGCTCTCTGGTGAAGAGATGGGGATGCTGACTAGATGAAACTGCAGCTTGTGCAGGTTTCAGTGATGAGACCCCAGGTGGAACCACCTATATAGCTGACTCTATTTTTAATACCTTCACTTTGGTGCCTTATTATTGACAAATTACTTGCAGTAATAAACCTTAAGTTGGTCACTCAAGAAAACTTGGTAAAGTTCACTGGCCTAGAAGATCAACACCAAATCTTTACCTTCAAGATTCATGAGAATCTGGATGTGCCCTTACAGTCTACTTGCCTCTGCTAATCTTTCTGCTAAGAATGCCCTCCTCCTGCCCCTTTCCATAGTATTTCTGCCCACCTCCATCCTCTGATCATGTTTATTTTTCTCTCTGTCTGGAATGTACTCCCTGTTTTTCTGCACATCCACAGAGCATTTTACAAGCAAGTAAGGTTGAGGATCATTATTTCAGATGCGGCTCAATTGCTACCTGTCTCCAGGAGCTTCTTAGAATAACTTCAGTCGACCGTGATTTCTTTCCCCTGAGTTTCTCTTGCCCCTTTATCCTCACCTGTTCCTTTGGCAGGTCTTAACAACTTTATGGTTTATTTCCTGGGTAATTCATTTACCAGTGTGCATTCAGGGGGTGCCTGACAGTCCTCACTCATTCCCTGTGGCTTAATGAACACTGTCCCTTAATTCTTTATGTTATAATCAGTTTATTTGGTATTTTATGCTTGTATCCCTGATAAAAAGACATCAGATGAGCAATTGTGGTTTTACAGTTTACTCACGTTTGTAATTTTAAACTCTGACAATTGAAAAGCTTTGATATTGTCAACAAAGTACCCAGAAAGGAGGTTTGCCCATGAGGGTGGCTAAAGACTTCTGGAGTCATTTCAAATGTTTCCACAAATCTCAAAGAAAATTGTCAAGAGAAAAAAATAAGCACCTCAGTAGCATTTGTAAAGAGATGACACCTTACATTCTAAATATTCTCCCAGTATTCTAAAATATTCAAAATGCTAAGGAAATAAACACAATTTTATTTATAATTTTATGGCCAAGTAAGTTTCATATAAATTGTATACTATTTATTTGCATTTTCATATGCTTTAGAAGCAATGGACCAGGGATTAGAGCTCTGCCCTTATCGGTCGAGTGGCCTTGGGGAAGTCATTTAACTGTCTGCCTTTGTCTGCAAAATGATGACCTAAATGAGCCCCTTTCCAGCTGTTAAATTCCATGTCTGATTTTATGATGTTTGCCCTTTTTAAGAATGGGAAGCATTGTTTGTGATTTCACATCTCTGGGGCTGTTGACATGTGTAATTTGCATCGTTGATTTTATGAGACCATTGAAGGTATCTGTGATTTTTTGGAAGCTGAATCCTTGCTGAGGGCATGCTGTCCCCGGTTATGATATTGCTCCCAGGAAGAATACAATCTGCATCACAGGGTCCTTTTTGGTATGATTTCCATGAATGAGAAAACTAGGGGTTATATGTGTAGTACATCTTGTTTATCTACTTGTCTGTCCATGGACACTCTGGGTTGTGTCTGTCTTCAGCTACTGTGAATAGTGCTGCTATGAACATGGGGGAACAGATGTCTCTTTGAGTCCCTGCTTTCAGTTAGTTCGGTAATATACCCAAAGTAGAATTGTTGGGTTATGACAATTCTACGTTTAATTATTTGGAGAAATTTTCATATTGTTTTCCAAGCGGCCACTCTGTTTTGCATTCCTACTAGCAGTACACAAGGGTTCCAGTTTCTCCACATTCTTGACAATTCTTATCTTCTGGTTTTTTCGTTAATTGACATCCTAATAGGCAGGAACTGGGAAAAGGTAGTTTTAAAAAAGGAACAGAGGGGTAAATGACTAGGAGAAATAAGGGAAGGAAGGAGTAAAGGGTGGACAAACAGACGGATGGACAGACTTGGCCACCCTATATTATCCTAGTCATTGTTGTCAAATATGGTTGCGGTTGGTAGATACAATACTGATAGTAATAATGATGGTGTGATAGTTTTTAATGCAAATACAGTCGGATGCATTTGATTAACACTTGTACTAGCCTTTACTCAGGCCGGATTTCTGATAGCAGCAAAAGAAAAGGTCATGGATTTTATGTCTAAGACTTAAGGAGAATCGAAATGATCCAACAGAAAATTATCTGGATAGAAGGGGAAATTTTTGCTTTAGTGGCCTTAGTGCTTCAGCACATGTGGTTGATATGGAAATGTATTGCATTTTCCCCTGCAAGGAACTTTGAATGGTAATCCTAATGTACAGTGATGAATGAGGGCAGAGAACAAGTTCTACAGAGATTTTCTGGCTTGGCGCAGCTGCCAAGATGTCATCAGTAACATCTGCCATTGAGAGTAGTGAATGAATTGGTGCTAAACTTACGTACAAACCCAATAACACAGTCAAAAAAACGCAGCTGCTGTAAGATGTACTTGGGCACGAAATTTTAGTAGCAAATGAGTAATATGTTTCCAGCAGGCTCTGTATGTGCTGTAAGATAAGCTTTATAGAAACAGTACAGGTTGTATCTTATGTTGACTATTAATGATTTTCGTATAAAAGCACAGCAAAGCGGTCCATGTGCACAGTAATATAACCCAGCTAAAAGACTGCACAAGCAAATTAAAATTAATGGGGAAATTTCTCAGGGAATAAAATTTCTTGAAGATTAGAAACACTGTTCCTCAATAATTAGCACCCCTGCAATGCTCAGCACAAAAACTCTACGCCTGATTGTTTTAGTCTTTCAGCAGGACTGTCAGAGAGGTCGGTCCTTGTGGAGTCCTGTTTCTTTCAGATGTTAGTAAACTTTCTTGCCAAAGCTCTCCCTGACTGAGATGATGTTGTTAGAACTGTGTCTGGGCCAGCCTTCATATCAAAGGAGGCATGCTGCTAGCTGCAGGTCAGATCCTGCATAGCTGGGTGACCTCGGTTGGGTGGGTTCCCCTCTCTGGGGCTCAGCTTCATCTGTAAAATGTGAAGGGGGAGCTGATGATCTGTCATGGGGATGTCATGGATGTTCATTCAACAAGTGTTCATTGAACACCTGCTAGGAGGGACTACTCTCCCTGACAGTCCTGCTGAAAACTGAAAACAATCAGGCACGCGGATTTTATGCTGAACGTTCCACGGTGCCTAGTTGTTGAAGAACAGTCTTTCTGATCTTCAAGGAATTTTATTCCCTGAGAAATTTTGTGCCAGGCACAACTCTGTCACTAGGAGTTCAATAATAAGCAAAGCCAGAGAAGGGTCCCTGCCCCTGTCGTTTAGATTCTAGTGGTGGATAGACAGTCCTTAACCAAATAGCCCCACAAACAAAAGCATAATCACAAGTTCAATAAGTACCATGAAGGGTTGATGGAGCACAAGGGGGTGGGGGGTGCTCATAATGGGAGGATTTATTTCACCCAGGCAGGGAGATCAGGAAGGACCCTTTGGGGACATGTTAGTCAGGGGGCTGGAGAATGTGGGTTATGGTGGAGAGGAATGAGCTTTGAAGGCATAGGAGATGCTGCATTCTTACACCAGCACAGCACCTTCTCTTTCTGCATCTCAGTTTCCTCCTATCTCTAATACGGGCCTAATATCAAGACCCTTTCACAGTGTTGTGAGGTTTCAGAAGAATGACATATTTGACAGCACCCAACATCATGCTGGTAAATCACATTTTCATTTCATTTCTAAAAATAACTTTGGAAGCAGAGATGTACTGTTTTAGTCAAAGTTGGTTTTGTTTTTTTTTTTAAGCTTTGGAGAAAGAATGAAACCCCAGCTTTGAGGCTCCTCTGAAAACAATCTGAGTGCACACTCTGCCCTGAAAGTTGCCTGGCTTCCCTTAATCACGGAGCTCTGTTTGAATCAGTTGACTTTGAAATCCCAGGAATGACTTTGCTGTGAGATTAAGTGACAGAGGCCCAAGGTTTGGGGATTGGCAGAAGTTTAGATGTCCCTGGCCTGACCCCTTACCCTTTATACACAAGGACAGGAGGCTGATCACATGAACAGCTAAACTGGAATGAAGAGGCAGTCTCTCCTCCATGGTCCTGGGCTTGTCTGCACTGTCTGTTTGCCTAACATTCCACGGAAACCTTGGACACTGTCTGATGTCAGGGCTAGTTGTGAAGGCCCGGCCAGTTCCTTCTCCAGATAAAACTAGGTTAGCGTGCTCTCATAACTCAAGCCTGAGGTTTATTCTTTTAATCTTACAAAAGCAAACAAAAGGACAGAAATAGCCTATCAACTGTTTAAGATTAAAATGGCCAACAATAATAAATAATTGCCACAATAGCTTGAGATCAGGGTCTTAATTTATTGGAGGCCATTCAAGAATTTGCAACTCTTAATTCTTCACATCTTGCTTGGGTCCTCAGAGCCCTTGCTTCCAAAGCGAGGCCATCATATTTCTTGTTGCACATGTTGTTACTGTCGATGTGCCAGACATGCAGGAGAGTGAGGTCCTCTCTTCACGGATGAGTAATGATGATTCCGCCCCCCAGAAATTCGTATTTCAAAGTATTTTGGCCTACTGAGATTTCGCATAGTTCTCTTCTTTTGCATGGTATATTAGCCGTATTAATGGTTGCAAACAACAAAAACATATGCTAGCTAATTTAAGCAGAAAAGGACTTTATTAAAAGGATGTGGGGTGGTTCAGAGTGTAGGCAAGAAGTCTGGGAACAAACACAGGCGGGAAGCAGAGGAGGCAAGGCTTAGCCCAGGGTGCCGCCTCTGGGCTCTCTACTCCTCCACAGCTACTTCAGATGATCCCTGGGGTCTCAGGGCAAACCTCAAAATTTGTAGTCCTGGGTGGGAGCTTCTGTTACCACATCACTGCCACTTGATCACCCTTGGATCACAGGTCTTCACTTAGGCAAGTACCCACACCCTAGTGATCAAGAAGAGGGGAAAGAGAGGGTCTGCCCTCTATCCCACCTATCTTGAGATTGCCCCAAAACATGAGGATGTCAGGATAATGAGTGGCAAAAAATAACAACTGTTCATTATATAACAAACCGTTATATCCTTAATTTCATCTTCCATTAACTGGTTGTCCAATTAAAACTGGCCACTGACATGGATTTATTTTGTTGAAACATCACATCGCACAATCTTCAGTCTTTCGTCCATCTTCATCCTCGTTATCATCAGCCTCAGCCTTATCACCATCCTCGTCCTTGGCCTATTCACTTACCCCTCTCCTGGGACCCCATTTCCTTCCATCTGCTCACCCCTCAATTATTGGAGGTAAATACCCTCTTTTGCCTCCAACTCCCAGTCTTTGACCCTACTTCTATTTCACTGCAAAATGGAAGCAGTCACAGAGGAATTCCCACATATTTCTACCACCCATACACCAATGCATCTTCAACTCACCTCCAGCCAGTCGAGACAGCTCACCTCCAGCCAGCTGACACAGCTCACCTCCAGCCAGCAGACACAGCTCACCTCCAGCCAGCCGACACAGCTCACCTCCAGCCCGCTGAGACAGCTCACCTCCAGCCATTCGACACAGCTCACCTCCAGCCAGCCGACACAGCTCACCTCCAGCCAGCCGACACAGCTCACCTCCAGCCAGCCGACACAGCTCACCTCCAGCCAGCCGACACAGCTCACCTCCAGCCAGCCGACACAGCTCACCTCCAGCCCGCTGAGACAGCTCACCTCCAGCCATTCGACACAGCTCACCTCCAGCCAGCCGACACAGCTCACCTCCAGCCAGCCGACACAGCTCACCTCCAGCCAGCCGACACAGCTCACCTCCAGCCAGCCGAGACAGCTCACCTCCAGCCAGCCGAGACAGCTCACCTCCAGCCAGCCGACACAGCTCACCTCCAGCCAGCCGAGACAGCTCACCTCCAGCCAGCCGACACAGCTCACCTCCAGCCAGCCGACACAGCTCACCTCCAGCCAGCCGAGACAGCTCACCTCCAGCCAGCCGACACAGCTCACCTCCAGCCAGCCGACACAGCTCACCTCCAGCCAGCCGACACAGCTCACCTCCAGCCTGCTGAGATAGCTCACCTGCAGCCAGCCGACACAGCTCACCTCCAGCCAGCTGAGACAGCTCACCTCCAGCCAGCCAAGAATCTTTAATCAGATATCAACTACTGTCCCCTGTCATATTTTCATTAATTGTTCCTTCTCTAATGGATCATTCCCATTAGCATGCAAATATGCTATGATAATTCCCATCTTAATAAACATCAAAAACCTCCCAAGAGCCCACTTCCCCCACCAGCTGCCAGCCTACTTCTGTGTTCCTGTTTAGAGAAAAACTCCTCCAAATAGTTGTCTTTCCTCATTGTGTTCATTTGTTCTCCCCCTACATCTCTGAAATTCTCTCCAGTCAGGCTCCCCTCTCATCACGCCACTTCGGCAGTTCTTATCAAGATCACCAGTGACCTCCAGCAGGCTGATGCCAATCACCAGTTCTAGTTCTTCCCGTTGTTCTGACAGTTGGACAAAATTGATCCTTCCTTTCTTGAGACTGTGCTTCTCCCCTTAGGGTTTTTCTCTATTTGCATGCTAACGGGAATTATCTATTAGAGAAGGAACAGTTAGTGAAGATATGACAGGGACAATTGCTGGGGTCTGGTGACTAGATGGGCTGCTCTGGGCTGGCTGGAGGTGAGCCGAAGATGCGCTGGTAGACAGGTGGTAGACATGTGGTCTGTGACCGCGTGGACGCCCTCTCTCTGTTTTCCTCTTAGCCACGTTTTTCTGGTCTTCTTGACTGACCCCTCATCGTCACTCCTAAATGGGAGTCCTCATCTCTATCTACGCTCATTTGCTAGTGATTGTATCTAGTCCGTCCCAAATGTATCTCTAGCCCAGACCCCTCCTTCAACTCCGGACTCATGCATCTACCTGTGTCAGTACTTCCTTTAAGTCCAATAGGCATTTGGATTTTCTCTGCTGGACCTGCTTGACCCAGTCTTTCCTATCTCAAAAAAATGACAGCTTTTCTCTTCTAGTTATTGAATCCAAAATCCTTGGCGCATTCCCTGCCTCCTCTTTTCCTAACACCCTTCATCCAATCCATGAGAAAAATCTGTTGGCATGACCTTTGAAATGTGTCCAGAGTATGACCTCCTCTCACCCCCTTGGCCGCTACCACCCTGGCTTTCACGTTCATCTTCTCACACCTTGATTGTCATAAGAGCCTCCTAACCAGGCCCCCTGCTCCTCTCCTGGCCACTTCACAGACCGTGCACATCAAAGTCAGCGTCAGCCTTCTTTAAACATGAACGTCAGGTCACGCTGCTCCTCTGCTCAGAGCCCTGCAGGGGCTTCTGAGGGTCAAACCAAGATCCTGTGCTGGCCCACAAAGCCCTGTGGGGTCTGCTGCCCCTATTCCCTCAGCCCCTCTGAGCGCATTCCTACCTGCACGCTTCCTCACTGCTCTCCAGCCGCACTGGCCTCCTTGCTGATATCTGCTTGTGCCAGGCACACACCCACCTCAGGGACTTCTTTGCCTGTGTTTCTTGTTTCCCTTCATTCTTCGGGTTTGTACTGAGAGGTCACCTCGTCAGTGAGGCTGCCCTGATCACCTTCCTGTAAATTGCAGCCCACCTCCCTTGCAAGCCCGGCTTCTTCTAGCCTCCTGACCCTTTGTAAGTTTTCTCCACAGCTCTTATCACAATCGGACACACACATTTCTTTCTGTGTGTGTTTCTTTCTCACTGAAGCTGTGAGGACTCTCTTTTCTTTGCTGCCCCTTCCCTAGCACATGGAATAGTGGCTGGCATGTGGTAGGCACTCAAAAATAACCAAATGAATTAATATAAAATGAATCCCACGCATAGGTTATTAAATGCCTTATAGTGTTTGAAGTTTGACGTACAAGATTTCATGTGGGCCTCTAAACGGTCTGATGAGTTAGGCAAGGTAAAACCCTGTGTTTGAGATGAGGAAGCTGAGGCCCGTAGAGCTGATTGCCCGGGGACACGTGGCTGATCAGTGGGGCTTCTGGAACTTGTAGTTCTGATCTCGGTTTCTGCCCTGCACCTTCAGCTACCCCTTTGCCTCACGTTATGTCAGTGTAGGCCTCAGGGCATTCATTGCTGTTTATTTTTCCTTACAGTATGGATGAGAAAACCCTGTATCTAGCGTTGGGGGCTGTGAAGAACATCTCCCTAAACATCTCTATCTCCAACCTTGGGGATGACGCCTATGACACCAACGTGTCCTTCAACGTTTCCCGGGAGCTCTTCTTCATTAACATGTGGCAGAAGGTAAGGAGAGCATCCCTTTTTTTGTTTTTTTTTTGTTTGTTTTTTGCACTGTGGTATCCTTTATTTAAAAATCCTGAGCTGACTACAGTTGTAGTGTTCTCATTTACCATTCTGATGACATAATAAACCAAGAGAACATTAACACAATTCTAAAAAGGCATTAACCTGTAACACACATATACACCCCACATGCACACACACAACATACACGAACACAAAGGTTATATTCTGAACACAATTAAAAGTGATAGAGAAAAGTTTTGAATCCTCTAAATCAAATAAAAACCCTTTATAAACTGTGGCAATACTGTGGCTATTATGAAAAATATTGTAACTATTTTAAGAGCAAAAGGAAAAATACTGGCAATTGGAAACTAGCAGCAAAAAGCAGATAAAAATAGAATGAAAGCTAACATAAGACTAATATCAAAATTCTAATGTTGATACTGTGTAGGATTGCACTGAAGTAATTTTAAATTGATTCTTAAGGAACTCTTAGAAAGTCCCTTAAAATATTAAATGACTGCACCTTACAAACAGTGGGGGAAGAAAAGCATTTGGAATGTTACACTCACACACACACACACACACACACACACACACACACAGAGGAAATGTATCAGGTCTATCAATTATGGTCTTTGTTTATGACCTTCGAAAAGTTTTATAAAGAAAAAAAATTAAGTGCCAATGTAGTGAAAGAAAGTTAAAAATTCCTAAAGATGCAAGTCTGAGTGCATTTGCCAGGTCTAAGAATATATTTAAAGGTTGAGGGCAAGGCATGATTGATGCACATTTAAGAACGGCAGTCATTCCGTCCAGTGCGCTTTCCGACTTTCATCATAGCCTGATATGCAATGATCCTACAAGCGCTAATCCTCTCTGTGGACGATTATTTCGAATGATTAGAACTTTTCCTTCCTGGTCTTAGAAAATACATTGGTGCGGCCAAAGAAGCCGCCGTGAATACTCCTAGATTGCCGGAGAAGTGCCTGTATTTACCCAGTGTCTCACCCCTTCTCTCGTCGCATCTTCTCCCTATGGTGTTACGTCTGGCCCCTTCTTGGAGATGGTACAGTCGCTGTCTCCAGCACACATGTGTTCTAGAAAATTCCACTTTTAGGCCTGTAGTTGTGAAGGTAAGGGCAGATCACTGCTTGTCGTGCTGGTTATCACGTATGAAGTATTTGATGTTTCCGTTTGAGGGTCGCTGCTTTGGCCTGTGCTTTGGTATGTTTATTTATTCATTCTTTTTTTTTTTTTTTTTTTTTTTTTTAGATAGAGTCTCACTCTGTCACCAGGCTGGAGTGCAGTGGCACAATTTTGGCTCACTGCAACCTCCGCCTCCTGAGTTCAAGTGATCCTCCCATCTCAGCCAGCCTCCCGAGTAGCTAGGAGTATAGGTGTGCACCCGGCTAATTTTTGTATTTTTTGGTAGATAGATAGGGTTTTGCCATGTTGGCTAGGCTGGTCTCGAAATCCTGACCTCAAGTGATCTGCCTGCCTCACCCTCCCAAAGTGCTGGGATTACAGCACTTTGTGAGCTACTGCGCCTGGCCTTCCTGACATATTGGAGTGAATTGAGGTAGTTAAATTATTTCCCCAAATTGAATGATTTTTTTAGAGTGAATTAATTTGAATGAAGTGAAGTTTAGATAGCATGACTCAAAGGTCCAGTGCTGCTGTTCTCCCCACCCATAATCTCCCTGAGTGTACACCTCTCAGGGGAAGTGGAGCAGGCTCCCCCGCAGACAACAGGGGGGACAAGTGGACAGAAGTTGACTCCACTCTACCCAGCATTGCTCTAACTGTTACAGCTGTTCAGCTGGCACTGCTTGCCACTTTTTAATATCTACAGCACTGAACTGGGGTGCCTTGTTCTTCATGTTAAAATAGAACCAAAATCACTTTCTAAGGAAAAGTTTCCCCCTGCCCACCAGTGAGCACTGGGCATACCTGGAGCAGGTCAATGGCATTCATTCAGGCACATATTCTGTGGGCTCCATAGTGCTGACAGGAGCGTGCCAAGCCTGCCCAGCTTAGAGGGCAGCTGAAATGCTCAGAGCCACCTACAGTAGAGGCACTCCAAAACTTTCCAAGAAGTCATCTCACATTCCCTGCTGCTGTGTAGCATTCCGGAGTTCAAGGGCTGAGGGAGGCCACAAAAGCAACCAAGGTCTGCAGGAGGAGTATACTTTCCATCCACTTTCTACCCCCTAAAAATTACCCCTGGATTAAGCCCAGTCAAGAGAGAACCAAGTATCTGTTGGGTTCAAGTGTCACTGGCCACACACAGAGTGTCTTTTACAGAATCGCATGTGCTATGATGCCATCTCCCTGTGCAGGGTGGGATGGGGGGCAGGGGGAGAGGGGCTTCCTTGGGGATTTCACCCATGGAACTCATCTCTATGGTAACTGAAAAGATGGAGTTGGCGACCGGGTCATTACATTACACAGATTTCTCTCACGCAGGACCCATGTGCGATGTTTCTTTTCAGCCTCAGACCTAGAAATAGCTGTGTTTTGCCTGAGCATTTTGGCTTCTTTTTACCTCGTGACGGACTAGGCTTCATTCTCTTTACTAGTTGCTAGAAAGTTCAGAGCTGACCCCACTGCATAGAACTTAGTCGTATTATTTTATAAGCTCAGTAGTCTCTTATATCTTGCTTTGCTCCCACTTTACCACGTTTTGCTTTTTAGCTTTGAGATTGCGTAATCTACCATATGGATAGATTATGGATTTACCGGGAAGTTCCTCTTACTTTGTATTTAGGTTATTCCCAGTTTTTATTTTAAGCAGAATTGTGATGAATGTCTTTTGCAGAGGTTAGTACCAGCAAATGATGGTATCCTTAGCTCTGCAACTTTTCAGAGGATGTGAAGTCACGTTTTTGACCACCTACTGTCTGCCGCGGACTTTTTGCACTCGTGTCCCCATCCTGTCCTCACTGCATGAGGCCTAGTGTGATTTATTGGAGGAGCACTCTCAGAAGAAGCAGGGTGAGGGAGCAGGGGCAGGCAGGGGAAGAGCTGGGAGAGGTGTGCTGTCAGGTCAAAGCTAACCTTTTTCTGATTTATGGGCTGGGAAGAGGTGGGGGAAGCCCTGGAGCATAAATCACTCTGCAGAATTGTCCCCCCTTGAAGCTGTAAGGGACAGCATCATTTTCTACCCCTGTGTCGTCATTGGCCACTGCGGGGATATGGGGGTGGTGAGTAGCCTCCCAAGCATACTGGACAAGGAGGCTCCAGGAACTCAAAGATAATGTGCCTGGGAAGGCGACAAGTACAAGCCATTGGCCACTGTAGCCGGCCATAGAAAAACGTGGGAACACATCATTCTGCTCTCTTTGCCATTGAATTCCGGCAACCTTTGAAACCTTTGGCACAAGGAACCCTAGGTTTCAATTGGCAGAAACTCGACAAGGTGTCTGGGGCTCTTTGGGACATGGTGAGTTTTAGCTCCAGAATGGTGATGGAGCATGGAGGCATCTTGTAGCTGCTGTGGAGGCAAGGACAGCCAGAAACCCTCAGGGTGGCAGGAAAAGAAAGGGAAAAGAAACAAACTCCCCTTTCAGGACTCCAGCCACACTGCAAGGTGATAAACAGGGGATGTAAATGGCGTCACTTAGCCCTGAGCAGGATTCTAACAGCTCACAGGAGCCAGTGAGGAGCATCAGGATAGCCCACCCAACGTGTTTAACAACACACAGGCCTAACAAGGTCAACATGGGCCTGCGAAACAATTCTAGTGTGTAAACTAAGAAAAGCATGCCTAAGATACAGAGGGAATGCATAATTTTTAAGAAGATTATAAAAAGAAAACAAAAGTAAATTTTACAGAGCATCTACTTTTGTTCTCATGAAAGTAAAAAAATGGTGAACATAGTGAAAGATCAGATAGTAGAACAATAGACTGTATGAAAATGAGGTGGACTGGGAGGCAAGCAAAGATAAGTGTTATGGATGGGGCCAAGAAATGTGGCAGTGAAACCAGGAAATCAGGGGCAGAATTAAATTGTGTTATACTCAGGAAGGAGCAGAATCAGCAGAACAGAAAGCTGATTTAATGATGCGGAGGTATTTCTGAGAAGCCCTGAGAATTAGGAGGAAAAGAACAAAGCAATGCGAAAGGAGGACAGTGACGACTGTCTTGTGGAAGGTGGAAACTGGAGAATGGCAAGAAATGGTTCCGGAAGCCATTCCTTAGGCAGCAAAGGAGGATCTCCATTTCCTAAAAAGGGTGCAGCAGACACCAGGAAAAAATGTTTAAAACATGTTTAATGTCAGTTGGGTGTAGTGGCTCAAACTTGTAATCCCAGCACTTTGGGAAGCTGAAGTGGGTGGATCATGAGGTCAAGAAATAGAGACCATCCTGGGCAAATGGTGAAACCCCATCTCTACTAAAAACACAAATATTAGCTGGTGTGGTGGTGCACGCCTGTAGTCCCAACTACTTGGGAGGCTGAGGCAGGAGAATCTCTTGAACCCAGGAGGCGGAGGTTGCAGTGAGCAGAGATCATACCACTGCAGTCCAGCCTGGTAATTTTGAGTCCAGTCTGTCTCAAAATAATAATAATGTCTACAAATAGTTTCATGAAATTTTTAATTTTAAAGATTAACACTTAGCAGAAAGCAAAGAAACTAGTTTCTACAGACTTTTCTGTAACATTAATGTCCACAGTTAGAACAGTATATTCCATTGTGAATTTTAAATTCTGTACACAGCCGACTTGCCTTCCACTGTGAAGTCAAAATAAAGGTATCCTTAGATATATGAGACTTCATAGGCTATTACCTCTTCTAGTTTGGATTTCCCCAAAAGCATACCCTGATACAATGATGTAGATACAGGTAGTTTATTTGGGGGTGGGGGCTTCTCAGCCATGAATTTAGACAGAGAAAAGAGGAAAGACAGGAAAGCTGCATTTATAGGCAGGTTACTGCTGTGGGCATGTTGGGCTTGTCTTCCTCAGACCCTCTGAGAGACTGTGTGTAACACACCTCAGATCCATTCCCCTCCAGGGTGAGGAAGCTGCTGGAGGACTGATCCCCCAGCTCCTGTTATTGATCATGCAGAACCGTGAACCCTGGGCATGAACTCCGGCCCAGGGTTCCAGCCTTCTCTAAGTATGGCCCACACTCCCCGGGGCCAGGAAACAACTCAGGCAGAAAGAAGTGGGAAGCCTTTGACCTGAGGGGCGTGGCTTCAGGTGACCAGGACTCTGGCTGGTTCTGGGGAATGTGAGCGAGGTGCTGGCTCCATCTGCTGTAGTCACCATGAGAGCTTCATGAAAAGTAGTAATCTACAGGTAAGCCACTCAAGAATACAAAAGTAACTGAATAGAAAGTGTACCACAGCCACATAAACACAGAATGAAGCAAAACCATTTAGTTGAATAGAAGGTGTATCACAGCCACACAAACATAGAATGAAGCAAAACCATTTTATTGATACCTAACAATAGTAAGCAAACGTAAAAAAAGTATTGCCATGATAAATGCATCATTTAAAAGCTTAATAAAAATAATCCTATAATCTCAGTTATGCCAATAACAATTTGAGAAGAAAGTTGACTTTGTGACTCCTCTGCTTCACTTTCTTCCGGAAGGAGTTCAAACTCCTCGGCTCTTCATGAGAGGCTGTCCTGAGCCTGGTCCTACGTGCCTTCCTTCCTCCCCCAGACCCTGGCTCACCACGTCTGCACGTACTCACTTGAATCAGTCACCACTTCTTTAACCAGGAATCACCCCCACCCCCGTTTTTGTTTAAGGAACTACTCTGCCCTTAAATCTCAGCTCAGGGACCCCCTGTACAGGCTTCTCACCTGGCTGCACAGGATCTGTCCACAGGATGGATGGGTGGGTGGATGGGTAGATGGATGGCTGAGTGGGTGGGTAGGTGGATAACCGTCTGGGTGACTGGGTGGGTGAGTGGGTGGATGGTTATATGGATAGGTGGGTGGGATTGCTGACTGAGTGGATAAATGGGCAGGTGAGTGGATAACAGGCTGGGTGGATGGGTGGATGGGTAAGTAAGTGAATGGCTGGTTGGGTGGATGAGTGGGTTGGCTGACTGGTTGGATGGTAGGGTGGTTATTCGTCTTGTCCAAAGTTGCAGAGAAACTCAAGTCCCAGGCTCCAAAGTTACCTATCTTCTCTGTCATCACACAGTCAATTAATTACATATCACCTTCTAGGACTGAATCCAGAATACCCCCTGCAATGGATTTTTCTATCTTTTTCTAATGCAAGGCCACTTTCATGGATTTATTCTGGATTGTGTTTTCTTTAACATGGGGCATACATGAATGACCGTCTACTGGCTTTTTTCTCTCCTAAATAAAGCTAACTTGAAAACCCATTATAAAAGAGGGTTTAATTTGTTGGTGGCTATTCGGCTGACTGGCGTGTGCTATCCAGTCAGAGCTCAGGATATAATGGCTGCCAGCTGGGTGTCCTGAGGGGCAGGCCCAGTGCACATGTTGCCTGCCGGACAAGGAACCAGCAAAGCTTCACTACAGAGTGATGATTCTTGGGGTGCCCTGTGGGAGGAGTGAGAGGGAGCTCCCAGGGCAAGCAGGGGAGGGGGCTGCGTGGTCAAAAAGGAGCATAAGGAAGAGTAGATAACCACTGCATCACACAGCCAGAGTCACCATTCACACTGGCTTCCTGGTAAATGACACCTCCATGAAATACAAGAGTGGTGTCCCTGGAGATGTACAGATGTACAGCTGTGTGGCCCTGGAGTCAAGGTAAAGCCTGGTTTTAATTTCTTGCTGTGGAGCCATTTGGTACAAAGGGCTTTGGCTCTTCTTGCCTTTGTGGAACAGCCATGGATTTGTTTGGACAGCAGTTACTGGGTACCTGCTACATGCCAGGGACTGCTCCAGCCACAGGGGGACACAAAGATCTAGTCCCTGCTCCCAGGGAGCTCACAGCCTAATGGGGGCCAAAGGCGTGTCAGTAAGCAGTTAAAGCACAAGGTGCCAGCTGCTCTACAGAGGTGCTGCAAAGTCGTTTGAAGCATAGATGTGACAAGGTGAAGCAAGTCTTTACCACAGTGGCTAGTGCTGTGTTGGACAGAATCCTTGGATAAGTGCTAAGGAAGGAGCTGGTGTCAGTCAGCTGATGCCTACATTGCAGAATTAGGGTGAGTGGGATGCGTCCGTTTATTTGGCTGATGAAGGAGGGACCTGGGCTGGAGCAGGGATGAGAGGGAAGAGAAGAGAAAAGGAGGAGGGGCAGGAGAGGAGGACCCAGTAGGATGGAAAGGGGCTGCCCATGTTCTGGTAGAACAAAGGGCCAGTAACACATCTGGTGGCAGGGGGATGTCAGGACATTTTAGAAATCTGATGCTTGCTATTACAGGACTGTCTCCACTCATAAATTCTTAGAAGTCTTTTCTCCCCACCTCATTCTATATTGTTTTTAGCCATTTTGAATTTCTGCACTCATGAATGCCTCATGTGCCCAGGGGTAGGTGGGGGAGAAAAACTCAAAGAAGGGGCTGGAGTCATGTGTATGTCTTCATTCTATTGACTGTTATGACTTGCGTGGAAACAGACATGGACCCGAAAGGATAAGCTTCAAGCCAGGTGTATGAGGGCTCCCAGCTGACTTTTGGGTACAAAGAAGACGCGGCAACTTGCCACAGAGTGACGGAGGAGACCATGCTGGGAGAGAGGGGAGAACAGGGGTGCAGGCACCCTGGCCCAACTCTTCTACATAGTGTGAGATGGTGTCTTGGTTTGGGTCTCCCAGATGGCAAGGAATTCGTGCAAATTTCTTTGTCTGGGAGGTGCAAGAAACAATGGTGGTGGGTAGTGGTGAAGTGATATAGCAGGGAGGTGAAACAATGGTGGGAGGTGAAGTGATACAGGCAGGAGGCAATGAATGAAAAGTGAGCTGTGAAACCGGCTGCCAGTGGGCAGTGGGGCTTGTGCTTGCAGGGCAGTGCTAGGAGGAGTGAGGGAGCTGGGAGATTCATACTCCTTTCCCCAAGATTCAAGAATTGAGGTTTCCTGGGGCTATTTATATTCCTGGTACTTCTGCTCTCTTATGTGTATGGCAGGAGAGACCTACATGGTTTTGGAAAAATGCTCTTGGGTGCAGAGATGCTCTCGGGATACAGCTGCTGGCAGCTGGAAGTGCACTGCAGCATCCTGGGAGTACAAGTCATGTGGGCAGGGCTCATCAGCCTCTGCTAGAGAGGCCCACAGGGTTAGAAGTATCTCTAACCTGAGCACCTCACTTTCAAGGCTCCTAGAAGTTGTAAGCTGGTCTGATAGAGCCTTACTGAGGTTCTCATACAAGATCTAGTAGCATAAATCTGACAGTGCGCAGGAGTGGGGAGAGGCAGGTGTGGTATGTGGGTGAAGAGGACAGGGTGAGGCAGGAGGAAGCAGAAGCACAGTGGGAAGATGGAAGGTTCCAGCCTCACCCACAGGGCAGCGGGCTCACAGCAGCACTCAGTGGTTGCCAGGTGGGAGTGAGGACCAGCGCGGCCATACTCTCTATTTTCTAATAAAACCCACAGATCTTATGACTTTGGCAGCTAATTAAAATGTTCTCTGAACATCGTATGAGCCAAACAAAACGTGTCCAGTGACAGCATCTAGCCTGTAGACCACCAGCCTGGCTGCTTTCCGTATGTTCTAGTCCCATTCTCTTGCCTGCTTGTTGATTGCGTGGATGTGCGTTTCTGGTAGAATTTCGTCTGTCTGTAGCCTTACTGTGTGTTCACGTTCTTCCCTTGGCAGCTGATAAACGAGTCAAGGAGATGAGAGTCTGGGCTTGGAGTGTGAGTGTCCGGGGAAGGAGGGGAGTGTAGAGGGTCCACTGGAATTTTTTAGTTCTTAAAAATCCATGGATTTTTTAGAACTCATGATGTTTTGAAAACTATTTGCTGGCTGGAATATTTGTACTTCACGGTGAATGCAAGAAGTTCAAATTTTAGAAGTTGCCAGAAGTCAAATAACGGGCAACCAGTGTGGAATAGAGGGAAAGTGTAGCTTTGGTGAACAGCAGATACAGAGTTGAGATTCCAACTGTTTCTTGTGGCCATTGTGGCCTTGGGTCAAGGGTCTTCTCTCTGTGCCTCAGTTTTCCTCTGTGAAGTGGGGATTGTGGCAAGGATTAAATGAGTTCTACACCATTACATACAGTCAGTCCCGCTTGTATATGGTGGGTACCTACCATGGTAGCCCCCACTCTCTCCCACACATGAGCTTAACTGTATAGCTCATTCATTTGCCCAGAAGAGATATATTGATCACCTACTTCAGACCAAGATTAAATGCTGAGGGGGAAGAGGAAAATAAGGTCAGAATATAGAACATAGAATGTATGTCGGGGGTGATAACTCTTCCTTTTAAACCAAAAATTAGAGTCATTGTCTTAAGGCTGGAGAGAGAGAGAGAGAGAGAGAGAGAGAGAGAGAGAGAGAGAGAGAGAGAGAGAGCGCGTGTGTGTGCATGCGTGTGTGTCTACATACAGTAAAAAA
The DNA here is from genome assembly GCF_049354715.1 of Callithrix jacchus. Classification (NCBI taxonomy): domain Eukaryota; kingdom Metazoa; phylum Chordata; class Mammalia; order Primates; family Cebidae; genus Callithrix; species Callithrix jacchus. The sequence continues at coordinate 75,541,804 of NC_133518.1, forward strand.
GAAATAGAGACTGTTAAACGGAACATTTTTTAATTTAATGAGTTGCTCATATTGAAGAAAAGTACATGAAAATATGAAGCAGTAAATATAGGTCAGTTCAATAAATGTCTGTGTGGGCTTTCATGACTCCTGGTTTTTTAAAAAAATAGTGCTTATTGATTTTTTTTTTTTTTTTTTTTTCATTTACTTACCATTTGCTTAAGTATTGGAGTTTTTGGTTTAGGGACATTGACTCTTTAAAACCCAAGATATATAATTGTTCAAATATGTGGTGCCTGGAATACATAATAGCGAAGTGCAGAGAAGGAGGAGAATAATGCCCTCCGGAAACAGCGGCAGGGGCTAGGTCCTGAGTCTCAGACTGGGCAGGGAGGCCGCGGCCGCAAAGGGCTAGAGGAGTGTGGTTTGGGATTCAGCCTTTTTCTCAGGTAGGCAGTTTGAGTGAGATCTGGACTGAGAGAGCAGAGAAGGAAGAACAGAGGCTGGATACATCTTAGAGGAAGAACAAAGGAACAGCACCGACAAGCCAGGAAGGGAGAGGCTCAGTGTCGGGGCTGCTGGAAGGAAGACGGGTGAGGAAGACCCCCAATCCCGATCGTGCTGCGGCGCACAGAGCACTGTAAGCTCATGAGCAGTGTGCTTTGTGTGGCATCGGTTGGCTGTAAGTCACTGAATTCGGCTGATGAGAGGTTGCATCGTCTTCTAATCCCCTTGAGAGACTGAGATAGGTGGATAGGCCCTAGGTCCTTAATTCCTCCATAGCAGGGCACTGTGGGAGGGGTGAGGACCTTAAAAGGGAAGCACACTGTTGCTGTTTCTAAGGAGTATTATTATTATTATTATTTGAGACAGAGTTTCGCTGTTGTTACCCAGGCTGGAGTGCAATGGCGCGATCTCGGCTCACCGCAACCTCCGCCTCCTGGGTTCAAGCAATTCTCTCCCTCAGCCTCCCGAGTAGCTGGGACTACAGGCATGCACCACCATGCCCAGCTAATTTTTGTATTTTTAGTAGAGACGAGGTTTCACCTTGTTGACCAGGATGGTCTCGATCTCTTGACCTCGTGATCCACCCGCCTCGGCCTCCCAAAGTGCTGGGATTATAGGTGTGAGCCACCACGTCCGGCCAGGAGTATAATTTGAGTTCCAAAGTAAACTGGTCTTTCCAAGTTGGGCTTTGGAGGCAGTAAGGCACCAGGTCAACCTTCACGGCTTTCAGTGGCTAGTTTTTTAGTGATGAAAGGCATCGAGGCTTGTGAGTTTATTTTCTTATCAGATGATTCTTCAGTTTGTGTCTGCCTTTACCACCAAAAGGGTGGTCCCTTTCTTCCAGCAGTGGTTCTCTCCTCACGTTCAGGGCAGTCCACTCAAGGTAGCGCCAGGCGATAAAACAGTCACTTGCCAATCTGGATACAGCAGGAAGAACTTAAACACGTGTTTGCATACCTTTATTTGAGGGAATGCTTTGGCTTGTTTTTAGACAGAAGGTTCCATGCAGAAACTGGACCTGTGCAGGCGAACAAAGCAAACTGTCTTAGCAGAGCCGGGAATCAAGCACGGGGCAACAGACCGGTTCTTAGGTGGAAGTGTGCCCCATCCCTGAGTGCTGCGGCAGATTACCGCCCTCCACTCTGCTCTTGTTCAGGGCAGGGACTGGTTTTCACTGTGTTCTGCTTTCTCTGGTGTCTCTCCTCAAGTTAATAGTAGCCTCAGGTAAAATGCGACCCTTAGATGTTTGTAGTCTTGGCCCAGCCATTAAGATGATGAATGAACTTGCTGCTTTCCCTGGTAAGAGAGCCCTGAGGGTGGATGTCGATACTTAGAAAATAATGAGTCTTTTCCGCCCCCATCCTGTCTTTAATCCAGTGCCCCCAGCCCCCTGGTGACTTTACCTTGAACTTCCTGCATAACCCCAGGTAGCAAAGCCTCAGCTGGCTCTAGGCCCTCTTGAGGCTCTAACACAAAGGCAAGCTCTTTAACTGGCTTTGTTGGTCTTCCCCATCTGCTTATCAGAGGGAAACCGGCACTCCCCAGAGACCCTCCGGCATTTCTCGGTTGCTTCTGTAGGACCTTCCCTTCTACCTTGAGAGGACAAGAGGAGGTGGTGGGGAGCAGGCACCCCAAGCCAGGGTTGGTATTTCCTCACCTGGATTACCTGTGGGCCTTGCATCGGGGAGCCCCCAGCCTTGAGGGGGACTGCCTGGGAGAGAGGCTGGGCCCTTCCTGCGGCAGTGGGCAGTGAGGAAGTGGTGGAGAAGCACAGATGTCCATTTCAAATCACAAGGCGGCTTTAGTGTTCCGTGAGGGGCTCAGCTTTCACGTGTATGAAAAGCTTCATTTGTGTATTCACTGCGTTTTGAAGGAAGCCTATGTTTTGCTTTAGAAATGTCAACAGAGCCGTAGCTCCAACAAGGATCAGTTAAGAAGGACGTTTCCCAGAGCCGCAAACTTGAGTGAATCTGTGGGGGGAATTTAGAAAACATGTGTTAAACCTCTGGATTTTTTTTTTCTAACTAACTGCAAAATAGCAATTTAATAATTTCCTCTTTTAAGAGGAAAAGGGGCAGTCTTGGATTTTAAATCTTTTTTCTAAAGCAGCACAGCATCTTTTAAAAAGAAAGCCAGCTGGGTGTGGTGGCTCAAGCCTGTAATCCCAGCACTTTGGGAGGCCGAGGCAGGTGGATCATGAGGTCAAGAGATCAAGACCATCCTGGTCAACATGGTAAAACCCCGTCTCTACTAAAAATACAAAAAATTAGCTGGGCATGGTGGCGCGTGCCTGTAATCCCAGCTACTCAGGAGGCTGAGGCAGGAGAATTGCCTGAACCCAGGAGGCGGAGGTTGCAGTGAGCCGAGATTGTGCCATTGCACTCCAGCCTGGGTAACAAGAGCAAAACTCCATCTCAAAAAAAAAAAAAAAAAAAAAAAGCCACGAAAGATTACTAAGCTAAGGTGAATGAAATAAAATTTAAAAATCAAGAACTTCGGTGTCCTAGTCTGGTTTCCCTGAGCAGATCCTGAAATGAGGGCTCACATCAAGTGGTTCACGAAGGACGTGGTTCCAGGGAAGACAGGTAGGGAGTGGAGAGACGCAGGGTAGGACAGAAACAGGCAGAGCCCCCTCAGAGCGTGGCCTCAGCCTGACCTGCAAGGGACTCTAAGCGTGCGTTCCACCAAGTACTGTCCCATCTCCGGGTTAGGAAGCTGGGTTTTTGTTCTCAACACCAGTCATTGGTTAAGAGCCACTTGGGGAGGAATAAAGGTCCCAGGCGCTTTCCACCCAAGGTGAGGTATAGACAGCAGGGCTCCAGTAGCCTCAGAGCAGAAGACGCACAGTCCTGGCTCTTGGAAGCCAATGAAGACTGAAGCCACAGTGTGTGCCTATAAAGGGAGTCCACAGAGCATTGGGTGGGGCATTGAAATCGTTAGCTACAGTAGGTTTACCTGCAGCTGGTACCCTTCATGTTCTGAAGGGTATATTACAAGCATGTTGATGAAAGTCTTTGAACGCTTGAGGTGTTTGTGTGATATTCTGTGTCAGTTGCACACGGGATGTTTCTGCCAGCATCTGAATTGGGGAACTGACACATATAGATGCGTGTGGAATTTGACAGAGAATGTGAATGTACAGCTACAGTCCATCACCATCCAGCTTGCCAGAGCTGTCATTTTATCCCTTTGAGGCTGGGCTTACAGACAGTCTGGGCTTCCATTGCCCCCGTGCTCTGCCTGTGATGTGTGGTGGCCTCTGGCATTGTTCTTCCTCAGGCATCTGAGTATAACTAGTGAGCCTGTCCTGCTCTCCCTAGCAAGTCTGTGTTTTAAATCAGTTAGGAGTATGTTCTGCTGTATGTAACAGAAAAGTCAACTTTTTTAGCAGCTGATCCTCATGAGATTTTTATTTTTCTTTGGCAATAATAAATAGAGAGGTGGGCACTTCAGGGCTAGTATGAACCTGCATGGTGCCCACAGAAGCCCCGTTCCTTCTGTCTTTCCTCTCAGTCTGTCTGCATAGGGGGTTTCAAAGGCTGCCCTTTCCCTGATGCTGCTTTTTGGTTTCCACTTCCAGCACTACAGCTGCATTCCAAGCAAGGAGGACCAGGACAGAGGACAAAATGTCTGCCCCCTTTTAAAGAGCTTTCCTAAAGCTCCACTTGACATCCTCCACATAAACCTCACTGTCCAGAACCATGCCACAAGACGGGGTGGCAGATGAATTTCCTCAGCCGGCCACATTGCCACTCTAGACAGACTCAGTTGTGTTTATTGGGAGGGAGGGAAGAATGGCCACTGGGAAGCATCAGCGGAGTCAGCAGGGCAGAGACCTGAGCGAGGTGGTTTGTGAGTGTGTATCCCTGAGATAAGCAGCAGAGCTGGGAAAGGACTGCCTGGTGAGTCCACTCCCTTCGGTAGATGTGAGACCCTGATAATGATAAGGTGGTCTTTATCTGTCCACCTTATCCATCCTCACTGACATGTGTATTTATTATTTTCATGAAATGAAGTCATTTCAATGATGTTGTCGATGTATTTGGATTCCTGTCCTTCAGCAGAGGTGCCACAGCTCCATACCTAGGCCAATCCGTGCAATAGAGACAAGTTCCAGAGCCTCGTCCTTCGGACCATTTGGTGTGTATCATTTCCAGGCCCTTCTTCACTGTTCTGTTCCTCTCTCCCTGTGCTGTCTCTAGTTTGGCGTCTTCCTTTTTAAAATAGAACCCAGGCCTGAACTGCAGTCCAACCAGCCCAGCATAGTTATTACTGTCCCCAATGTGAACATGGTATTTCTGTTAAGGTGGTAGCCACGGCACAATTATATTGATTCTTGAGGCAGTCCCTTTTTTATTTTCCTGGTCTTTTTAAGTCATTTTGAAGTGTAATCATGTCATTTTTTAGCCTTGCTACTCAAATGCGATCCATGAACCAGCGGTGTGCCATCACCTGGGAGCGTGTTAGAAATGCAGAATCTCAGGCCCCAGCCCTGAGTGGTCAGGGTATGCATTTTAACAAGATCATTGGGTGTTGTATGAAAATTAAAAAACCAGGGAGAGATGCCAAGGACCTCAGAGGAAAATCTCAGCTTAAAATGCTCAGAGAGGTCCCTTTTTAGAGACGAGAAAGTCACTCAGAGGCTGCCATGGCCTTAGACTGAGACAAAGAGAATGTGTCTCTGTACAACTAAAGAAAAGGAAAAAGGGTTCCCTGGGCCAGAGAGTCGATTGTACTCAGACCGGCTGTGTGCTAACAGGTAATGTACAGGACAAGCATGACCTCCACCTGGCGAACTCCTGCAGTTGCTCCTCAGTCTTCTTTCTGGACCCGTCACCATCTATTAGCACAGAGAGCAACTACCTCTTTTTTTAGTGGGGGCTGAGGGAGGTCTTTAACAGCACGTTTGGAATTGAGGTGTAATTGACATACAGTAAAATGCACACACAGAAGTGTACGGATCAGTAATCTTTATACATGCGTACACCCCTGTAGCCCCCACCCACATCAGGAAACAGAACCTTCCAGACAATCCCCTCATGCTGTTTCCCAGGCAATATCTGCTCCCCTTCCCAGAGAGGGTGTTTGAACTGTTATCAACATAGATCAGTTGTACTGTTTTTAAATTTTGTATGAAACAGAATAATCTAATATGCGCTTTTTGTCTAGCTTCTCAACCTATTGGTTTTGAGATTAATGCATTTTATATGTGTATGTGTGTGTATATATATTATATATGTAAAATTAATGCATATATGTGTGTACATATATATATTAACTATATATATTTAATATCAGTGCATGTTCTTTTTTGTTGCTGTGTGGAATTCCATCATGTGGATAAGCCACAATATGTTTTCTCCATTATCCTGATGATGGACATTAAAGTTGTTTCTGGTTTTATCTTTTATGAATAGGGATACTAAGATCATTTTTGTGCCAGTTTTCATGTGGATTTTTTTTTTTATTTATTGAGTAAATGCTAGCAAGTGTAGGTGCTGGATCAAAGGGTCACTGTTTAGCTTTATTAGAAACTGCCAAATAGCTTTCCAAAGTGCTTCTGCCTTTTACACCCTCACCAGCAATGTATGAGAGTTCAAGGCCCCCATCTTTGTCTACTCTAAGTATTGTCAGTCACTTTTATTTTAGCCATTCTGTTATGTAATTGTACTTCTTGGTGGTTGAGATCTGCATCTCCCATATGGCTAAATAAACACCTTTTCTTGTGCCCCTCAGCCATTGGGACACTTACTTTATAAAATCCTTGTTCAAGTCTTTTCCACTCCCTTCTCTTGGGGACCCTTTTCTTCTCTCATGCTGTGGGACACTCCCCCCACAGTTCTCCTCACTGGCCGCTCCTTCTCTGCTTCCTTTTTGGAGTCTCCTTATCTTGCCAGCCTTTCAACATTGGAGAGCCCCAGGGTGCAGTCCTTGTAATCCTTTTCTTCTGTGTATATGCATTCCCTGGATGAACTCGTCAAGTCTCAAAGCTTTATGTCACGGACATGCTGCCAACTCCTGAACTCCAGCCTTGGGTGCCAGATTGCCTGTTCAGCCTCTCCACTTTGTCTAACAGGTTTCTCACACTTAAGATGTCAAAAATGGATTCCTAATCCTCCTGACACCTATTTCATTTGTAGGAAACAGCAACTCCATCCTTCTCTGCTCTGCCTTTTCTCTCATACCCAACATCTGTTTCTCAAGCAGCCTGTTGGCTGATCCTACAGAATATCTCATAATCCAGCCACTTCCTACCATCACCACTGCTTCCATCCTGGTCTAAGTCACCATTGTGTTTGGCCTCATTACTGATTCACAATAGCCTCCTCATAATTGGTTTCCGTGTTCCACCTTTACCTCTTACACTCCTTTGCTCAGAAGCCTCCAGTGGCTTCTCATCTCAGTGTAAAGCTTAGCTTTTTGTAATACCTCTAAGGCCCTAGAAGATCTGGCCCCATTGCTGCATCTCTGAACACGCATCCTATCACTTTCTCCCTTGTCCTCTCCACTGTAGCTACAGTGAGTTCCTCTGTTCCTTGAAACATGCTAAGCTTACCCCTGCCTCAGGGCCTTGACACTGGCTCTTCCCTTAAATAGGCATGTAGGCCACTCCTTTATTTCCTTCTTGTCTCTGCTTAAATGTCACCTAATGAGAAATATCCTACTACTCCAAACACGCTATCCTGTCCTTTTTATCCTGCTCTTCTCCATAGAGCCTAAGACCATCTAGTATACTATTTATTTTATTTTTTGAAACAGAGTCTCCCTCTGTCACCCAGGCTGGCGTACAGTGGCATGATCTCGGCTCACTGTAACCTCTGCCTCCAGGGTTCAAGCAATTCTCCTGCCTTAGCCTTCCAAGTAACTGGGATTGCAGGCCCATGCTACCACTCCCAGCTAATTTTTTATCTTTTGTTTGTTTCTTTTTTTTTTAATTGCATTTTAGGTTTTGGGGTACATCTGAAGAACATGCAAGATAGTTGCATAGGTACACACGTGGCAGTGTGATTTGCTGCCTTTCCCCCCTTCACCTGTATCTGCATTTCTCCCCTGCTATCTCTCCCCATCTCCCCACCCCCTGCTGTCCCTCCCCTATTTCCCCCAACAGACCCCAGTGTGTAGTGCTCCCCTCCCTGTGTCCATGTGTTCTCATTGTTCAACACCCACCTATGAGTGAGAACATGCAGTATTTCATTTTCTGTTGTGTCAGTTTGCTGAGAATGAGATGGGGTTTTGCCATATTGGCCAAGCTGGTCTCGAACTCCTGGCCTCAAGTGATCTGCCCTCTCAGCCTCCCAAAGTGCTGGGATCACAGGCATGAGCCACTGTATCTCTCTGACGTACTATTTGTTAGTTGCTGATTGTCTTAATCCTACTGGTATTAGGTTAGGTTTATCCATGTATTATGGTATGACTTTTTTTGAGACAAGGTCTCACTCTGTTGCCCAGGCTGGAGTGCAATGGCACAATCTTGGCTCACTACAACCTCCACCTCGGGAACCAAGCAATCCTCCCAGCCTCTGGAGTAGCTGGGACTGCAGGCATATACTACCATGCCTGGCCAATTTTTGTATTTTTTGTAGAGATGGGGTTTTGCCATGTTGCCCAGGCTGGTCGTGAACTCCTGAGCTCAAGTTATCCACCCTCCTTGGCCTCCCAAAGTGCTGGAGATTAAGGAGTGAGCCACCGCCCCTGGCCTGTAATGACTTTTATCCACTAATTCATACCTAGTAACTACAGCAGTGCTAATGTGATAGGATCTCATTATTTATTGAATAGACAAATGGATGGTTAAATAAACGGAATATTTGTTATTTGTTGAATAATGGATAGAAGATGGATATGTCTTTCTCTGTACTTTATGAGCACTCTTTCAGTTACTGTTTTATATTACACTCGTAGTTTTAAGTAAAGTAGTTTTTAAAAACTAGTAAACAATGTAATGGATTGGAGAAGTATGCTAATACCTTATCTCCCTGAAAACAGAAACCATCAGAAATCAGAGAAAGGCTCCCCTTTGCTGTATGGGATCACTTCTTGCTGTATGGGATCAGGCCTGAAAAGTGAGTTAGGTCCGTTGCGGCTGGAACTCATCACTGAGGAGCAGCCTATGTCTGTGCCTCCAGGGGTGACAGACAGTGGACCAAGGCCATGCCTGCAGATTCCGCCATGTACCCCTCATTTGGAGCCAGCATCTTTACAGCCAGAACAGTCCTTTGTCGACATGGGTTTCTGTGGTAGCCCACGCTTGCAGCCCGTCGGTAGGGCTGGAGTGTGCGCTGTAATCCCACGGGCTTGAAATCATCTGTGCTATGGGTTCTTTAAAAACAATCCCAGGGAACACCCACGTCTTGGTTAGGTATCCCCAGAAGCAAATCCTGAGATACAAATTCAAGTTTAAGGACCTGTAGTTTGTTTGGGAGGTGAAGGTATGGGGATATATTAGGAAGTGAGAGAGAGAAAAGAAAGCAGCAGAAAAGGACAGGGGGTCAAGCCAGCCACAGCTCTGGGCAACTGGGCTTACTCCCACTGGGGAGCCCTGTATCCGCAGAGAAAGCTCCTTGTGGTTCTTTTTCCTGAGTGGTGAGGAGTCTGGGACCTTTATCCACCTGCTCCCCGCAGTTGTTGATTGAGGGCTGCTCCTGAAAGCATTAAGATCTTGACACTGCTGGCTTGCTGTTTACAGGGGCCGGAACAGTTTTATGACTAGAAAACGTCCTCAGGTGAAAAATTGCAGGTGTTGGCAGCTGGAGACATGGGGCGGGAGATCTGGAGGAGCCCCAGTGGGGTCTGCTACAACCTGTGACCACCTCACAGACGAGGCAGCTTTTGGCTCCTCAGTGACCGGGCCCATCTCTCTTTTTCACTCTCTTCTTTCTGATCCTAGCTAAGACAAAATACAGAATGCAGAGCAGCAGTTCATGGACTATAGCATTTGAGATTAAATACAGAATGCAGAGCAGCAGTTCATGGACTATAGCATTTGAGATTAAATACAGAATGCAGAGCAGCAGTTCATGGACTATAGCATTTGAGATTAAATACAGAATGCAGAGCAGCAGTTCATGGACTATAGCATTTGAGATTAAATACAGAATGCAGAGCAGCAGTTCATGGACTATAGCATTTGAGATTAAATACAGAATGCAGAGCAGCAGTTCATGGACTATAGCATTTGAGATTAAATACAGAATGCAGAGCAGCAGTTCATGGACTATAGCATTTGAGATTAAATACAGGTCTCCAACCACACAGGCCATCTGGAAGCTTTAGCCTGCAGATGGGGGACACAACGAGGTCATCTCTGCTTTCAGGGAGCTCTCAGAGTCTCGGGAACAGATGTACATGGCCCACCAGAGTGTGGCTCAGGCCCAGGGTGAATTGGGGAAAATGTGAGTGGTTTAACACTGGAGGAGCCTGTTTGTAGCCAGGGCTGCCAACATGCAGAAGCCAGTTAGAAGGGCTTAGGCGGTGAGGGTACAGGTCTATCCGTGAAGCCGGGTGATAGTCATGGTAATGACAATCACCTACTATAGCCTCACAATGAGCCATTATAAAAATGAAGAAACTGGGGCTCCAGAAAGATTTCTCAGCTCTAGGATGATGCAGCCAGGAAATAGCATAGCTGGGATTTGAGCCCAGCCTGTCTGGACACTGAGCTTGTGTTTTGTCCACTGTGTATGCATTTCTCCCCGATGAAGATTTGCCTTCATCCAAGGGGAATGTCTGTGTGAGACAGGGGTGGTCTCTGACAGCTTCCTGCAGATTGGCCAGGTGGTTAGAGCTGTGCATTGAGAGGTCTTCTCCAAGGTATCCATTCTCTGGGAGGGTTAAAGAAGGACCTTGCAAAGCCCATGGCCTTTGAATAGAGAGCTCGGTTCTGTCTGTAGTGACTCTCCTCACAAGGCAAATGCAATTCTCTAAAGCTTTACCAAAAAGCTTTTCTCTAAAGGCAAAAAATGAGGTGGCTGCTCTCTGGGGTGAAGTAGAGAAAAACTATCAGGCAGGAGAGTGGGGCTGTATTTGAGAAGGGGAGAACGGCCCAGGAGACCTCACAGTGCGCTGAGCTGCGGGAGACTTCACTGTATGGTCAGCTGCAGGAGAGGAATTGCTAACCCTTGTCTTAAGAATGTCACTCTCTTGACAGTCGCATTTGGAAAACGTGTAATCTCGGGGTGCCTGCTTGCCTGAGACCATAATCTTCATTATGAAAGCTCAGTCTTTCTAAATGCAGCCCAGCTCTCCTCTGAAAAGAGACCTGAGAATTTTATTGACACTCACTGAGCACCTAGGAACCAGAGACCCCGAAACCCAAAGGTGGATCTTATAGGGGGCCTGTCCCTGGGGAATGCACAGCGAAAGAGCTCTGCCTCCCAGCAGGCTCCAGATGTTGGGGTGAACGGAGGTCCCGCTGCTTCCTCTACTCCCTCATTGGTCTCCCTGGGGATATTTTTCTGAACATATTTTGCTCATAAATTCTCATCTCAGGGTCTGCTTCTAACCAGACCTAAAACAGATAGGTCTCCCCCTTTTTAAATTAGTAACCTTGGTTTATTATAGCAGAAACTTCCCAAATTACCGATCTGACCAATTAGATATGTTTTAATTTTTTTGCGGCCACAATCTTTTCCTTCACACGAACCTGTTTGGATTATCTGACCTCTACGATACGACCTAATGTCAGTCTACTTTGAAAGTGTTTGTTCTGAAGGAGGCCCAGTCCAGTTCAGTGCAGTCTAAAGTTTTTGATCAGTTGGGTTGCTGAGATTACAACTTTCTTTTTCATTAACTATTAATACTTAAAATATTGACATGTTAAGTTTTTAATCTTGCTTTTTTTTGACCTTTAAAAAAGATCAATTATATCTTAAACATTTCACCTTCTATTTGGTTATTGTGTATCCTTCTTTATTTAGTATATTTGTATCTAAAGTCATAAACAAGATTTCTCTGTAATTTTATTTCTTGTGTGTTTGTCAGATTTTGGTGGCAGACTCCTGCTAGTGTTTGTGAAAATAAGCAGAAAGCTCACACTTTTCTCTGTGCTCTGAAGACACAACCGCCATAGCTGCAACGGCAGGCAGTGAGAGCTGACCCTTCCTGAGAGCTTGTTATGTGCTCAGCACTTAACTTTTATTAACACTTTGCTTTTAATCTTCACGGCGACCCAGTGGGGTATGTACAGTTATCTCAGTTTTCCTGGTGAGGAAACCATGGCTTAGCAAGGTTAAGGAAGTGACTCAGCTTCCTTCGTGAGTGGCGGGGCCGAGATTCAGGCACAGGCAAGCTGGTGCTTAATCTCCCTCCCACGAGTACCAGCTTCCTTGGTGAGTGGTGCGACTGGGGTTGAGGCACAGGCAGGCTGACTCCAGTGTGCTGTAATGCATCTTCTTTGCATAAAGAGGCTTATTTACATGTCTGATGGGGTGTGCTGGCTGCCCGCGTGGCTTTGTAGATGTTACCCTCTGGAGGGCCAGGTGCTTTGTGAATTAGATCTTTCTCATTACATCATGGCCAGTTTTTCATGCAGGGGGGTAATGGGCAAGGAAGCATTGATGAATTTTCTGAGACAGCTGCGATTTGTCTAAACAAGGCTTTCCCTTCAGTACCCAAGGATTCTGGCACACAGACCCAGCTCCCCACCAGTCTCCCCTGGAGTGAGCTTTCCTGAGGTACCCACGTGTCTCCACTCCAGGTCCTGGAAAGCTGGCAGCAGCCTCACTCTTAGGTTTTCCTCTCTGGAATTAATTTGTCCCCAAGTGAACTCAAAAGGAAGAGCACTTATGAGAGCCCTGCCCTTGAATGGGGCCGGGAAGGTGGAAATAGCATGTTCTATCCTGTTTTCTCATTTGCCAGTGAGCATTGAATGGTTGGAAGTGGAATACAATGTGAAGCCTTATCCTTTGTGAGTCAGGTGGCTTGGGCTGTCCCTAACACCACCAGTACCATCCAAGTCAGGCCCTATATCATTGGGAAAAACCCGGATCCTCTGCAGAAATACAACACAAGTGACTTGCTAGATGCTGGTGGCTTTGTGCTTTTGGCATGGTGGGTCTGAAACTCTTACACCAAGGAAATCAGTAAGTTATGGAATCATTGACTGTATCCTGTATCAGCTGGAATCCTGTGACATGTTCTAGTTCCCCAGTGTGCAGAGTACAAGGGGGTGACACTGGATTGCAGAACATCTGTGATTTTCATGGGATAAAAGCCCTCATTTTTGTTTGTTTTATTTTAAGTCAAAAGCAATTTCTACCAATAAGAGACTGAATGAATAACAGGAACCCCCTTGTTTGCGTGGTTCAGAGCTAGGCATTGTGAAGATGACGATTTATCTCGATTTCAGGGGTCTAAAGGAGTTCGTGCCCCTCCTGTCAGTGCCACACTTACAGACGGGAAAGTGGATGCTTAGAATGGCATGAATGTCGGCTGGCTTGATCAGACCGGGGTCACAACGACATTCACTCTTCCTTCAGCAAAGTTATCCTGTGTTTAACAGGTATTAAGCATGCAGGTATCATTTTTCCTTACTTTAGAAGATAAGCCAAAAAAAAACCTGACCTTAATTAAAATAGAGGATTTTTGATGGAGACCAGAATTTTTATTATAAAAGGACCGTTTACACATGTGGTCACTGCTGACAGTCATTAGCTAGTGACTAAACTTTGAATCTGAATCTTGTCTTAGGAGGGTGGAAGCTCAGGTAGTAAAAGACCTGAAAGGTTGCATGTTACATATGGAACAAAGCCCTGGGAAAGGAAACGGTCCATTGAAAGTCACAAGGCCAAATGACATAGCAGGTTTTCGGTACTTGTTTAAGAAAACTAAATCAAGGTTCAGAATAGTTTGTTCTTTCTTCCATGTCTCTGAACGTGCAGCTTGCTGCAGAAGAGCTCTGAGGCCCCCTCCCAACCCTGGTTTTTCGGCTCAGGGGTACCATGTGTATTCCATGAAATGCTCTACCTGCTCTCTAGCCAGTTGCAGTGTGCAATATTAGTTTTGGCTTTGGGAAATGAGGTTTCTTTGACTTGGCTGGAAGTATATAGCAACCATTTTATTTTTCTTGTGCCTCATGAATTAATAGGGCAGTGAGAAGGAAGAGCATGCATACTGAGCATTTGAGCTTTTTTAAAGCCATGATTCACCCAGCTTTCTAGTATAAAACACTTCCTCTGGCCCAGCCCAAGCAAACTCTCACCCACTGCTCAGTCCTCCCATTTGTTCATCTGGAAAGAAGGAATGTTGTAGTGCGGCCAGGCCCCATGTGGTATCTTCCTTTTCTGAAGTCATCCATTCATTCTGTTCCTGGTGGGGACTTAAGGTTGGAGGCAGCAAGAAATGGAAAGGCTGGTGGAGAGTCTGGCAGCTCTGTGGGGCGGGTGTGCCATTTGGGGAAAAGTGCAAACGTGGGGTGGAAGTGAAACCAGAGGAAGTTTGACTTTGCAGAGTGAAGACCCAGGCAAGTTCAGCTTTTACACTTTGGCTCCATCTCCTTCCCCCTGCACACGAGTCAGCTCCAGGAGGACCCTGTGTCCTTGACTCTTCCTGCTAGCCCTTCAAGCTATCAATATGCCCTCTCCATCTTCTCCCTCTGGAAATCTCCCTCTAGGTCTCAGTTGGACTGTCTGGAGTTTTTGATTCTGCTTCTTCCCAAAGTGCTATTTTCAGACCATTCTTTTTCCTGAGATGTACTGACTCAAGGATAAACGGTACCTGTCAGTTGCAAAGCCTGAAGCCATAGATGCATAGGTGCAAGTGGCTTATCTGAGTAGTGATCCCAAGAAGTAAGAAAGAAGGAAGAAAAGCCTGGAGGTGGGTATGTCTTTGAGGTCACTTCCATTGGTGCTGAGACTTTTTGAGAAGCATGTAGAAAGTCACCCAGAAATGCTTGCCTGCAGGGCAGGAGACTGGAGCACTTACCCCGCAAGCTCCAATCCCAGGTGGTTAAGGGCTACCTCCAAGGGATGGATTGTCCTGCCTTGGTGAGGGGGGTTACTGAGTTTGGGTGCCCTCAGAATGCTACTAAAGATGGCACAAAGCTGAAACCATCAGAGTTGGGCCAGAAGGAAGACACAGAACATCTAAGGCATATTCTAAGCCATTTCCAACCCTGATCCCAGCCCAGGAGCCCAGGACAGGAGCTCAACCTGTAATTGCTTTCTGACATTTGAGTAAAAGCATCAGTAGTTCTTCTGACGACCACAATCAGTTTACTAGGTTTTTTCCATAGGCTCAGAGAAAAGACAGTCTATGTTCTAAGTAGAGATGGACAAGTAAAAGTCTGTGCTCTGGAGGGGTTTGGGGTCGGGGGTTGAATCTAGACCTAGCTTCTTTCTGATCCCTGTTCTTGACACTGGGCATAAATTAAGAAAATGTTGAATCCAAAATTGTCTTAAAAGTTAGGACATTTAACCTATACTGTACAAGAAGTTATCACCTAAGCAAATAAAATCCAGACCTTGAAAAAGGTAAAAAAAGGAACTGATCTACTTTAATCCCAGGTTTCTTCTGCTTACAAAATGATTCATACTGAAAATTTAAAAAACTTTCTTAACAAAGTTCAGGTCAATTCACATAGAAAAATCATGTACTTCAGTACTTTGCAAACATTTACTTAAGGATTTAGTAATTTAGTGATGTTTAGTCATTTTCTTCAGTGAGCTCTTTTCCGTTTAAGTGGGTTGTCAGAAGTGGTTGCACCTTCAGCAGGCAAGGAAAAGACTTCTCTGAAGACGTTTATGAAACGCCTCTCTTGTTTCTATTATGTTTGTGTTCTTCTTATATTTCTTTTTATTTGCAAAGTACTTGTGTTCTTCTTATATTTCTTTTTATTTACAAAGTACTTGTGTTCTTCAAGTACTTTGAAGGTTTGGGGACAGTAAATAAAATCGATGGCCATCTTTTGTCATGTATCTTCTGAGTTGGTTGTTTTTCTGTGTTCAGAATCTCATTCCTCAGTGTCCAGGGGACATAAGTACAAAGAAATGAGGTGACGTCAGGGCTGCCTGTGCATGTTCCACTTCTCTCAAGGCTCTGGCTTCTCTTCTTTCCAGTAGATGGGCTTGAGCACGTGATCTCACCACCTGGAGCCTAGTAAAATCCATGCTACTGTTCTGCAATTATTGTTTAATTCTTTTTCGCTACTGTTTTCACCTGTGGATATCAATTCTACCTCTCCTTGGGGCTTTAACTAAAAAGGGAGAATTGGCTGTGGCTTCTTAGAAAGTGGTGTGTGGACAGGCTGGGGCTGACCTGCCCTTGGCTAGCAGCACAGGCTCTGCAAAGGGGGTGGGTGGGTGACCACATATCATGGCTACCGCTTCCTGAGTGCTTCTGGTGGGCTAGGCAGGACCTAGATAGGTCAAAGATTTCCCATTTGTTCTCCACAGCAGCTCTGTATTCATTGGCATAACAAATCACCCCAAATCTAGTAGGCTTAATACAACAACCATTTCTCTTTGCTTGTAACACTAGGGGTTAGCTAGGCAGGTTTTCAGTTCTGGGCCAGCTCAGCTGTCCTTGGCCAACCTTGCCCATGTGTCTGTGGTTAGCTGCAGGTCAGCTGGAACCCCGATGTTGTGTGGGGTGATGGTAATGCTTTAGCTGGTGGCTCCCATCTCCCAGGAGGCTGGCCAGGCTCCTGTAGGGTTCCAAGAGAGTGAGTAGAAGTTCTAGAGCTTTTTGAAATCTAGGCCAGGAACAGACAGCATCATTTCTGCTGCATGCTGTTGGGGAGAGCAAGTCAGGATTCCAGCTCAAAATCAAGTTGGGAGAATAAAGTCTATCTCGTGATGGGAGCGGCAAAGTCAAAACTGCAAGGGGTGAAGTTAAAGGGAGGGGTGGAGAGTCGCCATTTTGGCAAATGACCCCAGCTTCTGAGCAGTAGGTATGACCCTCCCAGTGGGATGATTTTGCCGCCTAAGAGACAGTTCACAGTTTTTGGAGAAATTTTTAGTTTCCACAACTAGTGCAGTGCTATTGGCATCTAGTGAGTATGCCAGGGGTGCTGCCAAATACCCAGCAATGCCCAAGACAGCATCCCACACAGCGAAAGTGATCCGACAATGCAGAGGACAGCTCCACACACCATAAATAATTATCCAGCAATGCAGAGGACAGCTCCACACACAATATAATTATCCAGCAATGCAGAGGACAGCTCCACACACAATATAATTATCCAGCAATGCAGAGGACAGCTCCACACACCATAAATAATTATCCAGCAATGCACAGGACAGCTCCACACACAATATAATTATCCAGCAATGCAGAGGACAGCTCCACACACAATATAATTATCCAGCAATGCACAGGACAGCTCCACACACAATATAATTATCCAGCAATGCACAGGACAGCTCCACACACAATATAATTATCCAGCAATGCAGAGGACAGCTCCACACACCATAAATAATTATCCAGCAATGCACAGGACAGCTCCACACACAATATAATTATCCAGCAATGCAGAGGACAGCTCCACACACAATATAATTATCCAGCAATGCACAGGACAGCTCCACACACAATATAATTATCCAGCAATGCACAGGACAGCTCCACACACAATATGATTATCCAGCAATGCACGGGACAGCTCCACACACAATATAATTATCCAGCAATGCACAGGACAGCTCCACACACAATATAATTATCCAGCAATGCACAGGACAACTCCACACACCATAAATAATTATCCAGCAATGCACAGGACAGCTCCACACACGATATAATTATCCAGCAATGCAGAGGACAGCTCCACACACCATAAATAATTATCCAGCAATGCACAGGACAGCTCCACACACAATATAATTATCCAGCAATGCAGAGGACAGCTCCACACACAATATAATTATCCAGCAATGCACAGGACAGCTCCACACACAATATAATTATCCAGCAATGCACAGGACAGCTCCACACACAATATAATTATCCAGCAATGCACAGGACAGCTCCACACACAATATAATTATCCAGCAATGCACAGGACAGCTCCACACACCATAAATAATTATCCAGCAATGCAGAGGACAGCTCCACACACAATATAATTATCCAGCAATGCAGAGGACAGCTCCACACACAATATAATTATCCAGCAATGCACAGGACAGCTCCACACACAATATAATTATCCAGCAATGCACAGGACAGCTCCACACACAATATAATTATCCAGCAATGCACAGGACAACTCCACACACCATAAATAATTATCCAGCAATGCACAGGACAGCTCCACACACAATATAATTATCCAGCAATGCACAGGACAGCTCCACACACAATATAATTATCCAGCAATGCACAGGACAGCTCCACACACAATATAATTATCCAGCAATGCACAGGACAGCTCCACACACAATATAATTATCCAGCAATGCAGAGGACAGCTCCACACACCATAAATAATTATCCAGCAATGCACAGGACAGCTCCACACACAATATAATTATCCAGCAATGCAGAGGACAGCTCCACACACAATATAATTATCCAGCAATGCAGAGGACAGCTCCACACACAATATAATTATCCAGCAATGCACAGGACAGCTCCACACACAATATAATTATACAGCAATGCACAGGACAGCTCCACACACAATATAATTATCCAGCAATGCACAGGACAACTCCACACACCATAAATAATTATCCAGCAATGCAGAGGACAGCTCCACACACAATATAATTATCCAGCAATGCACAGGACAACTCCACACACAATATAATTATCCAGCAATGCAGAGGACAGCTCCACACACAATATAATTATCCAGCAATGCACAGGACAGCTCCACACACAATATAATTATCCAGCAATGCACAGGACAGCTCCACACACAATATAATTATCCAGCAATGCACAGGACAGCTCCACACACAATATAATTATCCAGCAATGCACAGGACAGCTCCACACACAATATAATTATCCAGCAATGCACAGGACAGCTCCACACACAATATAATTATCCAGCAATGCACAGGACAGCTCCACACACAATATAATTATCCAGCAATGCACAGGACAGCTCCACACACAATATAATTATCCAGCAATGCACAGGACAGCTCCACACACAATATAATTATCCAGCAATGCACAGGACAGCTCCACACACAATATAATTATCCAGCAATGCAGAGGACAGCTCCACACACAATATAATTATCCAGCAATGCAGAGGACAGCTCCACACACAATATAATTATCCAGCAATGCAGAGGACAGCTCCACACACCATAAATAATTATCCAGCAATGCAGAGGACAGCTCCACACACAATATAATTATCCAGCAATGCAGAGGACAGCTCCACACACAATATAATTATCCAGCAATGCAGAGGACAGCTCCACACACAATATAATTATCCAGCAATGCAGAGGACAGCTCCACACACCATAAATAATTATCCAGCAATGCAGAGGACAGCTCCACACACCATAAATAATTATCCAGCAATGCAGAGGACAGCTCCACACACAATATAATTATCCAACAATGTACAGGACAGCTCCACACACAACAAAGAATTATCCAACCATGCACAGGACAGTCCCACACACACAACAAAGAATTATCCAACCATGCACAGGACAGTCCCACACACACAACAAAGAATCATCCAACAATGCACAGGGCAGCCCCACACACACAACAAAGAATTACCCAGCAATGCAGAGGACAGCTCCACACACAATATAATTATCCAACAATGCACAGGACAGCTCCACACACCATAAATAATTATCCAGCAATGCACAGGACAGCTCCACACACACAAGAAAGAATCATCCAACAATGCACAGGGCAGCCCCACACACAATAATTATCCAGCAATGCAGAGGACAGCTTGACACACACAACAAAGAATCATCCAACAATGCACAGGACAGTCATGGTGCTGACCTGGCATGTGAAGCTGGCTGGGAGGAAAGAGATTTTCCTCTCCCAGCAAAGTAGTAAGCAGGCTTTCTCATGCATTCGTCCGTCTGGGAGCTTTGCGCACAGGACAGGTCCTTTCTCTTAAGTGTCCCAAGGCCAATCCTGAACCATGGAAGCCATCTTTGAGCGTCACTTTTTCATTCAAAACCCCTGCAAGGGCATAAAGATGGGGGACTAAATAGGGACTAAGTAAGTGAGTCCATGCTTCGGAAACGCTGACCTGAGGATGTGAGGAAGGGGAGAGCCGGAGCTGAGTGGCAGCGTGGGAGGAGGGCTCTTCCTCCCCTGGCTGGCAGAAGGGAGGGTGTGACTGGGGTCACCGTGGCTGGACTGGGTGGATGCTTGTGCTTTCAGAAGAAGGCATGGGGCCTCCTTGTATGGGGGTGTCATCACCTTCACGCATCGTCTTCAATTCGAGGAGCTTATGTGGGAGGAGACAGAGCACATCTTTGTGAGAAGATAGGTTTTGGAAAGTCCGGAGTAGATAGCATGAATCCAGGGTTTCTAAAGAATACTCTCTCCATGAAACTTCCATTCTGCCAGTAGAAAGAGGAGAAGACTCTAGCTGCCTCCTTGTGATAGGGCAAGTTCAGCGTTGTGTTTGCTGCGCTGGACTTATTTTAACCAATATTCAGCTCAGAATGCACCAGGGAGGGGAGGAACACACCTCCTGTGCCACAGGAGCTATACTGGGGACAGCCACCTGTGTCACCCCAGGGGACACTCCTGTGAGCACACTCATGTGAGCCCTGTGGAGCAGGAATTGTTATTCCCATCTTACAGGGGTGACAGCTTAGCTCAGAAGGATTGCAGTTTGCTCCAGGCCACAAAGCTAGTAAGTAGCAGAGTTGAGATTGGAACCCCCATCTGTCTAATGGCAGTGCTACCTCTTTTGCTGTTCTGCCTCACAATGAAATGGAGTAGGACCTGATCCCTGATCCCTGACATGTATTGTCAAGAAATAAATAGCCCCACACACACAAAAAATAGAGAACAATAAGATATAACGTCGGAGGATGAATGCACGAGCGTGGCTTGTGTGGGAGGGCGTCTTGATCCTGCGCTCTTGGGGCTGTTGGCTGAGCATGACAGTTACCCTGGCTTCATGGTAACCTTGCAGAGGAGCTCTGAATCCTGAACACTGGAGATGGAGTCTTTATTTGGGGAGTGACTACATAATTTAACCATGTGTTACTTTTTTATTTTATCAAACTTGGATCCTTTAGGAGCTAAAAGGGACAGTATGAATAATTAGCCGTAGGAAAACAGGTATAAACTGGGACTGTCCCGGGCAGTTAAGATGCATGGTGACCTCATTTATGGCTAAAATACAAGGAAGGCTTGGTGACTCCACAGCTTCCTGAAGAGGGAATGAAGGGCAAAGCTCTGGGCCTTGGAGCCAGCTGATGGGACCGCTCTATCCCCCTGTCTGACTCTGGGTCTCTGCTTCCTCATCTGGATAGCAGCTGACAACGCCCCACTGTGTTAGTTATTTGTTGCTGTGTCACAGATCACACCTCAAAACCTAGTAGCTTAAAACAACAACGTTGATTAGCCATCCTGTGGGCTGGGATTCCAGGATGGTTCTGACTCCAGGTGTCTTATGAGACCTCAGTCAGGATGTTGGCTGGGGATGCAGTTGTCTGAAGCCTCCACTGGAGGACCTGCTTTCCTTGTGCCCCTCGCTTGGCTGGCTGTTGGCAGGGAGCCTCAGATCTTCTCCACATGGGTCCCTCCAGCAGGTAGCTCAAGTGTTCCACAACGTAGTGACCGACTTTCCCCAGTGAAACCATCCTGGAGAGCAAGAACTGGGCAGAAGCTCACCTTTTCATGACTCTCAGAAGTCACACAGCATTACTCCACATTCTGTTTTTCAAAAGCGAGTCACTAAGTCTGGCCTACATTCAGTGGGAGGGGAATTGTAGCTCACTGTAACCTTGAACTCCTGGGCTCAAGCAGTCCTCCCACCTTAGCCTCTGAAATTGCTGGGACTATAGGCATGTGCCACCACATCCTGCTCATTTAATTTTTCGTAGAAAAATTATTTTGTCTTGCTTTGTTGCCCAGGCTGGCCTCAAACTCCTGGCCTCAAGCGATCCTCCCATCTCACAGTGCTAGCATTATAGGTGTGAGCCACTGCACCTGGCCTAGGCTTTACCTTTCAAAGGGAGGAGTGTCAAATAATTTGTGAACGTATTTTATTTGTGACCCTGTACTTAGTCAGTGTTCTACCCTTAGAAGTTAAGTACTGTGTGTAAAGTGCCTGCAATAGTACCTGGCACCCATTAAAAACAGAATCTTGGCCCTCCAGGTTCCAGCAGCTGCAGTCCTGAATGCTGGTGGGCATGGACGGGGTCGGATGTCCAGTAAGCCTGAGCAGCCCTGCAGATACAGATGAGCCCAAGTCACCTTTACAGTTGGGGCCTGAAGGAGTTAGGTCAGGTCTGAGTCTCCCCCCGATGTGGGACACTCCGCAGGGCTCCAGGCGGCCACAGAGGGTCCTGCCTCAGTGTGGACATTCCCATGTGTCCTCCTGAAACCCTCTGGTGAGCACCCTTGCACCCTTTGGTGCCTGAAGCCATGGTGGCTGGTTGTCCTTCCCACTTGGGGAAACCGGGCCTCGGAACTACAGCTCAGAGGCCTACTCTGTGGACTATCCTTTCTGAGGCCTTGATTAAATTTGCTTGTCTGAACACTGAGGTATCGGTACCTGTTTTAACTCTTCTAGTGACAAGCAGTGGAAAACCTGAATTGGTGTAGGTGAAAGAGCAGGTAGGGTTTTGCAAACTGAAAATACCTAGGGTTGGCTTCGACCACAGCTTCTGGTTGGACCCCTGAAAGTTGTCAGTATCTCTTTCTTGCTCCGTCAGCCTCTCTTCCTTGTTTTGGCTTCATTCTCAGACAGGCTGTCTGTCCCCTCAGGGTGGCAAAATGGTTGCCAGGCCACAGTGAATGAATAGTCTCATTTCCTATAAGTTCTTGCAAAAATGTCATTGAGTCTCATTGGACCAATTGGATTAAGTCTGGGTCGCATGCCCACCTCTTAACGGGTTGGGAGTAAAGTGGAATGGGGAGGTGATGGCTCCCCAGAGGGAAGGGTGGATGCATGTGGGTGGCAAGAAACAGCTGTCTCCATGGTACTGTTACCCTCTTTTACCAGTGAAGTGTTGGTACTCAGAGCAGACAGGCAGCTTGGCCAGAGTCTCACAGCTAATAGCAGGTGCAGACCCTCACCCTCCTGCCCTGCCCATGATGGTGAAGGATGAGGGTCTCACCACTGCAGTCCTTGGTCCTGAGCGCTTTTGCCATCTTCCAGTTAAAGCTCTAGGACAGACTAGTAGCTCTGGAAGTGACTGGGTTAAAACCCCCCTGGCTGGAGGCAGTGGCGGGGGACAGTAACTCGCTGATGGGAGACATTCTGTCTCTCCTCTGAGAAACCCTTTGAGGAACTCAGCTGTCTGGACAACAAAAGTGGGAGCTTTTGTTGTCTAGAAGTTCATGTGACCTTTCCTTTCACCTTTTAGTGCTGCCTAAGTGTAAGATTTAAATACAGCATTCTTTTCCCACGTGCCATTTTCCAGCAGTTAAAAACTGATTGGCGGCCGGGCGCAGTGGCTCAAGCCTGTAATCCCAGCACTTTGGGAGGCCGAGGCGGGTAGATCACGAGGTCAAGAGATCGAGACCATCCTGGTCAACATGGTGAAACCCCATCTCTACTAAAAAGACAAAAAATTAGCTGGGCATGGTGGCGCGTGCCTGTAACCCCAGCTACTCGGGAGGCTGAGGCAGGAGAATTGCTTGAACTCAGAAGGCAGAGGTTGCGTGGAGCCGAGATCATCCCATTGCACTCCAGCCTGGGTAGCAACAGTGAAACTCTGTCTCAAAAAAATAAATAAAATAAAATAAAATAAATAAAAATAAATTGACTTATTGGCCAGGCACGGTGGTTTACGCTTGTAATCCCAGCACTTTGGGAGGCTGAGGCGGGTGGATCACGAGGTCAAGAGATCGAGACCATCCTGTTCAACACGGTGAAACCCCGTCTCTACTAAAAATACAAAAAATTAGCTGGGCACAGTGGTGTGTGCCTGTAATCCCAGCTACTCAGGAGGCTGAGACAGGAGAATTGCCTGAACCCAGGAGGCGGAGGTTGCGGTGAGCCGAGATCGCGCCATTGCACTCCAGCCTGGGTAACAAGAGCGAAACTGTCTCCAAAAAAAAAAAAAAAAACTCATTGGCTGAGGCCACACAGTTGGTGCGCCCTCCTCCACCATCCTCTAGAAGCTTTAGTGGAAGGGACTGATGCCGTCTCCAGGTGCAGAGCAGGGCCATGGATTGAGCCACAGGTTGCGGGGAGGAAGGTCTCAAATTAAGAAGACAAGAAACAAGCGCTCTCCCCCAAATAAGCAGAAAGTCTGAGTGGAACAGCGCTGGTTGGAGCTGGGGAGGGGCTAGGGAGGGGCGCGGGAGGTGCTTTCAGCACTCCCTCATGAGATCATGGAACAGGGCAGGAAATCTGAATCTGCTGCCAAAGAAAACTCGCTTTGCTTTTTATAAAAAGCCTGTTGAGCTTTCTTCACAAGGGAGCTGCTGGTGGGGACTCACGAATGGGCATGCTGGCCAGCCCTGAAGGCCGGAGCTGCTCCACTTGCAGCCACATGCTGTTTCTGGGCTTAGGATGACCCTCCAGGTGGATGAGATTCCCTCTAATCTTTTTATTTCTGGTTGGGAAACCCCACACAGACCAGAGTCTGTCTCACGGTTTAAAAGGCTGCATGCGAAACATTTCCTTCCCTGGCGAAATGCCGCTTTGAGCCACAGGCCTCCCTCTGTAGCCTGTGAGCACCAAGGGTACAGTGACTGTGTGATGAACCTGGCAGGATGTCCCCCATCAGGACAGTCACAGGGAGGCAGCCTGGGGTGGAGCAAGTGCCGGAGCCATGGAGCCAGACTGAACTGGGTTGGAATCCCAAGTTCAGCCACTTTCTAGCTGCATGGATACTGGCAAGTTGCCTGAGTTCTCAGAGGCTTGATTTCCTCATCTGTAAGGTGGGAAGCATGAGACCCACCTCATGGTGTCAGCATTAAATCAGACAGGGCAGACGTGGTGAGGGCGCTCTCTATATGCCTGTCCATTCCCTCCTCCTCCTCTGGGTTCCCCTTCGGCATTTCCTCACCACAGCACCATTCTAAAGTAGTCTAGCCCTCTTTATTTTAGAAGGGGGCTGGAGGCAGCTTGCAGGGAGGTATCATCTGGACATCGCAGTGACAGGTGGTGGCTGGTGAGGAGTCCACAGGCCAAGGACAAGCGGCCCTGCAGAATTCTCAGCATCCCCTGCTGAGAAGCGGCACTCAGATCCATGAGCTCAGCAGGCGGGTTCCTCCCCTCTCCCATGAGATTGTCCTCCATGTGGGTCTGCCCAGGAAGCTGCTTCCTCCCCAAGGGAAGGCAGTCACCACTGGTTCTGTGCCAGTGCCATCTAGATCAGTGCCATTCAAAGCGTGGTCTCCTGACCATTAGCATCCACCCAGCTGGGACCTGGTCAGAAAAACAACTGTGGGTTCCTCTTCAGACCTACTGAGTCAGAAACTCTGGGGGGAGTCCCAGCAGTCTGTGTTTTACAAGCCTCCATGACACAGGTGCATGCTGCAGCTGTTACCAGCTGTGCTACAGGCAGGTTACCCCAGAGTAGAGGAAGGAAACCTCCTCGGCCCCATTGCGTTGGGGTGTCCATGAGGCCAGACTCCTAACTCTCTTTCTCACTCTACCATGTAGTTGTTATGTGACCTTGGAAAGTTCCTTTACCTTCCCTGAGCCTCTGTGTCCTCATCTGCAGAATGGAACAATCATAATACTTGTAAGGTTTTTGAGAAGCATCAGTCTGTTCATCGTAGCAAAATGCTTAGCAAAATACCATGTGGTCAGAGTTCAGGACAGGTTGGCTTCATCCTGAGCAAAGAAAACTCTTGAAAAACTTCTTTTAGAGCCTAATAGCAATAACCATCACCGTGGCAGCCACCAGAGTGACTCATTATAGACTGTGGGTTAGGAAATACTGCGTGTATTTTTACAGGAAGGTACTTAAAGCACCACTTGGTAAGTGGTAAAGCCAAGTCAGTTTGGAAAAAAACAAGCATTGCGCAATCACAAACTGAGACATTTTCAGGGTCCCAGTTCCCCTAGGAAAATATAAAGAGGGGAGTGGCTTCAACATGCTGTTCAGGGCCTCCGCCCTCATTCCCTGGAGGCTGGTAGGGACAGTGTGAGAGGCAGCCTTCCCAAAGGAGACAAAGAGAAAACACATGGGAATGATAATTAAATGAACCCGTGTTTAAGGGACACTTAAGTGGATTAAAATCAATATGTAGTCACATAAATATTCAAAGCCATCCTTAATGTTTGGTGGGTGTATTTCTTCGTTTAAAAGATCCCGTTTGCTTGAAACTGGCTGCCCCGGTGAAGCATGAGATAGGATGAGAGATTCGAGGGACCTGGAAGACTGCTTGCTCAGAGCCTGAAATGTTAACTGCCTCTGACTGGCATCTCTGTACCAGAAAGGAGATGGGGACTAGATGTTTTTGTGTGATAGTCTCTTTTCTGCTGTCTTAGGCTGAGTTCCCTAAAACAAAATCCTGAGATAAGACATAATGTAAAATTAATTTGTTAGGAAGTGTTCTCAGGGGAATGAGAAGTAGAGCTTCAAAGGGAAGGAGGCCAAGCAAGGATGTGATATCAAGCAAGGTCCCCAGAGGAAGAAAGAAGGTGGGTGACTTTGGCACAGTCTAAAGTATAGGTCACACCTTAGTGTCCCAATCAGCGACAAAAGAGCATGGCTGAGGATTCCCCCAAGGGGATGTGAACGCCCAAGCACTCCATCTCTCCATGTGCCTGCAAAGAAGGTGCCAGCAGCCCCGTGGCCATCCTGCAACAGAAGACACACAGATGCTGGTGTCTGGAGAGTCAATGTGCGTGGCCAGGCATGGTAGAGACCCCTGGTTGGAGCTCCGTGATGTGGGATTTACATCCTGCTCATACTCTGCTGTGAGGGAGATGGTGTACGGTCAGCCCAGCCACGTGAAGCAGAACTGAAAAACAGTATGGAAAGCAAGACCCATGAAAACATTTTCAAAGGGAGAAAAGAACAAGTGAAACTGTCCTGTAGAGGAGAGAAATATTGAAAATGACATATACGGACACAGAAAATGTTGTTCAACTTCTTCTGCAGGGTCGAAGCGCGGGAAGTCATCAGTAAATGCCAGTTCATGTCTCCCCCCACAGCCAAGCCAAGCCCCTGACCTAATCGGAAGTTGAATATATTCCAACACGTTCAGAACAAGCATACTAGATCTTAAGGCAGTCTCCTGGCCCTGCAGGGTGTCCTTTTTTTTTCTTCCCAAAGAAATTAGTTTTCAAAAAAATGACTATTGAAATTGAATTTAGAATGTAGCCATTGCTATAACCAAAAGCATCCCTTACTATTTGTGTGTGCAAGTCCCATTAACTGAAAAATGCCAAAAACAAATATGGGAGAAAACCAAGATAATCCTGGAAGGCAGAGCCTATCTCCCTGTATTGTTCTTAAAAATACAAAGAGACACATAGCTTCATCATTTAATTATATTAGTAGGTCCTTCATTCAGGGCTCTGATAAACTGTCTTGCAGTTGTTCTGATTGTGGACTGATCACTGAGGTTCATGACATCAGGCTTGTCTTTGATGTGTGCATGATCAGAACTTGTTAAGAGACAGCCTGTGCACCCCTTCCTGTCCTCATGGGCATTTCCTAAAGCTTCAGCCCTAAGCTGGTATGTGTTTCTCTGTTACATCAACTCCCAAGGCAATTACTTTACATCTGGTATCTAATGGAGAAGCTTCTGAGGACAGGGATATACCCACATACCTCCACACCTGCCACGGTAGTTAAGCTCACTCTCTGTTGAATAAGTTGGTGACTTCTGCCTCCTGAGACCACAAAGCTCTATTCACAGTCTTGAAGTCTGATAAAATTCTGAACAAGTAAACCCTCAGTTACATCAGGCACTTTATGAATGGTATTTTTTGTTATAGCTTTTGACGTATGTGTTTGTATTAGCCCGTTTTCTCACTGCTGTAGCGAACTTCCTGAGACTGGGTAATTTATGAAGAAAGAGGTTTAATTGACTCAGGCTTAACAGGAAGCAGGCCTGGGAGGCCTCAGGAAACTTACAACCATGGCAGAAGGTGAAGGGAAGCGAGGACCTTCTTCACATGGTGGCAGGAGGAGAGGAGGAGGCTGGTGGGGAAGTGCCACACACTTTTAAACCATCAGAACTCCTGAGCATGCACTCTCATGAGAACAGTAAGGGGAAAATCCACCCTCATGATCCACTCACCTCCCACCAAGTTCCTCCTTCAATTCAACGTGAGATTTGGGTAGGGCCACAAATCTAGACCATATCAGTGTTCAAATGATAAGCTAATTTTAAAGTAAGCACTGGTGTGACCCTGGTAGTCCCGTATTGGATTCCATAATTTAAAGAACTAGTAGACTGTTTAGTTAGTTAAAAGGAAAGTAAAACAATGGTAATAACAATGAGTGTAAAAAGGACCTGTGGAGTGGGAATGGAGACAGCTGATGCTTCTCTGGTAAAGAAGGGCCAGTTTCGGCCCCCGGAGCAACAGCGCCCCCATGCATTCATCATGTGAGATGATAAATGTCTTTCCTTGAACCAGTTGGCTCTTCCTTCCCCTAGGCTGGGAACTTCCCCTTGGAGACAGCAGGGACTGTGTTACAAAGGCATGTGGCCCAATGAAGAACACTGAGGCTACTCAATCAATAATTATTAAACAAGAGCATGAACAAAGGAATGCTAGAAGTAACAGAAAACATATATGTGTCACATGAAAATTATTCTTAGAAGCTGTTTTCCATTTGAGGAAAAATAAGAAACACTTGTTGAATGAGTAGTTGGCTTCCTCTGGGAGCAGCAGCAGGTGGGCACCTGTGTTGGAGCCAGCCATGGTCTGTAGAGTTCATTTCTGAGTCCCTGCCCCAGGGGCACATGAAACAGGAGGCTGCAGATAACTGACTCAAAGGCCGAGAGGACGGTAATGTCAGGCTTCCTCAGTCCTCACCAGCATAAGAATCCCAGGGAAGGCATTTTTTTTTCTCACATACTCTAGGTCTCAATCCCTTAACTTTAAAAGTGGCAGTGGTCATTAGCCCTTGGGACCAGTGTTTCAAAGGCTAGCGTAGAACACTTCCTTGGATGATTCAAAGTTCAGGTTTCCCGAGCCTGCTTCTGCTGTAAAGAATCCCACGGTGGAGGCGGGGCCTGCGATCTGCCTCTTTAACAAGCCCATCAGAGAATTTCCATGCAGTTTCACTTTTGAGGGTTTTTAACTTGGGTGTTGATGAGAACCACCTGGGGAGCTTTCAGCAAATGCATGCCCAGGCCACATGAATTGATTCTGTGGCGACACAGAGGAGCCTGCATCTGGGTCTTTTTTACAGAGCTTTTCATAGGATCGTCATCGTCGTCTTTCCAGCACTGTTATGCAAATTGGAGAGACTCATGCCAAGGTGAAGGGCGTGGTGAGAGCAGCCAGGTTTTCTGTGCCGTGATCAACCTACACAGCTGGGCATGGCCTCTCTGGCTCCCACGTGGTTCCAGAGCACACCCTGTTAGGAACCAATGAAGAATGTTGCTTATTAACAAACTTTGAAGGCTTTTTAGCAAAAACACAGTATCATACTGGGATTCATCTGTGGAAGTTTGCAGAACACATCAGGGGAGAGAGCTGAGAGCAGGGCGTCCACCAGAAGGGGGTTTCGTGCTGGTCTAGGTAGAGGAGATTGGAGCTGACCTGCTGAGGCAACAAAGAGAAAGGGAGGAGGATCTTCCTAAAAACAGATGCCAATTCTTTAAGAAGAGTCCTGAGATGTGCTTAGCAATGGCAAAATGGATGTGCCAACCAGAGGGAGGAGATTATCAAGCTGCTGCCCCCCAAGACAGGGCTCCAGGAGCCCTCAGGGATCTGTAGAGACACACTCCAAGGGTGCTAGACGGGGAAGAGGTCTTCTCTCAAGCCCTGACCCTTCATTTGCAGCTAAAGGAAATTGGGTAGCTGCCCCGGCCTCTGTTCTCAGTCCACAGCTCCACCAGCCCAGTTGCTTGTGCAGAGAGAGGATGTGGAGAGATGCTGTCAGTGCCCTCCCAGGTCCCCTCTACCCACCCTGGAGGCCACCTGTGACAATTCCTCTGTAGGCTGAGCCCTGCTAGTGTCTCTCTGGTTGGGGACTTTCTCTGGCTACAGGAGGTCGCTGCACCCAAGAGTGAGGAGGACTGGAAATGTAGAATAGTCAACGTTCCCCGAACAATTCTCTACCAGGGAGAGACTCACAAGGTGGGTAGATGCCCCAGCTTTCTCCCCTGTTGATAACACTTCTCTAGTCTCTCATGGAGCTCCCTGAGATCACCGCCCAGGCAAACTAATTGCACCCCAGTGCTCGTCCCAAAGTCTGCGCAGATACAGGGCACGTGAACAGATGGATCTGCAGTTCCAGAAAAGTGTGTACCTACACAGATAATCTCTCTCAAATAATTTGGGCAGTATATATATCCTGCAGGGCAGAGGGCATGAGGATGTTGGCTTCCTGGCGTGAATATCATGTTTCCTGGGGAAGGGCTTAGCGACATAGAGGAGTGCTTCTCAAATGTCCATGTTTACAGAGGTTAACTTCTAACTCATCAGGTCTGGGGTGGGGGCCTGGGAATCTGCATTTCTAACAGCTGGTCCAGGGACCACACACTTGCAAGTCCTTCACAACTTCAAGCTGCAAACCGGTTTTGAATGAGCAGAGTAGAAGGGGTTTTGTAGGTGAAGGACTACTTCACCGTGAGTACATTTCTATGAAGATTTCCGGCCAGGATTTTAGTAAGTACCTGAGCCCCTTCAAACACTTGACTCCTACGTAACCTTTTCATCCAAACACCATTCTTGAACTGTTTTTCTGCCATGATGTCAAATTCTTTCCTGTCATTTCAGGGGAGGTCCCCACTTGTTGAGTTTTCAGTCAAGCTATAAGGCAAAGGAAAAGAGTGATAGAAAATAAAAATAATTTGATTCATTCGGATTCTTAGTTTGTTGACTAAGAATTTGTAGCCTCTGGGGGAATTTTTTAAATTGAAGAATAGAAACCAGCTTTTACAAATCTGAGAATAATTCATTTGTGACTGTTTAACAGAAGGAAAAACTTCCGGAATGAACATCAAATACTTGACTTCTTAGGCTTTGGAAGGGATGGCTTGCTGGTCTTTGTACTTGGGCTTTCTGTTGTCACTGGTTGACTTAGATTTATTTGTTTATTTAGCTTCCTTATTGCGTATTCTGTGGGCCTGAAGAGGGCAATCACCAGGCTTTTGGGGAGTGTTTTTGTCTTCACTTTGGGAAAATGTAAAGATTAGCCCTAAACAGGCTTGATTCACTGCGCCACAGAGGGACAATTAGGAATGAGACAGCTTACTCAAGTGCTTTTGAATTTGTTTTGTTTTTTTAAAATGTAAGATTGTTATTTTCACTCACTTTAAATCTTTCAAAGCACTTTTTTTCCTCAGGGCCAAGCGGACTGTTTGGGAGGAGACCTCACAGTCTCCATCTGACCACATAGTTGCTTCTGATGCCAGCTGGTCTGCAACTGCCAGTGATTGGCACAGGGTTATTTCATGTGCACCTCAAATTTCTTTTCTTTCTTCCTCTTTTTTTTTTTAGATAGAATCTCACTGTGGCACCCAGGCTGGAGTGCAGTGGTGCAATCATATCTCACTGCAACCTTCTATTCCTGGGCCAGTGATCCTCCCACCTCAGCCTCGCAATAGCTGGGACCAAAGGTGTGTGCCACCACATCTGGCTACGTTTTATTTTTGTTGAGACAGGGTCTTACTATGTTTCGAACTCCTGGCCTCAAGTGAGCCTCCTGCCTTGGCCTCCTAAAATGCTAGGAGTACAGGTGTGAGCCACCCATACCTGGCCTCCAAATTTCACGGCGTGACTTGGGAGAGGAATTTTACATTAGCAGTTACATGGTTCCTTTGCCTCAAACATTTGTTTTGACTGTAGCTTTTGCTTGCTTCACTTTTTTAAGCTTGGAAAGAACAAACTCAGAATAGTGTAGGCCTTAACTTCCAAATAGATGTCTGGACAAAAGTTCAGGGAAGCGACTGGCTTTGTAGTGCTTTCTTTGCCCTGCTTCTCCAACTCCCCCACGGGCATGGAGGACTACCTCTGGTTCCCTCGGACTGTTCGTGGCGAGCTCCTTCCCAACCCTGCCAGGCGTCGTCCATATTTGTCATCTATGCTAGAGTCACTGTGTGCTCTGGTTCCTTCAGGGTACTTTTACTTTATCTGACGCGTGCCCCCCACCTGTTCAGGCTCTGTTTCCAGGACTGTTTTGGGAGGGGTGAGGAAGAAACCTTTTCTGCTCATTGTTGCGTGTTCCCCACTCTGGGCCCCCTCTGATCCATTCTTACATCGCAACTAAAAATATTCTTTAAAATGTGAATCAGATGGTATGACTCCCCTGCTTAGAACCCTCCAGTGCCTTCCCTCTGTACTTGGAATCAAGTCCAAACTCCTCCTGATGAGCAGCAGGGCTCCTCATGGCCTGGCCTTTCATCTGCTGCTTCACAAACATGTGGCCCCTGGTTGGTTTCTGGAACTTACCATGCCCTTCCCCACACATACTGGTTCTTCTGCCAGGGACGCTTTTCACTCTCCATTCATGTGCTTCGCCCCTTCTTAGCTTGCAGATCTCTGCTAAATGGTACCCCCTCAAAAGGGCCTTTCCTCCACCAATACCAGGTCTAATGCTGTTTGCCCCCTTCAGAATGCTTCTCACAGGCTGTGATTACTTTAAACAGGCTCATGGAGATATAGTTCAGATGCCATGCAATTCACCCTTTTAAAGTATATAATTAAATGGGTTTGAGTATATTTCAGAGTTGTGCATCTATTGCCACAGTCAATTTTAGAGCATTTCATTACCTCAGAAAGAATCCTCATGCTTCTTAGTCATCCACTTTCCCCTATTTCCACCAGCCCAAGGCACCCACAAATCTTTCTGTCCCTCTAGATTTGCCTATTCTCAACACTGTGTATAAGCAGTCATTTATATGAAATGGAGCCAGTCCTTTGTGACTGGCTTCTGTCGCTAAGCACAGGGTTTTCTGAGTTCATTCATTTGTGGTATGTATCATACTTCTTTCCCTTTCATGGCCAACTAATATTCCATTGTATGGATATACCACATTATGTTTATTCATTCATTAGTTGCCGGACATTAGATCATTTCCAATTTTTGGCTATTACAAATTATGCTGCTATCAATATTCGTTTACAAGTTTTTGTGTGACCTTATGTTTCTAGTTTTCTTGGGCACATACCTAAGATGAGATTGCTGGGTCACATGGTAACTTACAGCCCACTGTCCAGAAACTCCCAGGATGCATTTCAAAGCCACTATACCATTTTACATTCCCATTAGCAGTATGTAATGGTTCCAGTTTGTCTACATCCTGTCCAGCATTTGTTATTGTTTGTCTTTTTTATTGTAGCCATTAATGAGTATGAAATAGTGTTTCATTGTGGTTTTGATTTAGATTTCCCTGAAGGCTAATGATGTGGACCATCTTTTCATGTGATGATTGTATATGTATTTTTTGGAAAACCTATTCAGATCCTTTACCCATTCGTTAGTTGGGTTACTTCTCTTTTTATTATTGAGCTGCAAGTTTTAAAAAATATATCCTAGATAAAGTTCCTATTAGACATCGTATTTACAAAAATATTCTCATCCTTTGGATTTTTTTACTTTCTTTTCTTTATTTTATTTTTTTTTTTTGAGACAGAGTTTCGCTCTTGTTATCCAGGCTGGAGTGCAATGGTACAATCTCGGCTCACTGCAGCCTCTGCCTCCTGGGTTCAGGCAATTCTCCTGCCTCAGCCTCCTGAGCAGCTGGGATTACAGGCATGTGCCACCATGCCCAGCTAATTTTTTGCATCTTTAGTAGAGACGGGGTTTCACCATGTTGACTAAGATGGTCTCGATCACTTGACCTCTTGATCCACCCACCTTGGCCTCCCAAAGTGCTGGGATTACAGGCGTGAACCACCACACCTGGCGGATTTTTTGACTTTCTTGATGGTGTCCTTTGAAACACATGAGTTTTAAATTTTGATGATACCCAGATTATCCGTTTTTTCTTTTGCTACTTTTGTAATTATTATAATTTGAGGCAGAGTGTCAATGTATTGCCCAAGCTGGAGTGCAGTAGTGTGATCTCAGCTCACTGCAACCTCCACCTTTTGGATTCAAGCAATCCTCCCACCTCAGCCTCCCAAGTAGCTGGGACTACAGGTGTGTGGTACACACCAGGCTGATTTTTGTGTTTTTAGTAGAGACAGGGTTTCATTATGTTGGCCAGGCTGGTCACAAACTCCTGGCCTCAAGTGATCCACTGCCTTGGTCTCCAAAGGTGCTGTGTTCCCAGAAGCTGAGTGGCATTCCCTCTCTTGATGTGAGCCTAAGGCTTCCAGCTATGCAGGCTCTGAAGCCAACTTTTGAATGACAGAGGAGATCCAGCTGTGAAGAACTTCCATCTTCTGTTCCTTGGGGAAATGCTGAAGTCAGAGAGCAGATATGTTAATTTCCATTAAGTGATACAGTTGCCCTGTGCAACATGGGGCTTCTATCAGCAGGGCCAGAGAATTTCTGTCTTGGAGGCCAAAAAGGGAAAGCAGTTGCAATCAGAGGTTGCTTAGTGAGTCAAAGAATTTTTTGTTTTTAGTAGAGACAGGGTTTCATTATGTTGGCCAGACTGGTCACAAACTCCTGGCCTCAAGTGATCCACCTGCCTTGGCCTCCAAAGGTGCTGGGATTACAGGCATGAGCCACCGTGCCTGACCAGTTATTTTTCATTTCCTTTGAGTTTTTTATTTTTGCCATCACCTCCTGTAGGCTACATGTGTTGTGAAGGCCAGGCCGTGTTTGCCATTATAGCCCCCTCCCCTAGAATGGGGCCTGATAGGGGGCAACAGTCAGTGAATAGCTCTTCAACAAGTTAATGAATAAACAAAGCAGTTCTCAAAATGCAAAATTCTTCGTTGACTCACTAAGCAAACTTCTGATGGCAACTGCTCTCCCTTTTTGGCCTCCAAGACAGAAATTCTCTGGCCCTGCTGATAGAAGCCCCATGTTGCACAGGGCAACTGTATCACTCATTGGAAATTGACACATCTGCCCTCTGACTTCAGTATTTCCCCAAGGAGCAGAGGATGGAAGTTCTTCACAGCTAGATCTGCCTTGTCATTCAAAAGCTGGCTTCAGAGCCTGCATAGCTAAGGGCAGGAATGCCACTCAGCCTCTGGGCACACAGATGCAACTACCCCTGGTGCTGTCCCTCTTAGTGCTACCCTGTACTAGCCTTGTACCCCATTCACTTCACCCTCTCTGCTACCATGTCACTGCGCCTCCCATCACAGTGTTCCACCCAAATTAGGCAAATTCTTGACCCAACTTAGAGTCACCCACACTAGAGTCACCTTTTAAAATATATTTGCTTTTTTATTTACTCCACCAGGCGAAGAGGGTGGCACCTTGCTACGAGCTCTTGGAGCCATTTATTTAGGTCCCTTGAAGCCTGGATCATATTAAACCAATAGTTTTTCCCCTCTATTAAAATGTGTTAATTTGGATTCTTTGCTTACTAAATGCTGTCTCCTCAAAAATAGGGATCTCTTCTTTTTTTGGAGATGGAGTTTTCCTCTTGTTGCCCAGGCTAGAGTGCAATGGCGTGATCTTGGCTTACTGCAGCCTCCACCTCCTGGGTCCAAGCAATTCTTCTTCTCAGCCTCCCAAGTACCTGGAATTACAGGTGCCTGCCACCACTCCCAGCTGATTTTTGCATTTTTAGTTGAGACAGGGTTTTACCATGTTGGCCAGGCTGGTCTCAAACTCCTGACCTCAGGTGATCCACCCACCTCAGCCTCCCAAAGTGCTGGGGTTATAGGCATGAGCCACCGCGCTGAGCCAAATCCCTTCTTCCCTGTCATTTGTATTCTTCCCATTCTGTGTCTGACATCTTGTAGGTGTTTGTTAGATGATAAGTAAGTGAATGAATGAATGTACAGATGGATGATGTATAAGTCCTTTCAGAAACTTTGAGTATGTTAAGACCTCAGGAAGGTTTGTACTTGATCTTCATGTTGCCAACATTTTGGATACAAAGAAAAGCACCCTCACTATGACTTCTCAGATCCCGTCTGCCTCTGACCTTTCATGATCCCTGATGGACTGACTACATGGGCCCTGGGAGCCTCGTTCAGAAGTTTGACTAGGGAATCACCCAAACAGTATACCCTTGGCATCTCTGCTCAGGGATCAACAGGAGTGCTTGCTTGTGTGGCTTTATTTCAATGAGAGATCCATATTTTCTGAGTTATGTACTATGTACTCTTCCTTGATTCAAGAGTACCATGACTTGTATTTGTTCTGACTCCAGGACTATTCATGACAAACCCTCAGCCAAGAGTGTATCATCAGGGCCTGAGCAAGTGGCAGGAGACAAGGTATTGTGTGAATCTAGTACATGGAAGAGTAAGGCTTGACAACTGAGGTCTGTAATTCATATGCTGTTCAAATGGCAAGTCTTTCCCCCACACCCATGTGTATTCACAGCACCATGTCATGGTCTGTAGGGAGATATGCAAGAGGGTTGGGTTGGGAGAAGGAAGTCAAGATTGAAGGAGAACATGCAGAGGAGCCTTGGGGAGGAATGTGCCCGGCTCACATCCTGGCTCCATCGTTTGCCAACTGGGAAACCCTGGGCAAGTGATGCAACTTCGAATTCCAGTTTCCTCCTCATAAAATGAGAGTAAAGGGAAGTTACTCTCTTTTAAGAGTTTTTAGATAATGGATTTGAAACATGTCCTGGCACATAGTAAAGCATGACTAAGTAGAGGCTGTATACTCCATCCTGCACGCATCAGCAGTGGCAGTCCGGCAATACTCCTATAAGACACATGTTATGACTTCATTTCACAGGTGAGGAACTGGAGGCTTATAAAAAGCATGGTTAATTTGCCTGACAGCACATTGCTGGTATATATCTGAGCCAAGAATCAAAATTGGGACACGAATTCCGCAGGTCGTATAGTCTCCGTGCTGGGAGCCTAGGTGTTTTTCTTCATGGGCAGGAATTTCATGGCTCAATCCCAAAGGATTCCCCTCTGGGAATACGACTGTTTGTTCTGGTAAGATTCAGGCTGACTCATCATTGAGTGCCGCCAGCAAAGTGTTTGCTGACAGTGTTTTCTGTTACCTCACTGGGCCAGGTTTTTGAGAACCTCTGCTCACCTCTGATGCCTCAGTTGATTAGGGAATTTGGGATGAAGTGCTTCCAAAGTTAACCTGAACTGTAAATTAACTAAGCGAGCTAATGTGGAGGCCTCTTCTATCGGCCCGCAAGGATCCCGCTGTTGTACCTGGAAGAAGGAAAGAGTCTTAGAGGAATGCGAAATTGCCAGACTGACAGTCAGATGTGGAAACATGAGGGTCGTCTTCTGTTTAACAAACACGTGTGAGAACTAGAAAGTTGGAAGTCAGACTTCAGACTCTACCTAGCATTGAGCCTAAGCGGGTCACTGACTGCACAGATATCTTGTTCCCCGAGAGTGCAGCATTCAGTCAAGTACGGCCTGAGTCTAGACTGACATCAAATGCTTGTACGATTGGGAGGAAGGAGCCCAAACAGGCTCACTAATTTCATCATTCCATTCTCCCCACTGCCGCATGTTACAAATAGGGCTGGAGCCTGGCTCTATTGGCCAAGCTTCCGGGGCTGGGACAGTCAAGGTATGTCTGGAAGAGAGAAGGTCTTTGCCACGGCAAGCATCTCCTGTGCCAGGCAGACCAGCAAATGCGCTGCTTCTTGCAGCCCCTTCATTGGAATCCCCCACAAGCCAAGGCCTGTTCATTAGTAAGTGCGAACTCGGGAGCTACTAAATGCCAGGCTTGGTGCCAGGCACTGAGAATTTAGAGATGAGTGTGTATAAATCAAGTATGCTTTTCAGCACTGTGTTTTTAAAATGTTAACTGATGACTTCCTGCTCCTGAGAGTAATATGCAGATGCTCCTTGAATTATGTTGGGGTTATGTCCTGATAAACCCGTCGTTAGCTGAAAATATCGTAAGTGGAAAATGTATTTAATACACCCAGCCTACCAAACATCATAGCTTAGCCTAGCCTGCTTAAACATGCTTAGAACAATTCCATTAACCCACAGTTGGGCAGAATCACCTGGCAACACAGCCCACCCTAGAGTATCGGTTGTTTACCCTGGTGATGGCATGGCTGATGAGGTGCTATGGCTCACGGTGCTGCCCAGCATCTTGAGAGTATTGTACAGCTTTCTACTGAACACCTATTGTTTTTGCACCATCAGAAAGTTGAAAAATATTAAGTAGAAGCATCATAAGTCAGAGATCATCTGTATGTTAGTAGAAATTTTTAATTGAATCTTCTGTAACCTTCAACGAGAAGCCATAAGAGTATTGAACGTCCTTGTCAGGCAAGGAAAAGTGGGACTGGGGAAAAGGCCAGTTATGTGGATCCTCTTAAAACACGGTCTAAAATTTTATAACAAAAATGTTTTTTAGAAGTTTTGATTGAGACTTTGATTGAAATAGGAAACTAAAAATGATGAATAGACTTGCATTTCGTCAGTGGCACTCAAAACATTGTAATGGTAACTGTCAGAGACATCTTAGACCCAAGGCAAAAGCTTATTTGCTTTATTGGAGTCTTTAAAATAACAGTGCCCTAACTTCTGAAACAAAAGAAGGAACTGAGTATTGAATAGGCAGCTTTTGAATGTGGATTTTCCTACAGTTTCATAAAATAACATCCTTTGCTTCATATTTTGTGTAGTTTTTGGTACAATCACAAAAGGATCATTTTTACAATGGCCAGTTTTTCCTGAGGGCTTTTCTTGATCTTTTTAGTTTAAATCTTTGTCATCTGAAGCATCTTAAAGTAGCATCCAGGAGAATTTTGACTCCTTCGACAGTTAACTGATCTGACTGACAGATCGATTGATCGGCAGCTTTGCAGTAGTTTTATCTGTTCATTAATTTCATGAAAATCTTAGAGCAAGATTTCTGTTTCACTCTGTATTTGATTTGCTTTCTATTGTAATCAGATAATCAGATGTCTATACTGTCTGGCATTAGGGACATTGGATAGACAGTTTGTTCACTCCACATTCCCAGTCAACTGAGAGTCTTGTAACCATCAGCCTTGATAAAATGCGAATGTTAAGTTCTCTAAGTTAAGACCAGGGTAGGAAATGGTTAGAACATGGAAGGAATCAGCACAGGAGAAGCCTGGTTCTGAATCTCTTCCATGTGCCTCCTGGTGGTTCCCAAGTGCCTGGCAGAGGTCATAGGCAGCCCCAACTAGAGCACTCTCCACGGGCATGTTGCCTTGAGCTCGGGACAGCTTAGTTTCGCCAAATCTCCCCAAAATGTGTATTTTTGGTTTTTTTTGAGACAGAGTCTTCCTCTGTTGCCCAGGCTGGAGTGCAGTGATGTGGTCTTGGCTCACTGCAACCTCCACCTCCTGGATTCGGGTGATTCTCTTGCCTCAGCCTCCCCAGCAGCTGGAACTACAGGTGTGTGCCACCACACCTGGCTAAGTTTTTTAAATTTTTAGTAGAGACGGGGTTTCATCATATTGGTAAGGCTGATCTTGAACTCCTAACCTCGTGATCCATTCGCCTTGGCCTTTTATTTTTAAATGAATTGATTTTTAAAACTGAATCAATTTTTAAAATGTGATTTTATTTTTATTTTTAAAAATTACATTGTGGGTCTCTCTGTAACTCTTGGGTACCTGCCTGGCTACCAAGAAGACATGTGGCTCCATGATGACCCTGCTTTATGAGGTTATGCCCTAGGCATGATCTGAAACCAGGAGAACAAAGTGGGTAATGCTGTTGCCTTGAATGAAGGGCTCCCCTAATGGGGGAGGCCCTGCAGCCTTTACAAACTACAGTTAGGACTGTTTTCTCTTCCTTAGTATGAATTTAAACAAGAATCATAAACATGTGAGCTTCCCCCTCATCCTCCTTCTGTTGCCTCTCCCCACCTGGGGGCAGATGCCCAGGACTTTCTAGTGGCTCTTGGTGCCAGCAGCCTCCTAAGGGAACAGTATTTTCTGAAGTCAGGTTCACTAGAAGCAGCACCCGAGATGGATTCTCATAAAGGGGATTTACTGGGAGAAGAGGAGCCAAACAGGGACATGGGCCCTGCTGGAGTCTGCTTCACCCCGTCCCATGGGAGCTCTGGAACTTTAATTGTAGTTGGTCCCATCAGTCATGACATGTCAATCAGAGGCTACGAAATGCCTTTGGGGAAGGTGTCATAACTTCCCAAGCAAAGCAACTTCCTTAAAGCTGTTGTACCTATCTAGTAAGGGGGTTCTCAGTGCAGCACCGCCAGCACTGCACAGGGAGTCGCTGTGCTTGCCAAAGTCCATGCCCTGAGACACCTCTGGGCCTCCTTGGAAATCACAGTAGCAGAAGAGGGGGTATAGAATTAAGAACATGTGGTCAGGGCAGTTTACACGGCCAGTATAAACAGTTGTGTTGGGGATGACAGGCGGCAGAAGGGTGGTGCACGACATCTCCTCCGGCAGCACCATCCCTGAGCACATGAGTCATGAGCCACAAGCTCAGCTCTCTTGTTCCTAGAGATGATGCCTTCGCTTTACTCTTTTGGCCCGTCCTCACCAAGATCCAACCAGACTTTTGAAATTTTTATTTGACCGAGTGGGGTGGGAGCCCAGGAATAGCTGAACAGCTAAATAAATGCTGGTATAAATGTTATTTTCTAGTATTTTGGAATTAATAAAAATAAGGTAGCTGAGCAGCTTTTGAGTGATCAAAATACTGTTGTCTTAGGTCAAAGCTAATTAAATGGATGTTTCCTTGAGTTCCAGAGTAAATTTTTGAAGACATATACTTCACATATGTGAAAACCGAAGAAGTCTTTGAGGCAGTAAATCCTTTTTTTCTTCTTACTCTGTCTCCAGGCTGGAGTGCAGTGGTGCAATCTCAGCTCACTGCCACCTCCACCTCCCGGGTTCGAGTTATTCTCCTGCCTCAGCCTCCCGAGTAACTGGGACTTCAAGCGTATGCCACCATGCCTAGCTAATTTTTGTATTTTTAGTAGAGATGGTGTTTTACGATGTTGACCAGGATGGTCTCAATTTCCTGACCTCATGGTATGCCTACCTTGGCCTCCCAAAGTGCTGGGATTACAGGTGTGAGCCGTCATGCCCAGCCAATAAATCTTTACTTCAAGAACAGATAGTGCTTTGACTTAAAGCTTCTCTCCTGGTTTGAAAGGAATTCCCAGTGAGTACTAGGCATTACAAGAGAAATTGGGAGCAGAGTTAGGGAAGCATATAATATGTGTGTATGTGTGTGTGAGAGGTACACACACATACACATTTTTATATATTTGTTCATCCTGGGACACACTTGAGAGTAATTACACAAGAATGACAGACATGAACCAGGACCATCCGAGGAAACCAAGAGGTCACCCTAGACTTCGGCTTGCTGCCTCTGATGTCCACAGGCCCATCAGCCAGGATTTAGGGTAGTGTCTACTTGGAACAATTGTGGGTGTTGCTTCTGGTGGCAGGAATATGGAGAAGAAGACGGTAGTGGAAAGCCACCTATGGTGAATCTTTAATATCATGCAGTTCTTCAGACAGCATTTGAGAAATTATTCTCCAGTTTTCCTTATTGAAATGCCAGTGTCTGCTCTCTAGGTTCTGGGAGCAGCTCTCACACTTGCCATCACACAGCCATGTAAATATCTGTTTTCATGTTGGGAGGTCCCCATTCTGAACTCTGAGCTCTATAAGGGCAGTGACTAACATCTTTCAGAACTGCTCCCTCAGTGCTGAAATGTGGCGTGTGATATTCTATCTCAGCTACCCAGTGGATGCTTAGGGCCCATTCAGAATCCTGTGCCATTTGCATGTTACATACATGAACTTACCATCCATCAGTGTTTGGGGCAAAACAGAGGAAGAAAGCCTTGGAAGAAGGGCTGAGGAAAGTGAGGACAACTTAAACAGAGGTGCGGACATGAGAGCAAGCAGGCTGTGTGTAGAATAGTAGCATGTGTGTGCCGAGGGCAAGGGATAGAAGAACAGTAACAGAAAGGGACGGGCCAAAATGGAAGCTGGGATTCAGA
This sequence comes from Callithrix jacchus, assembly GCF_049354715.1. NCBI lineage: Eukaryota > Metazoa > Chordata > Mammalia > Primates > Cebidae > Callithrix > Callithrix jacchus. Next base: position 75,583,569 of record NC_133518.1, read on the forward strand.
TCTGAGACTTGATTCTGTTTGCAGTGGGGAGGGACATGTTTTAAGAAGCTTCCTCTGGCAGCCAGCCGGATGAACTGAAGGAAGGAAAGCTCATAGCAGCCGCTCCCAAACACCATTGCCCCGCAGAACCACTTCTTTTATCACTCACTGTATGTATGTTGAAAATGCTCATCCCAGACCCTGCAGTCTCTGTGTCTACTCAGAGAAGACTCGTGCAATGCAATTAGAGTGTGACCCAGGAATCTGCATTTTTAAAGAGGCTCCCACGGTGACACTAACGCGGGTGATCCCGGGTCTCTGTGTGAATAACACTGGCTAAGAGCACAGACAGCTCTTAGAAAACTCAGCATCATTGAGATCAGTTATCTCCAGGACTGGATGCCGAAAAGATACATTAGAGTTTAGTTTTATATTTGTGTATCTCTTTTGTTTGATTGCATTTGGGCTTTTGGGGGTTTTGTTTCATTGCTATTTCCTAAGCAAAGGTGTATGGATGTTTAACAAACAAAGAAACAAAAATATACAAGTTATTAAGTTTCCAGCTGAATGAGCCTTCAGGAAATGATCAGACCTGTGTGACCAGCAGGAGACCTGCCTTCCACTTATTCCACAATTACTGTCTTGATTTTCAGCCCCATAGACTAAGGTTAAAAATGTTTAGCCCCATTGACTAAGGTGATAAAAGTGCATTTTTGGTGCATTTGATAATGTTCATGATATATTAGAATAATAAGATATGCATAGCTGGATAATTTAAGTAGACATATTATGGCAAATGCTCACGTTTTTACCAGTTGAACACACAGTAAAACATTTTTTTCATCCACCTGTCTAAATGCCTTGAAATGTTAGTCTGAGCTGAGATGTGCGTCTTAGAAATTGGAGGACCTCTGTACCTTCTCCTCCAAAATCTGTGAACATACTGTCTCCCCTTGGAAGTCCTGATTTGCTTCCAGTGACTCTGAGAAGCCCTGTGGTTTCTAAGCTGGCTATGCTTGGAAACCTCTCCTCACCCTTGTACCCTCCCCACACCCTGGGGAGACTTGGCGGTGGACAGCCCAGCCCTCATTGCTTCAGGCTTTAGGAAGAAACCCTCTCTTTTCTTGGTGTGATTTTCTTAGAGTTTGTCTTTCTTAAACCTCCAGGATCTGAAAAGGCAGGATTAGGGGGTGGGCTTAGGAGAAAGGGATCAGGAAGATGACAGAGTTGCCTTTTCATCCAAACCTTAGGAGGTCTCCAGCTTACCCATGGCTCAGCCCAGGTCACCAGGACCACCCTAGGGTTTGAACCCAAAGCATTAGTTAAGAATGAAGAGGGGTTTTGTCCTCTTACCTGTCTTCCCAGGGAACCCATGGGAAAGGTGGGCAACTGGAAGAGGGCTGGAGACGGCCTGGTCAGGGCACCTTGTCCCCCTGGTGCCTGCTGTCTGAGCACTGCTCCAAAGGACTCGAATGCCCTGTGGGGCCTGCTCCTGCACACCTGCCTTTCATGCAGCCGGCCCATCTGTTGGTGCTTTTTCTTTCAGGAGGAGATGGGCATCTCCTGTGAGCTGCTGGAATTGGACTTCCTCAAATGCAGCGTGGGATTTCCTTTCATGAGGTCAAAGTCGAAGGTAAGGGACACAGACAGGGCCCTTCCTCGGCAGCAGGCCCCCAGCCCTTCCCACCAGCCACCAGTGCCACCGCTGCCTCCCTGGGGTGAGGTGTCCTCCCACACCCCTGCCTCCCATTGCAGCTTGGGTGGCCACTGCAGCCCTGACACAGCCCTGACACTCTCCTGTCCCTGGCAGTGCCGCAGCCCTGGCACTCTCCTGTCCCTGGCAGTGCACACCAAGGTCTACTCCAGAGGGGCTGCATCATGTGGTCCTTCTCTTTGATTCACATGATGTGCCCCAAATGTGAAAGTGAAGGACGCGCCACGGCCTTTGCACTTTGGCAGGCACCATAGAGTTGGCCTTCCTAAAATATTTTTTTCCGGGACATTCCGTGCCTCTGAGTCTCCAAGACAACAGAAGAGAAGATGTGGTCTGTCACCTATAGTCCTGACTCTGTCACTCCCTTGGGTGCTCACAGTTTTCTGAAGAGACCTCTCAAAATTCTCAAAACGTAAATAAATGTATCCCACTTCATTTTTTAAAAGAGCAATGAAATTAAGTCACTTTGGAATTGGTCTGGAGACAGATTTCTAAGTTCAAATAGTATATGATGTGCCATCATGATAAGGAGATACAAACATAGGTAAAAATATATGGTGTATGGAGGCAAAACTAGGATCTAAAAGACCAAATCTCCCTTTGGAAAGGGAAGCTATTTTCCCTGCCATGATTTGAAAGAAATTTCGTATTCCTCTGTCTGCCCTATTTCCCTTAAAAAAGTGAAAGCTGGCCAGGTGTGGTGGCTCATGCCTGTAATCCCAGCACTTTGGGAGGCCGAGGCAGGTGGATCACAAGGGCAGGAGACTGGGACCATCCTGACTAACACAGTGAAACCATGTCTCTATTAAAAATACAAAAACAATTAGCCAGATGTGGTAGCATTTGCCTATAGTCCCAGCTACTCGGGAGGCTGAGGCAGGAGACTCGCTTGAACCTGGGAGGTGGAGGTTGCAGTGAGCCGAGATCGTGCCACAGCACTCCAGCCTAGGCCACAGAGTGAGACTCCATCTCAAAAAAAAAAAGTGAAAACTTAATCTGCCTGGGTCATACAGTCAGATCATTTTAATCTCCAAGGCTCTTTGGTCCCAGTATCTAGTAGCGGTTTGTAAACCGATGGTGAGAATGTTCTGGTGAGGGAGAAGACTTGGTCATTTCTTAGCAAATCACTTGAATCCATAAACCCCATTGAATGCACCCGGATCTTGGACTTCCCAGCCTTCAGAACTGTGAGAAATAAATGTTTAAACCACCAGGCTGGGGTAACTTGTGATAGAATCCCAAACTGACTAGGGCAAAAGGTATTAACTTTCTCACTATTAGGGTCAGTGTTGTTCAGTGCTGTGTTCGCCTCTCACCCAGGATAATCTATCTCGTGAACCTAAAAATCATGTTAGTGTGTCACTACCAGTGTGAACATCCTGTGATTTGGGGAACACTGCCCCAGACAAATGGCATTTACCCTGTACATGTCAGGAATGTGGGAGGAACCCCTGGGTAGGGGTTATAGGACCAGGTTCTAACAAACTGTGTGATCTTGGCTAAACCACAGTGGCTCTTATGCCCATGACTCCTCAGATTTTTTTCTGCCTCTGTTCCTCATTCTGTCCACATTCACCCCAGGAGGAGCAAAACCCCAATAAGTGGCTGCCCTTGGAAAATGGATTAATAGGTCAAGTCTTGCTAGACTCCAGGTAGGGTAAGGGTGGAGATGAGGGAGGATGACCCCAATCCGTGGATGCCGTTGCCTATGCTTATGTGGCACCTCTCCACACAAATGTAATTAAAATCTTTTGAGTAACAGATAATAGATTTAATTGAAAAACCTGTAACAGTTTCCATTTCGTTTTACACTCCAGCCTATGTCACATACTAGACCTAAGATGTGTCTTTCTCTCTCTAGCAGAGTGTTAAATTTTGTCAACTTTTCTTTTTTTTTTTTTGGAGATTAGTCTCTCTGTGTCACTCTCACTGTCAGGTGGGAGTGCAGTGGCACAATCTTGGCTCACTGCAACCTCCGTCTCCTGGATTCAAGCAATTCTCCTGTCTCAGCCTCAGCTACCCTGGTAGCTGGGATTACAGGAACCCACCACGATGCCTAGCTAATTTGTGTGTGTGTGTGTGTGTGTGTGTGTGTGTGTATGTGTGTGTGTGTGTGTTTAGTAGAGACGGGGTTTCACGATGTTGGTTGGCCAGGCTGGTCCCAAACTCCTGACTTCAAATGATCCACCCTCCTCAGCCTCCCAAAGTGCTGGGATTACAGGCGTGAGTCAACGTGCCGGGCCAACATTTATTAACCTTCAAAATAGTGATAGAGCCCAAGGAAGTGTGAACACTGGAATGTGTGTTGTTTTCCCAGCTGGTAATGCCACCACTTTCCTCTCACAGATGCTGGGACCTGTGGCAAGACTGACTAAACCTGGGGCTGGGGGCGTGGGAGCAGAGGGTGATTCCCGGAGAAAGCCCAGCAAGTCACCCAGCAGAGACGGGGCTCCCTCTGTCTGCAGCCCAGCATGCGCTCCCATGACTAGAACAAATTACCATGGGCTGGGTGGTTGAAACAATAGACATGTATTTCTCACAGTTCTTAGGCTGAGAAGTTCAAGGTCAAGGTGCTGGCAGTTCAGTTCCTGGGGAGAGCTCTCTTCCTGGTTTGTAGGCAACATCTTCTCTATGTCTGCTCATCTGGCTTTTCCTTGGTGTGTGTGCGTGGAGAGGGAGAGAGATCTTTGTCTTTCCTCCTTCTTAGTGCACTAATTCCCTCATGAAGGCCACACCCTCATGACCTCATCTGAACCTAATTACCTCCCAAAGACCTCACCTCCACATACTGTCACATAGCCTTCCATATATTAATTTGAGGAGTGGTGGGGGGGACACAAACATTCAGTGCAGAAGACTTTTCAACACTCTTCCGATCCTAACCACACGCAGGAGAATGTTTCCCATCATGCTAGCATATCTTTAACACTTCTCTATCACTAGCTCATCTGCCTTTTCAACGAAGATGGAGTAGATCTTACGCTCAGGCTTCCACAGGCAGCAGAATTCAGCATTGCTGTGTTTTCATTGTATTCATTTTTACCAGTGAACAATTTATAGCACTATCATAGATGGGAATCCAGGATCTCTTTTTGGCAAGTGATCCGGGATTCCCATCTATGATCGTACTATAAGTTGTTCTTTTAAAATAATCTTTAAAAGAGTAAGGCAACAAAAATATGAAGCAAATATCCCAGGTGATATAATTTGCAGACGTGGCAGAAATTGGAAAGATGGTAGGTGAGTGAAACTTAGAAAGTCCCAGCTTAAGAGCGTAAATGCATCACTTCCTGAAGAGAGCCTTGGGGGCTGAACGGGAGAAACAGGTCCCTGGCCCGAGCATGTGTCAGGCTTGGTTTTACTGTTAAAGCTGCGTGTCTGGCCTGACAGTCAGAAAGCTGTGCATAAAACATAAAGCTCAGCGTGCAAATGAGCTTCCAGAGGTCACACACTGCAGAAGATGGAAGAGAGCAGTTTAAGTTTGGAATGCCTGCTGATGCCAAATACCACTTCCTTTTTCCCTAGTATGAATTCAGCGTGATCTTTGATACAAGCCACCTGTCTGGGGAAGAGGAAGTTCTCAGCTTCATTGTTACTGCTCAGAGGTAAGGGGGGTTTAAACACTTTTTTCAAAGATAAAAGATTTATGGGACCCGGAAGGATGTGTCCCGGTCAAGCTTTGATAATTCCCAGGATGCTAAGGAGGAAGAAATAGTTACTCAGTGATAAAGCCTTGAGCCACGAAGCGGAATTGGATCTCTTGGGGGCTGTGGTTCTCTAGTGCTGCTTGCGTAGCCACCACTGCAGACTAAGCTGAGAAGAACTAGGCATCAGCCACTCAGAGATTATGATTCTACAGCTGAGGAGAGACAGACCCAGAGAGGTGAGGCTCTAGTCCGGGGTCAGTTCCCACTCAGCCATATATTTCCCAGATCAGACAGATGACCTCTGAAAATTGTCAGGCTGGATTCACTGCTTCTTATGGACATGGGACTGCATCTCTTGATGGGGAGGGTGCGGGGCACCTGCAGCCTGAGGGCCTGGCCAAGCCTGTTGGCAGAGTCCCCAAGAGATGCTACTAAAGAGAGGGCTTAACCTGGAAGCCAAGTGGATGGATAGGGAAGGGGATCGTGGAATGGCAGCTTCTCCCCTCAGGAACATGTGCCTGCCCCTTCCAGGATAGCCACCAGTGACTGCGAGGGCCTCTGGGGAGTTACGAGGTACCTTCTCCAGGCCAGATCCAAAATGCCTTGAAGCAGCATCTAGGTAGAACTTGGCTGGTGACTTCAGTGGGGGCGGGGGAGGGGGCATTTGGGTGAGTGAACAGGAAGACACAAGCTTTGATTGGGGTAGTGGTTGGACACCCAAGGCAACCTTTTCATTTTCACTTGGAAATGATCTTAAACTTAACAGAAGTGTTGCAATAATAGTGCAAGGAACTGCTATATACCCTTTACCCAGATTCACCCGGTGCTCACATTTCACACCATCTATTTCATCGTTCTCTTTCTATATAGTTTTTTTTCTTAACCACATGACAGTAAGTTGCAGAAATCATGCCTCTCGATTCATAAATACTTCAGTGTACATTGCCAAGAATGGCTGTTCTCTGAAGACTGTGGTGTAGTTACCAAATTCCGGAAGCTGAACATGGACACGACGCTGTTAGCTAATCTGCAGTTTATGTTCTGATGATGCCAGTTATCTCAGTGTCTTTTTAGCCACTTCTTTTTACTGGTTGACAAGACTTGGTCATTTTCTGTTCACACTACTTTCAAGATCACGCAGTTTACATTCACATGAAACATGACTGTCATCTAATAGAAACTCATGCAAAGTGTAGAGAGGGTAGATTTCATTCCCACTGCACAAATCCAGAAGGGTTTTTCAGTGGGGAGGTAGCATTTAAACGAAGGAGTCTGTTTTCAGGCTGAAGCAACATGGGTACAGCAGTGAGGGCATCCATGGGGCAGGAAGCACTGTTACACCTGTGTAGGTGGTGGGCACAGGAGTGCACTGGGCATTCATGCACCTTCTCAGAAGAAGAATGGGGAGCACACAAGCACAGTGGGAGGTGGGGCTGAAAGAGGAGCCTGGGCTAGACCATGGGGGGCAAAGGTCACCTCAGAAAATCTGGACTATATCCTGATGGCACTGAGGAGCCACTGAAAATTTTCAAAACTTAGAGTGGCACAGCGCAATAGCTTGGCCCCCGAGCATGAGTTGAATTTGGTAAGGGCGGCCGATGCCCATTCGAACCTGAAGATTCTCGTTCTCTTTCCATTTCTTGGATCTGCAGAACACTGGCCGTTGCTGGGGAGACCCATCAATGTGCTCTCTCAGTCCTTCCACACCTGAGGCAGCCTGTGTGCCTGGAAAGGAATGTGACATGGAAGAGATTTGCCTTGTCAGAAAAGAAGATACTTCCTGCCTCCACCTCATTCAGGGCTAATCATAGCAGTCAGAGGGCAGGGAGCCAATAATGCAGTCATGAAAGGTTCATTTGTTAGGATAACATGTCCACACAGCAGCAGTGCTCTGGTTTTGAATGCATATTAGAATCACCTGGGGAGCCTTCAAAAATATTGATGCCTGATCTACCCCCAAAGACTCTGACCAAATTGGCCTGGGGTGAGACCTGGGCAATGGGTTTTCAAAGGGGCTCACCAAATGATTCTAACGAGCAGCCAAGGCTAAGAACCACCATTTATAATCCCTTACTCTGCGCTGGGCACATTTTCACTCAATAAATATGTACTGTGCACCTTCTGTTTACCAGTTGCAGTGCTAAATCCTGGGCACACATGAAAATGACAGTAACCTACTGAATTCAAGAACACCCCCCGTGTACACTAACAGTGCTGCATAGCTTCAGAAAGCACTAGGATCTGTAGCTTCAATAATATAAAAATGCCTAATTTCTTACATCACCAACGTTAAGGTGGCCATAGTATCTTTAAACGCACACCAGAATATTTTAGACACTCATTTCAGGCATTGGTGAGGATATGGTCTGACTGCCCCAGAGGGCACCTGCAGCACTTGACTCCCTGCTATCACGGAAGGATCCTTAAATCTCCTTATCTTGAAAACTACAGTTAAAATCTCAATCGTTCCTTTCTTCCGTCACTGCCCTTTGAAGGTCTCTTTGCCTCCTCGTAGATGTAGGAGGACATAAAGTTGAGACTGAGCAGTTTCCGGAGACCTCTCCTCTCCGCAGCCAGCAGCCTGGCCTTTGCAGACCACTGGAAAGCATCCCAGCTCACGAGCTTTTGGAATGATGGGAAGCCTTTTGATGTTTGGCGTTTTTATCTCAACTTTTCAACTTAGCTCATTCTGGAGCAGTCACACGATGACAGATGAGACTGTTGGGCCTAAGCCGGCTAAACAAAGGGCAGGGCAAGACCTGGCAGGATGCTAGGGTGGGGGCGGGAACGGGCCAGGATGGTGTCTGTCCATCCGCAGGGGAGTCGCCTTTGGCCTGCCCACAGCAGTGATCCTGAGGTTTCTGTCATCCCTTGGGAAAGGAAGGATAGAGAAGTCAGGCTGTGTGGGCACCTGATCCTGCTGCTTTTGCAAACTGTGGCCCCTGAGGGACTGATGTCACCCCACGTAGGAAGACAGACGAGGAGCCAGGGCAGAGACTGTGGCCCTGTGTGGTCAGGATCATACAGCACCATTGTTTCAGAACAATAGGAGAGAAGGGATGTGAGAGCTGTTTAGGTACTGTTGCCATTCAGCACTTGCTGGGTGGGAGAGGAAGGCAGTGGGCAGGGCTTGAAGGGGGGCAGAGAGGGGGCAGAGAGAGGGCACAGAGCAGACAGGGACTCAGCAGATGTTCTGGGAATCACATCTGCGATGGGTGGGGAGTGTTCAGGATGAGCTGAGTCTAGCCTAGGCAGGTCTGGGGGACTCTTGTTCCATCCATGGAGGGTGAACTTGGGAACCAACTGTGAATACAGGTTCAGGAACATGCACCCAAGAGCTGTGCATTTACCCAAAGCAGTCGTTTCTCTGGAATGATGATCACAATTTATAGTAGAAATTTAATAAAGTAATAAAGGGAAACTAGGTCTTCTCTGTTCTCCTCCTGTTTCTTCTTCTTATCCCTTCTTTTGCTCCTCTTCCTTCTCACCCCCAAATCTGGCATCAGGAACAGGAGTCACAGCCAAGAGATCCTTAGTTTCAAGTCTGACCCTGAGCTGGTTGCAATCTCAGCTCTGGTTTGCAGGGGGGGGCCTTGGGCAGGTTACCTGACCTATTGAGCTCCTCCTTAACTGTCAAAGGTGGGTGCTCCATCTCCCTCCGGGGCTGCTCTGAGGTCTCAGATCATGCTGAGAAATGCCTGGCATTGTGCCTGGCACCTAGTAGCCACTTAACAGCATCAGTTCCTTCATGTCACTTTTCCAGAATGATCTCCTAAGAATCCCCATTCTGTGCTTTCTCACCCGGAGCGGGAGGCCTTATGTGAACCTGCTATAGCCAAGGTCTGTAGCAAGAGTTCCATGATGCTGATAGCAGTAGGTGTGGCCAGGGCCTCTTTCCTGGGCTTGGCTGTCCATGGATGATGGGTGGTCCCTTCAGATGAGACATAGCTGCTGAAGTCGAGCAGCCCTCTTCCTGGCTGCAGTGACCTAACTTCACTGGTCCATTGTTTGTGAAAGAGGCACATACAGAAGTAGTTCACACGGGGGGTACCCTGCCCATAACCCCTCAGCCTTCACCCTTCCCAAACTATCCCCTGGAAACTGGGCAGATTCCAGCTCCCAGCACTGGCCACCCTGCTGAGGCTTTCTCTGGCCAAAGCCCACTCACATGCCTGACAGGCAGGTGACAGGGGATTCATTCTCCCCACCCCCACCCCAGCAGCAGCAGCGGCTTTTACGAGTCAGTGGATAAAGGCCTGGCTCCCATGTTCTCAGCTAGGAAGACTGACTGCTGACAGCACAGCCCTCCTGCCTGGTGTGCCTTTACTGTCCTCCTTCCTTTGCTGTCTCCCCCTCCACTTCTGCTGCTCTTTCCTGGGCCGCCTCCCGAGTAAACTACTTACGCTCACATCTTTGCATGGGACGCAACCAAGACAATAGAGCACCCTCTACGGATGTGTACAGGGACCACAAACAGAACTGAGGACACTGAGGTGCCATCTGCCCATGGAGAATGTAGAGGTTCAGCTCTAAAGTGGAAGAGCGAAAGCCCACTGCCAGATGGCTCATGTTGGCCAGCGTTCATTCATTCTCTCCCTGCACAGTGGCAACCTGGAGCGCTCTGAATCCCTGCATGACAACACCCTCACGCTGATGGTGCCGCTGATGCACGAGGTGGACACATCCATCACTGGGTGAGTAGCCCGGTCCTCGTTGCCACAACACAGGAGTGCCCTCCAGTGGAACACTGTGCTTCTCATATTTGCATGTGTAGCCAGCCAGGAGCCAGGAGCCAGGAGCTGTGCCACCCCTGCTTCCTTTCAGCCTTGAAAAGCAGGAGGAAGCTTTAGCTGCAGGAACTCATACCCTCCTCCCTCCTTTTTTCTCCTCTGTCCCAGCTACCCACACACCTGACAGATAACCTGAGAAGTTTGACGACAAGTTTAAGCCCCATAATTTCTTTGAACATTCCTTATACCTTTATATGCATATATTCCCACCCACCCCCAGTTCCTTCAGAATGCTGTACAGTAACAGGCAGTATGGCTCCTGGGATTAAAATCTCAGCTGGAAGCTGCTGGACCAGAGGTTACCACTAGATGTGTCTCCAGCCCTGGCTCCAGGTGGGCCACTTTTGATTAGCTCCACAGTCAGTGCTAGCCCTGCTGGCTTCTGTTAACGCCTTCTGCGGAGCCGGAGGTGGCTCTTCCTGATGTCTGAATGGACTGGAATGGGCAGGGAACCATCCCAACGGCCACACCATGTGTCCACGTGAAGTCCGCAGCCATTCAGTGCCGCTGGCATTGTTGGAAAGCAGGACCCTGAGCCGCGGTCTGTGGAGACCTGAGACAGCCTGGGCCAGCTTTCAGCCTAAGCCCTGACCTGGACAAATGAGAACTCAGTTTCTTTCCAGCTTCAGAAAACCGAGTGCATGCCTCTTTGATAGTGGGGAGAAAAGATTTACACAATTAGTTTAGATCAGATGAGGACCCACGGAACCCCTGACCCAAATGCAAGCTGAACTTTCTGGAGGTTCACAGTTTCTCATTTTTCAGTTTCCACATGCTTCTGGGTCCCAGCCTTGCCTGGAAGTGGGAATGCTGATCCGTGGCAGGGAAAGCCGTCCCTGTACTCGCCCACGCTCTGCTGGGAGCCAGAGGAATGAGACTCCAGGCTTTTCTGTTACTGAGCTCCTGGAGGTTTTGATCATGTTTTTTAAACATGAGGCACTGGTGGAAAATATTTGCAAATTAGCATATTTTTGCCCCTGTTCACAGCTCTATTTTTAGCTGTATCATTTATTTACTTGTCTCATCGAAGGCACAGCAAGAATATACCCAGAACCAAGCCCTATCCTTGGGGACAAAGAGAAAACATCCCTCCCCGCTCCCCCTCAGATGACACTTGATCATGTAGTCAGGCCTTAGAGGACCTCGTTGGGAGGTGTTAACAGCCCCTGATGAACTCATCAGGTAAACAAATGAGTCAACCTCTGATCTCTCCAGGAACCTGAAACTGTTATTGCCATTAGGTAATGCTGGGAACTCACTATATTACTAAAATAATGCACTAAACGATGAAAATAGATGAGTTGTTGTCCATTGGGACTTAGTTGTTGCGTTTGGGTAAAGGTGAGTGCGTGGCCTCCAGCATCTAGAACCTGATGTTTGTCTGGGAGTGTCAGTCTGAGCTTCGTTTCTTCTCAGGGATTTGCTCAGATAAGCAACGTGGATAGTATTGTGCAAACTGAGCCCAAATTCTTCTCACCGCTTAGGTTGCCTCTGAAATCCAAGGGAAAATGCCATCAATGAACAGACTCAGCTTTCAAATGCCTAACTTCTAGTCATCTCGGTAGTCTGACAAATTAAGTTTTTTAAGTGAATTGTCATAGAGTGGGGTTTAGGATGCCGAATATATAACTCATTTGTATTTATTTTTTAAAAGCTCATCATCATCATCTTCAACCCATAAAACATTTTTCAAATGTCAAAACAAAATGGGTACTTTTTAAAAAGTTTTCAGAAGCTCAGAGCTACGATACTCTTCCTTGTGATTTCAGAAAGGTAATCCCAGTACGTACTTCTGCATTGCAGCTTATTGACCTGACCTAAAATGAGAAGACACTACTTTACGTGCCTGGTCGGCACAATCCTGCTTTGTCTGTTCATGCGAGAGAGAAGTAACAGCCCAGCAGGGGAGCACTGCGTGGAAGACGGGGCTAAATGGAGACAAATGTTTGCTTCTCAGAATGGCAGTGATGGCGGGTGCTTGACCGTGGGTAGGGATGACAGATTTCATGCTTTCCTCTTTCAGAATCATGTCTCCAACCTCCTTTGTATATGGCGAGTCCATGGATGCAGCCAACTTCGTTCAGCTGGATGACCTGGAGTGTCACTTTCAGCCCATCAATATCACCCTTCAGGTACCCACCCCTGGACCATCTCTGTCCCTGGGGGCTAACAGAAGGGCACATGGGATGTCTCTCCTACAGAGGGCCGGGCTGTTGTCAGGAGAAACCCTTCTGTGGATGGCTGGTGTGGTGTGTGTGCGCCCACCCACAGAATGAATCCATTCCCTCCCTGGTACTCTGCTGTGCAGGCCCCTCGGCTTTCCAGGACTTGGGAGGAGAGGTCCATGTGATGAATGCCACTTTTCCCCAAGAAGGCCTGTGCGTGGTGGAGGCATCGGCCAATGTCCCAGCCCAGATGTCCTCATAAGGACCCTTTTCTGTTCTCCATCATTCTCCATCTTCCAGGCAGGGCTGCCTCAGAGGATTTGCTGTGTCCCTTCCTCCTGGGATGTTCTTGCCAAGTCATCCTGGAGCCCATTCCTCCCACAGGAACAGCCTTTCAGAAGGGCAGTTTTATGAGAGCAGGGCCATGTGAGCCCGTGAACCCTCCCACGGGAGGCATGCTCCTCCCTCACTGAGCCGTTGCCTCAGGCTCACAGGCGTTGTTTCCAGCAAGTCCACTTGGTGTAGATGGGGGACAGCGGGAAGGACACTGCTTCTTCTCTTAGTTGGGGGTTAGCAAACTTTTGCTGAAAAGGGCCACAGGGTAATTTAGGCTTTGTGGGCCATTCGTCCTCTGCAGCAACTATTCACCCATACTTCTGTAGTGCAAAGGCAGCCATAGATAACATCAAAACGAAACCTTAGTTCCTTATAGACAGTGAAATTTGAATTTCATTTAATTTTCACATCATGAAATGTGATTCTTCTTTTGATTTTTTTTTTTTTTTTAGTCGCTTAAAGACATAAAACCATTCTTAGCTCATAGGCTGTAGGACAGCAGGCACTGGACCAGATTTGGCCTTGGGTGGGAGTTTGCTGACCTGTGTTTTAATTTGTGAGTTCTCAGGCCAGTGCAGTTCAACCTGTGGATCTGTGAATGTAAAGCTCAAGGGACCTGACATCCGCTAGTCCAGACCCCTCAGTTGGCAAACACAAGAAAATGCAGGCCCAAGCAAGGAAGGACCTGCTGATGGTCCCAGAGCTGGGAGAAGCCGGGCTGGGGTCAAAACCTGGCAGCACTGGCCAGACCCCGTATGGATGAAGTGAGGCAGATGGGCCCAGCTCGCCCACAGGACCCTGCAGGCCATATCTCCTCACTCTCTGGTTCTACCTCCCAGAGCTCTTCTCTGCATCTTGCATCCTTCCCCATGGAGAAATGGTTTCCCACTCTGGCATTCACTGCTGTGGCTAAATAATAATTATTTTCTTTCCTTGTGGCCTTTCTTTCCTAGGTGGACTTAGGGGATGACAGATAATGACAGGGTGAGGGTCTAGAGAATGTGGCAGTAAAACATTTGTGGACTCTGGCAAACAATGGTCTTCCTCTCTCCAGAGTATTCACCCAGCAACCTATCCCTGAAACCATGATAGATAACACATGTCCCCAGCTCACAGAGGATGTGCCTTCTAACCAGCTAAGCCCCCGCTGTCATACCCTGCCCTTGATTTACGGGGGAGAAGGGAAGGATGGGGCTAGAGTTTACTTTTGAGACAGTAGAGTGATTGCTGTGAATAGCGCCCCTGCATTTCTGAATTGCTTCTCGGAGTTATTTTATTTTTCTCCTTTGCTTTTCGTAACTGGGCAGGAAATAAAGACTAGATGAGTTTATTTCATTTTAGTTGTTTATACTCCTTCCTACTTTTATATAAAGTTTTGGGGTGTCTTGCATTTAAAGATAGGTTCAGAAAATTATTTAGAAGGGTTCAAGTGACACAGACCATGCAAAGAAGAGGGTCCGAGTGCTGAAGAAGGAAAGAAGAATGGGGTTTGCACAGAAGATACCGAATGTTCTTATCATCCTCTGGAAAAAAAAAGAAAGAAATCTGAGGGTCTGAAGCTTACCTTTCAGTTGTTTCTCTGAAGGTAATTTTTACAGGGAGCTTAAAGTTTGGTATTCGGGCAAATAGCGTTCTTCACATCTGACCTGAAATAGGACCCAGGCTAGCGAATCCGGCCCTGGGGGATGAGTGATTGGCATGCCCCTTATGTAAACTCCTCCGCCATCCATTGCCGGAGGAAGTGCACAGCATTCAATCTAGGGCTGAGAGAGTTGGGTCCGAAAGATTGATGGTGTGTGCCGTTGATTAGAAGGAGATCCTCTTGGGTTAGCGAAGCCCACTTTTTCCTTGTGAATTGTCCGCCTGCTGATTTATTGGTAGGATGGTGCTGTGGTTGTCCCGCAGGAAGGTCCCTGACCAGGCTGGCAGTGATAATGACCAGAAGGTGAAAACAGTGCGGGAGGAGGCCAGGAATACGGAGAAGATGCTTCTATATTTCCTTATTTCAGTAACATTGTTCCTGAAGGAGAACATAAGACTTTCCATATGGACAGATGTTTCCATGTTTTTGCAAAAAATCGGTTACTCAGCAAGCCACATAATTGTTTAAAGACTCCACTGTTGCTGAAGACGGGAGAGAAGCAGCAACACTAGTCTTGGGCCTGCTTTCTATTTTCATCACAGTTTTTAAACAGATACATTAATTTGTCGACAACTGAAAGGCTTTTTTGGCATCAAAATTTAAACCATTTCCCCACCTGAAAACAAGTGGCCAAAAATAATGCAGATATTGCACATGAACTTTTGCAGAGAATCCAATATAAAGACATTTGTTAAAGATGGTAATACAAGCTCTCCTTCCTCCTGGCTCTGATGAGGGAAATAGTGTAAATCAGTATCTTTTTCTTCATTGCTTACCCCCATTCATGCTTGAATTGGGATTTCCCAGACACCCCAGGAGGAGTCTTTTTAATTCTGTGCACTCAAGTTTCATTTCAAATTAGTTATCTCAGCGATGGTCAGATGCTCCTTCCTCTTCTATGTCTTCAGGTTGTTTCGGTGAATATTGTTCTTTTTTGGATCAAGAGTTGGCAACAACCGCTCGTCTGCTCCATCAGTTTTTATCTATTTATTCTTTGAAGCAGAATCAACTATTGCAAAAAAGCAAAGACATGGTTTTCTAGGGAAGAGCTGGCTGAGCTGGGTCTTTATACATCCAGTCATGTGTGAAGACCTGGTAAGATTTCTGGCTTTTTTTTTGGCTCTGCCCTTCTGACCTCAACTTCAGAGTTGCAGAGTCCTTGGATTCTCTATCTAGTCCCCAGGCCACCAAGCAGCGTGGCATTTCTTCCTCTCTTCTACTCATCCTTTTTAAATTGACAAAACTTACATATTTTACTCATCTTTCTAAAAATAACATCTTTATTGAGATATGATTACGTACCTTAAAGTTCACCCGTTTAAAACATACAATGTAATTATTTTAATGTTTACAGAATTGTAAAACCATCCTCATCTAATTTTAGAATATTAACAAAAATTTTTCGTATTAATTTTTGTGGGTACGTGGTGGGCGTATACATTTATGCTGTACATGAGATGTTTTTACAAGCATGCAGTACGTACTAATCGTGTAAAGTGGAGGTAATCTTCCCCTCCAGAAATCCTTTGTGTTTCAAACAATCCAGTTATACTCTTAGTTACTTTAAAATGTACAATTAAATTATTATTGACTAGTCACCCTATTGTGGGGACAAATGCTGCGTCTTACTCTTTCCTTCTTCCTTCCTTCCTTCCTTTTTTTGAGATGGAGTCTCTGTTGCCCAGGCTGGACTGCAGTGGTGCAATCTCAGCTCACTGAAACCTCCACCTCCTGGGTTCAAGTGATTCTCCTGCCTCAGCCTCCCAGGTAGCTAGGACTACAGGCTTGTGCCACCCTGCCCAGCTAATTTTTGTTTTTTGGTAGAGATGGGGTTTCACCATGTTGGCCAGGATGGTCTCGATCTCTTGACCTCGTGATCCGCCCACCTCAGCCTCCCAAAGTGTTGGGATTACAGGCATGAGCCACCCCGCCCGGCCTCTTTCTATTTTTTTAATCCATCGACTATCCCTCTCTTCCCCCATAGTCATCTTCCCACTGCCCTTCCCAGGCTCTGATTACTGTCCCTCTACCCTCTGTCTCCATGAGTTCAGTCGTTTTGGTTCAGTTTTGTTTGGTTTTCACAGATAAGAACATGTGATGTTTGTCTTCATCTTTCCATACCTGGCTTCTTTCTTTCTTTCTTTCCTTTTTTTTTTTTTTTTAAGACAGTGTCTCACTGTCATGCAGGCTGGAGTACAGTGGTGCAGTCTCGGCTAATTGCAGCCTCATCCTTCTGGGCTCAAGCAATCCTCCCACTTCAGCCTCCTGAGTAGCCAGGATGATAAGCACATGTCACCATGCCTGACTAATTTTTTTTTGTTGGGGGGGAGTTGGGGATGGGTTTTAGATATGGGGTTTCACCACATTGCCCAGGCTGGTCTCGAACTCCTGGCCTCAAGCAATCTGCCTGCTTAGTCTCCCAAGGCTTATTTCACTTAGCATAGTCACTCCAGTTCCATCCATGTTGTTGCAAAATTTTGTAACATTTTGATCACCCCCAAAATAAATTCCAGCCTTTTGGCCAGAACCACCATCTTCTAGTAATTCACCAAAATTCACAAAGGGAAAGAGGAGAGGCCCCTGCTGTATGTTCTCTATGACTTTTAGAAAACATGGAATTGGGCCAGGTGTGGTGGCTCACACCTCTAATCCCAGCACTTTGGGAGGCTAAGGTGGGCAGACTACGAGGTCAGGAGTTCGAGACCAACCTGGCCAACGGTGAAACCCCATTTCTACTTTTAAAAATACAAAAATTAGCCAGGTGTGGTGGCAGGCATCTGTAGTCCCAGCTATTCAGGAGGCTGAGGCAGGAGAATCACTTGAACCCGGGAGGCAGAGGTTGCAGTGAGCCAAGACCATGCCATTGTACTCCAGCCTGGGCAACAAGAGTGAAACTCTGTCTCAAAAAAAAGAAGAAGAAGAAAACATGAATTGTTCCTTTGGCCACATATGTGGGAATCTGTAAGAAAGGTGATATTGTAGACATCAAAGGAATGGGCACTACTCAAAAAGGAATGCCCCACAAGTGTGACCGCAGCTGAACTGGAAGAGACTACAGTGTTACCAGCATGCTGTTGGCATTGTTGCACACAAACAAGTTAAGGGCAAGATTCTTGCCAAGAGAATTAATGTGTGTATTGAGCACATTAAGGACTGTAAGAGTCAAGATAGCTTCCTGAAACGCATGAAGGAAAATGATCAGAAAAAAAGGAAGCTGGCCAGGCGCAGTGGCTCATACCTGTAATCCCAGCACTTTGGGAGGCTGAAGCAGGTAGATAACCTGAAGTCATGAGTTTGAGACCAACCTGGCCAACATGGTGAAACTCCATCTCTACTAAAATATAAAAATTCGGCAGGCATGGTGACAGGCTCCTGTAATGCCACCTACTCCAGAGGCTGAGGCAGGGAGAATCGCTTGAACCCAGAAGGCGGAGGTTGCAGTGAGCCAAGATTGCACCACTGCACTCTAGCCTGGGCGACAGAGTGAGACTCTGTCTCAAAAAAAAAAAAAAAAAGAAGGAGGAGGAGGAGGAGGAGGAAGCCAAAGAGAAAGGTGCCTGGGTTCAACTGAAGTACCAGCCTGACCCCCAGAGAAGCACACCCCCAGAGGACCAGTGGAGAGGAACCTGAACTGCTGGAACCTATTCCCTATGAAATCATGGCATAATAGGTGCAAAAAAAAAAAATAAGAGACCTCTGGACTGAAATATGAAAAATTCCGAACCCATTGACATAACTTCTTGTATTAATTCCCTATTCTTGCTGTAACAAATAACAACATTTGTGGCTTAAAACAACACAAATTTATTATCTTACAGTTCTGAGAACCGAAGTCCAAAATGGGCCTCACTGGGCTGAAACCAGTGTCAGGCCTCTGTTCCTGCCAGAGGCACGGGGGACAATCCACTTCTTGCCTCTTTTCAGCCTCTGAGGGCCACTTGGACTCTTTGGCTCATGGCCCCCTTCCATGTCCAAAGCCAGCAATGGCTGGCTGAGTCTTAGGATGTTCTCTTTCTGATCTGACTTCTGCCTCTTCCCTCCAGAAGGATCCTTGTCAGTACAATGTGCTAACCTGGATAATCCAAGATAACCTCTTTATTTTAAGGTCACCTGATTAGCAACCGGAATTCTCCCTGGCCACATGACATTCACAGGTTCCACAAATGAGGACCTGGACATCTTTGGGGGCCCGTGACACTGCCTGTCATACTCCCTGTTCTTCCTGCTCCCCAGCCTTAAGCAACCACAAATCTGCTTCGTGTCTTTAGAGATCTACTCACCTTTTTTATTCCTCTGTAGATTGTTTCTCCCTTGAGTTTCAGGTTTTTTCTCTCCCTCCTTGCTCTTATTGGTCTCTGTGCCCTCCATCTTTTTCCTCATTTCTCAGAAAATGATTGACTTCTGGAGACAGAAAATGGAGAAATGCTAGGGAAAATAAGAGGGGCAAAGTTTTATAGAACCAAATGCTGGGACAGAAGAGGGGTGCAGTCGTGCAAGTGATAAGCTGCAGGGGCGCTGGAAACCACATCGCTGGCTGCTGTAGTAAACACAGCCCTTTCTGTATATTAGGTCACTTGGTTTTGGGATGACCCACTCGGTCCTTGAGGGCCTCGGCTACCTCATACTAGCAAAAGAAAGAGGTTGGACCAGATCAGTGCGTCTCAAGGGGTGGTTCTTGGGCCAGCAGCATCAGCACCTCCTGGGGCCATGTTAGAAATGTGACTCTGCCAGCCCCATCCTAGACCTACTGGGTCTGAAACTCTGGGCATGACCCCCACTCTATGACCGCCACCAGTGTGTGTGTTAATAAGCCCCTCTGGTTGTTCTGATGTTATACTGAAGTTTGAGAACCACTGGACTAGATTATGATGTCTGAGTTTTCACCAAGTGTAACATTCTATGACTAAATTCCTGAACCACTGGACTAGATTATGATGTCTGAGTTTTCACCAAGTGTAACATTCTATGACTAAATTCCTATGCATGTAAAAAAAATAATTTTTAGTAAGAAGACAAAAAAATGCTGAAAGGGAACATGATAATTTCAAAGTTTGGGATTTTTAAATGCATGTTAGAAGTCTTTCTGTTTTGTTGACATTTCCCATCGTTCAGTAGTTCACTTCCAGTCATGACCTTCTAGTTCCAAGCCTTAGAGTTTCTGTATAGGATTTCCAAGAATTTTAGAATATATATTGCATGACAGGAAATGGAGGTCTGCTATTTTCCACTGAGACTTGCTGTGTGTGTTCCGCACCCACAGATCTACAACACTGGCCCGAGCACCCTTCCAGGGTCATCCGTCAGCATCTCTTTCCCTAATCGACTGTCGTCTGATGGTGCAGAGATGTTTCATGTCCAGGAAATGGTGGTGAGTTCTCCATTTGTTTTCATTATTGCTTTCAGCTTTGCGCCAGCCCATTCAAATGTATTCCACCCCACCGTGACACCGACCATGAGGGCTCAGAAAATTTAACTCATTCTACCCTTCGGAGACATAATATGGAGAGGCCAGGGGACCTGTGATACCTGAGCTTCTGCACTAAGACCATTTGGCTGATGCCATGAGAAGACCTCTGTGGGGATGGGGAAGGATTGATTACGTCCCAGCTCCTGGGATAGACTCGCTGGCTCTGGGAACCCCAGCAGCTGTCTGCAGTTATGTGTGTCTGAATGCATTCTGCACAGGGAAAGTGCCTGCCGTCCATGTTGAGAGGTTTGTGAAAGCCAAAGGGATGGTTTCTCCATATGTAGCTTGAAAATCAAGGCAGCAAAGCCCAAAGCAGGTGACACATCTGAGCCCAGAGTTGAAGAGGGCCCATCCCACAGGGTGGAGGTTCAGAAAACATTGGCAGTGGCGATGAGAGTTTCTGGCATTGCTGCCTTCTGGGTCGTGTGGGCTGAAAACCAGAGCCATGTGAGTGTTGCCTATAAAACAGGTTCTCCTCCTGAGATGCCGGCTCAGCTGTTAGCATCCCTCATGATGTGCCGTTCATGTTCCATGGCATGGTCTTGGCTGTGGGCTGTGCTGACCCAGCAGAAGAAAGCCCCCAGTGTTCTGTACCTATGGCGTGCTGTGGTCGGAACTTAGCATGAGGTGCACAAACCACACAGGCTCTAGGCTACCCTCTTAAATATTATCAACAGCAGCGACCGCGCCACCTCTTCCCAGCAGCTATGAGTGCTCCCTTCCTAGCGCATGCTTTCTGAGCTGTTCACATGAACATCTGCAGTGTGAGAGACATTTTTTTTCCTATGAGCAAAATCGTCTATTGACCAAAACAGACATTTAAGTCACTTAGATTCTGAAAGTACCCCAAACCAAGGACACTCCTTTTCCTCTTTACTGATCATTGAGGCCAGGAAAAGCCACTGGAAGGGACTTTGGCTTGCACTTACAAATAGCTGGCTTGCATGGAAGGCATTAGCAGTTTCCTGAGAATCTGGAGAACGGCCTGGCTATCTGTCTGGCTTAGTGGACCCTCAGACACTCAAGGGGTGTGAGCTGGCTGCACTCATTCTTTGGCCTCTGAGAAACAAATCCTTTGGATTTTCTGAACTGTATTTAGAATTTTCTTGAAGTCTGTAACAGAATTCCCTAGGACGGCCAAGTCTCCATCTGGATAGCCCAGCCTGCGGTCGAAGCTGTGGGCAACTTCATGGTATGGAAAAGTGAATTCACTGGCAAATCTCACTAAGCAAGTAGGAAAGCTCTCTGTGTTCTTATAAGCAGTCACCACTGAGCCCAGAATGACGACGAGAGTAGGAACATAAAAGTGAGTGAAGACGCAGGAGTCCCCAGGTGCTTGTTTCAGAGGCCCGCAGCTGGCACACCCTCCGCCTTAAAGCCCTCAGCCAGGGCCTCCTGTGGCTCAGCCCCACTCCTTGCTCAGCAGGGCCTGAGAATGCTCATTCCGTCGGGTGTGACTCAGAGCTCATATCGGTCTCCACTTTGGCCTTCTGGGACTTTGAATGGAGCAGGGCTTCCGTTCTGGGGACTTGGGTGGCTTGGTGCAAGTGAAATTCAGTCCTATGAGGAGAAACCAGCACTCATTCTCTGTACTGCACTGGGAGGTGACCCTTTGGCCTGGTGGCATTCTCTCCTCACCCCCACTCTCAGCTACCACCATTCCCCAGCCTCCAAAAGGCTACTGAGCAGCTGGGCACCAGCTGGACATGTTAAGCCAACCGAAGCTAGAAACAGATTATAGGCATGGAGGGAAGGCTCATCTGTCATTCCTCTCCACACCCTCGGGACCCTCAAATTGTTTCTCTCTCTTTAACGGTGCCTTGGTGTCTGTATTGCCTGTGATCACTATCCATAGAGCATGCTGGGGGTGAGCTTACTGGCCCTGTGGGCCCTGGGCTGTCGCCCCACCTATCGGCCTGTGTCTGACAGTTTTCTAACTGTTGGCTCAGTTCATTTAGAAGTCTCTGGGGCTGCCTCTGCGGTCCCTGGGCAGGACCAACCTACCTCTAGCTTTCACCAAAGAGTCTTTTGTGTTTGCCAAAGGATTTCTTGAGGTCCAGCTGTCTGTAAGTGGAGAGTTCCTGGCTTATATAGGGGAGCATTTTATGGGGAGCCTAATGAAGTGTAACCACTCCAAACTCCCATGGGCTCGTGATCTTTCCTTGTAGCAAATATCTCTGAGTCCCTCTGCTGTGCTTGTATTTAACTTAGAAACAACCATAGGGGGTGACCTGAGGAGAGAATATCGATTTCCACTGCTTCCCACTCACTGGGGTTGTGTGGACCCGGCGCTGACTTCCCACAGCACAGTAAAAAGTGAAACAGGTCACTGTGGACCTCGGTGTTGGTCCATCAGGAAGCCAGTTTGGAATGACCAGAAAAATAATAGGGGGGAAGAATGACAGGCCTCTCTAGTCTATCTAAAATAGCATCATTACCAAATATAATAAGTCATTCTTGACTTGTTCTGCACACACCGGCTCAGCAAGCACCTATTACATGCCAGGCTCCAAGAAGAGGAGTAAGTCCCACATCTGGCACAGAACGCACCGTCTTGCAGGACACATATATAAAATGCCATCGTAATACCATCTAATAAATGCGATCACGGAGGCATGCCCAGGCCCAAGGATGCTACAGAGGTTCAGTGCTTCTCAAAGGAAGCTCTCCAAGTCAGGACTTAGAGGATGTGGAGTTCACAAGAGAACAGGTGAAGAAGAGAACATTCCAGATAGAGGAACAGTCACCACGTGTGAGTGTGTGCGTGTGTGATGAGCATCTGCTGTGTTGGGAGCTACAGCTGGTTTTCCATTCTGTTTGCCTGGCTCTTATACAAATAGACAAGAATAAGTGTCCCACATGCGTTTTGCAGGATGTAAAGCAGATAGATATTTTGGCAGAATGACAGAACTAAACCACAGTCATTTCCTCTGACAGCAGGTAAATTAATCATTTATCTGGGGTACATCGTGTGTGTGCTGTAGACCTGGACCTTCCTATCTGCTGACTTAGGCATGGAGAAGGCCAGGCTCCCTGTTTGCTACTGGAGTCTGTCTAACTACACGTCATGGACATTGTCAGCAAACCACCCTTGGTCTGCTGCAATGAGCAGTAGCTGTTGACCTCCCTGGCTTACTCTGTGCCTTCTATTGGACAGTTATTCTACAGAACTCACCTGATTTCCAGGAATGAAATAGAGTGAGCCAGGCAGCTTGTGAGAGGCAGGCTGTGGCCACTTGCTCCTTAGAGATTTCTGTTTGAAGTAAAGATATATCTTCTTCTCAGGTTTTTTTTGTTTGTTTGAGACGGAGTCTCACTCTGTCGCCAGGCTGGAGTGCAGTGGCACAGTCTTGGCTCACTGCGGCCTCCGCCTCCCGGGTTTGAGTGATTCTCCTGCCTCAGTTTCCCGAGTAGCTGGGACTACAGGTGCGCATCACCATGCCCAGTTAAGTTTTTATATTTTTAGTAGAGACAGGGTTTCACCATGTTGGCCAGGATGGTCTCAATCTCTTGACCTCATGATCCGCCCACTTCAGCCTCCCAAAGTGCTGGGATTACAGGCATGAGCCAGCGCGCCCGGCCTTCTTAGTTTTTCAGAACTGACCTGAAAAATTGAACTGCTTCACTTTATTACCATTCTTCTGCAGAGATGAGCCATGCAGCATAGCCGCTGAGCACAGGTCTAAGATTGCACCAAGGTGACACATCCGTCACAAGCTTCACAGCCCATGAAGGGAAGAGGGTGGTGGTCTGACCATAGTTAAGTTTTACTCACAATGCCTGAAGGTTCAAGGGAAGAGATGGAAGATTTATCTCAGACTGCAAGCTTCACTTGATGGAGCTAAAAACCTGTATCTGCGAGCAGCTTTCTCATACTGGAGCAGAAGGCTTTGGGGTTTGGCTCTTGTTAATATGCAGGAAGGGAAAAAGTCATAAATGATGGCTAACAGAGAGCGAAGGGCTAGAACTTCTATTCCAGGTGAAAGTACTGGGTTTTTTCAAAGAACTCAAGTGTTATTCTAGAAGATATAAAATGATCGTCATACCATTCTTTCCTCCTGCAAAACCAACTGAAAATATTGTCCTCTCTGGCTTGCTCTGTTCTTGCTGTGGGGCAGTGATTCTAAAGAACTGACCTGATTTCCAGGAGGAAAAATTGGGTGGGGATGAATGATAATTTTCTAAGGAGATACGTCAATATCTTTGCCATAGGGTACCATTAGGATATTGATTTCAATATAACATGAACACCAACATCTGTTAGAATGTTCTAAGTTGGTACCGGGACTCAGATTTTAGTAAATTGTAAAATCCTCCCTCGCCATGCATATGCACTAGATGGGGCTGCCTGTGATGTAGGGTGGGTCTCCCACAATGAGTCAGTTGATGTGAGAACTTCAATTACTTTATAATGAGGCTGTTCATATCCCTGTGAAGAAAATGTGCACCTGATATATCACTGACCATAACAGGAGCTTAAAATTACACATAAATGGAGGGGTGAATTGTCTTCCCCAAGGATGAGCTGGAGCTTCTTAAGTTGGGGCCATCAAATCAGTCGATATAATCCAAGGCTAAAGAGTGAAGAAACTACTCCTAAATAACTGACCCCCACCCGCAAAACGAATACCATGTATTTGCTGTCCCAAGGCTTTCGAAGCCTTTTTCATGTGCTGTCACATTTAATCACATGGCGCCTCCATAATGTAAGGTCATTAACCCAAATTGAAGAACCAGGCCTCAAAGATTTGCCCAACCTGACACAGCTGCTGGAAACTAGAGCTGAGTTTGTAACCAGGCCTGACACCAAGTTCAGCTGCTTCCCATTGTGCTGAATTGCACACTGCTCCTGAAAGTGCTGCCCGCTGCCGGATCACCAGAAGTAGGCTCAGTCAAGAGGACAGACAGTTGATGAGCAGACCTCTAAGAATCACCCACCAGAGGAGCGGCATCAGCTCCAGAGTAGAGAGGAAGTAACTGCAATCAACAGAACTGATTCCAGAGGGTGCAGTAACAAGGCCACCAGGAGGCTTCTGAATAAGCAAGACTGATGTCTTCAGAGCAGTGCAGAAAGACGGTGTTTCCATAAAGCAGAATAAACTAGAGATTTGTAATGTAAGCATTTGGTCACTCAAATGAAACCTCAGTATGAGCCTTAGAGTAGAATGAATATAAAAGAATAAAGCAGTGTGTTAGGAACTTAGATTTTTGGAGAATGTATTGCCGAAGAACAAGCCAGTTAAACTTACTATTCCTTTTTTTAAATAGCAATCTGGAATGAAAATATCAGATGATCATAATACAAGAGTTAGAAGTCAAGAGAGATGGAAATGAAAGCTGGTTAAGATTCTGGTCTTGCTTGGGGGACAAGTTTATGCACCAGTTAGCTCAAAGCTTTGGTAAAATAAATGTTTAAATATGTAAAATTTTAAGGGAAACCATAAAAAACACTGTAGGGCATCCAAACCACTAAAGAAGAATAAAACATAATAAAATTCAAAACAATCTGAAAGGAAAGAATTTATGAAGAAAAAAATATATGCGTATAATAAGATGGAAGTAATAAACCTAAATATTTCAATAATCAAAATAATAATGAATGGATTAAATGCCCTACTGAAAAACACTCTCAGGCTGGAATTTTAAAAATCCAAGCACCGAATAACTGGTAAGAAATACACGTTTAAAGTTACTCAGAGAGGATCGATTCAAGATGGCTGACCACTAACAGCTCAGGATTGTAGCTCCCAGTGAAAGCCCAGAGAACGAGACGACGCCACACTTTTAGACGAATTTTCGTCACTCACTGATCAGCCGATTCCCAGTGGAGGAGCCCCACAGGTCGCCAGCGCGACTCTTGTGGCCGCCGCAGCAGTTTTGCCAGCGTCTCAGCACAGCAGCTCTTCATGCAGAGCCAACGGGACTGCTTCCCCTACTGACCGGAGTTTGGAGCTCCAGGAAGTCAGAGCCGCTTGTTGCGGACTCAAGAGGGAAGCCAGACCAGAGATTCCCGGGCAGAAGAGCACCATCAGTCTTATCGCTGCTATTTAGGCTGCCACAGTGGGTTGCTCGGATCCCAGCACTGGGAATCAATAAGTCGGACATCGACTCAGAAACCTAATTAGAAAGGCAGTTCATCTACAATGAAGGGGAAAAAACAGCCTAAGAAGGCCGAGTATACTCAAAATCAGAACCCATCAGCAACGGAACAAGCCCTGATGGAAAAGGACTCATCAGCAACCAAACAAGCCCTGATGGAAAAGGACTCATCAGTAACGGAACAAGCCCTGATGGAAAAGGACTGTGTTCCATTATCTGAAGTAGGCTTTAAAAGGTGGATGATAAGAAACTTCTGGGAGTTAAAGGAACTTGTTCTAACCCAATGTAAAGAAACTAAGAACTTGGAAAAAAGGTTCGATGAAATGTTGAAAAGAATAGACAATATAGAGAGGAATACAAATGAACTTATGGAGTTGAAAAATACAACACGAGAACTTAGTGAAATATGTACAAGCTTAAACAGCCGAATGGATCAAGCAGAAGAAAGGATATCAGAGGTCGAAGACCAACTTAATGAAACAAAACGACAAGACAAGAATAGAGAAAAAAGGATAAAAAGGAATGAGCAAAGTCTCCAAGCAATATGGGACTATGTGAAAAGACCTAATATACGCTTGATTGGTGTACCTGAATGTGATGGAGAGAATGAATTCAAGCTGGAAAATACTCTCCAGGACATTATCCAGGAAAATTTTCCTAATTTAGCAAAGCAGGACACTATTCAACCCCAGGCAATACAGAGAACACCACAAAGATATTCCTCAAGAAGACCAACCCCAAGGCACATAATCGTTAGATTCACCAAGATCGAATCGAAGGAGAAAATATTAAGGGCAGCCAGAGAGAAAGATCAAGTTACCCATAAAGGGAAGCCTATTAGGCTTACAGCAGATCTCTCAACGGAAACCCTACAAGCTAGAAGAGAGTGGGGACCAATATTCAATATACTTAATCAACAGAACTTTCAGCCCAGAATTTCATATCCTGCCAATTTAAGCTTTACATTTGAAGGAAAAATAAAATCTTTTAGGAACAAGCAAGTACTCAGAGATTTTATTACCACCAGGCCTGCTTTACAAGAACTTCTAAAAGAAGCATTATACACAGAAAGGAACAACCAGTATGACCCTCTCTAAAAATACACCAAAAAGTAAAGAGCATTAACATAAAGAAGAATTTTTATCAACAAAAGGACAAAATAGCCAGTTAATATCAAACGGCAGCAACCCTAAATTTAAATCGACCAAATCTCCCAATCAAAAGATACAGACAAAATCTAACGGTATATCCAAAGATATACATAGACTCAAAATAAAGGGTTGGAAAAAAAAAAACGTACCAACCAAATGGAGAGCAAAAATAAATAAATAAAAAGCAGGAGTTGCAATTTTCACATTTGACAAAATAGATTTCAAAGCTACAAGGATACAAGGGTAAAAGGATTAATGTAATAATAAGAGATCTTAACACCCAGATACATAAGACCCAAAATGAGATTTAGATTAAACGAGACAGAAAATTGATAACGATATCTGGGACTGGAACTAAGATCCAGAACAAATAAACTCAATAGAGGTCTCCATTTTAAACACACAAAATATACATTATCCACAAAATCTAACGATATATCTAAAGATATACAAAGACTCAAGGGGATGGAAAAAAACTCACCAACCAAATGGAGAGCAAAAATAAATAAATAAAAAGCAGGAGTTGCAATTCTCACACTTAATAAAATAGATTTCAAAGCTACAAGGATGCAAGGGTAAAAGGATTAATGCAACAATAAGAGATCTTAACACCCAGATACATAAGACACATAATGAGATTTAGATTCAACGAGACAACAAATTGATAACGATATACAGGACTTGAACTCAGAGCCAGAACAAATAAACACAATAGAGGTCTCCATTTTAAACACATAAAATATGCATTAACACTTTAAACACTCAAAATATTGATCGGCCATTATTGAAACCCATTTTAGGAATGAAGTAATATTCCTTTTTCCCTCTTTTTCTTTTTTTCCCCTTATTTTTCTCTTCTTCCCTCAAAAAAAAAAAAAAAAAATCAGTAAATCCAGGAGCTGGTTTTTTGAAAAGGTCAACAAAACAGATAGACTGTAAAAAAAACAAAAAAAAAACTATACTTTAGGCCATAAGGAATTGGCTGGGTTTTTTTTAAAAAATAAATAAATAAA
The DNA here is from genome assembly GCF_049354715.1 of Callithrix jacchus. Classification (NCBI taxonomy): domain Eukaryota; kingdom Metazoa; phylum Chordata; class Mammalia; order Primates; family Cebidae; genus Callithrix; species Callithrix jacchus. The sequence goes on from NC_133518.1 coordinate 75,611,572, forward strand.
TAAATAAATTAAATAAAGTTACTCAGAATATAAGGCATTTTAAAAAGAAGCAAATGTTAACCCAAGGAAATCAAGTACAGTAATATTAAGAGCAAATAAAGTATATTTAAAACCCAAACCCCTCAAACATTAAACAGGGCAAAAGACAATATATTTCAGAGTGTTAAAGATTTAGCCCACTAGGAATTTGTAACATACATTTTATGTAACATAGAAACAAAAAGAGAAATTGACACATTCACAGTCATTGCAAGAAAATTTAATGCTTTTCTCTCAAAAATTATCACACAAGTAGGAGTGAAATAATGAGTATTTGAATAATGCAACTCACAGTTGTGATCACTTATATAGAGACCAAGACAGAACGAGTCAGAATGTCCGAGTTTCATTAGTGCTCTGTGGTTTACCTGCTATGGTAACTTTGAGGAAGTTACCTAAACTCCCCAATCTTATTTCCTCATCTGTAAAATGGGCTAATAGGAGTACCTATTTCACAGGGTAAGGACTGAAAAAAGAATTTATGTGGAGTAATTAACAGAGATCCTAACATAAATAAGGGAATGTGCATTCTTTTCAAATGTGAACATTTACAAATTACATAAACAGCACAAAAAAAAGTATCAATAGAATTTTAAAAGTCAAAATAATAGAAGCCACAGTCTCTGACCACAGTGCAGTAAATTTGGAAGCTAAAAGCAAAAGGTGAGGTGAGCAACCAGCGAAAGCAAATCCACCCGGGAAGTCTTAAACACGTTTAAATGAGCTTTCTAGATAAAAAAGAAATCAAAGTTGAAGGAACGAACAAATTAGAAGTGAAAGACGGTGAGCGGTTGTTCACATCAAAACCAGTGGGATTTAGACAAAACCAGCACGGAGGAAATGCCACTACTGACATGTGAAAAGCAGGGAAGAATGAAAATAAGTGAACTAAATTGGCGACATAAAAGCTAGACAAGGGACAAGAAAGTAAACCCAACTCTAATAAAGTAAAATGAAGGCCGGGCGCGGTGGCTCAAGCCTGTAATCCCAGCACTTTGGGAGGCTGAGGTGGGTGGATCACGAGGTCGAGAGATCGAGACCATCCTGGTCAACACGGTGAAACCCCGTCTCTACTAAAATACAAAAAATTAGCTGGGCGTGGTGGCGCGTGCCTGTAATCCCAGCTACTCAGGAAACTGAGGCAGGAGAATTGCCTGAACCCAGGAGGCGGAGGTTGCGGTGAGCCGAGATCGCACCATTGCACTCTGGCCTGGGTAACGAGCGAAACTCCGTCTCAAAAAAAAAAAAAAGTAAAATGAAGGTATATTAAAGACAAAGCATACCAGGACATGGAAAAAATAGTGATAACAAAAGTATTCCACATTAGCAAAAATCAAAGGCTGTTTTTTTTGTCCAAAAAAAAAAATAGACAAACCTAGAGCAAGCTTCATGATACCAAAAAGCACTAGAAGTACTTTTTATAAAACAAAAACCATACTTTATGGAGATGTAAAAATTACAGTATCTTTTGAGCTGGGCATGCCAACTGTAATCCCAGCACTTTGGGAGGCTAAGGAAAGAAGAGCCTTGAGCCCAGGAGTTCAAGACCAGCCTAGACAAGGAAGTAAGACCCCATCTCCACAGAAAATGAAAAACAAATTAGCCAGGCCTGGGGCACATGCCTGTGGTTCCAGCTACTTGGGAGGCTGAGGTGGGAGATCCGGTCAAGGCTGCTGTGAGCCATGTTCACACCACTGTACTCCAGCCTGGTTGATAGACCCTGGCTCAAAAAAAAAAATCTTTCCACGATTTTATTCATACAAAGATATAAAATCTTAATAAAATATGCATGAGGTTAAAAAAAGTCCAACTAGACTGATTATCTTGGAAAAAAAAATGTAAAATTAGGCAAAGATCTATACCTTAAAAAAATCACAGACCCGGATAGCTATATAGGCAGGTTCTAGTAAGCTTTCAAGAAATGTGTAATTCCTATGTTATATAAGCTGTTCAAGAGAGTGGAAAAGATAAGCAACTCATTCTAGAAAACTAATAAAATCCTAGTACAGAAACCAGAAATGGAGAGTGGGCACACTCACAGATATAGAAAGCACTAAGCAAAACTCACTTTGAAGACAGATACCAAAGTTTTGAATAAATTGCAAATTGATTCTTATTAGAAGAATAATATATTCTTCTGTATTCTTCCTGGACATAATCCAAGAATGGTAAGTTGGTTCTCCCTGAGGAAACTGATTAATATAATCATTATATATTATTATTAATATTAAAAGGATTAAATGAAAAATAACCAAATGATGATCTTGATAAGGGCTTTTCAAAAGTTAAAAATTAAATTCAACATTTATTTATGGTTTTTATTACATTTCCAGTAAGGAAGGCATAGAAGGAGGCTTCCTCAGCTTGACAAAGCCCCTTGGCCAGAAACCTAGAGGAAACTTGGACCGAAGTGAGGAACGAGCACGAGTCCCCTGCTCATTAGTTGCATTGGAATCATAACCTTTCTTCAGAAAAAAGAAAGTATCCCTATTGTGAAAATTGTTACTGTCTCCCCCCCCACCCCGCCCCTGCCGCGCCCCCCAAAAAAGGTAATCAACTGATTGGCTCTGAGGACTTGTGAATACAGGAGGTAAGAGATGAAGCTGACTGTAAGCTCCCTGATCTTCACACACACACCCACCAGCTGAGGGGGAAATGCTTCCGAGATCCAGATGGTTACATGTAGCTTCTGACCAGTCATTGGCTGATCACTGAGCTGTTACAAAACCAGGCTTAAAAATGAAAACAAGCGAGAGAGAGATACATAGGCAACATATAGTTTGCCAGCGGAAACATGAGAGGCTGCACACTCCAGGGAAAACAGACTCCAAAGAATTCATCCAGACCAGTCACTAAACAAACAAAACCAAAATAGTAACAACTACCCCCCAGTGGGAGGGGTAAGAATCCAGCATTGCTACAATATATTATCTAAAATGTCCAATCTAAACTCTCTCTCTCTCTCTCTCTCTCTCTCTCTCTCTCTCTCTCTCTCTCTCTCTCTGCATATATCATGTATATATCTCATGTTCCATACAGGAACAAAAAAAAGTAGTTAATAAAAATTGTCTCTGAAGAACCCAGATGTAGGACTTAACAGAGACTTGAAAGCGGCTATTATAAATGTTTAAAGAACTAAAATCAGGTTCAAATAATTAAGGTATGACAACAGTGATTCATCAAGTAGAGAATATCCGTAATATCAATGAATGAATTAAAATAGGTGGAAATTAAATAAATGAAAAATAAAATAGATGGAAATTATAAAAAGAAGAAAGAGGGAATTTTGGAATTGAAAGTAAAACACAGTGCCGGGTGCGACGGCTCATGCCTATAATCCCAGCACTTTGGGAGGCCTGAGGTCAGGAGGCGGAGACCAGCCTGACCAACATGGTGAAACCCTGTCTCTACAAGAAATACAAAAATTAGCTGGGAGTGGTGGCGGGCACCTCAAATTCCAGCTACCCAGGAGGCTGAGGCAGGAGAATCCCTTCAACCTGGGAGACTGAGGTTGCAGTGAGCTGAGATACACCACGGCACTCCAGCCTGGATGACAGAGCAAGACTCTGTCATAAAAAATAAAAGTAAGTAAAACAGCTGACTGGGTGCAGTGGCTCATGCCTGTAATGCCAGCACTTTGGGAGGCCGAGGCAGATGGATCACCTGAGGTCAGGAGTTCAAGACCAGCCTGGCCACATGGCGAAACCCCATCTCTACAAAAACTACAAATCGTTACCCAGGAGTGGTAATCAGAGCAATGCAAACTTAAAATGAGGTTTTTCTTCTCATTAAACTGGCAAAAATCTAAAAAACTTTTAAGATCCATTGTTGGTTAAGATGAAGAGAAATGAGCACTTTCAAATACTGCTGGTATGAAAGGCAATTTGACAGTAACTGACAAAATTTGCAATATGAATACCGACAATTCCACTTTTAGGAACCTGTCCCAAAAGCTTCACGTAATGTATCCAGGAGAAACTTCTAATTTTGTGATAGGAGGTATATATTCTCATGGTTCTCAGCATAAATGTTGATTTCTCCTGTTTGGTGAAGTAGAACATAACTTTAATAATGCTCCCTTAGGACCCTGAGATAAAGCTGATAGATTCAGACCAAAAAGTAATGAGTTCTTACTAACTTATTACAGATGGGTATAGTGCAGAGGTACTGTGTCAAGTACATTACAAGAACAAAGTCATTCAATCTTCATGATAATTTTGTGAGGAAATCGAGGCAAGGAAGAGTTAGAGGGAAGGCCAAGGTAAATTGGTAAGCGGCTGAGTTAATGTTCACTCTTGACAGTAGGGCTCACTGTGAAATAGGAGTTCAGCAGGATTTGTTTCTCGAGACAGGTCACCGAGACCCTGCTGCTAACGCAGGATGTGGTAGAGTAGCCAGCTGAAGCCAGCCAGAACCAAGATGGCGACACTCATGATAATTCACCAGCACCATGGCAATTTACAGATGCCATGGTAACTCCTTGCCAACTCCTAGAAGTTACTCTATATGATCTAAAAGAGAAAGAGCCTGGGTTCTGTAATTCCCAGCCCCTCTCCTGTAAACCTCACGAATAATCCACCCCTTGTTTAGCATTTAATCAAGAAACAGCCATTAAAATAGCCGAGCAGCAGCCCTTGAAGCTCTGCTACCAATGGGGTGACCACCTTTTATTTCTTCACTTTTTTAAATAAACTTGCGTTCACTTTACTCTCTGGACTTGCTCTTGAATTCTTTCCTTTAAGAAGCCAAAACACGCAGGCCCTCCCAGGCCAAACCCTGATTTGCGGGTTCACCCTGCCACAACTATACAGTATGGGGTCACGGGGAACCGCTGGTCCTTTGAAGCCTCACTGAAAAATCAACTCAGAAAAGGCAGATAATGGGAGAAAAGGCACACAGATTTGTTTAACTTGTATATACAGGAGCCTTCAGGATGCAGACCCCACCCCGCAGTAAGGTACAGGAGCCTTCAGGATGCAGACCCCACCCCACAGTAAGGTACAGGAGCCTTCAGGATGAAGACCCCACCCCGCAGTAAGGAACAGAAGCTTATATATCATCTCGAGGTTATGGAAAGATGCAGGCTCAGAGAATGGCCACAACCAGGTTTTCATGGCAAGACATGTTATGGGGGAGAGAAAGAAAGAGGCGTGGCTAGCAAGGTGGCGGTGTTGTGTAGATGAAGCCTCCCAGGTCTTAACCCCTAGAGAGAATAGATGGCGAATTTTTTTTTCAGACTTGTAAAGGTGTCAGACTCAATCTATCCTAGATCTCGGAAAGGCCTAGAAAGAGAAGGCCTGGCTGCGTTCATGGAGATTCTCTACAGATGCAAAATTTCGCCACAAGAGACAGCTTTGCAAGTCCACTTCTGTCTGCTGGCCGTGCAGCAGCCATTTCAAACTGTGTCAAAGAAATCTGTTTTGGGGTAAAACATTTTTTACTTCCTTCAGCAGCCACGTGCAGGGACTTGCGCCCTCATTTTGTGTGGGTGCCTAGCTGTCCAGCAGCTTAGCACTACCTGGAAGTTGAGGCGTGGTCGCAGAACGGAGGCCCCACCCAGGGCTGCCGAGTCAGAGCCTTCACTTCAGCAAGATCCCCGGGGATTCCTTTGTCTGTTCATAATTAAGAAGCCTCATACTTAAACTCTGCTCTCCCATTTGCTTATCTGTAATCTGCTGATGACAGTCCTCACCACAAGAGGCTGTGGTGGGGATTTTTTAATCCACGTGTTCATTCTTTCAACAAATACTTTGCATCCAGCATATGCTAAACACCTACTGCAGAGAGGGAAGCAGACAAGAAGTAATTTCCAGGCCTCATGTAGCTTACGTTCTAGTGGGGAAAGACACATAATAAGTAAAGCATATAGTTTGTTACATGATGATAAATGATACGGAGAAAAATTTTAAAAGCAAGAGAATAGAGTTTGGGAAAGGTTACGATTTTAAATGGAGTGGTCAGGGACAGTATCACCGAGACTTTTATTCAGAAGTGGCAGGGACCAAAGCTATCCTACGGGAATTTGCAATGAGATCTTCTTTGCCCATGAAGTCCTTGCCAAGTCTGTCTTGGTCTTTCCTGAGAATTCTCTCCCCCTTGATTTTAGCCCTAATTAATTTCCGACCTTTGAAATGCCAGCCCCCGTACTGCCCTTACATGGGGTTCAGACTGGACATCCAGAAGTCTCCGTGTGTGTTCTCGTTAGCTTTCAGTCCGGGGGGGGTTTCTGCCGCAGTGTGAATCACTTATTTTGCTGGCAACAGCAGTTGACAGTGGCACTCATTTTTAAAGCCTGCACATTTTGTATCAGAAAAGTCCTGGATGTTATGACTTGGCTGTGCTTGGAGGATAATTGCAACAGGAAGTCTCCCCTTTAGCCAGCTTATTGGAGCTGAGGCTTGTGTAACAGTCAGGCCTGGCACTTTAAACAGCCCAGCAAGTAACCTAAACCAAGCTGAATGACGCACATTTTTCTCTCTGCTGGTCTTCCCCATCATGAACACATACTTCTTTTTTCCCCTCCTTCACCCTCAGTTTTTCTATAGAAATTCAAGGGCTGACTGTACCAAGCTAGCTCTCTGGGCGAGAGGTTTCTTCTAACAAGGATTAGAAACCTCTCTCCCGTAGAAGGAGGTGGATTTGGGGGATTATGTGATCCAACCCTCTACCTTCGGACAGAATACAATCAAGATGTCTCCCCGGGACAACAACTGCTTTTCCGGCAAGTTCTCTTTGTTAAGCCATGCTGGCGTTCCTCAAATCCCTTGTTCTGACTGTCTGCAGTTCTCCATGCTCCATCACCCTTTTTTAGCTAAGAAAAGCAATTGCCTCCTTCCCTCTTGTAGAGAAGTTGAGCCACTACCTTGACTTCCCCCTTCTCTTCCAAAAAACGTTGCAATTCCTTTAATTATCTTTCCCATCCTAGGGTGTCCTCTCCACACTCACCATATTCTCCAGATAAAAATTCAAAACTGAGCAAGACCTGTGCCTTTCCATCCAACCCTCCTCATCGAAAACTGTTATTACTCAGGCAGCAAAGACCTGCTTTACCGTCTGAGGCCTTTGGTCCTAGTAATTTCTCTCACCAGCTTCTAGTCCTAATAATTTCTATGTGTTAATGCTCAGAAACACTCCTGAGACTCTCAGTGAAAAAATCACGGGAATCCTAATGGCCAAAACCTCGTGTTACCTCCAACCCTTCTTTCCAGGCCATTTTCTCCTGTAGCCCCTCGCCCCTGACTTGTCTTCCAGCTTCTGTGGACCATGAAGGCTGCCGAAGGGTCTCACTATGCACTTCCCTGGGCCGCCAGCCCTTGCCAATGGCTTCTCCCTCCCTTCTGGCTGTGGAGAGCTCACTCATTCTTCAAGACCCAGTTCATATGTCCTCTCTGTCAAGCCCTCCCAGATGCCTTTGCAGATGGCCTGCCTCAGGCCCTTTGCACCTGCCTCTGCTGAGAACACTGTTGCCTCCAATCTTTGCATAGATGGCTCCTCCTCATTATGCAGGTGTGAGCCCAGAGTTCACCTTCTCAATGAGTCTTCCCTGAACACTTAAATTGCAAAACCCCATTACACTCTGTCCCATTTGTATGTTGTTTTGTTCATAGCACTAATCACTATGTGAAATTACTCTTTCATTGACAGTCTTCTTCCAGGAGATTAAAAATACCATGAGAATAAAGGGCAAGATCCTTATTTTCTGTGTGTCCCCAAATTTGGTGCCCAGACCATAGCCAGTGCTCAGATAAATGAAAGAAATGGCTGCAGCTTCCACTCTGTTCGTGGCACCCTCAGACACACAGTCGCCCCTTCTATCTGCTGGGGACCGTCTCCAGGACATCCTCCCATCTCTACTTGAGATCCCCCAGTAGAAATATATTGACAAATTTCCTTTCACACATGCAGAGGTTGCCTCAATTTCAATGTGAGAATAAGAAGGTGAAATTTTGAACTAAGAGATGGAATCACTTATCAGAAACGAAGGCTTCTCAGAGTAAATGTAAACTCTACGAACTTTGGTCAGTAATGTGAACACATTTCCTCCGCCATGAGCTTCTCCCTCACACACAGACACTGCTGATCTCAGTCATGGCCCCAAAGTTTCTTTTCTTTTGATTTTGCGTTTTCTTCTTTCTGCACATGTATGAATGCAAGCTGAATAGTCAGGTTCCTGAAATGGGTCAGGATTAGGTTTTCCTTAAATCTTTTTCTCAACAGAAGCCAAACACTTGAAAGAAGGGAGATGGCTGATTGAATTCTGGAACAAGAGTTATGTTCCTAGGCTCTTGGTTCATTTGAGCTTGGCTAGAGGGAAATACTGTGTGCTTCTGTGCACAAGTTACACTCAACACACGCCCTCTGGAAGCGGGGGTAAGCTTCAGCTCGGGCTGTCCGTGCACAGTGTGGTTCAGAGGCTGCCCTTTAACCTGTGTGGCCAGAGAGAATAAATCAAGCCAGCAGTGCTGTCTCCCTGCTGACTGAAGGCGCCCGGCCTTATCAGGGAGCCCCAATGTCTTGTGCTTGCAGCTGCTGTGACATGTGGAAGCATTAACGCTTCATTGCCAGCCCGTGGGCTGGTTGAATGCCGACGTGTAGGTGCCTGGTGTTTTCTGGTCTGCTACATGAATAGGCGTTAAAAGTTGGTGATTAGGAGTTTGCTTGCGTTCATTCCTTAAAAGCAACATGATACAGAGCCCTGCCATGGCGGGGGTGATGGGTTGTTACCAAAGTTGGTAACAGGAAGTCTTACTGAGGATAAACAGAGCTCATCCGCCACTGCCGAGAAACACATGGTTCTCATTTAACCTGCCAAGGACTAATGGTGTATGCTTCGGAAGCACAAAAACAGGAAATCACTTTTCTGACACACGCCCCAAGTTTCTTCAGACCAAAAGGAACGCCTGAACGTTGTTAGACGCTGAGAAGTAATGATCTCCCCAGCTGTCACTGAGCCAATCTCACTTACTTCTCTTTAATCTAAATTTATGACCTAAAGCGTATTTCAGGCCTCCCATGAAGTCCTTGAAACTTGAGACTTAATGAATGACACCGAGGTTTCACTTTTCACTGCTCTGGTGTGTGTACGCTCAGAAAAGTAGTGGAAGAGGTTAGACACGTGGTGATGCAGGAATCATGGCATCCAGAAAATGAGCGTCATTTGCCGTTTGATAAAAGGGAGCTAATAAAGCAATAGATGCAGGAAATGCAGAGACAGCGCAGTGAATCAAGAGGTGTGCTGCCCTAGCTTTTAACAGAAGATGGGTCTGAGCTTCATTCTTTACCTTAAGATGGGTCCAAGAGCTACAACTGATATTTAAACAAGTAGATACAATTCCAAGGACCATATTGTGTCTCATATGGGGGCTACTGACTCACTTATTACCCAAATCCACAGACCATTCTGCTTCCAAAATATTATCTGTGGAAGGAAAATATTTTTGGTATGCATATCAAGTGCTCAGATAACATATTTATGTATTGCTTTTTCACGAAAGAGAATCTGACTGCATCTGGAAATTCTTTTGTGTCACTGCCTCTCTGAGACTACTTCCCATCTGTATCGCTTTAACTCCAATAAAAGGCCATCCCCATGCCTGGGAAATGAGCTTCGTCTGGGGAACATGTCTTTCTCTGATTACATGTAAATTAATTAAAGGCCATCCCATTTTACAGGGCAGCCTGGTGGTGGCGGTCTGCACTCTTGACTTTCCAGCATGTTGGCCTGTCACACGCAAAGGAAGAGGGGGGAAGGGAGGATGCAGGGGCATTGTTTCAGCCAAACCCTAAAGCAGATGGAAGTGAAGTCCACTGAATTTTATCATGAGAAGGGAAATCGTTCATGAAATAATGGCAGCCTCACAGAGAAGTCAGAATTGTGCAATGGAGTACACGCTCCCTTTCCTCTGAAACATTGGTCTGGAGGCTTTGCCCCTTTATTTTCTGTTTCAGGTTTGGTCTCAGTAACACCCTGACCTTTTCAGACCCCATACCACTTTTGCAGGGATGACTGCCTTAAAGAGATGGGGAAAGGGTTAGAAAAACATGTATTTTATTTAGAAGACAGTTTTCAGTTAGAAAAAGAGAAGACATCTAGCGTTAAAGTGACGATCTTTTCCTTTCTGTGATTAAATGATACTGGGTCATCCTTTTACTTCCTGCTCCTCCTGCTCCATCCCCAGCTCTGCAGGTTTGGAGTGGGCTGTCACCTGATTTTGTTTACCCGTTTCAATTTAAAGACAGAACTCTTTATTTGAACACTGAAGCTAGCAGGGACTGTCCAGAGCTAGAGCTTCATATTAGCCTAGCTCATGTTGTCATCGTCAGACGGTTTTTCTACTTTGGATTGTTTTCTATTTGTATAAATACCTTGGAACCACTAGCTACACTGAGGGGTAGATATCAGAAAATCCGAACTTGCTGCGCTTATGAACACGGGGTCTCTTTTCACAAAGCAAAAGAATCCATCACTCTTGAGAAGGATGTACCAAAGGATGTCATTGAAAACTCCTCATTACCTTCAAATGGGGCGATGCACACACACGAGAAACAGGAAGTTAGCCAGGTTCATGTTTAGGAGAATCTATGATCATTATTGCTGTTTCTCTGACCTTACGTTAAATAGCGTCATTGCAATTGAAAAATGAGAACAGATGAACAGAGCCTGTGAGCATCCATCCTTTGTCGGCTATGCTGAGTCAGCGTTATTACAGGTTTTTCAAATGAATGGTGATACGTAAAAGTATTTGTCTTAGGATTCATTAACATTATCTTTTAGTCTTCGGTCCATATGAAGAAACACTCAGTAGTAAATCATAGCAACACGATTTCACATGAGATATAATTTGAAGGGTTCCTTAAGGCTGTGAAGTAACCATTAATCATGGTTTGCATTTTTCTGGATGAATATTATTTGTCTTTCTAGAATTAGACACCTTAGGTCAGTCTAATCAAGCAGCTGGTATCATTTGTCGGTTATTGTGTGAGTCCTAGCTTTATTTCAAACCCTGCGGTCCTAGAATTAATGTCAGCACAGCCATCGTGATATGCGTCCAGCCTCCTGGGCTGGAATAGGGGCTTACTGTCTTTTGAGGCCTTGGTCCTCGGAGTAAGCAATGGGTGATTGAATTAGCAAAGAAGGCATTCAAAACATTCTCTGGGTTTTCAAGCTCAAGGAACCTGTGACTTCAGAGAAGCAGGCGATAAGTCAGGGTGCAGGGCATGTTTACCCCGTTGCCATCAGCTGTGATTGGTATAATATGATCCGGAAAAGTGGCCCAGGGATGTAACAGAAAACATGAAGTCAGTGATTGACACGGAAACATGAGTTAACAGGAAACACGTGTTACTCAAACGTGTCCAAGCCAATCAACAAACATAGCTTTTACATCATAGCTTTGAGGTTTTTTTTACCCGAAAACCACACTGGGGATGACTCCAGCTGTGGCTCATAGGGCGCTCTATTGTCATTTGGTTTGTGCCTCTGCTAATTTAATCTTCAATTTCCCTTTTATTGGCGATGCATGCACTCAAGGGGCATCAAGCCAGGGACACTTTGGTGACCCTCCCTATCCTTGGAGCCCCAGCCAGCTGATGGGGCGGGTACTGGTAGAATGGTGAACTGGTAGAAGCATCTGTGCTTCCACCTGTTAAAAATATACTAACAGACCGGGTGACATGGCTCACACCACTCATCCCAGCACTTTGGGAGGCCAAGGCAGGCAGATGATCTGAGGTCAGGAGTTTGAGACCAGCCTCACCAACATGGAGAAAACTGTCTCTATGAGAAATACACAATTAGCCGGGCACAGTGGCACACGCTTGTCATCCCAGCTGCTCAGGAGGCTGAGGCAGGAAAATGGCTTGAACTCTGGAGGTGGAGGTTGCAGTGAGCCGAGATCATGCCATTGCACTCCAGCCTGGGCAACGAGAGCAAAACTCTGTCTCAAAAACAAAACAAAACAAAAAAATTAATAATATCGCATATTGAATGAAACTACAACTTGTTTCTTTAATTTTGAGAGAGATTAATCCACATGATCTAAATCATACATTCTCATACATTCTCCTGCTTCAAAGCTTTCCCTGGTTCCTATAACCTTCTGGGTAACTATCCCCACCAAGCCACGTGTAAGACTTGCCACACACCCTCCTCCGTGTCCAGGCCCATCTCTCCTACCTCAGTCTGGCCCCCACTACCCAGCATTCCTCCAGTGCTTCACCTGCATTGAACTCCTCTGCTCTCTAGACTCAAGTCTCAAGTTGGCCCCTCCACACTTTAGCACATGCTGTTCTCTTCCTGGAATTCCCTTCTCCCTTTACTCTTGAGTTTTCTTTACCCTTTGAAGTCCACCTGCAATGCCACCTCCTCTAAGTCAGATCATGAGAGAGGCTGACTTCCTGGTGGAGGGAGAAATTCGTAGGTGGGATTTGTAATCTCATTAGGAGCCGTGCTCGGAGAGACTGCAAACAGGTAAACAGTGAGGTGGCGGTCAGTGTGTGTTTGGCTCTAGTATGTGGAATAGCAACTATGCAACCTGCTGCAGGGAAGACGGAGTGGGGCAGAGCATCCTGGCGGGGACTTTGGAGATGTGCTTCTCATACATGACAGGTTACCTAACCTCTCTGGGCCTCAGTTTTGTCATCTGTAAAAAGGGGTGGAAATTAAGGAGACCAGAAGTTAGAGCTTACGTGTCACATCCCTGATAAATATCTCTGTGTTGCTGTTCTAGCTGGTTCACTCTAAAAAGTGTCCCAGTTTAGACAATACATTATATGGTCTACTGATAGTTGTGCCCTCCACACATGGGTGCCGTGAGGATTCAGCGTGTGCCATTCTCTTAGAACAGGACCCAATGTTAGTATTATTTCCATCGATATCTGAACTCAGTATAGAGACAGGACGATAAGCAATTTCCCAGGGTGATGTGCTTGGAGCATGACACTTAGGAAAAAGGTCAGAGGACTTTTCTGCCTCTTCAGTGTTTGGACCCAGGCCCAGGGACTGTGTTCCGCTGCTCTGTTCTGGGGCCCTGTGGGAGGGAACCTGTGTCCTCTCTCTTGCTCTAGGTCGACAGACAGCTTGTAGAGGTGCCTGACTGAGCTCCGTCTCCTGAGCCTACAACATGGAAATGCCCTGTTTCCTCCCAGCCCTTTATCAGACCACCTCAGCCTGCAGAATAAAAGCTCTAGGCTTCCCTTCTCCGTCTGGGATCAGATGAAGCTAAGGGTCTGCTCTCTTTCTCAGTGTCTCACCTATGGAATCAGCCCCAACCCACACTTCCAACCCAGTACTTCATGAAGCAACATCTTGCCAGATCCCCTAAAGTGAACAGGGGACACTTCCTCTTCTCACAGGCCTGGCACCGTGGTGACTTCTGACCATGATGGCTCCCTTGATCGAGCCTGACCCAGACTCTGCCACCAGGTGATATTCACTCCACAGCCAGGGCGCCTGACAGTTTCCCCAGTCACCACCGTCTCATGGCTTCAGTTTATACAGTGTCCTCTTCGGGGTCAGGGGGAGGACAGATGCCAATAGAAAACCCTCAGTACCTGCCTTAGTAGAATGCAGCCATGTCACTGGGTCCAGCATTCTCCTGTCCTTGTTTGGGTGCCTGGTGAAGTCCTTTTGTTCAAATTCTGATAGCCAGGGACCTCTGCCAGCTCCCAGAGGCCCTGGGAGATAAGCAGCCATGTCATGAGAAGAATTTGGACTCTGATAGCCTGGGGAATAAATGAGGAGTGAGTGGGCAGAGAAGAGCAAGGGGGTGATGGCCACAGAGTCCTTGGCTAGCCAAAGAAGTGACATTGTTGGTCATTGGCCGGGGGTGCTTGGGTGGTCTGCAACACATGAAAAAAGCACCACATTCCCTGGACTCTGAGCAAAGAGGGAGGTTAAAACCGAGTTGTGGGGGATGGATAGTAATTGCTCATCTGTGTGATAAGATAAGGTAGCCCCCTGCTGTAATGAAAATGCACAGCTAGTTCATGAAGTGAGGAATTAGCAACTGGGGACAACCCGAGTGACTGCCTATAGCAACATTCTCACGTATAGATGAGGAAACCGAGGCCCCGGAGACCTAAACCGACACTGCTGTTAGCCGGCGGTGCTTGGGCTGAAGCCAAGACTATCGAGTAATCATCAAGAGCGCCTGTACCACAGAACTGCTTCACTGGGGCCAGACACGACCTTGGACAAGTTGCTAAACTCGGGGACCTCTGTTTCCTTATCTGTCAGCTGAGGCCACAAGGACTGCGTGATCTCGCAGCTGCCTTCCAGAAACAACATTGCAGAATGCCCCGTTCCCCGTTCCAGCCCAAGTGCCTCTCTTCAGTCTGCAGGCACTTTTATCTCCCATGGTCTAGGCAGGGGGCATTTTTTTTGCCACAGTGGCAGAAATGGCTCATGCTGGAGAATGCTGCGATCTCCAGGCTATTGGTTTCTTCTGACCACAGTAAGAAGAGGAAAGGAAGCTTTCCCTCCACCTCACTCCTGCCCCAGCCTCATCCTCAGCTTCCACCTAAGAGACAGTGCTGGGAACTGGTGACAAGCAGATGTCTGGAGCTGTGTGACGTCTGTCCCAGCCCAGCTCTGTGGCCCTGCTACCTGGGGGACCTCTGGTGGTCATGGGGCCTCCTGTTGCCTCTCAGTTTCTCCATCTGTAAAATGGGGACAGTAGGCCAGGTGCAGTGGTTCACACCTGTAATCCCAACACTTTGGGAGGTTGAGGCAGGTGGATCATTTGAGGTCAGGAGTTCGAGACCAGCCTGAATGAACAATATGGTGAAACCTCATCTCTACTAAAAATAAAAATAAAAAAAAAATAGCCGGGTGTGTTGACATGTGCTTGTAGTCCCAGCGACTTGGGAGGCTGAGACAGGAGAATTACTTGAACCCAGGAGTCAGAGGTTGCAGTGAGCTGAGATCACACCACTACACTACAGCCTGGGCAACAGAGCGAGAATTTGTCTCAAAAAAGGTTGGGGGGCAGACAGTAATAGCACCTGGCTCAGGGGATTGCAGTGAGGACTGAACGTTAATGTGTGGAAGGCACTGAGAGCCTGGCCTGTAGAAAGGGCCACGCGAGTCTTAGGTGCTGTTGCTGTGGCTGTCGCATCGGTACCCATTCAATACTCGTAGAGGAGCCCCCCTTGATGACCGTGGCTAGGTACTGAGTTCCTGAGTGTAGCTGAGGGCTGAGGGCACATCTGCAATAGGATTAGCTGATCTGAATCGGACTCATGCAGCACTAGGCAACCTTCAATCTCCTTTTGAAAGGGGACCACCCCGAACCTTCCAGAAAAACGTTGCTTTTCCCGATTGAAATGATTCCCATGTAACCGCAGTCGGGAGCACAACTGGCCAAGATTTTCATTCACCACAGACTCAGTCCTCATTTCCGTCTTCCAGATCCCACCAGGGCAGATTAGGTGTCACATTGCATCACATCACGCCGTCCCATTACCCTGTTCACAGGCCACCCCAGAAACTCCCCACGGGAGACAGAAGCTAAGTTCTGAACTGTGACTCTGCCTCTTGGGGTTGACACTGAGACTTAGGCTGTTTCTCGCCCGCTTGCCCTGCCTTTCCCAGATTCCTGCCCCTCTCTGCTGGCATCTGGTCTCATGGCCAGATGACAGCGCCAGCTCTTTATACCTGAAACACATCATCAAGGCTAGCTGGGCTGGGGCTCTGCTCCCAAACTTCCTCTCCCTGCCTAGAAA
Organism: Callithrix jacchus; assembly: GCF_049354715.1. Taxonomy (NCBI): domain Eukaryota; kingdom Metazoa; phylum Chordata; class Mammalia; order Primates; family Cebidae; genus Callithrix; species Callithrix jacchus. Next base: position 75,627,334 of record NC_133518.1, read on the forward strand.
CCCGAAGCCCTGATGTGCAGAGCAAGGAGGAACTCTGCTCCCACGCCTGATTTTAATGAGGGACGGATGCATCCTGCAGGGCTCAGAGGTTCTGTTTCTCTAAATCCAGACCAAACGTGTTTGGGTGGCCTGGCCTTATAATCTCAGCAGAAGAATGTGCGTGCCACAGGCTGCAGAAAACAGTTTCCAGCGGTCTGTCAGCAGATGCCCACTCCAGAAGACAGGGGACGTGGAGACCCACATGCTTCTAAGTGAGAAAATGAGTGGGTATTGAGAATCCAACTACACACATTTGGATTCTCAAACGCCTTGTAAACGTAAATGTTTTCCATCCACAATGTACTATATATGCCTAAATATAGGGCAAGCCCCAAATAGCGTATCCCCCATTTCCGTAATTAGGTAAATTTAACCCTCTTTTTCTTGCCAACTTAATAGGAATCAGAAGTATGGTTTGCCTTCGAGGTGGGGGGAGTGGGCAGTGGGCAATGACTGGCAAGGGACTGGTGGGAACTGTCCGGAGCGATGGACGTGTTCTGTACATTCATGGGGGTGGTAGTTATGGGTGATATCATTCATCAAACTGCACCCCTGCCATGCATTTTAATGAAAGTAAATTTACCTCAATAAAAAAAGTTAAATGAATGAAATATTCAACTGTTTACTTATAATGTTTAACCTAATCATGTGGTTGAATGCTTAAAATATTAGAATGATATATTAATCTATAGTACTCTTTCATTCTTATATTTCACAAAATAATTTTATCCAAATGTACATCTTCTGAGATTGATGGATGTCATTTATTTCTTTTTTTTTTTGAGACCGAGTCTCTCTGTGTCACCCAGGCTGGAGTGGAGTCTTGGCTTACTGCAGCTCCACCTTCTGGGTTCAAGTGATTCTCCTGCCTCAGCCTCCCAAGAAGCTGGGATCACAGGTACCACATCCGGCTAGTTTTTGTATTTTTAGTAAAGAGGGGGTTTCACCATGTTGGCCAGGCTGGTCTCGAACTCCCGACCTCAGGTGATCTGCCCATCTCCGCCTCCCAAGTGCTGGGATCATAGGCATGAGCCACTGCATCCCGCCGATGGATGTCGTTTCTTATCCACAGTTTTAGCCAGTAGTTCACCAGAACATATCATCTTCAGTTTGTGTAATTTCTTTGAAATGCAGAACTTCTTGAATCCGTGTTTGGTGCTGAAATGTGATTGCCACACACAGATGCCCACTTGCCCCGCACTGGAGCAGTTGTTTTTCTCATTTGTCTCGCAAGTGAATATTCATGCTGCTCACATAAGCAACTTACAGATTGCTTTCTAAAATGGGCTTTCAAATATGTATCGCAGCTTTCAGCCACGGCACCCAAGGAATAATCACCAAATCTTCATTAAAGCTCATTGCCGCCTCCTCGCTATTTCCCTCTAGTGACCTCTAAAATCATCCAGACCCAATGTTGATTGAGATCATTTCAGGCTAGCTAGTGTGTTTTCCCCAAATGTGGTGGTTCAGATAAAGTAATTGAGGCTGGATGCAGTGGCTTATGCCTGCAATTCCATTGCTTTGGAAGTCCAAGGCAGGCAGATTGCTTGAGCTCAGAAGTTTGAGACCAGCCTGGGTAATATGGTGAAATCACATCTCTACCAAAAAAAAAAGAAGAAGAAAAGAAACCAGCAAAACACAAAACAAAAAACTAGCTGCGTGTGGTGGCATGTGCCTATAGTCCCAACTACTCAGGAGATTGATAAAGGAGGATCACCTGAGCCCAGGAGGTTGAAGCTGCCATGAACTATGATTGAACCTCTATACTCCAGCCTGGGAGACCCAGACCCTGTCTCCAAAAAAAAAAACAAAAGTAATTTCTAAATTATTAGAGACTTTTAAAGGACAGGAAGTCCCAAACGGTGAGAAACTTTTATAGGCAGCATCCTCTTTTCTAATAGTTTAACTTGAGGAAATAAACCTTCACCTTATTTTCAGACATATATTGTAAACCTGGAATATATTCAGATCAAAGATGAAATAGAGATTAATTAAGCCAATTTTGATCATCTTGTTTTATCATTCATTATTATTAGATTAGCATTATTAGCTTGTTTGTTTCTTTTTGTAGCAAAAACTGACAAAATCTAATTAAACTTAGAGCTTCTACACAGCAAAAGAAACTATCAACAGAGAAAACAGACAACCTACAGAATGGGAGAAAATATTTGCAAACTATGCATCTGACAAATGTTTAATATCCAGCATCTATAAGGAACTTAAATTTGCAAGAATAAAACAACTCCATTAAATGAAGGGCAAAGGATGTGAACAGACACTTAAAGAAGACATACGTGCAGACAACAAGCATGTGGGGAAAAAAAGCTCAGTATCACTGATCATTACAGAAATACAAATCAAAACCACAATGAGATACCACCTCATACCTGTCAGAATGGCTATTATTTAAAAGTCAAAAATTAACAGATGGTGGGGAGGTTTTAGAGAAAACAGAATGCTTATATACTGTTGCTGAGAGTATAAATTTGCTCAATCATTGTGGAAAGCAGTGTGGCAATTCATGAAAAAGCTAAAAGCAGAACTGCCATTTGACCCAGGATCCCATTGCTGGGCATATACCCAAAGGAATGTAAATCACCCTTTCCTAAAGACACATGCACAGGGACGTTCATTGCAGCACTGTTCAAAATAGCAAAGACATGGACTCAACCTAAATGCCCATCAAAGAGCTTGGATAAAGAAAATGTGGTACAGATAGACTGTGGAATACTATGCAGCCGTAAAAAAGAATGAGATCATGCCCTTTGCAGGAACATGGGTGGAGCTGGAGGCTATTATCCTCAGCAAACTAACACAGAAACAGAAAACCAAATACTGCATTGTCTTGATAAATGGAAGCTAAATGATGAGAACTCATGAACACAAAGAAGGGTTCCCTTCTTTGTGTTGTTCAACAGACACTGGGCCTTCTTGAGACTGGAGGTTGGAAGGAGGGAGAGGAGTAGAAAAAAGTAACTGTTGGGTACTAGGCTTAGTACCTGGGTGATGAAATAATCTGTACCAAAAACCTCCATGACACCAGTTTACCTGTATAACAAGCCTGCACATATACTCCCAAACATAAAATAAAAGTAAAAAAAAAAAAAAAAAAAAATTTTGTTCCCTGCCTTGAAAAAAAGTTGAAACATTCTGGAACAAATTCAAATACACTATATTTTACAAAAGGGCATTATAGAATAGGGTAATTTAATAGATGCGTGTGGTTGGCCATGGATTGTAAGCATGATCCGAAATTAGGAATTACTAATTATTCATTTTCTGGTTTGACCTCACATCCTGTCTAGTCTTCAGCTACAATCAGTATGATACGATGATATATAAAGAAGACTTTGTTTTTTCAACAGTTCCTCAATTTAGACATCAAAAAGAGTGCTGTTCTTAAGGAAATCATCACCAAAGACTACACACCATTGTTTTGCTTCTATGACACTGTCACTCAGCACCATTGCCATTACTGTCAGAAGCAAAATCAAATCACTCACCAAGAGCTCGGCGAGAATGCAGGTCCCTCTCTGGCTCAGGGCAGAGGCTAGTCAGTTATATTTTTGGTAGCAAAACTCTGGTTTTAGAGTTGGACCGAGAGCAGTCCTTCTTGCTGCCCGTTCCCAGTCTCTAGGAGGACCTCTAAGGGGTTTTACAGCACCTTGGGGGCTTTCTGGAGTGGCTGAAAACATCCGGCAGCAGATCAGCCTTCAGGCTTAGTCCCAAGCTCCAGATCTGGCCTCTTGACTACATGACTGTTGGCCAGTGACCTAAGGTGAGCCTCATTTTCCTCATTCAGACAAGAATTGCTTGTAAGGGTGTTCTTAAGTGTGCTTTGGAAACCGTGGAGTGTAAGGCTTATTTTACTCAAGTCTTCCTGTTTCCTAGTCACATCTCATTTGCATGTGATGTGCCATCTCATCAATTATTGGGGGACCTAAGATTCACATTTTTTGTTATTGGGCCCTGTTGATGTGACAACTTGTGCTTTCAGCTTTTCAGCCATTGTTCTCCACTTCAGAATGGACGAGGAGCAAAGGTGAACTGGGGTTCTACCACTCCTGCCTCTGCAGTAAGAGGCTCCAGCATCACGATTCATTCTTGAGACTAACCCGTCTGACAGCCTCTTTTCATTTTCAGGTGGGCCAAGAGAAGGGAAACTGCTCTTTCCAGAAAAATCCAACCCCCTGCATCATCCCTCAAGAACAAGAAAACATCTTTCACACAATATTTGCTTTTTTCACAAAGTCTGGAAGAAAAGTCTTGGTAAGGATTTGCTTAGTGGCTGGGGTAAAATGGGTGGTCCTCACTCAGAACACACCACTTTTCTATTTGATATTTATTATTTCCTAAATCTGGTTTTAATCAATAGGCTTATAAAGGCACAGACTGTGGTCAACTCCTAATTTTCAGTCAGAGGTTTCAATCACAATGTTATATTTACATTCCAAATTCTATTACCTGGAAAAGGGAAAACCTTTGCAACCCACCAAGCACAAAGTAAAATGTTTCTTCAACTAGTGTGAGTCTAAACAAGAGTAATTATTCTTGTGCAAACATTTTGGGAAATTGTTTAGTAATGTATATTAAAATCATGTGTATCCATTCCAATCTTGAGTATATCCCCAGGAAAAATGAGTACTTGTGCCCCCCTGAAAAGACATGAAGAAGAATGCTCACAGAAATGTTAAAATAGCTGAAAACTAAGAACAGTGCAAATATTCATCAATAGGAGAATAGCTACATAATTGTGGTATATCCATATACTGGAATATTATACAGTAATGAAAAATAATGAACTGCTACATGAGTGAATCTCACAGACATAATATTGAGTGAAAGAAGCTAGAGATAAAAGCCACATATTGTAATATTTCACTTATACAAAGTTCAGAAATAGCAAAAACTAATCATAATGATAGAGGTTGGGCAAGTGGTTACTTTCAGAGGAATATGGATGAGATAGGGCATGAGGGAGCCTGCTTAGATGCTGGAGAGGTCCTACATCTTAAACAGGGTGGTGTTCCTCCAGGTATAAACACATGTAAAAATTTATCAAGACAGGCTTGGCACGGTGGCTCATGCCTGTAACCCCAGCACTTTGGGAGGCTGAGGTGGGTGGATCATCTGAGGTCAGAAGTTCAAGACCAGCCTGGCCAACATGGTGAAACCCCATCTCTACTAAAAATACAAAAATTAGCCAGGTGTGGTGGCGGGTGCCTGTACTTCCAGCCACTTGGGTGGCTGAGGCAGGAGAATCACCTGAACCAAGGAAGCAGAGGTTTCAGTAAGCCAAAATCATACCACTGCACTCCAGCCTGGACGACAGAGCCATATATATATATATATATATATTTTGAGATGGGGTCTTATATATATGTATGTATACACACACACATACACACACACACACAAAGACATACACTTCAGATTTATTCTATGATATTTGTTATACCTCCATTTTTTCAAAAGTGACGGTATTGAAGATGGAATGGCAATGCTTTTCCAAAGCCTCCTCTTTTTTTAGTCTTTGGTTGTCTTTCCCTAGGCTTCTTATTTCAGCCCCCGCTCAACTCATGTTTATCATTTCCTTTCTCATTATTTTCTCCTGTTTAGAAGTATGGCTATTTGCCACTTGAAAGCTTGGGATTTTGTTTTTTAATTACATAGTGAGGATGATATATCCATGTTTAAAGCCCTTAGAATTGTTAGCTGTAGTGATGGTAGTTATTTTATATTTACGACTCTATGGCTGAAAATTTTGCCCTATATATGAAACATCATCAAGGTATGTATATGCATTTTGGAACCTACCATACAAAAAAGAAAACGTTTGTAATTTTTAAATTTGTGATTTTTGGTTGTTTTTTTTTCTTCTTTGAGATGGAGTCTTGCTCTGTCACCCAGGCTGAAGTACAGTGGCACTATCCTGGCTCACTGCAACCTCCACCTCAGAGGTTCATGTGAATCTCCTGCCTCAGCCTCCCAAGTAGCTTACGCATGCCCACTACCATGCCTGGCTAATTTTTGTATTTTTAGTAGAGACAGGGTTTTACCATGTTGGCCAGGCTGGTCTTGAACTCCTGATCTCAGGTGATCTTCCTACCTAGGCCTTCCAAAGTGCTGGGATTACAGGCATGAGCCGCTGTGCCCAGCCAGGATTTACATTTCTGTTGTAACTTTTCTGTTTCCTTGAGCAAGAGTCACATGACTTCTTAGCCCTCTCATTTACCCTACATAATAAATAGGCGTGAAAGTATATTTGCCACTGCACAGGTGGAAATCATATACTGTAGGAAACATGTCTGTGTTCAAAACTCATAAGAATGCTTTCAGAATGCAAAATTTAGTTGTGCGATTTTTTTGAAAACAATTATTTCTCTTTGCGAATTCAGCCAGTTCTTGGTAGGATAAACTAGTGAGCTGTTTTCTCCCAGTTGCTTGACTTCAAGGCAGGTTCTCGTTCCCACCGGGTGGGAAATCCCATGAGTGCCCTCTGGTGGCAAAAAGGAATGATTGCATCATCTTACGGATTTCCTCCGCCTGGAATTGCCTTAGTCACCAAACTCATGGATGTGTCTTTGTTCTTAATTCCACTGGAGAATTCTCTGACTTTTTTCCTCAGGACTGTGAAAAACCAGGAACTTCTTGCCTAACAGCGCACTGTAACTTTAGTGCTATTGCTAAAGAGGAAAGTCGTACTATAGACATACACATGCTGCTGAACACAGAAATACTGAAAAAGGTAAGCCCCGATGAACCGCGCTTTAGGGACACGTGTAGGAGCATTTGAATGGCTGACATCCGATTTGGGGGAAATTTTAAAAAGGAAAGAGAGGGAAGGAGGGAAAAGGAAAGCATTTGAATTGGTGTCCTCATGATACTCTGGCTGCATCCCCCTTTGCTGTCTACAAGAGACTCTTTTTATGTATTTAGGGGGTACAGATTCCTTACATGATTACTCCGTGTGGTGGTGAAATCCAGGCTTTTAGTGTGCCCATCACCTGAACAGTGAACACGTACCCAACAGGTAACTTTTCCACCCTCACACCCTCCCACACTTTGGAGCCTCCAATGTCTCTGTTCATTCCACTCTTTGTGCCAATGTGTACCTGCTGTTTAGCTCCCACTTACAAATGAGAACATGCAGCATCTGACTATTTTTGAGTTATTTCACTTAGAGTAATGGACTCCAGTTCCATCATGTTGCTGCAAAAGACGTGATTTCATTCTTTTTATGGCTGAGTAGTATTCCATGGTGTATGTAAATATACGTCACATTTTCTCCAACCAATCATCCATTGATGGACACTTCCGTTGACTCCCTATCTTTGCTGCTGTGAATAATCTGCCCTCCAGTTTCCGGCGCAGGTATATTTTTGTACAGTGTTTCTTTCCCTTTGGGTAGATACCCATGAGGGCGATTGCTGGATGGAATGCAGTCCTGTTTTCAGTTCTTTGGGAAATCTCCATGCTGCTTTCTTGATGGCTCAGCTAACCTTCCCGGCAACAGTGTGTAAGCATTGCCTTTTCTCTGCATCCCCACCAGCATCTTGGTGGCTTTTGTTTAATTGTTTAACAACTGTCTGGCTGCCCCTTTGGAAACTTTCCCTGCAGTTGTCATTGGTGATTTTGCTAGTAGACAACACCAGGGTAAAACGCCAGACCCTGGCTACTCAGTGTGGTCCGAGGACCTGCAGCAGCAACATCACCTGAGAGTTTATTAGAAATGCAGAATCCGGGGCTCATCCCAGACTTAAGAGTCAGCATGTCAGTTTAACAGGTTCCCCAGGGATCTTGTTGGCACATTTAAGTTTCTCCTGTGTTAGCATCAGAAGCATCTGGAGATCTTGTTAAACCACAGATTCCTTTGGGGCAGAGTCTGAGGCTCTCCAGCTCCAACAAGCACCTAGGTGATGCCCGTCCTGCAGGTCTGCAGACCTTGCTTTATATGAAGGTTGGCTAACCTTTTCTGTGAAGGGCCAGTAGTAAATACTTCAGGCTTTGCAGGTCCTACAGCCTCTTATGACTGCTCAACTCTGCCATCGTGTTGCAAAAGCAGCCGTAGACAACACTCAAATGAATGGGCAGGGCTGTGATCCAGCAAAACTTTATAAAAACAGGCAGAGGCCCCGGGTTGACCCTTGAGCCCTAGTTTAAATGACACTTTGTTTTAGTCCAACTTTTGACTCTCAGGTCACTTTGCTATTATGAGTTTATCACAAGCGGTTCATTAAAAGGCACCTCAGCCAGGGTGCATCAGTGGCTCTTGAAGAATCATACAAATGTACTATGATTTATTTTAAGATGAGAGCTGCTGAGAGGCCACTTCCAATAAAATGCTGTAAAAATAATTGCATGTGAAGATAAAACGAAGCATGCCTGTTAGCCACAGAGATGCCAGCTATTTTTCTTTAGAAAGACTAAATGTGTTCATCTGTACAAACCTATCCGCGTGTGAAGGAATAGCCTTAGAAAAGTCGTTCCGTGGTTGTTTTTAAATAGACACAGCAGTAACATGCTGACCTAAGAGGATGCAGGCTTCAGGGGATGTTTTTCCATTTTCAGTCTGAAGCTCTTACAGCCCTCACATACCCAAAGAGAGCGGTGCACAGTTCTGGTCTCTTTGGTTTGCTCTGGAAGGAAACTGGTTTGGGGCAAGTTGGACTCACAGCCAGTGTCTTCTTCTCCCTTTATAAAGCAGTGTTAGAGGGGGACCAGGCATGGCTTAGAGCACCACACCCTCTGATTCCAGAAGGGAGCCTGGAAGCCCCGTGTCTTGGGAAGTACCTTTCTGACGTGTGTCCCCGGTCAGGCTGGAGGACTTTGCCCCTGCACACTTACCTGTCCTGTCTGTATGCTTCACAAGCGGTGCTGCAGACAGCTTTATTGCCTGTGCCACGCTTGCCACTGTCCACAGAGCCCTGGTGGCTGAAAGCCACTCTGATGTCTCCTTCATCCTCAACCCAGATAGCTGCTGCCTACACTTCAGTTATTTGCACTTAGTCATGCACACTCTGCAGCCTGGTTCTTCTGCATTTCTATCCCAGTAGCCAGTGGTGACCCTTTGCCTAAGGAACATGTCCCAGTGACTGTTGTCCCCATGCGCCAGCCAGGCAAATGGAGCCCCAGGCAAGAGAGCTGAAAGCGGTGGGGTGTCACATGAAGCCTTTGAGGCTCCTTCTCCATGTGCCCTTTCAGCAGAAACCAGCAGCACTTCCAGGTGCAGAGAAAAACTTAGAACCAAGCTGACCTGGAAGCCAGATGAAGCCCCAGCTGCTCCCGGAGCTTCAGTCGCCCTGAAGCCAGCTCCAGCCTCCCGTGGGGAGTGGAGCCCACATGGCTCCAGGCCTCCCGAAGGATGTGGAGCGGCGCCAGGCTTGTGGTTCGCCCGGGCCTACAGTTGTATTTATTTTCCTTTTGACCTCAAGATCTGGACCCAGACAAGGGAATTTGAGGTTTTACTGTTTTGACCTTAACGAGTTTTCATTTGAAATGTGGGATCTGACTTTTAAAATCACTGTAGCACTCTTTGGAAGTGCTCTTCCAGTCCGTGTGGCTTTCCACACTGATTCACCACTGAGGCCCATCCTGTGCCAGACTCCTCGTCTGCTCGGCCTGCAACATTGGCAGGTACCATTCTTATTATCGTTAGTAATATCCAAGGTTATTTTTATTTAATTTTTTATATAAATATTTTTAGAGACAGGGTCTCGCCCTGTCACCCAGACGGAAGTACAGTGGAGCAGTCATAGCTCGCTGCAGCCTCAAACTCCTGGGCTCAAGTGATCCTGCCTCGGGTGGTCCTCAGCTAGGACTGCAGGCACATGCTTACCATGCCAGGTGATTTTTTCTTCAATGTTTTCCAGAGATAGGATGTTACCCAGGCTGGTCTTGACCTCCTGGCCTCAAGTGATCCTCCCACCTCAGCTTCTCAAAGTGCTGGGGTTACAGGTCTTGGCCATTGTGCCTAGCCCAAGATGATCATTATTATTCAAGATTGAAAATACAGCATATCTTGATACATAAATCCCCAACTTTATAAAACTGTTAAATTGGTGAAAGATTATTTGTATACAGAATTATTTCCTGCTTAAAGTGAGTTAACTGGAGTAACTTGAATGAGAGGCTTCCCAAAAGCATTTAAAATGTGTTTTAGGAAAAGAACAATAATTGGTGCGTAACTCCCAAGTCACATGTACAGACTGCGGTTCCTGGGTGCCCCAGAAGGCCTTTGTGGTTGCTTTGGCAGAGATGAGCAAAGAGTGCCCTTGGAACTATTTCCTATGGAGTCCTCTACCTTCCCGTTTCTTCGAGGGTTTAGCCAAATCTGGCGTCTGAGTGTGAGCTCCTTGCGTGACAGGCAAGCTGAGGGGATGTGGGTGGGGACACCACTAACACCTTGCCTTTGGAGCCCCTCCTGCCCTGCCCCACAGGTAGAATGTTGAGTGCACTGGTTCTCTGCTGTCTGTGTCCACGACAGAAGCCAGGCTGCCCTTCTGCTCCACAACCAACCTGTACCACTGGCTTGAGGTTCTGGCTCCTCCCCGGGCCACAGTTTTGTCAGTGCCCGTCTTCTTCCAAATTCATTCTCCGTCCCTGCTATGGCTCCATTTTCCGGTTATCTGGAATCTGCACCTGCGGCAAAGCTTCTGCATCTGGCTGGGGGGTGATTCCTGAGTCTTGGATACGCTCCCCTAACCCCCGCCCCTTTCTCCTTAGGGTTCATTTATAAGCCGGATATTTTCCCCTTCCCCATCTCCCCATCAGGTACCCTTTTTCAACGTTAAATGGTTTTTACTCCAAAACAGCTTCATTTAAGAGCAAAGAAATAGGCCGGGCGCGGCGGCTCAAGCCTGTAATCCCAGCACTTTGGGAGGCCGAGGCGGGTGGATCACGAGGTCAAGAGATCGAGACCATCCTGGTCAACATGGTGAAACCCCGTCTCTACTAAAAATACAAAAAATTCGCTGGGCATGGTGGCCCATGCCTGTAATCCCAGCTACTCGGGAGGCTGAGGCAGGAGAATTGCCTGAACCCAGGAGGCGGAGGTTGCGGTGAGCCGAGATCGCACCATTGCACACCAGCCTGGGTAACAAGAACGAAACTCCGTCTCAAAAAAAAAGAGAGCAAAGAAAGAGTTAAAAGCAACTCATGTGAAGGGTTTGAGGGTTGTGGTCAGAACTGGACGATGCTCATGAATGTAGATCAGATGCCTTCTGTGGAATGCCGGGCCTAGGTTTGCCGCACACAGTTAAACAGCTTTATTTATCCTCAGCTCCTTGTGAACATGTCAATATCAGTATCCAAATAGCTGGCTCTTACTGCTTGGAAACCACAGCATACAGCTTGTGTGTGTTGATTACTGGCAAACTCCATCATTTCCCAGCAGCCACCATGATCTGCAAAGAATTCTCAAGAGAGACCCTGGAAGTCTGTATTTATGTGGATTCCTGGGATGGAGCGGTATCTGGTTCAATGAGAAAATCTTTGTCTGGGCCACATGGAATCATAGAATTGCAGTTCTGCCCAGTCCCTCTCAAGGCCCAGCCATTATCATAGAAAACTCTTAGAGTAAGTCGTGTTTTTTCTTCCACAGGACAGTTCGTCTGTCATCCAGTTCATGTCCCGCGCCAAGGTGAAGGTGGATCCTGCCCTAAGGGTGGTGGAAATAGCTCACGGGAACCCAGAAGAGATGATGGTGAGTCAGCCACTCCAGGACAGCCCTCCTCAGAGGGCAAGAGAAGCTGGGTGACTTGGAAACCTGGAGCTGGAATTTGAGGGTCAAGACAGTCTCAGAGCCAAGGTGTTGGGCTTGTGGCAGACTCGAGACTGTACCTGCCTTGGCTTCCAGGCTGCCCTGGAGAACCTCTGTGGCTTGTTGTGATAGCATCGTCCTTTAGGATGCCATCGTTACGTGAACGTTTCCCGCTATGACTGTCCAAAGGGAAAATGGTCTAGAAGTACCCTCCCTAACAGGGCTTGGATTTCCTGTGGAGCCAGGTCTGTTTATGGCTTTCCTAGACCTTTCCTAAGGCAGACAGCATCTGCCTTATCCATCATGTTACTCCATGGGTACATTACTGTGTTTTGGGTTTGGTTTGGTTTTTAAGAGACAGGGTCTTACTGTGTCACCCAGGCCGGAGTACAGTGGTGCAGTCATAGCCTTGCAGCCTTGAATATCTGGCCTCAAGGGATCCTCTCACCCTAGCCTCCTGAGTAGCTAGGACTACAGGCACGCTACCATGCCTAATTTTTATTTTTATTTTTTGTCAACATAGGGTCCCACAATATTGCCCAGGCTAGTCGGTCTCAAACTCCTGGCTTCAAGCAACCCTCCTTGAAGTCTCCCAAAACACTGGGATTACAGGCCAACACTGGGTGTTTGAATGACTTAAAGAGATCACATCCAAATTGCCAAGACCTAGGAACTTCTCTGTCACTCTCTTTTTGCCACCTTACCCCTTCTCCCCATAACATGCGGTTAGCACCCGGGCCTCAGAGGCACGGGAGGATGTGGCTAACCACGAGGCTTAGATGTGGAGGCATGGGAGAGGCTGGAGGGGAGCTGCGGCCGTGGACTTGTATTGCCTTTGATTGTTGTTCCTGCAGGAGCAGGGGCTTGGTGGGGGTCCATCCTGTGTTTGACGCCACACTCAGCTCCCAGGGGAGTAGAGGAGGAAGCAGCAGCCAATGCACTGCTTTTGCCAGTGAGCTGTGCAATGATGCTACCTTTCTGCATCCCTTCTGTGGAAGTTACCTTCTCTCAAGAAAGACTTACCCTCTCTTAGAAGAGTCAGTGTTGCTGTGGCACGTTGACAAAGTGTTAAATTCGTAATGCTTATGTGCTTAGAAATGATTGTTGACTGACTCTGCGAAAACAGCAGACACCACATGTCGAAATGTCAGAATGGGGATCAAACCAGAGACCACTCTTACAAGACCCTGGTTGGGAAGGGTTCATAGAGAAAATAAATGCTGGGCCAAGGCAGGCAGATCACCTGAGGTCAGGAGTTCAAGACCAGCCTGGCCAACCTGGCAAAACCCTATCTCTACTAAAAAATACAAAAATTAGGTGTGTTGACAGACTTCTATAATCCCTGCTACTGAGGAAGCTGAGGCAGGAGAATCACTTGAACCCCGGAGGCAGAAGTTGCAGTGAGTCAAGATGGTGCCACTGCACTCCAGCCTGGGCAACAGAGCGAGACTCCATCTCAAATAATAATAATAATAATAACAACAACAACAATGCTTAGGGACCTCAATAAAACTCCAGTCCTGCCCCTGCTTCTGGTGAGTAAGAGATGAGAACGTCAGTGAGTATGGGATGAATATGAATTCCTGAATGAGGGAGAGGTTGGGCATTCCCTACTCAGTAAAGGAACAAGTGTTCCATGCAGACTGTTAACACTCTACCCACAAGAGATTGTCCAAGCACTACTTTTGTCTGTCTGTCTGTCTGTTGGAGACAGGGTCTTACTTTGTCACCCAGGCTGGGGTGCAGTGGTGCAATCGTGGGTCACTGCAGCCTCCACCTGTCAGGCTCAGGCCACGCACTAATTTTAATAATAGAAATCAAATGGAGTGATGCTGGGTCATTTACTACTTGGGGTCAGGTTTTCTGGCAGGTCGAGTATTTGGAGCTGGCATTTCCCTTTTCTTCCTTGCCTTCTGACCATTTGCCTGCTGATGCAGACCTCCACCTGTGAAGTGAAAGAGAAAAGGGGTTCCCTGCTCGTTGTCATAGTTCTGTTTAAAGAGTTTTATAGAATGAAATACATGCCTACCATGAGAGGTTTAGAACGTTCTGGTAAACCAGAGTGTTAACAGGTAGAAGCTAATGGAAACAACAGGTTTTCTACATGTGGAATCCCTTGTGTAGATGAAAATTTAAAAAATCACTGGGCAGCTTGCCTTCCGTCACAGGACTGAGCTGTGGGATCCGGGGAAACATTGCTTAACATCTTGTTGTTGGATTCTGAGTCATCTGTACTCCCCAGAATATCACTTCCATTAATTACTGGTCCATTTTGAGCACTATGGTGATATTTTCATTATCAAGAGTTTTTTTGGAAGAGGCTGAGTTTTTTTTAGCATTCCCAAGAAAAAAGTTAGCACACATGGGACTCCCACAGCGCCCCTTCCCCCTCCTTTCCATGACTTTGCCTTTTCAGTCCCTGAGCCACCATGAAGTTCTACAATCTGTTGTTCTCAAGTTTCTTGGCAGACAGAAGAAGTCTTTTCTGAGTAGGAAGGTTTGCCTTTTTAGAACAAACACGTTCTTTCCTGCGTGATCCTTCTGAATGCCTGGCCCTCTGTCAACCATGTCTGAAGGGGAATTTCCATAGAGGCTTGCCATCAAGTTTAAGTCAGGCAAAATTTCAGAGGATTTTAGATTAGGCATCAAATTGTTAGGGCCTTGGAAGGAGCAGGAAATGTGCTTGCATTTGGTATCAAGCAAGGTGTGGGCGGGGAGGGGAACAATCAGATTTTTAACCACATAACATGAGCATGGTGGTAAATTGATCTGATTGAGAAATCAAACAATTTTCCTGGGATTATTTTTTTTTTTTTTACAGGAGATTTTATTTTATTTTTTGAGACAGAGTCTTGCTCTGTTACCCAGCCTGGAGTGCAATGGCATGATCTCAGCTCACTGCAACCTCTGCCTCCCGGGTTCAAGTGATTCTTCTGCCTCAGCCTACTGAGTAGCTAGGATTACAATCATGCACTACCACACCTGGATAATTTTTGTATTTTTAGTAGAGATGGGGTTTCACCATGTTGGTCAGACTGGTCTTGAACTCCTGACCTCGTGATCTGCTCTCCTTGGCCTCCCAAAATGCTGGGATTACAGGCATGAGCCACTGCGCCCAGCCTACAGGAGTTTTAAAATGCATTTTATTTGAGTAGTTATTTTATGTTTTCTTAAAACGGTTATTTTATTGCACTGAAAATAAACTAGCTAGTTCATATAACCAATCTACATTCAAAGCCATGCTTACAATTTTTCGCTAGTCCGTTTTTCTGTTCTCAGCGTTATTACAAATGCTTCATTCCATCATCAAGTTGAATTCTTCAGCATCTTCTATATCATTTCCAGGGACATCTCTGGGAAGTAGTGGTGCCTGTCTTCCCTCAGAAGCACACTGATGACTCCAATACACCCACAGTTCACACCATTTCCATTCTCTGAGGTGTGCCACTTTTTGGCACGACAGAGAAATCACACTACTGGCATTTGAAAAACTAAATTCTGGGCCTGAGTAGGTCATGACTGCGGAACCTTAGGTCTTATTTGCTTGGTCCTTTGTAGTCCTTTACTATCTCATTTATCTTCATGATAACCCTTAAATTTAAGTAAGGTAGCGTTATGTTCATTTTATGGAAGAAGTTCAGTCTCAAAGAGATCACAGTCTCCCAGAGATCCCACAAGTAGTTATCTATTAGGCAGAGCTAAACTCACACACTCTCACTCAAGATCCTGGTACCGGTACATGCCGTGCTAATAAGTGTGCTGAAATGGATGAAGCGGCAATGTCTCAGATCCCTTCCAGTGACCCTGTTCTCTGCTTCTACTTATTATTTTTCCTCTCTTCTCCCAACTAGCATTAACATCCGAAAGTATATGTAATCACTGAATATCGTTTACCATGATTTTTTCATTTAATTACTCTTTAAATTTTTCTATTTCCATGTTAAATCCAGAGAAATGTTACTTTTTCAAAAGTTTCTACAGCTTCCTGCCTCTCTAAAAGCTGTGGGACTTAACTATTTGTTTGTTAAAGCAGAAATTCCCAACATTTTGTAAATACCCTGAATTACTTTTTATAACAGTAAAGACAATCATTCCATACTTAAAACCAATTCAAAATAAAATAAATCCGCAATACTTCTTATTCCCTGGAGTAAGAATTGTAATTAGATTCTATTGACTTGTTATTTTCTCTTGTGGGAAACACTATAAGTCTACCTTGCTATCAAGTCTCTTTCCCTAACAAGAAAACGTCAGTCTTCAGAGCCAGGAAAGCTTTTACTTTCACTAATGAACTAAACACCAAACTTAGAAAGTAAAAGTTAAATGAGGGATTCAGGACATTTCCCAAAGGGTCATATGACCAATTTAAAAGTTGGTATGAGGTGGCTAAAATAACAAATTAACTCTTACTTATAATAAAGGTACAGATGTGCTGATGAGTCATGCTGACATGTGCACGTGCAATATGCCTAAACCAAATTAAAGGAAAACAAAATACATTCTATGGCAATCTTGAAAAGTCAGGGAGCTCAATAAATATTAAGAGTGTGCTCTCAACAATTAGCATTAAACACTTAACATAATTAACATAATTTAATGCGCAAAAAATGAGAAAATATACAGGGTGAGGGGTGAGGAGTACACCTAGGAAATTGTTGGGATTTTCTTCATTTTCACTATCTTGCTTTCTTGTCCAGGAGGGAAGATTTTTGACTTCAAAAGTAACAAAATATTCAAGAAAGCAATTCAGATCTTTCTGGTCTAAATGATATTTTTGTGCTATTTTCTCAGCAGTCCATGTTTCTGGATAAAGTTTTTGATTATTGAGAAGTGTCAATGCTTCTATAATGAAAATTTTGCCTTTGGGAATTTATCCCATCCAAGTGACAACCTTTCGGTGATGTGCATTCTTTGGCTCTGGACATGTTTCAGCAGCTTTTACCTGTGCGGAAGACACAGGGTCTTTGAAATCAGCATACGCATCTTTTAGAGGTGACGGCAGCTTGTTACCTTTACGAGCAAGCTCTCCCTTAATTTCTGGATAGAGACTAATCTGCTCTCACAGGAGGCTGGAGGTAGAGAGGGGCCTGGGAGCGGGAGAGGGCTTCATCTTGCTGATTTCCCATTCCCGCCCGATTCTCTAGGTTGAAATTCCTGACCCCACAAGTCATCACAGCCCCCATCTCCTCATAACATGATGCCCTCAGGTTCGTGCCGCACGTGGGAACACGGGCGCAGGAAACCTCCAGGGTGCCCGGAGCATGTGCACATGTCCTGTGATTCTTTATATCTTTTGTTTGTATGCCGTGATGCAAACTATGCTTTACAGAGCATTTGGGTGAATAACTGGAAATATGTCATAGATTCTTGAGGCTTTGCCTGGTTCACTAATGACCCTTCTTGGGGAGTCTAGGGCCAGCCACACCAGCCAGACCTGGCTCTGTACAGACCCGAACCTGAGGATGCCAGGGGAGGCCTGCGGGACTGCACAAAGTGCTGGTTGTGAGGTGCCCATTACATGTTGAATTTTGTATTCAGCCCAGCTCCACTTACCTTTCAGGGACTGAGTAGGGGGTGAGAGGGGAAAAGCCAGAACATGTTTGAGGCCCACAGAAACCATAAAGATGAAGAACAGGATGAACGTAGCTAATCATGCCCCGGAAAGCTGGCCGAGGAAAGAAAAGGAATTTATCTCCAGGAAGGCCTTCAGAAAGAAAACGAGTAGGCTCTGGAGAGGTTCACTCTCTTCATGCAGCCTAAAAAGCCCTCAGATGATGCAGCCTAAAAAGCCCTCAAATCAAGACGTTATAGAATCAGCTCCGTTGCTGCAAGACATCCCCTCAAACTCCCGTCTGTCTGTATGAGACATGTACTCGAGTTCTTGCTATTTTCTTGATATTTTCAAATAGCAGAATACATGATAAACACCTAAGTCCACAGATTGGTGGGTAAGCTGCTGCCATGTGGAGCGTGCACCAGACTAAGGTCTTGAGTGCCAGCCAGAAAGACTAGCTCTGTCTCGCTTCAGCAGAATCAGAATGGACTCAGGCTATCCAGTGGTACTGCTCAGAATTGCGCTGGAAGGCTAGAGAACCAGACCAAAAATCAGAGAGATCCAGAAACCTGCGGGCTACAGGCTAGGTCCAGGCACAGAAAGTCTGGCATGGTGACCTGGACACTGGGCACAGCCGTCCCTGGCTTCCCCATCTTGTGCTCTGGAGCCAGGCAGAATCCTTTCTACTTCTAGAGTTGCTGAGAAAGTTCAACGATACCAGCATGAAGCTCCTAGAAGAAGGGCAGGTGCACAGCCGCTTCTCAGGGCGGCACAGCACCTTGCAGTCCTGCCCACACATGACTTCACAGCACTCCCGGCACTGCCCCACCAAAGATGCAAGCCTGGTATCTCAACCAGAGAGGCATCTTTCAACAGGGCAAACAAGATTACCCCAAAAGCCTGCCACTTACCATTCCTTTGGTGCACTGCTTCTAGAGGCAAAGTTTACCACTTTTGCTGTCATGAAACAGACTGTGACTCATTATTTATCATTTATGTGACCAATTACAGTTACAGTCATGTTCCATATGATGATAGAGTCTTTCCCCCTTGAACCTCACATTATGCTGCGATGTAGGATGGAGAGGAGGGTTGTTGAAGGGTCACCACCACCCTCATCCTGTGCTGTCCACATTGGGTGGTGGGCAGTTCTTTCTTCTCACCTACCTCCCCACGTGTGAGAATTAAGCTCTGACCATCAAGAATTGAGAAAACTTTCGGTATAGTCTGCCAAACACACGAGGCAAAGGTCATCATTAGAAAATGATGGGGAGCAGGGCTCTCACACTCCTGTACCTGCCGGTCATTGGTTGGGGCTACTCCGGAGGTAGTAACCCCAAGTACTTGTTTGATGAGCATTTAATGAGGGCTTGCTAAGAGCCAGGCACTGTGCTAGGCACTGGGGATTCACTGGGGAATGAAGGAGACATGATCCCCACCCTCCCAGGGCAGCCGTCAGCAAGGACGCAAACTTAGATTCTATTTCCAGTTGAGCTTGGTCCCCAGGGAGTAGCCTGTTTCAGATTGGGGGCCGAGGAATGTTTCTCCAAGGAAGCTGAGACTGGTAGGTGAGAAGGAATTCGCTTAGTGAGCATGAGGAAGAGTGTCCCAGTTGGGGAGGAGAGCTGTATGGAGCCCCAAACGGCTTGGCTTCTTCAAGGCACTGAAAGACCAGGTAGCAGGAAGCTGGTGAGCAGCGAAGAGAACTACAGTGGACGTAGGCAGAGTCCACACCAGGTAACACCACTGGGCGGTTACAAAGGAAACCCATTGAAAGCTCTGTTTGGAGCAGTGAATGGCATGATTCAATGTATGTTCTTTAAAAATCATAGGCCACTGTGCGGACACGGGATTGTAGGGGCAAGGGTGGAAATAAGGAGCCGGTTAGAAGGCTGCGACCGTCACCTGGCAAGAGGTCAGGGTGCCAGAGGAGGTAGAGCAAGTGGCCAGTAGGTCTGTATCAGTGAAGGTGCGGTGACTGGTGCCAGTCACACGTAAGGAGTGCTTACCCTGCAGGGCTGGGAGGGGTCTGGTGTCATCTCAATGCAAAGCCCCTTGCACGGCACATCCACAGGGGCCCTCCGTTAATAGTGGCTGTCATGCATAAAGAGATGGCCAAGGAGAAGATGAACCCATGAAAATGAGCCACCTTCTCCCCAGATCCTCAAGTCCTGGTCAGTTTAAATCCAAGTTTCCAGTCATCATGATCACCACCACCATCATCATCATCATTATTATTTTTAGGCAATAGAACCCATTTCTACATTGAAGTATGCTTTGGTTGACTCAGGGGTGAGGTTCCTGGAACTCCCTCTTGGTAGCTTCCAAGCCACCGTTTTCCCTTGATGGCTTCCATAGCCCCTCACTGGGCCGCTGGGCTCTAAAGAAGCCACTGTTATGGAAAGTGGTATTTTCAGAAGGTTGCCCAGTGCGTCGGAAGCTTTCACTAGACGCTAGTTATACCCCCAGTAAGGATGAACAAGATGAAATTTTTACCCTTAAGACTTCCACAGCCCCAAACAAGTCAAAACACCCACGCACACACACACGCACACCCATGTACACAGGCACATGCGCACACACACATACATGCACGCACATACCCGTGCACACACATGTGCACAGATGCACACAGGCACACGCACAGGCACACGCACACGTGCACATGCACACACATGCAGAGGCGTGCACGTGCATACATACATGCACACATGCATACACGCACGTGCACACACACGCATACACACCCCTGCAGCACTGTGTGCATATGTGCCCAAAGTGTCAATAAGGAATTTTCTACATGTACAAAGAAGATCAGGCATTCAAGATGAAGTCAGAGGGTGTCTCGGGCAGACCCTGAGATGAGGGCATCATGTAAGGAGTTTATTTAGGGAGGTGTTCCCAGTGGGACCCGGAAAGAAATGGGACAGGATAGGAAAGAGGAGAAGGGAAGCAAGGGTGAGATTTCAGGGACCGTCATAGCCTCACCCTGATCCTGTGTGAATTCTAGAACTCAACACCTTGGAGTTGGTCCTGCCTGGAAGCAGGTGAGCACGCACACATGTGCATACACACACTCACACACACGTGCATGCACATACATGCATGCGCACACATGCACACATGTGTGCAGACAGGAGTGGGCTGTCACACTCCTGTACCTGCCAGTCATTGGTTAAGGCTGCCTCAGAGGTAGGAACGCCAAGGCACTTCACCCTCTAAAAGTGAGGCAGGACTCTAGAGGTGAAGGCATGCCAAACCTGGGGGCTGGGCAGGCCGAAGCAAGAGAGGGGACCCAAGGGCATCTGGGCAGAGAACCAAGTTTTAGCCACAGACAGAAATGTTATCCACTCCAAGCTTGGGTGCTTCACTCAGCATGCGTGCCCATGTCCCATTAAGATGAATGACCTTGTGTGAGGTGTGCTCGAATCTGCTCACTTCCTGTGAGGTGCTGGGCATGTGCTATGATTACCTCCTGTCACTCTGGCATCACCCCTGTGAACCACACATTATGACTTCCATTTTCAATTGAGGAAGTGGAGACTCCGGGAGTGAGTGAGCCTGCCGGACGTCCCGCAGCTGGTCAGTGGAAGAGCCAGGTCTGCCCGCAGTTCTGCCTGTTGGCGAGCCCTGAGTCTCCCTTGACCCTTTGCCCCCCAGCCTGTGCTTTCCTGTAGCCCAGAGCCCACACATGAAGCAGGTGGGAGGAATCGCAGTCCTGGGTGGTAGACAGCTGACCCTCTGTCTTAGGAGTGACCCTTGGCTCTGATGGCCTTGGAAGCACATCATGTGCAGACTTACTTGGTGGTCAGTTGGCCTTGGACCTCTTCCATTGTGTCCTGGTCCTTAACCAGATGCGCAGATGTTCAGACAGGGGAATAAAGGCTCCTCGGGACAATCTATCACTTGAGGAAAATGAGCTCCATTTTCTCTCTCTCTAAGGAGCTATGTAAGGATTATGGAGAGTAGTAGATAGAACACCTCTCAGCACGTAGTAGGTACTCTACAAATGTGATCCATTACCAATAACAGGTATTAGCAGAGCCCAGCTCATTCCTCTACAAATTCTAACAGAGCAGGAAATTTCAGAAATGTGACACCTGCAGGCACGGGGCACGTTTGACATCTCGTTCATCACAGCACAGACTTACAGTGCCAATCTTGCCAAATGCACAGTTTGTTTTCTGTTCATTTATGTCATCTCCATAAATCTCCCTGTGCCCCTGAACTGGCTTGCTTTCTGAGGCTGAGTTCTGACAGGCATCTGAGGCATGATTCTGCTGAAAACATTTTTTCCAGCCTCTACCGCCCTGTCTTCCTCCTCCCTCCCCCACACCTCCACTGGCTATTAGATGGAATCAGAAGCAGGTGGAAATATCATGTCACTATCCCAAATGTCCTTCTCTTTCCACTTCTTATTGTATGTAAATCCCTTCCTTCTGTTGAGACGAGTGTGTGACGTTGACTGCAGAGAGCGTCTTGCCCCTGTCATCGACCTTCTGCTGGCCTAGGTGTGGAGTTGAACCTCCTCTTGGGTGGTATTGAGCTGTCCCCCTGCCACTGGAAGCCGTCCATGCAGCAGAGACCTGGGCGAGATGTACCTCCATTGTGGTCATATTCCTAGGCCTTGGGGAGACATGGGCATTGCCAGCTGTTACATTAGGCATATTTGCATTGGTTAGAACATAAAAGTTTTTCCAGAAACACAGAAGTAAATCAGATAGTGTGGTTTGGGTTCACCCACGGCCTCAGACTGGAAGCTGGCTTCTGGCCACTCCCTGACACCAGCTTGCCAACCTCAGGTGCATTAAACTCTACAGCAGTAGGCAGGGTGCCAGTGTGTGGACCTGCATCAAAGGCCTGTTTGCCCTCCTCAAAGGCCCCCTTGAGACAGATCCTCATGCTCATTTTCTTCTGTTTTGCTGGTCAGCATCCAGTGCATGAGCCCTCCAGCCAGGGTCCACACCAGGCCATCAGCCGTCCCTCCACTGGCCAGAGCGCCTGCCTTCCCCAGCTCAGCCTGCTACCACCCTCATAGCTACTCCCTCAAAACCAGCAGACTTCCCCTCCTCAGTCAAATTCCTCCTTTCACACCACCTCCTTTCTTATTGAAAGCATGGATCTAGCCTGGTGAAACCGTTTCCCCTGCAGCCCTCTCACTGGGGCTGTTTTTTTCCTTGCACTCCCACGTGTAGTTACGTCTTCCAATCTAGATTCATTTTGCAGCATACTTGCAAAATGCAAATTACATCACTCCCCTGCTCCAAACCCCCCGGTGGCCTCCCATTCCTCTTATGGTAAAGCATGGAGATCTTACTGCGGCCTCCATCTCCTGCCTTTCCGGCACATCGTGAGCATCTTCCTGTGGCTGCTTGTTCATTCTGTTTGCTCCAGTCCACTGGCTGATGGCTGTGTCTCACCCTTGCCAAGTTCACACATGCCAAAGGGTTCATTTCTGCTTGTCCTTTCACCTTCAGTTCAAGTGGCTCTTCAGGGAACTCTGTTCACTCCATGCCTCTATCATGAGGATCTTTTATCCTGATGAGCCTCTCCTTGTAGCACTTCCCACAGTGCTACAAGGCAAAATAAAGGCAAAATAAAATTTGCATTTATTTGCCTAACTGGCTGGTAGTCTCTGGAAGCTGGAAGTTCTGTGAGTGCAAAGACTGCCTATTTTATTCATCAATGAATTTCCACAATGTCTAGCACATAGGAGACACTACGGACACATTTGTTGGATGGATGGATGGAGGGATGGAGGGATGGATGGATGGAGGGATGGATGGATGGATGGATGGATGGACAGATGGATGGAGTGGATGGACAGATTGATTGACAGATGGATAGGTGGGTGGATGGGCAGATGGATGGTTGGATGGCCAGGACTCCTCCAAAAGATTTAACATTTGCAAATGTATTTTTGAAGGAGAAAGAAAATCACATTCAGAGACTCCAGCTTCAAATCCCACCATCTCTTTTGTTGCAGACTGAGTCATGCTCATAATTCATCCAATTTTTTAGCAGAAAGGATGTTGAATGTATTCATTTGTATATTTGTGAATCATATAATGAATCACTGCCTTGGTTCAGGTGACAGGAAGGCATGCATTCACGTCCTTATTGTATATGAATTCAGTTTACTGGAGTCCATAGACAAGAAGATTCATCATTACCTTAGAGAATGAGAAGGACCTAGAACTGCGACTGTGAAGTACACAGCTGTGGTTTTAAAACTCTGTTTTGTTGGAGCCATGGGTTCCCTTGAGTTGGTTCAGGGCCTGCTGAGGCCAGGGTAGGAAGAAACAGGGCTTAGAAAGAGAGGCTGTCCAGGTGTAGTGGCTCACATGTGTAATCCCAAAACACTGGGAGGCTGAGGCAGGCAGATAACTTCAGCCCGGAAGTTCAAGACCAGCCTGGGAACCTGGCAAAATCATGTCTCTACAATAATAATCATTATTATTATTATTATTATTATTAGTTGGGTATGGTGTGTGTGCCTATAGTCCCAGCTTCTCGGGAGGCTGAGATGGGAGAATCACTGGAGCCCAGAAGGTTGAGTCTATAATAAGCCAAGATTGTGCCGCTTCACAGTCTAAGAACAGAGTGGGACCCTGTCTCCAAAAAATGAAAACAAACGGGCTGAGTAGGCTGGATTCTAGCTGCCCACCTGAGTCGCTTTTATACATTGGGATGCTAGAGTAGGTTGAAAATTACTGTGTTTCCAAGATCTCAGAGAGTGATTAATTCTGCTGAAGACAGGGAAGTAAGGCAGGCTTCTTGGGAAAGGAGATATTGGAGCAGAGTCTCTTCTTCAAAGAAAAATTGGTTTTACTTGCCTTTAAAATGCTCAGTTAAAAAAAAATAGTAAAAAGTAGAAAAGAAATAATATTCTTAATATTAAAACGCACCTATTTAAAGAGTTCCTACTATATTTCTGCAAAGCTGAAATCTATATATTAGATAATCTTCTGATTTCTTTTTTTTTTTTTTTTTTTGAGACAGAGTCTTGCTCTGTTGCTCAGGCTGGAGTGCAGTGGCACAGTCTCGGCTCGCTGCAGCCTTGACATCCTGTGTTCATATGATCCTCCAGCCTCAGCCTCCCAAGACATTGGGATTACAAGCGTGCACCACCACACACGGCTAATTTTTGTGTGAGATGGGGTTTTGCCATGTTGGTCAGGCTGGCTTAAACTCCTAGCCTCAAGTGATCCACCTGCCTCACCCTCCCAAAGTGGTGGGATCACAGGCATGAGCCACCTCACCCAGCCTATTTTGTTTTATTTTATTTTTTATTTGTTTGTATTTTATTTTATTTAGACAGGATCTCGCTTTGTCACCCAGGCTGGAGTGCAGTGGCACAGTCATGGCTCACTGCAGCCTTGACATCCTGTGTTCATATGATCCTCCAGCCTCAGCCTCCCAAGTAGCTGGAATGACAGGTGCATGCCACCATGCCCAGCTAATTTCTGTGTTTTGTAGAGACAAGGTCTTGCTATGTGACCCAGACTGGTCTTGAACTCCTAGGCTCAAGCAACCCTCCCACCTTGGCCTCCCAAAGTGCTGTGATTATAACCATGAGCCAGCATCTTCTGATTTTTTAACTTAGCATAATAAACTTATCATCTTCCCCACATTATTACTATGTTTTCAAAAGTATCTATAATTTGGAAATCAGGCAAAAGGATGATTACATATCCTTTCAGTGTCAGACTGGAGCTTGCCCTAGCCCCTTTCTACTCAAAATGTGGTCCACGGACCAGATTATTTGCAATCTAGGCTGTCAGGCCCCACTCTAGACTCTAATTCAGAATCTGCCTTTTGACACACTTCCTCATGTGATTCTTACACACAGTAAAATTTGAGAAGCACTGATCCGCAGGCCTGCCTAACCCTCCAGGGCCCAAATTCTGTGAAGTTACATATTAACTTATGGAAGGCTGATAAGTTATAATGACTCTTGCCAGTAAAGATAAAAATGATTTCTGTTTGACCGGAAATATAATCCCAAAGGTTAGAGTTTATCACCTTGCAGGGTACTAGCCAGGTTTGTATTTGATTTAGTAATCTGATTTCAGTAATGATTTTTCCTGTGACTACACATTTTTTTTCTGGTCTTTTTAAAACTAGCTTCACCACCCTGCTGCCTTCCTCAATAATAAATGAACCTTTGCCATCTATTCACTGTATATTTACATAAGAATTATGTTTTTAACTTTTTGAAAATCAGGCTTTGACAGTCAGCTTGACTTTCATCATTTCTGATAGTTCTGCGACATTCTATTTTGCGACTGACCACAGTTTACTTATCTACGGCCCTTAGGTTAGACGCTTAGGATATTGCTAGTTCAGCACCAATCTAAATAATTCTGCAGTGAACATTTTTGAGCATCAAACTTTTTCTGTATTTTGTATTTCTTTCCTTTGAGTAAGTTTTCAGGTACAGAATGAATGGATCAAAGGGCATGAACGTTTTTATTATTTATTTATTTATTTATTTATTTTGAGACAGCCTTGCTCTGTCACCCAGGCTGGAGTGCAGTGGCGCCATCTTGGCTCAGTGCAACCTCTGCCTCCTGGGTTCAAGTGGTTCTCCTGTCTCAGCCTCCCAAGTAGCTGGGACTACAGATGTACACCATCATGCCTGGCTGATTTTTGTATTTGTAGTAGAGACGGGGTTTCACCATGTTGGCCAGGCTGGTCAAGTATGAACGTTTTTAGATGAGCAGTAATGAGCATGTCAGATGAACAAGGATGGAAGGGCATTCCAGGAGGCAAGAGCAGCCTGCAGAGAGGCTGAGGACCACCCGTCTCATAGGGGAGAGGCCTCTAACTGGCTAGAATGTAAATATGTATCCTGGAAGCAGCTGGAAAGGTAGGAAGGAGACAAGAATGTAAAGAGCCTGGTGTCCTGATTTAGATGCTCAGCCTAAAGGAAAGCCATGGACCCTGTAAACCGAGAAGTGACATGGTGAGACCTGTGCTTTAGGAAGACAACTCTAACAGCAGGGAGGCCTCTCCAAGCCTCCTGCAATAGTGCTAGTGAGAGAAGATGAGATGTGAGCCAGGAAGTACCTGGGATGGAAAGAAGAGGATGGAGAGAAACGATGTTTAGAAAGGTGTAGCACTTAACCAGGATCACCCGGCTCATTGCTGGTGGAGACGGGACCTGATCATCTGTGCTTCTTGACTCTCTGTGTATCCAGGCTGCTGTTCCTTCCTTGGGGTTTTGTTTTTTGATCTAAGATATGACTTGTTAGAGCTGCAGGATGCTCAGATCATCACTCGGATGAGTTTATGGGAGTTGCGATGTGAGAGAACAGGCTGAGGCTCTGCCAGAGCACGGAGCACGCATCCAAGGGGATAAGCAGCACGCCTCAAAGTAAGATGAGATAAAGCCCACATTCCAGGGAAGTGACAGGGCATTCTTGTGGAACTTGCCAGACTAAACTGTAGCTGCAACATTAACCTCCATGTCCACAAACCCAGACTCCAACATGGCTTTGCTGGTATACAGATTTCAGTGTTCCTAAGAAGCCATCTGGGTTAGTACAGGGGGCTGGGCTTTGCAGCTAACCCCACTGAGCTCAGTGTCTCAGTCTGATTTATAGTCAGCAATAAGGTTTAGCAGACTTTTCTCACACCCAGGTGCTTTCACAGAACTGCCACTTTCCCCACCAGACCCCATTTCACAGAAGAAGAGAAAGTAGTATCTTTGTTGCCTACGGTTGCACCAGGACCAGGATTAAAGCTAGCACTCTTCTCTCTCCATCTTTCCTGTACAAGACACCATGAGAGATTCCAAATGCAAGAGGTGATTTGGTCCACAGCAAAACCCAAAGACATCAATCTGACTGCCTTTAAAGATGAGAACTGCTCATTTGAACAAGATAGAAAATAATGGGTTTAGGATGACAGACTTCAAGGCCCACTTCTTCCCACCACCTCCCACCTGTCAATGTTCTTCCCTGAGGATTGCCTGTTGTCCGAAAATTGCTCTTTTTAATAGCCCCAAGCTGGAAACAACCTCCATGCCCATCAATAGCAATATCAATTCATGCCCAGTTGATAGCGTGAATAAGTGGTGGTGTGTCCACACAGGGGAATACTATACAGCAGTGACAGTGGACATGCCACAGCCTGGTGCAATTTCCCAAACTTAACAGTGAGAGAAAGAAACCAGGTACACGCCCGTAATCCCAGCACTTTGGGAAGCCAAAGCGAGTGGATCACCTGAGGTCTGGAGTTCAAGACCGGCCTGGCTAACATGGTGAAATACCATCTCTACTAAAAACACAAAAATCAGCCGAGTGTGGTGGGACACGCCTATAATCCCAGCTACTTGGGTGGCTGAGACAAGAGAATTGCTTGAACCCAGGAGGCAGAGTTTGCAGTGAGCTGAGATATTTGGCACTGCCCTCCAACCTGGGCAACAGAGCAAGATTCCGTCAAAAAAAAAAAAAAACAGGTACAGTAGTTCGTACAGTACCTGTATTGAGGTACTGTATTTGTATTGAGGACCAAAAAAAGGACCTCATTCTATTTGTATTGAGGACAAAAAAAGCAGGTGATGCTAGTCTAAGCTGTTAGACATCCTTGGTGGGGGTGGGGACTGGAAGGAAGGGGGAAGGGAGCTTCGAGAGAGCTGGTCACCTTCCATTTCTTGATCTAGGTTGCTAGTTACACACATGCATTTAGCATTTGGTATGTGAAAATCCAGCCAGCTGTACACTTAGGATACTTTATATATATTCAACTTCAATAAGTAATTTTTTAAAAGTAAAAAGAGGCCAGGCACGGTGGTTCATGCCTGTAATCCCAGCGCTTTGGGAGGCAAAGGCGGGCAGATCACGCAGTCAAGAGATCGAGATCATTCTCACCAACATGGTGAAACCCCATCTTTACTAAAAAACACAAAAAAGTATCTGGGTGTGGTAGCATGTGCCTGCAGTCCCAGCTAGGTGGGAGGCTAAAGTGGAAGAATCACTTGAACTGGGAGGCGGAGGTTGCAGTGAGCCGAGATCGCGCCACTGCACTCCAGCCTGGTGCCAAAGCAAGACTCCATCTCAAAAAAAAAAAAAAAAAGGTAAAAAGAGCTTGGAGTGGTGACTCATGCCTGTAATCCCAGCACTTTGGGAGGCTGAGACAGGAGAATTGCTTGAACCCAGGAAGCGTAGGTTGCAGTGAGCCGAGATTGCGCCATTGCTGTTTAACCTGGGCGACAGAGCAAGACTGTCTCCAAAAAAAAAAAAAGGAAACATTTTCACTGTTGCATTGTCTCCTAGGTGGTCTTCGAGGCCCTGCATAATCTGGAGCCCCGTGGCTACGTCGTGGGGTGGATCATCGCCATCAGCCTGTTGGTGGGAATCCTCATCTTCCTGCTGCTGGCCGTGCTGCTCTGGAAGGTGAGTCTGGCGGTTGCAGGTCCCCTGGAGTCCCCCCCACAGATACCCAGCTCTCCCACTTCTCCAGGGAGGAAGAAGTATCCTGTTAGAGCTTCCTTCATGGCATGGCTACAGTGAAGGACAGTGACCCTTCAGGCAGGGAGTGGAATCCTGGCTCCCCTTGAGGCCATTCACAACTGAGAATTTGGACCACTTCAGAGAGAGGGCCAAAGTCTCCATTCTCTCTTCTCCTACCTTTCCTTAGAGTCCTACCATAGGATGGTGAGAACCTAACTCCATAACAGAAGCCTGAGGAGCTCCCCAGAGGGGGTGATTTACCATTTGCTTGAAGAAAGATCAGAGGGGAACTATAGAGCAATTCTTCCTTCTTTTCTTCTATGCAATATGAGGAAGATTTCTGTCCAGAAAACTTGAGTAACTGAGACGGGCTATAGTCCAGAGTAGCTCCATCATAACTTCTCCAGACTTCATGGTGGTTCATTTGGAGGTGGCCCAGGGCGTAGACCTGTCCTGCCTCAAGCATCACTCTCTCAAGGAGTAAAGGTGTCCTCATCCCCATGTCGAGGATGGTGTTTTTGCCACACTGTCCCTTAGAGACCCAGAGTCCTTTTCCTTCAGATCCTCTCTGTCCATCAGTGACGGTGTCAGATGCTTTGACTGAGAACATCTGTCTCTCCGTTGTCTCCACTGTGTCCCCAGCTCTAAAATAGCACCAGGGACCATAACTGCGACCTCCTGACACCAAAGTCCACACTTCTCTAGGTTTCCACATTTCCACATGTAGGTGGAAACAGCCTCTTAGAGTATGAGAGATGGATATTTTAAAATAATTTCTTCGGGATTACAAAATAGTATGTATTTATTGACCAAACGTGATAACATACCAATTACCAAAAAAGCTGCAGAACACCAGGAATTCACGTCCCCGAAATCACCGTGGTGAGCATAGCGTCGTGGCTCTTTGATCTTTTTTTCCTGCATATATAGATAGAGACCAGGCGTTCTCGTGGCGTTGACTCATTTTTGAATAGCGTATTAGTTAATTGTGCAGTAATATACTCAATATATTTTCAGGTCAAGTGCCTCTAAATTTAAAAGCAGTGGTTTCCCTTTTTTTAAAGTATGGGGTCTTGTTCGGTCACCCAGGCTGGAGGGCAGTGGCACGATCATAGCTCACTGCAGCCTCTAACTCCTGGGCTCAAGCCGTTTTCCTGCCTTCTCCTTCCAAGTAGCTGGGACTACAGGCATGCACAATGCCCAGCTCACTTTTTAAATTTTTTTGTAAACATAGGGTTTCACTATGTTTCTCATCCTGGTCCTGAACTCCTGGCCTCGACCTCAGCCTCCCAAAGTGCTGGGATTACAGGCATGAGCCAGTGCACCTGGCCTGGATTTGATTAATTTATCTGGGAAAAACGGACAACTATTTTTCCCGGAAGACGGTACTGGGAACGTCTTTCCGTGTGTTCGAAGCACGCTTCCAGCACTTCTTAGGCTGCAGAGTGTCTGCAGTCTACTCCTCCAGTCCCCTGATGCTGGAATTGAGCTTGCTCCTGCTTTCACACTTCTTTAAACAGTGCCACGTTAAATATCCTTGGAGCCAAGTATTTGCACAAATCTTTCATTATGTTGTTAGGATGAAAGCCCAGAAACAGAATTACCATCAAAAGAATGAATATTTTAAGCCTATTATTTATTTTATTTAATTTATTTATTTATTTTGAGACGGAGTTTTGCTGCTGTTGCCTAGACTGAAGTGTAATGACGCGATCTCGGCTCACTGCAACCTCCCCCTCCCAGGTTCAAGTGATTCTCCTGCCTCAGCTTCCCGAGTAGCTGGGATTACAGGCGCCCATCAACATGCCTGGCTAATTTTTTTTTTTTTTTTTTTGTATTTTTAGTAGAGACAAGGTTTCACCATGTTGACCAGGCTGGTCTTGAACTCCTGACCTCAGGTGATCCTCCCACCTCGGCCTCCTAAAGTGTTGGGATTACAGGCGTGAGCCACCTCGCCCTGCCTAAGTGTTTTATTACTATTGCAAATTGCCCTCTAGAAAGGTCATACCTATTTGCCCTCCCACAAGCAGTGTATCAGAAATGTCGGTTTGCCAATAGTGGATGTTACCTTTTCAAAAAAAAATCGCCAATTTGTTGTTTATGTAATCTGCATTCCCAGATAGATTCTTAATGCTCCCTTTTCTCCAACTCCAGCTCCTTCCTGCTGAGACGGCCTCTGGTCTGTGGGTGGAGAACAAAGCCTACTCAGTGTTTGGGATCTGAAAAGACGAGGCTTCTTGCTGAGTTGAGGGCTTTGGTGCATGAGTGTATGTGGGTGTATGTGTGAGCGCACATGTGAGTGTGTGTACGTGTGAGTCTGTGTGTGTGAGACTTCCTTCTGCCTTTCTATGGGTTCTTAAAATGAGAGGAGCTGTGTCCTTTATGGCAAGGTGTGTGGGACCAGACAGGATGGAGCGGGGAGTGTCGTGGCCGTGCCCCGCTTCCACTTGTGGCCTACATGCCCTCCTTCTGGCCATCCCACCTGGCTCTGCCCTCAGGGGTATCCCATCTTCTCTGAACACCCCGCTGCCTCCTCCCACCCCCCACCAGCTTTGCCTTGCTTTTGCTGTGTTTGTTTAAAGAAAGCGTGGTTGCGGGAGATGCTGCCATGGGTAGGCAGAACCCTGAGGTCACCCAGCTGTGGAGGGTCCAAAGAGCCAGGACCTGAGAAGGCAGACTCCACCCTCTGCCACAGACTGGCAGGGAGAGGGCAGTCACAGCCTCCAGGGACACACCATGTACTCAGACCAAGGCTTGCCATAACTAACAGGTGGCAGGAAAGCTTTGAGGAGGCTGCTGAGTGAGGCCACCTGGGTGAGCACGGCTTTACCAGTCAACCCAGAGCAGCATCTCATTTCAGCTCCCGTCTCTTGAACACTTGCTTTGCCCCAGACACTGGACTAGGCACTGGGATGCAGCAGTGACTGTGCCCTTCCCTGCCTTGACCGCCTCCCCGCCTGGCAGTAGACCTGCACGCACAGTGGAGGGTGGTGAGTGCTGCGCGGTAACTGCTCTGGAAACTGAGGGGCCGGTGCCGTGAGTCCCCCTCCCCTGACCCCAAGGAGGAGGGAGGATTGAAAGGTCACAGAGACGTATGGTAGGTGAGAGTGGCTTTGCAGGCTGACAGCTGTGGGCAGCAATCCTGGCTCCCACACTTGCCTGACATGCGGCCTTAAGAGGGTTGCTTACCCTCTGTGACCCTCAGTTTCTTCCTCTGTAAAAAGGAGACCATCACCTGCAGTTTGGTATGTAGAGATTATGCAGAGAAATGTTTAGCGCTGCACTTAGCCCACAGAAGCCAGAAGACATTTCATAAATGAGGTGTCATTACAGTTTGACCTTGAGTGTGGTTTGAGTTTTCCAGGCAGGGAAGGGCAGATGAAGTTCCCATCTAGAGAGAAGTAAGAGGTGGGAAAATAAGCAGGGTCTGTGGGGAGCAGCTTGTAAAGTTTATCACAGGAGGGCCGTCACTGACCTCCAGCAAGACCATCTGCTATAGTTGTGAAGGCCACTGCTGACCAGGACGGGGGAGCATGGGAGGTCTTTGAGCAGAGCAGTGGCAAGGCCAGGTCTGTGTCAAGAGAGAGACAGTGGCTCATGCCTGTGATCTCACTGCTCTGGGAGGCCAAGCCTGGAGAATTGCTTGAGCCTAAGAATTTGAGGTTACAGTGAACTGTGATCACACCACTACACCAGTTGGTAGAACAAGACCATGTTTCTAAAAAAGAGAGAGATCTGGGGACAGTGTGGGGGCAAGAGCAGGGCCACTGCCATGGGTCATGGTAGGACAGGCAGGGTTTTCTGACCAGTTGAACTTGCAAGGTGAGGGAGAAAGAAAGAGTAGCTATCTCTCCCTCCCTGTGATTAGTTCAGACAAAAGACAGTTGCCTTTATTCAGGGTGGGGAAGACAGGATTTGAAATAGTCTGGGAAGAGTGGAGCTTGGTGTTGAGCTTTCTGAGTGGTGCCTACGGGAGGCTGGGAGTCAAGGCTGGGCTTGCCTCATTCCCCGTCATCCCCATTTAGCAGAGAGAAGGTCAACAGAAGGAAGCCCCTTCTCTCAGCTTGACTAGACCCCCACATAGCGCTCTTTTCACCGCAGACCAGCTTTCTCTAGGTTTCCCTACACTCCGTAGGAAGATAGTTGCCTCCAGCCCCTCAAGACTTGCATCTCAAGGACTGCTAGCCACAGATGCAGAATGACCAGCCACCTCTGATCCCTGGCCCCACGTGTCTGGGAGACAGGATCTGCCTGACCTAGCTTGAGTCAAATGCCCACTCCTATCAACTGTGGAAGGGAGGAAGGGAGTTGGCAGGGAGAGAATCCACCCGGCCCAGCGTGGCCACATGTCTCCCCGGAGGCTAGGGTGAGAGAAGGATTCAGGAGGGTGGCTTAGGGGCTGCTGGGGAAGAGACTCTCAGAAAAGGAAACAATTAGGCAGACACCCCAAAGGAGTTCACTCCTGCAGATTTCATAGTTGTTAATGCTGCTGCTGCCTGAACTGCAGGCTATTCTATCGCACCAGCTAGCTATGCTGCATGACAAACTGCCCCAAATTGAGGGGCTTCAAACAACCATCACATTGGACACATTTCCGGGTCAGGGATCCAGGAAGGGTTTGGTCGGGTGATTCTTGCGCTCCACACAACATTGAGTGAGGTCACTTAGTGGCATTTGCCTGGTGGCTGAGCTGGTCTTCAGAGTCCAAGACAGCTTCACTCACATACCTGGCACCTCGGTAGGGATAGCTGGAAGGCTGGCTGGACCCAGTCAAGTCCTTCTCCCTCTCCATATCGACTCAGGGCCTCTCCATGTGATCCTTCCAGCAGATGGTCTGACTTTTTCTGTGGTGACTTAGGCTGCAAGAGACCACAGTGACAGCTGCCAGTTCTCTTAAATGCTAGCCCACAGAAGCACAGCATCATTTACTCTGTTGGTGAAAGCTTTCACCTTTATCTTTTCTTTTCCTTTTCCTTTTTTTTTTTTTTTTGACATGGAGTCTCACTCTGTCACCCAGGCTGGAGTGTAATAGTATGATCTCAACTCACTGCAACCTCCATCTCTTGGGTTCAAGCAATTCTGCCTCAGTCTCATGAGTAGCTGATATTACAGGTGCACGCCACCATACCTGGCTAAGTTTTGTATTTTTTGTAGGGACGGGGTTTCACCATGTTGGCCAGGCTGGTCTCGAACTCTAGGCCTCAAGTGATCTACCTGCCTTGGCCTCCCAAAGTGCTGGGATTACAGGTGTGAGCCACTGTGACTTTTCTTCAAAAGTCACTGTTACAAAGAAAAATTTGCCTAACTCGAAGTTCTATTTTAAAGTAGATGAAACCTCATCTCTCTCTCATAGTGTCATAGATAAAATCACAGGGGAAGAGGAGGCAAATGTAAATCCTGGTGTAGCATTTATGTCAGCCTGTGCAGTCTGTTCAGGCCATGTTGTAATAAGGGGCTTGGTGGAAAGGATTTCTTTTTTTTTTTTTTTTTTTTTGAGACAGAGTTTCGCTCTTGTTACCCAGGCTGGAGCGCAATGGCGCAATCTCGGCTCACCACAACCTCCGCCTCCTGGGCTCAGGCAATTCTCCTGCCTCAGCCTCCTGAGTAGCTGGGATTACAGGCATGTGCCACCATGCGCAGCTAATTTTTTGTATTTTTAGTAGAGACGGGGTTTCACCATGTTGACCTGGATGGTCTCAATCTCTTGACCTTGTGATCCACCCGTCTCGGCCTCCCAAAGTGCTGGGATTACAGGCGTGAGCCACCGGGAAAGGATTTCTTTAGGGAAAAAAACATTTTGCCTTAAAAGGCTAACTATGTGATGACTTTATAAAAGGTTAAAAGGGCAAATGAAATGTAGGATTATTGTAAAGACCTATGTATTTCTAGAACTTCAGCTACAGACCTCTTGTCAACCCTGATTCCCATGTCTACGACCTAAGAAAGATACATTATGTGCAGTGAATAGTGATTTGTGTCACACTGGCAGTATGGTGCAGTAACCCAAAGACCTGTGGACTGATGGCCTAAACTCCAGCCTCATATTTGACTTATATGGGAGGTCTTCATGTTTCCGGCTTATTGCCATATTCCCTATGTAAGGCCATATTCCCTTCATTCCTTTCAAGGGGAAAGCCACTGAGTGGTACCCAGCTGCCACCGCTGACCGGTTGCTCATTTCACTGAGTGCCTTTGAAGACAGTGGTTGGCAGGGACGGTGCTGGAGTCCTTTTCCCTTTACAGAACCATGGTTCTTGAATGTTCTTCTAGGGTAGCTCTTGGCATTGCTGCCAATGGTTACTTGCTGCTGCCTTGAGCTCCCGAGCCCAAAGTGATTGTTCCCAAAAGTGTTGCATGAATGTGAATTGTGACATGGCACTCAAAGCTGAGCAGAGCAGCCAGCCATGCACTGCATTCGCAGCTCCACACAGGCCTGTGGGTCTGCACTCTTTATGCTTGCAAGATGGCCAGCACCTTCATTAGGCAGAGAGTGGTAGGTCCTGTATGAGGTGGCAGGCCCTGGGCAAAGGGACAAAGATAGATAAACAACAGCCTTCACCTAGTCTTTTTCTTTTCTTTTTTAATTGCATTTTAGGTTTTGGGGTACATGTGCAGAACATGCAAGATAGTTGCATAGGTACACACGTGGCAGTGTGATTTGCTGCCTTCCTCCCCTTCACCCACATCTGGCATTTCTCCCCATGCTATCCCTCCCCAGCTCCCCCCGCCACTGTCCCTCCCCTATTACCCCCAATAGACCCCGGTGTGTAGTGCTCCCCTCCCTGTGTCCATGTGTTCTCATTGTTCATCACCCGCCTATGAGTGATAACATGCAGTATTTCATTTTCTGTTCTTGTGTCAGTTTGCTGAGAATGATGTTCTCCAGATTCATCCATGACCCTACAAAGGACACGAACTCATCGTTTTTGATTGCTGCATAATATTCCATAGTGTATATGTGCCACATTTTCCCAGTCCAGTCTATCATCAATGGCATTTGGGTTGGTTCCAGGTCTTTGCTATTGTAAACAGTGCTGCAATGAACATTCATGTGCATGTGTCCTTATAGTAGAACGATTTATAGTCCTTTGGATATATACCCAGTAATGGGATTGCTGGGTCAAATGGAATTTCTATTTCTAGGTCCTTGAGGAATTGCCACACTGTCTTCCACAATGGTTGAACTAATTTACACTCCCACCAACAGTGTAAAAGTGTTCCTATTTCTCCACATCCTCTCCAGCATCTGCTGTCTCCAGATTTTTTAATGACCGCCATTCTAACTGGCGTGAGATGGTATCTCAATGTGGTTTTGATTTGCATTTCTCTAATGACCAGTGATGATGAGCATTTTTTCATATTTGTTGGCCTCATATATGTCTTCTTTTGTAAGGTGTCTGTTCATATCCTTTGCCCATTTTTGAATGGGCTTGTTTGTTTTTTTCCTGTAAATCTGTTTGAGTTCTTTGTAAATTCTAGATATCAGCCCTTTGTCAGATGGGTAAACTCCAAAAATTTTTTCCCATTCTGTTGGTTGCCGATTCACTCTAATGACTGTTTCTTTTGCTGTGCAGAAGCTGTGGAGTTTGATTAGGTCCCATTTGTCTGTTTTGGCTTTTGTTGCCAATGCTTTTGGTGTTTTGGTCATGAAGTCCTTGCCTACTCCTATGTCCTGAATGGTTTTG
The DNA here is from genome assembly GCF_049354715.1 of Callithrix jacchus. Lineage (NCBI taxonomy): Eukaryota > Metazoa > Chordata > Mammalia > Primates > Cebidae > Callithrix > Callithrix jacchus. Next base: position 75,663,832 of record NC_133518.1, read on the forward strand.
CCTAGATTTTCTTCTAGGGTTTTTATCGTGCCAGGTCTTATGTTTAAGTCTGTAATTCATCTGGAGTTAATTTTAGTGTAAAGTGTCAGGAAGGGGTCCAGTTTCTGCTTTCTGCACATGGCTAGCCAGTTTTCCCAACACCATTTATTAAACAGGGAATCCTTTCCCCATTGCTTGTTTTTGTCAGGTTTATCAAAGATTGTATGGTAGTAGATATGTTGTCTTGCCTCTGATGCCTCTGTTCTGTTCCATTGGTCTATATCTCTGTTTTGGTACAAGTACCATGCTGTTTTGATTACTGTAGCCTTGTAGAATAGTTTGAAGTCTGGTAGTGTGATGCCTCCTGCTGTGTTCTTTTTGCTTAGAATTGACTTGGCTATGCAGGCTCTCTTTTGGGTCCATATGAATTTTAAGGTGTTTTTTTCCAGTTCTGTGAAGAAGGTCATTGGAAGCTTGATGGGGATAGCATTGAGTCCGTAAATTACTTTGGGCAGTATGGCCATTTTCACAATATTGATTCTTCCTAACCATGAACATGGAATGTTTCTCCATCTGTTTGTGTCCTCTCTGATTTCATTGAGCAGTGGTTTGTAGTTCTCCTTGAAGAGGTCCTTTATGTTACTTGTTAGTTGTGTTCCTAGGTATTTTATTCTCTTTGTAGCAATTGTGAATGGCAGTTCATTCTTGATTTGGCTCTCTTTCAGTCTATTTTTGGTGTATAGGAATGATTGTGATTTTTGCACATTGATTTTGTATCCTGAGACTTTGCTGAAGTTGCTTATCAGTTTCAGGAGTTTTTGGGCTGAGACGATGGGGTCTTCTAGATATACAATCATGTCGTCTGCAAATAGAGACAGTTTGGCTTCCTCCTTTCCTATTTGAATACACTTTATTTCTTTTTCTTGCCTGATTGCTCTGGCTAGAACTTCCAGTACTATATTGAATAGGAGTGGTGAGAGAGGGCATCCTTGTCTAATGCCAGATTTGAAAGGGAATGCTTCCAGTTTTTGCCCATTCAGTATGATTTTGGCTGTTAGTTTGTCATAAATAGCTTTTATTATTTTGAGATACATTCCATCAATACCGAATTTATTGAGGGTTTTTAGCATAAAGGGCTGTTGAATTTTGTCAAAGGCCTTCTCTGCATCAATTGAGATAATAATGTAGTTTTTGGTTTTGGTTCTGTTTATGTGGTAAATTACATTTATAGACTTGAGTATGTTGAACCAGCCTTGCATCCCCGGGATGAATCCTACTTGATCATGATGAATAAGTTTTTTGATTTGCTGTTGCAATCAGCTTGCCAGTATTTTATTGAAGATTTTTGTGTCTATGTTCATCATGGATATTGGCCTGAAGTTTTCTTTTCTTGTTGAGTCTCTGCCGGGTTTTGGTAACAGGATGATGTTGGTCTCATAAAATGATTTGGGAAGGATTCCCTCTTTTTGGATTATTTGGAATAGTTTCAGAAGGAATGGTACCAGCTCCTCTTTGTGTGTCAGGTAGAATTTGGCTGTGAACCCATCTGGACCTGTGCTTTTTTTGTGTGGTAGGCTCTTAATTGCTGCCTCGACTTCAGACCTTGTTATTGGTCTATTCATAGTTTCGGCTTCCTCCTGGCTTAGGCTTGGGAGGACACAAGTGTCCAGGAATTTATCCATTCTTCTAAGTTTGCTAGTTTATGTGCATAGAGATGTTTGTAATATTCTCTGATGATGGTTTGAATTTCTGTGGAATCTGTGGTGATTTCCCCTTTATCGTTTTTTATTGCATCTATTTGGTTATTCTCTCTTTTCTTTTTTATTAATCTGGCTAGTGGTCTATTTTGTTGATCTTTTCAAAAAACTAGCTCTTGGATTTATTGATTTTTTGAAGGGTTTTTCATGTCTCTGTCTCCTTCAGTTCTGCCCTGATCTTAGTTATTTCTTGTCTTCTGCTAGGTTTTGAGTTTTTTTTTATCTTGCTCCTCTAGCTCTTTCAATTTTGATGATAGGGTGTCAATTTTGGATCTCTCCACTCTTATCATATGGGCACTTATTGCTATATATTTTCCTCTAGAGACTGCTTTAAATGTGTCCCAGAGATTCTGGTATGTTGTGTCTTTGTTCTCATTGGTTTTGAAGAACTTATTTATTTCTGCCTTCATTTCACTGTTTATCCAGTCAACATTCAAGAGCCAGATTTTCAGTTTCCATGAAGCTGTGTGGTTCTGGGTTAGTTTCTGAGTTCTGAGTTCTAACTTGATTGCACTATGGTCTGAGAGACTATTTGTTATGATTTCAGTTGTTTTGCATTTGCTGAGGAGTGCTTCACTTCCAATTATGTGGTCAATTTTAGAGTAGGTGTGATGTGGTGCTGAGAAGAATGTATATTCTGTGGATTTGGGGTGGAGAGTTCTGTAAATGTCTATTAGGTTTGCTTGTTCCAGGTCTGAGTTCAAGTCCTGGATATCCTTATTAATTTTCTGTCTGGTTGATCTGTCTAATATTGACAGTGGTGTGTTAAAGTCTCCCACTATTATTGTGTGGGAGTCTAAGTCTCTTTGTAAGTCATTAAGAACTTGCCTTATATATCTGGGTGCTCCTGTATTAGGTGCATATATATTTAGGATCGTTAGCTCTTCTTGTTGTATTGATCCTTTTACCATTATGTAATGTTCTTCTTTGTCTCTTTTGATCTTTGTTGCTTTAAAGTCTATTTTATCAGAGATGAGAATTGCAACTCCTGCTTTTTTTTGCTCTCCATTTGCTTGGTAAATCTTCCTCCATCCCTTTATTTTGAGCCTTTGTGTATCCTTGCATGTGAGATGGGTTTCCTGGATACAGCACACTGATGGGTTTTGGTTTTTTATCCAATTTGCCAGTCTGTATCTTTTGATTGGTGCATTTAGCCCATTTACATTTAGGGTTAATATTGTTATGTGTGAATTTGATACTGCCATTTTGATGCTAGCTGGCTGTTTTGCCCATTAGTTGCTGCAGATTCTTCATTTTGTTGATGCTCTTTAGCATTTGGTATGTTTTTGGAATGGCTGGTACTGGTTGTTCCTTTCTATGTGTAGTGCCTCTTTCAGGACCTCTTGTAAAGCAGGCCTGGTGGTGACAAAATCTCTGAGTACTTGCTTGTTCATGAAGGATTTTATTTTTCCTTCACTTATGAAGCTCAGTTTGGCTGGATATGAAATTCTGGGTTGAAAGTTCTTTACTTTAAGGATGTTGAATATTGGCCCCCACTCTCTTCTGGCTTGTAGGGTTTCTGCCAAGAGATCTGCTGTGAGTCTGATGGGCTTCCCTTTGTGGGTGACCCAACCTTTCTCTCTGGCTGCCCTTAGTATTTTCTCCTTCATTTCAACCCTGGTGAATCTGACGATTATGTGCCTTGGGGTTGCTCTTCTTGCGGAATATTTTTGTGGTGTTCTCTGTATTTCCTGGACTTGAATATTGGCCTGCCTTGCTAGGTTGGGGTCTTTTCCTTTTTTTTTTTTTTTTTTTGAGACAGAGTCTGACTCTGTCATCCAAACTGACTGGAGGGCAGTGGTGCAATCCCAGCTCACTATAACCTCCACCTCCCAGGTTCAAGCAATTTTCCTGCCTCAGCCTCCAGTGTAGCTGGGATTATAGGTGTGCGCCACCACGCCAGGCTGAGTTTTGTATTTTAGTAGAGATGGAGTTTCACCATGTTGGCCAGGCTGGTCTCAAACTCCTGGCCTCAAGTGATGCACCCACCTTGGCCTCCCAAAGTACCAGGATTACAGGCATGAGCCACCGTGCCTGACCTCAGCAACAACAGCCCTCACCTAGTCTTGAATACCTTTAGGAAAATCAGCTTCAGCAAAGCCCTGAAGGGCGAGCAGGACTTGGCCTGTGCCACCAGTCCCTGGCCCTGCCTACACATGCACTGTGGTGCTCCTGTTTACCTAAAACAGAAAGCACCACACTCTCTGTCTAATGAAGGTGCTGGCCATCTTGTAAGCATAAAGCGTGCAGACCCGCAGGGTCAGCAAGTGCCTTTTCCAGAGCTGAGCTCCAGGCTCCCTGCTGATGCGTTCAGCCAGCCCAGCCCCTCATCTGCCTCTGACCCTGCACAGCTCCCCGGGGGCCTTCCAGAAAGCGCATCCACTGGCATCTCAGGCATCTTGTCAGGCTTGGCAGCAGCAGGCCCTGGCTCCGACGCAAAATCCACAATGAGGGCCCCAAGCTAACCAGACCCTTCTTCAGATTCTGAAATGGATCCTAATCAGCTTTCCCAAAGCTGAGATGTTAGCAGACACTGGGAGCCATAATTTAAACTTTATGTGCGAGGATTACAGTAGCCAGCCAAACCACTGTGAGGAAGAAAACTTTGAAATATGAAGCACTTTTAAAGGGGGGAAAGTCCAAATGAGTCCCCTCTCCTTTCCTTCAGCTCCTGACTGGGTTGGAAGATGCCTGGGCCTGGCACCTCTTCAAGACAATCATGAAAGCCTGTTTAGGAGGAGAAAGTTGAATTGTTCAGAGGTGCAGGAGACATCATGACTTTCTGTGTGACTTGCACCTTTAAGAAACACCTTCAGCTCATTGAGCCAGCCTGGGTCCTACGGAAAGAATGAAGATGATGGGGTGTTTCTCCTTTCGAAGAAAGATACCCCCTTCCCTCACTTAGGGCTCCAAGCTCTTCCCTCCCTGACTTTCTCTCTGCCTCCCTCACACCCTCCGCCCCTCCGCAGCTCTGTCCTTGTTTGCAGTTTGCCAAAACATACAGGCCACCCCTCAGTGAAGGAGAGAGCTCCACATCCTCCCTCACTGCTGTCAGCCGAGGACCTTCTCTGTCCCATCTGACCCTTTTGCAAACCGAGATGGCTTGAAGCAAAGTGAAATGAGACCGCTTTGCCAGCCCTGTGGCCATCTCTTCCCAGGAGGCCCAGGACCTACTTGCTCAAGTGGAGAGGAGGCAGGCTGAAGCATGTGTTTGCCAGCCCTCCAACACGGGCTGCGTCAAGCCCTCTGTCAGCTGGAGCTGCTCCAAGAGCCTGCTGCTTTGGGACTGGTTTTGGGCTCATGGTTTTTATTTGGGAGCATTACTTCTGACCTAAGGCAAAAACACTTAAAAAAACAAATCCGTGAAATGGCTCAGAGAATGTATAAGGTTTGGCAGCCCCTCCAGAGGTCCCTGGGTTATCACCTTCCCTTCAAACTGGGCTGGGAGGGCATCCTTGCTTCTCTTCCAAAGAAAAAGAAAATGCACAGACGCATGCCCATGTGTTGCCCACACACCCTTCATACTGCCTCGGTTAGAGCCATGTGCCGGCGACGTGGAGTGACGCTTGTTTATGTCTGGGAGTAAATATTGGGCTGATGTTGCCCTGATGACATCTCAAGACAGAGACGTGTTATGTAAATAGTCAAGCAACTGAGGAGAACTACAAACATGAAGTCTTGACTTAGTCCAAAAAAGGAATTTGTCCCAGGTCTTCAGAATCACTGTCTAGGAAGTGACCAAAAGGCCGGGGAGTGGGCAGGATCCCCCTAGAGACCAGACGCCGCGGCATTGTCCAGCTGGTCTTTCTCACCCTGCAGGGGCCTGGGGAGGAAGAGGCTGCTGCCGGCTGGACGCTCCAGCACTCGGTCAGGCCTCGTGCCTCATGCATCAGCCATCTAAGTAGGGCTGTTCAGGGGCAATCTCTTGTTTCCCTGGGAGTTTTCTGGCAGCTTTTGGATACACGGTTATATCAGAAAATTGTATGTGCCTGTTACGAGGGTTCAGGGAGCTGCTCTTTGGAGCTGCAGGACCAGACACAAAACCCAGAAAGCACACTGTTCTTTCAGCCTCCAGCCAGGCAAAGCTTGGCTTGAGTTCCCTCCTCTAGGGTTTCTTTCTGTGTTTCTTCTGCCACAGACAGAACAGTTAACAGAGCCCCTTGCCCCTCAAATGGTGAAGCAAGCGCTGGAAGGTTCCAGAAAAAATGCAGGAAAACATTGACTCCATCGGCTTGGAAACGAGTGTGGGGCTGCTGAGCGTCCAGCTTAGCCCATGATTAATCATTTCCCAGCACCCTCAGGGTGGACTCAGTTTGCAACAAAAACAGAGATTTGCCCAGTGCTTCTCCAAGCTTTTCCCAAGGCACCCGTGTGTGCTCACGTGAGTGGCTGTATATGTCTCAAGGAGGCCTACTTAACCTTGGGGCATGCCAATTTCCCGAGTATGGGGAGACTTTAGATCCCGGCAGTAATGGAATGGGTAGGACTGGCTATGACGTGCTGCAGCAGGCTGAAGGGGCTCGTGCGTCTCCTGGATGTGTATGAAGAATTACAGATTTAGAACACGTGTCTCTCAGGCAAGGAAACTACAGGTGCTCCTTAACTTACAATATTGTAAGTCAGAAATACATTTAATAAGTCATAAAGTCAAAAACTTGTTAAGTCAAGATATGGTAATTTGGAGATCATTTGTACTTGTTAGATCCTCAAACTCAGAGCCACTATCTTCAGTGTTCTCTCTGTCTTTAGTCTTTCGTTTCTGTATTTTATCCTTAGCCATTGTCTTTAGTTGAAGTCATCATCTTTACGGAAGGGGATGACTAAACCTTGCTAGGTTTAGTTTTTCACTTCCTCATTCCTAATTGACGTTCTGTTAGAAAACGTTAGCTGGGAAGATCTGTTCTTTATTGATTGACTTGCATGTATTGAGAACTGCTGGGAATAATATTGTGCCTTTATGGGCTTTAGAAGATAACTTGGTTTCTGGTTCTTGCAAATTACTTTCCGTGACTCGTTCTTATGGGTTGCTTATTTTGAGTTTGTAGAGAACTGATGGTTTTTCCATTCTTGAAGAGATTCTCAGATAGTTGATATATTATGTGAATTAAGAATCCTAGACTTACTAACCCTGATTCTGACACTCATAAGACATCTGATCGAGAGCTACATGTGCAGCTCCATGAAGGCTTGTCTACTTTCATCATCAGGAAAACTGACCTTAAAATACCACAATTCAAAAGACTATAAAAGTTAAATAAGTGGGCTGGGTGTGGTGACTCACATTTGTAATCCCAGCACTTTGGGAGACCGAGGTGGGCGGATCACGAGGTCAGGAGTTCAAGATCAGCCTGACCAACATGGTGAAACCCGTCTCTATTAAAAAAAAATTTTTTTAAGTTAAATAAGTAAACATAACTGCATTTGTTTTTTGAATTCAAAGACCTCATAATCATTTCAAATGTTACTAAATTCTGTTTTGTTTCTTTCAAAAAGTAACAAAGTTTGAAAAATTGAAAATTGAATTTTTAAAATATTTCTCAAAAAATCTTTGAGAAAAATTGAGATGGGACAAAGACTCTGCCTTGTTCCCCCTTAGTGGGTCCTGAGTTCCCAGCTATTTGGCCCATAGTCTAGAGTCCTGAATTCACTTTGGGGAAAACAGGAGAAAAACCTTCATGATGTTTCAGGGCTGGAAGGGTCTGAGAACACCATTGATCTCTTAGGCAGAGACAAAGACACCATGACTCAGAGCCAGAAAATGACCTTCCTAGGCCAGGCCCAGTGGCTCACACCTGTGATCCTAGCACTTTGGGAGGCCAGAGTTCAAGACCAGCCTGGCCAACATGGTGAAACCACCCTGTCTCTACTAAAATGCGAAAATTAACCGAGCGTGGTGGTGCGCACCTGTGGTCCCAGCTACTTAGGAGGCTGAGACAGGGAGAATCACTTGGACTCAGGGGGAAGAGGTTGCAGTGAGCCTAGATTGCGCCACTGCACTCCAGCCTGGGTGACAGAGGGAGACTCTGTCTCAAAAAAAAAGAAAGAGAGAAAGAAAGGAAAGGAAGGAGGGAGGGAGGAAGGGAGAGAAGGAAGGAAAGCAAGGAAGGAAAAATGACCTTTGCTGTGGCCCAGGGGGTAGCAGCTGGAGCTTGATGAGGACTCTGGGATCCTTACCCCACATCACTTCCCTTCTGAGTAGACCCTGTGGTGCCAGACAAGCCTAAGGTGGCAGCTCTTGGGGTAGGACCAGTGCTGTCAGTGGGAACTGTCTCAAAAGCCAAAACTAGGCTCTTGTGCAAAAGCACAAGGGTGACATTCTCTTTTTGAAATAAAATTAGTTTCATTATATAAGAAACAACCAGTTTGACAGAGCCACCGCTAGACTATAGGGCACCTTGTGCAATATAGTAAAGTCTGTAGCATGCCTTCCTCAAGACCCTTTACTTCCATCTGTCAGAAAAAAATGCAGAAAACTCTGATTTCATGCAAACAAGACACTCTACTGCCATCTGTTGGAAACAGTTATAATAAACTTACACATCTGTGAAGTGAGTGGTGTCCCCCAGCCCCTTAAATGCAGTGTAGCACCCGCACTGCTCTGCCCACACCTCCCTCCCTAGCTGCGAGAGTGTATTACGTTTTCAGAAATAGCCTTCAGACTCTTAAAAAAAGGGAGACACACATCAATGGTAGCTCCAACTTCCCATCTAAGAGATTACGCATGGGTTGTGTTGGGGACAGGACTGGAGACCCTACAGCGTTAGGGTGGGGTATAGAATTTGCCAGGCCGCTTCAGCCAACGGTGGGCAGGGAGTGATTTTCAGGCCTCACACTGACACCACCGCACTGAGAGAAATGAGCTTGCGTCTGGGCGGCTGCAAGAGATGACAGTGCCTTCACCTTGTTGGTAGCATAAAAAGTTTTTAGGACATACATAAAAACTTGAGTGCATGAAAGCCACATGTAAAAGTGAGTTCAGGATTGTAAACAATCCTTTCCAGATTATTCACACACTCTATCAAATCCTTACACTAGCATAGTGATGAGAAAGTGAGCCAGCTTTTGTTCTTAGAGATGAACAAGAAGAATCTGGTTCAGGCTGGGCATGGTGGCTCAGAACTGTAATCCCAGCACTTTGGGAGGCCAAGCAGGGACATCACCTAATGTCAAGAGTTCAAGACCAGCCTGGCCAACAAGATGAAATCCTGTCCTACTAAAGATATAAAAATTAACTGGGCAGGGTGGTGGCATGTGCCTGCAGTCCCAGCTACTCAGGAGGCTGAGGCAGGAGAATCACTTGAACCCAGGAGGCAGAAGTTGCAGTGAGCCGAGATCGCGCCATTGGACTCCAGCCTGGGTGACAGAGTGAGATTCTGTCTCAAAAAAAAAAAAAAGAAAAAGGTGGAAAGTCCAGTTCAGCAGGACACACTGATTGGTGCTCTTTAATCTAGAGCCCTGTCAACTGTCTTTCTGGGTCACTGTCAGAAAAAAAAAAATTGAGTCTGTCTCAGTTAACTTATGCTATATGACAAACCACCCCAGTATTCAGTGGCTTAAAAGTAATATCCATCTATGCAGGTCACAGTTCTGTGGGTTGGCAATCTGGACTGAGCTGAACAGGGCAGGTCTTCAGTCTTATCGAGACTTACATGTACATTTGCCGGCAGCTGGGAATTGGCTTCAAAAAAAAGTGGTCTCTTAGCAGGCTAGGCATTTGTATGGAAACAGCAGGGTTCTGACAAAGTAATTGGAAGTGTGCAAGGCCCCTTGGGGACTAAGTGTGCAACAGACACAGCATCTCCTCCCTCTCATCCTGTTGTCAAAGCCAGTCTGAGCAGAGATTCAAGGCTGGGAAAATAGACTCCACCTCATGATGGGAAGAGCTGGAGAGTCACATGGTAAAGGGCGTGGACACAGCAGGGATGAGGGTGTGTGGGCATCTTTGCAGTTTGTCACTGGTACCAGGGACAGGTGAGACTCTGAGTGCTGGGGATTGAAAGCACAAAGCCTGCCTTCAGGGAGTCCTAAGACAGATCCTAAGGGGAAGACTGTCAAGTTCTGCTTGCTAGAGCCCTGGGAGGGAAATGTGACTTCTCTGGAACTATACCTGAGTGACCCAGAATTACCGACACTTTACAACATCAGCAGCCAAAGGTATTTGCTAGAGAATCTTATTTTCCTGTTATGTCCGGCCACAGTTTTGTGATTATGTTCTCCCTCAAGGCACGTGACCAGCCACGTCTGGTCATGTTCTCTTTGCCAACCACATTGTTATCATGGAAGAATGACATCCGGAGCAGTAGCTTCCTAGATTTCCATTCTGGCTTGGTCTGTTTTCCTGGCCTTCTGTGGGTGTGCTGTGGGGATGACGACTATGACTTTTTCTTAATTACCCAGACGATTCCGGCCAAGCACCTTTGCCACATCTCTTGCAGCAGGAGAAAGTGGAAGAGGTTTAAGGGGATAAAAGTCTGTGTGGGGTGTCAGAACATGGCATTCTGATGAATGTGGTCTTATGCTGGGAAGAAACCTCCAGGACTGAAATCACCAGGAACTCAATGTCTGTTTACAAAACTGGCCTTGAGGATTGACGCTAACAATGCAAGACTCTTGCCAGCTGTTCTAAGAACACTTCTGTTCGTTCCCAGTCATTCAAACCTTATCGACTCCACTCACAGCAGATGCTCAGGATCTCCTGGGCAACGTGGGTGAAGATGCCCGTGGCTCTCTTGGCAGTTCTCATCTTTAGCCAATAAGCCTCCTTTAGGGAGGTAGAAAGATGGTGGCAACAGACAGTTCCTGAGCTCCACCTGCCTTCCCCTCTTCAGGGGGGCTTCTGACCATCAGGGCGACTCACGGAGAAGAAACCTGAGGACAAATACTGACACTCGATGTGCCCTTGGCAGCAGGGTTTGCTTCACGCTTTGTGTAGGGTTTGTCTTACATATGCGTGCACTGTTGGCAGCAGACTGCAGAGAATATCTTCCCAGATAGGACTTGGAGATTGCAAGCTTATGATACCACAAACCTGCAGTGTGGCAGGCCTGCCAGCAGCAGGTCAAGTGCGTGTCTCGGTTTGAATTCCCCCATTTAAGGGGGTTAAAACAAGGATTTGAGGGCAAGTTATTTGGAAGGTGATCTGAGGAAAAACTGTTGGAGAGCAGGGAAGGAAGGCAATGAAAGGTGTGTGATCAAGCTGGGAACACACACCACAGGGTTATCCCACCCGAGGAGAGAGGGAGCTGGGGTATTGTCCACCCGATACAGTCAGCCATGTGGAAGGGCAGATGCAGATAGGGATGCCTGACCTCATAAACAGAGCCCACCAATGCCAGGGAGCCAAGGACAAGAGACGCCAAGCCCCTCCGAGCATGGAAGCAAAGGTAAGCTTTGAGCTACAAATGTTGCTTCACTGCTTGGTGGTGAGGACTGTGAGAACAACTAGAAACTTGTCTTACCATATGTGAAAAGTTGTACCAAATGCAGCATCAGAGGGCAGGGTCTTTTCAGAACTGAGCTAGAGGAAATTGGCATCCTGGGTCAGAATGAAATGCCCATTCTAGATGAGAACGTGCTGCTGACTGTGGTGTGCAGACGGCGTGAATTCCACGGGGTTGAGAGAAAGACGTAAATGACAGCAAGCTAGAATGCAGGCCTGCGGATGCTTTAAGCAGCCTTTCATGTGAGAGCAGTATTTATGAAATTATTCCACAGATGGCTAAGATCTCTCAAGATAATAGGTTTATCAAAAGCCAAGTAAGCTTGGGAAATGTCACATCCCTGGGTTTTTCTTGCCATTGTTTAATCTGAGGAGTCCTCTGAGCCTCCCCAGCCTTGTGAGTGCAGGTCACAGCTACCCAGGGCAAGCGGTCTTGGGGTCACAGTGGCTGATTCTTCTGCACTTCTAACTCAGCTTCTCCTCTTTCTGCCTTTCAGATGGGCTTCTTCCGCCGAAGGTACAAAGAAATTATTGAAGCTGAGAAGAACCGGAAAGAGAATGAAGACAGTTGGGACTGGGTCCAGAAAAACCAGTGAGCTGCCACACCAGTCACATGACCTGATCACTAGCCTGTCATCCTTGATCTTTGTATCTTCCATATTTGGAAGAAAAAAAATCTTCTCCAGATTTTTCGGAGGCCCCACTGATGCTATTCTCGTCTTCATTCTATCAAGCCCGGGTGCCAGCCTGAGGTAGCCACTTCAGCCAGGTCACGTGACCGGGCCCAGCACCACTCCCTTTAAAGATGAACTCCGAACTTTGGAGAGCGAACTGCAGAGCCGAGCAGTATCTATGGCTGCAACACACACGGCCAACCCTCAGGGGAAAACTGTTACCTAAAGTATTTTTATAAACATAAGCCTTTTATACGGATTATGTCTTTATATTTGTATCGATGTTTTATTATTTCTATTAAATAGTATGTGATTCACTCAAGCACTGAGATCTGGCCTAAAATCTTGGAAGTGCATGTCAATGAATACACATTTTAAAGGATGAACATCTTACTGTACTTTGGAACTTGCTGTTAAAGACTTACAGATGAACTAAGTTGAAGAAACCTCACGTAATGAATCCACCAGGCTGGCGGCGGTGCGTCTAAACTGTGGATGTGGCAAGAGCCCTAAGACGTTCTCATCTTTATTGCCTCGGTCAGGTGTGGAGTCATGTGCTAACATGTGCTAAAGAACTGTAAGTGCTTTTTCATGTGTACTTTTCATTGGAAGATTCCCGACAAGAATTTGGATGGAAAACCTGATCCCTAGCAGGAAGTCTGCTCTCTATCACCTTTATACAGCAGACGTGTCACCCTCCTTCTACACAGATGATGGATGAAAGCTTGAAGCAATGCCATGTGGTCATCTGGCAAACCTCAGAATGACATCTCATCCTGGACGTCATGCATCAGAGTTCACACACCACAAGGACTAAATCATTGTCCCCCCCAAGCAAAGAACTGGGTCTGAATGCTGTGAGGCATTGCCTTTTCATGGGGATTCTCATTCAGAGATCTCCACTTCCCCTACCACCCTGGCTGTCCAGCTAGTGGTGATTGCAGATTCCTTCCCAGAGAGGACCATTTAACTGTTTTTTAAAAAATGTCTTAGGCTGGGTTCCCAAGAAGCTGGCCCTGAAACAAGGATCTGTGTACAAGTAACTTATTAAGGAAGTATTCCTGGGAGATACCAGTAAGGGAATGGGGGACGCAGGACAAGGAAGGAGAGAAAGCCAGGCAAAGGTGTATCATTTCAGGGAGAGCTCCATGGACTGCAGCTTCAGCCTGATCAGGGGAGCTCCGGAGGGAAAGTTAGGTCTCAGAGGTGTCCCAACCTGAAGCAAGGGGCTGGCTGCGCCCAGGGGAGATGTACACGTTCTGTTCTTAGTTCCTGCTGGTATAATGGCTTCAGTAGCTCAGGGCAGTCCTCTAAAGGAAAACCACAGGGGCATCCTCATCCAGGGGAGACACGGAAATGACGCAAAGGGATCTGAGAAGAGCACTGTCCCTCTCCGTCCCCATATGTGTGAGTGCTGAGTTACAGCCTTCGGGATCCAGGCTGTCTGTTTGACAGCACATATGTTGTCAGATGCACCATGCTGCCCACTTCTGAGTGCGGTGTGATTTTCCGAAAGGACAGTGAGATGGTGAAGTAGCATGCTCAGCATTGACCTGGCCCGTAGTAATCACTCAGTAACCGTTTGCAGCTATGGCTGCTGCGCCTACTGATGGATAACCATATCATAAGACAGAAAACCCGGGGCTAAGAGCAGGGCCTAACAGAGTCCTAATGGCTTATTACAGCCTGCCAAAGCGCCAGCTGCATACACATGGCATCCAGTGGGGATGAAGTAATATATTACACCAAGGATCTTTCTTAGAGCACCTTGTTTACTGGAAGCTAACATGTTGGGAGCCTGTGAACATTGTTGAAAAGACACCAGACTCAATCCTGGAAGATAGAGTTTTAATACACATACTTGGCTAATACAGACATATCTAAAGTTTTGGCAAAATTGTGAAGGGTGAGGGCGGGTACTAAGCTGGCATGGAGCAGGTGTGTCTTTTGGTTTCTTACGATGCAGTTGACTCTGCTGCAGGGAGGTAGCCTCGTGCTTCCCTTCCTGGTGAACATGGGAATAGACCAAAAACCCAAGGGTCAAATGGCAGGAACTAGGCTGATCCTAGAGGTCAGGGTGTTGCATCTAACTGTGGGATGGAGGCAGAGGTAGCTACAGGGGGCAGGACAAGGCCGAGAAACCAGCTCTCAGAGTTCGCTTATGAGTTTTATCAAAAGCAATAAGAAAAGCAGGCTTGGGTGGGCTTTAGTCCCTTATTAGCAGCCATTTATGAGGCCCCTGCTGTGTGTCAGGTGCTGTACTAGGTGCTGGAGGGTCCACAGAGAACGCTTCAGGCACATTTTGCCTCAGGGTGGCAAAATGCCGTGGCATGTGAAATGTGGGCTTTTTTAATGGGACGCCATTTGCAGCCTTTCTTTGATGGACTGTTGTTCGTAAAGCCATGTTTTCTTTAAGGAATCATTTAGGAGTCTTAGGTGATATTCCTGGAACAGCACTATCAACAGCTTTGGCCGCATGCACTTAGAGCAACTAACTTGGCTCCTGCAAGCGATGCAGGTGCGTGGGTGACAGTGTAGAAGGGTGGCTCGCCCATGTTCTGCCGGCCAGCGAAGCCCCACTGGAGAAGGGTGGACTCCCGTGGGCAGTCTCAGAGCTGGGACCTGTTTGCTTCTGCTTGATTCTGCATGGGTGGGCCGACTGAGGAGTTGTATACCCACGAAGTCACTAAGACTTTATAAAGGCAGGTTTTAAGAAAACCAGACTTGGCATCACCACAAACAGATACTGAAAGCCTCCCCAGGAACCTGTCTGGGGAAGGATGGTGCCTCTGTTGGTCTGATCATGCTGAGTAGCCTCCCCAGCCCTGTGAGCGCAGGTCACACCTAGCCAGGGGCAGGCTGCCATGGGGTCACAGTGGCTGATTCTTCAACATTTCTAACTTGGTTCCTCCTCTTTCTGTCTGCTGGGGAGTTATCCATCTTGCACAGAGATAGACAAGTCAAGCGTATTGTTAGCGCGCTCTTGGGCGGTTCGCAAGCTCCTTCCCAGTTCAGAAGCCCTCTGTATGCTCTCAGGGGAGGCAGATAGGGTGGATTGCTACGTCTGTGTTACCCTCCAGAATATTGTTTGAACATTCTGCAGTATGTTCTTCTTTCTCCCCTTCCTGCTTCTTTGGGTTTCGTGGAATCCTATAAGATATTCTCCTGGGCAATATTATTTCAGTTGCTTCAGCTTTTGGTTGCATATTCAATGTGGTTTTAACCAACTGTTCAGAGAACTGAAATGCCTTTTAAATATGAAAAAGGATCTTTGTAAAAGTTGAGTAAAATAGTGCCCCTTTTTACAAAAATGTTTTGCTTATGCTCAGTTTACATAGGACCCAGGAGAGTTTGGAACATCCCTGAAGTGAGCCTTAGACCTGTCACAAAGGAGAGGCCATGAAGTGTAGAAACAAGGGGACACCAGCAGGAGGGGCAGGAACCACTGGCTTGATGGCAGCTGACAGGCATCCATCCCGAATCACTCAGTGCTGAGGTTTCCTCAGGCAGTTCTTGAGGAAACCTGTCAGTATCGTGGGTACTCAGAGGTATGGCAGACTTTGTGGAAGATCCAGTAGGAAGTCCTCCTTCACCAAACTGTGTAGCTGCTGCCCTTGAGCCAAAGGCAACAAGATTTTTAACAAAAACCCGGCAGCACTCCTGGGAGCATCCTGTTTTCCATGGGAAGCAGAGCAGATCCCCAGGCCCTCCGCGTGCTGTATGCTACCTGTTGAACCATGCATGGCGGCTCTTTGAAAGGTTATTTGTGACTTTTATTTTGGGGTAAGGCATTATGGCCAGGTGCCTGCAGTTTCTTCCGGGTTACGTGTGAAAGGTACATCTGGTGAACTGTATGCTCGGCTCAAACTTCTCAAAATGTAGAGGTGCTGGAAAGGATTGTCACTTGGAGCCTTTAGTAGACAAAAGGCAGAAAGCGAGCATCGTTTCAGAAAAGTGTGCTTTAGTATGCACACTTTTAGTTGACATTTTGATATATAGAGTAATAGTATACACAGTGGAGGCTATTTTCTGAAACAAAGAACGGCTGAAGGGAGAATACAGAGCCAGTAGGGCCAAAATGAAACTTCTAGGATGTCTTCTGAATTTTCAGCACGTGGGGGGAGTAAATCAACAAGTTTCCCAACATGGTGCAGTGCTCTATAGCACGATGATCTAGATTTCAGACTGTGTTAAGGTTGTGTGTGTGTGTTTTTTTTAATTCTAATGTGCACGGTGTGATTGGCAGAGTGAGTTTAAAAGCTTTACAAGTGATTAATTGCATGGCAAGCACCCACGCTATCTGCACTTCCAGAACGTTACTGAGGCATCCATGTGCATTTCCATTGAGGAGTTTTGGTGGGCGGGGGGAGGGTACTGCCTCACAATGTCACGTGTATTAAAATCTAAGCAGTCACTTCTAATCCACTTGCACTGTTTGGGAAATATGTCAGGTTTACAAAAACATGTTTGGAATTAAAAAATGGCTGCAAACGACTCAGGAGTTCAGTCTGTAATTTATTTGTTAATAAGAACTTTTTAAAGTGTTGAAGATACGGTTTCATTGTAATACAACACGAGCTTTAAAGAGCACATCAAGGTTCATCTCATTCACGTGGACAACCCACCTGATGTGGCTGAATTGTCCATAGTCCTTGGTTCCTACACCAGAGGCACAATCTTCTCTCTGCGTCAACCCCCTGATGCCCCTCCCACCCCCCCACCCCCCAGCCAGGGCTACACCTAGGATCTTGATCTTGCGATAAATGTGCCCAAATTAGAGGGGCGCAGTGGCTCACGCCTATAATCCCAGCACTTTGGGAGGCCGAGGCAGGTGGATCACTAGGTCAAGAGATCGAAACCATCCTGATCAACAAGGTGAAACCCCGTCGCTACTAAAAATACAAAAATTAGCTGGGCATGGTGGTGCACGCCTGTAATCCCAGCTACTCAGGAGGCTGAGGCAGGAGAATTGCTTGAATCCAGGAGGCGGAGGTTGCAGTGAGCCGAGATCGCGCCATTGCACTCCAGCCTGGCTAACAAGAGCGAAACTCCATCTCAAAAAAAAAAAAAGTGCCCAAATTAAATGGCATAGATTTCTTATTGTCAGTAGACGACTTCTTTCACGTGTCTACCAGTTACTAAGCATTTTTCCTGAAGCATTTTCATAGCATTCTTACATATTTATAAATATTGTATTCTCGTAGGTTTTCACTCTCCTTCCTCTATTAATAGTCATGTGCTTGTTCATATTCCGCATGCTGTTCATTTGTGTGTTTTACTTTCTTCCGTAGATGAGTCTGTTACCAGAAAGGGGTCCCAATCTAGACACCAAGAGCAAGTTTTGGATCTTGAGCAATAAAGAATTCAAGGCTAGTCCATAAACTGAAAGCAAGTTTATTAAGAAAGGAATAAAAGAATGTCTATTCAATGGACAGAGCAGGACCAGGGCTGCTGGTTGCCCATTTTTATTGTTACTTCTTGATTATATGCTAAAAAGGGGTAGATTATGGATGAATTTTCTGGAAAAGGAGTGGACAAATTCCGGGAACCTAGGGTTCCTCCCTTTTCTAGATTATACAGGGCCATGGAATCTGCAAACTGTCATGCCACTGGTGGGAGTGTCTTTTAGCGTGCTAGTGCATTATAATTAGCATATAATGAACAGCGAGGACAACCAGAGGTTACTCTCATAGCCCTTGGCTTTGCTAGGTTTGGGCTGGCTTCTTTACAACAGGCTGTTTTATCAACAAGGTCTTAATGAGCTGTATCTTGTGTGGACCTCTATCTCATCCTGTGACTGAGAATGCCTAACCTCCTAGGAATGCAGCCCAGTGGGTCTCAGCCTATTTTACCCAGCCCCTATTCCAGATGGAGTTACTCTGGTTCAAGCGCCTCTGACAAGACCAATGAAGATCATTGTGTTTTCTTGGTCTTTTTCAAGAGTAAGCCTTTGGCCATACCAATCAAGTCTACTGGTTTTTGCTTCTATTTCATTAAGTACTTACTGCTTTTAGATTTATTAAAATTGCTTCTACCACCTTGCTGGTTAAAATGCATACACACAGACACCACACAGTATAAAAGAGGGAGGAAAAAGTATTTGCCAAGGGGTTAAGAATGATTGTCTTTAGGTAAGTAAGACTGTCAGTGCTTTTGCTTTGTTTTTTGTTTTTATTTGTCTGAATATTCCTTTCTACAGTGAGCATGTATTTCTTTTGTAACAATGAAACATACGCAAATTACTTATAAATAAAAATATAGCTGGGAGAGTATAAATTGCTAAGCCAAAAGAGGTGCCAAATTGTAGGTCTGGAAAGCGATCTCTCGCAGCAAAGAGCATTGATGAGCCTGACACTTATGACGAGGACCCAGTGACTGTTTCAAGCATTTTAATTCCAGTGCTTCCTGGCTTAACAAACCTGCCACCATCACTAATGCTGATTACATAGGTTTCTCTGAGGTTGCCCGACCTGTTTTCCTAAGCCAGGAAATGGACTTGACGAACTCAAAAGATACAAATTTAAGAGGAAGAAAAATCACTAACTAGTAAAGTTCACTCCCTGTTCAATCAGGACTTTTACAGCCCCCCAGATGACGCCCCATCCTTAAAGTCTGTCTGGTCATCAGGTTACTGTTTAGTAACGGAATTAATGTAAGTGCTTACTTGGAGCTCAGGCAACACTATCAAACTGCTGGGCAGCTATGCATCCATCAGCAAAGCCACCTGTCCCTAAGATTATGTCCATTCACTCTGTGTATACGGTATGTAGCCTGACCAAAAAAACAAGACTTACAATAGCTTACTTATTTAACATGTCACAATCTAAAGTTAGTCACCAGTCACTGTCTTTTAATGTATTTCAATTTTCTATTTTAACCACGTCAGCCACTGCTTTTACTGTTTTCTTTAGTGAATGCTGTTCTACATTTGCCCCTCTGTTTGCCAGCTTCTTGCATCTCAGATATCTTCTCCTGGGATCGTTTTCCTTGTGCCTAGTACGTCCTTTAGAATTTCCTTTAGTAAGAATCTGCTGACAGCAAATGTTTCCATTTTGCGTTATCCGACGCCGTCTTTAATTGCCCATATTCTTGACTCTTTGCTGGTACAGAATTCTAGATCAGCAGTTATGTTCTCTCCGCGAATGAATGTAACATTTCATTTTCTTCTGTTCCTGTTGTGACTATAAAGAAGTCAGCAGTCAGCCCAGTTGTCACTCAGTTAAAGGGGTCCTGTCTTTTAGGTCTCTGTGAAGATCCCCTCTTTGTTTTTGTGAGCTGTAGTTTTCCTCTGAAGGAAATAGGACATCTATTCTTACCTTTTCGGCTTGCAATTTGCTGTACATCTGTGGTTTGATGCCTTTCATCAGTTCTCTTCATCTCTTTAAATCTCATCTCTGCTCCATTCTCTTTCCTGTCATTCTAGCCTTCTTGCTTCTTGGCGTAGACCGTCACCAGCACTGCCTACTCCTGTGATCCGCTCTGCACCGTGGCAACTTACCTCACAGTCGTCCTTGGTCCTCCGGGAGTTCTAGTACCACCCCTATTTCCACCTCATCACCTCTGTGCAGCATCCTGGACTACCTCCTGCAACCCATTTCTGTGTTCACTAGCTTTTCAACTGGGTCAAATCTGCTTTTACACTTGTTCGTTAAGATTTGTGTTTCAAGTGTTGTATCTTATATCCAAAGGTTCTTTTTAGTTCTTCCTGAAATATGATGGGCAATCCTCTGTATTTTCTTGTTTGTTACATATAATTTCAAGTTTATTTCTTTAAACATAAAAATCATAGTTTCCATTGTGTGTCTGGTAAGTGCAGTGAAGTTTCTGTGGGTCCGTTTCTGCTTTCCAGGATTTTTCCCCCAATGAGTGTCACTCGGTGCTCGGTTTCCTTGTGCAACTAACGGTTTGTTGGTTTGTTTATTGTCCGCTGCTTATTTTCCTTGGAAAATTATTAGTGGGAATTCTTTGAGGGCCAGGATGAAATATGTTCCTAAAGAGAGCCTTTGCTTTCACCTCCGTCAGGCACCAGTCTGGGGCCATACCTGAGGTTTTATGGACCACCCAAATAACATGAATTTGAACAGCACAGCATGTGAAGGCCAGCTTGTGGTTGCTGCTTCTCCACAATGGTATTTCCATCGCCTCCACTGTCCACTCCTGTGATCCGCTCTGCCCCATGGCAACTTTCCTCAAAGTTTTCCTTCGTCCTCCAGGAGCACTAGTAGGAATAGTGTTTCTCCATGTGGTTGAATGTTACGTTGAAGTTGTAGCCCCTGAAGACCCTGCTTTATGGGTCACTGAACCCTTCGAGGCCATGAAAACCAAACTTGAATTTTGTACGGCTTGCCACATGCTCAGGACTAAAATACCTGAAGCCTTCCACTTATGTCTCTGCCTTGCAAACTTCATTCTGATTATGACATGGTAATTTTATACTTTTGCTATCTTTTTGATGTGTTCAAGAATATGTCCTTTGGCCAGGCATGGTGGCTCATGCCTGTAATCCCAGCGTTTTGGGATGCCAAGACGGGCAGCTCACAATGTCAAGAGATCGCGACCATCCCGGTCAACATGGTGAAACCCGTCTCTACTAAAAATACAAAAAATTAGCTGGGCATGGTGGCGCGTGCCTGTAATCCCAGCTACTCAGGAGGCTGAGGCAGAATTGCCTGAACCCAGGAGGCGGAGGTTGCGGTGAGCCGAGATCGCGCCATTGCACTCCAGCCTGGGTAACAAGAGCGAAACTCCGACCCCCCACAAAAAAAATTAGCTGTGCCTGGTAGCGCACGCCTGTAGTCCCAGATACTCAGGAAGCCAAAGCAAGAGAATCACTTGAACCCGGGAAGCAGAGGTTTCAGTGAGCTGAGATCCCATCACTGCACTCCAGGCTGGTGACAGGCTGATAAAACTGATAAACCTACATTGACTTGTCGTCATCACCCAAAGCCACAGCTTACATAAGAGTTTGCTCTTGGTATTACACATTCTGTGTATTCAGACAAAGTCACGACGTGTATCCATTATACACTATTATACAGAATAGTCTTACTGCCCTAAAAGTCCTCTGTGCTCTACGCATTCACTCCTCCCTTCTCCCAACCCCTTGGAAACCACTGATTTTTTTTTTACTATCTCTCTAATTTTGCCTTTTCCAGCATGTCATATGGTTGGAATCATACGGTATATAGCCTTTTCTGATTGGCATATTTCACTTAGTAATATGCATTTATGTTTCCTCCATGTCTTTTCATGGCTTGATAGTCATTTCTTTTCAGTGCTAAATAATATCTCGTTGTGTGGATGTACCACAGTTTGTTAATTTACCTACTGAAGGACATCTTGGCTGCTTCAGAGTGTTAGCAATTAGGAATAAAGCTACTATACATATCTACGAGTAGGCTTTTGTGTAGACGTAAGTTTCCAACTCATTTGGGCAAATCCCAATGAGTGAAATCGCTGGACAATACGTTAAGAGTAGGTTTGGTTTTGTAAGAAATCATCAAAGTGTTTTCCAAAGCAGCTGTGCCATTCTGCGTGCTTACTGGCAACCAGTGAGAGTTCCTGTTGCTCCACGTTCTGTTCTGGATTCTGGCCGTTCTAACAAGTTTAGTGGCATCGCAGTTTTTCACCTGAGGTTCATCTTTTCTTGCCTGTGCAAGTCTCGCTGCTCCAGCTCTCCAGCTCTTTTAACATAAAAATAAAGCATTCTTGATGAAGTTGAAGGCCGTTTGTCCCTAATCCCTGGTCCCGTTCTCCTTTGAGGGAACCACTACCATGAATTTAGAGTGTATCTTTCCAGTCCTTTTTTACCCTTGAATGGGTATATAAATATGTATCTATGCACAATATAGACTGTTGTTTTATATGTCTTAAATGTGCATAAATGCTATCATCTTATATGATCATTTCTGCTGGTTTTGCTAAAAATTTTGTTTGCAAGACTTTTTCATTAAGGACTCTACAGTAGTCAGAAGAAGCCATCTTTCCCCACTGGTGATATATATGTCAAGTTAGTTCATTCATTTAGAAACAATGATATAGTATTTCAGTATATGATGTTGCCAGGTTTCATTTATTCATTCCATCTTCGGTGCACACTTAGCTTCTAATCTCCATGTTATAGTCACACAATTGATTTTTGGAACCTATCTTATGACTAAACAGTTACACTTTGTAGGGGAGATTTGTTATTATTTTCAGCCACTCTGGAAGTTGTAATAACTCTTGATGTAGTTTGAGAATTTCTCATCTCATAATGTTGCCTCTAAAAATTAGAAGCCAAAAACTCACTTTTTTCAGCCTCCTTGGCAGCTGTAGGACTCAGGCACTGCCAGTGAAATATATCTGCACAAGGCTTGAATCAGAAGTCAGTGACAGAGAAAGGGAGGCCATGGTGGAGAAACATCAAGTCTTCAGAGTCAGCAGTGGCAGAGGCCCTGGAGGTGGCCCCACATGCCCAGCATTGGCAACATGAGCCACAGGCCCTGTGCCCTGTGGCAAAAACCAAAACCCCCAGAGCTCTTCAGCAGCATAATCAGGGTCTTATTTCTAGCTGTGGAACCATCCAGCCTCATTCTCTAGGCGTCTACATTCATTTTGTGCTTAACCTAGCCAAGGTGGTGTTCTGGTTTGTTGCAGCTGAGATTCCTGCATGATGTAGATGTAAGCACCAGCAGTGATTGCAAATGACAGGCATCAAAGAGATGAGGATCTGGACTTGTTTTCCTATCTGGTGGAACCTGAGAGCAGCGAGTATCCCAGAGGTGTTAAAGGGTGACGTTACAGCCCAAGGCATGCTGTCAAAACAGGGGGCCCTTAGAATGAAAGCAAGTCTTGCGGGGGATGGAATAGCCATCGCCCTGAACTCCAGGGAGAGTATGAGGAACTGAAGGGCTGGGAGGAAAGCTGGATATTTCTAACTGACAGGGAAAACGTAACAAAAAAGAACAAGCAGCTCAAATTCCACATTTTTGGCTCAAGGTAAGTCTGTGCAACAAGACGCTGTTTATGACGGGGCTAAAAGAATCTCTATCAGCCGGACACAGTGGCTCATGCCTGTGATCCCAGCACTTTGGGAGGCCAAGGCAGGTGGATTGCCTGAGGGCAGGAGTTCGAAACCAGTGTGACCAACGTGGTGAAACCATATCTCTACTTGAAATACAAAAAAATGAGCCGAGTGTGGTAGTGTGCGCCTATAATCCCAGCTGCTCAGGAGGCTGAGCAGGGGAATTGCTTGAACCAGGGAGGTAGAGGTTGCAGTGAGCTGAGATCACATCACTGCACTCCAGACTAGGCAACAGAGCAAGACTCTGTCTCAAAAAAAAAACAAAAAATAAAAGAATCTTTATCTTATGCAGCCACAGGACTAAGGTTGCTGAAAGTCAGACTCTGAATCCTATGGGTTGTTGAATTGTAAAATCCACTGAATCCACAGATCATCAGATCCCTGAGCCTCCCTTGCCCGCATCTAATGTGGCTGCTCTTGCCTTACTTGAAGACCCTGAAATAACAATGTAATCACCTTAAGGGAGATGCCTGTTCTCTGTATGCCCCACTTCCCTCACCTCGTCAATGCTTTCAGATCTATAGGAAAAGTAAGACCCTCCGAGGGGCCGATCATATCATCAAACCCTAGAAGATGATTTAGGGAAGGCCAGCCCAGCATGGTGAGGAAGGACCAGCACCTCACTCAGCAGTGTGGCAGGCACTTAGGTGAGCCCAGTCACACAGATCAGGTAGGAAGGTTCTGGGAGATGCTGCCTTATCAAGAAATCAATGCTGAAGAGCGCCTAACATGCTCAGATACAAGAGGAGGAGATATATATTAATACATCTTGTCTAGATTTAGAGATAAATTAGTGAGAAAAACAGAAAACCAAATATCTTAATTCATTTAGGCCATAAACTGGGTGGCTTATTAAAAAAAAAAACAGGCCAGGTACAGTATCTCATACCAGTGATCCCAGCACTTTGGGAGGCCAAGGCAGGAGAATCACTTGAGTCCAGAAGTTCAAGACCAGCCTGGGAAACATAGTGAGACTTTGTCTCTACAAAAGATTTAAAAAAATTAGCCAGGCTGGTAGCATGTGCCTATAGTCCCAGCTACTGAGGGGTGGGATCGGGGACAGCTGAGGCAGGAGGATCACTTGAGCCCAGGAGGTCGACGCTGTAGTGAGTCATGATTGTACCACTACACTCTCCGTGTGGGGGGGGACCCTGTCCCAAAACAAACACTGCAAAACTCAGAAATTTATTTCTCACAGTTCCAGAGGCAAGGAAGTCCAAGATGAAGCCTCCAACAGATTAGGTATCTGGTAAGAGCCCACTTTCTGGTTCATAGATAGTACCTTCTTTTTTTTTGTTTTTTGTTTTTTGTTTTTTTTTTGAGACAGAGTCTCACTCTGTTGCCCAGGCTGGAATGCGGTGGTGCTATCCCAGCTCACTGCAACCTCCGCCTCCCGGGTTCAAGCGATTCTCCTGCCTCAGCCTCCCAAGTAGCTGGGATTATAGGTGCCTACCACCAAGCCCAGCTGATTTTTGTATTTTTAGTAGAGACAGGGTTTCACCATGTTAGTCTGGTCTGAAACTCCCAACTTCCAATGATCTGCCTGCCTCAGCCTCCCAAAGTGCTGGGATTACAGGCTTGAGCCACCGTGCCCAGCTCATAGATGGCACCTTCATGCTGTGTCCCTGCATGTGGAAAGGAAAGGGCAAACAGTGTCCTTCAAGCCTCTTGTGAGATTGATGTGATACCGACTGGACTGAGGCAACTCAAACCTCTTTTATAAGAGCAATGATCCAATTAGTGAAGCTCCACCCTCACGACCTAATCACCTCCCAAAGGCTCTGCCTTCTAATACCATCACCTTGGGGCTTTGGGTTTCAACATATGGATCATGGGGGCCCATGGTGGGTGCACAAACATTCACCATAGTACTAGGTAACGGGGAAAAAAGACAATTCCCAATTTCAGAGAGAACAAAAGTTGAAAAGAAAATGGAAAATAGTCATGTTTTACCACACAGCTCAGCTATGAACAGCCTTATATATTTATAATAAAGTAAACCCTGAGTTTTAAACTAAATTATGCTATAGCAACATTCGGAGGAGAGGGGGCAGGAAGTGTGCGTGTGTGAAGTAGAAGTGGGTACGAGGCTTGTTAACGTGCTCTAAATCTTCATCTTTCATGGGGAAAAATCGAAAGGGTGCCCAAAACGAAAGGGTAAAGATACAGCCACATTTGTTATTTGGAGAGATGGGCATAAATACCCAAGTACTCAGTTCAAAGTGGTGGCCTCCCAAGAATGGGTAATACAAGTGAACGTCAGGGAGTGTAGACTTCTGTACCAAGCCTTGGGGAATTACTTGACTCTTTAAACTCTGTAATTTCAATAAAAGTAAAACGTAAATTTAAAGATCCTTTGTAAAGGATAGTATCAGCTACCTGAAAAAATGTGAGGGATTTTGTGGAACAGGCTAATGTAGGCCTCAGGGAATTGGAACAGAATTGTGCTTATGATGAAGAAAGGTTCAAGCTCATCAACTGCTCTGTGCTCTGTGGAAAGAAAGAATGCCTGGCTGGTGGGCATACAGTGCAGTGGTGGGGGCTGGACGATCGCGAGGATCCTGGGGTGGAGCACTTGCAGTGTGTGTCCAGGACTGGCAGGAGGGAAGGTCCCAGCCCAGCCTGGGCTTCCCAGGAAACAGAGCTTGAGCACAGGTTTATGTGTGAACACTTTATTGGGAATGCAATCTCAGGGAAGCAAAAGTGAGGGAGAAAGGGGTGTGGAGCAAAGAAAGAGGGAGAGCAAACAGGTGCGCTACTCAGCTGGCCTGTGTTCAGCTGATCAATCACGGACCTCGAAGGGCTGAACTTCTGCGTCTCCCTGTCCACCTAAGCAAAGGACAACAATGCCATTGATCTGCTGGTTCTTCTTCATTTCCTGGATCCCAGTGGTCAAAGTTTGCCTCTATGGCAGTTGATTCTCCTGCACTTTCACTGTGTAAGGGCTAATCTGAGCTCCCTCACCAGCTGTTAGAGAGCCAGACCCCAAGCCCTGCATCAAGGGGCTTTGTCTGTTTCCAAAGGCGGCAGCAGAAGGGAAAGGCCCTCACGCTCACTGCAGGATGCCTCAGGGCCCACAGACAGGTGCGGGCTACAACAACCAGCCAAGGCCCAGAGATGAGCTGCAAAGGGCCACGAACAGGAGGCAGCTGATACAGGACCTGGCTCACTGCCACAGCATCTGAACCCCGTAGGTGCAGTGGCAACAGATGCACCCAGCCTCAAGCCCCACCTCTAAGAAGCTACTGATAGTCACAGTTCTTGCTATAAAATATCCTACATCAGCCCATACATTTCTCGAGTTTGGCTAGTGGGAGAATGTCCACCCAGGGAGGGATCAGGGCCTCCCAGGGTAACACTCCACCTGCTCAGCAAACTGCAACAAGACTGGGTATATAGGGTTTGCATTTTACTGACCTCTGGTGATGAATAAATTATTAAAATCATACCTTCATTCATTCAACAAGAATTACAGAAAATCCACTAAGAATCAGAGAATGTCATGGTGAGCAAAACCAGAAAGGATTCTACCTTAAAGGCATACAGATTAAGCCGGGCGTGGTGGCTCATGCCTGTAATCCCAGCACTTTGGGAGGCCGAGGCGGGTGGATCACGAGGTCAAGAGATCAAGACCATCCTGGTCAACATGGTAAAACCCCGTCTCTACTAAAAATACAAAAAATTAGCTGGGCATGGTGGCGCGTGCCTGTAATCCCAGCTACTCAGGAGGCTGAGGCAGGAGAATTGCCTGAACCCAGGAGGCGGAGGTTGCGGTGAGCCGAGATCGCGTCATTGCACTCCAGCCTGGGTAACAAGAGTGAAACTCCGTCTCAAAAAAAAAAAAAAAAGGCATACAGTTTAAAAAAGGAAGACAGTCACTACCAATGACCATGGAAATAAAGGGTGTGGTAAGGACATGAAATGAAAGGGTCTGCCTCTTCTGGCTTATCAGGGCAGGCTTCCCTAGGAAGAGATAACCAAGAAGGAGGACTAACTGGGTGAAAAAAGCATTCCAGGCAAAGGGAACAGCATTTGCAAAGACCTAGTGGCAGGTGGGCGTCTGGTTTGTTCAAGAACCTGAGTAGAGCCCAGTGGCCAGAGAGCAAAAACTAAGAAGCACAGCCATGAGGTGAGGCATGAGGGCGCCCTGTCCTCATGTGGCAGGTGGCTGCCAGGACAGTGGCCCTCCGTGCCTTCAAAGCTAAAAGGAAGGCCCAAGGTGAAGGCAGCAGTGTGCCAGTGAGTCTGAATTAATTGGAAGAATCGCAAATAATTGGGCTGACAGCTGTCCCTGGTGGTCAGGACACATCAGTGCAGCTTTTCTAACAAGTGCTTAAAAAGTGTGACATTTTTGGTCTTCATGGGAACAGAACATTTAACTTCCTAAAACTTCAGTGAAGCAGTGCTAAAAGGCAACAGCATTCAAGAAATTAAGTTGCGCAGTTAGTGAGAACAATGAGAAAGGAAAAAAGCAAACATCTTTTCAGAAACAAAATACTTCAAACAAACTCACAGAAGCAATTTTAAATGGGGTGCTGTAGTCCCCCCGCTTAGCCATTGGTTTCACTTTCTGAGCTTTCAATTATCTGCTGTCAGCTGCAGTCTGAAAATATTAAATGGAAAATTCCAGAAATGAACACTTTATCAGTGTTAAGCGGCATGCCATTGTGAGTAACGTAATGAAATCTTGCACGTCCTGCTCCGACCCACCTGGGGTGTGAATCCATGCTGCCTCCCCGTTAGTCACTTGTCTTGGTTATCGGCTCGACTGCAGTGGTATTTCGGTGCTTGGGTTCAAGTCACCCTTATTTTAATGAATAATGGCCCCAACACAAAAGGGAAGCGACGCTGGCGTATTGTTATAATTGTTCTATTTGATTATTGTGTTACTCTATTTTTTTTTTTTTTTTGAAACGGAGTTTCGCTCTTGTTACCCAGGCTGGAGTGCAATGGTGCGATCTCGGCTCACCGCAACCTCCGCCTCCTGGGTTCACGCAATTCTCCTGCCTCAGCCTCCTGAGTAGCTGGGATTACAGGCACAAGCCACCATGCCCAGCTAATTTTTGTATTTTTAGTAGAAACGGGGTTTCACCTTGTTGACCAGGATGGTCTCGATCTCTTGACCTAGTGATCCACCCGCCTCGGCCTCCCAAAGTGCTGGGATTATAGGCGTGAGCCACCGTGCCCGGCCTATTGTGTTACTCTATTACTGTGCCTAGTCTATAAATTAAACTTTATCATAGATATGTACATATTGGAAAAAGCATAAGGTATACAGGGTTTGGTACTATTGCACTTTCAGGCATCCGCTGGGGGTGTCTCAGAGAGTATCCCCATGGATAAGAGGGCACTACTGTATTCATCTCCGGTTGCAGAACTCTTGAGGAATTGAGGATGACGATGAAGCACAGAAGATATCGCACTGAAAGCGAACACTGTCTACGCACTGTTTTGTAGCCTATTTCCCCTACTGTCCCTCCAGAATGACATCATTGCCGAGGAGATTCACTCTTCACATCCTTGTAACAATGAGTGAAATGGCCTCCAATCAATGGGCATCTCTGGGCAACATTTTCTCTACAATTTCACCTGCTAAAAAATGTTAAACACATAAAGGCAACAGAGGCATATTTAGATTCTAAGCTGTTACATTCCTCTTGCACTGTTTAATATAGATTCCTTTCATGTCTATGTTCATGTGGGCCTGTATGAATGCTTCACTGGATGCTCTCAGCCTAACACTTTAGAAGATTTTTCACTGGATATAAATATCTTTAGTCTGAGGCATTTATGCTAAAGTTTTTTGAAAATGAATATTCTACTCTGACAATGTGACTCAGAGCTGTGGCATACAGAATTAAAACGACAGTATTTAGCCTACCAAAAATGTTGAAAGTTGTTTTTATCAGATAGTTGCAAAGGTGTAAATAGAATGGCTTGCCATTTAAGAATTCTTTTTAAAAAGGAAGCTAATAACTCCAAAGACATGGTGGCAATCTCAGAAAAATATTAAACTATAGACCAAAAATGACGAAGTTACTGAAAGATATATATATATAAACACACACAAAAGTATCTGCCACGATATTCGTTGCTTTTGTTCATTTGTTTGTTTTGTTTTTTGAGGCAGATTCTCACTCTGTGGCCCAGGGTGGAGTGCAGTAGCGTGATCTTGGCTCACTGCAACCTCCACCTCCTGGGTTCAAGCAATTCTCCTGCCCCAAACTCCCGAGTAGCTGGGACTACAGGCACCAGACACTACACCCAGCTAATTTTTTGTATTTTTAGTAGAGACGGGGTTTCGCCAGGCTGACCAGACTAGTCTCCTGACCTCAGGTGATCCTCCCACCTCACTCTCCCAAAGTGCTGGGATTACAGGCATGAGCCACTGCACCTTGCCATGTTTTAATTATTCTCTGGGCTCCTCAGTTTAAAATGCTTTTATATATGCTATGACAGAAACAGATTCATCCATTTAATTTCTTTGAGTAACAGCACTCTGTTTAATACATTTCTTATTCTAAAATTCATTTTACATTGATCATATGCCATGTGCCAGACTCTATATATAAGGTCTGAGTTATTCTTGGAAGACTTCTTGAATTTGTATTTAAATAGTTTAGAAGATTCTGCTTTCTATCATTCTAGAACGACAGGAACCTGATAAATTCTTTCTGTGATAAATTATCAGTGAAGATTTCACTAGCTGGGCTATTTCAGTTTTTCATCATGAAGCATTTGGTGGGCCATCCTCTGTGGCATGGCTGTCACCATTCCATCTTGGAATTTGCTCAATTTCTCCACTGGGTGAAGTGGTTTATTGGCTGTCAGTTTGTAAAGTGCTCTCTGGGATTATTTGAGTGGAAGACAGTAGGAGTGGAAACATATTTCACTGTCTTTTCTGTCAAGATGAAAGGACCATGCCCAATAAATCATCTTCTAGCAAGAGTGGATGAAAATTCCAGTGAGTGACCCCGCGCCTGCATCAGATGGTGGTCACACAGAGTGTCCTGTGGATAGTTATGGTCTCCAGGGTCTCCTGGCTTCTTCTACCATCACTGTAGTTTCATATTTGTTATTTCTATGTGTGTGTGTGTGTGTGTGTGTGTGTGTGTGTGGTGTGCACATTATATAAGTGTATATAAATATTTGCTTTAAAACCTACTCCTCGAAGTCATGGAAAGAAAGAGAGAGAGAGAATTAGAATTTTCCTTCTCACTCTGTCCTTATCTGCCCAGTTTCTTCCCATACCTCCTCCACCCTCCAACTAACCACTGTTACTATTTTCTTATGCGTCCATACAGATTTTCTTTACATACTTACAAGCAAATATGAATATTTGCTTTGGGGTTTGTCCTTTTACACATAAAAGGTAGCCCACTACATACATTATTCTGCACTGTTTTCCCTCTCATTTCACAGATAGCACCCTTATTCTTTTTGTTTTTTTGATTTATTTTGTTTTTTGAGGCGGAGTCTTGCTCTGTCGCCCAGACTGGAGTATGGTGGTGCAATCTCGGCTCACTGTAACCTCTACCTCCCGGGTTCAAGAGATTCTCCTGCCTCAGCCTCCCAAGTACCTGGGATTACAGGCACGTGCCACCATGCCTGGCTGATTTTAGTAGAAATGGAGTTTCACCATGTTGGCCAGGCTGGTCTCAAACTCCTGACCTCAAGTGATCTACCCGCCTCAGCCTCCCAAAGTGCTGAGACTACAAGCATGAGCCACCATTCCCAGCCCCCTATTCTTTTTAAAGCTGTATAACATTCCATTCTTCCAATGTATAAGCCACGATTTATATAATCAGTCCCCTTCTGAGGGAAATTCAGGTTTTTTCAATCTTTTATTATTACTGCAATAATTAACCCTGTACACAGTCATTTTGCCTGTGTACAAATATACTTTAGGACAAACTTCTAGAAATGGAACTGTAGGAACAACTGATCAATGCGTTTGTAATTTTGACAAATGTTGCCAAATTTTTCTCTCTAAGGGCTATTTCAAGTCACTCCCGCCCACAGTGTGTGGTTCCATTTGATGTATTTTCAATGCTTTTCTGAAGAGAGAAGATATTCTGATCATTGCTTGTTTCCTGTCTATGACATGCATTCACTGAACAGGGACTTACTTAGTGCCAGCCACGCCCCACGCCCTCTTCTTAAGTCCTGGAAATATAGCAGTGAACAAAGCAACACAAATCTCTTTCTTAACGTTTGTGTTGTTGAGACAGAGAAAGGGAGGGCAGAGGATGGGCCTGGAACATACTGTCCTGATCACTTGAAGCCATAGTCACCAACTCAGATGCCACACAGGGAACTTGTGCATGTAAAGACAGGCATCAGTGAACTATCAGAGGGGCGGTGAGGACTGTGTGGTCCTGAAGAGCACAGGCCTGTGTGCAGGCTGCCCTAGGGCAATAGGTCATGTGGAGAAAAATAAAAGCCCATGTGACAGCGCTTCCCAATTTTCAAGAGAAACCAGAAGTACAGATTTTCTCTTTTTCTTTTTTTATTTATTTTTTTATTTTTTAAGAGATGGGGTCTCATTATGCTGCCCAGACTGGAGTACAGTGGCTATTTGCAGGTGAGATTCCACTACTGATCAGCACAGGAGTTTTGACCTGTTCCATTTCCCAACTGGGCTGATTCACCCCTCCTTAGGCAACCTGGTGGTCTCGCACTCCCGGGAGGTCACCATGTTGATGCTGAACTTAGTGCAGACACCCAATTGTCATAGCACACTACAGCCCAGAACTCCTGGACTCAAGCAATCCTCCCACCTCAGCCTCCCGAGTAGATAAGCCTATAGGCACGTGCCACCAGAAAGACAGATTTTCAGGTAGTATCTCCCCACTTTTAATGCTGAGAAATCATTCTAAATTTTAAGATCACTTTGAGGACAGTTTTTGTTACTGGGGCTAGGCAAGTTGATACTACAGTTTACATGAAAATATAAACATGCAGGAATATCTAGGAAAACACTGAGGGAGAAAAAGCTATAGTGGGTGTTGGGGACTAGCACTACTATATATTAAAACATACTATAAAGCCTCTATAATTAAAACAGTGTGGTACTGGTGCATGAATAGATGGACCAGCAAACAGAATAAATAGGCCAGAAATCAATCTAAATGCATATGGAAAAGTAACATATATTCAAGGTGGCAATGTAAAACACTGGGACAAAGACTGACTTTTGATTAAGTGCTGCTGCAACAATGGATAGCCATGGAACAAAGATAAAACTGGATCCTTATCTCACACCATATCCCAGAGAAGCAAATGAGAATGGATCAGAGGTCTAGCTGTAAAAGATGAAACAATACAGGCACTAGAAGAAAACACGGATATGGTCTTGCATAGTCTGGTTGTAGAGACAGGTTTTCCAACTACGACTCAAAATCCAGTGGCAATAAAAGAACAGATCAATACATTTGACTACATAAAACTAAACTAAAAAAATGTTTTCTTGACAAAAACACCATAAGCAAAGTCAAAGGACAAATGACAAAATGTGAGAAAATACTTGCATTTATGTCACAGATAAAGAGCCAATGTCCTTAATATAGAAAAAAATCTCTCTAAAAAAAGTGAGAAGTGGAGATCATGTCCTTTGCAAGGACATAGATGAAGCTGGAAACCATCATCCTCAGCAAACTCACACAGGAATAGACAACCAAACACCACATGTTCTCACTCATAAGTGGGAGCTGAACAATGAGAACACATGGACGCAGGGAGAGGAACTTCACACACCGGGGCCTGCCAGTGGGTAGGCGGCTGGGGGAGGGAGAGCATTAAGAGAAATACCTAATGTAGATGATGGGGTGATGGATTCAGCAAACCACCATGGCATGTGTATACCTACGTAACAAACCTGCACATTCTGCACATGTATCTCAGAGCTTAAAGTATAATTTTAAAAAACAAAATTTTTTAAAATGTGAGAAGTGAGTTATAAGTCAATAGAAAAATGGGCAAAATGGATGTCACTAAAAAAATACATTAAAATGAGCTTAAACATTTAAAAATATGCTCACTTTACATTATAAAAGAAATACAAAATTAAGCTGTGCTGAGATATCATTTCTCTCCTAGCAGACTGACAAAAATGTTTAATATAACAACACATTCTGCTGGTGAGGCTGTGGGAAAAGAGGTACTCTCATGCATTGCTGGTGAAAATGCAAATTGATACAAACTTTCTGGGAGGAAATTGGCAATTCCTAACCAAACTACAAGTGTCTTCCTTTTAACCCAGTTATCCAGGAACATACCTTAAGATACTCTTCTAACAACATAAAAAGGACTGTAGCACTGTTTGTAGTGCAAAATTCTGGAAACATACTAAATGCCATACGTGGAAGGGGAGCTGAATAAATGATAGTAAGTCCACACAATGAAATACTATACAGTGGCTTTAAAAAAGATTATTAGGAATATCTCTATGAACTAAAATGGAGTGATTTTCAGGCTGCACTGTGAAGTGAAAAAGAGAGGTACAAATGAGTATCCATTGTATGCTACTTATCACGTAAGAAGTGAGAAATCATAATATATACCTGTGTTGACTATTGTACAGAACAACCACCAAAACAACAGAACCACAGAAGGATAAACCAGAAAGTAATGACGGTGATTACCTAAAGGTGTAGGGTCCTGGCCTGGTAGGTAGGAAGTGGGGTTGGGGAAGGTACAAAGGGCAGTGATACTTCTCTGAGGATACCTTTCTGTGTAGCTCTGACTTTTAGAAACATGTTAGTGTTTCACTTGCCTAAAACATACAAACAAGCTAACAAGGATGGGGAAAAACACTAAAATAGAATACAAATAGCAAAAAAAAATTGACCCTAATTGGACGTGGAGGAACTAACCCAAGTCACATTTGAATAAAGTATTTTGACAAAAGGCAAAGAGAGTGTAAAAAAAAATTAAATCTACTTACTGAGTTGGATTTTGGCAGTAGACTGGGATAGAAATTCTGAAGCTACTTTCTGGGCATTCTAAGATCGAGCACTGTGTATAAATAATGTATTGTAGATAATGAGAGTCAAGTTTCTCACTATCAGAGAAGGGAGTTGCAAATACGGCAAGAGGAAAAGGACACTATACTAAATCATGTGGTGTTAGGAATCTCAGGTGTCATTATAAACTCAAGGTTCTAGTAGACTGAAAATAAATAGATGGTTGATAGAGAGGTTGAGTAATAATATAGATGTAGACAGATTAATCGATATTGATAAATGATAGATAAATTGACATAGCTGTGTCCACCAAGGGAGCCTAGGATCAGCAATGAGCACATCTGGCACCTAGAACTTGGCTTCTAAATACTCTTCTTCAACAAAAAGAAGCAGGGCTCCTTAGAGAAATAACTGATCCCCAGGCTGGTACAAGAGAAGGACACTATGAACCCAGAGCGGCTTGTTGTACCAGAGTAAGGAAGAGCTCGAGAATAATAGAGACGTGTCAAACGTACACAAAACCCAACTTGAACAATCTCCCACTGACTGAAAGTTGACAGCAGTAACAATAATGCAAACGTATTCTCATCAGACAAAACTAGGGGTAAATGCCTGATGAGAGTAAGGTATTTACATTATCTCAAAGTCTCTCCCTCATACACAAAACGCTTTTCAATTACAATGGGGAAGATACATAGTGACAAATTTTGCTGTGAAGAAACCTTAGAAACATGGCTTTAACCAAGTGATCAAACTTAACATTACCAATGATGCCACAAAGCAATGTCAAGTGCCCCCTCATATGAGGCCCTGGTGAGGATACAGCATCACTTCTGAAGTATTCTCACCAAAAACGCATAATCTGAATCTGATCATGAGGAAACAACAGACAAACCCATGTTAAGGAGACTTGTGCGGAATCACTGGACTCTACTTGAAAGTGAAAGACAGAGAAAGAGGACCTGTTCCTGATTAAAGGAATCTAAAGAAACAGGGAAATCTAATGTTAAATTGGATCCTAGACCAGGAAACATAAATACTGTCTTTTACTATGAAAGACAAAATAGGTAAATTGGTGAAATAAGCATAAGGTCTGTGGATCAGATGATAATACTGTATAAATGTTAACTTACCGATTTTATCATTGTATCATGGTGATGTAAGAGACTATCCTTTTTAAAGAAATTTTGAAATGTTGAGGATAGGCCTCAAGCTTACTTTCAAATGGTTCAAATAATACAGTGGGGAGGAAAAAGTTAATCTTTGGGGAATTTAGTTAAAGGGTATGTAGGAATTCTTTATTCTTACCATGTTTCTGTAGGTCTATAATTATCAAAAAAAAGAAAAAAGAAAAGAAAAAAACCCAACAACAACACGGTAGTGAGAGTCTGCTCTACACAGGCAAAAGCAAAAATGAAAAACAAGAATAATAACAAACTGTCCGGGCGCGGTGGCTCACGCCTGTAATCCCAGCACTTTGGGAGGCCGAGGCAGGTGGATCACGAGGTCAAGAGATCGAGACCATCCTGGTCAACATGGTGAAACCCCATCTCTACTAAAAAAAATACAAAAAATTAGCTGGGCATGGTGGCGCGTGCCTGTAATCCCAGCTACTCAGCAGGCTGAGGCAGGAGAATTGGCTGAACCCAGGAGGCGGAGGTTGCGGTGAGCCGAGATCGCGCCATTGCACTCCAGCCTGGGTAACAAGAGCGAAACTCCGTCTCAAAAAAAAAAAAAAAAAAAAAGAAGAAGAAGAATAACAAACCACGTTTGCTACCAGCGTGGGCCACTGGGCTGGATTTCACTCCCGGGCTGCCAGCTCGCGATCTCCGGTTTAGAGCTGTTTTCTTGAGTTGATTTGGATTGCCGTCTTGCTAACTGCTGCCAGTGCTGGAGAATGCTTTTGCTGCATCTGGAACTTTTAAACCAGCTTAGCACCAGATAAGCAGACAGCCCTTATATAAATAAGCAATTTTATAAGTTGACAATAAAACAGTTTAAATCTGAAGGCAGCCCTAGTCTTCCAAGATGGCTTGGGGGACTGTGGTCCAGTCCTTCCTCCGTGAAATCCTGCATTTCAATACTTGCCTTGAAGGATGCAAGTACTCTGCCTTCCTGGTTTCTGGCCTCAACCATACACGGTGCTAGAGGGGTACGGAATCATCTTTAGAACCCCAATGTTGAAGAAAACATGTTTGCATAAAGGGAAAAAAGAAACCCTAAAGTTGAATGAGTAAAGTAGAAAGAAAAATCCATTTCAGTTTTGGAAACAATGTTATTGTTGGCACATCAAGCTCTTCTGTGTAAGGAGGAGAAGCCAGGTGAGCACCTGGGCTTGCCCCAGGGACCCCGTGCAGCATATGGGAGGGTCACATCTGAGGGTGCAGCCCCATCTGCCAGAGCCAGGATGTGTTAAATCAGTTCACATACTGATCTCGAAACATTCATGCCACCTCTCCCTCCTCAGCCTACAATCACTCTTTCCTGCTTATTAATAAGTCCAAAAGCCATTAATAAGTCTCAAGACACAGACCGACAGTACTAACCTTAGAGGAGGTGGCTCTCTATGAACTGGGCCTTGGGAAGCAGGCGAGGGTAACTTAAGGGCAGAGCAAAGAGCAGCATTCTTGGCAGAGGAAGACACACATGCAAAGGAAAAGCATGACCGCTGTGACATAACCTTGGAATTTTTTTTTTTTTTTGAGATAGAGTCTCACTCTCATGCAGGCTGGAGTGTAGTGGCTCGATCTTGGATCACTGCAACCTCCATCTCCTGAATTCAAGCGACTCTTGTGCCTCAGCCTCCTGAGTAGCTGGGATTACAGGTGCAGGCCACCACTCCCAGCTAATTTTTTGGGTATTTTTTTTTTTTTTTTTAGTAGAGATGGGGTTTCACCATGTTGGCCAGGCTGGTCACAGACTCTGTATCTACATTTTTTTGAGACAGGGTCTCACTTTCTTGCCCAGGGTGGAGTGCAGTGGTGTGATCTTGGCTCACTGTAGCCTAAATCTCCCAGGCTCAGGTGGTCCTCCCACCTCAGCCTCCCAAGTAGCTAGGACTACAGGCATGCACCACCACACCTGGCTAATTTTTTGTAGAAATGGCAAAATCCCACCCACCTTACCCTCCCGCCCACCTTGGCCTAGAATTACAGGCATGAGTCACCATGGCCTGGGCATGTGTCTTAATCTCTTGCCATTTATCTGTATCTCTTCATATCTCTCTGGAAATAGTCCAATAGATATGCAGTTTGGAGCTGTGAATTTAGCCTCCTGAGGACAGAGGGGCCCAAGAAGTACAGATCTGTGAGATTCTGGGTGTCAGGCCTCCCTATCCAGCATGCAGGAAGAGTGCCCGCCTTAGCCCTGAGCATGTGCTACTCGTCCAGATAACCACACCTCCAGAAAAACGAGGCTGAGGAGGTTTGACTAAAGATTATGCTTATCCCACGGTAATGTTCTGGATTTTTGTCAACGCCTTCCCTTCCTCAGATAAGTCCAGTACGATCATTTTCTCCGACATCCTACTTTAAGCATAGCACGCGGGAGTCGCGGGAGCTTAGAGTTAAGATCTGGGAACTCCCAGTCAGTGACTTGCCCTGTCATCCCAAGCAACAGCTTCCCAGACAGAAAGGAACCTCCGACACAAAGGCAGTCATCAGCATCTCAGCTCTGTGATGGAGCAAGCCCCTTCACCCCGCGAAGCCTGTTTCCTCAACTGTACCATGGCATTATTAACAGAGAGGTTGTGAAGACAGAGGCCTCCCATCACAGGGCTTGACACACCTGTGGCTGCCTCAGGCTCGGCCCAAAGCTGGGAGGAAAGGGACAGGGGATCTTCTCTACAACCTCAGGAAATGCCCCTTTCCACAGCTGTCAGGGCAGGCCCACCTCTGACATTTGCGGGGTAAGAGAGCAAATGGAGGCCAATTCTGTATGCTGTGGAGTTTTCTTCATTCCATTCTATCCAGACCAGGAAACTGCAAGAAAATCTGAGGCTGAATGACCAGGTTCTAATTTAAAACGAACAGATTCCCTGGAGCGCTGTACCAGTGTGACAGGGCAGGGAGAGCCATGGCCAGGCTCCTGGCTCATGGCAGCCTCCCGGCTCTCCCCTGATGTGTGGGCCCCATGCTTAAGCCTCTGGGATAGAAAATTCCAAGGTCCTAGGTTCCCAGGTGCATTTCCTAACTGGGGAGGTGGAGGCACAGACTTCAGGTAGCCACATGCCCTGGTGTCCTGCAAATTTCTTACCCCATGGGGGAGGGAACAACTGGACAGAGGCCTAAATACGGACTTCTAAAGCACCACGCCCAGGGCAAGAGCCCCTTTTGCTGGTGTCTAAGCGCAAGAGTGAGACAGGATTGGACATCTGACCTGTCAACAGCACCCCATTGACTGGGCAGTGACCTATGAGGTGTCCTGGCATGAAGAGCTCCGCCCAGAGAGGATGATCGCTGAAGACTTAATTTCCAAAGCTGGCTGTTCCACAAAAAGGGACATTTCCATTCAGAGGCTCTTCTCTCACCTTGCCATGCCCCCTTCAAGAGATGAAGTGTGTTTCTCCTCCCCCTGAACCTAGATGGGACTTTATGATGGTTATAGTAGAAAAGACAGAGTCATTTCTGAGACTAGGTCATAAAACGTGGTATGACTTCTGCCTGGGACTCGTTCAGAGGATTTACCCTGGCAACTCAGCCACCATTCTGTGAGGAAGCCCAGGTCACTGGAGAGATCATTGTTTAAAAATATAGGGTTTTGGGGGTGGGGTGCTGCGGGGATTAAATATATATATATGGTTTTTTGTTTTTTTAGACAGGGTCTCACTCTGTTGCCCAGGCTGGAGTGCAATGGCACGATCTCGGCTGGCTGCAACCTCTGCCTCCTGGGTTCAAGCGATTCTCCTGCCTCAGCCTCCTGAGTAGCTGGGATTACAGGTACACGCCACCATGCCCAGCTAATTTTTGTATTTGTAGTAGAGATGGTATTTCACCATGTTGGTCGGGCTGGTCTCAAACTCCTGACCTAATGATCCACACTCATTGGCCTCCCAAAGTTCCGGGATTACAGGCGTGAGCCCCTGTGCCCAGCCCAAAAATATGTTTTATTATGATTTAGGTATGAAGAGGCCAACAGGTCAGGAGACAACTGCCATTGAAGAGATAGTTTGTTACAGACCCAAGAGAAGGGGACACACCAGGCCGTGTGGGACCACATGCAGATGCACCAGGCTGGTCAGGAAGCCAAAGCAGAAAGGGGAACGGTGGCAAAGGCCTTTAGTGTAGTTTCCACAAAAAGGAACAGGGTAAGCAGGTTCACGGTTAGCTAGTTTAAATAATTTCAGGGGACTCTGAGGTGGAGGGGCTGGCCCCAGTTGTCTGGTACTTGGCCCCTGGGTGTCTAGGACAGGGGAACAGTGTGGCCTGTAATTGCTGGATAAAGGGAGTAGGAGGGGATTGACTGGTTTGGATATGAAAGACCCTCACAGGTCAGTTATCTGCTATCTCTAAGAATCTGCTACGGAAGGGGCAGGCCCTCCAAGGTCAACAAGGCGCCAAGATGTCAAAAACAAGGCCTTGTGATGTGAAAATATCAGAGTACAGAAAATACAAGACATGGTCAATACCATCTGTAGGTTTTCCAGCCAACAGCCCAAAGCTGCAGCTGCCAGTCAGCATCAGCTGTGATTCACAGTGAAGGAAGCCTCCAGGTGAGTCCGACTCCCACCTGCAAGCAGCCCAGTGACCCCACAGAAAGCAACGATGACCTGTCCCCACCAAGCCCTGCCCGAACTGCAGATTCATAAGCTATACAGAGTGTTGATTTTGTTAAAGTCACTAAGATGTGGGGTAGTTTTTTAACACAACTATAGTAACTTGAAAAATAGGAATGAACTAAGGCAAACAGATCCTCTCTCTTCCAAATTTAAACTGGGACTTATGAGAATTAGTGAGTTGTTAACAAGAGGACAAGTGGGTTGGGTCTAACAACCCAAACCGAAGCAGGATGAAAGAGGCAGCTGAGTCACATTTATGACAAATGACTTGTCTGTAGTGTCAGGAGCTCAGTCTGGAGTGCTCTTGCGGCTGAAAGGCCCTGTTTCCTGAGGTCACCCCGAGGCCTGCCAGGAGATATAACAGCTTTCTTTATAGTCTGAGCTGAAATCCTGTGGGCCTTAGATGGGCAGAGACCCCCACTCCAGGACCCTCATGCTGATCCTTCCCTGACATGGCCTCCATTTCCTGCGGCCGAGGGAGCCTCTTGCCTTTGGAAACATGGTACCCAGCCACAGCTTGGTGTACAGTAAGCAGGCAGGACGGGTAACAACCACCATCCCTCTTTTCTCTTACCAAGAGCCATCAGGGAGTCAGAAAGACACTAAACGTTAACGAGCTGTGTGAACTCTCAAA
The DNA here is from genome assembly GCF_049354715.1 of Callithrix jacchus. Lineage (NCBI taxonomy): Eukaryota > Metazoa > Chordata > Mammalia > Primates > Cebidae > Callithrix > Callithrix jacchus. The sequence continues at coordinate 75,704,120 of NC_133518.1, forward strand.
GTCTAGTCAAATCCATGTGGCTAGTGTCTTCATTTCCCCAAAATATGTTTTGCTTTTGATATTTTAAAAATAATTTTTAATGGAATATCCAGCAATTTTACTTCTTTGGTCCTGTGTCTAAGCTCAGACCAGGACAGGGAACCCCGGGAACCCCTTCTGGTTTGCACCCATTCCAGAGCCTTCTGGCAACACACCATTATCTGTGTGTTCCTGCCCAGAGAGAGGAGGCCACTTGCCTATTGCCTCTTCCAGCTAAGATAGGGCCTCCTTCTCCACCCATCCCAGCAAGATCACAGGATTGCCTCCTATGGCCATGGTGGGATCAGAGCCAGATGGGGTAGATGGGTTAAGAGCCCTGTTTAGGAATGGGGATTGGCAGTGTATGTGGGAGAGGAACAGCGTGCATCAGGGCCTGAGTGTGTGCTAGCGGCAACCAAGGAGGGCTCCGTGCAGCGTGTGTGGTTGGTGAGGGGGAGGCAGGCGAGAGGGAAGGACTGTGGAGTCAGGAGACAGACTGATTTACTGAGGTGTTATTTTTTTTTTAACCTCCTTGTATTTTTTTTTTTTTTTTTAATTGGAGTCTTGCTCTGTCTCCTAGGCTGGAGTGCAGTGGTATGATCTTGGCTCACTGCAACCTCTGCCTCCAGGGTTCAAGCAATTCTCCCGCCTCAGCCTCCTACGTAGCTGGGACTACAGGTGCATGCCGCCACACATGGCTAATTTTTTGTGTTTTAGTAGAAATGGGATTTCATCACGTTGCCCAAGCTGGTCTTAAACTCCTGAGCTCAGGCAATCTGCCCGCTTCAGCCTCCCAAAGTGCTAGGATTGCAGGCGTGAACCACCGTGCCTGGCCACCTCCTTGCATTCTACCCTCCCACACCCCGCCTCCTGTCCCAGAGGAGACAGCCCAGCTCTCTCTCTACTCAGGCCTCTGGGAAGTTTGTGTGAAATGCAGAAATTGCCTACAAATGTGCATCTGTGGTCATGTTCATGAGGGAGGCTCTGAGAACCTTCCAAGACCAAGAGGGTAGCAGGCTGGGTTCCAGGGCAGCTGAAACGGGAGGGCAGTGCTTGTCAGGGCTGAGACCTGGCGGGCCAGAGCGGGCGGGAGGGAGGGAGGGAGAAACAGGCAGTGCCAACTTGGAGAAACCAGCCTGGGCAAAGACAGCCTTGTCACGTGTGAGCTCTGTGTCTTGGCATGTGTATGAGCCTGTGTACAAATGAGCATGTAGCTGCATGTACCAAGGTGTGTGTCTCTGACCAGATCTGCCTGTGCAATACCTCCCTTGCCTGGCCAAGGCACCGCCCATGTGAATGATGCCAGCGGGAGATCTGCCATGGCGGCTGCTTGCCAAAGCTGATGCTGTGAAAGACGTGAGAGGGCAGCTGCCTTCCCAGAAGGGGCTGTGTACACACATACATGACCCCCTAATACACATACACGTGGGCATGCAGTGATGCTCACATGGGTTGGCCCTTCCTCTTTATCAGTGGGCAGCCTCGGGACGATGGGCAACATACTATAGACTGTGACCATGTTTGGGTCTGCTCACCTCAGCTCCAACACAGCCTGTGTAGGAACAGGCCAGAGAATAAAGGGGGTACCTGCAGCGGGGCCAGAGCCCAGGGCCTGGGGATCCTGGGTGAGAGGGGCCACAGACAACACCAGTCAAGCAAAAGTAGCCTCCCTCAGCCAGGCCACATGATACTTGGTACCTGAGATACAGGGGAGTCATCAAAGGGACGATCCTCACTGGGACTAAGTATGAGGTTCCACCTTAAGAGGCTCAATGGCCCCAGAGTCACTAAATCAACTTGAGACTCTGTGACTCTCTGCCCTTTCAGGAGCCAAAGTCACTCTTGCTAGTGGGGTGAGAGCACACAGAGCTGGCTTGCCCTCTCTGCTCTAGGGGCTATTCCATTGTGACAGGGTTTCAGGGCAGAGCCATGTCTTCTCCCATCCAGGGATGTCAGAGAGGGTCCGAGCCTGAGGCCATGTCCCCTTTTTGGACTCAAACTCTCTGATTAAAGCAGGCCTGTAATTTTGGAGGTACGGAAGGGGTATCAGGGGTGCCCCCTCCCAGGAAGGCTTCTTGGATTTCTGGGTACCTTAAGAATGTTTCAGTTCATTCCCAAGGTCATAAAGTCTATCTCAGATCAGGGTATGTCTTGTTCTTAAATTCCCCACACACCTCCTGACCACTAGCTTTATGCCAGATGTCCTTTTCTCTCTGTGCTCAGGACCCCCAGTTGATGCCCTTTTCTCTTTCACCAGTGGCTTTCATCCACTCTCCCTTTCATTTTCCTCCTCCAAGACTGGCTGTCACGTGGGGCACATTGCACCAGTTCCCCTGCTTTCTACCCTCTCCAGACAGGCACTTGAGCTTTCATATTCCTGAAGGCATTTTTTCTTTTTTTTGGGGATGGAGTCTTGCTCTGTCACCAGGCTGGAGTGCAGTGGTGTGATCTCAGATCACTGCAATCTCCTCCTCCTGGGTTCAAGCAATTCTCCTGCCTCAGCCTCCCGAGCATCCTGGATGACAGATGTGCCACCACACCCAGCTAATTTTTGTATTTTTAGTAGATACGGGGGTTTCACCATGTTGGCCAGGCTGTTCTCCAACTCCTGGCCTCAAATGATCCACTCACTTTGGCCTCCCAAAATGCTGCAAATGCCCTCAGGAGGCTCATGCCACCGCACCCAGCCTCCTGAGGGCGTTTCTGCTGATACTCTGGGGAAAGCTGAACAGGAGTGCAAATCATGACAGGTAAGGTAGGAGACACGACTGAGCCCATTCTGACTGTGGTGTACGCTGAGGAACTGGCTGGGAGAGAGGTCTTCCACATTCAGCTGGGCTCTTGTCAAGGACCACACAACATTGTGGCCAGCAGGGGGCGGGTTGGACCTGCTGGACCACTGACCCGTTTGAGAGCCTTATTCTTGGGAGTGAAGTGTCTTTAGATGGGAAGGATGCTGTACCCAGGTCCCACCCGGGACAGGTAGAGTGCATCCCTGGGGACAAGGGTAGAGGGAGAAGATGGCTAGGAAGCCCCAGGTATCAGTGGACATAGGCATTTGATTGGAGAAGCTACGTGCGATGGGGGTACAGATCAGGATGTGGAGGAAGCATGGGTATCATGGGTGTTGAAGGCAGAAGGATGAGCTGTTGTGGACCCCATAGGGATGGTGTCCTGGGACAAACTGAGTGAGAATACAAGGTGTCTTGAGGTGTAAGGATGTCCTCTCCCTTTCCTAACACCTTGATCCCCCTGGTTACGGGGAAAAGCAGTAGCTAGAGGTCACGTCCTTCCCCTAGAGACCTCTATCTCCTTGCTTCAGATGCTACTTGTAGACCACTCCAGCCCAGGCATGTAACTGTGGTTTGATTACATGAGCCAACAGAGTGGCCCCCACCCCTCACCCTTACTTAAGCTGGTCTGAGTTTTGACTCTAACCTTCAGCTCTTAACTAGTTTCTGAAGTGATGCCTGTTACTTGCTCAAGAAGTCTCAGTGGCTCCAGATTACCCTCAGGTTCAATTTCCTTTTTTTTTTTTTTTTTAATTTCAGTCTCCATAGAGACTGTCAAAAATTGCCAATGCCGACTATATTTCAAGTCCTCATGGTGGGGTATTGGGAAAAGTTTTCAATTAGCAATAATCACGCCTCGGATAAACCTCACTGGCTACGATACTGCCACTGCTCAAAGCTGGTTCAATTTCAAATTCACCCTGGTCTACAAGACCCCACCTCTTGTTCCATCATGTCCTACTGCTTCTCAGATGCAGCCTTCTCTGTGGACACTGTGGATGAAAAAGTCCTCTCACCCAAGAACTGAAGGCTCTGACAATGACACCGTTAGCATCATCTCCTCTGTGGGGACTCCCTGGAGAATAAATCACTTCTACTCTGTGCCACCCTCTTATTACTCTTCTGCCCCCTGCACTAGGCTGGGAGCCCCTTATGGGTATTTTGTCCACTGCATGTGGCCCTAGCCTGGCACAGGTGGTTTGGCCTGCCTAGGCTAGCACAGGTCTCTCTGGAGCTGATTTCAGACTCCGGGCCTGGTTCTCAGTAGGAGAGTGGGGCTGCTACCTGGAGGAACCTCATCTAGATTCCAAGGTGACCCCAAGGGAGAGACCTGTGGACGGGCTTGGGTTCGTATCCACTTTACTAGCCACCAGGAATCTCTGCTGAGATTCGACTTCCACTTCTTTCCCAACAGGACACCTACCACCCTCAGGCCTGGCTCCTGAAAGAAGGGGCTGGGAAGACTGAGCCAGACACATGTGAAGCCAGACTCAGAAAGAGACAGAGACACAGAAAAATACCTGAAACAAACAGCGAGAGACAGAGTCTGAGTAACAGACACACAAAACTTGAGACTGAGATACCCACAAAGAGGAGAAAAAGCAGACCAAGAAACCGTGCCTGAAAGGGAGAGCTTCAAAGGTGGAGAGCAGGGCAGGGGCAGGCTGGGAATGACAGAGGCAGAGAACATGGCAAAGGGCCCTCAGCTCTGCCTGGGTCCACAAGCCAGACACTTGGAGGCCATTTCCCGCTTGCTTATCCCTCAAGCCCAAACAGTAGGCAAGACTTGTCCAGCCTCCTTCCCAAATGTATCTGGAATCTGTCTAGCCCCTTAATCCTCTTTCTGTATTAATGCAATAACATCCGTAGGTCTCCCTGCCTCTTGCACTATCTCAGCAGAAATATTCTAAGCACATATCTGATTATGTCATTCCCACAGCCCCCAAAATAAACCCCAGATGCTTTTCCTGCATTACAAGGCTTTGCTTAATCTGAGAGCTACCCAGCACCAGAGCCCCACATCCCAGCCACTGCAGACCTTTCCAGAGCATGTGCTCTCCCTCACCTCTAGGCCTAGAACATGCTGCTGCTCCTTCTAGCTGAACACTCATGTGCTGTCCCCTCCCCAGTTCCCCCCTTCCTCAAATCGCCATCTCACTTTGATCTCAGTGCCCACCGTTCCTTCCTCAGGGGCAGCCTCTCTCTGGCCTCACTCCTCACTGATGCACCCAAGAGCAGCGTTGCCCCTATGCACCACATGAGTCTAACTCCAACCACTCCCTCCAACACTGGAGCTCTGCCAGAGACTCCAGGCTAGGCTGCTCTGAGCAAGTCTTTCCATCTTCCTATCTGCTCCTGTCCTTGGTCGCTTGGGGCTGGGCTCGTCAGCCCTGGTCTCATGTCCCCCTACCCTTGGTATCCCAATCTCTACCCTCTTACTCTGTGCAGCACTTTCATTCTAGAGTCATGGTCCTGTCTACATTTCCCATTTGTATGTTTTTTTAAAAAAAATCTAAGCTGGGGGTGGCCCTTTCTACTTTTCCCATTTGCATATTTAAAAAAAAATATCTAAGCTGGGTCATGCCTGTAATCCCAGCACTTTAGGAGGCCAAGGTGGGTGGATCACTTGAGGCCAGGAGTTCGAGACTAGCTTGGCCAACATAGCGAAACCCCATTTTCTACTAAAAATACAAAAATCAGCCAAGTGTGATGGTGGCGTGCCTGTGGTCCCAGCTACTCTGGGGTCTGAGGAGAATAGCTTGAACCTGGGAGGTGGAAGTTGCAGTGAGCTGAGATTGTGCCACTGCACTCCAGCCTGGGTGACAGAGCAAGACTCCATCTCAAAAAAAAATAATCTAACCCACTAGTTTCCTATTTAAAGAATTATATTTAAATAAAAATTAAAGAAAAACATTAACCCTGTTCTCATACAGGTGGTACAAGGACACTGTATGATGGGAATTTGGAAAATGTGACTTCAACCAACACTTTCATGCTCTGTCTAGATCCCCTTGGGCCCCTTTCTGTTTCTGAATGTCCCCACTGGGGCTTGATGTGCTCTGGCCTCCCATGGCTGACACCTGTCACTTTGCTCCTATTCCCAGAGGCCTAAGGCCCCCAGGGACAGCCTTTGGCCATGACTGACTGACTTGTATGAGTATGATAGCTTCCTACTCCTCATCTTAGATAACTCTGAGATCCCGTGTCTAGAACAGAACCTTGCACATAGAAGGGGCTCAATAAATGTTTGTTGAATGAATATAGCCAAATTTTTCAATCTTATCCTGGCAGTTTCTGAAGTTTTTGTCACTCTTAGGCCTTTCCCATCCAAGATCAAAAAGCATTTACCCATATTTGTTCTGGTGTGTTTATTTATGTTAATTTTTTATATTTAAGTATTCAACCTATCTTGAATATCCTGTAAGGACTGAGATAAAGACATTTCTCCTCATGGCTAGTCAGTTGTTCCAACAATTTTGAATCTTTCCTTTATGTGTAAAACCAAAATACTGTGTTATCTAAGACTGTTTCAGTAAAGTATTATGCAATCACTTATGGTATTTACAGCACTTATGTCACCACATAGAAAATGCTAACCTTATCATTTGAAACATGGCTTTTTTTTATAGCTACATGAAATTATGTCAGCATATGGGCAAGGACAGGGAGAAATGGAGGAAATTAGAGATTGACTAAAGGATGGTGACAGGGCTATAGGTGATACTTTTCTTTGATTCTAATAATACTGATAAACAATATATCAAAATTTTAAATGAACAGCATAATGGAGGGGAACAAGGTCATAAAAGATAGCAAGCTGTTTTCTTGCTTGAGCCTGAAACAAAGACTTAGGTGAAGGTACATGTTTTTTTTTCAAGGTGATCTCAGGAACCTGAGGATGGCAGAGGATGCAGGTAAGGGAAAATTGTTACCGGAGGGTCCTGGGGAGTCATTGTTACAAAACAGGCCAAACAAGGGAGACTGTGAAAACGACCTCCTCCCTCCTGTACCACTTAGCTCTGAGCTAGCCTTCAGTAAGTGAACAGAAGCTCTGCAAGTACCTCCCACCTCCCAAACGAGGGATCCAGCCCTCAAGCATGTGATTCAGTGACTCCAGATGTTCCCATCACCTAGTCCTCGCTGATGGACTATTTGAGGTGCTTCATCAACCAGGCAGCAGAGATGTTAATCTCTGTGGTTATAACCAAAAACTGTTGAACCATATCCCCAGGCCCTCCCCACTAAGCAATCTCTGGAAGATCCTTCTCTGACCCCTTAGAATTAAGAAGTCTTTTTTTTCTTTTCCTTCGAGAAAATTGAGTTCACCAGGTCCCAGGCCAGCCATATCCTAATAACAAATGTGAAGAGCATTAGAAGTTAGAACAAGGGAGATGCTGGGTGCCACGGGGCCCTAATGTGGTCTGTACTTGGGAGGGTTAAGGGCGGAGCCCGGGCTACTTACCCCAGGGTTTGCCTTAGAGACTAAAAGGGCACTCCTCCAACCATCATGGCTCAGCTGCCCAGGTGATCCACTGGGGTCCCAAAGGTGCCCTTGGAAAAGCAGCTACTCACACGTGAGCACACCCCAAGGGCAACTGACATCTGGTCCCACCCACACGCACAGAGTCAGAATGCCACTTGAGGTCCTAAGTTTGAGGCACAACACCCGCCTCTTGCCTACCAACTACCTTTTACGGGGAAGGAGTGCCTACCCACCTGCCCCGGACACAGGAGCCCTGTCCCAGGACAGCCTTCCACACCTGGACCCTCATGGGACTCCTACAGGTACAGACACCACTGATGTCTGCAGGCTGACCACAGGCCAAAGGCTCTTCTGGAAGTGTCCTTTAATACTTTGGAGAGGCTCGCTGCATTCCAGCTCCAGGCTCCAGGAGATGTGGGGAAGTGAGAAAGATCCTGTTTGGCCTCGCCTCCTGGAAGCCACGAAGAGATGCACAAGCCCCCAAGGCCCGACGTGCGCGCGCAACCTGGCAGGCGGAGGCAAGCAGCACTTCCATGCGGGCCGCCCACTGAACCCTGCCTGCCGACGTCACGCCCCGTAGGCCCTCCCAAGCATTCCTGATTGGTGGAGAGCGCGCGCGAGCGCCCCGGACCCGCCCTCCCGCGGCACTACCCCGCCCCCTGGCTTACAGGGCTGCGAGTGTGGCCTGCAAGTAGGAAGCGGGGGACGCGGGCGCCAAAGGGCTCCGACGCTCCCAGGCTAAGGAGGCACTTTCCTTTCTCGCCCACATTCTGGCCGTCGTCCTAGGTCTGACGGTGGCCGGCTGCTTTGCGCAAGCACAGTCCCTGCCCAGCTCCGTCCGCCACCAGCGCCTTCCGCTCTTCTGCCCTCGACTGACTCCCCGGTGCTGCACAGCACCCGAAAATGCTCACTGCCCAGGCCCCCCCCCCCAGTCACGACACCCTCACGTGTCAGGAGGTTGGTGCTTCAGGACCTGCCGCCTCTCACGCACCAGCACCCGCACGACCTGAGCCGCTGGCCGCATCCGCAGACCACCTCTCTGCGCAGATCTCTCCCAACCCTGCTCACTCCAGGGACCCCACAAGCCGGGGCAGCGCAGTCCTGGCCTCTCCAAACCGTCCCCACGCCCCGGGGCCTCCATCACTCACAGCAGCGCCGCGCCCGGGCCCCTCTGCGGGCCATCTGGGTGTCAGGACCGCTCCTCGGCAGCCCCCACTTCTGCACGCCACTTCCCTCCGCACCCACGCGCCAGTCCCCTCGGTTCCCGAACCGGGACGTCCCTCGCCCGGCACCTTCCCGAGACACCCTCAGAGCACCCCCGCCCAGCCCTTCCCGCGCCTCCTCGCGGTAAACATCTCTCCGGACCCCTTCCTCGCTCCGGCCTCCATGCCATGGCCCCTCAGCCCCCGGGACCCCACACTGCACCCCTCCGAATCCTGCCGGAGCACCCGCGGGTCCCCGTGCATCCCCCCGCGCCCCTCACCCCACCCATCTGCCTCAGACTCCTCCCCACATCCCTCACACCCCAGGCCTCTCACCTCACTCAATCTCGCAGGCCCCCCGACACCCCTCACTTCTACCCCCGGAGCCCCTCTGCCGTCCGCTACACCCTAAGCCCCTCACCCCACTCCACTGCCCCGGACCCCCGCGCGCGCGGCCGCCCCCTCCCGCCCTCCACTCACCCCTTGCCGGCCCCGCACCCCTCTCCCCCCCAGACGAGCGGGCGAGCGGGCAGAGCCCGCGGCGGAGGCCAGTCCCCGGGCCGGGACACACCCACACGCCCGCCCGCCCTTCTTCTTTCCCTCCCTTCCTTTCTCCTTCCCTCCCTCTCTCCCGCCCTCCCGCCCTCGCTCGCTCCTTCCCCCTCGCCCGCCCGCTCCCGCTTCCAGCGGCGCCGGGCCTCCCGCTCCGCCTCCCCGTGCGCGGCTCTCCCGGGCGCGGCTCCGGGGTTCATGGTGAGGAGGCGGCGGCCGCTCGAGCCCAGCGGCGGCTGCGGCGGCGGGAGCTGGGGCGCGGGCCCGGGCCGCCTCTCCCAGAGCGCCGGGCCGGGCGGCGGGCGCGCCCAGGCGGCGGCTGCGAGCGCCCCCCCGCGCCGCGCCCCCGCGCCCCCCGCGCGCTTGGCTTGCGGGGGGCCGGGCCTGCGGGCGGCCGGCGCGCCGCGCACCCATGGACGGCCCGGCCATCATCACCCAGGTGACCAACCCCAAGGAGGACGAGGGCCGGGTGCCGGGCGCGGGCGAGAAAGGTGAGGAGGGGCGCAGGCCGGCCGGGCGGCCGCGGGCCGAGGGCGTGCGCACACCCAGCGCCGCTGGAGTTCACTGCCGGGCGCCGGCACGGGCCGGGGGGGAGGGGTGCACCGGCCAGGAGGGTGCGTGGGTGTGGGGTGCGCCCGCGGGAGAGCGAGGCTGCCGGAGTGCGTGTGCCGACCGAGCCAGTGTGAGTGTGCAGGCGCTGGCGGAGAGACCGGGAGCGAGTGTGTGTGCATCTGGCCGGGAGGTTGTGAGTTTGCGCGCACGCCCGCAGAGAAGTTGTGAGCCTGTGTGTGCACTTGTGTGTGTGCACACGGGGACAGAGGGATTGCAAGGGTGTGTGCACCTCACAGAGCGCTTGTAAGATTGTAAGGGTTTGTGCACCTAGCGGAGTGCTGGCCAGGGGCTTAGCCAGCACTGTGCTTCTGTGCCGGGTTTGATTTGGGCACATTTTGAACCTAGTTCCCCATTCTGTTGCCTTTTTGCCCTTTCTCTTGGTGTCGGTGTTCCCACTTAGAGATGTTTGAGTGCTTTCTTTCCTGACAGGCTGTGAGTTTGCGTTGTGTGTATTAGAGGTTTGTATGGGCCTGACTGAGGGGTTGTGGAATGTGTGTGCGTGAGCATGAGCCTGGAGAGGTTCTATGTCTGTTCACTCCTGACAGAGTTTGTGTGTGTGTATGATTGTGTGACTACACCACCCAACTGGCAGATTGAATGTATTGTGTCCCTCTACTGAGGGGGGGGTGTAAATTACACACAGTGAGGCTGTGTGCATCAGTGCACCTAAGCAGGAACCAGTGTGTACAGATGTGTGTGCCTTCCTGTGTATCAGACAATGAGGCCATGTGTCTGGGTGTGTTTAGTTGGTTGTGCAGGTGCTGGAGCCTGTGGGGGAGAAGAGACAGTTTGGAGCCATCTCCTCTTTCTCCCTTTTCCACTCTTTGCTGTCTCCGGGCCACCAGCCTGTTGGGAGGACTTACAAGGCCTGGCCCTTTTAGAACCCAGCTTTTTTTAGTATTATACTTTAAGTTCTGGGGTACATGTGCAGAATGTGCAGGTTTGTTACATAGGTATACATGTGCCATGATGGTTTGCTGCACCCATCAACCCATCATCTACATTAGGTATTTCTCCTAAGCTATCCCTCCCAGCCCCCAGCCCCCAGCCCCCACCCACCCACACAGGACCTGGTGTGTGATGTTCCCTTCCCTGTGTAGGACCCATTTTAAAGGGCACTTGGGGGGCCCTTATGGTGCCAGGAGTATCCCCTCCCAGAGAGCTGGCCAGGGGCTTAGCCAGCACTGTGCTTCTGTGCCTAGTTTGATTTGGGCACATTTTGACCCTAGTTCCCCATTCTGTTGCCTTCTTGCCCTTTCTCTTGGTGTCTGTGTTCCCACTTAGAGACATGGCATGTCTGCCTGTCTTGCATGCCTGGAGCTTTCCGTGCCTCTAGTGTGTTGGGGCTTGGACAGATTGTTTTGAAGGGCCAAGGAACCTGGCTTGTTTTGTTCTGGTGACTAAAGCTTACCTCATTCTCTTACTGTTATGCATGAACACCTGGACTGAGGGCAGGTGCAACCCACCAGAACCCCTGTCCCCTCTCCAGGCCTGAACTGGCCACTGCCGGCTTTGGGGATGAGTCAGATTTCTTTCTAGGGGCTACCACATTTGCTATGCCAGTGGGTGAGGTATGCAGCCCCTGCTAGAAAGCAGGGTGGGAGTGAAGGGAATATTCTGCCTCTCCCCAGGAGGCCACTGGGCAAGCCCATCAGAAAAATGGAAGGAACCAGCAGGTACCCTCAGGTTGGGCATTTGTTGATCTGCTTGCAGTTTTGTAGACCACAAACATTGTATGTGTCTGCAGACTGGATTTCTTTCATGTAAAATAAAGAATTCAAACTCTCCCAGGTATTTTTCTCTACCTTTCAAATGGTCGAAAAAAATTCTGCAAAAGAGTGCTCTAGGTAAATCCCCGTGTCTCTCTGGGACCCAAGTGGGCAGCTGCTTGGTGATCTGGCCTTCCTGCCATAGGGGTTGTCAGTTCTTGGAGCCCTGGCTGGGTGTGTGCCCTCAGGGAGGGTTTAGTTTAAGGCATCAAGACGGTTTGCTGCCTGTGCTCCTTACCAGCTATGGATTGAGTGCTTTGTGTGACACGTTGCCAGAGAGAAGCCACAGCTCTTGTGGGAAGAGGTGTAGCATAAAGCAGGGAAATGTGTGTCACAGCCTCAGCCCTCCTGCTGCCCCCCACCTGACTCCAGGAGCAGGAGCAGGAGCAGGAGGAGGAGCAGGAACTCTGCCAACTTTCCCTTTTCCTCTAGCTGCTAGGATTTTTAAAACAATCAGTCTATCCAGAATCCAAACCATGTACAAATACTCCAGGATAGCGCTTATTCTGTTCAAGTTGTTCACGTTACTTCTCATGACGTCTTTTATTCTCTTTAGCAGCCGATTTTGTTTGTTTGCCAGTGTCAGATTGGTTGTTTGTTAACTGATTAGGGGAATTCTTTACCTGCAGCCTCGGGGTGGGGTGGTTGGCTAGTACATCCTTCTTGCTGAAGCAGTGAAATCCTACTCAATTTAGTTCTTCACTTTAAAAAAGTGAAAGTAATTTTGGTTACCTATAATGTGGCAATAAACTCTAGAGCCAAATGTTGGAACAGTTTCTTCATATTTATAAACCAGCAAACAGGTTCAGTTATGTTTCTAGCTTAAGAATGTTGATGTCTTTAGATAGGCACATAAAATTATGTAAAATTGGCGGGGCGCGGTGGCTCACGCCTATAATTCCAGCACTTTGGGAGGCTGAGGTGGGTGGATCACGAGGTCAAGAGATCGAGACCATCCTGGTCAACAAGGTGAAACCCTGTCTCTACTAAAAAGTACAAAAATTGGCCGGGCGCGGTGGCTCAAGCCTGTAATCCCAGCACTTTGGGAGGCCGAGGCGGGTGGATCACAAGGTCAAGAGATCGAGACCATCCTGGTCAACATGGTGAAACCCCGTCTCTACTAAAAATACAAAAAATTAGCTGGGCACGGTGGCACGTGCCTGTAATCCCAGCTACTCAGGAGGCTGAGGCAGGAGAACTGAACCCAGGAGGCGGAGGTTGCGGTGAGCCGAGATCGCGCCATTGCACTCCAGCCTGGGTAACAAGAGTGAAACTCCGCCTCAAAAACAAAAAAATACAAAAATTAGCTGGGCATGGTGGCACGTGCCTGTAATCCCAGCTACTCGGGAGGCTGAGGCGGGAGAATTGCCTGAACCCAGGAGGCGGAGGTTGCGGTGAGCCGAGATCGCGCCATTGCGCTCCGGCCTGGGTAACAAGAAGGAAACTCCGTCTCAAAAAAAAAAAAAAAAAAAAAATTATGTAAAATTATGTAAAAATGCATTTTACATAATTTTATTTTGACATAAACAACTATTTTGTTTTAAAAATATTGGGCCTGGAACATTTTAAGTTTTGTAATAGGAAAGAAACGATTGCTTTTCAGTGTTTACTTTGATCATTTATTCTGTAAAAGAGGAGTAGTCATGACCACCCGTTGGGTGTGACCTGAGGGTTCAAAGAGAGGATGTATATTGAGGACTCTGCCTGGTTCACCAGTGTGTCACCATTCCGTAAATCTTTCTTCAGACATGGATTTACAAAGGAAGTACTAAGCACAGGCGGTGGTATTTTGCACCGAGTTGAATTACTTCTTGACACATTGCCCACGTGGTGGTACCACTCAGAGATATCTGTCACTGTCAGCCTGGCCTGTTACAGAAGGCTCATATCTTACAGTTGTGTTTGATTTGGTTGATAATGTCAAGATAGAGACAAATTTCCATGTAAGTTTAACTCAGCCTACTTTGCAATCTGGAAATTTCCTCTTAGGCATTAATAAGAAAATGTCAAACAGTACAGTAGAAAAGTGGACAAGAGTTAGGAACAAGAAGGGCATGGAGGAAGAAATCTGAATAGCCAACAAATATATGGAATGGTGCTCTACTTCACGTGAAACATTTTCATGCATCAGCTTGGTTAAACGTTTAAATGACTGTCAATGTTCAAAGTCGACAAAGGTTTAGAAAATGACTTAATAGAGTTTTGTAAGAGAATGAAGTGAGTACAGACTTTTTAGAGAGTCATTTAGTATTGAATCAATTAGGAATACATTTGGCTGCAAGTAGCAGAAAACCAGATTTACTGCAGCTTAAACCAATAGGAGTTTATTCTTCCCGCATAATAAGCTGTCTGAGGTAGGCTGCTGATAGCTTTGGTTCAGCAACCAAACCAACATTGATACCAGGGCCATCATCATAGTGATTCTCCTGATTTTCCCTCATGTTATAGCATGGTTGCCACCCCTTCAAACACCACAGCCACCTTTAGGGCGGGAAAAAGAGACCGTGCCAGTCTTGTGTGCTCCTTTTACCTGGAAAGCAAAAACAAAAATATTCCTAAGGACCGCCCAGAAAACTTTTGCTGATGTTTAATTGGCCAGAACCAGGCCACGTGGCCACCCCTGGCTGCAAGCAGAGTGCAGAAAGTGAGTTTCCAGCTTTTCCAGCCTGTACTGTGGGAGGCAGGCGGAGAGAAGAGTGAAAGTAGGTGGGAACAGGTGTTGGTTCAGTCCATCGGCAGTATCAACCACACATGGAAAACTGTTCTAAGTTTCTGTCCTAGAGAAATAACCTCATTTGTGCTCAGAGAAACGTGTACAGGGATTTTCACGTAACGGCTACATTGGTTGCCATAGCAAATATTAGAACCATCCTAAGCGTCAGTAGGTGAATGATTAGCCTGTGGTACATCAATAGCAGAATACTGCGAGGCAGTTGAAAAGAATGAGTTCAATTAAATCTAAATGTACCGATACGTGAATTTTCAAGACATTTTAAAGCAGGAAAAATTTTGAAGAATAGTATAAACAGTATGGTTCCTACTTTTGTAAAAAAAAAAAAAATCATTCTGACACACACACACAATTGTACATATGTTTAGAAATACAGAAAAAATAATCTGGAAGGAAATAAGCTGGCAACAAATATTCCTGAGGAAAAGGCCTGGACAACAGAGACTCTTCTGGGGAGAGGAAACTTTGCCTTTTGTTTAAATATTAGTGAAATGTACTCATTTTACAGATGAAATTGTTTAACTAAAAAAAGTAATTTCCCTTAGCTCTTTAATGGGAAAATATAATTTGAGGGAATTGAACAATAATAAAACCAAAAAAACCTGAATTCGTGTGCAGTATTAGCCAGAACATATCAATGCTAGCCAAACAATTATTATATAAGCTAATATGTGTCCTTGATGAGATCTCTGCAGGAAAATTTGGGCAGATATTTTGGCCTCACGTAGGTAGGCATGTTTCCTTTAAATGTTTGTAATACTCAGTTTTAAATCAGAAACTAAACTTTGAGCTGCTAACAAAATTATAGCAAAAAGAAGATTTTTGGAAGTAATAATTATTTCAGATGACAGAAACAGATTTGAAGCAGATTCAGATTGATTAACTTTTTTAGATTAAACTTTTTGTTTGGAGATAACTGTAAATTTACATGCAGTTTTAAGAAATCACAGAGATTTTCTATGCTGTCCACCCAGTTTCTCTTATTACTGACCTCTCGTAAAACTGTATAGTATCACAGTCAGGTTGTTGACATTGATAGACTCAAGGCACAGAAAAATTTTATCACCAAGAGGTTCCCTCCTGTTGCCCTTTAGAGTCACAGTGCTTCCCTCCCATGCCTGCCCCACTCCTTAACCCACTGGCGACCACCAATCTGCTCTCCATTTCTAAAATCTCATCTTTTTAGGAATGTTATCTAAATGGAATCAAACAGTATGTGATCTTTCGGAATTGCTTCTTTTCACTCAACGTAATTATCTGGAGATTCATCCGGGTTGTTCCTTGTAATAATCTTTTTTTTTTTTTTTTAAATCACTCGATTGTATTCCATGACATGGCTATACCACAGTTTTTTTAACCATTCACTCTTTGAATGATATGTAGATTTTGGGTATTACAAATAAATCTGCAATAAACATTGGTATACATATTTTTGTTTGAACCTAAGTCTTCATTTCTCTGGGATAGACGCCCAGTGTGCAACTGCTGGATCATATATGGCAGTTGCATGTTTACTTTTTAAAGAAACTGCCAATTGTTTTCTTGAGTAAATGTAGCATTTTACATAACCACCAGCAATGTACTGATCCAGTTTCTCTGCATCCTCAGCAGCATTTGGTATTGTCATTATTTGTAAAAAATTTTATTTTGAAATAATTATAGACTCAAAAAAAGTTGCAAAAATAATACAGAGAGGTCCCACGTACCCATCACCTAGTGTCCACTAATGGTCACATCTTATATAATTGTATATTTCATTATCAAAACCAGGAAATTTACATTGGCAAATACAGTTGTTTAGACTCCAGATCCTACTCACATCTCACCAGTTTTTGCATGAGTTCATTTTTTGTAGCTTTGTGTATCTTTAACGCATTTAGGTTTATGTAACCACCATCTCAAACTACAAAAGTCGTTTCTTGCCACAAAGGAACTCCTCTGAGTTACCGTTTTCTTCTATTTTTTTAAAACTGACATATAATATTTGTAGATTTTTATGGAGGTACATGTGATATTTTATATGCATAGAATGTGTAATGATCAAGTCAGGGTGTTTAGGATATCCGTCACCTTAAGTAATGATCAGTTCACTATTTTTCATATTAGCCATTCCGATAGATATGTAGTGGTAGCTCATTATGGTTTTAATTTGCATATGTCCGATGGCTAATGATGCTGAACATCTTTTCATGTGCTTATTTTTCTTCTTTATATCTTCTTTGGTGAGCTATCCCTTCGTGTCTTTTGCCTATGTCCTAATTGGATTTTTTAAAAACTGTCAAGTTTTGAGAATTTTTATGTTGGATAGGTATTCATCCTTTTTCAGGTATGTGGTTTGCAAGTATTCTATCCTATAGCTTGGGTTTTCATCCTCTTAAGAGTCTTTTGCAGAGCAAAAGTTATAAATTTTGATAAGGTGCAATATATAAATATTTCCTTTTATTGATTGTACTTTTGGTGTCAAGTCTAAGCACTCTTTGCCTAGCACTAGATCCCAAAGGTTTTCTCCTATGCTTTTTCCAAGTTTTATAATTTTACATTATACTTTTAAGTTCATGGTGCATTCTGAGTCCATTTCTTAATAGGCGTGAAACTGGTTCAGTTGTTTTTCTCTCTGGATGTCTGGTTGTTTCAGCTACATTTGTTGAAAAAGCTATCTGTCCTTTCTCCTTTGAATTCCTTTTGCATCTTTGTCAAAAATTAGTTGGACATATTTATGGGAGTCTGTTTCTGGTTTATTTTGTTTCACTGATCTATCTGTCCATCCCCTGCCTATACTGCGTAGTGTTGATTACTGTAGCTAAATAATAAGTCATGATGTAGAGTAGACTGATCCTTCCAACTCTTGTTCTCTTTCAAAATTGTTTTAGCTGTTCTAGTTTTGCTGCTGCATTAAATAAAATTGATGATACTCGTGTCTGTATCTACAAAGATCTTCCTGAGATTTTGACAGGAATTAAATTAAACCTGTGTATTAATTTGGGGAGAATCAACATCTTTACTAGATTAAGTCTTCCAATCCATGAACACAGTACATCTCTCTATTTAGATCTTTGATTCTGCCATCAGGTTTTCAGCATATAAGCCCTATTAATGTTTTATTAGATTTACATCTAAGTGTTATTTTTAAACTATACATATATATGTTTAATTGATATGTCATAATTATGCATATTTGTGGGGTATATAATGATTCTACATATGCATTGCATAGTGATCAGATCAGGGTAATTAGCCTATCTGTCATCTCAGACATTTATCATTTCTTTGTGTTGGGTGCATTTATTATCCCCCTTCAAGTTATTTAAAACTGTAGATTATTGTTGCCCATAGTCATCCTATAGTGCTGTAGAGTGTTTATTTTTTTAAGCAATTGTAAATTGTATTTTTTATGTTGGTGCCCGTGTGTTCAATCACATACAAATGATTTTTGAATACTTATCTTGTATCCTGTGACCTTGCTGAGCTCACTTATTAGTTGTAAGAGGCTTTTTATAGATTCCCTGAGGTTTTTTATATAGACAAATATGTCATCAAATAAGAACACTTAGATGTTTTCATTTCTGACTTGTATGGCTTTTTATTTCTTTTTCTTGCTTTATTGCAGTGACTAGAACTTTATGCTGAACAAGAGTGGCGAGAATGGACATCCTTGCCTTGTTCCCAATCTTAGGGGGAAACCATTGAATCTTTTATGGTTATTATAATGTCAGCTGTAGGTTTTTAAATAGATGTCTACAGGTTGAGGAAGTAACCTTCTAATTCAATTTTTCTGGGAGTTTTTAATTAAGAATGGATGTTGACTTTTGTCTTATGCTGTTTCTGCAACAATTAGTGCAGTCATGTGATTTTTCTCCTTTGGTCTGTTAATGTGATAGATTAGACTGATATTTGAATATTGAGCCTGACCTGCATCCCTGGAATAAAACTTACTTGGTTGTGGTGTATAATCATTTCTGTATATCGATGCATTCTATTTGCGGATATTTTGTTAAGGATTTTTTTTGTCTGTAGATGATGTTGGTCTGCAGTTTGCTTTTTTTCCTGTTGTCTTTATCTGCTTTGGCATCAGTGTTACCACTCTTCTGTTTTCTGGAAGAGATTATGTAGAATTGCTGTGAATTTTCCAGTGAAACCATCTGGCCCTGGACATTTTTCTCAGGGGTATGTGGGACTGCGAGGAGTTTTTAAAAGTACAAATTGAATTTTCTTAATAGTTATGGAGCTATTTAAATTATCTCTTTCAGATTGGGTAACGTGTGGTAGTTTTTTGTTTTAGAGATTTGATTCATTTCATCCAAGTTGTCAAATGTGTGTGTAGAACTGTTCATAGTCCTATTCCCTTATTATCTTTTTGATGCCTGCAGAATCTGTAGTGATATGCCCTGTTTCATTGCTGATATTGACAGTTCGTGTTCTCCATCTTATTTTTTGTGTGTCAATCTTGCTGGAGGTTTCTCAATTTTCTTATTCTTTACAAATGACCAGTTCTTTTTTTTTATTTTTTATTTTTGAGACAGTCTCGCTCTGTCACCAGGCACCAGGCTGGAGTGCAGTGGCACAATCTCGGCTCACTGCAAACTCTACCTCCTGGGTTCAAGCAGTTCTGCCTCAGCCTCCCGAGTAGCTGGGACTACAGGCACACGCCACAATGCCCAGCTAATTTTTTTTTTTTTTTTGTATTTTTAGTAGAGATGGGGTTTCACCATGTTGGCCAGGATGGTCTTGATCTCTTGACCTTGTGATCCCCCGCCTCAGCCTCCCAAAGTGCTGGGAATACAGTTGTGAGCCACCGCGCCTGGCCTACAAATAACCAGTTCTTGCATTTATTTTTTAATTGTTTTTCTGTTTTCAACTTTGTTGATTTCTGTTCTTATCTTTATTTCCTTCCTTCTGCTTTATTTGGGATTATTTTGCTCTTCTTTTTCTAGGTTCTTGGAGTGGAGTTTAGATGATTGATTTGAAAGTTTCCCCCTTTCCTAATTTATGCATTTAGTGCTACAGCTTTCTATCTCAACACTGCCTTAGCTGTGTCGCACAAATTTTGATATTTTGCTTTTTTGGTTTTCATTCAGTTCAATACTTTTTAAAAATATACTTTATTTTTAAAAGCAGTTTTAGGTTCACAGCCAAATTGAGCAGAAATTACACAGAGTTTCCATATATTCCCTGACCACACACACACATAGCTCCCCATACTATCAACATCCCACACTAGCGTGTCACATTTATTACAATTGATAAACCTGTGTTGACATGTCATCATCACCAAAGGTCCAAGAGCATAAGGGTTACTCCTGGGGTTTCATATTCTCTGAGTCTGGACAAATGTGTAATGACATGTACCCACCATTATAGTTTATACAGAATAATTTCATTGCCCTAAACATGCTCTGTGCTCCACTTATTCATCTCTCTCTCCCCTGCCCAATCCCTGGCAACCACTGATCTTTTTACTGTCTCTATAGGTTTGCCTTTTCTAGAATGTCATCTATTTGGAATCATATAGTATGTAGCCATTCAGATTTGCTTCCTTCATTCAGTAATATGCATTTACATTTCCTCTGTGTCTTTTCACAACTTGTTAACTTATTTCTTTTGAATACTGAAAAATATTTCATAGTTTGTTATGTACCACAGTTTATCCATTCACCTACCGAAGATCATGTTGGTTGCTTCCAAGTTTTAGCCCTTAGGAATAAAGCTACTAGAAACATATGATGCAGGTCTTTGTGTAGATGTAAGTTTTCAGCTCTTTTGGGTAAATACCAGGGAACATGATTGCTGGATTGTATGCTAAGAGTATTTTGTTGTTTTGTAAGAAACTGCCAAACTGTGTTCTGAAGCGGACCTACCATCTTTAGCTTTCAGAAGTTTAGTTACGATATGTCTTGGCATAGATTTTTTTTAAGTTGTTCTATTTGCAGTTCATTCTGCTTCTTGGCTTCTGTCTCTTGCTAAATTTGGGGAGATTCAGGCATTATTTTCTTGAGTACTTTTTCAGCTCTGCCCTTCCTCTTTTCCTTTTGAGACTCTGATGACATAAATGTTAGATATTTCGTTATAGTCCACAGGTTTGTCCATACTGAGCTTTTTTGGTTTTCTCCCCCATGTCGTTCAGTTGGGTAATTTCTATTGTTCTGTCTTCAAGTTTGTTGGGTTTTTCCTTGTTTCTTCTATTCTGCTATTGAGCACATCCATTGAGATTTTTGTCTCAGTTATTATATTTTTTAGTTCTAAATTTTCCATTTGGTTTTTCTTATATCTTCTTCTTCTCTGCTGAGACTATTTCTTTGCTGAGGCTCTCTGTCACCCAGGCTGGAGTTGGAGTGCAGTGGTGCAATCATGGCTCACTGCAACTTCAACCTCATGGGCTCAAGTGATCCTCCCATCTCAGCCTCCTTAGTAGCTGGGACTGGAGTTGGAGTGCAGTGGTGCAGTCATGGCTCACTGCACCTTCGACCTCGTGGGCTCAAGTGATCCTCCCATCTCAGCCTCCTTAGTAGCTGGGGACCACAGGCATGTGTTTTGTTTTGCCTGGCTTAATGTTTGTATATTTTATATAGTCAGGGTCAACCTATGTTGCCCAGGCTTTAAGCATGCTCCTAATTGCTTGCTGAAGCATTTTTTAAAATAATGAGTGCTTTAAAATCTTTATCAGATAACTGTAGTATCTCTGTCATCTTGGAGTTGGCACTTATTAATTTTTTTTTTCATTCCATTTGAGAAGTCCTTGTTTTTTTGTATAACAAGCAAGTTACAATTGAAACCTGGACATTTTTCGTATTATGTTATGAGACTCTGGGTCTCATTTAAGCCTTCTATTGTGGTTAGTTTTCTCTGACATGCCCCCAGCAGGGAAGGGGGAAGCACTGGCTTATTACTGTCAGGTGGAGGTGGAAGTCAAGGCTCCCCACTTGGCTTCTTTTGACCTACTGCTGGGCAGGGAGGGAGTTCGGCTTCTGCATGGTCTCTACTGTACTGCAGTGGGAGTGTTCATTACCACTGGGTTTGGTGAAAGCGCTGACTCTTCCTGTGCCTCCTCTGCTACCCCCTCAATGGTAAGGGGAGCACCTCATTACTGCTGGATAGAGGTAGAAGTCCAAGTTGGCCATGTGTCTCCTCTGACCACTGGGAGAGGAGGGGGCTCATTACCAGCTTTCAGGGATGAGTCTCCGCTTCATATTTGGCCACCTTTAACATCACTTCAGCATGGGTGGTAGGATACCTTATTACACCCTATGAGGGTGGACTTTTAGGTAGCCATTAGGTTTTCTCTGGCATGAGTAGGTGCGTGGCAGGAGGGATGGGTGTGGTATTTGGCTGTAGTAGAGCAGTTTTGTCTGAATGATTTCTGTTGCTAGACTGCCCCTTTTCTGGTCCTTTTTAGGCCTTTGCTGGGACTCTTTTTGTCTGCAACTCTGAGTTTTCTCCCATAGCCAGCTTCTTTACCTCCAAGTCCAGGATCTACAAGGCAGAAAGAAAACCCAGGGAAATCACCACCCTATTATTCTTTAGGATTTAAGATCCCTAGCTGATCTGCTTTCTTCTCTCCATCTTTCACAGTCTCTTAATGTTTATTTTATATATAATGTCCAGGGTTTTCAGCTGTACTTAGTGGGAAACAGAAGAAGAAGTATGTCTACTCCATCTTCTTAGAGGCAGAAGTCCCCTGATTAATTTTAGACCTATCCAAATTAAGTATTTTAAGGAAGACTAGAATTAGAAAGTTGCCATTTTAAAGGTTTATTTCAATAGTATGCTAATACAAAAGTCAAATTCAGTAGTGCTTTGAAAATCATCATTATCCCTTAAAAGAGAAAAGATAATGAATTCACTGTGAAATCAAGTCTAGATCAGTAGGGCATCAGCGACAGCTGTTATTTAACCAGCCTTAATGGGATGCATTCACAAGCTTTGGTCTTAACATCAAAATTGTAGCTCCAAGTTCATGAGCGCCCTAACTTAAATGTATTTTAAATCTAATACTCTGTTTTGTTAGCAAGTATGTTTAACCTGATAGCTTTCACTTTGTTTTTTATTTAAGAAAGCATCTATTTAAGTAAATAGAAATGTCTTCTTGAGACAAACACAAAGGACCTTATCTCTGGATATAGCACTCATGGCACATAGACGGGGCTTGCTGGCCAGTGACTAGAAGAGTCTGCTTTCAGTCTGGGCTACCCTGAAAGTAGGTCTGTGGGCTCCAGAAACTTGACCCAGGCTGTACTTGACTATAGCATCCCAGGTTGTGGAAGCACCCCAATTGGCATGGCAGCACTGGGTGTTCAGAAGTAAATGGCTTTTTTCCCTTTTGGTGATGTTGAGGGTGTGGATTGAGGGGATACATAAAAGTGCCAGTGGGTTCACTGGGCTATTTAGCTAGGAGCTGGCCATGGTCAGGAAACTCTGGTCATAAATGAGTCGAATTTAAATACAGACACAAGGCTGGGTGTGGTGCCTCACACCTGTAATCCCAACACTTTGGGAGGCCAAGGCAGGCAGATCATGAGTTCAAGAGATCAAGACCAACATGGCCAACATGGTGAAACCCCGTCTCTACTAAAAATACAAAAATTAGCTGGGCGTGGTGGCACGCACCTGTAGTCCCAGCTACTCAGGAGGCTGAGGCAGGATTGCTTGAAACCAGGAGGTGGAGGTTGTAGTGAGCCGAGATCACGCCACTCACTCTAGCCTGGGTGACAGAGCGAGATTCCATCCCAAAATAAATAAATACACACACACACACACACATGTTTCTTCATTTGTTTTAATGGTAATACATAGTCCCAAGGGAAGCAGCATCTACCTATCGAAAAAGGGAGTGAAGGGATTCTCTTGGGTAATGTTGAAAGACTTATCTTAGAACTTACTTTCCGGATCTTAACTCTTGACCAGATGTTTAAAGTTCAATATTTTAATGCCCTATCTTTCTCTTAAAAATCCACTATCTTTAAATAGTTCTTTCCTTTAATTTCTTAACATACATTTGCCTATATTTTAAAAATAAGGATGCATATTCAGTGCTTTATTTGAAATAAAACTAAGCAAATACTTGTCTTTATGGCTCTGAAATAATATCAAATAATGGAGCAAAGTCTTAGGAACTGTTTGTAACCCTAGGTTGTGATGTCGACGTTTTTGTATTTGAATCATGATGGGAAACACTGGTGGTATAGTCCTCTGAAACCAGGACCTAATAAACAGTGGCCTTTCTGGATGCTGGGGATTATGTAATCACCTAAGTAGTAGATCATTTTGATTCTGAGTAGCTGCTTCTAGTTAAAAACTGAAAGCTTTCTTCGTAATTACAATTTATATTAAGGCTATTTGCCAAAATGTTTTAAAATCCTGTTATTTAAAGCACTTTAAAAACTGAAGAGAAGCAGCTTAATATTTGATGACTGATGCTATTCTTACCTTTCAAAATTAGTATTTAAGCTTTCAGTGTTTCAGTCTGTCTTGAACAGCCTGCACTGCCTTGTCAACATGGTTTGAATAAATGTAGCCTTTTAGTACCAGTAAGAATTCATACTGTACTTTAAATTGTGCGTAATATCTCTTTCTGTATTTTGATTAAGATTTAGCTGTCATGCTTAGCCTATTATACATGTGGGCTCCCTTATGTACAAGTCAGAAACCACTGACTTTAATTCCAAAGACTTCAGTTAGAGTCTTATTTAATTTTCTCTTTTTGAGGCTATCATTGAACATATTTATTTTTGTTTTAGTTAGAATGATATTTCATAGCAATCATGAAATAAGTCTAACATTTGAGCTGCTATTAATTCTATATAATGTATGAACACTTGTTGATAAGCATTAGTTTTTCTACTGCATAGTAGACCTTGTATCACTACATAGGCCTGACTTCTCTCCTCAAATTTTTTTAAGTTTAATTTTTTATTTACTGGGTGTGGTGGCTCACATCTGCAATCCCAGCACTTTAGGAGGCTGAGGGAGGATCACTGGGGCCCAGGAGTTAGAGACCAGCCTGGACAACATAGTGAGACCCCATCTCTACAAAAAATAAAAAAAAATTAGCAGGGCGTGGTAGTGCACGCCTCTGGTCTCAGCACTTTAGGAGGCTGAGGCAGAGGACTGCTTGAGCCTGGGAGGTAGAGGCTGCGGTGAGCCATCATTGCATGACTGCACTCCAGCCTGAGCAACAGAGCAAGACCATGTCTCATAAACACACACACACACACACACACACACACACACACACACATCAGGTAAATTTTCAGACTGTAAAAATTACTCTTTTTGGTGTAACCCAGGTTAAGAAGTGTCATGAGCTTTGGCAAACTCTTACAGCTCTATAATCGCTACTGCAATCAAGATAGACAATATTTCCATCACCCCCAAAATATTCTCTGTGGTGGTACCATTTTGATTCCCACCAGCAATGTATGATACTTCCAGTTGATCTACATCCTTGTCAGTATTTGATATTGTCAGTTTTTAAATTTTAGCCGTTACAGTAGGTATTTAGTGGTATCTCATCATAGTTTCGTTTTGTATTTTCCAAATCTCTGATGGTGCTGAAATTCTTTACTTCTTTGGTGAATTATTCAAGCTGCTGCGCATTTGTTAAAAACTGGATTGTTCCAGTGCTTATTACTGAGGGTTTTTAATGTAATTCTGTATACAAGTACTTTGTTGAATATGTGTTTTGCAAATGTTTTTCCCTGTCTATGGTTTATATTTTTATTCTCTTAGCAGTGTCTTTTTTTCCAAAAATTCTTACTGTGATAAAATACACATAACATTAAATTGATCATTTTACCTGTTTTAAGTGTACAATTCGTTATTATTAAGTACATTTACATTGTTGTGCAGCGTCACCACCGTTCATCTGCAGACTCTTTTCATATTGCAGAAATGAAATACTTATTAGTCAACGACTCCCCATTCTCCTTGCCCCAAACTCCCGATAGCCACCATTCTTCTTTCTGTCTCTGTGAATTTGTCTACTCCAGCTACCTCATGTAAGTGGAATCATACAGAATGTTTTTGTGATAGGCTTATTTCCCTTAGCATACTGCCCTCAAGGTTCATCCATGTTGTATCATGTGTTAGAATTATCTTCCTTTTCAAGACTGAATAGTGGTGCATTGTGTATGTGTGTCCCCTTTGCTAATCCATTCATTAGTTGATGGACACTTGTGTTGCTTCCACGTTTTAGCTATTGTGAATTCTACTGCTATGAACACAGGTGTTTGAATCTCTGCTTTCAGTTCTATGGGGTATATATCCAGAAGCAGAATCGCTGGATCATATGGTAATTCTATTTGTACTGTTTTGAGGAACCTCCTCTATTAGCCTGTTTTGCATTGCTATAAAGGAATACCTGAGACTGGGTAATTTATAAAGAAAAGCATTTTATTTGGCTTGGGGTTCTGCAGGCAGTACAGGCATAGCACCAACATCTGCTTGGCTTCTGATGTAGCCTCAGGAAGCTAATAGTTACAGCAGATGGCAAAGGGGAATGGCAAGAGAGGAAGCAAGAGAGAGAGCGAGGAGGTCCCAGACTCTCTTTAATAATCAGATCTCTTGATAACTCATTTGAATGGGGAGGTTACCATTCATGAGGAATCCGCTCCCATGACCCAGACAGCTCCCACTAGGCCCCACCTTCAACACTAAGGATCACATTTCAACATGGAATCTGGAAGGGGCAAACATTCAAACTACATCACCTCTATATTGTTTTCCACAGCATTCCCACCAACAGCAGTGCACGGCACAGGGGTTTCATTGTCGCCCCATCCTCATCACACGTGTTATCTTGTTTTTTTGAAGGTAGTCATTCTTATGAGTGTGAGGAATTAACCATGTCTTTTGAAGATCAGAAATTTCTAATTTGATGAAACCCAGTTTATCATTATTTTTTCTTTTCTGGATTATACTTATGGTGTCACATCTGAGAAATCTTTGTGAGCCCACGGTTACGAAGATTTTCTCCTGTGTTTTCTCTAGAAGCTTTTTTGAGGGAGGAAACGGAGGTTTCTATTTTGGATTAACTATTAGTACAAGGGCATGGATTGAAGTTTATTTGTTTGCATATGTGGATGTCCAGTTGTTTCTGCACCATTTATTGAAAAGACCATCCTTTCTTCATTATTTTGCCTTTGAACCTTTATTAAAAATCAATGACTGTATATATGTGGGGGACTATTTCTGGATTCTAGTCTCTCCTTAAATTTTAATCACCTTCCTTAATGTGAAGCAGTGTTAAACTTAGTATAGTACCAGCTTTCCCTCAGAAGCAAATTTTTGGTCATGATTTAAACAGAAGAGAAGATGAAGGCATTTGACAATCTGGCAAGGCAGATTCATTCCACATTTTGCAGTTGGGGGACTCTGAAAGGCAAGACCTAGGACTTTCTTCATTCTCTATTTTATGCACTTGTACAACAGATTTTGTATTGTGTATGGTTTCTTCAGGTTTAAAATTGGGGCTGAGAATTTCTTTTAATACTGAGTATCCTTCTGCAGAAAGTTAGTATAAAAGCATAAGATAACATAAATAAGCATTTGAGTTTAAACTGTACTTATACAATAGTATAAAAAGACTGTCTTGCTGGAGTGTGTAAGAGAATGAGGGAGCTGAATGCCACTAGAACAAAAATAAATGTACCGAAGCTCCAGCTCTGCAGAGAGGTCCTAGGGTCTCCAGGGTGTGTGGGACACCTTTCTGGCCATCCAGAAATATCTACAGAAAACAAAGAAGTGGTTACGTTACCTGAAACAAAAGGGAAGAGCCAAGCTTTTTCTCTCAGTGGCTTGAGTTCCATCACCACCAGGTAATTAAATCAGGTGAAACTTCCCTCAGAGTGAAGTCTTCATTCAGGAAGTATAATCTAGTTCATATAGAGATGACACTTCTGATTGCCACCAATTTCAAGACATCACTTAGAAAATAATGTAGAGATAGCCAGAGTCCCAGAGTTGGCCAAAGACTAGACAAGTGGCTAACATCCTTTTTTTCTATCTGTCTACCTACCTTGTCAGGGCTCTCATTCCAGACTACTTCCAAGGGGCTGCTGTGTTGAGAACTGAATGCGAGCCCGGGAATCTCGTCCAGTGAGAGGGTCCCAAACCTGGAAGAGAGCATGCGCCGGAAAAAAAGGAGATAGAAAAGAGCGAGGTCTGGAGGGCTACATGTGCTATGCCCATGCGGCAATTTTATTTTTGCGATATGTTTCATTATATACTTTTCTGAAGTTAAAGTTGTTTACGCCAGATCAACGTACTTAAGTTACAGTAAGCAAGTTAACACCCACTAAGTTACACCCAGTAAGTAAGTTAAGCCCAGTAAGTAGGTTACTTCCAGTAAGTAGGTTACGCCCAATAGGTCAACGCCCTGTAAGCTATGGTAAGTAAGTTACAGTTATGCCCTGTAAGCTATGGTAAGTAAGTTACAGTTACACCCAGTAAGTTACGGTAAGTAAGTTACCAAGTGTAAATACTTAAGTTAATATTTTACAATGAAGGTAACAAGGGTCCAAAATGAACACAATCAAGCAATAAACCATAAGGAGCCAAAAGTGGACACATTGCCTCCCAAGTCCTCATATCCATAAAGTAATGTCTGCTAATTATTTAGAATAACATAGTTTCTCTCTCGGTTCCTGCTTTCCCTCAGCGACTCCCCCAACCGGGGATCTGTGTCCGGGCTCAAGCTCAAGGTATAGTGAGGCCCATTTCCTAGGGGCCTCACACGGGAGCAATCCTTACTGTGTTTGAATGTAAATTTCTAAAGCACAGCTCTGATTATGCCAATATTGGATTAAAGGTGTTTCTCAGTGACCCCACAACATGAGTTTCACAGCCTGTAACCCTTCACAGTCTGGCAGGAGGCCACCTTTTGCACCTCTGTGGGAATCTCCTGTGCCACTTGCTGAGCCTAAACACTGTTTTTTCACTTCACTGTACATGTACTGGTTCCTTACTGCGGTGCCTTTTCCCGTATGTGCCTGGTGGATGCTTAGTTATCCTCTGAGAGGCCTTCAGGTGTCGCCTTCTCTTGACACCTTCCTACAGTGCTTGTGCAGGATGCAGCAAATAGAGTATAATATTTAAGGACATGGGCTTGGATTTGAATCCCAGCTGTGTCACTTAAGAATTCTGTGAACTCTGACAAGTTATTTAATCTCTCTGAGCCTTGATTTCATGATAGTAAATACCTTATAGGGTTAATATGAGGATTACATAATATTATATGTATTCATATATAGTACATTAAAGTATATGAGCATTTAATAAACATTAATTGTTATTAATACTCTTATTTATTCAGTATTTCTTGAGGACCACCATGTGCTATTCAGCCATTCCAGGTGCTTGGAATACATGTGTGAATGAGACCTTGCCATTGTCTGTGAGGTCTTTAAGCACAGTGCTTTAAGAAAAGGATAAGTGCCATGAAGCTATCTTTTTTATGACTACAGTGTGCCAAGTATTTTATATATATGTAAAATATACATATATGTATGCCTTATTTCATCTTCCAAAAGCCTTAAGATATAGGTATTATGATCTCCATTTTACAGCTCAGGAAACAGTCTCAGAGAGGTTAAGTAACTTGCTTGTGATATAGATATGTACCTAACAAATAGAGCCAGGAGGCAAACCTAGCCTGTCTGCTACACTGTTCAAATGAAGCTTAGGAAATACTTGGAGACATTACAAGCCCTCTTAGATTTCCATCTTGAAAGATACATTTTCCCAAAAGATGCCACTTTATGCCTCTGTCATGGGCAGCATATTTAACAGAATAAATTCTAAGCTCACTCAAGATGACAGTCCACATTTTCTTATAATGCACATTATTCTGTTGCTTACAGATCACATTTTGTTTCTTTGAGTCTTGCTGTTAACTCTTGACCCTCTTCATAATCACTGGTGTGCTGCGAAGAGTAGAAGGGAGAGGAAAAAATTTGTAGTGAAGTTCAAGAATCCAGGAGTGTTTGTCTCTGAAATTCTGGGAGAGGTGGTAGGCCTCACTCTTACCACTTACACACCTATTTCTAGGTATATAACTAATTAAAAGTGGAGTTTTGAGATGTTTTTAGAAGGAAAATGTGCTAAGGAGGCTCTTAAAGATGCTTGAATCTCATTGTATTGGTTAGAGTTCTTAGCTGCAAACCACAGAACACACTTAAACTATTTTAGATAGCAAGGAGTTTGTCAAAAGATTTTAGTAGCTTATGGACCCTCTGGTATAGTCTGAGAATCAGATTTGCCTGTTTCATAGCAGGAAAAACGCTCAGCTACATCATGGAACTATTCTAGTGAAACATACTGCACGCACCTTACTTGCCCTTGGGGTGGGAGTGGGGACAAAAAGAAATATACTGCAGCTCCCACCTGCTCATGATTCAGCTTAGAAGCAGCTTCATAACGATACATGCTTTAATTAAACTTGGTGCTCATTTTCTAGGACTATTAGAAATAAAAAGAGCCCCGTTCTTGTAGGCCCCCTTGATTCTCTTTAGTTATATACCCTTTTGAGGAGCTGTGCTGAGACCCGTTTAAAAGAGATCATATAAAAATAAAATCCTGGCCGGGCGTGGTGGCTCACACCTGTAATCCTAGCACTTTGGGAGGCTGAGGAAGGTGGATCACTTGAGGTCAGGAGTTCAACACCAGCCTTGCCAACATGGTTAAACCCCATCTCTACTAAAAATATAAAAATTAGCCAGGCGTGGTGGTGGGTGCCTATAATCCTATCTACTCAGGAGGCTGAGGCAGGAGAATCACTTAACACAGGAGGCAGAAGTTGCAGTGAGCCAAGTTCGCACCAGTGCACTCCAGCCTGGGTGAGAAAATGAGTCTGTCTCAAACAAAAAGAAACCTACATAAATAAACTGATACATGTTCAAATAATAAAATTAAAAGGAATAACCTAGCAGAACATCTACTAATATGACTAAAACTAAAAGAAATGTAATGTTGAACAACAGAAAACACCAAGTTCCAAATACATATATAGTGTGAAAATGTGAAAAAATAGTTTCTATGTAGTGTGTGGATATACATGTATATTGAAAAACTGAAAAAATGTTTAGGAATGGTGTATAACAAATGTTTAATAGTAGTTATTTCTGGGGAGAGAGGAAAGGAGGGATAGGGTTCACGAAGGGGTACACGGGGAGTTTCCGTTGTATCTAATGTTTTGTTTTTTATGAACTATTTTCTTGAAATAAATATGGCAAAATGTTTAGATTTGCTAGAGCTGGATAGTTCAATATGCAGTTTTTTGTGATATTTATTCTCTGCATGTTTAATATTTCATAATGAAAAATATTAGGTCAGGTGTGGTGGCTCATGCCTATAGTCCCAGCACTTTGGGAGGCGGGTGGATCACCTGAGGTCAGGAGTTTGAGACCAGCCTGGCCAAAATGGTGAAACCCCTTCTCTACGAAAAATCCAAAAATTAGTCAGATGCAGTGGCACATGCCTGTAATCCCAGCTGCTCAGGAGGCTGAGGCAGGAGAATCGCCTGAACCTGGGAGGCGGATGTTGTAGTGAACTGAGATCATGCCATTGCACTGCAACCTGGGCAGCAGAGCAGGACTCCATCTCAAAAAAAAAAAAAAAAAAAGAAAAGAAAAGAAAGAAAAATATTAATCCTGGACTCTAGATGAGTGTTAGGATAAAATATTTAAAATATTCCTGCCTTCACATAGAGATGAACTCGAAAGAGGAGGTAAAAATGCAGTTATTACATTTAGTTGGTTCTTCCCCCAGTAGGAGAGTATTCAGGAAGATTGCCAAAAATCTTGGCAGTTGAGCTTTCCAAAGGGGGTCCAACTATCCTCAGTGACAGTTCAGGCTGTGCCAGGTATGCAGGCTGGAGCCACGTCAGACCCCAGTCTTACTATGTGTCTCTGAAGTGACCTTCCGCATGGTGTTCTGGGTGCTAGGTTTGGAGCCACGTTGGTTTTGTGTAGTGCTCCAGCCACCAATGGTTGAACACGTTCTATTTACAAATGTGCAGCCAGATAGTATGGGTGCCATCAAAGGAATGATTTGTTTCATTTGCCGGTTCTACCTTGTTATCATGGGAATTTATTTTGGGAATAAAAGAACTGAATGTTTACTCAGGGCCTTTATATTAAGCAAAGTAAAATCATATTGGAAAGAGAACAAAGAAATATGTGAAATGCATTAGTAAGAGGAGTCATCTTAAAAGAAATCCAGTTGGAAAAAGTGTTTGAAGACCTGTGGCATCCCCAGCACAGAAGCTTCACTAAGGCTTTAAACTGTTGGGATTTCCACTTGGGCTGGAGCACTGGCTCCCCAGCGGTCTAGGCTGCCACTATCACTGTGTCTTTAGTGTAGGAATTTTTTATCTGGAGTCCACAGGTCCCCAAGTGTTCCAAGAATAGAATTCAGGGAGTCCATGAACTTAGAAAAATATTACATCCGAATTTTCATGGACCTCTAGAACGTAGCATTTTTCTCAGTTATGAAGGTAGGCAGCAAGCCACTGTAGTACTTGACAGTGCCGGTGACTTTATATTCATGCTCGGAAGAGTGTGGCCTGTGACTTTCCTCTCTTCAGATGTCTTTGTGAGATCTTGGTATCAAGGTTGTTCTGGCTTCAAACAGATTGAGGAATTTTATTCTCTGGCAGGGTCTGTGAACAGGTGGTGTTATTTCTTCTTTAAATACTTAGTAGAATACTTCAGTAAAGCCCTTTGGGGCCTGGAGTTTCTTTGTGGAGAGTTTTCAAATATAGATTTAATTTACTTAATAGATACATGATTGTTCAGATCTTCTATTTCTTCTTGTATTCGTTTTGACAAGTTCCTTTTTCCTAGGAATTTGCCTGTTCCATCTATTTTTGAAAATGAGTTAAATTTGCTCAAAATGTCCTTTTATCTTTATAATGTTTGTAGAATCTCTAACAGTGTCTTTTTCATTCTTAATATTAGGTAAAAATTTTAAACATTAACAAAACTCAGGGCTCTTAAGAGTTTAGGGAGATGGTCACCCTAGTGATACAACGTTCCTAGAAAACTGTTTTGCCGTATATATCAAATATAAAATGTCAGTGTATTTCATCCAACAACCCCAGTTAAGGAATTTGCAATAAGTAAATAATCTCACACATGCAGAAATATTCAACACAGGATTACCAATAACAGCAAAAAATATTGAAAACAAATCAGTAGGGGAGAAGGAAATAATGAAATTCACTAGAATACCTTCATGTTATAAAACAGGATATTGACATGAAGAGTGCAAGGGACCTATTGTTAGTTACAGAAAGCAGGTTGCAGAAGAGCATATACTGTGTAGACTCGTCTGTGTCGAAGCATATACATCAATATAAATGCACATAGAGAATGGTTATCAAAATTCTAATAGCAGTTCTCTGTAAGTAGTAGGATGTTGGGTAGTATTTTCTTTTTGCTCTTCTGTATTGTTTAAGATGTTTGCATGAGCATGCCTCATTCCTACAAAAATAGCAGAACTTTCAAAAGATCTTAGCAGTAGCAAGATGAGAGGGTGGTAGGGGAGGAGAGTGTCAGAGCATTTTTGTTGCCTCATGAGGAACAGTCAGGAAAGGAGAGTTTGGAGCCGTTAGTAAAGCCCTTAGAAAGATAGGAGGCCTATACTCAGACCCAGAAGTTAGCCTTAAAGGGGCAGGACAATATTTCTTTCCAGAAAGGAGGAAAAGATGATTGAAGATACGGAGAAGTTCAGAGCTGGAGAGAAGGGAAAATGAGAGTGTTCATAACTCACGGCTTCTAATTTCTTGGTGAAATCAGAGGTAAGACCATTTTCCAGGAGGAGGGAAAATCAGAGCAGAACAGGGGTCTTGAGGAGTCTCCATTGGAACTGGCAGCAGGAAAGGGATTTGATGGGGTGTGGGCAGCTGAGCTGATCAGAGGCCTTACTGGAACTGTAAGCCCTGCCTTTATAAGGGAGCCTAACAGCCTGCCTCGGCAATTTTTCTATATAGGGAGAGCATGATTGGTATGGAGTTAGAGGGTAGCCCAGCAAGCTTCATGGAACTTTGGAGGGTGAGAGAATTTGGGATACTGATGAGGGCAGTTTAAATGATTGGCCTTAGAATCCAAATGCTTGGGAGAAGAGTGAATTAGAGACAGGATAATTAATTAATTAGTTGGAATATGAATATCTAAGAGGCCAAAGGATAGGAGTCCATGGTCAAAATGGGGTTTCAGAGTTTGACATGTTACAGGAATTCTGGGCAGCCTGGAGTTTAATAGGTAACCATGGAAGTAAAGGAACGATCACGGAATTTGGGAAGGTCAGAGGGTTGTGATGCTGGAAGGTTCAGTGTTCTTCCTCGTGGATGGCAGCATTTCCCAGGGAGGTGACAGGTATTCTTTTGGAGAAGAAGATTTTGAGGCAGGCAGAGATTATCTTCAAGGATGAAAGAAGGCAGAGTAGGCTTGAGAGAGAGCTAGTAGTGTCGTGGTGTGAGCCACTGTAGGGGTAGCGGGAAGTTTGCTGACCCTCTCTCCCAAGGCTAGGAACCTGGACCCTGGCAGAAGCCTCCCTTAGAGGCTGAAGGGCAAAGCCAGGTTTGCACTACCGGAGACCGGCAAGAAGAATGATCTGGAAACAAAGAAGAGTGCTCTGCAGGAGCCCCTTAGCAAAGGGACAAGGGGCCTGGCGTACAGATGAGCAGGAAAGAAGACATGAGAAAGTAGGTTCTGAATAGAGACTAGTGCTAGGAAGGGCTGATCTGCACAGGGCTGGAGATTTATATACAGGCTTTCCAAAGGAAATGCTGAATGCTGTATTTCTTTTTAATCACAAAGTAGTGTCTGCTTACTACAGAGAGAACCGGACTACAGCCAAGCAGACAGCAAGAACAAGTCAACAAAAGAACTGTACGAACTACCCACAATCTCGGGGTCCTGGAGCTTTTCCAATAGATAGATTCCTTCCCTCCATTTCCCACTGCCACAGCTTCAGGTCAAGGCCACAGAGGCCACGTTGCTTTTAGAACAAGCTTGTGCTCTGGTTCCCAAGTGTCTCAAGCTGAGCCCCCAGGGCTGCCTGAGCCCCACCCTTCACATCGTGCGTGGGCTGCCAAAGTCATCTTCCCAAAACACGACTCTCCTCAGTCACTTTTCTTAGGTTGTATGATATTCCACATCCCTTCTCTGGCCCTCAAGACTGCCTGTAACCTGGAACCATCTTACCTTCCCACCACTGTTTCCAAACCTTCCCCTTTACTTAGACATGCCTTCCCGTTTCCCCGCCGAATTACTTCTCTCACAGCCTCACATCGGGGTCTCTCTCCCCTCCCTGAGATGTCTGCCCTATCACGATGACCAGTCCCATCCAGATTCTCCCAGTTGTCAAGGTCCCATACCCTACTTCAGCCCACAGTGATTTTTGCCCTTCCAAGCATTCATCCGCTCACTCCTTTTAGGGTTTATATTGGTTCTGTTTCAGTAAAGGCTTAGGTAAGAAGCACGGGATGTAGAGCTGAGTGGAACCTATTCCCCTGATCTGAGTAATGAGGTGCTTGATATTCAAAGAGATCACGGGATGCCCCCAAAGTCAATCAGCAGTCCATTAGAGCTGATCCTAGAACCTTGATTCTCAGACATGAATGCTACTTGTTGAATTTAAAATTGCATTCATAATTTATCTGTTCACTGATTCCTGGCCAGGAAGCCCCAGAGACCAAAATAATGGTTATCAGTATTTAGAAGATATCAGCTTTACCTGGGGAGATTTATCAAAATCCACACTCCTAAGCCCAATAGGGGGAAACTTTGGTTTGGTAGGTTTAGGGTAAGACTTGGAGATTTCCAGGAAAACCTCCCTGGATGATCCTGATACGGGGAGCTTTCAGATCACCGTTTGAGAAAATCTCCTTTCGACCTCATTCTTTGGTTTGGCTTTCTCTTTTGAGCTTGCTGATACCACCCCTGTGGACACTGAAGCTTTCTCATCTCAGGAACAGTTTCGAGTCACTCTACAACCAGACTTCCATTCAGGCTGTGACGGCAACAGCTCAGTGCTGGAGCCTGTGTACCTTCTCAGCCAAACTGGCCTGGGCCCGAGCTTGGGCCAAATTATTTTCCAAAGTACTCCTGGGCATACCATGGCACAATATTGAACATAGTGAAATTCTTGTGGGAAACGCTCCATTTGCCAAGGTGTTTGTGAGCGCCTTCTGAAGTGTGGATGCCTAGCCTCTGTGGCCTGCCAACTGTCTGCGCCACAGGTAAACCAAACCCAAACTGTCTGCACCCAAGTAAACCCAATTCAAACATGAGCCTTGAGCTTGCCAAGCCCCAGCACACAGAGCCCTGGGCCAGGATTAGGAGGTAGAGAGGCAGTTTGCGTAGTGACGAGGGCGAGGCTCTGGGGCACACTGCTTGGGTTTGTATCCCAGTACCACGGTTTCTAGCTTTGCAATGTTTAACATGTTCCCCTATCTATAAAACAAGAATTCAAACTATAAAAATAATTATATTATACAAAATAAAAATAATTCCTAGCTCCCAGGATGGTTATAAGGGTAACAAATCTCTGCACGTGAAGCACTTGAAACAGTGTTTGGCACATGGTAATGTTCACTAAGGGCTTGCTATTATAATTATTTCATGAAAACTGGGGTGAAATACTGACTCTAAGGAGGTGAATCACTGTGCATCTATGCAGTTACCCATCTAAAAGTTACCAGTTTTCTCCTTGTTGCATGAGCACAGATCAGAGGATTGACAGGTGATGTAGAGTAGCTCCTCAGAATGCTGTCTGGACCTCTGAAGACGACTCTAAAATGCTGGGTATTTCCCAGCAATGAGGTCAAGCCTTGCATAATTTAAGAAATATACAGCAAATCCACATTTGGAGCTTTGATAAGGTGGGAGTTACATAACAGGCTGCAACCACGCAGATGAGCGGAGCCAAAGGTGGAGGGGGGATCTGAAAGACGTGTGAGTGTTGGAGCGAAGGCTGCGCGAGATGAGAGGCGTGGCAGCAGCGGCAGTCTTCATGAAGCTGGGCCTGAAAGATCCACGCATGCCTTGTGACATTATAAATGGCTTCACAGCAGGACAGCAGGAGAAACATCTCCTGACATTCACCGTCAGGCTAACACCAATGGGAGGAATGAAAGTTCGCCTTGTATTTGTCACATTACCAGTGTTTTCTTATTCCTTGGTAATGCTTTTAAGCTAAAAGTAAGATTGCATCAGTCTCTAAGGTGGCACAAAGCTGAATTGGTCTCTGGGATTTACGTGTTTTGTCAAACTTTTGTAAAAGACTCAGAGTGTTGCCAAAGCATCACCTTCCTGTATCGTGTTGCCAAGTTAACTTTTCTTGATGGTCAGATGTAGTGATGCCATTCTCCAAATTCCAAGGACAGGAGAGCCCTAGAAGGGTGTCGGAAAGCAGGTTGCAGTCGCTTACTTCTCTTTTCAGGTAGGAGATGCTGGTCTGTGAACACTCAGCAAGTGATCCTGTATGCTAACCACTAAAATACTTAGTCTGCCTTGTTTGAGTTGTATGACATTTCTTTAAAAGGGGACTGACTGATTTAAATAGATTGCATAGCATTTCTCACAACATAATGCTCAGACTTTTAGAGACCAGAAAGCTAGTTTGTTTTGGGGACCATCTTTAGGCCTAGCACCATCTTCATCTCCTAGAAGTGGCCAGAACAGCTTCGCTGTTGCCCAGCCTTTTTGGATACGACGCTGTAGCTGGGGGCCTTTCGATCTAGGAGTGAGAAGCGTGCCAAAGGGCACTGCCCCCAGCCGGGGCAGGCTGAAAGCTTTGGGTCTGCCTCAGTACTCGTTAGCCTACCATTTGCCTTAGCAAGAAGCTGTTGTGGAATGAGTTCCTGGAGTGGATGAGGTCCAGGTAAGCCTTGTTGGATCGAAGTGCATAATCTTACCTCTGGGTCTTTTAAAATATATTTATTTTAAATAATTTTAATATTTACAAATGATAACAGAATTTGGAATGAAGATTTTCTTTTTTCTTGCTGCCTGTCTGAGCAGCATGGGAGATCAGAATGCTAGCTTGATGGCTGAGTAGCAGGCAGTAAACAGGAGGCCTTAGCCACCTGTAGCTTTTACTTATTCATGTACTCCCCCCTCAGTACAGGACATGGACCACACTGTGCCGTACAGGGAGGACGTTGACATAACGCAGTCTGACCTCAAGCCCTTATATATCAGGCATTAATTTGAATATCAAACTGTTTGAAGTTTTTTGTAATGAAGTTCTTAAAAGTGACTTAGCACGTTTGAGGTTAAGGAGATCTTAGAAAATAAAAATATCACTAAGTAAACAATTATAAAATGTAACAGAAGGGCTAGCAAATGAAATTGGGGGTTTTCAAAAGATAGAATGAAAAGATGAAGAGACAGAAAATAGGGGAGAAATCACAAATAAAAACTTTAAATGGCACATCTAGGAGGTTCAGTATCTGGCTCATAGGAGTTGCAGGGAGAAAGAACACGGAAAATAGAGAAAAGGAAATTATCAAAGATAACGTAATGATAATTTTATCAAAGATAACATAATGTGAGAGAGTTTTCAGAACTGAAGGTCAAGACACTTGATTTGGAAAGATGCTTTCAATCCAGAGCCTGGGATAATGAATAGAAAGAATTACCCATACCTGGGCACATTATAATCAACATCCAAAACTCCAAAAATAGCGAATCATAAGAGCTTTTGGAGGGGGAAAACTTGTTACAAACAAACTGATGAAAATCTGAATGCCATCAGGTTTTTTCACATCAATACTGACAGCTAGAAGACATCATAAAGCCAGTAAAATTCAGAGGGAAAGTTATTTTCCATTTAGAATGTTATACTCAGTTGAACTTTCAATCAAGTGTATAAAGATAGAACAAAGACATTTAAAAATCTGCAGACTCAAAATTTTGCTTCCTGTGGATTTTTTTTTTCTAAGACACAACCAGAATAAGTACTTCGTCAAAATGAGGAAATAAATCAAAAACAGAGAAACAGAAGCCAAGAGGCAGAAAACCAACACAGGAAAACAGCCAGGAGAAGCCCGGTGGTGTAGGCCCCGCTACTTGGGAGTTCCCAGATGATCTGATATATCCGACCATTTGGAAAATCACACGTGCACATGCACACACACATGCACGCACACGCACGTGCACACACACATACATGCACACGCGCAGACACGCACACACCATGCACACACGCACGCACACACACACACACACACACAGATTTAACGCAGGATATTTGGAAAAATTTGAATATAATGCATAGAGATAGGGAGCGTTAACTGGAAGGGAGTTGTACAAGGGAAAATAAAACAAAACTTGGCTTTTTAATGAACAGTTCTTTATTATCATAAAAGGGAAAGTGAAGGGAAAATGTGGTGGTGTAAAAGAGCTAAAATGTAAACAGGAAAGTAATTGTTGAGGATAAAATAGGGAAATCAAAAGATGCCAATATTAGCATATTGTTTGGTTTAAAGAAAAGCTAAAAGCTTTGAAAGTGTTTGCCTCAAGGTAGTGGGTTTTACAATTTTTTTTCAGCAATTTGATTTAAACCATGTGATTTTCTTTGCTTTGATAAAAAAGTAAAAGTTAAAAGTTTAACTGTCAGTAGAAAACTCAAACCTGAGTCATCCTCCAGCAAGAAGCTTTTGCCACCACAGGCGTCGCCAGGGTGGTGGATGGAGCACAGAGTCTCCGTCAGATCCAGGCTCTGTGCCCCGAGGCTCCTCATCACAGGATGTCCTCCCTGTCTGTTGGCAGGTAACTGGACTGTCTCCTGCCAGAGCCATACCAAGTTTCAGATGAGGTTATAAGGCTGAGCGGGGGTGTATACCTCATAACAGGAAGGGAGGAAAGAGGAAGGAAGGAGAAAATTCCCATCATAGATGGATTTAGAAAACGATTTGCCACCTTGTTACTGAGACAACTCCAAGGAAATTCTATCTGAAATATACCTACCAGCCGAATATAGCATCAAATGACAATTCCACTTCACTGTCTGAAGCTTGCCTAGTATGACACAAGAGTATATCTCTAGGCCAGCCACAGGAGTAGAATTAACCAGTGGGCACACTAGGCTCTCCCATGCCTACCCTGTTCCAAGTAGGGGTTAGGATATGGTTCTAGGCTAACTTGACTCAGTAATCAGTGTAGAAAACAGAGAATGACCAGATTCTTTTCCATCCCTACCTGTTACCCAGGGAGTGACCTTCTCTGCATCCATCACCATCACTGACCTACAGTGCCTTATACATCTGGGACCTACCCCAGACCAGATAATCCATGTCTGGGCTCACTTGTGTGTCTGGTTATAATTGGACCACCCAGACCACAGTGACATTCAAGCAGCCATTCACTTCGCCATACCCTACTTCTGTTGACCAGCAATGGCTGAAAGTAGTGGTTGTGAAGGAAAGAGCCTTTCTACTCCTGCGCACAGGTGTGCGGGGCACCAGGCCAGCTGCAGGCGAGGACACAGCTGTTTGTGGAGACTGCGTGCATTAAAACCCAGACTGTCCTCTTCTACTGCAGGCTTAGAGTGCCGTTTTATAGTGGAAACTGTCGTACTGAATTCCTAGTAAGGAACGACCCATTTGCACTCTGAATTAGCTGTCATTTAACCTGTTAATGGAAGCATTTTTAAAAAGAATGTCTTTCATTTTTCAGGTAGTGAGTCACTTTCTTAAAATTTGTTTATTACAGAAGTAATACATGCTTGTAACAGTTTGAAACAATAAAAAACAATTTTTAAAAAGGATTGCCATCCCTCACCCTAATTCTGTCTATAGAGAATAAGGTTGGTGTATGTCTGTACAACTTAGTACAACATATATATGTTTGTGTACATACATGTTTACAACATATATATGTGCTTATATATTTTACAAACAGTTATAACAATACATATATAATTCTTTAATAGAAATGAGATCAATACGACATTTTGTTTCTGTTGACATATATTGTAAACATGTTTTAATATCAGGACCTATAGATCTGCCACATTTTCAGGAATATTCTTTACATGAATGCACCTTAATTCATCTACCCAGTTCCCTACTGATGAGAACTTAGGTTCCCCAGACTTTTAATATTAGTATCAGTGCTGCATTAATACCCTTAATTCTGAAGTCAGGCAGTCTGAGTTCAGAGTGAATGTTTTTATGGTGTCCCTCCAAAGCCACATGACCATAAGCAGTTCATTTAAACTCTCTGAACAACTGCACTTTCTCTACCTGTAAATGGGAGGGTCAATCCTTACAGGAGTGGGGGATGGTATAAGAAAGTTGGAACGATCCCTGACAATAATTACTTAATAAGTGTGCTTGCTTCTGAGGCAAGTGTTTTTAATTTATCTCCTGGTCCTGTGTCTTCAGCACCATTTTCAGTGGCAGCTCTAAGATGATCTTTAGGGAAAAGAGTTTGTCTAAGAGTGAGAGCAGCAGCAAACATGCGGGATGAAGTTTAAGGCCCCCGCTTCCTGTGCAAGGCAAGCTGAACATTTACGACCGGTGAAGTTTAGCCAAGAGGGAGGAAAGGGAATTGGGACAAACAGAGACTGTTCCATTGTGCCGGCATGTGCCACCAACCGTGGAGTGGACTTCCTGCTGCAGGACACAGCTGACCTTTGGAGAGTCACTGTCTGGGTGAGGCTGCCCTTTAACAGGACAGAACACAGCTGTTGTTTGGATGGCAGGGGCTAGTTAATAACTGTGTTTGGCAGTCAGCTCGGGATGTTAACAGCTTCTCGGTTTAAGGAAGGCCAGAAGAACGGTATGAAGGGAATCTTTGTGTTACCAACAGGTCTTTGGTAATCCTTCTTTGAACAAAAATTAACACTTCGCAGCAGCTTTAAAAAGTATTAACAGAACTCATAAAAGTCAGAGCAGATGTGCTGGAGATCACACTTCCAGAGCTCTCTGGGGAACTATTTCTGGACTAACAAGTCCAACAAATGTGTTAATTCAGGTTGAGATTTCTAATGCAAATATTGACTTAGTCTCAACCTTTGCAGTTAATTCTCCAACTTCAATGTGTCCTTTCAGGATCCCTTACCTGTTTTCTTTCCTTATGCCTAATAATTTGCCTCCCCTTCATTTCAAAGGTGGTTAGTGGTGGCTGTTTATGGTCAGTTCTGCATTCTTTCTCTAGGTCTCAATCATCTTTAGAGGAATAAGTATAAATATCCCTTCATTTGCTTAGTGGTATAATTGTGGAAAAGGGGGAAGAAGAAATAGGCAGGATGGTATAGACCAGTATAAATGATCCTTAGTCTTAGAGCTGGTTACATAAAAGTGACTTCCTGCACGCTATTCAGTATGAAAAAAAAGATGGATGACAGACTGTTTTGTTGACTTTTTCCCCCATCCCACATGGTATTTTTTAATTACTCTTAATTTTTAAACATATGTTTTGAAGTCTGTATGAATTGATATGCAGCCAAAGGAAAATTATACATTAGATAAAGGTAACAATAATTCCAGTGATCACTCACTTTGCTTCAGAAACCAAGGATGCCAGTAGATCATTATAACAGCATTTGGAAAAAATAATCTTGCCTGGGCGTGGTGGTTCACACCTGTAATCCCCGTGCTTTGGGAGGCTGGGTGGGAGAACTGCTTGCAAATGATATGCAAACTGCTACATGGCTAACCAACTATTAGTATAAAAAAAAGTTTTGACTAAGAATGTAAAGGTAATATAAAATTCACCTTTATACTTGAAGGATATTTTCACTGGATATGGAATTCTGGGTTGAAGTTTTGTTTTAAGGGAGAAGGTCTCATAGTGTCACCCAGGCTGGAGTACACTAGTAGCACAATCATAGCTCACTGCAGCCTTGAACTCCTGGGCTCAAGTGATTCACATGCCTCAGCCTCCAGAGTAGCTAGGACAGGCAGATACCACCATATTCAGCTAATTTTTAAAAAAATTTCTTGTAGAGACGGGAGTCTTGCTGTATTGCTCAGGCTGGTCTCAAATGCTTGACCTCAAGCAGTTCTCCTACCTCAGCCTCCCAAATCCTGGGAGGTGGTTCAGGTGTAAACCACCACGCCCAGCCAAGACTCTTTTTTTCCAGATGCTGTTATAACAATCTCCTGGCTTCATTGGTTTCTGATGCAAAGTAAGTGGTCACTAGAATTATTGTTACCTTTATATAATGTATCATTTTTTTTTGGCTGCTTTCAAGATTTTCTACTCTTTATCTTTGGTTTTCTTTTATTTATCTTGCTCAGACTTTATTGAACTTCCTAAATCTGTAAATTTAAAGACTTTTCAGCTATTTAAAAAAATATGTTTTTCTTCTGTCCCATTCTCTCTCTCTTTGCCTTTTGGGACTATGGTTAAACCTATGGTAGACCTTTTGATGTTTTCCTACAGGTCTGAGGTTTTGTTCATTTATTTTCAAACTTTTTTTCCTCTCTATTCTTCAGATTGGATAATTTCTATGAGTCTATCTTCAAGTTCACTGACCTTTTTCTGTTCTCACTATTCTGTTAAGGTCATCCAGTGATTTTTAAACTTTTTCGTGTACCACATTTTAAATTCTAGAACTTGGTTCTGTCTTATACTTTCTCTGCCAAGGTTTCCTATACAGTTCATATATCCCTTTATGCCATTGAGCGCAATTATAACAGCTGTTTTAAAAAATCTTATTTGCTAATTGTGCCATCTGGGCTGTCTTGGGATCTCTATTGATTGTCTTTTCTCTTAAGGATGGGTTGCTTTTCCTATTTCTTTATATGTTAAATAATTTTGGATTGTGTTTTAGACATTGTGTGTATTACTATATTGTAGAGACTCTAGATTCAGTGATATTCCTCTGTACAGGTTTTCTGGGAAGTGAGGGGTTGTTGTTTGTTTATTCTTGTTTATTTTGTTTTTTGCCTTAGCCAGCATTCAGGTTGGCTAAAACCACAGACTCTCTGAATCAAGACACCACCTCAGTTCTAGTCTCAGTTACTTTATCCTTAGGTAGGTTGCTTGGCATCTGCCCCATGCATGCATAGTTCAGGGGTCAGCCAAAGACTTGGGCAGTTTTTGCATGGAATATTGGCTCTCCCTTTCTGGCTCTATACTTTCTGCATTCCCTCCTTTCACTTTCTAGCAGCTGTAGTTGTCTCAAAATCTGTCCCCTGAGCACTACATGCTCTCTACTGGAGTTTTAGCCACATGGCATGGCACTGGTGGCAGCCTGACACCAGGCTAAAAGCCATAAAATCGAAAAACACAAGATCTTTTTCCATTTTCCAAGTGTCCTTCTCCCCCTTCTGGAATCAGTATACTTTCTATCTTTTTACAGTGCCTCCAGGTAGTTATTTTTTATATTTTGTTAATAGTTTATAGTTTTCTCCAGGAGAATCAGTCCAGGATGGAAAACCTAGTCTATGGTGGAGGAAAAGTAATCAAAATAGTAGTTTCCTTTAGAGAAGTAAGAGTTTTTACCCAGGTATATATATTTTCAAAACTCAGTGAATGTACACTTAAGATTTGGACACGTCACTGAATGTAAATTTCACCTCAAAAAAGTAATATTAAACTGTAGTTAATGACAGGTGTATGTTAGAACATTCTCAAAATAAAATATTGAGAAAAAGTGAAGTGAAATTGTACTTTTTGATTCCATGTGCACAAAATCCCTGAAATGCAGTTAGGTGAGGCTTCATCGGGATCTACTTTTATAAACAGACCAGAAAAATGTGTAATGAACACATTTGTCCTCAGTTTCTTGAGAGCTCCTATAAACAAAGGGCTGTGGAATAATCAGTAAGAATCAGATGTTTTCCCTGCCTTCTGGAAACTCGCAGTCTAATGAAGGACATGAAATAAACATACAAATGGTTGAATGCAGAATATGATACATCCCCTAAGGGGTGCAGACATGCTGGGTGTTGCTGAGTAGAGTGAGCACATATTAGGTGAGAGGAGCCATGGAGGCCGCATGAAAGAGGGGCATCTTAGAACAGGAGGACAGAGGGCATCACCAGGCGGGTAGGAAGACATCCCAGGGACAGGAATGAGTCTGTGTAGATGTTTGGAGTGATGCAAAAAAGAACTGGAAAGGTAGGACCAGGGCCTTGAAGACCAGGTTTG
This sequence comes from Callithrix jacchus, assembly GCF_049354715.1. Classification (NCBI taxonomy): domain Eukaryota; kingdom Metazoa; phylum Chordata; class Mammalia; order Primates; family Cebidae; genus Callithrix; species Callithrix jacchus. The sequence goes on from NC_133518.1 coordinate 75,748,383, forward strand.
GGTTTTATTCAGAGGTAGGTAGGAGACAGCATGCCTTTCAGCAAGGGTGGGAGGTGAATGCTTTAACATTGTGTTGTATTGTTATTTTAAACTTTTTTTTTTGAGACAGGGTTGATGCCCAGGCTGGAGTGCAATGGTGTGATCACAGCTCACTGCAACTTCAACCTCCTGGGCTCGAGGGTTCTTCCCACCTCAGCATCCCCCAGGTAGCTGGGACTACAATCACATACCACCACACCTAGCTAATTAAAATTTTTTTGTGGAGGCAGAGCCTCACTTTGTTTCCCAGACTGGTCTTGAACTCCTGGGCTCAAGCAATCCTCCTTCCTCGGCCTCCCCAAGTGTTGGGATTACAGACGTGAGTCACTATGCCCTGCCAGCACTCAGTTATTCATGTGATACTTAGGAATACAGGACTTCCAAGTGGGAGGCTTCCCCCTGAACCCCTCTCCCTCTCACTGTGAGCCTTTATTTCAGACACACCCTCTTGGTAGAGGGCCCAGGCCGGCGCTTCAATGTGAAGGAGTTAGACTTGTGAATATCCACAGTTCTTTCGGTTCAGCATTCCGTGATCTGATGGCTGCTTGAAAGAGTTGTTTCTCGCACAGATTAGGTATTTCTCCTTGCAGTGTTATTGTGCTCTGTTAGCCAACTCTTCTTCATAAAGTCTGGGTTGTACTGTTAGATGTACAGTAATAGAGATTCGATATTCAGAGTGTCAGCGCTCATGAGCTGTTGCTCTCTGGTGATGTTTTTCACAGAGCTGTAACATTTCAAGCTATTGAACTTTCACGTTATGAAAAAAATGACTGTGCTATTAAGCTAGATGGGGGCTATGGGGGAAGCTTGCAGAGTTTCTTACAGAGATCTGGGAGTTTTGCATGTTACAGGGGTCTGGATAATCCCAATTTATTTATTGATTTATTTTTTTCCCAATTTAAAGTGATATTCTTCACAGAGTACTTACATCATTTTGCTAATTTCTACATGCAAATGGGATCTTAAAATTTGATGAGACAGTATACCTTCATTTCTTGAAAATCTCTTACTGTATGAGTTTTTAGCCATCTTTCTGTTATTATTGCTGATTTAATAAGTGTGTTCATCTTTGTCCCAGAGATAAAAATCCCAAACAACGTATTGAACCATTGGGTGAGTGCTGAAAAGTTAACTTTTCGTCTCTGAGCATCCAGGTTATCTGCTTGTGTGGAGAGTGAAGGCAGGATGCTGGAAATACTGTTATTTTCAGACGACTAGCGTCAAGCATCTGAAGTGAGAAAGGACTGGTAAGCTGAAAAAGTTGTGTGCTAGGAGAATGCAAACTTTTTGTGAGAAAAACAGAAAGAAAAGTAGCCCGGAGCACTCCATTAGTAAGTCTGCCATTGCTGTTGTGTGTGTGATCACTGGCTTAGTCTTAGTTCCAGAAATGCAACTATGACTCTTTTTGGAGTGGTGGTTACACAGTAGAGAGCCCTGTCATAGAGAACATGTGTTTATTTCTATTCACTTCTCGTCTTACTGGGGAGAGACCATGCCCTGACTATGTAAAAGGCGTTTGAATACAAAGCCACAACTCTTTAAGCGCTTCATGTGTTTGCCATCTGAGAACTGGGCAGACATGGTCAGTATTCACATTTATCGATGGAATGAGTCCAGAGTAATTTCAGAAGCCCCAGCGTCTTTTACAAAGAGGGTCTTCTCTCAGGGAACCCCAGAATGAAAGGTCTCAGATCAGAGCTGCTTCAAAGAGGTAAGGATGCACCTGAGGCCCAGACCCCAGTGAGAGGAGAAAGGTACTTTTTTGCCTTAGCTGGAAAATGAAGAGTGCTGCATCAGAGACTTCATTCCATTTAAAAAATGCTGCCCTGGCATGTATGCTTTCTGACTGTTAGCAGACAGCATGTTTTAAAGCCAGGTATCGCGTCCAAATAATAGCAGTAGGAGGTTGAACCACATTAAGTTGCTGTTTTGCAGGTAAAGAGAGTTCAAATATCACATGGTTTAGCCCTGCAGTAGTAATAACGACATTGCCAGTGCCATCTGTTGAGTGCTTACTACAAGCCCTATGCCAAGAGCTTTACACACATGATCTCATGAATTCCATCTTTAAAATGTTTTGTTGCCTGCTTGACTCACATTCTGTTTGGTCACTCAGCAGATATTCCCTGAGGACCTAAGAGCCAAGTAACATACAACAATGATATCCAACAGAGTTCTTGCCCTCATAGGCTTTACTATATAGTGAGGAGGGCAGACAATCACAAATGAACCAAAAAATTAATTACAGATTATGTAGGTCTAGGAAAGCTATAAATAGGAAACTATGACAGAAAATATCAGAGTGGGCCTAGTGTTATGTGTGGCCAGAGAAGCCTCATGGGGAGAGGTACCAATAAGGAGCATTCTAGGCAAAGAAAACAGCAGGTGCCAAAACCCTGCAACAGGAAGATGCTTGGCATGACCCAGGAGTCAACAGGATCCCAGCGAATGAGTGAGGAGGAAGGAAACTTGAGATGAACTTGGAAAAGTCAGCAGGATCAGGTCATATACTGAGAGCCACACCAGCCCTCCTGTTTTGGAAAAATAGAGTTTGAAATGCCTGTGGCACTTCCAGGGAGAAGTGCTAAGTAGGCAGTGAAATCCTGGACTGGAACCCAGAAGAGCAGTCTTGGCTAGAGATGCACACTTGAGACCCACCAGCATATAGATGATATTTAAACTCGTGGGAATGGAGGAGCTCACTCACCTAGGGAGAGAGAGAGTAAGCATTCCTGAACAATGCCATCATTTAAACCGTAAAGTGACTTTGCATGCCTTAGCCCATCCTAAGGCCAGGGATCATATCCCTTAGGAAATTGTTCCTGTGGGCCTGGGCAAGGGGCCGTGCTGCAGTCAGTAGCATATAATCACTCTTACCTGCCACAAGGGTCTGGTCCAAGGAAAGCCCCACATTGCAGGAGCTGCCAACTCATAGTCTGAACTATGACCATCCTGTGGGCTGAGGCAAAAAACAGGAGCCAATCCAGCTGCTTCCTCTGGAGTTTAGTGTTGAGAAACTGAGAGACTGACATTGGGGTGGCAAGTGAGAATTCTGAGCTTAGAGAGCCAGAAGACAAGCTCAAGCTGAAGGCACGAGGATCAGAGAAGACAGCAGAGAAGGAAGTGAGGAGGCCAGGACATTGCAGGTGCTCCAAAAAAAGCAAGGACTCAGGGGGCCTCAAGTCCCAGAGACTCTTTAGTTGTCACAGGCCATGTGGGCAACTGCAATGAAGTATGCAAAGTAGGTGTACTGTAAACAGTGGTCTCTGGAATCACACTTTTTGAACTCAAATCTTAGCCTTGCTGCTTATCTCTAACCTTAGATGAATTAGTTAACTTCTCTGGGTCTCAGTTCCCTTACCTGTAAAATGGAGATAATAATGCTATCTACAAGTTTATACTTGTAAAAAGCTTGGTTCAGTGGGGAGACCATGAAGTAGATCATGTCATTCCCATTTTGCCAGTGAGAAGACTGAGACTCTGAGAGGTTGAACAACTTGGCTGGTGTCGTTAATCACAGTGAAATATTTCTCCCATGAGAATGAGAGTTTGTGTTGCCTTTGAGCTTTGTCATTGAATTACACCTTGGGTTAGAACCACGGAAGGAAGTTCATGCCGGGCGTGGTGGCTCATACCTGTAATCCCAGCACTTTGGGAGGCCGAGGTGGGTGGATCACCTGAGGTCAGGGGTTTAAGACCAATCTGACTAACGTGGTGAAACCCCGTTTCTACTAAAAATACAAAATTAGCTGGGCGTGATGGCACATGCCTGTAATCCCAGCTACTTGGGGGGCTGAGGCAGGAGAACTGCTTTAACCCAGGAGGTGGAAGTTGCAGGCGGCCAAGATTGTGCCATTGTACTCCAGCCTGGGCAACAAGAGCGAAACACTGTCTCAAAAAAAAAAAAAAAAAAAAAGAACCAAGGAAAGAAGTTTATGTCATCACATCACCATTCTTGAGAGGAAGGCTTTAGTGTGAGCGAGGAGAGAATGGAGCTGGAGACTGTGTAGCAGAGGAGGTTATATATCCACTCAAACTGTGGAAATTGTTTGGCGGGACAGAAGGCAATAACATTAGGCTGAGGGAATATCTAATAACGAAGCATGTTTACAGCCCCCGAACTGACATTACTCATAACTAGAACTAGCAGTTCTTCAAGTCAGCTCCGAAGTTTTAGAATCGTATTTATTTATTTATTTATTTTGAGACGGAGTTTCACTCTTGTTACCCAGGCTGGAGTGCAATGGCACGATCTCGGCTCACCGCAACCTCCGCCTGCTGGGATTACAGGCACACACCACCGTGCCCAGCTAATTTTTTGTATTTGTAGTAGAGACGGGGTTTCATCATATTGACCAGGATGGTCTCGATCTCTTGACCTCGTGATCCACCTGCCTCGGCCTCCCAAAGTGCTGGGATTACAGGCTTGAGCCACCGTGCCCTGCCTTAGGATCGTATTTATAGTAGTTAGTTAAGGTCACATTTTGACAGTGAAGAAAGTGTTTGGATTCTGTTGATAAAAAGATTTGAAGAAAGAGAAAATGTGTTCATGACAGGTTGTGATACTGTTTGAAAACCTTATTTATAAGGACTTATGGTTATTAAAGGAACTGTAGAAATCTTATGAAATATAGGAACCTGTAAAGACAAGTCATCCATAATATTGTTAATCATCATTAGCTTTTTAAGGGTTTTCTTGCCTTTTAATTTATCTTACATATGAATATGCATCAATATCATCAGGAGACCACGGGACCTAGCTCATGTATACGGCTTCATACGCCAACAGTTTTCTAATGTACCCTGAGAATTTTCATGTCATTAAAAGTCCTTAGAGAACATCATGTTTATTTTTATTTTATTTTATTTTACTTTATTTTATTTTGGGGAAATGGGGTTTTGCTCTGTTGCCCAGGCTGGAGTGCAGTGGCGCAATCTCGGCTCACTGCAACCTCCGCCTCCCGGGTTCAAGCGACTCTCCTGTTTCAGCCTCCCAAGTAGCTGGAATTACAGGGTCCCGCCACCATGCCCGGCTAAGTTTTGTATTTATAGTAGAGACAGAGTTTTGCCATATTGGCTAGGCTTTTCTCAGACTCTTGACCTCAGATGATCCACCTGCCTTGGCCTCCCCAAGTGCTGGGATTACAGGCACGAGCCACCGTGCCCAGCCTGAGAACATAACATTGAATGACTACAGAATAGTAGTAGTCATAAGTAGTCTAGGCAACAAGAGAAATGTGTGTGTTTGCCAGAGTGCCTGATGCCCCTAACTGGACCTGCTCAGCCCCCACCTCAGGGCCTCTGCCTTTCTATGTATGCTCCAGAGGGACCTGAGTCCAGGCCGAGGACAGGAAGGGAGAACTCAGATCCACTGATCATGCCAGGGGTCACTCTGGCCTCTGTGTCTGTGTTGTTCTTTCCAGGGGGACAAGCAGCCCCTGGGAATGGGAGTCCATCTCAGTATACAACCCTTCTGTTCCCGCTCACTCTACAAACCGAAGAACCTAGCCCTTCCTCGTTCGCTTGCCTCAGAAACAGAGACACGTCTTTGTGAGCTTCCTTTTTTCTGTTGTCTAAGGCACCAAAACAGATGAGCAATTGGTGGCGTAGACACTACTCGACCTAAGAATAGTACTAATAACAACAGCTCGTATTTATTGTGCATTTATTATGGTATGTCGTGTGCTTTACCCACAGCATCTTGTTAATTTGCAGACCTTTTGTTCTAAGAGCAGGAGGTAGTACCATCCAATGGAAATATGCGGGGAAGGCTCTAGAGTTGAACAGACCTTGGTTAGATCTGCAGCTCTGTGACTTGGGCAGGTATATCTCTAACCAGAAAGGTATTCAGCTACACAAAAATCAGAAAACCCAACCACAGGTGGCTTAAATACATAGGTAGTTATCTTTCTGACATGGTGAGAATTCTGGACCGAGTCAGTCCAAGGCTTATATTGTGCCATCAGGGACTCAGTCTCTTATCTTCCTGCCTGCACTATCCTTGGCATGCGGCTTTCATCCTCATGGTTGCAAGATGGCTGCTGCATTCTCAGGCCTCTCCTCTGAAGGGTCCAAGCAGGAGGAAGAAATAGAGAAGGAGGAAGAAGCAATCCCTGTTTCAGAAGAGCAAACGCTGTTCTTGAAACTCTCAGCTTGTGTCATTGGCCAGAACTGTGTCTCATGGTCACCTATCTGGAAGCCAGGGAAAAGCTTTAGCTGGGCGCATTGCCATCCCCAGGAAATCGGAGTTCTCTTAGGAAGCGCGAAGAGGGAGTGTTTGATGGGTCAGCAGCCCTCAGTGTCTGTGTCAGCACATCATTGCATTTCTTTGAAGCTCAGTTTCCTCCAGTAATAATATCTCACTATTCTAGTCAGGCTCTTTCAACCTGCAAGAGGTTACCTAGTTTGCCCCAGAGGATGGGAGCTCCTTGTGAAGACCTCTAAGGATGTAGGGAAACTTGGCCTGGGTCATAGCAACAAATGGTTCATTCCCCATGGGTCACTGTACCACCCAACAGGCCTGTGGGCACTCATTGTTCAGGATGTGCCAGGAGTCCTCCTAGGGACCTGCCATCATGCCATCATTTTAGAATTGGGCATCTGTGGTCCCCTCCCTAGGATTGCTCCAGGTGTGGAAAGCTAGTCTCTTTGCCCACTTCTTCCTCTCGCTTCTTCTTCTGCCCGTATTCTCTCCCCAACTGCCGTCTCTACTGCTATTGCTGCATCTCACATTCAAAACCCCCACAAAGAGGCAACATCTTGGGTGGGTCATGGCCTCCCATTGAGCAACACTGCAGTCAGACAGAGTCTTACACCAGGCTGCCCCAGTGGTTACCAGTCACCCGTTAACCACAGGACACGTTGTGGCTGCTTTCCTCAACACAGGTCTGTGGCTATGGCAAGTGCTCACCGGATCCCACATCCTCTCCAGCACATTACTCAGAGAGTTTCAGATGTACACTATTGCACAACTCTAGGTGGCAACATCTGCAGTGAAAGGTGTGTGAGCTATGCTCCAAGGAACACCGTTCCTCTGAAGTTGAGCAACACGGTGGTGCTGGTCCTAGGTGGGCTGCAGGTGTTTGAGACTGTTCGAGGCTGATTGAGATGGTGGTGGGCTTCTCATTATCTGGCTGCTAGAGAGCCAAGCACAAGACTTGGCCCACCGGTGTGCTAAGTCAAGGGCACAGTGGAGAGTATGGGTTCCATGAAAAGATAGAGGAGAGGACTTGGGAGGGGCAGCCGGTCTGATGGCCAGAATTCCTAGGCAGACTTTGTTGTTAGAAAAGCAGGCTGCTATTAGCTACACCTTTCTTTCCAAGCTAGTAAGAGGTGTGGGACAGTTGTCAGGACAAATGAGGAAATGTGTGTGCACATACTTTGAAACAGCGGCCCACTTGAGAGGCCTTCTTGTTGCTGTTATTACAGCTGCTGCGGCTGCAAAACAGCTTTGAACCCTGAGGTATGAAGCTGATTTTGGAAGCCCGGGCAGGAGGTGGGGAAGAGATTCTGGCAGCATAGGATATGAGAACCTATGTTCATTGACCGGGACCCGAGCAGGACTGATGAATAAGGCTTGCCAGTCTCCTCAGTCGTGGCTATAGGTTATTGTGTAATTCTTGGGACCTTAGGGTCAAATGTAGGCAGCAAACAAGAATGTGCTTTCTATCACAAGGGTTATCACAAGCATGTCCAGGCAGACAGCAAAGGATGTACCGCACTCTGCCACACCCCCACCAGACTCCCCTCAATTTGAGCTGTGAGTTGGCTTCACAGTACCAGGCACAAGCTTAGAGCTCCCTGGGGACAAAAGCCCAGTAGTCCTTCTTCTTGTTCACCTTGTGTTTCTACTCTTCCCCAGAGAAGCTACAGTGGGTCAAGTGGCTGCCACTGTCAGGAGAGGGTTCCTGCCAAGTCCATGTGCAGTTGCTTCTGGCTGGTGCCAGGTCCCCAGGTCAGCCTTTACTGCCACTGCCACCAGATTACTGGCTTATTCAAGCAGTTCATGCAGGGGCTATTACAATGTAAGCAGAGAATAACCAGATTGGCACTGCCCTCCTCGCAAGATCCCTGTTACATCCTCTTACGGCTTCAGGACTTCTTGAACCTGTCCAAGGCTGGAGGGCTGGATAGTAAATCTCCTTAACATGAAGAATTCTATAGGATGAAGTTGGCTCTGTGGGCTGGCTGCCTGTCAGACTGCCAGCAGAACAGAGCAGCCTTTCCCTGAAACTTTGAACTTAATTACGTGACATTTGCACCTTGAGCAGAGAAGAAAGCCAGATTGCTGAGAAGAGCCGAGCTGGTTAGGGTTCTTTTCTTGGCTTTTAGCACTTGTACCCTTCAGGGGAGGGTCTGCACTTGGCCCCTTCTTAGGCATCCAGGAGCAGGAGGAGGGGGGCACTCCATCAGGTGTTGAGGAAGGGACCCACCCAGTGGACGGAAGACCCTACAGTACTGATCTCACCTGAGATGAGAAAGAACTTTGCAGCATAAAGACCTGTACAGAGGGAGAACTGGCTGACCGGGAGGTGGTGACCCACTGGATTAGAAATGGGGGCACCTGTCAAGCACAAAATGTCCCCTTCCAACTCCCTGGCTAGGGAGCTACCCACCCCGGGCTCCCAAACATCAGTATCTGTGAGTACCAGACTGAGACTATGCCCTGGGAATGGCACAGCTCGCCAGAGTCTTAGCACTCAGCCTGTGGCTCTCTGCAGAAAACGTATCTGTGGCCAGGAGGCCCTTTCTTCCCACGTGGCCAGGACATATCATCCTGTTGCATCAGACAGACCTGATCCAAATCTCTGCTACTTCCTTCTCTGATCTGGGAAAGTCATTTTTCTGCGCATCCTTGCCTCTTAACTGCAATGTTACAACAGCTGCCTCATAGATTTCCTGCCTCTAGGTCTCATCATCACCCTGTCCATCTTTCCAGTGTAACTAGCCAAAACATGACTCAGTCTAATCACTCCTCTGTTTGGAAGCCTTCAGTGCCTCCTCACTGCCTACAAGAAACAGAAGAAGGTGGGAGAACCTTCCTTTGTGATTTGGCCCCCACCTGCCTCTCTGAGTCTTGTTACACTTTTTTCTGCCCACAGCTTCAAACACAAGAACTCAGAAAACATTTAGAGATTGAATGAATGAATATGAAAAGTAAAAAGCTAAGAAAGAGTGCTCTGGTGTTTTAAATTTTGTAGTTATAGAACTATCATGCTAATATCTACATAACAAGAATAGAATATAGTCATTGCTAGGGTTTTCACAGTTTCCCTCATATAGCAAGCCTGTTATCCAAAGCATTGGGAAGTCTGCCTTACTTGATAAAGGGGGCAAGATTTATAGAATATATCAAGAAAATTAAGACTCAAATACCATTTTGATCTTTGGTTTTGAATTTGTCTCAGATAATGCCTACAAAAAGGATGTCCCAATGATTTATTCTTTTTTTAGACAGCCAGTTCTCCAGTCAAGTTTTAAAAGGCTTGGAAGAACATGTGATTTTTAAAATATCCTGGAGTGTTTTTCAAGGCCTGGGCAACTCATGGGTCAGTGCACAGCTATTTCTGTATGCAAGTAGGGTGGGAAAGTACTCTGTTAGTTCACAAAGGCCAGGGGTCTGACTGGCTGAGCTAGGTTCCTTCCTCCCTCCTTGTTCCACAGCTGGGCACTGCAGACGTACTGACGCGTTCTCCAGACCTACTTGTGTTTGTACACCTATACTGGCTGCAAGGTGTTGTATTCTGAGTTGTGGTTTCTTTAGACCGTGAGAACCTTGGCTCCCATGTCCAAGGTGTAACACACAGATCCGAGCAACATAGGCTTTGGGGACTGCATCACGGAGGAGTAGCTTTGGAATACACCACTCCTAAAAGAGAAATAAACAAATTCCAGCTGATCTGAAAGCCTAATATTTTTCAAGGTTTGAGTTAGGCTTATTGGAATAGATATTCTCAAATCCAATGAAGAGGAGAAGGATATGGACTGGCACCCAGGGATTGAGTTCTCAGCCCAGCTCGGCAAATCGCCCATTGATTTTTCTGGGCCAGGCCTTTCCCCTACAGTGGTCCAGAACCTTTCAAGTCAGGAGGTTGGGTTAGTTAGCTCTTGTGCTGGATGTTTTGTCTGCCCTCCAGATCTACTCTCCATCCCACCCTGTGCCCTGGAAGTCCACCAGTGGGGACTCTATGAATGGGCTTCTTTGCTTCCTGGCTCCTATTGTGTGCTTTGCCCAGTGGGGAGCACTGACAGGAGGTCAGAGAAAGTATTGATTTCTCCTGGCTCCACCCTGTGGCATCACCAAAGGTCTGTGCTCCTGGCAGGCAGCGCTCTCCACAGGGTGCTCAGTCCCAAGGGTCCAGCAGCCTGTCCTCCCTCACCCTTTTGGGCCCAGGCATGTTAAGTGTGCCACTGTTTCTGGTCTCAGACCACTCCACTTTGGTCCCTTCTATAAATGGTTCCCTTATTAAAGTCTCCTCAAATTACTCATTTTGAGAGTACCATCTGTTTCCTGCCAGAACCCTGCTGGATAAGGTTCCTAAGATCTTTTCCAGCTCTGAAAAAAGATGACCACAAGCAGGGAGGAGCCAGCCCTTTGGGGCTCCTGTCTTTCACTGGTGCCTCCGTGAATGGTTCCCCAAGATCGTGGGAAGGAGGGGCTGGTAGCAGTACGATCTCCAGGACACAGAGTCCCTGAGACAAGAGTCACTGATGCCCTGGTAGGCACAGACTGCTAGGATCCTGATTCCCAAAGGGTGCAGGGTGTGCTGCCCACTCTGGTAGGGGGAAGGGGGCAAGGGCAATCTTACCAACTGAGGCTGGACTGTCACTGCCACCCCTTTCTGCCTTTGTGACCCTGAGAAAGTCACTTTGTCCTCTGAGCCTTCCCTTCCCTCCTAACCAAAGCTGAGAACACTTACTCTGGCCCACACACAGTGGTTATGAGGTACAAATGAAGGCATCCGTGTCAGCCTGCTTTGTTGAATGTAAAATGCAGAACTAAAGAGAGTTACAGTCATAAACAGCTTTTATTGTGGTAGGGGTCACAGCTAGGGCACAGAGCCAGTGGGGCATTACCCCTGCTCCTGTCCCTGCCCAAACCCCCCACTTCCTTTCGTTCTTTCCTGGTGTGAGCGCTTGCTGAGACATACATGGCTCCTAGAGTGTCAGCTTTAGGGTCAAAGCATGACCTCAGTGATACCAAATTACAAAGTCACGCCATCAAACTGCAACCGCCGCCTTCTGACATCTCTGGAATTTAGATTCTGACCTTGAGGGTCTTAGGTGGCCATTTATGGCCCTTCTAAAAGCAGCTGCTTTAAAATAGGTCTAAGGGAGGAGAATGAAAGAAATTAAGGGCATTTTAAAGTCTGTACATTCTTAATTATTAAAGTTATCGCAGAGACTTCTTGAAATACATGAAAAATACATTCTTGAAAACTACAAATGTCAAGTGAAATTTTCTCTCTAAGGAAACCATTAAGAGACTTAAAGAACTTGAGTCTTGTTCACTTGACACTGTGGATACTGTTGGCCCATATTCATATAGGGCGCATGTGCAGGGTGAGTGGAGGAGGTGAAGAAGAAAAGGATGAAAGAGTGACAGGCTGGGAGAGGACAGAGCTTTAAATGTATAGGGTCACAGCCCTACAGGGTCATGGGGTGTCTCCTATCACTGTGCTGAGGCGCTGGATCCAAGAAGTAAAGAGACAGGACACACAAGGACTGGAAAAGATAGCTGGGCTCAGGAGGCCACGCCACCTATGAGCGGAGACAGGCAAGGCCCTGAATGTCTGTATTTATTAGGTCCAAGACAGGGGGAAGGGTAGTGAGTGAGGTCATCTTAAGGACAGTAATAGGGTCAAGACAATCACGTGAGCAATAAACAAGGGGTCCACTCCCATTAGGTCACCTAGGCTAAGAGGTGGGCAGTTCGCAGCAAGGGGTCCACCCCCCCCATTAGGCCACTGAGGCTAGGAGGTGGGCAGTTCGCAGCAAGGGGTCCACCCCCCCATTAGGCCACTGAGGCTAGGAGGTGGGCAGTGTGCAGCAAGGGGTCCACCCCCCATTAGGTCACCGAGTCTAGGAGGTGGGTTGCGTGCAGTGAAGAGTGCAGTGCACAATATCTCTTGTCTGGGGCAGGCTGCTTCTAAGGAATTCTGTAGCAGGATGCTCTTGAGTCAGCATTGTAGCAGAGCTGACCAGGTCTTCAGCCACCTGCTGGCAGCTTCCGGTGATTTCTATAGGAGGATGCCCTGAGCAGCACAGTAGCTCGAGAGCTGACAAGTTACACAGTCACCAAAGCGTGATTATACCGGAGGGGTCTTAAGCCCTTGGATGCTCACGGGATTGCTGGTCTGAGGGCAGCCTTCCACAAGAATTGGACACAAGGTACTACAACTCCTTATCAGGAGGAGAGGCTCTCGCTCCAAGCCTGCCACACAGCGGGTATCTTTTTTTTTTTTTTTTTTTGAGACAGGGTTTCACCATGGTCTCAATCTCTTGACCTTGTGATCCGCCCGCCTTGGCCTCCCAAAGTGCTGGGATTATAGGCGTGAGCCTGGCCATCAGCTGATATCTTTACGATACTGAACGCTGCTGCCTGGGCCATGTTCTTGTCCTGGTGTAACTGTTTTTCCCTTATATCATGCTCTGTACCGTGTCTGCTCTAGACATTCCTCCAACAATAAGCAAGATATGTTTATATATGTATAGCTGTTTATCCCTTAATTCATGCTCTGTACCATGTCTGTTCTAGGCATTCCTCCAACTATGAACTAAGATATAATTGTACATATACGTATGTGTGTGTATACGTGTGTGTGTGTGTGTGTGTGTGTGTGTAACTGAGTAGTAAGATATTCTTCAAGTACTAATTCTATAAACTAGTATATGATTATATATAAAGGATTATATAGAGGAAATAACTAAGTAATAACACTATAAACTAAGATATTCTTCAGGCACTAATTGTACTGGGGATCTGCTTAGCTCTCTTTCCTCGGTGCCCAGATGGGGGGTACCACAAAATGCCCTGGGGAGGATGTGCCACAGTGTATTTGTCACACAGCAGTTAGGAACTGTATGTGTATCAACGTGGGGGAATGTTAAGAACATAGCGCTTAGTGGAAAAAATAAGAATGAGATACACAGAATAATATTTCCAAAAATAAGTGCTCAGAAAAGTACAATGCCCATTTTTCTAGCACTGCTGTAAACATTAAGATATACTTTAACATGTCAGAAAGTTTGCCTGTAGGTTGAGGGGAATGGGGGCAGGCTGTGAGGATAAAGGGAAAAAAGCATGTCTACATACAGGGCATGTGCCTAGATAGTGCTGTGGTGTGCCAGGAACTGTCACATACGGTAAGTGCAACCCTGTGCTCCTGAGATGCGAAACAAACAGAACGTCTGCAGGATTTTGTTTTTGTTTTTAAGGAATCTCAAAGCTTCTCCAGTTCACTTTGCATGATCTTCCCCATAACCCTCAGTGTCGCAGCTAAACCACAAGTGGTTAATGGAACAAAAGTACCCTTTGTAGGGTCAGAACACAAACACAGCACAAACACTGCCCAGAAGCCGCATGAAAGACGGGATGCTGTGAGCCGACCTTCAGACTCACTTCTCCAAACTCACCACCTGGTAGCGCCTGCCAAGTGGGCGAGTGTCCATCACAGCAGGCAAGAGTAATCTAAATATGGCTATCTTTTTAGAAAATCACCTAATAGAAAGTGGAAGCTCTGGCAAATGCGTTTTAAACCTACGAGAAGAGATGCATGCAGAATTTTGATTGATATACCCTCTACAATATTTTAAATCTTTACGGAATTATTCTTTCCTAACGTTGCAGTTAACTGTATTTTTTTTATTTTGCCACATAGACTCTGTCACCATCATTTTTAATGGCTGGGTAATATTTTCTTGACTAAATGTTCCAATATTTATTAGCCATTCCCTCTTTATATGACATGTAGGCTGCTCTCTGCTTATAGACAGTGCAGAGAGGAAGGTGTCCATGCTGCATATATAGCTTCTTCATATTTTAAGTTAATCCCTGAGGATAGACAGGAAATTGAATTACTGGGTAAAGGAGTATACAAACACATCTGTGACTCTTGGTGCATGTTACTAAATTGCTTTCCAGAAGGATAGTAACAATTGATACTTCCACTAGCAGTGTTTCTTATACAAGCATTGTGTTCTATAAGTTCTTAATTGCCAATTTAATAGCTAATGTACATTGTTTTTATGTTTGCATTTCTTTGATTAATAGTGAGGTTGCAGGTTGTCCAAGTTTGTTAGAGATTGGTGTTTCTGTTCATAGTACTTGGTTATTCTTGGTATTCATAGGTCTTGGGTTATTCTTTTCCATATATATATACAGCCTTTACTCAATATCGATATTTAGTCTTTGTCATTACTACATCTATTTTGTTTTCCCTTTTAGAATTTGAAATGTTACATAAAATGTTTTTCTTTAAATAAACCAATACCAATTCATTGGCATTTCCTTTTATTGTGTTGGGATAAATAAAAATGAAGATACCCTTTTGGCTAAATTCAAGAAAGAAATTTCACAGCATGGCATGATGAAAAATGCATCAAATTGGAGGCTTTGAAGGTAGGCAAAGCCAGGTTCCAGTCCCTGCCCCTGTGGTGCCCTGGCTGAGCAAATCATTGAAGCTCTCTGAGCCTTGCTGAATTCATTTCTGCCATGGAAATAATGATACCCAACTTGCATTTGTGAGACTGGGATCATGAACAAACACTGGCATAGCAGATGCCCAGTAACCTGGGTGTTCTTCCCCATTCCCTGTTTTCCAGATCCTAGGGCTGAGCAGGTCTTTCACGGTGGCCAAGTGACTGTTTCAGAGAAATGGGCTTCAGGGCTCACCCCGGACTGCCTGTGGCCTGCCCAGCACCGCCCTGGGGCTGGGCATTTCCTTCCAGGCAGGAGGCCCAGGGACATGGCAGTGACTCTGCTTCTTGCTAGTAGCTCTGAACAGTAGAGCTGTTGTTCTGGCATATCTGGTAACTAGCTTCCTGTTTTTCCTCAGTGTGGTGGTGGTCCTTTAGTCAGCAGCAGGAGGGAAAGAAATAGTCCCGGATGGGTAACCTCGGTTCTCTAATTCTTTTGCAGGAAGAAAGCCTGGCCCTTTCCATCACAGACTTTGCAGTCAGGAGACTATGTGACCTTGAGCTGGGCCATAGGGCCAAGTCCCACATTTGGGGAGGGAGTGAGGGGACAGCAAGTCACTATTGCTTGTAATTCAGGATTGTGGTGCCCATGAACTAATGCTGATGTAAATATATGCTGATTAAACATTAAACATTTATTTCCCACAAAGTGAATGGTATCACACATTCCTGTTCTCACATTCTAGGAAGAATGATTAGGACATGATCACTGGGGCCAGACTGCCTGATTTCAAATCCCACCTTCACCATTTCTTAGCAATGTGACTTTAGGCAAGTGACTTTTATGCTTCAGTTTTCTCATCTGTAAATGGTGAGAATAATATTGCCTCCCCCAGAGGGTCGTTGTAAGGATTCAGTGAGGTGACCATGTGAGTGAAGTATTAGCAGTGTTCTAGGCCACATAATAACCACGCAATAGTTAGTATAAAGTCTGAATATTTTGGCTTGGCACTGTGGCTCACATCTGTAATCCCAACACTTTGGGAGGCCAAGGCCAGTGGATCACCTGAGGTCAGGAGTTCGAGACTAGCCTGGCCAACATGGTGAAACACCATCTCTAATAAAAATACAAAAAATTAGCTGGGCATGGTAGCAGGTGCCTGTAATACTAGCTACTCGGGAGGCTGAGGCAGGAGAATTGCTTGAACCTGGGAGGTGGAGGTT
Source organism: Callithrix jacchus (assembly GCF_049354715.1). Taxonomy (NCBI): domain Eukaryota; kingdom Metazoa; phylum Chordata; class Mammalia; order Primates; family Cebidae; genus Callithrix; species Callithrix jacchus. The sequence continues at coordinate 75,764,283 of NC_133518.1, forward strand.
GCAGTGAGCCAAGATGGCGCCATTGCACTCCAGCCTAGGCAACAAGAGCGAAACTCTATCTCAAAAAAAAATTTTTTTTTAACTTGCTAAAATCCAGTTGAATCCACGGTTCTCAGAGGCTGGACTGCATTCTTTTGGTCAGAGATTTTGAAGTTCATTTTAAAGGGAATTCAGTAAAATTTCTCAGCTCATTAGAAGTAGACAGTATTTATGAATAGTCTGTTTCAAGTATATATTTAAATGTGTTTCTTAAAAGTTAGCTACAAAACAGTATAAAATCAAGCTTTCCTTTTTATCCGCTTTGATTCTAAAATTCAGGGCTATATTCCCATGAAAAAAGTTTGCTTCCCGCAGAAATAAATGTCTCTTTGTCCCAGGGAAACACATAGAATCTGAATTACTCCATTCCACAGGGTGGGGGCCAGGGCCTGCTGGAGAGAGGTGTGAGCTCACCACATGTGAATGTGGTCCCTGCTGTCTGGGGGAGGTAAGACCCTGGGTTACAGCTCTTCTCACGCTCTGGCAGTTCCAAGGTTAAGGCTCCTCCCCTGCTATGGGAAGGCAGGCGTCTCCCCTGGTTTATGACTGTAAATGAAGGAAGATGTTGCCGTCCTGTATTTCAGGGGTGCTAACAGAAAGGTAGACCTTACAAAAAAAAAAAAAGAAATGCAGATCTTAGCGTGTGCATATGCAGTTATTTAAGTCACTTAATGCCCTTGCTTCCTTCCAAACAGTTCTCATAGAAGACTGACTTGGTTATTGCTGTACTCAGGAAATCAAAGCAGAGGGCAAGCCCCAGATGGGATTACAGTGGCTGCTGCATTGGCTTTTCCACAGTGTGGTTTGCCAAGGTGACTGAGTTCTAAGTTAAGAGGACAGTACTCTTCAGCTTTTACAAACTGGGGAAGCTCACTCCTTTAAGTAACAATTTTCAGTGCCTTTGGAACTTCAGAACTGAGTCAAGGCTGCAGAGCGGTGACTTCCCTTTTGTTACTCCGCAAAAACTGGGAGAGAATTAAGAGCAGGGTCTGCAAGATATGGGCGCACAGAGGCTTGAGAGAAGCCGAGCTGTGTAGCTTACATAGAGAAGGCTGAGAGGTGAGGGAATAATGAAGCCTTCTTTATCCGGATTAGCCACAGAGAAGCTGTTTCTAATTCCACTGAACCCCCAGTAAGAACCTTTGGCAAATAACAGGGATTTTTGTTGGAGAAAAATGTTTGTCTGGTTGAACATTTTAGTGGGCTTCCATTTCAGATTCTCTTTCTGAGAAGGGCAAGAAGACAAGCGGCAGAAGAATCAGGAAGTTGTCTACCAACCTGGGTGGCAGGTGTAACCCTTGCTAGAGAGAGGAGGACAGCCAGGCGTGGTGGTTCACACCTGTAATTCCAGCACTTTTCGAGGCCAAGGTGGGTAGATCACTAGAGTTCAGGAGTTTGAGACCAGCCTGGGCAACATGGTGAAACCCTGTTTCTACTAAAATACAAAAAATTAGCTGGGCATGGTGGTGGGTGCCTGTAGTCCCAGCTACTCAGGAGGCTGAGGCAGGAGAATTGCTTGAACCTGGGAGGTAGAGGTTGCTGTGAGCTGAGTTTGTGCCACTGCACTCCAGTCTGGTCCTGATACACTTAGAAGTCAAAAACCGTCTTTGGAAAATTATTCAGTTAACTACAGTTCTGCATATTCATCTGTGACTCTAAAAGCATCCCGATTTATGTTGTCTTTGGAAGGAGTGGGGGAACCTAACCACCTTTCACAGCCCCCCAAGGCAGGGTCGAGCCAGGAGTGCGACAGAGTGCTGTGGCTCCCCCTGGCAGAAAGGAGGCCAGCTCCTTCCTGAAGTCAGCCCTGGCCACTCCTGCCTTCCAGGCACATGTTTGTAGGCCTGAAGTATAAGGTCTGAAGTAACAGGATTTGGAGTATCCAGCATCTTGTTGCTTTTGAAATCCTTTCTTTATAGGCCATTTTGATTAAGGAGTCTCTGGGTGAGGGAGAGGCTCAGTAAAGAAACCAGGTGTTACCCAGGCTGCAAACTGCCCAGGCACAAGATGACTGACCACACAAGCCTGAGGCACCCCTGTGTGTCAGGATGGGAAGGAAGGGAAACGATCCTAACTGAGGCCAGGTGTGTATTGGGGTATAGCAGTACTGGGGACATGGGAGTAAGCCCTGTCTTCAGTAATACCAAGGGCAAAAATGCGTTGGAATCCAGTTATTTTGAAGAGAACCTGGTGCTATAAACAAGGAAGCCTTGAGTCTTAAGGATTTTGTGCCCCAACACTTAGCTCCAGTATATTCTTGCCAGCAGTGGCTTCCATTTATTAAATAATTGCTATGTGCTAGACACTGTCCTAAGTGCATTACAAGCATTATTCCATTTAATCCTCACAACAATTTTCCTTTCACATATAAGGAAACTGAGGCTCAGAGATCTGAAATAGTTTGATTAGAAATAGTTTGGTAAATGTATAAATGAAAAACAGTATTTGGCCAGGTGCAACAGCTCACACCTGTAATTCCAGCAATTTGGGAGGCTGAGGCTGGCAAATCGCTTGAGCTCAAGAGTTTGAGACCAGCCTGGGTAACATGGCAAAACCCCATCTCTACAAAAACATGCACAAATTAGCCAGGTGTGGTGGCATATACCTGTAGTCCCAGCTACACAGGGGGCTGAGGTGGGAGGATTGCCTGAGCCCAGGAGATGGAGGTTGCAGTGAGCTGAGATTGTGCCACTGTACTCCAGCCTGGATGACAGAGTGAGACTCTGTTGCAGAAAAGAAGAAAGAAAAAGAAAAACAGTATTTTAAAACCTAGTTCTACCTGATTTATCCACTACCTTACATGCCTTCTAAATGAGCAAACAATTCAAGACTCTGGCCATGCCCTCTATACTCAGGCTGGCTGGAATATTTTGGACTAAAATCAGTAGGTAGCAAGACACAGTGCCTAAACCCCCGCCTTTTTAACCTGAAAAACAGAGGGGTATGTTGTTTGGTTTCCTTAGAAGATTGTCTTGCTTTTGAGTAGAAATGAGAATTGGTGAGTCCTACAATTTGGAAGCATTTACTAATCTGACTTTTCTAAATTCAAATCAAAATTTGAGTGACCTAGTCTATCTGCCTCATGTTATAGATGAGGAAATTGAGGTCCAAAAGGGGGAAAATCCTTGCCTGGGATTACACAGAGAGTAGGGAGATTGCTCCAGGAATCCACCAGCTTTGGTCTCCCTCTGGTGAACATGTGTGTGCCTGAGCGTTTCTGGGCTTTCTGTTCTGTTACATTGTTCTGTTGCCAGAATGACAGGTTCTTAATTACTGTTGCTGTATAGTAAGTTTCAGTATGAGCGGAACTAGTCTATTGTTGGTCTTTTGCATTTCCATATAGATTTTAAAATCATCTGTTTTCAGTTTCCACAAAATGAATAAACAAAAACTGCTTTGGTTTTCATTGGGTTGCATGGAATCTTTAAGCGAGTTTGGAAGCATTGACATCTTCACAGTGTAGAATCTTTAAAACCGTGAACATAGTCTAGCCCTCCACTGATTTATGGGCTTTAAACATTTCTCCAAATAACGTTTTAGAATTTTCTGGGTAGAAAAATATGGTATTTTTCTACGATATTTGAAAATGGTAGAGGTCTTTTTACATATTTTGATTTACTCCTACGTATTTTATATTTTGGTTTTATTGTAAATTGCAACTGAAAATTTTTCCTTTTCCAAATGTTTATTATATTTCAAGCTAACTTTATATCTCCCAACTGTTTGTTCTAGAAATTTGTCTGTAGATTCTTCTGGATTTTCTCCACATACTCTCAAAATATCCGGGAATGAGGGTTTTTTTCTTCTTTCCCTTACATATTTTTTCCCTGTTTGATGTTAAATAGAGATTGTGATGCAGGCAGGCATTCTTGTCTTATCCTTGATCTCATCAGGAAGCCTTCAGTATTTCACCATCAAGTGTGGTATGTGCTGTGCTTATTTGTAAATACCAGATCAGATTTAGGAAGGTCCTATCTAGTCTTAGTTTGCAAGAAGTTTTATCATAAATGGATGTTGACTTTTATCGAATTATTTTTCTGAATCTACGGATATGATAATTTGATTCCCCCTGTATTTTGTTAATATGACGACTTGCATTCCTGCAATAAAATTAGTTTGCTAGTGATGTATTATCATTTTCATATGCTTTTCTGGATTCAGTTTCCTCATATTTTATTCAAGGTTTTGCTCCTAAGAAGGACTTTTTACAATAATTTCGCTTTGTCAGATTTTCTGTCCCTGTCAGATTTTCGTGTCATGGTTTGGTGAGACTTGCAAAATGAGATGGGAAGCGTTTTGTTGTTGTTGTTCTTTGGAAGAGTTTATATAAGATAGATATGTTCTCTTTTTTTTCTTTTTTTAGAGACAGGGTCTCACTCTGTTGCTTAGGCTGGAGTGCAGGGGTGTGATCAAAGGTTATTGCCGCCTCAACCTCCTGCCCTCAAGCAGTCCTGCCTTGGCCTCCCAAAGCAATGTGATTACAGCCATGAACCACCAGACCCCGCCAATGTTATTTGTTTCCTAAGAGTTTAACACTGTTGTTATTTGTTTTTTAAATGTTTTGATATTTTCTCTTGGTATTTTGATGATAGTCTAGTGTCTTCTGGCTTTTAGTATTTTCATTAAATCAGTTGTTGATCTGATTGTTACTCCACTGATGATCATCTGTTTTTCCCCCGCCTCTGGCTGCTTTTCAGATGTTCCCTTTGTCTTTGGTGCTCAGCAGTTTGCTATGATGTGCTCATACGGGTAGAGTTTTATTTTTATTTATTGCTCCAGGAATCCACCAGTGTTGGTCTCCCTCTGGTGAACATGTGTGTGCCTGAGCATTTCTGGGCTTTCTGTTCTGTTACATTGTTCTTTTGCCAGAATAACAGGTTCTTTTTTTTTTTTTTTTGAGATGAAGTTTCGCTCTTTTCACCCAGGCTGGAGTGCAATGGCGTGATCTCGGCTCACCGCAACCTCCGCCTCCTGGGTTCAGACAATTCTCCTGCCTCAGCCTCCTGAGTAGCTGGGATTACAGGCACGCACCACCACGCCCAGCTAATTTTTTGTATTTTTAGTAGAGACGGGGTTTCACCATGTTGACCAGAATGGTCTCGATCTCTTGACCTCTGATCCACCCACCTCGGCCTCCCAAAGTGCTGGGATTACAGGCTTGAGCCACCGCACCCGGCCGGTTCTTAATTACTGTTGCTGTATAGTAAGTTTCAGTATGAGCGGAACTAGTCTATTGTTGGATCATCCATTGATGATCCTGAATCTGTGTGTGACATCTTCAGTTTTATTCTTGGCTATGTCTTCTACTCAATTCTCCTCTCCTGTGACTCTCCTTATGTATCTGTTAGTCCTGCTCACTGCCCCTTTGCCTTTTACCCTCTCATCTTCATTTTCTATCCTCATGTCTTTCTAAGTTTCAAACTAGATATTTGCTTTTGACCTATCATATAGTTTACTAATTTTTCTTCAAGCTATAAACTGCTATTAAACCCCCATATTGAATTCTTAATTTTAGTTATTTTATTTTTAAGATAGAGACTTGCTGGGTTTTGTTTGGTTTTGTTTCTAGTTCTCTGAGAAACTTCAATTTTATCTTTTACCTCTTTGGACTCTTTATGCATTTAGTTAAAAAAAAAATCCCACATCTAATAACACCTTTATTTGTAGCGTCTGTGAGCTGTTTCTGTAGCCTGTTGTTTTACCTGGAATGCAGTACATTCATCTTGTCTTATATCCTCATATACCTAGTTACTTTTTATTAAGTGTCAGACATCGCAGGTGAAAACTTCTAGAAATAATCTGAGTTGGATGATGTTATCTTTCCTTAGGGAGAATTTATACTTGTCTCTGGCAGGCACCTAGGGCTCTGTGAATCTGGTATGACTGTGATTTTGTCTTCAGAGATTGAGAGGCTTCTGAGAAGCAGTCCACTTCCGGTGGTTTACCTTTAGTCTCAGGGTATAGCCCTTGGAGAATGGAACTCCACTTTTAGTCCACCTCACTCACAAGCTGTCCAAAGTGCTGCTCAGCTTCTCAGACTCTTTCAGAAGTGTCAGGCATCCATCCCAACAGGAAGAGTGTCCCTAAATGCCAGGCAGACCTGTCTGGATTTTCTCTTCACTGGAACCTTGGCCCCATTATTCCTCACTAACTGCTATTTCTCCATAACTTTAAGCAGAATTTTAAAGCATTTTTCTAGAGTTTGTCCAAGCTAACATTATTTCAGGAGGTTTTTAATGTGGTGCTTTAATTCACATACTTGTTAACTGTATCATGTCCCCCAAAAAGATACATTTAAGTCCTAGTCTCCGTTACTTCAAAATGTGACCTTGTTTGGAAATAGGGTCATCGCCAATGTAGGTAGTTAAGGTAAGTTCATGCTGGAGGAGGGTGGGCCCTTCATCCAATATGACTGCTGCCCTTATAAGAAGAGAAGAAGAGACACAGACACACACAGGGAGGAGAAGATAGATGCAAAGATTAGAGGGATGCATCTACAAGCCAGGGAGCACCAAGGATTGCTGGCAAACACCAGAAATCAGGAGTGGCGAGGAAGAGGCATGGCCCTTCTGACAGCTTGATTTCACACTTCCAGTCTTCAGAACTGAGAGACAATACATTCCTGTTTTGTTTTGTTTTTTTTGAGATGGAGTCTCGCTCTGTCGCCAGGGTGGAGTGCAGTGGTGCAGTCTCTGCTCACTGCAACCTCTGCCTCGTGGGTTCAAGCGATTCTCCTGCCTCAGCCTCCTGAGTAGGTGGGACTACAGGCGCATGCCACCACGCCCAGCTAGGTTTTGTACTTTTAGTAGAGACGGGGTTCGCCATGTTGGCGGGATGATCATGTTCTCTTGACCTCATGATCCGCCCACCTTGGCCTCTCAAAGTGCTGGGATTACAGGCGTGAGCCACCACGCCCAGCCAAATTTCTGTTGTTTTAAGCTATCCAGCTTGTGGTACTTCGATATTGCAGCTCTAGAAAACTAATACAGTGCTTTGTAGCATACAGAGTACTTTCCCATAACCACCTTGTGTGTTCTGTGAAACCCTCTTGGCAGGGAGGCAGGAGGGCAGGTGATGCTAGTTAAGGTCAGAGTTAGAGGTCTAGAGAGGAGGCGTCGACACTCTGGGTGCCATGAGTCACTGGCAGTTTGGATGGTACCTGGGTGTCCTGCTGCTCTCTCCTCCACTGACATGCTGCAGGTTTTTTCTGGCTTCCCCACATCTTTCTAGTGTCCTAGGTATAAGGAAATTCCAAGTGACCCTGTACTATAATTACTTTATAGGTGAAAAGAACAAAATGTCATCGAATGGGCGGTACACACATTTATCTGTTCATCCATTGATTCAGCAGACACCTAAGTGAGCACTGAGGTTCTATGTCCAGGTAAAGGTGGGGTCACAGTACAAGGAGGGATAAACGCAAGAGGGACGGAGCAAGGACTCAGTCCCCTCCCTCAGGAGCTCACAATCCAGTGGTAGAGAGGATACATGTTCACACGTACATGTTTATAGTAGAATTTAGCAGGTGTGAATAATCTTGCTAATGTAAAGTGAGCTTTCCTCCTGGTTTATATACAAATGAAAACTAAGAAAGCATTTGTATGTGCTGTTTAATATTTATGGCACATCTTTTGCCTTGAAGTGTTAGGCACTTTCGTTGTAATTATTTAGAAAATTATCTACTGATAAATTGTCCTAAATTATATCCCAATATAGATGAATAAATTTAGACCTTATTAGGTTGATGTCATCTAGTTGGAAATGTAGCGTTTCAGCAAATGCCAGACCACAACATACTGATAGAGTTTTACTATTAAATGTTTCCATTTAGTACACAGTGTCACTCAGTCATCAAATTTTTATTTAGAACTTTCGGAGGGATATAAAGGAAGTATCAGGCGGCTGCTGCCCTCAGCCACAAACTGTAAGCAATGCAACCTTCATTCTTTATTCCTTCAACCTTAATTTGAGTAGCCAGCCACTGGGGATATGAGCATTCATGTGTTGAATAATATATGAATAAGTAAAGTATAAAATTTATTGTGATTGGGTCTGACAGCAGATATTGGAGAAAATTGCTGCGTGAGCCAAGATCCCAAGGGCATAGCAGGAATTAGGGAGGAGAATTATGGGTTGGAATTTTCACTTAGAGTTTCCAAGTTTCGTAGAACTTTTTATAGTTCTTAAAACGTTAAGAACAAGTAGAGGATAAAGGAAGATCTGAGGGGATTGTCAGTGAGGGGAGATGGGGAGCAGAGGCAGGGAGGAAACAGGAAGCATACAGAAGGGTGTACCAGGAGGGGCATATGCTAAGTAAACCCAGTTACATGTATGCTTGCTCACTGAATAGGAGAACAGACCTCAGGACCTGGGCCTAAGGTACCCTCTTCTCTCTGCCTCTAACCAGCCACCTCTGATATTGTGCAGGTCACTTCATTTCTCTGCAACTTTATTAAAGAACTCAAAAATCTACCTAGTGTCAGGAAAGTCTGCAAAGTGTAATTTGTGAATCTCCTTCTGTACCCACCCAGCCTGTCCCTATTGCCTGTCTCATCAAGCCAAGGCCTTTGCCAGCTTTGGAAGTCTCTGTGTCTGCTCCAGAGAGCTGGGGTCCTTGTGGCCTCGTATGAAATATTTCCCCTGCCTTTTGCATTTTCTGTATTCCTTGGAGCTGTCTAGCCTCTAAGTGTGGTCTGCCTCTAGGACTGTCATCTGAGCTGGCATTTCTAGGGAACTCTTTCGTTCTATCCTTCAGTCACATTCTATGTTCATGTTAACTGGTTCTCGCAACAGTTCTCCTGTCACATGTGCTCTTGATTTAATATCACAAACTTCATCTGGATATAGCAAAACTGATGTTTCTTTACGGTAACTCTGAGGGATTGTATTCTTTAATTGCGGTAGAGTTCTTTTTGCTTGTCTGCATCTGATACAGGCTTAAATACAGGACAATGCCTGGAGCTTGGAAACAATTTGATTTCCTCACCTAACAAACACGAAAACTGTCTGTGACCCAGGCACCCTGCTGAGAGCACTGTTCTCCGCCCCAGGACTCCCACTCTAGCGGGGAAGCAGGCCCTCCCAACACTAAGGGACATTGTGGGGAGTCATGTTTGCCTTTCACTGTAATAGAATTTGTGGCAGTGGGATTATTTATCATTAGAAAGGTTATATGTAATATAAAAAATAAGTTCTGTGTAATCGTGGGTGTTAAATGGCTCTGAAAATCTCTCGGCTGAATGGACCCCATGCAGTTCTTCCTGACCGCCCCCCCGCCCCCACCGTCGCTACCGGGGCCTCCCCACCCCCGACAGAGCAGCTTCTTTCAGTTTGTTTTATATTAACTGTCCTTTTAAGTTACTGTTTAAAAACGCTACCCATTAATATTTTCAAGTTCGGAAACTATACTATAGAAGATGCTTCGCAATAGACTCTGGACTCTCAGCTGCATTTTGGGTGAGCAGAGGATTTTCATTGTCAAGACACTGCTCTGAGATGGGACCCCTCTCCTGGGAATATTCAGAACAGTTTCCAGCATAGAAGTTACACTTTCCCTTCTCAGGAAAACAGTATTGGAATTTTGCCTTCAGTTGATCATTAACACAACAAGACAGAAGGACAGGTTCTCTGAATATATTTTCACCTCCAGCTTTTTTTGAAAAGTGAAGTGTAAGGTAGAAACCAAAATAGGAAATAGATGAGGCAGGTGTTGAGGGCCATTTGCAGAAAGGATTACTTAATAATAGCTGGTGTTTTCTAATCCAGAACCAGGTCCTGGAGAAGTTGAGGAATTGGTAAAAGGCTGCAGTTTCAAGAGCTGGAGAATTGATTAGCAGGAAGAAGCCTACAGCCAAGGAAGGATCGGCAGAGATGGAATGGAAATGGGGCCAGGGTTCCCTTTCCTCAGGATAATGGAGTCTCCATCAGCATCTGTTCCTGGGGTGTCTCCTGAATTCCAGGAGCTGTGCTTGGCTGGGCCCTGGGAGAAACAGAGAAGGAAGTCGGGTTTGCATGAGTAAGCCAAGTGAAAGTCTACAGGATAGCTGGAGAAGGGAACTGGCTAGACGGTCAGGAGACCAGAGAGCTCATTTTAAAGGATGGGGAATGATGGACGCCCTAGGGATGTTTCCTTCTCTTAGTCTCTGATGGGGGCTTGTATTCCCTTCCTGTATATGCTATAAAAAAAAAACACCACAAACTCAGTGGCTTTAAAAATAATACAAACTTATTCCCTTCCAGCTCTAGCGGATGGAAGTAAAAAATCAGTCTCGCTGGGTTAAAGTCAAGATGTCAGGGCTGGTTTCTTCTGGAGGCTCTGAGATTGTTCAGAGGAGCAATTGCTAGATGAAGGCAGGGATTCATGATCTCCACTTGAGGCCTTTGAGGATGTGCTTGGGTACCTTGTCTTGAGGGCTGAGCCAGCCTGGACTGTTGCCAGAGGTAAGATCCCCAGACCTTCCTTTCAGCAGATGGAGTTGCCCTGGTGTGCACCAGGTCTTGGTGAGACTGAGCACTGTGGGGGCAGCCTCTCCAGAGCTGACTTGTCTGGTGCTGGAAGCAGGAGTCTGAGCTGCTGCAGCTGCATAAGAAGGAAGAGTTCTCCTTTTCCCTGGCAGCTGTGGTGTTTCTGTAGCTTTGCTGCACCTCAGATCAGCTGTGTTTCCCCAGGCCACCATCTGCCCTAATGGTTTAACATCAGGGTGGGAGGCTGCAGGCCCTGCCAGGTGCCCTAAGGGAGGCATGTGGGCGTTTCCTGCTCTTCCTCACTTGGGCTTACAGATGGTAAAGGGCCAGACACTAATGGTATTTTCAGTCTGCAAACATCCTTCTAAAAAGTAGGATTTTCAGAAAGTGACCTTTTGTTAGGGAAGAATAGTGGTCTGACTTAAGCTCCTGTTTCCATCCTCACCCATAGTAGTGATTTCAGTAATACTAGGGCATTTAATGTGGACGCATTCAATGGCCGCATAGCACGGGGCAGATGGTTTGGTCCTGATTCTCACTCACTCAGGTGTAAGAGGATCTAATCATTCATCCCAGTTCTGGTCTCTTCCCTGCTCTCAGACCGATTACCTGTGAGACCTGCTTCCCTTTGCACTTCCTCAGCCCCATGGGCCAGGGTCCAGCCCATCCCAAGCCCTCTCTACCACCGATAGGTTTGAACCAGTGCCTCCTGGGCCTCTGTGAGCCTCAATAAGTAGTGAATTCATGACAAGGGAGAGACAGGGGAGAGACCAGAGGGGAGGAACAGAGACACTCCTCCCCTGCCTATGCCCATTATAGCTCTGTAGAACTTTCTCATGCACCGTTTTATCTTCTCCTCACAACACGTTCCGGTAGCGGGCAGCACAGGGTCATTTTCCCCTCGGATAACAGTCTAGCTTCTGACTGGCTAAGTGGCTTGCAGAAGGAAAAGGATGTTGGAGACTGGGCGCTGTCCAGGATCTTTCCACTGCTCCCATCTAAAGAGCGGGCCTTGGTTGTGCCTGGCTGACCTTCGAAGGTGGCCCCTGTCTTCTTCATAGTTGCGACAGGGAGCCAAAGGGTGTAGGGAACAAGTGTCTGCTCTGCCAGACTTGTTCAGCCCACATCATAGCCGTTCTCAACTTTAGAGACTATATCATAGGTCATAGGAGTGTATCTGTCGCCTCCCACTAGTTTGAGGGACAGGAACAGTTCCTTTTTATGTAACTGTTTTTTCTCTCAGTACCTAGTTCAGCACCTGGAAGATAGCTGACTTAAGAAACAACCCTAACTATCCCCCCAACACACACACACAGTATATGCAGCTTTTGTGCTGATGTTGAACTACTATGACTCTTTGAGGTCTATGAGGCTTCACCCCTGTGGTAAGGGGCCAGACCGCCTATAAGGAAGTGGGTGTTCCCACTGCTGGTCATCCTGGGACAAGCGTGGAGAACTGTTTCTTCTCTCTGTGCCTGTTGTCTTGGGCCTTACCTCCGCAGAGTCAGATGTGCCCGAAGACATTTTCCCAGGTCATGGGGAGTGAAGACTTCTCCTTGCATGGAGGAGGAATAGCTGGGGACAGCCCCCAAAGATTACCCATACAGGGCCAGGCGCAGTGGCTTACGCCTGTAATCCCAGCACTTTGGGAGGCCAAGGCGGGCGGATCACTTGAGGTCAGGAGTTCGAGACCAGCCTGGCCAACATGGTAAAACCCTGTCGCTACTAAAAATACAAAAATTAGCCAGGCATTGTGGTGCGTGCCTGTAATCCCAGCTACTCAGGAGGCTGAGGCAGGAGAATCATTTGAACCTAGGAAATGGAGGTTGCAGTGAGCTGAGATTGCGTCTCAAGAAAAAAACAAACAATCAAAAAGAGTACCCACACAAAGGAGCCCGAAGGCAGCCACCTCTAGCAGCCCCTATAAGTTACTCTCTGAATTGGACTTTTGAATGCTGTCCTCGAATAGAAGGCTTGCAGTGCTGTGGAGTATGAAGGCAGGGCCTGTCCCCAGACTGAGCCTATGTGACCTGGGAAGCAGTACTGTGAGGCCCCCAATTCAGGGACAGGAGCAACCAGCAAGATTCCTAACGGGAAGACAAATGTCAGGACAACAGTTGGGCCAGGATCTCCTGCTGCACTATTCCGTGGGGAGATTCTCCCTCCTCTGCTCAGAGTGTATTTTTATTGAAGCAGCCAGCAGGCTTTCTTACATTAGATACCAGGTAACTCTTTACTAAATAGACTGCCATTCTTTTTCCTTGTAAATGTGGCTCTGTTGAGTTATGGAATAAATCAACCCCTATGGGCTAGCATGGGCACCTTGTCACTCCTTATTACGTGATGCTGTTTGTGGGAAATAGCATTCTAGGTTCCAAAGAAGGAAAGCTTGGGAACACAGCTGGCTCACCAACAAGGGCCTTGCCATTCCTGGCCTGAAGCACTAAGTGTGTTTCTGTGTGAGGGCTACATTCAAGGCTGCAATCCAGCACAGGCTCAGAGCCCACAGGCATGGCATTCAGGCCTGTGGATGTTTGACAAGCAGGGCAGTGTTTCCACTGGAGGCAGTAATGGGTGAGTTCACCAAGCTTCCTTCACTGCCCTGTGTTACCTTATCTTGTGCAACATGACGAGAACTCAGTCTGAGCAATGCAGAGCTACAAAGGGGCTGTCAGCAGAAAGGGGACCTAACCACACCTGCATTGCAGAAAAGAACGTCCTAGGGAGGAGGAACCTGTAATCAGACTGTTGCAAAGGTTCCCTGGAGGGGAGGGACAGTGGTGTGGGCCAGGATGACTGCCGAGCAGATGGGGAGAAGAGCCTGGGCCTGGCTGCTAACTGGCTGTAGGAGACGCAGGAGGAAAAGCCGAGGGTGGTATCCATATTTCTGGTGTTCTTGGAGTGACACTGTAGTCAGCTGGAGAGAGGAGCCTTGAGCTCTTCTTTTGGGAAACCCTGAAAATGCTGTAAAGAATTCCAGAGAACTGCCATCCCAACTGATAGTTCAAATACATTCTTAAAATATCTGATCTTGGCAGAGTGGAACTCTGTGTAGGAAGTATCACATGGTACTTCTTATTCCATGTTCAGTCCCCAACGTGTGGTGTCTATTTTGAAATATGTGGTTTATGCAACTTTATCAAGAGAGGTTTCTTAGGGTCATTTGTTAATATTTTTCCATATATAAAGGTATAAATTTACCCTATAAATTTCCAGGTGAAGGAACGAATAACTTTTTAGCATTTCTTTGTTTTTGTTTTTATTTTGGAGACGGAGTCTCACTCTGTCGCCAGGCTGGAGTGCAGTGGAGTGACCTCGGCTCACTACAATCTCCGCTTCCCGGGTTCAAGCGATTCCCCTGCCTCAGCCTCCTGAGTAGCTGGGACTACAGGCACACGCCACCACACCCAGCTAATATCGTGTATTTTAGTAGAGGTGGGGTTTCACTATGTTGGCCAGGATGGTCTCCATCTCTTGACCTTGTGATCCGCCACCTCAGCTTCCCAAAGTGCAGGGATTACAGGTGTGAGCCACCGCACCTGTCCAGCATTTCTTAAACATTTCTTATAAACCCATATACTCTTGTTGGAATTCAAATGGTACAGTTAAAAACTACAGGCTATCAGCAATGACATTTTAACATGCATATTTCCATCTGAATTATTAACTGTCAGTTGATGTAAGCAAGCCTTCTAAGTATTCCTTGCTTTTCTCTGTTTTTTTTTTTTAATGAAACAACATACTTATAAACCAATGCAAAAGTCACACAGTATTAAATCACTCATTTAGGCCATCAGAGCCATGATAGCAGAAAGGGAACAGCACAAATATACAATTGGATGACATTTTCACAATGAATCCAGAAACATCTATGTGTACACGTGAGAGCTGATGCCTGTTTGGAGCAGAATGTTGCAAGCATAAACTCTTCTATTTTACTCTTCTCATGAAAACAAAATGAAACAGAGGAGCGTTTCTATGTTTGAAAACTGGGAGTGAGGACAACAGGCCTCTTGCCTTATACATTCAGCGCAGTCCACGGTGAGAGTTGCTTCATCCTAAAACTCTTGAGGTAGGAATTCAGTTTATTATGATTCATACTAAGGCTGTTTCCATTATTCTAAAAAGAGAAGAGTATTGTGTGTCCTGTTTATACGATGAAAGTAAATTTTCGAGGCCTGCCATTTGTTCTTCTGTTCATTATGGTTACTGTCCCACAATTGGAAGACTTTTTTTATCCATGTGTACAAGGAAGTCGAAGGGTTATGAAGTCCAGAGTTGATATTTGAGAGACTGGAAAACAGTGATGTGGGATAAAAATGCCAAACCCTTTTGCTTTTACTGGGAGACTTCCCTGTTTTGTAACTGCCAGCATTTCCAGCAAGGGTGTACAAAAGGGTGCCCTAAGAAATTATCTTGGTAAGGAACATGTAAAATGTGCTGAGGCTCATATTGATCTTCCTTCCTCCACAACGGGAAAATAACAACAGAAGTAAATATTTGGGGCCAGGTTTATTTTGGTCAGATAAGTTCCGGTCTGGTTTCTAAAATTAGGGATTCTGTGGAATGCACGTGGTTTGGGGCATCCTGCTGGAGAACTTTGTCTCAGGGATATGTAGTTTCATATTTGTTGTTGCTTGCCTGGAATTGTGCATCTAAACCTTCCCTCGCGGCTGCACATCTGTGCAGACCGAGGGCTGATGGTAGGAAAGCTCTACCCAGCTCATTTTGGTAGACTCTCTCTGTCCTGCCCTCATCAGCATGACCTCTCCTTAGATGCCGCTCTGAGCCTGCTGTCTGTCCTTCCTACACCACCAGACAGGTCTTCCAAGAGCACGGCTCTCATCCTGTCCCTGTTTCTCCTCAATGCATTCACTGACCACCCCCTCCCGCACTGCTTTCAGGCTAGAGGGCCTTCCCCACTCTGGTCTCACCTGGTGGTGCATCTTCTGCCACCAGCCAGACTGGCCTCCTTGTTGCCTCCTGTAACTTTCCATTTCTCCCTCATCAACATCCTTCCCTGTCCCCTCTGTCCATCCTTCCCTGCTCAGTTGTAGTTCCCCTGCCCCGTCCCCCGCCTGGAGACTGCCCTGCGCGAGGAAGCCTGGTTTGACTCCCCTGCACCATCCATCCTTGTCTCTTTCCCTCAATGTCTGGTGCAAAGGACGTACTCAGGAGACATTTCTGTTTAGCCCTCCCTTTTGGCATCAGGTTTCCCCCTTCTAGAAGCTGTTTGTATATGCAAGCACTGGTTCCTGGGCTGGTCTTTCTCTCTACCCGGACTCACTGAGCTTTCTTTAGAGTGCAGCGGTGGCAGCAGCTGCCCTCCACCTCCTGCTGGGGCTTGTTGGAGGGTGCCGGGCCTGCATTCACAGGGCCTCGCCTTCGCCTTTCTTCTTGGGTAGAACAGGAGGAACAAGCAGGGCTGTCTTCATGGGCTCACAGTGAGTGCCCTGCAGAGGCCTCAAACTTGCTTTCATACTCTGCTGTTACCATCCTGACCTTCTTACTTTTTGGACAAAGTGCCCTGCATTTTGAACAAAGGGTCCCACAAAGTATATACCCGATCCTGGAAGGGATGCTGGTTGGGGTACGTGTGGAGGCCAGTGGAGGGTGAGGAACAGGGAATGGGAAGAAGAGAAATGGAAGAGATGTACTGGTTGTGAAGCACTTTTCTTACAGAGTGACAGGTCAACACACACACACACACACACACACACACACACCCCATTCTTAACCTCTTCCCTGCTTCGCTTTGATCCACAATACTTAACACTATGTGACATACTCTGTATTTTACATGCTTATTTATTGTCTGTCTCTTCCCACTGGAATCCAAGCTCAATAAGGGCAGGAACGTTTGTAAGTTTCATTCACTTATCTATTCCACAGTACTTGACACACAGTAAAGGCCAAATAAGCGAGTGTTAGATGAATGCACCGCCCTTTGGGGGCTGGGATTCCTGCTACTTGGGGTGATCAGTGGTAGCTGGAGACAGGTCTCTGAGGCCATGGGAACGTCACAGAGGAGACGGCAGGCCAGCTGACAAAGGGAAATTAAAAGATGCCACACAATTAAGTGGGGCAAATACTAGCAGAGCCCAGGCAATGAGAGCGGCAGGAGCTGGGCAGAGATCTTCATCAAGGCCATGCCAGGGAACTGAGAGCAACAGCTAAGGTGGAAGGTAAGATCACAGGTTTCCAGCCCACCTGAGAAACTATTATTTTTCTCACTCCTGCCCCGACCATGGGCCATAGGTCAGTATTAGCAAATTGTTTATGGAGGAATTATGTTTCTTTTTGGCCTAGGTGATGTCAGTTCTTTGAGGAGGATTTTTGAGGACTCTTGAGGCATTCTTGGAGGTGATTCTTCTTTTTCAGTTGTGAACCAGTTTTTGGTGTGAATGGATTGAGAGCAGACTGTACTTATGGTTACATTTTCATTGCAAAACTAACGTGGAATATTCTGGATGAACTGGCGTACTACTTTAACAAGTCATTCTAATTAAACATCATAGGAAGAAGTTTGATCCAATTATGGCATATTTTAGAGGAATTGTATCACTGAATTGTGGCTTTTGTCCATAGATAAGTATAAGAAGCAAATGCACTTACTATCTGGAGGAGGCCTGCAGTACTCAGTGTTCGGCAGTGGTGACAGTGAGCCAGGAGTGAACAAGCTCTCACCCCTGCACTTGGTCACTCACAGGCCAGAAGGGGAAAGATATCCCACAGGGCGATAGTCGTAATGACAGAGGGAAGAAAGCTGTAAGCTCTGCAGTCCAACAACCTGAGTTCAAATTCCAGTTCTCCTACTTCGTGCACCTTTGGGCAAGGTCTAGGCGCTTCATTTCTTGGTCACATCTTGGCTAGTAAATGGGGATGGTACAGCTTGAGTATCACTCATCCAAAGTCCAAATGCTCTAAAATCCAAAACTCTTTGAATGCTGATATGAAGCCGCAAGTGGAAAATGCCACACCTGACCTCATGATGGGGCATCTGTAACCACTGAAGTACAGAAAAAATAAAAATTAAACATGAGCAAAGAACTTGAGTAGCTGTTTCTCCAAAGACATACAAGTGGCCAACAGGTATGTGAAAAGATGCTCAAAGATGATGGGTCAAAGTCCAAACTTTGTTTCATGCACAAAATCATTAAAAATATTATGTAAAATTACCTTCGGGCTATGTGTTGCAGGTATATATGAAACGTAAATGAATTTTGTGTTTAGATTTGAGTCCCATCCCCCAGATAACTCATGATATATGTGCAAATATTCCAAAATCCAAAACAATTTCAACACCAAAACACTTCTGGTCCCAAGCATTTTGAATAAGGCGTCTTCAGTGTACCAAGTGTGGTGAAGATTGCGTAACGTTGGGCATGTGAGCCACTGGCATGGAACGGCAGGCATTCCATCAGCAATAATTGTAGCTTCTCCCGAGGCCACTCTTTTTTTGTTTAATTGTGGTTTTTATATATATATATTTTTTTCTTGTTATATATGTATATAACATGAAATCTACCCTCTTAACAAGTTTTTAAGTGAACAGTACAGTTTTAACTATATGCACATTGTTGTACAGCAAATCTCTAAAACTTTCTCATTTCATTGACTGAAACTGTAGACTCACTGAGCAACCCCTCATTCCCCCTCCTCCTGACCCCTGGCAGCCACCATTCTACTTTATGTTTCTGTGAGTTTGCCTGCCTTAGATATCTCATGGAAGTGGAATCATACAGTATTTGTTCTGTGGCTGGCTTATTTTTCTTTTTCTTTTTTTTTTTTTTTCATAACTACATGAACTCTGAATTTGCAGGTGAAGCTGAGGGTCTTATTTTTCTTTGTATAACAATGTCCTTTACGCTGTGGCACATGTCAAAATTTCCGTCCTTTTTAAGGCTGAATAATATTCCATTGTGGGCATAGACCACTTTTTCTTTATCCGTTCATCTGTCAGTGGACATTTCACTTGTTTATTGTAAATAGTGTGTCAGTGAACATGGAGTATGAATAGCTCTTCAGGATTCTGTTTTCAGTTATTTTGCATGAATACCTAGAAGTGGAATTGCTGGGTTACATGGTAGTTCTGCTTTTAACTTTTTGCGGAAACTCCATGCTGTTTTCCACAGCAGCTATACCTTTTTACATTTTCACTAACAATGCACAAGCATTTCAGTTCCTACACATCCTAGGCAAAACTTCTTTTTCTTTTTCTTTTTTTGTTGGTGGCCATCCTAATAGGCATGAAGTGATATCCCACTGCAGTTTTGATTTGCATTTCCCTGATGGTTAGTGATGTCAAGCATCTCATATACCTGTTGGCCACTTGTATGTCTTTGGAGAAATATCTGTGTAGGTCCTTTGCCCATTTTTAATTTTTTTATTTTTCTGTACTTCAGTGGTTGCAAATGGCCATTTTTTAAATCAGGTTATTTGGGTTATGGTTTGTTTTTTGTTTTCCTGCTGCATTGTAGAGGTTCTTCATATTTTTTGGATACTGTTCTCTTATTGGATATATTGTTGGCGTGTATTTTCTCCTGTGCTTTAGGTTGCCTTTTTTCTGTGTTGTTTCCTTTGCTGCACAGAAGCTTCTTGTTTTAATGTATTGCCATGTGTCTGTTTTTTACTTTCATTGCCTGTGGTTTTAGTGTCATATCCAAGAAATCATTGCTAAGACCGATGCTATAAAGTTTTCCCCTATGTTTTCTTCTGGGCTTTTTATAGTTTCAGGTCTTATGCTTAAGTCTTTATTTATTTAAGATCTTTGGCACCCTGGTCAAAGATCACTTGACCATACATGCATAGGTTTATTTCTGGGCTCTCTATTATGTTCCATTGGTCTATGTGTCTGTCTTTATGCCAGTACCATACTATTTTATTTACCATAGCTTTGTAATTTGTTTTGAAGTCAGGAAGTATGAGGCTTCCAGCTTTGTTCTTCTTTATCATGATTGTTTTGGTTATTCAGTGTCTTTTGTGGTTCCATATGAATTTTAGGATTGTTTTTCCCATTTCTGCAACAATTGCACTGAAAAGAATAAAATACTTGGAGTAAAATATTCGGAGTAAAAAGCCATTTGGATCTTGTTAGGGATTGCATTGAATCTGTAGATTGCTTTGGGTAATACAGACATTTTCACATTAAGTCTTCCATTCCGTGAACACGGATGTCTTTCCATGTATTAGGTCTTCTTTAATTTCTTCCAGCAATGTTTTGTAGTTTTCAATGTACACATTTTTCACCCTCTTAGTTAAGTTTACTCCCAAGTATTTTATTCTTTTTAGTGCTATTGTAAATGAGATTGTTTTCTTAATTTCCTTTTTGGATTGCTCATTGTCAGTGTATAGAAACAGATCTGTCTTTTGCATGTTGATTTTTATCTTGCAACTTGGCTGAATTCATTTCTTAGTTCTAACAGCTTTTCTGTGGAATCTTTAGGATTTCTCCCTATAAGGCCATGTCACTGTGATAATTATACTTCTTCCTTTCTGATCTGTATGCCTTTTCTTTCTTTTTCCTGTCTAATTGCTCTGACGAGAATTTCCAGTAATGGTGTCAGTAGAAATAGCAAGAGTGGGCATCCTTGCTTCTGATCTTAGAGCCATATATGAGCTTCTGACTTTTTGCATTGAGTATGATGTTAGCTGTGGCTTTTCATCTATGGATTTTATTATATTGAGGTAGTTTCCTTCTATTCCTGGTTTGTGTTTCTTTCTGTTCTCTGGCCTATGTTAAGAATATGGTGTTTAACTTCCACATATTTGTGAATTTTTCAGTTTTCCTTCTATGGCTTTCTAGTTTCTTTTCATGGTCAGAAAAGATACTTAGTATGATTTCATTCTTTTAAAATTTTTGTTTTTATTGTAAATTTATTTTTAGATACAGGATTTCACTCTGACACCCAGGCTGGAGTGCAGCAGTGCAATCATAGTTCACAGCATCCTCAGCCTCCAAGGCTCAGGCAGTCCTCCTGCCTCCAGCTGCCCAACGACCCGGGACTGCAGGCGCACACCACCATGCCTGGCTATTTTCTTTTTCTTTATTATTATTACTGTTACTCTAGAGATGAAGTCTTACTGTGTTTCCCAGGCTTGGTCTCAAACTCCTGGTCTCAAACATTCCTCTCACCTCAGCCTCCCAAAAAGTTGGGATTATAGGCATGAGCCACCACACTTAGACACTTAGTCTCTTACGTTTTTAAAGACTTGTTTTGTGATTTAATGTGTGATCTATCCTGGAGAATATTTTGCATATTTGAGAAGAATGTATATTCTACTGCTATTGGATGGAATATTCTGTGTCTCTTAGGTCCATGGTCTATAGTGTTATTCAGGTCATCTGCTTCCTTGTGGATCTCTCTGCATATCTGTCTATTGTTGAAATCTACTATTGTTGTGTTGCTATTTCTCTCTTCAGTTTTATCAGTGCTTGCTTCAAATATGTGGGTGCTCTGATGTTACATCTTCCTGATGGAGATATGACTCCTTTCTATCATTACGTGATATCTTTCTTTGTCTCCTCTGACAGCTTTTTGGCTTAAAGTCTTTTTGGTCTCATGTAAGTATGGCCGCCGTTGGCTCTCTTTTTCTACCATTTGCATGGAATACCTTTCTCCATCCTTTCACTTTCAGCCTATGTGTGTCTTTAAATCTAAAGTGAGTCTCTTTTAGACAGTGTATTATTGGGTCTTGCTTTTTTCCCCCCCTCTATTCAGCTCCTCTGTGTCATTTTTTTTCTTTGAGACAAGGTTTCACTGTGTCACCCAGGCCAGAATGCAGTGTTGCAGTCACAGCTCATGGCAGCCTTGAACTCCTGGGCTCAAGCAGTCCTCCCACCTCAGCCTTTCAGGTAGTTGAGACTACAGGCATATGCCATTACAACCAGCCAACTCTTTTAGTTTTTGAAGAGATGGGATCTCACTGTGATTCCCAGGCTGATCTCAAACTCCTGGCCTCACGCGAGCCTCTTGCCTCAGCCTCCCAAAGCACTGCGTTTATAGATGTGAGCCATCACACCCAGTTTCCTCTATGTCTTTTGATTGGGGAGTTTAATCCATTTGTGCTTAAAGTCATTATGATAGGAAAGCACTTACTATTGCCATTTTGGTAACTGTTTTCTGTTTATCTTGCAGTCCTTTTGTCCTTTCCTCACTGCCTTCCTTTGTGGTTCATTAATTTTTATTTTTGTAGTGACATGCTTTGATTCCTTTCTCATTTTCTTTTATCGCCTATAGGTATTTTCGTTGTGGTTACCATGGTGCTTACATGAAACATTTTGGAGTAATAATAGTCAATTTTAAGCTGATTAAAAAAAGGCCATTCTTAATCTTGGCACCGTTTTTAGGTCTAAACTATAGCATTTTTTTTTTTAACTTTTATTTAACTGCCTTAAAGATAATAAGAATTAGTAGATGTATATTTTACAAGTTGAATAGAACTAAGTTCCAATGGTTTTTTTAGGACTCGATAAAGTGACTCTAACGTTCATTTGTAAGTGTAAAGTGTTAGACTAGCCAAGAAATTTTTGGAAAAAAAATAAAAGGGAGACTAGTACTATTAAACATAAAACAATAAATCTATAGTAGCAAAGCTGTGTCTTACTGGCACAAGCAGGAGAACGCGGTGGAAGAGAACCAGATAGACTCGAACAGGATGCCAGCATCACTGTATGAGGATAACCTGTTCAGCAAATATTAGGGTATTTGATTAATCTTCTGGAGAAAAAGAGCAGATTCATATGTCTTACTGCGTACCAGGACAAACCCCAAACAGTTAAATGTTTACTTTAAAAGATATTTACTGGAAGAAAATATAAATGAATAGTATATCATATTAGAGTGGGAGGAAACAGTTTTTAAAAGATTATTAGATGCAACATCCTAAAAACTTAAAACTTCTGCACATCCAGAACAACTATAAACAAAAGGAAAAAGCCTAAAACACACTGAGACAATATTTCTAACATACAGAACAGTCAAGGGATTAAGTTTCTAATATATGACAAAGTAACTCTTATAAATCCAAGAAAAAAAATAGAAAAATGGGCAAAAAAAAGTATGTAAGCACAGTTCTCCAAAGAAGAAACAGAAATGTCCAAAAAGCATACAAGAGATGTAGAACTACAATGTCAGTCAAAGACACGCAAAGTAAAACAGCCCGGAGTTGCCGTTTTCACCTTTCAGAATGGCAGAGGCTGTTAAGTCTCTGTCTTGGCTTTAGTGCTCCTAATGGCACAGCTTTAGGGGAATACCCCATGGGTGGGAGTGCACACTGGCCCGGCCTTCCTAGTTGGCAGATTGTTCATAGGTATCAAAAGTCTTGACATTTTTGTCAAGGACTTTGGTCCCAGCCATTACATGTCTAGAAACTGCTTCTAAGGGGATAATCTGACATGCACATAAAGATTATGTGCACTGGCTGGGCACCGTGGCTCACACCTGTAATCCCAACACTTTGGAATTATGAGGTGTGCAGATTAGTTGAGGTCAGGAGTTCAAGACCAGCATGGGCAACATGGTGAAACCCTGTCTCTACTAAAAATATAAAAAAATTAGCCATATATAGTGTCAGGCACCTGTAATCCCAGCTATTCAGGAGGCTGAAGCAGGAGAATCACTTGAGCCTGAGAGATGGAGGTTACAATGACCCGAGACCATGCCACTCCAGCCTGGGTAACAGAACAAGACACTCCATCTCAAAAAAAAAAAAGAAAAGATTATGTTCACTGATGCTCACTGCAGGTAGTATTTTTAGAGTTTAAAATAATGCATGATGCCGAATTATTATTTTAATACATGATATAGAATTCAAAAGATATAAAAAGGATTAGAGGGAAAAATAATTCTCCTTCTCTCCCCTCCAGTTCTGTCTTCTGTTTTCCCAATTTCTCTCCCAGTTAGTTAAAATATTTCCAGAGATACTCTTTACCCATATGAGATTATACATATACATATGTTTTAAATTTGTATTCAGTTTTCTATTTAGAGGTTAATGGTAGCGTGCTACATGGACCTAGCAAGCTACTGTCTGCACCTTGCTTTTCTCATTTGCTGTCTCTCAGAGTGTGCTCCATTCTCAGCAGGCCATATAGTGCAGAGGCTGAGAGCACAGACCACTGGGTTTGAACAGACACTATTCTTTACTAGCTAAGTCATCTTCCAAGTTTTTTAACTTCTCTGGGCCTAAGTTCTTCATCTGTAAAATGGACATAATAGTCCCTCCCCAGAGGCATAGGATGACTGTAAGTATTAAATGAGTCAGTGTATCTCAATTATATAGAATAGTGCTTGACGCTTCTTACATCAAGATAAGTATTAACTCTTATGAATACATATGGAGCTGCATCCTTCTTTTTAACACCTGTATAGTATTCTACACTGGATGTATTATGTATTTTACTTTGTCTGACCAGCCTCGTAGTGATAGACAACTAGATCGTTTCTAGTATTAGTGTTGCAAACAAATCGCAGTATTTGCTGTGACATATATTTTAAAAGGAAACAGCATAAATGTCCAGAGTTAGTTTAATTATGGCACAGTACACATCCATGTGGTGGAATACAATGAAATAAATCCGAAGGAGATTGTAACCAGGTGTGGTGGCTCAGGCCTGTAATCCCAGCACTGTGGGAGCCTGAAGCGGGAGAACTGCTTGAAGCCAGGAGTTACAGAACAGTCTGGGCAACATAGGGAAACCTTGTCTCTACAAAAAAATTTTTTAAATATTAGCCAGGAACAGTGGCCTATGCCTGTAGTCCCAGCTATTCAGGAGGCTGAGCTAAGAGGATGGCTTGAGCCCAGGAAGTAGAGACTGCAGTGAGCGATGATTGCACCACATACTCCAGCCTGGGCAATCTCTTTAAAAAAAATCTGCATAGATAATGAAGTGGGGAAAAAAAGAATTCTACAAAGATATCTCGTGATATGTGAAAATGTTTACATATATTTTATTAGGTAGAAATGAACACTTTTGAATACTTACTAGATTTTTTCCATAATAAATATGACATAGATTATACAAATTTAGAAATAATAGAAAAGTATAATCACCTTAGCCCTGTGATCCAGAAGTAGCCACACTCAACATGTTGGTATATTTTACATAATCTCTCCTTCCAAAAAGTTACACTAATTATTTTATGGGAAGCAAGAGTTACCATCTTTGCTGAGAGTAGCAGGGAGCTGTGAGTTGGGTTCCCCAAATAGGGGGTTGGCCATATGTGGATGGTATAGGTTCAAACTACTTGGAGGAGGGAGGCTTGCAGTAGGTGAGGGATTCCTGGGAAAGTGGCGCTCTTTGAACTATCTCCGGAAGGATAACAGGAGCTATTCCTTTTGAATATGTCAGTCATTTTCATTGTTCTGTGTTTCCGTCCATATAGTCATTCACTCAGTAAACATCTATTATTAGAGGCCTATTTTATACCAACATGTTTCTAGGTCCTAGGGACTCAGATATGAACAAGATAGGTAAGGTCCCTGTACCCCTGGAGCCTACCCTCCAGAGCTTGTACAGACGTTCATTACCGACGTACAGACATAGGGTATGTGTGCATGTGCCTGAGATGCTTCATCTGATACTGACCACAGACACTTCTCGGCATGTCTTCATAATGATGGTCTCTTACAGCTGCGCAGCGCTCTCTCCAGTTGCTATATGCTGATTTTTTTTCTTTTTCTTTTTTTTTGAGATGGAGTTTAGCTCGTTACCCAGGCTGGAGTGCAATGGCGCGATCTCGGCTCACCGCAACCTCCGCCTCCTGGGTTCAGGCAATTCTCCTGCCTCAGCCTCCTGAGTAGCTGGGGTTACAGGCACGTGCCACCATGCCCAGCTAATTTTTTGTATTTTTAGTAGAGACGGGGTTTCACCATGTTGACCAAGATAGTCTCGATCTCTCGACCTCGTTATCCACCCGCCTCGGCCTCCCAAAGTGCTGGGATTACAGACGTGAGCCACCGTGCCCGGCTGTATATGCTGATTTTATTAACTAAGTTTGCATGAGTACTTCATAGTCTTTGACATATTTCTCACCTGCTTTTCAGATGAATTGTCCCAGTTTACAGAGTGACCGGTAACGTGTGAGTGAATGGGCCTGTGCCATCAAAATCTCACCATCGTCTATATGTTTTTATTATTTCTGCTCATTGAATAGGTTAAAAAAAATAGGGCCTTATTTAAACTTCTTTTATTTGATTACTGTTAAATTTTAACCTTGACTTCCTCTTAAGTGCATTATCTGTTCACATCCTTTGTTCTGTTACTTGTTTTAGCTCTGAATGTGATAAACAGACTCTGTGCAGTGATGGCTAAGGGCTTAGATTCTAGACTCACACAAATCTGGTTTATGTCCAGCCCTGCTACTTAGAAGCTATGTAACCTTGGTCACAGGGGTTTAGGGAAGTGCTGAGGCAAGAAAGGGCATTTCCAGCAGAGGGTCTCTCCTCAGAAGCTGAATTAGCAAGAGGTTGGTGGCCTGGTACATTTCAGGTGTGGTGGGACCTTGTCTGGCCTCATCTAATAAGGCTGTCATGTATTATTGGTTCGTTCTGGAGGGCATTTGGAGTGAAGGCAGGCAGCACTGGGCCTCAGATTCAGAGTTTCTCTATGGAAATTACACCACAACCTACGAGAGGGCCAGGAAAAGGTAGGAAGCGGCAGTGGGAAGCTGGGCCCCAGAGTCAGGCTGTTCTGGCCTTGAACCCCATACTGTGATGAACAGTGTTCTGTCCAGTTGTGTGCTGATTTTATTCACTTTTCCTACTCTGGAATAGTTCTCGCACACACAAATAAGGCACTCAACAAACGTGGCTTGTTATAAGCCCACAGTGGATGGGGAAAAACACCTACCATCGTGAGAGATAAGAGCAGAATTCCTCCTGGCCAGTGTTAAGCCGTGGGCCTTGCTTCTTCCCTTGGTTTGTGGCTGGTGGGACTACTGCCAGTACTGCAGTGAGAAAACGAGCTTTCAAAGGGGAAATTTATCACATGGAAATAAATAGAATAAGGACTGACTGGATAGCTCAAAAGGTGACTCTTTTAGGGACTGGGTCTCTTTTCTAGAAGAAGAGGATGTTTGGATTCTCAGCAGCCACATCTGCTTTTGAACTCTGTGCGGTCTGTGTCCTGGCTTCTTACCACTCCCAGCACTCCCCCTTTTATTCCAACAGAGGGAAGTTGTGTTTGTTGACCACTCTTTCAGGGTGGGAAAGGAATGTAATGTATGCGTAGACTGCCCAGAATTTCCTGTTAGACACCCATTCCAAACCGCGGCCCTGGGATGCATTCCAGAGATTACAGCCCAATTCTCAAAGAGAAGAAATGGCGCATTCATTTAAATGTCCCTGGCCTTCAGGAAGAATTCTCCCCTCTCCCCTTAAAAGAAAAGGTGTTTAGCTTTTTCCATGATAATATAGTTGTGAGTTAGATCTACTCTGACATTCCCGCATGTGAAGAAACAGCCTTTACTTAGGCAATCGCAGCATTCAGTCTTGTAGCATTAACAGCTTCAGAGCATAGGTTTAATGCTCTGCTACAGATACTCAAACCATGTAAATCCGTGATGGATTACCTTCTTAATTCTCTTGTGACGACAGAGAAGCTAGTTTGAGGGCAGGTTTTGATGCCTTGACTCATTAGCAGTGCATTTGGTGTGTTGTCAGAGCAAACCAGACCTGAGCAGTCGTCCAAACAGCAAAAGCAGATTTTATTGAAAACTGTTGCAGTAGAGGGAGAGAGACCCCAGTGCAAAAGCAGGCTCAATTCTGAATACAGCATGGACAAGTGAGTATTCACAGCCAAGGGGCAGAGTGGGAATTACTAAGAAGATATAAATAAATAAATAAATAAATAAATAAATGAATGAATGAATGAATGAAAGAAAAGAATACATTCGTGGAAAAGAAAATTTTAAAAAGAAATTTAAAAAGAAAAGAGAGAAAATTACGCAGAAGAAACATGAGAGATGGGGGAGATTCTGGCTAAACCGACTGCTGTGGTTTAGAGGTGGTTTGTTTTCACAGAACTCATACTGGAGTGCAGTTGCCGGGGCAGTGGTGTTGGGAGGTGGGGTCTGATGGGAGCTGCCTGGGTCCCAGGGGCAGATCCCTCCTGAGGAGGTTAATGCCATCTGGCCCGAGTGAGTTCTTGCTCTTGTGGGTCTGGATTAGTTACCTTGAGAGTAGGTTGTTACAAAGTGTGTTTGCCCTCCTTTTGTGCACACCCGTTTCACTCTGTGCTTTCCACCGTGAGTTGAAGCAGCGCGAGACCCTTGCCAGCTGCGCTGCTCAGTCTTGGAATTCTCAGCCTCCAGAATCATGAGCCAAATAAACTTCGTTTCTTTATAAATTACCCTGTTTCAAGTGTTCTGTTACAGCCACGCTAAATGGAATGAGGCACGAAACTAACAGGGTTCTTGATGAAGACAGGCCAGGCTAGATCAGACGTCACCTGGGAGATGGTGGAGAGTGAGGAAGCCAATTCGATATCCAGAGCAGTCAGATATGGAGGATGGGGGATTCTTGCTAAACTGACTTAGCAGGGATCTTGCTAACTTTGGATTTTAAAAGGAAGTAGGCAGGTGGACCTAGAAGTTCAGGAGTCTGACTGAAGTTTGGTCAAGCAAAGAATCTTTGTCAGTGTTAAGTCAGTTTTCTTCTGAAAACTGTGTCATGCTAGGTCTTCAGGGGTCTGGCCCCTGTACCAGCACATTTATGTTGTGAGAGGCTGGCTTGGTACCACAGAAATGAAAGGCAATTCGTTGTTTTCTGTAGTTACCAAGATGTAGTTTCTTCACTTGAGGAGATATTTGAATGATCAGGGATGGACTCCTAGCAAGCAGCAAACATTTCCACCTACATTCCAGCTACTCTGATCTTCGTCCTGAACTCCTTTGATTGTGTAGAGGTGTGTGGAGTGCTGGGAGTTTTAGGTCAGATCACAGATAAGGAGAGATGGAAGCTGTGTATGTGGGTGGGTCGGTGTGCTTGGGATTGTGAGTATATCTGAATCAGTGCAGACCTCAGAGGTTTGGGTCCTAAAGCCAGGGCTGAAGAATAGTTCCAAAGCCTCCACATGTCTTGAATCTAAACCAGATTGGAGTGAATACAAGGTCAGTGGTTATATGGCATGGGCAGATAGCACACTAATGAAGAAATGCTGGCTGTTTGGGGTCAACATTTCAACTTCTGGATACTGAAGGAAACCAGTTAGGTCAGGAAGTACAAGAGAAATGCCCCCTCAGCCTATGACATGAACTGGTCCTGGACCCCGTTGTGCCCCCTCAGCCTATGACATGAACTGGTCCTGGACCCCGTTGTGCCTCCATCTGTTGGTGTAAACGTAAACATCTGTTGGGCAGTTCTTTAGGCCAGTCCTCCGGGGCCACTGAAGGACCAAGCCCCGCTGTCAACTTCAGTGGACTTTCCCCTGAACACTTCATGTTTTTAATTACAACATTTTCTTTCTAACCGTATTTAATGTGAGATTTCATGGAAAACACGTGAGTGCTGAGGTTTGTTTTAAGTCCCACACGTGGAGCTGCTTTTTGTTTGTTTAGTTTCTACCATCATTACTATTATTATTCTGCAGAGAAACCTTTACTGGAAAGGAGGTAAAGTTTTAAAGAGCTACTTCATATTCTAAGTTTAGACTTCACATAACCAAAAGCAAAATGGATCTGCCTACATGTTTTTCCATAAAGCCAGGCTGTTTTTGTGAGGACTGTTGTCTGGATACAAGCTAAATTCTCAATGTTCACAGTCCTTCACAATTACAGTTTTTTGTTATGTTTGAAGCTGCTGGTAGATTTCTCTCTCTTACATAAACATACGTGCCCATACAACAGTGCTGTGGGATAGGGATTATCATTCCTGTATTACGGTTACTAATTATCATTTCCTGGACTACTGAGGCAGGTGAGGTGATACCAGCTAACAAGTGGCAGGGCTGGCACTTGAACCCAACTGTAATTCCAAAGCCTGTTTTCTTTCCATGTAACTTATATTTAAACTCAATTTCTAGATAAAAAATTCCGGCCAGGCACCGTAGCTCGTGCCTGTAATCCCAGCACTTTGGGAGGCCGAGGCAGGCAGATCACAAGGTCAGGAGATCAAGACCGTCCTGACTAACACGGTGAAAACCCGTTTCTACTAAAAATACAAAAAATTAGCCAGGTGTGGTGGTGTGCACCTGTAGTCCCAGCTACTCTGGAGGCTGACTCAGGAGAATTACTGGAACCCAGGAGGTGGAGGTTGCAGTGAGCTTAGATCCCCACGTGTGATTTGCAAATATCGTAGATCTTGGATACAGGTTAATAGTCTACATTGGTCATAATTTAAGATTTAAACTCAGTAGTTTTGATTACTGAACGGAGACAGTGACATTCATGGTACACATCTGTTCCGGTCATTCCCCTCTTCCATAGCATGAAGTCCAGACTCACCCCAGGGTTTGCTGCCGTCATTCCTG
Source organism: Callithrix jacchus (assembly GCF_049354715.1). Taxonomy (NCBI): domain Eukaryota; kingdom Metazoa; phylum Chordata; class Mammalia; order Primates; family Cebidae; genus Callithrix; species Callithrix jacchus. The sequence goes on from NC_133518.1 coordinate 75,794,257, forward strand.
TCTCATACTCCTTGCCACTCCTTTGATTTCTTGAATGTTTCGTGCTCTCTCTCACACCAGGCCTTTTACGCATTGCTGTTACCCCACTTCCCTGCTCCTCCCACCACAAAAAAATTCATGAAACTTTCAGCCCAGTTTCTTTCAAGAAGGCATTTCTGAGCCGGGCATGGTGGCTCATGCCTGTAATCCCAGCACTTTGGGAGGCCGAGGTGGGTGGATCACAAGGTCAGGAGTTTGCGACCAGCCTGGCCAATATGGTAGAACCCCATCTCTACTAAAAATAAAAAAATTAGCCAGGCGTGGTGGTGTGTGCCAGTAGTCCCAGCTACTTAGGAGGCTACTTAGGAGGCAGGAGAATCACTTGAACCCAGGAGGCAGAGGTTGCAGTGAGCCAAGATCACGCCACTGCACTCCAGCCTGGCAACAGAGCCATACTTTGTTTAAAAAAAAAAAAAAAGCCATTTTTATACCCCTCCTTACTCATAGTCTCCAGTCTGGGCTATATGCTCTTCTTTGGTCCCCAAGAGTGCCCTGCACTGTCCCATCCTAACAAGACTCATTGTGTACCAGAAGTACGTATTCAAATGTCTCTCCTGCTACATACGGGGTTCATGAGGTCAGAACCTGCCTATGTTGTTGGCCAGTGTTTCTGTACCACCTAGCATTGAAGCTTACATTTTCAGAGATAATCCTTTTTATTTCAAATCACGTAAACCCATATACTGGCTTAGGAGCAAAAGGGAATTTGTTTTCCTACGTAACTGAAAATCCCAGAAGGGCCTGGTTTTAATAAAACCCAGTCCTCAGACAATGTCATCAGAAGTCTGTCCCTCTTTGTAACTCAGCTCCTTTTTTCTCGGTTTTGGCTTCATGCTCAGGTAGGTATTTCTTACCAGGTGCAAAGATGGCTACCAATAGCTCCAGGCTTACGCCCTGCCATGTTAAGAAACCCAGAAACAGGAGAGCATCTCTTCCAACACAGCTTGCATGAATCCTTGTAGAGTCTTTGGCCCAGGGTGGGTCGTGCCCATCCCTAAATCAGTCGTGTGGCTCTGATTGGCCAGGCCTTGATAAAGGACAGAACATTGGTAGGGTAAGAGTGGTTCCCAGAGGAAGATAGAGGAACTTTTACTAGAAAGAAGGGTAATGGATTCTGGCAGGCAGAAAATGTCGGATGTCCACTACATTCCCCATCTGTAACTGGTGCTTTGAAGATACTGGTTCTTGCTGCTGGGCCAGCACTCTGCCTAGAGAGACCAAGGAGGCATTTGGGGGGCTCCCTATGGAGGCTTCCTATCTTGTTACAAAGGAAGGTAGCTGTCTGTATGCGCACTTTAAGCTGCCCCATTCATAGACCCTCTCAAGCCCGGTGCTGGCAGATGGGAGGCCCCCAGCCCCTGGGAGGGTCTTAATTTGCGGGGCTGCAATGACACCAGGGCCAGGGGCCTTGGCAGAAGCATTCGCTCCAAGGGCATTTCCAGAAAACAGAGCCACGTGTCACCCTGTCCCTCCTGTGGATACACAGGAACCAGGAGTAAGGCCTGTGTCGCACATCTCCAGCTCTTCACAACCCTCTCCATGGTTTCTGCTCCACCCAAGATTGCTCAGAGAAATGGAGAAAGTAAGTCTTAGGATCACCTCATCTATCTCTATCAAGGATTTCCCTTTAGTCACTCTTGGGGTATCTGTGCTGATGGCATCTTTGTGTGCTGGGACTGGCTGGCTATCTGTTGGCATGCTTGCTTGCTTGCTTTGCTTTGCTTTGCTTTCTTTCTCTTTCTTTTCTTTCTTTCTTTCTCTTTTCTTTCTTTCTTTCTCTTTCTTTTCTTTCTTTTTCTTTCTTTTCTTTCTCTTTCTTTCCTTCTTTCTGTCTTTCTTTCTCTCTCTCACTCTCTCTCTCTCTCTTTCTTTTCTTCTCTTTCTTCCTTGACAGAGCCTCACTCTGTTGCCCAGGCTGGAGTGCAGTTCTGTGATCTCAGCTCACTGCAACTTCCAACTCCTAGATTCAAGTGATTCTTGCACCTCAGCCTCCTGAGTGTCTGAGATTAAGGACGCCCTCCACCCACACCCCACTATTTTTGTATTTTTAGTAGAGACAGGATTTCGCCACGTTGCCCAGGCTGGTCTCAAACTCCTGACCTCAGGTGATCTGCCCACCTCGCCCTCCCAAAGCGCTGGGATTACAGGAACGAGCTACAACCACACAGCATGTTTTCATTGGCAGGGATTAGGAGGAAAAGAAGGGTGGTCCTTCTAAGCAGGCCAGCCCCGGGTTGAGCCTTGGGAAAATGGCAGCATGTAGTTGCCTATTGGCGGACCCAGCAGAGGAGACTGCTGGGTCAGCTAGCCACCTCTGTGGTCCTCCTTGCATGGTCCTCCTCAATGCTCCTTTCTGATGTACAGCTTGAGGCAAGAAGTCCCTGGAACCAGATGCAGACCCAGCAGGCAGAATGCTCAGCAGAAGAGAGCTAAGCTTCATCCCCAGAGGGAATTAAGTCAGGGGATTGGGAGGGAGAGTGTATGCTTCCTGCCCTCTACTTGAAAGCATTGTTCTTTTCCTAAGGGAAAACAGCCCCCAGCAGAGCTCACTGGGACACTCAACCCCTCCCTTTTCCTTCCCCAAGTCTATATCTAATCTTTAGAGCAATTGATTAGAATCACTTCCTGAGATTTTTCTAGTTTTGCTTTCGGAGTTACAGTTTATGTAACCAAGATCTGTTATAGTGAGTTGTGTCTCCTAGTTGTCAGATATCAGAGCAAAAAATGTATGCCTGCAGAATCCAGCCCTTGATCCAGCGTTCCTAGAGAACCCCCACTCACTTATGAAGCAAAAGCTTTTTCGAGACTTTTATAATAATAAACGCTAAAATGTATAGGCCAGGTGTGGTGGCTCACAGCTGTAATCCCAGCACTTTGGGAGGCAAATCACTTGAGCCTCAGGAGTTCAAGACCTACCTGGGCAACATGGCAAAACCCCATCTCTACTAAGAATAGAAAGATTGGGTGGGCGTGGTGGCACGTAACTGTAGTCCCAGCTACTTGGGAGACTGAGGTGGGTGCATGTCAGAAGCCCCGGGGTGGAGGTTGCAGTGAGCCAGGACTGCACCACTGTACTCCAGCCTGGGCAACAGAGTGAGACCCTGTCTTTGAAAAAAACAAAAAGAAAAAAATATAGAGAGTGCTTGCTCTATTCTAAGCACTGTCCTGAGTACTTTATAACTCATTTAATTTTCACAACAAGCCTGTAAGGTGGGTATTATCCCCATTTCACAGGTAAACTGAGGCACAAAGAAGTCACACAGCTTGTCCAGGTCCTGTATTATTCCTGGTTGAGCCAGATTTTGCACCCAGGCAAGTTGGCGTCAGGCAAGTTGGATTCATAATTCATAATCACCCACATTCATAATCACCATACATTCTTCTAAGTCAATGGGCTTTACCTATCATGTCAAGAATTACGGGATGCAAAATCAGCATCAGGGAAACAAGTCAAGGAGCCACCGCAGCTGTCCAGGGACAAAAGGAGGAGGACCTGAGCCAGGATAGAGCAGGGGCAGGGAGTTGCTGAGGACAGATTTAAGAACCAATTAGGATGTCAGAACCAACAGCTAGTAAGAGAAGGAGGGGATAGATGTTTAGCTTAGGAGATTGGTACCCTCAGTGAAGAGGGGAGTGGTGAACCCCATTTAGACATGCTGAGTCAGAGGCATCCGGAGGCGATGTCTGGCAGACAGGTGGGTGAACCGGCCTGGCCTGAAGACACAGCTCAGTCATACACACATTCATTTGGGAGTTCAGTGGCCAAAGAACAAACGCACGCCACGGGGTGGTTGCTGAAGACTTCCTGGGTGCCGCTGGCTTCAGCCAGGCTCTGAAGAGCAGGACGCTCTGAGAAGTGGGGAAATGCGGGGAAGAGGAGTGGGCGAAGGCATGTCAGTGCAGTGAGGAGTCTACCATGGAGGAAGTGGGGAGTAAGGTGGGCAGGTGCTGGGTTTGGATAGAGGAGGTTATCAGGGAAAACACAGAAAGCTTTGGAAGGACTTGATGACTTCTTCCTCCTAAGTCTGATTTTTAAAAATGAAAATCATTATGGAATATTTTAGACTGATATTCATAGTTGCTACTCCCTCCTTTGCTCTTCCAAAGTAATTTCTTAAAGCCAATATTATGGGGAGATGTCTGCATTAAACTATCTTTAATATCCTAAAAGACCTTGTTCTTGGACACCTGGGCCACTAGGAGACCTCTCATGTGTCTTATCAGTGGAAACCTCTAAAGGGGCAAGCAAGGAAAGGTGGTGAGAGGGAAACTCTTAGCCAAAGCAGAGAAGCAGCAAGACCCCTTTGGTGTGTAAGCGGTGGGGAGGGTGAGCGGTGGGACGTGGAGGCCAGATGACAAAGCCAGTGGGAACATTCTCCTGGGGAAAGGACACTTCTTTGGTACCGTCTTTTCACATGGGCCTCCTCTGGTTTCCAGGTGGATATGTGCAGTCTGGTTGATATCATACCAGGAGTGGCTGTGGGCCGTGGCGGTAGCCACGTGGCTTCTGCAAGGCTGAGAACACTGCTGCGGCCTGGTTTGCCTCACAGGCTTGGAGTGTAGAAGCATAGGAATTGGCTTGAAGGTTGAGGGGTAGAAGGAGGGTATGGTTTAGAAATAGCACAAAGTTGCCGAAAGACAGTTCAAAAGACTGTTTACTTCCCCCCGCCTGCCCCCCCACCCCGTTATTAGAGCAATGCGTAATTACCAGAAAACATTTGGAAATGTGGAAGAAATGTAAACACTCATAGTCTGACAATTACTGTTAGCCTTTCGACATATTTCTTGCAAACCTTTTCTCAATTATCATGTTTTAGTTTGCTTTGCTTCATGATGATCAAACCAGATATATAATATATGTTTAACTTTTTGATCTAATGTTATAATGTCAACATTTGTCCATTAAACGGTGAATTTTTATTTATGTGTCAAGCAAAATTCTCTTACCAGTTTATGAGCAAACCAAGGACCTTCTGGATGATAGCTGAGGGAGAAGTAGCAGCCGGGGCTGGAAGGCGGGAGGGTTATTTGTCCAGAGCGCTCATGTCAGGAGCCCTGTTCAGGAGCAAGTGAATGCTGAGGGTGGGTGAGGCCAGTGCTGGTCCTAAGGAAATCCTTCCATTTACCCTTCCCACCTCTCCTGATTTTGAGAGTTCTAGACCAATCCAAGAGTGGTTAGCACATTAGCCACTGAGCCTCCAGGAGGTTCCTGCAGGCCCTAGAACTAACCTTCTTTGAAAGAAAGAATCCTGGAACCTCCCACAGCTATGAAAATGAGACCACTCTGGCTGCTTCACTCTTCAAAGAAGGGAACACCTGGGTAAGCTGCCCTTTCCCTCTTGGCCTCCCAGGCGCTCAGCTGACTGACTGACTCCATTAGCTGTGTGTAGCTTCTGTAGAGTAAGCAAGCATGTGGTGGAAATTATGAGTAGTGTGCTGGCTCCAGGTTTATGATTTTTTTTTTAGTATGTAAGTTCATTTGTTAATTAGCTGGTTAGTTATGGGGAAGATCCATGTGCTCCAAGGATGAAAATAGGACCTGGGAAGGTGCTTTCTGCAGACTGCTCAGTGTCTCTGAGACAGGAACAAACAGCTTGTTTACTTACAGAGGAATGTGCTATCCGCCAGGGATTTTTTTCTTCGCCTGACTAAATTATCTGAGTGTGGCATAAAAATGAAAATACCCAGAGTAACAATGAAATGGCTTAACGAATCATTTATATTAAATACAAGTTTATTGCCATGCTTTTCTCTCCCTAGTTGGCATGTTCCCCCCTTCTTAATCTAACCGAAATTGTTTCAAGATTGTATTCATCATGGCACATGGGGAAATCACACACTTCTGAAACAGGCCCACTTGGGTTTGAATCCAGCAAAGGAACTGACACAGTCCTGCAGTATTTTCTCAATACTTGTATTTTCTTAGCAGGAAGATGGAAACAGTAACACCTATCTCCGTAGGAGCATGTGAGATGAGGTTTGTGAGTACTGGGACTTAGAGGGCTGGCCCTTGGTAAACAGTGGTTATTATCTCTTCTCACACTGCCACTTAGGAGACCCGCATGCCTTGCGGTCCCAATGGCCTGGACTGGCCTGGCCTGCCTTTGAAATGAGATGCCTAAAATGAGATGGCTGGTGCTCTGTGGCATGTACCTACGGAAGCTTGAGGCAGATAAAAACAGCCAGGTTTCCCAGAGATTTATGGTTCTGAAGCTCATCTTTAGTAAGTACGGATCTTAAATTCATACTTACTGGGCCATTTGCCCAAACGCAGACTAGAAACCATTCATATCTGTGGAGTTGCTGGAAGAACAGTTTCTCAGTCCTTTTTCAGAATTTCCATCTGAATGCACTTAGTTTTGCTGCTGGCAGAAGAGTACCCCGAAAACATTCAGCAAAGGTTTTGTGATCTCTTGGGAGGAAAGGTGTTACGCAAATCACTCGTAAGTGCACAAGAAGAGGAATTGTGCCAGAATTGCTTTTTGGAAGAAGAGATAACTCCAACAGTTATCCTGTGTACTGAAGTCATTTCCTGCACTGGCGATTTTCCCATTAACCCTAAGCATGGTCCCTTGCCTGTGGCCTCTTCTCTGGGCACCCCTGACCCACCCAGGCATGGTATGTGGTGGGACAGTCCCAGCTGCATTCCCAGGCAAATACTCCTGCCCCTCCAAGTTGTCAGTCCTCTCCTGGGGGCTGTTTTTCATCTATACTAATTTTCACCTTTTATTCCTGACTTGTGGCAGCTTGTCCTGAGCTTTGGATAAACAGAAAGGATGTGTCACTCCCTCCAGTGCCTTAGTTCAGGACAGGCCAGGGCACAGTATTGCCCTGGATCTCATGAAGACGGGCTTTGCCCTGGCTGGCCTGTTTAGGCAGGAACACGTGTTCTCTGTCCCACATCTCCTGCTGTTTATGTTTTTTAAGTGTAATTGAAGCCTTCAGCCCTAAGCACTGTGGATCCAGGCCCCCACCAACTTCTTGACAAACTCTTGGTGAATTTAAGCAGGCGGGCGGTTCTTTTGTGCCTTTGCATGTCTTATTTTTTAACCCACAAAGTTAGTCATTTCCATAGTGAGCAGGGGCTGTCCAAGAACCTAGGTTCAAAGTGATTCTTTCTTGATATCTGTAATGGAGAGATGTTTCCCAGGGACTGTCAAGTCTGATTTGTGCCTGAAAAGATGTTTGTTTTGAAGTAGTGCTTGGTGCAGGGTGGGAATACCTCACCTGCTGGGTTGAGGAATGCAGATGGGGACTGACCCTGTAGGTGGGTCAGTTAATAAGCAAGCAGCCCCTGCTGGGCTGAGGTCAAAGGGATCCTGTCCAGCCAGAGGGATTGACTCCATTGACCAGCTGGCTCTTGGGAGTAAAGACTCATTGACCAGCTGGCTCCTGGGAGTAACCGTTCTCTAGAGTAACTTCCTCATCTCCTGAGCAGACCGTCGGGGTTGGAATCAGGGGCCTGGGGGGCAACTGCACACTCAAATTTTCTCATTAAATTACACCTATCAGTACATACTGCAGTTGGACACAGCGTGCTCTGTTTCCGTTTCCAGCTTCCCAGTGCAACGTCAGCTTAAAGAAGCAGAGGAGCCGCAGCATCCTTAGCTCCTTCTTCTGCTGCTTCCGTGATTACAATGTGGAGGCCCCTCTACCCAGCAGCCCCAGTGTGCTTCCGCCACTGGTGGAGGAGAATGGTGGGCTTCAGAAGGTCAGTACTGGTGTGGAACCGTGCACCCCATAAAACTGCAGTAGCGGCCTATCTGATGAATATCCTTAAGAATATGTGATAGTATATGTACAGCCATTTACTTAAGCAGTTGAAATTACCAAGAAAAGTAACCTTTTTTGATAAAGGATCTCTCATTTAGCAACCAAGGATTATGTTTCATGGCAGTTAAATGAGTCACTTCACATTTTTATAACATTCTCTCCTCGGAAATTGAATGCATGAAATAGTTAAACAACTAGTAGCGGGCTCACGAATAGATAAAAAGGGAAACAGACATAGAGAAGAGCTGATAATAATTGAGTTTAACTACCTTGTTTAACAACAAACGTGTTATATGTTCTTTTGTATGTATCAAATAAAATATGTCAGATTGTCACAATAGGTCAAAAACCAAAATCTACCCACATGCTAACAGACACATCTGAAACGAAGTTACTCAGAACAGTTAAAAGTATAAGGATGAGGCCAGGGGCATGGTGGCTCATGCCTGTAATCCCAGCACTTTGGGAAATCGAGGCGGGCAGATCATTTGAGGTCAGGCGTTTGAGCCCAGCCTGGCCAGCATGGCGAAACCCCTTCTCTAGTAAAAACACAAAAATTATCTGGGCGTGGTGGTGCGCACCTGTAATCCCAGCTACTCAGGAGGCTGAGGCTGGAGAATCACTTGAACCCAGGAGGCGGAGGTTACAGTGAGCCAGGATCACACCACTGCACTCCAGCCTGGGTGACAAGAGTAAAATAAAAAGTCCAAGGAAGAAGGATGAATGAAGGGACTTCATACAAGTATAAATTAAAAGAAAACAAGGGTTACCATATTAATCTCAGTCAAAATGGAATTTCAGGTAAAAATCACTTAAAGATTACTCTTCATCATGAAGCTAGTTGCCATTTGAGGACACAAAAGTCATAAAACTTTATGTTCCAAATAACACGAGCAAAGGGCATGAACAGGTAATTCACAAAATAAGAAATACAGATAGTCAAATGTGAAAAAAGAAAACTGTTGCACACATAAACATATGAAAAATATTTAACATGTTTAGTAATCAAAGAAATGCAGACTAAATAATGAGATACTGCTTTCCAGCTTTCAACTTACCAAAGATATTTTTAAATCTAACATTTGGTTTTAGCATGGAGTGGCAGGAGGGAGAATAGAGAATGTAAGTAAGTGGCTGGTTATCAGTGTTAATTGGTGACACCTTTCTGGAGGAAAAGTTGGTAATGTGATCTTAAAACCCTAACAATATCCCTGTTTGTTGACGCAGGCAGTTCACGTTATAGACATAATTATGAATGTGCAAAGATTTAACCTTAAGGTACCATCCAGCATAAATTATAAAACCAAAAAATTGTAAGCAACTTGATGTTCAACAATAGGCAATTGGTTTAAAAAAAAAAAAAACTATGATATGTGGTAAATATTGCTGATATAAAGAAATGGATAGGCCAGGCGCGGTGGCTCAAGCCTGTAATCCCAGCACTTTGGGAGGCCGAGGCGCGTGGATCACCAGGTCAAGAGATCGAGACCATCCTGGCCAACATGGTAAAACCCCGTCTCTACTAAAAATACAAAAATTAGCTGGGTGTGGTGGCGCGTGCCTGTAATCCCAACTACTTGGGAGGCTGAGGCAGGAGAATTGCCTGAACCCAGGAGGCGGAGGTTGCAGTGAGCCGAGTCGTGCCACTGCACTCCAGCCTGGCGCCTGGCAACAGAGCAAGACTCTGTCTAAAAAAAAAAAAAAAAAGAAAGAAATGGATATAGTGTCTCTCTTGCTCTTTCACACGTATACACACAACAAGCATTTATAAAACTAGAAGGATGTATGCCAAAATATGAAGAGGTTATCTCATATTGCTCATACTGGTGGAATTATGGCTAGGATTTTCTCCTTCCCTCTATGCTTTCTCCCCTCAGCTTTCATAAAATCAGTTTAAATTACTTTTATGATTTAAAAAATCATGTTAAAACTACATATGGATGTAAAGAAGGGAATTCTGGGAAGATGATGCCTGAGCACATAGCTCTATTAAAATTCCCTCCCAAGATAAACCCAGGTGGGCCTGCTGGGAGAGCCTGGAAAGTGCATTAAGGCCCACAGCTTTCCTGACACCTTTAGGGTAGAGAGCAGGCACAGAATTCATTCCCTCTGGTACTCAGTGAGAAGCAGGGAACCACCAGCAGAGGAAAATGCTGGTGTCTCCCTGAGTCCTTGGACAAACACTCAAATGTATAGTCCTGTGAGGTCAACTAGCCAGCAGGAGCTGGCAGATCGCCGTGAAAAGGGCCTGACTGCCCACATAATGTGTGTGGTCCTTGGAGGGGCTGCCCTGGTGAGCTGGATTGCTTCCAGTGCTTGTGTCTTGGAGGAGCCAGTAGCATAGGGGCTTTCTTCATCTCTGAGGTTTATTAACTTGGGCTCTGCTGGGCTGTGAAAAAAGCCCTCCTTGCTGGGCCTTGCAGTCCTCCCTCATTTGTCATATTCCAGAGAGCCTCATAGACTGACCTGCACAGACACTAAGGGAACATACAACCTGTCACAAGCAAAGAGAAATGCAGCCTCCACTGAGAAGGTCCAAGTCGAAAAAGCTGGAGTGAGACTCCCACTGAGGTAAAAATAATGGACAAGATGGAAAAGAACTTCAATGGACGACTCAGGAAATGAATTATGAGTGTAAAAGTAACATTTGGAACTTAAAAACTCATGATTTCTAAATATAAAAATTCAGTAAACAAACAGAAAAAGAGAATGGTCGTTGCTGGGAACTGAATTCATGTTCTGGAAAAGCAAGTGGAAGAAGAAATATCTTACAATTCAGACCAGAAACACAGAGAGGGTAGTTGTGAGAGGGGACAGCAGGCACCTAGGAGATGGACATGCACGCATTAAGGGTTCCAGAGAGAAAAAGTAGAAGAAAATTTTCTCGAGCTGAAAACAAATCTTGACTCTGCAGGAGCTCACCAGGTCCACAGCAGGATTAGCAGAGGAGCACGTGCCTAGATGTATCTGTTGCAATTCTGAAATTTAAGGACAAAGAGAAATTCTTGCAAGCTACTAGAATAAGTTATTTTCGAGGAAAACAATTATATTAGTATCAGGCTTCTCATCAGCAACACTAAAAGCCAGAAGACTATGAAAAAATGTTTATAGGCTACTGGGAGAAAAAAAATATAAACCAAAAATTCTGTATGTGACCAAGATATCGTTTATCTATTGAGACAGAAGTTTTTAAAACATGTAATGATTCAGAGAGGGAACAAAAATTAATCTGGTTGAGATTGATACTCAGTTATGGTATAGTAATTAAAAATGTTAGAAATAGGCTGGGTGCAATGGCTCATTCTTAAAATCCCAGGACTTTGAGAGGCTAAGGCAGGAGGTTTGCTTCAGCCCAGAAGTTTGAGACTAGCCTGGGCAACATAAGGAAACCCCATCTCTGCAAAAAAAAAAAAAGAAAAAAAAAATTAGCTAGGTGTGGAGGTGTACACTTGTAGTCTCTGCTACTCTGGAGACTGAGGTGGGAGGATTGCTTGAGCCCAGGAGGTCGAGGCTGCAGTGAGCCATGATCGTACCATTGCCGTCCAGCCTGGGTAACAGAGCAAGACTGTGTCTCAAAAAACAATGTAGAAATAAGTGTAATTATTAGGAATAGAACTGTAACAAATGGCACAATTGGAAAAATAGATCTTTAAAATTCACAGAGGAAGGAAGGAGAAATAAACAAATTGAACAACTCATGAAAATTAAGGAAAGGGAAAAAGAACAAATAACAGATAATAAATAGCAAACGTAACATAAAGAATAGGCATAAAACCAAGTTTGATGAACCAGATTCTTCTAACAAAGACCAAGACTACATCAGCTTGGTTTGACAAATTCGGCTGTGTGGTATTTCCAAGAATATACCTGCCATCAAGTAGGAATGATTTTGTCAGTAAATAAAAACTGCTGGGCACAGTGGCTCACGCCTGTAATCCCTGCATTTTGATAGGCCAAGGAAGGAGGATTACTTGAGGCCTGGAGATTGAGGCTGCAGTGAGCCTTAACTGCCCTCCAGCCCACTGTGGGTACCAGAGCAAGATCCTGTCAAGAAAGGCAGAAGGGGTGGAGGAAGAAAGCTGACAAACAATAGCTCAGACAACTGGATTACTTTTCTCACATAAAAAGCCTGAGTCAGGTAGTTGCTGGGGTTGATTTAGATTTCTGATGATGCCATCAAGAACCTGTTCTGTCTGTCTGCTCCCCTATCCTTGGTATGTTTGCCTTCATCCTGTTTGCTATTTATGATCTCAAAATCACAAGCTTCAGATATCATGACTACATTTAAAGGAAGAAGATGGGGAGGGGTGGCACTGGCCATGCCTGTCCCTTTTATGGAAAGTAAACGCTTTCACAGAAAAACACAGGAGACTTCTGCTTATGTCTTCTTGGCCTGACATAGTCCCTGGCAGATTTCTTTTACTTACTGCCAAAATCATTTCTATCTGATGACAGGTATATTCTTGGAATTACAGTGGAATTAGTCAAACCAATTGGATAAAGCAGTTTGTCACATGGCTACCCAATAGCAACAGGGGAGGAATTGAGCCCAGCATATTCCTGCTCTCAACAAAATCAGGAGAAGGGAGGAATGACTAATGAGTAGATATACTAGTCAGTATGGGTTTGTTTAGGCTTCAGTGACAACCTCAGAACCACAGAGGCTTAAACCGTCAAGTCTATTTTTCACTCATGCCACTTCTTTATAATGGGTTGGCTGAGGCTGAGCCTTCTGTTCTGTGGCACCATCCAACAGAAATGTCATGTGAGTCACATATATAATTTAATTATTTTCCAGTAGCCACATTAATACAAATACTTTTAAAACAATTGAAATTAATTTTAATAACATTTTATTTAACTATATCCAAAATATTTCAATATGCAATCAATAGAAAAAAACATTTTAGTCAGTTTATATTCTTTTTATCTTACCACTTCGAAATCTGATGTGTAGCTTACACTTACAGCACATCTTAATTTGACCAGCCACATTTCATGTGCTCAATAGCCACGTAGAGTAGGAGCTACCATACCAGACAGCGAAACCTTCTTATCCTCATTCACGTGCCTGTGCTGAGGAAGAACCCATCTCTGCTTCCGTGACTGTCACAGCAGGACAAAGGAATGTGATAAATCACACTGGCTGTTAAAGTTTTCACTGAGAAAACTCAGAAAAATATGCTTCATTTCAACTTACATTTTGTTGGTTAAAGTAAGTCACAGCCAGGCACAGTGACTCACACCTGTAATCCCAACACTTTGGGAGGCCGAGGTGGGCGGATCATCTGAGGTCAGGAGTTTGAGACCAGTATGGCCAATGTAGTGAAACCCCATCTCTACTAAAAATACAAAAATTCACTGGGCATGGTTGTGGGTGCCTGTAGTCCCAGCTACTCAGGAGGCTGAGGCAGGAGAATCACTTGAACCTGCGAGGCAGAGGTTGCAGTGAGCCGAGATCGTGCCATTGCACTCCAGCCTGGGCAGCAAGAGTGAAATTCCATCTTAAAAAAAAGTAAGTCACATGACTGCATCTAACTTCAAGGGGAATGGAAGTGTAATCTTCCCACATATTTAGAAAGAAACTGGAATTATTTGATGGACAGTGCTAATGACAATTACAGTAGGTGACAGTTTCTGATGCAACATCTAACATATAAAGGAAGGTGGAAAATAAAGAATTGGGCGAAATAAATAAGGCAGATTAAACAGAAAGAAAGCAAGAGTGACAATGTTAATACCAGATAAAGCAGAATTCAAGCATTATACAGGATAAATGGGGGCACTTTATGGCAAACTAATACATGAACTGTATAGTAGCCCATAAACCTTTATATATAAAATCAACAGTGCCGCCAAAGAAGAAAACTAAACAGGATAAAAACCTGTCTTCTGAAAATAAACAGCAAACAACACAGGAAAATCAATGGTAGGTTCTGGCTAATGGAATAAGCCAAGAAAATGAGACAATTGGTATAAACATGGAAAAGATAGAAAATTAGTCTTATTTGCAGATGACATGATTGGTTTACAAAGAAGACCCAAAAGACTCTACCAAGGTTGATTCAGATCATTAAAAGATTTTGATTTCTCACGTTTATGAGAAATGTGTGTGCTGTTTCTGGATAGAAAGGCTTAAGTTCCTCCGAGACAAACAATGTCAAAGAATAGCCGAGAAACTTAGAAGAAAACAAGGAAGACAGCTTGCCTTGACAGATATTAAACCCTATTCTGCATGTTGGTGGAATATGTATGAGGGGTTTCCCCTGTGATCGGTATTCCAGGCCCAGATTCTGATCTCTCCTCTCAGTGTGCATTCCTCACACTCTCCCTCCCTCAGTTTAAAAATCACTGGGGTAGAGAATTGCTGTAAGTGAAGAGAACATAGTTTGTACCCTAGGCCTGTAGAGGGGAACAAAGAGGAGAATGGCTGCTATTTAAAAGTTATTTAAGGCCGGGTGCGGTGGCTCAAGCCTGTAATCCCAGCACTTTGGGAGGCCGAGGCGGGTGGATCACGAGGTCGAGAGATCGAGACCAACCTGGTCAACATGGTGAAACCCCGTCTCTACTAAAATACAAAAAATTAGCTGGGCACGGTGGCACGTGCCTGTAATCCCAGCTACTCAGGAGGCTGAGGCAGGAGAATTGCCTGAACCCAGGAGGCGGAGGTTGCGGTGAGCCGAGATCGCGCCATTGCACTCCAGCCTGGGTAACAAGAGCGAAACTCCCTCTCAAAAAAAAAAAAAAAAGTTATTTAAAAATAGGGTCTATGTAGATGAAATGATAGGGAGAAATGTCATGGCCCCCCTGGAAGCTTTCCTGGGTTACTCAGCTGCGTCTGTCGGGAAACAGAAGCCTTTGAAGACAGTTCCTCCAGCAAAGCTGAGCTCACTTGGACTTGGTGTTCTTTCATGAGCTTCCTTCTATTAACATTCGTCAAGATGGCTTTTTAGAGAATTATGATAACTTTGAGTTAATATAGTTAATCCAAAGTGGGAGTGATACATTATTTGCATAACAATTGAATGGTCAGCCCAGGAGACCAGACGCCAGAAAAAGAGCCCTGTCAGAGTGGGGCGGCGAATTCCCAGAGGAGGACCCTCTGCCTCTTGCACTCAGCTTGATCAGGACAGAACACAAAGCCTAGGCCTGTTAGATGTGGAAGCAGATTTCAGGTCCAGTTCTACTGCCGAGTCCTTGGGTATCTGTGCCTCTAGGAATTCAGCATGCCAGAGGAAGAGGGAAGGCCATGGACAGAATGGGACAGATGACCTCTAGGGTTCCATCCACCCTGCATATTCACTTTCGCCCTGGAGAAGTGGAGATTTGGAGCCTTTGAGTTTCCAGCTGCTTCTGCAGCAGTGGCTTATGGCAGCAGCCATTGCCACCATCACAGCCACAACTTGGACCTACAGGCCAGAAGCTTCCAGAGGCTGGGAGGAGTCAGCACCCCAATGGCAAAGACCACGGAGGACCTCTAAGGGCAAGGACATTGTAAAACAGATTGCTGGACACTCACAAATACATACATACCTCATGGTGTATATATACGCATACATGCGTGCAAGCTTCTAGGGTCATTTTCAAGCCCAAATGTCTTTCTGGATCACCACCTTTGCCTGCTCGTAGTGGGCGTCTTGTCGGGCCCTGCAGATGCATCGTTGTGGTCTTTCACATTAATGTGCTCATCTCATCGGAAGTGTGTTCTGGAGGTGTACCTCTGTGCAAGGCTGTCTGCACTCTCCCGCTAGAGCAGCGCTTCTCAACTGGGGATGATTTTGCCCTGCAGGGAACATGTGGCAATGTCTGAAGACAGGTTGCCACTAGAAGGGGAAGGAGCGTCTGCTGGCATCTGGTGAGTAGAGGCCAGGGATGCTGTTAAGCACGCTGCAACAATGAAGACGTCCCTCACAAGAGACTGTCACTAGTTCTACTCTAACGTGACCCGGCTGCGTGTGGCAGCACACACCTGTGGCCCCAGCTACTCAGGAGGCCGAGGCAGGGGGATGGCTTGTACCAGGAGTTTGAGGCTGCAGTGAGCCATGATCACACCACTGCACTCCAACCTGGGTGACGGCAAGACCCCGTCTATAAAATAAAATAAAAATAAGGAGACCCAATAGGCTTCTGGTTTAAATCACGTCCACCAAATACTATGCAGTCGTAAAGCAAAAAAAGAGGTCATGTCATTTGCAGCAACGTGAATGGAGCTGGAGGCCATTAATCTAAGCAGACTAATGCAGGAACAGAAAACCAAATACCACACGTTCTCACCTATAAGTGGGAGCTAAACACTGAATACCCATGACACAAAGAAGTGAGCAGCAGACACTGAGGCCTACTTGAGGGTGGAGGTGAGGAGGAGGGTGAGGATCAAAAGGCTACCTATTGGGCCCAGTACGTAGTACCTGGGTGACAAAATCTGTGCACTAAACCCCCATGACATGCAGTTTCCCATATAGCAAACCTGCACATGTACCCTTGAACCTAAAATTAAAGTGTTTTAAAAAGTGTGTCCTCTACCAAGTATGCCTGTAGGAGTTGTGACCTCCTGAGTCCCAGTATGAGGCATAATATTATTTAAGAGCTTCTGAAATGAATTTCTCTGTGCAAGTTCTTGAAAACTTCAATTTATTTGATTGCATTGTCTGTTGGAAAGCAGCATAGCTCTGCCTTGAATGATGTTAGAAGAAAGCTTAAAATCCTTAAGCCCGAAATCTGAAAAAGGAAGGAACCGTGGAGATCATCTCAAGAGGAAATGGTACTTGCTCTTATACTGCAGAGGTGATTACTAGGGGTTGGACATAATCAAGAAGTTACCCAGTGGTTCTTAGCATCAAAACAGAGCTCAGAAAGGTGCCAGCGGCTGCCATTGCCAGCCATCAGGTTTGGCCCCTTCACATGAGACCTCATTATCACTGAAACCCTCTTAATAAAAATGGACACATCTTTTCAAAAATCCTTCAGTGTACAAGGCATGGAAGCAGGGCATTGCCTTAGTAGGCCATTTAAAAAAAAAAAGAAACAGAAACTGGAAATGCTTAATGGAAATAAACTTTTTTATTAGCATTTATTAACAATGCCATAATGAAGTGTTTCCATCAATTAGGTTTGGAATGGCTGGCATTTGGGGCTGAGGAATAATGAGGCCTTTTCTTGGGGCCTAGGTTTTCTTAACACTCCCTGTAGATGCAGGTTTTATTCCCCTTAAAGGAGAAAGCTGTCCCCGTGTCTGTTTCCTGGGAGGGAACTTCTTGTACCTTGCCTTGGTCCCTCTCCCAGTCTTCCCCAGAGAACCTCCTGGAATGACTAGCGGGTCATTGTCATCTGCTGAACGTGTCTCCCATTCCCTGTATATGAGATCGACTTAGTCTTTTTAGGGAAAAACTTGCTTAAAAGAAAAAACAAACAGTTATTAGAGGGAATCAAGTCTTAAAGCATGAGTTTTTATTTTTGTTTTTAAATTAAGGATTGCATTCCTGGGAGTAAGGGAGGTGCTATTTAAATACACAAAATGGTTTGTGAGCCTCAGGAGTCCCGCCTGGCTTGTTAGGAGAGGGGGTGTCTGAGATACAGAAGGAGCCTCGCCTTAACTGTGGAAAATTTTCCGGTTCCTCCTGTTCATTAAACACCACCAAGGTACAGAGAGTGGCAGATCCTGCAGCTGCTGTGCTCGAGAGGGCTTGAAGTTTCTTTTGAGAATATGATCTTCTCTTCAAACCTGACAATGATTTTTTTTTTCTTTTTCCTCAGGGTGACCAGAGGCAGGTCATTCCCATACCAAGTGTATGTATATTTATCTAATTTTATTTATTAAAACAGTCATAAAATCTTGTGGCTTTGGGCCTACTGATATATAGGATTTTTTAAATGTTATTGCTTATGTTGAGTTTATCATGTGGTGTAAACAACTCTGTTTTGTTAAAAAGAAAACTGAAGCTAGATTTTAAACTGAGAGAGGAAGTTCTGTACAGAGACAATTTCCTTTCTCAGGAACAGCAGGGCAGCCAGCATTCATTAACCCAACTCTCATTTTTCCTTTCTGAGAAGGGGCTCCAAGCTGAACAAGCTGAGGTTGCTCAGAGCCCTCACCCACACCCCACCATCTTAGCCTCAACTCCATAGATTGGCGGGAACGTTCTTTGCCCAGACATGGTTCTTTGCAGCAGGTTCAGTCCCAGGTGACCATACCATTTCTAACTTCTCAGTGTTGGTAGCATGACTGGAGCTCCGAGATCAGAAAAGTCCCCCTGATTATATTCTCTGAACTTGCAGGGCCCACCCCACCGGCCTGCTGTGCTGAACCTCTGCCCCAGCTGGGCACTCCCTGAGGCCACCCCTACTTCTGTTGTCAACTCTGAAATTTGTTCCACCCTCGCACAGTCCTGCCCCAGCCACCCCTCACCCTTCTCTTCCTCCTGCTCTGCCAGCAGAGTTACCCAGCCTGAGGCTGGTCAGCAAGAAGCAAACTGAAGACTGACCCCCAAAAGAAACTTACAGTTGAGATGTCTGTGTCCAAACAAGACCTTTCAAATAATCTTATGTCCTTAGAGAAGGATTTAGGTTTCAAAGTGTGTCTATAAATTTATTTTTTAGTCTGCAAAGATTATCAGATTCAGATTATTTGATTCAAATCTGTTCATTTCTCTTTCCTTGGAGATTTTCACATATTTTTCTGGGAACATCCAATAGACACAGCAGTCTTACATTGAAAAGAGTGGATTCCATGCATACAGGTTGGCTCCAAAGGCTTTGGCAGTACATGTCACTTACAAATTGCCCAAAAAGTTTATAGTAATTTCATTTTCCTCAAAACTCTAACTCTTCATTGACTAAGAAGTTGCAAGAGTTTGTGGAGTGGTTCTGACTTTGCCCCTATGCCTGAGGGCTGGGCTTTGTTGGGAAAACTGGCTTTGATCAAAAAGACTGACTTAGCAACACAACTTTTTATCCAGCGTTTGTGGGAGATGCCCAGCAGAGTTAATACCAGAAAACTCTTTAACCTTTATACAAAGTAGTTTTTGATACTTTTTTCCTTCAAAGGTACCTACATTAAACAGATGGCAGGTACCAGCACTCCTTCTACCTTCAAGATTACTATTGCTGTTTTTCCATAAAGCTCATTGGCAGCCATGTGCAAAGTTAAGTGCAGAACAAAAGCACTTGTCAGTATTAAAACCCCTCTGAAGAAACGGATCCTTTTTCCACAAATCTAAACTCAGCCATGTACAGAATTCTGAAATAAGATAAACAAGAAGAAAGTCCCTTATGTAATTGATCCTGGTAATAGATCAATAAACTGCCGACTGTCCTACATGTGAGATGTTGTTGGCTCAGACCATGTGAACCTCTAACTATTTGCCCGAAGAAACAGAGCTGAGCTAGAGGCACTTGCATTTTTGAATGATGAGCTCCAGAAAAGCAGTGGGTACAGTGTGATCTCCACTGCCTGCTTTGCATATAGGATTGGTCCCAGGTCCATCCAGGGCCAGCTGGACCCTGGAATCAAGTCTTGGGAGCCCCTGCAAAATCTGCACCTACCTGGAAAGGTCCCAGATTACATAAGCAGAGTGATCCTGGCCTTTCTGAACCTCTGGGGGACCTGGTCAGTGCTGGGGGACGTGGTCAGTGCTGGGAGCCCTGAGAGCATAGGGTGCCATACACAGGACCAGATATCCAGGCTTGTGCTGAGCCTCCAAACCAGGTACCACAGCCTCCTGAAAGCTTTCTTCAGGCGCTGAAGCTGGAGAATGCCTCTAAGCCTGTAACCAGAGCAGCTCCAGCTGGGGTCCCCATCTGTGCCTGGCACCTCACCCCTCTTTTTTCATTTGTGTACTGCTCTGTTTCTATATGTAGGTTTGGTTTTTAATTTTTTACTAACCGATAATTCAAGCTCATGGGTAATTTTTAAATATTGCAAGATTTGGGATTAACACCTGTGGAAATATATACGTAAATGAAGTTGAAAGATTAAGGTAAAAAGAAAATATCCCTCAACATAATCCTGCTACCTAGAATAACCACTCTTAATGTGTGTCATGTATCCTTCCATAAGTTTTCCAGACAAACACAAACATACTTATATGAATGAAGTTGTGTTGTATTCACCATTCTGCAAATTGCTTGTTGTTTCTAACAAGATGTCTTAAACATCTTTCCAAATGTTAGTAGGTATATATCTACCTCCTTGTTTTATATTTCATTGATGGCATTTACTTTATTTCCACTTTTATGCAATTACAAATATTTCTCTTAAAAATCTCCTCATTTTGGCCGGGCGCGGTGGCTCACACCTGTAATCCCAGCACTTTGGGAGGCCGAGGCAGGCAGATCACGAGGTCAGGAGTTCCAGACCAGCCTGGCCAAGATGGTGAAACCCCATCTCTACTAAAAACACACACAAAAAAAAATTAGCTGGATGTGGTAGCGTGCACCTGTAGTCCTAGCTACTCGGGAGTCTGAGGCAGGAGAATCGCTTGACCAGGGAGGCAGAAGTTGCAGTGAGCCAAGATGGTACCATTGCACTCCAGTCTGGGCAACAGAGTGAGACTCTGTCTCAAAAAAAAACCAAACAATCCTCATTTCTGTGTGCTTGTGGACTTGTTTGTGATCAGTTTCTATTTATGGAAATGCTAGGTCAAAGGATATAATTGTCCTCCAAAAGCCTATGCTAATTTTCATTCCCATGAAGTATCTGTGAGATTGCCTCATAGCCTTACTGAAAATGATTATCAAATGTTTCAATCTTTGCTCATCTGAAAGTAAAGAATGGTATCAGGCCAGGCGCAGTGGCTCACGCCTGTAAACTCAGCACTTGGGGAGGCTGCAGAGGGCGGATCGCTTGAACTCAGAAGTTTGCAACCAGCCTGGGCAACAGGGTGAAATGCTATCTCTATAAAATATACAAAAAATTAACCGGGCATGGTGGCATGTCCCTGTAGTCCCAGCTTCTTGGAAGGATCATGAAACCCCATCTCTATAAAAAATCCAAAAAGTTAACCAGGCATGGTGGCACGGGCCTGTAGTCCCAGCTACTTGGGAAGATTGCTTGAGCCTGGGAGGCAGAGGTTGCAGTGAGCCGAGATGGTACCACTGCACTTTTAGCCTGGCCTAGAGAGCCAGACCCGGTCTCAAAAAAGAAGATTGGTATCAATTTATTACTTTGATTTGCGTTTCCTTATGACTCAGTTTGAACAGCTTTTCACAAGTTCATTGGCTATCTTTCTTCTTCTCTATTCATTTCTTCTCGTTTTTTATGCTGTGTTGCTTATCGTTTTAAATTGTAAGGCAATTAGTACTTTTCCCCAGATGTCTGATATATCTTTTGGCCTTGTTTATTTATAATTATTTTGGCCACAAGGAAGTTTTAGTTTTATTTAAGTAAATATTAATGTCATCCTTTATGTTCCTTAATTTTATATTTTCTTCTAGTATGTTAATGGTTTCACCATTACACCTTCAAATCTTTGATCCATTTGGCATTTATGTCGGTGTAAGGCATGAAGTAGGAAACTATCTTTTTTTCCCAAGTGGCTACTCAGTTAGCCCAGCACCATTTGTTGAGGAATCCTGTTTTCCACACCTAAGGAGAATGACATCTTTATCCTTAGCATCAGTATCATTCGCCTCCCGACTGCCGGCCGGGATTTACTAGGAAGCTTCATGGGCTGTTTGGTGAAAGGCATTGAAAAATAAAAGATGCAGAGGGAAGGAAAGTTTGAAACCAAGTGTGGATGGTTAAGGCTTGAGGTGAGCATTAGAATGCCTCGGCCCCAGTGAGGAATGCCATCGGGCTGACCTGAGTCCTACCGACCCCACACTTTGCTTAAATTACACCCCACACTGATGCCCACAGACAAGATGCTGGCAGCATAACTGAGCCATAAAAATACTCAAAGGGGAGACAACTTGTTTTCTAACAGCTATGTTCCTATGCTGTTTGCCTAAGGCTTTTAATACAGCGATAGTACACTTCTTTCCACGAAAACATTATGAAGAACATACAAGCACGGTAGCTATTCCAGTTAAAACCACTCTAGAGTTCCTCTTGCTCCCCCCCATGTTAGGCCCTGACATCTGCCCTGAGCTCTGAGGGCTTGGGGAGCACAGCGTGCAGACCCTGAGCCTGAGAAATCTTAAGTAAGGAAACAATAATCCAATGTACAGGAAGAGGTACTGCATCTGTAAGATTTATGAGTTTGTGGGGTGGGCACTCCAAGAGGAAATAAGCTCAGTGTTAACTATTCACGGCTGCCAGTTCTCTGCCAAGGACAGGAAATTTCAGATTTACTCCCAGGAAGAGAACAGGAATGAATACCATTCCCAAATCATGGATGACAAGCCATGGTCCCTTCCTTCTCCACGCACCACCCAGAACTGCTCTTTGTGTACATTTGAACAAGTCATTTTGTATAAGAAAGACCTTTCCTGATATGACTGGTATGTCTCTTGTTCTTCCGCTTTATGAAGACCTCAGAGAAAACTTGGTTCAGGACATTTCTTAGGTAATGATTCAAGCATCACCTGAACAGATCAGTTGAAGCAAAAAAGCACTGTGTATTGTCATTATATAGCATCCTTACATTTCCAAGGACCCAGCTGTCCCAAAGAACTCTACCCATGGGCTGAAGAATTTGCATTAATCTAAAGCCCAGCTCCCAGGAAGCTGTATGCATTTAGGAAACAGCAGAGGATTAATGGAACCTCCTAGCCTGTTGCCCCCCAGCTTGGCCTTGTTCCCTGCAGCACAAGTTAAAATCAATAGCTTGCTTAATATGAGTCTCACCCTTCTCATCCTTCTCCAGCTTTTCTTTCTTAGACAGTACCGTGAGGGGTTTTACTTACCGTAATGCTTGTAAAGTGTGGGTTAACTGTGCTAAGAAAGTAATCTTTATTCTTGGATTTGGAAAATGAGCCACTTTTGGGAGATCTTTGATGTTTTCAGAGATGCTAGGGATAGAATTTCTAGATCCTTATTTTCCAGGCTAACAATTAAATTAATAAGTTAAAATGTTTCAGTAGTTTATAAACCCATAGGAAAAGAACTGGATAGATAGTAAAGCAAAAAGGGAGACATAGAAAAGAGAATGATTGCGTTTTACTCTCAGGTGTCTATAATCTTTACAATGAGAATGTATTTTTATGTTAACCAATTGTGTAATAAAAATTAAAACAGGCCGGGCGCGGTGGCTCACACCTGTAATCCCAGCACTTTGGGAGGCCGAGGCAGGTGGATCACGAGGTCAGGAGATCGAGACCATCCTGGTCAACATGGTGAAACCCTGTCTCTACTAAAAATACAAAAAATGAGCTGGGCATGGTGGCGCGTGCCTGTAATCCCAGCTACTCAGGAGGCTGAGGCAGGAGAATTGCCTGAACCCAGGAGGCGGAGGTTGCGGTGAGCCGAGATTGCGCCATTGCACTCCAGCCTGGGTAACGAGAACGAAACTTCGTCTCAAAAAAAAAAAAAAATTAAAAGAAATTTTATTCTGGTCACAAGCATGCTTTCTGCTCTGTTCCAAACAACAGAAATGACCCCCACCCTCTCTACTACCTTTACTTAGCTCCTCACACTCTGCCTTTTTAAAACACCCTTTGATACAGAACTTTGCAAATTTAATGTTTTAAATAACCTGCTGACTCACTGGTTTGTAATAAAGGATAGAGTCCTTTCTAGGTCCTAGAATTCCATGCATGCCTCCAAGGTGCATCCCCACATCCCTTCCCAGTGCTGCAGGATTAGGGAGGATTGCTTCCAGCTGAGAGAGGTGGGAGGCCGTAAAAGCTTTTAATTCTGGATGACGTTGGCAGGAAAGAAACACCCATGCTGTCTAGAGAGAACCCCTCCGAAGTTAGAAACACTCGTGTCTCCACATGTAGCCTCTTCCCGGGCAACCCTGGACAGTCCCTCTCTGCCAAGATGATCATTGTACTTGCGGATGTACCCAGCCTGTTGACTGCCTGTGTTACATTCGCTGTTGAACCAGCTGACGTCCAAAATTAACTTTTGGTCATTGACTAACTTTCAGCTTGAACCAAAAAATAGAGGAAATAGCCATGTAAAAGGAAATACAATTTGATTTCATTTTTTTCTTGTTTTATTTGATGAACGAAATTGTCCATTCTTCAGGGGCTCAGAATAGATTTCCTTGTGTTTTGTTTTGCATCAAATATTAAAGAGAGTATGACCTTCTTTGCAGGTCAGAAAATTAATTGTTAACACTGGATATTTAATATGCCACAAAGCAGACTAAAATACTTAAGATCATTTCTAGAATGAGGCAAAGCCTAAAGAAATAAATACTCTAAATTTAGTGAGGTTGGTGGAAGATACTTAGCATTTTATGGTTGGCTGAAGATAGCTAGCATTTTATTAACTCTTTATGACTTCTTTATCACAAGATTTGAGTCACCTGCTGCAAAGACACATAAATAGATTGATTGTTTGGTCAACACACAACATGTGGATTAAAATATAACTTTCAGAGGCAGAGAATCCAAGAGGTAAAAATACCACATTTGCTCAGTATTACACCAGTGTGGCAGCACAAGGCAGCAGTGTACCTGATTAGTTTTGTTTCCCAGTGTTGGGGTAACTCTAGACTGTATTTCGCTGGTGGGCCTATAGTTCCTCTTCAAGTTTTTAAAAAAATCTGTCACTAAAAAGAAAAATCTATGTGTGTGCCACAGTGAATTTCAGGCAAAATATGACCCCACGAAACAGACCTCCATTTAACTACCTATTATAATTAAATACCCATTCTTGTGTGATCCATTTCGATACTAATTGTAGCCACCAATATATGTTCGAGGCAAAATGCTGGGTGTGTTATTGCCATTATAATTGCTAGGTATTGTTGTCCCAATTTACAACCAAGAAAGTGACAGAACTGATGATCAAAACCAGGTTTGTCTGGTTCCAAAGCCGAGGACTTCGTAGTGTCATTCAGATAGTGGCACAGTATTTGGTAAAACTTCGGTTGCAAACGATTTATTCCTATTGTTCTTGATAAAAGTCCATTATATGCTTGACCAGGCATTTAAATGTCTGTTTTCATTTATCGCCTCAATAATGTCAATAGCGTCAAACAGTACCGGTGGGTTTGTCTTTTGCATAAAGGTAATACTGATTTATTTTTCCCTTTTAGCCACCAGCTAAGTACCTCCTTCCAGAGGTGACAGTGCTTGACTATGGAAAGAAATGTGTGGTCATTGATTTAGATGAAACATTGGTGCACAGTTCGTTTAAGGTAAATCAACATAAAAAACAATCTGGATCTTTGTGATTTGATAAGAGTTGTATGGGAAAATGGAAAATAAAAATGTATGACTTCACTCGTCATGGAGAAATCCCAGCAGCTGCTTATTAACCCAGGTGAACATTAACGAAAGTAGTTGAATATTAACATAATTAGTTTGGAAAGAAAACACTAAGCTACCAACATCACTGGGATCATTCTTAGGAGGTTTGCACTTTTCAATATATTCTAAACCCTGCAGAAATACTTTTTGGGTGGCACGAGGGACTCATGCGCCCAGGACACTGTTTGTATTTGTCAAGATGACCCAGGTGCTATGTGTTTTATTGGGACGGGCAGGAGGGCTCTGTTGGAAACTGACAAATGACTGCGTATCCTGGAGATTTTCCCAGATCAATTTTTGAAAGATGCCCAACTCTGAAGAAGAATTCCAGACTTCAGGGCATCTGAACAGATTCATCCACTTACTCTGAGCATCTTCACGACAAGAAGTGGCTGGAGTTTTTTACAAGCTTCACAGCTAAATGAGTACCTACCTTCGGGACTTGCCTCCTGAAGGGTGTGGAGGTGACACTCTTCCTTCCTGTCACCTTCCCTGATCTCCATCTTCCTGCTGGAGAAGCCGCAGAAACGGCCTCCATGCAGGAAGAGCTGTGGCAACACTGTTAAAGATTGACTTAATTAACCTTTTTTTTTAAATGTGAAATGAATTGTTTAAAAGAGGCAAATGATGAAAGTTTGGAAATGATGGGTTGGTGTGTTGGGGAGAAGAAGCAGGTGTTTAGGATTCTGGTCTTGTTTTCTTTGGGTTATTTCTGGTGATGGGACTGCTCTATCATATACTGCACGCCTCTTTCCCCTCCAGCCTGGGACTCCCCTTCACTGAGAGACTTGAAGGTCAGCATCCGTGATGGGGCATGTGTCTAACATGAACCATAGTCTTTCCTTACAAGTTGTAGGAAGCAGAAGAGCTGTCAAATATGCCTGAACACCTTTCTACCAGAAACATCCTTCTTTGTCCTCACTAAACGGAGACCTTTTTGGATAGGACAAAGCCCGTCTTTGAGTCCTTTGGAGAGTGGGGAAGAGACCACACTGACCTCTAGCAGTGAGAAATGGCCTTGTTCTGGCCACTGGGGCATGCAGAGATTACCTCATTCCCTAGCACTTGAGGGCCAGGCCCTTCCAGCTTTGGTCCAGGGGATATGGTGACCTTGTGTCTCAGCTCAACCCTAGACAGCATTGGAAGCCGTTTCTCCCCCATGGGCAAGTTGCTCAGGACTTTTCCAAGTCTCTGTGAAAGAAAGCCCTTCAGAGCAGGGGTTGGTTGCCATCACAGCATAGAGAACTTCCTCCCAAGCAGCTGTGGGAGTGTGGGGAACACTGGCCAGATGACCCGATGCTACTGAGGGTTCCTGGCTCGACAGGCAGGGCCTTGGCACTCCCACTGTCTCTAGGGCCTGCTGAGAGGGCATTGATGCCACGAGCTAATGTGAATGCATCTCCTTTCTTCCCTCCCCTGGCCTGCCTACATTTGCAACCAGAATATTCTTTGTGTTTTGTAAAGTTCTGGGCATTTCAAAGCCCTTTGAGAATCTGAAAGCTATGAACCCTCTCCCCCTTGAAAACGTTCGTCTGTACAACACACAGGCTCATGGATCCCAAGAGAAGAACCCTGGCCTCCTGATGGTGTACCAGGGCCTCCTTTACACCAGGAGAGGGGAGAGGAAGGACGGTGCTTGCTGTGAGCTGAAGAATGATTTTTTCTTTCTTAGTATACCCTGTGGAATGTGATTCCATAATCTAATGCCTTGGGAGAGTCTCTCTTTTCGGTCTTTCCTTTTGTTTTTTAGTACGATTCTGATTTTAGCTGTGAAATTATATGATATTGAACTCATCCTTGGCCTTCCAACTCTGGGAGTAAACAGTGAGCTTAAGCCAAGCACTTAGTTAATGGTGCCGTGATGCAGCATTATCCACGCTTTGCTTTTTTGTTTTGTTTTGAGTTTATGTATCAGTGAAGAGGGTTTGTGTGTACTGTGACCGGCTTAAAAGCAGACCTCAGTTCAGAGTCTGACTGGAGATGCTGTCCCCCCACCCCTGCCCAGTGGCCACCCCACACACCTCCTCGTTCCTTCTGGCTCTCCCCTCTTGTCCAGGGGTTTGCAGGCTGATGATTCGGTTGGGCCTGTTCATTTAAGTAGTTTTGTACCTAATTTGTGGAATTCCATTGAGAACTGTGTGTACGTTCATCACTGAGAACACGATGACTGCTGAAGAATCTTATTTGCATGTTAAATGTCATTAATATTGTGAAAGAGTTATTTTAAATATCCAGAAGTTTGTGGGTGTGCTAGATGTTGTGTTCATCGGAGCAGAGCAGTATAGGGTGGGCTGGCTCTCCACCCCCACCCAAGGCAGGAGCTGCTCCCAGGCTACCTGGGAGGGCCTGAAATCACTGATTCTCAGGATTGGTTGGGGCCATGGGCATGCATCAGACCCATCACAATAGCTAAGGAAGAGAGGAGAAACAGGTTCAGGGGAGAAGAGCCTGCCCCAGGGTGTGGCCTGTGGCCTCTGACTTTACCCCCACATGGCTTTGGCACTTTGAGTCCATGTGGCCAGCATCAGCTGAGCAGCCCATCACAGGAAAACTGTGGGTCCAAGTACAGTTTCCCTCTAGCAGCACTGTCCTCTGAGCCCATCAGGCGCTCAGCTCCTCCCTCTGGTGGCTAGCGGTGGTTCCCTATCACCCCAGCAGGACTCGGGGCAAGAGCTGGAGTTTTCAGCAGCCCCATGCTCTAGCCAAGCAGTGCCGTACATTTTGGTTGAGGCCAGGCAGATGATACTGGATCAAGAAGCTGAAAATGTAATGACATTCAGAATGGAAAATAATGTGCTTTCCTGCTTGTGCTTATTTTAAGGAACCTAAGGCATGCTTCAGCATCCTCCTCCTGAACTGTTTTTTCCAATAACCAAAACATTTGTCCAGACAAGCTTTTTTCTTGCTAAAATTTCCAGGGTTTTTTTTTTTTTTGTTCTCTCAGACGTATTGATTATCGTCTCTTTTCTCTCTAGCCTATTAGTAATGCCGATTTTATTGTTCCGGTTGAAATCGATGGAACTATACATCAGGTAAGAAATCGACACTAAATATGTGATTGAGTAATCAATCACATATCGTATGAACTTTATTTCTAAATTCTCGTTTCAGTAATAATTACTGAATCAAAAGGAAGCATACTGTAATAAATACAGGAATAAAATAAAATAAATATTTATAAATACAGGAAAAAAATAAAAGAAAGTAAATATTTATTACAGCATACCGTAATAAGTAAAACAGGATGTTTTTCTGCTTTTTTTCACTCCAGTGAATTTATTTTATACTGAGATTATAAGGAAAACGGTAGTCGTAAATATTAGGTGCGGTTACAAGTTCAAACAGTCCTTTGATTTGAAGCAGGCTTTCAGAAGTTTCCATATCCCCACTGGCCTAGCTTGGTGGTCTAACTAACTTCCTCATGTAATTGCTTTCGGCTACTTTCCTAGCAGGCCACAGGAAAATGCCACAAGTCACCCACTTATGGTGGATTCTCGGGAAGAAGTGTCCATTTTCAATGCCAGCTGCGCCAGACTGATCTTATCATTCCTGCATCGTTTTCTCCAGTGAATCTTTAGCAAATACCCAGCCCAAAAGAAAAAGGGGGGAGGGTGTGAGTTTTCGGATCTGCAGGCTGCTATGAATAAAGATGTCGTAGTCGGTTGGCATGCGTCTTCGTTGCTTCTGATTTTTTTCCCTTATCTGCATAAAGCTCTTCCGGAAATAGCTTCATTTATGAACGAATTGGAAACGTTGTAGGAAAACTAGCCTTAGAGGTTGAAGCCGGGGAGCTTTTGTCAGGTTTTCCACAGGGATCATCTAACCATCTTCCTTGTCAAGTCTAAGGTCTTAAAGGGAGAATATCTGGCCTGATAGCTCAGGAAGGCAACTTTCTTGCTACGAGTGACAACAGGATGTCTTTTCCTAGCACTGTCAGTAGTCTTTGGTTCTTAAGTGCAAGGTGTCAGAACTTGTGAAGGCTTGGGAATCAGCTGGTCTAGCCGCCTCATTGTCTAGTTGGAGAAACTGAGGCTCCGCCAGGGAAGGGATTGGTTCAGGGTCGTACAATGGGAAGAATTGAAATGAAAATTCCAGTCTCCTGCCTCCTGGCCCAGGTCTCTTTTCCTGATACTCAAGTCCCTTTTCTCCCATGTCCTTGCTTTCTTGCTTATTCTCCAGGATGTCCTGCCAGGAAATAGTCCCTGGGAGAGGTAGCTTTTTCCCTAGTGTTTCCACACTTCATGCTTTTAAAAGCCATCACAGAGCCAAAACGACAGGCACTTGGGCATTTAACATTTTCAAAATCATCAACTGAATTAACTCAGCATCTGAGAAGCAGTTAAGGCTTCTGCATGGATCATCTTGGCTTGTGTTACATAGTGCTCATGATGAGACAAAGGAGAGGCTGCCCAATGGCATGGCAAGAATTAGGAGAGAAATGAATCCTTCGTACCATGTGACTGTAAGCGTGACCGGCCTGCCCGCTGCTGACCCATTCTTGCAGGGGCCACTGTAGCTCCTCCATCTTGCCTGTGCTGTGATACCACAAGGTCCCAGGGCTGGGGTCAGAAATTCTCTCCTGAGGGAATGAAGCCACAGGCGCCAAGGGCAGGAGGACCAAAGCCCTGGCGAAGGCCGTGGCCTCGTTCAAGTAATCCAGGATAGGCTGTGCAGGTCCCAATGGGCCTATTCTTGGTTACTTGCACGGGGACGCGGGCCTGGACGCCGGCATCCGGGCTCAGGACTCCCCCTCTCTGCCAGAGGCACCAACGCCAGAGTTCCCAAATCAGTCTCCTGCCCTTTGCATGTAGCAAAGCTTCCTTTCCAAGCAGGACTCCCAGAGAGACTGAGGACCACAGGCCACACCCATTTGCTGGCAACAAGGAATCTTGTGGACAGAGTGGGAATCTGGAGCTGTTGCAGCCACAGGCCCTGCCCTCAGTGCTACCCCAGCCTCCCAGATCCTCAGAGCTGTGTTGACACCTACTCTGTGACACCCTGTTCCTCCAGACCCCTGTCCACCTCCTTCTTTCAGTCACCCATAAGTTTCCCACTGATTCCTGGTCCTCTTGAGCTCCTGCTTCTGACACCTTGAAAATGACAGCATGTGGGGCACAGGCCCCATCTCCCCTCTGCTCCTCCTGCCATTCTAACCTGCTCCATCCGCCATTCAAGGCCCTAACGTGCCCACCATGACCTGCCTCTCACTTCATCTTCAGCCACGTCCTGCTCCCGCTTCTCTCACTGCCTCTGCCGGCTGGGCATGCGGCCTGGCTGCTCTCTAACATCCCAAGTAATCTCAGGCTTTGGGTTTCGTGCTCCTACGGTTTTCCTCTGCCTGGAAGCTCCCTTCTTCTCATCCTTATTGGCCTGGTGAACGGCCATATGTTATCTTCCATGATCCCCTCTCCTTGTGAGGGGAGTTAATTGTCCTTAATGTATCCCTCTACTACGATTTTCATTATACCGTGTTTATCTGTTTATGTTTTTGCACGTATCTTCTCTAGAATGTGAGCTCTTCAAGGACAAGGCCTGTGTTTTATTCATCTTTGCAACTGCATCAGGCTGAGCTCAGAGCTGGGGCTCAGTAAATAATGTTGAATTGAGTTTTAAAGAGTTTGATTTATTTTAGTGCAGTGGCTAATTTCAAACCGAATTTATTCAAGTTTGAATTCGTTCTTCCCTCCTCCCACTTCCTCTGTGTTCTCTCACCAGCTTCGCCTTCTCTCCCATCTCCCTTGTTTCCCCAGATTCATTCAGGCACCCTGATCAGGAGCCTATGTATGGTCTGAAGCCTGGCCTCACTTCTCCCCGCTGGCCTGGCCTGGTCGAAAGGATACACAGAGTACAGCCATAGAAAAGGCTACTCTTTGCACCTCTCTGCTCAGAGACACCTCCTGATGGATTATTTTTGAGGTCCAAGAATAGGATGGATTCACATCCCCTGAAACGTACCAAGCCTAACCTTTATGGTGGCACAGAGACAGCTTCCCAAGCTGACAAGAAAGCCTCTTCTTGCAGCTTTGCTGGACCTGTGCGTCAACCCCAGGCCTTCCTAGTGAGGGGGATGCCCATCCAGGACAGGAGGTGGCAACCAGAGTAATTCCAGACCTGCTGGGCAGTAGGCTGGGCCTGAACCTCTTAAAGGACAACACCGAGAGTGTGGCCTGTGCCCACATGGGTTCCAACCCTCAGCTGGTGCTGAGAAACACACATGAAATGAATGAATCATTCCACACAAACATGGTACAATCCTTCCACTTGCTGGCCCTGGATACCCCCAGGAGCCTCCACACCGTGGTCAGCTTCTCGTTTTCCCTTAGGAAGGGCGTCTGCAGTGAACTCAGCTCTGGAGTCCCGTCTGAGGAGCGCCACGTTTGACTCCATAGCCCCTCAATGGTCTGGGCCTCTGCCTGCTGTGCATAGGCCTGGGGGAGGGAGGCAGGAACCTTTGTAGCAATTCTTCCTACAGTGGGCATTTGGGCCCTGGGCCATCCCCAGCAACTGCCACATCTGACCAGCCTGCTGTCTCCTGCCATTGCAGGTGTATGTGCTGAAGCGGCCACATGTGGACGAGTTCCTCCAGAGGATGGGGCAGCTTTTTGAATGTGTGCTTTTTACCGCCAGCTTGGCCAAGGTGAGTCCTGCTTCCCAGCCCCACACTCCCAGCCCCTCCACCCCTACCCCCAATCTGTCAAGCAGCCCTTTGTTTTGGTGGGGGAAGCTATTTCTATGGTGACAGGTTCCCACCCCAGATGGGATGGATGCAGGCCATGTGCATGGTGCCAGCCTGAAAGGCTTCTGGGTTACCATGGTGACAGGGAGCACTTTAGAACAAATGCTCCATGAAGTTGCTGTCTGCAGCCACCTGAAGCTGAGTGTCCACAGTCCAGGGAATCACAAACAGGTCCAGTGTAACAGACAAAGGATGGTGTACCCCTCAGCCACTGACTGTTGACCAAAGGCTAGAGGCCCCTGTATCCTTGGGTTTTGCTTTCACAGATTTGAGGGAGAAGCAAGTGAGAGATAAATGTTGGAGATTCACCTACATGCATGGGCTGAATGAGAGTTCCAACTGACCTAGTGAGCTGTGTGGTCTGAGGCTCGTTACTTCTCATGTGGGTTTCTTCCATAAATTGGAGATAATTCCATCTACCCTGCGGCTAGATCACATGAAATGACAGATGTCAAGGACTTAGCACGGTGTCTGACTCACACGCAGCTAGTCTTCATTGAGCACTTGCTGTGTCCCACATACTGTGCTGGGCATTGTCACATGTAAGCACTCCTCATGTTCACTGTTTTCTGTTATAATTATTGATGATGATAGGCCGGGCATGGTGGCTCACGCCTGTAATCCCAGCACTTCGGGAGACCAAGGAGGGCGAGGTCAGGAGTGCAAGACCAGCCTGTCCAACATGGTGAAACCCCATCTCTAATCAAAATACAAAAATTAGCTGGGCATGGTGGCAGGCACCTGTAATCCCAGCTACTGGGAGGCTGAGGCAGGAGAATTACTTGAACCCAGAAGGCAGAGGTTGCAGTGAGCTGGGATTACACCACTGCGCTCCCCCCTGGGCAACAGAATGAGAGTCCGTCTCAAAAATATATATACATATATTTACTGATGATAAAAATCATTGAGACACGTCCTGACCCTAAAGCATGGTATGAATCTGACCTCACATCTATCTAAACTGGCTCCGACCAAACAGAATGGTTTCTTTGTCCTCTCCACTGTTTAAGGAAACTAGCATGTTCCCAAGCCTCCCAGTGTGGTTTGCTGTCCCCTTCACAGGTGTGGCAAGGTGCCCGTGCTGTGTGGGGCAGGCAGGGTTGGCCTCGGCCATTTCCCACACCTGACTCTGATGGGGCTGACACCAGCCATCTGTTGGTAGCACCTCAGTTGTCCCCATGGGCATCTCAGGGACCCGGAGTGGTCCCAAAGATGAGTTTCCTGGGGCCCACGCTGACAATTTGCGTGTCTCCAGAACATTACACCGTAGCTTCCTCTGCCACATCCTGCTTCTGGATGGTGCCCTGGTACCCACACTACCTTCTCTTCCTCTGCATGTTCCACTGCTTTGCTGGCCTGGCCATTGCTGGTTGGGTCCATCTCTGTGATGACCGAGGGGAGGGAGAGCCCCACTTGCACAAATGCTGCCAGACTCACCACCAGGCCTGAGAGCATGAGCCAGTGGAGCGGGATTCAAGATCCTTGTCCTTATTTTTGCATGTCAAGAAGAGAACAAGGCCTCAGGGAAAATATAATCTTCCCAGTGGGTAATCTTTCAGATGAGTGGTACCAAGACGAATTGTTATCTGTAGCAGCAGTGGTTCTTCCAACGGTGTTCTGGGATGCTGAAGAGCCTAAAGTGATAACCAAAGAAATCAGCAGGAAGATTGCACCAGTTGCAGCAAAGTGAGAGTTGTTTTTTATTTGGGAAAATCGAAAACACTCTTCCTTGGCACCGTCCCCAGCATTTGCTAAAACATCCTTGTTCAGTTTCTCTTCCTGGACGGCTCGCACCTGCCCCTCCATCTGTCTCTTCAGCCCTTCTCTTGCCGCTACCCCAGCCTAGCTGAGCCAAACCAGCTTCCCAGTGCAGACTTCCACGCTCTTTCCTCCCTGATGTGCATGTCCTGCTGATGGGTGGTCATGCCGCCGTCCTTGGCTCTGGGCTCAGCTCCCAGCCAGCAGTAGTGGTGCAGTGGACCTCCTTGCCTGCTGCCAAGGGGCCAGCACAAACCTCAAGCTGACTGTCATAGCCTTTCAGTATCTGCTGCTTTGTCATTCCTTCCTTCATTCACCCAGCAAATATTTACTTAGTACCTATTATGTATGAGGCACAGCACTATATACTAAGCATATAGCAGAGAAGAAAAGAGACAAAGTCCCTGCCCTTGTGAAGCTTACATTCTTCACATTCATCCTCTAAGGCCTGAAGGCCTCAGACACTTTCTTGAAAGATAGGTGCTACCACAGGTGTTCATGATTATGAGGAAATGGATCATCTTATTCCATTTAGAGCAAGCTTGTCTAGCCTGTGACCCACAGACCGCGTGCGGCCCAGGACAGCTTTAAATGTGGCCACACGCACATATACACCATGGAATATTATGCAGCCATCAAAAACGATGAGTTCGTGTCCTTTGTAGGGACATGGATGAACCTGGAGACCATCATTCTCAGCAAACTGACATAAGAACAGAAAATGAAATACCACATGTTCTCACTCATAGGCGGGTGTTGAACAATGAGAACACATGGACACAGGGAGGGGAGCACTACACACTGGGGTCTGTTGGGGGGAATAGGGGAGGGACAGCCGGGGGTGGGGAGTTGGGGAGAGATAGCATGGGGAGAAATGCCAGATATAGGTGAAGGGGAGGAAGGCAACAAATCACACTGCCACGTGTGTACCTATGCAACTATCTTGCATGTTCTTCACATGTACCCCAAAACCTAAAATGCAATTTAAAAAAATAAATAAATAAAAAATTTAAAATAAATGTGGCCACACACATATTTGTAAACTTTCTTTAAACATTTAGGAGATTTTTTTGCAATTTTTTAAAAGGCTCATCAGCTATTGTTAGTGGTAGTGTATTTTGTGTGGCCCAAAACAATTCTTCTTCCAGGTAGCCCAGGGAAGCTGAAAGACTGGACACCCCTGATCTGCAGTCGGCTGCCTACAGCCCACCCACATGGCCCCTGGCTAGCCTCACCAGCAGATAACTGTAGCGCCCCAAGCTCTCACCTCCCTTGGCCAATAGAAAACACAGCTGCTCCTGGACTCTGCATCCTACAGGATGTCCTTGGAGAGGAGAGGACATTCCCAGGGAATCACAGCTGCTGCCTGCAGCCCACGTCCCACAGCTGTGCTGGCACTTGCTCTGTACTCCAAGCTGCTCTGCACTCCACTGCTGGCATTCCCAGCACCACCAGCCGTAGGTGCTCTCTGCCTCCCTGGCAGAGTCACTGGGCCCCAGCTGATACCTGGTCGTACCCCTCACTTGGTCTTGGTGCAGAGGCCTAGCTTCATGTCAGGCTTGAAAACTGCTCCTCTTTCTTCCAGGCCCAGCCAATCAGTGTGGCCCACTCTTTTAGGTATCTTCAGTTATGAGGATTTTCTCAGAAGCCCCTTTATTTCTTTATCCAAGCCTGCTTTGGGGGAAAATTCCCTAGGACATGAGAGAGGGCCAGACAGGATGAACTCCAACTGTGAGCTGGGCCCAAACTCCCTTCCAGCTCCTGGGCTTCAAGATAGTGGATGGGCATCCACGGGGGTGGGCAGCTGGGCACCAACCTGTCACTCCAGGGCTGGTCTGGCCCAAGTGCCCAGAGGACCACTAGGGGGCAGTGTCATGCCATTCAAGACACATTGGAGCCAGCTCATTGATTCCAGGTGAAATTCATGTTTACCGAGCCCCTCTTGTGGTAGGTGCTTTGGGAGGTGCTAGGGATGTGGTGGTGGGGATGTTTCAGGCCTGGACCTGACAAGTGGACAGGAACTCAAGCAATCCCACGCGGTACCCCACTCTGTGAGGGAAACGATCCAGAAAGGAAGATAGAGGTGGCTCTAGATGGAGAGGAAGTCAAGACCTGAAAAACGAGGAGATAGAGGCTCTGCAAGGAGCTGGGGAGAGCACATGTGCAGAGGGAACACTGGTCCAAAGGTCCTGACCCTGCCCAAAACCAGTGTGGCTCCAGATGGAGATCATTCAGCTGTGGTCGTGTGGGACACGGCAGTGAGGGACATGGGCCTTACTCCAAGTGCAGCGTGTAGACAGTGGAGAGTTTTCAGCAGAGGAGTGACACGGTCACACATATGTTTTCTGTCCGCCACTCTGACGGCTTCTAGGTGAATGGGCTAGAAAGGAGGCCCTATAAAAAAGACAGCTTTTTCACGAGGCTCAGTTATTTCAGGCCAGAGATTAGAGGCCTGGGCTAAGGGCAGTGACAATATAAATAGAGAGATGCAAATGGAGTCATGCTATTTTTGGAGCTAAAACTGACCATTTCTGGTGGGTTGGATGTAAGAGAAATGGAAGAACCCAGTGCCATCTTATGTACACAGAGAGGAAAATGACCGGGATCCTAACACATCTTATTACTAAATCCCCTTTTTAAGAAAAGTAATCTGGATCTTGCTGCAGCAGGTCAGGGTTTGGGGGCTCTTTTAAGCACCCAGGCTTCATCGTGACACCTCTTTTCCAGTATGCAGACCCTGTGGCTGACCTTCTAGACCGCTGGGGTGTGTTCCGGGCCCGGCTCTTCAGAGAATCATGTGTTTTTCACCGTGGGAACTACGTGAAGGACCTGAGTCGCCTTGGGCGGGAGCTGAGCAAAGTGATCATTGTCGACAATTCCCCTGCCTCGTATATCTTCCATCCTGAGAACGCAGTAAGTGGCCCCAAAGGAAGAAAATATCGAGCTCCGTCTGAGCCCTCTGTCTTGCCAGGCAGGCACCACTTTTGAGCACCTACACGAGAAGGTCTCTGGGCCTTTTCCTGATGAAATCCCAGCTTTGCCATTTAGCAGTTGCACTGACTGCTAAATTGACCAAGTTATTTAACCTCACTGAGCCTCTGTTGCCTCATCCGTCAAATGGGTATTATAGGAATGCTGATCTCATAGACTCACTGGAGGATACAGTGTGGCAATGTGTGAAAAGCACTTAGAATAGTGCTTGCGACTGGGAAATGCACAATAAGCCTGTATCGTCTCAGCGACAGTTTTAGTATTGTTACTGACACGAGTTCTGTTGGCATTAACCTCCTGGAGCCAGTTACTGCCTAGGACTTCATGCCCCCTGTAGACTAAGGAGGCCTGGGTAATCTCTTTAACAGACGTATTTTTTTAAGAATAAATAGGCTAGGCGTAGTGGCTCACACCTGTAATCCTAGCACTTCGGGAGGCCAAGGTGGGGGTGGATCACAAGGTCAGGAAATCGACACTATCCTGGCCAAGATGATGAAACCCATCTCTGCTAAAATACAAAATATTACAGTGGTGCGCACCTGTAGTACCAGCTTCTCGGGAGGCTGAGACGGGAATCACTTGAACCGGGAAGGCGGAGGTTGCAGTGAGCTGAGATTGTGCAACTGCACTTCCGCCTGGTGATAGAGAGAGACTCTGTCTTAAAAAAAAAAAAAAAAGAATAAAACACTTCAATAAGATCTTCAAATAAGAGTGCCAAGCCTTGCCACCTCATCATGATGTCAAAAAAACACCCACTGGGAACATTTCCTACAGAAAGCTCCCTGAAGCATGGCGGCTCTCGGTGTCTGCTCCCTGGGTGCAGCACAACTCTCAGGGCAAGGGGGACTGCCTTCCCTCCTGCTGCCCAACACTTCCAGGGGAAGAGAAGCCAACCAGCATTCCTGGTGACTGCTGAACCGTATCACCGCCACGCCAGGCAGGTTTCCCTGGAGAGGATGCCTCCTCTCAAGCACAGGCTCTCAAATTGCACATACGCCTGCAAAAGTCCTTTCCTTCAGTCCAGAACTCCGTAGTCCCACTTGCAATACCCCCCAACCAAAAGAAAAAATTCAAACTCAATTCACTTGGCTATGTGGAATCATTATTTGCATAAACACGCCAAATGTATTTATATGTAAATATGTTCATTTTACTGAGTAAATCAAATTCAACATAATATATTTGAATATATTTGGTAATGTGTCTGTAACAGATAAGGACTTCTTTTCAATATAGTCACCAGTCATGATCAAATCTGACAAAGTAACAGTTTCTGACCTTGTCTAATGTCCAGACTATTCACATTGCCCCTGTCCTCTCCAAGTGTTTTCATGCATTTGGATTCTTTCAGTCGGGATCAAAACGATTCGTGCATTGCTTTGGTTACTATGTCTCTTCATTCTTTGGTAATCTTAACATTTCTCCCTTTCCTCCCCTTTTCTCTTTTATACCATGTATTTGTTGAAGAAGCCCTGGGGTTCTGTCTTGTAGAAATGGCCTGCATTCTGGATTTGTCCGGTTGCTGCCTTGTGATGATGTTTAATATGTTTTTATATCCACCTTAGAGCTCTACTGTTTGATTAGATTAGATTTTTTTTTTTTTTTTTTTTTTTGCAAGAATATATCATAGAGGTCAGATGCAATGGCTCACACCTATAATCCCAGCACTTTGGGAGGCTAAGGCAAGTGATCACTTGGGCCCTGGAGTCTGAGATCAACCTGGGCAACATGGGAAGACCCGGGCTCTACAATTAAAAAAAAAAAAAAAATAGCCAGTGTGATGGTACACACCTGTGTTCCAGCTACTTGGGAGGCTGAGGTGGGAGGATCTCTTGAGCCCAGGAGATTGAACCTTCAGTGAACCATGTTCATGCCACTGCACTTCAGCCTGAGTGACAGAGCAAGACCCTATCTCAAAAAAAAAGAAAGAAGGAAAAAGAAGGCATACCAGGAGGCATATAATGTCAGGTTGTCCCACTTTTAAAGATTTAAAACTGATCGTTGGGTTCCGGTGTAGTCAGCCTGATCCATCTGTTAAAAATTCCCCGTGAACCTCTCACCTCATCATTTTAGCCGTTGTTGGTGATTATTGTCTAACCCACTGTTTCATGAGGACCTGCGAAATGGCCATTTCTATTTTCAGGCTAATGAGTTGGTGCTCTAGCAGCCTCCAAAAGTGGCCAATAAATTTTTTTAGCATCATCATGAACTCATGGATTTGTTGTAGTTTCAGTCCATTTATTATTCTTTCGCATGCTCAAATTTTCACCTTTAAATAACAAGTCTTTGATGTAGGTTGGGTATTCTTTATCAAAAATGCTTGGCACCAGAGTGTTTTGGATTTTGGATTTTTTAGGATTTTGGAATGTTTGCATAAACAGAATTGGATATCTTGGGGTTGGAACCAAGTCTAAACATTAAATTCATTTCTGTTTCATGTACAGCTTATGCACATAACCTAAGGGTAATTTTATACAGTACTTTTGATAACTTGGGGACACTAAGCAACCCGTGTGTCCTGTGCCTGCATTTTCACTACTACCCAGCACATGAGGTCAGGTGTGGAATTTTCCACTTGTGGTGCCATCTCAGTGCTCAGAACATTTCGGATTTTGGGGCATTTCATAATTCAGATTTTTCAGATTAGAGATGCTCAACCTGTAGCTTCCTTGCTTTCTGGAACAACAGAATGTTCCAGGCTCATCATGAACACGTCCTGCCTCAGCCCTGCAACCAGCCATTTTTGTATGATACCTGGTTCCTATTAGTGGAAGTGGTATTTAGAGACCACAGTTGAGGTGGGTTTTCACTGCAACTGGGATGTACTTTACCTCCAGCCCATACTGCAGGGCAGAGCTAAAAATGACATATTTTTAGAAAGAAAACCAAATCCTAAGTTCATACTGGTTTTTCCAGTTCAGCATTAAGTTTCCTTTTTTTTTTTTTTGAG
This sequence comes from Callithrix jacchus, assembly GCF_049354715.1. Lineage (NCBI taxonomy): Eukaryota > Metazoa > Chordata > Mammalia > Primates > Cebidae > Callithrix > Callithrix jacchus. The sequence goes on from NC_133518.1 coordinate 75,833,865, forward strand.
ACGGAGTTTCGCTCTTGTTACCCAGGCTGGAGTGCAATGGTGCGATCTCGGATCACCGCAACCTCCGCCTCCTGGGTTCAGGCAATTCTCCTGCCTCAGCCTCCTGAGTAGCTGGGATTACAGGCACGTGCCACCAAGCCCAGCTAATTTTTTGTATTTTTAGTAGAAACAGGGTTTCACCATGTTGACCAGGATGGTCTCGATCTCTTGACCTCGTGATCCACCCGCCTTGGCCTCCCAAAGTGCTGGGATTACAGGCTTGAGCCACCACGCCAGGCCAGCGTTAAGTTTTCATGTAACTTCTTTGCTTCTTTGTTGTTGTTTTGAGACGGAGTCTCACCCTCTTGCCCAGGCTGGAGTACAGTGGCTCGACCTTGGCTCACTGCAGCCTCTGCCTCCTGGGTTCAGCGATTCTCCTGCTTCAGCCTCCCGAGTAGCTGGGACTATAGGTGCATGCCACCATGCCCGTCTAACTTTTTGTATTTTTGGTAGAGATGAGGTTTCGTCGTCTTAGCCAGGATGGCCTGGATCTCCTGACCTCATGATCCGCCCGCCTTGGCCTCCTGAAGTATGTGAGCCACCGCACCCGGCCTGCTTCTTCGTTTTATATTTGTGTCTCTTTCTCTTATGCCGAAACTCTTGATTTTTAAAGGTACTAACATAATCATATATTTGATTTATTCTATAGTATATGTTTAGTAATTTCAGTAGCAGTACTAAATTATAACTAATAAGAAGACAACCGTATGCAGCTTAGGAATTTGTGGAGAAGTGTACAGTCATAACACCATGTTTTCAAATCGCTTGAATGCCAGGCTTGGTGGCTTACTTGGCTGCCTGCAATCCCAGCACTTTGGGAGGCTCAGGAGGAAGGATTGCTTGAGCTCAGGAGTTTGAAACCAGCCTGAACCCGTCACTACAAAAAACAAACAAACAAACCAAAAGTTGGCCCGGTGTGATGGCTAACACCTATAATCCCAGCACTTTGGGAGGCTGAGGTGGGTAGATCACCTGAGGTCAGGAGTTTGAGACCAGCCTGACCAACATGGTGAAACCCCATGTCTACTAAAATACAAAAATTTGCCAGGCATGGTGGCAGGGGCCTATACTCCCAGGTACTCAGGAGGCTGAGGCAGGAGAATTGCTTGAGCCATTGCTTGAACCTCAGAGGCAGAGTTAGCAGTGAGTCAGGATCGCGCCATTGTATTCCAGCGTGGGCAACAAGAGGGAAACTCCATCCCAGGAAAAAAAAATTAGCCAAGCATGGTGGCACATGCCTATAGTCCCAGCTGCTTGGGAGGCTGAGGTGGAAGGATCACTTGAGCCCAGGAGGTAGAGCTGCTGAGCTATGATTATACCACTGCACCCCAGCCTGCGCAGCAGAGTGTGACCCTGTCTCCCTCTCTCCCTCTCTCTCTCTCTCTCTCTCTCTCTCACACACACACACACACACACCACTTGAAGTAATTATGTGGTTTTGTCACCAATTTTATATATACTTAGAATCACTTTTATTGCTCTTTTCTTAACAATTTAATTGTATTTTAATTATATAACACATTTACATGGTTCCAACATGAAAACCGTCGATAAGGACAGAGAAGCCCATGTTTGTTCTGCCATCTCCTCTACTCTCCCCATCCCCCAGGCGTATCATTTCTTTGTTAACCCTTACTTCAGTGGCACGATCTCGGCTCACCGCAACCTCCACCTCCTGGGTTCAAGTGATTCTTCTGCCTCAGCCTCCCGAGTAGCTGGGACTACAGGCGCATGCCACTACACCTGGCTAATTTTTTGTATTTTTAGTAGAGACGGGGTTTCACCATGTTAGCCAGGATGGTCTCAATCTCCTAACCTCATGATCCGCCCACCTCAGCCTCCCAAAGTGCTGGGATTACAGGCGTGAGCCACCGCGCCCGGCAGACTTTTATTTTCCAGAATTATATAATAAATGTTTATGTTGCTAAGCTATCTTTAGATTTGTAAAAGGGCTACTTGTAAGATTTGTAAAATGTTACTTTTAAACACGTTTGGTTTCTTCAGATTTGTTTTGAAATCTCTTCTTTACCCCTGGCTACCACCTCTCCACACTCCTCTGTCTAAAATTGAGGGAAAATCCTGTCTTCACCAATAGCTTCAGAATGTTCTACAATTTCAGATTTCTACTTTTAACTGATCACTGTTCAGCAAGGGAGGAAACTTGCCACTTCTCTTTGTGATGTCACACAGCACAGTGACCCTAAGCAGAAGCCTTCCTGTGTCCCGGATGTGAGCTCCCTGGTGTCAGTGGTTGGCATGTAACCTCTGGCTCCAAGGGCTCTGAGGTGCAAGGAGCCCATCTGGTGCAGCGGAAGGAGCTTTTTGAAGCTGGCAGGTAGGAAGGCTAGTTCTCATGCACTCTGTGCTCTGGCTGCCTAGGAAAATGAAACAGGCAAATGCACACACACTGGATACATTTAACTTAGCCTCCCTGAGCCGTCTCCCAAGCCATGTGGCTTTGGATTGGTGTCGAGTTGAACAAGGGAAGAAAGAAAATGATGATGATAATGGTGATGACAGCCATTTTCCTAACCAAAGAAAATGCTTCCAGTCTGGGCTCCCAGTTAGGTTAGGAGCAGCCCCAGCCCTCGACACAGCCCTGCTGCCTCCTCCATGCGCTGTCTTCCAGGTGCCTGTGCAGTCCTGGTTCGATGACATGACGGACACGGAGCTGCTGGACCTCATCCCCTTCTTTGAGGGCCTGAGCCGGGAGGATGACGTGTACAGCATGCTGCACAGACTCTGCAACAGGTAGCCCCGGCCTCTGCCTGCCTCCCGCCTGTGCACTCTGGGACCTCTGGCCTCAGTGGACCTGCCTGTCCTCAGCTTCCCGGGAGCTGAAAGTGAGGATGCTCTGTGCTCCAGGCCACAGGGTGAATGTGGCCATGCCTACCTGTTTTTTTTTAAGAACAGAAACAACTATTTTAAAAGAACTCTTTTAACAAATTTCATAAAGGAACATGCATTTTACTGGATTTGCTTTTCTTAAAACATACCAAAAAGAAAAAAACCGAAAAAAGGAAAAAAAAAAAAAAAGCTTAATCTCTATCAGACTTCCTTTCAACCGTCCTCCCTCCCACAGACTACCTGCCCCTTCTGCCCCAGCTCGGAGCGGCTGACCCTCTCCGAGTCTCTCTCCTACGGGATGAAGTGCCTTCGAATGTTATTTTAAGCTGAGAGTTCATTTTTCTACACAACAGATTTCCGGACGCCTTTAGTCTTTTACTGTCTTACATACTATAAGAAGTTGAACATGACAATTTTCTAGAACCTGGTAGCGTGCGTGTGTGTGTGGCGGGGGTTCCTGAGGGAGGGGAGAGAGTCACAGGAGCCTGTCCCCCAACAGGTGTGACTTTGCTCTGATAACCTGTGGCATGCTGCAGGGTCAGGCTCCTGATAGGAGGATGTCATGACCATGTCGCTGTCTCCATTCATTTTTGACCCAGTTTGGAATGTGTCCGCAGTTGTGTGGCTCGACACTTTCAGAAATAGCAGACTCTTTTATATTATCATTTCTGATGGTGACAAGTTTGTCTTGAGGTCCCATTTTCCCCTTGAAAAGTGACATCCTGTCACTTCTGCTCTCACACTACTGCCATACATTTGTGGTCTTTGTTGTTTTGTTATTGTTTGGGTAGAGCAGTTACGAGAAACCCTAAAACCCTTGGATATAAAAGAAGTCTGTTTATTGATTTTTAAGTCTTTCCTTTCCAAAAGCTGGGTACACATGGAGCTGTTTGGGAATTTTCCTTGCTGCTACCGCGCTGCCACCAAATGGAATTGACCAGCGGCTGTTACACTGTTCTTTGCCACTGTGCCTATGCTCAGAATATGCTCACTGCTAAGCTACAAACTCGGACAGGGTCAGAAACAGAGGTGTCCCACCCCATCGCAGCCTGCACCACCTGTATCCCCGTCCTGGCTTTGGCCACTGAAGGGTACAAAGGCCAAAGGGCCACAGCACCGCTTCGGTGTGGCATGAATTTTAAACCAGACAGTATCAGATCCTGTTTGATAAATAAGCTGTGATGTGTGTTCTCTCTTGAGAACCTGTGGCCTCAACCAGCTGCCAAACCGATGTGGCCCACGTCCGTCTCTTGGTCTTCTCCTTAGAAGCACAGCCTATTTCTGAGCCAAGGGCTGGGGAAGCCTGTCTAGATGTGGGACTCATTGCCCCAGACCAGGGAGAGGAAGAGCCCCCCGCTCGGAGCCCAGGCTCTTCGCAGCCATTCCCAGTTTGGTGTTTAAGCAGTGCCATGTTCCTTGCTTGACAACAAGACAGTCTGTAAAGTATTGCTCTTAAAACAATTAGAAAGAAAGAACCCTTTCGTGTTGGTGCCATTGCCTTAGTCCCCTGTGGGTTGGTCTTCAGCCGGAGTTCTGGTGGGAGTGACTGGCGTTAACAAGACTGGAAATCGGGGCTGAAAGTAAAATGTCTTTGTTTTGCTTTCATTCACAAAGTGATGAAGCCAGCTGCCGATCACGCCCTCCCGACAGCACTGTGGTCTGTGGGCTGCTGTGTGAATATTCAGAAGGGAAGTGAGTATACAGGTCTCCCAGCATTCGGAGTGTTCCACACCCAGTAACCCACATGTCGATTCAAACAGAACAGCCCCTTGCTAGGCATTGCCACAGATGATGACAGTTACATGGTAAAACTGCCCGGGCCACAAACCTTTATTTGGAAAAGTAGTCATTAAATGAACCCACTGCCTTAAATGTCTTGAATGTGCAGTCAAGTGTCTGTCGTGTGTTGACATCCACACAGAATTAGGCCCTAATGGGAGCCTTAGACCCTCAACTTTGCCCCCTTCGTTGGTATCACCGGGCCTTATATGGAAGAGGGGGCAGAAAGGATGGAAACCACAAAGTATTTCAGGGGAATCGAACCCAGGAATAGCGCTCCACTTCTGATGATGGAGTGAAGACACTTGGCAGGCTTGAGCCAGACACTTCACCTGGTAGTTCCCGAAACTGTGAGCACCACTGCACTGAGCCAGTGCAGAGCTGTTAGGGACAGGGCCCAGCCCTGCCACCACAGACTCGGACAGTCTCGGACAGTCCCGGGAGGGCCAGCAGGCCCTCTGCGGGTTCTGGAATCTGTGCACCTTATTTGACCACACTCCAAAATTCTGTTTTTATTTTAACCCTTGAATCTGCTTTATGTACATAATCAAAATATCTATATATATATTTTTAATCATCTACATGTAAATGAAGCAATAGAACTCTAACATAAGGCCAAGAAATGAGATGAATGTTTGGGGTTTATGTTTTTTAAGGTAAATACGGGTATTGTTTTTAATTATTACCATATATTAAATTGTGGGCTTCGAACCTAATGAAACCTGTTAGCCACTTCTCCGTGCCATATATTTCCCACGTTACCAAAATACCCCCAACTCCGTAGCCAAAAGAGGACCCTGACCTCCCGAGTCTCCAGGGTCCTTTCTGTACCAGGTTTAAATATGGTCTTCTAGAGATGTATCTTTGGCATTAGGCTCTGGGGCAGGACACCGTGGGTGTGTGGACTCCAGCCCACTCTGATGTTCTGACTTCTCCGGCCAGGCCTCCAGGGGAAGTGTCCAGGCACTCCCGATGTTGTTCATGCTCTGTCTTCCATTTGTTCAGGAATTCTGCGTGTTGGTCTGTGGGTCCATGCATTAGCTGTTTGTAAGCACTGTGGTTTTGCGGACTGAAAAAGGAATGCCGCCTGCCACTGTTGATGGTGAGGAAGCTTCTTTGACGTGGGGCAATTTTGATGAGATGTCTCTGGGGACACCAGGGTGCCCTAATGGATGCTGACTTGTCACGGTTGCAGCATTTGAACTTTTGGTTTAAAAAAAAATCTGTAAGTCTATGACCTGGCACCATTTTACAACCCTGTATTTTTAAAGATGGCTTTCTAATAAAAAAAAAATCTGGAACCACACAGCCCTATGGTCAAACACTCCTACGTTTGTGCCTCTGCTTTCAAAGGTGCTGTGCTGGACAGCTGGCATGCCAGGGTTCGAGAAGAGCAGGGAGTTTGATGTTCTTACAGTTGATTAACTGTGCAAAACTGGCTGGCTGCCTCTGTTCCTACTGTACTGTAAATCTGATCATGTCTGTCCCTGTTCCATTCTCCCAGGAGCTTCTCTGCAGATGACACACCCTCCCCCACCCTGGGTAGTGGAGATGGTGGTGTCTGGGTGGTCCTAGATTTCTGTTGGACATTTGAATGTGATACACAATCCAGCATTACTTGGGAAATGCTACCTGTGTAATGTGCACGTTTCCAGGGGCAAGTATTGTCAATCAAAAGGTTTGCAATGATTTCCTTCCTGCCAAAAATAAACATGTGAAACTGCACTCTCTTGTGGATGGACTGCCTCCCTACCAGCAGCCCCCTCCTCCCTGCCTTCTCTGCCTCCTGCCCCGCCACGTGCCTTCACCTTGGGTCTCCCGGCATCCTCCCTTCTGGGGAACAGGGGTGGATGGGAGCAGGGCTGCACCACCCCAGGAGCCACAGACTGATTTCCTAGCTCCTTCTGGAGCTAGAAAGCCATCCCACCTAAATCGCCTGTCACTCCAAGGATGACTGCTGCTCAGCCCTCTGGCCCCCTCTCTCCACAAGCAGTGTGGCTCACTGTCCTCCCACAAAGATTCCACCCCTCTCAGCAGGCTTAAAAATGCAGCCTGAGAGAACTGGGGCCTCCCACCCCATAAGAGCCACAGGCATTATATGTGGTGCCTAAACCCATACCCATGGGCACAGTGGCTGAGATGATTGCCAGATGAAGCATGGCAAGGAGTCGGAAGATGAGTCAGGATGTGCCAGGCAGTTTCTCACAGGGAGACAATCTGTCGCCAGTGCGCTCAGCCCAGCCCCTCTGTACGTGCAGGCGAGGGAGGCAGTGAGTCCTCCTCGGCTAGGGCCTCCCAGCAGGGACTTGGACATGGCTTTGCCACTCCCAGGACTCCGACTCTTCATAACGATATCTAATTCAGAGAGCACCAGTGTCAGTTTCATCAGGTAAGTCTTATCCCACTTTTGTGGATGAGAAAACAGGCCAGTGAGACAAAGTACTGCAGGCTGCCCCTCACAGACACAGGATTCCGCCAGGCACGTATATTCACTCCAGATAACTCAGGACGCAGCGTGTGTATCAGCCCAGGAGACCTCATGTTTACCCAGAGACAAAATCGCAAATACCCCCCAGCTAAGCCGTTCCTGGTTGTCACTGGAGCAGCTGGCCGACCAGAGAGAAGTCACCGCAGCTTCCTCCCCTGGTTCCAGACTCCTAGGCTGTGTCCTTCGTTCTGCTCCCTAGCCCTCTCTGTCCCTCTCTCACTTTCCCTGGCATCAACCCCATACCACACTTGTTCGCACCCTTGCATACAGGCAACCAGATAAAATGCTAGGACTGTGGCAGTGCCTGAGGCCGAGGTATCCTCATGCATGTCCACTGATCCCTGAAATAAGTGGGAAGCACACACGGGGCGTCAAGAGGGCACTTACCAGGGACTTGGGCATGCCGAGATCTGCCTCTGATGTTTTCTATTTGAGCACATATTATCTGTCTGTATTACAGGACCAAGGAATGGGCAGGAAGCCCAGGAGGGTGGGGAGGAATGGCTGGGAAAAGCCAGCCTGGGGACAGTGGCATATTAGCAGACGAAGTCTGTTTGAGCTTATAGATAAGGAGTGCGTTGAGGGCTTGTGGCCGACTTGTGGCGTAACCTGGATGCTTGCACAGTAAATCTGTGCCAGGGCTGGCTGTGGGTCAGCAGGCTGTTCAAGGCCCAGAGCCACCAACTGGCATGGCCACCAGCCTGGCTTCTGAGAACAGAGGCCATGGGGAGGAAGATATGGCCCCAGAGCTTTCCACCCCAAACCTCCCTTACAGCGCCCTCTGCTGGTGCAGCGGTTCTCAGCTCTGGCTGCACGCTACAATCACCTGGGGGCTCTCAAACATCCGTCCCTCAAGTCCACCCAGACCACTTCCGATCTCTGCAGGTGGGGACCTGTGACATGTTGTTTTGTTTGTTTTCTTTTTGAGACAGAGTTTTGCTCTTGTCTCCCAGGCTGGAGTACAATGGCACAATCTTGGCTCATTGTAACCTCTGCCTCCTGGGTTCAAGCGATTCTCCTGCCTCAGCCTCCCAGGTAGCTGGGGTTACAGGTGCCCACCACCATGCCCAGCTAATTTTTGTATTTTTAATAGAGGTGGTGTTTCACTATGTTGGCCAGGCATGTCTCGAACTCCTGACCTCAGGTGATACACCCACCTCGGCCTTCCAAAGTGCTGGAGTTAAACTTTGGTGACTGGGTGACCACCGTGCCTAGCCCTGTGTCATGTATTTAAGTGCCAAGATGACTGGAAAGACAGCCAGGGCTGAGACCCCTTGCTCTGACTGGCTACAGAGGAAAGGCAAGTCCTCCAAAACTATTCCAGACCTGATACCCAGGTGTGGCAAGGGTCCTGTGGCCAGAACTTTGGGGAAAATGACGTGTTGCTCTACCTAAAAGATCAGCCATATACATGTTCACTGCTAAAAACTTGGAAAATCCAGAAAAGTACAGAGAAAAGCCCACCTGGGCACTGGGAGCCTTTCCTGAGGCAGGAGTGAGGAAGGAGGCCTGATAAGAACCCCACCTGGCTGGCAGCACCTGCTTTCACACAGGTGGGGAGCAGAGTGGAGCCCCCCCACTGTCCACTAGGCATGAACCCCAGCCTTGCACCACCAACCCTCCAACAAGCCAGGGGCTTTCCTGACCCAAGCTGGGTCCTAATGGGTGGGGGTGCTGCTGGGCAGGCCCACAGCAGGCAAGGCAGTGACCTCTTTGCAGGGGCCCAGGGTTGGCGTTTGGTCTGTCCTTTCACCCTGCGGTTCCCATGGTGTCCTTGGAGGAGTCACTCCCAGGCTATGCAAGCCCCGTGACCATTATCATGGCTCCTTCCACATCCTGCGGCCCAGGGCGGGACCACCAGATGTGGGGACATATGCAGGCCCATGGCTGTTCCCCTCAAGCACAGGAGCCAGGGCGTCTGCAGGCAGTGGGCTCTAGGACCTGAGTCAGCTGTTCTCCCTCCCCATCCCTGTCTGCCTTCATGGAGGGACCTCCTCCCAGAGCCCGGACTCCCAGAGAGATCAGGAGAGACTGGATGAGGCCTGGGATAGGACCTGAGCCCAGAGAAACTGGGGCGGAGCCTGGACTTATCTTGGGGCCACTCCTTCACCTGAGTCAATATTGACATGGAGCAGGCTGGGCCTCAGAGATAAGCCAGGTGGGAACAAAGTAGGCCCCAAGCCCTGGAAACTTGCTGGGTGTGGGGGTGGTAGATTGCGGGGGCTGGGGCAGGAAGTGGGTGGGGACTTGCTAGCAAGGCAAACTCTGCTCAGGGCCCTTCTGATTCCTGGCAGGCCCCCTTGAAGGGTGGAGGTGGGGATTAGGTGGGGTGGTGGGGCCCCCTTCCTGCTAGGAGGAGGAGGGAGGGAAAGGCTGGGCATCCCACCCTTCCGTTCTTGTAACATCCGGCTGCCTGTGAGCCTGCCTGGGCCTCAGTTTCCCCTCTGTGTTTGGAGTGTGACAGCTGTGAGCTGGAGGCTGCCCAGGCCAGACTCAAGGCAGTGCTGCTCGTCTTGGCCCCAGGCCAGGCTCTAAGGCCAACCTGCTGTCTCTTCTGGGCCCGGGGTCACAGTTACAGAGTAGGGTGGTTCTGGACAGGACAGCTCGGTCCAGGCGACATCTGGTTTACAGAGACCCAGACAGTTCTGAGGGGCTGGGCCTTGGAGAAGTTCTCTTGCCCCCCACTAAGCTGCTGACACAGGATTGTGCCAGCTGGGGTATCTGGCCTACAGCCAAAGTAGAGGGTCACCCCTCAGCTTCTCAGAGGACTCAGCCCAGTGAGGTCCAGACAGAAAGAAACACACACCGTCAGGCGCAGGCCACAGAAACATGTCAGCAAAACACCCCCTCAGCTTCTCAGAGAAGGAGGACTCAGCCCAGTAAAGGATCCAGACACACACACACACACACAAACACAGGTGCAGGCCACAGAAACGTGTCAGCAAACATTTTATTAAGAACTGCAGTGTGCCAGGCACCATTCTAGACACAGGTGGACATGAGCAAGGCCCTGCCCGCAGGGACTCACAGACATTAACCAAAGACAGCACTTAGCAAGGAGCCCAGGTTCTTGGAGCACCATGATTGAGGAAAGTGGTGAGGCCTGAGGAGCGGGGCAGCTGTGGCTAAGGAGGGCGGGAAGGGCCCTCCACGGGGCTACAATTTTGGCTGGGGCCTAAATGCAGTAGAGGAGCAGCAGCTGCGGGAAGACACAGCGCGGGGCCTGCAGGCGGGGAAGCCGAGATGCGCAGCTCTGCAGGCAACAACTTGGGCGTCTTCAAGGGACACAAAGAAAATCATGTTGCCAGAATGCATGAGCCATGGGGAGAGTGACGGGAGAGGCAGCCAGCAGCGACCATTGGGAGTTGCCTCCGTTTTAGCGAAGCCACGGGAAGGTTTGGAGAGGGGGTGGTGTGAGCGGGTTTGTGGTTAAATTCTGAGGTGAGGGGCCTCGTTCTAGTTAAAATCACAGAAACTAGAATGGCGGTTACGAGGGGCTGGGGGCCGGGAGTCCGTGTTTAATGGATACAGAGTTTCAGTTTTGTAAGATGGAAAAGTTCTGGAAATGGTGGCAGTGGTGACACAATATGAGTGTCCTTAATGCCACAGAACCGTATACTTAAAAGCAGATATAGGCTGGGCACAGTGGCTCTCACCTGGAATCCCAGCACGTTGGGAGGCCGAGGCAGGTGGATTTCTGGAGGTCAGGAGTTTGCAACCCGTCTGGCCAACATAGTGAAACCCTGTCTCTACTAAAAATACAGAATTAGCTGGGCGCGATGGCACACGCCTGTAATTCCAGGTACTTGGGAGACTGAGGCAGGAGAATTGCTTGAACCTGGGAGGCGGAGGTTGCAGTGGGCCAAGATCAAGCCACTGCACTCGAGCCTGAGCAACAAGGGTGAAATTTCATCCCAAAAATAAATTTTAAAAAGGGGGCACGATGGTAAATTTTAAAGTATATTTTACCACAATTTTTTAAATCTTGGAAAAGATCCCTCTGGCTACTGTGGGAGGATGGCCATAGCGGCCAGGAAGGCCAGAGACTCAGAGGGAAGCTGGCTCCCGAGCAGGCAGGACGTGCAGGAGGGAAGGCCAGGCCCGGGACCGGCCATGAACCAGCCGCCGACTGGCCACTGGCTCGGGGCAGTGGGTGGAGGAGACAGAAACCCGGGCAACTCCAGGTTTGAGGCCTGAGCAGCCACTGGCTGTCCACACTGAACGTGTTCCTGGGGCTCACAGAGGGTCGAGCTGGGGGCGGGGGCTGAGGCCAGGTTAAGTGTGAGGTCAGACATGCCACGTGAGCAGATGGAAGATGGAGAGTGAGGCTGGGGCAGGGCTGCGGGGAGCCGGGTCAGGGAGACGCTGGCGTTTCCAGTATTTGCAGCCTTTAGGCTGGAACTGGGAAGTAAACTAGAAAACCAGAGCGCAGGCCCGAGCTGTGCACCTGCCACCATTCAGAGGAGTGAGAGGAGGGACGATGGTGACTGAACGGGCTGCTGCCTGCATGAGAGCGGGCACTGGTGACCGGAAAGAGCCACTTTCAGGGAATTCAGGAACCAAGCCCAACAGAGGGGGTTGCTGAGGGGAGATGGGGGAAGGGTTGGGGGGTAGAATGGGGACACAGTCTTCCTGGGCACAGGGACAGAAGGGGACAGGGAAATGGGTATATGCAGGTGCGGCGTACACACTGTCACAGACAGGGACCCTGTCCCAAGTGGGGATTAGACACACGTGAGGTTGGACAGGCAATGGCACACAGGGAGACGAACCAGGTGCCCAAGACACAGGCATCCCTTCACACACAGGGACCCTGCATTGTGTCTGGTAAACACACCCCACCTTTGTGGGGTGAAGACTGAGCACAGGGAGAGGGCCGTGGGCGGTGGGCAGGCTTCAGCAGCGTGGCTTTGATGGGACGGCCCACGCTGGCTGGGACTGAGGCCTGTGCCCTAAACCAAAAGGAGGCTGTGCCCCTGGAGTTTCTGGAAGGCTCTATTTGCAGCCCCTCTACCCCACAGTGAGAGAGAGAGAGTGGCAGTGGGGTTGGGGAGAGGTGTCAGGGCTCCCTGGGGAGAACTGCCAGGCAGTGAGCCCGCACGTGGGCAGGGACAGCGGGAATATCTAGAGGGAGCTCTGGCCACCTTCCCCCACCTCCTGAAGTGAGCTGAGTCTCTCAGAGCCTGACCCCACAGCCTGCAGCCTCAGTCCTACTTCCTCCTAGTTGGCTGGAGGTCCCCTCTGGGACCAGGGGGAGCCCAACACCCCAGGGTGAGGGCTCAGGGGCTCATCTAGTACCCCAGAGGAGGAAATCCCAGTATGTTCCACGCCTCACCCCTTAGCCCAGTCCAGGCTTCCATCCCCTGCTCTCTGTGGCCACAAGTACCCAGGCAGTGAGGCCTGGGAGACTTAGCCATAGCTCTGGGGACGGCACTGCCCCCAGACAGCTTGGCCGGTATTTGTTGACTGACTAAGTGAATGCCCAGCTGGCTGAGCACTCCTGGTGGGGTGTGTCCTGCCAGGCAGGAGCTGGGATTGAGTTACAGTGGCTGGGGCCAGTAGTGGGGAGCCAGAGACCGGCACCGTGCCAGGCCCAGCACTGCCCACAAGCAGGGTGAAGGTGCGGAAGCAGTTTCCAGCAGGTAGGCCTGGGCAGGGAGCGGAGGTCCCAGGGAGCAGAGGGGCAGAGAGCGGGCTGCTGGAGTCAAGGGGGTGGACCACAGGGTCCCAGGGCTGAGGGCCACAGAGCCTCCTTGGGGAAGGCAGCAGCCCAGCTAGTGAAAACGCTGATGGGGCAGGGTAACTGTGGCTGGCAGCCCCGGGGGAAGAAAGAGGCGCTTGTAGGTGGGTAGGGAAGTCCATGGCCCACAGACACAGGGTGCCCGCCCCCAGCCCTGCCACTTCCTCCTTTCCCCTCACTCCAGAGGGCAGAAGTTGGGCTAGGTAATCTCAGGCTCCCTTCACAGGTACCCACAGAGGGAGGAAGGGCAGGAAGGAAGCCTGTGGGGAGAGAAAGGTGCTGGAAGAGGGAGGGGGCCAGGAGAGAGGAGGCACCTAGGGACTTGAGGGGCCTGGGAAAGAGAGGGGAGCCCAGGGAAGAGAAGGGAAGACGAGGAGAGTGAGGGAAGACGAGGAACCCCGGAAAGGAGGAGGTGCCTGGGAAGGGAAAGTGGGAAAAAGGTAAGGATCCCAGGGGAGAAGGGAAATGGGGGGACGGGGAGGGACAACCAGGAGGAGGCAGGGCACCCAGTGATGACAGAGGGAAACCCTGGAAAAGGGGAGGTGTGGGGCTTGGCTGGAGAAAGGGAAGCCAGGGAAAGAACTGGGCATCCAGAAGAGAAAGGGACCCTGCGTGGAGGAAGTGGGCCCCAGGAGGAGGAGGAGGGAGAGGACAAGGGGTAGGAGGGTTCCCACTTGGGAAGGCGGTGAAAGGGAGTTCCCCAGAGGAAGGAGGGCAGGAGGGCTTGGGAGCCTGGAGAGGGCACTGTGGGGAGGGAGGAGTCCCCCACTCTAAGCACTGGTTCCTCCTCCCCGGAGCCCAGGTGGAAGACAGTGAGTGGGATCCCAGCCCTGGCGGCTGAGGGTTTGGCTCCACAGGCTGGGGCTGGATATCAGACAGGCTCCTGGTGCCCCAGGGGCGATGCCCTCCCCGCCCCCCACCCCAACTTTCTGGCAGCCAGTTTGACTTTCCTGTCCCCCTGGGCCCTGGCTGCCACTGTTCCGAGGCCAATCAGTAGTCTTTCTGGCACTCTGTCACCGTGTTGCACTCTTCCATGAGCTACAGCTCACAGGTCCTGTCTGCACCTCTGGTCACTGCCTGCCTGGGTCCCTGGTCCCATCACTGGTCACCATTTCTGCCTGTTACTCAGTGTCCTTCTACAGGGCCACTGTTGCCTGTCACTCTGCTTGCCACTCAGTGTCCTCATGTTTTCTGTTGCTTGAGGTCACCTTTTCATGGCCACTATGTCTGCCTGTCACTCATGTCACTGTCACACCAACAGGCCAGCAACTGTGGCAACAGTTCTTGGGGCAGTTAGGGTGCACGGACGACTCCCTACTCCATTCATTTTCACTCAGTGCAGTCACGGGCAGCACACGACACATTCCACAACTTGCTGAGTACCTGCTGGGGGCCAGGCAGCTGGGATCCCACGGTAAAGAAGAGGACAAACCCCTGCCTTCAGGAACCTTCTGCTCTGGTGAGGGAGGCCGCAGCCAGCAACCATCCTACGGTTCCATAGGGTGTCAGGAGGGGCCATGAGCTGTGATGGTCCCAGCTCTAACCCCTAGAAGGACCGCCCACCCTGCCCACAGCCGCCTCGCTCCCACCACATTTCCATGGCTGTCTGCTGGGTGTTGCCACAGTGTCCTGTGAGCTTACCACGGCCAAGCCAGGGGCTCTGACGAAGGTGCAAGGAATGCGAGCCACTCTGCCAACTGTCGTGCTGCGCCTGATTCTGTAACACTCTCCTCACCTTGTTCTGCATTCTGCTGTTGATAAGACACCGTGGGAGTGGAGGGGAAGGGGGAAGGACGAACACACCAGGGTCACCCTGAGTGAGAGGCTGAGAAAGAAGTGACTTTTGGACCAAACCTCTCACACAGGTTTCTGAAGGAGTGGTGCAGGGAAGCCTCGGGCACTTGAGTGTGAAGTGCCAAGACGTCGACAGAAGTGAGGGTCCCTTCCTTCCCCAGGTACTTCTCATTCCATGTCACTGTCACTCACTGCCCTCTCATTCTCTCCCTCCTCTGCATACGCAGAATCACAGAGCACAGACTCAAGCCAGCTCAATCACTGTTTGCAGAGCCTGTTTATACAGAGTTCAGCTCTGTTTCAAGAGGACGAAACCCTTGCCTTCAGGAACCTTCTGCTCTGGTGAGGGAAGCCGCAGCCAGCAACCATCCTATGGTTCCATAGGGTGTTCACTTGAGCTCAGAAGGTGGAGCTTGCAGGGAACTGTTGGAACCACTGCACTGCAGGTTAGGTGATAGAGCAAGACCCCGTCTCAAAAAAACTGAAAAAAGAATTTGTCAAGAGTGTTTATGCCTGATTTGCCCAACCCACTCATCTTAGCTGAGCCTGTCACTTGCTGCAGAGTCTGTCAGTCTTCAGAGACAGTCTATGTGTTTGCAGAGTCCTCCTAACGAAAGTCGTGTTCTGTGATAAACTACAGGTGGCCAGGCGCAGGTCTCCAGCCTGGGAACTCGGCTCTTGTCCCTCCTGCTTCTTCCTGCCTGGCCTAGGATGGACATCAGCAAGGGCCTTCCAGCCATCCAGAGCCACAGGGACCTCCACATATGGATCACTGAGGTGAGAGGCATGACCAGATAGAGGTGGTGACACGGAAGAGCGTGGGGTCTCCCACACCAGGTTCTCCTGCCCCCAACTCAAAGCGTCCTCCTCCACCGGACCCCAGCGGGGGGTCTCCTGAGTGGCTGCAGCACACTCTCCTCTCCCAGAACCAGAAGATGGTTCCGGTACCCGAGGGGGCTTACGGGAACTTTTTTGAGGAGCACTGCTATGTCGTCCTCCACGTGAGTTGCTTGGGGAAGTCGGCCTGAGAGGGGTGACACGGCTCAGCACTGCGGAAAGTGGGGCACAGACATACCTCTGCCCTGGGGAGCAAGCTGGGAGCCCGAGAATCACAATCCACAAGGGGGCCGCTGCCATAGAGGTTCCTTAGCCCTTCCCTCCTGCTTCGGAAGCCCCTGCCCCCCGCCTCCCTCCCCGTGGCCCTTGGTACATCCTCCCCTTCTCCACCCGCACCTTCGCCTTCCCTGCAACACATACACGCAAACACCCGGACCCTAGGTCCCCCAGAGCCCGACGGCCACACAGGGGGCGTCCAGCGACCTGCACTACTGGGTCGGGAAGGAGGCGGGTGCGGAGGCGCAGGGCGCCGCGGCCACCTTTGTGCAGCGCCTGCAGGAGGAGCGGGGGGCCCTGACCGTGCTGCACCGGGAGGCGCAGGCCCACGAGTCCGACTGCTTCCGCAGCTACTTCCGCCCGGGAATCATGTGAGTGCGGGACGGAGCCGTGGAGTCGGTGCCCAGGCTGGGGCAGTCTCGGGAGGCCCGACGGAACGCCGGGAGGGGACACTTTTATTGAGATGCAACTCATAGGCCACACCATTCACCCATTTGAAGTCCACACACCTGTCAGCGGTTTGCAGATGTGTGCAACCATCACCGCCGTCCACTTTAGAACGTGTACGCCACCCTAGAAAGAAGCCCCACACCCCTTTGCAGCCACTCCTCATTTCCCTCCAGCACCCCCATCCCCTGCCCTCCGCAACCACTCATCTACTTCCTGTTTATCCATTTGCCTCTTCTGGGCGTGTCATAGACATGGAATCATTCAACACGTGCTCTTCCCTGACGGGCCCTTTTGGCTCAGCGCACCGTCTTTGGGTTTATCCATGTTGTGGCGTGTGTTATTCTTTGTATTGCCAAGTAATATTGCATGTTATTAACACACCACATTTTATTTATCCATTCATCACTGAATGGACGTTTGGGTTGTTACCACTTTTGGCCTGTTGTGAATCTGTTTCTATGAACATTTGTATGCAAGCTTATGTTCTCATTTCCCTTGGTGTATACCTTGGAGCAGACACCAGCGTTGTTTTGAGTTTGCTTTTATGTTACAGTGCTGGTAGGAATATATGTTTCGCTGTAAATTGCTTCACAGGTTTTTTAAATTAACACATGCAGTACATTTGGACATATAGGAAATTGCTGTTAATTGATCATTTCCATTCCATACACTTGAACCTAATCCATGCATATAATATATACATGAACACATGCACACAGGCATATGTGCAGATGCAGAAACATACCCCCATGTATGTCCACCTGTAGATGGACATGTGTGAATATCTATGGTCACCGACACACACATATGCTGTTGCCCACTTTTTTTTCTTTTTTCTTTTTTTTTAATTTGAGATGGAGTTTCACTCTTGTTACCCAGGCTGGAGTGCAATGGCGCGATCTCAGCTCACCGCGATCTCGGCTCACCGCGATCTCGGCTCACCGCAACCTCCGCCTCCTGGGTTCAGGCAATTCTCCGGCCTCAGCCTCCCGAGTAGCTGGGATTACAGGCACACACCACCATGCCCAGCTAATTTCTTGTATTTTTAGTAGAGACGGGGTTTCACCATGTTGACCAGGATGGTCTCGATCTCCTGACCTCGTGATCCACCCACCTCGGCCTCCCAAAGTGCTGGTATTACAGGCTTGAGCCACCGCGCCCAGCTCTTTTTTCTTTTCTTTTTTTTTGAGATGGAGTCTCCCCCCATCACCCAGGTTGCAGTGCAGTGGCTTGATCTCAGCTCACTGCAATCTTTGCCTCCCGTGTTCAAGTGATTCTCCTGCCTCAGCCTCCCAAGTAGTTGGAATTATAGTTACCCACCACCACACCCAGCTACTTTTTTGTATTTTTAGTAAAGACAAGGTTTTACTATGTTGGCCAGGCTGGTCTCAAACTCCTGACCTCCAGTGATCCAGCTGCCTTGGCCTCCCAAAGTGCTGGGATTACAGGCGTGAACCCATACTGTTGTCGACCACTTCCTTGAACTCACATCTAGACTTACAGGGTTAAACAAATACACACTACGCCCCAAATGTATGTACATGTACGCGTATATGCATTGTGTCCACATGACTACACATAGAAACATGCACATTATGTCCTGTGTGCACCCATGGGCTTATACATACATGTGTTCACACAGACTCCAATGGTGTGTTAAGCAGGAGCATACGTGCATGTGCTCACATCTGCAATCATTTGTGTACATGACAGTCTGTTCTTACATGATACCCACCTGCTATTCCATCCTCAGCTATAGGAAGGGAGGTCTGCCGTCTGACCTCAAGCATGTGGAGACCAACATGTTCAACATCCAGCGACTGCTGCACATCAGAGGGAGGAAACACGTATCTGCCACTGAGGTAAGGCTGCCAGGGGAGCCTCTGGACCTCTGGACTAGGCTCAGACTGGGTGTACTGAGATATAAGGAAGTTGGAAATTGGCTGAGGGTGTGGGGGATAAGGAGCTATCAGCATTCCCAGATGGTCTTGAACCAGAACAGAGAGGATACCAGGCTTCTAGCCCCACTTCTGCCACTGCTCCCCAGACCTTTTGTTTCTGCATCTGTCTCATGGACATATTAAGAACTTGGGCACAGATATTTGGGAGGCTGAGGCAGGAGAATTGCTTGAGCCCAGGAGTTTGAGGCTGTAGTGATTCATGATGACACCACTGTACTCCAGCAGCTTGGGTGACAGAGAAAGACCATGTGTCTAAAAAGAACTTGGGCAGATGGGGCAGACGATAGGGCACCAATGAACGGTCCTTGTTAGCAGCACAGAGAGAGGTAGCGCAAAACTTGGGGGGAGGGCATAACCTCATACACACTGTCATTACCACCCGCACCCACTGTCCTCCCTATTATCCCTGGGTGCTCCTCCGTTTCATATAGTGCATATAGTGCCCTTGTGCAAATCAGAACACAGCACCCCTTTCTTCCATCTGTCAGGAAATTAAAGAAAAATACTGGTTTTGTTAGAACAAAACATTTTGCTGCCATCTGGCCAGAATGTGGTATCATGAACATTCAGTTGTGCAACGTCTACAGTGTGATGGGAATGCTGGAGGTATGAGAGTGGGTCTGCACAGGCAGCCCCGTGACACACTGATAATTCCACATAAGCTCTGCATTGTCACCCACAGACCCAATGACCATACATCCCGGGGCACTGGGGGACACCATGAAACTCCATGTTTCTGTTACCCTGGCATCATAATTGAAAGTACTGCCTTTCACTCACAGAAGTCTCTATTTGGAGACTATCATTATCCATAGGTATACATTGTCACCATGAGCATACACACTTGTTCACATGTGATGTCCCCACATACATACATGCGTATATGCAAATATAAAAGAAACAGATGCACCCCCACCTGTATACATGTGTACACATAGAGCTACAGACATGCACTGAGAAGTGTCATAAGTCACATACACCCTGTGAAATGCAGCATTGCCTAGTCACACATGCCTATGTACACCCAGATGCATACAACTTCATGCACCAGGTGACACATCCCAGCCTTGCTTCCGTCTAGCGAATGCTGGTGGTATGACGCCCTGTCCCGCTCCCTGCTCCTGGTTCTGGTAGGTGGAGCTCTCCTGGAACAGCTTTAATAAGGGTGACATCTTCCTGCTGGACCTAGGCAAGATGATGATCCAGTGGAATGGGCCCAAGACCAGCATTTCTGAGAAGGCTCGGGTTAGTGTCTGCCCAAGGAACTGGGAGTACGGGGTTTGTGAGGAAATGGTCCTCCAAGTGCCCATCCTCCAGCCACCCCAAGAGTTGGGTGTGGCTGTCTGCCAAGAGATGCCTATGAGGTCCAAGCTGAGTTCAGACCCTGCACTGTTGGTGTACCCTGGATGCCAGGATGAGGGAGCACCAGCCCTTCTCCCCACCTGCCTCTGGGAGCTGAGCAGTGACAGGAGAAATCTGTGCTGTGAGGGGGCACAGTGGTGACACCCTGACTGCCAGGTCCTCTCCCGCAGGGGCTGGCCTTGACCTACAGCCTCCGGGACAGGGAACGTGGTGGTCGTGCACAGATTGGCGTGGTGGATGATGAGGTCAAAGCCCCGGACCTCATGCAGATCATGGAGTCTGTGCTGGGCCGCAGGGTGGGCAGCCTGCATGCCGCCACGCCCAACAAAGATATCAGCCAGCTGCAGAAGGCCAATATTCGCCTGTACCAGTGAGCACCTTTGGGGTGGGCAGGGTAGGTGGGGCAGTCTAGGACTCGGTGTCCATCACTACTGCAATAACACAGCACCTCTACAAAGCCCTCCAGAAAAGGCTGCTGGGTTTTTGGAACAGGTCACGTGGACTATGGGCCCAGCCTGTACTGTTTTTTTGTGAGACGGAGTCTTGCACTGTCACCAGGCTGTAGTGCAGTGGCGCGATCTCGGCTCCAGCCTATACTCTTACATGGTGTCTGGCTGCCTCGCTGAGAAACCTGTTGTACTGACAGAGGGACTGTGGTGCTCTGCCAGGGCCAAAGCTCTACAGCAAGGCTGCAGTAAAGTCAAGACTACAACTCAGGGCTCCAGCCCCCATGCCTTTTGTCTCTGGGGGGGGCTAGGCTGGGGTGGAGCCAGGTCAGGGAGGGGCTGGGCTGGCCACACCTGGGTTCCTGTCCCCCTAGTGTCTATGAGAAGGGCAAAGACCTGGTGGTCCTGGAGTTGGCGACACCCCCACTGACCCAGGATCTGCTGCAGGAGGAGGTAGGGAAGGCCTGGCCCCAGTCACTCGCACCCTTCCCCACCCACTGGGACCACCTACCAACCAGCCCCACCCTTGCTCCCAGGACTTCTACATCCTGGACCAGGGAGGCTTCAAGATCTACGTGTGGCAGGGACGCATGTCTAGCCTCCAGGAGAGAAAGGCTGCCTTCAGCCGGGCTGCGGTGAGCCCTGGGGCCCCGTCGGAGAGGAACAGAGCACTGCCCTACGGGCTGTGTGTGGAGGCATCACTGCCCTGGAGTTAGAGTTGGGAAACATCCTATGCGAGTGTCTTAAAGGGGTGGTAGCCCCGCCCTGGGAGCCCTGAGAGTGAAGACCAGGTGGCCTCTGAGCAACCATGTGTAAAAGGGGCATGTGGCCCTGCCTTCAGGTCCTGGGGCACCTACTGACTGGGTGGCCCCGCTTTCTCAGGGTGGGGCTGGGTGGGAAGATGGGGCTCTGCCAGGGGTCCATGAGGGTTGACTTGGCCTGTCCTGTCTGAGGCCTGGACTAAGGGGACCCTGCCTGCCCTCAGGGACCTTAGAGAAGTCGGTAGTGACAGAGTCAGTTCATAAGTGGGTCATGAGCTCGGTTAATTAACGCTCCTCAGAGCTTGGCTGTCCCAGAGGGGTAGGTCCCCGGGGGGCGGGAGTGGAACAGTAGACTCTCGGTCGCAGGACTGACGGTGCCTTCCGCCCCAGGGTTTCATCCAGGCCAAGGGCTACCCGACCTACACCAACGTGGAGGTGGTGAATGACGGCGCCGAGTCGGCCGCGTTCAAGCAGCTCTTCCAGATTTGGTCTGAGAAGCGAAGCAGGAACCGGCAGCTCGGCAGGGTCGGTGAGTGGGCGGAGCGAGCCAGAGGGGGCGGGGCCTGGCAGGAAACGGTGGGACAGAACCTCCTTGGGTTGGGGGAAGGGGGCGTGGCCAGCCGAGGACGGGGGCAGGACTTGGAATGGATGGTTGAGAAGTGGGCGGGGCGGGGATGGTGTGGGAGGGGATGGGACAGAAGGCGCAACTGACACCTGCTGCCCCACCTTCAGATAAACCGACTCATGTAAAGCGGGACGTGGTCAAGCTGCACAGCCAGCCTGAGTTAGCCGCCCAGCTCAGGATGGTGGACGATGGCTCCGGGAAGGTGGAGGTGAGGGGCAATGGCTTAGTTGGGGGAAGATGGGGACATGGGTGTAAGCTTTGCCTACAGGTGAACGGTATAACTGTTATCTAAAGTGACTCAGCTGCACATCCAACAATCAGGGACACCAAGGGACACATGTACATTTACACACTCTCCTAACAGGTGGTTCATACAGTCATGCCTAGTCATACACAGCAACAGGCACTCACACACAGAGACACACAGCACAGTAACGCTTGGACACTTAAATTCGCCCTATAGTCACATGTAGGACAAAATCAAACATACACTCATACAGACACACATACACCTTGTAATTGCACATAATCACAGCCACACAATCATAGCCAAGTACACAACTGCAAACATGTAGCTGCAAAAACTACATCAGACATGACCACAGTCACACACAACCATCAACCACCCAGAGACACACCAACACAGACACATGATCACACATAATCACCGCTCCACACACCCAACCCCAACTCACAGCCATACACTGTCAACCACTCATCCCGTCCCAGCCCGGTGTTCTGCAAGACACACGGGTTGAGGGCCACTCCCTGGCTCTGTATAGGGTGGGGTTGCATCTTGACTTGTTGGCTGACCCCCTAGCAGAGCCCTGAATTTTTTAGGCTCTAGTTTTTAAATAAAATGGGGCCAGAAACCATTGTCCCATCTGGCCCCAAGGCTGATATGGGGATGCTGTGAAATTGTGGGAACAGAACTGCTGGGCCTGTGTGAGGGCTCCCAGTTCGTGAGGTAGGTGGAGGTCAGAGAAAATTGCAAGGTTTCCTTTTTCATTTGCTCTAATATGGATGGACAGAAGCAATGAGTGAAGAGACTGAGAGAAGAGGAACTCCAACAAGGGAGTGGGTGGGGAGCAGGGAAAGAGGAAGACAGAGAAGGGAGCACAAAGAGAGAGAAGCAAAGAGTGGGAAGGACCAGGGATGAGGAGGAAACAGAGGGAAGGGAGGAGATGGGTGGAGGAAGAGCGGGGAGCAGTGGGGTACAGGAGAGGAGGAGGAGTCAGGGAGAGATGGGATATACACAGAGATGGGGAGCCAGAGGAGGAGGGGAGACAGACTGGAAAGCAGAGAGGAGGGCGAGGGAGAGGGAAAGAGAACTCAAGGACTCAGTCGCCAAGTACAGTCAGGAAGGGAATCCTCCTGGCAGGCAGTGGACAGGCAGGCAGAGAGAGGGCCTGAGCCAGGGGGCCTGGCTGCCCAGTAAGTGCCACTCTTAGGCAGCCTGTGATTGAGTCAGCCCCTTTTGTGAAAGGCAGGGTTCAGGCTGTTTTGGTCTGGAAGGCAGCTCCCCAGGGACAACGGCCAGGGTCCGGGGAGCGGGGGCGGAAAGGACACCCAGGCATTGTCTCCTGCCATGCAGAGGTGAAGTAAGGGAGGAATCACCATCCCCAATATACAGGTGGGAAAGGCCCGAAGCTTGGAATGATGTCACTGCCAACACAGGGCTGACCTGGGATTTAACCAGAGTCTGCCTGGCTGCAGGTTCGGCCACCCACAGGAAGAAGAAACCACACTGACCGAAGTGAGGCAGTGTTTTCCCTTCAGTCTTTGAACATGCTTTGTGTTTTCTAAATGACACTTGAAAAAGGGAACTCGTTCAAGAGCTCCAAGTCTTCCCTTTCTGCCCAGCTTCTGTTACCCTGGCCTAAGCAGCGAGCAGCTATGAGGGGGCCCAACTTCCCCTAACCAGGGCTGTGGCTGGTGGGGTTGGGACTAGGGCTGGGCATGTGGCATGTGGCTGGGATAGGGTCCATCTCCCAAGTGTGGTGGGTTTCAGTGGTCCATGGAGAAAGGGTCACCTGCAGATCCTTGCACACGCCCAGCCAAAAGCCTGAAGTGGACCTAGAGCTGAGGGTGGGCCTTGGAGGCTGGGGAGAGGTTTCCAGCTAGGTGCAGGATGGGTGGGCTGGTTCAGGGAGAGCCGCCACCTGTGCCCATTGGTGCCCTATTCCCCAGGTGTGGTGCATGCAGGACTTATGCAGGCAGCCCGTGGACCCCAAGCTTCACGGAAAGTTGTGTGCAGGCAACTGCTACCTAGTGCTCTACACATACCAGAGGCTGGGCCGTGGCCAGTACATCCTGTACCTATGGCAGGTGCGCCAGCCTGAGGGAGGCGGCACTCACCTTAACACCCAAGGGCTGGGCTCTGAGAGTGAGATGGGAGAGCTGGGCCAGGCCCTCACCGCCCTACCTGCAGGGCCACCAGGCCACCGCAGACGAGATCAAGGCCCTGAACAGCAACGCTGAGGAGCTAGACGCCATGTACCGCGGCGCCCTAGTGCAGGAGCATGTGACCATGGGGAGTGAGCCTCCCCACTTCCTCGCCATCTTCCAGGGCCAGCTGGTGGTCTTCCAGGTGGGGCTCACCTCGCCGCTGCGGCCTGCCCACTTCTCCATGTGCCGTGGCCCCTGCACACGCTCCTCAGCACCTTCCTTTGGGCCCGGGGCCTGCTTCTCCCTGGTTTCCCGGAGCTTGTCCAAGTTTGTCCCAGGAGCTCCAAGGTTAGCCCTGCCTGAGTTTCTCTCCCCAGTCCCAGAGCCAGATGAGGAAGTTGAGTTGAAAGGGAGCCAGGGGCTTGCCTGGGGTCACACACTGGCAAAACTGGTCCCCACTTTCCACCTCCAAGGCCTGAGCACCCATGTCCTGACCCCTCAGAGATGGGGTGAAGGGTCATTTAGAAAGGGCCGGTCCCTATCCCAGACTGAGGGGATTCCTGCCCGCCATACCTAGAGGGTCCTATACTCCTCACGTGAAGTCACCAGTGAGGGCCTTGGTGGCTTCAAGCAAGGGCCCCTGAGCCCTGAGGCAATATGTCCTACAGTGGGATGGGAAGGGGTCCCTGGGAGCCCTTGCCCCAGCCTGAGGCCCTACTCTTCCATAGGAGAGAGCTGGGCACCATGGAAGGGAGCAGTCAGCACCCACCACGAGGCTTTTCCACGTGCAAGGCAGCGACAGCTACAGCACCAAGACTGTGGAGGTGCCAGCTCGTGCGTCCTCCCTCAATTCCAATGACATCTTCTTGCTGGTCACAGCCGGCGTCTGCTATCTCTGGTTTGGGAAGGTACCCACAGCACTGAGCACTTGATTCATGCCCGGAGGTAGTGGTGCCAGGCGGGGGGTGGTCCTCTCCACGGGGGATGCAGACTTTGAGTCCAGCCTCAGATAGACCAATGGGGGAAAGGGGGAGGAGAAGAAGACACAGTGTCCCCTCTGGAACTCGGGGGGAAATTACAAAGTGACAGGCAGAGCCAGGTCCTCCCCTCCTTACTCCCTGGAGCACGGGGCATGTCACTTCCCAGGTCTCTTGGGAAAAGGGGAGGCCTATGTCAGTTTGCTGGAGTTTTCTCTAGTTTTCAGCATAAACTATGACCCTCTAAGCCTGGAGGCCTCCCATCCCATGCTCTGGACCCCCCGGGAGGGTCCCAGACCCTGTGATCCACACGAGCTAGGGACACAGGCCTGGAGGGTGAGGAGATGCCATGTTCACTGGTGTCCTGCAGCCAGCTTAGGCCTCCTGTAACTTGGGCCTGGTACCCCCCCACACACCCTGTGAATGGGATATGGGGCTGGAGGTGAGACCCCCTCCTCATGTAGGGCCTGAGCCATCTCTTTGCCTGCTAGGGCTGTAATGGTGATCAGCGTGAGATGGCGCGGGTGGCAGTCACTGTCATTTCCAAGAAGAACGAGGAAACGGTGCTGGAGGGTCAGGAGCCTCCCCATTTCTGGGAGGCCCTGGGAGGCCGGGCCCCCTACCCCAGCAACAAGAGGTAACAGGGTTGGGAGGAGGAACTAAGGCTCAGAGGGGATGGGTGACTGGGGTTCACACACACAGCTGGAGAGACAAGACTAGGACCAAGGACTCTCAGCTTCTCCCTCACAGAGGATCCCAGGAGCACAGCCCGCCCTTCACGCCCAGGCCTGAGTAACTTGGGTCTGGAAGATGCTGGGGAGGGTGGGGAAGTGGCACCCTCTGCTGGCAGCATCCCCTCCCTGCACAGTCTAGGTCCTGGGCCAGGAGACAAAGCACCTTCCCCAACCTACAGTCCCCAGCGGTCATGGTGCCCAGTGTGCGCGTCTACGGTGTCATGATGTGTGGGTATATAGTGCGTGTGGAGGTGCAGGAACAGGTGTATTCAGGGTGTCATCTGTCTGCTGGGTAAGCAGACAGGGTCTGTGTAGGAGGTAGGAGTGAGGCCTCAAGGGGAGGAGGGAGCTGAGTCCACGTCGCTCTTGGCCTGTCTGCGGGGCTTGGTTTATGCGCTGCACTGCCCTCAGTCCTCCTGAGCTCAGTACTCCTGTCTCCTCCCAGCCTGCCTTTCCTCCTTCCACCTTGGGCTGGAGACCTTATCTGCAAGGGATGGGCTGAGGAGCTCCTCCCATCCCAGGGAGGGCGAGACTGCAGCTCAGGCCCTCCTCTTCCCCTGCAGCCCTCTCCTGGGAAATTCAGGGGCAGCTTGCATCACAGCTGGGCGGGCGGGAGCTTTCTCCATACGTAGAGAGGGACCCTGCGGCCAGAGCAGAGTGCTCCAGGAGTAGAATCGTGGGGCTCCAGGAGGGCCCAGGTCTCCCACTCCTGAGAAGTGGCTTCCAGCCCCTGGGGTGGGGCACGTGTGCCACAGGCTGGTGTGGCCCTCTGCGTGGCTCACGGCCTTGCTCTCCTTGCTGTCCAGACTCCCTGAGGAGGTCCCCAGCATCCAGCCACGACTGTTTGAGTGCTCCAGCCAGATGGGCTGCCTGGTCCTCGCAGAAGTGGTGTTCTTTAGCCAGGAGGACCTTGGCCCGTATGACGTCATGTTACTGGACACCTGGCAGGAGGTAAGGTGGCCACCCCTGCCTGGTGGGGCTGTGAATGGGGGTGTGTCTGTTTGTGTAACTGGGTGTGTATGTAGCCTTTTGACTGTACACAGGGCTTTGGGTGAGTCTCACTGCGGTGCCTGTGAGACCACAGATGACGGTGTCACCAGGTGGCGGCAGCGAGACCGCGGGAGACAGGAGTGTGTTGAGACTCGGGTAACTGTTTGCGCCATGTGTGGCTCCACACACACGACAGTGCCCGCAGCTGAGCGTGTCGATGCTGCAGGTGACTGAGTGGAACCGCAATCTCATCGCGTGTGTGGCTTGGTGTGAGCGTTTGCCTTTGTGCAATGACACTTTGTCATTGCTAGATGACAAAAAGTGATGCTAGAACTGGCCAGACCAGTGGCAACTGGTGAGAGTGCGTGTGTGAGAGGCTGTGACCAGCTCAGCTGTGGCTGAGTGATGGAAGGCTGTTTGTGGGGCTGTGCAGACAGTGCTGTTGTGTGTGCGTGCAGCTGTGAGTCTGACAACAGTGGATGAGTGTGTCCCCCCAACACTGAATTGGTGATGAAGCTGTGTGCTCCCATCTCACTCAGAACAAACCCAGAGCTCTTATCCCAGCCCTGTGTGACCTGGTCAGCCCCAACTCTTTGACCCCCTTTCCTCCCTCCCCCCTCCCTGCTTCTGCGGCAGCCACAGTGGCCTCCTTGTGTTTCCTGAATGTGCCAGGCACGCCGCCACCTCGGGCTTTTACACTGGTGGTTTCTTCTTGTTAGGGCACTCTTCCCCAGGCATACACGTGATTTGCTCCCTCATGAAAGCACTAGAAGGGCAGGGATTTTTGTCCATTTTCTTTCATTGTTGAATCCTCAAAGCCTAGACCGATGCTCAGCATACAGTAGGTGCTTTATAAATATTTGTGGATTGATGTCCAGTTAAATCACACAAGAAAAGTTTGCAGATTGAATGTGTGCATGCATGCATTCCCGTGACCATCTCCTGTGTGTGACGTGTGGGTGGGGCCCCTGGCTGGGTGGGTCTGGATGGACAGGGATGTGTATGTGGGGTTCTGTCTGGGACGTCTGATGGACAGGGAGGGGTCAGCTCTGGGCAGCCCTCCATGCCAAAAGTCAGGCCCCCTCTTGGCCCAGATCTTCCTATGGCTTGGGGGAGCTACAGGTGCATGGAAGGAGGCGGTGGCCTGGGGCCAGGAGTACCTGAAGGCACACCCAGCAGGGAGGAGCCTGGCCACACCCATTGTGCTGGTCAAGCAGGGCCACGAGCCTCCCACCTTCACTGGCTGGTTCTTCACTTGGGACCCCTACAAGTGGACTGTGAGTGAGACCTGAAAACCCCAGCCCTACTCGAATTTGGGAGGTGGGGAGGGGCCGGACCTGGGCTGAGGGAAGGAGGTGGCACTGCTTGGGCTGGGCTTGCCAGTGTGGGTGAGAGACCTGGTCTTGTCCTCAGGCCCCTCCTGAGTCCCACTGGTGCCCCTTCCTCCTGGTCAGACTCCCTGATACTTGCCCCAATTCTTGCTCTAGCCCGACCTGTCCCACAAGGAAGTGGTGGAGGGCAGCCCGGGAACAGCATTGCCCATCTCTGAGATAAGAGCAGTGAGTCCTAGGGCCCCAGGCTTCCCCACAGGGGCCTGGGCGCTGACGGCATGGTCCTGAGGGGCAGGGGAAGTGCCAGGCCCTGGTAGGTGGGAGGGCTGCAGAGGGAGGGGAGAGGCCTATGGGTTCAGTGCAGCCTCCCTGGGGGCTACTTCGGTAGCCCCCATCTTCCCCAGCCTGAGGCTCCTCTCTGGACAGGAAGTCAACAGCTTCCGGCTATCCAGATGGCCAGGCAATGGCAGGGCAGGTGCCATGTCCCTGCAGGCCCTCAAGGGCTCCCAGGACAGCTCAGGGAATGAGCTGATGCGGGGCCCCAAGTTGGGTGGCACTAGCAGCTTCCTCAGCAGTACCAGCACCTCGATCAACGGGGCCCTGCCCCGGGAGCAACTGATGCACCAGGCCGCTGAGGACCTGCCAGAGGGCGTGGACCCTGCCCGCAGGGAGGTGGGCACCTGAGACCCCCCCACCCCACCCCTCACTGCCCCAGCACTGGTGCATCTGCCACTGAGCTGGAAGAGCCCGAGGCAGGATCCCCTGGTGGTAGGCAGCTGCCCTGGGTGACACCCTCCCCTCTGCCTCCCCCAGTTCTATCTCTCAGACTCCGACTTCCAAGATATCTTTGGGAAATCCAAGGAGGAATTCTACAGCATGGCCACCTGGAGACAGCGGCAGGAGAAAAAGCAGCTGGGTTTCTTCTGAAACCAGGCCCCCCACCCCAACATAGCTATGATGCTGGGGCCGTCCTGCTCCCACGCCCCTGAGGCTTCTGCTCATCCTCTGCTTGTCAGTAAAAGCGAGCCATCCATACAGGGTGTGGTATGTTTTTTCCAGCCCGGGCCACTCAGCAGGTCTATGTCTCAGGGGAAGGGGCCTCCAGGGCTGGCAGGGGTGAGCTCTCGGTGCCGCCCCTCCAGATACCCCCTACCCCACTCCAGTGTGTACGAGCATGGTACAAAGTGAGGTGCTGGGGCTCCAGCACTCAAGAACATGGGGGCGCACAGACACGCACACTTCACAGGGGATTTTCTGGCAGCCAGGTAAAGAGACCATAAGGCTTAATCTTATCGTAATTTTTATTAAAAAAAAAAAAAGAAAAAGCCTGGCCCATGGGCCGGCTGCAGTGTTGTCCCTAACGGAATGAAGGACAGCTCCCAGTCCCCAGGGAGGCAGCAGCAGACACTATATTAGCGCTGAAGGCAGTTTGGGGGCCTAGCTCCAAGCAAGAGGCTGGGAGCAGCCAGCCCTGGCCCTCGTGTAGACCCCACTGGCTTCCCCCAGTCTAGTCCTGGAGGGAGATCTTCACAAAGAGGGTGGCTGACGGATGCTGGTCCCCGTTCTTAGACAAGAGGTGGACATGGCGGTATCCTGGCGGGTGGACAGGCAGGAGGGAACCCCAAGTTCTGGTCACTCTGGGTGATGCTTCGAGGGACAGCTAGCCCTAGCCCAAGAGATGCCAGGCCCTGCTTTCCACCACCCTGGCCGTCCCCTCCTCGTGACACTTACCTTGCTTGAGGCTGTTCAAGGGGATGGTACTCTGGCCGATGAAGTCATTCTTGGAGGAGGCGTCGTAATCTTCTACCACGAAGCGGACGAGGGCAAGGTCAGGCACCACTACCTCAAATGCAAACTCCGTGTCCCACCATGGGTTGAAACCTAGGGGAGGACAGGCACCATATCAACAGCATGGACGGCAGCCCCAGCAGCCCGGCCCGGGCCCAGCACCTACCATTGTTGGTGATGACAGCCGTCTGGCGGCTGGCCACGTCCCGGCTCACACCGTAGATCTCCACCGTCACCTTGGGGTCCACGATTGAATTCTTATTCTTGTTGACTTTTGGCAGTTGCTGCCCCGAGATGACCTGAGGAAAGGCAGGGGACAATGGACAGTTCAGGAGCCATGGTGAGGGGAAGGAGGCCCATGGGCACCTGTCCCTCCTGGGTCCGGCATACCCTGATGTTGAGCCGCTTTCGTGCCAACCAGGGCCCCTGAGCCAGGGCACGGGGGTTGAAGGTGGTGTTGGGGTCTCGCAGGAAGGCGGGCTTCAGCACGTACCCACAGGCCCCGTTGTCCTGGAAACGGCCCTGGTACACGTCCATCTCTGGCCCGGGGGTCTGGAAGTTCAGGGCCACTGCAGGCAGGACAGAGCAGTCACAGGCTGTGGGCTGGCCCTGGGGCCCCAGAGCACCACCCCTTCCCTTTCTGGTGTCGGAACTCAAAGGGCTCGTGTGCTAATGAGGTTTCAGACACTTGCTGGTGGGCAGCTATTTCCAGACTGACAGCAGCAGCTCCACAAGCCCCTGCACTTGACCCTGCTTGGTCCTCAGAGCTCCACTGCATGGCCTTCGAGGCTCCAGCCTCGGGACTGAAACCCTCCTCCCAACCTCCTTTAGCCCTGGCCGGCCCGTACCGATCTGGCAGCCCCCGTTCCACATTTCCACGGGGCTGTAGTTGGAGGAGTCTGTTCTCCATCCGGCCGGGTAGATTCTGCTCAGGTGCCCCACGTTGTGGCGGATGAAGCTGTTTCCTGAGGGGAGCTGTGGCTCAGTCGGCAGTGGTGGCCTCCCGGTGAGGCCGAGCCCTGCCCTGCCAGTTCTCTGTGGCAGAGCAGGGGAGCGGGGCGAGGCCAGGCCTCACCTGATTCTTGGAGCAGTCGAAGGGCACGGTTCTCAGAGAAGGACGCCATCTCGTAGAAGGCCTGCCCAGGGGTGCCAGGACTGGAGAAGCCCCCAAAGTGGACGCTCTTGCAGTAAATGACCATGTCAGAGAGCTCCTGTGCTAGCCTGAGCTTGTCCTCCTGGGGGCCACGGGGAGGCCCGGGTTAGATTCAGAGGTTGGGGCAGGGTAGGCACTGAGAAAGCCAGAAACCCAGGTGCAGAGAGACAGAAGGAGACAGAAAGAGTGGGGCAGAGGGTCTGAGTGGCAGCCACAGAGACTGAGTCAGGGCAGACCTCCCAGGGGAGGGGGGAGGCCCGGCTGCCCCACCCCACAGCTCCCCCTCAAACCTTGGGCTTGTGCTGCACGCGGCTCCTCACTGCCTCATCCTCCATCTCGGCAGCCTCATCTTCGTCTGACACCACAGTGGCCTCAGGGCCACCCTCCCCTGCAGGGGGCAGGAGCCCTCCCAGCTTCTTTCCCTTCAGCAGGATCTTCCCCTTCAGTTGCTAGGGGTGGAGGGGCAACTGGTCAAGACACACCTGTCCTCTTGGCCAGCCTCCCCACCCTCCCCCCGGGAACCCCCCTCCCCACCATGCACCTCGGGGGAGGGCAGGCTGTTGGTGACCCCATCCAGCGGTCGGTTCAGCAGCATGGGGCCCAGGATGCCGTGCAGGTGCCGGGCCATCACGCGCTGCTGCTCCAGGGTGCAGTGGTTCTCCAGGGACAGGATGACGGGGTAGGGGGATGCCTGGAGGCCCAAGGGCACATTAGGAGGGCTGGCCACCCCTAGCAGCCCACTCCTCGCCAGCCAGGGGCACACCCACCTTGAAGGCATAGTCCCGGATGGCCCTGAGCACGTCACAGAAGAGGATCTTGGAAGTGAAAGTGTAGCCGTGATAGATGATGGGCTCCTGGTTGGGCCCATCCCAGCAGTCCAGCTCTAGGCAGCGGCAGCCTTTACACAGTGCCCTGTGGGGAGGGTGGCAGCTAGGACCCTCCAGGTCCCGTCCTGGGCCCCATGCAGACTCCCGCCCCAAGGCTCCCCTGGGCAGCACCGGATGTAGGCCTCAGTGCTGCTGGGCCCGGTGAGCTGGTCCTCCAGCAGGTAGGTGTTGTGGGAAGAGGACACCAGGTAGTGGCTGAGCGGCTGGCCCATGTCCTGGTAGACACGGCGGTGTGCAAGGCTGAAGGCACTGCCGTCGGCTGACAGTAGGTACATGAGGAAGCCGTCCTTGGTCATCTGCCGCTGCGCCTTGGCTGGGAGGGAAGAGGCCACTGCCAGTCAGAGCCAGGCTCCGGCAGGCCCTCCTGGGTGCCCACCCATCTGGATGGAGGAGCCCTCTGACCCCGCTCGCCTGCCTGGCCCGAGCCAGGCTTCCAGAGCTCTTGGAATTAGGGTAAGTCTCCGGCTCAAGACCAGACTGTGGCTACTCCAGAGTGGGGCCCTGTCTCCTCCCCCTCCCCTGTCTGCACACTCTAAGGCCCCTGAGGACAGTGTCATCTCCCCCTCTCTTGTACCCCCAGACTGGAGCTCCAGAGCAGGGCCCCATCTTCTCTGCTCTGGTATATCTCAAAGCTGGGCCCAGAAAAGGAAGCAGGAATGGCATCTGCTTTTCAGCCACGTCTCTCGTTTTCTGAAGAAGGGTCCTCGGAGCCCCCGAAGGAGGTGCCAAGAGGCAAAGGGGACCAGAGAAGGGCGGGGATGCCGGGGTCGTCTCTCATCTGCTGGCTGTCCTGGGACAGGCAAGTGCTAAGCAGGGGCGGGGGCTGGCTCAGGCCGTCCCTTCCCCCACTCCCTCCTTTCTGGCTGCAGTCTCCCCAGGGGTCTCCCAGCCCAGGCCCAGGGCGGCTGCCCTGCATGCTCTCACCAGTCTCGCTGGGCTCGTAGCACTCAATGAGGGAGAGGGCCAGCGCGGGCCCTGCCGCCTCTTCCCGCTGCTGGTGCCGCAGGAACGTCACTAACTGATCCACCGACAGAGTCTCCCCTGAGCCCGCGGCCTCGGCGAAGGTGCGGTCGATCTCCGCCCGCTGGGTCAGCATCTTGTAGAAGGCCTCGATCTCCTCGTCCTCCAGGGAGTCTGTCTGGGAGTGGTCACACTCCTGCAGAGCCAAGACAGTCGGCTGGGCTCAGAGCAGGCCTTGGGCCAGCAAGAGTCCCATGGGCAGGCAGCCCCCGCCCCCACTCCTGCCTCACCCTGAAGATCTTCCAGGCATAGCTGTCGTCCACCTGGATGTTGAGCTCCTTCAGGAAGTTCTGCAGCTCCTTGAAGCTCATCTTGTTGTCCTTGTTTTTGTCAGCTTTTCGCAAGCAGGAGTGAATCCAGCTGGGCAAGAAGTAAGGAAAGAACCCGGGAATCCTGGAACCCAACAAGGTCCCAGCCAGAGCCACAGATGGTTCCATCTGAAGCCACCTCTAGCCACAGCTCCCTGCAGCCTGACCTACGACACATCCATGTTTCAGTGGCCTCTTCAGAGGAAAACATTACATCCCATTAAGGGGTTTTTCCTATTTGCTGTTTTTTAAATCTTTTGATTTTTTTTTTTTTGAGACGGAGTCTGGCACTGTCGCCCAGGCTGGAGTGCACTGGTGTGATCTCAGCTCACTCTGACCTCCACCTCCTGGGTTCAAGCGATCCTCCTGTACCAGCTCCTGAGTAGCTGGGACCACAGATGCCCACTCATTTTTTGTATTTTTATTAGAGATGGTGTATCACCACGTTGGCCAGGCTGGTCTCGAACTCCTGACCTCAGGTGATCCACTGAGCTCAGCCTCCCAGAGTGCTGGAATTACAGGTGTGAGCCACTGCGCCAAGCCAAACCTTTCAAATTTTTAAAAACAGTTCTTTTCTCCTTAAAAAAGGGCCCACTGTAGACAATTTAGAAAATGCAGAACAGTAAACAAGCAAACAGATCCCCCATAGTCTGTCACCTTGGGATAAGTACGATTCACATTCCAAGCATATCCTTTCTCTTTTTTGTTTTTTGCGGTGAGATCTCACTTGGTCCTCCAGGTTGGAGTGCAGTGGCACCATCACAGCTCATTGCAGCCTTGACCTCTGAGGCTCAAGTGATTCTCCCACTACAGGTGTGCACCATATCACCAGGCCTGCCTTTTTTTTTTTTTTTTTGTAGAGACAGGGTCTCCCCTATGCTGCCCAGGTGGCTAGTCTCAAAGTCCTAGGCCCAAGCAATCCTCTGCTTTGGCCTCCCAAAGTGCCGGGATTACCAATGTGGGCCACTGGGGCTGCTTTCCAACATATAAAATAATAAATATCCAACACTGAGGAAATGGATCAGCCACGCGCGGTGGCTCACACCTGCAATCCTAACACTTTGGGAGGTTGAGGCAGGTGAATCACAAGGACAGAAGATTGAGCATCCTGGCCAACATGATGAAACCCTGTCTCTACTAAAAATACAAAAATTAGCTTGGCATGGTGGTGTGCCCCTGTAATCCTAGCTACTAGGGAGGCTGAGGCAGGAAAATCACCTAACCAGGGAGTTGGAGGCTGCAGTGAGCGGAGATCGTGTCACTGCACTCCAGCCTGGTGACAGAGTGAGACTCCATCTCAAAAAAAAAAAAGAAATGGATCACTAATTTATAGTGCATACACTCAGTGGAACATTGTATAGTCATTAAAGCTGTTTATGTAAATAATTATGATATGTTACACAAAAAATGGGCTACAAATGTATGACTTCCACTATTTTTGGCAGATGCATCATTAGGCAAATTAAAATGCTGAAAGGCTAGGCTTGGTGGCTCACACCTCTAGTTCTAACACTTTGAGAGGCTGACACAGGTAGACTGCTTGAGCTCAGGAGTTTGAGACCAGTCTGGGCAACATGGCAAAACCCCATCTCTACAAAAAATACAAAAATTAGCCAGGTGAGGATCCAAGATGGTGGTTTAGGAGCAGCTCAGGATTGAAGCTCCCAGTGAAAGCACAGAGGGTGAGTGGACGCAGCATTTCCAGATGGATATTTATTGCCCACAGACCAGGAGATACCCAGGTGGAGGAGCCCCACGGGTCGCCAGTGCGACCGGTGCGGCTATTTTGCCAGCGCCCCAGCGCAGTTCTCTGTACAAAGAGAACTGGTTACCCTTTTAAGCTGGCAATTGGAGCTCCAGGAAGGCAGAGTTGCCCACTCATCTGATTAAACAGGGGACAGAAACAGGGAGCCAGGCCAGGAGATTCCCGGGCAGCGCTGTTGTTTCAGCCGGCACAGTGGGTTGCCGCACAGGAAATCACACAGATCCTGGCGCCCTTTCAGCCCGCGACTGGAACACCTAGGAGAGAGTCAACCATTAAACTTAAAAAAAAAAAAAAAAAAGGGCTCTGAGGCAGGAAGCCAGGTGATCAGGCTTAGAGAGTCCCACCCCCCCATCCCACCCCACCCCACCCCACCCCCACCAAAAAAAAAAAAAAAAAAAAGCAATTGGAAACACCCTGGGTTGAGAGTTTCACAGCAAGCACAGCTGAACCTGGGATGGTCCAGCTCTGTGGGGGAGGGGCGTCCGCCATTACTGAGGCACTCCACCCCTACAGAGGTAGTCTGCCATTGCTGAGGCAGCCTGCCGTTGCCGAGGCAACCCGCCATAACAGAGTCCACCATTAAGGAGGCAGGTCACCACAGCCAAGGCAGTTCTAACCATACCCATATAAACAGGACTGCAGGGAAGTTCACACGGCAGTAGGGCAGAGCTCACAGCAGCTCAGCAACTCTGCAGGCAGACAGTTACTAGGCTGCCTCCTTGCTGGGCAGGGCAGCCCAGGAAAAAAAAAGGCAGCAGCACAACAGAAACTCATAAATAAACCCCTAACTCCCGGGGACAGATCACCTGGGGGAAAAAAGGGGGTTTATGAGTTCTGCTTCAGTAGACTTAAATGTACCTGCCCAGCAGCTCTGAACAATGGAGCTCACAGCTCAGCACTTGAGCTCCTATAAAGGATAGACTGTCTCCTTAAGCAGCTCCCTGACCCCCATATATGCAAAGAGTCACATCACAAAGGACTGATCAGACTGACATTTTGCAGGCATCAATCTGGAACAAAGATAGCAGACAAAGAAACCGGTAGCAACCCTTACTGTTCTGCAGCTGCTGCAGGTGATCCCCAGGTAAGCAGAGCCTGGAGTGGACCTCAGCAGTCCTATAGCAGAGGGGCAAGACTGTTAGAAGAAAAAATAAGAAACAGAAATAACTTCATCATCAACTGGACGTCCACTCAGAGACCCAATCTGAAAAATCAGCAACTACAAAGATGACAGGTGGATGAATCCACAAAGATGGGAAGAAACCAGCACAAAAAGGAGGAAAACACCCAAAACCAGAACACCTCTCCTCCTACAAGGGATCACAACTCCTCACCAGCAAGGGAACAATGCTAGATGGAGAATGAGTGTGATGAAATGACAGAATCAGACTTCAGAAAGTGGGTAATGAGAAACTTCTGCGAGTTAAAAGAACATGTTCTAACCCAATGCAAAGAAACTAAGAACCTTGAAAAAAGATTTGATGAAATTGCTAATGAGAATGGACAACTTAGAGAGGAATATGAGTGAATTGATGGAGCTGAAAAACACAACACAAGAACTTCGCAAAGCATGCACAAGTTTCAACAGCCGAATTGACCAAGCAGAAGAAAGGATATCAGAGGTCAAAGATCAACTTAATGAAATAAAACAAAAAGGCAAGATTAGAGGAAAAAGCATAAAAAGGAATGAACAAAGCCTCCAAGAAATATGCGACTATGTGAAAATACCTAATCTACGTTTGATAGGTATACCTGAATGTGACAAAGAGAATGAATCCAAGCTGGAAAATACTCTTCAGTATATTATCCAGGAAAACTTCCCCAATCTAGCAAGGCAGGCCAATATTCAAGTCCAGGAAATACAGAGACCACCACAAATATATTCCTCAAGAAAAGCAACCCCAAGGCACATAATCGTCAGATTCACCAGGGTTGAAATGAAGGAGAAAATGCTAAGGGCAGCCAGAGAAAAACGTTGGGTTACCAACAAAGGGAAGCCCATCAGACTCACAGCAGATCCCTCGGCAGAAACCCTACAACCCAGAAGAGAGTGGGGGCTGATATTCAACATCCTTAAAGAAAAGAACTTTCAACCTGGAATTTCATATCCAGCCAAACTAAGCTTCATAAGTGAAGGAAAAATAAAATCCTTTGCGAACAAGAAAGTATTCAGAGATTTTGTCACCACCAGGCCTGCTTTACAAGAGCTCCTGAAAGAGGCACTACACATAGAAAGGAAAATGAGTACCAGCCACTCCAAAAACATACCAAATGGTAAAGAGCATAAACAAAATGAAGAATCTGCATCAACTAATGGGCAAACAGCCAGCTAGCATCAAAATGGCAGTATCAAATTCACACATAACAATATTAACTCTAAATGTAAATGGGCTAAATGCCACAATCAAAAGACACAGACTGGCAAATTGGATAAAAACCCAAAACCCATCGGTGTGCTGTATCCAGGAAATCCATCTCACATGCAAGGATACACAAAGGCTCAAAATAAAGGGATGGAGGAAGATTTATCAAGCAAATGGAGAGCAAAAAAAAAAAAAGCAGGAGTTGCAATTCTCATCTCTGATAAAATAGACTTTAAAGCAACAAAGATCAAAAGAGACAAAGAAGAACATTACATAATGGTAAAAGGATCAATGCAACAAGAAGAGCTAACAATCCTAAATATATATGCACCCAATACAGGAGCACCCAGATATATAAGGCAAGTTCTTAATGACTTACAAAGAGACTTAGACACCCACACAATAATAGTGGGAGACTTTAACACCCCATTGTCAATATTAGATCAACCAGACAGAAAATTAACAAGGATATCCAGGACTTGAACTCAGACCTGGAACAAGCAAACCTGATAGACATTTACAGAACTCTCCATCCCAAATCCACAGAATATACATTCTTCTCAGCACCACATCACACCTCCTCTAAAACTGACCACATAATTGGAAGTAAATCACTCCTCAGCAAATGCAAAACAACTGAAATCATAACAAACAGTCTCTCAGACCACAGTGCAATCAAGTTAGAACTCAGAATTCAGAAACTAACTCAGAACCGCACAGCTTCGTGGAAACTGAACAACTGGCTCTTGAATGTTGACTGAATAAACAATGAAATGAAAGCAGAAATAAAGAAGTTCTTCGAAATCAACAAGAACGAAGAAACAACATACCAGAATCTCTGGGACACATTTAAAGCAGTCTCTAGAGGAAAATATATAGCAATATATGCCCATATGAGAAGCAAGGATAGATCCAAAATTGACACTCTAACGTAAAAATTGAAAGAGCTAGAGGAGCAAGATCAAAAAAACTCAAAACCTAGCAGACGACAAGAAATAACTAAGATCAGAACAGAACTGAAGGAGATAGAGACACGAAAAACCCTTCCAAAAATCAATAAATCCAGGAGCTGGTTTTTTGAAAAGATCAAAAAAATAGACCACTAGCCAGATTATTAAAAAAGAAAAGAGAGAATAACCAAATAGATGCAATAAAAAATGATTAAGTGGATATCACCACAGATTCCACAGAAATTCAAACCATCATCAGAGAGTCTTACAAACAAGTCTCTGCACATAAACTAGTAAACCTGGAAGAAATGAATAAATTCCTGAACACTTGCCTCCTCCCGAGCCTAAACCAGGAAGAAGTTGAAACCCTGAACAGACCAATAACAAGATCTGAAGTCGAGGCAGCAATTAAAAGCCTACCACACAAAAAAAGCCCAGGTCCAGATGGGTTCACAGCCGAACTCTACCAGACACACAAAGAGGAGCTGGTACCATTCCTTCTGAAACTATTCCAAATAATCCAAAAAGAGGGAATCCCTCCTAAATAATTTTATGAGACCAACATCATCCTGATACCAAAGCCCAGCAGAGACTCAACAAGAAAACTTCAGGCCAATATCCATGATGAACATAGACGCAAAAATCTTCAATAAAATACTGGCAAGCAGATTGCAACAGCACATCAAAAGCTTATCCATCATGATCAAGTAGGCTTCATCCCGGGGATGCAAGGCTGGTTCAATATACTCAAGTCTATAAATGTAATTCACCACATAAACAGAACCAAAGACAAAAACAACATGATTATCTCAATTGACGCAGAGAAGGCCTTTGACAAAATTAAACAGCCCTTTATGCTAAAAACCCTCAATAAACTCGGTATTGATGGAACGTATCTCAAAATAATAAAAGCTATTTACGACAAACCAACAGTCAATATCATACTAAATGGGTAGAAACTGGAAGCATTCCCTTTGAAATCTGGCACTAGACAAGGATGCCCTCTTTTACCACTCCTATTCAATATAGTACTGTAAATTCTAGCCAGAGCAATCAGGCAAGTAAAAGAAATAAAGGGTATTCAAATAGGAAAGGAGGAAGCCAAATTGTCTCTATTTGCAGACATGATTGTACATCTAGAAGATCCCATTGTCTCAGCCCAAAATCTCCTGAAACTGATAAGCAACTTCAGCAAGGTCTCAGGATACAAAATCAATGTGCAAAAATCACAAGCATTCCTATACACCAATAACAGACTTAAATAGAGCCAAATCAAGAATGAACTACCTTTCACAATTGCTACAAAAAGAATAAAATACCTAGGAATACAACTAACAAGGAATGTAAAGGACCTCTTCAAGGAGAACTACAAACCACCGCTCAACGAAATAAGAGAGGACACAAACAGATGGAGAAACATTCCATGTTCATGGTTAGGAAGAATCAATATTGTGAAAATGGCCATACTGCCCAAAGTAATTTATAGATTCAATGCTATCCCCATCAAGCTACCAATGACCTTCTTCACAGAACTGGAAAAAACCACCTTAAACTTCCTATGGAACTAAAAGAGAGCCCGCATAGCCAAGTCAATTCTAAGCAAAAAGAACACAGCAGGAGGCATCACACTAATGGACTTCAAACTATACTACATGGCTACAGTAATCAAAACAGCATGGTACTGGTACCAAAACAGAGATATAGACCAATGGAACAGAAGAGGCCTCAGAAATAACACCACACATATATAGCCATCTGATCTTTGACAAACCTGACAAAAACAAGCAATGGGGAAAGGATTCCCTGTTTAATAAATGGTGTTGAAAAAACTGGCTAGCTATATGCAGAAAGCAGAAACTGGACCCCTTCCTGACACCTTACACTAGAATTAACTCCAGATGGATCAAAGACTTAAACATAAGACCTAATACTATAAAAATCCTAGAAGAAAATCTAGGCAAAACCATTCAGGACATAGAAGTAGGCAAGGACTTCATGACCAAAACACCAAAAGCATTGGCAACAAAAGCCAAAATAGACAAATGGGACCTAATCAAACTCCACAGCTTCTGCACAGCAAAAGAAACAGTCATTAGAGTGAATCGGCAACCAACAGAATGGGAAAAAAATTTTTGCAGTTTATCCATTGGACAAAGGGCTGATATCCAGAATTTACAAAGAGCTAAAACAGATTTTCAAGAGCAAAACAAACAAGCCCATTCTAAATTGGGCAAAGGATATGAACAGACACTTTACAAAAGAAGACATACATGAGGCCAACAAACATATGAAAAAATGCTCATCATCACTGGTCATTAGAGAGATGCAAATCAAAACCACATTGAGATACCATCTCACGCCAGTTAGAATGGCGATCATTAAAAAATCTGGAGACAACAGATGCTGGAGAGGATGTGGAGAAAAAGGAACACTTTTACACTGTTGGTGGGAGTGTAAATTAGTTCAACCATTGTGGAAGACAGTGTGGCGATTCCTCAAGGCCTTAGAAATAGAAATTCCATTTGACCCAGCAATCCCATTACTGGGTATATATCCAAAGGACTATAAATCGTTCTACTATAAGGACACATGCACATGAATGTTCACTGCAGCACTGTTTACAATAGCAAAGACCTGGAACCAACCCAAATGCCCATCGATGATAGACTGGACTGGGAAAATGTGGCACATATACACCATGGAATATTATGCAGCCATCAAAACGATGAGTTCGTGTCCTTTGTAGGGACATGGATGAACCTGGAGACCATCATTCTCCGCAAAGTGACACAAGAACAAAAAATGAAACACCGCATATTCTCATTCATAGGTGGGTGTTGAACAATGAGAACACATGGACACAGGGAGGGGAGCACTACACACTGGGGTCTGTTGGGGGGAATAAGGGCGGGACAGCGGGGGGTGGGGAGTTGGGGAGAGATAGCATGGGGAGAAATGCCAGATATAGGTGAAGGGGAGGAAGGCAGCAAATCACACTGCCACGTGTGTACCTATGCAACTATCTTGCATGTTCTTCACATGTACCCCAAAACCTAAAATGCAATTAAAAAAAAAATTAGCGAGGCATAGTAGCATGCACCTGTAGTTGCAGCTACTCAGGAGACTGAGGAGGGAAGATTGTTTGAGGCTGCAGTGAGCCGTAATCATGCCACTATACTCAAGCCTGGGCAAGAGAGCAAGACCCTGTCTCAAAAAAACACACAAATAAATTGCAGAAAAAATATTAGAAGGAAAATGCAAATATCAGAAGCTTCTGGAAGAGGTGGACTTTTATAACTTCATTGCAATGTATATATGTTTTCCAAATTTTATACATATGGATATATAAGTGGAAAAGAATAATTATGACAGAAAGCCAGGTGAAAAAAAAATCAAGTTCAGAATGGTCGAGCCAAGCACAAGATTCGTGTGCTAAAGGCTATTCAGCAGGTGGAATGGCTCTATTATCTTAAGGTCTGGGCAGCGGGACCCTGCAGAGGGCATGAGACTGTCCAAGGTCAACACTCTGCCAAAGGTGTGGCTATGACAAAAATGAGCTTTTTAAAAAGCTCACAATAAGGCAGATGTGGCATTGAGAAGTAACACTCAAAAGTCTTTCACATGCTCAAAAACACACAGAAAAGGAAATTCACAGGGCTCCAAATGGGTCCCCTAAGGAGTGGATATACACCAGAATTGAAAAATTTGAAAGTGAAATTAAGAAAACAATTCCATTTACAGGAGCAGCAAAGTGAATAAAATGCTTTTAAAGAAATTGTTTAAGTATGAAACCTGGAAAACCATAAGGCACTGTTGAAAAAGAACGAAGATGAATGGAAAGACACTGCGTGCTCACGGGTCAGAAACGTGCCGTCATGAAACTGGAAAGACGCTCCAAATTGATCTCCACATCCAGTACAGTCCCTACCAAAACTCTGCTGGCTTCTTTGCAGAAATTGACAAGCTAATCCTAAAATTCATATAGAAATTCAAGGGACCCAGAATAGCTAAAGCAATATTGGAAAAAACAAAAAACAAAAAAACAAATTTCGAGAACTCACACTTCCTGATTTCAAAATTACTACAAAGTTACAGAAACCGAAACATGTGGTAGTGGTGAACAGACATACAGACCCCAGAGTAAAACTAAGAATTCAGGCCAAGCGCAGGGGCTCCCTGCTGGAACCCCAGCCCTGCGGATTAGGCAACGCCTTCCTGGCTATGATGCCAAAACACAACATTAAAGAAGTATATGAATTATGCTTCATCAAAATAAAAAAATTTTGTGCTTCAAAGAATATCAAGAGGCTGGTCTGAGTGCAGGATGTTTACAACTAATCGTTCACAATTGGCTCCAGATTTCTTTGTTGCTTCTTCACTCTCACTGTTTCGCTTTTCTAGCCTAAAAAAAGACCCATCAAGGAGGAGACGCCGCACAGAACGGACAAATTATTTGCAAGCATAAATCTCATAAAAGACTTGTATCTAGAATATATAAAGAGCTCTTACAACTCAATAATAAAAAGACAAATGATCCAAAAAAATGGGCAAAGGACCTGAATAGATATTTCTCCAAAGAAGATACATACACGTACATGAAAAAAATGCTCAATATCATTAATCATTAGGGAAGTGCAAATCAAAATCACAATAAGATACCACTTCATACCCACAAGGGTGTCTATAATCAAAAGGACAGATGTCATGTCGTCAAGGACATAGAAAACTGAAACCCTCATTGACTGCTAGTGGGAGTGTAAATTGGTGTAGCCTGTTGGGAAAACAGTTTGGCAGTTTCTCAAAAGGTTAAACATAGTTACCATGTGACCCAGCAGTTCTACTCCAAGAGAAATGAAAACACATATACACACCAAAACTTACACAGGAAGGTTAATACCAGCATTCTTCATCGAAG
This sequence comes from Callithrix jacchus, assembly GCF_049354715.1. Taxonomy (NCBI): domain Eukaryota; kingdom Metazoa; phylum Chordata; class Mammalia; order Primates; family Cebidae; genus Callithrix; species Callithrix jacchus. Next base: position 75,876,839 of record NC_133518.1, read on the forward strand.
CCCAAAAGCGGAAGCAATCTAAATGTCCACCACCTGGTGAGGCGATAAGTAAAACGTGGGCTGTCCCAGACTATTACTGGACAATTCGAAGGAATGAAGAAGTGACAGGCTGGGACACGAATGAACACATAAACGTCATGCTAAATGAAAGAAGCCAGTCACAGAAGACTGTGATTCCGTTTCTGTGACATGCCCAGAGCAGGCAAGGGTCCAGAGGCAGGAAATAGACAAGCCAGATGGCTGGGGCTGGGGGTCGAGGTGAGGTGGGGAGGGACTGCTAGGGGTACAGGGTTTCTTTCTGGGGTGATGGAAATGCACGAAAACTGATTGCAGTGATGGCTGCCCGACTCTGAATATACTAAAAAGCCCTGAATTTAAAGGTTCCACACTTTAAATGGGTTAATCATAGGGTATGTGAATTCTACCTCAATAAAGCTCCCATAAAAAACGAAGCGAGCTGGCTCCACCCTAATCTGTCCATGCCAGAAGCCTGACCATGCTGGATCACATGCCAGGGTGCCACTGTGTAACTAAAGGTTGAAGTTAATTTGTTTTAAGCCCACAGGCTGGCCTACACACCAGACCCGGGGTACCTGATCACTCCCCAAAGAATGGTACAGGAAGGCACCATGGCCTCCCAACTCCCAGAGGGAAATCGTGTAGTAACTCCAGAAAACATGATTAAGGCGGGGGGGGGGGGGGGTGATAAAAAAATGATTAAAATCCCAAGACTGGTCTCCCATTGCAGCAGGCTGCTCTGTCAGGCTCCCCAGACTCCCAACTCCATGCTGGGGACAGAGGGGGACACAGGGTGTATCAGAGAGCAGCAGAGCTGTTGGCACCAGGGTCAGACTAGACCAAAGAGGGCTTCGTGCACCGTCCCCGCTTCCCCACCAAACTGCATACCCCTCGCCAATCCGCCAAAATTTCTATGTTGGAGCTCTGACTCCCAGTGTGATGCTATCTGGAGGTGAGGCTTTGGATAATTTGGTTTAGATGAGTTCATGAGGGTGAGGCCGTCGCGATAGGATTAGAGCCCTTACAAGAAGAGACGGCAGAGAACCTGCTCTCTCTCTGTGTCCCCCCACCGTGCAAGGACACACCAAGAAGACGCTCAGAAAGGAGACAGCCCTCAGCAGGCTCCGACCACGCTGGCACCCTGACCTTGGACTTTCAGCCTCCACACCGTGAGAAAATTGATTTCTGTTGTTTAAGCCACCAGTTGATGGTATTTTGTTACGGCAGCCCAAAGTAACCAAACCGCCTTCCTACCCAGGTTGCCTTGGGATAACCACAAGCCAGGCCTGGACCCGCTGCCACCAGAAGGATACTGCTGCAGCTTCTGCCGCTGGTCCATGGAGCCCGAGTGGTGGATGATCTTGCGCAGCCCCAGCACCCAGTGCTGGGCGTCCGCTGGTGATGGCGCGATGAGGTCTAGTGTATTGCGCTGGTCCTTGAAGACAATGGAGAAGCAGCGGTCCTCGGGCACGTCACGGGCGAACTTCTCCAGACCCTCTGTGCGGTGCCCCATTCGCACCTCCTGAATGTCCTCGATGGAGACTGCGAGGGTGGAACGGTGGAGGAGAGAGAGAACGCTGTGAGGTCAATCCCTGACCCTGACATGACCAAGGCCACCGTGGAAAGGGTTACAGCTGGGAGACACAGAGCCAGGGCCAGAGCTCAGGCCTTGAGTCCAGAGGGACGGGAGAGGGCAGGAGGTCAGACAACGGGGGACAAATAGGGGAGAGGAAGACAGAAACTGGGGGAGGCAGAGCATGAGACACAGGGAGAGACAGAGAGTAAGAGACAGACAGATTTTAGGGTGGAAAGGGCACCTGGGACCCCAGGCCTGCTGTCTTGGTGATGGGGGGTACAGGGCCCCAGGGAGAGGGCTGGGGCAGGGCAGGGCTCGAGAGATGCAGAGATCACTCTGGAGTGTGGGGCCCATGACAGGGAAGGCCACACACCCTTCTGACTGCACTGGACTTTGGGTCTGTCCTGCCCCCACAAAGCCACAGAGCCACCAGGACCCCCTTCCAAACATTCAAGAGACTGTGACCACCCTGAGTTAGCCCCTGCCCTGGGGTCTATGGGCAGAGGGCCAAAGATAGAGGGAGAAGCCCTGCCTGGGAGGGAGACAGGGTCCTGCCCTGTGTGCAGCTGTGTGTGTCCTGACTTCAGGGAGCCCCTTAGCAGCGGGTACAGGAAGCTTCTGCCTTCCCCAGCCCCAAGAGGCAAACGGGAGGGTGCCCTGCAGGGCTCTGAAAGAGTACATCGTTCTGCCCTTAGGAGCCAAGGGGGGGGCCCTCTCCTCACAACCCAGCCTTCAAGCTTCAGGAAGATGCCAGGCCCCGCCTATCACTTCCAATGTGCCCTTCGTGGCCTGCCCAGGAGCCAGTACCTCCAGCCGGGCTCATGCTGTGGCATCCAGCAGCAGGACCAGGCTCTGCCCCTGCCATACCCCCTCCTGCCCATCCTCATCCATCTGTTCTGGCTCCTGGACAGTTCTAGCTCAAATCCACCTGTCCCTCCCTGTGCCCACCCACCCTGAGTGCCCAGGGGCCTCCTAGCCACCTGCAGGGCCCACATGCATGTGTCGCATGTGCCAGCCTGGGCCAGAGTGGGACACATGAGCCAGGGCCATCTGGAGGACAGAGAACAGCACTGCTTAATCCCCCTGCTTGCAGCCCCTGGTGACCCACATGGCCCCACACAGGGTACAGCTGCAGCTGCCCGGGTCAGAAATAAAAACAGGAAGCCTGAGCCATGGAACCCCCCATGCCAGCGCTCTCACCCGCACCAGAGAGAAAGTCCAGATGCCTTCACTGCTGATAACACTTTGGCCTCTGGGAACCAGAGTTATGGGGGTGGGTAGCAGTGGCAGGATTGGGGGACCCTTAAAAGGCAGGCAGCAGAGCCAAAAAAAAAAAAAGGGCAGAAGGGGAGGCTATTCCAGGCCTCCCTCACCTGGCCTCTGTTTCCCGGAGGGTAAAGAGCAATTGAAGACACTGGTCTCACTGCTCACCCAGAGAAGGGAGGCAGCCAACAAGGCAGGCTCAGCACGAGGCCCCGGCCCCGGCTCAGCATCTCAGGCATCTGACGGGCAGAAAGGCCCTTAAGGCCTTGCTCTGCACCTGTGCACACCTGGCCCCTGCAGCCCCTCAGCCGCCTCCTCACCCCGCACCTGCCCCTGCAGCCCCTCAGCCTCCTCCTCACCCCACACCTGGTCCTGCAGCCCCTCAGCCGCCTCCTCACCCTGCACCTTGGCTCACACTGCCCATCTGCTCACAGCCGTCCAGCACAAGGGCCTCCTCTTGCCAGCCGAAACATTCCTGCAGGAAAGGCCTGGGTCTCCCACTCCTCTATCTCCCCCTCACGCTTCCTAAGAGCTAGGCGCGCACTGGGAGCCATGCATACGTATGGGTACGTAGGTGGGCTCCCAGGCACCCCCAGGGCTCAGAGTGTAAGATCCACGTTCTCACTGTGCCCCGCCCACCAGCATCTAACAGGAAACCCCATATCAGGGCAGGAGGCCCATGAAGGAGCCCGTTTGGCGCCACAGACAGAGAAAAGTCAGGCGGTCACTCCTGTACTGTGTGGCAGCCAGTGGAGCTGGGGTTCCATGTGCTGTTCTCAGAATGTTCTAGAGCCCCGACCCCTCAGACCCTGCCCTGCTCAGAAACCTTCCATAGCTCACAGCCCCAAGGACCCAGCCGGCTCTCTGCACCTGACCCTGCTCTCGTCCTGACTTTCCTTCCGCCCCTGCACAGGCCACAGGCTGGTAGACCATACCTTCTCAGGGTCCTGTCCAGTGGCCTGAGGCCTGGCAGACCCTTCCCAGGTGAAAGGCACCCTCCTGGGGCACCCTTGGTAGGTGGATCCGCCCTCCTCCTACCTTCCCTCATCACCCATGTCCAGTCTCGCTCCCCATAGACCTGCCCCCGTCTCCCCACCCACACCCCAGCCAAGGGCGGGCCAATGGACAAGGGGTCTCCAGGAGTCCCGACTGTGTGAAACCCAAGTGGCAGTGATCTACATGCGCTGTCCAATTGGGTAACCACTAACCACCTGGGGCCATTTAAATATAAATTAGTTACAATTAAATAAGATTAAGAATTCAATTCAGCCTGCCTGCCTGCCTGCCTGCCTGCTTCCCTTCCTCCTTAAAAAAAAAAAAAAAAAAAGAGTTCAGTTCAGCAGTCACACTAGCCACATTTCAAGGTCTCAATAGTCACAAGTGGCTGGTGGCTCCCCGCTGGACAGTCCACATACACAGCATCTCCATCCCTGTTCATCCGCACAGCATCGGTCTAAAATGTCCCCACCAAGTAAAGGTGCAGAGGGAGACATCTCATTTTACAGGATCTTTAGGGAATTCTCTCCCTTAAAGGGCAGAAGTGAGCAGAACCTTCTCCCTGAGGCCTTGCAGGAGGCTCTCTCCAATTGTGGTCTGAGAACTTGGGTTCCTCAGCCTTTTTAGAAGCTTCCAGAAAGCGCTCAGATGCACAAGGGCTCCCCAACAGTGGCCTCTGTGTGTCCCAGTCCTGCTCTGCCCTAACACCTGTCCTGTGGCTCCAGTCCCGGGGAGGAGCTGCCTCCTGCAGCCCCACCTCCCACCTTGGCCACTCAAACCCAGAAGTACCTTATCTGCCTGGACCTTGGGCCTGGCTTTTGCTTTCACCACACCTGGAGTCCTAATCCGCCCAATTTCTCTCCTTCTCACAAATGCATGGGTGGAGGCCTGTGAGTACAGGCAACGCCGTCCAGCTCCCTCCCTGCTTCTGAGCCTGGCTGTCCTATCTGTGGTCATGGTTAAGTGTCCCCATCCCTCAAAAGCTGTGATCCTCGTTCCATGACTGCCCTCTCCAACCCAGACTAGGCTTCAATTTCCCGACAGGTAATTTAACTGGCTCTGCTCCCCGACCACAGCCAGCCTCAGTTTCCCCATTGCTCGCCCTGGTTGTATAAATGAGCTATGCCCCACCAGGCCAGCCTCAGTTTCCCCATCTGTGGTTTTGATCTGTGACTGACCTCCAGACTTGCCTGGCCCTGGCCAGATTCCGCACTCTGCCCCCTCCCCTGTGACGCCAGGGTACTCACACAGCTGGGACTCTGGGGTCCGCATAACCTTGCGGGACTCCTGCCAGATGGTTTTGCAGTCCTCCTGCAACTTGTAGAAGCGCTCTCTCCGCCATGAGCTGGACTTCACCTTCAGCAGCTGGCTGCCCTTCAGCAGGGCCTGCAGATCCTTGTCATCCTGCAGGCCTGGGGATCAACGCCGGTAAGATGCCACCTTCTCCACTAGTTTCCCTTGCCCTAGACCTCACACTGGCGGTGCCCACCTCTGGACCCTCTCAGAGCCCACTTTTCACCAGCCTCATCCTCAGCTCTGTTTACTCGTTCCTCCTCCACCCAAGCTCCAACCTGCTCCCAGAGCCCACTCTCCTCCAGGAAGTCATCCCTGATTGCCAGCTAAGGTGACCATGCAAACAGGCTGCCTGCCCACCCATGGCAGTAAGGCCATGCTTACTGCCACCCACAGCTGAATGAACAAAAGGCAGGGAGCTAATTCAAGAACCCCTGGTTCCTAGAGGACCAGGCCCCTAAGAAATGTTCTGAAAGATGGTTTTGAAAGATTAGGTGAGCCCTCCTGGTCACACTTAGGGGTCTGAGTGAAGTGAGGGAAGCTGGGATCAAAAGACTAGGCAAAGCAAGAAGACAAAAGGGGGATAGACACAGATGGAAACGGATCCCAGAGTGTCATGGAGCCAAACAACGTCCCAACTCCAACAGCTCCAGAATCATTTGTGCCCAGGTCCCCATGCCTTCCTGACCAGCTGTGTCACCTGGGTGAGGACTTCATGCTGCTGGGCCTCCGCTTTCCTGTGTATGAAATGGAGATTGTCACAGCGGCCATCTCAGAGGGAAGTTCTGGGTTCAATGAGATGGTGCCTGGATCTGTGCAGGCCCTGAGTTCATTGCAGTTGGGGTTCTTGGTGTCAACACTGTGGCTGCTGTGGGACCCTTGTGCCCATCTCTGCCACCCTCACCCTTGCTGTCACCCCACCTCTGACTTGAGCCCACATGAGTGGATCTCTGATCCTTGCTCCAAGAAGAGACAGGTGAGTCCACTGCAGCCTGTGTTTGGCCTGCTGGGATGGCCCTGTCCCTGGCTGCCCCAGCCCCAGAGTTCCCAGGGTCTGGGGCCCCTCAGGATACAGCAGCTTTAAGGCACAGCACACCCCTTTCAGAAGCTGAGCAGGGCCTGGCCCAGAGCCCAGAGAGGACCCTGGTTGCTTGCCCCAGTCCTGCCCAACTCTTGCTGCTCTCAGAGGTGTGGGCTCCCAAAGATGTGATGCCCTCAGACAGGAGGCACCAAAAGGACGCCAGAGCCTTCACCATCCAGCAGGTCCTGCCAACTGATAAGAGTTGATAAAGGTGCCCTCACCCTTAGTAACCCATGGGTGCATTTATAGAAACATCTATAAGGGCATATGTATATAGTGATGGATCTATAATGGGTATATCATCCTAGCCACGGATATAGACCAGCAGCCAGCTCTATTGAGAGCCAATCAGCCACTTCACTTCTCTCCCCAGAATGGCGTGGGCCATCAGCAATCTCTGTCCTGCTGCTGCAGCAGAGCGGCAGCCTCAGGGGCTTCCAGGGTCTAGTCTGAGGGGCATGGGCCCACGTCTATGCGGGGAAGCCCTCACAGAGCCATAGGCCTTTTCTGTTCTGAGCCCATATCCCTGTCAGCAGATGGCCTCTCCCATTTCATCCATACCCCTCCCCCAGCGAGCCTGCCCCCATATCTTCAGGGCCTGCAGAACCCTCTGGACACTTCCTCAGGCTTCACTCACTCACACACTCTCTAACCTTCCCCAGTCTTCTGCTTCCGGGCAGGGCAGAGGCCAGTGCTAACATCCATACCCTATGGCTTTAGGTAACTCCCTTTCCTCTCTCTGCTTTTGTTCCCCCATCAGCACTGGGCTAAGAACAGCAAGGGGGAGGCATCCCCGGACCTCCTCGGGGGTGACAGTCTGATGTGGCCTTTCCCCAGATCTGTCCTTCATCCCAGATCTGTCCACCCATTTGAAGAGCTGTTCTGCCTTAGTGTGAACAGCTCCTTCTTAGCCTAAGGGGAGTCCCAGCGGAAAAGAAGGGGGCTCCAACAGAATATTCCCAACTACTGGCTGTGTCTGAGGGCCCTGGGACCAGAGGAGGGACAGGGAATTCCCAGGCTGCCAGAGGACAGGGCCACCTCTGGCCTCCACTGGGGAATTCCACTATCCCTTCTAAGGCTGATGTCCTTCTAAAGCTGGGAGGGACATCTCCTCACCCTCTGCCAGCACCTGCTGCACAAGCTGGGCACACTTCAGGGCAAGCCACTGCCAACAGCATGGATGGGGATGGAGTCGGGAGCCAGGAAGTAGAAGTTGAGCCCCACCCTCCTGTTCTGGAAAACACCATGAAGAGATGACATGCTCATCCTGTCCTGGAGCCAGGCTGTTTCCCTGTCTACAGTCAGGCAGAGATAAACCCCCAGCTGCCAGCAATGCCTTCTAGAAGGTGGACATCAGTTCCAGGGCGATAATTCCAGAAAGGTGACAGCCACAGCCTTCTGGATCACCAGGAAACCTGGGCAGGTGCCCTCATCTTTTAGCCTCAGTTGGGGCCCTTCTGTTTCTGAAGCTTGTAGACTGTCTGCTCCATCACCCTTGTTCCCTTAGCACCCAGAAAGTCTGTGGAACCTCCTCACCCAGCTCCACTCAATCCAGTCACAGTATTAGGTAGGTGCAAAAGTAATTGCGTTTTTTGCTATTACTTTCAATAGCAAAAACTGAGATAACTTTTGCACCAACCTAATAGCTTCTCCTCCTGTGGGACGGTGGTGGTGAGGGGCCTTTGAGCTCAGCCTGGGTTGACCTTGCAGCCTGCCCAGGCTAGTTGTGCACAGTGAGATGGTGGTGTGCTGGGGCACATAGGGTGCTGCAGGTGCTAGTGGGAAGCTGAGGGAGGTGCCAGGATGCATAATGAAGACACACTGCGCCTGGGACCCACAGCGGTACACAGCTACACAGATATGGCCACACAACTACACAGTCACAGCCTAGACCACCACACACACAACCTCAGAGAGACAATGAGCCACGCACAGTGACACACTACCTCTCTCTGCTTTTGTTCCCCCATCAGCACTGGGCTAAGAAGAGTAAGGGTTACTGTCAAAATTACACACTGTCGCAGGGAGTTGCACAGTGTCACACTTAGTCATGACTAGGCACACAATATATAGTGCCAGCACATGATGATGATGATGATAGAGGCTTCCGTAATAGTAGTCAATATTTAAATAAGATACTGTTCTTAGCACATGTACTTAATTCTCTCAATAACCAAGGAAGGCACTGTCATTATTCCCATTTTACAAAAGCGGAAACTGAGGCTCAAGGAAGCTGCATGGTGGAGTCAGGACTCAGAAGCAGGTAGCCTACCCACAGGGTCAGCGCTATGAAACTTCACGCAGCCACCATGCAGGCACATACTGCCACAGAGTAAAAACATCAGAAAATCCATATAACACACACACCTTGATGGAATGACAGAACCACTCCGTCACCCTGGGCCACCCACTGTCACATCGGTCATACAGTCACACTCAGTTGAACTATCACAACAGATTATATGCTGTCACACCGGGTTACAAGCAGCCACCCTCAGTGCCACAACGTCACGCACTTGGTTTCACACTACACACTATCATCATTACACGCTGCACAGCGGCCCCACAACAGACAACAGGCGTGACAGAACTACTCAGCCGGCACGGGGTCCCATACTAGACCACCACTATCACACCCATCACATACAGGCACACTTTTGCACAGGATCACACTGGAGCACAAACTCTTGCAGATCGCCTCAGTGGTTATACAGTCATACCTGTAACACACCAGGCCACACACCCGGTGCCTCAGATATTTGTAAACAGGAGAGCGTCGGGTGACAAGGGATGGAGAGCTTTGGAGGAGCTGAATTAAATCATGAAAAGGGGTAACTAATCACCCTAGTACTCACCCCTGCAAACACTGCCCCACAGTGGGTCACGCACTCACAGAAGTACTAAACACGTCCAATTAAAGGCTCCAAGGCAAATGGCCCCGAGCGAAGGGACAAGTGGTGGGCGTCCTGCCCCAGCTGCCTTCCCATTCCCCGATCTCGGAGTGCCCTGCGCCCCTTACCCAGCCTCTGTCCATTGAGCGCCGCCACCTTAAGGCTCTGCTCCTGCAGGTAGAGCTCCCTGGAGCGGCTCCGGCTCCGGATCCCCAGGCACTGCATGGTGCTCCTCTGCCCCTGCCCCTGCCTGCGCGGAGCCGGGTCCGGGACAGCGCCGCTTCCAGTGTTTTATGCTCACAGCACCAACTGCTCCGGTCCAGGGGGTGGAACTGTGTGGCCCTGGAGGGGAGCAGGGGCGGAGTCCAGGAATGGGAGGGAGGAGCTAGAGTTCGAGAGGAGGGGCCACTCTGGAGGGGAGGGACGAGAGGGAAATCTGTAGAGGGGTGGAGTCAGACCCTAGGAGGGGGAGCTAGTCCTCAAGGGGCAGGACCTATGCCCCCTGAACCGAGAAGTGAGGGGCATGGGGGGAATCAGAACACAGGAGGCGGAACAAGAAGAAAATCTGGACTAAGGAAGGTGTAGTCAGACCGTAAAAGGCTGGGCCATCCAAGAGGGGTGGGAACAGTGCCCCCTAGAGGTGGGGCGAGAGCTGCGTCAAGGTGTGGGTGTGGATAGGGGATGGATCCAGAACCCAGGAGGCTGGGCCGAGGAGATGCCGGGCCCTGTAGAGGCGGAGTGGGGAAAAATCCATAACCCAGGAAGCAAATCTGTGTCGAAGGCCAGGGACCACAAAGCGGACTAGGGGCGGGGCCAGGGCCAAGGCGGGGCGAGGGAGGGGCCAGGCCCAGAGGCGGAGCCAGGCCCAGAGGCGGAGCTCAGACCGGGAGCCTCTGCTCCAGAGGCTACGTGGAGGCAAAGCCACACCCAGGAAGCAGCCCAGGGGCGGGGCCAGGGCCCAAGAGGCAAGCCTGGGAGGATCCCGCACTGAAAGGGCGTGTCCAGGCAGGGAGGGGCGGGCCCTCGACTTTGGAGGTGGCGCGGGGGCAGGGCCAGGGCCCGACAGGCAGTAAGGGCGAATTCTAACGCCACCTCGCAGGCTGGCGCAGGACCGAAGGGCCGAGTCTGGGGAGACAGAACTGAGGGGAGTCCCAGTGGGCGGCAGTCTAGCGGGGATCTGAGTGGGGCGAGGCCAGGAGGGAACGGGGACGATCCCGGGCCAGACACCCAGCCCCCCAAGTATTTTACTTCGATTGCTCAACTAATTCATTGCGACTCAGCTTGCGGTTGCCTCATTTGTGAGCCTCAGGAGGGCCTGTTTCCTTGTCTCGGTTTGACCCCAAGGTGCCGAATGCAAACGGAATTCTTGAAAAAAGGCTAAACTTAAGATGAGCCCATTAACCCAGGCTGGCTTTCACGAATACATGAGAACGACTGTAACTTTGCACAAAACTTCGCTGCCAATATGCTCGGAACAGTGGATCCTTTCATGTACATGACAACCTCCCTTTCATTCACCCAGCAATTATTTATTGAGCCCCTACTGTGTGCCAAGCTCAGGACACCACCCAGAGGCCTGACTCACTCTTTTACTCCCGGCCTCTGAATAGTTCCCCCCAGTTCGCTTCACTGCCGCTCCAGTCACCAGCATTGAGGGTGCGTCACTGGCAAAGCCAGTTATTGGCTCAGACAAGCACAGCAGTAATAACAATAAACTGAAGCGCAGAGTAACCTGCCTAAGGTCATACCAGAGAGAATAAATCATGAGCAAGGTTAGTTAGTAGATGGGCAAGGCAGATTCGTTGAAATATGAACACAGAAAAGCTATTCTTTGGAGAGGGAAGCAGAGTGCAAGGGAAGCCTGTGTTATGGAGAAACTGCCCAGGAGTTCTTAACTGGACCAAAGACCCCTCAGGAACCTGTGGATAGAATCACATCTCAAAATAACTGGCTTCCTTTGAATTCTTAGGTACTTCATTTTCTGCATTTAAAAACATGCTCCTGGCTGGGCGCAGGGGCTCATGCCTATAATCCCAGCATTCTGGGAGGTCAAGGCGGGCAGATCATTTAAGGTCAGGAATTTGAGACCAGCCTGGCCAACATGGAGAAATCCTGTCTCTGCTAAAAATACAAAAATTAGCTGGGTGTGGTGGGCAGTGCCTGTAATCCCAGCTACTTGGGAGGCTGAGGCAGGACAATCGATTGAACCAAGGAGGTAGAGGTTTCGGTGAGCAGAGATGGCATGAACTATACTCCAGCCTGGGAGACTCTGTGTCAAAAATAAAAAAATCATGATCATAGAAGGGGTCTACAGGCTTCACCTGACTGCCAAAGTGGTCTATGACACAAAAAGTTAAGACTGACATAGATCCGTGTGTGCCTGTGTAGCATGGGTCTGGAAACCCAGGGACAGACAGGTTTTGAACATAGGTGAGTGAGGAGCTGGCCACCCCAACTTACTAAGATACTCTGGAATCAGCTCTTGGAGGACTGGTTTTTGCCATAAACTAGAATTCCTATGCCCATTGGTGTTTATGTTCCCCACACCCTCTGTGAAACATGTATTGCTATCCCATGGATGATTCTCAGGCCCATAGTAAATAGAAGCAAAGCTAGGACTGGAGCCCAGATCTCCTGGGGCCAAGATGAGGCCCCTCTATTTTCTATTTTTTACAAATAGCAAGTCTTCCAGGGGGCAAAAGGGATTGGGTATAGGAAAAGTTTGTGTGTGTGTGTGTGTGTGTGTGTGTGTGTACGTGTGTGTGTAGGGGGCGGTGTTCAGTGAGGGGAGAGCCCTGGAAGGTGATGTCCTTCTGGGCACATCAGGGGACCTGCTGGAGAAGCCAGTCCAGGCACAACCAGAATAAAAAGAGTGGAGGAAGTAAAGTGAGGGAAGGAGGATGGAGGTTGTAGCATCAGTGTAAGGGCTTCAGAGGGCCTAGGAGTTGGGCGGCTCCTGAATCTAGTTCTGGCCCTATTTTCCCTGTCTAGTAACTATCTTACGATGCCCCATCATCTCCCAAAGAACTAGACAGCGGCTCGTAGGGCATAGAAACTTGGCGAGGGGGCACCCTGCAGGCACACAGCGCTCACTGGGTACCAGGCACTGTCCTAAATGCCATGTAATCTTCATAGCAACCCTATGAGGCAGATGGTATTACCCCCACTTTACAGGGGAGGACACTGACAGAGAAGTCAAGGAATTCGTCTGAGATGAGAAAGCCAAGACTTGAATTCAGGTACTTTGCTTTCAGAATTGATGCCAGTAAACTCGACCTCTGCATGCATCTGGGGTGAGGACAGAGGGGCATCTCATATCTAGGTGAGCCCTATATCTCCCCAGGCCTCTCTGGGCTCCTTCCAGAGAGTATGGAGCCCCAAGCCAGAGAGAGTGGGCCTGCAGCACGCACAGTGCTGGGGCATCCACACTGTGGAATGGATACAGACCCTCTGATGCAAGTGTAGACAACTTGGAACAGCACTGAGCACAGCGACCACCCCCTCCCACCAATGATTCTCCTTGACACGTTCTTATTTCCCCATCTGGTTTGCAGTGTGGTCAGAAGGCAGTTAAGGTAGGTAATTTTGGGTGATCAGCTAGAAGTGGCAGGGCCCTCAGGGAAACTAGCTTGGGGTCACAGTGTTTACGTCAACCCTTAAGGAAAGGCTGGACTGAGGCATTTGGGAAGCTGGTCTCAAATGGGGTGGGCCAGGGCAGCCAACCCCATGCCACAGGACTGAGAGGTCCTGACTGAGCCTCTGTGTGTCTTCCTCCATGGAAAAGATATCAGGGCTACCTCAGGAGAGAAACTGACAAAGGCACAGACACTGAGGATGAAGCCTGTTCCAACAGGAGCTGAGGAACGACACTGCACCAGAGGGAAAGCAGAGGTCTCCACTGTGTTCTCTGAGCTGCCCAGCCTCCCATCTTGCTAGCCTGGCAGGCACACTGAAGACACCTCTGCCCTGAAGAAAGACAAAGGAGTACTGGAAGGGCCAGGGACTCCATGACTCATCTAGACAAGGTGATTTTAAGGAGTCTAGGCTACTGGAATGAAGGCAACAGCTCTGGGAACAGAGCAAGGTCTCTCTGAGCCAGGAGGACCAGGTCTGGGCCAACTGGGAAACAAGAGATAGGCTGGAGGGCTCTGCTCTTCTCTTTCCCATCTATTATGTCCATGAACAGTTTAGATGGATAGGTGGTGGCCACTAAAGTCTCCAACCCCAAGGTACTAGGAAAGAGAGGGGGATGCAGTAAAGCAGCGACTGGCATGAAAGGAGCAGGGTTTGCGGAGCTGGCAAGTGATCCGGAGGGGCAGGAGGGCAAGCCCCCGCCAAGAGTGGGTGCGTCCCTGGCCTGGAGCAAACAGGCGCCCAAAGTTACCTGTCCCAAACTCCCCTCTCCCAGAAGGCCTCCAGACCTGCATTCGGGAGCCCAGGCTCCCCGCTCGCTGCTGGAGAAACGGCGAAAGGGCAAAGAGCTGGCTCATATCGGAGGAAACAAAGCCCCACCGGACAAAGGCTGGAGCAGGCAGCTCCGGCTGAGACCTGGCCCTACGCCCCCAGGAGAGTCGCAGATGAGGGGATCAGGCTGCTTCTCCCAGCCTGAGCATCGCTATTTCTGCGCTGGGCAGTTAAGGCTGCACAGCCCGACCAGACCACGGTTAACCTTGGACACCTCCTCGCCCCACCGTCTCACCCCCCACTCCGCCACATCCGGACGCGGTCCAGGCACGCCAGGGCTTTGGGGAGCCTCGGGGGCAACCCGGACGAGGCAAGGAGAATTTGGTCGTTCTTGGATGCTGTTTCCTTCCTCCTCCGCCCCTCTGTCCAAGCGGGACCGTGGAACCCAGACGTTCACGACCAGGACAAGGTAGCCCGCGAGGCGAAGGGAAGTCTTCAGACCCGTGCCGCCCCTCCCACCCCCAACACGACCCCGGACCAGATCTGGGACAAGCCTGGGAACGCCCAGGGTCGTGCCGACAGTCCCACCCAGGGAGCCGTGGGCTGAGATTTTCCGAGTCCCGGCGAGGGGGCCGAGAGGCTGGCCCGGGGCGGGGTGGAGGCGGCCGAAGGAGCTGGGGGCTCCGGGTCCAGGGCCCGGCACGGCTTTCCAGGCATTCGCCCAGGCAGGGTCTCCCGCTGGCGCGGGCCGGGCACTCACCGTGCAGGGTCAGGAAGTTCCCGCCCGAGTCCATGCCCCACGGGCGGCGCAGCGGGAGGGACACCGCGGGACTCACGTGAGCGGCGACGGTGCCGGGTCCGAGCAGAGTGCGGTGAGGGGATCCGAGTGGATCGGGTGGGAGAAGGCCGAGGGTGGGCCCGGACTCCGCCCCGCCCCCGCCAGCCTGCGCCCCCGCCCCCTGGGCCTGCCAACCCGCGCCTCTCCCCGCCCCTCCAGGGGACGCTGAAGGGAAGGCAGAGCTGGGGGCCGTGCGGACCGGCCAACCCCGGCAGGGCGAGCAGGCGCACCCCGACCAGAAATAGCCAGATCCCTCCAGCCCAGCTTCCTCCCCCGCCACCACCCACAGGCCGCGGGCCCTGTCATTACCGCGGGCAGTCCGGCCCCACGCCCTGCTTGTGGGCGCCTCGCTGGGTTCAGGGTGATGCTGGAAAGAATCTGGCGTCATCCCGGGGAAGGGATCGTGTAAGGTCCGACGCCCAAGCGGGCTGCTGCGCTGGGGAGACGCGGCGTCCAGGCTTCCAGCCACTGCTCCTGTATTTGCTTTCCCTTCTGCGAAATGGGTGCACGGACACGACTAGGAGGTCTTCAGAGAGCAACACCTGGACCTTGTCGGCAGGAGGGTCCCCTTCCCTCCCTCTGGGAGGTTTCTAACCCTAAGAGTAGCCTTTGGTGGAGTGTTGTGGGGGGGAAGGAAGGGGGAAGCAAACAGGTACAAAGTTCACTTCGGAGCCCCTCATATCCCAAAACCCAGCAATCCATGAAGCCGAGGGGGAGGATCCCCAGTGTACCTTCAGGTAACCTCCCAAAGGGCCATCCGGGCAAGGTCCCTATGCAGACCCACCCCCCCAATTCTTGGGACCCAGAAAACCCTCTTTGTAAGTTGCCCAGACACCTCTCCACCCCAGCCCCTGGGAGGGTTCCTGGATCCTGTTGCTCACCACCCCCTTGGAGAGTCCTTTGGGAAAACTGGGCTCATGGGGTCAGAGAGCCCCCAAAGGGCCCCCCAGTAAAGCCACCCAGGCCTCCTGGGCTGATAAGGCCAATGTGAAAGTGTGGCAAAGCTAGCTGGACCAGCTTTGCCGGGAGGAGGCTGGGCCCTCGTGGGCCTGGGTGGCCTTGAATAAGGGAAGTGAAACAGCTGGAGGGCATTCTTCTAGTTCTGAGTGCCAAGAGTGGGTCAGGACCTCCCGGCTTTTGAGAGACCCTACTCGGCATGCCTCCTAGTCTGCATGCCCCCCACTCTGCATGCCCCCACTACTCAGCATGCCCCCCAACTCAGCATGCCCCCCAACTCAGCATGCCCCCACTCTGCATGCCCCCCACTCAGCATGCCCCCCTACTCTGCATGCCCCCCAACTCTGCATGCCCCCCAACTCTGCATGCCCCCCTACTCGGCACGCCGCCCCACTCGGCACGCCCCCCAGTCTGGACCCCCCCCACTCTGCATGACCCCCACTCTGCATGCCCCCTACTCTGCATGCCCCCTACTCTGCATGCCCCCTACTCTGCATGCCCCCCCACTCTGCATGCTCCCCCACTCTGCATGCTCCCCCACTCTATATGTCCCCCCACTCTATATGTCCCCTCACTCTGCATGCCCTCCTCCACGAACGGGGCCTCACCCCTTCCCAGCACTCAGCTCCTATCCTGTCCTGCAGTACGAACAGCATGCCCTGGGCAAGCTGTCAGGTCCCTCCTTGCTTTCCCTTCCATCCAGGGCCATACTCCATGTTTGTTGAGAGATGAACAAATCCATACTGGCAGGCCCTACTTTGGATGTCTATACAGAGGGCCAGGGCAGGGGGAAGGGAGAATGGTCCCCTTCTCTGTCCTCTGGGAGCCTTCTCAGGCCTTGAAGCCTACCACCTGCACCTCTGACACTCCTGGGCCTGCATGCCCTGTACTCAGCAAGTCAGGTCTTCTCAAGTTCCTCTCCTCTTCCTAGGCAGTGTCACAATGAAACTCTGACACCAGGAGTGGGCACGGCTCTATCTCAGGCATCATTCCTATGTATTCACGTCATCTCCCAACTCAGCCCCAGGCCCTAAGCCAGGGCATTTACCTGGGAGAGTCTTGTCTCCCTCTGACCCTGTTCCATGCGGGGGCTGCAGCCAGGCTGTTCCTTTGCATGCTCCAAACCCACCTCACAGAAGCCCACCTCTGGCCTCTGGCACAGACACAGGAGCTGCAGCCTCCTCTCTAGCCCAGGGTTCTTGGGCAGGATGGGCACTGCTGACTCAGAGCTGGCACATGCAATCAGATTCTGCCAGAAATGACGGCTGGGCCCCACCCTGCTCAAAGAGAAACCCAGTATCCTCCCCTGTCTGTGGGCCCCTCCTGGCTCTCACAGGACGGGAGGTGCTCTGCTGGTTCCTGCTGCGGGTAAGCCTGTGTGGTAGGACCTGACGTGTGGGGAGGGGCTGGAGCTCAGGAGGAAAAGCGGCTTTGTCCCAAGTCACAGAGTTGCTGGATTCTGCTCCCTCTGCCTTTACTCCCTCTCCCTCAACTCCCAGGGCTGTCTGTGGGCCAGCCCTGGCCAGGTGCCAAAACTACCATCCTCAAAACCCAGTTCCCAGTTGCCTGTGCAAGATGCCCTGAGATCCTGGTGACTCAGAGGGCTATTTGGCAGGCTTAGTGTGGGTGCACAGAGGCCCATACATGCTCCAAAGAGCAATTCTTTAATGGTGGAGTTTCTGGCATGTCACTCTCCTGACCATGCCCAGTCTTCAGTGTCTGTGTGCGGGTGGATGCGGTGATGGAGCTTCTGGGATCACTGGAGACAGGGGAGAGAGACCAAGTGTTGGTGCCAGTTCCTGCTTCAAGCCACTTTCCTTGGTCCCTCTACCACCACCCTCTCTGGGGGCCTGGGGAGAGAGTATTATCAACCCAGGACTGCCAACTTTCAGGATGACCAGGCTCCAAGTGTGCTTCAGGGCTGGCCCTTTCCAGCCCCTCCTGCATGGAATGCAAACCTAGCCCGGCCTGGCCGGGGGATAGCGTGCATTCTACCTACTCCCTGTCTTTAGAGCTCCTGGCTCCACGATATGGGGTGAAGGGACTGTTTAAATCTTGGCTTTGCAGTTTCCTGCTGTTAAGACTTTCGCCTCTCTGTGCTCCTCCATCAAGAGCTATAATCATCCTTAGAATTGGCAGAAATAATGGATGGCAAGTACAGGGCACAAATAAGTACCTGCTAGAAGGCCAGCAGAATCCCATCTTCCCGTAGCCATCCTCTGCCTGGCCTCCTCCACAGATCCAGGTGGCCAGAGCCTAGCCTGAGGCAGGTGGTCTAAGGGGTGCCCCTGCTGCTTTTGAGGGCTACAAAACCCCCAGAGGAGCTCTCTCCAGAAAGTCATGGGCCCAAGACCCAATGCATCAGGAGGCAAAGTGAAGGCTTGGGAGCAGCTGTGGCAAAGTGAACGTCCTCAGGTCATGTGGGGCCAGACCCTCAGGTCCTGACCATGCAGGAATCCAGGATGCCATAGTGAACCATGAGGTTGCTAGGCCTGCTGGTAGTCCCAGGACAGTATGGGATTATTTGGGGCTACTATTCCATAACTAATATTTGTGGGATTTAGTGTACATTCATTTGTGAATGTAACTGTGATGTTTATTTCACTGTAGACTGAGTCCCAATGCTCACCTCCACCCCAGAAGCAGAATATAGTGCTTGGTGTCAGGGAGCAGTCAGGAAACTTGCCCTCAGACCCCAACCTGAAGGAGGAGGCGGAGGCTCACTTACCTGAGGGAGGAAGGACACTTAAGGGCTGTGTGAACTGAAGACACCCACATTTGAAAACTGTTCTGCTATGTCACTTATTCAACAGGTATTTACTGAGCAGCTACTGTGTACTGGGCACTGTTCTAGAGGCTTGGGAATCATCTGTGAGCAAAACACACCGACAGCGCCTGCCCTCTTCGAGCCTAAATTCTAATGGAAAGGAAAGAGACATTATAACAAACATAAGAAATGAACTGTATAGTATATTAGCAGGTGACAAGCAAAATGAAAAAGTGGGATAAAGGAGTTCAGAAATGGGATAGGGCTAATTAATTTATTATGTTTTTGAGATGGAATCTTGCTCTGTTGCCCAGGCTGGAGTGGCTGGCGAAATATTGCACAAAATATTAGTAAAGTTATAAATTATAGTCTCAAACCTTTTGGAAGGCCAAAAGGTTTTATTGGGACAGGTTACTGGACATGTTAGAGGAGAGATGGGGATGATAAAAAGCTTTTCCAGTTTAAGTCTGTTTACCCCACATCCCTTTGCCTCTACTCTGTTGACTCATGTAAACTTTGTGCCGAATGGTCCTCTCTGGGGGAAATCAAAGGGAAATTACCCAGTAAAGTGTTTATTCTGGGCCCAAAACTTAAAGCTTTTATCATTCATAAAACCACTCGTTTAACCATGTTAATTATTCATAAGTGTGTTAACTTAAAACTTCTTGTAAAATTAATAATAAAGTATGTAGAGTAGTCTGGGTCAATTGGTTGCATTTCGCCCTCTAAAAGCAGCCAACAACCATCCTTAGCCCACTTCAATCACTACAATGGTGTGAAAGTACATTCATTCATCCATCGTTAAGTCAAAGTCTGCAGGCCAACCCTCTGCAGGTAGTGGACATCTCAGGTGGTGACCCCAATGTGATACCTACGTCACAGCAGGCGCTCAAATGCAAAGCAAACCAAGGTAATCATCATTGCGAAGAAGGAATGTCGAACCTCCCAAAAACCAAAAAGTAAAAAAAAAAAAAAAAACCACACGGTCAGGTCAAGTAGTAAGTCATTGGTACCCTCTGGGGATTGCCAAGCTCAGGGAGGCATTGTTTCAGGTTAAAAATTCATCATAAAACAGCAGTTATCATCTCAATAAAATAAAAGTACAAAACGTAATTCAAGTTGCTGTTCTCCAAGATCCATTATTCCAAGGAAAAATATAAAGCTCTAAAAAACAAGTAAAACAAATACCTAGGAATACAACTAACAAGGGATGTGAAGGACCTCTTCAAGGAGAACTATAAACCACTGCTCAAGGAAATGAGAGGGCACAAACAGATGGAGAAATATTCCATGCTCATGGTTAGGAAGAATCAATATCGGGCCAGGCGTGGTGGCTTAAGCCTGTAATCCCAGCACTTTGGGAGGCCGAGGCAGGTGGATCACGAGGTCAAGAGATCGAGACCATCCTGGTTAACATGATGAAACCCCGTCTCTACTAAAAATAAAAACAATTAGCTGGACGTGGTGGCTCATGCCTGTAATCCCAGCTACTCAGGAGGCTGAGGCAGGAGAATTGCCTGAACCCAGGAGGCGGAGGTTGCAGTGAGCCGAGATCACGCCATTTGCACTCCAGCCTGGGTAACAAGAGCGAAACTCTGTCTCAAAAAAAAAAAATAAGAAAAGAATCAATATCATGAAAATGGGCATACTGCCCAAAGTAATTTATAGATTGAATGCTATCCCCATCAAGCTACCATTGACTTTCTTCACAGAATTGGAAAAAAAACAACTTAAATTTCATATGGAACCCAAAAGAATCCTCATAGCCAAGACAATCCTAAGCCCCCCCTCAAAAAAAAAGCTGGAGGCATCACGCTACCTGACTTCAAACTTAACTACAAGGCTACAGTAATCAAAACAGCATGGTACTGGTACCAAAACAGAGATACAGACCAATGGAACAGAAGAGGCCTCAGAAATAACACCACACATATACAGCCATCTGATCTTTGACAAACCTGACAAAAACAAGCAATGGGGAAAGGATTCCCTGTTTAATAAATGGTGTTGAGGAAACTGGCTAGCTATATGCAGAAAGCAGAAACTGGATCCCTTCCTTACACCTTATACAAAAATTAACTCCAGATGGATGAAAGATTAAACATAAGATCTAACACCATAAAAACCCTAGAAGAAAACCTAGGCAATACCATTCAGGACATAGGCATGGGCAAGGACTTCATGACTAAAACACCAAAAGCAATGGCAACAAAAGACAAAATAGACAAATGGGATCTAATTAAACTTAAGAGCTTCTGCACAGCAAAAGAAATTATCATTAGAGTAAACCGACAACAGAATAGGGAAAAAAATTTTTACAATCTACCCACCTAACAAAGGGCTAATATCCAGAATCTACAAAGATCTTAAACAAATTTACAAGAAGAAAACAACCCCATCAAAAAGTGGGCAAAGGATATGAACATTTTTCAAAAGAAGACATTTATGCAGCCAACAAATTTGAAAAAAGTTCATCATCACCGATTACCAGAGAAACGCGAATCAAAACCACATTGAGATACCACCTCACGCCAGTTAGAATGGTGAGCATTAAAAAATCAGGAGACAACAGATGCTGGAGAGGATGTGGAAAAATAGAAACACTTTCACACCGTTGGTGGGAGTGTAAATTAGTTCAACCATTGTGGAAGATAGTGTGGTGATACCTCAAGGATCTAGAAATAGAAATACCATTTGACCCAGCAATCCCATTACTGGGTATATACCCAAAGGATTATAAATTATTCTATTATAGAGACACATGCACACATATGTTCATTGTGGCATGGTTCACAATAGCAAAGACTTGGAACCCACCCAAATATCCATCAGTGATAGACTGGATAAAGAAAATGTGGCACATATACACCATGGAATACTATGCAGCCGTAAAAAAAGGATGAGTTCATGTCCTTTGCAGGGACATGAAACTGGAAACCATCATTCTCAGCAAACTGACACAAGAACAGAAAACCAAACACCACATGTTCTCGAAGTGGATGTTGAACAATAATAACACATAAATACAGGGAGGGGAACATCACACACTGGGGCAGGGTGGTGGGGGCAGGGCTAGGAGAGGAATAGCAGGGAGTGGGGGGATTGGGGAGGAACAGCATTAGGAGAAATACCTATTGTACATGACGGGGTGACGGGTGCAGCAAACCACCATGGCACGTGTATACCTATGTAACAAATCTGCACATTCTGCACATGTACCCCAGAACTTAAAGTAGAATAATTTTTTAAAAACATGCACAAAAGCATCCCCCCAAAAAAACTACAGCTATAAAAATTTGTCTTAAGCAAGCAGCATTACAAAAAAACTCTTAGCCCGCCAGTTATTAATAATCGGCAAGGCAATAAGGTGTATATTTATAAAAAAAATTTTTTAGCTTTTCCACGCTACCTGCCGAGGGCTCCAAACGGCGTTGTTCTGGATTCCTGTCGTAACTTAAAAGGGAAACTTTCACGATGTCCGGAGCCCTTGATGTCCTGCAAAGGAAGGAGGAGGATGTCCTTAAGTTCCTGGCAGCAGGAACCCACTTAGGTGGCACCAACCTTGACTTCCAGATGGAGCAGTATATCTATAAAGGAAAAGTGATGGCATCTACATCATAAATCTGAAGAGGAGCTGGGAGAAGCTTCTCCAGGCAGCTTGTGTCATTGCTGCCATTGAAAACCCTGCTGATGTCAGTGTTCTATCCTCCAGGAATACTGGCCAGAGGGCCGTGCTGAAGTTTGCTGCTGCCACTGGAGCCACTCCAATTGCTGGCCGATTTACTCCTGGAACCTTCGCCAACCAGATCCAGGCAGCCTTCCGGGAGCCACGGCTGCTTGTGGTCACTGACCCAAGGGCTGACCCAAGACCCAAGGAGGCGTCTTATGTCAACCTACCTACCATTGCTCTGTGTAACACAGATTCTCCTCTGCGCTGTGTGGACCTTGCCATCCCATGCAACAACAAGGGAGCTCACTCAGTGGGTTTGATGTGGTGGATGCTGGCTCGGGAATTTCTGTGCATGCGTGCCACCATTTCCCATGAACACCTGTGGGAGGTCATGCTTGATCTCTACTTCTACAGAGATCCTGGAGAGATTGAAAAAGAAGAGCAGGCTGCTGCTGGAAACCCTGTGAGCAAGGAGGAATTTCAGGGCGAATGGACTGCTCCAGCCTCGAGTTCACTGCTACTCACCCTGAGGTTGCTGACTGGTCTGAAGGCGTGCAGGTGCCCTCTGTGCCTGTCCAGCAGTTCCCTACTGAAGACTGGAGCGCCCAGCCTGCCACGGAAGACTGGTCTGCAGCTCCCACTGCTCAGGCCATGGAATGGGTAGGAGCAACCACTGAATGATCTTAAGCTGCTCTTATGTGGCCTCTTAAACAACATATAAGATTCATGGAAAATAAACATCGAGTTTCTTAAAAAAAAAAATAATAATAATAATAATTTTAAAGGCTTTACAAGCCAAAGCCACACAGCCAAGCAAAAGGAAAAAAAGGCACTGGCAGAAAAGCTCCTCCCAAGCCGGCCAAGGTGGAAAAAGCAAGCAGCGCCCAGGCAGGGCCAGCATGGCTGCCTGCGGTCCAGGAACCCACAGCGCCTGCTGCTCCCCACACGTGTCCCACAGTAAGATGTCCTGTGTTCTTTGCATACAAGCAACATCCCAAATTGCAATTCTTAGCTGTAATTTAAGTTCAATTTAAAAATTTGTAAAACCTTTTCTAATATTAACCACTGCTGTTATTCCAATCTTACCCTTAACATGGCTCTTTTAAAATCCAACTTAAGTAAAATAATAACCTCTAAAAAAAAAAAAAAAATTACAAGAGGCCCACAAATTAGTTAAAAAGCAATTAAAAGCTAAGCATGTAAAATCACACATTACCTTTTAAAAAACATCTTTAATCCAAATTAAATATTTATTAATTTATTAAATATTTATCAAAAGTAAAAATGTTGTGCCCATTCTCAAAAAGTTAAAAAAAATTGTATGTAAGTGTAATAAAAACATATGCATAAAAAACTAAATAAAAATAGTCTTTGCTCTAATAGTCAGTCATTGTTTTCAAAACAGTTTGCCAGTTTAAAGTCCACAAACTTGGTGAGCCTAAAACCTCAACTGCAAAGTTTAAGCCATTCTACCTATGGCTTTAAGCACGTAGTTAAAAATACTCTTTGAGTCTCTGCCTCCAAAAATATTTTCAAATTTCCTTTTAAATTTCATATCACCAATTTCGGCCTGCCATCTTTTTTTTTTTTTTTTTGAGACGGAGTTTCACTCTTGTTACCCAGGCTGGAGTGCAATGACGCGATATCGGCTCACTGCAACCTCCGCCTCCTGGGTTCAGGCAATTCTCCTGCCTCAGCCTCCTGAGTAGCTGGGATTACAGGCACGAGCCACCATGCCCAGCTAATTTTTGTATTTTTAGTAGAGACGGGGTTTCACCATGTTGACCAGGATGGTCTCGATCTCTTGACCTTGTGATCCACCTGCCTCAGCCTCCCAAAGTGCTGGGATTACAGGCGTGAGCCACCGCACCCGGCCTTTGGCCTGCCATCTTAATAAATTATGCAGTCAACTGCTAAGTTATAATCCTAATATCATCAAAATTCCTTTAAAACGAAAAAGCAATTCAAAGCAGTACTGCACTTCTCCATACCTACTACTTTAGCACGGTTTACTAATGGGTAAAGTAAACCAAAGAAAGCTGCAGTCTAATAAAAACCACATAATTCAATCCATCTAAGTTTGCTAACACTCAAAAAGCAAAAATTAAAGCCCTAATTCTAACATCTCAAGCCTGTAATCCCAGCACTTTGGGAGGCTGAGGCGAGTGGATCACAAGATCAAGAGATTGAACCATCCTGGTCAACATGGTGAAGCCCCGTCTCTACTAAAAAATACAAAAAATTAGCTGGGTATTGGTGGCACGTGCCTGTAATCCCAGCTACTCAGGAGGCTGAGGCAGGAGAATTGCCTGAACCCAGGAGACGGAGGTTGCGGTGAGCCGAGATCGCGCCATTGCACTCCAGCCTGGGTAACAAGAGCGAAACTCCGTCTCAAAAAAAAAAAAAAAAAAAACAAAAAACTTTTTCCGCTCAGCCCATAAATACAGTAAGTAACTTGGCTTCTCAGTGTATCTATTACAAAATATTAAAACAGCTTTAAAAAGTCTAATCTCAAGCCCACAGCCACAACGTCACTGCTTAATCAAAACAAACAAAAAGTTTTAATGAAAAAATTTATGCAAGTAAACTGTATAAATGTTGTTTTAAAAGTCTAAGCAAGTTTTAAAACATTAACTTTAAAAAAACGTGTGTGTAAACATATTGGTTAAAAGTTAAAAGGTATCATCTAGTTTTTCTATAAACATTAAAATAAAGCACAAGTTTTTTTAAAGTACTAACCTCTTTACAAAAATTCTAAAAAGTCTCTTAGCAGTTACCAACACTAAAATTTCCAGTACACCAGCACCAGCCAAAAAACTGCGTCCTCATTAAAAAAACTTAAGCCAGCCTTTAAAAAACCTGCAAAACAATGCCGCTTCCTCAAAACCACACAAGCCTTTAAACATCACCTAAAAAATGCTAAAAAAAAAAACCAACGTCAAAACGCTAAAAGCTAAGCAAATCCTGCTTAAAATTGGTTGATTTTTTTATTCCCTCACTTTGCCTGCAACCTGTACTTGCCACATTCTACCAAGCCCATCCTCTAATCTACATTCTTCTGCCTTGTAACTTAAACTAACAGCCCCTTCCTAGCTTCTAACGACACAACTGCTTAATTTAAAAAGTTAACTTACCCTCAGTGAAGTTCCTCATTAATGGCATACAGTGAACTGAAACTCCAGGTAACACTACAGGTCAAACAGAACATTCAGAGTTCCGCGTACAGGTTTCCTAGTCTCAGCCATAGTCACCCTGGCCACCGCCAGCCTTACGGGGCATCTATTACTAAGTCAGTACAAGCAGCTGCCTTTGTAAATCCTCTAGCCAAAAATAATGAAAAGGTGTGCGAAATCTGCTCTCCTAGTTAAAGCACCATTCCTGAACGTCGCTCTTTAACCAAAAAAACCTATTGCTAATTATACTCATAATTGTCTTGTTATTTGTTAATCCTAAAATGCAAAGCCAAAATAAAAGCAAAAACCACCTCACCGAACAAACCCATGGCTAAACTCATCAGTAACCACCAAACAACAAAGCCTAATTTTATTATTATTCTTTTTTTAAAAAAGACAGGATCTCGGCTCACTGCAACCTCTGCCCTCCAGGTTTGAGTGATTCTCCTGCCTCAGCCTCCTGAGTAGCTAATATTACAGGTGTGTGCCACCATGCCCAGCTAACTTTTGATTTTGTTTTTTTTTTTTTTTTTTTTGAGACGGAGTTTCGCTCTTGTTACCCAGGCTGGAGTGCAATGGCGCGATCTCGGCTCACCGCAATCTCCGCCTCCTGGGTTCAGGCAATTCTCCTGCCTCAGCCTCCCGAGCAGCTGGGATTACAGGCACGCACCACCATGCCCAGCTAATTTTTTGTAATTTTAGTAGAGACGGGGTTTCATCATGTTGACCAAGATGGTCTCGATCTGTTGACCTCGTGATCCACCCGCCTCGGCCTCCCAAAGTGCTGGGATTACAGGCGTGAGCCACCGCGCCCGGCCAACTTTTGTATTTTGAATAGAGATGGGGTTTTACCATGTTGGCCAGGCTGCTCTTGAACTCTTGATCCCAAGTGATCCACCCAGTCTGACAGAGTTAACGTTTTAAAGGGCTTGATCAGGCTGGATCTTCTGGGGAAGGTGACATTCAAGCAACGACTTGAAGGAATTGAGACTGAGACATTTAGAGATATGGATTCCAGCAAAGGATTCCAAGCACAGGGAAAACACCCTGAGGCAGGAGGGCGTCTGGTATGCTGGAGGAAGGGCAAGGCGGACAAGGCCAGTGTGGCTGGAGATAAGAGAGCAAGGGAACTGGGAAGAGGGGGTGGGGTGATCACGGGAGGAGAATGAGAGGTAACCGGGACCAGGTCCTGTTGTGTCTTGTAAGAATTCACCTTTCATGGCCGGTGGGGCACAGTGGCTCACACTTGTAATCCCAGCACTTAGGAGTTCAAGACCAGGCTGGCCAACATGGCAAAACCTAGTGTCTACTAAAAATACAAACAAAACAAATTAGCTGTGTGGGGTGGTGGGCGCCTGTAATCCCAGCTACTCAGGAGGCTGAGGCAGGAAAATTGCTTGAACCTGGGAGGCGGAGGTTGCAGTGAGTCGAGATGGCACCATTGCACTCCAGCTGGGCAATGGAGCAAGACTGTCTCAAAAAAATGACAACAACGCAAAATAATTCAGCTTTTACCTTGGGAGAAATGGGGAGCACTTGCAAGGCTTCAAGTCAGGGAGGGGCGTGATCTGACTAACCTGAGAGAATCCTCTGACTGCTGGAAGTCACCGTGGGGGGACAAGGGCTGGAGCAAGAGCCCAGTGGGAGACTCTTGCAGTACCCAATTCAGGTGGGAGTGGATGGTGGCTCAGACCTCGGAGGTAGGGTTCCAGATCCATTTTGAAGGTGGAGTCAACAGGAATTACTGGTGGGGGCTGTGAGAGAAAGAGAGGAGTGGCTCCCATTAACTGAGATGGGGAAGGCCGAGGAGGAGCAGGAACTCTATTTCGCAACTGTTTGAGGTGCTGGCGGGGCGCCAGGTGTGAGGCTTTCCCAGCCCCGTGGCTCCCCCGGCGCCTTACGCCTGGCTTGTGCTGGAGCGTGGTTTGGTGGTGAGCGTTATAAGATGGGAACGCTCCCGGAATGTAGAAATATCCCACCGTGGGTGAAAGTTCCCGAAGACCTGAAAGATCCAGGGGTGTTCCCGGTCCGGACTCGGCTGCTAGAAGCCATGATCGGCCGGCACGGATCTCGGATCCCTTACCTCGAGCAGAGGAGCAAGGCCATGCTCCAGCTGAAGGCTCTGGAGTCTTCAGACCTCACTGAGGTCGTGGTTTATGGCTCCTATTTATACAAGCTCGGGACCCTGTGGATGTCCAGTCCATGGCTCAGTGGCACCGCCAGCGCCAGGAGCGAGGGATGCTCAAACTTGAAGAAGCCATGAATGCCCTAGAACTAGGCCCTTGGATGAAGTGAACCAGCTTCCGGCCAGGATGTAGAGATTAGGTTGTGGCCGTGATTTCTCCAGCTTGGTTTAAAATCTGCTCCAGCCTGCAGTTAAGAGAAAACTGTCTGTTGAGGGGTCTCTGCCCTTGGGTCCGAGTCTTGTAGTATCTCTCTGATGGTTGCCAATAAAAAGGTTTTTTTTTTTTCTTTTTTAAATAATAAGCCAAGCAAGAATGTCAAGAACATGATGGATGTATCAGCCTGGAGTTTGGGAGGGAGATGCGGGCTAGGGACGCACTCTGGGATACGGTTCAAACCGGTTTAAAGTGTCCGTGAACTCTCACGTTTTGCAAATGGGATTATATTCTATAATCTTTTTGGAGGGCATTTTGGCAGTATCTCAACTGCTAAAATGTACACACCTTTGGCCAAGCCCTTCTATGATATTATCTCACAGAAATACTGTAGAGCAATGCAAACTATGCACAAACATGAACAAGGTTGCTCATTACAGCATTTTTATAGGCGCAAAAAAACAAGTAGTTCTCCCTGAGTTGCCATAGGACATAAGTGAAAAACACAAATGGCAGGACAATATCCATGTGTAACATCATTTCACTCTTTTTTTTTTGAGACAGAGTCTCACTCTGTCACCCAGGCTGGAGTGCAGTGTACACTATCTCAGCTCAGTACAAGCCTCCCAGGTTCAAGCAATTGTTGTGTCTCAGGCTCCCAAGTAGCTGGGATTACAGGCATATGCCACCACACCTGACTATTTCTAGTATTTTTAGTAGACAGGGTTCGTCATGTTGGCCAGGCTGGTCTTGGACTCCTGGCCTCAAGCAATACACCCGCCCAGCCTTTCAAAGTGCTGGGACTACAGGCATGAGCCACCACACCTGACCTGTTTTTAAACAACTTTTTAGGGCCGGGCGTGGTGGCTCACGCCTGTAATCCCAGCACTTTGGGAGGCCAAGGCGGGTGGATCACAAGGTCAAGAGATTGAGATCATCCTGGTCAACATGGTGAAACCCCCGTCTCTACTAAAAATACAAAAGATTAGCTGGGCACGGTGGCGTGTGCCTGTGATCCCAGCTACTCAGGAGGCTGAGGCAGGAGAATTGCCTGAACCCAGGAGGTGGAGGTTGCAGTGAGCCGACCGAGATCACGCCATTGCACTCCAGCCTGGGTAACAAGAGTGAAACTCCGTCTCAAAAAAAAATAAAAATAAAAAACAACTTTTTAAATGTCTTGACAGATATCAGTGTTTGTGTAGGCAGAATAAAACAGCTGAAAGTAAGCAGAAATACTCTAATAATTTTGGGGAAAGGACTGAGAAGAGGACACTTTCTTTTTATTATTTATGCACTATTTGAATTTGCTTTTATACACAGGTGTCCAAACTTTTGGCTTCCCCAGGCCACATTAGAAGAATTGTCTTGGGCCACATATAAAATACACTAACACGATAGCTGATATGCTAAAAAAAAAATGGGGTCCATGCATAATGTTCATGATATCCACTGCCACAGATAAGCAAAAACATCCTTGCAATTAAAAAGTTGGACATCCGTGAAACTCTGAAATTTAAGTTTAAAAAAATATGAAAAACAAAGGCTCATGCCTGTAATTCCAGCATTTTGGGAGATGAAGGCTGGAGGATTGCGTGAAGCCAGGTGTTTGAGACCAGCCTGGGCAACACAAGGAGACTTTGTTTCTACAAATAATTTTAAATATTAGCTGGGCATGGTGGTGCAGGACTGTGGTCAGAGGCTGAGGCAGGGGGATTGCCTGAGTCCAGGAGGTTGAAGCTGCAATGAGCTGTGATCATACCCCTGCACCCCAGCCTGGGTGACAGAGTGAGAACCTGTCTCAAAAAGAAAAAGGCAGTGAAAAAAATAAAAAGTTAAGGCCAAAAATGTGTGTGGAAACCCAGAGGTAAACAAACGAACAAAAATGCAGTCAAGAGAACAGGTTAGAAGATGAAGACAGCATCTCACAAGGAATTCCCTTTGTGCTGAAGTCCCCAAGGAAGTGGGGCTGAAGAGCGGTTCCAAAAGTGACCTGAGCCCTGTTCCCCGCGCAGGGTCACAGCCATTCATTCCTTCAGTCAGCCAGGGAACAAACAAAAATTCAATGCCGGGCATGGTATGATCAGGGATGAATCCAGTTTATCAAGCAGAGAGATACTGGTAGAACAGGAACCCGAGCGTGGAGACAGGTGATGCACAGAAGAAACGGGAAGGCAGGGAAGAGAGTCTATCAGTCGGAGCAAATGGGCAGCAGCACCAGAGGCTGCTGAGAGGTCAAGAGAGATGAGGGTGGCCGAGAGGTGGCTGTTGCCACTGGAGGGACCAGAGGGTGCTGGTGACTTCAGCCTAGAGCCAGGGGGTGGGAGAGGTCATGCAAGGCTAAGGGAGACTCTCCCAGGCTAGTCAAACTCTGTGACTGTCTCTGAGGCTATCTAGAGGCAGGATGGAGAATCCAAAAGTAATGACAAGGGTCTGTTGTCCTGTCCGTCCCTGTAACAGGGAAGGGGGCTATGGAGCCTCCACAAACAGAACTGCTCCTAAGTGACAAGACCACCCAATTAGGGCTCCATTTGCCTCATTAGAGCAATGGAGGCCTGCTGCACTCCTCTTCCTACCCACAGCTCCCTCTTACACCATTGGGGGCTTGCATGTGTACGGAAAATTGGAGAAATGCCTGTTTGCCAAAGCTTCCTCCACTTCCCTCCTCTTCCCCCCACCATAGCCACCCTTTTAAGTCAGCCCTGGGAGGACAGACTTAAAGAAGGGGACTGCATAGGCCCTGGAATACACTCAGGACATGGACACATACTTTTGGGGTCCCAGGTACCTAGAGGGCGGGCATGGGGCACATCATCTTGGCCCTGTGGTCTCTTACTCTGTGGGAAAGAGTACAGTTGGGGGACAGCCAGAGATGGTCCTTGCATGTACACAGTCCATGGCAGGCCACCCTGGCTTCTCAGCTCTCAGGACAGAAAAGGTACTGGAAAGGACAAAAGAGACAACCAGGCCCAACCAACAGAAGTAGAATTGGAAGTAGCACAGGTGTGTGGGCAAGCATCCGAGCACTCATCTCTGGAAGTGGTTTCAGGATGTAAGGCAAGCAAACTCACCGTGGAGTAAAAAGTGGTTATATCGCTTGTGAACAAAAGCCATCGTGTGCAAATGACAACAGTCAATATGATGTCACGCTGCTGCCCTGGACAAACAATCCTCTTCCCCAATCTCAGTGATGCTCTCATCACCACCTGATCGCACACACAGGACACCTGGGAGTCGTTCTTGGTGTCTGTTTCTCACCTCCCATTATCCATCAGCAAGTCTTGTCAATTCTACGTTTTGGACGTGTCTGTAACCCAGTTCCCTCTCTCTCACGAATCTCCCTTCACCTCTTTCCTAACCGCTATGCTAGTTTACTAACTGAACCTCCTGATGCCTCTTGCCCCTCCTGCCTATTTCTTATAGCAATCAGAATGATCTCAGTAAAACAGAGCGGATCATAACATCCCCCAGCTTAAGACCCTTGATGAGCCTCCTCCTGCACTCAGAATAAAGTCCAAATTCCCTAATGCGGCCTACCAACCCACTTATGATCCGGCCCTAACCTATCAGTGTCATTCCTCCACCTTCACACTCTTTAAGTTCCACTCCTCCTGAATTTCTTTCCCATATTTTGAGATTTTCATAGAGATGGGGTCTCCTTATGTTGCCCAGACTGGTCTCAAACTCCTGGCCTCAAGTGATCCTCCTGCCTCAGCCTCCCAAAGTGTTGGGATGACAGGTGTGAGCCACCACACACACCATGCTCTTATTCAAGTACTTTATTTTTTGCCAGTCTACTAACTGTGGAGTTGTACTGCATTGTGGTTTTAATTTCCACTTCCCTGATGACTAATAGTGTTTGGTCTACTCATTCTTTGAAATCTCTGCTTGGTTTTCATTTATTCCAAGAAGTAATCGCCCCTTCTACAGACGAAGTTCCTGTCCTCCTTTGTAGTTCCATGACAACCAACATTTATCTCCACCTTAGCCGTAACCCACTAAAGTACAGCTGTTTTCCCATTACCTCCACACGCACCACCCTCATCACAAACACACACATAAACGACTGTGCACTTATCACAAGATACCATACTTCTTTGGTATCGTCAGCTACCAGCACGGACCTGAAACGCAATCCTTATACAATAAATATGAGTGAATGAACAATTGCTGAACAAATTAAAGAATGGATGAAAGTAGGTGGGTACCAGGTTTTGCAGACAGGCCTGGCTGTGTCAATTAAACCTTTCTCCCGGGTCCTCACACTTAGTAAGCTCACTTTTAAAGGGACGAGGCTGAAGACGCGAACGGTTACGAGGACCACAGCGATGACGTGATCCGAGAGAAAGGCCAGGCGGAAGGGGCGGGGCAGGAAGCGGAAGGGCCGCAGGGCGTTAGCGGCGTCTCAGTCGCCATGGAGACCAGGAGCTCCGGCGCACGGAGGTCTTCAGCGTCCCCGACCTACAAGTGCTCGGGGACGACGTGGGCGCCAACTTCGCCACCGGCCGGGTCCAGCAGCCCCAGCCAGCCCACCTGGAAGTCCTTGTCTTCCTCCCTCGCCTGCTCCGAGGGCTTCCCCCACAGCTTCGCAGCCCGGCCGCGCCGCCTCACGCAGCTCGTGCAGGAGCCCCAGCTGCTTCGTCTGCGCCCCTCCTCGCTGCGCACCCAGGACGTCTCCCACTTGCTCACCGGCGTCTTCCGCAACTTGTACTCGGCCGAAGTCATCGGCGAAGACCTGAGCGCAAACTTGATCAAGGCCCGCGGCAGCGACAATGAGCGCCACGAGGAGTTCGTGGACCAGCTGCAGCAGGTAACGCGGCGGTGGTAAGGCGGCGGTGGCGTCGCGTCTGCGGACGGTGCCGGGACTCAGAGTTCGGCACGCGTGAGCACCTACCGGGTGCCAGATGCTGTTCCAGGATCTGGGGCTGCAGCTGAGAAACAGCCCATCATGCCGAAGTGGGCCAGACGTTCTAGTGGAAAGACGCTCTAGCTATACACACACATGCAAATCCCACACACGTGTGGCACGTGTCTATAGCACCTGTCTATATTTCTTTGGACACATATGTTATATATTGCATATATCAATGAACGACTGCGGCAAACCGCTGAATAGGTGGCTCCATGGAGATGATAAAGCCAAAAGTCACCCCACCTTGGGGTGTCTTTGTATCACAAACCACAGTCTTGACTGGGCCAGTCATGCGCAGATTTTAGGAAGCATGTCTAGTCTCTGGAACAGCAAAAACCAGCTGACGTGGGGCCTCTGTGCTGAGTCAGCCTCTGCTGGCCACACTACCAAGGACTCCCTTAAACTTGTGGGCACTCCTCCCCAACCGGATCCTTTACTCCGGTGTGCCTCCTGCCTCTCAGATCTTCTCCATTCCGTTCTGTTCTCTACCCGCCCCTTAGGTGACATGCATCCCTCGTCCTTAGCTTCAGTCATTCCTTCACTTAACACATTTGTTGGCTGGACTCTGGCTCACGCCTGCAATCCCAGCACTTTGGGAGGCTGAGGTGGGCGGATCACCTGAGGTCGCGAGTTTGAGACCAGCCCGATCAACATGGAGGAAACTCTGTCTTTACTAAAAATACAAAATTAGCTGGGTGTCGTTGCGGGCTCCTGTAATCCCAGCTACTCGGGAGGCTGAGGCAGGAGAATCGCTTGAACCTGGGAGGTGGAGGTTGTGGGGAGCCGAGATGGCGCTATTGCACTCCAGCCTGGGCAACAAGAATGAAACTCCATCTCGACAACACAAAACAAAACAAGACACATTTGTTGAATGTCTGCTGGGTGTCATGCTCAGTTCTACGAAGTGGGAATTCAGCAGTGAATAAAAATGCCAGTGTTCAGGCACACACACACACACAAACACACACACACACACACACACACACACACACACATGCAACCTGTCCTCTGTAGCTTTCAACCTAACTGAGGTAGCTAGACGGTAACAAAATGAATACCCACGTGCAGTATGTGAGATAGTCTTAAGACCAGCCTTACCCGGTCCATGGGTTATAGGCTTCTTGAAATGCAGCCAGAAACCCCGCTGAGACCCTGTACTAGTAGTTCGTGGGTCACCACATTCACTCTGCTAAGACTTCAGCCTACCCAGGCCAGACCTTACCCTTGTACTTCTGACTCACATCCCTGTCATTCACGTAAGCCAAAATATATGGAGCATCATAAACCTATAAACGCCATGACCAGTCACCGAGTTCATTGTATTCTATCTTCTCAATATCTGTCCCACAAGAAGCCACTATACCAGAGTCTGAAGTGGCAAAGAGTGATCCCTCTTTTAGAAAAAAAAAAAAAGTAATACATATTACCTTTCTTTTTTTTTTTTTTTTTTTGAGACAGAATCTGGCTCTGTTGCCCAGGCTGGAGTGCAGTGGGGTGATCACAGCTTACTGCAGCCTTGACATCAGGGGCTCAGCTGATCCTCCCACCTCAGCATCTGGAGTAGCAGGGACTACAGGCATGCACCAGTATGCCCAGCTAATTTTTTATTTTTCAGAAATTGTGAGACAGCATCCCACTATGCTGCCCAGGCTGGTCTCAAACTCCTGGCCTCAATCGATCCTTCCACCCTGGCCTCCCCAGATGTCATTATTACAAGGGTGAGCCACTGTGCCTGGCCCATAGTATAAAAATCTTAATTTAAAAGCTGAAATTAATTTAAACATTTGAAGTTTTTAAATTGCAGAAAATTTAGAATGCAGAAAAGTTTAAAACGTGATCCTGTGTTGAAATACAACTGTGGAAAGATAAGTCGACTTTATAAATTATGGTATAGTCACACTATGGAATACTATGAAGTCGTTAAAAAGAATAAATTATACCTGCATTATGGAGCTGTCTAACATTTATTTATTTATTTTTATTTCATTTATTTACTTTTTTTTTTTTTTTTAAATGAAGTCTCCCTCTGTTGCCCAGGCTGGGTGCAGTGGCACGATCTTGGCTCACAGCAACCTCTGTCTCCTGGGTTCAAGTGATTCTCCTGCATCAGCCTCCCAAGTCGCTGGGATACAGGCATGTGCCACCACACCTGGCTAATTTTTCTATTTTTAGTAGAGATGGGGTTTCACCATGTTGGCTAGGCTGGTCTGGAACTCCTGACCTCAAGTGATCCGCCTGTGTCAGCTTCCCATAGTACTAGGATTACAAGCGTGAGCCACCGCGCCTGGCCTCCAATTTATTAATTTAGCAAAAAAGCCATAGAACAATGTTAGGATAATTTCATTTTTTATAATATATATAGTTGCGAAGAAAGCTAAAAACTTTTACAACAAAATGTTAACAATACTCTTACGGGACTTTAACTTTTTCTTTGCTTGTTTCCATATTGTCTGAATTTTGCCAGGTACGTGAATTAATTTTGTAGTTACGAAAAAGAAACTTTGAAAAGAGCAGGCATCTGTTATTCCACTTCTGTGATATTGCTTTTCTTGTACCTGCATTCCTCTCCTTCTTTCCTCTGTCATCATCTGTCTTTGCTTCTCCTCAGTTGTCTCTAGGTGTCACTGCCATATGACTGGACACGACTCAAATCCATTCTCCCTGGGAGAAGCGATAATCACTATTCCATATGAGTGTCTGCACTGACTGAGTTTTCCCTCAGATGGCCCCCTTGGCTGCTGGTCTTCTCTACGTCCACCTATAGAAATATCGCATGGTCTAATGATTAAGAGCAGCAGTGGCTCAAGCCTGTAATCCCAGCACTTTGGGAGGCCGAGGCGGGTGGATTACAAGGTCAAGAGATCGAGACCATCCTGGTCAACATGGTGAAACCCCGTCTCTACTAAAAAATATACAAAAAATTAGCTGGGCATGGTGGCGCGTGCCTGTAATCCCAGCTACTCAGGAGGCTGAGGCAGGAGAATTGCCTGAACCCAGGAGGCGGAGGTTGCAGTGAGCCGAGATGGCGCCATTGCACTCCAGCCTTGGTAACAAGCGCGAAACTCCGTCTCAAAAAAAAAAATTAATTAATTAAAAAAAAAAAAAAAAAAAGAGCAGATGCTCTGGAACTGTGTGCCCCGGGTGCAAGTTCTGGCTCCTGCACATACCATCTGTATGACCTTGGGTTATCCTTACATCTGTATGCCTCAGTTTCCTTATCTATAAAATGCAGATAGTAACAATATTCACCCCATAGGTTTTGAGGAGTAAATGAGTCAGTGCAGTGAAGCGTTTACAACATTGAGTATTTACAATATGGTAATCACTCAGTAAGTGATGGTCGGTCTTGTTATTATTCGGATAAGATGCTAATTTCTACATCCAAAAGTCAGGGTCAGAGGTTGTCAGCAGTCCTGAATAATAAGACACATGCCACAGAACATAATACTTTATATCTGAGGAAATGTCCCAGGCCATTGTCTCCTGAAAGGCGTTTCCTGACCTCAAGAAGACGTAGCTGTTTCCTCTTAGCAGTCCTCATATCCTCATTCGTATGCTATTATAGCACTTTTAAGAGTTTATTCCACCTGTCTGCATCCTTGCCAGGCTCCCCCTGTTAAACTGTAAACTCTCTGAGACCAAAAACCATATCTGATTCATTTCCCCAAATGTAAACGGTAAATACACAATAAATCTTGTTTTCTTTTATTCATTTACTCATTTTTTTGAGATTGAGTTTTGCTCCTGTTGCCCGTGCTGGAGTGCAATGGCACGATCTTGGCTCACTGCAGCCTCTGCCTCCTGGGTTCAAGTGATTCTTCTGCCTTAGCCACCCAAATAGCTGGGATTACAGGTGCCCACCACCACACCCAGCTGCACAATAAATCTTTATTAAAAGAATGACTGAATAAATATCTTTGTGGTCCCACCAACTTCAGGAATACAATAAGGAACACTGTCTCCCTACATCAACTATGTTGTTTTTTTCTTTAAAAGAAATGGAGTTGGCCAGGCATGCTAGTTCATGCCTGTAATCCCAGTACTTAGAGAGGCTGAGGTGGGAGTATCACTTGAGTTCAGGAGTTTGAGACCCCATCTCTACAAAAATTTAAAAATTTACTGGACATGGTGGTGTATGCCGATAATCCCAGCTACTTGGAGGCTAAGGCAGGAGGATCCCTTGGCCCAAGGAAGAGCAGGCTGCGGTGAGCCATGATTGTGTCACTGCACTCCAGGCTAAGCCACAAAGCAAGACTCCAGCTATAATAAATAAATACATAAGAAAGGAAAAGAAGGCCAGGCGCGGTGGCTCATGCCTGTAATCCCAGCACTTTGGGAGGCTGAGGTGGGTGGATCGCCTGAGGTCAGGAGTTCGAGACCAGCCTGGCCAACATGGTGAAACTACATCTCTATTAAAAATACAAAAAATTACCTGGGCATGGTGGTGGGCGCCTGTAATCCCAGCTGCTCCAGAGGCTGAAGCAGGAGAATCACTTGAACACAAGAGGCAGAGGTTGCAGTAAGCCAGGGTCACGCCATTGCACTCCAGCCTGGGCAACAAGAGCAAAACTGTCTCAAAAAAAGAAAAGAAAAAGGAAGGAAGGAAAAGAAAGAGACAGGCTGGTGTTTCACTCTTAGGCTCAAGCCATTCCCTTGCCTCAGCCTACCAAGTAGTTGGGACTACAAGTGCATACCACCCTGCCTGGCTAATGCAGACTCTCTTTCATATTACCTGTACCAGTGAGCTCTCTGCTTCTTGCCTTAAGAAGTCTGAACCAGAAAATATGGATCAGAAATTTGGCTGGTCGACCAGTCAATCTGTAATTAGTCTTGGGGGCCCAACAAGCCTTGGCAA
Source organism: Callithrix jacchus (assembly GCF_049354715.1). Lineage (NCBI taxonomy): Eukaryota > Metazoa > Chordata > Mammalia > Primates > Cebidae > Callithrix > Callithrix jacchus. The sequence continues at coordinate 75,913,869 of NC_133518.1, forward strand.
ATGCAGCAGGTTGCTCTGGAGAGAGTATTGCCTGTCACGGTTTCTCTGTCTGGGCCAAAATGGCCAGGCCTTTATCCCCCTGCCTCTCTCGGTCGCTGGATGCAGGTGCTGCGGAAAGGACATGGTCTCAGGTGAGTCCTTTTCAGCAGCTTGGGTAGACTGTGAAGCGGCTGTCTGCTGAGCATGTTCCCTGTAGCTAGGGAGCACGTCCCTTCCTTGAATGTGGTTTTGGTGGCACCACAGGAAGTATGCTAACTTGTATCTGGTATTTTACTGTTCGGATGGCAGCTCTCTTTACTGTGAAGCCAGGAGACAGGTTACCAAGCTCGAGTCTATTACTGCCCTCACTGTGAAATCTGTAAGCCATTCCCCTCTATGGGTTTCAGTTTTCAGATCTAATAGGTCAAACCAGATGGTTTCAATAGTTCCCTGGCATTCTGTGCTTCACTGGAAGCCCTGGTGCTGGGGTGGGGCTGAGTAAAGCTAAGTACTGCTAAGTAATCTAACCAGGTTTCTGTGTGTTTGATCATCCCCCTGCCAGATTCGGGAGCTCTATAAGCAGCGGCTGGAAGAGTTTGAAATGCTGGAGAGACATATCACTCAGGCCCAAGCACGGGCTATTGCGGAAGAAGAGCGGGTCATGAGCCAGGTCAGAGCACAGGACCTTGAGAGCCTCGTCAAGTTGCCTCCAGGTGTGTATAAAGAACTCCCATAGGCTGGGTGCAGTGGCTCACACCTGTAATCCCAGCTCACTGGGAGGCTGAGGTGGGCGGATCACCAGAGGTCAGGAGTTTGAGATTAGCATGGCTAACATGGTGAAACCCCATCTCTACTAAATATACAAAATTAGCTGGGGGTGATGGCAGGCACCTGCCATCCCAGCTACTTGAGAGGCTGAGGCAGGAGAATAGCTTGAACCCAGGAGGCGGAGGTTGCAGTGAGCTGAGATCGTGCCACTACACTCCAGCCAAGTCTGGACTGTTTTATTCTGTCTTACTTTGGGCACCAGAATAAGACTTGGTCTCAAAAAAAAAAAAAAAAAAGCAAAAAACAAAAAACCAAGAATTCCCGTATGCCGGCTCCTGATTCCCCAGCTGTTAATGTTTTACTGTGTTTGCTCCATTGCCTGCTCTCTAGGCTTTTTCTGCACATTTGGAGAGCAAGTTGCAGACATGGTAATACGAATATTACCACAAAAGAATATTTCCTGACCACAAAACACTTCAGTATGTGTATCTCCACAACAGGGAGGCTCTCCTGCATAAGCACCATGTAACCCCGCAACCGGGAAATCAGCTTCTGTGCAGCCCTAACCTCTGACCCGCAGACACCCGTCAATCTAAATAGTGAAGGCAGACTCGCTAGAGGAAAATAATGGGCGCTGCAGTGGGAATGCACATGCCCTTGTAAACTGTGTGTGTATTCAGGGAGGTCAAGGAAGACAAAGGCTTTTAAAGGAAAACAAGGAATTACACAATAGTTTTGAGGTAATTATTCTTGGCTGAAGAATCAGTAACAAGAGTAGTACCAGTCTGAGGTTAAACAGGCAGATTTCGTTTTGTGTGTAAGGTTGCGATGACCATTGTGTGAGGTTGTGTGGTTTTCGTGGCATAATATGGTTTGTCTGCGTCCCCACCCAAATCTCACCTTCAATTGTAGCTCCTGTAATCCCCACGTGTCATGGGAGGCACACGGTGGGAGGTAATGGAATCATGGGGCGGGTTTTTCCCTTGCTGTTCTCACGATAGTGGTAAGTCTCATGAGATCTGGCGGTTTTACAAAGGCCACTTCTCCTGTATCCACTCTTCCTACTGTCCTGTAAGACATGCCTTTCTCCTTCACCTTCTACAGTGATTGTCAGGCCTTCCCCGCCATGTGGAACTATGAGTCCTCTTTTACTTTACAAATTATACAGTCTTGGGTATTTCTTTTTTTTTTTTTTTTTGAGACGGAGTTTTGCTCTTGTTACCCAGGCTGGAGTGCAGTGGCGCGATCTCAGCTCACCACAACCTCCGCCTCCTGGGTTAAGGCAATTCTCCTCCCTCAGCCTTCTGAGTAGCTGGGACTACAGGCACGAGCCACTGTGCCCGCTAATTTTTTATATTTTTAGTAGAGACGGGGTTTCACCATGTTGACCAGTATGGTCTCGATCTCTTGACCTCGTGATCCACCCACCTCGGCCTCCCAAAGTTCTGGGATTACAGGCGTGAGCCACCGCGCCCGGCCCAGTCTCGGGTATTTCTTTATAGCAGTATGAAAATAGACTAATACAAGGTGTCTTTTGTGATAATTCTTGTTATCAGACATTCACGCATGGCCTTCCCCAGCATGATTTGTCAGGGTTTTTTTGTTTTTTTTTTTTTAACACAAGTGACTCCATTTTGATTTGGACAGCTTTTACATCCTATTCAAATTTTACTGACTGTCCCACTGTTGTTTTTTTCCCCTCTCAGGTCTAGGATCCTGTCCAGGAAGTCATGTCACATGCAATTGTCATGTCTCTTTTTTAGATGCCTTCATCTGGAACAATCCCTTGATCTTTTCTTGTCTTTCATCTCCCTGACGGTTCTTGGCAGGACTTACATTCTGTAGGATGGGGATGGTGCTGTCTGCTGCTTCCCCATGACCAGACTCAGTCGTGTATTCTGGGCAATAACTTCGCATAAAGTTATTTCTCGTTCATCTCACTGCAGTGCCCCATCAGGCTCACATGGTGTTAACCTCCGTCCCCCGAGTAGGTAGGTATCTGCCAGGATTTTCTGCATTAAACTCTCCAAATCAGATTATAATGGATTAGCATTTTATAGAGAGGTATTCTCAGATTACGCCAATATCTTGTTCCTCATCAAAGTTCCATCACCCAACCACCAGTATTCAGTGAAAACTCTTTTCTTAATGCTGAAGTTTAAAGCGTGATCCTTTAAAAATACAGCTGTGCCAAGATAAGTTGACTTTATGAATTATGCTATATCCACGCTATGGAATACTGCAAAGTTGTTAAAAAGAATGAATTACACCTGCATTGTAGATATAAATGGCTGTCTGTTATTTATTAAGTTAGTAAAAAAGTCACAGAACAGTGTTAGAATAATCCCATTTTTATAGTATATATGCACAAAAAAAGCTGAAAACTCTTATATCAGAATGTTAACAGTGTCCTTAGGGGGCATGTAACAACCTATAATGAAAATTGGGTTGTTTTCCCTGTAGACTTGTCCATAGTCTGGATTTTACTGATATCAGCATCATGGTGTCATTTAACCTGCCCTTTTGATCCTTGTAGTTCCTATAAATCTGTAATTTGTTCTAGAGGCTTTCTGAGGTTTAGGTTTAACGTGGGCTGGGTGGTGGGAAAGAGCTCTTCCTAGGTGGAGCCGAGTGTTTCCCTCAGGAGGTGCATGGTATGTGATTGATATCTCTCTTTCATGATGCTGGCAGCCTTTTAATTTTATTATTAGAGGTTATAAGTTATAATGAAATGCTAATGGTGATAATAATTCTACCATTCTTTACTTCTTTGTCAGCTGAAATAATTCTATAGAGAGAAACTTTTCGGAAACTACTTTGATTACCCCAAGGTATGGGTGGCTTTAATTCTTTCCCTTTATTTGCCAGCGTTTAAAATAATGAGTTGGTTCCCTTAACATCTCCCAAAGATGACTAATGAGATTTGTTTGGTTGTTTTAGTATCATTGTGGACTCTTGGATTTCATGACTGCAAATTATTTATTATCCTTTCGATGCTCCATATTATCCTTTTGTTCCATCTTTGGCCGAGAGCCTTTTCAAGTTGACCGCTGACTCCTTGGACAATCAGCTATCTTTGATAACTTCCTTGCCTTCTGAGCTGGTGAAATGTCCCAGGCTCATCTTGGGTATTTCTGGGCTCCTTTGATTCCCTCCTGGTTCCTTTTATTCCCTCTACTACTCCCCCAAAGACTTTGACCTATTCTTCTGAATTCCTGAAGATGATCATTTTCCAGTGCAGCAGACGGAAAAGACAGTATATTTAGAATACCTATTATGTCTGTGGCCTAGAGGGAAGATGTAGAGAGGAAGAAGTGGAAGATGCCGTGCTTTAGAAAGGCATTTAAACTCGTGAGGACCTGCTAGGGACCAGATGCTAATATGCTTTGCATAGGTTATCCCACTAAATCCTCCCAGCCAACCCTGTAAGGTAGGTTTTCTTTTTTTTCTTTTTTTGAGATGGCTCTGTCACCCAGGCTGGAGTGCAGCGGCATGATCCTGGCTCACTGCAACCTCCATCTCCCAGGTTCAAGCAATTCTGCTGCCTCAGCCTCCTGAGTAGCTGGGACTTCAGGTGCACACCACCAAGCCTGGCTAATTTTTTGTATTTTTAGTAGAGATGGCATTTCTTTGTGTAAGCCAGGATGGTCTCAATGTCCTGACCTCGTGATCCGCCCACCTTGGCCTCCCAAAGTGCTGGGATTACAGGCATGAGACACCATGCCTGGCCAGTTAGGTTTTCTTTCTATCTTATAAGTGTAGGAACTAAACTTAGATGATCAAAGGACTTCCACGAAGCCCCGCAGCTTGGAAGGGCTGGAACTCAGGTTCGAAACTGTGTGTGTCTGCTGTCAAAACCCATGGCTTTCTTCTGTCGAGGAAGAATTGACCAGCCTCAGTGTCTCAGGAGTGCTGATGACTTCCCTTGGAGAGTGGCTCCGAGCAGGGCGAGCCCTGTCTTTTGCCAGCTCTGCCAGACCTTGAGGCTCAGGTCCCATTAAACAGCACACGCAGGCACAGGCTGTGTATCTCTACCTATTTCCCCCTCCACCACAGCAGTGCAGCTGCCAGGACCCCTCCCTCAGTGGTGGCCCAGATAATGTGGATTTGGGCAGAGATTATTGGTAGCAAATTTCCAGAGTCTTTACTGGCTGCCTCATGCTCCCTGAGCCCTGGGAGTCAGCTGCTATCCCTTTTTTGTTATTGTTGACGAGAGATTAGGGGAGATGAATCAGGAGACAAATGTCAGTTTGGAGAATTTTTCAATCGCTTTCATTTGATTGTTATTCAAGAATGATATTAAGTCATAATCAGACATTATCTGCCCTGGTTTCCCAGGTCTCTGCTGGTAATATGTCTTCATATATATATATATATATATATATATATATTTTTTTTTTTTTTTTTTTTTTTTGATGGAGTCTCACTCTGTCACCCAGGCTGGAGTGCAGTGGCACAATCTCAGCTCACTGCCACCTCTGCCTCCCAGGTTCATGAAATTCTCCTGCCTCAGCCTCCGAATAGCTGGGACTACAGGTGTGCATCACCATTCCAGCTAATTTTTGTATTTTTAGTAGAGATGGGGTTTCACCTTGTTGGCCAGGATGGTCTCAATCTTTTGACCTTGTGATCCGCCTGCCTCTGCCTCCCAAAGTGCTGCGATTGCAGGCAGGAGCCACCGCGTCTGGCCATCTTTCTTTTATTTCACAAGGGAAGAAGCAGACACCCTAATGCAGTTCCACGGACACCCCTCTGGGGTCTGCTTCTCAGAGCAGGCGAGGTAACTTTTTTTCTAACTTAGATAACTGGCAGTGAGGACATTCCCCTAAAAGCTTCTTATTTGAGGCATAGAGGCAGCGTTTCTCTGTTTGCTAATACAAATGTGGCAAAGTGGCAAGCATGTGCAACTTCTCCAGAGTGAGGGAGAGGGATGAGAAGGCTGCAGCGCTCCTGTGCTTTCATCCTCATCCCTTGCTGGAAACTTGTCCACATTATCCATGACCTTGCAGAGCCGTGCCCAGGAGCCGCCGTGCTGGCACAGGAAGCCCACCCTTCCCAGAGGAGAGAGGATGGTCACAAGGCCAGAGCAGGCTTTTCCAAGGCTCCTGGGGGTCCATGCCCAGGCCTCATAGCTCCTGCAGACACAGCACCTAGCTGCCCATGCCCTGGGGTAGGACTGTGGAAAGAATTGTATCAGAAGAGAGAGGATACATCTCCTTGTCACATGGCCTTTGTCCTTTGTATAGAAGTCTTTTGATATTTTAAATAGGCCATCACCAAAGTCCTTGGGAACTGGGCTAGATTGTGTCAACTTGGCATTGCTCTTACCCCCTGCTAAAGTCTCTGTTGCCAAGGAGAGACCAAGGAGTACGTTTCCCAGAAGGCACCTCCCTCTTTGCTTCCAGGATAGGTCAGCTGATGAGGGGCTGACCTCATTTGGTGACTTTTGGAAAGGAAGGCCATTTTTTTTAAGAAGCAGTAGTAGGCAGATGATTGGCTGTGAGTTTCAAAACAGCTTCTGAATACCTTTTTTTTAAGAGACAGAATCTCGCTCCGTCACCCAGGCTGGAGGGCAGTGATGCAGTCTCAGCTCACTGCAACCCCCACACTACTCCTGGGCTCAAGTGATCCTCCCACTTCAGCCTCCCTAGTAGCTGGGACAATAGGCACATACCATCACACCCAGCTAGTTTTTTGTATTTTTGGTAGAGACAGGGTCTTGCCATGTTGCCCAGACTGTTTCCAGATAATGTCTTAAGAAAGCCCTAAGACCAGTCTTAGTGGCTCACACCTGTAACCCTAGCACTCTGGGAGGCTGAGGTGGGCAGATCACCTGAGGTCAGGAGTTCAAGGCCAGCCTGGCTAAGATGGTGAAACTCCATCTCCACCAAAAATCCAGAAATTAGCAGGGAATGGTGGTGTGCACCTGTAGTCCCAGCTACTGGGGAGACTGAGGCAGGAGAATTTCTTGAACCCAGGAGGTGGAGGTTGCAGTGAGCCGAGAGCACACCACTGCACTCCAGCCTGGCAACAGAGTAACAGAATGAGACTGTTTTGGAAGGAAAAAAGGAAGGAAGGGAGGGAAGGAAGAAAGGAAAGAAAGAAAGAAGGGAGGGAGAGAAGGAAAAGAAAACAGGAAAGAAGAGGAGGAGGGGAAGGAGGAGAAGAAAGGAAAGCAAGCAAGCCCTGCTTCAGTGCTGCTGGCCGAAGTTGTTAGTGATGGTGTCTTAGTCCATTCGTGTTGCTGTGAAGGAATACCTGAGGCTGGATAAGTTATAAATTGGATTTGGCTTATCATTCTGTAAGCTGGAAGACTGGGCACCTGGTGAAAGCCTCAGTCTGCTTCCACTCCTGGGGGAAGGCAAAGGGGAGCCACGCAGACATCACATGGCCAGAGAGCAAGGGGGAGTTGGGGGCGGGGGTGCCTGGTGAGCTAACATAGTGAGGGCTCACTCTCTGCCTGCCCCCACCCAGGGCATTCATCTACACATGAGGGGTCCACTCCCATGACCCACTGGGCCCCACCTCCAACCTTAATAACAAATTTCAATATAAGGTTTGGGGGAACAAACTCGTAAACTATAGCAGATGGCTTCCTGACATTATTTCCCTCAGTCTGCAATCCTCTGTATTAAACCTATAATATTTGATATACATAGATTGGTTTCTGTCTTCCTGATGGAACTCTCAATGAGCATATGTGATGGGGGAAGGTGTATCTTCACTGATAGGTTGGTCTCCTATAGAAGACCTCCAAAGGGAAAGACCATTCAAAGGTACCATGTCTCTCTTTTTTTTTCTGGAGGGCATTGACTCCATCCTGGCTCGCTGCAACCTCCACCTCCAGAGAACCACAGATGGGCACCACCACATCCACTGATTTTTGTATTTTTTGTAGAGGTGGGGTTTCACTGTGTTGCCCAGGCTGGTCTTGAACTCCTGGGCTCAAGCAATCCATCCCACCCACCTTGGCCTCCCAAAGTACTGGGATTACAGGCGTGAGCCACTGTTCCTGGCTGGCACCATGTCTTAAGATAATGTTGGCTAATTGAGCAAAGAGCAAAGTTTGAAAACTTCCAACAAGTCTTCTGTTCAGGCAGTGGCGGCGGCCGAGACTGATTGCTCGGTGACAGTGGTGCAGAGGCCTCCTCCCTGGTCTGCCAGGGTCCCCTCCCAACCCCGCCTGTCCCCGCTGCCTGCTGCCATAGCAGGAGCTGGAGGTGGCTGCTGCCAGCGGGTAATGAGTTCCAGTGGCGCTTCTCGCAAGTCAGTGGAGCCATCGAGGAGGACATGACCGCAGATCTGCTGCAGGGGACAGGCTGGAAGAGGCTTTGCTGACCAGCAGCGCATGACCAGGGAGCTGCACAGCTGCAGTCTGCAACAGATGTCATGTCCACCGTTGAGTTTAATTACTCCAGAGATCCTGCGGCAGGAGACGAGGTCTGCGGAGTTACTTTTCAGTGGGAACCTAAGAATAAAAGCCGCTCTTGTTCTAGGGATAATATAATGTTTACAGTTCAAAATCATGAACCAGGGTTTGTTTATTAGAAAAGTCTAGAAATCGGCCAGGCACGGTGGCTCACGCCTGTAATCCAAGCACTTTGGAGGCCAAGGCGGGCGGATCACCTGAGGTCGGGAGTTCAAGACCAGCCTGACCAACATGGTGAAACCCCGTCTTTAAAAAAAAAAAAGAATAGTCTAGAAATCGGCCAGGCACGGTGGCTCACGCCTATAATCCCAGCACTTTGGGAGGCCAAGGCAGGTGGATCACGAGGTCAAGAGATCGAGACCATCCTGGTCAACGAGGTGAAACCCCGTCTCTACTAAAAATACAAAAATTAGCTGGGCATGGTGGTGCGTGCCTGTAGTCCCAGCTACTACGGAGGCTGAGGCAGGAGAATTGCTTGAACCCAGAAGGCGGAGGTTGCGATGAGCCCAGATCATGCTGTTGCACTCCAGTCTGGGTAACAACAGCGAAACTGCATCTCAAAAAGAAAAAATAAAAATAAAAAAAATAAAAAATAGTTGGTTACAACAGAACACTTCATTGCCTACTCTCAACAAATGATAAAACTATACAATTATGGAAAAGAAGTGAATGGGATAAAAGAGCAGAAAGTTATAACTTGAATGATGAAGATGGATTACTTTGAGATCCATTTAGAATTACAGCACTATTGGCTGGGTACGGCGGCTCACGCCTGTAATCCCAGCACTTTGGGAGGAGAGGTGAGTAGATCACAAGGTCAGGAGATCAAGACCATCCTGGCTAACATGGTGAAACTCCATCTCTACTAAAAATACAAAAAATTAGCCAGGCATGGTGGCACTCACCAGTAGTCCCAGCTGAGGAAGGCTGAGGCAGGAGAATCACTTGAACCTGGGAGGCAGAGGTTGTAGTGAGCCAAGATCACACCACTTGCACTCCAGCCTTGGGACAGACGAGACTCAGTCTCAAAAAAAAAAAAAGACAGCACTATCGATGACCTGAGAATTAATTTATGACACTTGGAAATCACAGAAGTTTTGACATGGTGGACATCAAACAGAAGTCATCGCTGCAGCCAAGTTCCACTCACACCAGCACAATGCATTTGTCTACAGTAGCAGCAAAGGGACCATCGACAGCAGTATGTGCTCCTCGGCCCCGTGCCACAGATACTCGAGATTTTTTGAAGAGTCTCAAGATCCCAGTAGTAGGTCCTTCTTCTCAGAAATGATTTCATCCATCCCGATGTAAAATTCAGCCATAGTGGGCAGTACATGATGACCAGAAACAACCCGTTGGTGGAGGTGTGGGACCTCAACACAGAGAGCAGGCTGGTGGAGGCCCACCAGGTCATGAGCACCTGCATAGCCAGCTCTGCTCTCTGAATGAGAACGACTTCATCTTTCATAGCTTTGAATGATGCTGAAACGGTTTGGATAGGGGCATAGTTGAGCTCATAAATAAGCAAGGGAGATCTCACAATGGCCAGAAACGAAGAGGGAGCTGAAACCAGAACCATAGCCTCTAACAGCATTTATTTCTAGAGGAGCCCCACAGCCCTGGCTGGTCTCAGGTGCATCAGCCAGTAGCCAGAACCGCTGCCTCCTGCGAACAGCAAGCTGTGGTACCGAGCTGCAGCCTTGGACCACATGAGGTGTGGAGTTGGAACCGGGCCCTCAGACATGCTGGCCTCTGTCCACTGGAGTCCAGAGGGAAGTTCATCTGAGACCTTGCATTGGGGTGGCCACAGCTTCCCTGAGATGTGTAAGCACAGCCTCCCATTACAAGAGTTTGAAGTGATCTGGAAATGCTCACATTGAGGAGCTCTCCTGCCTCCACGAGGGCAGCGTGCAGGTGCCTGGAGGGACTGACGTTTTTCTGGGTCTGGCTTCCACTCTGTTTCACAGATGTTTACTGGAGACATGAGGTTCCCGGGTCCCTGGAGCACAGCAAGTAGCATGAGCCTCTTGCTGGCACAGGTTCCCCACGGGTGACACGAGGGGCCCAGGCAGATGCTGTGCAAGCAGTGGGGCTGGTGCCATGGCCGATGCATGCTGAGGTTGGAGAACTCACTGCTTTTTCAGTGGACAATCAACAAACCTGCATTTTGACCAGAGAAAACGTGATCTCATTTCTCTAGGCCACTTGCCATAAGCACAACCCTGAGAAGTGGCCCAGGTAAAAAGAATGGCATTCTCGGCAAACTCAGTGAGAACATGCATGGTGGGTGGCTGCTCCCAGCACACCTAGGTGTCTCTAGATTTCCCCAGATTAAAGTTGGCTAAACATGAGCTCACAGGTAAAAATTACCAAGCACAGACAGGAAAAGCCACCATGAGCAAGTCAGCAGAACCACAGCAGAACTGAACCTCTGAGAACCCAGCCTTTGACATCCTAAATTCAACTAAGAATGCTTGAGCTATTTACAGACTAACGGAAGGAAACAGCCTGAACCAGAAGCCACAAGACCACTAAAAATGACCTGGCAGACTGAGGAGGAATCAAAGAGAGCGTCTAGAAATGGCAAGTGCAGTCGATGAAGCTGTGGGCTTAGCAACAGGTCCATTTTGGCTAAAGGGATTTTGAATTCGTAGATGGAAAGGAAAACCAGAAGAAATGCAGACTAGAGAGCCAAAGAGATAGAAAACATGAAATACAAGAACTATTGCAGGGTCCAGCCCCGCAGGGTCTAGTGGGTGTTCTTTTGTGTGCAGAGACAGTAGATGGCAGGAAAGAAAGACCCGAGACACAGAGATAAGAGAAGAAATCAGCTGGGCCCAGGGGACCACTACTATTAAGGCAGAGTCCGGTAGTGGCCCAAATGCCTGGGCGCGCTGATGTTTATTGTATACAAGACAGCGGGGAAGGGGCAGGAGAGTGAATCATCTGACATGATTGATAGTGTCAAGCAAATCACATGCTTACAGTACAGGGGTCCCTCCCTTTCAGGTAGGCCCCTGCAGGGAGGGGAGGCACATACGTCAGCATCTTTCTATGTACATATCGGAAAGATTAACAGCTTTTAGGATTCCTCTATTCTTCTCACAACTTATAAGAACTTAAAAAGAGCTCCGGGTGAGAAAGCAGAGCATGAAAGCGGACCGGGATGGTGACCATTGGAGCACAGCACCGCAGAGAGGCATTTAAGCCTGGATGTCTGCGGGCAGGCCTGGCTAATGTCAGGCCTTCCTCAAAAGCCGGGCAGAGCAGAGTGTTCTCTGGACTCCCCAGTGAGAGGGAGACTCCCCTTCCCGGCCTGCTAAGTAACAGGAGCCTTCCCGGGCACTGGCGCTACCGCAGGGCTCTCACGCTCGCCTCCTGAGCGCTTCTCACGGTGTCCCTTCAGTTCCTGACTGTATTTCACCCGATTATGTCTATACTAGAAGACAAGAATGTTTCTACCCTGTAATACTAAAGCGAAGATTAATAGTGGAGAATAATGGTTGGCCTGGAGACAGAGAGGAGTAAAGGATTAGGACCATTTATTCAGTCTACCATATTTCTCATAATTCTTCTTATGGACTTCTCTGTGAGTAACAGTGTTTTAGCTCAAATAATACAACACAGCTTTGCCCCAGGGTTGGCCTCTTTTAAGTGGGTGATAGATGCTTGATTCATTTCTTAAATCTCAACATTCCCACAGGATTCTGAGAAGCAATTTTGTTAGATAGGCTTGGAGGATGTAAAAAGTTTGGGTATGGGTTCTTCATGGTCAGTCTGTTGGAAACACCTTGTCGTCCCCTTCCCTTCTGTGCAGTGAAGACGGTCTTCAGATGGTGTGTAGACAGCGAATTGCTACAGAAACATGGTCTGATCTCCCCAGAAGATTACTACACCGATAGAGTGCCATTTCACTCTGCACCTAAAGGTAATGCTTCTGTGCTCCCAGACCCTCCGATAGCATTCCAGGAAAGTTCTGCTGTAGTAGAGTCACATTGACCACCTCTGCTGCCATTTCCTTGTTCACGGGTTTTTTTCCCCTTTTCTTTAATTTTGATGGTGACTGTTGGGAAAGTCAAATCTGAGCATCTGAGCATGCCAGTTTCTCACTAGTGCTCCCCAGCCTGTATGCCTGAAGTCCAGGCTTCTCCATGTGGACTGTGATGCCCACATCTGCTGCCTAACAGCAACAGTTAATGAAAGTGTTTTGAGTAGTAGTTGAAGAACCAAGAGAAGGAAAAACCGAAGACATAGATAAGCAAGGGAGCATGTTGCTGATGAGTTGCAACATGGACCTATGGGTTTTCCCCATAGAAAAAGAAAATGAGCGGCTTCCCAACCTCTCAGAAGGGAGGGAAGGCTGAGTAGAGAGGCAGGGACGGTGTGTACATGTATGTGACATTGGGCCAATTTCCTGTGATATGGGAGGCAAGATATTCTAAGAATGAGTGGGGTGGGAGGCTGTGATGTAGGTTTAAGCAGAGAGTTAGGCTTTTGAAAGAGTCCCTGTGTGATGGGGAGAAGTCCCTGTGTGAATCCTGGGCCATATCAGGATTGTCTAGCATGCTGGGCTCAGAAGAGGAGCTCTCACACAGCTCCAGTGTGGGACTGTTTGATTTTCTGGGGCTTGGGAGCTGAGAAGGTGTTTCGGGTGGGAGGATTGGGATTAGAAAACTGAGGGCACTCTTGGGAAGAGCTCCACTGATGGTCTGAGCTACGTGGGAAAGTAAGGCAAGAAAGAAGTAGCAGAATCAAGTGCCGTGGGGCACTAAGCCACTTACTATTTTAAAGTTAGTTGGAAACTCTCTATCTTATGCAGGTCAATAAGAATGGGGCTAACATGTATTGAGAATTTATCAGGCATTGTGCTAAGAGATCTGTGATGGTGTCCATTTCATTGCATTCTTGCTAGCAATGAATGCTCTCATGTTGGGGGGATGATTTTTTTTCTTTGAGACAGAGTTTTGCTCTTGTTGTCCAGGCTAGAATGCAATGGCACCATCTTGGCTCACTGCCACCTCCGCCTCCCAGGTTCAAGAGATTCTCCTGCCTCATCTCCTGAGTAGCTGGGATTACAGGTGCCTGCCACCATGCCCGGATAATTGTTTTTTTGTATTTTTAGTAGAGTCAGGGTTTCACCCTGTTGACCAGGCTGCTTTTGAATTCCTGACCACAAGTGATCCGCCTGCCTCAACCTCCCAAAGTGCTGGGATTACAGGCGTGAGCCGCTGCATCCAGCCAGGGGGTGGGCGATGATCTTGAGGGTGTAAAAAGCTCACACAAACTTTCATTCCTTTGGTGAGCTCTTCAGAAAGTGTGCTCATGTATCTGTGCATGCATGTGTGTGTGACAGTGGTCTACCCGTGTTCTTTGACCGTGTTGGAAAACTGAAATCTATTTTAGCACTCTAGTCCTAAATTTTGTTGTTGTTATTTGTTTGGTTTTGAGAACCGGGTCTTGCTTTGTTGCCCAGGCTGGAGTGTAAAAGCAAAACCATGACTCACTACAGCCTTGATCTCCTGGGCTGAAGTAATTCTCCCTACTCAGCCTCCTGAGCAGCTGGGACCACTAGCAAAATTTCTCATCTGTTTTTTGTAGACACCTGCTCTCACTCTCACTGTGTTGGCCAGGCTGGTGTTAATTCCTGGGCTCAAGTGATGTTCCTACCTCGGCCTCCCAAAGTGCTGGGGTTACAGGTGTGAGCCACCGCGCCCGGCCATTTTGAACACATAGAATAAGTTCCAGGAGTCGTTCATATGTTGAAGAGCAACTACAGCTGGTATTGTAAATGTGAAAGTTTAGGGGAAAGATCAAGCTAACTGTGACGTTGGTGGTTTTACTTGGTCATCTTAGAAATGCCCACTTCCTTGAAACACTTAGAATGAAAAATGAGTAGTAAAAAAAGAAAAAAAATTAAAAGACAAAAAAAAAATGTCCACTTCCTCACCTTGCTATAGTAATTCAATTTGTTTCCTTGATGCTGGAGGTATCTCCGTACCAGGATATTTAAAAATGACATTTAGCTGTGAGAAGCATTCCATCCCAAAGAAAGAGCTGAACAAGAAGCTTGAAGACTCATGCAGAAAAAAGCTTGCTAAGCTTGAAGATGAGCTAGACCACACTATGGACAGTGTGACATGGAACTCAACTCCTAAGGCCAAACAAAGGACTAGAGAACCTCTCAAGGTCAGTTTGGAAGCCTGTGCACAGCAGCATTTGGGGGGACAGAGAGGCAGTGAAGGGGAAGGCATTCAGATGACACCAGAAGCTAAGATTAATCCATCGCAGAGTAGAGTAGAGCTTGCGTCCGCCATCTATGGGTCATGCAGTTGGTCAAGAAGTCAACACGTACAGTCCCTTTGTCTGTCATTGACTCTGCGCTTTTGTGTGTTTCAAAGAAAACAAGTCCACCAAAGAATAAAAGCTGGATGAACCACTTACGTGTGCCACAGAGAGCACTAGACCGACTTCTGCTTGCAAGAATGGAAAGTCGGAACCAGTTCCTAAAAAACCCCCGTTTTTTTCCTCCTAACACTAGACTTGGAGGCAAGTCTCTTGTTTTTCCTCCAAAGAAGCCAACATGTATAGGAGAATTCCAGAGAACAGAGCCAGAACAGAGGTATGTCTTTCCCTGACTTGAACTCTCAGGAAATCTGACCCGCAGAGTAGCAGTACCAGAACAGAGCAGGGTGACAGGGTCACCCACAGGTGGGCCTTTGGACCTTCCCCAGAGTCCTGGGTTTATGCTTTTCTGACCTGCCAGGGTCTTGAGAAATAGGGGTTGATGTTGGCCCTTTACTTACATTGGAGCAATCTGGGTCAAATGGAAACAATCCCATTAGAGGCATAGGTCTTGAATAATAACAGTGCTTGAAATTTGATTAATTATAAATAATTAGTGTAAACTGTGATTTTTTTACAGAGTGCCTTTGCCTATATATCGGTAATCATCTTTATGAAAGGAATGAGTTGCTTCATAGGTTCATACTTTTAATAAGCCAAAAAATATTAACATTTCTTTATTAGACAACTAATATCTTTTTATTAAAAAAAATTAGATACATAAATTAGGTGAGTGTGGTTGTGCACCTGTGATCCCAGCTACATGGGAGGCAGAAGTGGGAGGATCACCTAAGCACAGGGAGGTTGAGGCTGCAGTGAGCCCAGATTGTGCCACTGCACTCCAGCCTGGGTGACAGAGTGAGACCCCTGTCTCAAAAAAAGAAGGAAGGGAGAGGAAAGGGAGGGAAGGTGAGGGGAGGAGTGGGGAAGAAAGAAGGAAAGAAAAAGAAAGAGAGAGAGAGATTAGAAAAGACAAATATTTGAGATACCTATATTAAAAACCCAGTTACTGATTGGTGTTTAAACATGTAGTTTTTCATACGCATATTGAAAATGAAATATGTACCTACTTATGTCTTCACAAAGATTAGATCATATTATAAAATTATTTTATAACCTGCATTAACAAGAACCAAAAAGAAGACCCCAACAAATGGCATATCATGCATATCTTTGATGGCCTTTATGTATTTATTTTTATATTAATCAGTCACTGCCTACTATTTCATTGTATGGATGAAACTAACAGCCTCTCTCCCCCTCTTTTTTCATCCCACAGTTGTGCTGATACTCCAGTGTTTCTAGCTAAGCCACCAGTTGGGTTTTTCACAGATTATGAAATTGGACCAGTTTATGAGGTAGACATCTTGTTTCTATACAGCTCCTACCCATCTGCTTCCTTTTCTTTTTATTTTTTATTTTTTTTGAGATGGCGTTTCACTCTTGTTGCCCAGGCTGAAGTGCAATGGTGCGATCTCGGCTCACTGCAACCTCCACCTCCCAGGTTTAAGCGATTCTCCTGCCTCAGCCTCCCAAGTAGCTAGGATTACAGGTGCCATCACGCCCAGCTAATTTTCTATTTTAATAGAGATGGGCTTTCATTATGTTGGCCAGAATGGTCTCGAACTCCCGACTTCGGGTGATTCACCCACCTCAGCCTCCCAAAGTGCTGGGATTACAGGCAGAAGCCATGGTGCCCGGTGGCTTCCTTATTTTTAAAAAGTCTGTGATAGGGAAATTTTCATCTGTACACAAAGCTAGGAGAAAGACTATAACAACCTCTCATGTGCCCAACATGCAGCTTCGACAATCACCTCCATTCTACCAGTCTGGTTTTACCTATCGCTCCTACAGCCTCTTCATGTGCGCACTGATATGTGCGTGTATGTGCTGGAGTCACATAAGGAAAAGCCCAGATAGCGCAATACATTAGTTAGTATCTCTGACAGGTAAGGCCTTTAAAGAGTGACCGCAGTACCGCTGTCACACGCAGCCATATTAGCAATGGTTCCTTAATATCAATGAATAGCCATCTATGTCTGATCTTTTTTTTTTTTAAAGTCCATTTATATTTGGGTTGTTTGTATCAGAATCTAAACATTGCATTTGATTAAAGTATGTCTTAATTCTCTTTTAGTTGATGAAAATTTGTCCCCCACCTCCTGCTTTTTAAAAATGCCATTTATTTGTTGAAGAAACTGCAATTTCTTATATCCTGGATTTGGCTAATTGCATTATTGTGGTGACATTAAACATGTTCTTTTATCTTCCATATTTTCCACAAACTAGTCATTAGAGATTTGATGAGATTCAAGTTCCATTTTCCCTAATTTATTGACAGAATACTCTTTTGGTGGCACTGTGCATTTCTTCTTGCATTCCATCAGGAGGGAGCATGGGATCGAGGTTCCCATCATCAGTTAGGAATGGTGTCAGGTGTTGTAAGTCTGATTCATTCTCTCTAAAGTTCTTATCAAACTCTCACTTAATAGGTAACAGCCTAGATGACTGTCAGATGGCTACTGTCCAGATCCATTTTTTCTTCAATTAGGGTTTACAAAATGGTAATTTCTAATTCTGTTATTCCTTCCACATTTATTAGCTGTGATTTTCTATTTGAAAAACAGAAACAAAACTTTCCTTCTAACTTGGATTCCCACCTCCTCCCCTTTCTGTACTCTCCTGACATCTATAGGTAATTATTCTGCTAGTTTCTTTGTAAGCAAATGCGTATATATATTTGAACTCCCTCTCCTTCTTACTGTCCTCTACACCTTGACAGTATATCCAGTAATTCTTGCAAGAGCAGAGACTTTCCTCATCCCTTCTTCCCAGCTTCTTTCTTTTCAAAGCCTCCCACCATCTTGGGGAATCAGGTCAAGACCAAGCTTAGCAGTCACCAACTGTGCTCACCAGGTGCAAAGACAACTAGGCCTCATGATAAGAATCCCTTCACACACACACTGGATTTCATTTTATGGTTTAAAGAGCACTTACACATCCATAATGATTTCTTTTTTTTTTTTCCCCGAGACAGAGTTTCGCTCTTGTTACCCAGGCTGGAGTGCAATGGTGCGATCTCGGCTCACCGCAACCTCCGCCTCCTGGGTTCAGGCAATTCTCCTGCCTCAGCCTCCTGAGTAGCTGGGATTACAGGCACGCACCACCATGCCCGGCTAATTTTTTGTATTTTTAGTAGAGACGGGGTTTCACCATGTTGACCAGGATGGTCTCGATCTCTTGACCTCATGATCCACCTGCCTCGGCCTCCCAAAGTGCTGGGATTACAGGCTTGAGCCACCGCTCCTGGCTCATCCATAATTATTTCTGACCGCTAAGGGCAAAAAGCAGACCAATACAATAACTCTACATGCTGAACATTAGAGGAAGCATTTTGCTTACTCCTTGGACTTAACAGCAATGTGTTGTCTTCTGTAATTCCGGGTCTGGGACTTCTGTGTCTGGCCATCATGTTTCAAGGACAGTTGGAGAAGCTGGCAAACACACAGAGGTAGGGGGCTAAAATCATGTCAGTGAGGGAGTAGAATAGGGAAAAGGGAGAGCTGCTCAAGGACATGTGAAGATACTCCTCTGCAGGGCCTGAAGATGCCTGCCGTGGACGTCTGTGCTCAGAGCCTGCAGATCCTGAGGCTGCAGATGAGGCAGACAGACCGCCAGGGAGCAGCCTTTCCTCCGGTCTTTGCGTACTTCGCTAATTCTCATCCCGTTGATGTTCCTAACGTTTATTTCCCCAGCTGAACTATAAAGTGTAAGGATAAAAACACTTCACATTTTCAGTGTTTAAAAATTTATGTCCCTGTCGGGCACGGTGGCTCACGCCTGTAGTTCCAGTACCTCGGGAGGCCGAGGCAGGTGGGTCACCTGAGGTCAGGAGTTCCAGACTAGTCTGACCAAACCCTGTCTCTACTAAAAATACAAAAAAATTAGCCGTGCATGGTGGCAGGTGCCTGTAGTCCCAGCTACTCTGGAGGCTGAGGCAGCCGGGTTCAAGGACATCACTTGAACCCGGGAGGCAGAGGTTGCAGTGAGCTGAGATTGTGCCATTGCGCTCCAGCCTAGGCAGCAAGAGTGAGACTCTGTCTCAAAAAAAAAAAAAAATTATGTCTCATGCACCCTTTCTCAGGAACCTCCCAGAGAACATGCTCCTATAATAGAAATAAGGAAACCAAAGAAGAGGAAGGCATGGAATGTGGTGCCAAGAGATGCAACAGAGGAGAGAGGCGGAGGAAAGCTCCAGGTTCATGGCTCTTAAGAGATTTTGCAGTTAATACGGCTGCAAAGCATAATCATTTTATCTTTCTTACAAATTCTTTGGGTGAGAAATTTAGACAGAGCACAGTGAGAATGGCTTGTTCCACAATGTTTGAGGCCATCGCTGGAAAGTCAGTGCCTAGGAGTGACATAAAACTTGGGGTTAGTGCTGTTGTAGATAGATAGCTGAGGCTGTGTACTAGAATGTCTGTACCACATAGCTTGTCTCTGTGGGCTGGGCTTCCTCACAGCATGGCAATCTCAGGTTAATCAGACTTTTATATGACAACACAAGTGAATATCTATACTCTTTCATTTTTTTTTTTTGAGATGGAGTCTTGCTCTGTCACCCAGGCTGGAGTGTAGTCGCAGAGTCTTGGCTCACTGCAACCTCTGCCTCCTGGGTTCAAGTGATTCTCCCACTTCAGCCTCCCGAGTAGTTAGGATTACAGGTGCACATCATCACACCTGGCTAATTTTTTATGTTTTTGATAGAGGCAGGGTTTGCCACATTGGCCAGGCTGGTCTTGAACTCCTGACCTCGGGTGATTTGCCCACCTCAGCATCCCAAAGTGCTGGGATTAGAGGCGTGAGCCATTGCACCTGGTCAAGTATTTGCACTTCTTAGTGAGTACCCTAGCAAGCAAGGAGGAGGTTGCATCACATTTTATGACCCAGTCTGGAAGTTGCACGGCACTACCTCCTCTGCATACTGTAGATTACAAACAAGTCACTAAGGTTGGTCCAGATTCAAGGGAAAGTATGCAGACTTCATCTCTCTTTTTTTTTTTTTTTAACCCTCCCCGTTTTTCTTGAAATAGGGTCTGGCTCTATCACCCAGGCTGGAGTGCAGTGGCATGATCTTGTTTCACTGCAACCTCCACTTCCCAGGCTCAAGCAACTCCTCCCAACTCAGCCTCCCGAGAAGCTGGGGCTACAGGGGCATGCCACCACACCTGGCAAATTTTTGTATTTTTTGTTGAGACAGGTTTTTGCTATGTTGCCCAGGCTGGTCTCAAACTCCTGAACTCAAACCCGCCTTGGCCTCCTAAAGTGCTAGGATTAGAGGCGTGAACCAACGTCTGTCTTAGACTTCATCTCTTAATGAGAACAGTGTCAAAGAACTTATGGATGTGTCTTAAAACAGGAGTTATCCTATGTGATAGCAGTAGGTGTAGTGGGCAGCTAGCCCAGATTACAAGAGGCCAGAAGGCTCTAGGAGAGGTATGGAGATGACATTGACAAGAGTCCCTGATACATCTGGACCTATTGGGAAGAGATTTGTAGCGTAGTGGAGAAGGATTGAATTACTGATTAAGTATGAAGCAGACAAAATAATTAGTAGATTATTAACTCCAGGAAAACAAAAAATTGTACAAGGTAAGGAAAGGACTCAGTTTCTTCATGCTCAGCTGTGAATAGCATTTACTTTGGTAACTTGAATATAACATGAATCACTCATCTGACCAGTAGTATGATATAACTATATTGGAAAGATGGGGGATAGGAAGGGCATGTCATACGGTGAGTTGGATATGGGAGAGGGAAGAGAGAATATCCATATCCTCCCTCCATAATTAGTACTTAAAACTGAAAAAAGTAGTATGCTATTTGGAAACATGGAAATAAATACCAAAATAATCAGCTAAAGGAGGAAAAGGTGTTTATCTTTCGGGAATGGGAAATGGCAGGGTGGGGCAGGGGAAGAGGGTAGTATTTCTATTTTGAAAACCTTGTCAAACTCCAACTCTTTAAATCATCATGTGGCTATCCAACTTAGATGAAAGTGACAAAAAAAACTTTCCACAAAAAGAAACACCAGGCCCAGATCATTTTACAGGTGCAGACTATCAAACATTTGAGTTATTCCTTGTTTTATGAAACTGTTTCAGAGACTAGAAAAAGAGGGAATGTGCCATCATTATTAGGTAATAAGCCTAATTACCTTGACACCAAATAAAAACATAAGCCAGTCTTGCTTAAGAACATTGGTGCAGAAATACCAGGTGAAAAACAGCAAACCGAACAAGGAACACCGCACACACGCACGCACGCACACACACGCACGCACACACGCACGCACGCACACACACCAGCCAATTCTTTGAAACCCAGGAATGCTTCACACACACACACACACACACACACACACCCCAGCCAATTCTTTGAAACCCAGGAATGCATCACACACACACACACACACACACACACACACACACCAGCCAATTTTTGAAACCCAGGAATGCAAGGATGTCTTCACAGCAGACCTGGAGTTGCCAGTTGGCTCTCGTGAGCCTATTATTTTTTTCCTCCAAAGCTTCCAGTGCTGTTAAGGAAAGCCAGCCCATGCCACAATCCCTATAATGATCACTGTCCCAAACCTTGCAGCCACCACAGCTGCCATGTTCCGCTGCCTGGCCTTCCATCTGCACCTCATTTCAGCTGACCGCCAGTGAAAGCCTTGGTAATTGTGGTGACGCCATCCCATGGTGCTCACACCCTACTTCCTACCAGCTGGTTCACAGATGGATTCGTGTGATTTGTCATGTTGGCCAAAAATGGATATAAATGCCGATTTAGGAATACAAACCTATAAATACAAATATGAAGATATACTTCAAATTTATGTCGATTTTTATCTGGTGGGGAGCTGGTAGAGGATTTGAACTTTATCTGTAATGTTTTCTTTCTTAAGTTGGGTGATGGAAACGTGGCTTCTGTCATATTATAATTTATACTTTTTTTCTGGTATAACGTTTCACAAAATATTAACAAAAGCTGTGTACCTGTATTGCTGTGCTACGCATTGTGCTGGGTGCTGTTGGAGGGTTAGGTCTAGGCCTTGCCCTGGGGGGTCTCCCAGTCTAGGCTGGGAGAAGAGAAAGGGGGGCTTAAAAATGGGTGAGTGGGTTGCATAAGAGTCCCAATTACATGCTGACACAGAGGTGCCATAACGCCCTTTGACTGTGACCACGGGAAGAATGGTTCAAAGAGTTATGTAGTGAGGAAGACAGTAAGAGGTGAGGTGAGCAAAACTTTGGAATCAGATACCCTAGGCTCACACCGCACCAGCGCCTCTTTGAACTCCAGTTCCTTCATCTGTGAGACAGAAACAGTTCCCACCTTTCCTGGTTGTTGCGAGGTTGATGAGGCACAGAGCAGATGCTCGTAAATAGTAGTTGTTATTTTAAATAGGTCAGATCTATTCCTGCCTTCATTTCTACCTTGCATTTTATTTATTTGTAAATTTTTAAATTAATTTTTTTGTGTAGAGACAGTCTCTTCATGTTGTCCAGGCAGGTGTCAAACTTCTGACCTCAAGTGATCCGGGTACCCCAGCCTCCCAAAGTGCTGGGATGATAGGCGTGAGCCACTGCACCTGGCCTGTATTTTATGTTTTACTATGGAAACTTCCCAAAACAAACAGAAGTCCATAGGATGGCATAATCAGTCCCCACGTACGCTTCAGCCCACTTCAAAAGTTCCCAACATGTGGCCAAGTCCACTTCATTTCTACCTCTACCCCCTTTCCATGTTATGTAGAGTAAATCCTGGACATTGTGTCATTTCGTCCATAAGTGTTGCTGTCTAAAAGGGATCACCTTACCTTTCAACAGATGGTAATCGCACTGCAGAACACCACCACAACCAGCCGCTACCTGCGAGTCCTCCCGCCTTCCACGCCATACTTTGCCCTAGGACTGGGTAAGTTCAGTATCAGTAAGTTCAGTAGTACTAATAGTTGTAGTGGGAGTAATAGTCGTGGTGGTAATAGTAGTGGTGGTGGTAGTAGTATTAATGGTAGTAGCAGCAGTGGTGGTAGTGGTGGTGGTGATAGTAGTAGTGGTAGTGGCAGTAGTAGTGGTAGTAATGGTAGTGGTAGTAGTGGTGATGGTAGTAATGGTAGTAGTGGTGTAGTTATGGTAGTAGGAGTGGTGGTGGTGGTAGTAATGGTTCTAGTAGTGGTAGTGGTAGTGGTAGTAGCAGTAGTGGCAGTAGTAGTGGTGTAGTTATGGTAGTAGTAGTGGTGGTGGTGGTAGTAATGGTGGTAGTAATGGTGGTAGTAGCAGTGATGGTAGTAGTGGTAGTAATGGTGGTAGTGGTAGTGGTAGTGGTAGTAGCAGTAGTGGCAGTAGTAGTGGTGTAGTTATGGTAGTAGTAGTGGTGGTGGTGGTAGTAATGGTGGTAGTAATGGTGGTAGTAGCAGTGATGGTAGTAGTGGTAGTAATGGTGGTAGTGGTAGTGGTAGTAGCAGTAGTGGCAGTAGTAGTGGTGTAGTTATGGTAGTAAAAGTGGTGGTGGTGGTAGTAATGGTTCTAGTAGTGGTAGTGGTAGTGGTAGTGGTAGTAGCAGTAGTGGCAGTAGTAGTGGTGTAGTTATGGTAGTAAAAGTGGTGGTGGTGGTAGTAATGGTGGTAGTAATGGTGGTAGTAGTAGCAGTGATGGTAGTAGTGGTGGTAATGGTGGTAGTGGTAGTGGTAGTAGCAGTAGTGGCAGTAGTAGTGGTGTAGTTATGGTAGTAGTAGTGGTGGTGGTGGTAGTAATGGTGGTAGTAGTAGCAGTGATGGTAGTAGTGGTAGTAATGGTGGTAGTAGTGGTAGTAGCAGTAGTGGCAGTAGTAGTGGTGTAGTTATGGTAGTAGTAGTGGTGGTGGTGGTAGTAATGGTTCTAGTAGTGGTAGTGGTAGTGGTAGTAGCAGTAGTGGCAGTAGTAGTGGTGCAGTTATGGTAGTAGTAGTGGCGGTGGTGGTAGTAATGGTGGTAGTAATGGTGGTAGTAGTAGCAGTGATAGTAGTGGTAGTAATGGTGGTAGTGGTAGTGGTAGTGGTAGTAGCAGTAGTGGCAGTAGTAGTGGTGTAGTTATGGTAGTAGTAGTGGTGGTAGTAATGGTGGTAGTAGTGGTAGTAATGGTAGTAGTGGTAGTGGCAGTAGTAGTGTAGTTATGGTAGTAGTGGTGGTGGTGGTAGTAATGGTGGCAGTAGTGGTAGTAATGGTAGTAGTGGTAGTGGCAGTAGTAGTGGTGTAGTTATGGTAGTAGTGATGGTGGTAGTAATGGTGGTAGTAGTGGTAGTAGTGGTAGTGGCAGTAGTAGTGGTGTAGTTATGGTAGTAGTAGTGGTGGTGGTGGTAGTAATGGTGGTAGTAGTGGTAGTAATGGTAGTAGTGGTAGTAATGGTGCTAGTGGTAGTAGTGATAGTAGCAGTAGTGGCAGTAGCAGTGGTGTAGTTATGGTAGTAGTAGTGGTAGTGGTAGTGGTAGCAGTAGGGGCAGTAGTAGTGGTGTAGTTATGGTAGTAGTAGTGGTGGTGGTGGTGGTAGTAATGGGGGTAGTAGTGGCAGTGGTAGTGGTGGTGATGGTGCTAGTAGTGGTGGTGGTGGTGGTAGTAATGGGGGTAGTAGTGGCAGTGGTAGTGGTGGTGATGGTGCTAGTAGTGGTGTAGTTATGGTAGTAGTAGTGGTGGTAGTGGTAGTAATGGTGGTAGTAGTGGTAGTAATGGTAGTAGTGGTAGTAATGGTGCTAGTGGTAGTAGTGATAGTAGCAGTAGTGGCAGTAGCAGTGGTGTAGTTATGGTAGTAGTAGTAGTGGTGGTAGTAGTGGTAGTAATGGTCGTAGTGGTAGTAACGGTACTAGTGGTAGTAGTGGTAGTGGCAGTAGTGGCAGTAGCGGTGGTGTAGTTATGGTAGTAGTAGTGGTAGTAGTGGTAGTGGTAGCAGTAGGGGCAGTAGTAGTGGTGTAGTTATGGTAGTAGTAGTAGTGGTGGTAGTAGTGGTAGTAATGGTCGTAGTGGTAGTAACGGTACTAGTGGTAGTAGTGGTAGTGGCAGTAGTGGCAGTAGCGGTGGTGTAGTTATGGTAGTAGTAGTGGTGGTGGTGGTAGTGGTAGTAATGGTAGTAGTGGTAGTAATGGTGCTAGTTGTGGTAGTGGTAGTGGTAGTAGTGGCAGTAGTAGTGGTGTAGTTATGGTAGTAGTAGTAGTGGTGGTGGTAGTAGTGGTAGTAGTGGTAGTAACGGTACTAGTGGTAGTAGTGGTAGTGGCAGTAGTGGCAGTAGCAGTGGTGTAGTTATGGTAGTAGTAGTAGTGGTGGTAGTAGTGGTAGTAATGGTAGTAGTGGTAGTAACGGTACTAGTGGTAGTAGTGGTAGTGGTAGTAGTGGCACTAGTAGTGGTGTAGTTATGGTAGTAGTAGTGGTGGTGGTGGTAGTAGTGGTAGTAATGGTAGTAGTGGTAGTAATGGTGCTAGTTGTGGTAGTGGTAGTGGTAGTAGTGGCAGTAGTAGTGGTGTAGTTATGGTAGTAGTAGTAGTGGTGGTAGTAGTGGTAGTAGTGGTAGTAACGGTACTAGTGGTAGTAGTGGTAGTGGCAGTAGTGGCAGTAGCAGTGGTGTAGTTATGGTAGTAGTAGTGGTGGTGGTGGTAGTAGTGGTAGTAATGGTAGTAGTGGTAGTAATGGTGCTAGTTGTGGTAGTGGTAGTGGTAGTAGTGGCAGTAGTAGTGGTGTAGTTATGGTAGTAGTAGTGGTGGTGGTAGTAGTAGTGGTAGTAGTGGTAGTAGTGGTAGTAACAGTACTAGTGGTAGTAGTGGTAGTGGCAGTAGTGGCAGTAGCAGTGGTGTAGTTATGGTAGTAGTAGTGGTGGTGGTGGTAGTGGTAGTAATGGTCGTAGTGGTAGTAACGGTACTAGTGGTAGTAGTGGTAGTGGCAGTAGTGGCAGTAGCAGTGGTGTAGTTATGGTAGTAGTAGTGGTGGTGGTGGTAGTAGTGGTAGTAATGGTAGTAGTGGTAGTAATGGTGCTAGTTGTGGTAGTGGTAGTGGTAGTAGTGGCACTAGTAGTGGTGTAGTTATGGTAGTAGTAGTAGTGGTGGTAGTAGTGGTAGTAACGGTACTAGTGGTAGTAGTGGTAGTGGCAGTAGTGGCAGTAGCAGTGGTGTAGTTATGGTAGTAGTAGTGGTGGTGGTGGTAGTAGTGGTAGTAATGGTAGTAGTGGTAGTAATGGTGCTAGTTGTGGTAGTGGTAGTGGTAGTAGTGGCAGTAGTAGTGGTGTAGTTATGGTAGTAGTAGTAGTGGTGGTAGTAGTGGTAGTAGTGGTAGTAACGGTACTAGTGGTAGTAGTGGTAGTGGCAGTAGTGGCAGTAGCGGTGGTGTAGTTATGGTAGTAGTAGCAGTAGCAGTAGCAGTACTGTGAATTGCCTCAGAGTCACTTGCTGAGCTTGCTGCCTGCTGCTGACTCCCACCCTGAGTCCTGAGCCCACGCCAAACCCCCCTCAGCAGTTCCAGGGGGCCCTCCCACTCCGCCAGCAGTACGTTCTCAGAGCCTTGACAGCTCTTTTCTCCTGACTGCCTGCACCCAGGCACTGGTCCTGCTTTCTCCCAACTCCTCTTGCTGCTGCTGTCCTCAATCAGGCCCTCTCCGTTCCTCGCTTAAGCCCAGGCAGCAACCTACAGCCAGCCATCCTACTTTAGTGTCACAGTGTTTGTCTCAAAAATAGCTCTGATCATGTCACCCCTCTTCAGAAATCTCAAAAGTTTCTCTGCTGCCCACCACAGAAATTCTAAGCCACAGGGCCAGGCAGGCCCCGACTGTTCTGGGTAGATGGCCTGCTTGCTGGATCGCTGCCCCTGCAGCCTGCTCCCCTCGCGTGCCCTTGTCCTGCCACCAGCATAGCCTTGGCCCAGAAGACACTTACTCACAGAGCCAGCCCCGGCTGTGACTGGGGTCCATACCAGCTGAGCTCACGCCCTGGTGGCTGGCTGCTGCCTGGATCCTCACTTGTCACTTTTGTCATGCACAGGGATGTTCCCAGGAAAAGGTGGAATGGTGGCTCCTGGAATGACCTGCCAGTACATTGTCCAGTTTTTTCCCGACTGCCTTGGGGATTTTGATGATTTTATTTTTGTGGAGACCCAGTCAGCCCACACGCTTCTGATCCCCCTGCAGGCCCGGAGGCCGCCCCCCGTGCTGACATGTGAGTGTGCACCGCGGCTTCCCACAGGCTCAGTTAAGGTTGGAGACCCCCATAAGGACCGCCTGGCTCTCAGGTTCCCTTTGTAGCAGGGGCCCTGGGTCCTGCAGAGGGTACTGCTAGCAGCTTCTGTAGCCATCCACGGTGTGAAGCCACGAGTGTCCTGCTTGCTTTTGGGTTTTCCCAGCAGAGGTTGACTCACAGTGGGGGAGGAGGCCAGTGGTCCAGCTGACCCCAGCATTGGTTTTGCTGCCTTGTGACCATCCTCGAGGGGACCCGTGCCGCAGCGGGCAAGGAAGAAGCGCCTGTGTGCCCTAAGGAGTCCTAACAGGTGTTGTCCTCATGGCTGTGGGAGTAGGCTTCCTTGGCAAAGCTGGCTTCAGCTGGGCTCCCTCGGTGAAAAGTTTCTCCCACTGAGCATAGGCGGGAAGTTGGAACTGTGATCCCCTTACTTCTGCCATAGCCCCAAGGGCCATGCTGGGTGGCCCTTGCAAAGCATGAATCCACAATGGGCACTGACTTCTGCTGCTCTAGCTAGGAGTGAAGAGAGTCCCATGGTGCTACTGCCCTGTGGCCCACCAGCAGCCTGGGCAGAGCCCAAGTGGTGCAGGGGTCAGGACACGTGTGTATTCATCCTTGCTGTGGAGGGCTGGGCTGGGACCAGCTGTCCTGATCTCTGGCTGGACCTCAGAAGAACCACGACAGTAGGGCCTATTCAGAGTGACCCATTGTTTCTGTTGCATGTATTCCTCTGCGGCTACAGTGTCACCAGTGTTGGACTGTGGTTACTGCCTCATTGGGGGAGTCAAGATGACCAAATTCATCTGCAAAAATGTGGGATTCAGTGTTGGCAGGTTCTGCATTATGCCCAAAACAAGCTGGCCACCGCTAAGTTTCAAGGTGAGTGAGCACAGGTTGCTAACTGGAAAAACTGCAAATCCATCAAAGGAGATAGCCCCCAGAGGAGCTTGCTAGAGTACACCTGTGACTGGAGACACACAGACAGTGGAGTGCTGTAACCTCTCTATGCAGCTGCCACAACCCGAATGAGAACGGCTGTGTAAGGGGACCAGTGTTGTGGTTCCGGTCATGCCAGCAATGCCTGCACCACCCTGGGTGAGCGCTGTCACCTCATTTATCCTTTCAGAGCTGGCTCCAACGTGACTGCATTCACTCATTCGGCCCTTTATTGTAGCAAATGACTGAATATTTCAGAGGTCACAAATTGGCTGCCCTTTGGCCAAATTCTGCTGGTAGTTACTTGGCACCACACTTAACTTTTTTTGAGTCAACATTTAAAAATAAGGAGATTTCACATAAAATTCTACATTTCCAGTTTCTCTGAAAAACTGGAAGATAAGCAGCCCAGGGCCGTGATTCACTGTGAGCCTGTTAGCAAGGGCTGCCCCATTTCGAGATGTTCCAAGAACGACATTTCGCTCGTTTCTGCGACTGACCGGGGTCTTGCAGGCATGGGTTTGTGGCCCTGGCATGCTACGTGGCTTCTTGTGTAGGCACTGCAGCTGCAGCCCTTGTGACTCGGGAGCTTGTGCTGGGGTGGGTCAGGGTTGGAGGCAGACCCATATGCTAGCACCTGTCACATAGGATGTCACAGTATCGAAAGGACAATATGCTTTGGAGCCCAGGGGAGGGCCCCTGCAGCTCACCTCCTGAGTGAGACCTTCTCACACACCTGTCACTTGTGTCCCACTCACTTGGTGATGGTGTTCCTTGTCCCTCCGGCCCATAGTCAGCTCTTCACAGATGCTCTAGGACTCACTCTTCTTAACCTTCAGAGCCTCACCTAGTACCTGGTGCTGGCTGAGTAAGTGCTGCTGAATGAACAAGCCTCCCTTTCTTCGTAACCACGTGACTGGATAACCCTTAAGTTCCTTCATGTTGCAAAATGGACGTTTGAAGGAGAGAAGTTTGCAGTCTGAACACTGGCTCTTACAGTTTCTCCTGCACTGTTGTGTGAACTGCTTTCCTTTAAGGCCACTGCAGCCGCCGGCTTTGCTGAGCAGCCCCCTTTTGGAATCCGGCCTTCGGCGTTTGAGCTGGCCCCGGGACACGCTGTGTCAGTGGAGGTGGGTGATCAGATGCGGCATGTATTTCCTCATCTGCTTGCATGCTTGCATTTCTCTCCATTTTCATGTCTCAAATGTCCAGTCCCATCCCACCTCCCAGCCTTAGTGACTTCTGGGTAGACGCCTATTCTTGCCTTCTACAGGGTGACATCAGGTGTCATTCGACTGTCTTGGGCATTTTCACAAAGCAGATGCAGACAGCCCATGCATCGAGGCACAAACCCGAGCCTCACTTATCCACACCTTTCATCTGGGAGCCACCTCCACCAATGTCCAAGCTGCCTCCAAGAGCTTCACTTGGTTCTTCGGTCTCTCTTGGGCCTTCCCTCACCCCATCATCTGGTACCTGGGTGATGACTGTGGCTTTGTTCTCACTTTCCTCCTTCATCCTGAGTTGGTGTAGTCAGCAAGGCCCACCTCCCTTAGGCCTCATCCTGAACCTCTGCAGAAGCTCTCAGAGGCCTGCCCCTGGCTGTGGGCACCTCCTTTCCTAACTGGCCACTTTTGCTACCCCCTTTTGCTGTCACGTCTGTTGCTGGTCCCCGGAGGTACCTGTAAGAAATGGTGATGCTCCCTGTCCCTGTTGTGACACACTGCCGCCCTCCCTGACTGCTGGTCTAGGAGTCTGACTCCACTCCATGTGACTGTGTGTGGGGCTGCCACAGACATGCTTGGCCTTTCACACTAGCCTGCCGAGGGAGGCACCTGACATTCAGGAGCGAAAACTGTCTGGCTTCTGTGGGGTGATGTGGCCTGCACCACATCACCAGGTCATGAGATACAGCGTCCCTTATTAGTTCTTAAACTCAGCTGCACATTGAATCCCCTGAGAGACCTGGAAACAACACCCAGGCCCCACCCCTGAGGTTCAGAGCTCACTGGACTGGGCTGTGGCCTGGGTGTAGGACTTCTAAAGTCCCCCAGGGAATGCTGGTGTGTAGCAAGGTGGAGCTCGACTGCCACAGCGACTCTGCCATGCTGTCAGGAAGGGCTTCCTCTTATCAGCTGCTTTCTAGTTTCAAGTGCCCAGTGGATTCTGGAGCCCTGGGGTGTGGCTCTCCTATTCATGTTCCTGCTGATCTGATCCCTGATGAGAACCTAGTTCTTGAAATTGAGACTGGGCGCCAGTCAGGGGCTCCATCAGGCCTCATCTGCTGCCAAGGGGCAGGTGGGTCTACAAGGCCCATACATAGGCCAGGCTCCCTGTTCTCTTAAATATAGTCTAAGCCATGTCACAAGCTCATCGACACTTCAAAGAATTGGATCTGGTCTGCTCCAGACAGCCCCCTCATCCCGTCCTCCTGGGATCTCCAAGTAAAGGAAGAGGGTAGCAGCAGGACTCTTAGGGGGGCAGCGAGGGAGTCAGGGGAGGCTTTCTTTCCCCTTTGCATTTCTTGCGTGTTTTGTTTATTGATTGTTTGGGGTATTTTTATTTAAAAATGTATTCATAGTTCTAAATAAGAAATACATTTGCATGATTAAAACTTCAAAAGAGAGGTTGGGTGCAGTGGCTCAGGTCTGTACTCCTAGCACTTTGGGAGGCTAAAGCAGGAGAACTGCTTGAGTCTGGGAGTTAAAGACCAGCCTGGGAAACACAGTGGCATCCTGTCTGTATAAACGACTTTTAAAGTAAAAATACATTCAAAAGCGCCAGGTGTAGTGGCTCACACCTATGATCTCAGCACTTCTGGAGGCTAAGATAGGAGGATCACCTGAGGCCAGGAGTTTGAGGTTACAGTGAGCTGTGATTGAGCCACTGTACTCCAGCCTGGGTGACAGAGTGAAGCCCTGCATCTAAAAATGAATAGTAATAAAACATTCAGAAATGCAAATAGGTAAACAGTGAAATGCTCCCTTTCACCCCAGTTCCTCAGCCATCCAGAGCCACACCTGACCAGTTTTCTGAGTGCCCTTCCAGAGACAGTCTGTGCCTCAATAAGCAACTTCTCTGGGTTTTTCCCCCATGTGCATTTCTTTCCTTCACACGGCGAGTTGCCCACTCTATACTCTGTTCTTTGCCATGTGTTTTCTACTTAACCCTATATCTTAGAGATCATTCTCATATGTTTTAATAACTGCATAGTATCCTATTGTGTGAATGGGCCATAATTTAGTTCAGCAGGCTCCTGCTGATGGACATGAAGATTTTTTTTTTTTGATCTCTGGCTACCAATTATGTATAAATTACACATCATCACTCTATCTAAGGATGTGTGTACCCACAGGATACAGTCCTGGAAGGGCCTGGTGCTCTTGTAATTGTAATGCATGTTGCCAAAACCCTTACCATGTGGGTTGTACCAGTTTAAGCTTTCAACAGCAATATGTAAGGGTGTCTGTTTCCTAACACCTTTGCCAGTACAGTATATTATCAAACCTAAAAACTGTTCATGGACATTGTATATAAAAACACGCACAAACATAGAGGAAATAATGATCACCCATGTATTCATTACTGTCTTCGGCAATTATCAACTCTTGGCCAATCTTACTACATCTATACCCCTCCATTTCCCTCAGCTAATCCCCACCCTGCTCTTCTAGATTATTTTGAAAATAAGACAAAATATCATTGCATTTATTAGAATGAAACTAGATCCGTATCTCTCACCATATATAAAAATTAACTTGGCCAGGCACGGTGGCTGAAGCCTGTAATCCCAGCACTTTGGGAGGCCAAGGCGGGTGGATCATGAGGTCAAGAGATCAAGACCATTCTGGTCAACATGGTGAAACCCTGTCTCTACTAAAAATACAAAAAATTAGCTGGGCACGGTGGCACGTGCCTGTAATCCCAGCTACTCAGGAGGCTGAGGCAGGAGAATTGCCTAAACCCAGGAGGCGGAGGTTGTAGTGAGCCGAGATCACGCCATTGCACTCCAGCCTGGGTGAAAAGAGTGAAACTCCGTCTCAAAAAAAAAAAAAAAAAAAAAAATTATGGATTAAGGATTTAAATATAAGACTTGGAAATGTAAAACTACTAGAAGAGAGAGATAGCATGGGGAGAAATGCCAGATATAGGTGACGGGGAGGAAGGCAGCAAATCACACCGCCATGTTTGTACCTATGCAACAATCTTGCATGTTCTTCACATGTACCCCAAAACCTAAAATGCAATAAAAAAAAAACTACTAGAAGAAAACATACGGGAAATCTCTGTGACATCGGTCTAGGCTATGATTTTTTTGGATATGATCTCAAAAGCACTGGCAACAAAAGTGAAAATAGGGGCCAGGTATGGTGGCTCAGGATTTTATGGCGGGAGGACCGCTTGAGCCCAGGAGTTTGAGACCAGCCTGGGCAATATAAGGAGACCCCATCTCTATAAAAAATGTAAAAAACAGCCTGGCCTGGTGGCTCATGCGTGTAATCCCAGCACTTTGGGAGGCTGAGGCGGGCAGATCACGATGTTAGGAGATTAAGACCATCCTGGCTAACATGGTAAAACAGTGTCTCTACTAAACATACAAAAAAATTAGTCAGGCATGATAGCATGTGCCTGTAATCCCAGCTACTCAGGAGAGTGAACCCAGGAGGCAGAGGCTGCAGTGAGCTGAGATCACACTACTGCACTCCAGCCTGGGTGACAAAGCAAGACTCTATCTCAAAAAATAAAAAAATAAAAATAAAAAAAACTAGCCAGGTGTGGTGGCATGTGCCTGTGGTCCCAGCTACTTGGGAAGCTGAAGTGGGAGGATGCTTGAGCCCAGGTGTTAGAGGCTGCAGTGAACAGCGATCACACCACTGCACTGCAGCCTGGGTGCAGGACAAGACCCTATCTCAAAAAACGAAACAGACGAAAAAGCAAACATGGGTAGACAAATGGGATTTCCTCAGACTGAAAAGCATCTACACAGGAAAGGAAACCAGCAAGAGTGAAGAGAGAGTCTGTGAAATGGGAGAAAATCGTGTCATACATCTGATAAGCAGTTAATTCCCAAAATATATAAGGAACTTAATAGCAGGAGAACAAATAACCTGGGCTGGGTGTGGTGGCTCACACCTGTAACCCCAGGACTTTGGGAGGCCGAGGCAGGTGGATCACCTGAGGTCAGGAATTCAAGACCAGCCTGGCCAATATGGTGAAACCCTGTCTCTACTAAAAATACAAAAAATTAGCTGGGTGTGGTGGCGCATGCCTGTAGTCCCAGCTGCTTGGGAGCCTGAGGAAGGAGAATTGCTTGAACCCGGGAAGTGGAGGTTGCAGTGAGCCAAGATCGTGCCACTGCACTCTGGCCTGGTGACAGAGCAAGACTCCGTCTAAAAAAAGAGAAAAGAAAAAAAGAAAATAATCTGATTTTTTTAATGGGCAGAAGACCAAATAGACATTCCTCAAAAGAAGACATATAAGTGGCCAATGAGTGTATAAAAACATTCTCAACATCACTAATCATCAGGGAAATGCAAAGTAAAGTCACAGTGAGCTCTCACCTGGCACCCAATAGAATGGCTATTATCAGAAACATGAAAGGCACGTGTTGGCGAGGATGTAGAGGAAAGGGCACCCTTGCCCACTGTTGATGGGAATGTACATTGGTAGAGCCGTGATGGAAAATAATATCGAGTTCCCTCAAAAAATGAAAATAGAACGACTATATGATTCAGCAGTCCTACTACTGGGTATGTCCACAAATGAGACCTGGCTGGAGTGCAGTGGTGTGATCACTGCTCACTGCAGCCTCTTAACTCCTGGGCTCAAAAGATACCATTTAAAAGACACCCGCATTCCCATGTTCACCGCACCATCATTCACAATAGGCACGCTTCGGAATCACCCTAAGTGTCTTATCAATAGATGGATAAAGAAAATGATGTTGAGCCGGGCACGGTGGCTCAAGCCTGTAATCCCAGCACTTTGGGAGGCCGAGGAGGGTGGATCACGAGGTCAAGAGATCAAGACCATCCTGGTCAACATGGTGAAACCCCGTCTCTACTAAAAATACCAAAAAATTAGCTGGGCATGGTGGCGTGTGCCTGTAATCCCAGCTACTCAGGAAACTGAGGCAGGAGGAGAATTGCCTGAACCCAGGAGGCAGAGTTTGCGGCCAGCCGAGATCACGCCATTGCACTCCAGCCTGGGTAACAATAGCAAAACTCCATCTCAAAAAAAAAAGAAAAGAAAATGACGTGTGTGTACACAGTGGAATAATAGACTTGCAAAAGCAGGAAACCCTGTCGTCTACAACAACGTGGAGAAGTCAGGAGGACATTATGTGAAGCCAAGCACAGCAGACGATGAATACTGCACTACCTCACCCGTAGGCTGGACCCTCAAATACTGAACTCATAAAAGCAGAGTGGAATGGCAGTTACTGCGGCTGCGGTTTGGGGAATTGCAGAAAACATTAGAAAGCAAATCACTGCACTTAACGACAGCTCACTCTGCTCTTTGCCGGTATGAGGGTGAAAAGCCTCTTCTGGGTGGTTTCCATTGACGTTTCTCTTATTATGAATGGGGGTATGTGTTGTCATTCATTTAAGGGCCATTGTATCTTGGTCTCTGTGAATCTCTTCATGTCCTTTCATCTTGCTCCCTAATTTACTCTGGGGTGGAGCGAGGCTGAAACGCTTGGCCTCAGGAGTAAGGTGGGAAGTGGCAGGGAGGGGAGCAGAGTCAAGAGCAAAGGGAGGGGTGTCTGTGAGAGGAGGAGGGTGGGAGCCCTTTGACGGGATGTGCTGCAGAACAACCCTTCTCTCCCCAGGTTTGGTTTTTCCCAGAGAGCCTAGGAAAGGCAGAGCAGACCTTCATCATCGTGTGCGACAACTGCCAGGCAAAGGAGCTGGTGATTTTAGGTGGGCTTGAGCGCGCTCCCGGGGCAGGGCTGGACTGCCCCACTCCAGGGGTCCCTGACCACACTAGCATTGGCAGCAGCCCAGCTGCGCTCTCTCCGTGTCAGGAGCACACAGAATGCTGCAGCCTCCAGGTGCCAGGGTCTAGTTTTGGGCCCCTCGCTCTGGTCTGACCTTGGAGACCCAAGCCAGTGTAGTCTCCGAGACAGTCCAAGGAGCCTTCTAGCAAGAGACAGATGGAAATCTGGGGTGAAATCTTTCATGGTTTCATTTTGAAACTCACTTTGATCCCCTTTGGGGGATTGCCAGTGACTCACACGTAAATAGCCAGAGGCACCTCTAGGTTTCTGTAGGGTTAGAAGAGGCATCCTGGGAATCATCATAAAATGCCCCTCCCTGCCTCCCTTCCTCCCTCCTTCCTCCATCCCTCCTCCATTCCTCCCTCACTCTCTTCCTTCCTCCATCCCTCCTTCCTCCCTCCCTCTCTCCCGTCCGTCCTCCCTTCTTTCTTCCTCCCTTCCTTCTTCCTTCCTCCCTCTCTCCCTTCCTTCTTCCATCCCTCCTTTCTTCCACCCTTTCTCCATCCTTCCTTCCCTCTTTTCCTCCTTCCCTCCCTCCTTTCTTCCCTCCTTCCTTCCCTCTTTCCTTTCCTCCCTCCTTTCTTGCCTCCTTCCTTCCCTCTTTCCTCCTTTCCTCCCTCCTTTCTTCCCTTCTTCTCTGCCTTCCTCATTAACTGAGCTCCTGCTCTATGCTGGGTTCTCAAAGTCACCTCCTTTTGGTCTTCACAGATGTGAGGACTAACCTGTATGCAGACATCCCCCTTTTCCCTCCCGTGTGAGCTTGCAGGGATCATGGTCAAGGCCAGCTGCATGCAGTTGGTGGCAAGGATCCTACAGCAGCCTTGGCCTGGTTCCAGCCATAGGGAGCCTTCACTGACTTCACTTACCCCACTTTGGCAGGAATTGGGCAGCTGATTGCTTTGGATCTGATCTATATTTCTGGTGAAAAAAGTCAACCGGACCCTGGAGAGCTCACAGACTTAACAGCCCAGCACTTCATACGATTTGAGCCTGAAAACCTTCTGTCCACAGCTAGGAAGCAGCTGGTTATTAGAAACGCTACGTGGGTAGCCCCTGTGTGTGCCCCAGCACCCAACCTTCCTCCTTGCTTACCTGGCCCTGAGTCCCAGTGAGGCAGGAGGTCCTTCCAAGGGCCTGGGGAAGTCTGGACACAGAATGGATATCCAGATTTGACTGAAGGATCCAGATTTACACAGTCCATCATGGAAACCAGTAGCTGCTCTTGGCTATCTAAATTGAAATCAATTAAAATTAAGAGCTTACTTCCTCAGTGGCATCAGCCACATTTTAAGTCCTCAACAGCCACATGTAGCTAGTGGCTATGATATTGGACAGCATAGAGGTACAAGACCTCCATCCCTGCAGGAAGCTCTGTTAGACGGTGCTGCTCCAAACCATCCTGGACCATCCCTAGCCAGCCTCAGCTTCCCGTAGAGGACATACCCTGCCTGTGCAGGGGAAGCCATCCACTCCCCAGGGGCAGGCAGACTATAGTCTGTGGGTTGCACTCTCCTGACCCGCCTCTGAGCACCACCAGGACACCAGGACAGGTCTCAGAGAGCCTCCCAACCAGGGCTGCCCGGGGGACCCCAGGCCTTACACAGGACTCTGTCACCCCCTCCCCCAGGTAGCTGCAAGTCCTGCCCCTCATGCTGTGGAGTTACCACTGTTCCTGTTGGCAGCCAGTGGGCACACACATTCCTGGACACAGCTTTGCTGGGAGCCCATAGCAGGAAAGGCGGAGGGCAGGGGTGGGGTTGACGCAGCAAACCGTGGAAACTCATGTGGGGGAGACACTGCAGGGTGATGCCTGGACTCGTCCACTTTGATGCTTGGAGCATGATTTCCTGACTTACCATGTCCCCTGAGTCATGGTAGGTCCACCCTTCAGCTGCCATGGGTGGGAAGCGAGGGGCTCTTGGACATTGTCTCTCTCTCAGATTCCCTCTCCCACCTGCTGCCCTCACCCGGCCCCTCCGCCCCCAGGCTCCTCTATTGGAAGGGCATGAAGACTGACCTGGTCTCTTCCTCTTCCTAGTCCTTTTCAGCTCCCTTCTGGCACAGGGCAGGGAGGCCTGGGGTGGGGGACTGG
Organism: Callithrix jacchus; assembly: GCF_049354715.1. Taxonomy (NCBI): domain Eukaryota; kingdom Metazoa; phylum Chordata; class Mammalia; order Primates; family Cebidae; genus Callithrix; species Callithrix jacchus. Next base: position 75,950,661 of record NC_133518.1, read on the forward strand.
TCCCAGCAGAACTGGGCCATGGCCTTGGATGCATTGCCGCCACAGGCACGTGGAGCTGGCCTTCCACTGGCAGATCATGAAGCCCAACCTGCAGCCCCTCATGCCTGGAGAAACGTACAGCATGGACAGCATCAAGTGCCACCCCGACAGGGAGACCGCCTTCTCCATCATGCCCAGAAAGGGGGTTCTCAGCCCTCACACAGACCACGAGTTCATCCTGAGCTTTTCTCCGCATGAGGTACAGACAGTGTCATCTCAGTGTCAGCCACACATGGTTGGATCATGTCCTTAGACGTCCCCCACCTGTGTTCTTCAATCACGCTGAAGCCACAGCTGGACCCGCCGAGGTGCCATCCTGCCCAGGCTGGCACTTGGCTGAGGGGCCGGCGTGCACCACTGGTGTGCGGGGGCAAAGCAGCTCACTGTGCCTGGTCCTGATCCCAGACTTGCCCCATGTGCAGCCAGACCCTGGGCTGGTGCCCTCAGCTCTGGGTGTCTCCCACATGTCTACTATGGCAAAAAACGTTACCATCCCCACCCATACCACAGCACCCATACCACACAGAGTGTGAGGCAGGGGGCCCTGAGAGCCAGGTTAGCACAGCGCCGGCCCAGCGTGGAGGGAAGCCCCGGGAGCCATGGCAGGCTGGAGGGGAATTCCAGCTGGGCATGAAAAGGATGCTCCGGGGCCGGTGTTAATGGGTTTGGGGCTAAGGTGAGTGGGTCTGCGTCTGGACCCAGCATGCAGCCACCTGTGTCTGTCCTGGGAGGGTGTGGTCGCGTCAGACACTTGAGGGGCAGTGTCAGCATCAGGAAGGCTTCTCCTTTCCTTCTTGCCCCAGGCCCAGCTGAGACAGGCCCCTGAGTGCTGGCTCATGTTCTGGCAGCAACTTCACTTTTCCTAGGGAGGGAAAGAGGCAGCAGGGAAGCATCCCAGGTTTTCAGAAGGTCCTCATGGTGGCCAGGCTCAGGGAGGGAGAATTGCTGCCATGCCCGCCTCCTCCAGGACAACCTGCTGAGGCGCAGCTGCGTTTTCAGGTCACTGTGTTTGCCTTGCAGCTGAGGGACTTTCACAGTGTGCTCCAGATGGTGCTAGAGGAAGTCCCAGAGCCCGTGAGGTAAGAGGAACTGGGCCCCAGATGAGAAGGGCAGCTGGGCCTTCCCCCACCTTGGGGATTCTCCTAGGGAAGGTATCAGGCAAGGGGAGTGGGCAGCTGGCAGTCTTCGGGGAGCAGGAGCATTGTTTTGCCTCGCCTTGGCAACCCAGCCCTGCAAGGGGCTCAGCACACTAAACTAGCTTTGAGGCCACCTCAGGAATTTGGGAGCCGCAACCCAGGCCCATGGCTGCTCTCGGGCAGCCAAACTATGGGGGGCCCCAGTGGTGGTGAGTGTGGGAGGAAGGGTTTGGCCCACGGTGTAAACCTTCAGGCTGGCACCCCAGTCTGCTTGGTGCAGAGATCCCAGGCTGGAGGGTTGCAGAGTGGTCCCTGGAGGCAGCAGGGCAGTGCCCCTGTCCCAGGCCTTAGGCTAAACCACTGTCACAGCCATAGGTATTTGTCACCTTTTGGGCACTGGCTAATGCCTCTGATTTAGGGGGCTCTGGAGCTGTGAGCTAGGCAGTGTTTTCTTTTTACAAGGCCAAACGTGGGCCAGGGGCAGGGACAGGCTGGGATGTGCTCGCAGGCGTGCCGGCTCCTAGCTCACCATGGCTTTGCGTTTAGTTCCAAAGCGGAGAACCTGGGACGTGCCTCCTACTCTGTGGATGATGTGATTGTCCTGGAAATCGAGGTGAAAGGCTCGGTAGAACCTTTCCAGGTCCTCTTAGAGCCATATGCCCTCATCATCCCGGGGGAGAACTACATTGGCATAAACGTGAAGAAGCCGTTTAAGGTAGGTCGTTGTCTCTCCCCTGCCTGGGCTGGCCGAGGCAGTGCTGACACGGGTGTCAGTGTAGGGAGGATGCCTCAGGAGGGGCGGATGGCAGCAGCCACTGCATGGAGGCTGAGCCATTCCTGGGGCCTTGAACCCAACTTGACGTGCACAGATGCATAGACCAGGCATGGCTGTCATTTTATCAGCCTCCCAGAATCCTCTGAAAGTTAGGACTGTGGAACCCATTCCCCTCCTTGGCAGAATACGACAGCCACATGCATTGCAGGGTGGAGGGGGGGTGCTTTCTGGTTGGGAAGCCCATGGCTTTGGGTGGCCGGGAGCTAGCCGGGAGGTGTCATGGGGACCTTCACGAGCCCACGATCCTACAGAGTGGACATGAAGGGGCAGTAAACAGGCAGCCTGGTCTCCGTGTGTCTTTCAGATGTGGAACAACAGCAGGTCACCCATCAGATACCTGTGGGGGAAGATCAGCAACTGCCACATCATCGAAGTGGAGCCCTGCACGGGGGTCATAGGTGCCCTGGGGGCGGCAGGAGGCTTGTGGCCTGCCTCGGGCTGGCTCGGGAGGAAATCTCCAGAGTGAAAGGGGCCTGTGCAGGGCTCTGGAGGCCTGTGACTCCTCCAGCCGAGGCCTGGGATGGGAGGCAGATGAGAGGCCCACGCAAGCCAGGTGTCTGCGCCCAGCCACAGGAGGAGACGCCTTTGCTTCTCCTCTCCACCTCTCCCTTCCCTCTCTCTCTCAGAGCCCAGTGAAGTCGAGGATTTCGAGTTGAACTTTACTGGGGGTGTCCCGGGCCCCACAAGCCAGGACCTGCTGTGTGAAATCGAAGACTCGCCCTCGCCAGTGGTGTTACACATTGAGGCAGCCTTTAAGGTGCTGCAGGTGGAGCTGGGAGCAGGGTGGGCCCAGGGAGGTGGCAGGGTTGGGACACAGAGCCATCCCCTGGTGGCCCAGTGACAGGCCCTCTGGGTGTCTCAGGGGCCTGCCCTCATCATCAACGTCTCAGCCCTTCAGTTTGGTCTGCTCCGCCTGGGACAGAAGGCCACAAACACCATCCAGATCCAGAACGTCAGCCCTCTCCCAGCCACGTGGTGCATGAAGGAGAGCCCAGTCTGCCTCCGAGAAAGGCCTGAGGATGTAAGTTGGGCATTGCTGGGTCCTCTGGTGCCCCCACAATGAGCCCGTTTAACTTGCCCTGCTGCAATTTGCCCTGGTGCGTTTAGATCAGAGCTTTGAGGCTGGGGAGGAAAAGCCTGCCCGGTGACTTCGGCCTGGCGGTGCCTCCGGTTCTCCCCATGGCTGAGGAGATGCAGCCAGATGTGCCCCCACAGCAGTGTTTCCTGTGCCCTTCTCCACCATCCGATTCAGAAATAGGGTATGGCTTCTCCTCATCAGAGCCGGCTGAGGCAGGAAGCAACGGGCAGCTAGGTTGGGCAGGAAGCCTCCAAGGCAGCTGCTGCTCCGGCCACATTCCCACCTCTGTCCCACTCTCTGGAAGGTTCCAATCTTCCCAGGGATCTGCTACCAGGTGGCATCTGCTCACAGGCTGGTGGCCCAAACCCAAGGCTACAAAAAGAAAATTCAAGATTCATTTCCGCTCAAATAGCACTTTTGTTTTTACTATAAAAGTGGAAAAAAAGCAGCTAAGTATTATCATAGTCATATTTAAATGCAATGGATCTGGAGCAAAACAAAGTCACACAAAGCACCAGCTATTTGCAAAGCGCTGCAGTGAGTGGTAGGTTGCCCCTTCACCATGGCATGGCTGTGGCTCCCTGCTGCACTGCACCTGTGAGACCCTGGCCGTGTCTGTTTGGTGACCGCACCCTCCCTCTGGCTGCTTCCCAGCAGCGTCCCCATCCTACTCACCCACTTGCCCTCTGAGTCAGAATACCGCACACCTTTCCTCCTGTATTCAGGAGCCCAGGGAAGACAGTCCAAGCCACACGTACACCTTATTTGTTAGAGCACGTTCCCTTTCTCCGGGAAAGTGGACTTGACTTTCCACTCTGGGGAGGCCTGTAGCTGGGCACTGTGAAACCTAGAAGTTATGACAGTATGCATCCGATTGCCAATGCCACTGTCATGTACCTGTTACACGGGCTTGGAGTTCAATGTTTTCCCTCCCAGGACTCACTGGTCTCCCACCATGGATCTTGAAACCACAAAAGACTAAGGCTGGGGCTCAGGCTGGGATGGGGCTGCGGGCAGGGTGACATCAGTATCTTTAGTGTCCACGTTATATTTAGCCAAGAACCCTTTCTTCAAATGAAACCTCATACAAACACCCAGTACATAGAATAGTGTGACTGCTCCAGTCACCCAGAGACCCCCTTGTTAGGCACCTCTGCCCCATCAGGCTTCTCCCGACATTCCAGTCCCCTGCACTGCCAGGGATCTCCAGGGATTTTCCAGAGCACAGCTGGAAGCGTACAGACCTCAGTGAGCCTCCTCAGTCCTCAGTTGACAGAGGAGAGTCTGGAAGGGACAGGGCTTCCCTAGGGTTGCATGGCTGATGGGTAGCGGCATCACAGCTCATCCCTCTTCTCTCATTTCCAGTCTGTGCTGTTCTCCCACTGTGAAGAATAACATGTTTTATCATGGAAATAACTGTCAGTGTTATAGTATTGTAAGATTTATGTCATAAGTAAGCCGGTGGGAATCCCGTCTCTACAGTTCTCTGTACTCTATTCTTTTGAACTCTCAAAAACAATGTTGGGATTTGGGGTTTGTTAGATGCTCTCAGATTAGGGGACACAGAGTTACTGAAACCTAACCCCAGACTACAGCCACCCTCAGAGCTTCAGGGCTCCAAGGGAGGTGCACATGAGGAACGTGCTCCTTCCTTACAGGGGCAAGTGTCCTCTCTGTCAGGGCAGGAAGAATGGACTGTAAAGAGCCCTCCCCAGAGGCAGACACTTCTTCCTGTTCTTTCCCTTCCCCTCTCCCTTTGTGTGTGTGCCTGGCATGGGAGGAGGGGCAGACCTGGGGGAAAATGAGGCCAAACCTGCAGTGGGGGGCAGGAGGAGGGGGTGGGGGAAAGACCACCTGGGTGCAAAAGAGAATTCTGTGCACAGCAGACTCTCCCTCCCCTAATCTAGTGACCTGGTGGCTTTCCTCAGTGGCAGCTGCTCAGAGGGCCACCCCACTAGCTTGGCTCACCAGCTCACCTCTGACTCTCTAGCTCTCCCCGTTTTCCCTGCAGTACCTCCCTCCACCTTCTGTCTCTCAGATCTGGGCCAGGGCATGGGGACCTCTGACTTGTGTCCTTTACTTGGAGACTCGGTTTGTATGCTCTTAATCCTGAGTCTCTTGTGACTGTGGTCCCGCACCTGCTTGCCTCTTTCTGGATCCCAGATCCAGAAAAAAGCTGGGGTGGCTTAGGGGCGACCTTGGTTGGATGCGGCCAGCCCCCAGTTCCTCTGCGATTCCAAGTGTCCTCAGTGCTCATCCTCCCGAATGTTCTCTGGAGCAGGCTTCTCCCTTCGGCATTGAGCCTTCGAGTGGCCAGCTTCACCCTCTAGGGGAGTGCAGGGTGGACATAACCTTCGAGGCCCTGCATTGCCAGCATCTGCACACTGTCCTGGAGCTGGAGGTGGAAAATGGAGCCTGGAGGTAAGGGGACAGTGGGAAGAGCCGCAACAACAAACTGTGCATCTTTGCGGTGTATTTATCTATGTTATGTATTTTTCTAGAGGTGTTCTGGATTTAAAACTATTGACTCCAGAAAATTTGCATTCTATAAAATGTGTACATTACAGAAAAGAAACTTAAGATGACCCATAATCCCTTCCTTAGAGATGACCCGCCGATAATGCTATGCGTGTATCTTTCCGGGGTGTGTGTCCTGAAGGGATGTAAAGCAGTATAACCACTTTGGAAACTCCTTTAGCGTTCCTAGTGTTTGCCTTTCGGGTTATACTCCCAGGGAAACCCTTTTCCGTGCACAGTGGACGATGTGTGCTCATGTAGGAATGCTCAGCTTGGACTCTCCCTACAGGAAAAGCTAGAAACAGCCATTGTCCCTAGGAGAATGGACACAAAAAGGGCATGACATATTTAAAATAAGCACATACGATTGTTTTCTGGAAGGAACATGCTAGAGGTTTCAAAGGTCTTCGTACAATTCCTTTGTTTTTTCTTTTTCATTCTCCCTCCCCTCCCCCATTTCCTTCCTCCTCTCTTTCTTTCTAGTGGAAAACTTCTCACATGTATAAAAACAGAGAACAGTATAATAAGCCCCCATGTACTCATTCCTCCCTTCAATAATTGTCAACTCACTGCAAGTACTGTTTCATCCATATAACCCTATCTGCTTCTCCCCACTCCTTCCCAAATTATTTTCAAATAAAATATTTATTCTCTTAAGCTGGCTGGTGATAATATTTTGTTTCTAAAGTTGTGCAGAGGTAGTACATAGATGTTGTTTTATTATTTGTTAAACTATATATATGTTTACGCTGCGTGTATGTTTTATACTCATTTTTGCATATATTTGGTGTTTCATTGTAAGAACATTTAGATCTTTATGGATGCTCTTGAATTATCCTCCAAAAAGATTGTGTCATTTTATACTTCCACCTACAGTGTGTGAGACTAGCCACTGCCCCACACTCTCACCATGACAGATGCCATGGGGCTTTGTATACTTGACCATCTGACAGTTCAGTTGTCCTCTCCTGTGATAACAAATACAGGTCTAGGTATGAGTCTTTGCGCTGGTGCAAGGTGCTCTCTGGGTGTCAGAGGTGAAGGCTAAGTCTGCCTGCAGCTCAGGGGAAGGGCTTTCTATTTCATCTTTGCATATTCCCTTTCCTTTTCTGTCTCTGTTCTTCTGAAAGGACCTTGTATTATTCAGAATGTTTATAGTAGCAAGTGATGGAAACACAGACATTACCAACTTAGGCAAAAAAGGAGCAGCAGTGGCTCACGTAACGGGGCATTCCCGCCTTGCCGAATCCAAGGGCCCAACCCTTTCCCTTTGCCTGGTCTTCTGCTTTCTCTCTTTCTCTACCCTCCCCGCCCCGCTCCATCCACCCCAGCCCCACCCCTCACCTCTGCTTCTTTCTTTATGGGCCTTTCTCTCCTCTGGTGACAAGGGCCCTTAGCACTGTGCCCTGGGGAGAGGCCACTTAACGCTCCAGGCTGACGCACTCAGCCTAACAACCTCTTAAAGCGAATGTGGCTCTTTCCAGAGATAGGCCCCGATTGCTCTCGTGTGGGTTGTGTACCCGCCCCTTCCCCTGCTGGGCAAAGGGGAGCATCTGCCTCCGGAAGAGGCAATCACATTTTTATATTTCAAGCTTTGTTGTTCTTGGGTGTTTCCTTTTCTGTAGCAATCTCTTATTGTCTTATCAATGCAAAAGTCTCTCAGATTCCCCTGAGAAAACTAATTTCTGTTTTCTCAGATGTTGGATTTCTTCTTTACTTTTTTCTTTTTTTTTTTTTTAAAGACAGAATTTCCCTCTTGTTATCCAGGCCGGAGTGCGATGGTGTGATCTCAGCTTACCGCAACCTCCGCTTCCCAGGTTCAGTGATTCTCCTGCCTCAGTTTCCCGAGTAGCTGGGACTACAGGTGTACACCACGACACCCAGCTAATTTTTATATTTTTAGTAGAGACAGGGTTTCACCATGTTGGCCAGGATGGTGTGGATCTCTTGACCTCGTGATCCGCCCGCCTCAGCCTGGCAAAGTATTAGGATTACAGGCGTGAGCGCTGCGCTCGGCCTCTCCTTTACTTTTGGAGTTTTCTTCTGTTTCTAGCAATCCTCGCCTGTCCAGTCCTGTTTCTGAATGGAGCAGGAAGTTGATTTGCATACGGAGCTTGTGGTATAAGTTTCTTCAAGTAGAAGGGGGTAGATGTGGAGAGCACCCCTCTTCTGAGGGGTGAGTACATGTGAGTCACCACCCTCAGAGAATACAGCTAGCCTGGATCCATCAGAGAAAGGGAACTTTGGGGAAACAGCCCTAGACAAACAGTGGAGGGAACCCACAGCTGCCAGCTACACAAACTGTTCTGTGTGCTCATTCAGAAGTAAGAGTGAACGACTGGGGTATTTTTGGTTGTCTTTGTGACAGTTGAGACATCCAGTGTTACTGCAGGCTCTGCCCTGGCCTCTCTCCAGCGTGACACCCACAGTCTTCAGTGGGGGCAAATACTGTGGCAGCCCAATCCTTAATTTTCAGTTTTAATCTTTATTACTTGTACAAATGTATGGGGTACATGTGCAATTGTGTTACGTGTATAGATTGCCGAGCGGCCAATGTCGTTTGTTGGGACACGGTTGTCAGTGGTGTTCTTTTTTCTTTTCTGTTTTTTCTTTTTATGCTGTAGTGCTGTTTTCTCATAGTTATTTTTATTTCCGCATGATCAGTAGTGATGTCCCCACTTTCATTCCTGATTTCTCTCATTTGAGTCTTGATCAAATTTTTCTTGGTCAGTCTAGCTAAAGGTTTATCAATGTTGTTGATATTTTCAAAGAACCAGATTTTGCTTTTGTGGATTTTCTGTCACATTTTTCTGTTTTCTATTCTGTTTCACTCTGCCCTAGTCTTGGTCGTTTCTGCCCTTCTGCTTGCTTTGGGTTTAGTTTGCTCTTCTTTTTCTAGTTTCTTAAGATGAAAGTTTAGGTTTTTTATTTACAATCTTTTCTTTCTTTCCTTTGAAGAAAATGTATTTACAAATATAAATTTTCCTAAGCACTGCTGCATCCTATAACTTCTCATATATCATGTTTTCATTTTCATTGGTGTAAAAGTATTTTCCAGTTTTTCTTGTGGTTTCTTGTCTGGCTTGTTTATGAGTGTGTTTAATTTGCACATACTTTTGTTTCACAAATTTCTTTCTGTTGTTGATTTCTAATCTCATTCTATTTTTGGAGAGCCCACTCTATATAATTATAGTCCTTTAAAACGTATTGAGGCTTGTTTTTTGGTCTATTCTGGAGAACATTTCTTGCACGCTTGAGAAAAATATATATTCTGCTGCCATTGTGTAGAGTGTGGTCTGTTCTGTTTGGTGTTTAGTGTTGTTTAAATCTTCTATTTCAGTGTTTATCTTCTGGTTAGTTGTTTTTACATCATTAAAAGTGAGCTGTTGAAGTGGAATTGTTGATTTCTCCTTTAATTTTCTAAGTTTTTGCTTCGTGTATTTTGAGGTGCTTTTGTTAGATACATACACATTTATAATTGTTATATCTTTCTTTCTTTCTTTTTTTTTTTTGAGATGGAATTTCACTCTTGTTACCCAGGCTGGAGTGCAATGGCGCAATCTCGGTGCATTGCCTCCACCTCCTGGGTTCAAGCAATTCTCCTACTTCAGCCTCCCGAGTAGCTGGGATTACAGGCACGCACCACCATGCCCAGCTAATTTTTGAATTTTTAGTAGAGACAGGGTTTCACCTCATTGACCAGGATGGTCTTGATCTCTTGACCTTGTGATCCACCCACCTCGGCCTCCCAAAGTGCTGGGATTATAGGCGGGAGCCACCGCGCCCGGCCATATAATTGTTATATCTTTCTAACTGACCTTTTATAATTATAAAATATCCTTCCTTATCTCTAATAACAATTTTTGTCTTATGGCCTATTTTATCTAACATTCATATATCTCCTAGAGCTCTCTTTGGGGTACTGTTTGCATGGTATATATTTTTCCATCCTTTTCCTTTTAAGCTGTTTGTGTCTTTGAATCTAAAGTGTCTCTTGGAGACAGCATATACTTGGATCGTTTTTTAAAAATCCATTTTGTTAATCTCTGCCATTTGACTGGATTGTGGATTCCATTTATATTTAATGTAAGTACTAATAAAACAGAACTTACATCTCCCATTTTGCTACTTGTTTTCTGTATGTATTTTGTCTTTTTGTTCCTGTGTTCCTCCATTATTGCCTTATTCTGTGTTAGATAGGTATTTTCTAGTATGCCATTTTAATTTCCATGTTTCTTTTACTTCTTAAAAAGTTATTTTCTTACTGGTTGTCCAAGGCTTTATAGTTAATATCTTAATTTTAAAACAGTCTGGTTTAGATTAACACCAACTTAATTTCAGTAGTCTGAAATGTTGCTGTAATACAGCTCAGCTCTATTCTTTCCCCTTCCTTTGAACTATTACGGTAACACAGATTACATATTTATACATTATAGGCTCATCAAAACAGTTTTACAGTTATTGGTTTATATAGTTACCCTTTAAATCAGATAGAAAAGTAAGCAAAAATGCATTTATTCTGTCTTTTGCATTTACATATGAATTTACCTTGATGTGTTTGTATCTGTCAAGGCTTAAGATTTGTTTCTTAATAATGTATTAAGAAATTTATTACAAAGAATCAGCTTACACAACTGTAGGAACCAGCTAGACAAGCCTGAAATCTGTAGGGCAGGTTTTCAGGAGGGGCAGGCTGGCACTTTCGGGGACAAGATGAAGCTATTATAGACACAGGGAATTTCTTTGGATAACCCCATTTCTGCTTCTAAGACCTTTTAGTGGCCAGATATGGTAGGTCACCTTTGTAATCCCAGCACTTTTGGAGCGCAAGGTGGGTGGATCACTTGAGGTCAAGTGTTTGAGACCAGCCTGGCCAACACAGTGAAACCTCATCTCTGCTAAAAATACAAAAACTAGCCTGGCACGTTGGCACATGCCTGTAGTCCGGGCTATTCAAGAGACAGGAGAATTGCTTGAACGTGGGAGGCAGAGGTTGCATTGAGCCAAGATCATACCACTGCACTCCAGCCTAGGTAACAGAGTGACTCTGTCTCAAAAAAAAACAAAGACTGGGCGCAGTGGCTCATGCCTATAATCCCAGCACTTTGGGAGGCCGAGGCAGGTGGATCACGAGGTCAAGAGATCGAGACCCTCCTGGTCAACAAGGTGAAACCCTGTCTCTACTAAAAATACAAAAATTAGCTGCTGGGCATGGTGGCGCATGCCTGTAATCCCAGCTACTCAGGAGGCTGAGGCAGGAGAATTGCCTGAACCCAGGAGGCGGAGGTTGCGGTGAGCCGAGATCACGCCATTGCACTCAAGCCTGGGTAACAAGAGTGAAACTCCGTCTCAAAAAAAAAAAAAAAAAAAAATTAGCTGGGCATGGTGATGCACGCCTGTAGTCCCAGCTACTTAGGAGGCTGAGGCAGGAGAATTGCTTGAACCAAGGAGGCGGAGGTTGCTGTGAGCTGAGATCATGCCATTGCACTCCAGTCTGGGTAACAACAGCGAAACTCCATCTCAAAAAAAAAAAAAGACTTTTTAACTGATTGAATCAGGCCCACCTAGGTTATCTAAGATAATCTCCTTTACTTAACTGATTTTCAACATCAATCATATGTACAAAATACCTTCTGCCATTCAGACATGTAAAGAGGTTGCCCATCAAGCTCCTGCTCTCACAACAAGAAAACCCTAAACAAACTGAAACAATGATTTTTCTTAGATCTCTCAGAGTTGAGGTTACAGGCACGTGGCCACCGCAGAACCTGGAGATTTTGACAAATCAGAGTTGAGGTTACAGGCAAGTGGCCACCACAGAACCTGGAGATTTTGACAAATCAGAGTTGAGGTTACAGGCAAGTGGCCACTGCAGAACTGGAGATTTTGACAAATACCAAGTACAGATCAGTTTACCTGAAGCAGAAGAACACTTACATGGCAGCTTCAACAAATTCCTGGTGGCTGAGTGTAGGCTAGCTTGAGAGTTTAAAAATCCTGGGGGCTCAGTAGGTTCTCATGGTGAGGACTGGAAAAAATTCTCTCTTGTTTGGCCAGGGTGGCATGGGGAGGGGAAGTAATCGCTCTGAAATATGCCCAGAGGAAAAGTGAAATAAGCCACTTCAAATTAAGCCCAGAATGTTTTTGCAACCATTTCTCTTACACCCGAGATTTCTACTTTTTTTTTTTTTGAGATTTCTACTTTTGGGGCAATTACAAATGGTACTGTATTTTAAATTCTGGTTTCCATGTGTTCCACATGTGGTTGATCATTGTGTTTTGATCTTATACCCTGTAACTTTGCCGGAGCCGCCCGTTAGTTCTAGAGTTTCTAAAAATATAGACATCTTGGGATTTTCCACATAGACTGCACGACATCTAGAAATAGGAAGTTTTATTTCTTCTTTTCTGGTCAGTGTGCCTTTTGTTTCCTTGTGTTCCAGCTACCTTCCCGTGTATGCTGAGATACAGAAGCCCCATGTGTACCTGCAGAGCAGCCAGGTGGAGGTTAGAAATCTCTACCTGGGTGTGCCCACGAAGGTGACCATCGCACTTATCAATGGCACGCTCCTGCCTACGCAGTTCTACTGGGGCAAGGTGAGTGGCAAGCTCACAGCATCGGACAGCAGTCTGCAGTTCTCAGCAACCGAGGCCCATGTTGGGGGGCACTGTCCCCCGAATATCCTCGCAGAACAGAGATACTCAGCCTCCCTCCCGCAGCCTGTCCCTTGCTCCATAGTATACGTAAAATATCCTCAAAGGAGCAGCATATCTGGTTCAGCTTTTTCTTGCCTTGCCTTTTGGGAATTCCAGTTTCCTGCTCAAAAGGAGTTTCTGGTGAACACAGCTCGAGCCTCCCAGCCAGCATAGCCCATGCCTGGCCCAGGCAGCTGTTGGAGCCCAGGTGTGGTGCTGTTCCTGCCTGTGGCTGACTAGGGAGCTCTGAGTGTTGTGGGAGATAAGGCCACATCTGTGTACACCGGGAGGGTGTGCCCTCTGCTCCCTGTCCTCTGGGACTTCCAGGGCAGTGTCTTTAGTCCAGAAACCCTCCCAACAAGTGGTAAAGTCCATCCAGGGTTGGGGAGGAGAGGAGAAAGGGCCATGGTTTATCACCAGAAGTCAGCACTCAACCCTCTTGGTTTTGCTGTGGGTCCCAGTCTCCCAGTCCCCAGCATTGCATGCAGCAGTGCTGAGCACTGTCTGGACACTAGTCCATTCTGGGAGCTCAGTAAGTGACAACAGGCTCACTCGTGTCTGCCAGCTCCTGGGGGACCAAGCAGATTTCTGCATGGTGACAGTCTCCCCCAGCCATGGCCTGCTGGGCCCCAGCGAGGAGTGCCAGCTCAGCTTGGAGCTGACTGCTCATACCCAGGTGAGTAAGGAAATGTGGGGGCTGAGTGACTGGGAAGGCATCCTCCAACCGTATCACCTGTGCCGCCAGGGAGGCCCTACCTTAGGCCACATTGCTGGTTCTTACGGGTGGGGAAGAGATATCTTGCATTTGGTTCTGGGATCCCCATTCCCTGTGGGGTCTGCTCCCTAGGGACACACAGTCAGAGAACCTGGAAAAGGCCTGGATGTGCCCTGAGACCCACTGGCCATGCCTGGCCTGCCCTCCCCAGGCCATTCTCTGTGGCCGCAGGTGGGCCCAGCTTTCTGATTTGCCCAGAGATCCAAAGCAGAGCTGTTGCTCACAGAAGACACTGTGCCAGTTACTACTGGGGGAGACTAATTGGTGGCTCAGTTTCCCCCTGGAGTTGCCCAGAGGAAGGCCATCAGGGCAGAAGATGCTCAGTCCTAGGGCCCTTCCTCGTGATCCCTTTGTGGTTCTTGTGGAAAGAGAAACTTCTTCCTCGCAGCGACTTGCAGACTCAGGTCTCAATTCCGCACCGGCCGATATGGGGCTGGTCGGCCTGAGTTCTGGAATAATAGGGCAGGCCCAGGCAGGGAGCAGCTCTTGCTCAGGGAGGGTAGCAGCTTCATCAGAGGAAGTGTGAGCTCCAGAGGCCCCCTCTGACTCGCTGAGGGTCTCCCTTCATGCAGGCACATATTTGGGGTAGACTCAGACAGCCATAAGCCCTGAGGAAAGGGCCAGGCCTCCTGGGGCTGAGGGTGGGCCAACGTCCTGGGCTCACCGGAGGGGCTGGAGAGCTTCTACAGAGATGAGCCTGGCCAGAGGTCAAGGCTTCATGTTGAACCCTCTTCAGCAATTCCCTCTGCCATCAAGACCATCTGGGCTCACCTCCTGGCCCTGGTCTGACCCCTGGACGGGCTTTCTCATAGGAAGAGCTGACCCATCTGGCCCTCCCTTGTCACGTGTCAGGCATGAATAAGCCACTGGTTCTGGGCATTTCTGGGAAGCCCCAGGGACTGCAAGTGGCCATCGCCATCTCTGAGGAGAGCTCCAATCGCAGGTGAGCACAGGGCTGAGAGGCTGGGGGTGGCAGTGGCCTGAGGACTGAGGCAGCCACGCCCGGGACCAGCACTGTCATGTGGGTCTATGCTCCTCTGAGTCCTGCAGCCAGGAAAACACCACGGTGTTATTGCGGCCACTCACCACTCCTGTGGGGACAGTTCCCTTTACCCCCTCCCTACCCTCTGTATGGTTCCCCCCACACACTTGGAGGCATGGTGCCCAGCCAGGCAGAAGATGGCAAGGGACAGGGCTGTGGGTACCTGGGCTTGCCCACATGAGGCCCAGCAACTGGAAGCCATGCCAGCCTGCTCCTGGCCAGGGACGGTTTGTGCAGAGTTTGAGGCCTTTCTCAGCATCATGGGCGGCTGGGAAAGGTGGTCTGTGGTTGGCAGCTCAATGAAACAGGTGCCTGGGCAGCTTCTGCACACGCCCAAAGATGGCTCTCTGGCCAGGGCCAAGGCTGGCATGTTACACAGTACCAATGGGCACGGGACAGTGTTTTTAGCACAGAGCAGTGGCCAGGCCACCCAACGGAGCTCCGCCTGGACTTCGGCTCAGCGGTGCCACTGAGGACCCGTGTGAATCGCCAGCTCATCCTCACCAATCGCTCTCCAATACAGACCCCCTTCTCCCTCAAGTTTGAGTACTTCGGGAGCCCCCAAAACAGCCTAAGCAAAAAGACCAGCCTGTAAGTCTTGCTTCATTCAGTTCCCGGGGCAGATGAGGCTGGGTGGGGTGTACCCTGTTGAGCCTCTGTGTGGCTTAGGTGGCCAGTGTCTGGTTGTGTGAGACATGAGAGTGTGTGTTTTTACAGGTAGACATGGGATCAGGCAGAGAGGAAATGGCTCCTACTGTCCACTGCTCAGGCCCCAAGTGGGCCCGGGGAGAGGCTGGGATTGTGGCCCCTTCTCCTCAGCCTGGCCTGCTGGAGTGGAGGCTTCTAATGGACCACACAGATGGGCCTGTGGTGAGGGAGGAGTTACTGTAGGCAGAACTGTGCCGGCCCAGAAGTGGGAGGAAGAGTTCAGGAGCAGGGAGTCTTCAGGGACCACTGATAGCCTGCCTGGGCTGACTTGTGGAGAGAGATGGGGAAGGGGTACCCCAGAGACAAGATGGAGTCTAGGCTAGTGATCAGCAAAGCTTTTGTGTGTAAGGGCAGAGGTGAGATCTAGAGTGCTGCTCACATTTACACAGACTCACATACACACACACATATACATGCATACACAGAGATGTACATGCATGCATGCATATGTATACATATGCACACACGCACACATGCATGTACACACATACACATGTACACACGTGCGTGCACGTGCGCATACACATACACACAGAGGTGTGCCAGAACCAGTTAGCATTGGCTCAGGAGAACTGACGGTTAAATATTCAAGCATTTTGAAAATCTCTAACTTGAAATCATGCATTAGAATGTAATGGAGTGCCCACTATGAACACCTCACCCCCTAATCTAGTGAAGCAAGAGAGCCCAACTTAGAAACCACTGCTATGGATGGAAGGGGAGCCATGAACACAATTTGTAAGCATTAACTTTCTATTGTGGAAAGCTAGTGTCTACCCGATACTGGACAGTCGTCAGCAGGGAAAACCAGAAACAGGCCTGTTGTGGAAGTCTAAGCTAGAGACGGGGGTGTGGGCTAGAGATGGGGGTATGGGCTAGAGACAGGGGGGTGTGGGCTAGAGACAGAGGTGTGGGCTAGAGACGGGGGTGTGGGGGTCTGGGCTAGAGACGGGGGTGTGGGCTAGAGACGGGGGTCTGGGCTAGAGACAGGGGTATGGGCTAGAGACTGGGGGGTGTGGGCTAGAGACGGGGGTGTGGGCTAGAGACAGGGGTGTGGGCTAGAGACGGGGGTGTGGGCTAGAGACAGGGGCATGGGCTAGAGACGGGGGGGGTGTGGGCTAGAGACGGGGGGGTGTGGGCTAGAGACGGGGGGGTGTGGGCTAGAGACGGGGGGGTGTGGGCTAGAGACGGGGGTGTGGGCTAGAGACGGGGAGTGTGGGCTAGAGATGGGGGTGTGGGCTAGAGGCAGGGGTGTGTGGGCTAGAGACGGGGAGTGTGGGCTAGAGACGGGGAGTGTGGGCTAGAGGCAGGGGTGTGGGCTAGAGACGGGGGTGTGGGCTAGAGACGGGGGGTGTGGGCTAGAGACGGGGGGTGTGGGCTAGAGACGGGGGGTGTGGGCTAGAGACGGGGAGTGTGGGCTAGAGACAGGGGTGTGGGCTAGAGACGGGGGGTGTGGGCTAGAGGCAGGGGTGTGGGCTAGAGACGGGGAGTGTGGGCTAGAGGCAGGGGTGTGGGCTAGAGATGGGTGTGGGCTAGAGGCAGGGGTGTGGGCTAGAGACGGGGGGTGTGGGCTAGAGACGGGGAGTGTGGGCTAGAGACAGGGGTGTGGGCTAGAGGCAGGGGTGTGGGCTAGAGACGGGGGGTGTGGGCTAGAGGCAGGGGTGTGGGCTAGAGACGGGGAGTGTGGGCTAGAGGCAGGGGTGTGGGCTAGAGATGGGTGTGGGCTAGAGGCAGGGGTGTGGGCTAGAGACGGGGGGTGTGGGCTAGAGACGGGGAGTGTGGGCTAGAGACAGGGGTGTGGGCTAGAGGCAGGGGTGTGGGCTAGAGACGGGGGGTGTGGGCTAGAGGCAGGGGTGTGGGCTAGAGACGGATGTGGGCTAGAGGCAGGGGTGTGGGCTAGAGACGGGGGGTGTGGGCTAGAGACGGGGGATCTGGGCTAGAAATGGGGGCTCTCGACTGGGTTTGCGCCCAGGAGTAACCCTGGCACAGAGCTGTGGGCAGGGAGTCCTGCTCCAGAGCCTTCCTGAGTGTCTGGGGAGGTAATCCCTGCAGCCATCAAGTGGCCTGCTGCTGGGGATGTTTGAATGGTAGGGGTATAGTGGGTGCAGGTAAAGGAAAGAACTGACCAGCTCTCCCCTGGGAAGAGCAGGCAGAGCCACCTTCCTCTGCTGGGCACCTGGTAGGATGCTGGTTGCTACAGAACCTGGCTCGGGTCTTGGGACAGACTTGGCTGACTTGATCATATTCCTATGTCTCCACTTGTAAAGCCCCGACATGCCTCCTGCCCTGCTAAAGACTGTGCGGATGCGACAGCACTTGGCCAAGCGAGAGCAGTTGGGTAAGAGCCACCAGGGTGGGGCTGCTGGGCCCAGGCCACAACCAGAGCCAGGGTTGGCATGGTCTTCTGTGGATATGGGCTGGCAGCTACCAGGGAGCGGGACCGGGACCAGAGACTGCTCTCAGATGGCCAAGGCTCTCCACCTGGCAGTGCCTCTTGCTGTTGAGGGCACTTCCCTTCGAGGGCCTGGATTCCATTTGGGACGGGCGGTGGCTCATGACAGAGGGCTCCCACAGGGACCTGGCCCCTCAGGGAGTAGAGAGGCTGACTACACAGCACCCTGAGTAGCTTGTTCCTCGATTCTGCCTCCCAGGAGGGCATATGTAGCCTGACCAAGGAAAGGCTACAGGGTGGCTTGTTGGAGGAAGTGCTTTGCTAACACCCAAGGGTTTGGACCTCACTCCCACCCCCAGGTCCCTGAATCCCCCACACCTCACGGTTCTTTCCCAGATTTTATGGAGAACATGTTATCTCACGGGAAAGGAGCTGCTTTCTTCCCCCACATTTGCCAGGGCATGCTGGGGCCCTACCAGCAACTGTGTGTTGACATCACAGGCTGTGCCAATATGTGGGGCGAGTACTGGGACAGTCTCATCTGCACGGTAAGGGCACACAGGAGGACAGTGGCCTGGGGGTGGGGAGTCCACCCCAGCCCTCACCTTTAGCCTCTCTCCCCTCCAATACCTGGGCCTCAGCCTCTCAAACCTCACCAGGTTGAAACACAGTGCCCACTGAGCTTGGAATAGGTGTCTGTGTCTGAGGCAGCCTCAGGTTCTGGCTGAGGCGTTTCAGGCAGGAGGGGTCCTCATGAGCAGTAGAACCTTCCAGACTTTTTCCCAGGACGGGCAGGGCTGGGGCCATGATGAAGAGGGTAGAGAAGACAGTAGGCTGCCTGCCTGGGCCAAGACCCAAGACATGGGGTAGGGAGTGTAGAGTGTGGAGTGCAGAGTGTGGACTGTGGAGTGCGGAGTGAGGAATGTGGACTGTGAACTGTGGAGTACAGAGTGTGGACTGTGGACTGTGAACTGTGGAGTGCAGAGTGTGGACTGTGGAGTACGGAGTGTGGACTGTGGAGTACAGAGTGTGGACTGTGGACTGTGAACTGTGGAGTGCAGAGTGTGGACTGTGGAGTACAGAGTGTGGACTGTGGACTGTGAACTGTGGAGTGCAGAGTGTGGACTGTGGAGTGCGGAGTGTGGAGTGTGGACTGTGGAGTGCGGACTGTGGAGTGCAGACTGTGGAGTGTGGACTGTGGAGTGTGGAGTGTGGACTGTGGAGTGTGGACTGTGGAGTGCGGAGTGTGGACTGTGGAGTGTGGACTGTGGAGTGTGGACTGTGGACTGTGAACTGTGGAGTGCGGAGTGTGGGCTGTGGACTGTGCAGTGCGGAGTGTGGACTGTGGAGTGCGGACTGTGGAGTGTGGAGTGTGGACTGTGGACTGGAGTGTGGAGTGTGGAATGTGGACTGTGGACTGGAGTGTGGAGTGTAGACTGTGGAGTGTGGACTGTGGACTGTGGAGTGTGGACTGTGGACTGTGGAGTGCGGAGTGTGGACTGTGGAGTGCGGACTGTGGAGTGTGGACTGTGAACTGTGGAGTGCGGAGTGTGGGCTGTGGACTGTGCAGTGTGGAGTGTGGAGTGTGGAGTGTGGACTGTGGACTGGAGTGTGGAGTGTGGACTGTAGAGTGTGGACTGCGGAGTGTTAAGTGTGAACTGTGAACTGCGGAGTGTGGACTGTGGAGTGCGGAGTGCAGAGTGTGGACTGGACTGTGGAGTGTGGACTGTGGACTACAGACTGCAGTGTGGAGTGTGAACTGTGGAGTGTGGACTGTGGAGTGTGGAGTGTGGACTGTGGAGTGCAGAGTGTGGACTGTGGACTGTGGAGTGCGGAGTGTGGACTGTGGAGTGCGGAGTGTGGACTGTGGAGTGCGGAGTGTGGAGTGTGGACTGTGGAGTGCGGAGTGTGGACTGTGGAGTACGGAGTGCGGAGTGTGGACTGTGGACTGTGGAGTGCGGAGTGTGGACCGTGGAGTGCGGAGTGTGGAGTGTGGACTGTGGAGTGCGGAGTGTGGACTGTGGAGTGCGGAGTGTGGAGTGTGGACTGTGGAGTGCGGAGTGTGGACTGTGGAGTACGGAGTGCGGAGTGTGGACTGTGGAGTGCGGAGTGCGGACTGTGGACTGTGGAGTGCGGAGTGTGGACTGTGGAGTGCGGAGTGCGGAGTGTGGACTGTGGACTGAGGAGTGCGGAGTGTGGACCGTGGAGTGCGGAGTGTGGACCGTGGAGTGCGGAGTGCGGAGTGTGGACTGTGGAGTGCGGAGTGTGGACTGTGGAGGGTGGAGTGTGGACTGTGGAGTGCGGAGTGTGGACTGTGGAGTGCGGAGTGTGGAGTGTGGACTGTGGAGTGCGGAGTGTGGACTGTGGAGTACGGAGTGCGGAGTGTGGACTGTGGAGTGCGGAGTGTGGACTGTGGACTGTGGAGTGCGGAGTGTGGACTGTGGAGTGCGGAGTGTGGACTGTGGAGTGCAGAGTGTGGACTGTGGAGTGCGGAGTGCGGAGTGTGGACTGTGGAGTACGGAGTGTGGACTGTGGAGTGCGGAGTGTGGAGTGTGGACTGTGGAGTGCGGAGTGTGGACCGTGGAGTGCGGAGTGTGGAGTGTGGACTGTGGAGTGCGGAGTGTGGACTGTGGAGTGCGGAGTGTGGAGTGTGGACTGTGGAGTGCGGAGTGTGGACTGTGGAGTGCGGAGTATGGAGTGTGGACTGTGGAGTGCGGAGTGTGGACTGTGGAGTGCGGAGTGTGGACTGTGGAGTGCGGAGTGTGGATTGTGGAGTGTGGACTGTGGAGTGCGGACTGTGGACTGTGGAGTGCGGAGTGTGGAGTGTGGACTGTGGAGTGCGGAGTGTGGACTGTGGAGTGCAGAGTGTGGAGTGTGGACTGTGGAGTGCGGAGTGTGGACTGTGGAGTGCGGAGTGTGGAGTGTGGACTGTGGAGTGCGGAGTGTGGACTGTGGAGTACGGAGTGTGGAATGTGGACTGTGGAGTGCAGAGTGTGGACTGTGTAGTGTGGACTATTGGCTGTGGACTGTGGAGTGCGGAGTGTAGAGTGGAGGGACAGCAGCAGCCTCCCAGAGCCATGCTCTTGCCCCGCCCTTGGTGGGGCTCACCCAGGGGTACATGAATGGAGCACGTACTGTGTGTGGATTCCCGTGTGGCCCACTGTGCTGTGGAGGATACAGGGATGAATAAGGTAACCAGCAAGGCAGCCCTAGTTTAGCCTGGAGAGATGAAACATGCATAGGGTTATCCTACCGTTAAGTTGTTAAGTAGATTTTCACCAACTAGTCAATTGAACAGATTAGTTATAGTAGATATTTGCATTGTGTGTGTTACGTATGACAAGGACTTGATCATTTTCCTCTACAAAGGGCTCTTAGATAACAGGAAGTTTGGGAAAAGCATCCCAAGTGGGCAAAAGAGATGAAAGACAAATGCAGACAGCCAATAAACGTGAAAATCTGTCCCCACCACTGAGAGTTAAAGAAATGCAAAGTAAAAAGCCACAAAATACTGGTTTTGACACGTTAGCATGGTGTAGAAGCTGTTGGTAAAGGTACAGGGGAGCTTTGGGCCCCCGCTCCGTGTCCGTCCGCAGAGGAGTGGATGCAGGCAGTGGCCCACATCGCGAAGGGAATTCTGCACAGCCTGTTACTTGATGCTGTAAACTCTTTATTAGTAAAATTGATCCTACATTGTTGGCCGGGCGCAGTGCTTCATGCCTGTAATCCCAGCACTTTGGGAGGCTGAGACAGGCAGATGTCTTGAGCTCAAGACTGTGAGAACAGCCTGGGCATGGCGAAACCCCACCTCTATAAAAAATACAAAAATTAGCCAGGTGTGGCAGCACATGCCTCTGGTCCCAGCCATTCAGGAGGCTGAGGTTGGAGAATCAGTTGTGCCTGGGAGGTAGAGGTTGCAGTGAGCTGAGATCATGCCACTGCACTCCCTCCTGGGCGATGGAGCAAGACCCTGTCTAAAAAAACAAAACAAAACAAAAAAAACCGTATCCTATATTGTTAAAAGATTATGAAAGGAAGTTGCGTGCAGCATGCTCCCGGTTTGTATATGTCTACACGTTTTTCCTGTTGACTGAAATGTTGACAGTGAGTCATGTTGCAGAGGTAGGATTGGAGGTGATTATTACACTTCCATTTTTTAAAAAGTAGGATTTATTACTTTTGATTAGCAGAGAAAAGTAAAGTTCTTTTCATTTAAAAGGCAGAAATTTGATCAAAGGGACTATGGGAGGCCAAAGAGCCTCAGGCTTGCCGGGCATAGCGGCTCACGCCTGCAGTGCCAACACCTTAGGAGGTTGAGGCAGGAAGGTTGCTTGAGGCCAGGAGTTTGAGACCAGCCTGGCAACATAATGAGACCCTGTGTCTATAAAAGAAAAAAAACAGGGCCTTAGGCAG
This sequence comes from Callithrix jacchus, assembly GCF_049354715.1. NCBI lineage: Eukaryota > Metazoa > Chordata > Mammalia > Primates > Cebidae > Callithrix > Callithrix jacchus. Next base: position 75,972,292 of record NC_133518.1, read on the forward strand.
AGGCTCTGTGCAGGCTGCCTGGCCAGGAGGGCGAGTGGAGATACAGGAATCGGGAGAGAAGCCCGAGTGCTGCACAGTGAGGCTGGGACCAAACATGGGGCCCCTGGGCAAGTGGAGGCCCTGCCCAGAGGGGATATGGAAGCTACCTGCGATGGCAGTGACACAGGGCTGGGTGTATTTACAGGTGGGAGACCTGCCGCCGACAGTCATCCCGGTGCACATGGCAGCGGTGGGCTGCCCCATCAGCTCCCTGAGGACCACCTCCTACACTGCTGACCAGGCCCAGAAGGAACCAGCCATCAGGTGCTCTGTGCTCGGCCTGAGGCTCTGCACCCTGGTGGCTGCTGACATCCTCTGGCCTCCAGGCTGGACTGCCCACGTCAGCTTGTTACTCCCCAGCTGGCCTAGGACCACTGGTACCACCTTATAAGAAGGCTCCAGGCCAGGAATTTACTGGAGGAAGGTGGCCTCAGGGGACATGGCCGCCACCAGCACATCTCCAAGGGATTTCGGGGGGCGGAAGTGGCGAATAGGCAGTGTGGCTCGAGGTCAGCACCAGCCTGGGGTCCCCTGGCACAGGTGAACTGGAATCAGCATAGTCTGCTCAGGGCGGGCGGGTCGGTGATGGGGCACAGGGCAGCCCCAGAGCACAGCTCACCTGGTGCCACCTGGGGGAGGCCCCAGACCCCTGGTCTCAGTGATTCTTAGGTGTGGTGTCTCCCCACGCCTGAGCCCCCAGCCCCAGCCCTCCTCCCTACATGCAAGGTGTATGCAGGCTGTGGCTGTACTGAATCCAGTCTGCCTGCCTCCAGGTTCGGCACCCAGGTCTCCGGAGGAGACACAGTTACCCGAACGCTTCGCCTGAATAACACCAGCCCCTGTGGTGAGACACGCATGACATAAATCAGGGCTCTCGCCACAGGCTGTGCCTTGTGGTGAGCCAGGCTGGGAGGGAAGTTGGGCTGGGGAAGCTGATGACCCATAAACAGGACCCAAGAGTCCAGGCACCTGTGGTTACCAAGGTGTGGATGGGCCCACGGGTGCCCTGGGTTCATCAGGGTTACTGTGTGGAGGAACAGGCACTACTGGGGGACCACCTTCTCATTCCTCCGGCCAGCAGGACCTCAGCTGCCTAAGAGCTGCTGGGGACACAGCAGGGACAGGATGGCAGGGTCTCTGCTGAGAGGCTTTCCTTCTGATGGGTGGGTCAGACAACTGAAGGGGAGGCTGGAGTGCTGGGGGAAGGGGTTGGAGAGCTGGACTCAAGACTGTAGGCTGAGTCTAAGAGGAAGGGTAAGCCAATGTGGCCCAGGGGGCATGTTGGGGTAAACAGTGTTCTGGGCCTAAGGAAGGGCTAGGAGAGGAAGCTGGCCACACTGAACAGAGGGCCCTGGCCACACCAGTCCCTGAGCAGGGCTGGGAACAGGATCGAAGGCAGGAGGGGACGGGAAGATGGGTTCATTGCAGGCAGATGTCTGGGTTTAGGACAGGACTTTGGGGACTCCTCAGTCTGGGGGCTTTTTGGAGATGAGGTGGGGCCACCGGCTGGGTGTAGGGAGGCAGATGGAGGTGTCGGAGGAGGGCAGGGACAGTTTGACATTGTCATGGTACAGGCTGGAGAGAGAGCAATGTGGAGCCCCAGTTTAGACTGGGGACAGATTAATGGGTGTAGCAATCTGTTCAGCTGGGGGACTTCCCCAGTGGTACCCAGAGGGACGGCACAGATCAGTTCTTTCAGGGTTAGGTGTTGCCAGGTGGGTGCAAAGGGGTATGTGAAGGTGCTGGTGAGACAGGGGTGGGCATGGTGGCCCCCAAAGGTGGCTGGGAAGGATGTGAAAGCTGACACAGGCTGCTGGATGGATGGGGAGAAGGAAGGGCAGCCCTCACACAGGCTGGAAGAAGAAGCAGCTGTGGGGAGAGAGTAGAGTGCCTGCATTCAGGCATCTAGACACAGAGACCTGGTCTTGTGATCATAATGACTTCAGGTGATAGAACCAGATGGCATAAGCCTGTAAAGCCTTTTTTTTTTTTAATGAGAATTAGCAGCAAGTGGTATTAGAGAGGCAGAGAGGCACTTTCTCCACCCTGGATATGGGAGAACAGCTCATCTCTGGGGGTGTGAGGAGGTGGAGGCCCAGGGGGGGGTCATCTGCTCCTCCCTTATTCCTCACCCTGCCCCCCACATCTGCCCCAGACATCCGCCTGGATTGGGACACCTATGCTCCGGAAGACAAGGAGGACCGGCTGGTGGAGCTGCTGGTGTTTTACGGGCCACCCTTCCCACTGCAGGACGCAGCTGGGAATGAGGTTGTGTGCCCTGATACCCCTGAGGGTAGCTGCCTCCTCTGGTCCCCAAGCCCCTCCAGTTCATCAGAATTCAGCCACGAAACTGACATGTCGGTGAGCAGGGATGGAGGGGCAGGTCAGGCTGGCCACTGAGGGCCACTGAGGTGTGGCCAGCAGGCTAGTGGAACCTCAGTGACTGTGCGAACCTCAGCAACTCCTTGGTGACAGGTTGAGGGCAGCTCCAGTGCCAGCAGCCCGGCAGCACAGAAACTCATCTCGGTCATCCTGCAGCCGCATGAGGGGGTGCCCTCTGGCTGCCTGTACTCTATCAGCCCCAAGCAGGTGGTGAGTTGGGGTAGGGGCTGGGAGCTGTCGACGCTGGCCGGCCAGTGGGCATGGGACAGTGCTAAGGCTGCTGTATCCACGCCAGGTGGTCCCTGCTGGGGGCAGCAGCGCCATCAACATCTCCTTCACACCTCTGGTGCTCAGCCCCGATATCCTGCACAAGGTGGAGTGTACTGGCTACGCCCTGGGTTTCATGAGCTTGGACAGTCAGGTGAGTTCTCCTGGCCTGGGGTGAGGGTCGCAGCCACTGCCTGCTCAGCCCAGGGATCAGCTGTGATCAGACTTGGATCCGTAGGAGGAAAGGGAGATTCCAGGGAAGAGGCGTCGCCTGCAGGGCTTTGCGGTGGGACCCCTGAGACTGGACCTGCATAGCTATGTGAGGCCCGCACGGTGAGTCAGCCAGGCCGCCCCATCTCCTTCCATCCCCGCGGGGGCACACCTCACCAGGCACTGGTGGGGCCAGGCAGGTTCTCCAAGCAAAAGGACGGGCATGGCTGGGAGAAGTCAGCCCAGGGAAAGGCTGGCCCAAGGCCGGATGGGCAGCGGGGGCAGCCAGGAGGCCCCAGGCGCCTGGTTTGCCCCAGCAGTGCCTGTTGCTGGGCAGGCTGAGCGTGGAGCTGGACTACAGCGGCAGCATGGAATTCCGGTGCCAGGCCAGTGACCTCATTCCCCAGCAGCCCTGCTCTGGGGTGAGTGTGCTGCCACCCTCTGGCCCTGCCAGCTTACCTGAGCCTCAGATGTCTCCGTGTGCCCTTCTGGGACTCAGGCCTTACAGTCTGAGTCAGTCCCTCCCCCAGCCCTCCCCTAGAGCCATGGGCTTGAAGAGAGAGGAGAGACACAGCCCTGCCTCCTGCCTCTGGCTGCCCAGGTGCTGAGTGAGCTGGTGACTACACACCACTTGAAGCTGACCAACACCACAGAGATCCCACACCACTTCCGGCTCCTGGTCTCCAGGCCCTTCTCCGTTTCTCAAGATGGGGCGAGCCAGGTCCACAGAGCTCCTGGCCCTGGCCAGAAGCAGGAGTGTGATGAGGAGGCAGCCTCGGCGGGCAAGCAGCTGGTGCTCCGAGCGCAGGAGAACATGCTGGTCAGTGGGGGGGTCTGTGGCCTTCGCCTCAGCAGCACTCTTGCACGCCACCCTCACGTGTTTGTGCCCAGACACAAACTGCATGCCTGACCCTGCCATACCGTGTGAACACTCCCACCAGAGACCCCACACTCAGCATCTCTGCGCGAGTGGCTTACACAGGCACGGACATGCGTGCACGTGCTCCAGAAATGTCCCCAGACTTCCCTTTCCCTCCTGGTCCCCACTGCCGAGATGCTGGCGGAGGCTGGTGCCTTCCTGTGAACACCTCCACCTCCCACACAGACTCCCTCCTCCTCCTGTCCCAGCTCAGGGGAGCCCATGGGGTTGCCATAATTGTAAAACACTCCAGGGTCTAACATCATTTTTCCTCTTCTGACAAATTATCAGTCATAATTGGATCCCGGATTTTCAGTTGGTGGGATCCGGAAGGTCTTGGGAATGCCAGGACCTCAGTGGAAACCATCAACTTCTCTGATGCAACTGGAATGAAGGCTGAGTGTATGCACACCCATATCTGCGCAGTGGGCTCCCAGGGTGTGCAGAGACAGGCTGAGGGTAGACTGCCCGGCGGGGTGCCTCACCCTGTCTCCTACTTCCCCTCCTGCTTCAGAGGCTCTCTTTCTTCCTCTCCTTGGAGGGCTTCCCTTTATGCTATGCTGTGCTACCTTGAACTCTGCCAGGCCCTAGCCTCCCTCTGCCCATTTCTGGGTCATCGCATCCATTTCCAGAGCCTCAGTGGACAGCCATATTCTTCTCCCTATCCAATGTGTACTCCACTGTGTACTGAGGGCCTGCTGTGCACCAGATGCTGCGCTAGGTGATGGAACTCCCCAAGGACCTCATGATGGAGGTCGGGGAGACACGGATCTGTAGAAGGCAGATTGGCACCCCTGACCCACTCTGCATTTGCTCCCTTCAGCGAGTTAAGTGGAGGGGAAGGCCCAGAGCACAGCCAGAGGTTCTGTTGCACCAGAGCTTCCCAGGAGACATGGCGGTTCGCTACCAGGCATTAAAAGTCCTTGGCAGCTCTGGGGAAGCCCAAAGGTCCCAGAGAAAGGACACCACATAATGATGCTGTGTCTCACCCTCCATGTGCTAACAATGCTCAGGTTTCTGGCATCTGGCCAGACTCCACCCATCCAAAGTGAACTCAGCTCCCCCAACCTTGTCCTGCCCCCACCTGTGCCTCCTTTTTATAGTGGCATTTCATCTCAGCAAATACCACCCCAACCCCCTTGCCCATGCCCAGACCTCTGGCACCCCTTGTCCTAGACCAGTTTCTCTGTGACCAGGCCAGCAGGCCCTGTGGGTGCCCCCCCCATTTCTCTTAATGCTGTTCCCCTTTCTTCATCCCTATACCCAGGTTTTGGGCTAGGACAGTGGTTCTAACCCTGGCAGTCAATCAGTGGCTTTTCTTTTTTAGATAGATTGGGTCTTGCTGTGTCACCCAGGCTGGAGTGCAGTGGGATGATCATGGTTCACTGAAACCTTGACTGCCTGGGTGCTCAAGCGATCCTCCCACCTCAGCCTCCCAAGTAGCTGGGACCATAGGCACTGCCACCACCCAGCTAATTTTTATATTATTTGTAGAGACAAGGTCTCATTATATTCCCCAGGCTGGTCTTGAACTAGGCTGAAGCGATCCTCCCACCTCAGCTTCCCAAACTGCTGGAATTAACAGATGTGAACCAGCTGTGAGCTCCCAGCAAATTAGTATCCTTGACAAAGCTTAAAGGCAAAAGATTCCAGACCCCACCTCCACAGATGTGAAGGTCTGGATGAGGCCAAGAATTTGTTTGTTTGTTTTTGAGACAGAGTCTCGCTGTTGTTACCCAGACTGGAGTGCAATGGCACGATCTTGGCTCACCGCAACCTCTGCCTTCTGGGTTCAAGCAATTCTCCTGCCTCAGCCTCCCTAGTAGCTGGGACTACAGGCGCGCACCACCATGCCCAGCTAATTTTTGTATTTTTAGTAGAGATGGGGTTTCACCTGGTTGACCAGGATGGTCTCCATCTCTTGACCTCGTGATCCACCCACCTCGGCCTCCCAAAGTGCTGGTATTAAAGGCGTGAGCCACCGTGCTCGGCCAAGAATTTGTATTTTTAACAAGTGTGTCAGTCGATTCTGATAAGCTTGTACCGAGGACCTGTGCTGGGAGCTAAGAGTCCAAGCATCATCCTATCCAGCCTCAGCTGCAGCCTCAGCCCCTGGTCTGGCATCCTCTCGTGTGTGCCCTGCAGCCCTCCTCCCTGCCAGGTCAGTGACCTGTCAGAGGCTCCTCACTGTCCTCAGCACACAGACCAAGTCCTTCCTCAGCTGCTGAGCCCACCCAGAGCCCTGGGCATTTGAAGTGGTAATGGGCAGCTTGCTCATGTCCCTTCCCCTCTAGTCTGTGACCCCTGAGGGCAGACATGACTTGTCCCTGGCACTAGCAGCGTTCTGGGCAGAGTAGGTGCTGGGCAGCGCTTGTGGAATGCAAACACCAGGTAGGGGAGCTGCTGGGCTGTTGGCTGAGCAGGGCTGGGTCCAGGAGGGAAGGAGGACAGAGCTCCAGGTGGGGAACTGCCACCTGCCCTCTGCAGCCAGAGATGACACCATGTCCGCATCTGCTCAGGTGAACGTGTCCTTCTCGCTCTCCTTGGAGCTGCTCTCCTATCAGAAGCTCCCAGCTGACCAGATGCTGCCTGGGGTGGACATTCAGCAGAGCGCGAGTGGAGAGAGAGAGATGGTGTTTACACAGAACCTGCTCCTGGAGTACAACACCCAGACCACTCAGGCACGCCCCAGGCCCGCCCACATGTGGGAGGGCGGAAGCAGGCTGGGCTCTCTTCTGCTGGGGCCAGAGGAGGAAAGACCTAGCAGGGACCTCAGAAATAAGGAACCCCCACTCCTTTCCTGGGGCTCAGTCTCCCCTGGAAGAGGCCCTGTGTGCAGAGAGATGAAGGCCATCCAGCCTCATCTGCCTCATGAACCTAAAGCCAGGTGAGGGGCCAGAGTGTGGGAAATCAGGGAAGGCTCCCTGCAGGAGGTGGCATGTGAAGCCTGTACACTGTTTAATCAAGGAAGGGAAACATGTTGACGACCAGGCCAAAAGAATGGCCTGATGGGTGGGGGCAGTGAGCACCTGAGGCAGCTGCCAGGGACAGCCCTGGGCCTTGTCAGGCTTCAAGCACCAGGACCAACACCATAGAGCAGGTCACCAGGCCGTGGTGCAGACACTAAGCTGGGGCTTCTAGTGAGGAGTGTGAAGGAGTGACCTGGGGAGGGCTCGAGAGAGGCTGGGGCAGGTGGCTGAGCAGTGGAGCTGAGGTGCCCCAGCCTGGCACCCAGGCAGCTGCTGGGGCCGAGGTGGTGGGACAGTGCATAGCATAGCCTGAGTGTGATACAGGGGCTGCCAGGAGGTAGAGCAGTGCACAGGTGGGGCCTGAGGTCAAGAGACACAGACAGATGGTCCAGGGCCTGAGAAGAGGGCTGGGCCTCGGGGCCACCATAGGAGGAGGAGGGGTAAAGGAGGGCAGCCCAACCAGCCAGGGTGCAGGGCCTGGAGCTTTATGAGGGAGGGAGGGAGGGAGGGAGGCAGGGATAGCAGGGGAATGGATGGCGTCACCCTGGCCCTTTCCCTGCGCAGACTCCAGCCCCTGGCCTTTGAAGATAACACTGGCCCCATGCCAACTGCTGGGCACTTCCCCTGCCCTCCTCAGCAGCATGAGCACTTGGGGTCAGCAGGTTCCCTGCATCCCAGAGGCCCTGGCTTAGGCCTATCCAGAGTGAACAAGGCGGTCTGGGCTCCCACAGGTGGTGCCCCTGCGGGCCGTGGTGGCCGTGCCTGAGCTGCAGCTCTCCACTAGCTGGGTGGACTTTGGGACTTGCTTTGTGAGCCAGCAGCGAGTCCGAGTGGTCTACCTGATGAACCTGAGCGGCTGCCGAAGCTACTGGACTATGCTGATGGGTATGTCCTACCTTCCCACTTACCCACTGTTCCCCTACAGGGCTGCGCCAAGAAAAGACCCCCAGGAAGGGGCCGCTGTGCCCTGTCCCTGCATGCTGGCCCCCAGGGCTGGTACCACGTGGAGTTTCTGCAGAACAGCCAGTCCCCCAATCCCACATGATCTCAGGGTTGCCCTGCCCTGCGGTGCTGAGCAAGACCAGAGGTGCAGACCTGGGGGTGGGCGAAGTCTTCCTGTAGTGGTACACCGGACTGCCTGAGCTCATGTGTCTTCCCTTCCCTTTGCTGCAGGCCAGCAGGAGCCGGCCAAGGCCACTGTGGCCTTCAGGGTCACCCCAAACAGTGGGCTGCTGGAAGCACGATCCACCAATGCCCCCCCAACCTCCATTGCCTTGCAGGTTTTCTTCACTGCCAGGTACAGCCCCTCCCAACCTCCCCCAAACTGCCCACAGGGGCTGGACCCTGCTGCCCACACCCCTCCTAACTGCAACCCCCACATTCTCCCCACAGCAGCAATGAGCTGTACGAGTCCACAGTGTTGGTGGAAGGTGTGCTTGGCGAGAGGTCCTGCACCCTGCAGCTCCGGGGTCAAGGCTCTTATGATGAGAAATATGTGACGCCTCCCCAGCTCTAAGGTCTGCCCCAGCCCTCAGCCCCAGGCCCCAGCTGTAGAATAAAGGTTGCCAGGGATTAGGAGCAGACCTTCAGCACAAAGACACAGAGTTGAGGCCCTCTGAACAGCTCCTAGAATGGAAGAAGAACTAACTCCCTTCCACAGTGGTCTCAGCCTAGGCCTTCATGTTTCCTCAGAGCCACACCACAGTAGAGACCACTGCATTGAGAATCACTACGCACACTGCATAGCGAAGACCAGTATGGTCCAATTCCCCTTGGGAGAACACCACAGCCACTAGGATAAATTCTTGCACATTTACTATGTCGGCTGCGCTTCTCATTCATGAATTCGCCTTGCCCTGGGAATTAACCGTGGCCTTGTGGCCTGCGTGACCCAGGCTGCCTTTGTCTTGCACAGCTAATGAGGGTCTGATGGGTGCCTCAACACCCCACCCACTCCTAGACCATGTCAGCCATGTTCACATTTTCCAAACGAGTTGAAGTGCCTTGATCTGTCCGCCGCCACCACCACCAGTGCTGAGTTTTCCCACGTGGTTTCGCTTCTGTAGTGCTGCTGCCTTGCAGGACTGTGTGGGCAGCGCCTCCAGCCTGGGCCTCACTCAGTTCCCAGGGTATTCAAAGACAGCAGCAGCTCCCATTCCAGTCCCGACGCACATGGACACTACGCCATATGCCCTGTGAAAACAAAACTGAATTGGCTGGGCAAAGGCACCCACCCAGCTATCTCCAGACCAGGCTGAGCCAGATGGACTTCATGGACGAGTAGGATGCAAAACCGTCAGACCAGACCTGTGGGCAAGCCGTGCCCTGGCCTCCCACTTTGAGCACATACACAGTGGCAGATGCCCACTGCAGGCTAGTGTCCCTTTTAAGGCTGGTCCTCAGGGAAAACAGAGATCATGCCCCTACATCCTCAGTTCAGGGTGTTGGTGTGTGCATGTTCCCTTCCCTAGGGAACGCTCATAATCCCAGAAGACACAGTCCCAAACATCATAATCCCAAATGTTGAAATCCTAAAAGAACAAAATCCCTAAAGTCTAAAATCCTGAAAATCGCAATCTTAAAAGATCAAAATCCTGAAAATACAATTCTGGAAAAAATAATGTGGAAACCTGGCATAGTGGCATCTACTTGTAGTCCCAGCTATTCAGCAGGCTGTGGCAAGAGTATCACTCATGCCTAGGAGGTCAAGACCAGCCTGGGCAATACAGCAAGACCCCATCTTAGAAAAAAACTTTTTAAAAAGATTCATTTAAAAGATATTTACATTTTTAGGCCAGGCGCAGTGGCTCAAGCCTATAATCCCAACACTTTGGGAGGCCAAGAAGGGCAGATCACTTGAGGTCAGGAGTTCGAGACCAGCATGTCCAACATGGTGAAACCCTGTCTCCACTAAAAATACAAAAATTAGCTGGGTGTGATGGCAGATGCCTGTAATCCCAGATACTTGGGAGGCTGAGGCAGAAAAATTGCTTGAACCCAAAAGGCGAAGGTTGCAGTAAGCCAAGATCACGCCACTGCACTCCAGCCTGGACACCAGAGTGAGACTCCATGTCAAAAGTATACGTATATGTACATTTTTTAAAAGGGATTTATTTGAGAAACAAAAAGAGAGTACTTCCCAGGCTACTTTACACAATACAATAGGTAACAATTACATATTTTAGCAAGCATAAACACTCAGGTATGCTAACAATAGTCACAGGAGTATAACAGTTATAAACAAACCGTATTCATAAATAGGTGAAAAAGCAAACTCTGTAAATGGCTGGTAATCGTGTGCACCCAGCTTTATAACTGCAGTCATATGAATACAATGATGGCGAACCTATGTCTTTTGATGAGATTGATCAAAATCTGTGATGGAGACAGGCCCTGTGGCTCACACCTGTAATCCCAGCACTTTGGGAGGCTAAGGTGGGAGGATCACTTGAACCCAGGAATTTGAGACCAGCCTGAGCAACATAATGAAATGCTGTCTGTACAAAAACTTAGCTGGGTATAGTGGCACGCACCTATAGTCTCAGCTACTCGTGGGAGGACTGCTGGAGCCAGGGAAGCAAAGGTTGCAGTGAGCCAAGATGGAGCCACTGCACTTTAGCCTGGGTGACAGAATGAGACTGTCTCAACGAACAAACAAACAAACCTGTGATGGATCACCACTGCATATGCAGTCACCCAAAGAACCAAGGTCGTGAGAAATTTTATCTTTCACAAATGCAGGTACACAAACAGAACACCTCTTCATTTACCGAGGAAGTTTCAACATTTTTGTGTACATGCACAAGGCTTACAAAGTCAGTGTGATAATACACTTTCATGGAATCAAATTTCTGATGTCCCAGGCAGAGAAAAGGGTGTCCCACCTCTGTGTTTGTTCTCTCCAGGGCCCCAGGCAATTAGATGGTGCCTGCCAACACTAAGGGTGGATCTTTCCCACCTGGTCCACTCAAATGCATCCTAACCTCTACAAACACCCTCACAGACAAACTCAAAATAATACTTGGTCAGGTTTCTAGGTGTTCCCAAAGTTAAGTCCATTCCTTGTCAACTTAGCACCCACTCACAACTCCTTAAACCTTACTTAATTTCCAAATAAAGGCAATAACAAGGTGATGGTTGCATCATATTAGTTATACCATATAACACGGTGACGATGCACTGCCCTGAATACGATAGAAAATGTACTGATCCCTTCTCTAGAATGCACAGCATGAACTCAACAATAGGATTTCAACATTCAGGATTTTAATCTTCTGAGATTGTGACTTTGGGGATTTTAGACATTAGGGACTTTTTTTCCCTTGACTAGTCAAGTGTAGAAGTAAGAAGTACTCTTAGATTAAGAACAGGGAGTTTGATCTGTAATTGACTGACAATCAAGATAACACACTACCTTTGGGCCAGCCAAGACCTTAGGGACTTTGATCTTTGGGATTTCAACATTTGGGATTATGGTGCTCAGGACTGTGTTTGTTGGGATGATGATCCAAAGCCCCCCTACCTCTATCCCCTACCCTGCAGGTGCCCCAACTTGGGTATCCCCCCACGACCCCCCACCAGGAGCCAGCCTTACCTCTTCCCACGGCGCTTCAGCTCGTTGAGCAGTGTGATGACCTGTCGTGCCCCAGTGCAGCCCAGTGGGTGCCCCAAGGCAACTGCACCCCCCAGAGGGTTCACCTTCTCAGGGGGGAGTCGTAGCTTCTCCACACAGTAGGCAGCCTGGAAGGAGGCAGATCATCATTGTAGCCCTCTAGCCCCTCCCCTGCACCACCTGCCCGCTTGCTCCACCTGGACTATCCAGGGCCAAGGCAACATGGAGAACAACAGCTCACCTGGCTCGCAAAGGCCTCGTTGATCTCAAAGATGTCCACGTCACTCACAGTCAGCCCTGCAGGCAAGGTAAAGAGCTGACCTGACACGCTGGCCCTTTACCAGGACTCTGCCCCATCCATGGGCCTTCAGGCTGCCTGGTGTGTGTCTCTTCCAGAAGGGTGAGCCAGTCCCAGCTGTGGGGTCAGGACGGGCTTGGAGTATGGGACACTCGTCTGCCCCACCTCCATTCTGCAGCACCCACAGGATCACTCCCATGTCCCTGGCAACAGCATGCAGGGCAGGTGCAGGATCCAGGCGGGACCCAGACAGCGATGTGAAGGAGCCACCTTACCTGCTTTTTGTAAAGCTACCGGGATGGCATAGGCAGGTCCGATGCCCATGATGTCAGGTGGGACCCCAACCACTGCATAGGACCTCAGGACTCCAAGGATGGGAAGGCCCAACTCTTCTGCCTTGGACCTCCGGGCCAGCAGGATGGCAGCTGCTCCATCACTCACCTGGCTAGAGTTTCCTAGGGGAAAATTGTTGGGGTAAGGGATCAGGGTGGGGCCGAGGAGATCCCAGTCCCCCGACATCCACTCTGTCTGCAGAGGGGCCTAGTCTATTCCAGGCTCCCAGAGTACAGCACCCAGCATGGCCATGGCCTCGTTCCTCACACCCCCACCGCAGACCAGTCTCACCAGCTGTGGTAGAACCGTCCTTCTTGAAGGCAGGCTTCAGTTTGGCCAGCCCCTCCATGGTGGTGCTGGGGCGGATACCCTCATCCTGGGTCACAGTGATGCTCCTCTTGGTGCCCTTGTCATCATGGACCGTGGTGGTCACAGGGACAATCTCAGCGTGGAAACAGCCCTTGCTCTGGGCTCTTGCTGCCCTGCCAGCACCATGGACAGCCAGGCTCAGGCTCCCTTGGGGTTCCCTTCCTCCCTGCCCCCAGTGCCTATCCATTTGGGTAGATGCAAGCTTAGGCTGCTAAATTTGGGGGCATGCTCAACTTTGGGGGAGCTCTGAGGGTATGGCAAAGACCTTACAGGGCCCTCTTCATCCTCAACCCCAGACCTCAAAGGGGAGAAAGGGTGTTTGGAGGGGTGCCCCCACTTAGAGCCCTTTGTCCAAGAGGGGCTAAGCCTGCTCCATTCTCTCTGCTAAACTGAGGGTGGAACCCCAGAAATATTTGTGCTGGGTTCTGCCAACTTTTCTGTTCAAACCGAACAGTTCAAAGTCATCTATTCCCCAGTTTCCACATATTTTAAGTGACATATACTAAACTATCAATGTATTTTTGTATTGAAAGAGTTTTAAAGCACAAGGTATTTAAGAGTGACCCTTGAAATCATGTGCAGCATGTAAGTGCCCAGGGACATTCCAGTGGAAGGAATCCAAGGCTTCCGACACATTTTCAAATGGTTATGTGACTCCAAGCAGCTAAGAATCACTGCATCAGAGAAGCCCGCCTGGCCCAGATACCATCCCCTGCTTTTGCTGTCCTCTCTCTGGACAGCCAGGACCTGCCAATCTTAGCCTGCCTGAGCCCCTGGGGTTTCCCTGATATCACCCTCAGTTCTTGCCATAGGATGCTGCCACAGACCTGGCATGGTCCGGAAGCTAGGATGCCAGGGTTCCTGGTATTGCTGACCCCACGCTCCAGGCTACCAGGTCCAATCTCCAAACCACGGCCAGAAAACAACACATGGGAAAGCTGAGGCCTCACTAGGGCAAAGACTCAGGGTGAACAGACCTGGAATAGAACCTGGAAGCGCTACCAACTCACAGTGGCCCTGACACTTCCCACTTCCCACCCCCAACCTGGGAGGCCCGAGGCTTGGAAAGCACTCACTGCCCAGCTGTAAGCAAAAAGGGGCTCCACTTCAGATCACTTAGATAGACTCAAAGCCTCACTGTCCAGCCCTTTAAACAGTCCTCTCCAAGCAGTACTCACTTCTGCTGGGAAGCCAGGGCAAAAGTATCCTGCTTCTCCCGTGAAATGCCAAACCGCTCAGCCACATTCTCAGAGGTTATTCTAGAACACAAACAGCAGATAGTGTGGGCACTGGTCTGACAGCCTAGGGGAATGGACCAGGCTGCAGAGCTGTGCTTAGAACTCTGGGTTCCCAAGGCTGTAGGCAGGAGAGGACGGAAAGGCCGGTCCATTGCTACAGGCAGTGGTGATGACTCAGGATGTGGATATAAAGACTCAGAGAGGAAAGTCAGCAATGCTGGCCAGATCCTGAGAAGGTCATACACCAAAGAGACCCTCTCCCAGAGAGAAGGCAGCCTGCATGGGGGAAGCTGCAGAAGAGTTTGTTCCCTGGGTAAGCGGCCTCAGAGCAGGGGAGACAAGGAGCAAGGGAGGGTCTGGGTGGGGGCCCTAACTGGCTACTCCTGGCCAGCTTCTCCTATGCCTAAGGAAACCTGCTGCAACGTAGGGAGGTGAGGACTCCCAAACCTCCTCTAGAAAGGCCAAACCTAGGCTTTCTGGTCCCCTTGGCTGGAGCCTATGCTTATCCTGAGAACCGAGAGCCACAGCTAGGCCTTCTGGCCTGGGCTTCTGGCTTTACAGGCCTCCCTTGGAGATACAGTGTGTGAAACAAGCCACGGCACTGCCCCTCTCCAAGCCTCCGTCTCCTCAGCTATCTCATGGATCCAGGACTCCTGGCCCACAGACTCTGGGGATGGCCCAGAGAAGCTAAGTTGTTCCATACAAACGCCACATACTTTTTATTTTGCACCTGACAGGGCCCAATTCCCCCACCGGCATGTTCAGTAATCAAAAGCCTCCCCCTGCCTTCTCAACTTTCTAGGCCCCCAAGGCTTTGGAGTGGAGCTACCATTGTCCTTCCTATGACTCAGCACCTCAGTGTGGAGTGACAAAATGGGCAATGGTTGGAAACTCAGGGGCACAGAGAGGACCTGGGGGGCCTCAGGAAAGGGAAGTCAAGGGTGGCTTCAACTCTCATCCCCAAAGTCCCTGCAGAGCAGACCATGCCCAAAGCAAGGAGGCCAAGGCTTTGCACCGCCAGCCACAAAGATGACAAAGTTCTTCCACCCCCTGCTCCAGGCAGAGGGCACAGCACACAGAGCTATGGGAGCGCTCACCCCATAGGAATCAGGCAATCTCTGGCCTTCTCCTTCTCCATCAAGCGCGAAGTAATATTTCCAGGGTTCCCTCTGTCAGCCAGGGACATGGACTCCACCCTGGGGAGGAGGAAGAGGAGGAGAAGGTAAGGTGAACCGGGCCCTAGCAGGACTCCTCCAGGAATAGCTGTACACTTGGCAAGTGCTAGGAAATAGCCAGGGAGCCCTAGGAAGTCCAGTGGGCCTCCGGGAGCCACAGGTAGGGCACCTGGCCGGCAAGGCCCAGCTGCGAGTATAGCACTGCTGAGCCCTGTCTCCACTTCGCCCCCCACCCCAGCACAGAGCGCTGCTCAATAAACACTCCTGGGGCAGGGCTGTGCCTCCCTATACAACTGCTCAATCAGCCAACTGGCAAGTCCAGAGCAAAGCCTTCCGGTGTGAGCCACAGAAGAGGAAACACATCCACAAGCCCGGGCCTACCCTCAGGGCCCACAGATTCAGAGGGGACAAGAGAGAATTTTAAAGTAATCACAAAGCTGAGCTCAAAGGGTGATCAGACCTACGTAGATAAGGAAGTGCAGCCAGATGAGAGGAACGAGGTGGTGCAGTGTGGTCAAAAAGGGCTTTGAGGAGATGGGAGACCCTAATGCCTCAAGGATGATAACAGATAACTTTGGCTGAGTGCTTTTCACATGCCCAGCACTATTGTGAACTCTTCAGATATTGGAGTGTGTCAGTGTCAGTCACGTGACAAATACTCCATGGTATAAGTTGTTGCTACTACTCCATTTAATCTTCTCATCAACTTCAACAGAGCTGAGCTAGGTATCCCCATTTTATAGATGAGCAGACCGAGGTCTAGACACTATATAATTTGTCCATGGTCACCCAGCTTGGATCCACATTTAGGTAGTCTGGCCCCAGAGCCCACTTCCAGCTAGAATGCCCTGTGCTGTATACTTGCTGATCAAAGCCCATGGGGAACAATCTGCCTGGGATGTGGGTGTCAGGCCTGGCCCAGATCTTAATATCCTAGTACCACGGTCCTTGACCTGCTTGGGAATCGGATACCCTCTAAGATACTCATAAAGGCTCCAGCCCCTCTCAAGTTATCCACACCACCTCTCACCCGGTCAGTTAGAAATCAAAGGGCAGTGGCCCTTGCCCAGCCAAAGTCCTTGTAGAGTGGTTTTTGGCTTTATTTACAGCTGCAGACACAGGTCAGTACAACTCAGTGCCAGGTGCCATGGCCCTGGGACAGGGGCCAGCAATGCTTCCTCTCAAGAAATACTATAAAGGGGATGTGAAAGGCAGCGGGGACATGTCAGAATCCTGGGGCTGCTCACCTCCCCCAGCCTGCCAAAGCCCTTACTCCCCTGCCCTCCCAGCACCAGATGCCCACCCAAGCCTGGGCCCCAGTGCCCTGCCCTTCCCTGGAGGCACTGCCAAATACAACTTCTGCAGCTCCATTCACTGCAGCCAATGATGGAGCCACAGTCTAGGAGGAGGTGACACTGACCAAACCACCACAAATCTGATCATGTCCCTCACAGCCCATAGGCAGCTGGAAGTTTCCACACTGGTACGAGGGTGGCGAGACAAGAGGACAGACAGCCTAGTAAAATGAACAAACTAGTGATACAGTAGGCAGCTGGCCCTGGCTTTAGAGAGCCCAAACTGCAACTTCTTTCTCAGCAGCACCGTGAATCCACAAGGGCTACAAACAGAGACCCCAGTGCTATATTTTCTCAAAATGCTTTCCCACATTTTCCAGCCTGAAAGAGTTCCAAGAAAGTAAGCTTTTAGAGGCCAACCACCCGCCCCTGCTAGTGCTGAGAGGTGTGAGTGAATCTGGCTGCTCAGAATCCTGAGCAGCCAGAGTTGGGAGCCACTCCTAAGCTGCATTTGTGAGAACCCACTCCCGACCAGCTGCCTAAAGGGGACGGGGCAATCCCGAAATCATGGCCCTCTGAGAACTCAGGAGATGAAAATTAGTTTTATTGTCACAAGTTGGTTAAAAGCTCCGGCAGAAAAAAGTTCTTACCCACAGGCCATGCCAATGTCATAAGACCCATTTCTGATGCCACCTGCAACAAAAGCATTTCATAAACACCCTTTGCCAGAGTCTACCTGTTCCGGAAGCAGTGGAGCCTCTTCCCCACCTCGCCTCTAGATGGGACTCAGCCCTAGCCTCAGAAACGGAAGACCCAGGAGTGTTCAGAAAAGGCTTGGGGCAGTGGTAGGGGCGCTCGTGCCCTCTTTCTGTGGTTAGAGTCCTCTCAGAAATCCTTATTGCTTGCCCAGCAGACAGTGACGTTGCTGACCCAAACCCACAGGTCCAGGACCAAGGCACCCACCCAGTCAACTTACCAGCTATGCTGGCCACTGCCTGTAGCCCCGATGAGCACTGTCTATTGACAGTGGACAGAGGCACAGTCTCCGGGATGTCACTGAAACAGAAGGTGAGACAGTAGAATCAGCCCCCTCTTGCATGCCGGCCTCTCATGGAAAGCAATCCTGTGCCTCTAACTGCTCCCCTCAAGTGATGTAAAGGGCAGGGGAACATGGAGGCCAGCAGCCCAGATCCATGGAATGAGGGCGGGCAGCTACTGCTCACCAGGTACTTGCTCCCCAGGATCCCATAAGCACATTCCCTTCCATTCCTATGAGTGTCTTCAATCAAAGACCCAGCGCAGCCCAAAGGGAAGGGAAGCCTGTCTGGGCCACAGGGATCCTTCTCTCTCTCCCTTTGCAGATTCAGAAATGAAAACTATGTATCTCTGTTTCCCCCAAAGAACAGAGAAAAGGTCCTGTTGCTGGGACAGAGGACCAGAGCAAAAGCAGTATCTAAAGTCTGAGGCCAGGGACCTTCAGCCTTACCAGTAATCACACAGCTAACCCTGCATGTTCCCATGGACTCCTGGAAACCTGATCCCACCTGGGTGGAGAACTCTGACGGGCATCATGTGTTCCAACATCTGCTGCTCTGCTGTGTTCCCCAAGACCCTCACACCAGTCTTAGCCCTGGAAGCTAGTAGGGCTTCCCCTTCTGATGTAACCTGCCTTGGCCAACAGCACAAAGCCCTAGGGAAATTCCCAGACCTCCTCAGACCCATAGACTCAGAACCTGAGGGAGTGGAAGCACCCTGGTGATTGCGGTGTGCAGCCAGAGGTGGGAACCTCTGAACTAGGGTCCAGGCCACGCTCTGCAGAGACTCTCAGGCAGATAGCCTCCTGTGCAGCCTGTGTGACGCCTCCAGGGTCCCTTAAATCCCTAGCTGGTAGTTACCATTCCTTCACTCAACACACCAGGTGTTCGCTAAGTACCTACTTAGCACAAGGCATCACCTGAGGGATGCTGAGATGCACATAACACTGTGCCCTAGAGGATGCCCAACCAACACACGGACAATGAATCAACTGGCAGAGATTGAAATAACAGGGCAAGAGGGCAAACCACATCACAAGGAAGCACATGGCTAGCTAGCTACTACTGGACTGGAAGGGGCTCTCATTTTCAGCCTGAGAGCCTGGATAAGTCATGCCAAAATGGTAAGACTATGTTTGGGCAAGGTTTAGCAAGGGCAGAAAGAGGAGGTAGGGCTAGCACTTCGAGGAGACAGAACGGCCGTAGCAGGGAGGGCAGGAGGCCAACAGGCCAGCTGAACGAAGAAAAGTCAAGGTGCAAGCAGCTGGGAGATGAAGCTGGAAGGCAAGTCTGGGGCCAGATTGTAGGAGGCTTGAACTACAGGCTGAGGAGTGTAAATCTCTCCCAGTTCCAAGAGGGTTTTCGTTTTTCTGTTCCTTCACTAGCTAATGTTTCTATTTATTCTTCTCCATGTACCTGAAAGTACAAAGCTGAGCAGGTCTTAAATCTACATATGAAAATAATTTAAGCACTCTTTCCCCTGCAGGTGCGTAAAGGGAAGTTTCCCAGGTCTCCTCCTGGTTGTCCCTCTTCTCCACGGTTCTGCCCTACCCCAAAGGGTCTGCCAGTGGGTTATGACTGGAGTTCCCAGCTCAACTAGTGAAAGGCTGAAAGTCCCTTTTCAGCATGCTTACTTGGTTACTCACGTGACAAATGAGGACAGAATCCACACTTACAAAAGGCAAGCAACAACCTTTTGGCTAAAATTCAAGCCACAGAGAAGTTTTGCTCGAGTGTCAAAGTCCTTGTGCATCCCGGCTCAGCACCTGGAGGGCTCACCCTCCCTTCAAAGTAGGGGAGAGGTGAGTCCACAAGAGGAGGGAGCCAAGGACTCTGGTTGCCTCATTCTGGCATCCAACCTGATCCTCCCCAACCTGCCGGCTGAGTTCCCTGGGCCCTGGGCCCACTAAAGTGTCAAAATGGCCAACCCATGGCTACAACTAGAAAGTTTACCTCAGAAACTGGGCGATTCGGGCCATGATTGCCCCGGCCCCGGGCTGCAGCACATTTCCTGTGGACAACAAACTTCCATTCAGTGCCAGGTGTGGTGTTCTGGGCACTAAGGTATAGCTGTGAAAACCAGAGATGAGACGTTCCAGTACTTTCTTCAGGAACACTAGCCGTTGGCATCTCTGGAACACCGGGGTTTGGAGCAGGGAGAGCCAGCCATACAACAGCTTGTCCTGGTTTTCCACCAGCTCCTGTCCCCGAAGGTCCCACTCTCACTTGCCCATGCACCCAGCTTTTCCAAATCAGCACAGACGTGCAGGTTGCCTGCCTTTAAAAGTGACATGGGAGTTTCTGAAAATGCACATCTCCCCAGGTGTCCTCCTCTGAGCCCTGCTGTCACCCCAGAGGATTGCCGACCTAGGGGTAGCATCTACCGGATAAGACTCGCCATATCATGTTGCTGTATCTCAAGATGAGGGGTGGAATAGAGCGCTGGACTGAAGATCACGGCCATGGAGGTTCCCCCAGTGAAAACTCGGGGTAGGGAAGTGCGGAGGGCACTGGACAAACGGTAGAACGGGGAGGGCCCAGCGCAGGGCCTGGCTGGTGCGCTCACCGACACAGATGTCCCCCAGCTGTTCCGGCCGCAGATTCACGTCCTGGAGAACCGCGGTCATGACAGCCGAGAGAAGCTCGTCGGGGGTGGTGTCCTGCAGCGAGAGGAGCAGCTGCGGTGATCCCCACTCCCCCATGCCCACTCCAGGGAGACAAAGCGACCACAGCTGGGTGCGGAGCTGCCTCCGGCATCCAGGGAAACCAAACATACGAGCGGGACCCCAGCCCGCGCCCGCATCTTCCCACACCGGGCGCCCAGACCCTCAGGCCTCACCTTGAAGCCGCCGCGGCCTGCCCGGCAGATGGCGGTGCGCCGTCCGTGCACCACCACCACGTCCGCGGCCGAGGCCTGCGGGTCGCCGCTCGAGCAAGGCGCCGCCTGCAGCGTCCAGCCGGGATGGGGCTGGCCAGTCAGGTGGCCCAGCACTACCTGCAGCCTCTGCATTGCGCAGCTCGACTCTACAGAACTGACCGCAGGAGTTAACGGACGACCGCCTGCGCACGCGCAGAACCAGACCTCAGCCCACTTGGCCTAAACAGCCAGGCAAACAAAAGTCCCGCCCACCTTCCGTCTCAGCCAATCACAAGGTGAGTCGGCTTGGAGACCCGCCCCTCCCGCCACCGCCTACCGAGCCCTCTATTGGAGGGCCCGCAGTCACCGCCCAACCGAGCTGTCCACTCAATGCCCCGCCTACCTTGGCCTACCGCAGCCAACCAGAAGGTGGACCTCTATGAATCCCCGCCCAGAAAAGCAGACCGGAAGCCTTTCCACCTTTTGTCGCCAAACCCGAGACCAGACCCCCAAAGCCCTGCCCCCTGCCCGCATCCAAACGGACTTCTGGACCGCCAGGACCGCTTCCTGCTTGGGATGGAGGTGGAAGCCGGGCCTCCAAGTCCTTTACCCACTTCCTGGTCGGCTCTGCTATCCCTCCGGTCCCAGTACCCAAGCTGGGGACCTAAATACTTCCGAGACGCCCGAGTCCTACTCCGACGTGGCTGGGCTTTCTCATTATTTCGAGAAGACCGGGAATTTGGGCTTTCGGGCTGGCCGGGAGAACAGATTTCACAGAGGGGCTGGGGTGTGACAAGCTCTCTAACTGGAGAAGGAACATCTCACACTTTTACCAGTTTGACACCCAGTTGGAATGATTAGTGCCCATTTCCCGTGCTAGGCTGGGATCTCCAGCAAGGTAAAGAGGTATCCGGGGAGCCTGCAACACGCTTGGCACTCAATAGATGATCGATAAATACTTGTTGAGTGAATAAATGAATGAACCGGGGCTCCCCAGGTCCGGATTGTGACCTTGACCTGAGAGAGCAAGGTCACGTGCCCCCTTGACTCCCTGTAGCTGGGCTGTGTCTTTACCTGAGATCCTGGAGAGTAGCGCTAGGCTTCCCACAGACACCACAGCACAGGGCGCCTTGTGGTTCGCAACCTAGCGTCACGACGCCCCCAACCGTTTCGAGGTTGCCTAGGTCTCCAGAAGGCAGCTGTCCCTTTCCCACTCCCCCTGGGGTGCACAGCAGGGGTCTCTCCGTACCCCTACCGGCAGGACTGCGTGTTCCCCAGAGACAGTGGAGGAGGAGCTGGTGCCTTCCCACTCGTCTCCTCCTCGCCATCCCCGAGGGCAGAACCGTATGAACCCCTCAGAACCCCAGTGGAACAACTGTGACTCCAGATCCCAAAGAGCAAGGCCCGTTTCCTACAACCCCCGGAAGGTCGACCTCGCTCCGCCGCCCACCTACTACCGCCACCACCAGACCTCGAGGGCGGCCCCGAGAACCTCTCCGGATCTCAAAAGGCAGATTCCGACTTCCCAACCTTCCCCGCCCCCGAGACCGCGAGGGTAGAGGGGGACGCCCCCGCCTCCGCACTTTTGCGCGGGGCTCCAGATTGTAGGGCAGGGAGGGGCTTCTCGGAAAGCGAAAGCCCGCGGGGCGGGGCGGGAGCCGTAGGAGAAAGAGGAAGCGCTGGCAGACAACGCGACCCGTCCGCGCCGAGGCTCCAGGACAGCCCGCCATGGCTGCAGAAGGTCCCGGCGCGGGGTCTGTGACCCCGGTATCCTCCACATCCTCCCTGCCCCTGGCTGCTCTCAACATGCGAGTGCGGCGCCGCCTGTCGCTGTTCTTGAACGTGCGGACGCAGGTGGCAGCCGACTGGACCGTGCTGGCGGAGGAAATGGACTTTGAGTACTTGGAGATCCGGCAGCTGGAATCGCACGCCGACCCCACGGGCAGGCTGCTGGACGCCTGGCAGGGACGCCCCGGTGCCTCAGTAGGCCGACTGCTGGAGCTGCTCACCAAGCTGGGCCGCGACGACGTGCTGCTGGAGCTGGGACCCAGCATTGGTGAGGACGTCCCCTTCCTGGCCTCATACCTGGGGGGTGAGGAGGCTGACTTTCCGCGGCCTCAGCATCCTGTCTCCCCTGAAGAGACCGCGTTTCGCCCCTCGGGGGCCTGGAGAAGCCTGCAGAGGGAGAACTATGCGGGTGCAGTTCCTTCTTAACAACCGGGACCTGCTAGGGACTGGAGAAAAGTCCGGAGAGGCAGAGATGGGAAGGAAGCAGCTTAGACAGAGGCTTTCAGGTAGGGCCAGGAGTCACAATCAGGCTTCTGTGGGGGCGTCTGGGCTGTTTCAAGTAGAGCAACAGGACAGGCCGGGGACTGACAGTGGACTGTCTTAGATACCTCAAGTCCTGGGGAAGTGCAGCCCTTCCTGCTGCTCACTGGCACTTACATAATATACACGCATAGGCGTTGGGTACACCCTCCCACAGGCAGGCATACCTTGCCGGGTTGGAATCTCTGCCCTCACTGTACCATAACCAGTGGGTCAGTCTCCCCAGCCTTTCTGGCATGCTCAGCCCCTTGCTCACATGTTCCCTGGATCCCAGAAGAAGCAGACCTACCTTGGTACCATTCTTAGGATCCCTAGGAAGGGACAGAGATATAAACCTGACCTTGATGGCCTTCCAGAAAGACAAAACACCACTAACATCCCTTTGGGTCAGTTAGAGCCAGTGGGAGCTCAACTTCTCAGAGCTGTTGAGCTGCTGATGGCACCAGTGGGCTGGGGAAGCCCTGTAGAACAACCCTGCCAGAGGAGGTGGGCAGGGGCTGGATACTGACTGTGGGTAGAGAGGTAGGCACTCCTGGGGAGCCTGCCATACCCTGTCTCTTCCCCACAGAGGAGGATTGCCAAAAGTATATCTTGAAGCAGCAGCAGGAGGAGGCTGAGAAGCCGTTACAGGTGGCCTCTGTTGACAGCAGTGTCCCACGGACAACAGAGCTGGCGGGCATCACCACACTTGACGACCCCCTGGGTAAGGGTCCAATACTGTTCCCATGGGACAGGTGGAATAGGACAGTGTGGTGTTAAGAGCATGGGTGTTGGAAACAGATGGGCTGTGGGACCTTGGGCAAGTCACGTAATCTTTCTGAGTCTCAGTTTCCTCACCTCAGAAATGGAGATAATAGTCCTACCTCTGGGTTGCTGTGAGACTCTCATGAAATGATACCCATCTTCACGGGTGTGGTGGCTCATGCCTGTAATCCTAACACTTTGGGAGGCCAAGGTGGGTGGATCATCTGAGGTTGGGAGTTCAAGACCAACCTGGGCAACATGGTCTCTACTAAAAATATAAAAATTAGCTGGGTGTAGTAGCTCACACCTGTAATCCCAGCCACTAGGGAGGCTGAGGCAGGAGAATCGCTTGAAGCTGAGAGGTGGACGTTGCAGTAATCTTTCCTCTCCTGGGAAGGAAACTTTCTCTGAGGAGTATCATCTTGGGAAGGGTGTAAGGCCCAGGGTTGCCTAGGCAGGGGACTCTTGGCTGGACCCCTTCCAAGCCTTCCCATGGAGCTCTGACTACCACCCTGTGCTCTGCACCCAGGGCAAATGCCTGAGCGTTTCGATGCCTTCATCTGCTATTGCCCCAGCGACATCCAGTTTGTGCAGGAGATGATCCGGCAACTGGAACAGACAAACTATCGACTGAAGTTATGTGTGTCTGACCGCGATGTCCTGCCTGGCACCTGTGTCTGGTCTATTGCTAGTGAGCTCATCGAGAAGAGGTTGGCTAAGGTCAAGGGTGGGTGGGTGAGTGGGTGCATGAAGCCCTGTCAGGGGTCCAGATGCTGGGCATCTCCTCCTAGCTGTGCACTGTCCAGCCTGGGCACAGCGGGCCCCTCCTGAAGCTATTCCCAGGCGGTATGCTGGACTAAGTTGCCACAGGACCTGCAGCCTACCCACTCTCCCCTAGGTGCCGCCGGATGGTGGTGGTTGTCTCTGATGATTACCTGCAGAGCAAGGAATGTGACTTCCAGACCAAATTTGCACTCAGCCTCTCTCCAGGTAAGCTCAACCCTAGTCTGGCCAGAAAATGAAGGAGTGAGTAGGTGGGGTCTCTGGATTGTCAGCCTTCCCTCCCCAATGCAGATACAGTACCAAAGAACTCCTGAAGACCTCTACACCTGAGCTCATGTGCATGTGTGTCTTTATGTGTGAGTGAATGTGTGCCAGGGCTGCTTAGATGGGGGATGGCTGTTGTTAACCCCTGGGTTGAAGACGGGGCCTGTCCCACCATGGGGCAAGGGCCTGATGCCAGCATGGTACCCCTTTTCTTACAGGTGCCCATCAGAAGCGACTGATCCCCATCAAGTACAAGGCAATGAACAAAGAGTTCCCCAGCATCCTGAGGTTCATCACCGTCTGCGACTACACCAATCCCTGCACCAAATCTTGGTTCTGGACTCGCCTTGCCAAGGCCCTGTCCCTGCCCTGACGACTGCTCTGGGACTCTGGGTGTGTGTGTATCTGTCTGCCTGTCCATGCACTTCTGCCCTGCCTCCTCTGGTTGTAGGAGGAATCTGTGCTTTATTTGCCTCTCAATTCCTAGAGATGCCAACTCCACAGACACATCTGTCACAGCTGGACATCACATTTTATGTCCTGCATGGAACCAGTGGCTGTGAGTGGCTTGTCCACTTGCTGGCTTACCATCCAGGACAGTATGGAACAGGACCAGCTGGGACTAGCAGAGCCAGCTCCGAGCTATTCATATACCTTCAGTTTCAGTTTACCCACCTGAACAGTAGGATGGGGAGAACAGAGAGTAGTTGTGTTTAAATCCCTGTAGGAAATGGTGAAGCATAGCTCTGGATCTCCTGGGGGTGACCAATCTTGGCTGAGGGAGAGCTGGCTTTTGCTGGACTACCTGCTGGCCACTGCTGGGACCATGACACTGCTGGGGCAGCTGCTTCCACAATGATGCCTACTGATGCTTCAGTGCCTCTTTGCTCGCTTCCTGTTCCACTGCCTCCTTCCTCACAGGGCAGGTGGGGAAGCAGGGTGGCCCAGCACAAAGGGATCCCACCTTGAAGCTTATTTCCTAATGAGTCCACCTCTTATCTGCATCTTTGACACCTCCCAGCTTCTGCCCAACTTTCAGCAGCAGCAAGTCCTCGAGAGACTGGCCTGAGTAGCCCGAGCTGCTTTTCATTTCTACCTGGCAAGATGCCTGTGGTCATGCCCTCAGCTACACCTGGCATGAGAAGGGATCCTGGCCTCTGGCATATCCATCAAGTATGAGTTCTGGGGATGAGTCTCTGTAATGATATGAGCAGGGAGCCTTCCCCACTGCACCACCCACAGAGAGCTTTCCCACCAACTTCGTACCTTGATTGCCTTACAAAGTTGTTTGTTTACAAACAGCGATCATACAAGACCACCTGCCCCAAAGCTTATGGGTACACAGGCACAAACTCACACACGGACACACACATGTATATACAGACACATACTCTCACATACACAGGCACCTGCACATGCATGTTCCTCTAGGTACAGGTCCCAGGAACAGCTAGGTGGGAAAGTCCCACCACTGAGGGAGCCTAACCATGTCCCTGAACAAAAATGGGGCACTCTTATATTCCTTTTCTCTTGTGTCCCTACTCAGTGAGACCAAAGGACCCAGTGTACCAGTATTTATACCTTTAATGAAGCACAGAGAGAGAAGGAGAGATGCTTAAACTCACAGAACAATATACAGACACAGCTGTCCTGTCTCTCTCTCTCTCTCTCAACCCCCCAGAGCGATTTGTACATTACCCTCAAACTCTCCTTTGGGGAGAAGGTGTCATAGTCTTAGGTGTCTGTGCCCCAGGGCAGACCTTAGGACCCTAAATCAAATAGAAAATGCATCTCTGCTCCACTTCCAGCCAGGCTGGAGCAAGGTGCCTTTTCTCAGTGTCTTGGGAGGGACTGGAGGCCCCTCTGCATGATCTTGCTGAAGCGTTTAGCTGCCGTGCACCTGTCCCCCTTTAATACTGGGCATTTTAAAGTGATCTCTAGAAGTATCTTCTACATGTTTTATATGCATTATAATAATTTCAAAGATATCTGAGAAAAGCCTATATTTGCTATTCTTCCTGTATCCTGGAATATATCCTGTATCCTGGTTTATAATAAAGAACATTCGACCTTGGGAACGTTTGTGTGTATGAGTGGAAGAGGTCTGGAAACAGTAATGTGGGTAAGAGAATCTGGTCTACTGGGTGGGTTCCAGCGTATTTGGCAGGGGCTTCCTGAAAGCTGGGCCCCTCCTCAATGGTTCAGTCCTCAGCAGGGTTGCACGCAGAACCAGGAATACTGCCCTCAGCTACAGATATTCGGGAGACTGCCTCTGGGTCCTAGCCCAGGGCTGATCCAGGCTCCAGAGAGAGTCTGGAGGACCCCACACTCCAGCCACTGAGATTGTGCTGTTATTCCTAATGATCTTCTTTGGGCATATCTATGTTAATCCTAAAGGTACTGATCTATTTTTAAAGAAAATGTATTGCTTTTTTTACTGTTCAAGAGAATTTGGAAAATATAAAGAAAAAAAACTCACCCATAATAATCCCAGAGAGAAACTCTAGTGACATTTTAGAGCGCTCAGACATTGTCAGTGACAGTAGCTTTCGTCTCAGTGGTCTATCTGCTGCCATGTCCTGGCTGCTGAGCCACCTGGATGCTGTAGTCTCCCCAGCCTTGCCCCTGTGCCCTCAGGGACCCCTGGGAAGGCCCTGTGTACTCAGAGAACACCTGAGGCTGAAGCTTTCTCTCCAGGAAGAGAGCCACACTGTGGCCCTGGCAGTGCCCCCCAGATCTGTCCTGTGCCGCCCATGGCTAGGGACACAGTACTGGGCTGGTCCCCTTGTGGGATAAGACTCTCTTCTCTCAGGCCAGGCTGTTGACCCAAATGTGCTCTCCCCACCCCATCTGAGCTTCACACTCCTCATACCTCCCTGTCTCCAGTGTCTGCCTTCCCATTAGCTGGGTTCCCAAATGTAGATAAAACTTCCTCTTCTCATTTTCAGTTTTAGTCTCCTAGGAGCATTTAAAAGAGAAACTTTCCTTTTTCAGTAAAGAAAATTGTGGGGCTGTTGGGCCCCATAGGGTCGTGGGGTGTCCCTTATGCTGTGCTGAGGTGCAGGATCTGGGAAGTAAAGAGACAGGACACTGAAGAACTGGTGAAGAGCCGCTGGACTTTGGGGGCCACGCAACCTGTGAGTGGAGATCAGTGAGAGCTCTGAATGCCCAGAAGTGTCTGTATTTCTTAGGTACAAGCAGGGGGCAGGGTCGTCAGTGAGGTCATCATCTACAGGCTTAATAATAGGGCATACATAATCACATGAGTCACAAGTGAGGGGGCCACCTCATTATGTCACCTGGGCAGAGAGGTGGGCCATGCACAGTAGGGGGCCATGCTGTGTGCAGTAGTAGAGGGTTCGGTACAGAAAAGGAGTTCACCCCCATTAGGTCACTGAGGCAAGGAGGTGGGCTGTGTGCAACAGGTGTCATGCACAACACTTCTTATCTGGGGGCTGGAGACTTCAAAGGATTTCCAATAGAAGGATACTGTAAGCCAATGCAGTGGGAGCTGACAGACTTGTGCTCCTCTCTTAAGATATTTATGGGAGGATGATTTGAGCTAGCACAGAAGTGAGAAAAGACTGACAGGGTGTACAGCCTCCATGCCTGGTCACACCAGAGGAGTTCTTCTCCCTCGGTTATTTCCAGGATCTCAGGCCTGAGGCCTACTTTCCACAGGAACTGGATGCAAGGCACTACAACTTCTTTATCAGGAGGAGAGGCTCTTGCTCCAAGCCTGCCATATGGAGTACGTCCTTTCAGA
This sequence comes from Callithrix jacchus, assembly GCF_049354715.1. NCBI lineage: Eukaryota > Metazoa > Chordata > Mammalia > Primates > Cebidae > Callithrix > Callithrix jacchus. The sequence goes on from NC_133518.1 coordinate 76,000,174, forward strand.
CAGGGAAGCCATGGCCTGGGTCTTTGGTTCTTGTCCTGGCCTGGCTGTTTTCCCATGTACTGCTTCTGTTCTGTGACTGCTCTAGGCATTCCTCCTACTACAAACTACTGTAAAGTTATATGGAAGGATTATGTAAATCAGCACTAAATGTGTCAGTTCAGCTCTGACTACAATACCTATATGATTATATAGAAAGATTATATGGGACTAAGTATGATTATATATATATGCTAGATATAGTAAGCAGTGAGTTATGTTTCAGGCACTAACTATGCCTGGGGTCTGCACAGTTCTCCTTCCTCAGTGCCCTAAGGGGTGTTACCCACAGAAAACCTGCTAAAATTATCAAAGGCAAAGCAGGAAACTTTGGAGAGCAGCAAAGTTGAAATTCAAAACTGCGATTCTGCATGATGATGGACCTGTATTCTGCCACAAGTCAATGTCCAGGGAGAAAATTAGGGATAGGAATTTCCTCTAGATTAGATAAGACTTGGGTCGTAACAATCAAATGTACTAATATAGTATGACTTTGCTGGATGCTGTTTCAAACAGACCAATTGTAAAAAGACAATATTGGCTCATATTTATATTATGACCCAACTATATATTTATATATATTCCAAATTTATATTATGACCCAATTACTTATTTATATATATTTTCCAAATATTAACCTTATATAAGGGGTTAATTAACCTTACATAAGGGCAAGGCTGGGGAGACTACAGCATCCAGGTGGCTCAGGAGCCAGGACATGGCAGCAGATAGACCATGAGACAAAAGCTACTGTATTTATATATATTTTCCAAATATTAACCCTTATATAAGGTTAACCCCAAATATATATAAATACATAATTGGGTAATAATATAATATAGGGCTATATAACCCCTCATATAAGGGGTTAATATTTGGAATACATAAAAAACTCTAACAACTCAACAAAAGAAACAAACAACCTGACTCAAAAATGGGCGAAAGACTGTACACATGTTTCTCCAAAGAAGATATACAGACGAGGGCCTGGTGTGGTGGTTCATGTCTATAATCTCAGTACTTTGGGAGGCTGAGGTGGGTGGATTGCTCGAGCCCAGGAATTACAGACCAGTCTGGGCTATACGGCAAAACCCTGTCTCTACAAAAAATACAAAAATTAGCCAGGCATAGTGGCATGTACCTGTAGTCCCAGACACTCAGGAGGTTGAGGTGAGAAGATCGCCTAGGAGATAAAGGTTGCCATGAGCCAAGACTGCACCACTGCACTATAGCTTGGGCAGTAGAATGAGGCCCTGCCTAAAAAAAAAAAAAGAAATGAAACAAGCAAAAAGTAAAAGATATATAAATGGTCAATATGCACATAAAACTATGCTCAATATCACTAATTATGGAAATGCAAATCAGAACCACCATGAGATAGATACCACATCTTACCCATTAGGATGGCTATGATCAAAAGAAAACACCACACAATATAACAAGCATTCATGAAGATGTGGAGAAATCAGAACCTTTGTACACTTTTGATTGGAATATAAAATGGTATAGCTGCTATAGTAAACAGTATGGCAACTCCTCAAAAACTTACAAACAGAATTACCATACGTCTACCAATTCCACTTAGGAGTATATACCCCAAAGAACTGAAAGCAGAGTCTTGAAGACACGTTTGTAGACCCATGTTTGTAGCAGCATTATTCACAATAGACAAAAGGTGTAACCAAGCCAACATCTATCTTTTCTTTTTTTTTTTTTTTTTTTGAGACAGAGTTTTGCTCTTGTTGCCCAGGCTGGGTTGCAATGGTGTGATCTCGACTCAGTGCAACCTCCACCTCCCAGGTTCAAGAAATTCTCCTACCTCAGCCTCCCAAGTAGCTGGGATTACAGGCATACATCAGCACACTCAGCTAATTTTGTATTTTTAGTAGAGACGGGGTTTCTCCATGTTGGTCAGGCTGGTCTTGAACTCCCAACCTCAGGTAATCCACCCACCTCGGCTTCCCAAAGTGCTAGAATGACAGGTCTGAGCCACCGTGCCTGGCCCAAACCAACATCTATCAGCAGTTGAATGGATCAATGAAATGTGGTATACATGTACAACAGAATATTATTTAGCCTTAAAAATGAAAGACATTTTGATGCATGCTGCAATATCGATGAACCTTGATGATATTATGCTAAGTGAAATAAGACAGGCTGGGCACAGTGGCTCATGCCTGTAATCCCAGCACTTTGAGAGGCCAAGGTGGGTGGATCATTTGAGGTCAGGAGTTCAAGACCAGCTTGGCACACATGGAGAAACCCTGTCTCTACAAAAAATACAAAAATTAGCTAGGTGTGGTAGTGCATTCCTGTAAGCCCAGCTACTTGGAAGGCTGAGGTAGGAGAATCGCTTGCACCTGGGAGGCGGAGGTTTTAGAGATCATGTCACTGCGCTAATAGAGCAAGAATCTGTCTCAAAAAAAAAAAAATCACAGAGCAGAACATTGGGCTGGTAAGCATGGAAGATGCAGAGATGAGGGGGTGCACCATCAGTTTAGGGGAATATTGTCCCCACTGGCTGCTTTTTGCCAGATGACGCAGAAGAAATGTTTTAAATGCCCTTGGGGATGGCTGGTTCTGAGACAATATAGAGTGAAAACACTTCTCCTTATTCCCTCTGCGAAATACGGCCAAACACCCTGGACATTATATAAAACACAAATATAAGGAGACTCTGAGAGGTGGCAAGAAGATAGAATGTTAGGGACCTCAAGATCTGTGAAATGGCATGGCATTGGCCTAGGGTTTTCTTTTTGCCTATGCCTAATAGATCTCAGACTGAGTATGGAGAAGGCAGAAACCTATAAACTAATGAGTATGGGTAAAGGGAAAAAAGGAAAACCTGCTCTTACTAGCCAAAGGACCAGAAAGGGACAGTCTCGCATGAAAGAAAATTTGCAGAAAATAACCACTCCAGCTAAACCACAGAAAAATTGTCATATTACCTACACTCTGCCAGCAAAGGCCAAATGGGAACCTAATCTTCCACTCCCACTTGCTTGGGTGTCGGAAGGGGTCTGGTAGAGAGTCAAGACTTTCACCACTGCCCAGCATAATGTCCTCTATCATGTCAGTGGAGACCAGATGGGGAGCAGTAACAAGGCACCCTTTCTCCCTATCAGGGGAGGCTTAGTGGGCAGCCTGCACTCTCACCCTGACCCAGCAGTAAGTAGGCACTGTCTCTCTTGCTCTCCCTCACTTCTACCCTGGGATGTCAATAGAGAAACCTGCACTTCTACCTCTACCAGACAGCATTGTTTTGATGTCAAAGAAGGCTAACTAAAATAGAAGTTCTAAATGAGACCACCCTTATAACATAGCGTCCAAAATGTCCATGGTTGTAAATTACTCATCGTACCAAGAACTAGGGAAATTTCAACTAGAGCAAGAAAAGACAATCAACAGATGCTAACCCCAAAATGGCACAGATGTTAAAATTATCTGACAAGAATTTTAAAGCAGCCAGTGCAAAGATGCTTCAATAAGTAATTGTGGACATGCTCGAAACAATTTTTTTAAAGTCTCAGAAGAGAAATAGAAGATATGAATAACTAAATTGAAATTTTAGCACTGAAAAGAAAAAGAAAAACTTACGACATGGGTTCTGTTGCAAGATGTCGATAGTAAAGAAGAGAGACCAATAGGAACCACCCAATCTGAACAAAAGAGAGGAATAGACTGGAAAAAAAGTATGTCTCAAGAATTTGTGAGACAACAAAAAAAGGTCTAATATGATGTATGTCATCAGAGTCCCAAAAGAAGATGAGAAAGAAATTGGAGCTAAAAACGTATTCATATAAATACGGTTAAAACTTTGCCTAATAAGGCAAAAAAAATAAAAAACCCTCATAAACCTATAGAGCCAAGAAGGTGAGCAAACCCCAACCATTATAAACCCCAAGAAATCCACATCAAGGTGCATCATAGTCTAACCTCTGAGAATTAAATAAACAAATATTGCATTAGCCAAAGAGAAATGATGCCTTACAATAATGAACAAATTTTTGAATGGCAGTAGATTTCTTTCATCAGAAGTCATGGAGGTCAGAAGACATTGACACAACGTTTTTAAAAGACTGGAAAAAAAAGAACTGTCAACTCAAAATTCTATATCCAGTGTAAACATTCTTCAGGAATGAAGAGGAAATCAAGATATCCTCAGATGAAGAAAATGACAAGAATCTGGCATTCAACAGCAAGCCTACCCTGAAAGAATAGCTAAAGGAAGTTTTTGAAAAAGAAAGTAATACAAGAAAAAAAAAACCTTTGAAAACTAAGAAAGAATAACAAGAGAAACAGTAAAATATGAGTAAACTGAGTATGCTTTGGTTTTCTTAAATTGTCAAAATTACATCTGATGGTTTAAGCAAAAGATTAGTGGTTATGTGCAGTATAGATTAAGGAAGTTGATAAGCACAGTGGTAATTTCTGCTTGAGGCAATTTCACAAACAAAAAAGAGAAATGAAATGACTACTGGCTGGGAAAAGAAACTTTGGGATCCCCACAATTTCCTCTTTCCTCAAAATATCAAACTCCTCAGGTTACCTGTCCTAAGCACTCCATGCATTGTCTGATGTGGTTTTCAAGTTATGTACAGGAAATATTTGAGACAGTTATAAATGAGGGAAGAGTCAAGGCACTTAGAGCAAGGGAAGACCTCTCTACTTCACTGAAACTGATAAAATGTTGACACAAGTAGAACTGTGATAAGTCAACATATGTATAATGTTACACCTGGAGCGCCTACTAAAAAAATCTGTTCAAACAGATGCTCTCAAACACTATAAATAAATCAAAATGAAATTCTAATTTCATTTGGAAGTGCCCAAATTATAGAGCTGCAGAACAGATCAGTGGCTGCCAGAGTTTTGGGGTGGTGAGGGAGAGGAGTGGGTGTGACCACAAAGAGGCAGAGTTTTAAGATGTTGCAGTACAGTAGCTCTGTATCTTGATTTTGGTGGTGGTTACACAAATCTATACATGTGATAAAATGGCACAGAACTGTACACACGTTATACCAATGTCAAGTTGTTGCTTTTAATATTGCACTATAGTTACGTAAGATGTATTCACTGTGGGAAATTGTACTGAGGGTATGGGAACCTCCCTGTATTATTTTTGTAACTTCCTGTAAATCTATAATTATTTCAAGATAAAAATTCAAATTTTAATTTAATGTAATTCATATAGCTTAATATTGTATTAACATTACATTTATTAATTAATAAGTAAATATGTAAGTAAATTTTTTTTTGAGATGGGGTCTCACTCTGGTGCCCTGGCTGGAGTGCATTGGCATGATCACAGCTCACTGAAACTGCAACCTCTGCCTCCTGAGCTCAAGTAATCCCCCTAGTTCAGCAACCTGAGTAGCTGAGATTACAGGTGCACACCACCACATTAGGCTACTTTTTCTTTTTGTAGAGACAGAGTTTCACTATGTCTCCCATGCTGGTGTCAAACTCCTGGGCTCAGGTGATCCACCTGCCTCAGCCTCCCAAAGTGTTGCTGGGATTATAGGCATGAACCACTGTGCCCAGTCAGAGGTAAACTTATTGATACTGAAGTTTGCTAATATTTTATATTAATATTTTATATTAATAATATAAATGTAATTTAATTATTTTAATTAAATATATGCATAAAGTAGAAACAAAAGCCTCTGGGTGCTTATGCAATGACCAAAGCTTAATTTTCCATCTTGATTTTTTTTTTAATTGCATTTTAGGTTTGGGGGTACATCTTGATTTTTAAGAAGAATATTTTTCATTATAAAAGTGATCACAGGCTGGGCGCCGTTGCTCACGACTGTAATCCAAGCACTTTGGAGGCCAAGGCGGGTGAATCACCTGAGGTTGGGAGTTCAAGACCAGCCTGACCAACATGGTGAAATCCCATCTTTAAAAATAAATAAATAAATAAATAAATAAAAGCGATCATTGATAAATATATTTATTATGCATATATAAAAGTACATGTATTTTTAATCACCATTTCATTTAATGTTGAAAAAACTGACCAACTTGGTTTTTGAGGACCTACTTATTATATTGGTCCAGGTGAAAAGCAGAATATAAAGCTAAGCTAGGCATGGCTATGTTCTCAAGAAACTTAAAACCCAATGGAATAATTGAGGCACAAACACAGAAGATCTGAAGAACTCAAGAGTTAGACAACAGAATTCTCCATAACAGATGTGCTGGCTGGTGCCAAAGGCAGTATGTCCTTCAAGTCCTTCAGACCTGTGGGAGATCTTGAAAAGATGATCTTGAGGGGCTTTGAAAGGTGGTAGAAGTGAAAGGGTAGACACCAAGAGGAGAAGGAGATTCAAGCAGTAAGGAAATAATTTAAGCAGAAGGGGAAAGTGAGAGGCATATTTAGGGGCAGGGAACAGACTGGTAGGACAAGACCCTTCAAGTTCCGTAGGAATGACTGGGGGCCCTGAAACTCAGGCTGCAACAGGGAGCATGGATTGTGTCCGGCTAGAAAGGAATTGTTAAAACCAGAGGATGGAGAAAATTAGTTTAGGGGTTATACGCAAGATAGATTAGAGAAGTTGATAAGCACAGCGGTAGTTTCTGCTATAGGCAACTATTCAAGTGAAAATGAGAAATGAAGTGACTGCTGGATAGGAGGGAGAATCTGGAGTCTCCAGAATTTCCTCCTTCCTCAGATCAAATGGCCCATTCCAGTGTCCATTGTCCTAAACACTCATGCATTAATTCAACTTGCAATAACACATCCCCAAGGTCATCAGGGTGGGCCTAGGCCAAGGACATATGAGGTAGGTCTCATGTGGCTCTGGTTCAACATGGTTCTTCTGCTTGCTTATCTGTAAGTGAAAATGAATGTGTTTTAAAAACATCAACCTCAGCTGCTTCAAGTGTCACCTCTTTCTAAAACAGGGCTATCCAACAGAAATATGATCTGAGCCACATATATAATCGAAAATTTTCTAGCAGCCACATTAAAAAAAGTAGTAAGAAGCAAGCAAATTAATTTCAATAACATATTTTGTTTAATCCAAGGATCTAAAATATATAAAATATATCTAAAATATCATTTACATAAAAACGATATCTCTAAAATATTATATCAACATGTAATATATATAAAAACTATCAATGGCCGGGGGGGTGGCTCATGCCTATTATCCCAGCACTTTGGGAGGCCAAGGCGGGTGGATCACGAGGTCAAGAGATCAAGACCATCCTGGTCAACATGGTGAAACCCCGTCTCTAGTAAAAATACAAAAATTACCTGGGCTTGGTGGTACAGCCTGTAGTCCCAGCTACTCGGGAGGCTGAGGCAGGAGAGTTGCTTGAACCCAGGAGGCGGAGGTTGCGGTGAGCGGAGATCGCGCCATTGCACTCCAGCCTGGGTAAGAAGAGCGAAACTCCGGCTTAAAACAAAAAAAAAAAACACTATCAATGAGACTTTACATTGTTTTCACATTGAGTCTGGAAAAGGCACTGCATATTTTACACTTCTAGCACCTCTCAATTTGGACTAGCCACAATTCAAGTGCCAATCACTACATGTGGCTAGTGGCTACTACGCATTGGATTGTGGGTATATGGAACACAGCTACTCAGTGTGGTCCCTGGACCAGCAATATTGACACCACTTATTAGAAATGAAGACTCTCAGGTCCTACCCCAAACCTAATTCATCACATACTGTACTTTGATAGGAGCCCCAAGTGACTGACATAGAAAGGTTGAGAAGCGTTGCCCCATGCATTTGGGTAGAGAGACCTAGGATAACAGTGTTTTTGGCTATCCAGCATCGACATTCCATCTCCTCATTTAGATTCCATGCCATGATTTCCCTCAGTCCTAGCTCCACACACAGACCAAAACCCAAGCCTCAGAACTATGATTGGTTCAGATATGTCATGTGACTTGACCGGAAGCAGTGAGACACAATGATTCCTTCCGCAGTTCCCACTGTGATTGAATGTAAAAGGCTTTAAATTCTGGAGCCACTTTGGAGCTTGCTGGGTGGAGAGCCATCATGCTCCAAAGTGGCTCCAGAATTTATATTTGTGAATGAGGATTTATGTTTGAAGCCCGTAAACAGGAGAAAACCAGATACAGATGACATCATGTGAGCCCCTGCTTCAAGCCTTATTGCTGGAATTTTCAGATATGTGGGCCAGCAAATTCTCTGTTTAAACTAGTTTGGGTTGTGTGCTAGATATGATCTGTCTTCTCCTCCACATCTCCCCTTGTTCTCCACCAGGCTCTGTGCCCTGAGATACTGACTTTCAAGGATTACATCAACAGGCTCCCCTTGCCCACTGGTTTCCTGTTGGGCTTGGCCAATGGGAGGCACCAGTAGGGAGATCAGAGAGCAGGAAAAGAATGAATTCAGGGTATTTATTCCCTTGGCTCTCTTGTGGGATTGCTGAGGGCTGATTAGACCTCTCTACAAAACGCTACAGATACTTTCAGGCAGTCTTCTCTCTCCTACCTTCTCTGCTTCTAGCTGGCCTTAGTCCTCTTGTTCTGGTAGGCGTAAGAGTGATATGACTTCTGGAGGTTGTTGGCTCTAGAGTACTGCACTATTCCATTTGGTTTCCCTGCCTATGCCTTTGCATCGCTCTTTGCACCAGGCTCTGTGACCCAATATACTGACAGGTTCCCCTTGCCCACAGGCTACCTCTTGGTCTTGGCCAATGGGAGGCATCAGTGGGAGATCAGAAAGTAGGAAAAGAAAACTTCCTTTATTAAACTGTCCTCAAATTGTCCATTTTGAGGTGCCATTTGTTTCCTGTTAGGACCTGACTAGCATAGTAATTGGTATCGGGAGTAGCCTGAAGCCAAGCCCAGCTGAGTTCAACATAGGTCAGCTGATCTGTAGACACTGGAACAAGAAGTAAATGCTTAATTTTATGTGCCACTGATATTTTGTGGTTGTCCACACAGCATCTTTGTGGCAATAACTAACCAATGCCCTCTGTACAGTGATGTGATTAAGTTATGAGGAATGGAATGTAAGAGGAAGTGATATGTTCAACTCTTAGTTTGTAACCTCAGCAGAAAGGTGTGTGCCCTCTATTTTCAAAATCTACCCATCTCATGCTGCAGAAATGTGGGTGTGGTTGTGGGAGCTGGAAACTGCATGTTGAGGATGGCACACATCAGATGGTTAGAGCCTGGGTCCCTGACACTACAGAGTTGAAGTATCAGTCAGGGCTGCTTACATTCAGACTTTTATGTCAGAGCAAAATAGATTTCTTCCCTTTCCTTTTTTTTTTTTTCTTTTTTTTTTGAGACAGGGTTCCACTCTGTCACTCAGGCTGGTGTGCAGTGGTGCAATCTCAACTCACTGCAACCTCCACATCCCGGGTTCATGTGATTCCTCTGCCTCAGCCTCCCCGAATAGCTGGGATTACAGGCACATACCACCACGCCTGGCTAATTTTTGCATTTTTAGTAGAGACAGGGTTTCACCATGTTGGCCAGGCTGGTCTTGAACTCCTGAGCTCAAACAATCCACCCACCTGGGCCTCCCAAAATGCTGGGATTATAGGCATGAGCCACCACACCCAGCCAGAGTGAAACGCATTTCTATCTGGCCATTGTTACAGCAGGAATGCTGGCATCCTAGTTTGGGTTTTCTGCCACTAGCAACCGAGACAAATGGGTTTGCTGCAAGCCCCTCACAGTGCTCCTGCATCCCAGCCCCTCCATGGCCACTGAGAGTCTGCTTCCTGTTCTGCTGTGGGTCCTGCCCACTTTGCTGTTGAACACTGGGCCCATCCATAATCTGCCCTGAGTCACTACTGCTCCTGTCACAAGGGCCCTCTTTCCTGCTCTACTGTCAACTGTGTGGGTGTATCCAGCTTCACTGAAGGGCTGGCTGTAACTGAACAATTCATATGTCTGCTCTGTAATTTAAAGCATAAAAATCATTAGAATAGGTAAGCACATTTACTCATCCTACAATTCTATGTAAAGGGTCATAGAGGTGCGAAGGCAGTGTAGCTTCCTTGTTTTCTATAACTGAATCTTTTGAATGAACCCCTGCCCTGCTGGGTGGGAAGGGGAAATTTAGCTTGCCAATTAACAATATATCAGAGGATTTCTTTGGTGTCTTTGTGGGTAACTTGATCACTCTTAGGCAAATGCTGTTTATTAGGCCTCCTTCCCTTCTCCCTTCATCTTGCCAAGCTGGTGTCTGAGAGTCTAGGAAAGAGAAGGCTCATGTGACCTTGTGGTAGAAAGAAAGGGTTGCCTTGGGTCTCTGTAAGCAGGTCCTTGTACTGTCCTCTGGCTCTGCCTTGGAGTGCCTGACCTCATCTGATTCCTGAGTTGCTATGTCACCTGCTGAGATGCAGCGGGCCTCTTCTGGCCTTAGGAATGTGATGCCAGCATCCAGCACTGAAGTCTATAGTTCCAACCATTTTCTTTCAGCCACAAAGTCTCACCTCTGTAGGCTTTTATTTCAACTCTCTGTACAGGCCTCTACAACACCTTTCCATGCCTTCATGGGTCACAGGGAAGCTCTGTTTCTATGTAGGAATTGAAGGGGTTAAGTTATGGGCAAGGCATTCTGTAGGACAGTTTAATGTAATTCTATGTAAAGGGTCAATGTGGAACTGTATTACACTCATGCCCAACTAGACACGGCAGAGCTAACTGAATTAGCATTTACCTAAGAGAGACCAGGTGACCCATCATAGGAGGATAATGTCTTCACTGCCTGCTGGATGGGGTCCACTGCCATTCACCAGGAAAATAGTGCCAATTCTGGGGCCCAGGCCCCTTTGAACATTGGAAGATGATCTCCTCCTCAGGTAGATTGCTCACAGCTGTGCACATGGAGAATCATTCATAAATATTTGTGCATTGCATTTGATTGAGACTAAAGGGCACTTTCATTCCCATTTCCTGATGTCTTAATCATTCTAATTCAATGCTTACACAGGCAGAGCCCTCTCTAATTTTGGTAGACCCTGAACTCTAATTCACTTATTCAGGTCGGGTACCAAAGGCAAACAAGGCAAACAAAGCTTCACAATCCACTGGAAATCAAATAGAAAGCTTCTGTTTCCTTAATCAGATTTTGCAATAAGAAATGAGGCAGTGCCATGGGCAAGCAATGATGCCGCAGTGGCATGGTGTGAATGACATTATGCAGATGTCTGTTTTTCCTGAGTAAGCAGACCTGACTCAAACCATTCAGCATTGTTGCCCAATCTCTGTCTTTGTAATGCTTTATTCTATTTCCATCAACCTATAATTACCGCCTATCCCTTATTCAACACTTAAAATAAACCAGGCACTGTGCTAAGCATTTCCAGGAATTTCTGGAGCAAGTTTCTTAACCTTTCTGAGTTTTCTCATCTGTAAAACTGGCATAAAACCTTACAAGGCTATTTTACTGATTAAATGAGGTTTTTATGTCCTTTAGTGTGTTGCCTAGCACACTGTGAGCACTTAAATCTAATGGCTGGTCAGGGCTTGTCATCTGAATTCATGTTATAAAGTAAGCATTATTACATGCTGTCTGAATTTATTCAGATCCTGAGTTCAGAGAGTGGGAGATATCAAGTTATCTGAAAATAAATATGAATATTCAGTTCCTGGGTTTAGATAGTGATGGATACCTATAGTTTTGCATGTTTTATAAATTACAGCTGCCCCTCAGAGATACTCCTGCCCAAGGCTGAGAGTTGACTAGCATATTTTTTTGTAGATTTTCCTAAAAAGGGGAGAAAATCAGCTCTTCATAAGTTTTCAGACTGTCATTGTGCTGACAGGACTTAAGCCAGGCAAAACATGAAAACCCCAGAAAAATGCTTTACTTCTTTTCTAATCATAGGGTATTTCCACTCCTCACAGGGGACATACAACCTAATTTGAAATACAGAATATTCACAAAAAGACTATGGGTACATGGCACCACAGGCTAAGTACCCAGAAATGGTCTGAGAGAGGTGGTAACATACACAACTGCCCTCAGGGCTGGAACAATCTCAGAAAAAGCATTCCAGGGGGTGCAGGTGGAGCAGGGAGGGTGGGTTATCAGTTGAACCCAGCAGGGCAGGTAAGACCTGGACAGGTGGAGCCAAAGAAAAGTGGCATTCCTGGAAGGAGGGATGGGCTAAGCACAGGGACTGAGGGAGGCACAAGAGATCAGGTGGGAGTGGATCGTGTTGGAGTCTCCTCAGAGTAGAAGGGGAAGGGCTGGTGTGGGGGTGACATGAACACTGGTACTACCTGAAATATGAAATCGAATTTAAATTTGGAAACAAACTTGGAAAGAGCATGTGAACACTGATGAGTAGTTGAGTACGTGTGTACCCCTCACCCAGGTTTAGAATCAGAACGTGGCCTATATCATTTTAAGTCCTCCATCTGCCCCATCTGGGCTGCAGCCTTCTCCTTCCCCCCAGGGCCCTAATGTCCCCTAACTTGAACTGTCTTAGTCCTCTCCTTGCTTTTCTTAAGCATCTAACACAGAAGTTTACTCAATTGTAATTTCTCTGATCTTTTTGTGAATGCAATCATACTCTGAATTCTTCTGTTACTTTGTTTCTATCAACATTGTTTTTCTGTGTGTGTTGAGGGGTGGGGTTATTCTGTTTTGTTTTTCTGGCACAGTCTCCCTCTGTCACCCAGGCTAGAGTGCTGTGGTGTGATCTCAGCTCACGGCAACCTCTGCCTCCTGGGTTCAAGCAAATTTCCTGCCTCAGCCTCCACAGTATTTGGGATTACAGGTGCCTGCCACCTTGCCTGGCTAATTGTATTTTTAGAAGAGACCGGCTTTCACCATGTTGTCCAGGCTTGTCTCAAACTCCTGATCTCAGCCTCCTAAAGTGCTGGGATGACAGTTGTGAGCCACTGTGCCCCACCTGTTTTGGGATTCATCTGTTTTACACAGCTGTAGGTAATTTCTGCTGCTATGTAATGTCCATTGTATGAATACTTCTACAGTCTATTGGGATGGTTTCCTTTACTTAGCCATTACAAAACTTGCTGATGTAGGTGTTCTATCTAGTATGTATTATTTGGACTACATGTACAAAAGTTTATTTTGGGTTGAGTAGAATTGCTGGGCTATAGGGGAGGCACAGGTTCTACTTTGCTAGGTAATTCCAAGCTGTTTTCCAGGGACATTGCATCAATTTACATTCCAACTAGCAGAGGATGAGAGTTTCTGTTTTCCTCATCTTGGCCAACATTTAGTATTCTCCGGCTTTTTAGTTTTTACCTATTGGTGAGGGGTCAAGTGATATCTCATTTTAGTTTTAGTTTGCAGTTTCCTGACTAATGTAGCTTAAATTTTTGATTAGGGGCTCCCAAAATACTTTTGTGAAATCAATCTCGGTGAATTGTTCCCAGCAATTTAAGTCACATTGTGTTATTTGCTATTTCTCCTTATAAAGAGCTCAAGCAATACACAGAAAGCAAATGTGTATTGCACCTCCATGCACCTTCCAGAACTTACTGTATATACTTACATACAGTTAGAAATTGAATTTACTTTACAGTTGCTTATTTACCTTAATATAGATCCCCCTATTTCTGTAGGCACAGATCTATTTCATTCATTCTTTCTTTGTTTTCGAGACAGTTCTCACTCTGTTGTCCAGCCTATACTGCAATGGCATAATCATGGCTCACTGCAGCCATGACCTCCCAGGCTCAAGTGATCCTCTCACCTCAGCCTCCCAAGTAGCTGGGACCACAGATGCACACTACCATGCCCGGCTAACACTGGTATTTTTTGTAGAGACAGGGTTTTGCCATGTTGCCCAGGCTGGTCTTGAACTCCTAGGCTCCAGCGATCTGCTTGCCTCAGCCTCCCAAAGTGCTAGGATTACGGGTGTGAGCCACTGTGCCCTGCTTACTTCATTCTTTCTAATTGTTGTGTAATGTTTCATAGTATGGATGAACCATAATTTTAGCAGTCCACACTTTCTCAATTAATTAATTTTTTTGAACAAGTAACATGGACTTATACCATCCAAAATGTAAAAAAGTGTATATCCCTCCCACTCCTTTTCCTCAACAAGTCATTACTCTTGGCCTGGAGGTAGCCAAAACAAGCATTTGTGTAGAAATTGGCTAGATGCTCACCAATGCCATCTGTTTCTTCGTCCTGAGCACACAGAAGCTGTTTCTCAGTTTCCTAGAGTTAGGTTGAAGTCAGATGACTCGGTCTGACCAACACAACATGGGAAGAGGGAACAGACAGAGCTAAGCCTTGGCCCATTTCGTGGTGTTCTGTCTCTCAACTGACTGGCTGGCTGAAGGCAGAGGATACAGCAAAGACTCCAAGAAGGCCCCAGAGGATGGTGGTGCTACAAGATGGAGACAGCCAAAATGTCTCATTCTCCTCTTGAAGGAGAGGGACCAGAGACCTCTGCACTGGACTTTATGTGTATGAGAAAAAAGCTTTTGGGTTAAGTCACCCAGATTTTTAGGTTGTTACTTCAGCTGGTATCAATTACGTTAACACAGAAAGTGTCTTATGTGTTCTGAGATGTTCCACATAATATACACAAGCAATTACCAGTCCTCTATCAAAGAACACATAGGCTGTTTCTAAATTTTCTCTATTACAATAATGACACAATAAACTTCCTCATGAACTGGGTGTTCAGACATATTAAACCTTTGAGAGTGTTTGAAACGCTGCAGGCACTTAGGAACCTGCTCCACCCCAGTCAGGTATTTCCCGTCTTTTGCTTAATTCAGCTTGAGCTCATCTAGTTGGCATGGTGCCAGCCTGGGAGAACCTGAAGCTCCTTTCGGCTCAGAATCCAGCTTCATGCTGAGACTGTACCTCCTGCACGGACAGACTTTTTTTTCTTACAATAACATTTATACATATGCATTTCTTGCAGGCCTTGAGGGCCCGTCACTTTAGACCTTCATTTCCTGGGATTGCCAAGCTGTCAGTTTCTCACCAGGCTCCAGACTCCTAGCTCAATCACGTCTCCTCTACTCTCACACTCCATCTGTTTAATCAACACTGCGCCTGAATGCATGCCTCTGCAGGGTACTACTCCAGGCACGAAGTGAAAAGCACACCGAAGGGGGTTTGGTCATTGTCACCCTCCCACCCTCCCATCATGTGAAGTGTGACATGTGATAAGAGATAGATGGGAGGAAATAAATTCTAGCAGTCTATAATCGGTCCTGGTACTGACACGAAATTGCTGAGAAAATCAGCTCAGGTCAGAGATATAAGGTTGTGCTTTTCTTTATATTCAGGTTTCTCATATAGAGAACACATTAATTTTTAGACTTCAAAAGTAGTTTTTTAATCAAAGGAGCCTATAAAACTTGAATTGTTACAACTATAATTCCCCACTTCAAGGCCTCACTAGTCTTGAAATCAGTCTTTTTTCCCTCTATTCTGCAGGCACTAAAAGCAAAGCCCTATGCAAGTATGTTGCTTAATGGTAATAAAGTAAGAAGGAGAAACATGAATATACTTTTGTTCCACATTTCTCATTTCAGACAGTGAGTCTCAACTTTTGGGTTTATGCACAGTAGCAGATGCTGTCTATACTGTGCTTATAACCTTTGGGCCTACTCTGGAGTTTGCTTTTAGAGAGTTCTCAAACAAGAGCAAGACTGCCTGTGTCTACATGAATGCATTCTCCTACCTTTGGAGCGTGCTTTTCCAAGCACTGAGCTGGGTTGAGGTGCAGGAGTGTTAATACCCTAAAGAGGAAGGGAGCTGGTGGGAGAATAGCTCAGCTTCCTTGCCTCTTAGTGAGACAATTCTGAAGTGTGTTCCATAGTTTCCCAGATGACTCACAGCAGGATTAAGCCTGGTTGCCCAGACAGTGACCCCTCATTAATGCACCCTTAATGACTGTCCTTCCTTTCCTGTCTTACTTCTCCACTCCTTCAAAAGTGAAGTCGCCTCTTGGAGCCGCCTTCTTTGTTTTTGATACAGCCTCACTCTGTTGCCCAACTGGAGTGCAGTGGCTCAGTCTCGGCTCACTGCAACCTCTGCCTCCCGGGTTCAAGCGATTCTCCTGCCTCAGCCTCCTGAGTAGCTGGGATTACAGGCACCTGCCACCACGCCCAGCTAATTTTTTTTTTTTTTTTTGTATTTTTAGTAGGAACAGGGTTTCACCATGTTGGCCAGGCTGGTCTTGAACTCCTGACTTTGTGATCTGCCCACCTTGGCCTCCCAAAGTGCTGGGATTACAGGCATGAGCCGCCGCACCTGGCCCTCTTGGAGTCGCCTAAACGAACTATTCGTACCCAATTCCTGGTCTCAGAGCATGATAGTGGGGAAACCCAAACTAAGACACAGGCTCTTTTTGAAAATGTAAGGGAAAACAAGGTCCCTCTCCTTAGGAAAATATGCCATACTTCCAAGAAACCTAGCTAGGATCTGGTGAAATTCTGATAAAAGGGTCACGGTTCCAGAATCATCCTACCTTCCCTCTTCCCCCATTCCCTGAAGACTACTGAGAGAGCAATATACAAGAAGCAGCATCATAATATAATAGGAATAAAAGTATTAAAAGCTTCAAAAGTGCCCCAAATCCCCACTGTACCCTGTTTAAAATACAACTGACCCTTGAACAATGAGGACGTTAGGGTTACTAATCACCTACACAGTCAAAAATCCGTATATAACTTCGGTTCTCCCAAAACTGAATAACTAATAGCCTATGATTGATTGAAGTCTTACTGATAACATAAAGTAGATTAACACATATTTTGTAGTTATATGTATTATATACTGTACTTCTACAATAAAGCTACAGAAAATAAAATTTTTTAAAAAATCTAAGGAAGAGAAAATATATTTACTATTCATTAGGTGGAAGGGGATCATCATAAAGGGCTTCTCACTGTGTTCACATTGAGTAGGCTGAGGACAAGGAGGAAAAGGAGTGGCTGGTTGGTCTTGCTGTCTCAGGAGTGGCAGAAACAGAAGAAAATCCATGCATTATTATGAGCAGACCTCACAGTCCAAACCTGTGTTGCTTAAGGTGCTTACCACATGGCTGGCTTCCTAACTATTCTCTGTCACAGTATACATGCCTTTTCCTACATGATTTGCTTAGCTGCTTACTGTTTTCTATCGGACTGTTTCCTGAAAACAGAAATTGAGTCTGCTTTGGTCACCACTGTATACTTGGTGTTTATGACAATATTCTCTTTCACGTGGAAGATACTCTATAGGCTGAGAATGGGGTTGAGGTTTGGATTTCTGGCCTCAAAGAGCCATCAATTCCTTGCTCATTCAAATCACAGGATCCTAACCTCTATCAGGCTACATAGAAAAAATCAAGGAGACAGGAGAAATGAAATGAGTGGCTTTGCAGAGCAGGTTCTGGCTCAACAAATCCATCAAGCTACATGTGTGGAGGAGGCAGAACAGAATCCACTGGTGACCCTGCCTACCAAGAAATGAGCCAATTAACATCTTGAATTTTCACTATTAGATTAGTAGCTCCTATTCACTGGGGAAGGAGAAGAAAGGAGGAAGGTTGCCAAAATCTCTCCCTGAAGTACATCCTATTATATATATAATTTCTTTTTTTCTTTTCTGAGATGAAGTTTCACTCTCTGTCACCAAGGTTGGAGTGCAGTGGCACAATCTTGGCTCACTGCAGCCTCTGCCTCCTGCGTTCAAGAGATTCTCCTACCTCAGCCTCCTGAGTTCCTGGGATTACAGGCACCCGCCACCATGCCTGGCTAAGTTTTGTATTTTTAGTAGAGATGGGATTTCACCATGTTGGCCAGGCTAGTCCCAAACTCCTGACCTCAGGTAATCTACCCACCTGGGCCTCCCAAAATGCTGGGATTACAGGTGTAAGCCACTGTGCCTGGGGGCAAACAAACACACAATCTGAAGTCTGTCCATGGGTCACACAGCTCAACAACCCCGAGTTAAGAATTTCTGGTTTATAGACCTTTCTATTGGTACAAACCTTGAGGCTAATACTCACCATCAGATTTAGCTCCTTTCGGATACGTCGATCCCATCCCTCTCCTCCCTGCAGAAAGAAAAAGGCAGGACATAGGGTAGAGAAAGTGTAAGTAGTAACGGCTGAAACCACCTACAGCAAGGCCTGTGCTATGCTTTCTGGAATGGTGGCACCTTTGCTGTGCCTGGACTATTCCGTCCTCTCAATGTCCACCTGTTGAAATCATGTTAACTTTGCAAGGTCTGATACAAATGTTACTTTCTTCATGAAATGTTCTCCAATCCTACCAACCAAGTGGAAACCTGCTGGTAGCTTCTAGTTGACTGGTTTCACGGTCAGTGCACCTCCCGCACAGAGCTCGGCACAGACCTTCCGGTGCTTGCCGGTGTTTCCGAACCAAACCAAGCTCTCCTTGCCCAGTGCAGCAACACCAGATAGCCACACAGAGGTTTTGCTTCAGTAGAAAGGCAGGGTACCAAGAAAGGAGAGAACTGGCTTAGCTCATTAAGACCTGAACTTCCACGGCCTGCAGGAAAGGATTTTCTTTTTCCTTTGGAGATGGAGTCTCGCTCAGTTGCCCAGGCTGGAGTGCAATGGTGCAATCTCAGCTCATTGCAACTTCTGCCTCCTGGGTTCAAGCCATTGTCCTGCCTCACCTCCTGAATAGCTGGGACTACAGGCGCACACTGACAAGCTCAGCAAATTTTTTGTATTTTTTTAGTAGAGACGGGGTCTCGAACTCTGGAGCTTAGGCAATCCACCCGCCTCAGCCTCCTAAAGTGTTAGGATTACAGGCGTGAGCCACCACGCCCGGCTGCAGGAAAGGATTTCTAAAGATAGGGATATTTTCAGAAAAGCAGAAGTTACAATTAAAGTCATAAATCAATACACAGAGGTTATACATTGGTTTGACCTAAAAAGGCAGGACATCTCCAAGCAGGAGCTCACAGGTCATAAGTGGATTCGAAGATTTTCTGACTTGCGACTGGTTCAGGAGGTGAAGCTTTGTTCTAAAAATTTTGGATCAACAGAAAAGAATTTTAGCTGCGGCTTGTGGGCATGACCTTCTTCAGGAAGAAGAAACTTAGAGAAACAACAACAACAAAACCAGCAGCCACAGTTCAGTCCTCAGCTCCCCCTTCTCTGAGGTCTATGTGCCAGCAGATCCATTTGGTGGGGGGCTGGGTTTCTAAAAAACAACTCATGGACATGTGTTGATGTTATCTTTAGTTTTTATAGGGAACCAAACATGCCGTTATTTTAGCGTCTTTGGCTGTTGTTTTAAGTTACTACCACCTTCTTGCTTATCAAGCAGCTTATTAACTTTTCAAGGACTAAGTGCCTAGAGTTTCTCTTGAAGAAACTCAAGATTTTCATTTATTCCCATGGTTAGGGGCCTACAGGCCCTAAAAGGGGTCCCTGTTTCGTGTCAGCCGGGCTTTGGCGACGGTCTCTTCCTCACTGAAACCCCCACCTCCCGGGTTAAAGCAATTCTCCTGCCTCAGCCTCCCAAGTAGCTGGGATTACAGGCGCCCACCACCACGCCCAGCTAATTGTTTGTATTTTTAGTAGAGACGGGGTTTCACCATGTTGGCCAGGCTAGTCTTGAACTCCTGACCTAGGGTGATCCACCCGCCTCAGCCTCCCAAAGTGCTGGGATTACAAGTGTGAGCCAACGTATCCGGCCCAAGGTCTCCTCCTTATGACTACCATTGCACTGAAAGGTGTCCAACCTAAAAGACAGTTTCACACCTAGCCCTATCCCTGCTGCTCTTTACTTTTTAAAATCCAATTTACCAAGTGTGTTCAGCCTTCAGCTCGCTAATTTCTCCAACGGCCCTAACGTGGTCAAACGGAGAAAACTGAAGTTCAGTGGTGGGGGCAAGGGGTGACAGAAGTCAAGGCCCGTGAGTCGACCCCCAAACTCGTGGGTAGGTCTCACTTGTATGCCCAAGCCCTGTCAGGGGGCAAAAAACAAAGCCCCCAAGGCAGGTGCTTATTTGAGCTAAAGCTGCGAACAGACACAACCCCGTCTCCGCCCAATGCAGGAGGGAACTGCGGGAGACAGCACCGCGACAAGCGTTAGAAGAACGTCCGCCTTGAGAGAACGTCACCAGGCAAACTCCTAGTTTCACTCCGTCCGGTGGCCCAAAGCCTTTTATCCTAGTTGGCAGTGGGCCACACCCGAATGCTACCCCACCCAGCCGCTCCCTCAGGGCTTCTCCACACCCTGTGGAGCCCTTAGCACGTCTCGAGGGTGTGACGGTTACGCCGTGACGTCACTTCAGAGGAACCGAGGAAGGGGTAAGACGAGCAGGGTAATGGGGCTCTTGAAGGGTTGCAACCCTAACACAGACAAGCGCTCAGAGAGCCTGGAGGCGGGACCAATTTATGACTGACATCCACCCACACCCATTGCTTTTCTGATTCCTTCTCAAACAAACCAATGAATGCGACGACGGAGACAGCAACGTGCCCCAGGCGCTAGAAGAGGCTCTGCCTTTCTACTTGGCTGCCCTTTCGTCGCCATGCTTAGTGTGGCTACTGCCTCTGTGCTACTTTAGGCTCTCTTACGGCCTTTCGATGCCTTTGATGAAGCCCTTCCTAAGCATTTCTTCCCTTCCACCGCCAAATCCCACCTTTTCGGGTTTCTAGCTCGCTCACTTTATAGTCAGCCACACTGGATATGGCGGCCGGAGGCGGGGCCGAGGTGGGGCGTGACCGGCGCGGTGACGTCAGCGCGCTGCGTGTCGGCAGGTGGAGGGAGAAGGGAAAGTTTGGCCCGTGCGTGGGGCTGGGGTGAGGGCGGGACTGAGGGGCCGGGCCCAGGCGAAGCTTCTTTCGCTGGTGCTGCGGAGGCCGAGGACAGGACGTGGGCTGGGCTGGGCAGTGCCGGACACAGAGGAGCAAGAGGCGAGGTCCGCCGGAGCTCCGAGCCCCCGCCGCTCTGCAGCGCGGTGACCCCGCGCCCGGGCGCCGTCCGACCCGTGGCTGTTGAGAGACGATTGGTGGGGGCGCGGCGGCGGCTGGTGGGGGTGGGGAGACGCGCGGCGAGGAGACGAGCGAGGTCAGCGAGTTTGAGGGAGGACCGCGAGCCGCTGCCGCCGTCATGTCCGAGGACTCGAGTGCCCTGCCTTGGTCCATCAACAGGGACGATTACGAGCTGCAGGAGGTGATCGGTGAGAGCAGGCGCCGCGGAGGGGGGAGGCGCGGCACTGGGCGGTGGGGGACACGCGGGAACGTGGGGAGCCGCGCGAGTTCGGGGAGCGCAGCCCTCACAGGAAACCGTGGGGCGCTTGCGGTGCAAGGGGCTTGTAGGACGCGTGTGTTGAGGAGCGCGTGTGAGACGGGAAGGGGGTTTTGAGGCGCGCGCCTGTGAGGCGGGGTGGGGTGGGGTGGGGTTTGAGGGTGCCCAGGAGAGATTTGTGTACAGTGTTCTCAGATGTGTGGACAGGAGCGACCCATGTGTCTTGTAGAGAAAGAAAGTGCAGGTGTGGGACAGGCCTTTCCGAGGCTCTGGGAGAAACGGGATCTTGAAGTTGTGGCCACAGCCATCGATTTATGGGATTGTGGGATGGAAAAGGAGCTTTACTTTATTCCTCCATCCCTGCTGGAGCGAGCTGGGGGTCCTCCAGGTGAAGCTGCAGGAACCGCTCTGAGTAACCTAGACCCGACTTCCGACTCTTTCCAACTGACTTTCCAGTCGAGGAGGTAGATATTAAGTAAGTAGACACAAAGAATTAAAAAGGACCGGGCGCGGTGGCTCACGCCTGTAATCCCAGCACTTTGGGAGGCCGAGGCAGGCGGATCACGAGGTCAGGAGTTCGAGACCAGCCTGGCCAGTATGATGAAACCCCGTCTCTACTAAAAATACGAAAATTAGCCGGGCGTGGTGGCAGGCGCCTGTAATCCCAGCCATTTGGGAGGCTGAGGCAGAAGAATCGCTTGAACCCGGGAGGCGGAGGTTGCAGTGAGCCGAGATGGCACCTTTGCACTCCAGCCTGGGCGACAGAGCAAGACTCCATCTCAAAAAAAAAAAAAAAAAAAAAGAAGAAAAGAAAGAAAAAGAAGAGGCTTTGGGAAATACTATGAAGGAGATAAACGAGATGTTCTGATAGAGAATAACATGGAGATTTAGTTAGGGTGATTTAAAGGAAAATTCTTTTTCCGAAGCGATGACATTGCAGTTGAGCTCTGAAGGATGAAAAGAAGTGAGGATTAAGAGCCTCGGGAAGATTTTTCCTTACTGAGGGATGAGGAGATTCAGTGGCCTTGAGTAGGGGAAGAGCTTAATGTGTTTTAGGACCTGAAGGAAGGCTGGCAGGGATAGAAGAGGGAAGGGAGGAGCCAGAGCTTAGGGATATTCTCAGCCTTGGTACAGGCTTTGGAATTGTATTTTATCGCTGGAGACCCTCAAACAGTGCCTTGACGTGATCTGATAAACTGGGCTGGTGTGTGAAGAGATTTGAAGGGGGTCCAGGAATACCAGTTGGCAGAGACCAAACTTGCACAAACATAGACTGTAATTCTCACAGAAGCCTACGGATTGGGAGGAGCTGCAGACTGGGGATGAAGGGAATGTTTGTTGGACAAAGATAACCCAGTGACCTTGGAAATCAAAAGGGGGTGGGTTTAGCTATACAGGCTCAGTCCAACTGACATGAGCAGACCCCTGTGTATTGGAGGAAGGAGAATTGTCTACTTTGCCAGCATCCTGCACTAAAATTAGTTTTACAATAAAAGACCAACTGAAGACTCCTTAGCTGCCTTGGGGGTGTCAGTGTTTATTTCACTGTGTTTTTTAAAAAAAAAAAAACCAAAAAACTTTGTCAAACAATTTTTTACATTTTTTTATTTATTATTTTTTTTAAAGACAGGGTTTCACCATGTTGGTCAGGCTGGTCTTGAACTCCCGACCTCAGGTGATCCACCTGCCTTGGCCTTCAAAGTGCTTGGATTACAGACATGAGCCACCACACCCGGACAGACAGTTTGTTTTTTACTTTACTTGTCTCTTGTTTTAAAACCATCTGGGGTTAAAGGTATACTGGTTTGTGTAGGAGAAACAAAAACAAAAACACCTGGACTGAGTTTAATCTGAAAGACATCACATCTTGGCGGAAGCCACTTCTTGAGCCTGTGCCTTGCTACACACTGGGTCTTTGACATGTACTGCTTGTTTCTAAAGACAGTTAGCTAGTTCCCGGTCTTGATTGATTGCTTCCGGTTCCCCTAGTCAGAGTTTCATATTGAAGGAAAGGGTTCAATGGAAGATTCCAAAATGATGTCAGAGAAGTAAAGATGAGGTTCCCTATCATCATTTCAGAAGAAGAGTTTTTTCTGGTAGTGTGTCCATCTTTCTAGGGTGAAGAGGATGGTTGTAGTCGTTCTCAAAGCCTTTGCTGTTAAGGTGGCAAAGAATTTCAGAGTTGCAAAGGCGCTAGAGATTTTGTAATTTATTAATTTGGTGTCCTCGGACACATAGGATATCTGAGTGGGCAAAAGGGAGCTTCTCGGTCTTCCGGATAGGGTTAGTGTTCCTCACACTCACAAAGTGGTCCATGGTTTTTAAAAGGTTAGGAATGCCAATGTGACATGACCATCTTCTATAGATTTAAAACAACTTTACTGAGGTATAATTTAATATGAAATACAGCCATTTTAAGTGTGACATTGAGTGATTTTCAGTAAATTCCCTATGTTGTACAATTATCACCATAATCCAGTTTTAGAGTATTTCCGTCATCCTCATGAGATCTCTTGTACTTTCTTACAGTTAATCCCCTTTTCCACCCCCAGCCTTAGGCAACTGCAGATCTACTTTTTAATCTCTATAGACTTGCCTTTTTTGGACATTGCATATAAATGGGATCATATAACGTGGTGTTTCATATTTGGTTTCTTTCACTTAGCATAAATATCTTTTAATTTTTAAAAAACGATTTTGAGATGTAATTTACATAACATAAAATTTACCTGGTTAAAATGTACAACCCAATAATCTCAGTAAATTTACATAATTGTTCAGTCATCACCACAATCCAATTTTAGAACATTTCCATCATTCCAGAAAGATGCCTCATGTCCATTTGCAGTTACTCCCTGTTCCCACCCCCAGTCCCAGGCAATCACATATACTTTCTGTCTGTATAGATTTGCCCTTTCTGGACATTCATGTAAATGTAATCATATAATATATAGTCCTTTGTGTTCTGCTGCTTTTACTTCACATAATGCTTTTTGAGGTTCATCCATCTAGCATGTAGCAATACATGGTTCCTTTTTATTGGACACCAGTTGATGGATGGTGGATTGTTTCTGCTTTTTGGCTGTTTGGAATAAGGCTGCTGTGAGTATTCACATCAAGTCTTCTTGGGAATATGTTTCATTTTCCTTGGATGTATACCCAGGAGTGGAATTGCTGGATTGCATCACAAATTTAACTGTTTAAGAAACTGCCAAACTGTTTTTTAGAGTAACTGTACCATTTAATGTTCCTGCTAGTAATTATGAGTTCTCATTTCTCTATAGTTGTTGTCTTTTTGTGTGTAGCCATCCTAGTGGCTATGAAGTGGTATCTCACTGTGGTTTTGAGCATCCTTTCATGTGCTTATTTATTAGGCTTTCATAGCTCTTCTTTGGTGAAATATCTATATAAATCCTTTGTCCACTTGGACTGCCTGTTGGGTTGTTTGTTTTGTTATCTGTTTGTTTTTTTTTTGAGACGGGGGTCGTGCTCTGTCACCCAGGCTGGAGTGCAGAGATGTGATCTTGGCTCACTGCACCCTTCGCCTCCTGGTTCAAGCAATTATCTTTCTCCTGCCTCAGCCTCCCGAGTAGCTGGGATTACAGTTGCCCGCCACCATACCCAGCTAATCTTTGCATTTTTAGTAGAGACGGGGTTTCACCATGTTGGGCAGACTGGTCTCCCAACTCCTGACCTCAGGTGATCCGCCCACCTCAGTCTTCCAAAGTGCTGGGATGACAGGTGTGAGCCACTGTAGTTGTTTTTTTTCTTTCTTTCTTTTTTTTTTGAGGCAGAGTCTTACTCTGTCACCTAGGCTGGTATATAGTGGCATGATCAGGGCTCACTGTAACCTCCACCTCCTGGGCTTAAGTGATCCTGCCACCCCTGCTTTGCAAGTACCTGGGACTACAGGTGCATGACACCATGTTTGGCTAATTTTTGTGTTTTTGTAGAGACAGGGTTTTAACACATTTCCAGGAAGGTCTCAAATTCCTGGGCTCAGGTGGTCCGCTTGCCTCAGCCTCCCAAAGTGTTAGGATTACAGGCATGAGCCACTGCGCCTAGCCTTCTTGCATTTTAACTTTTTTTTTTTGAGACGGAGTCTTGCTCTGTTGCTCAGGCTGAAGCGCAGTGGCGTAATCTCAGCTCACTGCAACCTCTGCTTCCTGGGTTCAAGTGATCCTCCTGTCCCAGACTCCCAAGTAGCTGGGATTATAGGCATCCACCACCAACCCCAGCTAATTTTTTGTATTTTTAGTAGAGCCTGGGTTTCACTATGTTGGCCAGGCTGCTCTCGAACTCCTGACCTTGGGTGATCTGCCTGCCTTGGCCTCCCAAAGTGCTGGAATTACAGGTGTGAGCCACTGTGCCCCACCTCGTTCGTTTTCTTAATGGTGTCTTTTAAAAGCACAGAAGTTTTGAGTTTTGATGGCTATCACTTTTTTCTTTTAGTGATTCTGCTTTTGGTGTTGTATCTAGGAAATCTTGACTAACCCAGTCATTGCAAAGATTTTTTTTTTTTCCTATGTTATCTTTAAGTGTTACAGTTTTAGGCCTTGCATTTAAGCCTCTGATACATACTGAATTAATTTTTGTGTAGGATGTAAAGTAAGGTGAACCACCTTGTTTTACAGTTGAAGACACAGTCAGAAAGCTAAAATGACTGCCTAAAGCCGTAGACCTAATTAGAGGCAGTGGCAATACTGGCATCTACGTTTCCTGTAGCCTAATTCAGGATTCTTGTTCCTGTATCTACATTGGTTGGTTTTTGGATATGAACTGGAAGATGGGGGTCATTGTCCCACAGATTAAGGAAAATACCTCCCCCACTTCTTTTTTGAGGCAGGGTCTCACTCTGTCACCCAGGCTGGAACGCAGTGGGGCAATCCCAGCTCACTGTCTCACTGTATGAACTCCGGGCTTGAGTGACCCTCTTGCCTTAGTCTCCCCAGTGCTGGACTACAGGCACATGCCACCGTGCCCACCTAATTGTTTTATTTTTTGTAGAGACAGGGT
This sequence comes from Callithrix jacchus, assembly GCF_049354715.1. Taxonomy (NCBI): domain Eukaryota; kingdom Metazoa; phylum Chordata; class Mammalia; order Primates; family Cebidae; genus Callithrix; species Callithrix jacchus. Next base: position 76,026,400 of record NC_133518.1, read on the forward strand.
CTCATATGTTGTCCAGGCTCGTCTCAAACTTCTGGGCTCAAGCAGTCCTCCCACCTCAGCCTCCTAAAGTGTTGGGATTGCAGGTATGAGGCACTGTGCCTGGCCAAGGGAAATATCTTAGAGTGAAAAAATCTGAAAGATGCTCCACGCCTGTCACATCCTTCCAGTCTTCTTATTGCCTCTATCCATTTTCCCAACAAGGAAAAAAAAAGTTTTCCTTGAGCTACAGGCTAGTACAAGTAGCAAGGTTCAGTAAAGCATTGTATTCTCATTTTAACGCTACTTTCATACCTAAATGTTTGGTACATAGTATTTTATAATAAGCTATAGTCTTCAAAAGAATCTTTATGATTTCTTCAGATTACACTCAACTTTTTCAGGAAACAAGATTAAAATCTACAAAAGGGTTTGGGATCATTTAAATTTTGTTTTCAAAGGATTGTATTCTAGAGAAATCAATGCAATGATGTCATCTCCATCGAAACACATACATTTATTTCAACTTAAATTATTTGAACTGTATTTTTTTTCACAGTTGTTACTTAGCACTATACTATTTATGGGATTGTTTCTCACATTCTGTTTTGTTCTTCATCTTTCTGGTAAAATCCTGCAGAGAACAGAATCTCCTCCTGGGAACATATTAAAAGTCTATGGATTGAAAATTCAGGGGACTTAAAAAAGAAATTGTGTCATCTTAAGCATGCTTTGGCAAGATTTGAAATTCTTTAAGTATGATTATGTGTAAAAGGTATTGGTATCATTCTCACAGTCATTGATCTTTCAGTATTTGTGAGCTAGCTCCTAGCCCTTAGTCTTAGATTAGAATTTCTGAGCCTGTGTTTTACTGTATTTGACAGGTGTTGAAACAGCTGTAAAAATTTGGACTTTGGAATTAGACTGACCCAGATTCAAATCCTGGCTTTGCCTCTTACTGGTTATGTGGTCTTGGACAAATTATATAACTAGTTTCCGTGTCAGCTTTTTGTCTGTATACTGGGGAGAATAGTACCTATGTCACTGGGTCGTTACATGGATTGAGTGTAATTATTTGCGGGAAGTGTTTAGCTTGTATAAAATGATAGTTGTTGTTAGCTGTGACTTTTTTTACCCTTCCCCTTGTCCTTATATTTCCCAATTTTTGGTATTGCCATGAAATAATAAAACACTATGTGATGTGAAATTTTGTAACACTTAAAGTATTTTAAATCTGTTTTTAATGCTTATTGAAACATTACTGCATCTTTTTTTTTTCTTTTTGCGTCTTTTTTTTCCTTAGTCCAAGCCTCATTCAGATTCAGATGGGTTTAGGGATTTATATTGGACATGGTAGTATAACTGTAAGGACCATCACCATGATATTGCCAGTAACACAATGTGATGGCAAGAGCTGCGCCATGTAGCTTTTATTGTCCTGCATCTTGAACAGTCTCCGTAAGTATTTACTATTTACCTCAGACTAGAAAATCGAAAACTTCATACTAGGTTGAAGGTATGATTCACCTAGCTTTGACACTTCGGTGAAGGCAATGCACTATATTACTATTTTTGACTTTCCCTTCTTTTTAATTTTCATTAATTGTTCACTAGCCATACATTTTGAGTCTGAAGCTGTGGTTTTCAAATGCAGATTCCAGGGCCTTTACCTTTCGTGCGTCTATAAACGTGAAGAACTTTATGCTTTCAATAGAATGATGCTTAGTAATGTGTTTTTCCTCTGAGAGATTCAGCTAAGTGACATTTTCTATGAGGCCAGCATTTCATTGGGTTGTATCAAATAGGGATTACATTTCTCTGCATGTGGGGAAAATGGAAATAATAGCGGCTTAATAAAATCCTTTTCTCCTCTTATATAACAAGAAGACTGGAGGTGGCAGCCTAGGTGCTGTCAGGCACCCAGGCTCCTGGTTTTTCATGCCACCACTCTTAGCACGTGATTCTCCTTCTCATAGTTGGAAGATGGTTGTGCCGCCTCTAGACTCGTGCTTGTGTTCTAGTCCAGAAGAATATGGCAAAAGGACAAAGACACATGACAGCTGAGTTGGCTGTCTTTCAAAAAGCTTTCTTCCCTGGATGCCTTACTCAGTGACTTCCACTTCTAGTTTACTGACTAGAACTGTATAATTTTGTCAATTGCAAGGGAGGCTGGGAAATGAAGCTTTAGCTGGACACATTCAAACAAAATAGGTCAGGATTCTCTTACTAAAGAAGGGGAAATTGTATGTTGGCTAAGCAACTAAAAATGTTGGCCTCTTTTTTTTTTTTTTAATGAAAATAGTTAAGTAAGATATTGCAAGTAAATAACCCGGCGCATAGTAATCAGTTAATGAATGTTAGCTTTAATCCAAAGAGGCAGTTGCCTACCAATTAAGAGCATAGTTTTGAAACTCAGGTAGTTCTCATTTCTAGGCCCTACGCTGTCTAACTAACCGTATGACCTATGTTTTACCTTAATTACATTGCTTTACTTACATTGCCTTGTAAGACCATTAATATCTAACGCATGGGATTATTGTAATTATTAGATGAACAGAAGAAGTGTAAGTAAAGAAGTGCTCAGCACAGACTCAGCATACAGAATGAATGCTCAGTGAGTGTTAACGTACATGATGGTAACAATGAAATAATACCCATGAAGACTGGGCTATTTTTGTGTTTGTTCTACCCTGACAATTTTTTTCCCCTTGAAAATATACTCCACTACGCGATTAATTCATTTAGCAAATATTTATTGAACTGTTACGTGCCAGGCACTGTTCTGGATGCTGGAGATAAAACAGTGGAGCAAACACAAAAATGCCTGCCTCCACAGAGTTTAATCCTGAAACTCTAAAGAAAAATAGAGCAGGCAAACGGGGTAGGGACTGCTAGGGATGGAGGTGGCGTTTCAGTTTTTTTTTTTTTTTGAGACGGAGTTTCACTCTTGTTACCCAGGCTGGAGTGCAATGGCGATCTCGGCTCACTGCACCCTCCGCCTCCTGGGTTCAGGCAATTCTCCTGCCTCAGCCTCCTGAGTAGCTGGGATTACAGGCACGCACCACCATGCCCGGCTAATTTTTTGTATTTTTAGTAGAGACGGGGTTTCACCATGTTGACCAGGATGGTCTCGATCTCTTGACCTCGTGATCCACTCGCCTCGGCCTCCCAAAGTGCTGGGATTACAGGCTTGAGCCACTGCTCCCGGCGGCGTTTCAGTTTTAAATAGGTCAGGGAAAATGTCACTGAGAAGGTGACATTTGAGAAAGACCCGAAGAAGGTGAAGAAGGGAATGATGTGGTTTTCTTGTTGTTCCAAGCAGAGGACACAAGAACAAAGGTTCTGAAGTAGAAGTGTGCTGATGTTATTAAGGAATGCTAAGGAGGTGTGAGGGCAGTTAGAGCAGAGTCAGTCAGAGGGAGAAGAGACAGATAAGTGAAGACGTTAGAAAGGTGAGATGGTGTGGATGCGTGGTCCTGATTGTCAGATTGTAAGTCATTGTAGGAACTTGGCTTTTACTTTGAGTAAGATTGAAAATCATTACAGGGGTTTGAACAGAGATTTAAATGACCTAACTTATGTTTTAAAACTCAGGCTGCAGGCCGGGTGAGGTGGCTCATGGCTGTAATCCCAGCACTCTGGGAGGCAGAGGTGGGTGGATCACATGAGGCCAGGAGTTTGAGACCAGCCTGGCCAACATGGTGAAACCCCATCTCTACTAAAAATACAAAAATTAGCCGGGTTTGGTGGTGCATGTCTGTAATCTCAGCTATTTGGGAGGCTGAGGCATGAGAATTGCTTGAACCCGGGAGGCGGAGGTTGCAGTGAGCCTAGATCGCACCACCGCACTCCAGCCTGGGTGACAAAATGAGATGCTGTCTCAAAACAAACAAACCAAAAGACACCTCAGACTGCAATGTGAAGAATAGTTTTATAAGGGCACAAGGGTGGAAGGAGGTTATCCAGGAGAGAGAGAAGTAGTGAAGATGGTAAGAAGTGGTCAGATTCTGGGTGTAGCATATTTTTTTGAAGTTAGAGGATTTGCTGTTGGATTAGATGTGAAAGAAAGGGAAGATGAGATGATTCCAAGACTTTTGGCTGGAGCATCTGGAAGAATGGAGTTGCCATCCGCTGAGATGGGAGATCACCCGAGTGAACAGGAGAGTGAGTGATGATTCATTGCAAAACCATCAGGCTGCTTGAATAATTACTTGAAGCATATGGCAATGTGTCTTATTTTCATCTTTGTATGGAGAGAATAGCACGCTTTTTAAGATGATGACTATTCTTAACAGTTGTTTTGCCAGTTAATTTTCAACATGACTCTGACAAGAGACCTTATTTAGAAAAGGGGTTAACAAAATTGTAAATTCCTGTGTTTTGCATGGTTTAGGTGACAATGTTTTAGTCATCTTTCAAAACAAACAGTCTGGGCTAGTGCTTTTCTTTAGTGCATGCAAAACCTTACTAAAATATTCTTTAAAATCTTTAGACTATAAGCCTATTACAGTGATGATTGGACATTTGATTTGATTCATTTAACTCATTTTTTCCTCACAGGAATATCTAGTTTTACATTCTCTCTGTCTCTCTTTTTTTTAGATGTATTTATTTTTGAGATGGAGTTTCGCTCTATTGCCCAGGCTGTAGTGCAGTGGCATGATCATGGCTCACTGCAACCCCTGCCTCCCAGATTCAAGCCATCCTTATACCTCAGCCTTCCAAGTAGCTGGGACTACAGGTGTGTGCCACCACACCCGGCTAATTTTTGTATTTTTTGTAGAAACAGGGTTTTACCATGTTGGCCAGGTTGGTCTCGAACTTCTCAGCTTGAGTGATCTCCCTGTCTTGGCCTCCCAAAGAGGCCACTGTGCCCAGCCCTACATTCTCTCTTTTAAATTTCTAAGTATAGAAAAGCAGAGAGAGGCTGAAATTTTTTCTTAGTCCGGTTCATGCTTGGGCAGCTCCTTCTTTCTCAAGATGTGGAGTTACCTAGTTTGAAAGATTTAAGGAGAAGGTTCATCCATATTTTCCACACATTAATTCATTTTGCTGTGTAATGTGTGCTAACGTTGGCTGCAGTTAAAGAACGGACTAGGAGAGGACAGAAGAAGAGTGGAAGAAGTGAGGATGTGGGGTGGGACATTGAGGATGCACACCACTGTGAAATAGCAAAAGGCTGAATTAGGGTATTTTATTGGAAATTGTTTTAAATGTTCCATTATATTAGCCTTCAGATTAGGCCAATGCTTAGTCAAGGGCATTGGGGAAGTAGCTATCACACTGACTAAACCATTCCTTTTTGTTCTTTTTTAATTTTTTTTTTTCTAAAACATCCTGTTATGGCAGACCAAACCATTCCTAATAGATACCTTTTACCCATATGTATGAATATTTATACTGAAGTAACAGTTTTACAAATAGCATTTGTTTTTGTTATATGCAGTGTATACTGGTGTTTTCTGTTTGATCCTATTTACACCAAGAAAAATGCTGGTAAACTCGATAAACGGACTGTAGATTAAACAGCTGTGTTGAGGAGCCCTGCTTTCAAGAAGAGATGAAATATTTTTTATTTGTATCTCTAATCCTCCTACATTGTTAGTCTATTTCAGAATATTGGAGAATAGTTGAAATAATTATGATAAAATTTTAGATAGTCTTATTTACATTATTAATTGCTGATTTCTATGAAGTAAATATTTTTCTAATGAGAGAACATCATTGAGCTAGTGTTGAAAGTAGTGAGTTTTTACTGCATTACCAGAGTCCTTTATGTTAGAACCTTAAAATCGTTTTCAATTGATGTACATTGTTTTGATACATGTTTTGGGAAGATAATAGGAAGATGGATGAAAGTGACAGCATGGAAGAACTGGAGCCTGAAAGTCCCTTTTTATAATTCGGTGTGGGAAACATTAGCATCTTGTCATTTGACCATTGTTAAATCACACCAGATCATAATATCTTGGTTGTGAGAAGGTTTGTTCATTAATCAAATTAACCTTTGAGTGAAAGAAAGATACTTTAGTATGTAAACAATTATGATTGATAATATGTTTGGTATTTTGCTATTAGTGAAATTGATTCTGTGTTTAATAATGACTAGAAAATAATAACAACCACAGTTAAAATCAAACATTTCTTTATCTACATTTTTAACCCCACCAGGTTTTGGTTTACATAGGACACGCTATTAATATATTTCAGGTTTTGCATATATAAGATAAATTGATCAATGTTAGATTATCCAGGGGTAGAATAGCTGGTTTGAAAACTAATAGTGTTAAAAAGAATACCACTGGATAGTACATTTGTAAAAATATTGTAAAGAATCAGTGAACACATGTACATTTTAGAAGATGTCTGTTATCTGGGACCAAAGGTACCTTGTAGAGGCCATGTTATGTCTCCTGTGACTTGAGAAATGTCTTTTTTGTAGATTTTTGACCAGCATGATTAGCTTCCTTCTCCTATACCCAGATGTTCCCAAGAGTCAGTGAAGGCAGTTGAAAGCAGTTAAACTTTCTTTAGGGCTTCCGTGCAAAAATAGTAGGAGAGGATGGGATGTGAGAGGAGAGAACTTAATGGCAAGCATTGCCATTCTGCCTCTCTGTCTTATACACATAACAAAGGGAGCTCAGCCAAGAAGCAGATAAACTGAAAATATTTCAATAGTACCCTTTTGGGTAATTTTTAAGAAGTAATACATTAATGTTCCTAAACTGTTGTCAGAATTGTTCATGTACACTATGGGATGATGTTATCGAATGCTGAATGTGTTATTTTGTTTTGTTTTATTTTATTTTATTTTTATTTATTTATTTTTTTTTTGAGGCAGGGTCTCACTCTGTCACCCAGGCTCATTGCAGCATCGACCTCCTGAGCTCAAGCAGTCTTCCCACCTCAGCCTCCCAAGTAGCTGAGGCTACAGGTGTGCACCACCATACCTGGCTAATTTTTTTATTTTTCATTTTAGAGACGGGGGTCTCGCCCTGTTGCCCAGGCTGGTCTCGAACTCCTGGCCCCTATGATACTCCTATTTCAGCTTCCCAAAGTGCTGAGATTACACATGTGAGTCACCACCCCCAGAAGTATATTCTTAAATATTGGATTTTATTTTAAATTTTGCATTATGTGAGTTTTGTGCTGTTTCTTGTTTGTTTGTGTTTTGAGACAGAGTCTTGTTCTGTTGCCCAGGCTGAAGTGCAGTAGTGTAATCTCAGCTCACTGCAACCTCTGCCTCCTAGGTTCAAGCCATTCTTATACCTCAGCTTCCTGAGTAACGGGGATTACAGACATTCGCCACTATATCCAGCTAATTTTTGTATTGTTTTAGTAGAGACCAGATTTTGCCAGGCTGTTGGCCAGGTTGGTGTGGAACTCCTTGGCTCAAGTGATCTGCCTGCCTTGGCCTCCCAAAGTGCTGCGATTACAGGCGTGAGTCACTGTGGCTGGCCCTGTGCAGAGTTTTTACTTAGCTATAACTGTGATTGGGATTTATCCATGTTGGTTTTGCCTATGGTTGTGTTTGTGTGGCTTTAGTGAAAGGTTTTCAAATGGATTTAAATGTAACAAACACAAATTCTGTCAAATTATTTAGTTATATGTGTAAATCACATATATATATATATAAATATATATTTATATACTTATTTTTGAGACAGAGTCTTGCTCTGTCACTCAGGTGGAGTGCAGTGGGATGATCGTGACTCACTGCAACCTCTGCCTCTTGGGTTCAAGAGATTCTCCTATCTCAGCCTCCAAAGTAGCTGGGACTACAGGCATGCACCACCATACCTAGCTATTTTTTTTTTTTTTTGGTATTTTTTGTAGAGACAAGGTTTTGCCGTATGGCCCAGGCTGGTCTCAAACTCCTGGGCTCAAGTGATCCTCCTGCCTTGAAATCCCAAAGTGTTAGGTCTACAGGCATGAGCCACCACACCTGGCCTCATGTTAAATTTTTAATGTTTGCGGTACATTAGTATTAGAAATGTGTTGGCACACTTGAAAAGATTTTTAAATAAATGGGGGTCTCTCTCTGTCACTCAGGCTGGAGTACAGTGGTGTGATCATAGCCAATTGCAGCCTCAACCTCCCAGGCTCAAGTGATCCTCCCACCTCAGGCTCCAGACTAGATGAGACTACAGATGTGTACCACCACACCTGGCTTTTTTTAAATTTTTTTTTTTATGAGACAGGGTCTTGCTTTTTAAACCAGGCTGGAGTGCAGTGGTGTGACCACAGCTCACTGTAGCTTCAGCCTCCCAGGTCCAAGTGATCCTTCTACCTCAGCCTCCCTAGTAGCTGAGACCATTAGATGTGCACCACCATGCCTGGCTAAATAATTTTATTTTTGTAGGGGTGGAGTCCCACTATATTGCCCAGGCTGGTCTTGAACTCTTGGGGTCAAGCAATCCATCCACCTTGGCCTCCCAGAGTGCTGGGATTATATAATCCCAGCACTCTGGGAGGCCACTTGGGAAGCCATTTGAGCTCTTGCCCCTGGCCTGGCTAATATTTTTATTTTTCATAGACAGGGTCTCGCTATGTTGCCCATGCTAGTCTTGAGCTCCTGGACTCAAGCAGTCCTCCTGTCTTGGCCTCCCCAAGTGCTAGGACTACAGACATGAGCCATTATTTCTGGCCCATAACAACTTTATTGATATATAATTCATACACCATAAAATTTACCCTTTTAAAGTGTACAATTCAGCATACCCATAGAGTTGTACAGCCATCACCATTAATTCCAGAATGTTTTCATAACTCCAAAAGAAACAGTGTCCAGTTGACCCTCAGCATATGTGGGGGATTGGTTACAGGACCCCCAAATATACCCAAATCCATGCAGAACCCTCATTGTGTGAAAAGTCAGCCCTCTGCATATGTGAGTTTCTCATCCTGTGAATCCTGTATTTTCCATCTGCATTTGATTGGAAATAATATTTTTTTTCTTTCTTTCCTTTTTTTTTTTTTTGATACGGAGTCTTGCGCTGTTGCCCAGGCTGGAGGGCAGTGGTGCAGTCTCAACTCACTATAACCTCTGCCTCCCAGGTTCAAGTGATTCTTTTGCTTTAGCCTTCCGAGTACAGGTACATGCCACCACCCCCGGGTAATTTTTGTGTTTTTAGTAGAGATGGGGTTTCACCATGTTGGCCAGGTGATGTTGATCTCCTGGCCCCATGTGATCTGTCTGCCTCCGCTTCCCAAGTGTTGGGGATTACAGGTGTGAGCCACTGTGTCTAGCCTAATTCTTGTATTTTTAGCAGAGGCAGGGTTTCATCATGTTGGCCAGGCTGGTCTTGAACTCTGGTTTCAAGTGATCTGCCAACTTCAGCCTCCCAAAGTGCTGAGATTACAGGCATGAACCACTGTGCCCGGCTGGAAACAAATCTTCATGTAAGTGGACTCATGCAGTTCAAGCCCACTTTGTTCATGGGTCAACTGTATGCATTAGCTATACTCCCCATTTCTCCCTCCCTCCAGACTCTGGTAACCACAGAAAGAACTACTTTCTGCATCTATGGACTTTTATAATCTTGGTATTTCATATAATTGGAATCATACTATATATGGACTTTTGTGCCTGGTGTCACTTAATGTGTTTTCATAATGAAAACTGTTTTTAATCATGTGTCAGTATTTGCTCCCCAGCTCATGTCTGCGTAACTCAATTTTTTTTTTTTTTTTTTGAGACAAGAGTGTCACTGTGTCTTTCAGGCTGGAGTGCAGTGGCATGTTCTTGGTTCACTGTCACCGTTGCCGCCCAGGCTCAAGTGATCCTCCCACCTCAGCCTTCTAGGTAGCTAGGATTTTAGGTGTATACCATATGCCTGGCTAATTTTTGTGCTTTTTGTAGAGATGGGGTTTTGCCATGTCACCCAGACTGGTCTTGAACTTCTGGACTCAAGCCATCTCCCCACCTTGACCTCCCAGAGTGCTGGGATTATAGGCGTGAGCCGCTGCACCTGGCTGTAACTCTGACTACTTCCATTCTCTCATCTGCTCTGACTGACCCTCCTGCTTCTCTCTTTCACTTACATTGGGCCCATCCAGACAATTTAGGATAATCTTCCCATCTGAAGATCCTTAACATCTGCAAAGTCCTCTTTTGCCACATACGGTAGCATTCACAGGCTTTGGGGATTAAGACGTACATCTTTGGGAGGCCCATTATTCTACCTAACATATGGACTTTAGATCTTTTCATCATTATCCCACCATTCCCTAAGGCTCTGTTCTTTTTTTTTTTTTTTTAAGTCTGTTTTCTCTCTATTGTTTAGATATAGCAAACTGTTGATCTTGTCTTCAAGTTCGCCAAATTTATCTTCTGTCATTTCCATTCTCCTATTGAGTCTATCCAGCAAATGTTTTATTTTGGTAATTTTGTATGTTTCGGTTGTATAATTTCCATGTGGTACTTTAAAAAGTAACTTCTTGGCCGGGCTCAAGCTTGTAATCCCAGCACTTTGGGAGGCCGAGGTGGGCGGATCACGAGGTCAGGAGATTGAGAACATCCTGGCCAACATGGTGAAACCCCGTCTCTACTAAAAATACAAAAATTAGCTGGGGGTTGTGGCATGTGCCTGTAGTCCCAGCTACTTGGGAGGCTGAGGCAGAATTGCTTGAACCTGGGAGGTGGAGGTGGCAGTGAGCCGAGATTGTGCCACTGCACTTCAGCCTGGCGCCTGGCAACAGAGTGAGACTCTGTTTCCAAAAAAAAAAAAAAAAAAAAGTAACTTCTTTGCTGAGATTTTCTGTTTTTTATTTGTTTCATTTGTTTTTTTCTTTTTTCGTTTTGAGATGGAGTCTCACTCTGTTGCCAGCCTAGAGTGCAGTGGTGCAATCTTGGCTCACTGCAACCTCCGCCTCCTGGGTTCAAGTGATTCTTGTGCCTCAGACTCCTGAGTAGCTGGGATTTCAGTACTGTGCCACCACACCAAGTTAATTTTTGTATTTTTAATAGAGATGCGATTTTACCATGTTGGCCAGGATGGTCTTGATCTCCTGATCCATCTACCTTGGCCTCCCAAAGTGCTGGGATTACAGGTGTGAGCTACGGTGCCTGGCCTGTTTCAAAAGATTTTGTAATTGTTTGTAGAAGCACTTTCGTGATGGCTGCTTTAAAATTCTTGTGAGATAATTCCAACAACTGATTTGTCTTGGTGCTGGCATCAGTATAATCGTCTTTTTTTTTTCTCATTCAAGTGTGCTTTTCCTGGCTGTTGGTATGACATGTCATTTTTTTGTTTTGTAATTGTATCTTGAACATTTAGGTTATTACATGAGGAGACTTTTTTTTTTTAATGAGACAGGGTCTTGCTATGTTTCCCAGGCTGGTCTCTAACTCCTGGCCTTAGACGATCCTCTTGCCTCAGCCTCCTGATTATCTAGGATTATAGGTGCATGCCATTGCACCTGGCTGAGACTCTTTATCCTGTTTAATTCTTCTATTTTAATAGGCAGTTACCCTATTTAGGTTTAGTGTATGGCTCTTGTCCTACTTTTGTGAGCTGTAATCCTATGGTAATTCAGTTTTCAGATCTCTTGCAATGCTATTTTCTTCTATTTTATTCTTCTAGAGCTCTCATTTATTCAGCTAGAACTCCCATTCTATCTCTGCAGCTCCTTGGGCTTTTGGTGGGTGTGGGGCCCTGGCTCTGCTGCTGCTAAGGGCAGATTGACTTGACATTGCCAGAGGTGCGGGGCAGATACCTGGCTGGCACTGTGGTGAATCTGGCTGGTCACTGTTTCAGGTCTAGTGTGGAGACCCTGCTGATGCTGCAGTGGATTGAGTTCATCACTATCCTGGATGGGGACAGGAAAATGTATCTCTCTGCTAGGTCTCTGCTGAGCGGCCCTTTTCACAGTCTGTTGGCCAGAGAGAGCAGAGTTTTCTCATTTATTTGTCTTTATCTACCTTATCCATCCATTTGTGATGTTTGTTCCAGTTTGCAAGCCTCCCTGGTGTCCAGTCTGGGATATTTGGGAAGTCAAGGGAAAACCCAGTGAACTTGCTGTCGTGTTTTCTTGAAGTCTTATCCCTAACTAGTCTACTTCTCTTTTTCTACCTTTCAGAATCTTCTTATGATCGTTTGTTGGATTATTTTTCTGCTATTTTGTTATATTTGGAGTGGAGGAGCGAGGAAATGTGAGCCTATGCCATTGTATTCTAGAACTGAAATCCTAGCAGCTTTGAAATTTATTTTTGCACTGGTATTTATTGGCAATACATATGAAATGGTTGAGGCTTTTGCTTTAACTGACACTCTTTAGAGTGTTTTTCTGCATCTGTTATGCACTGTAGGAACAAGATAAGGACTATTCTTGTTTAAATTATATGGGAATTAAAAATGTCATGTTTTTATATATCCATCCACTTATTTACTCTTTTATATATTTGTTTTTAGGGAGTGGAGCAACTGCTGTGGTCCAAGCAGCTTATTGTGCCCCTAAAAAGGAGAAAGTGGCAATCAAACGGATAAACCTTGAGAAATGTCAAACTAGCATGGATGAGCTCCTGGTATGCACATTTCATACTTCTTAAATGGAAAGATATAGTCGTATATATTCATGTTACAGTGGGAAATAACTTGAAGTTTTTGATTTTTTTTAAAGGTTTATGATTTCTTCATTAATAAATAATGTTCATTGCAAAATTTATAGTCTGGATAAGTAGAAAGAAAAAAATTAGTTATAATTTTCTTACTCTGAGATTAACCTTTACTATATAACCTTTCAGAGTGAACATTTTAATATATTTGTATTTTTATGATAATGTAATCATATGCCCTTTTCATTTAACAATTTATCATAGAACTTTTTCTGTGTCTGTAAATATGGATCAGTATCATTTATGATGTGTATATAGTATTCTACTGAATAGACCACAATTTATTAAACTACCATACAAATATGAACTAACACTGTTATTTTATTAAGTAATTTCTTTAAGAGGGTATACAGCTGTGATAGAAAGGTCAGGGATTAGGACTGGAATGACCTGTCCATCTAGAAGTTTTTTTCACTGTCCCAAATTGTATTTTATTTCTGGTGGTGTCTATAGTTAGTATTAGGGAATAATTGGAATTAAAGAAAGAGGTAATGGAGTTATATATTGCATAATATATAATTATATATGAGATGGACGAGACAAATGTATTTCTTCAGGAACTGGTAATGTATGAGCAGAAACTGAAGAAGTTGGTTGCTGGGATGATTTTGAGCCATCTTTTGTGAGAGAATGCGTACTTGGAAGGAAATGCTGATTGAAATCTTATTTAAAGATCTTGGATTCATCCATACCATAATACTTTAGAGCACCATTTGGACATTTGAACTGCAGTGATGATAAAATACTTGTCTATAACTGTAAACTAATTCTGTTAAAGAAAAATAAAAATTTAACCTACATATTAAGACTAGAATTTGAGAAGCCCTATCATGTGCCAGTTATTTCATTGATAAGGATAGAGTAAAATGAGTGAAAGTCTTATTATTTAAACTACTTCATGATTAAGCTGAGGCTTGAAGTTTAAATAACTTAAGTTCACATGGTGATAATAGCAAACATCTTTCAATACGAGGCACTGCAGTGTACTTTAACCTTACACACATTTCTGTGAGCTACATAGTAGCTCTGTTTTATAGATGAAGGAAGTAAATAATATAATAAATGACAGAGTCTGGATTGAAAATCAGGTCTATCGGGTCTATTGTTGTCTACTTAACAAAATGATTATAGTCTTAGTTCAAAAGTAGGAAGAACATTTCTTTTTTTTTGTTTTTTGAGACAGAGTTTTGCTCTTGTTACCCAGGCTGGAGTGCAATGGTGCGATCTCGGCTCACCACAACCTCCGCCTCCTGGCTTCAGGCAATTCTCCTGCCTCAGCCTCTTGAGTAGTTGGGAGTACAGGTGCGCGCCACCATGCCCAGCTAATTTTTTTAGAGACAGGGTTTCACCATGTTGACGAGGATGGTTTCGATCTCTTGACCTCATGATCCACCCGCCTCGGCCTCCCAAAGTGCTGGGATTATAGGCTTGAGCCACCTCGCCCGGCTGGAAGAACATTTCTTTTCTTTTCTTTTTTTAAGATGAAGTCTCACTGTCTCCCAGGCTGGAATGCCATGGTGTGATCTTGGCTCACTATAACCTCCATCTCCTGGGTTCAAGTGATTCTCCTACTTCAGCCTCCTGAGTTACTGGGATTACAGGTGCGTGCCACCATACCCAGCTAATTTTTCTGTTTTTAGTAGAGATGGGGTTTCACCATGTTTGCCAGGCTGATCTTGAACTCCTGATCTCAGGTGATCCGCCTGCCTTGGCCTCCCAAAGTGCTGGGATTACAGGCATGAGCCACCATGCCTGGCTGAACATTTGTTTTTCAATATCATTTGACATTCTTGAAAGCACTATTTTTCTTCTTACGGTGGCGGCTTTTAGAGGAATGCAAATTTGTTATGTCTTATTAAAAAGAAAAAATTGGTTAGAGATATGTACATTTTGCTCATGTTTCAATACATTTTATGTTGCAAATTAGTTTGCATATATTAATACTTGGCAAATAAGTAAAGGGGAAAAGTAAATTTTAGTAAAGCAAGTTTAAGATACTTGCGTTTTCGGGGTTAGGGGAGGCAAGCAGGTAAGATCTCACCACATACTGATGAAACATCAGGAACGTAGAGAATACCTGGTTTGTTTGTGATCCCAGGACCTGTTCTGTGGGATACCGAGATCTGAGTGCCAGGGGCTCTATTTCTGAGAGATGTGAAGCCCTTCAGTTTACCTTAAAAAAATCTATGGCCGGGCGCGGTGGCTCAAGCCTGTAATCCCAGCACTTTGGGAGGCCGAGGCGGGTGGATCACGAGGTCAAGAGATCGAGACCATCCTGGTCAACATGGTGAAACCCCGTCTCTACTAAAAATTACAAAAAATTAGCTGGGCATGGTGGCACGTGCCTGTAATCCCAGCTACTCAGGAGGCTGAGGCAGGAGAATTGCCTGAACCCAGGGGGCGGAGGTTGCGGTGAGCCGAGATTGCGCCATTGCACTCCAGCCTGGGTAACAAGAGCGAAACTCCGTCTCAAAAAAAAAAAAAAAATCTATAAGATCAATGTACTAAACTTTTGATGTTGTGATATTAAAATTTATTTACAAAGCTGTCTTTGGGTTCTCCAAAGAATACTGTAGTCTTTGGATTCTCCAAAGAGCGCTATGTAAACTGGGCTAACAGGTTTGTATCATGTGACAGTTACTAGTGAGTGGGCAGTGTATTGCTCCTTTCTCTTGTCGTGTATTTTCTATCTGATCACCTTTGCTAAGTGATGGGGAAATCAGTTATCAAATCTTATTATATTTATTGTTTCCAGAGATTGTACTTCTAGGCTTTTCTCTAAGAAAGACACATTGTAGTATTTTGAAATATTTCTCTTCTCTGATAGATGGTAGGACTGAAGTCATTGGACAACTATGGGGAACATCAAGAGGCTTAAAACACTTCTAACAGGTGTTTCACAATCCAGTTGAAAAGCTGAGGTTCTTGCCTGTTGTACAAGGCAGAGTGTGACACATGTCTCGGGGGGGTATAAAGTGATGGGAAAGAGGGCCAGGCGCAGTGGCTCACACCTGTAATCCCAGCACTTTGGGAGGCCGAGGCAGGCAAATCACCTGAGGTCAAGAGTTCCAGACCAGCCTGGCCAACATGGTGAAACCCCTTCTCTACTAAAAATACAAAAATTACCCCGGGGTGGTGGCATGCACCTGTAATCCCAGCTACTCGGAAGGCTGAGGCAAAAGAATCGCTTAAACTCAAGAGGCAGAGGTTACACTGAGCTGAGATCATGCCACTGCCTTCCTGCCTGGGCAGCAGAGCAAGACCCTGTCTCAAAAAAAAAGAAAAAAGATTATTTCCAATCAAATGCAGATGGAAAATACAGTATTCACAGGATGAGAAACTCACATATGCAGAGGGCTGACTTTTCACGCAATGACGGTTCTGCATGGATTTGGGTATATTTGGGGGTCCTGAAACCAGTTCCCCACATATACTGAGGGACAACTGTACACTGTTTCTTTTGGAGTTATGAAACATTCTGGAATTAATTGGTGATGGTTGTACAACTCTTTGAGTGCACTGAATTGGACACTTTAAAAGAGCAAATTTGATGGTGTGTGATTTATATATCTCAATAAAGCTGTTATAGGTCAGAAAGAATGGCTCACACCTGTAAACCTAGCTCATTGGGAGGCCAAGGCGGGAGGACTGCTTGAGTCCAGGAGTTTGAGACCAGCATGAGCAACACAGTGAGAGTCTGTGAAAAATACAAAAATTAGCCAGGCCAGGGACAAGAGCTCACATTGGCATTTGGGAGGCCAAATTGGGTGGATTGCTTGAGCCCAAGAATTCAAGACCAGCCTGGGCGACATAGGACTCCGGCTCTACAAAAATACAAAATTTAGCCAGGTATCATGGCACACGTTTGTAGTCCCAGCTACTTGGGAGGCTGAAGTAGGAGCCCGGGAGGTTGAGCCCAGGAGATTGAAGCTGCAGTTAGCTGGGTCACATCACTACACTCCAGCCTGGTTTAAAAAGCAAGACCCTGTTTCATTTAAAAAAAAAAAAAAAAGCCAGGTGTGGTGGTACACATCTGTAGTCCCATCTAGTCTGGAGCCTGAGGTGGGAGGATCACTTGAGCCCGGGAGGTTGAGGCTGCAGTTGGCTATGATCACACCACTGTACTCCAGCCTGAGTGACAGAGAGAGACACCATCTCAAAAATAAAATAAAGCTGTTATTTAAAAATCCTTTCAAGTGTGCCAACACATTTCTAATACTAATGTACCGCAAACATTAAAAATTTAACATGAGGCCAGGTGTGGTGGCTCATGCCTGTAGACCTAACACTTTGGGATTTCAGGGCAGGAGGATTACTTGAGCCCAGGAGTTTGAGACCAGCCTGGGCCACATGGCAAAACCTTGTCTGTACAAAAAATACAAAAAAAAAAAAAAAAAAAAAAATAGCTAGGTATGGTGGTGCATGCCTGTAGTCCCAGATGCTTGGGCGGTTGAGATGGGAGGAAGGCTTGAGCCTGAGAGGTGGAGATTGCTGTGAGTCGAGATGTTGCGCCACTATGCTTGCAGCCTGAGTGACAGAGCCAGATCCTTTCTTCCTTTTCTTTCATATTTACTTAGCTTTTTTACAAGATCCTTGCCATAAAGGAAGTTACATTCAAGTAAAGAAGATGAAAATGCAAAGTTGGCATTTATTGAGCATTCCTTATGAATCAGGGATTATGGATGACTTTCATGCAATTGATCTTACTGAACAAATACCAGTGGCATAGAGCAGGTACATTAATAAGTGAAAAGCCATATAAAGTGCTGCAGTATTTCATTCATTCAGCAAATACTTATTGAACGTGTACTGTGTGCCAGGCACAATGATATATGCTAAGAACTGTTTTAGTTATCACTGAGCTTACAGTTTTGTGGGGGATATGTAAACAAATGGACAGTTATAGTATAGTCAGATGAGTTCCATAGTGATTAAGAATCTACTTTTAAGTACTTGCTTTTATGGAGCTGTCAGCCTAGCAGGGAGAGGCAGACAAATAAACACACAGTATACTATCCAGTATTTTATGTACCATGATGGGAGGAGGTATACAGGGTACTTGGAAGCTGAGAAGGCGCATCTAACTAAAGCTGGGAAGCTGGAAGGAAATTCTGTCTAGACTGAGATCAGAAGGAAGAGTTGGAGTTAGCTAGGCAGAGATGATGGGGGAAGTGTATTTGAGGCTGAGGTACAATAGGGTTAAATATCAAGAGTTAAAAGAAGCATGACTCACTTGCAGTTTTCTGTGGTTGGGTCAGGTACTGGGTTGTGAAGGGACACAGGAATGAGACCAAAGAGGTAAACAGGGTCCTGATCACACAGGGGCTTTATAAGGCATTTTGTCATGCCAAATCTATTTTAAAATCATAAACTGAGATAGAGTAAGCTTAGATTTTTGACTCAGATTTCTGCTTTGGATTTAGTTTTTGATGTTGTCCTGTTTCAGTTTGTTTCTCTTTAGTGTGAGAATTGTTAATCATTTCACAAAAATGGAATGAAGTAATACGTTGCCAAAAAAAAAAAAAAAACGCTACACAAATAATTTAAAAAAAAAAACCCTGCTTATTAGTTAATATCCTTTGTACCTATATAATCAGATTTCCCAAGATGGTTCTTTAAGGGCACCTTGAAGCAAAAATACATGTCCCAGAGGAGGCCTCCTGGAGTGTTGTGCCAGCGTGTGTTAAATAGTGTGTTTCTAGTTTGAAAGATTACTAGTATAATGAGTGGAGGAAGAAGTTGAGTTAGAATGGACTGAGGGAGACAAAGTGGTTTTATTGGTTTATCTATTCGTGAAATCAGAGCTATGGACATCCCAGAATGGTGTGACAAAGTCTTGAGATTTCAAAATCTGGATTTGCTAACACACAACATTTGTTTTAGGCTTGCATATATTGAATTATCATTTTTCTCTTCTTTGTAGAAAGAAATTCAAGCCATGAGCCAATGCCATCATCCTAATATTGTATCTTACTACACATCTTTTGTGGTAAAAGATGAGCTGTGGCTTGTCATGAAGCTGCTAAGCGGAGGTGAGTAAAGTAAAGTACAAGGAAATGCTGTAAGTACCATGGTTTGAAAAGTTAGTAACATTTCCTTCTTTTTTATCCTGATTTTGTTTTCATGGCCATTTGCATTTGAGGAGATACTGAAAATAAAGTATTTGCTGAAGATGTTAATCTGTGAGCCAAGACAGGTTTCACACCTTGCATTTGGTTCATTTCATTGTCATGCTGCTTAAATCTCTCAATTGTTTTTAGAGACAGACTGGCTCTATCACCTGGGCTGGAGTGCAGTGGTACAATCATGGCTCACTGCAGCCTCAAACTCCTGGGCTCAAGTGAGCCTCCCGTCTCAGCCTCACAAGTAGCTGAGACTACAGGCGTGTACCCCCGTGCTCAACTAATTTTGTTATTTAATATAAATTTTTTTGGAAACAGGGTCTCACTGTGTTGTCTAGGCTCATCTCCAATTCTTGTCTTCAAGCGATCTGTCCACCTTGGTCTCCCAAAGTGCTGGGATTACAGGTGTGAACCACTGTGCCTGGTCTAAATCTCTCTTAATTTAGGATGCTTCCTTCTTGCTTCCTCCCTTCCATGATGTAAACTTATTGAAGAATCTAGTCCAGTTATGTTGTAGAATGTGCCATATTCTGGATTTATCTGATTATTTCTTCTTGGTGGCATTTAACTTGATCTATATTCCTCTTTTTGTTGTATATTGAAAATTAGATCTAAAGGCTTGATTAAATTCCAGTTAAATATTTTGGGGGAGGATACTTCTAGGTGCTGCTGTGTACTTCATATTGCATTACATCAGGAAATTGCTATCTGGTTGTCTTTTTAATAATGATGTTAGTTTTGTTTGCTTAAGATTAGGACAACCAGGCCTTTCCATGGAAAAGGTAACATTTTCCCCTTTGTAGCTGGCAAGTAATCTGTGAGATGATACTTTGTGAGTATCTAACGAGTGTCCAGTTCTCCATAAGTCTTATGTCTAATGATTTTCACATTCACTTTTTGAATCCTTGTTTGAATCATGGGTTGTAAAACGGTGATTTTTCTTACAGCATCATTTCTTTTATATTTATAAGCTGGCATCCTTCTGTGTAGAACTTTTCCTTATCAACTGGAACACTGATTAATCTGTACTCTATAGTTCCTGCTGAAAAGGCGATATAAATAATTGAGTTTTTTTTTTAAGTACCAAGTTTTAGAGTAAAAAGTTGGTCTAGTAATCATCTGCAATGGTAGGAACTGAGAGGTCTAAAAATTTCCCTTTTTCCAGTCGGGTAGGGCCTGCGCTTTTTGGAGTATTATTAAAGACCCAAGGATTTTTATGTATTCAATCTTTCCATCCAGTATACTCTATTCTTTCTGATATGCAGGTTGTCCAAAATTTGTCAGTGGGAGCCCTTTCAAAGTCACTCTTGCGTCCTCTTGATATGAACCCATCAGTCTTTCATTATATCTTTACATTTTATTTTATTTTATTTTTTGAGACGGAGTTTTGCTCTTGTTACCCAGGCTGGAGTGCAATGGCTCGATCTTGGCTCACCGCAACCTCCGCCTCCTGGGTTTAGGCAATTCTCCTGCCTCAGCCTCCTGAGTAGCTGGGATTACAGGCACGTGCCACCATGCCCAGCTAATTTTTTGTATTTTTAGTAGAGACGAGGTTTCACCATGGTGACCAGGATTGTCTCGATCTCTTGACCTCGTGATCCACCCGCCTCAGCCTCCCAAAGTGCTGGGATTACAGGCTTGAGCCACTGTGCCCGGCCATCCTTACATTTTAATTCAAGATTCCCTAGGGTTATATTTATATTCATTTTCCCAGACCCTGAATCAGCCAGTATTCTAATGAGCTTTGATATTTTTTTACTTGGGAATGGTACTTAGAAGAAAGCATAACCTGGATGCTTGGAGTGCTCATTACTACTCATTGCTTCTAGAGCCTGGAAAATATAGTAGGTTAAAAGTAAGTCATAATTTGACATTAATATTTCCAATACAAGTTTAATGTCCTTGACTTTGTAAGCTTCTTTAATATTATACTTGAATCTCTTTTCCTTTACACAGAAAATCTTGGTACCCAATATTAAGATAATTACTTAAGTGCTTTATCTTGTAATATATATACAGTTATTTCTGCTTTATTCTTAAAATAAAATATAAATATTGCTGATTGTAAACTGTGAAACCTTGGCATGTATAGATTGAACATTTTGTTATGGTCACCCGAAAGCCCCATGGCATTTGGTAAATTAGTCATTTTGCCAAGGCATGGATTTGAATCACATGGCGGCGAGACTGGTAGGACTAGTGAGTGATGGAGCCACGCTGGCCTTCCTATCACTATGCTGCTTGGTTTTGGCTTGCATGTGTATTTTGTAGGGGAGTATGATTTTCCATCTTAAAATGTAGACTTATAGAAAAGAGAATCCATGTTTGTTTAGTTTGCAATTTTATTGCTGTATCTCACTGAACACCGTACTTCCCCAGAGAGACTATAAACAGCATAGACTTTAGAATTAAATTTCAGTTTTTCTACTTAGCACTTGTATGTCATTGGGAAAACTCTTTCATCTCTTTGAACCTTTTTACTTATCTGTTAAATGGGGATAGCTTTCTGCATTTCAGAGAATTGATGAGGAGCAAATGAGATGATATATGTAAATCATCCACCACTGTGCTGACATGTAATAGGTGTGCAGTAAATTTTAGTCATTAATAGTAATAATCCCTTGTTATTTGATGCTTTTCAGTGTAGCCAGAATCACCTTTTTGTTTCAATCCCATTAGTGACACACTGGAGAAACTGGATTGCTTTGTTAAAGGCCCTGTTCATATGATGTTTGGAAGCCTTGCTGACACCAACCACCTTTCAAGATGGTGGTCAAGCATGGTTCTTTCTGTATGGAGAAATATGGGAGTATTAGGTAATACTGTATCTTTCATTATTGATCACCTATAATTTTTTTATTTGTAATTTATAAGAATATATAATACAAAGGTTTTAATGTTTTGCAAAAAAGTCCTCTGATGAATCAGAATAAATTGCGTAATTCTTCTGTCCATACCTGTATGCTAGGCCATCCTTTCTGCTACTCCTAAGCAGAATGGCTTTTTTTTTTTTTTTTTTTAGAATTCCTGTTCCTCTCTCAGTGAGTATATGTCTTGATCGTGGAAGGGGTAGGACATGTAAATGGGTGGGATGTCTTTTAAATGTGGCTCTTTGTCCCTCTTGGTCTGGTCTTAAGTTTTCTGGGACATTACCCAATTTTTCAAGACAAGCACTTGGCAGATTTCTTGGAGGATAATTTTCAAACATGTTCCATTTAGTCGTAACTCTTTTTATAAGTGCTTATATATTTATGAGTCAACATGATCATTATATCTAAACCTTTTATTTTATTTTATTTTTTGAGATGGAATCTTGCTGTGTCACCCAGGCTGGAGTGCAGTAGCATGATCTCAGCTCATTGCAACCTCTGCCTCCTGAGTTAATGTGATTTTCCTGCCTCAGCCTACCAAATAGCTGGGACTACAGGCATGTGCCACCATGCCCAGCTAATTTTTTTGTATTTTTAGTAGAGATGGGGTTTCACCATGTTAGCCAGGTTGGTCCTCAGCCTCCCAAAGTGCTGGGATTATAGGTGTGAGCTGCGGCGCCCGGCCTAAACCGTTTAAATATTAAAAATTTTGCATTTGTTTTAGGAAAATGAAATCTTGCTTTTGTTGTTATAAAATGAATAAACATTTAAACGGAGGTGATACATTAGGCAACATTTAGAAAACAAAAGTTAGAACTAAGCGCGGCTTACATTTTTTTTTTTTAATAAAGATGGGGTTTCACCATGTTGGTCAGGCTGGTCTTGAACTCCCGACCTCAGGTGATCCGCCCGCCTTGGCCTCCAAAGTACTTGGATTACAGGCATGAGCCACAACACCCAGCCAATTTTTTTTTTTTTTAAACAGGAGGAAGATGTGTTGGGATTGTAGCTTAATTAAAATGCCATTCATCAAATACTTACTGATCGCCAGTACACCGGTGAATACAGTTATCAGTTCCTTGCCCTCCTGGGCTATGGGAACAAGTTCCAGGAGAACTTAACCTTGAGGGAGAACGATTGCAGTGAGATTAACAAAGACTTACCTCAGGATGTGACGTCCAGCTGAGAGCTAACGAATAGGGTAATAATTGGCCGGGTCAGGTGGCTCATGCCTGCTATCCCAGTGCTTTGGGAGGTTGAGGCAGAAAGACTGCTTTAGGCCAAGAGTTCAACAGCCCAGCCTGGACAACATGGAAAGTCCCTGTTTCTACCAAAAATAAAACAATTTGTTAAGCTTGGACCAGTTGTCCTAGGTACTTGGGAGGCTGGGGGAGAGCTTGAGGCCAGGAGTTTGAGGTTAAGGCAAGCTATGATCTTGCCACCACAGTCTAGCTGGGCAACAGAGTGAGACTCTGTCTCTAAAAAATAATTAAAAATTAAAAAGAATAACTAATAATTAGCCAGGTGAAATGGGGGCTGGAGTTAGTGTTCGGGAAGGATGGGAGATGTGATCCAGCTAGAATACTGTGAAAAAGGGGATGGAGACAGGATGCAGTGTGTGTGTCTTGAGAACTGACAGATTCACAGCTGGAGCAGAGAGAATGAGAGAAGAGGACTATTGGAAGAGGTTTACTGATAAGCAAAGACTCCCAAAATTAAAAAATATAAATAACCAGAGTTAAGAGAAATATGTATAGGGTACCTTCTTTCACATCAACTTTTTTAGTCAGAATATTGAAAACAAAAGCATAGTTTTGATTTAGGAACATTGTACTGATGTAGAATTCAATAAACTAGTTCATAAAATGAATAATGAGTCACTCTTAAGCCCACCAACCAAGTGTACATCCTGGTTAAAATAAGTTTAGTTGTGTCAATATTATAATCAATTTATGATGCTTCCTTATAACTGTAATATTCCTATCTTTTCTAATTAAAACGCTCATATTGAATGTTGGGATTTATTATTATAGGAAGTTAAGCTTTAGAAGTTAGAAGCACTTTTGGTATAAATAGTTATTTCTACAGTTTATTAGCACCAAACTGCAAATGTAAGCTTTTTAGAAATCAAAGTAATTAAAAAAAAACTTCTGAGATGAAAAAGGAGGTACCTATAGTACTTAAAGGGAGTAACTGTAGAAATGCAGAAATTGAATGTAAATTCACTGTCTTAGATAGTTGTTTAAGCATGTCCTCAACTTCATCTTTTTGTTTTTTTCTTTCTTTTCTTTTTTTTTAAAAGACGGGTTTCACCATGTTGGTCAGGCTGGTCTTGAACTCCCGACCTCAGGTGATCTGCCCACCTTGGCCTCCAAAGTGCTTGGATTACAGGAGTGAGCCACTGCGCCCGGCCTAACTTTGTCTTTTTCTAAGAGATAAAAAACACGGGGACTTCCTTGATCTAGGTAAAATGTCCCAGGTAAAAGCAGGACCCAGGTAAAATTTCTCGTATTAGTAGTGACCAGCTTTGGATGATCAAGCAACAATGCAGGGTGTTTAAATTTCTGTAACATCCTTTGGTCTAAAATGGAATACTCAGACCAAGCAAACTGTGGACCCTTTGAAATCTTCTGAGGCTTAGGAAGACATAAGCAGTAAAGTCTTTTTCTACTAGTAGTAGCTAAAGGTTGATTAAAACTGCTTGCTGGACACGGTGGCTCACGCCTGTAATCACAGCACTTTGGGATGCTGAGGTGGGCAGATCATGAGTTCAGGAGTTCGAGACCAGCCTGACCAACATGGTGAAACCCTGTCTCTACCAAAAGTAGAAAACTTAGCCAGGCATGGTGGTGCATGCCTGTAGTTCCAGCTACTCATGAGGTTGACGCAGGAAACTGCTTGAACCCAGGAGGTGGAGGTTGCAGTGAGCCAAGATTTTGCCACTGTATTCCAGCCTGGGTGACAGAGTGAGACTCCGTCTCAAAACAAAACAAAACACTTGTTAGCAGAGATACGAGTAACTAAGTTGAATGAATTGATTTTATATTTAAAGAGTATCTTCTTATACAAGTAAACTGAGGAAATTAACTTGTTGATGGGGCAATTAATTTGATTGAGTTATAATTTTCAGACTTAACAAGTGTCTAAAGCCAGTAGCTACTTCACTACTTTGTCAAATATTATTTCCATATTCTGTCATCATTTTATTGGACAATTACATTTTTGCGTTGCTTTTAACATGTTTCATGCCACAGGCCATGAAGTCTGATGGTAATTATTTTTTTGGGAATAGATGATCTACATTTAAACGTTTTGCTTTGTTGCAAAATTTTGTTTGTATCCAAATAAAAATACCCTTGTTTCCCATTATTTGATTGATTTATTTTTACTTTGAAAAATGTTTGGATTTTAATGGACAGCTTTCATTAAAGCAGTCTAAGTGGTTAAATGCCTTTTGAAATGCAGCTTCTTGGGCCCTACCTCAGTTCTCTTGAATGACTGTTGTATATGGCCTGGGAATGTGCATTTTTACGAGTTTGCCAAGTAATTCCTTCACACGTTAAAGTTTGAGAACAGATTATTCCTGTATACTGTTTCTTACAAATTAGGCATGAGGACAAAATACTACATACACAGTTATAGCTTTCCCTCATTATTCCTACCTTAGGTGTTAATTGAATCACTCAGTGATAATCTGCTGCCTCCTTTTGCTTAGCATATTTTCTCTTCACCTTTCTCTTAGTTGACGTGAAGAATTCTTTATGATTTTGATGTTTGAGGATGGAGGATTATAAACACTGTCATCGAGTTAGAGGCTAGCAGAGGCTTAAAAAACTAAATGGATAAGAAGTGGCGCGGGGACCTTACAGGACCAGTGTCGCTCAGTTACGGATGAAGGTCTTGGTGACATGATGATTCCTCCACCTATAAAAATAATATTGTTGAGAGGAGTTTGAAACAGAAATTGTTAGCCAGATCAGAAGGGTTTCATATATAGGCTTTGTTCAAAATGTCTGTTCTGGACATATAGGCTAGAGATGGGCATTGCTTCAATCTCCTCATTGATCATTGGATGGTGTGAAATCAATAAAAATCTGAAAGTTTGAAAAGGAGCTCCTGCTTCAAACTCTTTACAGATATAGCCACTTTTTAGGTGCCCTAGGATCTTTGATGCTGCATTTGTTTGATCTACCAGACTGGAAGTTCCCTTAAAGTCAGCAATCATGTCATGTATATCTTGTCATATTTGGGGGTACCCAGTCTTAGATCTCACATGTAATGTAATAGGGCTTAATTGTTGAATGAATGAGTTGAGATAATTTTTCATTTCCAGTAGGAATTGGTTTTCCTTTGCATTCCTTATTTTAGGTATTACGTTACAAACAATGGAACTTGATCAGTGTTAATATAATTGTTTTCTTACTGAGTACTTATGTGGCCTGGATTTCTTGAACAGTGGAACATGTGGGCCTTTGGTATAATCATTTTGCTTTGGGGATTCACGTGTGATTGATTAAACTAAGCAGAACAAACTTCTTCCTTAGGTCTTTCCCCTTTTGGATCACAAACTTGTGAATCCCAGCAATGGAGAGGGGAAAGAACCAGTGTAGTAATGTATTGGGAAACCTGTCTGGGAGCTTTCTGGAGAGTGAGCCTCTCTGGTTCACAGAGACTAAACTGCCTATATCCTATTGGAGGTGGAGAGTACTAAAGGGAAAGTCTCTGGGAGGAAGAGGGATCTGAGAAACTTATTCTCTCTTATCTGAACTTTCAACCAGTTTTCCTGTTTTCAACCCTGTCCTCCAGTCCTCCCTCACATATGGTACTTGCTGTGTGTGGTTTTGAGCCTTTCTGGAGCTCTGGGTAGTGATCACTTTGTCCTAAATGGCATAGCTCCTCTGCAAGCACTGAAGTTCAGATTTCTCCCCTGTGCTTGTTTACTTTTTCTTTTTCTTTTTTTTTAAATTTTTTATTGCATTTTAGGTTTGGGGGTACATGTGCAGAACATGCAAGACAGTTGCATAGGTACACACATGGCAGTGTGTTTTGCTTTCTTTCTCCCCTTCACCCACATTTGGCATTTCTCCCCAGGCTATCCCTCCCCACCTCCCCCTCCCACTGGCCCTCCCCATTTCCCCCAATAGACCCCAGTGTTTAGTACTCTTCTCTCTGTGTCCATGCGTTCTCATTTTTCATCACCCGCCTATGAGTGAGAATATGCGGTGTTTCGTTTTCTGTTCTTGTGTCAGTTTGCTGAGGATGATGTTTTCCAGATTCATCCATGTCCCTACAAACGACACGAACTCATCATTTCTGATTGCTGCATAATATTCCATGGTGTATATGTGCCACATTTTTCCAATCCAGTCTATCATCAGTGGGCATTTGGGTTGATTCCAAGTCTTTGCTATTGTAAACAGTGCTGCAATGAACATTCGTGTACATGTGTCCTTATAGTAGAACGACTTATAGCCTTTTGGATATATACCCAGTAATGGGATTGCTGGGTCAAATGGAATTTCTATTTCTAAGGCCTTGAGGAATCGCCACACTGTCTTCCACAGTGGTTGAACTAATTTACACTCCCACCAACAGTGTATAAAATACCTTGGAATACAACTCACAAGGAATGTAAGGGACCTCTTCAAGGAAAACTACAAACCACTGCTCAACGAAGTCAGAGAGGACACAAACAGATGGAGAAACATTCCATGTTCATGGTTAGGAAGAATTAATATCGTAAAAATTGGCTATACTGCCCAAAGTAATTTACAGAATCAATGCTATACCCATCAAGCTACCATCGACTTTCTTCACAGAACTGGAGAAAACCACCACGAACTTCATATGGAACCAAAAGAGAGCCCGCATAGCCAAGTCAATTCTAAGCAAAAAGAACACAGCGGGGGGCATCACACTACCAGATTTCAAACTATACTACAAGGCTACAGTAATCAAAACAGCATGGTACTGGTACCAAAACAGAGATATAGACCAATGGAACAGAACTTTTTCTTTTTCTGCTATCTTCTAGAATATTGTTGCCATCTGTCTTCTGTCATCTTTCTGTTCCTCTTTTTAAATTGTGGGTTTATGTCTTTTTAATCAAGTTTACCAAGTTAGTGGATTTTAAGTGGGAGCTAAAATAAACGTGTTCAGTCCCTCATGTTTTTAAGAATTCTGTTTCTTTCTTTCTTTTTTTTTTTTTTTTTCCCGAGACGGAGTTTCGCTCTTGTTATCCAGGCTGGAGTGCGATGGTGCGATCTCGGCTCACCGCAAGCTCCACCTCCTGGGTTCAGGCAATTCTCCTGCCTCAGCCTCCCAAGTAGCTGGGATTACAGGCACGCACTACCATGCCCAGCTAATTTTTTTTGTATTTAGAGACGGGGTTTCACCATGTTGACCAGGATGGTCTCGATCTCTCGACCTCATGATCCACCCGTCTCCACCTCCCAAAGTGCTGGGATTACAGGCTTGAGCCACCGTGCCTGGCAAAGAATTCTGTTTCTTTCTATGTATTGGGAAGTATATTTTTTCTTGTTAAGTGTGTGAAGTAAAAGTATCCAGTAGGGCAAGTTTTCAAGAGAACTATGTAAGTGGTTGTTTTGATTTTAGTCTTGATCACTGAAGTCTTGTACCAAGAAATGAGTATTGAATCCTTTCAGTGCAGTCTATGTAGTGTTCTAGACTTCTTGGCATAGTTGCTAATATTGGAAATTGTTTTGTTTTGGTTCTGTGATTGTTATGGGCATTATACTGCCAGAAATCTTGTGAATTTCCACCAAACTTTTTACTGATTCTGATCTTCAGTTTTGGCAGGCAGCATTGTGCTTTTAATTACTATATAGGTGTCTTTTCCTCCCCGCCTTCAACCTTTACTAGGTGCATTATTTCCTATTCTGGGAAGTTTAGGATTGATAATACATCTGGGGTGTTACTCAAAGAGAACTGTAATTTTTATTCTTTTCGTATTTGTCTTTTCCTTGCCTATTTTAGTTCTATAATTTATTGACCTAAAAAATAATTTTAGTCCTGAGTTACTTTGTATATATATGTGATCCAAGTATTTCATTCCTGATTTGATTGGCATTTCAATTGTATTTTTATATCTTTAGTCATACAGCAGTGCATATTCTAATCTGATGTTAAAAGCCTATGTTGGTTTGTTGTATCTTATTAATATTACTGATGAGCATGGCTTACCTAGGCATTATTTAGGGGGAGTTAAATATCCTCTACTACCTCTTCAGATTCTCACTAGATGTCCGAAAGAGAGCTAGCATAACATACTATTTGAATATTAGCAGGCTACTTTTTGTTTTAGATTGGACTTCTGTCGCCAGGTTGGAGTGCAATGGCGCAATCTCAGCTCACTGCAACCTCTGCCTCCCAGGTTCAAGCAATTCTCCTGCCTCAGCCTTCTGAGTTGCTGGGATTACAGGCATGCACCACCACACCCAGCTAATTTTTGTATTTTTAGTGGGACAGGGTTTCACCATGTTGGCCAGGATGATCTTGATCCCTTGACCTCGTGATCTGCCCGCCTTGGCCTCCCAAAGTGCTGGGATTACATGTGTGAGCCACCATGCCCAGCTGAAAATAAGTTATTCATTAAAAAATTCTGTATTTTCTCATATTTGATGTTTTTTTTTTTCCATTTCTATACAATTAAATTTATGAGAAGGTTCACATGTGTGTTGATTCTAAAATGGTTCTGAATTATATTGAATGATTTAGAGATTTTTAGAAAATTATGTGTTCTGTTTTCAGGTTCTGTTCTGGATATTATTAAGCACATTGTGGCAAAAGGGGAACACAAAAGTGGAGTCCTAGATGAATCTACCATTGCTACTATACTCCGAGAAGTACTGGAAGGGCTGGAATATCTGCATAAAAATGGACAGATCCATAGGTATGTAAAAGACAACACGCTTGTGTTATATCATCTCATTAAGGTCACTCCCACTCCTTTATGTGTGTTACCACAGCGTTTTAGTACCCTGTGGTTAGAGTTTTAATTACATAGCTACTAAACATTAAACAAGTACTTTAGTCAAATTGGAAAATATAAAAACAGGAAAAATTCATATTTCTTATCAAGATAGTGACTGATAATATTTTGGAATATTGCTTTCCATTTTCTTTTATATGCTTAAAAAATATCTAAAGCAATACTGTATATGTAAGTTTGTCTGTTGTTTTTAAATTTTTACGTTATATCTTCAGTATTTCCCTAAATTCTTAAAAGCCTTTTGTAAAATAACGTTTTAAAAATTACAGCCTTTTTTCCTTTTTTTGAGACATGGTCTCTCTTTGTCACCCAGACTGGAGTGCCATGCTTATAGCTCACTGCAACCTCAAACTCCTGGGCTCAAGTAATCCTCCCACCTCAGCTTCCCCAGTAGCTAGGACTACAGGTGTGCTCCACCACTTTGGCTAATTGTTAATTTTTATAGAGATGGGGTCTCGCTTTGTTGTCCAGGCTGTTCTTAACTCCTCTTCTCCAAGTGATCTTCCTCCCGTGGCCTTCCAGAGTGCTGGGATTATAGGCATAAGCCACTGTGCCCAGCCCTTTCTTTTCTTTTTTAATAAATAAGAATATTTTAATATTTCACGATTCTATCTAAATGATCTATCTTGGTAATTGCCCTGTTTAGGTTTTGTATATAGGTCCTGGCATACTACTGAGATCTGTGGTTTCAATGATGATTGGATTTTTAGAGCTCTTGCCATGCTTTTCTAGTCTGAATTTTTTTTCTCCTGGCATTGTCGGGACTCCCATGATCCTTGATCATGTCACCTGTGAGAGTGGAGTGGATTTTTCTGGGCCGGTTGCTGCCAAGTGGAGAATGCATGGTAGATGCTGGGCTCAGGACTCATGGGTCTGTGAGCATTCTAGCCCCACCATGTGGACTGCTACCTGGTGCCAGGGGGGCTTCCATTCAGTCACTGTTGATACTGCCTGTGGAGGTAGAAGGAAGGCTCTTGCCTTGGGCCACTCTTTGCTCCCGGGTGGGGAGTTGGGAAACAGTGGACCTGCATAGTTCTTTGCTGCCGGGTGGGAGGCTAAGAGATGCCAGCTGTGCCGACTGGTGCTGCTGATGTGGGTAATGTGGGCCTACCTGCGTACGGCATATGGGGCAGGAGATGAAGTTCCCCTGCCTGATCTTTATTGGCATTGCTTATTCCGTCGTGGTGGGCCCTCCTGCAACTCCAGGTATGGAGTCAGGGATGGGACCACCTGCTAGATTTCCTCCAGGTTGCCCATTTTCTGCTTCTTTAGGCAGGCTTGGGGGTCCTTTTGGATCTAAGTCTGTTGATAGCTCTGGGTTTTAGGCCTCTCTAGTGCCCAGTCTGAGTTATAGCAGATTAAAGGAATACTCAGGAAACTTGTTTTTTTTGTTTTTAACGTTTCCTATGATGCTGAAAAACTTGGGAAATGTGATGTCATATCGTTCTTCAAGTCCTGAGGCCCCTAGCCACTCTGCCTTCCTCTTTTTGCCTTTCAGAGTTCTTTTATGATTGTCTGTTAGATTATTTCTGGGAATTTTAGATAAGCTTAAAGGGGAGGAGCAAGGAAATGTAAACCTACGCCATTTGGTTCGGGACCAGAACTAGTCCCTGGATTTGGAATGGAGACAATTTTATTTACATTTATTTTGTTTCTGAGTTCAGATTCTGAGTGTGTAGTGCGAGATGTTGTTATGCAATATATGGAACCATTCTCCACATATTTTATGTTTATATTGTTTTCAGCATTGTGGTGAACATTTTCCTCTGTGATTTTTATACTTTTTAAAAATCTAGCTTTCTATAAAACACATTTAAAAGAATCTGAAAAGTTATTGCCAAATTGCCTTTCAGAAATGTAGTGATTTATTCAACTATTAGCAGTTCCTAAGAATGGTAGATTCATTGGTCCCTTGCTAGCCCTGCCTATTAAGTTTTTTAATTCACACGTTTTGATAGATGAAGAATAGCATCAATTTTGACGTCTTGGATTATTAGTGAGATTGGACACAGATTTATATGAAGCAATTGGTATTTCCTCTTGTGACGCATCTGCTTGTGATTTTTGCCTTTTTTTTTTTCTATTTTGAAATGGGGTCGTGCTGTCTTGCCCAGGCTTGCCTTGAGCTCCTGGGCTCAAGCATTCCTCCTACCTCAGTCCGACAAGTAGTGGTGATTACAGGCATGTGCTGCTGAGCCCAGCTCAACGTTTGCCTATTTTTCTACTGGTATCTTGCTGCCTTTTTTATCCTTACTCTTTCGGCTTGGCATGATGGTTCACGCCTATAATCCTAGCACTTTTAGAGGCCAAGGCAGGAGGATTGCTTGAGCCCGGGAGTTCAATACCAGCCTGGGCAACATAGTGAGACTTCGTCTCTATAAAAAATTATCCAGATATGATGATGCACACCTGTGGTCTCAGCTACTGAGGAGGCTCAATTGAGCCCCAGCAGTTGAGGCAGCTGTGAGCTCTGATCATGCCCTTATACTCCAGCCTGGGTAACAGAGCAAGACTCTGTTTAAAAAAAAAAAAAAAAAAAATTACTCTTTCTCAGGTTTTGTCTTTTAGTTTTGCTAAAGATATGCTGTTTGGGACTTGGGCTCCAAACAGGTTACTTGTAGAACAATGGGGCAAGAGGGAGTCAGGTTATTAGAGCATGATTAAAATGTTGAAAACCAGATGAGGCTGATGGAAAATCAAGACAGCTCAATGGATTGGTGATGAGTGAAGCAGAGTAGTCATAGTAGAGTAGTTGAATAGTTATCTTGAAAAATAGGAGAGTGGGGTTTCTGAATTAGTAATTTCATAATTGGGTTAGTTTTGATAACAAGATAAAAAACTGAGGAAGTAGATGACCCAGGTGGAGTGGAGGAGGAGGTCTTTAGAGATGGCATCAGTGAACTCAGAGGCAGGATACTGCATGATTGTCTTTGTGATTGTTGAAGTTTCTTGGGATAAGGCAAGATGATTTGGAAAGCAAGACTTAATGAACAACAAAGAGTGAGAGAAAGTATAATATTAAAGCTGGATGGCATGAATCTGAAGAGAACTGACTTCTTTTTTTTCTTTTTTAAGAGACAGATTCTTTCTGTCACCCAGGCTGGAGTGCAGTGGCATGATTGTAGCTCACTTGCATCTCAAACTGCTGGGCTCAAGCAATCCTCCTGCCCCAGCCTCTCCAGTAGCTGGGACTCTAGGCATGTGCCACCATGCCTGGCTAATAGTTAAAGTTTTTCTGTAGAGATGAGGACTTCTTATGTTGCCCAGACAAGTCTTGGACTCTTCTAGACTCATAGTGGTACCACCATGGTGGTCTTGGATAAGATCCTGGGGAATTCTCCAGATTACCAGGTAGAGACTTCTTTTTCTTTCCTTACTTTATCCCAAGCAAATGAAGACTCTTTGTTTCTTGGGATAAGGCTGGGGCAGAGCTGGGGGAGGGGTGACACAAGCAGCCCTTTGCCACCATCACTGGGACTGTCCTGGATCAGACTTGAAGACATCACAGCACTGGGTTTCCCCCAGGGCCCATGGTAACCACTGCCCGGCTATTGCCAATGTTGTTCAAGGCCCAAGGGCTCTACAGTCAGCAGGTGGCAAAGCCATCTGGGCTGTGTTCCCCCTTTCGTGGCAGTGAGTTTACCCCTTCCCTGGCTGGGTGCGGAGATACCATCAGGGAGCCAGAGCCTGGAGTTGGAAACCTTAAGAATCTACCTGGTGCCCTATTCTACTACAGCTAAGTTGGCATCCAAATCACAAGACAGAACCCTTCCCACTCTTCCCTCCCCTTTCCCCGAGCAGAGGAGTCTCTCCCCATGGCCACCACTGCCCCAAACTCATGACAGGTACTGTCTGGCTACCCGCAGTGTTCGCTTGGGACCCAGGAGCTCTTCAGTCAGCTTGTGGTGCATGCTGCCACTCCTAGGACTCTCCCTTCAGATCAGCTGGCTCCCGTGTGGCCCAGGGCAGGTCCAGAGATGCCGTCCAAGAGCCAAGGCCTGGGTTGGGATTCCAAGAACCTGCTTGGTGGTCTACCTAACCCAGGTCCAGCTGGTAACTAAGCTGCAAGACAAAGTCCCCTGTACTCTTCCCTCTTTTCTCAAACAGAAGGAGTCCCTCCCTGTAGCCACCTTAGTTTGGAATGTGCTGGGTTACACAGAAGCCAGCACATCTCTGAGTCTCACCTAAGGACCACGGCAAGTACTGCTTGGTTGCCACTGCTAATTATTCAGGAACCAATGGCTCCTTAGCAGAGGATGAATCCCATCAGAGCTATGTTCTTTTCTTTAAGCCAGTGAGCTCCCATCTGGCATAGGGTGTGTCTAGAAATGTCATCTAGGAGCTAGACTTCGCTGGTACCCTGTCCTGCTGTGGCTGAGCTCATATTCAAGTTGCAAAACAAAGTCCTCTACTCGTCCCTCTCCTGACTTCGGGCAGAAGAAAGGAGTCTCTCCCAGAGCTGCAAGCTGTGCTTTCTGGGTTGCGGGAAAGCACAAGCAGTCCCTTGGCTGCCCCATTGGTGTCTCACTGGGTTGTGTGCTCTGCAAGTCCATTGGCTCCAAGTCCAGTACAGCACCAGAACTTGCCCAGGAATTGTATTCCTTGTAGCCTAGACTGCCTTACAGATTTATTTAGGACCCCAGAGCACTTTAGCCTGCAGAGGGGCAGCTTGATAGAACTTAGGTTCTGACCGCTGAGGTGGGCAGTTCCCCCGGCTCGGTTGGTCTAAGTGCTTCCTCAATGAGTGCTGGCTTAGTTCTGCCTGGCATTGCTTTCTGCTGTGACAGAGCAGCACTGAGTTCCAATGCAAGCACAGATTTTCTCTCAGTGCCCTGCAGCTACTGCTGGGAGATGGGAAAGGGGAGGCATTGACAATTCAAGACTCTTTCTTTTTTTTTTGAGACGGAGTTTCGCTCTTGTTACCCAGGCTGGAGTGCAATGGCGCGATCTTGGCTCACCGCAACCTCCGCCTCCTGGGTTCAGGCAATTCTCCTGCCTCAGCCTCCTGAGTAGCTGGGATTACAGGCAACGTGCCACCATGCCCAGCTAATTTTTTGTATTTTTAGTAGAGACGGGGTTTCAGCATGTTGACCAGGATGGTCTCGATCTTTTGACCGCATGATCCACCCGCCTTGGCCTCCCAAAGTGCTGGGATTACAGGCTTGAGCCACCGCTCCGGGCCAAGACTGTCTTTCTTACCATCGTTAGTGTCTCTAACAGTGATGTGAAGTTGAAACCAAGGACTGTGATTACTCACCTGATTTTTGGTTCTTATAAAGGTGCTTTTTCAGTAGGTAGTTGTTCAATTTGATGTTCCTGTGAGGAAGATGATTGGGGGAGGCTTCTATTTGGCTGTCTTCCATTGGATCTTTCTGTGGGTTTAGAAATGAACATTTTCTAAGTTTAGTTTTTGTTTTCCAGTTTGCCTGGGTTTCATTTTTGGATAGGCCCTTTTGTCTCCTGTGCTCATGTGCTCATCCTCAGAGTTGGCCAGGAGTGTGTGAATAGCAGGAGCCTCTTGTCTCCACTGTGTGTGTACCTTGGCCAAGAATATCTTTGTCTCTATCTAGACTGCACGACAGGCTAGTAGAGAGCCACTGTTGACCCTCTCCTGCTGGTCAGCCTTCAGAATGTCACTTTAGTTGACAGTGTCACAGAGAGTAGGTGTTGCCCATCATGTCCAGTTAGAGGAGCCTCTTTTAACTGTGGCTGAGCAGCTGCCAGTCATCATGGTCTATCTACCTTAGAACCTCATGCTGACTCAGCTGGGGCCAGGAACTGATGGGGCTAGTCCCAAAGCAGAATACCACAGAGTTTCAGTGTTCTTACCTGAAGTGCAGCTGTTTTTCAAGCATAAAATGTTTTTCAGGTTGATTTCCAGATCACTGAAATGGTTGTTTTGTCGTATTTGTCCAGCTTTAAGGTTGCTTTTAAGAGGGAAGATTTACCTATTTCTTCGCTCCTCTGTAGCTGGAAGACCCTATTCTTCATGTGCATTTGGTTGCCTTGAGATTGTCCCAGGAAATAAATACCTTTTTGTTTTATCTAAAGAAATTCCTAAAGAAAATCTCTAAAGAAGAAAAGTTACTATATTTTGTATTCTTAAAATTAATTTTGAAATAAACTTTATGACATGCATGGGTAATATATTGCTATTATTAATCTTACTTTGCTGGTGAAAAAGGGCTTCTTAGGGGATTTGGATTTGCTCAAGGTTGTACAATGTGTATAGCGTTTTTCAGTGGCTGATAAGCTAACTTTGAGGGCAATTCTGAATGGGAACTCCCAGGACATTTGTAACAGTGACATTACGTCAAGATAATGCTGTTGAAATGGCAGCATTTTAGGTCAGTTTTAGAAAGGAAATTACTCACTTAGTTACGTGAGAGTCGATACATTATGCAAAGCAGTTGTTGCAGTCACACAACGCAAGGTAAAGCAGAAACCGCACTTGGTATGCATCCACTCTTTGCATTCTTTTTTTTTTTTTTTTTTAATGACCCTAAAGTATACTTCAGTGTATATTTTGGGTTAATTTTGCAGTTTGCTATAGAAATTGTAGATATGTAAACATTTAGGAAAAAGAAGATACTTTTATCAGTGTTCTGAAGTAAAAGTTTTGCCTTGAAAAAATAGATATATGGATATGCTAAATAAAAGAGGACAATACAATACATTTAAAATTAATCTCAGTGGCCGACTAAAATTCTGTTGACTTAGTGAGCAAAAAAATGTAACTGATATTAAGTCGATAGATACTCAGCTTCATTGATTAGCACAGTCTTAGCGGGCTTTAGAAGCAGACTGCCTAGATTCAGATCCCAGCTCTGTCACTAACTGGGTGACCTATAGCAAGTTATTTAACCTCTTTTTTGCCTTATTTTCTCATCTGTAACATAGGGATAATAATACCTATCTCATAAAGTAGTTGTGATTAAATGAGGTAATTTATACAATGCACTTAGAATAGTATTTAGCACACAAGAATCAGTGAACGCTCATTGTCACTATTTTGTACACCAGAGGTTGGCAAACCTTTTCTGTAAAGGGCCAGATAGCAAATATTTTAGACTTTGTGGGCGAGCTGTTCTCTGTCACCACTACTTTGTTCTGTAGTATGAAAGCAGTTATAGTAGCTAAATAGGCATGGTTGCGACTTTTACAGAAACAGGAAGTGTACTGGATTCAGCTTGTGGGCTATCGTACCTCTGATTTACAGGGCCATAGAGGATTACTTTGTTTTTCTTCACATAATAGTCTGGGCATAAATGACATCAGTCCAGTATGATGACTCTGTGGAGTCTGGGACTCCGGCTCTGATTTTCTTCTTCTCCCAGCTCTGAGTTTTTCCTGCATGGCCCAAGCTGATTTCTACCTCATCCAAATTTCAGCAGAAGGGAGGAAAGAAAGGGGAAATAGAGGTTATGCCATTTCCTATAAGCAGTGGTTCTCAGGACATTTAGCAATACCTGGAGACATTTTTCATTGTCACAACAGGGGCTGGAGTTGGGTAGTGGAATGTGCTACTGACATGTAATGGGTGGAGGCCAGGATGCTGCTAAATTTATCCAGTCATATCCAGGAAGCCCCTTAGAACAGAATTACCCAGCTCAAATATCAGTAGTGCTGGGATTGAGAACACCTGTGTTAAGCAAACAACTAGGAAGTGGTAGAAACTACTTTTGTTTGCTTCACAGTGGCTAGAAATTTAGTCACATGGGTGGTCATATGTAGCCTGCATGGAAGGCTGTGAAATGTTGCCTTTCTTCGGGATGGTCATGTCCTGAGTAAAAATTCCTTCCTTTTTCCCTTCCTCCCCTCCCCTCCCCTCCCCTCCCCACCCCGCCCCGCCCTTCTTTCTTCTAGAAGGGGAGACATATTGAGGGCCAATTAGCAGTCTGTGGCACTTTTTTCTCACAAGATTACTTAATGAACCTGGAATTAGAACTGAGGTAGTTAATTAAATTATGTTAATTTCTAATAATCAAGGTATACATACAATTATCATCATCCAGAGAATTGGAATTTTCTGTTTTTCAGGACATGTTTTCTACTTAACAGTGCTGGAAAAATATTCCCAAATGTTTTCTCTTTGGCCATACTCTATTTTTAGTGTTCTCTTAATATGTTAACCAGGTACAAAAACAATTGATTAGGTACAATTTTAGGTGGAAATTCTTATTGTTTTAAGATTTCAGATACTTCTCGACTTAGGATGGGTTTATTGGGACATAACTCCATTGCAAATAGAAAGTATCATAAAGTCAAAACTGAACCATCATAAATTAGGGACCCATGGAACCCAAGGTTCCAAGGTGTTTCCAAGATTCCTAGTGTATATATTATTTTTTAGAGTTGTTCTCATTCATCCTCTTAAAAAGAGGTTTCTTTTCCTTTGTAAGACTGAAGCAGGTTAGAAAATTTAGACAACTAGAAAGAATTACACATTTTTTCCTAGAGTGGAATGCTTCTGTAGATGACTGATTTTTTACCCATCATATATG
This sequence comes from Callithrix jacchus, assembly GCF_049354715.1. NCBI lineage: Eukaryota > Metazoa > Chordata > Mammalia > Primates > Cebidae > Callithrix > Callithrix jacchus. The sequence goes on from NC_133518.1 coordinate 76,064,499, forward strand.
GATTTTTAAAAAATGCTGTTATTCTAAGAGTAATCCAGTCAAGGGGTGTGTGTGTGTGTGTGTGTGTGTGTGTGTGTGTGTGTGTTTGTCTGTCTTTGTGTGTGTATGTTTGGTGGGGTATGATAGTACCTTGCTTTTTTCTCCATATTCTGATTACTCATTGAAACCTCAGCTTTACAATTTGTAGTTGTCTGATTTGTTTCTTTTAAATCGGTTACTTTTCTGGGCTTTGTTTTCCTATTGGCTCAAGGATTAGGGTTAAATAATTAATTTTTAAGATTACATCTTTTTGTGTCCTTCGTTCTTTTTCTGCCATATTTGGTTATTGATTGATTGATTGACAGGGGCTCACTCTGTCACTCAGGCTGGAGTGCAGCAGCATGAACACGGCTCACTGCAGCTTTGACCTCTTGGGCTCAAGTAATTCTCTTGCCTCAGACTCCCAAACAGCTGGGCTCACAGACGCTCACTACTATGACTGACTATTTTTTCATTTTTGTTTTTATAGAGACAGGGTCCTACGCTTTGGCAATTGGGACTTTTTATAAGTCCCTCAGGTAATTCTAATGTTACCCAGGCTGGTCTCGAACTCCTAGGCTCAAGCAGTCCTGTCTTGGCCTTCCAAAGTGCTGGGAGTTTTTACAGGCATGTGCTGCCATGTCCGGCCTCTTCTTTGGTTTCAGTTGAGCATTTCATATGATTCCATTTCCTCTCCTCTCTTAGGATATCAATTATACTTTTTTAAAAACATTTTTTAATAGTTGGCCTATACGGTATATGTTTTACAGGAAATCCAAGTCCACTTTCAAATAGCACTCTATTGCTTCATGGGTAGCACAAGTGCTTTATAACAGAATATTTCTAATTATTCCCTTATAATATTATTGTCATTTATTTCACTTACCCATAAGTTGTAATCATTAAATACATTGTTGCTGTTATTATTTTGAAGAAATTGTTGACTGTTAGATCAATTAAAAATAAGAGAAATAAAATATTTTATCTTCATGTATTTTTTTCTCATACTCTTCCTTTTTTTCGAGTGGATCCGAGTTTTGTCTTCTTTCTCAAATTCTTTTAACATTTCTTGCAAGGTAGGTCTGCTCACTGCAAAGTCCCTCAGTTTTTATTTGCCTGAGAGAAGTATTTCTCCTTCACTTTTGAAGGATAATTTTGCTGGATATAGACTTCTAGGTTGTTTATTTTTCCCTCTGGACACTTTCAGCAGTTCACGCCACTCTCTTCTGGTTGTCTGGTGTCTGAGATGTGGGATATTAATTTGTACCTTTGTTCCTGGTAAGCTGTTCTTTTTCCTCTGGCTTCGACCAAGAGTTTTGTCTCCCCTGCCCAGCTCAGTCTTTTTAGTGAGCCTGTACTCCTGGGCTGTCACCTGCACAAGTGCTTCTCAGCCCCCCTCCCCTAAGGTGAGACAGGAAGGCTTGGTGGGACTGAGACTGGGTATTTCTCTTCTTGTAGATGGGTTAGGTTCTGGTAAAACCAAGATGGTTAGGCTCTGATAAAATAGTTTCCCCTCAGGGTAGGTTTTTGTTAGGGAGGATAGAATGCTCAGGGCGTATTTCATATTGATTACTTTTTTCTTCCTCCTGTGGGAAACTAGAGGAATTTTCTCCTATCTATACCCTGAGAACCTGGTGGGGCTGTGGGAGGTAAAACTCATCCAACTCATCCAAGTGTATGAGTCTCCATTAGACTGGGTCCCCTGGGGTTTTTAACTCTCAAGCTGGTCCACACTGAGCCTCCAGACATTTGTCAATTACAGTTTAAGTTTTTATACCCTAGTACTGACTCCAGTAGTAGTCTTTTGCTGCTGGGCTTCTGTTCAATTAAACTGTAATTCTGTCTTCCTGTCTTTACATTTTTGGAGGCAGCAGTTTGCTCTGTGACCTTAGTCTTTGATGGATCTAAGAAGAGTTGTTGATTTTCAGTTCAACTTTTTTTCTGTTGTGAAGACAGAATTGACAAGCTCCTGACATATTGAACTGGATAAGATTACTATGTCCTAAAATTCCTTTACCTGCTGATGTCCAAAGCTTTTCCTGTGTAGATGATCTCTTGATATCCTGTTTATTAGCAAGATAGTGGCCCTGACTTGCACTATTATTACACCTCTGCCAGCAGAAGTAGTTGATGGATGCAACAAAATTCAAAGCCCTTCTTTCCAAGTAAACTTTCATGGGACTATTTGGGCAGATTCACAATGTTTAGTTCCTTTGGCAATTGAGGAAAAACTGCTGTCTCTTTGACCCTCCTCTACCCTCACCACACCACCAAAAAGAAAGCCTATCACTCTATTTGGACTCGTTGGGCATTAGACAGTGTGTACCTCACTTGGGCGTTCTGTCTGGTCCTTCGTATCAGCCAACCTGCAAATCAGCATCCTTCGAGTGGCTCTAAGTGTCAGGTTGCATTGGAACCTGTCCAGCTATCTGTGGCATGGTCTCAGGAGCCCCTACAACCCTAATGACTCCTTTGAACACTGTGATAGATGTTATAGGTGCATACAGGTTAATTATTCTTTTTGTTCCTGTAAATTGACCTTTTAATGCCTATAAAATGACCTTTTTACTCTTAGAAATGTTTTTGTTTTAAAGATAATTAGATCTTATTTATTGTAAAGATAATTAGGTCTTGAATGTTTTATAAAGATAATTAGACCTTATTTTAATATAACTATACTGTCTTACCTTTGGTAAGCATATCTTTCATTGTGGCCTAGTCTTTCAAGGGTCTTGGTTTTATTAGGGGGTTTCAGTTTTAGCTCCTAACCTTATATCGGTCCAGTGCCATGTTTTCTATTACATTTAGATTTGAAAACCTGAGCCATCTAGCCATTCAGCCAGTTTCCCTGTTCTGTTTCCCAGGGCTTACCTACAGCTCTGCCTCTTAAATGTCTCTTTCATTTCTGAACCTTGAGGATTTTTTTCTTTACTTTGCATCTAACTGTATGATATTTTTTCCCCTAATTTATCCAGCATCTCTTTGTGTTTGTAGCAGGGGAAGGATTTTAGGTCAAGGGCCTGGGTAACAGTGACGAAAGTTTGTTTTCCAATGCACAGTTTGCCATTTTGCTGGAATGGGAATTCTCCGACACTTTAAATCGTAGACTTTCAACTTTGGCTGCATATTGGAATATGGGAAGCCTTAAAAACTATAGTTACCTGGGTCCACTGCCAGAAATTTATTTAATTGGTTTGGAGTGAGGCCTTGGCATTGGGATTTTTTTTTTTTTTTTTTGAGACGGAGTTTTGCTCTTGTTGCCCAGGCTGGAGTGCAATGGCATGATCTTGGCTCACCACAACCTCCGCCTCCCAGGTTCAAACGATTCTCCTGCCTCAGCCTCTCGAGTAGCTGGGATTACAGGCATATACCACCATGCCTGGCTAATTTTGTATTTTTAATAGAGACAGGGGTTTCTCCATATTGGTCAGGCTGGTCTACAACTCCCGATCTCAGGTGATCACCTGCTCCGGCCTCCAAAAGTGCTGGGATTACAGGTGTGAGCCACTGCACCTGGCCAGGATTGGGACTTAGACTTGAGCAGTAACCACCTCTGTAATATACTGAGACTTAGGCTTAGGGGAAAGTTGTTTTATTGGAAAGCAGAGGAAAATATTTTTAGTATGTCTTGCTACTTCTCATATTTTCAGAGTCCACTTGTGATTTCAGGTGGATTTGTATGTCAGCCTAGTAGATCAGGTAAAGTAATTTTCCTCTATGTCTACTGTGTTTTCTCTGTGACTTCTAGGCTTTAGAGGGTTTGAGTAGGATGAATGCATCTCTAAATTAGACTTTTCTCTGTGTATCTACCCGAATGTTTTTCCCATTGAAGAGGCTGGCTGTGACAGAAATGTTGGACGTTTTGTTAGTTTAAGATGCTTAAATAGAGTGTTACTTACAGAGCTTTGGTTTTGATTCACTGCTTTTCTTGACCCCTTTTCAAGTTTTCCATAAATGATGCCTATTGATGAGTAATAAAAATGTTATGGGCAGAAACTTGTGTTCTGTATTAATGAAAAGTCAAGAATGTCTATGATATTTGTTTTAATTTTAGAAGGAATGTGTAACTTTGGGGCAACAGTGACATGTGAGAAATGGCATTAAACTGTAAAAAACAAAAACTCACTCTTCTCGTTACTTAAGAGAGGTTGGAGAATTGAGCTTTTAGAGCTGCTGGCTTGCTTGATGTTCTTTGTGGCAGAGTAAAAAATTTCTTTAACTGGGGACTATATTGATTTCCAGATATTTAGTTAAGAATCTTTTCCCTAAAAGTTAGTTGTCCTGTTTGAGGGCAGACTGTGGTGTTTTTATTGTCCAGTGAATCATGCTATTCTGCTTTTACTCCTGGAAGCTATTCTACAGATTGCACTTCTTGGTTTCAAAAGGGAAACATGTATTGATTATCTGGGGAATTGACCAGAAAAGTTGTCACTCGAAGTGCAGGCTCTGCTGCAAATGGATTATTGTCTCTTCACTTACAAAAGACTAAAACTTACAAAACATGATTTGAGTAGGTGATATGTATATATGGCTTTAAAAATTTAAATAGCACCAAATGGCACATGGTACAAAATAAGTCTTCTCAGTATCACTAGTGCTAAATTATATTGATACTATGTGCTTTTCTTATGTTGTGATGAAAATGACACCTTTTATGGTTTTCCTTACAAAATGCCCTGACACCAGTCTAACCATGAGAAAAACATTGTACACATTCTAGTAGAGGGGCATTCTACAAAATACTTGACCATTACTCCTCAAAACTGTCAGGATTCTCTAAAAACAAAGAAAGTGTGAAAAACGGTCACAACCAAAAGGAACCTAAGGAGACATGGCAGCTGAATATAATATGGTGTCCTGGGCAGGATCCTGGGACCGAAAAAGCACATTAGGTAAAAACTAAAGAAATCTGAATAAACTGTGGACTTTAATCATGATACATTAATACTGGTTCATTTATTGTAGCAAAAGTGCTGTACTAATTAATATAATATGTTAATAGGGGAAACTAAGTGTGAGGTGTGTGGGAACTCCTATGCACTAATTTCTTAACTTTTATGTAAATCTAAAACATAAAGTCTTCTTCTGTTTATGAATCCACAGTACCCTGATCCAAAGGGAATTACTTGTTGCCATTTTCTTGTGACTCCTTTGAGAGATATTTTTTGCCAGTATAAACATGATGTATGTCTCTGTGTCTTGTTTTTCTTTTAAAGAAAATACAAATGGCCACATACTATATTTAGCATTCATTTTTCACTTAATAATGTATTTGGAGGGAACAATCCAGGATAGCCAATTGCTAACATCTCAGGATTGCAGCTCTCAGTCAAAGCGCAGAGAACCAGAGGACGCCACACTTTCAGACAAATTCTGGTTGCTCACGGAGCAGAAGATCCCCAGTGGAGGAGTCACATGGGTCGCCAGTGTGACTCTTGTGGCCGGCGCAGTGGTTTCACCGGCACCTCGGCGTGGCAGCTCTCGGAGCAGAGTAAACAGGGCTGGCTCCCCTTCTGACCAAGGTTTGGAGGACCCATACGGGTCCCCAGCATGACTCCTGAGGCCGGCGCAGCGGCTGTGACTGCATCTCTGTGCAGCAGCTCTCGGAGCAGAGTAAACGAGACCGGTTCCCCTTCTGACCGAGGTTTGGAGCCCCGGGAAGGCAGAGTCGCCTATTACGGACACAAGAAGGAAGCCAGACAGGAGAATCCTGGGCAGAAAAGCACCATCAGTCTTAACACCGCCGTTCTGGCCCTGGAAACTAACAACCTGGACGCCCACTCAAGAGACCTAATCTGAAAGTTGGTAATTTCAAAGACGACAGGAGGATAAATTTACAATGATGGGAAGAAACCAGCGTAAAAAGGCTGAGAATACTCAAAATCAGAACATCTCTCCCTCTAAAGATGATCACAGTTCCACATCAACAATGGAACAAGGCTTGATGGAGAACGAGCGCATCCCAATAACAGAATCATGCTTCAGGGAATGGATAATAAGAAACTCCTGTGAGTTAAAAGAACATGTTGTAGCCCAACGTAAAGAAACTAAGAACTTTGAAAAAAGGTTTGATGAAATCCTATTGAGAATAGACAACTTAGAGAGGAATATAAGTGAATTAATGGAACTGAAGAATACAATACAGGAACTCCGAGAAGTATGCACAGGTTTAAACACTCGAATTGTTCAAGCAGAAGAAAGGATATCAGAGGTCAAAGTCCAACTTAATGAAATAAAACAAAAGGACAAGATTAGAGAAAAAAGGATAAAAAGGAATGAGCAAAGTCTCCAAGAAATGTGGGACTATGTGAAAAGACCAAATTTACGTTTGATAGGTGTACCTGAATGCGACAGAGAGAATGAATCCAAGCTGGAAAATACCCTTCAGGATATTATTCAGGAAAATTTTCCTAAACTAGCAAAACAGGACAATATTCAACCCCAGGTAGTACAGAGAACACCACAAACATATTCCTCAAGAAGAGCAACCCCAAGGCACATAATCGTTAGATTCACCAGGGTTGAAACAAAGGAGAAAATACTAACGGCAGCCGGAGAGAAAGGTCAGGTTACCCACAAAGGCAAGCCTATCAGACTTACAGCAGATCTCTCAGCAGAAACTCTACAAGTCAGAAGAGAGTGGGGGCCAATATTCAACATCCTCAAAGAACAGAACCTTCAGCCCAGAATTTCATATCCAGCCAAACTAAGCTTCACAACTGAAGGAAAAATAAAATCTTCTATGAACAAGCAAGTACTCAGAGATTTTATTACCGCCAGGCCTGCTTTACAAGAGCTTCTGAAAGAAGCATTACACGCAGAAAGAAACAAACAGTATTAGCCTTTCTAAAAATATGCCAAAAAGTAAAGAGCACCAACATAAAGAAGAATTTACATCAACGAATGGATAAAACAGCCAGTTAACATCAAATTGCAGTAACTCTAAATTTAAATCGACTAAATCCCCAATCAAAAGACACAGCCAGAACCCAATGGCATGTTACATCCAGACCTGTTTCACATGCAGGGATACACAAAGACTCAAAACAAAGGGATGGAGAAAGATTTACCAACCAAATGGAGAGCAAAAATAAATAAATAAATAAATAAATAAAAAGCAGGAGTTGCAATTCTCGTATCGGATAAAATAGATTTTAAAGCAACAAAGATATAGTGGTAAAAGGATCAGTGTAACAAGGGCTAACGATCCTAACACCCAGATACATAGAGACTTAGATTCAATGAGACAGAAAATTAATAAGGATGTCAAGGACTTGAACTCAGATCCGGAATAAGTAAACTTAATAAATAATTATAGAGCTCTCCACTTCAAATACACAAAATATACATTCTTGTCAATACTACATCACACCCACTCATAGGTTTAAATGAAACATTGATTGGCTATTATTAATACCCATTTTTTTTTTTCAGAATAAAGCAATATTTCCATTCACCCTCCCTCTTTCTCTTCCTCTTTCTTCCTCTCCTTTACTCATTTTTTTTTTCTTTCCTTCTCTCAAAAAAAAAAGAAAAAAATAATGTATTTGGAGATAGTTCCATACTGACATGTATGTTCATTAGTATTCATAGTATTTTATGGTTTAGATATACCACAGCTTAACTGGTCTCCTTTCGATGGATAATTAGATTGTCCCCATTCTTTGACTGTAATGTATTAGTTTATAACCCTGACATTTGGAATAGAGTTAGGAGGTGGGGAGTGGGGGTTGGGGAAGAGGAAGGGAACAATCTAGTATTTTTTTTTTAAGTGTTTGGTTGACATTCTTTCTTTTTCATATTCTTTTTTTTTTTTTTTTCTTCCAGAGAGGATTTGAGGCAGGTTGTCTCCTCAGTGCTTATGTAATAGTTGTTAAAAATTTAAATAGTTATTTAAATCTATTTGAAGAATATCTCTTCCTATTTGAAGAATGCCTCCTATATACTAATCATAATGCTAAGTAACTACAGGTGACTATAGTAATATATTAAGTTACAGGCCCAGATCTAGCTCATGGTGAAGTAAGAGACAGACCAGAAATATGATCATGTAATACACTATGCTAACATTATAGTACAGCCTCCTGTGAAAACACAGAGAAGGGAGTGACTAAACTATTTTTTCTTCCCCCCTTGGCTTTTAGATGAACTCAGAAAAGGGAATTGGAAGTTAGTGGTTGGCTCAGTTGGATGATATTTGTCACAAAGGAAAAAGAATGTCCTCTATTCTCTCCTGTGTGTAGCTACTAGAATCTGCAACTGGGTTCCTGGAGTAAAGCAAGCTGGTCTGCACTCTACTAAGTCAGCCTCCAGGAGAACAACCTATAAATTGCTTGGGCTTATAAGCAGTACAAAATACTCAGTAGCATGATTTTCCTTATGCTTCAGTATATATTCAGGAAGGCATTGTATACTGCGGTATGCTGCTGCTGCACACAGTTATGGAACCCTAGTTCCTTGTTTGCCAGGGAGTGATTATATCTGAACATGGAGGATAAAGGGGAGTGCTGTGCTTTTCACTGGCTCCTTTTCATGACAAATAAGACGTTCTTCCATGAGCTGGACTTGCTTTTCTTTCTTGTGTAGCTTCAAGGGCTGCCTTTCTTTTGCTTATTTGATTATATTTACTTTCAATTACAAAATGACTGTATTTCCACAGGGCGTTCAAACACTGTTCCCCTAGACTTCAGTTCCATTAATCTCCACAAAAATCCCATTTGGCAAGGGAAAGGGGTGTGTTTGTGCAACAGTAATGGTGCCATGTGAAATGCACTGGTCTCTTATTTGATCTGTTCATTTAATAATGTGTGTTAGCATTTCATGTCACAGTATGTTGGTTAACATTATTCATTTCCTGGATATCATAGAATTAATTTAACCTTTCTACTCTTGTTGGCTGTGACTAGTTTTTGTTTTTTATTACAAACAATGCTGCAGCAGAACCCCCTTGTACGTCCCTTGTAAATTCTGAGAATTTCTCTAGGTTATCAAGAAATGGTTTTGCTACTCTTAGGATTTGGGGATTTTAAATTTTGCCAAAAATTTGTTTTAGCTAAAAAAACCAAAACCCCAAGTTGTAGATTTGAATGGATAGTATAATATTATTTACATTGGGAGAAAAGCCCAGGTATGTCATAGGTATATATTCTATTAACCAGACTGATAATAGTTGAAAACTTTGGAGAGAGTACTTACTAGACTTGAGAATGATGGTCAGAGGGATTTTGGCTTTTTTAGTTGTGTTTAAGTTTTTAAAACAAGAATATTTTCATGTATTACTTGTTAAAAATAGTTAAAAATATAGAGATGCCTGAGTAATTTTCAGCTTTTTGTTGACAGACATAGAATATTCTGTTTTCAGTTGCATGCTGATGATTTTAAAACTTTGATAACTCATTGAGGTGTAGGAAAAAATATATTTCAAAATATAGAATTAGGTGAGGGTCACATTCTTTGGCCACTTTTATCCCAATTTAATCACTTGTGTTTTCTAGATATTATAGTAAGAACCTTTCTAGCTTTCTTTTTAATGTTTGTATTCCTAGTACCAGTGACTAAAATTTTACTATTGCTCTTAATACTTTTATAAAATAGAATATTTAAATATTGCTAGTATTACATGAATATAGTAATAACTTGCTTAAATTATGTTACTCCAAAGAATAGGTGTTTTTTGATATGTAACTTTTTTTTTTTTTTTAAGAGATGTGAAAGCTGGAAACATTCTTCTTGGAGAAGATGGCTCAGTACAGATTGCAGGTAATGATTAGTATTTTTAAAATTTGATTTAATGGTCAGTAGAACCACATTACTTGCTTTTTATATTTTTTTTAATCAGTATTCACTCCTGTTCCCTGGACCATCTCTATTCAAGCATCCTCTCTGGACACATTATACGATGCCACCAACTCTCAAGATATCTTCTCATACTCATCCTTCATTTCTGCTCTTAGACGTTTTTTTTCTGACCATTATTTGTTTCCTTCCAGCTAATCACTTACTTCCATGAGGGTCTTCTGCTATGGGTTCTCATAGCATTCTGTACTTTCCTTTACAGGAAAAATAGCTGAGGATCTTCATTGTGTTTAAAGAATAAATATGTTATATAGAGGTTATTCAGAGCTGCTTCTGTCCTGGGGGAAATTGAGTGTTTGTCAGTTAGGAAAAAGCCCCTGAGAAGTAGAGGTGTGCTTTTGGCAGTTTCAGAGCTGAAGGGATAAGAGTTTTAGTCCAGGGCCTGCTAGAAATGGCAATCCTGATGAAACACCCCCTCCTCCAGGCTGAGACTCCAGAACGACTGTACCCAGGGATTGTCTAGCAAGCAGATCATCTGAGAAAAACCTCAGCTTGGTCCCAGACTGCTAGAACAGTCAGGTGTTTGGCAGGAGGAAGATAATCACCCAAACCTTAAATTATTTCTTCATCTTTAAGAAGATAATTTAGGCGAACATCTTCGTATCTGTGAGGTAAGGAAATACTTTAACCAAGTCACATAAAGTTCTAATATAAAGGGAAAGATTGATAAATTTGATACCTTTAAAATTAGCAACTTCTACTCATCAAAAGAGGAACAAATGGTTTATTACTATTAACAGAGTAAAAAGGCAAACCACAGAGTAGAGAAGATATTTGCAGCATGAATAATTGTTAAAGGGCTCAAACGTAGAGTATATAAAGAACTCATTGAGGAAAAAGAGTTCTAAAAAGTGGGCAGAAGACTGGCATAGGCACTTCCCAAATGAAGACATCCAAATATAAATGTAGTAAAAGATATTCAACCTTATACTAGTCATTTGTTAAATGCAAAGTAAAATCACATTGTGATAACATGTTAAATTGGTTGGCCTGGCAAAAACATCTGACAGTACTAATTGTTGGCATGGGTGTCAAGCAAGGAATAAATCTCGTTTCTGATGATGGGAATATAAATTGGTACAACCATTTTATTACAGTTGAAGATATATATACTGTAAGTCTTTGGCTCCTAGATGTATAGCCTAGAGAAACTCGTCTGTATGTGTGCCACACTATCCATAATCACTATAAGTTTGAAATAATCCCAGTGCCCTTTATTAGTGACTAGATAAGTAAATTGTGGTTAATTTATATACTGGAATACTTTTTTTTTTACACAGAGTGTCACTCTGTTGCCCAGGCTGGAGTGCAGTGGTGTGGGCAGTCTTGGCTCACTGCACCCTCTGCCTTCCAGGTTCAAGAGATTCTTGGCCTGGCGCGGTGGCTCACGCCTATAATCCCAGCACTTTGGGAGGCTGAGGCGGATGGATCACCAGGTCAAAAGATCGAGACCATCCTGGTCAACAAAGTGAAACATCGTCTCTACTAAAATTAGAAAAATTAGCTGGGCATGGTGGTGTGTGCCTGTAATCCCAGCTACTCGGGAGGCTGAAGCAGAAGAATTGCTTGAACCCAGGAGGCGGAGGTTGTGGTGAGCCGAGATCGCGCCATTGCACTCCAGCCTGGATAACAAGAGTGAAACTCCATCTAAAAAAAAAAGAGATTCTTGTACCTCAGCCTCCTAAGTAGCTGGGATTACAGGCATGTGCCACCCCACTCGACTAATTTTTATATTTGTAGTAGAGACAAGGTTTCTCAATGTTAGCCAGGCTGGTCCTGAACTCCTGGCTTCAAGTGATCCACCCACCTTGGTCTTCCAAAGTACTGGGGTTACAGGTGTGAGCCACCATGTCCAACCTATACTGGAATACTATATAATGATGAAAATGAATAGAACTATAGCTACATATGAAAGCATTAATAAATCATAAAAATATATAGGAGATGGACTGGACATGGGTTTCCTTATCTAGTATGAATGGAACTGTAGCCAGCCACCTGCACAAACCAGGAATTTGGGAAGAACTTTGCTCTCTGTCTCCCTTTTACTCATGTTCAGTCTGTCACCAGGTCTTGCCAACACTTCCTCCTGACTCACTCTTTTATTTTTATTTTTTGTAGTGGTAAAATATACATAACATAAAATTGACTGTCTTAACCATTTTTAAGTGTATGGTTCTGTGGCATTAAATGCATTCCTGTTGTCCAGCTGTCACTGCCATCTGCCTTCAGAACGAGTTCATCTTACTTGACTGAAACTGGACCCACTAAATAGTGATTCCTCATTCCGTCTCTCACCCCAGCTGTGGGTGACCACCATTCTCCTTTCTGTCTCCATGAATTTAACTACTTTAAGCACCTACGTGAACTCCTGCAGCATTTGTCCTTTTGTGATTGACTTTATTGCATTTTGTATAGTGGCTTTAAGGTTCATGTTGTAGTATATGTCAGAATTTCAGTACTTTCAAAAACTGTATAATAATTCCATTGTATTTCTGTGCTGCATTTTGTTTATCCATTCATCCATCAGTGGGCATTTGAATTGCTTCCACCTTTGGCCATTGTGAATAATGCTGCTATGAACATGAGTGTGGAAATATTTGCGTTTCTTGCTTTCATTTCTTTTGGGTATATACCCATAAGTAGAATTGCTGGATCATATTCCATGTTTAAGTTTTTGAGGAATTGATGTATTATTTTTCATAACAGCTGTGCCATTTTACATTCCCACCAAGAGTGTATAGGAATCCCACCAAGAGCACACAGGGATTGAATTTCTCCACATCCTCACCAACACTTGTTAGTTTCTGGGATTTTTTTTTTGTTGTTTTTTTTTCAGGTGGTAGCCATTCTAAGGGATGTAAAGTGGTATCTACCTCATTGTAATTGGATTTGTATTACTCTATTGATTAGTGATGTTGAACATCTTTTCATGTACTTATTGGCCATTTGTATATCTTCTTTGGAGAAATGACTACTTAATTCCTTTGCCCATTTTTAAATTGGAGTGTTTGTGGTTGTTGAATTGTAGGAGTTCTTTACATATTTTGGAATTCAATCCCTTGTCAGATGTATGATTTGCTAAATATATTCTCCCAGTCTGTGGGTTGCCTTTCACTCTGTTGATAGTGACCTTTGATGCACAAAAATTTTTAAATTTTGATTGATCTACTTTTTTTGGTGCCTGGAATTTGCTGTTATGTCTAAGAAATCATCGCTAACTCCAGTGTCATGAAGCTTTGCTCCTGTGTTTTAAGAGTTTTGTAGTTTAGGGGTTTCTAATTTTTTTGCACCTTATTATAGATAGCACTTATTATAATATATTATAATTGCCTGATTCCACCTTCTGTTTTTAGAAGTTGCACAAAAGGCTGGGGGACCTTGTCTTCTTTGATCATTACTTTTTTTCTTTTTTCTTTTTTTTCGAGGTAGAGTTTCGCTCTTGTTGCCCAGGCTGTATTGCAGTGGTACAGTCTCAGCTCACCGCCAAACTTAGCTTCTGGGGTTCTTCTGCCCCAGCCTCCCGAGTAGCTGGGATTACAGGCATGCACCACCACATCTGGCTAATTTTGTATTTTTAGTAGAGAAGGAGTTTCTCCCTGTTGGTCAGGCTGGTCTCGAACTCCTGACCTCAGGTGATCCATCTGTGTCAGCCTCCCAAAGTGCTGGGATTATAGGCGTGAGCCACCATGCCCGGCCTGATCATTACTGTTGATCCTGTCACATAGTAGGTACCAAAGTCCAGCTTGTACTTTAACTGAAACTGTATTAACAAAGGAGCTATGTGATTTTTTTTCACATTGAAGTTACTGTTTCTCTTTATTTGGCAATTTAAAACAAAAGGCAGATGGCATTTTTGCTCTTTGGTTTCTGTTCTTAACTTTATAGTTTGATTGATTATGTTTCCTTGGCATTGTAGCTGTGCAGGTTGTTTAACAAGAATATTTTGGTAAAGTGGATAGTCTCACTTACATTCCTTAGCTAAATGTTTTAACTAGTCTTCAGGGTTCACTTGGAAACAAGCAGAGGTATACTAGCTGAAGATCCAAAAATTCTGGATCATTATTAAGTTCTGCATTTAAAATTCTGCATATTTTAAAGCTACTTGAAGGTTTTCAGTAGGTTTTTAAAAAGTAAAAACTCTTTATAATTGAACCTAAAAAATATGTTGTGTATAAATTGTTTGAGTCTTTATCGTATTTAAGTATTTTAAGGCACGGCTTTCTTTCTAGTTAGTGATAAAAATACCTAGTACTTATTGAGTGTTTAGTATTAAAATATATTACAGGGACTATTTCAAGTATATTATTAATTCATTTAATCCTCAACAACAACCTTGTTGAGTAGCTACTGTTATTGCCTCCTTTTTATAGATGAAGAAATTGTAGCACAAAGATTGAAAATACCTGCCCAAGTTCAGCTGACTAGTGGCAGAGCTGAATGTACTGAACGTACTTTTTCCCCTTTCCAGTGCACTTAAAAATGTTTCCTTTATTATTGTTGTTACAATTGGAACAGCATTTTAAAGTTCTTAGAAATTTGCCAGTTTGAGAGCTTTGAAAACTGTTATTATTATTATTTTAGAGAAAGGGTCTTGCTCTGTCATCTAGGCCAGAGTGCAGTGGGGTGAACGTAGCTCGCTGCAGCCTCCAACTCTTAGGCTCAAGCAGTCCTCCTACCTCAGCTTCCCAAGTAGCTAGGACTGCAGGTGCCCTCCACCATGCGCAGCTAATTTTCTATTTTTTATAGACATGGGGTCTCACATCACTGTGTTTGTTGCCCAGGCTGGTCTCAAACTTTTGGCCTCAACTGCTCTTCATGCCTCAGCTTCCCAAAGTACTGGGATTACAGGAATGAGCCACTGTGCCTAGCCAAAATTATTGTTTTTTTAAATTTTTCATAATTCTAAGTACATTCAGACAAGATTATTGTTTTTTAAACCTGTATTGACTTGTTATTTTTCAGTTGTACCGTATAGACAAGCAATTATTTCAAATAAATTGCTTGAAAGTGGCAGAATTCATAGACTTCTGAATCTGGAATTTTAAAGTTTACCATGCTAAAATTATCCTTCAAACAATCAGTTTGTCCATAATTTATTGTATTTTCAAATTGAAAAAAAAGTATGAAATAGAAATTCTGAAAACAGATAAATTTGAAAATACAATAAATTATGGACAAATATGGGCTCATTTTACTTAATGCAGAGTGTTCTGGAACAGACACAAAAGTGGAATCAGAAAAGGTGTACAAAAGTTGGATATGGTATATAAGAGCCTCACTATATTAGTTAAAGTTCTTTTGGTTGTATTGGAAATTATCACCGGCTGACTTAACAAAGCAGGAATTATTGAAATAAACTAGGAAGTACACAGAATAAAAAAATCAACTGAACAGCTAAGCCTCAGAATGGGCAGGAACCCAGTTGTGCTGGTGACCTTCAGGATGCTGTTAGCATGGCTCAGCTTCATTGACCCTTAGTTTCCTTGTCTGTCCATTCAAGCTTCACATTTCTAGAAGATTTAAGATAGGCCTGCCTTGGATTAAGGTGTCTAACCCTGGCTCAAATCAAGTATGCCCAGGGGTCAAGGTGAGGGAGTACAGATATACACCCAGGGCTAATTACAGAAAAAGAGGGATCCTGAAGAGACAAGCTGTCCTCCGTATTAGTGACTGGTACTTTGGCTTCAGTATTGTGGGATAAAATCTTCGTAGAGAAAATCCTGAGGCTTAGAGAAGTGAACTAAGTTTACCATTGTCATATATCCACTAAGAGGTGAAGGAAGTTAGGATATGTATTAAGAATTATGAACTTTAATTTATTTGGGGCCAAGTTCTTGAGAGCTCTTTGAATACTAAGTTAAAAAGGTTGAATTTCATTCTGTAGGATTTTCTGAGCTGAAAGGGTCATGTCAAAGTGATAATTTAAAAATGAATGAATGAATGAATCTAATAGTGGTATGTAGAATGGATTAGAGCAAGAAGGAAAATCTGAGAACATGAAAACGTGGCGTTGGAGAGGAATGGAGTGAGGCACCTGCTAAACTATGTCTTTTTTGTTGTTTTTGTTTTGTTTTGCAAAGATGAACTCCTGGGCTCAAGCGAGCCTCCTGCCTTGGCCTCCCAAGAGTGTTGGGATAATAGGCGTGAGCCACTTCTCCCAGTCTAAGCTATGTCTTAATTTAGCCAAGAAGTTCAGCAAAAAGATGAGAAACTATCATGCTTCTAATCTTAGATATAGGATGGTGACTACATTTTATTGTTTGCCTATTCATTTATGAGAGTTGATGCACTTTCATACAACCTTGCTGTTGTATTCTGTTTCAGACTTTGGGGTTAGTGCTTTTTTAGCAACTGGTGGTGATATTACCCGAAATAAAGTGAGAAAGACCTTTGTTGGCACCCCTTGTTGGATGGCACCTGAAGTTATGGAACAGGTACTGTGTCTTTTTGTCTGTTTTAAATGGGTTAGGGCTTTGTTATGAAACTGAGAAAACTTAAGTGTTTGCTTTTCTTTGGCATACCAGGTTAGCTTTGGGAAACATGTCCCGGTTTCTTGGTTAGGACTTTAGTCCACCCTTGAAAACAAAATAACAAAAACACTCTAGGACTTTGCAAAGGATATATGAAACTCAGGAATAATATAATCAAGGTTTGTGTTAATTTTATTAGTATAAATTAGTACAATAATTTGTACAAATTAGTACAATAATTTGTACAAATTAGTACAAATTAGACTAATTTTTACATCAAGATTTATTGCTGTGTTTCTCGAAGGACTGGTTGTCTCTATGTTCCCATTTCCCATTTCCCCTTCAAACAGTTGCAGTCTGGTGTCACTCATCCCATTATTTTAAGGAAACTCTGCTACTTCTCAAATCCAGAGCTCATTTCTTACTCCTTATTTAACTTGTCTGATTGGTGATATTTGAAACTGTTGACCATGCCAACTTTATTCACGTTCCTAGCCTCCTTAATGTTGTTTCTTCATTCTTGTCTTGTTTGTCAAGCCATTCCTCTGACTTTGCTGGCTCTCATTCTCCTGAATGACACTGCTTCCCACGACCTTATTCTTGAGCTTTTCTCTTCTCTGACTGCAAATACTCACTAGGTATTCCCATTTGTGCTTCTTATTAATGATTTCTAAATTATGTCCAGTTTTTTTTCCCCAAAACCTCCATATAGGTATTGCTAGTTCTTAATAAATGCTTCACATAAATGCCTTATAGATACATCAAACTCAGTATGCTTTGAACTAAATTCATTTTGACTCTGTTTTAATCACCTGCATTCACCCTGTTGGTGAGGGAAGGATTCCCACTGTAAAGTTATGGGAATGGCTGAACGTACAGCACCTGACACTGGACAGACGAGATTGATAGCTGTCTCATAGTCACATATACTCACAGCCTGGGGAGGAGGACACTTGCATGCCATGCTGGACCAGTGGGGTTGCACTCAGTAGCAGAATGAATGAGAAGGGGCTTTGGAGACGGGGTTTGTAGTACCAGCAGAGTGTGATGACCCTTGGTTTCCTTGAGAAGATATGATTGACTGACAGGGAGCTGAAACTTGCTTCTCAGGGCCAAGCAGGAACTGTACCTGGTCATTTGCTAAGGAGGATTGTCGGGCTAGGAGACATTATCTGCAAGAGCAGAGTGGGGAGGGGGCCTTAGGTCACTAAAGGCCCTTCAGTTTTACCAGAGGACAAGGCAGCACATACTATTGATCCTTACTTTTAGGTCTTTTTTGTGGAGGTGGAGTCTCACCATGTTGCCCAGGCTGGTCTTGAACTCCTGGTTTTAAGCCCACACTACACACTCCCCAAACCTATTTCTCCTATATTGCTTAGGATAGAAAATTAAAATTTATAGCCATATAATTTGCTGGTGACAGTAGAGAAATTTGGCAACATATTCACTCTAAAAAGTTTAAAAGTATTCACAATCTTTGTAACCTTTTCATTGTGGAAATTAAGGTGCCATAATGTAGATCCTTTGGAAAACAAAAAAGCCACCCCACTACAAAACATTTTGTTTTAGTTTTTTCCAGTATTTTACTGTTTGTAAAAGTTTCAGGACTCATGAGCAATTTTTTTTCTTCATGTTTTATCACAAATGTTTCTTACATGTTCATATAGTATTAGTAAATACTGCTTTTAGCTGACTGATTTTTTTAATATACCATACTTAACAGTTTCTTCACTGTTGGGGAACATACACGTTGTGTCTTTATTTTTTACTGGTTTAATGCTTATGAACACTTTCATTGTTCTTGGTACACATTAGAAACTAGCCTTTTTGTTTATTTTTAGAGACAGTCTTGCTCTCTCGCTCACTCTGGAGTACAGTGGTGCCATCATGGCTCATTGCAGCCTTCAACTTCTCAGCTTGAGCTAGCCTCCCAAGTAGCTGGACTGCAGGTGGACATCATCACTCCTAGCTAATTAAAAAACATTTTTATGGAGATGGGTCTCACCATGTTGCCCAAGCTGGTCTTGAACTCCTGGCTTCAAGCCCACCTAATCCTCCCACCTCAGCCTCTCACAGTGCTAGGATTGCAGGCATGAGCCACTGCGCCTGGCCTCACAACCTAACCTTTAAAAGTCCTTTTATGCTGTTAAAAAATAATCATGCAAATCTGTTCTTGCAGGTCCGAGGTTATGATTTCAAAGCTGATATTTGGAGTTTTGGAATTACAGCAATTGAATTGGCCACAGGGGCAGCTCCTTATCATAAATATCCACCAATGAAGGTGAGGTTCATATTCTAAATACTACCCCAGCTCAAGTCCCAATTCCTTTTCACAACCATTTGCCAGTCTTTTATTTTTTTTTATTGTGGCAAAATACACATATCATAAAATTGACCATCATCTTTGACCATTTTGAGTGTATAGTGCAGTGGTATTAAATGCATTCATAATGCTGTGCAGTTATCACTACCATCTGTATCCAAACTTTTCATTTGAAAACTGGAACTCTGTACCCATTAAATAGTAACTCTTGATTGCCGCTCTTTCTCAGCCCCTTGTTTGTCTCTATGATTTGACTGCTCTCAATACCTCATATAAGTGGAATCACACAGTGTTTGTCTTTACATGACTAGTATTTCACTTAGCATAATGTCCCCAGAGTTCATCCATGTTGTAGTATATTGCAGAATTTTCTTGCTTTTTAGTGCTGAATAATATTCCATTGTGTGCATGTATTGAGAAGCTAACCATCTACAGCATGTTATTTATGTGAAATACACATAAAAATTCTGAGTTTTAAACAATTGATTTAGATAGAAAATAAAATGTTATATGTTGGTATGGGGTGCCTATATTGAAAAATCTTGACCACAATAGGTAAACTTTACTGAGCCATCACAAGTTTATAGTATACTGAAAATTCTTACAGGTTTTAATGCTGACACTGCAGAATGATCCCCCTTCTTTGGAAACTGGTGTTCAAGATAAAGAAATGCTGAAAAAATACGGAAAATCATTTAGAAAAATGATTTCATTGTGCCTTCAAAAAGATCCAGAAAAAAGGTAAAATATGAGAAAAAGTTTACTTTTCTCTCTAATAAGTAAAACATTGTGAAGAAGTCTAAGAATCACACACATGTATGTAGAGGAAATTATTTGTACATATTCAAATGAACTAAATATAAACCCTAAGAAAGTATGTAGAGATTGGAAATGATTTCTGCCCTCTTTGTAGCATACAGTGTACCCTAAATAGTTCAGCCTTTTCCTGATTAATTCCTTATAAAGTTGTACATTGTGAATTCTGTATTAATAAATGCCAAGTTAGTTGAGAAGTTTGTTTTCAATTTGCATTTAAAATTTATAAATGGATGCCTTAATGCCATTTACAGTATGAATAAAGGAAAGGCACATAGAAAATTTATATTTAGTGTCAAATAATCATATTTATTTCCATGTTAGAAAAGGATTTTAGTAAGTGGACCAGAAATTCAGATAGTTTCCTTATCAATATGAGACAGATTGAATGGTAAGTAAGCAAATACATAAGAACATCTAATGTGTGTAGCTTCATGAATGAAACATAATCGTAGCGTGTTGGGCACAACCTTTTATTTTTAAGGTCACCTGGTACTTAGTTATAGGGGTAGGACTTTAATCTCAAAGTCCTGATTTCTAATTTAGGGCTCTTTTTCCTCTGAATCTTATTTGTCTGTTTTACATATGTATTCTACTCAGCTTCTAAGCACTGAGTTCTTTAATATCTGTTTCTCTAAAGATCATTAAGAGGGAAAGACTGATGTTGTTGATCACATCTGTAGCATATGTAATAAGGCTTCAGAATTTATTGTTGGAAATGTTGGAAAGGGCCAGAAAAACAGGTAGCAAAATTTATAGCTGTGTTTTTATAATTTTTTTTTCTGTTTGGGAGTAAACGGTTAAAAAAAGACAGGGAACACTTTCTTTTACAAAATTAGTTGATTAAAGAAACAAAATTCTCTTGTTACAAGTAACTAGAAATGCCAGATAAAAATCTATGCAACTTAAAGATTCTCAGATGCCAAAAATAATGAGGAAAGCCTTAAATTAAAGAAGAAATAATTGTGAACAAATCCTGTGGCTGTCTTCAGTGGGTCACTATTCATTCTGATAACTTACTCACTTGGATTTGTAACTCCCATGTGAAGACTGGAGTTGAGATCTTAGGCCCATCCTGTAGGGAGTTTGAACTGAGATTCTTCTTAAAAGTAAGAACTTCAGATGTCTGTATCCTTAGTAAAAGGATAGACAAGAATGAAAACTGTCAGTCATCAGTAACAGACAACAAAATCTCTCCTGAATAATCAAGCCCTTCAACTTGGACATTCTACAGGTTTAGAGTCTATATACTACCTATACTGTCTAGGACCCACAGGATTAGAAAGTTAAAAAAACAAGTCACTTTTATTTTTGACAGAAGTAGTCACAGAGCTGCACTGGAAAAACACTTAAACTCTAGCTCCCATTGGATTCCTGAACATAGTGCCCCACTGAAGATAAGGTCACAATCCAAAATTAAGAAACATGCAGTGAAACAATACATTATGAACTAGTTAGCAGACACAAGCAGAAGGATTAGTGCCCCAAGAGATTTAGGTAATAGAGTGATAATCTGAAAAGATATAAAATTAAGTATATTGAAAATAATTAAAATCATAAGAGAAGAAATCAAAACCACAAGAAGAGACTGTGACTATGACAAAAGAACTAAATAGCAATGCCGGAAATGAAAAATACAATAATTAATGTTTAAAACTTTATGAGCATGAACTGGACTTACTGACTCACTTTTGGCGAGAAGAGTATGAAAAGGAAAAATAGCAACTTTTAATGCACCTCCTCTACCAAATGACCAAGGTTAACATCACTATTAATAAGACATTGATAAGACTGATGTACCTCTTGGCAGTGCAACAAGATGAGCACATAACCAGTGAGGTATTCTTCCTCCAAATCTGTAACTTCAGTCTAGAGTGAGAAAACATCAGACAAACCCAATTGAGGACTATGCAGCAAAATACCTGACCAGCACTCTTCAAAACTGTCAAGGAGAAGAAACTAAGAAACTGTTGCAGATTGGAGGAAATTAAGATGACATGAAGACTGAATGCAACAGACTGTCCTTGTACTAAATCCGGGCACAGAAAAGACATTAGTGGGAAAACTGGAGAAATTGAATAAATCTGTAGTTTAGTTAATAGTATTATTATTATTATTTTTTTGAGATGGAGTTTCACTCTTGTTACCCAGGCTGGAGTGCAATGGCACGATCTTGGCTCACCGCAACCTCCGCCTCCTGGGTTCAGGCAATTCTCCTGCCTCAGCCTCCTGAGTAGCTGGGATTACAGGCAAACGCCACCATGCCCAGCTAATTTTTTGTAGTTTTTAGCAGAGACGGGGTTTCACCATGTTGACCAGGATGGTCTTGATCTCTTGACCTCGTGATCCACCTGCCTCGGCCTCCTGAAGTGCTGGAATTACAGGCGTGAGCCACTGCGCCCGGCCTTAGTTAATAGTATTGAACTAATGTTGATATGTTAGTCTGTTTCCTTATTATACTATGGTTATGTAAAAGGTTAACAATAGCACAAAGTGGTGAAGGGCATATGGGAACACTGAACTAGCTTTGCAGCTCTTCTGTAAGTCTAAAATTGTAAAAGTTTTTTTTTTAAAGTAAAAACCTGGAAGGTATAGAAAATCTATTCCAGTTTGTAAACCAAAATTAAATTTTGTTTAGAACATTGCTAAGTTAAAATAACACACACAGTGGACTGGTTAAACGAAACAACCAATGAAACAAAAAAAGAAATTATTTACTCATCAAGTACCAGGCACTGTGGTAAACACTTAACATATATCATTTAATTCTCACAGTAATCCTTTGAGGATAGCACTATTATTTTCTTTATTTTACAAATGAAGAAACTGAATCACAGAGAGGTTGAGTAACCTTCTCCAAAGTCACGCAGCTAATAAATGATGGAGTCAGAATTCCAACCCATGCAATTGGACTAGAATGCCCATTTAAATCAGACTACACTATACTGAGGAAATTACTCAGAATGTAGCACAGGAAGATCAAAGAGGGAAATAGGAAAAAAAGATTAACATTTGGAGGGTAGAATGAGACGGTTCAGTATGTTTGTGTGTATGTACACACACACACACACACACACCCCTACATATACGTACATATACATATATGTAAACTTATCAAGAGAGACTAGAGAGAATGTAGAATAAGCAATATTTAAAGAAATAATGGCTGAGAATTTTCCAGAGTTGACGAAAGGCCTATATTCTCAGAGTAAAGAACTATCCCCTCAGAATTCCAGTCCCCCTTCTTCTACTTATACATGTTGTTGTGAAACGACTGGACACAAAGCAAAGACAAACTCCTAAATGCAACCTCTAGGAACAGATTACCTACTGAGGATTAGCAGGTTGACAGCCACAATAACACAACAGTTGAGGCCAGCATTTAGTGAAATGCTCAGAGAAGATGCAGTCATGTGTTACTTAATGATGGGGATACATGCTGTGATACATGTATGAGGCAGTTTTGTCATTGTGTGAACATGATGGAGTGTACTTACAGAAACCTTGATGGTACAGCCTACTGCGTGCCTAGGCTGTTTAGTGTAGCCTGTTGCTCTGACTGCTGTCAGATGCACAGTATGTTTTTGGCCAAAGCATTAAGAGGCTCATGACTGTCCCTTTAACTCAGAGTTCTCCAGCTAGTCAAGCTATCATTCAAGAATAAGCATGAAATTATTTTGCACACAGAAATTGAGTTTTCCAGTTACGTTGTATAACTTACAGAACCCATACGTTGTACTTTAGAAAGAAGGAAATGAAGTCATATGAAAGGAATGAATAATACGCAGTGTTGAGCAATCACATTGTTGAACATACTGAAATCTTGAGTGAACGGGAAAATAAGAATGATAACGTAGAATTTCAGTTCTCATAGCACTTTCACATTTCTTCAGTTTCTTAAGCTTTATAATAATCATCTCAGATGCTGGTTCTTAAACTTGAATGCATATTGGAATTACCTGGGGGGTTTTAAAAATTACTAAAGCCAATTAAAGATTCTGCTTTATTTTATTATTTTTAAAATTGTCCTTTAGGTTCTGGGATACATGTGCAGAATGTGCAGGTTTGTTACATAGGTATACACTTACAGGGGGTTTGTTGCACCCATCAACCTTTCATCTACGTTAGGTATTTCTCCTAATGCTGTCCCTCCCCTAGACCCCTACCCACTGACAGGCCCTGGTAATGTTCCCCTCCCTGTGTCCATGTGTTCTTACTGTTCAGCTCCCATTTATGAGTGAGAACATGCAGTGTTTGGTTTTCTGTTCCTGTGTTAGTTTGCTGAGAATGATGGTTTCCAACTTCATCCATGTCCCTGCAAAGGCCATGAATTCATCTTGTTACTAGCTGCATAGTATTTCATGATGTATATATGCCTCGTTTTCTTATCATTGCTGGGCATTTGGGTTGGTTTCAAGTCTTTGCTGTTGTGAACAGTGCTGCAGTGAACATACGTGTGCATGTGTTTTTATAGTAGAGTGATTTATAATCCTTTGGGTATATACCCAGTAATGGGATTGCTGGGTCAAATGGTATTTCTGATTCTAGATCCTTGAGGAATCACCACACTGTCTTTCACAGTGGTTTAACTAATTTACACTCCCACCAATAGGGTAAAAGCATTCCTATTTCTCCACATCCTCTCCAGCATCTGTTGTTTCCTGACTTTTTAATGACCACCATTCTAACTAGCATGAGATGGTATCTCATTGTGGTTTTGATTTGCATTTCTCTAATGACCAGTGGTGATGAGCTTTTTTTCATATTTTTTGGCCACATAAATGTCTTCTTTTGAGAAGTGTCTGTTCATATCCCTTGCCCACTTTTTGATGGGGTTGTTTTTTTCTTGTAAATTTTTTTAAGTTCTTTGTAGATTCTGGATATTAGCCCTTTGTCAGATGGATAGATTGCAAAAATGTTCTCCCATTCTGTAGGTTGCCTTTTCACTCTGATAGTAGTTTATTTTGTTGTGCAGAAGCTCTTAAGTTTAATTAGATCCCATTTGTCAATTTTGGCTTTTGCTGCCATTGCTTTTGATGTATTAGTCATGAAGTCTTTGCCCATGACTATGTTCTGAATGGTATTGCCTAGGCCTTCTTTTAGGGTTTTTATGGTTTTAGGTCTTACATTTAAGTCTTTAATCCATCTTGAGTTAATTTTCATATAAGGTGTAAGGAAGGGGTCCAGTTTCCATTTTCTGCATATGCCTAGCCAGTTTTCCCAACGCCATTTATTAAATAAGAAATCCTTTCCCCATTGCTTGTTTTTGTCAGATTTGACAAAGATCAGATGGTTATAGATGTATAGTGTTATTTCTGAGGCTTCGGTTCTGTTTCATTGGTCTATAAGTCTGTTTTGGTATCAGTACCATGTTGTTTTAGTTACTATAGCCTTGTAGTATAGTTTGAAGTCAGGTGGCCTGATGCTTCCAGCTTTGCTATTTTTGCTTAGGGATTGTCTTGGCTACATAGGCTCTTTTTTGGTTTCATGTAATATTTAAAGTAGTTTTTTCTAATTCTGTGAAGAAAGTCAGTGGTAGCTTGATGGGGACAGCATTGAACCTATAAATTACTTGGGACGCTATGGCCATTTTCACGATATTGATTATTCCTATCCATGAGCATGGAATGTTATGTTTGTGTCCTCTCTTACTTCCTTGAACAGTGGTTTGTAGTTCTCCTTGAAGAGGTCCTTCACATCCCTTTTAAGTGGTATTCCTTGGTGGTTTTATTCTCTTTGTAGCAATTGTGAATGGGAGTTCACTCATGATTTGGCTGTTTGTCTGTTACTGGTGTAAAGGAATGCTTGTGATTTTCTAATTTGAGACTTCGCTAAAGTTTATATCAGCTTAAGGAGATTTTGGGCTGAGACAATGGGGTTTTCTAAATATACAATCATGTCATCTGCAAACAGAGACAATTTGACTTCCTCTTTTCCTATTTGAATACCTTTTATTTCTTCCTCTTGCCTGATTATCCTGGCCAGAACTTCCAATACTATGTTGAATGGAAGTGGTGAGAGAAGGCATCCTTGTCTTGTGCCGGTTTTCAAAGGGAATGCTTCCAGCTTTTGCCTATTCAGTATTGGCTGTGGGTTTGTCATAAATAGCTCTTATTATTTTGAGATACATTCCATCAATACCTAGTTTATTGAGAGTTTTTAGCATGAAGGGGTGTTTAATTTTATCGAAGGCCTTTTCTGCATCTGAGATAGTGATGTGATTTTTGTCATTGGTTCTGTTTATGTGATGGATTATGTTTATTGATTTGCATATGTTGAACCAGCCTTACGCCCTAGGGATGAAGCCAACTTGATCTTGATGGACAAGCTTGTTGATGTGCTGCTGATTTGGTTTGCCAGTATTTTATTGAGGATTTTTGCATTCATATTATCAGGGATATTGGCCTGAAATTTTCTTTTTTTTGTTGTGTTTCTGCCAGGTTTTAATATCAGGATGATGCTGTCCTCATAAAATGAGTTAGGGAGGATTCCTTCTTTTTCTGTTGTTTCTGTTGTTTGGAATAGTTTCAGAAGGAGTGGTACCAGCTCGTCTTTGTACCTCTGGTAGAATTTGGCTGTGAATCTGTCTGGTTCTGGCCTTTTTTTGGTTGGTAGTGTATTAATTACTGCCTCAATTTCAGAACTTGAAGTTGGTCTGTTGAGGGATTTGACTTCTTTCTGGTTTAGTCTTGGGAGGGTGTATGTGTCCAGAAATTTATCCCCATTTCTTCTAGATTTTCTAGTTTATTTGTCTAGAGGTGTTGATAGTATTCTCTGATGGTAGTTTGTATTTCTGTGGGATCAGTGGTGATATCCCCTTTATCTTTTTTTATTGTGTCTATTTGATTCTTCTCTCTTTTCTTTATTATTCTGGCTAGTGGTCTGTCTGTTTTGTTAATCTTTTCAAAAAACCAGCTCCTGGATTCATTGATGTTTTTGAAGGGTCTTTTGTGTCTCTATCTCCTTCAGTTTTGTCGCCCAGGCTAGAGTGCAATGGCACAATCTTGGCTCACTGCAACCGCCACCTCCCAGTTCAAGTGATTCTCTTGCCTCAACCTCCTGAGTAGCTGAGACTATAGATGTGCACTTCCACTTCTGGCTTATTTTTGTATTTTTAGTAGAGATGGGGTTTTGCCATGTTGGCCAGGCTGATCTTGAGCTCCTGACCTCTGGTGATTCACCTGCCTTAGCCTCCTAAGTACTGGGATTACAGGCATCAGCCACCATGCCTGGCCTTCAACATTCTTAAAGTAAAGAATTTTTAACTCAGAATTTCATATCCAGCCAAACTAAGCTTCATAAGCAAAGGAGAAATAAAATCCTTTACAGACAAGCAAATGCTGAGAGATTTTATCACCACCAGGCCCGCCTTACAAGAGCTCCTGAAGGAAGCACTAAATATTGAAAGAAAAAACCAGTACCAGCCACCACAAAAACATACCAGATTATAAAGATCATTGACACTATGAAGAAACTGCATCAACTGATGGGCAAAATAACTAGCTAGCATCATAATGACAGGATCAAATTCACACGTTAACAATCTTAACCTTAAATGTAAGTGGGCTAAATGCCCAAATTAAAAGACACAGACTGGCAAATTGGATAAAGGGTCAAGACTAATCTGTGTGCTGTATTCAGGAGACCCATCTCATGTGCAAATACACACATAGGCTCAAAATAAAGAGATGAAGGAAGACTTATCAAGCAAATGGAAAGCAGAAAACAAAACAAAACAAAAAAAACGGACTGTAATTCTAGTCTCTGATAAAACAGACTTTAAACCAACAAAGATCAAAAAAGACAAAGAAAGGCATTACATAATGGTAAGGGATCAATGCAATAAGAAGAGCTAACTGTCTTGGAGATTTTGCTTTAATTGGTATGAGGTACAGCCTGGTCATTGTTTTTCCCCCCGAGATGGAGTCTTGCTCTGTCACCCAGGCTGGAGTGAGATGGAGTCTTGCTCTGTCACCCAGGCTGGAGTGAGATGGAGTCTTGCTCTGTCACCCAGGCTGGAGTGAGATGGAGTCTTGCTCTGTCACCCAGGCTGGAGTGAGATGGAGTCTTGCTCTGTCACCCAGGCTGGAGTGAGATGGAGTCTTGCTCTGTCACCCAGGCTGGAGTGAGATGGAGTCTTGCTCTGTCACCCAGGCTGGAGTGAGATGGAGTCTTGCTCTGTCACCCAGGCTGGAGTGAGATGGAGTCTTGCTCTGTCACCCAGGCTGGAGTGAGATGGAGTCTTGCTCTGTCACCCAGGCTGGAGTGAGATGGAGTCTTGCTCTGTCACCCAGGCTGGAGTGAGATGGAGTCTTGCTCTGTCACCCAGGCTGGAGTGAGATGGAGTCTTGCTCTGTCACCCAGGCTGGAGTGAGATGGAGTCTTGCTCTGTCACCCAGGCTGGAGTGAGATGGAGTCTTGCTCTGTCACCCAGGCTGGAGTGAGATGGAGTCTTGCTCTGTCACCCAGGCTGGAGTGCAGTGGCACAGTCTTATTTTGCTGCAGCCTCCAGGACCTGGAGTCAGGTGATTCTGCTGTCTCAGCCTCCCAAGTCGCTGGGACTTCAGGTGTGTGCCACCATGCCTGGCTAATTTTTGTATTTTTTTTTTAGTAGAGACAGATTTCACCATATTGGCCAGGCTGGTCTTGAACTCCTGACCGTGTGAGCCACTGCGCCCAGATGGTCTTTGGGGTTTTTACATTCTTCCCAGATAGTTTAATGAACTGCAGTGTTTAAGAACTGCTCTTAGGGGCTTGGCTAAGTAATACTGAACCTTAGAGAGGTTGTGCTTTGCTCAGGATCATATGGTAGGTGTGTGGCAAAATGAGGTCCAGTCTCTTAAATATTAAATTCTTTATTCTGAATGACACTCTTAAGGTTGTAAAATTGACAGTCATGTCTTTACTCAAAAGGAAATAAAACCATGAAGAGAAGAGTTAAACACTGAGTTTTGTTAAATTTGGGGAATATACTTTACTTTTAGAATTTTCATTTTTAAAGGGAGATTGTGAAATCTATTTTTAAGGATCTGTGGTTACCTAATTTGAAGGCGGGCAGGCTACCATGTGTCAAGAAGTGGAGGTCTTGATCTGATCCATTTCTTCTTTGCATGTTTAAGTATGTTTTTATGCCTTGCTGAAAATGTTAGATAGAGATTGTCTAGCTTACTTATTGGGAAATAATATTAAATGAATAACATTGGTTATTATTAAATAACAAATGTATTAGACTTCATTAAGAAATCGTGCTTCCAGAAGAAACATTTCACTAACGATTTTCTCAAAGAATCTACAGTAATTACTATCAGAATATTTGTTTTGAGTTTTTTTATTTTATTGAATGTCTTATACCAAGTTTATTCTATTTTTGGTTTTTAGCAGTTTAAGGAAAGTAGAGTATACTGAGTTTTTATTTTACTGTTGAAAAAATTTTTTTTCTCATTTTTAATGATGAAATCTCACATTATACTTGAATTAACTGTAAAAACTTTTCTTCCTTCCCTCCCTGGTTTTAGACCAACAGCAGCAGAACTGTTAAGGCACAAATTTTTCCAGAAAGCAAAGGTAGGAAATCCCAGCTTTTGATTATGTGTGTTCATAGGATGCTCCTCAGTTACTCAGATTATGTTCACTGCTCAGAGCTGCATGGTTATGTTTGGAAAAATGATGGTAGATAAAATAATTGCAGAAAGCACTATGTATACCATCTTTGGTAATTAAGATAATTCAGAATTTAGTAAATCCATTTTTAAATATTAGGTTCAACTAATCATAGGAACAGTGATTATTTTGCCATTATAAATATAACTTGTGAAAAAGAATGAACTCTGATTTTAATTAAGGTTTGCTACTGAATTTGTAAACATCTCATTTCCTAGAGATAGCAGGGGGTGGGGTGTTACTATAGTTGGAAATGGAGGACCATGATCTCAAAAGAACATATAGTATAGCAGACTTTTTGTAGGCAATGGTTCATACAGTGTACTACATCTTAATTTTGTCTCAATTTATGAAATTGTGGTAATAATGTACTAAAGGGGCTTCAGAGTAAAATAGTGAAGGTTTTTCTCATACTTCATTACAGACCTGTTACTCTATCACATTTTGATTATGGTGAACATTTTTGTGGGGTTTGTTCGGTTCCATAAAAACTTATAAGAACAAAATACTTACTTTTCCTCTCCAGAATAAAGAATTTCTTCAAGAAAAAATATTGCAGAGAGCACCAACCATTTCTGAAAGAGCAAAAAAGGTAAATCGGAATTTAACTCAGTTTTCCTGAAAAATTACTTAGAGTAGATTTACTTTATTTTTGCATTTTAAAAATGTGTTAAGTAATACATTGTTAACAGTATGTGAGTGTTACTGGTTTTCTTTCAGTCCTTTCTAAAACATTTTTTGATACATTCATTCAGCAGATATCTTTGGTCTATTGTATGCCTTGGTATTACTCTGCTATCTATTAAGATGAAAAGGTATGCTAGAAATTAATTGGTAAATCAATCATAAACTCTGTTTGATAATTGTTTCCAGCTACCAGAGTGAGCTGTGATTTTATGTAGCATTTATAGCTTTGACCGTAAGTCACAGTACCCTTTTGTAACTCCAAATTTTCTGTTACTTTTACTGAAAGACTGAAAGAACCTTATTATGCATATGTAATTTCTAAGAGGTTAGGTCATAATGTGAGTATAGAGAATGCTTTAATATCTCAGTTTGGGCAGAATATATTAATTTTCCTGTCCATGATACTTTTATGAACCTCAGTGAGAGCAAGGAGAAGAAAATCCTCCCTTTTCCCCTCTCTCACTTCCCCACTCAAGCAGACTTATCCAATGTGAAGGAAAGGAGGCAGCTTGGGCTTCTGCTGATGATAGACCTGAAGAAGGTAAAGGTCTTATTTATACCTTATATAATATAGGCCTGTCCAAGACGTTAGAAGAATTATACTAGCAGTGACTTACTCTCTTCCATAGATCTCACTGCTTGGAAATTTTGATATTATTCCAATAATTTGATACAATAAAGAACCAGAAAAAAATATTACATACTTGGAAATGATATTCTTAATAAGCACTGGTAGAATAGTCAACCTGTCTCTCTAATTTAGAGATACACCTTTTTTAGTGGCTGTAATTCATTGTTACATATCAGAATCAGTTGGGGACTTAAGAAACATAAACAGTGTCATCCAAAACCAATCAAAGTCATGTCTCTAGGGGGTGAGACCTGGAAGATTATCCTTATGGATAGCCACTAGGCTAAAATCTCACTTGACTAATTCCTTCACTTTCTGTCAAGTCTATTCAAATGGCCCTTCCTCAGAATAATATTCTCTGATTACTAAAATAATACCCTCCCATGACTCTCTGTCCTTTTATCCTACTTATCACCATCTGACGTTTTACAGTCTTTCTGTACCATTAGAATAAAACCTTAATGAGAACAGGGACTTTTTTTCATTGCCATATCTTCAGTGTGCCTAGAATAGTTCCTGACACACAGGACATTCTTAAATAATATATATCTTAAAATTTCTATGCTTATTATTGTTTATAATAAATCCCACCTGAGAGACATCTTGATTTAGTATCTGAAATCTGATTAATTTAAGAAGAGTAGGTTGAGCGCGGTGGCCCACACCTATAATCCCAGCACTTTGGGAGGCCAGGGCAGATGGATCACTTGAGGCCAGGAGTTCAAGACCAGCCTGGACAACATGGTGAAACCTCATCTCTACTAAAAATACAAAAATTAGCTGGGTGTGGTGGCACATGCCTGTAATCCCAGCTACTCGGGAGGCTGAGGCATGAGAATAACTTGAACCCGGAAGAGGGAGGTTGCAGTGAGCCGAGATTGTGCCACTGTACTCTAGCCTGGGCAACAGAGCGAGACTCTCTCAAAAAAAAAAAAAAGAGTGAGCCTTAGGCTGGGAATGTGGTGACTCATGCTTGTAATACCAGCACCTCTGGGAGGCTGAGGTGGGAGGATAGCTTGAATCCAGGAGTTCAAGGCCAGCCTGAACAGCATAGTGGGACCCCATATCTACAAAAAGAATTTAAAAATTAATGAGGTGTGGTGGCATACACATCTAGTCTCATCTTCTTAGGATGTTGAGGTGGGAGGATCGCTTGAGAGGGTGAAGCTACAGTGAACTGTGATCATACCATTGCACTCCAGCCTTGGTGAATACCTACATTTGTTTCCACCTTCCTGCCAAAAATAATCTACTAAGAGAATTGTTAAGAGAATTAAAAAGGAGACCAGGCACGGTGGCTCATGCCTGTAATCCCAGAACTTTGGGAGGCCGAGGTGGACGGATTGCTTGAGCTCAGGAGTTCAAGACTAGCTTGAGCAACATGGCATACTCTGTCTCTACTAAAAATACAAAAAATTAGCCGGGCGTGGTGGTGTGTACCTGTGGTCCCAGCTACTCAAGAGGCTGAGGTGGGAGGACTGTTTGAGCCTGGGGAGTAGAGATTTCAATGAGCCAAGATCATGCCACTGCACTCCAGCCTAGGTGACAGAGCGAGAGACTCCATCTCAAAAAGAAAAGAAAAAAAAGAGAATGAAAAGAAAAGAAATGAAACCCCTAGTGGACAAAAATGGGAGAAGTGAAAGCTACAACCAAATTTTCAGAACTGTGATGCTCACAAGTTAGTGGTAAGGGACTTGGCAAATCAGAGGACTATAACTGCCAAGCTAGTATTAAGAAAAGCTTAGAAGCTACCTTAAGCAATAGAACCCCAAAAGATAAGGGGATTAACAGTGCCAGTTTCCTCCACAAGGGAGAGTGAAAGTAAGGCTAAAAACTGGAGGATTGGTTGAAAGTCTTAGAGACTCTGGTTTCCCTCCCTCACTCCATGTTGTACTCCAAGAGATGGAGGTTTATCCTGCAGAATGGTAAAAGGAATGGTGTCTGAACTGAAGGACACAAGGCACAGTTAAAGATGGGAATAACTTACTGAAAAAGGGCTTTTAAGTAATTGTTTACACACTGAATGTTAAGAATCTCTATTCATATTACTTCATTCACCTCCCGGAGCATAAACATTAAGGCTTATTACCCCCTAGACAAGACACTGGAAAATCCTTATCTGATCAGTCTGACTAACCCAAGAGGAAAACAAAAATACTGACATTGGAGTGGGAAGTGCCCAGATCATACTCCAATGAAGCAAACTCCACTCACCTAAAAGCTCAGTGCTTCCAATCAGTGTTTTAGTTCCTTGCTTTTAAATATGAGCATAGATCTAGGATCACAGGATACCTGAGGAAAACCTCTTAATGTGAAAGATAGAGGACAAAATAGAAGAAAAAAAAGAAACAGAAAACAGACTTTGTAGGAAGATAATTTAAATAAAAATCATGGCTCTCTTTAGAGATAAGAGTTTATATTCACTAGGCCTGGTAGCCCACACTTGTAATCCCAGCACATTAGGAGGACAAGGCGGGAGGATAACTTGAGCCCAGGAGTTCTAAACCATCCTGGGTAAGAAGGCAAGGCCCTGACTACAAAAAAAAAAAAAAGCTGGGCATGGTGGCATGCGCCTGTGGTTCCAGCTGCTTGGGAGCCTGAGGCAGGAGGATCGCTTGAGCCCAGGAAGTAGAGGCTATAGGTAGCTGTGTTCATGCCACTGCACTTCAGCCTGGGTGACAAAGTAAGACCCTGTCTCAAAAGAAAAAAAAAAGAGTTTACATTCACAAAAAATGAACATGATACTGTTAAAGAAGCATTTGTGCCCTGACATTCAGTGAAGACTAAAGAATCATCTTCAAACGGCCTTGGTACAACTGAATATTCACATGCAGAAGAATGAAGTGTTGGGTCTTTTCCTCTCATCCTACAAAAAAATTAACTCAAAATGGATTGTCGACCTAAATGTAAGAGCTACCGTTATAATACTTTTGGAAGAAAATATAGCTATAAATCTTTGGGAACTTGAGCTAGGCAAAGCTTCCTTAGGTATGACACCAAAAATACAAGCAATAACAGGAAAAATAGGTAAATTGATTTTATCAAAAGTTAAAACTTTTGTGCTTCAATAGATACTAGCAAGAAAGAAAAAAGTCTACAGAATGGGAATAAATATTTGCAAATCATATGTATGATAAGGGACTTATATCTAGAATATATAAAGAACTTTTGCAACTCAATAATAAAAAGACAACACATTTTTTAAAATGGGCAAAGGATCTGAATAGAAATCTATTGAAAGAAGATATATAAATGGCCAATAAACACATGAAAAGATACTCAATATTATTAGCCATCAAAAATGCAAATCAAAATAACAAAGAGGTACCACTTCACACCCACTAGGATGGCTATAATCAAAAAGACAGTAACAGCTGTTGGTAAAGATGTGGCGAGATTGGAACACTTCTACACTGCTCATGGGACTGTGAAACGGAGCAGCCACTTTGGAAAGCAGTCTGGCAGTTCCTCAGAAGCCTAAACAGAGTCACCATGTGACCCAGCAGTTCTACTCCTAGGCACACGCAAGAGAATTGAAAACGTAAGTCCACACGAAAATGTGTATGCTGCTCATAGCAGCATCATTCATAATAGCCAAAAAAGTGGAAACAACCCACATGTTCCATCAGCTGATGATGAGATTTATAAAATGTGGTATATTCATACACTAGAATATTATTTGACAATAAAAAGGAATGAAGTACTGATACATGCTGTAGCATGGATGATCTTTTCAAACATTATGCTAGTTTAAAAAGCTAGTCACAAAAGACCACACTGTATAATTCAATTTATGTGAAATGTTGAGAATAGACAAATGTATAGAAACAGAAAGTAGATTAGTGATAACTTAGAACTGGTGGTTTTGGAGAGAAATGGGCACTTATTGCCAAAGGATATGGCATGTCTTGTGAGGGGTGATAAAAAATGTTCTAAATTTGATGGTAGTGATGGTTGCACAACTCTGAATATACTAAAAATCATTGCATTGTATACTTTCAGTGAGTCAGTTGTATGTTGTATGAATTATAAGGAAGTTTTCAGAGAACTAGGACCAGTACCAACAAAGAGCTTTTGGAAATTGAAAACATAGGAGAAATGAAAAATTCAGTACAAAGGTTGAGGAAATTTCCCAAAAAGGAGAATTCAAAAGATCCAAATATAGGGAAAAAAAAAAGAGTATTAGAGAACCATTTGAGAAGGTTCAGCACTTAAGTAAAGGGCGTTCCAGAAAAGGAAAACTGAGAAAAACAGAAGAAAGTAAATCATTGACAAAATAATTCAAGAAAAACATCCAAAATTGGATGGTCATGAATTTCCAGATTGAAAGAGTCTTGAGCATTCAGCACAATGAATAAAAATAGACTAGTGCTAACACACATTACCATGATAGGTCAGAATACTAGAGGCAAAAAGAATAATCTGTCGTCTTCCAGGGAGCGGGGGAAATGTCACACATAGTATCAGGAGTCATGATTGACTCCTCAGTAGCACTTCTGGAAGCCAGATACAATGGTGCAGTTATCTTCAAAATTATGAAAGGAAGTGCTTACTGATGCAGCCTTTTCTTTTTTAACCAAACGGTGAATGAAGTATGAAGATGGAATCAAGATAAGTTCAGAAATGCATGGCTTTAATGAATGCTGATAATGGAGATGGTGCTTAAAGGAAAAACAGAATTCCTGTGATCCAGGACACACAATCCTCTGGATGATGGTAGAGTTTGATCTGAAATAGACGTGCTGTGAAGCCAGTCTAGGATATCAGGAGGTTCTTGTGAGCGTCTTCTTCAAGAAGATGATACTGATAGAATACACATTTAAATGTGGTGAAAGGAGATTTAAATAGCTGAGACAGAATAAATACTAACTACAGGTGAAATAGAAATGGTGATTATATAATAAGGCTCAGCTCTGAGGGATATGATATATATATAAAATCGTGTTATGTAAACACTGAATATTGATCCAACCAAAATTATAGTCTATCTCGAGAAAAGAATAGAGAGTCCATAACAGAGTTAAATTTTCATCTTCTATTGTGGGAAGTCCCACAGTTAATTCCTAAAACCAGAAAATCGATGAGTAATGATGGGAACACGTATTCAAGAGATGAATATCCAAAAGGATAAGTAAAATGAGTTGAAAGTGGTTGCCGGTGGAGATGAAGATGAAGGTTAGAAGGTTGCTGTTTTTCTTAACAAAACATGCACAGCTCTAGTACTTTTGAAATTATATGCAAGTATAATTTTGACTTAAAAATAAAAAATAACATTTTAAATCTTGTGTTTATTCATTTTGAGCACCCAAAACATCTTTCTTTTCCCTTAAATGTCTCAGGACATTAAAAATCAGATTTAACCTGTGATTTTACATAGGATTTTGATGTTGTTTGGGTTCAGAATGTAGAAGTACAGTGCTTGTTACTAAAGACAGGTGGTAGAGGTTGTCAACAGAGCAAGTGATGGTTGGAGGATATGAATTTGTATGGGAACATTTATGGGGAAAATGATTATCTACTTAATGATTGAAGTGACAGGAGAAGAGAGAAATACGGAGTTTTCCACTTAGTAAATATGAAGCACTGCCATAATCCACTTCTCTTTCTAATGAGCAGGTTCGGAGAGTACCAGGTTCCAGTGGCCGTCTTCATAAGACAGAGGATGGAGGCTGGGAGTGGAGTGATGATGAATTTGATGAAGAAAGTGAGGAAGGGAAAGCAGCAATTTCACAACTCAGGGTAAATTTTATTAAACTGTGTACTTTAGCTAGAACTGTGTGTGGTTCTTGTTCAGTTTAACCAGCTAAAATAGAAAGAATACAAGTGTCACAGAATTTTTTTTGAACAACTTAATAATAATAGGAGCCCAGTTAATTCTGCATGGAAAGTTGGCCTTGGACATCTGTTTGAATATGATAATATTTAGAGTATGTAAAAATGACCCAAATCTAGATAGGAAAGCTGCAAATGTCTGAGATGCAGAATACACTGGATAGGATTAATGGCCAATTAGATATTACAGAGGAAAAGGTTAGTGAACTTGAAGGCCCAGCAATGGAAGCTTTTCCCCTGAAGTCTGTTATCCTACCTCAGGAAAAATAGTTTATCTCTTATTCAGTTGATACATCCTAGATATCTGGCGTGCGTGTGTGTGTGTGTTTGCTAAAAACAGTGAAGACAAGAGTCTTCCTTTTGGTTCATTTAATCACTTTTGCCTAAAAGCACTTCCTCAAGTGGATTGGCAGGACTAATTCCTAAGACTTGGAAGTGTTTTTGTAAGGAAATATGAATGTTTGAGGGTGTTATACCTTTGACTGCTTAGGACTATTTTTGTGGGATGAATAGTGAATATACTGGTATATCTCTTCCTGCTTTTAGGATCTGCTTTGTTGAAAGCACTTACGACTCTCTGTTGATCAACATTAAATGTTGGATGACCTTGTTTATCCAATGAGGTCTTTGAGTCTAGTCCTTTGGCAGAGCTAAGTTTGTAAAGGCCTTGCCAATGGAAGTTGGCAAAAATCTATTAAGCACTAAGCTTGGAAACACTGTTTAGAAGATAACAAAGGCAAACATTCCTTTACATACAATTGTGAGTTTAATGTTTCTTTATAAATGTGAGACTATGGCATCCTTTCATTTTCATGTGACTCCTCTCTGAATTGATACTCTCATGTATTGTTCTATTAAAGCTACCAGAGGAAGCTAGAGCTACATGAATTCTGTAGCTCTAGGTTCCTGTGAAAGGGATGATGATGCTATTTTTCTTCTGACTAACAAATATTTGGAGAGATACATTATAGCTTTTCAGTATCAAATTATTACTCTCTAGCTATCTATACAGAAATTTGGTAATTCTGAAATAGTTATAGTAGCTTTCTTATAATCTAATACATTAATATCTAAACAACACAGAAACATATACTTTGGCCACAGAGTAAGTAGTTTTCTGTCCAGTATTTCTCATGTTATCTTTATAGCCATTTTTGAGATTATTCTTTTTAAGAACATGAATGTTTTAAAACTAAATTGAACTATATTAAGAAAAGAATATACCATGAGCAAATGGGGTGGGATGCAATGATGGTTCAATATTAGGAAATCTCATAATATTAATTATTATGAGATTTAATATTAATCATTTAAGGAGAAAAATTATTTTTATTTTCTTAGATTCTGAGAAAGGCTTTGATAAAATTCTGCCCATTTTCATAATGCTCTTCTGTAGATCCAGATTTCCATCTTTATATTATTTTCCTTACGCTTAAAAAACATTCCTTAATTTTTTTGTGTGTTATAAGTCTGTTAGTGATTATTTCTTTAAGGTTTTATGTCTGAAAATGTCTATCTTTGTTTTGAGAAGTTATGTTTGCAGGATATACAATTCCAGGTTGACAGGCTTTTTCTTTCAGCATTTTAAAGATGTTTCTTCACCATCTTCCTGCTTGCATCTTTCCACTGAGAAATTTTTATGACATTCTTATTCTTGTTCCTTTATAAGTAAATGCCTTTTTCCCCTGGCTGTTTTTAATATTTCCTATTTACAAATGTTTTTGGAAAATTTGATTATGATATGCCTAGGTATATTTTTCTTCGTGCACGCGCATGTGTGCATGTGTGTGTGCATGCATGCGCGTGCGCTTAGGGTTTGTTGAGCTTCTTGCCTCTGCGGGTTTATAGGTTTTTATCAAGTTTGGAGATTTTTCAGCCAATATATCTTAAAACATTTTTTTCTGTCCTCCAATAACATATATACTAGGCAGCTCAAAGTCACAGCTCACTGTTTCTCTTAAGTTTTTTAAAATTCTTTTTTTCTGCCTATTTTGTGTAGTTTCTCTGCTAGCTTTCAAGTTCTGCAATATCTAATCTTCTAATCCTATCCAGTCTCTTTCATCTCTGGCATTGTAGTAGTCTAGAAGTTTAATTTTTCTTCCTTTTTTTTTTTTAGCCTACAGCACCTGGGATTCCCAAGTGGTCTCCCATCCAAGTACTAACCAGGCCTGACTCTGCTTAGCTTCTGAGATCAGACGAGATTGGGCACGTTCAGGGTAGAAGTTTAATTTTTTTTCCCCCATCTTCTATGTCTCTACTTAACTTTTTGGAGATATGTATTATAATTATGATAACTATTTTAATATTCTTCTCCACTAATTCTAACATCCATGTCAATTCTGATTGGTTTTGTTTGTTTAATTGTTCTCTTCCTTATGGTTTGAGAAGTGTTTTCCTGCCTCTCTGTATCTAGTAATCTGATTCGATGCCAGACATTGTAATTTCCACATTATTGCTAAGTTAGTTGGAAATAGTTTAATGCTTTTAGATCTTGCTTTTATGATTTGTTGGCTGGATCTAGAGTAGTGTTCGGCCTACAGCTATTTATTCCCCACTACTGAGACAAGACCTTTTTGAGAACACTACGCAATCCCCTGTGAGTTACCAGTTTTTCCAGTGGGACTGGTGGAAATAGGCATTGTTGCTGGCTCTGTGTGAGTGCTATGCACTGTTCCCTCTCATCTTTTTTGGTGCCCCCCCGCCCCGCCACCGTTCTCAGGCATTTCCTCATGTGCATTCATTGATAAGTATTCTGTCTAACATTCACAAGTGACCCGCTGCAGCTCTCTAGGGTTCACTCTGTAGCTTTCTCCTTCCTTGTACTGTTTTATGAGCTTAATCTGCCTTAGTATCCCAGACTCTTAGCTCTGTTTCCTCAACTCAGGCAGCTCCTTGGATTTCATCTGGTTTTCATCTCGTTGTGCCACAGCATGGAAGCTTTCAAAGCAGTATACATGGACAAGGCCCACCACTTTTTTTCCATGTCTTTCATGGATCACTGTTTTTCTTTGACAAGTTTCGAATGTCTTGAAAATTCTTGCTTCATATACTTAAGTCTTTTTTTGCAGAGGTGGGGTTGTTTCAGGCGGAAGGATAAATCGGGTCCCTGTTTATTCATCATGGCCTGCAGTGGAGGTCTGCAGTCTGTTTTAAGTGAATGTGTAACTGTACTGAAGGGGAATAGAAAAAGAAAGAATCCATGCAACCTATGATATAGCATTTGACCATCTGTTCTCAGTCAGGTGGAGCTTATGGAGGAAAGAGAAAACTTAAGCTTTAAACTCCTTTATTAGGATTATTTTTCATAGTTACATGTGCACAGCAGTTCAGAAACTCTCACAGGATTGAGCAAATGAGTAAATGTCTCTGTTCTTGGGAACCAGGATTCTCACTATAGAAGAAGGTTATATATAAGTATGGAGCAGGGCAAGGTGAGAAAGAATCCTTTGGGGATGAATTTGAATTGGAGGCATTGGCGAGAATTCAAGCTTTGTAAAGTATGTATGTGAATGAATGTGTGTGCAGGTATGTATATATTTGTGTTTATACTTTCACATATTTCTCAGCTTTGTCTACTGAAGGGCCTGGAAGCAAAGAAACCCCAGTAATGACATGGCTTGTACCCAGATAATGGCCTGTAATACCATTCCCCACTAGAGGAAACCAGGGCTCCTTTGAGAAATGGTTGATTCCGGGGCTTGGGTAGGGAAAATATAAGAGGAATCTTGAATATTATCTTTCTTTGACAGAAGGAAAAGATACTACAAAAAAAATACTCATAAGGACACAAATGCCAGCTTGAAGTTAGTCCTACTGTTGAAATCTGGGACAATTTAACCATCAAAATAAAGTGCAATAATTAATTATAAATAATTTAGAAAATAGGTATCTATGAGTCCGTATCAATAACAAATAGAAATATAAATAAATGGGGGGAAAGGAATGTTCTTCATTACAGTAGACGGCCAAGTGCTGACCAGTAAATATATATGAGGGTTAGAGATGGAAAGTCATCATTTTAAAATAATCATCATAAAGACAAGATTAGGCAGGAATCATCAATGAACCTAAATATAGGGGGAAGTTTTGATAAGCAGGATATTTTCAAGGTCTTAAAGTGTGTCCCCAAGTACTACCTATTCATTGCAAGGGAAAAAATGGTGGTGGTTTTTTTTTATACTGGAGAAGTAGGAAAATTCCTTGACAAAGTGATTAAAATTGACATCACCAACGAGGAGCAAATGAACATGTGATACAGTAAGAGGGACACGTCAGTATGTAGAAGTACAAGTGGGAAGTCATGTAAATCCAATAATAAGGAAATAGCAGGTAAACCCCAAGTGAGGGACATACATTAAAATAAAGTATGTGTGGGAGTGGAGGGAATGAGTTCTCCAAAAATGTTGATGTTCCAGATTTTAAAAATTTAAGAAACGTGAAAACTAACTATAATACGTGATCCTAGACTGCATCCTATACTGAAGGGAGAACTAAAGGCTACAAAGGACATTAGGGTCAGTTGACATTTACACTATAAATCAGATAAAATTATATCACTATTAAGTTTATTGAGAACTGTAGTGTGAAGTTATATAAGAAAACATCTTGTTCTTAGGAAATGTGCACTCTGATTATTAAGTGGTAAACAGCCATGATATATGCAACTTATTCTCAAATGGTATAGGAAAAATATATTTAGAAAGAAACAGAAAGTGAGCACCCAAATGATAAAGCAGGTGAGGGGGGAAAAAGTTAATAATAGATGAACTAGGGTAAAGGGTATACTTATTCTAGCACCTTTTCTGTACGTTTGAAATTATTTACAAAGTTTTTTTTCTTGTACTCTAGATGAATTTAGTATTTACAAAACTGTTTTTTTTTTTAAGGTTTTAGATTGGCCACTTACTTGGTGTGCTATATTAGCTATTACCTAAACTTTGATACTCCTTAATGAAATGGTGAGAAAAGTTTTTTTTTTAAAAAAAAACATAAATTTATCTTTTACATATTGTGACTAAATCCATTGTTGGCAGAATTTACCATAAACTGTTATGTGTTTAGAGGTAAGTTTTTTGGTAAACTACAGTGCCTGTATCCAGAATTACTGCGAACTTTTATGATTTACCAAATAAACAGCTTGAATTTTCATATGGCAGATTATAAGTGGTAATTTCCTAATAAATGTTGTTTACACCAGGTGTTTGAGACCTCACCTCAATTTGTATTAATGTATCAGTTTATTTTCACTCCTTTTTTTTTTTTTGCTAGTGGTCCATGCTTTATTTTTGGACCACGCATGTTTCTTTACATACGAGATTCCCAAATATCCAACACGAAGAGTAAGGGTGGAAGACTCTTGACATGCAGCATTCAGATCAATTTTGGCTCAAGAGTTTTCTCCATTAAAGCCCATAAACAGAATTACTCTGCTCTGAGAATGTGTTGGATTATTAGCTTAAAAGTTTAGGCTTTGTCTGGGACCTTATATACATAATATATTCACCGTTAGTAGAAAGAACTTTACTTTGAAGAATGTGGCAGTCCCATTTTGTTTGCTTAAAAACTCACAATTTTAAAATATGGAATTTTAAATTATGGTAAGTACATTGATGTGTTTGTTACAGGCTCCCTGGACAAACAAATACAGTATCATCATGACAGTTATTTTTTCCAGAAAACTTTCAGTAGAGTTGCTGGTGAGTTAATATATGGATCAGAATTAAATGGAGTTGACTTGCATTTAACATCACTTGCAGGTAGGGACTGACTACAGGTAATCTGAGTTGTGAGTTAACAAGCATCCTTTTTGTATTTCTTTTAGTCTCCCCGAGTGAAAGAATCAATATCAAATTCTGAGGTAAGAAATTGTGATCATTGAATTCTTGTTCAAATAGATGTGCATTTGTTTTGGTTTCAATTTTAAGTGCTTTTTTGTGTATGTGTGTGATTAAATGGGAATGCAGCTTTATACCAATCGAATTTTAAGTCAGCCTAAAGGCTCAGAATGTTCTTCCTTGTATCCTTGATTTCGTGAATTTTTTTTTTATTTATCTTGGGCTGCTTGAAGTGAAAGTTACTTGTTTATTTATTTAGAGACAGGGTCTCACTCTGTCACCCAGGCTGGAGTAACAGACCTCCCAGGGCTCAAATGATCCTCTCACCCCAGCCTCCTGGGTAGCTGGAACCACAGGCACACACCACCATGCCTGACTAATTTTTGTATTTTTTGTAGAGATGGGGTCTCACCACGTTGCTCAGGCTGGTCTCAAGCTTCTGGGATCAGGCAGTCCCCTGCCTTGGCCTTCCAAAGTGCTGGAATATGCCGCCATGCCCTGCCGAAAAGTAGTGTGTTTGCATTAATATGTTTGGGAATTTGTCATATGCCACCTGTCCTTTTTGAACTTTTTCTTTCATCCCCTTCTCTTATGAAATAAATTCTGTTTTCTGTAGTTACTGCATTAGTGTGATAGGACATCCTGTTAAACAGGTTCTTGTTGGGCTGGTTTTTCTTATTCTCATTACCAGAGGAAAACAATCATTTCTGTGATCTGTTCTGTCATACAGTCTTACTTCTGGCAGCATCTTCATTCTGAGCTCAGTATTTGGTTTAAACACATCTCTTGCTCTTAAACCAATTCTATTCGTCTCTTTGCTAAAAAGTAACCTTTTTTTCATTTCTTTTGTATAGAAAGTATGTTTGTATATATGGCTGTGTACCTCATTTGTTTACATAGAACTATATTATTTAAGAGTAAAAACAAATACTCTTCC
This sequence comes from Callithrix jacchus, assembly GCF_049354715.1. NCBI lineage: Eukaryota > Metazoa > Chordata > Mammalia > Primates > Cebidae > Callithrix > Callithrix jacchus. Next base: position 76,107,565 of record NC_133518.1, read on the forward strand.
TTCACATATTAACAGACTGATTATCAGTCAACTTACATTAGAACTCGTTTACTTATATGTGTGGCTCCTCTTCTTGGTAAGGGAATTGCCTTTTCCTGCCTCTTGAATTACATATGGCCACGTCAGTTACTCTGGCCAGTGACATGTTAACAGAATTGAGAACGACTCCTGATCCTCCGTGCCTCCTTACTCCTGCTGCCACGACCTGCATCCCTGAGTGAGGATGATATGGAGCTTATTAGCCCCTGCTGGCCAGAGATAGACTTGAAGTGTGTCCAAGAAACAACTTTTGTTGTTTAATCCACTGACACCTCAGGATTATTTACTTCTAATTTAACCTATGTTAACTAATACCTGATTTCTCAGAAATTGAATGAGAGGCTATTTTACAGATTACCTAGTTTTTCAGTCTTCTTGTTCCTTTGCCTAAATATCATCTCGACATGAACTCTTGCATACTTACATTCTCATGCTCATTACTTTGTTTTTAAATTTGTGATAAAATTCACATAATGTAAAATTTGCCATCCTAATCATTTTCAAATATATGGTTCAGTGGCATTAATCTTCCCAAACTAAAACTCTGTGGCTATGAAACAGTAACTGCATTCTCCCCAGTCGCTGGCAACCACCATTCTGTTTTCTGTCTATGAATTTGCCTACTCTAGGTACCTCATATAAGTGGAATTACACAGTAGTTGTCCTTTTGTGACCAGCCTATTTCACTCAGTGTAATGTTCTCAGGGTTCATCAGTGTTGTAGCATATGTCAGAATGTGCTTATTTCTTAAGAGTCAATGATATTCCATTCTGTGTGTATGCGAGTGTGTGTGTGTACACACACTACATTTTATTCATCTGTCAGTGGACACTTGGTTTACTTCTACCTTTTAGCAGTTGTCAGTCATGCCGTTGTCAACATAGGTGAACAACTCTCTGAGACCCTGCTTTCAATTCTTTGGGATGTATACCTAGAAGTGGAATTGCTGGGTTATATGGTAATTCTATTTGTAACTTCTGAGGGACCATTATCCTGTTTTCCATAGAGACTGCACCATTTTATGTGCTTATCAATAAGGGTTCCAATTTCTGTGCATCCTCTCATTACTTTTAAAAATATATCCTTTCTGTCTTTAGATAAATATAAGTACAAACAATTTGGAAAATAAATAGTCTTTTGAAATAGTATTTCTACATTTTCAGAAGTACTCTTAAAGGCCTACTTTTCTATAAAAATCTAGAACCAATGAGCAACTTATGAATTCTTATGTATGAAGTTAAATGAACACAAAATTCTATTTTTTGTCACCTTGATTTTGCTTATATAATATCATCTATCAGGCCTGTTATTACTATTTGAATTTTTTTCTCTTTCAACTTTGCATTTTGGCCATTGCATCATTTTTCCCCCCACTAACTGCATAATTTTGAATATGTTTAACTTGTTTTTGTACTCAGTATCAGTCATTTCCCCCAAATTACATAATTAAAATTTATGAAATATTTCAGACATACAAAATGACGTATATAAAATATCTTTTTTACTTTTAAAGCATCATACTCACTTTTAAAATGCATTTCAGATATGTTAAGGAATTATTGGTTGATTTTCTTTGTAAGAAATACTGAGTCCCCATGCATGGAAAAATACAGCTTCTAGAATTTTGTACTACATACTTAAATCTGTGTTTTGGACGTGCGGTTTTTCTGTACGAAGGAATGGAATAGATGTGGTTAAAAATAAATATAATGCAAAGTGAAAGAAGACGGACACAAAAGACTACATATTATATGATTCCACTTATATATAATATCCAGAAAAGCAAATTTACAGAAAGTAGATCAGTTGTTGCCTATAGCGGGGTGTGGAAGCAGGAAGGCATGAGAGGGCTTTTTGGGGGTGATGAAAATGTTCTAAAACTGGATTGTGGTGATGGTTGCACAATTCTATATATTGTGCAAAAATCGCCAAGTTGTATACTTATAGTGGATAAATTTAGAGGGATATAAATTATACCTCACAGAGTTGTTAAAAGTTTAAAAGCCTAAAAGTACTTGACTTCCATTTGGAATAGATATATTCAGAGTAGACACAAAAACTGTACACTGCCCAAAAACTACTTTGAAAATATCACCCTGAAAGGCTGCACTTGCTGTCAGCGACCTGCTTCCCTTTCCACACAACTTAAGCAACACTGTATGTGTGTTTTTGTTATAGCTCTTTACAACAACTGATCCTGTGGGTACTTTGCTCCAAGTTCCAGAGCAGATCTCTGCTCATCTACCTCAGCCAGCTGGGCAGATGCCTGCACAGCCAACTCAAGTCTCTGTCCCACCCACCGCAGAGCCAGCAAAACCAGCGCAGGTAAAGCCAGGGATATGCTTTAATGGTCATTCTTTTGGGTCGCTAAAAAGAGCAGGTATTAGTGTGGAACACAACCTAATGTAATCAGATTAATATCTTGGTAGATTTTGAAATGAGTTAGAAATTCTGTCTTCACATTTTTAAGCATGTACAGGAAAGATAATTTTACAAGGATCGCATGCAGGTTTTTAAGCAATGGAGTAAGTTAATGATGGAAATATTCCAAACATCAGAAATTTGGGGCTAATTTCTTGTCAGCTTTGTATCAGATAATTATTACATTTACTGTTTGAGAATGCAGCTCATGGAGTTCAGCAGAGACTAGGAGAATTGGATGGCTGTACTGTTTTTGTTGTTGTTCACTCAGGCTTATATTTTTTATTAATACTCTTTGCTCTCCATGGTTTTTCTCTTTAAGTTATTTGTCAATTTTGTGAGGGTTGATTTTGTTAAGTCTATATATTATAATCTGTAAACTCATTTGTCAGGTGCACACAAACTTTATTACATTATACTCCTTTGAGAGCAGCCAAGTGAATGAAGGCCCCACAGTGAGCTACTGCATGCTGTGTAACTCCTACGCTCCCTTTAAGAAACCTCAGACACTGCATGCAACATGTGGCCTTATGCTACATGGTTAAAGTAAGACTTTGAGTGTCCATTCATTTATTAAATATTAGAAGTTCCATTTTTTTGTCTAACATTTTAGATGAAAAGAAACAAATTAAAGGTCTGGTTTTCTTTTTTCTTTTGCACCCCAGTGGATCATCTTGTGTTCTGCTTTTGGAGATCACTGCTTTGAGCATTTCCAATTAGTCGTGGCACTTACTTCACTTAACTTTTTCATCCCTCAAGCTTTCCATTTCTGCCCCACATATGAGAAAACATAAGTTGTCTTAAGAAAACTGATGGAAAAAGTAGATTCATTTTATAAACAACTTAAATCGAATGCATGTCCTCTCATGAGCAAGTGATAGCTATACAATTTTCAGAGAGGATTAGTTTAGCCATAAAAAGATTGGAACCTATGTATGGGTTGGATGGGATTCCTGAAGGGCAGCTGGTTCAGGCTCCACCTTTTGTATTGCCATATGGTGCTCTGGCAGATTTTAAAAAATGAGAAACCTAGCTTTGTGTTTTTCACTCTTGTAGCGGGGAACAGGGGTCTAGAAATATAAAATGTAAATGCTTTTGTTGCTGCCTCGGAGTGCATGTCCTCCTCCAGCAGGGAATGTCCTTGGGATTAGTATGGCCTCAGCTGGAGATGAAGAAAATTGCTGCCAAGTAGATGATTCCTCTGCCAGTGACCATTAGTCACTTCCCCACTTAATGTTTCAGGCAATGACTTGATACCTTTGAATGCTTTTTAGGCTTTGTCTTCAGGATCAGGTTCACAAGAAACCAAGATCCCAATCAGCCTAGTACTAAGATTAAGGTAAGTAGACATTTTGTTTGGTTTTGTATTCTGAATATTCTGCATGTGCTGTAATAGTCTGTGCCGGAGAGTGACTGGATGGAATTGGATTGTGTGTCCTCCAGCATCAAGCTCTGTTTGCTTGGTGGTGTATTATTTTCCTCAGAAATGATAGCAACAGTGTGAGGACCAGGATGTTAGCCGGCATTATGACTAACTGATGCACGTGTTTCTTCATTGTTTCTATGCTCATTGGTGATGCGTTTGTGCATTTGCAGTGTAGCTAGTTTGGTTAGGAAGTGTGGTCTGTAATTGAGGAACAGTTTTTAGGGAAGCAGCACTAACAGGCTTATCTGAACATCAGTCCTATAATTGTGACTTATATAAGCACCATGGACTGTGAGATCAACTAACCCAAGAAAGGGAGGACTTTTTTTGAGATGGAGTCTCACAGTGTTGCCCTGGCTGGAGTGCAATGGTGCAATCTCGGCTCACTGCAACCTCCACCTCCTGGGTTCATGTGATTATCCTGCCTCAGCCTCCCGAGTAGCTGGAATTACAGGCACATACCACCACACCCGGCTAATTTTTTTGTATTTTTAGTTGAAACTGGGTTTCACTATGTTGGCCAGACTGGTCTCAAACTCCTGACCTCGTGATCTGCCCACTTCTGCCTCCCAAAGTGCTGGGATTACAGGCGTAAGCCACCATGTCCTGCCCTGGGGAGGACATTTTTATTGTGACAGATCAAAAAATGCCTTGTTTTTAGAAAATGAAAAGGAAACCCCTAAATGTTTTCATACTCTGTTTCTGTTTTGCAGCAAGTACTCAAATTGGTGGTTCTTGGTGGGAACATACATGGGGGGCCTGACAGATTGCTCAACAGGAAGCGCCATAGGTAGCAATCTGTTCATTTTAACTCCCTCACCCCCACCACAGTGGTTGGGTTCAAATTCCAGAGCTTTTTTGTCAGAATAGCTATGGCTGTTGGATTGCTCTAGTTAGGTCTCTTTCTACTCATAAATGCATTTGAAAAAAAAATTAATACTAAAGTGTCACTTGAGACAACTCAGACCTTTTAAAACTATACATTTAAAAAGAATTCCACTGAATTGCCATTAACTCATTACCCTCGTGCGTATGAATTCCTAGTCAGCTTTCGGTAAGGTCGCAATTGGAAATCCAGGCAGCAAGAGCTCTTTGGAGAATGTGGAAAGGAGAACATCATTGCTTCTTGCTGCTAGGAGCGATGCAATTATTCCATAAATGTGAACAAAGCAGATTTGGTTACCTTTCCTTTACAGAAGCCTACTCAGTATACCTGGTCTCATCTCAAATAATTCTGAATTACTAGGATGTCTTGACAACCTCATGCTGTTTAATTCTACATAAAGAATACCACTTGTCTCTTTAAAAAGATTGTGACGTCTTAATAGACAGTACAAAAATTCTATTTGTAAAATAAAAGATAAAATTCTGTTTGACAAGGTGGTGAAGATACTTGTAAGAGATGTGTAGTTAGCTTTTTTGAGAGTAGTTGTACAGACTGTTATGGAAGTAGGAGGCTGGATTCTTACTGTTGTTGGTAAAGACTTTGAAGTTAAGTGGCCAGAAGTGATGATAAGAAATACATTTAATCTAATTTACCTGTTATCATCGAAGATATTTGTGCCTGGCGTGCCAGTTAAATCACTAAACTTACGCTGAACATTTCAATCTGAATTTGATTGCACTTTCAGAAAGAACAGATTGAATAATTATGTATTAAGCACGGACTATGTGTAGCACTCTTCGGTACTGTGGAAAAATGGGTGCCTAGAAAAGAGAAAATTAAATGACTCCCTTGATAATCAAGTCTAGGTTGGAAGCTGATTTGAACTATACTAACACAGCTAAAAGCAAATTTCAGATAGTATATACATGCAGAAGTGTAAGTTTATATGTATCTGTGTAGAGAGAATGCAATGCAAGGGAAAATCATTCAGGGCAGCTAATATTTGAGATGGGTAGTTTGTTTTAAGCACAATTTCAGTAACATCCTCAAGTATATTATTAATCAAATAGAAGTAAACTCTCTCCATTGTTTATGTAAAACAGATTTGAGTCCTAAGTGAGCGGGCATATCTGCCCTTTAGATATAATGTTCTAATTTCTGTCTTTAACCATAACCTCCAGGAATCCGGCTTAATCTCAGTACGTGGTGTGGTCATCACTGTAACTGTACCTCACCAGTCATGTTTGAATTTCTGGAGTCATGTATTAACTCTGCAACCAGTATGGACCCAATTCCTTTCCCTATTTTCTCTGCCTACCCAAATCCTGCCTGCTCATTAAGTCCTATCTAAAAACTACCTCTAAAATGTTTCCTTATTATCCCCCTCTCTCGTGTATTCTTTGAATTCCTATGGAATTTGAGGGAGTATCATGTATTTCATCTTATGAGTCTGCCAAGACTGATCACCAGGCAGCGGATTGTGAGCATGTGGGAGGCGGGATTAGGATGAAAAAGGCATCCTGTATCATTTTAATCCCACCTCCCTTTGCTTATACAGATTTTCCTCTTAGTTTTATTTGTTCTTCTTAGTAGGAATAAGGATGGGAGTGGGCCTATAAGAATCTTCTCAAAGGCATGAAATTTTTATATTGATCAGTAAGGGACCTAGATTCAAAGGGTTGTAGGACAAGAGGATGGTCATTCTGAATTGGTTTTGCTCTGAGCTCTGTGGAGTGGACATACCTGGATAAATCATATGATCTATGGGAACAAAGCAGTCTTTCTTGAGGCACAGCTTTCTTAATATATGTTGGCAGATTCTCTTTGCATAAATTTAGAAATTCTCATTTTATGTATTCTGCTTTCTTTCATAGGAATTCCAAAAAAGAACTAAATGATATTCGATTTGAATTTACTCCTGGAAGAGGTGAGGCATCAAACAGATTGAAAACAAAATCACTTCTAATTAGTGATTTGATGAAATGTGTTGTGAAGTTTCTGTCCTTTGTGAAGTTTTGCTTTTAAAGGATAATAAAATGTTTCCTGGTTTTGGGGAGTATATGAGTAAGATAAAAATGCAGTTCGTTGACTACTGAACACATTTGGAGAACCTTGTGTAGTAATACAGACAGTAATAAATATGTAACTGCTCTTCACAGCTCGCCATAGGCCAGACATTGCCTTAAGCATTGCCTCATTAAATTCTCACAGCAGCCCGCTAAAGAAAAATTATCTTATTATCCTCATATTATTGATGATGAAATCAAGGCCTAGAGAGACAAAGTAACTTGTTCAAGGTCCCACAGCTGGAAAGGGGTATAGGTGGAATTCAAACCAGATCTGTCGGAGCCCAAAGTTCTTGCTTTATACATAGTTGTCCTCCAGGATGGTAAAGAAACAAGGCCTGCGATCTCCGCTCAGGCAGAAGCTGAGCCGTGTCACAGACTGTTTCTGGCTGTTGAACTTCACCTTGAACACAGCGTGTTTTCTTTCTTGCCTTTATTACTCAGTGTTCTAATCTGGGGAGTAGCCAGCAAACATCTATTCTGTGTATCATGCTTATTCTTCTTGCTGTCTCACTATCGTGAGCAACTAACCACGGAAAGAACAGATGCAGGTGTACAGAGGTGTATCTGTTTTACTTTTTCAAAGTCAGGCAACGTCACATTTTCAGGAATTAATTTAAATTGCTGGTCGTCTTTGTGAATGTGTGGACACTGTCTCCAGCAGTCTCCCTGTTCCCTCTGAGGAGCTCAGTGTCAAACCCTTGGGAATCAGTACCACTGAGTTGGTTGAAGATGAAGTTAATTGGGGCTATTCTGTCCTCATCTTTTTAGTAGTTATACCCATTGTTCAAATTGTACCACCTGGGACAGCTGGATACCAAGCAAAACTCACCAGAATGAAAACATAAATGATTTTAGCATAAAACTTGGAGTATGATTCCCAAAGAGAAGAGATTGCAATTTGTTGTCTCTATTTTTTGAGAGTAAATCATTCTGGTTTTTTACCCCAGAGATGTTCAGTGTTCAGCATCACGCCGCAGAGCTCTGAGAGTTCAGTCCAGGATTGTACTCAAAAATAGGAATTTCCTCTGCGTCGTCACTGTCAGTGCTCTTCTGGCTGGGCCTGAACCCATCTAAATGACACCATTTAGAAAGCTGTCTTTACATTGAGCTCTGTAAACCAGATATTTGCCACCTGGTTTATACAGAGTCTACCCTCTAGCTGGATCTGTGAGAATTCCTCACTTGAGACAATCCCAGTGGTAGGAAGTCTGTGTGTGGGCTGACTTCCTGCCTTTTTGGTTCTGTGGATTTAGCAGCTAGCTTGGGCCTAGCTTGGCAGAACTGGTACCCACACGGCTCTGGGAATTAACAGTTTTAAGCATGCACAAAAAACAGAGCACTGTCTTCTTTGTCCTTGCAGATACAGCGGAGGGTGTCTCACAGGAACTCATTTCTGCTGGCCTGGTCGACGGAAGGGATTTAGTAATAGGTAACTGCCCATGCACTCCTGTGTTGCTGTCTATTTACTTAGTACATAGAAAAGCAGGTTTTTATTCCACTGAGTAGACCTGATGGTTCTTGAAATGGTTCTTGGCTTTGCTGAAATTGTAGGTAATGGGGACCGTTTCTTACACACACACAAATTTCACTTACGAGTTTGCTTTGTGACCTTCAGTGACAGTAAGTGAAAGCACACCCAAGGTCTTTAGTAGAAATTATGGCAAAGATCACAAGTTAAAGTAAGCTTGGCCATATCTGATCTATTTTAGATACATAATTTTTGTGGCCCAAGTTGAGCAAAAATTATAAGAGATTTAGTCCTAGAAAAGCAGGAAGGAAGAAAGAAGGCCCAGTGAGGCCACAGGTCCACGTTACTGAAGGAGAGCCCGTGTCTGTAGACACAGATTTCCTGTGAAAGACCAGATAACAAATAGTTTAGGCCTTGCGGGCCAGGTGCAGTATCTGTCACTTTTAAACCACTCTTAGCTTGCTCATTTTTGATTTCTGTCCTTGGGCTTTCTGATCCATAAATAAGCAAATCATACCTCTTTTACCGACATGTCTTTATCCTGGGTTAATACAACATTTTAAAGAAAGTTAATTTGACAGTGGTTCAAGGTGTACTACTTAGAAATGAGTTTAAAAGACCCTTTCATTTTGGGAGTGATTATTTTATCTGTCTGCTTCCATTTTGATTATACAGAGCATATTCTTAACTACCATTTAAGCTTTTAAAATATGGTTGAAATTGGATTTATGTGACTTCTCATTCATCAAACACCGTCTCTGTTTGTATGATTACAGTGGCAGCTAATTTGCAGAAAATTGTGGAAGAACCTCAGTCAAATCGATCTGTCACTTTCAAACTGGTACTCATCTCTTCTTCCTTATGAAAACATCTTACTGTTTACACACTGGCAGCTTCTTCAGACCAGCTTCTATGTGCCCTGAGTGATGAGAATGTTAAAATGTGGTAGATTGTGTTCATTTAGCCTCCCCTGTGCCCTGGGCTGATGTGTCCCTTTTAGTGGTAACTCTTCCTCTCTACATGTTAGGAAACCTCTGTCCCCAGAGCTTTGGCTATTCATAAGAGAAACTATTAGCCAGTCTGACTCTAGCTGTTCACCCAGCCCCCCCCGCCCCCCTTTCTGGAATAAACACCTTCGTCAGTCTCCTGTTTGTATCCTAGGGATCTGTTGCTCAGTGCTTACCTCCCACTATTCCATGTCAGCTTTATTTGCTACCTGCAAGTTTGTTTATAGTTAATCACCATTTCTCATTTTGTTTGGTTCTTAGGCATCTGGTGTCGAAGGCTCAGATATTCCTGATGATGGTAAACTAATAGGATTTGCCCAGCTCAGCATCAGCTAAAGCACAGCCCTGGAAGAGGCGGCCCAAGGAGATTCCACACATGCGTATCTCTGTTGCTTCTGTTGGCCTGAACCCACTACTGCCAAAGAACCCAGCAACAAACCTCCCGGCTAGGAGCTTTAGAAGTCCTTCTTTATGTTCTTCCTGCCATCATTCCTCCTTTTCCCACAGGGAAAGAAAAGTTGGATCACCAGTGGCCAGCATCCCCAGAGTTCCGTTAGTAAACTTAACTTCATATGTCCCCTTGTCTTCCTCCATCTGAGAAGTGGCCCATGTGCTTCGAGGCCCAGGAGGGAGATCTGTTAGCTCATTGCCTTACTCCAGTGATGGCCCAGGTGGAAAAGTAGCAGCTATATCGGGCTTCCTCATCCTGCCTGTTCTCCCACACCTGCCAGGATATGGACACCTTGGGATATCTCTTTACCACTGAAGTAGAATTCAAAGTTGATTGTTCAGCTGAAGCCCAGAGAATTTAGTGTTTTTTTCTTTGTACCTGATGTGAATTCTAGCAACCTTTGTTAGGAAAAAGCACAGCCTCAGATGGAGGCAGCCTAAACTGTGTTCTTGTTTTGTTCATGGTGTTTCTAAGCGTTTTGCTGAAGCTGCTCTCAGGCACCCCCTTCTTCATTGCTCTCTCCAGAAAGGGTTGCTAGCCTTAACTTCAGCTGGTGCAAAACATCTGACTGTAGCCGAACTTCAGCCGCCAGATCCTTCAGAGTGGAACTTCGGAGTGTTTTTACAGACAACATCAAGTCATGGCTTGTAAATGTGAAGCCAGAGGTGGTTTTTGAACAGGAAAATCATAATTCATATCATTGGAGAAGTATTTATTTTCAAATATTGAAGAAAAACTCAATCCTCCCATGAAAATCAGTTCGTCTGGCCTCTAAGTCATGAGGAAATGGGTATGCAAGGCTGAGATTTCTACAGCAATAAAGGAGACTCACACTGGGCCGGAGAGGCCTGCCTTCCGCCTGCCCTCCTGCACTGACCCTCTGGAGGAGGCCTCTGTGTGCTGAAGCTAACTCAAGATGGAAAGTGAAACCACATGTGCCGTGACCTTTAGGTTTTATGAGTAGACAGTGTTCATTTGATTTTCTACAGAAATAATATAAATTATTCTTTAGGTTTAAAAAAGAGCACTCATAATGCAATATGTGAATAATCAGTGAGGTTGATTTTTCTTTTTTCCTACTGTTTCATAGTCAGTCTTTGTCTAACTGCTAGTAACCCTACCGAGTTTTATATATGAGTGGGATACTCGATCTGGCCTTAAAAAGATACACAAAGATGGGCTGTGGGCCCCTGGGAAGTGGGGGAGTTGCCCTTTACAGAATCACTCGAGCCCTTTCCAGCATTGTTGGTCTGATGAACAAGGTTACCTTTTCTCTCGGAACATATCTGAAAGCCTTCCCCAGAAATAACTTGTCACACCTTTTGTTTCGTTCTGAGCCTTTAGTTTTAGTCATGGGCTTTCTTCCCCTGCCCTAGGTGCAAAGGCATGCTGGGAAAGAGATAGATGTTGGGGAGAAATAGAGGGGATGGATTTTGGGAGTCGGGAGGAGAGTAGGTCAGATCAAACACCAAAGTCCAGGGTCCCAACAGTCTTGGTAAAAGGAGGGAGCTTGCTGAGCCGGGAGGGAGAAAAGAAGATTGACCAGCTTGCTAGAAAATTATTTAGCTTTTCTTTTTCTTTTTTGTGGTGGTGGAGAGAAACAAGGAATGGGAGGTGGGAATGAGGTATAGAAAAGAGATAGCATCCTCTTTGGCACAAGACTAGTGGTTTACCTTAGAGTGTTTTTTTTTTAATTTTGGTTTCAAACAAACCCATCATAATCTACTTATTTATGAATACAAGGGGGAGTAATATCAACCTGTTCTAGCATTCTACGTGGAGATGGTCTGGTGCCCAGCTGAGAGTGAGCAGCAGCCCATCCCCCTGCTCACTTTCTCCAGCCTGTCATTAACCTGTGAACTGCAGTGGGGCAGGCATGACAAGTAGAATTGGGCTGAGGTTTTCTCTTTTTTTTCAGTTCATGGTTTGCCCTGCTAGGAATTAGAAGACAGACACCAAGTCCCAGGACAGTGTTATTTCTTCTTCCGCATGATGTGTGGTAGACTCCCTTTGCTGGCTTGTGCAGTCATGCTGAGAAAATACAGGAACAGAAACTGCCCAGGTGGAACAGCACGTAACCTAGTGAGTGACTGTACTCCTTTCTGGCAATGCTGGTTCAGAGTACATCTCTGTCACTAGGTCCCAGGATCCCCTTGTCCCTGGAGTAGGGGCTAACTATAGCACAAAGTATTATGTGCCAATGCTATTTGTGAAATGTGTGGTCTTTCTAAATGACTAATGGATTTGTTGGGGTTTTTGCTCAAGTTTTGAACCAAATCCTAGAGCCAGCTGATAATATTTAATAATCTGGAGGATAGAATAATGATGTACCAATAAGTGGAGATTCCTCCTTATGATGTGTGCTAGGTTATGGAAGATGTAAAATATTCAACTTTTTCCTCCTTTTTTTGGACTTTGTATTTTACTGCATGTTTCCTTCCTTTTTGATCAATAAAGAGTACATTGCCCTTAGTGGTGTACGGACGCTTTATTTTAGTGGCCGCTGGCGGAGAGCTGTGGGTTGTGGGTCAGGGAATCACCACCAACTTTAATTTTTCATGCGAATAGAAGCCAAAGTACATATAAACTGTAAAGTGTGTGTATTGATCTACACATTATCTAGAACCGCTTAAAGCCATTTTGTAGTTGGGGCAACTGCACCCTGAAAGGGAGGGATGAGGTCAGCCCAAGGAGTTTGACAGGTTGGGATATGGAACTCCTTCGATCATCTCGATCTTTTCTAAATCTTTGGTTTTCCCCATGCTGTTAGACAAGGACAGATGCCAGATTCAAGCCCTTGAGAGCCTCTTCTTGGCTTTGATAGTGCAATGGTAGCGTTACATGTAAGATTCTAGGCTCCTTTGTAGTCCTGTTATCCTCCCACCACAGGAGTAATCTCCCTCGTCGTCATCCTTCCCAAGAGCAGTGGCTTTTGATCCACGATAACAGTGTTTGTGAGTCCTGGTGTTTCAGAGCTCAGGGCTGTGGAGCCTTGGATTTGTCAGCACTATTTGGCCTACAGCTAGTTAAGTTTGCTTTCAAGATAAGCAGGTTATAAAAGCGGAATCAAACTTTTGTGGGGATAGGAAAGAGGTGCTGGATCCTCCTAAGTGACCCTGGTATATCTGGAGGGAAGGGAGAGGGTCGAGAGTAAATAGAGCCTCTACTTGCTCATTCTTTCTGATGAGATCAGGTCACAAGGCTTGGTTCCTTAGCTTGACTTGTATAGCAGCAATAAATCAGTGCATCCACTCGGATTCCTCCTTTGGGTCAGGTCATCTACACCAGGTTCGTTTTCTTCTGTAACGGACTCATTTTAGAGCAGTTTTAGTTTCGTAATAAAATTGAGTAGAAAATACAAAGAGTTCCCACACACCTCCTGACCCCACCCATGAACAGCCACCACTGCTGTCAACGTCCCCCACCAGAGTGGTACATTTGATACAATTGAATGTACATTGACACATCGTCATCACCCAAAGTCCATAGTTTACATCAAGGTTCACTCTTGGTGTTGTACATTCTATGGGTTTTGACAATATGTAATGACATATCCACCATTAGAGTATCATACAGAATAGTGTCACTGCCCTAAACTTCTGTGTTACCTGTTCATCCTCCCTCCCCACTAGCCTGTGGGAATCACTGATCTTTTTACTGTCTTTTCCCTTTTCCAAAGTGTCATATAGTTAGAATCAAACAGTATGTAGCCTTTTCAAATTTTCTTCTTTTAATAATATGCCTTTCAGTTTCCTCCATGATTTTTTCATAGCCTGATAGTGCTTTTCTTTTTAACATAGAATAATATTCCATTGTCTGCAGTTATCCATTCACCCACCGAAGGACACCTTGATTGTTTACAAATTTTGGCAACCATGAATAAAGCAGCAGTAAACATCTATGCGCAGATAATTTGTGTAGACAGTTGAAAACAGCAACAGCTTATTTGGGTAAACTCCAAGGAGCGCGGTTACTAGATCGTGGATAAGGCTATGTTTCGTTGAGTAAGAAACGACCAAACCTTGTGGCTGTAACGTTTTGTATTCCCACCAGCAGTGGATGCGACTTCCTGTTACTTCACATCTTTCACAGCGTTGGTGTTACTGGTATTTTGGATTTGGCCATTCTAATAGGTACATAGTGATACCTTTTTTAATTTGCAACTTCCTAATGACACGATTTGCATCTTTTCATATGCTATATTCTCATATTTGCTATCTATATCTTCTTTGGTGAGGTATGTATCCAGGTCTTTTGCCCTCCCCACTTTCCCCACATTTTAACGTTTTATTTTGAAATAATCTCAGACTTACAAAAAAATTACAAAAATAATACGAAGAATTCCCTTTTACCATCCCCCAGCTTCCCCAAATTGTTTGGGGAAATTAAACAATTATCAAAATCAGGAAATTAACATTGATATTATATTATTGACTAGTCAGATGTTAAGCAAAAGTTGTTAATTACCCCACTACTGCTCTTTTTCTGGTCCCATGATTTGATTCAAAATCTCACATTGTATTTAATTGTTATAATTCCTTAGATTCCTTCAATCTGGGATACCTCCTGATCTGTCTTTGTTTCTCATGAGTTTCTGACCTATATAATTTTCCTAATCTCTGAAGAACTTCTTTTAACACTTCTTGCAAGGCAGGTCTATTTGTAACAAATTCCGCCAGTTTTTGTTTGCCTGAGAAAGCCTCTATTTCTCTACCACTTTGGGGGGATAATTACACAGGACACAAGATTCTAAGTTGGTGGGGCTTTTTCTTTTGAGCACTTTAAATATTTCACTCTACTTCTTGCTTATGTGGTTTTTGAGGAGAAGCTGATGTCATTGTTATCTTCACTCCCCTACAGGTAAGATGTGTTTTTTTCCCCTCTGGCTTTTTCAGGATTTGTCTTTATCTTTTATTTTCTGTAGTTTGAGAATTATATGCCTAGGGGTACTTTTTTGGCATTTATTCTACGTGGTGGTCTCTGAGCTTCGTGGGTCTGTGGTTTGGTGCCCAACATTAATGTGGGGAAATCCTCAGTCATTATTATTTCAAATATTTCTTTCCTTTTTCTTTCTTCTCCTAGAATTCCCGTTACACATGTTATACCTTTCGTAGTTTTTCTGTAGTTCTTGGTTATTCTGTTTTTTTGCTTTTTAGTCTTTCTTCTTGCTTTTCAGGTTTGGCAGCTTTTATGTGATATCTTTAAGCTCAGAGATTCTTTCCTCAGGCATGTCCAGTCTACGAATAGGCCCGTCGAAGGCATTGTTCATTTATGTTGCAGTGTTTTTTATCCCTAGTATTTCTATTTGGTTCTTTCTTAGAATGTTAACCTCTCTGCTGATGTTGCCCATCTCTTGTATGCTGTCTACTTTATTCACTAGAGCCCTTACCATCTATCTATATATACACACATATATATATATGTCATATATATGTGTATATATATTTGTTGTATATATATATGTGTGCATATATATATATGTATATATGTGTGTATATATGTATGTGTGTGTATATATGTATATATGTGTGTGTATATATGTATATATGTGTGTGTATATATGTATATATATGTGTATATATATGTGTGTATATATATATGATATATATATATGTGTGTATATATATATATGTTTTTGTCCATGGTTCCTGACTCATAACTCCCATAAATCCTTGTTATAGTAAATAGAATCTCTCTTACCTTCTCCAGCCTGCTTTCCTCTGCCCAAGGCAGGACTCTCATCTTAGATTGTGGGTCGTAAGGGCCTCATTCCAGAGGGGAATCTGCCCTATATCCTGGAGGAAAGAATGCTACACAGAGAGGCCAAGAAGAATCTGAACAGACAGGCCTTGCTGGGTTTAGATCACACCTTTTTGTACAATCACATTTTGATATGGTTGTCCATGCTTCTATTCATATCATGCCTATCCAATAAAGTCTCCATAAAAAAGCCCAAGAAGACAGGACTGGGGGCTTCTAGTGAGCTGAACACATGGAGGTTGACAGGGAAGGTAACAAGAATTCATCCATGGGCTGGAAGCTAGGTGCAATAACACACACGTGTAATCCCATTCAGGAAGCAGAGGTGAGGGAGGGTCGTTGGAGCCCAGGAGTATGAAGCTGCAACGAACTATGATTGTACTGCTGCACTCCAGCCTGGGCAGCACAGCAAGACCCTGTCTCAAAAAAAAAAAAAAAAATCCACACGCTGTAAGGGTAGTGCAGCCCAGTTCCACGGGGACGGAAGCTCCTGTGCTTGGGACTCTTTGAGACCTCATCCTATGTATCTCTTCATTTAGCTGTTTATTTCTATCCTTTTAAATATTGTTTATGATTAATTGGCAAACACAAGCATTTCCTTGAGTACTGTGAGCTGCTCTAGCAAATTAACCCAAAGAAGTGTCCGGGGAACTCCCAACTTGAGGCGAGGCAGTCAGAAGTTCTAGAGACCCAGACTTGTGACTGGTGTCTGAAAGTGGGAGCCCCAGCCTTGGGGACCAAGCCCCGTGGGGTCTGATGCTGTCTCCAGGTAGATAGTGTTGGCGTTGAATTGGAAGAAACCCAGCTGGTGTTTGCTACAGAATGATTGCTAGCTTGCTGGTGGGGAGAAATACCACATATTTTGGGGCCACAGAAGTCTTTGTTTTTAATGATTGTGTGGGTGTGAGGGAAGAGGAAAAGTTGACTTTTCCTAAGAGCATCTTAATCAGAGTTTTAAATTGCCAGTCCAGTAATTCCAGCATGAATAACTCTTCTTAGCTGTCAGAGAAGTGAAGTCACAGGGCAAAACACTGCTATATTTCAGTCTGGTTCTGATCCCTGCTGTCTCTTCAAACTGTGTTTTTGCCTTTTAGTATGCCTTATAATCTTTTGTTGAAAGCTAGACATGGTGTATACTGGGTAAAGGGAATTCTAGTAAATAGGCCTTTGATGATGTGGGAAAGCATGGGGAGAGGGAAAGCATTCTATAGTCCTGTAATTAGGTCTCGGTCTTTTAGTGAGCTTGTGTCTCTGCTCTGTGAACCTTACAAGTGCTTTTCAGTCTCCCGGCTCCTCTTAAGTGGGACAGGATGGCTAGAGCAGGCTTGAGTCAGGTCTTTCTCTTCCCCCGGGTAGGATAGGGTCTGACAGAGGACAAGCCTGGTTAAGAACAGAACACTCTGGCTGATTTCAAATGGTTACTTGCCTCTCCCTGATGGAAGCATAAGAGAAGTTTTCTCTGATACTCACTGTGTGAACCCAGTAGAGCTCTGGGAAGTAAAAGCCACAGCCATATGGGGGTCTTCCTCTGGAGTTCATCGAGTCTCCAGCAATTTGTCATTTAAAGTTCAAGTGTTCTTACCCTGGTGCTGGTTCCTGCAGAGGTTTCTTGTGGATTTCTGGTCAGGTAAATTGTATTTCTGTTTTTGTTTGTTTGTTTTGTTTTTGAGTTGGCGTCTCAGTCTCTTGCCCAGACTGGAGTGCAGTGGTGTGATCTTGACTCTCAGTAACCTCTGCCTCCCCAGTTCAAGCAATTCTTGAGCCTCAGCCCCCAAGTAGCTGGAATTACAGGTACGTGTCACCATGCCTGGCTAATTTTTGTATTTTTAGTAAAGACGGGGTTTCACTATGTTGGCCAGGCTGTTCTCGAGCTCCTGACCTCAAGTGATCTTACCTGCCTCGACCTCCCAAAGTGCTGGGATTAGATGCATGAACCACTGCACCTGGTCTAAACTGTAATTCTCTGTATTCACCTGTGTGTCTCTAGCTTTCGGGCAGTGTTTTGCCCTGTGACTTCACTTCTCTGACAGATCTCAGAAAAGTTACTCATTTTTCAGTTCGTTCAACATTTTACTTGTTAAAAAAGAGTGGTAACTTCCAAGCTCCTTCTGTGGCAGACCAGAAACCAGAAGTTCTACCACCAGTTTTTATTTAATAGAATCATTACATTGCAAATTTGAAGGAGATTTGAGACACCATCTAGCCCATCCCTGCAGGGTATCTTTGAGGAATGTCTCCCTGTCCCTCCGCCCCACACACAGACACCTCCCTCCGCTCCCTGGCCGTGGTTGCTGGTGGTCTTCCTGATGCTTCCCACATGGGGAGAGTATTCATTCCACTTAAACTGCTCGGCTGGTTAGAAGACTGTTAGCTGTGGCCCTGAATGAAGGCAGGTACAAAGAGGAAGATGAGGAAGACAGCTTCCAAGAGGATACGCAGTTTTCACAGGATGAGGTGAGGAGGAAGGGAGGACAGAGTTAAGGGGAGAAAGAAGTAAACCAAAGCATTAGGGTGTGGGGAGTGTAGAGGTGACTGAGCCCAGTGCCATTCAGTGCCTCCGTTCCAAGGTTTGGGGGTCATATTTCAGCTGGAGAAATATGATCAGGGGGCCTTTGATCAGGCCTCACTCCTGTCAGGAATCTGCTAATCATACTCTTTCTCTGTTTTAGAATTACACACCAAGAAGTGGAAATCTTTAGAAACCATCCTTTATCCAGATGGGGTAATTGAGAGCCAGAGCCAGGGAGGGACAGATTCCCAGGGTGAATCAGTGGCAGAGCTCAAGTTTCCTTCCTCCAAGCTCTAGCTCCTTTGGTTACTTGGAGCCAAACAAGGCAAAAATTCCTTTCCTGACCGGAGTGAGATGATGAGGGCGGAGGGCGAGGCTTCTGTCTCCACCTCAGGTCGTCCCCATACCGGGAATCCCAGACTAGCCAGGGCGACTGGTGGCAACTGTTTCCTTGGCAACTCAATAGAGACAGTGCTGAGGATAAGAGCACTCAAGGAAGGTAGGTAAAGGAAGAAGAGAGCTGGGACAATGGCGATCCTGACGAGAGGGCTTGGGGTGGGGCAAAGAGCAAAGCATGTCCCTGAGCAGCATGTCCGGCCTCGCTTCTGCCCTGCACTGTCTGTCCTGCCTTGACCTGTACTGCAGGCTAACTGATTAACGGGCTCCCGCAGCTGCGCCAGCTGGGGCCAGGGCTGCCCCACACAACCTTGCTTCCCTGCATTCCCTTCAGCGATGTTCCTCTGCTCATCCCTTAAAATCGTTCAAAATGCAGAATGTGAAAATGCTTTCTTATGCATACACAAGCAGACATGTATATGTGCGTGCACCTGGGGCGTGCAGGCTGCGGTGGAGGCACACTCGGTCCTGTGTTCATTGTCACTGAGAGGGCTCGGGGAGGCTGGGCGACTTGCATTTGTTTACACCTTTACAGTATGTTAATGGTTTCCTTCTGGATTCAAGTGGAGCTCAAAGTACAACTCATCGCTCTATGTTCTTGGTGTCTTTGGTGTTGAAAAGGCCGTGTACCTCTGCTTTTGGTGGGGCTCCTGGCCTGTAAGCTGCCTCCTAAGACTGGCGGGTGTTGCATATCACCACATGCCAGACACTTACAGGAGAGACACATCATCAGATCGAGAGGCCATATTGGGCTGCTGGCAAACGTAATCTGCAGGCTGGGTGCTTGCTGCTCTCCCGCGTATCCGCACTACCTGTGTAGGCTGTCCCTAGAAGGGAAGTCTGTGTCCCTCTGAGTGCTGCAACTACTCCCCGGGTTTTACCATAGCAGTTTTACCTCTGCCTGTTGACCCATCTACCTGTCTGTCATTTGAGTTGGGTGTCAGTTGTTTAGGATGTTGCAATTAGAGGTGGTGTGGGCTGGCTGGCTGCTATAAGCTATCTAACATTTGGCTAAGCTCGCTCTTGTGTGCTGGGCCTGACACGGTCCTCTTGGTTCCTCGTGTGATGCCTGTATCTTTTACACAGTCACTAAAACATCCTCAGATGATACAAGCTGGAGTGGACTATTTTTTTTCTTTCACTTCAAGCTCTGGGGTACATGGGCTGAACGTGGAGTTTTGTTGCATAGGTATACATGTGCCACGGTGGTTTGCTGCACCCATCAACCCATCATTTAGGTTTTAAGCCCCACATGGATTAGGCATTTGCCCTAATGCTGTCTCTCCCCTTGTCCCCCACCTCCCGACAGGCCCCAGTGTGTGATGTTAGTTTGCTGAGGATGATGACGTCCAGCTTCATCCATGTGGACTATTTTTTCATCATATTCGACCCTTCCCAGATCACGGCTAGGGGGCCAAGTTGTGACAGGTGGAGCTGGACAAGGCTGGATTAAACATTAATGCAGCTGCTGTCACCACTGCCCAGAGGACCAAGTTCGCAGAGCCAGGTTGCAGAGCTGCCTAGTGTCCTCAGGCTGCAGAAGTGGTGACCAGCAGACATGGCTCAATTTGTCCAGGTCCTGGCTGAAATAGGTGACTTTGGTCGCTTCCAGATATGGCTCTGGATCCTGCTGTGTATTCCCAACTTCCTGAGTCCCTTCTACTTTTTTGCCCACGTCTTTATGGTCCTGGATGAGCCCCACCACTGTGCAGTGGCCTGGGTGAAGAACCACACTTTCAACCTGAGTGCTGCTGAGCAGCTGGCACTGAGCGTGCCCCTGGATGCTGCAGGCCGCCCGAATCCCTGCCTCATGTTCCGGCCACCCCCCGCCAATGCCAGCCTGCAGGACATCCTCAGTCACCGCTTCAATGCGATGCAGCCTTGTGATCTGGGCTGGGAATATCCTGAGGACAGGCTCCCCTCCCTAAAGAATGAGGTAGGGCTGTCCTTTTGCCGCTCTCTCCACCTGCTGTGGGTCTGTCCGCTCCGGTGCCTGAGTCTTCGCCCTCAGTCACCACCTATTTCTGTCTCCATATCTGCCCCATGCCCCTGTGGTCGACCATGGGCACCCACGTTTTTCTTTTTGTCAATCATCATTTTCCTTTGTCCTCTGCCTATTGACCCATCTGTCTGTCATGATCTCTGCCTGGTCTTTCTGCCCATCTGTCCATTTCTGCCCATCCTTTTGTCTGTCCCTCTCTTTCCTTGTCTCTCTGGCTATCTAGCCAGTTGCTGTCCTCTCTGCTTTTCCCGTCTGTATGCCTTTCTCTCTACCCCGTGTGCTCATCTGTCTGTCCAGTTCTCTCCTTCGGTCTGTCCCTGCATGTCAGCCCTCTAATGCCATCCCTTTCCCTGTCCATTTGACTGCCTCCCTGTTTTCCAGACTTGGGCTTCAAACCTTTCAGCTTTTCTCTCTAGGTCTCTGCCAGCCTGCCCTTGGGAAGCTGGAGAACACCCTGGACTCTAGGATTGTCCTGTGGATAACTAAGTGTTCATTCTTGCTAACTTCATTCTGTTAGGAGAGACGCAGGCAGCAGAGTTCCCACTCTGGCCGCCTCCAAGCAAGCGGGGCCCTCTGAAAGCATCCAGTCCCACTCTGTGGCTTCCCAAATGGTGGGGTTGAGGCACAGAATGAGGAGGTGGCTTAGCTAGGGCAAGGCAGTGAGTTGATCATGGAGCTGGGGCTCTCGTGCCAGACGCCTGCTGTCTACATTCCCACAGGAGTGGGAGGCAACACAGATAGTCCAGAAGCCTGAGGGGCACGGGTGTTTGAGGGGGATCTGCATTCTCATCTTCTTTATGGTGGAAAATCTGGGATTAAACATTCACTTCCCCCGCCCCATCCCATGGCTGAAGAAGTATTTATTTTTAGAGGTTTTCAGAGACCAATATGTTAACCAAAGTCTAACTTTTGCTTTTTTATATGTAACCGTAACACTGCTCCCAAAAGCCTGGCAGCCTGTGGACCTGTCCCGCTCCCGACTCTCCCCACCCTACCCCACCGGGAGCTCTAGGGGGACCTGTGCATGCTCCCAGGCTCTGGGGCTGGCCAGCCTAGCCCCTTCTGACCCTTACCGGCCTCTCCATCATCACCCCAGCATCACAGCCGTGGAGGTCCCAGCCGTCACCATCCCAAACCTGGTGTGGTTTGTCTATATGTGTTAAAACTCTCTGCCCACTTGGTCAAATATGATCATTCTCAAAGCCCAGAAAACCTTCCTGATTGCTCACAGCCTACCCTAGGCCTTGATCACACCCCGTGTTGGGCTGTTCATGCAACTGTATTCAGCCAAAGCCCCCTGAGGATTAAGTGTGCGGGGAAGTTGGAGGAGAAAGGTACTTTGTTCCCCTTCAACAAGGAGGACCCCTAGTGGTCAGGAATGGGCTGTGTGGGTTCTAAGGCCCGGAATTTGCTTCCTCCTGGTGTGGGTGGGGGCTGGTGAGGGTGGGAGTGGGCAGGCAACTTTCTGAAGGAGGTGGTATGTGTGAACTGGGCACCAAGATACTAGAAAAATGTTGCTAGAGAAGAGGGGAAAGCCTTTGCCGGCAGAGAATAGCACAGGAAAGGCCTGGCCCCAGGAAGCAGGCGGGACGTCTGGCAGCAGTGGCTGTGCCTGCAGTGGGTAGGGTGGACGGGCAGGGGTGTAGAAATTAGATGGATGTTTTGAAGGGTTTGGGACCTCTGTTCTTTGGTTTTTGTTTGACACATCTGAGAAGAATGCAGACACAAAGACTTACCACGTGAGAAAGCACTGGTTAGCACTAAGGTAAGAATGGATTTGTGGAGGGTATAAAAAGATTACCAAACACTTTTTGCAATTGGGAACTGCAACCAAAACAAGCCGATGATATCTCTAACACTGAGGAAGAGTCTTCGCCAGACTCTGCATGACATCTGTTCAGCGTTGGAAGGTTCTTCTCACGGAAACAGAAACAAGGGGAGTCCCCTGCCTGGTTCCCCGTGGTTAAGTGTTCTCCCCACCCCTTCTCCACCCCCAGCTCCTCGATGAAGACTTGAAAGAGGGTGTTAGAATTCCACAGACATCTGTCCGGTAGACAGCGTCGCCCTCACGTTTCTTCTACGTGCTGGGCCTTCGGCTGCGTTCTGGGAACACCGAGTCACACACCCTTAAGCTGCACGTTAGTGCGAAGCACGGGAGAGAGTGACTGACGGGAAAGACCTGTTTTTTCAGATTATGAACTCACACCATTTGATGTATTTCAAAAGGTGAAAGGCTTCGCCTTTTGATCCACCCTCCTCGGCCTCCCTGAGTGCTGGGGTTACAGGCGTGAGTCACCGCCCCCAGCCTCATTTTTAATCCTTCGTTTGACTTAAACATTGCCTTTAGTGTGATGTGGACGCAAGCCGAGCCGAAAGGGCTTCTCACAGCAGCACCCGCCTGAGGCTCTTCTCTGGTTCTGGAGCCTCGGTTGACTGCATTCTTCAGGCCCTCGCTGTGACTGCAGAATCCTCAGCAGCCTTCCCGTCCGGGCCAGCTCTCCGGGAGTCTCTGGGGGGACAGGCTTCCGTTTGTTCTCGGCAAGTTCCTCAACAGCGCAGGGATCATCTCTGAGATGAATTTGGGTCTCTACCAACAAGAAAGGGGCCTTCGGACGTGCTGAGTTACCTCAGGCACTCACTCGTCTTTCACATCTTTGAATGAGGATGAAGATGCCACTTCAAAACTGACTAGAAATCCATCTATTTGTGGATACTCAGCGGTTGTGATCTCTTACAACCCCCCTGCCCCGAGGCGTCAGAAAGTCCGAGTATATGGCTCTCCGCCCATCACGACTGTGACCACACGGTTGTCAGAAACGGTACATTTTCAGATGCGAATTTGTCTGTTGTGTAGGATATTACCAGTGGCATCACTGCTCACACAGCACACTTAATGGTCTGCATTGCTGAAACAGTTTTGTTTTTACTTTAAATATTTCAAGCTCAGTGTTGACCTCAGCCTGTCCCGGGGCGTGGGGGGCACTCAGGACTTCTGTCCTAGACGGTGCTGGCACTGTGGCTGGACCTTGGGCCTCCTGCCCTGCGATAACATGCTCTCCTCACTCCCACTCTTTTTCAAAGACTGTGACTCCCAGGGAAATGCACACTTTGTGCCCTGCGCCACAGATAATCCCAAGCTCGGTTCAAGTGCAGCTGGCTTGGTGTCAGTTCTTCTGCTTTTCGCCTGTGAGGATGGGTTTTGCCCACTGACTCGAGGACCCTCTCTGAGTGACATCCCAAGCTTCCTTATTGTAAATGGCAACTTCATATTTAAATAAATGCAAACAATACTAAATTGTAAAGAAAAAGTGTGTTTCCTTATAGGCGATCTGCTCTTGAAGGTCAGAATATGTTTCTACTTTTCAACTTACATTTCCTGGGTGTCCATCCTTGGTAAAAGAAGAAAATTGGCTGGGTGCAGTGGTTCGTGCCTGTAATCCCAACACTTTGTGAGGCTGAGGCAAGAGGATCACTGGAGCCCGGGAGTTTCAGACCAGCCTGGGCAATATAGCGAGACCTCATCTCTACAAAAAAATAAAGCAACCAGCTGAACATGGTGGCGCATGCTTACAGTCCCAGCGACTCCAGAGGCTGAAGTGGGACAATCGTTTGAGCTAGTGGTGAGCTGTACTCATGTCACTGCACTCCAGCCTGGGGAGACCCTTTCTCAAAAGAAAAAATGACTCCCCTGTCTACATGGACCTCTGCATGGGAGGTGGGAAGACCATCAGTGAATAGTAACAATCGTGTGATCTGTCCTGGGACCAAAGAAGTAGGCATAGGAGGGAAGCGGAAGTGGAGAGAGCAGCCGTTTCTGTGGTCTGGAGGCGTGAAAATGACCGGCATGTTTAGGAAGGCTGACACAGCAAAAGAGGCTGGGAGATAGGCAACAGCTAGCTCTTCAAGGGTCTTAGGCATGGTGCCAAGGAATTTGGACCAAAGGGAGCCATTGAAGGTTTTGGAACAGGGGAGGGATACAGGATGGGGTGTGCTCCAAGAAATGAGGGTGGGATTCCGTAGACCACCATGGCAAACTGCAGACAGAACCCTCCAGGGCTGGGGAGGATGACTGGCATCTCAAGGTGGTTCTCCTTCATCTCTACCACCTGCAACAGGACAACACCTTGAGCACCTGGGCATATCTCAGCACCTCTCCAGGCCTCAGTCTCTGCTGCTGCACTGTTGCTCTTCACTGGGGTTGGTTGGCAAAATAGTAAAGATATTAACTTTGAGGGAAAGTTCTAGATTAGTCTCAAACCTTTTGGAAGGCTGAAAGGTTTTATTGGGGCATGCCGAAGGCGGCCGGCCCGTCCATCGAGTTAGGAAAAAAATGGGACGAGGCTTTCCAGATTAAGTCTGTTCATCCCACATCCCTTTGTCTCCACTCTAACCATGGCTCTCTCCAGGGACGATCAAAGGGGGATTACCTGTTGATAGCATCATTTACTCTGGGCCGGGAACCTGAAGCTTTATCCTTCATGTAACCACTCTTAACCATGTTAATTATCCACAAGTGTGTAAAGTTAGAACCTCTGCTGTAAAGTCTTCAGGGAATAAACGTGTGGACAGACAGAGGGTCTGGGTTGATTGGTTACATTTCGCCCTCTGAGAGCAGCCGGCAGCATCCCTAGCCCACTCGGAACACTGGTGGTGTGAGACTGCATTCGTGCATCCGCCGTTGAGTCAGGGTCAGCAGGTCAGACTTCTGCAGGTGGTGAGACTACACCCACGTCTTAGGCGGTGACCCTGGTGTGATTGAGGGCACACTGCACGAAGGGAATGATAAGCCACCATAGCGTGAGAATGAGGACTTAGTGTCATAAGGGGTGTAAAACTGACGAGAGGTACTGAATGCTGGCTATTGACCAGTGGTGCCAGCTTAGAAGACTCCCTGGCTTGGCACTCATGCCCGCAGAGCATTTCATCTCCTTGTGTCTGAGCTGTCTGCCACCAGCTGAGAGCTTTGTGAGCACAGAAGCCACCTAGATAACAGGTGCTGAGAGCTTCCTCTGACACAGGCACTGGGCTGACCATGTCCCAAGTGTTAGTTCCTTTCATCCTCTCAGGATACCACGTAGTATATTTAATTCACATTTTGTAAGTGGGAAACCAAGACACAGACGAGTGGGCTGACAGGCTCGAGGTCACACAAAGCCACTCAATTCCAACTCCTGAGCCTGGCAACCGCACGCCTTGATCATTTGTATTTTAAATGCCACCTTACTACCAAGGCAATCTGTGGCTGCTAGACAAAAAACAAAAGGGTACAACTGGCTGGAGCCACAATTTCAAGTCCCCTGTCCTTCCCCACTTCATTCCCGGGGGCAGTCAGTACAAGTCCCCTGTCCTTCCCCACTTCATTCCCGGGGGCAGTTCAAGTCCCCTGTCCTTCCCCACTTCATTCCCGGGGGCAGTTCAAGTCCCCTGTCCTTCCCCACTTCATTCCCGGGGGCAGTCAGTTCATCACTTGATACCGGTTGAAAGTTCTCAAACATTAACCGTTGTTACTGAGAGCAGAAGTATGAGCACAAGGGTAACTCCTGGACTGGTTAATTTCTTGCTAAAAGGTCTTTAACTGATGGTGATTGGTTAGTTAGCTAGCTGTAGGCATTCGTTTATTCCTTCATTTATCCGTTCATTCAGCAGATATCCTTCGCTCAGATTCATTCCCTGTCTAGGGCAAGAGAGGTGTCTCAGCTCCACCAGGTGCCATCCAGCTGTGGGACCAAGGGCTGGCTGCTTAACCTCCCCTTTCTCAGGAAGATGATACTTAGTGAAGGATCATTATTAGAATTCTGTGAGTTAATGCATGTAAAGTGTTTAGCAAGCACTCAGCACAGGGTGAGCACGAAGTGGTTGCTGCTGGGAAGCAGGAGGAGAGCACGCGTGACGGCTCCCCAACAAACATTCGTGTGTGGAGCTGAGCTGTGTGCCAGGGGCATGAGGGACTCCCTGATGGGCACTCCACCCAGCAGGATGGGGGTCAGTCAAGTGAGTCTGGTGCACATGTAGCAGATGTGGATGGAGGGGTATGGACCCAATTATCTTCTCTTGGTTTCTGAGGCTGTGGGATTCTCTTTATAGGTCTTGGGTGGATTCGAATCCTCTGTGTCTCTCTCTCTGCCTCACCCCTGCATGTTCTCTCCCTCCCTCCCTCTGTGTGTGTGTGTGTGTGTGTGTGTGTGTGTGTGTGTGTGTGGTGTGTGTGTTCCTCTGTCCTAATTGCCTTCCTCAAGGCATGTGTGAGGGCTCCTTAGGGTTCTGATTGCCTGTGAATGGTGGGTACCTCAGGGGCATTTTGCAGCCAGGTAGGAAAACATGGAGACGCCCAAGTGTGTCCTGGGGTGCTCTGGCTATGGGGAAGCAGCCGTTAATGGTCTGTCGCAGGTTCCCACAATTTGCATCTTTAGTGTGTCCATAATTTTACATGGCATCTCCAGGCCGAAAGAAATGCCTCATGGTTCCATGCATTGCGACGTCAAGTTCAATCAGCACGCGCTTACGTCCTAAGACTTAGTAGATATTGTTCGGAACAAGTGCGTAAGTTGACGGAAAAAACGTTTTAACTTTACTCTTAAATGTAATCACTCACTGATAGGATGTATGCACCTGCTGGGCGTCGTACAAGTCTCGGGCCCTCAACACTGCACCCTCACTTTCTCTTCCACTTCCACTGTCATGAGGCATCTGCTTTTTTTTTTTTTTTTATAGCAACTGCCAAAAACGGTTTCCTGTAGATCTGATGTCAGATTTCACATAGATAGGATGTCACTGGAAGGAAAGTGGCGTGGTCTCACGTTGAAAGCGTGAACTGTCCTGAGCTAGCAGTTTGTGTAATGTCAGAGAGATGTTGACTTAGAGCCGGAAACGCCCTGCCACGCTGCCGAGTTCCCTGTGTGCCCTGGAGCGCCCGGGCACGTGGTTAGGGAACCATGAGCTGCCGCCCTGAAGGGTTTACAGTGGGCCGGGTGGTGAAGAGCTTGCCCTCGTGTGGCCCCTGGCCTCACGTCTGCCTGCGTCTCCCTCAGTTCGACCTGGTTTGTGATCGGAAGCACCTGAAGGACACCTCGCAGTCAGTGTTCATGGCCGGGCTCCTTGCTGGCAGCCTTGTGTTTGGGCCCCTCTGCGACCGGTAAGAACCTCCTGCCCGCTCCGGCCTAGCATGCTTGTTGGCTCTGGCACGGCCCCAGGCCCCCTTGTGCCCCTCACACTGGCCTTTAGGGCAAGGCCTTTGTCCCCCTACCCTCAAATGGGGCTCTGGGGAGGGCCATGTCTCTTCCCTCAGACAGAGACCCCGGGAGAGGGCTGGGCCCCCGTGCGGCCTTCCCCTCGGATGCCTTCTGCAAGGGACCCTCCCACCGGACCTGCCTTGTTTCCTCAGGATCGGCCGCAAGGCCACCATCCTGGCGCAGCTGCTCCTCTTCTCTGCCGTCGGCCTGGCCACCGCCTTTGTGCCCAGCTTTGAGCTCTACATAGCCCTGCGCTTTGCTGTGGCTATCGCCGTCGCCGGGTTTACCTTCAGCAATGTCACCCTGTGTGAGTGTCTGGGCCTTGGCCGTCAGCCACGGGGCCAGGGAGGGTCTTGTCCGGTACCCCACACCTGAAATGGTCACACCGGCGCTTCCTGCGTTGGCCCCAAGGCCCGGCCCCAACCAGGTGGCACCTGGGAGGAATGGCGAGTGAATGGCAGGGACCAGCCCGGTCTCAACCTCCCTGTTCCCGCAGTGACAGAGTGGGTGGGGCCCTCATGGACGACGAAGGTCGTGGTCCTGTCCCACTGCAGCTTCTCCCTCGGGCAGATGGTGCTTGCGGGACTGGCCTACTGTTTCCGCAGCTGGAGACTCCTCCAGGTGACTGGCACCGCGCCTGGTTTACTGCTCTTCTTCTACTTCTGGTGAGGAAAATACATGCCAGGAGCAGCCCCCCCGGGTTAGCTGTGCTATGGGAGGGGGTTGGAGTGCAGCACCCACATTCATGGGACAGTCAGGGCTAGCCTGGGAGAGAGAGGGAGCCTGTAACGGCTGGGTGTGGGGTGCAGTTTGCACTGGAACAAGCCAGAAAGCTCCCTAGGACTCTAGGCCCCAAGGTCATAGCCGTTCCTGACCCACAGGGTTCTGCCGGAATCCGCACGGTGGCTCCTGACCCAGGGGAGGATGGATGAGGCGAAGCGGCTGATCCAGAAGGCAGCCTCGGTCAATAGGCGGAAACTCTCCCCAGAGCTCCTGAGCCAGGTACTCCAGCAGGCCCAGGCAGGCTGGGCATCAGACCCACACGGACCTTCCTGCCTGGCTGTCACTCTGCTTTTTCCTCCCAGCTGGTCCCAGAGAGTACAGGCCCCTCAGGGAATGCCCTGGATCTGTTCAGACATCCCCAGCTCCGGAAGGTGACCCTGATTCTCTTCTGTGTCTGGTGAGTGCCCAGGGCCCAGGCCCCTGCCCGAGGACACAGCCACAGGACTGCAGCCTCCCTGGAGTGTGTCAGCAGAGGGGCGGCCTGTGGCTGTCTGGCTGGGATGGTCTCTCCCTCGCTGTGCCAGTGTCCCCTGCTGTGACTGCTGACCAAGGCAGGCTCTCCCTGTGGGTGGTGTCTCGTGACCCAGCAGAGACAGGAATGCTTCATCACCTTGTAGGTTTGTGGACAGCGTGGGGTACTTCGGGCTGAGCCTCCAAGTGGGGGACTTTGGCCTGGACATCTACCTGACACAGCTCATCTTTGGAGCTGTTGAGGTGCCTGCTCGCTCTTCCAGCATCTTCATGATGGAAAGGTTTGGCCGCAAGTGGAGCCAGCTGGGGACCTTGGTCTTGGGTGGCCTTATGTGTATCGTCATCATCTTCATACCAGCAGGTACCGGGGCTGGCTGTCCCCACCCCATACCCCATCTCCCACCAGCTGCCAGGGCTAGACCAGTGGCCACTGTTAAGCTTCCAGGAGTGAAGGCTTCCTTGGGGTTTGGGTACAGAAGGGGTGAGGAGTTTCAGTGGACAGGGCCAGGGGGCAGGGCCCAGGATGAGGCTGTCTGCCCTCTGCCAGATCTGCCCGTGGTGGTCACCGTGCTGGCTGTGGTGGGGAAGATGGCCACATCTGCCGCCTTTACCGTCTCCTACGTGTACTCTGCTGAGCTCTTCCCCACCGTCCTCCGGTAAGAGCTGCGGCGTGACTCCTGCTCCTCTGCTACTGCGACGCTGATTTGGGCATCCCTCCTCGGCCCTCACCTTGTTCCATAAATAGCTGACAGGGCTGGCTGTGGGGCAGCAGTGCTGGGTGGGGTCCAGGGCAGCTGGAAATGTAGCCCAAGCCCTCAAGTTGTCCCCAGGATGGTGGAGGACAGACATGCAAGTAGGCCATGCCCTGGCGGTCGGGATGGGAATATGGGACACAGCCAAGAATGAATGGCCCCAGAGGAGGAACACTCGGGGTGGGAGGGTGGTCAGGACGTGCAGCCTCTGACTTGAGACTAGACAGGCCAACAGGGATGTAGCAGGCAGGGGACAGGGGTGGGGTGGGAGCAGACAGCAAGAGCGCTGGATAGGCTGGGTGAGGCTGGAGACCCTGCCGACCTTTGGGGTCTGGGCTCTCCCGAGGAAATGGGCTGGGGTGAAGCTGAGGCCCAGAGTTGGGCCCAGGTCTACTCAGCTTGCCCTGGCTTTCCCCCAGGCAGACAGGCATGGGACTGGTAGGCATCTTCTCCCGGATTGGGGGCATTATCACACCACTAGTGATCCTGCTGGGAGAGTACCACGCTGCCCTCCCCATGCTCATCTACGGCAGCCTCCCCATCGTGGCTGGCCTGCTCTGTGCCCTGCTGCCAGAGACTCGTGGCCAGGCCCTGAAAGACACCATCCAGGACCTGGAACTGGAGCCCCACCCACGGTGAGCTGCTTGCTTGCTCTGGAACCACGACCTGGGTCTCACATTGGCCACGCACTCTGCATGCTCAGGCCTCCACATCATCCCTAGTCCACTGTTGCCTAGAGGCGAATATGGGGTCCTCCAGAACCACAGACATCTGGCTGGCTTTGGTTCAGATTCCCCTTACTCTGAGGAAGCGGGTGGTGAGGGACACTGTCATGGGGCCAGTTCCTGGGCAGCCAGTGACAGCCGTCTGCCCCCTCTAGGTCCCCCAGATCGGCGCCCTCAGAGAAGGAAGCGGAAGCCACAGGAAGAACTTCCAGCCCGGGGGTGGCCTTTGTGAGAAGCACGTGCTTCTGATTGAGGTCTCTAAGAGCTGGACCATCAGCAGCAGGGAGCTGTCTAAACACCCCCTTGGATATGCCAGGACCCATGAGGACAGCACAAGGCCAGCCTTGCTATGGAGGCAGTACACCACAACCCGGCCCATGACTGTCACCTACCACCGCCAAGCCCAGTCCTAGAAGTATCTGGGACAGGACCTCCCCGCCTCCTTCCCCTTGCTCCTCTCCAGAGCCCCGCCAAGCCCAGTCCTAGAAGTATCTGGGACAGGACCTCCCCGCCTCCTTCCCCTTGCTCCTCTCCAGAGCCCCCAGTGCCCTGCCTGGGAAGGATCTTGGGTTTTACTTGTCCTCTAACAGTCTTCATGGGGTATGGCTCTCTCGATCTCCTCAATCTGGTGTCCCCTGCCCTCAAAACACAGTAAAGCTCAGAACGGAACACAAGGGAAGGCCATTCAAGTTGTGGGAACAGGAGGGGAGAGAACACAAATGTGAAGCTGTGGACTCTACCCAGGCAGGTGGGTGAAAAGGCTGTGGATGGAGGGAAGGTTGTGGCTCCTTCTACGGATGGACCAGATCCCTCTGGCTAAGGTATGGCCCCGTAGGTTGCTGGCTCCTAGAGAGAGAAGATTCGGTTCAGCTGAAATGGAAACTTCCACCTTGCGTTTTCTTCAAAGATCCCCCAACCCCCGCCTACACTCAGCTCATGCCTAACCTGTGGGTGGCTCGGGGACCAGGGTAGGGAGGGAGGGGAGGTTTGTTCTGCTCCCCTGCTCCCCCCCACCTCCTGCTCATGCTCAGCTGCTTCTGGGCCTTCCAGGGTCCATGCAGGGTAAGGGAAAAGGCCAGACGTCCTTTCACCCAGCTGCTGCTGGCCACAGCTCTTTGGGGCACACATTGGCTAATGCCAGTTGGTGCGCTTTGCCAGGCTTCTGAAAGCTGCCTTTCCAGGGTGCATCTTCATGGGCTTCTCAGAGATCCTCCCAGGCCTTGGTGTTGTTCCTCAGAATGAGCAGTATGTTCCCAAAGCACTCCAGCCCCTCTCAGAACCCCCACAGCCTCGCCTACAGCTGGCAGCCCCTGACCTTAGAAGATGACCTTCTTGGCTGGGCGTGGTGGCTCACACTTGTAATCCCAGCAGTTTGGGAGGCTGAGGTGGGCAGATCACCCGAGGTCAGGAGTTTGAGACCAGCTTGGCCAGCAAAATGAAACTCCATCTCTACAAAAAAATACAGAAATTAGTCCAGTGTGGTGGTGAATGCCTGTAATCCCAGCTACTCGGGAGGCTGAGGCAGAAAATTGCTTGAATCTCAGAGGCAGAGGTTGTAGTGAGCCAAGATTGTGCCATTGCACTCCAGCCTGGGTGACAGATTGAGACTCGTCTCAATAAAAAAACAACAACAACATATGGCCTTCTTGGACGGGTGCCCATCAAGAGACCTCGAGCCACGCTGCCTCCCTCAGCACCTCCCTAGCCCACAAGAACACCATATATCATTGTGTCACCAAATGGTAGAAAAAGAGCTTGCCTGGCCACCCCTGCCCCCACTTGCCCCAGCTAACCTCCCACCAGGGGGAAGGTTCCAGTCCATCTTCTCACAGGCTCCCCAGCACCCGCTGCTTGCTCACCTTCTCCTGAGTGGCTGGGTCAGGAGAAGGTGAGGTGGGGGAGGTACTGGACCAGCTTCCTGTACACCCAGCATGGAAGCGCCCTGTACCTCTCTTCCAGACACATGGATGTTCCTCAGCCTTGAAGTGCTGACACTGTGTGCCCACCCTGGAGTCCTCTAGGGGACACTCGCATGTCTTTCTGGGTGCAATGTGCCTCCCAGGCTGAAACTGTCAAGGTGTGGAGAAGACTGGATAGAAGTGGGAAAGGGCCATTTCCCAGCTAAAGGCAGTTCCCTCCTCTAAGACGTGGACACTTGCTCCCTTTAAGACGGAATGATTGTCATTTCCAGGAAGAGACCCGAACGACCATGACTGGCTAATTTGTGTAATTTTAGGAGACAGGGTTTCACCATGTTGGCTAGGCTGGTCTCAAACTTCTGACCTCGGGTGATCTGCCCAGCTTGACCTCCCAAGGTCCCAGGATTACTGGCATGAGCCTCTGTGCCCGGCCCCTGGAGACTTTGTCTTTTCTTATTGAGGGGATTATGGTTAGGAAGAAAGATTTTTTTTTTTCTGGTTTGTTCTGATAAATGGGTAAATGCCCTTTAGCAGTGACTGATGGGAGGTTGGCTGCTGAGGCCTCTGGGTCCCCAAAGGACAAGGTATGCAGCCTGATGGTGACTCTACTCTGAGAAGCACAACAGAAAAGGGGCCTTCCTGGGCCAGGCAGTGGCCAGCACATACTGAACCACTGTCCCCAGAGGGTGTTACAGAACACAGAAGAGCCTGGATCTGAGGGACACGCTAGCAGTGAACCCCTACTCAGTGCTATGGTTAGCTTTGCGGGGGGCTGCTGAAGACTCAGATCTCAGGTCTCGGGGGCAGGACCCGCCTACTCTGGCCTCAGCCTTCCCATGTTAGAATGTCCAATGTCTAAGATGGCCCCATACTCCCCCTGCCAACTGCTGCTCTGCACTGACACGGTCCCCACTGACTCCAGCCACACTGACCTGTCCCCCACCTCACCCACTTCCACCAAAGGCACCACCCTATGTCGCTGGAACGGTGGCTCCATCTCTGGCTGGGGCGTCTATGTCCTCCGGGCTGCTTGTAAGGTGCTCCACCTCCTGCCTCTTCCTCTCTCACGCGGGAGGGAGGGTGATGGGGAAGCTGCTGCCCACCATGACAGCTTCTCAGCCACTACCCCTCCCACGTGTGGCGCCTCCTCTCATGAAAACCTGTCTCTTCCTGGCTCCCACCTCTTGGCCTCTAGATCACAGCCTCATCCATCCAGAACTCCGACTCAAGGTTGTCCCTTCCACTCCAGCCCTGCCATCAGCTTGGGGAAACCCACCTCCACCTCCAAAATCTCAGGAAGTTCTGGCACATGAGTGCATAGCTGAAGGACTCTCTGACCGACTTCTCATGCTCTGGCCCAGCACGCCATCCTTCTGGCTGGTTTGCTGGTATTCCCGTCCGTCTGAGTCAGCTCAGGCCCCCACAATGAATTACCACTGACTGCGTGGTTGAAAAACAGAAATTAATGTTTTCACAATTCTGGAAGCTGGAAGTCCAGGATCAGGTGCCAGCACGGTCAGGTTCTGGTGAGGGCCCTCTCTCCTCTCCCTGGCTTCAGATGTCCTGGTCTCCCATGACCTTTACTTAGTGCACACACATGGAGAAAGAAAGAATTTCTCTCTGCTGGACCAGAACTCCTGGGCCCCACCTTAGCCTCCTGAGTAGCTGGGACTTCGGGTGTGCATCGTCGCATCTGACATCTCATCCTCTGTTTATGAGGCCGCTAATTCCATCCTGAGGGTCCCACCCTCATGACCCGCTCAGTCTTACTTACCTCTCAATGGCCCCACCGCCAAATACCATCACATTGAGGGGCGGGGCCTTAATAGGTACATTTGGGAGGGACACGAACATTCTTTCCATAATGCCATCCTTAGCCTCATTGGGCCCTACGGTCTGTTGACCCTTTTACTTTCTCCTCACCTCCCATAGTCTTCTCTACTCTGATTAGAGGAAGCAAGCCATCATTTTCACTTCCACTGAGAGATGGAAATTATTTCTGTCTCTGTTGCCAATAGTGTACGCTTTGATCCTTTTGCCATTTGGTTGTACCCAAGTAGCAAAACCACAGCAGTGAATGAGCCCAGTCACCTGCCTTTTCTTTCCCTGCCTCCCAGACTGCTGGCTATTGCTACAGAGAGTCACACCCTGGACAAGTCGGTTCCTCTCTGAACCAATGCTCACCAGCCTCAACTGGGTCCTTAGTGCGCGGCGCTCCTGCCAGCTTTTCCTAGCCCACTTGTCTCCCAGCCCCCCGCCGGGGCTGTCTCTACCCTCCACCCTGCACACCTCCCACCCTCCCACCTTCTAGCAGAGTGCTTCTCCTCCTTTTAGAAACTGGAGAAGCCATCCTGTGGCAGCTCCCACAGACTTCCCACCACCAAATCTTTAACCTACTCCGTCACCTGCCCTTCTGCTGCACGGAGATGTCAGAGAAGCAGCTGACGGCGAGGCCATTAACTCTACTACCCCAACACGTTCTGGGAGCGGCTGAAGGTTGGGCCTTGTCCTCCTTCGCCTCTCTTCTCCATTTTCTCTGCTTTAGGCGAGGAGACCGGGGTCAGGCCGTTGGTGGGGAGCCTCTGAATTGAATTTGCCTTTGTCTCAAAGTTTCTTTGGAGATGAAAGACTATCACTCCTGGGGTTTTCCTACTCCCAGAGGTCTTCAGATGAAGCAGGACTGGTGTCACCCATGAATGGTCCATGCCATTTTTCTGCAGAGGTGTTGAGGTCTGAGCCAGGACAGGCCTTGACAGTGATCGGGCTGGAAAGCAGGAAGAACCCAGTTTCCTGGTGCCCGGGGCCTCCCTGGGGCTGGCCCTTGCCCTGTGGGGTATTGGCGGCGGCTTCGCTGGACCCTGGTTGTGCACCTCCTTGCTTTTGTTCCTCAGAGGTCAGGGCAGTGGTGACTTTCAGTCCTGAGCACTCAGCCCGGGTGTGTGAAAGTGAAACCATGCCTCAAACAGTTAAAGACACCAATGACTAACAGAAATTCTTGAGTTTGCAGGATGGCAGATAAGAAAAGAAACAGCTTGCTGAGACGCTGAAACTCCCTTCACTTGTAAGACAACAAAACTGGCTTGAATAGGTGGGCACCAGTGTGGCCCGCTCAGGCCTGTGCGGAGCCTGCCTGCTGACGTCACGGCCTGAATTCCACTGCTGGTTTCAGCCTCTCCCCGGTACCTGCTCGTGTGATCCATGAGGTGTTGGGGGGAGAACCGCGAATGCCCGAGGACCTTCCAGACCCGCTTTTTCCTTCCACCAGTCACCTGCTAATCTCAGAATCCCGACGCCTTTTCTAATAAAAATACTGCCTTAGCACCAGCCCAGGGAGACAGAGTCAAGCTGGACTCCTGTCTCCATGTCGGTCGGCCTATAAGTAAAAACATTTATTTTCTCAAAAACCTGGTATCATAATATTGGCTTCTAGCACATCAAACAGCGAGCTCCTTTTGCCTAGAAACAACTTGACCCTCATATTTACTCATTTTCTCGACCTGTAGCCAAGGGAAACGAAACCAACCTCCTACATTTTTAACAAAGGCAATCAACGTTTGTAGCTGATACAAATATTGTTTTGTAAACTCATATCAATCACCAAATAGACTGGCCCAGGGAACTGTATCGCAGGCTGGATTTGTCCCACGGACGATGAGTTGGAGACCCCTTCCCTGGATTATGGAGTTGCAGGCACAGTCTGAGAAGGAGGCAGCCCCCTGGTGTGACTGGCAGGAAACTAGGGGCCTAAGAGGGAAAGGGGACTTCTCCCTAAGCAGACAGCGAACTCTTCTCCAGCCTGTCCACCCTGTCCAATAGCAGCGTGAGGGGCTCGTGGTGGCTTCTGAAAGTGGTCCTAGCCTTGGCTGGGGTTAGGAGGGCAGCTTGGTAACATACCCAGGTGAGGACCCCATGGAGGCTGGTGGCCAGGCAGGGCCACTCCTCCAGGGCCGGCCTTAGATTTGGCATATGCATATGTTTCTTTAGACTATGAGCCTCCATCTCACTGAGCTGATTGGAAGTTCTTCCCAGCTGTTCTTGGGGCTCTTCTCTACCCAGAGATTGGGCCAGAGAGTTCTGGGGTCTTTTTCTTTCTTTTTTTTTTTTTAAGATAGAGTTTCTGTCACCCAGGCTGGAGTGCACTCATGCAATTCTCCACTCACCACTACTTCTGGCTCCCGGGTTCAAGTGATTCTCCTGCCTCAGCCTTCCAAATGGCTGGGATCACAGGCACACGCCACTGTGCCCAGCTAATTTTTGTATTTTAGTAGATTACAGGTGTGAGCCACCGCACCCAGCTGAGTTCTGGTATCTTATGTAACCAAAACAAAGGGTGCTCCTACCCTGCTCATCAGTCGCACTGATGGCTGCCGGGTGCTCACTGTGTGGCCTGCTGGGTCCCTTCGGCCCACAGAGTGCTGCTGCTTAAGAGTGGAGAACTCGAGAGAGACTGAGGGGCCTAGGACCAGCCACGGAGGTGACATGCAGACACCCTGAGAGAGGTCTGGTGAAAGAGGAAGGATCTGATGGCCCAGAAACTAATAAGATTGCAGCCCCCTGCCACCAAACAAGTGAAGATTGAGCCACAGGAAACTGCAAAATAGTTGTAAGTAGGTTTCCCTGTGATTAATACCTTGATTTTTTTTTCAGATATATGAAATTCTTTTAATTTTTTGTTTTAGTGTCTGTGTTAGTCCATTTTCTGTTGCTGCTAACAGAATACTTGAAACTGAGTTTTTTATAAAGAAAAGAAATTTATTTCTCACCGTTCTGGAGGGTGGGAAGTCTAAGGTTTAGGGGATACGTCTGGTAAGGGCCTTCTTGCTGCTGGGACTCTGCAGAGTCCCAGGGAGGCAGAGGTGAGGGAACTGAGCGAACGAGCTTGTCTTTCTTCCTCTGGTTATAAAGTCACCAGCCCAATTCTCATAATTCATTAACCCATTAAGCTATTAACGAATGGTGATTGTTAACAGATTACCCCTCCTGACCCGATTACATCTTAAACAGCCATCGCACCACCACACTGGAGATGAAGTTTCAACATGACTTTTGGAGGGGACGAATGTTAAACCATAGCAATGCCCTAATTTTGCTGAGGTCCTGAGTACATGCTGTGTCTGCTGATTGGGAAATCAGCTTCTCTTGCTGCTGTTTTTTCTCTGGAGCTTCTGTGGGCCATGTCCTGAGTAGGGGACAAAAAAAAAAAAAGAGTTCTCAGCCCCGCGCGGTGGCTCATGCCGGTAATCCCAGCTCTCTGGGAGGCCAAGGTGGGCAGATCACCTGAGTTCAGGAGTTTGAGACCAGCCTGGCCAACATGGCAAAAACCCTGTCTCTACTAAAAAATACAAAAATTAGCTGGGCATGGTGATGCATGCCTGTAGTCCCAGCTACTTGGGAGGCTGAGGCAGAAGAATCACTTGACCCCACAGGGCAGAGGTTGCAGTGAGCCAAGATCAAACCACTGCACTCTAGCCTGGGCAACAGAGCAAGACTCTGCCTCAAAAATAAAAATAAAAATAAATAAAGGAAGAGAGCTGTCTTTTGCTACAACCTCAGGAAGCAGAGCAGAGGTGGGCCCAGTAAGCTGCAGGGAGGAGGGGCTTGTCCCCTGCTGGGCCTCAGCCTGCTCTGAGGGCACAGCTTTCTCTTCTCCAGCAAGAGGCTGTCAGCTCCCCTCCCGGGTCTGCCTTGTACCAGGCCCTGTGCTGATTCTCCTTCCTGCTGCCTTGACTTCCCTTCTGCCAAGTATGAAGCTTGAAATCCCATTCAACAATCTGGCAAAGGAGGCCTCCAGCTAATGCGGGAGGCGGATCAGTCACCGGCAGCAGCTCTGACCAAGGCTGTTTTGCAGGGGAGTGTCACAAAGAGACGGGGCAGAGGTGAGTGGGGTAGGGCCAAGCTATTTCCAGCTGTGGATTCAGGAAGGCTTGAAGGAAGTTGACAAATGAGTGACATCTGAAAGGAGAGGAGGATTTCCCGGAGTGGAGGAGGAGCCCTCACACGGAGGAAGCGCGGGATCACGTAGCAGTTTTCCCAACCTGCCCCGCCCCTGGAGTGGAATGCTGCCCCTCCCCATTCCCAGCCCACCCCAAGGACCTCCCCACTCCATTGTGACACTACTTCCTGGATGCCAGTGGAACCCAAAGGGTCTGCTTGAGGGTCTGGCTTGAGGGCCTGGATTGTGGTCAGGTGGGTCCTGGCATCGGCTTGTGTTCCTGTCTCCCGGGAGGCGGGGCCGGGAGGGTGTGGAGGGTGGCAATTATGGTGAGTCCCGGCAATTATGCGGCTGCGTTCTCAGCACAGGTGTAGACAGGAGCCTGCCTGGGCCTGCTTGGCTGTGGGGAGTCTGTGAAAGGAGCGGATTGCTCTCCCAGAAAGGGTGAGTTCTCAGGTATGGCGTCTGGCCATCTTCTGCCGCAGGTGAAGTGCTGCTCCTGGCTGTGCCTCTCTCAGCCTGTTACCTCTTTGGCACATTGAGAACCAATGGCTTGGGGCCTGTCCACCTGGTGGGGGACCTTTGGGATCTGTAGAGGGAATGAGTGATCCAGGGCCTTGGGGTATCAAATGGCTGGAGGATGCTGAAGCGGTCCCTGCAGGGGGAGGCTGGTACAGCTGGCTCTGGTCCAGAAGCCACATCTCTGAGAGGTCAGTGTTAGAGGACAGTGGCATCTTTCTCCATCCCTCCCTGGGAGGTCTGTATCCGCCTCTGCCCCCTCCAGCCTTACACATGTGCATCCGGTACCCGTCTCCTATTGCTGCTGTAACAAAGGCCCACACTTGGTGGTTTCAAACAGCAGAGACTTATTACCTTGTGGTTTTGGGGCTCAGAAGAACAAATGGGCTTCAGCAGGCTAAGATCAAGGTGTCAGCAGGGTTGCCTTCCTTTCGGGAGGCTCCAGGGCAGAGTGCATTTCCTTCCTCGCCCTTTCGAGCTTCTGAGCCCCCTGCATTCCTGGGCTCCGGGACCCCTTGCATCTTCGAAGCTAGCAATGGCTGCCCAAATCTTTCTCGCTCTGCATTTCTTTGAGTCTTAAGCATTTAAGGATCCTGGGATTCATAGGGTCCAGCTGGACAATCCAGGAGAATCTATTCTAAAGTCAGCTGAGTAGTAACCTTAACTTCATCTGCAGCTTAACCGCCTTTGCTGTGTAAGGAAACATATTCACGAGTTCTGAGGATTAGCCATACGTCTCTCTGGGGGGGCTTGTGCAGCCTCCCCTACCTCCCAGCACATGCACATCTGAGCAGGCTCTCCCTCTGTGTTCCCTGTCTCTTATGCACCTCCAAGTCCTGCTGGGACGAGGAATCCCAAGCCTGGGGCCAGGCAGGAGGCAAAGACAAGTGAAAAGGGCAAATGGTGCTGAACCCTGCTGGGCCTCCTGCATGCACAAATCAGAAGCAGCCGGAGCCAGGTGCAGTGGCTCCTGCCTGTAATCCCAATACTTTGGGAGGCCAACATGGCAGATCGCTTGAGGTCAGAAGTTTGAGACCAGCCTGGCCAACATGGTGAAAACCCACCTCTACTAAAAATATAAAAATTAGCCGAGCGTAGTGGTGCGCACCTGTAGTCCCAGCTACTCAGGAGGCTGGGGCAGGAGAATCGCTTGAACCCAGGAAGCAGAGGTTGCAGTGAGTCAAGATCAGACCACTACATTCCAGCCTGAGCGACAGAGCGAGACTCTGTCAATCAATCAATCAATCGGTAGCAGAGCAGACAGTCTAAAGGAGGGCCCTGCTCAGGTTTGCTCATTGTTGCCAGATGGGAATGATGTCCTGTTGGCCAAACTTCCAAAAGAAAATGCTGCATTTATGTGAAATTGCCTGTTGGCAGTTAAATCACATTCCAAGATACAGTGAGGCACCAAATAGACTGGCCCGGGGAACTGTGTCGCAGGCTGGATTTGTCCCACGGACGATGAGTTGGAGACCCCTTCCCTGGATTATGGAGTTGCAGGCACAGTCTGAGAAGGAGGCAGCCCCCTGGTGTGACTGGCAGGAAACTAGGGGCCTAAGAGGGAAAGGGGACTTCTCCCTAAGCAGACAGCGAACTCTTC
The DNA here is from genome assembly GCF_049354715.1 of Callithrix jacchus. Classification (NCBI taxonomy): domain Eukaryota; kingdom Metazoa; phylum Chordata; class Mammalia; order Primates; family Cebidae; genus Callithrix; species Callithrix jacchus. The sequence continues at coordinate 76,147,929 of NC_133518.1, forward strand.
TCCAGCCTGTCCACCCTGTCCAATAGCAGAGTGAGGGGCTCGTGGTGGCTTCTGAAAGTGGTCCTGCCTTGGCTGGGGTTAGCAGGGCAGCTTGGTAACATACCCAGGTGAGGACCCCATGGAGGCTGGTGGCCAGGCAGGGCCACTCCTCCAGGGCCGGCCTTAGATTTGGCATATGCAGCTCGGCCTCCCTACAGATCCCCGCCCTCTAGGCCCACCACAGTGCTATCCCCAGCCAGGCAAGGGCCCCTGGTGTCTCAGCCAGGGCCCGTCCTCTAAAGAATTCTCTGGAGAATGCTGGGATCTGCAGGGATCTTGGCAGAAATGAGAGGAGGAGCTTAGAAAGGATGCCTCCGTTTGTCATTACAACATGCCTCAGTGTCTTCTGCAGTGCTTCGGAGCAAGCTCCCACGAGACAGAGGCCCAGAGGGTAGGAGTGTGAGAATATAGGGAAGAATGTGCCCTTCGAGGACACCTGGACTGACAGTGTGGGTGATCAGCCTCCCATACACACACACACAAAATCACAATAACAGAAACAAGATATCTCATCATACTACAAAAGGACAGGATATCAATACAAATGATAAGGCCCCATGCTGCTGGTGGCACTGGAAGGAAACAGGCACGTCATGAACTGTCGTGGACTCTGAGATGGGTTTCTCTTTCTGGAGGACGCTATGAGCCTGTTTTACAAGAGCCATATAAACAACACCGGCCCAGGGAACAGAGAGAGCCTTCTGCACGTTAATGTATACAGAAAAGTTGTCTGGGATAATGAGGAAGCAGTGAGGAACAGCCCGGTGCCAAGCAGCGACCATGAAAGTAATGGCACCTTAACAAAGATTCCGCAACCATTAACATGAGCGTTGTGAAGATGGGGTTTGGCTGGGGAAAGTACCAAGCGCGCGTAGTAGCAGGCAGAAGTTCCCTAAACAGGGCGTACCCTCTCCTCTCATCACAGTGGGTGACTGCTGCCTTTATCAGTCTCCAGCAGAGGGGAGGGGGCCTGCAGGAAGAGCAGGAGTGGATGTTTCAGGAGAGGGTCCTTGGGCACATTTTTTCAAAATAAAAACAGACATCTAGGTGGGTGGATCACGAGGTCAAGAGATCAAGACCATCCTGGTCAACATGGTGAAACCCCGTCTCTACTAAAAAAAATACAAAGAATTAGCTGGGCATGGTGGTGCGTGCCTGTAATCCCAGCTACTCAGGAGGCTGAGGCAGGAGAATTGCCTGAACCCAGGAGGTGGAGGTTGCGGTGAGCCGAGATCCCGCCATTGCACTCCAGCCTGGGTAACAAGAGCAAAACTCCGTCTCAAAAAAAAAAAAAACAAAACCAGACACCTGTGAACCCATAATGCAACCAAGGAACCAGAGCGTTTCTAATGATTTAAGTCCACCTCTTCCTTGCCATCATCCCTCTGTCTCCCCTCAGAGATGGCTGCCTGAGTTTCATCCTTGCTGTTAAAAGAAATCTCGTTTGATTGCGTGATGTACTGAAATGATTACTTTAGCCTTGCCTGTTTCCAAGCTTTATGAAAAGAGCATCAATTTTCCGAGTCTTGCTCTTTTCACTCATCATCCTGCTTTTGAGACTCATACACGTTGATGGATGGAGCTGAAGCTTAGTTGTTTTCACTGCTATATTGTATTCCACCACATAAATCTACAATGTAGGCATTCTTTCATTGTTGTTCATTGGGCTCTTTTTTCACATTTGAAATGTGTCATGAACATTTTGGTACTTATTTCCTGTATCATATGTACAAATGGTTCGCTAGACTATATACCTGAGAGTAGCATTGCTGGGTCATAAGGTACATGGATGTTCAGCTTTATAATGCAATGCCAAATTGTTTTCCAAAGTGGGCCTATGAATAATTCTTCCAGGAATGTATGCAAAGTAGTTTTCTCTGCCACTTGGTATTATCAAACTTCTCAAGTTTTGTCCATCAGATGGGTGTAAATGTCCTACCACGGTCTTGATTTGCATTTCCCTCATTATTAGAGAGGTTGAGCATCTTCACACATTTGTAGGCCACATGAGTTTCCTCTTCGCAAAATGCCTGTTGAGGTCCTTGACCCATTTTTCTTCCTCCCTCCCTCCCTCCCTTCCTTCTTCCCTCTCTGCCTCCCTTTCTCTCCCTCTCTCTCCCTCTTTTTCTCTCCTTCTTTCGACACAGTCTTGCTCTGTTACCCAGGTTGGAGTGCAGTGGCACAATCTTGGCTCACTGCCACCTCTGCCTCCTGGGTTTGAGCAATTCTCCTGCCTCAGCCTCCTGAGTAGCTGGGATTACAGTGTGCCACCATACCCAGCTAATACTTGTATTTTTAGTAGAGACTGGGTTCTGCCATGTTGGCCAGGCTCCTCTTGAACTCCTGACCTCAGGTGACCCACCCTCCTCAGGCCTCCCAAAGTACTGGGATTACCAGCGTGTGCCACTGCACCTGGCCTTGATTTGTGGTTCTTTACATATTCTTGATTCTAGTCCTTTTTCCGATGTGTGTGTGTGTGTGTGTTTATGTGTGTGTGTGTGCATGCAAATATCTCCTTCCAGTTGTGTCTGGTTTTTTCCAGACAGACTTTAAGATTTTCATTTTTAAGTTTTATCTGCTTAAAACTGCTATATTGTTAAATTTGACTACAAACAATGTTGCTACATTGTATTCCAATATAGAAATATACTACAATTTAGACATTCTCATATACCTGTAGTCAAATTTATAAATTTAAAATTATATGGTTAGCACAAACATAGCATAGTTTTCATATCTTGATTAGGAAATCCTTCCTCACCTGAAAGTTAGAAATATATTCCCTTATATTTTCTATTGAAATTGCTGTTCTTGAAATTCAAGGTCTTAACAGGGCTGGAATTTTTGTTTGTGACATGAGGAATCTAATATTAATTTTTTTCCATTTACTGACCTATCATGACACTTCTCTCTCTAATATCACAACTTGGTGTTTGCATGGATATATTTCTGGGCTTTCTATTAGCTGTTTCTATGTTGGTACATTTTCATTGATTCATATAACTTTATAATACATTTTGATAATTCACAGGGCAAATCATTCTTCCTTATTATTCTTCAGAATTGTCTTAGGTATTTATACCCTTTGTCCTTCTATATAAATTTTAGAATCATCTTGTCAAAAACAATTTTATAAAAAATGCCTTTTGGATTTTGACTAGAGTTGAACTGACTCTGTAGATCAATATGGAGAAGAATTGACAACTTTTGTTCATGACCATGAGGTAGCGCTGGATTTACTTTTCTTTCTTCACATATTTATGTACATTTTATCATTATTTTACAGATAGGTTTTGCACATATTTTTAAACCTTTTTAAAAAAATGTAGTAATATACACATAACACAAAATTGAACAGTTTAACCATTGTGAAGTGTACAGTTACCATTGTGTGGGAAGCATTGTGAAGTGTACAGTTACCATTGTGTGGTAACCATTGTGAAGTGTAGTTACCATTGTGTGGTAACCATTGTGAAGTGTACAGTTACCATTCTGTGTAACCATTGTTAAGTGTACAGTTACCATTGTGTGGTAACAGCTGTGAAGTGTACAGTTTCCATTGTGTGGTAACCATTGTGAAGTATACAGTTACCATTGTTTGGTAACCATTGTGAAGTGTACAGTTATCATTGTGTGGTAACCATTGTGAAGTGTACAGTTCCCATTGTGTGGTAACAATTGTGAAGTGTACAGTTCCCATTGTGTGGTAACCATTGTGAAGTGTACAGTTCCCATTGTGTGGTAACCATTGTGAAGTGTACAGTTCCCATTGTGTGGTAACCATTGTGAAGTGTACAGTTCCCATTGTGTGGTAACCATTATGAAGTGTACAGTGACCATTGTGTGGTAACAGCTGTGAAGTGTACAGTTACCATTGTGTGTAACCATTGTGAAGTGTACAGTTTCCATTGTGTGGGAACAATTGTGAAGTGTAAAGTTCCCATTGTGTGGTAACCATTGTGAAGTGTACAGTTTCCATTGTGTGGTAACCATTGGGAAGTGTACAGTTCCCATTATGTGTAACCATTGTGAAGTGTACAGTTCCGATTGTGTGTAACCATTGTGAAGTGTACAGTACAGTTCCCATTGTGTGGTAACCATCTTGAAGTGTACAGTTCCCATTGTGTGGTAACCATTGTGAAGTGTACAGTTACCATTGTGTGTAACCATTGTTAAGTGTACAGTTACCATTGTGTGGTAACAGCTGTGAAGTGTACAGTTTCCATTGTGTAGTAACCATTGTGAAGTGTACAGTTATCATTGTGTGGTAACCGCTGTGAAGTGTACAGTTACCATTGTGTGTAACCATTGTGAAGTGTACAGTTCCCATTGTGTGGGAAACATTGTGAAGTGTACAGTTCCCATTGTGTGGGAAACATTGTGAAGTGTACAGTTCCCATTGTGTGGTAACCATTGTGAAGTGTACAGTTACCATTGTGTGTAAAGATTGTTAAGTGTACAGTTACCATTGTGTGGTAACAGCTGTGAAGTGTACAGTTTCCATTGTGTAGTAACCATTGTGAAGTGTACAGTTCCCATTGTGTGGTAACCATTGTGAAGTGTACAGTTACCATTGTGTGTAACCATTGTGAAGTGTACAGTTCCCATTGTGTAGGAAACATTGTGAAGTGTACAGTTCCCACTGTTTGATAGCCATTGTGAAGTGTACAATTTCCATGGTGTGGTAATCGCTGCGAAGTGTACAGTTTCCATTGTGTGGTAACCATTGCAAAGTGTACAGTTTCTATTGTGTGGTAACCATTGTGAATAGTACAGTTCCCATTGTGTGGTAACTGCTGTGAAGTGTACAGTTACCATTGTGTGGTAACAGCTGTGAAGTGTATAGTTTCCATGGTGTGTAACCATTGTGAAATGTACAGTTACCATTGTGTGGTAACCATTATGAAGTGTACAGTTACCATTGTGTGGTAACTATTGTGAAATGTACAGTTACCATTGTGTGTAACCATTGTGAAGTGTACAGTTCCCATTCTGTTGTAACCATTGTGAAGTGTACAGTTCCCATTGTGTGGTAACCATTGTGAAGTGTACAGTTTCCATTGTGTGGTAACCATTGTGAAGTGTACAGTTATTGTTTTGTGTAACCATTGCATAGTGTAGAGTTAACGTTTTGTGTAACCACTGCGAAGTGTACAGTTTCCATTGTGTGGTAACCATTGTGAAGTGTACAGTTTCCATTGTGTGGTAACCATTGTGAAGTGTACAGTTATTGTTTTGTGTAACCATTGCATAGTGTAGAGTTAACGTTTTGTGTAACCATTGCGAAGTGTACAGTTTCCATTGTGTGGTAACCATTGTGAAATGTACAGTTCCCATTGTGGGGTAACCATTGTGAAGTGTACAGTTCCCATTGTGTGGTAACCGCTGCGAAGTGTACAGTTACCATTGTGTGGTAACCATTGTTAAGTGTACAGTTCCCATTGTGTGTAACCATTGTTTTAAGTGTACAGTTACCATTGTGTGGTAACCATTGTGAAGTGTACAGTTACCATTGTGTTTAACCATTGTATAGTGTACAGTTTTCATTGTGTGTAACCTTTGTGAAGTGTATAGTTACCATTGTGTAATAACCATTGTGAAGTGTACAGTTACCATTCTGTGGTAACCATCTTGAAGTGTACAGTTCCCATTGTGTGGTAACCATTGTGAAGTGTACAGTTACCATTGTGTGGTAACCATTGTGATGTGTACAGTTATCATTTGGTGTGACCATTGTGAAGTGTACAGTTACCATTGTGTGTAACCATTGTGAAGTGTATGCTTTCAATTGTGTGGTAACCATTGTGAAGTGTACACTTCCCACTGTGTGGTAACCATTGTGAAGTGTACAGTTCCAATTTTGTGGTAACCATTGTGAAGTATACAGTTCCCATTGTATGTAACCATTAGGAAGTGTACAGTTCCCATTGTGTGGTAACCATTAGGAAGTGTACAGTTTCCATTGTGTGTAACCTTTGTGAAGTGTACAGTTTCCATTGTGTGGTAATCATTTTGAAGTGTACAGTTATTATTGTGTGGTAACCGCTGTGAAGTGTACAGTTCCCATTGTGTGGTAACCATTGTGAAGTGTACAGTTACCATTGTGTGTAACCATCGTGAAGTGTACAGTTCCCATTGTGTAGGAAACATTGTGAAGTGTACAGTTCCCACTGTTTGGTAGCCATTGTGAGGTGTACAATTTCCATGGTGTGGTAATTGCTGTGAAGTGTACAGTTTCCATTGTGTGGTAACCATTGCAAAGTGTACAGTTTCTATTGTGTGGTACCCATTGTGAAGTGTACAGTTTCTATTGTGTGGTAACTGCAGTGAAGTGTCCAGTTCCCATTGTGTAGTAACCATTGTGAAGTGTACGGTTCCCACTGTGTGTAACCATTGTGAAGCGTAGAGTTCCCATTATGTGTAACCATTGTAAAGTGTACAGTTACCATTGTGTGGTAACCATTGTGAAGTGTAGAGTTACTATTGTGTGGTAACCATTGTGAAGTGTACAGTTTTCATTGTGTGTAACCAGTGTGACCTGTACAGTTACCATTGTGTCGTAACCAATATGAAGTGTAGTTTCCATTGTGTGTAACCATTGTGTAGTGTACAGTTACCATTATGTTGTAACCGCTGCAAAGTGTACAGTTACCATTTTGTGTAACCATTGTGAAGTGTACAGTTACCATTGTGTGGTAACAGCTGTGAAGTGTATAGTTTCCATTGTGTGTAACCATTGTGAAATGTACAGTTACCATTGTGTGGTAACCATTATGAAGTGTACAGTTACCATTGTGTGGTAACTATTGCGAAATGTACAGTTACCATTGTGTGTAACCATTGTGAAGTGTACAGTTCCCATTCTGTTGTAACCATTGTGAAGTGTACAGTTCCCATTGTGTGGTAACCATTGTGAAGTGTACAGTTTCCATTGTGTGGTAACCATTGTGAAGTGTATAGTTATTGTTTTGTGTAACCATTGCATAGTGTACAGTTAACGTTGTGTGTAACCATTGCGAAGTGTACAGTTTCCATTGTGTGGTAACCATTGTGAAGTGTACAGTTTCCATTGTGTGGTAACCATTGTGAAGTGTACAGTTATTGTTTTGTGTAACCATTGCATAGTGTAGAGTTAACGTTTTGTGTAACCATTGCGAAGTGTACAGTTTCCATTGTGTGGTAACCATTGTGAAATGTACAGTTCCCATTGTGGGGTAACCATTGTGAAGTGTACAGTTCCCATTGTGTGGTAACTGCTGCGAAGTGTACAGTTTCCATAGTGTGGTAACCACTGCGAAGTGTACAGTTACCATTGTGTGGTAACCATTGTTAAGTGTACAGTTCCCATTGTGTGTAACCATTGTGAAGTGTACAGTTACCATTGTGTGGTAACCATTGTGAAGTGTACAGTTACCATTGTGTGTAACCATTGTATAGTGTACAGTTTTCATTGTGTGTAACCTTTGTGAAGTGTATAGTTACCATTGTGTAATAACCATTGTGAAGTGTACAGTTACCATTCTGTGGTAACCATCTTGAAGTGTACAGTTCCCATTGTGTGGTAACCATTGTGAAGTGTACAATTACCATTGTGTGGTAACCATTGTGATGTGTACAGTTATCATTTGGTGTGACCATTGTGAAGTGTACAGTTACCATTGTGTGTAACCATTGTGAAGTGTACGGTTTCAATTGTGTGGTAACCATTGTGAAGTGTACACTTCCCACTGTGTGGTAACCATTGTGAAGTGTACAGTTCCAATTTTGTGGTAACCATTGTGAAGTGTACAGTTCCCATTGTGTGTAACCATTAGGAAGTGTACAGTTCCCATTGTGTGGTAACCATTAGGAAGTGTACAGTTTCCATTGTGTGTAACCTTTGTGAAGTGTACAGTTTCCATTGTGTGGTAATCATTTTGAAGTGTACAGTTATTATTGTGTGGTAACAGCTGTGAAGTTTACAGTTACCACTGTGTGTAACCATTGTGAAGTGTACAGTTTCCATTGTGTGGGAACCATTGTGAAGTGTACAGTTCCCATTCTGTGGGAAACATTGTGAAGTGTACACTTTGCATTGTGTGGTAATCATTGTGAAGTGTACAGTTACCATTGTGTGTAACCATTGTGAAGTGTACAGTTTCCATTGTGTGGAAACCATTGTGAAGTGTACAGTTACCATTGTGTGGGAAACATTGTGAAGTGTAGAGTTCCCACGGTGTGGTAGCCATTATGAAGTGTACAATTTCCATGGTGTGGTAACTGCTGCGAAGTGTACAGTTTCCATTGTGTGTAACCATTGTGAAGTGTACAGTTTCCATTGTGTGGTAACCATTGTGAAGTGTACTGTTCCCATTGTGTGGTAACCATTGGGAAGTGTACAGTTCCCATTGTGTGGTAACCATTGTGAAGTGTGCAGTTCCCATTGTGTGGTAACCACTGTGAAGTGTACAGTTCCCATTGTGTGGTAACCATTGTGAAGTGTACAGTTTCCACTGTGTGGTAACCATTGCGAAGTGTACAGTTCCCATTGTGTGTAACCATTGGAAAGTGTTCAGTTTCCTTTGTGTGGTAACCATTGTGAGGTGTACTGTTCCCATTGTGTGGTAACCATTGGGAAGTGTACAGTTCCCATTGTGTGGTAACCATTGTGAAGTGTGCAGTTCCCATTGTGTGGTAACCACTGTGAAGTGTACAGTTCCCATTGTGTGGTAACTGCTGTGAAGTGTACAGTTCCCAATGTGTGTAACCATTGGAAAGTGTTCAGTTTCCATTGTGTGGTAACCATTGTGAAGTGTGCAGTTGCCATTGTGTGGTAACCATTTTGAAGTGTACAGTTTCCATTGTGTGGTAACTGCTTTGAAGTGTACAGTTCCCATTGTGTGGTAATCATTGTGAAGTGTACAGTTTCCATTGTGTGGTAACCACTGCAAAGTGTACAGTTACCATTGTGTGGTAACCATTGTGAGGTGTATCGTTCCCATTGTGTGTAACCTTTGTGAAGTGTACACTTCCCATTGTGTGGTAACCATTGTGAAGTGTATCGTTCCCATTGTGTGTAACCTTTGTGAAGTGTACAGTTTCCATTGTGTGGTAACCACTGCAAAGTGTACTGTTCCCATTGTGTGGTAACCATTGTGAAGTGTACAGTTATCATTTGGTGTGACCATTGTGAAGTGTACAGTTACCATTGTGTGTAACCATTGTGAAGTGTACACTTTCAATTGTGTGGTAACCATTGTGAAGTGTACACTTCCCACTGTGTGGTAACCATTGTGAAGTGTACAGTTCCCATTTTGTGGTAACCAATGTGAAGTGTACAGTTCCCGTTGTGTGGTAACCATTAGGAAGTGTACAGTTTCCATTGTGTGTAACCTTTGTGAAGTGTACAGTTTCCATTGTGTGGTAATCATTTTGAAGTGTACAGTTACCATTGTGTGGTAACAGCTGTGAAGTTTACAGTTACCATTTTGTGCAACCATTGTGAAGTGTACAGTTTTCATTGTGTGTGAACCATTGTGAAGTGTACAGTTCTCATTTTGTGGGAAACATTGTGAAGTGTACACTTTTCATTGTGTGGTAATCATTGTGAAGTGTACAGTTACCATTGTGTGTAACCATTGTGAAGTGTACAGTTTCCATTGTGTGGAAACCATTGTGAAGTGTACAGTTACCACTGTGTGGGAAACATTGTGAAGTGTAGAGTTCCCACAGTGTGGTAGCCATTATGAAGTGTACAATTTCCATGGTGTGGTAACTGCTGCGAAGTGTACAGTTTCCATTGTGTGGTAACCATTGTGAAGTGTACTGTTCCCATTGTGTGGTAACCATTGTGAAGTGTACAGTTTCCACTGTGTGGTAACCATTGCGAAGTGTACAGTTCCCATTGTGTGTAACCATTGGAAAGTGTTCAGTTTCCTTTGTGTGGTAACCATTGTGAAGTGTACTGTTCCCATTGTGTGGTTACCATTGGGAAGTGTACAGTTCCCATTGTGTGGTAACCATTGTGAAGTGTACAGTTCCCATTGTGTGGTAACCATTGGGAAGTGTACAGTTCCCATTGTGTGGTAACTGCTGTGAAGTGTACAGTGTTCATTGTGTGGTAACCATTGTGAAGTGTACAGTTCCCATTGTGTCGTAAGAATTGGGAAGTGTACAGTTACCATTGTGTGATAACCATTGTGAAGTGTATAGTTCCCATTGTGTGGTAACCATTGTGAAGTGTATCGTTCCCATTGTGTGGTAACCATTGTGAAGTGTATCGTTCCCATTGTGTGATAACCATTGTGAAGTGTATAGTTCCCATTGTGTGGTAACCATTGTGAAGTGTATAGTTCCCATTGTGTGGTAACCATTGTGAAGTGTATCGTTCCCATTGTGTGGTAACCATTGTGAAGTGTATCGTTCCCATTGTGTGGTAACCATTGTGAAGTGTACAGTTACCATTGTGTGGGAACCATTGTGAAGTGTACAGTTACCATTGTCTGTAACCATTGTGAAGTGTACAGTTACCATTGTGTGTAACCATTGTGAAGTGTACTGTTTTCATTGTGTGGTAACCATTGTGAAGTGTACAGTTCCCATTGTGTGGTAACCATTGGGAAGTGTATAGTTCCCATAGTGTGGTAACTGCTGTGAAGTGTACAGTGTTCATTGTGTGGTAACCATTGTGAAGTGTACAGTTCCCATTGTGTCATAAGAATTGGGAAGTGTACAGTTACCATTGTGTGATAACCATTGTGAAGTGTATCGTTCCCATTGTGTGGTAACCATTGTGAAGTGTATCGTTCCCATTGTGTGGTAACCATTGTGAAGTGTACAGTTACCATTGTGTGGGAACCATTGTGAAGTGTACAGTTACCATTGTCTGTAACCCTTGTGAAGTGTACTGTTTTCATTGTGTGGTAACCATTGTGAAGTGTACAGTTACCATTGTGTGGGAACCATTGTGAAGTGTACAGTTACCATTGTCTGTAACCATTGTGAAGTGTACAGTTACCATTGTGTGGTAACCGCTGTGAAGTGTACAGTTCCCATTGTGTGGTAACCACTGCGAAGTGTACAGTTTCTATTGTGTGGTAACCGCTGCGAAGTGTACAGTTCCCATTGTGTGGTAACTGCTGCGAAGTGTACAGTTCCCATTGTGTGGTAGCCGCTGCGAAGTGTACAGTTTCTATTGTGTGGTAGCCGCTGCGAAGTGTACAGTTCCCATTGTGTGGTAACTGCTGCGAAGTGTACAGTTCCCATTGTGTGGTAACTGCTGCGAAGTGTACAGTTCCCATTGTGTGGTAGCCGCTGCGAAGTGTACAGTTTCTATTGTGTGGTAGCCGCTGCGAAGTGTACAGTTCCCATTGTGTGGTAACTGCTGCGAAGTGTACAGTTCCCATTGTGTGGTAGCCGCTGCGAAGTGTACAGTTCCCATTGTGTGGTAACCATTGTGAAGTGTACAGTTCCCATTGTGTGGTAACCATTGTGAAGTGTACTGTTTTCATTGTGTGGTAACCATTGTGAAGTGTACAGTTCCCATTGTGTGGTAACCATTGTGAAGTGTACAGTTACCATTGTGTGGTAACCATTGTGAAGTGTACAGTTACCATTGTGTGGTAACCATTGTGAAGTGTACAGTTCCCATTGTGTGGTAACCGCTGCGAAGTGTACAGTTACCATTGTGTGGTAACCATTGTGAAGTGTACAGTTCCCATTGTGTGGTAACCATTGTGAAGTGTACAGTTCCCATTGTGTGGTAACCATTGTGAAGTGTACAGTTCCCATTGTGTGGTAGCTGCTGCGAAGTGTACAGTTCCCATTGTGTGGTAACCATTGTGAAGTGTACTGTTTTCATTGTGTGGTAACCATTGTGAAGTGTACAGTTCCCATTGTGTGGTAACCATTGTGAAATGTACAGTTCCCATTGTGGGGTAACCATTGTGAAGTGTACAGTTTCCATTGTGTGGTAACCATTGTGAAATGTACAGTTCCCATTGTGGGGTAACCATTGTGAAGTGTACAGTTACCATTGTGTGGTAACCATTGTGAAATGTACAGTTCCCATTGTGTGGTAACCATTGTGAAGTGTACAGTTTCCATTGTGTGGTAACCATTGTGAAATGTACAGTTCCCATTGTGGGGTAACCATTGTGAAGTGTACAGTTACCATTGTCTGTAACCGCTGCGAAGTGTACAGTTACCATTGTGTGGTAACCGCTGCGAAGTGTACAGTTCCCATTGTGTGGTAACCATTGTGAAGTGTACAGTTCCCATTGTGTGGTAACCGCTGCGAAGTGTACAGTTTCCATTGTGTGGTAACCATTGTGAAGTGTACAGTTCCCATTGTGTGGTAACCATTGTGAAGTGTACAGTTCCCATTGTGTGGTAACCGCTGCGAAGTGTACAGTTCCCATTGTGTGGTAACCATTGTGAAGTGTACAGTTCCCATTGTGTGGTAACCGCTGCGAAGTGTACAGTTCCCATTGTGTGGTAACCATTGTGAAGTGTACAGTTCCCATTGTGTGGTAACCATTGTGAAGTGTACAGTTCCCATTGTGTGGTAACCGCTGCGAAGTGTACAGTTTAGTGGTGTCAAGTAATTGACATCATTGCACAACCTTCACTACCATCTATTCTCGGAACTATTTCATCTTCCCAAACAGAAATTCTGTACCCACTAAATAATAACTCTCCTTTCTCCCTCCCTTTGTCCCTGGTAACTGCCATTCTACTTTCTCTCTCTGTGAATTGGACTACGCTAGGTACCTTATACAAGTGCAGCCATCCATGTCCTTTTGTGATTTGGTATTTCACGGAGCAGAATGTTTTCAAGGTTCATCCATATCGTAACATGTATCAGAATTGCATTCATTGTAAGACTAATATCCCACCGCTGTATGTATATCCCACATTTTCTTCATCCATTTTTCCTTCCTGGACATCTGTGTGGTTTCCACCTTTTGTATATTGTGGACGATGCTGCTGTGAACAATGGGTGTGCGAATCTCCAACCAAGCTACTGCTTTCAGTTCTTTTGTGTATGTACTAGGAAGATTGTTGGAGCCAATGGTAATTCTATTTTTTTATTTTTTAAGGGACCATCATACTGTTTTTTCTAACAGCTGCACCATTTTGCATTCCAGTACAAAAGGGTTCCAGTCTCTCCACGTTCTCACAAATGCTTGTTTCCTTTTCTTTACAAAAAAATTAATAGCCCTCCTAATGGGTGATTTATAAATATTTAGATTGTTCCTAATTATATTTCAATATTATAAATGGTATCTTTTAAAGTTTTCGTTCTTTAAATTGCATTTTAGGTTTTGGGGTACACGTGCAGAACATGCAAGATAGTTGCATAGGTACACACATGGCAGTGTGATTTGCTGCCTTCCTCTCCTTCACCCACATCTGGCATTTCTCCCCATGCTATCCCTCCCCAGCTACCCCCACCACTGTCCCTCCCCTATTTTCCCAATAGACCCCAGTGTGTAGTGCTCCCCTCCCTGTGTCCATGTGTTCTCACTGTTCATCACCCGCCTATGAGTGAGAACATGCGGTATTTCATTTTCTGTTCTTGTGTCAGTTTGCTGAGAATGATGTTCTCCAGATTCACCCATGTCCCTACAAAGGGCACGAACTCATTTTTGATTACTGCATAATATTCCATGGTGTATATGTGCCACATTTTCCCAGTCTAGTCTATCATCGATGGGCATTTGGGTTGGTTCCTGGTCTTTGCCATTGTAAACAGTGCTGCAATGAACATTCGTGTCCATGTGTCCTTATAGTAGAATGATTTGTAGTCCTTTGGATATATACCCAGTAATGGGATTGCTGGGTCAGATGGAATTTCTATTTCTAGGTCCTTGAGGAATCGCCACACTGTCTTCCACAATGGTTGAACTAATTTACACTCCCAGCAGCAGTGTAAAAGTGTTCCTATTTCTCCACATCCTCTCCAGCATCTGTTGTCTCCAGATTTTTTAATGATCACCATTCTAACTGGCGTGAGATGGTATCTCAATGTGGTTTTGATTTGCATCTCTCTGATGACCAGTGATGATGAGCATTTTTTCATATGTTTGTTGGCCTCATGTATGTCTTCTTTTGTAAAGTATCTGTTCATATCCTTTGCCCATTTTTGAATGGGCTTGTTTGTTTTTTTCCTGTAAATCTGTTTGAGTTCTTTGTAAATTCTGGATATCAGCCCTTTGTCAGACGAGTAAACTGCAAAAAATTTTTCCCATTCCGTTGGTTGCCGATTCACTCTAGTGACTGTTTCTTTTGCCGTGCAGAAGCTGTGGAGTTTGATTAGGTCCCATTTGTCTATTTTGGCTTTTGTTGCCAATGCTTTTGGTGTTTTGGTCATGAAGTCCTTGCCTACTCCTATGTCCTGAATGGTTTTGCCTAGATTTTCTACTAGGGGTTTTATGTTGCCAGGCCTTATGTTTAAGTCTTTAATCCATCTGGAGTTAATTTTAGTGTAAGGGGTCAGGAAGGGGTCCAGTTTCTGCTTTCTGCGCATGGCTAGCCAGTTTTCCCAACACCATTTATTAAACAGGGAATTCTTTCCACATTGCTTGTTTTTGTCAGGTTTATCAAAGATTGTATGGTAGTAGATATGCTGTGTTGCCTCTGATTCCTCTGTTCTGTTCCATTGGTCTATATCTCTGTTTTGGTACCAGTACCATGCTATTTTGATTACTGTAGCCTTGTAGTATAGTTTGAAGTACAGTAGTGTGATGCCTCCTGCTGTGTTCTTTTTGCTTAGAATTGACTTGGCTATGTGGGCTCCCTTTTGGTTCCATATGAAGTTTAAGGTATTTTTTTCCAGTTGTGTGAAGAAGGTCATTGGTAGCTTGATGGAGATAGCATTGATTCTGTAAATTACTTTGGGCAGTATGGCCATTTTCACGATATCGATTCTTCCTAACCATGAACATGGAATGTTTCTCCATCTGTTTGTGTCCTCTCTGATTTCGTTGAGCAGTGGTTTGTAGTTCTCTTTGAAGAGGTCTCTTACGTTCCTTGTGAGTTGTATTCCAAGGTATTTTATTCTTTCTGTAGCAATTGTGAATGGCAGTTCATTCTTGATTTGGATCTCTTTCAGTCTGTTATTGGTGTTTAGGAATGCTTGTGATTTTTGCACATTGATTTTATATCCTGAGACTTTGCTGAAGTTGCTTATCAGTTTCAGGAGTTTTTGGGCTGAGATGATGGGGTCTTATAGATATACTATCATGTCATCAGCAAATAGAGACAATTTGGCTTCCTCCTTTCCTATTTGAATACACTTTATTTCTTTTTCTTGCCTGATTGCTCTGGCTAGAACTCCCAGTACTATATTGAATAGGAGTGGTGACGGAGGGCATCCTTGTCTAGTGCCAGATTTCAAAGGGAATGCTTCCAGTTTTTGCCCATTCAGTATGATATTGGCTGTTGGTTTGTTGTAAATAGCTTTTATTATTTTGTGATACATTCCATCAATACCGAGTTTATTGAGGGTTTTTAGCATAAAGGGCTGTTCAATTTTGTCAAAGGCCTTCTCTGCATCAATTGAGATAATCATGTGGTTTTTGTTTTTGGTTCTGTTTATGTGGTGAATTACGTTTATAGACTTGCATATGTTGAACCAGCCTTGCATCCCCAGGATGAATCCTACTTGATCATGGTGGATAAGCTTTTTGATGTGCTGTTGCAATCGGCTTGCCAGTATTTTATTGAAGATTTTTGCATCTATGTTCATCATGGATATTGGCCTGAAGTTTTCTTTTCTTGTTGAGTCTCTGCCGGGTTTTGGTATCAGGATGATGTTGGTCTCATAAAATGATCTGGGAAGGATTCCCTCTTTTTGGATTATTTGGAATAGTTTCAGAAGGAATGGTAACAGTTCCTCTTTGTGTGTCTGGTAGAATTCGGCTGTGAACCCATCTGGACCTGGGCTTTTTTGTGTGTGGTAGACCCTTTATTGCTGCCTCAACTTCAGACCTTGTTATTGGTCTATTCATAGTTTCAGCTTCCTCCTGGTTTAGGTTTGGGAGGACACAAGTGTCCAGGAATTTATCCATTTCTTCCAGGTTTACTAGTTTATGTGCATAGAGTTGTTTGTAATATTCTCTGATGATGGTTTGAATTTCTGTGGAATCCATGGTGATTTCCCCTTTATCATTTTTTATTGCATCTATTTGGTTATTCTCTCTTTTCTTTTTTATTAATCTGGCTAGTGGTCTGTCTATTTTGTTGATCTTTTCAAAAAAACAGCTCTTGGATTTATTACTTTTTGAAGTTTTTCGTGTCTTCATCTCCTTCAGTTCAGCTCTGATCTTAGTTATTTCTTGTCTTCTGCTAGGTTTTGAATTTTTTTGATCTTGCTCCTCTAGCTCTTTCAATTTTGATGATAGGGTGTCAATTTTGGATCTCTCCGCTCTTCTCATGTGGGCTCTTATTGCTATATATTTTCCTTTAGAGACTGCTTTAAATGTGTCCCAGAGATTCTGGTATGTTGTGTCTTTGTTCTCGTTGGTTTTGAAGAACTTCTTTATTTCTGCCTTCATTTCATTGTTTTTTCAGTCAACATCCAAGAGCCAGTTGTTCAGTTTCCATGAAGCTGTGTGGTTCTGAGTTAGTTTCTGAATTCTGAGTTCTAACTTGATTGCACTATGGTCTGAGAGACTGTTTGTTATGATTTCAGTTGTTTTGCATTTGCTGAGCAGTGCTTTACTTCCAATTATGTGGGCAGTTTTAGAGTAGGTGTGATGTGGTGCTGAGAAGAATGTATATTCTGTGGATTTCGGGTGGAGAGTTCTGTAAATGTCTATCAGGGTTGCTTGTTCCAGGTCTGAGTTCACGTCCTGGATATCCTTGTGAATTTTCTGTCTCATTGATCTGTCTAATATTGACAGTGGAGTGTTAAAGTCTCCCACTATTATTGTGTGGGAGTCTAAGTCTCTTTGTAAGTCATTAAGAACTTGCCTTATATATCTGGGTGCTCCTGTATTGGGTCCATATTTAGGATCGTTAGCTCTTCTTGTTGTATTGATCCTTTTACCATTATGTAATGTCCTTCTTTGTCTCTTTTGATCTTTGTTGCTTTAAAGTATATTTTATCAGAGATGAGAATTGCAACTCCTGCTTTTTTTTTGCTCTCCATTTGCTTGGTAAATCTTCCTCCATCCCTTTATTTTGAGCCTTTGTGTATCCTTGCCTGTGAGATGGGTTTCCTGGATACAGCACACTGATGGGTTTTGGATTTTTATCCAATTTGCCAGTCTGTGTCTTTTGATTGGTGCATTTAGCCCATTTACATTTAGGGTTAATATTGTTATGTGTGAATTTGATACTGCCATTTTGATGCTAACTGGCTGTTTTGCCCGTTAGATGATGCAGATTCTTCATTTTGTTGATGCTCTTTAGCATTTGGTATGTTTTTGGAATGGCTGGTAATGGTTGTTCCTTTCTATGTGCAGTGCTTCTTTCAGGAGCTCTTGTAAAGCAGGCCTGGTGGTGATAAAATCTCTGAGTACTTGCTTGTTCGTGAAGGATTTTATTTTTCCTTCACTTATGAAGCTCAGTTTGGCTGGATATGAGATTCTGGGTTGAAAGTTCTTCTCTTTAAGGTTGTTGAATATCGGCCCCCACTCTCTTCTGGCTTGTAGGGTTTCTGCCGAGAGATCTGCTGTGAGTCTGATGGGCTTCCCTTTGTGGGTGACCCGACCTTTCTCTCTGGCTGCCCTCAGCATTTTATCCTTCATTTCAACCCTGGTGAATCTGATGATTATGTGCCTTGGGGTTGCTCTTCTTGAGGAATATCTTTGTGGTGTCCTCTGTATTTCCTGGACTTGAATATTGGCCTGCCTTGCTAGGTTGGGGAAATTTTCCTGGATAATATCCTGAAGAATATTTTCCAGCTTGGATTCATTCTCTTTGTCACATTCAGGTACACCTATCAAACGTAGATTAGGTCTCTTCACATAGTCCCACATTTCTTGGAGACTTTGTTCATTCCTTTTTGCATTTTTTTCTCTAATCTTGCCTTCTCATTTTATTTCATTGAGTTGATCTTTGACCTCTGATATCCTTTCTTCTGCTTGGTCAATTCAGCTGTTGAAACTTGTGCATGCTTCACAAAGTTCTTGTGTTGTGTTTTTCAGCTCCATTAATTCACTCATATTTGTCTCTAAGTTGTCCATTCTTGTTATCATTTCCTCAAATCTTTTTTCAAGGTTCTTAGTTTCTTTGCATTGAGTTAGAACGTGTTCTTCTAGCTCATGGAAGTTTCTCATTACCCACCTTCTGATGTCTGATTCTGTCATTTCATCACACTCGTTCTCTGTCCAGCTTTGTTCCCTTGCTGGTGAGGGGTTGTGGTCCCTTGTAGGAGGTGAGGTGTTCCAGTTTCCGGTGTTTTCCTCCTTTTTGCACTGGTTTCTTCCCATCTTTGTGGATTTATCCACCTGTCATTTGAGTAGTTGCTGACTTTCTTATTGGGTCTCTGAGTGGACGTCCAGATTGTTGATGATGAAGTATTTCTGTTTCTTAGTTTTCCTTCTAACAGTCTAGCCCCTCTGCTGTAGGACTGCTGAGGTCCACTCCAGGCCTTGCTTGCCTGGGGAACACCTGTAGCAGCTGCGGAACAGTGAGGGTTACTACCAGTTTCTTCTTCTGCTATCTTGGTCCCAGAATGATGCCCACCAAATGTCAGTCTGATCAGTCCTTTGTGAGGTGACTCTTTGGATATATGGGGTCAGGGAGCTGCTTGAGGAGACAGTCTGCACTTTATAGGAGCTCAAGTGCTGAGCTGTGAGCTCCGTTGTTCATTCAGGGCTGCTTGGCAGGTACATTTAAGTCTGCTGCAGCAGAACTCATAAAGCCTTTTTTTTTTTCCTGAGGTGCTCTGTCCTGGGGAGTTAGGGCTTTATTTATGAGTATCCGTTGCACTGTCCTGCCCAGCAAGGAGGCAGTCTAGTCACTGCCTGCTTGCAGAGGCTATGCTGAGCTGCTCTGGGCTCTGCCCTGCTGCCATGGGCTCTGCCCTGTTGCCATGGGCTCCACCCTGCTGCCCTGTGTAATTCCCTGTAGTCCTGTTTATATGGGTGTGGTTAGAGCTGCCGTGGCGATGGTGGCCCGCCTCTGTAATGGCAGACTCTCTCTGTTATGGCGGGTTGCCTCGGCAATGGCGGGTTGCCTCAGCAACATCAGGCTGTGTCAGCAATGGCAGAGTACCTCCATAGGGGTGGAGTGCCTCAGTAATGGCGGACATCCCTCCCCCACCAAGCTGCACCGTCCTGGGTTCAGCTGTGTTTGCCATGAAACTCTGAACCCTGAGTGTTTCCAATTGCTGTTTTGTTTGTTTGTGTGGGGGTGGGGCCTGCCACGCCTGATCACCTGGCTCCCTGCCTCAGAGCCCTTTTTTTTTTTTTTTTAAAGTTGAGCAGTTGACTCTCTCCCAGGTGTTCCAGTTGCCTGCTGAAAGGGCACCGGGATCTGTGTGATTTCCTCTGCAGCGACCCACTGTGCTGGCTGAAACAACGTCGCTGCCCGGGACTCTCCTGGCCTGGCTTACTGTTTAAGTCCTGTTTAATCAGATGAATGTGCTAATCTGCCTTCCCATATCTCAAATTGCCAGTTTAACAGGGCAACCAGACCAATGTATTTAGTACAAAGTGCCACTGCACTGTGGTGCCAGCCCAAACAGCCGCGCCAGCCCAAACAGCTGTGCTGGTGGCCCATGGGGCTCCTACACCTGGGAATCTCGTGGTCTGTGGGCAATAAAGATCCATCTGGAAATGCGGCATCCACTCACCCTCTATACTTTCACTGGGAGCTACAATTCTGAGTTGCTCCTATAGCACCATCTTCTTCTCTCCCCCCAGTTTTCCATTTTTAAAAATTGTATTAATTTGGCCGGGTGCGGTGGCTCAAGCCTGTAATCCCAGCACTTTGGGAGGCCGAGGCGGGTGGATCACGAGGTCAACAGATCGAGACCATCTTGGTCAACATGGTGAAACCCCGTCTCTACTAAAATTACAAAAAAATTAGCTGGGCACGGTGGTGCGTGCCTGTAATCCCAGCTGCTCGGGAGGCTGAGGCAGGAGAATTGCCTGAACCCAGGAGATGGAGGTTGCGGTGAGCCGAGATCGTGCCATTGCACTCCAGCCTGGGTAACAAGAGCGAAACTCCGTCTCAAAAAAAAAAAAAAAAAAAAAAATTGTATTAATTTGAAATGATTTTAGGGTTTTAAAAAAAGTTGTGAGGCTGGGCACAGTGGCTCATGCCCATAATCCCAGCCACAAGATGGGAGGATCACTTGAGACCAGGAGTTCAAGATCATCCTAGGCAACAAAGTGAGACCTCGTCTCTACAAAAAATAAAACAATTAGCCCTGTATGGTGGCACACACCTATAGTCACATCTTCTCGGAAAGTGGAGACAGAAGGAGTGCTTGAGCCTAGGAGTTCAGCTGCAGTAAGCTGTGATTGCACCACTGCAGTCCATCCTGGGTGGCAGAGTGAGACTCTATCTCTACAAAAAAAAAAAAAGATGCAAAAAAATGTTCACAGACTTCCCATTCCTTCTACACCCAGCTTCCCCTAATGTTGGCATCTTACTTATCTAACCCAGAAAATTAACACTGACACAATACTATTAACTAATCTATAGACCTAACTTGAACTTGGCCAGTTATCCCACTGACGTTCTTTTCCAGGTCTGAGATCCAGCTCAGGATCCCAACTGCGTAGTTGTCATGTCTTCTTAGTCTTCTATGGTCTGAGAAAGTTCCTCAGCCTTCTTCATGTTTTGACACTTGAAAAGTACTAGGGAGTTATTTTGTAGAATGCCCCTGAATTTGTTTGGTGATGGTTTTAAAAAATTGTCCTTCCACTTTTATTTTAAGCGCAGGGGTACATGTGCAGGAAGGGCAGGTTTGTTACATGGGTAAATGTGTGCCATGGTGGTTTGTGCACAGATCTGCCTGTTGCCCAGGGGTCAGCCCAGCATCCATCAGCCATTCTTCCTGATGGGCAGGGATGCCCTCCCTGCCCATCAGGAAGAATGGCTGTCCCTTCCCCAACACCCCTTGTTTGGCCTTTTCTTGTGATCATATCAAGGCATGTCTTTCTGGCAAGAATACCTCAGAAGTGCTGTCATGCCCTTAGTACATCATATGCAGGGGTGTATGATGTTATCATGTCCCATTACTGGTGATTTAAATTTTGATGACTTGGTTAAAATGGTATCTGCCAAATTTCTTCACTGTAAAGTTATTATTTTCCCCTTTGTAAATGATAAGTATCTTACGGTGAGATGCACTTTGATACCATGTAAATATCTGTTTCTCACATTTTCATCCTCTAATCTTAATATTCATCAATGATTCTTGCCTGCAGCCATTATAAATGCTGCTTGCCTAATGGTGACTTTTGTATTTTCATCATTTTTTCTGTACTTATTACTGTAGAATTCTACAGTAAGGAAGAGCTGTCCCTTTCATACTATTTATTTGGTTATTTATTTATATCATTACGGACTCATATATTTATTCTATGGATCATAACCTATTACTATCATTATTTATTTTGTGGCTAAAATTGTCCCAGATTTGGCTGCTGAGGATGCCTTCAGTCTGGCTCCTGTGTTCGATGTGCCCCATCACTTAAGGGTGCTTTCTTGCTTTCTGGTACCAAAAGATACTTTATAACCACCTTGCACTGTCCCTTCTCTATAGGGCTGTTGGGCCCCATAGCGTCGTGGGGTGTTCCTTATGCTGTGCTGAGGTGCAGGAACTGGGAAGTAAAGAGACAGGACACTGAAGAACTGGTGAAGAGCCGCTGGACTTGGGGGGCCATGCAACCTGTGAGTGGAGATCAGTGAGAGCTCCGAATGCCCAGAAGCGTCTGTATTTCTTAGGTACAAGCAGGGGGCAGGGTCGTCAGTGAGGGCATCATTTATAGGCTTAGTAATAGGGCATACATAATCACATGAGTCACAAGTGAGGGGGCCACCTCATTATGTCACCTGGGCAGAGAAGTGGGCCATGCACAGTAGGGGGCCATGCTGTGTGCAGTAGTAGAGGGTTGTGTACAGAAAAGGGGTCCATCTCCATTAGGTCACTGAGGCAAGGAGGTGGGCTGTGTGCAACAGATGTCTTGTGCAACACTTCTTATCTGGGGGCTGGAGACTTCAAAGGATTTCCAATAGAAGGATACTGTAAGCCAATGCAGTGGGAGCTGACAGACTTGTGCTCCTCTCTTAAGATATTTATGGGAGGATGATTTGAGCTAGCACAGAAGTGAGAAAAGACTGACAGGGTGTACAGCCTCCATGCCTGGTCACACCAGAGGAGTTCTTCTCCCTCGGTTATTTCCAGGATCTCAGGCCTGAGGCCTACTTTCCACAGGAACTGGATGCAAGGCACTACAACTCCTTTATCAGGAGGAGAGGCTCTTGCTCCAAGCCTGCCATATGGAGTATTTCCTTTCAGGCAGGGACGCCACCACCTGGGTCTTTGGTTCTTGTCCTGGTCTGGCTGTTTTCCCACGTACTGCTTCTGTTCTGTGACTGCTCTAGGCATTCCTCCTACTACAAACTACTATGTGGTTATATGGAAGGATTCTATAATGCCCATTGATGATAGACTGGACAGGGAAAATGTGACACATATATACCATGGAATACTATGCAGCCATCAAAAATGATGAGTGCATGTCCTTTGTAGGGACATAGATGAACCTGGAAACCATCATTCTGAGCAAACCAACACAGGAACAGAAAATCAAACACCACATGTTCTCACTCATAGGCGGGTTTTGAACAATGAGAACACATGGACACAGGGAGGGGAGCATCACACAATGAGGTCTGTTGCGGGGCTCTAGGGGAGGGGCAGTGGGGGGTAGAGAGTTGGGGAGGGATAACATGGGGAGAAATGCCAGATATAGGTGATGGGGATGGAGGCAGCAAACCACACTGCCATGTATGTACCTATGCAACAATCCTGCATGTTCTTCACATGTACCCCAGAACCTAAAGTGCAATTATATATATATAATTATATGTATGTATAATATATATAATTATATATATACATATATATATAAAGAAGGATTCTATAAATCAGCACTAAATGTATCAGTACAGCTCCGACAACAATACCTATATGATTATGTAGAACTAAGTATGCTAGATGTGTTAAGTATGTTTATACAAGCTAGATATATGTAAGCAGTAAGCTATACTTCAGATACTAATACTATAAACTACTATATGATTGTATATGAAGGATTATATAAAGGAAATAGCTGAGTAATAATACTATAAACTAAGATATTCTTCAGGCACGAATTGTGCCTGGGGTCTGGACAGTTCTCCTTCCTCAGTGCCCATGGGGGATACTTCTCCAATCCTGGAATCAACCACTTCTCCAAAGAACCCTGTTTCTTTTATTTAGGAACCAAGATCTGAGTACTAGGTGTGCTCATTGCTACTAAGCTGATATTTTTTCTAGGCCATCTAGTGGACAGAGCTAGAAAATAGACATGTACACATTGTCTGTCTGTCTGTCTGTCTATCAGTCAATCTATCATGAGTCCATTCTGGCACCTTTGGTTCCATTACAACACCACAGTCTTTATTCTAGTCTTCTCCATCGTGCGTGTGTGTGTGTGTGTGTGTGTGTGTGCATGTGTGTGTGTGTTTCTTTGTTTTTTAGACAGAGTCTCACTCTGTCACCCAAGCTGGAGTGCAGTGGTGCCATCTCGGCTCACTAAAACCTCTGCCTCCTGGGTTCAAGCAATTCTCCTGCCTCAGCCTCCAGAGTAGCTGGGATTACAGGTACATGCCACCATATCCAGCTAATTTTTGTATTTTTTAGTAGAGATGGGGTTTCACCATGTTGGCCAGGCTGATCTTGAACTCCTGACCTCAGCTGATCCACCTGTCTTGGCCTCCAAAGTGTTGGGATTACAGGTGTGAGCCACCGCACCCAGCCTCCCTGTCCTTTCTTATAACTTTTTTCTCTAACAGAAACCTAGCACTTATTATCTACAGTATAGTTACTTATTTGCTTATATAGAGCATACACTCAGTTTCAGAACTGCAAATCCATCTCTGTGAACAGCAAATTTGCTACGTAGGGCAACAATACTTGTGTACAGTTCTTTTCGTTGTTGGCTTTACAATATGTAGTTGATACACTATTTTTCAAAGTGACTTAGGTTAGCCCTCGTCTTCCCATCCTTTTCAATGCAGTTCTAATGGTTATTTGTATTACGTTAGGTTTATTTGCTGCTGTTTGGATTACTTCTGTGTACAGATTGGTTTTAATTAATTACTTATTTGGGGATGGGGCGTATGTGAAACCTTGCTAAGGTTCTAAATTGAGAATTCCACAAAAAGCTACGCTCAGAGAACTGTCCCTCCCCTCCCATCCCATCTACCCCATTCCATTCCCTCATTCTTCTCG
The DNA here is from genome assembly GCF_049354715.1 of Callithrix jacchus. NCBI lineage: Eukaryota > Metazoa > Chordata > Mammalia > Primates > Cebidae > Callithrix > Callithrix jacchus. The sequence goes on from NC_133518.1 coordinate 76,172,413, forward strand.
CCCATTCCCACCCACTCACCCCCAGAGATAATCAATCTCATTAGTTTGTGACTTATCCTCCTGTGGCTTTTTTCACAAATGACCAGATATATGTATATTCCTACATCCCCTTTTATTACATGAAGAGCAGCTTACTAGAGCTACTCCAGCATTTGCTCTCTTCACTTTCCAATATGGTCTGGAAATCATTCCGTATCAATGAATAGACATTTTCCTCGTTCTTTTTGACAGCTGCGTAATATCACTGTGTTTTGAGATGGCCTCACCCTGTCACCCAGGGTGGAGTACAGTGGAGCAGTCATAGCTCTCTGCAGCTTCAGTCTCCTGGGCTCAAGTGACCCTCCTGCTTTAGCCTCCCGAGTAGCTGGGACTAACAGCACGCACCACTACACCTGGCTAATTATTTTATGTATTGTAGAGATGGGGTCTTATTTTGTTGGCCAGGCTGGTCTTGAACTCCTAGGCTCAAGCAGTCCTCCTGCCTCAGCCTCCCAAAGTGCTGGGATTACAGGTGACAGGCACTGCGCCAACTCTAGTGTTGCACTAAGTGTTTACCCAACTAGTCTCTTATGTATATGGATATTTAGGTTGTTCCCAATATTTTGCAATACAATCAATGCTGCTGTGCAAATAATCTTGTACACATGTATGTTCTTATTGTTGAAAGTGTGTCTTCGGGGTGAATTCCCAGAAGTGAGATTGCTAAATCAAAAAGTAAGTGTATACATGTTTTTTAGGGGTATCGGTGGTCTGTAGGGCTGCCCCCAGTCCCTGTGATTCACCAGAAGCATTCATGGGCCTCAAAAGTTATTATAGCGCTGGGTGTGATGGCTCATGCCTGTAATCCCAGAGTTTTGGGAGGTCAAGGTGGGCAGATCACCTGAGGTAAGGAGTTCGAGACCAGCATGGACATATGGTAAAACCTTGCCTCTACCAAAAATACAAAATTAGTTAGGTTTGGTGGCATGTGCCTGTTGTCACAGCTACTTGGGAAGCTGAGGCAGGAGTATCAGTTGAACCTGGGAGGCAGAGGTTGCAGTGAGCCATGATCACACCACTGCATTCCAGCCTGGATGACAGAGCGAGATTCTGCTCAAAAAGAAGTGATTATATACACTACTACAATTTATTGCAACAAAAGGGTACAATGCAAGGTCAATAAGGGGAAAAGGCACATAGGGTGGAGTCTGGAGGATACTGGTATTATCTTCTCCAAATGAAAGTACACAGGACGCCCTTACTCTCCCAGCAGTGACCTGCAACAGCCTGTTTGAAGTCTTTTCTGCCAGGGACTCTCTCTGAGCCCGAGAGCTCAGCATTTTTCCTGGGGGTTGAGCATGAAGCCACACAGTGCCTTTGTGACTAACCGTAATTACTGAAACTTCATTGCCCAGTTTCAGAACCCAAGCAGGAAGGCTGTTCAGTATAAGACATGAGCTATCTGGAAAGCTGGTACACCATGGCTGACACTTCCAACCATGCCAAACATTCTTTTTAAACTTATTTTTAGAGATAAGGTCTTGCTCACTGCAGCCTCAAACTCCTGGGCTCAAGCTATCAGGAGTGGCTCAGCCTCCCAAGGGGGCTGGGACTATAGGCATATTCCATCATGCCTGGGTAATTTTTTATTGTTTATTTAGAGATAGGGGTGGGGATGTCTTGCTATATTGTGTAGGCTGGTCTTGAACTCCAGACCTCAACCAATTCTCCCGCCTCAGCCTTCCCAGTGCTGGGAGTACAGGCATGAGTCACTGCACCTGGCCCCAAACACTCTTAAAGGTAGCACAGAGAACACTCCAAAAGTTCAGTTCCAGAGTCAGCCAAGGATGAATCACTCAAGCAGTTCTTTCTGAGCATGTGCAAGACGTAAACATATCAGGGCGTCTGGGTTAACTCATTCTTTCTTATCAGGTATTGCCAAATTGTCCTTCAGAAAGGTTGTACCGGTTTGCCTTCCCATGAGTAATGTATGAAAATGCTTGTTTCCCCACAGCCTCATCAACAAAATGTGCCAGTGTGATAGGTGAGAAATGCTATCATAGTATTACTGTCATTAGCATTTCAGAAAATTTTGAGTGACTTTGAAGATTTTCTTACTGAGTGGCATACTTCCACAAATTACGTTTACAGAAATGCAATTGACTTTTATGTACTCACATTATTAGCAGCTACCTTGCTAAGCTCTCCTCTTGTTTCTAGTTATCTGTAGATTCTTTTGGATTTTATTTTCTTTTAAATCTTATGCCTTTCATTCTCTTTCTTATCTCTTATCTCACTGCACTGGCTAGGGCCACCCAGTATAACGTTGAGTAAGTGTGGGCATCTTTGCCTTTCCTCTGATTTTGAAAGGGATACTTTTAATGTTTCCCTTTTAGGATTTTTTTGGGAGGGAGATAGTTTTTGTTATTAAATCAAAGAATTTCTCATTTTTCTTAGGATTTTTCTTTAAAAATCACAAATTGTCAAATTCAATCAAATGCATTTTCTGCATCTATAAGCATGATCATATGGTCTTCTCCATTGATCTATTAAGTATTGATCTATTACTTATATAAGTATTTATATATTTTATAATAGTAAAACCATCTTTGCATTTCTGGTTAAAACTGTTTTTAATTGGCCATGCATGGTGGCAGACTGCCAAGGCAGGCAGATTGCTTGAGCTCAGGAGTTCGAGACCAGCCTGGACAACATTGCAAGATCTTGTCTCTACAGAAAATATAAAAATTAGCCAGGTGTGGTGGGTGTGCCTGTAGTCTCACCTATTCAGGGGGCTGAGGTAGGAAGATTGCTTGAGCCTGGGAGGTCAAGGCTGCTGTGAGCTGAGGTTGTGCCACTGCACTCTAGCCTAGGTGACCAAGTGAGACACTGTCTCAAAGATAAAATAAAAACTGTCTTTACTGTGATATATTTTTCTCTTAATATGCTATTAAATTTGATTTACTGACATTGTATTTAGAGTTTTTGCATCCATTTTTATTAATAAAATATATCTGTGATTTCCTTTATTGTACTGTACTTTTCTAGTCGTGCTATCAGAGTAAAATTCTTTGGGAGTATATATATTTTCCTATTCCCTGAAAATAAATTGTATACATGGGAATGATCTGTCCCATGAAAGTTTGGTAGTCTTGTTTTCTAATCTTGCCAAAAGAAAAAATAAAATAAAATAAAAAAAAAGAAGGTTTGGTAGTCAGGCACTTACTTTGTAAGAAGATTTTTTACTTCTACTTTAATTTAGTCATTATAGAACTTTTAAGACTTTCCATTTATTCTTAAATCTGTTTTGAGTAATTTCGTTTTAGGGATTTAATAATCTAAGTTTTCAGATTCATTGGTATAAAGTTGATGTTAGTATCCAGTTAATATTTTCAGTCTTGCTATATCTGTATATTCCTTTTTGCATATGTAAAAGACTTATTTGTACCTTCTGTCTTTTAAAAACGTTTTTACATAATTTCCCTCAAGGTTTGTCTATCCCTATTCAAGGACTGACTTTGAACTTTGATTCCCTTTCTTATACTTCTGTTTCTAGTTCCTCTATTTTTGTCGTGACTTTACTCCCTCCTTCCTCTACTTTCTTTAGATTTATTCCTTTGTGTTTTTTCCCACTTCCTATAATGGGTGTTTAGTTGATTAATTTTCAGTCTTTACGATTTTCTATTATAAAGCACTTAAAGCTATAAACTTCACACAAGTACCACTTTTTATACTGCCCATACGTTTTGATATGTTATGGTTCTTATTATCATTCATTTATAAATATTTGTAATCTTCCACCGTGATTTCTTCTTTAACTTGTGATGTATTCACAAGTTTTTTTTTTTAACTTAAAAACATATGGAGTTATCTCTATCTCTATCAGCTCTATCTATCATCATTCCATGCTCATGGGTTAGAAGACTCAATATCGTTCTTAAGATACAAATTCTTCCCCACTGTAGATGCAATACAATCTCAATGATTATATTTATCTAATACAATCAATATTTGAATTTGCACACGTTTCCCATTTTGACTGCTCATTTTTTGCATCTCCAGCTGTCCTCCAGAGACATTTTCCTTCTTATCTTTTATTTATTTATTATTTAAATATGAGCCCTTCACAAATGTGTGTGTCGTCCTTGTGCAGAGGTCATGCTAATAATCTTCGTTATATCGTTCCAATTTTAGTATATGTGCTGCCAAAGCCAGCACCCTTTTTTCTTTTAAAATTTAGTCTTTCTTCTCTTTTCTCTTAAAAGTTTAATCAAATCAGGTCTCTTGCTTGTGTGTTGTCTCAATTTCTAGTTATCTCTATAATTATCTTTTTTTTTTTTTTGAGATGGAGTTTCGCTCTTGTTACCCAGTCTGGAGTGCAATGGCGGGATCTCGGCTCACTGCAACCTCCGCATCTTGGGTTCAGGCAATTCTCCTGCCTCAGCCTCCCGAGAAGCTGGGATTACAGGCACGCGCCACCATGCCCAGCTAAATTTTTTTGTATTTTTAGTAGAGACGGGGTTTCACCATGTTGACCAGGATGGTCTCGATCTCTTGACCTTGTGATCCACCCGCCTTGGCCTCCCAAAGTGCTGGGATTACAGGCGTGAGCCACTGCACCTGGCCTATAATTATCTTTATTTTACCCTAGCTCTTGAGAGACAATTTTGCTGGGTATACATTCTAGGTGGTCTATAATTTTCCATCCACAGTTCGAAAATATTCTTCACTCTCCTGGTTTCCTTGTTAACTTTCGTCGTCTTGGTCTCTTTTTTTTTTAAATACAGAGCTTCACTCTTATTGCCCAGGCTGGAGTGCAATGACACTATCTCACCTCACCACAATCTCCACCTCCTGAGTTCAAGTGATTCTCTTGCCTCAGCCTCTTGAGCAGCTGAGATTACAGGCATGCACCACCACACCCAGCTAATTTTTTATTTTTAGTAGAGACGGGGTTTCTCCCTGTTGGTCAGGCTGGTCTTGAACTCCCAAATGCTGGTGATCCGCCTGCCTTGGCCTCCCGAAGTGCTTTTTTCTTTTTTTTTTTTTTTTTTTGAGACAGGGTCTTGCTCTATTACCCAGGCTGGAGTGCAGTGGCATGATCATGGCTCACTGCAGCCTCAACCTCCCTGGGCTCAGGTGATCCTTCCACCTCAGCCTCCTGAGCAGCTAAGATCACAGGCACATGCCATCAATCCTGGCTAAGTGTTTTTTTTTTTTCTTTTGTATTTTCTTGTAGAGACAGGGTTTCACTGTGTTGCCTAGGCTGGTCTTGAACCCCCGGGCTCAAGCGATCTACTTGCCTGTGCCTGCTTCTAATGGGAGACTGCTGAGGCTGTTCATTAGTCAGTGGCCTGTCTTCTCTCCAGCTGATTTTCAAGATCTTTTCTTTGTCATTGGTGTCTTGCAGCTTCACGGCAATGTGTCTAGCCGTGGGTTTATTTTTATTTATCCTGCTGGAGATAAGTTACATTTCCTGGACCTAAGAATTTGTTTTAAAAGTTTTAGAAAAGGTATTCTTTTTATTTTTTTAATGCTTCCCATTTCTTCTTGTGGGCTTCCAATTAGATACACATTAAATCTTGGACCTACCAAGTTTCCTGACCTGTCTCTTGCATTTCAGCAGTTTATTCCAGTTCACTGATACTTTGTGTCAAATATAACTTTCTCTTAGCGTTTTCATCTCAACAAAGACAACAACTTGCCATTCAGCAAGCTTTCATTTTTAAAAGTTCCTCATCTTCCTTCCCAAGGTGTCTGCTTTTTCCTGATTGTTGTTGTAAGTTCATTTTTGTATTACAGCTTTCATTTCCTTAAAAAGTTCATACAATAGCTATTCTAAATTTTGTATCTGACACTTTGAACATCTGTAGTCTAAAAGTCTGTGGTTTCTGGGTTCTGTTGACTCTTAGAGCGGCTTGCCTTCTCAAGGTGCAACGTCTTTGCTTGATGTTCATCTGTAAGAATCTTGCAGAATCAACTTGAAGAAATTTTCCTGCACAGAAGACTCGCTTCTGCCTCTGCTCGGAGCCAAGGGATGCCCCACACCAGGAACTGTTAGGCCTGTTGAGGGTTTGGCTCAAAACAGAGTTTTAAGCTTAATATCCCCTTCTTGCTGCTGTTACAAGACACTTACAGTCAGTATCGCTCCCCTTCCTCCTTCCCCGTGCCTGCCTTCCCAGTTTGGCTCCTGCTCTACCACTGCACCAGGGCACGAGCCTTGGTGACCCACCTTGGTGGCCCAGGCTTCCAGCCTTCCACCTTGGGCCCAGCTGATGCTGATGCAGACCTTTATTTTTGAAGAAAAGATCCCTAGGGACCTCTCCTACCCCTTGTAAGCCCATTGGTGCCTCAGGGTGTGTAAACAAAAAGTTTCATTTGCGGAGAAGTTGCAGGAGACAGTTCCTCTTCCTCAGAGCTTAGTCCTTCGTGACAACAGCAGCACAGCATTTTCTAAAACATTAAAAATCTTAATTATACCAAAAAACCTGGATGGTTGGGTCAGTGGGGAATAAATCCTATTAACTAAGAAAGCAAGTGAGGGAACTACTGAGAAGGTCAAGGTTGGACTCCAGATTGCTTCAAGCCAGAGGCCAATTCCTGGTCAGTGGCTCCCATGCTAGTCTTGATGTTTAGGAAGTGGTGTCAGCAGAGACTGAGCTGCACACTTTCTCTGGACAGATGGCAGGAGAAGAGAACTTCAAGGAGGAGCTCAGATCCCAGGATGCTCCCAGGAACTTGAAGGGGTGTGAAGCAGCAGGGCATCCATATTCCCGGCTTCTGAAGATGCTGTTACGCAGATTGAGGGGTGTCACCACCAAGCAGGATGACAAGTTTGCCAACCTCCTGGTTGCGGTGGGGGAGTTCGGCACCTTCCACTGAGGCTGGTGGCCCTCACCTTTATCCCCAGCATCCTGTCGGCCTTCTTCACGTTTGCTGACCACTTCGTGTTCACAGCCCAGAAGCCCTATTGCAACACCAGCTGGATCCTGGCAGTGGGCCCCTACCTGTCTGAAGCTGAGCAGCTGAATCTGACCATACCCCGGGCACCCAACGGCAGTTTCCTGACCTGCCTCATGTACCTTCCTGTGCCCTGGAGTCTGGATTCTATCATCCACTTTGGCCTCAATGACACAGACAGATGCCGAAATGGATGGATCTATCCTGACTCTAAGAAGTGATAGCTGATCATTGAGGTATGCCTTGTCCTGGGTTGTCTGTAACTACCCCACAGGCTCAGAGTTGTGCCTCCTACCCTCACCGAACAGATGGGGAAACTGAGGCTCAGGGATGGGAAGCAATTGGCCTGAGGTCACCCTGCAGAGGTAGAGCTTGGGCAGAAAATGAGGGTTCCTGCTGCCTAGCCCTGGTTCTGCCTATCTATAGAGTACATTTGGGGTAAAGACAGCAGTGGCATGGCAGGGTAGCTGTGGCTTTGCCCTTAGAACTCACAAAAGGTAGGGCTCAGGGAAAGAAGCAGCTTTGATCAGGCATCTCTTACAGGGATTCCCAACCTGAGCTGCCATCTAGGCCCTTCATGACACAGACCAGCCTAGTGTGAGTCTGCCGGTGGGGCCTAGCACCTGCCTTTGGGAAAGGGTCTGCACTGACTCCTGCCTTTGCTCAGTTTCCCACTCCATCCCCACACCTCCTGGCCTGTGCCTCTGGTCACTCTCTCCAGGCCCAGCTCTCAGGGTGGAGCCTGTGCGGGATGGGTTGCAAAGGTAATAGAGCAAAGGCATCAGCGGATGCACGCTGCACCCAGTTACCTGCCCTTCCCCAGGTCCCCTTGGCCTATGGGCCTCACCCTGGGGTGAGGCTCAGTCTCTGGACCCAAAGGGGTGCCCGTGGCCGATCCCTGTGTCTGACCCACAGTTTGACTTGGTATGTCCCATGGAGCATAAGGAGGACACCCCGCAGATAGCGTTCATGGCAGGGCTCCTGATAGGCTCACTCGTTTTCTGGCTCATAGCTGATAAGTGAGTCCCTGGGAATTTCTGCTGGTCCCCGAGCCGCCCACCTCTCCTCATGGCATTCAGGGTTGAAGTGTCAGGCTGAGGGAGGTAAAGGTAGGGGTTCTCCAGGAGCCCATGGATGGCTCAGGGCCTGGCCCAGGTATATCCGGCTGGGGTCAGCCATGAGGTCCTGTTGCTTGGTGCAGCCTCCCTTTGATGCCTGTAGGATGGGCTGTTTCCCTGCCATCCTGCTGTCGCTGCTGGGGCTGATCATCTTCGGCTTCAGGACAGCCTTCGTGAACAGCTTCCACCTGTATTTGTTCTTTCACTTTGCCGTCTCGCAGTCAGTGGTGGGCTACACCATCAGCAGCAGTTCTTTGGGTGAGTCTGGACCTCAATGGGCAGGGTGGGGCGGCACAGGGGCGTGGCGGCATAGGCGGGTGACAAGGGGGCGGGGCAGGACTGCAAGAGGGCGTGGTGGGGACGTGGCAGCATAGGTGGGGTGGCAAGGGGCGTGGCGGAAAGGGGGCTTGGCAGCATAGGTGGGAGGCAAGGGGGTGGGACAGGGCTGCAAGAGGGCGTGGCCGGGGCGTGGTGGTGCGGGCACCTACTGGGAGCCCACAGGACCCCAGGCCTAATTGGGCAGGCAAAAGTGTAAGGGATCTCCTCTCCTGGCTGCCTGGAGTTGCCAGAGAATCAGTGCCCTGGCTGCCCTTCCATCCTCATCCTCCTTCCTAACTCCCTCATACCCCACACCTTCCACCACATACTCCTTACGTACCCCCAAGTCCCATGGGTTACCCTTATTGAGCCCTTAAGAAAGGCCAGGCAAAAAAAGAAGAAAGAAAGAAAGAGAGAGAGAGAAAGGAAGGAAGGAAGGAGAAAGAGGAGGAAGAGGAGGAAGAGGAAGAAGAAGAAAGAGAGAGAGAGAAAGAAAGAAGAGAAGGAGGAGAAGGAGGAGGAGGGGAAGAAAGAGCAGGCCGTTGCTAAGCCCTTTATATGCATTTCCTCCTGGCATGCTCTCTTCGGCCGGCACTATTCTATTACTCCTTCAGCTGAGGCGGACACTTGAGCCTCAGAGAAGTTTGCCACTTTCACAGAGTCACACAGCAACTAAGTGAAGAAGCTGGGACTTCAACCCAGGCCTATGAGATGCTAAAGCACCCAGGGCAGCCTTATAGCTGCAGCTGCGAGGTTGCTGAGGGTGTCCTGGCAGGAGACCCTCTTCTGGTTGGGAGCCCTAGGCTTAGATAGCCAAAGCACAGACACACTCAGAGCAAAGATGAGGACAGTGATGCCTGGCCTGGCTGTGCGTCAGCCTACATGTTGGCTCTTGTGTCTTTTCTATGAGAGGCACATGGTCAGACAGGGATGTGCAGAGGGAGCAGCCAGGTGGAGAGGGTTGGAAGCTGCGTATGATTGAGAGCTCAGGCAAGGCTATGTCCTGGCAGAACAGAGGCTCTTCCGGGCTCTGAGGGGCTGTGTCTGGACTCAGTGCAGAGACAGGCAGAAGCAGCATTGCCTGATGTCAACTGTCCAGAGCAGGTGGGGATACCCAGGAAGGCTGGATGCAGGGGCAGCTGTGGGGACCCTGAAGTGACCATGGTTTTGTCCTCTCTGCCTCTCTGCACAGCCACTGAGTGGCTCATGGACGAGCACCGGGCCCATGCCATCATCCTGGAGCACTGCTTCTTCGCCGTGGGGACTGTGTTGCTGAAGGGGATCGCCTATAGTTTTCCCCACTGGCGGCTACTGTTTCTGGTGGGTGGGGTGCCTGCGTTCCCCCTCATCTCCTATATCTGGTGAGCAAGCAAGTACAGGGCATGCACAGGGCTGGGTCTGATGGGCTGGGTGTCGATGAGTGTGGAGGGTCCTTGAAGCTGTGGGAGTGGGTGGGATTTCCCCTGGGAGAAAGTGCATGTGGATGGGATGAGATAGGAAGGCACCAAGGGCAGAGCCTCCAAACCTCAGCCTTCACCTCCTCCCCGACCCAGAGAAGACCCTCCAAGAGATGTCAGACAGGTGGTCAGAAAAGCAGAAGGAGGAGTGTTGAAGGCCAAGGGTATAAGGACAAGGGAAGGGTCAGAGTTGAAGGCAAGAGGGGTGTGTCTGGGGAAGGGCCCCCCAGCCTTGGTGACCTTCTGGAGGTAGCTTCACTGCAGTGGCAGAGGGTTGAGGAGAGACTAGGAACAGAAGAAAGGAGCCCGGAGAGGACTTCCGTAGAAGGAGGGAGAAAGGGATGATTCCTGTAACTCAGACAGAGTCCGGGAAGGGTATCCGATGTTTTGCATTTAGGGGAGTCAGAAGCAGGAACCTGAGAGAAGGACAACTGATAGGGCAAACCTTGGAGGAGTAAGGCTTGAGAACAAAAGTGAGATGGCACAGCTAACCGTGGGCAGGAGGGCAAAAGAGAGGGGCAAAAGACAAGGCGGAGAGGGCCGTGAGAAGAAGCCGAAAGAACTCGTGTGTGAAGAGTTAGGCAGTTCCACGTGAAGTAATTATCATATTTAATCTTGACCCTTCTAGAAGAAGTATGCTACTCTCACGTCATGGGAGGTGGGGAGGAGGCAGAACTGAGGCTTCAGAGGTTGGAAATAACTTGTCTAACATCACACAGCTGAAAAGTGGGGACCTGGGATTTAAACTCAGGGGCTGTCTCCAAAGCCCCTGCATTTTAACTGTACCATATGTAGTAAGGATGATAACAGATGGGGTTGACAGCATGGGGGCTGGGCACAGTGCCTCATACCTGTAACCCCAACACTTTGGGAGGCTGAGGTGGGAAGAGTCTTTGAGGCTAAGAGTTTGAGACCAGCCTGGGCAACATAGCAAGACCCCGCCTCTACACAATGTTGTTTTTTTTTTTTTTTGAGACAGAGTTTTGCTTTGTTGTCCAGGCTGGGGTGCAGTGGTGCTATCTCTGCTCACTGCAACCTCTGCCTCCCGGGATCAAGAGATTCTCCTGCCTCAACCTCTGAGTAGCCGGGACTACAGGTGTGAGCCACCATGCCCGGCTAATTCTTTTAATTTTTATTTTTAGTAGAGATGGGGTTTTGCTGTGTTAGCCAGGATGGTCTCAGTCTCCTGACCTTGTGATCCACCTGCCTTGGCTTCCCAAAGTGTTGGGATTATGGACATGAGCCACCATGCTCGACTACACAAAATTTTAAAATTAACCAGGCATGGTGGCACATGCTAGTAGTCCCAGCTACTTGGGAGGCTGAGGTGGGAGGATCACTTGAGCCCAGGAGGTCGAGGCTGCAGTAAGTTATAATTGTATTACTGTACTTCAGTCTGGGCAAAAGAGCAAGACCCTGTCTCAGAAAAAAATTCAGTCCAGTTCAATGAAAAACTTTAATCTTATATCAGATCCGCAGGCTGTTCCTGGCCCCTTGCTCAGGATAGTGGCCAAAGGGGATGAGGTCTGTTCTGACCTATTTTCTTCCTCCTGTCTCCTTGTCCTGATTTTCCAGGTTCTAGGCATGGAATGGGGACGTCAGACAAAATAGACCAAAGACTGGCATGGCAGGGGCTGTTACAGTCTCTCAGGGTCCTCTCTAGGGTAGATACTCAAATGCCATCACTCTTGGGTCCATTCGTGGGCCTTCTGAGCATTGGAGTTTCCTAACACTCCCAGCACTCTGTGGCTTCCCTCGGCTCCTGTCCCTGGCAGTTCACCCCACAGCTTCTTTCTGTAGGGTGTCTCCTCATCCTAGCACATGGGGTGCCTTTAAGATGGCAGGGTCCACTTGGCCAAAACATCTCACTATTCCCTAGCCTTCACCCTCTCGTGGTGAGCAGCTCCCACCAACCTCCTGCCTTCATTATATCCAGATGACAGATGGGCATCGTTCTCTGGGTTTCTGCAGGCCCTCAAACTCCAGGTGGCACATATAAACTCTTCTGTAATCTCTCTTACTCTCTGAAATACCAGGTCAAGCCTCCATGTTTCTGAATTCGCACGTTCCAGCCAGAGTGGGATGGCAGATGTCCTTTTTCAAAGGCGGTCCCCTCATCTCTCTAAGGAGTTCTCTTGAACTCCCCTTCAGCTAACGAGTAGATGAGAGTTGTGTGGGGAGTGAGGAGGAGAGATTCAGGACCCTGTCACTTCCAGGAACTGGATTTCCAGCCTCTATTGGTAGTCCCTTAGGAGAGAACACCAGTTTACTGGGGATCTCAAGGTCCTTCTTTTGACATAGTGTGTCCCCTAGGCCTTGTCACTGTGGGCCTGTGATGAGAGGGGCAGAACCGATGATCTGTAACGTATCTTTGGGGTCATTCTTTTAGTGGCCTCCACTGATCTACACTGGCCTCCTGATCGAACATCCGCTCCGCCGCATCCTTGGCGTTCTCTCCCAAACACACGTTTTTGTATGTGGAAAGTGAATAAACAACACGCTCAACACGAGCATTTTCCAGAGCTTTCCTTTCTGCCTTCCTGTTGGTGATAAATTCTAATTTGCTTCTCTCTTCTCACATTTGACTGTAAGTGGTCAAGAGGAGCTGTACCCTCAACACTTTGCTTAGAAACTTCCTCCACCAAATGTCCTCTTTCATCACTGACAAGTACCTTCTTTCACAAACACTAGGGCACGAATACAGCTCAGCCAAGTCCTTGGCCGTTTCGTAACAAGGATTGCCATTTTTCCAGTTTTTAATGTGTTCCTCATTTGCACCTGAGACCTCATCAGAATGTCTTTATTGTCCATATTTATATCAACATTCTGTTCATGACCTCGTAGGGAACCTCGAAGAAGATCGAGGTTTTCTTTATACTGCTCCTCCTCCGAGCCTTCACTAGAACCACCATTCCTGGCTCCGCAGGCTTTTTCTGGTGTGCACCTCCAAACTCTTTCAGCTTCTGCCCATTACCCAGTTCCAAAGGCATTTACACATTTGTTAGGTCAACATTCCACTCTTGGTACGAATTTCTGTCTTAGTCCATTCGAATTGCTGTAACAAAATGCCTTGGATGGGTAATTTATAAACAACAGAAATTTGTTGCTCACAGTTCTGGCGGCTGGGAAGTCCAAGATGAAGGCGCCAAAAGATTTAGTGTCTGATGAGGGCCCTCGAGGCAGTGCCTTCTGCTGTATCCTTACAGGGTGGAAGGCTACAAACGAGCTCCCTTAAGCCTCTTTTATAAGGTCAGTAATCCCGTTCACGAGGGCAGAGCCCGCATGACCAAATCACCTCCTGAAGATCCACCTCTTGATGTCATTATGTTATGGTGCAGTAGGAATTTTGAGGGACGCAAACACTCAGACAATAGCACTGCTGACTGTCAGAAACTCCACCCACGTTTGGGCTTCAGTGCGTTTGTTACATCTCTCCCGTTGTGTCCTTGAGAGTTGGTAACCTTTTTTTCTTCCTGTTTTTTCAGTGGGCATGGGGCGAATCCCCCATCTTTTTGAAGTCCCAGTGTAATGGCTTTCTTTAGGAGACTTCCACAGCCTTAGCATGGACAATGATGACTGATTGCTGAACCCTGGTGGGAGGGGGAGGAGCAGGGCAGGTATAAGGAACGAAGCTGTTTCTAGTGTTCTGCGTGTGTGTTTATGGCAACCAGTCGGAGTCCTGGTCAGGGAGGAAATGCTGGTATAAGAAATCAGCAAGCACAGTTTTATAAAAAAGTTACCCCGCCTTAGGGGACTGAGGCTATACCAGTCCCCAAGTACACTGCTCTGTCTCTCTGTCCTTGGGCAAGGCCTTGCCCCTCGAGGCTGGGAGAAAAATGGGGATAATCACACTAGGTCCAGGTTTGGAAGAGGACTAAACAAGAGTGTATACATGAGGGCACCGAGCACCATTCCTCACATGTAAGGGCTTTTTAAATTTGTGTGAATTCTGACTGAGAGATGGGAAAAAAACAGAGTTATTCTGAGGTCAAAGGCAGCAGGGATGTGGCAGGGAGAGATGGGGCAGAGTAGAGACCTTCACTCACCCTCCATTCACCCAGACCCATGGTCCTGCCCCTCACTCTCCCAAGGCTGCTGGAGAAACAGACAGGGAACAGGAGAAAGCCCAGCTATGAGCACGGAGGCTTCACTGGAGGCGACGGGCATGGAGGCTGGAGCCCTCAGCATGCCTCAGCAGACGGGGAGTCTCCCCAGAGAAAAAAGGAGAGAACTCTGATGACTGAGGGCGAATAAAAGAGCCGTAGACAGAGGCAGCTGGTGGTCAGGGTGTCACCTAGCAGCAGCGGGGGCCGTGTGAGGCTTAGACAGGGGAAGGGCTGACCACTAGGGAGGAGCAGAGGGCAGTTGGAGGTCATTGGTGGCCTTCAAGGCCCTGACATCCAAATCACCTCCTGCTGGCACAGGATGTCCACAGTGGAGGCCAGGAGAGGGCCAGCAGGGGTCTCTGGGCATCATGGAATGATGAGATAAGAGAGGGGCTGGCCACGCAGGATTCTCCCGCAGTCCCTCGGTGGCTGATGATGGAAGGTGAAGGAGGCCAAGCAGGTGCTACGCAGCAGGTGTGAGCAAGAAGACCATTTCTGCAAATCTGCTGAACAAGGTACAGGGCTTCTGGCCAGGGGTGGGGCTGGAGCAGTGGGTATGGAAGGGCCCTTCCCTCCTCATCCTTTCAGGTGGGACGTTGGTCCAGAGGGAACCCCAACCCACTGCCTAAGGACAATGGTGACAACAAAATTGAATCCTGCCAGGGGAAGGCCAGAAGCCAGCTGGCACTCTCAGGGGCAGGCAGGCCTATGGGTGCTGTGGGACTGCGGACCAAGCTGGGGCCTCCGTCCTGCCTCTGACTGGTCCTGCTTGCTCTGTAGCTGCAGCTGCCCAGAAAGAAGGTGACTAAGCTCTGTCCTGGACTTCTGTAAGAATAGACAACTCTGCAAGGTGACGTTGGTGATGGGCTGTGTGTGGTGAGTATCCAGGGCTCGCTGGCAGGGACTGTGAAGCGGGACTCAGGCTGGAAACTCGGGGGAGGGAGGGGAATGGTCAGGGGAGGGGAGGCAGCCCGAGGACACAGAGCACAGTCTCTGCTTATTTCTCTCCTCCGTTCCTACCCTGACCCTCGCTGCTCTGCCTCTGTCTTTATTCCTGCCTCCGTGTGTGTGTGTGTGTGTATGTGTGTACATGTGTGTGTTTGTGTGTATGTGTATATATGTGTGTATGTATGTACGTGTATGTATATGTGTTTGTGTATCTGTGTGTATGTTTGTGTTTGTGTGTGTATGTGTATATATGTGTGTGTATCTGTGTATATGTGTGTTTGTGTATGTGTGTATATGTGTACACGTGTGTTTGTGCATATGTGTATGTGTGTATATGTATATGTGTGTGTGTGTACGTGTGTGTATGTGCATGTGTATCTGTGTGTGTACGTGTGTGTGTGTGTGTGTGTGCATACATGCACATGCCTCCTGGCTTCACCCAGGTTTACCGTCAGTTACACCTATTTTGCGTTGATCCTGAGAATGAGGGAGCTGGGTGAGCCTCTACTTCAGACATGTGGTCCCCGGCATCATGGAGGTGCCTGCCCGGCTGTGCTGCCTCTTTCTCCTGCAGCAGACTGTGAGGAAGTGGAGCCTGGCTGTGGCTCTCCTCCAAGCTGTCATCTGGTGCTTGGTTCTCCTTTTCCTCCCTGAAGGTACAGCTTATCCTTCCCCTGTGGGCTGCCCACAGCCTTCCTGCTCCCCCAAACCCCTCCCCAGTACTGCCTAGACAGCCTAGGAGTCAGCCTCCTGCACCTGTAGCCTGCCAGCCCTGCAGAGGCCCTGGTACCTCCAATCCCTGGAGCACTACACCTCCTGGGTGGGGTCCCCCAGACAGGGCACCCACACTGTCTCAGAGGCCTGAGAGAGAGGGGTATGCTTTCCAGAGGAGAGCAGGCAGCCTTCTTCCACCAGATTCTGATCCATCTTAGAAGTAGGTCTAATGTGAATACATGTGAATACATGTGAATAAATGGTGGCAGAAACACTCCTTCAACTGCTGCCCCAGGCCCACCTGTCATCTGTAGCCCCTTTGACTGGGAAATGCCTGTTGTCATCTGTAACATCACCAGGAATAACCTGCCCACTGAAAATGGAGCATATCGTTGGGCTCAGCACTCAGGAACAGCTCTTGCATGCAGGCCCCTCCTTTCCAGGGGGGCTCAGTGCCCTGTTCCTGCAGACTCAGCACTAGGAAAGGAGGCAGGAAGGGCTGGTGTTATCTGCAGAATCTTAAAAGAGCTCTAAACAATGGATGCACCACGAGTCCCAGAGCTGGAGCCATCCGTGGACTCCCACTTAGATCCGTGGACTGCCACTTAGATCCGTGGACTGCCACTTAGACCTGTGGACTCCCACTTAGATCCGTGGACTCCCACTCAGATCCGTGGACTCCCACTTAGATCCGTGGACTGCCACTTAGACCTGTGGACTCCCACTTAAATCTGTGGACTGCCACTCAGATCCGTGGACTCCCACTCAGATCCATGGACTCCCACTTAGATCCGTGGACTCCCACCTAGAGTGACTGCCTGCAGAGCCCTTCGCAGCTGCAGCAAGGCCAGAGGAGGCTAACTGGGGGCCAGGGCTGGAATTGTGTGTCTGGATTGGGACCCCTCCATTCCCAGATGCTGGCAGCATGGATTGGCTAACATAAAATGTGGAAACAAATTCATTATTAAATGTTTATTGCCTGGTTGGTTTTTTAAAAAGCAGGTCTGCACTGAGTCAAGCAGAAATATGTAAACTCGACATGTGAGAGAAACTAGGAATGGACTCCTGGGCAGATAAAACCAGATCTCTGATTTCATCCCAGAGACAAGAAGAGCCAGGACTGGATGGGATTAGGCTGGGGCAGGGTCCTGCAGAGGCTGACAGGGCAGGTGGGCAAGGGCTGAAGGCCCCAGCTTCACCGGGTCTGAGGAATGGGCTTTCCCCAGCTTCCCTTCATTGTGCCTGTCTAGCTGGCCAGAGAATATCCTGGAATGTTTGGGACCCATCTCAGCCACTCAGGCTCCAGGAACCAAACACCCCCTTGCTCTGACCACCTTGCAGAGCCCCAGTGGCACAGGCCTGAGCAGGGTCCCAGCCCACAGGACACAGGCCTGGCCTGGAGTGGATCCCCAAGCTGCAGTTGGGTGAGGGGGTGCAACGAAGACAGAGCCCTGGGAGCAGAGACGGGGGGACTGGGTGTAGCATGGGAGACAGTGGCCTGAGAGGCCCCTGGGGACCTCCCCACCCCTGCCGACCAACTCTGCCCTGCAGATGTTCTGTCTTTGTCCTGGTTGGGTCTCTGACAGCCTCCCCTCCTCTGATGGAATGCCTGAGCCTGCTGACCAGCTGGGCAGGTGGTGGGGAGGCTGTTCAGATGCCAACAGAGGGCTGATAGGCGTGTCCCCTTCACCCGCCCCGGGGGAGGATGGCCTCAGACTCAGGTTGTCGGCAGCAGGGCTGAAATCCGTGACGGTCTTGGTGCTCGTGCTGGGAGAGGTCAGCCTGGCCACCACTGCCACGGTGTTCTTCCTCCACACTGTGGAGCTCCTCCCCACTGCTCAGGTATGGGGTCGTGGGCGGGGACTGACAATGATAAGATTAATGCAGCAACTAAGACGAGCATTCACCTGGTGACAAGCACTGTGCTAAGCAGTTTACATAAATTATCGCATTTAACCCCACCAGAAAACCCCCAAATGCCATCGCTGACAGTTTTTCAGACGCAAGACTAGGGCAGACAGGGCAAGCGGCAGAGCTGGGATTTGGCCCCAGGGAGCCTGACTCCAGCCCCTGCCTTGCACTCACTGCCTGGAAGGCATTTGGGCCACTCGGGGGCTCAGATCCTTCCCTGAGGTTGGCGATGGCAGCACTGTCTCCCTACCTGCCCAGCATCACTGCCTGTGCCCTCTCCCTGCACATCCACACACTGCTGCATGGATCTACCGCCCCTCCTCACCCCTATGAAGGAGGCCCAGAAGAAATTACTGCCTACTTGGAATCACACAGTGAGGGTGGGACAGGGTGGAGATAGGAGGGTGTGGGGTTCCATGTAGCTGCTGGCCCTGCCCAGCCTCTGGACCTGACAGACCCCCTCATAGAAGCTCTCACCTCCACTTTCAGGGAAACAGGTCTGGGGCTGGTGTCTCTGGCATTGGCGGCCGGAGCCATGTTGTCCCTGACAACCATGAGACAGACCCTCTCCCTCCTGCCCATCTGTTTCTGCTGCGTCTCAGCCATTGTCGGCTTTTCCCTCTCCTTCCTCCTGCTGGAAACGCAAGATCAGTGCCTCTCTGACAGCCTGGACCACTCCTCACAGATGGGGTAGGTGTGGGAGGCTCCTGGGCTGTGCCAGGCTCTGAACTCGTGGCACGGACAGCATGTGAGGCATTGTCCATCCCCACCCCTCTGCTGGAGAGCCTGTGACCTGAAGGCTGCCATGTCCACAGCAGTCTCCCCGCTCCTCTGGCTGCTGCCGCCTATCTGCTCCCACCCAGCCTCTGCCAGCTCGCATCCTGCTGGCCCTCCTGACCTGGCCTGGGCCCTGACTGCCTGTCTGGATGGGGGCACTGACTTTGGGCATGCCCTCCGGGGCACTCCTCCCAGAGGCTCCGTCTCCTCCCCGGTACAGGAGACTGGCTTGGAACTGACTCTGTACATCCCTGTCCTGTCTGAACTCCTGGTTCCTCATCCAAAACCCAGTCTCGATGAAGCACTCTGGCCTCTTGGCCCCAGCAGCCCAGGACCCCATTTGGGAACTGAGCTCCACCCAACACTTCCATGGGCACTTCTGGCCTCTGATCTCCCAAGTGTCCCCTGGAGAAGACTTGTCATGATTGGCAGAACCGTCCCCTCTGGGATTTGGGAAAGTAAATACGCTCTCCCTGGACCTAAGGGGACCTGAGTGAGGAGCAGAGGTTGCCGGAGGCCCTGGAGTGTCCTCTGCTCTTTGCCACAGGAGGCACTGCCTCTGCCTTCCTCTGCCCTCGTCCCTGCCATCTTCCTCCCTCCCTCCCTCCCTGCTCTCATTGGAACCACAGATGCTAGGCGCTATGCCCCGGCTTGACTATCAGATGTCAGAGGTCAGTGCTCCCCAGCCTTGAGCAAGCCGTAGCTTATGGGGAGACAGACAGTGCAAACAGCTGCCACTGGTGGACTCTGCCTGTGAGGTGTACAGGACCTCTGGGAGCCTAACGGGGGAAGAATGTTAATTTGGGGAATCGGGGAAAATGGCAGTGACATCTGAGTAGGGCTTTGAAGGCTGAATAGAAATTTGCCCCACTGTAGAGAGAGGAAGTTCGGCGCCACGCAGGGAGAAAGGACAGTGGTTATGGGCACAGGCTCCGGGGGCTGCAACCTCCTACTGTGTGCACGGAGAAGTTACCCATACCTCTGAGATTCCGTTTCGTCATTTGCAAAGTGGAATGAGAACAGAGTAGTAACGATGGCTGAGCTGCACTGAGCATTTGCATATAGACCCTGTGGTATATGTGCCTTATCTCACTCTGTCCTCAAAACAATCCAGTGCAAGGTAGGACCTGTTACGATTCCCGTTTTACAGATGAGAACATTGGGGCACAGAGAGGTAAGGCCATGCAGCCAGTTGTCCTCTCCCATGGGATTTTGTTTGAGAGGATTAAACCTACATAGAGCAGCTGGCACTGGGTCTGGCATATGGCCAAGTGCTCAGTGAATGCTGGCAGTGAAGATGGTGGAGCGACCTCAAAGCCAGAAAGAGAAGGGTCTCCTGGGGGTTGGGAGACGGAGCAGGCCTGATTCTGGAGGCTCCTGGCAAAGCTCGGCTGGGGACCTGCTGGCGTGAGAACGCCCCACCTCTTGGGTGCTGCTTCAGGGCTGGGCGCTGCTGAAGGCAGGAGTTGCTGCTTTCCTCAGCTTCCAGAAAGATGTGGCCCTGGACTTAGCCACTGATGGTTCTTTCAGGAATAAGGTCGAGGACATGACGACTGAGGTTACGTCATCTGATGATGTGTCTGAGGAAGCGGCTAAGAACGGCATTCTCAATGCCCAGATCCTGAAACTGGACACACACCCTGTCTCCAGCACTGCCTTGGGGCGATTCAATGAAGGGCAAGCAAACAGCTGGGCTCCCTGAGGGCCAGGCCCCCAGACCATCTTGGGTTGGAATTGAGTGGCCAAGCATGGGCTTGTGGATTCCAGGCCCAGTTTAGTCAGAGGGGCAGGGTTAGTCCTGCTCCCGGGCAGCCCTTGATATTAAAAAGAAAGAATGGCCCCCCTTCTGCGGGAGCTCTGCTGTGATTCATTCCAATAAAGGTATGATATTGGTCTTGAGCTGGTTGGATCAAAGTTGGCCGTGTCTGGAGAATGCAGAGGCCCTGGCCTGGAGGAGGTGGGTTAGACAGACTCCTTAGTGTCTTCGGCTAATTGCTCAGGGACAGGGAGAAGATCTCTGGAAGTGGGCAGAGGAGTGGGGAGGGCAAGGTCTATGAGGGCCAGAGGTGGAGCAGGACTGTGCCTCACGCCACCCGTCCCTGCGAGCCCACACAACCTCTAGCACAGCAGGTTTCCACCTGAAGCACAGGCTGAGGACAGATTTCAAAGCTCCATTTCATGCATTAGTCGGGGCAGGCATGGGATGTAAACTTCTCCCACTTGTCCCATTGCACGGGGCTTTCTCACCGTCTTTCTGCTGATGCTGCACATAAGCATGGCCTTGGGAATTACCCAAATCAGTCCACATCCCTGGGGATGCCTTCCCTGATGGCTCTACCCTAGCTGACCTCTGGCCTCCACTACGCTGAGAATAAGCCCCCATACTGCAGCTAACATCCCAACTGCCCTGCAGGGGATTCTGCCCTTCCCCGCTGGCATGGGTGCTCTGCCAGGCAGGACCCAGGACTCCTCAACCAGACCGTGAAGTCCTTAGGTCAGACCCTCAGCACCACCTCCTGTCTCCCTGGGAGAGGAGTTGGGGCTTGTCTTACCTCCTCTACTCTTGGCTAGTTTATTGGAAGATCATGGGCTTGCAGAGAATCGCTCTGGTTTGACTCCTCGTAGCCTCTGAGGGAGGAAGACATAAGCATGTCAGTTCTCATGGATCCAGGGCAGCAAGGCCATGGATCTCCCAGGCAGGTTAGGGTGCAGTGAAGCAGGAAGCAGCCTCCAGTGTTCCCAGTGGTCTAGCCCAGCACATGGCTTTGGGCCTGTGCTCCCAAGCTTTGGGACACCAAGAAGCTGGTGCACACGCCTTCCCCTTTCAGTGTCATTTTCTGTGCCCACTGTTCTTAACTTGGTTTCCTAGTATTCGGAAACTGGGTTTCTGAAGTGGGGTTTGAAGGTCACATAAAGAGATCTCACAAGTGTCTGCTCATAGGACCACGGGATGCTTGAACAGTCTCTGTAGCTTTTTCTGGCATAGACCTGCCTGTGAGCTGTGATGCCAACAGATTAGCCACATTTAAACACCTCAAGTTGCTTTGCCAGGAATCAGCCAATGCTACAGGGAACAGGAGGAAGAGAGGGGTCAGGACAGAAGGCTGATGGGGCAGTGCGGGTGTGCAGGAGCTGGCCGAGCAGGCTGCGGCTGCCAGCAGGACCAGCGGCACTTCTGCCCACTTTCCATTTCCTCAGGTGGCCAGGGCGTCTCAGTCAGTCCCAGATAGGAGCTACCTGGCTGCTTACTGAAGCAAAGGCTAATATTACTTAGAGTTTGACAGTATGTGCTTTCATAGACTAGACCCGTGCTGTCCCATCCAGCAGCCACTAACCAGACGTAGGTATCAAGGGCTTAGTGTGGCTAGTTGGATTTGAGATTTGCTGTGACTGTGAAAAAAAATCACTGGATTTCAGAGGCTTAGTACAAAATAAAACATAAAACAATTCATTAGTATTTTTACGGAGATCACATATAAAAATGGCGTATTTTGGATGTATCGAGAGAATAAAACATTAACATTAATTGCACATATTCTTATTTGTTTACTTACTTTAATTTTAGTTTAAGTTCTAGGATGCATGAGTGTGCAGGTTTGTTACAGAGGCATACATGCGCCATGGTGGTTTGTGGCACCTATCAACCCATCATCTAGGTTTTACTCCTGCATGCGTTAGGTGTTTGTCCTAATGCTGTCCCTCCTCTAGCCTCCCACCCCCTGACGGGCCCCAATGTGTGATGTTTCCCTCCCTGTGTCCATGTGTTCTCACTCTTCAACTCCCACTTATGAGTGAGAACATGTGGTGTTTAATTTTCTGTTCCTGTGTTAGTTGGCTGAGGGTGATGGTTTCCATCTTCATCTATGTCTCTGAAAAGGACATGAACTCATTCTTTTTTTGTGGCTGCATAGTATTCCATGGTATATATGAATTGCACCTGTTCTTAAAAATGTTTTGAGGCCGGGCGCGGTGGCTCAAGCCTGTAATCCCAGCACTTTGGGAGGTCAAGGCGGGTGGATCACGAGGTCAAGAGATCGAGACCATCCTGGTCAACATGGCGAAACCCCATCTCTACTCAAAATACAAAAAATTAGCTGGGCATGGTGGCGCATGCCTGTAATCCCAGCTATTCAGGAGGCTGAGGCAGGAGAATTGCCTGAACCCAGGAGACGGAGGTTGCAGTGAGCCGAGATCGCACCATTGCACTCCAGCCTGGGTAACAAGAGTGAAACTCTGCCTCAAAAAAAAAAAAATGTTTTGAAATGTGACTACCAAAAATTTTAAAACTATACACGACTTGTGTCTGTGTCTCACGTTATAGTTCTATTACACAGCACTAGACTAGAACATTCCTTTTATTGTTCTCACACATCATTCTTATCACACAGGTGTCTTGGTGTAATACCTAAGTGCCAAAATTGTATGAAATTGTATATGGTTAATAAATTCTCTTTCTCACACATGTGATATTTTTATGATAGACATGTCGGCAGGGGCCTCCCTGTGCAGAGAGAGAGAGAGAGGTCAGTAACCTTGCAGGTTGTGATGGTATCCACGGATGCCTGTGAATTCTGGAGCTCTTGTTTCCTGGTCATTGACCACTGGCCTTTGTGGAATTCTCATCTGCTTCTCTCAGCTGTTTGTATATTTTTACCACTGCTCAAGCATTGGCCTAAATGTGGCAGCAGCTTCTTGTCCTCTTTCGTCCCCCACCCTTGATGTGGGATGCTGCTCACAGTTTTCCAAAGGCTTTGAGCTCGTGTTGAGGGGGCGCACAGGGTGAGTGTGAAGCAGCTTGGTATAGGCGAGGCCCCAGGAAAACTCAGCCCCCCCAAGAATGCAAGCCCCAAGCCCAGAAACAAACTAAACACTTGTGAATCTTTAAGGTCCTGGAAGAAACAAACACTGAAGCAATTCACGGTAAGGTTGCCACAGTAACTCAGGACTTACAGGGCTTTCTACGGAAGATGAATCTCAGTGAAAATGAAATTTTAAGTAAAAATTGCTGAGCACATGAAGAAATAAAATGGCATAAAAATGGAAAAAATACACTGGAGTTCATCAGTGAGCTAGTGGTGATAGCGTTCTTTCTTAAAAGACTTTGTTTAAAACGTTCAGAGATAATCACATAACTCCTAAGACACAAACTTGGAAAATGACACCCATAAACCCTATAAATGACCACCGTAGTGGCTGAATTAAAACCATAATGTAGAAGTAAAATCAGAATAAGATGCCACCCAAGAAGGACTGAATTTCTTGATCCTTTTATTATTAAATACAATTTCCCCGTCTCTATTAATGCTTGTTGCCCTAAGTTTTATTTCACTTGATAGTTTTACAGTAATCTTTTAAACTTTTTAATTGAAGAAGACTATATGCATGAGTACATAAATCATTTAATGTGTTTTTGTTTATTTGTTTTTAGAGACAGGGTCTCGCTCTCTTTCTTAAGTCAAAATGCAGTGGTGCAATCATAGCTCAGTGTATCCTCGATTTCCTGGGCTCAAGTGGTCCTGCCTCAGCGTCCTGAAGTGCTCAGATTACAGGTGTAGTAAATAGTGTCTCTTCCTTTCCGATGTTTGTCTTATATTTCTCTTCCTGGCCTTGCTGTACTTGCTAGTTCCTCCTGTACGACATGGAAGAGAAGTGGCGTGTGCAGGCGTTCTTGTCTTAACTGATTTTAAGGGAAATCGCTCACCATTTCAACACTGCATGATGGTTTTCGTAAGTGTGTGGTGTTGTATATGGCCATGATCAGATTAAGGAAGTGTTTTACTGTTTCTATTTTTCCTGGAGTTTTTCTTCTCCTTTTGATATTAAATTGTATCAAATATTGCCCTTTTGGAAAAGAGCCTCCTCCATCCCAGGGGTGTTCTAGAGTAGCTGGAGACCTGAGGTGCCAGATTATCCGCTCTCCACTTTCCACCCCACCACCTAGTCTGTGACCTGGTACAGCCCCCTGCCCAGCAGATCTGTTCCTCCACCCTGGGCCATGTTTATTCCACAGCTGTGGGCTGGGACTGAAAAATGGGGCAGAGCCTCAGAGTTGGTGAGGGTCAGGTACCTCTTGTCATCATAAGAACCTTGGCCCCAGAACCACAGGGTGCAGGCCTTCTTGCCAAACACGTCTTGTACCACCAATGTGGACTCATTGCTCCTATAAGTAGCAGGTTAGGAAGGGCCCTGGGCAGGGGTCCAGGCTCTGTGGGCAGTGTGGGGGACTCTGGGAGGGTCTGTAACTGGCAGTGAATACTACAAGGTGATGGAGGTTGGGGGTGCATTGGTAGGCCAGACCTTCAGCAGCCCACTGTTTGGAGAGACCCTGAAGGTCATTGCATCTTTGGCCAGCTCAAAAAGGGAGCACAAACCTGAGCACACGTAGCCACATGAACCATCACAGGAAGACTTCAACCACCCCCAGGCTTGCCTGCATCTCAGGTCTGCACCTCTGGTCTTGCTCAGCACTGCAGGGCAGGGCAACCCTGGCATCACATGAGATTGGGGGACTGGCTGCTCTGCAGGAATTCCAAATGGTACCAGCCCTGGGGAGCCACCTTGCAGGGACATGATACATGAGCTCCACTATGGTTTAAACATTTGTCTCTTCCAAAACTCATGGTGAAATTTAACCTCCAATGTGGCGGTATTGAGAACTGGGCCTTTAAGAGATGATTAGGTCGTGGAAGCTCTGCCCTCATGAATAAATTAATCCATCCATGGATTAATGAATTAATGGGTTATTATGGGAGCAGGAATGATGGCTTTATAAGAAGAAGAGAGACCTGAGCTGGAACGTTCAGCTGCCTCCCCATGCGATGCTCTGTGTCTGCTCAGGCAGACAGCCCCCACCAGCAAGTGGACCCTCACCAAATGCAGCTCCTCAGCCTTGGACTGCTCATTCTCCATAACTGTAAGAAACAAATTCCTTTGTAAATAAATTACCCACTTTCAGGTGTTCCGTTATAAGCAACAGAAAATGGATTAAAACAGGCCCTTCCGGGGGGTCTTCTCCTCTCCAGTTTCTGTGGTCCAGTAGCTTTGGCAACCACGCAGCTCCCTCAGGCGGACCTCCTGGACTTGTTGCTGGTTCACAAAGCAGGTGCCAAAGTCCACCCAGCTGGGAGAGCTGCAGCTCAGGAATGGCCGCCATGGCCTTCAGGGACACCACCTCTGGGAGACCAGGCAATCTTGCCAATTCTGGGTGGGCTCTGAGCCAGGGCCTCTGGGACACAGGGATCCCTGCTGACCCCAAGTGGCTGATGTTCCTGAGGGGAGCAGGCAAAATGCCCAACAGGTGGCATGAGGCTGATGCTACCTTTAAAGGCCAGGGGCTGCTGCTGGGAGTCTGTGCAGGGAAAGGGTCGGGATGATGCCATTTACTCCCTCTGCCACCCTCACTCCCCACCAAGCTCTGCTCCCGGCCTCTTGGTTAGTTGGGCTGCCCTCCTCTTCCTCTTTTCTCCTCCATGGGGCCCGCAGGACTCAGCCTTCAGTTCCTCTCAGGCTCTGAGCCACCCATCCCTCAGCCTCATGCCTTATCTGTGCCCTGCCTTCTCTAGCTCCTGGCAGTCCTTGCATCACTCTAAGGCACACACAACCTCATCACCTCAGCCCTAGCAGCTCAGCCTCAGCTCCTCAGCCCCCACAGTAGCTAACCAGGTGCCAGGCTGGAAAGCCCCAGCACCATTGCTCAGCCTCCTGTGTCTGGCCTCTCTGGAGTCCTCCTGGAAAAATACTCACATGTAACTGTTGCACCTTGAGTTCTTGTTGTTTCAAAAAGTTCCAGAAAGAAGCTCACTCCTGGGGAAAACAAAAATCACTTGGATCCGGAGATACTTGAGTTGGAGATGAACTTTGGTGAACTCTCTTCATTATCATACTAAAAACCTCACCCACCCATGGGGGAGCTTATTTGCCATTTTCTATACATGCTATGTATGTAGAAGCATGATCGGTGACTGCACCTGCACTGCCTTTACTCCACCTCTACATACAATGACTCAGCTAACCTACCTAATAAAAGCCCTGTTTTCACCATTGTTTGGGGAGACATTGCTCTGGGGTAGTATCCCTGGCATCCTCCTTAATTGTAAGTAATAAAATTCCTTTGTTAAATCCTCCTTGATTGTGGTCATTGGACTGTCACCTGCCAAGTGATCAAACCCATCCATTGTGTTGCAGTCCAATGAGTTCTTGTTCACCACTGTGCAGGAAAGCCAATACACCGAGACAGAAGCATAGCAACAGAGAAAGAGTTTAATTATTGCAAGATGGTCAAGCAGAAGGATGGGAGATATTTCTCAAATCTGCCTCCCCAAGAGCTCTGAGGCTAGGACTTTAAAGCATAATTAGGCTGGCAGGGGGATAGGGAACGGGTCCTACTGATTGGTTGGGGATGAAACCGTAATGTCCAAACTGTCCTCACATGCTGACTCATTTTCTGGGTGGGAGGTCCTAGGACTGTTTGAGTCAGCTCCTTGGAATTAGTCACTTGGTCTAGGTGGTATCATTTGGTCTGCCTGAATGCAAAAGACAGAAAAATATCTCAAAGATACTTTCAATCTTGGGTTTTGACAATAGTGATGTTATCTATAGGAGCAATTGGGGAAGTTATAAACCTTGTGGCCTCCAGCTGCATGACTCCTGAGCCATAAGCAAACTAGGGAACAACAGCTGGTTATCACTTAACTATGCTTAGAGCTTAGCAGGATTCAGACCCCTGCCATAACTCTAATCTTGTGGTCTTTCATTAGTTTTACAAAGATGGATTTGGTCCCTGAACAAGGAGAGTTTAGCTTTGAGAAGGGGCTATTATTGACCTTGCTTTAAACTATAAGGGCAGACACAGTGGCTCACTTGTAATCCCAGCATTTTTGGAAGTTGAGGCAGGATGGTCACTTGAGCCCAGGAGTTTGAGACCAGTCTGGGTAACATAGTGAGACCCTGTCTCTAAAAGAATAAAAATAAAAATAAATTAGCCAGGTATGGCAGCACACGCCTGTAGTCTCAGGGGGGCAACCTGGATGACAGAGCAAGACCCTGTCTCAAAAAACAAAAACAAAACAAAACAAAAAACAAACGACAAAAACCTATACATTAATTCCTCCCATAGTTATCTTGGTCTATGTCCAGGAATGAGTGAGGATAGTTAGCCCGTGAGCTTGCAACGAAGATGGAGTCAGCTCTGTTAGATTTCTCTCACTGCCATAATCTTCATAAAGGTGGTTTCAGCTGTGTGGGTAACATGCCCTGGGCCACTCCTTCACACTCCTCACCTGCAGCCCCAGCTTAGCCTCCACACCACAGCCTAGTGACCTTCTGGCCCATGGTCTCATTCCTCACAACTGCCTCAGGTACTCTTACTGTTTCCACCCATCAGGCATTCCCTCAGCCTATTACTGTGTTTTCCTTCTCCTTTGATTAAAGAGTATACAGGCTTCATGTGCCACCTCCTGCAGGGAGCCTTCCTTGATTTCCCACACTCTGGCCCCTCACCTGGCTTTAGGTTCATGAGGCAGATGAGGCTGGATGGCCTTCATCTCTCTGCACACAGGGCCTCTTGTAGGGGAGACTGAGCCCCAGGAAAGGAGTGGGGGCTCCTTATTTCTGAGGTTCCTGCTAGGTCTTTCCTCCTCTGGCCCCAGCAGAACAGAGCCCAGCCTGCTTCCGCCCTCCCACATGTGGGCGGGCCTGGGGCGTGCCTGAGTGGTCTGGGTGTTGTACTCCAGGAGCAGGTTCTGTGTAAACACCATCTCTCTCTCTCCACTCGCGCTCTGCTGAATGTCCACCCCAGGCAGCATCTGGTCAGCTGGGAGCTTCTGATAGGAGAGCAGCCCCAGGGAGAGCGAGAAGGACACGTTCACCTGAGCAGATGCAGACATGGTGTCATCTCCAACTGCAGAGGGCAGGTGGCTGCTTCCCCACCTGGAGATCCTTCCTCCCTCCTGGGCCCAGCCCTGCTCAGCCAACAGCCCAGCAGCTCCCCAACCTGGTGCTTGCGTTCCACAACCGCTGCCCAGCACCTACTCTGCCCAACACTCTGCTAGTGCCAGGGATGAGCCACACCTGCCCGCAGGGGTCACAGGCTAGAGGAGAAGGGACATGAGCAAACCACCCTTTACCCCCTCAAATGCCCAGGGCTGTAGTTGGGCTCAGAGGTCCCCATACTGAGGAGTTGCTGACAGGTTTTAAGCAGGTGCACATCCAAGTCAGCTTTGCCTTGCACTGGGGTCATTGGCTCTGTGGAGAAGGGGCTACAGAAGCACGCATAGGTCTGAGGTTGCCAGAACGGAGACTAAGATTGTAACTGAGGCTGGACAGGATGGAGCTTGGACTCCTGGCTCCCACACACAGACCTGTAGATCTGGCTCAACAGATTTACCCAAGGCACCTCTTGGAAATTCAGGGTCAAGAGCAAGTCAGTTAGACCCTATATTAGAACCAGATTTGTGCCTCCTGGACCCTTTTAACTAGACTGTGACAGTTTAATAGAAGCTTCTGTAGTGTTCTGTATCAGTGTTGCTTAATACGGTAGCTGCTAGCCACGTGTGGCTACTGAGCACTTAAAATGTGGATAGTATCACTGAGGAGCTGAATTTTAAAATTTATTTAGATTGAGTTTAATTTAAGTAGCCATGTGTGGCTAGTGGCTGCTGTAATGCAGGGTCCCACCCAGACATTCCCACCCAGTGAATCCGAAACTCTAGGAGTGGGGCTGGAAATTTGTGTTTAACAAGATGATCCTGATGATGCTCAAGTTTGAGATTCACTCAATGAGAGTTCAAGAACAAGGAGATAAACGTAACACTTCCACAGATTTGGAGACTCTGAAACATCTCTAAGCAATGCTGGCTCTAAGAGGAAATCAGTATAGAATGAGAAAATATTTAGAATTAATAACAAAATGATAGCAAATTTGTGGATTACAGCTAAAACAATACTAAGAAGGCAAACTTAGTCTTAGTGATTACATTAACAATAAAAAAGGCTGGACATTCATGAGCTAGGTATTTTAGTTTAAGAAGTTAGAATAGTTAAATATGCTCATCAAACATGTAAAGAATGAAATGATAAACGTAAGTGCAGAGATGAGTGAAATAGAAACCAAAAATGTAATATAGGACATAAAGAAGGCCAAAAGTTAATTACTTGAGAAGATTAATTACATGGACTTGCCAATATTAATTCTTTTTAGAAAGAGAGAAGGTACAAATGAATAAATAATATTAGCAATTAAAAGGGAAAGTGATTCCTCAAAGTATCAAACATAATTATTGTATGGTCCAGCAATTCCGCTCCTAGATATATACCCAAGAGAAATAAAGATAGATGTCCACACAGAAACTCATACAGGAAAGTCCATAGCAGCATTATTCACAACAGCCAAAAATTAAAACAACGCAAATGTTGATCAACTGAGGAACACACAAGTAAGATGTGCTGTACCCATACAACAGAATATTTTTGGCCAAAAAAGGAAAGACATACTAACACCTGCTATAATCTGAATGAATCTTGAAAGCATTATGTTAAGTTAAATATATCACTCACAAAAGACCATATATTATATGATTCCATTTATTTCAAATGCCCAGAATAGGCAAATCTACAGAGGTAGAAAGTAGATTCGCGGTTGCCAGGGTCTGGGGTTTGGGAATAATAAGAGTGACACCATGGGGTATGAAGATTCTTTTGGGGTGACGAATATGTTCTAAAATTGGTTGTGATGATAGTTGTACAATTCTGTGACTACACCAAAAATAATTGAATTGTATACTCTATAAATAGGCTAATTATGTGGCATGTGACATATGTCAATAAGGATATTAGTTTTGTTGTTTTCTTTTGTTTGGTTTTCGAGACAGGGTCTTGCCCAGAAGTGCACTGGTATGATCATGGCTCACTGTAGCCTCAACCTCCTGTGTTCAAGTGATCCTCCCTCCCCGGTCTCCCAATAGCTGGGACTACAGGCGCACACCATCAGACCTAGTTAATTTTTAATATTTTTTTAGTAGAGACAGGGTTTCTGTATGATGCCCAGGCTGGTCTCTAACTTCTAGACTCAAGTGATTCTCCTGTTTTGGCATCCCAAAGTTCTGGGATTACAGGCATGAGCCACCACCTGGCTGGATGCTAGTTTTAAATAAAGAAAGGGTAGATGTCAGAGGGTGGAGAAGTGGAGAGTAAGGCATTCTCTCTCAGTGACGTAGGAGTGCAAATTGTGCAACACTTCTGGAGGGGAGTTTGGAAATATGTGTGAATAGTTGAGATTGATATACCTTTTGAGGATTTACCTGAATAATTACCCAAATATAAAACTATGCATGCACAAGGATGTTCATTGTTGCTTTGTTACAGTAAAAATTAAAAAAATGGAAAATAACTTTGTCATTGCTCCCCCTCCCCTCCTCCTTCTCCTCCTCCTTCTCCCCCTCCTCCTCCTCATCCTCTCCTTCTCCTCCTCCCCTCCTTCTCCTCCTCCCCTCCTTCTCCTTCTCCCCTCCTCCTTCTCCTCCTCCCCTCCTCCTTCTCCTCCTCCCCTCCTCCTTCTCCGCCTCCCCTCCTCCTTCTCCGCCTCCCCTCCTCCTTCTCCGCCTCCCCTCCTCCTTCTCTGCCTCCCCTCCTCCTTCTCCTCCCCTCCCCCTCCTTCCCCTCCTCCTTATCCCCTCCTTCTCCTCTTACTCTCCTTCTCCTTCCCTCCTCCCCTCCTCCTCCTCGTGCCCTCCTTCTCCTCCTGCCCTCCTTCTCCTCCTTTCCTCCTTCTCCTCCCCTCCTCCTCCTCCTCATCTCCTCCTTCTCCTCCTCCCCTCCTTCTCCTCATCCCCTCCTCCCCTCCTTCTCCTTACCTCCTCCTCCTCTTTCTCCTCCTCCCCTCCTCCTCCTCCTCTTCTTCCTCCTCCTCGTCCTCCTCCTCCTTCTTTCTTCTTCTCTTCTTTTCCTCCTCCTCCCCCTCCTCCTCCTCCTCCTCCTCTTCCTCCTCCTCCTCCTTCTTCTCCTTCTCCTTCTCCTTCTCCTTCTCCTTCTCCTTCTCCTTCTCCTTCTCCTCTTCTTCTTCGCTTTTTGATACAGGGTCTCAGGCTGGAGTGCAGCGGCACAATCACAGCTCACTACAGCCTCAACCTAGGCTCAAGCAATCCTCCTGCCTCAGCCTCCCAAGTAGCTAGGACTACTGGCACACACAGCCACACCCAGTGAATTTTTGATTTTGTGTAGATACAGGGTCTCACTGTGTTGCCCAGGTTGGTCTCAAACTCCTTGGCTCAAGCAATCCTCCCACCTTGGCCTCCCAAAGTCCTGGGATTACAGGCACGAGCCATCATGCCCAGTCTTGGCTTTGTTTTACTAACTTCCTGAATTACAGAGTGTATTAATTTCCTAGGGCTTCCATTTGAAAAGTACCACCAACTAGGTGATTTAAAAGGAAATTGAGGCCGGGCGCGGTGGCTCACGCCTGTAATCCCAGCACTTTGGGAGGCCGAGGTGGGTGGATCACGAGGTCAAGAGATTGAGACTATCCTGGTCAACATGGTGAAACCCCGTCTCTACTAAAAAAATACAAAAAATTAGCTGGGCACGGTGGCACGTGCCTGTAATCCCAGCTACTCGGGAGGCTGAGGCAGGAGAAATCCCTGAACCCAGGAGGTGGAGGTTGCTGTGAGCCGAGATTGCACCATTGCACTCCAGCCTGGGTAACAAGAGTGAAACTCCGTCTCAAAAAAAAAAAAAAAAAAAAAAAAGGAAATTGATGCTCTCACAGTTCTAGAGGTTAGAAGTCTGAAATCAGGCATCAGCAGGGCCACGCCCTCTCTGGAGGACCCGGGGAAAGTCCTCCCTTGCCTCTTCCTGCTTCGGGTGGTTGCCAGCAATCCTTGGGGCTCCTTAGCTTGCAGATACAAAACTCGTCTCTGCTTTCATCTTCACATGGCTTTCCCCCATGTGTCTGTGTCTGTGTCCAAATTTCCTTTTTTTTACAAGGACACTGGTCATTGGATTGGAGCCCCCCCAATCCAGTATGACGTCACCTTAACTTGATTACATTTGCAAAGACCCGAATTCCAAGGAAGTCACACTCCCAGATACTGGAGTTAGGAATCGAGCGCTTCTTTTTGGGATACACAGTTCTACTCACTACGTGGGGTTTACTTTCACTCTTTCATAAAGGCATTCAGTAATATGCATTTACCTTTGAGGGTATCTTAAAGATTCTGACAAGGGTGTTTTCCTTTCCCTCCTTTCTAAGTAGTGTATTGTATTATTATTGCCTCTTTGAGTCATTAAGAGGACGATTTAAAGGCTCTAAGTAGCTTGAGATTCCCTCAGTTATTATTGTTATTGTTTGTTTTCTTTTTCTTTAGTCTTTTGTTAACAAAAATTCCATAACATAGAATATATTAAAATGCAAAAGTCATCCCCCAAGCAATAGTCTCTAAATCCCACTCCCACAGATAATTATTATTGATAACTTGGAGTCTATCTTTCCAGACCTTAATTTTATGTATACAGAAGTGCTTGGCTAGGGGAGAGTGGGGGTGGGGCGAGGGATGAGGACTTACCTAATGAGAACGTACACTCTTCAGGTGATGATCACACTACAAGCCCAGACCTCATCACCACTCAATACATTCGGGTAACAAAACTGCACTGACAGGCCTTTAATTTATTAAAAAAATCAAACCAAACCAAACCAAACCAAAGAGTACCTGGTTGAATCATGTGCTTCAAATACTCATGGAATGAGAGAGGACGAGATCACGAGGAGTGAACGTAAAACCGGGAACAAGTGGAAGATACTCACATAGAATTTCCCAAACCAAATTTGCTGAGGACAAACAAATAAAAACAGATATATTCATACTTTGGTGAATATAAAAGCTTTTCTCCTCAAAGCTCTTTGGACTTTGCTTAAATAACAAAGCCCATCAAGCTTTTCTCCAGATACAAACCCAAAATCAGCTTTTAAAAATTTTAACCTGAGCTGCATGAGTTACTTATTTAACTGGAGTCAGACCTACCCCCACCCTCAAATCTGGACAAACAAAATCTGTGTGACATTTGCCCTGCTATCGGCTGTAGTTTGAAACATTTATTTTCACTTGTAAGAGCTTTGCACTGATCTTACAAAGAATTTTACTGCCTCTGGTATAGAATGGACAGAAGAAATATTCATTTCCAACATATCACAAGATGAAATCTTCTATACACGCTATAGCATTTCAGATACATACAATTAGTGATTCTGAATTATATTTGATTTGTCTGATTCATTCCCTAATTTCTGGTTATTTTATTATTTATTTTGAGATGGAGTCTTGCTCTGTCACCCATGCTAGAGTGCAGTGGTGCGATCTCTTCTCACTGCAACCTCCGCCTCCTGGGTTCAGGGGATTCTCCTGCCTCAGCCTCCCAAGTAGCTGAGACTACAGGCACATGCCACCACACCTGGCTAATTTTGTATTTTTAGTAGAAATGGGGTTTCACCGTGTTAGCCAGGATGGTCTAGATCTCCTGACCTTGTGATCCACCCTCCTTGGCCTCCCAAAGTGCTGGGATTACAGGCATGAGCCACTGTACCTGTCCTCTGATTATTTTTAATTCAGTAATTTTATCTTTGCCTGGGAAGTAGAAGAAATAAAAATTTAAGCTACTAGCATACCCCCAATTTTTTACTTTTAAAATTATTCATTCTGGCCAAGTACAGTGGCTCATGCCTGTAATCCCAGCACTTTGGGAGGCCGAGGCTGGCATATCACGAAGTCAGGAGATCAAGACGATCCTGGCTAATACGGTGAAACCCTGTCTCTGCTAGAAACACAAAAAATTAGCCAGATGTGGTGGCAGGCACCTGTATTCCCAGCTACTTGGGAGGCTGAGGCAGGAGAATTGCTTGAACCTGGGAGGCAGAAGTTACAGTGAGCCAAGATTGAGCCACTGCACTCAAGCCTGGGTGACAGAGTGAGACTCTGTCACAAACAAACAAACAAACAAACAAACACAAAAAAACTAGCCTGCAATTAACAGATAAATAAAGCATAATAAAGAATTAACAGAATAAAGCATATTGGAATATTTAAAATAATGCATCTTTATGAAGAAAGCACATTTTCTTAAGGATCTTTGCAAAGATCAAGTTTTACTTTCAGAAAAATTCATGTTTCATATGGCTGCAAACCTCAAAGAAATGTTCTGATATTGTTTCATTGGAGGCCAGCGTATAAGAATTGGACTGATGTTTGTCTCTTTTTTCTTATTTTATAATACATTTTCATTATTATGCTTTCTAAATGAAAAGTGTTTTCTTTCTCTGAAAAGCTTATTTCTAGTGCTTATCCTCAGATTCATTTTTACTGATTTCTGTTATGATGGTAATTTATTCAGCTGAAAAATGCCAAGATTCAAAGAAAATTCAATAATGCAAAACTCAAAGATCTTGCTAATAGAAAAAAATGTAAGCTAATGTCTTTGTAGAAAATGTAGGATCATACCTTTGTGGACTGAGGGTGGGAAAGCACTTCTTCAGATCAAATATCTAGGATAATAAGGCAAAAAAAAAGGATGGATTTTATTATATTCAAATTAAAGATTTCTAGTCAGCAAATGGCTGGTTGGATCAAGTTAGTAGATAAATGACATATTGGGAGAAGAGATAGTTGCAACATCTAAAATGAACGGGGGTTTAGATCTTGAAACATCCAGAAATTCCTGCGAATCCATGAGAAAGAGACAAAAATACTCAACTGAGAAATGAGCAAAGGATAAGCATGGAATTCACTGAATGAGAAATCCCGAGTGGCTAATGAGTCTATATTAAGAAATGCTCCAATCCAACAATAATGAGAAAAAAACACAAATTACAACAGTAAGAGAAATCACTTCTCATCTATTAGACTGGCAAAAAATTGGACGGATGGAAATGCCAAGTGCTAAATATATAAGGTGTGAGGATGGGGTAGCCTCATGCATTCCAGGCGGGAGCGCTGGCCAGCACAGCCATTCTCAGGAGTACTCCAGCACTTTCGGGTCCAATCAGTCATGCACACATCATATAAATCCTACTCTCAGACATAAAGCCCAGAAACGTTCTCTCGAACAGGTCCTAAGGGCCCTGGAGGAGAACGTTCCATGCAGTGCTGTTTGCACTGAACTGTACTCCATCCAGGCGTCGCTCACTGAGGCCTGGATAATAAAATGTGGTGTCGACTCACTAACAAATATGATCAACTAGACCAGGGGTTCCCAAACATTCTTACTTCACTCGCTCTCAGAGTCTCACCAATGTCTTCAGAAATCCCTAACGGCTCTGGCTACCCATGCTGTTCTGTTATTAAGTAGATGGTCCAAACAGCTTAATTTATGTCCCAGCACACTAGTCCCTGTTTGAAGAAAATTATACACATGTATTGGAGAAAAAAATAATATTTCATTCTTAAATAACCAGAATTGTTTACTGAGGGGATGTGATGTGTGTGCCTGTGGGGCACCGTGCGGCTTCTCAAATGTTGGGGTCAGGTTGGACACTGTGTCCTTATTTTGTTTGCCCTTGATTTTCATGCAGTATCTGATTGTCACTGCGTCTGCTGAAAATACAGCTTTGCAAAAATAAGATGTGATGGAAAGGAATGTAGCGGTCTCCTGGTGGAGCTGTGGACCACTTCAAAGTAGCAGTTCACATGGTGCCTGACAGATGTTTTGCATCACTGCTTCACCACAAAATGGGAAATATCCCAGAGCACCTCTCCGGGTTCCCTGCAGCTTCCCAAAGCACCTTGGTGCATAGTTTGGGAACCAC
Organism: Callithrix jacchus; assembly: GCF_049354715.1. Taxonomy (NCBI): domain Eukaryota; kingdom Metazoa; phylum Chordata; class Mammalia; order Primates; family Cebidae; genus Callithrix; species Callithrix jacchus. The sequence goes on from NC_133518.1 coordinate 76,208,489, forward strand.
AGGATTAGCTGTATACATGGCATCGTCAATAAATCTTCAAAATGGTGCTGCATTTTAAAAGTACTTAAACTGAATGTTAAGTACTTCTCCAAAACTCGCTGAAGGCCTAACCCCCGATGTGATGGTAATAGGAGATGGGGCCTTTGGGAGGTAATAGATTTAGGTTAGGTCAGGATGGGGACCTCATGAGGGGATTAGTACATTTTAAGAAGAGGAAAAGATGAGAGTGCTTTCCCTCTCCCCATACGCACACTGGGAGATAATGTCGTGTGTGAGCATACATTAAGAAGGCTGCTGTCTACAAGTCATGAAAAGAGCCCTCACCAGGAACCAAATTGGCCAGCCCCTTGATGCTAGAATTCCCAGCCTCCAGATCGGTGGGAAATAAATACCTGTCATTTAAGCCATCATCTGTGGTAATTTGTGAAAGCAGCTCAGGCTGAAAGGCACAAAGTACGGTCTATGGGCCTGCTCTCGGTGGTTTTAAAGACCCACCCTCTTTACTGCTAACCCAGAGGGAGAGGCTCCTAGGCAGCACTAGACCCTGTCAAAAGCCCCATCCCCCAGGAAGGTTCTAGTGCAGGGGTGTCCAATCGTTTGGCTTCCCTGGGCCGCACTGGGCCACACATAAAATATACCAGTGATAGCTGATGAGTTAAAAAAAAATCCCCCAGAATATCTTAAAATGTTTTAAGTAAGTTTATGAATTTGTGTTGGGATGCATTCAAAGCCATCCCGGGCCACATGTGGCCCATGGGCTGCAGGCTGGACTAGCTTGTTCTAGTGGCTTCCACCACTATGCCCTTCTCAGGGTCTCTTCCTGTGTCTTTGATGTCCTTCACAGCTCCCTATGGGGGTTCATCTGTCTACTCTGAGCCCTTTCTGTGCAATCTAACCCACTCTTACTGGGGGCTGGTATCTCCTGTCAAAAGACAAAATTACAACAAATCTAGTTTAAAGATCCTAAATGGATTTTATTTGTGATTCTAGAATTGGGCAACACCTCATTCCGTACAAAAGAAGGAGTGTTCCAATGAGCTGAGCGAAGGAGGTATAAGCACCCAACAGGTTCACCTTGCCCACTGTCTAGACAGAGCCAATTTATCAAGTCAGGGGGACTGCAACAGAGAAAGAGTAATTCACGCAGAGGCAGCTGTGAGGGAGACCAGAGTTTTATTATTACTCCAAGCAGTCTCCCTGAGCATTTGGGAATCAGAGCTTTTGAGGATAATTTGGTGGGTGGGTGGAGGCCAGAGAGTCGGGAGTGCTGACAGGAATTTGAAGCTATCTTCTTGCGCTGAGTCAGTTCCTGGTTGGGGCCACAAGATCTGATGAGCAAGTTATGGATCTGGGTGGTGCCAGCTGATCCATCGAGCGCAAGGTCTCTAAAATATCTGAAGCACTGATCTTGGGTTTTACAACAGTGGTGTCATCCCCAGGAGCAATTTGGAGAAGTTCAAAATCTTGTAGTCTCCAGCTGCAGGATTCCTAAACCTTAATTTCTAATCTTGTGGTTAATTTGTTAGTCCTACAAAGGCAGTCTAGTCACAGGCAAGAAGGGGGTTTGTTTCGGGAAAGGGCGGTTATCATCTTTATTTTAAACTATAAACTAAGTTCCTCCCAAGGTTAGTTCGGCCTCTGCCCCGGAATGAGAAAGGACAGCTGGGAGGTTAGAAGCAAGATGGAGTTGGTAAGTCAGATCTCTTTCACTGTCTCAGTTAAAATTTCATGATGGCAGTGTCATTAAGCCGCATTAATTCACTTCTCTACCCCTCAGTTTCTCTCGCTGTAAAATGAAGACGGTAAGTTATACAAAGTTCAAAGTGAGTTTATACTGGTAGACATCAGAATAGTGATTGCCTTGGGAGTTAATGATTGGGAAGGATCATGAAGGAAACTTCTAGAGTGGTGGAAGTGTTCTGTCTCGATCTCAGTGTTTATATGGATATATACATACATTTTTAAAAAGTCATCAGCTGGGCGCGGTGGCTCACACCTGTAATCCCAGTACTTTGGGTGGCCGAGGTTGGTGGATCACATGAGGTCAGGAGTTTGAGGCCAGCCTGACCAACATGGTGAAACCCTGTGTCTACTAACAATACAAAATTAGCTGGGTGGTAGTGGCGTGCGCCTGTAATCCCAGCGACTTGGGAAGCTGAGGCAAGAGAATCCCTTGAACCCAGGAGGCGGAAGTTGCAGTGAGCTGAGATTGAGCCACTGCACTCCAGCCTGGGCGACAAGAGCAAAACTCAATCTAAAAAAAAAAGTCATCAAGCAGTTAACATTAGTGTACTTCATAAACTTTACTGTATTTTATACCTTCATTTAAAAGTTTTAAAACGTGTAGATAACAGTACCTATCTCCCAGATCATTGTGAGGATTAAGTGTGGTCAGCAGGTTGCATAATTGTTTCTGATCTCAAGAGTATCCAGTATTTGGCTACTGTCACAGGTGGTGACTGACGGAGGGGCTGTGTCCCCAGTATGCTGCGAATGTCTTGGAGGACAAGTATGTCGGCCCCTTCTTGTTCCAGCAATGAAGAGGATCACATCTAGACTCCGAGCAGCTCAAGTTCAGCAAGGGATACAGATCATTTCAAGTGCGTAAGAGGGGCACTCAGGTGGACTGGGAAGTTGGTCGGAGGGGCCTCTCACATGCACATGCTGGGTTTGGAAGGAATTCTGGAAAGCAGTCAGTCTCAGGGACAAGAAGGAGACCGCTGGTGGGACAAGGTGCCCTCAGCTCCGTGAATAAACGGAGTGGGTCTGACTTTGGTTCCCATTCCGCTTTACCACACCGGGAACACATCAGGCCATCAGTACCAGCTGACTCCAGGAATGAGGGCCCCTCCGGGGAGGCATCAGGAGCTCTGAGTTTGAGTACACATGTGGGATGCAACACACTGGCAACCTCTCAGATTTGCTGGGGGTTCATCTGTCCTCTCAGCCCTTTCTGTGCAATCTAACCCACTCTTACTGGGAGCTGATATCTCCTGTCAAAAGACAAAATCACAACACATCTAGTTGAAAGATCCTAAACGGCTTTTGTGATTCTAGAATTGGGCGACACCTCATTCTGTACAAAAGAAGGCGTGTTCTGATGTTCTGAGCAAAGGTATACGGCCCAGCAGGACAGGGCTTGTCAGAGCCCGGTGCTTCCAACCCAGGGAGCATTTCCCTGTGGTCCCTGAGTCAGCCGCACGGGTGGACAGCTGCTCCGGTGCCCGAGACACGGCCGCAGAGGACTGCAGGCCCAGGGCCTCCAGCGGGTTAGGCAGGGTCCCTGTGAGGGACAAGCCGGCTTAAAGCTGAAACCTCCGGCTGAGGGAAGCCAGGCCACCAAGGGGCAAGGCCCACGCAGAGAGAAGACGAGGATGGGGAGGACCCGAGGCGCTGCGCTTGGAAGGAAAGCGGGCGGCGTGGGGGCGCCGTTGATTGCGCAGGACGCGGTCCCGGCTCGCTTCGCCCAGCAGGTGGCGCCAGAGCGCAAGCCCGTCTCCACTCGGGTCCGCAGTCCGGCCGGGCGGAGCGAGGGGCGGGCCCCTGCGTCTCTGGGCGCTGGAGGGCGGTGACAGCCACGCTGCGGGGCGCACGGACGGACGGACGGACGGACGGACGGACTCACTCGCCAGGGCCATGGCGGAAAGCGCCCCTCGCCGCTGCTGCCTGGGCTGGGACTTCAGCACGCAGCAGGTACAGTCGCGCCGCCGTGGGGCCGGGGGCCTCTTCCTCCGCTGCCCCGGCGGTGGAGGGCGGTCTGTCACCCGGACGCTGGAAAACATGGGCCCAGCAGCGGGCGCGCCTCCCTCTCGGGCTTCCCTGGGACCCCCCGCCCCTGCCCCCCGCGCGGCCGTGGGGCGTCGGTGCCCTCGTCTAGAGATGCCCTGCCAGTGCCACCCGCTCGCAAGAGGCGACCTCGACCCCGCCTGGACCCCGCTACCCCGGGAAACTGCAGGCGCCCCTCGGCAGGACCCCCGTGCCCTGAGGGGCCGGAGGACTCGCGAGTTCATGCGCGAGTTCATGGGCACCGAGTGACGGGGACCCAAAGGAAGTCAGCTGCTGTTAAGGCTGGGGAACAGACAGGCGGGTAGCCGTGCGCACGGGCAACCAGTGACCTGGAAACAGATCCAAGCCCAGAATCTTTGCCGGGCCTGGTGGCTCTTGCCTGTAATCCCAGTGCTTTGGGAGGCCGAGGCGGGTGGATATCTTGATTCCGGGAGTTCGAGACCAGCCTGGGAAATGGAGAAACCACCGTCTCTACCAAAAAATAAAAAAATTAGCCGGGCATGGTGGCGCACACCTTTAGTCTCAGCTTCTTGGGAGGCTGGACTCTCGCTTCAGCCCAGGAGGTGGAGGTTGCAGTAAGCTAAGATGGCGCCATCACTCTCCAGCCTCCGCGACAGAGTGGGACCCTGTCCCAAAAAAAAAAAAAAAAAAAAAAAAGAAATGCGTACATTGTACAAATGGACTTTACCCTGTGACCGCCCTTTGTTGGCACCAACTTTCCAGGTCTACAGACCCAGGACTGCTGGCCAGAGGAGCGCTGTGCTGCTGCCAGGACCCCACAGGCGGGCGAGCCAATCAAAATTTGCCTTCAAACTGGGCATGGGGTGACCAGGGGCACCTTTTCCTTTAAAGTACTTGGGAAATATCCACAGTTGCAGTCAAACCCCTCTTCTCCAATGGGTCAAGGGAGGCAGGCCTCTGGCCAGTCCTTGAGGGGAGAGTCCTGTGGGACTCTGGCTGACTTGCATTGCCTTATTAGACCTCAGTTTCCCCATCTGTCCAGGAAAGGGGTTATACTCCCGAGCTTGGAGTTTGCTTCAGTGGGACATTAACGTCTCTGGACCGCAATCGTGGCCTGCGGGAACAGCCCATGGCCTTGCCTGGTGTCAGGTCCCTGCAGACATGGACCCCCAGAGATGTTTCCAAACCTTGCTTCCCATTCCTTCCTCTCTGGCACTTTCTCCCACCTCCTTGCCAGGTGCAGGAACCAGCTCATCTGTGAACACTTCCTCTAGAGGGTCTTGGCTTTGGCTGTTTGGAGAACAAAGATTCCTTGAGACATGTTGGTGTTTCTACTTAGCCTCAGTTTCTTCATTCTGCTAAATCTTTGAGTATCACCCCAGATGAGTCCTCTGTTACCACGATTACGGTGAGGCAGTCCTGCCTTCAAGGAGGTCTCTGTCTGAACTACTTCTAGGGTGTGGGGCCTCATGTTGTGATGTTAGTACCCCCTGGACCAGTGTAAAAGCTGAGGAGGATCCTACACTTCATTGTAAACAATGCCTTTCAGGTAAAGGTTGTCGCTGTTGATGCCGAGATGAATGTCTTCTATGAGGAAAGTGTGCATTTTGACAGAGACCTTCCAGAATTTGGGTATGTACCCGATGTGCATGAGTGTGTGATGGGGGTGTTAGTTTTGGGGTCCTCCTGCCATCTTATATGTTCACAGACTGCACTGTTCGGACTTCGCCAAACTACAGGAGTGGTGGTCTTGGCAGACCTTTCAAGCATCTTTTTTCCTGTACGTGAAGTGCCGTCTCCCTCACTTCTCGCTAATTCCTTTCATCCATTCATGCAGTAAGCATCACTTGAGACTTACTTTGTGCCAGGTCCAAGACTTGATGGTGAACCAAAGGTCCTTGCTCTCCCAGAGCTCCTACCGAGTAGAGGAGACTGGTATCAAATGAAGAATCTCACAGAAGAGTGTTTCATTATCAACTCTGAGAAGGCCTCTGTAGGAAAGGATCTCACTTCTTCAAGTGCTTGTTATAAAGGAAAGTGACTCAGACCTGGGAGGGGAAGTCCCAGAGGCTCTCTAGGAAAGTGGTGCTTAAGCTCGAGATCGGAGCGAGTGAAGTCAGCCAAATGATGGAAGGGAAGTTGGGCAGGTGATGGGAGCGCATTCCAGGAAACAACGTGTGCAAGGGCCCTGTGGCGAGAAAGAGCATGGTTCGTTCCTTCACGGAACTGAAGAAAGCCAGTGAGGCTGGGGAGCAGAGAGGGGTAGAGGCTGGGCAGAGCTTGATAGGCCATGGTGTAGAGTTTGTCTTTATTCTAAAAGCTGTGGTCTGCCACTAATGGCCATAAAGGGTAGGGGTGCGGTATGACAGGTTGTATTTGTGTTTTGAAATGATCTCTCTGGGGCCAGTGGGAGAGCGGAGTGGGAGCATGGCTGGAGTGGACGTGGGGAACTATTGAAGAGGTTGCTGCAGGTCATCCGGGTTAGAAGTGTTGGATAGGAAAGAGCTGGGTAGTAAAATGGACAGGTCTTGGTACAAAACTGAATGTGAGGTGTGAGGGTGGGACTTCTGGCTCTTCTTCGTGGTGGATGTTGGATTGTGGAAAAGAATGGGTTTTGGAGAGAAAGAAGATGCGTTCAGCTTGGGCTGCCATAAGAAGGTCCCACACACCGGGTGGCTTGAAGAGCAGAAGTTTATATTGTCACAGTTCTAGACGTTAGGAGTATAAAATCAAAGTGCTGGGAAGGTTGGTCTCCTCCGGTGCCTCTCACCTTGGCTTGTAGGTGGCCACTCTCTTGCTGTATGTTCACATGGTGGTCACGTCGTGCAGGAGAGCTTGGTGTCTGTGTCCTCTGTATGCTAATCTTACAAGGACATGAGTCATACTGGGTTAAGGCCCATTCTTATGGCTTCGTTTTAACTTAATTGCCATTTTAAAGTCCCTATCTCCAAATAATCACAACCCAAGGCCCTCGGGGTTAGGATTTCAGCATATGAGTTTTGGGGGCAGAGGGGGACACAATTCAGTCCTTAACACTGTGGACTTGCTGGTTTTGAGGCACCCTTATGAGGTCCTGGTAAAAGTGTCCTTCCCTGTCTGTTTTCACTTCCTCTCTGAAGCCTTCCCAGCTGGCCCTTTGTGCAGCCTCATTACCCATCACATTGTGTTGCCAACTCTTTCCCCCCAGCGAATGTGGCCCCTCAGAGCTGAGGTTGGAAGCCATCTTGCTTTCTCACATTTTTTATTATTGCAGGCCTTGCGTGTTTGCATTTTGGTAGTTAGTGTGTTTCAAGGAATTTTTTTTTTTTTTTTAAGAGGCAGAGAGAGAGAAGACAGCTCCTACGCTGTTGTGGGAGGGGAACCCAGAGCTTAGATGATTAAGATATTCTTTTCTAATATATACATGTAGTGCTATAAATTTTTCTGTAAGTCAAATGCTTTTTACGGGACACATTAGCAGCATCCCATAAATTTTGATAAGTCATAGTTGTTTTCTTTTTATTCAAAATATTTTTTAGTTCTCTTGAGACTTCTTTGACTCATAGGTTATTTAGAAGAATGCTGTTTAGGCTGTGTGCAGTGGCTCACACCTGTAATCCCAGCACTTTGGGAGGCTGAGTGGGCAGATCACTTGAGGTCCAGAGTCGGAGACCAACCTTGTTTCTACTAAAAATACAAAAAAATTAGCTGGGCGTGGTGGCAGGCACCGTGTATGGTGGTGCACAGCTGGAATCCCAGCTACTTGGGAGGCTGAGGCAGGAGAATCACTTGAACTCCGGAGACAGAGGTTGCAGTGAGCCAAGATTGCACCACTGCACTCCAGCCTGGGCAACAGAGGGAGATCCTGTCTCAAAAAAAGTAGTATGGAAGTCTGTTGTTTAATCTCTAGATTTTCCAGCTTTCTGTTATTAATTTCTAGTTTAATTTCATGTGGTCTGGGAACATACCCTATATGAATTCTAGTCTTTCAAATTTTTAAAATTTCCTCTCCCTCTCTTCCATTTAATAAGTCAGTCAGTCCTCTCCACTGGACATTTGAAATAAAGGTGTCCATAACCAAAATACAGGATTGCTTTTTTTCCATTATATTTTTAAGATATTTTAAACCAGATACCTGTAGATTTAGTTCGTTCATTCCCCATCACCTCAATTGCATTGTGGGTTTTTTTTAACAACCATATTGAGGTATAACTGATATACAATACTGTATGTATTTGAGGTATAACTGATGTACAGTACTATACATAGACAGAAGTTTTAACATCTGTATTTTTTCATGAAAATATCACTAAAATAAGATAATGAGTGTTTCTGTGTCCTAAACATTTCTTCCTGCCTCTTTGCAAGGCATCTTTCCTTCCCCATACCCTACCCACTGGCAACTGCTGATGTGTTTTCTATCACTAGTCTGCATTTTCTAGAATATTGTATAGATGGAATCATAATTACGTTCTCTTTTTACGAACCTTTAAAATTTCACATAACCATTTTGAGATTCATCCATGTTTTTTTTTAAATATATTTTTTTATTTTTATTTTTTATTTTGAGACGGAGTTTTACTCTTGTTACCCAGGCTGGAGTGCAATGGCGTGATCTCAGCTCACCGCAACCTCCGCCTCCTGGGTTCAGGCAATTCTCTTGCCTCAGCCTCCTGAGTAGCTGGGATTACAGGCACGTGCCACCATGCCCAGCTAATTTTTTGTATTTTTAGTAGAGACGGGGTTTCACCATGTTGACCAGGATGGTCTCGATCTCTTGACCTCGTGATCTACCCGCCTCGGGTGGCTTCTATTATTGCCAAGTAGTATTTTATTGTATGATGTTGTATGGATGGACTACAGTTGGTTTCACCTGATGAGGGATATTGGGGTTGTTTCTCTCTTCTTTTTTTTCTTTTGAGACAGAGTTTTGCTCTTGTTGCCCAAGCTGGAGTGCAATGGTGTGATCTTGGCTCACTGCAACCTCTGCTTCTCGGGTTCAAGCGATTCTCCTGCCTCAGCCTCCCGAGTAGCTGGGACTACAGGCCTGTGCCACCATGCCTGGCTAATTTTTGTGCTTTTAGTAGAGATAGCATTTCTCCATTTTGGTCAGGCTGGTCTCAAACTCCTGACCTCAGGTGATCCGCCCACCTTGGTCTCCCAAAGTGCTGGGATTACAAGCATGAACCACCACGCCCAGCCTGTTTCTCTTTTCTGCTATTACCAGCAATGGGCTATGAGAATCACGTAACAAGTCTTTTCATTGACATATGATTTCATTTCTCTTGGAAATGACATACCAGGAGTACAGTGGCTGAGTTGTATGGCAGGTACTTGTTTAACTTCCTAAGAAATTCTCGTCCAAAGTGGTGATTTTAATAAAAAATATTTTGTATTGTTAACAGGTATTACATTGCACTTGGTATGTAACTCAGATGAAAAGTCTTAATCCCACCTATGGCCTCATCTTTCCCCTGCGTCCCTTCTCTACAGATGACTTTCATTTGTTGTGTATCCTTCCAGTGTTTTTTTTTTTTCCTTTTTAGACAAAGCCTGGCTCTGTCCCTCGAGCTGCAGTACACTGGTATGATCTTGGCTTATTGCATCCTCCACCTTCCCGGCTCAAGCAGTCCTCCCACCTCAGCCTCCTGTGTAGCTAGGACTGCAAGCGCACGCCACCACACGTGGCTAAGTTTTGCACTTTTGTGGTGGAGACAGGGTTTCACCATTTTGCCTAGGACGTTCTTGAACTTCTGGACTCAAGTGGTCCACCCTCTTCAGCCTCCCAAAGTGCTAGGATTCCAGGCTTGAGCCACTGCACCAGGCTCCTTCCAGTGTTTTTACATGGAAATATAGGAAGATACGGATATTCTTATTTTCCTCCTTTCACGCAAGAAAAAGCGTAGTGTACACACTGTTCTGTACGTTGCTTCGCTCCCTCCACGGTCATGTGGCTGTGTTTATATGTCAACACATAAAAACGGCTGTGTTCTCTTTTATAGGTGTGTAGTGTTTTATTGTGTAGATGTACCATTTTCTAACGCAGGACATTGCCTTATTTGCGGTGAAAAATAATGTGATACATTACCTTACATATGTCACTGCAGATGTGTGCCAATTTATTTGTTAGTTAAATTTTTGGGGAATGGGATTGCTAGTTCAAAGAGCAAATAGATTTATAATTTGGGGAGATGTGGGCAGATTGCCTCCCATAGGTGTTATACTGATTTTCATCCTACCACTAACACGTGAGACAGCCTTGCCAACATAGCGAGATTATGGAGTTTTTGATTCTTTGCCAACATGATAGGAGAAGATGTTTTTTTCCTATGTTGAAGGGCTACTTGAATTAATTTTTCTGTGAAGTTGTTTTTAATGTCCTTTGCCCATTTTTCTGTTGGGTTGGTTATCTCTTTCTTATCATCTGTTGGGGTTGGTTGTCCATTTCTTGTAATTTCTGGGAGCTTTTCATATGTTGGAGGAATTCTCTCTCTGTTATTGAATGAATTGCAAATACGTTTCCCAGATTTCGTTTGATTTTCAACTTGCTCTGGGTTGTTGCTGTTATTGCCACACACAGATATTTACGTCATTGAGTGTCTCGGTCTCTTTTATTGCTTCTAGATTTTCAGTCAGTTTAAAAGGCCTTCCTCACTCCAAAATTATGAAGGAACTTACTTATGTTTTAATCTAGTTCTTGTAAGATTTCCGCTTTCTGACATAAAAATATTTGGAGTTTATCCAGGTACATAGTATGACATTTGTATCCGACTTTAATTTTTCCCAGATGTCTCTTCAGTTACTGTAACACCAACCATGTTTTTATTTTACTTATTTATTTGAGACAGGAGCTGGCTCTGTCACCCAGGCTGGAGGGCAGTGGTACGATTCAGCTCAGTGCAGTCTGTGCCCCCGGGCTCAAGCAATCCTCCCTCCTTAGCCTCCCAAATAGCTGGAACTGCAGGCGCACCCCCACCATGACCAGCTAATTTTTTTGTAGAGATGGGGTCTCACTCTGTTGCCTAAGCTGGTCTCAGACTCCTGAGCTCAAGCAATCCACCCACCTTGGCCTCCTAACGTGCTGGGATTACAGGTGTGAGCCACCACACCGAGCCCCAAGCGTGTTTTTAGAAGTCCATCTTTACCTTTGGGAGGCTGAGACAGACATATTACTTGAGGTCAGGAGGTCAAGACCAGCCTGGCCAGCATGATGAAACCCCGTCTCTACTAAAAATACAAAAACTAGCCAAACATGGTGGCGGGTGCCTGTAGTCCCAGCTACTCAGGAGGCTGAGGCAGGAGACAGAGGTTGTAGTGAGCTGAGATCGTGCCACTGCACTCTAGCCTGGGCAACAAAGCGAGATCCATCTCAAAAAAAAGTCCATCTTTACCTCCATGATTTGAGGTATGAGCCTTATCATGTGTTCACTTAGATCCGTTTTGGGGGCTTTTTCTTGTTCCATGGGTTGGTAGATCTGTTCATAAGCCAGTAACACATTGTTTCAGTTATCCCAGCTCTGTAATATGTTTGTTTACTTATTTATTTTTGAGATGGAGTCTTGCTCTGTTGCCCAGGCTGGAGTGCAGTGATGCGATCTTGGCCTGCTACAACCTCTGCCTCCTGGGTTCAAGCAATTCTTCTAAGCAAGTCTTCTGCCTCACCCTCCTGAGTAATTGGGACTACAGGCATGCACTACCACACCTGGCTAATTTTTGTATTTTTAGTAGAGACAGGGCTTTGCCATGTTGGCCAGGTTGGTCTTGAACTCCTGACCTCAGGTGATCTGCCTGCCTTGGCCTCCTGAAGTGCTGGGATTACAGGCATGAACCATTGCACCCAGACTGTAATACATTTTAATATCTAGAATTGTTGGTCTCCTCTGATTGTTCTTTTCCAGTTTTCATGGCTATTCTTTTTTGATCTTTTTAAATATGTATTTCAGAATCAGCTTTTCAGGTTCCAGAAAGCAAAATTGTTCTTTTTTTTTTTTTTTTTTTGAGACAATCTCACTCTGTAGCCCAGGCTGGAGTGCAGTGGTGCAATCTTGGCTCACTGAAACCTCCACCTCCTGGGTTCAAGTGATTCTCCTGTCTCAGCCTCCTGAGTAGCTGGGACTACAGGCATATGCCACTACACCCGGCTAATTTTTGTTTTTAGTAGAGTTGGGGTTTCACCATATTGGCCAGGCTGGTCTCGAACTCCTAATCTCAGGTGATCCACCCACCTCAGCCTCCCAGAGTGCTGGGATTACAGGTGTGAGTCACTGCTCCCAGCCAGTTGTTGATATTTTTAGTGAGATCATATTATCTTTATAAATTAACTTGGCAGAATTGACAGCTTGATGAGATTAAGTCTTCCGTCTGAACACGTTAGGACTTTCCATCTGTTCAAGTCTTTTTTTTTTTAATACTTCACATGTGTTTTAATATGTTTCACATAGGGATTTTGCCCATTTTGGTAGACTGCAAAAATGACCGAAATGCTTCACTCCTCCCTGTTCCCACACCCTTTGCAACGTGACTGCAGTTCCTTCCATTGAGGAGTCGTTTCCCTGCCTGTTGATTTGCTTTATCCAATAGAACAGGGGAACTGACATTGTGCCAGTTCTAAGCCTAAGCCTCAAGCAGCCTTACATGCTTCTGCTGTCATTCTTTGAACTCTGCCCAGCCACCAAATGAGCAAGCTTGGGCTACCCTGCTGGAGAGTTGGACATATGTGGCCTTTTTGCCCCAACTTCGCCTGAGAGCCAGCCAGCCCTAGCTACTGTTAGCTACCTGTGAAGCAGAGCCTTCTAGCTCCTGTTAGCTGACTGCAGATGCATGAGGGAGCCCAGCTGAGCCCCATCCAATGACTGGCAAGTAGAATTGTGAGCTTAATGATTTCGAGCCACTAAGTTTTGAAGTGGTTTGTCTTAATGATTTCGAGCCACTAAGTTTTGAAGTGGTTTGTAACAATGCAGATACTACCCAGTGTAGATAATTATTTTTAAGTTTATTTCTGTTTTATCCTTTTACTACTGTAAGCAGGGAAGGGATATTTCTAGCAGAAACTTTTCAGCTGTCTTCCGAACCCATTTCCCTTTCTTCCTAGCCACACGCCTGTCTTCCTTGTAGTTATAGTCAACCACGTGACTGTGTTCTAGCCAGTAGACCATAAGAAAATGTGAACAGTCCTCTAAAAGACCTTGTCCATCAAAACCTCCTGCTCTGACCTTTCTCCCATTTTCCGTCTGATGTGGGTACCCAGAGCAACCTTGGAAGCACATGTGGAATATGACAGAGCCACCTGGTTCCTGAATGACTGCATGGAGCAGAACTCCTCGCTCCCCACTTCTGTTCATCACCACCTATGATTGTGCTTTACGTGAGTGAGAAAGAAACTTCAGCTGCATGAAGCCGTAGAAATGTGTTTTTCCTTAACAAACATAATTTTTCCCCTCATATCTTTTTTTTAAAGAAAATACTGGCTCTATTGAAATATAATTCACATGCCATAAAATTAATTCTTTTAAAATGTACAATTTGAAGGTTTTTAGTGTATTCAAAGAACCATGCCACCATCGCCAGTCTGTAATCTTAGGATGTTTTCACCACCTGGAAAAGAAACATGTATTAATTAGCATCCACTCCATAGTCCCTCTCCTGCCAGTCTCTGGATTTGCCGATTCTGGACGTTTCATAGACATGAATATATATGATATATGGTGCCATGTGACAGCTTTCTTTTACTTAGCAGAATGTTTTCTTTAAAAACATTTTTGTAGCTTTTTCTTTATTTCAGATACCAACTCAAACCAGATACTTAGCATAGTGTTTTCAAAGTTCATCCACATCATAGCATGTCAGTACTTCATTCCTCTCTGTGGTTCAGTAATGTTCCCATGCGTTGATATATCACAGTTTGTTTATCCATCCAACTGATGGACATTGGAGTTGTTCTGCTTCCTTTGCTATTGTGAGTTATTCTGGTTTGAACATCCGCGTATGTTATGGAGTGAGCTGTGGCCCTCCAGAATTCCTGTGTTGGAAGCCTACCCTCATCATGACAGTATATTTGGAGGTGAGGCCTTTGGGTAGATAATTAAGATGAAACGAGGTTGTAAGGGTAGGGCCCTAGTTCGATAGGACTGGTTTCCGTATAAGAAGGAGAGACACAGGCCTGCTGTGGTGGCTCACGCCTGTAATCCCAACACTTTGGGAGGCTGAGGCAGATAGATCACGAGGTCAGGAGATCGAGACCATCCTGGCCAACATAGTGAAACCCTGTCTCTACTAAAAATACAAAAATATTAGTTGGGCTTGGTGGTGCATGCCTGTAGTCCCAGGTACTCAGGAGGCTGAGGCAGGAGGATCACTTGAACCTGGGAGGTGGAGGTTGCTGTGCGCCGAGATCTCGCCACTGCATCCTACGTGGCAACAGAGTGAGATTCTGTCTCAAAAAAAAAAAGAAAAAGTAGAGCCTCTTCATGCGTAGATGCGCAGTGGAAAGGCCTTGTGAGAAGATGGCTGTCTGCAAGCCGGGAAGAGAACCCTCACCAGAAACTGAATTTGCTGGCGTCTTGATTATTAGCCTCCAGGGCTAGGGGAATAGATGCCTGTTGTTTAAACCATCTAGTTTACGGTATTTTGTAGCAACCTGAGCAAACTAATGCAGTGTGTAAGTGTTTGTGTCATCGTATGTTTTCATTTCTGTTGAATGTTTCATTTCATTACTTCAAAGTGGAATTGCTGGGTCATGTGGTAACTCTTTGTTCAACATTTTGAAGAATTGCCAAACTGTTTTCCAAAGCGGCTGTGCTGTTTTCCAGTCCCTCCAGTGGTATGTGAGGGCTCCAGTTTCTCTATATCCTTGCTTAACATGTAGTGTTGACTGCCTTTTTAATTGCAAATGACAGCCATCCTACTGGATGTGAAATGCTATCTCACTGTGATCTTGATTTGCATTTATCTAATGATGTTGAATATCTTTGCCATTTGTATATCTTCTTTAAAGAAATGTCTATTAAGATTTTTGCCCATTTTTTAAAACTGTGTTATTTCTCTTTTATGATTGAGTTGTAAAAGTTTTTTTTAATATATATTCTGGATACAAGTCCCGTGTCAGATACATGATCTCACGATTTTTGTCCCATTCTGTGGGCTGTCTTTTCACTTTCCTGATAATCCTCGGAAACAATGTTTTTAATTTTGAGAAAGTCTAATTTTCCTACTTTTTTCCTTTTGCTATTTGTGCTTTGCTGAGGTACTGGTTAGGTTTTGATATCCACTTTATATTTACTTCACAAATAACTGGAAAAATTTTCTTTTTGGAACAACTTAAGTAGTACAGAAATACTCGCTATTTTTTCTGTGAAACCGTTTGGGACTGGTGCTTTTGGGGCGTGGGGTCGCTCTGGTCTTCCTTCTTAGCTAGAAGTGCCAGTTTCGTTTTGTTATTTTTTTTGAGATGGAATCTTGCTCTGTCGTGCCCAGGCTGGAGTGCAGTTGTGTGATATCAGCTCATTGTAACCTCCATCTCCTGGGTTCAAGCAATTCTCCTGCCTTAGTCTCCTGAGTAGCTGGTACTACAGGGCCCTCCACCATGCCCAGCTAAGTTTTGTATTTTTAGCAGAGACGGGGTGTCACCATATTGGCCAGGCTGGTCTCAAACTCCCGACCTCAGATGATCTGCCCACCTCAGCCTCTCCAAGTGCTGGGATTATGGGTGTGAGCCACCATGCCCAGCTGAAATGCCAGTCTTAAGTTATTAAATACATGGTAGAATGTCTGGTTACAGTTTTTATCAGTTTTGTAGAGGCAACCCTTTTTGGTGGGCTTTTTTTGTCTACAGTAAAATTTTGTTGCTCTCTTCCTCTTTTTCCCTGATAGTATCTTTTTAAAAAATCCCTGTTATTGAGTAAAATTTATGTACAAAAAATGACATCCATTAAAATATACAATTAAATGTATTTTGACAGATATAGACCTATAGCTATGAAACGACCACCACAATCAAGATATGAAATGTTTGTATCACCCCCCCAAAAATTCCCCACTAGACTTAGGCAACCACTGACCTCCTTTTCTCAGTATAGATGAATTTGCGTCTTCCAGGCTGTTCCTCAGTAAGTTATAATTGTGTGCATATCAATAGTTCGTAGTTTTTCTTGCTCTGTAGTATGATATTACATATTTACACCACAAATTATCTTCGCTTGTTTAGGGACACCTGGGTTGACTCCAGCTAATTATTACAAATAAGGCTGCCATGAACATTTGTATACACATCTTTCTGTGGACTTAGACTTTCATATCTCTTGGCTGGATACTTAGGAATTGAAAGGCTGGATCACATGGTTATCTAATAGCATCCTGGTGTAGATTCTGAGCTTGGTTTTCTCTTTTTTAACACATAGTTAAAAGGGTTGGATTTTATCAGGTCAGCTCTTTGCAGTGGGGTCTTACAGGGGTGAGGAGGGTGAGAAGAGGGGGTTCCAGGCAAACTTCCAAAGCCTGTAGTCCAAGGACGCTTGGTCTGTTGTGACTAGAGGTGTTCTTCCCTCCGACGCACCATATCTGTGTGGCCACCCCTCCTCTACCTCTCCAAACCTATGGGGCTTGAGAGGGCTTTTATAGTCCAATCCTGCACTCCCCCAGGGTGAGCCTTTCTTGCATCTAGAAGGCTTCTTTAGAAGGTGCTGTCTGAGAATTGCCACCTCTGGGTCATTCTGGGGCAATATGCCTGTCTTCTCTTTCCATCTTAGCAGCCCTCGTGCCTGTTCGGTCAACAGTTCCCACTTGGGGTTGGGGAGGATTCTTCTTCATATGGACATTTCCAGGGTTATGTACCACAGGGCCTCTCCTGGCTTTGCAGGCTCTGCCTGCCCTGAGGCTCTGGCCTGCATTCTCTGTTGTTCTTGCAGGACTCGGGGCGGTGTTCACGTGCACAAGGATGGGCTGACGGTCACTTCTCCAGTCCTAATGTGGGTCCAGGTAAGTGTAGGGATTCCTGTTCTCTTTCTGTCCCCAGCCTGTCTCACTGGGAGACTCAGTGATTTGCTAGGAAGCCCAAAGGTGGCAGCTGATGAGAGCCTCTATTGAGACCAGGTCCTCATGGGAAAGTGGAGTTGGCATGGCTCCTGGGACCAGGCTCAGTCTCAGCTGGTGCCAACACTCCCAGGCTGAGAGGACTCACAAAGGACTTTCAGGTACTGGAGCCACAGCAGATGGCAAGTCCTGCTGTAACCACTTTAAAATACCACAGAGCAAATTGTTTCCCAACTCTGCAGTCAGGCCCTGTGGCCTCCCTTGTACCATGAAATACAAACATAGGCCGGGCGTGGTGGCTCACGCCTGTAATCCCAGCACTTTGGGAAGCCTAGGCGGGTGGATCACTTGAGGTCAGGAGTTCAAGATCAGCCTGGCCAACATGGTGAAACCCCATCTTTGCTAAAAATACAAAAAATTAGCTGGGGATGGTGGCACACACCTGTAATCCCAGCTACTTGGGAGGCTGAAGCAGGAGAATTGCTTGAACCCAGGAGGTGGAGGTTGTGGTGAGCTGAGTTCACACCATTGCATTCCAGCCTGGGCAACAAGAATGAAACTCTGTCTCAAAGAAAGAGAGAAAGAAATACAAACCCATTAGGGTCTTAGTGCTCAGCCTCCGAGATCCCTTAGCTCCCTGCTCACTCAGAATGGTGAGTTATGGCCTGCCCAGTCAGACTCAGCTCAATCCCAAGCCAGGCCTCCCTGCTGAGGATCAACAGGAAAGGAGAATCCCTGTGGCAAGATCTGGTGACCTAGGGGGCCACTGGAGGGGATGTGGATAGCACAGACAGGCATGGTGGTGCCAGGGGCTACCTGAGCACATGCTGCAGGGTCCCCAAGTCCCTGAAACTGGAGGCCAGCCAAGTTTGTGTCTGCCAAAAGCTTTTTTCAGTCCTCCAATACCTATCTAACCAATTCCCTGTATTAAACTCTTTTTGTTAAAAATAACTAGTACGATTTTTTTTTAATGGTGTAACCCTGACTCATACACTGTAGAATTAGGGTGGAGGATGGATTTTCTCCAGACAAAGCAGATAGACTGCACTCCGGAGGGCTGGGTTAGACCAAGGGGCAGAGTGGGAGGGTTCAGGGTTAGAGGCAAGGGTCAGTGTCAAGAGGTCCCAGTGATATCAAGGGCATCTGATAGGCCAAGGCCTTCACCTGGGGAGGTGAGCAGTGGGTGAGAGCCAGGCTTGGGGTGGGGCCAGGGTGATTTCTGATCTGACGCAGCCTTGTGGACCAAACTTGATCCTGTCTCTGCCAGCCCGTGCTCCAGCTGTGCCCCACTCCCTGCCCAAGGTCTGGTGGGCGTGGATAGAGTTGGCAGCCATAGCCAGGGTTGCAAAGGCTGGGGATGGTAGAATCAGGCAAAAGTGGGAGAGGCTTCTCTGCCCTCAGGAAAACACAAGTCAGAGTGAATCTCTAAGTCCTGCCATGAAATCTTAGGAGGGGTGATGTCAAAGTCTGCTGGGCACCACCATCCATTCTCACTCATTGGGTTTTGCTAGAAAGAAGAGTCCAGCCTACAGTGGAGGCTGGAATAGGGGCCTGGAACGGGTGGCCACCATCTTTACCCACTCCCTCCAGCCTCCAGCTCCTGGACACAGGGAGTCTGGGCCTGGTGCTCTGCTGTCATGGGAGCTCTCTACTTTGCTGTTCACTTCCTGTTGCAGTGAAGCCAGATCACTAATATAGTGGGTTGAAAATGCAAATTCAAGAAGCCAAAAGTTGGCTGCCTTATTTTGTTGTTTGTTTTTGAGATAAGGTCTCTTGCTGTTGCTCAAGCTGGAGTGCAGTGGGGTGATCGTGGCTCACTGCAGGCTTGATCTCCTGGGTCAAGCATCCTCCCTCCTCAGCCTCCTGAGTAGCTGGGATCACAGGCTTATGCCACCACATCCTGCTAAATTTTTCATTTTTTGTAGAGATGGGATCTCACTATGTTGCCCACGCTGGTCTTAAACTCCTGAGCACAAGTGATCCTCCTGCCTCGGCCTCCCAAAGTGCTGGGATTACAGCTGTGAGCCACCTCGCCTGGACTGAGCTACCTTATTTATGCTCTTCCTGAGTGTTTGGAAGTCACAAACTGGGGAAGCAGGGCTGCGTGTGGTGGCTCATGCCTGTAATCTTAGCACTTCGGGAGGCAGAGGCAGGTAGATTTCATGAGCCAGGAGTTTGAGACCAGCTTGGGCAACATGGCAAAACCCCATCTCTACAAACAAAGAAACAAAACAAAAGAAACTCCCAAAAATTAGCCGGCACCGATGGCATGTGGCTGTAGTCCCAGCTACTCAGGAGGCTGAGGGGGAAGGATCACTTGGGCCTGGGAGGTTGAGGCTGCAGTGAACTGAGATTGTGCCACTCCATTTTAGTCTGCGAGCCAGAGCAAGACCCTGTTTCAAAAAAAATGGGGAAGTAAAATTTGAAGATTGGTTGTTTTTGACTCCATTTATTTAAAATATTTTTAGCATGGTTGACCTGATTCGACTGATGCCTGTTTGTTTAATTAATGTCCTCTAGCGCTCACACCTCCCGAGTCATCAGTTTCTTCATCATCTGCCCAGTCCTCTGCTGCAATGGCAGGCACTTGCCTTTCAGTTCTGAGGCTTGCGTGTCTGATCTGGTGCTTCTGGACAGTCACGGTGGGTTCTGCTTCTCTTCTCAGGCACTGGATATCATCTTGGAGAAGATGAAGGCTTCGGGCTTTGACTTCTCTCAAGTCCTAGCTTTGTCCGGGGCAGGCCAGGTTTGTCTGCAGCAGGGTCTGCCTGCCATGTGAGGGGTGACCTGGGCAATGGTGCGGGTGTCGAGGAGATGGCTCCCTTTGGAGGGGGGAGGCTCATTCTTGACAGCCGCGGCACAAATTTCACTGTGAGTAAAAATCCCTACAACTGTTTTACCTTGGAGACTGTATAGCTGTCTTATACAGTTGAGATCACAGGCTTATGCCACCACACCCTGTTAAAGCTGAGATCGTGGTGAGAGAATGGAGGAGAGGTCCTCTGAAGGGCATGGAGGAAGCAATTGACCTGGATTTGTTATGACTGCTTGGGGGCACCACAGTTGTTGCCTTTCTATTTCTTGAAAGTAAAAGCAAAGTCAAAAATGATACTAATAGTGATAGTGGTTTTAGCAGTGAAAGAGTATTAATAACGATATCAAAAGACCTTGACCGAGCGTTTAGTGCATGCCAGATGCAACTCTGAGGGCTTTCCAGATGTCGCCCAGCTCAGTCCTTAGGATTCTCCAGGGTGGTGCTGTGGAGGGCTAGGTACACACTCAGGGCGTCCTGCCTGGGTTTATCCTTGGCTCTGCCATTTACAAGCAGTGACCTGGGATACATATTCTCATCTGTCATAGGGTCATTGTGAGTGTAAATACATAGCACAGTGCCTCCTATTAATACGCGGTAAACCTTAGTAAAGCTCGGGCTACTGTTATTATCACTGATGTTTGCGTGAGGCACGGAGAGGTGATGCCACTTGCCCAAGATCACACAGTGTTGGGAGTGGGAGTCGGGACTGAGTCCATCTCATCCGGTCCCTTGGCTGTGCTGAGATCACTTTTCTCCATGCTGGATTACCATCTTTTCATATCCTCCCTGGAATACGACTGGTTTTTCTGAAGCTGCTTCTTCCTCCGTGGCCTAACAGGAATTTATTGTTCCGGTTCTTGTTAAACACAACAGAGATTCCCTGGGTGATCTTGTCCACTTCTCTCACCTGAACCCCAGGCCTGGGCACCCATCTCCTTCTTAGATATTCCCTGACCCCCTCAGCTGGATGTTCCACAAATGCCTCAAGCCTAGCATGTCCCAGACTGAGTGCTGTCTCCCTTCAGACCTCCTCCTTTCTGGGTTCTCTTTCTCAGGGAATTCTCCCCATCCACCCAGGGCATACCTCAAGCATCATCTCTGACTCCTCCACCTTCCCACCCCACACCCAGGGGTCTTCATGTCTCACTGATTTGCCTGTGACTCTTGACTCTACCATCTCTTCTCCAGCACTGCTTCTGTCCCCCAGGCCACCTGCTTGTCATTCTTCTCCAGGTCTCTACCACAGCCTCCCCACCTCCAGCCTGCCTTCCCCGTGACTCCCACAAGCCTTTCATACGTTCAGCTCCGTCCTGGTAATCCAGGGTTCCCGCCACCTCCAAGATGAGCCCTGGCCTCCTGAGCATGGCTTCAGGTTCCCAGTGCTCAGGCTGCCCACTCTCTTTAGCCCATTACCCACCCCCGACCCAGGCTTAGGCCCACTGCTTAGAATGCCATATAGATTCTCTGCATGCAGCACACACTGGGACCCTTTCCTGATACGACCACTTCCACCTATCTGTACCCAGTCGGTTAGGGGCCTCTGTTCCCACGGCCCTGTTGCTGCAGCTCCATAGGGTTTTGTAATTGTACATTTGTGTCCCTTTCCCTGACTCAACTCCATTAGCCTGAAGAATAGGGGCAATATCCTATTCATCTGCCCCAAGCCTGGCATGACCTATGTGCTTAATAAATGTTTGCTGAATGAATGAATGCATGACTGAAGGCAGTGAGTGAATAAATAAATGAATTTCAGATAATATTACGAGCAATGTGTTTAAATGCAGTTTACAAAAGCCACCAAAATCCAGAACAATAATTTGTTCTTGGACCTTTTCTCTAAGTTGTAGGGTAGACAGGGCAGACTTCCTCCCCATTTTCTTGAAGTGGAAACCGCGTCTCAGGAAGGTGATGAGCTCTGTGACTAGGAAGTGGCAGGGCAGGTGGTGGAGCCTGCTTCTTTGGCATGTGGTCTGGGGTCTTCCTGTGTCTCCAGGAGGCTGTACTCTAGTGTGTGGTCATGTGAACATGCTATTGGGTTTCCCAACAGCAACACGGAAGTATATACTGGCAGGCTGGAGCCCAGCAGGCACTGAAAAGCCTCTCACCAGACCTCCCGCTACACCAGCAGCTGCAGGTAACTGTGGCCACATTGTGTGATTCTGAGAAACTTCTGCAAAGCGGGGAGGAGAGTCCCAAGTCCTGTGGGTCCTGAGGCCTGCTCGACTCAGTGTTGGAGCTGTGCTCGGGCGCCCTCAGCAGAAGAGCCTTTCAACCTCAGGCGTTTGGGGAGAGGCCCCACTGGGCCAATTCTAGCTTACAGCATAGAGGGTTGGCCCATGTGTCTCCAACCAAGGTTACCTGGGAAGAAGTGTCACGACTGCTATGATGGGCGGTGTGACCAGCAGCTCTCCAAGTCAGCGGATGGAGCTCAAGCCAGTGCCTTTGCCCTCCTTCCTAGGCCTGTTTCTCCATCAACGACTGCCCGGTGTGGATGGACTCCAGCACCACAGCCCAGTGCCGCCAGCTGGAGGCTGCTGTGGGCGGGGCTCAGGCTCTCAGCTGCCTCACAGGCTCTCGAGCCTACGAGGTATGCTGGGGATGGAGTTGGGTGCAAGGGGTGGTCTGGTTGCAGGCTCTGGAGGCATAGTGGGTGACCTGCCTCTGTGGGGTTCCTGCAGAGCCAGGAACAGACACTCTGGGCCCTGGGTCCTGATCCAGGCTGCCTGCCACGCTATGTGTTCCCAGACCAGGCTGGGTGTGCACGTGACTATGCTCCTGACACGGAGTTGCTGTGCATGGGGGTGGGGAGGGCACCTCCTCTCATTGTCTGTAACCTGGGGATTATAACAGGATTACGTTTTGGGTAGGTTTGAAGCTAAAAGAAGTCAGTGCATATAAAGCACTTAGTGCAGTGCCTGGCAAAGTTTTTTTTTAAAAAAGAATGTTGGGCCAGGCGCGGTGGCTCATGCCTGTAATCCCAGCCCTTTGGGAGGCTGAGGTGGGTGGATCACGAGGTCAAGAGATTGAGACCATCCTGGCCAACACGGTGACACCCCGTGTCTACTAAAAATACAAAAAAATTAGCCGGGCATGGTGGCACACGCCTGTGGTCCCAGCTACTTGGGAGGCTGAGGCAGAGGAATCGCTTGAACCCAGGAGGCAGAGGTTGCATTGAGCCGAGATTGTGCCACTGCACTCCAGCCTGGTGACAGAGCAAGGCTCCGTCTCAATTAAAAAAAAAAAAAAAAAAAGAAAGTCTCTGTTCTGCTGGTTCAGTCATGTCCCCAGGGGTGACTGTGATTAGGCCAGCCTGGATCACATGACCTCACTGGAGAGGAAGCTTGGGGATATGGCCAACCCTACTTGGGCCCCCTGAAATACGAATATGTGCATGAGGAAGACACCCAGATCCTGCCTCTAGTGCCTCGGTCAGAATAGTCACCATGCTGTGTGAAGAGCGAGGGTTATTCACTCAGCATTGTCCAGTCCTGATGTGGGAGAGGCCCTCCAGGAAGGCCCAGAAGTTTCTCATTTCTCTGTCCTGTGGGTGCAGAGCCATTGTTTACTGCCTGGGTCTTTGATTGCTAAGGACATTTTAAGGATTCAAAGGCCAAATTCGCATTGTTCAGTAGATATGAAACATTTAATGCTGACTTTAAAAAGACGCATTTATTAGAGGTGAGGTCTCACTGTGTTGTCCAGGCTGGACTCCTAGGTTCCAGAGCTCCTCTCCCTTCAGCCTCTTGAGTAGCTGGGGTTACAAGCACTACTGCCCCCGGTTGGGGCTTACTTTTAAAAGCTTTTATGATAACTGCTCCTATCCAGAGCATGCTACATTAAACTCACTTTATGAGGGTGATTATTCATTCTGTGTAGGATTTGGGTTCCTAAGAATTTATATTCCTTTTCCAGCGATTTACAGGAAACCAAATTGCAAAAATTTACCAGCAGAATCCCAAGGCCTACTCACACACAGAGGTTGGTTAAATGTTCCTGTTTGATTGAAAGTCACAGTTGAATTCCTTTCCTAATACGTTAGAATAGATGCATCTTATGTGCAGTGGCTAAAAACATTGATAAGCACACACTAACAAATGGTATATTCAATTTGCTTTTTTTCTCATTGTCGGGACATTTCCAAAGAGGAAGGGAAGAATGGAATGTGGGAAAGAGAAACGGGTTCTCCTGACCAAAAGGGCGAGGGTGAGGGTCCAGGTGGGAGCACTGGGGACTGACATGTTCCTGAGACCACCTGAGGAGAAGATCTGGGCGTCTGAGCAGGCTGTATCTGCTCACTTTCCTATGTGGTTAACTCAGGAGGACTGCCAGGCACATGATTGACATGGATTCAGTGTTTTCTTTGGAATTGTATAGGGCTGGGCCTTTGTGTCCCCAGCTGTGGCCCTTCAGCCAGAGCCTCTGTCACAGGAACCCAGGTTCATTCCTGGCTCCACTGTTGCTGAAGCCAGCCCTTAATGCTGCCTGAGAAACAGCCCCACACCCTGGCTAGGGATTTTCATCTTGTGATAAGAAAATAATCAGCTCACTTTAAACCAAAGAACCTTTTTAATCTTAGAAATTATTTTTCAGTGATTCGAGGTTCCAGATTACTCTGTAGCATTAGCTACATTAATGAATATAGGCTTTGGGTGGAGCGGTGAAAACCCTCCCCAAATTCTGTATGTGGAATGAAGTTGGCCTGACAGAGGACAGGAGCTGCTAACAGTCTCTCCATGGTTCCAGAGGCCCACGATGCTCATGTGGAAGTACAGCCCCTCAGGGTGGCATTGAAATCCATCCTCTGTTTCTCTGGCTAGTGCTCAGAGTCTGTGGCTTCTGAGGAGCCAGCTTTCCTGAACTCCTCAGAGTGTCCTGGTTAGTTCTGAGGCCACACATCCACTTCCCTTGTGACCAGAAGTAAATGCCAGAGAAATAGAGGAAGGAAATGAGGGCACACATTCCCCAGAACGTTGATTCTGGATGGAAAGGCAGCTTCCCTAAGCCCTTTCTCATGGGGCTTTTGCTTTTTGTCTCTTCTGAACTTGACCGTTTTATGGCTCATCGGAAGCTGCAGAGAATGAACGCTCTCCTGAGGAGTCTGTTCGTGGTATTCCTGCTGCCCTTATCCGAGATGCATAGTCTCCACTATTACTTGGGCCTTTTGCTCAAAGTTTCCACTTCCCTGTCCAATTGGAAACCTTTTTTCTGTGTTGTGTGTGTGTCAGAAGCATTCAGTAGCGTAGGGTGTGTGGAAGTGAGTTGCCTCACTGCTTCTTTCTTTTACAGAGAATTTCTTTGGTCAGTAGCTTTGCCGCTTCCCTGTTCCTTGGCTCTTACTCCCCTATTGACTACAGCGATGGTGAGCCTCGGGGTCTCGGGTGGGTCCCTGGGCAGCGTGCATGTGGCATGTGGGCATGCAGGCAGCGGGAGCCCCATCTACCCCAAGTAGGTGCCAGTCTTGTAGCCCTGTCATCTATTGCCAGGAAGGGAGTGTATTCATTATTTTTTGCCACATAACAAATGACCCTAATACTTAGCAGCTGAAGACCACTGTGTTTATTTTCTCACCTGGTGTTGGAGAGCCAGGAATGTGGGGGCAGCTTAGCTGGGAGATGCTGGCTCAGGATCTCCCACAAGGTGGCAGTCAAGCCAGCAGCCGGGGCTGCAGTCATCTGAAGGCTCAACTGGGGCCGAGGATCCACTTCCAGCATCACACACAGGACTACAGGCAGGAGGCCTCAGTTCCTCACATGTGGGCTTCTTTATGAGGCTATTAGTGACACTTCAGAGAGGGAGGGAGGAGATGGGGAGAAGCCATGCAGAAGCTGCCGAGTCCTATCTTACTAGTCACACACTAGGTACACTTGAGCCAGTATGGTGTTGTGGGGAACCTCACAAGGGGTGAGCACCAGGAGGTGGGTATCAGCAGGGGCAATCATGGAGCCTGGCTCCTGCAAGGAGCTAGTAAAGTTTTTGTGTCACATTTGGTGAACTCCAGAGATTTGTGAGCTTCTAGAATCAAAACCCCGAAAAAAACAAATTGCAGATGGTGCCAGTGAGGAGGGAAAGCTGGGAGGAGGTTGCTTCAGGAACTCTTGGATGAGTCTAAGAGTGAGAAGAGTGTGGATAGAATGTGGGTGGAGGATGCAGGGCTGGGGCCCAGACCCGTGGATGTGGCTTTCAGAATGGAGCCCGGGGTGCTCTGAGTCTCGTGGGAGCTCATGGGAAGTTTTTGAGAGCTGGTGTATGCCAGGCATTATTCTGGTTTCAGGAGAGAAAGTGGCTAAGGAGCGGTGCTAAGCTTCCCTCACCGTCTGGAGGAGGCGACAGGGCTCCCTACAGCTCGCTCCATAGAACAGTAGACTTGGAGTAGGCTGCATGTCCACCTGTGTTCTACACACCTGCCCCAGGACTGATCACCGCAACAGCTGCTCCAGGGGGCATGGCAGAGGTTCATGTTCCTCAACCACAGCTGGGCCCTCCACTCTACTCCCCTTCACTCACTTGAGACGTCACCTCCTAACTTCACCTGGGCAGGTGACACCATCAGCATCCCAGTCCACCTCTGCCTGCCTCCACCTTGGCCCAGTGGAGGAGGAGGTCTCTCCACCAATACTCTGGATTTTCTCTCCTTTCCCATCCTTAGGGAAGCCTTGGGAGAGGGAGGATGTTTTGGGAAAGAGCTAGCAGGTTGATCTCAGTGACCAGGAGGAAGTTTAGAGGAATCTGAGAGCTTTTTTTGGAAAGTCAATTAGACCGAGAAATCCCTGGGGGCTGACTTGGAAATCTAAGGGACATGGAGAGTGGTTCCTGGTCAGTGTGTAGTTCCAGCCCCGCTGGGAGGTCTTTGAGCAGCAGATTTCCAAGCTGACTGTAGTGTTTGAGCCGATGAGGAATATTTAGAGGAGGTGCGATGCCATCTGTTGCCAAGAGCCTCTCTGGCCTCTGGTTCTCTGGTTCCAGAAAAACACAAGCGTGCATACATTCCATGAAGGGAGAGCTCCAGGTACAAGTTGTGGCAAGATAATTATCTGCCCTCTGCCAGATTTGTGCATTTTCACAAAAGGTCCGTTTTCAAGATGTGTCTATCATCTGTCTCCTTCTTCCTCAGGATCTGGAATGAATTTGCTGCACATACAGGATAAAGTCTGGTCCCAGGCTTGCCTTGGCTCCTGTGCACCTCATTTAGAGGAGAAGCTTGGCCCACCAGTGCCATCATGCTCAGTTGTGGTAGGTCTCCTTTCTGGTGATGTGGCTGATTTAAGAGTAGGCAGCTACCTGGGAAGCACTGTAGCACACACGTGCACACACACACAAACACATACAGGCGGCACACTCCCTTGTTTGTTCATTCACCCACAGGCATACACATGCAGGGTCTTCAGTTTAGCCTAAGATATAAGTCACTGTCTGGATCAGTGCCTTGCACACAGTAGGTACTCAGGTGCATGTATAGATATGTATAGATTACTGTCTTATGGTCGGGGAGACTTTGGAAAATTCCTCTAGAAATTTATTAGAATAGGGATAAAAATGGCAAGTGATGGCACAGCTAAAGAAAAAATGCAGAGTGCTGAGGTTCTAGGACTAGGGACTACCAGTGAAGCTTGAAGGAGGCAGCCTTGGGGAAAATAGAAAGAAATAACAGCAGGGCTGGTGCAGCACAGACCCTGGCACTGGACCGCCTGGGACTGAGTCCTGTTTCCACCAGCTCTGTGACTTTGTGTGATTTGCTCATCTGGATCAAAGGGAATGATGCTATTCATCTTATAGGGCTGTTGTGCAAATTAGGTGAGTTAATATGTCTAAAGCCCTTAAGACAGTGCCTGTTCCCACGGGTAATGGAAAAACACTTACCCATCACAGCGGCCCCATCCGTTTGCAGTGGACACGGGCTGTGAATGTCCTGGTGTATCCTGGTTGGCCAGCCCTGTTCTTGGCTGTCCTGTGGGGACAACGGAGTGGAGACAGAGAGAGACCTGGGTCCTGCCCCTGGGGCCCTTTGGTGGAAAATGCTTGCCACAGAGCCAGAACGACCAGAAAGAACTCTGGGTGGGACAGAGTGTTGGTGTGAAGAAGGGACAGGGCACCCTGAAGCCTGGAGGGAGTCGTGGAGCTGGGAGTCTTGGGCCATATGGAGGAGGGGCTGCTGTGAGTACCCTGCATTGGGAGTCTCAGCCACGGAAGCACTTTTGTTTTCTTATTAGAGGCAGAGTCTCACCCTGTCACCCAAGGAGTGCAGCGGCATGATCATAGCTCACTGCAACCACCAAATCCTGCGCTCAAATGATCCTCCCTCAGCTTCCAAGTAGCTGGGACTACAGGCATGCACTAGCATGCACGGCTAATTTTTTTATTTTGGTAGCGACAGGGTCTCACTATGTTTGCCCAGACCGGGCAAATCTCCTGCCTCAGTCTCCCAAAGTGCTGGGATTACAGGTGTGAACCACCACGCTCAGCCATTTTTCTTGTGTGATTCACACTGACATGCTGAAAACTGCCTTGGCACCATGCGGCAGAACATCAAAGCCAAACCATCAGCATCCAAAGTGTGCCATGAGGCCAGTGCATGGAGCTGGAGGAAGAGCCACGTGCCATCAGCATCCAAAGTGTGCCCTGAGGCCAGTGCATGGAGCTGGAGGAAGAGCCAAGTGCCATCAGCATCCAAAGTGTGCCATGAGGCCAGTGCGTGGAGCTGGAGGAAGAGCCATGTGCCATCAGCATCCAAAGTGTGCCCTGAGGCCAGTGCGTGGAGCTGCAGGAAGAGCCACGTGCCATCAGCATCCAAAGTGTGCCATGAGGCCAGTGCGTGGAGCTGGAGGAAGAACCACGTGCCATCAGCATTCAAAGTGTGCCATGAGGCCAGTGCATGGAGCTGGAGGAAGAGCCACGCGGCCCTGTGGAAGCTGACAGCGCAAGACCCAGACGGAGGACAGCTCAGAAAGACAGAGGAAGGGCAGACAGAAAACAGCCAAGCCACCGGGACTGGCAAGTCCACACATGGCTTTTAGTTGAATGTGAAATTCAGAGCAGGCTTTGCTTGCCTTATGCAAGAACACATGCCTCCAAGAAGGAGCCTGTGCAGACAAGCAGCGCTGACTCTGAAAAGGCATTTTCATTTGTCACACAGGTGTCGTGTGGGGGGACCAGGCAGGACCCATGTTCTTCGTCCTCCCTCTTTTTGAAGGTGGTACCCAGATAGCACTCCCTGCACACCGCCTTTTCGGTTACTTTCCTTAGAACACTGTTCTCTGCACTTCACGCCCGATTGTTGTTAATCCAGGCGCGGGGTGATAGACCGAGTGTGCGAGGCGTGATCTGCTCCCATGAGTTTGCTTACTGGTGTCCTGTTACCTATTTTTTTTGTTTAATGCTATATCTGGAATTTGGAGCTTATAAAGCAAGCACAAAGTTGGGGTTGGTCTGTCCCTACTACCTGAAATCTCAAGATCAGCAGTTTTTGAGAGGAGCTCATGCTCATGGTTCCAAACCTGCCCTGGGCTCCTCTGGCGAACTGTGAACAGGAGGGACACTCCCAGTTCATGACAGGGCGTGATGTGACTCCTGGCTCTGCAGAAGATTCCTTCAGCACTGGTGGCCTGGAGCCTGTAACATTCTCGTGGCCTGAGGGCTGGGTGGCTGTGCTGGGCAGGCAGGGTTCACCTCAACAGAGCACCCTCACTTTGTCCCCGTCCCTCAGGGAGCCATTTCTTCCTTCTACGTCCAGCGCTACGGATTTCCTCCAGGATGCAAAGTGGTGGCTTTCACTGGGGACAACCCAGGTGAGTATCTCGGGGAGTTTCCCTCTCCAGGGAGCCTGACTGGGTCAGGGCTGGACGATTGAGAGTTCCAGTCCAGCCTCGTGGCGAAGCCTTCTGTGGTCATCCCCACCACCGCACCCTGCCATCTCACGCCTTGTGCCTGCCCCTGCTTAGCTCTGACTCTGCCCTCAGGAGCTGGTCAGCCTGCTCTCTCCGGGTGAAAACTGCTCAGTGATTAAGGAAGGCAGTCATGCCCACCCCGCTCCTAACCTGTCTTTTCTGTTCCATAGATGAATAGCTCAGTTCCTCCAACCCTTCCTCTAGGACGTGGTTTTAAGTCTCTGCCCTGTCATTTGATCTGCAGCAATGGCTTGTTTCTCATCTAGACACCTCATCTCCTTCCCTAGCCTCTTCTCTTCCTCCTCCTCTCCTCTGGGTAGTCCTGAAGCCACTCCTGGAAGGGCCCTCGGATCTCTGAAGGAAGGCCAGGTGGGCTACACTGAATAACACCTTAACTGCTGCCTCTCAGCCCTGCCCCAGGAGAAGTCAGTCTTTCAACTCCACCAAGTAGGGTAACATTTAACCCTAACTAGAAGGGTGAATTTTAACGGTAATTAGAAAGGTTAATTTCTGTCCTTTCAGTCTTCTTTCTGTGCTCATAGTAAGCATTGTTTCTTCTAATCAACATGGGCAGCACCTTCCTCATTTTAACAGTTGTCTAGAGTTCCGCCATCCCAGCATTATCTCACTGGTCCCTTACGGATGGCGGTTGGTGTTGCTTCAGTGTTTGGGTAGTGCAGACAGTGTCGAGATGCACATTCGGTCTTGTCTCTCTGTTGTTACAGGGTAGGTTCTCAAAGGTGGGATCTCTGGATCCAAGGCTTCTGACACACACGCTGCTGATGGAACCTCAGTGGCAGTGTGTGAGTGCGCCTGTCCTCACTCCCGTTTCACCTTTGCTCACATGATTAGTCACTCGGCATTTAGTGAATGCCTCTTATGTGCCAGGCCTTCTTTCGGCGCTGGGGCACTTCAGCAAACAAGGCAGAAAGAGATTGCTGTTGTGAGCCAGGTATGCTGGTGTGCACCTGTAGTCTTAGCTACTCGGGAGGCTGAGGTGGGAGGATTGCATGATCCCGGAGTTGGAGGCTATGGTGAGCTATGATCATGCCACTGTACTCCGGCCTGGGCAGCAGAGTCAGACCTCACCTTTATATCTTTTTTTTTTTTTTTTTTTTTAAGACTCCTGCTGTGGGCCTCGTGTCTAAGGCAGGGCACAGACAGGGAACATAAGCTAAGCCCCGGCTTTTCCATCACCACCTTTATCTTTTCCTGCTGTGTATATCCTTGGGGTCTTGGCCTCCTTGGTTCTCTACTCCCGGGAGTACCTGACAGTGGAGGGACGTTTGGACCCCTTCAGGGAAGAGACTTCACAGCTCACATCAGAGGCCCTGCTCACAGAGACTCCACCCCCTGACCTCTGTGACCTCTTAGGGCCTCCGGGGCGCTCAGCTCCCCTGCTTCTGCCTCCACCCTAGGGTGTGGGTGGGAGTTGGAGGTGGAGGCTGTGCTCCTGCCTAGAGAGCCCTGTGGTTTGCTTTGTGGTTCCCACGTGGCTCCCCAGCTAACCAGGAGCTCCCCTCCCATTCTCAGCGTCGCTGGCAGGCATGAGATTGGAGGAAGGCGACATTGCGGTAAGTGACTTCCCATTGGCTCTTTCGGTTTCCACACTCACACCCACACTCTGAAAAGTAGCACCAGGATCTGGGTCCCAGCAGCATGTCTGCTACTTATCAGAGTGTCTGCTGGCCCCAGAGGCAGGGGAGGGAGGGGAAGGGGGTGCACATCTTTCTCAGAAGGTCATTGTTCTTTGCTGCATGGGCAGGACCCCTGCCTGCTTCACAGTGGCCAGTCTTAGTGAGTGCAGCAGCAGAGGGTCAGACGTGGGGCCAGAGGGCTAGGAGCAGCCCAGATTAATAAGGAAGACATAACTCAGGCCTTCCTACTTCTAGTGGGAAAGTCGTGTGGGGAGCCAACTATCACCCAAATCGTTATTTAGATGCAGTTGTGAGATCAGCACAGGAGACCCATGGGATCTGCACCTGGGGAGCTGGCTCCTGGTTCCTCTGGTGTGGAAGGGTCAGAAGGGGCTCTGAGAAAGTGGCCTTGCATCTGAGGTCTGCAGCATGAGGAGCGAAGTGACGGGGTCAAGGTGGGCAGAGGGCAGCATGTGTGGGCAAAGCCCAAGGCGCCTCAGCTCTGCCCATCTCTTTCCAGGTCAGCCTGGGCACCAGTGACACCCTGTTTCTCTGGCTCCAAGAGCCCATGCCCGCCCTGGAAGGCCACATCTTCTGCAACCCGGTTGACCCCCAGCACTACATGGCGCTCCTGTGGTGAGTCTGGGTGTTAGCTGGCACCATTCACTGGGTGAGGAGATGCAGGCAGATCTGGCGCCATCTTGAGGACCCCAAGTCATTCCACTAAGCTCTGGAATGACTCCCTCCACTTTTCCAGGCTCTGTTGGGCAGCTGAGACCCCCAGGGACTCACTGACTCTTGCTGACAGCAGAGCTGCGTGAGGAATAGTCCAAGACCCTGAGTCCTCCCAACCCAGGTTCAAATCCTATCCTCACCACCAATACCTGTGTGACCTTGGGCCAACTCCATAGCGTGGCATGTCTGAGCCACACTTTCCTCATGAGATGGGGGGGGTAAGAGCATTTACCTCACATTGTTGCTGTGGCCTGTCTGCCATGTGGTGGACCCTCAGCAAATGGCGGAGAAGACGTCCTGCCTTCCAACGGCTCTCATGGAAGGGACATGCTCTGTGCTCTGACCACAGGCCTTTGGAGACCCATTCAAAGCTCCTGAGGGAGATGGTTTCTGAGCTCCTACGCCCTAAGAACTGTTGGCAAATGTGGCTAGTTAGTCCAGCCTGCCCTGTCTCATTGTGCATATGGTAGAATGTGCAGAACCCAAGCTTTCTGTCCCTACCTGGGGCTCCTCTATGTCAGCTTCCTCTGTAAACAGCCCAAGACAAGGATGTTTTTGGCACCTCCCAGGGACATTCAGGGACCTGGAATCTGAGGAAGAGCCTTTGATGCCTAAGTTTCAGAGCCTGCTGTGCACTGCCTGGGGGTTGTGGTCCAGCCTGACCTGCAGTTCCTCTGCCTGGGTCTCCTCACTGAAACTCATGGGTCCAGTCAGCAAACACCAGCTCCCTTACTCAGAGCTGTGCCCTCTTCTGCAGCTTTAAAAATGGCTCCCTCATGAGAGAGAAGATCCGCGATGAGTTCGCGTCCTGTTCTTGGAGCGAGTTCTCTAAGGCACTGCAGTCCACAGAGATGGGCAACGGTGGAAACCTGGGTAGGCTGGCTGGGGATGCCCAGGCCTGTGAGGGGTCAGCAGCTACTGCTCGAGGTGCCTGGGGCCCCATGAGCTGGGGGAGAGGAGGGCCATGGAGAAGTCCAGCGAGTTCTGTCTGTCTGCATTGCTGTTACGCAGGTCCTACAGTCTGGTATGGACCCTGTGCTCTGAGCGAGGGTGGGGCTGTACGGCTGTCCTTGGCTTCCACTCTGAGCAGAGATTAGGCCATTGCTGTATCTTCTGTCCCCTCCCAGCCCCTGGTGACAGCATCAGAGAGGGCAGCCTCTACCCTGGTGCATCCCCGTTCACAGCCCTCTGCCCCAGGCACAAGGAAAAGTGCCCAGTGTCTAGGCAGGCCTGAGCAGGGAGGGGCCGTGCCTCCCTTGGTCAAACCTGTGTTGGACTTTAGGATTGGCTGGGCAGCTGCTTCTTGTTCCAGGCTGCCAGGTGAGAGCAGGAAGAATTGTCTCTGAGAAAAGCTAGCTCAGGGCTTTCTGGTTCCCTTCTATCCTGTTGGAGAAAAGGAACTGGGAATATTCACAGGTCTCATCGGGGGATGAAAGAGAGCCAGGCAACCCAAGGATATGGGGTCATTTAGCCCTGTTCTAAGTCTGTTGAAAAGCCGATCTTTTGTTTTTTGACTAATGACAGCTGATATCTTCCTGGTTTTATTTCAGGTTTTTATTTTGATGTAATGGAGATCACCCCTGAAATTATTGGACGTCATAGGTTTAACACAGAAAAGCGCAAGGTACGTGTGCTGTTGGTATTGGAGTTACATTGGCTCCACTTGTGAGGTTGAATTTAACAATTGCCTATCAAATTATGTTACTTGTAGGGACTTCATTCATTCACTCATCCACTGATACACACACTTGTGGTGTGCCAGGGTGCATTCCAGAGCCTGGGGGGCCTTCAGCAACTAGGATAGGCACTGCCCTTTCCCTCAAGGAGGGATGCAGAAAACCTGAGAGTTCTCTTCAGCTTAACAAATGCTAACGCTGAAAGAGCTTATTTCCTTGGGAAGTTTTATCCTACACCCATAAATAACTCATGGATTTTGAGATCCTGAATTTCCTCCTGGTTGAAAGAGCCTCTGGGACTGGGAGGTACTCACATTTATTGAGGCCTGTTTGGTGCCAGGCATTGTGCTCGTGGTTTTCTATACCTTCCTCATTTACTTTTTTTTTCTTTTGAGACAGAGTCTCGCTCTGTTGCCCACACTGGAGTGCAGTGGCACAATCTCGGCTCATTGCAACCTCCACCTCTCGGGTTCAAATGATCCTCCTGACTCAGCCTCCCAAGTAGCTGGGATTATAGATGTGAGCTGCCACGCCAGCTAAATTTTGTATTTTAGTAGAGATGGGGTTTCTCCATGTTGGCCAGGCTGGTCTTGAACTCCTGACCTCAAGTGATCCGCCCGCCTCAGCCTTCCAAAGTCCTGGGATTACAGGTATGAGCCACCATTCCCAGCTGTCCTTTACTTTTCAAAGCAATTCTTTGAGGTAGGCACTATTGATCCTCTTTCCAGACAGAGAAGTCGTGATACAGAGGGTCAGGCTAAACAATTTGCCCAGAGTCACAAGGTCATAGGTGGTGGAGGGGCTCAACCCAGTTCTCTCTGGCTCTGAAGCTGCTGTTTTCTTTCTCCTCCATCATGCGACCTTTCCCAGGAAGGATTTAATTGGTTCTTGCTGCTCAAAATTGACATTGCTGTTAGGTAGTCACTGGAGAGTCATCACCACGTTTTGGGTTGTACCTGAGAGATGTTTCTGACCCCAGGAAATGGGGGATTTATGTAAGACCCTCTGTCTAGGAACTGTGACCGTCAGAGTTGGCGTTGGATTCAAGGGCAGATGATGGCACTACATGTTGGATTTTGAATGAAATGCTTTGTATAAAGTAGGAAGTTCGTCTCAATCTTCTGATGGGGGACCAGTTTGCTTTCTTTTGTTAGAGTGAGAAGCAATGCCTGCTCTCTCTTTTATACATGTGAATCCTAGATTTGTCAAGGAGAGAGTAGTGTTCTTCATTCATTCATTCAACCAACAGATATGTATGATTGGTGCCAGTCACCAGGGACACAAAGGAGAACAAGACATCAGTGGCCTTGCTCTCCAGAGCCTGCTGTCTAGGAGGGAGAGGGACAGTGGACAGGGGAATGAGCACGTACATGAATGGAGCAGGTGCTGAGGCTAGGGAGCAGAAGAACAGAATGCCACAAGGGAAAGCGGGGGTGGGCAGGCTGGAGACATACCCTGGGTGAAGGGTGGTCAGGCCTGGGTCTCTCTGAGAAGGTGGTCTTTAGGTTGAGACCTGAATGTACTCAGCATCTCACCATGGAAAGAGTAGGATGGACTTCCAGGCAGGGGGAGCAGCTTGGGAACTAGAAGAAGGTCAGTAAGGTTAGAGTGCAGCTGTTCATGAGGGGGCAGTGGCAGGTTCTGGCATTGGTCTCAGGTGCCAGAGAAGCAGGGGTGAGCCTGGCATTGCTGGTCATCAGTGCTAGCTTGGGGGACATGCCACAGGGGTGAGATCTCAGGATACGCTCATGGCTCTCACTTATCTATATGTACTGCATTTTCCAGGCTCTGTTGTCTAATCTGATCATTATAACAACCCTACAAAACAGGCGCCACTATTACCTCTGTTTTATTGAGAAAAAGAATGATAGTAAGACTAATGTAACTTACTGAAGATTGCAGAGCTGAATGGTAGACAGAACTTGAATCCTCAGCTGCCTAAGACTGAATTCTGTAATGTCTCTGATTCTTCAAAGTGACAGGCATGTGAGGCTATGAGCTGTGTGCTTGGGTAGTGTGTTTGTGTGAGTGTCTGTGACAGGCAAAGGTAGTGGTTAGAGAGCCCGGCTGTGAGTTTCAAATCTGGGCTGTTGTTTAAAAAGATCATATGCGTGCATGCACACACACACACACACACACACACACACACAGATAATGAGAGTTCCTTATTCTGTGCCCACCTTTTCCTGGAGACAGGTCTCAGCATTCCCTGGGGATATGGAGGTTCGAGCACTGATTGAAGGACAATTCATGGCCAAGAGGATTCATGCAGAAGGCCTGGGCTATCGAGTCAGTAAGTGAGCCACTGGCGGCGTGTGTCCTGGGATGGCGGCTCAGGACCAGCTCACACCGAGGGGCCAGGGCTAGCGGGGCAATGTCTACTGAAGTTTTCTTCCTGGGGACCTTGTGCAGGAGGGAGGTGGAGCCTGCCTTGGGGGTGGGGTGAGAAAGCGCAGGCAGGCATAGACCAGCAGGCAGGTTGTTCCTGCTTCTCAGCTGTGTCCACAATAGCCTGACCTTTTGACTAGGACCTGAAGGGCTTGGGAAGCGTCTCTCTGTAACCCTAAGCTCCAAGCTGCAAACAAGCTTTTCTGAGCTCTGGACTCCAAGGACATAGGCAGTGGAAGGTCTGGGGACATGACTGAAGCTTGGCCTTCCAGCCTGACCACATTCCATTGCCTCTGGGACATACTGTAGGTCTTTTAGCTTGGACAGGGAAGAAGGTGAGGGCGATTTGGTACGACTGCCAAAACTCAGGAGACTGATGTCTTAGTTAATTTTCTATTGCTTATAACAGAATACCTGATCCTGGGTAATTTATAAGAAAAGGAGTTTATTTTTTACAATTATGGAGGCTGAGAAACCCAAGGTTGAGGGGCCATATCTGATGAGGGCCTGCTTGCTAGTGGGGCTCTCTGCAGAGTCCTGAGGAGGTACAGGGCATTGCATGGTGAGGTACAGGGCTAGCTTAGGTCTCCCTTCCTCTTCTCATAAAGCTACCAGTCCCATTCCCATGATAAGCCGTTAATCCATTAACCTATTCATCTGTTGACCTATGAATGGATTAACCCACCCATAGAGCCCTCGTGACCCAATCTCCTTAAAGGTCCCATCTTTCAATACGCCACATTGGAGATAAAGCTTCAACATGAGTTTTGGAGGGATACATATTCAAACCATAGCAGTGGCACGGAGAGGGCAGACCCACGACTGGGGGAGGCAAAAGGAGGAGAAAGGGATTTCTGAGAACTTGAACTATAGAATAATCAGCTTTAGGAGGTCAGTGAGTTCCCCTTTCAGATGGCGTTGGAATGGTCTGGGGATCTGTAAGGAGTTTGGACTGGCCACCCATAGAGTCCAGGTTTCTAAGATGTATTTGTCCCTCTGGGATATAGCTGTTGTCACTAGAGAAGATAGTGAAGCTGCTTTGCTTGAGGGCCTTCCTATGATACTATATGGACAATCCAAGTTCTATGTAATATATTTTTATACCTTTGAATCCACTGAGTAAACAGATACTGTAAAAGTACCCATTAGGCCGGGTGCGGTGGCTCAAGCCTGTAATCCCAGCACTTTGGGAGGCCGAAGCGGGTGGATCACGAGGTCAAGAGATTGAGACCATCCTGGTCAACATGGTGAAACCCCGTCTCTAAGAAAAATACAAAAAATTAGCCGGGCATGGTGGTGCGTGCCTGTAATCCCAGCTACTTGGGAGGCTGAGGCAGGAGAATTGCCTGAACCCAGGAGGCGGAGGTTGCGGTGAGCCGAGATCGCGCCATTGCGCTCCAGCCTGGGTAGTAAGAGCGAAACTCCGTCTCAAAAAAAAAAAAAAAAAAAAAAAAAAGAATGTTTTCTGTTGTGGAATTCTAGGTTGGCACTTTTTACTTTCAGCACTTCGAAAATGTCATTTCATTGTTTTCTAGTCTTCTCATGTTTCAGATGAGAAACATTAGCCGTCATTCTTAGTGTTGTTCTTCTCAATGTAATGGAGTTTTCTTCTCTGATTTAAAATTTGTCTATTTACCTTTGATTTTCAGCAGTTTGATTATAATATACCTAAGTATGGGGTGTTTTAAATTATTTTGAATTTTTCCTCCTTGTGATTCACTGAGTTTCTTGGATTTGTGAGTTTATGTATTTCATCAATTTTGGGCAATTCTTAGCCATTAGTTCTTCAAATATTTATTTTTCCCTCTTCCCTCTTTCCTTTCCTCTGGACGTCAGTTACACATTTGCTGTTGCCCCATGGGACTTTGACTCTCTGTTCTCTTATTTTTTAAATTTTTTCTCTCTCCCTGCTTCAGTTGGACTCTTTCTCTCTCTCTCTTTTCTCTTTCTTTGTTTCTTTTGTCCTTCCTTCCTTCCTTCCTTCCTTCCTTCCTTCCTTCCTTCCTTCCTTCCTTCCTTTCCTTCCTTCCTTCCTTCCTTCCTTCTCTCGCTGTCTCTCTCTTTCTTTCTTTCCCAGGATGCAGTGCAGTGGCGTGATCTTGGCTTACTGCAACGTCCGCCTCC
Source organism: Callithrix jacchus (assembly GCF_049354715.1). Lineage (NCBI taxonomy): Eukaryota > Metazoa > Chordata > Mammalia > Primates > Cebidae > Callithrix > Callithrix jacchus. Next base: position 76,246,497 of record NC_133518.1, read on the forward strand.
CAGGCTCAAGTGGGATTCTCCTACCTCAGACTCCTGAGTTGCAGGGACTACACATGAACACCACCACATTCAGCTTATTTTTAGTATTTTTTCTAGAGACCAGGTTTGACCATGTGGGCCGGCTGGTGGTCTCAAAATCCTGACCTCAGGTGATCTGCCTGCCTTGGCCTCCCGAAGTGATGGGATTACAGGCATGAGCCACCACACCCAGCCTTCAGATGGACAATTTCTATCACACTTCTTTTCATTCATGCTTCTGCTGTATGCAGTCTGCTATTAAGTCTATCTAACAAATTCATTTTGGATATTATATTTTTTCTAGTTCTAGAATTTCCATTTCATTCTTTTATATTTTCTTATTTCTCTGCTGTAATTTTTTTGTATTTTAACCATTTTGTCCATCTTTTCCTCTGACTTTATATTATAATTAATCAGAGGTCTGCTTCCATTTACTATTTTACTTCCATTTCCTGCTTCTTAAAATGCAATTTAATTTTGGTCGAATGCTGTACATTGTGTTTAAAAGTACAGTGTTGACTAAAGTGGCTAATTTTCAAAATTACAGATTCACATGCACTTGTTAAATAAATAGCCAATGTTTACCTGCAGGAAAGGCTTGCCCTTCTATCAGGAAGTAAGGGTGAGGTGTTGGTCTTTTTTGTTTAATCAGGGGTTGGATCAGTACTGGGTTGCCACTCTAGTTAGGTTTTTTTTTGAGATGGAGTTTTGCTCTTGTCACCCAGGCTGGAGTGCAGTGGCGTGATCTCGGCTCACCGCAACCTCCGCCTCCTGGGTTCAGGCAGTTCTCCTGCCTCAGCTTCCCTAGTAGCTGGGATTACAGGCACGCGCCACCTTGCCCAGCTAATTTTTTGTATTTTTAGTAGAGACGGGGTTTCACCATGTTGACCAGGATGGTCTCGATCTCTTGACCTCGTGATCCACCCGCCTCGGCCTCCCAAAGTGCTGGGATTACAGGCTTGAGCCACCGCGCCCGGCCTCTAGTTAGTTTTAGTTCAGCAGCTGCTGCAGTGTCTTGAGATCAGGATCAGCAGGATCAGGCCCCTCCCTCCACCAAGTCTTTGGGACCTAAGCACTGAGAGTACAGAGCTTTTTCCCTGTTTTCCAGCCCCTCCCGCACTTCTACATCACTGCTTCCACCGTAGGTCATTGGAGACAATCGGTGGGTGAAGGCACTAGCTCTATATCGGGCACTCTTCCAGATTTCAGTCCTCCACGCCAGCCTAAACGTGGTTGCTTTTCTTTTCTAGAAAAGTTTATCTGCCCATAGAGTCTTACTTCTTCATGTCTCCCATGCTGCAGGTATGAGTCAGCACTTAAGGGCTCGTCTCATTCTGGAATGTATTTTATTTAGACTTCCTGAATTTATAATTTTTTGATACCTTCAAACAAAAGGATGATGCCTGGGTTGTGGTTTATTCCATTCTGTCACTCTTACAGCTCAAGTGTGTTCTTTCTTGACCACCACCACCTTAGCTGGAAGTGGAACTGTCTTTTATTACACTAAGGTTTACTGTTATTATTTTACTATTTATTTTGAGATGGAGTTTTGCCTGCTCTGTGGCCCAGGAGGGAGCGCAGTTGTGCATTCTCAGCTCACTGCAGCCTCTGCCCTTGGGGCTCAAGCAATCCTCCTGCCTCAGTCTCCCGAGTAATTGGGACTACAGGTCCCACCATCACACCTGGCTGATTTTTGTATTCTTAGTAGAGATGGGGTTTTGCCAGGTTGTCCAGGTTGCTCTCAGACTCCTGACCTAAGGTGATCCTCCCACCTCGCTTCCCCAAGTGCTGGGATTACAGGTGTGAGCCACTGTGCCCAGCCTTATATATATATATTTTAGAGACAGTCTCACTTTGTCAGGCAGAAATGCACCCAGGACAGAGTACAATGGAGTGATCATGGCTCACTGCCGCCTCGACATCCTGGGCTCACGCAATCCTTCCACTTCAACCTCTCGAGAGCTGGGACCACAAGCATGCACCATCACGCCTGCTAACTTTTGTAGGAACAGGGTCTTACTATCTTGTCCAGGTTGGTCTCAAATTCCTAGGCTCAAGCAATCCTCTTCCTGTCTCGGCCTCCCGAAGTGCTAGGATTACAGGCACGAGCCACTATGCTTAGTCAGTTTATTGTGAAAAATATCATTTATACCGTAGAATATATGTATCTGACAGCTAATTATAAAACAGATCAATAAATCAACATTTGATGATTAGCACTCAGGTTAAGAAATAGAACATCAGCCAGGCACTGTGGCTCACACCTGTAATCTGAGCACTTTGGGAGGCAGAGGCAGAGGCAGGCAGATTGCTTGAGGTCAGGAGTTTGAGACCAGCCTGGCCAATATGGTGAAACCCTATCACTACTAAAAATACAAAAATTAGCCAGGCATAGTTGTGGACGCTTGTAGCCTACTCGGAAGGCTGAGGCGGGAGAGTTACTTGAACCTGGGAGGCGGAGGTTGCAGTGAGCCAAGATCACCCCACTGCACTCCAGACTGGGTGACAGAGCAAGACTTTGTCAAAGAAGAAAAGAAAAGAAGAGAAAGAAAGAGGAAGGAAGGAAGGAAGGAAGAAAGGGAAAGAAGAAAAAGAAACGAGAACATTGCTAGAACTAGAACCTTAGAAGCTTGCTGTGCTCCTCTTCCACTGTATCCTCATCTTCTCCTCTGCCAATATAATTTCTATCTCGATTTTTATATTATAATTTCCCTGGAGTTCTTTATGGTTTTGCCAGCTGTGTATACATTCCTTTAAATACATTGTTTCATTTTGCCCTTTCTGAACTTCATAATATATGGAATTATACTACATGTGTTGTGACCTGCTGCTTTAGCTCAATGTCATGTTTATGAATTCATCCATGTTAATGTGCCTAGCTGTTAATTTTCATTGCACCATGGTATTCTATCACATGATTATATGACAATTTATCCATTTGCTATGGCCTGACCGGGTCTCCGCAAATTCACGTTAGAAACTTAATCCCCAATGTGACAGTGTTGAGAGATGGGCCTAACAGAAGCTGTTTAGGTCATGAGGGCTCTTATGTATTAATACCACAATAAAAGTGCTTTCAGGAGTGAGTTCACCATTTTCTGCTTTTGAGCCATGTGAGGACATAGCATTCCAGGGATGCTGCTGAAGATTCCACAATATGCGGAACAATCCCTCATGAAAAGAATCAGCCAACCCAGAATAAGCAGGGTTTTAATCTGGTTGGAAGAGGAATCCAGCTTTTCCTGTGATGAGTGGAGCTACTTTCCATGTTCGTCTCCATGCCTGCTGTGGGGGCTCTGTCATTTCAAGTTCCTTTCTCTCAGCCCCCCATGCACCCTCCGCAGCTAGTAGCTCACTTTCGCTAATGAGCAAGTCTTTACTTTAGCCTGGGGACAAATTCTGCTGCTGCTCCAGTGTCAGGGATGGAGGGAAGGGGCTTGAGACCTGTACCCTGCTGTCCTAGAGTCAGCCGTGTACTCTTAGCAGCACTTCATGAGGGTTTCTGTTTTCCCATATCCCCACCAACTCTTCACAGAAACCACCTTTAAATCTGTTGCCAATCTGATGGGTGCAAACTGGCATCTCAGTGTCAGTTTAATTTGTGTTTTCTTAATTAATGATGATTTTGTTTTGTTTTGTTTTGTTTGAGATGAAGTTTTTCTCTTTTTGCCCAGGCTGGAGTGCAATGGCACAATCTTGGCTCGCTTCAACCTCCACCTCCCGAGTTCAAACGATTTTCCTTACTCAGCCTTCCTAGTAGCTGGGATTACAGGTGCCCACCGCCATGCCCAGAAAATTTTGTATTTTTAGGGGAGACAGGATTTCACCATGTTGGCCAGGCTGATCTTGAACTCCTGACCTCAGGTGACCCACCCGCCTTGGCCTCCCAAAGTGCTAGGATTACAGGCATGCACCACCGCTCCTGGCCAGTTAATAATGATTTTGAACAGCTCTTTGTAACTCTGGTTTCTTCCTCTGTGAATTGGCAGTGCACATCCTTTCCCGTTTTTCTGTCTTTCTCTTATTGATTTGCAGGACTTTATTGTAAACTTTGGATGTCAGGTTTCGACAGTTCTCTGCGTTGCAGCTATCTTTGTCTCTCATTTGTCTGTCTCATTTCTCTATCTCTCATTTGTCTGTCTCATTTCTCTATATCTCATTTGTCTGTCTCATTTCTCTACCTCTCAGTTGTCTGTCTCATTTCTCTACCTCTCAGTTGTCTGTCTCATTTCTCTATATCTCATTTGTCTGTCTCATTTCTCTATCTCTCAGTTGTCTGTCTCATTTCTCTACCTCTCAGTTGTCTGTCTCATTTCTCTGTCTCTCAGTTGTCTGTCTCATTTCTCTGTCTCTCATTTCTCTGTCTCATTTCTCTACCTCTCAGTTGTCTGTCTCATTTCTCTATCTCTCAGTTGTCTGTCTCATTTCTCTATCTCTCATTTGTCTGTCTCATTTCTCTATCTCTCAGTTGTCTGTCTCATTTCTCTGTCTCTCATTTGTCTGTCTCATTTCTCTACCTCTCAGTTGTCTGTCTCATTTCTCTATCTCTCATTTGTCTGTCTCATTTCTCTATCTCTCAGTTGTCTGTCTCATTTCTCTGTCTCTCATTTGTCTGTCTCATTTCTCTACCTCTCAGTTGTCTGTCTCATTTCTCTGTCTCTCATTTGTCTGTCTCATTTCTCTGTCTCTCAGTTGTCTGTCTCATTTCTCTACCTCTCAGTTGTCTGTCTCATTTCTCTGTCTCTCATTTGTCTGTCTCATTTCTCTACCTCTCAGTTGTCTGTCTCATTTCTCTGTCTCTCATTTGTCTGTCTCATTTCTCTATCTCTCAGTTGTCTGTCTCATTTCTCTACCTCTCAGTTGTCTGTCTCATTTATCTGTCTCTCATTTGTCTGTCTCATTTCTCTGTCTCTCAGTTGTCTGTCTCATTTCTCTACCTCTCAGTTGTCTGTCTCATTTCTCTGTCTCTCATTTATCTGTCTCATTTCTCTACCTCTCAGTTGTCTGTCTCATTTCTCTACCTCTCAGTTGTCTGTCTCATTTCTCTACCTCTCAGTTGTCTGTCTCATTTCTCTACCTCTCAGTTGTCTGTCTCATTTCTCTACCTCTCAGTTGTCTGTCTCATTTCTCTATCTCTCATTTGTCTGTCTCATTTCTCTATCTCTCAGTTGTCTGTCTCATTTCTCTACCTCTCAGTTGTCTGTCTCATTTCTCTACCTCTCAGTTGTCTGTCTCATTTCTCTACCTCTCATTTGTCTGTCTCATTTCTCTACCTCTCAGTTGTCTGTCTCATTTCTCTATCTCTCAGTTGTCTGTCTCATTTCTCTACCTCTCATTTGTCTGTCTCATTTCTCTACCTCTCAGTTGTCTGCTGCTTATTTATAGTGTCAGCAGTTTAACAGGATTTAGATTGAATTCATCAATTTTTCATCTTATATTTTATGCTTTTGAGGTATTACTTAAGAGATTTCCTCCCTGCTCCAGGATCATAGAAGTACGGTTTTATGTTTTCTCCTGTTAATGTTATAATTTTACCTTCCACATTGAGGACTTTAATCCATCTGGAGTCTTGTGAATGGTATAACTTGGGATCCAATTGCATTTTTTTCCACATGTTGATCCAGTTTTCCAAAAACTGTCTACCAAGTGGCCTCTTTTACCCCTTCACTTATAGTGCCCCCTTTATCATTTATCCAGTTCCTGTATGTACAGGGGTCTTTCTCTGCACTCCCTTTCGTTTTTTTTTTTTTGGACAGGAGGTCTCACTCTGTTGCCCAGGCTGGAGTGCAGCAGTGCGTTCTCAGCTCACTGCCACCTCCATCTCCTGGGCTCAAGTGATCCTCCCACCTCAGCATCCTGAGTAGCTGGGACTACAGACACATACTACCCTGCCTGGCTAATTTTTAAATAATTTTTAAACAGAGTCTCGCCATGTTGCCCAGGCTGGTCTCAAACTCCTGGTCTCAAGCATTCTGCCTGCCTTGGCCTCCCAAAGTGCTGGGATTACAGGCGTGAGCCATGGCACCCAACCTGCCCTCCCTTTTCTATTGTGTGGGTTCATTGGTCTTGTTCTTGGGGCAGAAAAACTGTTATATTATTGTGGTTTTGTAGTATGCTTATATTAGTCGGCAAGGGCTACCATGAGATCATGCCACAGAATGGGTGGCTGAGACATAAGGTCTGAGATCAAGGCGTCAGCAGGGTTGATTTCTTCCTAGGCCTCTTCCCTTAGCTTGTCGACAGCACTTTCCTCCTGTGTCTGCACATGGTCTTCTCCTGTGTGCCCCTGTGTCCTCCTTTTCTCTTCTCATGAGGACATCAGTCATACTGGATTAGGGCCTGTCCTGATGACTTTATTTTTACCTTAATTACCTTTCTAAGGAGGTAATATCTGTCTTTGTCTTTATCTTCAAATACACTCACGTTCTGAGATACTGGGGTTTAGGACTACAACATATAAATTTAAGGTAGACAGAGTTCAGCCCATAATAATGTTTTACTATTTAGCATAGCAATTATCCCCTCCTTGCTTTTCTTTTTAAAATATTGTCTGAGCTGTTTAAAGATCCTCATTTTTCCATAAATATTTTATAAGAAATTGGTCCAGTTCCTTAAAAGAGTCCAGTTAGAATTTATATTTAGGTCGAATAGGATTTATACATTAGTTGGAAAAGTGGACATGTTTATAATGTCAGTTCATATTCACTCAAGACCCTGGAATAGCTTTTAATTTATTTATTCTCTTTTTGTCCTTTAACAACAGCTGGCACTTTTTCTTCAGAGAGACTTTTGAACTGTTTTTTAAGGTATGCCCTTACATGTAAGGCTACCTTGCATTTCTGGGTGCCATCATGAATGACAATTTATTTTCTGTCACATTTGCAAGTTGGTTATTATTAGAAATGTCTTGGATTATTATAAGTTGATTTTGTATCTGGCAACCTTATTAAACTCTTGTTAGTCTTATTAGTTTGCTTACTGTTTATTTTTTCCAAGTAGATGGACTATTGTCTGCAAATGACAGTTTTCTTTTTTTTTCTTTCAATACTTAAACATTTCAGTTGTTTTTGTTGTCTTAGGGCATTGATTGGTAGATCTAATACTGTGTTAAATAGTGACTGGATACTGTGAATCTCTGTTTTGTTCCTAGTTATATTAGCTATCTATTGCCATGTAACAAATTATCTCAAAATTTAGCAGCTTAAAACAATAATAAATGTTTACTCTCTTATACAGTTTCTTTGGGTCAAGAATTTGGGATCAGCCTAGGGTGATTCTGATTGAGGATATCTCCTGAGTTTGCAGTCAAAATGTCATCTGGAGCTGCAGACATTTGAAGGCTTGACCGAGGCTGGAGGATCTGCCTCCAGGCTGGCTCACTCACGTGGCTTTTGGCAGGAAGCCTCAGTCCCCTGCCATGTAGACCTCTCCCTAAGCCTGCTTTAGCGTCTTCAGGATGTGGCACTTGCTTCCCGCAGAGTGAGTGATCCAAGAGAGAGTGACCTGTGTCAGAGCGAGGTGGAAGCCTCAATGTCTTTTATCTTCTAGTCTTAGACTTCATACTCCATCATTTACACAGGGTTCTATTGGGTATACAGATCAGCCCTATTGGATGTGAGCGGGGACTACATGAAGCTGTGAGTATCAGGAGGGAGGGATTATGTGAAGGCCATTTTGGAGTCTGGTTGGCACAACAGTCTGAAGAAAGTGCTTCTAAATCTCTGTTAAGAATGATGTTTGTTATAAATTGTGGATATGTGGCTTTTATCATTTAAGTAAGTTCCCTTCTGTTCCTGTTTTGTTGAGATGTTTAAAACAAAAAAATTATTAAAGGCAGTTAAGGGGGTTGGAAGAGCAACCTCATGAGCAAATGAGCATGACAGGCCTGCACACACAGAGCCAGCTCTGGATCTCTCCCATAGTCCTGAGTGATAAGCAGGGGGCATTGGCCCCTCACAAGCCCTCTGTAGCTGAAGAACTCCATAGAAGCAGCCTTTTCTGCCTTGGGAGAATTGGCTAGCTATTTCACTTTTTCTCTTTTCCCTTTCAGTGTCCAAGACAAAGATTTTGGCCACAGGAGGAGCATCTCACAATAGAGACATCTTACAGGTAAGCGTTTGTAGTGGGCCCTACACCATGGCCTCTCCCATGTCTGTTGCATCTAAGAGCCAGAGATTCGATGGAAAAGACAGCCTCCATTCCCACTCCTGCAGGAAAAGTGAGCTCTTAGCTCATACTCTCCAGGAAGCAGCTCTGTTGCCTTACAGCTCACACTGTGAGTGGGGTCTGTCTCACATGCAGGTGAGTTCTACTGCCATGTACAATCCACTTTCTGATACCAGCACTGGCCTCTGGAGTCACATGGAAAGTGCCTGCTCTTCCTCATGGCAGACCTTCTCACATCTAATGCCAGTGTTCTTGACTTCCTCAAGGCCTCTGCCTTCCAATTTAACTGTCACCAATTCTCCAGCCAGTCCTCTTGTAACATGGTTGTCAGACTGTCACTGTCCTTCTGGTCCTTCATTATGCCAGAAACATGAGTGAAAGTAGAATCAACCTGCAGATGTCCGACACTCAGACTGTCACCTTGTGGGGCTGTCAGATCCTATTATGGGACATTGTGCATTTCTGGGTGTAGCCTGAGGCTGCCTTAACTGTTAGAGTTACTGTATTAGCTGTTCACTTGTGATTACCTGTCTTAGGTAAGACTTTCAAGAAATAGAGCCTGCAGTGGGAATTCTTCTATAAGCAGCTTGTTGAGAGAGGAGGACTCCCAGGGGAAGGAAGTGAGGGACTCAGGGCAGAGCAAAGGAAGAAGGATAAGTGAGACTATGGCCTTGCCCGGAGTCTGCTTCAGCTCCCTCCCGGGGGGAGATGCTGCTCTGGCACATGAATCACACCACAGAGCTGGTTTTACCTTGGGACAAGGGGCCAACGGGTGAGTGGTGGCCTGTGCTCAGCCAAGGTCAGTTCTCTTGAGGAGGTAGTGTTGCAAGCCATTAGTAGCCAGCACTCAGCAGCTGGGGTGGGGCACACAGTGGTCCAGTGAGGGGGATCTAGGTAGGTATCAGTGGCACCTACTACACTATCTCTGGTCAACTAAGACCTCCCCCTGGTTTTTTCCATGTGAACTCCTCTTAGTACAGGTCCTCCATTTGAAATGTATGCAATTTATTTTTGAACCTAAATGGGAGACTTCACCATTATCCCCATGAAACATGACCTTGTTAGTTTGCGTTTGTTTGGGCTTGTTAATATTAGTCTAATACCCAACTGTCTCCAGCCCTAGGTCAGTGCCATTTGCTCAGCATAGTTTCTAAATCTTCTGCCTTGTCTTTGGTGAAATGGCTAAAAAGCACAGAGACAGCCTGGGGAGCTGTGGCCCAGGTCATCTGACTCTATTTAATCACCTTGGTAGCATGACCAAGCGTACTCCCCTTAAGGCAGTCAAGGTGGACTGGAAGGGGTCAGAAGATATATGAGGGAGAGAGCCTGGAAAATACATCCCACAATGCCTGTGTTCCCTCTGAGGAACAGGCTCACCACAGTAGAGCCTCTGTATCCTTTCCAGGTGCTTGCAGATGTGTTTGGTGCCCCGGTGTATGTTATAGACACTGCCAACTCGGCCTGCCTGGGTTCTGCATACCGAGCTTTTCATGGTAGGTCGATGGAGGGGGACAGCTGTCTCCAGAAGTGGCCAGGGCATGGGGTGGGCTGAGGAGGGGAAAGGGGAGACTGCTGAGGTGTTCCAAATCTTTGGGTACATTGGAGTCTTGGGGACTTCAGCTTCATTGTTCTAGTTCCCAGCAGGTGAGAACCAACCCGTACCCTCTGTTCCTTCATTCTCTGCTTAAAATGGAGAAAAAGAGGCTGGGTCCTAACTGAATGACGTCTGCTCAGAGTCACGGTCAGCACAGGAGCACGGGAAAAGAACTCAGGGCATGGTTGAGGGCATGTGGGCATGGGTCTGGATAGCTAGAGGGCAGGAGAGGTGGACAAAGTCCAGATCCGTCTTTTCATCAAGGACAGAAGTTGAGACAAACAGGAAGACTTCAGGCCCAAACAGTCCAGGACCCTGGACAGCTCCGTGGAGCCCTGATAGAGGCCTCACTGTAACTCTGGATATTAAGGGAAGCTCCCTGCTCTAGGCAAGTTCTGGCAGGAGCAGCACATACCGCCAAGGGCATTTGTCCTTCAAGTTGGATCAATTTGCCCTGTCTCCTGCCTGCTTAGGGAGCTGCTGTAGCAGCCCAGGTGGTTGTATTATTTTCATGTTCACTCTTAACTTTTAACATACCTATGTAAGCTTCTATTTCTCTGTCAACATTGAGAATTAATCAGGGAACATATCCTTCTCTTAATAATTAACCTCTTACTCTTTTATTCTCTCCCCATCCCACCTCCTTACCCCACCTCCTGCCACATCCTGTATCAAGATCACTTGGGAATTTATTTTCAGATTCTTGTATTAAGTACATTTAACATCATATTGGCTTTTATTTGCACTTACCTGTGAGTCTGCCTTCCTCCCTCTCTCTTTCCCTCCCTCTCTCCTTCCCTCCCTACGTCTCTCTCTCTTTCTTTCTTTCTTTCTTTTTCTTCTTCTTTTTAAACTTCCTGACATTTCTTTCTCCTTTATTTCTATGCTGAGGTTTTTGTATTATTATTATTTTTTTGAGACAGGGTGTCTGTTGTCCAAGCTGAAGTGCAGTGGTGCAGTCGTGGCTCACTGCAGCCTCGACCCCCTCAGCTCCAGTGATCCTCCCACCTCCACCTCAGTCTCCTGGATAGCTGGGACTACAGGCACACATCACCATGCCTGGCTAATTTTTGTAGAGATAGGGTTTCACCATGTTGCCTAGGCCAAACTCAAACTTCTGGGCTCAAGCGATCCACTCACCTCAGCCTCCCAAAGTGCTACGATTACTGTGCCTGGGCTGTACGCTAGTTTTCCTGGAATATACAACCTAAATAAATATTTTTAAGAGAATTCAATAGGTGATTATTTTGAGGCCTGAAATGCCCAACAAGATCTTTGTTTCACTCTCCCAAAGACCGGCTGGGTAAAAGACTCTATGTTGTAAATACTTTTCCTGAGAGCTTTGAGGATACTCTTCCCTAATCTTCTGGCCTTCAGTGTTGCTGATGTGAAGTCTTCGGCCTGCTTCATAATCCTTTTGAAGAAGTTGGGAAGGAGTTACCCGTTAGGGACTTCACTGCTGTGCTGCACTGTTTTGTTTTGTTCTTTTCCCCTTTCCGTGCTTGCCAAAGGATTCCTGGGTCACTATCCTTCTCTGCCCTCCAAAACCAAAGCCTGAGTCAAATCCTAGCTCACCAGTCCCCACCAAGAGGGATACTAGCTACTTCATTTGGAGATCCCTTCTCCCCAGCTAGTTCTGGGCATGACTATCTTGTGTAGCCAGTCTGCAAGTATGAGTGGAGATGGGACCAGCGTCTTTTGATTAGTTTCTCTGCTGTCCACACCACCACCATCCCAGTCCCTCTTCATTCTGCTCTGAGCTGGCATTTGGTTGGGAAAACTGGTTCTCACTTCTTCACGCCGGGTGGTGCTGTGTTTCTCTGTCAATCTGATGCTATTACTTATCTTGCCTAGAAATTGCTCATTGTTTCTTGCTCACCAATGGCAACCCTCTCCCTGCCACTCATTTGCTTGGTGAGTAATTACTGAGTGCCTTCTATATGCCAGATGGTGTGCTAGGCACCCTGGTTATAGCACTGACCCAGAGAGACACAATGTCTGGCCTCATGGACTCTACAGCTCAGCAAAGGAGGGATCTTAAACCAAGAACCACTGAAATATACACAAGTTGGGAAAAGTGCTCTGGGGAAAAGCAGATGCTGCTGAGGGCTAGGGAGGGCCGGCCTCCCGCGCAGGTGATGGTCCTAGGTGCAACTTAGCTGAGGAGACGGGAGAGCATCCGTGCAGCCATCACTAGAATCCAGTTTAGCACAGCTTGCCACCCAGGGAGAGTGTCCATGCAGCCATCACTAGAATCCAGTTTAGCACAGCTTGCCACCCAGAGAGAGCGTCCGTGCAGCCAACACTAGAATCCAGGTTAGCACAGCTTGCCACCCAGGGAGAGCGTCCATGCAGCCATCACTAGAATCCAGTTTAGCACAGCTTGCCACCCAGAGAGAGCGTCCGTGCAGCCATCACTAGAATCCAGTTTAGCACAGCTTGCCACCCAGGGAGAGCGTCCGTGCAGCCATCACTAGAATCCAGTTTAGCACAGCTTGCCACCCAGGGAGAGCGTCCTTGCAGCCATCACTAGAATCCAGTTTAGCACAGCTTGCCACCCAGGGAGAGCGTCCGTGCAGCCATCACTAGAATCCAGTTTAGCACAGCTTGCCACCCAGGGAGAGTGTCTGCAGCCATCACTAGAATCCAGTTTAGCACAGCTTGCCACCCCAGTGAGAGCATCCCTGCTGTTACGGTCAACATCTTCGTTTGCAACATGTGCTAATGTGAAGCGACTTTTCCCTTCTAGGTCTTGCAGGTGGAACAGATGTGCCCTTTTCAGAGGTTGTGAAGTTAGCTCCAAATCCCAGACTAGCTGCTACCCCAAGCCCGGGAGCTTCTCAGGTGAGAGACCATCAGCATTTGTAGCATTTGCATTATGAAAGCCGGCTACGGTTTTTTTCCCGTTACCAAAAAGCTCACCTACATTGAATTTGATGTGTTCAACTAAAGGAGAAATTCTGCTTTATTGAAATTATCAAGAAAATGGAGCAAAAGAGCCAGGTTGTCAGCTGTGAGTCACAGATACTGCTGATTTTATAGCCAGGGTCAGATGGATTGCTGGGCATTTTTTTGTTTTGAGGTGAAGTTTCACACGTCACCCAGGCTGGAGTGCAGTGGCGTGATCTTGGTTCACTGCAACCTCTGCCTCCTGGATTCAAGCACTTCTCCTGCCTCAGCCTCCCGAGTAGCTGGGGTCACAGGCAGGCGCCACCACAGCCAGCTTTGTATTTTTAGTAGAGATAGGTTTCTCCAAGTTGGTCAAGCTGGTCTCAAACTCCTGACCTCAGATGAGCTACTGAGAGGGTGTTTGAGGTTATACTTGTATCCAACGGTAAAGGGTTCCATGAGCTGTCAGTGATTCGGCTGCGGGCAGGTCAGGGAGAGTGACGGGCACGTACAGCTCAGAGGATTTCACTCCATACTCTACCTGGGGCAGACGCTGCTGTGCTGCCCTAAGACTTTCCCCAGTTATCTTCCTCCCTGCTGGCTTTCTTCTAGATAGACTGAAAGAGCCAGACCCTACCCTAGCCTTGGCCTCCCCCAAAGTGCTGGGATTACAGGCATGAGCCATGGCACCTGGCCCTGCTGGGCACATTTTTATTGCTTCATATGCCTCACGGTGGGCTCTTCCATGTCACTGGGCTATAAAAGCTACTGAAAGAATCTGTCACTGAAGCTCAAGACAAGCACTTCAGTACTCACATCTCAAGTCTGGATCCAATAGAGCTGTGCCGTCACCCAGGCCAGGAAGTCCCTGTGAAGGCAGACCTCACTTGTTGCAGGTTGGGTCAGAAAGCAGAGTGTGAGATGGCAACTAAGATGCATAAGGTTTATGGGAATGGGGGAATCCCACTCCCTCTTGGAATCTTCAACTATAGAAAGGAAAGGGAGCAGGCAGGATTGGACGGAGGGAGAAGGGGAGCGGCAGTGCAGTATCTGGAGCCTAAGCTAATCCCACGGAAGCTCCGAGATGACCTTTAGGGTTTTACCCATTTGGGCGAAGGGGCTGGGCCTTTATGCCCCATGTCAATCAGTCATGGCATGTGGGCCACCCCAGGCTAGGGTGAGGCAGCTCTTTATAGCTAAAGCGGTCTCCAAAGGGGGCTGTCAGCTGAGGGCTGTCTGCCAACAGCACTCCCAGCAGTTGGGAGAATAAGTTCTTCGTTCCCAAGGTGAATCTGGATGGCACACACAGCACCCACGACACCACTGTGCCTGTTTGCAGGAGGTTCTTGCAGCCCAGCAGCAGGGGTGGGTGGATCTTGTAAGGGCTTTGAAGGTTCTGAGATTTACCTAACTTGCAAGCTAAGAAATGAGCCTGCCATAGTTTCCTAGGCAGGTAGAAAGCACAGTACTCTTGGATCAGAGACAAAAGGCTTTCTTGCTCATAGTACATCAGGAAGCAGGAGCTTCATGCTCATCAGTTTCCCTTGGCCCCCAAATTCCACACGGTGTTGCAAAGTGGGCCCAGGTGGTTACTCCGCACGTAATAGTCTGTGATAAACCAAATGATCCCGAGCATAGAAAACTCTCAACCTTTTAAAGGAACTGCAAGCAAACCTGCCCAAACTTTGCCTCCAAAGGGGACATTTTCCTTATTTTTCCTGTCAGCAAACAAATTTTCCCTCTACCCTGGAGAGAGACAGTATCTCTGTGTCTCTGTGCTTTACAGACACCCTTGAAGAGATAGTATGAAACAACAGCTGTCACAGACATGTAGAAACACCATGGAGAGCTGCCTCCCGGCACATCCTGGAAGCAGGAGACCAGACAGACCACACACACAGGTGTGCCCGAGCATCTGTAATTTTTCTGTGTCAGAGGCCATGTTTCTCTTATGTTTGAGAGGCCGCCTGATACACTGGAAAGATTCTATGTTGAGACAAAGGCCATTTATGTTCTGATTCTTATTCTGCTTCTACTTCACCATGTGAGCTTAGGCAGTGCTCCTTGGCTCCAGACCTCTGTTTATTTATATGTGAAGTGGGTACAGCATCTGTCCTGCCTCCTTTTAACCTGCTAACTGTGAGGCCTAAAAGGAATCCTTGACCAGAATGGCTTTAGAGTGTAACGGGAAATCTGGAGGTAGAACTGGTTCGGTGGTTCCACAGAAGGGCCCCAGTCATGTTCCCTGCGATTCCTCAGGCCAGCAGTGGGCAGTGGGAACATAATGTGAGTCACATACGTCATTTCAAATTTTCTGCTTGTCTCATTTTTTAAAGTAGAAATAAACAAAAAGAAATGATTAAAACTAATATATTTTATTTAATCCACTATATCTGAAATCTTGTCATGTCAACATATAATAAATTAGAAAAGTTACTAGTGTGGGGCCGGGCACAGTGGCTTATACCAGAATCCCAGCGCTTTAGGAAGCCAAGACAGGCAGATTGCTTGAGCCCAGGAGTTTGAGACCAGCCTGGGCAGCATGGCGAAACCCCATCTCTACAAAAAAAAAAAAAAGAAAATTAGCTGGGCATGGCAGTCCACACCTGTAATCCCAGCTACTCAGGAGGCTGAGGTGGGAGGATCACTTGAGCCCAGGAGGTGGAAGTTGCAGTGAGCTGAGATCACACCACTGCACTCCAGCCTGGGAGACAGAGACCTTGTCTCAGAAACAAAGTTACTAATGTGATATTTTACATTGTCTTTATTGCATGAAGCTTTTGAAATGTGGTGTGTATTTTCTGCTTACAGTTCTGGGCATGTCTCCAGTGCACAAAAGTCTGCATGGCTTGTGTCTACTGTACTGGATAGTGCAGCTCTGGGTGTGTCCACATGGGGAGAGGATGCTGCGGCTGCCCCAGACACCATGTCCTCCCAGCCCTATTCAGAGGCAGGGGTCAGCGGGTGGCACTGGGCAGACAGTCTCTCCTCATACACCTCCTGCTCATCAGGGAGAAAAATACTGGCCTATCCCCCCCTGCCTCACGCCCCCACAACAGGCCGTCACTTGGTCATATGGTCAATTCTAGTTGTAGGAAAGGCCAGGGTAGAGTCTGGCTCTTTCAGTCTATCTAGAAGAAAGCCAGCGAGGAGGAAGGTAACTGGGGAAAGTTTTAGGGCAGCACAGCAGCGTCTGCCTCAGGTGGAGTACGGAGTGAAATCCTCTGAGCTGTACGTGCCCGTCCCTCTCCCTGGCCTGCCCGTGGCCGAATCACCGACAGCTTGTGGAACCCTTTACCGTTGGATACAAGTGTAACCTCAAACGCCCTCTCAGCAGCTGTTGCAAGCGGTGACCATCTATATGATTGTCAGCATATGTGACTTACGTGCAGCCTGAATTTGTGGTCTGGAGTTAAACTCCTCGAGAGCAGGGCCACATCCGTCACGCTCTGTGTCGCACCTACAGCAGTGCTTGTGCTCAAGGGGAAACTCCAAGCAGTAAGAACGTTTTCTCCCCTGGCTCAGCTGAACATTGCAGTTTTCTCCATTAGGAAAAATCAAAGCCCTTTACCTTTGTTCTCTGACTCCTGAATGTCCAATACAGGCTAGGACAACCTTAGGCCCCTTACTGTGGGCCTCTTTATAAAGGGTCACCTGTTATCTTCTGCTTTATTTTACTCATGGGGTCTATTCCCAAGTACTTCACAAAGGCATAGTTCACAGAGTAGAACCAGAAAGAACATTGGCTGTGTCACCCTCATTTGGAAGAGGAAAGGAATTTATCCCCCTAAGCCCTTCTAGATAGCACAGACTCGTGGATTTAGAAGTCAGCAGGCTCCTGTCTCTGGCTCTGACACCCCGTGCCACTGTCCCTGAGCCTTCTCAGACAGAGCTGCTCCAACTGCATCAAGAGTAGGCCCCGGTTGCATACACTGTTGTTAAAATACTTGATTTCCAGCCAGGTGCGGTGGCTCACACCTATAATCCCAGCACTTTGGGAGGCCAAGGTGGGCAGATCATAAGGCTAAGAGATCGAGACTATCCTGGCCAACACGGTGAAACCCCATCTCTACTAAAAATACAAAAAATTAGCTGGGTGTGGCAGCAGGTGCCTGTAGTCCCAGTTACTCGGGAGGCTAAGGCAGGAGAATCGCTTGAACCAGGGAGGCAGAGGTTGCAGTGAGTCAAGATTGCGCCACTGCACTCCAGCCTGGTGACAGAGTGAGACTTCATCTCAAAAAAAAAAAAAAGTACTTGACTTCTGGCTGGTGGTGGTGACTTACACCTGTAATCCCAGCACTTTGGAAGGCCAAGGCAGATGGATCACATGGGGTCAGGAGTTCAGGACCAGCCTGGTCAACATGGCAAAACCTCATCTCTACTAAAAGAAAAAAAATACAGAAATTAGCCGGGTGTGGTGGCACGCACCTGTAGTCGCAGCTACTTGAGAGATTAAGGGATGAGAATCACTTGAACCCAGGAGGCAGAAGCTGTGGTGAATCAAGATTGCACCATTGCACCTCCAGCCTGGACAACAAGCAAGACCCTGTCTCAAAAAATAGAAAAACAAAACTTAACTTTGGAGCAAATTAAACAAATTAAGAAGGAATGGGGTTGGCCTGAGCTCCTACTTGTGTTTACTTGGACGAGTCCCAGGAAAATCCAGGTGCCTTGGTCTTCAGTGTTATCTGTGAGACAGCATGTGCTCACCTGCAGTGCATCTGCATTTCTCAGGTGAGACGGACAGCCCCAGGGGAAGACTGTTTAGAGTGATAAAATAAGGGTCAGAATTCAGGTTGTGTTTCTTTCTGGTCCTTTTTCTCTGTTGGGCTCTTTGCTTGTTTTGGCTTATTATATAGCATGCTGTATGTATAATTTTGTAGCTTGTTTAAAATTTCTACAACATAAATATTTTCATTCTAAAAAATGTATATGCATGTCATTTTTAATGACTGTATAATATTCTGTCTGGCTAGACCAGGCACAGTGGCTCATACCTGTAATCCCAGCACTTTGGGAGACTGAGGCGGGAGGATCACTTGAGGCTGGGAGTTGGAGACCAGCCCGGCAAATATGAGATCTTGTCTCTACAATAATAATAATAATAATAATCTGGCAAGTGAACCACAGTTTACTTGAGCATTTCCATGTCTTAGTGCAGTTGCTTTTTGTTTTTCAATTATAATTAAGTCTTTGTAGATAAATGATTTTTATTTTTTTAACCCTTTCCTGTTCTACATGAGAATTTGACCTTTTCTAGCTCTGTTTCCCTTGCGATCTCATAAAAGTGGAATATCAACAGTTTTCCTGGGGCAACATCGCTTATGGAAAAATGGTCTTTGCTTGGGAAACTGCATCTGAACTCAGAAGACTGTAACTGCCTGGTGAGAAGCCTTCCTCAGGGCTTCATCGGGCACAGTGACTCCTCCTGGGCATGCTTCCTGCCTGCTGAGTTGTTACGGGAGATACTTTTGTGGGGCATGAGGTTCTGGAGCCAGGGTCATTCTTGCCTCTGTATGATGTAGATCTCAACTCTGTGCCTAGGCTGTAACCTGGTTGGGAGGCAGAGTGGCCCCCTCCTGGACAACTGTGGAACTGCCGTGTGGACCTCTCCATGGTCTTCCATTGGAAAGGAGCACCTGCCGGCACTGTGTTCTCCAGGCGGTCCTCTCTTAGCTCATGGTGGTCTCATACATCTGAATGTTTAGTGGTATCAAAGAAGACCCTTGGTGGATTTGGCATCCTACATTCAGGATCATTTCCTTAGGAGAGCTTCAATGAAGAAGAATAACTGGGTCCCACACTATGGCCTCCTTAATACAGATATAAAGTCAAGTCTGGCCGGGTGCAGTGGCTCACGCCTGTAATCCCAGCACTTTGGGAGGCTGAGGCGAGTGGATCATGAGGTCAAGAGTTCAAGACCAGCCTGGCCAAGATGGTGAAACCCTGTCTCTAATAAAAACCACAAAAATTAGCCAGGCACAGTGACAGGCACCTGTAATCCCAGCTACTCAGGAGGCTGAGGCAGGAGAATCACTTGAACCCAGGTGGTAGAGGTTGCAGTGAACGGATCGCACCACTGCATTCCAGCTTGGTGACAGAGCGAGACTCCGTCTCCAAAAATAAAAATAATAATTTTTAAAAGTCAAGTCTATTTCCAAAAGAGTTGTGCCACCAACTTTCACCAGCTATTTCTAGGTACTTTCACCAGAATTTTTTAAAAAATTGTAGATTTGATCATAAACATTGGTTTCTTGTCATAATTCACAGTTTAAGAAGTATAAACTATACGTTTGAGAAGTACTAGCATTTCTTCTTTTGTGAATTGATGCTTGCTTTCTTTTGCCCAGCAAAAAAGTTAAATTGCAAGTAAATAAGATTTAAAATTTTTAAATTGCAAGGTGCAACCAGATGTAAGAGGCATTTCCCGCCTCCCTGTTCTAAACTGCTTTTTCTGCTCTTCTAGGTCTACGAGGCCCTCCTCCCCCAGTTTGCCAAACTTGAGCAGAGAATCTTGTCTCAGACCCGGGGGCCTCCGGAGTGAACAGGCATCCATCCTTGTTGCCCCTGCCTGCCCAGATTTACTGACCCCACTTGGAGACATGGCCTGCACAGCAGGGCTCCCTTCCCTGCTCTGAACAGCTCCTCCTGCCCATGCTGACTCCTTGGAGTGTCCGGCCTCAGCACATCTGCCTGAAGATAGATAGCACTTGCGTCCTTGTGCCCTTGTGTCCCAGGGCAGGAAAGCATCTCTCTTTTCCATCGTTTATCCCAGGAGACAGGACAACACTGAGACTGGGATATGTCCAATAAAAACTATGACTTTTCCCCTTGAAGAGGCAGAATTAAAGCTAACCTAGGGACTCAAATCAGCAGACTGGGGGAGACAAAGCCCTCTCTCACCCCCGACCTCATCCTTTCTCTTTCTCCAACCCTGATTCTCTGCTTACTCCTCCCAAACCGTGACCCACAGCCACCCCCACCCCATACATTGATCCTACTGTCCATCCTCTCCCCCAGTCCAAACCCCACAGCCCCTTCCTTCCCGTGCCCTGCCCTCCTCGTTTCAACTGTCTGAGATGCCTCCCAGGGCTTCTCTTACCCACCCATGCTCACCCTCTCCATGCTGTTCCCATTTTCTCCTTTCAGCATCTCTTCCTTCTCCCTCCTACATCCCTCCTCCCTCCCCACACTCACCTGGCTTAATTCACCACCTCCCACTCAAACCATGTACCTGGTGGATGTGCTTCCTGCCCTCCCTTCAGCTCTACCCACAGATCACTGAGGGGCCATCTCCCAAGTGGCACAGTTCAGATCGCTGAGAGGGGACGTCTCCCAAGTGGCACAGTTTAGATCGCTGAGAGGGGCCATCTCCCAAGTGGCACATTTTAGATTGCTGAGAGGGGCCATCTCCCAAGTGGCACAGTTTAGAACTTCTCTCCCTTTTTCTCCCTCACTCCCCATCTCTCTCTTCTTGCAGTCCGCTTGCTGAAGAAATTGTGTCATTTCTCTGGAAGAATTTCCCAAATTCTGGATTTCTTTTTTATTCTGGAGTATTTCGTCAGCTGAAAAGTGATTCTCACTTTGAGTTTTCTTCCTGTATTTGTATCATGAGTTCCTTTTTCCTTCCTCTCAAACCTGTCTGCAGGATTTTGCCACTCCGGGTGAGACCTGGTGGATCAGAGCAGGAGCTAATGAGGAGCTGAAAGGAAGGGGCTTAGAAATTGAGTGGGACAGAGGCGAAGTGTCACTTCTGATGGGGATGACACCATCTTGAAAGGGAGTGGTGTCTTTTGGAGGCATGGTGGATGAAAGGGGGCAAAGGAAGAAAGAGATAACAGCCCATTAGATACAACAGTGAGCCCAAATTCTGAAGAAAACAGGCAACTCCTCCAATTACCACCTAGACATTACTTTTTAAAGACATTTCTCATTATTGACCAGGAGAAGAAGGCCGTCTTGGACCGTGAAACACTAAACTGTAACAAAACGCTCCAACATGAATTTGAAAATAAAATAATTGTGGATGTAAAAGAACACCACAGATCAGAAATTCAAAAACTCAGAATAAAAATGAAAAAGCTACAAGCATATGTGAGAAGAGAACTGACTGAACTTGGGAAATAATTTGAACAAAAAGACCAATCATCACAGATATGAAGTTTAAATTATAATATATCTTAATGAAAATAGATATGGCCACAAGTACACTATGGCACATAGAAGGTAGGAGTAAGAAAACCTATGAGAGCAAAACAAACAAAAACAATATTAAAGGAAGAGCCAAAAAGACTCAGAAATAAAATGATAAAGAAAATGGTCAAAGCAAAGATGATTCAGATAAAATTGGAATTCCTGAAGACAAAAGATAAGACTGTAGAGTGGAGTTAATATTTAAAATTCAAATAAACCCAAAAGAACTTCCTGGAAACAAAAAAAAACCTGAAACTGTATCTTGAATCTTGTTACATAGAATATTGATGCAGAATTATCAGCTCTGAGACATATCCTACCAACTATACTTTGAAGGCAAAGGAAAAAAACGAAGCTTCTAGGCCCAAAGACCTAGTCTCTTACAAAGGAAAGATCTGGTTGGCATCAGACTTCTCAACAAAGCAGGATAGCAACGGGGCAACCTTTTCAAGAAACTCAAAGTATGAACTAAGGATTTTGCATCCAGCCAAGCTGTCCTTTAACCATCAAGGGTATAGGAAGAAGTTTTAATTATGCAAGAGCCCTGGGAATATTATACTCACAACTTCTTCCTTAGGATTCTACTAAAAGACAAACTTCATCCAACTAGGAGATGATTAGGGAAACTTGAGCAAAAGGACTGGAGATGACCATTAAATATCTTTTTTTTTTTTTTTTTTTTTTTGGACGGAGTTTCGCTCTTGTTACCCAGGCTGGAGTGCAATGGTGTGATCTCGGCTCACTGCACCCTCCGCCTCCTGGGTTCAAGCAATTCTCCTGCCTCAGCCTTCCGAGTAGCTGGGACTACAGGTGCGTGCCACCACGCCCAGCTAATTTTTGTATTTTTAGTAGAGACGTGGTTTCACCTCGTTGACCAGGATGTTCTTGATCTCTTGACCTCGTGATCCACCCACCTCGGCCTCCCAAAGTGCTGGGATTACAGGCATGAGCCACCACACCCGTCCTTGAATATCTTTTGTTGTAGATCTGAGGCCAAATGGGAGTGGGGATAAGGATGGAAGAACAGTATTAGTCCATTCTCACACCATTATAAAGATAGAACCTGGCTGGGCATAGTGACTCACTCCTATAATCCCAGCACTTTGGGAGGCCGAGGTGGGAAGATCACCTGAGGTCAGGAGTTTGAGATCAGTCTGGCCAACATGGTGAATCCCCATCTTCACTGAAAGTACAAAAATTACGAGGATATGGTGGTATGTGCCTGTAATCCCAGCTACTCGGAAGGCTGAGGCACTAGAATTGCTTGAGCCCCTGGAGCAGAGGTTGCAGTGAGCCAAAATCATGCCAATTCACTTCAGCCTGGGCGACTGTGTCAAAAAAAAAAAAAAAAAGTACCTGACACTGGGTAATGTATAAAGAAAAGAGGTTTGACTCAGTTCCACATGGCTGGGGAGGCCTCAGGAAACATAATCATGGTAGAAGGAGAAGGGGAAGCAAAGACCTTCACACGGTAGCAAGAAAGAGAGAGCATGCACACACAAGAGAGCGAGCAGGGAAAACTTATAAAACCATCAGATCTTGTGAGAACTCACAATCATGAAAACAGCATGGCGGAAACCACCCCCATGATCCCGTCACCTCCCACCAGGTCTCACCCTCAACACCTGGGGATTACAATTCAAGGTGAGATTTTGGTGGGAACACAAAGCCTAATCATATCAAATAGTATCAGATGGTATATGCTTTGACAAGGCAGAAGTAGCGGAACAAAAAAGAAGGGAGAGAAGAAGAGGAAAGTACAGGGAGCTACTTGTTGCTTAGGCGATAGGCGGAAGTCAAAGAATATTAAAGTTGACAAACCAAATATATGAAGTGTAAATAAGGAAAAAGGGTTAGAGTGTTCAAGGTGTGCTATACTGTTAAAAATAGTACGGAACACATGGTATAATCACTAGAATAAAAATGTACATCTCCATCAGTGCTCAAAGAAACAATAATAAAGGCAGTAGATCACAGAGAAATACATGCAGTAAATGTACCATGATACAGTAAATATATTAAGTCCAAGCATGTCAGTTAAATCAGTGCATGTGAAAGGACTTACGTATTAAAAGAAAAGGAACTTCAGATTGGCTTACAAACCAGCGTCCTACTATCTGTTATTTATAAGAGACACATTTAAAATAAGTGATTCAGAGAGGCTAAAAATAAAAAGAGAGATGGACAAAAATAGACCAGGCAAGTAGGACCACAAAGGGCAAAGATTACGGTATCCATATCTGGCAAGGTAGAATTCAGGAAAAAATAGGCAAGACAATGACGGATACATTAAAATGCCAAAAGCCACAATACGCAGTGAAGTTATACTATCATGAGTGTTACAGCTGCAGTTATCTGGTTTGTCAACTTTAAATGGTGTTCTTTGGCTCCCACCTACTTCCTGTACAACTAAGAGTTCTTTGTACTTTTCTCTTTCCCTCCTTTGTCATTGTTTCCGTTGTGTTACCTCTGCCTTGTCAAAGCACGTAATATTTGCATAACAAATTATGCGAGGAAAAATGAATAGAAACCTAGAAATAACAGAAAACTTTAACACACCACACTCTCATCCAAGACTGAAGTTAAGGAGACAAAAAAGATATATAAGGATATAAGTGATCTAAATAACAGTATCTGTAAAGTAGACCTAATGAATGTATGTTGAACCTTCTACCTTGATAACTGTAGGCCAAGCGATGGCTCACACCTGTAATCCCTGCATTTTGGGAGGCTGAGGTAGGTGGATCGCTTAAGCTCAGGAGTTCGAGACCAGCTTGGGCAGCATGGTGAAATCCCATCTTTACAACAACAACAACAACAAAAAATAGACAAATTAGCCAGGCATGACAGCAGGAGCCTGTAGTCCCTAGGAACTTATGTTTCTTCTAGGAATCCTAAGATTGTTGTCTCACGCAGCCTGGCACACCTGGCATGTCAGTGATTAAACCCATGGGGAGCAATCTCAAAAATAATTGTGAGTGAGGCTTTTGGTACCTAGAGCAGACTCCAGTTAGACACGTAAAACCCACAGTACACCTTAGGAAGCCATACTAATGGCATTAACCTGGATTAAAAGGGACTAAATGTTCAAAGACTCTAGACCCCCAACTTTGTATGGGCAACAAGCAGGTATAGTTGCTCAAAAGGCAGTTTCTAGTGCCCTCTTCAGAAGTGGTCAAGGAAGCCAGTGGAAAGGGAAAGATGCTGTAGAGGGTGAAGCCAAAAGTCAAAGAGAGCAATAGATGGGCATGCCACTCCCAGCGTGGCAGACAAACTCTAGTGTTGCCTCTAGTGATCCCTGCCTCCTGGTATTCGCACCCTTATGCAATCCCTTCTCTTGAGTGAGTGGGACCTGTGACTTTTTTCTAATAAATGGGATATGACAGGTGATTGGACATGATTTCTGTAATTCCATGACATGGGATTATAACTTCCATATTCCTAGTAGACGCTAATGGCTCTCCCCTTGCTGGCTTTGATGAAGTAGGCTGCCCTATGGAAGGACCCACATTGCAAGGAACAGAGGGCAGCTTCTGGCCAATATCCATCAAATAACTGGGGCCCCTGGTCCAATATGCACAAGGGACTGAAGCTTGCCAGCAACGATGTGAGCTTGGAAGTGAATATCTGCTCAGTCGAGTCTTAGATGAGACCCCAGTCCTGGCCAACACTTTGACTGCAATCCTGTAAGAGTCTGAAGTAGAGAACCCAGCTAAGCTGTGCCTGGATTATTGACCCACAGAAACTCAAATAATAAAAAGGGTGGTGTTTTAAGTCACTATAATCGTAGTGATATTGTTCTGCAGCAATAGACACTTGATACACCAAGGGAACAGAACTGGAGTCTAGTAACAGAACATTCCCCATCTACAGAGCGGGGGCATTTGTTACTAGTGGGATTTGGGGATTGCTACGGGCAAGTGACTGCTATGTTTTTCCCATTCTTATACTTTGCAAATGATAGTGCTTTTGTAGTTACCTTGTCCTTGTTTCACCCACTTATGTTAGGTATATGGGGTACAGATAATTTGACTTTTAGTTCATATGTCTTTGGATCATGAGTAGCAATGGGTCATGAGATCTTGAATTTTGAGCCTGATGTTATGTTTTGAGATTCTTCAAGGACTCTGGGATGGGAGTGTGGATACTTCACATGTGAAAATGATGTGAATAATTTTGGCCATGAGGTTAAACTGAGGTAGTCTCAAAAAATGACCCCAAATGTTTCAAACCTAACCCTGTCCACACACTTTGATGCATATCTTTGCCATACCCTCCCATTCTGACTCTTGGTTGACGTGTGACTCTTTGGCCAATGAGCTGTCTGGAAATGTGATACAAGCTGAGCCTTGAAAATAATTTTCAACATTGGGTGCAGTGGCTCATACCTGTAATCTCAGCACTTTGGAAGGCTAAGACAGGCAGATAGTTGGATCCCAGGAGTTTGAGACTAGCCTGAGCAACATGGTGAGACCCCGGCTCTACAAAAAATTAAAAATTAGCTGAGTGTGGTGGCACATGCCTCTGGTCTCAGGTATGTGGGATGCTGAGGGTGGAGGATCACTTGAGCCCAGGAGGTTGAGGCTACAGAGAGCTATGTTGGTGCCACTGCACTCTAGCCTGGATGACAGAGCAAGACCCTGTATATAAAAAAATTTGGTATTGGTTCAAGAATAGACAAATCAATAGAATAGTAAATCCCAACATAAAAAACTATATGTGGACATGTAGTATTTGAGAAATACTGTTTTGAAACAGGAAAAATATGGACATTTTAATATATAATATTAGGAAAACTGGATAGCAATCTGGAAAAATACAGACGAGTCATGTCCCATACACAGTAAATTCCAAAAGGATCAGAGGGCTAAATGTGAAAGAGTCAGACCATACGAGTCCTAGGAGAAAACATGGAAGAATTCATTTATAGTCTGGGAGTGGGGAAAGCCTCTCATGGCTCAAAATCCAGAAGCCAAAAATATAAAGATTCATTTATTTGACTACATAAAAGTCAAATTCTATTTTTGTCATGGTAAAAAGAAAAAGGTTTAAGAGAAATCAAAAAACAAATGGCAAACTGGGAGAAAAAGTTGCAATTTACCTCAAAGACAAAAGACTAATCTTTCTAACTTATAAAAGACTCTCAAAAAGGTAAAAAGAAAAAAACCAGAAACTCAAAAGAAAAATTGTCAAAAACAAAAAAAGTGGGGATGAGCAGGGTGCAGTGGCTGGCACCTGCAGTCCCAGCCTCAGTGAGACGATTGCTTGAGCCCAGGAGTTCAAGACTAGCTTGGGCAACATAGCAAAACCCATCTCTACAAGAAATGGAAAATATTAGCTGGGTGTGGTAGGGCACACCTGTAGTCCCAGCCACTTAGGAGGCCAAGGCAGGAGGACTGCTTAAGCCCACAAGTTTAAGGCGGCAGTGAGCTGCGATCACTCCACTGTACTCCAGTCTGTGCAACACATGAGACCCTCTCTGTAAAAAAAAAAAAAAAGTATATAAAAAGTATGTGTATCAGGCGGGCGTGGTAGCAGACACCTGTAATACCAGCTACTTGGGAGAGGCGCAGCTTGCAGTGAGCTGAGATGGCACCACTGCAATCTAGCTTGGGTGACAGAGTGACACTTCGTCTCAAAAAAAAAGTATATGTATCAGAAAAAATGCAAATACACGTTAAGCATATTTTAAAATGCTTACTGACAAAAAAAAGTTTGATAAAAGTCTGCGTTACCATGGCTGTGGAGCAATAGGCATTCATGTATATTTCTGGTAGGAGTGCAATTTTGTGAAACTGCTAGGGAGGGAAACGAGGCAACATCTAACAAAACTAAATATGAGCATGACTTACCCATTCCAATAGGGATCTGCACGAGAGACAGTTCCAACACGTAAGACAACGTATGTATGAAGTAAGTTATTGTGAAGTTCTTGGTAATAGCAAAGTACTTGGGGAAAAGCAAATATCCATTAATACAGGACAGATGTAATAGATTATGATGCCTCTACATGACAAAAAAGAATGAGGAAGATCTCTATGTACCAATGAGGGTAACTCCATAAACACAGGACAGTGCTCTACTTAGTTCGTTTTATTCCCCTTAGCAAAGTTTTGTAGTTTTTAGTGCATGTCTTACACGTATTTTGTTAAATTGTTTGATTAAAAAAAAAAAAAAAAAAAGTTTTGTGGGCCGGGCACAGTGGCTCACGCCTGTAATCCCAGCACTTTGGGAGTCCGAGGCGGGCGGATCACGAGGTCAATAGATGGAGACCATCCAGGCCAACATGGTGAAACCCCGTCTCTACTAAAAAATACAAAAAATTAGCTGGGCGTTCTGGTGTGCGCCTGTAGTTCCAGCTACTCAGGAGGCGGAAGTTGCAGTGAGCCGAGATCGCGCCACTGCACTCCAGCCTGGAGCCTGGTGACAGAGTGAGACTCTGTCCAAAAAAATAGTTTCGTGATAAAATGTAGGACATTTATCATTTTAACCTTTTTTTTTTTTTTTTTGAGATGGAGTTTTACTGTTGTTACCCAGGCTGGACTGCAATGGCGTGATCTCGGCTCACCGCAACCTGTGCCTCCTGGGTTCAGGCAATTCCGCCTCAGCCTCCCGAGTAGCTGGGATTACAGGCACGCGCCACCGTGCCCAGCTAATTTTTTGTATTTTTAAGTAGAGACGGGGTTTCACCTTGTTGACCAGGATGGTCTCGATCTCTTGACCTCGTGATCCACCCGCTCGGACTCCCAAAGTGCTGGGATTACAGGCGTGAGCCACCACGCCCGGCCATTTTAACCATTTTTAAGTGGAAAAACGTTTCATTCTTTCAATTGTTTTTACTAGCATATAGGAATATTCCATGGTATGCCGAGTTATTTGTTGCTAACATACAAAGATCAAATTCAGTAGCATTAGGTATATTCACAGTATGATGCTACCATCACCACCACACATTTCCAAAACGTTTTTATCATCCTAGGCTGAAACTCTACTCACTAAACAATAACTCCTGTTCTCTCCTCTCCCCAGCCCCTGAAAACCACTATCATTTCTGTCTCTATGAATTTACCTATTCTAGGTTTTTCATATAAGTGCTATCATACATGTGTCCTCTTGTGTCTGCCTTATTCTGCTTAGTGTAATATGTTAGTAGTTAATGTTTTAATGCTTTTAATTTAAAGGTTCATTCACATTGTAGCAAGGCTGAATAACGTCCCGCTGTGCTTATATACCACATCTTTGTATCCATGCCTCCAACAATGGACATTTGAGTTTTCTTTTGGCGATTGTAATTAATGCTGCTATGAACACTGATGTACAAATATCTGTTTGAGTCCATCCTTTCCATTTTTGGGGTATATACCTAGAAGTAAAATTGCTGAATCCTATGGCAAGTCTGTTTTCAGGATGCACCACGCTGTTTTCCACAGTAGCTGCACTATTTTACATTCCTGGCAGTAATGCACAAGGGATCGGGTTTCTCTACATCCTTGTCAACACTTGCTATTTTTATTTTCTCTTCTCTTCTTTTCTTTCCCTTTCTTTTTTATGATGTGAGTGAAATTTCATTGTGGTTTTGATTTGTGTTTTCCTAATGACTAGTGATGTTAAGCACTTTTCATGTACTTATTGGCCATTTGTACACATTTAATTGTTTTGATGCTGTTGGAAAAGTTCTTCATATTTTCAATTGTTTTTACTGGCATATAGGAATAGTCTACAGTATATGGAATTTTTCGTTGCTAACATATAAAAATGAGTCTTTTTTGAGACAGAGTCTTGCTCTGTCACTAGGCTGGAGTACAATGGCACCATCTTAGCTTGCTGCAATCTCCACCTCCCGGGTTCAAGTGATTCTCCTGCCTCAGCCTCCCAAGTAGCTGGGACTACTGGCATCTGCCACCATGCCTGGCAATTTTTATATTTTTAGTAGAGGTGGGGTTTCACTGTGTTGGCCAGGATGGTCTGGATCTCCTGAGCTTGTGATCTGCCTGCCTCGGCCTCCCAAAGTGCTGGGATTACAGACATGAGCCACCACACCCAGCCATAAAAATAAATTTTGGTTTGAATTTTGTGTCTTGCAACTTTATTAAATGCACTTACTAGGTATGGTAGTATTTTGTACTAGCAGGATATATAGGGTATCTATCCATCATGTCATATCAGCTATAAAAACAGACAGTTTTTCCTCCTTTTTAACCTGTAAGCATCTTATTTCATTTTCTTGCCCTACTGCAATGGCTAGAATGTCTAGTATACTGTTGACTAGAAGTGGGGAGAGCAATAATCCTTGCCTTGTTCCTGATCTTAGAGTCAGCTTTTTATCACTAAGACTGTGTGTGTGAATATGCCCTCCATCAGGCTAAGAAATTTCCCTTTCATTTCTCGCTGGAGGTGGGGAGGAATATTTTAAAGGAATGTGCAGGTTTGTCTTGAATTTTGGCAAATGTTTTACATGCATGTTATGGTTTTGGTATTATATGCTCCTGAAATATTTGATCAAGTTCACCAGTGAAACCATCTTAGTTAGATGTTTCCTTTGTGGAAATTTTAAGTTAAAATTCAATTTACCTAAAAATATAGGGCCCTTCAGATTTAGTACTTCTTTTTGTGTCAATGTTAATAATATGTCTCTTTCAAATAATCTTTTTTTTTTTGTACAGATGGGGTTTTGCCGTGTCGCTCAGGCAGGTCTTAAACTCCTGCAATCCTCCCACAAAGTGCTGGGATTATAGGTGTGAGCCACTGCACCTGGCCAGAATCTTCCTTTTTAACTTGT
The DNA here is from genome assembly GCF_049354715.1 of Callithrix jacchus. Lineage (NCBI taxonomy): Eukaryota > Metazoa > Chordata > Mammalia > Primates > Cebidae > Callithrix > Callithrix jacchus. The sequence continues at coordinate 76,276,136 of NC_133518.1, forward strand.
CAAATTTATTATCATAAAATTGTTTCAATATTCCTTTATTATCCTTGCATGTCTGTAGTACTTGTGGTGAAAGAATTCTCTTTCATTTCTGAAACTGGTCACTTGCAACTTTTCTCTTTTTTCTAAATCAGTCTACCAGGAGGTTTATCAATTTTATTGATTATACTTTTTTATTGATTTTCATTCTTTATTATTTACTTTAGGTTTAATTTTCTCTGCTTTTCATAGCTTTTCTTTTCTTTTCTTTTTTTGAGACAAAATCTTGCTCTATTGCCCAGGCTGGAGTGCAATAGTGTGATTTCGGCTCACTGCAACCTCCACCTCCTGGGTTCAAACGATTGTCCTGCCTCAGCCTCCCAAGTAGCTGGGATTATAGGCATGTGCCACCACACCCTGCTAATTTTTGTATTTTTAGTAGAGAGAGGATTTCACCATGTTGGTCAGGCTGGTTTCAAACTCCTGACCTCATGATCTCCTTGCCTCTGCCTCCCAAAGTGCTGGGATTATAGGCATGAGCCACCACACCCGGCCAATGGCTTTTTAAAATCCCCAGCTACAGGGTTGATGATGACCTGGCATATATTCTGAATCTTAAGTTTATTATTACTACTGCAGCTCTAAAATTACTGTGATACCTAGAAAAAATAAATTGAAAAATCCTTGACTAAAGGCTTCAAGATGACTGACTAGAAGCATTTTTTTCCTGCCTCCCCCATGTAGAAGAACAAGATGGTGAGGAAACAGTCACACTTCAAATACATAACCCAAGAGAGAATACTGGAATTCAACAGAGAAGGGACAGGAAACACTGTCAGTGAAGGAGAAGGGAGAGACGTACGCCACTGGTCAGGATCAGCTGTGAGCCAGGAGTGACTTCCCAGCATAGGTGAGTGAGAGACAGAGCAGCTCACATCTCCTCTGTGGAATCTTGCTGTCCCAGCCACAGGAGAACCCTGAACCCTGCCAACCCCTGAGGCTAACATAGGCAGCTAGTGTGAGACCATGGGACAGAGCTGCCCCGGGGAGGAAGCTTGAGCTGTGTTCCATACCCTTTCTGAAAACTAAGCAGCTACAGCAAGCTGCCACTTTCAAACCCAGCCTTTGGGAGACTGCATGCTATCCTGGGGCCCAGTGCACCAGGACAGAAGCATTTTGGAAATTTGGGCTGTCATTGTTGGGCCTGCAGAGTGAGCTGAGAATGCTCCTACAGCCAGGGCTAAAAAGTGAGGCTGCTGGTGCCAGGAAGGAAATACCACTGGAATGGAGACTGGGACATGAACTAGGCACGGGTTGCCACTGAGACTTGGTTGCCAGCTGGGTGAGGGTTCTTGCAGCTGTGGTAAGGGTGGTGTGTGGACTGCCACTGCCAAGGGCTGGGGGCAAGCGCTACCAGGAAAAGGGTATGAGACGGATGCTTGTTCCTCACCTGCTGGCCCGGGCTGCAGGCCCCCGAGGAGGGCCGTCTTCCAAGTCTCAGGCTCACAAAACCTGGGTGGGGACTGAGGCTGGGAAAGTGAGGGGGTGGTTCAGGAGATCACTCTCCCCTGCTTGTACCTCTTACCTCAACCTCACCTTCTACTGCCCATGGACCCTGCAGACCACCAGCCACCCTGACCATGACCTTGGTCTCACCATGTTCTTTTAGTGGAAGACAACCACAGGTCAACGGGGTCAGGCCAACCTATAAAAACATCTAGCAAGCACTATTCCGTAAAAACAGCACGTGGGCCCTGTTCTGTTTAATAGATGGGGGAGTGAAATGAAAACAATAAAACAGCCTTGGGTTTACAAGACTGCCCAAGATAGGTGGTCAGTTCATGTTTTCAGGAGCTACACGGAAATCATTCGATCACTTGGAAACAGCTCTGTGGTACTAGCAGGACGTCCGTAACTGACTAGCAGGAAATGGAGTGTTTAGAGACATTAAAACAAGCCAACCCACGCAGAGGGGAAGAGCTTCAGAGGGAGGGATGTCAAACGGGTCTTAGGCATAATGAAAAGCCACATGCTACCCCAGTAGTGGGAGTCAGTGTAACAATGGGATGGCACAGAAGAGTGCTGAGACAGAAAACATTCTGAAGATGAATTATTCACTCACGTAGTATTATATTCTGCTATTGGTCCTACACCTTTTAGAGGATACAGAAGAAACTGCAGAAGACCCAGAACAGAACCTCATGGCAGCTAAAAGTTTGACATCTTCCAATTGTAGAAAAGCCTTCAGATCGGTTTTTTTTTTTTTTTTTTTGAGACGGAGTTTCGCTCTTGTTACCCAGGCTGGAGTGCAATGGCGCAATCTCGGCTCACTGCAACCTCCGCCTCCTGGATTCAGGCAATTCTCCTGCCTCAGCCTCCTGAGTAGCCGAGATTACAGGCGCGCGCCACCATGCCCAGCTAATTTTTTGTATTTTTAGTAGAGACAGGATTTCACCATGTTGACCAGGATGGTCTTGATCTCTTGACCTCGTGATCTACCCGCCTCCGCCTCCCAAAGTGCTGGGATTACAGGTGTGAGCCACTGCACCCGGCCCGAGATTTCTTGTCTCTGAAGCTGCTGCCTACTGTCTGGCCAACCAGCTAAAGAAATACAGTAAGTTCTCTAGGTTCACTCTCACCAAAGTGGTGAATGATCACTGTCTTCTCTCTGGGAAGGTAAACACTCTTTAGACCCGATTCCTTTCTTCTCTTCATCAAAATACACTTCATCCTTCCCATACTCCCAGGAAGGTAGAAGTAGATATTTTAATCTCGTTTTGCTGAGGATTGAAAAACTGGAACAGACTGTGTAGCGGTTTATCCACATTTGCGGTGAGGTGTAGGGTGGGTTAGAGTTAAAACCCCAGTTATTGATGCCTGATGCGGGCACAAACTTCCTGTTTTTCTCCGTAACAGCTGAACCATTTTTACCGGGATCCTTTCTGTACCATATAAAATCCTGCAGAATTTAAGCGTCTGTTGAGGCCCAATAGGCAAAGCCCTGTACTGGCGACACTGGGGGACAGATGGTGATAGTTCACAGTCTCTGCTTTCCAGGAGCTCAACAAGGAGTCTGCTCTGAGTAGAACCTGTGGCATCTGTAAGTGATGGCATCAGGAGCAGGGGCGGCCCTGCTAAGAGGGAAGTCCTGCTTCGTGGAGAGAGAGAGTGGCCAAGACTTTGCTGAGGTCAAGCGCAGTGTGGAGAGCAGGGACCCCAGGCTCGTCTCCTGGGCTCCAATCCAAGTTGTTTGTCTTCTCTTTGCCTCAGTCTCCTCATCTGTTAATAGGGTACTATAATTCCTACCTTTGCAAATTGCTGCCTTAAAGTACAGGACCTTGTTCTTTTAAATCCCCTAGAACAGTTCTTGGCACAGAGCAAAACCTATTTGTTAGTTCTCCATTCTACGATTTCTAATTAACAGAAATTTTACTAGCATTTGGGCATGTTTCCTTCAGGGCCTTATGGTCTTAGGCCTCATATTTTGCTTAACCTAATCCAGATATGATTTTTTTTTTTCCTGAGATGGAGTTTCACTCTTGTTGCCCAGGCTGGAGTGCAGTGGCGTGGCCTCAGCTCCCTGCAACCTCCACCTCCCAGTTTCAAGTGATTCTCCTGCCTCAGGCTCCTGAGTAGCTGGGATTACAGGCGCGCACCACCATTCCCAGCTAATTCTTGTTATTTTTAGGAGAGATGGGGTTTCACCATGTTGGTTCGGCTAGTCTCAAACTCCTGACTCATGATCTGCCCACCTCAGCCATCCTAAGTGCTGGGATTACAGGCGTGAGCCATCGCACCCAGCCTGATTTTTTTAAATCTTGGTGATATTTGTGCTTAGAATTCCCAGTACAAGAGAACCATGAGTCCTGTATTAGAGGCCTTCTCGATGGTACAGTTAATCACTGCTTTATGTTTCAGCCCAGTGTTTCACAGGAGAGGCCGCAAGTCTTGGTAAAGTGGCCCATGATTCAGGGTCGCACCATAGTGGATGTGAATTCTGACTCTGCCTCATTCCGGTTGCGTCATGTTTTCTAGTTACTTTAGGTGCCTTTGAGTTTCTCTTTCCTCGTCCGTAAATTGGGGAGTATCAGCTGCCTTGTATTTGGGAGGCTGGTAAAGTTGTGGAGGCCCACTAGGCAGAGCTCTGTGCCGGCTGCACTGGGAGAAGCGATGGTAGCACAGAGCACCTGCTTTATAGGAGCCCAAAGAGGAGGCTGCTCCTGGCAGAAACTCTGGTACCCATAAGTGACAGCATCACGTGCCGCCGAGAGCCTGGTACTGGGATCCTTGTGTCCTTTGGGTGGGCCCTGCCTCCTCCCCTGTAGGCAGTGGCCACAGCAGCATGTCCAGCCTCCCACCGAGACAGGTGTGTCTGTCTTTTCTCAGAGTGTGAGAAGCACAGACATCACAGAACCTGTGCTGGGGGAGAAGACGCAGTTCAAGGCGGAGAAGCTGGCAGAAAAGTCGACACCAGCTGAGGAGCTCCGGTGCGTGAGGCTCTGTGTGGCAGGGCAGGGAGGTGGGAAGGTGTGTGAGTCTCTGAAGGGGGGCAATTCAGCTGGAGATCTAGCTGAATTGAATTCTCCTGGCTTACCTGGGCCAGGAGAAGGGCAGGAATTTACATAGCAGGCACATGTCACACAAACATTTATACAACATTTAGAGAACAACAATACTAGTAAATTATGGGCTATACTTGTTATTCAAAACAAGTCATTACAAGGCAAAACGTGCATAACAAACTTAACCAAAGGGAAGTGAGCACTCAGCAGCATTTAGTACACTCAAAATGTGTAATCACCACCACAATTTCTCTTTTTGAATGTTTCCTTTTAATGTTTGTGTGTACACAGTAGGCATATATATTTGTGGGGTGCATGAGATATTTTGGTACAGGCGTGCAATGGGCAATGGTGACATCATGTAAAATGGGGTGTCTATCTCCTCAAACATTTGTTGTTTATGTTGCAAAGAATCCAATTATACTTTTCATTATTTTTAAATGTACAATGAAATTATTAGCAATAGTTACAGTGTTGTGCTGTCAAATACTAGGTCTTACTCATTCTACTTTTTTTGCCCCCATTAACTATCCCCGTACTCTCAACCCACTGCCCTTCTCCATCTCTGGTAACTATCCTTCTACTATCACCATGAGTTCAATTGTTTTGATTTTGAGATCCCACCAATAAGTGAGAACACGTGATGTTTGTCTTTCTGTGCCTGGCTAATTGTACTTCACATAATGACCTCCAGTGCCATCTATGCTGCAGCGAATGAAAACATACCATTCTTTTTTTACAGCTGCATAGTACTCCATTGTAAGTAAGTACCACATTTTCTTTATTCCTAGAATCACCTCCTGACTTACTGGCTTCTCATTCTTTCATTCAAAGAGTGTTATCTTCTTGACCCTGTCATTCTTTTATTCTTTTATTTCTCTGAATTGCCTCAACTGTACCTGGCCACATTTCTGTGTGTGGCTTTGTGTCCAGTCACTGCATAATATACTGTGTGTATTTTATTTTTTATTTTTTGAATAGGAATCTTGCTGTGTTGCCAAGCTGGAGTGGTGCAGCGGCGCAATCTCAGCTCACTGCAACCTCCGCCTCCCAGGTTCTTAAGTGATTCCCCTGCCTCAGCCTCCCGAGTAGCTGGGACTACAGGTGCGTGCCACCATGCCTGGCTAAATTTTTTATATTTTTAATAGAGACGGGGTTTCACCATGTTGGCCAGGATGATCTCCATTTCTTGACCTCGTGATCCACCCACCTCAGCCTCTGAAAGTGCTGGGATTACACATGCCTGGCCATGTATTTTTACATGGAAATGTCCATGGCCAAAGTGAGAAACTAAAGGGACATCTTTCTGAAACAAATTTGGTAAGGCATCTGGATTTCTTTACAGAGGAAAATGAGGAATGGAATTTTGAAGAACCTTATAGAAGCACTTTAATACAGAGAAAGCCTTTAATTAAAACTTTTTTTCCTTTTCAGGGGCATTTCACCAAACAGGTGCTAAAATTCTGCTTGGAGGGCTCCTTGAGGATATTCTCACAGAAATCTGTTGCAATTCTTAGTACTGATCACTCATTCCTCTGCACTCATATTTTCTCTACTATCCTACCTTAGGTGATACAAAGCCCTCGTTCACTCTTCAGGTAAGGACCAGGTTATAGGACGGAAGAGATGCCTCCCTCTTACTCACTCAGCATCTGAAGGCCCTACTCACTGATGATGACCCTGACAACCAAGAGGGGCAGGACCTCCAAGAACAGCTGGCTGAGGGGTACAGGCTGGCAGAGTGTCTTGTCCGCAAGCTCAGCCAGGTAAGGTGGTCACAGGCCCTGATGATGCAACGTCCCAGGCTTGTGAGAAGACTCCAGACCTCCACACCTGCACAAATGACAACTATGTTGGTGGTCTTTCTTTCCACTAAACCTTAGTGCCATGACATGACCAGGACTTCCTGTGTAGGAAGAGAGATGAGAAAGCCAGGGTTGGAGGTGATGGTATTGCTAAAGCATCTTTTCTCCTTGATAGAACTGGTCTTTGGAGCAAGAGGCAGCATCCATCCAGTTTTAAAGGACAGGAAGGAGGATGTGACAGGAGGCAGCTTGTTAGAGTGAAGAGAGCCCTGGACTAAGGATGGAAGTTCCCAGGTTCTCTCCTCAGCAATATCTCAGTAACTGTAGGCCAGCCATTTATCCTTCCTGGATGTCTGTCTAACTGGAAAAGGGGACAAAGTATCTAATGCCTGGTAGATCTAGCATTCAAATGTGGGAACATGCATGAGTGCATTTCAGAATAAGACAAAGCCCCTCACTGTGCGATGTTAGATAAGGTGGTTGATGTGGTAGCATGTGGTTTTGGGAAAGTTGTTAAGACTGGAATGCTCTGTGGAGAGAATTTCCCAGGATAACCACTTGGAGGTAGGGACCGGGGTTGTTTGTCCTCTCCTAAGGAAAGAAATTGGTTTTAGTGAGAGCTGTGAGGGGACAAAGAGACTGTTCCTGGGAATCAGATCTATGTCCAAATGGTGGAGACAGCTGCCGAAGTCCAGAGAGAAGCTGGACAAGCCTCCAGTGATGGAGGGGAAAAGGTTGTTTTAATTTTTGGCCGTGTCATGATGGTCACTCTCCAGATCAGAAACCCATTGCCTGATGGATCAGGAAACCACGGCAGGGCAGAAAACATGGGACGTAAAGACAAAGCACGAGAGCTTTCAGTGCAGCACTCACTTGTACATCGGTGTTCACGTCCCTGTGCTCACTCAGCTCACTGTGTTTGCAGTGGGTGAAGTGGGAAGTATCTGAATGGATGCTACTGCCTTTGTTTGCAGAAAATGAAGTTGAGGATGAGGATGCTACATGTCTCTGTGCTCATACAGCTCACTGTGTTTGCAGTGGGTGAAGTGGGAAGTATCCGAATGGACGCTACTGCCTTTGTTTGCAGAAAATGAAGTTGAGGATGAGGATGCTAAAGATGAGGAGGCTGAAAAAGTTGAAGAACCACTTGCTCCCAGGGAACAACGAATAATCAGGAGCCAGTAATGGGAAGGTAAAATATGGAAACGATCTCAGAAAGAACACAAGGGAGGTGATGGTAGTCATGGATTCCAGATACAAGGATGAGCAAAACTGTAGATTGCAGTGATCTGATGCACTCATTCAACAATGAAATAGCCCTGTTAACATGGTTGTCTGTTTTCTCTGTGGTATGTGTAAGCATGACCTTAAGGCGAACTTACTAGCCTTAGGGGTTTCCTGCACACACTGACTAGGACTATTCTCTTCTGCAATGAAAACTAGAAGAAGATGTTTATCTCCTTCCTACACAGTTGTCATTTAGGTTCTTGTTAAGTAAGATAAATAGCAAAGAGTTAACAAGGAGAGGATTTAGGAAGTAACTAGCAAAGTTACACACCAAGAAAAGGACCTAGACCAAAAGTACTCACTTTTCATTTCACAGTATTAGAAGACCTTGAAGGCAAACCATCTTTGGAGCCTACAGTGGCTCAGCCTGTATTCCCTTGGTCACAGTATGTTAAATTCAACCCAATTTAGCCACATGGTGTAGCAGCTGTCAGGGTTCCCTGTGTGTTCTGTGTGTCACATCTGTACCATAAAGGGCTAGCTGAGTCTCCTCCCCCACAGATCCTACTGCCCAGTGGGGTGAGCTCCAGCTGCTCTAGCTGAGTCTCCTCCCCCACAGATCCTACCTGCCCAGTGCGGTGAGCTCCAGCTGCTCTAGCTGAGTCTCCTCCCCTACAGATCCTACTGCCCAGTGGGGTGAGCTGCAGCTGCTCTAGCTGAGTCTCCTCCCCAACAGATCCTACCTGCCCAGTGCGGTGAGCTCCAGCTGCTCTAGCTGAGTCTCCTCACTCCACAGATCCTATTTGTCCAGTGCAATGAGCACCAGCTGCTCTCTTCTTCTCTGGACCCCATGGCAGCCACACTCTGTTGCAGAGAGAGGAGGATTGCCTGTTCCCTCTGAAAGGGAGCTGTCCCTTGCTTTTTTGGGACCACTCTCTTATGCCTCCTGTCAAAATCCTCTAAAACTCCCTGGGGTCCAATCCATCTTGGTTTAATTTTCTGTCACCTCTGTCGTCTTTATCTGTCTGGCTCATCAGGGAGATACAGGAGGCTGAAGAAAGGAAGTCCCTCAGAACTGGCTGGAGGAATATTCTACCACTTGTTCAATTTGCCATGATCCTTCTGACTCCGACCAGCCTCAGAGGAGAGCCAAAATCACATCTGATGAAGAGGAAGTCAACTCTGCTCTGGATGTAGGCAGTGAATCCTCACATTACGAAGAGGAGGAAGAAGCACTAAGCATTCTGCCATGTAGCCTCTATATGCTTTGTCCTTTGTACTTTTGCCTGGGCTGAGAAAGGTCAACTCTGAAGACAGGCCCTATAGATACATATTGGTTTGAATCAGGAAGTAGGATTAAATATTAAACACAGATATCAGGTGAGTCAGGGAGTTTCCCTCTCATCCTCAACTCATGCCCTGCCTTAGTTTCCCTGGCCCCTGTATCAGGTTATTGGACCCCAGGCAGGTGTGATAAACTCATACCCACCTATGTACAGGAGGTATACAGAAGGCAGCTGTCAGACCTCTGGTTTTGGATCCGATGCCTATTGTGCCCTGCGGGGATGTAATTTATGTATCTGAACAATGTCCTTGGAGTATCTATGCCTGACCAAAGCCATTGGCAGCCTTGCCTATAGATTTGGAGATGTCATTATCCTGGTTTCACTGCTGTCAGCCCCGGTCTCTATCTCCTTTAAGTTGGCTCGTGTTAGGTTAGCACCTCAAAACCAGGACATGAGCACTTCAGGCAGGGCTCTGAGTTCTCCACCCCACTCTTGGGCAGTATTTCTGTGTAATACCGCAGAATCCTTTTTATGCGAGGGTTTTTAGAATATTTGCATTAGTTCAGTCTCGTGTGTAAATTCCTCTAAATGTTCAACAACCATGACATCTGATGAGACAAGTCAATATCACAGCAACACCTTAGAAATTAGCCCAATGTCTAAGATCTTGGGGGAAAACTTTTGTTTAACAGACTCAGGTGAGAGGATATGGAATTATGATGAACCAGAAGAGGAAGATTCGGCCCCATAGATCTGGAAAGTCGGCCCATCTGCTTCTCCCAAGACTTAACCTAGGGCATCCTAGACTCTTCCTGTGAGAATACCATATTCTTATGCTGAGAATGTTTATGTCCTTGTGCTGTGATTGGGCACTGATTTGGTCATGTGTGGAGTATGATTTGCTTAATGTGACCTGCTCTTCTGAATTTATTTGCAGAAAATCAAATGATAATGAAGAGCAAGGGAAGCCGCCAGTGTCTCCCAGGTAACTCTGATTTGTGGAGTGTTAGTTTTAGTTCAATAGTGACTTCTGGAGGCTAAAGATCCAGTGAAAAATAGGAAATTATGAATAGGAGTATTTTATCCATTCAGTCATCTACAAATTATTCTTTTGAACACTGTTTTCTCTTTTACTGTAGTACTCATACAGATTTCAATTTCTTTCTTTCTTTTCTTTTTTGGGACAGGGTCTCACTCAGTCATGCAGATGGAGTACAGTGGTATCTCATCATGGCTCACTGCATGAGCCATGCCGTGACCTCCCTGGCTCCAGGGATCCTTCTGCCTCAGTCTGGTTTCAGTTGCTTAATCTCTCTCAAGCATAGTAACCTATGATCAGTTGACTCGAGAACTCACCAAACTCATGGATTTCCTTATATCACCTGTCTTCTTCCACGTGGTTAAATCCAGGCTGAGATACCTGTTTGGTGTTGGCATGTTGCCAACTATTTGATCACAAGAGAAGAAACTTAAGAAAAAAAAACCCAACTCCACATTATGTCAAGATACGAGAGTTTTGTTTCTCTTTTCCTGTGAGTTTCTAATCTGGGCAATTCACCGAACACAAGCTATCTCTGTCTCTCTCAATCTTTCTGTCTCTCCCAACATCTGATGGCAGCCACACTCTGTCATCCCACCAAGAAGAGAATAATGTGTACCTTTTGTTTTTTTGAGATGGAGTCTCGCTCTGTTGCCCAGGCTGGAGTGCAGTGGTGCAATCTCGGCTCACTGTAACCTCCACCTCCTGGGTTCAAGTGATTTTCCTGCCTTAGCCTCCTGACTAGTTGGGACTACAGGTGCGCAGCACCATGCCTGGCTAATTTTTTGTATTTCTAGTAGAGACAGGTTTCACCCTGTTAGCCAGGATGGTCTCAATGTCCTGATCTCATGATCCACCCGCCTCGGCCTCCCAAAGTGCTGGGATGACTTGAATTTGTACCTTTTATTTGGTCAGCCCCTTTGTTTTCTGCAACTGCTGCCTTATGCCTTCCGTCAAATCCATCTAGGAGTCTGTGGTCCCTGACCCCCTTGGATCAACCTTAGACCTTCAGTCTAACCTACCCCACCAGTCTCAGCAGGGAGGTGCCACAGGTGGCAGAGCAGTAAGTCCCCTGAAAGTCATGGGATGGATGTTGTTTGACTCCTTCAAATCCTGCTGACCTGTCTAGCTCCCATCTGTCTTAAAGAAGCACCTTGTAGTCATTTGAGGAACAAGTCCGCTTGGCTCCTGATGAGGGAGAAGTGCTCCACAGTGAATGTGGTAAACATCCCAACAATGTCTCAGGTAGACCTCATAATCCTTGTACTCTGAGCCTCAGAGTGGGCTAAGAGATGTCATCAATGTACCCAGGAATCATAGACACGTGTTGTTTTGAATCAGATTCTAGAGTGGAATTTGAAACACCGACATGGGTTGGGTCAGTGAGCTTTGCTCTGTTCCTTGCCTCAGGCCATGCCTGTGTCATCCTGGGCCCACTGTCAGGATACTGGATCCAAGACAGATGGGACAAATTCACACCAACCTGTGCAGCGTATTTCCAAGAGGTGTCTGTGTGAGATGTCTTAATTCGAATAAAATTTGTCTTGCCAGCTATTATTGTGTTCCTTGTAAATTTCTTTCCCTGACCATGTCCCCTGATGCTCTATGACTACCCAGGGCCAGCGGCATCTTTGTCTCCCTTTCTGTGGAGGATGGTACCAAGGTTTCCATTCTCTATGTCTTCAATGTTGGCTTGTTTTAGCTAAGCAGGTCATTGCCTTGCTGGTATGTTTCTGGAAGCGAGACGGAGCACTGTCACTCCAAGATGCCACAAATAGCCAATGTTACTGTGTAGCACAGAGATTCATTTTAATTAGAGGGTCTGTAGATTCCCTCCATCCTTCCCATTTCAGTGTCTAAAATGCTGTAAACTGCGAACCACCTGGGTATTTGATGAGAGAAGGCTACATATTGCAGTTTCCTTTCTAGAAAACATCTGAGGTATTGGCTTTGAATTGGCATGAAAAATATTGCTTAACTTTTTGCAAAGTCTCAGGAAAGATCATATTGAGATAATGATCTATGAGAAGAGGGAGATTTTACCCCTCAGCTCAGGGAAATCCAAGGCATTTCTATCATGACAGGACCTCAGGCCTCCCAAAATAGTTCTCCCAGCGTCCTGTTCTCACACGGAGGAGACTGATGTCTTTATGTTAGGATTGAATGGTGGATTGTGCATGGGTGTAGTAGGATCTGCTTAATATGTCTCTCCTTGTCTGAAATTATTTATATGGAACTTAAAAATGACCAAGAGGAGGTGAAAGAGCATCATGCCCCTGGTAACTCTGAGGAATTGTGGACAGTAAATTCAGTGTGGATATCTGGAGGCGCCAGATGCAGGGAAAGCAGAATGTGCTAAATGTTTGCTCCATCTGCTCAGACAGTCATGAAAGATTTGTATTATTAGCATTGCCTGTTTTCATTGTATAGCTGTGTTTGTATTATCCCCTCTTATTGGTTCATCTCAATTGTACTAATCTGTCTCCAGTTGACTCAGCTGAACTGATGATCTATCACAGATATTTTCTGCAGTCTCCTTTTCGATTCTTACTGCTTAATGTGAATTGGAGATGCGTATGTGATGCCTGTGTCTTGGCATTACCACGTGTGCAAGCAAATGATAGCATGAAAGTTAATGAAAAATTAGTATCATGCTACACCCTTGAGAAAAAGAGTTGTTGCCGGGCGCGGTGGCTCACGCCTGTAATCCCAGCACTTTGGGAGGCCGAGGCGGGTGGATCACGAGGTCAAGAGGTCGGGACCATCCTGGTCAACAAGGTGAAACCCCGTCTCTACTAAAAATACAAAAAATTAGCTGGGCATGGTGGTGCGTGCCTGTAATCCCAGCTACTCGGGAGGCTGAGGCAGGAGAATTGCTTGAACCCAGGAGGCGGAGGTTGCGGTGAGCCGAGATCGCGCCATTGCACTCCAGCCTGGGTAGCAAGAGCGAAACTCCGTCTCAAAAAAAAAAAAAAAAGAAAGAAAAAGAGTTGTTGAGGGTATCGTATCTCTAAGATTCTGGGATGACTCAAGAGCCCGTGTTTATATGGCCACTGCATGGTGCTTTCAACACAATTTATGCAACAGTGCTGAACGCACCATGATATCTCTCCGTGTGCACTGTGTGTCATGGCCATTTCATACAGGCATTGTTCCATCTCCTTCATCCTCAGCCCACTGTCTGCCCAGTGCATTGAGCATCTGCTGCTCCCTCTCTTCTGCCCCATACGGGGAAGGATGGTTCTGTCTCCCTGAGGGGCCCGCCCTTTCCTTTCTCTGTCCTTTCCTGGAGCCCTCCCTTTAGAGCCAGCTGGGCTCTGTGGTTTTGTTTCTCTCTACTGTTTATCTTCAGTCTTCTCCACCCCCCAGACTCAGCAGGCTGCTGCTGGAGGTGGAAGAGCTCGATGTCTCTGAGGACTCACTGGACGAAGGTTATTTGACTCCTTTGAACATGACCTGTCTGACTGCCACCAGCCTTATAGGAGCATCTCCACCTGCTCTGCTCTGGATGCAACCTGAGAGGACTCCATCCTGAAGTTCATAAAGCTCCACTGGTCTCCCTCCCAGCCAACCTCTATATTTTTTGTTTCTGTAATTTGTGCAGGCTGAGGCATGACATCCTGGCACTTAGATTCTTTTGAGTCTGGCTCTTAGATCTAGTTTTAAACACAGTCATCCAATGTGTGGAACTTTCCTCTTCTCTTGTCCTAGGTGACTCTTCTGTCACCCAGCCCCTTCGCACAAGAGTGGGTTGAGGGCATCAAGACGGTCAGAGTTGGGGAATGGTGAGGGACAGTTGTAAATGCTTGGCTACCAGTAGCTCAGCTGAAAACTTAAAAAATTTTTCAATTTTTAAAAATATATTTTATGGCCAGGCACAGTGGCTCACGCCTGTAATCCCAGCACTTTGGGAGGCCGAGGAGGGTGGATCATGAGGTCAAGAGATTGAGACCATCCTGGCCAACATGGTGAAACCCCGTCTCTACTAAAAATACAAAAATTAGCCGGGCATTTGGCACGCACCTGTAATCCCAGCTACTTGGGAGGCTGAGGTGGAAGAATTGCTTGAACCCGGGAGGTGGAGCTTGGAGTGAGCCGAGATTGCACCACTGTGCTCCAGCCTGGCGACAGAGCAAGACTCTGTCTCAAAAAACAAAAAAGTGTTTTACTTTAAGTTCCAGGATACACGTGCAGAACGTGCAGGTTTGTCACACAGGTACAGGTGTGCTGTGGTGCTCTGCTGCACTTATTGATCGGCCCTCTATGTTCCCTCCCCTCCCCCACCACCCCTCAACAGGCCTTGATGTGTGATGTTCCCCTCCCTGTGTCCATGTGTTCTCATTGTTCAACTCCCACTTATGAGTGAGAACATGTGGTATTTGGTTTTCTGTTCCTGTGTTAGTTTGCTGAGGATGATGGCTTCCAGTTTCATCCGTGTCCCTGTAAAGGACATGATCTCATTCCTTTTATGGCTGTGTAGTATTCCATGGTGTATATGTGCCACATTTTCTTTATCCAGTATCATTGATGGGCATTTGAGTTGATTCCATGACTTTTCTATTGTAAATAGTGTTGCAATAAACATAGGTGTGCATGTGTCTTTATAGTAGGATGGTTTATAATCCTTTAGGTGTATATCCAGTAATGGGATTGCTGAGTCAAATGGTATTTCTCATTCTAGATCCTTGAGGAATTACCATACTGTCTTCCACAATAATTGAACTAATTTGCATTCCCACCAAAAGTGTAAACGCATTTCTATTTCTCCACAGCCTTGTTAGCATCTGTCGTTTCTTGACTTTTTAATAATTGCCATTCTGACTGGTGTGAGATGATATCTCATTATGGTTTTGATTGTATTACTCTAATGATCAGTGATAATGAGCTTTTTTTTCCATATGTTTGTTGGCTGCATAAATGTCTCTTTTGAGAAGTGTCTGTTCTTATCTTTTGCTCACTTTTTGATAGGGTTGTTTGTTTTTTTCTTGTAACTTTAAGTTCCTTATTAATTCTGGCTATTAGACCTTTGTCAGATGAGTAGATTGCAAATTTTTTCTCCCATTCTGTAGCTTGCCTGTTCACTCTGATGATAGTTTCTTTTGCTGCGCAGAGCTCTTTAATTAGATTCCATTTGTCAATTTTGGCTTTTGTTGCAATTGTTTTTGGTGTATTCATCATGAAGTCTTTGCCCATGCCTATGTCCTGAATGGTATTGCCTACGTTTTCTTCTAGGGTATTTATGGTTTAAGGTTTTACATTTAATTTTTTAATCCATCTTGAGTTAATTTTTATATAAGGTGTAAGGAAGGGGTCCAGTTTCAGTTTTCTGCATATGGCTAGCTAGTTTTCCCAGCACCATTTGTTGAATAGGAGATCCTTTCCCCATTGTCTGTTTTTGTCAAGTTTGTCGAAGACCAGATGGTTGTGGATGTGTTATTTCTGAGGTCTCTGTTCTGTTCCATTGGTCTATATGTCTGTTTTGGTACCAGTATCATGCTGTTTTGGCTACTATAACCTTGTAGTATAGTTTGAAGTCAGGTAGCACGATGATTCCAGCTTTGTTCTTTTTGCTTAGCAGTGTAGCTGAAGACATTTTTATGATAAGACATCTTTCTTTGATGAAAGTATGTTGCTAGTTGCATTTCCTGAACAGTGCTCTTCACTATACTCTGGTTGTCCACTTGTGCTGGAAGTTTTGCCCAATTATTTTGGAGGTTTGTTTTCATGGTTTCTATGTCCCAGGCCAGATTCCTGACTTCTTCTGAGGTGGCTGCCCTTCAGCTGAAGTAAGCTAGTGTCCCATCCTGCATGCATGGCCACGGCTTTCATTCTCTGTAGAGCACCCATGACTTTTTACATGTGTGTGTTTGTCATTTCAATCATGTGTCTGGTCTCAGTGTCATAATGTCATGTAAACCATCAACCACTACTGTCCCTGACGATGTGCTGGCCTAACTGATGAACAAAGCCCAGTGGTTCCCATCCCCACGATCTCCAGAAGATCCTTCCTGTCGAGTGGATGCCCCATGGGGCAGCAGCTTCAGAGGGTGTGTGGAGAAAAAAACCAATTTTTATTTCTTCTTACTCATTTGACTTTTTGGACTTCTGGGAGTTACATGTGGATTGTGGGGCATTTTACCCATCAAATCATCTTGTAGTGAGAGCAAGTAACTCTGTGATGCTCTCCAATATATCTCAATATATTGTAATGAAATTAGCAGTTAAAACCTTGGTCCTCCATCCTATTGTGGTGGGCAAGTGTCTTTTGTGCTGGGACTATTCTCTTTTCTGTTTCTCCTTGAGGTTCAAAGAAGCAAAGGCTTTTCTCAGGATCACAGGGACTCATGAAACGAATGAAGTACACATTTACCTTGTCTCTGTCACGTGCTGTGCCCCTTGCTAAATGAGCTCTGTTTATGTTTGCCTCTGGTCCATTCAGTGTTCAAAGGATGCCACACTCCTTCTAATGGTAGGGCCTCTCCATGGATGCTACTGTCCCTCACCCAAGCCTTGAGTCTGAGAATAGCTCTGCCCCCATCCACTACAGCTGGTGCATGCCCTCACCATTTCAGGGTCTGAGCACAAGCCCACTTACCCTGGCTTAGCCTTCCCCCTCAAGACAGAGCACATGGCCCAGAAACCTATGGATTGCCTAACCCAATCCACCCACTTGGACACTGGATCACTCCTCCTGGGGGCCTGAGGTTGGGCCTAAACTCCCAGCCACTACCACTTCAGCTAACAACTACCTGCAAGAGTCACCTGTGGGCCTGAAGAATAGCCCACCCAGCCCACTGCAGTCACTGCAACATCACTGCACACTGCTCAGGGTGCAGAGAAGCATCTTGCCGCTGCTACTGCCATCGCCCATGCCATGCCAGCTGCCCAAGGGCTCAAGAACCCACCCACCCATCCAGTCTTCTGCTTCCATTACTTGCATTGGAGCAAGCCAATTAGAGGCTCAAGAATTTCCCTGGTAACTGCTAAAAACAGGTGCCGGTATATACTGCTCTGGGGCACAAAGATAGGCATGCTAGCCAGGTTTGGTGGCTCGTGACTGTAATCCCAGTGCTTTGGGAGGTCGAGGTGTGAGGAAAACTTGCAGCCAGGAGTTTGAGACCAGCCTCGGCAACAAAGTGAGACCCCGGCTATACAAAATTTTCTTTTTAAAATTAGCCAGGCGTGATGGTGCACACCTGTAGTCTTAGCTATTTGGGAAGCTAAACTGGAAAAACTGCTTGAGTCCAGGATTTTGCAGCTTCAGTGAGCTATGATTGCACCATTGCACCCCAGCCTGGGTAACAGACAAAGAACCTGCTTCTAAAAAAAAGATAGGCATGGCTCACCACTGCCAACACAGGGACCTGAAGACTGGCCCAACTGGCATCCCACTCCCTATCACAACTTTACCACAGCGTTCACTAATAACCACACCTGATACTACTGGAGAAGTCACAGTGGCACTGTTTATAGCCTAAGAAATAGACAAAGACTACACTACTGCATGCACCCAGAATCAAAGCCAAAGTACCCGACTTAGCAAAAGTCCATAGACACGTAGTGAGGAAAATGTCTTCCCATCTGAAAGTAGATGCAAAAATCGGAAGAAGCGACCATTAGAACAGATGCACAGATGTCAATATAAGGAGGCAGGAAACATAACAAAGCAAGGGCATATGACACTTTCAAAGGAACACAATAATTCTCCAGTAATAGACCTTAATCAAAAAGGAATTTTTGAAGTCTCAGATAAAGAATTTAAAATGTTTATTTATTATTATTATTATTTTTTGAGACAGAGTCTGGCTCTGTCACCAGGCTGGAGCACAGTGGTGCAGTCTTGGCTCACTGCAACCTCTGCCTCCCGGGTTCAAGTGATTCTTCCACCTCAGCCTCCTGAGTAGCTGGGATTACAGGTGGTTGCCAACATGCCTGGCTAATTTTTGTATTTTTAGTAGAAACAGGGTGTCACCATGTTGGCCAGGATATTCTTGATCTGTTGACCTTGTGATCCACCTGCCTTGGCCTCCCAAAGTGCTGGGATTACAGGCATGAGCCACTGTACCTGACCTAAATATTTATTATAAAGCTCAATGAGATATAAGAGAATTCTGAAGAATAATACAAAGAAATCAGAAAAACAATTCAGGACAATAATAAATTTACCAAAGAGATGGATATTTTGAAAAAGAATCAAATAGAAATTCTAGAAATGAAAAATTAATTGAAGGAAATACAAAATACATTTGAAAGCTTCAACAATAGCCTAGATCAGGCAGAAGAATATCAGAACTTTAAAGGAGTTCTTTTGAAATAATCCAGTCAGACAAAAATAAAGAAGAATTTTTAAAAATGAGCCAAGCATTCATGACATTTGAGACAACACAAAATGATCAAATATTTGAATTATAGGTGTCTGTCTCCAAGGATGAAGAGGCAAATAAAGAATTAGAAAACCTATTTAATGAAAAAATAAATGAAAACAACTTCCTGTATTAGGGTTCTCTAGAGGGACAGAACCAATAGGATAGATGTATATGTGAAGGGGAGTTTATTAAGGAGTATTGACTCACATAATCACAAGATGAGGTTCCACAATAGGCCATCTGCAAGCTGAGGAGTAAGGAAGCCAGTTTGAGTCCCAAAACCTCACAAGCAGGGAAGCCAACAGTGCAGCCTTCAGTCTGTGGCCAAAGGCCTGAGAGCCCTTGGCAAACCACTGGTGTAAGTCTAAGAGCCCAAAATCTAAGGAACTTGGAGTCTGATGTTCAAGGGCAGGAAGCATGAAGCACGGGAGAAAGATGAAGGCTGGAAGACTCAGCAAGTTAAGTCCTTTCAACTTCTGTCTGCTTTATTCTAGCTGTGCTGTCAGCTGATTAGCTGGTGCCTACCCAGGTTGAGAATGGGTCTGCCTCTCCCAGTTCACTGACTCAAATGTTAATCTCCTTTTGCAACACCCTCACAGACACACCCAGGAACAATGCTTTGTATCTTTCCATTCAATCAAGTTGACACTCAGTATTAACCATTACACTTCCCAAGTGTAGTAAGATAATTAGACATTCAGATACAGGAGGCTCAGTGATCCCCAGGGAGATACAATGTAACAAGGTCTTATATTATTAGTCCATCCTCAGGCTGCTATGAACAATACCCAAGACTGGGTAATTTATAAAGAAAAGAGGTTTAATTGACTCACGGTTCCCTAAGGCTGGGGAGGGCTTAAGAAACCTGTAATCATGACAGAAGGACCCTCTTCACAGGGCAGCAGGATAATCAGCGCTGAGCGAAGGGAGAAGGCTTTTATAATACCATCAGATCTCGTGAGAACTCATGAGAACAGCATGGGGGAAACTGCCCCCAGGATTTAATTATCTCCACCTGGTCTTGCCCTTGACACATGAGGATTTTTACAATTCAAGATGAGATTTGGGTGATGACCAAATCTCAGCACCCAACCAAGCCACATCATTCCACCCCTGGCGCCTCTAAAATCTCATGTCCTCACATTTCAAAGCACAATTATCCCCTTCCAGCAGTTCCCCCCAAATCTTAACTTATTCCAGCATTAACCCAGAAGTCTAAGTCCAAAGTCTCATCTGAGACAAGGCAAGTCTCTTCCACCTAGGAGCCTGTAAAATCAAAAGCAAGATAGTTACTTCCTAGATACAATGAAGGTACAGGCATTGGGTAAATATACCTGTTCCAAAGGGGAAAAACTGTCCAAAACAAAAAGGTTACAGGCCCCATGCAAGTCCAAAATCCAACAAGGCAGTAATTAAATTTAAAGCTCTGAAATAATCTCCTTTGAATCTATTTCTAATATTCAAGTCATGCTGATGCAAGAGGTGGGCTCCCATGGCATTGGGCAGCTCCACCCCTGTGGCTTTGCAGGGTACAGCTGCCCTCCTGGCTTTTGTGGGCTGGTGTTGAGTGTCTGCGGCTTTTCCAGGTGCACAGTGCAAGCTGTTGGTGGATCTACCACTCTGGGTTCTGGAGGATGGTGGCCCTTTTCTACAGTTCCACTAGGCAGTGCCCCAGTGGGGACTCTATGTGGGGGCTCCAACTCCACATTTCCCTTCTGTGCTGCCTTAGCAGAGGTTCTCCATGAGGACTCTGTCCCCACAACAAACTTATGCGTGAACATCCAGG
The DNA here is from genome assembly GCF_049354715.1 of Callithrix jacchus. Taxonomy (NCBI): domain Eukaryota; kingdom Metazoa; phylum Chordata; class Mammalia; order Primates; family Cebidae; genus Callithrix; species Callithrix jacchus. Next base: position 76,296,183 of record NC_133518.1, read on the forward strand.
CATTTCTATACATCCTTTGAAATCTAGGCAGAGGTTCCGAAACCTCAATTCTTGACATCTCTGCACCTTCAGGCTCAACACCACATGGAAGCTACCAAGGCTCGGGGCTTGCACCCTTGGAAGCCACAGCCCAAGCTGTACTATGGCTGGAGCAGCTGGGATTGAGGCACCAAGTTCGTAGGCTGCACACAGCAGAGGGGCCCTGGGCCTGAACCACAGAACCATTTTTCCTTTTAGGCCTCCAGATCCTTGATGGGAGGGGCTGCTGTGAAGTTCTTTGACATGCCCTGGAAACAGTTTCCCCATTGTCTTGGCGATTAACATTTGGCTTCTCATTACTTAGGTAAATTTCTGTGGTAGACTTGAATTTCTCCCCATAAAAATGGATTTTTCTTTTCTATTGCATCATCAGGCTGCATATTTTCTAAACGTTTGTGCTCTGCTTCCTCTTGAACACTTTAGCAATTAGAAATTTCTTCCACCAGATACCTTAAATTATCTTTCTCAAGCTCAAAGTTCCACAGATTTCTAGGGCAGGGGCAAAATGCTGCCAGTCTCTTTGCTGAAGCCTTTGCTAAAGCATAGCAAGAATCAACTTTATTCCAGTTCCCCAAAAGTTCCTCATCTCCATCCAAAACCACCTCAGCTTGGATTCCATTGTCCATATCACTGTCAGCACTTTGGTCAAAGCCATTCAACAAGTCTCTAGGAAGTTCCAAACTTGTCCACATTTTCCTGTCTCCAAACCATTCTGACCTCTGCCTCTTATCCAGTTCCAAAGTTGCTGCCTCATTTGTGAGTATCCTTATAACAGCACCCCATTTCTGGTACCAATTTACTGTGTTAATCTGTTCTCATGCTCCTATGAAGAAACACCTGAGACTAGGTAATTTATAAAGAAAAGAAGTTTAATTGACTCACAGTTCTACATGGCTGGAGAGGCCCCAGGACACTTACAATCATGGTAGAAGGCACCTCTTTACAGGGCAGCAGGAGAGAGCATGAGTGCTGAGTGAAGGGGGAAGCCCCTTATAAAACCATCAGATCTTGTGAAAAGTCACTCACTATCACGAGAACATCATGGGGAAAACTGGCCCCATGTTTCAGTTATCTCCACCTCATTCTGTCCTTAACGTGTAGGGATTATTACAATTCAAGATGAGATTTGGGTGGGGACACAGTCAAACCACATCAGATCTCTTTCACAGTACGTTATAGTCAGATTGTCTAAAGTCCAAAATTAAGAGTGATTCCTAAAAACAGCAGGAGAAAGGCATCTATTACCTATAAAGGAAAGCTCGTGAGACTAACAGTGGATTTCTCAGCAGAAACCTTATAGGCCAGAAGAGAATTGGAAGATAAATTCGAAGTGCTGAAAGAAAACAATTGGCAGCCAAGAATACTTTATTCAGCAAAATTACCCCTCATAAATGATGGAGAAATGTCTTTCTCAAATAAGCAAATACTGAGGGAATTTGTTACCACTAGACTGGTCCTACAAGAAATGCCCAAGGGAGCCCTAACTTAGAAGCAATAAGCAATATGGTTTTTTGTGTCATGAAAACACATAAAACAATACAATTCATTGGTAAAACAATCACACAAGGAAGGAAGAGAAAGAACTCAAATTAGTAACACTACAGAAATCCACCAAGCTGCAATGACAATAAGTGAAAAAGAAACAAAGAATATGTATAACAACCAGGAAACAATTAACAATATGGTAGGAACAAAGCTTCACATATCAATAATAACCTTGAATGAAAACAGTTTAAATTCTTCACTAAAAAGATATAGACTGGTTGGGGTTAGGTGTGGTGGCTCATGCCTATAATCCCAACACTTTGGGAGGCCAAGGCAGGTGGATTGTTTGAGGCCAGGAGTTCAAGACCAACCTGGCTAACATATCAAAACCCCATCTCTACTAAAATACAAAAATTAGCTGGGTGTGGTGGTATGTGCCTGTAATCCCAGCTACTCAGGTGGCTGAGGCTAAGAATCACTTGAACCTGGGAGGCAGAGATTGCAGTGAGCTGAGATCACACCACTGCACTCCAGCCTCGGTGACAGAATGAGACAGACTGATCGAATACACTTTTTTTAAAAGGTGATCAAACTGTATGTCGCTTATAGGAAATTCACCTTACCAGTAAAGATACATATAGACTGAAAGTAAATAAATGGAAAAAGATATTCCATGAACACAGAAACCATATGTGAGCAGGAGTATCTATGCTTATCATATTAAATAAAACAGGCTTTAAGTCAAGACCAGTAAAACCCAAACACACACACGTGCATGTACACATGCACAAACACACACAGTCATTTTATAATGATGAAGGAATCAATCCAGCAATAGGATATAACAGTTTTAAACCTATATGCACCCAACACTGGAGCACCCATATTCACAAAGCAAATATTATTAGATTGAAATAGAGAGACAGCCTGCAATGCAATCATAGTGGGACTTCAACACCCTGCTTTCAGCATTGCATCATCTAGACAGAAAATTAACAAATAAACACTGGACTTCAGCTGAACTTCACACCAAACAGAGCTTATGAACACTTACAGAACATTCTACCCAACAACTGCAGAATATAGATTCTTTTCATCAGCACACAGAACGTTCTCCAGGATAGACTGTATGTTAGGACACACAACAAGCCTCAACAATTTTTTAGATATTAAATTTATGTCAAGTATCTCCTCAGACCACAACGGGATAAAACTAGAAATCAATACCAAGAGGAACTTTGGGAACTATACAAATGTATGTAAATTAAACACCATGTTCCTGAATGACAATTAGGTCAATGAAGAAACTGAAATAGAAATTTAAAAAATTCTTCAAGCAAATGGAAATGGAAATGAAACGTATGAAAAATCTGTGGGATATAGCAAAGTTAGTGCAAAGAGGGAAGTTACAGCAGTAACTGCCTATGTCAAAAAAAAAAAAATAGAAAGATCACAAGTTAACAATCTAACAATGTATCTCAAAAAACTAAAAAAGCAAGAACAGACCAAACCCAAAATTAGCAGAAGACAAGGAATAAAGATCAGAGCAGAACTGATTGAAAAACAGACTAAAAAATACAAAGGATAAACAAAACTAAAAGTTTGCTCTTCAAACAGGTAAACAACATTGATAAACCACTAGCTAGACTGACCAAGAAAAAAAGAGAGAAGACCCAAATAAACAAAATCAGAAATGAAAAAGGCACTGTTATAACCAGAAACACAGAAATGCAAGAGATCATCAGCAACTATGATGAACAATTATACACAGACAAACTGGAAAAACTAGATGAAAGGGATACATTTCTGGACACATACAAACTACCAAGTTTGAACAAGGAAGAAATAGAAAAACAGACCAATAATGGGTAACAAGATTAAAACAGTAATAAAAAGTTTCTTAACCCTGTACTGGATAGAGTTACAGCTGAATTCTACCAAATGTAAAAGAACTAATACCAATCCTCCTAAAAAATTCTTTGATTCCAAAAAATCAAAGAAGAGAGAATTCTCCCTAACTCATTTGGTATCATCCTGATACCAAAACCAGAAAAGGCCACAACAAAAAAGAAAACTACAGGGCAATAAATCTGATGAACATTGATGCAAAATTCCTCAGCAAAATACTAGCAAACTAAATCCAACAGCGCATCGAAAAGATAACACACTACAATCAAGTGGGATTTAGGCAAGGGGTGCAAGGACGGTTCTACATATGCAAATCAGTAAACACGATACATTATATCAACACAATAAAGGACAAAAACTGTATGATCAACCCAATCGGAGTAGGAAATGCATTTGGTAAAATTCAACATTCCTTCATGATACTTTCAAGAAGCTAGGCAATGAAGGAACATACCTCAAATCAAAAAAAGGCATATACAACAAACCCACAGCTAACATCATGCTGCATGGGGAAAAGTGGAAAGCCTTTCCTCTAAGAACTGGAACAAGACAAGTCACTTTTACCACTCCTATTCAACATAGTACTGGAAATCCTAGCCAGAGCAATCAGGCAAGAGAAAGAAAGAAAAGGCATCCATATTGTAAAAGAAAAAGCCAAATTATCCCTGTTTGTTGATAATATGATATACAATCCTAGATCCAGAAAAACCTGAAGACTACATCAAAAAACTCTTAGATTTGATGAATGAATTCAGTAAAGTTGCCAGATATAAAAATCAATGTAAAAAACCAGTCGTGTTGCTGTACACCAATAATGATCTAGCTGAGAAAGAAATCAAGAAGGCAATCCCAGCACAGTGTGGTGGCTCATGCCTGTAATCCCAGCACTTTGGGAGGCTATGGCAGTAGGATCGCTTGAGGCCAGGAGTTCATGACCAGCCTGGGCAACATAGTGAGACCCTGTATAAAAATAAAAATAGGCTGGGCACAGTGGCTCATGCCTGTAATCCCAGCACTTTGGGAGTCGGAGGCAGGCAGATCATGAGGTCAGGAGATTGACACCATCCTGGCCAACATGTGAAACCTCTACTAAAAATAGAAAAATTAGCCAGGTGTGGTGGCACGTACCTGTAGTCCTAGCTACTTAGGAGGTTGAGACAGGAGAATCACTTGAACCCAGGAGGTGGAGGTTGCAGTGAGCTGAGATAGCACCACTGCACTCCAGCGAGACTCTGTCTAAAAAAAAAAAAAAAAAAAAAACAGCCAAGTGTGGTGGCATGCACCTGTAGTCCCAGCTATTCAGAGGCTGAGGCAGGGCAATTACTTGAGCCAGGAGTTCAAGGCTATAGGGAGCTGATTGCACCATTGCATTTTGGCCCAGGTGACAGAGCAAGACCTTGTCTCTATTTTATTTTTAAGGCAATCCCACCTACAAGAGCTACAAAAAATAAAATAAAATACCTAGGAACCCATTTAACCAAGGAGATGAAAGACCTCTACATGGAAAACTCCAAAACACTGATGAATGAAATTGAAGAAGACACAAACAGAGGAAAAATATCCCATGATCTTGGAACAGAAGGATTAATACAACTGAAATGACCGTATTGCCCAAAGCAATCTACAGGTTCAACACAATAGCTATCAAAATACTAACAATATTCTTCACAGAATTAGGAAAAAACAATCTTAAAATTCATAAGGAACCAAAAAGAGCCCAAATAGCCATAGCAACCCTGAGCTAAAAGAACAAAGCTGGAGGCATCACATTACCTTACTTCAAAATATGTTACAAGGGTATAGTAACGAAAATAGCACCGTACTGGTATAAAAATAGACACACAGACCGATGGAGCAGAACACAGAACCCAGGAATAAAGCCATATTTATAGCCAACTAGTCTTTGACAAAGCTGACATGCATTTCTATCGGAGAATGGAAACTCTGTTCAATAAATAGTTGGAAAATTGGGTAGTCACACGCAGAAGAATGTAACCAGACCCTATCTCTTACCATATACAAAAACCAGGTAGGGTCACAGCTCTACAGGGTCGTGGGGTGTCCCCTATTGCTGTGCTGAGGTGCAGGATCCAAGAAGTAAAGAGACAGGACACAGAAGGACTGAAAAAGAGCAGCTGCGCTCAGGGGGCCATACCACCTATGAGCGGAGACAGGAGAGGCCCCAAACGTCCAGGAGCATCTGTATTTATTGGGTACAAGACAGGGGAAAGGGTAGTGAGTGAGGTCATCTTAAGGACAGTAATAGAGTCAAGACAATCACGTGAGCAATAAACAAGGGGTCCACTTCCATTAGGTCACCTAGGCTACGAGGTGGGCAGTGCACAGCAAGGGGTCCACCCCCCATTAGGTCACCGAGTCTAGGAGGTGGGTTGCGTGCAGTGAAGAGTGCAGTGCACAATATCTCTTGTCTGGGGCAGGCTGCTTCTAAGGAATTCTGTAGCAGGATGCTCTTGAGTCAGCATTGTAGCAGAGGTGACCAGGTCTTCAGCCACCTGCTGGCAGCTTCCGGTGATTTCTATAGGAGGATGCTCTGAGCAGCACAGTAGCTCAAGAGCTGACAAGTTACACAGTCACCAAAGGGTGATTATACCGGAGGGGTCTTAAGCCCTTGGATGCTCACGGGATTGCTGGTCTGAGGGCAGCCTTCCACAAGAATTGGACACAAGGTACTACAACTCCTTATCAGGAGGAGAGGCTCTCGCTCCAAGCCTGCCACACAGCGGGTATCTTTATAATACTGAACGCTGCCGCCTGGGCCATGTTCTTGTCCTGGTGTAACTGTTTTTCCCTTAAATCATGCTCTGCACTGTGTCTGCTCTAGACATTCCTCCAACAATAAGCAAGATATGTTTATATATGTATAGCTGTTTATCCCTTAATTCATGCTCTGTACCATGTCTGTTCTAGGCATTCCTCTGACTATGAACTAAGATATATTTGTATATATATGTGTAATATGGAAATAACTGCATAGTAGGATATTCTTCAAGCATTAATTCTTTTTTTTCTTTTATTTATTATTATTATTTTATCTGGCTCCCAAGTCTGAAGTGAAGGCATCAATTCTATAAACTAATATATGATTATATATAAAGGATTATATAAAGGAAACAACTGAGTAATAACACTATAAACTAAGATATGCTTCAGGCACTAATTGTGCCAGGGATCTGCTTAGCTCTCCTTCCTCGGTGCCCAGATGGGGGGTTACCCACAAACCAGGCCAGGCATGGTGGCTCACATCTGTAATCCCAGCACTTTGGGAGGCTGAGACGGGTGAATCACGAGGTCAGGAGATTGAGACCATCTGGGCTAACTTGGTGAAACCCCATCTCTACTAAAAATACAAAAATTAGCCAGGTGTGGTGGCATATGCCTATAGTCCCAGCTACTTGGGAGGCTGAGACAGGAGAATCGGTTGAACCCAGGAGGCAGAGGTTGCAGTGAGCCCAGATCACGCCACTGCATTCTAGCCTGGGTGACAGAGTGAGACTCTGTCTCAAAAACAAAAATGAACAAAACAAAAAACACAAAATAGATTACAGAGTTAAATTCAAGATCTGAAACTATGAAAACACTAGAAGAAAACCTAGGGAAAACTGTCTTGGACATGGGTCTAGGCAAAGAATTTATGACTAAGCTCTCAAAAGCACAATCCATAAAAACAAAAACAGACAAATGGAACGCTATTGAACAAAAAGGCTTCCGTACAGCAAAAGAAACATCAACAGAGTAAAGAAACAACCTGTTTGATGGGAGAAAATGTTTGCAAACTATTCATCCAACAGGGGACTAATATCCAGCATATACAGGGAGCTCAAACAACTGAACAGGAACAAAATCCCAAATAATCCCATTAAAAAGTAGACAAGGGACATGAATAGACATTTATCAAAAGAGGACATACAGTGGATAACAGCATATGAAAAAATGCTCAATGTCACTTATCATCGGAGAAATACAAATCAAAGCATCAATGAGATAATTATCCAGCCAGAATGGTTACTATTATAAAGACAAAAAATAACAATGTTGATGAGGATGCAGAGAAAAGGAAACCTTTTTTTTTGAGACAGGGTCTCACTCTGTTGTCCAGGTTGGAGTGCAGTGGAGACTTCATCTCCTGGGCTCAAGTGATCCTTCCACTTCAGTCTCCTGAAGAGCTGAGACCACAGGCATGAGCCACCACAGCTGGGTAATTTTTTGATTTTTTTTCTGTAGATATGGGCAGAGTCTCCCTATGTTGGTCCAGGATGGTCTTGAACTCTTTCGTGAACTCCTGAACTCCAGCAATTCGCCCTCCTTGGCCTCCCAAAGTGCCAGGATTGTAGGCATATGCCACCATATGTGACCGTAAAGGGAACTCTTATGCACTGTTGGTGAGAATATAAACTAGCACAGTTATTATGGAAAACAGTATAGAGTTTTCTCAAAAAACTAAAAATAGAATTACCATTTGATCCTGCAGTCCCAGTACTAGAGAGCTACCCAAAGGAAAAGGAATCAATATATCAAAGGAATACCTCCATTCGTGGTGGTACTCTTTTTTTATTCTTAAAGACCCTATTACTGTCCTTAAGATGACCTCACACACTACCCTGCACTATTCTCAATAGGGAAGATACAGAATCAACCTAAGTATTCATCACTGGATGAAGAGATGAAGGAAATGCAGTATACATACACAATGAAATACTATTTGGCTATTAAAAAGAATGAAATTGGCCAGGCAAAGTGGCTCACGACTGTAATCCTAGCACTTTGAGAGGCTGAGGAAGGAGGATTGCTTGAGCCCACGAGTTTGAGCCCAGCCTGGGCAACATAGTGAGACCCTGTCTCATAAATTTTAGTTAAAAAAATGAAATCCTATCATTGGCAGCATCATGGATGGATCTGGATATATCTTGAGTGAAATAAGCCAGGCACAAAAGACAAATATCTGTGTTTTAAATTTTTATTTATTTATTTTTAAATTTTTAGTATTTATTTATTTATTTTGAGATGGAGTCTCACTCTGTCACCCAGGCTGGAATGCTGTGGTGCAATCTCGGCTCACTGCAACCTCCACCTCCTGGGTTTAAGCGATTCTCCCACCTCAGCCTCCCGAGTGGCTGGGACTATAGGCATGTGCCACCATGCTTAACTAATTTTTGTATTTTTAGTAGAGATGGGGTTTCACCATGTTGGCCAGGATGGTCTTGATTTCTTGACTTCGTGATCTGCCTGCCTCGGCCTCCCAAAATGCTGGGATTACAGGTGTGAACCACTGTGCCCAGTCTTATTTTTATTTATTTTTAACAAACAGGGGTCTTACTATGTTGCCTAGGCTAGTCTTGAACTCCGGGGCTCAAGTGATGCTCCTGCCTCAGTCTCCCAGTGTGCTGGGATTACAGGTATAAGCCACCATGCCTAGCTGACTCTGTGTTTTGATATGAAGATTTTGAAAGATTCAAAAACAATGCAGCCAACAATCGCACCATCATCTTCCCAGAATCTGGCAGAAGTTTTAGGAGCCAGAATGGAATTTACCCTGGTCTCTTTCCCACACCTCTGCAATAGTAGAAGCATTCATCAAAAGGTAGCCCTCTTAGTCTGAGTCCCTGAGTTATCACAACGAGTAGAGCTTGTGTGTTGACCTGCAATGGACATGTATCTCGAGAAAGAAATAAATTTCGAGTTTTAAGCCATTAAGATTTTGGGATTTTTCCATTAGTATAGCACAATCTAATCTCTCTTGAGAGCTAGGGAGTGTTAGCTTTCTACCCAAGCTAATTAATTTAGTTGACCTCAAGTAACCACCATTAAGAGAAGGGGACAGGGAGAAGTACGAGGTCCAGGAAGAAAATAAATAAGGCAAAGAAATAAAGCACTTTGAGAACTACGTCCAGGAAATAACAGACAGCTTATTAAGTCTGGGGAGAATTATATTACCAACGAAAGCATGCACTGCCCACCCCTCCACCACAATTATACGCTGTGAATGGTACTATCATGTAATTGTTTAATGCAATATTGCTATGCCTGAATTACCCTTTACAGTGTATGTCTAACCAGGGCCTCTCAGAAGCTGAGAGAGGCTGAGGTCACTTATATTTTCTGAAATGAAGAAACCCCCAAATAACATTATAAAAATTGTGGTTACTTTAAAAGGTTGTCTTGCTAATGTATTTAACCCCTGAATAGAATCCGTTATAATTCAATAGATACCAAGTCTTATTATAATGCTACAGTTTTCCATCTTCGTCCATGAGCTTGATACTAAAGAATGTAATGCTGGCCGGGCGCGGTGGCTTACGCCTGTAATCCCAGCACTTTGGGAGGCCGAGGCAGGTGGATCACGAGTTCAACAGATCGAGACCATCCTGGTCAACATTGTGAAACCCTGTCTCTGCTAAAAATACAAAAAATGAGCTGGGCATGGTGGCGCGTGCCTGTAATCCCAGCTACTCAGGAGGCTGAGGCAGGAGAATTGCCTGAACCCAGGAGGCAGAGGTTGCAGTTAGCCGAGATCGCGCCATTGCACTCCAGCGAAACTCCATTTCAGAAAAAAAAAAAAAAAAAAAAAAGAATGTAATGTTCAACTGATTCTTCTCAATTCCCTGGTTTCTGGTCTTGATTGCTGAAGGGTGGGGACGCCAGGGAAGAGGGGTCCTCACATATTGAATGCCTTAGTGCAGAGCTCACTGACGTAAATTCTACAGAAGACATTTGGGGTTTTAGGCTTTTTTTTTTTTTTTGCCTTTCAGTTTCTGGTCACCCCATGTCTGATATCAAATGTGGTATTCAGCAATTTTGTAGTTGTTCAAAAGAATGGAAAACCCACATCGAACTTGTTTTTCCGATATCCATTATCACCTTTTTCAACCAGCCTAGTATTTGCTTGATGAGCTCGTGATCAAAATGGCAGCAGGGAATTCGCTTCGCTTGTATATGGAAGACTTATTTAAGGCAAAAATGAATTCAGAGAACCAGTTAAGATCCCTTCTAGTTCACTGCGATTGTAGCAGTCCAGATACGACAATGTTGTAGTAATGTACATGGGAAAAAGTAGCTGGTGGTGGATACCCTTTTGAGGCCATTTTGCTGATGGATTGGATATAGGAAGGATTGAGTATTGTTACTGAAACACCAGGGGTTTGGTCTAGGTCCTGCTGCTGGGTGCACAGAAAGCCAGTCGGTGAGATGACAAGGATTGCCAAGAAGAAGGCTTTAATCAGGTGCTGCAGCCAAGGAGATGGAAGCTCAGTCTCAAATCCATCTCCCTGACGACCAAAACCAGGGGTTTATATAGCAGGAAAGAAATGTAACAATATGCAAGAAAACAGGAGCATGGGAGGGGCAAGAAAGCGATCATGGTGACTGAGGGGCCCAGCGTCTATGAGGGTGATCTGGTTTCAGTTCTTTGATAAATACTTTTTGTGAGAGGCCTGAAGGTCCTTTCCCGAGGAAGGAACTCAGATAAAACGAATATGTTTCAAGCTTTAACCACAGAAGGGTCAACATCTATAGTCCAGCACTTTGGGAGGCCAAGGCAGGTGGATCACCTAAGGTCAGGAGTTCGAGACCAGCCTGGCCAACAGGATAAAACCCCATCCCTACTAAAAAACAAAAATTAGCTGGGTGTAGTGGCATGCCTATAATTTCAGCTATTTGGGGGCTGAGGCAGGAGAATTGCTTGAACCCAGGAGGTGGAGATTGCAGTGAGCTGAGATCATGGCACTGCCCTCCAGCCAGGGCAACAAGAGCAAAACTCCATCTCAAAAGCAAAAACAAAAGCAACCGTCTGTGGGACTCTTTGGCCGGTTTCAGTAGGACTCATAAGGTTCTGATTTGAGCAGTGGGGTGGTTGCTTATGCCATTGCCTCAGACGGAAAACTGGGGAGTAGATTTATGTGGAAAATGAGGAATTCTGCTTTGGCTAGGTCACATTTGAGATGCCTGATAGGGTACCAAACAGAGTTGTCAAGTAAGCAGCTGGATATAAATCTGGAGTTCCCAGACAGGTCACAGTGGAAAACACACGTATTTGGGCAGCTTGGACTCAGCCCTCGTTGTGATACCGGACCTGGCATGGAGTAGAAGGGTGGAACCAGCCATCTAATTTTGGGCACATGGATAAAAGTCGATACTTCCAGTCCATATTGGAATGAAGATAATGATTTATGCTCCCTAGAAAAGACACTTAAACTGGATATGGACTTACTTCCTAACATTGAGGCCTCCTGTGGCATTACAAGATACCTTGTACACAGCGAGGGTGTCCCATACAACACTGCTTCTTGCTTGGCACACTGTCTCATAACATTCAATCCTGTATTACAGGGCTTAGATAATAGGTCACCTGTAGGGATTTTAGCAAGCAGAGGCCATCATTTTTCACGTAGGATTTCCCATAACTGGAAGGGACTTTTACAAACTCAGAAATCTTTCTGGGCAGTGCCTTCAAAGTGTGGTCCCTGAGGTATTCCTGGTGCTCTGGTGACTGGGGGTAGTTGCCCCTATTTCAATGTCAATCAAAACAATATACATTCCATAGTAAACTTTTGTGTTTTGGGGAGAGAGTCTTACTCTGTCACCCAGGATGGAGTGCAGTGGCCTGATCTTGGCTCACTGCAACCTCCACCTCCCTCCCAGTTTCCATGGATTCTCCTGCCTCAGCCTCCTACCAAGTATTTGGAATTACAGGTGTGTGTCACCATGCCTAGCTAATTTTTGTATTGTTTAGTAGAGACGCATTTTCGCCATGTGGGTCAGGCTGGTCTTGAACTCCTGACCTCAAGTGCCTTAGGGCCTCTAAAAGTGCTGCAATTGCAGGTGTGAGCCAACTCGCCTTGCCTATAGTGAACATTTACAAAAGATTTTGTTTGAATAGGTTTCTGCCATTAAGAAGATGCAAAGCGCTAAGGGAGTCTGAGGGTAACCCCCCATATAGGCACAAAGGAAGGAGAGCTAAGCAGAACCCTGGCACAGTTAGGGCCTGAGGAATATCTCACTTTACAGTGTTACTACTCAGCTATTTGCTTTTACATAATCCTTTACATGATCATATATTAGTTTATAGAAATAGGGCTTGACGAATCCCTTTATATAATCCTCTACATATAATCATATAGTAGTTGATAGTATGAGTGCCTAAAGAATATTTCCCTACATATATACCTATAATATATCTTAGATCATAATCGGAGGAATGCCTAGAGTGGACACAGTACAGAGCATGAATTAAGGAATAAGCAGCTTATAATCAGAGGAATGCCTAGAGCAGACACAGTGCAGAGCATGATTTAAGGGAAAAACAGTTATACCAGGACAAGAATCCATGGCCCAGGGAGGCAGCGTTCAGTATCCTAAAGATACCTGCTGTGAGGCAGACTTGGGGCAAGAGCCACTCCTCCTGATAAAGGAGTTGTAGGACCTCGCTCCAGTTCTCGTGGAAGGCTGCCCTCAGACCAGCAATCCACGTTGGTGACTGTGAACTTTATCAGCTCTTGCTACTGTGCTGCTTGAAAAGCATCTTCCCATAGAACCCATTGGAAACTGCCGGAAGGTGGCGGTAACCTTGACAGCTCTGTCACTGCGATGTGACTTAAAGCATCTTCCTATAAATCTTCTTAGCATTTTGGGAGGCTACAAAGAAGCACTTTTGGGAGGTGGGTGGATCACCTAAGGTCAGGAGTTCAAAACCACCCTGACCAATGAGGTGAAACCCCGTCTCTATTTAAAAAAAAAAAACAACTTAGTAGCTTGCCCATAGATAGATATATTACACACTGCACCCTCGTTACTGCGCACGGTCCACCTTCAAGCCTCGGTGACCTAATGGGGGTGGACCCCTTACTGCACCCTAACCCTTGCCTTCATGGGAATGGGCCCCTTGCTAGGCACTGTCCACCTCCTAGCCTAGGTGACCTAATGGGGTGGACCCCTTGTTTAATTGCTCACGACCCTATCGCTATCCTTAAAGATGATTTCACTCACTGTCCTGCCCCCTAACCTATACACAGTAAAATACTCATGCTTCTGGACATCTGGGGCCTCGCCTGACTCTGCTTATAGGTGGCGTGGCCCCCCAGCCCAGCTGCGTTTTCCTTGTACTTCTGTGTCCTGTCTCTTTATTTCTCGGATCCTGCGCCTCAGCACAGCATAAGGCTCACCCCACGACCCTGTGGGGCCCTCAGCCCTACAGGAGTCTAACCTCTTCACTTTGCATATGGGAAAACTGAGGCTCAGAGAAGTGAAATGACCTAGACCTCCAGGTGCCACCTCCCTTTCAGTGGTCCTGCCCTGCTCCGAGCAAGAATGTGGCAAGTCAAGAGCAGACAGAGGATTATTAAAGTTATCTGAGGATCTCGGAGCCTCATCCCTGAGCTACGATAGTCATGCCCTCTTTAGCTGGGAGCCCCATCACGACCTTCCAAAGCTCTGGTTTGATAAGGAGGGTGGAATCTGAGACTGAGAACGATGGTTTCCCAAGGAGGGAGTTGGAGGTGAGGAAAACAGCAAAACCATGTGCTAGACAAGATCTCCAACTGCAGGGTTCTGGAGGCAGTTAAGAAGTTTTGAAGGCGCAGACTGAAACTCGGGGCCGCTGAGGGCGCGAGTCCGGAACTGCTGAGGACAAGATGGGGTTAGGGAGGGCAAGCAGGTTGCCCGACGCCCGTTTCCACCCGCTGGGCATGGAGGGGCGGGACTCCGCCCCCTCCCTCACTTGATTAGGTTTAAATCACCACTCCCAAGGATTCCTAGCTGTGCCTTTGAGTGTGTGGCAAGGGATTGCGGACGGGGGACCGCTTGTCAATTCAGGGAAGTCAGCCTCTTTCTGCCACTGAATTCGCCCATCAGTAGAGATCCGACTTTCCCACCGTTCACTGTGACTCTTACTGCATAGGTGGGGAATCCAAGGCGCGGAGGAGTCTGGGCCAGAGTCCCGGGCTATCCACTCATTCCGGGGTTGTAGGGTGTTAAAATGCTCGCTCTGAATAAAGAGACTCCCGAACAGGCTTTGTGTGAGCAAAATGGTTGTTTATTCACCTGGGTGCAGGAGGGCTGAGGCTGAAAGGGCCTCAGTGAGGGGCGGTGGGAGAGGAGTTGGTTTTACACGTTTGGGGTGGGCAGCGGAGAGCTACAGAAGTTACAGCTAGTGGTGTTCTGCAAGCTGGAAGGGGGTCCTAGGGTGTGGAGTCAGGAAGTTGGCAAAGCTGGGAGGGGGTGGTGGAGTCTGGAGTCACGAGTTTGGCCAAGCTGGGTTACAAAGTCCAGTGGCCTTGTCAGTTGAGGCCTGAATCAGAAACAATAGAAGAACGTCTCAGGTTAGTTAGGCGCCCGCTGCAGGGGTTGATCGTTTCTTCCAGGAACTCCTCTGGGGTGTACATGCAGGTCACAGATTACCATGCCGTTCTCCGCGCGGTCAGACCTTACATAGGGTAGCAGGTGTGAGGAGCGTGGGCTCCAGCGTGCCGGGCACTAACTGCGAGCGTAATGGCCACAGGCTCCCAGCCAAAGTGGTCAGGAGCCCACTCCCAACACCTCTTTCCGCGCGCCCCGCCTCGCCCTCCAGCCGGGTGGTGCGCGCGTCCTCCCACACTGCACGGGCTGGGGGCGGGGCCTCCGTGTTGTTGTTTCTCTGGGGCCCCGCCCCTCAGGGGGGCGCGGACCACGCGGCCGGAGGGCCCGCCTCCCCTCCCCCTCCCCGCCCAGCCCGCCCGCCTCTTTGTATCCAACATCCGGGTTTCCCCGCTGGCTCGGCTCCGTGGCCGCCGCTCCGGAGCCATTTTGGACTCGGTTCAGCTCCCCTCCCCCCACCCCTCCCCCCGTTCATGGCCCCTCCGGACTCGGCCCCTGCGCCGGGGGCCCGGGCCCAGCCCCGCCGCGCTATGCCTGAGTCGGGCGCGCCCCGGCCCGTGCCCCGCCGCCGCCCCCCGGCCCCCACGTCGCCCCGGAGCCCGGGCCGCAGCCTGCACCGCCCGCAGCTGCCCTGAGCCCGGCCCCGCCGACCGGCCCTTGGAGACCGAACGCTGCTCGGGGACGAAGGCGCAGGAAGCGCACGGGGAACGAGACCGAAGGAAGGAGCGGGAAGGAGAGCGCAGCCGCCGCCCGGCCCTGCGCGCCCCGGGAGCGCCGTGCGGCCCTGCCCGCGGGCTCCGGGTGTGCGCGGGGCGGCGCCGCGGAACATGACGGCGCCCTGGGCGGCCCTCGCCCTCCTCTGGGGATCGCTGTGCGCGGGTAAGAACCGGGCGCGGCGCGGGGACGCTGAGAGGGCGCGCGGGGCTGGCCTCTGGCGCCGCGCGGTGTTTACCAACAAAGGGCGGGCCCGCGGCCTCGTCGCCGCGCCACCTGCATTCAGCTCGCAGCTCCCGGGTGCCCCGCTCGCAGGTCTTGGGGGCACGATCTTGTCTGTTCATTCTGCGGGGTTCTGGTTCCTAGACGCGCCCCTGCGATGGGGGCCGGGACACGGAGCCTCAGGGTCGGAGTTCAGGCTACGCGGGCGCGTCGAACCCAGGGAGAGAGTGAGGAAAACCTGAGTGTGGGGAAGGCGGCCAAGCGGGTGGGCATATCTCATGGGGGCGGCAGGATTGTAGGTGCAGCAGCAGCGGCATGCGGGGAGGGTTGCACGTCCCTCAGAGTCACTAAGTGTAGTGAAGCGAAGGGGGCGGCTTCGCGCAGCCCAGGCAGTCCCCTGCATCCCAGACCACCAGTCTGCGTCGCGTTCCCGGCCCGGCGGGCTGTTGGTGCTGGCTCCCACCTGCTCCCTCTTTCCCTGCCTTTGGCCCGGGTTGGGGAGTGTGGTCGCTTCGCGGGTCCGCTTTGTTTAGGCACTTGGGAGGGGAGAGGGGGTAAGATGGAAAACCAACAGGTCCCTGTTCGCTCGGGCCTTCGGGAGGCACGTGGCGGGGTGGGTGACCGCGCACTTAGTTCGCCGGCGACCACGGGCGTGGGGTTGGAGGTGTTTGGCCAGCGCTTGTGTGCTTGGGGGTGTGTGGGTGCTGGCGTAAACAAGCGGAGTTCCGCTTGGAAAGCTTTTTTTCTCCTAAGGCCCAAGCTCCAATTTCCCTCTCCTAGTGGTGCTGGGGTACCCCAAACCCGGCGGGCGCGCCAGGACGGTCTTTTGGCCAGTCCTGGGAAGCGTGGGGAGCTGGGCATTGAGGCGCTGGCGAGAAGGTCGGGGCTGCTGGTACCCGGCCGCCGGGTCCTGCGCGTCTTTGTTCCCAGCCCCCATTACACATGCAGCGCGGGTCCCCCGCCGCCCACGGTGGCAGCAGCCTGGAGTCTGGGAAACCCGTGAGGGGCGGGGCCGGGCGTGCAGGGGCGGGGCAGGAGTCCCCACGCTGCTGCGGGGGTGGGGATCTGGGATCTCCGTCCCATTCCTACCGCAGTTCTGCCTCCTTTGCATCGTGGTGAGGCTTAGTTTACACCGAAAACAAGTGAGGTCTGTAGGGTAGTAGCGCTCTCGAAGTCTGAGTGCGGAGACCAGAAGACCGGTTGGCACCTGGGCTCCTATGAAAGGGGGCATTGCAGCTCTCCTGGAGCTACTTCCTGTGTGCTGGAGGCAAAGTGGTGGTCGTGTTGGACTTTATGTTCATTTTTTCCCTTCCTGCTCCCTTTGGGATGCCTTTTCCCCAAGAAGGAGGGCTCTGAGGTGAAAGGGGAGGCATTGGTCTGCCAGAGGCAGGGCTGCAGGAGGCTGACTTGATAGGCACACAGCAGACCACCTGGCTGCCTCCAGACCCGCTGGGTGCCTGATCCCTGCAAGTGCTGGGGCTCTTCCAAGTCCAGGCCTTTAGGAGCGCTTCCTCCCGAGACAAGACAGCTTCAGACCTGGAATCTGAGGAGCGCTGGTCTCACACTTCCCTCCACTTGGCAGGGCAGGGTGGCATCAGGGCCCTGGAAGGACTGTGTTTCCTTTCTTTTTCCTCTGCATCAGCCTCCCAGCTTGGACAGCGCTGAGCAGTGTACCCTGCCAGGGCAGTCAGAGGCACACTATAAGGACCTATGTTCCTGCCCAGGGATGAAGGCGGGGGCGACTAGGTGTTTCTTGTGGTCACACCAGCCAGTCCCTGACCTGTGAGGAACTGTGAAAAGCTGCCCCAGGCCCAGTTTGGAGCAGACCTGACCCTCCTGTTGCCTTGGCTTCAGGAATGCCGTTTGTTTCAAGCTCCTGGCTTGCCGTTTGGAATAACCCCTATGCTACGCAGCACACAGTGCCCTGGTAGAAGGAGCATCTAGAAGAGTGCTGACAGAAATATTACATGAACTCCATGTAGACGTAAAACTTAACATTTCCTAGTAGTCATGCTAATAAAAGGAAGAAGAAACAGTCTTAGCTCAAGCTGCCATAACAAAATACTATAGACTGGTGGCTTAAACAGCAGGAATTAATTTTCTTAAAGTTCTGTAAGGCTGAGCCTAGGGTGCAGCATGCTGGTATGGATGGGTTCTGGTGAGGACCCTCTTGGCTTGCAGACATCTGCATTCTCACATGACCCGGGTGGGGAAAGGCAGGGGGTGCTTTCCTCTTTTTATAAGACCATGAATCGTCTAACCTGATCTAACACTCACTACCTCCCAAAGGTTCCATCTCCAAATGCCATTACACTGGGAGTCAGAGCTTCATTGTATGAATTTTGGGGGGATTCATTCTTTCCGTGACATGGAATGAACTTTAATAGTTTATTTCATTGGCCGGGTGTGGTGGCTCACCCCTGTAATCCTAGTACTTTTGGAGGCAGAGGTGGGCAGGTCAGGAGGGCAAGAGATTGGGACCATCCTGGCCAACATGGTGAAACCCATTCTCTACTAAAAATACGAAAATTAGCTGGGCTGCTGGTGGCGCCTACCTGTAGTCCCAGCTCCTTGGGAGGCTGAGGCAGGAGAATCACTCAAACCCAGGAGGCGGAGGTTTCGGTGAGCTGAGATCATGCCACTGCCCTCCAGCCTGGTGACAGAGCAAGATTCTAGCTCTAAATAAATAAATAAATAAAATGAGACACATTCCATTTTTGTACTGTCTTCAAAAAAATCCAGTGTGTATCTTACAGAAATCTCAACTCCAACATTTCTAGTGCTCTGCAGAACATTTGACTGCTATGCTAGTGGCTACCATATTGGACAGTGCCTTCTCAGAAGGAAGGCAGACTTTATGCTGTAATAATGGCACATGGTGCTTGTCACAAGATGAGTCAGTGGTCAGTTGTTCTTTAATAATTCTTTAAGTCTTTTGGGGCCTGTGCTTGGCTCAGCGTCCTTGGGAAACAAGCCATTGGGCTCTTGCATTTCGCTGGACATCCCAGACACTCACCTTGTAGCCTGCAAGAGCTCCTGACACCTGTCTCTGTACTTGGAGTTCAGATCACAGGGCCTGTGGGGGTGGGATGAACAGTGCTCTGAGTGATGTATCCAGAGCTCTTGGAGAGGGACCTGCCCATCAGGAAGTACAGGCCCTGACTCATACAGGTCCTCATATGCTGACCATTCTTTGACCCAAAGGTATTTCTTGGCCACTTCCTTGGGGGAGGGCAGGCAGAGTGAGCAAGTGAAGTGAAGTGACCCTCATCCCTCAGGCCTAGTGTAGTGGTAGCTGCAAAGGACATGGGCTCCAGAGCCATGGGCTGTGGGTGGCCCTCCAGGGAAGAACGTTTTCTGCTATCTGTCCTTGTACCTGCTGGGCACTCGAGGAATGGGTACCCTCCCTAGCTCTTAGGGGCCCTTCCAAGACAGATGAAGTGAGAAACCTGCCCATCTTCCCAGACCCTACAGCTGGATAAAACATAAGATCTGAACCCCATGGCCTTCCATTGCTTGGGTGGGCCTCTGTGGTGTACTACTCTGTGGGTCTTCTGGGCATCAAGAATCTCCAAAAGCACCTGGACCTCTGCTGGCATTTCATCTAAGGAGCTCCCATTACAGGGAGCCATTGAAGAGCCCACATTCTATGCAGTGATCTTTGATGTCATAGCCCCTCCTGAGAATCTGATGAAAGTTGTGGAGCCTTTGCCCAGGAAGATGTAAATCAGTATATATGTGCATGTGTGTGTATATTGCATGCCCCCACTCTGTTTTGCACAGATACAGGGAACCTGCTGCCCCCTGATTAGACTCCTTGAAGTCCTGGCTGCCCTGCACATACCCACTGGAGCAGTCTTACAGGGCAGCTTGTCCTGGGGGTGAGGGGTGCTTGTTCCACCTTGGTACCTCACTTATTCTGCCTTTTGTGATCCCGCCGGATGTTCAGATTCTAGCCCTGGTCACTCTTTCCAGAAAGCTGCCCCCTGAGTGCCTGCTATGCGCTTAGCCCTTCTGCTTGGGAGCTCAGGGTAGTGCAAATGAGAAGCAAGGAGTACTGGGTCAGGAGTTTAGATCTACTCATAGATACTGACCTGTGACTATGGAATGGGATCGGGTGAGGACTGGGTCTGGATAATGCTTTTGAGGGTGACTCCAGACAGACTCTAGGTAGTCCTGAGGCAGGGTCCTGGCTGCATGGGCCTCACTCCAGAACAGGGTTTCTCAGCCTTGACCCTATTTACATTTTGGGCCTAATAATCCTCTATTGTGTATGGGGGTTGCAGGTAGCGGTGGGTTGAGCTGTTCTGTGCATGTGTAGGTTATTTAGCAGCCTCTGCCTACAAATTCCAGTAGATCCTCTTTAATCATGCCAACCAAAAATGTTTCCAGATCTTTCTAAATATCTCTGGCAGAGGTGAGGGCAAAATCATCTCAGATTGGGAACCACTGATCTAGAGTGTTCTCATGCTTTCGAAGAGGCACACAGTTGTAAGAAGTAGGGGTGATGGCTTATGAGTGCATATCCATCCCCCTTCTCTGGATTCAGGGTTGGAGGTTAGGTCTCCTCAAAGCCTAGGAGATTCCTGCTTAGTTGAAATCTACTCAGCACGTGACAGTTCGGTTCAAAATTAGTGGTTCTGGTGTACAGCTTGCTACTGAGGAGAATCCTGGCGTCCTTGAGTTTTCCCAGAAGTGGTTCGGGTTTCAGGGAGGCGGAGGCTGTGGGTGGCTGGGCAGCCTGCCTGCCCGCACCCGCCCACTCGCCTCTGACCGTTGCCTTAAGGCTGGCATTCAGCTTCTTCCTCCTGTACATGCAGAATGTCAGGAAGTTCCTGTTGCTGGCGACTCTGCCTGCCTAGCACCGCCTCTCTGCTCACCTGGGAGCCTTAGGAGCTGAGGCTAGCCCTGTCTGCCTAGCGGAGCACAGGGGTTGTAGGAGGCCGTGGGCATGCCTTTTCCCCTGAGCGGGCCTGCAGTGTGGCACTCCGGGGAGCCGCAGCGGCTGTGGGCCTGGAGTCCCCAGGCTGGGGACACCAGGGCAGGTGGGCAGCCTCTCCCCAAAGGTATGGGTGCAAGTCTCTCCCCTCTCCTCAGGGTGTGGTGGCCAGATGGGAATCTGAGGGCAGGGCCAGCCTTCCTCCTGTGGACCTGGGGAGGTGTGGGCAGTGCTGCTTAGACCGGCGGCCAGCACTGGAGGTGCCGGTGGAGCGGTTGGTATCTGTGGAGGCCTATCTGTTGGGCTTGGCAGGCTGGCAGCCCCCTGTGGCTGCCCCCATGTTTATTTTCTACTCCTCCCCTGGCCTGGTCTGAGCTTGGCTAGGGAGCGCTTTCTGTGGGACTATGTCTCTCTCATCTTGAACTCAGTGAGACACAGTTTGCTGTACTGGGAAGTGATTACAAACTGGGCTGTTAGGTGGAGGAGGCATTTTCAAAGCCCCGGTTTCCAAGTGCTCTACAAAGTGCTTGCTGGGGTTCAGACTTCTTACTTCCATCTGTCTTTGGAGTCTTTACGAAGAGGACTTTATTTCCTCCTCAGAATTCTTTCTCTTCCTTCCCTCCTATTCTGTCACCAACTTTGTGTTCCAAAACAGACACCCACCCCCTTGTTCTGGGCTTCCTTCTTTGGTCTTTCGCTCTCCACCAGACTTACGGGTCCATCCTAGCCCTAGAGGTGCCTCTTCCTTGTGGCCCTGGGGATACTGTTCCTGGATGCCCAGGTTTTCTGGTTGTGGAAATGCTGCTGCCTTCTTCTGACCCTGTTTATGACGTTGGTCAGTGGTGTCTCTCACTAAGACGATGGTAGGTACTGGACATCAATGGATAACGCAGGCTGGGATTGTTAGGCGTCAGCCATGCCTCCTCCCGACCCAGGACCAATAATGGCTTCCCGCCTTTGGAGAGCCCCATGCTTTCCCCTGGTTATTCTAGGCTTGCTGTACACATGCATGTGCCTTTTTCAGATTCTTTCCGGGACTGGCAGCTCCAACTGGGTGTTTTCATTCATGGACACGTGACCTCTGGAAGCGGGTGTGGAAAGGAAGCCTGCTCCACTGCGTAAATGTGAGGCCCTCTTCCCAGGGGAATGTTTTCTTCAGGGGTCTGACCTGCTGGACAATGGGGCTTCTCTCTGACGAGTTTCTGGGCTGAGCTGAGGTGTTTCGTGAGGGAAGCTCATGCTCTTTGCATGTGTTCCTCTGCCGACTATTTCAGCTCCACTCTGACAGCCGAGGAGGCTAAAATTAGTTCTGGAGAAGGAAAAGGAAGGCTGGTTAGAAACCCAAGCCCTTGGCTGGAGAATGGAGGAGGCTGCTTCCCAGGTTTGTGCCTGAACGTTTCGGAGGATGGGACTAGACCAGCTGTTATCTGTCCATCTGAGGAGGGGGGGGGGGTCCCTGTGGCCTCGCAGACCTGAACCAATTAAAACAGGAGACTAACTTGGAAGCTGACTCTCTGGAGTGTTGATGCCAGGATGTTTTTTCCTTCTGGCTTGTGCAGTGGTGCACAGTGTTTTCAGGTATGAGGACAATGCCTTAGAATGAATGTCCAGTGTCATTGACAGCCGTCCTCCCTCTCCACCTCCAAATGGGTTACGATGCGTCCGCTGTTTGAGAAGGCACGCGTGAGTTTTCCCAGCCCGGGCTGGCAGCCATGGTTTAAGAACTCTTACTTCATGCACTTTTTGGAGATTTCCTTCTCACTGAAGTTTGATGTTGGGTTAGAGGGGAGCCCTGTGGCCCAGGGCTCATATAAGACGTCCAGCTTCTCTGTGTGCTGGGGATGTAGTGAATCAAGGCTCCCTCTGGCCTGGAGCTGAGGTGTTTCGTGAGGCAAGCTCATGCTCTTTGCATGTGTGCCTCTGCTGACTATTTCAGTTCCACTCTGACAGCCAAGGAGCTCTGGGGCTTGGAAGCTAGAGGAGCAGAAGGGTTAGAGAGATGAATTCCGGTTTCTCTTCCCACCCGGCTAGTTCCTTGCCTGAGGGTGAGACCTGCAAGTCAGTGTGGGAGGAGAAGGAGAGCGCAGGCAAAGCAGTCCTGTCTCCCCTACCCTGAGAAGCTGCATCCAAACCTCCCATCACTGAGAGGTCAGCCGCCCTGGGGTGTAGTTGTGGGAGTAGAGGTCACTTTAGTCCTAATTTTCTCATTTTTAAAAGTTTTTTAAATTTTTAAACAAGTAATATACCTACATTATATTGCAGGAATTTAGATGTTACAGATAAAAGCAGGGCCTCCTTTATCACCTCTGTTCCCCACCTGAGGCCCCCTCCAAAGGTAACCATTTTAAGGTTGAGGTATATTCTTCCAGACGTTTTCACTTGTGTGTGCATCTATAAAGTACTTATAGAAATAGAGGCTTTTTTCCACCTAAAATGGTATTCAAGCATTTAATTGAAGTATAAAATATATGCAGAAAAATGTACAAGTAGTTACCGTGACAGCTGAGAAGCATTTTCACAACTGAATACACCAGTGTAGGCAGCATCCAATTCAAGAATCTGAAATTTTCTAGCTCCCCCATCCCCAGCGAGTCCTGTTTGGTTCCATTTCAGTCCCTACTCACATTGCTAAGGTTAACTACTATTCTGACTTCTAATAGCATAAAGTAGTTTTGTCTGTTTCTGTGGTTGGTATGAATAGAACCTTATAGAATAAACTGCTTTGTGTCCATCTTTTCCTCACCCTGTTTGTGACTTTAATCTTTGTTGCACGTCATGGCTTTTTTAACTCGGAGATTTGTTTTGGCAAACTTTCTGATACATATGTATCTTTTAAATAACTATATAATATTCTAAAGTTTAAAAATATAGACCACATTTTATCTAGTTTTTATTGATGGACTTTGTGATTGTGTAGAATGTTTGCGTACTGTTTCTCAAGGATAAATGAAAAAATAATTTCTGGGTCATAAGACATGTATATTAGTTTTAGTAGATGCTGAAAAATGGTTTGATTTATTTATTGATTGAGGCTACCCAAGTGATGGCAGTGGGGGTAGAAGCTGGGTGATATGGCATTTGGTTCTGTGAAATGCTTAATTACAGAGATTGGAAATAGCCTGGCTTCATGAAGGGTGCCCTGACAGGGAAAGGGCTCAGTTCCACTGGCTTGATTATGAGGAGACCTGGAGACAGCTTCTAGGGCCTGTGTCTCCTACCTTGTGCCTGAGAGTCTCCTGGGTAGTGTGCTGATGACGGAGGTATCAGTGGACCAGCCAGGATGTGCTGGTCTGGGTTTGGGATGGAAGTGCATATGTGTGTTTATGTGTGTTCACTTACGATGCTCCATGCTGCCTGCAGACTCTGAAGAGACTAAGGCGCTTGCTGAAGATTGCCGAAGAGCTCTTGGTAACAGGGCACTACTGGCGAGCCCAGTGCATTTGGCAAAACTGATTTCATATGTGGTGATAATGATGGTGGGGATGTTGGAGAAACCTGTCGCAAAATATTGTAGAGTCTGGTGAGAAGCTTTTCATGACTGAAGGAACTCTGGTGAGTTTTTGTTCCTGGCCGAGTGTATGCCTTGTTCCCTGTAGAACTCTGTCACAATTGGCAGAAGATGTAGGGATGACAGTTTGGGGTGACTTGTTCTCCAAAGCCCTTGCTTCCCAGTCTTGTTCTTCAGCTCGCTGGCTGCTCTTTACCGTTATGTTGGGATTCTTTATGTAAGTCCGCTTGCAGGCCCTGCTATTGGATTTAGATGATGCTCAAGTTTATGGAACTGTTTCTAGTACAAATGATACTCCAGTCAGCTTTTCCACATTTTATGTATGATGTGCACTGTTTGTGACTTAGTCTGCTCAGGTTGCCATAACGGATACCATAGACTGGGTGGCTTAAACAACAGAAGTTTCTTTTCTTACAGTTCTGGAGGCTAGAAGTTAAAGATGAAGGTGCTGGCCGGATTGGTTTCCAGTGATTGCTCTGTCCTTGGCTGGCACATGGTAGCCTTCTCACTCTGTCCTTTTCGCTGTGTGTATCCACTCCAGGCATCTCTTTTTGCAAAGATGCCAGTCCTGTTGGACTGAAGGCCCACCCTTATGACCTCAGTTAGCCTTAATTACCTCCTTAAAGGCCCTATCTGTAAATATATTAATGGCAAGACCTGCAGTTACATTTGCACCAACCCAGTAGTCACATTGGGGGTTAGGGCCTCAACCTATGAATTTTGGTGGGACTCAGTGTAGTCTGTTACTGTCTGAAACAGTAAAGTTTGGTTGAAAGTGAATTCTCTTTTCCTCTTGAGAGACATTTTGGAATGGAAGTTACTTTTTTGGGGCTTTACCGTAGTGTTTCTTTTGCTCTTGCTTAACACTTTGAATGGGCAGTCTTATCTGCACTGGTGGGCTTAATTTCTGTGTATGTGTGCACGTTCCCTTGCCTTTGGGCATGCTCTGATCCTGAAAATATGTCTAAAATCTGGGTAAAAAGTAGTTATGGAGGTGCCCTTTTCTGATAATCAGGATCAAATCCCTTTCTGAGGGTAACTGGAGAAACTGGAAAAAATAAAACTTCTCTGGTTGAAGGCATTATATAGTTAAGAAGATACTGAAGGCGTACCAGGCCAGTATGCATGAGAACAGAGGTCTCGGGTGATGATTTTGGTAACTGGGTCTGTTTTTAGTCAGGGGGCAACTGAGACGTTGATCATTGCATTTGATAGCTTTGTGGGGCTAGGAAGGCAGGAATTGGAGTTCTAAGCAAAGGATGGGCAGAGTTAATCACTTCTTTGGGCTTGATATCCCAAAGATATAGGAATGAGGGGGACCCATATGTGACAGACCCTTAATTTGAAATACTCTGGGACACTGGGTGTGGTGGCGCACACCTATAATCCCAGCTACTTGGGAGACTGAGGCCGGGCAGATCAGTTGAGCTCAGGAGTTCAAGACTAGCCTGGACAATATGGTAAGAACTCATCTCAAAAACAAAAAAATTAAAAAATACATTTTCTGGGATTAATGGTACTTTTAGAAATGTTAATTCTTTCTGGAGGATTTATATCATCCTAGGCCTCAAATTAGCTTTACAGTTTTGCAAATACAATGACTGGCTGGTAATTTTAAATAGCCAACAGAAACATGACAGTTGATGCTGACCTGGGGGACCTACACATTGGAGTTGCCACATACATATTTAAAAATAGTGTCCACTGTGGTCAAGCAAATGAGAGTGGGAATTTCAGTGGATAGCTGAAAACTATAAACCAAAAGATCTGTTAAAGAATTGTTCTGCATGATAACAGAAATTAATAAATCAGTGAATAATTTTATCACGGAATTAGATGAAACTGGATAGAGAATTAGTGAATTGGATGATAGATCAGAAGAAAATATAAACTGAACCGTGGACAGGCAGAAAGATGGATAATACAGAAGAAAGAGAAACACATAGAGGAAGAAGTGAGAAGGTCTAAGATTCATGAAATCACAGCCACAGAAGTAAAGGAGAGAGAATGAGGCAGAAAAGATAATAGCTGGGAACTTTCTAAAATGAATGAAAGACATAAAGTCACAGATTCAAGAAATCCTGTAAATCTCAGGTAAGATAATAAAATTTAAAAATCCACATCTATTTCCATCACAGTAAAAATTCTGGAAACCAAAGACAGAGAGAGAATGTTGAAAGCAGCTAGAGATAAAAAGGCATTACTGTCTATAGTTTTACTGAGAGCTGACTTCTCAGTAGAAACAGTGGAATCCCAAAGACAATAGAATGATAGCTTAGGTGCCAGAAGACACAGTTGTCAACCTAAACTTCTGTATCAAGTGAAACTATCTTTCCAGAATAAAGGTGTCATCATGTTAAGTGAAATAAGCCAGACACAGAAAGACAAATACCACATGATCTCACTCATGTGTGGAATCTATAAAGGTAGCTCTCATAGAAATAGAGGGTAGAATAGTGGTTACCAGAGGCAGGTGGGAGGTCAGATGGGGAGCAGGTGGTCAAAATGTACCAAGTTACACTTAAAATTTAGGAATAAGTTCTGGTCTGTTGCACTGTAGGGTGACTGTAGTTAGAAGAAGGTAAGGTATAGTTCAAAATAGCCAGAAGAGAGGGTTTGGAATGTTCTTACCACAAAGAAATGATAAATGGTGATAGATTTGCTAATTACCCTGATTTGATCATTACACAGTGTATACATGTATCAAATCATATTGTATGCCGCAAATATGTACAGTTATTATGTGTCAATTTTAAAACAGAATTTCTTAAAAAAGAATGAACATGTCAAGGAATGGGCTGTTCTTCAGACGGAAGGAAGATAAATCCAGATGGAATGTCAGAGATGAAGTGAGGAATGAAGAGCAATGAAAATGATAAATTTTCAGGCATTTATTGTGAAAATGTGTTACTGAGTTTGAAATACCACAAAAACAAAAATGTGTGGCAACAGTGTTATATGTGAGAGTGGGGTGGAAATGAATTTACATTGTTCTAAAGGTTCTTACAATGTCCAGGAAGAGAGTGGAACTATCAAGTAATACTGAATTTTGATAAGGCATGCTATCATCTCGAGGGTAACCAAAGGGTAGATTATGACTTTCAGGCTAACAAAGGAGACAGATAGGCCGAATGCAGTGGCTCATGCCTGTAATCCCAGTATTTTGGGAGGCCAAGTGGGGAGGATTACTGGAGCCCAGAGTTTGAGACAATAATGAGACCCCCATCTCTACAAAAAAAAATAGCCAGATGTGATGGCTACTTGCGAGGCTGAGGTGGGAGGATTGTTTGAGCTCAAGAGTTTGAGGCTGCAGTGAGCTGTGATTGAGTCACTGCATTCCAGCCTAGGTGACAGTAAGACCTTGTGTCCAAAAAAAGGAGACATGGAATAAAAGAGAATTCTTCAGTTGAGAAGAAAACAATCAAGGGTACACAGACCAGCTGAGATAAATGCAGCTAATATTCCTAATAAACTTATGATGTGAAAATTATTATTTTAAAGACAGGGTCTTGCTCTGTCACCCAGTCTGGAGTGCAGTGGCATGATCTCAGCTCACTGCAGCCTCTGCCCGCCACCCACCCTGGCTTAAGTGATCTTCCCATCTCAGCCTTTGAAGTAGCTGGGACCACAGGTGCAAACCGCCACACCTGGATAATTTTTTGTATTTTTGTAGAGATGAGGTCTCACCATGTTGCCCAGGCTGGTCTCAAACTCCTGAACTCAAGCAGTCTGCCCTCCTTAGCCTCCCAAAATGCTAGGATTATGGGCATGAGCCACCATGCCTGGCCTGATGTAAAAATTCTTAATAAATACTTAAAGATGGACCTGAATACTGATTAAAAACTCCATCCGTGGGTGGAGCTGGCTTAATCTAGGGTGATGGGATTGGGCTGTTTGGGAAATTAGTTGGATTCCCCTGAGAAATATCCTCTGTTTTCTGTTGGAGGGTGCAGGCCTGGTTGCCAACATCCTGGAAGTCAGGGGGATGAGAACTAGGGATTCTGTATTTGGTGTATTTTTGTGTATTCCTCTTGTTTCAGTGGGATACCTGTGTCCTCAGATTTGCCTGCTCCTTTTGTCGAAGAGACTCTGTTTAATTTTCTTTAGAAAATAAACATAATCTCTGCTGGGTTGGGGAGGGGCAACCATGATGAGTGGTGCTGGGATCTGAGGATCTGACTGCACCTTACCAACTAACTCTTCTGTCTTCAGACTCACCTTTACCCCATTCCTTCAGAGGCATCTGGTGCCACAAATTGCTGAGTTTCGAAGGGTTCTGTGGGGAAGTTACGTTGCTTTTCTGCTTTATCCAGAACAAGCTTAGGAGTCTGTGTGATCAGTTACCATTTGTGTTAATAATGCTTTCCAGCTTTGAAATGTCATTTCTGTAGTTCTCTTCTGTTCTCTTTGTTCTTATAAGTTTATGCCGTAAAATACTTTACTGTGGGTTTAGTGGGACTACAGGAGGCAGCAAAAAAAAATGTTTGTATGTAATCCTTGCCCTTTACCTGGACGCTCTCCTTCCAGTGTTCTCCAGGAATGACGGGTCCTGGAAAAGGCATGTATTTCAGAGCTGTGGGAGGATGGTGCCAGGGCCTTGTTTACCAAGTCCAAGTTGGAAGTGACTTGAGGTGACCTGGCTTGGTTCCTCGTTCCTAGGTGGGACTTCTGAAGGCAGATGGAGCTCCTCCTGTCACCTTGGAAGGTGCTCCTGGACTTACATTTCTGGCATTTGTAGTGAACAAAACAGTGGAAAATCCTCGTGCAAAGTATACAGAAATGCTGGAAAAAGTATAATAAACAGAAAAATGATAAGAAACCCCCTTTTAAAATGCACATATGTAGCTGCATGTGTAAGAAGTAAGGGCATGAAGGGGCTGGAAAGTAGAGCTGTATGCCTTCCCTGGCTGAAACTGCTGATTCTCTGGGGACTTTGCCTGTCTTTATAATTTAGAGATACGGGTTTAGTAGCAGTATGGACAATAGGAGACAAGATGTGGAATTGAGACTGAGGCCTTTGCATGGCCTCAGATTTCTGTGGGGTTATACCTTCAGTGAAAATGTGGGCTAGAAGAAACATTCTTTGCTGAAAAGGAGACTAAATAATGAAATTGTCTGGGACTAGGTGGGGGTTGGGGTGGGGGTAGTTTCCCCTGAGGATTTATAACCATAGGCCTGTGCTCACATGAGTTTGGGGTTTATACCGTCCTGTTCTCTGGTAAATTGAGAGATTAAAGTGGTTCCAAATAGTTGATGTGCTAGGGAGTTTGGCATAAGCCAAAAATATGTTACCTTTGAAAGATTGCCCCTTTAAACTATGCACAGGTTTTAACAGTCGAATTGATCAAGCAGAAGAAAGGATATCAGCGGTCGAAGACCAACTTAATGAAATGAAACGAAAAGACAAGATTAGAGAGGAAAAAGTAAAAAGGAATGAGCAAAGTCTCCAAGAAATATGCGACTATGTGAAAAGACCTAATTTACGTTTGATAGGAGTACCTGAATGTCATGAAGAGAATGAATCCAAGCTGGAAAATATTCTTTAGGATATTCTTCAGGAAAACTTTCCTAACCTAGTAAGGCAGGACAACACTCAACTCCAGGTAATACAGAGAACACCACAAAGATATTCCTCAAGTAGAGCAACCCCAAGAATTGTTAGATTCTCCTTGAAATAAAGGAGAAAATTTTAAGGGCAGCTAGAGAGAAAGGTCAGGTTACCCATAAAGGGAAGCCTATCAGACTTACAGCAGATCTCTCAGCAGAAACCCTACAAACTAGAAGAGAGTGGGGGGTCAGTATTCAATATCCTCAAAGAAAAGAATTTTCAACCCAGAATCTCATAGCCATCCAAACTAAGCCTTATAAATGAAGGAAAAATAAATTTTTTTGCGAACAAGCAAGCACTCAGAGATTTCATCACCACTAGGCCTGCTTTACAAGAGCTTCTGAAAGAAGCACTACACACAGAAAGGAACAATCAGTATCAGTCATCCCCAAAACTTACCAAAATGTAAAGAGTATCTCCATAATGAAGAATCTATATCAACTAATGGGCAAAATAGTCAGCTAGCATTAAATGACAATATTAAACTCACAAATATCAATATTAATCCTAAATTTAAATGGATTAAACGCCCCAATCAAAGACATAGACACACAAACTGAATAAAAAGTCAAAACACATCGACACTCTGTATCCAGATTCATCTCATAAGCAAGGACACACAAAGACTCAAAACAAAAGGTTGGGGAGGACTCACCAATCAAATGGAGAGAGAGAAAAAACAGGAGTTGTAACTTTCGTCTCTGACAAAATAGACTTTAATCGTAACAAAGACTAAAAGAAACAAAGAAGGACATTACATAATGATAAAAGGATCAATGCAACAATAGGAGTCAATGATCATAAATATATATGCACCCAATATAGGGGCACCCAGATACATAAGACAAGTTTTCAATGGCTTATAAAGAAACTTGGACTCCCGCACAATAACAGCGGGAGACTTTGACACCACATTGTTAATATTCGACAGATCAATGAGATAGAAAGTTAACAGGGACATCAATGATTTGAACTCAGACCTGGAACAAGTAAACTCAGTGAATATTTATAGAATTCTTCACCCCAGGTCCACAGAACATACATTTTTTTTAGTATCACATTACATCTATTTTGAAAGTGACCACATAAATGGAAGCAAATCACTCTTCAGCACTTGCACATTTCACAGATTTAAATGAAATATTGGTTGGTTGTTATTTTCTTTCTTTATTCCTTCCTGTCTCTGCTGTTAAGCACAATTATTGGCATAAAAGAGGTTTTAAATACCTACTTTTAGATTGCATTCCAGCCCGGGCAATAGAGCAAGACTCCTGTTCTCTATCCCCCTTTTCTCTTTCTCTTTCTTTCTTTCATTAAAAAAAAAAAAAATATATATATATATATATATATATATATATAAATTTAAAAGAAAAAAAAAAAAAAAGAAAGGTTGCCCCTTTAAACCTGGCCTCAAAGTATTCCAACAGAAAAGGCTCCACTGAAAATAAGCTCAGTATTCAAAATTCTAAAGTCACATGAGGAAAGAGTACCATGAGTAAAGTCAGAAATAACAAATGACAGAAGCAGACTTTCAAGAAGTTAAATTACAGAATTCTGAGAGGGATTTGGAAGTATGCCAAAGTACAGAAGTACCAAAATTGACCAGGAAGACTTAAAAAAAAAGAATTTCTGGAAATGAAAAAATAGATAATTGAATTTATAAATTGAGTAGAAGAACTAAACAACAGATTAGACATAGCTAAAGAGAGGATTAGTGAATTGCAAGTTGACCTTCAGGAATTATCTATAATGGTGTTTAGACACAGAATTGGAAAACACGAAAGGAGGGTTAAGAGACTGGACAGAATGAGAAGGTCTGATATGCTTGTAATAGGAATTTCAGAATCATAGACTATGAAGATGTAATATTCAAGCTGCTAATAGCCAAGAATTTGTCAGAATTGACAAAAGACACAAATCATTAGACTCTAAAGGCATAGTGAACCCTAAGCAGTATGATTTAAATACTTACTTAGATGCATACCTTGTAGTGAAACTGTAAAGAGAAGACGAAAGGCATGGCAAACTCCAAGTACTGTACATTTAAATATATACTTAGACACATATTTTGTAGTGAAACTGCAAAGAGAGAAAGCAGCCAGAGAGAAAAACAGAATATCTACAAAGTCAAATGAATAGCAGACTTCAGCAACAGTAGTGGAAGCTAGAAAATAATGGAATAATATTTTCAGAGAGCTGAGATAAAATAACTCATCAATCTAAAATTTTATGTTCATCTAAATTGCCACTCAGGAAGGAAGAAAAACCATTTTGAGAAAAGCAACAAAGGCTTCTCCACCAAGAAATTGCTACTGAAGCATGTTTTTTCCCAGTAAGCACAGTAATCTCAGAAAGGACAGAGATACAGGGAGAGACGACTGAGCAGACAAGCTGATGACTGTATGGACGCTTAGAAAATATAGACACAAATAATGTCTGAATTGGGAGCTGGGTAGTGAGAACAATGACATTAAATACTGAACACAAGCAATATGTTAAATTAGATGTACGTTGGAAGAGTCATTAGAGTTTAAAATATTTAAGTTCCAATGAGGGATGGTGGAGATGTTGATTTAGGCTTTTAGCGTAAATGTACCCATTAAAGTTTATAGGCCTAGCTTACAATGGAATAGGAAGGAGACGTATAACTTCAAAAATGACTAAAATACGAAATTTTAAAATATAATCTAAACAGAGGTAGCAGTAGAGAAAAATCAGATTTAAACATAACCAGTAATCATACATGTAACGGGACTGCACTCTAATTAAAAGACAGTGTGAGATAGAATTAAGGAGAGGGAAGAGAGAAAGATTTCAGTTGGAGAAGAGAGTTTTCCCAAATATTAACCACATGAAATGTCATAAAGCTATGTTAGCATTAGATAAAATGGACTTTTTGACAAAGAGCATTACAAATAAAGAGGGTTACTATACAGTAAAAAAAAAAAGTTTTCTTACCAAGAATATATCAAATAATTCCTGCAACTCAAAGGAAAAGCAATCCAGTAGAAAAGTGGGAAAAGGGACACACAGGCAGTCCTTAGAAGGAAATGTTAATAGTCACAGGAAGATGGTCATGCTCACAAGTAACCAGGGAAATACAGATCGGAATTGTGTACCATCTCACACTCAGCAGCTGAACCCCAGGCGGGGCTGTCTTCTGTTGGGAACTTAGATGGGCGCCTCCATTTTGGAGAACCGTTTAACAGTGGTCTGTTGATGATGTTGTGACCTAGTGAAGACACACTCACACATGAGCGCACACCCAAGAACGTAAAAAAGGAATTCGTGAGGGCGTTGGTTAAGAGTCTGGTAGGTGAGTGGACACTTAAAGTTACGCGAGGTTATCTAATGGACTGCTTCTGAAGTCAGTGCACTTGAGAGCCGCAGGAGAGGCAGTAGTGTGTAAAGAACATACCCTCCGGAGACAGGCTGCCTGGGTTTGAAACCCGATTTTAACTCTTAATAAATGACTTGGGTAAGTCTCTTAGTGCCTCAGTTTTTATAAAATGAGGGCCTCCTCAAGGTTATCATGAGTTCTTACTTATTATTTGCAGAATGCTTAGTATAGGGCCTGGGATGTGTAAGTGTTAAATAAATGTGGGCCAACCTGGATGGCTTCCAAATATATGGATGAAGGAGAAAAAGCAAATGTATTAGAGATTGTATTCGGCTGCTAGAAACAAGCAGTCATTTATTCTCTCAGGCAGATGCAAAGACACAATGTTGGAATATTTTGGGTTTTTCCCTCCCCTACTGTATGTGCCATTCCACAACATGCATGCATGTGTGTGTGTGTGTTAGTGTCTGTCATACACTCTAGCCTTCCTCCCTGGCCCCTTCAGTCTCTTCAGATTGCCTCCATCTCTATACCCTGCCTGGCCTTACTCTGGTCCTGGGGAGGTGGTGCAGATGCTGCTTTGTGGAACTGGGCGGGTGTGGAATCATAACATGGATGAATCACTGCTCTTGGCCCTCCTTGGGTCTTATGGAGGGACCTACTAGGGCAACAAAGGCGGCTGAGCAGACTCAGGGCTGCCTTTCGAGGGGTGCTGTCTACAGGGAGAGCTGCCTCTCCTCTCTGGGCAGATGTGAAGGCTGGACACCAGAGGGAGAACACTGGCCCTCCTGAGACATTCTGACTTGTCCTCCTCTTGGTCATGGAGGCTTCTGGGAGGGTTTGCCTCAGTGCTGGCAGAAGCAGACCTAAGTAGATGCAGTGGTGAGTGGCATTCCTCACCACTACAGTGCCCACAAGGTAGGGCTGGGCACCTGCTCCCTGGAGTAGGCAGCTGCGAAGGTGCTTCCAGGAGCCAACTGTGCAGTGGTTCTGCTGGCTGCTGGGGTCACAGTTCCTCTAGGAGATACTGGCTGGACTCGGGACACCCAGGTGAAGAGCTCAGGGACTCCAGGGGAGGTGGGTATGGACGCTGCACCTCTAAAGCATCTCCTCTCCTTTCTCTCCTCATTGCATTTTGAGCCCCTCAGAGGCAGGACCCTGGTGAGATTTTCCCCTTTTCTCCCCAGGACACAGTGGGTATATCCAAGGCCAGCTGGACTGAGCTGCTTCACAGGAAAGTGAACTTCCCAGTGTTTGACCTCCTGGTGCCTGTCTTCGAGCATCACAGCTAGCCAGTTTAGGTTCTGCTACTGGGAATGTTGGTTCTGAGTGTAGCCTACATGTACTGTGTGTGTGCATGCACTGCGTGTGTGTGTGTGTGTGTGTGTGTGTGCGCTTGTGTTTGTGTGTATCTGGGAGTGGCATCCTGCCAGGTTTGGGGAGCACCGGGTGCTTTCTTTTCACTGGGATCAGGCCCCTTGGAGCATAGGGACTGCCCGTCAGGGGCACTGCCTCTTGTATACCAGCTTCCTTTGGAGGCCAGCAGTTGGTATGGCTGCGACTCAGGGATGCAGCAAGCTCCTCGACCTGGCGTTTGGGTGGCATGCTCACTCACTTCAGGGCTATGAGGCAGCAGGCCTACAGGGGTACCACAAGCACCCCCTTCCAGGGAGCATGGCTTCCCCTCCTTCCAGGTTAGGCGAGTGGGCTGGGGTCGGGGGGAGCCCCCTGTGTGTGGATGCCCTGGCTTCCTCGGTGTGGGCGGGAATCTGTATGTTAGAAGGTGGAGGTGGCCTGTGGTTGGAGTATTGCCAGGAGCTATTAATAGCTGAGTGTGTAAAGAAGCAGAGTCTGGGAAAGAGAGGAATAGGGGAGGCCCCTGGGTCTGCAGCTGGCAGCAGAGCCCTGTGGTGAGGGAGGCCATGGAATGGCACATAGGGCTCTGAACACAAAGCTCTTGTAGGCATGGTGTGACTTGATGGGCTGGGGGTCATACTGGAGACTTGTGTTACGAGGAATTGTCATAGGCAGTAGGGGGCAGGTGTGGCTCTAATGTAATAGCCAAGTGTGCCAGGCATTGTTCTAACCACTCTTAAAGTGCATTAACTCATTTAGTTCCTGCAGCTACCCTCGGATGTAGGTGCTGTCATTACCCCTTTCACAGATTGGTTAGGTAGCTTGCGTAGGACTTGAAGTCTGGCAGACTCATGGCTGCCATTTTTCTCTGGGTTGTCTGTAGGAGGATCTGGTCAGATGGTGGTCAGGTGACATCTTTTTGTTTTTTTGAGATGGAGTCTCGCTCTTGTCGCCCAGGCTGGAGTGCAATGGCATGATCTCGGCTCACCGCAACCTCTGCCTCCTGGGTTCAAACAGTTCTCCTGTCTCAGCCTCCTGAGTAGCTGGGACTACAGGCACCCGCCACCACACCTGACTCATTTTTATATTTTTAGTAGAGACTAGGTTTCACTACATTGGCGAGGCTGGTCTTGAACTCCTGACCTCAGGTGATCTGCCCACCTCGGCCTTCCAAAGTGCTGGAATTACAGGCGTGAACCACCGTGCCTGGCCCAGGTGACATCTTGAACCCTTGGGTCCTTTGAGATTTGGAACTTTCAGCCTCTTCACTTGGGTCCTGCCCATGGTAGTGGCAAAAGGGTGGTCTCTGCCTTATCGGCTTGGAGAGAGGAGGTGGCTCTGTTGGCCTCCTTGTTTGGACTCCTAGCTCAGCAGGCGGGCTTGCTGCTTGTCTGAATGGAGATGGAAACTCTTTGAGGACCTAGGGCTTGGGTTGCAGGCTGAGGCCATCCCTCCTTGTCCCTTCTTTCAAAATCCAGCTCTAGCCCTGATACCTACACCCTTCTGTCTGTCTGTCTGTCCATCCATTTGTGATCTGTTTGGAATGATTCTGCCATGTAGGACAGCAAAGGTCCTGCCTTGGTCAGCTTTCCAGGCTTGTGGAGAAACCTGACATTTAGAAAGCAGTTGTCGAGTACATGTATAATGTTTTATTTCTCATACAAGTGTTTGTTGTGTTATTTCCTCTTGGA
This sequence comes from Callithrix jacchus, assembly GCF_049354715.1. NCBI lineage: Eukaryota > Metazoa > Chordata > Mammalia > Primates > Cebidae > Callithrix > Callithrix jacchus. The sequence goes on from NC_133518.1 coordinate 76,332,357, forward strand.
GATAAGTTTTGATTATGTTATCCTTTTTGGTTATGGTACACTTTTTGGATGTCTGAAATGTTTCTTTAAGCAACAACAGGCCATTAGTCAAGGGTGGTTAAGTTAGGCGACAGGGAAGCACAAGGGCCAGTGGAAGTAGAGAGCTTGCCTGGTCTCAGGGGAGAGGGAAGAGCTGAAATCCAGAGAAAGGTGGGGAACGTTACAGCCAGAGCTGGTAACTTATGACTTACGCTAGGCCTAGAAGCCCAGCTCATTCGAGGGTATGACATTATGGTATGGCTGCAGTGAGGGGAGGAAGGTAGGGGAGTGCCCAGCTCCCCTGTCTGCAGTGCAGCTTCACGGCTGGCCCCACAAGTCTCAGGCCTCCACGGACCCCACTAGAACTGCTGCCGAGGATGCAGTGGGGCCCAGCCTGGGGAGGGGGGGGCCCTGTGGCCTCTGGACAGGGTGCTTTGAAAAACCCTGCCATTGGATGCTGCTACAGGCAGACAGGGGCATCGTAGGTGCAAGCCTCAGACCTGGCCCTGGTGTGCTTGCTCTCCCTTTGGTCTGCTACCTCCACTCCACCCTCTCGGGTTCTCCCCCTAAACCTTAAAGCCACATGCTTGATGAAGGGCCTGGCTGGGGAAGCCAGTGTGTATCTTTGTAAGCCTCTCTGTGGACCCTGAGGCCCTTTCTTTGGAAGAGGCTGAGTCCCAGCTGACTGACTGGTCAGGAGGCCGTGTGTTTTCCTTTCGCAAGTGTCAGAGCCTAGGCCGTACGGTGCAGGATGGCCAGAGCTGTGGCTGGGCACTACCATTCTGACTGGGGGATATTTCGGACCTTGGGTGCTACCTGGATCCTTGAGATTCGTTGCTTGCTCCTGCACCTGGAAGAAGCATCCTGTCACTGCAGGGAGATGCCGAAAGGGGCTGGGTTTGATAGGGGAATGGCCGCTCCTGTTGGGGGGCTTCTTTCACCTGACAACCAGTCAGTGTCCTTCTCCCTGGGGTATACCCTGGGAAATCATGCTCTTTCCTCATGAAGGCCAGCAGTGCGGGTGGAGAGGAGAGTGAAGATGTCCTTGGGCTACGCTAGTATTCAGGTGCTTTGTCTCCCCCAGGGTCAGGGCAGGATCCGTGATCTTGCCACTACAGTCAGCCTTTCAGGCTGATGGTGAAGTAGGGCTCTTGGCTGCCGGTGGGCTGGCTGGCTGGTGGGATTGACCCTCACCCCTCTGTCCTTCCTGGGACAGAAATAGTGGTAGGAGAAGACCAACCAGGGGTGGTGCCAGGTCACTGGCTTACAGTGGGCCCAAGAAGTGTGGACAGGGTGGCTGCATGCTCAGTGCTAGTTCCCTGTCGGGTGTCTGCATGGGGTTCTGGCAGTGAGGTTGTAAACACCATCACCTCCCTCTATTGTGGGCGGCCTATAAAGGAGTGATGGCAGAGCTCTCAGACAGAACCAAACCTCCTTTGGCATCTCCATACTCTTTTCCATCTCAGGGCTGTGTGGTTCCTGGGGGTCGTAGGGGTAGGTGGGGCGGGGACTGGAGATTGTTTTGTAGGGGATGGTGAGGAAGATGGATTTGGGGAATGTTCGAAACCAAGTTTGAAGGAAACTGTTTGAATGGGCAGGTGGGGGTTGAAGTGGCTGTGCACCTGGATGGCACTTCCTGCAGCAGGTAGAAGGGGTTCAGCAGTGATGAGGAGTGCGCTGGGGTCACCAGGAGCCCAGCAGGAGAATGATCCATGATTGTAGGTTGGGCCACCAGCTAGCCCTTTTCTGCCCGAGGCACATATTCCCCTTGGTGACTGTGGGAGGCTTACCCTGCACATGCAGGCCTCATTCCTTATGTTCTCCAGCCTGCCGCGTACCAGGTGGGGTTGTTGGGTTTGGAAAGGACGCGTGGAGGGTCCTTGCTTCCCATTCAGTATGGGTGGGGAGTTGTGGAGGACCCACTGGCATGATTTCCCTGGAACACTGTGGTGAGAAGGGGACAGAGACAGGAGCAGCAGGAAGCAGCTCCCCTTTGCATTTTCCCAAGTGGTCCCTGAGATCTGTATCACAATCACCTGAGACGGACAGGGGTGGTTAAAAGAACATATTGTGCCCCCATTCCCATTGAGATAGTTCTGGATTGGGCCTGGCAATATGTATCCCCTCCCCGACAGCTCCAACATACAGTGATTCTGATGTGCACTAGGGTTTTAAGGACCCCTTCATCAGTTTCTGCTGCAGCCATGAAGTAATGCTCACCCGCTCCAAGGAGCCTCAGGTGTTGTTGCCCTTTATGTGCATGTTGCCTCTGTCTGTCTAGCTGATTATCCATCCTTCTGTGGCATTTGGTTTCCTGCCTCCTCCCTTTTGCTTAGGCCTAGGGGCAGCTGCGATGGGGTGCAGAATGAGATGGGGGCTGGTGCTGGCTGGCCCACATAAATTAAGAGGTGTTGGACGAATGGGTGGTCCGTGTCCAGGGGCGAGTGTAGGGGTGTTGGTGACCCCAACCCACTACCCAGTCTTCCTCCCTCAGGGTAGCCTGACACCCGGGGTTTGGGTGGTGGTCCCAGGGGCACGCTCAGTGGTTCTCTTTTCTCTGGGGCACAGGCTCTGGGCGTGGGGAGGCTGAGACACGGGAGTGCATCTACTACAACGCCAACTGGGAGCTGGAGCGCACCAACCAGAGCGGCCTGGAGCACTGCGAGGGCGAGCAGGACAAGCGGCTGCACTGCTACGCCTCGTGGCGCAACAGCTCTGGCACCATCGAGCTCGTGAAGAAGGGCTGCTGGCTGGACGACTTCAACTGCTACGATAGGTACCCCGTCCTCCCCCCTCCTTTCCTCTTGGGCCCACCTGCACTTACACTGCCCGCTGGGCCGTTTGGGTCTCAGGATGCGCTGAGCGGGAGACGAAGGACCAGAAAGGGGCTCTTGAGATGGGAGCCAGGGCCCCACGCCCTTCCGTATCCTATTTGTCCTGTCCCAGCCCTGAGGAGGGGTCTCAGTGAGTGTCAAGCCCTGGCTGTTCTCCTTGGCTTTGGGTCTCCTATAGGGGAGGTGGGTTCACAGTGTCCCTCTGATGTTTCCCACGAGGTGCTCTGTCTGTGAGGAGGGGTTGGCGGGGCAGACCTGGGGGAGTCTTGCATCCCCCAGGTGACGGGTGTATGGAAAATTCTGTGCCTCCAGGCAGGAGTGTGTGGCCACTGAGGAGAACCCCCAGGTGTACTTCTGCTGCTGTGAAGGCAACTTCTGCAACGAGCGCTTCACTCATTTGCCAGAGGCTGGGGGCCCAGAAGGTGAGAGGGCAGTGGGAAGTGGGGCCCTGAGTCGGCTGACCTGGGCCTCTTTGGATTGGAGCTCTTGGCTTCTCTGTTGGGTGGGGAGTGCCTAAAGGGCCCTGTAGTCTGGCTCTGGAGGTGTGAGGGTGGGCGGGCTGTTTGACGCAGGGCTCCGTGTGTCCCCTAGTCACGTACGAGCCACCCTCGACAGCCCCCACCTTGCTAACGGTGCTGGCCTACTCACTGCTGCCCGTCGGGGGCCTTTCCCTCATTGTCCTACTGGCTTTCTGGATATACCGGCATCGCAAGCCCCCCTACGGCCACGTAGACATCCATGAGGTGAGACAGTGCTGGCTTGGGGCAGGGCAGGGTAGAGGTGGGGAGGACAGGCCAGACCTTATTAAGCTTTGCTCTCCCCCAGGACCCTGGGCCTCCACCCCCATCCCCTCTGGTGGGCCTGAAGCCACTGCAGCTGCTGGAGATCAAGGCTCGGGGGCGCTTTGGCTGTGTCTGGAAGGCCCAGCTCATGAACGACTTTGTAGCTGTCAAGATCTTTCCACTCCAGGTGAGTGAGTGAGGGGCTCCATCCAGGTCCTATACCTCCACTGTAGCTTGAACTGGAGCCTCTCCTGCCCTGGAGCAATCCAAACCCCGATTATCTTGTGGTATGAGAGAAAAGAGCCTTACTGGGCATAGTTACTCATGTTACACTTGGCTCGTCTGTAGGTTTCATGCAACTGTGGGATTTTATCATAGGACTAGGGTAGGGCTTTGCAAAACCTTGATTTACCCCGGTTTCTAGGGTTTTGTTTTTTATATCAGGTTCTTTCCAGAGGCCCTGGACACCAGGTCTGGCTCTGTCATTCCTTGAGTGATACTGTGTCACTCCTTATCTGTGGACCTTTGATTTGTAAATCAAAGTGCTAGCCTTACCTTAAGTCATCTTGGGGTCACTATTGGCCTAATGCTCAGGGGCCTAACTTAATACCGGTCCTCTCCTGGTCCCCTTACAAATGCTGAAGCTGGTAGGATGGGGGTTGGGGAATGGGGAATAGGGAATGGCTTTTCTGCTGCAGGGCACTGTGGCTGTAGCAGGGCTAAGTCAGCCACCTGTCCCCCCAACCCCTCGCCCCCGACCTCAGGACAAGAAGTCGTGGCAGAGTGAACGGGAGATCTTCAGCACACCTGGCATGAAGCACGAGAACCTGCTACAGTTCATTGCTGCGGAGAAGCGAGGCTCCAACCTTGAAGTAGAGCTGTGGCTCATCACGGCCTTCCATGACAAGGTGAGCCACATGCCTCAGAATGCACTCTGAGAGGAGATGGAATGTCCCCTTGGTATCTCTCCATAAGACCCCTGCCCTGTGGAGGTGTCCATGACCCCATTAGCACTGTCTGTGATGAGGTTAACCCTGCCATAGGTGTGGACATAGGTGCCCCTGTGATAGGAACCTCCCACCCTGGGATAAGTTCTTATTGATAAAAGCAGTGGCTGCATGGTTCCCAGCCCCTAGCCCTCCCCGCCTCCGGGCCTCATCTGTCTTCCATGTCAATTGTAGTAGCCTCCCAGGAATGCAGCCTAGCCATTGGCCCACTGAGACTTCCCTGCCAGGGCTGGTCTGGATCCTGTCCTGTACCCAGAGCCCTTGCTCAAGTCCTGTGCTGCCTTCTCTCAGGGCTCCCTCACAGATTACCTCAAGGGGAACATCGTCACATGGAACGAACTGTGTCACGTAGCAGAGACAATGTCACGAGGCCTGTCATACCTGCATGAGGACGTGCCCTGGTGCCGTGGTGAGGGCCACAAGCCGTCTATTGCCCACAGGTACCTGAGTCGGGAGGTGCCTTTCCTGCACTTGGCCCAGAGCTGTAGGGAGGGTTGGTGGGAGCGAGAGCAGTGTCTGGGATGTCTTAACTTCCTACACATACTTACTCTGCTTGCTGCTGTCCAAGGCAGCTGGGCACAAACCTGGCCTTCCTGCTGTGTCCTGGGGATGGCATGGCCTCCCAAGCTGGTTTTTGGTGCCCTCTAATGGCCACATGAAGTGCTGATTCCATTACTTTGGTTGGAGAGTTGGCTCAGTAATTCTGAAATTTTCTAGTTTAGGACCCGTGTATACTCTTAAAAGGACTTTTGTATAAGTGGATTATGTCCATTGATACTTGCTGTATTCGAGCACATCCACACATCCTATTAGCTGTCAGAGTGATGACATCACATCTCATGTAGTCTCTGGAAAACTCTTTATACTCCCAAGAGAATGAGCCTTAAAAAAGCAAGTAAATGAAAATAATTTTGACTTTATAGATTCCTTTGGAACAGAGTCAGAGCTCTTCTGGGGTCCCCAACCATACTTTAAGAAACGCTGGATGAGCTTATCACTGTCATGCTTACTAAGTGGCAGGCAGCGCTCTAAATAGTTGAGAAATACCAGTTCATTTAACCTTCATTACCACCCATTGAGACAGGTACTGTATTTCTCAGCTGTGACTTACAGATGAAGGAACAGTAGTACAGAGAAATTGAATGACTTAGCCAAGGTCCTGTAGCTAGTTGAGTCTGGTTCTGTGACTGTGAGAGAGGGGACTGAACCTCAAATTCCAGCATGCAAAGCTGAAGGATCCCTGATGGTAGTAACAGTAATGACATAGAAGGTTGACTGTATGAAAGTGCAGTTTTTGTAGCTCAAAAGGTTGGATGTTGTCTCCACTGTATGGCTCAACCTAATAGGAGTACCTAGTAAGTATGCCAGCCGTGGCCCTAAGAATTCACACTTCTCGGTCGAATCCTCACAAAGCCGAGGCAGCCACTGGGGAAATTGAGCAGCACAAGTGGCTTAGCTTATTAGAGGTGGACCTGGGTACACACAGCAGCACCCCGTTCCACTCCACTGTGGTGGTGAGCTCAGGGCCCTAAGGGGCCTCTGCAGGATCCTAGGAAAGGTAATACTAAATTCCTGTTCTCGTTCACATGCCGAACACTGTAAATTCTTCTCAGAACACTCACATTCTAGGCCAGTGTGCCTGTCCACACCGCTCTGAGAACACATGGGCTGCCCTTTGATAGTGTGCGGACTGGGCCAGGGTGTGCCCAGCCATTAGGGGAGGTATTGCTTTGCCAACCCTGGTGGAAGCCAGCACCTCCATCTGAGGTGCACAGAGGGATTCTCGCACCCATGCGGGCTCCAGTAGTGGCCTGCCTGTGCTGCTTCACCTCTGTGCTCCATGACTTGGTCTGGGGGCTGACTCTAGGGCATAGACCCTAGTACCTTTGGAACCAAGGTGGGAGTTGGATCCTGAAGTTCAGCTTTATCTCTGCCCTCTTGTCTCCATAGGGACTTTAAAAGCAAGAATGTATTGCTGAAGAGCGACCTCACAGCCGTGCTGGCTGACTTTGGCCTGGCTGTTCGATTTGAGCCAGGGAAACCTCCAGGGGATACCCACGGACAGGTAACAGGCCTCACAGGGCAGGAAGAGAGGGGCAGGCCCCGGGAAGACGCTTTGCCCTTCTGTGCTCAGCTGGTGAGGTACAGGGAGAAGGGTCACTGCATGTGTTCAGAGCTGTCTGAGAACTCAGAACAATGCTCTTGTTTGACCAGTGGAGAAACCAAGACCAGGAGGGCGGTGTAGCGTAGCTTCCCCAGGACAGTCAGCTGGGAAACGTAGAGATTTCCCCTTGGGGTTTTGACCACTAGGGCTCGTAATCTTAATGTTTCTCTCACTTTTTTAGTTTTAATTCTTGAGATAAAACAGAAAGAAATGTACTAAGGATTCAAACAAAGAACCTGGAAAAAGTAACTAAAACTTCAATTTAGGAAATCACTCCTAAAACAATCACTATTATTTATTTTTAAGTATGCTCCTTCCCTGTTTTTTTTTGTTTTGTTTTGTTTTTGGGTCTTAACCTCAATAAAATACACATCATTGTATTTGGTAACAATTCCATTTTTAGATTACTATTATCTCCAGGATATGGTATTTAAAAATTATCATCACCCAAGTGTAGTTGGTCCTGTGACCTCTTGTAACTGCTGTGAATGTGGTGAATCGAGGTTTGCCATCATTGATAACCTGCCAAATTGCTCTGTTTTGCTTCCATCTGGTGCACAGAGGATGTAGCTCCCATGTCCCAGCTGTGTGTGGCCAGTCACTGTATGTGTATGGCCAGTCACTGTAAACCCCGCCCTCCTCTGTCCCCACATAGGTAGGTACGAGACGGTACATGGCTCCTGAGGTGCTCGAGGGAGCCATCAACTTCCAGAGAGATGCCTTCCTGCGCATTGACATGTATGCCATGGGGCTGGTGCTGTGGGAGCTGGTGTCTCGCTGCAAGGCTGCAGATGGTAAGTAGGATGGCAGCCCTGGGCATTCTAGGTTGGGGGATAGAGAGCAGTGGGACCTTGGAGTGATCCTGCCAGGCTCTCTCTGACTCCTAGGACCTGTGGATGAGTACATGCTGCCCTTTGAGGAAGAAATTGGCCAGCACCCTTCATTGGAGGAGCTGCAGGAGGTGGTGGTGCACAAGAAGATGAGGCCCACCATTAAGGATCACTGGTTGAAACATCCGGTAAGGGGCCCAGCGCAGGCGACTCTGCAGCGGGGTGGAGAAGGGAAAACCCTTCACATGCAACAGGAAGCTGAAATCTAGTGGGAATGGGCAGAGAAAGTCTGCTACGTTCCCTGGATTCTAGGGATGTGTTCCAGGGGCTGTGGGGAGTAAGGTAGGGGGATGATCTCCTTCTCCAGATCCCTGCTTTGACTGAACTGCTGCCTTTTGGGCCCTTGCATGGTTTGGGCTTTGAATAACATTTCGATTGAATATCAGTGCTTACAGGCAAGTAGCCATGTCTGCCCCAGTAGGGGCCTGGATGTCTCCTTCTCCCTCCTATGTATGTTGAGGTTCAGTGAACCTTTCCTAGGGCTGTGGAGGGTAGCCAGTAGGCCAGGAAGATGACTGCCATGAAGGCAGGCATGCTGATTCCTGAAGTTTTCCCCAGGCCCCTGCTGGTGGACCTGCTGCTGTGGTTGGGGCTGGTGGGCTCTGCCTGATCCTTGGGAGCGTCATGTTTACTGTCCCCCAAGCTTTTCCTCATTGAAGGGGCCTAGCAAAGCTGTCTTTCCCGTCTCTCCTCCGCTGCTCAGGGCCTGGCCCAGCTCTGTGTGACCATCGAGGAATGCTGGGACCATGATGCAGAGGCGCGCTTGTCCGCGGGCTGTGTGGAGGAGCGGGTGTCCCTGATTCGGAGGTCGGTCAACGGCACTAGCTCGTTTCCCTGGTGACCTCTGTCACCACGGTGGACCTGCCCATAAAGAATCAAGCATCTAAGCCCAGGACGCGAGTGTCTGTCCAAACTCAGTGGATCTGAAGAAAAAAGGAAAAAAAAGTTGTGTTTTGTTTTGGAAATCCCATAAAACCAACAAACACATAAAATGCAGCTGCTATTTTACCTTGACTTTTTATTATTATTATTATAATTATTATAATTATTATTATTAATATTATTTTTTGGATTGGATCAGTTTTTACCAGCGTATTGCTCTACTGTATCACAAACAGCGGACACGTCAGCAGGCGTTGAGGTGCTGAGCTGTGAATGCAGAACCAGTGCCGTGCTGAAGAGCCTCAGCCACCTCGTGTCCCTTGGGATTCATTTTTCCCGCTTTCTCTTTGTTCGTCGTCTCAGTATCTGTGACACAAAGAAACCCATCTCCTGTCTTAGGAAACCTAATGCTGCAAACTCTACCTAGAGGAACCTTTGAAGACTGTTACATAAGAACATACCTTCCTCAGAAGAGGAGTTTCCTCTGCCCTCTGCCCTCCTCCCCTCCCTCTTCCCTACCCTCCCTTTCATTTTGTTTTAGTGAGCTTAAGAAACAGCAGATGCGTCTTTCACGGATCTAACGGGTGTTGTCCTGAGCGAGAAGAAAACTGGGATGAGAATGGTTTGGACTGGAGTTGGAAGGGGAGGACAGTGCTGGGGTAGGGTTTGGGACAGAGCTACACTGGACTCGGGCACATTTGGAGCAGCATCCTTTGCTATGGAGGCTACTTCTCAGGTAACCAGGAATCGAGGGGAAGGACCTTGTGGAGGCCGAGCATTAGCAGTCAGAGCGGGGTTTGGAGAAAGCCTGAGACTCGGGGCAGCCCTGACTTATCTGCTGGCCCTGACCAGTTTCTTTTCACTAACTTGGCCTTGGGCATAGGATGAAACATTTTTTTTCTGCCCTAATTTTAAAATTAGGTGAGGGTAGAATCATCACAATGTAGTGAATACATTCTTCATGAGACACAATGCTGTAAATACCCTTGATGAAGGAAAAGCTGAAATACTTTTGTTTCCTCTTGGAGCAGTTCAGGGAAATGCCCACAGGGGGTCACCCCGCACAGACAGGGCAAGAGGATTCCTGGGTGGAGTCTGCCAAGGCCTGTCTGTCTGGAGACCCCAGAGTCCTGCAGTTCTGGTTCCACCCCAGGTGGTGACATTACTGTCCCCTTTCTGTGGCTTGTGGACAAGATTTTCTCCAGACCCCTTAAAGTGGTACATATTCTAAAAAACGGTTTTTCTATTATGCCATACTTTGCTCTAGTCAGTGAATGTTCCTAATGCTGCTGTTTCAACATTGGATTTTTTCTTTAATTTATGAAACATGCTAATTTTTTGTTTTTCAAACAAAACACACATCCACATATACACATGCTTTGTTATGTGGCTTCCAAGGTTTAAATTTTGAAAAGTAAAAGAATTAAAACTTCACGACCACAGATCACCTCAAACCAGAAATACCTCAGAATTTTCTACCTGTGTAAGGTTTATTATATATTTTGTTAGTTGTGTTGTCTTGTAGTGAGTATATTTTAATGTAAGTTGGCTTTTATGACAAGGAAGTTTAAAAGAAATAGAGAAAAAGAAACAAGTTTGCATCTTTTAGGAAGTGCTACCATTTTTGTTGGAGAACGCCCTCTTGTAAATAGTTGCCATCAGCTGTAGGTTGGCTGTCCGGGCCAAGCCTGGGCATTCATCAGTCTTGTTTGTGAAGGCTTTTCCTAATGGTTTCTTTAGATCATTTTATTTAAAAGTAGTCCATCTCTTCATCCTGAGGGTAGGCTAGGTGGGGGCCATGGGGAGAGGTTGACCTGGTGAGAACTGAAAAGGCCTCCCCCACTTGGGTTGTTGGGAGCTTCACATGTAATACATGTGATCGGTCAGTGTTCAGAATGACAGGTAACTCCACTTAAACTTGGTAGAAGGATGGCCCTTAGACCTGCATGGGGTGATTTTACTTGAGATTTGACTTCTTCAGCAAATTAGCAGCAACGTTGGAAGAGATGTGTGGCGACTCTGTGAAGCACACCGTGGCTCGGGCCAGTCGTCTAGCGCAGCGTGTCTGGGAGTGAAGGGTTTCGCCCTGGCGGGTCTTGGAGTCCATAGTATTGGGGGGACTGTACACGCCAAGTCATCTACCTGCCATGCTCTGTGCAAGGTCTGGGGCTTGCTGCCCCAGGCCCTTTCCTGGGTGTTGGGGCACAGGGGGCTGTGTGAGGCCCATTTGCTTCCCTCTCAGAGCTCAGTTTTTGCTTCATGGGTCAAAACGTGGGCTGGCCAAGTAGTTACAGGAACAGGGTTTTGGTAAGCTATGTTGTCTTTTTTTTTTTTTTTTTTTTAATGGTTTGATTTTGTGCTGTGGTATTTTCTTCCCTTGGAATAATTTTTAATGGCAAAACAGGCCTTACAGCAGTTGCTTTTCTTTTCCACTTATTTCATTAAGAAGCTTTAAATATTGATTGAAAAGTGCCATATCTAATTTCTTCAGCTTTCTCCTCAGGCACTGCCAGCATCTTTACTTTTCATCCTCAGAAGAAACAAACCACTAACAAATGTAGCAAATTCACTGCAGGAGAAGTCAGATGTGATACTGCCTGAACACTAAACCCCAGCCTCGGTTCGGTTTTGCTTCCTCTGGGGGGTTTTTCTTTTGGGTGCTGGCTTGATTCTTGTGAGAAGTTCTAACCTGGCCAAGCAAGGGTTGAGCCATGGTTCTGGTGTGGGACTTTGTGGTCGGGACACGGTACAGACAGGTCAGGCCTGCATGCCTTTTCCCTGGGTGGCCTCCCTGTAGGCCCACCCCACACTCGGCCACTGTGGTGTCCCTGTGGGGCTTTGCCATCAGATGGTGTGTCAGGAGATGGAGCCTGTTTGGTGTGGCTGGGGAGGGGGCAGTCCATACCAGTTCTCTGGGCTTTAGGCTGCTCTTCCCCTCACTCGTGGTGTAGGGTGCACCCATCAGGCAGTGTATCTGGCTGCTGATGGCAAGAAGAAGGTGGGGGATCTTCTTACAGGGCATGGCTCTTGGAGCACAGGTGGGCCTTTTGCTCCAGGTAAAATGATTGTTCGCTGTCGTGTGTTCTTTGAGGAGCAAGCCATCTGGAGCTCTACTTTTGAGTTTACTCGGCCATAGAGCCTCTGCCTGTGCTCTTTTCCATAAAGACTTCATGTGACCTGCACTTTTGGGGAGCTCAGATAATTGCTTTCTTTTTGTTTTTGACCTCAGGCTCTGTGAAAGACTGGGGAAATGGGGCCTGGTATCATTTTCCCTGTCAGTGGAAGGGGCTGTTCCATGCAGGGTGGGAGGGGACCAAGTTAGCAGAGTATAGCCAAGGATCCTTGCTTCTTCCTTTCTAGTGTGCTATCATCGAAGCAGTCTCCTGACTGTAGGGATGGGCCTTGGGGAAGAATCTTCTCTGAAAGTGTCTGTGATAACTGGGAAGTCATCCTAAGCTAGAGAAATCCAGCAATGAGCAGGAGGAGGAAGAAAGTGATGGCAGAGGCCATTGTGTTACAGTGTCCTGCAGAGGGCTGTCAGTGATGGGGCGTTAGGGAAGGCCACGACATAGTAATCACAGCTTCCTGGCTTGCCATATGCTGGCTTTTCTCCTGGGACCATTGGTCCACAGCAGGAGCTCTTTGCTTGAGTTGCTTGGGGGACATGGGCTCTCCTGGGGAGAAAGTCACACCTGGCCATGAGGGAAGATGCTGAGCATCATTAGCCCTCTTGTCCTGTCTGCTCTGGAGAGGAGCCTGTGGGAATAGTCCTGTCTGGGGAGGGCATACCTACACATGCCAGCTGATTCTGACTCTGATCCTGTCTGGACTTGCGGCGGGGGCGGGGGGGGGCGGGGGGGGGGTTCTGCAGAACAAGTAGGTTGTCGTCCAGACTTGAACATCTTCAGGAAGATAGAGACTTCTGCTCACGTAGGCTTAGCAAAAGGAAGGGTCTCTCATCTCCAGGCCACATTGATAGTTCTTCCATTGCCCTAAGAGGCTAGGCTGACCCTCTCGAAAGAACTTAGACAGCAAAGCACTTCCTCCTGTAGTTGGGCTCTGTCACTTTTCTCTTCAGTTGGCCGCATTCTTGTTTCCTCTATCCTGCTCCTGTGCCCTGTGTGCTCGGGCTGTGTGTGTGGGTCTTTCCCTGGTGGAAGGAAGCCCAGCTGTGTATTGAATGTTCTTCATGTGCTGTGTGTGACTCAGAAAGCCTGTCACATGCCCCCTGTGCTCTGAGCCTTGAGGGCGGGGAGGCGGCTGTTGCATTGGAGTGCGAGTATTGGATGGCCCTCTTGAAAATACAATTTTGCCTTTTTGAGTATGCAGTATAAAGTTCCCAGCACCTATTGGTAACACAGGGTTTGCTGGTTTTTAAAATAATACAGTAAGCAGAAATATGTAAGGTTTTAGAATTGGTACTAGAAGTTGGACGGCTAGTTATTATTCTCGAGAAGTTGATTTCACTAGAAAAATACACTAATTGGAAAGCAGTTTTCAGGAGTTTGATTTTCAGTCTGTTATTTCAGCCTGTTGAGTTCTTGATGGCACACCTTTGGAGAGATGGCCAGAACCTCATACCCATTTCAGGGGCATCAGACTGTACGTTTTTCAGAAGCTCCGTAGATCTGTTCATCTACCTGCCATCCTGGTTGAACAGCCAGAAAGAGAAGGGGACAAGGTGTCTTTTTCTACTTCTCACTGGGGTGACATGAATTCTTTTTAGTGAGTGGCTGTTTGCAAATTCTAAACTAATAAATAACAGCTAACATGTTCAACCTAGTAGTGATGAGTTTAAATCTCAGTTGACAGGAATATTTTAGATAAACAGGCCCAGTGATTCAGTCGGTGAACTGTGTATCTCCTTAGTTAGATTTGTAAATGTTGAGTGAATTCAGGGTTATATGCATAGTTCTTTAAGTAAGATTCCGGGTAGTTGATTTGTAACCAGCAGTCTACCTATGAATGTATTCCAAACCTTTAGAAGGTTGGAAAAGTTTTTTGAAGTAAGGATTTAGTTTTGTAGGAAAAAAACCCCCTTGGAAATTAATTCAGTTGACCCAATAATATTTTTTTTAAACGATTGGTGGGTCCAAAAGGCCTGTCAGCAAATAGAAGTCCAGATTATCTAGTGGGACATTTTGAAGGTTTTATGTTGATTTCGGGTCCACTGTAAACTTTGCTTTGAACAAGAATTCGAATTTAAAGAATTTACCATGACTTAAATCTTGACCGAGTTTTTGCATTTTCATGGTGGTATCTTCCAGGTATGAACGAAGCAAGACTTTTTGATTGTGGTACTTCCCGCACCCCTGTAGTGCCAAAAGCAGTGATACTTTATTTGCTCCTATGGCAGCTCATAGAGATAACCGAAGTGATGTTTCTTCAGTAGTTGAAACACATAATCTCTAAATGCCAGTGTGTGGCGACGGGCCCTGCACTGCCTTCCATTTCTCCAGGGCAGTGTCTGGATTGTCCAGGGCCTAGGCAGTTCTGATAACTACTGTAAACCAACCACAGGACACTAAGGCAGTGTACACACAGCTCTGTGTGTGTATGCAGTGGGCTATATAAACCTGGGCTATGCTGGACGTCTGTAGAAAAGTATTACATTCGCTTGCACAGTTTACATTTTTGAGCTCACAGTTATGAAAAATACGACCCACGAGTTAGTTTTTCAGGCAGGCGAGGTCGGGTCTTCTTGCAGATGCGTGAGTTCTGTCCCGAGTCCTCGGAACTTCTTGTTGGTTGGGTGTGGGCTCATTCCCTGACTCTCCTAGTCACGTTCGCATCGGAATGTTAGCATTGTAAATAGAAGAATAGGTTGTATAATACACAACACTTGAACTTTACTTTAAAAAAATCGATAGTTCTACATATATATTTAGTTATATCACCTGACAGATTTCTTCTACACAATGTGGAGATTGTTTTATACCACAGATTATTTTTATAAAGTTAGTGAATTTGAATGATTTTGTAATCAGAGCTGATGAGCTTTACCTTTCAAGAGAAACATACACTGGAGCATGAGTGGTGTGGAACTTTCACTTAGCGCTCATATGGATTCCTGCGATACACTGGCAGACTGGAGTCAATTTGCGGGTCTCTTCTGGCCAAAACTCCACTTGTGGTTGTGTAGGACAGTGATACTTCAGCTCAGCTTGTGGATTGGGAGGAGAGAGGGCCAGCAGTGTTGTACATTGGTGCTTCTTCCTGAGGTTTCTGTTGAACAAAGGGTTCCGAGGTCAAAAATTAGTTTTTAAGCTCCTGCCATAGGACATAGTCACGTGAGAGTGTTTGGGGGAACAGAAATTGTGTAGGGGTGCAGATTGGGGTGGGGTGGGATGAGACGTGAATAAGGTTCGGCTACAAAAACTTTGAAATGGGAATCTGTGGTTTGAGGAATCCACCAAAGTGGATTCTCTAAGGTCACATTATCTAGGGTGGGGGACAGAATTACCCAGTTGAGTAATTGTTCAGAAACGGGGAGGGCGGTGTGTGGATGCAGTGATCCAATTCGGTGGATGGCTGCAGTGATCCAATTCGGTGGACGGCTGCAGTGATCCAATTCGGTGGACGGCTGCAGTGATCCAATTCGGTGGACGGCTGCAGTGATCCAATTCGGTGGACGGCTGCAGTGATCCAATTCGGTGGACGGCTGCAGTGATCCAATTCGGTGGACGGCTGCAGTGATCCAATTCGGTGGACGGCTGCAGTGATCAATTTGGTGGACGGCTGCAGTGATCCAATTTGGTGGACGGCTGCAGTGATTCAATTCAGTGGACAGCTGCCAGGCACCTTTTGTCCTCGCTGGTCAGGGCTCTTTTGGAGGTGAGAATGATTGGGTTGGCTTGCTGCTTCCATCCATGCAGTCGGCCAGGAGTCCAGAGAGGAAGCTCAGAACCCGAGTAACAGCAGGACATCTTTCAGATAGCACCAGAGTTTTCCTGCTTTTCTTAGGAAGTCCAGCATCACTGCCACAGTATGGAAAGTGCTCTTCATTTTAGCCTATTTATTGTTTGGCAGAGAGTGGATGGTTATTTGTGTGGGACTTTTGGTGGTGATATATTATGAATAATTAAGTTAATGTCTCATATTGATAATGGCCCGTCCTGAGGCCCAGCTGAAGACCTGTCCCCCAGACCCTGCCTGCTGGCTTCAGGCTGCTGCTTCCAGACAGAGGTGCACTGGATGGGAGGGATGGTTTTATCAAGAGAATCCCTAATGTGTCATTTTAAACCAGCTGTGTTTTATTCATTCTGGTTAAGCGTATAGGTTCACACTTTGCCCTTTTTATACTTGGAATGAATTTAGTTACCGCAGATCTAGTAGCACCCCAGAAACCAACCCCATCTGTTTCCCATAAAAAGAACATGTTTCTGCTCTCCAGCCACGTGTCTTGGGATGTAATTCTGCTGTGCCTTTGTTTTTGTCACTCTTTCCCCCAAAAGCAACTGCTGTAAGCTTTTTTCTACTTGTCTTTTCTAGTCCCCAGCCTCTACCTTTTTTCCTTTTTCCCAGCTCTAATTTCTGGATGCACTTCTGTGGTCCAGGTATTTTAAGAACCAGTTACCTCAGACCTCATGTTGAACAGTGTCGCCATCTGGGTCCTCTTGATACTGCAGACTTTTAACGTACATATGCAGGAACCCTGCTGAGCGTGGGCACTTACTTGTATTAAAGCAAAACTCTTCCCAAGGAATGAGGAAAGGGCTTCTGGCAAGCTCGTCATGGCACTGTGGTGGGATGGGTCTAGAGTGCTGTCTGAATGGTGCTTCCTCTGTTCCTCTTTGAATTCTGCCATTTTCAGTATTCTCGTGTGTCTGAATAGGCAAAGCGATTTAATTGGCTGGTCTTACACGCAAATTAGTTCCAAAGATAAGCTCTTTGTAACACATTTCCAGTCGCTAATGCTCAAGTGTAGAACATTCCTTTAAATGGCAGGATAAAAAACCCACCATCCACCATAGTGCATTTTGGGAAGATTTCTGTAGCATATGTTGCTGTGAAATTAGGCCTTGCGGGATATGGCTGTTTGTCATTTTGATGTATTTTAAATAAATATATATATTTTTTAAAGAGCCTTTTTTACCAGTTCAAAAAGTTTAATTAACCAGCAGTCACCACATCTGAATTTTTGTCTCTGGGGCATAGATGGCAGACCAAGATTAAAAGTGGTAACTCAGCCATGTGAGCGTGGGCTACCTTCCTGGACTGTCCTGCTGTCCTGCAGACCTGCTGTTCCACAGACCACGGGACACAGGGTCAGTGTGTTCCCAGTGAGGGGCCCAAGTCAGTGCTCTTAAGTGTTTGGTCTCTGCCCCATTCCGTGGACTGTTGACTTCAGTCCCTGCAAGTGCTTTAGCCCGAGTGGGGTTTTCTCAGAGCACTGCCGCAAGTTAAGTGTGTGTTTAGCCAAATAATTTCTCCATAAGGGAAAAATGCAATCACCCAAATTTTACCAACAATGACAGAGATGAGAGTAGGAAAGATGAGGCAACATCTGCGTTTTACTTTGGAAAGTGTCCAAGTCATCATGAAAGGCCGTCTGGAAGCAAGTGATTATTAGAGATTCTTTGGGAGACCTCATCTGAAAATGTTAAGACTGCCAGTGAGGGAAGGAATTGTTAAAATGCCAGCGGCTTTTTTCCTCTTTTTTTCTCTAATCTGTAAAAATGCAGAGAAAGTTGAGTGGTACTTCAGAATTGAGGGAGAGGGTTACCGCAGAGTAGAAACATATTTCTAGATTTCAGTTCCACACCACAAATCCACAACAATGCCATTTTTCAACTGTACAAAAGAATCTGCTTATGAACTTGACATGATCTTAATGGTAGTGTCAGAGGCCAAATTTTTCACCTGTTAATATTTTTCCACATTTGTCCTTGAATCTGAATATACAGTACTGTAAATTTAACTTACATCGAGTTTGATGTCAATTCTTATGAAAAGAGCTTTCTGCATGTGACACACATACAGTTAAAGAACACAGCAGAGTACAACATTTGCAGGCACAGGTTTGCAACCAACAGAAAACGTCACCTTTTATTTGCCATCTTATATATATATCAGTTTTACCAGCTACTTCTAAATTTGTACATTATTTGTAAGGGAAAGAAGGAAAACCCTAAGACTTGTCTAACTTAGTGGAGAATGTGTGTGTTTGGGCTTAGGATGGATAGCTAAGTCTTATTGAGCTGTGTTACCTAACTTGTATATAAAAATTGTAATTAAAAGTTTGGGTTCAGCTGTTTCTCACAGTTTAAAATGATGAGTACTTGCAAACTCTGGAAATGTGACTAGTGTATCATTTAAGGCTGTAGAAGCAAGGAAGCTCTTTCAAGTGCTAAAACTAAAGACTTCTAGTTTTTGGCTCAAATTCAGTAAGTACTGTTTGCATACCAGGATATGTGAGATGTAAATGTAGTAGGTCACTTTCCACCCTTGTAGCTATAAAATAAAAATTTTGTAGAACAGAAATAGCTTGTACTACTGAATTAACAGAAGTTATACTAAAGTTCTTGTTTTAAAAAATATATATATACAGAGTTAAGCTTGTTGCTGTTACCCTGTCTGGATTTGAAAAGTGTGCTGATTTATATATATATATATATATTACACACACACACACACACACACACGCACGCACGCACACACTCTAAAATGGCCTAAAGCAGACATCCATGTAATTACAGTTGCAGAATGAAAACATTTTGGAAAGAACATTGTATCATAGTTCATTCATTTGCAGTGGATCTTTGTTCCTTTTTACTGTGGTAATTTTAGAAATGAGTGTCAAGTTTGAAATTAGATCTGCCAAGTTGGGGTTTTGCTGCTTGAACTCTGCACTGGGTCCTCAAACCGATGTGAATGTAGTTTTTTCCCCCTGTGTGAAGAAGCAGTCACACCCCAACAATAGGAGGAAAAATCTAGAACTATTTCAAGTTTTATCTTTTTGTATATGAAAATAAAATAATAAAACAATCCTTGTCTCTCTTAATTATATGGCAGGGGACTGGAGTTTCCTTTCATGGGAATTGGAAATAAAATGGTGTTCCGCTGCTTGTAGGGCTGACTCAAGTCAGTTCCTCTTTGGTGTGTGTAACATTAACAGATGCTTGGCTGGACGCGGTGGCTCACGCCTGGAATCCCAGCACTTTGGGAGGCCGAGGCAGGTGGATCACGAGGTCAAGAGATCAAGACCGTCCTGGTCAACAAGGTGAAACCCTGTCTCTACTAAAAATACAAAAATTAGCTGGGCATGGTGGCACGTGCCTGTAATCCCAGCTATTCGGGAGGCTGAGGCAGGAGAATTGCTTGAACCCAGAAGGCGGAGGTTGCGGTGAGCCGAGATCGTGCTATTGCACTCCAGTCTGGGTAACAACAGCGAAACTCTGTCTCAAAAAAAAAAATAAATAAAATAACAGATGCTAATGGCCGAATGCCTAGCCTGCTATGGTCCTATGGGGTTGGAGCTGAGCACCACGGGTCTCCATTTCTGCCATTCAGAAGTCCAGGGTCTAGTTGGGGATATTATGAATGGGGACTAGTCTGAAGGAACTGTTCCGGGATTTTGGGTAAGTTTCTGCAGGGTAGCATATTTTCCAAATGTCCAAGACGCTCCCCTGTTCCCCTGTCCTTTGCAACCAGACCTATACTTTACAGACCACCCTGAGTACTATTGTTTTAAGTGGCACAGGGAAACCTTGAAAATAAGTTGTATTCAGGACTGTTGCAGATGACAAGCTCTGCCATTCCCACATGTTGCTGAGTACTATTGTTTTAAGTGGCACAGGGAAACCTTGAAAATAAGTTGTATTCAGGACTGTTGCAGATGACAAGCTCTGCCATTCCCACATGTTGCTGAGTACTATTGTTTTAAGTGGCACAGGGAAACCTTGAAAATAAGTTGTATTCAGGACTGTTGCAGATGACAAGCTCTGCCATTCCCACATGTTGCTGAGTACTATTGTTTTAAGTGGCACAGGGAAACCTTGAAAATAAGTTGTATTCAGGACTGTTGCAGATGACAAGCTCTGCCATTCCCACATGTTGCTGAGTACTGGAGTCATCTGCTAAGCTATTAAAAAATACAATTATGGGTCCTTATCCCCAACCTGGAATTGGCAAACCAGGTCGCAGGTTTCAGAGATCCAGACTTAATCTCACTAAATGAATTAATGGTTCCGCAATAATAAAATAATGATAGTCTTTAATACCTATAACAAAACAGGAAGGCTCCAGAAATCACCTCACTGCTTTCTGGGCTTAACAGGTTTTTTTGGTCTCTAACTCGTATTCGCCTGAGTGGCGAAACATGCTTTTAATTCACCCTTTTTTAGAGAATTAAGCAACCGCTTGAAGCTTTTGGGGAAAGGTTTATTCAGGGACCAGTTGCCCAACATTTGGCTGTCTTTGCTCTTTCACATTTAGAAAGTTCACCTTTTATTAGTGAGTGCCCCCAATGAAGAAGTGCAAAGGGCTGACATTTTTGACACAGGATCTTGGAGCCGGAAAAGCTGAAAGGTTGGACCTTAGGAGTCATCTGGTCAAATTTTGCTTTTAGCAAAGGAATTTTTTCACCAAGAGAAATTAGGCACGGACTTGGTTTATAAAACCAGCTTGTCTCAATGAGCAAGTAGAAGAGGGCTAAAGGGCCATTTCACTTGCCCTCTCATCCCTCCTTAAGGAACCCCTGGGAACCCCGATTAAAGTTTACAAATCTCTGGCCCAATTCCAATTTTACAGGTGGGCAAACAGGCCTAGAGGCAGGCAGCCCTTCCAGTGGGACCAAACGGGTTACACTGTTGTTTGGAAGTAGTGGATCTAGATTAGGAAAAGCCATGTACCATTTATCTCTCTAGTATTTAACACAGCGTCTGGCACTTAAAAGGGCCTTGAGAAATAGGGTTCTTCAGTGATTGTGTATTTAGTAAATTCGTGGGAAAGCTGCTGAAGCAGCCTTGAAGCCACAGATACCAGTGTTGTCTGGTTGTATTTGTCAGGACTCGGTTGCAGGTGACAGGTAAGGGGGTTTCACTGAAGGGATCTTGGGGGAAATGGCTCAGCCTTCAGAAAGGCAGGATGCATGTGGTCTTCAGGAGCCTTGGGAGCTGCGGTCACAGCATTACAGGCCTTCACCTGCGTCCATTCCTTACGTTGTTGCTCAGGGCAAGACCAGATGTATGTGCTCCTTTGACTACTTAGCAGGAAATGAGGCTGTAGACGGTGCCAGAGCGGCTTCCTTTTTCTCCCTCCCTTTCTCTCTTTCTTTTGACACAGTGTCTCACTCTGTCGCCCAGACTGGAGTGCAGTGGTGTGATCCCAGCTCACTGCAACCTCCACCTCCTGGGTTCAAGCAGTTCTGCCTCAGCCTCCCAAGTAGCTGGGATTACAGGTGCCCACCACCACACCGGCTAATTTTTGTATTTTTAGTAAAGACGGGGTTTCACCGTGTTGGCCAGGCTGGTCTCAAACTCCTGACCTCAAGTGATCTGCTGGTCTCAGCCTCCCAAAGTGCTGGGATTACAGGCGTGAGCCACTGCGCCTGGCCCAGTGCCAGAGTTTCACGTCACAGCTCTGCTACCCGGAGAGAGTACCAGATCCAAAATCCCTAGGAAGGGCTCTGGTTGATGTAATAACCAGTCAGAGTCCTTCACAAGAGGTATTCCTGGCAGGGGGGTAGCCTCCCATCTGAGGCTGTCAAAATAATGTGTACACTTGAGTAGGTTGTTAGAAGTGGCCTCCTGCTCGGTGAATCATCAGTGGGATCAGATGAAACATATTCCTGCCAGTTACTTGAGAAATAGGAAACTTGAAGTTTCTGTTAAGAAGGAAATCCACACAGAAAGCTGGAGATTGTACTGCAAAATGAAGACTCACTCATTTGTGAGTGGTGGTCCATGAAATGCATCTATCTTTTCTTTGCCAGGAGGCATTCGGTAATCTGGATTTTATATTCTACCAAGACAAACAGTAGAGATGACTCAACATTTCTAACATTTATAGAGCACTTAATGACATGCCCTGGTACTGCCCCAAACATTTTGCGTGTGTCATCTCTAATCCTCACAAGAACGCTATGGTCTAAGTATTATTATTCCCATTTAAAAGAGAAGGCTGGGCATAGTGGCTCACACCTGAAATTACAGCACTTTGGGAGGCTGAGGCAGGAGGATTGCTTGAGGCCAGAAGTTGGATACCAGCCTGGGCAACATAAGGAGACCCCCTTCTCTACAGCTTACTGACCCCCACCAAAAAAAAAAAAAAAAAAAAAAAATGAGCCGTGCAATGTCAGGAGCCTGTATTCCCAGCTACTCAGGAGGCTGAGGCAGGAGGATCGCTTAAGCCCAAGAGTTCTAGATCGCAGTGAGCTATGATCATTCCACTGTTCTGCAGCCTGGGTAACAGAGATCCTGTCTGTAGATGAAGACCCTGTCTCTAAATAAATAAATAGTCCTGAGTGGGAATATAGGCTCTGGAGACCTTAGTGCAAGCATGTGCAAGTGCTTACTCACCTATTCAATGGGACTAAAGGCATTTTCTTCTCAAGACTATATACAGCACACGACTGAGCCCTCAAAACATCATGCTCGCAACCATCGTCCGGTCCAGTGGACCGGGGATGAAGCGGGGGTGCGCCAGGGCGCCCAGGTGTGTCACCAGGGGGCGCGCGAGGGCCTCAGCTTGACGGGTGCCGGGGTGGGGGGTGGGGGTGGGGGTGGGGGGGGGGGGCGTGCCTGCGCGCGCATGCGCCGTGGTGAAAGGCCGCTACCTCGAGCAAGATGGCTGCTAAGAGTATCGCTTCTCGCCTCTGGGACTCCCGACGTTTTCTGAGTGGCTTCGTGGCTGGGGCTGTAGTGGGCGCTGCGGGAGCTGGGCTCGGGGCCCTGCAGTTCTTCCGGAGTCAGGGCGCTGAGGCAGCGTTGGCAGGGAGGGAGCCGGATGGTAAGTCTGTGGGCCCGCCCTCCCTGCCCTCCCTGCCCTCCCTGCCCTGGCCGAGGTTTCGGGCCCCGACTCTTACCTGGGCTATGAATGGCAACCTTAACGCGCAGCCCTCAGCGTTGGCTGGGCCCCGAGCCCGGCCCTTGGTTTCGACCTTTTTTTCCTCCCGGCTCGGCCTCTTCTCCCCACCTCTCGTCTCGCCTGCCCCCCTCGGGTCCCTCCTTCCTTCCCCCGGGCATCTTCGCTTTCTGCGCAGGACCCTCCCCCACCTTCTTCCCCCAAATTATTCATGGTGGCATCTACGTTTTAGTGTCTGCGGCCTCCACGAAGATTGTTAGCTTCGGAAGACTGGAGGCTGTGTCTGTTTTGGCCTCCATCATCTAACCAGCACAGTTCCTGGTACATGATGGGCGTTCAGGCAGTGTGGATGAAGGAATAAACTGACACATCGTTTTAGCAGATTGGTTACCTAGCGGCCTTTCTGTCGTGACGGTTCAGTTGAAGCGTACCTGTTACCCCTTCAAAGTGTATAAATCCTCATGTTGCAATGGGTACCTTGCATTTGACCAAAAAAAACACGTGCTAATTTAACTTGCTCCTTCGGATACTTGGCATGTAGCAAGAGAACTACTCTGGTGGGTTGAGGATTTGAGGCGTCAGAGGAGGATTGTCTCGAAAGTGACTCACTATGGAGTGTGTGCTTGGTGTCTCCCACTAGGAAAAACAGTCCCAGTTTTACTGTTATCTTGCAACGGGACGCGTATCAGTGCTTTAGAGGTGTTTTGGAGATTCCGTGTGAAAGTCCAGTAAGATCAAGCTCTTATTCAGAAGTTAACGCAGTAGTTGCAGTTTATCCACTGATTATAGGCAAATCAGTACTTTGCCAACTGTCTGTTTTCTTTGCCTCATAAGTCATTGCAAAAACGAGGCGCTCTGGTTGGTTAGACTCCTAAGCCAGTCCTTTGTAAATCACCCTTCTCCGTTTCCTTATAATCTTTCATTCTTGAGAGCCACTAATTGTTGCTGTTTTTTTCTTTGTCTCTGCCTTTTTTTTTTTTTCATTCTTAGGATCTGCGGAAAAGGCTGTCTTGGAACAATTTGGATTCCCTTTAACTGGAACAGAGGCAAGGTGTTACACTAATCACGCTCTGTCTTATGACCAGGCAAAGCGGGTGCCTCGATGGGTTCTTGAACATATTTCTAAAAGCAAGATAATGGGTAGGTGGTTGGATAAAAAATTGAAGTAACAGTATTTACAAAAGATGTCTCCAAATTTGAAACAGGGGTGATTATCAATATTCACAACTTTTTCATATCATAGCACATGTAGAAAATTGTATTTATATGGCTTACTGGTTAAATCAACCCTGCCTGGTAGCCAGAAAGCCAGACCCTTTCCAACTGTCTCAGGGTGGAAAAGATCCATTATCTTGACACTCTAGTTGGGAGTCATAAATATTGTAGCAATGAGCACCATTCAGTTTTACCTTAACAAATATTTACGTGCCTGCTATGTGTCTGCCACTGTGACAACCCTTGGGGACATATGTGTGACCAGAGGATCTCTACTCCCATGACACTTTGAGTTGGGAGAGTGGGTTGACCTATTAAACAGATAATTATGGATGTATAATTATAATAATTTTTTCAAAGGAAGTGATTGCAAGTTAGTATAGTATAATTAAGGAACAGTAAACAGTTTGATAAGTGGCTGGGAGCGGTGGCTCACATGTGTAATCCCAGTACTTTGGGAGGCTGAGGCGTTTCAGCTCTGGAGTTTGAGACCAGCCTGGCCAACATGGCGAAACCCTGTTTCTACAAAAAATACAAAAGTTAGCTGGCCATGGTGGTGTACTCCTGTAGTCCCAGCTACTTGGGGGACTGAGATGGGAGGATCTCTTGAGCCCAGGAGGTGGGGGTTGCAATGAGCCAAGATATCTCATAGCATCACACTCCAGCCTAGGCAACAGAGGGAGACCGTGTCTCAGAAAAAAAGTGTGATGAGACATTATAACAGGATAATCTGATTTTGATTAGGAAGGCTTCTCTGAAAAAGTGGACTGAAGAGTGAATGGAAATTACTTAGGCAGTGGGTCGAGTGGGCCATGGGATGAGGAAAAGAGCATTCTGGGAAGAAAGGAACTCTTGCATCTTTGAAGGCCTCAATATGCAGAGGAGTTTTGTTCTTTTAGGGAACTAAAAGAATGCCAGTAGCTGGAATGAGGGAGAAGATGGTGTGAAATGAGGCTGGAGAAGTAAGCAGGTGTGTCAGTTCATTCCCGTCTTTATAGGGCCCTGTGGGATTACCAGGTCTTGGAAATTGATGTCATATTGGTTTCTCGGTAGATTCTTCCAGTTTACACTCCTACCGTCACTGTTTGTTCTCTTTCAAGCCTCACCCATGGTGAGCGTTACTGAGCTTTACCTATTTAATGTTGATTTTCCTTGTGTTTATTGATTATCAGTGAGTGTTAACATGTTGTGAATTAGTCTTTTTTTGAATTATTTACAGAAGCTCTTTTAGATAAAAAGGATATTTTGATGAGAGGCTGGGAGGGGTGGCTCACACCTGCAATCGCCACACTTTGGGAGGCTGAGGCATTTGGGCTCAGGAGTTTGAGATCAGCCTGGCCAACATGGCGAAACCCTGTCTCTACAAGAAATACACACATTAGCTGGGCTTGGGGGTGCACCTCTGTAGTCCCAACTGCTTAGGGGACTGAGCTGGGAGGATGTCTTGAGCCCAGGAGGTGGGCGTTGCAATGAGCCCAGATCACAGCACCCCAGTCCACACAGTCCAGCCTAGGCAACAGAGGGAGATGGTGTCCCCCCCAAAAAAAAAGTGTGATGAGAGATTATAACAGGAGAACCTGATTTTGATTAGTAAGGCTTCTCTGAAAAAGTGGGCTGAAGAGTGAATGGAAATTAGGCAGAGGGTTGGATTTATTTGTAGAAGCTCTTTTAGGTTAAGGATATTACCTTTTGTCATAGTTGTTTTGTTCCCTTCGTTACTTGCTTTCTAATTTGCTGTGTGTTGCACGTACTCTCCTTTGCTTTAAAATGCGTGGATGACTGCGCATCTCAAATGCTGATGTAAAGTAAGCGCGTGCCATCCTAGAGCGCACAGCAACCAGCAGTGACGGGAGGCTTGCAGTGTACTTGCTGCTGCAGAGAAACTGATGTAAGGGAGGCTTGCAGTGTACTTGCTGCTGCAGAGAAACTGATGTAAGGGAGGCTTGCAGTGTACTTGCTGCTGCAGAGAAACTGATGTAAGGGAGGCTTGCAGTGTACTTGCTGCTGCAGAGAAACTGATGTAAGGGAGGCTTGCAGTGTACTTGCTGCTGCAGAGAAACTGATGTAAGGGAGGCCTGCAGTGTACTTGCTGCTGCAGAGAAACTGATGTAAGGGAGGCCTGCAGTGTACTTGCTGCTGCAGAGAAACTGATGTAAGGGAGGCTTGCAGTGTACTTGCTGCTGCAGAGAAACTGATGTAAGGGAGGCTTGCAGTGTACTTGCTGCTGCAGAGAAACTGATGTAAGGGAGGCCTGCAGTGTACTTGCTGCTGCAGAGAAACTGATGTAAGGGAGGCTTGCAGTGTATTTGCTGCTGCAGAGAAACTGATGTAAGGGAGGCTTGCAGTGTACTTGCTGCTGCAGAGAAACGGATGTAAGGGAGGCTTGCAGTGTACTTGCTGCTGCAGAGAAACTGATGTAAGGGAGGCTTGCAGTGTACTTGCTGCTGCAGAGAAACTGATGTAAGGGAAAACTTTACCAAGGGTATAGAAAAAGCTGTGCATTTTATATTGTATAATAAAAATTGTGAGCTGTGTACCTTTGAGGCGATAAAATAGAGCCAGTTAATATTCTTTGAAAATAGGAAGCAATATACCTGTGTTTTACTCGATTTTAATGTAAAAGGTCTTCTATTTTCAGTAATGATGGACTGAGTTATTCAGACAGACTCTTCTTGCTGAAAACTGAAAATGTTAGTACATAAAAAGTATATATATATATTTTAACTTTTTTTTTTAGTGATGGGGTTTTGCATATGTTGCCCAGGCTACTCTTGAATTTCTGGGTTCAAGTCACCCTCCTGAATTTAGCCTCCTGAGTAGCTGGGATTACAGGCGTGTGCCACTGTGCCCAACTAAAAGTGTATCTTTTAAAAAAATCAATTAAGAAAAATGAAGAGCCAGCAGCATAGTGGTGAATTGTCAGGCCAGCGTTTGTGGGAGAAAGCGACTCCAAAGAGGTGTAAGTAAGTAAGCACAGTCCTGGCAAACCAGAACCACATTTGCCTTTGAATTCACAACATTATGGGGTGAGGAATATTGAAGGAAAGACCTAAGGCTCATCCAAGGAAGGCTGTTCTGTAGGTCCTGCGGTGTAGGAGCTCCTCCCATGTTACCCTGGGACTCCAAAGGGCGGCACCCTCAGGGAAGAGGGAACCAGGACTAACTTCCCTGCCCATGTACTACGTGGAAGGTTGTCTTGGCACTGAGCAGAGAAAGGTCAAAAGGAAGATAAAAAGTGTTCCAGAGAAGGTTAGGTCAAAAACTGGCTGTCATGCAGACTTACAGCCCAAATCAGTGCATCGAGTGGAGATCAGGGAGCCTTAATCCCTGAGCTTGGTTTAATGTGGTTCTCCACTGGTAATGTTGCTAGACACCTTCCAGCAGCATATTTATATCTTTTCTCAAGGAAGGTATCTTCTTCGGCCTTTGGAAATTCTTACAAAGAGTTTTTCAAGGGTATTGGGCACCAGGCAAAGAATTAAGTGTAGAAGGAAATGATTCTAATGGTAATGACACTAAGAAATTTACTAATGATAATTTTTTCTATATTATTCTTTATAAAGTGATTCTAAAAAGCTAATATTTGATGCTTTACTGTGAACTTTGGGATCCGATAGTAAATTTTTCTTGGCTGAATGAAATCACCTTGGAATCAGTGACTTCATTGCTCTCCACTTTACACTTCTTCGAGTAGCAGTCTGAGTATGTTTTGTTTGTTCTCATAATTTTTGTAGTTTAAGAAGATCTTACCTCATGATAGCGCAATAGTTAGCGTTAGGATTTGCTAACGTTTTCTGTGGCAAACCATTCTGGAGGTGTCAGAAAGTAAACAAAATCTGAGATTTCTTTTCTCCTATGTGATACTCAAATATTCTGTTTTAGCAGTTTCTGGGTGGAGCTCATAATTTAAATGTTTATTTTGTCATGGCTTAAGAGGCAGTAAGCAAGATATCAGAGACACCCCTCTTCCCAAGGCTGTGCCTGCCTGGAACAGATTGTTTTGTGTCCATATATATCCATTATTTCAGAACACACAAACTTGTCAAATGCAATTCTGCAAAATACAATACATGGTGTCTTGTTAAAAAAAAATAAGAGTTTATTTAGTAGCCAAGCTTTTTATATAGTTTAGCATTTTGACTGGTGATTTTTTTTTACTTAAATACAATTCAGAGGAGTTTTACTTTAACTGGAAAGGCCAGAGTCAAAATTATATGAGATAGCTACACTATATGAAAAGCATTCTTTCCTAGACTAGTACTTTCTAAATTCAGATGAAGTATCTGAACTATCCCAGGAACTTGAGACATGCATGCAGTCCCTAATACTAGCTGCTTGGAGAGATCCCAGCTGGTAGCAACCAGCTTGCCTTGCTTAGAGAATCCTGAGGGATATTTGTTTACTGATAATGTACCCATTTTGTGTGTTTTTCTTCAGGTGACGCAGACAGAAAGCATTGTAAATTTAAGCCCGATCCCAGTATCCCTCCAACCTTCAGTGCCTTCAACGAGGATTACGTTGGAAGTGGGTGGTCACGTGGACACATGGCTCCAGCAGGAAATAACAAATTTTCAAGTGTAGGCATACTTTGGGGGACGGATGGGAATATGGGGCTGATGCTGTGCATCCAACAGGAATTAGAGATGAAAAACCCAGGAGCCAAAGCTCGAAACTGGAGAATCTCCATACTCTTATTTTTCTTCCGACTTTATTTCTCTTCTTTCAGTCACATGCGGAGACATTTTTAAACAGGTTGAATGAGGAAAACTAAGTGCTGTATGAAGGGAACTGGAAAGTCACTGGGAGCTGAAGCTACTCCCCCCTTTTTTTTTTTTTTTTGAGACGGAGTCTCAGTCTGTCGCCTAGGCCAGAATGCAGGCACAATCTTGGCTCACTGCAACCTGCACCTCCCAGGTTCAAGCGATTCTCATGCCTTAGCCTCCTGAGAAGCTGGGATTACAGGTGTGCCTCACCATGCTCAGCTAATTTTTGTATTTTTAGTGAAGACAGGGTTTCACCATTTTGGCCAGGCTGCTCTCAAACTCCCTGACCTCAAGTGATCCGCCCACCTTGGCTTCCCAAAGTGCTGGGATTACAGGCGTGAGCCACTGTGCCCAGCCACTTACTTATTTTTAATTAGTAATTAGAGATGGTCTTGCTTTGATGCCTAGCCTGGAGTACAGTGGTGAGATTATAGCCTGCTGTATGTTTTAACTCGCAGGCTTATATGATCCGCTTGCCTGAGCTTCCTAAGTAACTAGGACCACAGGCATATGCCAACATGCCTGGCTAATTTATTTTGAAAAATTTTTAAATTTGTAGAAATTTATAGAAAAGGTAAAAAAAAAGTACAACAAATACACCGATGCATTTACTTTAGAGATACAAATGTAAATTCTGCAACCATTGACAGTTGCAGACATAATGTTTTATTTCTTTTTCTTTTTCTTTTTTTAAAGACAGGGTTTCACCATGTTGTTCAGGCTGCTCTTGAACTCCTGACCTCAGGTGATCCACCCACCTTGGCCTCCAAAGTGTTTGGATTACAGGCGTGAGCCACCGCACCCGGCCTATATTATATGTATAAATAGTTTGCTCAGGAGTATGCATCATCTAAGAATGGGTATCTTTGTATTATGGGTGGAATATATGTAAATACAAGTATCTTACCGAGAGGTGTACACTAATACATTTTTATATATTTGTGCAGTAATATTATCTAAAATACAATTTATAGTCAGCTTTCCCACATTGTCCTAATTATGTCCTTTATCGATTTTTTGATCCAGTCGTGGATCACACATTACATTTAGTTGTCAGATTTCTTTAATCTAGAATGATTTCCCTGCCAAAAAGGAGAAGGAGTATCTTTTATGACATTGACATTTGTTATGCAAACTATTGGTGATTATGTCATTATGTCAATCAACCTTGGGCACTCATTGTAATCACCTGCAGAAGTTTTCACAGATCTGATGCCCGGACCTAAACCTCACACTTATAAAATCGGGAAGCCTCAGGGATGAGACCCAGGCATCAATATCAATATTTTTAAAGCATCAGTATCAATATTTTCAGTATTCCAGTGTACGCCCAAGATTGAGAGCAACGACTTGAAGGGAAGGTACTTGTAGCGTTGGCAGTTAGTATAGGTCAATAGCGACAATACAGTGAGGAAGAGCCTTGTACATTTGGGTCACAGATGTGAAGTAAATGAATACGTAGTGAAGATATTCAGAAGAACATTTTCTTTGCCACTTTTGAACTAGTGTATTTGTATTGTACTAAAATAACATTTGTGAAAATTGATCTTTGTTGAGAAACTCTTTGCCAGAGGCTTAAAACCAGAATTGACCTGTAAGCTTTGTGTTGGAAATACTTAATTCTTAGAATCCACATTACAGGTTTGGATTTTGGAATTGATAAAGGTAAGCCTACCTAGCTACTTACCTTGTAGTCCTCATTTTGAATAATTATTCTAAGAGCTTTCTGTCCTGGAATAATTACGGCTTTCATTTACTGAAACCAGTAGTCAGTAATTGCCTAGCACTAATGTATAAATAAGAAACTGTACTTCTCTGTCTTTTAAATAAAATATCTTGTCAAGGAGAAAGCATTTCAGTGCAAGTTACTATGTTTCTTTCTTTACAGAAAGCCATGGCTGAAACCTTTTACCTTTCTAACATTGTGCCTCAGGATTTTGATAATAATTCTGGATATTGGAACAGGTAAGAGATGAGGGTTTTAAAAGCAGGATTCTATGGAAGATAAATGAAGTGACAGGAGAATGTACTGATTGCCTAATAGCTATTTCTGTCTTTGTTTTTCAAAAGCTAAGCCTCTGAAGGTAAGTACTTTGGGCTAGTTTTCTTTGTTGTATTTTGGGAGTACAATCTTCTGTGGAAGATTAGACTTCAAAACATAGCCTATCTTTTTTTATCATAGTTGCCCCTGTTCAAAAGTCCAAGTTTTGAAATAAATTACTCAAAATAATAATCTTAATAATTGAGGGAGGCATCATCTTTTTTGAGTGTGTTCAGTGAACATTATTATTTTTTTTTTGTATTCCAATATTTTTTAGCTTTTTAAAAAAAACAGTTTTGGCTGGCTAGGCGCTGTGGCTCACACCTGTAATCCCAGCAGTTTGGGAGGCTGAGGCGGGTGGATCACCTGAGATCAAGAGTTCAAGACCATCCTGGCCAACATGGTGAAACCTGTCTCTACTAAAAATATAAAAATTAGCTGGGTTTGGTGTTGTATGTCTGTAATCTCAGCTACTCAGGAGGCTGAGGCAGGAGAATCACTTGAACCTGGGAGGTGGAGGTTGCAATCAGCCAACATTGCACCGCTGCACTCCAGCCTGGGCGACAGGGCAAGACTCTGTCTCAAAACAAAACAACCACAACAACACAACAACAACAACAAAGTTTTGTATTTCAGGAGCTCCTATGCTTTAGGTCAGTGGTTCATGTCTATAATCTCAACACTTTGAGAGGCCAAGGTAGGAGGATTGCTTGAGGTCAGGAGTTTGAGACTAGCCTGGAACAGAGTGAGGCCTTGTCTCTACTAAAAATTTAAAAAATTAACCAAGTGTGGTGGTCCATGCCTGTAATCTCAGCTACTCAGGAGGCTGAGGTGGGGAGGATCACTTGAGCCCAGGAGCTTGAGGCAATAATGAGTGGTGATTGTGCCACTGTATTCCAGCCTCGGCAACAGAGCAAGACCCTGACTGAAAAAAAAAAAAAGACTTCCTGAACTTAAAAAAAGTTGGGGTACAGTTTAATGTAACTATTAACCAGTTTTTGATAGAACCTAACTAAAATCTGGGCCTTCTACACTTTTCTGACACTGTCAGGTGGTCTCTTTATGCATCTAAAACTAACGGTTTGAGGTCCTTTCAGGCGATTGTTTTTCCCCATCTAGTACTTTGTGATTTAAAATGATTAAGAGAGCACCCTGCACCAGAGAGAAACTTCAGCAGTTGTCAGTCACGGCCACATTTGTTTCACCTACTAAAATATAACCACAGTACTATTAATGCCCCTAAAGAATTTAACAGTGATTCTTTATTACCAATTTCATAGTGAGTGCTCACACTTTCCTGGTTGTCTTTAATTTTTTGTTGTTGCTGGTTGGTTTGAAGCAGGATTCAAACAAGATAGACACATAAATTTGGTTGATATATCTCTTCAATTGGTGTTAATCTGTAGGTTTTCCTTTCTTGTTTTTTTTTCCATTCAAATTATTTATTGAGGATCTAGGATCTTCATCCTAGAGTTTCCTTTCCATATTCTGGATTTGCTGATCACATACCTGGGAAGCAGTTAACATTTTATTTTCCCAAGAGATAAATTCCTGGGAGGAAAACTTTACCTTGTAATTGGTCACATATATATATATGTGTGTGTGTGCTATAAAAATAGTTTTAAAAAGTATATTTTTAAGGCCAGTCAAGTGAAGCAGTGGGAGTAGAGAAGGAACAAAGAAGTGTGTAACTGGTGGTGAAGAATTAGTTGTAAACACCATTGCACTTATACCAGCCTATAAAAATAATTAGATTTTACTTTTTAGATAAGAAACTGAGGAATGAGGACATGCATTGCTATCATTTAGAAATCTCTTCCAACTGGGCTAGGTGCAATGGCTCATGCCTGTAATCCCAGCACTTTGGGAGGCCGAGGTGGGCAGATTGCTTGAGATCAGGAGTTGGAGACCAGCCTGGGCAACATGGCTAAACCGTGTCTCTACTAAAAATTCCAAAAACATTAGCTGGGTTTGGTGGCGTGTGCCTGTAATCCCAGCTACTCGGGAGGCTGAGGCAGGAGAAATACTTGAACCCACGAGACAGAGGTTGCAGTGAGCCAAGCCTGGGTGACAGAGTGAGTGAGACTCCATCTCAAAAAAAAAAATCTCTCCCAACTGCAGTGTAAGAAAGTACATATTAAAATTACTTGCCATTCGGGTGCCTGTAATCTCAGCTACTCAGGAGGCTGAGACAGGAGAATCATTTGAACCTTGGAGGCAGAGGTTGCTGTGAGCCGAGATTGTACCACTGTACTCCAATCTGGGAACAGAGCGAGACTCTGTCTCAAAAAAAGCAAAAAAGAGAAAAAAAACAAACCATTACTTGCCATTTTTATCTGGTACATTGACAAAAACAGTTTTTAAATGATAAATCCCAGCGTTATAAAGATTGTTATGAAACTGCTGTGGTGTAATTTGGATTTTTGAGTAAATTGATATAACCCTATTAAAAATGTTAGTTATGCATACAATGACGGGTCTTTAAAATAAATTCATTCGGTAATTCTGGTCCTTGAAATTTGTCCTAAGGAATTAATACAATGTTGCATTATATAAGAAATGTTAACATAAGCCCAGTTGTCCTGCAGGAGGAATGGTTGAATAAAACCTATCATCTTGTTGGATTGATACATACTTCTTGAAAGCTGGTTGGGAACTGTGGCAAAAAAAAAAAGTTTTAAGTTGATGAAATTCGAATTCCAGAATGTACTCTGAATGCATGTAAAAAAAAAGTCGATATTTTTGTGAGTGTATGTGATTTTAAAGTTTTTTTCTGTGCAGTGAGCAGACTGGGAACATCATTGTGTATATGCTTATTATGTTTTGTGCCACATTCTTGTTTAAGTTAATTTCTCAAGTGCAGTTTTTCTTGGCATCTTTCGTAGGGATTGATGTGATTTGCTGCTGTCTTACATGTGTATATGTGGGAATATCATACTTTTTAAAATTTGTTTTTCAGAATAGAAATGTACTGTCGAGAGCTGACAGAAAGGTTTGAAGATGTTTGGGTGGTATCTGGGCCGTTGACCTTACCTCAGACTAGAAGCGATGGAAAAAAAATAGTTAGTTACCAGGTAAGGATGTTTAATAGTCAGGTTTATGTTATCTGTATGAGATTATCATCTCAATTTGCATTTTGCTTTTTATTTTTATTAAAGAATTTTTTTTTGCATTCTACTTTTTAACTTAACAATATTCATTGAACACCTATTAGGAGTGATAGTCATAGAGAATATAGTGATGGATTAAAGCATCTATTGACTTCAAGGAACTCACAGTTTAGAGTGGAAGACAGATGTTAACAGTTAATTACATTCAAGTGTGACATGCTGTAATAGAGACACACGTGGTGTGCTCTTATAGAAGGACTGATGGGCTCTACTCATGTGGGTCAGGAACACTTAAAAGAGGAAGCGATGTTTCGCTATGTTTTGCCAGATGAGAGTCAGGAGTGGAGCCTCAGGACTCCAGAGGATGGAGCAGTATAAGCACAGGACATTTACAGTCAACATCAGGGTTCTGGGATTTATGTATCATTCATAAAGATTGGAGCTTATGTTACAAAATAGTGTGGGTGGCTCAAGGGGGATGAAGATTTCTGTAACAGCAG
This sequence comes from Callithrix jacchus, assembly GCF_049354715.1. Taxonomy (NCBI): domain Eukaryota; kingdom Metazoa; phylum Chordata; class Mammalia; order Primates; family Cebidae; genus Callithrix; species Callithrix jacchus. Next base: position 76,366,588 of record NC_133518.1, read on the forward strand.
GTGGACAGGGGTGAGATAGATAATACATGACTATTTTATGATAAAGACTTGGGTTTTAATTCTTAGACACTAAGAAGTCATTTAAGCATGGGAGAAATATGATATCTTTTGGGTTTTATAAAGAGTATTCTGGCAGCAGTGTGTAGAGAGATAGGTGGGAAAAGGTAGGATTTGAAGGGGAGATTAGAGGCAAGGAGATGAGTTAGGACATACAAGCAGTTGGAGTGAGGAATAATGGAACAACACAGCGAAAGTAACCATCAGTTAATAACTTGTTTGAGTGAGGAAGAGGGAGAAGTTCCAGGATGACATCCAGATTGCAGTGGGTTGACTAAATGGGAAGAAAAGCTTTTCTTCTAGAAGCTGCTTCTGTTTTATATGCAAGATACGTGAGCACTTTCATAGACTGAAAGAAAGAGAGGTTAAAGATAGGAGCATATAATGAGTGGTGTGCGAGCTTCAGACACCTAATGTAGCTGGGAAATTCTTAGCTAACCTTCCATATTGGCAGTTTACAAAGTGGTATACCTGAAGAACAAGCGTTCTTAAGAAAAAGCGTAACATTTTGAGTCTCGTCATGCAGAAATATCCTGAGGATTCTGCCAGGAGGGTGGCTGGAATGTTGTACCTTACTGTGAGGTCTGCAGAGGGCAGGGAACAGGTGGAGTGAAGCAGAAGAGGTGGCAGAGTGAGTAAAAAGAAGCATTGAAGGACTTGCTGGTAAGGCCAAAGAGGAGGTATATTTGGAGGGAGCACCTAGCTGAGCTCTGGAAATAAAGCAGATAGTTAATAAATGCTGGTTAGGTGAATGATGACTGAAGCGAGTCTGTGATAAAATTTAATAACCCGAGGAACAGATCTGGGAAACCAAACAACAACAGCGCTTTGAGAGTGTGTTCTTTCCACTGACTCGCTTATTATCAGCCTGTCTGGATTAGATGTGCAGTCGTGTGCGAGCATCCAGGCATTTGCAGAGGTCCGTATCAATAGCCCGCTTTCTCCTTTTCCACACGGAACGATTGATCCAACTCCTTCTGTTAAGTGGAAATGGTAGAGTAGTTTTTTCAAGGATTCTCACACCCTTGGAAAGTTCCAGTACCTATGGGGGTGAAGGAAGTCAAAGGACCTAGTATTTTTAAATGAATTCATTTAATTTCTCTCCTCTGATCAACTTGCTAATTTTAGTAGATTTTATAATCTTAGGGAAAAAAATGGCTTAAAGCCCTCTGTATTATTTTTCAAATATTAATTATTCTTTGTTAAATCTGCTTTATACTAGAAGAGAGTTTCTTCTAGCTTTGACTTATATATCAGAAGTGGTTAAATTACAGTTTTATTTGTGCTTTGTTTTCATAAAATTGAAAAATTTACATGACTAACCTGTGTAGCAGAGCAAAAATTTGTACCAAGTTTAAAAGGAAAAATTAGCCAATAATTATGAGCATTTCACCATATAGTTTTTTGTTTGGATGTTTCTGTAAGATATATGCTGCCCAAATGCTGTAGTGGAAAATGTATTGTTTTTCTTAAGTTGGATCTAATTTTAAAAAATAGAACTGATAAAAATATTTCTTTTGCTCTTTTTGCTGAAAAGGCCTAGAAGCAGTTGTATGTCATTAGCAATGAGCATATCTTGAGACCCAGATATTGGTTTCTAAAAACCTTCTCCTTCTGAAAAGGCTCAGCACTTAGAAAAACGACTGGTTCCGGGGGTGGTGTGGGGAAAATTACAGAATCGAACATCTTATGCCAGAAAGCCAAGAAGTGCTCAAATGCTGCGGATATGTCAGAAGGACATGGGAGTCAGCTTGAAGGAGCTCCCACTTACCGTATCTGGTGCTACTACATATCAAAATCACGTGGATTATAAACCTATTGAATTAAATAAGAATCCATACTCATATTAGGTAAATATATAGGGTGTAAAGAAAAGCATCTGCTTACCATAGAATGTCAATTAATAAATTTGCAAGAATGAAAGAGTTATAAAAATCATTTTGCACATATCACCATAACTGATTCGGGCAAGAATCATCGCTAGCTAAAACTAGGGAGTGAAAGTTTTATGAGGAATAGGATATTTACATAGTCTAAAAGTATCTCCTCGTAAATTATTTACTAATCACAGTGAAGAAACACCCCCTTACCCAAGTGATCAAGTTTAGTATTGCTAGTAATGGGACTTGCTGATACGCCGTACTTCCCAGGGTGGGCACTGGGAGGATAAATAGCAGGCATACCCCAGTGGAGGGTCGAGCTGTGAAACAGCTGGCTTGTAATTTACAAATGTGTTCCTGTCACAAAAGACAACAGCTGAGAAACTATCTTTTCTAGATGAATGGATTAGAGAGTCATAAAAACAAAATGCACAGTATGATCTCAGATTAGATCCTAGATCAGAAAAAAGTTGCTAGAAAGGATGTTATTGGGAGAATTGGCAACAGTCAGGTCTGTAAATTAGATAATTGTATTTTTTTCAGTATTAAGTTTCCTAATTTTTATAATTTTCTCTGTGATTGTATAAGTAAATATCTTTGCTCTTAGGAAGTATATCCTGAAGTGTTTAGGAGTGAAAGGGTGTGTCTGTGACTTTTCAAAAGTTTAGGGAAAATAGAAAAAGAGAGTGATAAAGCAGATGGAGCGAAATGTTAACAATTGGTGAGTCTGGGTGAAGGATGTAAAGGAAGGAGTTCTTTGTGCTGTTCTTACAAATCCTAAGCTTTTAATTCAGAATTTAAAAATTACATACTAAATATTATATAGATGTTTAAATAAAATATTAAAAGATACATTTAAAAAGTCTTCAGTGAAATGATACTCAAGCATGTTGAAGCTAGCCATGAAGAGTTTCAAAAGAGACCTATCAGCTCTCCTCACCTTATTTAGTGTCATACGATTGATCGTGTGAGGTCAGTCAAGATCAGCTTCCTGAAGAGTACACTTTGAGTAATAGTCTTGTTTTCTGTTTTTATTTTAAAGACTTGCTGGTCTTAGGTATTTTCTTTCAGATTCTGGGCTTCTAAGCTCATCATTAGTTTTGCATGTCTCTTAATTTATAGAACCTATCCATGCTCACACTAGCAAATCTTTAATTCTGTAGATCATCAGTTCAGCAAATCCTCAAATACCTATCATGTGGGAGGAAGGTGTACAGAATTATAAATGGCATGCTCCAAACTACATTCTTGATTACATTCTTCCTCTTCTGTATTTCACATCCTGGCGGTCATCTCTCACTCTTAGTTACTTTGAACCAACAACTTTTCTTCTTTTTTTTTTAAATAACTCTTCCTTAGACATGCTGAAGCTCTGAACACCTGCAGTATTGCAGAGGCCTCTAATGAGTTTCTCTGCCTCCAATTGTGTTGGCTACCAGTCTGTCTGGAGTCCAGAAATCCTGACAGAGAAAGAATATGTTGTTACTTTCCTAATTCTTAGAACCATAAAAAACGAATAACGTTAAAAGGACAGAAAAGCAAACTTTATTTATACTGAGATTAGGGAATGTTCACAGTTCTATGTCAAAGAATTTTTCAAACAATATGTGCAAGATAAAGTGAAATTTGGACCAAATTATAAAGGATGTTAATTTGACGTGTCTCCTCTTATCAAAGCATGGGACAGGGTAAGGAAGTTCAGACCTACCAGTAGCTGACCACAGGAGAAATTTCTGGTGTTTAACTTGGAGTTTATCCCATTACCTTGCAATAGTAGGAAAAAGAACGTATTTCATGTCAGATCCGACCTTGTATCTTTGCTTTGATACTTGCTTGCATGTGGTCCTGGGAAAATGACCTAACTTCTTTCAAGTTCAGTGTTATCTGTGGTGTTTGGAGAGTAGTAGCGTTTCCCTCATTGACTTGCGAGGATCGTTGTTAGCTTGGTAGTTCGCACATAGGAAATGTTCGGTGAACGTTAGCTGCTGTTACTCCTTTGGAGGCTAACCTAAGAATGAAGACAGTGTTTTTTGTACTCTTTGGTGCATGTACTCACAAACCTATGATTTCTAAGATTTTTTTTTTCTCCTTTCTTGTCTACAGAATCTCAAAGGTCAGGTGCCTCTTTATTAATTTTAAAGCACAATTTTTGTAGTTTTCTAAGCAGAAAGTTCATGAGTTCATGTTATATTAGGAGTTGTGAAGTTAGATACTTATATTAAGCATGATTTCGTCTTGATGCTTTTTTTCCCCTCATGGCATTAAAGTCATAATTGCCAAACTTTTAGTTAGCCTTGAATTTAAACTTTAAAAAATTTTAAATTATGCAATTATAAGTGCATAATGATAAAAATGTTAAATCTTAAAATGTGATTGTGGAAGTATATGACCTTGTAATGAAATTCAAACCGTAAGAGTAGGATGCAAAAGTAAAGTCTTACTTACACTCCTTATCCCACTATTTCCAGTTTTTATTTGTTCTGGTGCTTATTTCTATATCTCAGAATGAGTGCTGAAATATATTTTTAAATTGTGACTTGTCACTTACTAACAGTTAATTTGTAAAATTATGAAATGTGTTGTTTACTTCTCGTACTGCACCATTCTTAGTTTTAGTTCTTCTGTTGGTAAACTTTGCAACATATGCTTTACATAACATACTTAAACCTTTATTCTTGATCTGTTATTTATACTTGTCAAGGTTTGTAGCATTTGCATTTATGTTTGCTAGCTATAATGTAGTCTGAGCTTTGCCTGTAGCAGAGGTTATAAACCGAGGCCTCTTACAGCAAGTCCAGCCCATAGAGGTATTTTTTTGGGCTCACATAACATTTTTAAAAAAATTTTTTCATAGAGCTAGGGTCTTGCTCTGTCTCCTAGGCTGGAGTGCAGTGACACGATCATAGCTCACTGTAACCTTTATCTCCTGGACGTAAGAGATCCTCCCACCTCAGCCTACCAAGCAGCTACGACTATAGGTATGCACCACCACACCCAGCTAATTTTGTAAGTTTTTTTTTGTAGAGATGGGGGTCTCATTATATTGCCCCAGCTGGCCTTGAACTCCTGGCCTCAGGAGTTTTTGAGGAGATTTTACATAAATCCAGATTTTAGCTTCTCTCAAATCAGATGACTCCATAATAATTGGCATATCCTCCCATAGGCAACCAGTTCACTAGACAGGAGTATCAGCCTTCTCCATAGATTGAACACACATCTTCAGTTCACCAGAGTCTTTACCTGGCCTGTTGTACTCATTTACATTTCCTGTCTAGCCCTTATTGGTATTTGAGATTGTAATCCAAGATCTACCGGAAAATGTTTAACCAGCATTCGTAGTATCATGAGTGTGTAAATAGTATGTTTGCACCTATAAAGAAGTAGAGATAATTCTATATCATTAAATCAGTGCCACTTGAGAGAGAAGCGTCACCACAAACAACAGAAAAGCTGAGAAGCAGAAGGTAAGGGTGGCAGTGTATTATAATCGCTATTTTTTAAAATGGAATCTATTTTCACTTTCTAATTCAGACAGTTGAGGTCATTTAGCCATATCATCATATGATTTTTTTTAAAAAAGGTAAATTAGTTTTTTCTTGAAGATATATTCTTGGAGCCCTCTGACTTTCTGTTCTAAATCGGATTACTTGTCTCCTCCCTCCATTCCCTTCTCCTTTATTCCCTTTCTTCTTTCCTTCCTTTTATTCAACAGAGACTTAACTAAGCTTCTAGTAGGTACCTGTTGCTGTTCTGGGTGCTTCTGATATAGCAGTAGTAAACAAGGCAGAAAAGGTACCCTCATGGAGCACGCGTTATGGTGGAGGATATGCACAGTAAATAACATGCCATGTAGAAAAATAAAGCACAGTAGAGGATCCTATTGGGATGGGAAACAAAGACGAGGGGATAGGGCAGAAACCTGAGTGAAGTGAGGAAGCAAGCCATATGAAGAGTTTTTCCGCTAGAGCAAGTGCAGACACAGGTGAAACAGGTTTTCACATTCAAGGAACAGTGTTGTGCTCAGTGTGAGCAGAGCGGCATACGCAGGAGGAGGAGAAGGTAAATTGTAGAGGGAGGCAATGGCAAGAAGTGTGGATTGTATTAAGTGAGATGGGACTCTTGAGTGCTGTGATCTGGTTGGTAGCATAGTCTGGTTTGCATTTTTAAAGTACACACCAGCTTCTGCTGAAGAATAGAAGAAAGTGTAGAAACTGGAAGGCCGGTTAAGAGACTGGTGGAATTGTCTACATGAGGAATGATCGTGTGAATAGGGTGGGGGGTGGTGGAAATGTCGAGAAGTGTTCTGCTTTAGGATGTGCTTGAAAGTGGTCGGCACATGAGATGTTGAAAGCTGAGATGAGATTGTATAAGTCAGTATAGACAGGAGAGAACAATCAATTGAGTTCTGAGCCCTGGAGCACTCGGTCGTTTAGAGGTCGGGAAGAGGAAGATCCAACAAATAGTCAGAGGAGCAGCCTTTGAGGTTTCTGCCCTATCCCCTTGTCTTATAAGGTAGGAGAAAAACCGGGGCGGGGGTGATGTTCCAGAAGCCAAATGACGAGAGCGTTCGAGAAGTGACCACTTGCAATCCCATTACGCTTTCTTTAGTTTTAAGTTGTTTATACATCTGTCCTTTTGTTTCTTTTGATGATACTCCTAGCTTGGGTCCTTAAATTCCTCTTCCCCTTAAATATTTATCTTAAATCCTTCTTTTCCATCTTCTCCACCTTTTTTTTTTTGAGATGGAGTTTCACTCTGTCACCCAGGCTGGAGTGCAGTGGTGTGATCTTGGTCCACTACAACCTCCAACTCCCAGGTTCAGGCAATTCTCCTGCCTCAGCCTCCCGAGTAGCTGGGATTACAGGCACATGCCGCCACGTCTGGCTAATTTTTTTGTATTTTTAGTAGAGATGGAGTTTCACCATGTTGGCCAGGCTGGTCTCAAACTCCTGACTTCAAGTGAGCCACCTGCCTCAGCCTCTCAAAGTGCTGGGATTACAGGCATGAGCCACTGCAGCTGGCTCCCCTTTTTTTATAGATAAATTTTTTTGCATTGTTGGATATATCCTCAGTTTTTTTCTGGAAGAGTCAATGGATAGTAAACTTTCTGAGTCCTTGCGTGTCTGAAAATGTCCTAAAACTCTGAAGATGGGCTCAGGAACCTTTATGTATGACAAGCTCTCTAGGGTAGTTTTATGTACACCACCATTCTTTTGTGTGAATGAGGATGCTCTCTTTATTTGACATGAAGATGGAGAAGAGGATTATGAGGTCACAGGAATGTCTCATGAGGGATTACCCAAAGCTGGTATCACCAGGCCCTCTGCCAGGAGGACTCTCTGGAAGGAGCAGCCAGCTCACAGATGCCCTGCATCCCTCCGTACCAGTCATAAAAAAGTCATGACCATCCCTTTCTTGCCAATCTATCAGAGCTCCAGGGGAGAAAAGTGGAAAATTGTTTGGTCTTGGCCCAGGGCCAGCTCCTCAGTGAGGAACTTGAAGAAGTGGGTGCTGTGGCTGTGGTTCTCCTCAGTGGTGTCCATTACGCCTGTGGAGGAGATGCACAGCCGCACACGGGGCTCAGTGGACCTGCTCAGCACCATGGACAGGCCCACCGCACTCATCGTGTTCACGTGCTTCCTCATCCAGTGCTCTGCTGCCCATGCTCACATCCTTGGGTTTGCCCAGGATGGAGGCAGTGGCGCAGAGCCATTTCTCCAGCCCCACAGACCCTTGGTTGTTGGGTAAGTTCGTGTCTAGCTCTAGAAGGACATGGGCCACAAAAAGTGAGAACCATTATTTTTCTAGCCTCATCTGAAGGCAGAACAAGGCCTGGTACTTTTGTGAGTTGCACAGTAATTCTGCACATGCATTTTTCCAGTCACACACTTTGATTCTGATACCCTTTATTTGCTGGAACACTTCTGCAGGGGTGGCAAAAATATCAGTATCAGCTTTGGCGTTTTCCTCTTTATCTTAACAATGTCATCACATTTATCTTTCATCTTCCAGAGGTTCTTGGCAGTACTTAGTCCACTAATGCACTAGTCTGTCGTCTTTCAACACTGCTTTGAATGTGTTCTGCTTTATACCTTTTTACTGCCATTCCATATATATATATGTGGATATCCATAAATTTATTTAGATATTTAAATAAAATATTTAAAAATATATTAGTTTGTCAGTGAAACTATTTTATATATATCCATAAATAGATATATTTTTATATATAAGATAAAATCCATATATGGATATATATATATGTGTGTGTGTGTATATATATGTGTGTGTATATATATGTGTGTGTGTGTATATATATATGTGTGTGTGTATATATATATATATATATTTTTTTTTTTCCTTTTAATTTGCAGAGGAGTGGATCAAAAACATGTGTTATTTGCCTTTTTTTAACTGGAAACCCTGCTTTAATCTCTATTTATTCTTTTTTGCAAAGCAGGTTAATTTTTTTTTTGTCTTTTGCTTTTAGCAGGTTAATATTTCTTAATGTTTTATTTGGAAATAATTTTAAATTTATAGAAAGGTTATAAGAACAATAAAAAGAACTTACCTGTATTTTTCACCTAGATTTACTGATTGTTAACATTTTGCGACACTTGTACTCCCCATATTACACATACACCTGTTTTTATTTTCTGACCCATTTGAGTTAGTTGCGGATATCTTGTCACTTTCCTCCTAAGTGTTCTGTCATGTAACCACAGAATAATTATCAAATTCATGAAACAACATGTAGAAATATTACCTAATTTAGTCCATATTCAAATTTTACCACTTAACCCCAATCATATCCTTTATATTTTTTTCTGATTTGGTATCCGACCAGGATTGAGCATTGCATTTAGTTACCATGTCTTGATAGTCTCCTTCAATCTGAAGTAGCTTCTGACTCAGCCTTTTGTCTTTAATGTCTTGGATATTTTTGAAGAGTATGGGCCAGTTGTTTCATGGTGTGTCCCTTTGGGTTTCTCTGTTGTTTGCTCATGATTCGTTATGTTTTGGCAGAATGTAGCAGCAGTGATCTTGTGTCCTCAGCGCCTGACATCAAGGGGTGCGTAATGTCAGTTTGTCTGATTATTGATGATTTTAACTTTACTTGGTTGAAGTGGCATCTGCCAGGTTTCTTTACCGTTTCTTCTTTTGGAACTTGTAAGTAATCTGTGGAAACACTTAAGCATCTTTTTCCTCTTCAGACATTCCCTCGGTAGTTCTAGCATCCAGAGATATTTCCTGCCTGAAGTAGTTATTACTGTCACAGTTGCTAAAGGTTGACTTTCTAATTCTTACTCCTTCATTCATTAGCTGACATTCTGCTGTTAGGGCTTTTCCTTGTTATCAGTGTAAACTCAGATTTATTCTTATTCAGTGAGTTTTAATGTTTACTGTGATTGTTCATTTGGGTGCTCACATTGCCCCAGATCTGGCCAGTGGGAACTCCTTCGGGTATCTCCTGTGTCCTTTTGATGTAGCCTCATCGTTTTTCAGCATTTCCTGCTTTCTGGTGTAAGGCTATGTTCCAGGCTTATCTTGGCCATCAGCCATTTCTCCAAGGAGCTCTGGATCCTTTTAGTGGGGATTGATGTTTAGAAACCAAGATCTGGACAGCAATTCAGATTGATTCTTGAGTGCTCACTCTGCTGTTTGGTTTGTCAGGTGTGTTCACCGCATTTACTTTTAGCCTTTTATAGTGGGTAGAGAGCCCCACAGCTCATAGTACATGAATTTCATTGCCTTTAATGGCTCACTGTTGAGAAGGCCTTTCTTCTCTGCTTTCTGTGTTCTTGTATTTCTTTCTTCCTTTTTTTTTTTTTTTTTTTGAGATGGAATCTCGCTGTGTCGCCAGGCTAGAGTGAGTGGTGTGATCTCAGTTCCCTGCAACCTCTGCCTCCTGGGTTCCAGCGATTCCCCTGCCTCAGCCTCCCAAGTAGCTGGGACTGCTGATGCATGCCACCACGCCTGGCTAAGTTTTTGTATTTTAGTAGAGGTGGGGTTTCACCATGTCGGCCAGGATTATCTCGATCTCCTGACCTTGTGATCCATCTGCCTCGGTCTCCCAGAATGCTGGGATTACAGACGTGAGCCACTGCACCCAACCCATGTTTTTGTATTTCAAAACAGAGACTGACAGACACTGGAGGAAAGCAGTCACTGTGTTTGTGTGTACATAAAGTTGAATATTGACTCCAGGAATCCATATTTCTGGAGAAGCATGGTTTTTCAGTTTTCTCAGAAGCATATCAAACTGACATCTACTTTTATATATTGATGCTTTTTACTAACAATATCTTTGTAATAATACTGTTTTTATTAGATTTGGCATTATATTTCAAACCAAACTTTATTTCAGGTAGAATTTTAAACCTAAAAACCTTTGGTGTATCTATTAGATGAAAGCAAAATATAGTTTGTCAGTAAAATAAATTGGAAAAATTATCTTGAAATTCTTGCCAGTTTAAGAATATACTTGGGCCAAATTTTTGTATTTGTGCACACACACATGTATCTATAAACATGAGAGGTTTGGTTAAAAAATACAGACGTGTGAGATCTACCTAGGCAATGTGAAGAGATGAGAAGAGATAGGATACATGCTGAGAAAACAGCAAAGTTAGATTATTCATATAGGGAAGAAGACAAAAATAAAAGGAAAGGCTGGGGCCTGGTGGCAGAAACTCCAAATGACCAGGTAAAAAGTTCAGGCAAGAATTTCAAGATAATTTTCCAGCAGGCAAGGGCCTTTGAAAAGTAGACAATTGGCTGGTCGCGGTGACTCACGCCTGCAATCCCACGCTTCGGGAGGCTGAGGCAGGCGGATCCGGAAGTCAAGAGATCAAGACCATCCTGGCGAGCATGTGAAACCCCGCCTCTACTAAAAATACAAAAATTAGCCCGGCATGGTGGTGCGCGCCTGTATTCCTAGCTACTCAGGAGGCGGAGGCAGGAGAATTGCTTGAACTCAGGAGGCAGAGGTTTCAGTGAGCCGAGATCACGCCGCTGAACTTCAGCCTGACAACAGAGCAAGATTCCATCTCAAAAAAAAAAAAGAAAAAGTAGGCAGTTTATTATATAACAAATGATGTGGGTAAAATGATGTCCTTTAATGATTCTGGGAATGGGGACACAGGCTTGCCCAATGTTAGAGACGGATCTGTTTCTGTCAGGCAATGAATAATTTGAATCATGAATTCCCGCTTCCAAGGGACTGTCTTGCAGTTAGTGTGGCAATTCAGAATGCTTGGAAAGTGTTCTGTTTTTCAGATCTAGCCATTCAACATTTACTGCTTGCTTACAACTATACTCTGAACCTTATTTTAGGAGGTTGTACCCAATAAAAGGGCTTATTTAGTTTTCTGTCCAGGCAATGAAGCATATATGTGTTTTTACTTTGGAGGAAGTAAAGCAAATGAACTGGCATTTATTGAAGGCCAGGTATACCAGGCAGTATGTAAGTAGCTTTATATACGTGTCTCCTTCAGTCTTCACTACATTCCTTACAAAAAAATAGTGGTTATTCTCTCTAATAGACAAGGAAATCAAGGCTTTAAGGATGAAGTCTGAGGCATATAGCTTGTAACTGTCAAAGAGAACATCCAAACATGAATCTGTCTGACAATTGCCAGTTATTCATGGTGCTATTCTTTGAAGCTCTCAAGTTTATAGTAAATGAATTGCTGTGCTGTTCATATACAAAAGCTTAAGTTTAGCAGTTCATAAAAGATGGTGTGGAGAGATAGCAGTTGCAAGTGATATTTGCTGGCATGCAAAAATAACAGAAAATGGGCCAAGAGGAGGATTCCTTATAGCCAGGCAGAAATGTCTGTTAGAATATGTAGGAAAGGATCACATCATTATAGAACTTGAGTGAATGTGAGCCGGAGGGAAGATTCGTAGCAGTGATTTTATCAGAAGTGAGTCATCTGACAGCTCTAATCAGAGTCACCCCCTTTATTATAGCTGAGGTCATCCATGTGCTTTCCCCCTTTATTAGAGCTAAGTTCATCCATGTGCTTTCCCCCTTTATTATAGCTGAGGTCATCCGTGTGCTTTCCCCCTTTATTATAGCTGAGGTCATCCGTGTGCTTTCTCTGATGTTCCTGTTTCAAGAAGAGATTGATTCCAGACAAGTGAGACATACCTGAAGATTCTGGCGTGGACATTATAAATGGCCTGACAAGAAAGTGAGCTTCAGATTTTAGAACTTGGTGGTGGTGGTAATGTTAGAAATATTTAACAATCTGTGTTGTTTTATAGCAGTACTTTGCAAACTTCCACTGTACTAACCCTAAGGGGAGGAAATTTTGTTTTGTTTTTTTTTGAGACGGAGTTTCGCTCTTGTTACCCAGGCTGGAGTGCAATGGCGTGATCTCGGCTCACCGCAACCTCCGCCTCCTGGGTTCAGGCAATTCTCCTGCCTCAGCCTCCTGAGTAGCTGGGATTACAGGCACGCGCCACCATGCCCAGCTAATTTTTTGTATTTTTAGTAGAGACAGGGTTTCACTATGCTGACCAGGATGGTCTCGATCTCTTGACCTCGTGATCCACCCTCCTCGGCCTCCCAAAGTGCTGGGATTACAAGGGGAGGAAATTAAAAGTGCTCTCAGGAGTCTTGAGACATCACCTGGAGATACAGGAGTAATATATATATTTGTAAGTCTCTTGCTTTATATTTAGGGAATGCTTTTGTTCATTTCCATATCTGTTTTAATGAAAGTTAAATTATTTTACTGGTTGTCTCCCTACCCTTACCCTAATCTTCAAGTACTACTGACAGCCTAGAAAGAGGGTGCTTGTGCTACCGTAACGTAGCAGCCTCCTCCTACCCTTTAGCCCGGAGCAGGTACCCAGCGTGAGAGGTACCGTCTTCCAGGCTTTCTGCTGCCACGCAAGCATCTCCTGAGGACTTACAAAGAACACAGGGGGCACCACATTCTTGTTGACTTTACCACACCTTGTGACCCTCACTTTTCTTGTTCCTTCTCCCACTCCGGTTCGGATTTGTTGTTTATCAGACTCCCGTGGTTTCTTTCTTTCACTTGATTGGCATGACTTTTCAAGGGCTTGGTCTCTTGATCTGTCGCTCTAGTTTTATTTTTGGAGTTTCTTTTTTTGTCTTACCCGGGGAATGTAACCAAATATATCTGTCTGATTCTAGCAGGTACATACTTTTTCCTCTCGATGCTGCTTAATAGTTTATTGGAGGCACAGTTACTGTATGTAGGACCTTACAAATGGCAGGCTCAATGTGATATTGTTTGTTGTGGGTCTCTTCTGGGGCTGGGTGGCACGGGTGGTGGTGGCAAATTGTCATTTCTGTCTCTTGGATGGGAGGGAACAAGCTCAGGCCAGCATATAAGAAAACTAGCTTCAGGCTGCGAATGAGTGCCAGCTTATGCATTGTATTTTCTGGTTAACTCCCAGTTGACTTCCAGTTTTTGCTCAGTATTGCGTAGAGTTCAGGGCAGCTTGGTGGTTCAGAAGCAGCAAGGATTTCCTTTGCATTATATTTTCATACCTAAATCTTACATGAAAGGGGTTGTTTGCTGACTCTCTGATTAACTAGACTTGGTTTATGTGAAGCCTGAGTCCTGTTCTGGACATCATTTGTGCCCAAGTTGCTTTCTCCCCTGAAGCCTGAATGTTGACTTGTAACTAGTCTAATCTCGCTTCATTACACGTTTCCCACTATCCCCCTGTAAAACCGACTTTTGTACCAAATGCAGTTGTATCTTTTGAATGATGTTCATTACAAAAATAGCTTTTTATATAGGTCTTATAGATTTTGAAAATTTTTTTAACGAACATGTCATTGTATCTTCATAATCATTCCATCAGAGAGGCATTTATAAAACAGAAAATAGCAGTCTACCCATGGAGATAGCCATCATGTATTTTATAAATGAAAAAACAGGAAATGGGTGGACGTGACTTGCAGCTTAGTGAAAGCCAGGTCTGACCAGCCCTCTGGGCTTCCAGCCCGCCAAACCTCTACTAGTGTTTAGAAACATTTCTGGAAGTCTCCCAATTTTTCCGAAAGTAGAAAAAAATTATTATGTAGGTTGAGTTATCTTTAAAGAAGACAGCTCTAAAATATTTTAAGATTGCTTTTTTTAAGTGTCTTAAATTTAAGGAAGAAACTGTTTTTTTTCCCTGAATATCCAACTAGGACCTGTCCCTGCATTAGACAGATTAAAGATGTTTGCTTCCTAAGAGCAGAGCAGACAATCAGAAAAGAGATGAAAAGAGATGAGTGATGGCCAAGTTTTTATTTTTCTCCTTAGTTCTAGGGATAGTATTTTACCCCTTTGAAATATTGTGAGGTGGTCATGGGTAGAAGGATCACATCTGTGGTTCCTAATAGGAATTTCTGTGTCCATGAGGTTTCTCAAAAGTAGAATCGAAGTCCCCTAGCAATTTTAAGAGTTTTTTTTTTTTAGAAAAAAAAGGAGAGAAGGAAAGAAAGAAAAAAAAAGGAGTGAAGGAGAGGAAGAAAGAGGAAGAAAAAGAGGGAGAGAGAACGGGAATGTTGCTTTATACTAAAAATGGGTATTGAAAACCTCTTATGCCAATAATTGTGCTTAATAATGGCCGATCGATATTTCATTTAAACGTATGAGTAGGTGCGCTGTGGTACTGACAAGAATGTATATTTTGTGTCTTTAAAGTGGAGAGCTCTATAAATATTTATTAAGTTTACTTGTTCTGGATCTGACTTCAAGTCCTGGATATCCTTATTAATTTTCTGTCTCGTTGATCTATAAGTCTCCCACTATTATTGTGTGGGAGTCTAGGGAGTCTAAGTCTCTTTATGGCTCTTATGTATCTGGGTGTTAGGCTCGCTAGCTCTTCTTGTTGCATTGATCCTTTTACCACTATATCTTTGTTGCTTTAAAATCTGTTTTATCAGAGGTGAGAATTGCAACTCCTGCTTTTTATTTATTTATTTTTGCTCTCCATTTGGTTGGTAAATCTTTCTCCATCCCTTTGTTTCGAGTCTTTATGAGTTTTTAAACACCTGTAGAAATGACAGATTTCCGTAAAGTAAAGCTGGAGAACTGAAAATGCCAAACGTCTTTACTTTCGGCTGGAATTTAATGAGCCTGATTAGAAGCTCTAGTTCGCAGCAATGGGCATGCTAATTATTTTTGAAAATTGCCATTTGTTTGTAGACAAGGAGTAGTCCATGAGGAGAGAAAATCAACTCGGTGTTCCTGAAGGCTTCTTAACGGTTAGAATCCGAGCTGAGCTGTGCGGCAGTGATAGGGAATATCCACGAGGTGGCACCAAGACTTTGTTTAACTGTTAGAACCGTAGTTCGCGCCTAGAATACTTGAAGCCCCTTTCACACACAACCTTTGCAAACCGTGGCTCAGCTGCATCTGTGCCCTCAGTTCTGGCCCCCAGCTTTCCCCCAGTCCCCTCAGTGCTGTTATTTGTGCTTTGAACTGGCACCTAACCGCATTCTACCTGTAGGTCTCGGTTCCCACTCTAGGTGGTAAGCTTCTTGAGTGGAGGTACCAGCTGCATATACTTTAAAGCGTATTCTTTTCTGTATTTCCAGCAGTGCCAGGCACAGGACCTCTGAGTTGCATTGTTGAATTAACATCTTTTGGTGATCTGTGGGTTAATTGTAGACTTCATAGGGTTCTCAGAATATTTTCTGATCTTCTTAGCTGCATAAATGAATTTTTGGGGTAAGGACTGGGATTTTGTGTCTGTAGTTTGTATAGTTTCATAGACTTAACTCTACAGCACACTCTGACCAACCCCTTTCGGTAACTTCACAGACACATGGTTATGGAACTCATTCCTGTGCATAGGTCTTCCCTGATGCTCTGCAGTTGGTCTTGGCAGTGGGACCTTCCTGTGTGACAGACAGCAGATGGCCATGGAGTTCCCAGGCTGTGTGCCATGTAGGTGGGAGCCTGGAAAAAAGCAGAAAAGAGACTTCCTTTGTAGCTGTCTTGTCTCTGCCTTATTTGGGCTCCCAGCAAGGATTCTTGCTGCAGGGACCTGTGTGATCAGGAAAGAAAACTGACTCTTACCAGGGAAGGGCCCGGGAGGGGAGTAATACCATGAGCATATTTTAGTTGGACTATGTCATTTTATTGGGGACCATTAAGTAAATAGATGTTGAGATTTTTCTTTTTCAGAAAACAGATAAGGCTTTTAAGCCAATTGGGAGGAAATTTGTAAAGATTTTGTAATAATGTTATTTCATTAATTTCACCCAACCCACACAACTCAGTTACGTTTTCTAGGCCTCACCCTGGCTCTGGCTTCCTCATTGTGTGGATACCATTCCAAAGTGTTTGGTTGGACAACATGTTTAGAAGTTCTTTGGTTACAAGCCCAAGAATGCAAAACTTTGAGCAAACAGCATTTACACTTAAGTAATTTAATTTTAGAAATTAGCCCTTGTTGAAGTGATCCTGGAGATGGTAATGTTGGTGTGGCACCTGGCTGCTTCTCTAAAGGCTGTTTAGTTCCCTGGTGAGTTTCATCAACTAAGGCTGTGTTTTTATTTCTAGAGCTGGAAGTACCAAGCTAGCAGCTGTGACCTTTGAATGTGGAGAGCACTAGAAGTTCTGATTATGAGATGAAGAGAAAATGACAGCTTTTCTTGTCCATTAAAAAACCAGTACTCACTCATGGCATTCCTTTGTCCTACAAACAGAGCAGAGACTGTGACTCCTGATCTTTGGGGTGACATTTTTTTATTTTTATTTTTTGAGATGGGGTCTTGCTCCGTTAGCCAGGCTGGAGTGCGGTGGTGCAATCTTGGCTCGCTGCAAGCTCTGCCTCCTGGGTTTAAGCGATTCTCTGCTTCAGCCTCCCAAGTAGCTGGGATTACAGGCACCCCTCACCACGCCCAGCTAATTTTTGTATTTTTTTTTTAGTAGAGATGGGGTTTTACCATGTTGGCCAGGCTGGTCTTGAAGTCCTGACCTCAAGTGAATCCACCCACCTTGGCCTCTCACATTGCTGGGATTATAGGCATGGGCCACCATGCCTGGCCTGGGGTTGTGTTATTTTAAAGAATATGATCAGAATTGACCTGTTAGCTTCTTGTCTTCTCTGAATTTCTGTGTCAGTTTATTTTCTTTAGCAGTGGAATTTAGATTCATTAGACCAGAGTGGGATGGTTTATAAGTACATTTCAGCAATGCAGTAAATAAATTTCCTTGGAAGAAATTTCTGAACTGCTAGCACAAGTTGGGATCACTAACATGGCTGCTTTGTTTTTAGGTGATTGGTGCAGACAATGTGGCAGTCCCCTCACACCTCTATAAGGTGGTCCTGGCCCGCAGAAGCCCGGCCTCTACCGAACCACTGGCACTAGGGGCCTTTGTGGTACCCAATGAAGCCATCGGCTTCCAACCCCAGTTAACTGAGTTCCAAGTGAGCCTCCAGGACCTGGAGAAGTTGTCAGGACTGGTGTTTTTTCCTCATTTGGATAGAACTAGTGACATCCGGAATATCTGCTCTGTGGACACCTGTAAGCTCCTGGATTTCCAGGAGTTCACCTTGTACTTGAGCACAAGAAAGATTGAGGGAGCCCGATCAGTGCTCAGACTGGAAAAGATCTTGGAAAACTTGAAGAATGCGGGGATTGAACCAGATGATTGCTTCATGAGTCGCTATGAGAAGAAGCTAGAAGAACTCAAAGCTAGGGAGCAGTAAGGAACCCGGACAAGAAAGCCATCCTAGTTTTCACTCAAGATATGTGTGATACCGTCTGTAATGGAGCAGGCATGCCCTCTTTAGGCTAACATATTTTAGTGGCTTTGCTTTTTAAAAATTGTTTTCTTTAAGACATGGGGTCTCGCTATGTCATCCAGGCTGGACTCCACTGGTGCAATCATAGCTCACTACAGCCTCGAACTTCTGGGCTTAAGCAGTCCTCCTGCCTCTGCCCCCTGAGCAGCTGGGACTACAGGCACACTTCATAACCCTCAGCTACCAGTGGCTTTGCTTTAAACAAATGATGGAATCCTAAATTTACGACTAAAAATTCCCCCAAAAGATGAAAGATCTACAATGTTTGACTCAGGAAGTAATTATTGAGGGAGCTGTGACACCTGCAGATGGAGGGGTGATCTTATGTCAATTTAACACGCATTTGTGTCCCTCTGGGTGTAGAGTATTGGGAAGGTGTTTTTTGGTTTCATGCCTCCATGCCTCCAAACTATGGGTTGTCTCTGATGTATCTGCTCAGCCTTCTTAGAACTCAGTGTTGTACATTTCCCCCCTCCCCACCCCAGGACCTGAACTGGTTTTGGAGGTGGCTTTTAGAAATCTTCTGTGTAGTTCCTGTTTACATGCACTGTGTATTTGTTTCTTCTTTCTCCTCTCATGAACCTGCTGTTTCTCTACCTCTATGTAGAAGCACTCATCTGCTCACTAAATGTTTCTGTATGTTAGGCTCTGTGCTTTACATGTGTTGTCTCACAATGACCCTCTGAGATAAATACCACTACCCCATTTTACCTGTGAGAAAATTGAGGCTTGGAGAGCTTATGTCTTACCCAGGTTTCACTTTTCCAAAGTAGTCATCCACAAAGTATGAGGCCGACAGATCTAAGAGAGGAAAGACAGCTGAGGCAGATTCAGATCTTTCTTGACGTGGATGGTGGCTTTTGATGCAGAAATATATACCTATTTCCGTGGGCGTTTGTGGGCCCAAGGCGTGCTTGGTCAGAAGAGTCTGGTTTCTCGTCTGCTGTGCAAGCCAAATGGACTTTCATGTCCTTTGAATTGAACCCTCCTTAGCTCTTTGGAAAGAGAGTCAGAGTGGGTACTTGGGAATTAGAGGGCAGGACTGTGTGCGATTTGTTAGAGCCCGTACTTGCCTCCAGACATACACTTCTTTCAGTGACCAGATACTGCCAGATCGATGTGTTCTTGTTTTCCAGGCAAGCTGTAGACTCTAAGAAGGGTCTACAGCCAGGCACTGTGGCTCAGGCCTATACTTAGCACTTCGGGAAATTGAGGTGGGTGGATCGCTTGAGCCCAGGAGTTTGAGACCAGCCTGGGCAACATAATGAAACCCTGTCTCTACAAAAAATACAAAGATTAGCTGGGCGTGGTGGTGCACACCTGTGATCCCAGCTACTTGGGAGGCTGAGATGGGAGGGTCACTTGAGCCCAGCAGGTCGAGGCTGCGATGGGCCATGATTGTGCCACTGCACTCTAGCCTGGGTGATAGAGGGAGACCCTGTCTCAAAAAAGAAAAGAAAAAGGTCTGCCCACAAAGTCACCAGCTTATGATTTGCTTGCCTCTGTGCCTGCTTGTCTACCTAGCATAGGGCAGGTGGTACTTGGGGCCAAAGGTCCAAAGACATTTTGCATGCCTGGTGGAAATAGTGGCTGTTCTTCTGAGCCAGATCTCTATTTGGGTTTAAATGGAGTCCTTTCATGGACCATCCTGAGTATTGTCAGTCAAAAGTCTTGGGGCATAAGAACTTGTCTGAATCCGTCATACCACTGCTGTCTTTTCAAGTGGTATTGCAAGGAAGATTTTTGTGGTGTGTGTGTTCTGAGAGAAATGCCAAGGCTTTAAGGTAAGGATAAGATGATAATGATTGGCTTTGTTCTGCTCTTTTGTTTAGGTGAAAAAGAAAAGTTGAGGGGTCAAAACACAGTAGCCTGATTAGTGCCATTCTGTTTTATCACACTGTTCCCATTAAGTTGTGCCAGTTCTCCTCTCCCCAGGAATGTAGAGCCAAAATGTCACTGTGACCAAACAGTCTGTTATTTTCTCTTCTCAATGGAGAGGTGATGGTGGGGCCTGGGTGTTTCTCCAGGAGTGTGAGGGAGAAGCTCTGTGGGATCAGTCCTGCTGCTCATCTCTAGAGGTGGCCTCCCAGCACCCCCTGTGGCTGTGCTCTGTGCTGACCTGCATTGCCGGCAGCCTTGGAGTTGCTGCTCCTGCTCCTCTTGCTCCTGTCTCTTCACCTAGATGGTAGAATCTCTATTTTTAGATTAATAAAGTTTCTTAGGTTTTTATTTCTTTTGAAAGATGCTACCCAGTCATTGTGATAAATGGAGGTAAAAGCTTGTAATACAAAGTTGCAGTCTGCCAGTCCTCACTTTTCAAAATTTATTTATTTATTTAAACGATTTGCAAATCAGGGAGACTTTGAAGATATTTGTTAGTGTGTAACAGTGGTGCTTGAATTGTCTCAACACTTTCATTAAGAGTTCCCCTGGCTGAGTTCGGTGGCTCACGCCTGTAATCCCAGCACTTTGGGAGGCTGAGGCGGGTGGATCACGAGGTCAAGAGATCAAGACCATCCTGACCAACATGGTGAAACCCCGACTCTACTAAAAATACAAAAAATTAGCTGGGCATGGTGGCGCGTGCCTGTAGTCCCAGCTACTCAGGAGGCTGAGGCAGGACAATTGCCTGAACCCAGGAGGCGGAGGTTGTGGTGAGCCGAGATCGAGCCATTGCACTCCAGCCTGGGTGACAGACCAAGACAATGTCCGAAAAAGAAAAAAAAAAAAAAGAGTTCCCCAAACAAACTTGAAATGTGAATAATTGGTTAGACGTCAGAATTCTCCTCCTGTCATATCACCTCAGCCCCTGCAGTGTGGCTGTTGATCATCCTGGACTCAGAATCAGCGTAGGCTGAGCCTGAGTTTCTGCCTTGTGTTCTCTTTACCCTCAGTCCCTGGTCTCAGAGAAAGGCTGCTGTGGAGGAAGTGCCAGTCTGGGTAGGCTCTTCTGCCGGAAACACACATCCCAAGTTTCTCTTCTCCCTTGGTGATACCTTTACTGTGAAATTCCAAACTCTGGTCTCTGAATTGAGGCTGTTTCACCACTGTTGTTGTGTGTGGCAGTACAAAAAATTGCAAAGGTTAGGAGAATGGGTGCCAGCTCCCAAATTAAATACCTGCGAATATTTCTGCCCCTTGTACCTTGACCTTCAAGCAATGGAAAACCTTTGTCTTTCCTTCAAACCTTTGATTAGAGCTATAGGCTGGGCTGTATCCTTGGGATGACTGAAGGTTGCCATGTCACTTACCTGCGTCCTCTGGCCTCATCCTTGTGAGAACATAAGTGTCATTGACATCAACTCCAGCAATCATGAACTTCCCATTAGCAGCCCATTCCTGAACCTAACCTGTAGTGAGGCGCTGCTGTTTGTTCCCAGCTCACTCCTTCATGCCCCTCACCCATCTTCCCTTCCGCCTCCTGGCACAGTGCCTCTGCCTCCTGTATCCTCACTCTAGTTCATTCTGGTGGATTTGGTCAGGGCTGGGCTCACATCAGGCGTGAAACTCCTGCTCCTGCTGGTCTCCACGGCTAGCCTCCACCTGGCATGCTGTCCTGGATGTCATCGTTCTTAGCAGTTGTCTATCAGGGATCCAGTGTTCCTTTTTCTAGTCTAGCCCCACTGTCAGGGAGCAAACCTCAGGTCATGAGGGCTAAGCAAGATGGACTGCGTTGACATGGCCCCATGCAGTTCGTGACAGTGAGGGTGTCGATGGGCTTCTCTTTCCTGCTCCTCAACATGCCACTTGTGGCCAAGGGGTGGACTGCCCCTGAGTGTGCCAAGTCCCTCTGGGGGTCACTGTGGCCTAGTGTCACTGCAAGGCTTAGCCTCAGCTGTGGCACCACCCCAGTATCGAACTTCCAGCTTTGTAAGCCACAAAGAATGCAGACCGCTTCCGACATCAGGCACCCAGCTGTCAGGCTGGATGGAATAGCAAAGGTTATCTTGTCCAGCGAGTCTCATGTTTGGCTCACATTAGAATAGATTAGGAGCATAGTCCTCCTCCCAACTTTATTTTGAGAAATTTCAAGCCCACAAAAAAGTTGAAAGAAGAGTGCAATGATTTTCCCCTACCCCAAATTTTGTCTCATGTGCTTTCTCTTTTTTCAAAATTATTAAAAGTAATTTGCTGGGTTTTTAAAAAAAGTAAATTATAGACATGTCACGCTTCACCTTTTTAATACTTCAGCTGTATCACCTAAGAATAAGGACGTTCCCCAATAATTCTAAAATATCACATCTAAGAAAATTATCAGAATTCAATATCATCTAATAAACAGTTCCTATTAAAATTTGCCTGGGCTTTCCAAAATGTCATTTAAATGGTTTTTTTTTCCTCCTAAATATAGATTTCAATCAAGGTTCATATTGTTATAACTAGTCTCAATCTAGAGTAATCTGCCTCAAAAAATAAATTCTCCAACTATTCTTGAGGTTTTGATTCCATAGATTTGATGTGAGGCTAGAATCAGTATTTTGTTTTCTTTTTTTGAGAGAGTCTTGCTTTGTCACGCAGGCTAGAGTGCAGTGACGTGATCTCGGCTCACTGCCACCTGTGCCACCTGGGTTCAAGCAATTCTCCTGTCTCAGCCTCCTGAGTAGCTGAGACTACAGGCGTGTGCCACCACACCTGGATAACTTTTATAGTTTTAGTAGAGATGGGGTTTTGCCATGTTGGCCAGGTTGGTCTTGAACTGGCCTCAAGTAATTTGCCCATCTCGGCCTCCCAAAGTGCTGGGATTAGGCGTGAGCCACTGCACCCAGCCTGGAATGTGTATTTTCTAGACAATCAACACTAGTGATTCTGCTGATCAACTAGGGTTTGGAGCCAGACTGACCTCTACTATACCTCCACCCTCTCCCAGTACATACAGCCACTGGACAGGAGTCCTTTGTCAGATAAGTGGTCTTCGAGCTTCCAAGTATCTCGAAGGGAGTGTGTTCTCCTATCCCTTTGGGGCCCTACGGTGCAATTTTCTTTATAGTAGATCTTCGTAAGATGAAATTGAAACCTTCCCTTGTAATTCCTACCCATCAATGACAGGCCCAAACTGCCATTCCAGGCCTCACAAAACTGGCTGGCACCTCCTTTCACCTGATAGTCCTTTTGAGATATTCAGCTTATAAGGACATGGGGCATCTCATTTCGCGTTCAGGTGCTCATGAATTTCAGACCTTTCACCATGATGATCTTACATGCCTTCATGATGCGGCAGCCGCATCTGAGCAAGGCTTTCAGGACGCAGTGAGAGCAGTCCTGAACTGAGTCCGGGAGATTGGCTGCTTTTCTCAGGGACACTCCACTTTTCACACCATACACCATTGGTTCCTGTGAAACTCGGTCCAACTAACTGCCTCCGGTCTTTTTCACATGATCTATCTGCTGTCAAATCACTTTCCCATTATGCACTTACATAGCCAATTTTTGGAGCACAAATGTGAGGTTTTATGTATGCCCAACTGTTAAGATTTCGTCTTGTTACAGTTTCTAC
This sequence comes from Callithrix jacchus, assembly GCF_049354715.1. Classification (NCBI taxonomy): domain Eukaryota; kingdom Metazoa; phylum Chordata; class Mammalia; order Primates; family Cebidae; genus Callithrix; species Callithrix jacchus. The sequence continues at coordinate 76,389,817 of NC_133518.1, forward strand.
CCATCTTCAAGTGAGTTCACATCCTTGATGATCCTGATTTGGCCATCTGACATGTTGGCTATGCATCCCAGCTTTGAGATAGCAGATTGGATAAACAAGCCTTCAATGTGTTTGTTAAAAACATTGAACATGACAGAGCCACGGAAGACCCCTTTGGTAAAAAACTCATTTTACATGGCAACCCGCTTCATATGCTCAGCAAGTTTCGTGTGATCATGTGCTCTGATATTTTCTATTCATTTCTGTTTCTTTGTTTATTTATTTATAGAGACAGGGTATCACTTTGTCACCCAAGCTGGAGTGCAGTGATGTGATCGCAGTTCACTCTAACCTTGAACTCCTGAGCTCAAGTGACCCTCCTGCCTCAGCCTTCTGAGTAGCTAGGACTACAGGCATGTACCAGCATGCCTGCCTAATTAATTTTTTTTTCTGAAGGTGAGATCTTGCTCTGTTGCCCAGGCTGGTCTTGAACTCCTGGCCTCAAGCAATCCTCTCACTTTGGCCTACCTCAGCGCTGGGATTATGGGCTTGGGCCAAGTTGCTCCGCCCATTTCTGTTTCTTTAGAAAGAAAAACACGGAACTGATTGCCATATGCAGAAGTGGGTCTCCATCACAATTTGCCTGTGAGTCACTCTGGGAGAGGGAGAGTGCCTGCCGCATCTCTGGGTCCACATGGCATGGCTGGGTCAGTGCTTTGGACAGCAGCAGTGGGTGGGGAGGCTGCTGTGGGGACTTGGGGTCCCACTTAATCATCTTTCTATTTACCAGTGCAGGGCGATTGAGGACAACCGACTTCATCCTTCTGAATCAGGTAGAGAAGGACCTGCAGGATTGGTTGAGGATTGAATAAGATAATATATGCAGTTTGGTAAGCTCTTAAATGGTAGCCAATTACTGTGGATTCTTGAGAATGATTACTGGTGACTGATGGAGGTCATCCTGATCTAAGAGGGTGAAGGACAGAGCCAGACCTCAGTATGGTGTTGACCTCTGGACCAGGTGGAAATGGTTCAGTCTCTTCCCAAATCCTCAGACTGATGTGTTGCTACCAGCCCTTTGAGCCTCTCAGTGCTTTGCAGTTTGCAAAGCGCTTTCCAGTCAGAGCTTATGCACACCACCATTTGGATCGGTGCAGTTCATCTCATTTCACAAACAAACAAACTAGGAATTTACCAAGATTTTCCAGCTTCCTCTCTAATGTTTACCCTCAACTTCCCCCTCAAGATTGTTGCAGTTATTTTAATCTGCCTTATAATTCGGTCATTCATGCATTTACTCATTTTGGTTCTACAGTGCCCGGCTAACTCTTTAGAGGCAGGCACACAATGGAGTTGACTCTTTTTCTGAGACCTCTGCAGGGTTTTGCAAATAGTCAGTGTTCAAGTAATGTTTTGCAGTTATGCAACAAGTCAGAAAGGTTGAGTGTATCCTGCTTGAGTCCTAATGTGCTCAGTCACTCAGGGCGGGGGGCATGGGGACACAGAAGGGTGGAGACCTAGGAGCTGCTCCGAGGCTGTGGGCAGGCCTGTGTCTTCAGAGTGCCCTTGGAGTTCAGGCATGCTTTTCCCGGGCACCCTGCCTTAGATTCTGCAGTATGGTCTCTGGTCTGAGGCAGTCACCCTGGTGGGAAGATGGAAGCGTGGAGGTGACTGTCAGAGTGTGTGTGTTTGACCCTGGGAGAAGCAGAGCTAAAATTAAGTCTTCCAACTGCGTGCCCCCCTTACCGACCCCCGAACAGGATCTCAGAATTATTTCCATGCTCTCCCTCCTCCAGCTCTAGTCACTCCACAGGCACAGGACGAAATGTCCTAGCTCTGGTGATGCCCAGAGAGAAAGATCTACCCAAATGTCCTCCAAGGCTGAAGGGGCGGGGACAGTGGCAGGCAGTGGCCTTAAGTTTGCTGAGCCTTCCTAGCCCCTTTGAGGCCTCGGTGCAAATGCGGCCCATCCAGCTTCTTAGACCACCAGGAAGGACAGTGTTCAGGTTCCATCCCCGCACCCAGGAAAGCCCCTGGCTTCCCCCACTAGCCTCTTGATTGATGTGCTCTGTGCCCCTACCCTGCGTACCACTTCAGAGAGAGTCTTTGACCCCTTGCCACCCATCACCATTCAGACACAGGTGGGGGAGAGCTAATCTAGGGGCAGGGATGAAAGAGCCCTGCCCTGGGGGGCTCCTACCCAAGGCAGGTGGAGCCTGGGATGATCTGATGTGACTGTGCTCTCCTTCCCTGCATGAGTCTCAAGTGTGCAGAGACTGGCCCTCCTCAGGATGATGTGCCCCCTCAGTCTTCCTTCACTATGGCCCTTGGGACTCTGCTCTCAGGGGTCCCCCAGCCGAGGTTCAGACTCTTTTGTGTTCTCGTCTGGGTGAGAGCCTGCCTTCCAGTTCCGGCTCCTCGGTGTCCTTGCCGCAGGATTTTAGGTAAGTGGCAGCTCCTCACTCCACAGTTTCTCTATCTGTAAAGTGAGGAGTTGGGGCTAGACAGGTGTCCAGGGTCCCTCCCCTTTGGTCTCTTAATTGTCCAGGGCACAACAATCCTTGGAGCAAGGCAGCCTGCTGGGGTGGTTTGTAGAGAAGGCACAGTGGGGCGGGCCGGAGGCCGCAGGGGCAAAGTGGGCCGAGGGCCTCTGAGGAGGTGTGAATGAGGGAGGCAGAGCAGGGACGGTGTGGACAGCCCTGTCCCAGCCCTATCTCCCGTCTGCGACACCCTCTCCACACCCCGGCGCTGATAAGCGGGTGTGAGCCACGGCCACCTTGTGACAGGCCCTTCGGCAGGGAGGGTGATGGTAGGGGTCCACTCCACTTCTGAATTCAGACGTCAGCATCTTTTCACCCCAACCCCCATTGCCCTGTCAGACTAGACAGGCCCTAGCAAGCAGGCACCCTCCCTGACAGCCCCTCGCTGGAGATTTGTTTCTGCTCCACGTGACCTTAGCCTTCTCAGAGATGGTAGGAGACAGACCTCCCTCAGTCCTTTCTGGCAAAGTGCCAAGGAGGATGACCGCCTCCCACCCCCGCCAGGCCTGTTCCTGCAGTGCCTGCTGATGCTGGGGCCTGGCACACACACTGCTTCTTATCACTGGGCAAACTTCAATGGCCGGTCCTCTTGTCTCCTCTCCTCACCCCATCTCCTCTATCCCTGTGACCGTCAGCTTCCAGTCTTCCCCCTCCAACTCCATTCCCTGGCTTTTGGGCCACTTCTCTGTCCTGGCCCACCTCTTTCCTCTAAGGCCACTGTTCACCAGAAGTCCCTGCCAGAAACTCCTTATTTCTGGGTTCACTGGGATGGAGTGGAGGGAGGAGAAAAATCTTGGAGAAAGAGACAGAAACTTGGAGCTCTAGGGAAGGGGAAGGAGAAGACAAACAGGACAAAGCCAGAGGCTACAGGAAACCCTTCAGGGTGGAGGGTCTTGGTCTGGGTGTCCAGCCCCCTGCACATCAGGCCCCCAGGCTCTATGGCCCTGAACTCTGATCTAAATGGCTCTCTTCTGTGTTTCGATCTGAAGACTATTTTGATGAGCAGGCTGCAACCACGCTCCTCTAGGCAGCCCCGCTGTGTGTGGTCTGTGGCCAGGGTGTGCCTGCCGTCCTCTGTGGGTTCCATTCTCAGCCTCTACCTGGCTTAGGAGGCATCAAAGCGTGCTAAGAGCACATTCTTGAGCCAGGCTGATGGACCTGGGGCCAAATCTCATGTTAACCAGGTCCGGGAGCCCAAGCAAGTAGTACGACTTCCCTGTGCCTTGGTTTCCCCATCTGTAAAATGAAAATCACGATGTGAATGATAGATCATACTACATACCTTGTAGAACTGTTGTAAGTGCCAAATAAGCTGAAATATGTAACCTGTTTTAAACCATATTGGGTACAGTGTAATTGCTGGCCATTAGTAATATTTTTGTAAATTTAATTCCAAACTTGGATGCAGAAAAGTTGCAAGAAATTTCCATACACCCATTATGCAGATTCAGCAATTGTTTATATTTTGCACATGTATTTTATCATTCTCTCTTTTGTCATATATATAAATATATGTTTATGGTATACTATATATTACATAAGTATACATAGCATATATACACATATGCACATGCACACAATTTTCGCGGAATCACGTGAGAATAAGTTGAAGACATCATGCTTTTTTGGCCCTAGCTACTTGTGTGTGTTGGTAAGGACAAGGATATTCTCTTACAAAACCACAGTACAGTTATCAGAATCAGAAAATCTAACATTGGTCTAAAACTGTTATGGAATCCACAGTCCATGAGTACATTTCACCAGTTCTCTCATCATATCTTCTTTCTTTCTATTTCTTTTTCCTGTTCTTGGGTCACTCATCGTATTCAGCTTTCATGTCTCTGTCGCCTCCTTTAATCTGGGAGAGTTCCTCAGCCTTTCTTTCTGCTTCTTATATTTGACAATTTTGAAGCGTGCAGGCCAGTTATTTGAAGAGTAATGTTGCTGAAATTCTGTTGCATGTGTCCTCATTGTTCCTTTCAGGCGACACGCTTTGGACATGATTACTCTGAAGGTGATGCTGCATCTTTCTCACAGTCTTACCTCAGGAGGCCCACTATGTCAGCTTTTCCATTTGTTAGAGATATAATTTTGACCACTCAGCTTAAGTGGTGTCTGTTAAGTTCCCCTCCTGTAGAATTACCATCTTCTCTTTCTAATTAGTAAGTAATTGTGGGGAGATACTTTGAGACTATATTCCTCATCAAACTTCTACCCACTAGTTTTTGCCCACTAATAATTTTTTACACCATCATTACTTCTAAACTTACCAGCTGGCCCATTCATACTGGCTCCTGTGTCTTTTGACATTTTTCTTCATCAGTCTTTGAGCACTTTTTTGTTTTCTGGCACAATAACATGTTCCAGGTTTTCTGGTATTTTCCTGGCTCTAGCCCGGAATCAGCCATTTCACCCAGGAGTCCTGGTTCCTTTTAAGGGAGAATGATATTTAGAAACCAAGATTTGGGTGCTGTGTGTGCTCATGGATACTGCTGTGTTATTGCTTCCAGTTGGCCCTTTTTATTAGCTGTTCACTTGGATGCATAGATGGTGAGGCCACTACTGAAGGAAGTGTGGCTTAGGGATGGAAAGGGGAAAGGAGCCGGATCACCTAGGTAGAGACTCCCCTCTCCCCTTCTAGCTCTCCAGGCCTTTCCCACCTTCTCTTTCCTCCCTTTCCCTCTTTATCATGACCTCATATTTCTCTTTTCTTCATCAAAATTCCTCTGGAGATTCCAGCTGTGGGAACCTCTGAAACCATCTACAGCGACATGTGATACCAGAGGCAGACAACTATGTGACCTTTGTGTGTGAACAGCCAAAGGCAAAGATAATTTATGAAAAAGTTTTTGCTGAGAACAATCCGGTGACAAGGTGATTGGGGAAGACACATTTGGAAGATTTCCACCTGGACGTGTTCCTTTTCCCTGCCTGAGAAGCACTCAGAGCAGAGCCTATGTGGAGGCTGGGATAGGGTGCTGTGGGAGGTCTGTTCTCAGATAAGCCTCTTCAAGGCTCTGGGGACCAGTGAGGAGGATTTAAATGCCTGGTGAAGTCCACTCTCTGTGTCCACAAGTCACAGGGACAGTTTAAAATGAAATAACTGGAGTTCAGTGAAAGCCACTTAAATAGTTTTCTTAGTTATGCAAATGTAGGGTGATGGCCTTGGTTCCCCCACTTGGAGTCAGTTTACGTTTTGAGACTAGATCCAAAGCCTCCTCTCCCTGATATCTCTGGTACGCAAAGCTGGTTCCTGGAGGAAGTGCATCAGTTGACATAGGGAGCCCAGAACCTCTGCAAGGGAAGAAAATACTGTCCAACTGCCGCTCCTGGGATGTGAATTGAAGGGCATTTGTTGGGATGGAGTGAGGTGGCCACAAAAAAGGCCTTGAGCCACGGGGCTTCTGAAATGAGATGAATATGAGGAATACACGAGTCTAGGGAGGTGAATGGGGCTTACAACAGGACTCACCTGTGTTTCCGGGGGTAAGGCTGTTCTTGGCATGGCATGAGGCTACCTGCTGGGAGCTCTGGAGACTCGGCCGTGCTGACACTGTGCCTGTGTTCCTGGCCAGGGACTGTGGTTATAGACAGGAGTGCCACCTAGATATGAGTCATAGTGGGGGGGCCCAGGATCCAGCTGACTTTGAGTAGTGACACTGTCCCTGTGAGGATGCTATGCGTGTCCTCAATAGTGACGTGGTAGAGCTGGTCAGACCCCCAATCCCTATTTCACTTGTTTTTTTTAAAAAACAATTCAGAAGATGCAAATTCCTTAAGGGAGGGACTAGACATGGCATGTCTAGTAAATTCTTGATGTCCATGTAAATTCTTGATGGGTTAACAGAAAAAATTAAGAGTGGATTGAGGCCACCTTTGTGCTCTGTGCCCAAGGGACAGCTCAGACAGCTGCATCCACAGATGCTGGAGAAGCCAGTGTCACCATCACCAGCGACGAATGGGCACTGCCTCAGCAGGTGTTGGGAACTTGCTCTTTTTACAGCTTGGCTCCCTGTGGTGGCTGTAAGAGGCAGGATCTGGGTGGATGGCAGCTGGAATTATTCATTCTTAGACAGAACAGGTCCCAAGTGGTCGTCCATTCTGCTTGCCAAGGTCTCCTAAGGCAGACGTAGGAGGCCTGAGGGTTGCCTGGGAGGTGATCAGAGGAAGCCTCTTGTGGTACGTTCACGGCTGTCCTAGCCAGAGACCAGAGACACCTCCTCTCCCACCTCCAAGTGCCCTGTCTACCCATTTTGTGTCCAGAATGGCTCCCAAGTTTCTAATTCTCTACTGTCCCCATCCTGGTCCAAGTCACCCTCATCTCTCTCTGTAGATCACCTGATTAGTTTCTCCTCATGAGAATAGAAAGGGATTTTTCTAAAGCACAAACCTGATTAGCATCCACACCCCCATCCCCAAATAATACAAAGTATGTGGAACAGTGACCCCTCCAGCAGCTCCACGGTGCCTCAAAGTCGCGTCCTCACTCCTTTCCTTGACCTCAGTGGGCTGGGCTTCCTCTCACTCTCTGGGTCCAGCCATGGGCCTTTTCTTTCCCTTCTAGAGTGGGCCACGTCCCTTCCACTTCAGGGCCTCTGCATCTGCTCTTCCCTCTGCCTGGAAATGCCTGCCATGGGTGGACTCCAATGCTACATCTTCAACAGAGGCTTTCCTGCCCCTGCTCCCCGGAGATTCTCCCTCATTGCTCTTTGTACTCCCCACCCCACCATATAGTTTTGTAACTATAAACAGCCTTGTTTGTGGATTTGGAGGCTAATATCTGTTTTCCTGACTTGACTGTGAGCTATGTGAGGACAGGGACCCTGTCTGGTTTTGCTCATTATTGTAACTCCATTATCTCTAAGATGCTCATATGTTGTTGCTAAACAGAGTGGGCCGATGCCTCGGTTTCTGCAGTGGGTCCCATATGTAGGCTGATCTCACCTGGTGGGAGTGAGTGAGTGAGGAAGGGGACCCTCTGGTTCTGGAGCCTCCAGTTGGCCCCACTGCTCAGTATTCATCCTTCCTTCAAATGTTAGCATGTCCACAAGAGAGAGGGCAGTAGGTAGGGCTGGCAAGGGGAGATGTGTGGCTTTATAGTGAATCTATGCTTGGGGGTGGGTGGGTTTCAGCCAGGGTGTGGGAGCAGAGAAATTGGCTGTGGGGGCTCTGTGGTGGGGCCTTGCAGCAGATGGGTGGCGAGGGCAGCTGAGGTGGTGGCTGGCCTGGAGGGGAGGAGGACATTGGGTGGCCAGGGTGCCAAGTGGGTCCTGGCAGGGGCTGGTGGCTGGGTAGGGCTGCCCACAGTCAAGGAGGTGACAATGAGCATGAAGAGCATGCTTAGTGGAAGTGAAGGACTGGGAGGCTGGGAGGACCAGAGGTTCGTCTCCTCCAACCACACCCCTGCTCCTTTCTCTCGTCCTCCTCACCCCTCTTGCACCCTGGCCGCTCGGGACCTCTTCTCCTCCCTGATCTGGTCTTTCAGAAATCTCTGGCCTCTACCCTCTATAACCCTTTGCTCTCCCAGCCTCCCAGCCCCTCCGCTGCCCCAGTCTCATCCCCACCGTGCCTCCTGCCCTGCCTGCGGCCCAGGCCCTGCTGAGCTGCCATACCCTTCTCTCATCACCTCCTCCTCGCTCCCTGTGGCACCCTGGCACCAGCCCCAGATCTGTGTACACTGATTTCCCAACATTTCTGTCCTCCTCCCCACCCCACGGGCTGCAAGGGAGGGGCTCAGGGACTTGAGATGCTTCCCTCGGGGGCCCAGCTTTCCCCCCGAGTCACAGAGGGGTGAAAGCAGGGCTGCTGGAGGCCTGGGCCTGCAGACCTGTGGGGCTGCCTAGCGGCAGGTAGAGGCTGGAGTGGGAGAGCATGTGGAGCCACTGCAGGAGCAGGACATGCAGCCCTGCACGGCCACACTGCTCTCCCCAGCTTTCCGCTGTCTCTTGGTCTTGCCTGGTGTCACCTGCCCTTCCCAGCTCTGCCTCTGACTTCTCCATCTCCCTCATCCTTTCAGTGTCTCATGGTCCTTCTGTTGGATGATTGAGGAGCTGGGCCTAGGCCATTTCTGGGGGTTAGGAGTTGGAGGTGAGCTTCCTGTTGCCTTGTGTGTGTAACTCTAGAGTCCATAGGTGGCTGGCTGCTGGGCATGCCCTGGGAGGGGAAAGGACCTGTAAGTGTGTGTCCATAAACAGAATGATTCTAGACTTCAGGGATGCTACTGTGGACAGGACTTAGAGATTGTCCAGCCCCCGGCCTCTCCCACAGCCATTTATAGATTAAAACATTGGGCTTGAAGAGGGAAATGGGATTGACATGAATGAGTCACATAGGGGTTAGTAATCATCATCACCGTCATCATACTAGACATTTATTAAGTGCTTGCTATATTTTGGGGATCATTGTAAATTCTTTACAAATCTTAATTTCCTTAGTCCTCGCACTACCCTGGGAAGCAGCTGTTGTTATTTTCCCCATTTTATAGACAAGGGAACAGAGATTGGAGCAGTGAGGTCAGTTTCCCCAGATCACACAGAAAGCTTGTGTCAGAGCAGTGGAAGTTTATCACACACAGGGAGGCTTGCTCCTTCCAGTGATGATGTAAGCATAGAAGCATTGTTGAGAGCTCTTTAAAACAGTGGCAGACATTTCACCAAAGAAGATAGAGAAATAGCCGATAAGCACATGGAAAGATGCTCACGTTACAGGCACGGTGGCGCATGCCTGTAATCCTAGGCTTTGGGAGGCTGAGGCAGGAGGACCGTTTGAGCCCAGGGGTTTGAGACCAGCCTGGGCAACATAGGGAGACCCCATCTCTACAAAATTAAAAAACAAAAAGTAGCTCATGCCTATAGTCCCAGTTACTCAGGAGCCTGAGGTGGGAGGATCCCTTGAGTCTGGGATTTCAAATTACAATGAGCTATGATTGTGCCACCGCACTCCAGCCTGGGCGACAGAGTAAGGCCTTGTCTCTTGAAGAAAAAAAAAGACATGCTCAACATCATTAGTCATCAGGGAAATGCAAATTAAAATGACAAGTTACACCCACTTAAATGGCTGAAGTTAAAGGGAAAATAAGGCTGGCAGTACTAAATGCTGACATGGACATACAGTACCCGAATGCAAAGCCAACAAATGCTTTGGAAAACATTTGACAATGTCATGTAAAATTAGACGTACACTACTCATATAGCTCTAAGATTCAATTCTTAGCTATTTACTCTAGAGATAGAAACATAGCCAGGTGTGGTGGCTCACACCTGTAATCCCAGCATGCCTGGTAGGCTGAGGCGGGCAGATCACTTGAGCTCCAGAGTTTGAGACCAGCTTGCGCAATGTGGTAAACCCTGTCTCTATCAGATATACAAAAAATGTAGCTGGGTATGTTGGTGCATGTCTGTAGCCCCAGCTACTTGGGAGGCTGAGGTGGGAGGATTGCTTGAGCCTGGGAGGATGAGGTGGCAGTGAGCTGAGGTCATGCCAATGCACCCTAGTCTGAGTGACAGAGTGAGACTCCATCTCAAAAAAAAAAAAAAAACCCCAAAAACCCAAAACATATAAGCCCACACAGACACATATATACATATGTTCATGGCAGCTTTATTCACAATGGCAAAAATGGTAAACAACTCAAATGCCCATCAGCTATTGAATGGAAAACACACTGTGGTATGTCCATATAGTGGAATACTATTCAACAATAAAAAGGAACAAATTCATACAGACAATGACATGGATGGATCTCTCATGCATTATGCTAAGTGCAAGCAGCCAGGCACACAAGGCTGCACACAAAAATTACTCCACTTACACGAACTCTCCAGAAAAGGCAAATCTATAGGAACAGAAAATCAATCAGTGATTACCAGGAACAGGGGATTGACCATGAAGTGGTGAGACAACTTCTTGATGTGATGGAATTGTTCCATATCATAATGATGACGGTGGCTGTGCTGCTTACATATTTGCCAAAACTCATCAAACTGTGCATTTCAGAAGGGCGTCTTTTATTGTATATAAATTATACTTTCCTAAAACTGATTAAAAAATAAAAACAGTGGGCTGGGAAAGGGAAGAAAATAGGATGGTCATGGATGGCCTTATTGCAAAAGTGACCTCTAAGACTTGGAAGAAGGAGGAGGGGAGCTAAAGCTGATACCTGGGGGAAGAGCATTCCAGGCAGGAGGGAACAGCCAGTGCTCCGGTGCCAGGCCAGGAATGCTTGGCCTGCTCAGGAACCAGTAAGGAGCCTGTGTGGCTGAAGTGGAGCAAGAGGCCGGGCCATAGAGGGTTTCTACGGGCACGGGGGTGAAGGATGGATCAGGGCTGGGTAAAGGCTTTTCCTCTGGGTGAGATGGGGCCACTGGATGGCTCTCAGTGATCATGATTTGACTCGATTTTAACAGGACCCCACTGGCTGCTGTGTGGGGGACAAGGGCCAGGGAGGAGGCCACTGCAAGAATCCAAGAGAGAGATGATGGCGGCTCAGACCAGCGCAGTGACAGTGGAGAGGTTGAGAAGTGGTTGAACTTGGGATATGTTTCCAAGGCAGAGCCAACAGGATTTCCGGCCGGATTGGATGTGGGGTGTGAGAAAAAGTGAGGAGGCAAGGATGACGTCAAGCGTTTTGGCCTGAGCAGCTGGAAATCCAGCTGGGCACCCCCGTGGGGGCTGGTGAGTGGTTTTAACTGTCTCCCAGGGCCTGTGGGTGAAGCTGAGACAGAGCCCCAAGGGAGGGGCTGAGCCCTGCTCCTGGCCCTGCCGCTCGGGGAATAGGCTGCACACACTGATGATTCCATTACCCTTTATTTATTGGCTTTATTGGTTTGTCATTTCCTTCTTGTCTCCTGTCTGGAGTGAAGGCTACAAATGTGATAGGTTGATACAGGATACAGGAGTCCCAATTCTCTCTCTTAAACTGGCCTCTCCTCTTGGGCAAGCCCTCCCTGCCCTCTGCCTTCCTTGCCACAACTCCTACAGTCTTCCGTACAGAAGTGGCCTGGTCCTGCCAGGGAGGGGGTGATACCTGGGAAGATGAGTGGCAGACACGGGCCCCAAGGAGAGACAGTTCCCAGGACACGTACTGGAGGCAAGCTTGCACCTAGGATCCCAGCACTCACTCCGTGACGTTCTGCCTCACGCTGAGGCCAGCACGGAGTCGGGCAGGCAGAAGGACAGGACATACTGCCAGCTGGTCAGCCCACATCCGGGGAGGGGGCTCCACTCTGACCTTGCACGCCTTTCTGGAATCTGAGCCGGCCTGTCTGTCCACAAAGGCTGAGATGATGGGGCTTTTCTATCTGACAGCAGGTGCCTGGCAGCTGCTCGGGGATGCCAGCTCCGTGAGTTGGCGTGGGAGGAAATGCTTGTCAGGATGGTCATTACACGTGCTGGGCTCAGGCTGGCCTGGCCCTGACCCCTGCCACTCAGGCTGGCTTGGGATACCCACATGAGGTGGTGCTTCCCGAAGGGACCCTGGGGTCCCCCTGGGATGCCCTCAGATGGAGCTTGGTAGCTGCCAGCCTTTCAGCATCATTTCTGAACTAGTTCCTCACCCATCCCCTCTCCTTGACTCTTCTCCAGCCTGTCTGCCTGCCTCTGTCCCTGGGAATGTCCTGGGGGCCCTGGCCCGAGGGGGTTTGGGACAGAAGCCTACCCTTTTCTCCTAGGGTTTCAGGTATCTCCCTGTGCCCCTCCGCCTTGTCCCTGACACAGACTCTGACTACAGCCTCCGTGCCTTGCATGCACATGAGTGCATGGTGAATCCACCCGTGTTTCTCCATCTGGTGAGACTTTCAAATGGTCCTGTGTCTGACCCCTTTCCAGAAAAACAAAGAGTGGAAGGTGGGACTGCTGGTGAGAAAAGGGGCAGGAGACTTGAGGGAACAAGAAGGGTTCAAATGGAGGAGCAGGTCCAGGGGAACTCAGCAGAGAGTGAATCAGCTCGTTGATCGGTTTGCTGCTTCTGCAAACATTCCCAGCTCCTCACCTATGCCAAGTACTGGAGCAGGGGCTGGAGACTGTGTTATGAACTAACAGCTCTAGCCTGGCCTTGCACAGCCCTTAGACCCACAGGTAGCCTGCACAGTGACAGTGTGCATAGAGCCATGGTGGTGTGCAGAGGCACCATGCCAGCACACGCAGACTCTCAAAAGCAGCCAGGGTCAGGAGACACTAGTTCTTGCGGCTTCTCTGAGCCCATCACTGGATGCCCTTTGGCATCATTGCCTGCCACAACACCCTTGCTTCACTCTGTCGCTGTCCCCATTGCTGTCTCTGCCTATAGGAGTGCCTGGGCTTCTGTCTCCCTGACCCTCCCAACCTCCTGGCCTCTGAGTCTCGTGGCCATCAGGGCTGATGGCAGAGGAGCTGCTGGCACAGGGGATAGGGAAGCTGCCAATGCTGCCGTGGCCCCCAGGGTGAGAGCTGACGTCTGTCCAGGAGTATCTCTCTCTCTGCCAAGGGCTGAGATCTCTGGGCTGCATGCTTTCCCACTGACACAGGAGCCGGCATCCATCATTCACAGAGCCACCCGCTGCCTGGACCCCAGCCTCACTCCAGAGTGACCCAGTGACAGCTGCAGCCTTGTAGCAAGCACAGGCCTCCTCTCTCAGCCTCAGCCATGTCCCGGCCTCACTCACTCCTCCTGCCAGGTCCCAGGCCAAGTGAGGGCCCACCTCAGGCAGCCAGGGAGACCCCACCCAAGGGGCTGGGAAGTCTGGGCTCCAAGCCTTGGTTTCAAGAACAATGTGGGAAGCTGCCCGCTGGCCCAGACCAAGGCAGTAATCAGGACCCCTGGAGCTTGTGAGAGAGACCTGACCCCCTTCACGGCCTCACAGTGGGTTGCAGCCTCACACGCGCAATAGTCAGAGTTACCACCACGTGCCAGCCGCCAAGCTAGTCCCGGGATGCAGTGCTGAGGAAAGCAGACATGGACTCTGTTCTTGTGCTGCCTTTAAGTTCTTTTCACTGAGGTTCCTGGTAAGTTTATTTTCTCTCACTCACCAGGATACGCACATGGGCACTCACCCAAGTTTTATAAGAGCTGAAACCATAGTTTTGCAAAACACTCACCCTTACCACATGAGATATACCAGTATTTTAAATTCTGATATTCTTTAAAAAAAAATTGGATGTAGTCTGCTGTTTGAAAAGCTCATGTCTGATTGGGGAAAGATGATTAACCCAGCGGTGAGTGGACTATCCCTGCCCCAGTTTTAACCAAAGAACCAGTATTGGAGGTTTCAGGCCACCAAACCACATGCCTCTCACGTGAAGTTGGTTTACAAGGGGAATAAATGGCGCCACCCACTTGGACCCCTAGTCACATCAAGGATGTAAAAAGCGGTCAGAGAGTGGAGGGCTGCGGGGCCCGGGAGCCGGTTTCTTTGGAGAGAGCTGTTGCTGTGCTGCTTCCTGGACCCCAGCCTTCCCTTGCAGGAGGTTCTGGCAAGGCCCATGGCAGTCACACCCACCTTCTCACCACAGGCAGGCCGAGGGGCAGAGCTGCTCACAGAGCTTTGAGATGTTGGCTACATGGAGAACCGGGCCTCTAGGATCCAGGAAAGCTCAAGCGGATGAGCAGATGTGGTCTGACTCCCACCCTGGGAACCCAGAGCAAGGGCTGCAGGTCAGTGTGCCAGGCACGGCTGCAGAGGGCACTGCTGTCAGCATGGCCCCCACCCAGAGTGGGTGGGACAAGCACTCCATGTGTTTCCTGTGGGCCAGAGGTGGGCAGGGAGACAGACAGCCAATGTGCACCACTATGGCAGGGCCGAGGGGCCTTGCCAGGAAGGGCTAGGCTCACAGTGCCCATGGGCAAAGGAAGACATCCCCAGGGGAACCCAGAAGAGAGATCCCACAATGCCCTGTGTGAGAGCATCTCTAACCATCTGCCTGGCCTGGGGAGGACAGGCCATCAGGCACCCTGTCTCTGACAAGTCATGGGATCAGATGCTCTCCTGGCCTGGCTGAGCCTGTATTTACAACACAAACTGATTAGACTGAGCTAAGACTGAGCTTCAAAGCTACAGGATCTGCCCGGGTTTTCTCCAGGGCCAGGGAAGATGATCGCCACTGAATAAAGCTGAAAGGGACAGGAAAGGACAGAGACCAAGGCTGGGTTCTGTTACATCCGGGGTTGTGTTTGTTCACATAATGGCTTTGCAGGTGTTTGTAAGAAGCGTGGAGGGCTGTGACAGGGAAGCATCAAGAGTGGGCACATTGTGGGGAGGGGCCCGGCGGTGTCAGGGGAGGTTCCCAGAGGAAGGGACATTCAGGGAGGCCTGAAGGTTGAGTGGAAAGGAGAAGAGTGTTCTGGCAAGGCTGGGACGAGGAAGAGCCTGGAGCCTTTGGGGGCTGGAAGAGATGCTGTTACAGAGGTTGGCAGGGCTGGGGGGACCTGTGAGGGGTTTGCCTTGATCTGAGGCAATAGAGAGCCACTGTGAGGTCTTATCCAGAGTGTAGTTATCTTGGATGAAAATATCACTCTGGTAGCTGAGTGGAGAAGAGTTTGGAATGGATGAAGTTAGAGGAAGGAGCTTCTTGGTGGCCTCCATGAGGTGCGATGGCGGCCTCACCCAAGGAACGGACAATAAGATGGAGCCAAAAGGTGGGATTTGAAAGATACAAAGGAGGTGGAGCCAGCGGGGCTTGGGCCAGGTGAGGGGTGAGGAGTGAGGGCTGCATGTGGCTGGGGATGGATTTGTGGGAGCACCTTCACAGACAGGCTCGCGGGGAGGCGGAGGAGCTCAGAGTTGGCTGGGCTGGGCCTGAAAGCTCTGGAGATGTGCAAAGCGAGCAGCTGTCCTGGGGCTGTCCTGGGGCTCTTGGGAGAGGGTTGGCCTCAGGAAAGATCAAGACTCTTCAAAGGGGAAGACAATGTGTTTTCTGCTCTTTTTGGGAGAAAGCATAGGGCCTAAAGAACTTGAACCTTAGACACCAGAGGATGTTCTGCCAAAGGCAGCTGAGCAGGCACAGTCAACAAAAGAAAAAGCAGACCATGGACTTCATGAAAACTAAAGTTTTGTGCATCCAAAGACAACCTCAACAGAGTAAAAAGGCACCTACAGAAGGGGGAAAATGTGTGCGGGTCATATATCTGATAAAGAATCCAGAATATAGAGAGAGCTTCTAAAAGTCAACAATGACAAATAACACAACTTCAAAGGACTCGAGTAGACATTTCTCCAAAGAAGAAATACAAATGACCAACAAGCACGTGTAAAGACATTCAGCATAACTGATCATTAGGAAAATGCAGATCAAAACCACAACGAGGCCGGGCGCGGCGGCTCACGCTTGTAATCCCAGCACTTTGGGAGGCCATGGTGGGTGGATCAACTGAAGTCAGGAGTTCGAGACCAGCCTGGCTAACATTGTGAAACCCCACCTCTACTAAACATACAAAAATTAGCCAGGCGTGGTGGCGGGCACCTGTAGTTCCAGCTACTCGGGAGGAGCGGGGAGGATCGTTTGAACCCGGAAGGTGGAGGTTAAGGTGAGCTGAGATCACGCCATTGCACTCTACCCTGGCCGACAGACCAGGGCTCTGTCTCAAAAAAACAAAAAGCAAGCAAACAAACAAACAAAAAAACTGCAATGAGAAACCACCTCAGACACTTTAGGATAACTGCTATTTGAAAAAAACAGAAAATACAAGGTGATGAGGGTGTGGACGAACTAGAACCCCTGGCTGTGGGAGGCAGTATGGCAGTTCCTAAAAACATTAAAAATGAAATCGCCACGTGATGCAGCAATTCCACTTCTGGGCACTACCCAAGGGAATGGAAGGCAAGGTCTCAGACACTAGTGCACTCATGTTCACAGCAGCATTATTTACAATAGCTAAAATGTGGAAGCCACCCAAGTGTCCCCCAGTGCATGAGAGGATAAGCAAAATACATACAGTGGAATATTATTCAGCCTTAACAAGGATGGAAATTCTGAACATTAAAAAAAAAGAAAATTCTGAAAATCCTGAAAAAAATCCTAAAAAAGGAAGGAGATACGTTGTAATGTGGATACACCTTGAGGACATGATGCTACGTGAAATAAGCCAGTCACAAAAGGACAAATATTGTGTGTTTCCACTTAGAGAAGGCACTTAGTCAAATCCGTAGGGATGGAAAGTAGAATGGCATTTCCCCAGGGCTGGGGAAGGGAGGAGTGGGGCGTTAGTGTTTAATGGGTTTGGGGTAATTTGGGCTGATACGAACGTTCTGGACGTGGATGGGGGTGATGGGGGTGCGGCAGTGTGCATGTAAACCGTGGTTACTGTGGTCACTGTCATGCTCTCAGCAGGGTCCCCAGACTTGCTCAGGACGAGGCCATCTCCCAGGCCCTCGGGCCTCTGCTACCACTCTCGTCAAGTCTCAGCACAAGGACAGAGCCTAGACCAGGTCATGTAAGCCTTTATTGGTTTGTTTTAAAAATATGCATTTTATTTATACATCAAGTTTGGTGAGAAGTGCTTGATTAGTTCAGACAACATCTGGCACTTGATGTCTGTCCCTCCCTCCTTTTTCCTACTCTCCTCTCCCCTCCTGCTGGTCATTGTGCAGTTCTGGAACTTAAAAAAGTGGCAGCCAGGCTAAAAGCTAAGGAGTTGGGTCTGGCTCCCCCTGCCTCCAGCCACACCGTCTGCAGCCAGCCCCAGGCACCTGTCTCAAGGATCCGGGACTGTCCACACACACAAAACCACAGTCTCCTTCCGGCCAGCTGGGCTGGCAGCCCGGCCTACCTCTCAATTGCATTCCTGCCTGTCCCTCGGGCGGTGAGCACCCAGGAGGGGCACACACCTCTCTAACCTTGGGAGCAAAGCACAGAGATCTACAAAAATAGGATTTCCACTTAGAGAAACGTCACTGGGACAGTTCAACTATGTATGTCCCACACTGGACTCAAAGGGAACATGGGAGAAGAGAAATAGACCTCTCGGGGGCATGGGTTGGGTCTGGGGTTGCCACCAAGGGAACTGGGGTGACAAGAAGAAACGTAATACTTTACTCGCCAGCAATGCCCCCTTCAGCACTGCCATGGGTGTCACAAATGTCCAGTTCTCCGACAGCTCGGCGAGGTAGGTTAGGAGCAGCCAGCCCAGAGTGGGCAGGTGAGACTGAGGTGGCCTGGGAGGCAGTGCCCGCTGGAGGGGGCTCTGAAGGAGAGCTGGAATCGGGCAGCCAAGCCCCTGCCTGCTCAGGCTCTGCCAATTGACCCTGTGACCTCATGGTGACAGTTCTCTACCTTAAAAGATTTGCATATGCTAAATAGGATTGTCAGCAGCTGAAGAGGTCCTGGGGGTAATTGGACTAGTAAAATATTTTTCCCTGAAAAAGCCTTCTGACAAGACCTGTAGGGCCACCTGGACCTTGCCCCAAAGAGGTCCTGTGTGTGGGTCCCATCAGGATCCCGGCTGAGCCACAGAGGCTGGACCTGACCACAGAGCCCCCTCTCCCAAAGAGGCCACGGTTCATTCCACTCGAGGTCCTGTGTGTGGGTCCCATCAGGATCCCGGGCATAGCCACAGAGGCTAGACCTGACCACAGAGCCCCCTCTCCCAAAGGGGCCATGGTTCATTTCCCTCTAAGGTGGGAGAACTGGGCCTGACCACCCCTTTCCCTGCACAGGGTGCAGGGCCAAGTTCCTCTCCTCACTCCCATGTCTCTGCGTGTTGAGAGGAGCTGGGATCACACAGAAAACTCCTCTGTGTATGGTCAGAGGTGGAAAGGTCCAGAGAGCCCCGGGAGATGGCAGAAGTTTCCTGTCTTCATGCAGGCTGAGGGGACGCGTGGCTGAGGGATGCTGAGCCTCTTAGCCCCAAACCCACATGCCTCAGCCTTCTCTGCCCTTGGCCTGTTGGGCAGGGCCTGCCAGGTTCCAGGAGCAAGGACAGGCTGTATGCCAGGCACGAGTGGGGCTGGCACCCTCGTGCCCTTTGGTTTCAAGGTTAATACTCTTATGGGAGGGGAGAAGAGGCAGTATCAGTGACCTGGGGCCAGCCCTGGGACCCAGGCCACTCTCCTCCGGAAGTCTTTTATTTTGTAGGACTGACCCCATGTGACCTGTGTAAAAACACAGGGAAAATGGGAGCGTGGAGATAACAGAAGGCCAGGGGGAACCCCGCAGACAAGAACCCCACCCTTGGGGCCACCAGGGAAAGGCCTGTCTCCCTTAGGCTGGGAGCCTAGGTCCCATGGCCTGTGTCTGGCCTCCATGTGTGAGGACCGTGTGTGTGTGCTAGTGTGAGCGGGGTTCAGCCCTCCCAGCATCTCAACTCAAGTGGGAGAGGGACCCCATTCTACCCTGGGCAGTGAAGGCCTGTGGGAGCCACACTGGAGTCCACTTCGGCTTTGAAAACAGAGTTCTGGCTGCTCCATAGACACTCTTGTTCAGAGTTAAGAAGAGACAGCGTGAATCGCTGCCCATGCCCATGGAAAAATCTTTAGTTCCTTGCTTAAGTAAAAAAATATCAAATATAATAAATTTATGAAAGCCCATTCACAACATATAGAGTCTCAGTTTTCTATTTCGTCTCCGCAGCTGGGGTGAAGTTGCTTTTCAGAGCCCCAGGGACTGCCTGACCAGACCAGGCCACAGGTCTGCCCGAGGCCTGCAGGCACAGGCCAGCTGCTCCGGGTGTCCACGCAGTGCCACGGAACTCTGGCTGGCTGAGCCAAGGGGCCGAGGCCCATTTCTCACCCCCAAAGCCAGGAAGGCCCCAGGGTGGTTTGCGACTGACTGCATTTAGGTTGGCCACGGTGCAACAGGCTGCTTTTCGGTGTGGCCGAGGCTCAGACGATGGACTCACGGTCCCTGTCCAGAGACGGGGGGAAGTCGGCGAGATCTTCGCTGTGGCTGTCGTCAGACCCCCGCACCTGGAGGTTATCGCTGGTGGCTCTAGTGACACTGTCATAGGAGGGTGGGAAGGAAGTGGAGGAGATGGAGGAGCTGGAGGGCAGGCCAGGGGGCCGAGAGAAGTTCTCATTCATCATGTAGGCGATGAGGCCCTCTCGCTCAGGGGCGTCCTCTTCGGAGAGGCCGCTGCCCGCCTGCTGACGGAAGAGGAAGGAGGCGTGCTTCATGGAGCGCTGCAGCAGGTGCCTGCGAAAGGCCCTCTGGATGACGGTGGCTGACACCTCCTCGTGCTTGCGCCGGAGTGTGGTGGTGATGGGCTCGTAGGAGATCTTGGATGGATTGGCTGCCATGAACTTCTCCTCCATCTGGATCTTCAGGGCGTCCATCTCCCCAGACTCCCCCAGGACCCTTTTGGTGAAGGCGAAGAGGATGTCCATGCAATGGATGCGGTCCCCGCTCACCATGGGCAGGTCCATATTGATGAGGCTTATCTGGTTGGGCTTGGCGATACGGAGTGGCTCAGACAGGGCATCGGCGAAGTCAGACAGGGCTGAATACTCGATAAACTGAGTGGCCTCTGGGTCAAACTTCTCCCAGGTCTCATAGAACATGTCGAAGTCGTCCTCACTCAGGGGCTCGGTGCTCTCCTCTGTGGCCACGCTGAAGTTCTCCAGGATGATGGCAATGTACATGTTGACCACGATGAGGAAGGAGATGATGATGTAGGTGGTGAAGAAGAGGATGCCCACGGCTGGGCTCCCGCAGTCCCCCCGAGAGCCGTTGCTGTTGGGCAGATTGGGGTCGCAGTAGGGGGGCCCGGTGTTGAGGATGGGGCTGAGGAGGCCGTCCCAGCCGGCCGACGTGGTGATCTGGAAGAGGCACAGCATGCTGTTGGCGAAGGTCTGGAAGTTGAACATGTCGTCGATGCCGGCCTCCCACTTGACATAAGCAAAGTTGGCCATGCCGAAGATGGAGTAGATGAACATGACGAGGAAGAGCAGCAGCCCGATGTTGAAGAGGGCAGGCAGGGACATCATGAGGGCGAAGAGCAGCGTGCGGATCCCCTTGGCCCCTCGGATGAGTCTGAGGATGCGGCCGATCCGGGCCAGGCGGATGACTCGGAAGAGCGTCGGGGAGAAGAAGTACTTCTGGATGATGTCTGAGAGCACAGTGCCTGTGGGAAACAATAGAGACTGTGACTCCTGGTGGCACCTCTTCCTGAAGCCAGCATCACTGTGCAGGGGTGCGGAGGCCTCTGTACAGCAAGGAGCCCAGGAGAGGTGGCCCTTCCGGGAGGACTGGGTCCACGGGGCGTGCTAGGACCCTGCCTGTTCCTGCCTCTCCGAGTCTCCCTGTCTGCATCTGTGTCCCAGAAAATGGGTCCATTGCAGGGTGCCTTCTCAGCTCCCTTGTTCCTTAATCTTCAGGGTATACCTGCACAATAGAGCTGTCCTAGGCCCGTCTTCTGCATCTTGGGTTCTGAGGGCAGAGGGGATCTGCTTAGCACCCTGCTGGCCCAGCTTGGACCAGAACTCAGGCCTTTTAGCTCCTTGCTATTTTAAGTACCGTTTGAGGACCAGCAGCCTGGGTGGTTATTAGAAATGCAGAATCTCTGCTCCACCCCAGCCCATTGCTTCTTAATAAGCCCAAATGATTTATGTGCACATTGGAGGGCATGAAACACTGGCCCAAAAATCAGTGCTCCCTGACGCCACCACGGCCAGTGTCTTCTCTCAGCCTCTCCGTGATGGTTCTTATCACCCTCCTAACCTTGCCTCCATTTAGGGCTTCACTACCCCTGGGTCTCCAGTGACTACCTGGGTTTGGAGTTTTAAGGGCATGGATATAAATGACAGAATAAAGAGTGAAATAAACTTGTCTTATGTTGGCCCAAGTGCCCCCTCCAGGCTCCTTATGTAACATCACTGACATGTGCCCAGTGTTGGCAGTCATGGGGCAATGGGCCGAGTGCTTTACAGCCATCGTTTCATTTACTCCTTCCTGTTATCCCAGGAAGCGAGCAGATGCCATCATGCTCATATCCAGAAGAGGAAATGGAGGTGAGGTAACTTACCCAGTTGCCACCTCGTGAGTGAGAAGCTGGGATTTGACTCAGACATTCTGGCTCCAAGTTGACCTCTGAACCACTCCTCTCTGGTACTGCCCAAACACCGGGTCAGGAGATGATCTCAAAGAACACGCTGCACCGTCCAAAGCCTCTGAGACTGTCCCTCAATGGTTCCATTCCTGCTGCCGTCCTGCATTCTCTAAAGCTCCTCCCCAGTCCATGAGGCACACTCTCACCCTCACCCTGCTTGAGACTCCCCTGGAGATTCCTGACCCTACTTCCTGCTTCCATCTGCCCCTCACTGTAGCCACAGCAGCACCTGCCTTAGCCCCTGCATTGTGCTTTTCATTCACCAGAGGCAGAGGTTGTATATGGCAGAAAGATGAAAGTCACAGTCATCCCAAGGCAGAGCCCCATGGGGGTAGAGTTAAGAGTCTGGGCTCTGAGCACAAGTGACAAAAGAAAAAAATATAAGTAAACTGGACCTCATTAACGTTTAAAATTTTTGTGCTTTAATCGACACCACTAGGAAATGAAAAAACTGACTAGGAGAAAATATTTACAAGTCATATACCTGATAAAGGACTATGATCCAGAATATGTAAAGAACTCTTACAACGCAACAATAAAAAGAGAACCCAACTAAAAGACGAGCCAAGTATCTGAATAGTGATTTCTCCAAGGAAGATATACAAATGACTAACACACACATGGAGAGATGTCCAGCATCATCAGTCATCAGCCATTTGCTTTTGCAAACCAAAACCTCAATGCGATATCACTTCATGCCCACTAGGAGGACTCCCATAAAAAGAATGCAGGCAGTAACAAGTGCTGGTGATGGGGAAATAATTGCAGTTCTCACACATCCATGGTGAGGATGTAAAAAGCTGCAGCCAATTGCAAAAACAGTTGGCGGTCCCTAAAAATTTTAGATAAGTGGTTTTCAGGGGCTTGGGGAGAGGAGAAATGGGGAGTGACTATTACATGGGTAGAGTTTCCTTTGGGGAAAGGAAAATATTCTAAAAGTAGATACTGATGATCATTGCAAAGCTCTGTCCATATACTAAAAAACACCGAATTGTATACTTTAAAGTGACTTTAAAATTAACTGTGAATTTTATGGTATGTGAGTTATATCTCAGTAAAGCTGTTATATATTGAAAAAGATCTGGGCTCCAAGGTGAAACAGACACGAGTCAGAACTGGGTCTCTGCTGCTCCCCATCTGTACGATCTCCCTCCTCTGATGCTGGATGGACTAGGTGAACTGCATGAGGCAGGTGATGTCTAAAGGAGCCTGGCATACACTTTGGCGGTTAGCTGCAGAAGTTTCCATCTTCAAGGGATAACTGCTACTCCGAGGGGCCACCTACCCCCCATCCCTGGGGCCCACCTCATTCTGATTGAGCTTCCTTCTCCTTCAACCTAGAGTGCAGGCAGAACTAGCCTCCACAGCACCTGCTCCCTTTCCCAGATTCATCCTTGAAGCTCTCTAAGCAGTTAGAGAACTGTGTTCCCAGGTTCCTCTGGAAGGTGGGGCTGGGAGGGAGTGCTGGATCCTCTGCCAGGTTGGTCTCCTTGGCCTGAGTGGGCCCTCTCAGATAAGTTCTCTCTGGAGGGGTGTGTGTATATGGTGAGGTGGGGGGTGGGCTAGAAATGCACCAGAAAAGGAATGAAAGAACCTAGGGTTGGACTTGCCATCACAGACCCAGGGGCTGGAGGAGAGGCCTGGCTGGGGAGGGCTGTCTGTCCAGCTGACTCGGATACTCACCCACGATGGAGAGGATGACAACCACGAAGTCGAAGATATTCCAGCTGTTGGTGAAGTAATAGTGGCGCAGGGCAGCCATCTTGAAAATGCACTCGCCTGTGAAGATGGCCACAAAGAGCAGGTTGATCTTGGTCAAGATGTTGACTTTCTCAGGACTTTGGTCATCGGTCTCCACCATCATGGTCACCATATTCAAGCAGATGAGAAACATGATGGTGACATCAAAGGCCTGCTTGGTCACAACGTCGAATATGAAGCCCTGGTACTTGTTCTGAAAGGAGAGGCAAATGGAAAGGGCTCAGCAGGGCCCTCGGGCAGGCTGGCAAACTGCCCATTGCTGCCTCTCATCCCACACCACTCACCTTCCCACTCAAAGCCCCTGCCTCACTGCCACAGAGACTGTAGGGGAAGAAGTCCCGGAGGCTAACGCCGCTGGCTCTCCTGCTGAAATGCTTCCTGGGCTTCAAGACCCCACCCCAGGGCTCCATCCTTCATGAGGCCTTCCATGACGGGTCTTCAGGGAGAGGTTTCTCCTTCCCTGAGCATCCTTAGCACACTGTTCATTGTGTTGTCTTTTAGTTCCCACACTCTGAAGGCTTGAGGGGAAATTTAAACTTCAACACTAATGCTTATGTCAATGCTTAGATTAATATATTTTCTCTACTCTTTCTATGAAATAGATTTTATTTTATTTATTCTTCTAACCATATTTATGTGTCTTTAATTGTAAATCAGCCTAGATTATTTGGGGGAAGAAATTTTATATATATATATATATAATGTATTTATGTGTATATGTGTATATATATGTGTAATATATATTTCTGTTCTTCCACTTGTTAAAGATTATAAGTAAAACACACACACACGTACATGCGCGCGCACACACACACACACACACACACACACACCTTTTTTGGATAATGGCTTGATTGAACCAAGGGAGTCAGTCTTGGAGAGGACACAGCTCTCCAGAGCTCCTGGCCCTCCCAACCAGGTGACTCAGGAATCTGGCTCCCTGACTGTTCTGGGGGTCCAAGGATGAGGCTCTGAGTGGGGGTGGGGTGGGGATTTGAAGGCTCCCCTGCTTTTCCTGAGGAAAGCCTGGATCAGAGACAGACGGGTTCCTGTGGGTGGGGAGTGTCCCCAGGATACTACATCCTTCTCATAACTTCCTCCCTATTTGTTTCAGGCTGGGACCTCTCTTCATGATCAGATATCTGATAGTGCCCCTTAGGCTGGGCTGAAAGACTGTGAGGTGGCCCTGAGGGCTGGCCATGTGGCACGAAGGCTTCCCAGGGACCCCCAGAAGATCCTCCCCACTCCCACAGAAGCAGGAGCCTAGCTCACCAGGGGCCGTGGGATGGGCTTCTGGGGCTTCTTGGAGCCCAGCTTCTTCATGGCATTGTAGTACTTCTTCTGCTCCTCTGTCATGAAGATGTCCTGGCCTCCTAAGTGCAGAGAGAAGGCGCCAATTTCATTCTGGGGTTCTCAGAGGTCCCAGTATGAGGGCACCGGGATCTTGCCTCCTTGATGGGCATGCCAGGGTCAGCCGACTGCCCTTTCCACAAGCCCTTTCCCCCTGCCAGCTCAGCCAGCCTGTGGGTTCTCTCTGTTTACTTGGTTTGCCTACAACTCAGTCAAAGCCCCTCTGATGAAGCTCTGGAAAGACCCAGGGCCTGCACATAGACCTTACCCAGGACCTCTGATTATGGCCCAGGTGAACAGTTGCAGCCCTCACCCCAGCTTCTCCCAGAAGCCTCATCTCTCAGGTGGATTAGGGCAGGCACGGGGCCTCCCACCAAAGCCCCTTCTTGTGTTCTTACAGGCGTAGGCATGCTACATCCCTGCCCACACCCTTCTCCCCACCTCATTCCCACAGGAGCAAGAAGAGGACCATCCCCAACAGGGACAGTGAGATGGCTCCTCAATCCCCTGGCACCCGGCCCTTCCCTGCCCAGCCCAGTGGGGAGCTGCTGCTCTACGTATCTTTTTCTTCTGCTGGTTGAAGTTGTCAATGATGACACCGATAAAGAGGTTCAGGGTGAAGAAAGAGCCGAAGATGATGAAAACGACAAAGTAGATGTACATGTAGAGGTTGTACTCCCACTGGGGCTGCTCCTCGTACTGCGAAGGGGAAATCACACAGGAAGATCAGACAGCTGGGGGAAGGCTCTCGCATGGGGAAGGGCGGGGGCAGGGGCAGAGGGATGGCTAGGGGTGTCCATTCTGTGGGAGAGAAGGTGTATCTAGAGGAAGGTCACCAGCCCAGTTCTGTGAATCTGTGAGCCAGAGGTGGGTGGGGATAGAGGTTGGAGGAGTGGATGGTGGCAGGAGAGGACAGCAGACATGCTGGGCTCAGGGCTGGCATAGTATCAGTGCCTATTCCGGTCCTGGGCCAATGGGAGGCTGTAGTACATGAGGACCTCTCTCAGTCTTGACTGAGCTGTCGGTGTGACTGGGTGGGGTGCAGGACAAAGAAGAAACTTGATTTGCATCTCTGTTGCTTCCACCCTATCCTCCTGGGGTAAAAGTCAGCAAGCTACAGTGAGTTTAATTTGAAAGACATTTGAGAATTTGGGGACTTCTTAGGAGACCAAGCAACCAGGCCTGGGCATTCCAGAGGCTGACCTCCAGAGTGACATGAGATCTTGCCCTTGTGGGCTAGGTTTTCAGATACAGACACTGATTCCCTGGTGGCCAAGTGACCAGGAGCCTCCGGCGCCTGACTTGGTAGGAGAGGCCACTGTGGCAACCTACCCCCCTGGAGTCCACAGCAGCATACATAATGTCCATCCAGCCTTTAAATGTTGCCTGGGAGGAAAAGATAAGATCAAGATAATCATTTAATTCTGCATCTTGCTTGAGCTGCTCAGGGCTCCAGTCTAGAGAGATGAAGCAAGCTCCTACAAAAAGCAAGCCACCCCACCCCACCCCACCCTACCCCTTCAGTAGCATCCAAATGCCTGGGTGGTCAGAGAAAAACCTTGTTTAGGGCTGGGGGTGGAGGGGAAGCTGAGCGGACACCCCAAGAAGGCCATGCAGCAGGGAATAAAGCTTCTTGATTGAAGCCAAGAGTCTGAGGGGGCTTGCAGGAGGTCTGCCCTTCAGATCCATACTCATTTCCCTTTCTAAAACATCACAGAATCCTGCAGTGATTCTGTCAGGGAGAAAGAGGTCGAGCTTAAACTCTGTGTTTTAGACTCTAGGGCTGACCTAGTCCCCCTCGTCATACGTCTCAGAGAACCATGTGGCTTCTGCTCCATGGACTTCCAAGGCGAGTTCCCGAAGAATCTCAACCTTCCCTTGTACTTCAGGGGGTTCTTTTGCCAATGGTGTGTTGTAAATGGTTAATGGCTGACTTCCCAGAAGGAAAGAAAAAACCCTGATTGTTGGTTTGCTGATTTCTCTTGTGTAAATATTCCCACCATGGTCGATTTCAGGTTACCAATGTGAATTACTCAATGGAGTGGAGAAGAGATGCATAGGAGCTTAGCATTATGGCACTTCCGCTGTACAGACACAATAGATGTGGGAAACCTCAAGATCATAGAGGATAATACTAAAAGGTAATGATGAATCTTCAGTATTTATTACCTTGTTTTAATAAACAGCTTGCAAAATTTCTGAAAATGTACCAGTGAGCTCTTGTGAGGTGGCACAAGCCAGCTCCAGCATACCACACCAAGGGAGTAAGGAGGGAGGCTGAACCACAGAGGGCCCTGGTGCTGGCTGCACTGTCTGCCCTAGTCTGGGCTGCTATGCAGAAAGAGCCCAGGAGACATGCTCGGTAGCGAGACTGACTCTCCAGTGAAGCCTCACTTGTGTTTTTGGCCAAATCCAATCCTACCCTGAGCCTCCTTTCTCAGCACCAGCCCAGCTAGACAAACTTCCTGTCTTATGAATTCTCATGAGGCAGGCAGGGCAGATGGGGAAGCTAAGGCCGCCCAGAGTAGGCAAGCTACTCCAGCTCCGTGTACCAAGAGGCCCTTGCCTATAGGTAGGTCTGGAAATACTTTGGAAACTGCTGGGGACCACCCAACGGACTGAATTCTTCCCAAACACGGGGTGCCTTTGCCTGAAAGGTGAGCGGTTCTTAATCTACAAAGGAGGCCTTTTCCTCCAAAGTTCTGACGTTCCGAGGGACAGCTGCAGGAAGAGACAGCTCTTTGGGTTTGGTGCTAATCTACCATTCTCCATTAGGCAGTGCAGGGAGGTGTCTGTGGGTCTACCACAGGGGCTGAAGGGATGGGTGGAGGTGTGAGTGGGTGCATACCAAGTTTTCAGGTGAGAGTCTGCTGAGTTTTCCTCTGCTTTGGGCGCCAGGGGCAGGTGTCTGGGCTTAAGATTGGGATAGCAAGACAAGCAAGTGGCAGCTTTATGCACTGTGGTTCTGTCAAGGCCAATGGTAAATTAAATTTATGGAATGTGTTATAATCACTGAAGCCACCACACTCACAAAATCACTGGAAACTCTAGAAGGATTGTGTGTGCTTAAACATTGCACATCAAAGATGGAAATATGTCCTTTTAAACAACGCGAGAGCTGTCACTATCTTTTATAACAGAGGGTGGCCACAGTCACGACCTTGCTAATAGTTCAGTTCCTGGGTAGTCTACAGTCTTTCATTTTTCAACCTGTGCCATCACACTGCCTAACTTAGAGTGTGAAGAGGCCAACTTGACTGCTGGCTTGTGGGTAACCCCCCATATAGGAGAGCTAAGCAGACCCTGGCACAGTTAGGGCCTGAGGAATAGCTCACTTTACAGTGTTACTACTCAGCTGTTTGCTTTTATATAACCCTTTACATAATCATATATTAGTTTATAGAAATAGGGCTTGAAGAATCCCTTTATATAATCCTCTACATATAATCACATAGTAGTTGATAGTATGAGTGCCTAAAGAATATTTCCCTACATATATACCTATAATTATAACTTAGTTCATAATCGGAGGAATGCCTAGAGTGGACACAGTACAGATCATGAATTAAGAAGCAGCTTATAATCAGAGGAATGCCTAGAGCAGACACAGTGCAGAGCATGATTTAAGGGAAAAACAGTTATACCAGGACAAGAATCCATGGCCCAGGGAGACAGCGTTCAGTATCCTAAAGATACCTGCTGTGTGGCAGACTTGGGGCAAGAGCCACTCCTCCTGATAAAGGAGTTGTAGGACCTTGCTCCAGTTCTCATGGAAGGCTGCCCTCAGACCAGCAATCCACGTTGGTGACTGTGAACTTTATCAGCTCTTGCTACTGTGCTGCTCGAAAAGCATCTTCCCATAGAACTCATTGGAAGCTGCCAGAAGGTGGCGGTAACCCTGACAGCTCTGTCACTGCTGTGTGACTTAAAGCATCCCCCCATAAATCTTCTTAGAAGTAGTTTGCCCATAGATAGATGTATTGCACACTGCACCCTCTTCACTGCTCATGGCCCACCTTCAAACCTCGGTGACCTAATGGGGGTAGTGCAGTAGGACTGCACACAGCCCCTCTTTTCATGAGAATGGGCCCCTTGCTGCACATTGTCCACCTCCTGGCCTAGGTGACCTAATGGGGATGGACCCCATGTTTTATTGCTCATGACCCTATCACTATTCTTAAAGGTGATTTCACTCACTGCCCTGCCCCCTAATCTATACACAATAAATACTCATGCTTCTGGACATTGGGGGCCTCACCTGACTCCACTTATAGGTGGCTTGCCCTCCCCCCCAGCCCAGCTGCATTTTCCTTGTACTTCTGTGTCCTGTCTCTTTATTCCTTGGATCCTGTGCCTCAGCACAGCATAAGGCTTACCCCATGACCCTGTGGGGCCCTCAGTCCTACACTGGCTGGGGAGTCAGTTCTACAGCAGCACTGACCTGTCCCCATACTCTGTACTTTGGAGAATGTAGTATTGGTTCTAGAACTGAAAGTCTGGGGATCTCCCAAGG
This sequence comes from Callithrix jacchus, assembly GCF_049354715.1. Lineage (NCBI taxonomy): Eukaryota > Metazoa > Chordata > Mammalia > Primates > Cebidae > Callithrix > Callithrix jacchus. The sequence continues at coordinate 76,418,972 of NC_133518.1, forward strand.
ATCCAAATCCCTGGAGAGTCCTGAGCCGCCTTTGGGCACCGTGATCCTCCTAGAGGATCCAGCATGGCCCCACAGTCCCCCTCCTGCCCACTTTGTGGGTGATGGCCATGCTGCTTGACAGCCAGAGGGAGGAAGGAAGTCCCCTTCTCTCCAGGACTTACCACCTGCAGAAGGGCCAGGTACCCGGCCCCCACGTTGTCAAAGTTGACTTTCACCTTGGTCCAGTACAACTCTCCGGTCATGTTCAAGGACTCACACTGGCTCTTGTTGTTCACGATGGTGTAGTTCAAAGGCAAGTCTCCCTCCGTCTGGTTGATGCACCTCCCAAACTTCCCCGCGAAGAGGTTCACGCCCATGATGCTGAAGATGAGCCAGAAGATGAGGCAGACGAGGAGGACGTTCATGATGGACGGGATGGCGCCCACCAGGGCATTGACTACCACCTCAAGTGGACAGAGAGGTGGCTCAGTTCCTGGGGGGCCCACAGCTCATGCCCTTTTCAACACCTCCCCGCCCCCACTGGCTGAACTCCCTGGCCGCAGGGGGCTGTGCAGGTGTGTGTGCAGATCCCATCATGGGAGAGGCCAGCTCCACGGCCGGCAGCCCTCATGGGGAGTGAGGGGAGTGCACCGCAGAGTCTGCTGTGGCCTCAGAATGTCTGCTTTCCTTCTTGCCCTGAATCTGTGATCTTCAAAACTTGTTTTTCACCAAGGTGTGTGCTGGTTGAGGATACCAGCAACTTGATGGGAAAGGACTCCTCAAAATATGTCCCCAGGACTTTGGGCTTCCTAAAAATCTCACGAGTCCTTACATTCTCAGAGCTAAATTCTGGCTTATTTTAGATTGTTGCCATTGGATGGATGGGTGTTCTCCCCTGAAGTAGCCCAGGAGACCTCAGTGCAGTGTCTGGAGGGTGTTGTGGCAGTTCTCCAGTGCTCCTGTAAGAGGGGAGCCAGAGAGCAGGCGGCACGGGCACTCCCGTGACACCCGCTTCCCAGTGAGGGGCTCTCAGATCTCATGGAGCCACGGCCTCATGCTCTGCATCTAAACTCACAGCACCTTGGAGAGGATTCCCTAGTAGAAGCATTTGGGACCCTCCACCCCACTCAAGGACCAAGTCCCCAGCTGTCCACGCACCAGGAACATGTGTGCCACACAGACTGGAGGTGATGGTGTGGACTGTGTTGTGTGGCCCAGATGCCAGGTTGGGGCCACTGTTCCCCAGCAGGCACGCTGAACCCTGGAACAGGGTGGGAAACTCAGCTCGTAGGGCACCAAACATCAGGGCATAGATTGAGGTGGGGAAGCCCTGGGAGTTTGCCCTTGGCTGGCTTTGTGGCCAATGGACACCACAGAGGCATTCCTGGCACTTAGTGTCTCCTCGTGTCCCTCTGGAATCAAATGTCCTTGCTCCCAAAGAGACATTTAACTCTGAATAATAACTTGTGGATGGTTTCCCACTAGGAATGAGCTCTATGTTTCTCCATGGATTGGGGGTGTGGGCAAGGTTCAAACCCATCAACCAACTGGTGAGCTGAGCGGTGCGACGGTGCCTGCTGGGTCAGTGAGAGACAAACAAATATGTCTTCTGAAGCCACACAGAACTGTGTATGTTTTGTTAAAAAAATGCCCCACACAGGTACACACAAACACACACATGTATTCGTTTTCTTGCTACATGTCATGACTGATGTTTTTCTTGGTGGGCTTTCAAATCTGCCTTATTTGCTCACATTCTTTGGTGAAATGTGGTGACTTGGAAATGTACTAGGAAAGCAGTATAAAGGAGGTCACTCATCACAGGGTCATTTCCTCTCCAGTCTGCCTGACCCTGGGAATGCAGCTTGCTCTATGCCTCTTCCCTCACCCTCCCAACCACAGCCCCACTGCCCATCACAGAGGGCTGGCAGCCTGTGTCTGCCAGGAGGCAGGGCATGCAGAGGGGCACACAGAGTGGGCACATAGGGACACAGCCCAGCAGGACAGCAGAGGCACGGGGGCCCTGGTGCCAGTGGCCCGGGGTGCAGCTGAGACCCCTGTGCCCAGCGAGTCCTACTTCCTCTCCTTTGTCTGGTGCTCTCCCAGCCCTCACAGGAGCCCACAGGGCTGGAGGTGGATGAGCCCTGCGGCTGGGTGAGCCCTGGGGGTGGGTTTTCACAGCCATCTATCCTCGGGGTGCCTCCATGCCTAGCTATGCCTCTCCTGGAGGTTCTGGAACATGTTCCTACCAAGTCAGCCATAGCCACAGTCCTGGTGGCCACAGGACAGCAGAAACACAGAGAGGGGCCCTGGGTGCCAAGGGGCCAGGCCTGTTGGCCAGCAAGCTGAGGCTGGGCATCCCTCTGTGGGACCGCTTCCCATTCCCTGGTGGGAAGGCAGCAGTCTCTCTTACCCTCATGCCCTCAAATCGTGACAGGGCTCTCAGGGGGCGGAGTGCACGCAGTGTCCGCAGTGACTTGATGGGGCCCATCTCAGCAAAGCCCAGGGTGTTGGCCACCAGGCTGACCAGAGAGACCTGTGGGAGGCAAAGTGGAAGTGAGGAGGATGGGGACAGCTCCCCACTGTTGGGGACAGATGGTAGGGCTTCTGATGCCCCTAAGACGGTGCTGGGTCCACTCTTCATTAGTCCTGGGTTGGACCGTCATCACAGGTCAGCTACACATTGGGCCAGGCTTCCCGGAGCCCAAGCTGGGACAAGCCGAAGAGTGTCCTGGCTTCCGGATCTTTACTGAAAGCGGTGTGTACTTCACACACATGCTCTGTAAGAGCCCCGCTAATCCTGCGATGCTGGGATGCAGCACCCCTGTTCTACAGATGGGAAAAGAATTCCAGAGGTGCTGCTGCTGTGGCAGAGCAGGGACACCAAGACTGGGCTTTGTCTCCACATTCTTTCCTTCAATTCAAACTCTTGGACCTGTCTCTTTCTTCCCCAGAGAAGCCTCTTTTTGGGAAGGAGAGGCAGTCCTGGGTTGAACAGGAACAAACAGACAGTCGTGGGGCATCTCTCCAAAGCCAGACCGTGCGACATTTCAGCAAATTCAAAGGAGAAAAGCAAATGTGGGGACTTGGTGGCTCCAGGAGCCTCAGGCCTCTGTTTCCTCTGCCCTGCCCCTCCCAGGGCACTTCCACTCTGTGGATTTTATCCTTCTAAAGCTCCCTGGGCATCCGCTCCCTTCTTACTTCACCGCTGGCCTGTGATCACAGGCTGAAAATGGCCCCCTGCCTGACCTCCCCTGCAGTCACCATTAACACCACCCTGGCGCCCAGGCCAGCCTGGGGTTGGGAGAGGCTGGGGGCAGTGGCCTGAGTCCCACAGCCTCCGCCCAGGCTTGGCAGCACCAGGTGGGAGGGAGCTGGGCAGAGGCCTGGGGGAGGAAGATGCTCCAGACTGATTTCTGTGTTTCCCCTACTCACCCCTCAAGGATGCTGGGCTGTGGGCCCCCAATCCTGGAGAGGCGGGGCATCTCTCAGGGACCTCTCCTGGAGGGCGGGGCCCAGCTGGTGTGCCTGCCAGTTCCTAACAGGCCACCTTGCAGTCTCCGCTCTCTCAAAGCTTGCCCATCCCGTCTCAGGTGATGGCCACTCCGTCTCTCCAGCTGTGCAGGCCACAACGCTTGCTGTCATCCCTGCCTCCTCTCTGTCTCTGACACCCTGTGTCTAACCCGTCAGGATTTCCGGTTGGCTCTGCCTTCAGAATACATCTGAAGTCCAAACATTTCTCACCACTTCTACCGCCACCATCCTGGCCCGGCGGCCACCACGTCTCCCGGGCTCACTGCCTGAACCTCCCAGCTCTTCTCCCTGCTTCTACTCAAGTCCTCTCTACCCCCGCCCCGTGACTAAGTGACCCCTTCAGAAAACCAGTCATCTCATGGCACTCTTCCGTTCAGAGCCCTCCAATTCCGCCCCGCTACCCCCATGTCATTGTAAATCAAAGCCCATGTTTTTTCGGAGGCTGCAGTCTGGCCTCATCTGTGCTTCCTTCTGCTCAGTCACCCAAGCCTCCCTGTACTCCCTCTAGGACGCCAGGCGTGCTCCGGCCACACGGGCCTCGCGCTGCTCTTCCAACCTCTGCTTGGAACGTCTGCCAGACATCAGCCTGGCTAACCCCAACTTCAAACGCACTCAAATGTCACCAAAGAGGGCCTACTGTGATCATCCTATTTAAAGCGTAACCTGCGCCTTCCCCCGGCCACCCGCGTCCCTTCCCGAGTTCTCTTTGCCCCACGGCAGATACCGCTTCCTCACAGAGGGTGAAAGTGGCTGACTGGTTATGCTGATTGTAGCCACTTCCCCATGTGGGGAGGAGCTTTTATTTTGTTCCTGAGATCCCCAGCACTGCAACGGTGCTTGCACACAGTAGAGACCCAGTAGCATGTATTGAGAAATAACGCAGAATTCATCTCGGAAACATCCTTCCCTAGACTCTGAGGCCTGAGACAAACTTTCCTGTGAAGCCTGTGGATGGGATGGGCACAGCAGCGTGGCCAGTCCTTCTACTCAGCCTGGGGCATGGCCGCTTCCTGCTGTGAGCCTCGGCTGCCTTCTCCACAGGCTCCCTCTCCTCTCCTGGGCCTGGACAGGGAAGCACTGGCAGTTCCCTTTCTCTTGCCTTGGCTCTGAGCTCCCCAAGGTGGCCGGTGGCTGTGGGGGGGGGGGGGGCTTCCCAGAAGTCTGTGCAGAGTCCTTCTGGCCTGCCTTGCGGGAAACCCTCATCAGGCCCAACTGCCCAAGATGCTGTGGGAAGAGCGGGTCAGGGAGGCTCCGGGCTGAGCTGCCAGGACCCCAGGCCCTCCCATGGGCCCTCCACAGGGAGGCCTCACGAGCCTCTCCTTCATTTAGGGAGGTTCTGAGGGCTAGGCCGGGCAGTCCAGTATGTCTAGAGCCCCCCTTCCATCCCAGCACCCCTCACCCCAGCATTAGCAACCTCTCAGTCACCTGGGGTGATAGGAAGACGCTGGACTGCAGGTCCAAGGGCCTGGGTCTGCATCTCTGTGCCTCCTTTCTAGCCCAAGCCACCTCTGCCACCACGGCCACCCACAGTCTGACCTCCCGCCCAGCCTTGGTAGCCTAAACCTGGACTCTGGCCAGGCTTGCTGGGGCCTGAGCCTCTGAGTGGGGTATGGAGACGGCACGGGCCTGAGCCTGCTCTGCAGCCACAGGAAAGACAGCCCCTGCTGGTGTGCAGAGCCCGGTGTCAAGGCTAGAAGCTGTCAGCAAACCCGGTGCCTCTGGAAATCCTGTGTCGGGCTGCAGATCCAGCCTCCCACTCTGTTTGGTTGGACCCTGCAGAGAGGCACCCCACCTGCACCCTTGGCCTTCACTCCCTTTGCCCTGGGTGAGTGCAGACCCAGGGCTGCCCTGCACTGACCCCTATTCCTCCCCTGTCAGCTACTCTCCCTCTTGACTGAGGCCAGGGCCCCTGTCAGACCCTGCATTCATGCTGCCTGGCACCCAGCAGTCGTGGGGCCTGGGTAGCTGTGGGGCAGGTGCTTCACACTCCATCTGCCAACAGGGTGTCCAGAAGCCACAGTGACCCCCTGCTCCAGGCCCTCCTTGGACACAACCTTGGCAGGCAGCCCTCAGAGCCACCTGATCATCTAGGGCAGTGACCCAGAGCCCCTCCAGTGTCCATGGCTTCCTCCTCCTCCCGGATGACTCCACCCCTCTCTCATCCTCCCCAGCTGGTCCCTTCTCCCTGAGACAGAGGCTCTCTCCCGCCTACCCAGCATCCCTTCAGCAGCCTTCTTCTCCTCCTGCGTGCATGGAGGCTCAGAACTGGCCACATGTCGAGTGGGTCTGATGGCCAGTCTGCTGTAGAGCACAAACTTGTCTGCTTACTTCCCTTTCTGGACCCTGAGCCCCCGGCTCCTGTCCTGGCTCACACCCTTGACTACTCTCAAACTATCCCCCAGAAGCAGGGGCCTCCATTTCTCACTGCTGTGGCTCCGAACTGGGGGCTCTTGTGGCAGGACCCTGTCTCCTATTTCTTCTCTTCCTCTGAGCCTGGGGACCTGAGGACAGGGCCTGGGTCTCTGACTCATGTCCTCCTTGCTCTCTGCCTCCCGTTCAGCCTGCTGGCTCCCACTGGGCCCTCTGCCTCAGCCCCTCCTTCTGCACCTGCACCAGCACCAGCAGTGGGTCTCCCCGCCCTCTGTTCCCTTCGGGTGCCCACACTCACGTCCACGATGAGGAAGTCGAGCCAGCACCAGGCATTGGTGAAGTACTTCTTGAAGCCGTAGGCCACCCACTTGAGCAGCATCTCCAGCACGAAGACGTAGGTGAACATCTTGTCGGCATACTCAAGCAGAACCTTGATGGTCTTCCGCTCCTCCAGGTAGATGTCCTCGAAGGCCTGCAGACAAGGCCGAACAAGGCGGACAGGAAGTCCGGACCACTGCTGACCCCACCCTGCACCTGGCATGTCCTGCTGCCCAGGAGAGCAGGGAAGAGCTGAGAAATGCAGTGGATGGGGTTCCTCCCAGTCAGTGTTGGACCAGATGAGTGTGCCTTCCAGTCGGGGCTGTGCCACTGCAGGCCATGAGATGGCCTTACATGGTAGTGGATAGCAAGGCAGAATGAATGGGGCAACCCTCTCTCCCTTCACAATGGAGATCAAGTCTGAGTTTTGGGCCAGGCCTTTCTAAAACTTGCCATTTTGTGTCTTTTTCTTTTTTTTTTTTGAGACGGAGTCTCGTCTCGCGCTGCCACCTGGGCTAGTGTGCAGTGGCATGATCTCGGCTCACTGCAACCTCCACCTCCCAAATTCAAGAGTTCTCCTGCCTCAGTCTCCTAGCAGCTGAGATTATAGGCACCCACCACCATGCCCAGCAAATTTTTTGTATTTTTAGTACAGATGGGGTCACCATGTTGGTCAGGCTGGTCTTGAACTCCTGACCTTATGATTCGCCCACCTCAGCCTCCCAGAGTGCTGGGATTACAGGCCTGAGCCACTGCACCCAGCCAAAACTTGCCATTTTAACAAGGAGAGAGGGTATTGCAGGCTCGGGTCACAGCTTTCTGTTGGAAACAACATAAAATATTTCTGTTTTCACTTCATTTTGCTTTACCTTTACTTACTTTTCGTGGGAAAAATATTGGTTTTCAATTAATAATAATGAAGAAGTTTCACTTTACAAAACATGTATTGAAATAAGCAAAAACCAGTGAGAGCAGATGTAAAGGTGAATTTTAAAGAAATGACAGTGAAAGTGGTTTGCAGATGTGATGTTTAGGAACCACAGGCGTAGCGCCCAGTCTCCTGCCGTTCTCACCCCCTAGGAGTCAAAGTTTCCAGCATGCTAGGAGTTGTCAGTCTTTCTCCACCTCCTCATTTCTGCTTCAACCCAAATTCCTGAGCTAACAGAGAAACTCCAGTGGCTCCCAGAGGGTTTCTACCTCCAGTCCACTGACTTGTTCCTGTTTCTTTCTTTGTCCAGGGTGTGCTCTGAGGCTCCCGTCTAGGCAACTGAACACATCACTAGAGTCCTGGGGGAGCTGCCTCCACCTGCCATGACTGGGCCTCCCCGTCTGACTTCAGGGCCTCTGTGAGCGACTGTGACCCAGGAGACCAGCGCCGTTGGCACTGCTGAGGCATACATGTGGCTCACTGGGTCAGTATAGACAGCATGACAGGATCATTCAGGTGCCAAAATGGACTTTGGAAGTTGTTCAAGATTAAAAATAAAAAGGTAGGTGTATTGTATATTTTTTGAGTATAAAAATGTGTACATCTTATAAAAGTTAAATAGTATAGAAAGCATGAAAAAGAAAGTAAAAGGCATCTCTAATTTCATGACGCCGAAGTAACCACTGCTAACACTTACACGAGCATTCTTTCTGACAGTGTGTATGTGTGTGCACACACACACGATCACAATCTTATGAGACATGCTAAATATTTGCCTTGAAATTACTTTCTCCATTAAACAATATGTTGTGAACATTTATTCACTCAGTAACATGAATATACGCAATAGCATCTATCGCTCTTTTAAAAGGCTGCATGATTTCATTATTTGCACACACAACTATTTAGCCAATAACCTTATTAATCATGCACATTTCAGTTATTTACAGTTTCTCCCTAGTAGAAATAAAGTTGCAGTGAACAGAAGATTGTTGAGGATAAACTGGGTTGCCTGGCCAGAGGTGCGCTTTTGGTGCAGTCTGGGAATGGGCCCCTTCGAAGGCAGCACCAACCGACACTCCATCTCCGGGGCAGGAAGGAGGCTCTTCTCCAGCGCCCCCACCCAACATTGCTGTCATTTCTCCTTTTTCACTTTTCCCGGCCCAATGAAAGAAACTTGTATTTCTTTACATTCTCATTTATTTTATTAGGAGCAATGCCGACATGCTTTCTTTGGATATCTGCAGTGTTTCTTTTGTGAATTATCTGTTCGCATCCTTTGCCGGTTTTTGTATTTGAGTGTCTGGTTTATTTGGGAATATTAACTCTTTGGTAACACCATCTTGGTTTGCTGTGTGCCTTTAAATCTCACATACTTTTGTGTACCTTTAAATCTCATACTGAAGTTCTATATACTTTATTTTCCATTATTATAACATTTATTATCATTTTCATTTAGTAAAATTTTTGGTGTTGTGCTAAGAGAGCCCTTATTTATTCCAAGGCTAGAAAAAAAATGAGATTCTTAAAACATTTTTTGAGGTTTCATTGTTTTACGTTACAATTTTAAAAATGAAGTGTAGTTTGGTAAGGAGTAAATATCCATTTTAATACTTTCCTCAGAATCTGGCTCATCAACTGCCCCAACACTATTAAATAATCCACCTAAAATCCACTGATTAAAAGTCAAGTTTATCACACAGCACATTTCTTTATTTACTTAAATCTATTTCAGATCTCTTTATGTGGTTCTACTGTTCTCTGTCTATTCCTGAATTAGTATCACATGAATTTCTCTGGACATTTTAAATCGTTTTCCAGATAAACTTTACCAATGTGTTGTCATGTTTAGAGCTATTGAAAACTTGTTGTTGCACCGAATCTATTACTTACTTTAGGAACTAAAGTGAAGTCTTCCAACCCAAAACGAGGGTATGTTTATCTATTTGTTCCGTTTTTTTTTTTTTGAGACGGAGTTTGCTCTTGTTACCCAGGCTGGAGTGCAATGGCGCATTCTCGGCTCACCGCTACCTCCGCCTCCTGGGTTCAGGCCATTCTCCTGCCTCAGCCTCCTGAGTAGCTGGATTACAGGCACGTGCCACCATGCCCAGCTAATTTTTTGTATTTTTAGTAGAGACGGGGTTTCACCGTGTTGACCAGGATGGTCTCAATCTCTTGACCTCGTGATCCACCCGCCTCGGCCTCCCAAAGTGCTGGGATTACAGGTGTGAGCCACCACGCCCGGCCTCCCAAAGTGCTGGGATTACAGGCTTGAGCCACCGCACCCGGCCTACATTTATTATAATATTTATTCCCAGTTATTTGATGCTTGTAGTACATGGCATGTAAGAAATATTTGAGAGCTGTTACTTGTGACTAAATAGCTTCTCTTAGGATAAAATAACATCAACAGCAACAATTCTTGGCATGTTTATTTCATAACTGGCCATATAATGTTTTAAAAATAGGTTTAAATTATTTTCTAGGCAATCATATTATCTATAAATAATAATATAGTTCTATCATTTTTAACTCTTGCTTTTATACTTGACTGGATTAACTTCAATTATTTTATTTTCCAACTTTTATATAATGTGTTTAATTTTTAAAATTATAATGGCTAGTAATTCAAGACTATTATTAAATAATGAGCAATAGCTAAAAAAAGTAGTTAATCTTGACTGTAATGAAAATGTTTCAAGTGGTTTTACTACTAATGATGACATAAGTTAATTTGAGAGTCAGCTTTTACTAAACTAAGAAAATATATTTTCTTTTTTTTTTTTGTCCTTTGGATTCAATAGAAGAAAACACATTTTATTTCTTAAAAAAAATTTTTTTTTGAGACAGAGTCTAACTCTGTCATCCAGGCTGGATTGGAGTGGTGCAATCTAGCTCACTGCAACCTCCTCCTCCCAGGTTCAAGCGATTCTCCTGCCTCAGCCTCCCGAGTAGCTGGGATTACAGGCGCCCACCACCATGCCCAGCTATTTTTTGTATTTTTAGTAGAGACAGGGTTTCATTTTTAGTAGAGACAGCCAGTTGGCCAGGCTGGTCTCGAACTCCTGACCCCCTGATCTGCCCACCTTGGTCTCCCAAAGTGCTGAACTTACAAACATGAGTCACCGTGCCCAACTTTTTTTTTTCTATTCTTACCAGAGTTTTTAAAATCAGGCACTCATTAAGATAATTATATGATTCTTCATCTTGGTCCTATTAAGATAGTTTTCCTAATATGGTACTATTCTCACATTTTAGGCTATGACATATTTGCCATATGATGTACTCAATCTTTTAAATATATTTCTGGATCCTATCTGTATATATTTTGTTTGAGATTTTTGCATCACTATTCAAAAGTATGGAGTATGAAGCATGAAAACTGGACTACGTTTTCCTGTTAGTATACCTGAGGTTTTAAAAATCAGCATTAGTTAGCTTTAAAAAAATAATTTCTAGACTTCCCATCCTTTTTCATGCACTAGAGTACTTCAAATAGCACTGGAATTATTTTCTTTCTTGAGAATGTGAAAGAATCTGTTCTTGGAGATGTGAGAAATTAGATTAGCTAGTGTTTATCAATTTGATTGCTTTAAATTTTCAAGGAATCAGCATTGGAATTTTATATCAGTTTTACTATTTATTTTCTAATTTATTAATATGTGTTTTTATTATTGCAGATCATATGGGGCAGAAGAAAAATATCTTTATTTTATTACTTACTTGCCATGGTTTCTTTAAGATTATTATATTTTTAATTTCTTGAGTTGAATAATTTATTTATGTTCTTATTTAATAATAAAAGTAAGCAATGAATTTGCCTTTTATGGCAGCTTTGGCTGTACTCCACATGCAGCATTCTCAATACTGTCATGTTCCAGTTTTTTTCTACTAGCCACAGCTTTTTCTCTACCGCTACACTTTTCTTATTTTTCCAGATCCCACATGGACAGAATTAATTGAATCACAATCTTTGACTTATTGCACGCTATCATCAGCTTTGGTCCATGAATGGCCTTCTTTTGTTAATTAATTAATTAATCAATTGAACACCAATGAACTACCACCAAACTATTTTCTGTTTGATCCAAGATTTATTTAAGAATGACTTTTACATATTAGTTGTTGGTTTTTATCCTTCTATTTTTTCCATTTCCAGCACTTTCCATATCTGTAAAATAGGATGAATAATAGCACCTATCTCATAGGGTTATTATGCGAATTAGATGAATTAATGCTTGTAAAATGCTTAAAACAGTATCTGGAATATAGTGAGTTCTATTTAATAGTTATTATCTTTACTATTAAGTTAGGCCAAATTTATTATATATAAAATATATATGTATTTAGATCACTTATCTCATTCTTTCTACTTGAATGTCAAGAACTAATAGAAATATGGTAAAATTTCCCAGTACCAGTGCACTACTGTCACTTTCTCCTGTTTTTTTTTTCTTTATATATTTAAGTGCTATGCTATCCCAAGCAAATGTATACATAGTAGTTATGTATAAAATAATATATAAATATGCATCTGTATTTATATGGATATTTATAATTATGTATTATAATATATAAATATATACTTATATTTATATAGGTTTATATAATTATATAAACATATGTACATATAATTATATTTTTATAATATATATTCATATATATTTAGAATATATATAAAAATATAGATATAAATATATTTATATATTTGTATATATTATAAATTTTGTATAAATCTATATATTTTATATATTTATATATTTTGTATAAATATATATTCATATTATATATATGTGACCACATATATATAAAAGAATATATACATATATATCTATCTCACATACACACACACACACACACACACACACATTTTTTCTTTTTTTGAGACAGTGTTTTGCTCTGTCACCCAGGCTGGAATGCAGTGACATGTTCATGGCTCACTGCAGCTTTCACCTCCTGGGCTCAGTCAATCTTCCCACTTCAGCATCCTGAGTATCTGGAACTACAGGCATGTGCCATCATGCCCGGCTAATTTTTCTTTTTTGAAGAGATGGGGTCTCACTATGTTGCCTAGGCTGGTCTTGAGTTCCTGGCTTCAAGCGATCCTCCTGCCTTAGTCTCCCAAAGTGTTAGGATCACAGGCATGAGCCACTGCACCCAGCCAATAGTTATATTTATGCTATAGGTTGGACCCTCTGTGTCTCATCTCAAGCTTTTAACCTTGAATTCAACAAACAAAAAGCACTGTGAATTTGTTGTCATTGTTTGTACTTGCCTGATCTACTTTATTAGTTCACTATATCTCTCTCTATGTAATATGATACATATATATAAATATATATATTTATATATATTTTTTAGACAAGGTCTTGCTCTGTCACCGAGGCTGGAGGACACTGGTGTGAACAGGGCTCACTGCAGCCCGGATCTCTCAGGCTCAAGTGATCCTCTCCCCTCAGCCTCCCGAGTAGCTGGGACCACAGGCATATGTCACCATGCCCAGTTAATTTTTAAAAGTCATTTTACAGGCTGGGTGAGGTGGCTCATGCTTGTAATCCCAGCACTTTGGGAGGCTGAGGCAGGCAGATCAAGACATCAGGAGTTCAAGACCAGCGTGACCAACACAATGAAACCTTGTCTCTACTAAAAATACAAAAATTAGCTGGGCGTGGTGAGGCATGCCTGTAATCCCAGCTACTTGGGAGGCTGAGGCAGGAGAATCACTTGAACCTGGGAGGTGGAGGTTGCAGTGAGCTGAGATGGCGCCACTGCACTCCAGCCTGGGTGACAAAGCTAGACTTTGTCTAAAAAAAAAAAAATAATAAATAAATCTTTTTGTAGAGGTGGGGTCTTACTATGTTACTAAGCCTAGTCTTGAACTCTTGAGCTCAAGCCACCCTCCTGCCTTGGCCACCCAAAGTTCTGAAATTACAGGTGCAAGCTGTCAATCCTGGTGGCTTTTAATATTTCCAAGTCACATTGTTTTAGGTTTGGGGGTTTGTCATTTGAAAGCAAATGGCTAAAAGGTTTTTTATTTTTTTAATTTGGATACATTCTGAATCCTTTCCTTTTTTTTTTTTTTTTTTTTTGAGATGGAGTCTAGGTCTGTCACCCAGGCTGGAGTGCAGTGATGCCATCTTGGCTCACTGCAATCTCTGCCTCCTGGGTTCAAGCAATTCTCCTGCCTCAGCCTCCTGAGTAGCTGGGACTATAGGCGTGTGCCACCACACCTGGATAATTTTTTTGTATTTTTAGTAGAGATGGGGTTTCACCATGTTGGCCAGGATGGTCTCAATCTCCTGATCTCCTGATCTAACCATCTTGGCCTCCCAAAGAGCCACCAAGCCTGGCCGAGTCCTTTTATTTTAAAAGATGGATTTTATCCAGTTACATTTATTATTAAAACACGTTTGATCTTGACTTTATTACATCATTTTGTTTTCTGATTTTATGTTTTCTTGTTGCTTCTCTTTTTCTTTATCTTTTGCTGTGAGATTTTTTTTTTTTCTTAAAATTTCCCTCAGCAGTTTGGAAGGCATATAGTTTGCTTTCTGTTAAACAAGTTTACAACTTTAAATAACACACTTAGATTTCTCTTTTTCTCAATATATCATTGACGTGATTTTTTAACAACAGAGCTTGGCTGTCTACCCTGATTAGATTCACCAGATGCTTGCCAAAACTCCTCCTCACTTATGCCAGGCTGAGCTTCTCCTCCACAGCCCAGACGAAATGGCTCTGGCTGCCCTTGTTTGTGGCTGTTTAAAAACAAAACTCGTTAACATATTGTCAAACCATCTTTCTCTGAAACCTACAGAGATTTAGCTCTAGCTGCCAATGGTAAAACAGCAGGCAAGCTGCAAGTCATGGCTCCAGGCCCATTCTGGAACAGGAGTGGGCAGCATGGGGTGGGGTGGGAGGCCCAGATATTTAGAAGTGACAGTCACAGTGCCTCCCCATGGCCTAACCCCACAGGAGGAGGCAGCATGGAGTAGAGGCACACAGCCTTGGATCAAAGTGCCCTTTCTCTCACTCTGTGGTCTAAACCATTCTCTGTTAGTTGCTTATCTATGGAGTTCTCACCTCCCCAGTAATACAGGTTCTTACTCCCCTGGTCTGGCAAAGTTTCCATGTCTTCTGCCTTCATCATCATCATCTTCTTCTTCTTCTTTTTTTTTTTTTTTTGAGACAGAGTCTCACTCTGTCTCCCAGGCTGGAGTGCAGTGGCATGATCTCGGTTCACTGCAACGTCCGCCTCCTGGGTTCAAGTGATTCACATACCTCAGTCTCCCAACTAGCTGGGATTACAGGTGCCTACCACCACATCCGGATAATTTTTGTATTTTTAGTAGAGATGGGGTTTTGCCATGTTGTCCAGGCTGGTCTTGAACTCCTGACCTCAGGTGATCTGCCCGCCTCAGACTCCCAAAGTGCTGGGATTACAGGCATGAGCCACTGCAGCCAGCTGTCTTCTGCCTTCTTAATCGCATCTCTCCCTGCTCACCAGAACCTTCCAGAACCCCCTCCAGGGCTGTTCCATCTCTTCCTATAAGTGGTCTGAGAGATTAGAGTCGGTTCCTGGAGCCAGATGGGGCACCCTGGAGGGCCTCACTGCTCCTCCTGGTTTCAGTACTTCCCTGTTCTCCACAGTCCAGCTCTATTTGCTTCCTCCAGGAAGACTATTCTGATTGCTCCACCCCCTCTGACCTCCTGTCACCCTGAGTCCTCTACTCTGTTCTTGCTCAACTCTCTCCTGTGCTGGTGTTTGGCTATCTCACACCTGCTGAATCTCGTTTCCCCAACTAGACTGGGCACCCCTGAGGCCAGGGCTGGGGTCTCCTCCTCCTGTGGCTTGCACATGGCTGGATACACAGAGCTAGATACAAGAAGGGCTTAGAAGACCGACAGAACAAATGAGAGGTGAAGACAAAGGACTCTGGAATCTGACTGCTTGGGTTCAAATGCCAAATCTGAGGTTCCTGAGTGTTGGGACGTTGGAAAAGTTACTTGCTGTTTCCACAAGAGTTGTCATGGGGATTAAATGTAATCATGTGTGGACTACAGGGCGCAGCCTCCAGCCTGTAGAAGACATGGAGCCAGCATGGCCACCTGCACTGTGACAGTGTGACAGAACGCTGATGCTGTGTGCCACTAGAGCTCAGGTGTGGGAGCCATTTCCCTTCTGTGGAAGAAGAAGGCCTGGACACCTGCGCTCTGCGAGCCCTTCCTGCTCCGGCCTCCGTACGTGCCGTGGGTGTTGAGAGAGTTTGTGAGCTGTTCCCTGTTCTGGGGACCTGAGGAGCCCATTTCCAGCAGAGGCTCTGCCCCAGTTTCTGACCTGACTTTCCGGCTGGAGACCTCCTTTCCCTGCCCTCCCCTCCTCCTCCAACCATCCCTGCCCCAACCCTGCATCCCCAGGAGGGTACCAGTGCTCCACTGCTGAGCAGGATCATGAAGATGATGAATGTCTCGAACCAGCTGTGCTCCACAATGCGGTAGCAGGTCTTGCGCAGCTGCCACCAGACCTTCCCTGGGGCCTGCGTGGTGTCCACCGCACAGCAGGGACAGCGCCGGACACAGCCTGTGGGGGAGCGTGAGGGTCAGGCCCAGCTCAGAGACTGTGAATGCCCACGTCTAACGGCAGAGGGTTGGATGGCTGAAGGGAAGACTGAGAGAAAGAGCCTACGATGATGTGGAGGGGTGGAAGGAGAACGGGGCGATATGGTGGGCGAGGGCCACACACTCTGCAGGCACTTTGAGGAGGATGGATGCACCCAGCACTCAGCAAGTGGGTGAACAGCCTGGCGGGTCTGGGCAGGGACAAGGCTGGGGCTGGGATGGGTTCTAGCTTGTCCTCTGCTCCTCTGGGAAACTATCCTCCTAGGGAAAGGGCAGGAACTTCTGGGCCTTCTCCATGTTTGTAGTTTCTGAGCCTTGGGAAGGACAGATCCCTCAGTGAGAGCCCTGTGGATCTGTCACATGGAGGGCAAGCTCTCATGATTTTTTTTGTGTTTTTGAGATGTGGTTTTGCTTTTGTTGTCCCGGTTCGAGTGCAATGGTGTAATCTTGGCTCACTGCAACCTCTGCCTTCTGTGTTCAAGCGATTCTCCTACCTCAGCCTCCTGAGTAGCTGGGATTATAGGTGCCCACCACCATACCTGGCTAATTTTTTGTATTTTTAGTAGAGATGGAGTTTTACCACATTGGCCAGGCTGATTTCAAACTCCTGACCTCCAATGATCCACCCGCCTCGGCCTCCCAAAGTGTGGGGATTGCAGCTGTGAGCCACTGCACCCAGCCACGCTCTCATTTTATCCCCAGCTACCCCCCAAATATACCATCAATCCACAAAAGCTATAGATGCCAATCAACACAGCCACATGTCACACCTGCCTCAAGGGTTTAGAGAGGACCTACTGTGTGTCAGGAACCGTGCCAGGGCCTGGTGGTACAGCAGTGAATTAAACCCAGACCCTACTGCTGTGGGGCACACAGTGGTGCTACCACACCACAAACACAGTCTCTCCAGTCTTTGGTGAACGTCCAGCCCAGTACTCCGGGGGCAGACAGGTCAGGCAGAGGGAGGAACCTCCAGGGTCACAGAGGCATTGGAGGAGGTAGGCAGATATCTAAGGCAGGGTGTCAGTGCCACGTGGCCCTGGGTCCAAGGAGCTGCTGGTCCTCCTGTCCCCTCTGGGTGGAACTGAGGCCGGGGCAGAGGGTGGCCTGGGACGTTACCTTCGGTAAAGCAGTCCTCTGGATCCTTGACATCCTGGCCGAGGTCAGGGATCTGCTCCAGGAGCTCAGCGGTGTTGGTCATGTCTGCTGTGCTGCCCTCGGAGTAACTGTCCTCTGGGGTCTGTGGACAGGGGTGTGGGCCAGGGCGGGCAAAGGTGTGAGTTTGGGCTGAGTAGCAGCCTTTGGCCTCAAGCCCAGAGTCTGTAGGAGCTTGGGGCACCCTGAAGGGAGGCAGCCTCTTCATGACACACCCTGGGACCTGCTACACCATAGGCTGGTCAGGGCTGAGCCAAGGCTGGACCTAGGGGCTCTTGTGATTCTGGTCTGCTGGACTCTAGGGCGGGGGTGTGGGGGCTGTGAAAGGGCTCTGGGAAGCCACTGGGGATGGGGACTGCATCTAGCTGGGAGCAAAACAGATATAGCATAGCAACATGGACGCACAGTGGGACGCATGGTGGTGGCACGGCACACACAGTGGGGACAGCCATGGCACATCCAGAACAGAGTCAGAACCAGGATCCTGGGCACACAGGCAGCAAGTCCAGACCACAGAGAACAGGCAGCAGCCCCACCCACACCACAGGTGCTGGTGTGCAGGGCAGAGCCGGGAGCGAGACCGAGAAGGTGCTGGGGCCCCCCTTTGCTGTCCTTGCCGGCCTGCTGCCCTGACCTCGATACCCTGATTACAGGGAGGCTACACACAGGCATGTGCATGCAGGTGTGCCCTTGTGAGTATCCGTGTGCCACTTGTGGGCATGGGTATATCAGGGTGTTACAGGGGCCACTGTGGGTACCCTGCCCAATTCTACTTCATGAGACCAGTGCACCCATTCCCAGCTGCTGTGAGTGCTAGGCTGCTTAGCTGGACCTCCTCCAGCTAAGAAAATCATCTTCAGCCAGGGAACTGCCTTCCCAAGGGGTGGCCGGTGCCCAGCAGTCATTGATACAAGAATACAGAAGGCCAGCCCCTAGCCTTGAGTCGGGACAATGCTGTCATACTACTCAGGCCCCAGAGCTCTACTTGGGACAGTTCTACTGACTCCAGCTGAAGCTTTTCCGTTGCCTCCTCCTTTGCCTCATCCTGTTTTCTTACTTCTCCACGGGTTTCTCCTGAGAACCCCTCAACAAGTCATTTGCACAGAAATCACTCTGCTTCTAGGGAATGAGGCCTGAAGACAGTGTGTCAGGGGAGGAAGGAAATCGGGCATTCACTGCAGGTCAGGTCCAAAGTCCCCATCCCGGCTGCCCACATCACATCAGCTCAGGCCCAGGCTCCATTTGGAAAGGGCTTGTCTGAATTCTTGGGTGCGGCCATGCTCCTACGGTTGCCTTCTTTCTTTTCTTTTCCTTAGATGAATCTATCTGCTGATGTCTCAGTGGCTTCTTTTCCATGTTTGAGACCTGAGATGGGAAACGGCTGGATTCTGGAGGGAAAGCAGAGCCGACTGCCCAGGACAGGTGGGTCCTCAGCCAGAGAGGTGAGGCTCAGCCTTTTGTGGCCCCCTGTGGGCTTTGAGGGGTCCTTCCCCTCTCCTCCCAGCTCAGCTGGGGGATGAAAGGAGTGGGTGATGAAAGAGGTGGGCCTGAGGAGAGCAGCATGCTTCTTTTTCCCTTCCAGACACTGGAGCTGTCTGAAGCCCATGAGAGGATAAGTTCTCAGGTCCTACTGCAGGTGAGATGAGGGAGTCCCTTTCCCAGGAAAACCGCAGCCTGTCTCTCTCTTATACAGCCTTCCCCATGAACTGATTTGAAGAAAGGAAGACTTACAAAACTAATTCAAAGCTTAGCATCTGCGGGAGAGAGCCCCTTCTCTCCCATGACATTCGGCCTGTCCTGTCTCCCTGTTCCTACGCCTTCATGGGCCAGACCACGTGGGGAGAACCACCGTCTGCACAAGGAAGATGACTCTAGTAGGCCTTTGCGCTCCAAAAACTGCCCCTGCTTGCCAAGCTCACGTGGGCCCCTCTCACAAAAGAGGAAAAGGCGCAAGTGCTGGACTGAGGTCAGGCTGCAAGACATGGTCACCAAGCACGCCCAACACCTGCCCTCCACCTCCCAGGGCTAGATGTGAGTGAGGCTGGGCGGACTAGTCAGCAATGCCACAAGCCTTTGCTCAGGGGTTTTGAACTCCAGTGCTTACAGGATCAGGCAGGTGGGTCTGTGGCAACCTAGAGACCTCCAGCCGGCCTCCGGGAGGTGGTTCTCTCTTGCCTCTGGCAGGGTGGCATGTCTTCTGAGTTTTAAAGAGAAGCCAGAAATGCAGATTTTTTACATAACATCTCCCAAGTTTTAAATAGTGGCAGCTAATTTAAAGTAAAACCTTTTTGTGGCCAGACCAATGCAATGGTAGGCTGGGTGGTCTCTCACTCATGGCCTCTGCTCTGGTGCAGGTGAGAAGCTGCTGGTGGCCGATGTGTCCAGAACTTGTTCTCAGAGCGCCCTGAAGTCTTGTTTCTTGTTTTTTTTTTTGAGATAGGAGCTTGCTCTGTCACCCAGGCTGGAGTATAGTGGTATGATCTCGGCTTGCTGCAACCTCTGCCTCCAGGGTTCAAGTGATTCTTGTGCCTCAGCCTCCTGAGTAGCTGGGATTACCAGGCATGTGCCACCAGGCCTGGCTAATGTTTGTATTTTTAGCAGCGATGGGGTTTCACCATGTTGGCCAGGCTGGTCTCGAACTCCTGACTCCAAGTGATCCACCCGCCTTGGCCTGCCAGAGTATTAGAATGACAGGCATGTGCCACTGTGCCCAGCCTCCTGAAGTCTTCTTTGGATGGGGAGATTCACAGGACAAGCATTTGCCAAACAGGACCAAAACACAAGGATGGAGAGTGTGGAGAGGGTGGGTTGGTCCTGCATCAGAGTTCTGGGCCAGAATTCCCAGGATCTCCACACAGCCCTGGGCCCTGCGCCATCTCTCCCGTCAGGACTGGGATGCCCACCCTCCCCTCTGCAGACTGCTCTTCCACACTGCCTGTGATAGCGGCTGTGGCTTCCAGCAGCAAATGCAGGCGTGCACCTCTCACAGCCTGGCTCCAACCCAAGCAGCAGCGCCCAGCCGGCTGCAGGGACAACGGTGTGCATTACCTCACTGCACCCTGGGGCCCGGGGTTCCACTTTCCGCTGCTGCTGCCAGTCGGCCTGAGATGCACTGGCCTCCGCCTCGGAGGAGGCGGTCGCTGACACTTGGCTCCAGGTCCTGGAATCTGGAGGGGCCTCTGGGCCATCGGACACAGGCTGGGATTCCTGCTGAAAAGACCCCAGCCCATGAGCTGAGTCCATGCACCCAGCTAGAGGGTCTCCAGGACACTGACCCTGGGGCCTTCAGCCCCTGCCCATGTATCTGGAGCACTGCCTCCAGCCCTCTCCATGGGGCCTCCATCTCACTGAAGACCCCTCCCTCAGGGGCCCTGAGCAGGCACGTGCGAGACTCCTGGTATGTCCAGGCAAAGGGTATAGAGCCAGACAAAGCCTGGCATAACTCCCTCTCCCCAGACTCCCTGGAAGGAAAGGTGCAGCTGGGTTGCAATGCCCAGCTCACAAACACTGGCCACTAAATACTTAGGAAGGGGACACTGACTTCCTTTATGAGTCCCCGTGGCACTCCCAGCTTGCCTACACATGTGCATGCCCGTACACACACACACACACACACACACACACACACACACACCCAAGGGAGCCAGAGTCAACAGTCTCAAGAGAAGGAAAGGAGAAGGGAAAGGAGAGGAGCTGGACCTCCCCTCCTGTGCTGGAGATAATTGGACGCAGTGGTCTGGGCAACGCCAACACTCCCCTTCCCCGAGCAGGCATTGCCACTGTCCTGCAACCTGACTGAAAGGGCCAAAGCTGGCCTCTGGGACCACAGGAGGCAGGAGGACGTGAAACCAAGCCCAGAGCCTTAGATCCAGGTCCACAGACAGGGAGCGGCTGCTCTCCATGGCCAGGCCCATGGAGGAAGCAGCTGAGATGGGCCCAACTCAACAGGCAGAGAACACTACTTGGGGCTTGACCTAAAGCCCTAAGGAGAAGTATTGGAGCCTGGCTCAGGCCAAGGGAGGGAAGGAGAGGGGAGGAGAGAGGAGGGAAGGGGAGGGGAGGGGAGAGGAGGGAAGTGGAGGGGAGGGGAGAGGAGGGAAGTGGAGGGGAGGGGAGAGGAGGGAAGGGGAGGGGAGGAGAGAGGAGGGAAGGGGAGGGGAGGGGAGAGGAGGGAAGGGGAGGGGAGGGGAGGGGAGTGGAGGGGAGGGGAGTGGAGGGGAGGAGCGGGGGGTCCTGCCTACTTCGTGCAGACTCTGGTCCCAAGTGTTAAAAATAACAGGTTGGGAGATAAGATAGGGCTGTTCCTGACACCTCAGTCTTAGGGATGCTTATTTTTAAATCTCAGAATGAGCCCTGGGTATGGGAGGAGGGGAAGGGGCAGTCTGGAGGTCAGAAAACCACATTCCTCCTTCACCAAGACACTCTACCTTGCCAGTCCTGGAGGGGAACAATGGTCAGTATGGGAGCTGGGGGCCAGAGGTTCTGTTCCAAACTCATGAGGAATGCCTAGCAAGTCTCTTGCCATGATTCAGTTTCCCTTTCTGTACAATGAGCTCCCAGTGCCCAGCCAGGGCATGAGTGATGGGCAGCAGCCCCTCCCCAGGTCAGCTTCTGGACTGAGTTAGGAAGAGAGCGTCGAGGGCTGTCTCAGCACTCCTCTGAGGCCGGCTGTTGTGGGAAGGGCCTGCCTTCTACCCCACCTTACCCACCACCGAGGCAGTCTGGCAGAGGTAGCCGCTTCGCACGAGGCTGGGTTGCCTGGGCAGCAGAGCTCTGGGCCCTGCATAGCAAATGCCTCGTGCCTGCCGGGGTGCGCTCACCTGCTTGCATGACTCCTCCTCCGGGCCCAGGCTGTTCTCCTCGTCCTCCTCTTGGTCATCCGTGTCTGACTCGGCCACGGCAATGGGCACACACACAGTCTCTGGATCTCCGGGGGTGCCCTGGCCCAGCTGCTCGCCCTCCTCAAACCGTGTTTCCTTGCGGGCGGGAGGCGCCTTCTCTGTCTCTGGGGGTGGTGGGGAGTGGGGGGTGGCAATGCAGCTGGGCAGCTGGCCCGGGGCGGCCAGGGCTGCGGGCTTCTGAGGCCGCTGCCGCAGAAGCCCACAGCAGAAGTCCCAGGTGGTCCACTTGATGAAGCGCAGGCCCCGCTGGATGCGGGCCAGGGCCAGCTGGAGGTTGTTCAGCTCTCTATCCTCATCAGGGGCTGTGAGGTTGTCTGCACTGAAGGAGCTGAGCAGCAAGGCCAGGAAGAGGTTCAGGACCTGTCGACATAATGGGCCAGGCTCACCAAGGCACTGCGCCATGCCAAGGCATCCAGTCCCAGTTCTGTGATGGGGAAACTGAGGCCCAGAGACCTTCAAGACTGCCTGTGACAAACGGCCCCGAGGCTCGAATCCAGGGCCTTGAGCCCTCATCCTAGCCCCTGATTTTCTTGAATATGGAAGGTGTGGCTAGAGAACAAAGTACTATTCCAGTCCCTCTTTCCAAGGGCTCAGACACAGTGTGAACCGAGCGTCGCGTCCTGGCTCAGGTCCAATGGGAGAACTATGAGTGCATCCAGCGTCAGAGCGAGGGGCTGGCCCAAAGCCACACACATGCAGCCCTGTCCTGGCACCAGCGGCTTCTACGCACACCTTCTTCTCCCTTCACCTCTTCCTGCCGCCTGAGGAGTAGTGAGGGGCAGTGGGGTCAGGGTGGGCACAGGTCTCCTTCCTGGGAAGTGTGAGTCCGGGGACAAGACAGAATCCCACCCAGAAGCCACCCAGAGCTTTTGAGACTTTCCTGGAAAGAGGAAGAGCAGTGAGCTGCCTCTGAGTTCCCCACTGAAGCCAGCTCGGAGCTCAGAGGCCTGGGGCTGCTGCTGTAGGGCACGCACTACCTGAGGCCCAGGTCTGCCACGTATGGAAATGTGCAATGGCTGGAAAAGAGGTCAGGAGGGCACAGGCAGCCCTCAGGCACTTGGCCTAACCATGGGGTCAGGCCATGGAGAGCCCACCGTTTCCAGGCTGTGAGGGGCGCCAGGAAGGGTGCTGTGTGCAGGCGAAGGGCTGCTATACTGCAGGGAGCCAGGGGAGGCACTGCAGTGTCAGAGGTTCCACGAGGCACAGTATTTTATTGAGGTCATTCATCAGGGCTTAAGGACTAGAGACCCCTTAAGGGGGTTTGCATAACCCCTCTGCCTTTGGGTGGTTCTGGAGAGTTGCTTGTCATTAAGCCCTCTGACAAATGTGAAGCTGTAGCTTTTGTTTAAAAAGAAGGCTTTTGCTGTGTGACAAGAGGCTGGGCTTGTGTCCACTTCCAGGTCTCATGGAGGGTCAGTTAGGATGGCGGTGGGCTGATTCCCACATGCATAGGTCAGACCACCATGGGCTTGGTGTCTCCTCCCTCCCAGCACCTTCACTGCAGGGTGCTGTGTTAGGGTCGGTGCGCAGTTCTTTTTGGAAATCCACTCCGAGGCTCTGTTCTGGCTTCTCAAGAGCCTCTAAAAGACACCGTTACCAGAGACCCCAGACCTATCAGGAAGCTGGGAATAAGAATTCTGATACAAGTGGCCTCAGAAACATGCCTTTGACTTAAAAGTAATAGGCATTCATGCGGACAGTAAGAAAGTGAAGAGGTAGGCTCTCCCGTACAATCTCTGGATTTGATACCTGACAGCTTTCTCTGTCATCACTAGGTGGGTGGGGCATGTGATGGGATTCAGAGCTGCTGTCTGCACTGACATCTGGCCTGGCCCCTGCCTTTCTCCACAAGGACCCAGGCATGGCCCGCTTCCATTCCCAGGAAGGATGCCCACTGAGGGTCCTTCCCCCGCAGCCCTCATTCACTCCAGTCCCTGCATCCCCTAACCTCAGGAGTCCTGGGCCTAGGCTGGGAACAGGGTGGGGTACCTGGGCAGCCATGTGCACCCACACAGGAGTCTAGGCCCCCTTGCCACTGGCTTCAGAAGGTCAGCTCCTTCCAGTGCTTCCATCAATCGTGCTGCTGCTCCCAGCCTTGCCTGATCATCACTTCCCATTTCAATGGCAATCTTGCTTCCTCCCACGCCCGGCAGCGGCCCAATTCCTGAGGCGGCCAGGGAGGGGGCTGTGTGGGCTAGCATTAGCTCCGTCCTCCAGCAGCCTCTAATTTTCTCATCCCTAGGCAGATCTGCTGGGAAATCGCAGGGCTCCATGTGTGAGGGGTGGCTCAGCCTGGCCCTAGGCTGAGTGCTCGGCAACTCTCATTCTCCTTGGAATAGGCAGTCTGGCAGGCCCTGGGGTTGGGATGGGCTGAACAACCCTCCACCCTCCACCCTGAGGGACAGCTAGTCTGGGGGAATGTGAAGGGCTCGGGGCCAGCCAAAGAGCAGGGTTCTATTGGCACTGTGCAGAAGTCCTGGCTCCCTTCTCTTTGGGCTCTACATTCCTCTGGCCTCTGGACTCATGGGCCGGCAGGGGACTGAGTCCCAAATTGGCCTGTCCTATCCTGACCTGGTTAAGGCACATGGGAGAAGAAAGCAGGCAGGTTTGGGGAAAGGCTCTGAATCTATAGCCTACAGTACTTGCCCCACAGCAGGCTGAAAAAGAGAACGAAAACCTCTCTGAGTTGATGTGACCGCACGGTCCACGACAGAGACCCACAGCTACGGGTGGGAGTCAGACAATGCAGGCATGGTGCTTGAGCATGTGTGGGCCACCAGGATGTGGCTTCATGTCCACAGTGGACACTGATTGCTGCCTGAACCACTGACTGACCACAACCTTGCCTCTTCCTCAGCCTCCTTCTCTGGTATTTAAATTTTGACCTTTCTCAGTTCCAGAATTTCCCACATTGTAAAGACACAAGACAGGATGTACCTGCCCAGGGACATACAGGAACCCACAGGAACAAAGCTATGGAGCCCTCACGATGGGACAGTAGAGACTCCTACCATGCCACTCAGGGGGACATATGAAGAAAGCTCCTATGGGTCCCACCTTACCTGGACCACCACCTGTCTGCACCTGTGCTTTGCCCATCCTACTCCTTCCCTCTTCATTACTGTTTATAAGGTCAGCTCCAAAACCTCTTCCAGGAAGCTTTCTTTGATTTTCCTAGCTGGATGGGAACAGTACCCATGGTCTCTTCCTTAATGGCTCTGATCACTCTGACCAGTCTGAGAGTTGTTTCAGGCCTGTTTGAACTCTCCGCCTCCCCAGTAATCCCTCAAGCTGGTGAATGATGTCAGGGCTGACGCGGGACCTCATTTGCTTCTGTATGCCCCATTGTATGTGGCACAATGTTTTCCCAGCAACAAGGGCTTAGCACATGTTACGATGAGTTGAAAAGCCACGTGATAAGTCATGGAGAGTGACTGACGGAGAAATAATGGGTAGATGAACAGATACGTAAAGGAATTAAAATGAGTAAATAATGAATAAACAGGCAAGTGGGTAAATGAACAAGCAAAACGCAGCAAAGAGGCCGGGAGCGGTGGCTCACACCTGTAATCCCAGCACTTTGAGAGGCCGAGGTGGGCAGATCACCTGACATCAGGAGTTTGAGACCAGCTTGGCCAACATGGTGAAAACCCATCTCTACTAAAAACACAAAAAATTAGTCAGGCGTGGTGGTGCATGCCTGTAATTCCAGCTACCTGGGAGGCAGGAGAATCACTTGAACCCGGGAGGCAGAGGTTGCAGTGAGTTGAAATGGTGCCATTGCACTCCAGCCTGGGTGACATGAGTGAAACTCAGTCTCAAAAAAAAAAATGCGATGAAGAGTGAGTGAATGGATGGATGGGTCAATGAGTAAGGAAGTAGACAACCGGATACATAGATGAGTAGACAGATGGGATTGGTGAGGAAGCGAATGGATGGCTGAGTTGACAGATGGGAGGTGAATGAGTAGAGAAATGAATGGGTGAGTGGGTGGATGAAGGGAGGGATGGATCGCTGTGTAAGTGAATGGGCATATGGATGTGTAAGCGTGTGCATGGGGTGGTGAATGGGTGACTGATAGGCAGATGAGTGAATAGATGAGCGAATGAGGAAAAGGGGGTTGATGGATGAATGACCAGGTTAGTAAGTACATAAATGGATGGGTGGCCTGTTAACTGGGCAAGGATCTATGGATCCTTCAGATTGCTGGAGTGGTAAACGGATGGGTGGGTTGATTGGTGGGTGGGTAATTGATAAGCGGATGGTCACTAGATAGATGGCTGTAGAGCATATATGTGGAGGAGTAACCAGGCGCATGAATAGATGTTTGTTGATAGATGGACAGGCAAGTGAGTGGATGGGGGGATGGATGAAATAAATAAGTGAGTAGATAGAAAGAAATGTGGGTAAATGAGTAGATGGGTAGATGGAGGGGTAGATAGATGGACAGAAGGGTAAGTAAATGGATAATTAGATGGGTAGGTAGCTGGGTAGATGAATGGATGGATGGTGTGTGAGGCCCTTGGCCGACTTACCACAAGGTTTCCAATGACCATAACGAGCAAGAAGACCAGCAGGCACAATGACTGCCCAGACACCTCCATGCAGTCCCACATGGTCTCGATCCACTCTCCGCAGAGGATGCGGAAGATGATGAGGAAGGCGTGGAAGAAATCCATCATGTGCCAGCGAGGCAGTAGGCCTGAGTCGCTGTGCCTCAGCTCTGAGTAGTTCTTGCCAAAGAGCTGCATGCCCACCACAGCAAAGATGAACACGATGATGGCTAGCACCAGCGTCAGGTTCCCCAGTGCCCCCACTGAGTTCCCGATGATCTTGATGAGTGTGTTCAGGGTGGGCCAGGATTTGGCCAGCTTGAAGACCCGCAGCTGGGGAAGGAGGAAGAGGAGGGGACCTTATGAGGGCTCTGGCTGCTGCTGCCCATGGGCACCGTCACTCTCTCCAGCTCCTGCCTGAAAGCCAAGAGAGCCCTTGCAGGGCACTGACACCTATTTTCCCCCCATCTCCCAGAGCACCTCCTGCGGTTCCTCTCTGCAGCCTGAGGGCGGCTTCACTGGGCCCTGCTCTGGGGACAGGTCAACAGCTCCAGCCTCACCTCCCCCATCAGCCCTTCTCTTTGTCCCCACACCTTCTCTCTGCCTTGGCCTCACTTCCAGGAACTTCCCAGTAGATTCTCCCAACAGGGAGTGTCCTTGCTCTTTCAGACCTGTCCTTATCAGGTGTCCTGTGGGGCGGCTCAGACCATCTCTGACTTGTCCAGTCACCTCCGCCTTTCTCTCTGTCATCAGAGAGAAAGAGGGCAGGTGCTCAATGCTCACTGAATGCCTCTGTGCCAGGCCTTGTGCTTAGAATTGATGAACTTATTCAGAACTCCCAATAACCATGAGGTTGGCACGGGCATTACCTCATTTAGGCAGACTAATTTGTCTAAGTCCCTTGGCTCATAGCAGTGGAGTCAGGATTAGAACCCACAGCCTTGGCTTTCCCTCCTGCCCCCATCATCCTGCCTTCCTACACACCCCGCCACCCCTCAACTCCCATCCACTATATGTGCCGCGACCCATAGTGCTCAGGACTTCCTCCAGAAGCCTTTCCTGACTATACCTCCTGCCCCATGTCTGGACCTCTCAAGCATTTCAAGCTCCAAGTGTGGTCCACAGACCAGCAGCTTCGACATCACCTGAGACCCACTGAATCAGCATCTGCATTTTAACAAGATCCCCAGGTGATCTGCATGTGCATTAGGGTTTTAATGATGCTGATTCAGAAGCCAGCAGGCAGAACCTCAGATGAGAAGTCAGCAGCCCAGCTCCCTCTGTTATCTGCCACGTGGCTGTGGGAATTCATTTCACCTCTATGAGTCTGAGTCTCCTCATCTGTGAAATGGGAATGAAGTAATACCGGCCCCACTCGTGGATCCTGTGAGGGCTAAAGGGGTTACTGTGGACCATGAAAGGCACTCATCAGGATGGCCACCACAATTGCTCCTCTGGAGGAATGTCTCCTGTCTTGCCTGCCTCTGCACCCCCCACGTCACCAGCAGGGGCCAGGCATCCAGGGATACCTAGCCAATGGCTGTTGGGTGAAGACATGACAGACCAAAGTAGGGATGACCTCAGATTGGGCTGTGCCCCGCCCTCCGCCCCGCCCCCGCCCTCCCTGCCGCGGGTCCAGCCAGGTACCAGGCGGAAGGAGCGCAGCACTGACAAGTTGCTCATGCGGGACAGGCCCAGCTCCATGAGGCTAAGGACGACGATGATGCTGTCGAAGATGTTCCAGCCCTGCTGAAAGTAGTAGTAGGGGTCGAGGGCGATGATCTTGAAGGTCATCTCTGCTGTGAAAATCCCCGTGAAGACCTGAGAAGGGAACAGGAATTGTTCGGGATGGAAAGTTGCCTCCCAACTGCTCTGACTGGGCCAGGCTCCCCGTGGGGGTTTGCTTGGTCATAGCCCAGCCCCTTGGGGACAGCTCTCTTCTCTAGCCTGCTCCCCCAGCCCTTGCAGCTGCTCACCAAGCACACCAGGCACACCAGCCGGGCCTTCAGGAATAGCCTGGGCCCTTTGCAGGCTCTAGGGGGAACCTGCAGTGGATGGTCACATGACCCAGGGCCAGACTCCTCTCGGTCTGTGTGTCCACAGAAGGGCTTTCTCCCGACACATGCCACATCCACACACCACCACAGATGCTCATGGCTTCCCCGATCCAGAGCCTCTGTTCTTGCTGTTCCTGCTCCCCAGGAGGCCCTTCCTCCTCGTCCACATGCTGGACTGTGCCCACTGCGATAATCAGCAGCCACTGCTTCCCGAGGGCTATGTGCCAAGTGCTGGCCCAAACACTCTGCACGTGTTTCTTTTGATTCATCCAACCCTATGAGGAAGTATTGTTGCCTGCAGTTTATATAGGTAAGGAAACCGAGGCACTGACACGTTAAGTAACTTGTCTGGGGTCACGTAGCTATTAAGTTTGAGAATGAGGAAACGAACTCAGTGCTGCCTTTTGGGATTTAGGGAAACCTCCCTCTTCTGAAAACATGCCTGAGTGGGCAGAGGCTGAGCTTTGTCTGGTTCACTGACTTATGAGTCCCGAGCTGCCCAACCGTGGCTGGCAGAACCCTGTGGTTAAGCATCCCATGGTGCAGGGGACCCGAGAGCCATGCCAGCTGCCCTGCGGTGTGCCCATGGATGGTTCCCGGAGGGGAGACTGTTCTGCGACAGTGTGGATGGCAGGAAGTTGGGGTTCTGTACGCAGGGCCTCTTGACCGCGCTGGGGAGCTGAGGGACTGTCCTGAGGCAGTGAGGAGGCACTCCAGGTCTTTCGGAGGGGGGCTAAAACCAGAGGGAGCAGTACCCATGGAACAGTGCCAGGGCTGCAGCAGTTCTGAAGAGCTGCGGTCAGAGACAGGTATGGCCAAGGCACCTCACTGGGGTTGGCAATCAGGAGGGGAGGTCACTTTGGTCTGGGCACTCTGATGGGGCTCTGTGTTGGAAGGACAGAGAGGCATTTGCTGGTCACCTAAGTGCTATCCTCTCCCCACCAGCTCAGAAGAGGTCGTGTGGAGGTGGGCTGGAGAGCAGTGGGATGCTCTTGGCTCAGGGAGAGGCACCAGGAGGGCAGGTGTTTGGGCTCCTCAGCACTGCCACACAGGGCACCACCTACAGCCCAGCCCTCCTGACTTCGGTGGTCCCTTTAGTGTTTGTGCCCAGAGGGACCTGCTCCTCCACCAGCTGGGAAAGGGAGGGACCCTAAAATCCTCCAGCCTCAGTTTGCATTCCTGGGCTGCCCTCACGCATAGAGAGACAGCCTTGGAACCTGCTTCCGGAACTTTCCAACCCCCGGCCCCATTGCCTGTTGCTCTCCTGTTCCAGCCACACCTGCTTCTTTCTGTCCCCTCCTCAGGGCCTTTGCACTTGCTGCTCCCTTTTCCTGGGTCATGCCTCTCCCCAGCCGCACAACTCACTCCCTTCAGAGCACCTGATCCACAGGCGTCCTGGCAACTGAGAATGTGCCTCCCTCCCACCACACTTCTTATCCCCCATCCTTGCTTGATTTTCGTCTGCCTCACACCACCATCCAACAGCTATTTGTTTATCGAGCCTTTTGTGTTTAGAAGGTAAGCTCTGTGATGGCAGGACCTTTCCCTACTGCACCTGGAACGGTGCCCAGCCCACAGGTGATCCATTAGTATCTGTTGAATAGATGTACAAATGTTTGAGCCTTTGAGTTCCATGCACCATGTCCTGCCTGTCCTGTGCTGCTCAGCTTGACTTCCAGGAGCCTTCCTTACCCAGCCTCAGACACACACAGCTGTGTGTGGAGCCCTCACTCAGCAGCACACCCTGCACAGCTTCCCTGAGAGCCCCTACAGCTAGGGCCTGGGGAGCGCCTCCACTGGACCCCACCTTTGGTCTTCCTCAGCACTGCTGGGGTGCACCAGGGTGGGTCTGACACCCATGAGCACCGACACACATTTCTAGAGAATGGAGCTCAGGAAAAGCCCTGTACCTCACTTTGTGTAGGCTCCCAGCTGTTTTGGTGCCAAGATGGCAGTTATCCACTGGAGCTAGGACTCCGGAAGAAAAACAGAAGAGGCTCTGGGGGAATGCTCTTTGGGGAAATAAGAAAAGATTTTTCAGGGACCAACAGCATCACCCAGAAGCTCTTTGGAGATGCAGAATCTTACAAGGCCTCAGATCTGGTCAATCAGAATCTGCATTTTGACTAGATTCCTGGGATTCAAAGTTCAAATGCTATTTCTGACCATGAGTTCTCAAACTTGGAGCACTCTGTAATCACCCAGGGAACTTTAAAAATATGGATGCCTGGGTCCCATCCTAGAGATTCTAGTTACATTGTACTGGAGAGTAGCCCAGCTATGGGGATTAATAAAATCTTCCCAGGTGATTATAATGTGCAGCTGAGCTGGAGAAATATAGACATTTTTGGAAACGGGCCTCTTCCTTCCACAGGCTCATGCCATGCTCTCTAAGGCCATGTGATCAAAGCTTGATGGCTTAGGATGTGCAGAGAATGGTGGCCAGGCCCGGATTCCAGAGCAGGGGCTGCCTCTGTGTGATCTTGGGCGTTTCTTCATCTCTCTGAGCCTTGAGGGTCCCCATACATAAAATGGGGATAATAACTCCGTAGGAGGTTTCTAGGAGTTACAGCTAATGGCGGTAAAGTGGGTACTCCCTACGAGAGGGCGGTTATTGTTACTGTCAGCAGCATTTATTGTGATTGCTCTGAGTGGCCAAGAGCTCCAGACCCAGGCAGGGGCTGCCTTCAGATATAAACAACTGCATGTTTTACAGGCTCACTGAGATCTGGCAGACGGAGGCTCTGAGCGTGGTGACCCACTTCCCCGAACTTCTGGCAGGAGGTTCACTGAGCAATGAATGCAAATGGCGGCTTTCCAGGAACTGGGGGGACTTATGGGGAACCCCAGACTCCCTTTGACTTTGGCATATGACTTTAATGGGAACATACTCCATGCACTGGAAACCTGCATTTAAAACCTAATACCTTGTGAACGTCCTTCCAAGCCAATTAAGCACAATCTACAGCGTCATTTTCTTTCTTTTTTTTACGTTTGTGGCACACCCTACGATAGAAATGTGCTGTCACTGGTTTAGCCATTTCCCTGTAATAGTTATCCCTTTTTCCCTATTAGAAACATTGCCCAGAAATATCCTTTTACGTGCTTGTTTTAAAAGAACCTGTCTAATTCTTTTCTTAGGAAAGATTTCTGGAGATGAAACTGTGTAGTCAATGAACGTTTTTAGAGATTCTGACACATACTGATAATGGTCCCCAGAGAAAGGTTTTAACCAATTCCATGAGCTGCCTGGGAGTAGCTATGCAAATACTGCGCATTCCATTCCCATTACCTTTTCTAATCCAACAGGGCACTCTTCTTTCATTGGACATTTCTTTTAATTTTTGTACATCTTATTAGATGAAATTTCTCATTCATATCCTTTGCTGTTAATTGCTCTATTAAGGTGTTTGCTTTTTTGTATGGTTTATAAATGTATTTTACATATTAAGGATATTACCCGTTGTCTACTGACACTGCTTGTATTGTCACAATTTTCCTGACTTGTCATTTACCTTTATTGTATTTGTTTAAATTTTAAAATATTTCAGGATATATACTTTGTATAGGATAATAAAATGATTACCTGTGCCCCCACCACCAAACTCAAATGAATAGCATTCTGCCATATTGGTTTCAAGTCCTGTTTTCTTTTTCCTTACCAAAAAACAAAACAACAACAGCAAAGACTTAAATAGCATTTGATATATGCCAGGCCCTGTTCTAGTGTTTTACATATATTACATCATGTAACCCTCACAATAGCCCTATGAGATATGCAATGTTTATTATCCCCATTTTACAGGTAGGGAAACTGAGATACAAAGGAGTTAAACCAGTAATTCAAACGATGGTTTCCTCCATGAATTCTTACCCATCATGTGCCATCACAGATAAACCAGGAGTCACCCAGAGTACTATAATCACTGCAAGGTAATCACTATCCCAAATTTGATGTTTATCATTTCTACACATTTTTACATTTTTAATGTATATAATGACAACACATAGTATTTTCGTGTTTTTTTTTTGAGATGGAGTTTCGCTCTTGTTACCCAGGCTGGAGTGCAATGGCGCGATCTCGGCTCACTGCAACCTCCGCCCCCTGGGTTCAGGCAATTCTCCTGCCTCAGCCTCCTGAGTAGCTGGGATTACAGGCACGTGCCACTGTGCCCAGCTAATTTTTTGTAGTTTTTTTTTTTAGTAGAGATGGGGTTTCACCATGTTGACCAGGATGGTCTCGATCTGCCGACCTCGTGATCCACCCGCCTCGGCCTCCCAAAGTGCTGGGACTACAGGCTTGAGCCACGTATTGTTTAGCTTTATGTAAATGGGCCATGCTGTATACAACCTCTTTCAGGTTCTTTTCATTCTTAACTTCAGAGGTTTATTGGCACATGTATATGTATTCATTCTAATTGTGTACAGTATTTCATTGTGTGAGTATACCACATTTATCCACTTTATAAATTCATGGATGGACATTTATGTTGATTCCAATTTCCCCTATGACTTAAAATACTGTAAATAACTTTCTTGTTCATGTTTCCTCATACAGATGTGTGAGGTTTCTTAAGTATATATATGTGTGTGTGTGTGTGTGTGTGTACCTATATATTTAAGATACTTAATATACATTATATATATATACATATATACCTTAAAGATATATAAGATAGTGCTGTGAATTGAGTTGCAGGGTACACAGTATACATCTGTGATTTACCAGATATTGTTCAATTGCTCCCCAAAATGGTTGTACCAGATTCACACTCTGACAAGCTGTGCGTTCCCACTGTTCCACCTCCTGGTCAACACACAGAAGTCTATTTCTGATTCTGTTAGGATAAGAAAAAGTATTTCAATGTTGCTTTAATTTCCATTCCTCTGTTTCTCCTCATTTGTTTATAACCATCTGAATTTCCTCTTTCGTGATTTGCTTGTCATTTCCTTTGTCCATGATTGTGGTTCTGTTTTTATTATTTTATCACTGTCCCTCTTTTCCTATTGATGTGCAAATCTTCAGTGTTGTCTGGATTCCATATCTTTCTAGTTAAATACTTATAATATCAATTTCCAGTTTGTGGTAGTGATTTCAGTTTGCAGTATCCCTTGTTTTACAGAGACGATAAATTTTAACAATTTATAATTTAGCAATCTTTTCTTTCATGATATAAGCTTTTTGGATTGTTGAAGGCCTTCCCAATCCTAAGATCTTAAAGCCTTTTTTCCTGTTTTCATTCCAAAAAGCTTTAAAGTTTTGTTTTATCACATTAGGTGTTAAGTCCAATTCCCCTATGTCTAATTGGTGAATATGATGTGAGGTAGGGATCTAAACTGATTTTCTTCCATGTAGATATTCTCCCAACATCATTTATTGAATGAGTCCTGTCCTTCCCCTATGGATTATTTTATTTCATTTTATTTATTTATTTTTTTGAGACAGAGTCTCACTCTGTTGCCCAGTCTGGAGTGCAGTGGTGCGATCTTGGCTCACTGTAACCTCTGCCTCCCGGGTTCAAGCAATTCTCCTGCCTCAGCTCCTCAGTAGCTGGGACTACAGGTGCATGCTACCATGCCTGGGTAATTTTTGTATTTTTAGTACAGATAGGCTTTCATCATGTTGGCCAGGCTGGTCTCGAACTCCTGACCTCAGGTGATCTGCCCACCTTGGCCTCCCAAAATGCTGGGATTACAGGCATGAGCCACCACACGCAGGCTTTTCCTACTGATTTATAATGCCATCTCTGTTATTTATCAAGTCACAGAATATGGATTGTTCTATTTCTGTGGTCTCAATTCTATAGCACAATCTGTTTTTCCATCCCTGCACCGATACTATAATATTTTTAGCTTTATAAGATATCTTAACTACTATGGTAAATCCCCCACCTTAGTCCTTAATTTATCTTGATCTGTTTTACTTTTCCACATGAGTTTTAGGATTATCTTGTCAAGTTCCATTAAAAAAATTATTGAGATTTTGATTGGAATTACATTAAACTTATAGATTAATTTGGGAAGAACTGGTATCGCTACAATGTTCACACTTTCATTCATGAAAATGGCACATCTCTCCACTTGTGTGTCTTATGTTTTTTGGTAGTTTCATAATTTTTTCATATGAAATTTGTGCACCTTTTGTTATATTTATTACTAAATTTCTCATAGTTTTTATTGTGATTATAAGCGATAACTTTAAATATTTATTTTCTCCCATCGATTGCGGATAATGACTAGGAACACTGTTATACTGAGGCCGTACGCTGTATTGTGGAACTCTCATGTTAGTTCTAAGAGCCTCTCTGGATTTTCTCAGATGATGTATATAGACAACAACATTATCTGGAAAATCATGTCAGATATGTTTTTCCTCCTTCTTTCTTCTGTTTCTCCTCTTCATCTCTCTACATTACATTCTAGAAAACTTTATTAGATCTAAATTTGCAATCATTTAATTATCTTCCCAACTGGATTAACATGCTATTTGATGGGTACCTTGAAATTTTAATCTCAGTGGCTATATTTTTATTTCTAGAGATCTGGCTCTTTTCCAAAGTTGTATTATTTTCTTATATTTCAAATCCCTTCTTTTATGTCCTTAGTTATTATAAACATTTTTTTTTCCAGCAGGGTCTTGCTCTATCACCCAGGCTGAAGTGCAGTAGTATGATCTCAGCTCACTGCAATCTTGGCCCTGTGAAGGAACCAAGTGATCCTCCCACCTCAGCCTTCCAAGTAGCTAGGACCACAGGTGCACACCTGGCTATTTTTTGTATTTTTAGTAGACACAGGGTCTTGTCATGTTGCCCAGCTGGTCTCAAATTCCCGAGCTCAAGCAATCTGCCTGCCCTGGCCTCCCAATGTGCTGGGATTACAGGTATGAGGAACCATGCCTGGCCAATGATGAACATTTTTATCATCTCTATTAAGCACTTCTACTATGTGACACTTTTAAGGGGTAGCCTGATTGTGTGTGCACGTGTGTGTGTGTCTGCTGACTCTTCCTCATGGTGGAATATTTCCTTCTGTGTTTTATATGTGGGGAATCCAGCTTGACCTGGACTAAAGGCGTGTCCTTCCGGAGAAGTTCTGTTCCCTTTTAGGGGCCCCAAGACATCATCCTATGATCACTTTCTAGGTTAATGTTTTAGATACCGGTTCCAGGACTACTCAGGTGTAACTCTGAAACCCAAGTCTGTATAAGGCCAAATCCACAGTCACAAGCCTTCCAGGGTTCACTTTTTTCCTTTCCAGCCGTGGAGACAGGGCTTCTTTATAATTTCCCAGGGTCTGTGTGTAGGTTTTTTTTTGGTTCACCGTTTTTCTGAATGTATGGTCATATTCTTACGGGGCTACTCAGTTTCCACTCCTACTCACGCTATCCCAAGGTTGAGTGTCTTACCTCTACGTGCCCATTAAAACCCAAGCCTCTAGATTATACAAATCAACACCTCCCCACCCCACCCAGGGCAACTACAGAACCATTTTACATGTTTACTGCCATGGTTTTTCAGCCTCTTTTTGTTTATGGCACTTGGGGTTTCTGTTACAGTAGCCCCTTCTTATCTATGGAGGACACATTCCAGCAAGACTCCTGGTGAGTGCCTGAAACAATGGATAACCTGAGTCCTGTATATACTATGCCTTTTCCTAAACCTACATGCCTCTGATAAAGTTGGATTTATAAATTGGGCACAATAAGAGATTAGCAACTTCTCTTTGGCATATATTTGGCTTCTCTTTGGTACACCTGTATTGCCAGCCATTATTAAGTAAATAAGGGTTACCTGAACACAAGTACTGTGATACCACAAGGGTCTATCTGATAACAGAAATAGCTAGTGACTAATGGGCAGGCTGCATACAGAGCCTGGCTGGGCTGAATACAGGGACAATTCATGTCCCCGGACAGAATGGAGCAGGATGGTGTGAGATTTCATCAGAATACTCAAAGCAACGTGCCATTTAAAACAAATGAATTGTTTATTTCTGGAATTTTCTATTTAATATTTTCACATCACAGGTGACTGTGGGTAACTGAAATCATGGAAAACAAAATTGTGGATAAGAGGAACTACTGTACTTTCTTATGCACTTAGCTATTAATTCAAAGAGTGTTTGCTGTATTTTAAATTGTTTATTAATAGGAGACTTCAGATTTTCTTGTCCAGAATGTGGCTGGAGACACAAGTTTCATTTGCCTTTTACCTTTATTTGTGTGATGGGCTAAAAAGTTAGTCAAATCTGTCGATCTTCTCCCTTATGGAATTTGTCTTCAGAGACACGTTAGAAAGGCTTTTCCCATACTGATTATTTACTCATGCTTATTTCTATGGTTTTATTTCTTAACACTTAATATTTAAACTACCTAGACTACATTAAGTGCAATAAAATCAAAACCTTACATACTAGCAATAAAGCTATTCAAACAGAACAGAATATAGCTGGAACCTGTTATCAGTAATTCAATGACAAGTTTAATATAACTGCAGTTCAGCCACAACTTGCTGACCCGGTGAAGCCACCAGTGCTAGTCTCACACCTACTGCTCAGTCCAACCCAATCGTCACAACCTGATAAAACCACACTCAACTGAAACCCTGGACGACCACCATCTGAAGACCATCCAAGAGTGCCATAAGACTTCTACAGACTGAGATAGAGCATTCCCCTCTGTTTACATAGAGAAGGAAAGAAAAGTAAAATTATAGCAAGCGGACTCAAATTGGTGGAAAAATCTGAATGGGCCCTGCAGAGAACTATCTGGAGTCCTGGGTTTGGAAAGTAAGAAGAAAAGAAAATCCTCATACCCCACAGTGTGAGAGACGTGCCTATGGGGGTCACGAGAACAGCTGGGCCTGAGACAGGCTGGGTCTGCAGTAAGAGCGAGCTTAGATGAAACGGGGCCAGAATGCCCCCTACCACCCCATACCAACCTCAATGATGATCTCAGAAGTTCCTTTTGAGGCCAGTGGGCTCATGGCAGCTCTGTCCTAGGATCTGCTAAAGATGTGCTGACTCTGTTTGCCTGGACTGATCCAATATGGCCCTGTCCCTGGGAGTTGAGAGATGCCCAACTCTGCCCCTGCCGTGTCACCCCTCCTGTCTCTGGGCCTTGGTTTCCCCCTCTGTACAGTAAAGAGGGAGGACTTGATTTGGTCTCGGAAGAAATCAGAATTAGAACCCAGACGTTCTGACTTCCGGGAGGAGTCTAACGACAAGCACAGCACAGCTATCATTTCTTCTGAGAGCGTGCTGTCTGTCTGTCTGCGAGCCAAGCATGTCATACACATTATCTTATTCAGTCCTCATCCTGTGAGGTTGACATTGTCATACTGATTTCACATTTATTGAATTCAACAAATATTTATTGAGCCAATTACTGAGTAAATTGCTTGAGATCAGCTAGTTAGTAAGACCTGAGTCAGAATTCAAATCTGGCTCTGCCTGATTTACTTACTACACCCAGTTATCCATGTACCACTCGCTCCCTCCTTCCCTCCCTCCCTCCCTCCCTCCTTCCCTCCTTCCCTCCTTCTATCCAACCATCCATCCACAATTTCCCCCTTCCAACCACACTGATGCTAGCTCCGTTCATAAGAGAACTACCTCCTTCTGCACACACGCTCCTCCATCTACAGATTACAGAATTTCAGGTCTCCACACATTTCAGGTTTACCCCAACTCACTTTTGTTTTCTAGCCTCTGGGCAACTGCATGCACTTTTCACTCTACCCTCCCACTCCACATCTACATTCCTCAGCTCCTTAGAAGCCAACTCAGATTCCCTCCCTTCTCCAAGGCGTCTTCCACAATGATTTCCACCCTCAAAAGATCCTTCTGTGTGCAGGATCCCTTCTCCCTCACCCATGAAGGCTGTGCCAGCTGCCCGAGAACCTCCTGCCAGGATGCCCATTTGAGAGCCGGCAGCAGGTGGCCCTTACCAGGTTTCCGACCTGCAGCATGTCCTCGAATTCACTCGTCATGTTGTAGTGCTCCAGCGCCATGAAGAGTGTGTTGAGCACGATGCACATGGTGATGGTGAGGTCGGCGAACGGGTCCGTGACCACGAACTTCACTCCCTGCTTGACGGATATCCACAGCGGGCAGCACTCCCAGATCAGGAAGCGCTGGGCGAAGCGGTTCCAGCACGGCGGACACTTGCGCTGAGACTCCTCCAGCTCTGAGGAGACAGCCAGTGAGTTGGTTTGGTTCTGTCGACCGAGCCGCATGTATCTGGAATACCTTCCAGGAAAGATCTGTGACTTGCTCTAGGAGATGACAGGGCTGCTATGTGACAGCAGGACAGTGGGGGCAGGGGAGGCTGAGGGAATGGGTGGCCTGTGTCCTAGCTCATTAGTCTAGAAATATGAGAGAAAGGGTCATCGGGACAGGAAGCCAAGATGGAGGTGGGGAAAACAGGGACATCAGGGCAAATGTGCACTCGCTCGACAGCGGACCCGCAGAGACCTGGGGATCTTCAGGGGAGGACAGGCTGAAAACGATGAGACAATAATGGGGACAGGCAAGTTCAGACACAAGGACACCTGCGACAGAATGGGAGGGACAGACGTGGACATCTGGGATGTGTCAGGATAAAGGGAGGGGGTGCCAAGGACAGGCTGGAAAAGATGAGAATCCCTCCGGGACAGGAGGGAACACCGGGATGGGGGTGCAAGTTCAGACTAGACAGGTGTGAAGTTGCCCATGGTGGGAATGGCTGGAATAGTGTGAACTAGATATGGGAATAGCTTAGAACAGGCACGGGTGTGTTCAGGACAGGATGGTTCTAGACAGACGTGGTTATAGATGGGAGATGGTGGAATGGGACTGATAAGTGCCTAGGACAGGTCACATGTGGGAGTGTTGGAGGGAAACACAGACATGGTAACTCCCAGGGAAGAACAAGCTGAAACAGATGAAAAGACATGTGAGGACAGGCAGGGCTGCGCAGGACAGAGAAGGCTGGGACAGTGTGGGGATACCCAAGGCAGGCCAAGTCCAATGGCAGATGCCTGGGTCAGGCTGGGATAAAGGTGAGGGCACCTGCAGCAGAAGCGGGGAGTGTTTAAATGTCCTGGGGGTGCTGACCTTCCAGTGCGCTGGTGAGGACACTGACTGCGCTGAGGGCCCGCTGCCGTGCTTCTGGCTCCTCGAAGCCATCTACACACGGAGCCTGAGGGGTCAGCATCCGGGGCCCGCCTGGCTCCTCCGATGGCGTGGTCTGAGTGCAATCAGGAGATTTGCGTCAGCCTGGGGAAATGGGGAAAGGGGTCCTGCCCCCAGCTCTAGTCCTGCTGGACCTGGGGTGGCCAGTCCAGACTCAGGCTGGGGATGCCACAGGGATAGGATGCAGGTCTTGATGGGACACTGAATGCTGGGCTTCTCTATTCCCAACTCCCTCCCAGTTAACAGCTCCCTCCCCACTCCTGCCAATCACTGTCTCCTTCATTCTCCTTTCTTCTTCACTGCCTCTCATCAGCAGTGATTCCTGAGTGTGGTCAGGAAGCTGCACATCTCATAGGGCCTCCCTGAGCCAGATGCTGTCATACACATTAGTACACGCAAAAATGATGTGGAAGTCTTAATTGACCACAAGCTTCCTAGAGTCAAGAGCAGAAAGAAGCTGAAAAAAACAAAAACCTAACATGTTCTAAGAGGATGCTAATAGAAGGACAAGGTGCAATGCTTCCACGTGGCTGGTGGGAGGCTGTGTCTTCTGGGGAGGCAGTTAGGCTGGATTTACCAAGAAAAGTTTAAATTGGCCCTCCAAGTCCTCACCTAGCAATCTAACTTCATAAATAATTACACACGTGCATCAAAAATACACATAAAGGATGTTCATTGCAGCACTGTTCCTAATACCATAAGAACAGAAAACAACCAATCAATAGCAACCATATTAAAATCAATTACAGACACACTCCAAGCCTGGGCTCAGATCGACTACAAAGAGAACGAGGCAGTTCTGTGTATGCTCCCATGGGAACATCTCCAAGACAAACAGTTTGATGAAAAAAACAAGAAAAAGATCTGGAAAATGCATGCCAAATAATTAAGGTGGACATATCTGGGGAACGGGACTGTGGGGGAGGGGAAGAGAGGGAGGCGTTCCCTCTCCACTTCATGTGCTTCTGCACCGGGGGTTTGTTTTCATCATGCATGCACCATTTCTATCAGTAAAAAACCTGAGGTCTGGAGACAGCCCTGGTGAAGAGAGGTGGCAGGCAGGCATTCTCCAGACTTACCTGGAGCCTCCCACAAAACCAAGGAGGGCCCATAAAGTCTTCACTTCAGCAGGGCTCTGCATGACCACAGCCCAGGTGCCAAGCTGTTCAGCATGCAAGACTGTAATCTTTGTAGGGCAGAGGGAAGATGGGTCTAGACTACCCAGGGTAGAAGAAACAGGGTGTGGGGTGGTACCAGATAGATCTGGGCTCAAGTTAAGGACATCCTGGCCATCAGTAGGACTGCTCTGAAATGTTGCCTAGGGAGGTAGTGAGCTCCCAGTGATGGAAGTATT
Organism: Callithrix jacchus; assembly: GCF_049354715.1. NCBI lineage: Eukaryota > Metazoa > Chordata > Mammalia > Primates > Cebidae > Callithrix > Callithrix jacchus. Next base: position 76,459,912 of record NC_133518.1, read on the forward strand.
CAAGTGGAGGCCCCCGAGAGGGCAGAGGTGGCTGGTGCAATGGTACTGCCCCAGGTCCAATGCAACCATAAATTTAGCCAGCTTAAGTCACAAGCATGTCTTACATTTTTCCAACCTCTCCCCTCCTTTGCCATCTGTGACGGTTTGGTTATCCCTTAGCACATATGCACTCTCTTTCCCTTCCCACCAGGGCTGAATTAAACTTCCGTGTCCCGGGCATGAACAACTTGCTTTGGACAACAGAATATTAGTGAACATGCTGTGAACAGAAACCTCAGCTGGGCTAGTGCAGTTTATCTTGCTCTTGTGCTCCAGGAACCCTCCATGAAAAGAGCTTTCCAGATAGCTGTCACCCTTTCAGCCTGGGCCTCAGAACAAAGACTCGCGGAGCAGCCCTGAGCCTAACTTACAACATGGAACCAAGCCCAGCCAGCATGCAGTCTGAAGCAGGGCTGCCCAGCTAACCTAACCTACATGGGCCACATTGTAGCCAACCTGCAGATGAATGAGCATGAGAATAAAGTCTTGTTGCTAGAGATTGACTTCTGGGGTAGTCTGTTACACAGCACTACTGTGACAACAGCTGACTAATACACCATCTTAGTCCAGTGGTCAGCATCTCTCTTCCCAAACCCTGCAACAGTCTCCTAACTGGCTTCTTGTCACTCTAGTCCCTCGATTCTCTGCATAGTAGGAAGGGATTCCTTTACAAAGTAAATCAGATAATGTCACACCTCTGTTCAACAACTCCTTCTACCCTACTGCTCCCCCTCTTACTCAAAGTATATCCAAACTTTTCTATGATCTACAAGGTCCTGCACAGCCCAAGTCCTAACTCATGAAACTCATTTTAATGTTTGTACCACACGTGGCCCTATTAGCCCCTCTCACCCCTTGGATGTGTCCCCCTCAGGGGCTTTGCACTTGCTACTCCCTCTGCCTGAATGCTATTCCTCTACATTTTAGGGCTGGCTCCCTACAATCTTTTGCCTGTCAATTTTAACTTACCTCCTCAGGAAGGCCTTTCCCGGGTATTCTAAAAGCCTCATCCCCATCCTCCTCTTAGCAACTTTCCATCACATGACTTACTACTACCTGAAAGTACTGACTAGTTTACTGTTTTCCCAACTATGGTATAAACTCCGAGGGGAACAGGGATCTCGTCTTCTCCGTTCCCTGCTATAACCCTGGAGTCTCAGCACTGCCTGGCATTCCACATGGCAGGCTGGCACTAGATAAATACTGGTTGGATAGGTAAATTCTTGGGAATCCATCAGAACGCTTGGGTTAGAGTTCCAGCTCTGGTCCTAACTTGCTAGGTGACCACAGGGAATGTGGAGGGAGAAGAGGAATGGATCTTCAGTGTGCTGCTTCTACCTTTATCTGGCCTTCTGGAAACAGGCACTCTCATACAAGCAGAGGGCTAAGTCAGTCTTCAGCCCCTCCCCCCATCCTTATTGACTAGGCACCCACAGTGAGCCCAACACGGTGCTTTGTTTTCAGACTAGAACCCCCCAGAAACGTCTCACTGGGGTCCCAGTGGAAACACAGAAGGCACTCCCAGGGGCCTGCAGCCTGCTAATCTCTTTGACTTTTCAAATGTCTCCATCTTGGTCTGTTAATTCCTTTAACTTTGCAAATGACCCTGTCTTGGCCTGCTAATCCCTTTAAGGTTACAAATGGGCCCCACAGAAGTGAGAATGGGTGAAGTCAGGATTCCTGGTAATGAAGTGCTTGAACTTGGATTCCTCCCGACATGTGCAGTACAATGAGATGATTTTCTCCTTAATGAGATTAGGAAATTCTGTTAGCGCTCCCGGTTGCTGACCTAATTCCATGAGGCTGAGGCTCCAGGGCTGAACCTGCCTGGAAGCTAGACACCCCACCCCTCAGATGGGCCAGGGCCTCCCCAGCTCTATCTAGAGCTGTGGTCTGTCCCAAGGGGTGCCCAGTTTCCTTCCCTTCACACTGCACTCCAGAGGAGTGTGGGGCGCGGGCATTCTGCAGTGTGCCCCAGGAGCCTGACTCCTTCCTGCTCCCTAATACCAATGACAGATCATACTAATGACTCCAACATGAGGCAAGAACGGGTCTCAGCACTGGACCTAGTGCACTCTTTCAGTTCTCACCACAGCCCACTGGCATATTGTTTATTTCCACTTTACAATAAACAATAGGTGAGGAAATTGAGGCACAAAGAGATTAATTAATCTGTACCAAGTCCCACAGATTAAGTAAGAGTCTGAGTGGCACAAAAGAAGCCATGTGGCTGGGAGCCCGGCATCTTCAGGCCGTCCTCCACCTTCCCGGTCAAGCCTCCCGTCCATTCTAGCTTCCTCTCCAAGTGCACCCTGCAGACCACACATTCAGCTTTTTCCTGGGTGGGCTTCTCTGGTCACTGTGTTGGGGGCCCAGGGTCAGCAAGGACACCTGATGGCTGATTGGGCAGCCGTCGGTCTGTCATAGGATTGACTAAGTGACCGATTGGCCTTTCGTGATCTGGCCAGTCCCTTCCTATCACCTTTGTAACAGTAACTGCGGTTTTTCTCCCCTTCGCTCCCTCTGTTCCAGCCACACTGACCTCATGGCATCTCCTCCAACAGGCTAGGCAGACTTCTGCCTTGGGGCCTTCACTCTTGCTGTCCCTTGTGCCTGGAACAGGCTTCTCCAGATGATGGTAATGATGGCCTTACTAGTTGTGACATATTTAACTGTGATCCTTCTTTATCACCATGACACACAATATAGACATTTTTTCTTTTTTTTTTTTGAGACAGAGTCTCACTCTGTTGCCCAGGCTGAAGGGCAGTGGCGTGATCTTGGCTCACTGCAACCTCTGCTGCCTGAGTTCAAGTGATTCTCCTGCCTCAGCCTCCCAAGTAGCTGGGATTACAGGCACACGCCTCCATGACCTGCTAATTTTTGCATTTTTAGTAGAGATGGGGTTTCACCATGTTTGCCAGGCTGGTCTCGAACTCCTGACCTCAAGTGATCTGCCCACCTTGGCCTCCCAAAGTGCTGGGATTACAGGTGTGAGCCACTGCGCCTGGCTTTCTTTTGATTTTTGTCTCTCTGTCCCCATTAGCATGGATACTCTATGAGGGCAGAGATTTTTCTGTAGGTTTATGTACCCAGAACCCAGTACACAATAGACGCTCATGTGCAGTCTGCTGTGTGCTGGGCTCTGGGTGCATAAACCTACAGAAAGTAGTTTTGGACTTGGCACTGGTGATCAGTTTGGGAGACCAGACCTACCCTGGCACCTGCATCTCGGGGCTGGCTCACCGTGTCTAGGGGGTGCTCTAGCATCACAGGGCGGAGGAGATGGCTTCCTGGGGACGTGGCCTCTGGGTCACCTGCCCCCAGCAAGGAGACCACCCCGTTGCAGTCCACAGTGCTGTTCTTTTTGCCATTGAGGGCGTGGCCAGGAGCTGCTGTTCCAGGACTGGGCTGTCCCTGGGCACCAGTCCGGCGCAGGGGCCAGGGCACCAGCAGTGATGTGTGGTGGCTCTCGCTCTCCCCCGCTGTGCTGTTTTCATCATCTGCAAAATCTGTTTCGGAGCCTAGATCTCGCCGGCGAAAGGTGAAAATGCTCCCGCGGCTGGAACGTGGCTTCATAGACGTCCTGCTGAGGCCGTGGGTGAGGCTGAGATGATTCTGAGGGCAGGAGGAGAGGGGACATGACCACGACAGCTCTTCATGTGCTCTCAATCTGTCTTCTGTGCCATTGGCCTCGGCTAACTTCCCGGAGCATTGAGGGCTGTGTTGGCCACATGGGAACTGGGTGGGTTGGGCTGGGGGTATTTGGAAGAGGGGATGTGGGGTGAGAGATAATCCTGTATTTTCTGGGATCGCTAGTCACATCAAGTCTACGTCTCTGGAGCTGGGAGCCTGAAGCTTATATGGGCTTGGAGGTAGAGCTCAGGCTGGGCAAGGGAGAAGGAGGCAGGAAGGCTCTTGGCCTTAGCAGGACTTCGGGCACTTGGCATGGCCCCTTGCTCTTAGGGGCATGTCCTTGGACACCTACCACCCATACCATGTGGCCTTGTCTCCCAACCCCAGCCCCAGTGCTGGGATGCTAGCCTCAGGTTGGGGATATCATAACACCCAAACCTACCCTATCCCTCTATGCAGAGCTCCCCTACTCTAAGAAAGGCCATGGGAAATAGGAAGGGCTGGGAGGGGGCTCAAGGCTGCTCTCTTTGGGGAACAACCATGGGGGCTGTGACTGTACAGGAGTCTAGCATGGTGTACTTTTAGTGCCAGACCCACCCTGGAAAAGCCAGAACCATAGCTGGGATTACCACTGCTCTGGGACCATCTTCTGAGTCAGACTTGGGCAGCCTGTCCTCCCCACACTCCTCAGTTCCTGAAGACATCCGTTTTCTCCTCTTGCTTCTTCTTTCATGGATGGTTACTGGGGCCAAAGGGGACATCTCCAAGGAGCTACGGGACACGGTGTCCACACCCCTGATGGTGAGGGCCTGGAAGAATAGAGAAAGAGATGTTTCCATCACTGAGACTTTGTGCTGCCTCAGGCTCAGGCAGGCCAGGCAACTCTCAGTGACTGGTTTTCCCTATCAGTAGGTGATCTTGCACACCTACTCCAAAATGAGGACATTATGGCGATAAACTCAGACAGACCAGAATGCTTTGGTAAAGACCAAGATCCAGGAGGGAAGACAGGAGTGGCTGAAGTGGGCAGCCTTAGAAGAGGGGCATGTGTGGAACAGAAGGGAGGTGGGTGTAAATGAACAGAGAAGTGGCTAGAACCAGAGGGCAGAGGCTCTTCTAGAAGGTTTAGCCAGCCGAAAGTGTATTGGAAGATGTGGTGAGGGGTAGTGAGAAGAACAAGTGGATGCCCACATCCTGCCTTGTAATAGCTCACTCTGTAGCCAGCCTCTAGGTTCCACCAAGGCAGGGACTGTGGGTGGCCAGGACAGCATTGTCAGTGCTTATTTTCTGAGACAGCTTTGTTCTCTGACATTGGACCTTCTTCACTGGACCCCAGCAGAAGGCATCCCTTGACCAGAATAAACTATGTCCATGGACACATGGATCTCTTATCCAGCATGCACTATGCTCACAGGAACCATCTTTACCCAGGAGCTACCACCCAGCAGGTACCATTTTTACCTGGTTGGCACCACCTTTACCTGGAAGACGTGATGACCATAGGTAACAAGTTTACTTAGCACAAGCCACACTCATAGGACCCACCTTACCCAGCAGACGTCACTTTTACCTAGCAGGCCCCTCAGCAACAGGCACAGCTTAACCCAGCAGCTTCCAAATTTTTACTCAGCAGATACCACATTCACAGGAAATACCTTTACCCAGCAGGCACCAGCTTTACCCAGCGTGTACCACACCCACAGGCAGCAGCTTTACCCAGCATGCACCATGCCCACAGGTACCAGCCTTACCCAGCATGTACTACGCCCACAGGTATCAGCTTTACCCAGCATGCACCACACCCACAGGCACCAGGTTTACCCAGCATGCAACACACCCACAGACACCAGCTTTACTCAGCATGCACCACACCCACAGGCACCAGCTTTACCCAGCATGCACCATGCCCACAGGTACCAGCCTTATCCAGCATGCACCATGCCCACAGGTACCAGCCTTACCCAGCATGCACCATGCCCACAGGTACCAGCCTTACCCAGCATGCACCATGCCCACAGGTACTAGCCTTACCCAGCATGCACCATGCCCACAGGTACTAACTTTACCCAGCATGCACCACGCCCACAGGCACCAGCTTTACCCAGCATGCACCATGCCCACAGGTACCAGCCTTACCCAGCATGCACCATGCCCACAGGTACTAGTCTTACCCAGCATGCACCATGCCCACAGGTACTAACTTTACCCAGCATGCACCACACCCACAGGCACCAGGTTTACCCAGCATGCAACACACCCACAGACACCAGCTTTACTCAGCATGCACCACACCCACAGGCACCAGCTTTACCCAGCATGCACCACGCCCACAGGTACCAGCCTTACCCAGCATGCACCATGCCCACAGGTACCAGCCTTACCCAACATGCACCATGCCCACAGGTACTAGCCTTACCCAGCATGCACCATGCCCACAGGTACTAGCCTTACCCAGCATGCACCATGCCCACAGGTACTAACTTTACCCAGCATGCACCACACCCACAGGCACCAGCTTTACCCAGCATGCACCATGCCCACAGGTACTAGCCTTACCCAGCATGCACCATGCCCACAGGTACTAACTTTACCCAGCATGCACCACACCCACAGGCACCAGTTTTACCCAGCATGCATCACACCCACAGACACCAGCTTTACCCAGCATGCACCATGCCCACAGGTACCAGCTTTACCCAGCAATTACCCTGCCTATAGGCACCCATAATCAGGTGAGGGCTTGGGAGCTCCTTAGTGGCACCGCTCACCCACCTCGTGTTCTTTCTTGAGCATCTCCATGGCCTCCTGGAAGCGCTTTTCCTTTTCCTCGGTCTCAGCGATGGTGGCTTGGTTTTGCTCCTCATAGGCCATGGCAACCACGGCCAGGATCAGGTTCACCAGGTAGAAGGAGCCCAGAAAGATGACAAGCATGAAGAAGATCATGTAGATCTTCCCTGCGGACCTGAGGGTCTGGGGGAGCAAAGGGGCAGATGTCACCCTCGCTGGGGCCTCTTCTGGGTTATGACATTCCCAAGTCACCTAGTCTAGTTGTGCCAGGGGTGCAAAGAGCCACAGCCTAGGGAGGAGGGTAGAGCATGTCCCACCTAAAGAGAGAGACATGTGTTGACCTGCAGAGGAGAATGACCTGCACACAGCAGGGCCACATCCCACCCAAGAAGGGAGGCAGAATGTCACACTCGGGGGATGCCATGCCCACAGAGGGAGATTACTCCATCCTACAGAGAGGAAGAGTGTCTTCACAGAGTGAGAGCATCCTATATAAAGGGACTGGTACTTCCTCACCAGCCAAAAGAAAGTTTCTTTGCTTGATGATCCCTTCTCCCTCAGAAGCAAGGGTCCTTGTCCCCTGTCCCCTCCAAAGCTCTCACCAGTGGGGAGGCTGCTGGGGCCACATCTGGCTAGTCAGCTGTGTAGCCTGGACCTGGAGCCCATACCTCCTGTCCCTCTAGGCACACACGCACCTGCTGATAGAGGCGCTCCCAGCAGTCCTGCGTCATCAGGCGGAAGAGCGCAAGAAAGGCCCAGGCAAAGGAATCGAAGCTGGTGTAGCCATGGTCAGGGTTCTCGCCTGCCTTTAGGCACCGGTAGCCCTCAGGACACGTCCTGCAGCCACACGCAGAGACTTTGTTCCATGCATTCAGGGGTCTGCTGCCCTTGAGACCCTTGCTGGGCCAGACTTATCTCCCTGGGCAACCCGGTGTATGCCCCACCGCTCTGCGCAGCTGAGCTGTAAAACCTAGTGCCACACTGCTGGGCCCTGCCTCCGTGACTGTGCTGTGCCTCCCACTGGGACACCATCTTCCTCTTTACCTATCTGTACTCTGCCAGGCCTAAATCAAACTCCCTTCTGCCCATATGACACTCCATCCTCAGCTGCTATCAAGTTGCCTCTCCCCGCAGAGGGGAAGCACACAGGCCTGGCTCATGTCTCTTCCTCTGCCCGTCTACCCCATGAAGAGCTGTGTACAGCACGGGCACAGGGGAGAGCAGGGTTGGGGAGAGCAGTGAGCCCTGGCCGAGTTGAACAGGATAAGCCCAGGGCAAAGGCAGGGCCCTGGGGTTGAGAAATGATTTTGGAGGGGAGGGGCTGGGGCTCGGCCATGTCAGGAGCCCATTTGCACATCGGTGCACACAGACACTGATTCAGGGAGGCAGATCCACGTTCACCGAACTGAGGTGATAGCCTCTCCCAAAGGGGAAATGCTGGTCTGGGGTCACATGTGCGTGTGCATGTGCGTGTGTGAGACACACACACACGAGGGACTTAGTAAGCGGATGGATACAGCCAAGGGACCTCTGTGTCTTGCTAATGCCCCAAGATCCTCCAGACAATGTCTTCGTGACAGGAAGGAGGCAGCACACTCAGTACTTCTCCCATGAGGTAACCCCCTGTGACCCCTTCTTGACACCGCATGGCACTGTCACACTGATCTGGACCCAGGTGTGCACAGGGCCTGGAAGCTGCACGTGGCTACTGGGCATCTCGAGGAAAGTCCAGGCTGCTAGGGAAAGCATGTTCCCTCCTCCAAGGCACAGAGCAGCAGTGAGGGAGGGAAGACGGGAGCTGGAGGGAGCAGTTCTGGGGGAGCTTCTGGAAGGGAATGGAGCTGGGGGTGGGCTGGTGTCGGGGTTTTGCAAGGCATCCCAAGCTATCCCCCAGTCCCGGCCCAGAGCCAGGGCCCCGTCAGCTCTCCCTGCAGCTCTGCCCCGACTCTCTCCAGCAGCTATCTCCTCTGCTGGGGGCAGGGTGGGGAAGCTGGCAGGGTCCCGGCAGGGAAGGGAGACAAAAGGAGGGCTCAGGGCATAATATGTCCCTGGGCTCAGGCATAAATAGAAAATACAGTCAGTTGTGCAAACACCAGGAGACTCCCCTGGCAGGACAAGGAGACCCGGGGTGGGGGGGGTCACATACCCGGCGTCAGAGCTGTTCCCACACAGCAACACGTCGGAGGTGCCGTTCTTGAGCAGGTAATTTTCTGTAAGAGAAACATGATGACGGCGAGGGGCGCTCTGGCCAAAGTTCCCACCTTGCATCCAGGCTTTGGGGAGGTGGAGACCTCACTAATGGTCTTCCTTCTTCTCGGCGCCTGCCCTGCCCCTGCCCTCTGCCTGGCCAGGCTTGAGACAACTCCGGCTGGTCCTCTGGCCTTCCTCCTGCTCCTCTGCAGACATCCTGCTGCCAGTGCCCCATGCTCTCAGAAGACACGGGAAGCTCTGGGCAGGGCTTCAGCTGTCCCCACAGGAAGCTTCTACACCCTACCCGAAACCACTCAGGGGGCCCGCCAAGGCCAGGAGGCAAGAGTCTGCGCAGAGTCCCAGCTCGGCTGCGAGTCACTGCGGGGCCTTGGCCGGCTCCTGCACAGCTCTGTATTCACTTCCATCACACGAAATGGTGGAAGTGACGCCTGCCATAGTCACCATGGCAGCACTGTGGTCTGTTTGGATGGGGCTGGGACTGCAGCAGACAGGACAGCCCACACTGTCCTCTTCTTTCTGCGGCTGTCATCAGTCCCAACACTCACTGTCTCCCGGCTTTGTCTTAGGCAACGGTTGTCAAAGCATGGTCCTTGAACCAGCATCATCAGCATCAACAGGGAACTGCTTAGAAATGCAACTTCCCAACTGCCACCCAGACCTCCTGACTCAGAAACTCCAGAGGTGGGGCCCAACAGGCTGTTTTCCAGAGCGCTCTCGGTGATTCAGGAGCACACGGAAGTCTCAGCACTACCGCTATAAGGCCATTGCTGAACCCCTCATTAGGTTTCTATGTTCCTTTTTCCAAAGTGGAGTCTGGTGCATGGAAGAGGCCCTAACTTCAGAATGGCCCTCACGGTCATCCTGGCCCAGGTCATGTGGCCTGGAATCTGGCCTTGTGCCAGCATGTGCCATGAAGCAGACCAATGGCTCTAGTCAAGAGTGGTGCTGGCCGTCAGCCTGGAGCACGGGGGTGTGAGCCATGGAGCAGGGAAACATTGGAGGGACTCACACACCTTGGCACAATCACTGGGCTTGCTCCAACCCTCTTGCAGGGTTCTGGGGTACATGTATATGGAATTAGCATCCTAGCAAGGAACACTGATGTCAACCAGGAAATCTCCATGCCAGGTAGGTGGGGTTTCAGTCTGAAGCCAACTACCCCGGCTCTGTGTCCCTTCTCTTAAGTTGACACTCTGTGGCAGGGTTGTCACCTTGCCATTGTAACACTCTGGGGTCCGTCCCATCTCCCAGTGCTGCAGCTGCTGTCCCCCCATATTCCCCTCCACCTAACTCCATCCTTCATGCTCTTCAAGCATCGCCTCCCCATCTAGCCCGAGAAGTCACAAGGCAGGCCCCAGGTGTGCTCCGTCTGTCCTCGGTCTGAGTCTCTGGGGGATGAGGCAGGGCTTGAACAGCCCTGGAGGCCTGCCCTCTGGTGACGCCTGTGTGGGAGGCGCCCCCGCCCTGCTGGTCTCGCAAAGCCTTCCCCAGCTGTAGAGCGAGTCCGCACCTGGGTCACTGAGGTAGAGGTCCAGGGATTCCCAGACCGAGCCATCGGCCTCCACGGAGCCGTTGGTGCCATTAAGCGCGGTGAAGTTGCGGACGCACTTGTGCCTTAGGTTGCCCATGAAGAGCTGCAGGCCGATGAGGGCGAAGACGCTGAGGCAGAAGACCGTGAGGACCATCACATCAGCCAGCTTCTTCACGGACTGGATCAGGGCCCCCACAATGGTCTTCAGGCCTGGGGAAGGCAAGGACAAGCTCCATGTCACTCGGGCACAAAGCTCTGTGCTCCACTGGTGGGGGCCGGGCCAGAGGTGAGCTGGGCTGGAGCCAGAGTGGGCAACCAGAGGTGGGGACAGAATAAGGGAGGCTACTGGGCTTTGGGATCCAAGCCCCACTTTCCTCAGCAGCTGAGATTGTGTCCTGACATCCCTAGGCAAGAGTCTGGGCTGGCCTTGTATTTCCAGAGGGCCCCTGCTCCTCCTTGCTCTCCACCAGCCAAATATATGGCAGGGATGTAGAAAGTGCTGTTTCCTTGAGAAAACACACACTCAGAGCATGTCCCCCTCTGGCTGGTCTCAAGGCATGCCAGGCCTACTGCTTTGAATGGAGACCACGGAAAAGGGGATGGAGACAATGGAGGGGCCTCAGCCTCAATCCTGAGCTGGGGAGAAACAGAGCCATCCATGCTAGGAGGTCCTCCTGCCCCACTGCTGGGGCTGGCTCTCTTTGATGCCCAGGGAGTGTGGATTGTTTGGCGGAAATTAGGGGCGCAGGGTCTGGCTGGGTGGGGGCTGGGGGCTGTGGTCAGGTGTGTGCTGGGGGCTGTGGGTGAGGGTCTGGCAGGGTCCTGGTGGGTGATGTCTAAGGGGCCTGCGCTGGCTCGGGCCGGCCTTTAGGGAAGAAGGTTCAGGAGCAGGGCTGACCTGCGTTGCATCTTCCCACTTGCCCCGTCCCTCTAGGACCGCCCCCCGCCCCATCCATCACATTCCCCACAGCTGAGAGGCTGTGATCCGTTAGTTGCACGGCCCAGCTCCCTGCAGAAGCCAGCACCACACAGCGAATGACAGAAAAGCACATGTAGACACCAGTCTTGCCCTTAGCGACTGTCCTAGGACAAGTGCAAGCAGAGCATGGGGAATGAGGGGCTCCTCTGCCAGCTGCAGGGCCTTGCCCCTCATGTCCCTGTCCAAGCGGCCAGATCTCAGGTTAAGCTCCATCCAACCACTGTCCAGCCGGTTAATGTATTAGGAGCACCTGTGGCTTCTGTGCCTGCTGCTGGGCCTGTGACCCACAGGCAGGGAGGCCATGGTGAGTGAGCAAACACAAGATGGGGAGAGGATGCCCTCCCCATGGTGCCACTGACGCTGCTGCCTGCCCAGGGCTCAGAGGCACTCTGAGCCTCCTTGTGGAAATCGTCCTGGCAGATGTTGGCAACTGCCTGGGCAGTGGGGGTCTGGGCCCACAGTAGTGGTAGTGGTGGAATTCACAGCTCTTCGTGGTCCAGAGCTCCTTATCCATAGCAGAGCTTCCTGTACTCTTTGGTGGGTTTACTGGGCCTGGAGACCTGCATGTCTCGAGGGGAACAGAGTGAGGACTGACGGACAGCAGCTCGAGTACCCAAACTGGCCTCTGCCTCAGTTTTAGGATAAAGTCTCTTTGGGCTGAAATATCCCGTTCAAGACCAACAAAGCACCCCCGACCTGCTCTGTGGAGACAGTGGCCAAGGGTAACTACCCCTTTGAACATTTCTCATACTGATGATATGAAAATCATCACTTCACTTCTCCAACGAAACTGCAGGATTCTTTCAGAAAAGACCCAGGAAGGCATGGGCCCCAGGAGACCGACTGGGAAGTCCTCCTGCTACCGAATTACCAGGCTGGGTGGAAGAGCCCTTGGAAACCACCAACTCTGATTTCACTCTCATTTTATGGAAAAGAGACTGAGTCTAGAGAGAACTAGGGCTATTTAAGACTCAGCTCAGAGGACACCTCCTCCCGAGAGGCTTCCATAATGCTGACCATGGCACTTTTCTAACGGCCGCTTTCAGAGCCTGCTGTCTCATCAGGCTGCTGGCAGCTTTGAAGAGTTCCCACGGAGCCAGGCTGAGACTGGTGGGCTTCTCCTTTTCCCCAGGACCGAGAAATATTTCCCTTTGTAAATCTTTCTTACAAAACATACCAGGAACATGCCCTGAGTCCTGTGGTCAGTGTGTTCGTCTACTGTGGTGGGTGTGTGCCTGTGAGGCTGTGCAGGGCCCTAGAGGACAGAGCGTGTGGGCTCCGACTCCATGTGTGCCTTGGCCATGATGTCTGTCTCCATGCAGGTGGCTCCATGGGAGACAGCGGGGAGACTGCCCCCTTGCTACTGGCCCTTAGCAGGGGTCTGGGCCACTTGTGGGAGCCCTAGGGGAGATGTGGCCCTTATGGACATACAATAGTGGGTTAGGAGGCCAGAAAGCTCAGCATGAACACGGCATAACTGGGGGCTCCTCTGACAAGATAACTAGCCCTACCAGGGGGAGTCCGGACTCCTTGGGGGAGACGATAGCTCAAAGCAGGCCACAGGCCTGGAAGCCACAAAGTTCCACATCAGGAGTGGATGTAGCCATGTGGTTCAACCGATCCTCCCTTCTGCTCTCACACCTCCCCAGAATGACGGCATGCAGCTTATTTCCACCTGCCTTCTTATTTATTTATTTTTTTTGAGACAGAGTCTTCCCAGGCTGAAGTATAGCGGTGTGATCTTGGCACACTGCAACCGCTACCTCCCGGGCTGAAACAATTCTCCTGCCTCAGCTTCCCAAGTAGCTGGGATTACAGGAGTGTGCCACCATGCCAAACTAATTTTTATATTTTTAGTAGAGATGGGCTTTCACCATGTTGGCCAGGCTGGTCTTGAACTCCTGACCTCAGGTGATCTGCCTACCTCGGCCTCCTAAAGTGCTGAGATTACAGGTGTGAGCCACCATGCCCGGCCGAGCTGCCTTCTTAAAAGAAGCAACTTCCCCAGTTTTAAGTGTGGCTGCCTTCGGAAAAGACTCCAGGCAGGAACCTCTGGGCACTGCCCCTCCAGAGGAAGTTCCTCCAAACAGGAGGAGCTCTGAGTGTGGGGAAGCGGAATTCAAACTTAGGATAGGAAGGTCGCCCAGGTGGAACTCAGCTTCAGCACGGGCACATCACACAACCAGGCTCAGAAATCAGTCTTTTCAGAGCTTTCCTGGATGGACAAACGGAACAGTTTCTAGAGAGGCCCTCTGGGCTTAAGAGATTCCCCAGGTGCAATTGCCAACATCTGCCAAGGAGAATTTCTTCCTGAGGTTACCATGCGTGGTTTGCTAAACCTCTACCGCACACCAAGGCCCAATGGCGCCTGTCCACAGAGCACGCTTTGCTTCATAAACGGGGCTGGGGCCCTGGCCCTGCTCATCCCACCAGACGGGGCACAAGGCAGGCCGAGGCCTTCAGTCATCGAAGACTGTGCCAGAGTTTTCCTTTTACATTCCGGGTGTGTTTGGGGGTGCCCTCAAACACATTTCTTTTGGCTTCCTCATCAGAAGCTGACATTTCGGGCTGAAGCGATTCATGTGAAATCTTTTAGCTATTCAAATAGCTGAGTGTGGTTTGGAAAAGCAGTCCATTATCTTGGAAAACCTTTGGTTCAATGTAGGCCCCGCCTGGGGTGCTCTGTGCCCCCTGGTGTCTGTGAGAGTGGGCTTTGCTAGGGTGGGCAGCCTGAAGCCCATTCTGAGGCACCAGGGGGACAGGCAGGTCCATTGCCAATAGCCCCTGCCACCTGAGCCCTGGGAAAGGTATTCTGGTGACAGGCACAGTCGAAGGGCCTTCTGGAGGGTTGCCTTGGCTCCCAGGAGGCTGGGAAGGCCCAGGCGTATCCCTCCAGCCTTGGCGTTTAACCCGATTTTCACCTGAAATGACTGATATAGTTTTCAGGGCCCGGAGGACTCGGAAGGTGCGTAAGGCTGAGACATTGCCCAGGTCCACAAATTCAGTTGTGTATCTGTAACAAGGGAAATTCACACACGAGACAATGACAACACGCCAATAGGAGACACACGGTCAGAGGAGAGGGGTGGGGAAGACAGAGAGAGAGTCACTTGTAGCTGAGATCTGAGAGGCAAACCTGGGCATCTTACCTGGGATAACTGAAATAGTTTTTAGAGCTCTCAGGACTCTGAAAGTTCGAAGAGCCGACAAATTGCCTAGTTTTATATTTTCTGATACATACCTGCAGAATCAAACCACAGTTATTGGGAATTACAAAGCAGAAGCTCTACCTGCCCTCCCCGACCAGCCCTCTCCTGTGGCCCCTCCCACCAAGCAGGGGTTGGGGCAGTGCTGGCATAGCCCAGGGCCTCCCTCAGGTTTTCCTCTGGATTTCAATCCTCCTAACACGGGACTTCAGCTTGAGTGCCACACAGCAAGCTTCCAGGTGGCTCTCTTGGTGACAGTGCCATGGAAAACCAGTGCCAGGAGGCAGCTGCTCTGCCACTCTCCATACCACTGAGGCCCATGACATGCAGTCACATGTGGGGTCTGGGGCTGGGGACACATCAGAGTGAAAGGGAAGCCTGTTTTCCAGGAGGCTCAGGTCAGCTGATACAGGAAGAAAGGGTGTTTCTGCTCCTAGTTTCTGTCCACATCTTCTGTGGTCTGTGATCAGCTTGTGCCTGGCTCAGAAGTCCTTGAAGTCATGAGGTGGAGGTAGCCTGAATACTCATTGAAAAAAACCAGAGTTCCCAAGACAGAGGCACTGGAAGATGGGAAGAGAGGTCGCCTGAATATCTGTTCTTCAACTACTCATGGGCAAGGAGCAACCCAAGAAGACAAAGGGACAGGATGAGGAGCCCCAAGGCGGTAGAGCGCCTCCCACACAGGTCCACCAGCCCACCCCCAGACCCTTGGTATCTTCCAGGGATGGCCCTGGGTCTCCACTGGAGGAGTGGCCTTCAGAGGTGCGATGCCCTCCCTGGGGTCTGTGCCACTTGGGTCTGAGTAGGCTCAGCAGGGTGAGTGGCTGTGGGTCCCCTCCTGGAGCTCAGACAGCTGCCGATCTGTGGCCTCCACAGGAATGGGAGGAAGAAGGTGGTCTCCGGGGGTCAGGGATCTGCACAAGCAGAGCATGATGACATGCAGTAGATGGGCCACATGACCATGAGGACCATGGCCGGTGTGTGACCAAGGCCATCGGGACAGTGGCAAGTAACTTGTGACATTTAATCAAAGGTTTTGCATCCAGGGTGTCTGACATTTAACCGAAGGTGTCTGGTGTTTAGCAAAGGACATTGGTCTCTGGATGTCTGATGTTTAACCAAGTGTGTCTGACGCAGGTGTCTGAGTGACGTCAGACACAGGATGCCAGCCCCGTGGCTCTGGGAGAGTGTGAGGGTGGGCTGGCGCTGCCACCAGACTCACTCTGCCGGGTGATCTGGACCTCCAGATCTGGACCTTCCTGACTGCTCCCAGCTTTCCAGTTCCCCATCAGGCTTTGGATACCTACAGGAAAGAACTTGGCCAGCTGAGTCAAGGGGCTTAGTGCCCTGAGGTCCGCAGATCTGGCTGTAACTGACCCTGGGCTGACACTAGCTTTTTCTATATCCACTGGAGGAGCCCCTCCGTCTTCACCTGGCCCTATGTGCCACGCTGATCTCTCCTTACAAAGCCCTACACAGATGGGGCGTCAGCAGACACATTGCCAGAGCTTGCTTTCCTCTGGTGACACCAGACCCTTTCTGTGGTGTGGTTTCCATTCTGCTTCCTGTATGGATTTCAGCATGTCCATCTTCTCCAGTGTGGCAGTCAGATGCAGTCCCATCATGTGCTGGGGAGCAGAAGTCACTGTGCTTGTTCTGGCCCATATACACCTGTTAATTTGATCCAAGGTCCTCTCAACTTCTGAGAGCTATTCCATTCTCCATGATGGCTCAGACCCTCAGGCCTCCGTCCCACATTCTTCTCTTGGTCTCTATCCAGAAATGGTGCTGCCACAGGACTTTCTGGCTGGGCCTGGGATATTGCTGACGTGTCCATCCCATGGAAACCACGGCTCTGGCCAGCCAGAGGCACTGGGCCCCTTTTTCGGCTGCTAGTCTACTGAGTGGCCGGGAAAGGCAGCTCCCCTTGCCCAGGATACTGGCTTCAAGGCTGTCTCTTCCAGTTTCAGGGCATAAGTGGAATAGTGTGCAGGTCAGAGAGGGAACCAACCGTCATTGCTTCCCTCCTGTCCCTTACAGACCCAGTCTGTCCCCCGGTGTCTCCCTGAAAACTCTGCCTGTCTCTAGCTTAGATTCTGCCTGTCTTTTCCTGTCCCAGGGTGGGAACCAACCGTCCTTGCTTCCCTCCTGTCCCTTACAGACCCAGTCTGTCCCCCGGTGTCTCCACTGAAAACTCTGCCTGTCTCTAGCTTAGATTCTGCCTGTCTTTTCCTGTCCCAGGGTGGAAGCTGCCCCCAGCACAGTGTCCCCAGCACAGACAGTGCTTGGCCTCCATTCATTGTCTGCCTTCTAGGCAGCTGGTGTCCTAAGGTGACAAGGACAGCTTAATGACAGAATAAGGGAGGACCGTATCTGTGCTCCTGGCAGGCTTGCAAAGCCAGCTGAGTGGCTGGAAATAGGAGTGCAGCTGGTGGCCGTGTGTCTGTCTGGGACAGCAATCATAAGTTAGAGGAAGTCTTAAAAGAGGACTGAAAGGGTCAGGGTGTTGAATGTCCGGGACCATGTTGGTGACATGGAGGGGGAGCTGCTTCCCTCTTTTATTCTGCCCAGATCCCCACCAAGGCCTCTTTTGGGTCCTCTGAGTGTGGCAGAGCAGGATGAATGCTTGGTATGACACAGGGCCAGTTACAGAGGTGTCAAATGTGGGGTCGCGTGAGGGGATGGAACTTTGCCCCTCTCAAACCCTCCTCCAAGCCAGTCTTCCCCTTTCGTGATGGCTATACTACCAGCCAGGGGCAGACAACGGGAACAGGATTGCTGGCCATGGCACAGAAAGAGCAAAGGGTGGTGGGTGAGAATCCTAACCCATCACCAGCCCCAGCGCAGGGAAGCCTTCTTCCTGCCCCGCCCTTATCTTGAGATGGTGAAGCCCACGCTGTTAGTGACTATGGGCATTGCCACCCTCCTCTCTGCCCTCCCTCCCTTCCCCTCCAGGTTTGGTTTCCATAACAACTCAGAAGGTTGGAGGCTGTGCTAACTAGCAGGTAACGCCCTTGTGTGAGTAGGGCCACAGGAAGAGCTCTGCCTGGAGGGTTGAGAGCCGAGCCTGGCAGGCTTCCCAGCACCCTGCCCCAGATGCTCCCACAGCCTCTAGATCAGTGGGGTGGAGGATCACCCCACAGAAACATCAGACTCGGGGTGCCTCTCCCATCCATCTCATGGTTAGAGTCTCAGCATTGCTGCCGATTCAACCTATAACTTTGGGCAGGTGCCAGGTTCTCTGTGAGCCTCACTTTCTCCATCTGTGTAATGGAGGCACTGAATGGAATGTTTCCCTTCACTCACGTCTCCTTGATCATCCTAGAGTCCCTTGTTACTGAACCACTGCATCTCTAAGAGAGTGCATTTTAAACGCAGTAATTAACTGGTTTTCATAAGGCAGAATCCCCATCAATTGAAGCTGCCAGGCCAGGCCAGCCAAGGGCCCACAGCTGATGTGCCAATAGGTCACACAGCCCTGTGGGAAGTGGATGTGCCATTTCTGTGAGATGCTTGGAAATGTGGAGAGTGTCTGAGCTTCTGAGGCCAGGTTCTGCCTTGTCAGCCCCAGCGCTGGCACACAGTGAAGGCAAGCAGGTTTTGGTGAGGAAGGCACATCTGCTTTGTGACTCTCAGTGGAAGAAGCGGTTTGGGAATGAAACCAGGATTCTCCCAGGAGTTGGGCAAAGAGGACTTGCTAAGGGCCTGAAGTCACTCAGGATTCTCCCAGATACAGAGCCTGAGCCACAGCTTGCCCCAAAGCAAGCTGGGGGTCCCTCTGTGGTGACACTGTCTTGCCCAGATTCCAGGTTGGGGAGCTAGGAAAGGCTCAGGCAGATGCTGTATCCTCTCCTACCCGAAACCTCCTTCCTTGTGTGACACCCAGCCTCAGGACCCCATGGATTACTGCTTCCCAGCCCCTGGGCACCCCAGGGCCCAGCCTGGCAATCCTACTCCATTCCTAAGTCAGTGCAACCTCCCCGGCTCTGACATGAAAAGTTCTCCCTCTCTTTGAAACCTCAGACATGCCTCCCCACTCTGTTCTCAGCTGATGATCAAGCTTCTTATTTCACTGAGAAAATAGAAGCAATCAGAAGAGAAGTTCCTTTTTCTTTCCTCATCAGCTCTGAGTCCACCTCCATCTCCACCTGAAACTCTGCCTTTCCCGCTCTTCAGGTTGATGCTCCCCCTTGGCGCTGGATTCCCACCCTCTTGGGCCAGCTCGAGGGCTTGGTTCCTGCAATCCCTTGCTCATCTACATCACCTGGCATCCCCCCTCTAGAATGGATCATTTCCACCGGCCTGCAAAGACACCCCCCTTCCTTAAAAGTTCTCCCTTGATTGACCCACATTCCTTGCCAATCACCACACCATTTTCGGTCCCATTTTACAGCAAGCCCCACAAAACAGATGTCTCTACTTCCCACGCCCCCCTCCTCCCACTCCTCCAACCCTCCTTAACCAGGTGCACCCCTCTTGTCAAGGGCTCTGATCACATCTGCCTTTTACCACCAGTGACCTTCCCACTGTCAAGTCCAGCAGTCCATTCTTAGTTGCTGCCTTCCGCAGCCACCCGGCGGTGGGTTTCCAGTGGACCACATTCCTTCCCAGACACCTCTCTCTCCTGACTTGCCTACACGCTCCAGTCTTCGCGCCTGGCCTCCCGATGTCGGAGCGCCCCACAGTATATTCAGGTTACACGCCACACTCTTGCCTAGGTGATGCCATCTGGTCTCCTGGCTTTAAATAACATCTGTATACCTCCATGCTGGACCTCTTTCTTGGACCCTAGACTGGAATATCCCGTTGCCTACTCGGTATCTCACCCTGGGTGCCTGCAAATGTCACACATCTCACTCTGGACTTTTGATTTTCCTCCTACTTCAGCCAGTGCCACTCTTTCCAATTTTCCATTTCAACCAATGGGAACACTGTCCACCCAGAATCTGCCCAAACCAAAAACCACCGAGGGGGCCTCCCATCAGCCCTACCTGCAAAATACAGCTCCAGAAGCTGACCAGGTGCTCCCCTTCTCCACCTGGTCCTTGGCTCCAGTCACTACCTTCTCTCCTGGCTGCCAAGAGATCCTCCTAACTACTCTGCCTGCCTCTGTCTGCCCTTCTCCAGTCTGTGGTCCACACCACAGCCAGGGGAGTCTCTACAGGATGTAAAGCAAGTCCCGGCTCGGCCTGTTCTTACACCCCAGGGCTCCCATCACACCTGCCTTTTACCACCATCTGTCCTGCATTCCACCGCTCTGTAACTTTGTCCCCCGCCACTCTTCCCTTGCTTGCTCAGTGCCACTGAGGCCTAAATCCATACTGGATTTGGGGCAAGTATGTGGTACTGTCTCTCAGAGCCAGTTTTTCCACTTGTAAAATAGGGCGAGAGTTGGCTCACAAATAGTATACCCAGAAACAGAGATTCTGATGCATTTACCCACTGCCAGGTTCACTGCCTAGCTTGAAAGTGCCCCATTCACCAGGGTACAGGGTTCGGGGTACAGGGTACAGTGTACAGGGTTCAGAGTACAGGGTTCAGGGTACAGGGTACAGGGTTCAGGGTACAGGGTACAGGGTTCAGGGTTCAGGGTACAGTGTACAGGGTTCAGGGTTCAGGGTACAGGGTTCAGGGTTCAGGGTACAGGGTTCAGGGTTCAGGGTTCAGGGTATAGGGTACAGGGTTCAGGGTACAGGGTACAGGGTTCAGGGTTCAGGGTACAGAGTACAGGGTACAGGGAACAGGGTCCAGGGTTCAGGGTTCAGGGAACAGGCTATAGGGTACAGGAGACAGCTTCCCTCTTGCCCTCTCCCCCCCACAGCATGGCTGAGCTCAGGGCTGCTCACGTCTGGGCTAAAGACTATCTTCAGTAGGTAGATTTGGGGATTCAGGCATCCTAGAAAGTGACAGCTGAGCTGAGCTTCTGACACCACAGCACCCAACATGTCCTTTCACATGTCGGGAAGCAGGGTTTGCAAGGGCAGGGGATCTAAGCCTCACCGGCTCTGCTCCTTGCTGAGGTGCAGTGCTCAGCCCGCACACACTGGGTCCTCTGACTTCAGAAAGGCCTTTTTCTTTCTTTTCTTCAGACAGTCTTGCTCTGCTGTCCAGGCTGGCGTGCAGGGATGTGATCACAGCTCACTGCAGCCTTGACTTCATGGGCTCAAGTGATCCTCTCGCTTCAGCCTCCCAATGGCTGAGATTGCAGGTGTGTGCCACCATGCCCAGCTCATTTTTGTGTTTCTCATAGGGTCTCCCTATGTTGCCCAGTTTGCTCTGGAACTCTTGAGCTCAAGGATTCTGCCCACCTCGGCCTCCCAAACTGCTGGAATTACAGGACAGACCCCTCAGCAAGAGTTTCTCCTTGCAAAGAGGTGGGGCCTCAGCCTGGGCTGCAGCAGTCCTGGGGTCATGTTCACTTCCTGGCAGGCTCTCTGTGTGTCCTTGGCATCAGTTTTCTCACCCATAAAATGGGCTAGGCCATCGCCACATAGCCTACTGGCTGGTGTGAGGATCCACTGTATGCTGTGAGTGGCCGGGTGCTTTATAATGTGCCAAGCGTTCAGCCTCTGGACGGAGCAAGCTGATGTGCTGGTGTGCCCGGCGTGCATTTATAATGTGCCAAGCGTTCAGCCTCTGGATGGAGCAAGCTGATGTGCTGGTGTGCCCGGCGTGCATTTATAATGTGCCAAGTGTTCAGCCTCTGGATGGAGCAAGCTGATGTGCGGGTGTGCCCGGCGTGCATTTCGGCGGATGCTTAGTCACTTCTCCAGGCTCTTTCTCTTTACTGCAATTTCATTCTTAATCATCTTGGAATCCAGGTCACCGTTCACAGTGGGCCAGGGGTAGAAATACTGGTTTCTCTTGGTGGAAAGGGCAGAGGATACAAAACCAGAACCTTAATGATGTCCCCAGAGCCCAGGGCTGCCGTGGAGCCCCAGGTGAGCCAGCGGGCCTGACCACCAAGGCCTGCCTGAGCCGTCTCTACCCACAGGACAAGCTGAGGGCCCCTGCCCTGCCTTGCTCCAGTGTGTGTGCATGTGGACTGCGGGGAGGAAGCCAGAAAGAGAGGGCGGTCCGGGGCCTGGGGTGGTGCACACCCCATCCCAGTGCGGCTGGCATAGCACAGCACAGCACCGCACCGCACCGCACAGCAAACGAGATACTTACGCCATGACAATCACACTGAAGTCCAGCCAGTTCCATGGGTCCCGAAGGAAGGTGAATGCATGCAGGCAGAAGCCTCGAGCCAGGATCTTGACCAGAGACTCAAAGGTGTAAATGGCGGTGAAGGTGTACCTGGGCAGGAGAGGCCAGTGGAGTTTCTCAGGGAGGCCCAAGCAGGCCAGGTTCTGCAGGTTCCCTACATGGCGTGAAGCCCACATAGCTCCCTTCAATAGGGGCCATCAAGCGACGCTGTCTGCAATGCCCCCATGGCTGAGCTGCAGTTGGGGGAAGGAGCTTTGCTATAAACATCTGGCTAACGAATACATCGTCCAATCTGTTAATTCCGTATTACTGAGTAACTGCCATGTGTCCATCTGAACTCTGTGTTCTCTCTCGGTTGTCTTGGTGGAATAAAACCCCCTCCCAATCTCCTTCCCCCAGCCCTGGGGGGCCATGTGCACAACAGGCATGCAGTGGCACAGGGTCTGTGCTGCAGGACAGTATACATGGGCCCTCAGCCCTGTTTGTGGGGCCTCAGCAGCTAGCAATGGGCCCAGTCAATCCTCAGCTGCTTACAGGGTAGGTGGGTCCAGCTGTCCACCCTGGGCTGGAAGGGGTGTTGATGTTCTAATGCATGGGGCTGGTGGGAGTGGGGGTGCTGTTCTCTCTGCCTGGGGCAGCCTAAGGAACCCACAATGCCTGCATGCTGGGACTGGGGCCTCCAGGGCTGGACTGGGAGAGGACCGCATCCCAAGACTCAGAGCAGCTGCATGTAGCAGCTGCATGTGAACGTGCAGAACGACCAGACAGGCTGCTTTGGGGAGAGAGGCTGCCCCAGCATTCTGCCGGCCTCCTCAAAACAGCAGCCAGATGCAGTCAGTGCCTATCAAGTCTGCTTAGAACCTCTCAGTAAGGTACTTCTATTCAAGAAGAAAAGACCAGAGGTGGTTTTCTCAAACCGTGCAGATGGTTATAGGAGGCAGGACTTGGGGGAAAAAAAAGGCAGCAGAGGGTGTTACTGAAGTGGAGAGAGCCCTGGGGCACCTCCCAGCTGCGTGACTCAGGCCAGCTATTTCTCCAATTCTTAGCCTCATCTGTGGAACGGGCCACATGGCTGCACCCACACTACTGGGTCGCCATGAGGGCTAAAGGATGATGCTTACTGTCCTTATGGCAGTGCCCGGTGTGCACAAAATGCTCAATACGTTCCTACTATTTCAGAACTTTCTCCAATGTCATCACCCCTCTTTAGGTGGGGCAGGGAGAAACTCCCTACTTTGCCAATCTGGAACGCTTCCTCCACAGAAGGCACAACTCAAAGCCAGAAGTTGGCAGGACTGGGAACGTCAAAAGAGGGTAGCAGCTGAGGCCAGGGCCTCCCCACTGCCACGGGCACGTTCCTGGGCCTGGACACAGCCCCCTTCCAGGGCGGCCTCAGAAGCCACGGCATGGAATGGAAAGGAAGGGAGGGGCCACGTGGAGAAGATACTCACTCGACATACTTGGTCCAGGGTGGAGGGTCGTGCTGGGCCATGAACACGCAGTTGGTGAGGATGGTGCACATGATGAGCATGCTGAAGAGCGTGCGTGGGGTCAAGGAAAGCCGAGCCACGCGGGTCAGCTGTGCCACCACCGCTGGGGGTCCTGCCCCTGGGGTCACCACTGCCAGGCCAGTGCTACCAGAGCAATAAATAGGGTCTCTAAAGAGAAACACTGGGGCTGTGACCAGTCCATGCCAACCCCCCTCCACCCAGGTTGGTCTCTGCCCCTTCCCCAGCACCTCAGCTGGCCCTGCCCTGCTCCATGACACCCAGAAGGCACCAGAGACCTGAAACCACACCGTTGGTAGGGTTTCGTGTGGAGGGAAGGCAGGAAAGGTGTTCACCAGGCCTCAAAGGCTTTTCACTGCAGTCAGGCGAGGGGCCCTGTCCTCAGTCACATAGGAGAGAAGTGGGCATTCACAAATTGCTCCTCAGGGGAAGGCGAGGCCAGGGTGGCAGGCTCTGTCTAGGGCTTCTCTGCAGAACGCTCTGCTGCCACACAGCTACACTCGTGGCCGGGGCCTGCTGCCCTGGGGAGGCAAGGGCCGCCCCTCTTGCTGCTTCCTGCGTGTGCACCTACCCTTCAAGCTCCACCTAGAAATCCTCTCGCCCTGCAGGAGCCCCTCAGCGGGACCCCACCCAACTCCCCACAGCTTGCCCTGCCTTTCTGGTAACATGTTGCTGCCTCTGTGCCCTGGGGCCTTCGGGCACCCCTCTTTTAGCCATAGTGGCTCACTGAATGGCAATGTCCATCTGTCCTCAAATGCCAGAACTGTGCCTCAGGCCTGCTTGTGGGCTCCTAGCAGTGAAATGAGCTGTCCAGGCCTTCTGTGACCCTAACTCTGGCTACAGTCCTGGCTGCTGCTTCCGGCTAGACAAAGCTCTGGCTGCCCTCCTCCACCTCTACCTCACTCCTGCAGGCCTGCAGGGGAACAAGCGGGCAGACTCTGGGCCTCCTGTGAACTGGGGCACCCCTGGGAGCCTGGCCTAGAGCAGGGACCCTGTGCTTCTCTCACAAACCTCCCCCTCCAGCCTCAGAGGAGAGCCTGGGCCTTCCACACCCCATGGCTGCCCCCAAGCACGACACCACACCCGGCCTCAGCCCCGTATGCAGAGCTGCCAAACTGGCGATTCCCACGGGCTGCCCAGGAGCTGCAGTAATTGAGCTCGGGGGCTTCCTCTTTCCTCCCTAGCACAGCTCCGCCTCGTCTGACGGGGAGGCTAGGGGAGGCCAGTGGAGTCCGACCACAGACCAGGCCGGCTGCGGTGCTGACTGCCCCAGCTGGGGACAGTGCGGAGGCCTCTCAGGAATGTAACCAGGTAGATGCCCTCCATGCCACCAGTCCTCTTCTAGGGAGTCAGGCAATCAGGAAATCAGCATCTCAAACCAGCCACCAGTTTATAATTATCTAATTTCTCATCTGGGAGAGAGGGAGTTAGGCTTTGGGAATCTCCCTTAGTTAAACGAGGGCTGAGCCAACAGGACTTCTGGGATCCAGGAAGCCTTGATTCCTCCCTGGCCAGAAGGCATCACTTCAGGCCCTGGGGTCCCTCCGTCAGCTTGGTATCTGCCCAGCTCTCTGCCTGTGTGAGGGTCTCTAGGCCCAGGCTTACATCCCTCTCCAGCTTTCAAGGCAGGATCAGATAATCATCTCAGTATCAGCACCCCTTTGCCCTTACACACACACACACACACACACACACACACACAGCCCACACCTGGGCTATGTGCCAAGGCTTTCCTCACTGGGTAGACTGTTAACAAGCCCCCCCAACCAGTCTTTACTCACTCCCACGGATCTATCGCTCAGCGTCTATGAGGATCCCAGGTGACCCCTAGAATACGCAGGCAATGATGCTGAGAGTGAGTATTTATTGAGCCCTTTCTAGATGTCAGAATTTCCTCTCCGTGTCCATCTGCTAATTCAATTTTCCCAACAACCTTACGCAGTGGGGACTTTGTTTCCATTTTAGGTGGCGAGAAGACTGAGGCACAAAGTGGTCAAGTTGAAGGTCACTGTGGTAGGCAGACTAATGCCCCCAGCACCCCCAAGGTAGCCATAGACGAATCCCCGGAACTGTGAATATGCTAATTTGTGTGAGAAAATGAGACTGGGAACATGTGTGTCTCCCCCACCTCCGAGGACAGGGTCCAGCTCTGTCCCTGGGGCTGGAGTGCGATGGTATGATCGAAGCTCACCACAGCCTTGAACTCTTGGCTCAAGAGATCCTCCCACCTCAGCCTCCCGAGTAGCTAGGACTATAGATGTGCACTAACTATCCAGCTAATTTTTAATTTTTTTGTAGACATGACGTCATGCCATGTTGTTTAGTCTGGTCTCGAACTCGTGGGCTCAAGTGATCCTCCACCTCAGCCACCCAAAGTTCTTAGATTATAAGTGTCAGCCCCTGTGCCTGGCCCTAAATTAAAGATCTTGAGGCTGGGAGATCATTCTGGATGATCCAGGTATACTCCGTATAATCACAGGCGTCCTTTTATGTAAAAGAAGGAGATGCAGACTGTTGTGATCTGAAACTCAACTGGCCATTCCGGCTTGACAATGAAAGGGGACCACGGGCCAAGAATCCAGTGCAGCCTCTAGAAACTGGAAAAGCCCAGGAAAAACATTCTCCCCTGGAGCCTCCAAAAGGGGTGCAGCCTACTGACACCTTGAGTTGAGTCCAGCAAGAACCATTTTGGACCTCTGACCTCCAGCGCTGTAAGATGATAAATCTGTGTTGCTTTAAGCCACTGCGTTGGTGGTGATTTGTTACAGCAGTCCTGGGAAAGTACTCCAGGGACTAGCCTGCACCCCAGCTCTCCTGATCCTGGCCCTACTCCGAGGCCCTGTGCTGCACTCTCTGCAAGATGACATTCAAGGCCCCCCCGGGCCACTCTCCTGCCTCCAGACTGGAGGGCCTGCGTGAGTCACGCTGCTTCCAGTGCTCACCTGCCAAGCAGGTAAGCTATTCCACGCCTGGCCTCTGTCACCCATGGGGCAGTGTGAAAACCAAAAGAGGTAAAGAGCACCGTCGAATATGGGAGACTACCATACAGGAGGAAGGAAATCCCACCTGAGCATGTGTGCGTGGCCGTGAGTGGGAGCCAGGGAGGCGATGGAGCTGCGTTCCCAAAATGCTCTGACATGGGATGTTATGAGAAAACTAGACATGTCTCTGGCTGGGCTGGGCAGGAAGGCTTCCTGGGGGAGGCATTTAGATAAGCACCAAGGCTGGCCAGGGTTGCTCCAGCAACCAGTCAGCCCAGTTGGTCATGGTGAAGCAGGGTGGGCTGAAGGCTGGGTGGTGGACCCAGTGGGGCCCAGTCCCTCCCAGCTCTAGGGGGACTACTCACAGCTCCTCTTAAGAGTGGGGAACAGGCCCCATTGCAGGGAGCAGCAGGGTGGACAGGCTGTGTTCTACTACAGGATGGGCTGGACCTAGACAGAGGTGAGTGAGAACTTGAACACCCACACTCAGGGAAGAGCCAGGGCATACAGCCCTCTGAATCCCATCAGCCAGGGCCTGGGTCCCAGGGTGGGCAACCTATCTATCTGGGTTTTATCTTTTCCAGACACAGCAATGGCTTAGGGTGAGGTGTAGCAAGCTCTTCTCTCTGCCACTTCACTGCTCAAAATCCTTGCCTGGTTCCCGTGGCCTTGAGGACAGCACTTATACAATTGTCAGTTCTTCTGCATGTATGAGATCTCTTCCTTCCTAGACTCAGCCCCCGGTCCAGATGACTCTGACTAACGCGCACCCAGGACCCCATGGAGCCCAGCACGCAGTCAATGCCAGAGAGATGAGGCAACTGAGCTCCCGGCCAGGGCACACCTGTCTGCACTGCCTTGTCATTTCAGGCCAAAGATGGAGCCGGTCCCTCGTGTGGGCCGAGGCAAAGGCCAGCTCTCCAGGTCTGCGCCCCACCGAACATCTGCAATCTTGTCATGTCACTGTCCCCAAACACCCACTCCTAGCCTCGTGATTAAAATGCCAGCAAGGACTGCTTGAGTTGTGGGGAATGCCTGACACTTGGGCTGCCTAAGTCTTCAGATCCCAGGGAGTTTTAAAAAAAAAAAAAGAAAAAACCTCCCAGAGAAAGGGAATTAACTGTAGCTGGGGGTGGGGTGGGGCATTTTCACGTATTTGTGCTGTTAAATCGACATGCACACATACACCCAGAGACATGTGGTTTGATTGCCCATTTGAATCTGGGAGAGGAACGTGGGAGGATTCTGTGCACAGATTCTGTACACCCAGGAAGGCAGAACGCGTCTCGGTGTGTGCGTGAGGCCTCTCTGAATGTGACTGCGGTGGAGTACGGAGTTCAGCTGCTTTCTTTTATTTAATACCGGCAGGAACACATTCTGCAGGATTATAACAAAAATACACATGAAGAAAAAACATTCTATGTGCCCATATCTGCTTTTTCAGTAAGTTCCCAGAGAGCCACGGCAAGTGTGGAGCCCAGAACAAGGCCGAGCGGGATCAGTGCACACTCGCTACTGCCTGTGAGTTCCCGGATCGCCACGAGTGAGCAGGCTTCCTCACCGGGCTGCATCCCTGCCCCCTTTTAAGTTCATCTTTGCCCCACTTGCCCTTCCCAAAGGGTGTAGCATGGAACTCTGCACACGGAGAACTTGGTAGCTGTCTGAATGAATATAAAAATTTAAGCAGAGCAAAAGTTCATCATTCGAAACATGAGACGTGATGATGTTTAGAACGCGCAGTGACTGACAATGGGCACAGGATTTCCTCTGGGGTGGTGCGAATGCTCTGGGAGCAGACGGTGGGATGGCTGCACAACCTGAAGAATACGCTAAAGCCACTGAACCGTGCACTGAAAAATGGCCAATTTTATGGTATATGAAGTATACCTCAAATTAAAAAAAATAATTCATGGAGTGCTTGTAGATTTCTAGGCCTCACACTGGTGATTCTGATCCGGAAAAAGCTAAGAATCTGCATTGTAACAAACTTCCCAGGTGAGACTGAGGCGGCCCTCAGACTGGCATTTGGGAGCAGCTGTGCGAGGGTCGCGTGCACACGGGACCTTGCTAGAACACAGGTTCTGGAGTGAGACCCGAGATTCGGCCATGCCTACAACGTCCTGGTGAAGCTGATGCTACTGGTCCACACGCCACACTCAATGTGAAGGCTCAATGGTGTTGCAGAGGCTCTGCTCCCAAACCCCACAATCCAGGCCTCTTCTTCCCCCCAGTGCCCACTGAGCCCACTAAGTGGCGCTGTCGAGGGCCAGCAATGTGCTGCCATCCCTGGGCAGCCACCGGGAACCCAGCACAGGTCCTCACTAATGCTCCGCACTTCCCTGGGGCAGCTGTCCTGGGGGAGGCAGGCTGGCTCTGAGTCCTCAGGGCCAGTTTTGCCAGGTGGAAGCAGGACCTCACAGCCTCAGAGCCATTGTTCAATGGACCCCCTGGCCTGGCTGGGCACTCGAGGGGCCCTACTGCCTCCCTTGCCCACCTGCCTCCTTGAACTCTCATTTGCCCCACGCCTAGCCTAGCCCCTCGTGGGAGCCCTGGAGCTGCTGCTGCCTCCCCAAGGGCTTCTGTGGCTGCCAAACAGTGCCAGGTTGGTTAGATACCTGGAGGAGAAGCCCCAGGTGAGAGCTGGAGGATGTTTGAGAGAGGCCACGCCCATGGAGCGGGGCTGGAGACAGGCTCAGAGCAAGAAAGAAGCTGGCTTTTCCTCCTCCTGCTGCTCTGTTCTGCTTACCAGGCCGTGACCGCACTCTGGCAGAAATGATAACCAAATAGAAATGGTAACTATCTGTGAAGCTGCCTTATCGCTTTTAGGGGACTATAAAATTCCCGAGGGTCAGATGGAGTCCTTGTCGGCTCGATACCCCAGGGTGCCCAGCAAGCCCCCTGACACCTACAGGGAACTCGAGATGGCTCAAGATGAAACCTGGACCCACACTTGCCCCACACAGTAAGACACAGCTGTGAACGGCAGGCTGCCCCCTGCATATGTCCCTCTCCAGTGTCTGCCTCCCGCCTTGCAGATGCCACAGCCATGGCTTGCATGTGGGGCTCTCAGGAACCCCAACAGAAAGGCGGAGCGGGCTGGAGGAGAGCAGACACGTGGTTGGAGGCATGCATTTCACTTCACATCTGCACGCAGACACTGCCTGCAGCGGACACCCTTCCAACTACCCTCTGGGGTCAGGATCAGGCACTGGACACAAGTGGGAAGAAAGTGGAGCCATAGAAGGAGCACCTTCCATCCCTGCCTGGACAGGAAAAGCTCCTGACCTGCTGGCCTCTGTCCTGCTTACTTAGTCCCTTAGTAGGCAGCTGTCATCCCGAAGCCTCCTGCCTTGGCCGGAGGTGAGTGAAGTCTTTATCCTAGCCTCAAAAAGGTCCATTCAGAGAAGTGGCTGAAGGGGACCTTGGGGAGCTCTGTGGGGCCAGCCTACTAGACCCACAATCGGTCCCACTGCTGAGCTGGTAGCATTGCTCAGATGAACAGCAGAGCCACCTGCATGGGTGCACTCACCCTGGTTGCCACTGCCACGGGGAGGACTGCCCAGGCCCTCGAAGTAAAATACTCATGCCTCTGACTCTGCAGCTGGCACCCCCCTCCCTGAAGGCTCCATTTGCGGGGCCCCTTCTCTGAAGTCCAGAGAACAGAGTGATGAGCTGCTGGCGCCCCATGCTGTGTGCTGCCCAAATGACGCCCCTCTCAGACCCGCGCCTGTTAAGTCTGTCATTACGCTGCGTCACTCCAGTGGTTCTCCTCCGCAGGCTGACGCTTATTTTTTCAGCTGTGGTTTATATAATTTAATGCTAACCAGAGTTCTTTGAGATACTCTGAAACTGCAAACATTTTGTCAACACCTAATCAAAAAGCAAGTGCTGCCCCCCCTCGAAAGATGCCCACATGTGAATAACTGGAGGCCTCTTTACTGGGGATTGGTTTTTCCTTGGCTGAGGCCTGGTGACCTGCTTGAAGGTTCCTGCAAGTGGGTGGGGAGGAGGATGGCCCAAGGGGGTGTGGTGGGAGGGACATCTGGAGCCAACAGCAGAGCCCGACAGATGTCATTTCTTCTGGCATCCTCAGTAGCTTAGCTTTTAGATTGTTCTCCTGAAGAATCAGAAGAGGGTTTCTCAAACCTTCATGTGCTCAAGAATCCCCTGGGGCTCAAATGAAAATGCAGACGTTGACTGGGCAGGTCTGGAGCAGGGTCAGAGGGTCTTCATTTCTAACCAGTTCCCAGGTCATGGCCATGCTGCTTGTCTTAGGACCAGCAAGGAATCAGCAGCACTGTCACTCCTAAACTAGGATGGAGGTGGGCAGCACCCTGTGCACATCCCCAGTGTGGGCCCCCAGGGGATACTCAGCAGCTATTAACTGCAAAGGATATGAGTGAACCAGAATCTTCACAGCTGCTCTCCGGATGGGGTGGAAGGGACTGAGGATGTACAAGGCGTTGGTGGCACTGAACCGGAAGATGGTCTTGCCTTTATTCAGTACGATGAAAGTCTGGGGACAGACAGTAACATTAGGCCCTTGTGTAGCAAGGCTTTGGGGCAGCTTATGGCTCAGAGGCCTTGGACTGTGGTTGAGGGATGGGGTGGGAGGAGGAGGAGAGGGACTGAGGGAGGAAAAGGGGAAGGGAGGCTGCCAGCACATTCAGCAGGTCGGTGGACTCCCTGTCTTGCCCAAGGGTCATGGGGAGGGAGGTCTAGTTTAGGGGGATGTCAGGTTGGTTGAGATTTAGTTTCAAAATTATAGTCAACAAAAAGAAGGGAACTTTCACAGTCTTTGCCCAGCTGTTGTCACAGCAGAGGCTCAGCAGACCTGAGAATGTCTCCTCTCTCCCCTTCTTCCTTAGCTGACCCCTCTTCACCATGCATGGGGTCCCTGCCAGCCCCACTGGGAAGGAGGGCGTGAATGGGAGGCTGGGTCAGCAGGGAGGACTTAGAGGTGAGGAGAAGGGAAAAAGAAAAGGCAGAAGCAGTCCCCTGAGAGAGCTTGGGACCCTGTCTCCTGGAGTCCAGGACAAATGTCAGCCCATCCTGCAGGTTACAACCCACTGCCCCCCCAAGGGGGTCATGAACAGTGCAATGCAACCCCTCCCTGATCTAGAATGGAGGGGTTGTATAGAAGATCCTTTCTACACAGCAATGGGGCACGGGAGAGATGAGAGCTGAATGCTGAGCCACATGCATGTCAGGTGCCCAAGCAGCCCTTGAGGACAGCAGTGCCTCCCTGGTGTGCGGTGGTCACAGCTCTGCGGTCTCACTTCTCCACAGGCTGAGCTGCTGGGACAAGGGTCTGCCTAACCTGGTCTGGGAAGACAAGCTGACCAGATAGATTAGGACCGAAAGTTCTGCTGTGGCCTCCATTGCCTTGCGGGGCTGAGGGCAGCGTGGCCAGGGATCCACAAGTGGAAACAGAAGGTGAGAGGCCGGAATCATCCCTGCAGCTGCTGTGAAAGCATTCCCAGACCCATGGACAGAAGACATGGTGTCCCTGACTCCTCAGCTGCCACCAGCCCCCAAAAGCCCAGCCCAGGCTCGACCTCAACCTCAGTGGGGTCCACCTGCCGTGGAGCTGCCTGTCCCAGCTAACTGCAGCCTGACTGCCCCTCATCCTCCCACTGTAACTCTGACTCACTACCAGCTGTGGCCTTACCCCAACCCCAATTCCCACTTCCATCTCTGACCAGCCATGACCTAGGCCCGCCCACCTTGACTAATCCCACCTTCCAGCCTCACTCGAACACCAGCTGTGGCCCCAACTTGGCCTGGATGCCACTGGAGTCACTATAACCAAGGCAAAGTTCATCTGAGGGTGGGAGCAGACCAAGTTCAAGGCCTCCCCCCCCGCCTGTTGATGTGGACTGGGTGGGCTTTTCCTTCACACGCACACCCACTCACACACACAAGGCATGCATGCACACCCAAAGACGCGCCCCAGGCCCATTCCCAGGCTCTTGGTCTTGCACTGCAGTCCCACCCGCCTCAGTCACATCCTCGCACTGGCCACACCAGCCCTGTCTGCCCCCACGAGCTTCCTCAGCCTGGTGCTGACTGCAGCACCGTGCATGGCACTGCCTTCCTTGTATTCAGCCTTCTTGGAAGAAGACCTTCCCCAAATTCCAATTCCCCTTCCTCTGGAAGTAAGGCCTGAAGTGTGGGCAGCTGGGGGACCAAGTCTCCGCGGGACGTCTGCGTGTGGTGGGTGCACGCTTGGGGCACAAATGGGCCTGAGATCCGGAGGAGGGAGGCCAGGGCAGGGGATTGAGACAGGGGTAGTTACCTCGTGGGCCAGAGCCATGCTGGGAGGAAGCCTGAGTCTCCCTGCCCTAGTGGACAAAAGCCACTTCTCCTCCCTATCATGGAAGGGACAATGGCAGAACAGCACATGCCACCCTCACCCCAAAATCCCCCAGCAGTCACTGCCCCCTCCATCCCTCTCAGATTCCCCACTGGCCTTTCTAGTCCCTTGCCGGCTCTCAAAGCTCAGGGAGCTGCTGTTGTGGCGATGGCCTGAGCCAGCCAGCACAGTCATGCACGGCAAGTTCATGTTGTCAGGCAGGTGGGGTGTGGGGGCTACATGCTGTCCCCAGTAGGGGCTGAAACTCAGGGCTTGATCCCAATTCTCACACACACACACACACCCCACACACACAATGGGGAGGACCTTCAGAGGTGAAAATCTAACCACAGGGCATTCCCAAAGAAGGCAGTCAGGAGGCATGACTGGCCCTAAGGCTACCCTCTCTTTTCTTCATTACAGCAAACCAGCATCTCGGGCTGCATGATCCCTGTCTTTTATTCCAGAACTCCAAAATTAAGGTGATTGGAATCTAGATCACCAGTGACTCATTCCCCCAGAGTCTGGCAGGCTGCCCTAAACACAGCCCCATATGGAGGCCAGGCCCTCTCCACATCTGCTCCATTGACAAGGGAGTTGCACAGAAGGGCAGGCAAGGCTGGAGGTGGGTGGTAGTCACCTTTTGGGTGCTATAGAAGGGGTCCAGGTCCTCCAGGGGCTCCCCGATGAGCTCTCGGGGTGGATTGCCATAAAGATCTGGCAGTTTTTTGGAGGCCTGCAGGTCCAGCTGGGGCCGGGGAGCCTCCTCCTCCGGCAGCCCCTCTCGGCTCTCCTGTGAGGCAGCCGAGCTGCGGGCTTGCTTCTCCGCCATTCGCTTCTCGATGGCTGCCAGGGACTCCCGTGTGAATCTGCGGAAGCTGCTGGTGCCCCGAGGTAATAGGAGGTTTGCCATCTTCTCATCCTGCTTCTGGGCACAGGCTCTCCTCACATTGCCTGCGGAGAAGCTGGAAGACACAGACAGTGGCCCTGATGCTATGCCCAGGGACAAAGGGCAGGGCGGGCAGACCTCCTGGGGGTGGCTGTGCTACCGGAGGGAGGGACACGGTTTGTGGAGAGGCTCCAGACCCCAGGATGTCAACCACTCCACAGGCACACCTGGGCAACACCGGCCGGCTACGGGGCACGCATGTGGACAGGCAGCAGGGCCACCTACCCTTTCCCTCCTAACCAGCATGTCTGAATTGAAGCAGGCAAGAGTGACTGTGTCATCCAAGCACCTTCTTTTTGCCCCACTTGCATCTTTTGATTCCTTAACTGTCACCACTTGAGACATTTCTCAGCTTGGAGTTCTCATCCAGACGCTGGCACCCTGGTGTACACAGCTGCAGCGGAGCCCCTGCAGAGAGGCTCCCCAGGAAATCCCCGGGGTGCTGCAACCTTCCCAAACAATCTGGCTCAAAAAATGGGCAATGCCTCCCTTGCCCATCTGACCTATTTTCCTTTCTTGGCACTTTAGGTAACCTAAAGATAACTCTGCCTTCCATGTCCCCCATCCCCTTTAAAAATACATACACTCTTACAGATTCTGTAATAACCAAATAAAATTCTAGCAATAGATTGAATCATAATGGGAAGAGCTGATGGAGCATCTCTGGCTCCTCACACTGCTCCTTGCTCCCCTCCTCCCAAATGTGAATAAATGAATGCTGATC
Organism: Callithrix jacchus; assembly: GCF_049354715.1. Taxonomy (NCBI): domain Eukaryota; kingdom Metazoa; phylum Chordata; class Mammalia; order Primates; family Cebidae; genus Callithrix; species Callithrix jacchus. Next base: position 76,494,027 of record NC_133518.1, read on the forward strand.
CCAAGTGACAGCAGAACCGGAAAATGGTGACCACTCATCAGCGAGGACATCCAGCCGGCACAGGCATGTGACGCCAAACCGGGAGAATGTGGCCCCTGGTGGCCTCCAACAATCCAGAACCTGGTGTGAACACACTCTGCCTATGACACCAAGGCAGAAGAATGCAGTCCCAACTGCCCCACCAAAACAGGATGTGGTCAGGGCAGCTCCTGACTCTGACACCAGGCTGGGAGGCTGCATGGCTAATGACCACATCAAACCCGGGAATGGCGGGCGCCCGTTCAAAAGGGCACGGTGGACACCTGTTGGACATCTCTGCCAGAACAGAATCCTTTTCCCTCACGAGGGTCAGCTTTGCCTTGATCTTCCTCCTGCAAAACCTGTCACCGATGACCCCAGTGAGCTGCTGCTGTGCCAACCCCTGCACGTTGGCAGCAAAGGGCCTGGACCTGGGGGGCGCAGCCCTGAGCACTGGATTGCTGTGAAGCAGGCACCTGGCCACAAGGCAGGTAAACAGTGAGCAAACACAACACACTCAGGCCTGAAAAGGTGCCTTGGTCCCTGGGGAAGTGCAGCATGAAAACTGTGAAGGGAGGCAGGACAGAGTCCCAGGACCTGCTCGTTAAGAGCCACTGTGTGTCTTTTTCTTGTTTCATTCAAATAAAGTTAAAGGAACATCTTTGTTAAAAATAGCAGGTGAGGGAGTAGGTTTCCACTCTATGAGAGCATTTCCCTGTCTCCCTTCCATCTCTGAGTGAACAGGCAGGCATCTGCAACCCTCATCAACACACGTGAGTGGAGACTTCTTTCTCCCAGCTCGAGGAAATGTGGGTAATTTTAAATTATTTTCTTTATACCTGTCTCCATTGCTTGAATTCCTTATAATGAGCTTGCATTATTTTTACGGAAACAATAAACTCATTCGTCTTTTTATTTTAAAAATTAAAAAAGAAACCAGTCTGGATGACAGCAGCTTCTCACAGGGCAACCCTCTCCACTGTGAGCGACCAGTTCCATAAACTGGGAAGCCACCTCTTTTGCCTGGACTTACTTCCTAAAAATAGTGTTCTCTGTCTCACTGTATCCATCTGTGTCCATATGCCTGCAAGGGTTGTGGGGACACAAGCCCGCCCATGGGTCTGCAGAGGCTCACTGGTACACACTGGCAAGGGTGTGTGTGTGTGTGCGTGTGTGACAGAGAGAGAGACAGAGAAGAGAGCGAGCGCGTGTGTGCGGGTGCTCCCTTCCACCTGCACGTAAATCTGTTCTAGTAAAGGTGTTTTTAATTTGTGTGAAATAAAGGATTCATGCAGCTAGACACACATAAATGTACAGTTGGGTGAATTTCCACAAACGGAACACACCTGGTAACCGGCACCCAGACAAAGAGATAAAACGCTCCCAGCCTCTTACACTTAGGCTGCCCTCCAGTCACTAAGTACCCTCCTTTGCCAAGGGAACCACTCTCCTCGCTGCTAATGGCATAGATTGGTTTTGCCTGTCTATGTATTAATAGTTCAGGGGCCCTTCTTAACAGAGCCCGTGAAGGGGTGGTGGAAAAATTCAGGGAAGAAATCGCATCTCCTTCTCATTAACCTCTAATTCAAATTTAGCATTTCCTTCAATTACGAATGTAGGCAACAAAGCAGAAATTGTGACCAAAAGAAACTGCAGATGCTTCCCTGTCACGTCATAGCTGCTGCTGGTCTCTCAAATCACATTACTACTCACCACGACTTCAAAATCACAGCACTTAGCTTTGCTGCTAGATCTTAAAACTTAGAACATGAACAAAGACGTACCTTACACTATCAAAAGTTGTTGTTTGTGTTCCAATAGCTGCATTTCAATACACTTGGTTTCCTTTTTAATCCTGTGTTTTATCTTGTCTCAGAATATGTGCCTCTGAGATGGGCTGCACTCACTGGTGGAGAGAAGCTAAGACCCGGCGTGGTCTGCGCTCAGGTACTGACCCTGTAAGTGAGGAAGGCTGAGACGCACCTCCCAGTCCTTTCTGGGATTCTATAACGCTCTTACCACGAGTGGTTTCAGCTGCTCCCCTGGCCTCCAGCTCTGACTGACTTGGACTTTGTGTCATTTCTGGGTGTGGATTGGGACCCAAGTCTGCCTCGCCCTTGGACTTGAGAAATTCCACTCTGAGTCCTGCAGTGGCCCTGTGGGATGGACGAGGACCAGGGGGGCCGATGTCCTGTGCCCATGCATTTCCATACCCTCCCCAGTCTTTTCCACCCAAGGCCTGGAGATGAAGCACTGGGTCCTGAGAAGGAGCCAACCCCAGCTGGCCTCTACAGAGCATCCACTCCCTCAGGGGCCTGGCCTGGGAGGGGACAGGCTGCCCAGGGGAGCTGTGAAACCAGATTCTAGATGAAGTTCTCTGCTGCAGCCTCCTATTCCAAAGTAAACCCATGGAAAGTGTCTTTTGTCTCTGGGCCCCACAGGCGGCTCCTGGTGGGCGGGCGGGATCCGCTTTCTCCCTTGTTCTCCCGCCACCTGCACCTGGCTCTGGCCCTGCCCTTCCTCTAGCAGCTCAGGGCCCACGCCCTGCTGTGGCCAAGCCTGGCTGAGCCCCGGCTGCAGGGTTTCCGCTGCTGCCAGGGTGAGGAGGGCTCAGGGGTGGTCTGAGGATGTTCTGGGTACAGGTTCAGTCACACCCCTCAGGTCTAGGATGTCAGGCTTCCAGATTTCAGAGGAACCCATCCCCAGCTGTGGAAGGTTGTAGGGGAAAACAGGTGAGCAGGGGACACCTATCTCACATTGCCCCAGTGTTTGGCTTGACTGTAAGTCCACAGTCACTGATCCCCCAGATGCCAGCACCTCATGATTCTCCCCCCGCAGGACAGCTGTTCCATCTGCATCAGCTTTGCCATCTGCCCCAGCCCTACCGCAGCTCATCAGGCTGGGGCTGCTCCTTCCGGTTATCCACGCTTCCTGGGCCAGGTTTCCCTGTCCTTTGGGCTTCACTCTACAGCCTGCCCCCCTCCCCAACTCCATCCTGCCCCATTTCATCAGCCTCTGGAACTAGCTGCATCGGTCCCTGCATCTGGAAGGCTCCTGGGGGCTCATGATGGGAGCAGGCTCTGAATCCTCCTTTCCAGACTGGCTCTTCCTGGCACCCCTTCTTCTGGCACTGCCCATAAGTTCCCAACCCTCACCCAACGTCGCTGCCCTGGGACAGACCTCCTTGCCCCTGCTTGGACCATGGCAGTGTCTCCCTCTTGCCTTCCATCCCACACATGCAGACCCTGCTCCTAGATTTAGACATTCTCCAACACTCTGTGTGCCCTGAACCATCGCTGTGTGCCCTGAGCCATGCCAGAGTCACCTCCTGCTCTCCTCTCCACTCCACCTCCTCCAGGGCACCTCCCTTGACTGCCCACCCACCCACACTGGCTCCTTCCTCCTTTCGCCCTTGCTCAGCTCTGGCCCCTTCCTGGCCTCTGCTGGTTACAGACAGGTCCTGAAGCACGCGTATTCACGTCAAGGCAGAGATGCTGCACGAGGAGAATATTCACTCTTCACACCAGAAACTAGACCCCCCTGCACTGTTTTCTCAACTGGCTTTCTTGAAGGAGGGTTTTCTGAAGGCAAAGGCACACAGCTGGTACTCAGTCAGCAATGGTTACACTGCTATGACACACACACAACAGCCAGGCAGGTAGAGTGCAGCTGGAGGCACTGTCTGACGTGGGAGGTGGGCGTGGGGGGAACTACTTGTCCCAGTTTACACGGGACTTTCCTCATTTTGGCACTAAAATTTCTGCATCTTGGGATCCCCACCTGTCCCGGACAAATCAGGGTGGCTGGTCACCCCGGGGAGTCTCCCTCTCTTTGCAGCACCTCCCTACTCACTTCCCTCCCTGATCCCAGAGGCAGGCACACTTCAACCTCCTGAGTCACGTCTGGCATTTTGGTCGCCTTGGAATCGGAGCCTCTGGAACACGGCATGCAAAGAATATTCTTTGCCATGTAAATTTATGCAAAGCATTGTGTGGAAGTGGTTCCCAGGCTTCCTAGAAAATCTCTGTGGGCTTCCTCCGCTCTGAGCTCCTCTCTCCTGCCCTGCAGTTGGGGTGACCTCAGGCTTGCAGTCCCACCGACCCCAGAACGCAGTGCAGCTTTGCCCGGCCACAGGGCACTCCCCTTCGGCCTGCTCCTCAGTGCTAAAGAGGCTGAGGGAGAGGGTGTGGGTGTCCTCAAAGCAAGCGCTCGCTCCCTAAAGGTGGAGGTCAGGGTGCAAGGACTTCCTGCCCACGCCCTGATCACACTCCACAGACGGGCATGGGCCCCTCCTCTCTACCCTGCCTGACAGGACATCCCACAAAGACGAGTGGGTGCTCCTGGACTGGCAGGATCAGGGACAGGAGAACGGGAGTAGGGGCAGCTTGACAGGCTGTAACTTCACCCCAGTCACCCACAGGCCCCCGAATGTGGAGATGACAACTAGGAACCTCGCTCTCTGGGCTTCCTCGCCTGGAGCCCCATCAGAACTTCTAGTCCTGCTTGCAAGGCAAGTGCATTCTTCCTTGAGAACATGTCACCCGTCAACACCTCACAGACCCGTCTTAACTGAATGATGCAGTGACCATTTAATCAGCATCCATTGTGACAATGGCCCTGACAATGACTACACAGAATACGTGTCCTCCCAAAGCGATGGATCCCAGACCAACAGGGGATAGTGCGGGGAACAGGAAGAGTCACGAGCAAAGAGTCCGTGGTGGCCGGCGAGGAAACTCACCCAGACCCGCAGACATTGGCAACAAGGAAATGCCCTGAGCCAGAGAACCAGGCCTTGTACCCATCTCTGCCTCCCACTCTGGCTTCCCACCTCACCCTCCTGAAGATTTCGTGTTCCTAGGGATAAGGAAGTAGGGCTGTGCTGGGAAGCCAGCTACCGAGTAAATCTGGGCCCTGGCCATGCATTTGTCTTGTGTCTGTGGGCAGATTGATTGACTGATGTCTCTCTACCTCAGTTTTCCCATCTCTGAAATGGGGTTAATAATAATATCTATTTCACAGAGTTGCTGTGAAGCGTAAATGTACTGGTATTTGCACATGCTTTGCGCACAGAAAGTGCCAGATAAATCCAGTTGCTATTATGGTTTTGCTGTTATTATTACTGTTCTTATGGGAGATCCAGCTCAGAGGCCTCCTTGCTGCCCACAGCAGCCCTCCCTGCCTGGGCTGGATCTTTCCCTCCTCTCTGTATTCCTGGCACACTTGAATTCCCCTCCCTACCTCAGCACAGTACGAAGTCGTTTCCCTGAACACCTGTGTCTCCCCTGGGTTTTTGTCCTGGTCTCTCAAAGCAAGGACTGGTGAAAGAAGGAAGGAAAGAATGAGTAAGTGCGAGATTCACTTTCCCACTGCCTGGACACACGCTCGTGCCTGGACACACGCTCGTGCCTGGACACACGCTCGTGCCTGGACACACGCTCCTGCCTGGACACACGCACCTGCCTGGACACACCCACCTGCCTGGACACACGCTCATGCCTGGACACACGCACCTGCCTGAACACACACTCGTGCCTGGACACACGCACCTGCCTGAACACACACTCGTGCCTGGACACACGCACCTGCCTGAACACACACTCGTGCCTGGACACACGCTCATGCCTGAACACACACTCGTGCCTGGACACACGCTCATGCCTGGACACACGCTCGTGCCTGGACACACGCTCCTGCCTGGACACACGCACCTGCCTGGACACACCCACCTGCCTGGACACACGTTCCTGCCTGGACACACGCTCATGCCTGGACACACGCACCTGCCTGAACACACACTCGTGCCTGGACACACACTCCTGCCTGAACACACACTCGTGCCTGGACACACGCTCCTGCCTGGACACATACTCACACTGGGACTTGGTCCCCTTTCTAGACCTAACTTTCTCCGGCCCCGGCACTGCACCCCAGCAGCGTCACATGCTCATTCTGTGCCCCGCACTGCACTTAGTGCTGTTAACGGATCAACTTACTTCATCCTTGCAGCAATCCTAGGAAGACAGGGGTTATTATCCTCATTGTACAGATGGGAAATCTAACTCCAGGAGAGATGAAATGAGCTCCAGTCTGTCTGAGGCCGGACCTGTGAGCCCACCCATGGCTCTACATTGTCCTCTACCTCTGCGTGCAGAGAGTGGGAGAAAGGCTCACGGCTTACCTATGGCCCATGTGCCTGGGCTGAGTGTGTCTGTGACCCCACTTTAAGGCTGGGAGTCAGCCCTGTTGGCCTCATCTGAGCCTGGTTCTCTGTCTATGCAGCCCAGACGCCCCCAGGGAGACCTAACCGATTCTGCTCATGCCCACAGAGTTAGCAGTTTTCACGACAGAACCGATTCCCCAGCAGCTTTTCTCTCCAGCTCAAGCACTGTCCAAGGCAGCGCGGCCACTCATTCACCGCATATGGTGACCAAGTGCTTGGGATGTGGCTACTGTGGACTGAGCTGTGTGGCTGTGAAGTCACATCCATTGCGCAGGCTTGGTATAATGAGGAATGTTGACTATTTCATTAATAATTTTTAGTATCGATTACAAGTTGAACAGATAATATTTAAGTTGACAATATACTGGATTAAATGTGTTCAAGTTAATTTCACTTTTTTAGCTTAAAAAATATGGCTATCAGAAAATTTAAAATTACATATGTGGCTTGCATTGGTGACTCATACTGTATTTCTATTGAATGACACTGACATGGAGTTCCAGCTACCAGGCCCTAAGCCTTTAAATAATTCTACCTGAGGCCAAGCACAGTGGCTCACACCTGTAATCCCAGCACTTTGGCTGGCCGGGGCAGGTGGATCACCTGAAGTCAGGAGTTCCAGACCAGCCTAGCCAACACGGTAAAACCTGGTCTCTACTAAAAATACAAAATATTAGCCAGGTGTGGTGACGGGCAACTCTAATCTCAGCTACTCGGGAGGCTGAAAAGAATCCCTTGAACCCAGGTGGCAGAGGTTGCAGTGAGCCGAGATCACGCCACTGCACTGCACTCCAGCCTGGGCGACAGAGTGAGACGGTCTCAAAAAACAGAAAACAACAACAAAAAGGAATTCTACCTGCTTTGGGGCTGAACGTCAGGCTAGTCTCTGGGGAAGATAGGTGGTGGGTGGGGTAGGGCTGGGGGGCTGCTGCAGGGAAGGAGTGAAGAGTGTTGCCCTCCACAGACCAGAAACCGGCCACCCTGGTTTCTGGCAGCGTCTGTGGGTGGTTGTGGAGGCTCAAGCCACAGGTTGGGATGGTGGGGGGTGAAGTGGGAGGGCTCGCCAGCAAGTTTCAGACCGTCCCTCCCGCCCAGGCAATTATCTGCATAGTCTCGGCTCCCCCGGGCTAACCACTCGGACAAAGGCTCAGTGGGGGTGCCAGCTGGTGCTGGTGGCCTGTGCTTTCAGGTCCCAGCTCCCAGATCAAAGGCACATTGGTCTGTCCTTGCATGAGGCCTCCGCTAACCAGCTCCCCACTGGCTCACTCCTTGGAGGCTGCACAAGCGTTAACCCTGTCCAGTGCGGAGCCCAGTTCTGGGGGAGGTGGGAGAGTCTGAGGCGCCAGTCCTCGTCTACTCTTAATCTCCGCCTCCAACGACCTTGGTAAGTCCTGCAGAATCATCCCCGACCCTCCCAGAGGTGGAGGTGAGCACACCCACCCTGAAGCCAGGGATGCCCTCATTTACATACATTTGCATCTCATTTATTCCAACACTTAGGCTGAAGCGGAGGCTAATTCAGCTGACTGGAAAACCCCACCCGCTTTAGCTCTGGGGCTCTGCTGAAGTGATTCTCCAGGCAAGGATGAAATGAAATGGGAGTCCCTGAGACCAGGTCCCCTGCAGAGGTGGGAGCTGCCGGAGAGTGGGCCCTTTGGCCAACTGCGGGAGAGCCGAGACTGTGAAGAGAATTGCCTGGGCGGGAGGGACAGTCTGAAACTTCCCGTTGATTTTCACTGAACTTAGCCCACCTCCCAGTGACAAACTGGCTTGGGGATAGCCACTGTTTTCTCTGAAAGACAGGTGGCCCTGCTTTTGTCTTCATGGCCCTTCCTCGCAGGTACCCCCTCCACAGGGTACAGGTCCCCCTTTACACATGCCCAGGTCCCAAGTCTTCCTTGTCAGCCCCTTTACACATGCCCAGGTCCATGCACAGGGGATCTAGAATACGCTGAGTGTCACTGTGCTGTCAGCCAGGGCAGCACTGCCTCTGGCCCTGGGTCTCCAGGGTGGGGACCTGGACGGTCTAATACCACGCATCCACAGAGACCCAGAGTTGGAGAGCCAGCTCAGTCACCCAGGAGCATTCCACCCCAGACCCCAGATCATCTCTGTGTACACCCACATGGCACACAGGTGCCGGTCACAGCAATCAGAGCTCTACGACTCTTCCTAGCTCCATTCCTCCCAACTTATTTTTCTCAATACTTGAGCTGAAAAAAAGCTTCACAGAGGAACTGTGCACTGATGGCATGGCAACCAAGGTATTTACAGGGCGCCTACTGTGTGCACTAAGGGAGACAGAAACCTGGGAGGCCGACCTCTAGGGTCCCTTAGCGTCCAGAGAGAAATAAGCCAATCCACCGAAATGCTACATTTATGCCACAAAATGTCCATGATGAAGCTGAACGAAACGTGCAATCCTTTTTCCTCAATATTCTTTGATACGGAGGTATACTTTAAACACAAGAACATGCTTTAGGTGTACAGTTGGACGAGTTCTGACAAAGGACACGTAAGTGCCACTCCAATAAGACAGTGAACATCCCCTCGCCCAGAAAGGTCCCCGCGAATCCTTGCGCTCAGCGGCTCTGATTTCTGTCCCCTGACTCGTTTCTCCTGCTCCAGAACTTCACGCCTATGGAATCCTAACATATGGGCTCTTTTGTGCCAGGCTGCTTTTGCTCAACACACTGTTTGAGACTTTTGCTTTTCATTTGTTGGCAAGTGTGATCTAAGCTCCGTGTGTAATGCTCTTGTGAACACAGCTCACCCACCTGGAGACACGTCCTTAATTTGATCCTAAGTGAGGACTGGAAGAGACCTGAAGTCCAGCTAACTTTGGGGACTGTAGGCCCCAACGGGTTCTTAGGGAGTTTCTTCTCTCCTTCCCTCAGACATTTCCTGAAACAGAAGCTCAGCAATTAGACATCTAATAGGCACCCAGGCTCAGCAAGTGAGTGGGGGCTTTCCTCGGGTTTCCAGTTTTGATGGAACAGGCTGTCGCTTTATTTAACTGGCAGTCTGTGCTGCTTCTGACCCAGCACAGTGGCAGGGCTGCTGCTGCAAAGGGCCGGCTGAGCTCCTGTGTCTTCTCCCGATTATGTCTGTGAGCAACACGTGAGGAACAGGGGCTATGGTGGGTGGCCTCTGGCCCTCAGCCTCCTTGTACCCCACACCAGCTGGTGTCCCTTGGGTGGAGCCCTGGGCTCAGTAGAGAATGGACACGGGACTGGGTTCTTCCCAGAAGCATGTCCAGAGGCAGCAGAGCTGGGCAGGCGAGGGCGGGCACCTTGGCTCTGAGGGGCTAGTCTGGGCTACCTTCCGTGCTTGGCCCAGGTCGATGAGGCTGGGGTTTGATGGCTGGGCCGGGTGCACTGACTGGGCTGGGCTGGTCCTGCACGTGGTCTGATTTTTTTACCCGAACTTAGATCATTTGGGGTACCTCCCAGCCTGGCCTGAGTGTGGGGGGATGGCTAATGTAGCTTGAGTACCCTGATTCGGTGCCTGAGGCCAGGTTACCTCTCTCTGTTCTGCCATCTCTTTGAAAGCAGCCTCTTGAGCCAGGCCTCCTGCCTTGCGCAAGCCTTCGAGGAATCAATACCCACCAGAACAGCATTTGCCATTTTCCTGGTGCCAGGAGAAGCCTCTCTCCTATTCACAATCCTTTCCCAGAAAGCACGGGGGCTCCCTGGGCAAGGGCAAGGGTGAGGTCCTGTCTGAGCTCTGTCCACATCCCCATGTGACCTTGAGCCTATAGGGCAGCCAGCACCAGCCTCAGCCACCCAGGGCTGTTAGGAGGGCAGGGAAAGCCCTTGGTGATGACAGAGGGTTCTGAGTGGGCGAGGGACCCTCCTGGGCCCACACGGATGCTGTGAGAGCAGCTCCATCCCTCCACTCTGCTAATACCCTGTGGGGATGACTTTCCACTGCCTTCCTAGGAGATTTAATCAGGAGAAGAAACTGAAGGGGAAAGAAAGAACTGAAGCCTCAGAGCATGAACATTCTGTCCTGCCTGACAACAGGCCTGGCCACACGATCAAAGCACTCACCTCTCTGAGTTTTAGGCATCCTTTGTGGTGGGGTTCCAGTCCCACCTCTTCCAGGCAGCCTCCCCTGGCTGCTCTGGACCACACTGACCTCCCGCCAGGGAATGTCAGCCCCTAACTTCAACCTTTCATTCTTCCTGTGCTGGGCAGATCTCTCCCTGGCCCTCTGAGGCAAACCCGGGAGGTCCTAAGGATTTCCACTGTCCTTTTCTGTCCCTCCAGAATAGTAAACAGAGTTGAGGAATGGACAAGAGAAGTTGAGAAACTGTTCTATCAGACTCTGGCTTCAAAAATCACAACTAAATTTTCTTCGGGGCTTGGGGCACACCAGGTACCCAGTGGGGAAATGCAGTTGCTGGGGCAGTGGTGGGTCCTGAGCTCCCCAGCCCCTGGCTGTGGCTCTTCAGGGAAGACACGTGATAGCAGGCAGGGTAGAGGAGGTAAGACGAGCATTAGAGAATTGATGTCAGATGGCCCATGTTATGTCAGGGGTGGTGCCTACCTCCACAAAGCCTGGTCCTGGACTTGCCCCCCACTGGGGGGGTCCCAGGCTCTGGGAATTGACGAGGGGTCTCTATAAATAGCATAATTCCATATTGATCATCTTAAAAAGACACGGTATGTTCTAGGCCCACAGAGAGGAGAGTTATGTCTAAAAATAGTCTCATCCTCAGGAACCGCTGCCAGCCCAGGGCGAGTGGTGTAAGCTGTGCAGTCTAAAGTAGGGGGTCAGAAACGGAGGCACAGAACCTCTCCATCCTCACCCTGTTCCCTCTACTCTAACCCACGGAGCTCGCCCCTGCCTCAGGGCCTTTGCGCCTGCCATTCCTTCTGTCACGTTCTTTCCCTAGATCTCCTCAGGTTTGGTTCTTTCATGTTATTCAGGTCTCAGTTCAGTCTCCTCCTTCAAGGGGCTTTCCCTGCCCAGCCAGTCTAGAGCCACCCATGTCTCTCCACCACACTGCCCTGTTGTATTTCCTTCACAGCACCAGCCCCTATCTCAAATGATCTTCTGTATGGATTGCTTTAATGGTATCCGGTCTGTCTTTCCCCACTGGTACATAAATTTAACGAGAGCAATTTTTATAGCTTGTACACCTTCTAGAACCTTCCATGGCCCAAAGGCACGAACTCTGTCTCAGACCTCTGCATCAGGGCAGCCTGGGCTGGCAGCAGGCAGTGGGGCCCTCCCGTCCCAGGCTCCCCCTGCAGCCCTGGCCAGCCCTGCAGTGGGTCTGCTTCCCATGGGGCCCAGCCTCTGTCAACAGGCTACCCACTGGCCCTGTTTTTTCCTCTGTCTCTGCCTTCTTCACGTATTTAGTAGCCACAGGACTTTTACTCCAGCTTCCTTTTCCCAATCCTATCACCCTGGACACCTGCCCTAGACAACCTCATCTTGTCCCCAAATGTGGCTCTCCGGAACACCCTTCTCTCCGCAGAGCAAGGGCTCCCTCCCCTTCCTGCCCACATCCGCAGCAGGAATCACAGTTCCTGCCATCAAAATCTCTATCTCGGAGATTCACAGAAAGAGTTACTCCTCCCACCCAGCCTCCCTAACTGCCCCCGGAACAAATCGTAACCACTACACACTGCATGGGCACTATTTGACGCACAGACCTGCAGCCTCACTGAGGGAAAGGCCATCCCCAAGCTCCCACAGGCCATGTGCTGCCGGGACAGGCGCGCCTACAGCGTCCGCTCCAGGCTCTCCCGACAGCCCTCCCCAACCCCACCCCTCACCCGCTCCCTTCTAGCTCTCTCCTCCCTCTTCAACCATCAAACTTTTTGAAAGAGCTGTCTACACTTGCTGTCTCCACGTCCTCACCTCCAGCTGAGTTCTCAACCCACTCCAAACTGCTTCCATTCCCACCAAGTCACCCATTCATTCATTCAACAAGAACCTGTCTGTGTCGGGCACTAAATTCTGTGGGCACTGAGTGGACTTTTCTCCTGCCAAGGTCACCAGCACCCTCACTGTGGCTCGATCTAATGGACACTTCTTTTTAAATTATTCATTCTTTTTCTATCTATCCATGAACTTCTGAGAATGCACCTTAAGTCTCTCCACAGAAGGGAACAGGGCACTCTCCTGCCTTCCCGGCTTTCCTCCTACCTCTCTGGCTCCTCCTTCTCAGCCTTCTCTGCAGACTTCTTCTGCCTTGATTGTTGGAATGCTTCTGGGCTCCCGACTCAACCTCCTTCCTTCTCACCCTCTACACCACGTTACAATCACCTGGGTGCTTTCAAAACTCCTGATGCCCAGGCCCCTCCCAGGGCCAAATGAATGAGCATGTCTAGGGGTGGAGCCTGAGCAGAGGTATTTTTATTTAAAGCTTTCCAAGTGATGCTGACGTCACCAGGATTGAGAACCCCAGGTCTGCATTCTCGCTGGGCAATCTAATTCGGTGCCACGCCTCCAATGACCAAGCTCTGCTGAAGACTCCAAGTTTCCATTTCCAGCCCAGATCTCCATCCTGAACACACTTCCTTCCTGGGCCCTTCCCTCCAACTACCTTCTGGATGTCAGCATCTGTCCCCAGAAATACAACAGGTTCAAATCGGACCCATGAAACATCTGTCCCTTCTCGTTTGCTCTTCATCAGGCTTGCCAACGCAAATTTCACTTGCCCATTCCTCTTCTCATGGCGCGACAGCGGGCAGCACACCTCGCTTAGTGAGACATTGGAGGTGGGGAATGGGAGGGCAGCACGTCACTTAGAAGGAAGATAGAACACCATAAATTCTGTATCCTGTGGTAACCTGCCAGTCACCTCTCCTTCAATGGAAAGACTTTGGATGGCACCCGTGGTCTGAGCCGGGGAGGTGGTATAGTGCACAGCAGATATTGCCACCTGGGCTCAAACCCAAGTTCTGCTACTTAGAAAATGTGTGACGGTGTACCACCTTTCTGGACCCCCAGTTTCACCATCTGCAAAATGGCCATTATGATGGTCCCTACCTCTAGGGTTGATGCAAGGATTCAGTGAGATTAACCTTATAAAGCCCTTAGTGCCTGGCCTGCAGAAAGCACTCAGTGAATGTTAGCTATTTTTAGTAACATTACTGAGGATAAATTCCCAATTCCTGAGCAGAGCTCACAAGGGCCCCCGTGACTGTGACCTTGGCTTGAACTCCGTTCTTCTCTTCCTCACATCATGGGGCCCAAGGAATCACTTAACTAATAATTGCGCTGTTTCACATTTCTGTGCTTTCGTACATACTGGTCCTGGTGGCTAGACTGCACTGTCCTTGCCTGGAAAACTCCTATTCACCCTTCAAAACCCAGTGGAAGGTTATTTTTGTTAGAATAAGACTCTTGACTATCCCAGCCAAAGGAAACCACCTCTCCTGTGAGTGGGCTCCGGGAACGGACACACTTCTATCACTGCACACCCTTCCAATAACCTTCCCAAGAGTGAGCGGAAGCCAGCCTACTCTGAACAGGACACAGACTGCAATTTGCCACTGTCCCTGGCTGCCCTCAGGACTCCCCTCTCCTTGGATTGCCTGGGCACCAGCCTCCGCTGTTCCCCTAACCCCAGCTGCCTCTGGTGCTTCCCACCAGTCCTCCAAGCCCAGTCTTCATGCTGAGTGAGTCAATCCTAGAATTTTTTCAGAGGAGCTTTGATCACCACAGAGAAGGGGCCGAGCACCTTGGAGCACAGCAGCTGCCCATGCCACACTGGGCTGAATGCTGGCTCTTGGCACCCCAGGGCCAGTTCCTCTTCTGCTCAGATCCTCTTGGGTCAATTCTAGGCTTATTTGCCCCACAGAAAGCAGATCTCAAGGTATCTTCACCCTGAGTGGTGCTCCCATTCCACTGACTCTCTAGAAGACATTGAATAATTCCTTGAGCCCCTCTGGGCCTCAGTTTCCCCACTTGCACAATATGGTGGTGACAGGATCAAAAGTTTAATGAGGCTCTTTTCAGCACAGGGCTGGACACTGAAACATAGAATTTGCATTCCATACCCTGGCTGTCGACTGACCTGACCCTCTCCATGCTCCTGAGACAGCAGCCTGACCGCCCTCATTCCTCCTCCCACTCATTACCACCGACTCAGGTGTACCTGCCCAATTCTAACTGAGTGGAGATGAAGTCAAAGAGATGGAGTTGAGGGCAGTGGCGAGGGCCTGGGACTCCAGTAGCTGGTGCCGCTTTTGCTTAGGGTCCGCTAGATCCTGAAGGATGGTGGGAACCTGGGAGAGGGCTTGGGATGCCATGGCATGGTGGGGGTCATGTGGTGTTCCTGTCTGGATGATACCGCCTAGGCTCACCGGGAAACACACCAGGGGTCTCAGCAGGAGGTGAGCAGACACCTGGGAATGGACCGTAGGCCCAGGATGTTAAAAGGAGATGGATCCCATGGCCCGGGGCTGGGCTGAAGGCACTAAGGAGCACAAGTGTGTCCTGCACTATCTCAGCCATGGCGTCCTGATCTGGCTGTGCGCTGCTTTCCAACAGTTGTTTGCAAGGCAGGCCTACTGTCCCCAATATCGTTTCCCCCCACCCTCATCACTACCACTAACAGTCCCCACACCTCTGCCCCCGACCAGCCCTTGGCCTCTCAGACAAGGCTTGGCACCTCCACTTTCTACCAGGGCGCCACCAAAGACGATCAAATAACACAGAGTTCGAGAGACACCTCCCATCAGGGTTCGTGGATCTGTCCGGCTGAGAGAGAGAGGAAGGCAGAGAGCCCTCTCCCATCTCAGCGCGTAGAGATCTCTCCCCCTTCTAGCAGCACAGAGATCAGACAGAAGAGATGCGGCCCCTTTAGTGCGTCAAAGGGCACCGAAATCTCTCCATGATCTAAGGGCGCAGAGATCTCGTCCCACACAGAGGACAGCCCGAGCAGACGGTTCCCTCTGTGCCCAGAGAAAGGGGGTGCTTGGCTTCCTCCCTCGTATCCAGCCCCACTCAGTCAGCCCCCGCAACCCCCGCTCTCTGGAACCACGATCACTGCGCGCCCAGTCGCCGCTCTGACCTTGGGGTCTCCGGCCTCCGGAATCCGGGTCCCAATCCCAGACCCTACCGGAGCCTGCGCCAGGGATGGCCGGGAAGCGGGGGCCGCAGTTCCCCCTCCCCCGGCCCTCGACAGCGCACCGGGAAACCCGGAAGGAAAGGGAAGGGAAGGGGGGCGCGCGGTGATCAGGGACGCCTCCCCCGGGGATCCCCTCCAGCCGGGCGGATCTGCGCTCCTTCTCCCACTCCGGCCCTCTGGGGCACTGGTCGGGGAGGGAGCGGCCGGGAGGACCTGGGGCAGGGGAGGAGCACGCAGGGTCTGGAGGCTTCGGCTCTCGGGGAGGAAAGTTGGGCGGCGGCAGGCAGAGGGGGCTCCGGCCGGGCCGGGGCTGCCGGACGCGGGGGCGCTCGCTCACCTGCTGGTCCCCCGGCCCGGCCCCGGGGTGGGCGGCTGCGGCTCGGCGCGGACTCGGCTTGGCACGGCGCGAGGCTCGGGGCACTGGGCGCGGGCTCAGCGGCCCCGGGGGAGCAATCCCCGCATCCTACGGGCGCCGCCGCCGTCTCGGCTGCGCGGCTCGGTCCGGGCTCCCGGGCTGGGCAGGCGGCGCGGGCTCGGGCTGGGGGCGGGGTCGGGGGCGGGGCCCGCCTGGGCTCGGCCTGGGGCTCGGGGCCCCGGGCTGGCTCCGCCCCAGAGCGACGCGCTCGGGGCTCCGCACGTGGCGCTCCGCCCGCTCGGAGGGGGACACACCCGCGCCCGCCCAGCCCGCCCGGGCGCACACGCCCACACTGACCCGGGGGCGCAGCGCCACAGATGGCCACCCACGCAGAGGCAGACAGACACGCGGGGGGTACACACGCCGACCCGGGGACGCTTCGCCACAAATGGCCACCCACGCAGAGGCGGACAGGCACACACTGGCAAACACTGTCGCGCGCGCGCGCGCGCACCCACACACACGACCTGCTGACTTGGGAAGGCTACAGCAGACACCCAACCACCCACCCACGTGGACACGGGAGTCCACTGACACTCATGCCGAGACAGACACACGCTGCCGTAGGCATACCTGCACTGACACAGACACACACCTGCACCCTGAGACAGACACACACACCCACACACCCACAGACACAGACAGACACATCACTGACACACAGTGACACTGAGGAAGACACGCTGACAAACTCAGACACCCACATGACTTAGACACACATCCACTGACACACTGACACAGAGACGCACACACTCCAACCACACTTTCCTGGAGACACAGGGATGGCACAGACATCTGCACAACGGTACACACCTACCTGAACACACGCACACGCTGACAGAACCACACACACACCCAGACCCAGAGTTAAGCAGGCAACCGACACACAGACACACACACAGACATACACACACAGAAACACACACACACACATTCACCCTCCTGGGCCACACAAAACCTTCACCTTGTCGTACACAGAGGCCTGGAGTCACACACCCACACACCCACTGTCTCGCACACAGAGACAGGGTCACAGGCACACAAGCACGGAGACAGACGCTGACAAACCGTTGCTCACACGCCCCTACCCAGAACCTGCGGGGACACACTTCTGCTTTAAACGAAACAGGCTCCCAGCTTTTGCCCACAGATCAGAGCGGCCATTGGAAGGGACAGTGCACTCTCCTGCCACATTTTCGGGGTTCCCGGAAGCAAGAACCGCTCTGAGAGAGACAAATGGGCGCCGGGGTCCCAGAGGGCACAGAGGTGCTGAGTTTGGGAGCCCGGAGGCTGGGACCTGCCCCTCGGTGATCAGGATCTTGGAGACCTGGGAGGGCGACGAG
Organism: Callithrix jacchus; assembly: GCF_049354715.1. Classification (NCBI taxonomy): domain Eukaryota; kingdom Metazoa; phylum Chordata; class Mammalia; order Primates; family Cebidae; genus Callithrix; species Callithrix jacchus. The sequence goes on from NC_133518.1 coordinate 76,511,120, forward strand.
CGGGTGGGGGATAGCGTCCCTTTGCAACCTGGGTGTGGGGCTTCGCTGGACGCCTTAGGGACATACAGAGGGGCTGCTCTGCTTGCAGGAGGGGATCTGGAAAAATCAGTCTACAGGACTGTAAAGTTCAGGATATGGGCCCTCCGGCCCTGAGTCGAGTGGGGTGTCTGGGGACCTAGGATGGACCCCACACAGGTCGGCTGCCAGTCTTTAGCGCCCGACAAGCCTCAGGTGGGCCAGCAGCTCCCACTATCGGCCAGACGAGGAAGTGCAGGCAACGTTAACGTTTCGGCCCCGGGCGGGACCGCCTTTCCAGAGTCACACCTACCAGGCCAGAGGGGAGTACAGCCCCAGGAAGGTCCCACCTCCCTAAGAACTTCCATCATGGGCTTCTCGGCATCAGAATGAAGATGCCACTGCGAACGGACATTGGGTCAAGCAGGAGACAAGGCTAGGACAGAAGATGCTCGGGGTCGGGGTGGAGACCTGCCTCCCCTCCTTCCATAGGTAGCAGGAGTGAGGTTTTCACTCCCCTTTCGTTCTGGGCAACTGGATGTTGCCAGCAGGAGAGGTGGGCTGAGCCTGTTAAATCTACACGAACCCCAGATTTAAACAGGGGGAGAGAAACCCAGGGGAAGAGGAAGCAGAACTCTGACCCTGGAGAGGTTCACCCATAAAAGCACACCTGTGGTTCAAGAGAGGTCTCAGAGTGCAGAGAAGGGCCACAGGTGTCTGGAGACAGGCACTTCCTACAAGGAACACTTGCCAAGTTCTTGGCTCTCCCTTCCCTTTGTCAGAGCCTATTTAATTTTTTTTTTTTTTTAAGATGGAGTCTCACACTGCTGCCCAGGCTGGAGTGCAGTGGCGTGATATCAGCTCACTGCAACCTCCGCCTCCTGGGTTCAAACGATTCTCCTGCCTTAGCCCTCTGAGTAGCTGGGATTACATGCCCAGCTATTTTTTGTATTTTTAGTGGAGATGGGGGTTTCACCGTGTTGGCCAGGCTGGTCTTGAACTCCTGACCTTGTGATTCACCTGCCTCAGCCTCCCAAAGTGCCACGGTTACAGGCATGAGCCACCACTCCTGGCCAAGCCCATTTAATTAAAGCAGTTAGAGGAACATGTAGTCACCTGTCAGAGATAAATGTTTTTCAAAACTAATATTTCCTTTATTTGGCCCTAAGTTTTGCCTTTTTTGCCTCAGGTTCAAAGCTGGGTTAAGCATATTATCGCTCCTCTCTTGTGTTTTTGTTGTATTTCTTTCCCCTATCATCACTCTACTGCCATGTCCTTAATACAGGCACCTCTCTAAGAGCTGGAGTGGGTATTTATGTGCACAGCCTTGTAAAGCAGGTGGTATTGTTGCCTGTGCGTATGCGTTTTCTCTTCCAACAGCCCAAAGCTTTCCTTTCTATGTTTTACATCGGATGAACCTACGTAATGGGAAAGCGTACAAATCCTAAGTTCATTCCGAAGGGTTTCCTGTTGTTGAACACAGCGGTGAGAGCAGGACAGCGCAGAAACCAAACCTTATCAGCACCACAGAAGATCTCTTTGTGCCCTCCTTCTGTCACCACCACTTCACCCACCCAGAGCTAACTCTGGGCAACTGGATGTTGCCAGCAGGAGAGGTGGGCTGAGTCTGTTAAATCTACGCGAACCCCAGATTTAAACAGGGGGAGAGAAACCCAGGGGAAGAGGAAGCAGAGCTCTGACCCTGGAGAGGTTCACCCATACAAGCACACCTGTGGTTCAAGAGAGGTCACGTCGAATTCCCCTTGCTAGTTTTGCCTGGTTTGGGTAAAACTAGAGTGGAATTGCATAATAGGAGCTCTTTGGTGTCTGGCTTCTTTTGATCAGCTTTATGCTCACAAGAGTCACACGTTGCTGCTTGTTCATTCGAAGAACAAGTTCATTCGTTCTTGTTGCTGTACAGAACCCTGCATAGAGCAGACTTCATTCATTCTACTGCTGATGGCTGTTTGGGTAGTTTCTAGTTTGGGGTTCATGAGTAGCACACGTATGAACATTCTAGTACATACATTTTGATGAACATATGTGCCTATTTCTGCCAGGTGCACACCTGGGGGTGGAATTGCTGAGTCATAGGATAGTGTGCGTTCACTTTTAGCAGATACTGCCAGTTTTCCACGGGGGTTCCACCAGCAGTGAATGCATGCATCCTCTGACACTTAGTGCTTCTGTCGATTTCATTTTAGCGCCTTCGGTGGGTGTGCTGAGGTTTCATATTCTGGTTTTAATTGGCATTTCCCTGATGACTAATGAAATTGAGCACTTTTTTTAAATGGTTAATGGCCGTTGGTATGTATGTGCTTTTCATTTATATAAATGGGTATTGTTCTAGATTTCCTTCTTTTTCTGGCGTTTCTCCGTCAGTGCTCTGCTTTTGGGCTGTGTCTGTGTTGTGGTGCAGGCAGCTGGTTCTTTGCTTCTGACAGCTTCAGAATGTTCTGGATTCTGCCTCCACAGCACCTGATTAATACATTCTCGTCGAGGGTAGGGATTGAGGAAGGTAAGGGATGGAAGAGTAGTAACTGTCTTGTGCTCTTGTTGTCTTCACTGCTAATTCCAATGTTGGAAGTGGGCAAAGAAGCAAGTGGGGTCTCAGAATCCACAAACAGGCAGGACCAGGAGGCATCTTAGATGGTGGAGATGCAGGCTGGGGCTGAGAACAGGAGGCCGGGTGTGGGGGAAAGGCTGCACAAAGGCCAGCAGGCCCAGAAAGGCCTCGCCCAGCCCTCCTGGCAGAGGCTGGTCCTCCCTCATGCAGATGGCTATCTCTGAGCTCTAGGTGGGGGGCGTCTGGCACAGTGGAGACAGGCTTGAGGATCCTTACCGAAAGTAAGGGGGTCTGCTGAGAACCCTGCGTCCCTCCTTCTGCTGGGCACTGGAACTCTGACTCTTCTGTGCACTTCCCACTAGGCAGGGGGCTGGAGAATTTCCACAGTGAGACAACGACCAGCCCAAGAGAAAACACCTCTGACACTGGGCATGCACACCAGCATCTACCCTGCCCACTTGTGAAGAAACTCTGCCTGCTCCACACTCACCGCCACCCCTCTTTCTCTTGCCTGCCTCTCCCATGAAGGCTGTAGGAGGCACACAGTATTTGCCTTTCCAGTTTCTCCTACACCCAGTGGTGGCCATGTAACTCCATGAAGGCCAAGGGTCAGAAGCAAACCTCTGCTGTGGAAGGGCAGTTTCTGAGAGAGCATTTGTTTTCCCGGTAAAGAGGACAAGAGATGCTGGCTCTACTGTCTTCCTCTTCTCAATTCTCCCTGCCTTGAACGAGGACATGATGATTGGAGCTGATGAAACCTCTCTCAGCCTTGAAGGTAGGGCTGTGAGCTTTGCAGAAACACCGGCCTGGATGATGGTGAACCGCAGAACTAATGCCCCCATGCTTCTCTTTCACTCTTTTATTTATTTATTTTGAGATGGAGTCTTGCTCTGTCACCCAGGCTGAAGTGCAGTGCTGCAATCTTGGCTCACTGCATCCTCTGCCTCCCAGGTTCAAGCGATTCTCCTGCCTCAGCCTCCTGAGTAGCTGGGATTACAGGCATGCGCCACCATGCCCAGCTGATTTTCTATTTTTAGTAGAGACAGGGTTTCACCATCTTGGCCAGGCTGGTCTCGAACTCCTAACCTTGTGATCTATCTGCCTCAGCCTCCCAAAGTGCTGGGATTACAGGTGTGAGCCAATGCACCGGCCTTCTCTTTTACTCTTTGTCTAAACATATAAGACAGGATGCTCTGCTATCTGCAGCCAGATTGTGTTGGGTGAGGGAGGGCCTGGCAGCTCGACTGCTGCAAATGCAAACTGTTTTCTAGCTCTCCTGTTTTTAACCTCACTCTTCCTCCCCATTTTCAAAGGTACCCAATGCTCGGAGTCCTCAGAGCTTTCCAGGGTTTTGAAAAGAGGCTACCCTTGCTTTCTTTTGCCAGCTTTCCCTCTGTGGGCACACTCAGCTAAGGCAGTCTCTGCTCGAACTTCCAGAAAGTTGTCATCATATCTGCTGTTGGTCCTTTATCCATACATTTTGTTCTTTTAAAATTACTTCACCGTTGGCTGGGCACACTGGCTCACACCTGTAATCCCAGCACTTGGGGAGGCTGGGTCAAGCAGATCGCCTCAGGTCAGGAGTTCGAGACCAGCCTGGACAATATGGTGAAAATGTCTCTACTAAACATACAAAAATTAGCTGAGCATGGTGGTGGGCACCTGGAATCCCAGCTACTTGGGAGGCTGAGAAAGGACAATCGCCTGAACCTGGGAGGCGGAGGTTGCAGTGAGCCGAGATCGCGCCACCGTACTCCAGTGTGGGCGGCAAAATGAGACCCTATCTCAAAACAAACAAACAAAAACGACTTCACTGTCATTTTAGTGATGTTTCAATAGGTGTCTTTCACTATATTTTGAAGAAAGTCCTCCACTTCAGTTCCTCCCCCAGGTAGTTTTGAGTAGTAATCAGATACTACCCTCATGGGTTATGAGTGTTCTTGCTTATTTTGAAGACCGGAGCAGTTGAGACCCTCTATCTTAGAATGGGGCAGAGAAAACAATAAATGTATTCATGGTCAAGGCCATGACCTGCCAAAGGGGGCTGGTGACCCGATCCTGCCTTTATACCTAGGCAGTGGACAGGGTAATGCGCTTATCTGTAGGGCCATTCCCAGCAGGAAGCATCTGCTGTCTCACACGTACCCTCAGCCCAAGTCAGACACACATGCTCTTGCCTCTGCTGGTGGTCCCACTAGCTCAAGTAATGCCAGGATGCAAATCTGCAAATGAGGAGGAGCCGCCCCTTCCTCAAGACACTCGACTGCCATCTGCTGGAAAGTTAAGAGAAAATAGAAATCTCTGATGAGTAGGAATGTGCATCGTACCCCAAGTTGTGTGAAGCCTGATGGTCTGTGGCATCAGCTCCTGACTCCACCTGTCTCCTCTCCTTGCTGCAAAATGCAGTCCCTCACCCGTCAGCTCTGGCCATTGTAGTGACTGGGGAGCAGGGCTTGGAAGGCCAGAAGCCTAGATAGGATTCTTCACTGATAGCCAATGTGACCTTGTATCAAACACATAATCCTTCTGGACTTTACTCATATATAAAATGGGATAATTCTCTTTATTTGAAACGAAGTCGTGCTATGTCGCTCAGGCTGGAGTGGAGTGGCACGATCTCGGCTAACTGCAAACTCCTCCTCCCTGGTTCAAGCAGTTCTCTGCTTCAGCCTCCCGAGTAGCTGGGATTAGAGGTGCCTGGCACCACACTTGGCTAATTTTCATACTATTGGTAGAGACAGCGTTTCACCATCTTGGCCAGGCTGGTCTTGAACACCTGACCTCGGGATCCACCTGCCTTGGCCTCCCAAAGTGCTGGGATTACAGGCGTGAGCCACCACACTTGGCCAAAGTGGGATGATTCTATACTTACCTAATTGAGTTGTTTAGAAGAGCAAATAAAATAATATGGGAAGATGTTTTAAAACGAAATTTTTACAGACTGAATTTGACAGTCATACTATCTAGAGCCTATTCATTCTTTGCCTTCAATTGGGTTCCCTAAAAACCTTAAAAACAGAGTCTAAACTGGAGATCTGCATGCAGGAGGTTTCTATGGAGTGCACTTGGAAACAGTATTTGTAAGGATGTGAGGGGAGCAGGGCTGAACTCACCAATGCCTCAGCCAGACCTCAAGCTGGGATGACCAGGAGTTGGGAGACCCCTTGGAGTTGTCCCAGTTTCCGGCCAGAGTGGGGTGACAAGCTTTTCTACCTCCACTTCAACAAGTCATTGGTGGTGGCCTGCTCCTGATGAGGGGTCATAACCTTGATAGAGCAGCTCTCATGAGGCAAGGGCAATGTCCAGAGAGGGGCACAGCTGGGAGCCATCAGCAGCCACACTCCTGGCAGCTGGAAGAAAAACCTCTCGCTGGAGGAGGAGCTAGATGGAAGAACTCCATCATAAGAGGGACTCTAGGTAGCTCACTGCAGCATGCTCCCTGCACTTGGTTGTGTATGTGGAGTGGGGGGGTGTTGTTGATGCATGCAATATGGAAGCCATAAGAAAAAGAGGTAACTGTCGACTCTGTACCTTACACAGGCTTCCTGGGTCTCAGCTGTGTAGGGTAAGAAGCACCAGACTGCTCTGGCCGGGGTGGGGTCTTGTGGGCGTTGCCCCTTTCACTCAGCTGGCCTTTCTGGCAGCTGAATCTGCTCAAAGCATATTCTCAGGTCCACATGGGGTGATCTGCTTCCCAATGTCCCATTGCATTCCACTGGGGACATATGGTCACCCTGAGTTCTGCCACTTTATGAAGGTGAGATGATCGTCCTGTGTTTTAGCATGTTTCTCATCAGTGCAGTGGTGTAGCTTTGTAAGAGGGTCAGGGTGAGAGACTCAGAGGCTGCAGATCCAGAATCACGGTGCCTGAATTCAGCCCACAGACACATTTTTGGGGGGCGGGGCGAGTGGTGTGCAGGTAGAGTGCGTGGCATACTTTACAGCCATGTGAGTATCTTTCTCTGAGACGTGACTCACCGGGTCCCTTTGATCCCCACCATTCCGTGTTGTATTGTGTTTATTAAATTCCCTGCCTGGCTCTGCCAGCATTTGCCATTTTCTCTCTTGGATTAGAACCAAGCAGCAGCAAGAGGACTGTGGAGCACCCAGTGTGGCCACATGAATGAGGTTCGGAAGGAGGTGGGTAGGCTCCAGGCAGGCTGCAGGCTGTGAGGAGCAAGCAGGCGGGGACGGGAATGGGGCTGAGGGCGGAGGGGAGAGTGGCGTTGGCTACAAGGGAGCTGGTGAGCTGTGTTTAGAGCTGGATGGGAATTGTGGTTGGGCAGTGGGTTTCCACCAGAGTTTTATTTTTACACCTTGGAGAAGCCTTTTTATTGCTACACACACACAACATGGATGAATCTTAAATGTGTTGTTAGGTGAAAGCAACCAGCCTCAAAATGTTTCATAGACGTTATGAATTCATTTACATGGCATTCTGGGGAAGCCCAGATTAAAGGAACAGGGAACATCCGTGGCCATAGGGGCTGGGGGCGGAGGGAGGTGTGGGCTGACTACAGAGGGGCAGAGGGAGGGAGGGAGCATTTTAGGGTGATGGGCTATTCTGTATCTTGACCCCGATGGTGGTTCCATGACTCTGCATTTGTCAAAACTCACAGTCAAAACTGGACACCAAAAGAAATGAATTTCCCTGAATGTAAATTAAAATATAAATAAATAAATGGTTTTAAAAACAAGAAAGGAGGCATTTTTACCTTTATGAGAGGAAGTGGTGCTTCCCTCAGGAATGTGTGAGTGTGTGGGTGCGTGTGGAGTGGAGGAGAAACAGGAGGTATCTGAGGCTCTTAGAGAGATGGTGGTCAGAGCTGCCGTTCTGGAGCAGTCCCTGGACTTCAGGTATTCTGTCTGCTGCTCTGTACATGAGCCTGGTGTAGCGGCTCTTGTTGCCCAGAAACAGGAGTTTGGACTTTGAAACAAAACACTGTGTTTTGTTTTGTTGATCAGACGTTTTCTCGCTAATGCACTCTTCCCTCGCTCTTCTTCTGTGGTAGAGAAGAGGGAGGGAGCCAGTGAACGAGGACCCATCCTGAGCCTCCGCCTCAGTTCCGTTCTTTCCCCAGCATCCACAGCTTCCTAAAAATAAGAACATCGGGAATTTGGAAAAAGGACCGGATACAGGGTCAGCAGAGCCACTGACTTAAGTCCCAGTACTACATAGGTTAGCTGAGAGGCTGCCCCAGACCTCGGTTTCCCCATCTCTAAGAGCAAAACGTGGCATTCAGAACTCCTCCAGTTACCCCACACCACTCAGCAAGAATGTGGTCAGCATGAATGAAGGAGGCACACGAGGAGCGACTCAGCCTCTCCTGCTGCCTTTCCCCTGCCCGGGGCTGCCTGCTTCACTTCTGCAGCCAAATGCTAACAGGAGTCCTGGGTGTCCCTGCCAACCCTGTGCCACCTGCACGCTCCTGAGATAAGCGAATGAACAAAGGTTGCCAGACCTGACAAGAGAATTCAGGAGACTTTGATTTTTTTTTTTTTTTTTTAACTGGAAGTCAATGCTTGGGGCCAGAAAATGCTTAGATGTGGCAGTGGCTGACAAAAGCTGCCTCTTGTCAGCAAGTGTATCGGCTTCTGAAGAGATAAGAGGCAGGGGGCTGGAGTGCAGGCTTCTCAAGTGAACGCTGACAGGAGAACAGAAGAGCTGCCTCCCACTCTCACCAGCGCGGAGATCCGGGCTGCCAGGGCGGAGACGTCAACCACTCCAGCCCCCACACTGCTCTGATGAGGGGAGACAGGTCCGGGCACCGGCAGTGACCTGCTCGGGGCCTTCAAGTGGCAGCAGCTGTTGCTGGGGTCCCTGGGGAGATTCTGGGGTCCCGTCCTCCTAAATGTGCACGGGGGAAGTGTGGAGCTGCTGTGGACTTAGCTGTGGAATGGAAGCAGCCTTGTAATTTCTGAGCGCTGCACAGAACAGAATCCCCGTGGCTCCCATCTGAGAAAGAAGTGTTGGGGGCCCGATCAGCCACAACTCCCGGGCAGGTTGGCTTCAGCCTGGGCCAACTTCGGGACCACAACCTTACTGATGGACCTTTCCAGGGGAACAGGGTGGACACAGTGCTTGACGTTTGTTCTCGTGGAAGTTTCTGGAAATGAATAGCTCTCATTCATTTCCAGGGTCCAGACCTTAGTTGTAATGCTTTTTAGGGCCCCACCAGGGATGCTTCTCCCAGGCAGATAAACATCCCATAGAAATGCCTTCTCCTGTGGTTGCTGCCAAGCCTCTGGGGGTAGAGAGCAGGGAGAGGCCCCCCATCTGCCTCCTGGCTCGTGCGCCTGGTCTATACCTGTTGGATCACACTAAGAAGCAAAATTGAACTGCTTACTGCTTCTGAGATCACCTGAATTTCTGTTGTAATAGACACTGTGGATGGGACACTCAGCCTCAACTTCAATATCTTTCTAGTGCACCTTTCTGTACCCAAGTCAGAAGGCTAGCAACTAGATTTCCCAGACTCCTTTGCAGATAGAGTTCTGGATTTAAATTTAGATTCCACCAATTAGATGTGCTGGCATGAGATTTGAATAGCAGCTTTAAAGCACAAATCATCTTCCTACTGTCTTGGCTGTTTCTCCTGGCAAGCATAGTCAGAGAGATGTTGGGCTTTTCTATATCAGTATTCCAGTGACCTGCGACCAGATTTATGAGTATAAAAGAAAATAGGTAGCAGATATAATGGCTTTCTGATCCTGGTGAATTCTCCCTTCATTTTTTGAAGCATTCTCTTGGAAGTCAAACATCATGTAGAAAGTCTGATCACCATGCTGTGAGGAAGCTCAGGATTGCCATGGATAGAGAGATAGTCCATGTGAAAGAGTAATGAGATGCCAAGATGGGGGTAAAGGCTTCTTGGATGTTCCAGCTTATCCTAACCACCAGCTGAATGCAGCTGAATGAATGACCCTGGCTGATGCCACACGCAGCAAGAGAACCACTCAGCAGAGCCTACCAAGATTCTTAACCCACAAACTTGTTAGCAAATTAGAAGGTAAATTTTTAGCTGGTCATGGTGGCTCATGCCTGTAATCCCAGGACTGTGGGAGGCTGAGGGGGTGGATCGTGAGGTCAGAAGTTCGAGACCAGCCTGGCCAACATAGTGAAAATCCGTCTCTACTAAAAATACAAAAATTAGCCAGGTGTGGTGGCGCGTGCCTGTAGTCTCAGCTACTCAGGAGGCTGAGGCAGGAGCATCATTTGAACACAAGAGGCAGAGGCTGCAGTGAGCCAGGATTGTGCCACTGCACTCCAGCCTGGGTGACAGAGCAAGACTCCATCTCAACAACAACAACAACAAAACAACAAAAAACAACCAAACAAAAAGAAGGTAATTTTTTAAAGCCCGTTAAATTTTGGGGTAGATTGTTGCATCTCAACAGACAGCTAAAACACTGGTCCTTGGATCAAAGCTATTGTAATTAGTACTCTTTTTTAAATAGAGACACAATTTACATGGGGTAATGTTTAATCTGTACAACTTGGTAAATTTTTTTTTTTTTTTTTGGAGACGGAGTTTTCGCTCTTGTTACCCAGGCTGGAGTGCAATGGCGCGATCTTGGCTCACCGCAACCTCCGCCTCCTGGGTTCAGGCAATTCTCCTGCCTCAGCCTTCTGAGTAGCTGGGATTACAGGCACGCACCACCATGCCCAGCTAATTTTTTGTATTTTTAGTAGAGACGGGGTTTCACCATGTTGACCAGGATGGTGTCGATCTCTTGATCCACCCTCCTCGGCCTCAAAGTGCTGGGATTACAGGCTTGAGCCACTGTGCCTGGCCCAACTTGGTAAATTTTGACATATGTATACATCCATGAAATTATTACCACAATCAAGATAGTGAACATATCCATTACCTCCAATAGTTTCTTTGTGCCCCTTTGCAATTCTTCCCTCTTGTCCCTTCCCGTACACCCACCTCCTCGCCCCTGTCACTGATCTACTGCGCTTGCTTTCTGATACTCCAGATTAGTTTGTATTTGTATGGAGTTTTAAATAATGGGATCATTATTATTATCATTTTTCATCTGGCTCCTTTAAGCATAATTATTTTGAGATTCATCCATGTCACTTTACGTATTGATAGTTCACCCTTTTTCATTGCTGAGTAGTATTTCACTGTGTGGTTGTATCACAATTTGTTTACTCATTCACCTGTTGACAGACATTTGGGTCATTTCTAGTTTTAGCTGTTATAAATAAAGCTTCCATGAACATTTATGTGCAAATCTTTGTATGAACGTAGGCTTTCATTTCTGTTGGGTAAATATCAAGAAGTGAAATGGCTGGATGGTACTGTAGATGAATTGTCTAATTTTTTGAGAAATTATAAAATTGTTTTCTAAAGTGGTTACACCATTCTCACCAGCAGTGGCAAGTTCCGCTTCCTCCATCACCTCCCCAAAACTTGGTCTGGTCTGGTCAGTTTTTTAAAATTTTAGGTAGGTGTTTAATAATATATAATTGTGATTTTAATTCATGTTTTCCTAATGACTGATGATGTTGAGCATCTTTGTGTGTCTGTTTACTATCTTGGTGTCTACTTTTTGAAGTGTCTGTTCAAATCTTTTAGAGTCCTTATCAAATTTGTGTTTTCAATTTTTTTTTCCCCAGTATGTGGCTGTCTTTTCTTTTCTTTCTTTCTTATTTTTTTTTAAACAATGTTGTGGACTTCTGGTTTCAAAATGGCAGCATAAATTCAAGCTGGCTTCACTGTCCTCCCCACAGCAGACAACCAAAACCAAATTGCTGAGATTATCACCAGCAATATCCCGGAACTCAAATATGAGAATGAGTCAATTCCCTGGGCCACAAAGAAGTGAAACACCTCCAACCAGACAGTAGGAGAATCAGATTTTCATATCGGCAATGCCCCTTCCCCCAAGCTGTCTAGCAGTAAGCATGCAAAATTCCACCCTCTTCCAACTCATAGTTTTTTTATTTTTTGAGACAAGAGTTTTACTCTGTCACCCAGACTGGAGTACAGTGGCACGATGGCTCATTGCAACCTCTGCCTCATGGGTTCAAGTGATTCTCATGCTTCAGCCTCCCGAGTAGCTGGGACTACTGGTGTGGACCACTGTGCCTGGATAATTTTGATACTTTTAGTAGAGAGGGGGTTTCACCATGTTGGCCAGGCTGGACTCAAACTCTTGACCTCAAGTGATCCACCTGCCTCGGCCTCCCAAAGTTCTGGGATTACAGGTGCCAACTCATAATTTCTATACTGGGAAAAGTGATACTAAGGTGGATAACCAACTTCGGCATTTGGGACAGATTCCCTGGCGGGAGCTCTGTCTATGCTCCAACCCATAGGAAGTAGCGCGAGTGCCTAAAGGGGACATATTTTTAAGGACAGCAAGAGACAAAGTGGGGAGGCAGGATTATCACCCCTGGCTCTAGAAAATTTGCTTTGTAACTTAGCTGAAGGAGATGGCAAACTGGAGTGGTTGTTCAGGCACACCACACTGTAGGAGGTAAATTCCACAGGTCCTGTGGGCACAAACTGGAGTGGTTGTTCAGCCACACCACACTGTAAGAGGTACATTCCACAGGTCCTCTGGGCACAAACTGGAGTGGTTGTTCAGGCACACCACACTGTAGGAGGTACATTCCACAGGTCCTGTGGGCACAAACTGGAGTGGTTGTTCAGGCACACCACACTGTAGGAGGTACATTCCACAGGTCCTCTGGGCACAAACTGGAGTGGTTGTTCAGGCACACCACACTGTAGGAGGTACATTCCACAGGTCCTCTGGGCACAAACTTGCTGTCAGCCTTTCCACATTGCTAATATCCCCTTTGGGGTCTCCCCAGTTCCTGACTGGCAGCGCTCTCACTACTTGCTAGAGCTGAGGCAATCCTGGGCTTAAGGTGCCATCTAGTGCCAAAAGGGAGGCAGTGACCTAGTAGGAAAAAAGTAAGAAATTCAACAGGTAGATTAAGAAGAATGTTTAAGTAAACATACCAAATAAGAACTAAAGCAAGTCATACAGAGAATACTGGAGTAAATAACTTACCCTTCAATGCTAAAACATAGTTGTATACAGAGAAATATGACCTCTTCAAATGGACAAAGCTAGGAAACAGTGACTGACCCTAATGAGACAGTGACATGTGAGCTCTCTGACCAAGAATTCAAAATGGCAATTGTACAGAAACACAGTGGTCTTCAAGATAACACAGAAAAGGAATTCAGAAATTTATCAAAAATATTTAGTTAACACACTGAAATACGTTTTTAAAAATAAAACAGAAATCTTGGAATAGAGAAATACACTTGCTGAATTGAAAAATTCATTGGAGGTTCTCAGCAGCAGAATGAATCAAGCAGAGGAAAGAATCAGTGAACTCACAAACAGGCTGTTTGAAATGACATGGTGAAGGGAGGAAAAATAATGAAAATTTCCTACCAGATACAGAGAGTTACCTGAAAAGCCAAATCTAATAATAGTTGGGGTTCAAGAGAAAGTTGAGCAAGGGCAAGGGGTAGAAAGCATATTCAAGCAAATCATAATGGATTCGTTTCCAAACTTGAGAAAGATAAACATCTAGGCACAGAAAGGTCAGAGAGCACCAAACAGATTCAACCCAAATAAGACTACACAAGGCATCTAATAATCAAACTCTCGAAGGTCAAGGACAAACACAGGATTCTAAAGGCAGAAAAAATGAAGAAGCTAATGATATATAAAGAAACTCCAATTCATCTGGCAACAAACTTCTCAATGGAAACAATACAGGCTAGGAGGGATGGAATGACATTTTCAAAGTGCTGTAAGAAAACAACTGCCATCCAATAATACTCTAACCTGAAAAGTGATCCTTGAAATATGAAATAGACATGAAGTCTTTTCCAGACAAACAGAAGCTAAGAGAGTTCACCGTCACCAGACCCATCTTACAAGAAATCCAAGTGGAAACCAAAAAAGAGCAGGAATATCTGTACTCATATCAGATAAAACAGACTACAAAGGGATCAGGACAGCAAGAGAATATAACAATTGCAAATGTCTATGCGCCCAGTACTGGAGCACCCTAGTGTATAAAGCAAACATTAATAGATCTAAAGGGAAAGTTAGACCGCAATACAACAATAATAGAGGACTTCAGTGCCCTACTCTCAGTACAATGGACAAATCATCTAGCCAGAAAATCAACAAAGAAACACCAGAGTTAAACTACATACTATACAAAATAGGCCTGACAGCTAGAGAACATTTTACCCAATTGCTGCAGAATACACATTCATTCATCAGTACATGGAACATACTCCAGGATAGACCATATTTTAGGCCAAGACTAAAGTCTCAACACATTCAAAGAAGTAGAGGTCATATCAAGGATACTTTCCGACCACAATGGAATAAAACTAGAAATCAGTAACAAGAGGAACCTTGGAAACTACACTAACGCATCAAAATTAAACAACATGCTCCTGAATTAAAATTAATTAACGTTAACTAATTTTAATTAACAAAAATGAATTAAAAGGAAATTTAAAAATTCCTGGAAACAAATGAAAGTAGAAATACAACATACCAAAAAGATGCAATATAGCAAAGGCAGTAATAAGAGTGAAATTTATAGCAATAAATGCCCACATCAAAAAAGTTGAAAGACTTCAAATGAACAACTTCATGGTGCACCTCAAGGAACTAGAAAAGCAAGAACAAACCAAATCCAAAGTTAGCAGAAGGAAAAATAAAAATCAGAGCAGAAATAAATAAAATTAAGACTAAAAAATTTATAAAAGATCAATGAAATTAAAAGTTGGGGCTGGGCTTGGTGGCTCAAGCCTGTAATCCCAGCACTTTGGGTGGCTGAGGTGGGCGGATCTCAAGGTCAAGAGATTGAGACCATCCTGGCCAACATGGTGAAACCCCGTCTCTACTAAACATACAAAAACATTATCTGGGTATGGTGGCGCAGACCTGTAGTTTCAGCTACTCGGGAGTCTGAGGCAGGAGAATTGCTTGAACCCGGGAGGTGGAGGTTGCAGTCAGCTGAGATCACGCCACTGCAGTCCAGCCTGGTGGCTGGTGACGGAGTGAGACTCTGTCTCAAAAAAAAAAAAAAAAAAAATTGGTTGTTTGAGAAGATAAAATCAACAAACCTTTAGCTAGATTAACAAGAAAAGGAGACCTAAATAAACAAAATCAGAAAGGAAAAGGAGCACATAACAACTGAGATCATAGAAATATAATGAATCATAGAGGACCACTATCAACAATTATTGCCAACAGATTGGAAAACCTAGAAATGGATGTATTTCTGGACACATCCAACTCACCAAGACTGAACCACAAAGAAAGAGAAACCTTAACAAATCAATAACGAGTAACAAGATTGAAGCTGTAATTACAAAGTCTCCGATCAAAGAAAAACCCAGGACCTAATGGCTTCACTGCTGAATTCTATTGACATTTAAAGAAGAACTGGTACTGATTCTACTCAAACTCTTTGAAAAAACTTGAAGAGGACAGAATACTTTCAAACTCATTATATGAGGCCAGTATTACCTTGACACCAAAACCAGACAACCCAAAAGCAAAACTACAGATCAAGACCCCGATGAATATAGATGCAAACATTATTAACAAAATACTAGCAAACTGAAGTCAACAACACATTAACAAGATCATTTATTATGTTCAGATGGGGTTTGTCCTCCCGCTGCAAGGATGGGCTAACATGCATAAATGAGTAGTAAATGTGACAGAAATGTGACGTTAAAGAATCAAGAACAAAAACCATGTGATTATTTCAGCAGATGACAAAAGAATCCAACAAAATTCAACATTCCTTTAGGATAAAAACTCTCAACAACTGGGCATAGAAGGAACATACCAGAAAATAATGAAGGCCATGTATGACAGACTCACAGCTAACATTGAACTAAATGGGGTAAAAATGAGATCTTTCCTCTGAGATCTGGAACAAGACAGGGATGCCCACTTTCACCACTTTTATTCAATGCAATACTAGAAGTCCTGGTCAGAGCAATTAGTCAAGAGAAAGAAATAGAAAAACCTGAAGAACACACCAAAAAACCTGTTAGAACTAATACAAAAATTTAGTGAAGTGGCAAGATACAAAATCAACACACTAAATCAGTATCATTTTTATATGTTGATATGATTGGGCTGTGTTCCCACCCAAAATCCCATATTGGATTGTAATTCTCTTAATATCCATGTGACGAAGGTGGGTCCAGGTGGAGGTAGCTGAATCATGGCAGTGGTTCCTCCATGCTGTTCTCTCTCAAGGGCTGCTGGCTTGATAAGCACCTGGTATTTCGCACTTGCTCTGTTGTGCCTGTTTCTCCTTTGCCTTCTGCCATGATTCTAAGTTTCCTGAGGCTTCCCTAGAAATGCTGAATTGTGAATCAATTAAGCCACTTTCCTTTATAAATTACCCAAATTGGGTATCGCTTCATACCAGCGTGAGAACAGACTAATAAATATGTCACCAGCAAACAATCTGAAAAACCTTTCAAGACAGCAATTCCACTAAAAATAGCTACAAAGAATATAGAATACCTACAAATCAACTTAACCAAAGACATGAAAGATCTATACAAAAAGACTCAATAAAACATTGGTGAAATAAATAAAAAAGATGGTAGGATACTTTATGCTCATAGGTTGGAAGAATTAATATTGTTAAAAATGACAGTACTACTCAAAGCAATGTACAGATTCGATGCAATTCTTATCAAAATATCAATGACATTCTTCACAGAAGTAGAAAAAGAATTTGCATGGTGACATAGTTGGGACATTTGCTCCTGCCCAAATCTCATGTTGAAATATAATTCCCAATGTTGGAGGTGGGGCCTGGTGGGAGGTTTTGGATCATGAGGATGGATTCCTCCTAAATGGCTTGAGCCATCTCCTTGGTGATAAGTGTGCTCTTGCTGTGAGTTTGCTTGAGGTATAGTCATTTAAAAGTGTGTGGCACCTGCCCCCTCACTCGCTTTCTCTCTCTTTCTCTCTTGCTTCTGCTGTTTCCATGTGATGTGTCTGCTCCCACTTCACCTTCTGCCACGATTTTAAGCTTCCTGAGGCATCCCTTGAAGCAGATGCCAGTGTCGTGCTTCCTGCACAGCCTACAGAACCATGAGTCAATCACACCTTTTTTTCTTATGTTACCCAGTCTCAGGTATTTCTTTATAGCAATGCAAGAACAGTCCAATTCATATGAAACCACACAAAAACTCTGAATAGCCAAAGCAATGTTGAGCGAAAAGAATGAAGCTGGAAGTATCACACTACCTGATTTCAAGACTCACTACAAAGCTATAGTAATCAAATTTTAAAAATCTGATTTAAAAAAGGGCAAAATATCTGAAAAGACATTTCTCAAAAAAAAGACATACAAATGGCCAACAGGTATATAAGAAAATGCTCAACATCACTAATCATCAGAGGAATGCAAATCAAAACCACAATGAGATACCATTTCACCCAAGTTAGAATGACTTCTATTACAAATACATGGAATAACAGATGCTGGTGAGAATCTGGAGAAAAGGGAACCCTTATTCCCCCACCCACAGCAGGAATGTAAATTAATACAGCCACTGTGGAAAATAGTATAAAGGTTCCTCAAAGAACTAATAATGGAACTATGATATAATCATATGATCTAGCAATTCCACTACTGAGTATATATATATATATATATATATATACACACACACAGATATATACATATATGTATATACAACACACACAAACATATATGTATTACACATACATATGTTTATATATGTATGTATGTATAATACATATATGTATATATATTCCACATATATGGAAATACATATATTAGTGATATCTGCCCTCCTATGTTTATATATGTATGTATGTATAATACATATATGTGTATATATTCCACATATATGGAAACACATATATTAGTGATATCTGCCCTCCTGTGTTTATATATGTATGTATGTATAATACATATATGTATATATATTCCACATATATGGAAATACATATATTAGTGATATCTGCCCTCCTGTGTTTATATACATATGTATGTATAATACATATATGTGTATATATTCCACATATATGGAAACACATATATTAGTGATATCTGCCCTCCTGTGTTTATATACGTATGTATGTATAATACATATATGTATATATATTCCACATATATGGAAATACATATATTAGTGACATCTGCCCTCCTATGTTTATTGCAGCACTATTTGCAATAGCCCAAATATGGAATCAACCTAAGTGTCCATGAAACTTACGTGAATCAATAAAGATAATGTGGTGTATATACACAAGGAAATATTATTCAGCCACCAAAAAGAATGAAATCCTGTAGCATGGATGGAACTGGAGGTTATTATGTTAAGTAAAATAGGCCAAGCACAGAAAGACCAATATCGCATGTTCTCACTCATGTGTAGGGGCTAAAAATGTGGATCTTATAAAGACAGAGAGTAGATTGATGGACACCAGAGGCCAGGAAGGGTAAGAGTGAGGAGGATGAAGAGTTGATTAATGAATACAAATATATACTTAGATAGATAGACCTGGTGTTTGATAGATTGTTAGGGTGACTACAGTTAACATTAATTTGTTGTACATTTAAAAATAGGTAGAACAGAATAATTGGAATATTCCTAACATAACAGAAAGATAAATATTTAAGGTGATGGATATCCCAGTTACTCTGAGTTAATTATATGAATGTATCAAATTATCACATGTAATGTAACCATATGTACAGCAATTATGTACCACTATAAAAATAATTTAAAAAATAAAAGAAGATTGATTACAAAAAACAAAAAGAAAACAAGCAAATAAAAACAGTGTCTTTTGTAGAATAGGTGTTTTCAATGTTAATAATTTATAATTTATCACTTTTTTCTTTTAACTTGTATTGCTTTTTAGCTTATATCTAAGAAAGCTTTGCCTAATCCAGGGTCAAAATATATATTCTCCTACATTTTCTTCTAGAAATTTTATAATTTCATGTTTTATATTTAGACATATTGGCAACTTGAGTTCAATATTTGCATAGGATATAAACTAGTGCATAGAAATTCTGTTTCTTTGCATATAGATAGCTAATTGTTCCAGCATCATTTGTTGAAAAGGCCATCATTTTCAATTTAATGGATTAAATTGTGTTTGTGCCTTTGTTGAAGATAAATTCACCATGTGTATGTGGAGGTAATTTTGGAAACTGTATTCTGTTCCATTGATCTGTATGTCTCCCCTTTCATCAATGCCATATTATCTTGGTTACTAAAAACTTATAGTAAATAAATCAAGTAATGAGAATTTCCCAACATTTTTCTTTTTTGGAAAACTTCTTTTGACTATTCTAGTTTCTTTACCTTTTAATATAAATTTTAGATTTGGCTTGTCAATTTCTTATTTTATTTCATTTTTTGAGATCGGATCTGGCTCTGTTGCCCAGTCTGGAGTGCAATGGCATGATCTCAGCTTACTACAACCTCTGCCTCCCAAGTTCAAATTATCTTCCCACCTTAGTCTCTTGAGTAGCTTGGATTATAGGCATGCACCACCATGCTGGCTAATTTTTGTATTTTTTTTTGTAGAGACAGGGTTTTGGTATGTTGCCCAGGCTGGTCACGAACTTCTGAGCTCTAGCAATCTGCCTGCCTCAGCCTCCCAAAGTGTTGGGATTATAGACAAGAGCTGTTGTGTCTGGCCAGTTTGTCAATTTCTACAAAAAATCCTGCTGGGATTATGACTAAGATTGCGTTGAATCTATAGATCCATTTAGGCAAGAATTGACATCTTTACAACATTAAGTCTTTCAATTCATGAACATGGTATATCTCTTCATTTATTTACAATTTACTTGATTTCCTATATCTGTATTTACAGTTTTAAATATACAACTCCTGTAAATACTTTGGTAGATTCATACCAAGTGTTTGATGATTTTTTGGTGCTGTTATAAATTTTACTTTTTAAAATGTCAACTTATAGTTCACCTTGGAAGGAATATATCAAAGGCTTCAGGTCACTAGACCATTGGAATCTGAGATTATGTGTGCTTGCATTTTAATAGGATTTACTTTCATCTTTTTAGTTACTAAGGCAACTAAAAAACTTGCTACTTTTTGTTCATCAGATCCAATCAGCATAATATCAAGAATGATGTGAATCAGTTTGCTGTTATGTAGAATACCAATATTATGAAGATTTCTTCAGACTGTATAACTGCAGAGAAAGCAAGTTTAAATAGTCCCGTAGCAAAACTGTGCAGGTGCATTGCTAGTCATGCTAGGTAAAAGCAAGCTGCTTCTGTTGATCTTTGCAAATTGATGTGAAGGAAAAAGCATTTGCAAGGTCAATAGCTGCATACAGGAATCAGAACCTGTGTTGATTTGTTCCCGTAAAGATGCTACATTCTGAAATAGCAGTTGCAATTAGAGTCACTGTGTAATCAGGCTTACATTAACCGACAGTTTTTCTCCAAGATCCACCTACCTTCTGAACAAGCTCAATTAGTGAGTTAAATGGGATGTGGTAGATAACACTACCTGTGCAACTTCAAAGTCTTTGTTGGTGGCACTAATCTTTGAAATTCTCCCAGGAGTTTCAAAGAGCTACAGTAAAAGCCCTTACTCCATGTATCTATGAGCCAATATGGGGATTCTGCCTGCTTCCACGTATGCCTCTCCCACCTGTCAAGGGTCAGGAAACATTTCTTGTGAAGGATCAGATAGTAAATGTTTCAGGCTTTGTGGGCTACATTGTTGTCTCCTCCTCCTCCTCCTCCTCCTCCTCCTCCTCCTCCTCCTCCTCCTCCTCCTCCTCCTCCTCCTCCTCCTCCTCCTTCTCATCCTTTAAAAAAGATAGAAACTATTATTCTTAGCTCACAAGATGTACCAAAAAAAAAAAAAAAAAAAAAAGGAAGAAAGCTTCAGGCCATAATTGGCCCAGGCCATAGTTTGCCAACCACTGGTCTAGACTAATGCTATATAATAAAACTTTTTGTGATAACGTGATGATGGAAGTTTAAATTTAAATAGCCACAGGTGGCTATTGGTGACTACACTGGGCTATGCAGATCTAGACCCAGTAACCGTGAAGTATGTCAATAGGCCTATTGGGTCCACTCCAATTTGAACTTGGGCCACGTTTCCATGATGACTGACTTCCATAGGCACCCACTTTTTCACTCTGATTGTGGTAGCGTTTTGTGTTCCCAGGAATTAGCGTCAGTTCAGAGTTAGCGTTTTTTAATCCCTCTGGATACTTCTTTTTCCCCAGTGCACAATTACTATAGTAAATGGCTGCAAGTTCCTTTGGAAAAAGCCTGGTGGAAGATTTACAGTATATACTTTTGGAAATATGCAGAATCTTTTTTTAATGACAACTTGTCTCTACAATAGAAGGAACCTTAGGGTTTGGAAACTGGTTAAGGTTTGGCAACTGGGTGAGAGGCTGTAACTCTTTATTGCAGTGGGCAATTTCTGTTGACCTATCTTCAGACTCACTGTTTCTTTCCTCAGCTGTTTTGAATACACTGGTACATTAGTTGAAGGTATTCTTCAGTTCTGTTACTGTGGTTTTGATTTATACTATTTTCATTTGATTCTTACTGTTTTCATTCTTGCTGAAATCCGATCTTGCATGTTGTCTATATTTTCCATGAAACCTTTCAACATATTACCTACATGTATTCTGAATTTCCTGTCTGATAGTTCCAATTTTCATGTCACATGTCAATTTAGCTTTGGTTATTATGACTTCATGTTATGTTTTATCTTGCCATTCTGTATGCCTCACATTTTTTAAAAATTATTAAGAGCTGGGCATGGCCAGGCGCGGTGGCTCGCTCCTGTAATCCCAGCACTTTGGGAGGCTGTGGTGGGTGAATCATGAGGTCAAGAGATTGAGACCATCCTGGCCAACATAGTGAAACCCTGTCTCTACTAAAATACAATAATTAGCTGGGCATGGTGGCACGCACCTGTAGTCCCAGCTACTTGGGAGGCTGAGTCAGGAGAATTGCTTGAAGCCAGGAGGCGGAGGTTGCAGTGAATCGAGATTGCGCCACTGCACTCCAGCCTGGGGAAAGAGTGAGACTTTGTCTCAAAAAAAAAAAAAAAAAAAAAAAAAGCTGGGCATATTGTATAAGTCAGTAGAAACTGGGGTAAATAGTTTTATCTTGGACATGCACATGCTTTTGTGTTTGCTAGGGTTTTAGTTTGGGGGTGTGTTAATCCAGTCAGTAGTTGGGCTGGGTGGAGGGCTGCTCCCATTTGTCTTTGGGTTGTCTCTTTGAGCTATGTCTCAGAGAGAATGAATCTCTTGCAGCTCGCTCTCTGTTGTATTCCACTGTTATTTTTACGTGACGCTTGTTAGCGGGGTTGTAGTGAACAGGAGAGAGAAACGTTTTTGGATGTATTAATTTAGCTTCATTCTTAGGCAGGTGCTGAGAACCTGAGTCTTGGGAGGACGGCCTCCGAAAGTGTTCTTGTTTCTTCATATAATGCTGGGGCTTGTGTATACTCATGTTCCTCCCCTCTAGGGATACAGGATTTTCGTTCGTTTGGTTTTATTTATTTCTTTGGTCTCCCCTGGCTGCAGTGGTTTCCACTAGTGCTTTAAGGCTGTCGTTCTGTTACCTGTCCTCTGTGGATTAGGGCTTTTTTTAAAACTAGGGGAGACAGGGAACATGGGTCTGGGTAGAGGTTTTTGTTTTTGTTTTTGCAGTGGCTGCTATTCCCCTTCCCCAACCAGCAATGGGGAGGGAGTTTTAGCAAGATTCTTCCCCATGTTTCCTGTGAGAACTAGCTGGGGTTCCTGGAATAAAAAGATGCAAGAGAATGTAGACTCCCTGTTCATATGCCTCCCCACCCCTTACAAGCTTTACTCTTTCATGCTGCCCCGCCATTGTACTTTTCAATTTATTAAAAATTTCTAGTTAGGCCTGGCTAATGCCAGCACTCTGGGAGGCCGAAGTGGATGAATCATGAGGTCAGGAGTTCAAGACCAGCCTGGCCAAGATGGTGAAACCCTGTCTCTACTAAAAATACAAAAAAAAATTTAGCCAGGTGTGGTGGTAATCTGTTATTGTGGTAATCTCAGCTACTTGTGAGGCTGAGGCAAAGAACTGCTTGAACCCAGGAGGCGGAGGTTACTGTGAGCTGAGGTTGTGCCACTGCACTCCAGCCTGGGTGACAGAGTGAGACTCCGTCTCAAAAAACAACAATGACAACAACAACAAAACCCCCAAAATTAGCCGAGCATGATGGCATGTGCCTGAAGTCCCAGCTACTCAGGAGGCTGAGGCAGGATAATTGTTTGAACCAGGGTAGTGAAGGTTGCAGTGAGCTGAGATTGAGCCACCACACTCTAGACTGGTGACAGCGTGAGACTCTGTCTCAAAAATAATAAATAAATAAATAAATAAATAAATAAATTCTAGTTAAATCTTGTTGGCGTACATGGTATTTAGCAACATTTGTCCCAGATAAGCAATGCTTAGGTTTTGCTTTTCCCTACAGCACCTGTTTTTCTCCAGATATTGGATTAGTTGCTTGCCCTGTGATCTCAGTTTGCTCATGGATTTAAGAAAAGTCACTACTTTTTCAGCTTTTTTCTTATAAGTGTGGGAGCAATGCTCTTTCCAGCTCTCTATATCTTCAAGCTTGAGCTGGAAGTTCTCACTATTCGTTTTTCACACTATTCATTTTAATAGAGATAAATTAATAGAGATAATATAGAGAATTATGAAATAGGTATTAATCTGTTAACTAACTGAAAAGGTAAAAAGAGAACATTAAGGTCTCGCAGCCGGAGGAACTGCAGGAAGCAGATATAATTAGATACAGCTGGAAGCACAAAGGGACGAGTTGGAAGGAGGGGTCCTGAAGAGCTGAAACTTGAGCTTCAAGCGGGTGATTCTGGCTGGCTAGTGAAGGTGTTTCTAGGGTAAAAGCACGATGAGCTTGGTTCTGCAAGTGCTGGGAAATGCAAACTAGATTTAATTGCTGCTTTGGGAAGGCTCTGCTGCTCGGCACATGACTTGTAGAAGTTTCTTAACCTTTGTATCGGCCAACACAAAGTCCAGTGACTTTTAACAGAACTCCAACATAATAGAGGATTAAACAAAACAGAAGTGTATTTCTTCCTGTGTGAATTAATTTCAAAGACAGGCAGTCTAGGCCAAGTTTTGTGGTTCTGTGATCATCAGGAACCCATCAATTCTGTCTCTCTAATTCATTATCCTAATTCACAGCTTCTGTCACTTTACGGTCCAAGGTGGTTACTCCATCTGTGCCATTTGCATGGTAAGCTGGGTGGAAGAGTTAAAACAGAACTCAAAAGAATCTGCCTCCTCCCTTTTAAGGAGCTTTCTGAAAGTCATAAAAATACCTCTGGTTATATCTCATTAATCAGAATTAGCTATACAGCCACACCTAGCAGCAAGGGAAGCTGGGAAAGCTGTGTTTTAGCTGAGTATACTTCTCAGAATTCTGTTACCAAGGAAAAAGAGACTGGATTTTGGGAAGCAATTAGCTGTATCTTCCACTATGTGATTGAGGAAATCTACCAAAAACTGATAGCAAACACCTTAATAAATTCTGAAAGGTTTAGATATACCTACTAAAGTCAGAAACAAGATTGTGATACCGACTCGTATCACGGCTATTCCACATTGTGCAGGAGGTTCTCCACGCAATAAGACAAGAAAGAAAACGGTGGCTTAAGGATCGAAAGGAAGAGACAATATATACATATTTTTAACGTAAGGCCTGATTATCTGCAAGGAAAATCTAAGAATCTGCAAACTTGTAGGGCTTAATAAGAGAGTTCAGAAAAATTTCCAGATACAGGATCAACTTTTGAAAATCAATAATGTTCCTATATAATAGTAATAATTAATCATACAAAAGTAATAGGCAAAATATACTTTTTGTTGTAGCAACAATCTATTTCCTAGGAGTAAATATAACAAAGTTGTGTAAGCATTTTATGAAAATTAATGTCATATGTCATTAAAGGGCATAAAAAATCTGAATAAATGAGTAGGTGTATCTTGATGTTGAGTTGAAGACTGAATATTTTTCAGATGTCAGTTCTTTTCTAATGATCTACGAATTCAATGTATCTTCAGCAGTTATTCTAATAGATGATTATATGGAACAAATAATAATTCTAAGATTTATATGGAAAACTAAAAGGCCACAAACAATAATCAAATTCTGAGTAAAACCAAGTGAGAGAGACTTCGCTTGTCAGATTAGAGAGCTCTAGTAACATAGTGTTTTTCCCATAAAAAGGCAGAGATATACATTAGTGAGATTGAACAGAGTATCTATAAACAGGCCTAAGCATGTATAGGAACTTGATATTACATGTGTCAGAGGTGATATTTCAAATCACTTAGGGAGTGGATGGCTCTCTGCAAAATGGTATTGGAACAAATGACTATTAATATGGGAAAATACTGAATTCTGTGTTGAAGATAATTGGTTGCCTTCTAATATCCATTATCCTTCTCCTTTTTTCATAAATTAACATATTTTTAGCTGGGCACAGACCTGTCCCCAAGCCTGACATTAAGGTCTCTTTGAAGATGGTGTGGCCACCGCAGGAACACAGTCCACTGGTGGTGAAGAGATTTGCCACAGAGTGTGAGCAGGAGCCAGTCTTTAGAAGTGGCCTGCCATTGGCATAATAAATGGGCAGGTCAAGACTGTTCTGCAGAAGTCACTTGCCATTGTGGGTGGCATGTCATTGCCTGACAGTGAAGCTAGAGCTGGTCCTCTGCGCTAAATAGATATAGTGAAAGACTAGAACCTGGAAGGGAGTGTGTGCTTACTAGAGCTTAGTCAGGTGGCAGCACCTAGCTAGAAGGGAAACTGTGAGAGAAGAAATGTTGATGACTTCCAATCATATCTTTAAAAGGAGAAAATGTGTCCCCCACTTTCCCATTTCCCATTGGCTGAAATGTGGATATAATGGTGGAGTCCAGAACAGCCCTTCTAGACCTTGAGATGAAAGCTTCATGATGCAAATGTCAGAGCCACATGGTAAAAGGAGCCTTGGTTCATGGTGTCTGTGGAGCCTTCCAGTCCTATACTTCCCATTTGGATTTTCATACGACAAAGCAATGTGCCTCTGTTTAAGCCTCTGTGATTTTGGGTCTCTTTGTTACAATAGCCAAGACTATATCCTAACCAACATAAATATATACCTTGTGTATTAAAATATAACTTTCAAGATGAATTAAAAGTCTAAAGAGGTCAAAACAAAACATACTAAATTTGAAATGTTTAGAAGAAAAAGAGAATATGTTTAAAATTTCAATTATATAAGGAATGATTTCTTACATAGACCAAAAGAGAGACAAGATTCACAAATATGACTATATTTAGATTAAAATCTCTTTTTATAAAAATTATTGAAATAAAGCAATAATGACTATATATAATGAGGCTTATTCTTTGCAAGTGACTGTTCTAAATTTCTTTTCAGTAATCACATATTTATGATCAAAACAGTGCTCTGAGGTCGATGCTATTACCATATCCACTTTGACAATGCGGAAATGAAGACACAGAAAGCTCATATAATTTGCCCACAGGCACAGGACTACAGTAGTAGAAGGGGGGTTTAAACCTTAGCAATCAGGAGCTGGAGGTTACACACTTGACTGCAACTTTATGCTGCTCCTTATTGACTTATAAATGGAATAGAAAGACAGATATACATTTTCCATTTATAGCAGATAAAGATATATGCAAAGAATGCTTACAAGTGTACAATAAAAAGACGAATGATGTATTAGAAAAGTGAACAAAAAGTACAAACAGGCAGTCCATAGAAGAAGAAATACAAAGAGCCAAAAAACGTTTTTCAGAGTAGTCATGTTCACACAATAGTCTGGAAAGTAAAAGAGGAGGGAGAACTTCCAAGCTTATTTTAAAAAGCTAGTATTACCCTGATATCAAAACCAGACATAGAAAGTACAAAAAAGAAAAAAATAGATCAATGTCTCTCATGAGCTTGGCCACAAAAATCTTCACCAAAATATTAATAAATTGAATCTAACAACACTTAGCAATTATTATACAATATGACCAAGTGCGATTCATTCTAAGTATTTAAGGTTGGTTTGAAAATTATTTGAAAAATCAATTAATATGATCACAATATCAACAGGCTAAAAATGCGCTGATTATATTAATTGATTAAGAAAAAAGCATTGTAAAAATCCAACACTCATTCATGATAAAAAGTCTCAGCATGTTAGAAATACAGAGAAATTTTCTCAACTTGATGAAAAGCCTATGACTAACATCATACTTAATGATGAAAGATTGAATGCTTTCCTCCTAAGATTGGGAATGAGGAAAATAATGTCTATTCTCACTGTTCTGATGTGATATACTACTGCTGAAGTTCTAGATAGTGCCATAAGGCAATACAAGAAATAAAAGCATACAAAAAGGAAGAAAAAAAATTACTATTTGCAGATAACATAATTGTCTAGTAGAAAATCACAAGGAATCTACAAAAACAAGCAAGAAAACTCCTAGAATTAATAAATGAGTTTAGCAAGATGCAGGATACAAGATCAACACACAAAATTTAGTCACATTCTATATACTAACAATGAGCATATAAAAACTGAAATTAAAAACACAATATCAGTTGGTGAAAAAAACCCACAATATCATTGTTGCATTCATTTAAAAGAAAATGAAATACTTAAATCTAATGAAACGCGCATAGGGGCTACATTCCTGAAAATTAGAAAATGTGGGTGAAAAAAGTAGAGCTAAATAAATGAGGAGATATACCATGTTCATGGATTGGATGATTTAATATAGGTTAAGATATCAGTTCTCTTCAAATTAATCTATAGATTTAATACAATTTCTATAAAAATATCAGCAACAGTTTTTGTAGACATTGACAAGTTTATTCTAAAGAGTACATAAAAATGTACAGGACCTAGAATAGCTAAAACAATTTTGAAAAATAAAAAAGTGGAAAAAAATCACTCTTTTCAATGTTAAGATTTATTACACAGCTATAGTCATCAAAATAGTGTAGCACTGGTAGAGAGATAAACATATAGATCAATAGAGTGGAAGAGAGAACTCAGAAATAAGATATACATACATGTGAAACTGATTTTTTTTTTTCAGATGAAGTCTTGCTCCTGTTGCCCAGGCTGGAGTGCAGTGGCATGATTTTGACTCACTGCATCCCCTGCCTCCCAGGCTCAAGTGATTCTCCCGCCTCAGCCTCCTGAACAGCTAGGATTATAGGCATCCACCACCATGCCTGGCTAATTTTTGTATTTTTAGTAGAAACAGGGTTTCACCATGTTGGCCAGGCTGGTCTTGAAACTCTGACCTCAGGTGATCCACCTGCCTTGGCCTCCTAAAGTGCTGGAATTACAGGCATGAGCCACCACACCCAGGCTTATGTCATACTGATTTTTTGACAAAAGTGCCAAAAGATTCTTTTCAACAAATGGTGCTGGAGTGATGAGATATTCACAGGCAAAAACATGAATCACAATCTCGAAATTAACTCAAATAGATCACACATTTAAGTGTAAAATGTAAAACTAAAAAACTCTAAGAAAAATATCTAGGTAAAAAATTTCAAGACATTTGGACTTAGACTTGATGCCAAAAACATGATCCATAAGAGAAAAAGTTAATAAATTGCACCTCATCAAAATTCTGTTCTGTGAAAGATCATTAAGGGGTTGAAAAGACCAGCTACAGATAGGGATAAAATATTTGCAAATCACATATATAGTAGAAGACTATTATCTAGAATATATACAGAATTCTCAAATCTCAACAGTAAAATATCTCAAACAACCAAATGAGAAAATGAGTAGAATACATTAATAGACATTTTAGATTTGATTTCCAGGTTGCTGAAGATGATTTCCAGGTTGTAAACAAGCACGTGAAAGGACATTCAACATCATTAACCATTAAGGAAGTGCAAATTAAAACCATAAGGAGATATCACTATGCACATATCAGAATGATTAAAATACAAAATAACACTAACACCAAATGCTGACTAGGATGGGTAGAAACTGGGTCACTCATGCACTGGAGGTGAAAATATAAAATAGTACTGCCACTTGAGAACAGCTTGGCAATTTCTTACAAAAGTGAACATGGACTTACCATATGAAACAGCAATGGCACTTCTGTGTGTTTATTCCAAAGAAATGAAAACTTATGTCCACATAAAATCTGTACATGAACATTCATAGTAGCTATATTCTTAATAGATAAAGATTTAAAATAACCAAGATGTCCTTCAATGGGTAAATGTTTAAACAAACTGTGATACATCTAAACCATGAGGTGTTTTTCAGCAATGAAAAGGTAATGAACTATGAATACACACAACAACTTGGAGGGATCTTTAGGGAATTACGCTGAGTGGAAAAAAAGCCAATCTCAAAGCTTATATACTGTATGATTCTGTTTATTTGGTATTACTGAGATGGCAAAGTTATAGAAATGTAGAACAGATTAGTGATTGCCAGAGCTTGGGGTGGAAAAAGGAGGTGAGTGACTGTGCATATAAAATTTTGGGTAGCACAAAGGATCTTTGTTCTGTATCCTCACTGTGGTGGTGACATGAATCTATATGTGACAAAACTGAATGGAAGGTTTCTTTTTTCTTAAGTTACTGAGACTCTGTGAAGAAGTTTTAGGAATATCTTAAATGATTAGTTTTGATTATATACTCTTACATCTATGCATAGAAATAATATATTATTTATACCTAAATAATATAAAAGAACTATTTCAGCAAGTACAAGATAAAAATCATAAGTGATAAGAAAAAAAGGAACCAGGAAGGTATTACTGAAATACCAATAATTTGTCATTTTATCATATTTAAATTGATGAAATATAATTAAAATTCACTTAATTTAAAATAAAAATTTCTGACAACATCTAGCGTGGATCATGATGTAGGCAGGCAGGAGCTTTCCATACTATTACCATGCTTTGACCACTTTGGAGTACATGTGGCTCTTGAGGTGTAGAATGTACCCCACAAACCTTGAAGTAGGTACCCTAGAGCAACTTTTACAAATATGCACGAGTAATTACTTATAAGATAGCTCCGATCAGCAGTGTTTTCAGTGGTAAAAATTTCAAACAATGTAAATGTTCATCAGTTGGAAATGATGTTCAAACTGGCAGGATAAATACATCTGAAATGTGCTCCATCATCTCAAGGAGATCCCTATCTAGAAAGATTTTAGCGCTTAGTAAGTCACTGTAGAGGCCCTGTCCAAAACAGGGACAGTAAGTGGGGTAGGTGGACCTCATAGCCCATACATACGCTGCCCCTGGAGTAAAGCCACCAGCTGGAGGCCTTATTTCTCCACGTTTAGGAGAGAGCCGTGGCTGCCCTCTAACTTTTTTAATGAGGCGGACAACAAGGAGAAACCAGAGAGTTTCTTTCACAGTTCTCTGCTGCTCTGAGCAGCACAAGCTAAGCTGCTTATTTACAGAGGCAACTTAGCCTGATGTGTGCCAGGAAAAGGAACCGTGACAGCTTCTTGGTAAAGTCTCAGTTTGGAGAGTCTTGTTGCAAATTGCGAATTCCAAAGTAGTCCAGTACAATAAACTAATGGATAAAGGGGCCATCGGTGGTTATAGACTTGTTGAGAATCTTATCAGTTTATAAGAGGCCGTGAGAAGCTAGAACTTGGGCTTATAATTACCCTTGTCTTCCTCACAGAACAGTTGAGAGGGGAGATGAGGCTCTACTTGGTCCCAAAGCAGTTGCCACCAAAATCAAAGCCGTCAGTAGTGCTTTGAGAGGGTATACAGAGGAATTTCACCTGCCTCCTTGGTCAGAAGCAGGTGGGTGATATGTCGGGAGCTGGAGGTGACGATGCTATTTCTGAGTGGGACCCTTCAACACCTCATATAAGCTGGAGGAAGTGCTTTCCTTTCTCTAGGAGCCATCTGTAGCAAGCCTGAGATGGGGGCGTGGGCATGTGGATGGCATGGGAAAGTGACTTCCCAATTCTGAGCAGGGGCATGTCTAGGGTTTGTCTTAGTTTGTGCTTCTTCCCCAAACAGGAGCTGAGACAAGGATTTAGGGACAGATAGTTAATTTGGGTAGTTATTCCAGGAAGTAAAAGTGAAGAAGCAGGGAGAGTTAGCCATTAAGGAAGAAACTCCAAGAAATGCTGGTTAATGCCCTGGGTAAGAGGGTGGGGCAGGGACTAGGGTGAGTTGAGAGAGTGGCCTGGGGTGCAGAAGTTAAGAAGGAGGCACTCACTCTCAGGTTCATGAAAACCTAGCTTTACGCTAGAGCCTAGACTTGCTGGGGATTCTCTGAGGAATTTGGCTCAGAACTGTCTCTCCACAGGGATTAGGATATTTTTCTTCCAACTCTTGTCCTCCATGGGTAGAGGGTTGTCCTTAAGGGTGTCGACATCCCCCTGTACTCGCTCGGCCACCCTGGTGCTCCTGGGGTGCTGTGCCTGAACATCAGCCGTGGAGAAAAGCCCTGAGGTGGGAGAGCTGCAGAGTTGCATCCCAAGTCAGATGAGGCAAGGGGCGTCACCCACCCAACACCCCTCTACTCAATGGGGCAGAGACATCCGCATTGCTCCTGGGGGGGCACAGTGTGGCAGAATGTCTAATTGTCCCCCCTTTTATCTTTTGGCTTCTTTCTTCTGGGCAGGAGTGGAAGGCATCTCTTAGCATGAGAATGTTTAGAAGTTATGCTAATGGCAACAAATGGTTGGCCTGTAGGTGCTCTTCCCTAAAGAATATGGGGTAGGGGCCAATGGGACTCAATGACCTGACATATAAGGTGAGGGCAAAATGGGGCCATGGCTGACCAACTCTGTGTGAACTGCAAGGCAACACTAAGTGGGCAGCAAAGAAGCACCAGCATCATCCTCTGCTTTGGAGCAGTTTAGGGTGAGCTAGAAGCACGCTTGGCCAAGGGTGGAGTGGGCATGACTTTTCAGTCACTATGGATTGGGGCAGAATGATGAGAGTTACAGCACTGGACTGAGGTGGAGGTTGTGAGGCTCAATACATTTCTAGGCAGTAAATTTAATATTTCAAAGAGATTGGGAGAAGTAATCACGGTAATCCAGAGAGAAGACAAGATCCTGAGTTAGAGCAGTAAAAATAACAGATGGTGAGAGGTAGAGACCCCAGAACTTAGTGGATAGCATGTGTGGAAAGGCAGCGAGAACAGCTAGCTCTGAGAGTCCAAACTGGGTGGATTGGGAGGTGAGTGGTATCCTGAAAAGGGCAGGGAGAAGGCACTGGAGGCTTGTTAAGAGAAAAGAGGAGTGGGTTGGAGTGATCTGAGGACATTCAGCTGGACATGACCAGGAGGCGCTGGAGCCAGGGGAGGAGGAGTGACTCTGAGCTCTAGGGAGCATTCACACTTTTATTCTGTAGGGACAGCGTCTCACACTGACGCCCAGGCTGGAGAGCAGTGGTGCAATCATAGCTCTACTTCACTAGGAGGAAGCGCTGGGTGTTAAGCACTCCCTTGCACATTCCTTATCTGCTGACGAATTTCATAATGATCTCAGCATAACAAGCCCTCCCAAAGCGTTTTTCTCCTTCAAATCTTATGAGACGTTTTCGTTCCCTTTGAACTTCTTTGTTGGGTTTGGTAGGGCAGTAATCTTTCCTCCAATTGTGTAGACAAGAAAATTTGCTCCAGGAACTTGTGACATGAGCAACAGAAGGCCTGGAATCAAATCGGGACCATCTGTCCTCTCATCCAGAGCTCTGTCTGGAGCGCCATACCGCTTAGCGGATGAGTTTGAACGCTTCTGCGTGGATCATGTGCAGACGTCGTCAGCTTCCAAGTGATTCTGAGGCTCCCTGTTCTAGCTTTGAGAAGCATCATTATTCAACAGGTGCTTACACACACACACACACACACACGCACACACACGCACACACACGTTTATACTGCTTTATAATGCAATTAAAACTGTAAGCTGGAAGTAGGGACGGCCACATTTCTAAAAATCAACTGACTCAATTCTGCTAAGGAAAAAAAATGGGTCTTCTTTATGTGCCGTGTGTTAGAATTTATCAGTGAAGCATATGGACCAAGTTTTGTTGTTGGTTCTGTGGTCAGAACTGGGGTTTAAAGGGTTAGCAGTAGACAGGAATTTCCTTGGTATATATTTGATGCCCCCAGCAAATCCTGCCTTTTTCCACCTGAACTCAGGTGAGTCATGATTTCTCTGGGTCTCCTCAGGAGGACACATTTCAAACATTTCAAGCAAGGTTTGAATGACTTTCTGCAGCCAAAGTTCATTGCCAGTGTTGGGGCCTGGGGAGTGTTTCTCTGGAGGAAAAGTACTTGGCCCTCTCCCCTTAGGTGACAATGGGAGTCGGAGTCCATGTCCTTGGCGCCCAATCTGAGCAGGCTTAGTGGCTGTTAGTTTGCTTGAGACACTCAAAAGTCCCTAGATCAGGTCAGCACTGGACGCAACCTCCTCCCTAATCTCTCTGCTCCTAAGCTCAGCTTTCATGTAATTTGTAACTGTGGCCAGAAGGGTCTTTACAAGACATGAATGCAGCCTGTAACTTGTCATACTCATGGGGAGTTTTTGCCTGCCAGCTTCCTTCCTCCTTTTGGTAACAGAGTCTTAACGTTTTTGTTGGGGGTGAGGGAGTGTGTTGGAGAGAGGAGGTGATTGCACATGGTCTTGTTGGAGGTGAGGGAGGGGGTTGGAGAGAGGAGGTGATTGCACACGGTCTTGTTGGGGGTGAGGGAGGGGGTTGGAGAGAGGAGGTGATTGCACATGGTCTTGTTGGGGGTGAGGGAGGGGGTTGGAGAGAGGAGGTGATTGCACAGGGTCTTGTTGGGGGTGAGGGAGGGGGTTGGAGAGAGGAGGTGATTGCACACGGTCTTGTTGGGGGTGAGGGAGGGGGTTGGAGAGAGGAGGTGATTGCACACGGTCTTGTTGGGGGTGAGGGAGGGGGTTGGAGAGAGGAGGTGATTGCACACGGTCTTGTTGGGGGTGAGGGAGGGGGTTGGAGAGAGGAGGTGATTGCACACGGTCTTGTTGAAGCTGTCAGTCTAAATGCCCCTCTCTTCCTCCACTGGAGTTGGGCTGATCAGGTGCTTTCTCCTTGAAATTTGAATCCTAACTGGGAGACTCACAAGGGAAAACACTGGAACTGATTGGTCTTGGTCTCCTGAAGAGACTATTTATTAGTGCCTGCTGCCCAGAAACCTACCTAGCCTGGGGTGTCATTCTCCCTGGTTGTTCAGCATTTTCTTTCATTCTTGGAGCTTCCCATAGCCTTCTAGTAGATTCTTTCTATTCACGTAACTGAATAATTCTGATGCAGAAATTGATACCTGGAGCTGAGTGTTACCGTTAGCAGATCCTAAAATGTGTCGTTGGCTGAACTGAGGTTGAACATAGAGCACGGAGACCTTCCTATTCCCAGATCCAAATCTGGAGAACTCTCTTATGCCATTAGCTGTAGCCTGTTGTATCTGGAGACTCAGACCGCCTGCCTCCTGCAGTAGGATTTTTCGGACCTTGATGGAAAGATTCTAGGATTTGGAAAGGTGTGGGCTACTTTCCGTAGGCTTAACTTACTTTGCCTAAGTTGGGCCATATTGAAGCAGAAGGGGAAGCCCTTTTCTCTTTATGACAGGAAACCTAGATCTTCTAGGCTTACGCATTGCAGAATGGAAAAACAAATTTCTTCCCCAAGCTAATACTGGTAGAGAGAAGGCAGTGGAGTTGGAAACGGCTGTGTTCCAGAGCCAGCTCACAGTGGCACAGGTCGACTGTGTACATCCGTTTCCAATTCTGTCTTCAGGGAGGTCACATTAGTAGTTTCACATGGGCCATGGTGGAAGTATTTACACTGGACAAGTCAGAAAATGCTACATATCAGGGTTTTTTTTTTTCTCCTGAAGAACTGATTTTTTTTTTTTTTTTTGAGACGGAGTTTCGCTCTTGTTACCCAGGCTGGAGTGCAATGGCGCGATCTTGGCTCACCACAACCTCCGCCTCCTGGGTTCAAGCAATTCTCCCGCCTCAGCCTCCCGAGTAGCTGGGATTACAGGCATGCGTGACCATGCCCAGCTAATTTTTTGTATTTTTCTTAGAGACGGGTTTCACCATGTTGACCAGGATGGTCTCGATCTCTTGACCTCGTGATCCACCCGCCTCGGCCTCCCATAGTGCTGGGATTACAGGCGTGAGCCACTGCGCCTGGCCGAGAGCTGACTTTTTAAACTCTTACCAGCACAGCACTGGTTGGATACATGGAGATGGGGTAAGAATAGGAGCTGGAAGAAGCCTAACACCTCCTCCCATCTCTTGCACTCTCGGAGGGCAAAGGAGACATTACTCCAATTTGCAGAGCTGTCCAGGGGGATACGGACTGGGGTAAGGGGGAGGAAACTGTGCCTCCAAAGCCAAGCTTACGGTTTTTCAGCAGTATTTTTATGCAGTGGCTGGCTAAGGCCAGGATGAAGGCCATTTAGCTGAGGGCTGGAGTGAGGGAGGGCAAGAGGTCTATTGTTAAAAGATAATAAGGTGCAGGTCTAAGTGTAGATTGAATGGCTAGATCTGACAAGTTGGTAAAACATAACAGAAAAATTATCTTATATTTTAAGAGACTGGGGTTTTGAGGGAGCTGCATTGCCAGAGAAGCTTCAGTTCAGATGAGAAATGGCCCATGATTGCTCAAATCTGAAGGCAATCTCTAGGGCCCATTGGTGCCAACAGGAAGTGCAGTAAGCTGCCTATTTCCAAGAAGGAATCTCTTCCCAGTGCCCTTGTTTCATGAGGCAATAGGACAGTGAATAAGGAATTCTTCCATCGATCAAGACCAAGAAGACCCTCCACTGCCAGGAAAAGGAGTACATGCTTCAGGGCACACTGTGGATTGGCACTTTGGGCTGTGGTGTCTCCTTTTCTAAATAGGGTTTTAAAAATGGAGGCTAACATGTTTATCCTATACTATTATATACCGATCGCATGGTTAGCATGTGGGCACCGGGCCAGGAGGAGCTACCTCTAAACTGATCAAGAAGAAAGCATTCACTCATTTGAGAAATATCATTGAATCTACTTTGACACTGTTCTGGTGGCTAGGAATATATCAGTGAGTAAAGTAGAGCCCTTGCCCTCACAGAGCTTACATTCTAGTGGAGAAGACAGGCCGTAGCCAAGTTCATGTATGAGATCCCGGAGGGTGCTGAGTGCTGTGGATGTGGCTGGTGATTAGCTGGGCTGGTCAGAGAAGAACCGAAGAAAGGGCAGGGCTGAGTGATACGCTTACACTGGCGGAGGGAAAGCAAGTTCCTTGAGCTTGACACTGAGGCAAGAGCATGCCTGGTGTGTTTAAGGAACAGCCAGGAGGACAGCGTGGCTGAAGCACAGGGAGTGAGTGGCG
This sequence comes from Callithrix jacchus, assembly GCF_049354715.1. Lineage (NCBI taxonomy): Eukaryota > Metazoa > Chordata > Mammalia > Primates > Cebidae > Callithrix > Callithrix jacchus. Next base: position 76,547,183 of record NC_133518.1, read on the forward strand.
GGGAGATGAGGTCGGGGAGGAATGAGGGTCCAATGATGTGAAACAGTTGTAATGACATTTACTCGGAGCGCCTTGGAGTCAGAAGTGGATTTTGAGCTCTGGCTGTGGTTTGAGAATTGACTGTTGAGGGGTAAGAGTAGAAATTGAAGTAAAACTTGTGTAAAATGATGGCCACTTGGCTGAAGTTGAAAGTTAAGGTGGCAAGAAATGGTCAAATCTAGGATGGATTTTGAAAGCAGAGTTGACAGGAGTTGCTGATGTCTATCATTGAAACATGCTTGGCTTGCAGCTGAATGCGATACTTAGACAAAGCTCTGGAGTGTTTGGTTTTATGTGAGAAAAAGCTGCGTCATGTTAGGAAGTCATTCTTATCACATGTCTGGGAAGAAGGAAGTTTGCCGACACTGGGCAGCCATGGGGTGGAATATCGTGGGCAGCTACGTTCATCATCTATTCCCTCTTCTTATGGCCACAGAGCTCTTTCATATGGGAACTGCTCTCCACCCAGCTTCTGATTCTGACTGAGCACATGATCTAGGAGTGGGCAGTGGGCTGCATGTTCTGGACACGTTTGCTTAGGAAAAGGGATGTAATACAGTCTGGTCCAATGACATGCCTTCCTGGATTTTTGCTGGAATCATTGGGTAGGAGTAACTTTCTCCTCTGTGATCACAGATATGAGCTGCCCCGTGGAGGCAGCCTGCCTGATGATGCAGCCAGCATAGAAGAAAGCAGAGTCAAGGGGGAGAGATGAGGTCCTGATGGCATCATGTGAGCTCCTGAATCCAGCTAAGCCTGAATCCAACCGCATCTTCCTGTTTAGAAGAGGAAAATGTCTTCTTTTATTTCTTCTTTTTCCTAGGAACTAACGTAGGTTGGATTTCTATCACTTGCAACATGAGATAATATCTGGTCAGTATACCCAGGTCTAATGAGATATTTCTATACTGATTAGGAAATAGCAGCTGCCTCAAGTCTTCCAAGAGCTCCCCACTGCCCAGCTGTCCCGGTCCCTTCTTTGGGACCTCCCTGTAGACCTCCCCACAAACCAACAATGAAAGGGTTAATACCTGGCACAGCAGGGGGCCTGCTTCAGGAATGTGATCAGTTCCTGCAATTTTTTTTTTTTTTTTTTTGAGAGGAGGTGTTCCTCGTCACTCTGTCACTCAGGCTGGAGTGCAGTGGCGTGATCTCGACTCACTGCAACCTCTGCCTCCCTGGTTCAACGATTCTCCTGCCTCAGCCTCCTTGAGTAGCTGGGACTACAGGTGGGTGCCACCATGCCTGGCTAATTTTTTGTGTTTTTAGTAGAGCTGGGGTTTCACCAGGTTAGCCAGAATGGTCTCGATCTCCTGACCTCGTGATCTGCCCTCCTTGGTCTCCCAAAGCACTGGGATTACAGGCGTGAGCCACTGTGCCGGGCCTGTGAAAAGTTTTAATATCACCCATAGAACCATCCAAAATAATTCAGAGGGATACAAAACTTTGTCCTCCTTGTGAGCCTATTCTATTCGCTCTGGCGCCCCATGACACACCTGCATTACAATAGCTTGGTTACCTTTCCTCAAACTTTTCATTCACAGGCACATCTTCTGTGTCTTTTGCAGGGTTTATTCCTTTTTCCTAGAATTTTCTTTTCTATTACCCAATATTGAACTCCTACGCCATCTCTGACAACTGAACTCTGATAATTCAAGTCCAAGACATAAAATTCACCATGGAGAGCAGCACGTACTGACTACTTCTGTGAAGAGGGAGGAGCATCAACGCTGAACCATTTAAAATTTCTTTTTTTTTTTTAAATTGTGAGATAGAGCACACACGCAGAAATTGCATGAGATGAATGTTCAGCTCAGCGCATAAGGACAACACTCATTCAGAGAACCATGAAGGTGAGTGATTCGAACATCGCTGATCTCCTTCCCAAGCTCTGTCTTCCCTCTACCGGTAACCCTGACGTGTGTTCTCCAGCCCTTGCTTTTGTTTATACATTCCTGAACAATATAGTTTAATGTTGCCTGTTTTTGAAACTCGTATAATCATGGAGTAGATATAATTTTGTGTCTGGCTTCTTTCATTTAATAAGGTTCATTTTTAGACTTGTTTGAGAGTGTGTCTTATTCATTTTCATTACTGCGTAAAATTACAATGAAAAATACCACAATTTATTAAATTATCCTACTGTTGAAGGACACTGGGGTTGTTTCTAACTCGGGTCCATCGTGAACAATATTGATAAGAAATCGTGTAGTAACTGTCTCCTGGAATATGTGTGTATGGATTTCTCTGGGTTTCATACCCAAGAATGGAAAAGCTGAGCCATGGGCTTTTGTATCTTCACCTCTTCTAGCTAAATTTAAGCTGTTTTCCAAAATACAGTCATGCTCTGCATAATGACATTTCTGTCAATAACAGGCCACATATAAGACAGGGTGCCACAGATTATAAGGAGCTGAGAAATTCCTGTTGCCTAGTGAGGTCAGAGCCGACAACACGTGGTAGCACAACTCATGACTCCTGTGTCTGTGGTGATGCTGTTGAAAAGAAACTTACTGGGGGGCCGGGCGCGGGGGCTCATGCCTGTAATCCCAGCACTTTGGGAGGCCGAGGTGGGTGGATCACAAGGTCAAGAGATTGAGACCATCCTGGTCAACATGGTGAAACCCTGTCTCTACTAAAAATACAAAAATTAGCTGGGCACGGTGGCGCCTGCCTGTAATCCCTGCACTTTGGGAGGCCGAGGCGGGTGGATCACGAGGTCGAGAGATTGAGATCATCCTGGTCAACATGGTGAAACCCCGTCTCTACTAAAAATACAAAAGATTAGCTGGGCATGGTGGCGCGTGCCTGTAATCCCAGCTACTCAGGAGGCTGAGGCAGGAGAATTGCCTGAACCCAGGAGGCGGAGGTTGCGGTGAGCCGAGATCGTGCCATTGCACTCCAGCCTGGGTAACAAGAGCGAAACTCCGTCTCAAAAAAAAAAAAAGAAACTTACTGTGCTGCCACTCATATGAAAGTAGAACATGGACAATTATGTACGGTATGTAGTACTTGATAACGACAATAAATGACTATTACTGGTTTATATATTTACTATACCTTTTTTTTATTATTAAAGTATATGTCTTCTACTTGTTTTTTTTAAGTTAACTGTAAAACAGCCTCGAGCAGGTCCTCCAGGAGGTATTCCAGGAGAGGGCATTGTTATCATAGCAGCTGGCTGCTCCACGAGTGTTACTGCCCCTGAGACCTTCCAGGGGACAAGACGTGGAGGAAGAAGCCAGTGACACTGATGATCCTGACCCTGTGTAGACCTAGGATAATATGATTGTATTTTAGTTTTTAACAAAAAAGTTTAAGAAATTAAAAAAATGGATAGAAAGAAGCTTGTAGAAAGCATATAAGGAAAATACTTTTGTACAGCCTGTACAGCGTTCTTGTGTTTTAAGCTAAGTATTATTATGGAGTAAAAACATTAAAAAGAATTAAGGAGTTTATAAAGTAAAGAAGTTACAGTAAACTAAGGTTACTTATCATTGAAGAAATAAAAACACTGAAAACAATTTGGTGTAGCTTAACTTTATGCAGTGTTTATAAAGTCTACAAGAAGCGCACAGTATGTCCTAGGCCTTCACACTCACTCCCCACTCATTCACCGACTCACCAGAGCAAACTTTCGTCTCACAAGCTTCATTCATGGCAAGCACCTTACAAAGGCACAGCATTTTAATCTTTTTATTTTTTATTTTTTTGAGACGGAGTTTTGCTCTTGTTACCCAGGCTGGAGTGCAATGGTGCGATCTCGGCTCACCGTAACCTCTACCTCCTGGGTTCAGGCAATTCTCCTGCCTCAGCCTCCTGAGTAGCTGGGGTTACAGGCATGCGCCACCATGCCCAGCTAATTTTTTGTATTTTTAGTAGAGACGGGGTTTCACCATGTTGACCAGGATGGTCTCGATCTCTTGACCTTGTGATCCACCTACCTTGGCCTCCCAAAGTGCTGGGATTACAGGCTTGAGAGACCGCGCCCGGCCCCCATTTTTATCTTTCATACCATATTCTTACTGTACCTTTTCTACATTTAGATACACAGGTGTGTTACAATTGCCTGTAGCATTCAGTACAGTAACACGTTGCAAAGGTTTGTAGCTAGGAGCAACAGGCTGTATGTGATACAGCCTCGGTGTGTAGCAGGCTCTGTCACCTACGTTTGTGTAAATGCACCCGAGGATGTTTGCCCAATGACAAAATCGCCCAATGACGCATGTCTCAGAATGTATTTCCGTCGTTAAGCCACACATGGCTGTAGTTGTACCAATTTACAGCCTCTTTAATGGGACTTCCTGTTTTCTCCATCTTTGCCATCTTTTGGTATTTCTTAGATGCTAACGTTTTTGCAGATCTAATACATGCGTGCTGGTGTTCCGCTGTGATTCTAGTCTGCGTTTCCCTGATTACTTGATCAGGTCGTGCGCACTTTTATATGCTTACTAGTTGTTCAGATTTTCTCTTTTGTGGAGTGCCTCTTCCTGCCTCTTGCCATTTTTTTCTATTGTGTTATCTATTTTGCAATGATTTCTAGAAGTTAATAAAAATCTCCTCTGAATATTATTTTGTCAAGTTGAAGTGCTTTAAATATTTTCTTCCATTCTACGGTTTGCCTTTTCGTTCCTAATGGTGTATTTCAATACCCGATGCTCTAGACATGAATGCAGTCGAATCTATCCGTCTCTTCTTTATTCTATGATCATGTAGATGTTTTCCTCTATCTTCTAAAAGTTTTATAGATTTACCTTTCATATTTAGGTTGTCTTGAAATTGATTTTTGAGTACAGTTTTAGGTGGGGATCTAATATTTTTTCTTTTTTTTTCTGAAAACACACTCATCGTAGCACCACTTACAGGAAGATGATCTTTTCCTCACTCCATGGAATCCCATCTTTACCACACATGAAGGGTCCTTATATAAGCTTGGGTCTGCTTCCTTTTACTATTGATTCTCAGCTAAATTGTACTATGATCTGAAAACATGCATATGCTTCTAATCCCTTGAACATTGTTTGAATTTTATTCTGTGGTCAGATACATGATTTTTGTAAACGTGCCCTATGTACTTGTATTTGGTAACCTTAGGTTAGGTATGGCTCTCTGTAAGCAGAATTTATTTGAATTTTTACAAATCCTGACTGATACTCTGTTTCCTGGAGTCCATTTACCTTTAATGTACTTCATGAATATATTTGTTTTTGAATATACAACTTTACTCTGTCTTTTCTATTTATTTCCATTATTCCATATGTCTCTACATCCCATTTTTTCCCTTACTTTTTTGATTGGCAATTGTTTCTTAGCATAGTCCCCCCTTGTCCTACTTTGGAAATGATATACTCTATTTCTGATTTGTTACTGGCAACCCTAATAATTAAGTAATTCATTCTTAGGTTACACAGTCTAATGATAATAAAAACATTTACTTTTTTCTTCTGGATGATAATAAATTCTTAGAACTCTTACCCTAATCATGTCCTCCCAACTTACATGTTATTGTTTTCTGGTATTTATCTAGCACTTCTGATATTTTAAATGACAGGGGGATTCAAACAACCTATGCTGTCACTGCTAGAAACCTTGGAATTGTCTTTTTAATGTGTTGCAAACCTTCAGCCTGTGTTCAGCTCCAGACTGAAGATCAGTCATACTTTGCATCTCTAGCACTTAGGACAGCCTTAAGCAAATGCTTCAGCACACCAGGGCTCTGCCTGTACCTACCATTCTGTGTTAACTGGATGTTCCGAATGTTCTTTGCCATTTGTGTCTATATGTCATGCAGTTTAATTGTATAGAAAGTTAGGGCAGTGTTTATGGTAGAGGCATATTTTTGAGAACTTGCAGGTCCCACACATTTGTACAGTCAGCATCGATGTCCTGCCTCTTATGTCCCGTCGGTGCTAAGGTATCCTCACATATTCTGGGCCAGAGAGATTCTAGTATCATCTCCTATGGGCAAGTTGAGAAGTTAGCTCTGGCTTTCAGGTTGGCTCCCACCTTCTACCTTGTGATTGCACCACCAGGTGAACTTGGAAACTGAATATAGTGAAATTTTCAAGAGGTAATCTTGCATTTGCATTGGATATAGTCCCAAAAACTCTGTGTAATGCAAGGTGTATAGATTGCATTCATTTTCCAACCGTTCCCATTACAACTCAGGAAATGCATTTGTGTAGAAAAAATAAGAGATGCATTAGTTTTCCTGGGATGCTGTAACAAATTACCAGAAACTAGGTAGGTCACAATAATAGAAATTTATTCTCTTACACTTCTGAGGCTAGATGTCTAAAATCAAGGTATTGGCAGGGCTGTACTCCCTCTGAAGCCTCCAGGGGAGAACCTTGCCTTCCGTGCCTCCTCCTAGCTTTGGCAATCCTTGCCATTCCTTGGCCTGCAGATGTGTCTCTCTGATTTCTTCCTGTGTCTTCACACAGCTGTCTGGTGTGACACATCTGGTGTCTCTCTGTGTGTTTTTTCTGCATCTTCACATGGTGTTCTTCTCTCTGTGTGTCTCTGCTCAAATTTCCCTCATGTTTTAATGATACCAGTCATTTAATTAGGGCTCACCTCCATCTTAATTTTCTTATATCTGCAAAGACCTTAATGTTAAATAAGGCCACAATCACAGGTAGTATGGATTAGGACTTCAACATAGCTTTTAAGGGAACATAGTTCAACCCAAAGCATATTATTTAGGGAAGTTGAATCATGTTCCCTAAACATAGGAACATAATATTTTTGCAAATAGTATCGTCTACTTTAATAGAACCAGTCTGATGGTGGGGCACACTTAATTCATCCATATATCGTTGGAAAAATAAACTCGTGCTCAAACACTCTGCCTACTTAGCTGTCTTATAAACACTTGGGCTGGTAACTCAGATGGCTTTTTCATCATCCACATGGGGTTTAGATGTTGACGAAGCTGCACAGTCAACATCTATGCTCCCTGGGTCAGTGGTATGACACAGGAAGAGCCGTTTCGTTGAACCCATCTTTTAGAATAAATCAGGCATTCAGAGAGTAGCTGATTTGTGATAAGATGGCTTGGACCCTCTGCTATCCCATTATCATCTTATGCATCTGTGGGTGCTGCCAGCTCCCAACAAGCATCTTGAAAGCCTCTTTGGCTTCTGATGGGCTAATAGTGACAGAAGGGAGAGCAAAGCCTCAGCAAATCTCCATCCTTGAGGCATGTGAGATGTGTCAGCCACTGCGCCTTGTAATTATGCAAATGGAAAATCTTATCCAATGAACTGGCCTAGTCTTTGTGATTGTGGCTGGGAATGGCCCAGGAGTTAATGGAATATGATGGTTGTCATTACAATCCCTATGTCCTGTGTTGTCATAGGGAGTCTTTGCTTCCCTGCATCTCAAAATCTGCAACAGGCCTTTGGCCTAAATAAACTCCTCTGACAGTTCTTACTCCATTCAACCTGTATAATTCATCTTTCGGGGCTTAACTCCTATTTTATCTCTTGTTCCTGGAGCAGTGCCCATCATCTAGTAGGTACTTAATAACATTTTCAGGATGAGTGAAAGGAACTACTGGCCATACCTTATCTACTGGATCATCATTCTCATGATTATACTTTTCCTTCTGATTATATGAACTATGGAGTTCTGGCCCCAGGGTAATGTAAAAACTCTCCTTCTTAACATCTGATTATGAGATGTGAACAGACTCTGGAATGTATTCAAAAGCCGCCTTCCTAGCTACACAACAGAAAGGTCCAGCGATTTCAGCCCCAGAAAAGGGTGTTTGTCCCATACAGATCGGGCAGGCATCACTGAGCTCTACAACATGAGATGTGAGGGCTCTAGAAAGCATTCATTTTCTTCCCTTCCCACCAATTTTACAAGCCAGGGAATTGGAATTAAGAGGAGAAAGACTTTGGCCCTGGTCAGCCAGGCAATCGGTGGAAGAGTTAGGATTCCAACCGGCATTTCCAGATACCAGAACAGTGCTCTTTCCTGCTCCACCCAGCCTCAATCTCAAACTGAGCAATATCGAAATCCCATAAAGTGAAAGGTAAGTGATTCATGATACATGTCAGTGTCATAGAAATAAGAGAAAAATTAAACGATGCTTTAAGGTATAACATCTGGACATACCTTTAAAAATATTAATTTTAATGAATATCTCAAAGGCTTTTCATGACATAGGCCCCAGGTATGACCCTGGGTCAGAGAAGGTGTCCGACAGCTCTCAACATGCAATCATGCAAAATCCTAAATAACATTGCCAATCTCTATGTGGTGCTTCACAGAGGACTACCTTGGACCTTCAGCAACGTTCTTGTTCTGTATCTTTGGAAGTTCAGGTCCTGAGCAGTTTGTCTCGGTAAATATAATCTCTGAGTACAACCAAAATAAAAGGACCGGGGATATTTTCTAGAGAGTAAGAGAACCCATCATCCAATACTGAAATGCAGAAGGGAAATCACAGTGGAAGTGCTCTTGGCTTCTGACTCCTTTTTGTATATGGGGGCTTTTTCAAAGGTGGCTACCAGCTGCATTCCTTGCCCAGTTTTGACATTGTGACCAGTGGCATGCATTGGTGAGGCTGTAGCTGGGTGTGATCTGTGGTGGGAAAGAGTTAACACAGAGCAGAAGGACACATCAGAACTGTTCATGTCCAGGCTGGAGTGTCCTCACGAGGGCCCAGGGGCAGTCACCTCCTTACTGGTGGCTTTGTCTTCATTTTGTATTGAGCTCGATGTGCTCATGTTGACTCTGTCACTAAGGCCTCTAGTGACACTCTCATAGGATGGTGGGAAAGACGTGGCGGATGCAGTTTCAGATTTGTCTGGGAGGACACAGTTTTCATTTGCCATGAAAGCCACAAAGCCTTCACCTGGGAGTGATGCAGTCTCCTCCTCAGCTCTGGGCACGTGTGGGGTGTTGGAGAGTGCCATGGAGCGGTGCCGCACATAGCTCCGATAGGCCTTTTGAATGACAGTGGCGGAAAGGTCTTCTTGCTTCCATCGGAGAGTGGTTGCTATTGGTTCATAGGATGATGTTGAAAGATTAGTTGCCATAAACTTCTCCTCCATATTTGCCTTCAGAGAATCCAGCTCCCCAGATTCTCCTAGGACATTCTTGGTGAAAGCAAAAAGGATGTCCAAGCAGTGGATCTTATCTCCAGGGACCAAAGGCAGGTCCATCTGGCTCAGTATGTTTCGATTGGGTTTTGGGATTCTCAGGGGGCCAGAGAGCGTGTCTGCAAAGTCTGAGAGAGCCGAAAAGGTAATAAACTGAGTGGCCTCTGGGTCAAACTTCTCCCAGGTCTCATAGAACATGTCGAAGTCGTCCTCACTCAGGGGCTCGGTGCTCTCCTCTGTGGCCACATTGAAGTTCTCCAGAATCACTGCAATGTACATGTTGACCACGATGAGGAAGGAGATGATGATGTAGGTGGTGAAGAAGAGGATGCCCACGGCTGGGCTCCCGCAGTCCCCCCGAGAGCCGTTGCTGTTGGGCAGATTGGGGTCGCAGTAGGGGGGCCCGGTGTTGAGGATGGGGCTGAGGAGGCCGTCCCAGCCGGCCGACGTGGTGATCTGGAAGAGGCACAGCATGCTGTTGGCGAAGGTCTGGAAGTTGAACATGTCGTCAATGCCAGCCTCCCACCTCACATGGGGAAAGCTGGTCATGCCGAAGATGGAGTAGATGAACATGACGAGGAAGAGCAGCAGCCCGATGTTGAAGAGGGCAGGCAGGGACATCATGAGGGCGAAGAGCAGCGTGCGGATCCCCTTGGCCGCTCGGATCAGTCTGAGGATGCGGCCGATCCGGGCCAGGCGGATGACTCGGAAGAGCGTCGGGGAGAAGTAACTCTGAAGTGACTTAAGAATTGCAGAGAAAATCAGGCCTTTAAAAGAAGGGGAAATTATCTAATTAGCATCTCCAGCCATGAGGACAAAGTTGGCCATGACGGCACTCTGCTCAGCTTGGTACGGATTTGCCACTTTGGCATCCGTATTTGAGGACTCTGGGCCCTCGGAGCCTGGCATGGCAGGTAGCACCAAGTCGGAGCTCAGTAAATGTCCGTTGCATAAGTCCTCTCTTCCTTATCAGTCTTACCCTTCTTACCATGTTATCTTTGCCTCCACCCAGAATATCCTCTTGGTCACCCTCCACAGTCAAAACCTTGTTTTCTGCAGCCAAGTTCAGCTGGAAGTGATTACAGTTTATTCCACAGGCCCACAGTCTTTGGCCTGTTTTCGCCTACGACATAGACCCTGCTCCTCCCTGAGATTGCAGCCTTTGGGTCATGCCCTTTCCTGCACCCTGGTCCTGTGCTCTGTGAAGGCCAGGACTCCCTATGATTCCTCTCCCCACCTCCTACTGTGAAGGCTGACTCTATTGCTGGCACCCAGTCCTGTGGGTAATTGTACAGAGCCTGGTGTTAATTACAAGGGGGCTGAGGAGTCAGGCAACTTGATGACAGCAAAGCAGAATGGCTTTGAATGACCAGCTGTCTGCACAACGGTTTAATTTGTTTCTTTCAGTTCCAGCTGTGTTTGAACTTTATGTAAGGGCCTGGAGATAGGTTTTATGGGGGGGCTCAGTTTCTGCCCCCAACTCCGACTATGAACAAAGTTGGAAATATAAAGAATGTGTATGTCCCTCTATATGATATCCAACTTGAAGATTTTTGAAGCATGGTCTCGGGGACCTGGGGAGTCCTATTTGTACCAAAGGCCTCCACCAAAGATGAGACAAGGCCTTTGGGTAAGAGAGGGCTCAACACCTCGCAGGAAAAACGGCGAGGGATGTAGCAGCAAGCTCTCACTCCCTGCCGGGCTCCCCGGGCCCTCTCCCCTACCTGCCCTTTGCCATTGTGCACATAGGTCATAATATTGTGTTGGAAGGAGGAAGAAAGTAGAAGGAGACTTGGGAAATAATTATAATTTTGGATTATAAAATCTTTGTGGAAGACCTTCTGTGAAATTCCAGTTTATCTAGGACATGTTCCCACAGCGTAGGGTACATTATTTGTCTATATACTCCAGTAAAAATTTCTGTCAAACAATTGGTCTACAGTATATTTTAATTTGCTCCAGGATCTTATCTTAAGGGACAATGAGTCCTCATACTTGTAACAAGTAAATACTCAGCATCTCTTGCTGGTGGAAAGGAAGAAAGGGAGGTAAGGAGACAGGGCAGAAAGACTGATATGTGGGTTTTTCTGCTTATTTTCTAGCTCTATAAGGGATTCCTGCCACAGCAGACGGTGCTACCCTGTAAGTTACGGGAACCGGTAGTTAAGGTATCCCCATCCTATAACTAAGCACTTGGCTATGTTTTATTGCTATATAAATGATACATAAGCAAGCTCCCTTCTTTAATATAAAATCAAAATTGGAATCTTGGAATCTTTCACTTTGGAAGACAAAACAAAAAAAAAAAGGAAAACAACCAACCAACCCAAACTCCTATTGTGCCAAGTGAGATAAAGCCAGACACAGAAGGACAAAAGCCACATGATTCCATTTATATAAGGAATCTAAAATAGACTCACAGAAGCAGAGACTAGATGGTAGTTTCCAGGAGCTGGGAGGAGGGGACATGGTGGAGGTACTTGTCAAAGTGTGCGAACTTTCAGGTATGTGACATGAGTAAATCCTAGAGCTCTACTTACAGCACAGTGCCCACAGTCAGCAATGCCATAGTGCCCACAGTCAGCAATGCCGTGTCATCTGCTTACAGCATAGTGCCCACAGTCAGCAATGCCGTGTCATCTGCTTACAGCATAGTGCCCACAGTCAGCAATGCCATAGTGCCCACAGTCAGCAATGCCATAGTGCCCACAGTCAGCAATGCCATAGTGCCCACAGTCAGCAATGCCGTGTCATCTGCTTACAGCATAGTGCCCACAGTCAGCAATGCTATAGTGCCTGCAGTCTGCAATGCCATAGTGCCCAGTCAGCAATGCCATAGTGCCCACAGTCTGCAATGCCATAGTGCCCACAGTCAGCAATGCCGTAGTGCCCACAGTCTACAATGCCATAGTGCCCACAGTCAGCAATGCCATAGTGCCCACAGTCTACAATGCCATAGTGCCCACAGTCAGCAATGCCGTAGTGCCCACAGTCTACAATGCCATAGTGCCCACAGTCTGCAATGCCATAGTGCCCACAGTCAGCAATGCCGTGTCATCTGCTTACAGCATAGTGCCCACAACCAGCAATGCCATAGTGCCCACAGTCAGCAATGCCGTGTCATCTGCTTACAGCATAGTGCCCACAGTCAGCAATGCCATAGTGCCCACAGTCAGCAATGCCGTGTCATCTGCTTACAGCATAGTGCCCACAGTCAGCAATGCTATAGTGCCTGCAGTCTGCAATGCCATAGTGCCCACAGTCAGCAATGCCATAGTGCCCGCAGTCTGCAATGCCATAGTGCCCACAGTCAGCAATGCCGTGTCATCTGCTTACAGCATAGTGCCCACAGTCAGCAATGCCATAGTGCCCACAGTCAGCAATGCCGTGTCATTTGCTTACAGCATAGTGCCCACAGTCAGCAATGCCATAGTGCCCACAGTCTGCAATGCCATAGTGCCCACAGTCAGCAATGCCATAGTGCCCACAGTCTGCAATGCCATAGTGCCCACAGTCAGCAATGCCGTGTCATCTGCTTACAGCATAGTGCCCACAGTCAGCAATGCCGTGTCATTTGCTTACAGCATAGTGCCCACAGTCAGCAATGCCATAGTGCCCACAGTCTGCAATGCCATAGTGCCCACAGTCAGCAATGCCATAGTGCCCACAGTCTGCAATGCCATAGTGCCCACAGTCAGCAATGCCGTGTCATCTGCTTACAGCATAGTGCCCACAGTCAGCAATGCCATAGTGTCCGCAGTCTGCAATGCCATAGTGCCCACAGTCAGCAATGCCATAGTGCCCACAGTCTGCAATGCCATAGTGCCCACAGTCAGCAATGCCATAGTGCCCACAGTCAGTAATGCCGTGTCATCTGCTTACAGCATAGTGCCCACAGTCAGCAATGCCATAGTGCCCAGTCTGCAATGCCATAGTGCCCACAGTCAGCAATGCCATAGTGCCCACAGTCAACAATGCCATAGTGCCCACAGTCAGCAATGCCGTGTCATCTACTTACAGCATAGTGCCCACAGTCAGCAATGCCATAGTGCCCACAGTCAGCAATGCCATAGTGCCCACAGTCAGCAATGCCGTAGTGCCCACAGTCAGCAATGCCATAGTGCCCACAGTCAGCAATGCCATAATGCCCACAGTCAGCAATGCCGTAGTGCCCACAGTCAACAATGCCGTAGTGCCCACAGTCAACAATGCCATAGTGCCCACAGTCAGCAATGCCGTAGTGCCCACAGTCAGCAATGCCATAGTGCCCACAGTCAGCAATGCCATAGTGCCCACAGTCAGCAATGCCATAGTGCCCACAGTCAGCAATGCCGTGTCATCTGCTTACAGCATAGTGCCCACAGCCAGCAATGCCATAGTGCCCACAGTCAGCAATGCCGTGTCATCTGCTTACAGCATAGTGCCCACAGTCAGCAATGCCATAGTGCCCACAGTCAGCAATGCCGTGTCATCTGCTTACAGCATAGTGCCCACAGTCAGCAATGCTATAGTGCCCGCAGTCTGCAATGCCATAGTGCCCACAGTCAGCAATGCCATAGTGCCCACAGTCAGCAATGCCATAGTGCCCGCAGTCTGCAATGCCATAGTGCCCACAGTCAGCAATGCCGTGTCATCTGCTTACAGCATAGTGCCCACAGTCAGCAATGCCATAGTGCCCACAGTCTGCAATGCCATAGTGCCCACAGTCAGCAATGCCATAGTGCCCACAGTCTGCAATGCCATAGTGCCCACAGTCAGCAATGCCGTGTCATCTGCTTACAGCATAGTGCCCACAGTCAGCAATGCCATAGTGTCCGCAGTCTGCAATGCCATAGTGCCCACAGTCAGCAATGCCATAGTGCCCACAGTCAGCAATGCCATAGTGCCCACAGTCAGCAATGCCATAGTGCCCACAGTCAGTAATGCCGTGTCATCTGCTTACAGCATAGTGCCCACAGTCAGCAATGCCATAGTGCCTGCAGTCTGCAATGCCATAGTGCCCACAGTCAGCAATGCCATAGTGCCCACAGTCTGCAATGCCATAGTGCCCACAGTCTGCAATGCCATAGTGCCCACAGTCAGCAATGCCGTGTCATCTGCTTACAGCATAGTGCCCACAGTCAGCAATGCCATAGTGCCTGCAGTCTGCAATGCCATAGTGCCCACAGTCAGCAATGCCATAGTGCCCAGTCTGCGATGCCATAGTGCCCACAGTCAGCAATGCCATAGTGCCCACAGTCAACAATGCCATAGTGCCCACAGTCAGCAATGCCGTGTCATCTACTTACAGCATAGTGCCCACAGTCAGCAATGCCATAGTGCCCACAGTCAGCAATGCCGTAGTGCCCACAGTCAGCAATGCCGTAGTGCCCACAGTCAGCAATGCCGTAGTGCCCACAGTCAACAATGCCATAGTGCCCACAGTCAGCAATGCCGTAGTGCCCACAGTCAGCAATGCCATAGTGCCCACAGTCAACAATGCCATAGTGCCCACAGTCAGCAATGCCGTGTCATCTACTTACAGCATAGTGCCCACAGTCAGCAATGCCGTAGTGCCCACAGTCAGCAATGCCGTAGTGCCCACAGTCAGCAATGCCATAGTGCCCGCAGTCAGCAATGCCATAGTGCCCGCAGTCTGCAATGCCATAGTGCCCACAGTCAGCAATGCCATAGTGCCCACAGTCAGCAATGCCGTGTCATCTGCTTACAGCATAGTGCCCACAGTCAGCAATGCCATAGTGCCCGCAGTCTGCAATGCCATAGTGCCCACAGTCAGCAATGCCATAGTGCCCACAGTCTGCAATGCCATAGTGCCCACAGTCAGCAATGCCACAGTGCCCACAGTCAGCAATGCCGTGTCATCTGCTTACAGCATAGTGCCCACAGTCAGCAATGCCATAGTGCCCGCAGTCTGCAATGCCATAGTGCCCACAGTCAGCAATGCCATTTCATCTACTTACAGCATAGTGCCCACAGTCAGCAATGCCATAGTGCCCACAGTCAGCAATGCCGTGTCGTCTACTTAAAAATTTGTGGAGAGAATAAACCTTAAGCATTCTTAGTACCCAATAAATAAATAAATAAATAAAAGTGCAGGAGGAAATATTTGGAGCTGATGGACATGTTTCTGGCATTGATGGTGGCGATTGTTTCATGGGTGTATACTTATCCTCAAACTCATAAAAAGTTGTGTACATTAAACACGCACAGCTCTTTACATACCTCAATAAAGTGTCAAAAAAATAGAGCAGCAATATCAAAACAAAACAAGGACAGAAACAAAGTGAAATCCCCAGAAATACATAGGACCCAAGGCTGTGTTTCAGCACCGAGGTGGGGAGGTTGGTGACATGTTGGCAAGTTGTATTTAGATACCGTCAGCTGTCGATAGTAAATCAGTGGGAAATCAAACCCAGGCTATGCCCTGACATGAAAAGTAAGCAGGTCAGGATATAACCCATCAAGACCCATTTCTAATTCCAGGTGAAGCTGGTGAGCTTTGATTGGGCCTTTATACAGTCAAACTTCAGCTAAACCATAAGAAGTCTAGGGACAGTCTCTTGGCTGTTGGTGACAGGCAGACGTTCATTAGAAGAACAGAGCCTGTGCACAGCCTTGGGCAGTTGAGCACCAGGAGCTCACCAACTGAGCTAACTAATCCCAGCACTTTGGGAGGCTGGGGCGGGTGGATCACGAGGTCAAGAGATCGAGACCATCCTGGTCAACATGGTGAAACCCCGTCTCTACTAAAAATACAAAAATTAGCTGGGCATGGTGGCGCGTGCCTGTAATCCCAGCTACTCAGGAGGCTGAGGCAGGAGAATTGCCTGAACCCAGGAGGCGGAGGTTGCGGTGAGCCGAGATCACGCCACCACACTCCAGCCTGGGTAACAAGAGCAAAACTCTGTCCCCGCACCGCCCCCCCCCACCCCCCCCAAAAAAAAAAAAAAAGAACAGAGCCTGGTCTAAATTCAGCTTCACCCCTCGGAAACTCTGTGACCTTGCATAATATTCCTGATCTCTGAGTCTCAATTTTAAGTGTATAAAATGAGGATAGTAACACCTGCTTCACAGGGCTGCTGTGAACAGTCTTGGAGCCCAGCTCAGCGCTCAGAACTTAGTAAGTATTCAATCACGGCAGCTCCATTCCCTGTGTTAGCCTCTAAGTCTAGTCATTCTCTCTGAACACCACTGGGCCCAAAATACTGGGTCTGTCATTCAACAGCACCCAGATTGGGCCTTAACAGTATTCATTTCTTGGCATTGATATCTTGACTTTTCTGTCACTCATGTTCCCTAATAGAACAGTTGTGTAGAGATTTAATTCCAGACTCTAGACTTGAGACTCTCCTTTGAACAATCTCCTCCTGCTCTTTCTTCATTTTGATGGCAACCCACCTCCTTTTCCAGAACGTAATTTAAGACTCACGTCACATTACACCACGCGCCCCCCTACTTTCAAGACCATAAAAGTAAGGTCTGCTGGAAACTCCATCATCTTACACTCTGAGGTTCTCAGGAGGAGTGATCATTCCCTGTCAGCCCCTGAGGTTCTGGCCATGAGCTGCACACGGTAGGCGCCTGAAAACACTTCATGTGAGCATGGAGAAGGCCAACAGAACCTCTTCACTTCACTGAGAGAGAAGCCTAAGGCATTTAAAACCTGCTGCTCTTGGAAAGCTGCAAATACAGGGTTCTTCTAACATATAACATGTACTTCAGAAAGTTGGTTGGTTATGTCCTTGGTTTTCAAAGAGTCTCCAAAAGACCCCCAAGCAGAGGCGGGGCTTCCCCACGATGTGACTGCCCACTTACTGGCAATGGAGAGGACCACGACAATGAAGTCAAACACGTTCCAGCCGTTGGTGAAGTAGTACTGTCTCAAGGCGAACATCTTCATGACACACTCGCCTGTGAAGACGGCCACAAAGAACTGGTTGATTTTGCCCAGAATTTTTGTCTTTTCTTCACTCTGCTCATCGGTCTCCACCATCATGGTGATCATGTTGAGGCAGATGAGGACCATGATGGTGACGTCAAAAGCTTGTCTGGTCACGATGTCAAAGACAAAACCCTGGAACTTGTTCTGAGGAAACAGGAGAGAGTGGCATCAGGGCCTTTGGGCCAACACAAACCAGGCACCTGTGTTATCTGAGGATGAGTTTTGTGTCCATCACACTCCACATCCGAACAGAAGCCAAATACTATCCTTACCTCTTCCAAAATTTCACTTTCCGTTGACTCTACCTCACTGCCCCAGTTCAAGTCCTTAATACCTCTCCTGGCCCCTTGATGTCACCAGGCCCTTCCTTTGTCCTGGTCTGTGCCCTTACCTCTATTTGCAATGCCCTCCCAATTCTCTCTCGGCTGTCTAAATTCCAGTACTCGAGTAGTCCACCTCTCTTAAGCCCCACCTACTGCGTAGTCACGTGACACCACACTTCCCTGTCCCTTCTGGGCTCCCACAGCCTTTTCAGTCAGCCTCGAGTTCTAGCATTTCATGTACACATTGCTTCTTCTTTACTAGACAATGAGCTCTTTGAGGACAAGGGCTGGACCTTCC
Source organism: Callithrix jacchus (assembly GCF_049354715.1). Classification (NCBI taxonomy): domain Eukaryota; kingdom Metazoa; phylum Chordata; class Mammalia; order Primates; family Cebidae; genus Callithrix; species Callithrix jacchus. The sequence continues at coordinate 76,564,898 of NC_133518.1, forward strand.
TCAACTTTGTTTTCCTGTAGCGTCCTGCACATTGCAAGAGTTCAAGAGCTGCTTGGACTATTAATTTGAGCTACTTTGCTGAGAGTAAAGTCGAGTGCAAAGGGGAAATTTATTCTTGCAAATGTTCTCTATTTCTGGTGCTCTGAGAATGTGTAAGCAAATGCAGGCATAGGGCGTGGGGTCAGATCTTGGTTGTTTACATCTTGGAAGGAGGCAGAGTGGTCTGGATAACCAAGAGATCATTTATGTCTGGTTATTTTTATGGTGTCTTAAAAAAGTTCCTGATGTGATCCTCTATTCTTTTAGTGCTGTGAACATCTTACTGCTCTGTGGGTCCTTGATCCCAACTCTTTCTCCCATTCCCCACTCTTTGACCTTCTCCAGACCTTCTCCTGACCTCTATGGAGCTCACCTGCCTTGGTTAGCACCGATCTCCCCCTTTTCAAAGACTGCCATTCTCCTATACCCCATGTACCTCCGGGGTAAGGCCTGGGGTCCTCCTTGCTCACCACTGACCCTTCAGCACCATTGCTCTTCCTGTGTCTTGTAACACCCTTTCCTGCTTTGGAGCTTTGCCACCTCCTCATGACTGCTGCTTGCCAACACCCTGGTCCCTCTGCCTCATTGCTGATGGGTGAGGCTCTTGGCCACATTTGCCCACACTTGGCTGTCATCCTAGGCAACGTTAGTGTCCATGTGCATTACCCTTAGTCTCTTGGTTTATTGCATAAATCTCTAATGACCTAGTTACTCCTAACTTAAAGCAGAAGCTTCCAGAAACTTACATCTCCCTCCAACTACCACCTTAGATCTCATCCCACCCTCAAGGCAAAATTTCTCGAAAGCGTTGTGCACAATTACTGTCCCTCATTCACTCCTCAGCCCATGTCAACAGAGCTTTTGCCCGTATCCTGACATTGAGATGGTTCTCACTAAGATCATGAATGACTTCCCATAATATTAGATCCAAGGACATTCGCCTGACACTGCGTAGTACCCCCTCCACCTTGAACTGTTTTCCTGGTTCCCACCATGCCTTACGTTTCCACTTCTTTTCTTGCCGTTTGTGATGCTGTTTTATATTCAGTCTCCTTTATCCAACTTGTAGACATTGGAGCTCTTCAAGGCTCAGTCTTGAGCATCCTTTGCTCTTCACCTCAGTTTTTTGTCCCTTGACAATTTCTGCAGCCAGGAATTAATATATATATGTGTAACTTTTGGCTGTTTGCCTCTGTCACTGGACTGTAATCCACGTGGGAGTAGGAATTTGTCTGTCTTGCTCACTGCTCTAACTCTAGCATCCGCATAGTGCCTGGCTTCAGTAGATGCTCTGAAAATTGGGAAATGAATGGAAGACAGAATGGGCAGCTCTGATTTAACCATAGCTCAAATAAAAATTTAAAGTCACCCCACCATATTTGATTAAATTCAATTCTGTACAAAGGGTACATACTGAATGTATGAGACGTATAGGCCTCTGCATGAGCGGCTATGAGGGAGGAAGAGAAGAACCTGTCAGATCCCTGCCAGGGAGCCCACAGGAGCCGCACAGCAGGCAGAGGGGGAAGTGCTGTGATGAGGCTGATCCCTGCCTTCTGCTTCAATGTGGGGATGGAACCTGTTAGGTTAGTGCAAAGAATCAGACCCAAGTGGCCTTGGCTCAAGGCAGAACTGCTGGCTCACATCTTTCCTGGGGTGGGAAGGGAATTGCTGAGGCACTAATCCCTTCCATTTCATTACTGAAAATGGTGAAAGACTACAGGCCCATCCATGGTCATGTGAATTCTGATTAAACAGAGCATGCAACAGCATTGCTAAGTGGCTGGGTGTCAGGTTTGCCCTGGGTATTCTGACTTTAGAGAATGGAGCAGCTTGCTGGCTGCTCTTGGCTTAGCCCATGGTCAGGGATCATACCTTTGCAGCCCTTGGTGCTCTCAGAGATGAGGAAGCGGGTGATTGGTGATGTGATATCCTCTAAAGCCTATTACATTTCCATGAGGTAGAGTATGTGAAACCTGCTTGTACTGATGTAGCAGGGAATGTGAGAGAATAAAATTTCCCAGTCTTGTGGGATCCTTAGTCTTTGCTACGGAAGAAACAAGATTTAGAGACTGAGCATCATCAGAGATGAGAGGAGGCATGTGGGGCCCCTACGTGCTCCAGGTGAGTTCTGCCATGAAATGGCACCACGCACGGATGGGGCAGAAGTCCTGTGCCAGCGCTTTGCTGGTATGACCAGCTTGACCTCTGGGGCTCCTAAGGGGAGAAGGTGGACACTCAAGGGCCAATAATCTGGCCAAGAGCAAGCTGGGCTTGGGAAGAACGGTCATAGTTGGGAGGGGGAATTTCTTTTTTCCTTGGGTTTCTTTCTTGGTTCTGGACTTTGAAGACGGAAGATGATCAGGCTTGTGCCACTGGGTATGTGGGTGTTGAAGACGTTGCCTGCTGCATGGGTGCTGGTGAGGAGCTGGGATGGGCCAAAGCCTACGGGTCCCGGAGAGCAGCCGCCTGCAGTTGCTGCTTGGACTCTGCTTTGTGCCGGTTTCTCTGTTGGCAACCTCGTGACTTCAAAGTTTTGTTGAAATGTTCCAGCCTTGCCTCAGCTGTGCTGAATTAGGACCAAAGGAGAGAGTGTTTACCCTGCTTGGGCCAGAATATTAGGGGAGAACCCTGTTTCTCCATGAAGGTTAGCGTGAGGTTGATAGTTAATTAGTAATCCACTCCCCCTTCATTCAAAGGAAGGAGAATCTCAGGAACAGACTTGGTTCTGAGGTTTCACTTCCCCTCTCCACACTGTGAAAGGGGGCATCTCCCCCAGTGCCATCCTCAGAGGATCTTGGTCGTAGCTTAATTAGGAGAAATGGTGATTTTGCTGCAGGCCTTCCTGCCTGACCATTGGCTCCATCTCCCATTCCTACTTACTGCCTGGAATTTTAACATTAGGGTCATGCCTTTGTAGGTGGACGCCCTCTCCAGGGTCTTTTTTTTGAAATACGACTTATCTTGTCCTAAGTGTGTTGTATTCCTTGAGAGGAGGAAGCTTTCTTTGGCAGTCTTTGGGGTTGGGCCGTGAGAAGAAAGAAGCTGGGATGTGAAAGAGAGATTGAGTGGTATGTGGGGGAAGGTGCTAAAAACCTTCATGGTGTGGCCAAGGGTTGCTCCTTGGGCATCTGGTTCAAATGTGGATTCAAATTTACTCCAGCCACCAGCAAAGGCCAGTGTAGACTCAGCTACTTGCTTCGCAGTAAGTCTTAGAGTCCTCTTCCCATTGCCTGTGACTTCAATATGGTTGGGACTCAGTCTTTCACTTGGTCATATAATTTTGAGCCTGCTCCTGTGCATTGTACTTGTTGATGGAGGGATGCCCGACGAGCCTAAGGACCTTTTTTCAGGTCCACTCCTATCCAGCTATCTTGGTCATGTGGGAGATTCAGGAGGAAAGCTCTGTCCCTACAGAGGTCTGAAGCTCCTATCACTCCCCACTCCCCCTTGTAACACTTCTTATCAGAATCTAGACTAGTAATAAATTCATGACCACTATTTCAAAATAAAGTATCAAAAGTCATCCCTTTTTTCTCTTTGTAAAACAAAAGACAAACTTTTGTTCTGACAAAGTTTGAGGTGAATTATGCAAATCCTGTACCCCGATTTGAAAATTCTAATACCTTGGCCAACGGAATGCATGTCTCCAAAATTCATGTAGGGAAAGGCTTGTTCCTTTGTTAAAAGTCTTTGGACTTTGCCCTTGTGTGGGGAAGGGCTAACGAAGGTGTACCATGAGCAGAACCTGTGGTTTTCTTCAGAAATGCTGCCTCGTAGCCGCAAAGAGCTTATGTAAAGGGACACAGTGCCAATTCCATTCACTGGAGTGGATAGCTCAGAAATTATTTGAAGAAGATCAGCAATTATTTCTGACACATCAACATCTTCACCCCCAAACCTGTTCATCCATTCCCCCAAAAAAGCACTATGTGGGGGCCTCTCAGAGGCTTGATGTTTTCTATCTTCTGGCAGAGGGCTGAGAACTTCGGTGATGTTGAGTGTGGTATGGGTAATGCATTAATAGAGGAACACAAAGCCATGTCTCTTGAGATTTTTATGAAAAAGGGAGTGAAACTAGGGTCTGCTCCTAATTTTTGGCCAATCTTTAAACTCCAGAGTGGGATAACTTTTGGCTCCTATTGGGCCACCCGACCGTGACCGTGACTGTGTCTTGGCTTCTGGGTGGGGCTGACCTGTGGTCCTTTTCTCTCTGTACCTGTAGGCGTGGGGTGGAATATACTGGAGATCAAAACTGCGACCTAGACCATGGTGCACAACCACACAAGTTTCATCTCTGGGCTCTGACCACCCTTACTGTCACTAAGCTTCATCTGCCTCCAATCCTGGGCTTGAACCCTAAAACTGGTGGAGAAACTCAGTGCTTCCCCAAACAGATTCATTTCAAACACCTTAGAAGGTATGTTTCCTCCAGAAGACCAGAGTTGCTTCTTTTGAACTTCTCATTCCTTGGGCGTCATCCCAAAGTCCGTCCACATCTCCCCCTTCAGGAGCAGCACTCCCTCACGGCCCTGTCTGGTACAGGCACAGACTGTCATGCTTGATTCACAGACAAGCTGTGCTAGAGGAAAGCTCTGGGACTCACCAGGGGCCGTGGGATGGGCTTCTGGGGCTTCTTGGAGCCCAGCTTCTTCATGGCATTGTAGTACTTCTTCTGCTCCTCTGTCATGAAGATGTCCTGGCCCCCTAAGTGCAGAGAGGGCCACACTGTTATTACAGCAAGAAGAACCCCCCAGGGATACCAAAATCAGAACAGGCAGGAGAGGAAGGATCACATCAGCCTTCTCCCCTCCTCTGCAGATAGACACACCAAGCCCAGCATCAAGCAGCGTCTTGCCACAACCAGCATTAGAACGGTGGGACTCAGTTCCATGGCTGACTCCCTGCCTGGGTCTCTAAAGCAAAGCCAGTTTCTGTTCTCCAGGGAGCCAGAAATGCTACCCAGAAATAGAGGGTGGGGAGGGTTGGGAAACTGGACTCAACGAGAAGGTACGTGTTGGCTGAAGTCCGAGCCTCGGATCGGGCCTGTTCATTCCAGTGAAATTCTTTGGGCTTCTAGAGTCACAGTCCCTTCCAGGGAGCAAGGGATTTCCTGAGGACCTTAAAGCAAAGACTCTAGGACAGTCCTTAAATCCTTTCTGGAGAGGAGGTGCTGAGGACAATTATTGCCTTATCCTTGGGTCGTTGGTCTCAGAGGGACCTTTGGTTCACTTGAGGCCCTGCCAGTCACACTGCCCTCTGCTGTACGGTGCCAGAAACTGCACCACCGAAGATGTCTTCCTCCCTTAGGGTTGGGTATGAGTTTTTCTTTAGGGACTCTTTGGATTTCCTTCATTCAAATTCTCACCTTTATCTTCCTGACACGATTTGAAAGCCACCCATTTCAACAGCATGCTTGCGAAAGTTAGTCCCTGCAAATGCTGGGAAAATGGGCTGAGATCTGTGGAATCTGAGAGGAGTTCTGAGATCTGTGGACACAAAGCGCTTCCTGGGAGGACCATCTTTGTGGGGCAGAGAAGGAAAGAGCAAGGGCAGGGTGTAGGTGAGCTCCGGGTGAGCTCATGCTGAGAATTCTGACCAAGGATTCAGCAGTTTATCAGTGATCCCGGCCTGGTCTTTGGCTCATCTCCCTCCATGACTAATATCTCTCTCTGTAATCTGTCTCTAGGCCTCAGTTTCCTCACCCTGTAAAATGGGAGAAACGATTGCTTGAATAATCCCAAAGTTCCCCAGGGTACTGGTCACACTGATCAGCACTGTCTTGTCGCAGGCCTCTCCTGCCCTCTTCTTATGCCCAGAACCCTGGGCAAGGATTTCCTGTGAGTGGGATGCCTGCCCCACTCGGTGTATATTTTAAATTGTTAATAGTAACAGCGTCTGGTGCTCACGGTATGCTCGGTCCTAACCTCAGTGCTCTTTGTTCAGGGTTTTGTTCACCCCTCACCACAATCCAGAGAGTAGGTATTATTAGCCCCCATTGAATGAATGAGAAAACGGAGACTCAGAGAGGCTTAAAATATTGCCAGCACGAGCCATCCACAAGTAGCTGAGTCAGAAATGCAAACCCCGCTTTGCATGTGCTCCGTGACTTATCCATTCAGCTCCTTTTCTCTCTGGATCTCAGCTACACAAATCTAAATCAGCACCTATCTGCTTCAGGGGTATGGAGGGCATTAAATGAAAGGATCGTATGAAAGTGCTTTATACCTTTATTGCCCTGCTATTTTCTTGTAAACACAAGAGGTTATCTGGAATTGGATTCCTGTTCCTCAGAGTCGGCACCCTTGGAGCCACAAGCATTCCTCCCCATCCCAGGGAGCGTTGGGATTTTGCCAGTGCTGGGCCATCGCCTTTCCTGAGGTGTTCTCACTCAGTCCTTTGTGGCGATCAGAGCCCCCAGCAGAGCAGCAAGTTCTGGATCCCCTTCTTTCCTTGTTTGTATTCTCCCAGCGCTTACCTGGAACACATCTAACACACCTGGTTCCAGCTGGGAGGACCAAGGTCCCTTTGGGATGGGAACCCTGAGTGAGAATGTTACGGGGCATTGCTGGCAGAGAGAAATGCACCTCTTCCAGCAGCAGCAATGAGGGAGCAAGGGTTAGCACTGATATTAAAGTGAAGGGCTGCGAGGAGTGTTGGCTTTTGTTGGGAGGCCAGACCTGGCTGAGGAACGGGAAACAGATGGCTTAGAACTATGGCAGAAACCAGAAACCCCTGAGCCCCACTTATCTTTTTCTTCTGTTGATTGAAGTTGTCAATTATGACCCCAACGAAGAGATTCAGTGTGAAGAAGCCTCCGAAGATGATGAAGATGACGAAGTACAAATACATGTACACGTTGTCCTCCCACTTGGGCTGCATGTTGACCTGTGACCAGACAAGTTACAGTGGGAAGGAGGGTGGGTGTCTCCGTTCAGGCGCACTCTCAAAGCCAAGCCTGAGACAGGGACCTGGGCGCAGGTGATTTATTTGGGAGGTGATCCGAGGAAGCAGGAATGAGGGAGTAGGGGAGAAAAAGCGGGAACGGGAGAAGAGCCCGTGAAGAGGCTGTTGGTAAGCAGGACGTCATTGTGGGCAACTGGAGCGCAATCCTGCTGGGTCCTCTGAGTGACTGTGTAGAGCACATGCAGGATCACCAAGGGACAGGGAAGCTGGAGCATTTGTCCACAGACTCCAAAACTTATCGGTAAGGGTTGCCTCTGGGGACATTATATCCCCATTCCTTGGGGGAGGAGCTGCTGAACATGCTCCTAAGCCCTGAAGTCTTCAAACAGAATCAGAAGTGCAGCCTGCAGGTGAAATCAGACGTGGGCTAAGGGAAGAGGTGGCAGGAAATCGACAGAACCTGCCACAGGAGGAAGGGGCCATTCCCCACCAGTGTCTCCCCAGCCTGGCTTTTTTGATAGTTCCTGAGATTCTACCTCATTCCTTCCAAAGCCCCTTGATTCCAGCCACTACCCTCGCCCCTGTCCAGGGAGCGGCTCACGTGAACTGCCTCTTAGAGGTTATCTGATGGTTTCCTCAACAGTGAGCAGAGGAAGGCCTCGAGAAGCCTGGGGAGTGTGCATGAAAGGGAATAGGCTCAGTGGCTGAAACACCCATGGAGAGCCAGCTGGACAGTGCTGCAGGCAGGCAGAATGTGAAGCTGGGGGTGATCGCCTCTCCCAGCACCAGGGTCATCTCCATTTCATTTCAAATGCAGACCGATATGGGTAGGACGCACAGAGGCTTGGGCTGCAGGCACAGTGGGCTGAGACTCACCTCCCGGGAATCAACAGCTGCATACATAATGTCCATCCAGCCTTTAAAGGTTGCCTGGAGACAAGGAGCAGAGGCCACTCAGTGTCTGCCCGTTCGTCTACACTGGACCCTTCCCAAGCCATGGTGACCAAGTGAGAGAGGGCAGAGTCCTGAGTCGGAAAAGGCTTGGGCAGCAAGAATAAAAGGGAAGGTTCCCTTGCGTTACTTAACTAATCCCATATGATGATCTAAAGTAATTCCACATATGGTTGTTTAAGAATAGGGTGGCATTAAAGACACAGAGCCTTCCAGAATGTAGTACGGTCTGAGGACTGAGTGACTAGGTGTCTGGTTCTAGTGCCAACTGCTACCAGGCTGCTCTGTGCACTTGCCTGTTTTCCCCTCTCAGGGCTGCCATTTTCTCAGCCACTTTCCCAGCTCATGCACATGATGTAAGAATGGGACATCTTCCAGATGGAGCAGTTGGGAATAGAAGACCCCCACATTCCTGCCTTCAGCTTTAGAATTATTGAGGTCTGGAACCTGGGTGTGCCTTCCAGCATATTCAGAGCATGAAAGACCCCTCAGGTCTTGCACTCCTAGGCCTGTTACAGCACTTGATGAGCTGTTTTGATTCACTTATTAGTCTGTTTCTCTCATGCAGCCTCAGTGTCCAAGGCCAGTTCTGGGCTGTATCTCCCGGGGCTGAGTTGCCATGCCTGGCATACCAGAGCCACTCAGAGATTATTTGTTGAATACATGCAAGAACAATTGGCGGAATGTAGAAACTCAAGAGTAACTGCGCGACAAATGTATAAGTAATTGCACTAACCCTTGAATAAACAGAGGACTGAAGGAACAGGTGGATGAGGGCAAGCAATAAACGATTGAATGGATGATGGGAGAAAGAAAGATGGTGTGAATGTGTTTGACTGTCATTATCACTAACCTATGACAACAGATCTAATTAGATATAATTTATTACCATTTAGGAAATGATGTGAAGTTGAAGACTGAACACGGGACTATGCCTTGTCCATTGTGTACAGGTTCTGTGTTTTAAGTCACCACCTTTATGCTATTCTACTAGCCCAGTCTATTGTGTCCAGGTTCTGGGTTATAAGTCAGCACCTTTATGCTATTCTACTAGCCCAGTCTATTGTGACCAGGTTCTGTGTTATAAGTCACCACCTTTATGCTATTCTACTAGCCCAGTCTATTGTGTACAGGTTCTGTGTTTTAAGTCAGCACCTTTATGCTATTCTACTAGCCCAGTCTATTGTGTACAGGTTCTGGGTTTTAAGTCACCACCTTTATGCTATCCGACTAGCCCAGTCTATTGTGACCAGGTTCTGTGTTTTAAGTCAGCACCTTTATGCTATTCTACTAGCCCAGTCTATTGTGTCCAGGTTCTGTGTTTTATGTCAGCACCTTTATGCTATTCTACTAGCCCAGTCTATTGTGTCCAGGTTCTGTGTTTTAAGTCAGCACCTTTATGCTATTCTACTAGCCCAGTCTATTGTGTCCAGGTTCTGTGTTATAAGTCAGCACCTTTATGCTATTCTACTAGCCCAGTCTATTGTGTCCAGGTTCTGTGTTTTAAGTCAGCACCTTTATGCTTTTCTACTAGCCCAGTCTATTGTGTCCAGGTTCTGTGTTTTATGTCACTACCTTTATGCTATTCTACTAGTCCAGTCTATTGTGACCAGGTGCTGTGTTTTATATCACCACCTTTATGCTATTCTACTAGCCCAGTCTATTGTGTACAGGTACTGTGTTTTATGTCACTACCTTTATGCTATTCTACTAGTCCAGTCTATTGTGACCAGGTACTGTGTTTTATATCAGCACCTTTATGCTATTCTACTAGCCCAGTCTATTTTGTACAGGTTCTGTGTTTTATATCAGCACCTTTATGCTATTCTACTAGCCCAGTCTATTGTGTCCAGGTTCTGTGTTATAAGTCAGCACCTTTATGCTATTCTACTAGCCCAGTCTATTGTGTCCAGGTTCTGTGTTATAAGTCAGCACCTTTATGCTATTCTACTAGCCCAGTCTATTGTGTCCAGGTTCTGTGTTATAAGTCAGCACCTTTATGCTATTCTACTAGCCCAGTCTATTGTGTCCAGGTTCTGTGTTTTAAGTCAGCAGCTTTATGCTATTCTACTAGCCCAGTCTATTGTGTCCAGGTACTGGGTTTTAAGTCACCACCTTTATGCTATCTGACTAGCCCAGTCTATTGTGACCAGGTTCTGTGTTATAAGTTACCACCTTTATGCTATTCTACTAGCCCAGTCTATTGTGTCCAGGTTCTGTGTTTTATGTCAGCACCTTTATGCTATTCTACTAGCCCAGTCTATTGTGTACAGGTTCTGTGTTTTAAGTCAGCACCTTTATGCTATTCTACTAGCCCAGTCTATTGTGTCCAGGTTCTGTGTTTTAAGTCAGCACCTTTATGCTATTCTACTAGCCCAGTCTATTGTGTCCAGGTTCTGTGTTTTATGTCACCACCTTTATGCTATTCTACTAGCCCAGTCTATTGTGACCAGGTTCTGTGTTTTATGTCACTACCTTTATGCTATTCTACTAGCCAGTCTATTGTGTCCAGGTTCTGTGTTTTATGTCACCACCTTTATGCTATTCTACTAGCCCAGTCTATTGTGTCCAGGTTCTGTGTTTTATGTCACCACCTTTATGCTATTCTACTAGCCCAGTCTATTGTGACCAGGTTCTGTGTTTTATGTCACCACCTTTATGCTATTCTACTAGCCCAGTCTATTGTGACCAGGTTCTGTGTTTTAAGTCAGCACCTTTATGCTATTCTACTAGCCCAGTCTATTGTGACCAGGTTCTGTGTTTTATGTCACCACCTTTATGCTATTCTACTAGCCCAGTCTATTGTGTACAGGTACTGTGTTTTATGTCAGCACCTTTATGCTATTCTACTAGCCCAGTCTATTGTGACCAGGTACTGTGTTATAAGTCAGCACCTTTATGCTATTCTACTAGCCCAGTCTATTGTGTCCAGGTTCTGTGTTTTATGTCAGCACCTTTATGCTATTCTACAAGCCCAGTCTATTGTGACCAGGTTCTGTGTTTTATGTCACCACCTTTATGCTATTCTACTAGCCCAGTCTATTGTGACCAGGTACTGTGTTATAAGTCAGCACCTTTATGCTATTCTACTAGCCCAGTCTATTGTGTCCAGGTACTGTGTTATAAGTCAGCACCTTTATGCTATTCTACTAGCCCAGTCTATTGTGACCAGGTTCTGTGTTTTATGTCACCACCTTTATGCTATTCTACTAGCCCAGTCTATTGTGTACAGGTACTGTGTTTTATGTCAGCACCTTTATGCTATTCTACTAGCCCAGTCTATTGTGACCAGGTACTGTGTTATAAGTGAGCACCTTTATGCTATTCTACTAGCCCAGTCTATTGTGTCCAGGTACTGTGTTATAAGTCAGCACCTTTATGCTATTCTACTAGCCCAGTCTATTGTGACCAGGTTCTGTGTTTTATGTCACCACCTTTATGCTATTCTACTAGCCCAGTCTATTGTGACCAGGTTCTGTGTTATAAGTCAGCACCTTTATGCTATTCTACTAGTCCAGTCTATTGTGACCAGGTTCTGTGTTTTATGTCACCACCTTTATGCTATTCTACTAGCCCAGTCTATTGTGTACAGGTTCTGTGTTATAAGTCAGCACCTTTATGCTATTCTACTAGCCCAGTCTATTGTGTACAGGTTCTGTGTTTTAAGTCACCACCTTTATGCTATTCTACTAGCCCAGTCTATTGTGTCCAGGTTCTGTGTTCTAAGTCAGCACCTTTATGCTATTCTACTAGCCCAGTCTATTGTGACCAGGTTCTGTGTTTATGTCACCACCTTTATGCTATTCTACTCGCCCACACTTGTGTAATTGCACCACCATGAGATCATAGTCACTAGGAAGGCCCTCTAGACTCGTGGTGTGGTCTGGAAGAACAGAGAATGACCTTAGTTCACACTGAGTGCTACTCCTTGCAAGGTCCCCACATAGCATCTTCTGGCCACCCACACTCTCCATCTTATTGAGCAGCCAAAGCAAGAGATACGGTCGATGTCACGGTTGACTCACCACCTGCAGAAGTGCAAGGTAACCCATTGCGACATTATCAAAGTTGACTTTCACGTTGACCCAGAAGAAACTGCGGGTGGAGTTTTGAATCTCACACTCAGTCTTGTTGTTCACAATTGACAAAGGTACAAGTGAAAACTCTCCATCGGTATAGTTGATGCACCTCCAAAACTTCCCTGCGAAGAGGTTCACGCCCATGATGCTGAAGATGAGCCAGAAGATGAGGCAGACGAGGAGGACGTTCATGATGGATGGGATGGCGCCCACCAGGGCATCCACCACTACCTGGTGGGAGACAGAGAAGGACCTGGAATCTCCTTATGCCCCACTCTCTCTGCTGGATTCTAGCTCTTTCTATACTCATTCAGTCTGCTTCATGAGCCAGTGGCCTTTGGAAGCAGCAAGAGAAGCGGGTTAATTAGTGCAGTAATTCAGACTCAGCAGACTGAGAGACACTGGGCAACTGGAGATGGATTTAGACCTTGTTCCCTAATCTTCATTCAGGGAGGGTTGCAGTGAGGAGATGGATGGGTTTGCAAGCATACCCCACTCATTTAGAGGTGTGAGTGTGTGTGTGTTGTACTTGCACATACAGCCTTCTAGAACCTTGACTTGCTCTTCTTAAATATCACACATAAAGCACAAATGCAATTTAAATACAAGTACGAATTGGTCAAGAACTAGTGAAACCTAAATCCATATTCACAAAATAGCTCATTTGTAAATAAGCAAATGAGAATCTGTCAGATACAAAATAAGATAAATTTCAAACTATTTTAGTCTTCAGCTCCTAGTGTTTGTAAAGGCACAAGTTAATTTCAAAAGCCCACTTTCGTTTCTAAAGCCATGATGACTGCTTACAGCCAATGGTAAAGGAGCAAAGCAAAATCTTCCTTTCCACTGGGGAGCCCTTTGTACTCATGAAGAAGAGGTGGGTGTCAATCAGCAGTCCCTGAGACAAAGCTCAGGCTGTGAGCATTCTGTCCTGACAGAGGCAGTGAGGGCAAGGTGGAGGCTGACGGTGGTGGATAAGGTGGATGGAAGGGAAAAATCTGAAAACTCTCGATTGCATTAGATTGGAGAGACGAGGCATTCCAGTGGGTGGCAGCTGAGGCACTGAGCTGATGATGTCACTACTCTTAAATGAAGTATCGGATGAAAGACTCATTTGCCATGGAAAGACAGAGAACTTGAGATGTTCTGGAGATGTCGGCAATAAGAGACAGAGTTGGGGGACTGAGATGACAGAAGCTTCTGGAGCCGTGATTCAGGATCACTCACTAAGAGCAAGATGCCTGAGTCCTGGTGGCTGTGAAGTTTATGGGTGACAAGGGAAAAGGGGGCCACAAAAGGACTTGGAAAAGAACTAAGGGAGTCAGGACTTGCAGCACCGTAACACTCAGAGCAGGAAATAGACTCAGAACCGACCTTCGGAGAGGGGTCCGGAGCTTGGGGTTGGTGGGTTGGAGGGCAAAAATGGGGAGGGTCACCTGCAGATCAGATGAGGTTTTTGTTTTTTGAGACGAAGTCTTGTTATGTCACCCAGGCCAGAGTGCAATGGCGTAATCTCAGCTCACTGCCACCTCCACCTCCTGGGTTCATGAGATTCTCCTGCCTCAGCCTCTCGAGTAGCTGGGATTACAGGTGCATGCCACCATGGCTGGCTAATTTTTGTACTTTTAGTAGAGACAGGGCTTCGCCATGTTGGCCAGGCTGGTTTTGAACTCCTAACCTCAGGTGATCTGCTGGACTCAGCCTCCCAAAATGCCAGGATTACAGGCATGAGCCAGATGAGAGAAGTTTTAAGATCAGACTTACCCGCATGCCTTCAAACCGAGACAGAGCCCGCAGTGGCCTCAGAGCACGAAGGGTTCGAAGGGCTTTGATGGGAGCCACTTCAGAATATTCCAGGATCTTCGCTGTGAGACTTGTCAGTGAGATCTGAGTGCAGGACAGAGCAGACACACCATTCTAGGTTCCTGAAGGGCAGTTCTGGTGGAAGGAGACGGGAACTCCCTGCCAGCCTCCCATCCCTACACGGCTAAGCCATTTTCCTAGCTCCCACCTTATTTTGAACTCCAATGATAGGTCTAGAAAGAGTTCAGTCTTTTCCCTTCTATTAAAAATTTTATTCATCACTCTCTTAACAATCTAAGCAAGAAAAACTCAGTCTCAAACATCACCAACCCCTAGTCTGTAGGCGGCCATGCTCCTGGTGTATTAAATCAACTCATCCTTTCCTCTCTAGGGGCAGCAGTCAGGCCTCAGCAACCTTGAAACTGACTATTAGAGGCTTGGAGACATGATGTCCCTCACAGGGGCTATGCCGAGGGTCTGTTTTGAGGAACATAGTAGTCTCAATTATATTTTCTCAGAGAAGTGGGGTGGAAAGAATAGTGGTTTGTGTGGGGTCTAATTCCCTCTTGAGCCCTGATATTTTTGTGACCTTGGGTTAATGCCCTCCTAGTCCAGGGTAGTTCGTTGTAAAATGAAAAAAATCAGACTAAGAGAATTCCAAAGTTCTGATCGCTCTGTAGTTCTTCAGACATTTCTGGTATATGTCCGTGAGATTTTATCTGCTTCGGTAGATATCTGAGATACGTTGATTGGCTGGTAAGCCCCTGTTGGTCCGTCAGCTAAGTGGTAGTCCAAAGATGGCAAAGGACAAAAACTGATATGGAAAAAAAAGGTCATCCTTTCTAGGAACTATGAAGGTGCCAGGGAGATGTCATGTACACGGGCTTGAGCCTGTGAGATCTTAGCCACGCCATGGATGGTGGGCTGAATTCAGGCTCAGTTTATCCTGGCAGCTAGGTGGGATGTACATAGGAGCTTCTGAAAAGAAGGGCTTTATAATTGAGTGCCAGAGCCCCAACCAATGCCTGTTTTTTGGATGAGTGTCTTATTCCACCAGGACAAAGAACTGGAATACAAAGAACCCCCTTCTTTCATTCATGCAAGGCTCCAGACACCAGCAGGTGAAACCCAACTGCCTTGCTGCCTGAGGGCAAGATTTGGGGTCAGTGCCACACTGAATCCTCTTCAGTCTTTTGCTCAGACCCCTGGGAAGTCTGCCTCACATGGATCATCTGCAGCTGTGGCAGACAGGTGCTGGTACCTCTCCAGTAAAGTCCATCCACCCAAGCCCACTTCCGTTCCTACTGCTCAGCCCACCAGCCTCCCAAGTGATCTTCAGGCCCCAGTACTGCATCCAGGCATCTATTCTTCACTGAAAATCTGATTATGGTCATGTCTTTCTCTTACTCCGAAACTTCACTGGCACCTGATCACCCTTAGGATAGAGAGTTGAACGGAAGGATGGAAGAAACGAAGAAAGAAAATAGTATGAAAGCCGGGAATAGTGGATGGATAGATGAGATGGGGGGACAGGAAAAGGATGGATGTCTGGGTGACATGGCTGATGCATGAATGGAAAGATGGGGAGTTGGATAGAACAGATGAATGGAAGAAATTAGTGAATGATTGGAAGGTTGATAGGATGGATGAATGGATGATGAATGAAAGCGAAAGGGATGATGAACAGATAAGTGGAAGACAGGAAGGATAGATGGATGGTTGAAGCAAAATGGAAAGATGGAAGCATAAGTGGATAGAAGGATGAGTGAGCAGAAGGACGCTTGGATGGAAGATGCACGAATGGGTGAGCAGAGCATTAGATGACTGGACAGTGCGATAGAAGAATGAACCAAAGACAGAAAGATATAAGGGTTAAGGATGATGAAGAGATGGCAGGAAGTTTAGGGTAAATGACTGGGCAGAAGAGAAGAGGGAAAGAAGAATGGGAATGGACGGAGGGATGGAAAGAGAGGACTGACGGAGGCGTACAGCTGGAAGAAATAAAGATGGACGGATGTTTGGGAGGAAGGAAAATGGAAGACTGAATCACTGGGAAGACAGAAGGAGAAATGTATGGAAGGAAGGATGGTTGGAAGGAAGAATCACAGGAGGATGGATGGAATGAGTGCGTGACTGTTTAAGGTGACGAGGACTGAGACTGCTGAGACTGACATAGACAGGAGTGACTGTGCCCCTAACAGGGGTGCGGCACCAGAATAAGTAATTTTCCTTTCATTTATGGATAATTATTATATATGCACAGAATTATCGCTCGTGACTCAGGTTTCAGGCCTCACAGCTAATCCCTGCGGTACCGTGGCCTAAGTCTGCTAGAGCATTGGCAACAGGGAAGAAGAGCATTGAATGCACAGACCTGCTGTGGAGGACCTGCCAGCACAGGAAGATGGACAGGATGTTCCGTGCTGGACCTCGTCCAGCTTCAGGAGGCAAGCACCAAATACAGACACATTTCCTGACACCTCTGCCATGCAGACCTTGCTGCTGGCAGCTGCTGGAGTTGAGCAGGCAGAGACAAACACAGCACATGCCTCACCCTGCTTGCAGGAACTCTCCGTTATGCGGCAGTGAACAAATAACTCAGGTAACCGTGTTGCAAAGTGAAGAAGGTAGGGCCTAGACAGTGACTGAGCAATGTCGTAGTTAGGACGAGGAAGAGATGATGCTGGGGAATCACGTGTCTGATGTGAGGAGCACACAGTACATTCCTTCCTGCAGGGGTTGCTGGTCGCAGCTGAACACATGAACTCCAGCTCATTACCTCTCCCTTTCAGTGCCACTGGGGAGGAGGCAGCTGTATAAGCCCAGTGGTTCTCACCGTGGCTGCACTTTGGAAATGCCTGGAGCATTTATAAAATACAGATGCCTGGGCCCCACCCAAGACCAGTAAGATCAGAATCTCTAGGGTAGTCATGTTCGTTCGCTGCGTATTTCAGAGCTCCCCAGGCGATTCTAAAGTGTAGCCAGATGTGAGGACCTCAGAGCAGCAGGTGGGAAGATGCTCTGCGCTCACAGTTTATGGCTCCCCGAGGTCCAGAAGCCCCATCTGTGGAAGCAGGACCAGAAGAC
The DNA here is from genome assembly GCF_049354715.1 of Callithrix jacchus. Lineage (NCBI taxonomy): Eukaryota > Metazoa > Chordata > Mammalia > Primates > Cebidae > Callithrix > Callithrix jacchus. The sequence continues at coordinate 76,581,763 of NC_133518.1, forward strand.
TTCTGACAGCGGCATGCGTCATCTCACGTTGGATGTAAAATGCAGAGGATTGCAGTGGTCTTCGGAATAGAGACCTAACAACTCACCTAACGGTCACTATTGTGTCACAATCATGTGCTACCTGGACTTTACCACTCATGGGTGTGTGCAGGGCTATTCTCAGACTCTCACTAAATGCTCAAAGCTTTTCTTCGTAGTAGCCCATGAGGGCGGCCAGGTCTCTGAGCTTCTTTTGCACTAGCTGTAGCGGGAATCAGAGGGGGGACCCTAAACCCCACATGTTCCCACTGAGCCACTCACATTCACAATGAGGAAGTCCAGCCAGCACCAGGCATTGGTGAAGTACTTCTTGAAGCCATAGGCCACCCACTTAAGCAGCATCTCGAACACAAAGATAAAGGTGAAGACCCTGTCCGTGTACTCCAGCAGAGCTTTCACCGTGGGCTTCTGGTCCAGGTAATAGTCTTCAAAGGCCTGGAAGGAAGAAAGGATGCAGAATGGCAAGGTGCCTGGACCCACAGCACTGGGGCCCAGACCTATACAAACCCAGCAAGCCCTGTCCACAGTCCCTGGAAGAGGAGTCGGTAGCCAGCTTGCCGGTAGCATTTTGTTTGCTGTGGGGAGGATGGCGGAGGAGGTACTGTGAGCTACAAAGCATGGCTTCTTCAGGGCCAACAGGGACACGCAGCCCTGCTGATACTTGCAGGGATGCTGAATGCAAGGGAGAGAGAAAACCTTCTCAAATTGGACTTTGGAAGTGAACCAAAAGGATGCTAACAGTGACTTTGTTTAAAAATAAAACCATCAACAGATGTTCACAGGCAGTTTACAAAAGTGAAAGTAAGAGTTGCCAACACACCTCTGAAAAAGAATGTTCTATCTCAGTGGTAATCAAGGAAATTCTAATTAAAAGATGACGCCGTTTTTGTTTTATCAGACGGGTGGAGATGGAAAAGAGTGGGGGAAGCCCCAGGATGCTGTGGCTGTGGGGAGCTGCCACTCTTCACACGGGCCAGTCCTGGGTGAAGCCAAATTGTCAGTGTGACTCGAGGGTTTCGGGAACCCAGCAAGTCCTCCTTCAAGCACTTATCCTAAGGACACTGGAGGCCATTGGTGCCCACTCAGGTCCTCTCTAAGGGGCCATTGCCCCATCCTTCATCTGCTGGGAGTGTCGGCTGCTAAGAGTTCATCGATGCAGACACCCCCTTTACCTAATGGCTTTGCAGGGCTGGAGGGAACTGTGTCCACCTTGGAAAATGCTTATCCCCCTGGGGCCACCCTCAGCCAGGGACACTGGCGGCGGGGTGTACAAGGCTGCCTCCTTTCCCTCAATGTGGGACAGCTCTGTGGTGCCCTCTCTGCTTCAGCACTTTCCGTGGGATCAGCCGAAGTCGGATTTCAACTGAACCCACATCTTTTCTTAGCTTCCAGTTATGCGTCTGGGATCAGGACTAAGACAGGAGATTATCCAGCATCTCTGGGGGAGTACACATAGGGAATATTCCACATGTATTAGAAGTAAACATATGATTGGTTGAATAAATTACAAAGGAATATGCCATAGCCATTAAATGACATAATATGAGAAAATGTACTGAGGCTATAGAAAGCGTGAATGTGGTTTTATTTTTATAATGTGTGTATAGTTTATGCATAAGAAAGATGAGAAGGAGGTATACCAGAATGCTTTCAAAGTGAGCTCTCTGAGTGATAGGGAAATGGATGACTTTTTTCTTCTTTACCTTTTTCTATAATTTCCAAGTATTTTTTTGGTACTTTACTTTGTCAGATGAAAATGCATGTTATTTTTAAAAGGTACTCAAAGTGAAAGCCTAAAGAAGACTAAATTTGGTGCCAGCCTGTTCAGTCCCATGGGGAAGGAGATGGGAGGGAAGGGAGGGCTGCAGGGGGGCGGGCTGGGCTGGAACAGTGCTGCTGGTCTGAGCTTCCTCCTGGGAATGTGGGGGGTGGGCCTGGGTGTGAGGAGAAGGGGGTCAGAGAGAGAAGAGAGGGAGCAAGGGAGAGTGGAGAAGAGAAGTGAGGAGAGAAAGCCCACAAGCCAGTGAGGCAGTGAGGACAGCATCTGGCCCATAGCACATGTGGTTATTATTTTAATCCAGGAGGACGGGAAGGAGAGGAGCGTAGATGTGGACAAAGCACTGCCCAGCCCCCTCTTGCTCTGCAACTCGGCCTCTGCACTGTGCTGAGGTCTGTGAGGACAATGACCGCCCTGTGCCAGGTCACTGGGCACCTGCAGCCGCTGCCTCACCTTCCCCATTGAACCCAAGATGGCAGACCAGTCCCTGCCCCGAAACTCTTCTCCGTTGGCTTTGCACTATGGCCGCCCTGGTTTCCCGCTCACCTCTCAGATCCTGCCTTCTCCTGCACCTGTGCTCCTCCCTAAGGCTGAGGCCACACAACGAGCAGTTTTGTCACCCTCCCTGGCAATCTGGCATTTAGGTGGAGGCCCAGATATTTAGTAGGTGTTCTTTTGTTGTTTTTTGAGATGGAGTCTTGCTCTGTTGCCAGGCAGGGGTTCAGTAGCATGATCTCAACTCACTGCAACTTCTGCCTCCCGGGTTCAAGTGATTCTCCTGCCTTAGCCACCTGAGTAGCTGGGACTACAGGGGCGTGCCACCACGCCCAGCTAATTTTTGTATTTTTAGTAGAGACGGGGTTTCACCATGTTGACAAGGATGGCCTCGATCTCCTGATCTTGTGATCCGCTTTCTTTGGCCTCCCAGAGTTCTGGGATTACAGGCATGGGCCAGCACGCCCGGCCTAGTAGGTGGTTTTTAGACAGTAAATGACACATGAGACTTAAGATGAGTGAAATCACTGGGAGCCGTGAATCAGAAGAGTGGGACTGTAGTTCTAGCCCTTCTACTAATTACCTGTGACCCTGGACTGTAGTCCCAGTCCTTCAACTAATTAGCTGAAGCCCCTCATGCCTTTGGGCTTCGACTTCCTCATCTAGAAAATGCAGACAACTGGGGATGGTAAGCCTCTGCCTGTGTCTATGTCCACCTTGGTCTATTGGGGGAGTAGTTGAGATTGTGTAGGAAGGCTAAGCCACAGTACAGAGAGAAACTTCCTTCTTTGTTCTACAAAGCCCAGTATTCAGCCAGGCCCTTAGATATGTCTCCCAACTGGGAATCTCTATTCCCATAAGGCCTTGTTATTCGAAGTGTGGGTCACTGAGGGCAGCAGCGCCACCATCACCTGGGAGCCTGTTGGAAATGCAAATTCTCAGACTCTGCCACAGATCTTGGAATGAGAATCTGCATTTGAACAAGCTCCTGGGGGGATCAAATGTTGAGGAGCGCGACTGTAATGACTTTCTGTGAGCTTTAAAGGAGTAATTAGTAGCATTTGGAAGTGGTTTGATAAGGAAAGATAGTCCTCTTTGTACTTCTATAGGCCTTCAGAGAAGGCCGTGTATGGGGAGGTCAGAGGATGGGAAGCCAGGGGCTTTGGGATTAAATAAAGGCAAAGCTGGGTTTTGCTACTGACAAGTTGGACCTTGGACAAGTCTTTTAAACATTTTGAGTGTCAGTTTCCCTATCTCTACGGGGAGATGCTTATACTCTCACTCAAAGGCTTGCAGCCAGGTTTGTCAGGCCAGGGCATGGGCACCTTGAACACCCCCCGTGCCCTGCTGCTAAGAGGGGCCCTACCCTGGGCTGCAGCTCTTCTTCCAGTGACAGGTAGGGGACTTTCTGCTCAGGAGTCAGGAGAACCCACCAATGCAGCTCCAGGGTCTTTGGATTGCAGGAGATTCCTATCTGGAGGATTTGGGGTCAAGGACTATGCCTCCCCTTACCAGAGATCCACTGCTGAGCAGGATCATGAAGATGATGAAGCTCTCAAACCAGCTGTGCTCCACGATACGGTAGCAGGTCTTGCGCACCTGCCAGCCCACGTCCCACGGACTACTGGTGGCATCCACTTTGCAGCAGGGACAGCGGCGAATGCATCCTGTGGGGAGAGGTGGCTGATGCTGGGTGATGCCCACTGGGCAGAGGGGATCATTTCTGCTCCTGCTGCAGAGAAACCACTCTGCTAAGAAACCCACTCATCCCCTTGGAAAAGAATTCTTTCCTGGAGTATTGGAGAAGAGGGCTCCCTTCCAGGCAGTCCCTCAATCCAGACCTGTAGGTGTTCCTCTTCATCATCAGTCTTGCACACTCTGATGTTTTCCTAGCCATGTCCTTCTTACAGATGGTACCAGCAGTCCCTGTCCTTCTGCCTACCTATACCTGGAAAACAGACAAGCTATGGGGTATGAGCCTGGGAGTGTCTGAGGGGGGCTCCGAGCCCAAGCTGATCTGAGGGGCCATGGCATGGCTGGGATGGGGATTGGGTCCAGCCCATCCCAGGATCAAATACAACTAGTAATAGAAACTCAAGTGTTTAAAGTATTTTGTCTATGTGTTTTTAGAAACCATCGAGGCCACAATTCCCTTCATAGAATGAACTCTTGATTCATTCATTGCACAAGTATTTATTGAGAATATAATGTCCCTCACTGCTCTAAACGCTGAGAAGAAAGATGACTAAGACACAGGTTCTGCTTTTAAGAGCTAAACAGAAGACTGAGGGAAGCAGGTACATCACAGCCCTCCTCTGGGTCCTTCATGGTCCGAATCAAGAGTTTTCGGTGATGTTTATGGTGGTGACCAAGAGGTCTGGTTTAGAACTCAGGGAGGGGTTTTTGAGGGTAACAAGGAAGGCACACGTCTCTCCGTGGTGTCTGACAGGGCATGGGATGCAGATACCGCGGCCAGGCTGCTGCCAGCTGGGGCATGTGTGTCTGATGCTGGTGCCCTCAAGCCTGGCAGTGAGGCAGCAAGTAGGCATGGCTTGTTTGTCTCCTGTGGACCCCAGGCCAGCGCCCTGGACCCAGAGGTGCCCAGGTGAGTGTTTGTTCAACTGGATTCTGGCCCTAATTAACATCAGTGTGAGGGGGCCTGTGGCTGGCCCTTTACCTTCTGTGAAGCAGTCCTCTGGTTCTTCTAGGTCATCTGCCAGCTCGGGGATCTTCCTGAGGATCTCCTCAGGATCTGGGCAGTCCACCGTGCTGCCCTCAGAGGAGCTTGTGTCGTCCACTCCCTGCAGGAGAGAAGCCCAAGGCAGTGAACTCGTCTCTCCGCCCGGCCTGGGCAATCTCATGCGGTCACGGCCGGTCCAACTGTACCCGTGTTTGGTGCCTGGCCAGCTGAGGCCTGGAACACTGCTGTTCTCCCTGGAGCCCCAGAGGCTTAGCTGTGTGAGGCTGTAAACCTTTGGGCCCCTGATGGAGTGCTGGCAATGGCCCGAGACACCGTAATTACACCATAACGACTCTCAGCATTCACTGGGCTTGAATATTTAATCACGGAGTGCTGCTGCAGGGGCCTGCTGCCCTCCTGGCAGCTCCAGCCCTGTAATGTCTCCAGATGAATTCAATTAGGAGTTGAAGCTGCTCTCATATTAGTAAACCTGATAGCTTGGCTAATGGACCCAAATGGTGGGGCGGGTCCCCATCTGTCGCTGTCAGGCCCCTCCTGCCTAGCCAGGGTCATGGGCAAGAAAACAAAAACAAAACCAACGCCCAGAAGCTGTGTGCTGAAAACATTGAGTAGGGACGACTGGCCGGGGGAGTCCTTGGAGCATTTAGGAAGAAGCACGACATCCGCAGGCAGAATGCGGCAGCCTTCACCCAGTGGGAACCGAGCGGCTTATGCTCGTCCACAGCCCCCAGAGCCCGTCTCAGCCCTCCCTCTTATCTAACCCTGCTGTGGCCAGCCTTGCCTGGGGCACACAGCCAGCAGCTGACATTCTTCAAGCTGAAGGGCTTGATAACTTTGGGGATGAATTATGTCTTCCTTATCTCTGTGGAGCCCGGTGCCTGTCACACAGTCAGCACTCAGTGGCTAGGTGTCAAATTAAACTCTTGAATTGAAAGCAGTGTTATTAAAGACGCCTCTTTCCCCGTAGCTTCCCTGTAGCTTTCCCTGTTTTCTTCAATATTTATAAATGAAGCCACAGCATTTCTATTTACCTGTTATAAGACAATCCTAAACCTCAGATCCTACAGCTCAGACTCTACGAGGCTGCCCCTTGACCACTCACCTGTAGAGAGCCCCTCCTCAGCCCCAGGCTGTTTTTGCCTAGAGAAAATGACCTGGACAAAATAAAGCAGGGAAGAATCACAAGGGAAGACTTCCTCCTCCATGCGCTCCTCCAACCTTATTTGCTGGCTCTGGAAAATATCTGACGTTCTTTGTCCTTCGCCTTTTGTTTCCTTTTTTCTTGGCTGTCATTTTCTGGGCACTTACTTTCTTTCAGGCAGGAGCTAAACATTTGACAAGTAGCATCTCATTTAAGCCTCAAAATAATCCTACCAAACAGGCATTACCATTCAGTTTCATGGATGAAGAAATGGAGGCTCAGAGAGGGTTAGGATCTGGTCTTAAGTCCCACACCTTGTGGAGTCTCACTCTTCCTCTCCCTACAACTGTCCTGGAGTGAGACTGTGGCGATGGCATGGTAAAAGTGGAAATTGTGTGGATTGGCAGGAGGTTGCAGGGAGGGTGGTTTTAAAAATTCCCAGGATGAAAAATGAGGTTATGTGGTTGAGTGTAGCCTGGAATACCCGACCCTCACCACCACCCTCCAGCCTCTACCAGCCCACTGGTCAGTGCCTGGCTGGCTATTCAACCTCTCCAGGAAGCTCACATACCTACCTCTGCAGGGGCCTGAGGAACAGCCTTGTTTCTCCACGTCTCACCCAGGTATGGGGCCAGGTCCTCAGATGATGTTCCAGAGCGTGGGCTCCTGGGTGTCAGGAGGTCCTCACACCTCTCGACTTGCTGCAGTAGCTCCTGCTAGTGACAGAGGGTTCCAGCTGGGAGCCTGGTCCCACCCTTAGATGACCAGTTCTAAATTAGAAGGATATGCAACTCATATACAGACAGACAGGCATACACGTGCATGAAGTGAGCATGAAGACTGTAGCTATGTAGATCTGTGTTTTATCCTTGGCTCCATTAGTTATAAGATGTGTGACCTTAGGCAAGTTGTTTAACCTCTCTGATCTTCATTTTTCTCATCTTCAAAACTGAGAAGGCTAGCATCATTCAGCTGTTGTGATGACTAGACACGTTGGTGCTTGTAAAACACTCTGCATGAAGTGCTTGGCTCAACAGATGTTAGCCATGACCACTGTTATTTGTCCAGAGGTTAGGATCGTAGGGAACTTGGCCAGCTGGAGCTCCCTCAGAGCCCCAAAGTAACTGAAAATGTTTCTGAGTGGCAGACAGCTGTCACAGAGTTCATGTCCTTTACTCTGGGGATGGTGATGCCCTGCCCTCTGCTGTCACCCAGACAAAGGCATGTAAAATATGGCAGCTGATAACAGTAGCTGCTGGAACACAAGTGACAACTGCAGGGAAGAAGGCTATGGGAGAGCTCCAGACCCAAAGCACAGCATTTCTAGACCACTTAGTGACCTGGCCAGCAGCCCTGTGTTCCTGAGGCTCCACAGGGATCCTTGCCTTCCCACGTTGGGCAGAGGTGCATGCCCTGAGTTACTGAGAAGAGGTTGACGAGGGTTGATATACCAGCTTAAGGTAGTAAGGAATGGTGCCAAGTACTTAAAAATATATATTGTCAAATGGCTTCAATGTGCTTTAAATTTGTTGGTGCCAAAAGGAATGTGTCATTTCCCTACGATATCACTTGTGGGGAAAAGCTGGTCAAATGAGTCACGTAAGAATCAGGACTTCTTGGGTTGCTGGTGAAGATTAGATGAGCCTTGCCCTTGGACATCTTGTTCTTAGAGAAATCTCATCAGCATCTCATGCACAGAGCCTGGCTGGGCGGAATGAATGGGGCAGCTGTGTCAGAGACAATTCCCAAACACCTTCAGATGGCCTGCTGTTCACCTGCTGCCCCGAGCCCCCCACTCCCTGTTTGCCTGCCTGGGGAATTCTGACCTTCTCATCCAGGCTCTGCTCAAAGCAATCTCCTCTGGAAAGCTTGGCATGGCTTAAGCTTCTTTACATCAAAGTCTTCTGTGCATTTCCCTTTTGCCCTGTGTTACTCAAGCCCTGGGGCCCCTCCCCACTGCCTGTGGCTTCCCGTGAGGAGAGCTCTTACCTGACCTTCGGGGATCACTTCCTGCTGGGAGCACCGAGCATATTCCTCACCATCATCCTCCAAGTCATCAAGATCGGATTCGCCCTCAGCAATGGGCACAGAGACCCACACAGTAGGATTAGCGACGAAGTCACTGTGTTCATCCCTGGGACCTCTGGGAGCGGGGAGCCTTCCAGAGCTCCCTCCGGCAGCGTTGGCAGCAATGTGGTTCTCTGCTTTGGAGCTGGAGAGTGGGAGTTTCACCACCAGCTCGGGCTCTGCCTTGAGCCAGGGGAGCGGGCAGGGCCTGCTGAAGAAGTTGCAAAGGGCCTGCTTGGTTTGACGGCCAAAGACCTGGATCCGTGCCAGGGCCACCTGCAGGTTGTTCACCTCCCCATCATCTTCTGAGGCTGTGAGGTTGTCTGCACTGAAAGAGTTCAGTAGCAGAGCGATGAACAGGTTGAGCACCTGGGGAGAAGGAGTGGAAGGGAAGATTGATCAATCACTAAGCTGAGTCCCACATTGGCCCACCAGGTTAGCAGCTGGCTGGCAGGATAGCCATGGCCTGGGTTCTCCCTGCCTACCCGGGATGCTGCCCCTTTTGGGGGAATGGACATTCTGAGAGCAGTAGAGGGGAGCTTTGGGGACGTCCCAGACTGACCTGCTTCAGTGGGCGAGGCTTGGAAGCACATTTTCCACCATAACGGAGGAGCCCCCTGCTGACACAGGGACTTTTAGGGACAACAAAGAGAAGGCACCAGCCCTTTCTGTGACCACCTTCGTGTGCCAAAGCCCTGGGTTCTGTCCCCAGCTCTGGAATCCTGGGCGTGTGTCGCTGCTTCCCATTCTTCACTTGAGAGCAGGTGAACAGTGGTTGTGAGGACAAAATAACATGAGAAGTGATCCAAGTTCGCTCAGAGGGGCAAAGTCCCTCACCTGGGGGCAAGGGGCACCTGTGGCTCTGCAGGGGTGGTGGGCTCAGCCTGGAGGAACAGAGTTTCTGGGATGCCAGCAGAGGCATGTCTGGCTCAGGGGCCGGGGTGAAAAACACTAGAGTCTGGATTTGTTGTTTCTTCCCTTCTCTCGGTTTAGCTTTCTTCTGTCTATAAAACTCTCATAAGGAAAGAATCCAAGTTGGTTGATGTCCAGAGCAATAAGAAAGGGGCTTCTGGAAGACTGAATCTTCCCATACAGCCAGCCAGTCCCAGGAGGGCAAGAATCCCCGTGACCAGAGTGGGTGAGGACAAGCAGAGGGCAGGGCCAGGCTGGGGCAGAGAAGGGGTACTGGGGCTAATTGGCAAGTAAGGCTCCCTCCAAACCTGGAATTAGATTTTGTTCTTAGCCCCATGGCCTTGGATGTTGTCTGTGACCGGCTTCTCTCTGTTGTCTCGTCCCACTGTACCCCTTACTGCAGCCTCTCCCCCTGCTCCTAGCTAGGACCTGTGCAGCTTAGAGAAATCAGTCAGCTCTCCCTTCCCTGAATAGAAGTGTTTTCTGAGCCCCCCTTGTGTGGGGAAGGACAGTTTTCTCTCAATAACTAATAGCTACCATTTCCTGCCTGGCCTGGACATTGCATTAGGCAATTTGCATATGTCATCTCCTGTCACTTAAATTCTCCTAGTAAACCCATGAGTAAGCACTATTTTCTTGATGTTTAAGGAAATCAGAGCTTGAGATTGTCTCTTGCCTGGTGTCACAACCTAGGACTTTCCTTTTTGATCCTGTTCTCATTCCTGCAAATCAGGCTACCTCCCAAGGCACACTTGTAATGAATCCCACATGAATTTGAAAAGTTTGAAGACTTTTCAACCAGAGAAGTACAATCTGGGCATAAAAATGCACACCAAAGCTTTCTCAGATAACCCAGAAGCCTCTCCTTTCCCCAGGAGGCAGTGCCCCCAGCAGGGCTCACCACTCACCACCAGGTTCCCCAGCACCATCACCGTCAGGAAAAGGACGAGGCATATGGATTTCTGGCCGACTTCCATGCAGGCCCACATGTTCTCGATCCACTCTCCGCAGAGGATGCGGAAGACGATGAGGAAAGAGTGGAAAAAGTCGCACATGTGCCAGCGGGGCCACTCTTCGTGGGGCGCAGAGATAGTTTTCCGCTTGCTACGGTAGTTTTCCCCGAGGAGCTGCTTGCCAACCAGAGCGAAGACAAAGACAATGATGGCCAGGATGATGGTGAGGTTCCCCAGTGCCCCCACCGAGTTTCCGATGATCTTGATGAGCGTGTTTAAGGTGGGCCAGGACTTGGCCAGCTTGAAGACCCGCAGCTGCAGAGACACAGAGACTGTCAGGTTTTGGTAGCTGTGCTCATCACCTTTCATCTAAAGTTTTGGCTGGAAACCAAAGACCTGGGAAAAACACAAGCATCTCATCCCATTAAACAAGGGCGTTTTCTGGAAGCTGCTTTCAGAGACCTTTCTTCGATCAATTACTCAAAAATACGATCAGCCTTCTGTGGTTCCTAAGTATCAACATGCTTCATTGACTGTGGCTGACTCAGGGTCTTACACTGGGGTGATGGCCTTGCCATCTGTACTCTGTTCCACAGCCACAAGCCTGATCCCTCCTGAATGTGGGCCTCTTCTGCGGTGGTGGGGTGGGTGTGAGGGGGCTTCTAAATAAGTAACAACAAGCTTATTTTTGACCTGAAGAGAGACCAGCCTCCTTCGGGTAGAGGATGACCCTCTGCATTTGATAGGTATTGGCAAACATCTTCTCATCTTGGGGCAGTGGACAACATCTGTTGCTCCAACCAGCTTTGAAACTGCAAGTGTCCATGATTTCAAGGACCCAGCATTCACACGTTCATCTGACTGACCAACCTACCTTAACACCCGGAACACCAGCCATGCATGTGCGTGGTACTGTGCTGGCCTGTGAGGTGTATGCATATGCAGAGAGCTATGTGGGTTTTTGCTGTCATGGAACTAATGGTTTCGTTACTGAGAAAAGATGAAGATCCAAAAAGCCTTCATTATAAACTCAAATATGCTAAATCTCACAAAACAGCAAAGGCATCAAGCATAAAAACGTATGAATGTTTTAAAATACATTTGTATGGTTCTCTAATTTGTTGGAAGAAAAAATCTGAGCTCAACTGTCAGTCTATCAATCAGGGTGTGTTTATGGAGCACCTACCAAGAGCCAGGCTGTGGCTTAGGTGCCAGGATGCAATGCTGAACGGAACAGTACAGCAACAATTTTATCACCCACATATCAGTGAGTAAATCCCATGGGAGGAGGTTTAATCCTCTTATACAGCAAGTGCTATATACGCTTCTTTAGGTGATGGAGGAGAGGGAGTCCATGTTCACCTTTGACCTAATCTGGAAATTACTCTCCAAATATGGGAAGCAGGGCTTATAACAACTCTGTGGACTGGTCACAGAGGCAGCTGAGAAACACAAATAAAAACTGAGCATTAGTAACTGGTAGCAGGAAGCATAGTGCATGGCCTGCCTAAGGAAGTAAGCCTAGGAGGAATTTCTCCCTGCCTTAAGACTAGGTCCCAAAGAGCTACAACCTTCATATAAGGATGAACCACAAGCAAGCCCAGCAGAATGCAAGGATGGCTGGTGCTAAGTACCAGCTACAAGAGGAAAGTTGACTGAGAATCTGGAACAGCGAACTGATGCTCGTACAGGATTTTAGCTGGAATTCACACTACCTAGGTATTTTAAGTTGAGAATTTAAGTTAGAGCAATTCTACAAAGTGCTCAGCAGAATTAAGTGCAAATACTCTCTGGAGGAACCTGTCTTTATCCCAGATTTCAAAGCATTCCCTCAAAATCATTTCAGAGTTGCAGTAAAAAACAAATAAAAACAGAAGGAATGAGTCACCGGGAGTGAATGAGATCCAGAAGAAACCACAGATGTGGAAATAGTCATTCCATTTCTTCAGATGATATAATTGTTAGTGAGAGATAACAGCATAATTAGGTATAATATGTTAAAGAAATAAAATAATAACTTGAAACGATGTGCAGAGACTAAAAAGCTGTAGATAAGAAGAAGTTGTGAAAAATAAATACACTCTTAGAAATGAAAAATAATACTTAAAATTAAAAATACTACGGAGAAGGTTTGCATCAGATTTGACACAGTTTGGGAGAGAGTGAACTGAGGATATATCAGGATAAATTATTCAGAATGTAACCCAGAGAGACATAAGAAGAAAAATATCAAAACAGTGTAAGAGACATAGAGTTTAATAAACAGAGCAAGAGAGTTTAACGTCTATCTAATCAAAGGCCAGAAGGAGAAAAAATAGAATGGAGTGGAAGTTATAATTGTCCATATATGCCTGGGAACTTTCCAGAATTGAAGAAAGTGATGAATCTTAAGATTCAAGAAGTCAATGCAGCTTAACCATTTTAAATGAAAAGAATTCCACACCTAGACACATTACAGTGAAAGTGCAGAACACCAAAGGCAGAGAGAAGATTTTAAAAGCATCCAGAAAGAAAGGAATAACAGTTAAATTGAAAGCTGACTGCTCATTAGCAACAACGGAGGCTGGCACACTGTCGAATAATAGCGCCACTGAAGGAAGTTAAAATAAGCATCAACTAGACTTTTACATTCATAAGAAATACCTCTCAAAGACACTGGCAAACTGAAGAGCAAGTTTCAGATCAATGAAACAGAGAGGTTATTGCCAGAAGGCACTTACTAAAAGAAATTCTAAAGGAGGTGCTTCAGGTAGATAGCGAGTGATCCCAGGAGTAATGTGTAATAAACGAGAGGTGAAACTGTGCCCCAAAGAGTTAAAGAAATCAGTGACTAAACTTTTAGGCTTACAGCATAGCAGATAAGAAAGAACTCACTGAAAATCTGAAACTCAAACTGTGCCCCAAAGAGTTAAAGAAATCAGTGACTAAACTTTTAGGCTTACAGCATAGCAGATAAGAAAGAACTCACTGAAAATCTGAAACTCAAACTGTGTTCCAAAGAGTAAGAAATTAGTGACTAAACTTTTAGGCTTACAGCATAGCAGATAAGAAAGAACTCACTGAAAATCTGAAACTCAAACTGTGTTCCAAAGAGTTAAAGAAATCAGTGACTAAACTTTTAGGCTTACAGCATAGCAGATAAGAAAGAACTCACTGAAAATCTGAAACTCAAACTGTGTTCCAAAGAGTAAGAAATCAGTAACTTTCAAAAACTCTTGAGTTTTTAGTATAGCAGATAGGTAAAGAAACAACTGGCTGGGACACTGAAACTCCCTCCCCTTGTGAGATGAGGAAAAAATGGGCTGAAATCAGTTGGAACCAGGATGGCCGACTGGAGTTTGTGCACAATGAGCTTGCTGATGTCACTGCCTGAATTTCCACGTCATATCGCATACTAACTTCCCCAGATTTGCATATGGAACCCATGAGTTAGCATGAAGCGGTAGCTGTGCATGGCCAGGGACTCTGCAAATCTCCCCTTCCCTTCCTCCAAACGTGGAAATACCAGTATCCGCTCACTAAACATCTTCTAATAAAAATACTGCCTTGAAGATAGCACAGGGAGACAGAGCTGAGCTTGACCTCTTGCCTTACTGCGAGCTGGCAATATGAAGCTTTTCTTTTCTCAAAAACCTGGTGTCATAGTCTTGGCTTCCAGCATCATAGTGTTGGCTTCTGGTGCATTGGGCAGTGAGCCCCCTCTGGCTCCATAACAAAGGTATAAAGAGCAAGAAAGTGCTGAGTATGAGAATAAATCTAGACATTGAGTGGACACAAGAACAATGTCTTATGAGATGTGGGAGAGACTGGTTATATGGTTTCCATTCACCTTCTCCTTCCAGACACAAAGGATGACTGTTTTCTAGTTTTGCTTGCAAATAGTTGGGGTCATGTTAGTGGATTCTGGCTGGTGGAATGGAGATGGAGACAGAGGTAATATACATGACTGTTAGGCACAGTCATTAAACCCCCTGCACTTTTTCTTTCCTTTTCATGTTCACCATAAAGGTCACTAATTGAAGATGGTGACATCCCAATATGGGATAATCCCAGATCCCTGAGTCACTACTTGAAGCAGACACTCCCAGGACAGCTTCCCAACAAGCACTAAATGTGCCGTGAGACACAATCTCTATTATGTTAACTCATAGATTTAGAGGGTATCACTGCAGCTAGCTGCACTTATCTCGAATGATGGAGAAATTGTTTCATTGAAAAAAGGTATTGCCTTTTCAAAAGCATCAAATACGCGCACTGGCTTAATAATCATGTGGTGGGCAACAAGGAAACTGATAGGAGAAGGCTGGGAAGGTTAATCTATGTTATTCAGTCACAAAAATATTGCTTGCAAAACTTCTGAGGCAGATCATGATCCAGAAACCCTAGGGGAAGGGTCTGTTAAACCTTAGTATGGATCAGCTGTAATTGGTTATGTTGGTCAAGACAGTACAAGAAAGAGATGAGCTCAGGAAACATTTAGCTGGTTTATAGGAAATGAAAGGAAATATAATCCAGAAGTTTAGAGCCTTGACGATTTAGGGAACTGTACTGCTTCCAGATTCCAGGCAGTGAGCAATGAGATTAAGTCTTCGAATGTTGAAAACCAGTTAAATTTTCCAATTAAATGAAACAACTCTTGGCAAGCAAGGCTTATAGTAATGGTGTAGCCACTGTTTCTCTTGCAAGAGAAAAGCGTGGGGAAAGTAAAGCAAAGAAATAAAGAAGAATTGAGAACTTTGTCAAAGAAAGCACTTCTTGTAGCAGATGACAGGTCTGAAGCCATCTAAGTTTCGGAAGTAATTGTATTGTGAAATAAACCATAATCCCTGGCTGCAAAAACCTTTCACTGTTTAAACCTTAAAACAAACCTTGGCTTTCCATTCTCCCACAAGTGGGAGGAAAACTTCGAAGGTTATACTATCTTCCTTCAGGCATGGCAAAGTCACTTCTTGGAGTCCCACCTAGAGCTGTCTGCTTGCCTTAGGCTATGAGATGAGTGAGAAATAAACTTTTATCGGGGTAAGTTACTCAGTTTTGGGGACTGTTTGCATAATAGCATTATTTCTCATTAATAAAACACGTACAAACAAGATAGAATTAAAATACTTATCATTATAAGAAATTGGGAAAGGATACCTGGAATGAAAAATGTCTTAGAGGAAGGGTAGAGATTCTAGCTAACTTTTGACTTTGATTAAGTTAACTAATGGAGAGTTAATTAATGCTGTAATTTATAGGGTAACCACTCAAAGAGGAAAAACAGAATATTTAGTTTCCAAATCAGAAGGAAAAAAATAAGACAAGGAAAAACAAACAGTTGAAAATAAATATGTATAGAGAGAGCATGAGCAGGTGAAACAAATAGCCTCAAATCTACGGACAGACACATACCCGAATAGATCAGTGTTAACGACACAATAAGGGACTAAATGCTTTGGCTGAAAGATAAATAAACCGGCTGAGCATGGTGGCTCACGCCTGTAATCCCAGCACTTTGGGGGGCTGAGGCGGGTGGATCACGAGGTCAAGAGATCGAGACCATCCTTGTCAACAAGGTGAAACCCCGTCTCTACTAAAAATACAAAAAATTAGCTGGGTGTGGTGGTGCGTGCCTGTGATCCCAACTACTTGGGAGGCTGAGGCAGGAGAATTGCCTGAACCCAGGAGGCGGAGGTTGCGGTGAGCCGAGATCGCGCCATTGCACTCCAGCCTGGGTAACAAGAGTGATACTCCGTCTCAAAAAAGAAAAAGAAAAAAAAAAAAAAAAGACAAATAAACTATAATCCCTGACTGAAAAAGCCTTTCACTCATAAATTTTCCAATTAAATGAAACAATTCTTAGCAAAGCGTGTAGTAATGGTGTAGCCACAGTTTCTCTTGCACGAGGAAAGCGTGGCAAAAGGAAAGCAAAGAAATAAAGAACAATCGAGAACCCTGTCAAAAGAAGTACTTTGTGTAGCAAATGACAGGTCTGAATTGTCAGAACTGAATAAGAGTCCAAACTTTGATTGCCTGCTCTGTGCAAGAGACACATAAAAATCTTAAGGATACACAAAGCTAGAACTCAGTGCCACGAACATCACTAGAAACACCATGTGTTTTGTTAAAAAACTATGCTTCTGGCTCATGCCTGTAATCCCAGCACTGGGAGGCCGTGGTGGGTGGATCACCTGAGCTCAGGAGTTTGAGACCAGCCTGGCCAACATGGCAAAACACCATCTCTACTAAAAATACAAAAGTTAGCTGCGCGTGGTGGCGGGCGCCTGTAATCCCAGTTACTCAGGAGGCTGAGGCAGGAGAATCACCTGAACCCAGGAAGCAGAGGTTGCAATGAGCCAAGATTGTGCCACTGCACTCCAGCCTGGGCAACGAGAATGAGAGACTCCGCCTCAAACAAACAAACAAACAAACAACAAAAACCAGTAATGCTTCTGGTTAACCCTTGAGTCAAAGAAAAAATCAAAGTAGAAATTGGGAAATATTTAGAACCAAACACTAAGAAAATTATACACATGAAAGCAATTTTCAGAAGGAAATTGAAGTCTTAAATGAAAATAATGGAAAAGGAAATAAATGGGAAATTCCATCCTAAGAAGTTAAAACACAACAAAATATGTAGAATGGATGATGTAACTGAGATAAGACGCAGGATTAACTGAAATAGAAAAATATCAATGACACAGAGAGGATCAACAAGTTAAAAGTTGGTTCTTGGAAAAAATTAAGTTGATGACCTTTGGCAAGACTGACGAAGAATGAAGGAAAGCACAGTCATGAAGGAAAAAGGTGACGTCAGCACAGGTGATACAGACTCTCAAAAGATAAGAGCATGGTGTGCACAAATTTATGCCAATGAACTTGAAAATTTAGAAAAAAGGAAGTTCTTAGAAAAACATCACTTACTAAAATCAATTTGAAAAATAGCAAACTTGACTAGTTTCACAGCCATTAAGAAAATTAAATTGGCAGTGAGAAATCTTGAACTGCAAAAGGCTTTACTAGTGAATTCTATCAAACCTACAAGGAGCAAATCATTTCACTTTTACTCAAGGTGTGTAGCAGCTGGATCTTGGCTCACTGCAGCCTCAATCTCCTGGGCTCAAGTCATCCTCCTACCTGAGCCTCCCAATAGCTAGGACTACAGGTGTGTGCCATCATGCCCAGCTAACTTTGTTTTTTCTTTTTCATTTATTTATTTACTTATTTTTGAGATGGAATTTTGCTCTTGTTGCCCAGGCTAGAGTGCAATGGCATGATCTCGGCTCACGGCAACCTCCTCCTCCGGGCTTCAAGCAATTCTCCTGTCTCAGACTCCCAAGTAGCTGGGACTACAGGATTGTGCCACTGTGCCCAACCTTCTTTTAATTTTTTTTAATGAGATGGAGTCTCGCTCTGTCACCCAGGCTGGAGTGCAGTGGCATGATCTCAGCTCATTGCAACCTCTGCCTCCGGGATTCAAGCAATTATCTTGCCTCACCCTCCCAAGTAGCTGGGATTACAGATGTGCACCCCGACATGCAGCTCATTTTTGTATTTTTAGTAGAGATGGGGTTTCCTCCTGTTGGCGAGGCTGATCTCCAACTCTTGTCCTCAAGCAATCCACCCACCTTGGCCTCCCAAAATTTTGGGATTACAGGCTTGAGCCACTACACCCAGCTCCCTTAGCTTTTTTAAAATAAAAACTGGTGTAATCTTGGTACCTTGATACCAAAACCTGGCAAGGACAATGAAAGAAAGAAAGAGAAGGGAAGGAAGAAAGGAAGGAAAGAGGGGGGAAAGAAGGAGAGAAAGGAAGGAAGGAAGGGAGGGAGGAAGGGAGGAAGAGAACAAGAAAAGGCGGGGGGAAGGAAAGAAGGAAGAAAAAGAGAAGGGGGAGGGAAGGAAGGAGAGAAAGGGGGAAAGGAGGAAGAGAGGCAGAGAGGGACTATGGCTTGTCCATTATTGTCAGAGTTCCTAATTTTCCATAAAAAGTCATAAATTCAGATAAATACCAAAGTGCTAGCCAAAAACGCTAGAAAAGAATGTTTAAAAAGATATGCAAGATCCTATGGAGAAAATTACGAAAACTTTATGGAAACATTTTTAAACTTTATTGAAAGACTAGTGTAGAGAGTATACTATCTTCATAGATCAGAAGACTGCATAATGTAAAGATTATGTGTGTTCCCAAATTGACTTATCAATTATAGCAGTCCCTAAAGGGAAAAACGATTAGAGTTTTGTGGGTATGTGGGTATGTAACTTGACAAGCTAATTCTAAAATGAATATAAAAGTGTGCAGGCCAAGATATTGAAGTCAGTGAAGTGGATTACTTGATTTCCAGACACAGACATGTAAAAGCTGCCGTCATTAAGACTGCTATTGGTACCAGGATGGACCAGTGGACTAATGGAGCAAATGGGGCAAGGCTTTCAATGATGGGAAGAGAAGCAATGTTATTTTCGGAGAGAAGGAAGACAGAATTTTTATTTCTCCGTCTTTTCTCTCCTTCCTCCTCTCTCTTTCCTTCCTTCCATCAATAGACAGGTGTTTCTTGAGTTCCTATGTATGTGCTGGGCCTGGTGCTGGGCCCTTGGGATAAAACAGTAGATAAGAAACTCTGTCTCTTGCCTCGTGGGACAGCAGGACAATTGTAAATGCCAGGTTAATTTGATGAGGGAATCCAACTTTAGACAGTGTGTTCGGGAGGTCCCCTCTAAGGAGGAGACTAGTGCATTGAACCCAGAGGTTGAGAATAAGTGAGCTAAGGGAAGACTAGAGGAAAAGCATTCCAGGCACAGTGAAAAAACCTAGAAGACCCAAAGCCAAGCTCTCTGTTATGTGTGAAGGAGAGAGAGGAGGCCTCTCTGGCTGGAGCAAAGCGGGCAAGAGGGAGGCTGGTGAACTGGGCAGGGCCTGGTTATGCAGATCTTTGTGCGCCATCATGAGGAGTCTGGATTTTATTCTTAGAGCAACGGGAAACCAGTGAAGTCACCTGTAACAAATGTAGGTACTAACATAAGATGTTGGTAACAGGGAAACTGTTTTTCTTCCTGAAAACTAAAAACTGTCCTGAAAATAAAGTCCATTAATTAAAGCCACGAAACTGACCGGCTGGCGGCGATTTTTCTCCCGCATTTCTTATAGCTCAGGTACAGGCAATGCGGAGAGAAATGCTGGACGTGGCCTCTACAGTAAGGTTTTACCACACACAAAAATGCAGAGGCAGAGGGGAAAGGTGATTGAGTTTGTTTCCAAGGGCATAATAACATTGGTGGGCCGTGAAATCTAAGCCAGGTCATGAGGAAGTGGAATAGACCCCAGGAAAGTGTGTAGTTGGTGGGTGTCCTTGGGGAATGTGCACTGATCAGCATGTGAAGATCAGTGAGGTGGGGACTGAGGGGCATTCCCCTGGAGAACTCTGCAGGGGGAGGTTGTGAAGTAAACCTGCCTACTTTTGGTTCTTTGGGACTTTAGACTTTGTGGGAACAGAACAAAAGTAGCACACAGACCTTAAAACACCAAGCTTCTGCTTCCCCAAGTGTACTAGAAACGGTCGTATTTTATTAGAAAGCCTGCCAGGGCATGGGGGTGTGGAATCTTGCTCTCTTGACCATTGTGCATAGGTACCTTACCTTACACTGACCGTTAGCTTAGGGGCCTGTCTCTTGTCACCATTTTCTAGACAACTAGAGAAATTTGTCCTTCTAAGAATGTGATTTAATTCTGATCTTCTAAAATGTCCAAGTTATGGATAGAGTCCTACAGGTCTGCGCTGCCCTTCTCCTCCCTGGGATGGTGACAGCACCATCAGCTCAGGCAGTCGTCATCAACCAGCAGTTCATGGCACAGCTGCATCTCAGGACATGCTTCATTTGGTCTTTAGAGTGTTTTTTAAAAGTTGGATTAGTAGCCAGTATTAAAGATATTTGCACGAAAATCTGGATTTCTGACTTTTTATGGAAAATTAGAAACTCTGACAATAATGGAAAGGCCTGCCTGCTTTTTCTTCCTTTCTCTCTTTCTTCCTTCCTTCTCTTTCTTTCTTTTTCTTTCTTCTTTCTTCTTTCTTTCTTTCTTTCTTTCTTCCTTTCTCTCTCTCTCTCTCTCTCTCTCTCTCTCTCTCTCTCTCTCTCTCTCTCTCTCTCTCCCTCCCTCTCTCTCTCTCTCTCTCTTCTTTCTTTTCTTGAGACAGAGTCTCACTCTGTCACCAGGCGCCGGGTTGGAGTGCAGTGCGTGATCTCAGCTCACTGCAACCTCCGCCTCCCGGGTTCAAGCAGTTCTCCTGCCTCAGCCTCCTGAGTAGCTGGAACTCTTGCTTCTTTCTCTCTTGTTCTCCTTCTTTCTTTTTTCTTTCCCTCTCATCATTCTCTTTCATTTTCGATCTTTCTCTCTGTCTCTTTTTTTTTTTTTTTTTTTGAGACAGGGTTTCACTCTGTCACCCAGGCTGGAGTACAGTGGCACGATTATGGCTCACTGCAGCCTCCACCTCTCTGGTCTCAGGTGATCCTCCCACCTCAGTCTCCTGAGTAGCCGGGATGACAGGCATGCACCATTAGGCCCGGCTAATTTTTTCAATTTTTGTAGAGACAGGATTTCACCACGTTGCCCAGGAAGGTCTCAAACTCCTGGGCTCAAGTGATCTGCCTGCCTCAACCTTTCAACATACTAACATTACAGGTGTGAGCCACCGTGCCTGGCCTGAGATAGTCGCATTGATCTCTATGCAAACCTCCCTCCCTAGAGTCATGAACTGCTTCAGGTCTGCCTGTGTGGAATGGAGTCATCTTTGCCTGTCTACCTGAGGCAAATATCCAGTGCCCAAATCTCTTCCATGGCTGGCTCTATGTCACTGCACATGGGCGTTTGAGTTGGCCCCTAGACCATGCATGCCACATTCAGGGGCTCAGCTCCCTCTCACTGGCTCCTGAGATAGGGTCCCAAGCAGATTTGTTCTAGTGCCTCACGCCCTGAACCACGCACCCCCCTCAACCTCTGGATGCCCAACACTTGTCAGAACCTTTTAGGTGGCATTTGGGGAGATTGCTGGACACCCCCCTTTGTTTCGTCACCTCTCTCCAAAGCTAGATGTGGGGTTCCCAGTTAACACTGAGAGATTCCTGAGAGCAGGTGGCCTGTGCTAACAAGCCATGACATTCTCCAGCCCTCTCTCCTATTCCCAAGAGTCAGCCAGATGCCAACCTTCCTCCACATGACCTGGAGACTTGGAAGAACCTAGTGACCCCAGACTGTCCTGGGAATCTGACCATTTGGCTGGCAAACGTGGCTCTGATAAAAGTGGGTGACTTGTGGCACTTCTCGTGTAGAGGGCGTCCTGGAGAAGAGCCATCATTGCATGTGAGTGAGGCTAGTAGGAGGCGGCTTTGGGGGTGCTTGAAACATTGGGGCTGCGACTTGGGGCAACAAGGAATTGGAGAATGACCTCCTTGAGGCTGGAAGGGGCTGAGCTATGGAGTCAGACAACCTGGATTTGAGATCCAGGTCTGTGGCTTATTTGCTTTGTTGGCAGATGGGAGACTTTGGGGTCATCATGGAACCCTTCTAGTCATGGGGATCTTAAAAGCAACTGTCTCGCGGGGTTGTCGTGAGCATAGAGTGAGGTACGTTTTATGAAGTGTCCAGCGCTATGCCTGGCACATCGTGTGCTCAGCAAGTATTAGCCGCTATGATAATCGCCGTTGTTGTTACGTGGTAAGAGATGAGGAAAGTGCTTGGAAGTCCCCCCTTGGTGCAGATGAGGGAGCCCAGGCCCAGACAGGAGAAGACACGTCCCCGATCTGAGTCAACGGAAAGCGGGAAGCACAGACCCAAGTCTCCGGTGGCCCCCGAGTCATGCCCAGCTCCCTCCCACAAGGCCGGGAGAGGAAGGCGGAGCGGGCTGATGCGGTCCCCAGGGCACAGTGTCCCCTGAGTCTGGTGGGAGTTTCTCCAGGCCATCGGGAGAAAAACATTACCAAGCGGAAGCTCCGCAGCACAGACAGGCTTCCCTTCCTGGCCACGCCCAGCTCCAGCAGGCTCACGGTGACGATGATGCAGTCGAAGATATTCCACTTCTTCTGGAAATAATAGTATGGGTCGAAGGCGATGATTTTGAAGACCATTTCAGCGGTAAAAACTACGGTGAAGACCTAGGAGTGGAAACAAGTTTTCATCACGGTGGGATCTGTGGGGTCGGGGGCAACGACAAAAATGGCAGCAAGAAAATGTCTTATTTACAAAATAGCGGGTCCTCTTGTTGTGTTCACTTTGCTGTGTTACCTGTGGGCTCCTGAGCATTGGCCAGGGGAACAGTCAACGTGGCACAATGGAGACATTTCTGCCCCATTCTCAGGGGCTGTGCATGCCGCAGTTTTTCCATATGAATGGCGGTGGGAGTGGAGTAAGGGGACAGTCTTTAAGATCATTATTATAAGATCAGAACGCCTTTGAAGAGTCAGTCTGGTTCAGTGGTTAAAAAGCCTAGTTTGTGGGACATCACCGACCTGGATTAAAATCCCAGCTCAGACATTTCCTAGTTTATGTAAGCTCGACAAATAATGCATCCTCTCTGTGCCTTAATTTCCTCATCTGTATAATGGGCATAAAATAAGCGAATGCATGTGCAGTTCTTAGCAAAGGGCCTGGCGATAGTAATGCTTTCATAAATTATAGTGGCTAGCAAGAATAGCGGTTCCTTGTCTCTAAGATTCTTTTCGGCTCTGTGCGTCTTTTTTTTTTGAGACGGAGTTTCGCTCTTGTTACCCAGGCTGGAGTGCAATGGCGCGATCTCGGCTCACTGCAACCTCCGCCTCCTGGGTTC
Organism: Callithrix jacchus; assembly: GCF_049354715.1. Classification (NCBI taxonomy): domain Eukaryota; kingdom Metazoa; phylum Chordata; class Mammalia; order Primates; family Cebidae; genus Callithrix; species Callithrix jacchus. The sequence continues at coordinate 76,604,648 of NC_133518.1, forward strand.
AGGCAATTCTCCTGCCTCAGCCTCCTGAGTAGCTGGGATTACAGGCACTCGCCACCATGCCCAGTGAATTTTTTGTATTTTTAGTAGAGTCGGGGTTTCACCATGTTGACCAGGATGGTCTCGATCTCTTGACCTCGTGATCCACCCGCCTGAGCCTCCCAAAGTGCTGGGATTACAGGCTTGAGCCTCCGCGCCCGGCTGCTCTGTGTGTCTTTAATTGTCTTAAATAGGACAGCATTCTGACATTGAGGGAGGTCAGAAGCAGGTTCAGGTCACACAACACCAGCAGGGAAAGGAGACAGAGAAGGAGGAAAGCGGAGACCAGGGTCAGGCACTTTTCCTTCATATCCTTTTTTCTGAGCCCCTCGCCAGCCTGAGAAACGGACAATGCATCCCTGTCATGGAGAAGAAAACAGGCTGAGAGTTTAAGTGACTTGCTCTTGCCACAAGACTGCCCCTGTGTAATTCAAAGGGTATTTTTTGGGGGGCCCTTGAAGGCAAGTCAGTGTGGTATGGTGAGGGGTGGGGTTGAGGTCTTGTGTCTTCCAGAGACCTGGTTCCACCCTCACCAGTTATACAACTTGGGCAGGACACTTAACCTCTCTGAGTCTTGGCGCTCTCTTCTGTGACGTGAGGGTGATGATAATCTCATGGTGCTGTTGTGACACTGAGATAACACTCACAAAGAGCCTGACTCATTGCGAGCACCAAACACATAACTTTTTTTTCTCGCTTAGAAAAAATGGTGCTGTGCTCTGACACGATGGGAAAGGCCTTTTCTCTCTCTTTCTTTAACTTCTCTAACTGTAGAATGAGGGTGTGGGCTCAAATGTCTGTTCCATAAGGCCCTCTATGGTCTTAGGCTGACTTCTTGGGAATCAGCATTCTCTTCTGTTTCCATTTTCCCTTTCCATATCAACTTTAGGATATGACCTCAGCCTAGGTGCTGCGAAAACATGAGGCATGTTCCAGAACCTACTGCAGCCCCTTTCACAGCCCTGGATCATGGGGGAGGGAGTGGTTTCTAGGGAAGAGTAGTCACATTTCCTCTGGGCCTTTCCCCTCCTCCTAAATCTGCAGCCTTTAAGAAGCTGGACCCCAAAGCTGGACAGCTCTGGTGAATCCAGTAGGTCACCTCCAGTGCAGTGGGCCCTGCTTTGGACATGAAGGCAGGACATTGACTCTTTCTAGCGTCTGCCTATCATGTGTGCATGTGTGTTTGAAAGCGTGCGCGCGTATACACACACACACACACACACACACACACACACACATACAAGCAGGTCCTGTGAGGTGGCTTAATCAGAGGTTAAGAAAAGTGAGCTTGGGAGCTTGGGAGCCGGTCTGTCTGGATTCACATTCTGGTGTGGCCACTAAGTCAAGTCTTTGACCTTGGGAAGATGATTTAACCTCCTGTATCTCAGTTTTTTCATCTGGGAAGGGAATAATAATAATACCTACCATATAGGATTATCGTGAAAATCAAATGAGATAATCCATGGGAAGCATCTGCGGATTATTACTAACCCTGTGAGTAGGGCAAGGTTGGAGCGTTGCTGTCACTCTGAGTCAGACACTTTATGCAGTATACAGTGAAATACAGGATGGCAGGTGTCTTGTTAAGAGTAAATAGTACTAGCCAATGACGGAGGGAAACTTAAAGTAGCGTCATGTCTAAACTCGATGCCAAAGAAAAGTTCCGACTTCCCGATGGTTTCTTCACAACGGCAACCTTGCTTCCATGTCCCTCCCTCCCACTGTCTTCCCCTTCCCTCCCCGACTCTTCTTCTCCTTAAGTGACAGCATTGAAAATTGTGCCTCCTGTTAATTGGAGTCATAAAAGTAATTATCTTGGAAGGAAATTGACAAGTTCAAAGATTGTCTTTAGATGAAAAAGTGACATTTATCCTCATTTCAAGGTAGAGGCACTGAGATCCAGAGACTTCGAGTGGCCGCCCTGTGTTCTGTAAAGGGCAACTAGCTGCCTCTGGCTCCAGGCTCTTGGCCTACCTTCCTGTTCTTGTTCATCCCAAAGCCATTCACACCAGCTCAGCCTGGGTCCTCCCACACTTGACCTCCTGAACCTGGTGTCCACGTGTCCCGCACTGCTGCTCTGCTGTCAGCTAACTGGCTCACCGCACGATCCAATAAGGGCATGCCCCACCCCACCTGAACCACACCCTGCTCCTGCCCCCACCCCTGCCCCGGCCATACCAGTGAGGACAGTGTCAGCCAGAGCACTCACAATGTTGCCTATGTAAAGCATGGCTTCGAAGGTAGAGCTCATGCCATGGTACTCCATGGCCATGAAGACGGTGTTCACCACGATGCACAAGGTGATGGTGAGCTCTGCAAACGGGTCCGTCACAAGCCCAAAGAGAATTGTCTTGAGCTTCAGCCACGTGGGGCAGCAATCCCAGATCAGATACTTCTGAGCCAAGCTGGTCAAGCAGGGTGGGCACCTCTGTTCAGACTCCTCGAGTTCTGCATTACAGGTGTGGTCAATGACAGCTGTCAGCCATGTGTCACCTTGGACCCCAATTCTGCCATCATCCCCTAGACCTTGTCGTAACTAATAACTACCACCTCCAAAATCTTGACTTCAGCGCCCCCCGCCCCGATGTTCATTTCCTACACTTTGAACTCCTTTAGTCTTATAACTCCAGTTAATCTCTGCCCCATCCAGTCCTTGGAACCACTGACGTTACATATTTTTACTGCCCATCACCTATATCATGTCCTTACTTCTCAATTTACCCAGCTTAGATTTCACGTCCATCTCTCTGACGACTCCCTTGCAGGCACCCTCAATTCCTTTGCCCCCTCTTCTCCTTCACTGCACTTGCCTGGCAAAACCTGAACTCCAGATAGACCCAATTTGCAGACTACTCTGCACTTGCACCCAACCAGCTGGACCTGGCTGGAAAAAATATGCAACTATGCTTACTGGTCCTCCTAGAGATCCGTGAGCCCAGCCTTGACCTGCCCAGAAATCTGGCTGTGTTTCTGTGTTATATTCCACTCCTTCCGTCTTCCAGATGACTGTTTCTCACTTCCTCTTCCCTGCCTCTAACCTCCAGCTCTTCTTTCTACTCCTCACTCTGTTAACGAGATCCCTTTTATTTCACTCAGAACATAGAATAGCTCACAAAAGAACTTCCCCTTATTCCCACCATGAAATCTCTGGCATATCCACAGGTCCACCCGGTCTTCCGCCTTTGTACCCCACACAGTGCGGGCCCTTTCCTCTCCCACCTACTCGAGGCCCGTGTCATCGCCTCTCCTTTCCACACCCTCTCCCTTCCAGACCGTTCCCATCAGCACGTAAACATGCTTTAATTATCTCGCAGCTTTGAAAAAGTCCCCCTGGATCCCATGCTCTCCTTCCTTACTGCTTCCTTAACAGCAAAATTCCTCGTAGGAGTTTTCTACACTTAACTTTCTATACCTCCTTACCTCTTTTTTTTCCTGCAGCCCCTGGAATCTGACTTCCGCTGCTTCCAAATTCAAATCATCAGTTTCCAGTTCTCATCGTACTCTTACAGCATTTGGCAGAACTTACACCGTCCTCTTTGAAACCAGTGTGTTTGCCTCTGGGGGCTGCATCGTCTCTTGCTTGTCCTCCCTTATCGGCTACTGTTTCTTTTCACTTTCTGTTTTTGTCTCCCTCTCCCTTTCCTGCTTGTAAATGTTGGAGAACTCAAGCATTCTCACCTTAGCCCCTCTGTTTTTTTGAACCTAAACATTTACCATCTTTATGCCGATTCCCACCAAATTATGTGTCCAGTTTCTGATCCCTTCCAGAACACTAGGCTCATCTCTCTGGCTGCCTCCACGAAATCCCCATGTGGATGTGTAATTGTGGCCACCTCGGTGGCTTTAGGTTTATCTAGAAATTTTGCAGCAGGACACGCATCTTGTATAGAAAACAGCCCATGTGGGCAAAGAAAGATGAGGTCCATTGTTTATAATAATAATAGAAAACAAGGCCGGGCACGGTGGCTCACGCCTGTAATCCCAGCACTTTGGGAGGCCGAGGCGGGCGGGTCACGAGGTCAAGAGATCGAGACCATCCTGGTCAACAGGGTGAAACCCCGTCTCTACTAAAAATACAAAAAATTAGCTGGGCACGGGGGTGTGTGCCTATAATCCCAGCTATTCAGGAGGCTGAGGCAGGAGAATTGCCTGAACCCCAGAGGCGGAGGTTGCGGTGAGCCGAGATCGTGCCATTGCACTCCAGCCTGGGTAACAAGAGCGAAACTCTGTCTCAAAAAAAAAAAAAAAAATAGAAAACAACAACTGATAAAGTATAATACATTGTGAGAAAGGATGAGGCAGACTTACTTGTCGTGAAGTAGAAAATGTATATGTGTAGTGTGTGTATGTGCACGTATGTGCTTATATATGCACAGGACATTGTTTGAAGAATAGAAGATAGACTGAAGCCAGCGTGGGGAAGCTGCGCACCAGGAGTCTGGGGGGCAGAAAGGGTCTGTAGTGGGAAGGAGACGTAGCTGTCATGCATACACAGTTGCAGGGTTTAGACTTTTTTTTACTATATGCACTTGAAAAGTGCGTTTAGAGAAATAATCGCAGGCCCCAGATTTTGCTAACAGTGCGTTACCCTGGGGGGTAACTTACAAATGTAAATGTCAGAGTTTGTCAGCAGTATTTTTATTTGCCACTGCAAGTCTTGGAAAATAACTTCTCCATGTTTTTTTCTTTCTTTTGTAGTTTCACTTTTTTCTCTTAAAACTTCGGTGCATTTGAAATTATTTTGGATAAAGAGTAAGATGTTGATCCTGTTTATTTTTTCCTATCTCTGGTTATTTATATCAGCATCACTTATTCAATAATTTCTCCTTTTCCAAAGATTTGAAATGTCATTTTTGTCATGTTATTGCCATTTATGTTCATATGTTTTTATATACACATGTCCATTTCTCTTCCACAGATCAGACTGTTTTCACTATCATGCTGTTTTAATCACTGACTGTGGATTTTAGAAACTACAGATGTCTAAACTGGCAAAGCATTGTTCTCTAAAGAAGTTAGCACATCCTGGGACCAAAATCAACAATGCCTGCTTGGAACAAAAGCAAGAGTTTCCCTGGACCTATGTTGGCACTAAAAAGAAGCACAGGAAGTAGTGATGAATGAGGACACTTTAGATGTGCCATTTTGGCAGGAAGCAGCCACCTGTGAGGCATGATGGGAGAAGAGAGGCAGCCTTGACGTTGCTGAACTTGACTGACTGGGGAGACACAGAGGCTCAAAGTAGCTACTTGCCAGCGTAAAACATGATGATGGCTCCCCCTCAAAAGGATCTCCGATAAAAAGCTGATCCAGAAAGACTTCCCTCCCTTCCTCCTGTAACACTTAGAGAGGTTCCCCTTCCTCCTGTTAACATCATGTCTCCACCTGTGCGTCCTCTCCGGCCACTGCAGGAGTCTGCTAATAGTCCTTCTCCTCCCTGAATCTTCAGTCTCTCCTATTCTCACAGATCTTTCCCATTAGCATGCAAATATGCTCAAAACAAACAAACCAACACTCCCCGTAACACAAAAACCGAAAATCTTCTTTCAGTTCTACCTACTCCCTAGTGCCATCTTCCTGACTCCTCTCCCTCACAGGCAAACTTCTTGAAAACAGTTGTCTGTACACAATATCAACATTTCTTCACCTCTCATTCGTTCTTTAAGCCCCTTCAATATGCCTCCCCTCCTACTGCACCAATCCTCTTGTGCTTAGATCACCAAAGATATCTATGTGACTAAAGTCCCTGGACCTCTTCAGGGCTTCATTTTACCTGAACTTTCTACCTCTGTTGGCCTTTCTAGTCTTCCCGAAGAAATTTTTACTCGTTGGTCTGCATTGTATTCTTCTAGGTCTTCTCCTATTTCTGTACCTTCCTTCTCAGTCTCCTCTGCTGGGTCTCTCTCTTCTGCTTAACCATTAAACATTAGTTTTTCAGAACTCTGTCCTAGGCCTTCTTCTCTTCTTCCTTCAACCCTTCTGTGTTATCTTATCCACTTGCATCTTTTCAAAATTACCACCTACATGCAAACTGCTTTCCAATATATATATGTATCTAGGCCATCTTTGTCATCTAAGTTCTGGGCCCGTACATCATAAAGCCAACTTCCTACTGAACATTCCTACCTAGATGTTCCAAGGGTGCCTGAAACCCGATAGGTCCCACACTCAACTCATGATCTTCTCCTTTCATCTTTCCCCAGGGAAGCCCCCTTCTCCCCCTAAAATGCTCCCTTTAACGAGTTATTGCACCAGCATATCTTTAAGCACTTATAAGAGAACCATAAGCATCATCAAGTCCTGAATCTCATATGAATTAGATAGTTCTCACATCCTTCTATTTCCCATTATCCCCATGACACTACCCCAGAGTTCAAGCACTGCCATCTTGCACGCCATTTCCTCCTAAGTGGTTTCCCTGCCAACATACTTCCTCCCTTAATTTCATTATCTACAAGTATCCAGAGTAACTTTTATAAAATGCAAATGTGACTTCCCTGCCTCCATTCCCTTAATGGCACCCGACTCCTCTTAGCATGAAGTCCCATATTCTTAATGTGGTCTAGGAGGTTTTGGGATCTGGCCCTAACTCATCCCTCTAACCTTATTTTGAGTTCTGGTTCTCTAGGTTACAGCTACATTAGGCTTTCGCATTCCTTCAAATGTTATTCTCTCTTCTGCTTTGCTGTCTTTCAAGCCTGGAATAATTCCCTGACTCCAGGCTAAACTTACCATATTTCTCTCGGCATCCTGCACTTCATCTTTAAGACACTTGGCACTCCAGGAATAGCTTGTTTCGTATTCTTCTGCCCCCATAAACACGAGGGCAGAGACTCAGCTGTGCTCACTGCTGTGACCCAGCTTCTGGAATTCTGGCTTGGACAATTGTCAGATCTCAGCTTGCATGCCAAGCATAGATGGTTCACATGTTTTCGGTTCAGTTAATTGTCAAGCTCCTGTTGGTTTGGGTCAAACTTTCTTAAGCACAATCCCTCGTAAAGAGGTGGCCTCTGTAAATCCTATTATGACTGTGGCAGCGCAGAGCATCCTCCAGGTCTCTCGTGTATAATGAATATGACATCCAACCAGAGAAGACGATGTGTCCTATGTTCAGAAAACTTTGACCTCTTCAATTTCACCTAGGGTTTCCTCTCCCCAGATTTTCTTTAAAATGTCATTGTTTCTCTGGCCTCTCTTACCCTATTCTCACAGCATCTTCCTTGAGGGGAAGTCTGTCCTACCCCAAGATATTTGACTATTACTTATTTTTTTCCTTTTTATCAGTTCACACCGTTATAAATTAGCATCACCCACCCAAATATCAACTTTGTGCATGCACTTCTCTTTTAGGTAATGGGGATCAGGCTGTGAGCAAAACAGATACATCTCTGTCCTCATGGATTTTACAACCTAGTGAATAATTGTAGCCAAATGTGATGAGTATTTATTAAATGCCAGTCATGGTTCTAAGCATTTTGCTTGCCCTAACGCATTTAATCCTCACAAAACTCTACAAGATAAGTATATTCTCCCTATTTTACAGGCTAGAAATCTGAGGCACAGAGACCTTACTGAAGCTCCAGCGTCGCTATTTACCATAAACGGCAGAGGTCGGATGCAAACCCAGGCAGCTGGGGTCCAGAGCAGTGTTCTAACTGCTGCTGTCTGCTGCCTGTCATTCATCCTATGACCTTTGGTCTTCCCTAGCAAGGTTTGCCTTGGACTCCTACTCTCCACCTCCTCTGCTCTCTCTGTGCCTGGGGACAGTGGCCTCACGCTCTGGTGCTGGCTAGGTTTGGTTAATGGGAGGCATAGGAAGGATGTGTTTGGGACGCACATTTTGCTCGTTCCTGTCTCATTCTCGCAGAATGCATTGAGCTTGCTGTTCGTGTCTGCAAACTTTCTCCTCAGGTTCTTACACAGCTGACAACTGTGTTTAATGCAGATTTCTGTTCTTCTTGGAGGACGCTCACTCTCCATCTCCTTCCCTACTTTATTTTTTCTCCTACTTCTTACCACTGGCTGAATGTCTATTCATGTTCATCTTTTGTGTCCCCTTCCCTTTTCACCGCTGAATCCCAACACCTGGAGCAAAGCCACACACACAGCAGGGGCTCAACAAATGCTTGTTGATAAGTGAATAAATGAAAGGAGAGAGAAGGAGGAAGCTTAACAGTTTTGGAGAATAAATGAAAAAGCAAACTGTTTGTATTCAATGTTTGCTGTTTGATGATTGATAGCAAAACCAAAACCCAAACTAGAAAAAAACAAGAAACCTATCTGACCAAGAAAATACCTGTGGGACTAGCAGCCTGGTGAAACTCTACGCCATGAAAAATGTTAGAAGTGCAGACACTATTACAATGAACAGTGATGTTAAATAATTATCAACAAGAAAAAATAATATTAGAGAGTCTATACACATTGTTCTTGAGAACGGGTACACATTTCCCAAAGCACACACTCGGGTGTGCAAGAAATGTAACTCAGTTGAATTCAATTTATGCTTCAAGTCCTCACCATGGGAAATGTCTTTTGTTAAGTCAGTGTTGGATACTGTTTCAATATCTGGGTCTGTGTCTAAGTTTTGTAGGGCTCAAGCCTGGTGGAGGGTTGAGCTGGTCCTTTGTCATTGCTAGTGTATTTTGCCTGAGTTGTAGTTCCCGTCTGGTCCCTGGGGGGAGAGTCCATGAAGATGGCTCTTCTCTCTCTAGATTCTCTCTGTGGGTCTCACTCATCTTTTCCCATAGCCTTCACTGGGGGCTACGTCATCACCCAGCTCCTCTCTGCCATTCTGGAGCCACAGGATTTTCTCTGAGGCTGCTTCAGGCCTTCTCCAACCTAAGGTTGACCTAAGCTAAGGTTGCCTTTTCCCAGATTTTCTTAAAATCATCATTGTTTCTCCTGACTATCTTACTCTACTCTCACAGTATCTTCCTTGAGTGGAAGTCCATCCTACCCCAGGATATCTGACTATTCCTTATTTTCTTCCTTTTTATCAGTTCACACACTACAAGTTAGCATCACACCCCAGGTATCACCTTTGTGCATGCATTGCTCTTCTGGGTAATGGAGATCCAGCTGTGAGCAAAACAGATGCATCTCTCCACAGCTGGTATATTACTGGCCAGTTCTACTCTACAGTTTCTATGCATGTGAATCTCTCTCTAAGGCTTGCCACCTCTGGCTTCACCTGGAAATTAAGGCACACATTGGCTCTGCTTTTAAATCCCTCAAACTTTTTTTTTTTTTTTTTTTGGTTTCTGGTGCTCACCACTTCTTCCCCTCAAATTAGGATTCAGTCTAGGGCTGTGAGGAAAGCACACGGGACTTCTTCTTAGGAGCACAGTGGCATTCAAGCTCCCTTACAACCCCTCCAGCCCAGGTCAGTCTAATTTGTCTAGGGGACTAAGATAACTGGGATGACTAAGGTTGCATTATCCATACCCTGAGACAAAAAAAAAAAAAAAGGTTGGATTGGAACAGACCTCTTGCTCAGGGTTAGGGATATGCAATCATGCTCTGTGGCAATGTGTGTGGATAGGCGGCCATGACCATTACCACTCTCTTCCTCTACTCCTTGTCTTGGAACTTAGACACATCCCTGCTGAGACTGACTGGATTCCCACTGGACTGGTAGAATTCTGAATTAACAAAGACTTAGTTGAACTGATTGATTAATGGACTTAAATTGTCTTCCAATATTCAACATAATGGGGGCTTGAAAAAGAAATTACGTTACAGCTGTGTAAGTTACAATCATGAAAAATATAATTTTGAAACCATGAAAAGGATAATTTTGCCATGTTTGAAAATTAAAGATGGTTAAATTTCTTGCACACCTGAGAGCTGGCCTGAAATTCTCTGATGCCTGCCAGCTCACCTTTAAAAATCTAGTTTTGTGATGCATGCAAAGCAGATGCTAATTTGAACAAGAGATGAGCTAGGATATTTTATTCATCAAATTATTTTGCTTTTGAAAAATTATGCATATAAAAAAAACCACCTTGATAAAAGATGGTGGGGCCTAGGGCAAAAGAAAGAGGAGTGTTTAGAATCCCAGTACACAGAGACGGATGCTTTGACATGGGTTAAAGGCATTGCTTCTGCCACTCACATGGGAATTCATCATGGCACAGTGGATGAACAATGCAATGAGCAACACTTACCCTCAAGGACGGAGGTTATGATGCTGACAACACTCATTGCCCTTTGGGCTCGGAAAGGCTCATCTAAGTATTCCGCTGACAAGAAAGTCTTCTTCTGTCCTGCATCAAATGCCTGCTGAGACACAGAGTACGGACACTCCCTTAACCTGATGTCTTCATGGCAAAGATGGAGCATTCAGCCTCTTATTGGCCAGTCTCATATAGTCATGTGTCACTTAACAATAGGGATATGTTCTGAGAAATGTATCATTAGGTGATTTCATCATTCTGTGAATACCCTACGGTGTATTTACACAAGCAAATGCTATAGCCTTCTATACATCTAGGAAAAATAGTGTGGCCTATTGCTCCTAGGCTACACATCTGTACAGCATATTACTGTTGAATACTGTAATTATAAACAGTTAATAAACATAAAGTTGGCTGGATGCGGTGGCTCACGCCTGTAATCCCAGCGCTTTGGGAGGCCAAGGCGGGCACAAGGTCAGGAGATCGAGACCATCCTGGCCAACATGGTGAAATCCCATCTCTACTAAAAATACAAAAAATTAGCTGGGTGTGGTAGCATGCACCTGTCTACTTGGGAGGCTGAGACATGAGAATTGCTTGAACCTGGGAGGTGGAGGTTGCAGTGAGCAAATTGCTCTGTATCCCTAGCTAGCCAGAGAGGGTAAATGAAAAACACTAGAAACATCATTACTGAAACTGGAGGGAGGACTCAAATGAACTCACACCTCGCAGTCCAGTGAGAACTCTCTCACTTGTCATTACACTCTGCGATTATTCTATTTAAGAGTGCTGGCCAGCTAGTCACTCTTGCCTAATTTGTGCATTTTGGCAAATTATTTCTTCTGTGAGTAAAGCAAGAAATACTCTGCTCCTATTGAGATCTGTCCTGAGAAACTCCCAGAATTTCTCTGGTTCCATTTGCCCAGCCTAAAGGAGTGTGCACAGAGCCAGAGGCAGGAAGAGACGGTCCTTCAGTTTTTCTCATAGCTGTCCAGGAAGAAAGCAGGCCTATCACAGAGGCGGCGATGCTGAGTGGAGACAGAGAAACACTGAGAAGAAATGGGATCAAATGGAAAATAATTGCATCACTACTGCAGAGTAAACCAGGAAATCTGTTTGACCTCAAGCCAGCTCAGTCTCTCTCTCTCTGGGTCTCATCTTCTCTGTCCGTAAAAAGGGAGTAGAATGGGGAGGCATTGGAGAGGATGATGGCTAAAGATCCCTTTCATTCGTGACACTCAGGCTTCTTGGCCCAAGGCTTCTAGTTGGAAGACAGCCTGGGGGAGTCTGAAGATTCACAAACTCACCGAGACTTCCACAGCTCCAGGGGCAAGTGGGGGATGTTCATCTTCTCCATGCATGGAGTCAGGGTTGCTGGGTTGTGGGCTTCTAGGGAGGGGGCCTTGCTGGCCAGCACCCCCACCCAGCAGCAGGGAGCCCCGATAGCTTTCGCGGTCTCCAGGAAAGGCTCCATCATCTGTGACTCCCTCGGGGAGTGAGATATCTCGGCCAGGGAACCGGAAATGGAACACGCTGCCATGGCTAGCCCGGCGTCTTCCAGAGGCGAGGCCTAGAAAAGACTGGGCATTGCCCGAAAGAGCAGGACGGCTGGCAGCTGGTCCTCTGGCAAATCACTTTCCTCTACCTACTCCCATTTCCCTGACCCTATTTTTATGACCTTTCAGTAGCTAAATAAAGGCACAAATCTAAGGCACAAATTCTAGGAATGCGTGGTGAGGGAGCAAGAAACAAAGGAGATTCTAGACAGACTGGGGGTAAGAGCAGGAGGGAGGAGAGATTACAGGGTACCGATGCTCAGCAAATAGGTCATCATGGCCAGGAACATGTCAGAGGAAACCTTGTCACCTGGATAGGTCAGCTGTTTGCCAACCTTTAGCCACAGGGCTAGACAAAGCTGTCTGAAGTTCCCTTTTCCATATGCGAAGCTGTGACCTGAGGAGACTTCCATGCACACCAGTACTGGAACGTACTTAGTAAGTGGTTGTTGAATAAACGAGTGCACTTCATTGTCTGAAAATTAGGTTGTACAATTCATTAGTTCCAGTCTGTGTGAGTGTGAGTCTGTGTTGCAAGGAGGAGACAAGAGCTGTGCAGTGTAATGAGCTTCCAGGATCCCTCGAGGCAAGCTTTGAACAGTCAACGATGGAGAGAGTGAAGGAGGGTGGCAGCCTAATTTTCCGGAAGAAGGATGCCATTCCTCCCAATCAATAAACATTTCCCGTCAAAATCTTTTACCGAGGGAACTGTGTGGCTTAAAGTTGCCAGAGAAAAGAGCTAATTCATAAGCCCAGAGCCCTCAGAGAGTTAGTGTGCTGGGTCAGGTAGTTCCCATGACCATAGTGAAACTTGACCATAACTGACCGTATTTTCTGTCCTCAGGTGGTCTATGGTACATCCGAAATCTAAACACTGACTTTATACCAAGTTCTGATCATGCTGATTTATTCCACTCACCTTCCTTACTTCCTTTTATTTACTAAACTACTGAAATAGAGAATCTTGCCAATTGGGGTCCTCCTAACTAATCAATCCTCTCATCTCAGAACCGGTGTTTCCTCTCTTGATAATTTGAAACCCAATCTTGTTTGGCAACCATTATTAAAAGCCCAGTATTATAAACAGAATGCTGTGCCTGTAATGCATACCCAAGGACTCATAAAGAACTCATAATACGCAGAAGTCCTTCCCATTTTTGAATCAAATGAGAAAAATGGGCAAACCCATATTAAAGAAGGGAATCACCACATTGTTCGCACTTGAGCACTAAGCAAACAGTGAAGAAACTGAGAAGAAAATGTTGGTTGCGTATTTGACAGCAGTGTCTCCGTGGCCATGAGTTATTTTAAAATTAAGCTTTTTGACAAATGGTGGGCAACGTCTTCTGAGTACAAGCATTAGAATTGCTTTAAGAATTCATCCTCTAAGCAGGCCAACTGGTTGGTAATTTTCCACGAAACCCCTCCTGGGTCACTGGGTCACTCCTGAATATTCTTCTATTTCATTTCTGTTGGTTAGAAAATGGCTTTATATAAAAACTGTGTAAGGTCTGTTTACCAGATGAATGTGCCTGGCAATGGAAGAAAGAGTGTGCTTTCCTGAATGGCTCCGATCGATCAGTTAGCATCAAAGAAGTACTCAAATGGTGCCCCCCGTCTTTCCACATACATGTTCTTCTTTCTGCCTGGAAAATACTCCTCCCCAAATTCTCTAAAGTCTTCAGTTACTGGAAGAATCTCTACATGCTATTTGCAGTTGGCCCCAATTATCCCCTCCTCCAGGAAGCCTTTTCTGATACCTGTCTAGCAGCATAAGAGTGAATGTTTCTTCTTCTATTCTCAAAATACCATGTATGCGTCTCTAACACACCGTTTAGCATATGGCTGTGTTTATATTTGCCTCCTCCACCCGAATGGAAATCCTTGGGGAAAAGAGCATGTTCTAGTCATATCTTTAAACCAAGAATCTGACATTGTTGAATGAACAAGTTGAAGTTCCTCTTTTTCCCCTTTGAAAGTAAGTATCACGGGAGAGACAAGCGCACATACCAATTATTGGACATCCAGGTGCTAATTTGTGTGGGGCTGACAGAAGAGGGGAAATTAAAGCCCGATTCAGAGTGTCGTTGACATTTCCATGGAAGCTGTGATTCTTCCTGTTCTGTGATTGCCAGAGCCCTAGTCAAATCCCCTTTGAAACATTGTGTGAACTGTGCCCCATGTATGCCAGGTGCTGCTCAAAAGAGGCAAAGCAAGAAAGAGGAGGGCACAGAGGCAGATAAAGGCCGAAGTGTGGGTGTGCCATAAGATCGGCGTGCATGCAAGTGTGTCTGTGTCTGTGCATGCAAGTGTGTCTGTGCGTCTGCATGCAAGTGTGTCTGTGTGCATGCAAGTGTGTCTGTGTGCATGCAAGTGTGTCTGTGCGTCTGCATGCAAGTGTGTCTGTGTCTGTGCATGCAAGTGTGTCTGTGCGTCTGCATGCAAGTGTGTCTGTGTCTGTGCATGCAAGTGTGTCTGTGCGTCTGCATGCAAGTGTGTCTGTGTCTGTGCATGCAAGTGTGTCTGTGCGTCTGCATGCAAGTGTGTCTGTGTCTGTGCATGCAAGTGTGTCTGTGTCTGTGCATGCAAGTGTGTCTGTGCGTCTGCATGCAAGTGTGTCTGGTATATGCACACATAAATCTGAGGGTTGGAGAGATGGTATTGCAAAAAAGTAAAAGTCCTTCAGTTTAGCACAGGGAAAGAGATTGAGAGGAAAGTGAGAGGCAGAAAGCATAAAAAGTAGCCATGCTGATCCCCTTTTCTACACTGTTAGCGTGGAACCATCCTCCCACACAGCCGATATTTTCTGTCAGTCCTAGGGAAAGGGCATATTTGGGGTACACGGACTTTCAAGGGGCAGGAAGGGGGTGGGAGGAAGTGTGGTGAGGAAAGTTGCAGTGCAAATTTTAGAGGGGGAGGCAGAAAGTTATTATTGGGGGAACAAAATTGTTATAGGGTCTGAGGTGAGGTGCTGAAGCCATTCCCAGGCTGGACTGTGTCACAGAGATGGGTGCTGGGACCTTTTCTGCTAACAACAGGTGACAGCTTGAATTGCAGGACCTTAGGAAGGAGGTCAGAAATTATACCCAATAATTATGCAAAATTGTGATGTTCTAATTAAAAAAATAACCAAGTAAAAAAAGAAAACCGCCTCAACACATCAGAAAAAATAAAAAAGGCGTGTGAAGGATCTCAGCACCATGGGCAGGGAGCCTTGAGCTCTAGAACTGCAGCTTAGAGCATCAGAAGGAAGCTGACCTTTAAGGTCCACAGACACCTTAGGATAGGCATGTTCAATACAGGCTTCCCACCTTTCCTACAAACCTGGGTTTTTCCTCCGGGGTCCCCATCTTGGAATCACCACCCATTTGATTGCCCAATCCTGAAACCTGGGAGTCAAATTGGACTCTGCTTTCCCTTTTCCACAGTCCACAATCCCAATCTCGTTAATCCCCTCCCCCAAAATGTCCTTACAATTCACTCCTTTTTCCCATCTATAATCACTCTCTCCTAGTTTAGCGTATCATTTTGGAGGGGGCGTCTGGATCCTTCCAAGCTCTGCGCCTCCAGCTCTTTCTGTGCCACAAACCTCTTCCCACTCCAACCCATTTTCCATGGCAGCTGCAATGGTGGGTGATCTTCAGAGCACAGAGCTGAGCCCCTTACCATCCTGCGCTGGTTGTAAGGATCAGAGTGGGGTGATTTGTTGCCTTCTGTGGAGCCCTCTGACACCCTTGGCTTTATTCTGTGCCTTCTCTCACTGGCATTTTTTGAGGTTAAAGGTGATCCATTGTGGGAGTGGAGAGAAGTTGTGTCAATCCCCAGTGCTGCCAGCACCTGCGAAGAGGAACCGCAGCTGTAGTCAACAGTATTTGCTTGGATTTAGCATAAATGTGTCCCCCAGACATGGGGTGCCGGGGTGGGGGGTGAGAGATCTGAAACAGAGAAACTCAAGGGTTAGGACCTGGGTGGTGGTGGGATTAGGCCATGGCAGGTACAGACACCTCTGGATCACCCCCCACTCATTCAAGGGCCACTCTGTTGGTGCCCCACCCAGGTCCCTTTCACCAGGCCAGCACACCTGTCCCTGTCCACTTGAGTGGCAGCAGTTAGTGGCTCAAACTTACAGCACTTTGCAGAAAATCTCTTTTGGCTGCCTGCTTCTGGGATAGGTATGGGGAGGGTAAAAACAGCTGGCACCCTTGCCTCAAGGTAGGGCTAACTGTGGTACAGGTCATGCCCCAGAGTTCCCTATGGGATCAGGCTGAAGCTGGGCTCTAGCTGAGAACACTCCGTGTTTAGTTCCACCCTCTGCTGCATTCTGTTTTCCTTCGTTAGCTTTCACCTGCGAGCACTCCCTTAATAAATCAGTTGCACAAGAATCCTCACTTAGGTTCTTCTTTGAGAAAACCTGACCTGATATGGTCTGGTTTCTCCTATGGCAGGAAGATGATTCCTCCTTTAGCTCCCTAGATGGCAGCCCTAATGGAAGTGGCTAGCCCAGAACTCTATCCAAGAATGGACAGTCTGCAACCTTCTTCACAAAGCTTCCACTCCTCACAAACCTCCTGCTCCTTCCGGAGCATCTCGAGGGTCTCCTGGAACTTCTTCTCCTTTGCTTCAATTTCATCAATGGTTGCCTGGTTCTGCTCCTCATAGGCCATGGTGACCACAGCCAAGATCAAGTTGACCAGGTAGAAAGATCCCAGGAAGATTACGAGCACGAAAAAGATCATATAGATTTTCCCAGATGCCCTCAGGGTCTGCAGATTCAAGGGAAAGAAAAGAAACCTGTACCCATAGCACACGGACCCCGAGTTTAAGTCATGTCCTCCAGGGAAAGCACAGCCATGCAGCTGACCCACCAGCCTCCAACCAAGTCTGTGTGGGGACGTGCAGCTCAGTACCTGCTGGTAGAGGCGTTCCCAGGAATCCTGTGTCATGAGGCGGAACAGTGAGAGGAAAGCCCAGGCAAAGGAATCAAAGCTGGTGTAGTTAAAATCCGGGTTGTCAAAGGTTTTAAGGCAGATATAACCATCAGGGCAGTGGCTGCAGCAAGAACAGAGAAGGTCATCCCCTGCTTTTGGGGACAAGGCAGCCCAGGGCTGCAAGACGACCACAGAATTTGATGTTAGAGATCAGAGTTCAAGGTCTCGTCTTTCTCTAATAAACAGGATGATGTTGGATACTTGGTTTTAGGTCTCAGTTTCTGTTATCCATAAAATGGGGATGCTAGTACTTTCCTTCAGAATTCCACGCACGGGGGAGTGGCCTGGGAAGTCAGCTGACTGCCCAGACACGATACCATAGGCTCTCTGCCAGTTCATGCCAGGGAAGGGAGAATCAGTAGCAATCATCAGACTTAAAACCCAACCTGTTGCCATCACCTGCAGAGTTGTCTATCAAAGGAGGTCTCATCTGATCCAAGTTCACTGATTAATTATAGATAATAATGGAAATAACACTTTCCACTTACTAAGCACTTTCTGTGTTCCTCTCTCTCCTGCTAAGTGCTTCACAAACACTGTAATTTAATCGTTCAATATTCTTTCTTTACAGATGAGCAAGCTGGGGGTCAGAAAGAAGTCAGTTGCCTAAAACCACACAGGTGTCAATGTATTTATTAAAAGGAGTGATGTCACTGTCAGTAGCCCAAGACTTGAGTCAGCCTAGCCTCCTCCTGAAGATGGCCTGTGAAGAAAGGCCAAATTGAAAATGACTGCCTGGTGAGTACTGGGGTGGGAGTGCTGAACTCCTTCCCCTCTCTCACAATATGAGGATGAATTGATATCAAGAAGTATCTGTCAGCTCAGGGGGTGTAAAGTGCTCTCATCCACCCTAGTGGAAATGGCCTGATCAACGAAGCAGGAACACCTCACTTGAAGTTTGGAATTCTTTAAACAATTTTTTTCTTTTCTTTTTTATTTACCTGCACTCCTTGAAAATACATGCAATCTTTTACTCCCAGGATTTCTCCATGAACACCAACCTCTGGAGCTCTCCTTATCTTAGACGTCCATGTGAACAACCCGTATCATGAATTAGAGCTCTGACAACTTAATTCTAATCAGTGCCAATTCTATCTCCACCTGGATTGAAGATTGCAAGTTCTCGGGCTTTGTAGACCCACATTTAAAGGCAGGCTCTCGGTTTGGTCTCCCAAGGGGCTAGGCAAGCCATTACCTGTAGGTTTCCTAATTAATGCTGAGGGCAGCCTTATTTCCGTGTCTTCTGTAGAAACCCACTGTAGCCACTATATATCAACAGCTCACCTCTGTGAAGATTAATGAGATCATTGCACAGTGTCTTGCACTTCTGCATAGTAAATTTTTTTTTTTTTTTTTTTTTTTTTTTTTTTTTAGACAGAGTCTTGCTCCATCGCCAGGCACCAGGCTGGAGTGCTGTGGCACAACCTCGGCTCACTGCAACCTCCGCCTCCCGGGTTCAAACAGTTCTCCTGCCTCAGTCTCCCGAGTAGCTGGGACTACAGGCTCATGCCACCACGTCCAGCTAATTTTTGTATTTTTAGTAGAGACAGGGTTTCACCATGTTGGCCAGGATGGTCTCAATCTCTTGACCTCGTGATCTGCCCGCCTTGGCCTCCCACATAGTAAATATTGTACATAAAATGCAAAGGAAAATTCCTACTGTTTTTAACCTTGGAAACTACTGAAAGGATACACTGGAATAATATATGTGGAAGAACACTGAAAATTATCAGCTATTTTTTGGTATCAGTTTTCTGCCTTGGGACCCCTGACCCCTCTCACGGTGACATTGGTTAATGTGGTCCTTTCCTGAGGGCTCTGGCTACTCTGCAGAGGACCCAGGCTTAGCTTTAACAGCAAGCTCCTGCAGGGCTCACTCTGTCCATTGTCCTGAGCTGGCCTCTCTCTGCCATCCCAGCCTGGTCCACTCCCCCACTGCCTGGCTGGAACCTGCCAAGCAGCAGGCCTGGCCTGTCTGGGAGCTGAGCTGTGGAGGTGTGTAGTTGGACCCCACAACTTTACCACAGTAAGGACTTGAGCTGCTCTGGAGCCATAGCCTTGAGAAATGTCATTAATTAGACGGAAGAAGGGTGGTGAGGGGAATCTTGGTTTACATTTAAGTCAAAGGCAAATGAAAACTGATGTCAGAACAACCCTCCCGTGAGCCAAAGAAGCAAATGCCAGGTGCATTTGAGAAATAAGAGGCTAAGGAAGCTGATGTTGACCAAATGCTCCTGCTGGTTTCCAGTAGTCAGCTCTGAGACGGTTTTCCTAGTGAGCTGGTGAAGATGGAGCCCCATGCAGGCTCCAAACAGGTCCACCCCGGCAATATGGAGCCGTCAGCCTCTCAGGGAGTGCGGGCGTTGTGAGCTCTGCTCTTCCAAGCTCTCAGTCATTGAGGTGGGTGAGGTGGGCCTTTTTGACCTTTTGCCTAAAGTCATTCTACTAATGCCTTCCTCCAGGGGCTAAAGCAACAGGCAGAGCTGAAGGGTCCTCATCCCTTAGCTTTGTCTCACATTCTGTTCTGCCACCTGGAACGGCCTTCACTCAAACTATTTTGTATGCACCCAGCCTGGAACATCCTACCTGCCCTCGAAAGCTCACCTCAAACACCACCTCCAGGAAGCCTTCCAGACTTTCTCCCTTGCCTCACACCACCAGCTCAGTGTTTCCCCAGCCCATGAAGCCTCTAGTAAAGAACCTGTTTTCCATAGAGTAGCATATTTATGTTGATGCATGAGAAATTGCAAACTAGCAGTTTATAGGCTGGCTTTGGCCCCCAGAAATATTTTGTTTGGCTCCAAAATATGTGGAGAGCTTTTGGAATAGGTAGCCAACATTTATAGTTGGAAGATTTTACATAAAAATCTAAATTTCATATCTCTGTTTTAAGAGTTGGAAGAGCTGGAAGCAATGAACCCACATTTCCACATGGTGACTAAAAGGTGGACTGAGCAGTGAGGCTGTCCCTTTAGAGGAGGCACGAACTCTCAGCTCCCAGGTTCCCACCTGGCCCACTCCACTCATTTGTTGTTATGAATCTGGCCTCTTTAAGAACTTGAAATGGCAAAGTCTGATACATGTGTTTCCTCCTCTGTTTGTGAGGATAATGTAGCTATAGAATGGCCTTAGCTGTGATGATTAAATGAAGAGCATTTGACAAAAATAATTATTGGTTCCTTCCTGGGGTAGATTGTTTACTAAAATGGCTACAGTTCTTCTCCTTGTGCATCCATACCCTTTCCAATGTCACTTTTCAGCTCCTTTCATTGAATGATGGAGTCTATTTCTCTACCTCTTGGAACTGGACTGTCTGGGACTTGCTTTGGTCAATAGAATGTAAAAAAGGTACATTGTGTTGGTTCTAAGCCTAGGCCTGAAAAAGCCTTGCAAACTTCCACTGTTTCTCTGGAAACCCTGCCATGAGAACAGAACCAGGCTAACTTGCTTGGGGTGAAAGGCCACATGAGCAGAGACAGAACATCCTAACCCAGGCATCTCCCAGTTAATCTGTCCACTGTCTGCATAAATAAGAATGAGCTTAGTCAACCTAGTCAATGTTGGCCAATGCCCATCTGATCCCAGTCCAAAATGCTGACGCACAGAATCACAAATTAAATAAATTGTTGTTTTAATTAAGAAGATTTTTGAGTCATTTGTTACACAGCAAAAGCTAACTCATACATTCCCTGCCCATGAGTTCTGGGATGGCAAAGGCCATGACTTTTTTATTTAAACGTCTTTCCCAGGACCTGCAACCCCACCTGTGCCCATAAAATGCCAAGGACAAGATGGAGAAAGAATTGTTGGGCATTGGTGCTTTGCCATAAGTTGGGCACTCACCCTGAGTCAGATCCATTGCCACACAGTAAGGGATCAGAAGTGCCTCGCTTATTTATGAAGATATCTGGTAAAGAAAGGAAGAAAAGAAAGCCTCACAGATGGTTCTGAACCCTCCAACACAAGCCCTGTGTGGTGAATGCAACACTCTCAAGTCTTCCAAAGGGAGCTCCTTTGGCTGCATGTACTCAGTGGGCATGCTGGGCCATGTGGAAGGTGTAAAGTCACATCTGAGAAGAGAAGAGCTGAGCAGTGACTTCGGCTCTCAATCTCCCCCAGCAGAGGTAGAATGACTTGTCTCTAGATTTGTGGCTCATTTCCTCACAAGGGGGATGCTGAACAACAGGAAACAGAGTACCCAAAAATAAAACACCACCCAAGAGAAGCATTTTGGCAGGAAAAGGGAAATAAAGTACATATCCATACGCACACACAGGTGCTCCACATCCCCTGTCTCTCTATGGTACTAGGGCCCCAACCAGACCTTGATCCCTATGGGAGAAACTCCACTCACATTTTCCGTGAGATGAGTAGTTGGTTGTCTCATTGACAGCCATGGCATTCTTGACACATTTGTTCTTGAGGTTGCCCTTGAAGAGCTGCAGCCCCACCAAGGCAAAGACACTTAGGCAGAAGATGGTGAGGATGGTCACATCAGCCAGTTTCTTCACTGAGTGGATCAGGGCCCCCACAATGACCTTCAGCCCTGCAGGAAGATGATAGCGGTATGGCCACATGGATGAGCTAGACTCAGAGTCCTTCCTCATCTCTACATACAGGGGTGAAATATTCACACACTCCTGGGCAGTGCCAAGCCATTTCTTATCTGAAGCTTGATTTACTCTGAGAGGCAGGCAGGCAGGGACTATTGTTCTCATTACAAAGATGATGAAACTGAGACCCAGGGAATCTATTTTTTATGATCTTGAGGCTAATAAAATTCCTGACACTAGCAATTCAATTTAAATAATGTACGCTGGGTACTTACTTTTTTTCCAGGCACTGTGCTAGGCATGAGGCTCCTAACTTCACCCCAGTAATTTGGGATCTATCTTTCTGCATGCACGTCTCGGTTCTGGGAGGCAGCTTGAGACCTGGGACACATGAACCTCACTGCGTGTGTGTGTTTGTGTGTGTGTGTGTGTGTGTGTGTGTGTGTGAGAGAGAGAGAGAGAGAGAGAGAGAGAGAGAGAGAGGTGGGGGGAGATGGAGATGCAAAGGAGATAGAATGAAACAAAAATAGAAAAACCAAGAGAAAGAAAAAGACAGAGACACAGTGAGTTTAGCAACAGAGAAAGACTATGAGAAACACTGAGACAGTAACTGGGGCAGAAATAGAATTTGTGCCAAACACAGCTGTCAGCAAAGAAGGAGGCACTTGCTTGTTTAAGGAGGAATGATTTGTTGCTCTGGTGAGTAAAATCAACCTCTTTGGGAGAGCAGCTTCGCAGGTAGCAGAAAGAGCTCTAACCAGGGAAGTGATCTAGGTTTTATTTTTGGCTAGTCATTTTGGTCAGCAGATAATCCACTGAGTGCTACATATGTCAGTCCCTGGGCTGGGAGCTGAGTGATGGCTAAGGCAGCAGCATGACGAGTGCTGTTGTCTGACAATTGAGGAGAAAGTCCGGAGCATTAGTGAGCAGACGGGCACACGGGGAGCAGCCCTGAACTGAAGTTCCAGGGGTGGGAATGGGGTGGGTGGAGTGTGAGGAAGGTGGGATAAACCAGGGAGGAGGTAATACCTTGGCAGAGCCCTGAGGAATGAGTGAGTTGAGTAAAGAGAGGAGGAAGGATATCCTGGAAGAGGCGGCAGCAGAGTTGAAGGCTGGGAGGTGAGCAATGGTGTGGGTATCTGCGGAGCCACAGGTGGATTCCAGAGCACGGGGAGAGGTGAGGATAGGTGAGAGATGAGGCAGAAGAGGGATTCTGAACAGGCCAGGACTTGCAAAGAAGACTCAGCGTGTTCCCAGTTGAGAGCAAGTGAGAGAGATACTAAGGGGCAGGACCAGGGCTCTTTTCAAGAAGAAGAGTGTCCAGTGGGAGTTGGCAGAGAGTTTCCAACCTCTCCCTGCACAGCCAGACGTGAAATGGTAGAAAACACCCATTCACTCTAGAATGGGTGTTTCTGTTTACAGATGAGAGAACGAATGCTCGGGGGTGAGAAGAAAGAACCCCTCAGGCCACAAAGGGGAAGTTGAGTCCCATTTCAGAAAGTTCGCCTTGTCTCTGGCCTCCCCATCCTCACCATCAACCTCACGGGGGATGGAGGAGTAGTCGCTGGGCTACTGGTGATAGTGGAGATCTTAGAGGCACCATGCAATGAGCTTGGATGGAACTTTACTTTTGTTTCTGAGTTCTCAGTAATCAAGAATTAACTAATTATTTTCTCCTCTGGGTGTCTAAAGACAGGATTGTGGACCTATGGAAATAGTGAAGACACTGGGACTGCTTTCTCCCTTCCTCCCCATTTCCAAGTTTAATCCTTTAGTTTACAGTATAAATAAAAATTCAACTTGGGGGTCTGGCCTGAATTCCACAGCCAGAACAGGAAGTGAGGGCATGCCCGTCCTGCTATGTATTGATTGTGAAGCCATGTGGTATTGGGAAGAGCCTGGCCTAGGAGAGGTCACACTGCCTCTTGCTAGTGATGAGGCCTTGGGTTCATGCTTCCTATACTCCAGACTTCAGTTCCTTTGTCTAAGTGGAGACAATAGTCCTTGCCCTGGAACCTTACAGAGTTCCTGCGAAAATTAAAGCAGGGAGTTAGGCTGTGAAAAATAACATAAGCTCTGTGAATAAATGTGCTGGTTCAAGCAGCTCACCTGGGATCACAGAAACTGTTTTTAATGCTCTGAGAACTCTGAATGTCCGCAGGCCTGAGATCCCACGGAGATCTATTGCTGTGCCAACATATCTGCAGGACAAGAAGTGAGTCAGCGTCTCTGCAAACAAGGTCCATAAATAAGGACAATTTGGGGTATCGTGAGCCTGGATGGAAAGGACGCAGAACAGACACTTAGAATCTAGCGGAACTGCCATCTACGGACTGACGCTGACGCTGATTTCATTGTTGCAGCGTCTTTCATAGCGGACCCTTTGAGAAGATGCATTGCAATCTAGGCAACACCGCATGTGGATGGATCTTCAAACACGGGCGTTTGACCAACCAATCTCCACAGTTGCTGGTTTCTCAGGAGGAGACCTCCATGTCCGGGAAGTACAAGGCTGAGCCTTGTCTGGCCCACTTGACGGGCCGGCTATTATCTCAGATTGGAGGTCTCTGACTTCTCCTCATGGGCATGGGACTAATCTTGGAAAGCAACCACCAAAGCGGGACTCGATGGAAAGAAGATCCCAGACCATACAATTTCAAATGAGGAAGCCAAACTGAGATGAGGAAACATCTTCAGAGCATGAGCCTGGATATACCCATAAGCCCCACAGGGATACATAGGCAAAGCTTTTTATTTTATTTCAACAGTTTTAGGGAACAGGTTGAGGTGTGACCTTAGATTATCTATTTGTCCTCTTTCATACTTTTTGATGTAGGTATTTACTGCTATGTGCTTTTCTCTTAGCACTGTTTTTGTTTTATCCCAGAGGTTTTGATAAGTTATGTGGCTATTACCATTCAGCTGAAAAACTTTTAAAACTTCCATCTTGACTTCATCATTTAACCAAAGATCATTCAAGAGCAGATTATTTAGTTTTCATGTATTTGTATAGTTTTAAGGTTTCTTTTGGCGTTAACTCCCAGGTTTATTCCACTGTGCTCTGAGAAGATACTTGACATAATTTCAATTTTCTTAAATTTACTGAAATATGTTTTGTTAGCTATCATGTGGTCTATCTTAGAGAATAGTCCATGTGCTGATGAAAAGAATGTATATTCTGCAGTTGTTGGGTGGAATGTTCTGTAAATATCTGTTAAGTCCATTTGTTCTGGGGTATAGTTTAGGTTCATTGCTTCTTTGTGGACTTTCTGTTTTGACGACCAGTCTAGTGTTGTCAGTGGAGTACTGAAGTGACCCATTATTACTGTGTCACCATCTATCTCATTTCTTAGGTCTATTAGTAATTGTTCTATAAATTTGGGAGCTCCAGTGTTGGGTGCATATGTATTTAGGATTGATATTTTTCTGTTGGACTAATGATGTTGTCATTATATAATGTCTCTCTTTGTCTTTTTTAACTGTAGTTACTTTAAGGTCTGTTTTCTCTAATAGAAGAATAGCTACTCCTGCTTGCTTTTGGTTTCCATTTGTGTGGAATATCTTTCCCCGTCTCTTTACCTTAAGTTTATGTGACTCCCTCTGTGTTAGGTGAGTCTCTTGAAGACAGCAGATACTTGGTTAGTGGATTTTTATCCATTCTGCCTTTCTGTGTCTTTTAAGCGGATCATTTAGGCCATTTATATTCAACATCAGTATTGAGATGTGAGGTGCTGTTGTATTCATTATGCTAGTTGTTGCCTTCATTCCTTATTTTTTTCTTCCCATTGTGTTATTGTTTTATAGGTCCTATGAGATTTATATTTTAAGGAGGCTCTATTTTGGTGTGTTTTAAGGTTTTTGTTTCAAGATTTAGAATTCCTTTTAGCATTTCTTGTACTGGCTTGGTAGTTGCAAATTCTCTCACCATTTGTTTGTCTGAAAAAAACTTTATCTTTCTTCACTTATGAAGCTTGGTTTCACTGAATACAATATTCTTGGCTGGCAACTATTTTGTTTCAAGAGGCCAAAGATGGGACCCTAATCCCTTCTGTCTTGCAAGTTTCTGTTGAGAAATCTGCTGTTAATCTGATAGGTTTTCCTTTATAAGTTATCTGAGGCTTTTTTTTTCACAGCTCTTAAGATTCTTTTCTTTGTCTTGAATTTAGATAACCTGATGACTATTTGCATCAAAAAAAGATGCATTTTTTTGTGATGCATTTTCAAGGTATTCTTTGAGCTTCTTGTATTTGGATGTCTAGATTTCTAATAAGGCCAGGGAAGTTTTCCTCAATTATTCCCTCAAAAAATTTTCCAGACTTTTTGACTTCTCTTCTTCCTTGGAAACACCCATTATTCTTAGATTTGGTTGTTTAATATAATCCCAAATTTCTCGGCCACTTTGTTCATTTTAAAAAAATTGTGTGTGTGTGTGTGTGTGTGTGTGTGTGTGTCTCAGTTTGGGTCAATTTAAAAGCTTTGTCTTTGAGCTCTAAAGTTCTTTCTTCTACTTGTTCAAGTGTATTGTTGAAACTTTCCACTGAATTTTGCATTTCTCTAAATGTGTCTTCCATTTCCAGAAGTTGTGATTGTTTTTCTTCATATCTATTTATTTGGAGAATTTTCCATCCATATCCTGTTATTATAAAAATTTCTTTAAGCTGACTTTTACCTTTCTGTGGTATCTCCTTGAGTCACTTAATAATCAGCCTTCTGAATTATTATTATTATTTTTTTAGATGAAGTTTCACTCTTATTTCCAGGGTAGAGTGCAATGGTGTGATCTAGGCTTACCACAACCTCTGCCTCCTGGGTTCAAGAGATTCTCCTGCCTCAGCCTCCTGAGTAGCTGGGATTACAGGCATGTGCCACCATGCTTGGCTAATTTTGTATTTTTTAGTAGGGACGAGATTTCTCCATGTTAGGCTGGTCTTGAAGTCCTGACCTCAGGTGATTCATCCACCGTGGCCTTCCAAAGTGCTGGGATAACAGGCATGAGCCACTATGCCCAGCCCTGAATTCTTTATCTGGCAATTCAGAGATTTCTTCTTGGTTTGAATCTGTTGCTGGGAAGCTAGTTTTATCTTTTGCAGGATGTTATTGAACCATCTTTTGTTATATTACCAGAATTGCTTTTTTGGCTCCTTCTCATTTGAGTGGATTATTTCAGTGAAAAGATCTGGAACTCAAGAGCTGCTGTTCAGATTCTTTTGATTCACGGGGTGATCTCTTGATGTGGTGCTCTCCCCATCCCCCTGGGGATGGGGCTTCCTGATGGCTGGACTGCTGTGATTATTATTGCTCTTCTGAGTCTAGCCACACAGCAGGGCTACCGGGCTCTGTGGTGGTGCTGAGAAATGTCTGCAAAGGGTCCTGTGGTGTGATTCATCTTGAAGCGTCCCAGCCATGGGTATCAGCCCTTGTTCTGGTGAAGGTGGCAGAGGAGTGAAGTAGAGTCTGTGAGAGTCCTTCGTGTGCTGGCTTCCTGGAATGCTGGTTATGTTAGCAGTGAGGCTGTCACATGGACAGACTCAAGACCTCTTATTAGCCAGGATGTTGCAGGCCGTGTAATTGGCTGCTGTTTTCTTCTTCCTGGCATCCAGATTATTCTGTCATGAGTTGCTTTAATGGCCCGAGTTTGGTTGGCCTCCAGCCAGGAGGTGATGCTTTCAAGACAGCACTAGCACATGAGTAGTAGGGGGATCTAAGCTCACCCTAAGTTGGCCAGGGTAAGTATTTTAGTTTCTCAGGTGATGAGCAGGGCCACACAGTTTCCAAGACTTTCTAGTTTTGTGTTTGACTGCCAGGGCAGGTAGGGAAATACCATCAGGTGGGGGCAGGGTTAGGCAGGTCTGAACTCAGACTCTTCTTGGGTGGGGCTTGCTGTGGCCAGTGGGGGATGGGGAGCTGGTTTTCAGGCCAATAGTGTTGTGTTCCAGAGAGAACTTTGGCTGCTTCTACTGTGCAATAGAGCTCTCCAGGGAGGTGGGGCATAGTTGGTAGCTAGAGGCCTCACTTAGCTCTCATGTCGTTGGTGAGGCTGGTCTTGCTCCTGCAGTGCCCCACTCAGACCTTGCCCCAGGCTGTGAGCTTCCTCACTGAGAAAGAAAGCATGACTTTTGGACCTCACCCCTCCCCGTCTGCTCACTCTCTCTAGCAGCGGCTCCTGCACTCACATCTGCAGCAGTTCCCATTTGACCCCTGGACTCTGCTCAAGAAAATCTGTGCCCAGTAGAAATCATTACTAATTTTAGTTGGGGCTTCTTTCACCCTGTGACCCCTCCCTGATATCACTGGCTCTCTTCCTCTTCCTCAAGGACCCCTGTGAGATATAGTCAGGGATGGATTCCCTGATTTCAGGCTGGAGACTGGGAGTGCCCACCATGCACTTCTCTCTGCTGCTTCTACTTTTTTTTTTGAGACAGAGTTTCACTCTTGTTACCCAGGCTGGAGTGCAATGGCGTGATCTCGGCTCACCACAACCTCCACCTCCTGGGTTCAGGCAATTCTCCCGCCTCAGCCTCCTGAGCAGCTGGGATTACAGGCACGCACCACCATGCCCAGCTAATTTTTTGTATTTTTAGTAGAGACGGGGTTTCACCATGTTGACCAGGATGGTCTCGATCTCTTGACCTCGTGATCCACCCGCCTCGGCCTCCCAAAGTGCTGGGATTACAGGTGTGAGCCGCCACGCCCGGCCTGCTTCTACTTTTATATTTTGTGTGGCTCCCTAAATTTATTTCCGTTCTAGGTAAGGGTGAATTCTTCTCCTGTGATCTGGATTTTCAGATTCCCCAGTGGAGATGTGTGTTTAGAGGCAGGATTCCCTCCCTCACACTTTGGGAGCTCACAGTTTTTCACCTGCCTTGCAGAATTTGCAGCAGTGTGCCACATATTTCAAAGAATCTGTGAATTCTCGCAGTTCTTCCGGTGCATTCCTGCAGTGGTTCTTGGAGCAAAAGTTCATGGTGTGAGTCTCCACACACTGTCCAATGAGACATGCATTAGCCCGGCCTCCCATCCACCATTTTGTCCCCTTTCCTCTCGCACATGCAAATCTGCATAGAGAAATACTCACGCCAGGGTAATGACACTGAAATCCAGCCAGTTCCAAGGGTCTCGCAGGTACGTGAACTCATTTAGACAAAACCCTCTTGCCAGTATCTTTATGGAGGCTTCAAAGGTGTAAATGGCAGTGAAGACGTACCTGGAAGGGAGGGTAGAAAAGGAGTATCAACTGTGCCACGGAGAGTACTCAGGGCGTTCCTTCTGCTTCCAGGAGGGAGGGATGAGCTGCTGCGGTTGTTCCAAGAAAAAACAAGCAAAGAACATCACCAAGTTGATAAGGCGGAAGAAGGGAAAGCAAGGAGACAAGACACAGGCTGAGGAACTAAGAAGAGCCACAAAAATAGATGGAGTCGAGGGATGTGTGTGGCTGGGACAGCCAGCAGCCTCTGCTGCTCTGGGGTTAGGCAGAGAGCAGTAGCGGGTGAAGAGCAAGGATTCTCTTGTTCTGTGTCTGCCAGGGTCTCCCTACCCTGCAGGAAGCTGGAGGCTTATCTCCTAACAGCATTTGTGGAAACTGGAGTGCAGACTGATGAGTGGCAATTGACAGAGCAGACCTAAGAAAGCTAAAAACAGGCTGAAACAGGGAATATCCTGAAGCAAGCCCAGCTATACTGGAGAGCCCCAGAACTGCTTGGAACTTACAGATACTAAGTATCCCTAAAAGTGAAGTTTGAGGGGAAGGCTGAGAAATAGGGCTGGAAGGACTGTTTGAAAGCTTTTACAAAAATCAGTTGGGCTTTCTAGACGCCACTTTATACCATCCATTCACTGAGAAACTGCTTCTTCTGCTCCAGAGATGGATTGGATGCTCATTTTCTGAAGAGTTGAAGAAGAGGGTAAGAGTTGCACACTGAAAAATGTATATGAAGGAAAGTTTACACACTGAAAGGCAAATTAACTCCCCTCCCTCTTCACTTCTGCCCCTCATTCCATTTCCAGAAGATAGGTTTATAGCCCATGAAGATGCTGCACTTTTAAGAAGAGCAGCCAGCCAAGGGGCATCAGGAATCTGAAGGATGCTTCTAACACCGAAACCAAAGCAATGAAACAACTGAAAAAAAGAAAAGAAAAAGAGACAGTACAGAGAGCAGAAGAAAAGTTAGAGGACTAAAACTGTATTAATATTTTTAGACAGTCAAGAGGTGAGGAGAGACTGCACGTATAGAACAAGAACAGAAGGCTGTAAAAAGTATCTTCAAAGACAGTATGGAATTTTGAAAACAAAAATATGATAGCAAAAGTAAAACACTAATAGGACGACTTGTAAATAAAGTTTTGGAGATCTCACGAAAAGTGGAACAAAAAGGCGGAAATGGATAGGAAGTGATAAAAAGTTTGAAAATTAGGGAATCAGACTAGGAGGTATATTGTCTGACTAATAGGAGGTCTAGAAATAAGTTAGAAGACAATAAGAAGGCCCTTCAAAATTAAAAGAAAAATTATTTCTAATGCAGAAGTCTTTCCCCAGCCAAACTGTCAAAGAAGAAGGTAGAATATATGAAGTCTCAGAAAATTTACTTCTTAGATACCCTTCTAATAAAGTTACTAGAAGATGGACATGGTGGTGTGTACCTGTAATCCTAACTACTTGGGAGGTTGAGGCAGGAGGATCACTTGAACCCAGTACTTTGAGGCCAACAGCCTGGGCAACATAGAGAGACTTGTCTAAAAAGAAGAAAGTTACTAGAGGATGTGCCCCACTCAAATGAGAAACACATCTGCAATCCAAGGGAGAGGCAAAAGGAATCCAAAAAAAGATGAAGAAGAAAAAATCTCTAGAAAAGAGCTTGCATCAGGCCTGGAGAAGATCTAGGTCAGAATGAGACAGAAGATGGAGTACTCTAGCAGTGATTTCCATAGGAAAAAAATTATGTACACGCATGTGATGTGTGCAAATAAATTGAAACAATAATTAAATATCTGGAGAAGAGTTTGGGAACAAATTAGGGATAAATAAAACACAGAGAAAACAAACAAAAATCCTATTAACTTCAGGGAAAGCAAAAACATTGTGCAAAAGGAAATATAATCAAAGCACACTGCATGGTAAAAAAAAGAGAGAATAACCAAATAGATGCAATAAAAACAATAAAGGGGAAATCACCACAGATTCCACAGAAATTCAAACCATCATCAGAGAATATTACAAACAACTCTATGCACATAAACTAGTAAACCTGGAAGAAATGGATAAATTCCTGGACATTTGTGTC
Organism: Callithrix jacchus; assembly: GCF_049354715.1. Lineage (NCBI taxonomy): Eukaryota > Metazoa > Chordata > Mammalia > Primates > Cebidae > Callithrix > Callithrix jacchus. The sequence goes on from NC_133518.1 coordinate 76,635,237, forward strand.
CTCCCAAACCTAAACCAGGAGGAAGCCGAAACTACGAATAGACCAATAACAAGGTCTGAAGTTGAGGCAGCAATTAAGAGCCTACCACACAAAAAAAAGCCCAGGTCCAGACGGGTTCACAGCCGAATTCTACCAGACACACCAAGAGGAACTGTTACCATTCCTTCTAAAACTATTCCAAATAATCCAAAAAAAGGGAATCCTTCCCAAATCATTTTATGAGATCAACATCATCCTGACACCAAAACCTGGCAGAGACTCAACAAGAAAAAAAAATTCAGGCCAATATCCATGATGAACATAGATGCAAAATTTTTCAATAAAATATTGGCAAGCCGATTGCAACAGCACATCAAAATGCTTATCCACCATGATCAAGTAGGATTCATCCTGGGAATGCAAGGCTGGTTCAACATATGCAAGTCTATAAACGTAATTGACCACATAAACAGAACCAAAGACAAAAACCACATGATTATCTCAATTGATGCAGAGAAGGCCTTTGACAAAATTCAACAGCCCTTTATGCTAAAAACCCTCAATAAACTCGGTATTGATGGAACGTATCTCAAAATAATAAAAGCTATTTATGACAAACGAACAGCCAATATCATACTGAATGGGCAAAAACTGGAAGCATTCCCTTTGAAATCTGGCACTAGACAAGGATGCCCTCTCTCACCACTCCTATTCAATATAGTACTGGAAGTTCTAGCCAGAGCAATCAGGCAAGAAAAAGAAATAAAGGGTATTCAAATAGGAAAGGAGGAAGCCAAATTGTCTCTATTTGCAGACAACATGATAGTATATCTAGAAGACCCCATCGTCTCAGCCCAAAAACTCCTGAAACTCATAAGCAACTTCAGCAAAGTCTCAGGATACAAAATCAATGTGCAAAAATCACCAGCATTCCTCTACACCAATAACAGACTTAAAGAGAGCCAAATCAAGAACGAACTGCCATTCACAATTGCTGCAAAGAGAATAAAATACCCAGGAATACAACTAACAAGTAACGTAAGGGACCTCTTCAAGGAGAACTACAAACCACTGCTCAACGAAATAAGAGAGGACACAAACAGATGGAGAAACATTCCATGTTCATGGTTAGGAAGAATCAATATCGTGAAAATGGCCATACTGCCCAAAGTAATTTATAGACTCAATGCTATCCCCATCAAGCTACCATTGACTTTCTTCACAAAACTGGAAAAAACCACCTTGAACTTCATATGGAACCAAAAGAGAGCCCACATAGCCAAGTCAATTCTAAGCAAAAAGAACACAGCAGGAGGCATCACACTACCGAACTTCAAACTATACTACAAGGCTACAGTAATCAAAACAGCATGGTACTGGTACCAAAACAGAGATATAGACCAATGGAACAGAACAGAGGCATCAGAGGCAACACAAGATATCTCAACCATACAATCTTTGATAAACCTGACAAAAACAAGCAATGGGGAAAGGATTCCCTGTTTAATAAATGGTGTTGGGAAAACTGGCTAGCTATGTGCAGAAAGCAGAAACTGGACCCCTTCCTGACACCTTACACTAAAATTTAACTCCAGATGGATTAAAAACTTAAACATAAGACCTGGCACCATAAAAACCCTAGAAGAGAATCCAGGCAAAACCATTCAGGACATAGGAGTAGGCAAGGACTTCATAACCAAAACACCAAAAGCATTGGCAACAAAAGCCAGAATAGAAAAATGGGACCTAATCAAACTCCACAGCTTCTGCACAGCAAAAGAAACAGTCACTAGAGTGAATCAGCAACCAACAGAATGGGAAGAATTTTTGCAGGTTACCCATCTGACAAAGGGTTGATATCCAGAATTTACAAAGAACTCAAAGAGATTTACAGGAAAAAAACAAACAAGCCCATTCAAAAATGGGCAAAGGATATGAACAGACACTTTACAAAAGAAGACATACATGAGGCCAACAAACATATGAAAAAATGCTCATCATCACTGGTCATTAGAGAAATGCAAATCAAAACCACATTGAGATACCATCTCACGCAAGTTAGAATGGTGATCATTAAAAAATCTGGAGACAACAGATGCCGGAAAGGATGTGGAGAAATAGGAACACTTTTACACTGTTGGTGGGAGTGTAAATTAGTTCAACCATTGTGGAAGACAGTGTGGCAATTTCTCAAGGACCTAGAAATAGAAATTCCATTTGACCCAGCAATCCCATTACTGGGTATATATCCAAAGGAGTATAAATCGTTCTACTATAAGGACACATGCACACAAATGTTCATTGCAGCACTGTTTACAATAGCAAAAATCTGGAACCAACCCAAATGCCCATTGATGATAGATTGGATTGGGAAAATGTGGCACATATACACCATGGAATACTATGCAGCAATCAAAAACGATGAGTTCATGTCCTTTGTAGGGACATGGTTGAATCTGGAGAACATCATTCTCAGCAAACTGACACAAGAACAGAAAATGAAATACTGCATATTCTTACTCATAGGCGGGTGATGAACAATGAGAACAGATGGACACAGGGAGGGGAGTACTAAACACTGGGGTCTATTGGGGGGAATAGGGGAGGGACAGTGGGCAGGGGGAGCTGGGGAGTGATAGCCTGTGGAGAAATGCCAAATGTGGGTGAAGGGGAGGAAGACAACAAATCACACTGCCACGTGTGTACCTATGCAACTATCTTGCATGTTCTGCACAGGTACCCCAAAATCTAAAATGCAATTTAAAAAAAAGTTAAAAGTGATGGCCTCTGGAAAGAAGAGATGAGAAAAATGAAATTGCTGGGGTTTTTGGTCTGAATCTTTATAGAATTCCATGACCTTTTAATCTGTGAACATATGTCTTAAATAAAAGTAAAAGTCCAATTAATAAGTGAATAACTATTTTTTTCACATCTGTAAGAGGAGAAATCGTGTTGGAAGTCATTCAGGAAGAAATCTATATCTGGCTGCCTAGCTGCTTGAGCTGTCAGCTTCCATATCTTGCTGGTTCCCCCCCACCCCCACTCTTTATGTGGTCTAAATTAGAAAATCTTAACTCAGAATTATAGGTTGTTGGGAAGCTTTGACAGATATTTCTGGTTCGTCAAATCAAACACAGACCCAGAAATTATGGAGAGAGTTCTCTCTAAAGACTATTTTCAGTGTTTCACCAGAAGGCAAGTGCCCCAGCTCAACAGCAGCTAATGGAGTCGCATCCTCTCTTTGGTGGTATTTGGCTCTGCAAGGTATTTCTTGATGTCCGATTGCAGCACTCAGATGGTAATTTTTAATAAGCTCAATGTGTTATTTCCTAAGTGCTTTTTCTGGTGAATGAAGAAAAATCATTGGGTTTCGGAAAAAGTCAAGCTTCCAGCCATTGAGCCACTTGTGCCACTGATATCTGATCATTACGAATCCTGATATTCAGGCCTGATATGAAGGCAGAGATCCATAGTATTCAAATTCCGAATGGATCTCTGAAATACCCAACTTGTATTCACAAAAATGGTAATTTAAAAAATTTCCATTCCTTATGTTTAAAAATCTGTGTGGGGAGTCAAGATGGCTGAATAGACACAACTCTGGCACACAACACCCAGCAAGAGAGATGCAGAAATCCAGAAATCTCCTAGCTTCAACCGAGGTACCAGGTGCATTTCAACGGGTCTGGTCTGACGGTGAGCAAAGCCCAGGCATGGCAGGGAAGGGTGCCACTTCACCCAGAAAGTGCATGTGACTGGTGAGTCAGAGGCTTCCCCTCTGGCACTCTGGTCCAGATACCACGCTTCCCCCAAAGCCTCAGCAATACACAGAACAGGGGATCTTTGCCAGTCAAGCACCAGGAATTATAAGTGCAGAGTTGAATAATAATCCAGGATGGTGTCCTGGATTGGCACACAGATCTAAGCAAATCCATAAGCCCATAACCCATTCGGAGCCTGCGGATGAGCTTTCTCCCACTTCCCCGACCAGAGAAAGAGGGAGCTGAAGGTGGGAGGACAGACAGAGCAGCTGGGTTGGCCCCTCCCCCATGACCGGAGAGAGGGAGATGAAAAATGGGAGATAGCCAGTGTGGCTGGGCGGGTCCCTACCCTCCCCTACAAACCCCAGAGGGCTGAAGCACTAACTCTAGTGGGTTGCACAGCCAGTGCCACAGTCTGAGCTGAACCCTGAATGATCCAGCCCTGTAGAGGAAGGAGATAGCCCACCATTAAAGGAGTGGGACTAGGCCTCAGGTTTTAACAAAAAACACATAAAGCCTAGGTAGCAAAGGGACATTGCCCTTGATCACCCAGCAGCACCTCCATGTCAGCAGAAGAGGCTGGCCTAATCTCCTAGTATAAACAAAAAAGACACAGGAAGCTTACCTAGCAACCTGAAGGAGTCCATAAAAACCAAGGAGTGCCTTGACAGGCAGACAAGTGGCCTCATCAAGCAGTTCCCTGAATTCACAGCCAGGAAAATCCACCAAGATGGGAAAAAACCAATGCAAAAACGATGAAACCATCAAAGACCAGAACACCTCTTCTCCTTCAAGGGTTTACAACTCCTCGACAACATGGGAACACAACATGACCGAGAAAGAATGTGATGAATGACAGAAACAGGCTTCAGAAGGTGGATAATAACAAACTTTTCTGAACTAAAGGAATATGTTCTAACACAATGCAAAGAAACCAAAAACTTTGGGAAAAGGTTAGACAAAATGCTAACTAGAACAACCAGCTTAGAGAAGAACATAAACAACTTGATGGAGTTGAAAAACACAGCACAAGAACTATGTGAAGCAAACACAAGTTTTAATAGCTGAATTGATCAAGCAGAAGAAAGGATTTCAGAGATTGAAGACCAACTCAATGAAATAAGAAGATAAGGCAAGACAAGATAAAAAAGAGTGAAAAGAAACGAACAAAGCCTCCAAGAAATATGGGATTATGTGAAAAGACCTAGTCTACACTTGATCAGTGTACCTGAATATGATGGGGAGAATGAATCCAAGCTGGCAAAAATGCTCCAGGATATTATCCAGGAGAACTTCCCAAGCCTAGCAAGGCAGTCCAACATTCAAATCCAAGAAATACAGAGAGCTCCACAAAGATATTCCTCAAGAAGAGCAACCCCAAGGCACATAATCGTTAGATTCACCAGGATTGAAATGAAGGAAAAAATTCTAAGGGCAGCCAGGGAGAAAGGTCAGGTCATCCACAGAGGAGCCAATCAAGCTCACAGCAGATCTCTTGGCAGGAACCCTACAAGCCAGAAGGGAGTGGGGGCCAATATTCAACATCCTTGAAGAAAAGAACTTTCAACCCAAAATCACATATCCAGCCAAACTAAGCTTCTTAAGTGAAGGAGAAATAAAATCCTTTACAGACAAGTAATTACTGAGAGATTTCGTCATCGCCAGACCTGCCCTATAAGAGCTCCTAAAAGAAACACTAAGCATGGAAAGGAACAAGTACCAGTCACTGAAAAAGCAAACCAGTGGGAAAAGACCAAAAATGCAATGAAGAAAATGAGTCAACTAACAGGCAAGAAAACCAGCCAGTAACAAAATGGCAGGATCAAATTCACACATAACAATATTAACATTGAATATAAACAGTCCAAATGTCCCAATCAAAAGACACAGACTGGCAAACTGGATAAAAAGTCAGGATCCATTGGTGTGCTGTATTCAGGAAACCCATCTCACATACAAAGACACACATAGACTCAAAATAAAGGGATGGAAGAAGATTTACCAAGCTAATGGAGAACAAACAAACAAAAAAAAGCAGGGGTTGCAATCCTAGTCACTCACAAAATGGGCTTCAAACCAATAAAGATCAAAAGAGACAAAGAAGGATACTACATAATGGTAAAAGGATCAATCCAACAAGAAGAGCTAACTATCCTAAATATATACGTACCCAACACAGGAGCACCCAGATACATAAAGCAAGTTCTTAATGACCTAAAATGAGATTTAGACTCCCACACAATAATATTGGGAGATGTCAACACTCCACTGTCAATATTAGACAGATCAATGAGACAGACAATTAACAAGTACATCCAGGACTTGAATGCAGAGCTGGACCAAGAGGACCTAATAGACATATACAGAACACTCCACCCCAAATCCACAGAATATACATTTTTCTCAGCACCACATCTCTCTTACTCTAAAATTGACCACATCATTGGAAAGAAATCACTCCTCAGCAAATGCAAAAGAATGGAAATCATAACAAACAGTCTATCAGACCACAGTGCAATAAGATTAGAACTCAGCATTAAGAAACACACTCAAACCCACACAACCACGTGGAAACTGAACAACTTGCTTTTGAGCGTCAACTGGATAAACAATGAAATGAAGTCATAAATAAAGATGTTCTTTGAAACCAATCAGAATGAAGACACGACCTACCAGAATCTCTGGGACACCTTTAAAGCAGTGTCAAGAGGGAAATTTATAGCAATAAATGCCCACATAAGAAACAAGGAAAGATCTAAGATTGACACCCTATCATTGAAATGGAAAGAGCTGGGGGAGGAAGATCAAAAAACTCAAAAGCTAGCAGAAGACAAGAAATAACTAAGATCAGAGCCGAACTGAGGGAGATAGAGACACAAAAAACCCTTCAAAAAATCAATAAATCTAAGAGCTGTTTTTTTGAAAAGATCAACAAAATAGACAGACAACTAGCCAGACTAATAAAAAAGAAAAGAGAGAAGAATCAAATAGATTCAATAAAAAAAGATATGGGGATATCACCACTGATTCCACAGAAATACCAACTATCATCAGAGATTACTACAAACATAAACCGGTAAACCAGGAAAAAATGGATAAATTCCTGGACACTTGTACTCTACCAAGACTAAACCAGGAGGAAGTTGAAACCCTGAATAGACCAAAAACAAGGGCTGAAGTAGAGGCAGCAATCAATAGCCTACCAACCAAAAAAAGTCCAGGTCCAGACAGGTTCACAGCCAAATTCTACCAGATATACAAACAGGAGCTGGTCCCACTCCTTCTGAAATGACATAAAACAATACAAAAAGAGGGAATCCTCCCTAACTCATTTTATGGGACGTACATCATTCTGATACCAAAACTTGGCAGAGACTCAACTAAAAAAGAAAACTTCAGGCCAACATCCATGATGAACATTGACGCAAAAATCTTCAATAAAGGACAGAGATTGATTCAAGATGGCGCCGTAAGAACAACTCAGGATTGCAGCTCTCAGTGAAGGCACAGAGGGTGAGTCAAAGCTGCATTTCCAGACGGATCTTTGTTGCTGACAGAACGGAGAAATTCCCAGGTGTAGGAGAGACACGGGATGCCAGCGCAGCTGTTTCAGCTGGCGGGGTCGCTTCAGCCAGCGCCGCAGTGCAGCGGCACTCCGCCCACACCGCACAAAACACACTGGTCTGGGTGCCCTGTTAAACCGGCAATCTGAGACTTGGGAGGGCATATTAGCATATCCATCTGATAAAATGGGACTTGGACAGTGAGCCAGACCAGGAGATTCCTGGGAAGCGATGTTTGAGCCAGCGCAGTGGGTTGCTGCATGGGAAATCACACAGATCCTGGTGCCCTATCAGCAGGCGATTGAAACACCTGGGAGAGAGTCAACTGTTCAACTTAAAAAAAAAAAAAAAGCACTCTGAGCAGGGAGCCAGGTGTTCAGGCTCGGTGGGTTTCACCCCCACAGGGACAAACAAAACAGCGTTTTGAAATGCTCAAGGTTGAGAGTTTCACTGCGGGCACAGCTGAACCCAGGATGGTGCAGCTTGGTGGGGGAGGGGCATCTGCCATTACCGAGGCAATCCGCCCCTACTGAGGTACACTCCCATTGCTGACGCAGCCTGCCGTTGCCAAGGCAACCCACCATAACAGAGAGACTCCGCCGCAGGGCGGAGCCCATGGCAGCAGGGTGGAACCACACCAGCAGGGCGGAGCCTCAGCAGGCAAATAGTGACTAGACTGCCTTCTAGCTGGGCAGGACAGCACAACGGATACTCATAAAGATAGCCCTAACTCCCCAAGACAGAGCATCTGAGGAAAAAAAGGGGCTTTATGAGTTCTGCTGCAGCAGACTTAAATGTATCAGCCTAACAGCCCTGAATGAACAATGGAGCTCACAGCTCAGACTTGAGCTCCTATAAAGTTCAGACCGTCTCCTCAAGCAGCTCCCTGACCCCTGTACACCAAAGAGTCACCTCAAAAAGGACTGATCAGAATGACATTTGGCGGGCATCATTCTGGGACAAAGATAGCAGAAGAAAAAACTGGTAGCATCCTTCACTGTTCCACAGCTGCTACATGTGTACCCCAGACAAGCAGGGCCTGGAGGGGACCTCAGCAGTCCTACAGTGGAGGGGCAAGACTGGTAGAAGGAAAACCAAGTAACAGAAATACTTCATCATCAACAATCTGGACGTATACTCAGAGACCCAATTGAAAAGTCAGCAACTAATCAGACGACAGGTGGATAAATCCACAAAGATGGGAAGAAACCAGCGCAAAAAGGAGGAAAACACCTGAAACCAAAACAACTCGCCTCCTACAAAGGACCAAAACTCCTCACCAGCAAGGGAACAAAGCTGGACGGAGAATGAGTGTGATGAAATGACAGAATCAGACTTCAGAAGGTGGGTAATGAGAAACTTCCATGAGCTAAAAGAACATGTTCTAAATCAATGCAAAGAAACTAAGAACTTTGAAAAAAGATTTGAAAAAAGATTCAAGGAAATGATAACAAGAATAAATAACTTAGAGAGGAATATGAATGAATTGAAGGAAATGAAAAACACAACACAAGAACTTTGTGAAGCATGCACAAGTTTCAACAGCCGAACTGACCAAGCAGGAGAAAGAATATGAGAAGCTGAAGATCAACTCAATGAAATAAAACAAGTAACCAAGATTAGAGAAAAAAACGCAAAAAGGAATGAACAAAGTCTCCAAAAAATGTGGGACTATGAGAAGAGACCTTACCTACATTTGATAGGTTTACCAGAATGTGATGAAGAGAATCAATCCAAGCTGGAAAATACTCTTCAGGATATTATCCAGGAAAATTTCCACAACCTAGCAAGGCAGGCCAATATTCAAGTCCAGGAAATACAGAGAACACCACAAAGATATTCCTCAAGAAGAGCAACCCCAAGGCACATACTCGTCAGATTCACCAGGGTTGAAATGAAGGAGAAAATACTAAGGGCAGCCAAAGAGAAAGGTCGGGTCACCCACAAAGGGAAGCTCATCAGACTCACAGCAGATCTCTGGGCAGAAACCCTACAAGCCAGAAGAGAGTGGGGGCCAATATTCAACATCCTTAAAGAAAAGAACTATCAACCCAGAATTTCATATCCAGCCAAACTGAGCTTCATAAGTGAAGGAAAAATAAAATCTTTTGCAAACAAGCAGGTGCTCAGAGATTTTTGTCACCACCAGGCCTGCTTTACAAGAGCTCCTGAAAGAGGCATTACACATTGAAAGGAACAACCAGTACCAGCCATTCCAAAAACATACTAAATGCTAAAGAGCATCAACAAAATGAAGAATCTACATCAACTAACGGGTAAAACGGCCAGCCAGCATCAAAATGGCAGTATCAAGTTCACACATAACAATATTAACCCTAAATGTAAATGGGCTAAATGCACCAATCAAAAGACACAGACTGGCAAATTGGATAAAAAAACCAAAACCCATCAGTGTGTTGTATCCAGGAAACCCATCTCACATGCAAGGATACACAAAGGCTCAAAATAAAGGATGGAGTAAGATTTACCAAGCAAATGGAGAGCAAAAAAAAGCAGGAGTTGCAATTCTCATCTCTGATAGAATAGACTTTAAAGCAACAAAGATCAAAAGAGACAAAGAAAATCATTACATAATGGTAAAAGGATCGATATAACAAGAAGAGCTAACGATCCTAAACATATATGGACTCAATACAGGAGCACCCAGATATATAAGGCAAGTTCTTAATGACTTACAAAGAGACTTAGACTCCCACACAATAATAGTGGGAGACTTTAACACTCCACTGTCAATATTAGACAGATCAACGAGACAGAAAATTCACAACGATATATAGGGCTTGAATTCAGACCTGGAACAAGCAAACCTGATAGACATTTACAGAACTCTCCACCCCAAATCCACAGAATATACATTCTTCTCAGCACCACATCACACCTACTCTAAAATTGACCACATAATTGGAAGTGAAGCACTCCTCAGCAAATTCAAAACAACTGAAATCATAACAAACAGTCTCTCAGACCATAGTGCAATCAAGTTAGAACTCAGAATTCAGAAACTAACTCAGAACCGCACAGCTTCATGGAAACTGAACAACTGGCTCTTGAATGTTGACTGAATAAACAATGAAATGAAGGCAGAAATAAAGAAGTTCTTCGAAACCAACGAGAATGAAGACACAACATACCAGAATCTCTGGGACACATTTAAAGCAGTCTCCAGAGGAAAATATATAGCTATAAGTGCCCATATGAGAAGAGTGGAGAGATCCAAAATTGATACCCTATCATCAAAATTGAAAGAGCTAGAGGAGCAAGATAAAAAAAATTCAAAACCTAGCAGAAGACAAGAAATAACTAAGATCAGAGCAGAACTGAAGGAGATGGAGACACGAAAAATCCTTCAAAAAAATGAACAAATCCAAGAGCAGGTTTTTTGAAAAGATCAACAAAATAGACAGACCACTAGCCAGACTGATTAAAAAAAAATAGAGAACAACCAAATAGATGAAATGAAAAACGATAAAGGGGAAATCACCACAGATTCCACAGAAATTCAAATCATCATCAGAGAATATTACAAACAACTCTATGCACATAAACTAGTAAACCTGGAAGAAATGGATAAATTCCTGGACACCTGTGTCCTCCCAAGCCTAAACCAGGAGGAAGCTGAAACTATGAATAGACCAATAACAAGGTCTGAAGTTGAGACAGCAATTAAGAGCCTACCACACAAAAAGAGCCCAGGTCCAGATGGGTTCATAGCCGAATTCTACCAGACACACAAAGAGGAGCTGGTACCATTCCTTCTGAAACTATTCCAAATAATCCAAAAAGAAGGAATCCTTCCCAAATCATTTTATGGGACCAACATCATCCTGATACCAAAACCTGGCAGAGACTCAATAAGAAAAAAAAAAATTCAGGCCAATATCCATGATGAACATAGATGCAAAATTTTTCAATAAAATACTGGCAAGCCGATTGCAACAGCACATCAAAAAACTTATCCACCATGATCAAGTAGGATTCATCCCGGGGATGCAAGGCTGGTTCAACATATGCAAGTCTATAAACGTAATTCACCACATAAACAGAACCAAAAACAAAAACCACATGATTATCTCAATTGACGCAGAGAAGGCCTTTGACAAAATTCAACAGTGCTTTATGCTAAAAACCCTCAATAAACTCGGTATTGATGGAACGTATCTCAAAGTAATAAAAGGTATTTATGACAAACCAACAGCCAATATCATACTGAATGAGCAAAAACTGGAAGCATTCCCTTTGAAATTTGGCACTAGACAAGGATGCCCTCTTTCACCACTCTTATTCAATATAGTACTGGAAGTTCTAGCCAGAGCAATCAGGCAAGAAAAAGAAATAAAGGGTATTCAAATAGGAAAGGTGGAAGCCAAATTGTCTCTGTTTGCAGATGACATGATAGTATACCTAGAAGACCCCATCGTCTCAGCCCAAAAACTCCTGAAACTGACAAGCAACTTCAGCAAAGTCTCAGGATATAAAATCCATGTGCAAAAATCACAAGCATTCCTATACACCAATAACAGACTTAAAGAAAGCCAAATCAAGAACGAACTGCCATTCACAATTGCTACAAAAAGAATAAAATACCCAGGAATACAACTCACAAGGAATGTCAGGGACCTCTTCAAGGAAAACTACAAATCCCTGCTCAATGAAATAAAAGAGGACACAAACAGATGGAGAAACATTCTACGTTCAAGGTTAGGAAGAATTAATGTTGTGAAAATGGCTATACTGCCCAAAGTAATTTACAGAATCAATGCTATCCCCATCAAACTACCATTGACTTTCTTCACAGAACTGGAAAAACCCACCTTGAACTTCATATGGAACCAAAAGAGAGCCCACATAGCCAAGTCAATTCTAAGCAAAAAGAACACAGCGGGGGGCATCACACTACAGGACTTCAAACTATACTACAAGGCTACAGTAATTAAAACAGCATGGTACTGGTACCAAAACAGAGATATAGACCAATGGAACAGAACAGAGGCATTGGAGGCAACACAACATATCTACAACCATACAATCTTTGATAAACCTGACAAAAACAAGCAATGGGGAAAGAATTCCCTGTTTAATAAATGGTGTTGGGAAAACTGGCTAGCCATGTGCAGAAAGCAGAAATTAGACCCCTTCCTGACACCTTACACTAAAATTAACTCCAGATGGATTAAAAACTTAAACATAAGATCTGGCACCATAAAAGCCCTAGAAGAAAATCCAGGCAAAACCACTCAGGACATAGGAGTAGGCAAGGACTTCATGACCAAAACACCAAAAGCATTGGCAACAAAAGCCAGAATAGACAAATGGGACCTAATCAAACTCCACAGCTTCTGCGCAGCAAAAGAAACAGTCACTAGAGTGAATCAGCAACCAACAGAATGGGAAAAAATTTTTTCAGTTTACCCATCTGACAAAGGGCTGATATCCAGAATTTACAAAGAACTCAAGCAGATTTACAGGAAAAAAAACAAACAAGCCCATTCAAAAATGGGCAAAGGATATGAACAGACACTTTACAAAAGAAGACATACATGAGGCCAACAAACATATGAAAAAATGCTCATCATCACTGATCAGAGATGCAAATCAAAACCACATTGAGATACCATCTCACAGAAGTTAGAATGGTGATCATTAAAAAATCTGGAGACAACAGATGCTGGAGAGAATGTAGAGAAATAGGAACACTTTTACACTGTTGGTGGGAGTGTAAATTAGTTCAACCATTATGGAAGACAGTGTGGTGATTCCTCAAGGCCTTAGAAATAGAAATTCCGTTTAACCCAGGAATCCCATTACTGGGTATATATCCAAAGGACTATAAATTATTCTACTATAAGGACACATGCACACGAATGCTCATTGCAGCACTGTTTACAATAGCAAAGACCTGGAACCAACCCAAATGCCCATCAATGATAGACTGGACTGGGAAAATGTGGCACATATACATCATGGAATATTATGCAGCAATCAAAAATGATGAGTGCATGTCCTTTGTAGGGACCTGGTTGAATCTGGAGAACATCATTCTCAGCAAACTGACACAAGAACAGAAAATGAAATACTGCATATTCTCACTCATAGGCAGGTGAGGAAAAATGAGAACACATGGACACAGGGAAGGGAGTACTACACACTGAGGTCTATTGGGTGGAATAGGGGAGGGACAGTGGGCGGGGGGAGCTGGGGAGGGATAGCCTGTGAAGAAATGCCAAATGTGGGTGAAGGGGAGGAAGGCAGCAAAACACAGTGCCATGTGTGTACCTATGCAACTATCTTGCACGTTCTGCACATGTATCCCAAAACTTAAAATGCAATAAAAAAATCTACAATAAAATACTGGCAAACCAAATGCAACAGTACCTCAAAAAGCTTATTCATCACAATCAAGTAGGCTTCATCCAGGGGATTCAAGGCTGGTTCAACATATGCAAGTCCATAAACGTAATTCATCACATAAATGGAACCAAAGACAGAAACCACATGATTATCTTAATTGATGCAGAGAAGACCCTTGACAAAATTCAACAGCCCTTTATGCTAAAAACCCTCAATAAACTAGGTATTGATGGAACATATCTCAAAATAATAAAAGCTATTTATGACAAACCAACAGTCAATATCACACCAAGTGGGCAAAAACTGGAAGCATTCCCTTTGAAATCTGGCACTAGACAAGGATGCCCTCTCTCACCACTCCTATTCAGTATAGTACTGAAAGGTCTAGCCAGAGTGATCAGGCAAGAAAAAGAAATAAAGTGTATCCAATTAGGAAAGGAGGAAGTCAAACTGTCTCTATTTGCAGATGACATGGTTGTATACTTAGAGGACCCTATCGTCTCAGCCCAAAATCTTCTCAAACTGATAAGCAACTTCAGCAAAGCCTCAGGATACAAAATCAATGTGCAGAAATCACAAGCATTTCTATTTACCAATAACAGACAGAGAACCAAATCAAGGAGGAACTGCCATTCAGAATTGCTACAAAGAGAATAAAATACCTAGGAATACAACTAACAAATGATGTAAAGGACCTCTTCAAGGAGAACTACAAACCACTGTTCAATGAAATAAGAGAGGACACAAACAGAAGGAAAAACATTCCATGCTCATGGTTAGGAAGAATCTATATTGTGAAAATGGCAATACTGCCCAAAGTAATTTATAGATTCAATGCTATCCCCATCAAGCTACTAATGATCTTCTTCACAGAACTGGAAAAAATCACTTTAAACTTGCTATGGAATCACAAGAAAGCCTGCATAGCCAAGACAATCCTAAACAAAGAGAACAAAGCTGGAGGCATCACACTGCCAGACTTCAAACTATACTACAAGGCTACAGTAATCAAAACAGCATGGCACTAGTAAAACAGAGACAAAGACCAGTGGAACAGAACAGAGGCCTCAGAAGCAATACCACATATCTTCAACCATCTGATCTTTGACAAAACTGACAAAAATAAGCAGAAGTGAAAGGACTCCATGTTTTAATAAGTGGTGTGGGAAAACTGGCTAGCAATGTGCAGAAAGCAGAAACTGGACCCCTTCCTGTCACCTTACACTAAAATTAGCTCCAGATGGATTAAAGATTTAAATATAAAACCTAACACCATAAAAATACTAGAAGAAAATGTAGGCAAAACCATCCAGGACATAGGCATAGGCAAGGATTTCATGACTAAAACATGTAATGACTAAAAGCAATGGCAACAAAAGCCAAAATAGACAAATGGGATCTAGTTAAAATTCAGAGCTTTTGTACTGCACAAGAAACCATAATTAGAGTGAACCAGCAACCAACAGAATGGGAAAAAATTTTTGCAGTCTACCCATCTGACAAAGGGCTAAAATCCAGAATCTATACAGAACTAAAGCAAATATACAAGAAAAAACCAAACAACCCCATTCAAAAGTGGGTGAAGGATATGAACAGACATTTTTCAAAAGAAGACATTTGTGAGGCCAACAAACACATGAAAAAATGCTCATTATCGCTGGTCATTGGAGAAATGTAAATCAAAACCACATTGAGATACCATCTCACTCCAGTTAGAATGGCGATCATTAAAAAATCTGGAGACAACAGATGCTGGAGAGGATGTGGAGAAATAGGAACACTTTTACACTGCTGGTGGGAGTGTAAATTAGTTCAACCATTGTGGAAGACAGTGTGGCGATTTCTCAAGGATCTGGAAATAGAAATTCCATTTGACCCAGCAATCCCATTACTGGGTATATATCCAAAGGACTACAAATCGTTCTAGTATAAAGACACATGCACACGTATGTTCATTGCAGCCCTGTGTACAATAGCAAAAATCTGGAACCAACCCAAATGCTCATCAATGATAGACTGGATAAAGAAAACGTGGCACATATACACCATGCAATACTATGCAGCCATAAAAAACGATGAGTTCGTGTCCTATGTAGGGACTTGGATTAATCTGGAAACCATCATTCTCAGCAAATTGACACAAGAACAGAAAACCAAACACCACATGTTCTCACTCATAGGTGGGTGTTGAACGAAGAGAACACGTGAACTCAGGGAGAGGAGCATCACACACTGGGGACAGTTGGGGGCTGCTGGGGAGGGACAGTGGGGGGTAAGAAGGTTGGGGAGGGATAACATGGGGATAAATGCCAGATACATTATGCACCTATGCAACAACCCTGCATGACCTGCACATGTACCCCAGCACTTAAAGTAAAAAAAAAAAAACTGTGTAAGCCTTTCCTGTTTGCCAGCCGATGCAAATCAGTGTGGGAGAGCAGCCTCTCTTACTCACTTTTCATTTCAGCCCAGTAGGCAGAGGAGATGTACACTAAGTGGCCACAATCAGTTTGTATTCACAATTTCCACTGTGTACCTCAACAGCAAATCAGAATCTTGAGGCATGTTATGGACCCCCAGCTGCGTTCTGTGAATAATGTATGCACTAGCAGTGGGATTTGGAAGCAGCATCTTCTATCTGAATAGTGATACCTTTCCTTGCTGACCATGTGGCTGGAGATTCTTCAATGGCAATTTAACACCTTTCCTCTTTTAAAAAGTTTTGGTAAAAGACGCATAATATACATAACATAAAATTTACCACTTTTACCATTTTTAAATACACAATTTAGTGGCATTAAGTACATTCACTGTTGTGGAACCGTCACAACTGTCTACAAACTTTTTTTAATCCCAAACAGAAATGTACCCATTAAACAATAACTCCCCATTCCCCCTCTCTGGCAACCTCCATCCTACTTTCTGTCTCCATGAATTTGTCTATTCTAGCTACCTTCTAAAGATGGAATAACACAACATTTGTTCTTTTGCGTTTGGGTGATTTTACTTAGCACGATGCTTTATCAATGTTTTGGCATGTATCAGATCTCATTCATTTTTAAAACGGGATGATATTCCATTGTTTATGTATATACTACGTGTTCTTATCCAGTCATCTGTTGATGGACATTTGGCTACTGTGAATAACACTGCTACAAACATTGGTGTATAAGCCAACATACCTTTTAAAGTCTGTTTTCTAGGTTAAAACTAATTTTTAATTAAACCAGAAATCTTTCCTTTTAAAATTTGCTTCATGATAAATGGAACAAAAGGTCACCAAGTCTTTCCCACATATGTAGTGAACATATGCCGACAACTTATTTACTCATAGTTTTGCTCAACTATAAAATAAAATGTCTATTCATTATATAACAATCATTGACTTTAAATGCCAGTTACATTATAAGGAATGTGATACTTCTAATTAACGAATTATACCAATTGTTTTTCTTGTGTCTTTTCCAACTACAATATTTGTAATTGGTTTGGAAGCTGATTTTGTATCTTACCAGCAAGAGTGCCATTGTGCCTGTTTTTGATATGAGGATGAATAATACCTATAGTTTTGTGGTCTTCTCGACCTTTAACATAAAATTTTCACAGTTTTGCAATGGAAAGCCTTATTTTGTGCTTGTACTAGAGACAGTCAATTGGTTTAAAAGTGGGGTTGATAAGCTTAACTGGAAAATCATATGGAAGTTTTGACAGCTTTATATCATTACTTGACAAAAATGTTAATAGATAAACTGGAGACTAGGACAAAGGATAGTTGGTCCCAAAAGTTCAATTACGATTCTTCATTGTCATCTTCTTATATATTTTTGTCTGTTTTAGGGAGATTATCCACATCCATTGTCCACTTGTCTCAGGACAAACAGATTCACGCTTTATATTTTTATAATAGAGGCCATTCATTACTAGTATTGTGACCTTATTTCACATTGTAGGATTTATATTTCTATTTTTGTCATTATTGTTACGCTTCAGAAAACCACTTTTGAAGTGATGACTCATTTTTTTTGAATTGTGATATTATGCAAGGCCACAGTGACAATGGCAAACGCAAGTCTGACGAGTGTAAACAACTGTCAGGTGAGAATGAAATACATGAGTAAATGTAAACTGCCTATGATTAACTCCGTGTTAACCAGTATGAATGAAATCGGGTTTTGAAGCACATGCTCTGCTTTTTTAAAACGTAAAAAGTTAGAAATTCTATGAAAACCATCATCCTACATGTTAGAGTTTAAAATTATATGCGCATGGAGATCCTTAGATGACTTGTTGAGATGCATTGCAGGAGGTGGAAAGAGATGAGTTGCTCCGCTAAAAAAGGAAGGATCAGTTGGAGTTCCCGGGGACAATTCACAAGGAGAGTTGGAACATCCCAAAGGGACAGTTTATGAAAGAAGATTGTAGGCCAGGCTCATTTAGCAAAATAGATGAAATACGGCAAACCGAATCCAGTAAAACGATCAGCTGGAGCCATTAAAAAGAGACTAGCAAATCTGTCTAGTTAATACAGTAGCTTATATTAACAGATAAAAGAGGATATGATAACCTTAATAAATATGGAAATACTGAAGCCAAACCCATTCGCGACGAAAGTCTCAACAAACAAGAAATGGAAAAAAGTTTCCGTAACTTGATATAGAATAATTATGAGACTCTCACAAACAGCATAATAGTGAAACATTAGAAGCACACACTTTAAAATCAAGAGCAAAATAAATATGCCCATTGTTACAGTTTTGAATTAGCATCACGCTGAAGGTCCTGGCTGATTCAGTAAGACAGGAAAAATAAACAGGTGGCATAGGAATCATAAAGGAAGAAACAAACTTGTCATTATTTGCACATAATATGACTGTCTAAGTAGAAAGTCCAAGGGAATCTACGGAAAAATTTAACTTTAAGGAGCTCAGCAGTGTTGATGGATACAAAATCAATATGTAGAAATTAATAATATTAAGGTATTTTAGTAATAATAAGTATTCAACAGGGCAACCAAAATTGCAATGTACCTAGGAAAAAGACATTATAAAATGTTGTAGAAAAATATTAAAGAAGACCTGTATAAATTAAGAGATCTGCCATGCGGATGTGTGGGAAGGCTTCATACTGTAAATGTGGTGATTCTTCCTGTGGTGATACAGTCAGTGCATTCCCAAACAAAGTTTCCACAGAGTTGGAAGAAAAGAGCTAGAGAATATGCCCCTTAAGCTGGCATGGAAAAGTAAAGAAACAAGAGGAACCAAAATAGTTTTCAAGAAGACAACTAAGGAGGGGCATGCAAGTAGAGCAGATTAGGTCTTACTATAGAGTGTTTAAATCCATGTGGTGTTGACTCAAGATGTGACAATGATATTACTGGAAAAAACAGATTCAAGTAGACATGGGGATCTGGTGCATGGCAGAAGCAGTGGTAGGAACCACTTGGGAAATGATGTATTGAAATTAATGGTGAAATAATCCATATGGAAAAATATTGGAAGCCTATCTCATACCACACACACACAAAAATAAATTCTCAGAAGTTGAAATTCCTAAATGTAGAAAGAAAAACTGTGACTTTGAGGAGAAAACACAGGATAATATATTTATGGAATACTATGTAGCAATTAAAAAATGAATGAATTAGGTCTACATGTATCCATTTGGACAAATCTAGAAAACATAATTTTTAAAACATCAGATAAAGCACACATGTAATATGATAACAGTTACATAAATTTTAAAAGCTATAAATCAATACTTTTTGCATGCAGTGCCAAACACCCACTTTTTTGTTTGCAGTAGATTCAGCTTCATTTCACATGTTCTTTTCCAGATGAGAAAACATGTACCTTCCCTACAACCAAATTGCTATAATTCATCAAAGGTTTTTTTAATAATATTGATATGGTTAGTGACGGTTGTCCCAGGGTCATCAAAGAGCCCCTTCAGCAATTATATGAAACCAGGGCAGGGGGACAGTAGGAAAGTTCTGGTCTTGTCCTTCTTAACAATTTTTGACTCCTGTTCTCTGCACCTTCTGGTGTCCAATCTGAGGAAGAACCTCTAGTTCCTTCCTGAGCAAAAGAGGGGATTAGAAAATGGAATATATATCTTTTTAGGGCTTTTTAGGGTTTTTTAAGGGCTTTTTTAGGGTTTTTTTTTTTTTTGAGACAGAGTTTCGCTCTTGTTACCCAGGCTGGAGTGCAATGGCACGATCTCGGCTCACCGCAACCTCCGCCTCCTGGGTTCAGGCAATTCTCCTGCCTCAGCCTCCTGAGTAGCTGGGATTACAGGCACGTGCCACCATGCCCAGCTAATTTTTTGTATTTTTAGTAGAGACGGGGTTCCACCATGTTGACCGAGATGGTCTCGATCTCTTGACATCATGATCCACCCGCCTCGGCCTCCCAAAGTGCTGGGATTACAGGCTTGAGCCACCGCGCCCGGCTGGAATATATATCTTTATCCCCCCCACAAGCAGACAGATAGGCAGGCAAACAGAGAGACGCAGAGCTACCATTATCAGCAGGTAATCGTGCAAAGTTTCAGCAAGGAATAACAGAAGGGAGGGAAGATAAGGAAAAAGACTGTGTTAAGAACGTAGTAATGAGATTGGTTTCTTTTTCCTCCCTGGCTACAATCTAATGTATTTTTCAAAAATATACACCATGATATTAGGAGCCCCAGTCTATCCCAAGGACATTTATTCTCTTCCTCAGGGCTCTCAGCAACATAAGGAACAACTAATGGCTATTATCAATTTGCATTTCAAAAAGAAAATCTAGTCTGATCATTTCCACAAGGCCAAGAATGCTGAACATCATCTAATACCTGTCACACAAATTTCCAGGATCACGACCATATAGGTAGATTTGTATGTATTATATTGTTCACAGTGTGCATATAAAGGGAATTATGTCAACAATTCAGTTAATGAGAACTCTTATAAAGAAAGGATTTGAAAATTAGTGGGAGTGGAAATGAATCCAACTTTGGAAGACGATTTGGCAATATCTCAAAAATTAAAATGTACACCCTTTTGACCTGGCAAGTCTACTTCTAGAAATTCGTCCCTTAATTTTACACATATTGTGTGTACAAAGAGACATGGGTAAGGATATTCACCAAAAAATTAATAGGTGGTGGCAAAATGTGAGGATTATGTTAATTATGATAAACATGAATGTCTATCAATAGGACAATAGTTAAATAAATTTTGCTTCATCCATGCACATGAAATATGTTCAGCTAATTTCTACAGAACAGCTGCTGCCGGAATTTTTAGGGGATGACATTGAATTTATAGACTAATTTGGGCAGCACTGACACTTTAACAATAGTGAATCTTCTAATTTATTCACATAAGACATCCTTTAATTCATTTAGGTACTTCAACATTTCTCTCAAAGATGCTTTATCATTTTTTCGTATAAAGGTCTTGTACATATTGTTACAACAGCTTTTGAATTTATTGGATCTACTGGTTTTCTATTTTCTAATTTATCTACTGTTTTGCTATTTTCTAAATTATTGATTTTTTATAATTATTAATTTCTTCTTTCTTTCATTAATTTTATTATTTTTTTTCTAGTTTTATGTTAGGTCTTTAAATAATTGCTTTCCAGTTTTTACTGATATAGCTCTTGTTACCCAGGCTGAAGTGCTATGGCGCGATCTCGGCTCACCGCAACCTCTGCCTCCTGAGTTCAGGCCATTCTCCTGCCTCAGCCTCCTGAGTAGCTGGGATTTTACTGATATATTTTATGCTTCAATGCTATGAATTAATCCCTGAATATGTATGTATTTAACTGCACTCTCTAGGTTCTGATTAAACTGTTTTTTATCTTTTCTTCCCTAGAAATTGTATAATTTTAGTTTGTAGTTTGTCTTTTGTCCAAGAGTTCTTTGAGAGAGATTTTAAAAAAATTATTGAGTGGCAAGTCCTCTCATTTTATTAAATTTGGTTATTATTTTTTAACTTTATTGCAATGTGATCCATGTGTTTTCTATATTATTTCTACTTTTTGGAGCTTATTGAGTTTTTTTGGTCATGGCTTAATAATTGGTTTGATTTGTTTGGTTTTTTTGAAAAGGAGGTTCATTTTCTGTCGTTAGGGAAGGTAGTTTGCTATATATTAATCCGCTATATTATATTAATTATATTACTAGGTCATCTGTACATACTTTTTAATACATTGAATCTGTTATTGGCTAAAATAAATTAATTAAAATTTTCTATTCCTACAATGTTTTTATTTCTCCTCCCACTCTAATAATTTCTCATTTATAAATATTGTTGCCATATTATTTGTTGTAAAGATATAAAATACTGCCATGTCTTTAATAATATACGTGTAATAGCATTACAAAATGCCATTTTTGTTCTATTTCATGCTTTCGGACCTAAATTCCCTTTCTCTGATATTACGATCATCGCTTCTGCTTTTCTTGTTCACCTTTGCTTATATCTTTCAAATTCTACAATTTTAGTCTTTCTGTGTCACTGCAAGGCATGTCTTTTTTATTCAACACAGAGTTGGACATTGCTTTACAGTGTAATAAGAATTTTTTAAAATAGGTGAATCAAATCCATTTATATTTATTGGATTTGCTTAGTCTTAGTTCGTTTATATTATTTTATATGATGTCTTTAGTAGTTTAAAAAATGTTAGGTTGATACAAAAGTAATTATGGTTTTCGCATTGTTGAAATTTGCCATTTGATATTGGAATACGTTCTTAAATAAATGTGGCTCTGTTATACCTCATTTTAATGCACATTTCTCACTGTATTTTTTTTGCTAATGGCTTATTACTTGCTGTTTATATTTATTTTAGACTACGGAAATTATGTTAGACAAAAAGCAAATTTGAGCGATTTTCTTGAGTTCAAAATGGGTTGTAAAGCAGCAGAGACAACTCACAACGTCATCAACTCATTTGGCCCAGGAACTGCAATGAGGGTACAGTGCAGTGGTGGTTCAAGAAGCTTTGCAAAGGAGATGAGCGCCTTGAAGATGAGGAGAGTAGGGGCTGGCCATCTGAAGCTGACAGTAAATAGTTGAGAGCAATCATCCAATTTGATCCTCTTAAAACTATACACGAAGTTGCGGAAGAACACAACGTTGACTATTCTGCGGTCGTTTGGCATTTGAAGCAAATTTGAAAGGCAAAAAAAAAACTCCATAAGTGGGTGCCTCATGAGCTAAGGGAAAATTTTTAAAAATCGTCATTTAGAAGTGTCGTCTTCTCTTATTCTATAAACGAATTATTTATTGATCAGATTGTGATGTGCGATGAAAAGTGGATTTTACAGGACAACTGGCAATGACCAGCTCAGTGGCTGGACTGAGAAGAAGCTCCAAAGCACTTCCCAAAGCCCAACTTGCACCGAAGAAACAGTCATGGTCCCTGCTGGGTGGTCTGCTGCCCGTCTGAGCCACTACAGCTTTCTGAATCCCACCAAAGCCATCACATCTGAGAAGTTTGCTCAGCAGACTGATGAGATGCAGGGAAAACTGCAACACCTGCAGCCGGCATTGGTCAACAGAAAGGGCCCAGTTCTTCTCCACAACAGACTGCACGTCGCAGAACCAGCACTTCGCAAACTGAACGGATTGGGCTGTGAAGTTTAGCCTCATCTGCCGTATTCACCTGACCTCTCACCAACTGACTATCACTTCTTTAAGCATCTCCGCAACTTTTTGCAGGTAAAACACTTCCACCACCAGCAGGATACAGAAAATGCTTCCTAAGAGTTTGTTGAATCCTGAAGTATGGATTGTTTTTTTTTTTTTTTAAGACAAAGTCTCACACTGTCGCCCGGGCTGGAGTGCAATGGCATGATCTCAGCTCACTGCAGGCTCCATCTCCCAGGTTCAAATGATTCTCCTGCCTCAGCCTCCCGAGTAGCTGGGATTACAGGCACTTGCCACCATACCCGGCTAATTTTTTGTATTTTTGGGAGAGATGATGTCTCACTGTATTGGTCAGGTTGGTCTCCTCGAACTCCTGACCTCATGATCTGCCTGCTTCAGCCTCCCAAAGTGCTGGGATTACAGGCATGAGCCACCGCACCCGGCCGACATGGAGTTTTATGTTACAGGAATAAACAAACTCATTTCTCATTGGCAAAAATGTTGATTGTAATGGTTCCTACTTTGATTAATGAAGATGTGTTGGAGCCTATTTATAATGACCTAATGTTCATGGTCTGAAACCCCAATTACTTTTGTACGTTTTTTTTTTTTGAGATGGAGTTTCGCTCTTGTTACCCAGGCTGGAGTGCAATGGCACGATCTCGGCTCACCGCAACCTCCGCCTCCTGGGTTCAGGCAATTCTCCCGCCTCAGCCTCCTGAGTAGCTGGGATTACAGTCACGCGCCACCATGCCCAGCTAATTTTTTGTATTTTTAGTAGAGACGGGGTTTCACCATGTTGACCAGGATGGTCTCGATCTCTTGACCTCGTGATCCACCAGCCTTGGCCTCCTGAAGTGCTGGGATTACAGGCGTGAGCCATGGCACCCGGCCTGTACTATTTAATTATTCGGTGTGTCTTGTTTGCTTTTTATTTTTGGATGTACAATTTTCCAATATTTAGAGTTTGTCGTGTTATTTGTTGCAAATATGCAGATCACTAAAGAGTTTGCATCTTTATCCTACTTCTTTCCTTTATATGTGAAAACTGTTATAAATTTATTATTCTAATTAAAACCATGTAATGCATTGTGCTTAGTGTGCTATTTCTTTAAACAGAATCTCTCATTTCAGTTTGATAATTCTCTTTCCATTCCTCACGGTTTCATCCATCATCTGACTGTATTAATAATCTCTTTTTGTGCTTACCTTTGTACTGTTGAATATAATAATTTTGTCCATTTTTTGATTTATCAACTTGAAATAATATTCTTTAACTTCGTGTTATTATAGAAGCAGGAATACGTGAACATACTCTGCTCCCATATTCTTTCATCTTTCTGCTTCCATTTCTTGCTATTTGTATCATGTCAACACTTGTAGGGCCTCTGGGAATTGTAGGGGGTAAAATGCCTTTGTTCTCATTTTCATCCCCCTCTGGAGGTCCTGTGGTTTAACAAGCTCTGTTCTGCTAAGTGATTTACCACTTCTCCACCCACTTTTGGTCTTCCAATTGTTTTGACATCTTTTGTCCTCTGTGTTTTCCATTCTCGTTCTCTTTGTTCTTGTATATTTATACTGTTCTTTTCACCATGCTGTCATTCTATTGGCATTTTGAGAGGGTGAGGTAAAACACAGGCATTCTATCTTCCATATTTAACAAAAATATTCAAATAACTCCCAAATAACTCATTTTGAAAAAGAAAAGTTTTGCATTAAAAGTCCAGAAGAAGCACAGACATTTTACATTCTATATGATCTCAGCTATATTAAATATAATTTCATGATTTTGTGATTTCTCTACCTAGTTACCATCTTCTGATTTATATTTGCCAATGTTCTGCATTTTATGCAATGGTCATTTATTTTTAAAAATTATTTTCTTTTTTTAAAACAAAAACAAAGAGGGGAGAAAACTCTGTCTCTTTCCCTGACAAGGACACCAGTTCTATCGCTTAAGGGCTCCTCTTTTGTAACTCCATTTAACCTCAATCACCTCCTTAAAAGGCCCCATCTCCAACACAGCAACATGGGAGTTAGTTTCAACATTTGAATTCTGACGCAATTCCGTATGGACGTAACTCCACAGCAGCTCATGTGGCAACGATCCACGCCATGACCAGCACTTCACAAGCCCCTTCCCTGGAGGTCACTGTTCTCCTAATTTTTGGTACTTTTTCTTGCCTTTCTTTATTGATGTTTTTTACTTCTTAAGTATGCATCCATAATGAAATAGTTTAGTTTTGCTTGATTTCAAATTTTATATAAATGAACCGTGTTTATGTAATCCTTTGCCTTTAGGTTTTTGTGTTCAGTATTAGGTTCTTAAGACTAATCCTTATTGTTGTGCAAGACTAAAGTTTGTTTTATTTTATTTTTTGTTTTAGATGGAGTTTCACTCTTGTTGCCCAGGCTGGAGTGCAATGGCGTGATCTAGGCTCACCGCAACCTCCACCTCCTGGGTTCAGGCAATTCTCCTGCCTCAGCCTCCTGAGTAGCTGGGATTACAGGCACGCGCCACCATGCCCAGCTACTTTTTTGTATTTTTAGTAGAGACGGGGTTTCACCATGTTGACCAGGATGGTCTCGATCTCTCGACCTCGTCATCCACCTGCCTCGGCCTCCCAAAGTGCTGGGATTACAGGCGTGAGCCACCGTGCCTGGCCTGATACTTGACATTTTAAAATGCCAGCATCGATGGTATTTTTAAAAAATATTTTCTATTTGTTCATAGTGTATATACACAATTGATTTATGTATGTTAATTTGTACCCAGCTACCTTACTATACTCTTTAATTCTAACAGTTTCTTTCTAGGATATGTTGGATATTTTATAATATCCAACAATCTTATTATCTGTAAACTGTATCTTTGGTAGTTTTTTTCTTCTTAAACTTTTCTTTCCTTGCTTTATTATGCTGGCTAAGTCCTCCTTCACAAAGTGGAACTGAGAAGAACAGACATCTTTGTTATTTTTTTCTGTTGATTTCAAAGGGAAAGCTTTCCACATTCACAATGAAGTATGAAGCTTGATGCTTTAAAACAATGAATGCCCTTTATCAGAATGATGCAGTTCCCTTCCATTCCAAATTTCTAAGAGTTTAAATTCATACATGGAAATTGAAGTTTATCAAATGACTTTTAGCATCAATTAAGAAGACTATGTGATTCTTCTCCTTTAATCTATTAATAGAAATAGAACATATTTTTATTGTGGCATGCATTACTGTTATGGTTAGCAAAAAAAAAAAAAAGTTGGAAAAAAAGAAACCTCTGCAAAACACCAATTATTATACCCACAGGTATGTTAGGTTCAAGCTGGAGTGGGAGCATCCCTCCCAGATATGTGGATATGGGATATTTTTGGAAAGTTCTCACATTCTAAAACTATAGAGGTTTCATCCACTAACCTAGGGAAATAGAATAACCTCGAGAATACTAAGGTTCCTTTGAGGTATATGAAGCATGATAACTTAAACAGCTTCATTTATGAGCTATTTCCTAAATATATCTCAGAGCCATTTGTTCTTAGTTCTGTCTCAGTTTCGCTCCTGTCTCCCTTTCATAGTAGGCCTTCTCAAAGGCGTATCTTCTCTAAGACATACACTTGTGTGTGCATCTAGCAGGTGAGTGTGTGTGTGCGTGTGTGTGTGTGTGTGTGTGTCAGAGGCGAGGGGACTCATCTTCCTAGACCACCCTAGACTAATGAAATTAGAAATTAAACTTTTTGGGGCTGGGACTCAGGCACTTAACAATTTTCCCTGAAAATTCCAATGTGCAGTCAAGGTTGAGAACCACTAATCTGTATCTCCTTGAAGCTGAAAATCGTATGTGTGTTTATGAAACAAAGTTCACAGAAGAAGAGACCTAGTTATCACAAAGACAAACAGATAACAAGATTCGGCATTATCCACATGAGGCCTGGTGGGATGACTAAAAGACAAAGACTGCCAAGTGAAGGAAGAAAAGCAAAGGGAGGAGGTACCATAATGATAGCAAATCTACTCACTCAATCTTCTCTGGAAGCTCAGTTTGGGTCATGCACACACAATTGACCAGAATAGTGACGGTAATAAATAAACTGAACCACCTGGGAGGCCTGTGTTAAGGAAAAGCTGAGATCACCAAGTCTCTGTGATGTCATCTAGGATCACTTTGATGCTGAATGATTACATTCATAACTCTTAGCTAATAGTAGCTTTATGATCTTGTCACATAGTAACTACGTTACTTCTAATACAGCTAATCTACAGGTGGGTATTAATGTCCACATTTGGGAGCTGAGAAAACAGGTTGACAAAAAATAAAGGTTAAATAGCTTTTCCCAGGTCACGCAGCTATCAACCATGCTGCAGAGATGTGAACTTTAGCTGTCTGATAACAGACTCTGAGCAAGATGGAAGGAAATGTATTCTGTGCTCCAAAATGTCCTTCTGCCTCAAACCCTTCATTTCACTATACAAAGTGGCCTGAAATTTTATCTGGAAAATGTCATTTTATTCTAAACGACAGAGAGAAGTTAGAAACTTGGAGATAAGTGAAGGGGAACGAGCTTTGGTGGGGATTAGTTTCATCAGATTGCTTGCATAACTTAGATGAGATCAGTTCCACCGAGGAAATGGTCTTCTGGCTAGGAACGGTGGAGGCAGGCACAGGGAAGTGAAATACTGGCTCAGGAAGAAAACCCCAAAGAGGATTAGGCTGCAGTGGAGAACTCTGAATAGCCAGAGCAGAGAATATTGACAGCAGACAACGGGCCAAGGGATCACCAGAAGTGGAAGAAGACGTTGGGAGGAAGGTGGGTGGAAGGGGTCAATAGAAGGGAAGATACACTGGTGGGGAGAATCTAAAGGTAAATTGTTCTTGCTCGGGCATTTTTCTCAGGAATAGCTGGGCTCCTAACAGTACTTCCCAAGGAAAAACAAAGCTTGAAAATGAGCTTGACCTACAGAAAGAGTATAATACTCATTTTTCATAATTTCAATTTGAGCAGAAGTATTTAAATGTATTTTAGTTTTCTGGAAATGCCTTGATGTGTCTGGTTTTACAGTTACTTAGGAACACATCTGTTTTGAAAGGGACAATTCTATTAATTAAAGCACATTTTTCTGTTGGCTTACAATTACATTAAGAAAGATGCTCACATTGGGGGAAATGCTAACCCAAGGATTAAATTAAAACTGTGTCCCCAGTTCTACAAACCCCTAAAAGTAATACATCTTATGTGTAATATCACTTGTGAAAACACTCAAAGCAAATGTGGCTGGAGTTATATTTTTGGCGAAATATTAATAATAGGGCCTTGAGAATTCTAGCATCGTTTGGGGTTGGAGTTACCAAATTTAATAAATTTAAATGCAGACTTTTGTGAGTAAGAGACCCCCTCAACAGCTTTTCTGTCCAGCGATGACTCTACTAAGCAATTATTTACTCATCAAATCTCAAGATGAAGAGAATATTCACCGGTCACTTGGTTCTTTTAAAGGGATTTTATTTCTAATTAGCTGTTTCTTACTTATCCAAATGTAAGAATCCATAAAGAGGAGTTTGTATGTTTGCAGGTCTCTTTATTTGTAATTTCCGTGTAATTGTATGTATTTTGAAAAAACAACAGCTACCCAAGCAGAGATGACACATTGAGAGAATAATTACCCTGATTACTTTCCGTTAACTGCCTACTTCCTCACTGCAGATACTGCTCTATGCAGGAGGCAGGCTGGACTTCTTAACTAGCTGTGTGGTCTTGGATAATTCACTTAGTGCCCCTGTGTGTCAGTTTCATCATCTGTAAAATGGGGATGCTGATCTCTCCTTCAGAGGCTTTTGAACCAATGACAGTGTTGACATTTAGAAAGTATTTAGCAAGTGGGGGACTGCTATTGTCATTAAATATTCTTCTGTGGATCTGAAATTCCAAGATTCAGCTCAGAAAATATAATTCTTACTGGTTACCCATAAAGAAAAAAAATGTCAAAAGAGAAAACATAATGCAACTTCATTGAGCATGCAGCTTCATGTTGAGTGTGCAGATAGATGATTGTGCCAAGGTTACCAGCTCAGTGAGAACTGTCCTGAAATCCAACAGTCTGCCTCAGAGTTAGGGAGCAGGGTAGAGCTCTTTTTTACCAGAGCCTTCTAAGAACAGGCTGGTTACCATCTGTCAGGCGACTCAGGCAGATCTATTCTTGCACATCAACCTCCTGGAAGCCAGGGCTAAATTCATCCTAAGGAACTTCCAATCCTTCCAGTGACCAAGGATCTTAGGTCATCAGGATCTTTCCATTAGGACCAGCAGGGAAGATCATAGGAAACCAAACCAAAGTCTCTTTTTTCTGCTAGTTTGGCTTGCCCTGCAAAATCCCCTGAAGGCAGCTCCCAACACTACCTAAAACAATATAATAGACATTTGACGAATGTGTCTCTAATCTTTACATTCTTGTGTGGCATGAACCTTGGACTGTCGACATTTTAAACCTGCTAGTAGTTTTCGAGTAATTTGTGATGTTAACAGTGCCCCATGACCAATGAGGTCCCTTTGAGACTATGTGTGCTCTTCCCATCAAGGTCTGTTTTCCCTGCCCTCTGGGAGGTGCTGCTCTTTTGCCCAGTAAGCAGCTACTTCTCAGCATGGCTATGGCACAGAGTAACAACCCATGCCTATCTCATCTGCCCAGAGAAGGCTTGCAGCCCTCTTACTGCCTGTTATGTGTGGGGAAAGCGGGCCACATAGGGTGGTGAGAATGTTTCGGGGGGCATCAGCAAACCTCCCCTCATAAAGAGAACATTTTTCAAGTCGTGCATGCACAGGTGTGTCTAGATTAGTCTGAGGTGAATCCAAACCCCCTGTGTGCTGCATGAACACTTCCTCTGTGTCTTGGGACTGCTTTGGGGTACGGCACACATTAAAGCTATAAACCATTTTTTCAATCTAATGACCTCATTGTCTTTTGGGGATTCAGTTGGAGAAGGGCTCTGTTGCTAACCTCTAAAGCAGGTACCAGACACAGTGGGCAAGGTCTAATTCTAACACATGGAAGAGGCAATAGTGCAAAGGATATGAGTGGACAGACACTTTGATGGCCGTTCTTCTGATCAGGTTGAAAGGACTGAATAGCCACAGGGCCCGAGTGGCACTAAACCGGGAAATGGTCCTCCCTTTGTTCAGCACCATAAATGTCTAAAACAAAACAAAACAGAAAGTGGACCTCCAATGAGAAACAAGATTTCTTATGCAATCATGTTTTTAAACGTGAGTGGCATCACCTGAGGCTCATGAGCAAGAAGGGCTCTGGAAACCACAGGCCAACGAGAGCCAAATGGAGGTACAGAGAGGTAGAGAGGATCGAGGACTAAAAGCTATATCCCTGCCCTCTCAGCAAGGTCCTGGTCTTTGGAGCTGACAGGATGATGAGCTCCAAGATAAGCATGCTGAGGGTGCTTTAATGGACAGACAGCTGATCCGCAGGCTGGTAAGATGTAGTATGCCCAGGGGAGAGTACCAGCAGCAGGATGGTGAAGTTCTGGCTGGATTTAATTTCTCTGCTGATTAGAGAACCATCCCAGTTTCGTAATGTTCCTTCTGTTTCCATCTTCTAGGTCTTTGCCTCTTAAACCCTCTCCTATTTTCTTACTCTGAGCATTTAGGAGGATATGAGCTCTTGGCATGGGAGAGGAGGGAAAAAGATGGTCCAGTGCCTTTTTGTTTACTCTGCCAGCCGTATTTGAGATGGCTGATTCCTGGCCTCCTAACTCCCAAACATGTATTCACCATTTTTCGGCTGTGTAGGACATCTAAAATACAATATAGGTGAGATAATCGTCATGAAGAAGCCCTTGTTTAAACTTGTGATTCTCAAACTTTTTGATTTCAGGGATTATTACTCTCAAACCTTATCGAGGACCCCAAATAAGTTTTGTTTATGTCTATACCTTTTTGTTTATGCCATACACATGTATATCATATTAGAAATTAATGTACATATAAGTATATATGTTTATATACACAGGAATATACAGGCACACATTCTGGTAGTTGTTACAGTGATGGCACCATCCCCCACTGGTAGTTTACATTCACCAAGGTATGATCATAAGAGAATGTGTGTGAAAAATACAAATTACAGCCAAGTATTGTCAGGAAATAGTTTTGATTTTATAAACCTACTGAAAGAGTTTTGGGGACACTAGGGGTTCCAAGATCATAGTTGGGGACCACTGGCTTAAATCATCCTGTTTTCTGTCCCCATCCCCACACTCTTCCCCCAAGCTCAAGATGTCTGCTCTCTACCTGCAAAAGGAGCCAACTCCTCTGGAGGCCCCAGGCCAGAGCTCTTCCAAGGGAACCATCAACTTTCCCTGCAAGCTCTGCAGCAGGTATCTGCTTTTGGAGGTGTGGGTTTAGTTAGCTTCCATCATAAATGTAAAAGATTCAAAGAGATCGTCAAAGAAGTTAGATATTGTTTTGTTCATGGGGTCCTGAGCAGACTGCCACACCACCCAGGGCTCAGGAGACTTCCCCGGCTGGGTGGCTTGAGACTTCCTCTCCAAGAGCTGAGAACAGACATTCCTACCATAGCTCTTACCCGGTGTGTGCTGTAGAAGGTGTCTAGATCCTCCAGGGGCTCCCCGATCAGTTCTGCTGGGAGCTCACCATAGAACTTGGGCAGCTGGTTGCAGGCTTTCAAGTCTAGCTGGGGCCGCAGCTTCTCCTCCTGGTCCTTCTGCTCCCTGTGCTTCTCTCTGGTTTTCTTTGCTGCCTGCTGGGCAGCAATTTGCTTCTCTATCTCCACCAGCGACTCCGGAGTAAAGCGACGGAAGTTGTTAGTTTCGAGGGACCCAATGGGGAGTTCCATCTTCTCATTCTTCTTCAGGAAGTAGTTGTACTCTTTAAGAGTGGACATAACCACAGAGAGGTGACAGTTTGCCCACTGGTCCTGTCCCTCTCATCTGTCCCATCTTGATTGTGGGAACAGCCTCCCTCCCACCCTCATACCTGGCTCCTCCCTCGGCTCACACTGAGCCCCTGCCATTCCCCTGCAACGCTCTCAGGGAGGGCTTTTATTCCACCCTACTCCAGGTGCCTCAGGGTGAGGTCTTTGCTCCCCATGTGCTTCCATGTCACTGTTTCTTCACCACTTTGTCCCATCCTACCACCACCACCAGATTTAGCCATGCTGTCCTCTCTCCTTATTTCCAGGACCGCTGAGCTCCAGGCACTCTCCCATATTCATCAAAGACTTTGGTTTATTTAAGTCTCTCGCCACTTTCCTATCACAACCTTTTATTTATTGACATTGTCAACATTTCCCCCCCGGTCTGAATTTCATTCAGACTTCCAGGTTACTGGAGAACTCGGGATTACTGGAGAATTTCATTGGGACCTCCAGGTTCAGTCTACGGCTGAACACGTCTCTCCATAACCAGATCAGACCTGTGGTCCACATTTAGCCACTCCCTGACCCTTATCCTAAATCTGAAGCCGAAGTCAACCTAGAACAATCCCCCCGAACTGCTGAGGGGTGATGGGGAATCTCAGCACCGCCTGGGAATCCTCTGGTTTCCCTACTCAGCAGTTTCTTCTAGTCTGAGGTCTCCAATATACTCTTTTCTGTCTGTTCCCTGTCTTCTCTCTGGGACAGAGAGAAGGCCAATGACCACATTTCCTAGTTCATGGAGAAAAACGGAACTCTGGCAACTTCATGCCATTAAACCTCTCACTCACCTGCCTCTGCAGCCTTCTCTCCTTCCCTTCTGTTACAATGTGAGAGGTGTCATCCCACATTCTGAGGACCACGCCTTTCCCCTTGCTTACAATCCTATCTCCTAGCCACCTCATTTTTCTCTCTCTCCTTGTCTCCCAGCTCTTTCCTATCAGCATTTAAAGATGTTTAACTTTTCTTCAACTTTAAAAACTCTCCCTTGATTCTGAGCCCATCCAGGTCTTCCTTCTCTCTCCTCCTGTTCTCCGCTGGGTTTTAATAAAGAAGTTACTTCTACTCACTGCTTCCAGTCACTCTTCAGTCTTTGAAGCCTGGATTTTGCCCCCATATCTCACTAAAAGTCCTCCTTGCAAGAATACAAGAGAACTCCTTGTGGCTGAAGTCAGGAGGCCCTTCTCAGTTCTTAACTTTTTTTTTTTTTTTAGGCAGGGAATCACTGTCACCCATACTGGAGTGCAGTGGTGCAGTCTTTGCTCACTACAACCTCTGCTTCCTGGGCGCAAGCGATTCTCCCACCTCATCCTCCTGAATGGCTGGACTACAGACTCAGCTAGTTTTGAAAAAATTTTTGTAGACACAATGTACCACTATATTGTCCAGGTCCATCTCAGTTCTTGTGTTGATGGCCCTATTGGCTGTTTTGACAATGTTCTCCTTAAAACACTGCCCCTCCTTGGCTACCACGACACTCTCTTGGTTTTTGTAACTTTCTATCTTCTCCTTCTCGGTCTCTCCTTTCTCAGCTTCTCCCATACATGATTGTGAATATTGGCGCTCTACCTTTTGTTTTCAGAATAACAACAATAGTAACAACTTCAGCAGCACTAACTAGCATTTACTGAGATTCCACTGTATTTCAGACTCTTGATTAAGCAATTTTCATGCATTATTACATCAACTATCACTGTACCTGTGAAGTGTAATCTCCAATATATAAATAAGATGCCAGAGCAGCACAGTTAAATTTTCCAAGATCACATTACTAATGAGTGGCAGAATGGTCCTTAAACCCAGGGACATTTGCCACAATCTCTTGGGGCATCTCATCATTCCCATGTCTCTGCTTCTCATTTATATGCAGATGACTGAGTCTTTATGCGAGGCTCTCAGAAGTCCATGGGGCTCAGATCTTCATTTGACCTTTCCACTTGAGTGTCTCCTGAGCACCTCAAACTCAGCATGCCCCAAACTAAACTCATTAGCATCTGCCCACTTCTTTCTAATATCTGCCTCTCCTCTATGTCTTTGTACTGCCATTGGCCCCAAACAGCCTGTTTCTGTGTCTGTTCACAACCTGGGTACCATAATTATGCCCTTTCTATTTCATCTCCACATACAATCAGACATCTAGTGCTATTGCTTCTGTCTCCTTAGTATCTTCTCTTCATGTCTCTCCAGGATCTGCATTATACTGCCAGTCCAGTCACCGTCATCCCACTGGCCTCCTATGTGTTACTTTTATTCCCATTTTGTCCTTTCTAACCCATTCTCCAACTGTAGCCAAGTGATCTTTCTAAAATGCAAATCTGGTTGTGTGATATCTTTATTTACGATCCCTTTAAAGCTCTCCGTAGCACTCAAGATAACCCAAGCTGTGTGCTGACCTCTCTAGCGCAGTGGTCCCCAGCCACACTACTTTTATAAGTTTCTCCTTGAATTTGATCCATACTTTTTTATGTTAAGGCCTTTCCATATTCCACTTCTTTTGCCTAAAATTATCCTCCCACCTTGTTTCGCCTGGCTAATCCTCTCTCATTCTTGTACTCCACAATTTCTTCCATTTCTGACCTATACGAAATCTATGTTACGATTCCTGTTTCACGTTTCCATAACTTTCTGCACTTTCTCTATAAACCCCTGCTCTGGAATTTCTGTTTGCCTTTCTGTTGTTTCTACCAGTTGCAAGCTCAGTGAGGGCTAAACTCACATCTATTTTGTTCAGCATCAATTCTCCAGAACCTAGCACGGTGCCTGGCATGCAGTAGACACAGAATAGACATTTGTTGAATGAACAGAGGTAACCACAAAGCTTAACAGCTGAAAAACTGAAAGAACATTTTGTTTAGAAAAATGCAGCAAAAATCACAGATCCTGTCATAGGAATATAAGGATTGACATCTTAAAGCTAACATACCCCAAAGTCAGGCAGATGGTGGCAGAGGCAGTGCTTAAATCAAACACCCCTGTGATAGAGTTCTTGCTTGCTCCCACCATACCTAGATGTATCTCTTGAATCCAATGCCTTGTGATATAGACCCTGCTTATTGTCACCAGCCCTAGAGGCAGCTCCTGTACCCAGTACCTACATGTGGGAGGCTCTGCTGGTTGAAGTCCTGGGAGGAGCTCTCACTGCTCTGACATCATTTCTCTTCCTTAACGTCCTCCATGACTTTCTTCTGGAAACTTTCCCTGACCCCCTCCTTCTCCACCTGCCTATTTGTATTTGATCTGTCTCTTAGTGAGCTTTTCATAGTCAGTCTACATTACATAATTGAACATCTGTCTTCTCTTTTCTTCTAACTTAGTTCTATGCGCTGTGTGCCCAAGTCCTGATTAACATGGTGTATTTATGTAATGACAATTGAGACACTGTTGACTTCAGTGTCTTTGATTATTCCCTTCAGAGAAACAAGGACTAAGTTAACTTTCCCTTCCTTGTCTAGAGGAGAAGAGATGTTTAGGGTTTGGAATCATATTTGAATCCCAGGACTCAGTTGTTTAGTAACAATGCAGGAATTTCTGGATTGTTGTGGAATGCAATATTGAGGATTGAAAACAGGATTAAGCCAGAATTCCAGGTCCTAGAGCTGGGGCTTGAGGTAAAAGCAGACTCAGCCATGAAACTGACTTGGTGTCAAATGTCCATAATCTTCTGGGCTACCGTAAATCCCTCTGGTAAAGGACAAGGTTGTTTTCAACATTGGGGTGGGAATTGGCAGCAATGTAATGTAGGTATGAAGGACCAGTCCTCCTTTTAAGACTTCCCATTAGTAGTAATAGCTCTGGACTTGAGATTCCTTGATTGAAGTGGTTCTCTATCTTTCCATCTGTTACCCGGTGTCTTTATATGACGCTCTGAGGAAAACATTGGGGTGCAAGTAGTTTATCTGAGAGCTATTTCCAAGAATGTCATAGAAGAGTGGAAAAGTAAGATAGGGAGAAGAAAGCAGTATTTTTACGAGCAGTTTACTCTTATGGGCAAACCAGGCTCAGAATTGATTCACTGAGGGGTAAGGATACCAGGGTTTTATCTACCAGTCCTGCCCCTTATTGGTTGGGGTCATCCAGGGATTTTAGCTCTACAGAACTTACTTCAGTGGCCAGAGAAAGCCCTGGGCAGAGAGAGGCAGGAAGCCACATTGTAGGAAGTGTCTGCAGGTGACCTCTCAGCTAGGTCCTGGGGATATGAGCAAGGTGCAGATAGTGACTGCTACAGTCCTTGCAACCTTAATTGGGAATCCTTATTTTAGGGTTCATTTGAATGTAGTGGGGAAGGCATGTCCTTTGTGATGACTGAGGAGGAGACAATCCAAGAAACATCTATTCTAGTTTGGCTCCAAGCTCAGCCCTGGCTTTTAAATAGTCTGCATGAGTTTTTGCAGGTATATTCCCTTAAGTTTAGTAGCTGTTTCTGCTAAGCAAGCCTCTCTATTCGGTGGGCATTCAGCCCTCCCAAGCTGAACAAACAGTGATATTTGGTTCCTTTTGTCTCCTTTTTTTTTCTTTCTGTTGCCCAGGCTGGAGTGCAGTAGCACAATCACAGCTCACTGCAGCTTTGATGTCCCAGGTTCAAGCGATCCTCCCACCTCAACCTCCCAAGTAGCTGGGACTACAGGTACAGGTATGTGCCACCATGCCTAGATAATTTGTATTTTTCACTGGGTTTCACCATGTTGCCCAGGCTGGTCTCAAACTCCTGGGCTCAAGCAGTCTGCCCATCTCAGCTTCCTGAAGTGCTAGGATTACAGGTGTGAGCCACTGTTCCCAGCCTCTTTTTGCCTTCTTACTATCAGGTGGGAGAGGATCTTTCTTTATTGCTCTTCTCTAAAGATCCCATGTCTTCCAGAACCTGTAGGATCTCCTGTGGAAGGCTGAGCTTCCTGAGTACTAACCTGAATGATGGCGGAACAGATTAGCTATAGGGCCAGTGCTTTCCTCTCTGAAGTCGTGACCCTCTTCAGACCCAGGCCTACAGGCAGTCCCCCATCACTCCCACTGGCTGATTAGTTATAGGGGTATTGGCTCAGAGCTTTCAGAGAGGACTGTCTAATCTTGCGTTTCCCCCAATGTGTTCTGCAGAATTTGTAAACAAATGTCCTATGGGAAAAGCAGTGTAGGTAAAATTTTCCCATTTATAATGCATTTGTGGAAAAGTATAGAAGACACTAATATTTTATTGTTTTGTTTTATTGTTCTTTTTATTATATAATGGTATGCTTTTAAGAAGAGACAGCCAATCTTGAACGTGGCAGGGAGATAGAGGAGAAGACCCAGCTCCTTGAATACATGGCTGTACTTGCCAATTGAGAATGTGCTTCTGCCTGATGCTCTACAGCTTGGCAGCACAATTGCAGTCTTTCATTCTTAATAAAATAAATTATATAATTTCTCTAACTGGTTACTTATCCTTGTCATATAATGTTTTCCTTTAAAAAATCATATGAATAATATTTTTATCATTCTTCAGGTGGTTTGTTCATGAAACCATGTTTGCTGTGTTATTTTACTTCAAGTGTGTCTTGCATCCCCTGATGGCCAACTGATGACTTAACAGTGTGTGATGATTTTAAAATTGTTCACTGGTCCTATAAGCTTGCAAATCCCCATCCTAAGATATGTTCCCTAATGCTTCCAGAAAGGGTCTCTGGGACCCCTGGTCCATCGTGGTCCAAGCAAACCCAAAAAGGCAGTCCGTTGACTTTCTAAGTTCTCTATGGGTAACAATATTCTCAGAAAGCTCGTCAGTCCTATGGCTAGGCTGGAAGCAAACAGGGTGGTTTGCCATCACAGATGGATAAAGGAGTATCTACGTGGAATTTTTTCTGCTTGCTTTAGGGAATCTAGATCTGAAGCTCCTGCAACAGGCATTAATTTTCTTATTTCTCTGCAGTAACCACTGGCTTTGTGATAACACAGTTCTTCCACCTTCTCGAGTGCAGTGATCTTCACATGCCAGTCCACAGTCTGGTGCTGAGCTGACTGTATCACCATCACAGGGTGCAAAGGGGCTAAGATGCAGATTCCTGCACTCCACCTGCAAAGATTCTCATTCAGTAGGTCTAAGATGAGGCCCAGGGAGTCTCATGTTCAACAGACTCATGGCTGAAGCTGCCGAAGATGTTCTCCCTTTGAGAAGCACTTAAATTCTCTGCAACTGTGAGGTTATAGAATCTGGTAAAGCCACGATCTACTCCCACAGTCCTAGGGCCTGGGTGGAAATCTTTCCGGAGTTTGGAGGTAGGTCAGAAGCCAGTGTTGGGGTGCTAGGGAAGAAGAAACCTGGCACCAAGTGGCAGGTACTCTTATTTGTTCTAGGAAACTTTGGCTCCCCAGAGGTTTTGTTGGGGAAGTTCTTAGGACCTCCTCTTTCTGTTGTCAGAATCAGGGCAACTCCTGGCCAGGAACGTCAGGAAGCTTATACCCAGGGAATGAGAACAGAGTGGAATTTGGTTATTTCTGAGGATTAAGTTTCTGTACATGTTTACCCTGTTTCTGGGATTTCTGGGTCTTTTCTTCATGGGCTATAGTAGCATCTTGACTTGAATTTCTGAGATCTGATGAATGAGCAGTTTCTAAGAAGGAGATTAAATGTAATTGAACAGATAACAGGTGCTTCACATTTGCCATTTTGATGGTGATAAAAATAGCTGTGGTTTGTTTTTAATTAGAATCTATGGTCTGGGAGAGCTAGCTGACTCAGAACTTCTTGGTAGAGGCTGGTGTGAATAAGGGTGACAACGAGGGTCTCCCTAAGATTACAGTGGGCAGGGCAGGACAGAGGGTTCTTTCTACCAGATTTTATAGGCCTTAGCAGGATGTTTCTCCGATTACACAGCAATCACAAACTCCCTATCTCCTGAGTGTGTACTAGTTAAGTCTGATCACAGAAATGACCAAGCCTCATGAAATGAGTTACTCAAATCCCCCATCCACAGCAGTATCAACAGCACCTCATTTATGTACTGTGAGTTTACAAAGTGCTTCTGCATAATTATCCCTCTTCGTCCAACAAAAATCCTGTAGAGTAGGTGAAAGGTATTCCCGTAAATAAGAAAAACTAGAACGAACGCGGGTCTGTGCTTACTGTGTTATAAAGATGTTAATTAGACTGAACAAGCTTATGTCTGAGTCTTTTGATTCCAGACTTAGAGCTTTACCATCTCTGGGACGGGTCTGGCTGATTGGAGCAGTTCTGGAATCCTGTTGATGGGGGCATCATTGCAGATTTCCGGGACTTGAGAGAGGGAGCAACTGATCTGAATGTGTTCAGATTTGGTGAGACTTCAAGGGGCCTCAGAGAACAGTGTTTTTGTCTCATAACTCATTGAGGTCTTAAGAACCCAATAGAGGACTTTCCCTACTAATGTTGCATTTGTCTCTGTGTAGCAGATATGATGTGGATAAACAGGTAATTATAGTTTTTCCAGAGAGCGTAATTAGTAAACAAAATGTAAGATTTTACCTGTGTGGGATTGTGCTGTCTCATACTTCCGTGGTTGCTCTCATCTACTTATACACAACCACAGTTAGCATTTTCCTGTAGGCAACTCCCGAATCTAGAGTGTTCTTCTGAGTTCCAGTCACACTAGCCCACTGCCTTTGGACGTATCCCCTGTAATGCTCCTTAAACACCTCAAAATCATTGTCTTCCATGATCCCATCATCTTCCTCCACCAAAACCAAGTTTCTCTTCCTCCTGTGTTTCCTATCTCAATAACTCAAATAGCCATTTTTCCAAGTCAGAAACTCGGGAGTCCTCCTTCATGTCTCCTCTAATCCTCCTCCTTAAGCCTGACACTTTCCCAGTCGGAAACTCGGGAGTCCTCCTTCATGTCTCCTCTAATCCTCCTCCTTAAGCCTGACACTTTCCCAGTCGGAAACTCGGGAGTCCTCCTTCATGTCTCCTCTAATCCTCCTCCTTAAGCCTGACAGTTTCCAAGTCGGAAACTCGGGAGTCCTCCTTCATGTCTCCTCTAATCCTCCTCCTTAAGCCTGACACTTTCCCAGTCGGAAACTCGGGAGTCCTCCTTCATGTCTCCTCTAATCCTCCTCCTTAAGCCTGACACTTTCCCAGTCGGAAACTCGGGAGTCCTCCTTCATGTCTCCTCTAATCCTCCTCCTTAAGCCTGACAGTTTCCAAGTCAGAAACTCGGGAGTCCTCCTTCATGTCTCCTCTAATCCTCCTCCTTAAGCCTGACACTTTCCCAGTCGGAAACTCGGGAGTCCTCCTTCATGTCTCCTCTAATCCTCCTCCTTAAGCCTGACACTTTCCCAGTCGGAAACTCGGGAGTCCTCCTTCATGTCTCCTCTAATCCTCCTCCTTAAGCCTGACACTTTCCCAGTTGGAAACTCGGGAGTCCTCCTTCATGTCTCCTCTAATCCTCCTCCTTAAGCCTGACACTTTCCCAGTCGGAAACTCGGGAGTCCTCCTTCATGTCTCCTCTAATCCTCCTCCTTAAGCCTGACAGTTTCCAAGTCAGAAACTCAGGAGTCCTCCTTCATGTCTCCTCTAATCCTCCTCCTTAAGCCTGACACTTTCCCAGTCGGAAACTCGGGAGTCCTCCTTCATGTCTCCTCTAATCCTCCTCCTTAAGCCTGACACTTTCCCAGTCGGAAACTCGGGAGTCCTCCTTCATGTCTCCTCTAATCCTCCTCCTTAAGCCTGACACTTTCCCAGTCGGAAACTCGGGAGTCCTCCTTCATGTCTCCTCTAATCCTCCTCCTTACGCCTGACACATTTTATACTC
Organism: Callithrix jacchus; assembly: GCF_049354715.1. NCBI lineage: Eukaryota > Metazoa > Chordata > Mammalia > Primates > Cebidae > Callithrix > Callithrix jacchus. The sequence continues at coordinate 76,676,233 of NC_133518.1, forward strand.
TGGGATGCGCAGTACACAGACTATAGGTTCATAATCTTTGGAAGCTTAAACGTAGCTCTGGGCCTCAGTCAACGAATCTGGCAGCTTCCCAGTCCGTTACTTTTCAGAGGAGAAAAAGGCTGAAGTTATGATGACAACCTAAGTAGTCTGTGGCCACATTTGAAAAATTAAATTTATTTATCTAACCCAAGTCTTTCAATTACATTCCAAATTCTTGTATCCAGTGATCTATTCATCACCACCCACCTAGATGTCTGACAGAAGTATAAAGTGAAATTATCATATTTCCCCCCCGATATACTGTTTCCTTAGCCTTGTCCCATTTTAACACATTGTAACTTCATTATTCTAGTAACTTAGGTCCCAAGCCTTAAAACTTTTAAGTAACCCATTACTTCTCTCTCGTGTCTCCTATCCAGTCCCTCGGAAAACTCTGATTCTGAAGTGTAGCTAATTCTCATCACAGCCACTGCTAAGCATGTAGTCCAGGCCACCGTAGACTGTTGCCATCGCTGCTGCCGCAGTTCAATCCACCATCAGCTCTTAATTGGACTGCTATTAAATCTTCTTAACTTGACTCACGGCTAGCATTCTCTCAACTGCTTGAATCTATACTTTCTGTGGCAGTCAGAATGACCCTTTTAAAATATACCCTTCAGTGTGTTCCCATAAACTTAATCTCTGAACTCACTTCATATAGTTCTCTCTCTTGTTCACTGGAACCCAGTCCCACAGATTTCCCTGGCTGTTTCTTGAACACACCAAGTACAATATTGCCTCTGTTTTTCGACTTGCTAGTCTCTCTCCCTATATTCTCTTCATGTTTGTAATTACATGTCTCATTCAATTATCACCTTGCTAGAGAAGACTCCCTGACCACCCTTTCCCAAGCCACAGCCCCTGGCCACTTTCTACCCCTTTATTTCTGTCTTTATTTTTCTTCATAACACTTTTACAACTTAATGGTTAGCATTTTTTATTCATTATTTATCTCCTTCAGCTAGAATGTTTGATACCCATGATGGTATATATTTTCTCTATTTGGTTAGCTATTGAACCCCAAACACTGAGAATCATGTTTAGTACATTGTAAGTAATCAACAGATATTTGTTGAATAAATAAATATTCAAGAAATCTGGATGGGTATGCATCAGATATTTATAATAAGAGCTTTTCACCTGACAGCAAAATTGAGTTTAGGGAACACAGGGAAGAGAAAGCATGTGTACCTGAACTGTGAGTCCAGGTTGGATAGAAACTGACCATATTCTGTGCTACTGAAAAGCCAAGTGTCTTATGTTCACTATCAACTTACTAAAATCCACCATGATCTAGATAAAAGTTGTTCTCCAAAGTGAGAGGAGAACAACAAAGGCTGAAACTAGGAGGGTTGTGGGGGCGGAATGGCACTGAATATTACAAAGATGCGGTAGCCAAAAACGAAGGAGAAGAAAAAGGATATGTCAGTATCATAAAAACAGCAGGCGGAAAAGTTTCAAGAACTGCTGAGTCTTGTTCTAGTTGCGGGAATGATTTTAGTTATGAAGACTGAGAGGGAGTGTGAATAAGTACCGTGCAGTGGAGAGAATGTGACTAGATTTCTCAAGTTGCTGGAAGAGGGTGTTTGGGATATTGGTGTGACTGAAGACATGACTAAGCTAATTATAAGAGATACCAAAAGAGAAGGCCATGATAAGCGAAGTCATTATCTGCCTGGTATGACTTAGCTGCTTTGTGGAGTAATTAACGTGTTGTAAGGATGAGAATGTGGTTGGAACTTTCATAGCATTGGGTGAAAGTGTGACTGAGCTGGGGCTGAGAAATACTAACTGAACTATTGTATATCTGAGTGAAACTGTGTTATGCATGGTGCTGAGAGTGTGATTAGGTTCTCTAATACATGGAACAAATAACCAAGCTAGCTTTAGCACTGAAAATATTGCTGGGCTCTCCATGGCAACAGGAGCATGAGATTAAATGTTCCTGGTTTTGCAGATGCAGCCAGACTGGTCAAGACTTTAAGATTGTCTCCAAGATGTAAGCATTTCATATAGCCAGTGATACTGATAATGTGTTAAGCTAAGCAGTCCATTGCCTCGAAAACTGTAATCTTTAGACATCTGATGGCAGCAACAGGACACTGGACATATGAGTAAGCTGTCCAGGAAAGAGATAGCATTTTTAATAGATATGCCACTGAGAAAGCGTAATAAGCTGTTTGTGGTGACGAAAGTAAGACCGCTCTCTACATGATCCTGCCCCTGGTTCGAGACACGTCTCAGTAATCTGTGACACTGAAAAATAGCACTTAGCTATCTTTGAAGCTGAAAAATCCTTTGAAGTTGCCTCTGATACCAAAGAATGGTGCTAGGGAACTATTTGCTTAACTGAATCACCTTTGAATGATCTCAGAGATAGTAGCTAAGTAATCTGTTGTTGGAGCAGGACCAAAGTAATTTACAGGGCGGAGAAAAGTGCGCGCGCTATCCATGGTTCTGATACAGCTAGCCGGTGTCTAGCCTGGATTTGAGCTGACCGTGGTACTGATCAGGAGAGGGAGGAATGGGTGAAAGCTGAGTGGGTCTGGTTTTCTGTGGGGCTTTGTGAATGACTGGTCTGTTTGTAGTGCTGAATGAGTGTGCCAGGCTGAAGTGCTGAGAATAGGTGTATTTCTATGGGTGCTACAAGGGAAGAAGAGAGCAACTCAAGAAAGAAAACTGGAATTTGGAGAAGAAAGTGCCTAAAACAGCCCTGCCACCTGAATGCAGATACAAAGAAAGTTGAAGAAGAGAAATGTTACCTTCTCATGAGTCTTTACTTCCATATAATCTGCTCCAACCCATTGAGAATGGGATCAAAAAGAAGGAATAAATTTTTGTGTCTAAGGAAGAAAAGAAATTCCTCATCACATGATCTGAAAGTGTTGTGAACCAAAAAACTCAGGATGGTGGGTTGAGTCAGTTACAGAAAGCTTGAGTTACAATCATTCCAAAAAGCCAGAGAAATAGTGTGATTTAGCCACTGGGCTCAAAGACAGGAAGCATGAGTTCTGACATTGACTGGGTCTTTTTAATTCTTTGACCCTCATTTCTGTGATTTGTAAACTGAAGATGATTACCTCTGCCCCACTGACCTAACACTGCTGCTGGTAAAATGAAATAATATATATGAAAGCATTTTGTAAGATAAATTATAGACAAATGTGTAATATAGACCTTAATATTTCCATTACATATGTGATTTCATGGCCAATAACCACTTAGCCTATTTTGATTCCACACTGCTAGTTCTCAGTGTATAAACTAAACAAACATGTGAGATCATTTGCAACTAAATTCAATATAAAGAAGTTACAGTGTTCCACTTTATTTCTCCATACCCCACCATTAGTATTCAAATACTTTTGAATATGGTTCAGTTTCCCCAAATAAACTGAACCATATTCAAAAAAAAAGTGCCTATTTAATGAGGGATGTAAATGATGATAGACTCAAAAAGTTTAAGGAGATTCATGCAGTGGATATTAATTTTAATTTAAAATTTAAAAAATGTACTTCCTTTCTTCTATTTCTAATTCTCTCTCTCCCCCAAATTTTTGTTGTATGATATCTTTAACAGGTATCTTAGGATTTCTTCAAAATTCTCAGAGAAGGAGGCTAGGAAAATAGCATGAGTTCTTACAATTTTTAAAACTGTAGCTTAACATTACCAGGTATATTCAAGTAAGCCAAAGATTTTGTAAGGATGAAGAATAGTTTTGATTCAAGAAGAATATTGAAATCACTAATGTAGATAATTATTTGCCATTTATAAAGTTGTGGTGGACAGTAGAATTTGGGTAATCAATTTAGTAACTGATTAAGGTTTTCTAGGGATGCTGAGGACACAGGTTTAACTAGGTGACATAATATCACAAAAGTCATACATGAAAAATACATCAATGCATGTTTTTGCACCTCATGTCTCTCCCAGCTCCCTTTACCAAAGCTTTTGCTAAGATGCAAATGGCCTCCAGGCTGACAATTCCAAACAAACTTTTAGACTTCTACTGACTTGACTTTCCAGCAGGATTTGACATGACTGACCATTCTATTTTTCTTGAAATCCTCTCTCTGTTCCATATGAGACTTTACTGAAGGCTTTTACATACTGGAAGTCATTAAATATCAGAGTTTCTTGGGGTTCTGTCCTAGTCCTCTTTTATCTCCCCTTGCATCAAAATCTAATCTCCTCTCGTGGGTTTAACTCCCACTCAAACCTCTTTTCTGTTCCAGACCTGACTATCCGCCTGTTCCTTTTGGATATCTCTCCCCTATAAATTGGTTGCTTCTTTTATATTCCCTATTTGGTTAAATGGCACCATCAAGCAGCCGGTTGCTCACATCATAAACACTTAGAGTCTCCCTCTCCTCACCTCTTTACATGTGCCCCAACCACCAAGTCACAGTCATCTCTTATCTGGTCTCTTACTAGACACGTGCTTGTTAACTGGTCTCTCCCCATATTCTTTTTTGCCTACTTTCATAGCAACAAACAGAATCTTTTAAAAACGCAAATCTGATAGTATCACTTCTCTGATGATGCCTTTCAAAGGCTTTGCAACCTCTTTGGGTTTAGACAGTCACATTTCCCCATGTGAATGTCTGAATTCATTCACATGGGACATAAGGCCTGGCATGATCTGGTCCCTGCCCATCACTTCCTTGTACATCACCCTTTCCCTTATTTCCCCCTGGTAGTTACCCTGGTCCTCTTTCAGTTACCAAAATCCACCAACTTGCTCTCTGCTTTGGTCTTTCCACATGTGCTTTTCTCTCTCTCAGCAATGCTTTCCCCTTTCGTTCCCCCTGGGTGACTTCATTCTTCTTTCAGTTTAGTTAAGTGTCACTTTTTCAGAACAGCCATTCCTGACTCCCTGAACTAGACATATTTTCTTTGTTATTCATTTGCACAGCAGCCAGTAATTTCTTGGTGGCCATTTATTTTGATAATTATCTGTTCAATGTCTCTGTTCCTACTCTAGAAAGTAAGCTTCCTGAGCCACAGACCATGTTTATATCTTCCTCTGCTGTATCCTCAGCATCTGAGACAATGTGAAACATGTAAGTGTTTGATAAATATTTGTGGAGTGAAAGAACAAATGAATGAATGATGATGGCTCTCTCAGAGACCGGCTACTTGAGAGAATCATCACAAATGTGCACTGACTGTTAAGTCTATAATTTCTGCTGTCAGCATGCCTGGTTTGACCTTAGAATGAAAGAGATTGTTCCCATGCCTCAACGATGCTGAGCATGACTGGCCTTTTCATGTGAAGAAAGAGGAGCTTGATGCTGAAATATGAAGGCAAGAAAACTAAAATTGGGGCAATGACTGAAGGGAACTCAGGGACATTTATTAAGAAGGAGTCATTTCAACACAGTGAACTATGATTTGGGAATGAGGAGTTCTGGGGTTAGGTAGCCCTGGATCTTCTGCTGACTTATTTTCTGGTGTTGGATACGGTTTCTTTCGTTGTTGTTTTTGTTTTTGAGAAGTAGTTACTACACAGGAAGATGAAGTGCTCTGAGGTGACCTCTGTAAACTCTGGTGCTTTATGAACCTGGAAGTGATGTTACGGCTCCGATTCATTCTGATTACGATCTTGTGAGGAAACCAAGGCTTTGTCAAATTAGAGACCAGGCAGGTTTTATGCAGATGGGTTGACCTTGCAATAGCAAGCATCAGGACTGGGGCTGATCATACACCTGGCAGAAGTATTTCCACCAAACGTGATTGATCTGCTTAGTTGCTTTCTGAATGCAACTTTTGGAGGAATTAGAAGACTGCTCTTCAGAGATACTTTATTACTGACTCCCTAAAAAATGAGAAACAACAGATCTGTGTGTTCTTGGCTTCAATCAAATGTGGACATGGCCTTGTGTTTTTAAGGTTCAGGGGCTTCTCTCTTGAAACTGCCATAGCCTGGAAGTGCCACCTGAGCTGCTGGAGGTTATGGAGTGAGTCAGCAAGACAGCTCTTTCTCATTCTCTTGAATATTTCAAAATGCTTTCATTATCTGTAGTTGCCAACAGCCTACTGTGTATTTATCACAATTAGGTGCTGTGAAAGATGATGTGGTGTAGTGGGAAAAACAATGGGCTAGCAGTTAGGAGACTTGAGTCCCAGCCACAGGTATGTAATAAAGCATTTTCAGTCTTTGAGCATCTTCTCTCTCTGGATCTTAGTTTTCTCATTTGCACAATGAGGGGATCGGTCTGGGTGTATAATGAGGCCCTTCTATCTTGACAAGAAGCCGTTTTTCTAATTTTTGAGGCCCCTGAGTCTAGTCGGGGAGAAAAGAAGTCCTAGTAACCAGGAAATCACAAGAAAAATAAGGAAGGGCTGTATTACATGGTACTGATCGTGGAGTCTTAAGTAATAAAGATAAGTGACTCAAGGTTAAAGAAGGGATGGATCAACACAGGTTAGAGAAGCTGATGAAGGCTTCCTAGGAAGCTGTTGTTGGTGGAGTGATTTTGTGACTGTGTTTGTCACAATATGAATGTCACATACTTTAGCTGGGAGAGGCACATTGCACTCTGGGCTCTGGGACACTGAAAAATACACAAATGCATGCCCAGACTGAAGGCCCCCACTGGGCACTTTCGCTTTGTGCATGGCCTTCATTGAACACCTACCAAAAGCATGAGCCCGTGCTCGTGAAGCAACTCTGTGGTTCTTAATCTTCCTGAGCATTAATTATTTCAGAGCCAAAATGTTACTCATGAACAATAATCCCCCTTTTCCTCTGCTAAGTTTCTAAGGAAAAAAATACGCAAATTCTAATAAAAGTTGACAGGTAGAAATGGGTTTTGGGCAAGGTTTAAGGCAAGAGCACTGTGAACATTATGTAAATGCCAAGCAGTATAATGCAGCCCTTCAGTTTATTCCAGGGAAGCAAAGGATATGCAGGGAATCCAGTGTTGCTGCATAGTTTCTGATATTGAAGGAATCTGTCTTTTGTTCACCAGTTACATTCTGATTTGGTCCTCAAATTCTGCTTCTAAATGGCAAATTCCGACAAAAATAGTGCATCTCCTTTTAGGCTAAAGCTTGAGTGTCTCTTCCTCAGGGAGGCCTTTCTTGGTCTTGTCTGTCTAAATTAGGTGCCCCCAGCATCCCCCAAAGAATCTAGTTCATTTATTTCCTGGCAATTATCACAGTTCAAAATTATATTTATTTGTGTATTCATTTAATATCTGTCTGCCCCACTAGACTGTAAGTTCTATGAGGGCAGACATGAAAATCATTCTGTCCACAGCTCTGTGCCCTTGGTGCCTGGCACATAGCACATACCCCATGTAGGTTTGTCGAATGTTTGCATGAAATAGCCTTGTTAAGTAAAAATGAGATCTCAGTGAAATGGTCACGTTTTACAAATGTTGTAGCATATGCTTACTGTTTCAGATTTTTCAAAATGCATTTGATTGCATCTAAAGTTTGAGTCCTCCCAATTTTCTTCTACACATTTTTACACTTATCACATCTTTTCTCCAACAGAGTAAAATATTTTCCCTTGGTTAAGAAACCAATGTTTCAAGAGGATAGGGTGATGCTTACAATCTTGAATACTGGAGCCATACCTTCTGGGCTTAAATCCCCACTCTACAAATTACTAGTTGTGGGACTATTGGAAGATTATTTAACTTCTGTGTGCCTTCATTTTCTCATGTGCAAAATAATCACAATAATAGAACTATGGGCCAGGGACAGTGGCTCATGCCTACAATCCCAGCACTTTGGGAGGCCAAGGTGGGTGGCTCACTTGAGGTCAGAAGTTCAAGACCAGCCTGGCCAACATGGTGAAACCCCGTTTCTACTAAAAATACAAAAATTAGCTGGGCATGGTGGCGTGCACCTGTAATACCAGCTACTCAGGAGGCCGATGCAGGAGAATTGCTTGAACCCAGGAGGCAAAGGTTGCAGTGAGTTGATATTGTGCCACTGCACTTCAGCCTGGGCAACAGAGTGAAACTCTGTCTCAAAAAAAAAAATAGAACTATGAAGTAGTCATGAAAATTAAACGAGTGCAAAAAAGATATGTAGCCCTCAAGAAGTAAGGAAACAATATATTAATCTTGCTATTAATACTATTATCTTCCAAGGTAATATAATTCGGTAGTTGACTCAGAAGCGATATCCACTTTGTCTGATTTCGCATCAAAACATACAGTCTCCCTGATGTGCGGCTCTTCCAACCAACAGTTGAAGGATCTGAGATAAAGGTGGGTAGTGGGTCTTGACTGGGACTCCGGCTAATTAAGAGGCAGAGCTGGGACAACAACCCAGATTTTCCAGGATTTTCTACTGTCCAGGCCAAGGCTATCAATTTCCCCAGGATTCCCTTTTACCTGCTCTCATACTGATTTCCCGCAAAGCTAGAACTGGCACATATTGGAGCAGGGGAGACAGCGAGGTGCCTGACCAGCCCCCGGTCAGCCACTGAACCAGTGGGCCAACCAGGACATCCTGAACCCCCTGCCCCTCACATGGTTTATGGTGGAGAAATGAGCCAGGCAACCAGTCGATACTTCCTGAACACCTTGATCCTTGGTGCCTTCCAACAAACTGCAGGGCAGCCGGCAGCCTGAGTGCCGCTGACCCATGCTTGGCCTATGATCATCCACTAAGCCAGCCAGCACTTTAAAAAAATGTGATCACAGCTTTCTTTGTTTAAAAATTGAACAAAAAAAGATGGTTGTCTTACTAACACGTGTATCTTCTTGCTTTCTTCATGTTGGACACCGCGCTAAGTATTTTATGAACAGTGTCATTTGATCCTCTCAGTCATTGAAGCATATCCTGTAGTGAACCCATTTCTGCAGAGAAGCCACTGAAACCTTGAGGCCAACTTAGTGAAGGTCATAGCCTATCAGAGACCTAAGGTGATGTTCTTATCTCTTCTGCTCAGTAGGTAATGAATAAAAATATTAACACATCACTCTTGGGGAGTGGTAGTACTGATTTTTTTTAAATTGAGGAATATCTGTACATGAAGTGTACCAACTTTATCTTAAGTTTACAGTTTGATGCTTTTTAAAAAAATATATGCAAACACCTGTGTAATGACCCCCAAGACCAAGATGTAGAAAACGAGAAGACTCTCCTGTGCCCCTTCCCAGTGGCTACCCCCATCCCTCCTGGAGGGAACTATGGTTCATCTTCTGTTGTCAGAGTCAGCACTTGTAGATGTTTCTGATTCTCTGCCTGTCACTGTGCTCTGGGTACAGAAACCTGCCCTCTCTTCCATCTGTCTAAAGTCTACCCATGGCTGAGCATGGTGGCTCACACCTATAATCCCATCACTTTGGGAGACTGAAGCAGGACAATCAGTTGAGCCTAGGAGTTTGAGACCAGCCTGGGAAACATGGCGAAACCCTGTCTCTATCAAAACTACAAAAATTATGCAAGCATGGTGGTGGCCAGCTGTAATCCCAGCTACTCAGGAGGCTGAGGTGGAGGAATCACCTGAGCCCTGAGCTGACATTGCGCCACTGCACTCAAGCCTGGGTGTTGGAGTGAGATTCTGTCTCAAATAAATAAATAAGTCTACCTATTATTATCAACCTCCCTCAGTTCTCCTTCTAAAGCTTCCTCTGATTTGTGCTGCTGATCAGCTCTATGAGCACCTCAAAATAATCACAATCAAAATCATAATGACCATTCCACCTTAATTCCCAAAGGACTGTGCCTAATGTAAGTCAAGCTCACACCTGCTGATGAGTTCATGCTGGGCTTCGAGTACATCGGCTCCTCCCTTGTCTCCAGCAGGACTCCCCCCTTGTCACCTCACATTGCGGTCGGGGGACTGGGGTTCCTGTTCCTCGTGCCAGTAACCAGTTGCATGGCCTTGAGTAAGTCACTAAAGCTGAAATTCCAAGTTTCAGTTTCTTTATCTATAAAATGAGGGCAGCTGACTAAATGATAGTAGGAATAGGAGATAATAGACTGGGCTAACCTTCGTGTGCACGCCCCTGTTTAATATTTACAGTAGTCTTGTGACATAGGTATTATAATGGCCATTTCACAGTTGAGGAAACAGCCTCTCACCAAGGTCCAGCTGAGTTCGCAAGGCCTGTGCTCTTAGCCTCTGTACTCTGTACGTGGCCATGGCCACTCTGACCCCTTCCTACCCTCATCAACTAGTTCATAAAACATGGCTCTAGTTATCTTTGGAGAAGAGAGAAAAGCACAGCATATAAATACTAAGATAAGAAGAGTAGCCATGCTATCTAATGAGCAAGACAGACCAGAGTGACATTCTAAGGAAAAATATTAACAGCGCTAAGCCTCTCAGAATTGGTGCTGGCAGGCAAGGGACGGAACACATTTGCTTGAGCAGGGAGAGTGAGAGAAGGTGCTGTCACATTTGAATCTTATTCCTGCATAATCCAGGACACCAAGCCATGATTTTTATTCAGTAAGCACTTGCTGAGCGGCTAATAGGTGCAAAGCTTTGGTGGGGTGTAGAAGTAAAAGAGATGGAGACCCTCATAAATGCACGCTCTGGTGGGGAGAGAGAGACACCTACAAGCAGCACTCAAATGAGACATGCACCATGTAAATAAACACAAATGAAGAGGTGAGGTGGAAGCAGAGAAAGGGAGGGAAGGCATCATGCCTCGTGGGAGAATGAGGTCTATCCAGGAGTTGGAAAGGCAGGTAAGATTTGGGCAGAAAGTGATTTTACAGAAAGGGAGAATCCAGTGGATACAAAATGAATGAGAAAGAACAAGGCAATTGAAGTGGGGGAGGGACAGCGTTTCTCTCACGGGCTAAGGAGTTGTGGACACTAAGCTCACAGTATCACTTTGTATCTGGGGACTGTGGGGCTGGTCTGTGTTCTGTGAGAGGCGGGGAGTTAAGGGGAATCTTGGGCTGGCACTCACAAAATAAGCTGAAGGTCTTAGGAGCCTTCTTGACTCAATTGGGTGCTGACAGAATGGAATATGTGGCTGCACATGCCCAGAGTCGCTGATTAGCGGGTTTCTCCTCCCTCCTGAAATAACATTTTCTTTACCACCAGTTACCATTACAGACCAATCTCAGGTTTCTTTTGCATTTCCTTCTGATGATTATTATCTCAAAATCATCCTTAGAGGTGTATACTCTTTCAAATGCTTAGGACAAAAACATGCCGATGTTTCCATTTCTATGCTTGTTTATTGTTACTGCCATTATTTGGCTGCGTGACGGGGAACTGGGAAATTACTTTTAAAGGCCACTCTAAAACCTTCCTAACATTTCAAACCAACTTTACGCCATTTCATAAGAAAAAACTTCCAGCAGTTTAAAAGCAATTCATTTATCTGTGTCATTTCAAACTTGCTTCCACACCATGTGGCTAGAAAGCCCAACCTTTGGCTTCTGTTACTCAAAATACATACATGTGGCTGCTTCTCTCTGCTTCATTTTGCAAGTCCAGTAAAGCTGACTCAAACTACGTTTTAAAACCATAGCAAATGTTTCTTTTTTTCTGGCACAAATCTAGTCAGATAATCATGCAGAGCAAAATCATGATCAAGAATCAAATTTACACTAAATGTGCTAGACGTAGGGGGAAGAAAAGCCAAACAAAGCCAGAACCACAGAAATTTCTGAATGAGGCTTTCTGGATTGCAGAGTCAGGATTAAAAACAAAGAATAGGTGCCTTTGGCCCTGCCCGTTGTCACGTCCCTGAACAGCTATAAACGCTACATTGAAGGCTGGATAACACCCTTGACTACCTGAGTTTGCCTTTGCTTCATCACAGTATCTGAAAACAAAAGTTCCTCAACCTTGTTGTCCATCCGAATTATCTGGAGAGTATTGGAAAAACACAGATTTCTGACTCTCACCCCCTAGACATTCAGATTCAAGAGGCCTAGAGTGGGTTCAAGAGTCTGTGTTTCTAAAAATGTCTCCACTTTATTCTGATATGTGACTAAGAATGGAAACCACCGCTCTGCCCTGACCCTGACTTCTAACATCTTACATCTAACGAGATGACTTATTGCCCTAAGTTTGAGGCAAAACTTCTCGCTGAAGCTCTGTATCACCACCAACCTGGAGACCATGCATTCTCTGCTTTCTGTGCCCCATTTTGTTTAGTTTTAACCACTTCGTCAATACTATCAGGACGTTTGACCTTCTGTTATCACAGCTTCCATTAAGTTTCTGAAATCACATGTGCTAATAAAGCATCTTTTTATATCATGAGACTTTTTGAAGAGTATAAACTTGACGTTGATGTAGCATGTTGAAATTGACAGGTTTTGGATTTAGCTATATTTTCACCCTTCTCCTCCAGAGGAACAGATGCAGTAGGGGGTCTTCTATGCAAATAGATTAATACTATTTTTCCAAGAACTATGGGTGTTTCAGGAAGACCATATAGTCAGACACCTCACAAAACACGCTTCGTTTCTGGTTTATGAATAAAATCTGCAATTGTCCCCAAAATACCCCAAGCACATATCTTTACACGGTTAGCCACAGACTAAAAAGTCCCACAGCCAAACCTTTGCTGCTCAATCTTGCTCGTCTTCAACGTAAGAAGTGTCTTCTCTTCTATCCCAGATTGGCTCTACTAGAGACCACGGGCTCCTGGAACATTTAACATTCAGGCATAGCAAGAAGAAGAAATGCCATCTGATGTCTGTTCTCTAGCCAAGAGGCTAGTGTGTGAAGCAAGGTAGGAGAGGAAGTCTGGGACCCCAAGCCCTGCAAAGACTGGCACTCGTTTGTCCTCCTCGGTGACGGTGGCTCTGCTTGTCTGATGGGAGCCTTGCTGTCGTTCACGAAACTACAAGAAATCATGCTTTCTTGGGTGCCATTCCCACTTCCCGTTACGAGTTCCACCCTGGTTGCTGGTGCTCCAGAAAGTGCACTCCTTGGATGGAAACAGGGCGGGGGGAGTGTGGGGAGAGGCTTATGCGTGATTAGATGGTAAAACAGCAAATGTGATTTTAAATGATCTCATGGGAAATGCTGAAACCTGAGGAAGCAAAGAGGCTGCACTTAGATAACAACGCCTCCAGCATCCATGATGGCCTCCTAGCCTGGGCAAGGCTGCCTCGACTGTGGGACAGCGTGTTTCCAACCGTTGACCCAGGAGAGCAGAGGTGCGTCCATTCACATGGCACCTTCCTTGTCTCTGTGTGCCCATTCCAGAGTAAACACTCACATTTATTGAAATGCTTTTGTTCCTCTTCCAGGACTGAAATTTTAAAATTTCACTTTTTGCATCTTGAAAGTTTCACGTAAGAAATTTTGGAGTAATTTTCCTATTCTGCATGCATCCTCAGCAATAGGCCAGGTCTTATAAAATAACAGTTTGAAATGAAATTACAAAATAAAAAAAGAACTTGAAACCTCCCATGAGATTACATAAAACAAAGAGCAGGAGACCATAGGACCAGGGAGAGGCAGGCAGAGGAGGCGCTGCGGGGGGTCCCAGGCCCAGCCGACTCCCCTGCAGCTGCTTGCTTCATCTTGTCTCTTAATGCCAGTTTATAGAGAAGGAAAATGGCTCGGTGCTTTGTACATTACAACTGTGTTTACTCAAAACATCCCAAGTCGAACAAAAAGCAGCTTCTTTGGGTCAGGGTTCCATTCTTAGGAAGCCTTGACCTTTTCCTGAAGGGACTGCAATTTGTGAGGGGACAAGCCGAGGACAGCCACATCCCTGCTCCAAGGTACAGCTCAGCAGAAAGGGTAGAGGTCAGAGGGTCTGGGCATCAGACAGCTCCATGGAGGGTAGAGAGGAGGAGAAGGAGGAGGAGAGTGCTGCCCCCACCCCAGTAAGCTTTTAGAGATGCTTTTGCTATCAGTCCATCCGAGCAATGAAAACTGAAAAATGATGGTTCTGGAATATTTATGGGTGGAGTGACTTGAGGTCTGGAATTTGCTGCAAAATAACTTATTGGCTCTGAGTAAATAATTGTAGAATTGGAGTAGGTAAGAATTTATTATATTATTTTTTCTACTTTGGTATAGTCTTGAAACTTTCTGCAACAAAGTGTTTTTAAATTACGATGCTCATGCAAAGGCATTCACATGAGGCTGTTACATGAAAATTGGGTTGTGACACTGCTGACTCTAACTTTAGGAAAACAAACTTCTAGCTGTATGCGGAGACTATCGTCTGGAAGGAAAGACCCTCAAAGCTTGAGCGTGTGTGTGCTTGTAGTACAATTATGACTAATTCCAAATTTTCTTTTTTTCTTCTCCCCTTTGTAAACTTCTCTCCATATGAAGTTTGGTAATTTCAGGCACTTTAAAGAGCACAGTGGGTTTTCTGTCGGGATTTCTTCCCCCTTGGTCTGGTGAGTAAGAAGGAGCAGCTGCTGGAAGTGTAGACTGGGAGAACGGAATCCTTCATTCAGAGGATATCCCTTGAGCACCCTGGATGCACATTAAGTCCTGTCATCCCTTCTCAAACGAATCTGCACCGCTAGAAAAGAACTTCTCTCTGCTTTTTAGAACCACCCTTTCCACTGGCTTTCTCCCTTCCTCCCTTCCTAGAACCATGGCTTCAGGGCTCTCAGAAGGGGCACTGCAAAGGGAAATAGCTGTGGAGTTTATGTCACAGAGGGCCTGTGCTGCCACTGGTAAGTTTTGTGTCTTAATTTTGCTGGACCTCATTTTCTCCATCTGTGAAATAAACATATTGTTCAAGGAGACCTCTTAGCTGCCTTCTGGCTCTGTAGTTGGGTTTGAACTTAGGTATGTCATAAAAATAATTAAGCATCTTTTTCCTTGCAGATGTTCAGGAGTCTTACTACACAATTGGGATGATGTGATCTTTCCCCTCCTGTAACTAATTACCACATTCAGGGTTCATCTCAGTATACTTGAAGATTGATGGTTCAGAAGAAGCTGCCAATTTTGTTGTTGGTCGTGTTTTGTTGGTGTTGTTGGTGGTGGTAGCGGTGTTGTTGTTTGAGTTAGGGTTTTGCTCTGTCTCCTAGGCTGGAGTGGAGTGGCATTTTCGTAGCTCACTGCAGCCCCGAATCCCTGGGCTCAAGTGATATGGTTCCTCAGTATCCCAAGCAGCTGGGACTACAGGCATGCCCAGTTAATTTCTTTTAAAGAATTTGTAGAAATGGGGGTCTTGATTTGTTGCCCAGGCTGGACTTGAACTCCTGGCTTCAAGCAATTCTCTCACCTCGTCTCTCAAAGTGCTGGGAGTACAAGTGTGAGCCACTGCGATATGGCTGTTTTTATGGACACCACTCTGCAGCACATTCTCAAGACAGGTTCTTTCTTTCTTTATTTTTTTTGAGATGGAGTTTCGCTCTTGTTACCCAGGCTGGAGTGCAATGGTGCAATCTCGGCTCACCGCAACCTCCGCCTCCTGGGTTCAGGCAATTCTCCTGCCTCAGCCTCCCGAGTAGCTGGGTTTACAGGCGGGCACCACAACGCCCAGCTGATTTTTTGTATTTCTTAGTAGAGACGGGGTTTCACCATGTTGACCAGGATGGTCTCGATCTCTTGACCTCGTGATCCACCCACCTCGGCCTCCCAAAGTGCTGGGATTACAGGCTTGAGCCACCGTGCCCGGCCCAAGACAGGTTCTTTATGAAAATGAACATCTGGTCAGAAGTGCCTGCCCCCTGTTGTTGCAGTAAAGCCCCCAGTCCCAGGAGCAGTTTATGAGCTCTCCCTGACCTCTCTTTGACAATGCCCCACCCTCCCCTCTCTTTCATACCCTGTTGAAACTGGGCTGCTCTCAGATGCTTGAACACAGCACACTCATCCAATTCCGAGTCTTCGTAAATGTTCTTTCTTGTTTTCTCACATCCCTTTTGTTCCCTTCCCTTCACTCACCAATTTTGAGTCATCCTTCTCTCCTCAAACAAAACACTCCCTGACCCTCCAAACTAAGCTGGAACACTCATTTTCTTTTTTTTTTTTTTTTTAATTTTTTATTGGATTATAGGTTTTGGGGTACATGAGCAGAGCATGCAAGACAGTTGCGTAGGTACACACATGGCAGTGTGCTTTCTTTTCTTCTCCCCTTCACCCACATTTGGCATTTCTCCCCAGGCTATCCCTCCCCACCTCCCCCTCCCACTGGCCCTCCCCTTTTCCCCCCAATAGACCCCACTGTTTAGTACTCCCCTTTCTGTGTCCATGTGTTCTCATTTTTCATCACCCACCTATGAGTGAGAATATGCGGTGTTTCATTTTCTGTTCTTGTGTCAGTTTGCTGAGGATGATGTTCTCCAGATTCATCCATGTCCCTACAAACGACACAAACTCATCATTTCTGATTGCTGCATAATATTCCATGGTGTATATGTGCCACATTTTTCCAATCCAGTCTATTATCAATGGGCATTTGGGTTGATTCCAGGTCTTTGCTATTGTAAACAGTGCTGCAATGAACATTCGTGTACATGTGTCCTTATAGTAAAACGATTTATAGTCTTTTGGATATATACCCAGTAATGGGATTGCTGGGTCAAATGGAATTTCTATTTCTAAGGCCTTGAGGAATCGCCACACTGTCTTCCACAATGGTTGAACTAATTTACACTCCCACCAACAGTGTAAAAGTGTTCCTTTTTCTCCACATCCTCTCCAGCATCTGTTGTCTCCAGATTTTTTAATGATCGCCATTCTAACTGGCGTGAGATGGTATCTCAATGTGGTTTTGATTTGCATCTCTCTGATGATCAGTGACGATGAGCATTTTTTCATATGATTGTTGGCCTCATATATGTCTTCTTTTGTAAAGTATCTGTTCATATCCTTTGCCCACTTTTTAATGGGCTTGTTTGTTTTTTTCCTGTAAATCTGTTTGAGTTCTTTGTAAATTCTGGATATCAGCCCTTTGTCAGATGGGTAAACTGCAAAAATTTTTTCCCATTCTGTTGGTTGCCGATCCACTCTAGTGACTGTTTCTTTTGCCGTGCAGAAGCTGTGGAGTTTCATTAGGTCCCATTTGTCTATTTTGGCTTTTGTTGCCAATGCTTTTGGTGTTTTGTTCATGAAGTCCTTGCCTACTCCTATGTCCTGGATAGTTTTGCCTAGATTTTCTTCTAGGGTTTTTATGGTGCCAGGTCTTATGTTTAAGTCTTTAATCCATCTGGAGTTAATTTTAGTGTAAGGTGTCAGGAAGGGGTCCAATTTCTGCTTTCTGCACATGGCTAGCCAGTTTTCCCAACACCATTTGTTAAACATGGAATCCTTTCCCCATTGCTTGTTTTTGTCAGGTTTATCAAATATTGTATAGTTGTATGTATGTTGTGTTGCCTCCGGTGCCTCTGTTTTGTTCCATTGGTCTATATCTCTGTTTTGGTACCAGTACCATGCTGTTTTGATTACTGTAGCCTTGTAGTATAGTTTGAAATCCGGTAGTGTGATGCCCCCCGCTGTGTTCTTTTTGCTTAGAATTGACTTGGCTATGCGGGCTCTCTTTTGGTTCCATATGAAGTTCATGATGGTTTTTTCCAGTTCTGTGAAGAAAGTCAATGGTAGCTTGATGGGGATAGCGTTGATTCTGTAAATTACTTTGGGCAGTATAGCCATTTTCACGATATTAATTCTTCCTAACCATGAACATGGAATGCTTCTCCATCTGTTTGTGTCCTCTCTGATTTCGTTGAGCAGTGGTTTGTAGTTCTCCTTGAAGAGGTCCCTTACGTTCCTTGTGAGTTGTATTCCAAGGTATTTTATTCTTTTTGTAGCAATTGCGAATGGCAGTTCGCTCTTGATTTGGCTTTCTTTAAGTCTGTTATTGGTGTGGACGAATGCTTGTGATTTTTGCACATTGATTTTATATCCTGAGACTTTGCTGAAGTTGTTTATCAGTTTCAGGAGTTTTTGGGCTGAGGCAATGGGGTCTTCTAGGTATACTATCATGTCGTCTGCAAATAGAGACAGTTTGGCTTCCACCTTTCCTATTTGAATACCCTTTATTTCTTTTTCTTGCCTGATTGCTCTGGCTAGAACTTCCAGTACTATATTGAATAGGAGTGGTGAAAGAGGGCATCCTTGTCTAGTGCCAGATTTCAAAGGGAATGCTTCCAGTTTTTGCCCATTCAGTGGAACACTCATTTTCTACTCGTCGATGAATTCATTTACTTATTCATTCAATACATATTTACTGAGTACCGCCCGTGTGCAAGGAGCTCACAGCCTAGTGGGGAAACAAAGACTGAACAGCTAATTCTGAAAATGACCACATTAATGTGTCTTGCGGTGACATTACCTAGAATAACACAAACTCACACAGATAGGAGTTGGCATTGGCTCTCATCCTGGGTGGTTGGCTCGGCCTAGTCACTTCATGGGCTCGGGACAATGCAACATGTGTTCTTCACAAATGAACCTTTTGGGCCCGGCACAGGGCATCATGGCAGGATGGTACTGTGCTACCACCCGCAGCAGGAGTTTTGGAGAAAAAACGAAAGAGAAGTGCGTATGTCATTGTGGACAGAAAGCACTCCTTCAAGCCCCTTGTTGAAGGCCTGTTGTCCCGACTATGGCATTATTTAGGTAGTGCTTCATGAAATCTGCTTCATGAAAATGTATGCTCAGGGCTGAAGATGCTGAAATGAAAAGAGGAACTTCCGCACTCGTAGCGCTTACATTCTGGAGGGAGGGAGAGAAAAAAATATGCAATACAATGAATGAACAAAGGCATATTAAAAGAAAATAATTATTCCTCAGATGACAACATGTTTTGCAATTTATTTTTAACTTCTCTAGCCAACCAGAGGATTTTGTAATGCAGACTAGTGTTTGCCCCTGTGATGCAATCTCAGCAATCTTCCTGGACCTGCTGCAGACATGCCTTAGAGTCGTCTTCCCAGGCAAGTTACAGCCTTCCTGCCTGTTTCACAGGTTACGTCTCGTGTTCATCTCCCTAAAAAGTTTTATTTGTGCTCCTTTAGAAAAGTGTGACCATGTCTATTCTGGCATGCTTCACAGTGCTAGGCACACAGTAGGCCAACAAACAGCACTTCTGTGAGGCCGGGAGTTCCTCCAGAGCAGGGCCCATGGCTTGTTTCTAGATCTCCAGCCCTTAGGGCCAGGCCTAGCTAGGTAGAGAGGATCTGACTTAAGAGAGGAATCAAGGAATTGCTCCTTCTCATAATCCACCAGCTTTTATCACATGTGCATTGATTGAATGCTTTTGAATACAGGTAATATTTTAACCTAAATAGTAACAACCCCTTATACACACAAGGTCTTTATAGCTTGCACTTTATCTCCCAGTAATAAAGCCTGATGAAAATCTGGTAGATAAAATGGTCCTTATTTTATATGTGGAGAAACTGGGCTTAGAGAGGTTGAGAGGCTTCACCAATGACACATGGCTATGAAATATCAGAATGAGGTCAAAACAAGATTTCCTGGTCCAAGGTTCCTGACACCAAAATTCCCCAGATGTAACTCTGGCCTTCTGTGGTTTCTACCCTTGGGTCAGTCAACTCCGAACTGCAGCAGTGGTCAGATGAGGTGGAAGGGAGAGAATCGTGGCCAGTTTCCTGGTTCCTCTGCTTTCCCTGCACCTCCCAGCCTGTTGATCCAGCTCTGTGTTCACCATGTGCCCTGGACAGGTTGAGGAGGAGTCCAGGAATGAGGATGCTTTGGTGGAGCTTGGCAGTCCTGTCAGAACTCCAGACACCAGGGAGGGATGAGCAGCTTGGTTTCTGTGGCAACCTGCCCACCCAGGTCCCTGCAGCTGCAGCCCCTGTGGGCCCTGAGGTGGGGGCTGTGGGTACCCTGCTGGGCCCTGGGGCTGCAGTAGGCGGGAAGGAGTGCAGACCTGAGGTAGGCTGCTCACTCAGAGTTGGAGCTTTGCTTGACACGGTTCCCATGGGGACGGCTGTGGGCACATGCTACCTGTGGTCAGATGCCCACATTAAACCTGCCCTGTAGTTCTGGTAGCTCCTCTTGGGCTCAGGGCCTTTAGAAGAAAGACTGAGTTTTTGGTGCCTTAGCCTCTCAAACCTTCCCCACCCCAACCAAAGGTAGATTTGAGAACTTGGGGCTGTGATGTTTGTTTCATGAATAGAGCATTCCCTCTGTGCCTGTGCCTAGAGACACTAAGATGACTGAAATGTAGTCACCATCCTTAGGGAGGGGCAAGAAAGACAGGCCATAGAGCTGAAAATTACAACACAGTGCAGCCTGGTGACAGTGGAACCCAGTTCACTTGTGGAGAGCACACATGCTGCAGTATCACGAGGCCCATGAAGTGACTAGGCTGAGCCAACCACCCAGGATGAGAGCCAATGCCAACTCCTGTCTGTGTGAGTTTGTGTTATTCCAGGTAATGTCACTGCAAGACACATTAATGTGGTCATTTTCAGAATTAGTTGTTCAGTCTTTGTTTCCCCACTAGGCTGTGAGCTCCTTGCACATGGTCAGTGCTGAGATCCATCAGCTCTGGGAAAATTTCAGAGTAGGAGGGAGCAGCACTCCACGCAGAGGAAGGGGTTCCTGAAAACACTGGATGCAAGAACATTCCCCATGAAGTCACAGCGTGTGAGGTGAAGTGGAAAGGGAGGAAGGGAAGCACAGCTGGGGGATGGACAGGAGAGCCAAGCTACGGAAATTGTGAAGCCTGGGTTGTATCCATAGGGAAATATGGGAATCATTCTATTCGGGAAGGCAGCAGTGAGGCTTGAATCATGATTTAGAAAGGTCTTTGTGGATGCCATCAGAGGACTGATTTAAGGGGGAAGAGGCATAGTGGCAAAGGTTCCTGAGACTCTTCAGGGTCTTGAATAACCATTGTTCTAAAAGAAAGTATAATACCATACTTGTTTGGAAGCCTGGTGTTCTGTAGGCATGAGATTCATTGAACCACCTCCTACCTCAAACTCCAGAGACAGGAAAGTTCCTGGAATGAAAGAGGGACACTCCACATAGGGGTCATGAAGTCATTTGGGAGGAAAGGGTTTAACAGAGTTATAACACAGCAAATTGATACCTTGACCCTGGGGTTCCAAATCACCATCACATGCAGTGAGTCATCAAGATTTGTGAACTTTGTAGAGCACGTGGCTCTGGGGAAGAGGGTCACCCTCACAGTGAACAGAACAGAGCTTGAAGTCATGCCAACCTGAATACTAAAAGAGCTGTGATTTTGTTTTGTGCCCTAGCTCCTAGTTCAGGTAGGATTGGATGGGGGTGGTGCTGGTGAGAGCGAAGCACTGTTGCTCACATTATCTTCAAAATGGATTCACATTCATTAAAATGACAATTCTTTTACAGTCATAATTGATACCTGTTTTCATAATTTCAAAGTAAGAAAAAAATAGCTGGAAGAAAAGACGCTTAAATCAGCAGAGGCAGTGAAATCTGTAGGCACAGTTCTTAGACAATAGCGTTTCATTTCACTGAGTGATGTTCAAAGTAAAATGTCTTGACTGATGTGGATTCAGCACAAGCTGGACAGAAAGGGTTTTAGAAGAGAAAACATTTGAGACCTCAAACCTCTTAGCCCTCAGCTGGAGGAAAAACTCAGAGATGGGCTGAAAGAAGTGGGGTGTGTTCCAAGAGCTATGCCATGCCCAGGAGAATCAGGAGCTCGGAATTAATCTAAATGGACAGAGGAAATACGGAATGGATGTTAATGGATATTTCAATTCAAGATGAAATATGAGACTGAGGAGCATTTCAATATAATATATATTTAATTGAAATGAACTACACATCTTAAATCAAAAATGATGTTAGCATTTCCATGCAGAGTGAGAATTTCTCTGTGACCTTTATTTTCTCTCTCTCTAATGCTTATTTGGGGAGAAAACTGTTAGTCAAATATTCGCTAGATGAATGAATGAATGAATGAATGAATGAAGTTGAAATTGGCAGAGGAGGGTTTCAAAAATGTACTTTTAATAATGCAGTTAATTTCCTCTGCTTTCCAGGTTTTCTACAGTGAAAGATAATTACTTTGATTAATAGAATAAGATGAAAAATTGGGTGGGGGACTGGTTAGGAGCCTGTTCTCTTGGAGGAGTTTCCTGAGGGGAGCGCCAAGGTGCCGTGTTCCCCTGAGCCAGAGATAGTACTCTCCTAACCCTTGAATCAACCACCAGCTGAGAGATGAAGGCAGGTGCTGGCCACAAGGCTGGGGCAGTGAACCAGCTGGGAATGTCTTTCTCTGTATCAGAAGTTGTATGTGGAGCTGGCATTCCAGGGGAGGACACTCAGATGGCCTCTCCCCCAGAGAGCTCACAGTTTGGCTGGGAAGGCTCATGCACCTGACCCCTGTAACTCCAGAAGAATTGTCTGTGACTATGGCCAATGAAGAACAGAGTGCAGGAGGGGAGCTGGCAGCTATGTGGGAAAGATGTCTTTCGAGAAGCCACTGTGGTGACATAAAGTGTGCACCTGCCCATGACCTTTGTCACCGTCAGAGGCGACTGCACACAGCAAACATCTATGCTGTCCCCAGGTGCACTTCCTGGCATTCAGAGCAGAACGTCCATCCAGGGCACTTCCTGGAGGGGGTTCAGGGTGGGCTGGAACTTTCTTGGAAGGGACATGGTTGCATCTGGACTCCTTGGGGTTTGGAGGGTAGGGAGGGGAGATAGGGAGACCTGGACATGAATGCCTGTCAAACTTCGGAAATTGCCTGGGGTGATCCTAAACTGCATATTCCAGCCAGAGTCCCATTCCTAAGATCTTTCTTTTTGCTTTTTTTTTTTTTAGCAAGTTTCAAGTTGATTCCAAGAATCTGCATTTATTACAAGCGCTCTGGGTGCTTCTGATGCAGAGCCTGAGCATTGCGGTTTGGGTGCTGTATTGGTCAAGCTGGGCTGCTGTAACAAAACCCCACAGACTGCAGAGGAGAGAGCTCTCTCTTCCTCTTCTACAGTAACCAATCCTGTCGGATTAGGGCCTCAACCTTAAGACCTCATTTAACCCTAACTACCTCCTGAAGGCCTCACCTCCAAGTCCTATTACACTGGGGTTTAGGCTTCCATCTGTGAATTTTGGCAGGATGTGATTCAGTCCTCAGTGGTACCACTCCTTCAGGAGCATGGGGCCTGCACACCTGGCTGAAGGTGGTGGGGGATGTTCAGTGATCGGGGCCAAAACCCTGGTGAAGGCTCTTGTGCCAGCAGATGACTCGACGTCCATGCTGTCACCCTGCTTCAGATCATCTGAAGATCTGTGTGTAGCAAGTAGGAATTTTACTTCACCAAAATGCTCTGGTGCTAGAATTAGGTGCATACTGTATCTGGCATTTCTCCCCACGTTATCCCTCCCCACTCCCTGCTGTCTCTACCCTACCCGCTGCCAACTGTCCCCTGTGTGTGATGCTCCTCTCCCTGAGTCCACATGTTCTCATTGTTCAACACACACCTATGAGTGAGAACATGTGGTGTTTGATTTTCTGTTCTTGTGTCAGTTTGCTGAGAACGATGGTTTCCAGACTCATCCAAGTCCCGACAAAGGACACGAACTCATCGTTTTTTTATGGCTGCATAGTATTCCATGGTGTGTATGTGCCACATTGTCCCTGTCCAGTCTATCATTGATGGGCATTTGGGTTGGTTCCAGGTCTTTGCTATTGTACACAGGGCTGCAATGGACATACATGTGCATGTGTCCTTATAGTAGAGAAATGCTACATTATTTCTATAAAATTAAACTAAATGGCTCTCTGAGCCCTCATTCCTCCAGGGAATGAGAACACCCCACTCATCTCTGGAGCTCTTTCTCTCTCTACCTCCTCTCAGGAGCAAATGAAGCTCTCCAGGCCAACCTTACCAGTTCTGAAACACTTGGGAAAGGTGCTCTGGCCTTGAACCTCCCCCCACCCCGCCGTCACCGTGGCCATGCCCATCGTCCAGGCCTGCATGGTTTCTTGAAGGCAGTAGGTTATTGCTTGACAAGACATCTTTTTTTCAGGGCCAGGACACCTGGGGCCTACAGTCCAGCTTCCCTTTTATATCAAGAGGCCACGTTGCTCTGGTTCTGCAATTTTCCTTGAACTTTCCCACTACACCTAGCTCAGATTTCTCCCCAGCCAGATTTGACAGGATGCACAAAAGATTTAGGTCTCTGCCCTTTCTTGTTCCAGGCAATGCCCACTTCATCCTTGGACCCAGACAGTTCGTCCTGGCCCACTCCACACCTTCCTGCTCCAGGAGCATCCACACAATCTGTGTCCAGTAGGCCTATGACATGGCAATACTGTCCCTCCCTGGGGATGGGCTTGGGGAAGAATAGAGTGTTAAAGCTGATATTTTGGTGCCTCCTGAAGCTTCAGGATCACTGCTCCTTGGAATTTGGTGGTCTACCCTGATCAAATCCCTGCAGTGTTTTGGTCTTAGGGACTTAGTGTGTGGTATGTGGTATCACTCAGCCCTAGAAGGCAGGAAAGAGCCAGCGGGCATATTTCTTAACCATCTGCAAAGTAACACGGCCAAAAGAGATCCAGAGTGTCTCCACAGGGTGAGCAGGTCAAGGAATGTCAGCACCGTGAGAGACCACAGAGCTCATCTCATTGGCCTCCTTGTTTCACAGATGAAAGCAGAAAGGTCAGAACCAGAGGGTCAGAACCAGAGGGTCACAAAGCGGAAAGGACTGGCCCAAGGTCACACAGGAAATCCATGCCAGGGCAGGAACAGATCCTCAGACCTGGGCCTCCCATTCTGGCGCTGTTCTTCTCATTCTCCCCTGGGGTAGTCTGGTCCCTCTGCTTTAACCAAATCTTGTAATTTATTTGGTTTTGCTAACCTTAAAAATTATCATACATCATAAAACCCACATTACATCTGGAACATC
Organism: Callithrix jacchus; assembly: GCF_049354715.1. Lineage (NCBI taxonomy): Eukaryota > Metazoa > Chordata > Mammalia > Primates > Cebidae > Callithrix > Callithrix jacchus. The sequence goes on from NC_133518.1 coordinate 76,701,024, forward strand.
TAGAAACCCTACGAAAACACACAGACACACAGAAACACACACACACACACACACACACACACACACACACACACACACCCGCCCGCCCACCACCACCACTCCAGGGTAACTGCTGCTAACCTTGTGGGGCATGTTCTTCCAGGACATGGAGGGAAAGAAACCCAACTTGGAGCTCCGGCATGCATCCTGGGGAAGCAGCTTTCACACCTCCCTGCCTGAGCATTCTCCCACCGAGCTTGGAATGGTAATGGGTGTCCACAAAGGGAATGCTGGCAGAACACAGAGTGGAGGGAGAAGATCCAGAGACTACGTCAGCAGCACTAAACCTACTATGCTCTGGGGAGAGTCCATAAACCATTAAGAAATACACTTAGTGTGTTTTTCTGAGACACAGGAGCGGTGCATCCTGACCTGGGCATGCCGCAGCACAGGCAGAGAGGGCAGGGCATCTGGGTGTGATGCTGGGTTCCTTCATCAGCAATGGCCTTCTGCAGTCAGCTGTTCTGGGCTATGGAGGGAGGGTGGTGCCACAAAGGATGGTGAGAGCCACGGAGAATTGCACGAACACTAAGAATGATGCCAGCTGATGCTTGTTCTTGTCACACACAAAGAGCCTTATAGGATTATCTTATTAATTCCCAGAATGAAGTGCCAGTGAGGGTGGCTGGGCTGGGGTGCAGAAGAGGGGCTCAATGTGTGACGTGTTGGGGGCTGAAACTGACAGTGTTCACCCATAGATCAGTGGGTAGCAGGGGGAGAGGGGCAATGGTGGTTCCCAGGTTCTGCCGATAAAATTTACTGAATGAGTTCCAGGCCTTCCCCTGAATTTACCTGTAACACATGCCATCAGCTGGGAACCACTCTGGCAAAAAGAAAGTATGTCTGTGTCCTGCAAGCCACAGCTCTGAAGTCAGAGGGGGAGGAGAGCGAGAAGGAGTCTGTTCTCAGGAACCCTTTCCTGCTTGATTCTGGCCCCTAAGCCACATTCTCCCCTCCCCATCTTCTTGATCCGGGTTGGTGGCAGAAGGGGCAGCTACCAGGAGTTCAGGGTGGACCAGTCAGCTCTCAAAAGAGAGAGGGGAAGAAAGGCTCACTTCCTCCAGTTCTTTCTCTGGGAGCAAGTCCTAGGCTGAGCACAGACAGGCCTCAAACAGGCAGACCTCAGAGGCAGCTGCTGCCCTCCTTGCCTTGCAGAGTCCTGACTCATTTATCTGGATAAGTGGAGGTTTGCTGTAATTATCCGTAGGACTTCTCTTCCTCTCACAACTGCACACCCAGCACCAGGAAGGATACTTCAATCCCACATGAGCAGTCCTCTGCAAAGCAGTGCCTGGGGCTGGCAGCTGGACCCCTTAGCATAGAGGTGTAGAGAAGGGATCCCAATGAGGATGGGACCAGCAGATGGACTCCATGAGGGAGGGACAGACATGGACCCAATGGCCGGCAGCACACCTGACCCCCTGACCTGTAAGCCCTCACTGAGTTCTCCCTGAAGCCCTGGGACATAAGTGGCTTTATCTTTCATATTTTAGGGCTGAGAAAACTGAGTCAGGGATGTACGTTTCAAGAGAAAGGTCAAGCAAGATGCTGAAGCAGCCAGTTCTCTGCAAACAGTTGGGTGTCCTGGAGAAATCCATTTAGAACTCACTGCTGGTAGGACGTCTGCCTACAGGCTTGCAGGGGCTGAGTCCTGGGGTGCAGACTCGCCTTTGGGGTTGCTCTTTGGCAGCATCTAAATGTCTTCCTGACAAAGGCATGGAACAACTCTCTTCAAGGAGTGAAACTGGGAGATCCTTGAGGGAACAGGGCTACTCTTATGTCATCTTCGTGTCCCCATCTTGGCTCATCAAAATTTAGTAAATATGCATACTATAAATATGCAATAAATAGTAATAGTAATCAATGCTAACTGAGCTGTGGCTCATTTAATGCTCACAGCCACCCTAAGAAGTAAGTCTTTTCATTACAGTCTCCATTTTTTTAGATAACTGGAGCCTGGAGAGATTGACGACTGGGTCCATGGTCACCCTGTTGCTATTTGGCAGAATGGCTGTGGGACCCAGGCAGCCTCTGTCTGCCATGTTTTCCATGCACAGACAGCCACAAAGAGTCCTTGGAATGAGGGTGCTGTAGGCCTGGAAGCAGGCCGCACACACCCACTCCTAGATACAGTGGCACTGTCTCTAGCTCATTGCACACAAATCTGTCCACTTTTGGTCATTTTAAATCCAATTTCCATTCCATTATTTCATTCTGGGAATGGAATACATAAATATATTGTTGTATCACTTTTCAGGGTTGATGACAGAATCAGTTAGAAATTCCCCACAACTGCTTGAAACAGAGATCCACAGAGGAGTCCCTTAAAGAAGACGTGGATCTCAGCCTGGCCAACATGGTGAAACGCTGTCTCTACTAAAAAAAAAAAAAAAAGCTAGGCATGGTGGCAGGCAACTGTAATCCCAGCTACTTCAGGAGGCTAAGGCAGGAGAATTGCTTGAACCCGGGAGGCAGAGGTTGTAGTGTGTTGAGATCGCGCCACTGCACTCCAGGCTGGATGACAAGAGTGAAATTGTCTCAAAAGAAAGAAAGAAAGAAAGAATATGTGGGTCTCTTTATTGTGACATAGTGTGATATGCAGAAGTTGGTGCTTCAGGGATGATGCCGCAGATCCATGATTCCATCTGCGCTCACGCTGTTTTCATCTTCCGACTCTGCCATCTTTAAGACATAGCTTCTATTCTTTAGAGTACCTCATAGACGCAAGATGGCTATTGGAGTCCCACCCTCACATCTGAATTCCAGGCAGCAAGAAGTAAGAGAAGGTGAAGGATACAAGAGCATATACCCACTGATTTTTCTTCTTCTTTGGCCAGAACTTAGTGAAATTCCATTCCTAGCTTCAAGGGAGAATAGAATTTTCAGTTATTAAAGCTGGGCACTTTGATGCCTCCAGGAAAATCAGATTTCTTTTAACAAGAAAAAGGGGGGAATGTATATGAAGCACACTCTCCGCCCTCTTTGCCACAGCTTTGCTTCGCCTTGGCCTGGCTTTGGTCTCTGTAGCCAAAGGCAACCCTGGGAAGCATTTCCACAGAAACTAAGCCGTAAGTGACGTCCGCTATCAGAAATCTTTAAAAAAAAGTCTGTCACTGTTCTAAACTTTTTCTCTTTCAACAGCAGTCTTAACCGCACAGCTCTTCTCTAGGCGACCTCAGGTAGGAAAGCAACTGGGCATGTGGGAAATAGATGCCTCTGGCTTGGCTGTGCCCTTTGATGGCTGTGAGCCTCAGGGAAGGGAAATGCATGTAACAGCCAGTCATAGAATATTGATGCTTCCTGATGTCACCAAGCCAATGCTCTTACTGCCTGTCTTAGTCTGCTTTGTGCCGCCATAACAGAATATCCAAGAGTGGGCAATTTATAAAGAACAAATGTATTTCACTGCAGCTCTGGAGGCTGGGAAATCCAAGATTAAGATGCTGTCATCTGGTGAGGGCTTTCTTTCTGTGTCATCGCATGGTGAAAAGGCAGAGAGAGAGAAAGGCCAAAGGGGGTTGAATTCACCCTTTTGTAAGGGCATTAATGTCACCTGTGAGGGCAGAGCCCTCGTGGCCTAACCACCTCTCAAAAGTATGCGTTTTAGTACTGTTACAGTGGCAACTAAATCTCAACACAAGCTTTGGAAGGGACAAACCATAGCATTGCCATTGTCTGGGACCTTATTACTCAAATGGGGTCCGTGTACCGACAGCATTGGCACCACCTGAGAGCTGCGACAAAGTCAAGATTCTCGGCTCACCACAGATCTACTGAATCACACTCTGTGTTTTAACAAGATCCTGGGTGAATCATGTGCATGTTAAAGTTTGACTTCCCTAAAGGGCTGGGGCCTGTATCATAAGTGAGGTGACAGGAGGCAGGTGAGCCTACCTGAAACACTTCCTCCAGCCTGATTTAAGCATCAGGAGAAAGCCACACTCCTGCTCTGGGCTCAGTCTTTCCACCTGTAACATGAGGAGTCTGGCTCAGATTCCTGCTTCATAAATTGTAGTGTTGGACCCGCTTTCATCTCATCAGCTCTCAATGCTCTGTGTGCCCTGGAGTGAGAGAAATCAAAGTAACTTAGGCGACTGGTTCCAAGGTCCCAGACTGTGGTGTGAGTGATGGGAGACGGCTGATCCCTGCAGCTCTGTGACCTGGGCTGAGTGGAGGTAAGCTCTGGAAGGCTCAGTGCCTGGCAGACCACAGGGTCAGGGAGCAGCGAGTGTGGTGAGCTGAGCAGCCAGTACTGTCTGTGCCTGGGCTTGGACTGGAGTGGGGATCAGGCTTGGGGATTCCTCCAAGCCTGGTACTTTGCTGGAGCTAGATGGGTACCTGAAGACAGAAGCAGGAGCTGCAGGCGGGGACCTGGGGATGGCTCTCGATGGTGCCTTCCATATTCCCTTCTCTCTCTCCAGGGTAGCTGGGCACACCTGAGGTGCATCAGTGAGCAGCGAGCACACCAGAGTCGACATCTCCTGCATTTTCAGCAGCAGAAGGGAGTGCAGCCTACTTCACCAGTCTGCTTGCCACCGAACACTTGGCTGTTAAAAAAGAGCCCTTTAAAACCGTTTGATGTTTTGGACTAAATAAAGCTATGCTCCCACTCCAATTGAGCTTATAATGGAGTCTAATTTTATAAAGGAGCCAATTAATGGCTTTGTAAATATAAATGAAAGGATCCCTGCCTTTTCTCTTGACCAAAAGGCCACAGAAGTAAGTCCTGTAAAAATGTCAAATTTTGCTCTAAAGAATGGCAGGACTTCCTCAATGAGAATAACAGGAAATGACTCACAGAGGGCACCCTGAGGCCGCACAGCCATACAAAGGGCCCCCTGTGTTAGTGCCTGGCTGCTGGCCCTGGCCAACTGCAGAGAGGAAAGTGTCCCGCCCACGATGGGGGACGCTGCCCATCTCCTCTAGGCGGGGCTCCTCAGTGGGGCCCCGGGGACTGCTGGCATGCTGGCTTGTAGAGATGAACAATACCGTGAGGCTGAGAGCTGGAGAGAGTCAGGATTTGGTGCCTCAGGGAAAACTCATCTGGAAATAATGCTAAATTACTCACACAGAACTATCAGTCTAGGGACTGTTACCTGTACTGGTCTCTCTCTAGCTCTCATCTCCATCCCACTGGACGACTTAGGTAGGGTTCATTGCACAACAGGTGGAGTTCCAGAAGATGCCTCTCCTAATTTCTTGTGGACTAACTCAGGCCTGAATCTTTTATTCTGCCATCTAGCTCCGTGTCTGCCTTCCCTTTCCTTCTCTTCTTCCTTTTCTCCTCTAACCCTTTGGCTCTATTCCCTCCCGGGCCCCCGGCTCTGCCCTTTCCAAGACTCTCCTTGAGCATGGGGGCGCCTCCTTGGACCTCCCAGATCTTCAAGTGATGAGTCGGAAGACATTCAGAGGGAAGACACCGTGCAATCATAGCACTGTTAAAATGTTGAACTTTTTCTCTTGCACTGGTTAAGTGACAGCCATGGTGAGCCTCTATATGAATCAGAAAGCAGAGTCTGTCTCAGATGGTTCAGGAAACTTTAGTAAAGTGACTATTTCTAGAAGTATAGATGGAATTACATTAATTGTCTACTGCTACGTAACGAATCACCCCAATACATTACAGCTTAAAGCGACAACTATTTATTATCTCTCACAGTTTCCAAGAAGTGAGAATTTGAGAGTGGCTTAGCTGGGTGGTTCTGGCTCGGGGTCTCTCACAAGGCTGAAGTCCAGCCGTCTGCAGGGCTACGGGCATCTCAAGTCTTCTCATGATGAGATGGGAACTGCAGGATCTGTTTCCAAGCTCACTTTGGGGATTGTTGACAAATTTCACTTCCTTGCTGGCTATTAGTTAGATTTCTTTCTTTCTTTCCTTCTTTCTCTCTCTCTCTCTCTTTTTCTCTCTCTCTCTCTCTTTCTTTCTTTCTTTCTTTTTTGCCATGGGGGCGTCTCCACAGGGCTACTCACAACCTGGTGGCCTGCCTTCCCCAGAGTGAATGATCCAAGAGAAAGCAAGCCAGAGGGTAAAGACAGAAGTCTCAGTCTGACACCCCCATCACTACTGCTGTCTGCCTCAAACCAAGTCATACGAAACAAACCAGGGACAATGTGGGAGAGACTATTCAAGGGGGATGAATAGCAGGAGGCAAAGACCCGCAGGGGCCATCCCGGAGACTGGCTACCCAGGAAGTAAGGATGTTAGGCACTCAGAGACTAGCAGTAGCTGGAGACCATTTCCATCCTTAGACAGGAAGGGGAATAGGGAAGACAGCGCTGCTAGAGCCCAGGAAAGCTGGAACAATGAAAAAAAGAGTGCAGGACAGGATTTGTAGTGCTGGAGGAGCTGCCAAAAACACAGCCTGGAGCAGCGAGGAAGCAGGGAGGGAGCAGGGAGCAAGCAGGGAGCGAGCAGGGAGGAAGAACCCTGACTGCTTCTCTTGCTTCCCTTCCATTGACTGAACCCAAGCGGAAGTCAGGCAGCAAGGGAGCCCAATTGATGCAGCCTGAAAGAATCTGTCTCTCGGGACATAGGTCAAAGAAGAGAAAAACGGGTAATGGGTCTGAGGTGGGAGTGTGGGTAAATGGATTCCAAGCAGCACCCCTAAGTGTTCCCTGGCTGCCCAAGCTGCCCTGGCTCCTCTCCGGATGCCCCCACCCCCAATATGTCCTGGGATCCAACCTCTAAAGGGCCACACCCAGCTACATCTCTCATCCAGCCCCCCCTCCCAACTGCCTTCCTTTGGCCAGTCTCAAGGACCCTCTCTAGCACTCAGTGGCATTCTGTCCTGTTCGGTCAGTGCTCAAGCTTCACCAGAGATTAAATATTTTTAAATATTACCTCTGGCAAGAACAGACAGCAAAGGAAATGATTTTAACCAAAGCAAAGAAGGATGGACCAACCAGAGTCAAATGAGGGAGTTTGGTCTTGAAATGGGGAAAACCCATGTTTCACACTAAAGCAGCCTGAACCAGGGCAGAAACAGGCTCTAAGTCCCATGAGGAAGGGTTCCCCTGGCTGAAAAGAGCTGCCATGTTGGATTTGGAACAAATCTCTCAGCACCACCAGCATTTTATCTGTGGTTTGGCATGCTTCGTGGGGGTCGCAGTGGTGGGGTGGTGGGGAGGGGCCAGGTCAGCACACGAATCCCATGTTCCCAGACAGAACATCCTCTACACCTTTGCTTCAAAGCTGTTCCCTACATAGCAAAAGGCGATGTCGAACTTGAGGGGTGACAGGAGTTTCGCTATCTCAGTCCACTCAGGGTGAAGTTAGGCAGGGAAGCTTCCCAAGATTGAGTCCGGAGCTGCACTGGGACTCAATGAGAAGGGTACGAGCAGCAGAGGACATTCCAGTGGAGGGGACTGTTGTGAGGAGAATGCGGAGCAGGCTGGGGGCCGGCAGAGCCTGAATGGGAAGCAATGAGTCAGTGGATTAGAGGGAAAATGTCCATCATGGCCTGCAAAAGAAGACACAAGTGGCCTCATTCGTTCTCTCCCTGTGTGCTGCCTGAGCCATTTATGCTAAGTCCGAGGCCAGCTGTGGCACATCTGGGCCAGTTGATGAAAAGTCTGCAGTGGTGGGTGGAGTTGGATGCCATCCAGGAAAGGGGGCGGGGTCACTATAACCTGTCCTGTACTTTTGAATGATTATTTGCACATCGATTGTAAGGTGTTTACTGTCTAAGTGAGCATAAACCCATCAAGAATTTCTCCATCTTTTCCAATGCCTCCGATTTTTTGGCATTTCTGCCCTGGCCATTCCTTTACAGACCTCCAATCTGGTGTGTATCCCATTCTTGCTCTGCTCACCCAGAGGTAAGGGCTCTTGAGGATGCATGAGCAAAGCACACACCTCAGAGAGCATTTGAGTCAGCATTTCCATTTTATTAATATCCAAATCAGGTCCAGAGAGGGGATGGGCCTTGGTCAAGGTCACATAGCAACTTGGTGGAACAGCAGGGACTGTAAGGAGGGCAGGGAGGTTTTCTCAGCATGGAGGGGAGGGAGCAGAAAAGTAGCTGCAGGCCCCAGTGGCTCTGAGAAAAGGCTGCTTGGGCTCATCAGAGCCTTCTTAAGTGTAATTGACTTTTAGGCATTAAAGTTTTACCAGAATGAGCTCACACAAGGTCTGTAGGGAGTGGGAAAGTGCCTGGCGTTTCCTGCCTCCTGGGCCAGTGTCTGTGTGGAAAGGCCCTCCTCCTGGCTACAGGATGTGGCCCTCTCCTGGGAGGGAGAAGAGGGGTGAGGTCCTAGGAGATGATGCAGGCTAGGCATCAGAGTGTCCAGTGCCCAGCTGGGCCTCACCAATGCTGGTAGAAAGATGACTGGGGTTTAGACCACCCACCCAACAGCCATCAAGCAGTCAGGCTCTGTGCAGTGAGGGACTACTGCAGGGGTAGGGAAGAGGAAACAGAGAACTCAGTCCCTTCTCATAAGACACAGCCCTCTCCTCTCCTGACCAATCTCACTCACTGGTTTGTCCCTAACTGTCCTGCCATCAACCATGAACCTAGTTTCAATCACTACCAATCTCTAGACATCAGTGTTCTTATCTGTATAATGAGAAGCTGAGCCAGGCAATGTCTTGAGGTTTTCTGAGCGTTGCCCTTCCCTAGTGAGGACGTTATCTTCATTCTTAGGCCGGCGGGTGCCAAGACATAGAGTCTTGCTAAGTGGAGCAGCTGCAGCCCCTCAGTAGACTTCAGAGCTAACTGAAGGATGCTGAGGTTTACCAAGACTTCCATTTAGACCCCCAGACCTCAAGGGCAGCCTTTCTGTTACAAGTTTGTTGAAGTTGGCACACCGTGAACGGCACACGTTAAAGCATACAATTTGATACATTTTTACCTATATTATTCACTTGAGAAGCCATTACCACGATCAAGATAGTAAACACATCATTATCCCCAAAACCTTCCTCCTGCCTCTCCATCCTTCTTTCTTATCAATCCCATCTTCATCTCCAGTTTACCACGGATTTACGTGTCACCACTGTTCAGTTTAGCTTTGCTAGGATTTTAGATATAAATGCAATCATTCGGTATATACTTCTTTCTGTCTAGTTTCTTTCACTCAGCATAATTCTTTTGGAAAATCACTCCTGTCATTGCTATCAACTACCAATATTTCATTCCTTTGTGTTTACTAGGTAGTCTAGCATTGGATGGATATACCACAATTTATTTATCCATTCACCTGTTGCTGGACATTTGGGTTGTTTGCAGTTTGGTCCATTAAACCAAAGTTACTGTTAGTGTTTGTGCACAAGTCTTTGTGTAAGCATATTTTCATTTCTAGTGGGTAAATACTTGGGAGTGGAATGGCTGAGTTGTGTGGTTGGTAGGTGTACGCTTAACTTTACAAGAAATAAGGAAACTGTTTCCCAAAGCGGCTGAGCTTTTTACCAGCAATGTATGACAGTTCCAGTTACTCAACATCCTCAACAAAACTTGAGAGTGTCAATTTTTTCTTTTCTTTTTCACTAAAGTCCACTTCGTTGTTTTCCTTCTTCAAAAATTAGTACTTTATATGTTGTACTTGAAACACCGCATATTCTCACTCATAGGTGGGTGATGAAAAATGAGAACACATGGACACAGGGAGGGGAGTACTAAACACTGGGGTCTATTGGGGGGAAAAGGGGAGGGCCAGTGGGAGGGGGAGGTGGGGAGGGATAGCCTGGGGAGAAATGCCAAATGTGGGTGAAGGGGAGAAGAAAAGCAAAGCACACTGCCATGTGTGTACCTACGCAACTGTCTTGCATGCTCTGCTCATGTACCCCAAAACCTATAATCCAATAAAAAATTTAAAAAAAAAAAAAAAAAAAAAGAAGTCTTGCCAACTCAAGACCATTCCCCTGTGTTCCTAATAGAAATTTTCAGTTTAACTCACATTTATATATAATCTAGTTTCGTTATTTTTTATATATGATGTGAGGTAAGGATCAATGTTCTGTTCTTCTTCTTCTTCTTTTTTTTTTTTTTTTTGTATGTGAGTACCCAGTTATTCTAGAACAGTTTTTTGGAAATGGTTTCCACATAGAATCTCCTTGACATCTTTGTTACGTATCAATTGAACATATATGTTGGTTCTATTTCTTTTCTGGACTCTGTTCTGTTCTGTTTCATGAAGCTATTTATTTATATTTGTGCCACTGATTACCACAGCTGTATAATATATCTTGAAGTCAGGTAGTGTTGACCTCTCCAACTTTTTTCTTGTTTTTCTAAGTTCTTTTCACTATTCTATTGTATTTTCATATAAATTTTAGGATCAATTTATTAATTTCTACAAAAAACTTGTAGGGACTTTGGATTGCTTTGGGGAAAAGGTATGTCTTAACAATATTGCGTCTTCCGATCCATGACCATAGTACTGTCTTCTTTAATTATTCAGATCTGTTTAAATTTCTCACAGCAGTGTTTTCTAGTTTGCAGTAAACAAGTCTTGCACCTTAGTTGTCAAATTTATTTCTAAGTATTTTGTATTTCCCCATGCTGTCGTAAATAATATTTTAAGTTTTAACTTACAGCGGTTCTTTGCTAGCATACAGAAATACAATTAATTTAAAAATAATGATTTTGTATCCTCCTGCCTCCCTAACCTCACCTTGTTCTGTAGATTCCAGAGGACTGTCTACATGGTCAATTATGTCATTTGCCAACAAATACAGTCTCATTTATTTTCCAATGTATCTGGATGGATGCCTTTTCCTTTTTCTCGCCTTATTTTCCTGGTTAGAATTTCCTACGCAATGTTGAGTAGAGGTTGCATGAGCAGCCTTCCTTGCCTTGTTTCAGATCTTCTGGGGGAAAAAACATCATCACGTAGTTAGTTCTCTTTGATTTTATGCCCTTTGCCAGGCTGAGGAAGGTCCCTTTTATGCCTAATTTGCTGGAATCCTAGAGCATGTTTTTAAAACTCAGGAATGAATATTAAATTTTGATAAATGACCTTTTTTTCATCTTTTGAGATAGTCAGATGCTTTTTCTTTTTTAGTTCATCAGCATGGTGCATTACACTGATTGATTTTCAACATCAGACCAATCAGGTATTTCTGGGATAAATCCCATTGATTGTAATGCATTAAAAATATATTTCTGGATTCGATTTGCTAAATTTTGTAAAAGATCTTTGGATCTATGTTCATGAAGCTTATTGGCTTGTAGTTTTCTTTTCTTGATATGTCTTCTTCTAGTTTTTACATCAGGGTAATGCTGACCTCATAGAGTGAATGGAAAATATTTCGACCTCTTCAATATTTTGGAATAGTTTGTGTAGAACTGGAATTATGTTTTCCTTTCGTGTCTGATAGAAGTCATCATCTGAAGCTATCAGGCCTGGAGTTTTCTTTGTGGAAAGAATTTTAACTAAAAATTCCATTTTTGACCTAGATATGGTACTATTGAAGTTATTTCTTCTTGAGCAAGGATAGTTTATGTCTTTTATGAAATTTATTCACTTCATCTAAGTTGTTGACTTTATCAGAATAAAATTGTTTGTGATAATCCCTTATCATGTTATTGTCTGTAGAATCACCCACTGATTCTACAGACAATAATATGATAATAAGGAATTCATTCTACTCTCATACCTGGTATTGGTCATTTATGCCCTTTCTTTTTTAGCTAGAAATGTATCAGTTTTATTGATTGTCCCAAAGAGCCATCTTTTGGTTTTATTGATTCTCTCTATTATTTTTCTCCATTCCATTTCATTAATTTCTCTCTTATTTTTTATTATCCAATATTTTCTGTTTGGAAGCATGTTTTTGGTTTCCAGTTTTAGGGATTTTTCACATATCTTTCTGTTAAAGATTTCTAATTCAATTCCATTGTGATCTGACAGTATTCAATTCCATTTTGTAATTTGAATATTTCAAAATTTATTGAGACATTTTATGGTCCTATCTTTGTCAATTTTCTATAAGTACTTTAAAAATGTGCATTTTTGTTCTTAACTGAGTTCTATAAAAACCAATGAGATCAAGTTGGCCGATAGTTTTGTTGAAGTCTCCTATGTCTTTTTATACTTTCACCCAGTCCTGGAGTGGCCACTCTCAACTCCAGGCAGGGCATTTCCCTCATTTGGTGTATCCCCTGATTGGTGGTCCATCCCTTGAGGTTCTGCTGCCCTCCCATGGAATAATAGTAACCTCTCTTTTCAAACTTCAGTGTGAAAGTGGATGATCCAGAACCCTACTGAGACCTTCATTTAGATCCGAAGCAATTTTTTTTTCAAGTATTGCTCTCTAAAACATTAGTTTATAAGAAAAACTCTGTGGAAGTCTAACTAGGGCTCGTGAATCAATGGAATATGAGCCATCAGTGTGATTTGGCTCCAGGTGTATTTCCTATAGTTCTACGACTCCAATATACTTCCTATACTTAAAGTATAGGAAGAGCTTAGAGTATAGAAAGGGGACAGGGGAACTTGAAGCTGCATTGACACAGCTGACACAGTGTTTTTACTTAGCCCATACGCTTATTCAGAGTACCTTGAGTTGGGGGATTGGTGCGAATTAAAGAAAGCTAAATTAGTATCTTCAGGATGCCTCTTGGGGACACTGCCATCTCTGAATTGTACAGTTGTAGTCTACGTTAATAGAAGTCTGTTGCCCGAAAGGAAAAGATGTTCCACTGCCCGCTGGGCACCTGGTTTTAGAGGAGATAGATGATCCATAGTTTGCCTGGAGAAGAAGGGGGAGAATGGAAAAAGGACGGAAGCTCTGTCAAAATATTAGGGAACCAAATACATCTACAGAACTGATTGTGTTAAACTTGAAAAGGGAGCACAGGGTCTCCCCAGTGTGAGTTTTCACATTGTAAAGATAAGTTTAAAAACATGCATTATCTTGAGACAAAAAGAAATGAACAGAAAAAAGTTCGCAGACACTACCAGGAAAACGCTGTACCTTCTGTTTATCATCAAGCACATTATCTCTTTTTGCCTGAGGGGCAATGCAGTATAGTGGTTAATAGCTTAAGACCTAGAGCCAGGATGCTTCGGTTTGAATCCTGACAAAGCCTCCTACTGGCTCTCAAAGAAGCCTCTTATTTCCTGTATATGCCTCAGTTTCCTCACCTGTATAACAAAAGTTAAAAATAGTTTCTGCCTAACAGGGATGTTGTGAAGAGGTAATGCTGGTAAGTGCTCAATAAATGTGAGCTCTTGTTTTCCCAGTGCCACTTTGATTACTCCTTGGTTATCAAGGGACAGGACTGCCCATTCAATGACCCTGGAGGATCTATCTGGGCTGCCAGGCAACAAGCAGTCTGGGACCAGTGGCTTCCCCATCTTGAGCAGGAGGAGCTATACAGGATTTCAGCTCCCCCAGGGCATTGGGTGTTAGTAACTAACTGATATTCCAATCTGCTCCCTGGAATAGCTGGCTCCCTGGCCCAGTTGTTTATGAGGCAAGTTCTCATCTTCATCCTATCAAAAGGTAGAGCAATGAGGGGTGGGATTCTATCCCTTCTGCACGCTGTTTGGTGGAAGGGATGAAAAGGTGGGACTGCGTATCTCATCTTGTTGACTGAATTTCTCCAGTGAAGCCTGCTCTGTTCCTGCATTACATGTCATGGTATTTACTGTCACCTACCCCATATTCTTCTCTGAACTGTCTCACTCCTCTTCACTTCCATTCCCTGAAAACATATCCCCAGGGCAAGTCCCCTGCCTGCTTCTAGGGCTGGGTAGACTCTCTCTCCCACGATGTCATCTGCTCCTGGGGTTTCAGTCATCACCTTTGCACCAAAGCCTCCTGTCCACACCTTGTTCTCAAGTTCAAGTCTTGGCTGGGCATTGTCAGTTGGACCTGACATCTTAAATCTTCAAAATATTTAAAATTGAATTAATTTTTAGATTCTCTTCCTCATTAGCCATTAAAACAAGGAAACAACAACAATTTTTAAAAACCCCAAACCCTGGCTCCTCCTCTGCTGTTAACTTGGGACCCTTTACTGTCCTCTATCTTGTCCTCTCTCATGGTCAGGCAGCTGGCACAAGCATCCTGGAATCACACTGCATTGTCCTCACCTTCCTGGCTCAGTGACTCTTCCCCATGAGGATCAGATCTTGTTTTTCTCCACACTGTCCAGTTATTTTTCTTCCCTGCTCAAAACCTTTAATGCCTTCTTATTATCTAAACATGCTAGAACTCCTCACTCTGGCATTTGAGGCTGTCCACAAATGTCTGTGTCTAAGATTCAGTTGCTGCTGCCCCACTCCCTATACTCTATGTCCAGTCAATTGGGTAACTCATACTTCCTCGCACTTTCTAGCTGCCATCAAGGTACCTGTGCTATCTCCTCCACTTCAGACACCCTCCAAAACCAGGTTCACCTGTCAAAATCCTACACATCTGTGAAGCGCATCCAACTCAGATGCATCTCTCTCATAAAGCCTTTCTGTGAGCTTGTTCATTCACGTCCTCAGAGCAGAGGCATGTCTCTGGTTTATGGCACTTGCTATGTTAGATTGCATTATCATCGCATGAACACTCATCTAATTCTCCTGCCAAAGAGCAAATACGCTCCTGAGATTAAAGGCCATTGGTTAGAAGCAGTTCACACCCAATACACTGCATTCATCCTTGGCATATATCTGCCAGTAGAATTGCATGGGGGCTGATTTACTGGGAGAAAAGAAAACCCAGAGAATAAGGGACTGGCTTGGAGGGCTGTTTGCAGTGGAAAATCGGTATGTCCCAGGAAAACAGAGCTCACACCAACATCTCTGCCTCCTGTGGGTGTCCTGGATCCTCACACAATGAGCACTATCTCTAGGGATATTACTATGAGCTTTCTATCACTCATCCAGGGTTTAGATAATTCACCATATCCTGCCTGGGCGCTTCTCCCTTCAACCCTGTGGCTTTCTAAGTGCCAGGCCTGCGTACAGATGATGTGCAGCTCTCTCTGAAAGAACATGTTGGACATCTGCTGCCATCTAGTGAAGGTAGAGTGGTCCACCCTCTTGCTACAGCTAAGCAGATCTTGATCTCTCCCTAGGAGGTGGCCCCAGGAAACCAGCCCTGGTTAAACAGAAGCATGTCAGGGTAGACAGGAGGAAGGCAAAGCTTCTTTTATTGTTACTTTTATTTTGTTCCACATGTTCTGAGAGTAAAGCTCCTGTGCAGAACATGTCACATTCAAGCTTCTGCATGGGAGTCTGGAGTGGGCAAGACCATTTCCTTCCAGATCCTCCCCTACCTCTAGCCAAAAGGTACCCTTCCTGGAAAGATGACCAGCCATCCTTTTTATTTTATTTTTCCAAAAACTTGATAGGCAATCTATAAAACACCGAAAGTTCATAATCAGAGGCTTCTTTTAAGGAAGCCATAGGTTATTCCCAGTGCTTTGAGAATGTGGCCACGACTTTATAACAAATGATTTCCACGAGGCCCTCCCAGTCCTGCACCCAGCCCTGGTAGCCCATCTCAAAGGTTCCCTGGCCCTGAGCCCACCCACTTCCCCTTTCCAGCATGGGACACACGCTCAGGCTCCACCAGGTGTGTGATTGGATGCCAGTCACCCCACCTCTCTGAGATTCAGTTTTCTGCTTATTAAATGTGGCATACCTTCCTTATTGGGTTGGTATAAGTACAAATGAGATCATTCATGACAAATGTGTAGCCAGTGACTGGTGCACAGCAACCACTAAATAAATATTAGATAATGATATTATCACTATTTTTACCAATGCTTCAAAGCACAAGGCTACCTACAAAACCCAGGCCCTTGAAATGAACACATCAAGTCATGGTAAGATCTTACACACTGAAAATCATCACCTCTCAGCCCACCACAGGATCCAGTGCTGCCCTTCCCTCTGCTGAGCAGTGTGGGGCAGGTCCAAGGCTCCGACCTCAGACTCCAGGCTGATGACAGACACATCAGCTCTTCTCACCTGTCTGAGATATAGGGTTCCTGGGCTATTTCTGTGATGTTTTCCTCCACGCCTCAGTGATCACAACGTAGTTATTTCTCTGTTGTTCAGCCTTTTGGGGGCCTGAAAGCCTAATGCCTGTTTGACCTCTTGGCGTTTCCAGTTTTTAGAGAAGTCCTAGGCTACTCCTGCTCCCAAGCCCTTTTGATCAGTCTAGGTGTTTCTTTGAAACAAGACAATCAGCCAAAGCTGTGTGTAAGGCTCATGAAATGGCTAAGATCACTGGTTACGCTGTATGTCCATGGATCTCCCACCCTGTGCCCCAGGTGCTGCTTAGAGGATGTTCTCTCTGCCCAAGATGCCTGCTACAAATATTTTAACCCGCCAAGTGGGGCTCTCTTATCGGTTTCAGCAAGTGATGTGCTGCAGTCAGCTTGAGTCAGCTCTCAAGAACTTATTTCGAGCATCTCTTCTCAACTCCACGTCCAGTAACATCATGTTGATAGCTTTAAATCAGCCATGATGGGACAGCGCACACCACAGAGATTAGTGAATGTTACAAAGCATGGCTTTCCTCTTTCCTGAAGAGACGGTTGTTAAACACTTGTCAGATACAGCACTGGCTCTAGTCTTTAATTGCAAGCAAAGCACCCCATTTAAACCACTACACATATAACCACAGAACAGAGGAAAGTATTAGTGTACTATCTGAAAGAAACACAAACAGAAAGTTTCATTTATTTATTGTAAATAAATAAGAGACTGTAGTTTGTGAAAGGGTAATAATTGATAGGTCAAGATTGTCCATTTAGGTTTGAAACAACTCAAAACAATTAATGTTAGTAAAAAATATCTGCAATAAGCTATTCATTTATTGGCAGGTTTTGAAGTTTCACTTATCATGCAAAAGAGCTACATGTGATAAACCACATACTTACATTGGGGAAACATCAAACAAAAGTAATGTAACTAGAAACATATAGAAAACACACCTTAAAATTGTAACGTGTTTTCTGTTTCTTATTCTTTTGTTTAGATATAATTTGAACTGTATTTCAATCCTAACATGAGTATATTCTTCCTTATTAAAATATAACCAGTGGTTAACTGTCAGGCAACTCTGTAAGTATCATTTAAAATGAAATTGAAATATCACTTCTTTTAGCCAGAAAAAAGAAACAGAATGGATAATTTAGTGAATCCACTCCCTGTTTATACACTGAGCTGCCAACCCCTGGAGCTCAGAGGCTGGAGGCAAGGCTGTGAGGCTGTGAGGTAGGGGTGCAGATGAGGGTTCAGTCACAGTGGACCTTGCCCTTGGCTACCCCAGAGCTGGACAAGTCTCCATTGCAAAGAGTCTGAAGTGATGAATGAGGCCTGTTTTCCAAGTCACCCTTGGTCGCCTTCATCATGTACTTTCGAAAGGCCTTTTGAATAACAGCAGCACATCTTTCTTCTTCCTTTCTCTTGGTGGTGGTGACTATGGGTTCATACAACTTCTTGAAAGGATTGGCTTCCATAAACTTCTCTTCCATCATTGTTTTCATGCTATCCAAGCCATCAGAGCCACCGAGTACATTAGTGGTGAAAGCGAAAAGAATATCCAGGCAGTGGAGGCGATCTCCACTCACCATGGGCAAGTCCATTACTAGAAATTGGTATTTATTTGGCTTTGCCACACGCAAAGGCTCAGGCAAGGCATCAGCAAAATCAGAAAGGGCAGAATATTTGATAAATTGTGTTGCTTCTGGGTCAAACTTTTCCCACACTTCATAGAATATGTCAAAGTCATCTTCACCCAAAGGGTCCTCACTTTCTTCAGTGGCTGTATTGAAGTTCTCTAAAATCACAGCAATGTACATATTGACAACAATGAGAAAGGAGATGATGATGTAACTGACAAAATAGGATGTGGCTATGCCAGGGAGGTGGCAGTTTTCTGAGGAGGAGTTACATGATTCTTTTGATCGCAGCATGGGGCTGAGCAGGGCATCCCAACCTGCCGATGTGGTGATCTGGAAGAGACAGAGCATGCTGCTGGCAAAAGTTTGGAAGTTGAATATATCATCAATTCCAGACTCTGGATTTACTTTGGAAAACCAGTTCATACCCAAAATGGCATAGATAAACATAACCAGAAAGAGTAGAAGACCAATGTTGAACAGAGAAGGAAGCGACATCATCAGAGCAAAGAGGAGAGTCCTGATCCCTCGTGCAGCCCGGACAAGTCTCAGGATTCGGCCGATCCGAGCCAAGCGGACGATTCTGAAGAGTGTTGGAGGGAAAGGAATGTGGTCCTGCTTTGCCAAGATAGAAACAATTGTACCTCAGGAGAAGGAGAAAAGTCAGTAAGTTTCCAGCAGGCACATTGGTTTCAGATCTAGCCTGTCTCCTGCTTCAGAATCCTACGGGGCTAACTTTTTATCAATTAGCTCATGTACAAAACTAAGACCTTCTTTTACCAGTATCAGGGAAAATACCTATCTGTGTCTTAACTTGGAAGACAGTTTCCAAGGGGCCTACAATTTTAGATGGGACTTTAGATGGGATAGAATGTTTGAAATATTAAAGACAACTAAGGAAAGGAATGCAGTTTATGAAAGGCTATTTTGTGAATTATGTACTTGAAGTGGTATCTATGCTGGGTTTTTAAAAGCCACTCAGGATGTAACAAATACAACCAACAGGTTTCCATATGTATTGAATGTATAGACTGTAAAACAGATAAACTACAGCTTGAGTCTTTTGGACTAGAGCGCAAGGGGAGATTTCTACTACAGAAGGTTGCCTTGAGTCTGAGCTGCCAGTGGAAACTGTAGAATCCCCAATCCAAAGGTCCCTAAAAGGTACAGTCCTTATTTGTACAGAAGAATTTAAATACAGACCTGCTACAGGTGAGGACAGCTTATCCGCTGAAAGAGCCACAACGTTTGTATGGCTAGAGGGAAAAGGCAGCAGTGGAACGCTCACCTTTAGGCTGAAGCTGCCTATGGATCTTACATATTTGTCATGCTCATTCCAAGGACCTCTGAAATCCAAACTCAATAAGCTCAAGGGAAAAAATTTGGAGATACCTTCTCTGTTGCTGCAGATACCCCATAAGTGGCATTTCGGAGGTCTGGTCAAACAGCTGAATATTTAACCTAAAATATCACCCTGTTCTTCCATTGCCTGTTCTGCAGACAAGTGATACAAGGATTTAAGACAATTCACATTTTGGCCCAAATATTATAGAATGGCTGGAACATGCTTGCCTTGTGTAGACATGGCCTTGTTCTTGCTTTTGAGTGCCCGTGACCCCTAATGACGTTGAGTGTCCTTTAAGGTCATTAGGGGTTCATCAGGGGTCATGGGCAGCAGAATGCTTCTGCTGTCACCTAATGACTAAAGAGAACTAGTTGATGATATACTTCACTGACTACCCAGCTGCGCCGAAGAAGTTTAATTCATACATTAATTGGGAAGTCAACCCTGGAAAGATGTGAAATTTATTAAGTGCCAATTCAGCAACAACTGGGGGAGGCCCATCATTTAAGATCTACCTCCTCCATGCATATTTCTTGGGCTAATCAAGCCCACAGTAATCTGTTCTTTCCCTGAGCTCATTTCTTCTTTGTACCATGTGATTTGATGTTCGATTAATTTCCCTGTCTTTTTCTGGCACTTTAAGGTGAGTAAGCCTTCATACCCCAACTACATTATTAACTCCTAGAGATTCACTTCCACTCACATTCATTTTGCATTTCTCCAGAAACTTATGTAGGAGCTTGGAAAAGTATTGAGACTAAGTGTTGGACAGCAGACATATTGGCCAAAGTATATAAAACTCTGTCCACACTAGTGAGTAGGATTAATATATGGATTAATCCTACTGCTGAATATGATTTGGTTTAATATGTGGATTCCCTCATCCACTGGAGCAAATGCCATACAGCATGTATAACTACAATTGCCCAGCAGCTGTTCGAAGAATGAAAGTCAGAAACATTTCCACAAACGGCACGATGCCTGGCACTGCATGGAAGGAGCTGTGGAATAAATGAGCTGCTCTTTACCTATCAGAGGAAGGGCTCTTTGAGTTTTTAGAAGGCCTGCCTCATACATCCTAACACCATTTTCTAGATTTTTCTTTTTTTTGCTGCTGTCAATTTCGCCAGGACTTGTGATTGGAATTGATTAATAAAAATTAAAGGTCTACTTAACTGTAAAACTATGTAAGAATCTACGGCTAAACTTTATCTACATTAACGTCATGGCGTATAAACCAAAACATGCTGAACTGTAGCGTATTTGCTGTTCTCGGAAACATCTGCACTGCTACAGTAGCATGAGGGACCAAAACATCTTGATCCAATACACTTGTTGGATGCATTCTCTCTGAGATTGCACAAAAGCTTCCGCTTGGAAAATCAGTTTTCCTTGTCTTCATTGCTTTTTGAACTATCACAAGGGCTCCTGGACAGTTTTACATAATTATAAAAAGTCAAATTAATGGTTTAGTTAAAACCAAACTTCAAAAACTCAGAGTAAGCAATTGTTATTCAGCCACAAAGAATTTAATTTTAAAGTTGATGTGTGTATGTGTGTGTTTTATAACAAGGTACATGGAACAACCTTCTTTCTTTTGTATTCTTTTTTTTTTTTTTTTTTGAGATGGAGTTTCGCTCTTGTTACCCAGGCTGGAGTGCAATGGCGCGATCTCGGCTCACCGCAACCTCTGCCTTCTGGGTTCAGGCAATTCTCCTGCCTCAGCCTCCTTAGTAGCTGGGATTACAGGCATGGGCCACCATGCCCAGCTAATTTTTTGTATGTTTAGTAGAGACAGGGTTTCACCATGTTGACCAGGTTGGTCTCGATCTCTTGACCTCGTGATCCACCCGCCTCGGCCTCCCAAAGTGCTGGGATTACAGGTGTGAGCCACTGCGTCCAGCCTCTTTTATATTCTTTTATAAACCTTTTAGTTAACCCTGTCTGTGATTAGAGACTGAGGCTGGGTGGTAAACAGGGTCAAAGCATCTGAGACAAGCATAGTTCACACTGTGGTTTAAGTTAACATGGGAAATAGAATAGAGAAAAAAAAAAAAAGCTTTGATTGTCTGAATGCTTTACTCTTGGAAACCCAATATAGAGTAGGCCATGAGGCCTTGTATAGGGTTGAGGGAGGGTACAGCCATGCCACAGGATCACAGTAATTGTGATCTGGTATCCATGTGGATTTTGAACAAAGGAAAAACATGGGCAGTAAATCCTTAAAACTTTAAAATGCTCATAGAGCTTATCATCGCACAGGAAAGGTAGAACTTTGACTCAATTATCTGAATAAATCAGGTTACCACCACAAAAACTTCTGAGTCGTTTTAATTTTGTCTAGGTCCATTGAATACATTGTCTGCATAATTATTTAACTCTATGTCAATTATGTAGCAAGTTAAGGGAATGGAAAGTACTCTGTCCCCTACCAACTTCCCAGTGCAGAACGGCATTCGCGCCGTGTGTATTCTGTCAGAAACCATACTAGGCCTAAGTTTCTGCTTTGTCGATAGTTTGAACAAGCTTCAAAAAATGTTAAGATTTACAAATTTACTTCTGGCTCTTAAAGCCCCTCTGACTGCTGATTGTACTTACTAACAATAGAAAGAACCACGACCACACAATCAAATAAATTCCAGCCATTGGTGAAGTAGTGTTGCCTCAGAGCAAATATTTTGATGAGACATTCTACTGTAAAGACGGCCACAAAGGTCCAGTTGAGACGGTCAAGGGCGGACTCCGTAGCTCTGAGCTGGTTGTACGATTCAGCCATCATGGTGATCATGTTTAGGATGATGAGGATGATGATGACGATATCAAAGATCTGACTCGTGACTATGTCAAACACGAGACCTTGACATTTGTTCTGAGGAAAAAAGAAATTGTAGATCATGTTGAATGCAAGATTAAAATTACATGCATTAAAAAAGAACATAAATACAACAGAATTTGTTTTTTCCTTCAATTAAAGCAGTTCCTTGAAAAATACACAGACTCTTTTCAAAGGGCAAGAAATTCTTATAAATTCCCAGTGTTGCCTCCTATCTTTTCATTCAAATGTAATTAGTAACTGGTTTTAAGTGCTTAGGCTTATAGCATGAATTCCATGTTAAAACAAAAAATATTAAAAAGTCTTAGTAACAACATAACTTTGATGGATTGATGATGTTGCTTTGCTGAAATAAAACAGTATGTGTTGGATTCAGTAACAAAAAGATGAATCTTGGTTTCTATATTTTATCTCTTTCTGTACTTTTACTTCAACAATATTCATGCAGAGAATACCTGCTCACATAGGTATGTTGGACAAAATAGAATTAATATCTTTAACGCTCCATTTGCCAATTCACAATAATCAGAACTTAACCACAATTCTGCATTCAAATAATTTTTCAATGCCAACTTTAAAATTCTTGTTCACTTGAAGATAAAGCTAATAAATGAGATTATAATCCAAGAATTACTAAAACTCTATGCAGAAAAAAGTGATTATAACTGAGGGTAAATTCACACGTGGTTTCTATGTAGATGTTCATACTGCCCACAAATGAGTATATGCTGATTGTTCTGGCACAGGTTCTAACTCAAGTTTGCATGCCAAATTACCATATGCAGTGAAATTACTCAACTATTCCATGATTTTCTTGAATACAACTGCTGTGAAGCACTACTTTGTTCTTTACTTAGTGGAAATATTCCTAAACACAAACTCAGAAACTGAAATTTTATAGCATTCTTGACTATACAATGGTCACTTTACCATCTGTGCACATATTATTTTACATTACATCATCATCTAATCAAAGTGGCATACACTATTATCTTTAGAGAACTCATACATCCCTAAGAATACATCTTTAGACACCCTAGGGATCTGCTGTGTAATCCAGGCAAAGATGATGTTGGTTTGTGGTGGTGACGGCAGAGAAAGATAAAAGCATATAGGTTTAAGAGCTAATGTGAGTTGGAAGCAAGAACAGTCAGAGAATTTGAATCTAGTGGGCTTTGAGAAAGTTAAGGCTGAGGCTATAGTTTCTGGCTGACGAAACTATTTTACCAGACAGAGAACAGAGGATGAGGAATATTACAGGGAGATGATGAGATCTGACCTGAGCATGTTGAGTTGAGGTGCCAGTGGGGCATCCAAGGGTCATCCAATGGGCAGGTAGAAGTATAGGTTTGGAGCTCAGGTATAGAAGCTAGAATACAGATGGCATTAATACTGATATGAATTAAAACCATGGGAGTGAATGATATCACTCAGGGAGAACAAGGGCAATGAGAGGAAGTGGGGTAGGGACAACATTGGAGGGCACTATCTTTCAGTTGTGACTTTAAAACGATGTGCTGGGAGCTCCTAGGCTTTTACCAAAGAGACTGGAGAACACACTAGAAAATCAAGTGCCTTTCCTATTTCAGCATAAATTTGGGAATTCAGAAAGGAGCTGAAGAAAAGACTCTTTCAAGGGTGCACTCCAGGGAAGTGAAATGAAGAGCAAAAAGAAGTATGAGGAAGGGTGGTTATCAGTTTTATAGTTAACTCTAACATCTAGACAGATAGAGGAGGTTGAGAGCATAAATGACCTGAAGTGTTGGATGATCAAAAAGCATTCTGTCACTTCAGAATGTATAGTGACTCCTATACCTCAGTATGAATTTTAAACCAAGAAATGAAACCACCCTGCTTAGATGCTTCAGGAAAAACCAGAAATGATTCCAAACCCTTTGTTCTATCACTGGAACTGAAACGCATCAATGCTCAGGCTAAAACAGCTATGTTTTCCTCCCATGCAGTTGCTATTCATTCGTTTCAAAGGTCAAAAGCTAATATTTGAGTTTTTGAGATGGAAAAAAAATCTCTGGGGAGATAAAGTTGTGGGTCAATGGTTAACTGTTGATTTGAGGTCTAAGCCCAGACTCAGGGACTTCTGGTGATATGATGTTGGATTTGTCTCATGCAACACTACTCTCTGGAATATAGAACTCAAGATAAACGTGCAGTGTTAACTGGTGAGATTGTATTTGATTACCAGAATTGTTCATTGAGGGCTTGAATGGTGAAGTGTAGCTACACAGGGAGAGCTGTGACTTTGCACCCACTCCTAGATATGCCGTGTGATAGACATGCTATAAAAGATGGTTAAGGGAAGGAGGTGACAGCTTTCCTATGCTACAGCAGCCATCCCCTTTCAGTCTGTCTCTTGCAGCATAGCATGCTCTGAGCAGCGCACCTGTGTTGTTGCAACTTCTTTTTGGCTGTGTGCCGCATTGCTTGAAATAAACTGGTAAATATGTGGGAGCATATTGTGTCTTGTGAGTCTTTTAGTTCATTCCAAACCCCAGACTGACTGGTGATGAGTCGGTGGTTGTATAGCATGCATATGCAAACAAAAATTCTCTTTTTTGCTGTTGACTTCAGTTCAAATAAGAACTTTAAAGTGAAATTCATACTGGAAAGTGAAATTCGTAGGAAGAATCAATGGCATGAAAATGGCCATACTGCCCAAAGTAATTTATAGATTCAATGCTATCCCCGTCAAGCTACCATTTACCTTCTTCACTTGGTTTCTTGTTTTTTTCTTTGAAAAACCCACCTTAAACTTCATATGGAACCAAAAAAGACTGCATAGCCAAGACAATCCTAAGCAAAAAGAACAAAGCCAGAGGCTTCACACTACCTCACTTCAAACTATACTACGAGGCTACATTAATCAAAACTGCATGGTACTGGTACCAAAACAGAGATATAGACCAATGGAACAGACCAGAGGCCTTGGAAGTAATGCCACACATCTACAACCATCTGATCTTTGACAAATGTGACAAAAATAAGCCATGGGGAAAGGATTCCCTGTTTAATAAATGTTGTTGGGAAAACTGGCTAGCCATATGCAGAAAGCAGAAACTGGACCCCTTCCTGACACCTTACACAAAAATTAAGTCCAGATGGATTAAAGATTTAAACATAAGACCTAACACCATAAAAACTCTAAAAGAAAACTTAGGCAACACCATTCAGGACATAGGCATAAGCAAGGACTTCATAACTAAAACACCAAAAGCAATGGCAACAAAAGCCAAAATAGACAAATGGGAGATAATTAAACTTAAGAGCTTCTGGAAAGCAAAAGAAATAGTCATTAGAGTAAACTGACAACCAACAGAATGAGAAAATTTTTTTGCAAGCTACCCATCTGACAAAGGGCTAATATCCAGAATTTACAAAGAACTAAAGCAGATTTACAAGGAAAAAAAAAAAACCCAACACCATCAAAAAGTGGGCCAAGGATATGAACAGACACTTTTCAAAAGAAGACATTTATGCAGCCAACAAACATACAAAAAATGTTCCTCATCACTGGTCATTAGAGAAACGCAAATCAAAACCACATTGAGATACCATCTCATGCCAGTTAGAATGGCAATCATTAAAAAATCTGGAGACAACCGATGCTGGAGAGGATGTGGAGAAATAGGAACACTTTTATGCTGCTTGTGGGAGTGTAAATTAGTTCAACCATTGTGGAAGACAGTGTGGCAATTCCTCAAGGATCTAGAAATAGAAATTCCATTTGACCCAGCAATCCCATTACTAGGTATATACACAAAGGATTATAAATCATTCTATTATAAAGACACATGCACATGTATCTTCACTGTGGCACTGTTTACAATAATAAAGACCTGGAACCAACCCAAATGCCCATAATGAATAAAGAAAATGTGGCACATATACACCATGGAATACTATGCAGCCATAAAAAAGGATGAGTTCATGTCCTTTGTAGGGCCATGGATGAATCTGGAAACCATCATTCTCAGCAAACTGACATAAGAACAGAAAACCAAACACTGTATGTTCTTACTCATAGGTGGGTGTTGAAAAATGAGAACACATGGACACAGGGAGGGGAACATCACACACTGGGGTCTGTTCGGGGGTGAGATGCTAGGAGAGGGATAGCAAGGGGTGAGGAGGTTAGGAAGGCATAACACTGGGAGAAATGCCTGATGTAGGTGATGGGGGGATAGAGGCAGCAAACTACCATGGCATGTGTATATCTTGCAACAATCCTGCAAGATCTGCACATGTACCCCAGAACTTAAAGCATAATAAAAGGATAAAGCTAGGTGGAATTTAGGGAAACTGAAGTTCCATAAACTGTTGGCAGATTAAATCTCTCCAAATATAATTTTATCATTAACCCTGTGGTCAAAAATCTCTCACTATATAAAAAATAAATTCTAAATATTTGCCCCTGACATTCATTGACCTTTTTAGTGCATCACAAATATTTTATCTTAGTATGATGACTCTGGTTGTGCCTTAAAACACATTTATTATTTAATAAATAATTACTGAGAACATGCTTTATGCCTGGCTCTATTCTGAGTGCCAAGAATAGCAGTAGGTGAACTGCATTGATCATTTGGGATCTTATGTTCAAATGGAAATCTCCAAATTATCTACATGCTTCAGATTGCAAGCCCCTCTATCTTACTGCTTCCCCTGACTTTTCAGCTTCCACTGACCTGCTCTGCTTTGGAGCTTTCGAACTCACTTGTCAGAGCTACCCACTGTTGTGCCTATTGTACTACTTTATCATCTAATGTTGTCAAGTGTGTATACAACATCTCAGCTCCTCAATGAGACTGCGAGCGGCAGCCCTAGATGCTGCTTCTGTCTTGCCCCATAGTACCTGATAAAGCAGGATGCATAGAGAGCAGGGATCAGCAAACAATGGCAGATAGGACAAATCCAGCCACTTATCTGTTCTTATACAGCCCATGAGCTCAGAATGGGTTTTACATGTTTAAATGTTTGGTGGAAAAAAAAATCGAAAGAAGAATAAAATTTTGTGACATATGATAATTATATAAAATCCAAACTTCCATGTCCTTAAATAAAGTTACATTGGAATATAGGCATGCTCATTTGTTTTATATTGTCTATGGCTGCTCTTGTGCCACAATGGCAGAGCTGAGTAGTATGACAGAGACATATAGCCAGCAAAGACTAAAATATTTACTATCTGGGCCTTTAAGGAAGTCTGTCAATCCCTGAGATATAAAGTTTATCATAAATACTTGTAAAGTGGAGTGAGCATGCATGACCTTAACCTCACACTAACAAAAACTGGTAGAAAGTATTGCAAATACATTTTAAACTGGCCAAAATGGGAAAAAAGCAAAAACAGGAAGATGGCAGATAGGAGGCAGGGCTAACGTGCATCTTCCATTTGGATGAACAGAACGGTGTGTGGAGACTCACACTGTGGACTTTTGCTTCAAGTACCACCGCAGCAACGTAACAGGAAAGCCAAAAGAAGTCACAGATCCTTTGAAAGAAGCGACATCCTGCTGCAGACTACGCAAGACAGGTGAAAAGCTGAGTTCGCGAAGTGTGAGAGGGGCAAAACCTGCCTTCGAACACACATCCCCACTGGGGAATATGAAAACCCAGATCATGAGAGAAGGATTTAACCTTACCTAGAGCTGAAAAGAATTTAGGGAGCTGCATGAAATGTAAAAGTAGAAGCAGCAGCAGCAGGAACCAGGCAGGCACTCCCAGCTTCCAGCTTGAGCCCTGGAATTCCTGACTATATCTCAGAGGGGCCTTCTGGGAAGGCAACCAGCCGAATGAAGGAGGGGCCGTAGGGTGAAAGAAGCTTCCAAGTAGATTTCGTGGTAATTTTGATGGGCACAAACTTCCTTGAGCAGAATCCAGGGGGCAAATGGGAATTGCTGCAGATATGAGTGCAGGAGCTGCTGACATTGTGGGCAGACAGGGAGGGATGTGACCTGAAATCCACGCTTGCTTTCTCAGCAGGGAAGCTCATGGTCTGAGCTCCCTGTGCAGACTGCCTGGATCTAAACTCGGTGCAGTTAGTAGGGCACTGCAGGAGCTAGACCAGCCTCACTGTGTGGGAGCAGGGAGGGACCTTTCACTACTGGCTATCTCCCATTTCCCTGGTGAAGTATACAGCCCAGCAGAGGTAGCCATAATTCTGTCTGGAACATAACCCCATTTGCCTAAGGACCACCTCCTCATCCCCCACAGTGGTTATGGCAAGCTCCACTCAAGGAGAGTCTGTGCTCAGAACCGCCTAACCCTGCCCACTCCTGATGATTTTTCTCTACCTGTCCTGGTAGCCAAACACAAAAGACATAAACTCTTGGGGGTTTTATGGCTCTGCCCATCACCTGAAAAGTCAGAATACTTCCACTGGCCAACTTAGGGCAAACATATATCCCGCTGCTAATCGCTCAGCTGGTGCTCTCTTGAAAGCCCCACCTCCTGGTTGGAGGTCAGCCAACTCAGGACATGACTATGATTCATGAAAGAATAGCCCTGATCCCAGGAAGGAGAAAACAACAGCTAATTCCACTGCCTGCAACATCCTGGTTAACCAGAGGTTCTGTCTGTCCAGGTGACAACTTCACTGCGAGCGTAACCAGCATTCGAGAAAGCCAGTACACTAAATGTATCTACAACCAAGGACTCTCACAGAGTCTACTTCACTCTCTTGCCTCTTCCACTGGAGCAGGTGCTGGTATTCGCAGCTGGGAGACCTGAGATAGATTATGTCACAGGACTCTTTGCAGACATTCCCCGACACCACCCCAAAGCCTGGTACCCTGCCAGGTGGCTAGACCCAAAAGAACAATAACAATTGTGCAGTCTGGCTTTCAGAAAGCCCCATCCCTAGGGGAAGGGGGAGTGCACCACATCAGGGGATCACCCTGTGGGACAAAAGAATCTGAACAGCAGTCCTCAAGTTCCAGATCTTTCCTGGTGGGTAGTTTCTCACAGCAGAAACACAATTGTGGTGTCGGCACAGTAGGATGAGTCTGCACCTCTGCCCCAATGGGTAGGTATCCTCTGTGATCATGAAGGGCATTAGAGAAGGGGTCCTTGCTTTCCCCTGGCACTCCATTGCAGACACAGCTGGGGCTTCCCCCACAAGAACACAGTATGGAGGCAACTATAGACAGCCTGTCAGGAACAATCCTGGGTGAGCGTGGCCCCACAGAAGGAGCACACCCCTGATTCATGCCTGTATGAGAGGCAGAGTCACAATTCCTCCCTACTTGGAACATCAACATTCCTACAGATGAAAAGAGGCACCTGTCTGATCTGAATAGCCAAAACACTGGGACGGGAGTGAGGCTGTCAGGTGAATAGCTTTCCTGCTGACCTGGCAGAGGAGCTGAGGCAGCTTCTACTCTTCATGCTGATAAAACCTCAGCACATCTAATTGAGAGCTCTCCCAGCCATTTTCATTAAGGCTGGGACCTTACCCCACTGTTGAGTATTACATTTACCCACTTGCCGTAGCCACAGGCAGTGCCTACCCAGGGACACCTCCCCTATTGGCCTGAAGCCTGAATCATCAACTCGGTAAATAAAACACTGGGAAAATAAATAAATAAATAAATAAATAAATAAGTTGCGAGACATTCCTGCCATTCCAACCTCATAGGAGACAGTGAACTTGCCTGCACACCAAGACAATAACTACTACAACCAGCGTCAGGGAAAGCCAGTGCACAAAGACTCTCTATAACTAAGGATTTCATATAGAGTCTTTACCGCTACAAACACCAAGAATCAAATTAGGCTAAAATACACATTAAAGTCTCATTCTTAAGAGAGAAAAAATTTTAAATTAAAAAAAGGTCCAATTAAAAATAAATCCAAGAACAATTTTAAATAATAGTCTACCCAAATAAAAAGAAACCAGAAAATAATTCTGTTGATATGACAAAACAGAGTTCTATTTTGAACTTTTCCCCAAAAGTTCACACTAGCTTTCCAGCAATGAATCTAAACCAAGAAAAAATCTCTGACCTTCCAGATAAAGAATTCAAGAGATTGATTATTAAGCTACTCAAGGAGATACCAAGGAAAGGTAAAAACACACTTAAAGAAACTTAAAAAAAACAAGATATGGATTTTTAAAATTCCAGAGAAGTAGATATCATAAAGAAAAATCCACAACTTCTGGAAATGAAAGACACACTTAGGGAAATGCAAAATGCCATGGAAAGTTTCAACGATAGAGTAGGACAAGTAGAAGAACTTTAGAGCTCCAAGACAAGGCTTTTGAATTAAAAGCCAATCAGACAAAGACAAAGGAAAAAGTTTAAAAAATGAGTGAAGCCTCCAAGAAATCTGGGATTACATTAAATGGCTAAACCTAAGAATAACTGGTGTTCCTGAGGAAGAAGAGAAATCTAAAAGTTCAGGAAATGTATTTGAGGGAATAATTGAGGAAGTCTTCCCTGGCTGTGTTAGAGATCTAGACATCCAAATAAGAAAAGCTAATCACAAAAAAGATTATCACCTAGGCACGTAGTCATCAAATTATCTAAGGTCAAGATGAAGGAAAGAATCTTAAGGGCTGTGAGACAAAAGAATTAGATAACCTATAAAGAAAAATCTATCGTATTAACAGTTAACTTCTCAGCAGAAGCCTTACCAGCTGGAAGGAACCGGGGTGCTGCCTTTAGTGCCCTTAAACAACATAATTGTCAGCCAAGAATTTTGTATACAGCAAAACTAAGCTTCATAAATGAACGAGGGATGGTCTTTTTCAGACAAATAAATGCTGAGAGAATTCATCACTACCAAAACAGCACTACAAGAAATGCAAAAAGGAGTTCTAAATTATGAAACAAAACCTTGAAATACACACACACACACACACACACACAAAGGAAAATGAAAAAGAAAAAAAAAGAACCTCCTTAGAGCATAATCCTCACAGGGCCTATAAAACAACAACACAATTTTTAAAAACCCGAAAAAGTAATTTGGGCAAAAACTAACATGATGAATACAACAGTACCTCACATATCAATACCAACATAGAATGTAAATGGACTCAACGATCCATTTAAAAGATACAGAACTATAGAATGGATACAAATCCACAAACCAAGCATTTACTGTCTTCAAGAGACTCACTTAACACATAAGAACTCATATAAACATAAGGTAAAGGGTAGAAAAAAATATTCCATACAAATGGAAATGAAAAGTCAGCAAGTACTTGATATAACAAGTCTGTTATATCAGGCAAAACAGACTTTAAAGTAACAACAGTTAAAAAAGACAAAGAGGGACATTATATAATGCTAAAACGATTAGTCCAACAGGAAAACACCACAATCCTAAATATATATGCACCCATTATGAGCTCCCAAATTCATAAAACAATTACTATCAGGCAACACAATAATAGTGGGAGACGTCAGTACTCCACTGACAGCACTAGACAGATCATCAAGACAGAACTTAAAGAAACAATGGACTTAAACTGTATCCTAGAACAAATGGACTTCACAGACAGTTACAGAACATTTTACCCGACAACTGCAGAATACACATTCTTTTCATCAGCACATGGAGCAGTTTCCAAGATAAACCATATAATAGATCACAAAACAAGTCTTAATAAATCATAATCCCAGCTACTCAGGAGGCTGAGGCAGGAGAATTGCCTGTTCTCAGGAGGCGGAGGTTGCGGTGAGCCAAGATCACACCATCGCACTCCAGCCTGGGTAACAAGAGCAAAACTCCGTCTCAAAAAAAAAAAAAAAGAAAAGAAAAGAAAAGAAAATTAAAATCATACCAAGAATCCTCTCAGACTACAGTGAAATAAAACCAGAAGTTAACTCCAAAAGGAACTTTCAAAACTGTACAAATACATGGATATTAAATAATCTGCTCTTGAATGATCTTTAGGTGAACAATAAAATCAAGAAGGAAATTTAAAAATTCTTTGAGCTGAAAAATAATGACACAACTTATGAAAACCACTGAGATACAGCAAAAGTGGTGGTAAGAGGAAAGTTTTCAGCATTAAATGCCTACATCACCATGTGTGAAAGAGCACTCATAGACAATCTAAAGTCAGACCTCAAGGAACTAGAGAAACAAAAGCAAGCCAAATGCAAACCCAAACCCAGCAGAAGAAAAGAAATAACAAGGATCGGAGAAGAACTAAATGAAATTGAAACAAAAAGCTGATTCTTTGAAAAGATAAAAATGACAGACTATGCATTAGATTAAGCAAGAAAAGCAGAGAGAAGATCCAAATAAGCTCGATTAAAAATGACACAAGAGATATTAAAACTGATCCCACAGAAATACAAAAGATCATTCAAGGCTACTATGAATATATACATGCACAAATTAGAAAATCCAGAGGAAATTGATGAATTCCTGGAAATATGCAACTATCCTAGATTAAATCAAGAAGAAACAGAAACTCTGAACAGACCAATAAAAAGTAGCAAGATTGTAACAGTAATTTTTAAAAATTGCCAACCAAAAAAGTCCAAGACCGGATGGATTAACATCTGAATTCTATCAGACACTTAAAGAAGAATTGGTACCAATCCTACTGATGAAACAGCATTGGCAAAATCATAACTGAGGAAATTGTGACACTGAAAGAGGTCAGACCTAAAGGACTCCATCTTGCTTCTAACCTTTAAGCTGTCCTTATTCATTTCTGGGCGTAGGCTGAACTAACTTACGGAAAGAATCCAGTTCATGGTCTGACTCTGAAACAAAATTGATAACAGATCTTTCCCCAAAAGACCTCTCCTCTTGCCTGGGGACCAGTCTGCCTTTGCAGGACTAATAAATGAGCTACAATTTTAGAAATTAGGGTTTAGGGGTCATGCAGCCTCTGGGCTCCAAGAGTTTGAATCTCCTCAAATTGCTCCTGGGGATAACATCAGTATTGTAAAACCTAAGATCTGTGCTTGAGATATTTTGCAGACTCTGTGCTGAATGGATCAGCTGACACCACCCAGACCCCTAACCAGTTCTGCCATCCTACCCAGGAACAGAAGACAGCAAGAAAACCTCACTGTAACCCCCTATGACTCCACATCCATCCTGAACAATTAGCACTCCCCATTTCCCTAGCCTCTACTCACCAAATTATCTTTAAAAACCCTGATCCCTGAATGTTCAGGGAGACTGATCTGAGTAATAATAAAACTCCCACCTCCCAGCCAGTTCTGCGTGAATTACTCTTTCTCCATTGCAATTCCCCCGTCTTGATAAATTAGCTCTGTCTAGACAGCAGGCAAAGTGAACCCACTGGGTGGTTACACTGACACTATAAGAGAGAGAAAGAGTGAATCTTCTCTAAATCATTCCATGAAGCCAGTGTCACCCTAATACCAAAACCAGGAAAGGACACATCAAAAAATAAAACCACAGGCCAATATTCCTGATGACGATAGGTGCAAAAATCCTCAAAAAATACTAGCTAACTAAATCCAACAGCATATTAAAAAGATAATCCACCATGATCCAATGAGTTTTATGCCAGGAATGCAGGAATGGTTTAACACATGCAAGCCAATAAATGTGATACACCACATAAACAGAATTAAAAACAAAAATTATATGATCACCGAATAGGCACAGATAAAGCATTGGACAGATTTCAGCATCTCTTTATGATAAAAAGCCTCAGCAAAACTGGCATAAAAGGAACATTAACTCAAGCTGATAAATGACAAGCCAACAGCCAACATCATACTAAACAGGTAATGGTTGAAAGCATTCCCCATGACAACTGGGACAAGACAAGGATGCTCACTTTCACCACTTCTATTCAACATAGCACTGAAAGTCCTAGCCAGAGTAATCAGATAAGAGAAAGAAATAAGGGGCATTCAAATTGGAAAAGAGGAAGTCAAACTATTGCTATTGGCTGATGATATGATAATATACTTAGAAAGCCCTAAAGACTCATCCAAAAACTCCCAGATCTGAAAAATGAATTCAGTAAAGTTTCAGGACTCAAAATCAATGTACATAAATTAGTAGCACTGCTATACACCAACAACCACCAAGCTGAGAAACAAACCGAGAACTCATCTTACAACCGCTGCAGAAAAAATAAAATAAAATATACCTAACCAAGGAGATGAAAGATCTCTACAAGGAAAACAAAACACTGCTGAAAGAAATCATTAGTGACACAAATAAATGGAAACAATCCCCTGCTCATGGTTGGGTAAAATTAACATTGTGAAAATGACTGTACTGTCAAAAACAATCTACAAATTCAATGAAATTCCCATAAAAATGCCACCAACATCCTTCACGGGTCTAGGAAAAAAAATCTTAAAATTCATACGGAACCAAAAAAGAGCCTGCATAGTGAAAGCAAGACTAAGCTAAACAACAAATCTGGAGGCATCACATTACCTGACTTAAACTATACTATAAGACTATAGTTACTGAAACAGGGTGGTGCTGGTATAAAACAGGCATGTAGACCAATGGAATAGAATAGAGACCCAGAAATAAAGCCAAATAATTACAGCCAATTAATCTTCAACAAAACAAACAAAAACATAAATTGGGGAAAGTGCACCCTATTCAACAAATTGTGCTGGGATAATTGGCAATTCGCATGTAGAAGAATGAAGCTAGATCCTCATCTCTCATCTGGTACAAAAATCAACTCAAGATGAATCAGACTTAACTCTATGACCTGAAACTATATAAATTCTAGAATATAACATCAAGAAAACTCTTCTATATATTGGCTTAGGCAAAGAATTTATGACCAATAATGCAAAAGCAAATGCAACAAAAACAGAAATAAATAAATGAGACCTAATTAAGCTAAAAAGCTTCTGCACAGCAAAAGAAATAATCAGTACGGTAAAGAGACAACCCACCAAGTGGGAGAAAATATTCACAAACTATGCATCCCACAAAACACTAATTTCCAGAATCTATAAGAAACTCAAACAAATTATCAACACAAAAACAATTCTATCCAAAAGTGGGCAAAGGACATGATCAAACAATTCATTCTCAAAAGCAGATTTACAAATGGCCAAGAAACATAGAAAAAAGTGCTCAATATCATTAATTATCAGGGAAATGCAAATTAAAACCACAATGAGATGCCACCTTACTCCTATAAGAATGGTCATAATTTAAAAATCAAAAAATAATAGATGTTGACATGGATGTGGTGAAAAGGGAAAACTTTTACACTCTTGGTGGGGATGTAAACTAGTATAATCACTATGACAACCAATATGGAAATTCCGTAAAGATGCAAAAGTAGAACTACTATTTGATTCAGCAATCTCACTACTAGGTATCTATCCTAAGGAAAATAAGGTACTATATGAAAAAGACACTTACACACCACATGTTTGTAGAAGCACAATTTGCAATGGCAAAAATATGGAACCAACCTAAATACCTACCAACCAAAGAATAGATAAAGAAAATGTGGTACATCTACACCATGGAATACTATTCAGTCATAAAAAGGAATGAAATAAT
This sequence comes from Callithrix jacchus, assembly GCF_049354715.1. Taxonomy (NCBI): domain Eukaryota; kingdom Metazoa; phylum Chordata; class Mammalia; order Primates; family Cebidae; genus Callithrix; species Callithrix jacchus. The sequence goes on from NC_133518.1 coordinate 76,736,329, forward strand.
GGCATTTGCAACAATCTGGATGGAGTTGGAGACCTTTATTCTAAGTGAAGTAACTCAGGAATGGAAAATCAAGTATTGTATGTTCTCACTTTTAAGTGGAACATAAAGGCATAAGAATAATATAATGGACTTTGGGGAATCAAGGGGATAGGTGGGAGGAGAGTGAGAGATACAAGACTACACATTGGGTACAGTGTACACTGCTTGGATGACAGGTGCACCAAAATCTCAGAAAGCACTAAAGAACCTATGCTTGGAATAAAAAACTGCCTGCTCCCCAAAAACTATTGAAATAAAATGAAATAAAACTGGTCAAAATTAAGTTCAAACAAACCATTAAGTTCATATGATTGCAGTAAGTACTTACTAAGCACATACTTCCTGGCTCACTAAAAAATAAATTTAAGTTGTTGTCCAAGATCTTACTTTTGAACTTGAATATCTAATTTTCCCAAGTGTTTGGATATGTCTTGGCTTTTGTTGAGTCCTTAATTTCTGCATATTTTAAAAATAAAAATGACGGTATTGTAGAAATTTGAATTCCTCACAATAACTCAACTGTTCTACATATTTACAGTCATTAAATTGCTCTCACCAGAGGCCGTGGAATGGGTTTTAGAGGTTTTTTGGATCCTAATTTTTTCATTGCATTATAGTATTTCTTCTGTTCTTCTGTCATAAAAATGTCTTGGCCACCTAAGTATATGGAGAAGATAAGAGCTAATTACCTTTAACAGATTTTTGGGAATCTAGTTTTGAATTTTTTGATGCAATTTTAAAGTTACATTACATTTCTATTAATAATTCCTAAAATTCCAATGGTAAACTTAAGAGGCTGGACCCTAGGGAAATGCTGCAAAGAAACAAGATTTAAGTTAAGGTATACAGGAGAAACAAGGTTATCTTTATCAGTTATTTTTCAATTTTTAAAACAGAAGGATTACATATCTTTGCAAATGCACACAGAATCTTTACAAAAATTTGATATATTTCAGCTTGGATAAACCAAATCACAATGCAACAAAAAATAGAAAGTAGTAACAAAAATTTAGATAAAAATCTCATAAAGGACAATTGAATCTCTCTTAAATAATGAATACACATGAAACTACTAATAAAGCTGCATGAAATCTGTTCAGAGCCACTTTCAGGGGAAAAAAAGTTCTATTTTCACTACTGAGCAAGAAAGAATAGAAAAATGAACTAGGATTCTCATATCTGGAAATTTGGGGGCAAAATATCTAGAAAGACTAAATAAGGTAGAATGGATTTTTTTTAAAAATGTATGGCTGAACTTGCATAAAAGTAAGAAAAAGATTGGGAGTCTGAAAATTGAAAGAACGAAAAGATAGACTAGTAAATTAACCCAAAGCCATGTCTGGTTCTAGGACATTTACTAATCTCTGTAAACTAAAATCTCAGCAAACGTAAGCGGGTAATAGGAAACAAGGCCTATGCAAAGGCAGGGGAGCCACAGATGTCCTTGCAAGAGTATGGGACTATCCAAAGGGGCCAACAGAAGGGTAAAAAAAACAGGATCTGTTTGCTGGCAATGGAAGGCAACTAGAAAATTGTCTCAATCCAGACTATGAGTAAAAACCCAGTCTTCTCTGATAATTTGTGACTCCAGACTTATTTTGATGAGGGTTTGGGGTTTGACTTTACTCCACCAGCGAAGATCAAAAATATATAGCCCTAGAAGTCAATCTAAAAATTAATCAAGCTGTTCTGAGATGCTGGGAAGAAATTAGTCTTTTAGTAATCACATATGTCATAATAGTATTAATGCTTCCATTCTGAGATTGTAATGCATGTGTGTGGGTTGTGAGATAGAGGAAATGGGTAATTGTGGAAATAAATTCTCTCATCTGTGCCTTTGAAAGCAAGGTTTCTCAGTGTGGAAAAGAGGAGATACGGATGAGTGAGGCAGGGGTTAAGTGAAAACGCTGTAGTCCTGAATTTGAGTTGTCAGTATGCATATTTCCACTTGCATATTTCCTTGTAGTCCTGAGTTTTAAGTAACTCTGTCCACTTGAAAGGCTTAGAAGCAATGACAATGAGCATCCCAGACTGTAGTTTTGGAAACCATTTCCCACAAAGAAACAAATGCTTTTAGAGAAATGGCTGATTCCAGATCTAGGGCAGGAAGGGAGCAACCTAAACTTGGAACATCTTGGCATTTCAGAGAACAAGAAAGTTGTCCAATGGGAAGATCTTATGCATTCGAACTCTAATTTGAAAACAAGCAAGCAAACAAACAAGGATCTTCAACAGTAACAAACAAACGAAACACAAGACTTATAAATAAACATTTTTCTTTTAAATAAAAGGCTCAGAGAAATTTGGAAATAAACTGGGTATCTGATTAAAGAATTCACATTAAATGTTTTGGTGTGCTAATGGAATTGTGATTGTGTTTAAAAAGAGATACGTTCTAAAATATTTGTGAACAAAATGATGTGATGTCTGTGGTTTGCTCCATAAGAAAATCTGGTGGCACAGTTGAATAAGGGTAGACATGGATTAGAACAAGCATATTCTTAAGTCAATAAATGTTGTGCTGGCTGATGGGCATTTTAGGTTAGTTCTAGTACACTCTTGCGCACGTTTGAGATTTTCTGTAATAAAAAGTAAAACGAGACAAACAAAAGGATGTAGTGGATTGATCAAAACAATGATTTCTAATGTAAACTTAAATCTAAAATCACAAAGGCTGACATCCAAATTGCAGGTATTGATTGCAATCAAGGTACATATCACGGAGGGGACGCTACATCACGCACTCCTGAGTAGCAGAAGAAGTACAGTTGTGTAACAGCAGGAAACAACTTTCCCAGCAGACGCTGAGAGGGCTAGTTGGTATCAAGGTACATTTTAGATGAATTATGAGAACCCAGAGGAAAAAAGAAACTGCGTCATAAAACAAGTAGGAAACCAAAGGAGAATATTTAGTTATTTGATTTGGGGATGAGAAATGTGTTCAGTTCATAAATACAATTTTTATTTTAAAAAGCCAATAGTGAGAAGATTGACTCCAAAAACTACTAATGTCTCTAAGTTAAATATGTAATCGCAAAAACATAAGAAGCACGTCACAAATTGGACTTATTATACAGAAATGCATACAAAAAGATGGCAATCTCAGTCTTACAAATAGATAAATGAGGCTGGGCGCGGTTGCTCAGGCCTGTAATCCCAGCACTTTGGGAGGCCAAGGAGGGCGGATCACAAGGTCAAGAGATCGAGACCATCCTGGCCAACATGGTGAGACCCCGTCTCTACTAAAAATACAAAAATTAGTTGGGCATGGTGGTGTGTGCCTGTAGTCCCAGCTACTTGGGAGGCTGAGGCAGGAGAATTGTTTGAACCTGGGAGGCAGAAGTTGCAGTGAGCCGAGATCGTGCCACTGCACTCCAGCCTGGCGCCTGGTGAGGGAGCGAGACTCTGTCTCAAAAAAAAAAAAAAAAAAAAAAAAAAAATAGACAAATGATATAAAGAAGTAACTCTTAAGGGAGAAACACTTGTGGCTATCAACCTGCGAAAAAGTGTGTAACCTCACTAATGATCAAATAAATAAATATAAAACAACAAGATAACCCTTTTCCCATCAGTCTAAAAAAGATAATAAAGTAGACAATTAGAACAATGAGATCTCTTTAACCATGCAATTTCATATTCTGCAGAATAAGAGTACCTAGCACAGCACTTCTGGAAGGGATTTTGACAATATGTCTTCAATATTCTAATTCTAGGAATTTATGGTGAAGAAATAGAGATACACAGAATTTTGTAAATGGTCATAATTGTTTTAGAAGAGCAAAAAATTTTAGAACAACCTATAAATGTCCAAGAAAGAGAGGAACGATCAAGATAAATTATAGTTGATCCATAATATGCAATGTAATTCAGCCCTGAGAATTCTTTTTTTTTTTTGAGATGGAGTCTCACTCTGCTGCCCAGTCTGGAGTGCAGTGGTGTGATCTTAGCTTACTGCAACCTCCACCTCCCAGGTTCAAGCGATTCTCCTGCCTCAGCCTCCTGAGTAGCTGGGATTACAGGCGTGCACCACCACACCTGGCTAAATTTTTTGTATTTTTAGTAGAGACTGGGTTTCACCCTGTTGGCCAGGTTGGTCTTGAACTCCTGACCTGAAGTGATCTGCCCGCCTTAGCCTCCCAAAGTTCTGGGATTACAGGCATGAGCCACCATGTCTGGCAAGGGGTTCTGAGAATTCTTATAGCAAAGGCAATTTTATGACATAAACTTATAACTAATGAGGTCAGAACCACAAAATTTAAAATATAAACTAATTCTGTGTAAAAGTAATACAAAGTGACTAGAATGGATTATACCAAAATTATAAAAGGCACTGTCTAAAGTGGTTATCATTTGCTGGCCACCTTAGGGTGATTTAAATTTTCTTTTTATCTTCCTTAATTTTCCACATTCACTACAAATCTCCTGTGGATTTTAGAATCAGCAAAATAAATATGTGTTTATTACAGGCATGAGTAAAAAACCTCCCTAGCCCTGCCTCTTCCCCAATCATCTTCTTTCCAAGTAGGATGGATAGATCTGCTGAGGCTTGAAGCTGGGGGCCAGGACACATTTGCTGAAAAAGGAGAGTACATTATTTTTATAGTGGATAACAAAGTGCATTTGAAAGGTTATTAAAATATGACTGTAGCATCATATTTAATACATAGTAATCCTTGGTTGTTGTTCTATTAGGGTTCAATTATTAATGGGCTTAATCTCAATAGTAACAATGTCCATTGATTAAGAAGGTAAAAAAGAATAAAAGCAACGACTTAATGAAATCCAGATGTTTTCAGTCTTCTTTCAGCCTCATCTTTAAGAATTATCTCCAGGCAGACACGGGAAGCTTCCTCTTTGTTATGGTGCAGATCATAAAGGCTACTTTAATATTCTCAACCAGAACTGTGTTTTATTAATGCCTTTGGAGGACAGAGATGAAATTTCCGAATGAAGACACCCCACATACTTATCTTTTTCTGCTGTTGGTTGAAGTTGTCAATAATGACGCCGATGAAAAGATTCAGGGTGAAGAATGAGCCGAAGATGATGAAGACCACGAAGTAAAGGTAACTGAGCGAACTGCTCTCAAACGCTGGCTGCTGTTCTTTCTGGGAGAAATTGTTTTTAATAAGAGAAGAAAACAATTACTGGAGAAAAACATAAGCATTCTGACTGCCTCATCTAGAAGACCAAGGTGTTTCTTCACAGCCACATCGACTACATAGCCACTTCCTCACAGCCGTGGCCCCCGCTGGGAGCCCTTCTTTCAGTTTTCCCAGCTCAGCTTGAGTGATGGCACGTGGCGGGGACCTGGAGTGGTGGAAAACTAGGCTTTTTCTTCTAGGCAAAGGAGAATAATTGAGGGATCGTAGAGAGAGGAGTGGCATGATAACATTTGTCTTTTTAAAAGTCATCCATATGGAGTGTCCATATGGATATGTAATTGGAGGAACCTGATTGGAGGTGAGGCCACCAGAGGAGGGGCACGTTCACCTCGGGCAGAGGTGGCTAAACTACCAACTGTTGCTGAACTACTACGTCCCCCATCTAGAGCCCACTGTTTTATTTAATCTGTGGTTACATCCTTTCACTCTTAACTTCCTAGTGCCTAGCATGCTTTCTGACATGTAGATTTTTTATACACAAGGAATAAATATCTAAATGAATGAATGAATGATCACGCTCTAAAATGGACACAAATTGACTCCAAGCAAGCTCTCCCAGTCCAAGGTATGGCGAAAATCACCTGAGATCCCTTTCATCCAAGTTCTTTGCCTTGTTATTGGCTTCAAGCACTTTCAGGCAGGTAGCAGAAGGATTTCACTTTTTTCCCTCTAGCACATCAAAGATATAAGTGTTGATAGCTCTGATTAATGTTGAATGTATTTAAGATATCTGTTATTCAACATTCACAATGTAGACTGGTGTCATGAAGGTAATTATTTGAAAATATTATTTTTTTCTTTTGCTATGAAGACTATCTGACCCTTAGTCCGGGTTTGCTTGAGGCATCCATTTATTTGAACAAAAGGTAGATATTCGTCCAGAAACAATGTAATGGAAAGAATATTCAGCAGTGGACATTAAAAATAAAATTTCTAAGTGGGCTAACAGTCTTGCAAGTTAGGTTATTGCTTTGAGATATAGGAATGTCTACACTCCTTCATGTCTCTCTTTGTTATATCAAGCATTTGAAGGTGAAGCATTTTCTTGGAGGGAGGCATAGACAAGAAGGTCAAATGATCAAAGCTCACCCAATTTTTCCATAGGAAAATGTAGGAAAAAGAAACAGAGACAGAAAAACAGAGCTACAAGATGTATGTCCTGATTATCCCTCTCTGGGTATGGAGAGGGGGTTGGGATCCAGTAAATTGAGGGAAACATGGAAGTCAAGGAGGGTATTCTTGCTTTATTTCCATATTTTTCTGGAAAGAAATTACTAATGGGAAGGCCTGAGATATATATTTGGCAGGCAGGCTGACTTAAGAGATTAGAGTAACATAATTGAACAGAAAGAAGTCTCTTAAACCTCTCAGTTCTCATGTGGCTTGGACATGGAGTTGACAGCCATGGACCTGTCATGTTGGGCCTTGTAGCAAGGGATGGGAGTAGACTGCCAGGGAGCATGTGGAGGATATGGCAGAGAACCAGTATTGAGGGCCAGGAGGAGATGATGGGGAGAATGCCCACAGTTTCACCAACCACCACTTTATTATTTGAGGCCAGCAGGGTGCTCGGTGACTACATAGCAAGAGTCATGAAGCTAGAAGCCAGCATACAACAACCAGTACATATCAGGACTGGCATCAAAACCAGGCACCCCTCCACACACTTCCACCCACCGATCCCTCACTCTGGGAGCATTTGCAAGCCACACACCCTGTCTACTGCAAGTCTGCAAAAGCTTTCCTCCCCACTCCCCATCTCCACCTCAGGGCAGATGACTGTCAAAGGCAAACTAGAGTGAAGGTCACGTACTCAAAAAGACAAAAGAAATGAGTACATTGGTATTTTTTGACAGTGCCTTTGCTATAAATTGTAATTGTAAAATTATGTTGTGTATGTAACTATAAAATCACATTGTATATATAAATATTACAATGCAAACTACAATTGTTATAAACAGTTAAGTATCTACTGTTGGCTTCGCCTTTCCAGAAAGCTGATTTTATTAACACACCCAGAAGTAAGCAAACTCAGATTTTTTGCTATGTACCATCTGTATATTAACGTATAATGACAATCTATGAATTTATAATGAGAACTGGGATGGCCATAAAGATTAATTCTCATCCCTTGGTGCTGCTAGACCACTACTCAAACCACCTCCACTGTTACTACAGCTAGAGCATCCCTAATCTGAAAATCCAAAGTCTCGGATGCTCCAAAATCTGAAGATTTTTGAGTGCTGACATAACACGTAAAGGTCATGCTCAAAGGAAATGTTCACGCTGGCATTTTGGATTTTCAGACCGGGGATGCTCAACTGTAAGTATTATGCAAACATTCACAGATCTTACAAAATCCAAAATCTGAAACACTTCTGGTCCCAAGCATTTCAGATAAGGGATACTCAGTCTGTACCAGCTCAAAGGTACTGAATACTGTCTATGTGTTAGGCATCAACTCTGCAGACTCCCAAATACATCAAGACACACACATGTGCTGTAATAGAAAACAGCAATTTCTGCCATTGACTCAATTCTTGAGTCAACCATCTACTCACTCTGCGTCTTTGGGCGACTCTTTCTTTTTATCCCTCAACTTTCCAAGCTGGAAAATAGAAACTAGGCTAGATTACTCAGTACATGTCCAACTTTGGGAATCCATGATTATATTTTCTTTAACTAGAATTCAACAGTTGGCCATCCCTAAAGAGAATGGAGTCATGGGAGGCTCTCCCTTGCAAATCTAGAGCAGTCTTAAGGTTTCCCACAGTCTAAGACAGGTACCTGTTGAATTTGGTTTCTGCCTGTCCACGCATTTGGAGAAGAGGTAAGAGGAAAATCAAAGCATCCTGTGATTCTGCCACTTCTAGCTCCACCTCCTACATGAGTGGTTTTTCCTTGGCCACCATGGGGAAAGAGGACTGGACTTTAGAGAATACTGGGGTGTCAGATACTCATTAGAGGATGCATAAGAACCCTTTGTATCAGGCAGTGGTATTTCATAGTGTTTTGTTCCAAACGAAACAAGGCAGAGAAACCTGGCTGCTAGCACTGTGATGCCAGAAGTTCTGGACTGTCCATGTGGTCATGATATCTCTGACTTGACCCTAACACTCCGGAACAAGGTAGAACACAGACTCACGCCTCTGGAATCAACAGCTGCACGTATAATGTCCATCCAGCCCTTAAATGTTGCCTGCAACAAAAGCAGAAAAACATGAATAATGCAAGTGTAGACTTGCCATTGACAGATACATGGCATGGAAAAGCAGGTGAGGCCCACTGGGCTGAATATATGATACCCCAACCTTCTAGGGCAGAATGCTCAAAAGAACAGTAGAAGGGAATTCAAGGATATGTGTCTTGAATTTTTTCTTCTTCTTCATTTGTATAAGTTACAAAATTTAAAAACAAGAAGTTTCCACCTTAAAAGTTACGGAAGAAGCTGAGGCTGGCCCAAGTGCTGAGAAGAGCCTGGCCATGGGTTCTTTTCTGATGCCGTATCTATTTGCACTGCCTGTTCGAGACCTGGCATCTGTGGTTTAAACAAGGAACTGTTCAAAGTGTCATGACCTATACCTGAGGCTCCACTCCTCTCTGCCTGGAGCTGTGGAGAGCCAGCAAGGTGCCATACAGGACAAGATGGGATGTACAGATCCTTAAAGGGGCATCGCTAGGAAGCTGAGGCTCAGTAGTCAATGAAGTTGCAGATGCTCAGGAGAGGACCATTCCAGAAGGCACTGGCTTCCATATGAGGAATCAGGATGTGCTTCTATTACCACAATGGAGTCACTGCATTTTTATTAGCTGAGAAACAACATGTGATTCTCTGAAGTTTTTTCTCCTCAGAGTGAAAAACATACTGACTGTACTTACCACTTGCAGCAGAGCGAGGTAAGCATTTCCCACATCGTCGAAGTTGACTTTCTGGTTGAGCCAAGAGAAATTGCCACTTTCGCATTGATTTTTATTTGGTACTATGGTATAATTTATAACTGAGTCTGTTCCATTAATGCATCTCCAAAATTTTCCAGAAAAGAAGTATACTCCCAGGATACAAAATATGAGCCAGAAAATGAGGCAGACAAGCAAAACATTCAGAATGGCAGGTATGGCACCTATGAGAGCATTGACCACCACCTTATGGAAACAGAAGCAAAGAAAACCGTAACAGATGGGTAGGATGCATGTGGCTTGACTTGTTGGGATGGGCTGCCTGATGTGCAGGGCTGAACCTCTTAATCTCCACGTACCTGCACCCCACCCCCATGGCCAGCCCTGCACTCAGCTCCCTATATAATGGGTCCTCTCTGTTACCACTGAGGATACCTTGAGAAGTGCCCAGTGATGACAGTGTTAGAGACTTAAGAACACCTACCCCAGCGCTCTGAAGGGGAGTCAGAGCTCATCTCGGCTGTCACAGAAGCTTTTAGGGTCGAATGTGTATCTTAGGCTTTTCTCTACCTCTCAGAGTCTAAGCACTGGTCAGGCTGGGAAGCAACCCAGGAAAAGGTCAGCAATTTAAAGAAATCTCAGCTCAAAAAAAGCAGCTGGTCTCTCCATCTTTCCCTGTTAACGGAACTTCCACCCATCCTTCTGCAGAATGTACCTTCATTCCTTCAAACTGGGACAGCGCACGAAGAGGCCTCAGTGCTCGCAGCGTCCGGAAAGACTTCAATTCCTTTAAGTTAATGAGGCTGGTCACAGAGACCTGACGGATAGAGAAGCCCCCGTAACGCACCTGACTTGGTGTCCCGCTGGAAAGCCCATTCTTCTCCTTCCCTACCAAAGGTACAGTCCACAAAGGCAGGAACGATGCACTCACGTTATTTGTTTAATGAAAGACAAAGAACATCTGAGAAATTGCTGTGAATTAAAGGAAACCAAAGAGATATAACAATAATACATAATGTGGCTGGGCACGGTGGCTCACGCCTATAATCCCAGCAGTTTGGGAGGCCGGGGCGGGTGGATCACAAGGTCAAGAGATCGAGACCATCCTGGTCAACCTGGTGAAACCCTGTCTCTACTAAAAATACAAAAATTAGCTGGGCATGGTGGCACGTGCCTGTAATCCCAGCTACTCAGGAGGCTGAGGCAGGAGAATTACCTGAACCCAGGAGGCGGAGGTTGCAGTGAGCCGAGATCGCGCCGCCATTGCACTCCAGCCTGGGTAACAAGAGCAAAACTCCATCTCAAAAAAAAAAAAAAAAATACATAATGTGGGGTCCTGAGTTGGATCCTGGATTGGAGTGGGGGCAGGAGGTGGATTCATAGAGGAAATTAACTGTAAAGAATCTTGTTATGGTGGTCAGTTGAAATGTGTTATGTTAGTCAGTCAGTTGCCATAACAAGGCTCTTTACGGTGAATTGGAAACGTTTAAAAATTGATATAAATTTTAATTGGATCAATGTTAAACTAGTACAATCACTATGGGAAACAATGTGGAGACTCCTTAAAGAACTAAAGTAAATCTGCCATTTGCTCCAGCAATCCTACTACTGTGTATCTACCCAGAAGAAAAGAAGTCATTATATGAAAAACACACTTGCACATGCATGTTTATAGCAGCACAGTTCACAATTGCAAAAATATGCATTTAGCCCAAATGCCCATCAATCAACTAGTGGATAAAGAAAATATGGTGTGTATGTATGTGTGTGTGTATATATATATATCTATACACACACACACACACACACACACACATACACACATATATGTATACCATGGAATACCACTCAACCATAAAAAGGACTAAAATAATGGCATTTGCAGCAACCTGGATGAAATTGGAGACTATTATTCTAAGCGAAGAACTCAGAAATGGAAACCCAAACATTGTATCTTCTCACTCATAAGAGGGACCTAAGATATAAGGACACAAGGGATACGAATAATACAATGGACTCTGGGACTCAGGGGAAAGGAGGGTGTGAAAGATGAAAGACAGGGATGAAAGATTACATTGGGTGCAGTGTACACTGCTTGGGCAACGGGGCACCAAAATCTCAGAAATCACCAATAGAAAATTATTCATGTAACCAAACACCACCTGTTCCCCAAAAACCTATTGAAATATAATAAATAATAAATAAATCCACCCATCTTGGCCTGGTACCCTTTTTTGACGGTGTGGTTTTGGACTACTGTTTTGATATTTTTAATGGGTAGCACTAGATTTCTAGTGAAACTTTCACTAGTTTTCTATTTTGTATTCAGTCTATTTGGGCAATTTATAGTCCACATCTTCATTTTTACCCATGAAAAAATTATTGTTAAATGAGAGAAAATTTTTACTTAAGGTTACACAAAAAGAGGGTCCACTGAGTCCTAAAACCACAGGTCCCTATAACAGAGATAACGATCATCTGTTCATATGGTTTATAGGGTTTTTTTAACCATAATCTATTAAGATAATGGATACAGACTAGAAATTAATAGGACTGACCAACATGCAGATGGTTTTATTCCCATCTTTGAATCCTGTTGGAGCTTCTATGGCATTGATACCTTTCTAAGATGCCTGAACCACAGTGAGCTTCTGTTTCCTTGCCTCTGAGCTTCTGGGTTTCTTGTTTGCAATGTGGTAGAAGTCACGTAACACTGATTAACTCAGAATGTTGATGTGCACATTAAATAATCACATGATCTGTTTGTGCTAACCAACATTATAGCTCTCCAGCGGGCTTCGCTGACCGCACAGTTTATGCTTATGCATTTGGCTGATCTGCTTCCTTGCACGGCAGGGACAAAGTTTAACTAATAATATCTTGATGGAAAGAAGGTGATGTTAAAGTCAAGGGCCTTGGAGTGAGACTTACTAGGTTCTACCACGTTTAATTGTGTAAAGGCATTACATAATCACATGTATACTGAAAATATGTCCATCTACTACGTATCAATAAAAATAAAATTAATCTAAAAAAAGGATGTAATGTTAAATCAAGAGCTTCTTTGGAGTGAGGCTTACTAGGTTTGTATCTCCCCTCCACCACTTCTAGCTGTGCAATCCTGAGCATGTTTCTTAGCCTCTCTATAACTTACTTTCTTCCTCTGAATATACAAAGAGTAGTACCTGCCACAAAGAGAGGCTGTGATAACTAAAAGAGCAAAGGCATTTGGAGCATATGGAAGAATACTCGGTACAGAGAAAGCACTCAATAAATGTGATCCACTAATACTATTATTAGCTTTTGTGTCATACAGATATACATGCGAATCTCAATTTCACCACTTACCAGCTCTATGTCATGAAACAAATTGCTAATCCCCTGAGCTTCAGGTTTCCGTGTATACAGTGTAGGAGGTGTCATATAATGCTGCTTAACTCAGGACCCTGTCATGCACATTAAATGAGACTGTATGTGAACAATCCTCTTATGTTGCTTGACAATTAAGATGAATATTAGCCTAGTCTATTGGCTGCTGACCAGCTTTGAGAAGTCTTGAAAAGAAATAGAAAATTGGAAGAAGAAAAAAATCAGGGATACTGAAAGGTACTTTCAGTATGTATTAAACATAAATAGTGCTTATGGGGAGAAGTGAATAAATCCCACCATGGGAAAGGTTGGAATGGTGAGCATATGAAGTGCAGCGTGTGAGGAGTGGGACCTACCAAAGGCTAAAGTGCTGATAGACAAATGGCAGCTACTTGTAAGTATTGTGAAGAGGCGATGATAACAGGAAACAATGTTTTGGACAGACATCCATATGAGACACAAAGGAAAAGCAACGCCATATGATCCCTGTGTCAACCACTACCCCAGCCTGTGTGGGACACAGAGATAGTAAACTTACAATCACAATGATGAAGTCAAGGCAGCACCAGGCACTGGTGAAGTACTTTCCAAATCCGAAGGCTACCCATTTTAGTAGCATCTCCAGGATAAAAATATGTGTAAAAATAAAGTCAGTACAATTTAGCAATTCTTGGATTTTGGGTCGTCCCTCAAGGTGAACATCTTCAAATATCTGAAATGAAAAGGAACAGCCATAGGCCAGGTTGAACATTTGCAAAGAACTTTTGGGTGACTTTACTTTTTGTTTTCCTTCCTTATGTGAATAAAAACTGGTGTCTCTCTTGGTAAAATGAGGTTTGCTCAAAAGATATTAAAGCTAAACTTTTCCAATGGAATCTATTCCTTGAGTAGGTAAAAATGGAAGAAGGAAAGTCCTCTTTCTTCTGTTGTCACAGCAGTTTCTCAGCTTCTTCTGACTGGCCCCTGCATATGAAAACATCTTCCTAAAGGATCAGCACTTTGTTTCCTGGACTTCTTCATCCTTTCAACTCCTGCCAAATATGTCTTGTCAACATTTCCAGGCCCACCCTGTGTCACAGACTGTTTCTCATCCTCCCAATTACCTAGGCGGATTAATTCAGTGTCTCTTTACTGCTTATAACATTAAGTCCAAGCGCCTTAGCCCACCCTCTAAATCCTGCCAACCCTGAGGCCCCTCTCCCTACAAACGGCCTTATCCATTTACCATAGCATTCCCTACAAATAGTGTCATTTTGTATGTGTGCCATGACATATAAAATTTGGAACACTCTGGGCTAAAGCTCCCAGTGTAAATTACCTTGAATGTTAACCATTGTTATGTGTGATGATGAAAAAGAGATCCTGGCTTTCAGAGAGATCCTTTTGAATGCTACATTCAAACACTTCCCTCACTCAAAGTGGATGTGATTCTACAGTGTCTAGATAACTAGGGCATAAGCTGTCCTTTTGGCCTTTACAGAGTTTCTGAGAATGAAAGAAAGGAAGAGGGCCTGGTACTAAAGCTGTCCATGACATTTGGGCCAACATTGAAGGCAGGAATCATCCTCGATGTTGGGGACAAAGGTAGCCCACAGCCCCATAGACCTGGGGTAAAAAAAGGATGCAAAAGAGTAAAACAGTCTCGCTTCCAACTGCCAAGTGGGTCTCTGACTGGAGAAGGCCCTCTATCTCATCCTCTGCTCTTTCACCTCTTCTTCAACTTTAAGATTTCAGTGCAGCTGATATTTTCTACAGGAAACTGTCCTGTTCCAGACGGACTGGGTTAGGTTCCCATCCAACATGCTTTCATGCCACCCACTGCTTCCCTGAGTAGGTCACTTAATTGTCCTATCTATCTTGGTCTATACTTTCTGATCTAATCGCTCCAGCTATCTTTCCTACTAGACTTCAAGCTCCTGGAGGTCAGTGTCCTACCTGTTTGTTTGCCTCTTGAGGACAGACAAATCTGAATGGTACCGGGTGCTTATTTCCTCCCATATTTGGGAAGCTTAACAGTAAGCTGGCTCAGCAGATCTAAGTCAGCTCCATGGATGAGCAGGCTTATACCTGCAACTGAATTTCAGAGGCTTCCATATTATATCTAGGCCATTTTCTGACCTAGGAATCTCTTATTATTACATAGTTGCCTGGACCAGAGTGTCTCAAACTCGAATGAACCCCAAATCACCTAGGGAACTTGTTACAATGCACTGCTTGTTACAATATACTACTCTGCATTTCTAACAAGCTACCAGGTGTTGCTGCTGCTGCTGATAGACACATACAGTGGCAAAGGACTTGATGTCTCTTGCACTCATTCTCTACGAATATGTACAGAGAAACAGGGGCTGGGTCCTTCTCCTGGCACCCTCTGCATTGTGTATTCAGCCTTGCTCTGCCCAGCCTACACCTGCCTTTCTGAAGGCAGGTGAGAACTGGGGTTGTTTGCCCTCTTCTACATTTCTGATCATAAACTTCCTTTTTATGGCACCACGGGGCATTTTTGCTGTGGCCTTTTGACAACATTGCTGCTTTCCCACTGCCTGTTATAAGAATCATTTGTGGAATAAATACAAGAAACTCTACCACTTGAATCAGAGTAGACAGCCAGTGAAAATGTAGTCACCAGAAAGTGTACAGGTAACCCTTGACCAAAGATTAATGATAAAAATTGATCAAGGGAATTCTCTGGGATGCTTTTAGAGAAATCTGCTGCTCTGGTTGAAGAATAATTGACATTGTAGTAAGTAGACAAATGATGTATGTTGATCGCAGTCCCCAGTGGGCTCTGTTACATATTCATCTCTTTTCACCTAGAGATCACACAGGTGTAAAACACTAACCAGAAGCTATGGGGTGTAGGAGTGAGGTATTTCCTTGTCTTTTCCACTTGCTAGTGACTCTCTGTGAAATGTTCTGTCACTCTTAGTAGGGGAGAACCCAAGACTCCTGGGTTTAGTAATACGGAATCAAACTCCCATAACAAACTTATAAATGTTTGTTATGTCAAACTGTAAGAGAGTTTGGTTCCATATTATTTAGCTCCATATTACTGTATGGTCTTTTTAAAGGAAGATATGTGATAGAAAAAGCAGAAAATAGAAAAGGAGAGGGAGAAATACACAGGTGATAAGAGGAAAGACACTATCCCTTAGCAGGGAGGGAAGGGAGACAGGAAGGACCAGAAGGTATGGGAAGAGAGCATAAAGGAGTGATGGCTCCATGGCTATGGAAGCTGATGGGTTCAGAGTCACTTCCAAACCTCATGGGACTCATACCGCACTTTGATCATGAGTATAAAGCAGTGTCTCCTTGTCCTTTCTTTCCAGGGATCATGAATAATGGAAAATACCAAGGCAACTTACTATACCCAAATCTGGTCCCTGTAACTCCCTCCCATAATATTTTACCCTTTAGAAAACAGCACTATGGTTTATGGTAACAGGGGGAGTTGAAGCATTGCTGTCTAGAGGAGGAACTATGTAGGATACAGTGAAAATGTCTAGAAATCCTCCAAAAATGAGGGATAGATGATCAAGGACAAAACTCCAGTGGCCACTTTAAAGTGCTGGTTTGAGTTACTCTTCCACGCAGATAAAGCATCTTTGCTTGGGGATATCCCAGTTGAGCCTGACTTCAGAAGTTGTGCAAAACCCTGCCCCCTGTGGGAACCAGCAGCACCAGAGACCACTTCTGCCTGGTCTCCCACATTCAGAGCCCCGCGAGAAGTCAAGTCAGAGTGCAGCTTCCCCAGCTGCCCTGATGCCCAATGTCTTCACAAGACTATGATGATTTACCAGTGCCCCACTGCTCAGCAGAATCACAAAGATAATAAAGCTCTCGAACCAGCCGTGTTTCACTATTTGGTAGCAGGTTTTCCGCAGGTTCCACCAAACGACCCAGGGAGACTTTCTCTTGTCTATGTTACAGCATGGAAGGCAGCAACCAAGGCCTGAAAGGAATTAACGGTAGCACTATCATTAATATATGTAATAAATTACATTAAAAAGCAACTCTTCACCCCTCCCTGTGTTCACACCCCTTGCCATGTGACCTACAGTTGCTCCCATTAAAGAAGTAGAGCGTCATTTCCTATCCTCTTAAATCTGGCCCGGCCATGTGACTTGCTTTGGCCAACAGAGTGGAATGGAAGTCACACTGTGCCAGTTCTGAGCCCAGGCCTCGAAAAGCCTTGCATGTTTTCCACTCGCTGTCTGTCTTGTGCCATCTCCATAAAAACAAAGCATATTCAGGTTACCCCACTGGGTCTGGAAGGAGGATGATAGAATGTGGAGCACAGCCATGATGCCCAGTCAAGCCCAGGCTAGATAACACTTGCATGAATGAAGCCAGCCAAGATCAGCTGAATCCTGCAGGCACCTGTTGGTCATTGTATGCCACGGAGGTTTTGTGGTTGTTATGCAACATTT
This sequence comes from Callithrix jacchus, assembly GCF_049354715.1. Lineage (NCBI taxonomy): Eukaryota > Metazoa > Chordata > Mammalia > Primates > Cebidae > Callithrix > Callithrix jacchus. The sequence goes on from NC_133518.1 coordinate 76,753,229, forward strand.
TTTTTTTTTTTGGTTGTTGTAAACAGATCAGGTCTGGAGGACTCCAGGGAATGAAGTAGGATGGCCACAGGCTTTGTGAACCACTCAGGCCATACATGAAAGAATGTGATCAAATGTCAAGATGTTTACAAAGAGCTGAGCATTTGTTCTCAACACACGCAAGCCTTCAGCATAGACCCATCACCCTTTCCACCTTTTCTCTTCCTCCCCTTGTACAGATTCTGCAAGTCCTCACTTCATGATGATTATAACATTCTGCTCCTTTCCTTATCTTCTTAAGCCACTGTGGGCTGTCTTCACTCTGCCTCTTTCCTTCCTCTAAGAACATCAGTAGGTTCACCTTCTTAAAAGACTACCTTTTTTAACTGGATTTTATCCCACCCCTCCCTTCTTTGATAAACCACCTTTGTTTCTCATCTCCACTGTTGGCATCCTATGCACACCTCAAGGGCCAGTGCAAACATAAATCAGGAGAACTGCAATCTACTGGAAATCCCTAATCCATCTCTTGTCCAGCTCTGGAGCTGTTAAACAACCTGGAACGTGAGCTTGAAACACATTATTTGTGTTCTTCTGGACCTAATTTAGTCCTAAACTTATGATTTTTTTAGATTAATTCATAAATATTTTGTTACTTATTTATTTATCAGCACTTGTTGAATGCATTTCTGGGCCAGCTTCTACTCTTACACTAGACATACAATGCTGATGAAGTCACTGCTTTTGTTTTTAAGGACCCCATGGGGGAAATCAGTGCAAATAAGTTCACTACAATGAGTAAAAGAAATAGTAAAGGCCCACAGGAAAAAGCCACTACATCCACTCAAGGAATTAGGAAAGGCTGCATTTATTGATTGCTTATTTTTGTTCTAGATGCTCTTCTAAATGCTCACTCATTTAATGCTCACAACAACTCTGCTTTGGGTACAATTTTTGCCCTCGTTTTAGAAATAAAACACAGAGACGTTAAATAAATTGAACAAGTCACACAGCTCATAAGTGGAGAGGCCAGAATTTGAGCTCAGGGAATCTGGCTTCTAAGCTAAAGATCTTGAATACCATATCCGAGATCTTTTCTCAGTCTATGACTTCAAATATACCCTGACATTAAATGCCCTGGGAACCATAGAAAGTGGCAGATATATTGGCCCAGTGGGCTTTCTAAGAAAGTTTTCTAGACTGTTTACATGGCATGTTGGGCCATGTGAGAGAAGCCTACTTAAAGCAAGAATTTCCTGAAATCCCCTCTGCCTAGACCTGACAATTGTCGTGAGAATCAGTGGGTGTCTCTCATTGTTTTTGTCTCCAGTAGAAGTAGAATGATGATATCTGCTAAAACCACGAAGCTTCAAAGAAGAACAGAAATCCCACCCAAAGATTCTATGAACTGGATGCAGAAATACTGCCACTTACCTTTGGGCAAACATCTCTCTGGTTCCTTTTTGGGAACCATCTCAGGTAACCATCCAAAGGCATCCTGAAGATCAATGGTGCTACATTCTGATAGCATACTGGTAGCATCAGACTTCTGCACATCAGAACAAAAGGAAGGGGTACTATTTACTAAGATCTTCTCTCACCACGTTAGTCCTGAGTTTCTCAGTGTCTGATTTATGTATATAAAATATAAATTTATAATATATACTAATAATATATGTAATATATATTTTAATATATTATATATTATACATATATTTTTATAATATATATTTTAAATTATACTTAAGTTCTAGGGTACATGTACAGAGTGTGTAGGTTTGTTACATAGGTATACAGGTGCATCACTGTCTGATTTTTAAGGATGAAATGAACTAGGCAAAGGTTTCTAGGATGAGAGGTGTCAAGATACACCCCTCCTGCTGGGTCCTTTTCTAAGTGCTATGACCAGCCTGACTTTAGAAGAGAACCCTCTATCTCATCTCTGTAACTGAGGAATAGCAAGGCACGTGAAGATACAGTACCTCCACTTTTTCTCCCTACATATCATAAACCTGATAGGCTGCCTAACTCCAGTTAGGTGATGAGAAGAAGGCTACTTTACTGAGACTATAATTTTCCAATGTCTCAGCTCCTGGAATAATAGGCCTAGACCAGTGGTTCTGATTTCTTTGGCCCTCCAGGAGACACTCCAGTCTAGAGACATTTTTCATTATCACAATGGAAGGATGCTACTGGCATCAAATGCATAGAGGCCAAGCATATGGATAAACATAATTCACAGAGAAGCTCGCCACACAAATAATTGTCCTGCTCCAAATGTTAATAGCAGTAAAGTTGAGAAACCTGGCCTAGACTTTTGCTCAAGACTCAATTCTTGCAATTTTCTCTGCATTATTTTACCATTTTTCCATAATGCCAACCCCGGAGAAGGTTTGTGGATGAGCCACAAGTTCCTCTGACAACATCCTAGGAAAATTACCTTTCGGGGATTCTGTACGGTCAGATGAGGCTCATCTTCAGAGAGCATGTCAATTTCCACACTTCGAACTCTCTGGCTGATGGGCTTCTTGGTCTCCTGATGTAGTTCACAGGCCTAACACAGAAAGCCCAGAACAGAATTAATATTCCTCCTGGACATGTCACTTAAGATGAAAGAAGTGTGAATGCTGTTTGGTTTTCTGTTTGTCATGAGAATAAGCCTTTGACATTATAACTCTTTTTTCTCTTTAAAAACTGTTCCTGGCCAGGTGTGGTGGCTCACACCTGTAATCCCAGCACTTTGGGAGGCTGAAGTGGGTGGATCACCTGAGGTCGGGTGTTCAAGACCAGCCTGACCAACATGGGGAAACTCTGTCTCCACTAAAAATACAAAATTAGCTGGGCATGGTGTCACATGCCTGTAATCCCAGCTACTCGGGAGGCTGAGGTGGGAGAATCACTTGAACCTGGGAGGCAGAGGTTGCGGCGAGTGGAAATTGCGCCATTGCACTCCAGCCTGGGCAACAAGAGTGAAACTACATCAAAAAAAAAAAAAAAAAAAAAAAAAAAAAACCTGCTCCTGGAAGAATCAATGTAATAGAATTCTGGGACAACTACTAGAGGAAACAGATTTTGAACTTGTTGCAAAGATACATAATCAAAACAGTATGGTTCTGGTACAAAACTGAGCAAGTAATTCAGAAATAAAACTTATATGGGGATTTAATGTGTTTTAAATGTGCCCTTTCAAGTCAATGGCTAAATAATAAGTTACTTAATAAATGATACACAATGCCATAATATAGCAAAAATATATATATATATAATCATATGGTATTCTGATGTAAAAATAAATGAATGAAAATTTTGAAAAATAACTTGTTATCATGTGGGGTACAGAGAGTTTCCTTAGCAAAATAGGAAACAAAAAGGCATAAGGAAAAATATGAAAATATATCACTACATAAAACTGAAAAATAAATTTTGTCTGATGACCCACAGGGATATTTAAGAAGGACGTGTAAATTCATTCGAGCACGTAACCAAGCAGCTTAGCAGCTGCGCCTCAAACTGTGTTTTAAACTCTTTTTCTTCTTTTCCGCTTCCTCTTTCCCCTCCAAGTTTCAAGATGTAACTCTGAGACAAACTGCATGTGTGTTACCTCTCATCTTGAAATACAACCTCAGAATGTGCTGTGAACCTCCACTTCCTGTCCTTTCCCATGCTACACTCCCATGCCTTATGCACACTTATTTACCTAAACACTTTTTAAGCACACACCATGTTCTTTTATCTGGTCATATATTTTCTTAGAAGCTTCATGAGTCAGATCCCATAGGGACCAGGTACCTCTGGAATTCTCTCTCCAACAAAAGGTTATTTCAAGAACGGAACTTACTCCTGGCTGTAGAGTGACTACAAGATTGACTGCAACTAGTTTATAATCTGGCAGGATCCATGATGGCGCCAGCCCCTTCACCAAATGGGGCAATAATTCAAGCGGAGCAAGTCACACCTCCTGGTACCTCCTAGTTCCTCTCGCCTATTCTGCATCTCAAACCCGTTCTTTAAAAACCCCCACATTCCTTCCACAAATTGAAGAGTAGAATGGCTCTCTGCTCTTCCCCTTGCCAGTACAGACAATAACAGAATATTGCTCTTTCTTATCATAATTTGTTATTATTTTGAATTATTTTCATAGGCAGCTGCCAGCCAGACCCTTCTGCTGGTTATAGCCACATCTGGGTGAAGGTTGTATCCTAACATCTATGTGAAGACTCCTGCAACTTTGACATTATAAGGTCAGAGTTCAGGAACATTTCTCCACACATGTAATGGCATATATAAAAATACGGACACATACAAATATAGCCACAAATATATCTTACAAACATACAAATACAAAAGGGGGTAATCTATCTATGCACTAGACACCGAAAAGATATATAAAGTAGTAAGAATTTAAATAAGATAGCATGTAATGTTGTCTAAAAGTACACTGTATGAGGAAGGGAACCAGAGCTATAGTTAAGGCTTGAAACTGCGGACTGAGGTAAAGTTCTTGCACTTCAGAGAGAAAGTCAAAAACAAAAACAAAAACAAAACAGTGTAGCAAATGCTTGTAACTACAACTGTACAAAGCTGCACACTTAGGGAGACAGGAAGAAGTACAACCTCAGAAACAGGGCCTGGCAAAGGTACCCACTGGTTCAGTGACTCAAGCTGCACTATGACTTGTATCACTATTGGATAAGAATCCAAAGTTGGCAATATGAGACATGGTTCTGAAATGGATGTCACAGAAGGGTTTATTAGAGACAATCATAGAACTTAGTCTGCAAAGAGGGTGGCAGATCCTCCCGCTGAGGGTGAGCTTTTAAGCTGACATTCCAAAATACCTGAGGAAACAAACATAAAATCAGTAGACTTCGTAAAATTCGCGACTAGAAGATGAAAGCAACACAATAATCTGAAAATGTCTTTAAATTAACACATTTAGAATTTAATGAAGAAGTCACATAGAGTTTCACTTCCTGGATGAGAGCATGAGAATCTCTGTGGACCTTCTCTCCTGGGAAATACGTGGTGAAAACTGTTTTAAAAATACTTAAAGTCTCTGGAAATTATTCTGAGAGTGTACAGCAAATGAAGAAACATTTGCTCAAGAAAATCTACTAAAATTCATAAGAATGGTAGCAATTGATGATATTTAAGCCGTAATCTGACCTTCCCCCTCCCCTGACCCTTCCAGCCAAGTTTTATGGAGGCTCCACTCCAGACAGAGGTGGCAATGAAGATAGGGCTCCCTCTATCCTAGCTCCCAGTCAAGGGATATGGTGATGGGTGCATCAACATCTCACAAATCACTGCTAAAGAACTTATCCATGTAACCAAAAAGCACTTATTCCCCAAAAACTATTGAAATTTAAAATTTTTTTTAAACAAAATTGACAAAAGATATTGAGCCTTTTGAATGGAAAGGCACATCAATGATCTCTGCATAAAAGGAAAATCTTTTTAAATGCTTACATTTAAAAAAAATACAGCCTACATGTTAAATTACGTATTGCAGGCCAGTTGAGGTGACTCATGCCTATAATCCCAGCACTTTGGGAGGCCAAGGTGGGCAGATCGCCTGAAGTCAGGAGTTCAAGACCAGTCTGGCCAAAATGGTGAAACTCCATCTCTATTATAAATACAAAATTAGCCAGGCATGGTGGTGCACGCCTGTAATCCCAGCTACTCAAAAGGCTGAAGCAGGGGAATTGCTTGAACCCGGGAGGTAGAGGTTGCAGTGAGACAAGATTTCACCATTGCACTCTAGTCTGGGTGACAAGAGTGAAACTCTGCCTCAAAAAAAAAAAAATGCCTATTGCATATGTATTTTATCTCAGGGCAAGTCCTGGCACATGGTAGTCATTCAATGCACTTGAAATAAAGAAATGCTGTTTAGTATTATTAAAATGATAATCCCATTTTTCAGTACATAAATGATTACAACACCAAGAAATGTCTACCAATAAAAATGCATGAGTTATTGGAAAAGAAAAAGAAAAAGAGCTGCAAGCCACCAGCATTTCTTATCTCTTCCAAATCTGAGTTAAGCCCTCTAAATTTCTGGTGAGCGTGGCCAAAAAGTTGGCTTCCTTTTTCTATCTAGCCCTCCACGTATAGGGCAGAGACTTTATCCCAGAAGTGCAGCCCAAGAACACTAGAATCACCCTCATTCCAGCTTACTTGTATGGCAAAATTTTGTTCTGGGGGTGGGAAGGATTAGGAAAGAATGAAGCTGAGAAGTTGAGAGGCTACTGCTCCTGCCCAAGTGCCTGGAATTCTGTGTGAGCGATTTTGCCCAGAGTGGGAGGCAATTCCCAAGAAAAAAGGCTCTGAAGCTCTCAGTAGAACAGACTTTATCTGAAACTAAGTGGTGTGGGAAAGTAAGAGTCTAAGAGTGCTCTTGAAAACAACGGATAGTTTGATGGTAAGCAAGTAAGAAGAGACTGGTAGCTCTCCTTCATTAAAGGAAACAAACTGAAACATAGGTCAGCAAGTTCACCACAAAGTATGGCAAGAGACAGCTAAGTAGAGTCCCCCTGGGGTCAAAACAAATCTGAAAGGCAGCACTTAAAAGCTATCACTTTCTGAATTTAATTGAATCAGATAATTGAGCAATTTATGCCCCATGGCATTGTCAAGGAAAACAGAGCAATTATCTAGCAATTAGTTGAGCCTAAAATCTAAGTGTGGCAGACAGCTTAACAGAGAGATCACAGGAGACGGTCGAAGATTGTCTTGCTGAAATAGCAGTCATCCTAGACTGACTGTGTGCACGTCCATGGATCTGCTCTCCTAGGAGTGACACCAAAGCTTTCACATTGTGTGTGAACAGAGGGGGATGGGTTGGAGAGGGAGCAGATCCACTAAAATAGGCTAGCCGGATTACCATTTAATAAAGAGGCCCCAGAGAGGAGAAACGGGAATCAGTTACAGAGTTTTCACAATATGCTACTTAAAATGTCCAATTTTTAACAAACATTATGAAATATGAAAAAAAAAAAAAAAACCAACAGGAAAACTTCCCCATCCCCACCTTATGATTCACACAGGGGGAAAAAGTCAGTAACAAAATCTGCACATGAAAGGGTCAAGATGTCAGAGGTAATGGACAAAGAATGCAAAGAAGCCGTTATAAATACATTTAAAGAGTTAAAGGTACAGTGCTTAAGGAAATAAAAGGTATGACACTGTACAATCAAATACAAAATATCAATATAAATTATATTTTAAAGAGAACCAAGTAGAATCTTTGGAGTTGAAAACTATCATAACTGGAACCAAGTTCAGAGACTCAAGAGCTGCTCAAGGGAGCTGACAGCACACTTGATGGACACGTAACAGCACCTTAGTGCTAACTGTCCTTCATCTCAGGTGGAGTAGCTGGTATGTGGGTAAAAAATGCCATGAGGACGTTTTGTAGCAAATCCATGAGTTGACATGTAAAAGCTGACCTGAGATTAAAAGCTGCAGTAACCCTAAATTCCTCAGATCCCCTGAGTGCAAGGTCATGGCTCAGAAAAGCCCTGTGGACAACACCATTAATCTCCCCTACAAGGATTTGACCTCCGAGGTGACCAGGCGCAGAGTCATCATGACCACCAGAAAAGAGAGAGTCACCCAGAAAAGTGATGAAGCTAAGATGCTCTCCCACTTGGATTGGGAGCAAGCCCCTCCCCTCACAGGACCCACCTCAGAGTACCGCCTGCCCCACGTCCCTCTCCAGCTGAGGATCCCACCGACTCCTAAGATAAAAACTTTGAGTTATTTTGAAATGAATTCTTACACAGAACTCCAGAAAATAGTTTCAGTGGTGTTCTTGCGGTTTGTCTTAGAAGACTCTTGAAGATCTTTGTTTTTTACTATTTTTCTTCATCACCTAGAATTACCATACAGTGTGGTTTACCCTTGTGAATATACTTAGTCATTTTCGATTTTTCAAGCCAAGTCACTGATACAATATGCATAGACTTTGATGTTTAATTTATGTCATTTTTTAGAACTATTGCTGTAGTCAGTTATATTTAAATTAATAAAGAATTATCAGGCCTTATTGTTTATTACTAAATCTGAATCCATGAAAAGGCCAGGGCTTTAGAGTCCAGAATTTAAAGATCTTAGGTAGTGGGAACCCCGAGGTAGCTGGATTTTCAAAATGCAACCCAGGACACTACAGTTGTGTGGCCCTGTAACTAACTAGCTTAATGGAGCTGCATTTCCATGCTGTGTGCTAGGGCTAGGGTGGTTGAATTTTGTGTTTATTGACAATGTTTTTAGAATTTGCTTCTGGGAGATTTCAAGTGATTTTCAAACTCTGTAACGGAAACTCTACCCTGAAAAGCAGCCAAGTGCAGGGTGGTTCTGCTGGGGAGAAGTCTATTGCTTGAGTCCCCTCCAAGCTCCTTGACCTCAGTGCACCTCTAAGGACCCCCAGAGCTCTTCTGAATTGTTTGAATGCATCAAACATGTGATAATTCTGGCATACATACACATATAAGAAAGACTCCTACATGCCATCCTTTATTTCATCTGCTTCTTCCTAGAGTCCTTGCAGCTGTTCTCTCTCCAGGCCGGCCCTTAGAAATGTGCTCTGGCTCCCCTATGAAAAAGGAACCTAAGCTTCTGTACCACATTGTGGGGTTGGGGTAATCACTCTGTGATCTCCCACACCCCTAACCCCAAGCATTTAATAAAACAGATGTGCCTTTGTTTAAAAAAAAAAAAAGAAAAGAAAAGTATCATAACTGAAATGAAAAAGTTACTAGAGGGACCAACAGTACATTTGAAGAAAGAACCAGTGAATTTAAAGATGAATCAATGGAGACTGTGCAATCTAAAGAGGACACACACACACACACACACACCCCAGAAGAAAGAAAATAGAGCCTCAGAGAAAGCACCGTTAAGCATACAAACCAGAAAGGAAAGAGAGAAAGGAGCAGAAAAAATACTTAAGTAAGTAATGGCTGGACACTCCTCAACATTGATTGAAAACATTAATCTACACATTTTAGTCCATTTTATTCTGCTAGAATAGAATTCCTGAAGTAATTCATAAAGAACAGAGGTGTATTTCCTATAGTTCTAGAAGCTGAGAAGACCAGGATCAAAAGGGTAGCATCCTGTGAGGGACTTCTCACTGCAACATCACGCGGCAAGACAGAGAAAGGAGGGAAAGGGGCCAAACTCATCCTTTTATTAGGAACCCACTCCCACAGTAACTAAACCACTCCCACAACAGCACTAAGCCATTCATGAGGCCAGAGCTCTCGTAATCTAACCTCTCAACATTGCTACTTTGGGAATTAATTCTCTAACACGTGAACTTTAGAGGACACATTCAGACCCTAGCACTCCACATCCAAGAAGCTCAATGAAACCCCAAGTAGAAAAAACACAGCGTTCCACACCTGGATATATCATAGTAAAAGTGCTGGAGGACAAAGAAAAGGGAAAATCTTCAAAGTAGCGTGAGAAAAGTGGTTCATCATGTACAAGATGACACGGATGAAATTAACACTGACCTCGCATTAGAAATAATGGAGGCCAAAAGGCAGTGATATGATATATTCAAAGTGCTGAAAGAAAAAACAACAGTGAACCAAGATTTTTATATCTAGTGAGGCTATCTTTCAAAAATCGAAATGAAATAAACACATTTCCAGATAAACAGAGAGAATTCTTTGGTAGTTGGCCTACCTTATAAGGAATACTAAAAGAGATCCTCCAGACTGAAAAAAAAGTGACCCTAAGTGGTAACAGAACACCCCCCAACACAACACACACACACACACACATACACACACACACACACACACAAATGTATGGTAAAAAGATTTCTTTTCCTTTCTTCTTTTAGCTGATTTCAAAAGCAATTGTGTAAAACAATATGTTTAAAATTGTGTTGCTGGGTATGTAACATAGGAAATAAAATATATTTGCTAATATGAGCACAAAGGATATGGGTGGAAGCAACGTTGCATTGGAGTAAGGAAATCACACCTGCAGGTAACTCACGTTCACAGGAACAAATGAAGAGAGCCAAAGTAACTGCAAGGTTCTTTGAACTGACTGCACCACGGACTACACCATAGTTAGGCCATGGTGACACCTATGACCCTCACGTACACCTCCAGATAGCCTCCCAGAGCCAGAAATCCTGAGATAACAAGAAAACTGAAAAAGGAGAAGGGTAGCTACCTCCTGCAGGGCCTGATTAACTGACCTTATGACAGCCCACAATTGTTCTGCCTCAACTGATAAGTCGACCTTGTGACACTGCACCCTGTGGCCTGATTAACTGACCTTGCAACATTCTACCATTGTTCCTGCCTCAACTGGTAAGTTAATCTCATGATGTTGGACCCTGTGACACCCCCCACCCCCGGCTTGCAAAAAACCACCCTATAAACCACCAAGGCACAGGTATATCTGTACAACAAACCTGCATGTTCTACACATGTACCCCAAAACTGAAAGCATAATAAAAAAATTTTTTTAACCACACTAAAGTGTAACTTTCCATTACTTACCCTCAATCTATAAAACCAGCTCCTATCCACACCCGCTGCTGACCCTCTTTTCAGACCCAGCCCACTCACACCCGGTGAATAAACAGCCTTGTTGCTCACACAAAGTCTGTTTAGGTGGTCTTCTCATTCAGAGTACACTTAACAGTAGCTAAAAAGTTTATTAAAATAAATCTTATAAATATTAAAGTAAAATTTTAATTATTTTATTATTATTAAAATAAATCTCACTCTTTTCTTTTCTGAGCTTCTTTAGTAGACATCTAACTATATTAAGTAATAATAAAAATATATTGTTTGAATTTTAATATATATGGATATGATATGTATAATTAAAAACAGTACAAAAAGAAGAGAGAGGAAATAGAGCTATATATGAGTAATATTTCTATAGCTTACTGGAATTAATATAAATCTGAGATAGATTCTGATGAATTAGATATATATGTCAAATTTTAGAACACCCAAATAAAGAAATAATTCAAAAAGATGGTAAAACAAAAAGTACTAAAGACATTAAAACATTATACTAGAAAATATTTACTTAATGCAAATGAGGCAATATAGAAATAATAAAGAAAAAAATAGAAGAAAAGGGGAAAATATGAGAAGTACATCAACTATATTAATAAAAGCATTAAATATGAATGGGTTAACAACCCAAACAGAAGGCAGAGATTCCCAGAATAGATGAGACAGCAAGAGTCAATTATACACTGAGGAGGACAGTTTGAATTTTAGATTCAAAGATATAAATAGATTGAAAGTAAAAAGATGGAAAAAGACATGTAACACAAACAACAACCATTTAAAAAGCTGGGATGACTCTTTTAACATCAGACAAGCTAAAATCCAAAATAAAAAAACTTGCTAGAGATAAAGAGGGACATTTTATAATAATAAAAGAGTCAAAATATCGGGAAGATGTAGCATTTATAAACATATATAAAACTAACAGAGGAGCCTCAAAATACATGAAGCAAAAAGTGACGTAATTGTTGGGAGAAACAGACAATTCAACAATAAACATTGGAGACTTCAATACCCCATTTTCAGAAATGAATGAATAACAACTAGATAGAAGATCAGCAGGGAAATGGAAGATTTGAACAAAACTACAAACCAGTTAAAACTAGCAGACATCTATAGGACACTTGATTCCAAATGGCAGAATACATGTTCTTCTCAGGTATACAGGAAACATCTCCAGGATAGACAATACACTAGTCTATAAAACAAGCCTTGAAAATTTAAAAGGGCTGAAATTATACAAAGTATGCTCTCTGATCACAATGGAGTGAAATTAGAAATTAATAACAAATAGAAATTTGAGAAATTTATAAGTATTAAACAATTTTAAATAGGCAGTGGGTCAAAGAGAAATCATAAGAAAAATTAGAAAATAAGCTAAAATATAAATATAATTCAATATATAGAAAATAAAAACAGGCCAGGCACGGTGGCTCAAGCCTGTAATCCCAGCTACTCAGGAGGCTGAGGCAGGAGAATTGCCTGAACCCAGGCGGTGGAGGTTGCGGTGAACAGAGATTGCGCCATTGTATTCCAGCCTGGGTAACAAGAGTGAAACTCCGTCTCAAAAAAAAAGAAAAGAAAATCAAAGTACATTTGATAGTCCCCTCTGCACTCTTGTGGCACCTCCTATCTGTGCCACACCTGTAGGACCACAATAAGGAACTTGCCCCGAGATGTGCACGTGGGTATCCAAGGGCAGCCACATTTTACACCCTTATTATCCTTGCATAGTGCCCAGAACAGGGCAGGCAACCAGTGCCCTGTGGCAGCTTCAGCTTTGTATGACCTCTAAGCCTATGTGTGAACCTTCATACCTGTTGTTCAGCCTCAGGTTGTGTGATGGGCTGTGCATTATCTCCACCAGAAAATTCAACATCATCTTCCTCCTCTGCAAGTGGAGCCAACCAAGTCCGATCGTGCCCGACGCCCAAGGTCTTTGGTACAGAGGCTTGAATACCAAGCTCCTCCTGGGTCTCTGAGCCCCTTTTCGTCTCTCTGACCAGGGGAATGAAGTCTTTGCTTTGTGCAGCACAGCCTCCTGTCACCTCTTTTTGCTTTGGTGACTTTTGCTTCCAGCACCACTTATGGAAAAAATGCTCAAGAGTGTGTATCACAAAACAAAAAGCCCAGTGGAATCGATCCAGTGCTAACTGGACTTTAGTTTTCCTGGCCTCTCCTTCTACGCTTCCATTTCTTTCCTCATTGCTAAAGGAATTGAGCAGTAAGGCAATGAAGAGGTTGAGCACCTGAGGATGGGGTGGGTAACAAGAAGAATGGAAAGTTTAGCAAAGGAAAGGATACAGCAGGTTTCCAGAACAACTTTTCCCCAGAACTAAAAACAGAATCAAGTGAGAGTTTTATGTTCTGCCGTCTCCTAAGAAAGTTCGAATATACAATAAATAAAAGAACAGAAGATTGAGAAAGAAATAGAAGCAGGAAGACAGAATAAAAAATGAAATTAAAGGGTGCAATGGCCAAGTCCAGTTTCCTACATACAGACAACATGGATGAGTAGACCCTGGCCAGGGAAAAGCAGGAGATAACCATGACGCAAAATTAAGAACATACATTTCTTGGGGAACAGCTGGATAGTGAGCTTTGATTTTTTTCTGGAATTTCCCACAAGGATATTAATCTGATACTCAAGACCAATGTGCAGTCCTTTCTTGTTTGCATATTTGTGAGATGATGTACATTGCAGTCTCTTCCGGTCCTGTTGCCCTAACCTCAGGAACGTACTGGGGCCAAGCCAAGGGGGTTGGACCAAATCTGCAACTCTTCTGCTGAAACAAATACCACTTCAAAATCAGGTAATCTCAATAGCATCCTACCTGGGTTCTTTGCTCATAATTACACACCCTCTTATTCATCCTCTTTGCCTCCTCAAATTCCTTCGTTTGTGGCTCTCTTTAGCTCAACAACAGACAGCCTTTGAGGAGAAGTGCCTGGTGGGTGTGAATGGGTCTAGTCACAGTTCCTCAGTTTCACTGTGAGAGTTCCCATCTCTGGATCTTTGCTTAAGCTCTCCTCTATTTGTCTAAGTCCTCCTTTCCTTAGAAGTGGTCTTCTCAAGTTCTGTAATCTTCCACAACTCCTTTCTCAGTGCTCTCCTCCCACTCCCATTGGTGAGGCCCTGTTCTGAGCTTTTGTATGTACCACTTACTATCTATGTACACCATTTGTTAGGTACTTAGGATAAAGCTATCATATGTAGAGAGTTAGTTATATCGCACCATTGCACCAACTTGATCCTGCAGAGCTTGTGTAGTAAGGGTATGAGGTACACTTAATTAGCGTCCCCATAAATATCTATGCTTCCAGCTACAAGTAACAGACTTAAACCAGCTTATACAACAAAAATCTGTAGCATAACAAGAAGTTTGGAAATAGAACAGGGGACCAACTATAACACAAACACAGGTTTGTTCTCTCTTTTCACTCCACCTGCCTCAGTGTTGGCTTTGTTTTAGCCTGGTTCTTCTCATGGTTGCATAATGTTTGGTTTGGCCCGGCACTAACCCTCACAGAAGTTAAGACAACAGGACCTAAAGAAACTGCACAAACTATACCACCTCTCAATTTGTGCAAACAGGAGAGGGTTGCACAGTAGTCCTAGATGTCAGATCCATATTTTTGTGGGCAATTCCACCAAAGTTCCAACCTCATGATCTGGCTTTTCCAGGGGTCATGGTCATAAAAAAGCCCAGAGGAAGTAAAAGGATCATTTTTTTTAACACATATTTTTTAAGAACAAAAGGTTTGGCTGGGCGCGGTGGCTCACACCTGTAATCACAGCACTTCGGGAGGCCAAGGTGGGTGGATCACGAGGTCAAGAGATCGAGAGCATCCTGGCCAACATGGTGAAACCCCGTCTCTACTAAAAAATACAAAAATTAGCTGGGTGTGGTAGTATGCCACTGTAGTCCCAGCTATTCGGGAGGCTGAAGCAGGAAAATTGCTTGAACCCAGGAGGCGGAGATTGCAGTGAGCTGCGATTGTGCCACTGCACTCCAGCCTGGTGCCTGGTGACAGAGCAAGACTCTGTCTCAAAAGTAAAGAAAAAAAAAAAGGACAAAATATCGTTCTCCAGTTTCTCCAATGGACATCTCTTTACATCTTATTGACCAAATCAAGTCCCAAACTCCTATTTGAGCCAATCACTGGGGGAGAGGATACTATTGTCTTAGAATAATCTTCTGGAATGAAATCGATGTTGGGGCATCAGTCAAATGAGTAATATGTGTCAAAGAGGTTTTTGTCATGCTTATCATACTTTTTTCAAACAAGATTTGAATGAGCATTTCAAATATTTATTTGGCATTATATTTAGAATAATAATTTTTACTAGTAAAGTTTTGCAAAAGAAGTAATGCATTTGACAGGCATGTAGGGATTTTTCTTTTTGAAAAAAAAATCTAAGAAACATACCACAAGTTTTCCTATCACCGTGATCAATACGAAGACAATAACACACAACGACGTGTTCGCTTCTTGCATACATTCCCACATGTTTTCGATCCATTCCCCGCAGAGGATGCGGAATACCACTAGGAAGGAGTGCCAGAAATCCCCCATGTGCCAGTGCCGTAAACATGAGACTGTCGGGTCTGTCGGGTCACATAATTTTGCACTCTTTAGGGAGTTGAAGCTAGAACCAAAAAGCTGCATGCCAGCTACTGAGAAAATAAAGATCACAATGGCCAGGACCACAGTCAGGCTTCCAAGGGCTCCAACAGAGTTGCCAATTATTTTAATTAGTGTGTTCAAAGTTGGCCAGGATTTGGCTAACTTGAAGACCCTGAGCTGTAAAAACAGACAACAAACAAAAGCGGAAGAAAAGCCGGTTGAGTACAACTCCGTCTGCTCATCTATAAAGCAAATGACATATACCCAAACTACAGCACTTACAACATCCAAAACTCTTTTTAAAGCTAAATCCATCCTCAACATAGTCACCAACTCTCTGTCATAATCTGAAACTCACCTGTATCTACTTTTTTATTTGAAAATGGAAATATTTTGTTTTAGTTTTTTAATAATAAAGACTTTGGGACCAGCATGGTGACTGAGCTACATAATTATTATATAAAATGAATGTTTTGGGATTCTATGTAACATACCAAGGGTCAGAAAACTGACTGAGAGCCAGATCCAGCCCAGTGCCTTTTTTGTTTTTTTGGCATGATCTCAGAGACAGGAATATTTTTCCACATTTAAGTGATTGAAAAATAAATCAATCACACCAGACATAGTGACTCACACCTGTAATCCGAGCACTTTGGGAGGCCATGGTAGGTGATCCTTTGAGCCCAGGAGTTCAAGACCAGCCTGGGTAAGAGGGTGAAATCTCATCTCTACAAAAAATACAAAAATTAGCCAGGTGTGGTGGTGTGGGCCACCAGCTACTCAGGAGGCTGAGGAGGGAGGATGGCTTGAGCCTGGGAGGTGGAGGTTGCAGTGAGCTGAGATCATGCCACTGCACTCCAGCCTGGGCAACAGAGCCAGACTCTGTCTCGAAAAAAGAAAATAACAGGGCCGGGCGCAGTGGCTCACACCTGTAATCCCAGCACTTTGGGAGGCCGAGGCGGGTGGATCACGAGGTCAAGATATCGAGACCATCCTGGTCAACATGGTGAAACCCCATCTCTACTAAAGATAGAAAAAATTAGCTGGGCATGGTGGTGCGTGCCTGTAATCCCAGCTACTCAGGAGGCTGAGGCAGGAGAATTGCCTGAACTCAGGAGGCGGAAGTTGCGGTGAGCCGAGATTGCACCATTGCACTCCAGCCTGGGTAACAAGAGCGAAACTCCGTCTCAAAAAAAAAAAAAAAAAAAGGAAATAACAATAATCAAAAGGATATTTCATAATGCATTAAAATTATATGAAGTTCAAGTTTCAGCATCCATAAATAAAGTTTATTGGAACATAGCCATACTCACTGGTTTTTGAACGTCTATGGCTTTTTTTGTGCCTCAATGGCAAAGTTTAATGGTTGCAACAGAGACCACATGGCCTGTAAGGCTGAAAACGTTTACTATCTGGCCCTTAACAGAAAGTTTGCTAACTTCTGTATTACATAATTCAGACCACAAGTTTGAATCTAAGCCTCATAGGAATGATGAGAGTAACACGGCATTTGTAGGCAGGAGAGAAAAGGCAACCAGCTATTCAAGACTTGTATACTATTTCCAAAGATAAATTTTATCCCAGATCTTCACAGATATTATAGCAAACAACCTTAGAGAACACACAGCAACTATTGAATAGATTGTTTCTTATATTAACTTTTGATGTAAACTGATGGTTTTACTCCAAAGTACAATTTTGTTAAGCACATCCCCTATTTGGGGATGGAAATATTGCATCAGCAAGACTTCTGCTTGACGAGGACTGTCACTGTCTATGAGGACTGTCCCAGGAAAAAACTGTGGTTCCATTCTCATATACAGACAATGCCACAGATTTCCATGTACTAGAGCATGGCTGTAATAAGCCTAAATAATAATAAAGCAAATGCAATTTTGCTCACCAGAGTGCCAAGAAAACATTAGTAGAGAAGCTTAATAACAACCGACTTTGAGCGGTGTAACCTCTTTCTATATCCCAAGTATAAAAAGTATAAAATGTGCACTTAGGTAACTGAATAAAGCGTCTTACTTTATAGGCTTAGAAATCCTATCTGAAAAAAAAAAAAAAGGTAAATATCTTGGAAAGAGGACAAAACCCCACCTTGGAGGTTTTCTAGTTCCCTCTCGGATCTGATTTACCTGTAGTCCTCTGTCTATACCTCTCCTGGGCCCTGTCACGCTGTACTGTGCGTGCAGCCCTGCCCTTTACCACTCTGTGCTGGAAACTTCTCAAAGATAGTGATTTCCTCATCTTTGCACCTTCCCTCATGTCGGTTTTTATTAGGCACTCTGTAAAGGTTGTCAGAATGCTTCCAAACTGGATAGAGGGCAAAGACGACAGAGCAGGAATGTAGCACCGGCAGCAGTGAGAAGGAAACGTGGGATATCACCTGCCGGCAGCACCCATCCTTCCCCTGTGTTCTACAGTCTTCACCACCCACCTTGGTGAGCCCAATACGACCTGAGAGATATGAATATTTTTCCTTATTTATTATTTATTGTCTCAGAGCTCCATCGGGTAAGAGTGTTGGAGGGGTCGTACACACAGCAAGGAGCAGAATCCTCACACTGGGAGACACAATTTTGTGCCCAGTAGCCTAAAGGGTCATCCCTGGCAGGAAGGGGCTGGGAGTATAAGGTTTCAGCTAAGTGAAGACCCCCAGGGACTTGCAAGGCTAGTAAAGACCTGTGCAGGATGAGGAGAGCAGTTTTGGTTCTGGGTTAAGGTGAGATAAAGCTTAGTCCAAGACAGCTACTGAACTGGCTCAAGACTTTTTCACTCAGGCAGCTATGTTCACGCGGTAAAATAAGAAAGTGCCTTACCACTCTGAAGGAGCGCAAGAACGGCCAGCTTCTCTTTTGAAATATACCGTTCAGTACATCCGCAAAACTCAGAAGAGCGACAATGCTGTCGAAGACGTTCCAGCCTCGGCGAAAGTAGTGGTAGGGATCGAGGGCAATGATTTTTAGGCACATTTCTGCTAAAAAAATGCTAGTGAAAACCTACAGTGGGACAAAAAAGAATGAGAGAAGGAAGCTGTGGAGACA
This sequence comes from Callithrix jacchus, assembly GCF_049354715.1. NCBI lineage: Eukaryota > Metazoa > Chordata > Mammalia > Primates > Cebidae > Callithrix > Callithrix jacchus. Next base: position 76,771,440 of record NC_133518.1, read on the forward strand.
CACGTTTATGAATGGCCCAAGGGAGGTACAGAGATTACAAAGAAATGAAAAGTATTCTCGCGTTGATACACTATACCCTAAAGTCCATGCAGTAGAAACATTTACTGTTGTAGCATGAACCTCACCATGACTTTACTGCTGTCTCCATCCCTCTCTATGGTGCCCAGAGCAATGTAACCAAGCTCCGAGACACCAGAATGGAAAATGAATGTTAGTTCTCATTCTGTTGAGGATAAGGCAAAATGGTATTACTGGTAGATGGCAGGATGACAGAAAGTGTCAGGCAATTTGTCCTCTGAATTCTCTTTAGAATATCAATTAAAGCAATCGAAATGGGGAGAGAAGGAACGCGTACAGTAGCCCTGAAAACTAATGATAAATATCCCCACACACTAGAATCGAGGAGGAGTTCACCGACCACCTAACTTCAACACCTTCATCAGAATAATTAAAAATAAAAACAAAAAAGGGGCACAGATCATAGCATTAGAAAACGCTTCCAGGGACCAAAAAAAAAAAAAATGCCTTTGAACAACTAGATATATAGGATAAGCCCTAGACTGGTTGTGGATGAAAGGAGAATTAGTGAATCAGAATATAATCCTAAAAACTTTCAGGATGCAAAGCTCACGCTTCCAGAACAAAACATCGCAGAACAGAAAGGAGAGGTAGGAATTACAGAAAGGGCTAAATGTTGCATTTTCCCTGAGCAGAACAGTTTTGTCTTGGTCTGCAATAATCAGATAAATACAGGCTTAGGAAATATGTGAAAATGTTAAATGTAGTAGCCAATTAAAAACTCAATCTGTCTTCCATATCTTGGCAGAAAATACAGCAAATCACAAATAAGACTGTGCTATTTGTCGTGAAGGAAGGATTTGCTCTGTTTCATTTGTATTTATTCGTATTTGGTAAGGTTTTCAGCTCATTAACTCATCAGCTATTTAGTGTAGATCATTTGGTGAGTAATTATTTATTGTTTCTGATATTTGAGGAACTAATTTTTCCTTGAGAAAAACGCCTTCTGCAAGAACCATAAACTGAGTGAACGGTCCTTGAAAAGTCTGCTCCCCTTAGTTTTCCCAATTTAACTGAGACTAGATGTATCCAGTGAGAAACATATTGAAGCAGGCTCAAGTCTGGAAATGCACCTCACCACACAGTGACCACCCCTCCAACAACCCCTCCCAGGAACGTGAACCTCCCAAGGCTGCCAGGCCCTGACTCATCTTTCCAGGGAGAATAACTAGTAATAGTAGTCACATTATTTTGTGACAAACGATGTCATGAATATCACTGGGGCCACAGTGGTCATTACCATGGTTCTCTAGATATTTTTCACATTTTCTTGATTATCCCAGAGAGCTGAGCTTTTAGAATGTCTGCTTGCATCCGGCTTACCACTGAATGACCAGACAGATGCCTGAACATACCACAGGGCCAACTCAGGGTCCGTGGGCAATTTCTGAAATGAACTGGGTAAAAGTAAAACCATAATGGACATCTTTTCCTGCTGCTCCTTTTAAAGGGACTGAAAACCTAGGTTAGGTTAGGCCATTCACAAAATGTTTAAACTTTGAAAGAGTTATACTTTAAAGTTGGAAGTATATTTTGTATTTTTAAAAAGAGTAAAGTTACCAAATTCCCTGTATTCAACATCTTCTCAAAACTGGCCTCCATCTTGTGATGCTCCATGGCCAAGAAGACAGTATTGATGATGATGCAGATGGTGATGGCCAGCTCAGTAAAGGGGTCGGTCATCACGATTCTCAGGACCTTCTTAATGGCAACCCACTGGGGGCAACAGTTCCACACGAGGTATTTGGATGCCAGGTTTTCCCCGCATGGGAGACAAGGCTCTTGTGACTTTTCTTGTTCTAGAGGAGAATGAGCGAGAGGTTGAGGAGTTAGCTCTGAAGCAACTCAGATGCCCTTTGCCTGAGTGCATTCCTTCATCCCTCTTCCCCAGAGCCTCTTCTACATGATCAGTTGTGAAAGGCTTTGATTTGTGTAGCCAGAAATGTTTTTCCACCAGTCACAGTGCAGAAGAGACTAGCATGTGGCATAGTCAAGTCCATCAAATATTTACACTCTTACTGAGCACCCAGGAGCTGGGCTTTTCTGTTAGAGATAAAGGCGTGGAAGTCGACACTGGCTGGCTGTGGGTCCAAGAGAGAGGTAGATACAGGCCCACTCAAGACAGACCAGAGGGTCAGCCGTAACAGAGGCAAAAGGGGTAACCAGGCCTCAAAGGAAGTGCATCTGTAAGCACTGAAACAGTAAAAGGCACTGTATCCACTAGCTGAGTTCAGGCCACCCCTGATTTCCGTGGCACCCCTGATTTCCGTGGCACCACTGCAGGGACACATGCAGAGCAAAGGAGATGATGTAACAGGCTCAAAAGTGCTAGAGGACTATTTGACACCCCCTTGCAGGGAATTGATCCTGCTTCTGAACACCAATGCGTGGCGTGGGGTCCTGTTACCTGCTGTTAATCCGTTCCATCAGATGGTTTGGGCCTGTCTACTATTGCCCATGTGGGATTGCTGACTCTAACTTCAATAGCGGCCACCTCCTGAAGATGTCAGTCTTCTGTTCTTTGACTGACTACTGTTGTCACTCAAATCTTCTGTGACTGCCTGGTCTGGTTGTGAGGCCCTGTCTATGCATTTGGTCTGAAGTCCCATCCCAAGTCTAGGCAGCTTCTACCACTACTTGAGGGCTAGTTTAGAGTGGGCCCACAGGGAAGGTCTGCTTCTCGTGAGCCACTTCGTTTAAATGCTCCAAAGAGGCATAGGAAGTCACTCTTTGCAGGATGGTACAGTAGCTTGGTTCCAAAACAGCCTCCTTTGCAGAGGGCTTCTAGAAAAATAGAAGGAATCACTGCAGTGCACTTTCCCTTGGATTGGGATGGAACTTACCCTTCATGGTGATGGTGAGGATGCTCACGGCACTCAGCGCTCTCTGCCTTTGGAGAGGATCTCCGTGCTCATCAAAGTGGTCCAGTGATAGATTATGGGACAGTCGTTTGGTTTGCTCTAGGAGCTGTGGCTATAAGAGAAGGCATGGCACACCTACTAAAGAAAGAGGCTGCCTCTCCTCAAAACTTAATGAACGACTTTGTTCCAAAGCTACAAGTAACCAAAGTGCTCAATATTTTCTATAGGTCGACTCACCTTGTCTTTACAGCATGCCAAATATTGTTTTCTTATTTCATATTTAACAGATAAGAGAAAGCTGCTTTCGTCATTTATATTTTTTATGCATGCACATTTCTAGAGTCCTATCTACAGAGATTTTACTTTCTCTGTGTTATATTCACTGCCAATAAAGAGCAAACAAAATTTTACAAAAAATTAGTGAGCAATGGTTCAGGGTATGAAAGCAACATAAAATCCAATTTGAAAACAATGTTTGCAAGAGGCAGCAGTGGAGTGTAAATTTAAAAAGGTGGATGGGGCCAGATTGTGAAGTGCTTTGAACATCTGCCTAAACTGATTTTTAAAACTGGCAGTAACTAAGAAGAACAGTCACACTAAATATCACAAAATGTATATGCCAAACCTCAAGCACACTCTCAGGCCGTGCCCAAGGGCGAGCTGACTCTCCCACATCTACCTACAGTTCTAAAGCCACTGGAATTAGAGTGCAAACCTCCCGCTATCCAGAAAACTTAGGTTTTCATAATGACCTATTTTCCAACGGTTCTGACTGATGAGGGCCCCAGAGGGAACTACCCTTTTGTGATAAGCCAATCTAGATAGTTTTTCTATGAGATGTCTCCCTATTCCTATAGCAGAGAACTGATCAGAGCAGTGGATGGGATCCTTCTACCTGATTCTGCAAAGGTCCCTTGATTTCCTTTCCCTGCCCCATTATCAGTCATACATATCTACTTTCTACATTCTGCATCTCCCTCTATCTCAGGAAAGTGGCTCTTGCCATCCTTACCTGTGTCTTCAGCATCTTCCTCTCTTCTGACTTTTCTCCAGACAATTACATTATGTGTGAACATCCCCATCTGAATGATAAGAATACCTTTTTCTGCTGCCCATCCCCCCAGCTTCATTTCTGCACATCACGCTGCCTAATCAACATTCCTGCTTGGAGGTCAAAAGCACCTCAAAATTGACACATTTGAAACTGAACATGCCATCTTTCCACTCTCAAAATGTGTGCCTTCCCTGTCTCCATAAATTACCCTCCATCAAGTTAATCATGTCAGAAGCCAGACCTCATCCCTACACTGTCCATTGACTCAATTCCTAAACTTCATCTTCTGCAGGTCATTGTTGTCTGTTAATCTGTCTTCATCCGCACCGCCCTAACCCTGGTCTAAGCCACAGCCACCTCTTACTTGGTTACTGCGACAACCTCTTAACTAGTTGCCTCCAGTCTTGCCCTCCTCCGATCCCCTATCTTCAACACATCCAGGATTTCATAAACCCCGTCATACTCCTCTCTCGCATAAACCTTTCAATGCTGCTTGCCCCTTGCCCTCAGTGCAAAGAGCAATCTCCTTAGCTTTGTTTTCCAGGTCTTTTGTGATCCCCCTATCTGGCTGTTATAGCCTCTTGCCACCCACCTTCCCCCGGCCTCATCACACATATGCATACATGAGCACACACAGACACACACACACACACACACACACACGCACACACAGCCAAGTTTTCTAGTGGGTCATGTTCTCCTGCTTGCCTTTGCTTCTAGGCTTTGCACATGCTGTTCTCTCTGCAGGTAATGCTCTTATTCCTTTTGCTGATGAATTCATCCTTTCAGCTGACACAATGCTTCTTCTGGGAACACTTTTCTTTCTTTTTCTTATTTATTTTTATTTTCATTATTTTTAAATTTTACTTTAAGTTCTGGGGTACATATGCAGATCTTGCAGGATTGTTACATAGGTATACACGTGCCATGGTGGTTTGCTGCCTCCATCCCCCCGTCACCTACATTAGGTTATTTCTCTTAATGTTATCCCTACCCAACCTCCCCACCTCCTGCTATCCCTCCCCTAGCACTCCACCCCTCAACAGACCCCAGTGTGTGATGTTCCCCTCCCTGTGTCCATGTGTTCTCATTGTTCAACACCGCTTATGAGTGAGAATATGTGGTATTTGGTTTTTTGTTCTTGTGTCTGTTTGCTGAGAATGATAGTTTCTAGATTCATCTGTGGCCCTGCAAAGGACATGAACTCATCATTTTTTATGGCTGCATAGTATTCCGTGGTGTAGATGTGCCACAGTTTCTTTATCCAGTCTATCTTTTATGGGAATCTGGGTTGGTTCCAAGTCTTTGCTATTGTAAATAGTTCTGCAATGAACATACATGTGCATGTGTCTTTATAATAGATCTATTTATAATCCTTTGGGTATATACCCAGTAATGGGATTGTTGGGTCAAATGGTATTTCTATTTCTAGATCCTTGAGGAATTGCCACACTGTCTTCCACAATGGTTGAACTAATGTACACTCCCACCAGCAGTGTAAAAGTGTTCCTATTTCTCCACATCCTCTCCAGCATCTGTTGTCTCCAGATTTTTTAATGATCACCATTCTAACTGGCGTGAGATGGTATCTCAATGTGGTTTTGATTTGCATTTCTCTAATGACCCGGAATGATGAGCATTTTTTCATGTTTGTTGGCCTCATAAATGTCTTTTTTGAAAAGTATTTGTTCATATCTTTCACCCACTTTTTGATGGGGTTACTTGCTTTTTTCTTGTATATTTGTTTTACTTCTTTGTAGATTCTGGATATTAGCCCTTTGTCAGATGAGTAGCTTGCAAAATTTTTTTCCCATTTTTGTTGTTTGCCGATTCACTCTAATGATTGTTTCTTTTGCTGTGCAGAAGCTCTTAAGTTTAATTATCTCAATTTGTCTATTTTGGCTTTTCTTGCCATTGCTTTTGGTGTTTTAGTCATAAAGTCCTTGCCTACGCCTATGTCCTGAATGGTTTTGCCTAGGTTTCCCTCTAGGGTTTTTATGGTGTTAGGTCTTATGTTTAAATCTTTAATCCATCTGGAGTTAATTTTTGTATAAGGTATAATGTAGGGGTCTGGGAACCCTTTTCTAATCCACTTTTGAAAAGTGTCTGGGAATCCTTTTCTAATCTGCTTTTCCCCCAGGCCCCATGAATTCTGGATGCTGCTGGTGTTCCCACCCATATGTCCTCACTTGAGGACTTTCTCTGGTGACTGAAATCCCCTCTTCCCAAGTGCACAGCAAGTAGGAAATTAGAGGGAAATTATTGTCTTCAGTCTTCAGCAGTCTTTAACCTATGTTTAACCTATGATGGACCAAAGTTGGTATATATACAAGGATATATACACTCTGATGACCGTACTCCAGAATGATTAAACGTCAACTACCTGGCTTCAGTGGTAACTGGCTTGATAATGCGTCTTCACTGATTACCTTCCATTCCATATAACACTTCTTCCCTCCTCCCCCAGTGCTTCCTGGGATCACTTCCCAAATAATCTACTTGCATGGTAATGTCTTTGGGTTTGCTTCAGAGGGAGCCCACACTGACACATCACTCCTCCTCTGTCCTCCCACAGCAATCAGAACATCAGTCATCACATTGAATTGGAACTGTCTTCTTATCAGTGTGTCTCCATCATTAGCTGTATACTCTCTGGAGTATAAATCATGTATCTGCAGTACCCATCCCAGTGACAAGCAGATAATAAATACTGGACACTCTAAATCAATGTTTACAAATAAATGGATAATTGAAAAGATAGATGGATGGATGCAAGTATGTGCAAATGGTTGAATGAATGAGTAAATAAATTTTTTCAATTCGACTGGCAATGGGACCCCAACAGCACTATGGTATCATGAATTCCCTGGACAAGACTTACCGTTTTTTGGGAATCTTCATCAGAATCAGACCCTGGTGGCTGGTCTTTCCCAGGCTCTCTCATAAAGAAGGACTTCCTTTTCTTATTGCCAAAGAGCTTTCTCTTTTTGGGGGAAAAATGTGATGTTTCAAGGGAAGTAAGTGAACTTCTGTCAATTCCCATGGCAACCAGAGCCTTCGAAAGTGAACAAAAGCAATTAAAGAACAGATTACGCCTCCTCATGAAATACTGCAAATGACCCTAACCTTAGAGTGGTAGCAATCTCTCTTCTGGTAGCACTGCATCATTTAAATTGTTCTTCATCTACCTGGACCGTGCTAGCTCTGTTATTATTTACCTGGGGAAGCATATCCTGTTTTTGCACAGAGATTGCAGCCACCAAAAGGAGCACTGACTATTTCATCTCTCTGTGTCACTGCCCCTTAGCAGTGTCCAGTATGTGCTAGGCACTCAACAAATACTTACACCTGACAATGCAGATGTCAAGCACTTAGGAGGGGCATCCTTCTGACAAATCTTGTAGAGGATGAGTGGAGTATAAAGCATGGTCCCTGTCCTGAAAATCTTAGACATGAGCTGGAAGAATATAAAGATTCCAGGAAAACTATTAGAATGGCCTATAAATATGGCAAGCATTTCAGACAGGGAGGAGGGATCATTGTTGTTCTAGAGCCCATCTCAAGCAAAGGCCCCGAATGTGAACATCTCCAGATTTCCACAAGAACGTCTGGAGCACAGCCTGGATTTACATATACTTAGGGTGTATCATCTAGCCAGTAATTAGGGGCATGTCTTAGAAAGGCTAGGCTTCAGAAGGTGAAAAAGCACCAAGACCAAGTGTCTCAAGGTTCTCAAGGGCCTGGTGCCTGAACAACTTTGTGAAGAAAGCAGCACAGCCATTCTGCAAGGGGCCTGCATTCTCAGAAAAGCACCGGTAGAGAAAGTGCTGAGACCAGGCCAAGGGTGGTGGTCTTGAGTCTCAGGCCACATTGCCTCTGGCGGCCCCTTCCCCTCCCCATACCGGATCCCACTGGCTAACCCCATGTACCTACCTCCTTTTCCTCCCTTAACAGCTGCTGGGCTTCCTGAAACATCTTTTCCTTGGCCTCTATCTCAGCAGCTACATTCCTGTTCTGCTCCTCATACGCCATGGTGACAACAGCCAGGGTTAAGTTAATCAGATAGAAGGAGCCCAGGAAGATGACCACAATGAAGAAGAAGACTGAGTAGAGCCCAGTCGTACGCAGGGTCTGCAAAGGACAGAGCATGTTCTTGCATCTCAAGCCTTCTTCCACAGGAGGGCGACCATCACCCCAAGCAAAGACCACCCAGTAGCAGACAATTGGTCTTACCCAGCACTGGTGGGCTCAGCTGACCACAGCATCATCTATAGCCTCCTGAAAACCACAGGGATTCCTGATGCCCTGTTGGTCAGTGGGAGGTACTAGCCATACCTGCCCATGGAAGGTTCAGGGACTTTACTGTCTATAACTTTCTCAAGAGTATTTGCATTTTTACAATAAAAACGGTAAGAAAGATAATGCTGGTGGTAAAACTTCAGGCAGTAGGGAATCTGGAGGGTGCTAATATTTCTAGGAAGAGGTTTTCTTGAAGTTTTGTTTTGTTTGCTTGTTTGTTTGCTGTTGAGATGGAATCTCACTCTATCGCCCAGGCTGGAGTGCAGTGGCATGATCTCAGCTCACTGCAACCTCTGCCTCCTGGATTCAAGTGATTCTCCTGCTTCAGCCTTCTGAGTAGCTGGGATTACAGGCGCCTGCCACCACGCCTGGCTAATTTTTGTATTTTTAGTAGAGATGGGGTTTCACCATGTTGGCCAGGCTGGTCTTAATCTGACCTCAAGTGATCCACCCGCCTCGGCCTCCCAAAGCGCTGGGATTACAGGCGTAAGTCACCATGTCGGGCCAATTTCCTTGAAGTTTCTAACAGAATGAGGAAGGTAGAATTTGACAGTACAACTGTTAAAGATGAGACAGATGACAAAAGTGGGGAATGCATGAGAGTTATAAGTAAGTGGTAGATAAACGGGTAAGTGACAGAGGGGCAAGGAGAAGGATGGAGGGAGGGAGAGAGGAAAAAGAGAGACTATAAACAGATAACCTGTTGATAGAGCTTCTCCCAGGAATCTTGGGTCATAAGCCGGAACATGGCAAGAAAAGACCAGCCAAAGTTGTCAAAATTCGTATAATTATAGTCAGGATTAATTCTGGTGTGAATACATTCATACTGTGAGGAACAGGAACTAGATAGTGGAAACAAAGGAACAGAGAAATAATTATATATGCCACAGCCAAGCTTCCCTTTACCCCCAATGACACTGTTTTTTCCGAGGGCTGTGGGCTTACACCAGGAGCCCTAGAGGAAGGGAGTATTTGTAAAGTGGCCATTGCCCATCTGACAAGACTCTTTTGCTAATGAACTGATTAATAAATTCATATAAGATAGTTTTACACTGAAAACTTGAGTATACTGACATGTGAACAATGAATAGTAGAAAAGCACATACTATGAATATTAAGTCCCCTCTCTTCCCAGTCTCCTGATCCCACTTCCTAGAAGCAATAGTTAGCAGTTACTTTTGTAAATTTCCAGAAGTTTGTTGTGAATATACAGCACATCTATATCTATATACAACTTTTTATAATACACTTCTAACAGTGTATGTGTTCCCTCTTCTCTGCAACATTGCCAACATCTGTTACTTTTTTACTTCTAATGACAGCCATTCTGACTGGTGTTGACAGTATCTTATTGCGGTTTTGATTTGCATTTCTCTAACAGGCACTGGTGTTGAGCTTTTTTTCATATACTAGTTGGCTACATCTAAATCTTTTAAAAAAAAGTCTATTCATGTTCTTTACTTCTTAATGGAGTTGTTTTCTTCTTGTTAATTTGTTTGAGTTCCTTATAGATGCTGAATCTTAGACCCTTAGTAGATGCATAGTTTGCAAATATTTTCTCCTATTCTGTAGGTTTTCTGTTTACTCTGCTGATAGGATTTTCTTTTTTTGCTGTGCAGAAGCTCTGAAATTTAATTAGATCTCATTTGTCAAATTTTGCTTTTGTTCTGATTGCTTTTGGCATCATCATGAAATCTTTGTTCACTTCTTTGTCCAGAATGGTATAGCCTAGGCTGTCTTCCAGAGTTTTTATAGTTTGGGGATTTACATTTAAGTCTGTAATCCATCTTGAGTTGATTTTTATATATGGTGTAAGGATGGACTCCAGTTTCAATCTTCTGCATATAGCTAGCCAGTTAATCGAGCACCATTTATTGAATAGAAAGGAGTCCTTTCCCCATTGCTTGTTTTGTCAGCTTTAAGATCAGATGGTTGTAAGGGTGCAGCCTTATTTCTGGGTTCTCTATTGACCACACTGATCTATACGACTGTTGTTGTACCAGTACCATGTTGTTTTGGTTACTGTAGCCCTGTTGTATATTTTGAAGTCGAGTAACATGATGACTTCAGTTTTGAACTTTTTACTTAGGATTACCTTGGGTATTTGGCCTCTTTCTTCATTCTGTATGAATTTTAAAAGTGTTTTTTTAGTTCCATCAAGAATGTCATTGGTAATTTGATAGGAATTGCACTGAATCTGTAAATTGCTTTAGACAGTTTGTCCATTTTAATGATACTGATTCTTCCTATCTGTGAGCATGGGATGTTTTTCCATTTGTGTCATCTTTCATTTCTTTTAGCAGTGTTTTATAATTCTCATTGTAGAGATCTTTCACCTCCCTGATTAGCTGTATTCCTAGGTATTTTATTCTCTTGTCACATCGTGAATAGGATTGCATTCCTAATGTGGCTCTCAGCTTGGCTGTAGTTATATAGGAATGCTAGTGATTTTTGTACATTGATTTCGTATCTTAAAACTTTGTTGAAGTTGTTTATCAGCTGAGGGAGCTTTTGGGCTGAGACTGTATTTCTAGATACAGAACATGTCATCTGCAAACAGGGATAATTTGACTTCTTCTCTTCCTATTTGGATGCCCTTTATTTCTTTCTCTTCCTGATTCCTCTCTCCAGGACTCCCAATATTATGTTGAATAGGAGTGATGAGAGAGGGTATCCTTGTCTTGTGCTGGTTTTCAAGAGAAATGAATGCTTCCAGCTTTTCCCCATTCAGTATGATGTCGCTGTGGGTCTGACATAGATGGCTCTTATTATTTTGAGGTATGTTCCTTTAATATCTAGTTTATTGAGAGTTTTAATCATGAAAGGATGTTAAATTTATCAAAAGCATTTTCTGCAACTATTGAAATAATCATGCATTTTTTGTCTTTAGTTCTAATGAATCACATTTATTGATTTGTGTATGTTGAACGAACCATGAATCCCAAGGATGAAGCCTACTTGATTGCTGTGGATTAGCTTTTGACATACTGCTGGATTAAGTTTGTGAGTATTTAGTTGAGGACTTTTGCATCAATGTTCATCAAGGATATTGACCTAACGTTTTCTCTCTTTTTTTTGTCATGCCTCTGCCAGGTTTTGGTATCAGGATGATGCTGGTCTCATTGAATGATCTGGGAGGACTCCCTGCTCCTCAATGTTTTGAAATAGTTTCTGTAGGAATGGTACTTGCTCTTCTTTGTACATCTAGTAGAATTTGTGGATCTCTCTGGTCTTGGGATTTTTTTGGTTGGTAGGCTATTTATTATGGATTCAATTTCAGAGCTTGTTATTGGTATGTTCAGGGACTCAGTTTCTTCCTGGTTCGGTCTTGGGAGGGTGTTTGTGTCCAGGTATTTATCCACCTCTTCCAGATTTTCTAGTTTGTGTGCTTAGAGATGTTTGTAGTAGTTTTTGACGGTTATTTTTACTTCTGTGTGGTCAGTAGTAACATCCTCTTTGTTATTTCTAATTGTGTTTATTTGGATTTTCTTATTTTTTGCCTTCTGCTAGCTTTGCTGTTGCTTCTCTAACTCTTTCAGTTGTGACGTGAGATCGTGACGTTGAGATATTTCTAAGTTTTTGATGGGAGCGTTTAGTGCTATGAATTTTTCTTTTAACACTGCTTTAGCATCCAGATATTCTGGTATGTTGTGCCTTTGTTCTCATTGGTTTCAAAAAACTTCTTGATTTCTGCTTTAATTTTGTTATTTACCCATTCAGAAGCATGTTGTTTAATTTCCAGAAACATGTAATTACGTAGTTTTGGTGATTTTTTTAGTCTTGTCTTCCATTTTTATTGTGCTGTGGTCTGAGAATGTGTTTGATATGATTTTGGTTCTTTTGCATTTGCTGAGGCTTGTTTTATATTCCATTGTGTGGTCAGTTTTAGAGTATGTGGCATGTGGTGATGAGAAGAATGTATATTCTCTTGTTTTGGGGTGGAGAGTTCTGAGGAGGTCTATCAGGTCCATTTGGTCCAATGTTGAGTTCAGGTCCTGAATATCTTTGTTAACTTTCTGCCCCAATGATCTGTTTAATACTGTCAGTGCTGTGTTAAAGTCTCCCACTATTATAGTGTGGGAGTCCAAGTCTCTTTGTAGGTCTCTAAGAATTTGCTTTATGAATCTGGGTGCTCCTGTGTTGGGTGCATATATCTTTAGATTAGTTAGGTCTTCTTGTTGACTTGAGCTCTTTACCATTATGTAATACCCTTCTTTATCTTTTTTGATCTTTGTTGGTTTAGTCTGTTTCGTCTGAAATTAAGATTGCAACTCCTTCTTTTTTCTGATTTCCACTTGCTTGGTATATTTTCCTCCATTCCTTTTATTGGAGCCTGTGGGTGTCATTACATGAGAGATGAGTCTTTTGAAGACAGCATACCATTGGTTCTTGCTTTTTATCCAGCTTGCCACTGTGTGCCTTTTAAGTGGGGGCATTTAGCCCACTTACATTCAAAGCCAATATTGATACATCCTGTTCTTTCTATCTCCTAAATGTCTCTGGAATGCATCCATTAACTTCTCTTCATCACCACTGGACATCTTCATGATCTTTACTCTTTCTACCAGTCTTATAATTGGCTTCTCCATCTATTCTATGCATCCATTCTTTACACAGCAGCCATTGTGGCTTTTAAAATATACCTAACCTGCCCAGGTCATTCACCTGCCCTAAAACCTTTCCATGTCTCCTGCTTCCTTTGCGATCAAGACCAAAATCATTGGCACTGATGAGCTATCAGGTCCTTCAAGGTTGGCTCTTTTCTTAGAACTTCCTGCTCACTCTCTTGCCTGTCTTCCCAAAAAGTTGCTGGGCTTCTTATCATTCCCTACATGTTCTTATGCTCCAAGGCCTCATGCTTACCCTTGCTGTGCCTACTGTCTAGAATTATTCACTCTTTCTCTTTATCTACTGGAACCTCCTACTTAGACTTCAGATCTGAGTTGTAGTCACTGTCAGTTAGTCAGCAGAGAAGGAAGAAGTGACCAGAGGGTGATGACTAGCCCAGGCCCTGAAGAGACCAAAGCCAGCCTAGGAAGACAATCACAGACCTGCTTTCTCAGAGTGACATCTCCTCAGAAGCAAGCATGTTGTGATCAGTGTGGAATGCTGTGCACTAGGAGTTGGTTTACCATAAAACTCTGGAGCATTTATATTGCACCTAGACTGAGAGAGCTGTGCCTGGCTCATACACTTAGAGCTAAGAACCCTATAGAGACCAGTTGGACGTCGTCGATCACTAGATAAATACAAATCAAAACCACAATGAGATAGCATCTCACACCAGTCAGAATGGCTATTAATAAAAGTGAAAAAATAACAGATGCTGGCATGGATGTGGAGAAAAAGGAATATTTATCCACTGTTGGTGGGAGTGTAAACTAGTTCAACCATTGTGGAAAACAGTGTGGCAATTGCTCAAAGACCTAAAAACAGAACTATCATTTGACCTGGCAAGCCCAATTACTGGATATATACCCAAAGGAATAGAAATCATTCTATTTTAAAGACACATGCCCATGATTGTTCATTGCAGCACTATTCACAATAGCAAAGACATGGAGACAACCTGAATGCCAATCAGTGACAGACTGGATAGAGAAAATGTGGTACATATACACCGTGGAATACTATGCAGCCATAACCAAGAATGAGATCTATTCCTTTGTGGGAACATGGATGAAGCTGGAGGCCATTAACTAATGCTAGAACAGGAAAACCAAATACTACATGTTCTCACTTGTAAATGGGAGATAAATGATGAGACCACATGGATACACAGCAGGGAACAATAGATACTTGGACCTACTGAATGGTGGGTGGTGAGAGAAGGACAGGAAAAATAACTAATGGGAACTAGACTTAATACCTGGGTGATAAAACAATCTGCACACAAATTTACCTATATGACAAACCTCCACATGTACCCCTGAACTTAAAATAAAACCTAAAAAGACCAGTTCATGAACCAAAACCTCAGAAGCCACCACTAAAGAACTTAATCATGTAACCAAACACCACCTGTTCCCCAAAACCTATTGAATGTTTAAAAACCCACAAGTTACACTGCCATTAAACATGACATGTGTCCTCTGCCTCTCGACTTTCCCCACCACTCTCTATTGTCATATATACATAACACTTGATTCATTTTGTGCCTGATGTTATTTGAGTTTTCAACAGCTAAAATAGCCTTTTGGACTTTTTATAGCAGTACGTTATTGTAATAAGAGACTTTGGAGGCAAAATAATGGAAAAACAAAAAAAGTAAGACTAGTTGGAAAAAAGGCTGCTGCTTCTGTCTGTCCAGGTGACACACCCCACCTTGGATTTTGCCTGTAGTAACCACACCTGCCTGCTTGGGTGAGGGGTATAAGAAGTGCTATATGCAGCCGCTGTCAGGCTCCCTCCCGGGGTCCCCAGTCCCAGGCCACAGAGCAGGACTGGTTCATTGCCTGTTAAGAACTGGGCTACAGAGCAAGTGAGCAGCAGGTGAGTAAACACTACCGCCTGAGCTTCACCTGTGTCCGATCAGTGGCAAGCATTAGATGCTCATAGAAGTGTGAACTCTACTGTGAACTGTGCACGTGAGGGATCTAGGTTGTGCGCTCCTTATGAGAATCTAATTCTGATGATCTGAGGCGGAACAGTTTTATCCCCAAACCACCCCCACTTCTTGTTCATAAAAAAAAGTATCTTCCATGAAACTGGTCCCTGGTGCCAAAATGTTGGGGATCTTTCTGGCAGCAGGGACAGGTTTCATGGAAGACAGTTTTCTTCCTAGAATGATCCTCAACAAGATCAGTGCAGAGCGCTCTGTTGAGAATAATTCTAGAATGCTCAGTAAGCCCAATATGAGATTAAATCCTACTGTGTCTTGCAAATGGAGAGAAGCCTTCCCTAATTCTCCAGACAAGGTCACGTCCCATCACACCTCTCAGCCCCTGCTCATCATGCTTGTAATGCTCACCACACTTTCTAGTAGTCATGCATTGCTGGACCACAGGAATACATTCTGAGAAATGTGTAGTTAGGCAGTTCTGTTGTGTGAACATCACAGAGTGTACACACAAACCTAGATGGTATACCCTACTACACACCTAGACTATACGACATAGCCTATTGCTCCCAGGCTACAGACTTGTATGGTGTGCTACTGTACCGAATACTGTAGACAACTGTAACACAACAGTAAGAATTTGTGTATCTAAACAGAGAAAAGGTACTGAAAAAATACAGCATTATAATTTTGTGGGGCCAATATCTTTTACGTCATCCATCATCAACCTAAACATCATTATGCAACATGTAACCGCATTTTCTGTGCCTCCGTCTTCCCTAGAAGACAGAAATTCCAAAAGTGTGGGGCTGCCTTGTTTATAATTGCTTAAATCAGAGCTTGCCACTCTGTAGATTCTTGTTATCCATTCGTAATTTAGGAATGGATGTCATCTATCTCATCAGAGTACCTTGCATATTATCTTAATTTGAAAGGGACTCAATAAATCTTCACTGAATTGAATCTTTCATCACAGAAAGCACTGATATCCTGAAAAAAACAAGTTTCCCTACAGGACCAGAGAGGGCCAGCAGCTGTTGGGGCAAGTGTGAACGGACGCGTGTTCAACTGTGCTTGTGATTAGAAGCCGTAGTGGTCAACAGGTCAACAAAGAGAAGCAGCTTGTGCAGATAGTCCTGCAGCAGGGTGACGCTGCTGAGCAGGAAGCAAGGGCCTCACAGAGCTCTCAGGCATGACATCCCTTCACAGCTTTGGAAGCCCTGAATATCCACTCCATGAAGCTGAAACATCACTGTCTCAGTAGGTTTCTTATAAACTTCCAATTTAACATAACTAGGGAGGAAAGCTGCTTTACACACCAGGAAATGATTCTTTAATTTAATAACACAAGTCTAAACTAGTTTAGACACATGAAATGCTTGGTACTGTGTGAGAACTATCATCACCGTGTCCACCAGTCATTAGATAAAGACTGTTCGCCACGTCACGCTAAAAAGTCTAGAGGTGCTCCTCTTGGGAGAAAAATGAAGAATATAAACATCTTACCTGTTACCCATCCAAGTGCCACACATTCTGAATTCAGTTGAATTTTCTTTCTTTTCAAAGCAATAGTCTGGAAAGAAACGGGGGCCCAAGACCTCTGGAAGGAGCAAGAAAAAAGGAGGGAAAAGAGGAAGGAGAAGTTGGAGGAGGAAGGAGTGACATCACACCACCACTTTGCCTCTCAGTAAACAGTACTGAACCAAGATCCTCCCTGGGAGTAGCTGGACACGGACCCATCCCATGACAGACATCAAGAGAGTGCAGTTACATGAGATTCAGAAGTAGGTGTAGGGTCAACCTCTCTACGGAGAGGGTGGGCACAGAAAGAAGTGTTATTGGCTGGGCATGGTGGCTCACGCCTATAATCCCAGCACTTTGGGAGGCTGAGATGGGCGAATTACAAGGTCAGGAGATTGAGATCATCCTGGCCAACATGGTAAAACTCTGTCTCTACTAAAAATACAAAAATTAGCTGGGTGTGGTGGCATGTGCCTGTAATCCCAGCTACTCTTAAGGCTGAGGCAGGAGAATCACCTGAACCTGGGAAGCGGAGGTTGAAGTGAGACGAAATTGTGCCACTGCACTCTAGCCTGGAGACAGAGCTAGACTCCATCTCAAAAAAAAAAAAAAGTGCTGTCATTGGAGAAATACTTGAGGAGCGGGGGCTTGGAAACTGCTGGTTATCACTGGCCAAATCCAAACATTCCACAAACTTCCGCAAAACGTCACAGAAAAGAGATCTAAATGGCAAAAGGATGTGAGAGCATAGAATTGCTCTTGTGGATGTGCTTTCAAGACTCTCCTTCTCCATGGCAACACAAAGAACAAGGCACTTCTCTAAGAAATGCATCTGCCCACAGGAGCACCCTGGATGGATTAAGTCCTCCCTTGTACCTAAGACAGTTTGTAAGCGAAGTGTGAAGGCAGGACAAGTGAGCATAAGTAGAAATTAACCATGCAAAAATCAAGGATTGAAAGGTTGGGTATTTACCACAAGCCTCCTGGTTACTGACGTTTTTACAGTCGCTCCGGACGCATTTCAGGTTCAGACTTCCCATGAAGAGCTGCTGACCTACCAGGGCAAAGATGCTGAGGCAAAAGAGGGTGAGGATAATCACATTGATCAGCTTCTTCACAGAGCGCAGCAAGGCTCCCACGATGACCTTCAGACCTGAGAAAGAGGACAGGCGTGGGGAGAAGCCCATTCCCCTCAGCCAGACACACTCAAGGCCAAGGAAGGAGCAAATGAGGTCTTGGAAACTGTCAAAGTGCAGGCTGGAGCTGCAGTCCAGCCTAGCCTAGGATTCTGATGCCTTGAGTTCTTGCTGCAACTCTGTGCCTTGGAAGCTGAGTGTTCATCAAAGCAGTCAACAAGTCTGAGACAGTCTCGATTCCTGCCCTGTGCCTGCCTCAGTGCTGCTGTGAGGAGCAAGCAACGGGGCTTTGAATAGAAACATGCCACGAGGACTCAGGCATAGCTTGAGGACAGTTGCAAAGGCACCACCTTAGCTGGGGCCACAGTAGAGAATGAGATAGACCCGTATCTGACATTTAGTAGTTACCATCTACTGTCAAAGTACATGAGTACCATGAGACATAGCTAAACTGTGGAGTGGAAGGGATGAAGAAGGAGCTTTGTCTAGACTCAAGTTATGAGGATATCTTGGGAAGGAAAACTCAGATGATCAGTTATAATAGAGTGTTTTCTTTTCATCCACTTATTCAAGAAGTATTTATTAAGCACCTATTGTGTCCATGGCACGTGGTTCAGCTGCCAAAGTTACAAAATAAGAGAGACATAATCTCATGGCATGCTAGCAAATATTTAAAACTGGGCCTTCAAGCAGGAGGGGAGAGGGCCCTGATTTACAGCTTTCCTTGTTTTCTGAATTCTGTAGTATAGATCTTGATCCCCCCTTGCCACTGTGGTAGATTTCAAGCTACCAACATGATGTTACTGGACAGAGCTGAGAAAAGAACAAGTCAGCTCCAGCAATCCACTGAGTCATGGGCTTTGCTCTCAAGATAACTGGAGAGATAAACTCCCAGACGAGATTGCAACGCATGGAGTGAACTAAGTGACAAACTTCGGTTGATCAGTGTAGAGGTGAGAGCACATGGCGGCGTACAGTGGAAGGCCAAGCCCTCAGTGGGTGAGCTGACTACAAAGTACGATGCCGGGTAGCAGGAACCTGGAGGCCAAGCTGGGACACTCACTGTATCACCAGGTGAAGGCAAAGCAGAGGCTACTGCAGCAGCACCCAAGGCAGGTTTGAATCTATAACAAGAGGCTTCTCCCAAGCGAGAAATGCGGATGAGTGATGACTGAGATTCCTGGATCCTTTTTCCATAGTGCCATAAAAGGTTGTACCTCACACCCTTACTTCCAAAAAGCATCCAGGCATCTCAGTGCATTTCGTGGGCCAAAATATAGGTCTTATTCACCTGTGTAGAGATGAAGACGGGGACACGAAAGCTGCTAGATGACTACCTGAATGTGTATTTACTTGTGTGAAAATAAGAGGGGCTCTGCTCACGCAGAAAGCTCCTGACTCTACCTAAGAAAACAAAGTCCTACTTGCAAAAGAAGAAGTAGAGGAAGAAGAAGGAGGAGAAGGAGAAAGAGAAGAAAAAGAACAAGGAGAAAAGAAGAACAAGAACAAGAAGAAGAGAAGAAGGGACAAATTCTGTATAAAGTGTTATCTGACTACCCGTTTCTTTATTGCTATTCAGTTGCTTTTCTGGAGTTTCGAAAAATAACCCACTGCTTCTGTTTGAAAGGATTTACATTGCCTGGAGTTTAGGTAGTGGGGCCGTATGGTATAATTTAAGTCTATATAATCAGCACAACAAAATAGTTCCCATGTCTTCTCATAGTTTGTCAAAGTCATTGATAGAAAAGAAGGGGAGGGGAGAAGGTGAAAGGAAAGGACTCCAGAGAGGGAAGATAATAAACTTTTTACTTTGTTTGTTTTGCTAAACAAAAAGAGAGGAAATGGGAAGGAGAGGGAAAGGGTGTGCTATAATAACCTTATTTTCAATTAACTGAAGTTCATATTCACGCCCGACCCTGGCTTCATCCTGCTCTGCAAGGCTAAAGTGCCTTCCTCGCCTGGCTGCCAGGGGAAACCTTTGGTTCCCCTCCTACTTCACTGGTGGCTGCTGCTCATCTCCTTCCCTGGTTTCTCCTCTTCTCTCGTGTCATGTTTCAGTGCCCTGGAGCTCAGGCCTTGGTCCTCTTCTGTTCTCCATCATTGCTTATTCCCCTGGTGATCTCATCAGATCTCACGAGTTTAAATATCATCTATAGACCCTTGATTCCTGAAATGGTACCTCCCTGGAATCCCGGACTCATATATACCTAACTGCCTACTGAACCCTTTCCCTTGTGTCTCACAGCCATCTCTAACACAGCATGTTCAAGGCTGGCTGGTGATCTGACCCCAAGGCCTGCTCCTCTCACAGCCTTCTGTCTCTCAATCAGTGACATCAGACATGAAAGTCATTTTTGACTCCTCTCTTTTGCTCACATTATGTATACAATTGATCAATCAGGAAATGCTATTGTTTTTCACCGTCAGGTTGACACAGAACCAGACCAGTGTCCGCCCACTCCACTACCACTACCTGATCAGAAAGCACAGCCATGCCTTGCTTGGATAACGGTCTCTTGTGTCAGTTTTGGTTTTGAGGAGCAGACATTCTGAGATCAGATGTGCCAGAGAATTGTGGGAGTTGGGAGGATGCCTGTGAAAGATGAGCGGGGGGAGCAGAAGTGGGCAGGGAGAAGCTTCAGACTGTGGCACAAGTTTGACGTCTGAGAGAGAGACAAGGAAGGGCTGGATAGGAGGAACCTCAGACTACAGTGCAGCTGTCAGAGTCCTCCAGCCAGGTTGCTGGAGAGCTCCTGAGCCAAAGTTTCCTGTTAGAAGAATCCCAGATGCTTCAGGAACGGGCCAGCACTAGAACCCACACGTATCGTGCAGAGCAGGTATGATCTCAGCATGTGCATGAATGCAGTGGGGAACCCAGAGACGTGGAAGCCGGGATCTTTAGTCCACCGTGCTCCCTGCAGAAGAAGGTCTTCCTGCTTCTGCCACCTCACCTATATTCCATTCTCCACACAACAGCTCCCACTTCTTCAGAGTGAAGCCCAGATCCTCCCTGTGTATACAGGACTCCCTTTCACTTTTTCTTTCCCTTCTTCCCTCCCTCCCTCTCTCCCTCCTTCCTTTCTCTCCTTCTTGCCTTCCTTTCCTTCCTTCCCTTTTTCTTTCTTTCTCTTTTTCTCTTTCCTTCTCTTTCCTCCCTCCGTCCTTCCTTTCTCTTCCTTCCTTCCCTTTTCTTTCTTTTCTTTCCTCTCCTTTCCTTCCTTCCTTTTTTACCCCTTCCTTCCCTCCCTCCCTCCTTTCTCTCTCTCTTTCTCTCTTTCCTTCCTTCCTTCCTCTATTTCTTTCTTTCTCTCTCTCTTCCTCCCTCCCTCCCTCTCTCTTTCTCTCTTTCTTTCTTTCTCCTGGAGTGCAATGGTGCAATCTCAGCTCACTTCAGACTGCAACCTCTGCCTCCCAGGTTCAAGGAATTCTCCTGCCTCCGTTTCTCAAGTAGCTGAGATTACAGGTACCCACCACCATGCCTGACTAACTTTTGGATTTTTGTAAAGATAAGGCATCACCATACTGGCCAGGCTGGTCCCAAACTCCTGGCCTCAAGTTATATGCCCACCTTGGCCTCCCAAATTGCTAGGATTACAGGCATGAATGACCATGCCCAGCCCCCCTTCACTTCTGTGGTCCCACCTCCACCACCTGGCCCCTCACTCCCTCCCCTCCAGTCCCATCCTCATCCTTGCTACTCCTCAATCTCGGTGCTGGCTGTTTCCCATGCTCAGAGTACTCTTTCCCATATATCTGCTTGTGTCACTTCCTCACCACCTTCAAATCTCTGCCACCTCTCACCTCAATGACAACTATCCTGATCTGTTGAAAATTGCAACCTGCTTCCCCTATATCCTGTGACTTGCCATAGCCCCATGGTGTCTGCTTTCTCTTTATATTTTCCCTGGTACATATCACTGGCGACACAATGTACTTACTTATTATAGCCATTGCCTGGTGTCTGCCTCCCCTCCCCGTCCCCTGAAAGGTAAAACTCCATGACACCAGGGGTCTGTATCCATTTGCTTACTAATAGATCCTAAGCAGTTAGCACAGTCCCTGGACACATTAGGTGCTCAATAATTATCAGTTGGACCATCAAATAAATGTGTAAAGCAGGGTTGGTCGGTTTGTTTTTGGTTTACATGACATAGTGAAAAAATTTAAATACAAATTAACATTCTTTCTAGATAAGAGCCAGTGTGAAAAGTGAGTGACTTACGTGAAACTACTGAAATTGCTTTCAAAGCTCTCAACACACGGAAGGTGCGCAGGGACAACAGATTGATGCTGATGCACCAGTATGACACCATCCTGTAAGACAAAGCACAGGGAGAGCGTGGGCTTGCTCAGTTCTGCAGCTGCACTGCACATGGCCACAAAGCCACAGGTAAGCTCAGCCTGGGGCCTGTGCCCTCCAAGGTGGAATCGACAGCCCCACCTTTACCTCAGGATATGGCAATACCACTGTTCATTGCTATGGACCATGAACTGCAGAAGAGGCTGCTCTCAGTTCACCTTCATATGTGGACACAGATGACGACTCCTTGAAATAGTCCATACACTTGTGGCTACATCCGTAAATAACAGAAGTCTCTCAAATACACACTGAGTGGCTGGCAAGCTCCATGCCCCAAGGCACTTCACTAAGGTCTCCAGCCACTACACGGTCAGGCCTGAATGTGAACCCAGGCAGGGTAGCTCCAGAGCCACACTCTTAACAACTGTGCTTCACTGCCTTTCAATAACTAAGAGCACACAACCTTTGAACTTCAAATGTAAAACTCTGAAATTACTAGCACCTACTTCCAAGGGCTTTTGTGAATATTAAATAGGAAAAAATATGCAAACTGCTCAACATAATACCTCGTACAAATGAAATGATACTAGGTTAACTATTGCTGTGCTGGCAATGGGACATTGCATTTCTTGCTTTTTCTTTTGCTGACTCCATTACGTCATTCAGATTCCAAATCAGTGTCCTTCCCTTCAGGAAGAGCCTCAGCCTTCACCTTAGACCAAACATAATGATAAACTCAAAATGGACCATGGACTGAAACATAAAAGCCAAAACTACAGAACTTCCAGAAGTAAACATGAATAAAGCTCTTTGTAACCTTGTAGTAGCCAAAGACTTTTGAGACTGCTTGGTTCTTCCTGTGTCCTCTGACAGCTCAGTATATGTACGGTCCCCATCCTGGTACTCACTGTACCATATTGTAAGGGTCATTAATTGTCACTGTTCCACTCTGGACTGTGAACTTCATAAGATTGAAAACGATGTCTTTTTTTTTTTTTCATTGGCACACCCCTGTATCTCGCATAGAGCCTGGCCCATAATAGGCCAGTGTTGGTGAGTAAATGGCTGAAGGAACAGGAACTTGAGTGTTGACCTAGAAATGGGTTTGTGTGTGAAGGCCTCTGGCCAACTGGCTGCATGTGCTGTTCAGGGCACACCAACACAGAATTCAGAGCTCTAGTCACTACTTCGCCACACTCAGCCACTCACATGGAGCCACACAGAGCACTGTGGAAGCAAAGGGGCTTCTTTCCCACCCCAAGTCTCTTTAAAAACATCTTTAACATTCTTACGCTGTTCCAATGACAAGGGAGTCCAGCCAGTTCCATGGATCTCGAAGGAAAGAAAACTCATCCAGAATGAAACCTCTTGCCAATATTTTAATCAAAGCTTCAAAAATATAAATCCCAGTGAAGACATACCTAAAAAGCAAATCATTCACAACAGGAAGGAACATGATAAACAATGGGAATGGCAAAGAGCCCTTCTATCTTACGGGCCTTGATATTTTTTTCCATTTCAATGTGACATTTAACATTCTGGTCTTCAGCAAACCAGAGTTCGAAAAGGCAAGCTGCTTAAGCAAATTTTGGCATTTAGAATTCCAGAGAAACCAGCCTACAGATAAACTGTGAAGGTGCATTTCAAGGCCTAGATTTATGGCCACATTCCCAAGAGTAATTTCAGGTAACATGAGGCCCAAGCACTGGAGGTTGCAGTTGGTCACCACAATTCTAGAGTTGTCATTCTGATGGGCAAGAGACAATTGTGACAGAACAATGAAGAGAGTAAATGACAAGCAAATGGCTGAATTTTTCATTCTTGTGTTCATGGATCGGAAGGCTTAATATTGTTAAGGTGTCATACTACCCGGGGTGATCTACAGATTCAGTGCAATCCTTATCAAATTTCCAATGACATTTTTTTACAAAAATATAAAAATCCATCCTAAAATTCATATGGAATTTCAAGGGACCCGAAATAGCCAAAATAATGTTGAAAAAAAATATTGGGAGGTCTCACACTTCCTGATATTGAAATTTATTACAAAGCTACAGTAATCAAAATAGGTGTGTATTAGTCCATTCTCACACTGCTAATAAAGACATACCCAAGACTGGGTAATTTATAAAGGAAAGAGGTTTAACTGACTCACAGTTCAGCATGGCTGGAGAGGCCTCAGAAAATCTACCATTATGGTGGAAGGGGAAGCAAACACGTCCTTCTTCACATGGCAGCAGGAAGGAGAAGAATGAAAGAAAAGCGAAGGGGGAAGACCCTTATAAAACCATCAGATTTCCCGAGAACTTATTCACTATCACGAGAAGAGCATGGGGGAAACCATTCTCATGATTTAATTATCTCCCACCAGGGCCCTCCCATCAGATGTTGGGACTATGGGAGCTACAATTCAAGATGAGATTTGGGTGGGGACACAGCTAAACCATATCAAGGTGGTACTAACATAAAGACACATATACACCAATGGAATAGAACAGAGAGCCCAGAAGTAAACTTTTGCACATATGGTCAAATTATTTTCCACAAGAGTGACAAGACTGTGAAATAGTTTTGGAAAAAGGGCAGTCTTTTCAACAAATGATATTAGGAAAACTGAATCTCCACTTGCAAAAAATGAAATTAGAACCTTAACTTACACCATATAAAAAACTATTTCAATATGGATTAAAGCCCTAAATGTAAGATCTGAAAAAAATAAAATTCATAGAAGAAAAATTTGAAAGTTATACATCTAACAAGAAATTAATATACAGCATATGTAAATAACTCCTACAACAGAAAACCAAACACTGCATGTTCTCACTCATAAGTGGGAGTTGAACAATAAGAACACATGGACACGGGGAGGGGAATATCATACAATGGGAATGTTGGGGGGGTGGGGAAAGGGGAGTGAGAGCATTAGGACAAATACCTAATGCATGTGGGGCTTAAAACCTAGATGATGGGTTGATGGAACAGCAAACCACCATGGTACACATATACCTATGTAATAAACCTGCATGTTCTGCAGATTTATCCCAGAACTTATAGTAAAATAAAATAAAACAAACAAAAAAAGAACTCTTATAATTCAATAATAAGAGATTAAATTACCTAATTTAAAAATGACCAAATGATTTGAATAGATATTTCTCCAAAGATGAAATATAAATGGCCAACAAGCATATGAAAAGATGCTGAACATCACTAATCATTAGTGAAATGCAAATCAAAACCACAAAGAGATGACCTCACACCCGTTAGGATGGCTACTATTTTTTTTTAAAACATAAAATAAGAAGCGTTGATGAAGATGTGGAGAAATTGGCACACTTATGCACTGTTGATGGGATTGTAAAATGGTGCAATCCCTATGGAAAACATTATGAAGACTCTTCACAGATTAAAAATAAACCTGCCATACTATCCAGCAAAGCTACATCTAGGTCTATGTACAAAAGAATTGAAAGCAGGGTCTCAAGGACATATTTGCTTACCCATGTTCATAGTAGCACTGTTCACAATAGCCAAGAGGTGGAAGCAACCCAAATGCCCTTTGCCAGATAAATAGACAATCTTCTAAAAAAATAGCTTATATCTTTTTCTATATTCTCAAGCTGTCGAAAATACTGGATCTGCACAAATACACACACACACACACGGGACTGAAACAAGTAAGTAATTCGGTCAAACAACCTGTTAGTTCAGGGTAAAATGTGGTATATGCATGTGATGGAATATTAATCAGCCTTAGAAAGGAAGAAAATGTTGTCACATTCTACAACATGTATAAAGCTTGAAATTACTATGCAAGGTGAAACAATCCAGTCATAAAAAGACAAATACTGTGTGATTCCACTTACATGAGGCAGGGGCTGAGGGAAAGATTGAAATGGGGAGTTGGTATTTTATTGATATAGAGTTTCAGTTTTGCAAGATGAACAGAGTTCTGGAGGGGAATAATAATGACAACGTTGTACGACACTGTGAATGTACTTAATTCCACTGGACTTAAAATAGTTAAGATGGTATCTTTTATGTTATATGTACGTTATCACAATTTTAATAAAATCTAGCTCCTTTCTTTTTCTTCCCTGAATCTTCCATCACATTCTATCTTTGCTATGGTTGGAATCTCCCCTCCAAAAGTCATGCTGACATTTAATTGGCACTATCATGGTGTTAAGAGCTGGGACTCTTAGGAGGTGATTAAGCCATGAAGGCACTGCCTTTGTGTATTAATGCCAATGAGTCAGGAGTGTGTTCCTGACAAAAGGTGAGTCCAGGCCTCTTCCCTTGCTCTCTCATGTGCACATTTTTGCCCTTCTGCCCTCTGCCTTCTGCCATGGGATGAATGAAGCAGCAAGAAGACCCTCACCAGATGCAGACCCTTTGATCTTGGACTTCCCAGCCTCCAGAACTGTAATAAATACATCTGTATTCTTGACAAATTATTCAGTCTGTGGTATTCTGTTATCACACCATAAAATTGACTAAGACAATTCTCTAATTTATTTCCCTTTTTATCTTCTGCCTCAAAAAAATCTCATATCTTTTGTTAAAATTCCAAGCTGCAAAAATACTGGGTCTGAAAGCATGAACACAGGTGTGTGCGTGCGCACGTGCACACACACACACACACACACACACACACACACACATTCACTCAGAACAGAAACAAGCAATTCAGTTTAACAGCCTGTCAGTTCAGAGTAAAAGAAGTGGACCTTTTCTGGTAAACCATCCATCCTAGTAGCCTTGAAAGCTAAAGAACAAAGGCCTTGAGGACTTGAAAAAACTCGAAGCAGCCAAGTCCAAAGCAGAAATGGTCCTGAGGCTGCTACAGGCAAGAGCTCCTCCTTGCTGCAGGTTTTTTTCTGAGCTACTCACCTTTTGTGTGACAAATGAGCATATCAGATTAAATAATGTCTGTCCTAAAATATATGTGCATAAATGTGGGGTTGCAGGAGGCTGTTAAAAATGTTTACAATCGCAAAGACCTGGAACCAACCCAAATGCCCATCGATAGACTGGACTAGAAAAATGTGGCACATATACACCATGGAATATTATGCAGCATTCAAAAATGATGAGTTCGTGTCCTTTGTAGGGACATGGATGAATCTGGAGAACATCATTCTCAGCAAACTGACACAAGAACAGAGAATGAAATACCGCATATTCTCACTCATAGGTGGGTGATGAACAATGAGAACACATGGACACAGGGAAGGGAGTACTACACACTGGGGTCTATTTGGGGGGAATAGGGGAGGGACAGCGAGGGGGGGGAGAGCTGGGGAGGGATAGCCTGGGGAGAAATGCCAAATGTGGGTGAAGGGGAGGAAGGCAGCAAAACACACTGCCACGTGTGTACCTATGCAACTATCTTGCCTGTTCTGCACATGTACCCCAAAACCTAAAATGCAATTAAAACATGTCCTCAGATAAAGAGGCATTAGAAGAATTTAAAAGGGCAACATCTTTTAATAACAGTTTTAAAGTATAAAGCCGTAGGCGCTTTGATAAGAATCTGCAATAGTACATTCATGGGATTTTTCAAGTCTTCATACAGGTCTCAAGCAAATGAGACAGCAAACCCTGGCTGCTATTTCTGACTGACATTCTAGCCTCCCACCTCTTCCCTCCACCATTCTCTCTTTTCCAGCTGAAGCCTGACCAATGTGGGACAGGCAGACCAAAATGACATCTTGGTGTGGAGTAGAGCCATGCCTGCCAGCAGGAATTACATGCCTCCTTGTATGAAGACATTTTTAACAGCCTCCTCCCACCCAAATTCATGTATCCTCTGTTTATCCAAAACTGACAGGAGAGAACGGCAGCTTTCCCGACCCTTACCTCCTGCCTCTCTGCTTCCCTAGAGCCTAAAAAGGGGTTTTCCTCCCTGCCTTATGGGTATTTTAATAGTGAAAATGGCCTTAGAGCAAATTGCCTTCCAATTGGGCCACTGCTTCCCATAATAGAGAAAAAAGGCTCCTTGCATCTCACCACAAGGACTAGGCAGGGCAAACCACTGCTGTGGAGACAACTTAGTCTCCTGATCTGCCTCCTCTATAGGTCCTACCCTCCTGATCACAAAGGCTTCCAGGGAAGTTGCAGTAAGTAACTCAGCACCTCATACAACAGCCAAATCTCCAAAGGGGAGATCACTTTCCCCAGGGACACTGCCAAGATGGCATCTATTCCCAGGACTACCTGTGTCCTCCTCAAGAAACAGCCCCCACGCTGGCCAGCCTTAACCAGATTTCAGGTTCCACCTAGCAACAGAGAGGGATGGTCCCTACAAAGATGCCACCTAGGACCGTGAAGAATTCTCTACAGACAAATGGAGCAAATCAGACCCTGTAGTCAAAGAAAGTGCAGTTTTCAAAGTCTTACCTCTAACCTGTGTCCCAGAAACCACGAGAACTAAGTAAAGGAGAATAGATATGTATGTGATCTTAGAGAACACTTCCAGGAAAAAAGTAGGGTGGAAGTGACTGGAGACTGCCTTCCCAAATTTCCATTAAATATCTGTGAAAACGTTTGAAAATAAAAATATGTTCTAAAGAAGCATGAAGAAAGTGAGCATCACCCAGATTCCAAGTCCTTCCTGCACTGGAGCATCAAACCTTGCTCACATAGCCCTTTTCCTGAAGATGCTATATTCCCTATTAAGTACCTGTAAGGTCTGGGAGTCCCTGGTCCTACTCCCCACCAGAGGCATAAACAGCGGCTAGCCAGCCTTCACCGTCTACCTATAGCAGGAGTGATGCCCTCAAGCCTTAGAAATGGTAAGTCATTGCTCCACTCATTTAAAAAATATTAGATAAGCCATTCCATTCACAAGAAGCTTCTTGTATTTGCCTGAACCTGAGTGGGTCTCTTTGAATTACGAGAGGATCTGAAAGAAAAGATACAGCTACAAGGGTAACTAATGTGGGAGAGGTAGTACAATACTGGCAACTTGCCGAGTCAGATACCACAAATATTACTGTAAGCATTCTTAAAGAAGAATCTGCAAGGAATTAAACCAAGGAGGAAGGGAAATAATATAAAAGACATTTAGAAAATATTAAAATTTGAAATGTCACATATTAAAACCTACAAGGCAGAGACAAAGCTGTATCCCTAAGTGTCTTTCATATAAATATTTGTATTATTTACAGCAAGAAGGAAAATGCATGAATTAAACATTCAAATTCATATTTTAGAAAACATTATGCCCTATTGAATGTATAATGAACAAAATTAAAGAAGGTAGAAGGAAAAATATTATATTTTTAAATAGAATTTAAGGCCAGGTGTTGCGGCTCACACCTGTAATCTCAGCACTTTGGGAGGCTGAGGCAGACGGAACACTTGAGTCCAGGAGTTCAAGACCTGGGCAACACGGCAAAACCCCATCTTTACTAAAAGTATAAAAATTAGCCAGGTGTGGCAGTGCACACCTGTAATCTCAGCTACTTGGGAGGCTGAGACACAAGAATCACCTGAATCCAGGAGGTGGAGGTTGCAGTGAGTGGAGATTGCTCCAGTGCACTCCAGCCTGGGCAAGCAAGCAAGATTCTGTCTCAAAAAATAAAAAATAAAATAAAAATAGAATTTAAGACATAAAAAGAATTTAAAACATAGTTTTAGAAAAACATATAATTTAAGACAAACAGAATTTAAGACAGTTTTAGAAAAAACTATAGAATAGTTTTTAAAATAGAATTTAAGACATAGTTTAGAAAACAGAAAGTGGCAAGCCTCTGGCAAATCTAATCACAGAAATGAGAAAACATATTAACAAAATGATAAATGAGAAGAATATAGCAATATATTCAGAGAAATTTTAAAACTAAAGATTAGCAATAAAAAAATGAAAATGCTATTAATAAATGAATCCCTTCCCATTTCACTAATTCCTTATATCCTTCCCCAAAAGATTTTCAGATATAAATCACTTTACTGGATACATCTTTCTTTCTTTCTCTCAGTATGACTCATTTCCATGCTATTAAAAACATTTCGAAACATGGAAAAGATGGGAAGCCATACAAATCATCAAGAGACTAAACAAATGCTGAAGTTACAAGGTATAATGAAATAAAAGACCACATTTATAATGGCAACAGAAACCAATAAAATTCACTAACAAATTTAACAAGAATTGCGGAAGATCTATATGAAGAAAACTTTAAAGCAATTAGAGGAACACAAAAGAAGATTTCAACAAATGAAAAATATGTCATGTTCTCCATGAGTTCCAACCTCATACGGATGTCAGTTTCTTCCAGGTTAATTTATAAATCCTTTCATCGTGTCAATAAAACTAACCAAACTGATCATAAAATTTACATAAAAAATAAACCAACAAGAGCCATAAAAATTCTCAAAAGGAATCTCTAGCACTCCTAGACATTACAATATTAGAAAATTTTTATAATTAAAAAGTGTGGTTCTGGCATACAAAAATGCAGACCAATGGAAGAGAAAAGAAAGTCCAGAAATAGATCCAAATACCTAAGTAACATTTCACATCAAAGGATAAGAAATGGACTATTTAACAAATGGTGTTGGGACAAATGGATAGACATCTGGGATGGAAATACAAAGTCAGATCTATTTATGACACCCTACCCTTGAATGAATTCCAAATTATTCAAGGATTTAAATTTTTAAAAAGGAAACTATTAAAGTACTGTAAGAAGATATGAGGGACTCCTTTTATAACTTAAGGCTAGAGAAAGTGTTTCTAACTATAAATCAAAATCCATGGGCACAGAGAAAAGAAAAAAATCATAAGCAAAATTAAAAGACAGTGGATGCCTGCTTCAATTGTGATGAAGACCTGAAGTGGTTGGGCAAATCCTCCCACAGATAATGAGTGTTAAACTGGAAAACATATATAAGGACAATTATCTGAAGGCCCCAGAAGGTGAACAAAAGGAGGCAGAAACTGGGGCAGATGTTCCTCTTAAAAGAAGATAACTGTGATGCTAAGAATTATAAAAATGTTTAACTGTTTGGGTCCGAAAGTGTTTTCCAACTTCCCCACTCCCACCCCAACACTGGCAAATGTCTATAGTTCTGAAGATTTAAGGTGGCAGAGGGTGGCGTTCAGTGCTGGCAGAGCAGCTGGAAATTTAGGGAGAAAATCCTGAAAGCAAGCAACAGAGAGCTAAGCAACAGGAGGGCAGAAAACATGAAAAATGACATACTTAAAGTGCTAGAAGAATAAATTCCCAAGCACTAATTCTATATACAGTGAAACTCTACCTCAAAAATGAGTATGAAATCAAGACATTTTCAGATCAGTACAAACTGAGAATGTGCTGCTGACAGAACTGAACCACAAGAAATATTAAAGAAAGTTGTTCAGGCTGAAGAGAAATAATACCAAAGGAAAACCTGGTTCTACAGAAAAACAAGTCTTTACAAGGCATGTGCCCTTTTAAATCAAAAATGATAAACGGTATTATTGGGTTTATTGTGTACATTAATATAAATATATGACAAAAAACAAACACAGTAAACTGTGGCATGGTTTCTGTTTTACCCGAAGCATTTTAACATTAGCTCTAAGTATGTTTTGCCAGTTGAACAATGCATAGTTTCAGCTCTGAAGAAACCACTAAAAAATGCAAAGAAGTAAAGCTAAAAGGCCAGTAGAGGATTAAAACGAAATATTAAATATACCCAATTAACATAAAATGAAGCAGTAATGGAGAAATAATGAGTGGCAAAGGAACAACAACAAAAAACCGATGAGATAAATAGAAAAACAGCAGACCAAAATCCAATGACAGAACTACACTAAATGTAAATGAACTTTAGTCCATCAAAAGGCAGAGGCTGAATTGATAGACTGCAAAAAAAGCAAAAACCGACTATATGTTGTTTACAAGCGATATGCTACAAATACAAAGACACCAAAGGGCTGGGAGTAAAAGGATGGAAAAAGATACACTGTGCAAATGAAGAGTGTAAGAAAGCTGGAGTAGGCCGGGTGCGGTGGCTCAAGCCTGTAATCCCAGCACTTTGGGAGGCCAAGGCAGGTGGATCATGAGGTCAAGAGATCGAGACCATCCTGGTCAACATGGTGAAACCCCGTCTCTACTAAAGATACAAAAAATTAGCTGGGCATGGTGGCACGTGCCTGTAATCCCAGCTCTTCAGGAGGCTGAGGCAGGAGAATTGCCTGAACCCAGGAGGCGGAGGTTGCGATGAGCCGAGATCACGCCATTGCACTCCAGCCTGGGTAACAAGAGTGAAACTCCGTCTCAAAAAAACAAAAAGAAAGAAAAAAGAAAGCTGGAGTAGCTATATTAATATTAGACAAAACAAATATCAAAATGAGCATTATTAGAGGCAACGAAGACATTCCATAATAATAAAAGAACGAATATATTCGGAGGATAATAATCATCGTTAAGTGTGTATGTACCTGTTAATAGTGCTTCAAAACACACCAAGCCAAGTTTGACAAAAAGAGAGAAAGAATAGACAAATCCACAAGCATAGAGATTTCAAGCCTCTCTTTCAGTAATTCATAAAAGTGCTAGGTAAAAATCCATAAAGGTATAAAAGATCTAAGTGATACTATCAAACATCTTAACTTAACTGAACTTTTAAGGAGGATCACACCAAACAATGGCAGAATCCATGTTCTTTCCAAGTGCATGTGAAACATTTCCCAAGACAGACTATAAAACATGTTTCTGTTTATTTCAAAAGATTGAAATTTTACAGGGTATATTCGTTAAATATAACTGATCTGAAATTAAATAATAATCAGACAGCCAGAAAACAACTAGAAAAGCATAAAATATTTGGAAATATTTAAAAAACCAAACACTTCTAAATAATACATGGGACAAAGAAGAAATCATGTGAAAATGTAGGGCAATTGTAGGGAATATTTTAAACTGAAAGGTAATAAAACCCAAAGTATTGACATCTTGGACAGAAATGTGTAGCTTTACACAACTGTATAAGAAGAAAAATATAAAACCAACGATTTTTTTAACGACCCAGGCAGGCCTGGCATGCCAGGAAGTACCATGGAGCCACCTGTGCCTAAAACCAACTATTTAAGCTTCCAACTTAAGAAGCTAGAAATAGAAGAGCAAATTAAAATCAAAGCATATTGAAAGAAAAGGTTAATACAGACTTTGAAATTTTCATATATTGCTAGTAGGAATGTGAAATGATGCCATCAATTTGAAAGCGTTTAGCAGTTTCTTTAAAAGTTACATATATACTTATCACAGGACCCAGCAATTACACACCTCAGGAGGCTGAGGCAGGAGAATTGCTTGAACCCGGGAGGTGGAGGTTGCAGTGAGCTGAGACAGCACCATTGCACTCCAGCGTAGGCAACAACAGCGAAACCCTGTTCTCAAAAAATGTTTAAAAATAAAAATAATTTTTTTAAAGAATAGCTTTATTCTTAGCATAAAGTGAATTGGCATAAAAAATTTTTTACAAACAAATAAAAAGAATAAGTAAATACATAAATATATCTTTATGCAAAAAGATGTTTATGACAATGTTAGAATCCACTAAAATGCTAGAGTGATTAAGTTCCTTATGGTTTATTCACCTGATAAAATAGTATATAGCCATCCAAATAGATTCCTATAAAACTTATGTAAACACAAAGAAAACCACTTAAAAGGTGAACATAAAATTGTATGTATGCTGTTTATTACAAATTGTAAACAAAAAAAGGACAAAAATAAAACTGACCCTGCCACTATTGGTGTTAGAATTATTAGTGACTTTTTCTTTCTCTCCAGCGTAATCATTAACTGTCCTAGGTATATTTGTTTAAAAACTTAGGACAGGTGAGTGAAAGAAAAATACTTACTCGGCAATGTCAGTATCGTTGCTGTTGCTGGTTTTACCAAGCCCGCTGGCCATGAACACACAGTTGATGATAACGGTGCTGATAATGAACATGCTGAACAACGTGGCCAGCATCCATTAAGGCAGATACATTGCAGGATGGCGCGAGTCATTTGCTATTGGGTAAGACTGGGAGTGCCCCTACTGGTCCCCGTTTTTGCAGGTGCATTTATCTTCTGACTGTGAGTGTTGGCTGAGAACAACTCACGACTGTCCCTTCCTGTGGGGAATTGTACCCTGCTGAATAGCAGCCTCCTCACTTGGAGAGCTACACACCCTCTTCCACACGTCTGACTGCCTTAAGCCCTCGCTTCAAAGTGGGACAATTCTGTGGTGCAATTTGTGCTCCAGAGTTCCTCATGGGATCAGTAGGAAGCCAACTCCACTGAGACTATATCCTTGCTTGGCTTCATTTTCTTCCCTTCTGCTTCCCTTTCTCCTTCTCCAGAAAGCATTCCTCTGTTAAATCACTTAAACAAGAATCCCTATATCAGGCTCTGCTTCTAGAGAACCAAACCCAAATACTTATTCATTGCCATTCTCCTCAATATTTAACTATATCTATCAACCCGTATCTTTTTCTCATCCCCCTGTCTAAAACTTCCTACGTCTCCCCCAACCCTTGCATACATCAGAAATGCTTAATCATTCCTACCTGCCTTTACGCTTTAAGACTGACATTGCAAACCCTACGTTTTAAGAGCCTGACAAGGGCCATAAATGGGTAAAATGTTCAGCCACAAGAGGGTGCAGAGGTGGTGAGACAGAGCTTACATGCCCCCTCCAAAGAGGCAGCAATTTCTTACTCCCCTGATTTTTGCCAGGTATTAACAGAAATGTAAACCTAGCCTTGCCAGTTTCCATCTTTCAAGAAAAGCTGGAAATCTGGAGTATTCGTGTTAGAAAGTGCTTTTGTAAAGTTTTATATACTGCATAAGTCCAACACAACACATTTATCAACTCAATATGGTGCCCAGGTTGCCAGTTTAACTCCTCAGGTGTCAGCTTAGATGCGCCTTCCTCTAAGAAGCCATCCTTGATGCCTCTGAAGCACAGCAGTGCCTTTCCCTGCTACCACTTTCACACTACCAATCTCACTAAAGAAATGGCCTGCCTTTCAATCCATCCCCTTCTGAGGCCACAGGATCCCAGAGAAGGAGATGACATCTTGTTCACATCCAGCACAGTTCCTGCCTACAGCAGTAGGCACTCAGCCAGTATCTGTGGAAATAATTCACTATTTGCTTTCATTCAATAACATGAACTATCTGGGGCACATGCACTTTTCAAATGATCTGGATTCAGTAAAAGGTGCAACGAAAGGATATGAATGGACTGAGACTCTAATGGCTAAACTTCTGATTGAATTGAAAGGTCCAAAAATGAACAAGGCACGCTTGGCACTGAAGCGGTAGATTGTTCTCTTTTTGTTTAACACCATAAATGTCTGCAGAACAAAACAAAACAAGAAAACACACACATATACAACAGGAATTAAATGCAGTGACAAAACAATATTTATCATTAATTCATTTAGACAAAATTATAACATAACTGTGGGGCTGTGGAATATGTACCCAATGGGATAATCCAGAGGAACCAGAGATGGAAAACATGGGACCTGAAAATACCAATATTAGGAGCATAGAGGAACAGCTGGGGAAAACAAAACCCTTAGTATTATACTCCATGGTACGTATCAATGGGGAAAGGGACTAGAAGAGAACTTAAGAGACAGAAATTGACCTTGGACATTTAGATTCAGCAGATTACTTTAAATTAGTTTGATTACTAATGAAAACTTTGTAATGAATCTTATGACAGTAAGTGACCTAGAGGATCCATGTTTGCTATGCCATGGGTCTAAGAAGTGCTGAGCGAAATACCAGTAAATTCTAACCTTGATGATCTTCAAGAAAAAAAGTCACCAAATTTTCTGGACTTGCTCTTTCTTTACCTCTGTGGACATAGGGGCAAATCTGCCTATGGTTCTTAACCAGCAGGGATGGTGCTCATTGCCCCACAGAAGGCATTTGGAAATGTGTGTGGGTGTTTGGGGTTGTCTGTTGTAATGATTATGGGTTCTACTGGCCTTTATTGGGAAGGTCTGGGGATGCTGAACAGGACACACTTGCCAATGTGCATTATGCCTCCCAAGGTGCCCAATGGAGTCCCACTGAAGAACACTGACCCTCTGCCCATTTTCTTCGCACGTGACTCCCCGGGCATTGGGAGTGAAACTGACCCTGGACAACAACCTGGCACTAACAGGCTTCTAACATCCACCCCCAAACCTCCCTCTTTCCATTCAGCTGTAATCTAGCTGTCCGCCTATCTGTCCCTATGGCTGTCAGTTATAAAAGCCTTCATAAATTAACAGTCATTCCTTTCTCCTCAACTCATAGCTCCTTCAGATTTGCAAAAAGTACTACTTGGCCACGTAATACCACATGTTCTCAGGCAGGAGAGACAAACCTCCGCACCCAGGCCAAAAGTCAGTACTGTGAGTGCTGCCTTGGTGCAGGTGCCAGAACCTCAGCCACTGCCAGCCATCAACCTTCCTTTAATGAGTTGCTGGGATTTACTGGTCTGATGGTCATCTGGCTGCAGGGAAAATATGTGCTAGGATATTTTTCTTTGCCCCCATAATAATGAAATGAGCCTTAGAGTTTTTCTTTTAAAAATATGAGCAAGAGCCCAAGACCTGCTTTGGAAATTCTGTGCCTTTGCTTTGAATAGACAGACAATTTTAGGGCAGAAACAAACCTCTCTTTGAGGTGAGTCGCCCCAGATGAATAAGTGGTACAATATGGCTCTCCTTCTGTGCCCTTTGATTTTGATATTTTATTGATGCCTCTTCTTACTGCTTTAAATATTTTAACTAATGATGCATTTACCCCTACCTGCCAGGGTTTTAATGATTAAAATGATGGGTACTAGCTCCTCCTGCCTGCCGACACTTCTTTACTTCTTTTCCCTGTTGCTCTTCAAAATGGGGCTTCTAAAGAGAAGCAGCCTGTGACGATAAAAAGCGTCCTCGGGTTTGCATCCTAGCTCTGTCACTCACTGGCTGCCTGACCTGGCTAAAGCCCCTTTTCCAGCTAGGCTCTGGGTTCCTCATCTGTAAGATAGAGTGCTAATGATGATCACACATACCTCACATGACAGCTGAGGGCACTGGTCATGTGAGATCAGGGGTGTGCAGAGCTCTAAATAAATGTGTCTTCTGATTTAAATGGAAGACCCAGACTAAGAAGCGGTGGTCCTAGAATTACCACCCCGGCTGGAATATTTCTGTTCTCTGACAATTGACAGCTGCACACCAAGCTGCTGCCTGACTCATGGGTCTCCTATCCAGCACTGAGGCAGAAGGAATCCTCTACAGTCGAGTCACCTCCAACAACTGTACCTCCAAGAAGGCCCTGGAATCCTGGGGCATCAGAAAAAGGAGAAATATTGGAATGTTTTTGCTTCTTCACTTCTTTCCCCCTTGCTTGTCCTTCCTACTTACACCCTACTTCCCTCTGTACACGTGGTCCTCATTTGCCTGGCAACCCTAAGTCTGTCCCAACTGAAGGACATGCAAATCAGGCAAACTTGTGTTGAAAGGTCAGTTTCTTATGGATGCCAGGCAGATGTTCTCAGCACCCCATATTTTCTAGGGCTTTCCCTAAGCTCCCAGCCTCCTCCCGCTCTGACCGCAGTGTGGCAAGGTGGGATTTCCAATCTCTACTGGATCACACAGCGGGATGATGATGGCAAGATCTTCTGAGCCATTCCTGAAAGCAGACAGTATGCAGACAACTGTGCTCACAGCCTCAGGCTCTAGAGCATCCTCTGGGAGCTCAAAGCTTACATTTCCTCACTCAGGAGCCCCTTCAAGAAGCCTTTATTAGAATTTCCCTGCCAGAACTGCATCCAGGCAGATAAAATAGCAAGGCTTTCACATATTTGCATTGAATTTACATACAATCTGCATGTGCCCACTTGGGTACCATTTCTCTTAGATTTCATTTATTGAGCTCCTACTATGTATCAAGTGTTGGTCTGAGCCCTACTGGCCTCATTTAATAGCCTAGAAAGCCTATTATCCAAGAGTTTTTAAGGTAAAATCTTGTTACATAATGAGCATTTCTGGACCATGATACTAATGCTTTACATCAGCATAATGTAGGATGTAGGATGCCATAAAGTGCTTTCCCAGCATATCCATACTCTAAGGTAGGAACATCAGGCATCACTTCTATTTTACAGATTTTAAAAGGGAAGGTTTGTAAAGAGACTTGCCCAGAGTCATAAAGCCAATCACTTGAAACAGCCTGCAGCTGACTTCTGGGACTACTAGTCCAGTCCTCTCTCCAGACTTCATTTGTGTTTTCTCTGTTTTCCGTTTACCCTTTTGCAGTCCCCCACCCTCATCTTCTCCCCTAACACATGCATTTCAGAGAAGAAATGAGGGCTGAAAAGGGTTTTCAGGACTATGAAGGCAATGCAGGGGATGACAGCAGTGCAGAGGCACGGCCTGCCAGCTGTAAGGCCCAAGTTTGTGTTTGGAGAACCGGTAACAGCAGTTACAACGGCATGGTTACAACACCCCACCTCCTTACGACGTACCTTGTGATCTCTGTAGAACGGGTCCAAGTCTTCCAGGGGCTTTCCTATGAGATCTTGGGGAATGTTACCATAGAGCTTGGGCAGCTTCCTGGAGACCTTCAGGTCAAGCTGAGGCCGGGGCTGGGGCACTTCTCCTGTCTGGTCCTTAGACTTCTTTTTCTCCTTTTGGATGGCAATCCGCTTCTCAATTGCGGCCAGAGAGTCAGAAGTGAAGGGGCGGAAATTCCGCTCATCTGGGAAGATTACTGGGTAGCATCTGTCATCCATCTTCACCCTCAGGACAGAGACAAGCCACAGATCCTGAGAGTCCTCAGGAGGCAGGAATAAAAGGATGGTGTCACAAGGACCTACAAGAGCTGAGCTGAGGTCAGGGGGCTTGGGAGCTGACAGGCTGTGAAGATCAGAAGAGACGACCACCACTGTGGGTATAGCAGGAATTTTCGGCATAGACGGAACCAAAGCAGGGCATCATTCCTGGAGGACCTGGCAAGAGGTGGGAAATTAAGTTCAGAAACAAGTGAGCAGAAGAAGCCCACTTTCTAAAACTGAAACCCAGGCATCACTCAAGACAATAAGGCTGAGCTGGCTCAGCTGCTGAAGTGAGACCTGTAAGTAGCAGGGGAGCGGCCGCCATGGCCCAAACAAGAAGAGGAAGAAGAGGGAATCGACTGGACCATAGGTATGGGTTGCAAAGGCAAAACTATAAGTGCAGGGTCTTTCGTTGCATCTGGTCAGCAAAGTTCTTAAAACATGATGAGATGGGAACAAAAGAGCCGTAAACACTGGCATGAACTGCGATCTGTGCCAGCTCCCTCACGCCTAGGATTCCAACCCTAAGAAAGCAGAAAGAGTTTGTTAATAGGGTTACTCTATCATAGGATAATAGCCTCTTTGAGGACTTTCTCTACAGCTCCAGGGTTTAAACTGGACACTGAAAACAAGCAGTAGTGTTCAGGCTGAATGCCTCTATTCCCCATGCCAGGCATCCTCTTGCTTTCTTATTTACTAGATGCTAGTCTAGGGCTGACTCTTATACCCACCCCAGGGAATTATAGTAAGGAATCCAACATATCCCTGGTTCGTTAATTCAACAATTATGTGGCTGTGTCTGTTCTTGGCATGGTGCTAGGCATGGTGAAGAAACACAGTCCCTGGTCCAACAGCTACACTGTCCTGGAGTAGTAGAAAAGACATAGACAGGAAATTAAAATAGAACAAATGTTACTACTACAGGGAGAAGTAATGGGGCTCTATCTACATGTAGGATAAGTTGTCTAATTATAGGGTACATGTCTCATCACAGGACAGATATCTCATCACAGGATATGTGTCTCATCATGGGACAGGTATCTCATCATAGGATACATGTCTCATCACAGGACAGGTGTCTCATCACGGGATACGTGTCTTATCACGGGACAGGTGTCTCATCACGGGATACGTGTATCATCACAGGATAAGTGTCCCATCACAGGACAGGTGTCCCATCACGGGACAGGTGTCTCATCACGGGATATGTGTCTCATCACAGGATAAGTGTCCCATCACGGGATAGGTGTCCCATCATGGGATAGGCGTCTCCTCACGGGATACATGTCTCATCAGGGAAGCAGGGGTTGTTGTCCAAAGCTTTAATGTCTAAATGAATACCTCAAGGAGATATAAGACTTAGGACAAGAAAAAAGGGGACCATTAGGATGTTGCAGGGAGAGCAAATAGTGTGTACAGAAGAAACCCTTGGCTGAGAAAGAGCATGATGTCCAGCAACCGGTCCTGTTTGCCAGGAATGGAGATTTCATGGAGTGGAATGGCCAATAGGGCTTTACTCCGCAGAGGGAGAGGTGTGCATGCCTGCAATCCTTGGTAAAGACCATGGACTTACCTGAGGATAACGGGGAATTGCTAAAGGTTTGGGGTTTCATTACTATCATTACTACTACTATTATTATTCTTATTATTATTGTTATTACAGAGAAGAAACACTATCAGATTTGTCTTTTTTTAAAAAAAAAAAAAAGAAAAGAAAAGCCATTCTAACTATTAGGAATTATAGGGATGTGGATAGAGCTGGAAGATCCTTATCTTTAGCAAACTAACTCAGGAACAGAAAACCAAATGTCACATGTGCTCACTTATAAGTGGGAGCTAAATGATAGGAGCGCATGCACACAAAGAGGGGAACAACACACATTGAGGCCTATGTGGCCTATGGGAAAGCAGAGGGTGGAGGAGGGAAAGGATCAGGAAAAATAAGTAATGGGAACTAGGCTTAATACCTGGATGATGAAATAATCTGTACAACAAAACCCCATGACACAAGTACACCTATGTAACAAACCTGCATGTGTACCCCTGAACTTAAAATACAAGTTAGGAAGATGGCACTGTAGGACCAACTCAGGATTGCAGCTCTCAGTGAATCCGCAGACGGTAAGTGGATGCCACATTTCCAGATGGATCTTTATTGCCCACAGTCCAGGAGATTCCCAGGGGTAGGAGCCGCACAGGCCGCCAGCCCGGCTGTTTGGCCGGCGTGGCTGTTTGGGCTGGGGCCACAGCACAGCGGCACTCCGTATAAAGTACACTGGTTTGGTTGCCCTGTTAAAACGGCAATTGGAGATTTCAGAAGGCAGATTAGCACATTCATCTGATTAAACAGGACTTAAACAGAAAACCAGGCCAGGAGATTCCCGGGCAGCAACGAGATTCCAGCCGGCACAGTGGGTCACTGCACGGGAAATCACACAGATCCTGGCGCCCTTTCAGCAGGTGACTGGAACACCTGGGAGAGAGTCAACTTCAACTTAAAAAAAAAAAAAAAGGGCTCTGAGGCAGGGAGCCAGGTGATCAGGCTCGGCGGGTCCCACCCCCACAAAAACAAACAAAACAGCAATTGGAAATGTTCGGGGTTGAGAGTTTCATGGCAAGCACCGCTAAACCCAGGACAATGCAGCTCGGAGGGGGAGGGGCGTTCACCATTACTGAGGCACTTGACCCCTACCGAGGTACACTGCCATTGCTGATGCAGCCTGCCATTGCCAAGGCAACCCGCCGCTGCCAAGGCAACCCACCATAACAGAGAGAGTCTGCCACTACAGAGGCAGGCCATCATCACCACAGCAGCTCTAACCACACCCGTATAAACAGGACTACAGGGAATGACACACAGCAGCAGGGCGGAGCCCACAGCAACAGGGCGGAGCCCACAGCAACAGGGCAGAGCCCATGGCAGCTCAGCATAGCCACTACAGGCAAGCAGTGATTATACTGCCTCCTTGCTGGGCAGGACAGTGCAATGGATACTCATAAATAAAGCCCTAACTCCCCG
The DNA here is from genome assembly GCF_049354715.1 of Callithrix jacchus. Classification (NCBI taxonomy): domain Eukaryota; kingdom Metazoa; phylum Chordata; class Mammalia; order Primates; family Cebidae; genus Callithrix; species Callithrix jacchus. Next base: position 76,813,088 of record NC_133518.1, read on the forward strand.
GGACAGAGCACCTGAGAAAAAAAAGGGGCTTTATAAGTTCTGCTGCAGCAGACTTAAACATACCTGCCTAGCAGCCCTGAATGAACAATGGAGCTCACAGCTCAGCACTTGGGCTCCTATAAAGTACAGACAGTCTCCTCAAGCAGCTCCCTGACCCCCATATATCCAAAGAGTCACCTCACAAAGGACTGGGATCAGACTGACATTTGGTGGGCATCATTCAGGGACAAAGATAGCAGAAGAAGAAACTGGTAGCAACCCTCACGGTTCTGCAGCTGCTACAGGTGTACCCCAGGCAAGCAGGGCCTGGAGTGGACCTCAGTAGTCCTATAGCAGAGGGGCCAGACTGTTAGAAGGAAAACTAAGTAACAGAAATACTTCATCATCAACAATCTGGACGTCCACTCAGACACCCAATTGAAAAATCAGCAACTACTCAGATGACAGGTGGATAAATCCACAAAGATGGGAAGAAACCAGTGCAAAAAGGAGGAAAACACCCGAAATCAGAACACGCCTCCTACAAGGGACCACAACTCCTCACCAGCAAGGGAACAAAGCTGGATGGAGAATGAGTGTGATAAAATGACTTCAGAAGGTGGTTAATGAGAAACTTCTGTGAGCTAAAAGAACACGTTCTAACTCAATGCGAAGAAACTAAGAACCTTGAAAAAAGACTTGAGGAAATGATAACAAGAATGGACAACTTAGAGAGGAATATGAGTGAATTGAAGGAGCTGAAAAACACAACATGAGAACTTTGCGAAGCATGCACAAGTCTCAACAGCCGAATTGACCAAGCAGAAGAAAGGATATCAGAAGTCGAAGATCAACTCAATGAAATAAAATGAGAAGCCAAGATTAGAGAAAAAAGCACAAAAAGGAATGAACAAAGTCTCCAAGAAATGTGGGACTATGTGAAGAGACCTAATCTACGTTTCATAGGTGTACCTGAAGGTGACGAAGAGAACGAATCCAAGCTGGAAAATACTCTTCAGGATATTATCCAGGAAAATTGCCCCAACCTAGCAAGGCAGGCCAATATTCAAGTCCAGGAAATACAGAGAACACCACAAAGATATTCCGCAAGAAGAGCAACCCCAAGGCACATAATCATCAGATTCAACAAGGTTGAAATGAAGGAGAAAATACTAAGGGCAGCCAGAGAGAAAGGTCGGGTCATACACAAAGGGAAGCCCATCAGACTCACAGCAGATCTCTGGGCAGAAACCCTACAAGACAGAAGGGGAGGGGGGGCCAATATTCAACATCCTTAAAGAAAAGAACTTTCAACCCAGAATTTCATATCCAGCCACACTGAGCTTCATAAGTGAAGGAAAAATAAAATCCTTTGCAAACAAGCAAGTACTCAGAGATTTTGTCACCACCAGGCCTGCTTTACAAGAGCTCCTGAAAGAGGCACTGCACATAGAAAGGAACAACCAGTACCAGACATTCCAAAAACATACCAAATGCTAAAGAGCATCAACAAAATGAAGAATCTGCATCAACTAATGGGCAAAACAGTCAGCTAGCATCAAAATGGCAGTATCAAATTCACACATAACAATATTAACCCTAAATGTAAATGGGCTAAATGCACCAATCAAAAGATACAGACTGGCAAATTGGATAAAAAGCCAAAACCCATCAGTGTGCTGTATCCAGGAAACCCATCTCACATGCAAGGATACACAAAGCCTCAAAATAAAGGGATGGAGGAAGATTTACCAAGCAAACAGAGAGCAAAAAAAGAGCAGGAGTTGCAATTCTCATCTCTGATAAAATAGACTTTAAAGCAACAAAGATCAAAAGAGACAAAGAAGGACATTACATAATGGTAAAAGGATCGATACAACAAGAAGAGCTAATGATCCTATATATGGACCCAATACAGGAGCACCCAGATATATAAGGCAAGTTCTTAATGACTTACAAAGAGACTTAAGACTCCCACAAAATAATAGTGGGAGACTTTAACACACCACTGTCAATATTAGACAGATCAACCAGACAGAAAATTAATAAGGATATCCATGACTTGAACTCAGACCTGGAACAAGCAAACCTGATAGACATTTACAGAACTCTCCACCCCAAATCCACAGAATATACATTCTTCTCAGCACCACATCAAACCTACTCTAAAATTGACCACATAATTGGAAGTGAAGCACTCCTCAGCAAATGCAAAACAACTGAAATAATAAAAAACACTCTCTCAGACCATAGTGCAATCAAGTTAGAACTCAGAATTCAGAAACGAACTCAGAACCGCACAGCTTCATGGAAACTGAACTGGCTCTTGAATGTTGACTGGATAAACAATGAAATGAAGGCATAAATCAAGAAGTTCTTCAAAACCAACGAGAACGAAGACACAACATGCCAGAATCTCTGAGAAACATTTAAAGCAGTCTCCAGAGGAAAATATATAGCTATAAGTACCCACATGAGAAGAGTGGAGAGATCCAAATTGACATTAAAATTGAAAGAGCTGAAGGAGCAAGATCAAAAAAACTCAAAACCTAGCAGAAGACAAGAAATAACTAAGATCAGAGCAGAACTGAAGGAGATAGAGACACGAAAAACCCTTCAAAAAAGTAATAAATCCAAGACCTGGTTTTTTGAAAAGATCAACAAAATAGACGGACCACTAGCCAGATTGATAAAAAAGAAAAAAGAGAATAACCAAATATATGCAATAAAAAACGATAAAGGAGAAATCACCACAGATTCCACAGAAATTCAAACCATCATCACAGAATATTACAAACAACTCTATGCACATAAACTAGTAAACCTGGAAGAAATGGATAAATTCCTGGACACTTGTGTCCTCTCAAGGCTAAACCAGGAGGAAGCTGGAACTATGAATAGACCAATAACAAGGTCTGAAGTTGAGGCAGCAATTAAGAGCCTACCACACAAAAAAAGCCCAGGTCCAGATGGGTTCACAGCCGAATTCTACCAGGCACACAAAGAGGAGCTGGTACCATTCCTTCTGAAACTATTCCAAATAATCCAAGAAGTGGGAATCCTTCCCAATTCATTTTATGAGACCAACATCATCCTGATGCCAAAACCCGGCAGAGACTCAACAAGAAAAGAAAACTTCAGGCCAATATCCATGATGAACATAGATGCAAAAATCTTCAATAAAATACTGGCAAGCCAATTGCAACAGCACATCAAAAAACTTATCCACCATAATCAAGTAGGCTTCATTCCAGGGATGCAAGGCTGGTTCAACATATGCAAGTCTATCAACGTAATTCACCACATAAACAGAACCAAAAACAAAAACCACATGATTATCTCAATTGATGCAGAGAAGGCCTTTGACAAAATTCAACAGCCCTTTATGCTAAAAACCCTCAATAAACTCGGTATCGATGGAACGTATCTCAAAATAATAAAAGCTATTTATGACAAACCAACAGCCAATATCATACTGAATGGGCAAAAACTGGAAGCATTCCTTTTGAAATCTGGCACTAGACAAGGATTCCCCTTTTCACCAGTCCTATTCAATATAGTACTGGAAGTTTTAGCCAGAGCAATCTGGCAAGAAAAATAAATAAAGGATATACAATAGGAAAGGAGGAAGCCAACTTGTCTCTATTTGCAGACGACATGATAGTATATCTAGAAGACCCCATCATCTCAGCCCAAAACTCCTGAAACTGACAAGCAACTTCAGCAAAGTCTCAGCATATAAAATCAATGTGCAAAAATCACAAGCATTCCTATACACCAATAACAGACTTAAAGAAAGCCAAATCAAGAACGAACTGCCATTCATAATTGCTATAAAAAGAATAAAATACCTAGGAATACAACTCACAAGGAAAGTAAGGGACCTCTTCAAGGAAAACTACAAACCACTTCTCAAGGAAATAGGAGAGGACACAAACAGATGGAGAAACATTCCATGTTCATGGTTAGGAAGAACCAATATCGTGAAAATGGCTATACTGCCCAAAGTAATTTACAGACTCAACGCTATCCCCATCAAGCTACCATTGACTTTCTTCACAGAACTGGAAAAAAACCACCTTGAACTTCATATGGAACCAAAAGAGAGCCCGCAGAGCCAAGTCAATTCAAAGCAAAAAGAACATAGCGGGAGGCATCACACTACCGAACTTCAAACTATACTACAAGGCTACAGTAATCAAAACCGCATGGTACTGGTACCAAAACAGAGATACAGACCAATGGAACAGAACCGAGGCATCGGAGGCAACACAACATATCTACAACCATACAATCTTTGATAAACCTGACATAAACAAGCAATGGGGAAAGGATTCCCTGTTTAATAAATGGTGTTGGGAAAACTGGCTAGCTATATGCAGAAAGCAGAAACTGGACCCCTTCCTGACACCTTACACTAAAATTAACTCCAGATGAATTAAAGACTTAAACATAAGACCTGGCACCATAAAAACCCTAGAAGAAAATCCAGGCAAAACCATTCAGGACATAGGAGTAGGCAAGGACTTCATGACCAAAACACCAAAAGCATTGGCAACAAAAGCCAAAATAGACAAATGGGACCTAATCAAACTCCACAGCTTCTGCACGGCAAAAGAAACAGTCACTAGAGTGAATCAGCAACCAACAGAATGGGAAAAAATTTTTGCAGTTTACCCATCTGACAAAGGGCTGATATCCAGAATTTACAAAAACTCAAACAGATTTACAGGAAAAAAACAAACAAGCCCATTCAAAAATGGGCAAAGGATATGAACAGACACTTTACAAAAGAAGACATACATGAAGCCAACAAACATGAAAAAATGCTCATCATTACTGGTCATCAGAGAAATGCAAATCGAAACTACCTTGAGACACCATCTCATGCCAGTTAGAATGGCGATCATTAAAAAATCTGGAGACAACAGATGCTGGAGAGGATGTGGAGAAATAGGAACACTTTTACACTGCTGGTGGGAGTGTAAATTAGTTCAACCATTGTGGAAGACAGTGTGGCGATTCCTCAAGGACCTAGAAATAGAAATTCCATTTGACCCAGCAATCCCATTACTAGGTATATATCCAAAGGACTATAAATTATTCTACTATAAGGACACATGCACACAAATGTTCATTGCAGCACTGTTTACAATAGCAAAGACCTGGAACCAACCCAAATGCGCATCGATGATAGACTGGACTGGAAAAATGTGGCACATAAACACCATGGAATATTATGCAGCAATCAAAAACGATGAGTTCGTGTCCTTTGTAGGGACATGGATGAATCTGGTGAACATCATTCTCAGCAAACTGACACAAGAACAGAAAATGAAATACCACATAGTCTCACTGATAGGTGGGTGATGAACAATGAGAACACATGGACACAGGGAGGGGAGCACTACACACTGGGGTCTATTGGGGGGAATAGGGGAGGGACAGTGGCGGGGGGAGCTGGGCAGGGATAGCATGGGGAGAAATGCCAGATGTGGGTGAAGGGGAGGAAGACAGCAAATCACACTGCCACATGTGTACCTATGCAACTATCTTGCATGTTCTGCACATGTACCCCCAAACCTAAAATGCAATAAAAAATAAATAAATAAAAATAATATACAAGTTAAAAAAAAAAAGTCCCTCTGTTGGGGACTGAAAGAGCTTGAGGGAGGAGGATGAAGGCGAGGCTGCAATCAGAGAAGTGGGCTGGGAAACAGTTGCAGGAACTCAAACTGCAGGGGATGACCTAATGACACGGGTGGATTTGAGAGTCAATAAATAGCCTTGACACATGATTAATGGGAAGAGAGGGGCTGAAGGGATGGTCCTCATGGAGATTCCTGGCTTGGGCATCTGGGAGGACAGTGTGGCCACTCACTGAGACAGAGTGCAAGAAAAGGCAGGCCCTGCGGGGAATACATTTGCACACTGCATTGAAGCTTCCTGGGGGACCTGCCAGTGGAGAGAACCCAGGGGCACCTGAATACAGGGAATCACAGTTCATGCATGTCAGGCTCTGAAAACAGCATGAAAGCAAAGAAATGTAGCAAAAATTTCTCTTGAAACTTCCTCAGGAAGGCACCATACTAAAGAGGCATCCCAACTCATTACTACAACTGGCTTTTCTTCCACTGCCAGAACCAGACACTCTTTCTTCAGGTTAGCCCCAAACAAAGTAGTTGGATTGTGTTTCAGGGCCATGATAAAGGCAACGTAAGAGTCTTCAAGTATGCTATGTAGGGCAAGCAATGAGAACACTGTGAGAGCCACGTATCAGCTGAAACCAAATGGAGGACTGTAGATTCATCACATTCTACCCCATAGCGTCAAGCTCAGTACCGATAGACCTGAATGACAAAATTGCCCACGCTATTTAAATGGCCCCCTCCTCATGAACATGTATGATTGAATTTGTGTGAATGAAGTGAGCATGTAATGAGACTCCGCTGCATTTGACTCTAGAGCTCAAGAAGGAAATTTAATTCAGAGCGTAAGTCTTTTGCAGTGAACAGCATATGGGTGCTAGTCAGTCCTGTAAAATGGAAGCACTGGGAAAGACCCCGGATGGCAAAAACCGGACCCTATGCTCGGTTACAGCAAGGAGCCTGGTGGCGGGTCGTGCTGCCATTCTAATGTGTCAATTAAAGAAGAAGCTGGACACATTCACCCTGCCATTTTGATCTGGGAGATATTTTGCCTGGGTGAGAAAGAGAAACTTGCTTAAAATAAATAACACAAAACAAAACTGACAACCCCTGAAACTACACACATTAAAATTTGTTATAGATGATTAAAAACAAAACCTGAAGAACCACATCTTAAAAGTAACATTGGCTGGGCGCGGTGGCTCACGCCTGTAATCCTAGCACTTTGGAGGCCAAGGCGGGTGGATTACCTGAGGTCAGGAGCTCGAGACCAGCCTGACCAACATGGTGAAACCCCATCTCTACTAAAAATACAAAAATTGGCTGTGGGTGGTGGTGTGCGCCTGTAATCCCAGCTACTCAGGAAGCTGAGGCGGGAGAATCACTGGAATCCAGGAGGGGGAGGTAGCAGTGAGCTGAGATCGCGTCACTACACTCCAGCCTTGGCAACCCAGCCAGACTTTGTCTCAAAAAAAAAGAACATTGAGACCAGGCACAGTGGCTAACAACCGTAACTTCAACACTGCCAAGGCAGGCAGATTGCTTGAGATGAGGAATTTGAGCCCAGCCTGGCCAACGTTGTGAAACGCTGTCTCTACTAAAAATGCAAAAATTAGCCGGGTGTGGTGGTGTGTGCTTGTAATCCCACCTACTCAGGAGGCTGAAGCACAAGAATCTCTTGAGCCCAGGAGGTGGAGTTTGCAGAGGCTGAAATCGCACCACTGAACTTGAGCTTGGGTCACAGAATGAGACTCTGTCTCAAAAAAAAGAAGTAGCATTGGAAACTGCAAAAATTGACCCAGGAAAAGGAAAACTGAATAAAAATTATCAACTCAAATAAGTCTGACAAAATGAAACCACATGCAGTATGCAGTAAAATTTCCTTATTAACTAAAAAGCAATTAATGGAAGAATCAAATGTTCTTTAAAACTAAACTCAGGAAAATTAGACTGTGAAAATCAAGGCTGGATCCGCAAAATAGATAAACTTGATAAATTAATAGAAAATCAAGATGGCACACGCTATAATTGGTAAAATTTGGAATGATTCAAATCCTTGTGGTGAAATTTGTACAGAAATACTTAGTTCTGAACATTTTCTGTACAGAAAATAGATTGCATTGCTAGGAAATTGATCGAGGAATTAAACTAGCTAAGTGCAATTGTTTTGCAAGTCCTGCAAACAAATTTGAAGATCAAATCTTCAGATACTGAATGACTTTACAAAATAATTATTTGAGTATATGCTTCCAGACAATGAAAAGAGAATCCAGAAAAGCAGGATGCATGGAATCCAAGACACTGTGTCCTTAACCCAAAAGTGCCATAAAATCAATAGTCAGCCACACATCAATAGGCTTCAGACGCAATTGCTCAACTGCCATGGCAGATGTATAACTATGTAACAGACCTGCACGTTCTGCACGTGGATCCCAGAACTGAAAATTTAATTTTAAAAAGAAGAAGAAGCAGCAGCAATTGCTCCAACTAAATAGAAAAGTCAGAGAATCCTGGGAAAAATCTTTAAAGTATAAAGAAAATTTTATATAACAAAGAGTATGTTTAAGAAAATGGTTTTTCCACATGTTAAAAGAAAGACAATGAGAAATTCCATCAAAATTTGAATTTGAAGACGTACTTCAAAAGTCATGGTTTATAGGTAAAGCCAATTAAATTATTTCAGCCCTGATACCATGCCATTTTGACAGGAACCTTGGTAAGGACCATCCTTCAATATAATAGAAAAAATAAGAGAATTCATTTGACCTTGACACTTAGAATGTGCAGCAGAGAGTCAGTAATACCAGCGTCCATTTCTTTACCTTTATTATGGGTCCAAATATAGCACAGTTCTTGGTTTTGAAGAAAGCAGCTACAAAATCATTAGATAATTCAGGTTATTAGTTTTTAATTCTCACAATCCTAAAGATAAAGCAGAATTAATTATAAGTATATAATAGAATACAAATGCTATAAAGGTTATAAAATTTTACTGCAAGCTGGACTTGGCGAGAAAAAGTGAAGGGAAGATTAAGGACACCAATTTTCTCACCTTAAATACTTGGAGAGTCAAGACACTCTATGAAAGGTTGGTCAAGCCATATAAGAATAAGTTTATTCTGGCCGGGCTCAGTGGCTCACACCTGTAATCCCAGCACTTTGGGAGGCTGAGGTGGGCAGATCATGAGGTCAGGAGTTTGAGACCTGACCAACATGGTAAAACCCTATCTTCACTAAAAACACAAAAAATTAGCTGGGTGTGGTGATGTGTGCCTAAAACTACTTGGGAGGTTGAGGCAGAAGAATTGCTTGAACGCAGGAGGCGGAGGCTGCAGTGAGCAGAGATCTTGCCATTGTACTCCAAAGCAAGACTCCGTCTCAAAAGAAAAAAAAAGAATAAGTTTATTCCTTAAAATTACACAGATAAGTACAAAACCAAAATTTAAATACAGATAACAAAAACTGGAAGAATCATGTGGAGCACAGAAGGATTACCGTCAATAAGCTGAATTCCTCATCTCCCATAGGAACAATTCAGAAACTTCTACTCAATCTTGATAAATCAAGAAATAGCAGTATAAGCTAATTTAAAGTTAGACTCCCAACACACAAATATGTACAATGATTGTTTTGTCAATTTAAAATAAAATAGTCCCAGGGCATAGTAGTTCAAAGAAAGAAAAATAAGATAAAACTTGAAAAAGTTTAAAGAAAGAAAGAGAGGCCATGACCAGAATTTAAAACGTTTTAAGTGGGACTGAGCATAGAGGTAAAAGTGGAGACATTTTACTTTTCATGTTATATCCTTCTCAACATCATGTTCTTCTTAGCTATTTGAATTACGTGCTTGTGTTGTTTTTACAGGATTGCAAAAGGACTGTGGAAATCCTTCAGGGGATCAAAACATCTTCTGATTCCAACTAGAGAAACAAGTTATCAGGCACAATGACAGGCTCCAAATCCCCTTGGGCCATGAAGGAAACAAGCATCATCTCAATTTGCAGGAGTTGTAAACTGGGAGGCTGGCCACACGTGTGTTACAACTTGACATGGGGAATGACAGAGCCTGAGAGAGCAGTGAGGAGTCCCTGCAAGACCTGCCTGAGCCGAGGGGCCAGTCTTGCAGGGTGGCCCAGGCCGCCTGGCACAGGGAACTCTGCAACTGCTCCTCCAAGGACTGGCCTACTCCCGCCGAACAGGCAGAAAGCAAACATCCAGGAGAGAGGACTAAGGCCTCACTTTCCAAAGCTGCAAGCTTTATAGGAGCATAGAGGCCTGACCTCCCATGGTTCATTCATCCATGTACTGGGCTCTGGGGATGCAAAGGGATGTAAAACTCCAGCTTATTCCAATCTGTGGGGACCAGGTGAAGAAATGTTGGAGGATGAAACCACGCATGTGTACAGCTGCACCAGCTGCAATCACTGGGTGCTGTGGGAGCCCCGAAGGAGGCATGGTGATGAGGAATCAGAAGTCGTTTCACTGGGAGGAGAGAGGGAGGTGGCCTAGCTAGTGGGCAACGCAGTGTGAAAGCACTGGGGGCTGCACACGAGCTCCTGGCTCTTATTCATTAATTTCCCTGTAGTTACAATAGTCACATAGCCTCACTGTGCCCTCCAGCTCACTCTCCACCCTTCCCCACCCTGCTCAGTGAGGCGAAGCTGATACACACGTAGTCTCCCGTGGGATCTCTCACACTCTGGCTTATGGTTGGGTTTGGCTGGTAAGAGGTATGCAGCAAGTGACTCAGAAAATGCTGGGAGAGTGAGGGCAGGGACTTCTCCCCAGCTCTCCCCTGATGGTGGCCATGGGCCACGGCACCTGCAAGGTGACCCATCCACAGGGCTCACACCTCCCTTCCCTCGCCTCTTCTGATGTGGGGTGTAATGGCACCTCACTCTCACCAACCCGAGAAATGCACGGTCACCTGCTTCTGTTAACGGTACATTGCCCATACCTTCATAAAAAGTCCCTTTAATAAAATATCCTCAGAATGTTCAATTTGAACATGTCATCTGTTTCCTGCTGGGGCCCTGGCTGATAGAGTCATTCATTAAATACAATTTAGAAAACAAGAAGAGGAAATGACTACCCACAAGCCACAGCCATCTGATACACGCAAGCTTTAATTTTGGTGTATTTCTTTGCAGTAGCCCCTTCTTCTGTATATTCCACATGACTGGCATTATCCTGTATAACAATTTTAAATGGTCACTTTTTCACTAAACCCTGTAACACAAACATTTTTAATAAAGATAGCTATTATTTCATAGTGTCTATGCTGTTCCAGGTGAAATTTGGGGTGTGTTGACGTACATTATCTCATTTAACTTTAAAAACAATGTATAAGGGAAATACTATCCTGGGGGGTTACTGAATGAAACGTTCATCTAGAATTAAGGTGAATTATTTATGGCCTTCTCTCAAAGGTCCGAGGCCTTAACCTTATACCTTCCTCACCTGGTGTTTCTAGTTTTCTCTTTAGGCAAAGAGCAAACTGATGCCCCGATTCTCATACTTTACCCTAACCAGTAAAGGAAATCTCAAGAGGTTTGTAACTGCTCACCTGGAACATTTCAGCATAGATCTGGTCCATACAATCTGGAATGCCAGAGGTCCACACTGGGGTTAATAAGAGCTATGAACGAGGGGCTAAACAAAGGGGCAAATGCTTTCAATGAATTATCTTTCAGAATTTCCCCAGAAATCTACAACGTGGGGGTTACATCATCCCCATTTTGCATAAGATAGTAGGTCTTACAGAAATTGAGAAAACTTGCCTATGATCACATAAGTAAGTGCTGGAAAATCTCAAGCCAAAGCAATCCCATGCCAGGCCTTGTACTCTTAGCCACCATGGAATACAATTCCACAACCTATTTCTTTGTGCTTATAACTAAGATATCCCCAAGGAGGGGGAAGAAGGGAGTCAAGAGGAGAAAGCCTCATGAACCTCCGGCTAGGCTGGGCTGCGTCTATGGCAGCCTCACTGTGTGTGACATGCCTCCCAGGACCTCAGCACTGCCACCTCCTCATTCACATGTCAGTCCTACAGGCATTCCACTGGCCCCATCATGACACTCTTGTCCACCACCCAAGCCACGCAGCTTAATGGTAGATGTGCCCTACAGAAAGCCACCTCATTCGCTTTAGGTAGCAACCTGAACAAGCTCTTAACTTTGATGATACATAATCCATGTTTATTAATGTAAGTTACCAAAAATAAAAAAAAGATATCTCCTTCCCTCTTCATAGATCCCATAAGAAAATCAGAAAGCCAATGAACATGTTCAGAGTTTAATGAAACTGATCTCAATTCAAAGTCAAGATTAATTTGCTAGCTCTTCAGTAAAGAAGCCATGCATGTCAATTAAATAAATTGATTTAACAAATTGGCAACAGGGAATTCAAAAAATATTTGGAGGATTTTTACCATCGCCTCAGATGGAGACAAGAAATGACCTCTTCTAGCAAAGTCCAGTTGCTGACACAAAGTCCAGGGTTAGAGCACCTATTAGGCCAGCCAGCTCTCTCCTGCCCTGTGAGCCCAAACCTGACACAAGTCCAGGGTTAGAGCACCTATTAGGCCAGCCGGCTCTCTCCTGCCCCTGTGAGCCCAGACCTTTCAGTGCATGTGACAGCAGGGAGAGCACCCTGATGGACCCCACCAGCTGAGCCACGTATCTCGTACCCGCTCTCTGCTCCTAATTTGATCAGGAAATAATCACAAAAGGCCTGTACTCCACCCTGATGAGAAAAACAAACCAAGTTCCAAGTGGCAGGTCCCAGACTTGAAAGAACAGAAGAGGCCTGCCCCCAGCCCAGAGGACTTACCTGACTTCTTGGTACGGTGGCTCCAGGCAGCAGCCCAGCGATACTTCTTGAAGCCCTCCACGGAGCAAGTCTCTCAGCAGAGTTTGAGCTCCTGCTCCTGGCAGCCGCCTGGAGTCCTTCTGGGAGGAGCGGTTTGGAAACTGGGTGGAGAGTGTAGAGGAAGGCGAGTGGGAAGGGAGCCAAAGTGATTTTAAAGAATTGTGTAGGAAACCCTGTAACCGGAGAAGTGACTGAGAGGGTACTTACATTTATACTTTGGAAGCATCTGCCTTTAATCAGTGCTTAATCTAACTCTGCAGAAAGCATCATTAATAAAGAAACAGGTTGTTGTTTTCTGTGGCCTCATCCAAGTGGGTGAGGGAATACGGAAAAGTCGATGTGAAAAGCCACGTTGTGCATCTGCATCGAGCTCAAGCGGCAGGCCTCCTAACCCACGGTTCTGGGGTCTTGCCCCTGACAGGCCCACCAAGGCCCTCACAACATGGAATTGCTCACAGGGTGTCCATTCAGCATCTCCTCCTTCCTCTTCTCTTGTGCCATCAACCTTGGGGTTCAGACCTCGAAAAATACTCATAACATGCCTGCGTATGTGGTGGCCACAGGGGTGCCAAGAAGAACTTTTGGTCATCCAAGCAACTCCACAGCAGACCAGTCGCCAACCCAAAACTCCCCCAAGTGAGCTCTTCGTTTTGAGTTGTTTTTCTTTTTAATTCCTGGGAGAATTTGACTCTACCTGGGAAGTGTCACACTGAAAGCTATTTCCAGCCATGGTCACCTTCAGGAGACTGGCTAACAGTCAGCTGAGATAGAGGGTGCAGGATGAGGGTCCGCTAGGAAGTAGGTGCTTAAGGGAGTGCAGGACGGAATCACAGGAAGTTTTGGTGCCACCAGAAGGGGCGCTGCATAGTCGCAATGCTCTCCTCTTGCCTTTCTTCTCACTGCATTTCCCAATCTCTCAATTTCTGCTGCTCCTGTGAAGCCTTTCTTTTTGTTTTCCATGTGATAAGGTGTTTATTGGAGTCTTAAGAATTGCGATTTGGAAGACACAGATTCGACTGGACGTCAACTTGTGTTCCGAAGAGAGGGAGGGGAGTACGGGTTTTTAAAAGGAAGCTGAGGGCTTCCTGGGTACGGTGGTGCACACCTGAAATCCCAGCACTTTGAGAGGCTAAGGCAGGAGAGTCACAGGAGCCCTGGAGGTGAAGGCTGCAGTTTTTAGGAATGTGCCACTTTACTCCACCCTAGGTGACAGAACAAGACCCTGTCCCTAAAAAAATAATTTAAAAAAAAGGGAAGCTGAGGATGACTGTGCAAGTTGTTTTGAAAGAAAATAGAGGCAGCTGGCTTAGTATGTGAGATCATTAGTTGTTTCTGTTCAGAAGTTGCAGCTCTGGTGAAATTCAGCTGCTTTCCAGAATGTTGCCGTTGGGAACATTCTAGAAAGGCTGTTTGGCCCAACCCAAAAATTCTAGGCAAGTTTCTGTGGGTTTTTGTTGTTGCTGTTGTTTAAAAAGTTGCAGGTCATCAGTCCTCCCTAGAATGGCTTCCTGACTTCACTCTGGAGATCTGAACCAGAGGAACGCCATTTTGTGTATCACATGTCACATAACAAAGGAAGTTAGGATTTGTTATGAATCATTATCATCGTAGATCATTCATTCATTACAAAACAAATAAATTACATAATTTGATATAGGAGTATTTTATAAAAAAGATGAAGCAAGGTAAGAGGAGAGAGTAGCAAGGATTGTACATTTTATTGCTATACAATATTTTCACATTTATGGGTACATCTGATTTTGTTGCATGCATAGAATGTGTAGCAATCAAGTCAGGGTATCTGGGCCAGTATCCATCACCTTGAATATTTATTATTTGTATGTGCTGGGAACATTTCAAGTTCTCTCTTCTGGCTACTTCAAAACATAGAATACATTGTTGTTAACTAGAGTCATCCTACTCTGCTATTGAACATTAGAATTTACGCCTTCTACCTGACTGCATGTTGATACCTACCAACCAATCTGTCTTCATACCCCCCACCCTCCACATGCTTCCCAGCCTTGGTATCTGTGATTCTATTTTGCTTCTGCAAAGCTTTCGTGACCATGTTTGTGCGGTGCATACTTTCATGATTGGTTCAACACTGTTTCAAAATTGTTTTAGATATTGCCTTTGTATTTTGGTTTGGGTTCCCCCAGAAGCATTAGACAAGCATCTCTACGTGGGAGTTTATTTGGAAAGTGATCACAGGAAGCAGGACTGAAGGAGTGAGGAATGGAAAGCTGAGAAGGAAAAACCAATAAAGGGTGTGCACTTGAGATGATTACCAATATGGCCAAGTGTGGCTCAGCTTCTCTAGAGACCTTCCGAGGAACCACGTAGAATGTACTTGAACATTAGGAGGCGGAAACATTTATCCTCTGGCTCAATTCCCTGTTGTCAGAGATGTCGTGGTAACCAGCCTCCAAGGCAGCCTAGTGATCCATTTCTCCTGATACTCACTTTCTCATGTGGTTCTATCCCAAACTGGACAGGGCTGATGTGTGTAACCAACAGGACATTGGAGAAGTGACAATGTGTAATTCCTGAGGCACAGTCATAAAGGGCATTGCATGTTCTGTCTTGCTGTCTTGGATTACTCATTCTGGAGGAAGCCAGTTGCCATGCTGTGAGGACACTCAATCAGCCCTACGGAGATTCCACGTGGGGAGCATCTGAGGCCTCTTGCCGACAGCCAGAACCGACTTACCAGCCCTATGAGTAAGTTGTCTTACAAGTAGACTCTCTTCTCTCAGGGGTTCTTTTCCCTCCTATCTCCAAGTCCCTGGACTATGCTTGTTTATGGGCTGAGAGAGCTCCCATGGTTTTGGAGAAGGCACTGAGACAGAAAAGCCAAGTGAAGCAAAGCAGACCCTTGAGGCGTGCTGCTGTCAGAATGCAAGGGAACGTCCACCACAGCTTTAGCTGGAATCAGAGTGGGCTGCTGGGATGCGGGAGGGAAGCCACAAGCACCTGCTAGACTGAGCAACCTCCTAAAAGGTGATTCCTGAATGTTCTTGTTTCCCCTCCCCAGGGCTCTCGCTCATGTCAGTATTCAGCAAAGGTAGTGATGCCTAGCTCACAAGAGCTCCTGCAACACAACAGTGAAAATTGCTCCATCCTCTGACTTCCACTATTCATTCCTTGTACCTAAGTATTTAGTTCACTTTGCTTCCAATTCTAATATATAGTGTTGAGGATTCTTTTGGATCAGAACTTTAATCCTAGCTAGTATAATCATAAAAGAAATCTTATTGGCAGACAACAGGGGCGTCACACAGACTTGGAGGGGAGAGAAGCTTCTGACCCTCATGGAGTAGAACCGAAGAATGAAGACGTGTAGGAAATTCAGGGAGGTCTGTGTCTCCTTGTGTCTTGCAGTTGTTGCTAGTCTGCAGCCTCTGTGCTCTCAGTGTTCACTGGTTTTCTCTGATCCTAGTACTTCTGACAGAAAATGGTTACACTCAACCACCATGTTCACATGCTGCGTTCTCTCATTCCCAGATGCAAAGTTCTGGGAATGGACTGAGTGGCCCCCCCTGGCTCAGGGGCCTGACTCTGAACCTCAACAGAGGCCAGGGAGATGGAGGTCAGGCAGCTGCCCCTGCTGACCTGGTGGACCAGGGAGAAGCAATCCCTAAAGAAACCCCCAATGGCAATAGCAACATTACAGCAATGCTTTAACGATTAAATAAGGCAGTATGTCAAGGCTTCCCTTCATACATTCTGAAACATTATACAAAGGTACAACTTCATTCTTATTTGGGAACCAGTAGAATGTACAGGGAAAACACACATGCCTCCCCCCACACACATGTGCACACACACACAAGCACATATACACATATGCACACATACACATGCATGCACACAAGCACATGTACACATATGCACACATACACATGTGCATGCACATGTACACATATACATGTGCGCGCACACATGCACATATGCACACATACACACAAGTGCACACGCATGTGTACACATATGCACACACATGCACCCACACACAAGCACACATACACACATGTGCATACACACAAGCAAACCTACCCATATGCACACACACGTGCACACAAAGCACATGTACACGCATACACACATGCACACATACACATGTATACATACACACGTGCAGACATATGCTTGCATGCATACACATGCACACACACATACAATACAGAATCAAAGAGCTGGCCTGAGGCAAACCTTGTTCTGCCACCTAATAATTGTGTGATCTCCTTTTGAACTTTCTGAGCCTCAGTTTCTTCATCTAGAAAATGGCACTGATAACATCTGTTGCATAAAGTTTTTGTGTATTTAAATGCTCAGGAGATAACACTTTATAAACTGTAAAGTATATGTGAAAATAAATGCATATGGTTGTGTTAATAGTGTTTTTAGATGTGGTCTCCCACTAGCCACCATGTCCTTACCCCACACACAGATGTAAATACATACACACCCCAAATTCTTTATACCCATCACAGCCCCTTACCACATTGAAGCCCCAGGGAGTAGCTGCAGTGGTTTGCTGACTTATTTGTGCAGGAGGGTGCAGGGAAGAGGTGGTTGGAGGGAGGGAGAGAAGGAACAAGGCAGGCAGGCAGGCATGCTGCCAGACTGAGGCTGGGATAGGTGGCCAAGTCTATATGGAGGCCCAGCGAAGGGACTGGCTGGAAGTCAAAAAGGATATAATTAACTTAAGAATCACCATAAACTTGTTGCCACTCTTAATAGGTTTCAAATATTTTCTCAATTTACCCTGGCTTCATTCTTCTTGGTTTGCCCTTACTGGGGAGGAAGGAGGAGAAAAGTTTTAAAGGGGCAGCAACACCAGGCACATAAAAGGGAGGAACAGGTCTAAGCTTTGAACAAAATCTCAGCGGCCTGCCGTGACATCGGATGCCTGCATGGCCCTGTCCTTAGGGAACGCAGGGACTGAGGGAGCTGAGTTGTAGTGACAGGAAGAAACACACATGCCTGGCCTGGCTGTGAAGGAAGAAACACACATGCCACATCCTGGCCCTGTGGTCCAGGGGCTGCAGTTGAGTGTCCTTTGAACAAAGTCAAGGGAATATTGCCTTGTGATGCCCCCTGTGTTTGGTCATTTCGGCTTGCTTTGTTTTTTCCTAACTAGGCAGAAAGCGCATATTAGTATCTCTGGACCAAATTTAAAAGCTTCTGGAAATGAATTCACAATGTGCGTAAGAAAACAGACAGCGTCTGATAACTGAAGTTCAAGTTCAGAAGCAGCACGATTGGATGTCACAGGATCAGCTCCTCACTCTACGTTAAGTTAACTGCTTAACGCCAAAGCCTAGTCTTGAGAAGGCTCAGTTCTCTCTCTACAGTTGAACACAATCCCCACCCTCAGTCTACCTCCCACATAAGGTGACCCAATCAAATACTCCAGGTTTGCCCACCCCTGTGGCCATCTTTTGAATGCTCCCTTCTATCTGCAGCACAGATGTTAGCTGCCTGCCTCTCTGCTGTCACCTGTATCCACTTCTGCTGCCCCTGGCTTCTGGCCTCCCAAAGAGCCTGCTCCCAGGAAAGCTTTAGTGAGCACCGTAGATCTCACGGATGTTTCTGTAGGGGAGAGAGCAGAGTGTGGTTATACTGCATGGCCCAGAGCAAGAAGGGGGATCTCTCTTGGCCTTCCCTAACCCTACTGGACCCTCTATTGTATCTATTCACCTGAATTTCCTGCCATCTTTCCTCTCAGGAATGAAACAAATTTTGACACTGTTTCCAATCTGAAAGATCCACCCCAACTCTGCGTTTTTGCATGCGTGCCCTTGGGATCTTACTGTCCATCTCAAGCAATTAACCTGGGTATTTCTTATAAACAAATAATATGTCCTTTCCAAAAGAAATTTTGGTAAAGAAATACGTCCCCAGCTCATTAGATTGCCATAATTTGGAATTAAAGGTACCTTTCTCTTTTAGTTTGCTGTCAATTTTATATTTAATTTTAGAAATTAAAAATAGATACTGGAAATCTTAATGTTTTGGTTGAGGCCTGGCCTTTCAGACACTATTCAAGAGGCCTTGAGGTGAGTGTGTGTGCCTGTTCATAGATGCCTGGAGAGCCAGACCCTCAGGGTTCCTGCTCAGCTCACTCTCCTGGATCATCTCGGACCCATGCTATGGGGAGTCCAGACCGATAGCCTCTAGGCTCTTTGGACACCAGCAAGACCCCTTTCCAATGACACCCAGAATGATACTGCCTTCTGAAAAGAGGTCAGCACCGTAGGCCATGAGCACACCCTGACCATGAAGACTTCAATGTGCCCCCAGAGCTTTGGGACCTTGCTCAAAAGGAGAGGCATGTATGGCTGCTCTTTCAGCCCCTCTGAAAGCCCAAACTTCCTGATCTCCCAATCCCTGGACCCATCTTCCACCGTCAGGGAGCTTAACAGGCTTTGAAGTTGAGGCAGAGCCACTACTAGAGTGCCAGTGGAGGGTCCAGAGTCTCACAGCCTTAGCAGCTCAAAGCTTTAGACCCTGCTGCTGTGGCTCAAATCCAGAAACCTAAGTGTCTGAGGTATGTCCCTGAGAGCTCAGGTCT
This sequence comes from Callithrix jacchus, assembly GCF_049354715.1. Taxonomy (NCBI): domain Eukaryota; kingdom Metazoa; phylum Chordata; class Mammalia; order Primates; family Cebidae; genus Callithrix; species Callithrix jacchus. The sequence goes on from NC_133518.1 coordinate 76,832,168, forward strand.
GCATTCACACTCACCTATACACTTACACACACACATTTTTAATTTTTTATTTTAAGAGACATGGTCTCTTTGCCAACCAGGCTGGAGCTCAGTGTCACAATGATAGCTCCCTGCAGCCTTGACCTCCTGGGCTCACACACACATACACAGAGCTCAACAGAAGAGACATGTGAAAGAAACCTAAAATGTCACTGAGGCCATCACCTAATTTCTTCTGGACAGTTGGACTCCCTTTTCTCTAGGGGTAAGGAAAGAGAGGCTCACAGAACAGGTGATCCCAAAGCAGAGACAGAAGAGCAAGCAGGCAAGTAAAGGGCTTTACTAACCGGGCACTGGTCTGGCTAAGGCTCACCTCTCTGTCCCCATCTTACCTGCCCTCATGCCAGAGGCTTTCTCCACAGCCACGTCTGCGCTCCTGCCAGACCCCTGTATGAGCTTCCCTCTTCTTTACTTCCTTTCCAAATCCATACCAACATTCAGAACTTGTTCAAGTCCTCTTCTTCCAGGGAGCTTTTCTCACAGCAAGACCTGACCTCTCTTGGGTCCAGTAGCCAAGCCATTGGCACTGACAAATACTATGAGCTCCTTCCTCCCTGCCTGTTTCTTGGTGAATGAGCCTCATCTCCTGGGTGGGCTGAAAGCTGGTCCAGGGCAAAGACTATCCTACTCTCTGTATGTCTCAAGACCCGGCCTGGAGCTCATGCTTGTAAATTAACATTCTATTCCTTATTAACTGGGACAAAAGATGTTAGATGGGAGAAGGCTCAGCTGCTTCCAGAAAGACACTTGTGTTTCAAAGCTTAAGGAAGGCAGGAGGCAGGAGGAAGGAGGGAGGCACAGAGGGAGGGAGGCGGAAGAGGCACTCACTAAAAGCTTATGGAATACACAGAAGAGCTGAGCATCAGAACAAAGACTCATTTAAAAGGGAAAAGGAAACACTAGATGGCTGTTAATGGTAAACTGAATATGATAAATTATTTCTTAAATTACTTGGTTTCACTCCTTGTTGTTATGTACAGTTAATCGGAGGGAACAAAATGCTGCTGCAGAGAAGAGCGCAGAGCTGTGCCTGCCTGGATGGGGGAGGGATGGGGGAGGGAGGGGGGAGGGATGGGGGAGGGAGGGGGGAGGGAGGGGGGAGGGAGGGGGGAGGGATGGGGGAGGGATGGGGGAGGGAGGGGGAGGGATGGGGGAGGGAGGGGGGAGGGATGGGGGAGGGATGGGGGAGGGATGGGGGAGGGAGGGGGGAGGGATCGGGGAGCCTTGGGAGCCTCCTTGCAGTCTCAGATTTTTCACTTCTCCAGGACCACGTAGCCACGATGAAGAGCTGACAAGCCATCGTTCACTCCCCAGCTTCCTGTGATGACCAGGTCCTTTTAACTATGCTCTGGTCTCTAGCAAGCTTGAGTCATTGGCAGCCCAGAAGCCCAAGGAAGAGAGAATCAGAAGTAAGCCAAGTGACCAGAGGTCACCTAAAGGATGCTCCAGACTCTGAACGCCAACCAGGCCCCAGCTGTCTCTCACTGAAAAGAATGCCAGGTGGTCCGAACGGCAGATTTAATCTGGGTTCAAAAACTTCAACTGTGCCTCTTTTTTCCCTTTTTATATATATGTATACGCACACATACATATATACACATATATATGTGTACACACGCACAGACTGAGACACACTGAGGTACTTGAGTTTTTACCAAAATATAAAGCACTTAGTGAAGAAAGAGGTCAAAAGAGACATGCAGAGATGAGTAAGACAGTTTCTGCCTTCACTCACTTGGGAAGACAGATACAAGTATATCGGATTTATTGTGGGCTGCATAGGAAAAAAAGTCTTTCTAACATTTAATTAAACACAAAGAATCTGTTAGGGTTTGGGATTTTATTAATAATCCTGTGGCCGAAGGGAGAAGAGGCAGGCAAGGCGAGCCTGAAAACACTGTCAGCAAGGAAAAGAGACTCAGGAACATGTAGAGTGTGTGACGCACCCGGATTTCACACAAAATGTTTACAGGAAAATTAATTAGTGAGGCCTGGAGAGTTTTCGTTATATTGTATAGGAGACAAGATTAAAATGTCTTCATTTTAATCTCACATGTCTACAAGATAGATTAATAACTGCTCTCGAAAGGCATTTTTGTAATTGTAGAAAAAGAGAGTTATAGGATATAGCACAGGTGTGAGTTTGAAGACCATGTCACTTTTCCCAAATACATACTTAAATTTACATGTAATCTTATGTTTAGAAACTATTCTCAACCTTCAGTTTTATCACAAGAAAATGTTTTTAATTGCTATGCATGTTTGAATAAATTTTTGAATAAGTAAATGTTATCTCAGGAGAAAAAGCTTTTTCACAGGTCTGTTAATTAGAGGCTCACAGTCTCTTCTTGCAGTCAGAAGTCAACAGCAACACCAGATAAATTGTGTTGAGATACACACACACACACACGCACACGTGTGTGTGCATAAATATACATACATAATTATATAGAGCAAAATCAAAATGCTAACAAAGAAAGGAATATGAGATAATGATTTTTATATTAAAAAACTATGGTGCTTAAAGAAGAGCCTAGAATCACAATTCTATCAGTATAGTTAGATACCTTGAATAATTCTTGCAAGTGAAACAACTAAAATATGGGATAAAATACGAAAAGCTTAAAAATTAAAACATTTAAAAAGCTCTGATGATTTAAGGACTCTAAAGATAAACATAAAACAGAAACCTCTGGGTGGAAGAGAGTGCTGGAAACAGCTTTGACCTGAAGGATCTGTGCCTCACCTTGAAAACTGGTTAGGGCTGAGGCAGGACAGGAAGCCCGGGGACCATCTAAAGTAGAATATTTTAAAGGCATTCATTGGGTAAAGCTGGAGCATCAAAGGGCTCCACCTACAGTGTAAGGTGCACAAGAAATAAAATCTCTCCTTAGAAGGAGGCTGACAGATGCCAATATGATTTCTTTCTGAAGGACTTCCACCATGGCCCAGACTTCAAGCAATTCTCCTAAATAAGATTTTAGTAAAAATATCAGCTTACAATCAAAATCACAAAACATATAGGGAAATAAGTCACTGTGAGTGAGAGCCAAAGTAATAGACAACACAAAGGCTTAGGAACTGGAATTAACACAGAGAAAATGTGAAAACTAATAGAAAAGCTGAAAAATATGAAGGTACAAGAGATCATAAAGAATGATCTTAGAAAATTTCAAAATGAAAGAACAGAATTTCCAGAAATGAAAATATTTAGCAACCGAAATTTAGAAATGTAATGTACAAGTTAAACAGATTAGATATATATGAAGAAAAAGTTAGTAAACTAAAAAGTAAATATAACAAAATTAAACTGAAATATGGCATAGGAACACAAAATGATACAAAATAAGTAAGAAGGGTTGGGACCTGAAGAATTAATTAAGAAGGCCTAATTCAAGTCTAATTGAATATCTAAAAGGAAATAATAGAAAAAAATAAGAAAAACAATATCATAGTATATAACAATAATGGAGAAATTTCCAGAATTATTAGAAAATGCCAATCTTCAAATATAAGAAGCTCAATAAATCCAAAATGAAATAGTTTTTTAAATCAATAACTACATGCAAAATAGTAAAATTTTGAAATATCCAAGGCAACTAGATTCCGAAATCCGCCATAGAGAAAATATAGATTGTGACCAATGAATGGCAATTTACTTCTTGGCTAATACCTCAATATCAATGAAGGAATACAGAAATCAGTAGAGTAAAATGTTCAATGTATTGAGAGAGAAAAAAACCCCAAAACTGTCAACCTAAACTTGTATGCTTATAAAAACTCTTTCAAAAACAGCAGTAAAATATAGATGATTTCAGGCAAAATCATCAAAAGATCCTCACTGAAGAAAATCATAAAAAAAAACTTCAAGCAGAAGAAAAATTTTTCCAAATGGTAAGTCTGAGATACATGAAGGGATGGTGAGTGAAAACATAGGTGAATATGAATAGGAGGAACAGCTAAGCAGACGCTGACTGTGGAGTTAGTAATAACACTAGCAATAGGAATAATGTCTACTTCCAGGGGTGAGAAGGTAAGCAGGAAATAAAAGATGGCATAACAAAAGCATCAAAGTTGAGAGAAGCTAACAGGAATTGAAGCATCCTTGGATCCGTGTACTGTCTAGTTCAGCGGGGTCAGTATATGGATTGGTTTTTGTTTAGGGCAGGCATGTTAAAACAACTTGCTAAAGAAATCGAGCCATTTGTTCCACTTCTTTAGCAACTTGAGCAAGTAGTTCAAGTAGACTTAGAGTGGATAAGTTTTTCCAAACATGTTGAGAAGGAAATTGTAGTAAGCGAAGGAAAATAAGAATAAAGATTGTTGGACATTATGTAAAGTGAAGTAATCCAGTCACAAAAAGGTAAATATTATGTAATTCCACTTATATGAAATGCCTAGAATAGCCCAATTCATAGAGACAGAAAGTAAAATGGTAGTATCCAGGGGTCAGGAGGGAGGAGGAAGGGGAGTTGTTTAACGGGTATAGAGTTTCAGTTTGGGAAGCTGAAAAAGTTCGGGAGATGGATCTCACAACCATGTGAACATACTTAACACTATTGAATGGTTCACTTAAAAACGGTAGAGATGGTAAATTTTATGTTAGGTGTATTTACCACAATATTTTAAACGGAAAAAAGAGTGGACATTGTTTAGAATTTTTTAACCCTAAAATGCAGTATATAGAGAAAACACATAATAAGCATAATAAGACAGTATAAATATATCTTGATACTAATCACTTTAAAGTTCAATAGACTTAACTCTCCAAACTGTTATCATATTGGATTCAATATGACAACCCAGTTACATGCTTGTTATGAGACAAAATCAAAATAAGACAGAAATATTGAAAGTCAAAGAACAGAAATGTATTTACTGTCACACACCACATTTCCATACCTATGAGGACTGTTGCTTCGTTTCCACACAATACGTCTACCCACACCTCCCACAAGACACTTTTGAATGCAGCAGACTTAAGGCTGGGGAGATGACGGCAAAAATTACATTACAGAAATACAAACAATTTCAAATCAAATACAGATAGAGCATTCATACTCTAAAAACCTGTGTTTAGAAAAGTTCCAAAATCTGAAACCATTTGAACACTGGTATGACATTCAAAGCAAATGCCCACTGAAACATTTCAGATTTCATATTTTCAGATTAGGAATGCTCAACTGGTCTGCAAATATTCTAAACTCTTTAAAAACCTGACATCCAAGGACTTCTTGTCCCAAGCATTTTGGATAAGGGATACTTAACCTGCGCTGCACACGTGACCTTAGCAGTTCTTGGTCACCCACTCCAAAGCTCCAGGCATCACATAATCTCCCTGGCTTCTCCCTTCACCCTTCCCCTCTCTCCCCCGCACTTACACCCAGGATTTCTAATTCTTCTTGCTCATCATGCCCAGCAATCCAGCTTTCTCCAGCCCCACTACCCAAACCCAGTCAATATCCAAATCCATGTAGACACCTGGAATACTGACAGGCATTTTACTTAATAAAAGCCTCCCTTCCCAGAAGGTAGTGATTTATTATTACATGTAGAATTAGAAGCAATCAGAAGAATATTTTCATATCAAATACTACTCAGAGTGTGGCTCATTCCAGAGCAGTAGTTTGTAAACAGCAGTGAGCACCAAACTTCTGAAAAGCTCCCCTGCAAATCCTCTTAATCAGACCTACTGTGGATTTGGATCCACAAGCATCTCTGTTAAGCAAAAGAGAAAACAAAAAGAAATTACTCTTGCTGAGGAGGTTGTGATCACTCAAAAAAAAGAAGAAAGAGTGGGCTTCTGCTTCACTCTTGGTTTCCTAGTCCAGCCCTCCTAATTTATCTGCAATGTTACCATGGTTTCCTCTCTGGCCAGCCGGCCTGCTGCTCCTCCTCCCCTTCCACTGGCCCTGTACATGCCACTTACGAGACCAGGGCTGCTCAGAAGACTTGGAGGGCTCTCCATTCACACTGGATAAGAATTACATCACGTGAGCAAGTCGTTTCACCCCTCTGTGCCTCAATTCCTTCATCTGTAAATTGTAGATGGTGATAATTTGTAGGTAGTCATGAGGTTGATACAAGAATGAAGAGTCAATATTTGAAAAGCCCTTAGGACATCACTTGATACATCACAAGTGCTCAATGAATATGAGCCATTACCATTGTCAGTGTTGTTTGTGTTTTCTCTTGTCTTAATCACAACTCTTTACTCTGCAAGTAAAGCTACAGAATACGGCCCTACCTCACCTGCCTTTCTGGACTCACTTCCCACTGAGACCGAGACTGGAACATCTCCATCCCTGACAACATGCCTTGGAGCTTCCCCTTCTGCACGTAGCTTACTCTGTAATTTCCACTTGGAATGTGTGTTTTTTGTCTTACATGTTGATTAATCAGCAGATAAGTCATTCTTTTAAAGGCATAACTCAAGTTTACCTCCTCCATGGACTTTTCTCTTCTTGCTGCCATCCTAGATTAAATCTGCATCACCTCTCACCAGGAATATTTGGGTAGTCAGACCACCTTCAGCCTCTCCCCACCAAAATTACTATTCTCAATGCTTCAAGAAAATTCTCTTCCTTTTAGAAGAACATACATTCACTGATTGTGATGTGCCAAGCACTGTTAGGATCTTCTGCAATATTTTATCACTCACCGCAACTACCCACATGCAGCAGGTATTACTATCCCCATTTTACAGACAAGAAAATTGATGCTCAATGCCAAGATCACTGAGCTGACGGTGGAGAGGCCAGGATCTGTGACCCTGCCTGCTTCCTGCAGCACCCACACTCCTTCCACCACAGTCATCTCTGCTCCGGGTTTGCCATTTTTGCCAGTTCTGCTCATCACCCGTTAACTAGTAATTTACCATTTTTATTTATATCAAGTCTATTTTTATCCTTAAATATATTCTTTTTAAAATCTGTATGTATGTCATTCCTGTTCATTAGAAATGAATAACACTTTTCCCAGGCACAGTGGCTCACACCTGTAATCCCAGCACTTTGGGAGGCCCAGGTGGGTGGATCATTAGAGGTCAAGAGTTTGAGACCAGCCTGGCCAACATGGTGAAACCCCATCTCTACTAAAAAGACAAAAATTAGCCGGGCGTGGTGGCACGGGCCTGCTCAGCTACTTGGGAGGCTGAGGCAGGAGAATCGCTTGAGCCCAGGAAGTGGAAGTTGCGGTGAGCTGAATTCCTACCACTGCACTCTAGTCAGGGTGACAGAGTGAGACCCTGTCTCCCAAAACATTAATTAATTATTTTAAAAATGAATAACACTCTCCATAAACACAAAGTAATATAAAGTGAAGATAATATGATGTGATTAAATTTAAACATAAGCAAAGATAAATAAACGCTCCCTAATATGATCTGTGGGCCCAGTGTGCTTCCGCCCTGTCCCCTCCAGCGTCAACCCCTCCGCTCCCCCCTTGCCCTTCCACAGCAGCCTTCTTTCTGTCCCTAGTGCTTGCCATGCTACTGCCACAGGGCATTTGCACATGCCATTCCCTGACCTAGAACCCTCTTCCCCACCATTTTCACTTACCTCCTTCCAGACTTGGAAGTGTCAGTCTCAGACCTTCTAATGGGCCAAAGCCTCAGGCCTCAGGGCACTGTGGGTCTCTCCTTCATAGCACTTTTCCCAGGGCTAGTTTTGCATATGAAATTGATTAGCCTCTGTTATGTAAATTCAACCAGGGCTATAACTATTCCTGGTTTTGCTTATCATTGAATTTCCGGCATTTAGCATGGTGCCTGATACAATGTAGGCATTTAACAGTATTTGCTAAATGAATGAAAGAGTGAAAGGGCGACTGAATGGTTCCCAGGTTTTTGAAACATAAGTAGTAAACTGCAGTTCCTTGTGGATGTAACTTTTTCTTCTCTACTCAACACCTGTGCTTCTGACTTGATTATGCGGTGTGAGAAATACTGTAGGCTTTCTCCAGTGAGGTCATCACTGCTTCCTTTCACCAAGGAGGCACAGCTGGGTGTGGGGCGCAGCAGCTTTTTCTGCGCTTTCTGAATCTTCTGAGTCCTCAAAATACTGCCATCTCCACGGTCCATTCTTTGCAGTTCTGTGTCATGACATTCACACAAGACTGTGACAGACAGGCAGGGGCTTCCACATGGCAAAATAAAGAGAGAACTGACGAGGTTTAAAACCGCCTTCCACGATTCTTTTAGACTTCACCTTTCGTAAAACACCAAAATATTTGATCATTTCTCTGTCAAGTCTGCATAGTGTTTCCCCAAAATCTATCTCCACTGCCAATCTCTAAGCCATGTTCTTGTCCCTGGTGTCTCGACCATTCTAGCAGACCCCTCCAGCCCTTGTCTTCTCCAGTGGATTCTCTAACAGGCAGTCCTAAATTCATGAGTTTTTCAGCTAAGAGGCTGTCTCTTAGCTGAAAAACTCAGAAGTCTCCCAACTCCCAGTTCCCCACAGATCACATCAAGGCATCCCCAGCTAACATTTAAAACCCTCCTCAAGGTTGCAGTGAGCCGAGATCGCGCCATGGCACTCCAGCCTGGGTGAAAAGAGCGAAACTCCGTCTCAAAAAAAAAAAAAAACAAAAAACCCTCCTCAGTGCAGACTCCAACCTGCCCATTCAGCGTCTTTGCCCAACAGAAGAGAAAGCCACTTACTGCTCTGTGGTCACCCTGAGATTCAACTCAGGCCTGCACCAATGGCCCACATCACACCTGCACCAGCACCAGCGCCAGGCCCCTGGGTGGGGGGTGGGGTCACCGGGCGGAAGGAGAACATGAGCAACTCAGAGTGAGTCCCCACACCTGAGGAAGCGCTCAGGCGCAGACAAGCCTTGCTGCAGGTGCTCATAAATGCTGGAGGAGGCATCAACTTAGTCACAACTCACAGAGGGTGTGAATGAAAAGATCTCTTTCTGCTTTCTTTGAGAAAAAAACAAAAAAACTTGCCTTGAAAGAATAGAGTCATTTACTTTACGTGGATCCTGGGAAAACCATGAAAAACTGTACTCGGGGAGAAAAATGGCAGAAACAAGGGGAATCACCTCCAGAGGCAAATTGGCTTCTAAAACATCTCTCCAGGAAGGGAAGTTCATAGGGAAGCGATCCAACAGAAGACCCAGGACCACTGCAGGCACCTGTGATTCAGTAACATCCGTCATGCGAGTTAGGAGTCTCGGCTGCAATGCACTCTTACTGCAGAGCCTGGGCAAGTCACAGAACCTCTCTGCGTCTGTGACATGGAGATGGTGAACTAAGCACCATCGGAAAAGTGGGAGGATAAGGAATGATATGTGAAGAGGTGTTATAAACTGTAGCCTGGTTTCAAGTGTATATGAGCCCAAGAGAGACCTCTGGGGGCTTTTGGGGTTTACTGGAGGTGGTTGTTTCTGGCCGAGAGGGGCTTACAGGGGGATCAGGTCAGATCCAGAATTTTCTCCTCACCTTTGATGATTCAGAAACATTTCGTTTATTTAAGAAAATAGTCCTGACTGCTATTCAGGGCAGCTTTTTCCCTACATCAGGATACCAAGGAAACCAAGTTAATAACCAGAGATTTACTCACTGTGGGTGGAAGCGGAGCCAAAGGGGACCGGATAGTCAGAGACACACTCCTTTGTAAACCAACTTACACAGAGCCTGAAGTTTCTGATGCAGTGGAGAAATGGTCTGTCAAAACCAGGCTGAGATACCCCAGAACACCAGACACAGTATCTCACTCTCTTGTCAGCAGCAGAACAAACCCTGTAATTGGTTTTCTTCAATTTCAGGGGAAATCCTTTGTCTGCGGTTTCTGTAGACGTCTACCCTTCTGCCTGAATCTGCCACTAGTATGTCACAGCTTCCAAGGCTACAGTTTGTGCTGTGGCTCTTGGCTTTCTTCCTTATCTTCCTAATTCAGAAAAACCTAATCTGATCAACCACATTTAACAAGACTCCTCTGAGTTGAGCTTTCCATGTAGCACGGAAATTCTTATTATCCAGGAATGTCACTTCCTGACCTGTTGGACAAATTCAAAGAGTGCCTTCTTTTATACTTTAATTACATTTCCAAGCAGTTCAGAAAAACAGACCTGGAAAATGGCTTGAAGTTGGCTCCATTATGAATACAGCACTGTGAGGAGAGAAGGCCTGAGAAGGCAGCAACACTATGCACCAAGGTGGCCATTGCTTCCGGGGACCACCTTTGTGGTTCCACCTTTGTGGTTCCTTCAGGGGTCAGTGTTCCTGGGGTGTGTGTGTGTGTGTGTGTGTGTGTGTGTATTCTTCATCCATGGTCCTAGGAAAGGGCAGCAGGCATCTGATTTATGGCAAATTTTTGAGACAAAGTGCCACAGGAGCCATCCCAAGGCCAAGCATGAATCTAGCACCAGGATAATCCACAAAGAGAATAACACTTCAAAAAACATAAGGGACAGCCTGGTGCGGTGGCTCACACCTGTAATCCCAGCACTTTGGGAGGCCGAGGCAGGCAGATCACCTGAGGTCGGGAGTTCGAGACCAGCCTGGCCAACATGGTGAAACTCTGTCTCTACTAAAAATACAAAAATTAGCTGGGCATGGTGGCAGGCACCTATAGTCCAAGCTACTCCAGAGGCTGAGGCAGGAGAATCACTTGAACCTGGGAGACAGAGGTTGCCGTGAACGAAGATTGCTCTATTCTACTCCAGCCTGAGCAACAGAGCAAACTGTCTCAAAAAAAAAGAAAAACAAAAAACCACCAGGGACGAGTGGCCCCATCCAGCCCCAGGTGTTCCAGTGAGCCGCATGAAGCTGGCACGAAGCACAAAGGGAGATGGCAGTAACTTAGAACTCTAGGAATGAGCAAAGGATGGAAGCACCCACTGAGGCCAACGCCGGACCATCTGGAGCTGTGAGTACTAAGGAGGAAACGGCAGTCCCTGCTTCCTGCTCTGTGCCACCGCACCTGGGCCACCACAGGATGCAGAATTCCTGGAACTTTTACTGGGTGTAAAGTGTATTTGTTTTCACAGAGCAAGAGAAAAATCACTTCATTCCCAACAAAGTGCACAAGTCTTCCTGGCCCACTAAGGCATCCTTTTTTCCTAATGGTTTAATGGGCCCTGAGTAAACAGTGGGTAAGTCCCTGACTTAAATGGAAAGGTCTGAGATTATATTATGCAGCCCTACTGAGCTAATGAGGCAGGGTGGCAAGCTGCTTTGGAGCTACTGCTTTTACATGAACCTAAAGGGAGATGAAAAAACCCAGGGGATTGTTTTACTGGAACAAGCTTTGAAATAGGTTTCATTTATTAAGGGAGGAAATTTTCTCTGAAAGTAGGTAATCGGCAGACATAATACATGAAAGATACAGTGGTGAGGCAGTATATAGTTAAAATGCAACATGCTACATAGTGACGATGGTGATGGTTCAAGGACGGGGTGTGGTCAGGAGAGGAAAACCCGGAAGGAAGAACCCTGGACCCAGTGTCAGGATCCTGGGCTGTCATGTAACATCTTCAATTAAATTTGATCTTTTTTTTTTTTTTTTGAGACAGAGTTTCACTCTTGTTACCCAGGCTGGAGTGCAATGGCGTGATCTCGGCTCACCGCAACCTCTGCCTCCTGGGTTCAGGCAATTCTCCTGCCTCAGCCTCCCGAGTAGCTGGGATTACAGGCACGTGCCACCGTGCCCAGCTAATTTTTTGTATTTTTAGTAGAGACGGGGTTTCACCATGTTGACCAGGATGGTCTCGATCTCTTGACCTCATGATCCACCCGCCTCGGCCTCCCAAAGTGCTGGGATTACAGGCTTGAGCCACGGCACCCGGCCTTAAATGTGATCTTGAGGGAGCCCATTCTGGGCCTTGGTTCCACATCTGTGAAATGCTGTAACAGCCACAAACACTTACTAAAAGCTTACCCCATATGCCCCACACATCTTCCAATCACCTTCTGTGAGTTATCTCATTTAATTTTCAAAACAATATGAGGTGGCGGGGTTAGGGGGTGGGGGGAGATTCTGGCTTCTCTTGAAAACTCAGAAAATCTAACAGTGTTGAGTGTCCGTCTAAAATGTCAGCAAGAAGCCAGAGCTGAATAGGGAAGGCTGTTGTAGATGAGACCATTAGCCACAGACCTCACCACTCTTCTTACTGTGCTACTCATTTCCTTTATAGTACCTGAGTGGTTCCTGCTGCATGTGGGTTTGTGGCCCCTGCATTCGTGGTCTGCATGATTCCTCTTCACCCCTGAGCACTGATGTTTTTTGCTCCACATCACCCTCCCCAGAGTGGTCAGGCCATTCTTCAATATTCAGATCTAGGCAAAGGGTACATGACTTTGAGCTCCCCTAGTTAATTTCAGGGCTCCTAGAAAGAAGGGGAACTGGGGGCTGGGGACAGTGCTTACTGTATCCAATAAAATAGAGTTTCAATGGACACTGGGTTCTTTGTGGCCTGACTTCCCAAGTGTCAGCAACTTGAGTCTCACTTGAACCGGGAAAAAGAGTAATAGGGAAAAGAACAAGGAAATTCTGAAACCCTTAAGACAAACAACGACCCTCCCATCCTAAAGGTAAAGCCAAGTGTGACCCTAAGACAAGTTACTGAACCTCTGTGCCTCAGTTTCCTCATCTGTAAGTTAATCATAACCCTTCCCCCATAAAGGAGCTTGAAAGAATCTCTTTGAGTTGCTAATGACTCTTTAAGTTTCTGGTTCTAGTCCTTTGGCCATCATGAGAGTCCTGTGGTTTCATGAAAGAACTACCTCTATTTAAAAAAACAAAAAACACAAAAACCTTTTCTGCTTCAGCTAACTTGTGTTGGGTTTCACCCACCAGGAAGTTAGCAAGAGAAATTACTTAGAGATAAACTTACACATTACAAATCCTTCAGTTCTGTGTGCTTTTAAAAATGTTCTATTTCTAAATGGGCCTCTGGTGAAGATAATGATCACCTCATTGATTTGTTCCCAGGAGAATGGTAAAATGAAGTCCTGCTGATCACATTTCTGAATCTTTTTAGTCCCATTGCTTTGGGAAAGTTTCTATACCAGTCATCCTTCTACAGGCTCTCTCTTTCCCACTCTTCCTTCTCTGCAACCACCAGGACGAGGGGACTCCCAGAGCAGTCTTGCTCCACGACCATCAGGTCCTTTTCACTTATAAACGGAAGTACTCATTCTTCAGTGGGCCCTCCATTGAGGAAGGTGCTCTATTCATCTGGAGGCCAACGTGTTCAGAAGTGCTAGTATCTGCCTCTTTCTAGCTCTTCAATACTGTGTTCAATCTAAAGAGCTCCCTGTACCTTCCCATAATTGCTATTTTAGTTTAAATAAGAAAGAGCTGGTTTCTGCTGCTTGCAACCCAAGAACACTAACTCTAATATGGCACCTTAGTGGTGAGGACAAAGGAGTAGATGGTAAAAGAGAGATGTTTATATTGAATTGTCAAGGAAAGCCTTTCTGAGGAGATGAAATTGTGCTGAACTTTCAATGAAGTGTGAGAACAAGGCAGGCAAAAGTCTGGGGGAAGGAGCACCGCAAGAAAATAAGAGCAAATGCAAAGACCTTGACTCAGAAACATGTTCAAGGGCAGTGAGGAGGGCAATGTGGCTGGAGTTGAGTGAGTGAGCAAGCATGGCAGGAGATGAGGCAGAGACGCAGGCAGGGCCTGGATTATGTATGGTCGCTAGACTGCAGCAGACTATTTCAGTTTTATAATGCAATGTAAGCCACAGAGGGCTGGAACAGAGGACAACATATTCTGGTTTTAAACAAATGTCTTTCTGGCTGACTGTCTTAAGAATCGACTGTTAGGGACAGGTGTAAAACTGAAAAGATCAGTGGGGACACTAGTGCAGGATTCCAGGCTGGAGGTGACCGTGGCTTGGGTGGGAGTTATAGCAGTGAAGATGGAGACAGGCAGACAGGTTTGTGATACCACTTCAAGGAAAAGCTGCCTTAAATAATTTGCTGATGTGGATTGTGGGGGGAAGGGTTGGATTTTGGACTAAACAACAGCATAAATGGATTTGCCATTTGCTGGGATGGTGAAAACTGGAAGAGACATGTCATTTAACAGTATTAGTCATCTACTGCTGTGTAAGAAATGACCTCAAAACTTAGTGGCTTAAAATAGTCATAAGCATTTCCCATCTCACAGTGTCTGTGGGTAATGAATTCAAGAATGGCTTAGCTGGCTGCCTGTGGCTCATGGGCTCTCCTGAGGTTGCAGTCAAGATGTCAGCTAGTTGGTCTTGGTTGGGGCTAAAGGGTTCGCTTTGCAGGCGGCTCACTCATGAGGCAAGGATGTGCTGGCCATGGTGGGAAACTGCCAGTTCTCCTTCACTCTCTGTTTCAGTGTCTCATAGCAGGGATGTATGAAAGAAAGGCAAAAGCCGCAGTGTCTAACCTTGGAAGTCACTCTTTGATTTCCACAATATCCTGTTGTTTATAGAGATCAGCCCCCTTCATTGTGGGAGGGGACTACACAGGGGCATGAATACTAGGAGGTGAGAATCACCAGGGGCCATTTCAATGGATAGCCAACCACACTATCCACACAGCTGCCAGGAGGAAATGCAGACAGAGCCAGCAGGTGTGTCAGGGAAGGCAGTCAAATAAAGAGAAACTGAAGAAAAGGCAGAAATGGAAGTGGAATGATCAGATTCTGAGATACAAATGGGTCAAAGGAAGTGATTCCAGATACATGGAATGGAGACTTCAGTGGAGCTGGATGTTCCCCATTAAAGGGGGAGCTAAGGCTGGGTGCAGTGGCTCATGCCTGTAGTCCCAACACTTTGAGAGGCTGAGGCGGGCAGATCACGAGGTCGGGACTTTGAGACCAGCCTGACTAACAGGGTGAAACCCTTTCTCTACTAAAAGTACAAAAATTCGCCGGGCGTGGTAGTATGCGCCTGTAGTCCCAGCTACTCAGGAGGCTGAGGCAGTAGAATCACTTGAACCCAGGAGGCAGAGGTTGCAGTGAGCCAAGATCCCACCACTGCACTCCAGCCTGGGCAACAGAGCGAGACTTCACCAGAGAAAAAGGGAGGGGGCAAGCTGAGCTAAGGCGGACAGACCCTGCTTCTGCCTTACATACTGAGTGGCCCACCAGGCTTTGTGAACAGTGATGCAGTGAGGTGACCATAAGAAAGAAGAGGGAACCCCAAACTGAAGACGTAAAAAGAAATCAATCCAGGCTGCCTACACTCTGTGTGTGTGTGTGTGTGTGTGTGTGTGTGTGTGTGTGTGTGTGTGGTATTGTTGTTGTTGTATTGAGTGGGAATAGAATAGAGCCAGAGATCAAGCATGTTGGAAAGGAACAAACAAAGGACAAGGAGGCTTTGAAATATGGAGCAAATCCACACAATACTGATAAAACCCGAGTGGAAGTCTTGCAATTAACCCTGTGACATTTGCAGCCTGGCTGTGCAGAGCACAGCCTCGTGCTTGAGGTTTGCACAGAGCCTCTTGGAGCAAGGATCGATACAGCCATATGGCATTTTCCCCCTGTGAGACTACTTACCCCTTGACGGGTCAAGGTGGAATTCAGTCCTCTGTATTTTTGTACCCCTACCTCCTTCTTTCTGCACCTGGAGAACTACAGCAAGTTCACAGAGACACAACCCCTTGAGAAACACAAGGCTCTCCCCAACACACACACACACACACACACACACACACACACACACACACACAGTGTTTAATGTGAAACCACCCCAAACACAGTACATAGTGACTAATGCCCAGGAAAAGAGAGATGCTGAATATCTTTGGAAGGGAGGATGGGCAAATTAACATCACAGGCATTCATCCATCCCTCCTTAACTGTCCTATCCTGCCTTCTTTTCATCTCTCCTTTCTTCCTTTCTCCTCTCCTCTTTCTTCTCCCTCCCTTCCGCTCCCTCCCAGTGCCTCTCTCTCTCTCTCTCTCACACACACACACACACACACCTGTCCTGTCCTTTACAGGAGTCACTCACCTTGCAAGGCTGGCTAATGGCACAGGCATGCCAGGGGCCCATATTTCCAGCCTACAGCTTCTTCCACTGGGACGGGGTCCTTTATCTCAGTGCCTGGACCCTCTCAGGGGCTCCTCGGGGAATGTGGATCAAGTACTGAGGAAAATAGTCATCTCCTCAACACACTCTGAGATCCAAGAGTTCTCTCCTAAGAGTGGGCATCACATGAAGGAGATGCATTTGCCCATGTGACCTGAAGGTTTCTAACCTCATCCCTGAGGTGGTCTCACACTCGTTCTGGACAATGGCACCTAGGTGAAGCTTAGTTGATCAGATTTGCTGAATCTTACCTTAAAAATGCAAAGAGCAGGCTCTGTGAAGCCACAGAGCCCAGGGCTGCTCTCTCAGGGTGCCCTCTTGCCCCAGGCCCAGCCTTAAGGAGAAGTTTTCCTAACAAAGGACCACTTCCCAAACCTGTGTGGCTTCTCCAGTGGCAGAATATTTCCCTGCTATGTCCCTGCCCCAGCCCACACTGACAGAACTAGCACATAACTCAACTTGATCATCCCGGGAAGGATTTGGGCAAAAAAGAATCAAGCGTGCAGGCAACAGTCTTACGGTCCTGCCTGCAGGACTAGCCACATAATTGGTGGCACCCAGCGCAAATGGGAATTTGAGGCTCCTTGTCCATAAATAATTAAGAATTTCAGAATGGTGACAACAAAGCATAAAAGCACTGGGCCTTCTGAGTGCAGGGTCCTGTGTGATTGCATAGGCCACACACACAGAAACGGGGCCCGCCTGCCAGTGACTTCCCCTGAGCCTACGGCCTTGATGCCTACCCTTGACATCCTTCCAGCCACTCTCCCTACCTGCCTCTCCAGCCCTGGGCTGAGCCACACAGGGCTCTGAAGGAAAAACACTCTTCCTTCCTTATTTATCGCCTATCTCTCATTCTCTGAGCCTAGACAGTTCCATCATTCACCGCCTGACCAGTACATACCCTGTGGTCTCCATGATAAGTCTCTGGGCTCCCCCGTCCTCCTGGTTCCAGTTCTTTCCCTGTCTGCAGCTCACGCCCGCCCTCCACACCTTGCCATCTCTTTCTGTCCTCTCTCCCCTGTGCAGCCCTTACTGCATCTCCCCGCCATTGCTTCTGTCCTCTCTCTCCTGTGCAGCCCTTACTGCATCTCCCTGCCATTGCTTCTGTCCTCTCTCTCCTGTGCAGCCCTTACTGCATCTCCCTGCCATTGCATCTGTCCTCTCCCCTGTGCAGCCCTTACTGCATCTCCCTGCCATTGCATCTGTCCTCTCTCCCCTGTGCAGCCCTTACTGCATCTCCCTGCCATTGCTTCTGTCCTCTCCCCTGTGCAGCCCTTACTGCATCTCCCTGCCATTGCATCTGTCCTCTCTCCCCTGTGCAGCCCTTACTGCATCTCCCTGCCATTGCTTCTGTCCTCTCCCCTGTGCAGCCCTTACTGCATCTCCCTGCCATTGCATCTGTCCTCTCTCCCCTGTGCAGCCCTTACTGCATCTCCCTGCCATTGCTTCTGTCCTCTCTCCCCTGTGCAGCCCTTACTGCATCTCCCTGCCATTGCTTCTGTCCTCTCTCTCCTGTGCAGCCCTTACTGCATCTCCCTGCCATTGCTTCTGTCCTCTCTCTCCTGTGCAGCCCTTACTGCATCTCCCTGCCATTGCTTCTGTCCTCTCTCTCCTGTGCAGCCCTTACTGCATCTCCCTGCCATTGCATCTGTCCTCTCTCCCCTGTGCAGCCCTTACTGCATCTCCCTGCCATTGCTTCTGTCCTCTCCCCTGTGCAGCCCTTACTGCATCTCCCTGCCATTGCATCTGTCCTCTCTCCCCTGTGCAGCCCTTACTGCATCTCCCTGCCATTGCTTCTGTCCTCTCTCTCCTGTGCAGCCCTTACTGCATCTCCCTGCCATTGCTTCTGTCCTCTCTCTCCTGTGCAGCCCTTACTGCATCTCCCTGCCATTGCTTCTGTCCTCTCTCTCCTGTGCAGCCCTTACTGCATCTCCCTGCCATTGCTTCTGTCCTCTCTCCCCTGTGCAGCCCTTACTGCATCTCCCTGCCATTGCTTCTGAAAGCCACTGCCTCACGTTTTTCCTCTCGTCACCAGGATTCTGCCCAACCAAAGCATTCTGCCTGCAGCTTGGGAATATTCCCACCCCTCCTAACAACCCCGCTCAGAGATTTATATGACTGCTGGACTTTAAAGATATTTTATAAGTGTCAGGAGATATCTAAAAGTTTGTTTTTATTACTACTCTTATAAATGAGGAAACAGGAATGTGGATGGGGTAAGTGGCTTGTCCAAAGTCACATTGCTAGTGAGTAGCAAAGAGCAAAGACAGGATTCCAGCCCCTGCTCACTCCCACTACAACTTCCAAAGTTGGGACTGATGGGATCATAGGCGAATAAAAGATTAAGGACATAAAGGAAAAAGAGAGTATGTGTTTTTTAAAAAAAAACAATGGCTGCATTTGTTTGGCCCCATTGAGAGGTGGGGATCTGTGTCCCTTCTCTTGAGTCTGGGCAACCTTGTGACTGCTGCAACCATTAGAGTAAGGTAGAAGTGATGGAGGGCCAGCAAAGGTCTGCCTGGTTCCTCTGTGGGGAAAACCAGTCTCCATGTAAGAATCCAGGCGTCCTGACACTGCCATGCTGCATATAAGAATCCAGGCGTTCTGAGACTGCCATGCTGCATGTAAGAATCCAGGCATCCTGAGACTGCCATGCCCAGGCATCCTGACACTGCCATGCTGCATATAAGAATCCAGGCGTCCTGACACTGCCATGCTGCATATAAAAATCCAGGCGTCCTGAGACTGCCATGCTGCATATAAGAATCCAGGCATCCTGACACTGCCATGTTGCATATAAGAATCCAGGCGTCCTGACACTGCCATGCTGCATATAAGAATCCAGGCGTCCTGACATTGCCATGCTGCATATAAGAATCCAGGCGTCCTGACACTGCCATGCTGCATATAAGAATCCAGGTGTCCTGACACTGCCATGCTGCATATAAGAATCCAGGCGTCCTGAGACTGCCATGCTGCATATAAGAATCCAGGCGGCCTGACATTGCCATGCTGCATATAAGAATCCAGGCGTCCTGACATTGCCATGCTGCATATAAGAATCCAGGTGGCCTGAGACTGCCATGCTGCATATAAGAATCCAGGCATCCTGACATTGCCATGCTGCATTTAAGAATCCAGGTGGCCTGAGACTGCCATGCTGCATATAAGAATCCAGGCATCCTGACATTGCCATGCTGCATATAAGAATCCAGGCGTCCTGACATTGCCATGCTGCATATAAGAATCCAGGTGGCCTGAGACTGCCATGCTGCATATAAGAATCCAGGCATCCTGACATTGCCATGCTGCATATAAGAATCCAGGCGTCCTGACATTGCCATGCTGCATATAAGAATCCAGGCGTCCTGAGATTGCCATGCTGCATATAAGAATCCAGGCGTCCTGAGACTGCCATGCTGCATATAAGAATCCAGGCGTCCTGAGACTGCCATGCTGCATATAAGAGTCCAGGTGGCCTGACACTGCCATGCTGCATATAAGAATCCAGGCGTCCTGAGATTGCCATGCTGCATATCAGAATCCAGGCGTCCTGACACTGCCATGCTGCATATAAGAATCCAGGCGTCCTGACACTGCCATGCTGCATATAAGAATCCAGGCAGCCTGACACTGCCATGCTGCATATAAGAATCCAGGCGTCCTGACACTGCCATGCTGCATATAAGAATCCAGGTGGCCTGACACTGCCATGCTGCATATAAGAATCCAGGCGTCCTGACACTGCCATGCTGCATATAAGAATCCAGGTGGCCTGAGACTGCCATGCTGCATATAAGAATCCAGGTGGCCTGAGACTGCCATGCTAGAGAAACCACATGTAACGCCCCAGTCAACAGCCCAAATGAGCATCGAGTCGGCAGCTGGCATCACCTGCCAGCCATGCAATGAGCACCTGGGCCATTAGAAGATTCCAGTCCCTGCCCAAGTTTTTTAATTGAGGCCCCAGACATTATAGAGCAGAGATCCGCTGCTCTGACTGAATCCCTGACCCACTGATCTTCGAATAAAATGGTTCTTCAACGACAGTGCGTTCTGAAGTGGCTGTTAGGCAACAGTAGGAAGGGGAGCCGCTAGGTACCACCTGCGTGTCTGTCCACTGATGTTCAAGTCATAAATTTCACATGACTTCCTCTAACTGCTTTTCAGAATTCCCTCCACAGGCAACAAAAAGATGGTGCTTTTGAAGAATGTGCTTAGACTGAGCAGGGGTTCCTCCTCCTCATCCGCATGTCTCAGTCCAGCCAGGTCTGCCTTCTGAAAAGAAGTGGACAGGCTAAGGTCCCATCTCCAGTTCCATGTGCAAGGTCTCTGACTTTCAGTGTCTCTGTAAAGTGAGAATGTATAATTCCACATTGTGGAACTGGTGGGGGATTTTAGGAAAGCAAAAGTGTGAACATGCTCTGGGAACATCACAGCACATTATGAAGATAATCACTAAGGCTGCCTAAAATCTGTCCCCCGTCCACCCCACCCCCTCTTGTTTTGCCTCCGTGCCTGGGAGATACAGGGTGACTCTGTCGAAATAATGTTCCCAGCCCCAGCCATTAGCTGTCCAGAGGCTCACACAGCTGTCATCTTTCTCTTCCAGTTTGCACCTTTCCAATAAAAGCATTGCCTCTTTTGATTACAGGAGAATTCACTCTAATTGACTTCCAGGCATTAAAGTTTTACTGAGATGAGCTCAGAGGCTCCCTGGGGAGCAGGGGAAGTGCAGAGCATTGCTGCTCTTAGGACCCTGGTGCTTGCTGAGAGTTTCTAAAACTGTTGCCTCTAAATTTTGGCAGAGCAACTTCTGGGGAATATAAAGAGCAGCTCAGAGCAAGGGAGGCACTCCATCCCCTATCCAAGGTGCTTGAGAGGAGGAGCTGCTGGGCCCCTGGCTCCCTGCGGCATCTCACGCACCTCTACAATAAGGGGCAGAGACAAACACAGACACGGAGGCCCTGACACCTGCATTCCTGACCCAAATCTGCCCACACAGTGCCTCTGTGTGGCTGCAAAGGAGTGAAAGGCATGGTGCCTGCCCTCAAAAAGTCAGCGTTATGCTTGCATGTGTGATAGGTGGTGAGATCATGTGAGGCAATATAATTAGGTGCCAATTTAGATGGCATAATTAGCATTACGAGAGGTAAACTAGAGGAGGAGAGAGGAGTAAAGATTAGGGATAATTGAGAATGGTTTCCTACGAGGAAAGAAACAAGTGCTGGGCCTTTGAGAACAATAATAATAGTACACACTTACATACCACATGCTCCGTGCCAAGTCCTGTGCAAGCCCTTTCTGCCCTTTAACACATTCATTCCTCCCCACAGCCCTTTGAGATAGAGCCTACTTCCAATTCTCTTTTCACAGATGAGAAAAATCATAGCATGAAGAGGTTGAGAAACTAGGCACAGGTCAGAGCTAGTAATTGATAGGGCCAGGATGTGGAGCCAGAAAGTCTGACTCCGGGGTCTGTGTTCTTCACCACTGCACTGTGCTGCCTTTCAAGGCTGTGAAGGAGATAAGGAGAAAGGGAAGGAGCTTCCGAGCAGGAGACCCTGCAGACACAAATGCACAGAGTGGGGACTCGGCTCCCATTCAATGGTCAATCACATCTTTCTTCTGTCTCCTGGGGGGGAAAAAATCATGTATATGGTTTTTTTAATGCTTAGGAAATGTCTGGAATGATATGCAAAAATAAATGTTATCAGTGATTATTTCTTAGAAATAGATGGGAGTAAAGTGAAAAGGGTATTTTATACTTTCTAAAAGTTAGAAAATTTCACCTTGAATCAGTTTTACAATTAAACATGTTTTATAAAAAACAAATGAAGACGATCCTCCCCACGCCCCACCATTTCTCTAAAGAAAACTTGCTCAGAATGAGAAGCAGACCAAGCCAGGGCCAGTTCTTGGGCAGCAGCTGTGCATAGGGAAGATGAGCCAATGGATTCTTTCCTCCACCCGGAAGGAACTGGGGACCTGCCCTCCTGCCGGCCCACAGAATCTGTCCTCCAGGCTCAGGACAGCATGCTCACCCCACCCTCTCTTCCTTTCTCTCTGAGCTCCCCAACCTTCCTACTCACAACCATGTGTTTGCAGAGATCACAGAGAGCTGAAGACCTCTTTGTTTGACCTGATGACGGTGTGCAATTTCCTAAAGTTACTTGAGAGCTTATAAAAATTGACAAAATTTTTATAGAAATTGGGATTTCTGACTTCTTTGGATTAAACCAAAAGATCTGACAATCTTAGGCCTGCCTTTTCACTAGACAGTCTGGAAGCGGAGTTGATGTTAAGGTCAAATGGCATTTAAATGGCACCTGTGCTGTTGTTTTTCTTCTAACTGGCATGCTTGCTTAGCTACATCACCTGTGGCTGTGTCCTAATAAGCAGCTGAATTGGCAGCCTGTGCTTCCCTCCCTCCCTCCCTTCCTCCCTTCTTCCCTTCTTCCCTTCTTCCCTTCTTCCCTTCCTTCTTTGAGACAAAGTCTCTCTATTCCCCAGGCTGGAGTGCAGTGACACAATCTCAGCTCACTGCTACCCCTGCCTCCTGGGCGCAAGTGGTTCTCCTGCCTCAGCCTCCTGAGTAGCTGGGATTACAGGCACGCGCCACCACGCCCGGCTAATTTTTGTATTTTTAGTAGAGACGGGGTTTCACTATGTTGACCAGGATGGTCTCGATCTCTTGACCTCGTGATCCACCCGCCTCGGCCTCCCAAAGTGCTCTGTGCTTTCATGCCTCGGAGTATTGATAGACAACATGCTGCTCTCCCCTAGGCTTATGGTCTTACTAAATATAACTGCTACTTTCTGTTATCTGTTTTTACAAACAACTGCATCCCTCTGGCGAACCTGTCTTCCCCGCCTTGACAGTCAGCTCCCCATTACATCTCTGTTGCTCATGCATATTATATGAATGACTCAGGTATCAACAAAAGGAGGAATCCCTTATACCTTTTACCTGATTCATTTCAAACAGTAAAAGGAAATATCCTTACAGCTTCTGTGTCATGCTAAAGCTCTTTCAAACCTTTTTTTTTTTTTTTTTGAGATGGAGTCTAGCTCTGTTGCCCAGATTGGAGTACAGTAGCATGGTCACGGCTCACTGCAACAACCTCTGACTCCCAGGTTCAGGCAATTCTCCTGCCTCAGCCTCCCGAGTAGCTGGGATTACAGGCACATGCCACCACACCCAGCTAACTTTTTATATTTTTAGTAGAGAAGGGGTTTCACCATGTTGGCCACGCTGGTCTTGAACTCCTGACCTTGTGATCTGCCCACCTCAGCCTCCCAAAGTGCTGGATTACAGGCGTGAGCCACCACGTCCAGCCTCTTTCACATGTTTACTCTCATCAGATACTTACAGCAACCCCTGGGGGTCACCATATTACAGATTAGGAAATCAGTGCACAGATAGGTTAAGTAACTTGCCAAGCATCGTATCTCCCAGCTGGGACCTGCATCCAATCAAGTGCTTTTTCCTGCTACATCAAGGGCAGGCAGAGTTTTACTGGCTACCTTTGCCTTTTCCATTTTGCTTTTGTTCACTGCCTAACCTTTAGCTGTGGGTCAGGCTGAGAGCTTCCTACGCCACTCTCCTACCTTATCACACACACTTGCCAGCTCAGTCCTAGGTCGGGTACAGACATCCCCAATTCTCAGGAGCAGTGCCCAGCACTGCACTCAGCCCACTCAGCCCCAGGGAACTGCTCCCTAATGGGTTGCACTAAGAGAAACAGAAAATGTGGTTCTGTCGAAGCACTTCTCTGCCTCAGACGACCTGTGACTGGCTGAGATGACCGTGACTCCCAAATGCTTGGAAATCCACCTGGGCTCCTCTGGAGTGGTCATGGGGGAAGAATAGCGTCCTTTTTGAAGGGCCTTGTAAAGGACAATAGACGCCAGACACTAGAGCACCCTTGGGAGTATTATTCATTGAAGAATCCAGGATGAAGGCTGCTGGGATCAGAAAAAAAGAGCCCTAGCAGAGGTGAATCTCAATTGCCACTGAGAGGCCCTGCACCAAAGCTGGTGTCTCTCTTCTTGGCCAGACTATGTCCTATAGCAGACGTCTCAAAGTTATGCCAGCCTTGGCTCCCTTCTCCTCCTCTCAAACTTCAAGTTTCCAATCAATTACTTTCCTACTAAACAGGAGGGAAATTGGTTTTCCTGTAAGAAACAAATCATGTGTTGATCATAACATCAGGCCAAGAGAAGCTCTGGGTTGCTGAATGAGATTTCACAAAACTACAGGGAGGCACTGCAAATGCAGAAGAAGCAGGTCTGAGATAGAAAATCCTACACATTCAAAGAAAGAAACACCCAAGCGGTCTGTCTTCATTCTTTCCTCCCGGTCTGCGCCCTGTCTGATACGCCACCTATCCCAGCCCAGCGAAGTTCCACAGCTTCCAACCCCTCAAAAGCCTAGTGTTGCTCTTCTTCTCTGCCTCCTGCATGCAGGGAACTTGGAGTAGGGGCTTCAGTGAACACCCCTGGGGGCAGCTTCTCCACAAGTTACACAGGAAGCAGTCTCGCCTTCCTCTGGTGGGAAGATTTTGCAGCACCTTCCACACGGTTTCTTAGAAGGTCCCCAGTGCAGTGAGGACCAGGCTGTAGGAGAAATGAAGGAGGGAAAGGAGGCAAGTCCACGGGGAATGTGCAGTAACCATTCACTAGCAAACTCCCTGTGGACTTGTCTCCTTTCCCTACTTCATTCTCCTCTGTCCTCTGCTGGTCTTCCTGGAATCACCCCCCAGATAAATTCCGTGCGTTGAAGTCCTTGTGTCAGGGTCTGAAAGAAAGGACCCAAGCTAGACACAAGATAAGACTGAAAACTAACTCAATGCTATACTTTGATTGTAATTAATTTTGTTTTTCTTCATTCTATCATAAAGTATTCCTATATATTGTCATGGCAGAATGAAGGACCAGCTAAGCTCCTGGATCCCTGCACAGGATGATCAAACAAGCACCCAGGATACTGCGTGTCACATTTAAGGGGAAGTGCTGGACTCACATAGGAAATGTTCGGAACATGTTTAGGACATATCTAGGACTTACATAAAACTGGTTCCAAGACTCTTGGCCACTTTTCCATTTAATGGTGAAGCTTAAGAGGCCATAAGCTGGAAAACAGAAAGAGGATCTCTTCAGAGAGAACTACTGGTCATTATGATTCCTCCCTACTTCTGCCCTCATATCCATCAGAGATAAGAATGTCAGTTTACAAGCCCCTACATCAAACCTAGCGAGAGTCCGTCAAGGAAGCTGGCCTAAATCCCCTGGAGCCTGCAGTGTCTGTGGAGCATGGCGGGGTTTGCCACACCAAAGCATGGACCCAGTGGGAGGCAAAGGGGAGAGACGATTTAAATAGACTTGGCCCACAAGATCCACCTGGGGACAGACGGAAGCTGGAAGGACCTGTACTCACAGGGCTCTAGGGGAGAGACTCACATGGTCAGCAGAGGAGCTATTTTTCTGCAGCTGAGAGGCTGCTAGAAAAGTGAGGCCAGTTTCTGAAGACCCTCAGAAACACCACATAGCCATCAAGGGAAACGTCCCTGCCTCAGTCTACTTCCCCATATCTACATCCACCCACCCTTCACACTCCAAGGGACAGACACATCCCCTGGGAAGCTAGCGAGCTTGGCAGGAAAGGGTAGAGAAGACATAGTGTGACTTCTAGGCCCCAAATAAGCTCATACTGGGAAATAAAGAAGCTTTAATTTAAGAAGTTTGAGAAGGAATATGAATGCTGCTTCCTGGATGAAATTAGTGTTTGAATTGTGGACTCAGTGGACCACACTCCGCCATGTGGAGTGGGGGGCACCATTTAATCTATTGAGGGTCTGAGCAGAGCAGAAAGAAAGAGGAAGGAGAAACCCCTTTTCCTTCCTGCCTGCCTGTTTGAGCTGGGACCTCAATATTCTCCCGCACTTGGACTAGAATTTACAGCACTGGTTGCCTTTGTTCTCAGGCCTTTGCGCTTGGACTAGAATTACACCAGTTTTTCCTGATTCCCCAGCTTGCTGATGGCAGAATGTGGAACTTCTCAGCCTCTGTAATAATGTGAGCCAATATCTCACAATAAATTTTATATCTATCTATCTATCTATCTATCTATCTATCTATCTATCTACGTTTTGTTTCTCTGAAGAACCCTGACTAATACAAAGCCAGAACCCCCCAAAGTGACTGTATGTAGAGATAAGGACAGTGAATAAGGTCATAAGGATGTGACTCTAATCTGCTAGGGTCGGTGCCCTTGCAAAAGAAGAAGAGACGCTAGGGTATGAGCGTGCTCTCTCTCTGTCTCTCTCTCTCTCTGTCTCTTTCTATCTCTCTGTCTCTCTCTCTGTCTCTTTCTATCTCTCTGTCTCTCTCCCTCTGTCTCCTCCCTCTGTCTCTCTCCCTCTGTCTCTCTCTCTCTGTCTCTCTCTCTCTGTATCTGTCTCTCTGTCTCTGTCTCTGTCTCTCTCTCTGTCTCTTTCTATCTCTCTGTCTCTCTCTCTGTCTCTTTCTATCTCTCTGTCTCTCTCCCTCTGTCTCTCTCCCTCTGTCTCTCTCCCTCTGTCTCTCTCTCTCTGTCTCTCTCTGTGTCTGTCTCTCTGTCTGTCTCTGTCTCTCTCTCTCTGTGTCTGTCTGTCTCTCTGTCTCTGTCTCTGTCTCTCTCTCTCTGTCTCTCTCTCTGTGTCTGTCTGTCTCTCTGTCTCTGTCTCTGTCTCTCTCTCTCTGTCTCTTTCTATCTCTCTGTCTCTTTCTATCTCTCTGTCTCTCTCCCTCTGTCTCTCTCCCTCTGTCTCTCTCCCTCTGTCTCTCTCTCTCTGTCTCTCTCTGTGTCTGTCTGTCTCTCTGTCTCTGTCTCTCTCTCTCTCTTTCTATCTCTCTGTCTCTCTCTCTGTCTCTTTCTATCTCTCTGTCTCTCTCCCTCTGTCTCCTCCCTCTGTCTATCTCCCTCTGTCGCTCTCTCTGTCTCTCTCTCTCTGTGTCTGTCTGTCTCTCTGTCTCTGTCTCTCTCTCTCTCTCTGTCTCTCTCTGTCTGTCTGTCTCTCTGTCTCTGTCTCTCTCTCTGTCTCTTTCTATCTCTCTGTCTCTCTCTCTCTCTGTCTCTTTCTATCTCTCTGTCTCTCTCCCTCTGTCTCCTCCCTCTGTCTCTCTCCCTCTGTCTCTCTCTCTCTGTCTCTCTCTCTCTGTGTCTGTCTGTCTCTCTGTCTCTGTCTCTGTCTCTCTCTCTCTCTCTCTCTGTCTGTCTGTCTTTCTGTGTACCATGTGAGAAGACAGTGAGAAGATGACCATCTACAAGATAAGAAGAGGACCTTCACCAGGAATTGAAGTGTATGGGAACTTGATCTTTAACTTCCCAGCCTCCAGAGCGATGAGAAATGCATTTTTGTTGTTTTGGTCATCCCACCTGTGGTATTTTGTCATAGAAGCCCACTCTTACCTATATATAAACGTACGTAAAGAGCGGATGGGCACAGGGAATGGTTCACAGAGAAAATACAGTCAAAAGACAGAGCCCAGCAGCACCCATGTAGCATTATCCAGGGCAGGGAATGCCTAGCAGACAGGGTATTTCCATCTGCTTGAAAAGTCTGTCTTTTTCAAGGGTGAGTGCATCTTGCTGTCAAGATTCATGACATTAACCATCATTCATCCAATTAGCCTCATTTGCAGGAATCCCAGGCTTCAGGCTTAGGTGGCTTCCAGGAGACATTTTTCTAAAGACTCTAGAAAGCTGCCATAAGGCTCCAGTTATCTTGGCAGTGTTGTCACTTATTGTAAATGAATAAATCAACATCATCCTGTGTGGGCTTTGAACCTGAGACCCTATTTTTGAGAAGATTAAAGTGCTGAGAAAAGAATGTCCCATAGTACTGCAGCTGCATTGACCCACCTGTCAGTTTCTGCATCCATAACCACTGTCTTCTCTCCTGTGGTATGTTGCAAAGATTGCCATGCAGTCTTCCATGCCCTATAGCTGTGTAAATTTTCAGTTTCTCCCATCAAGAAGGAGAGTCAACCAGACATAGTGGTGCATGCCTGTAGTCCTGGCTACCAAGAGGCTGAGACAGGAGGGTCACTTGAACCCAGGAGTTCAAGGATGCAGTGAGCGGCCACTTCTTCATGCCCCTCTACAGGATACATGTTCATTCTTCCTTCACTGCCAATAACATCTTACTGCTTTCTTTACCTCCTCCAGCGTTCACATGACCCTCAATTCCCCCCACAGTTACCACAAATGGCCTCCCAACTGATCCCCCTGCTTCCACCCTTGCCCCCTACAATCTATTCTCAACGTAGCAGTCCAGTGATCTTTTAATAGAGTCATGTCACGTCACGGCTCTGCTCAAAACCTTCCCATAGCTGTTTCCCTCAGTCTTCACAATGACCTCGATGACCTGCAAAGCTCCGCCCCCAGTCTATCTCCGACCTTGCTTTTGGCCTCTCTTACCCACACTTAATCCACTCCAGCCACCTTCGTCCTCCTGACGTTCCCGGACAAACCAGGATGCTCTCCTCTCGGGGTTTTGGCCCTGGGCATCCCCCTGTTGGCGTACTCAGCACCAGATGTGAAAACACCTAGTTCCCTCATCTCCTTTAAGTCTTTGGTCAACTGTCACCTTCCCCGTACATCTATACCAGTCACCGTATTTAAATTACAACCCGCAAACAAATCCCAGTCCCCATACCATGCTTCATTTTTCTTTTATTGTTTCCATATACTTATTCTCTTTTAACAGCCTGTACAACTTACTAGGTTTGATATGTATTCCCCTGCCCCACGCAAGGGCAGGGATTTGAATCTGTTTTGTTCACTGACAATCTCTTGTGCCTAGAACAGTGTATGGAACACAAATGAGGCGCTTAGTAAATGTTTGCTGAATAAGCAGATTAAGTGCTTGAATAATGGAGATAAATGAATGTGGGATCTCCATGTTCATCTCTAATTTTCCATCTCCAAAGATTCAGAAAGGAGGGTAGGCCTTAGATGGGGCGGCTTTCCCCACGGTCTGCTGTACCACATGATACCTGTAAGTATGTGTCATGAATACCAACCAATGCCTGTTAAGGTACATGTTTATGGACTTACTATTCAACATATCCTCACTTGGGACGATGAAGGTGTATGCTGATACTATAGAATCCAATTTTTAAAATAAATGCATGAAACATCTATAACTTGGGGATGAGAAGAAAAGGATTTTCATAATCCCCTTCCAAAAACAGATGGATTCTTTGCTTTAACAACTCCCTCTTATAAAAAAGAAGTCTCTACAGGTACCGTTTTTCAGAAATAAGACTACTGTGATAAGGGAAGAAAGAACAAACAGTTATTTATGCAGCTGAATTTCTCACAAAGTCCAAAGGGCAGCTTTTATGAGGCAGCCCAGCATTTCTATGATTTAGGTTTGGAGCAGGCAGAGGTAGCCATCGTAGGGAAACCCCATTCCTCTAAAGGAAGCAGCTGGATGAATGAGTCTGGAATTGGATTTGCAATCTCTACCACCCCAACACACAGCAGCACATCTATGATGCTTTTATGCTTAGTGGGCTCTGTAAGCGCCTATAAGGTAGAATTAGGGAGATCCTTAGAAAAAGCCTATTTAAGGATAATGATTCCTAGGAAAAGTCCACTTTACTTGAATCCACTTAAATGGGAAGCAACATTTTACCACAAATAATGGAGGTAAGGGAGAGTGTGGATTGAGGCTTTAGCTTTAAAAGAACTAAAAATTATAACACTGCATTTGTTTTCCTTTACATTTAACCACTTTTAATTATAATTGCAACTACAGATGAATTCTTATGACAGGAAATTGAATCAAGACTTGTTTTGGTGCGCTTTTTTCCTAAAAAATAATCTGTATGATCGCAAAATATGGCATCCATCACTTCTCATTTGACCTTCACAGCAAGATTTTACAGAAGGTAAATTCTGCAAAATAATCAAGGACTTCACTTTTCCCAGGACCTCTCCTAACCCTTTGAATTTCTAATTATCCCCTTTTGAAGACTCTATTATGTCATCATCTTTGTTAATTTTCTCTTCTTCAATCGTAATCAGACAAACTCTGCCAGACCCTCATTTCTTGGAAGCATTCTAATAATTATTACATCAGCCCCCCTCCGTTGCTTTCATTATCTAGTGAAATCCTGCATGTTTGTGAGATTGGCAGTTTCACCTTGCAATCTGTCAGCATAGTAATCACAGTAGAAACACCTGACCCTAGTGTTGGGCGGGAGTAGATGCCAGTGTTAAGCCGGAGGGAGGAGTGAGTGGGAACTAGCTTTAGAAGGTTCTGTTAGTGAATGTTTCATGTTGGGCTGACCTTTGCTTCCCAACTTATAATTGTGGATACTTCAAGGGTAAATACCCTGATAATGAGGCTCCCCTGAACTCAAAGGCAGGAATTAGCATTGCAGGTTCTTGGTGAAAGGACTGATTGGAAGAAAGAAGTGTGACGATGGTTATAGCACCTGGAAAGATGATCAGCTGTAACCTATGCATGCTGGCTGAGGAACTGACCAAGATCCTGTGGGTCTGAGCCCTGAGATGTGTTCAACACCTAAAGCTGGAATACTGGAAAGATAAGGTAACACAAACATCTGCTTTGTAGCTACTGCCATCTAGTGAATTTAAGCTTCATTTCCAGTCTGATTTTTGTTGACATCATGTAATGGACTCTAGGGGGCAATACACTGCATGTAGTCTGTGACTTATGCCTAGCTTTGTAAGAGCTGACAAACCTGTGTGATCTACACATGTACCCCAGAACTTAAAGTATAATAAAGAAGTTTTTAAAAAGAGCTGACTAGACTTAAAATCCTTTCCCCCTGTTGGGGGTCTGCTGGGAGGTCTTAGATCTGTGTCTGGTTTGGTCTGGACTGGTTAGAGCTTGGCTCTACAAGTCCTCAAGGTATGCATGTGACTGGGACATTCACTCTTGAAATAAGGCTTGTTCTTTCACCTCCTGACTTTGCACGTGTTCTTTACACTGTTGACCTACTCTCCAGCCTCTCCTCCACTCACTCAGCAAACTGCTCCTTAAAAATCACATTCAAATATCCCCTCTAGGAAGGTGTTCTCAACTCCCCACTCCCCAAGCTGCTTCTCACTTTCTCTCTGTGCTTTTAGATCAAGTTTTACTCAGTTCTGTTATATTTACCACATTCAACTTATTATTTAATAGTCCATTTCTTCCTCTAAACTCAAGATTTTGGGGCGCAACTGTTACGATTCGATCTTATTAGCATGTATTCCATTCACCACCTACCACACTGAAGATAATCACTAAATGTTTATTACATTAATTTCTTAAAATGCCATGATTAGCTCATGCCTGTAACTCCAACACTTTGGAGTTATCACTTGAGGCCAGGAGTTCGAGACCAGCCTGGGTAACATGGCAAAACCACATCCTACTGAAAATACAAAAAATAGTTGGGCATGGTGGCATGTGCCCACAATCCCATCTACTCAGGTGACTGAGGCAACAGAATTGCTTGAACCTGGGAGGCAGAGGTTGCAGTGAGCCAAGATTATGCTACTGCACTCCAAACTGGGTGACAGAGTAAGACTCCATCTCAAAAAACAAAACAAAACAAACAAAAAAACATGATTATGCCAAATGGTCCTTGATTTCACCAAGGTTACATCAACCTCCTAAACTCATTGTTTAGTGAGGTAAAAATCACCATTTTAACCATTTGAAAGTGTACAATTCAGTGGTTTTCGATATATTCACAATATTGTACAACCGTCATCACCATATAATTCCAGAACGCTTTCATCACCACTCAAACAAACAAACAAAAAAAGCTCCATGCCTATTACAAAGCTGATCTCCATTCTCCTCAGTCCCCAGCCACTGGCAATCACTAAACTAGTTTCCGTCTCTATGAATTTGCCTACTCTGAGCAAATAAATGTCATGATATAATATGTGGTCTTTTGTGACTGGCTTCTTTCACTTAGCATAATGTTCCCTTCCAAGGTTTATCCATGGTGTAGCATGCATCAGTATGTCCTTCCTTTTGATGGCCAAATAATATTCTATTGGGCGTATATTTTGTTTATCCATTCATCAGTTGTTGGACATTTGGGTTGCTCCTACTTATACATCTATGCTTTCTTAGTTTTACTTCTGACGTTTAGGTCTTTCACCCATTTTGAGTTAATTTTTGTGTATGGCATCAACCAGGGGTCCAACTTTTATTCTTTTGTATTTAGCTATCTAGCTGTTCCCAGCAGTATTTGTTGAAAAAACTATTATTATTTCCCCACTGAATGGTCTTGGCACACCTGTCAGAAATCAATTGGCCATAGATGTATGAATTTATTTGTGGACTCTCAATTCTATTCCATTCCATTCTGCTATACATCTATCTTTATGCCAGTACCAAACTCTTTGATTACTGTAGTTTGTAACAAGTTTTGTCATTTGGACAATAATTTTTAACCTGAAAAGTACAAAGAAGTCTAAATGAGAAACAAATACTGTGATTTATTTTGTCTATAATACGACCGACAACCAGTACTTTCATAAACTCTCTTCACTCACACGTGCTTTGTGCAAACAGACCAAGTTTGTGAAGTAAAAAGAGCTGAGTTTCACCATGTCGAATGATTTATACAAGCAAAAGGCCAAAGGCAAAAAAGGACCAGGAAAACATATACAGTCCAGGAATTTGCTGGCTTCTAAGAAGGGATTTGTATTTCTACAAGTTTTGCAACTGAAGATTCTAAGCCATTTTACCCAGACCACACAAACCACGGGGGCTCCAAGTGACATCAGGAGCAGGTAAGATGTGATACAATTCTTCACCCTTCCCTGTGTCCATTCCCTTTGCCACGTGGCTTTGCAGTTTCTTGCACTCCTTGATTATGGATTTGCCTTTGTGCCTTGCTTTGGCCAGTGGAACAAAGCAGAAGCCACACTATGTTGGTTGCAAACCTTAAATGCACTTTTGTGATTTTATTTGCTTTCTGGAACCTCCACCTCTGCCGAAAAGAAACATCCCTGTGTTAGCCTGCTTTGCCAGAAGGATAAGAGACGCATGGAGTCAAGCTGAACTGCTCCAGCTAAGCTGAGTCTAGATCAACCAACAAGATCATGTTCTCATTCTTTTTTAGGAACTTAATTTAAACAATTAAAAATTGTCTATTACAGTGTTTTGCCTTCCCAACTAGTGTGGAGTAAATGTATTTAGTCTTTGTAGGAAAATATTTCTTTTTTAACTTTTATTTTAGGTTTGGAGGTCCATGTGAAGGTTTGTTACACAGATAAACCCATGTCATGGGGATTCGTTGTACAGATTATTTCATTGCCCAGGTATTAAGTCCAGTACCGAATAGTTATCTTTTCTTCTTCTCTCCCTCTTCCCACCCTACATCCTCAAGTAGGCCCCAATGTCTATTGTTTTTCTTCTTTGTGTTCATAGTTTCTCATCATTTAGCATCCATACTTACTGCATGTCAGCACATTCTGTTTCTGTATTAGTTTACTATGGAATATAGCCTCCAGCTCCATCCACGTCTCTGCAAAAGACATGATCTCATTCTTTTGTAGGACTGCATAGTATTTCATAATGTCTCTGTACCACATTTTCTTTTTTTTTTTTTTTTTTTTTGAGACAGAGTTTCGCTCTTGTTGCCCAGGCTGGAGTGCAATGGCGTGATCTCAGCTCACCGCGACCTCTGCCTCCTGGGTTCAGGCAATTCTCCTGCCTCAGCCTCCTGAGTAGCTGGGATTACAGGCATGTTCCACCGTGCCCAGCTAATTTTTTTTGTGTTTTTATTAGAGACGGGGTTTCACCATGTTGACCAGGATGGTCTCGATCTCTTGACCTCATGATCCACCCGCCTCAGCCTCCCAAAGTGCTGGGATTACAGGCGTGAGCCACCGCACCTGGCCCCACATTTTATCTAATCTGTCATTGATTGGCATTTGGGTTGATTCTGTAACTTTACTATTGTGAACAGTACTACAGTGAACATCCGCGTGTATGTGTCTTTATGGTAGAATGATTTATATTCCTCTGGGTATATACACAGTAATGGGATTGCTGGCTTGAATGGTAGTTCTACTGTTAGCTCTCTGAGGAAGCACCATATGGGTTTCCACAATAGCTGAACTAATTTACACTCCCACCAACAGTGTATGTTCCCTTTCTCCACAACCTCACCAACATCTGTTCTTTTTTTTACTTTTTAGTAATAACCATTCTGGCTGGTGTGAGATGATATCTCATTGTGGTTTTTATTTGCATTTCTTAATGATCAGTGATGTTGAACTTTTTTTCATATGCTTGCTGGCCGCATGTATGTCTTCTTTTGAAATGTGCCTGTTCATGTCCTTTGCACACTTTTAAATGGGGTTATTTTTTTTCTTGAAGTTTGTTTAAGTTCCTTATAGATGCTGGATGCATACTTTGCAAATATTTCCTCCCATTCTGTAGGTTGTTTACTCTGTTGATGGTTTGTCTTGCTATGATGATGCTGTTAAGCTTAATTAGATCCCACTTGTCAAATTTTGCTTTTGTTGCAATCGCTTTTGATGTCTTTGTCATGAAATCTTTGCCTATTCCTATGTCCAGGATGGTATTGCCTAGGTTGTCTTCCAGGATTTTTACAGTTTGGGGTTTTACATTTAAGTCCGTAATCCATCTTGAGTTGATTTTTGTATATGGTGTAAGGAAGGGGTCCAGCTTCAATTTCAATCTTCTGCATATGGCTATCCAGTTATCCCAGCTCCATTTATTGAATAGGGAGTCTTTTTCTCATTTCTTGCTTTTGTCAGCTTTGTTGAAGACCAGATTGCTGTAGGTGTGCAGCCTTAATTCTGGGCTCTCTATTCTATTCCACTGGTCTGTGTGCCTGTTTTTGTACCATTACCATGCTGTTTTGGTTACTGTATTCCTGTAACATAGTTTGAAATTGGGTAATGTGATACCTCCAGCTTTGTCCCTTTTACTTAGAATTGCCTTTAGTATTTGGGCTCTTTTTTGATTCCATACGAATTTTAAAATAGATTTTTCTAGTTCTGTGAAGAATGTAATTGGTAGTTTGATAGGAATAGCGTTGAATCTTTAAATTGCTTTGGGCAGTATGGCCATTTTAATGATATTGATTCTTCTTATCCATGAGCAGGGAATTCTTTCCATTTGATTGTGTCTTCTCTGATTTCTTTGTGCAGTGTTTTGTAATTTTTATTGTACAGAGTATGGAAATATCTTGATTTTGCCCTCACACTTTGATTATATGTATAATTCCAGGTTGGTAGCTTTTTCTTTCCACTCTTTGTACATATAATTCTATGTCTTCTGCTTCAGTCTCACGTGATGCAGGGCTCTGAGCAAAATCTGCCATTCTGTGCTAGGTTCTCCCCAGACACTAGCAAGTGACTGTAACCCCTGGGAGGGGTAACAAAGCTATCTCAGGCACCGACCTCTTTCCTTTCCTACCTCTGGCTTCACATATGGAGCCCAATTCTAGTCTCCTACCACATGTGAAAGTGTTTATGGCTCCCTTTCCTGAAAAGGCATTAAGTTCTGGCTCAAAGTGCCCGTTTACAGTCTTGGTTCCCCAAGGACCATGTGGCTTCAGCCCCTGTTTGCCATGTGGGCTGTCTTTTGCTTCACATAAAGTTTCCATTAACTTCTAGACAAACTATCCATATTTTTTATGTAAAAATATTGTCTTATCCATTTTTACATATTTGGAGCAAAGGAGAAAGCAAATGGCATGTGTTCACTCTGAGGCTCTGAACAAAACCCTCAATCAGTACTTAAATGTAACAATGAGTTCTACTAATTTTTTCCCCTCATTTTGCTTCCTGCCTCCTACTAACTCTTGGATTTGATTTTTTGGTTTTGTTTTGTTTTTCTTACCTGAGTACATACTTTAATAATTCTTTCAAAGTAAGTCCAGAGTACTGTAATTTTTAAATCATTATTTTTAAGAAAATAGTTTTCTTTTCAGAAATCTATTCTGAAAAGAATCTTCAATTCTGAATAACAGTTTAGCTCAGTATATGTTTCTAAATATAAAGTAATTTTCCCTCAGCACTTTGAAAATTCTGCTCTATTGTCTTTTTTGCTCAATGTTTTTGATAAGAAGGCTTATGGCAATCTGATTGTCATTCCTTATTATGTAATATGTGTTTTCTTTCTAAAAGATTTTAGGATTTTTCCCTTTATTCTTTACATTCTGATATCCACTATGAAGTCTACATGTGGCCTTTGATTAGTTTTGCATTGTGCATTGCGTTTATCAACATATTTGATCTTTCAGTATTTCAAGTGACAACCTAAACAACTAATCAGTATCAGGGAATGAAAGAACCTTCTTTTAGAATCTGACCAGCCCAAGAAGTCCCAGTGATACCAACATAAAGGATTCCTTGAAAATAGCCCAGCCAGATCACCCTATGGTAAAGCCCACATCTGATGCTCAATCAGGGTTTGCATGCCCCATCACTAAATAACCAATCAAGAATCAACAGACATCTGAGAGCTTTTTTATGAAAGACAGGGACAAACCAACCAGTAGATAAAAGCAACCTTGAGAAAACAGATTCTGAAAAGAGGGAAAAAAACACACACACACAGAGAAAAAACATATTATCAAAGTCTTCAGACTACTTAGAAAAAATGTTGCAGCCCTAGAACTACTTTAATAAGGAACATTTAGACCTAGTACATTGGCTGTTGCCTGTAATCCCCAGCACTTTGGGAGGCCAAGGTGGAAGGACTGCTTGAGCTCAGGGTTTCAAGTTTACAGCAAGCCATGATCACACCACTGCACTCCATCCTGGGTGACAGAGTGAGACCCTGTCTCGAAAAAAACCAAACCAAACCAAACCAAAATAAACAAACAGGAACATTCAGAGGACTTTAATGCCATTAAAAGAAAATTTTTTTATTCAATAGGAAGAATTGGAAAATAAAATTGAAAAAAATGTACAAAAGTAGAACAAAAATAAACCAGACATAGACAAAAAGTGGTAGTGGGAGAAGATCTGAATAGTAGTTTTAGAGAGGAAAAATTAAAAAAAGAATTTAAGTGAAACTACTATCAAAGGGAAAATTCCAGAAAATTTTCCCAGAATGGAAAGACATGCGTTTACAAATAAAAGAGACCTAGGAAATGCCCAGTGAGTGGACTCATATCAAAACCTGTCACTGGGAGATTTCAGAACACTGGGAAGAAAGAGAAAATACTTGTGATGTTGTGATGTAATGAGAAATACACAGAAAAGAGCAACTCAAACACTCTAAAAATGTTTTAAACCATTTTTTAAAAGAAATGTATGTTTGGGCCAGGCGCGGATGGCTCAAGCCTGTAATCCCAGCACTTTGGGAGGCCGAGGCGGGTGGATCACGAGGTCAAGAGATCGAGACCATCCTGGTCAACATGGTGAAACCCCGTCTCTACTAAAAATACAAAAAATTCGCTGGGCACGGTGGTGCGTGCCTGTAATCCCAGCTACTCAGGAGGCTGAGGCAGGAGAATTGCCTGAACCCAGGAGGCAGAGGTTGCGCACTCCAGCCTGGGTAACAAGAGCAAAACTCCGTCTCAAAAAAAAAAAAAAAAAAAAAGAAATGTATGTTTGGTCTTCATCCCCTGTTCCTGGCACAAAGCTCCTAAAATCCTTGTAATTTCCTGAGGGATAGGAGCACCTTCTATTATAACATTGGGTCTTAGTCGCTGGTTCCTGACATGAGAGCCTCTATGACCCTTGGAATCTCCAGAGTGATAGGAGAGTCTTTTTTCATGTTAATGAGATGACTGGTGGCTGGGTCCCCCAAATAGCCTCTTCTCCATCAAAAGAATGGATCCCCCAAATAGCCTCTTCTCCATGGTCTGGTTGGGGTCTGGTTGCCAGAAAGCCCAGGACATCTAAGGAGGGGAAGTGGGCTGTATATTGAGTTAATCACAAATGGAAATGATTTATCAGTTATGCCTACATAATGAAACCTCCACAAAAACTCTAAATAACACTTCAAGAAGTTTCCAGGTGGGTGAATACATCATTGTGCCAGAAGGCACATCCCAACTCCATGGGGAAAGTAGGGACCTGCACACAGGACCCTTTCAGACCTTGCCCTATGTACCTCTTCATCTGGTCATTCATTTGCATTCTTTATAATAAACAAGTAAGTGTACCTAAAGTGTTTCCCTGAGTTCTGAAAGCCAGTATAGCAAAACACCAAACCTGAGGAGAAGGTTGTGGGACCTGTTTTAAGCTGCATTTTGCTTGTCAGGTTGGTCATTGATTTCTCAAGGCTAGCCAGGTGCCTGGAACTCCCCTTGAAGGAACTCAAGACTTTCCTTTATTTCCATGCTTGGGGGCAACGGGTTCCTAAAAATGGTCCCTGCTCGGTCTCCTCCTAAATCACTGGGTCTCAATTTCTTGTTAAATAAGAGGACTGCACTTGATAGTCACTTGGATTACAATTAGGTCTAAAAATTATTTTATGTTCTACCAATAATATTATAAATGACAAAAAACAGGTCAGACTGATCTTAGAAAGGAAACCCTCTTGTCTTTAAAATAGAAATAAAAACATTTTAGAATAGACAAATAGCATTTGATTTGGACTTTGAAATTCACAAAGTAAATAATATGAAGCTCTGTTGGTTGAATAAAGTTGGTGTACTGGATCGGTTTCTTACCTTCCTTTCTTTCTTTCCCTTCTTTTCTCTTTCTTTTGATGGAATCTTGCTTTGTTGCCCAGGCTGGAGTGCAGAGATGCTATCCTAGCTCACTGAAGCCTCCGCCTTCTGGGTTCAAGCAATTTTCCTGCCTCAGTCTCCCAATCAGCTGGGACTACAGGCACATGCCAACACACCCAGCGAATTTTTGTATTTTTAGTAGAGATAGGGTTTCACCATGTTGGCCAGGTTGTTCTCCAACTCCTGACTTAAGTGATCCACCTGCCTTGGCCTCCCGAAGTGCTGGGACTACAGGCCTGAGCCACTGTGCCCAGCCTGGGTCAGTTTCTTCACACGAAAACTCCATAGCAGTTTTTCTTTGAGTTCCTTTCCAATAACTTCCCTGCTTCATAAATTCTACTTAAGATGTTGTTTTCTCTTTCTGATCTCTATGTGGGAAGAAAAAAAGGTAGCAATGCTTAAGTAATAAGTGATTATGCTCATCTTTTACTTTTTCTTATGTTCATTTCTAGAGTTTCTACTGTAATTATTTTTTTTGACTGAGGATGGCTAAAAAAGTACCTCCAGCTACAGCTTGTAAATGAAAGATAAATGCTTGATGAGCTGCTATTAGAGGTTCCTGAAAACAAATACCAGGTGACAGTTTGCACTATGCATCAAAGAGCATTAACAGAGGTGGGGGGGGCATACTTTTTATTTTTATAAAACAACCAAATGAAGAAAAGTCATCAATAATGCTACCACTTAGAGATGACAATCTTTAGCAGATTGCCTCATTAATAGTGTCTTCCAATCCTTTTTCTTGGCAGATATAACACACTATGTGATCCAGAGACACATTTTACTGGCTTAGTACATACAAACTTTCACATACATAAAATTTGAATATGCCATAGTTGGAGCTATGGATGAGATCTGGTCCCTGCTAGAGATGATGCTGGGACTGGGAAAAAGGGAAGAAATTCCCTGGCTTCTTCCTTTCTTTTTTCTCCAGTCTCCCAGTCATGCCTCCCATTGGCTGGACCCAGCCAGACGTCAGCTGACATAAGAGCCTGGAAAATGCAGCCCACGTTTGGGAAGCCCCAGGGAGTCGCAGGAAGAAAGGGAGAGGCACAAACAAGCAGAGGATCAGCACAGCCCACCCTTCTTGCTTCTCAGCCTCCATGCTAATCTTCCTGCCCATACTTAACTCTCCTAAGACAGCCTCGTGCTTCTACCTGACATAAAAAGTTAGGCAGAAGATCTGTCCTACCAGTAAAGATGTTCTTGCTCTGTCCCAACAAGGGGGAACTACAAAAGCTCATCTGTCACGTTGTCCACATCAAGTCGAAGATCTCCAAGGGACAGTCAGCACCATCAGGTCTGGTTGTATCTTCTCCTACCTGGTTGCCATTGAATGAAAGCTGAGCACTACTGAAAGTCTTTGTGCAAAACCACAGGGAAAGGTGAAGGGCAGAGGCTTGTAATTACTCGTTTAAAAACGCTTACCACTGCAGCCTCAGTCCTCAGCTTTGTATCTGATCATGAAGCCATAGTTGATACTTATCACATCCTCTTTCCATTACCCATTCCATAATAGCCCTGCCTTCAATCAGAACCTTAGCTGGTTGGAATTCTTCACAGTGAGGTGACCACACCTTCATTCTTTATGGATTTTAGTCCTTCATCATCCTGACTTTCTGTGGTCACTCTTACCTGCCTCTTCCATGCTGACCTTTTCTATTGAACATGCAAGTGTTAAGAGGTTCCCCAGGGAATTCCTGATTCCAGACATGGTCTTCTGAGTCCCCATTGAGTAGAAATGCCTCCAAATCAATGGAACTATTGTGTCTCCTGATGTAAGCATTCTGTTCTCGGGAATTAAGATTTCTAGACCAGAAGTCAAAGTTACAGATAACGTCAAACTCTTGCAAACAGGTGATTAGTTATAAAAAGGAGCCCCTCCCATTTCCATCACTTGGTTTCCAAACTGTGTGCTCTTGCCAAGAGAGAAAATGAAACATATATAAATTGTTGGCTCAAAACACGTCCTATGAGACAGTATCCCAACTTGGTAAAGTATTGTCTCCCAATTATGTCTGCCGTAATCGAGTCTTTAGCAGACCATTCCGCCATTTTATCAGGCCAGTTGCTTCTGGACGACGGGACACATAGTAAGACCAGTTGAATCCCTCGCTGTACTTATTGATGATAAAATGAGCTCTTTGGTTGGAAGTGATGTTGGGGGGATACCTTGGGGATGGACAGGAATACCATAAGTCCATGGATAGTGCTGCTAATTAAAGCAAATTGGACAGAAACAATAATTCATATTCAGAAAAAAAAAATTCAGTGAGATAAAAATGCTGCCCGTTTAATGATGGAAGGGCTTCTGTGTAATTGAGCTACCATCAGGTGGCTGGCTGGTCTCTCAAGGAAATGATACAATGTGAGGGGTTCATTTTGCTGTTGGCATATTGTTCACTCAAAAGCAGCAGCAGCCAAATCAGCCTTGGTGTGGGAAAGTCTCTGCTGTTGAGCAGAGGCATGGCCTATATTTCTGATGCCATGGCCACTGCTATGGTTTGAATATTTGTTACTCTTTACAACTCATGTTAAAATTTAGGCCAGGCACGATGGCTCACACATGTAATCCCAGCACTTTGGGAGGCCGAGGCAGGTGGATCACCTGAGGTTGGGAGTTTGAGACTAGCCTGACCAACATGGAGAAACCCTGTCTCTACTAAAAATACAAAAATGAGCCAGGTGTGGTGGTGCTCGCCTGTAATCCCAGCTACTTGGGAGGCTGAGGCAGGAATATGGCTTAAACCCAGGAGGCGGAGGTTGCAGTGAGCTGAGATCCTGCCATTGCACTTCAGCCTGAGCAACAAGAATGAAACTCTATCTCAAAAAAAAAAAAAAGGAATTGCCATTGTAACAATATTAAGAGGTGGAGCCTTTAAGAAGAGAGAGCCTTAAAGATCAGGGCATAGGTCTCCATCCTCATGGGTGTGGTTGATGCTGTTATAAATGGGCAAATTCAGCCTCGTCTAGCCCTTTTCTTGTCCTTCTACCTTCCGCCATGTGAGGGCATAGTAAGAAAACCCTTGACAGATGCCAGCCCCTTGATCTTGGACTTTTCAGTACAGTGAGGCAATAAACTTCCAGTCATTATGAATTACGCAGTCTCAGGTATTCCATGACAGGAGCACAAATGGACTACGATAACCACTTTGTATTTCTACACACAAACCCACTGAGTAAGCAACAGAGTGACTGAAAAAGAGACTGACTTAAATACACAGGATGATCACCTTGTAGCTTGATTACTGTGAGCTTCCACTGATGTTAATGCTGTCTGCTTAGTATTTACACTGGATACAAACATCTTTATACTCTCCTAACTCAGGTTTCCCAGAAGCAGAGCCTGAAACAGAAGTTCATATATATATATGCAAAAATTTTCCAGTGGCTTAAACAAATAGGTGTTTATTTCTCACAGATAATGACTACACTGAAAAGAGTTACTAAGCACTGGATTTGTTCTGGTCATAATGGGAAAGATGTGATATATATATATATATGAGAGAGAGAGAGAGAGAGAGAGAGAGTCTTGCTCTGTCGCTCAAGGCTGGAGTGCCGTGGTGTCATTTCAGCTCACTGCAACCTCTGCTTCTCGGGTTCAAGTGATTCTCCTGCCTCAGCCTCCTGAGTAGCTGGGATTACAGGCACATGCCACCATGCCTTGCTAATTTTTGTATTTTTAGTAGAGACAGGGATTTACCATGTTGGCCAGGCTGGTCTTGAACTTCTGACCTCAAGTGATCCCCCCGACTCAGCCTCCCAAAGTGCTGGGATTACAGGCATGAGCCACCAAATGTGATATATTTTTAAGCACTCTCAGGAAAAACTGAGAAGGGAATGACAGAAGCAGGGTAGGGAAGGAAAGGGAGCTACGTAAGAATGTGGATTAAGGTGAAGTCTAGCTTCATCTAATCCCACAGAGAGTGCTAAAGTATAAAATGTGCCACAGAATCTGTCCCACTTTGAGGCAAGGAAAGGGGCTTTTGTATCCCCATTGAAGATGGTCATTGGCCATGGGCTGCCAGGGTAGGGAAGGCAGTAAAATTCTCAGGTATCTGGGGTAAGATGCTTTCAGTTGTTCAGGGTAATCTTCCAGAGAAAGTTGCAAGTATGAGGCATTGCCTGAAACACCCTGTTGGCTCAAGTATGTGCATACAAACTGAGGCACTGAAAACAATTCAATTTCTGATGTTTATTCCTGTGTGTAGATCCATATTTCCATCTGGCATCATTTTCCTACGGCCTGAAAGACATCTTTTAATAGTTCTTATAGTGGATCATGT
Source organism: Callithrix jacchus (assembly GCF_049354715.1). NCBI lineage: Eukaryota > Metazoa > Chordata > Mammalia > Primates > Cebidae > Callithrix > Callithrix jacchus. Next base: position 76,875,274 of record NC_133518.1, read on the forward strand.
AGTAGTGATAAATGTTTTCAGCCTTTGTTAAGTTTGGAACATATTTATTTTGCCTTCTTTTTTTACTTATTCTATTTTATTTTGTTTTGTTTTGAGATGGAGTCTTACTCTGTCCCCCAGGCTGGAGTGCAATGGCGTGATCTCAGCTCACTGTAACCTCTGCCTCCTGGGTTCAAGTAATTCTTCTGCCTCAGCCTCCTGAGGGATTATAGGTGCGCACCACCATGCCAGGTTAATTTTTGTATTTTTGGTTGAGACGGGGTTTCACCATGTTGGGCTGGCTGGTCTTGAACTCCTGACCTCAGGTGATCTGCCATTTCAGCCTCCCAAAGTGCTGAAATTACAGATGTGAGCCACTGCAGCCAGCCAGCTTTCATTTTCAGAAGATATTTTTTTGGTTATAAAATCATAGGTTGACAGTATTTTTATTTTAGTACCTCTGTCAGTTCTGTGTGGCTTTGATTGAACAATTTATTTCCTTAGTATGGGTTATATTTTCCAACTTCTTTGCATGCCTGGCAGATACGGTGAAGTTTACTTGTTAGGTGTGAGTATGTTTGTATTCCTATAAATATTCTTGAAGTTTGTTCTGGAGCACCATTAAGCTATTTGGAAAGAGTTTGTTTCTTTTGGGTCTTACTTTTAAGATTTGTTAGGTAAAACTACAACATTGTTCATTTTGGGGGCTAATTATTTCCCATTATTAAGGCAAGACTCTTCCACAGGGACTACCCAGTGACCTGGCTGGTGACATTGGGCCAGTATTCCTGGCTTTTCGTGAAGCCCGCACTGTTCCTTCTAATCTTTTTAGAAACTTATTTTCCTGAACTCAGGTTGGTTCCTCACACACATGCACTGATCAGTTCTCTGCCAAATACTAGAAAAGAACCCTCTCAGATCTCTGGGTTTCTTCCTGTGTGCAATTCTTTCCTTGTCAGTCATCTGTTCTGAAAACTCCAGATGTTTTTATTCTCATTCAGACTCTCAGCTCCTCTCCTCAACTCAAGAAAACTACTGTACTCTGCTGGGTTCCCCTTCCTGTCCCAAGACCTGGAAACTCTCATGGTAGGGTTCACCGCCTTTGTTTCCTGTTAGGGATCACTGTCTCTTGTTGTCTGATGTCGAGTGTCTTAAAAAATCATTGTTTTGAAACTGCATTTGCAAAAATTATGTAACAGTCATAAAATTATGGCAGTTGGGGAGATCTGATCTAGCCAACTTCCCTCTTGCCTTTAGCCTTCAAGCTGCTCTCCTAGGCTTAAGCAAGCTAACTTTGGGAAAAATATAGTTTATAGTTTACATTATAACAGCCCTTCCGCAAAACTCAACCACCTTTGTAAAGCTAACGAGAGACCACCAGGCTAGGAGAATAGAGGAGCCTGAATTCTGCTAAGGTGTAGACGTAAACAATTGCCAGCCATTATTCTGGAGGTCACAAGATACACAACTTCCCCAATTACTCCTGCAGATAACTTTACTATTATAGAACCTAAGATTGGCCTTTTGAGATATCTTTTCCATTTCTCTTTGCATGTCTGGCTCCACCTAGAGCCACCAACCACTCCTGTGGCCCCATTCAGAAGTGTCTCAGCACTCAGGAGAATCGTTTCCCACACCCCTAAGATTGCACCTCCAACCAAACACCAGCAGGCACCCCTACCCCTTTCCCCAAACTACCTTTGAAAACCCCTAACCTCTGAGCCTTCAGGGAGATTGAGTTGAGTCTCCCTCAGCTCTATATCTGGCCTGGCATGGCCAGCCTCACATCAATTAAACTCTTTTTTTTACTGCAATGCCATGGTCTCCATGAATTGATTTTGCTTGTGCAGTGAGCAGGAAGAGTCCATCGGGCAGTTACAGTTTCAAATGTTTTGTCTAGTTTGTGGTTGTTTCAATCCACTTTCCATATTCCATCTTTGTCTGAAGTGAAAGTCCACTCCTGTCATTTCTTGAATCCCTCACTTCCATTTTCCAAAGCTTAATTTGTTCTTTTCACAAACTTTGAGTAGAATGTTTAATTCATTTGTCACTCTTTCTTTCTTATTTATAATGATATTCCCTTTTATCACAACTTAACCATAACTCATACATTTTACTTCACAGGGTTTTTCTTATTGCTTTCACTGTCTCATTAGAGAAAATTTTTAAATCTCCAAATGGTTGGGGTATTTATTGTTTGATCATTTTGTACTGTTGCTATTATTAACTTCTCGTTTTTCCACATTATGTGTAAACACTGTGGTGGAGCATACCCCATAGTGGTTAATAGTTTGAATAATTGAGTCAGAAGGCTGGGGTTTACATCCCTGCTCTGTCTCTTTCTGACTATGTGATCCTGGGCAAAGTATTTAATATTTAACATAAGGCTCAATTGCTTCATTTGTACAGTGGTGATGATAACAGTACCTCTCTCAAATAGTTGCCCCAAGAGTTAAATAAAGGTAACACATATCTGGGAAGCCTTAGCTCATAGTAAGCATTCAACAAATCTCAGTTACAGTTTCTATTTGGGGAAATTTATAGATTCCTTTGTGGCCGAATTCTGATACTCACTGACAGTTGAAAGAACAAAAAAGGATATTCTCAACAGGTGTGAAGTTCAACAGAAGTTACTGATCTCCAACCTCATACCCCTTTGGCCCCCTTGGAGTTTGCCTGAAGCTGCACTGGACAATATGCCAACAGGACAGGTCTCCTCAAGAGCCTGTACTTTTCTCTGCTTGTCTACCTGAAGGTGCTCCAGGGACAGTCCAGCAGGGTTTGAGATTTGAAACTCTCAGAGACAATTCTCAATCACTGAGGAACAGGGAAAAAGGGATACATACCCCAGCTTTGCTGTCCCCAAGGTGTGTTCTATATTCTATATATTCTTCCTATAATCCCCAGAAAGATTGAGCTTCAGTCGCCCACAGAAGAAACTCACTCATTTTTTATGCACCATGGATGGTCTTTTCCTCTTCCTGTCTGACAGTTCCTGCTCTTTCTCTTGGACTTCCTGAGATTACCTCCTAAATCTGCTTTCTGGAGGAACACACACACAGATATGTATATGTATTAGATTGTCCTAGTAAATGCATTGTTCACCTTCTCTAAGCAGTGGCTCTCAAATCTCATTTCATATTATAATCAACTGGAGAATGCATCAAAATGTCTGGGAATTGTGAAATAAAAAACAAATCTCAATTTAGTAAGGGAAGACTTTATTCAAAACAGTGATTTTAAAGGGGAGTGGGGAGGAACAATTGCAATAGTGAGAGAAGAGCTATTACAACAGGGGGAACTTTCTGACCATAAGATCTGTTAAACAAAACAAGCTTGGCCAGGCACAGTGACTCACGCCTGTTATCCCAGCACTTTGGGAGGCTGAGGCAGAGGGATCACGAGGTCAGGACTTCAAGACGAGCCTGCCCAACATGGCGAAACCTTGTCTCTACTAAAAATACAAAAATAAGCCAGGCGCTGTGGTGGGTGCCTATAATCCCAGCTACTCGGGAGGCTGAGGCAGAAGAATTGCTTGAACCTGGGAGGCAGAGGTTGCAGTGAGCTGAAATTGCACCACTGCACTCTAGCCTGGGTGACAGAGCAAGACTGCATCTCAAAAAAATAAAATAAAATAAAATAAGCTTATGCACATTAAAATTTTAATAAGTTTATTTGAGCATTCAGCTATTTATAGATGGGGCAGCACCAGACCACAAGTGGTTTAGTGCTCCAAGAAGGTAAGGGGAAACTTTTATAAGGTGTTCATAAAAGTAAGGCAAATTAAATATTTGCTTGACTAAAATGGAAAATCCCTAGTTAGAGGTTAGTTGGCCATTTCTGATTGGTAAAGTCTCTAGTTAGAGGTTAGTTGGCAGTTTCTGATTGGTTAAGCTTAAGTTTTGCTTTATTGTTTACACAGAGTTGGGTTTTAATCTGCTTAGGGACTCAAGGTGCTGGAGCTGTATTAGCCTAAGAGCCTCGCTATTAATAGTTTTGATAGATCTCAAAGGCAAAAAGGGATTTCTTTTATAGAGAGTAGTAGACAAGACAAGAAAGACCCTGGTGTGGGGAAGTCAGATAAAAAGGTGGCCTGAAGGAATAACAGATCAAAGAATGGTTTGCTCTGAGGCTAGCCTATCCTTGAGGGGCTGTTAAAAGATGTTGTGGGAACCTGAGTGAAGGAGAGAATCTTAACCAAAGTTCAGTTAACAGGCATTGTTCTGAGTCCCACCTAAGTCATATGGGAAAGGATGGTTCTTTGCAATGGGCCCTTTTGAGAACACAAAACGGGTGAGCATGGAAAGGATTCTTAACTGTTTCTTCTTTCTGCAATCATATGAATCAGGCAAAATTCAATGTTGTCTGGATGGAGCCTGAACAACAAAATATTTTAGAAGCTTCTGTAAACTAAAAATAAAATTCTAAGCCTCCTGTAGGATTCAGTAAATTCTTCTTCAGAGAGCCACCATGTCAGAATGTTCAGCTTCCCTGTTCTTTGTTCTCCATTTTAAAGTTTAACTTCCTCACTCTTTATGCCTCCTTGACCCTAGTTTCAGTAAATAACCCTCTCCTAGCCTCTATACTCACATTTTAGAGATACTGACTGGAGGAAATGCTTATAGATTAAGCAATATGATTTCTGTGAGTTGCTTCAATATAATTTGGAAAGGGGAAAGGTGGATGGGGACACAGTTGGCCATGAATTGATAATGGTTGATGCTGGGTGGTGGACCCTGCAGGCTCATTCAGTTAGTCTATTACTTTTGCATATGTTTGAAGTTTTCCATAATAAAAAAGCATTTAAAAAAGAAACTTCTAAATTGTTCTTCATATGCAGCCTATATTGAAAACTGCTATTCATACCCATACTTATTTTTTGTCTGCTCAATTGTCAAAACCTGAAAGGGGTTTTCTAAGCGTTTTCCTCCCATGACTTTTATATTTCTATTCATTTGTATTTTCTGCAATGCTTCATTTATATATTTTATTGCTTTATTATTTGTCACAGTAGGTTTATAAAAGATATTCTTTTTTTCTTTAAAAATAATATATGCTCATGGCAAAAGCAAAGAAAAATAAAGCAGAACATAAAGGTAAACAGTGAAAAATAGACTTGCCTCTCAACTCAGATCCCCAACTTTCTTGCTTGCTTTTTTTTTTTTTGTTTTTGAGACAGAGTCTCACTCTGTCACCTAGGCTGGAGTGTAGTAGCATGATCTTGGCTCACTGCAACCTCTGTCTCCTGATTTCAAGTGATTTCCTGCCTCAGCCTCCCAAGTATGTGGGACTACAGGCACCTTCCACCACACCTGGCTAATTTTTGTATTTTTAGTAAAGGCAGGGTTTCTCCATTTTGGCCAGGCTGATCTTGAACTCCTGACCTCAGGTGATCTACCCACCTTGACCTACCAAAGTGCTGGGATTATGGGCATGAGCCACCATGCCTGGCCCAGATCCCCAACTTTCAGTCCCCCTGTCCAGTCCCACATTCTTCTGTCTCCACGGAGGAGTAGTGACTCTGTATATAAACTGTAGGGACAGAAAGGTGTGATATCTTTCCTTCCCATCATAAGTGTCACTGCAGATACTCATGTAACAAGGCAGGTTAACAAGAGAAGAGCATAACAGATGTAGTTAATCTAAGTTTTACGTAACCCAGAATGCTTCAGAAATGAAGACCCAGGGAAAACAGTTTGTTTTTGTGCGACCCCCTTGTAGACCCCTGCCTGGTACCCGACCCCAAATAACAGCTCGAGAGTTGGAAGCCAAGTTCAGGTTTATTGGGACCAGCGGGCAGGCCAGGAAAGGAAGGAGATCGGGGCTGGCTGCGACTGCGCAGCTGGGGTAGGAGGGTTTTATAGGGGGGCGGACGGGGCGTGGACACAGGGCTGGCGGAGTGTCGTAGGAGCTTAGGATAGGCTGTCCGTCTCTGGGCAGACTGCTGAGGTGGCTCAGAGGGTTACGTGTCGGTTCAGGATAGGCCGAGGCTTGGCGGGCTTTCCTGCTGCGATGATTGGCTGCTTGCTGTTGCTGGGCAGAACAGAGCAGCGCCTGAGGGTTTTCTTCCGGGCAGAAGTTCCGGGCGGAACTTTCTACCGAACAGTTTTTATGCTTAGATTTGATGAAGCATGGACGGCCATGTGAAAATGTGGTTAGACAAAAGGATATGACCGAATAGTAACAGATGGCGTGGGGAAGCACAGAAAGGCCTGCCTGTTCAGAATCTTCTTGGCCTCTCTGTTGTAGCATTTATTCATCCTGGGTATGGGGCAGGACCCTCTGGAATGAGAGTCTTATAACCTACTATTAGGCAAGAGCAGATCAGAGAACATCTTCATGGCCAGTGCTGGGGCTCAGAAACAATACCCCAAAATGAAGTTCTCCCAAGCAGCCTCAAGAGCAAAAGTTTCTCCCCGAGGCTAGCCATACAAACTAGAATCCCTCTTCCCAAGGCAGGTCATAGAAACCAGAACCCCTTTTTCCGCAAACCAGCTATTAAACCTAAACTTAATGCTCTAACTTTTCTTCTACCTTTCTGTGTAGAGTATTAAGTATGTAAGTTAGAGTATTATGTATGTAAAACTGGCCATAAAAAATTATCTGATCTTCCTTGTTTGACTGTAAATCATAAAACCCCCATTTCAGAACGGGTCCTGCCCCATACCCATGGAGAGAATGCATGCTCAGAGAGGGCCAGAAGAGTCTAGACAGACAGGCCTTGCTGGGTTTCCCCACTCAGTCTATTAGCATTAGATCAGACCCTTTCTGTCCGATCACATTTCTACATGGCTGTCCATACTTTATTGAAACTAAGCATGAAAGTGGACAATTTCCCCTGTATCTTTGGGTCTTCCTTCTGAAGGCTCCTGTATACACATATTACATCCATTTGTATGCCTTTTCTCCAGTTAATCTGCCTTTCTTGAGTTGGTTTTTCAGCAAACCCTCAAAGCACCAAGTGGAACTCCCCGGCCTCCGCAGGAGCTCTTAGACAGAAACATTGGGAGAAGTTTGGAGTAATAGCTTGCTTTGGGTAAAGTGAGTTCTAACTTCTAAGATCCACCCCCCCCCCCACCCTTGGGGAAGAGAAATTCTTGTTCCTGACTTACTTCAGGGTTTGAAAAGGAAGACTGGGAGACAGGAGGGCAGAGAGGGCAGAGAGACCTTGGTTCTGAGGCTGCTTCTGAGAACTTCCAGTCTCCTTTAGTTCAAAGAATTCAGCATACCAAAGTTCCATGCTTTGGGCTATCACTTTCTGAACCCTGGCAGAACATATATATGCACATGTGTTCATATGCTTGTAACTGCCCAAGGGGTTCCCCTTGCCCACTGCCTGGACAGAGCTGACTCATCAAGACAGGGGAATTGCAATAGAGAAAGAGTAATTCACACAGAGCCAGCTGTGTGGGAGACTGGAGTTTTATTATTACTCCAATCAGTCTCCCTGAGCATTTGGGGAGCAGTTTTTAAGGACAACTTGGTGGAGATGGGGAAGCCAGTGAGTCATGAGTGCTGATTGGTCAGGGATGAGAGTCAAAGCTGAGTCAAAGCTCTGAGACAGCTTAGAGTCAAAGCTGTCTTCTTGTGCTCAGTCAGTTCCTGGGTGGGGTCCACAAGATCAGTTGGACCAGTTAACCAGTCTGGGTGGTGCCTGTTAATTCCTCAAGTACAGGGTCTATAAATGATCTCAAGCACTGATCTTAGGAGAAGCTTAGGTAGGGTCAGAATCTTGTCTCCCCCAGCTGCATGACTCCTAACGCATAATTTCTAATATTGTGGCTAATGTTAGTCCTGCAGAGGCAGTCTAGTCCCCAGGCAGGAAGGAGGTCTGCTTTGGCAAAGAGCTGTTATTGTCTTTGCTTTAAACTACAAACTTAAGTCTCTCCCAAAGTTAGTTTATAGTTCAGCCTATGCCCAGGAATGAACAAGGACAGGCTGGAGGTTAGAAGCAAGATGGAGTCAGTTAAGTTAGATCTCTTTTGCTGTCTTAGTCACAATTTTGCAAAGGCAGTCTCATACTCGAATGTCCTTTTTAAATATACGATTGGATCCCAGTGTAACCATAACAGCTTCATTTGCCCAAGGCATGCAGTAAGTCAGTATGCCAAGACACTGGTTGTAGCAGAGAAAGAGCTTTAATTGCAAGGCCAAAGAAGGAGGAGATGGGGAAACCGCAAATCTGTCTCCCAAGGAGTTTGGAGATAGGGATTTCAAGGATTTTAAAGCGGACCAAAGTGTGAAAATTCTTGATGGGTTGAAGAGTGCAGGGTGAAATCATAAGACAGGGAGACGATGAAACTACATTCTTATGCTGATTCTGTTTCTTCATGGGGGTCTTCAAACTGATTAGTGTCAGCTGTTTCACTAACTAAAGATTTTTTTAGTGGAATCTAAAAAATACCTTAAGGAATTCGTAAAGAAAACCTTTATGATTCTAACATCAGAATTCCTATCTGTAAGAACAATGGGGATGCAAACGGTTGGCATCTAGTACTACATGACTTTTGCTTACCAAAAAAGTGGGTCAAAGTGCATCCTATTAATGTTTAACTGTAACTGTAACTCTGCCCAGAATTCTCGTTAACCCTGTGAGGATGGCTTCACCAGGATTTTATGTACTATTAGATTCCTTGCATTTATCACTTAAATCATGTATAGAAAATTGCTTCAATGGAAAACTATGCACGTCCTGCAGCATTATCTGATTCTGTTTCTATGAGGGCTATTTTATAACTCTGCAAGTTGTGGGTAACTGATAACAATGCAAAATCGTGTCTCTAGACATGTAAATTAAATCTGTCAGATGGCGATACGACATCCCCCACCTCCTGCCAGTGGAAAAACCAGCTTTGTCCCCATTTGCACAACATTCCTTCGTGAGTGTTGGCTTCTCCTTTGAAACAATTGTGGCATCTTTTGAACCAGCCATGACATTTGCTCGGTTCCCTCATTATTACTAAAATAAAATCTTTAACACATGCTCATTTTATATCTTTATGAGAATCAGTTATAATTTTACCCTTTTTCTTTTTGAGAATTATCTTGAATGATAAATAACAAATTAAATACACAGCTCATAGGATGTAAAAAAAACCCAATTGTATTTTTGTCTCTTGTTATCCTGATGTAATTGCTAAATACAGTGAGTTCCAAGTTTCTCTTCAAAGAATCAGTATGTCAGTCTCCTTGTTCTTTGAAAATTTATTTCTAGCATAATTTATTTATGAGAACATTTCTCCTTTGCTACTGAATGAAAAAATCAGATAAGCCCCTTGACTTTTCTGATTACTCTTAGATTGTAGAGGACTACAGTCGCTTTAAGTAACAGACAACAGTCGAGATACATAAATTGGAATATATCCAGTTCAAGACATGGAGCCACACTTCCGTTTTCTAAGTCACACATTCTGATCCCAGACTCTACCTTGCTGTGCTCATCTTCTTCTTGCTCTCCCAGCCGACCTCATTCTCTGCGGTCTTCAACATTGCTACTTGTCTGCACCCTAAAAGAATTTTGAAAAACTATTTTGGTTACATATTTTTTAGTTGATGCTTATAATTATCATCATTTTTATGTAGTTGCAAAGGATATAATTTTGTTTAAAACTTTAAAATGTATTAAATAGAGCTGAGCATGGTGGCCCACGCCTGTGATCTCAGCTACTCAGGAGGCTAAGGCATGAGCATCGCTTGAACCCAGAAGGTGAGGTTGCAGTGAGCCAAGATCATGCCACTGCACTCCAGCCTGGGCAACAGAGTGAGACTCTGTCTCAAAAAAAAAAAGACATATATATATATACATATATACACACACACACACACACACACACACACACACACGCACACACACAGAGAGAGAGAGAGAGAATGAAAGAGATTCTATTTAACAGAAAAATGTTATATAGTTTCTCCTTCTCTTTAAGCCCATGTTTTCATTCTATTTCATCCACAAAATCTATCCAAAAGGTAATAGTGATTATTCTAAAAGGTCTTTAATTGCTTACCCTGCCCTACTTCTTTGCACAAAAATACGCAAACACCAGACAAATATTTTGTGAAATTTCCTCTAATCATAATACTAATATGGGAGTTAAGAAGAAATTATTTAGACAGATAGTGAGGGTAAGGAAGTCCTCGGTAAGGTTTTTCTTTTCATGAAAACCAGCCCCCAAATCATTTTCTTTTCTAAAAGGAACAGCTTGTAAAATTGAGCTGCAGACATAGACAAGCAAGCTGGAAGCTTGCACAGGTGAATGCTGGCAGTTGTGCCAATAGGCAAAGGCTATCTGCGATAGGCATGTTCAAAATGGTGGCTCCATCTTCCCTTCTCCTTTCCAGCCACGTGTACAGTGCAGACAACATGTGCTGGCCAAGTGGAAAGCCCCTTTGCATGGCTTGCCCATGCATTGTGTAAATGTCACACCTGGTCCAACCAATTTGTGGGCCCTATGTAAATCAGACACCACCTCCTCAAGCATGTCTATAAAATCTGGTGCACTCTGCCACAGACTGGAATTCCCATTTGGATGGCCCTCTCTCTCTCAAAAGGGAGAGGATTGTTCTCCTTTCTCTTTCTTTTTCCTATTAAACCTCTGCTTCTAAACTCGCTCCATTTGTGTGTCTGTGTCCTTAATTTTCCTGGCATGTGATGATGAACCTCAGGTATTACCCCAGACAATGATGCTGCTTCAATACTCTTAGGACTTAAAAATGTATTCTGAACTACTGTTAGAATCATTTTTAGTAAACAATTTACTGCGACTGCGTACACATACTGTAAATGTTGGTAGGCAATTGTTAAACATTAAAAATAATATTATACTGAAAATGCAGAAATGCATAGGGCTGGTTTTGTTTTCCTCATTTGTTTTAGGTTTTTTAAGCTAGAATGAGATAGGACTCAGTATCAGCTCTGTTACCAGAAAGGGGTCCTGATCCAGACCCCAAGAGACGGTTCTTGTATCTTGCACGAGAAAGGTTTTGGAGTGAGTCCATAGAGAGAAGAGAAAGCAAGTTTATTAAGGAAGTAAAGGAGTATAATAATGGGCACTCCACAGACAGAGCAGCAGCACAGGCTGGTTTACTTATCTTACTTCTTGATTATATGCTTAACAAGGGGTGGCATGAGTGTTCCTGGAAAAAGATAGGAAATTCCTAGAACTCAGGGTTCCTCCCCTTTTTAGACCATATAGGGTAACTTCCTGACATAACCATGCATTTGTAAACTGTCGTGGTGTTGGTGGGAGTGTCTTCTAGCATGCTAATGCATTGTAATTAGTGTGTAATGAGCAGTGAGGACAAGCGGAGATCACTTTCATCACCATGTTGGTTTTGGTAGGTTTGGGCTGGCTTCTTTACCACAGCTTGTTCTTTATGACCTTTATCAGCAAGGTCTTTATGACCTGTATCTTGTGCCAACCTCCTATCTCATCATGTGACTGAGAATGCCTAAGTCCTGGGAGGTCTCAGCCTTGTTTTACCCAGCCCCTATTCAAGATGAAGTTGCTCTGGTTCAAATGCCTCTGACAGTTCTATTGCTATTACTTTTTTCTTTTATACCCAAAGCACTAAAAAGCCTTGTTTACAAAAATACACAGAAGGATATTTGCTTCATCAGCACATGTACTAAAATTAGAATGACACAAAGATTAGCATGGCCCCTGCACAAGAATATCACACAAATTCATGAAGGGTTTCATATTTTTATTACATAATGTGTCAATGAACAATAAAACAAAGCTTAAAAAAATACATAGAAGACTATCCTTTCAACCTTAAATATCATATGCTGATCTGTCATTAGAAATTGTCTGCAATGATTTCTCAGCTGACAAGTCATTCTATAAGTCAGATATTTATCTTTAAAACAATCCTGGGTTCTTTTTTATGTATGAAGGTTCACTTTCTGAAAATTCATTAAGCTCTATACCTAAGATGTGTTCACTGTTCTCTACCTGGGATATAATTAAATGTGTCTTCTAAACCACTCATTTGCTCACCACGAATTACCTGAACTCCAACCTTGCTGGGTCATGGGGGCTGGCTCTCCCTTCTCCCATGATGAGTACCTTTAAGCCCAGCTTCCCACGATACCAATGTTTTTTCTCCCTGGGTGAGGGGACTTTAACATCTGCAGACCCCTGTCAAAGAAAACAAGAGCCAGACAGAAGTTAAGGCAGTGAAAACAAATTTTATTCAGGAGCTGCAATAGGGAAGGAGACCTCAGTTTAGAACCGGCTCCCTTCTGAATACAAGGACAAGGGGGAAATTACGGCCATGGTGCACAGTGGGGTCAGTAGATGAAAACTACTAAAAGAGAACATCAGGAGTAAGAGAGATTCGAAACTGACTCAGCTTCTAGCTGAAGGCAGCCAGTTTAATAAGATACTAAGGGAGAGGGGTTGAGGGATTTCATCAGATATCAAGGGTAGTTAGATACCAAGGGTGGGGGATTCTAGTGAAACTACCGCAGCAGGATTCTTTCTGAAAACAGAATAAGCATAAGGACAGAGCCCAAGGTCTGGGTCTTAAGGGCTTAGGAGAGCCTGATTAGTGTTAGGTCAAAGAGAGAGTCCTTTGCCCCAGATGTCCCTAAAGCCCCAAGGGTAGGACAGCTAACTTTCCTAGGAAACTTCTGAAAACAACCGGCACTCCAAATCAAGACTGCCTGATGCCACTTCCTCCCATGAAGGCCACTTCTAGGAATGGGTCACTCTACTAGAAAGAAAAAATGTCTTGTGGAAGCCCTGGCCCTAGAAACAACTCACGTGGAAACATGGCAGAATGAGGGATGTTGTGCATCCCTGTCTTATTTACCTTGGCCTGGGGACTTTTCCTTTACTCAATAAAGACTATTCCTTGAGTCATGCTTGCAAAGCCAGTGGCAGGATAGATCCTCCTTCAATTTTATTAAAACACCAGATTTGCAAAAGGATTGTTACTGGGTTTTTGGGGTCATTCATTAATGACCAAGTTTGACACCAGTTTTTCAAAAATCCCTGCTTGTTGCCCAGGGGTCAGTGCATGATAGTGAGATTCAGAACACATAGGTTTCTTTTGTAAACTGGAAGCTGAGCTCTAAAGGGTAGGTAAGAAAAGAAGGACCAGTATTGGCACTCAGCTGCGGGCAAATTTCTCAAGCAAATCAATTTTAGGAAAAAACATTTGGCTTCTGAAAGTTTACCCCCTTAAAACTGTTGCTGCCCCAGAATCCCTTAAAACATCTCACAGGTGGGACGCAGCGGGTCACACCTGTAATCCCAGCACTCTGGGATGCCAAGGTGGGTGGATCATGAGGTCAGGAGTTCAAGACCAGCCTGGCCAACGTGGTAAAACCCTGTCTCTACTAAAAAAAAATTAGCTGCCTGTAATCCCAGCTACTCTGGAGGCTGAGTCAGAAGAACTGTTTGAGCCCAGGGGGCAGAGGTTGCAGTAAGCCGAGTTCTCACCACTGCACTACTCCAGTCTGGGCAACAGAGCAAGACTCTTTCAGAGTCTCAAAAAACAAAAACCTCACAAAACCCAATTGGGGAGGCTGTTTCCCCCCATTCACAGATTCTATTTCAGATACTACCAAGGTCGAAGCAAGGATTTGAGAAGTAATGAGGTAGGACAGTTCTTCCTTGGCTAGTGGCTTCTCTGGAACTGGCAGATGATTCAAGCTGGCATTTTACCTTCTAGAGCTTTCCTGGGCACTCTGGGAGCCCCAGCTCTGTGACTCAGCTTCAGGTCTCCTGAAGAGGATGGCATAGTCTGCTCCCTGGCCTAGATGCATCCGTGTCAGCCCTGGGTTGTGGTGCTGCACCCAACATTCTTCATAGTTGAAGACATCTCACCTCCCAGGTGCTCCTCTTGAGTGGGACTTAATACAGTTCAGCCTGGATTTTTCTCCCACCTGCCACATATCCATTTAGTCTACAGAAAAGCCTCATCAAATCCTTACCCCTGCCCCAAGAAAGAAACCAGGGGGTACAGTCGGTTAACTAGCACTCTCGTGGCTCTAACACCAAAGCAACTAGTTGTCCCATCTCTAGCCCTCTAGATTTTGGGGAGTTACACCCCAGACCACCTAACTGGACACTTACCAAGCTCTCAGATGGTCTCACTGAAGATCTGCCTCATTATATTTGGGATCACAGGATACATCCCCTTGGGGTAGAAGGGATGGAATTCACAGCACAAATTTTTTCCAAAGAAATCTTTTAATCTCTCTTCCCATACTCTGACACTGTGAATAATCCTTAAACCTGCTAGATGCTTGTAACCAGTTCTCAGGAATATTTCATTTGTCAATCGGCACATAGGCTCCATCTTAAACCTATTTGAGATTTCGTATTAATTATATTTCTACCTCAGGTTAAACTGAGACAAGAAACACTCATGCCATACCATTCTGTTAACTGCTGTCTTGGTTTGTTTTCTGTTGTAACAGAATGCCTGGCGCTGGGTAATTGATAAAGAAAGGAAGTTTATTTGGCTCACAGTTCTGGAGACTGGGAAGGGCAAGGGCCTGATGACAGCTTCTGGTAAGGTCTTTGTACGGCCTCATAACTTGGCAAAGGGCATCACATGGCTAGAGGGCAAGAGTGTGTAAAAAAGACAAAATGTGAGGGGTGGCCTTGCTTTATAACCATCCACTCTCATGGTAACTGATCCAGTCCCATTAGAGCAAGAACTCACTGATCCCCTGGAGAACTAACCCAGTCCCACGAGAGCAGCATTAATCCTTTCACGAAGGCAAAGCCCTTATGACCCAAACACTTCATAAAGGTCCCATGACTTTTCAATGTCATTACATTGGGAATCAAATTGCAACATGAGTTTTATACGGGACAAGTCATATTCAGACCATTTGTGACTGCCCATGTATGGCAGTATCTGTAACTGTCTGGATGCATCTTTACGGATATATCAATAACTCATTTAATCTCTCATGGTCATCTACTTCAACAACGCTTTAATAAATATATCCCTTCACCTGTGTTTTTAGGTCAACTGTTAATATACCTGTAGGATAAATTTCTAGAAAAGGAGCTAAGTCACTCTCTAGGTTATACCAATTTACCCTTCCAATCTAAGTATTAAAAAGATGGTTTTCCACATCCTCTGAACATAGTACCTTATTACATTTTTTAATCTTCTCCAGTGTAATAGGTGAAAAATCATAGCCTACTTAAATATGTATTTTCTTGATTATAAATGAGGTTAAATATACTTTTATGCGATTTAAAACCACTTATTATTATTTTTTTACTATGAGATGCCTGTTCATGTCCTTTGCTCATTTTTTCCTATTGTGCTTTTGGCATTTTTCATATTAACTTGTAAACACTTCATGTATTATTAAGGAAATTGGCCCATTGTCATGTGTGTTGCAAACAGATTTTCCCATAGTGCAAAAGGGCATAGTGGGCAGGAGCACCGGTGAAGAGGTGGTTCAAGGCAAATGTAGTACAGCTCAGGGCATTTAGAATGTAGCTACATTTGGAACAGCTTCTCTCACATCTTCCCCTGTCTCCCAGATGTTACCTTCTCATTCATAGCAGCTCAGCGGTGAACATCTAATTGAAGTGCAAGAAAAAGGGTCCAATGGACAGTCACCATGGCAACTGCCCCTCCCACAGTATTTACCATTCAAAGGCTTCTGCAGGCATTCATGTACGACAAATTAGCAAAGAAAGATTTCCAGATTCACAATCCTAATTTTTGAATGCAGTTTGAAGGTGCTTAGAAACCTAAAGAATGCCTGTGGTTTCTACAGGGAGAAGAATTGTCTTCAGTTCCAGCTTCTGTGGCAGGATGATTTGTTCAGACATTAGAGTCTACTTTGTTTGCGGTGTAATTTTTCTTCCATTCCCACCATCTGCGGAGGGTTGCCAGCCCATAGTGCTTGCTGGTCTCAGGAGTGGTTTATATTCCTGGGCACAAAGCAGAAGCTGCTTAAAGATCATGTCTGGCCTTGCCCTTAGGGAAAGCTCAAGCTCACTGAAGAGGTTAAACTATAAATCCGGATGGGGAGGGTTATGGTGGGGACGAGCCAATTCTCTTTGGAGGCAACAGGAGGAGTGAGCGAAAGCAGGAGAGGCTCTGTGAAGAGGGCAGACCTGTGACCACTGCGGCAAACGTCTAGGTTGGTGATAGAACCTGGTCATGACGGCTAGTGCTCTTAGGGAAGGGGGATTCCCCAACCTAACAAAAAATCCCACTCCCAACGGCAGAAAAGACCAGGGGCCCACCCACTTACAAGGAACCGTATTTCTGAATCCCTGAGGCATCTCAGCCCTAACCACTGTGGCCTGAGGATTCTTGGTGCTTCCAGGCATATAACCCCTGGGATATATGAGTGACTTTATGGTAGAGTGTCAGAAGAATCTTAACAGTAACTGAAGTTACATTTTCCATCATTTTGGCTGGTTGAGAGCTCAAAAACATTATTATTATTATTTTGAAATGGAGTCTCGCTCTGTTGTCCAGGCTAGAGTGCAGGCTTACTGCAACCCCTGCCTCCCAGATTCAAGCAATTCTCTGCCTCAGCCTCCTGAGTAGCTGGGATTACAAGTGGCTGCCACCACATCCGGCTAATTTCTGTATTTTTAGTAGAGATGGGGTTTCATCATCTTGGCCAGACTGGTCTTGAACTCCTGGTCTTGTGATCCACCCGCCTCAGCCTCCCAAAGTCCTGGGATTGCAGGTGTGAACCACTGCACCCAGAAAATTATTTTTAATTTTAATAACTTAATGTGACATCCAGTGGGACACATCAGTCTGTGGAATAAAATATACATCCAGTGTACCTTTTTAGACTAGTATTGTAGGAAGCCTCAGCCAATTCAGCTCCTGACAAAAAATCCTACCACAAAAAAAACTACATTCGTGATACGATTTTTATATTGTTTTTATTTTGCCCACTTATTAAAGAGTTTACAAACACATTTTGCTTTATTTTATTTTTGAGATGGAGTTTTGCTTTTGTTGCCCAGGCTGAAGTGTAGTGGCACAATCTCGGCTCACCACAACCTCTGCCTCCCAAATTCAAGCGATTCTCCTACCTCAGCCTCCCAAGTAACTGACAGGCATGCACCACCATGCCTGGCTAATTTTGTATTTTTTAGTAGAGATGGGGTTTCTCCATGTTGGTGAGGCTGGTCTTGAACTCCCAATCTCAAGCAATCCAACCACCTCAGCCTCCCAAAGTGCTGGAATTACAGGCATGAGCCACTGTTCCCAGTCCTTTTATTTTTCTTCATTTATTTTCATGATCAATTATAGCACTTTTATAGGAGAAAATGGGTTTCCTGAAAAGATACTCTGGTGATGACTTTTCATCAGTGGGAAATAAGTATTTTAAAGTCTGACTTGTCACAGTAGTTTGTTCAAATCAAGGATGGCCTGGATGGTTCTCTGCTGCCCTCCAGTGGGAAACCGAGAGGAGGTCAAAGCATTTTTGAAATGAAAAATGGACTGGTTTATGTGTCTAATATTGGGATGTAAAATATATAGACAGAAAGAGATAAAAGAACCAAAGGATTTTTTTTCTCAGTGTGTTCAGAAATAAGTGAACTGTTGAACAAAGAACCATTCAGCACCATGACTTCTGACAACTGCAAAAGGATATTGTAAAGACTGTATTTAAAACAGGTGTTGGCCAGGCCGATGGCTCTCACTTGCCTGTAATCCCAACACTTTGGCAGACCAAAGCAGGAGGATCACTTGAGGTCAGGAGTTGGAGACCAGCCTGGCCAACATGATGAAACCCCATCTCTACTAAAAATATAAAAATTGAGAATGTATGTGTGAAGCTGAGAGAGAGATCCAAGATGGCTGATCACCAGCAGTTCAGGATTGTAGCTCCCAGTGAAAACACAGAGAATAAGAGGACGCCACACTTTCAGACGAATTTTTGTTGCTCACGGACCAGGAGATTCCCAGCAGAGGAGCCCCATGGGTCGCCAGTGCGACTCTTGTGGCCGGTGTGGAGGTTCTTGGTGCAGAATGGACTGGATCCCGTTTTGGTCGACATTTGGAGCTCCCGGAAGGCAGAGTCGCCTATTCAGCTGATTGAAGGACAGACTCAAGAAGGAAGCCAGACCAGAGATTCCCAGGCAGAAAAGCACCATCAATCTTAATGCCGCTGTTTTCGCCGGTGCAGTGGGTTGCTCAGATTCTGGCGCTGGGAATGACAAGTTAGATGTCCACTCAGAGACCAAATTAGAAAGTCAGTAATTACAAAGACAACAGATGGATAAATTTATCATGATGGGAAGAAATCAGCCTAAAAAGGTTGAGAATACCCAAAATCAGAATGCCTCTCACTCTACAGGGGATCATAGTTCCTCATCAGCAACAGAACAAGGCCTGATGGAGAACGAGTGCATTCCATTAACAGAAGTAGGCTTCAGAAGGTGGATAATAAGAAAATTCTGTGAGTTAAAAGAACGTGTTCGAACCCAATGCAAAGAAACCAAGAACTTTGGAAAAAAGGTTTGATGAAATCATAATGAGAATAGACAATTTAGAGAGGAATATAAGTGAATTAATGGAACTGAACAATACAATGCACCAAGTATGCACAGGTTTTAACAGTCGAATAGATCAAGCAGAAGAAAGGATATCAGAGGCTAAAGACCAACTTAATGAAATGAAACAAGAAGACAAGATTAGAGAAGAAGAAAGAGTAAAGAGGAAAGAGCGAAGTCTCCAAGAAATATGGGACTATGCAAAAAGACCTAATTTACTTTTGATAGGTGTACCTGAATGTTATGGAGAGAATGAATCCAAGTTGGAAAATATTCTTCAGGATATTATTCAGGAAAACTTTCCTAACCTAATAAGGCAGGATAATATTCAACTCCAGGTAATACAGAGAACACCATAAAGATATTCCTCAGGTAGAGCAACCCCAAAACACATAATCGTTAGATTCACCAGGGTTGAAATAAAGGAGAAAATTCTAAGGGCAGCTAGAGAGAAGGGTCAGGTTACCCATAAAGGGAAGCCTATCAGACTCACAGCAGACCTCTCAGCAGAAACCCTACAAACTAGAAGACAGTGGGGGTCAATATTCAATACCCTCAAAGAAAAGAAGTTTCAACTCAGAATCTCATATCCAGCCAAACTAAGCTCCATAAATGAAGGAAAAATAAAATTTTTCACAAACAAGCAAGCACTCAGAGATTTCATCACCACCAGGCCTGCTTTACAAGAGCTTCTGAAAGAAGCATTACACACAGAAAGGAACAACCAGTATCAATCATCCCAAAAACTTGCCAAAAGGTAAAGAGTATCTCCATAATGAAGAATCTATATCAACTAATGGGCAAAATAGTCAGCTAGCATTAAATGACAATATTAAACTCACAAATATCAATATTAATCCTAAATTTAAATGGATTAAATGCCCCAATCAAAGACACAGAAAGGAAAATTGAATAAAAAGTCAAAACCCATTGGTATGCTGTATCCAGATCCATCTCATAACAAGAACACACAAAGACTCAAAACAAAGCTTTGGTGGAAGACTTACCAATCAAATGGAGAGCAAAAAAAAAAAAACAAAAAACAGGAGTTGTAACTTTTGTCTCTGACAAAATAGACTTTAATAGTAACAAAGACTAAAAGAAAGAAGGGCATTACATAATGATAAAAGGATCAGTACAACAATAGGAGTCAATGATCATAAATATATATGCACCCAATACAGGAACACCCAGATACATAAGACAAGTTTTCAATGACTTATAAAGAGACTTGGACTCCCGCACAATAACAGCGGGAGACTTTGACACCACATTGTGAATATTCGACAGATCAACGAGATAGAAAATTAACAGGGACATTTATGATTTGATCTCAGACCTGCAACAAGTAAATTCAGTGAATATCTATAGAATTCTTCACCCCAGGTCCACAGAACATACATTTTTCTCAGTATCACATTACACCTGTTTTGAAAGTGACCACATAATTGGAAATAAATCATTCTTCAGCATTTGCATAGCATTTCACAGACTTAAATGAAATATTGGTTGGCTGTTTGTTTGTTATTTTCTTCCCTTATTCCTTCCTGTCTCTGCTGATAAGTACAATTATCGCCATAAAAGAGGTTTTTAATACCTATTTTTAGATTGCATTCCAGCCTGGGCAAAAGAGCAAGATTCCTGTTCTCTCTCCCCCTTTCTCTTTCTCTTTTTTTCTTTAAAAAAAAAAATACTATTGGAGATGCTCCTAAAGTTTACTTATTAAGTGACAGTATCAGTGGCATCATTCAGAATTACAATGTGTGCACTCAGAGCTGAGAATATTAAGTATGGATTGCTGCTTAAATTCATGTCGCCTGAATCACTACAGTCAGTTTTGTGAGTTTTATTGTTTTGCTGGAACCAAAAGAAAATTCTCCAGAAGACATAATGACAGGATGGGTACAAAATATAGTTAGAACAAATGAATAAGATCTAGCATTTGCTAGCATAACAGGGTAGCTATAGTCAAAATAATTTAATCATACATTTAAAAATAACTAATACAGTATAATTGGATTAAAAATACAAAAGTTAGCTGGGTGTGGTGGTGCGTGACTGTAATCCCAGCTACTCAGGAGGCTGAGGCAGGAGAATAGTTTGAACCTGGGAGGTGGAGGTTGCAGTGAGCCAAAATCGCACCACTGCACTCCAGCCTGGGTGACAAAGCGAGACTCTGTCTCAAAAAAGAAAGAAAGAAAAAACAGAAAGAAAGATAAAATGGAGGTCTTTCTGCCGGGATAAAAACAGTACACAACTTTGGAAATAAAAATTTTAAGTATTCTGAGTGTCCATGTATACTTATACAATCTTGCTTTACTTCTGCATAATTATTTAATGATGATATTGTAGTCTATTATATATCACAACACCCTTATTTATTTGAAGAAGATTATTAACGGGCTGTGAAGAAATTATGCAGCTTCTCAGTTTCTCCATGAATCTGATTACTATCCACGATAGGTGTGCATTAAGAAGTTTATTTAGTTTACTAACTGACCTTTTACAGAAAAAGTTTGCCAATTCCTGCTAAGTCACAATTCCTACCACATTTGCATCCTGCTTTAACCAACTGATAGATATTTTTTATAGTGAAAGAAAAACTTAAAAAATGTACAACAAACAAAACAAACTTGTTATACAAAAGGAGTGGATTAATCCTTGAATACTGACTGACTCTTACATGTTCATTTCCCCCCGTACCTCTAAATATATTTCTAGAACTGATGTGTTTAAAATAGACTGATGCCTGTGTCAGTAGCAGGGCAAGAAAACAAACTCACTTGCTCAAAAAAAAAAACACACAAAAAAACTTTACTTAGCATTTCTGCATTAGTTAAATGAGTCTTATTCTATTCATTTAAAATATACAAATTAACATATCAATCACTAACAGACAGTGGTGGTTATAAATCAAGGCTCTAATGATGTTGTGTTTTTAAATATATTTTCAAAATATATTAATTCCTCTTGAACAAACAAACGAAAAATGTGAAAAGATTCACCTGTCCCCTCTGGTAAACGAGACGCCCATTCTGGAGTATGGGGCAAAGACATACTGGATACTTGCCCCGTCTTCAGCAAATGCACCGAGCCCGGAGCCAGAAACACGTGAAGCACGAGGACAATCTGAAAACAACAACCACAGCAGCCAAAAACAAAAGCTTTTCACGAGACCTTTTCCAGACTGTAAAAGCAAGAGAGGAGGCAAGAAAAACAGAAAATTGTAAGCTGATTTGAAAACTTTTAAAAAGTGATAGAGCCTATATTACATAAAACTTGATGAGACAGTTGACCCTAGGAAATTACAATATGTTGCCAACATTTCCTGGGCAAGCTGATCATTAAAATAATACCTGAAATAGATTAAATAGGTCTTGCATACTACTTGCTATGCTCAGATCATCTCATTTAAATTCAGAAGACCCATATGAGATGGGTACCGTTTTTATTCCCATTTTACAGGTAAAGAAATTGAAGATGAGAAAAATCGGCTGGTACAGTGGCTCATGCCTGTAATCCCAAACTTTGGGAGGCAAAGGTGGACAGACCACTTGAGGTCAGGAGTTCAAGACCAGCCTGGCCAACAGGGCAAAACCCTGACTTTACTAAAAATAGAAAAATTAACCAAGCTGTGGTGGCGGATGCCTGTAGTCCCAGCTACTTGGGAAGCTGAGGCAAGAGAATCACTTGAACCCCAGAGTTGGAGGTTGCAGTGAGCTGAGACTACACCACTGCACTCTAGCCCAGGTAACAGGAGACTCCATCTTGTGGAAATAAAAAAAAAAAAAAAACCAACAACTAGAGATAAATTAATTAACTTGCTCAGGCAGAAGAAAGATCAAACTTCAGAGAATGATTTAACAATAACAAATAAGGTTTATTTGGAAGCAGAAGCCATCTAGAACTCTTAATTACTTTCTATATTTACTACATTTTTATTTATTATACATGTGAGGTTTCTTTCAGGATGTTAAACTTTTTTCATGTACAATCTATATTTTATTGCACTAAAATGCTTAAAACGAAGTTTCAAGACTCAAAAAGAACAGAATTACGATATACCTCAGATGTACCTTGTGAGAAAAGCATTGCTAGTACTATTTTACAAATTAGTTAAGACCTTGGGGGCTTGGAGAAATAATGTGAATTCTTACAGAGCAAAAGCTGACTTAGGACTTGACCTCATATCATGTGAATAACTTCAGGTGTGTGAGGTCGACTTGAGAATATTCCTTAGGCTATGGCACATTGCTATCATTAGGTATTCACAGGGAATCTCAGAGATTATATGAACACATCACAGGACAGTTGGTCCTCCATCTCCATGGGTTCCACATCTGTGGATTCAAGTAATTGCAAATAAAAAATATTTGAAAAAAATTCCATCTGTATTAAACATGTACAGTTTTTTCTTGTTATTGCCTAAACAACATAGTATAACAACTGTGCAGCATTTACATTTTATTGGGTATGATAAGTAATCTAGAGATAATTAAAAGTATAGAACAGGTGTGGTGGCTCACACCTGTAATCTCAGCACTTTGGGAGGCCAAGGCGGGCAGATCACAAGGTCAGGAGTTCAAGACCAGCCTAGCCAACACAGTGAAAACCTGTCTCTACTAAAAATACAAAAATCAGCAGGGCATGGTGGTGTGGACCTGTAATCCCAGCTACTCAGCAGGTTGAAGCAGGAGAATCGCTTGAACTTGGGAGGTGGAGGCTGCAGTGAGCTGAGATGACACCACTGCACTCCAGCCTGGGTGATGGGTGACACAGCGAGACTTGTCTTAAAAAAAAAAAAAAAGAAACGGGGCAAAAAAAACTAGCAAACAGAATTCAATAACACATGAAAAAGATCATTCATTACAACTAAGGATTCAACCCAGAGCTGCAAGGATAATTCAACATATACAAATGAAGTAATACGATATATCCTATTAACAGAATAAAGGACAAAAATCATATGATCATTTCAGTTGATGTTGAGAAAGCATTTGATAAAACCCAACATCACTTCACAATTAAAAAAAACAACAACCTCAAAGAACTGGGCATAGAAGGAACACATCTCAATACAGTAAAAGCTGTATATAATAGACCCATGGCTAGTATCAGACTAAATGGAGAAGAACTGAAGGCATTTCCTCTAAGATCAGAAACAAAACAAAGATGCCCAAGTTCACCACTGTTACTGAACATTTTAATAGTAGTCAGTGTCCTAGCTGGAGCAACCTGGTAAGAGAAATAAATAAAAGGCATACAAATTGGAAAGGAAGAAGTCAAATTATCCTTGTTTGCAGATTTGATCTTATATTGAGAAAAACTTAAAGACTCTATCAAAAAACTATTAGAACTGATAAACAAATTCAGTAGAGTTGCAGGATATAAAATCAACATTCAAAAATCAGTAGCATTCCTGTATGTCAATAGTGAACAACCTGAAAAGAATTCAGGAAGAAAATTTCATTTACAATAACAACAAATCAAACAAAAACCAAGGAATAAACTTAATCAAAAGAGTAAAAGATCTCTACAATGAAAACTATAAAGCATTCATAAAAGAAACTGAAGAGGACACACAAAAAAATGGAAAGATATTCCATGTTCATGGATTGGAAGAATTAATATTGTTAAAATGTCCACACCACCCAAAACAATCTACTCAATGCAATCCCTACAAAATACCAATAACATTCTTCACAGAAATAGACAGAAATCCTAAAATTCATATGGAATCATGAAAAGCCCAGAAGAGTCAAAGCCATCCCAAGCAAAAAGAACAAAACTGAAAGCATCACATTACCTGACTTCAAATTATATTACAGAGCCATAGTAACCAAAACAGCATGGTACTGGTACAAAAACAGACACACAGACCAAGGGAATAGAATAAGAAACCAGAAAACGTCCATACATCTACAATGAACTCATTTTTAACAAAGGTGCCAAGTACATACACTGGGATAAGGACAGTTTCTTCAGTAAATGGTGCTAGGAAAACTTGATATCCATATGTGAAAGAATGACACCAAACCCCTATCTCTTGCCTTTGAAAAAAGACTTAAATCTAAGACCTCAAACTATGAAACTACTAAAGGAAAACACTGAGGAAACTCTCCATGACATTAATCTGGGCAAAAATGTTTCTTTTTTCGTTTTTTAGAAATGGGATCTCACTATGTTGCTCCAGTGCAGAGGCTAGTCACAGGTGTGATCCTGCTACTGATCAACATGGACGTTTTGACTTGCTCCATTTCTGACCTGGGCCAGTTCACTCCTCCTTGGGCAACCAGGTGGTCTGGTTCCCTGTTCCTGGGAGGTCACCACATGATGCCAAATTTAGTGCAGATGCCTAGTGCATTATAACCCAGAATTCCTGGACTTAAGCAATCCTCCCACCTCAGCTTTCTGAGCTCAGCAGCCTTTTTTAGAGACTCTGTCTAGCTAGAGTGCAGTGGCACAATACTGGCTCACTACAACCTCCACCCCCTGGGTTCAAGCGATTTTCATGCCTCACCCTCCCCCACCCCCAAGTAGCTGGAATTACAGGCATGGCCCACTACACCTGGCTAATTTATGTATTTTTAGTAGAGATGGAGCTTTGCCATGTTGGCCAGGCTGGTCTCAAACTCCTGGCCTCAAGTGATCCACCCACCTTGGCCTTCCAAAGTGTTGAGATTACAGGCATCAGTCAACTGCACCTGGCCAAGCAAATTTCTTAATACCCCAATGCAAAGGCAATCAAAGCAAAAAGGACAAATAGGATCATGTCCCATTTTAAAAGCCTTCTGCACAGCAAAGGAAACAATCAACACAGTGAAAAGACAACATCTAGAATGGGAAAAAGTATTTGCAAAATATCCATCTGACAAGAGGTTAATAACCAGAATATATAAGGAGCTCAAACAACTCTGTAAGAAAAAATCTAATAATCCAATTAAAAATGGAAAAAAGATCTGAATAGATATTTCTCAAAGGAAGACATACAAATGGCAAACAGGTATATGAAAAGGTGCCCAACATCACTGATGATCAAAGAAATGCAAATCAAAACTATGAGATATTATCTCACCCCAGTTAAAATGACTTTTATCCAAAAGGCAGGCAATAACGAATGGTAGTGAGGATGTGGAGAAAAGAAAACCCTCATACACTGCTGGCAGGAATGTAAATTAGTGTAGCCACTCTGGAGAACAGTATAGAAGTTCCCTTAAGAAACTGAAAATAGAAATACTATATGATCCAGCAATCCCACTGCTAGCTATATACCCAAAAGAAAGGAAATCAGTATGTTGAAGAGATAGCTGTACTCTCATGTTTATTGCAGCTCTATTCATCACGGCCAAGATTTGGAGTCAACCTAAGTGTTCATCAACAGACAAGTGGATAAAGAAAATGTGGCACATGTATACAATGGAGTACTATGCAGCCACAAAAAGGATGAGATTGTGTCATTTGCAACAACATGGATGAAAATGGAAGACATCATGTTAAGTGAAATAAGTCACATACGGAAAAACAAACTTTGCTTGTTATCACCAATTTGTGGGAACTAAAAATTAAAACAATTGAACTCATGGAGATAAAGTTACCAAAAGCTGTGAAGGGTCGTGGTGGGGGTGGGGGAAGTAGGGATCATTAATGGGCACAAAAATATAGTTAGATGGAATGAATATGACCTAGAATTTGATAGCGCAAGAAGGTGACCACAGTCAATTATAATTTGTTGCACACTTTAGAATAACTAAGGGAGTATAATTGGAATGTTTGTACCAGAAAGAAATGATTAATGTTTGAGGTAATAGATACCCCATTTACCCTGATGTGATTATTGCCGTTGTATGCCTCTAACAAAATATCTCATGTACCTCATAAATATATATACACCTACTATGTACCCATAAAATTAAAAATAAAAAAATTAAAGTGTATAGGAGGATGTGCTTAGGTTATATGCAAACATGATCCCATTTTACATCAGAGACTTGAGGATACTTGGATTTTGGTATCAGAGGAGGTCCTGGAGGTCTAATCCCCCATAGATATTAAGGGATAACTG
Organism: Callithrix jacchus; assembly: GCF_049354715.1. NCBI lineage: Eukaryota > Metazoa > Chordata > Mammalia > Primates > Cebidae > Callithrix > Callithrix jacchus. Next base: position 76,901,833 of record NC_133518.1, read on the forward strand.
TACTTATAATGGGGGATAGAAATGAGAATGGGAGTCAAAAATAAAGAAGGATGTTAAACTTTTCATATTATCTAGGAGTTACTGCAGAAGTCTTTGAAGCTGAGAACAATATAATAGGTACCAAGGCTTCTTACATTTTGAATAAAGAAACCAATATTTTCATACAGAAAATGCTAAAAAGACTGTTAAAGAAATTCTGCCAGGACAAGCCTCTAGCACTTTTGCAAGAGAAGGCAAAGAATTAAATGGTAGATTGAAGAGGATGGTGATAAGAATACCTTTGTGAGAGTTGTGACAGTGCTGTGACATTTCCAATCCTCATGAGGAAGAGAAGGTATATTAGTTATCTATTGTTGCAGAGCAAATTATTCCACAACTTAGCCACTTAAAACAATAATAAATATTTATCGTTTCACAGAGTTTCTGTAGCTCAGGAATTCAGGAGCAGTTTAGTTGGTTGGTTGTTGCTCAGAGTTTCACAAGATTGCAGTCAAGATGTTATCTGATTAGTCAAGCTGAGGTTACATGCATATACTAAAAGTGAGTAACTATCCTCATTATATACTGAGAGTATTGCTCACCACAACCAAGACACATACAGTAAGGAATTCCATGCACATAGAAAGAGGGCTCAGATGACAGACAAGCAGAAAATAAAACCACAAAAATGTCAAACACAAAGTCATCCTCTGGTTGCCCAACACCAATATAACCATTTCTTCCAAGGTTTATATTTCAAAAAAGTATTGTCACTTAAAATATTGCAATTTTCCTTTACACAATCAAAGACGCACTCACATTGTCACTCTCCAAGGAAGTCAATCCAATGTGTCATCAGTTACCACATCCATCAACCCATCTCTAGTTCTAGAACCATCCATCACCAAGTCTGATTGGTGGTCATTCCTCTTCAGGTTCTGTACTGATTTCATATCCGCATTCTGATACTTATGGACTAAATAACGAAGTTTACAACAGTATCACACCCTATATACAACAGTGAAGTATAAATAAAAGTGAAAACACATAAAAGAATACATGAAACATCAAAAAAACAAAAACAAGATGGCAGCTCTTATTTCTTCCCGATCATGAGGCCTTCCCTCCATTTATGGTTTCCTATCTCTATCAGCGATTCCATGCTCCTTTTCCTTTCAGCCAGTACCTTCATTCTAAGAGACCCAAGTATTCAGCAGATCTATCTGTTTAAAGGTATAACAGCGAACCTATTTTTTGCTTGATGGTAAGTTTAATCACATTGATCAATACCATAACCTTCTTCCTCTCTTTCACCTTTTTCTCTTGCTTATCCAATGACAGAAGATATAGAAAATGGTCAGATGGCAGTTTTAGCTCCAAATAAGAGTAAACATTGTTTAGCCCTTGCTGGGGCTAACTTTCTTTAGAAACTAAACTCTGAACTCCTTTCTTTAGAAACAAACCTCTAAATCACCAAAGCCCAGAACTTCGGAGAATGGAAATCTAAAAACAAAAAAAATGGGTCATTAGTTATAATATCCCTTTGTTTCTAAATCTATTTATTTTGGCTATGGCAGTGTGGTGGTTTTAAAATACATCCACAAACACACAATGAGCCCTCTCCTGCATACTCCCTGGGACCTACACTGTCATGGCATGGTATTGCTTTGGGTAAGAAGCCACTGCTGAAGTACATCCTGCCCCAGGAGCCAATGGCCCCTATGTCTCCAATATCCCTGGGGCCCTGCGAGTCACTCCACCATGCCCATACAGAAGACTCAGTGTGGATACCCCAGCCAGACCTAGTAGTAGAACCGTGACTCCAGCACTAAAGCTCACATAGCATAAGCTCCAGGAAGCAGGTAGTCCAGCACAGTAAAGAGGTCACCCTCAGGGGCTGGGGAGCCAGTGTGCATGTCCAGCCACCTGGTACCCACTGCTGCCAGCAGTCCTACCCCCTCCAGTGATGACGCTCCCTTATACGTAGGCACCCCTAGAGATCAAAGATCAGCCCACCTAGAGGCTGTCACTACTGGAGACCCTGCCCCTTTCCAGTGGCAGAGCTACCATGTACCTCAAACAGTCCCAAGGGACCAAGGACCTGCCCACCTACCACCCACTGCTGCCAGCAACCTTGCCCCATCCAGTGGTGGAGATATAGCATGTGCATATCTCTCCCAGGGACAGAGGACTGGTCTACTCAGCACCTACCACCTCTGCTAACCCCACCCCCTCCAGAGGTAGAGATATCACATGGTGTTTTCTTCAGGGACTGAGGACCAACCCACCTGGTGCCCACCATAGCTAGCAATGGTACTGCTGTTCCAGGTAAGCACCCTCTCATAATCCAAGAACTGGCCACCAACGAACCCTTACCACCAGCAAAACTACATGATTGCCTCCACAAATATCTACAGCCTATGCCACTGTGGCTCTCAAATTCTGCTGATGCTGTTAAAATCACATAGAGGCTACGTACTGTTATTGCTTCTCAGCCTTTTGCCTAAGGTCAAATGTGGAGGCTACATTACTGCATCCACTCAAAACCAAAGCCAAAGCACCCTAAGCAATTATTACTATAGGTCACAACTACAGGAAAAAAGTCTCTCCCAGTGAAAGCTACTCCACGAAATTGGAAGAGGTGACTGTTTCACCAGATTCACAGATATCAACATAGGAACACAAGAAACATAGGAACACAAAAAACATAAGAAAACAAGGAAACACGAGACTGTCAAAGGAACACAATAATTCCCCAGTAACACATTCCCCAAAAGGAAAGCTAACAGATGCCTAAAAAGGAATGAAAACTAATGAACCTCATTAAGATACAGGATAAGTACAGACACTTAAATGAAATCAGGAAAACATTAATGCTCTGAATGAGAAATTCAACAACGAAATGTATATTATTTTTAAAAAGAACCAAACAGAAATCCTGATGCTAAAAAATTCCATGAATAAAATAAAAAATACAATAGAGATCTTCAACAATAGATCAAGAAGAAGAAAATAATTTCTGAACTTGAAGACAGGTCTTTTGAAATAACCCAGTCAGACTAAAAATAGAAAAAAAATTTTAAAAGAATAAAGAAAGACTACAGTCTTAGAGGAGACTATTAAGCAAACAAATAATCATATTCTGGATGTTTTAGAAGGAAAGGAGATGAAAAAGGAATAGAATATCTATTTGCTAAAATAATCACTGAAACCTTTCTAAGACTTTGGAAACATATGGACATTTACATCCAAAAGCTAAAAATCTCCAAATATAGTCAACCCAAAAAGGTCTCTGAAGCACATTATAATAAAACTGTCAAAAGTCAAAGACAAGGAGAGAATTTTTTTAAACAGCAAGAAAAAAACATCTGGGAATTAACCACCATACCTGGGAATTAACTGATTTTTAACGAAGTCCAATAACGTATTTGGAAAAGAACAATCTCTTCAATAAATGGTGCTGGGAAAACTGACTACCCACATGAAAAAGAAAGAAATGAGGCTCCCTACCTCTCACCCTATACAAAAATCAACACAAAATGGATTAAAAACCTAAATATAAAATGTCTTGAAACTACTAGAAGATAATACAGAAGAAATGCTTCAGGACATTGGACTTGGCAGAGATTTTATAGCTAAGCCCTCAAAAGCACAGGCAACAAAAGCAAATGTAGACAAATTGGATTATGACAAACTAAAAAGCTTCTGCACAGAAATGGAAACAATCAATAGAGGAATGAAACAACCTACAGAACGAGATAAAATACTGGCAAAGTATTCATCCAACAAAGAATTAATACCTAGAAAGTATAAAAAACTCAACTCAATAGCAAAAAAAAACAAATACTTTTAAAATGGGCAAATGATCTGAATACACATTTCTCAAAATAAGACATAAAAATGACCAACAAATACATGAAAAAAATGTTCAACATCACTAATCATCAGGGAAATGCAAATCAAAACCACAATGAGTTATCATCTCCCTACAGTTAGAATGGCTATTATGAAAAAGACAAAAACAAATCCAGAGGGCGAGGGTGAAGAGAAGGGGAAACTCATACACTATTCATAGAAATGTAAATTAGTACAACCACTATGGAAAACAGTGTGTGGATTTCTCAAAAAACTACAACTACCATGTGATCCAGCAATCCCACTACTACCCAAAGAATAGAAAATGAGTATGTTAAAGAGATAGGTGTGCACTACAGCACTATTCACAGCAGCCAAGATATGGAGTCAACCTAAGTATCCATCAAAAGAATGGATAAAGAAAATGTGGTACATATACAAAATGAAATACTATTCAGCCATTAAAAATATGAAATTCTGTAATTTGCAGCAACATGGATAGCACGGAAGGTTATTATCTTAAATTAAATAAGCCAGGCACAGAAAGATAAACACTGCATGTTCCCACCAATATGTGAAAGAAAAGTAAGTTGATCTCAGAGAAGTAGGGAATAGAATAGTGAAACTAGTGGCTGAGAAGGGTGAAGGAGAGGATACTATAGAGAGAGGTTGGTTAACATATATAAAATTACAGCTAGGTAGAAGGAATAAGTTTTGGTGCTCTATAACGCTGTGGGGTGACTATGGTTAACAATAATTTATTATATATTTTCAAATAGCTAAAAGAGTGGATATTGAATTTTCCCAAAACAATTACAGACAGGTATCAAATACTGTACCCTATATATATGTACAATTATTATGTGTCAATTAAAAATACATCCACAAATTTATTGACACTTCTTTCATAAAAAAGGAGTCATCTAATCCCCTCTCCTTAGACACTGATAACCTTAGTAACTAAGTTCTAATAAATTAACCATGGCTTAACATGACACTGCATGACTTCCATTGAGTTTAGAAAAAGCATTATCACTTCCAACCAGATTTTTCTTCTTTGGGATGCTCATCCTTGGAACCCAGTTAGCATATTGTGAGGAACCAAACAGTGCTGTGGAAAGATGAGGAGTAGGTGTTCTGGCCACGGCTTCAGCTAAGGACTAGGCCAACACCAGTATCACGTCACCAGACATGTAAGAGAAGGAGTCTTCAGATGATTCCAGCCCCAATCTTTTGGCTGCCCCAGCTGATGTAGAGCGGATAATGGAACAGAGAAAATATGTTCCCACCAAGCTCTGCATAAATTACAGACTTGTAAGCAAAGTAAGGGTTGTAACTGTTTTAAACCATTACATTTTGCGGGTGGTTAAACAGCAATAGATAAGAGGAACAGGAACAAAGAATGGTGAATATTGGACACTAGTTCAGAGCATATACTGCACCCTACAGGACAATATCAAAAAGGGCTATCTCTCAGAAGGCACCATAACTAAATCTTCAGTGTATCTTCAATAAGATACTTCTTGGTGATGGAGTACACAATTAGTCCAATAAATTCCATGGGCAAAAGCCCAATGCGTTACTTGTTTCCTTGTGGAGTGAATTTCTTGGTCGAAAGCAATATAGCATTAGAGAATATGATAGGATCTAAAGCACTGAGTAAGTCCCTAGATGGTGGTGTCAGCGGAAGTACAGTGAGCAGGGGAAGGAAATCCCAATCTAGAATAAACATATTTCAGAGAGGACAAATAAGAGCTCCCTCAATGATGAGGGAGGGCCGAGGGCCAATGGCCAATGGCATAGACTTGCCTACATGTGGCTGGTTATACTCCTAGAGCACGGAGTATATGAAAACTCAGAATTGGTCACTGCTCCTGAACACCCAGCAGTGGCTTGGTGATCCCATGCATAGCTCAAATCCTGTTGCCATTGCCATTGATTTCCTGATTCTGCTGAGCAGGCAGTGAGGCTGAGTTTCATCACAAAGCAGTTCACTTCATCCATATGAGTCTTAAGATTTATTCTGAGAGGTCTATCACTGTATCCCTTCTGGAGTCTTTCTTGTCACCAGTTTTCCAATCTCGTTCTTTCCATGTCCTTGACAAACTGACCAAAAAGTTAACCTCTGACCGTGAATTAACCATTTCTCCTTTAAGCCAAAGTGAACATCAAAACATACTGGTGAAAATTCTACCCACTGAAAGAACTTCACTACTTCGATATTCTTCAGGTCCAAAGCAGGATTACAACATAATGATCAATTTCCAGCAAGTACCAGCATATCGTCCAGATCAACATGTACTTTGCACATCATAGGTACCCAAAAGATACTTAAAATAATTTTTAAAATATAGCTTCCTATTGGTCTAAAAGACCTTGTTGGGTATGGCCTCTACATACTCCTTTCACATGTCTGTACTCTAAGCCTTGACCCTCCTTTCCTGCAATGTTCCATGCTCTCTCCGTTCCTGCAATGTTCCATGCTCTCTCCATTCCTGCAATGTTCCATGCTCTCTCTGTTCCTGTAATGTTGCATGCTCTTTCCTGCTACAGGATCTTTAGTTGGACTGTTCCCTCTCCTTGCTTAGTTAACTCCATCCTTCAGATCTTGACTCAAGATACTTACTGTCTTACAATCATCTTTCTTCAGAGTACTTACCTCTGCATTAATTTCTGTCTCATCTTGGGACTCTAAGTTCTAAGATTATGTACACTCACCACTGATTCTCCAACACCTAACATAGTGCCTGACATATATGAGGTGCTAAATAATATTTTGTTGAATGAATTCATACATGAATCAGTGAATGAATGAGGCTGTAATGATGCAGTAATTTACCTATAAGTTATCACTGCCAGGTTTGCTTAAGAAGCTTTCTGCCATCACAATTTTTTCTCCTCTAATTCACATTTCTTTATTAATTTAAGAAAAAGTATTCGTCAAGACAACTTTTGCATATACTAGCATTACTTATCTACTAGCACTATGCAACAGAAATGTGACCACATATGTAATTTTAAATATTCTAATACCCATGTTACAAAATTTAGTAATAATATATACTATTTAGCCTAATATACCCCCAAACATTATCATTTCAACATGAAATCAATACAAACATTGTTAATGAGATAGTTTATTTTCTTCAAACTTGTCTTTGAAATTCGGGGGTAGTTTACAATTACTTATCTTAACTGGAACTAGCTATATTTCAAGTGCTCAAGAGCCACAGATGACTAGCGGATACCACATCATATGCTATATCCCACAGTGTAGTTCTACAGGATTCACTTTCAGTAGAGAGGATCTCATCACCCTCAGCTCCTATAATTATTGTCAGGAAAACCACCTGAAGTCAAACTTTCACCCAGACGGGCCTAACTATTCCAGTACAAGAGATGATTTACACCAGACCCGGGTTTTCAGTTCAGGATTTGGAACTGAGTTGTCTCTGGGAACGATTTTAGCTGGTGTTACCCTTTTCACCTTCCTGTAACATTTTTTTTTTTTTTTTGGAAATTTTAAGTTCAGGGGTACAAGTGCAGGTTTATTATGTAGGTAAACTTGTGTCATGGGGGTTTGTTGTGCAGACTATTTCGTCACCCAGGTATTAAGCCTAGTACCCAATAGCTATTATTCCAGATCCCACCCTCCACCCTCCGAAAGGCCCGTGAGTGTTGTTCCCCTCTTTGCGTCCATGTGTTCTCATCATTTAGTTCCCACTTATAAGTGAGAACGTGTGGTATTCGGTTTTCTGTTCCTTTGTTAGTTTGCTTAAGGATAATAGCCTCCAACTCCATCATGTCCTTGCAAAGGACATGATCATGTTCTTTTTTATGGCTGCAGCTTTTAATCTTTTAATTTAAATGGATTCTTTGCTCCTCCTGAAGATGGAGGCCATCTCCTTTGCAAGGGCTTCTATTTCTCCCTCTTTGATACCAAGATACAATTTCCGCATTTTTAGGTACTTCATAGTAAATCAGTTGGTTCCCCTGCCTGCCGAGGAAAGGTCAGGGGGCTTGTGTAGCGCCACGTCCAGCACTGTTAATTCTTTCAGCGCTTTCGCTTAGCTTGGGCCTCTGGGGGAGCACTCGGAAAACAGCACACGCCAGGGTCTGGGACCACACAGAACCGGATTCGGATTTGCTCCCTCAGCCCTGAAAAGTGGCTCTCTCCCCATCAGCATTATTTGCACAACGGTTTTGTTTTTGGGTGCATCTACCTCACCGCACGCCGGCCATAGAGCAACAAACAGCAAGCACCTAGGGAACACTCGCACCTTCTACTCCTTCAGCCCCGCCACGAACCCTTGGCCAAAGGGAAGGGGGCAGGACATCCGCCCGGTCTCAGCCACCTCCGGAAGTGACGTCTGAGTGTCAACATGCAAGATGGCGGCCCATCACCGGCAGAACACGGCAGGGCGGAGGAAAGTGCAGGTATGGAAGCCTGGTTCCTCGGCCTTCCGGACGAGGCAGGCAGCTCCGGGCCCACTCGACCTAGCAGGTGCCCGGGGCCGCGGCTGGCTGGGGTAGCGGCATGGGGCGAACGGGGCGGGGCGCGGCCGGCCGCGAGGGGTGGGGCCGCGGCGCTAACGGCTCGAGGAAGGGGCGGGGGTCGGCCTACTTGGCCTGGGGGCCCAGGCCCGGGACCCTCGCGGGTGGCAATCTGAGCCCTATATTGCTGGTCGCCGCTCTTCTGTGGGAATAGACTTGCGGAGTCGGGATAGGCTCGTTCCCCGCCCACCTGCCTCCCCCTTCCCCTGCGTTTCTCCGAAGCGCTCTGCCCGCGCTGCGTCCTACCGGAGGCCTCCAGGGGTTTCCCGGGGGGTGGGCGTTGGAGGAGTGAGTGGCCTGTGCGGGGGCGTGGCGAGGTGGCGGAGCGCCAACGGCCCTGCGGGGTTTCTGCAGTGGATTCCGCACCTGGGAGCCCCCAGCCCTCGCTTATGTTGGGCTTGTCCCCTGGGTAGGTGGGAATGACAGAATGTGCATGGGGAAATTATAATTTTAATTGTTTTGGAATTTGGAATTTAAGTTCGGCTTCATTTCTTCATCTTCAGTGTGCATCGCTGAATCTTTATTGTTTGTATAATTTATTGTACATGTGGTAAAGAGTTGTCTAATCCTACCGTGTGTGCCTTGTGCCTTATGCCTTTGTGAATTCACTTTTGTTTGGTGGTACGCTGAAGAGTTATTGCCACTTAGTGTTTTCAGTGATGCAGGGAATAGAAGCCCTATTACAGGTGTTTTCCTGCAGGTGTATTGTACGTAGTAGTGGCAGTTTGGCACTTAGATTGCCCCCTCCTCCCCCGTGTAGGAATAAGTAACACCTAGGCTTTTTTTTTTTTTTTTTTAATAAAACAGCATTATTTGGAGTTCTGCAGATTGAAATCAAGTGTCAGTTGAAGGTAGTCAGATAAAGGGGTCCTTCAGTAAGATAATCCCAGCAGAAAGTGGGAGGCCATAAAGTCTTCTGAGTAGTTCACATCTTGGGTTTTATTCATCGCACTGATCAGTGCAGTCTCTTAAGCACTCACTAGATGTTTGTTGAATTGAGTGAAATTAATAAGAGTCTAAACTCACCCCTGTTAGGTGAGGTTTTCAGTGCATTAGTGATGGAATTTAAGTATCACCAGCATCCAGGGCAGGTAGTGAGAATGTCTCCTAGGGACTGAAATATAACTCAAAATTGTGATCTGATTGTATGATAGACTCTGTGGTGATATACTCCTTAGGGGAGTAAGGGTAGTTAATCAGGCCTGTCAGTTTATTGCTTTAAGACTTAAAAGTCCTATGACTGCAGTGTTCTCCCTGCTTCCTCTCTCCCAGGCCTGCCCACTCCCAAAATATGTGCAATAAAGTATATATATTTTAAAAAGACTTACAAGGCAATTGTACTAGTATGGACTGGGGTGAATGTAAATTAACTGCAGCAGGTTTGGAAAAACCGTGTTTCAATAGGCCGAATGTGAGCCAGTGCACACAGAATGAGGCAGGTGATAGATAAGTCTGCCTTTCAGTGGTCAGAGTACAAAATTAGAGTTTGGTGTTCTGCACTTAGAACCTTGCTCTTCATAGGTAGCAATCAGATTGGTGAACTGACTTGAAATTATTTCCTATGAAGAATTTTTGAAAGGGCTGTCTAAGATTAACCTGCTGAAGAGAAGATTCAGCAGGAGCGTTTGGAATTTGTCCCCAAGGTATAGAAGCAGCCTGAGAAGCCACAGGGATTGATTTCATTGGAAACATCATTGTCTGTGAGTGTTTTTTAAACCAGTGCGTGTTCATTGTAAACAGCCAACAAACAAAAGTATAAATTACTTTTATACTTGGAGTTGCCCTCCATGCTTCCAAGAAGGCTACTGTGGGCAATGTCGTGTTTGAATCTTAGACCAGAGTTAAACAGCCTGAGCATTCTTGACATTTTCGTCTGGATAGTTCTTCGTTGTGTCTGAGGGAGGGAGCTGTCCTGCAACTCACATTGTTTAGGATCATCCCTTGGTTCTACCAACTAGATGTAGTAGCATCTCCCCAGTTGTGACAACTAAAAATGTCTCCAGACAAATGTTCCCTCAAGGGCAAAACTGCATCTGGTTGAGAACCACTGTTCTGTACCTCTTCCTGTTTGTGTACCTGACTTAATGGGATTTTTTTTTTTTTTTTTTTTTTTTTTTTGCTATAAATGGAGCCATAGTATTCACTGTTTTGTGTCTTCCTTTGTCAAATTTATAAATAAACATCCCCTTTGGCCCAGAATTCCTTATCTAAAAATATATTCTACAAAATTGCATATGCATATATCTATCCCTGCTTATGCAAGGGTGTTGTGTGAAGCCATTATTGAATTGCTATAAAGAAATACCTCAGACTGGGTAATTTATAAAGAAAAGAGGCACAATTGGCTCACAGTTCTGCAGGCTTTACAATAAGTATGGTGCTGGATCTGCTCATCTTCCAGGGAGGCCTCAGAGAGAGTGAGTCTAAAAAGCAAGTCAGCATGGCCTGATCCCATTTCCACAAAGGGAAATGCATTTTAAACGTCTGAAAGGGTAATAGCAGTGATTATCCCTTTGGGAATAGATTGTATGATTATAGATAAGACAGGACATGGGATATCTTTTAGTGTGAAATATACACAGACCTTGGTATTTTTGAACTTTTTACCACATTATTTACTCTTACTCATTTTGGAAAAGGCATATATGGGTACTTGGAGTAAATATACTTTGTCATAACTGTGTCTCAGACCAAGAGACAGTATCCCCGAGTTCCTTGTCAAGTTGTAGACCAAGACAAACCCTTGAGACTTAAACTACTGCTAAATAATTAGTGGAGGCCGGGCGTGGTGGTTCATGCCTGTAATCCCAGAACTTTGGGAGGCTCAGGTGGGCAGATCACTTGAGGTCAGGAGTTTGAGACCAGCCTGGCCAACATGGTGAACTCCTGTCTCTACTAAGAATACAAAAATTAGCCAGCGTGGTGGCATGTGCCTATAATCCCAGCTACTCGGGGCTGAGGCAGGAGATTCGCTTGAACCCAGGAGGTGGAGTTTGCAATGGGCCGAGACCGTACCACTGCACTCCAACTTGGGCAAAAGAGTGAGATGCCATCTCAAAAACAAAATAATAAAATGATAATTACTTTTAAAAATCACTGGAGAGGGATCCAAACATACTGCATATTAATTATAGATACAATTTTAAATGAGTCCATGTCCTACCACCCTCAACTTCTAAGAAAACTGGAGATACGACGGAAGAGGGACGGATTTGTGACTGTCAGAAACATAGTCAAATATGTGAGTTCAGTTTTATGACGCAGCTTTTTCTCTGGTAACCAGGATATGAAAGCAAGCCTTTTCTCTCCTTGGCGGTCCCTTAGTGCTCCGGTTTTCCAGCAGCCTGATCTGTTGGTTGGCTCTCTGCCTCCATTTTCCCTCCTGTCATGGCCCCTTCCTTCACTTGAGTCACAGTGCTTGGGGAGAAGCTGGACTGGTTTAGTTACCCTGGTAGGCAGAGTGAGCTCTCCCCAAAAAGTTTATGCCCTAATCCCTTGCAAACATGTTATGTTACATGGTAATGTAACATGTTAATCCCTTGAAAACATGTTATGTTACGTGATAAATGGAATTTTGCAAATGTAATGAGGTTACAGACTTGAAAAATAAGGGGATTAGCCCAGTGGACCCATTCTAATCATATGTGTCCTTTAAAACAGAGGACTTGCTCTAGCTGGAGGCGGAAGTCAGAGAGATGTGGTGCGAGAGAGATTTGAGTTGTAAGAAGGACCCAACCTCTATTGCAGGACAGGGCCACTGGAAAGCATGAGAAGGAAAGCAGGCTGCCTCTAGGAGCAAAGATGGTCCCTTGGCTGACAGCCAGCAAGGAAACAAAATAGGGACCTTAGGGCCTGCAACTGCAAGGAACTGAATTTGACCAGCAACCTGAATGAGTTCGAAAGCAGACTCTTTCTAGAGCCTCAAGTAAGGAAAGAACACAGATTGCTGACTCTTGTCAGTTTTGGCCTTGTGAGAACTCATGCAGGGGACTCATTTAAGAGGTTTGGACTTCTGACTTTCGGAATTGAAATAATAAATGGAATTATTTAAAAGCCACTAAATTTATAGTAATTTGTTACGACAGCAATAGAAGACCAATGTGATTACTTTCAAATAATTGATGAACAAGGAACGATATGTTTTTCTCGTGATTGTATCTACCCTCTGGCACACTACCAATAACTCTAGGAATATTTCAGTTCCAAAGGCCAAGATGGATCGTATGAAGTACAGTGGATCATCTTCACTGTTTGTTTTGTTTTGTTTGTTTGCTTAGGGGTCTCAGATAATTGTTGGAGAAATTAAACAATGCTTACTGAGCCAGCTGCAAATGTTGCAGTGTAAGTTAACTAGATACTTGCTGCTGGGAATTACTCTATTATTGTTCTCCCTGTTAGAGTCCCTTTGACTGACTCTTTCAAAATGCATATTTTCTACTGAAGACTTTCCCATTCCCTTGCAAAGCTCATGTATTACCCTCCTCCCGTTTTTGAAAGTGAATCAAGGTATTTGGCTATGAATCCAGACCTTCTCTGCCTTAGCCTATACTCTTGACTCTATCGAAATGAAGTTCTCCCATGACTTTGTTCACTCAGTTACTGCTTCTCTCTCTAGTACCTTCTACTTTTATCTTTCCTTTACTCCCATCTCTTCTGCCTGAAAAAGCTTGCCTATACCTTGGGGGAAAAATGCTTCCCTTAATTTGCTGTCCCTTCTAGTTATGCTCTTTCCCCAACTAAATGAAAGCCCCAAGAGGACTTTCGTGCCCACTGCCATATCCTCAGCATTTAGAATAGTGCCTGGCAACAAGTGGGTGCCTAGTTAATATTCATTGAAAGAATTAAATCCCATTTTCCTCTATTTTTCTATGGCCAGCCATTTTAATTTTTTCCCTGTGCTTTAATGGATGCAGGTAACAAGTTTTTAATGTGACATGTCTTGAAACATATCAGTGTATATAATCTAATTCTTTAATGACCACATAGAATGGATGAACCACAGTTTGTGTAGCCATTTCTTTACTTTCCATTACACTGTAATTTGCTTTGAAAAAACCTCCAGAGTTATAGAATTTTAAAGGAAGTGTTACAAAAGTGAATGAAATGACAAAGATAGATAATGCAGAATGCATAAGAGATGCGCGATCAGTTTGGAGGTTCCAGTATCTGAGTCATTTCAGTTCAAGAAAGAGCAAAGAAAACAGAGATGACTAATAATGGACACAAGAAAACTTCCCGGAGCTTAAATGCCACAAATTTCTAGCTTGAAAGGGCTTTCTAGATGTGCAGCAAAATGATAGAAAAGCCAAATCAGGAAATGGCACAACACCAAGGAAAAAGATAATCTTAAAAGCTTGGGGAAGGAGGTTACAAGGGAGTGGAGGAGAGAATGCAAATAGGATCCCTTTAAAGCTGAATGAAAAAAAAAGAAAAAAATAAATAAATAAAGCTGAATGAAACCGAATGGCATTGAAATCAGTGGCAACACCGGATGCTAGAGGAACTCACAGCAGTGCTTTCAAGAGTTGAGAGAATTGCTAAATCAAGTGTCAATGTGGAGGAAAGCCCTTTTCAGGCATGCAGGGACCAAGTTGCCTCCCATGTGCCTTTTCTTATATTACTTTCTTAAGGTATTGGGGGTGTACTTCAGCAAAACTGTGCAGTGAATGAAGAAAGGAGGAGGCATTGGAAGTCAGGAAACGATAGCTGTAACGCAGAAGAGCAGTGAAGGACAGCACCGAAGGTGACAGCTGCGCCAGCAGACCTAGAGGGCAGTCAGCCTAGATCGTAGTGAGAAGAGGGAGGGTTTGGAAGGGGAAGCCTTCTGAGAAAATGAAGGGGTGCAGGTGAGTTCTGTGGCACAGCAATTAAAGAAAATTGAAGTTAAAGTGGAGAAAACCATTGAAGAATGAAAGATTAAAACTAAGGAAAACAAAAAGCTCTTTGAAGAAGGAAATGTATTCATAATATATTACTTAGTAGACAGCCTTACAGTCACAACAGTATAGCACTGATTATTCAATTAAAAATACGGAGATGTGTGTGTGTGTGTGTGTGTGTGTGTGTGTGTATGTATAAATCAGGAGTAGAAGGAAGAGATATCGAGGGTAGTTTCAGAGCCACATCCTAATTTACAGTAGCATGAGTAAATCGACAAGGTCTAAAATGAATGAGCCAAAAATTACAAGCAATATTTAGAGAAATGCCGTTAACTATCCAGTAGCAACAACTGAGTTGCAATTAGTTACCTTTAGGGATGAAGACTAGGTGTGGAGAGTCTTATCCAGACAATAGAGAGACTTTCTCATTACAGTCACTACTATTTGATTTTCTAAATACAGGCAAGAATTACTTTGATAACAAATGATCAAATTTTAAAAACTAAGTAATATACGTTCTTTGTAAAACATTCAGATCACATAAAAAAGAATGAATGGTGGAAAATCACCATAACCCCATCATTCAGAAATAACTGCTGGTTATTTGTTTTTAATTTTTTTATTTTGAGACATTGTCTTGCTTTATCACCAGGTTGGAGTGCAGTGGCGGGATCTCGGCTCACTGCAACCTCCGTCTCCTGGGTTCCAGCAATTCTGCCTCAACCTTCCCAGTAGCTGGGACTATGGCATGTGCCACCACACCCGGGACTGTACCCGGTCCCTGGTTATTTTTATATCAGTATATTCTTCAAAACTTGTGTATTTATTCTAAAATATGTAATATTTGGAAACATTTTTATAATAATGGCTATTGTACATTGCTCTGTTGGACCACACATATTTCACTAAAAATATATCATGACTTTCTTCCCATGTTAGTCAGTCTAGACCTCCATCCACTTTTTCTTATTGTTTGGAGACCGGGTCTCATGCTGTTACTCAGGCTGAAGTACAGTGTTGCCATCATAGCTCACTGCAGCTTCGAGCTCCTGGGCATTTAAGCAGTCCTTTCACCTCAGCCTCCTGAAGCACAGAGATTACAGGCGTGAGCCACCACACCTGGCCTACCTCAACATTTTAAGTGATTGAATAGTATTCTGTTTTACAGATGTGCATGCCAGAATTTATCCAGCTAGGATACTTCTAATTCTCTTGCATTTTTTTATTTTGCCTTTTAAAGCACACATTTTTGAAATACCATTGAAGAGGTTGGCCCAGACTGGTTTCCTTAGTAATTACTTTCCACCTAGAATGAGAATTCTGACATTCAGGTTATTCTTTCACTCTTGCCTTAACCGGTCAGATAATCTCCGAGAAGTCTGGATATCAAGATTTAGATATGCTGCATGGTCTCAGTTAAAGGACATGTGCGCTAGGTTAAGCAGCCCTGGAACCCCAGAGAGAAAGACTGAGAGAGACTGAAGCTGACCTTGAAGCTAGCTTGGTTCCTGTGGCTTTGGAAAGCCAATTCATGCAATGATATGTATGTCTTTTATATGTCAGACACTATACTGGGGGCACAGTGGTGGAAGGAACAAGGCCAGCAAGTCCCTTGCCTTCCTGGAGCTTCTATTCTAATGGAGAAGATACGCCAAAAAATATAAATATGGAATATGGTAAGAACTGTTAAATAAGTAGGGTAAGTGACAGGGTCATAGCACTGAGGAGAATGAGATCAGGAAAGGACTTCCCAAGGAGACCTTTCTCCTAAGATCTGAAGAATAAGGGTGAGCTAGACAAGATGAAAACTGGAGAAATAATATTCCTATGGAGATCTGAGGGGTGGTGAATATTCTTGAACCTGGCAACAGTAAATGAGAAGGCGCTGGAGTGGGAAAGAGCTTGATGTGTTTGAGGAGCAGAAAGGAGTTTGGAGTGACTGTCATAAAAGAAGCTAGGGGCAGTCAGTTTGAAGTGCGCATGAGCACATAGGGTTAGAACCAAGCATTTGAGGAGTTTGGACTTCACATTTTGTGAGAAAACATTGGAAGGTTTCAGCAGAGAAGTGTCATGATTTGATTTTTTAAATGCCTCTTATAAGTGACGACTGTATTTCCTGACCTTGGGCCCTGTTAAGATATCCTTATACCCTTATGTTGACGTCTCCTTTAAAAAACAAATAGGACCAGGTACAGTGGCTCACGCCTATAACCCCAGCACTTTGAGAGGCTGAGGTGGGCGAATCACGAGGTCAAGAGATCGAGACCATCCTGGCTAACATGGTAAAACCCTGTCTCTACTAAAAATACAAAAAATTAGTCAGGTGTGGTGGCACGTGCTTTGGTCCCAGCTAATCCAGAGGCTAAGACAGGAGAGTCGCTTGAACCCAGGAGGCAGAGGTTGCAGTGAGTCAAGATTGCGCCACTGCACTCCAGTCTGGCAACAGTGGGAAACTGTCTCAAAAAAATAAATAAATAAAAATTTCAAAATAAACAAAAAAGCCAAGCTGGTTTGAGTAGATCTCAGTTACAGTTGATTGTACCCAAAAGATTGGATTAAAACAACATCCTTGTAACTATTTGTGTCTGCAGCCCTGGCCCTTTGAAAGCATTAATTTCTGGAAATTGAATTGTAAAGAACATTTCAAAAAGTTTAAACCTTTTATCAGAAAGTATTCATTTATCCTTAGGGGAAACAAAAATGGCAGTTATTTTTAAAAAATTATTATATTATAGGTAAAGTCATCTCATATTAATTATGCCTTTGATTATACGATTTTTGGCTATTTCTTTTTTTAAAAATTCTTTTTTGTAACTTTGTCTTTCTGTTGGAAAATTTGACTTTTTCTTATAAGGGATCTTGTTAAGAGTAAACTTTCTTTCATATTTATTTCATTATTCTCTTCATCTTGCTCATGTTACTTTTTGATATTCAGAAGGTTTAAGAAAATAATAACATTGTGATAAAATTCACATACCATAAATTGCACCCTTTCAAAGTGTGCAATTCAGTGATTTTTTTGTACATTGAGAAAATTGTGCATTGGTCGCCTAACTCCAGAATATTTAATTACTCTATGTTCATTAGCAATCACTCCCCATTTTTCATTTTTTCCTCCTTCAATCCCCTGGCAATTACTAATCTACTTTCTATGTGGATTTGTCTGTTCTAGACATTATGTATAAATACAGTCATAAAATATGTGGCCTTTTGTAAAACATGTGGCTTCTTTCACTTGGCATATTTTCAAGGTTCATCCATGTTATAGCATGTGTCAGTACAGCACTTCACTTCTTTTATGGCTGAATAATATTCCATTGTATGGAGAGCGGGGTGTGTGTGTGTAATGTGTACACACCACATTTTGTTTGTTTATTTTGTCAGTGGATGGACATGTGAGTTGTTTCTACTTTTGTGCATTATTGTGAATGCCACAATGCTGTGGACATGCTAAGGTTTTGACGTGTATTTGGCCAGATCACCATTGCTCTTTTCCTTCGTAAAGATTACCATCTTCCTTGGCGTGTTGGAAGAGTTTGCTCTGCCAAGAAACTATGTAAATATTCACCTGTCTTTTAAAAATTATTTTTATGCCAGCCAGGTGCAGTGGCTTATGCCTGTAATCCCAGCACTTTGGGATGCTGAGGCGGGTGGATCACTTGAGGCCAGGAGTTCAAGACCAGCCTGGCAAACATGGTGAAACTGCCATTTCTACTAAAAATATAAAAATCAGCTGGCCATGGTGGCACACACCTGTAATCTCAGCTACTCGGGAGGCTGAGGCATGAGTATTGCTTGAACCCAGAAGGTAGAGGATGCAGTAAACCAAGATCCTGCCACCACACTCTGGCCTGGGTGACAGAGCGAGACTTTCTCAAAGAATAAAAACAAAAAGTATTTTTATGGTTATTAGATTTCAGTCTTTAATTCATATGAAAATTGATTTTGGTTTAACATGTGGAGAAAGGATATAATTGTTCCTAATAGAATCACTATAGGTGCTTTAGATAATTTATTAAATGTGTCCTCATTAATTTAAAACACTATATCAAAATAGAAAATTTATAATAGAAATTGTTTCCAAATTTTGTTTTATTCCATTGATCCTCTTATCTGTTCCTATTGTGGTAGGCCAGTGTAATTGTGGTAGCTTTATAGTACCTTTAAGACCTTTGAGGAATATCTTCCTAGTTACCTTCATTTTTTTAAATGTCTGGATATTCAAAAAAATGTGTACTATTTATTTTGTCAACTTTTAGAAAGAATTTCAATGGGATTCTCACCAAGGCTGGGTTAAATGTACAGACCTAGTAAAAATTGTCAACTTTGAATCTTCTTTGCTGCAATATGGCATGTCTCCTTTATTAAGATTTCCTGTTGTGTGTCTTTTCCTGTCGGTTACATATGTTCCTGTGAAATGTACTTCTAGCTATTCATTATTGTTGCTATCGTAATAGGTTCTTCTCTGTTTCCCCATCCCGTTATATTTTTAACTGGTTATTTCATTACAGTAGAAAGTTGTACTTCCGGCTGCCAGCCGGCTCATTGACTTTTTCTAGTTGTAGTTGTTTTCGGTTGATCCTCTGTTTTCGGAGGGAACAGACAGAGGTGACCACAGTAACAAAGTAGGGAAAATGCCTTGTAGAAAAAGTTTAGTGTGTAATAGGAGCTCAAAACCTCATTCTGCCTGGCAAGTCAAGGAAGGCCTTTTAAAGGTAGTGTTGTTTAAATGGAAACCTGAAGGCCGCAATAAGAGTTAGCCAGACACGTGGGAGGAAGGGTTTCCAGATAGAGGACCAGCATGTGTGATGGTCTGGAGGCACAGTGTGCATCAGAAACTAGAGCAGAGATGAGTGGCCAGAGAGACAGACAGGGCACTTGAGACCATGTTAAGGAGTTGACATCCAATCATGATTCCAGTAATCAGCAACTGGAGGTTTTTGGGCAGAACCGAGATACATTTAGAAAACTGGATGAAAGAGTGGGAAAGGAGTACAGTTACGAAGCGGTTACAGTGCTTTAGCAACTTGCTCATCTTCCATTAGGCTATCATTGATACCATCCTTCCCCTCAGCCCTTCAGTCTTTAGGAGTAAAATTTAAATTAAATTTTTATTGGATTGAAGAAGTTTATATTGGAAAACATGGGATTTTTCTGTTTCAGATTGGCCACTAGTAGACTACATGTTATTACTGCATGGCTTGTAACTTTATAAGAAGCATATGTTGACATATTTGTCAGGTTTCCTATGTTATTCGAGATGAAGTGGAGAAGTACAACCGAAATGGAGTCAATGCCCTGCAGCTGGATCCAGCACTAAATAGACTTTTCACAGCCGGTCGAGACTCTATTATAAGAATATGGAGTGTCAATCAGCACAAGGTAATGCAGGGATTAAAATCTGTACCCAGCAAATTTTGAACAAATGGCTTTTACTGTCTAATATGATATCTTTCACAGTTTCAGATCTAATCTCTCTGAATACTGAGTTGTTTGGCATACTCTATAAAGACATTGCAACCAGAATTCTGTAAGCCTCTGAGAAAAAACATCCCTAGGAAAGTTTCAGAAGTGTTTTAGCTAAAACAAGGACTCCATAAACTAGGTTTGACTTAAGAGTTCTCTGCCACAAAGGAACAAAGTGATTTGGCCAGTAAAGGTATTACTTTTAACAGTTAATTTTTCTGCTTTAAATATGTTCCCCAACAACCTCTTGGTAACCCTACTAAAAAAAGATTGAATGTCCTTTTACATTTATAATTAATCTTGAAAAACTATTTTATTTTCTTCATTTAAAAGTAATCAGGGCCCCACAAACCCCACTGGGCCTAATTAGATAATATAAGGTTACGCTGGGCAGTGGCTCATGCCTGTAATCCCAACACTTTGGGAGGCCAAGGTGAAAGGATTCCTTGAGTCCAGGAGTTTGAGACAGCCTGGGCAACGTGACAATATACTGTCTCTGTAAAAAAAAAAAATTAAACTAGCTGGGCATGGTGGCACACACCTGTAGTCCCAGCTACTTGGAAGGCTGAGGTGGGAGGATCACGGTGAGCCATGATCATACCACTGCATTCCAGCTTGGACAACAGAGTGGGGAGATCTTGTGTCTCAATCAATCAATCAGTCAGTCAGTCAATCAATCAAACATTGGTGTTACAAATATGAAGACAACATGCTCCCCTTCAAAAGTTTCACTTTCTTAAGCAGGGAACAGGATTTAAATGTATGTAAAGATAAATCCCCAGGCAAATGGGAAGGAGTCCTTTTAGTATTTTGTTGGAACACCTATTTTGTGAATGACATAGAAGAGTCAGGGAAGAAAAAAGAGCATTTATTGATCTTCTAATTATGTGCCAGACGCTTTTTGCATTTTCATATCCAACATGATTTTAATTTTCATTTTCACTCAAGGCATGTATCAGGATCCTTTTTCTTTTTTTTTTTTTTTTGAAATGGAGTCTCATTCTTTTGCCCAGACTGGAGTCCAGTGGCACAATCTCTGCTCACTGCAACCTCTGCCTACCAGGTTCAAGCAATTCTTTTGCCTCAGCCTCCCAAGTAGCTGGGACTACAGGGGCATGCCACCACGCCTGGCTAATTTTTGTAGTTTTAGTAGCGACTGGGTTTTACCATGTTGGTCAGGCTGGTCTCAAACTCCTGACCTCAGGTGATCTACATGCCTAAGCCTCCCCAAGTCCTGGGATTACAGGTGTGAGCCACCACGCCAGGCTGGATCCATTTTCATAGATGGGAAAATGGGCTGAAAGAAACCCATGGTTACATGGCTAGTAAGTGACAGAGAATTAGCACCCAACACAACTTGAAAACGCTAGTGCTAGACCTTGTATTTTTTAAAGTTTGTCTTTTTAGCAAGTTGTACAAGTCTGATGTTCAGTTCAGAAGAAGAACCACTACTTTATGTAGTTGCCTAGAACTTCAGTCTGGCAGGCTTTGAATTCTTTAGCCAGTGGAAGCCGTGGTGGCCAAATGTCAAAAGCATGAAAAGTAAGGAAACTATATTTGGCTTTGAAATACTTTTTGGTACTTATATGCAAATTGGAATGTCTCCTTTCTGGGAATTCACAGTATTTCAAACAAATTAAGGGAAACACCCACAAGAACTAACCTGGAAGAATCTGGAAATCTGCCTACCCCGTCCTAAACATCTTTTTTCTGGTCTTCTTTTTATGTCAAAATTGAATAGCATCATTTGTCAAACAGACTTGTACAGAGCTGTTCTGTTTGCCCATGAAGTGTCTCAAACTTACCTGTTTTAGGTATAGGATGTATAACTAAACACTGTTCTTTAAAAGGCCTTTCCTGGTTATTAAGCCAGGTAAGAGGAGTAGTATCTCAAGTTACCTAATTGAAATGGTGACACAGGTCATCCTTTCTCAGCCACTGGGTTCCATTTCATCTCTGAAGGACTATAGATACCATGAGGAAAACATTTAACTCAGAAGATGAACACAATAGGAAGCTGAAAGCAGAAGTGTTTCTCTCCCTCTGCATTCAGACCAGGCCCCCCTGCTGTCTGCTGTTGAGCCTCCGCCACCACTCATTCAAATCCCCCCAACCGACAGATTTCTGCAAGTCCTGTCCTTTCTAGTGAACCCTTTTAAAGGGTTTTGTGTCACACACAGTGCCTAGTCCAGAGCTTGTTGCCTTCACTTTCACAAGGCAAAAAAAATGAAATTTTATCCTGGAAATCTAAGCTTTCATTAATAGTAAAACTGTCCTGAAACAAAACTGTTTACATCAGTTATCTGGAGGCATTACCTAGTTGGTGAAATTCTACTCAGAATTCCAGTGTTAGTTTTAATGTCTAGAGCAGTGCCTCACATTAATTGAAGAGTTTAACCGTATCTATCATTTGTAATATATTTCATTCTCTAATGTAAACTCTTATGATTTTTCTTTAAATTTCAGCAAGATCCATATATAGCATCTATGGAACACCATACTGACTGGGTAAATGACATCGTACTCTGTTGTAATGGGAAAACATGTAAGTATTTCTTTGGATTGTTATCAGGCTTCTGATATATTTTTCATTTTTTATATAAGCTTTTTTTTAATTGAAGTATAATATACATACAGAAAAGTACACACACTTTGAGTTGCAATTCAACACAATTTTAGAAAGTAAATACCCACAAATCAAGAAACAGAATATTACTAGAAGCCTCCTTGCGCCACCCTTTCAGATACTACCCCTTGCCCCAGGGTAACTGGTCTTCTGTCTCCTGAACACCAGAGGGTAGTTTTGCCTTCATTTGAACTGTATATAGACTCATACTATATGTATTCTTCTTTTAGCCTTATTAATACCTCTTTTTCTTCTCATTTTAGTGAGATCCGTGCCTTGGTTTTGCAGTCTGAGTTGCAGGAATTTTTCTCAATCAAATTAGTTGCACTGGTTTTATAAAAAATATTTTTTTTTCTTTGAACATGTGTCTTGAGATTTTAAAAAATTGAGGCAGTATACAGTAGGTTCTAGAAAGAGCTTTTAGGTAGGGGTGTGTGTGAGAGAGAGAGAGAGAAAGAAAAGAGTTAGTTTGAAATAATGTTATACATTGTTATAAGTTTAACATTGTTTAACATTGTTATAAGTTTCAAAGTTGTAAGTCATACTACTAAAGAGTTTGTTAATTCTTTGCTTCTTCTAGTAATATCTGCTTCTTCTGACACGACAGTAAAAGTATGGAATGCACATAAAGGATTTTGCATGTCAACATTAAGGACACATAAGGTAAAACAATACAGTTCTCAGTGTCTTCAGTGTAATATTGGGATCTCAGTACTTTGTGTGGCTCATTTTATTACTGATCTGCAGAATAGATCGTAGAATTTCTGTTCTATTACAGGATTACGTAAAGGCCTTAGCATATGCCAAGGATAAAGAATTAGTGGCATCGGCGGGGTTGGACAGGCAGATATTCCTTTGGGACGTGAACACTCTAACAGCATTGACTGCCTCAAATAACACTGTCACAAGTAAGGCATTTACCAAAACTTTGTTTGAAAGTGATCCAAGTTAACATCAATAAAGAATTGTTTATAAAACATTTTGATAGGTTTGCATCGAGACAGTGGTTCATATTTTGAGAGTGCTTCTACCTACAGCGTTCTAGCCCCCCAGAGTATGATTGAACAAGAAGGAGCTAGTTCCTCATTGCAGTCTAAAAATGGTAACTTCTCCAGGTGTAACCTGGTTATTTTTTGTACATGTGCATGTCTTAGCGCCCTAGCTAAAATGTAAGCCCTTGCAGGGTAGAGGAGTCTGTCTTACCACTACTTTGTATCTTCCACAGCAATCCCTGGTCCAAATCCATACACGTAACAGGTATTGTTGAAGGAGGTGGTGATTATCTGGCAAAGTAGGCGATTTTCTGACTTTTTGAAGTTTTACTATATATTAAGAGCTTTTGAGTTAATGGCCAAAATGAAAAAATACCCAAGGTAAAGAAAGAAAAGGTTTTCAGTGCCAATTTGTCCAATTTTCTGCCCTTTTAGAGCAGCCCTGAAGAATCAAGCCAATTCCAGAAGGGCCAGAAGGGCCAGAAGGGTAGAGTGCTTCTAGAGGCAATTCAGAGATGTTCACAGCATGGATGCTTCATCAGCTAAGAGATCTCAGACCACCAAGTCAGGCTCATACAGGTCTAGATTTGAAATCAAGCTTCATGCTTGGCCCAACCAACTAGGGTCCTCTAGGCCAGGTTTCAGAAGGGGCTGTTAGGAGCACATTTTGGGCTAGGCCTGACCTGGAAAGTCTACGTTGAAAACATGGGCCTGCACTCTCTGGATCCCTACATTATAGATCTGTTTTATGATGACTCTGTGGAGTGTTGACATTGACATAGATAATACAGTTTTACTAATATAACCTAGTATGTGCCAAGAAGGGCAAGTTGGGAGCCGCGTTTATAATCTCTTGAATGTTGTTTTGCTTTGTTTGCCAGGAAATATGTAGAGGTCTCAACATTCTGTTCTCCTTGTTCTTGATTTTTCACCTGTATATTATCTCTGATTCATCAACTGGTCCCTTTTAGGGGCTGTCATGGTACATCATTAGGTTTTTACTCTCTGGCTGTAAGGTCTGCCTCAAAGAAACACTAACAGGAGGGAATGAAGCAAAAAAAAGCAGATTGTCACAAGGTCAGGGCCTAGGCTTAGTGGCTAGAGATTCTGCTATAACGGATATATCTTGCTTAGAGTTGTTTAGAGATATCACATGCTTTTTAAAAAAAAAAAACCATAATTATAAAAATAACACTAATAATGGCTAACATGTATTGAGTACTTGCTTCAAGCAGACATTTTTCTAAACACTATGTATGTTAACTCATTTACCCATAACTTTTTAGTATGTTTGTTTATTGTAAAGTTGGGGTCATACTGTATAGACAGTTCCATATGCAGCTCTTTTCACTTCAGTGGTACTGAGGACATGAACATGATTTTTGCTGTGTAGTGTCTGAATTCCTTCCCAAAAGGTTGTTCTGATTTATCTTCATGCAAGCAATATATGAGAGTGCCATTGTACTGTTTGCTTTTTAGAATCAAGTATTACCTTGTTTTTTGTCTTGGTATATGAAACAGTATTTTTGCTTTGATTTATGTTTGAAAAATAGTGAATTGAACATTTTTTTCATATTTATGGCACATGTGTAGCTTTAAAATATGTCCTTTAAGTGAATAGCTTTTCAGTGGCACTGCAATTTATCAGATGTTTATTTATTGAGTATTTGTATATATTCAAATCCAAAAAATATGTAAATTTTGATAATACTGTTTAAAATTGTCTCCATTATAGGTAGATTTCTTTTCCTTAGAGTATTTATAAAGATAAAATTTTCTAAATTGAATAAACCTGTAATTTTTGCTGACTAGTTACTAAGCAGTTCATGATCTTGCTAACATTTAGCTCCATTTATCCTCAATAGCTTCTTCTTTAAGTGGGAACAAAGATTCCATTTATAGCCTGGCTATGAACCACCTGGGAACAGTCATTGTGTCAGGGTCCACTGAAAAGGTAGGGGGAGCATATTTCTTCTTTTTTTAAAAAAAATAATTTTATATATATATGTGTATATGTGTGTGTGTATGTATATATATACACATACACACACACATATACACATATATATATAATTTTCACATACGTTGTCCTCTATTTTTTAAGTGGGTGTTTTATGATTAGCTTCTTTTTATTTATTTAGAGTCTGGGTCTCATTCTGTCACCCAGGCTGGAGTGCAGTGGCATGATCCTGGCTCACTGCAGCCTTGACTTCCGAGGCTCTAGCGATCCTTCCACCTCAACCTTCTGAGTAGCTGAAACTACAGGCTCATGCCACCATGTGCATCAGGCCAATCCTTGCCCCAACTGGCTAATTTTTGATAGAGAAAGGGTTTTGTCATGTTGCCCAGGCTGGTCTCCAGCTTCTTTCTGCAAGCAATTCACTTGCCTTGGCCTCCCAGAGTGCTGGAATTACAGGTGTGAGAGCTACTGTGCCCTGCTTAGGGGAAACTTAAAGGGTGTTTTGAACATTGGAAAATAAAGAAACCAAAGTAATTTAATTAGTATAATTATTAAATATATAGACAGTGGTTTTGCCTAATGGGTGCTAAACAAAAGGCTTTTTTTTTTAAATAAGAGTATAACTATTTTATACTCTTATAAAGTATAAAGCAGGAGGTGAGGGGGCTGTGTGATTTTGAAAGACCTAATTCCCCGAGGTTGGGAGGCTTAGACGGTGCCCATTAGCAGAAGCAGGATTGCCTTCTCAGAATTTAATGGCTATCATTTGACTTCTGAGCATTGTCTGTTATTTAAATTTGATACTGATATATTTAGTTTATATAATATTCTATTAAAATTCACAGGTGTTAAGGGTATGGGATCCGAGAACATGTGCAAAACTAATGAAGCTTAAAGGGCACACGGATAATGTGAAGGCACTGCTGCTAAACAGAGACGGCACACAAGTACGCGGTTTCACTTGGATGCTTACCTAATTACCTCATCAGAAATGTCTGCACTTTGTATGCTATTGCATAGGTTGATTTGAACCAGAAGCCACGCATATTATAAATTGTGGTCTAATTAAAAAGTTTTTGAATACTAACTTGCACATATAATAAGCTGCATTTAAAAAGTATTCTATTTGCATCACTTTTAAATAAAGACAAAACAAAGAATTTCCTTAGACTAATTATAATGCAGGTGAGTATATGCATTTATGGTGGATAGAGAGTAAAATCACTAAAAATGTTACCTGTGAAAAGCAAAAGAAAGCCTTGATATCAAATGTGTTTTGCCAGTGTGTTAGGTGGAGACTTTTCTCACAGTGGGTCTGACTTCGGGGCACATCTTCTAGATATAGTTGATATCTAACATCATGCTCAGAGTGAACATTTCAGAGAAGAGCATTTTGGTAATTTTATACACTAAATTAACTGTTGGCTACAAAATTTGTGAATTATAAATCACAATTCTATTTATTGTGTAGCAGTGGAAAATACTTTTTCATCAATGTAGATAACAAAAAACAAAAACTAAGCATCATTTGATGGTATGACATACCTCTACCATGTACCCTTGACTCCCTCAGCCATCTTTTTCAGAGTGCAGTGATAAGACAGAGATAACTGGAGTTGATTATGATCGGGTTAGAAAAGGGCAAGTAGAAAGATGATGAGGTAAGAAACGCCATCAGTTTCTTTTCCTGTGGAAGTTAAGACAGAAATTACTTTTACTTTAGACGCGAATCAGAGAAATAGTTACCTCCAGAAGTGAACAAAGGTTTGGAAACTAGCCAAAGGAAGGAAATCATTTTTTAGAACCAGGAGAAGAAAGGCTTCAAGATACTGTGGAGGTCTTTGGAGATGTGAAGGATCTTGACGTACTATGTGACCTTGAGGATAGGATTCTGCTTTAGTCCTTCATTTGCTTACCTGCAAAGTGAGAATCATCATGTATAGTTTACATCGTCGCTGAGAGTATGTGTATCTGTATGTATTAATAATAAGTATTTTCTTGACTGTAAGCCAGGACATTTTCTAAAGCTCTCAAGTTCCTTTGTGGCCTCATTTTCCTGTGAGTGTAAGAAGCCCAGTGCAGGCAGCCCCTCACTGTTGTGCAGTGTAGCTGCAAGGCTGCACTTGAGGTGGTTGCCACATCTCTTCAGTTGGCTTTGTCCAGGATTGGGCTGGATCACATGGTCTCCATGGTTTCCAGAAGGGGGCCGTGGGCCTGGCAGACCTTCTAAAGCTCTACCTGTCTACTGTACTCCATCTCTTGTTTCCTATCAGTGCATTTATGAATGTGCTTTTATAAAAGATGATTTAAGCATCACATATGCAGTTACAAATGCACTTCATCTGAAGTCAGCTGCACTTATTGAAAGCAGAGGCAGTATTGTGGCTCTACTTTAAAAACTGCCTGTTAGTCTCAGAGTGCATACTTGATAGGTATCGTTCTTCATCTAGTTTCTCTTCCATCCATTTTCCTTATTGGCAACTATAGACTAAATGTAAAATTACCACCAACAACCTAGCATATTTACTTTAGTGAATTCATCAACAAAACAACTATAATAATTGCTTACTTGAGAAAAAGAGACAATGAAAAAAGAAACTCTTACTGATTAATGAACTGATCAACAAAACAACTACAATTATTTGGAAAAATGAGACGAGGAAAGAAACTTTTACTTACAGATTCTTAAATTCTTGTAATATGGAAGAGGTAGTTTTCAGTTACTGGGCCAGAGTTTATGTTGCACCCCGCTCAACTGCCCTGTGAGCTTGTAATAGAAGGTATGTAGTGGCATCATGAGTCAGGAGCTGGCAGGAAGATATATATCTTAGAGGCCAGTGAATCCCGTGGACATCTGCCTGTTGTCTCATTCTTTTGTTGTTGAGTAAAATTCTTATTTGCCAAATTTATTTGAGGTTCTCCCTGAGGGAGTTCTGCCTGTAAAGAGGTCAGTCCTGCAACCGCTTTGATGGGTGCCAACATCATTGGGCAGAGCCACCTATCTTTTTATTCCTTTCACTCAGGCAATTAATTGCTCGAGAAACTGGGACAATCTGCCATCTTGATTTGAGTCGGTCATGTCCTTGTATGTCACTCACAGGGATTTTTTTTTTGGTAATACAAGTCTGCTCATTCTAGCTTATGGGCCTGACGGTCTCAGAGCATCAGGCCACTTCTTGCCCCAACTTACCTTGTCCACTTGGCTGATCTCTATTGGCACTTGAGATAGTGTGTTAGTGACCATCCCAGGAACACTCCTGTTGGTCAGCAGCAGCTTGGCCTCAGTACACTGGTGCTTCCTGTCTTCACTGGCAGAAGCAAAGAGCACCTGATTAGGGCTACAGACTCTATTCCGCTAAATCTGATTTAGCAGAATCATTGAAGGACATTGTGTCCTAGTCCCAGGAATTTCCTCATAATGGACATCTTCGTGTTTATCTAGTGCAAGGATGGAGGCAGTGGCAGTGTTCCGATGATTCTTCCAGCTCCTCTTACAAGATCTCAGGCACCAGGGTTCCTGGGAAACAGGACATTCTTTAATCATTCTACCAAATGCTGCAAAGAAGTTGGCCAACATAATACTTTTAAAGTGGTTGCTCTGTTGTGGTGGGGGCCTGCGTTTCTGTAGTCTTAGAATACTGACTACCATTAGAGATGACTTTGCTTCTGTATCAGGGTTTATACAACTGTGTTTCATTATCTGCTTCCAAATGTGCACCCTTAGTTGGGACTTACCTTTTCCTGTTACAGGTTACCCAGGCCATGAGGACTGCTAACCCATCATATGTTACTCTTCTTATCCTCTTTAAAGTTGTCAGACCTTACCCTCTGTAGATGCATAGTCTAGGAGCTGAGGGATCAGAGCTTTGCCACCTCAGAATAACATCTCTCCCTGGAATGGGGAGCCCCTCCTTGGCCCCCACACCATCATTGCCACGGTTCTCACTCACACGTTTAACCTTACTCCTGACAGGTTCTTTACTGGTTAGTATTTTGGTTCCCTCGTAAACCAGCTGGAATAGGTTATTAAACCACTGATGCTCCTGGCAGCTTGGGGAGTCTCTTAGTATGTGTTCATTTAATTAAACATGCTTAGAGTTCTCAATGACCCTTAAAGTCATGGAGCAAGCCAGTAATTTTTATTCCCGAAGGCCTCATGTATTTGGGCACCTTCCAAGTCTCCAAATTTCCTTCTTTGAAGCTCTTTGCTTACTCAGTTTCATACTCCAGCACCTGCAATTGCTTTTTCCTCTGGGCCATTCTTTTTCCCAAGGAAATCAAATTTTTATCCTCTTCTGCAAGTCCCCACAGTAACTTGCTGAGTGTGGATGCATGGTGTCTAATTCAGTCTTTTTCTGCCACACTCACAGTGTGCTCGGCACTAATTTGTGTGCCAGTAGCTTCTATGCAGGTGACTCTCTTGAGCCATCAGAAATTGTCAGAATTGCCAGTGTTGTTAAGTCACTTGAGGCTCATATGGAAAGTGTCCAACACAAAGAGTGAATGAATGGTAAGCCTGAGACTAGATTTTATTTCTGACCCCTGTCTGTAGAATCAAAGA
The DNA here is from genome assembly GCF_049354715.1 of Callithrix jacchus. Taxonomy (NCBI): domain Eukaryota; kingdom Metazoa; phylum Chordata; class Mammalia; order Primates; family Cebidae; genus Callithrix; species Callithrix jacchus. Next base: position 76,931,705 of record NC_133518.1, read on the forward strand.
GACATGGCCTCATCAGGAATCCAGAGCCATGAGACAGAGGATGAGACAGAGGTGTAACCCAGGGCTTCAAAAGGCTTGCTGGCCTAGTGCAGTGTTTGTCAAACATAGTGAACATCAGAATCACCTGGGGAGCCTGTTAAAGCACCAGTTGCTGGGTTCCACCAGAGTTTCTGCCTTGTTAGCTCTGGATGAGACCCAAGAACTTATATTTTAACAAGTTCCCAGGGGACGTGGATGCTGCTGGGACCACACTTTGAGACCCATGGGCCTCGTACAGCTGCTACGTTAGTTGCCACTGCTTTCAAACTCTGTCTCCCTTAGTAGTAGATCTATCAAACAGGGATTGCTTGCAGAATTGACCAGAAATCAACAAGTGGCCAGGTAGAGAGGACAAAGGCAGTTCTGCTCAGAGGTTTCTCCTGCTGGAGTATCTCTAAGCTTAGTTAATAGGTATCATTCTTCATCTAGTTTCTCTTCCATTTTCCTTATTGGCGACTAAATGCAAAATTACCACCAACAACCTAGCATATTTACATGAGTGAGTTGATCAGCAAAACGACCATGACTGCTTATTTAGGAAAAAGAGACGAGGAGAAAGAGACTTATACTTACTGATTAGTGAATTGATCAACAAAATGACCCTAATTACATATTTGGGAAAAATAAGTAATTTCCCCAAAATTAAGTGAATTTGGTCACGTTAGCCTATGGTGCATGGTTGTCAAGCCTCTGTCAGAGGCAGAAACACAAATTGTTAGAGTTGTATGTTTGATGGTGTGGACTCAGGAGAAGTCAGGTGCAAAGCACAAGAAACCAAGACCTTTTTGGCAAGTTCTAATTTTACCTTTCTTTGTTTGCAGTGCCTTTCTGGCAGTTCTGATGGGACAATTCGTCTTTGGTCCCTTGGCCAGCAGAGATGTATAGCAACATACCGAGTCCATGATGAAGGTGTCTGGGCACTGCAAGTCAATGATGCCTTCACACATGTGTATTCTGGTGGAAGGGACAGGAAGATTTATTGTACAGACCTTAGAAACCCTGACATTCGGGTGCTAATTTGTGAAGAAAAAGCACCAGTTCTCAAGGTATGTCACATATTAATATTTTGGTTTTATAATTAAGGTTGTTACATGTGTTAGCGAAATAGAGCAAAATCTATATTAAAATATGAATCAACTTCGGGGGCACTCATAAAGAAGATATTCTGTCATGAGCAAAGCTTGACAGGATAAGGAAGAGTAGGCATCCGTCTGGAGGCAGAGTGTCAGTGTGAGATGCTTCAGGTCAGTGCTGGGCAGTGCTGTGTTTTGCTGCTTTTGTCGTCGTTGTTTCTTTTTTTAACGGTGTTGTAAGTTGCCGGTAGAAGAATGTGACTTTTTGGTACATCAGTAATGCATGGCTCTCTCACTGGTGAATTGTAGTGAAATTGTCTCTCACTTGCCCCTTAGCTTGCCTGGTTTTCCTGAGTAGTCCTTAGGAGGAGAAGTATGAGGAGTTAAGGTTATCTGTGAGCAGACGACAAAGCAGAGGAAGGTCAGGAAACGTGTCCGTGGTCTCAGGAGTGAGGAAGTAGAAGAGTACTCAGGAGTGAGGAAGTAGAAGAGTACTCAGGAGTGAGGAAGTAGAAGAGTACTCAGGAGTGAGGAAGTAGAAGAGTACTCAGGAGTGAGGAATTAGAAGAGTACTCAGGAGTGAGGAAGTAGAAGAGTACTCAGGAGTGAGGAAGTAGAAGAGTACTCAGGAGTGAGGAAGTAGAAGAGTACTCAGGAGTGAGGAAGTAGAAGAGTACTCAGGAGTAAAGAGAAGAGGGAGCAGGCTGCTTCATACTCCAAACCACCACTGCCTCAGAGCGGCGCTGACATCAGGCTCATGTGGATCAAAGGATTCTGGAGGAAGTCTTTGGAGGCCATCCATATGGACACCTGCTAAAAGTGAAGCCTAGACTGAAAAATGGCCAGTTCACATATGACAAGATGTTCAACCTCACCGATAGTCACAGAATTTCACATGAAAACAACAGTGGGGAAGTTTCCAAATTTAAAACGGAGGCAGAAAAATGATACTACTCCCTTTTCTCAGAAATCACCTGAAAACAAGGAAAATGAGAAGCAGAACTGCAGATACCCATTCTCTGTGAAACTAAGTGACATCTGAAACCTCAGACTGCTGTACAGGAGAAAGGGCTGAAAACAGAAATGGAGATCAAATGTGACAATTGGGAGGAGGCCCTCAGCTAAGAGCTCAGACAAAACTGGCCAAGTACAGTTCTATAAAATAGATGGCATATCCTAATGGACCAAACCAGTAATCCTTTAGAGAAGCAGAGAGTCAAAGCTGAATTAGTAATTATACATCTACAACATGTGTGCAGGCAGCAGGCTGATGGGGAGACAAGCATGGAGGGGAGGCACTTTGCATTATGAGTTCTGCAGCTGCCTGGATGTCTTGCTGGGATCTTGGCTGTGGGGAAAAGACTGAAAAAACGTGGCACAAACAACCACGTGTTATAAGAAATATCATCTTGAACTGAGGAGAATTACTGCTAGCTGGGAGTCCAGCCCTGTCCCACTGCTACAAACCTCCAGTTTCCTGATGTGGGAAGAGCAGTGGATGAATGTAGAGTGGTTCACTTGTGTGACGTATACTTGCACATAGACATATTCTTATAATGTGCAGGACTTTACATAACGGAAGAATATACAGTAAGCTGTTCCCAGGTGTCCCGTCCTTAGGCAAGGGTTATTTTCACCTTTACTATGTTGTTAGGATGTTTTTTACTTCAGACATTTTCAAAGTAAAAAGAAATTTATTTCCTGTTATTAAAAAAGAACATAAAAACTGGAGTAACAAAAAGAGAAAATTATGGAAAGTCTTCATCCTTTTAGGTATATCCATTCATTTAAGTCCCTCAAATTAACCACACTTAAAACTATTAGCCGCTGTTTTAGGTGAGAAACTACCCCATTACACTTTTATAGGGCTATGAATTTATTTAGCAAAGAAAAAAAGTCTCTCATTTTTCTGTGGTTCCTTAGTTTTTCACACATGCTCGGGTATAGTCACAGTTGTTGAATGAAGGAGTGAATAATGTATCGAGTCCTGGCAATTCAGAAGAGTTGACATTCCACGAAGCAATATTTTTGTGCTTTGTTTTCAGATGGAGCTTGACAGATCAGCTGACCCTCCTCCTGCAATTTGGGTTGCAACAACCAAGTCTACAGTGAATAAATGGGTACGTGAGCCATGGAGCTGGCAAAACCTGTAGTTTGTTATCACAAACCTGTCAGACACCAGTTGTAATGCTCAGTGTGGCCCTAACTCCAGCATGCTTTTGGGCAGGGGCAATAACCTGAAAGCCCTGTGAATACAGATGGAATCCTAAAGGTCATACTAATATTAAGATAATGGTCAAAACAACCATTCCGACTTCCTTGTCAGGAGCCAAGGTACACATTTCATGTGCTTAGAATAGACACTCTTGCCTGATAAAATCAGGAAGTATTAGTACATCTTCTGACCTCATGAAGCTGCAGATGAAGACAGGCAGCCCAAGTACCAACAAGCCAGGGAAGCTCACCAGGATTCCTATTTGTTTAAGCATAAGAGAAAGCAGAAAATTGTGCTTTCAAATTGCTTTCCTTTTTCCTCGTGTTGTGAAGAACAGGGATAGAAATAGAGGATAAACAGAAGTCATCTAAAGCACTGCTAATTCTTAAATCTTAATTAAAGAAGACCAGGTTTTCTTGCTTACCAGACTATGTATAGATAACAAAAGGGAAAGTGTTTGCATTTATTTATGTTGATATGCAGGTCAAGTGTTCTTTCTGTGTACTTATTGTTTAAATGTTGTACATCTTGTGCAAATTTCATCATGCCAGTTTATGACCAATATAATGTTACCTAGAAGAGTTCTGCTTTCATGCATAATTTTCTCTCCCAAAGACAATATTCCCTTCTAAATGTGTGTTTCTTTTTAAACAATGATAGATAATTGTATTGTGACTAAATGTTTTTTGGTTGATATAGTGGTTGGTGAGGTTTTCTTGTTTTTTGACTTTCTTTTTCTAGCCGCTTTAAACAGACTCACAAAGCTTATAGAGCATAAAATGATCAAACAACAAATTTTGTTCTTTCAGACACTGAAGGGAATTCATAATTTTAGAGCCTCTGGAGATTATGACAATGACTGTACAAATTCTATAACACCTCTTTGTACACAACCTGACCAGGTTATTAAAGGTAAGAAAATGGCAGGTACTGTACCCTTTGTTGACGTTGGTGATAGTTGCTTAGAGAGTGACAAAAATGAAGACGATGACCTTTCTTTAAATGTAATTCTGATGTAAACAAGAGAATGCATTAGTTTAGTTTTAATGTAAGAAAAAGGGTTTCTTTGAGACGTAGTCCTGCTTTGTCGCCCAGGCTGGAGTGCAGTGATGGGACCTCGGCTCACCGCAACTGCGGCCTCCCAGGTTTCAGCCCTTGTCTTTCCTTACCCTCCTGAGTGGCTGGGATTACAGCTGTGCGCCACCACGCCCAGCTACTTTGCATATTTTTAGTAGAGGTGGGGTTTCATCATGTTGGCCAGGCTGGTCTCGAACTCCTGACCTCAAATGATCTGCCTGCCTCAACCTCCTGAAGTATCTAGGATAGGCATGAGCCACCATGCCCAGCCAGAAAATGTTATTTTTAAAAATGCTATTAATGACTTTAAAAGTGGACTTTCCTTAGTTAATTGGCCCAACATCAGAATAGCCATGGTTAAGCCAATAGCCACTTTGTAAAATATGTAGGATTTATTATTGTGCTTAGGTATGAGGCAGAAAAGGACAGATATGATCCTCGGATTCTACATGCTGCCGCTGACTGTGGCAAAAAAAAAAAAAGCAGTGTATGTTGAATGTTAGAGTTTGGGATTAGAATTTGTGTGGCACATTCATTTGTAGTTCATAGATGTTCTGTTACCTTTAGAATATTCATTCAGGAAGCATAAAAGAGAAGGAAGATGGCAAGCAAAAGTTAATGCAAAATAAGATTAATGCAGAGATTTCCTGTCACCATTTTTACTTTTCCCAGTGGATAAAACTGTTGTCTTGACAATTTTCCACTAGTATCCCTTGCCATGAAGAGCCCTTTAATCCATAATGTATTATTAAAATCAGACAGTTTTTCTTTGAATGTTTGTAAATGGGCATAAATAATTGATGGGCCTTGAATTGCTTTAGGTGTAATAAGATAGTCTTTTGGTTTGCCTTCTTCTTTCTGGCAGTGAGTACAGTTTATGTTCCTGTTATATACCAGTTAACAATCGTTACCACACTGTGAATTTAAATGTAGAAGGATTATTTTACTAATTATGTGTTTTTTCCCGTTAGGGGGTGCTAGTATTATTCAGTGCCACATTCTTAATGATAAGAGACATATATTAACCAAAGATACCAATAATAATGTGGCATATTGGGATGTATTGAAGGTGAGTATCTTTTTCGGGGTAAATATAGGTTGTTAGATCATGTACCCCTTTATTTTTTATTTTTTGTATGTGATAAGATAATACATATATAAATTAAGATTTAATTGCAGTAATACCTTATGGGAGGTATACTTACGTGAATATTAGATAAGGTTCATCTTTTTAAGTACATAAATTGTTTAAATGGAATCATTTTCTCTGGTTAGTGTATTGTAGGCAATCTTATATGCCGCCTTAACTTAAAAGTCTCATCCTTGTCACTGTTGACATCTTGGGCCAGGTAACTGTTCAGGGTGGGGTGGCTGTTACGTGTATTGTAGGACGTTTAGAACATCCCTAGCCTCTACCCACTAGTTGCCAGTAGTACCCCACCTTTCCCCCAGGTGTGGCAACCAAAAGTGTCTCCACATGTTGCCACATGCATGGAGGGAGGAAGAATGGTGGAGAATCACCCTAGATGAGACACACTGGAGTGCACAGAATAAGGCTGGCTGTTTCTTAGGATTTATAGACATCACTTTGAGCATAAGTTACAGCTCTGGGTCATTTTACAATAACTCCCTCTAGAACAGTTGAAATGCGTGAAGTTATTCGGTCACATTCTGAATAGCACTGAAGTGTGTGTAGGCAGATTAAAAAGCTCGTCTACTTATATCATTCTGACCGGTCTCCCTCTTAATGTTGTTGGTATACTGTTCATTTGTTCAACAGATATTTCCTAGATTGAATGACATCATGTGCAGACAGCCACGCTTGAGGGTCACAAATGATGAAAAAGTACCTTATGTACCTTGATTCCTTCTGGTAGGAGGGACAAGAGTAGTGGAATGTGAAAACCTTATAGATAAAGAAGAGACAGATTTCAGGATAGTTTGTGGATGAGAGAAGTCAGGATAGCTTTGTGTTGGAGAAATCATTTGAACAAGCGCTTAAAGGTTTCCAGTAGATGGATAATGGGGGTAGGAGGAAGAGCATTTCAGGAAAAAGAATGAATGGCAGAGGCACAGAAGAAGGATGGTGTGTGCTTATTTGGGGCAAGGGGAGCAGTTTTGTTTATTTGGACACCAGAGTAAATATAAGGAAGTAATAGGGGTGTCAGGTTGAAAAATGACATTTAGGTCATTTCCCAAAGAGTCTTAAGTTGCAAGCCCCAAAATTGGCCTTTGTCTTATATTCCCAGAAGAATCTTGGATAATTTTAGAGCAGAAAACTCTCATGTTGAGAGCAGTAGTAGTTATATGTAATGGATGTAATGGGAAACTGAAAGCTGGAAGACACCATGATTGGAGACCTAAAGGGAGCGACATCAGCACCATGGGAAAGGTAAAATAAAGAAATAAAATAAAGGAAGAGACAGATGTTGAGCATATTATAAAGGAAGAATTGAAAAGAGCTGGTATTTTGGTTATGTTCCTGGTTATAAGGAAAAGAGATTCACTTCATGATTCAAGAATAAGACAGGCAAGTCTCTTGCTAGGAAAAGGGGACTGTCTCTGAAGAGAAACCTTGGCTTGGCTACCACTTTTCCTCCCTGTGGGACAGCTACATGGGAAGTCCATTATAAAACAGTTGTTTGGTGAGCATTGCTTCAGAATGAGAGGCTTGAGTTCTTTGAGTAGAAAGTTCAGTTGCAGCAAGCTTCAAAAATCTGATTCATTTTTCTCTACAATAGAAAGATGCCTGTGGGGGTGGGGCTAGAAACTCCATTGATTTTAGAGAGGGTTCCTTTGGGCACTGGGAGGATCCAGAACAGCCCAAAGGAACCCCTCAGCAGAAATTCTTGATTCTTCACTTTGATACTCTGCCACAAATGTGTCCCTAACTCTGTCCTATGGCCGGACTTCACCTCATGCTGCCCAGGACCTAACTGTCTCCAGAATACCCAAAAGAATCTGATGAGGCCAGTTACTCTTTGAGAGTTGAGCTATCTGTTTTCTGTGTATGGGTCTGCTGTCCACTCTTGGTCTAGTGAACTGAGGCCTGAGCCTCAATGCTGTCTACCCCATGGGGTTAGTGGCAACAGATCTCCCTGCTGTCTGAATGGGAGATCGTTCTACTTAGATGGGGCTAGTGTACATCATGATTGGCATTTCTGTGTACCTAGCAGCTTCCCATATCCAGACCTTGAAGTTTTGGTATCAAATGATCAGGTGTAATAGACATGACTAAACAGTGTAGGACAGTCAGGACTCTTTAGGAACATTGGCTTGGGGGTTGGACAGAGCTGCATTCTAACCTTGGCTCTGCCAATTACTCGCCAAGTGGTCTAGGGAACATGCTAGGGAACATCTCTAAAATGGTTTCTTCCTTCCTAAAATGTCAGGGGTGCCTGTTCCTTGGTGATGTTGAGAAGCACAGTATCTGGTACACAATAGGAGGCTGTTGCACTAATACAGGTAGAAATGGTATTTGTCTGGACTAGGGTCTGAATAAGGGGGATGGAAAAAATAGAATGACTAGGAAAATATTTAGGCCTGTGAGCAAGAGTGATACTTTTTTTTTTTTTTTTTTTTGAGACAGAGTCTTAACTCTGTTGCCCAGGCTGGAGTGTAGTGGCGAGATCTCTGCTCACTGCAACCTCCGACTCCCTGGTTTCAAGGGATTATCCTGCCTTGGCCTCCCAAGTAGCTGGGATTAAGGGCATGTGTCACCAGGCCAGCTAATTTTTGTATTTTTAGTAGAGGTGGGGTTTCACCATGTTAGCCAGGATGGTCTTGATCTCCTGACCTCATGATCCACCCACCTCAGCCTCCCAGAGTGCTGGGATTACAGGTGTGAGCCACTGCGCCTGGCCACAAGAATGATACTTTAACAAAAGGAGTATGAGGAAAGGAAGAAGCAAGAATGAGTCCCAGGTTTCTGGATTGGACAGTTTGGTGAATGAAAGTGATATAGGGAGTGTAAGGTGAAAAACGGGTTATCAGGAGAAAAGGACATGCTGAGAAAGATGCTGAATTTAAGTTTCTGTGGGATATCTGAGTAGAGGTATCTGGTGGGCAGATGGCTGTATAGTCTCATGCACAGTTAACTGGGCTAGAGAAAAAGGCTCAGCGGTCATCAGCTTGTGGATTACAGTTGATGTCATAGGAAATGTTAGAGTTTCCAAGGGACATATGTAGACTGAGGAGAAACTAGGTCATCAGTCTTTCAGGGATGTTGGGAAAAGAGGAAGCCACAATAGTATATGATTAAAAGGGGGGTAGGTTAGAAAACCCAGAGCCAATGGCAACTCGGGGTTAGTGGCATTAACCTGCTTTGAGTTGATTTAAGATGTGACTCTAACATGCACATGGATTTAAATAAAGAGGGTGGTCTCTGGGTAGATTCTTAAGGGCAAAAGCCAGATAGAGTGATTTGAGTAGTGATTTGAAGGTGAAGAAACAGAAAATTTGACTGGATAATCTTTGAAGAAATTTGATTGGAGGGGTTGGCAGGAAGAGGCAGAAACTGGAGAAGATGTAGGAGTCAGAGGGCCAAAGGAAGCTTTTGATTTTGTTTGGGTATTTTTCAGATGTAAGAAATCTGAACATATTTCATTGCTCCTGGGGAGAAGCCGGTAGAGACATTCATGGCTAGATGACAATACAAGGTCATCCCAAGAAACAAGAGGTGAAGGGGACCAGAGCACAGTCAGAAGGGACACCACTTTCCCTGCACCAGGGAGAATGATAGAGAAAGTCAAGGGGATTCTGTGACAGCTTCTCTTTGTTTTGAGAAAAAGGAATCAGAGTCATGTGCTGAGGGTAATGGGGAAGGTGGCAAGATGAAAGATATGAGGAAAAGAGAGATTTAATTGAGGTAGACTGCAAGACAGTGACCCCAGGGCTCAAGTTTTCAGTAAATGAGGGAGAGTTGGCCACGGAGGTTGCTAGATGGCAGTGAAGGAAAAGGGACAGTTTACTGCTGCTAAATGACATGGGCCTCAAAGAAGTAAGTTTTTACATGGAGATGGTGGAGTAATGGTCTCCATATAGCATCAAGGAACAATGGATGTGGGAGAATAAGCAGTCTCCCTTTGAGAAGATGGCTGACAACTGGGACCCTCAAAAGAGCCACGTCATTGATAAATGTGGTGGAAGGTGCATTCTGTGGTAAAGCTCATAACTGAAGTGAGTTATAGTTGGAAATAAGCTGCTTGGTGCCAAGAGAAAGTTTGAGACATACTTTTGGGGACCACACTTGTTTAGGGAATCAGAGAAGGAATATGGAAAGATTGTAATGGTCAAGAAAGAGACCATTGTGTGTGTGTGTGTGTGTGTGTGTGTGTGTGTGTGTGTGTGTGTATATCTCAGCCGGAGAGATCTTTTTTTCCCTTACTTTTGAATTCAGCTGACATTGCTTCCAGGTAAGTGTGCTGGTGGTATGTTGTATCAGTAACAGCACAATTAAATTACAGTTTCTTCCCAAATATTTTGTGGCTTTTTAATTTAAAATTTTTATAGCAGCAGATTGTTATTTAAGGAAATGTGTTAAGATTTAAAAAAAAGGACCACATTCTTTTTGAAATGTACTTTAGACTGTTTCACTTAGACATATGAAAATATGTCAAATTTTGTATAGCAAAGTCAGAATCAAGTGAATTCACCGCCTCATACTGATCATTATACTTTCTTTTGATATATAGGCATGTAAAGTTGAAGATCTGGGCAAAGTAGATTTTGAAGATGAAATTAAGAAAAGATTTAAAATGGTATATGTGCCAAATTGGTTCTCAGTAGACTTAAAAACAGGGGTAAGTTAGCAATTGATATTTGTATAATTTGGGATAATTGGGATTTTCATTATAGCTCATAATAATTATTATAGAGTCCTGTGTTTTTAAGTGTGAAAGAAAAAATAATTATGTTAAAACTTACAAAATGGAAAAAGAAATAAAAAAGAAAAATACAAAATTTAAAAAAACATTAAAAGAGAAAAAAATTAAAAAGTTACAAATGCAATTTAAATGCCTTTGGTATCCCAGGAAACTAAACTATATAGTTGCAAAATGTGCTCACAAAACACATTTGTTTCTGAATTGATGACTTAGCACTTTAGTCAAATAGTACACATAGATGAAGGTTTTAGATTTGTCTGGAGAATGTATTCAAATGAATGCCACTAAGGTTTTTCTTTTGATAGATGTTAACTATTACTTTGGACGAAAGTGACTGTTTTGCTGCCTGGGTTTCTGCAAAAGATGCTGGTTTCAGCAGCCCTGATGGGTCAGATCCAAAATGTAAGTTTAAGTGTCCTTCATTTTTTTTCCTCCCTCCTAAAGAGAAGGTGGATATGAGCTGTTTCTTGCTAAGTACTTATCTTTGTAAAAGTCCTTTATGTTTTGTTGGTTATGTCCTAAATATGTGGTATATACAAATACCTGAGGTATACAGATTGTTTCAGTAACTTCATATGGAAACAGCTTTTTAAAGAATGCGATTCTCATTTTTGTTCGTTTTTAAAGAATAGCTGTATCTGAACAACCAGGTAGAATATCTGTTTGCTCCATGTCGTCATTGCTTTAAATGTTCCAAGATAAAATGTTAGCAGAAGTGGCAGGTTGAATTAAGTATTGATTTTAGGCGTCACTGGCAGTGGGTTAGGAATTTAACATCAGAATATGTACAGACTTACAACCTTTACTCTATTTTTAGGTTAAAGCCAATTAACTCTCTTTCCATTTTATCTCTTTCTAATTAACTTTTTTACAGTGAATTTAGGAGGACTTTTACTCCAAGCACTCCTGGAATATTGGCCTAGAACACATGTGAATCCAATGGATGAAGAGGAAAATGAAGTAAACCATGGTTAGTTTTTATATTCAGATAGTTGCGTAAAAAGTTAAAGGTACTTAAAAAATACTTACTAAAAGGTACTTACTTAAACTGTTTGCTGAAATATTTGTGATGTGCTCAATTTATTGTCCTCCCTTCCACATCTCAAAGTAGGAACATCCGTCTAGTCTTAACCGAGATAGAGATTCCAAAAGAACAGACCACTTTGTGATGTGGCTTTTAGTGAGACTGCTCAAGATAAATAAAATACCCTATAGGGTATATACCCTATGCCCTATATTTATATTCAGATGAGTTTTATCTTAAAACAAGTCACCTTATTATTTCAAAAATACTCCTCAGGGTACCTGTGATCTTTTGAATTAAGCCCCAAAGCTAGGTAGTTAAGTGCATCAGAAAGCCAGGTTTGTCCTTACATAGTCATTCTTCATGTTGGCCTGAAATGTTATTTCCTAGTCTCATGGCCTACCTGATTTTGACTCTGTTTCCAAAAAAAAAAAAAAATCAAATTCCAACTCACAAGTGACAGGGCATATGCTTAAGCATGTGTAAAGAATTCATGTCACTGAGGACATTTGAAAGGTGTGCATGCCACAGGCTGTGGCAGTAACTTCCGCTGAGCAGCAGAGGAGAACATGTTTTGAATATACGCATTTGGCTCAGTTTGATCAAAGGAAGGGGAAAAAAGAACTTAGCATTTCACATCTCATGTGTAGCCTACAGCTGGTTGAGGAGTCATGAGTCCCATCTACTGAGGCCTACTCTGCTGAAGATTCTCTGATGGCCACCAGAAGTGAGCAACAATTGCGAGCACCTCCTGCCAGGGACTTTGTTCTGGCTGTCAGATTCATCCATAATGATTTGTGGAATTTAAGTCTCTCACATGAGTTTGACATGCTCCCTTCAAAACCAGTCTTCGATATTCCTGTCAGAGAGAGGGTGCTGTTACCTCACCCATGGCAGCTTTCCTTTTACATCACCTGACACACTTTGATCTCTATCGGAATTGTACAGTGGGCTTTGAGCCAAAGAAACTGATGGAAAAATTTTCCACAGAGGGTCAGGAAAGTTAGGTTCTGGGGTGGGCTCTGCTGCTTAACAGCTATGTTGCTGTGGACATACCATTTCCAGTTAGATGGGATACCCTCAGCGACCCAAATAAGCAATAAGGATTAAGTTATCAGAACAGTGGGTGAGGAATATACGGAAGACATCACCAGAAACCACATCATCCTTAACATCAGACTGCATGGGAAAGGCAGGGCAGGGCATGGCCACCTCCTCATCCAGACCTCAGACCACAGCACCTGCAGCATCCTCAGTGGACACTCTGGAGTTGTTCAGATGGTGCTTGGTGAGCTGCTCTCCTATTCAGGGCCCCTCAGCAAGTTTCAGATATGGGTACTAAAGATACATGAGTATGGCCCCTGTCCTTGAGGAGCTGATGTTCAGACATGGCAGAGTTACTTATGGAAAGCATTCCGAGATAGAAGAGTTGAGTGCTAGGAGAGAGGTTCCACAAATGCGATAGGACTTCGAGGGGGTCACATGCTTCCAGTTGGATGAGGAAAATGTCATGAATGAATTGGCATTTGAGTTGGGGTCACCTATGCTGGGTCAAAAGTCTATAAAGAAAGCAGAGTAGAGCTAGGTGTGGTGGCTTACACCTGTAATCCCAGGGCTTTGGGAGGCTGAAGCAGGAAGATTGCTTGAACCCAGGAGTTTGAAACTGTCCTGGGCAATATAGCAAGACCCTGTCCCTACAAGAAATGTAAACAATTAGTCAGGTATGGTGGTATGTGCCTGTCTTTCTAGCTACTCAGGAGACTAAGGTGGGAGGGTCACTTGAGCCAGGGGAGGTTGAGGCTGCAATGATCTGTGATTACCCCACTGCACCCCAGTCTGGGCAACAGAATGAGACCCTGTCTCAAAGAAAAACAAAGAACAGTGGAAAGGAAATCTGCAGAGAACAATAAAAGTAAAATTGTGGACTCCTTGAGGATTTTTTCACATATACTTCTGTCATTAAATGTAATTTTTTTTCCTCAAGACATTTTTCAGAGCTTGGTGTTCTACCAAAAAACAACAACACCCTAGATCATCATTTATATCCAGGCTGTCCTAGACTTAGACTTCCTTGTGGCCGAAGTAGCTGGTTATGTTTTTGTTCTGAATCTCCAACATGAATCTTTTCTTTTATTAAAATCCTCCAAAATATAGTCATTTTTTTCCATGAAATATACCACAAGTTGCTGTGTTTCTTATTTTCAGGAATTTAACTTTTGTTTTTGACCTTTATTTCTAACTGGTGGACCTAGAGGACATTTGAATGTAATCTTGTAGTGTTTGAAGCTTATGGGAGTAAATGTTTAGAGTCTGTGTTCTGAGCACTAACTCTGATACTAACAGCACCTGTATCTTTCTAGTAAATGGGGAGCAGGAGAACAGAGTGCAGAAGGGAAATGGATATTTTCAAGTGCCCCCACACACACCCGTGATCTTTGGCGAAGCTGGGGGTCGCACACTGTTCAGGTATGGGTGAGAAAGACCAGAGGTTCTGCCTGAGAAGGTATCCCATTTGCTAAAAACTCAATATTTTGATATTAGAAATAGTTTGTTATTAAATTCTAGGGACTGGAAGCATCCCATGTCCATAAGATACTGAAATGTCTGCTGCTGCTGAAAGTCCCAGCCCACAGGAGAGCTTCAGAGCAGGTTACTTTCCTTAGTCTGGCCCAGCCAAGATGAGGTGGGCTGCTCCTGGGAACTGTTAATGCCGACATAATGCAGACAGTTATGTGTGGGGTCCTTCAGGGAAGAGCTAGACTAGTTCACCTCCAAGTTGCCAGCAAAGTCCTGGCAAAGCCAGGGGGAGAGCTTACCAGTCTATAGGTGCCAGCAGAAAGAAGGAATAAGACGTGCTTGTCTCATTCTTGAGTGCAGGATTTTCTTTCTTTCTGATAGTTTCCTGAGTGGTTACCAGAAATATTCTGACTTCCACTGCATGTGAAAGCCTCTGCCATGCACTGTGGCACAGCTGGGGACCTTTACTGAGTGCTTTGCTTGCACCCAGGTTTCCTGTCATCACCCAAGGACTCCAAGAAGCAGCTATCGTGTGTGCCTGGCCTTGAAATCTGGGGGCCTGGGTTTTAGGGCCTGCTTTCCCTTTTAGCTGAGTGAATCATTCTTCCAGGCTATACTTTATTTTCTCAGTTGTCAAATGGGAGTTATCCTACATGAAAACCATGAAGGTTCCTCCCTCTAATATTTGTTGAGTTATTTTGACATCTGTGCTTGTTGTGTTACTTACTACTTGATGGCTTATGTTTAGGCTGCTCTGCCGAGATTCCGGGGGTGAGACTGAGTCGATGCTTCTTAATGAGACGGTGCCACAATGGGTAATTGACATCACTGTGGATGTAAGTGTCCTCTACTCCCACTTTGCTCTTTTATTTTTTCCAACTCATGAAATTAAGAGCTGCTTTAGACGGTATAAGCTTAAACTCTAATAAAAGCTAGATTCCCAAGTGGAATCCCCATCTGCTTCCTTGCAGTTCCAGAGTTGCAGAACTAGTACTGATAATTATTTATATATCTAGCTTTGTTGGTTTTTAATTATAAAAATAATATATGCTTATTCAATAAAATAATTAATGAACGAAGCTCTCATCTCTTCCCCAAGAATTCATTCTTGCCCATTCACTCCCTATCCTTCCTCCCAGAGGTAACAACTATTAATAAATTAATGTATAGCCTTCGGTATTTTTTTCTTTGCATACAAGCATATATCATTTGTGTTTATAGATGTGTCTACAGTTCATTTTACATACTGTTCCGCAACTTTTTTTTCCACCTAAAAAAAATGTGTCCTGGACATCTTTTCCTGTCTGTACATATGAATCATTCCTTTTTAATGACTATGTTAGATTCCACTGTATAAATATACCATAATTTATTTAATCAGTCCCCTATTAATGGACATTTAGGTTGTTTCCAATGTTTTCTATGACAAACAGTGCTGCAGTGAACATCCTTGTACATATGTCTTTGTGTACTTTTTAGGATAAATTCCTAGAAGTGGAATTGCTGGATCCAAGGGTATGCACATTTTAAATTTTGATAGATTCTGCCAACTGGCCCCCCACAAAGGCTGTACTAGTTTACACTCTCACCAACAGTGTATGAGTGCCCATTTCCCCACACCTGCACCAACACTGGATACTTTTAATCTTGACCAGAAGATAAGCAAATAGCATTTCATTATTTGTGCGTGGATTAAAAAAAATTAATGGTGAGGTTAAGCATCTTTTCATATTGGCCATTTGTTTTTCTTTTGTGAATTACCTGTTTGTATTCTCTTTACCCATTTTTCTTTTGGGTCGTTTTTCTTACTGATTTGCGGGGTGGTGCTTTATATTGAACATTAACCCTTGAACTATTGCCTGTGTCTCTCAATTAAATGTTCACTTTATTACGGCTGTCTTTTGCCAGGTGAAAAGTGTTCCTTTTTTATAATCAAACTGATCCTTGTGGCTCTGAGTTTCATGTCTTGTTGAGGTATTTCCTACTCCAAACTAACAAAACTGTTCTCCTGTATTCTCTTCTAGTCCTTTCATGATAATTATGTCTAGATCTCTAATCTGTTAGAATTTATTCTTCTGTTTGGTGTGAAGTAGGATTCTAACTTTTTCCAAAGGGACAGCCAGTACGCTAGCGCGATTGATTGAAAATCTGTCCTTTTTCTACTAATCTGGAATGCTATCTTTATCATGTACTAAATTTCTGTGGGTCTGTTTCTAGGCTCTCTTAGGTGCTGTTGATCCATTTTGTATCTTTCTAAAGCCATAGGAAAAGGAATTTAATCTTTAGAACCTTGAGAAACTTTATTTTCTGTCCCAGATATAGCTCTAAGACTTAAAGCCTGACACCTGATGGATGTTCCATGATCTTCTCTATGCCCGAGCACTCCATAAGCCACTAATTTCTTTAACTCCCCTGGGACACTTTGCTGACTTTAGGCCTGTGGCTTATATTGAGAGGAGACATCCAGACAGGATGTGACATGGAGGCCCAGACGGGATTAATACCCTGAGAAAAGATGACCACGTAATTGTATCAACTTCATCTAAGCATGTGGTTTACTTCATGGTGGACGCCTGGGTTCTTAGCTGAAGTTTCCACTCTTTCTTAACACCTCAGACCTCACTCTGACGTCAGAGGGAAAGAAAACGGGAGGACCTTGAGTGGCCTTTTCAGTTGGATGATGGGCCTCGCCAGCACAGAATCTGTGGCTTTGCCCAAAGGTGAATGCCATGGGTTTCTGTCAAGACACTGAAGTTTTTGTTTGGACCTTTAGGTATCAACCTCAATATTTTAATGTAGAAATGAGAGTTTGGTTTATATGGCTTAAAAAATTAAAGTTTGTTTCCCTTTAATGCCTTCCATTGTTATCTAAGAAGAGCCATGCTACAATTTCATATTACCACTAAGTTACATATATTTTTCTGATGAATTTTCTCCAAGGATGACTTAGGTAATTTGATAGCTTACTATAAATTTCATAGAAAGCCACTTTTAATTTTAAGATAATTATTACTTGCAAGTCATGTTTTCCTGTTAACATTATTTTAGTTAACAGCTAATAGAAACTATTATACCTTTTTAACTTTTACTGTTTCAGAAAAATATGCCCAAATTCAACAAAATTCCTTTCTACCTCCAACCTCATGCATCTTCAGGAGCAAAAACCTTAAAAAAGTAAGTAAACATATGGTTTCTTGATCGAATTAACTACTGGAGATAATTCCTTTTCCTTATGATTGCTTTTGTGGCAAAGGAAGCAAATACCAAATCTAAGGCTGATTTTATAATATTGAAAGTTTATGATTAAACCACTTACCAGGTACCAACTTTAGCCGACTGCAGGTGTTCAGAAGTAAATAAGGCCAGGCACAGTGGCTCATACCTATAATCCCAGCACTTTGGGAGGCTGAGGTGGGAGAATTAATTGATGCCAGGAGTTTGAGACCACCCAGGGGAATGTCGTGAAACCCGTCTCTAGGAAAGATTTAAGTAAAAAAATTAGCTGTGCATGGTAGCACACACCTGTAGTCCAAGCTAGCCAGGGGGTAAAGTAGGAGGGTCCTCAGAGCTTTGAGGCTGCAGTGTGCAAAGATCATGCCACTGCACTCTAGCTTGGGCAACAGAGAGAGACCTTGTCTCTAAGGAAAAAATGATAAAATAAATAAAACATGCATTTTGTCTGTTGCCATAATTCACAGTTTAGGACACAACCTGTATATAATTGCTGTTTGGATACTTAGGGAATAATAAGAATGGGAGAAAAAAATGAGTTTTTGGCTGGAGCTTTCCAGACAGGCTTCTTGAAAGACGTGGAATTTGATCTGGACATGTAAAGATGGGTAGAACTTCGAAAGATAGATATTCCAAGTCCAGGACATGGTGTGATCAGGGATGTGGCAGTGGGAGCATGTGTAAGATAGTGGAAAGTAGTGGGAGGACCCGTGCAACTGCAGCGTGGGATGGAGGGGCAGCAGGGGGATACTAGGACGGAAACTAGAAAGGCGGTTAGAGGTTTTAGAGGTTTTGCTGATGCTGGATTTGAATGCCAAGCCATAGAGTGTGCAGTGGCTAAACACCAGAAACTTTTGAGCCAATGTGGGATATGGCCTAGGGACACCCAAGAGAGGAATTTTAGTAGTGTAGTAATGGAATGCTAAACTGTTAAGAATATGTATATTCTAGCAAGTAAAATCGAAAGTTTTCAAAACCCTTTTATTACAGAGATTTCCGAACTTACACAGAAAGGATAGTGAGCCCCCATTGTCCTATCAGATAGCTTCAGTAATTATCAATACCTTGCTTAACATTTTGCTTCATCTATACCTCTACCTGCCCTCTCACCCACCTCCCTCCACACACATACACACACACACACACACACACTCACATACACGATTATTTTAAACTGAGTCCTAGACATCACTTCAGATAGACTTAACAACTGATGTTCAAATGGTTTTCAGAGTGTAAGCCTTAGTTTTTTGGTGTGGTGGAGATACAGAAGTAGGGTGTTGATGAATCTAGTTTGGGACATGCAGAGTTTGAGGTGCCTGTAGGATATCCAGCTGTTGGATTTGTGGTTTAGAACAGAAGCCTGAGACTCCAGGTCTAGACTCAGGCCCACAGGTGCTAGTTGAAGGCATGGCAGTGGGGAGGAGAGCCCAGGGAAAGCTGAGCACTCAGTGTTGGACCCTGGTAAGCATTGGGAGCTGCCTTCCTTTCCAGAATTATTTAGTTTGCCCAGGCTCTGGGAAAGCATTCAAGGGAATAAAACCCAGAAGGCTACTATGTATGCATATGTAGTGTTTTTGTTTCTTTAGTTGGTTTGTTTTTTTTTTAAATGGAGCCTCACTCTGTCGCCCAGGCTAGAGTGTAGTGGCATGATCTCGGCTCACCGCAGCCTCTGCCTCCCGAGTAGCTGAGATTACAGGCATGCACCACCACACCCAGGTAATTTTTTGTATTTTGGTAGAGACAGGGTTTCACCATGTTGGTTAGCCAGGCTGGTCTCGAACTCCTGACCTGAAGTGATCCACCTGCCTCGGCCTCCCAAAGTGCCGAGATTACAGGCATGAGGCACCACACCTGGCCTGTACATGCAAGTTTTAAGGACATGAATTAATCTCATTTAGTTGTACATAAACTGTGTCTTTGAAGGACACTGTAGAAAATCCTTTGGCAACTCTAAAAATGGATTAAGGGAATGACTAAAAACATGGGTTTATTTTTCATCTTTATAAAACGTTCACATCAAAGAAAAAGAATTTGGAAAAGATAATACCTCAGTGATTTCCCTGATGTCACAATATGCCATTGCTTTTTACAGAGATAGACTCTCTGCTAGTGACATGCTCCAGGTCCGGAAAGTTATGGAACATGTTTATGAAAAAATTATCAACTTGGATAATGAGTCTCAAACCACTAGCTCTTCTAATAATGAAAAACCAGGAGAACAGGAAAAAGAAGAGGATATTGCTGTGTTGGCAGAGGAGAAAATTGAACTTTTGTGCCAGGACCAGGTAAGTGGACTTGAGGACCACAGCCCCATTTTTGCCAGTGCTGGTGCTCATAAGGAATTACGTGATGATGTATTATAGTTCCAAATCTATTGCCTTTGGGTCTGGGGGCTTCAACTTTTAGGGAGGCTCTAAGGAGCCCTGGGCCTCTCCCACCTATCTGTGCGTCCCCTTTGGAGGGGCTCTTCAGCCCACTCTAAAGCTCTTTACTGCTGCGGAGATTTTCAGAGAAGAGACACATAGACAGATGTGGATACGCTGGTAGCTTTTTTTTCTGACGAGAAAAAGACACACGGTCTTCTTCATTTGCAAAGCAGCATGTGCCATGTTAGTTTATGATTTAGAGTGAAGGTATGTGGAAAAATGGCAGAACTGTTTTTTAAATCAAAATGCACTCAAAACGTATCCTCAGAGGAATGGCTGAAAGATGGCCTGGTGTTTCTGGCATAGTCACAAAAGATGCACTTCTCACTAAGCTCAATTTCGTTCCTGCCTGCATGGAAGCCGTGACACCAGGCATAGGGGAGGAGTGAGCAAGCTGGATCACCTGATGAGAGTCCCTGAGTTAATGAGAAAGGTTTTAGATATCAGAGACTTTGAAATTTTTTAATTTAATTTTGGCTATCCAGGTTTTGGATCCAAATATGGACCTTCGAACAGTGAAACACTTCATATGGAAGAGCGGTGGAGACCTCACCCTCCATTACCGTCAGAAGTCCACGTGAAGGGTGGGCTAATGCTCCTGGGTATTCATTTACGACCTTCCTCTATGGCCCCAAGAGTAGTCCTAGGAAGCCCACTGAGCCCCAATGGGAGCAAGACTTCTAACGGCCGATTTGGTGTGGACTGAGATTATCTTTCAATTGAAGTGACTAATCGAGATGTAATATAGAAACCAGTCTCCATGTGTAGATTAAGCTATCCCCCAGGGAAGCAGAGTGCAAAAGCAGAAGAGCCCCAAGCAGACTCTGCCTTTCGAGATGTACAGAAGACTGACAACAGGCCAGTGCAGACTTTCCTTCCTCCTTTTGTTTCAAAGGACCTTATCTGTCCGTTAGCACTTGTTAGAGACACGTTGGTCAGGCCACATCTGTCTCTGTTTCAACTTCAAACCCACACACTCTGTAGCTTTTCTAAAAGAGTACATTCCATTCATGCAATAGATAAGAAGGCTTTTTCCAAGTTTGTCATATAAAAAAATTGTTTTCACCACTTAAGACAGTTATTTTTAATGGGAATTTGCTGTTGCACAATTTGAGAACCAGCCCATTTCATAATAAAAGATTAATGTTGGGCTTGTTTTTAATATTGCCTCTCAGATGTGTTCTTGTAGGAAGACCTGTTGAAATTCCAGGTGCTGGATCACAGCACTTGGCCTGCTGGGCCAGTGTTTGCGCAGCCTGTGCCTAGCGATGCTGCACCCTCCCGTAATGTCCTGGCTTGGTGGCAATCCCAGGGAGGTACAGCCATTTCACTCCTTCCTCCACTGTGTCCAGTTTTATTTCCACAAGGTGAGCTGAGACCACAGGTTCTTGCTCTGGATGAGACGCATGACACCATCAAAACTTAAGACCATGATGAAATTTCAGTTTCATTCACATGTTACCTAAAAGTTATGGTATCAGAGTAAAGGGAGATCATAGTGAGTTAATTTGATGCTCATGTCCTGGAAGTATACATAGTTGTTTTTCCAAAGTTTTGTATGCAGGTTTTTGTTGTGCCTGTATCCAGATCTTTTTTTCACTGTTCTAACAATCTAACGTTTTCATAGAATCATTTGGATCTTGTATAGAATGTAACTTATTGGGGATAAACACTTCAACTTTTGGCAAAAAATACTTTGGATTCTCCCCAAGGCCATTTGTACTCAGAGTAGATCTATGGTCCACCCCCGTAAAACTGTAAGACAAGCCTCATGTACGAAGCCAGAAGCACAAGTGCCTTCAGAGGGCAGTTTATTCCAGTCCAGTTGCCTCCCTAGCTCGTGTGTGGCCTGTCTCCACGATAGCAGGGACTGGGGAGGGAGGTAGGGAAGGTTTTTTCTTTTCTACATCTTCACAGGTTTAGCTGGGGGCAGCTGATGGGCCTAGGTCCATACCTTACTATTTAAGATATTGTGATCGCACAACTGCAGAGACAGGGTTCCCTCACTGCTAGTCAGCTTCCTTTGGAAACTGGACAGGCCATTGCCGCCTGCACTTTGAAGAAGTGAGCAAAGACGTGGCCACACTTCCAGTAAGCTGAAATGGTCTTTCTCCCTTCCTCAGAGAGCAACCAGCTTCTTTTTTTAAAAAGTCCTTTCTATCTGTTGTATACAACGGTGCGCTTTTGGTGCACATTTTTTAGCAATAGTTGTGAATTAATGGCAAAACAACAAAAAAAACTTATTTACCAGCCCTCAGTTGCGTTTGCACGAGGGGCCTTTGAGCAAAGAGATGGGTTTTGCTGGGTCATTTTGCCCTGTGTGCTAAGCCTTGGGTGGCTGCATCCCCTCTTGTCATAGATCCGACCCCCAGCATGATGGTATTTTTTCCCCTCCAGTCAAACCGTAATACAGTTTCCAGAAAATCTGACAGTCTGCAATGCCAAAAGGGTAAAAATATGTATTTCACAGTTGTATAGAATAAAGGCTTTAGTTAAAATATTTCAAAGTGTAGTACACATTTATTTTCATTTGTCATTTTCTTTAATAGATTACAGAAAAAGAAACCTCTGGTTTCATGTTCTTCCTGGAAATAATTAGCATTGATACCCATTTTATCCTCCAGCTTATGGGGGAAGGGGAAGTAAGAGTGAGGAAGAGCCAGAACCTTCGGGTGAGGGCAACTTTGGGTCAGACTGCCGGGCTACAGCGTTAAGGGAAGCTGGCCCCAGAACAGTCCTGTGGCGATGCTGTTTTACTTCCTGCATTCCTGCGAACTTTCACAGACGATCCAGGACACAATGCCTTACTCTGAACACGTTCCCACTGCTCTGGTAGGCTTGACAAGGGTTTGCTTTAAATGAAGGGTTTGCTTCAAACTTAGTGTTTGCTGATTTGGGGCCCTCCGTCCATATAGTTGGTCTGTGTCCCCCAGAGCAGACAGTCCTTGTCCTGCACACCTAACAAGAGCTTGCGAGTCCCCTGCACAAACACCAGCATTACAGATAATCCTGTAAAGGTGAGACTTTCAACTAGGCCCAGGCTAGAAGACAAGGCCAGAGGCAGCTTTCATAGGATCAGTGTGGGAAGTGAGGGTCCAGTCAACACAGCAGAGGACTTCAGGTGATGAGGGGCTGTCCCCGGATGGAGTACAGGGCCCAACCTAGCCATAACCTCCAAGGGCACCTGGGGTGGGGAGAACAGCTTCCTCCCCTACAATAGGAAAGAACAGAAGGGTCTTTACCTACTCTTACCTGTGCCCCTAATTCCCCCTTGGGGTTGGGGACTGTGTGTGAATAGACCTCACAGGTGGACTGGCTTTGAGAAACTGCTTAGGGTGGTGAACTTAAACTTGCAACTTTTATTCACGGTTGGGGCTGGGTAGGTGCCTTGTGTGTTTAGAAAAGATCACTGTTGAAGTTCCGGAGCTAACAGAAGTTGCCACTGGGGATACAGTTCTGTGGCATGCAGTCCCTGAGGAAGAAGAAATACTGCAGTCTGGGCACAAATGGGTATCTGCTGAAGGGCCTAGAATTTCCAACCTACCTCCCTCCAGGAGATGGGGGCTAGTATACTACCTCTCTCCCTACTGTGATTAGCATGGTGGCCAGCCTGAGCCAACTGTGGCAGTGTAGCCTAGGGACAAGGACACCTGACAGAGGACTCAGTGATTGGAACTTGAAAGGGGGTGGTCCCAGGGCTCCAGGGTCCCTTCCAGTACAGATGGGGTGGGCTGAGCTGTGCAGGAAGAATCAAAGTGACCAGGCCGACACTGGACAGCAGTCCCTTCCTCATCTTCACATTGATTATGACCAGACCCTGCTGCCTCCTAGGCAGCCCCAGTGAACAGAGCAGGACCAAGCCCTGTGGGTACACAGCCAAAAGATGTCCTCCCACAAGGCCCATGGCCCCCTCTCACCATCCAGTGAGGCCTCATGCCCCACCCAAACAGCAAAGAATCCTTCCTCTCCTACTGCAGCTCCTATAAAACAATTTGAGGTGCTGCTCCCAGCCCTCAACTACCCCAAAAAGACTTGTTTGAAACCCCCAAAGCCAGGACTGTCAGGCAGGGTAAATGCTGGAGGTCACCTCCTGGACACTATAAGTAGAGTGTGAGGACACAGAAGCCCCTGCCAGTGGAAGTCCCTGCACATCACCTGGAGCTGTAGCCCAGAAAGCTGAACACACAGGGCTAGGGTCGGCATGGGGCTGACTGCCTCGTGCAGCCTGGGCTGCCTGCCCACATCTGGCCTCATGATACGTCATCAGGGCCTTGTCACAGCTCAGGGTGTTTCTCTGCGGTAGAGATCTGGGCCTGGCTGGCCAGCCCCTCATCCTCCATCCCCAAATCTGGGCTCTCTGTGCTTGCTGGTTCCTCCTCAGCCTGAGCTTCAAGCAGCTCGGCGGACAGCCCATCTTCTGGTGAGGCTGCAGAGGTGAGACTGTCGGGAAGAGTCAGCTGAGGCAGGTGGTCCGCCTGGGCTTGGGGAGCTGGGCTGTCCAGGAAGGAGACCTCAAACTCCGATCCAGACCATGTAGCCTCACCTGCAACACAGAAGATCAGGCTGAGGAGGACTGCAAGAACCTAGGGCCCTGGTACTAGGGCCAGTAACCCCACTGACAGCCCCCCACTGCCACTCCCAGTTTGATGGGGGATTGGAGACGGAGTGTACAAATACCTTGGTGTGGCTGTATCAACCCGATGGCCCGCTTCTGACCAGCTGAGGAATTCAGGGCATCCTTCCCAACAACCCAGGGTCCTTCCCAGAGGACTTCAGAAAGGGATGGCCACTCACCACCCCGCTCATGAGAACTGCTGCTGGAGCAGATGTCCTCGAGCCCTGAGGTTGAGACAGCTGTGGAAATCAGTTCTGTGGAAGAAGGCAGGCTGGGCCACACACTGGCATTGCTGCTGTCCAAGAGGGAAATTCCCGACACGTCCAGGAAGCCTAGGCGAGGGGGGTACAGTTCTTTGCCAGCATAAAACCCCGACTACTAGAAAGCACCCTGACTCACCTTGCCTAGGGCTAGGGCATCTGGTCCAGCCTGTGAGACTGTCATCTCCCCAGTCCCTGGTGATACCCCTCACCCAGCCTTAAAGAGCTTCTCACACTGCCTATTTCTGAAGAAAAAGGGGCCTGGAGTTGGGCATCATAGGAATAGCACAGTGGCAGTGGGCCTAGACCCTGCTCTGTCTCCAATTTGCTGTGTGACCTGAAGGCGGCCACCTCTCTTCTCTGGACTACAGACTCCCCATCTGTACACTAGACTGGATGATAGGCAGCTATTCATATGGTGGTGTACATGAGGTATGAGGAGTCAGCAGGGCCTGGGGAAAGTTTTTACATGGCTGCCAAAGTCCAGCCCCAAACCTGGGGCTCACTCCTCTCCAGGGCCTGCCCAGTACCTGGGTCCATGACTCGCTGCACTGGAGGTGGGGGCTGAAGAGGAGTCTCCATAGAACGGGGAAGTCCACCAGAATCTGGAGCAGTGTGGCTGGGACTCTCAGGCCCAGAAGGGGGTTCCTCCATGGAGGAGCCAGGTGCCTGCAGCAGGGCCTAGAGAAGAAGAGGAAATGGGTAGGGGACAATCAGGACAGTGCCTCAAGGTGAAGAATTTTGCAGTCCAACTTAACCACCAGCCCACCCTTGTCCCAGGAGCACTGCTCTGCCTGAAAGAAGGAAGTGGCCTTAGTAAGCCACTCCTTATTCTATAGGTGACAGGAAGTCAGGCCAGAGGGGCCTGGCCTGGCGTCCCCCGCAGTCTTAGCATTGAGAGGGAGCACTTTTTCCACCCGGACGAGGAACCCCAGGTGCCCACCTGCCCCTGACGCATTCCCTCTGCTGCCTGGGCCCCATCAATAACTCACAAGAAGAGAGGGCCTTCCTCAAATTCAGACATACTTGGAGAACATCCCTGAATATTCCCTGGCACAGACCCCAGGCACCAGCCCAGTGCCCAAAGGTGCTCTCAGAGGACCCACTCATCAGCCATGAAGGCCGGGCCAGCGCTTCCCTGCAGACTTGGCCAGACCACCATCCCAGCTGTGGCTCTGGAGGCCCAGCCCTTTGCCCAGCTTTGCCACAACTCACAGGCACAGCAAGCACCCATCTCCGAGCCTCAGTTTCCCACTTGTGAAATGAAGATGACAACTGGTGCTGCACCTCCACCCTCACCTCTAGACCCAAGGGGCAAGAGAGCCAAAAGTGAGTTTCACTGCTCCAGGCATGGCTTGCCTGCTCCCACTGGGTTTCAGAAGTAGATGGACCCCTCACATCACAAAGGCCCCACAGACAGGCCCCTGGTGAGGGTTGCCGATGACTCCCCAAGAGCAGTCTCTAGAGTCCTCTCTCTTCCCTGCTGGCAGACACTCCCTACTTACCTCCATGTAGTCACTCTGCCTGGAACCTGTCTCCACGGGAGGAGGGTCCTCCGGGGCGGGTCCAGGTGGTGGGGCACCATGCAGTGAGGCATCAGTTGGTGGGGTACCAGGTGATGGAGCAGAAGGTGGTGGGGCACCAGGTGGTTTCTTGTGGTAGCTGGGGGGCTGAGTTGGGATCCGGTGTAGATAGCCGTAGCCAATGCCACATCCCAGACTGCCGAAGGCCAGAAACATTCAATCCAGGGGCTTGTCCCACAGCCCTCCCTACCTTTGCTACCCCCACCTACCACCGGCAATGAGGGGCTAAAAAGGGAACTTCTGAAACACTGGTCAGCCTCAGGATTCCTGGCCCAGGGCCCAACCCTCCTCCATCTCCACCACAGAACACTGAGGTCCATGCCTAATGGTCAGGCCCCACCCCGCTGGCCCTGCAGCCCTCCAACCCCATGAAGTACCTGCCCTCTCCACCCCAGGCTGCGTTGGGAGTTACAGTCACCTCCCGGCACGAGTCAGACTCGGAATTATACACCATCAGCTTCAAGGGCTTCCCCTCATGAGACTCGATGAGCGTAAAGAAGTCCTCAGACTGTGAGAAATGCATAGCACCTGAGGCCTGCTTCCGGGACTGAAGCTCAGCAAAACCAGACACTTCTCATGGACAGCACCCATCTCTCCACACCATATCCAGAGGGTCTGGGGAGGGGCAAGCCGTGGGTTCCTCACCTCCTGGAGGATCTGGTCTGAGCCAACCACATAGTCTGTGTAGGGGCGCAGGCCAGCAAGAGCAGCAGGTGAAGATGGTTCCACATCCTGAGGAAAGAATTGTAAACTGTTGGCCTTGCTACTGGAGCTGTGGTTGTGGGATAGAAAGGGCAGGGGGAACTGCCTCTTCAGGTAGTGAGTGGGACACTTGTCCTGTCCCTAAGCAGGGCTTCAAGCCCAGCCTCCCTCACTTCACCCTCCATTCCCCTACCTCCCCCAGGTTTACAGCCTGCTCAGCAGAGGGCAGTACCACGATAGGGCTCAACTCCTGGCTCCAGATGCCAGCTATCAATGTCAACACATTATTGAACCTCTCAGCCTCAGTTTCCCCACAATTAAAGATAGAGAGAACCTACCCACAGGGTTGCTGAGAAAAGTAGAGAAATACATGAAAAGAAGCAGAGCACACCCTGCCACAGGAGGTACCCACTACGTTGCTGCTTCTGCTGCAGGCATGTGGCTAGACTCCTAGGGGTTGGAGGTGAGGGCAGTGGGCAAAACTGGGTACAAATAAGCGTTCCTTTCTCCCTTGGAAAGTTCCACCACTCCAATCTCCCAGGGAAATGCAAACCAATTTGCATCACTAGTCCCGTTTCCCTCATGGGCAGATTAAGGCAGGCTGCAAAGGCTGGAAGCTTGGCCAGGCTCTCCCAAGAAGTCAGTGAGAAAAGTAAGTGGCCAGAAAACAATCCAGCCAACTTCTAGTTCAGAGCACCCTCCTTCCAGCAGGCCACAGGACTGAGCCTTCGAGAACTTGCATACCATCAATGAGCACAGGTGCTGGTGTGCGTGTCTGTGAACGGACTAAGATCTACGACAGCCTGGTCACTGAGGTGCATTAAGATGTCGATTAATATATACCAGAAAAACCTGTGTGTATGTAGTCATGTTGCTTAATGACAGGGACACATTCTGAGAAATGTCTTGGGTGCTTTCATTGTTGTGCAAGCATCATAAGTGTACTTCACATGAACCTACACAGAGCCTACCACACACCCAGGCTATATGCTGTGGCCTGCTGCTCCTAGGCTGCACACTGCACAGCATGCTACTGTAACACAGCGCTAAGAATCTGTGTGTCTAAACACTCAGGCATAGATCACGTACAGTAAAAATCTGCTATTATAATCTTATGGGACCGCTATTATATGTGCAGTCCACGGCTGACTGAAACGTTATGCAACACGTGACTGTGTCCACACACACACACGCACACGCACGCACACGCACACACACGCGCGCGCACACACACGCACGCACACACACGCACGCACACGCGCACACGCACGCACACACACGCACGCACACGCGCACACACACACACACACACACGGAGGGAGACGGAATAGTAAAATCAGCAGCATTCCAGCAGTACAACCACCTTTCTAGCAGAAGGTATTTCTACCTTTCAAATGAAGTAAACTAGGTACAGAAGGTAAGAAAGAAAGGGCCCAAAGTCATAGCCAACAGGAAGCAAGGTACCCTGCTGCGGTAGTCATGAGCGGCCCTCGCTGAGACCCTGGGATGAGACCACATCCTGCCCTCAGAGTCTTCCCTGGCCACTGTTCCAGGGCTGCTGCCCCTCCTGCATGTCCCACCCTCACACTTGCCCCAGTAAACTCATCCCTCCGACACGTCCTGCCCTGCCAGACCCCACACTCACCAGCACATGCCAGACTTGCTCGCTGGCCCTGCGGAAGCTGCAGAAGCGCACGCTGGCTCCCAGGAGGCCCTGGCCACCCCACATGTTGCTGGGCACCACCTCCACCTCGCGCACCTTCATGGTCTTCATATTGTACACCTCTAACTTCACAGGCTTCTCCACATTGGCTTTCAGTAGTGCCTTCAGCGTGTCATTCTCCTTGTTCTGTGAGGGCAGTGGGGCTGACTCCAAGGCCACCCCATGCCCAGGCTAGGACCCTTAGACAAGTCTGGGCCTGAGATGGGGCAAGGGCCTCAGTGGGCAGCAGCCCCAGCAGGGTCACTGTGGGGGGATGGGCCAAGGTAGTGGATGGGCCAGGTTCACAGACCAGGGTTGAGCTTGCAGCCACTGGGACCCCCGCCTCCCCCAAGCACTGCCAAACCTTCCTCCCTCAGCCTGCCAGAAAAAAACAAGCAAGCAAAAGGCCTCCGTGGTCCACAGCATCGCCCCACTTTGAGCTGCCCCTTGACTAGGGCCCTCATAACCCTCACGCCCAAAGAGGCAGGCCCCCTGGGCCTTGTGGCCACCTCCAAGAGGCCATCTGTCCTCTGACCACCCTAGAGAGCTCAGAAGCTGAGCACTGAGCAGGGCCCCAGTCAGGCTCTGAGTACAACCCTGCAAGAAGGGGAGACAGGGCTGGGACTGCCTTTAGAAACAAAGGGAGGGAAGGGTAGACTGGGGCCCCCTGCGGGACAGGCGGACACAAGGAGACACAACCACACACAAGCAAGCAAAGCAGAGGCAGGTTGGGGAACCTCACCAGCCTGGAGTGCCCAATGGTGGTGATGAAGTCAAAGTACGGTTCCAGGCCCGCCTGCTGGGCCGGGGAATTCTCCTGCACCTGCCCCACAGCAAAGGCCAGTCACTGCGCCAGCCTGGGACTCTCCAAGTAGCCCTCACCCCCATTTCAGGAACCATCAGCACCCCCAGGGTCCCAAGCCAGAACACATGCCTGGCATGAACTGTTCTGGGCATTCTCAAGGTTCACTCCATGCCCTCTTGCTATCTTCCTAGGCATAAATTTTCCTCTTAGGAAAATGGCTCCTTCCTGATGATCCACAGATGCTTCCAGAAGTGGCTCATAGCCCAGTACATCCTTAGGGGCTCCAAGGGGGCAGTATGGAGACAGGATGGCTGAGGCCTTTGGGAATGCTGCTCCCAAGGGCTGGGCTAGGGTTGGCTGGAAAGCCAAAAGGGTTTACCAGAAAGGTTTAGACTAGAGAAGAAGGGAGGGCCTTTACATGCAGTGGAAGTGGGCAGGCCTCGGGAGGGTTACATCCAGGGCTGGCCCAGAAAGAGGAGTGGGAAAGGCAGCTTGCAGCCAGGTCCCAGGGCGCCCCAGCCTCTGGGGTGGCAGACATGGGCTCAGTCCAGCAGGCGATAAAAGCCACTGGTAGAGGAGCAGACCCCAGGGGTAGGACTGGGCCTGAGCCAGGGAGTCCAGTGGGCAGTGCCAATCCCCACTGCCTGGCTCCAGACTGAGGAGCCTCCCAGTGGCTCAGCTACCCTACCAGCCTCATAGTGTAGCCTCCATGCCTGTGCAGGACACCTCCTCCAGGAAGCATTCCCAGTACCAGGGTGCTCCCTGGCCCTCTGTGAACTCCCCAGCTCACTGCTGTCTCCAAAAGCACAACCACCAAGCCTTGCAGGCTGTGGCAGAAATCCATCCCCAAAGCCCCATTTACAGAGCCTGGCTTAAACAATGCAGGCTTTGTCCCACCGTCCTAAACCCAAAGATGGGCCCAAACCCTCAGGTCTTTGGCTGTGGGCACCTGATGACCTGCTAGTGTAGACAGCAGCCAGACCCAGCCCAGAAGGCACAGGGACCAGGCTCCTGCTGCCTCCTCATGGGAAGCCCCGTGGCTCCTGCTACACACCGGCCCCCTCCAGTTTTGGATTCTCCAAGCTAAAGGAGAGCTCAGAGACTAAGCTGAGAACAA
Organism: Callithrix jacchus; assembly: GCF_049354715.1. Taxonomy (NCBI): domain Eukaryota; kingdom Metazoa; phylum Chordata; class Mammalia; order Primates; family Cebidae; genus Callithrix; species Callithrix jacchus. The sequence goes on from NC_133518.1 coordinate 76,961,979, forward strand.
ACTGCTGAGATCAAGGTCGGTTTGCCCCTGAAATTAGGGTTCCCTTCTGGCAACATCACCAACTGAGCCCCTCCTTGTCACCTCCAGAAGCTGCCATGGCTTCTCAAGGGAATGAGTGTGGCCCAGAAATCAGCTCTGGCCCTAGTTCGCTTGGCCCTGTGGGCAGGCTGCTCCCAGGTCCCTCTGCAGGGGAGCTCTGAGCCCTGCCCTCTAACCCTTGGGGTGGGTAAGGGGGGATCTTTCAAAAACCACAGGACAGTTATTCAGGAAAAGCTTGGGATCAATGCTGCTCCCTGATCAGGTCCACTTCCAAACCACTCCACATCAGGTGCCTGCCTACTCCCCTCTCTACTCCCAAATACTGCATGTCAGCTGCTCTCCATCATTAATGAGGTCCAGAGGCTCATGCCACCACCCACCCTCTCCTGTGGCTTTGTCCTGTGCTTGGCTACACTCCACTTCTTTGACCTGGGCCCCGTCACCACTCTTTATGGCTCTGCAGCTGAAATCTATGCTGCTGCCCACTGTCCTGTCCCCCTGCAGAAAGCACTGCCTGCCATCCAGCTCTCTAAGGGCCTCCATCACAGCCTGCCCACAGCCCTAGAGGCACTGCTTTTCCTAATGCTCCCACCCTGTCTTCCCCAATCAGGTAACCTAATGGAACTCACAGGGATCACAGCTTACACTTACTAAGGGCTGGTTGATTGAGTGCCAAGGGATGACACCACCTCACCTGCTTTATGTATCATTTACCCTTTTTAATAACCTCAAATGACAGATGAGAACAAGTACTCAGTAATTCAGTAATTTGACCCCAGGAAATCCAACCCAGAGCCCTCCCCCTAACCACTGCCTTCTCCTAATGGCTGTTTCCTGGTGAATCTGCCACTACTCTAAGCTCGTTGAGGGCAGCGACTTCTCCAAAGTGTTGGGCACACATCGAGGTGCCAATATTCCTAGAATGCAGCACAGCTGTTCTTCAATGTTGTTAAATTTAAGTAGATCATGTCACTCCTCCATTTAAAACCTCCTGATGGCTCTACATCTCAGAATAAAACTTTAAATCTTCAGGACAACAGGCAAGGTCCTACAGGGTCTGCTCTGGTCTCCTCCTCACACCGGCCACACCACCCAAGCACACCAGCCTCACCTGGCATTTCCTCAAACACACAAGCACAACCCACCATGGGGCCTCTGCACAAGCTGGTCCTTCTGCCTGGAATACTACTATCCCCTAAATATCTGTAATGTCCACTCTTTACTTCCTTCAGAAGCATGTGTTGTAATGTGACTTGAGAAGAGGCCCTTCTTGACCACTCTGTCAAAAACAGCACCCACTCACCGTTCTGTATCCCTTAACCTGCTTTCTTTTTCTCACTAGCAATTACCACCTACCATGTATTTCTTCAGCTCTCTCTTTCCCAACCAGCATCCAAATGTCAGCTCCAGGAGAAGAGGGACCATGTTTGTTGTGTTCACTGCTTCTTCTCTGGAGCCTTAGAATTCTGCCTGCCACAGAGTGGGAGCTCAAAACTATGTTTTTGTGACTGACAACCTCTGATCCCTGGTCCCTCTCCAATTTGCCCCTCTCCATCAGGCAGGTCCCTCCTGTCTTCGCTCCCATCATCGCCCCACCCCTCCTCTTGCCCATATCCCGAGTTCCTTTGCCTTTAATCAAACGTGATGGAAGACGCTCCTGGCTGGATGCATTGCGCTGTCCACACCTGCTGTTAGGTGCCTCACCATAAGAAAGCCCATTATTACCAAGCACAAATCCCGTCAACTCTGGGTTCTCCAAGCCAGCCTGGTTTTCGTGTTAAGAAACTCCTTTAGCCCTCTCAAGTGGTTAACTGGCAACAGACCCCACCTTCAAAACACACAACCCGACAAACTTGCCTGTCTCCACTCATCTCTGCATCCAGCTGCTTTTCACTAGGGAAAGTGAGGGGTGGGTGCAGGGACGCCTCTTCCCCGCAGCGCTCCGGGGTCAGAGACCCCCCCCCCCATCCCCAGGCCCTCTCACCTGCATTATAGCCCTTCCCTCTCCGCAGGCACAAATCTTCATCCGGCTGCGGGTCCCTCTCCTCACCTTCACTGCCAGACTCCAGACACCCCACTCTCTCCACACCTCCTGGCAGCGCCATCTAAAGGCCGGGACCCTCCCCAGCTGCAAACGCTCTCCTGAGACTTCTGCAGCACTCTCCTGGCCCTTCCGCTCCCCCCGTCCCGTGGCTGGTTCTCGCCGGCCCTCTACCCCCAAAGCCCTCACGACCCTACGACAGGCGAGTTGCGCGGCGACGGGGTCCCCCGCAGCGGCATCCACTCGGTTACCCCGGCCCCGCGACTGTCCTCGGCGTGGCTGACTCTTCCCAGGCCCAGCACGGAGCGCGGAGTGCGGAGGGCGGCAGGCGAGCGTAAATGTGTGCTAAGTGCACGGGTTCGTCCCGACTGGTGGCACCACCAACACTGTTCACCCGGGAGGAGCGCCAACCCGGCGGCCGGACCGGGAAACGCTCCGCTTCCGGCACTGCCGGCTCTTGGGGCGCGCGCGGGACTCGACCGCGGCCGCTGACTGGCGGGGGTGCGGGAGTCCCGCGAGGCCGCCTCTCCCAGGCGGCTCCCACCGGGCCAGGGGCACCGCCCGCCACCCAGGCGCAAAACCTGGAGCCGGGACCCCGCCGCAGTAGCCAGCCAGCCGGCGAGCTGACGCCAGGGCGCGGGGGTGCGTGCGCCCCGCCAAGGTCACCGGCGCCGCGGCGGCGACTCACCCCGTGCAGGTGGAAGCCCTCGGCGCCGCCCGCGGGCTGTTGGGCGCTGACGCCCAGACCCATGGCGGCGGCTCCGCTCGGCACCCGGTCCAGTCTGGCTGCGCGGCGCCGTCAGGCAGACCCGGCGCCGCCGGCACGGACTCGCTCTCTCGGCGCTCGATTCCTGCGCCTGGCGACGTGCGTGGCGCTTTGCTCCGCCCACTCCAAACACTGACGCTCCTAGCAACCCGCCAGCAGCTCCGTTTCCAAGAACTGTAACTGCAACGGCCCGCCGCGACGGAGTGCCCACGATCCTGCAGCGGGAATCCCGGCCCACACCGCCCCCCAGACTCGGACTCGGAGCTGCGAGCGGCCGGAGGTGAGCAGCAATGACTCCTCCCTTATGGTGCGTGGCCCTGGCGCTGTCCGACCTCTCCCTCGTAGCTCCCCGCCCCTGACCCGGCGACCTCGTGCCCGGCTACTCTCCTGCCACCCTTCGCTGTCCTCAGCTACGTCTGGCGGTCCTGCCCTTTCTTCCCTCAATCTCCCTGGCAATCGAGTCTTCTCCAGTGAGCCCCAAATTAGCATCCCTGGTTCTTGAGCTGCGCCATACCAGCGCATCGAATATCCCTCATTACCCCTTCTTGTCATGATCCCTTCTTCAACCCAGCTCCCTCTACCTGTGCCTCCCACGCCAGTTGATCGCATCACCACTTAATCTCCTAGCCTTAACTCATACGTCTTCCCTACACCCATCCTCTAATCCTGTCTACAAGAAATGCCAGCTCCTCGATGTCTCCTGGGTTTTCTTTTCATCTTTTTATCTTCTTGCCCAGGACCAGCACCATCTCTCCGCCTGAGCGCCTGCAGCAGTCTCCCTCCCATCTGATTTCTCTGCTCTGGCTCTCTTGAGCAGCTGTAGTCCCTACTGCTACCAGGGCACACACCCCCACGTGCAGAAGCAGCCAGAATGGTTATGGCAAAAATGTACATCGGAAAACACCCCTCACCTTAAAACCATTCTGCTTTCTGTTATCCTTAGGATGGTGTCTGGGCTCTTTCATATGGCCCAGGAGGCTGTTTACAGTCCAACCACATCTGTTCCCAACCTAGCACCCACAAACCTTAGGGGAAGTGAAACTTAGGTTTAAAATCTCAGCCCCATTGTCAAGCTGTAATTTCCATGGGCCTAAACTTCCTTAGCTATGAAAGACACTGAGAGGGCCATGCACAGGATAATGGATATGAAGCCTACAATAACTTTCAACTACAATTGGTATAATTTTTCTTATTATTTGTCTTTATTCCTCTGCTTCCCTTCCTAAGGCAAAACCTGGGTTGAATTCCCCATCATAGTTGAACCAGAATCTGCTGTTAATCCCCCAAACATCTCCAAACTCCTTCCTGGAAAAACTGCATGGAGCTGCCCCCAGGGCTGCTAGAGGACAGAATGGGGCCTGAATGTTTCCTCTTTCTCTTCCCTTTGGAGAACTGAGGAGGAGCAGAGGATAGGAAGGGAGCAGGTCTCACCCCATTTGGGAGAGAACAGAGACTGAGAAGGGACTGAGCTATCGCAGCTGTCTTCCTTCATGCAGGCTGGGATCATTTACTATAGCCAGGAAACATACTTCCGCCACGTGTAGCAGGCTGCAGCTGTGGGCCTGGACACATTCAGCAATGACCCTGTGTTGCAGTTCTTTAAAGTCTACGGAGTCCTCAGAGAAGGTAAGGACTTGGCATTGTTGGTCTTGTGACCCCAGGCACTAGCCCAGCCCTAACACTCTGGCTCCACCTGGATGCCTCCTTGTATCCTAGTTATGGTCCCATCAAAACAGTTTCACCCTCAGTGGCTGGATTCCCGCGGGAACCCACGGAAGCCTAGGTAATCCATATCCAGTTGACTTTTGAGACCTCAGAGCACCCACTATCCCTGCTCCGCACCTCGGGTTCCCTGTCTGTGAAATGAGTAGTTGAAGAGATAGCTGCATGATTCTTGAAGTAATTCCAGGCCTGGAAGCTAAGAACTGGTAATACAGGCAGAAGAGGAGGAAGAGGTAGGTGTGGGACAGGCAGGCATGGTACAGGTACAGGGAGAGGAGTGAGGCCCATGGAGGTGCAAATGGGCTGACATTCAGAAGGTCGTCCTGGGCTGAGGACTGGCCGAATGGCCAGGGCCAATGTCTGGGGACATGGAGGGATCAATGTAATCAGCGGCTCTTGAGCCCTAGCTGGGAATGCCCTTCCTGAGGTCCTTCTTCAGAACTGATCCAGCTAATCATTGCAGCTTCACATGCATCCCCACAAGTACTCACAGATATACCTTTCAGGTCCAAGATCTCCAGCTCCTAACAGCCTGGACCATGCTACCAGCAACTCTTTCAGGGAGCTCCAATCTTCAGGGAACTTGGGTCATTGGGGACCTTTCAGACCAGTTAGTCTTCTGATTCTGGGCAAAGCCAGGTAGTGCTGAGCCTTTGGGTCAGCTACAGAATGGCATGTCCTCTAGTCCTGGAGCTTGAGAGTATAACTATGTGGACTGTCTTTGCAGAGCACATCCAGGATCAGTGACCTGGAAAGCATCAGGCATCACCCAGACGTGTCTCTTTGCTCCACCATGGCCCTCATTTATGCTCACAAAAGATGTGAAACCATCGGTGAGTGCTGCCATGCTCAGCCAGGCCTGGCCCACCAGGGGAAAGAAAGCCCTGCCCAGAGATACCCAGCCCCTCAAGGGCTGCCAACGGAGGTGTGTGCCCTGGTGACTGCACAGATGCTGTTAACCAGTGAGAAGTGGCTAATGCTCCTCTCCCCTGGGAGGCCTGGAAGAGGATTCCATGCCTGGGCCTAATTGAGTGGAAGCAGGCAGAGACTGTAACAGTGGGAAGGGTCCATGCTCCAGGTCCCAAGAGTTGAGGAAACACCCTTTTTCTTTGCCAAGATCTTGTCGGTAAAACCAAGCCAATATATATAATTCTACTCCTAATCTCTACCTCTTGAGAGTCAGGGAGAGAGTCCAAGAGAGACTACCCAGTACTGTTTTCCCACTCTTAGTAAGTTGTGGGCCTGAGGCTAAGGATTTTGGTTTGGTCTGCCTGCTCACCACTGCTGGACACAGAGGAGAGAAGAGAATCTCAGACAGCATAGCTGAGCCCAGGCCAGGGCAGCCCCTGTGGCATCTCCAGGGCAGGGACTGCTGGTTTCCAGGCCTTGGGCTGCATATGTTGAGGGAGACGCACAGTGTCTGAGGGAGACCCAGAGGCTGTTTCCTGGGCCCTCCAAGGCCCTGCAGACCCAGGCAGACTTCCTCGTCCTAACTCTCCCTCTTCCTTCACTCTTGGATTCACAGACTGAGAAGCAATTCAGGAGCTCGAGTGCAGCCTCAAGGATAGACGCAAGACAGCCAGTGGGACTGCCCTGTACTATGCTGGCCTCTTCCTCTGGCTCATGGGCCACCGTGACAAGGCCAAAGAGTACATTAACCACATGCTGAAGGTCTCTAGAGGCTTCAGAGAGGTACTGACCACACCATGGGGACAGCAGCCAAACACATCACAGCAGGTGCCACCTTACTCCCACAAAGGGCCCTGAAGCTGGGGGAGAGCCACACCTAACCATTGACAAAACGCCAGGTCTCACAGGAGCCCCAAGCATATTGTCGCTGGGCTTAGCAGAGGACATTGGCATTTGTCCACAGAGTCTGATCTCTAGATAGATTTTCTACGGCTTCCACCATATTCTTAAGAAAAAAATTTTTTGAGACCTGACTGCAGCCACAACCTGGGTACAAGCAATCCTCCCACCTCAGCCTCCCAAGTAGCTGGGACCATAGGTGTGTGCCAGCACATCCAGCTAGTTTTTAAAGTTTTTATAGAGACTGGGTCTTGCCATGTTGCCCAGGCTGGTCCAGACTCACTGGTTCTTTTGAAAACCCAGTTGAGCTGGCCATACTGGGCCATTCCCGCCCTGTAGTGCTTGGCCAGAACTGAATGGTGGCTCGTGCAGTGCAGCCAACAGACTGCATATCTGCACTAATATGGGAGTTGAAGCCTCAGTCTAGGCCATTCCTTCTCAGCAGGGTTGACATTAATTTTCAAGGGTGTAGATGTGGTCCCTGGGGAGGGGGTGAAAAAAATCTTACTCTTTATGTACAAAACACAGATATACATACAGTACACAGTAGACAGATACAGTATAGCTGAGATATTAACATTTCTAAGGTGGGGGGATTGATTAGAAAACAGTATCTAAAGAGACTCCTTAGGATAGATAATAGAAAAGAGCAATACTGATCTAGGCCATCAACAAGGGTGCTTTCAGGCAGGGTCTTCCAAGTCTGCTTCCCAGGCCTGGCCCTCCCCCTCTGCCAGGAGAGACTGGGGGAAGGCTAACGTGAAACCAGCGAGGCTCAGGAGCTCAGCATGGCTCCTGCGCACCTCTCAGAGGGCTTTCCCGGGCTTCCTGTGCATTGCCAGGTCTTGTGCTGGCCTAAGGAGTGGCGAGATCAGGAGTGGCCCTACCTAGGCCCCCATGTTCGCTCCCGACCCCAGTGTAAACAGGCAATGACTGGACAGGTGAGTGTGCCTTAGTAAGGTCATAGAGAGCTGTGAGGGTACGGGAGGGAGGTCTCCTAAGCGGGGCCCTCCGAGGCTGAGTTGTAAGGAGTGGTAGCAGGACATCAGGTGAAGGGGTTTGCTTGGGAGTGGGAGGGCTGCTGCAGGGCATTTCCAGATGAAGCAACAGTGGGAGACCTGGCCGTGAGAGAGAGCCAGCTGGCCTGGGATCTGCACATGGCTGTGCCTGGCAAGGCCTCAGGCTGGTGGGTGGCAAAGGGTGGGTCATGTGCAGGCTCGGTCAAGGCTCTGCAGACCAAGGACTATATCTTTCATCTTGTTCTCATCCCAGGGCTATGTGCTCAGAGGCCGGGTGGACCTCACCTCAGGCAGGCCCCGCACTGCGAAGAAAGCCATCGAGTACCTGGAACAAGGAATTCAGGGCACCAAAGATGTGCTGGGGCTGATGGGAAAGGTGGGCAGTGGGGAAGGGAGAGGTGCAAGTATTCCTGGCTGGGGCACTGGAGCCAGAGACCCACCAGGTACCCCCAGGCCAAACCCTCAGTCTCCACATGCCTCATCTGGTAGATGAGGAGCAGAGGTCCAGAGAGGTTCAGCAACCAACTCAGGGTGGTAGCACAGCAGTCCGAGGCCCACTCTACTTCTCAGATTTCTTCCTGCTTGATCTGAGTTTCGGTCTCATCTGCATGGGGGTCTTCTCGGGCACTTTCCCAAGCTCTGTCCTCCCTTGACCCTCTCAGGCTTTCTCTTGCCTCTTTGTTGGTTTCACTCAGTGCCCTTCTCCCTTCTTTTCTTTTGACCTTCCCATTTCACTTTTGTCTACCTGTGAAATCCATTTAGTGTGCTGTAAGAGAAGGGAGGTGTATCTTTTATGTGTTCCGTATTTTCTGATCTTAAGTTTCTTTTTTCTCTTGCGACCCTCATTAACTTAATCTTTGAGAGAAAAAATATCCTCGTGTTTTCTTCTGACTGTGTATATTTTAATTACAGAAGAATATGTACTTATTTAGGAAAACAGAGATCCAAAAAAAGTCAAAAGCTGAGTTACAATGGCAGGCTTCGTCTTACCACTCCAAAGCAATGGAAGCATTTTAGTGCAGTGTCTTCTAGTCTTCTTCCGATACTGAAGTCCAGGGTGCGCATTAGTTCGGTTTTCTGGGTGCCAGAAAGCAATGGAGATTATTGTGAGCCAGCTTATCACAGAGAACCAGGGTACCAGCACCTGTGGAAAGAGAAGGCGGGCTGTGAACAGTCACAGCAAAGGCCACAGCCAACTCTGTGGAGAACTGGAGCCGGCATGCCCCTTCAGTGAGCTCCCCATCGTGCCTGGACACTGGAGGTGGGCTGCCCCAGGGCCGGGTGTGACCTGAGACAAAGCAGCTCCCTTCAACCATGGGTGATCGCTGGAGGGAGACTCTATGGAGACCCATCAGCCGCCAGCTCTCCTGCTCCTGATGGTAGGGGGCTGAAATGTTTTGTATGATACTCAAAATGCCAGTTTGAACATGGATGTAGCCAGACCTCTATTGTGTGGGCAGAATGCCATTTACCAGCCCACACAATAGAGGTTTGGATATTGGGATTGTTTCTGGTTATGCACTAAAGTGCTGCAGTGAACATGTTTATACATGAATCTTCATTATATAGACCAATCCACTTGTTTCTAATGACAGGTCTCTTAATGGGGGTTACTGTAGGTCTAAGGGAAGCCAGCTTTTCAGACTCCAGTTTCAGGTCTTTTAGAAGCATTGCCCCGGCCCTCAGGCCCCCTGTGTCATGACTCTCAGGAGAACCTGGTGGCTGGTGTTGGCCGGCAGAGACCATGACCCCAGCCCAACAAGCTGTGAGAGATCAACAGCAAAAGAAACTCCACAGCCTTGCGGTAGAAGCAGTTGCCAGCAAACCCTGACTGACTCAGAATTGCTAAACTGGGCCTTGGTGAGCAATTTCAGTGATGAAATACAGAAAAGTGAATGGTAAATGAACAGGAAATTTATGGAACTGGATGTGCCCAGTGACCTCACCTCTCCCCTTCAGGGTGACCTCACATGGCCTTGCCCTGTCCCAGGCCTGCTGAGTGTCCCAAGCTTGGGGCTTAGCTATCTCCCCGAAGCCTTTGCTCTTCCTGTCTGGGAACCCAGGACTATTGTAAACCTTGATATGTCACTCCTTCTCCCAGGGACTTTGAGAGGCTGCTGGCCCAGCTGAGAGGGCCCACAGTGCCCATGTGTCAGGTTCTGTTTCTGTTTTCATGGAGACACTGAGACAACCCCTCTCCCGCAAACTCCCTTCATGGGCACTGCCTTCATGGAGGCTCTTCTGTCTGGGTCCCGACAGGCGAGGTACTTCATGATGCAGCAGAACTACTCAGAGGCCCTGGAGGTGGTGAACCAGATCACCGTGACTTCAAGGAGCTTCCTGCCAGCCCTCATCCTGAAGATGCAGCTGTTCCTAGCTCGGCAGGACTGGGAGCAGACAGTAGAAATGGGACATAGGTGAGCTACTGTACCTTTCCAAGCCAAGGGCACTCACACGTATCTTACCATCTCATGGGATGGGGAGGCAGGAGAACAACACAGGTAAATATCGCCCATAGAGGAACTGGGAATTGTGCTATGGCCAAATTGGGAGGAGGAGGAGAGAGATGATGGGTGCAAGCAAATGAAATACTCATCATAACGTGAGGCTGGGAGCTGTGGCTGTGACGTACTCGTCATAACGTGAGGCTGGGAGCTGTGGCTGTGACGTACTCGTCATAACGTGAGGCTGGGAGCTGTGGCTGTGACGTACTCGTCATAACGTGAGGCTGGGAGCTGTGGCTGTGACGTACTCGTCATAACGTGAGGCTGGGAGCTGTGGCTGTGACGTACTCGTCATAACGTGAGGCTGGGAGCTGTGGCTGTGACGTACTCGTCATAACGTGAGGCTGGGAGCTGTGGCTGTAGCTGTGACCTGCTATGGCTAAATCAGGAAACCGGGCTTATTGTTTAGAAGAGACAAGGAAGGACCCATCAAAAGAACGAAAATTTCTATTTTATATCATGAAATCTATATGATATTTGTATTCTAATTTATTAATTTATGCCTTTTTTGTTTTTTTGAAAGTCTTGCTCTGTTGCCTAGGCTGGAGTGCAGTGGCATAATCACAGTTCACTGCAGCCTCGAACTCCTGGGCTCAAGTGATGCTCCCACCTCAGCCTCTCAAGAAGCTAGGACTATAGGCAAACACCCCTCACTTGCACTTCAGATCTTAGTCACATGGCCACACTTAAGCTGCAAAGGGAAGCTGAGAAATGTAGTCTTTATTCTGAGCAGCTTGTTCCTGGCTAATCTGGGAGTTCAATCGTTAAAAGAAGTTAGGACAATCAGAAGTCGCCAACACACCATCTCAGCCTTGCCTATCAATACTCTCAATTCTTGTGCCTCCTCTTCCTCCTTCAGAATCCTAGAAAAAGATGAAAGCAATATTGATGCTTGCCAAATTCTAGCTGTGCATGAGCTTGCAAGAGAAGGAAATATGACCACAGGAAGTTATTTGAAGACTCAGAAGGTGGGCCTTGAAACAGAATCAAGGAGGAACCCCTCATCACCTGTGCCCCTGACGCAAAGCCCCTGTAGGGAGCCCCTGGATCTCAGCTCCCCTGCCCCACCTCTGTACCCGCTGCCAAGGAGGCCTGCTCTGGTCTGACTCTTTGGGTCATGTAGTTTGGGGGTCAGGCAGCATTAGGCAGTGAGACTGATGCTTGGCTCTGCCATGTGTTACGTGTGGAAGCCTAGGCAGGTGTCCCACCTGGATAAACCTCAGGCTTCCTGTTTGTAAAGTGACGTAATTTCACACAGCGGCGAGGTTGTTAGAGGGACTAAACGTGACAAGAAGTGGGAGAGTTGGGAGCAGTAATTCCACCAGTGCTAACTGCCGGTAGAGGTCATAGCAGTGTCCCCACATCAGGCCGTGCCGTTTTATTTAGGGGTAGTTGGAATTGCCCGGGCACTGGCTGGGTAATACCTGGCCGCAAACATGCTCCTGAGTCTCGTAGTTTTCCAAAGAAACTGAAAATAGTCCTCAAATGCAGTCAGAAACACCTACAATTCTTAGTGAAACCTCAGTGCCAGACAGGTTATCATTTTCAAAAAGAGGTGTGGCTTTAGCCAAAGCATTGCTTTAGTGAAATACAGTGCCTCAGTGGAGAGCATGGGAAACCAAGCATCTCTAAGGAGGAGTCATGTGGGAAGGGGAAGCTTCTGGTTCCTTCTGCATAGCTCTGAGACTGGGTTTTGTGGGATGGGGTGAGGTAGAAGGGAGAGTCCGTATTTAGGAGGAACCCACCAAAAGGGCCCCAGCCCTTTTCATCTCTGGGAAGGAATAAGAGAATAGGACTCTCCTCAGCTCGCTGTGACCCCAGAGCCCCAAGCAGGCCTTCCTGGGGCCTGAAAGTTAATCTCAGGGGCAGACTTAGCACCTACCTAACTGGAGTTTAGCATTAGCCCCTCCTTCACTCCCACCTCAGACCTTGGCTGGCTATCCAGTTCTGATTTTGTTCATACTTACTGAACAGAGTGGACCCATAACCATGCTGGGTTTCGCTCTTGGCACTTCTCTGCATCTGGGAACTAAGAATTCCTTACTCCTGTGTGGGGAGTGGGAAAGAACCTAAACTTTGGAGTCTGTCAGTGACCAATTGCTCAACCCTTCTGACCTTTCCTGTGTTGGACAGGGAAGTTTGGATAGTTACACTGACTTACATTTGACTCATGTCAAAATGGAGCAAAGGCTTCTGGGCCAGCATGGTTAGTTTGTGCTGGCCTGGCAGGCTGCACGTGGCCACAGTGAGGACTAGCTGCTGGCTCTGCCTGGCTGGGTCCGAGAGCACAGGCTCAGGATCAGGGCCATTCTGTGGGTTAGCCCTGCTCTATAAGGAGGGGTCAGAAAAAAGAAAAGACAAATTCAGGAACAGAGGGACAGTGCCAGCTCTGGGTGAATAGTGTTCCCAGGAGCTCCACCTACGGGCCTTTGAAGTAATTCTGATGCCTGGGCCCCTCTAGTCCACTGGAATCTGCATTTCTGGGGGGGTTGCGCCGGGGCATGGGTGTTTTTTAAATCTCCCAGCCAACGCTACTGTGCAGCCAGGGTTGAGAACCACGCCCAAATCTGACTTTGCACCTTGCATGTTGACATTCTGTTTTGTCCCCACAGGCTACCAATCACGTTCGAAATCTGATTAAGGCACTAAAGACAAGGGAGCCCCCAAATCCAAGCCTCCATCTTAAAAAAATTCTTGTGGTTAGCCGACTGGTAAGAAGGTTTTTTTCTGGTTCTGAAATGGTGCTTCTCCCTGCTTCCCTCAGTGGAGGCCTGTGCTCCCCCAGGAAGCTCCTTGAGTGCCTTGCCCCTCCCTTCTGGCTCAAACGTGTCCTTTCAGGGTAGTGGCTCATAGCCTACTTGCCTCTGGCTGATAACTGTGACATGTGAACTCTGTGTCCTTAGCCTAGGCGCCCCTCAGAGGTGCCATGAAGATCGGGGAGATGGGGTCTGACAGTGCTTTTAGAGTGGGCTGTGCCTTTTTTAGGGAAAGTGGGTGATACCACAGTGTAGCAGCAGAGCCACGCCCAGCTCCAGCCTCCAGTGCCTGGGCACCCAGCTCCCATATTCTTTTCCGTGGAAGTGACCTGGGAATGGCCTGCCCAGACCTCTCAAGCATCAGGAAAGGTCCAGCTAGACCAGGTTGCCAACAAATCTGTGTCTCTTTCAGACCCTTCAGCCCCAAAGCAAGATTGACTAGAAGTAGTTGCTGTAAGAATGAAGGCAGCTCTGGGACCTCAGGAGCCAGGACTGTGGAGTTGTGTCCACCAAGACACAACTCTCCCTCTGTGTGTCTGATTCTCTCTGCCTTGTTCTCCACACGTGGCAGGGAACATGGCTGATGGCAGCCTTTGGGGCCACTTCTTAATACTGAACACAAAGAAGTTCTTTCATTCAGCTTCAATTTTTGAAAAACCTCTTGGTGAATCCTTAGACCAATTACTGTGGCCAGACAGGGGATAGGTCCCTCAGAGGACCCTGTGGCTAGAGGCAGGTTCCACAGATGTGGCCAGTGAGAGGTTCCCTGGGAGCCAGTCAGCTCCACAGACCCAGCTGCCCAGACAGAGTACCTCTTGGGCTCTCCTGAGCCTACCCAGCCGTGCCTGCCAAAGTGTCCCCCATTTCTGACATGACCTTGCTCATCCAGGCTGGACTGACTGGTCTCCCCATTCCCATCTTCCTGTTGTTGCGGTGTGGAAGTCACCAGATGATTCTAGGGCTAGTGTGTAGTTTCATCAAGCGCACCTTCATGGCCACCCCCTTCTATGCCCATGTGGCCGTAGAACTGGGCTATCTCTTCATCCTGAAGAACCAAGTGAAAGAGGCCTTGCTGTGGTACTCAGAGGCCATGAAACTGGACAGTGACGGCATGGCTGCTTTGGCAGGTGTATGCAGGCGGGGCAGGGCTCGGAATGGGTGTTGGGAGCCAAACCGGGTGGCTTCCATGGGTCCAGGCGAGACGTGCTGGAAAGCATTCTTCTTGGAGGGTGCGTGCGTTTAAGGGTGCAGTGTACGATGGAGTGTCTTTCTGGGAATGCACAAGTATAGATGTAAGAGGCACAGGAATCCTCAGAGGTATGGTCAGAGTCACTCTGATCTCCAGCAGACCTCCGATGTCTGTCTACACTCTGACTCCTCCGGAAGACTGACAGGCTGAACCTTACACTCCGCAGACCCTGCCTCTTCTCAGGCTGCCCAGGCCAACGTTGCAGACAGCTACTCACCATCAATCCCCACATGCAGAGCTTCTAGATTCGCCTCTGTAGACCCTCCTCCAGGGCCCTGAGCTGAAAGAACACCAAAAAGAGTGGTTCTGAGTTACATATTTCCCTGTCTGTCCAGGTACTTTTTAAAATCCTTTCTATACATGTCAGATGAACTTTCTACAGCGCCATTTTCATTTTACACATTTTTTAAAACCCCCTACTCCATGGTCTGTGGTGAATTCTGAAACAGCAGTGTTTGGTTTGGGTTGAGGAAGTTGTGTGGTGCAGCGCTCGAGGCAGGCCGGCTCTTACAGCTCTGAGTAACTGTGTGTTTGGGGCCAAATCACTTCTTTCTAAACTCCAGGCTCCTCGTCTGCACAGTTCAGTTGTCAGAGCGGTTGATCTTGACCTTCTGGTTCCACACGTCAGGCTGACCTCCTCAGATCCCTGCTTTCCCTCTGACCCCAACTCCCAAGAAAATAATGAAAGATATATTTAAAGGGTAATGAGCCAGGCATAATGGCTCACACCTGTAATCCCAACACATTGGGAGGCTGAGGCGGGTAGGTCATTTGAGGTCAGGAATTTGAGACCAGCCTGGCTAACATGGTGAAACCCCATCTCTACTAAAAACACAAAAAAATTAGCCAGGTGTGGTGGTGGGCACCTGTAATCCCAGCTAATTGGGAGGCTGAGGCAGGAGAATCACTTGAACCTGGGAGGCAGAGGTTGCAGTGAGCCGAGATGGCAGCACTGCACTCCAGCCTGGGCCACAGAGTGAGACTCCACCTCAAAAAAACGAAAGCGAGTCCATTGCAGCCCTAGAAACAAAAAAGTACCTTCTGTGGACCAGAAGCATTGGAGATTTCTAGAAGATGGAAGGCAAATAGCACCAAATACATGGGAATTCCAAGCAGATCTAGAAACCCATCAGCTAACATAGGCAGAGATGGGTTAGCTAATGAATTTAGTAAAGACTTTACCAGCTTTCCCCAAAGAGTTCCAGGCAGAACCAAAACTGGAAAACAGGAGCTCAGGGTCACCAGAGGCTGAGTGTGAAAGCATGCCACGGGCAGTAAGAGCAATCACAGGAGGATGACTGGAACCGAGCTCCAGCCAGAGGCTAGAATCCAGGAGGTGTGTGTTGGGTGTTGGGGCAGGAGGGAGAGGAGCAGAGCTCTGGATGATTTCCCACCATCACCAGCGACACGAAGGACAAAAGGACTTGGCTGCTCAGCACAGAAGCAAAATTCCCTAGAATGTTCCTCCACCAGGTTGAGTCCTTCTCTACTTCCTCCTTCAAGGGGGAGAGCCCCAGTGGTTAGCCAGAGGAAAGTCCGCCAGTCAGGACGTCTGTGCCACTCTCCCCGCCCAAGCCGAGCCCACTCGTGTGTTCCGGAGTTACCGGAGTTCTCTCTCCATGCTGTCTGGCGAAGTCAGTGACCTTAGTGTGTGAAATGTGCCTAGCTGCTGACCCCCATCATTCTAGTACCTTCTTTACAAATCTGCCAGCGGTCTGAAAGATGAGCAAGTGGAGCCTGCAGAGCAGTAGCCTCTAAGGAGCAGAGTTAAGGCGAGTACAGAATAGACTTTTCCTCCCGAAATTCCTTCAGTTTGGAGAGGCTATTGTGTCAATAAGTAAAGAATATGCTACCGTGAAAAAGGTACAGGAATAAAAAAGAGTTGCCAAAAAGCAAAAATATCATTGCAAAAAAATTTCATAGATGGGCCAAAGAGTGGGGTGGATTAGGAAGATCACCGAAGGTGGTGATTAGGAAGACAGTCAAGAATAGACATACCAAAGTAGCCGAGAAGTATCTGTAGACATAGAAGAGCTTGCTTCAAACAGGTGAGATTTGACCTCCCAACGTCAAAACATTTCGCTAAACCACAGCAATTAAGTCCCTTTGAGGCCAGCGCTGACTGGAATAAGAACTAGATAAATGGGAAGTAACAGGCCTTATTTCAAACTGATAGGTTGTTCGGTAACTCCTAGTTAGACACCCTGCTATCCATTATGAAAAAGAAAGATAAGCTCTTATCTTGCACCACACTTGAAAATAAATTTCAGATGAATTAAGTATTAAACATAAAAATTAAATGAAATGTGAGTTTTTCTGGAGATTGTAAACCTAACTCCAAACTTGGAAGCTGCAGAGTTTGGCTTTGTGGCTCTACGTGGAAAAAAAAAAAAAAAAAAAAGAAACTGCAAAGGAAAATATTTTACCAATTTGACTATATACAAGCTAATTATTACATGTCAAGTTACCGTAAAAATACAGGGTAAATGGCAAACTAATAGAAAACACTTGCAACAAAGGGTTAATAAAACATAAAGAGAAAAAAACCACCCCTGCCAAAAAAAAAACAGGCAGGCTCTGAACAGAAAATTCACAGTAGAAAGGAAGAGGCTCCTGGAAATATGAACAGATTGTTCATTCTCCCTGATAGTTAAACAGGTGTTGAATAAAAACTAGTTAGTTTTCTGTTGCAGACTGGCAAACATTAAAGCACGTCTGAGGTTATGAAGAAAGGACATTCAAATTCTTGATGGTGATATCCGTTCAGGCATCTTTGAGGGCAAGTTGGCCTTATCTGTCAGCATTTTAAATACGTGTGCCCTATTACCCATCAGCTCTCCCTCAGGCATTTGAGCATATGTAAATGTTCATCACAGCATTGCAGTATATAAATGCCAGAAACAAAGTACATGTGAAATCAGATGTCCTTCAGTAGGGCCAGAGTTAAACTTACATCCACAGTGACATATTACGTTAACATCAAAGAGAATGGAGTAGGTTTGTGTGAAGAGATGGGAATACAACTATCATATACAAAGTTTACAAAAAAGCAGATTGTGGCTGGGCACGGTGGCTCTCGCCTGTAATCCTAGCACTTTGGGAGGCCGAGACAAGTAGATCACCTGAGGTCAAACCAAAGCCAGCTTGGCCAACACGGTGAAACCTCGTCTCTTCTAAAAATACAAAACTTAGAATTGGCTGAACTTGGGGGCAGAGGTTGCAGTAAGCCGAGATCGTGCCACGTTATTCCAGCCTGGGTGAAAGAGCGAAACTCCATCTCAAAAAAAAAAAAAAAGCAGATTGTAGGGTGGTACGTGTGAGATGTGATCCCCTTTGTGTATGTGTGTTTTTAAGCCCATGGGTATGCTCACATGTGTACATGTAAGTGTATACGTCTGAGGTGTCTGTACAGAGGTAACGTGTAAGTATGTAGAAAAGCGTTTGAAGGAATGTACCTCAGATTGTTCCTAGTGGTTATCTCTAGAGAGAGGCATTGTTAAAGCCAGAACGTGAGCCAGGGTGTTTCCTGTACTGCCTTAGGATTTGAATTCTTGATCCTTGTTTTGTCCCACTTGCAGGGATCATCTGGTGTCATATCTTAGAAGGCCGCCTGGAAGAAGCTGAGCAGCAGCTGGAATTCCTGAAGGAGGTGCAGCAGTCCCTTGGGAAGTCTAAGGTCAGAGCTCCCTGGGGGCATGGGTTGCTCCAGGATGATGTCCCCTGCTGTCCTCCCACCCCCAGTTTCCAAAAGCAGCCAAGGTGGCCTGGACCTTCACTTTGCCCCTGCCTCCCAACTCTGCCCAGGTTGGCATTGCTGGTCCTCTCTTCCACAGGTGCTGCTTTTCCTCCAAGCCCTCCTGACGTCCAAAAAGCACAAGGGGGAGCAAGAGGCCACAGCGCTCCTGAAAGAGGCTGTAGAGCTTCACTTCTCCAGCATGCGAGACCTCCCTCTTGGCTCTGAGTACTTTGAAAAGCTGGACCCCCACTTCTTGGTCTGCACTGCTAAGGAGTACTTGCTCTTCTGCCCCAAACAGGTTAGGGGAAGGCCTGTCTTCACGGTGGGGATCCAGAGTACAGGTTTGGATGGTGCCCACCTGAAGGGCAGAGACAAGGACCTTACTTGGCCAGTCACAAGTAAGGATGGGGTGAGGCTTGGGCAGCTGGGAAGCCCAGTGCTTTTCAAACTCAAGCGTACAGCTCACAGGTCGCCTGGAAGGTTGTTCCAGTGCAGATTCTGATTCTATAGGGGGTCTAAAACCCTGCATCTCTAACAAGCTCCCAAGTGACACTGATGCTGCTGGTCCAGGACCACACTTGGAGGAACAGGGCACAGGCCCACGGCCCCGCCTTTGTCCCAGACAAGAACTTGGCCTCCTTTTCCGCAGGAGCCCCCTAAGAAGTATGTTAGGCTTGACCTGTTTGTCCTGCTCTTCCAGCCAGTCAGCATTCTTTGTGAGCAAGGATAACATTTTTATACATCTTAATACTCCCCCAGTGCCTTGTCATGAGTCATGCAGCAAATATTTCTTGCGTGCACTAACATGCCTGACACCCGTCTAGGTACCAGGCACACAACAGCGAACAGAGCGAGGTTCCCATTCTCTGGGGCTCATGCTCTATGATGATACAGAGGTTAATAAATAAGTGTGGAATAAAGCAAAATTCCTTCCCTGACAGTGTTTTCTGAGAGCTCCACGAGTCTCTCTTAGAATAGGGCAAACCTACCCCCACCTCCACCACCATGTTCCTGCGGCCCAGGTTTCCAGGCCAGATCGTGTCTCCACTTCTTCAACAAGTCGCTGTGATCTTGAATCCTGTAGTCAAAGCAGCACCAGCCCTCATCGACCCCTGTATTTGATGGCTCAGGTCAGGTATTATTCAGGTGGGCGGGGGGGGTCCTGACAGCCAGGTGGGCCTTGCAAGTACCTGATGGAGCTTTGTGTCCATAGGCTCCTTGCCTGGGATGGATACCACACACACACACACACACACACCCCACACCACACACATACACACACACACCCCACACCACACACACACACCCCACACATACACACCACACACACACACATCCCACACACACACACCACACATACACACCACACACACCCACACCCCACACACCCCACACACACACACCACCCACACCACACATACACACCACACACACCCACACCCCACACACCCCACACACACACACCACCCACACCACACATACACACCACACACACCCACACCCCACACACACACACACACCCCCCACACCACACACACACACCCCACACCACACACACACACACCCCACACATACACACCACACACACACATCCCACACACACACACCACACACACACATCCCACACACACACACCACACACACCCACACCCCACACACCCCACACACACACACCACCCACACCACACATACACACCACACACACCCACACCCCACACACCCCACACACACACACCACCCACACCACACATACACACCACACACACCCACACCCCACACACACACACACACCCCCCACACCACACACACACACCCCACACCACACACACACACCCCACACATACACACCACACACACACATCCCACACACACACACCACACATACACACCACACACACCCACACCCCACACACCCCACACACACACACCACACACACCCACACCCCACACACCCCACACACACACACCACCCACACCACACATACACACCACACACACCCACACCCCACACACACACACACCCCACACCACACACACACACACACCCCCCACACCACACACACACACACCCACACCCCACACACACACACCACACACACACCACACACCACACATACACACTACACACACATACTCCATACACCCCACACACCACACACACATACTCCATACACCCCACACACACACCATACACACAAACATACCCCACACACCACACACACACATACTATACACCACACACACACCACACACCACACATACACACCACACACACACCCCACATACACACACCACACATACACACACACCATAGACACACCACACACACATGCTCCACACACCCCCCACACCCCACACACACAGCACACACACTACACATACCATACACACCACACACACACACCCCACACACCACACACACACATACCACACACCCCACACAAACCCCACACACACACACCCCACACCACACACACACCACACACACGTGCATGCACGCACACACCATGCACACGCACACTGATGCACAGGCACATGCCCCTACAGGCCTGCCTATTCCCAGCCTCTATCCCCTAGTGAGCTTCCTGACCTCTCACCAGCAGGGGTCTCTCCCACCCAGGCCTTTGTGGATTTCCTAACTTGATCTGTGCAGGTAATAGTTATTGAATTTCTTCTGAGATACAGTAGTACCAAAAATAGGCAAAAGTTCCCTCATGGAGCTTGCATTCTAGTAAGGGGAAACTGACAACTCAGTGCAGGCTCCATGAGGGAGCACATGGTGCTTTTTGCTAGAACGTGATAGTGCTGTGGAAGCAGGTAAAGCAGGGAGTGATGCCAGGGTGGCAGGGTTGCCGTGGTGAAAGGTATCCAGAAAGACCCTGTGGAGAAGTGAGAACCTGTTCCGTCAGGCCCTCAGAGCCTCCAGGAGCCCTTTCACCTTCTCCCATCTCAAGGCCCAGACCCTGGAGAGGGAGGGGAGGAGCGGGAAATCCTGCCATGGTGCTCATTGTCCTCTCTGACACAGAGCCCTCCCTGAAGTACTGTCTCCCTGTGGCCTCTCACTGCATCCTACCTGCCTACAAACCAGGCTGATCTCTGGTGTTCTAGGGGTGTCCAAGGGGATCAGAATACTGTGGCCATGTGTCTGTCTGCTGGCACTGCATCATGTGGGTTTCCCGCTGCCGAGAGCTCTCCTGTCTTCATCCTTGGTCCTCCCTATGTTCATTTGGGTGCCAGGTTTCCCCACAGCTTCAGGGTATCCAGGATACAAGGCCAGGGTGAGAGGACTTCCCCTGGGTGCTGGCATTTGCCAGTAGATTTGGGCCCAAAGCAAGGTCTCCAGCTGCGTAAGTTGCCACGGTGACCTCTTCACATTTCCACAGCACGTAGGGAGGAGCGGGGAAGCTTGGGACCCAGAAGCAGGTTTTCCTTACCCACCAGGTTATGGATCCCAAGTAGAAGCTGTTGAGAGACCTGACTGCAAGGGAAGAAAGTGCCCCTACCAACCCACCACACCCCACTCCTAAGCTGCTGCCACCACCCTATAAGTGCCAGCCTGTGCAGGGAGGCCCTTCAGCCCCCAAGTGCCAGGGAGTTCAGCATTGAAGCTCAGGAACCTAATGGACCTGGACATAAATACCAACTTTGTCCCTTCCAAGCTGAGTGGCTTACATCTCACTGGAGCCCAGGTTCCACATCTGAAAAACAAGAACAGCAGCACCAGCCTTGCAGGACTGGGCAGGTCGTCAGTCAGACTTTCTAAAGTGCTTCGCAAGTGTCGAGCACAGAGCTAACGGTTGCTGTGACTACTAGGTTTTGTTCCTCTTTTAGGTGTGGGAATTGAGACTGAATGTGTTCCCCTGAGCTTCTGGATGGAGCAGTGAAGTGACTTAGCTATCTCCCTGAGGGTTACAGAGACAAGAAGGGCATTACACTGAGGTTTGAGCTTTCTGGCTTTTGTCCAAGTCAAGGAAACAACTGTGTCGTTTTAATTTTAGAATGGACCCCTGAATGAAGCGAACAAAATTGGCTAAAATATTCAACTTTGGATATTTCTGGGGAAGAGGACATGTAAAATTCATCTGCCTGTGCATGTCAGGCCTTAGGAGTCCCTGGGAAGCCCTCATGTAGGGGTCTGTGTACTCTTTCTAGGAGAGCTGGAGAATGCCCAGGGCACCCTGCAGCGTTGCCTGGAGCTGGACCCCACCTCCATGGATGCCCATCTCCTCATGTGCCAGATCTACTTGGCTCAGGGCAACTTTGGCATGTGCTTCCACTGCTTAGAGCTGGGTGTCAGCCACAACTTTCAGGTGGGTGTCCTGTCCTCCTCTCCGCATCCTCAAGCCCAGCTAGCTGCAGACCTTGTTTGCTTCGGAGAGTAGCCTCGGGGGCTAGTTGTGTCCAACAGACCTTTCTGCTGGTCCAAAGGAGGGGTAGCCCCGGTGGGCTCCTGAGGCTTTCTCTGACCTGGCGGCTGTGAGCAGCAGTAACAGCAGAGTGAACTGGAGCCTTGCGCTGTGCTGTACTCCTAGGTCCGAGATCACCCACTCTACCACCTCATAAAGGCCTGGGCTCTCAACAAGGCTGGAGACTATCCAGAGGCCATAAAGACACTGAAAATGGTCATCAAATTGCCAGCCCTGAAGAAGGAAGAAGGCAGGAAGCTCCTCGGGCCCTCTGTGCAGCCCAGCCAGCGGGCATTCATCTTACTGGAACTGGTGGAGGCCCTCAGGCTGAATGGGGAGCTGGTAAAAAATGCCATGCTCTCTTCCCTGGTGATTGGGGCACAGTGGAGGCCCAGGGCAGGCCCAGGAACCAGCTTCTTTGATTCCGCCCAGTGCCTACTTGTGCATCAAGTGGAAGGTCTGTTTGACTCCCATGTTTTAGCACGAGGCCACCGAGGTCATGCAGGACACCATCAGTGAGTTCAGCGGCACGCCGGAGGAGAACCGCATCACCGTTGCCAATGTGGACTTGGTCCTGAGCAAGGGCAATGTGGACGTGGCGCTGAACCTGCTGAGGAGCATCACATCCAAGCAGTCCTGCTACATGGAAGCCAGAGAGAAGATGGCCAACGTCTACCTGCAGACCCGCAGAGACAGGCACCTCTACATCAATGCTACTGCTGAGCGCCGCAGGCAGCATAGTGTCAGCTCCTTCTCTGATGGTATCGCAGGGAGTGTTTCCTTCCGATGGCGTTTCTTCAACCTGGGTCTCCAGAATGTGTCCTTGGAGTGTAGTGGATAAATGAACGGAATCGTCCCTGGGTTACCATTTGAACATGAAAGGCCAGTAAGCCCTGCTCGTGGATGAGTTCTGAGGATGCCGAAGTGAATTGGCCCTGAACCCTGCTTGCCTCCCCCTCACCCGTTTGCACTCCTGCTTGGTAGGAGACTGTGGGCCTGGTTCTCAGAGCAGACACACTGAAGCTCCAAGCTGCCGTCTTTGTATGATTTGGTGTTGGCACCTCCAAGGCACCTTCCTCGTCCCTTTCTTCTGGCAGAGCTTCCTCTAAGCAATTTAAAGTGGGCGCTGGGGGTGCTGAGGGAGTAGGGAAGGCTCTCCAGCAGTGGAAACCAGTAAACAGTATAGAGGCACAGCCAGAGTGGAGTTTTAGAAAGAGTGACGTGGAGAGGGAACTGGAGGGATAGGGGTGGAGTGAGGGGAACTGGAGGGATAGGGGTGGAGTGAGAGGAACAGGTGGAGGGCTTGGCCATGGCCTAACTGCAGAGATGGGTGTGGGGAGCCTGACTCAGGTAGCAAGTTCAGTGCCTCGTGCACAGGGGCCTTTCTGTACAGATTGGTTGGTGAATGTATAAATGTCAGCCAGAATCAGTGGGAAGGAAGTGAAGGAGATGACTTCAGAAACAGGAGGGGTGTGTGAGCCTGAGATAAGCTTTCGGTTACTCTTGCTTGCAGTGAGCTCTGTGAACATCTGCCCGGCCCCCACACCAGCCTGCTGCTGGGCGATGCTTTCATGAGCATTCTGGAGGTGAGTGAGAGGCCTCACAACCTTGCCAAGTGGCCCCCAGGCTCACTTCTCCCGTGGGAGAGAAGAGAAGATCCAAAGACACTTTTTCCACCAGCCCGAGAAGGCCCTGGAGGTCTATGATGAAGCCTATAGTCAGAACCCACGGGACGCCTCCCTGGCCAGCAGAATTGGGCAAGCTTATGTGAAGGCCCCCCAGTATACTGAGGTCAGGCTGGGCTGGGGCGGGGAGGGGTGGGGAGGGCCACCTTCCACAGGGAAGGTGGAGGACGGTGCGTGACTGGGGAGCTCTGGATGGGAGGAGAGTGGCTGAGTTTCCGCTCAGCTCCTTGCTGAATGGGGCACCGAGGGAAGAACTCAGCAACTTTCTGCCGCCAGCCACACCTGCTCCAGCTGAGGCTTACACCCTGTGCCAGCTGAGAGGAGCGCCTTTTCACCCTCAGCTTCTGTGTTCAGGAGGGGCACACTGGCGTGGTGGCTGCTGAGGGAAACATGGTGTCGGGCACCGAAGCGCAGAGCCAGACCAGAGGCTAATATTTATTGTTTGCACTAAGGCAGCTGAGTATTACGAGGCTGCTCAGAAGATTAATGGACAGGACCTTCTGTGCTGTGATCTGCCTGAACTGCCCCTGAAGTTAAAGAGGCCAGTAAAGCAGAAGCCGTTTTGAAGCAGGCGCTGGAACATGCCGTTGGTGAGGCAGCATTCTAGCTCGTTGCTAGCATCGGGAGCAGGCGTACTCCTCCCCCACTCCCCGTTAGCTGGAATCCTGAGTCCAGCCCTCCCCACCCACCCAGCTTCCCTGGAGCCAGTGAGCTAACACTCATTTGAGTTTCCATTTCACGGTCCAAGACATCCCATCCATGATGAATGATGTTAAGTGCTTGCTTTTGCTGGCAAAGGTTTACAAGAGCCAAAAAAAAGAAGCTGTGATAGAAACTTTGGAAAAGGTAATTGATAAGTGGACTCAAGCTCTTTATTTGCCATCTGCCGATGAGGGCTGAAGGAGGGAGGAGAGACCTGTAGGTCTGGAAGGCCCCGACCTCTTCCTTAGAAAAGGGCCTAGGTTAGGCCGGAGGCAGTGGCTCACACCTGTAATCCCAGCACTTTGGGAGGCAGAGGCGGGCGGATCACCTAGGGTCAGGAATTCGAGACCAGCCTGACCAATATGGTGAAACCCCGTCTCTACCAAAAATACAAAATTAGCCAGGCGTGGTATCGCAGGCCTGTAGTCCCAGCTACTTGGGAGGCTGAGGCATGAGAATCACTTGCACCCGGGAGGTAGAGGTTGCAGTGAGCCAAGATCGCGCCATTGCACTCCAGCCTGGGCAACAAGAGCTGAACTCCGTCTCAAACAAACAGACAAAAACACCTACACTTATTTTCCCATCTTGGTTCATTCAGTGGTGGTACACTAACACGCTCTGAGCTGGGCTGGGCTGGGGAAGGCAGGAAGTAAGAGTGCCTTTGTCCTCAGGGGTGACAGTAGAGATAATGACGATGACAATGACAGTAGTTCCTGCTTTTGGTTACCTTCTGTGCTACAGTTCTCTAGGCTTTTTGCTTTCTGATTGAATAATCATGGTAGCCCTTTGTGATAAGCACTGTGACAGTCCCATGTAACAGACAAGTCTCTAGGAGGTTGAAGAATGTGCTCAAAGTGAGCTTCAGTTGTGTTAGTCTGTGTTCTGTTGGCTTATACCAGAATACTTGAAACTGGGTAATTTATAAATGTCCTAGAGTTCTGGAGGCGGAGAAGTCCAAGGTGGAGGGGCCACATCTGGTGAGATCCTTCCTGCTTGGGGGAAGGGGACTCTGTAAAGACTGCAGTGCAGGGCATCATGTGGTGGGCAGGGGTGCCGGGCGTGCTAAGATGCTCGCTCCAGCCTCTCACCCTCTTCTTATGAAGCCACCCATTCATCCATGAGTGCTTTCATCCATTTATGAGGGCAGGTGCCTCATGATCCAGCCACCTCTCAAAGACCCCAGCTTTCAGTGCCGCCACATTGGGGATGAAGTTCCCAGCATGTGACATTTGGGGGCGCGTTCAAACCACAGCAACAGTCGTGTTGCTTATCAGCAGGGATAGGATTTTGTTGCGTGCACATCATAGAAGGTACTTTCACACACCCAGATGGTATGGCTGACCTCACACCTGGGCTACTGGCCTAGCCTACTGCTCTGAGGCTGCAAACCTACACAGCACGTTACTCTGCTGAATACTGCAGGCAGTCATAGCATCGGGAGAAGTGTCTGTGTATCTAAACATAGCTGAACATAGAAAATAGACCCGAAGATACAGCATTGTAATTGTATGGAACCAGCATCCTATATGCGGTCTGTCATTGACTGAAGTGATGGAGCTGAGGTCTGAGCGAGGTCTGGCCTGTCGTAGTGCGTGTCCCTCTGATCCCAGAGCCCCCGGCCACTCCTTTCACATCTTCCTCTCTTTTTTCCCCCAGGCCTCAAACTTGTTCCTAGAGGGTGCGCTCTCATTCTAGAGGAAGAGCCCACTCCCTGACTCCTTGAGCGGAGTCACCCCCTTCTTTACCGCTGGATTCCCATTGCTCTTTTCGGCCCTTGGGGAGCCAAGTGCTGACTGCTACCCACGTCCTGCAGCTTAGCCCTGGCATCATGGTTCTCCTCCTGCCCTGGTGTTCTCTGCTTACTCACCTGGTCATTTTGTGTGGTAAATATTTGTGGATACGTCCTCAAATTCCCAGCAGGACAGCATACAGAACAAGCAGTCTACTGTGTGCCTTGAGCGCCTGCTGTGTGCTAGTTCTAGCCTGTAGTGCAGCGAAGTGAAACAAGGCGGGCTAAGTTTTGTCTGAGTACCTTCGCTTCCACTCCCCAGAGGCAGCGCCAGCTTCCCTCATGTGCACTCAGCCAGTGGCTTTGCCTATTCAGAGTGACCCAGATTTGCCCAAGGGCACTTAAGATGTCATTTTTCATACTTCTGGCTCTGAATTAAGAGCTTGGGGCTTCCTGTGAGCTGGTGTGTCAGGCTCTGAGTTTCTGACCCTGGCTTGATCGGTTTCCCAAGGGCTTGGACCTCCAGTCTCGGATACTGAAAGGAATTCCACTGGAGCAACCAGAAATGATCCCTTCCCAGAAGCAACTGGCAGCCTCTATCTGCATCCAGTTTGCGGAGCACTACCTGGCAGAGAAAGAGTATGACAAGGCGGTGCGGTCTTATAAGGATGCCCTCTCCTATTTGCCCACTGACAATAAGGTGAGTGGCCCTCAAAGCAAGAGGCTGCTTTCTCTCTCAGGGCACAATCTTTGCAGAGCTCCCTGACCAGGTGCTTGGGGCAGTTCCTTCTCCATTCTTCCTGAGGAGTCACAGATATGATGGGCATGGGAGGCCAGCTAGCAGTGGCCCCTGGGGTCAGGTGCCTGCCTCTGCTGACCCGGGGCCTTGCCTGCAGCAGCCCTTGGAGCAAGATCTCACCTTGGAAAGCCAAATATGGAGGGTGAAGTGGGGAAGACATTGCTGAAAGTCACATTAGTCTGACAGCTTCAAGTCCCCTTTGGAGGTGGGGAGATGAGGGTTGTAGCTGCCAGGGCACTTTGGGTCCGAAGTGCAGGCTGAGCTTCCGAGAGGGTCTAGAGTTGTGAGGGAGGTGTGGCTCCAGGTAAGGGAACCATATTTGGAATTCAAGCTGACACAGTAGATGAAGAGCTTAGTGACAGATCATTCGTTCATTTAATACTCACTCATTTAACAGATACCTAATGTAATATGTGCCAGGCTCTGGACACACATTGGGGCAAGGCTTGGTCACTGCCCACAGACTACCTTTGGGCAAGAGCATGTAGATGACAGCACAGGCAGCACTAATGCCATGCGGTACGTGCTGGCAAGGTGATGCAGGGCACCACGGGAACTTGAAGGAATGGTACCTACCCCAGGGTCTGGGGCAAGAGGCTCTCAGACCAGTGAGACCATAGTTGAAGCTGAAGGATGAGTGTGTTAGCTTGGCCTAACTTTCAGAGGTTAGTAAGACGCAGGGCATGACTGGAGAACTGGGTAGGAGAAGCGGAGGGCCAGAGGCCTTCACTCGGGGAGTTTGAGACATATGTTGAAGGCAGAGCTGATGGAAGTGGGTATGAGGGAAAGAGCTGTCAAGGACAATCCAGGGGTTTCCCGTGGTGTTGCTTAGTTAATTATGTCTGGCCTTATCCCAGGTGTTGCTAGAGCTGGCTCAGCTCCATCTGCTCCAGGGGCACCTGGACCTGTGTGAGCAGCACTGTGCCACCCTAATGCAGACTGATGAGAACTATAAGACCGCTGCTGTGGTAGGCAGCCCCAGTACCCACCCCCTCCCTCCCTCTCTCCCCGGGGTCCCTGGGACCAGGTGTGGGCTGCTTCCTAGCCCCATAGCCTCAGATGTCTCACTGACACACCTCTGAGGAGCTGTCAGACAGAGAGGACTCAGTGCTGTACCTACGCTGCCCTTTAGCAGGAAGGGGTGGGCTGGCTGGCAGTGGGCAACATCAACCTTCTGGGCCAGTCTAAGGTGGGGTGAGGTTGATTCACTCCAGTGGAAGCCATATCCACTGTGGGTGGCGGCAAGGGCAGGACAGGTTCCTGGGGAAAAGCTCTCCCCAGTCCTGCCTGTCTGCTCCCTGTCATTCAGACTTCCTCCAGGGCTGGCCCAGGAGCAGAAGCTGAGCCCCTGCAGAGCAAGGAGGGGTCCTCATCTCTACCTCTGCTGCCTGGCAGTTCTCAGAATGGGTGGAGAGGCTTCCCCTGTAGGTGGTCAAAACGCCCCACTGGTCTCTACCCCTGGCCTCACCTTCCCACATCCATCCTCAACCCAACTCTCCTTGCCCCCCACCTGGGGAAGTCCTCACCTTCTGGGTGGGGGCCTGAGGAACTCTCAGGTTTCTCCTGTGGCAGCTTCTCCCAAGGCCTAGGGAGGCTGCCTCACAAGTCCTTTTCTACCTTCCCTTCTTAGCACCATCACCCCCATGCTCTCCATCTCCCCCTATACCCATGCAAGCTGCCACTGTTGGGAAATCTGGAGCCTTGTGTGTTTTCTGATAGCTGATGGCTGACCTGATGTTTAGAAAGCGGGAACATGATGCAGCCATCAATCAATCTCTACCACCAAATCTTGGAGAAAGCACCAGGTAATTCCGCCCATGGAGACTGCCTGCATCAGTTCCCTCTGAGCAAAAGCTGCTCTCCCAGAGAAGGGTGGGCCCTCTCCCTCCTTCCTGACTGGGCAGAGGAAGCCCCTTCCTCCCTGATTGTTCCAGAGAAGCAGGAAACTGATAAAGGCCCAATGGAACGTGCCGGCCCTTCCCTAGTCCAAGGGGCCAGTTCCGGATCTCAAGGACTTGGCACTGGACCTAGGACAGCCTGTCTGTCCCCAAGTCACAGCCCCTGGGGCTCGACACAGTCCTCTTTTGAGGTCACAGCCACCTGGAGGGGACTAGAAATTCTCCTGTTACATAGCTTCATCCCCATTCACTGCAGTGTAAAACTGCCTCTTGCTGGGGAAAGGGGCCAGACCTGAGGCTCAGGCTGGAGCTCTGGGAGGCACATGGCAGTGTGCTCATAGGCCCAGCAGATCACCGTGGTGAGGAGTATGGGTCCTGGGGCCAGGCTGCCTGGGTCTGAGTCCTGATCTAACACTTATTGGTTATGTAACTTTCGTTAAATTACTTCTCTGTGTCTCAGTGACCTCATCTGTAAAACAGATACAGTAAGAGTGCCCACCTAATCTTGCAGTTAATATATAGGTGAAACTCTTAATGCCAGTACGACGTAAGTGCTATATAAGTGTAGCTGCTATTCTTTATTAATGTTAAGCATTATTATTATTCTTTACGCAATTCTGGAGACCAGTGGAGACTCCAGCTGTTGGCATGTCCCTGCCAGCCCAGATGGGCAGTATCTCTTGGCCCCTCCTAGGGGCCCAGCACCCCCACATGATATAGCTACTGGGTGTCTCAGTTTGGAGATGTCTGTCTCTTATTTTAGACAATTTTTTGGTATTGAATAAATTAATTGATCTGCTAAGAGGTGGTAAACTTGAAGACATTCCTGCCTTCTTTGAATTGGCCAAGAAGATATCCAGCCGGGTGCCTTTGGAACCAGGGTTCAACTACTGCAGAGGTATCTACTGCTGGTGAGTTGGGTGTGGCGTGCTGAGGGCAGCGGTGTAGGAGCCCTGCTGGCAGCCAGGCTAGGCCTTGCTCTGCACAAAGGGAACAGAAATTCTGTCTCCAGGATACCTGGGCCCAGCAAGTGAGGGCCCACAGGGGCGGGGGTGCAACCTTCGGAAGTCAGGGAGAGCCTGCAGCCTCTGGGTGGAGGCCAGGTGAGGGCCACTTGTGTAGGCCACTGGCCTGCATCTGACACCCAGGTCCGACGCCCCTGTCTCCTCCAGGGGAGCTGGGAAACCAGCGATC
Organism: Callithrix jacchus; assembly: GCF_049354715.1. Classification (NCBI taxonomy): domain Eukaryota; kingdom Metazoa; phylum Chordata; class Mammalia; order Primates; family Cebidae; genus Callithrix; species Callithrix jacchus. Next base: position 76,992,033 of record NC_133518.1, read on the forward strand.
CAGCCTGTGTATTGTGCAGACTCACAAAGTGGCCCTTGTATATCCCTGTCCTGTCTGGGCCTCAGTTTCCCTCAGTGATTCTTGGCGTTTTCTCCACTACAGGCACACAGGGCAGCCCAACGAAGCCTTCAAGTCCCTGAACAAGGCTCGCAAGGACAGCACTTGGGGCCAGAGCGCCGTCTGCCACATGGCGCAGATCTGTCTGAACCCAGACAGAGAGGTTGTGGGCGGAGAGGCTTTTGAGAACCAGGAGGCCGAGATCAAGTAAGGGTGCGTCAGGGTAGGGACGGAACCCTGGGGAAATTAGGGAGAGTCTGCAGCCCCTGGGTGGAAGCCGGGTGAGGGCCACAGGGGCAGGCCACTGGCCTGCATCTGACACCCGGGTCTAATACCTGCAGCTACACGGAGAAAAAGGAGTTGGAGCAGCAGGGTGTGAGCACTGCCGAGAAACTGCTGTGTGAGTTTCACCCACACTCAGCCTCCAGCCAGACCCAGCTGCAGCTGCTGCAGGGCCTCTGCTGGCTGGCCACCAGGGAGAAGGCTAACATAGAGGCTGCGCTGGGCAGCTTCCTCCAGATAGCGCAGGCTGAGGTGTGGCTGGTGGGGACTGGAGGGAGTGGGTAGACGGTGGGGCAGAGGCTGACCGCCAAAGCATGCTGACATCCACTTCCCACCTGGTGTGCAGAAGGAGAGCATTCCTGCCCAGCTGGCCTTGGCACAAGCCTACGTGTTTCTGAAGCACATCCCCAAGGCACGTACGCAGTTGAAGCACCTGGCCAAGGCTCCCTGGATGCTGAGTGAGGCTGATGACCTGGAGAAGGGCTGGCTCCTGCTGGCCGACATTTACTGCCAGGGCAGCAAGTTCCACCGGCCTCAGAACTGCTGCAGCACTGTGTGCAGTACAACAAGGCAAGGGGGGCACACACATGGGCAGCAAGGCTGCGGAGAGCACTCCAGCTACTCCAGGGGGGCGAAGCAGGCTTTGCAGGCAGAGGCCGTGCGGAATAAGAACTAGTCAGGAAGAGGCAGGCCAAGGGGGCACACAGGCAACAGAATGGGAACCAAAATAGGAATGGGGATCAAGGGCAAGGACCGGGTAAGAGGAGGTGCATGGGGCGGGGCACGTCCAGAGGAGGGTACACTACATGGCAGAGAGAGATGGGAAAGGTTCACGGGTTCCAGCCTGGAGGGACTTTTGCAGGTCAGAGCAGGCCAGAAATGGGGGCGGCAGGACAGGAGGGCTGCAGGTAAAGGGGTTACACCAGCATCCTGGGTAGCTGAGAGGAAGGCACACAGCTGGCCTCTTGCAAAGGTGCAGGTACCCCTGGGGTCCCTTGGCAGTTTGGTTTATGGCAGCTCACATCTGTCTCTTGCCTGCTTCTGGTTCTGGTCCCAGTCCTACCCTGGCCCAGGGAACCAGCTGGGGCTTCCCCTCTGCAGAGGCTCTAACTGGCTTTCCCTACAGTCCTGCTACAAGGCCTATGAATACATGGGCTTCATCATGGAGAAGGAGCAGTCCTACAAGGATGCAGTCACCAACTACAAACTGGCCTGGAAGTACAGCTATCACGCCAGCCCTGCCATTGGTAAGGCAGCCAGCCGGGGTGTGTGTGAATGGGTGTGGGAGGGAGGTGGGCAGGAGGACCCCCGCCATTATTCCAGAACTCAAGGCCTGCACCCTAGCTGTTATGAGAACAGAGGGGTTCTCAGGTCATCAGGGTGCCACCATCTATGCTCTCCATGCCCCTGGTAGGTTTCAGACTTGCTTTCAACTACCTGAAGGACAAGAAATTTGTGGAGGCCATCGAGATCTGCCATGATGTAAGCAGGCAGCCTTGGCAGGGAGGCCTGGCGAGCAGTGGAGAAGCCTGCCTGATACTGCACACGCTTCTCTCTCTCTTCCAGGTCCTCAGGGAGCACCCCAACTACCCCAAGATCAGGGAGGAAATTTTGGATAAGGCCCGAAGGTCCCTGAGGCCCTAGCTGCGGTCAAGGGGCCTTGCCCAGCAGAAGCCGTCAACCTACTGAAGTGCAGAGAAATGGGAAGTGGGTCAGTGCAGACGGGACTCAGAAAATGACATATTCCTCCTCATTTCTTTCTTTCTTTCTTTTTATTAATTACATTCTTCTCCTTTATTAATTACATTCTTCTCCGTGTCTATGGTATATGTGGTTTACTTTGAATCATGTCTCATCCGCCCTAAGGGCCACCCCAAAGCTCTATGTTTTTAAGGCACAGTACATTTTGCTCTGGGAAGAAAGACATCAACTGGCTTAACTTTTGCTGAGCTCACTGGGCATTTTCTAACAGACTCCGCTTTTATCCCACATTCTTTGAGGGGCTCCTAGTGGAGTGTGGCTGAAAAGAATCCCCTTCAGCCACTTTTCAATGGTTTTTGACCTTCTCCTGTCTGGTCTCCAGGATCCTGGAGCTAACGAAGCAGCTGCCCCACCCTGCCGGGCTACCCCTGAGTCTGCCTGGCAGTGGGCCCAGACAGGAGGACCAGCTGCACAAGGCCCCCACAGCCCAGGCCCCGTGTGAGAGGGCCCACCCTGTCGGTGCATTCTGTTTCTCTTGCCCTCACCATTCCCCACCAAGTACACCTGGCTTCTTCTGGTCCTTACCACTTTGAGACAAACCTGACTACCTGTACCTGGCACAAGGAAATACATTCCGAGAAAAAGTAGTTCTCACTTCAGCTAAAAGACATTGGCCACTAACATCCTCCAGAAACCCTTTTAAGGTCTTAGGGGGAAATGCAATGGTCCCTATTTAGATGAATAATGTTAGTTAATTGCAACTGGCAAGAGGGTGACAAAGGCCACCTTTGCTGTGCTCCCATTATCCCTCCTCCTCGATGTCATTAAGGATGGCAATAATGGGACACTCCGTCCTCAGGGGCTGGAACTCTGAACTAGGAGTCAGGAAGCCTAGGATCTCCTGATGTGACCTTCCTAGGTCTCTTCCCCTCTCTGGGTCTTAGTGTCCCCATTTGTGGCAGGAAATTAGATGTCTCCCAGATCATGGCACAACTCTCTGCCAGTGATACACAGCAAACATTTTAAAGTTCAGTAACTGTTTACACATCATTTGTACATAACATAGAAAACCAAGCAGCACAGCAAACTCAGACATTTATGGGGGCTGTTCCATGAGATGCATTTAGCTTTAAAGCACATTGATATAATTGATTTAAAGAAAGATTATTATTTAAAGAAAATGCTTAGTCGAATGCAGATATGGGCAGTTTTCAAGAGCAGTTGTCCAGTGACTAAGGTTTGGGAACAGTGGACAGATGAGGTTCCCTTTGGAACAGTGTGAGTTCCCTGATGGCCGCTGAGCGTGGTTTTTATAACACACTGCTGATCACAAACACGTTTTTTTGGAATAAGCTGGGGATACCATCCTTCCTACGGGAAAACCCTGTCTCCTTTTCTGTGCTCTGCTTTACAACCCTGTTTTGTTGGGACAGGTTTGCTGAGAGGCAGGTCTATCTATATGGAGAAAGATGCTGGAAAGGGATTGTGCATTGATGATGTTTTTATTGTAAAACCTAGATTGTCTTCCTTTATCTAAAAACAAAGAACCAAAACTAAGAACCCTGTGGCCCTAGATGAGAGTAGGCAGGCCTCAGTCCAGCCATGGTCTGAGTCCATGGGGTGGAAGCCTGTTGGGGCTCCCTGCCGGACTGCTGGAGCTGAGGGCTGCCACCCAGACCACCAGGGCAGTCAGAGCGACCTTGATTGCCCTTGGAGGAACCCGGGTCTTAGATTGTGCATGCTGAAGTAATCTCTACAAAACGCTCTCCAGACACCGGTGAAGAATAGACAGGTCAACTCAATGTACCAGCATACTCTACCCCGAGAAGCCTAAGGCCTGGTTATTCCCCGCCAAGCTGGTTGCAGGGACATACTGCCCCACCATAGGCCAGACGTCAAACCATAAGTCCTCTAATGGCACTGATACGGCCATGTGGCCATGTCCATGCATGTCTAGAGGCAAGAGACAGATACCTAAAGGGTGACGGGACAGGAGGCCAAAAAGGATTAAATATATAGAAAAAGAGTGGCAGGAACGTGAGAACTGATGGAAATTGCAAACATGTACACAGGACTTGCATGTTCCAGGCACTCTAAGTGCTTTGTAAATATGAACTAAACAAGCTTATGAGGTGAGCAGTGTTACTATTTCCATGCGGTATTGAGGACACCCAGGCACAGAGGGAGTAATTTGCATAAATCACCTCACCAGGTAGTAGAAAATCTGAGATTCAAACCCAGCATTCTGGCTCTGCCCTTACCAGTTAAGCCAAAGAGATGAGTGAGCCCAGTGCAGACCGAGGCAGATAGAGCAAGGAGACCCAAGTCAGTTCTCCTCTGGCGGTTCCTCCTTCCAGCTCTTGTACAAACCACTATCATTCCCAAGGAGGAGGTCAACCTTTCTTAGGTCCCCAGACTGGGGCTCCCCAGAGCAGGGTGTGGCCTACTCCTCTGGCCTGCAGCCCAGCTGAGCTGCCAGGGACAGGTCAGACAGGTCTGGCTGGTGCAGAGGGATGAGGTTGTGAAGCTTTCCCCCTGCCCTTCCTGCTGCCCCCTGCTTAAGTCCCCAGGGACCACAGCTGCTAAGTAAGGCCATCAGCAGGCCTTGACCAAACATATCCCGTTGCCCCGCCTCCACTCAGGTTGGTGAATTCACCCTCAGGACAAGGCCTCAGCTCCGTGTGTGTAGGCAGGAGGGTGCCCTCACCCATCCCCAGCAGATGGTCCCATGTCAGAAGACCCTGCTGCTGTTCCTCCCCATCCAGGTTACCACTGGAGAAGAACCAGTTAATCCAAAGGAAAAACTGCTGGATCTGCCTGGCCAGCCTCTCAACTGGCTTTCTGCCTCCTATTTGACTGGCTTGCCTGGAAAGAGGCCCAATGTGCTGGGTGTGCCGACTCCTAACCCCCCAACTCAGCCTGTGTCCATGCGGCCCTGCAGGGCCTGTCTCCCTTCCATCTCCATTGCCCCTGCTTCCCACCCCACAGATACAGACCACACTGTTAAAAATAAAGCTTCTTTATTGGTACCTGTAAGCTCAGGTACAAGGTGTTCCCACAAGCACACAGGCTGGCAAGGCCTCCTGGGCAAGGGGGCAGGCCCAGAGCCTGCATTTCTTGGCACAGACACAGAGAGAAATGGAATAAATTATAGTTCTGACACTCAGGGACAATGTAGAAATTATGATGCGAAATTAAACGTTAGCAAACAAACAGTATAAAAGCCCTCAGGAGCCACCCCTCGCCAACTGGCCTCAGGGCATGGGCAGGTGGGCCAGGCTGAAGTGCAGTGCCCAGAAAGCCCTGAGATAATAGGCTGGGGCATGGTTTGTACCCTGAGGTAGGCCCCTTGCCCTCTCTGGGCCTCCTGTTTCCTCCTTCCTCCTACATCCCTGGGCCTAGAAGAAAGGCTGTGGCCTTTGGGGAAGGGGAAGATGGACAGAGGGCAGGAAGTGGAGAGGGCAGGGTGGGGCAGAAGGGAGTTTTGGTCACAGCTGGTTAGCCCAGCCTCTCCCCCTACCCAGATGATGTCCTTGGCCAGCCCCTGCCTGCAGAGCCATCCAGGAGCCAGGCAGCGGACATAGCTCATAGAGCTCAAATCCACACCTAGTCTACACTAACGCCCAGGCAGGGCAGGGTGTAGGAGTACAAGGCAAAAGGGGCTCCTGAGGGCCTGTGCCCACCCCACCCCTGGCACTCCCCACCCACCAGAGAGGAGCAACCAAAGCCTCCTCTATCTCCCAAATAAGTTATGGAAATAAATTACAGTCTTCACAGTCCAGAGGATTTAGCCACCCATGGGTCTAGGGCTGAGGGTGGCAGAAGCCACCTCATTTCAGCCGTCTCACAGTCCTTGGGTTAAGGAACATCACACAAAGACCAAGCTCCAGGGAGCCACACTTTCTCCTCTTCCAGGTACACGTTATGGAGATGGAAGAGCAAGCTGTGGGTGTGGGGGGCCCAGCAGCTCAAAGGGGTACCCCCCCCAATCCTCTCTTCAGCACAGAAAAGTTAAAACAAATAAATAAATCCGGGGAGTTGTATGAAAACCAGGAGTGTGCGCATGGCACCTGTGGGTGAGCCAGCCCGTGGGAGACTGTTACACAGAGACTCTGGGGAGCCCCACAATTACAAGAAAGCAGCAACAAGGCTTTGGGGCTGGGAAAAGGCATCCTGGTCCTCACACCGGCACAGGCTCCATCAGAGATGCCGGGGCAGTGTCCTCAAACTGGCTGTTGATAAAGGGATCTAGGGCTTCGGCGGCCGGCTCGGAGAGGCCCATGAGGGACTCCAGGAAGCAAGTGCTGGCATCCCCAGGTGGACAGGGGCCAGGCAGGGGGAGGTGAGGTGCCTCAATATTGTCCAGGCCGCCAGATACCTTCTGTGATGTGTAGTGAGGCCCCAGACTATAATCTGGCAGAGCCTGGAGTAACTCAAAGGAGTCACAGGAAGACAAGCTGAGATCCACTGAGCTGCTCTGGCCAGTGTCCACGCCGGGTGGCACTGAGGTGCCAGGAAAGCTGCCTTCTCTTGACCCTTCAAGGCCACCATTTAGGAAGCAGCTGGCATCCAGATTGGCATTTTCATCCAGGATGCCTGATGCGAAGCTACAGCCAGAATAGCTGTGGGTCCAGCTGGCCAGGCCACCAGGGTCACTAGTACCAAAGATGTCAGCTGGATGGAAGCAGCTGAGGTTGTCCAGGTTCCCCGCACTCCCTTCCTCCTCCTCCTCCTCCTCCTCCCCGCCGAGGTCAGAGTCACTGAAACTCAGGATCCGTGCCAGGCTGTCATCATCCACGCCAGGCTGGAAGCCGGAGCCAGGCAGGCCTGGGTGGGTGGGGCAGTCAGGGGCCTCACTGGCACCCGATGCTGAGGAAGATGCCCTGGAGGAGTCAGTCATGTCGCTGCTGCAGCTGTTGTCTCCCAGCTCGTTGCTCATTGTCGGCTTGGCCAGTGGGAAAGTGGGGACCAGGGTCTGCTCACCAGGGCTGGGCAGGCTGCCCTGAGCAGGGGCCTCCAGGTCCCTAAAGCTCTCAGCCTCCTGCTCCAACTGCAGGCGGGTGAGTGTATGGATGAAATGGGTCTGAACTCTGGCCTGATTAAACTCCACACGGCCCATGGGGTTCTCACAGCCCTCCTTGCAGCAGCCACAGGGGAACGCTGTGTGGTCCATCTGCAGAGAAAGTAAAGGTACAAGTGAGGATTCCGTGGAGTGCAAACAAGTCCCCAGGCTCAGGTTCCCCATCCCAGCCCGGGCCAGCCACCACACCTGGCACTTGATGCCTGCCAAGCTGCAGCTGCAGGTCTCAGGGTCGCAGACCCCATCACAGTGACAGCCACAATCCTCCCGGGATTGGCGCAGTGCCAGCAGCTCCCGCTTCTCTTCCCGATCGATCCTTCGCACGCCTGAAGCCCTCAGCAGAGCCTGACGTCGTCGGGCTGGGTATGGCTGCAGGAAGCTCACTTCTTCCAACCGGCCACCTGCCACAGCAGCCGCCAAGTCCTCCTCCAGAGAGGCGTCATTGATGGCATCCACGGCAGGCGGCAGCCCTGCCTCTGTTTTGGGTACCCCAGTGGCCAACAGCTGCATCCACAGGAGAGAGGGATGTGAGAGGCACAGACAAGTCCGCCCCAAGTGCTCACCCTCCCACTGCTAGTGCTTAATCTGTGATGGGCACTGTGTGTGACGGTGAACAGGATAGCCAAAATATTGTCCTCAGGGCATCTGAAAAGATACCCTACTCATGGCATTCCCTAGATCATCAACAGACTCCCTTCCCTAACCAGTCAGATACGAAACCCCCAATCCGTATCTACTCCACTCCCCCCTCTCCAAAAAGTTCAGATGCAGGCATGATGCCTCCAGCCCCTGAGGCAAACAGACAGGAGCTTGTATGTGCCTCCTCTGCGGACAACCCAGGTGACAGACGCCAATGGAACCAATCACTCGGCCCGAGGACCTGTTTCCCCATATACATAATGAGCAAGTCAGCACCCACCCCTGGTATGCCCGCCCCTCGAGGAGCTGCCTCAGGAAGTGGGCACAGAGAGGGCTCTCTACCTTCCACTGCAGCATCTCCAGCTTCTCCTCTTTCAAGCGCTGGCGGAGCTTCTCGCGCCGTGCTCGGGCTTGTTCCTGCGCAAACTCAGCCAAAGAGAAGCGGCGGCAGGCACTGTGGCGAGGGGCCATGCCCAGAGTACAGCCGCCACGGCTGGGCACACTGGTGAAGCCCTGGCAACGGGGGAAGTAGAAGACGGTGATCCCATCAAAGGCTACCCGGCCTGGGCGCTCCCGGCGAGCCCGCTTCAGGATAGACAGGGCTGCAAAGCAGGCAAGGACGGGCTGGGGATTAGTTTTTGCTGAGGCACGACACACCTCCAGGAACATCCTGCCAGAGTGCCCTCGCCTCCCACCTCCACCCGCCTCCAGCACCACACCATGTCAGCACTGGATTATGGTTATCTACCAGGCCAAGTGACCGTGGTCATAAGGTTACGCACGTTTCCTATGCGTGTTAGCCATGTGTAGGTCCTGTGCACAGTTTTCTATTGTTTTTTCTCCATTTGTAGAATTTCTGTATTTTGCAACAGGTGTAAAAAGGCTTTCCGTTTTCAAGTTAGTGTTTACTGATTAATAAACCATGTACTGGTATTTTCGCTATAGTGAACCGTGACAAATTACCATATAACGGTCAGATATTGGGAATTCCTTATATTTCAACTTACTATATGAATTTTGGACCCAGCTAGCAGCGGGAATTCCCTTCTAAAAGGTTTTCTGTTTGTACTGTTAGAGTCTATGTGCTAAAAATTATATTCTTTTTATGTGTGACGCACAGATATACATATACTACATAGAAAGGTAAACAGCACATCTACTGTATTAAAATTGTATGGGGGTGGGGAATTAGGAGAAAGTGTCTAAATAGACTTCCTGGGGAGCAATCATGAAAAATAAAACCCAGAAACACTGCTCTAGGGCCATCTTTGTCAGTCTGGAATCACAATTACACAAGCTTGAAAATAACCAGGAAAAACCCCTTTTCACTTTGTTCAGGCAAAACCGGACAGCATTTTGACAGGAGAGGGACCGGCCTGACAGGCCTCCGTGGCCCAGAAGCATGGGGCGGGGAACTCCAGCAGTTCCCTCTGTGGGAGGGTAGGGTGCTCATTGGAGAAACGAAACTGGAACAGAAGGGAGGGGCCAGAGCCGGAAGGCGCCGAGGGCACTCTGCGAGCTGCATCCTGGATGTCATTACTCCCAAGGTCAAAGGTGAACTAGCTGGGCTCAGATGCCACTGGACAGTGGACACTGAGTGACCAGTATATCATAGTTTGTGAGAGCTACCCCCAGAGGCCTGCAGAGGCCAAAAGCATTTGTCAGGGACCTCTAAATTTCATCTTTCAGGAAGGAAGGCAGGTGAGGGAATTCCCAGGGGAGGGAGGACTCACGGGTAAAACTTCTGGGGCCACAGAAGTCATGGTCAGGCAGGGGCATGTGATCCCAGGGCCCTTCCTCCTCTGAGTCCCAGGCACGGGAGACAGAAGAGCTTGGAGAGCAGGAGCGAGATTGGCACCCAGAGGAAGAGGAGGAGGAGACAGAGGAGTTGTCCTCATCCAGCTGGTCAAATTTCCTCTTCAACAGCCCAGTCATGGTGGTACACGGAGTGCTCTGCGACCGGGGACAGATGGCCTGGAATGGGAATGAGAAGGTTCTAAGTGGCAGGCAGGCAGCAGCAGGTGGGCTCCTCATCCCTCCCACTTCCCCTCCAAGGCATCCCAGACCCTGACTTCTGCCCTCCAGCCCTCTCTGTGGAGCTCTGTGTGTGGTGGGGGACACAGTCTCCAGGAGAATCTCTGCACAAGACACAGAACCTCCCTCCCTCCAAACTAATGTGCAAATCCATGATCCGGCATTTCAAACTCTCACCTCTGCCCAAAGCCTTCCCAGGCACCAGGCACCTTCCCCACCACCTCCTACAGCATACGCAAACATGCATCCACACCAGCAGGGGCAGGAGGCAGACAGATCAGCAGATGGACTGGCAGACCTCAGCCTTGGCCTCACTCATTCCCCGACAGGAATCCTGGGGGCTGACTCACAGGCTGGGTGATTCACACGCTCGAATCTGTGTGCCTGTGTGTGTGTCTGTACGCCCCACAGCCCCACAGCCCGCACAGCCCTGGTATGCTGGCTCTGCTACCTCCTCATCCTCTAGCACACCCACACAGACACGCCACCGTGCACACAGGCAGGGCTGCGGGCCCTTGCTCCACCCTAGCCAGGCACTCTGGGGAACAGGCCGGCTTTGACTCTGGCCTCCATTCCTAGATGGAGTATGTTTCTGAGCCCCTCCCCTCCTGGTGTGGGAGCTTCTCAGACTTTCCCTTAGAAACCCCCGCTCCCCTGTCAAGAAGTCTCCTGACTCCAGGCCCGTGTGACCACAGCCACTCAGGATGTCTCTTTAACATCTCATTCAATCCTAATGTCCAAAATCTCTCCTGTCTGTGGCTTTGTGACACGGAGCACCCCACGACACAACACTGTCTCCCGTGTGAGAGTCTCGGCCCTCAGCAGAAGTAGAACCAGAGACTTCCACAGCCAGCTGGCCTTATCCAGGGATAAAAGACTTGGGGTTTCTTCCCTGGAATGCTTCAACAAATAATGGCCCTTCCCAAGGCTTGGCAAACCCCAGAGGACTCAATCCCAAAGGCTGAGTACAGCCACCTTGTCTCTGCTGCTCCAGCTGTGCCTCTGGGGAGGTCAGCAGGGGGGAAAGGGAAAGGAAACTGAAGCTGAGGGCGAGGCCCCAGTGCTGGGGAACCCTCCCCCCACTGCCATCACAGGAAATGAGAGAGAACAGGAAAGACCAACCAGAAGGCTGCCTGGGTCTCCTCTGCTCAGGTGTCCTTTCCAAACACTCCTTCCCCCTCTTCCCAGCTGCCTTGGAAAGTCCCCAAATCCTCAGGGTCTGCTGTCACCTTTACTAACTTGATGCTTACCCCAGGGACAGCCTCCCCTAGGCAGGCCTGAGAGAAGCAAGAAATCTCCCTCCCTGGCCAATCCCCCACCCTGGGCCTGGGGGAAGAAGACTCACAGATGTTTCCGGGGGCTTCTCTGTGGGTAGTTTCTCAGGCTTGGCACCCCCCCTCCAAGGGTCAAACCACAAACAAAAACAACCCAGCTCCCAGCTGACCCGCAGGCTCTCCCAAGAGGTGGGGGATTCATGTCCCAGAGTCAGACGTACACACACATACACACATGCAGAGACCACACGGAAACACACATATGGACAAGCGACACCCACACATCCTGTCCCCATTGCATCCTGCCAAGAGACCCCATCCTTTCCCAAGTTCCAGATGCCATCTACAGGGTCCTGAATGCCTCCTTCACACACGTCCAGCCTGAGACCCCAGGACCAACCTGAGACCCCCAGGACCCACTGCCCACTTGGTATCTCCACCCAGCCGTCCCCTAGAAACATATAATTCTGCAGGCCCCAAATCGAACCCCTTGTCTCTGTTCCCCACCCCCCATGCCATCTGTTCCTCTTCCTGTGTTCCCTATCTTAGTAACAGCCCCACCACCCACCCAGTCACTCAAGCCAGAAACCTGCAGTCATCCTCAACTCCTTCCTCTATCTCCCTCGGTCTACATCCAGGCACCCGTGCCTGGGAGTTCACGCAAATCCATTTAATCCACACAAAGCCAGGAACAGACCCAGTAGGTATCGTGGAGGCCACCTGGCATAGTGTTAAGAACCTCGGCTCCAGAACCAGACTGCCTGTGTTTGAACCCTGGCTCCACTATTAATTGGCTGGGTAATCCTTGGCAAGTTCCTTAACCTCTCTGTGCCTCCAATTCTTTGTCTTAAGACCTCACAGGATTGAGAAGTTTAGAGGAATCAGTACATGTCACGCGTGCTTAGATTAGTGGTAAGTGCTCAGTGAATGTGTGATTCCACACTGCAAAAAAAAAAAAGAAAAAAGAAACGCGCTCCAGCTCCTGGATGCACACGACACAGATGATCTCACAGACATCATGGAGTGAAAGAAGCCAGACACGAAATACGTGCAAACGTTCGCTAATCCGCAATGATTTAAGTCAGAGCAGTGGTTCCCCAGGGGAGGGAAGGGGACACCCTGGAGAGAGTCACGAGGGAAGTTTTCTGGGGTCAGGGGTAGGGGCTGGGGGACCTGTGAAAGTTCCATGTTGATTTGCATGGTGGTTACATGGATGTCTAAAATTGCAAAGCTTCATCTTATATACACAGAAGATTTATATACTTCATGTATTTTATTCAGGTTACTGTCAATCTAAAAAGTTTACTAACCTTAACATGTCTCTGCCCCCATAGCTGCTACCCCATGTCCCTCTGCCCCTGCCCTCTTTCCCCGGCCGTTCTTGATCCTGTAGCCAGGATGACGTTCTTAAACCACACATGTAACTGCCACTCCCACGCCTAGAACCACTCTAGAGCTCCCCTTGGGGAAGCCTGACCTTAGGATCAAGTCCAGAATTCAAGCTGAAGCTGACCTGGCCACTGCTTCCCTCCCTCCACCCTGCTCTCTACACTCCAGTTGAACCTGCAGTTCCCCTAATGGCCATGTCCCCACTCACCTCCCGGCCTCTGCGCAACCCAGCCTCACTCCCTTTCAGAAAGTCACCACTCGAGCCTCCTGAATCCCCCACTCCTTCCCCCTGCATCTCTGCGCTCCTGCTGCGGACTGAGTATCGTATCCTACCAAAATTCTTATGTGGAGACTGAATCCCCAGTGTCATGGTATTGGGAGGTGGGGCCTTTGGGAGGTAATCAATGAATAACACCTATTAGCGCCGTTATAACAAGTGACACAAAAGAGATGGTCTCCCTCTCCAACATGAGCTCAGACCCAGCAAGAAGGTGTCCATCTGCAAGCTGAGAACAGGGCCCTCATCAGGCTAACTGGAGCCTTGATCTTGAACCTCACAACCTCCCAAGGTGTGAACATCTTTGGAGTAAGCCACCCAGTCTACGCACTTTCTATTATAGCAGCTTTCAAAAGCCCTGCTATTTCCCCATCACAGACCTTATCTGACCAGACTGCAAGGGTCTCATTGCTCATCTGCCTCACGCTGAGGGCATCTCTGGCTGCCACTGTGCCCATGCCCAGGACACAGTCTGGCATAGAGAGGGCACCTGATAATATCAGAGGTAGGCAGCCCAGCCCTGCATATCAGGTATGGACCCGATTGCACAGGCAATCCTACGCACATGAGGTTGCTGAGGGCGAGTGGTCAGCATGACCTTCTCCTGCTCCTGTCATGGTTAATTTAAGGGCGGGAGGAGGTGAGTCACATGTCTATCTCTCAGCTGTGCCAGAGGGTGCAAGCAAGAATGGTGCTCAGAGGGGTGGCTCTGAGGGCAGGAGAGGGAAGCTCTGGCTGCAGGCAGGTGCCAATGAAGGCGATCCCAGGAGGCTCCCTGTTCCCCAAGAGACAGATGGAGAGAGCTGTCAGGAAAGCAGGCTCAGCCACACACCGCGGCTCTGCCTCAGGATGTCCGCAGAAAGATAACTTAAGGTGAGGAGTGATGACCTCCAATTCTACAGGCAGGGACACAGAGACACAGGGAGGCTATGGCCATGCTGCAGGTTCTAATGATGAACAATGTCTTGCAAATCTGCAGAGCTGGAATGAAATGAGAAATTACCTCCTCCCTGATTCTCCTCTGGAGAAAGAGAAGGGAAAAAGTTCCCCTGGTTCTCGTGTTCCTCTGTCCCACCTGGGAATCCAGAGGCTAAGCAGAGGCAGGAGATGAGACAAAAAGATTGAGCCAGAGACACGGGAGAGGCCAAGTCAGAGGGGGAATGAGAGATAGTGAGAATCTAAGAAAAGTGTCAGACAGTGAGTCAGAGGGTGGGGGAGGGGCCCTCAGCAGCTACCCAGGAATCAAGATCCTGACCGTGGCGCTGTTCCCAGGCTGAGCAAGGCCCCTCCTAGGGTCCCAAAGGAAGGAAAAGCAGCTCTCAGGAGCTGGCTCAGACAGAAATACCACACCACGGAGGAACCCCAGAGACAGGCCCTGAATCAAAGAGAGCCAGGCTTCTTCTGGGATCTCAGCCCTGAGAATTGGGCAGCCCTCCCGCCACCACACACAGGCGCTGACAATCCCCCACTCTAGTGGCCACAATTATCAACACGCTTAGGTCACACCGTTCGAATGCAGGAAAGGCCACATCACCCATGGGCACCAAGCAACCAAAGGCTGTTTTTGAGAGGTGGGGGTGGGGCTCGAAAAAGTCACAGCAAGTCCTCGGTCCACCTGGCAGTCCCACCAGTGCCCCAGGCCTCAGCCCAAGCCAGTCGTAGGGAGGGGGCACCTTTAGCTGCCTCCACCCCCTTCAGGAATCTGAAGAATGTGTCCTTTAACCTCAGAGCCCCAGGCCTTGGCCAGTCCCCCCAAAACGCTTGGAGTCACATGACCCCTGGCCCTCAGGAACAACTTCCTGGGAGAAGGGGAGGGCACCTCCTAGCACCTAGAGCCCCCACTGAAAAACCAGCCTGGGTGGCCCAGAGAGGGCAGACAGAAAGCGTTGGCACCTCCTCCCCCAAGCATCCCTCTGAAGGAGAGCCGAGTGAGGGACAGTTCCTCAGCTCTGGCCTCCAGGACCTGGCACAGGAAAGGTGCCAAATGTTTGCTGGCTACATGAAGCACTTGTTCCTGCAGAAGGGGAATTGCACCTGACAATGACTACTCCCTCCACCTAAGTGGGGCTTCTTCCCTCTCTCATTCATTAATTCAACAAATACGCACTAAGCTCACATATGTGCCATGCAGGGTTGCAGGAACTCGAGCATGCAGGGAGCAAAACTTACACCGCCGCTGGGGCCTTCTTTGAGCTCTGAGTTGAGCGGGAAGGACAAACAGAGTAGGGTGCTAGGATGGAGGGTCTGAGGGTGGGACAGGGTACAGCTGGGGTGAAGGTAGGTCCCTCCCAGAGGGGCTCCGCGTGGGTAAGGAACTTGAGCAGACTGGTGATCCGAGGAGGGGCGGCCTCGAAGGGGCTGAGACTGGGCTCCAGGGCAGGCTAGCCCGAGGGCACGTCAAGCCACAGAGGGCTGAAGCAGGGAGTGACAATGCCAGCTTTGCATTTTAAAAGCTCCGGGAGTGGAGGGGGCGTGACTGCTGGAGGCGCAGCCAGAGCCAGGTGAGATGACAGGTCAAGGGCACAGGAGAAAGGCAGATACCAGGGTGTGGAGCTGGAAGAGGGCAGGGCTGTCAGGGATGCAGGGAGCTGATGAGTTACTATCCAAAAGGCTTGAGACTTCTGGGGGGAAGCGCTGGGTGGGCAGCGGGAGGCAGGGAGGGACCCTCTGGTGTCAGGAGTGTGGGCTCCGCCTGTGTGTGATGGTGCCGGGCGCGGGAATGACTAAGTTTGTGACTGTGGCTGTGGTGTGGGCATCTCCACAGCGTGTGCCTGTGAATGGGCCCCGGGGAGGAGAAACTGAGGAAGGGGAAGAAGTACGTGCCACGGAAGGAGAAGTGCGTGGGAGACAGTCTACGTGTGCCCGCGGGTGGCCGGTGTAGCTGCGCCCGTGACTCACAGCGGTGGCCTCCGAGAGTGACGGCGACTGACAAACAGGTGAGCCTACGACACAATCCCTCCCCCCTTCCCCCTCCTCCTCCCGGGGTCCGTGACTCACCCGCCTCCCTCCCGCTCATGCATCCACGCCCTCCCCGACCCCCGCCGGCCGGGGGCGCCCGGCACACGCCGCAGCTCCCGCCGCGTCCCCGAGGGGGGAGTCCGAGGAGGAAGGCGACAAATGTCACCTGCTCCGGCCACGCGAGGAACTTCTGAAAAGTTCTCAGGCAACTGGGTCAAAAGGAAACTCGCCCGCGGGCGCACGCCCCCGTCGCCTCGCCGCTGCCGCGCACGCCCGGCTCTGTCCCCACTCGCGAACTCGGGGCGCCGCCACTTCTCTCGGGGGGCCGGCGGCGGGCGGGGGAGGGGAGCCCAAAACCCGGGACTCCTCCAGCCCGGGCCCCCGGCCCCCGACTCCAGCGCGGCGCGCAGTCAGGGCCGGGCCGGGCAGCTCCCGCCCAGGGTGCCGGGGAGCGAAGCGCAGGGGCCGGAGCTGCGGTGCCGCTCGCGCTGAACGCCCCCTCCCCGGAGTCCCGGCCGGCCGGGCCCAAGGCCCTCGGCGCTCACCTGCGATCCGGACGCTCGCGGAGGACACCGGCGCCACCTGCGCCCCGGCCGGGGACGCCCCCCGCGCCGCGACTCTGTGCGCTCGGCCCGGCGGCCGGCGGTCCCGCAGCCCCTCGCGACGCGCGTCCGGCAGCGGCGGCGGCGGCGGGAGACTGGAGACTGGCTGCGCCCGGCCCCGCCCGCCGCTCCGCCCTCCTCGTCAGTGGAAAACTCCGGGGCTCAGGCGCTGACGCACGCCGGGCCTCCCGCCAGGCCGCCCGCAGCCCCGCCCCGGAGGCACCGCCTTCTCCCCCGCCCGGAGCGCGGAGCCGGGAGGCGGGAGCCGGAGCCTGGAGCCTGGAGCCTGGAGCCTGGAGCCTGGCGCAACCGCCGGGGCCTCCCTGCGGACTCTGGCCCCGCGACGGAGCCTCCCCCGCAGCCCGCTCCCGCCGCGCCCGCCCCGCCCCGCTTCCAGCCCGGTCCCTACAGGCGCGGGCGACTCCCGCCGGCAGAGATCCCCACCTCGCCCCACCGCCCCAGTTTACAGATGGGTAGACTGAGGCCCGGAGCACCCCGTAACTCGCGAGGCCACCGGGCTAGACAGTGGCAGAGCCGACGTCTCCCGGACGTCTCCACCCCGCCCCTCTAGAGGCAGTTTATTATATTCCAATCTAAACGTTCCCTCCTCCGCCCCCACCCCACCACCCACCCTTAGATCCGCCGGAAAAGTAAACTGTGGCTGGAGAGGAATCTGGGGTGTGTGGGGAGCGGGGAGGCGGGGAGCAGGAAGGATGGATGTCATCAGCGGGCCTGAACATCACCTCTGCCCACGGGCCAAGAGACCCTTCCCTGCAGAAGTTCCGAACTAGGTGTTCTTGGAACCGGCTTCCCCACTCCCACCTCACCCTTCCCTTGAAAAAATGAAAAGGCTAGTTTCTTCCGGGCCAGACCTTGGCCACTTAAAATGGCCCACTGCCTTCCCTGCTCCCGCCAAGGCCTTTCCTGACTCGGGGCCAACCCTCCCCGTACGGCCTGCCCTGAGGCCAAGTCCTGGCCCAGTAGCCCACCCTCGGCCCCACTTCCCAACCGCAGGGCCGCGTCTACCCGTCCCCTCGAGCGTTTCCACCCTCACACTTTGGCTGCAGCTGGTCTTCTCAACTGGAATGCTCTCCTGCCCTCTCTCTGCTTACCAGAGTCCCAACGCCTTTAAGGGCTCAGCTTGCACTGCCTCCTCCAGGGAGCCTTCGTGGGATCGGACCCTCCCCTCCCAGTCCTGCTCCCGCTGCATTCTGGGTTCTTCTGACTGTCCAAGATGAATGCTGTCAGCCACTAGCCCAGCCCTCAGGATTCCATTCTACCTTTCTCCAGGTGGGGGTGGGGGCGACTCCTGCCTGCCTGGATGGCCTCTGGGGTGGAGATGATGGTGAGAGCCCTCTTCAGCCACAGCTGTGTATGCAGAATGGCAGGGGGCTACCCCACTCTACCTTTCCTGGAAGAACAATGGGAGGAAGGCAGGTTGGAGGAAGATGAAGGCCCTGTCCTTCCGGATGCTGGAGTGGGTACCTGGGGGCCTGCAGGGGGAGGTGTCTGGGCAGCTGGAGCCAAGCTTCCAACGGCTTCCCAGTACCGTCCTGATGAAGTCTCAACGCCTTGGGGCCTACAAAGCCGGAATAATTTGGCCTGTTCTCACTTTTGCAGTCTCACCTCTCTCTTCATGCCCTCATTTCCCCCTCCCTTCCCCACGCCATTAATGTGTGCATGTCGTTTTGTCGATTCATGTGTGTGTTTGTTTTTCTTGAGGTGGAGTCTCAATCTGTCGCCTGCGCTGGAGTGCAGGGGCTTGATCACGGTTCACTGTAACCTCCACCTCCCAGGTTCAGGTGATTCTCCTGCCTCAGCCTCTTAAGTAGCTGGGATTACAGACACCACACCCAGCTAGTTGTTTGTATTTTTAGTAAAGATGGGGTTTTGCCTCATTGGCCAGGCTGGTCTCAAACTCTTGACCTCAGGTGATCCACCCACCTCAGCCTCCCAATGTGCTGGAATTGTAGGCATGAGCCACCGCGCCCGGCCAGTTCATGTGCTTTTAGTATTAGTCCTGCTGCTTTCAGTTGTATTTCACACATGAGGTATGATTCTGTCCCAGCCTCACCTGTACCCTTGCCCCTCACAACCCTGATGGACTGCTCTCCAGCCCTGTTGGCCAGTGGTCAGTTCTCAGAGTATGTCCTGTTTCAGACTTTCAAGGATGCTGATGGATCCCACCTCGCACCTGCCTTGCACCCACTTCGTTGTGTGGTTTCCTTGTGCATTTTTCGTGCGGTGTCTGTGAGCAGTGGGAAGGCAGGAGCAACTTTGGACTTGATCACTGCTCTATCTTCAGTGCTTGATGAGAACTTGCATACACTAAACATGCCCAGTAAATGGGTAAAGTTGCTAGGGCTCACGGAGAGGGCAGGGCCAGAGGTGGCAGTGGCTGGATTTAACGCCACTAGCACACGGAAGCTACGTGTAGCTGAGAGCGTGCAGGAAGGAGCTTAAAGGCCACAAAGCTGTGTGTCTGTGTGACTCAACTCTCAGAGCTTTAAGGGGTAACCCCCCAGGCCACACATCCTCCAGCACCCACCTCAGACCTCAGCTGTGCTCTCACTGTGGCTGCCAGCTACATACAGTGCTGGTCCCAAGGAATCCTTTCCACTGCCTGTCTCTGATCTCCAGGCCAAGTTTCCAGGCAGAAGAGGGGTTTCTCTGATACCCAGAAGTAAAGTTCTGGTTTGGTTTCTGTCCCTGCCTCTCTCTTTCCCTCTCTCTCTGGACTTTAGCTTTTCAATCTGTAAAATGGAGGCATTGGACCAGAGAACCTCCACCAGTTTCAACATTCCTCGACTTAGTTTCTAGAAGATACTGCCTGCTTCTCAGGGAACCGGGCAGGGCTGGGCAGTAGAGTTAATGACGGTCTCTCATGCTGCCTATGTTTGCATCCTGTTGGGCTGTATATTGGGGAAACCAGACCAGACAGAAATCAGGGTAGCGAGTTGGCTGGTGAGGGCAGGAGTGGGGCTTAGAGTGGGGCGCCCAATGGAAGAGAAAGAGAGAACAAGGGAAAATACAGGAGAATAAAAAGAATCAAATAAGTGATGTGTGTTCTCCAGAAAAGCATCTGCCTGTCCTGGGATGGACTCACCAGATGTTCCCCAGATGTTGCTGATGATGGAAAACACTCATTCTGGGATCCCAAGTAAACTCTTCCTCTTCGTGGGGAAAAGAAAGAAGGGTGAGGTCTGCAGCAGCATCCATCTGTGGCTCTGGCACATACATAGGCAGAAACCTACCCACACATCCTCAAGGAATTTCTGAATACCTGGAAGAGTCCTAGAAGTTTCTCCAACATTCAGCATCCATAAGCCACCAATTTTAGGTAAATAAAAATTATCACAAGTTTTAAATAAAAATTTTTAACATTAAAAATTAATGCTTTATTCCCATTAGTAAAGCTAACATCAAAGAGACTAACAATATTAAATATGACAAAACTGAGAATTGACCAGACCCGTCCTACATTGTTCAGGCTGGAGTGTAGTGGCGTGATCTCACCTCACTGTACCCTCGGCCTCCCGTGTTCAGACGATTCTCCTGCCTCAGCCTCCCGAGTAGCCGGGTTTACAGGCACCTGCCACCATGCCCAGCTAATTTTTGTATTTTTAGTAGAGACGAGGTTTTACCATGTTAGCCAGGCTGGTTTCAGACTCCTGACCTCAAATGATCTGCCCGCCTTGACCTCCCAAAGTGCTGGGATTTCAGGCGTGAGCCCCCACACCCGGCCCATCGTACATTGTTGATGGGAGGGTGAATTGACACAATCAGAGAACTGGGCAGGTTTGGGCACTTGAGTTAATGAGGGTTGTAATTGAACAACTGGAAATGTTTCCACTATTGGACATAATTCCACCATTCAGTATATACCCAGGAGAAACAAGATGTTTACAACAACCAAGAGACATTTAAAAGACTGTTGTAGCAGTTTCATCTATGTTTTCAGACCAAAACTGAAAACAACACGAATTCCACTAATAGGTAAGTGCAAATTAATTGTTATCATATAATGGAATATTACACAACAATGAAAAATAACAAGCTATTGCTTCATACAATACTGTGGTCTGAATGTCCTCACCAGAACTCAGATTGAAATTGAATTGCCATTGTGTCAGTATTGGGAGGTGCGACCTTTAGAAGAGGAATATCTATAATTTCACAATTTATTTATATTAAATTTTAAAACAGGTGAACTAAAAGAACAGTAATAGATAATGTTGCCTTTGGGATATTGACTGGGAGTGGGGACAAGAGCCTTCTGGGGGGCTAGGGATGTTCTCGTGATCTGGGTAGCGGTTGGACAGGTGTACACATATGTAAAGAATCAAGTTCCTTACTGAAAATTTGTTCACTTTAAATTTTACCCTGATTTTAAAAAAAAAGAGAGGAGAAGTTAATAACAATTATAGTGCCATGATTGTGAAAAAGAAACCAGTGTTTTCAGCCTTTCCCCAATAATCTACATCTAGACCAGTGAGGGATATCTGGGGGTCCACAGTCAGGTTCGACTGTTTGCTTTCTCTTCATCTAAATTACCATGATGGTCTAGAGAGTTTTCCAACACCTACAGCGAATTATCGGATTCTGCAGGCACCAGCTGGGTGTTGAACAATTCAACTCCAACACTAAGTTCCCAGCACTAGCGCCGACTGCACAGCTTGAGGGCTCGGTCCTACGAGATTGACCATTCCTCTCAGATACCAGTCACAAGCTGCAGGCCTATTGTACTTCTGACCAACCAGCTATGAAGCTGGGGTTCCCAAAGCCCTCTCCTAAGGTTCAGTGATCTGCTGGAATGGTTCACAGAACTCAGGGAGACGCGTTACTTACCAGTTTATTAGAAAGAACGCAAACGAAGAGCCAGACGACGAGAAACATATGGTAAGGTTCAGATGCGTCTGGGCGGGGGGGTGCCCCCCTCTCGGTATGTGGAGGTAGATGTATATGTGTTCACCAGTCTGGAAGCTCATTCCGTCTGATCATTCAGGAGTTTTTGTAGAGCTTAATTTCTAGTCCCCTTCCCCTTCCTGGAGGTTGATGGATAGAGTTGAAAGTTCTAGCCTTCTAATCCCTTGGTCTTTCTGGCTAAGGGACCCACCCTTAATCACTTTTTTTTTTTTTGAGACGGAGTTTTGCTCTTTTTGCCCAGGCTGGAGTGCAATGGCACAACCTTGGCTCACCGCCTCCTGAGTTCAAGTGATGCTCTTGCTTCAGCCTCCTGAGTAGCTGGGATTGCAGGCATGTGCCACCAAGTCTACGTAATTTTGTATTTTTAGTAGGGATGGGTTTCTCCATATTGGTCAGGCTGGTCTCAAACTCCCAACCTCAGGTGATTCACCCACCTTGTAGGATTACAGGCATGAGCCATCATGCCCGGCCAAATCACTTTATTATAAGAGCATAAACTCAGGTGTGATTGAAAGGGGTTCCCGATGGGTAAATCCTGTCACTCAGGAAACTCCAAGGGAAATTCCAAAGAAACTCTGAGCCAAATATATTTCTTAATTTGCCACAGGTGGTAAGAATTTTATTTCATTCGTGACTGTCAAGTGCAAGGAACTTCATGTGATCTTTCATCTAAGAGATTCATAGTTTTAGCTCTTACATTTAGGTCTTTAATCCATTTATAGTTAAATTTTGTATGATAATAAGGTAAGGGTCCAGCTTAATTATTTTGCATATGAATATCCAGTTTTCTCAACGTGATTTGTTAAAAACAATCCCCCCACAGACATCAAATCCCAGCAGCTGAGTTTCAAGGGTAGCTTCCCCTTCAGTCAGCAGAGACTCTCTCCTGTGTGTCGCCCCAAGCCCGCCCCTCTGCAGTCTAGCTGAAGAATGGGGATGCCTTCCCCTGGCTAGGATGACCTAGCTCTCTGATGTTCAGTTCATACTGCCTACTTGTGGCTAATAGTCTTCTTCTCCAAGCCTGTGGATCCACTGAGCATGTTTCTGAGCCATCCGTAGTTGTGCAGAGGGCAGGGAAGACTCTGATGAAGCTGGGAATAGGGACTAAGGTCCTGTCTCCTTAGGAGGCTTCAACATTCCTCTCTGGACAACCCCACCCCAACTATCTCCTCCTCTCCATAGTCCTGAGGGGAATTCTGCTCCTCTCTACCTTGCGTTTTACTCTTCCCCCTCCTCAAAGGAACTCCCCTCTCTAGGCCTCCATCTTGGTCGGAGACCTTCCCAGCCCTCTCAACAGACTAAGGCAATTGTTCTCAAGTTCTAGCCCCTGACCATGAGTGCCAGCATTCCAGGAGAACCTGTTAGAAAGGCAGATTCTTGGGTCCTTCCTAGACCTACTGAAAGAAATTCTGCAAGTGAGGCCCAGCAACCTGGGTTTTAACAAGCCCTCCAGTTGATTCTTCTGCACATCAGATTCTGAGACCCACTGGGCTACGGCATTGCATTGGAAAGCAAAAACGAGGAAAGGAGATTGTCTTCAAGCACACTTCTTAAACATTGTGATTCATCTAAATGGAAAGACTTTTGTGCATCGGTCTGTAGGTTAAAAATCCCAGCAGTTGTGTTCTGGGTCAAAGGAGTTTGACAGACATTGCCAAATCACCCTCCCAAAAATTGCACCCATTTCCCTCTCAACCAGTAGTGTCTGAGGGTGACTGTTTCCCAATGCCCTCCTTGGCACCGAGTGCTGTCAAGCTGTGGATCTCTGCCAATCTGATAGGAGAAGCAAATAAATCTTACTGTCTCATTTGGCATCTCTCTTGTTCTGATTGAAACTGAGGCTTGGATAAGCCATTTCTATTTCTCTCTAAACTGCTGGTTTATAGTCCTTACTTATTTTGTATGGTGTTGCTTTAGGTCTTGAGGACGAAGGAGAAGAGCTTGTCTGTCACACAGTAGCGCTTATTTTTGGTTTGTCTTTCACTTTGCTTTATAGAATGCTTTACCATACAGAAGTCTTAAATATTTCTTTTTTTCTTTCTGAGACAGGATCTCACTCTGTTGCCCAGGCTGGCTGGAATATAGTGGCAAAATCTCGGCTCACTGTATCCTCAACCTCTCAGGTTCAAGCAATTGAGGTCCTCAGCCTCCTAAGTATACACTGTGGTGGTATACACTGGGACCACAAGTGTATACCACCACACCCAACTAATTTCTTAAAAAATTGCTTGCAGAGACTAGTCCTTGCTATGCTGCCTAGGCTGGTCTGGAACACCTGGGCTCAAGCAGTCCTCCCACCTTGGCCTCTCAAAGTGTTAGGATTAAACACGTGAGGCTAAATTTTTATATAGCCGCATTTCATGAATGTTTACTTTAGAGGTCCTGGATTTTATTTGCTGAATTCTCTATCATAACATTATAAGTAAATTCACTAATTGTTTCTCTATGGTCTTATGGTTTTATTTTTTTAATATATATCCTTTATCCATCTGGAATTTATTTTGATTTAGGGAATGGAGTAGTGTTCCCATTATATTTTTCTCCCAAATGGGTAGCTAGTTTTACTGCCACATTTCTCTACTGATTTAGAATGTCACTTTGGATGTCAACTGAATTCTGAAATGTATTGGGACCTATTTCTGATTTTCTGTTTTGGTTCAGTGACTTGTCTATTTCGCGTCTGAGTGTACCAAACTGCTTTACACATTATAATTTCATACTTTTTCTTTTTTTTTTGAGGCGGAGTTTCACTCTTGTTACCCAGGCTGGAGTGCAATGGCGTGATCTCAGCTTACCGCAACCTCCACCTTCTGGGTTCAAGCAATTCTCCTGCCTCAGCCTCCCAAGTAGCTGGGACTACAGGCGTGCACCACCATGCCCAGCTAATTTTTGTATTTTTAGTAGAGACGGGGTTTTACCTTGTTGACCAGGATGGTCTCGATCTCTTGACCTCGTGATCCACCTGCCTCGGCCTCCCAAAGTGCTGGGATTACAGGCTTGAGCCACCGCGCCCGGCCTAATTTCATAGTATTTTTATTATCTGATGGATCTAGCCCCATCTCGTTGCTTTTCTTTTTCAGGACTTTCCTGGCTGTGATTTTTTTCCTCATTTGATTGTCATGTAATTTTTGACAAGTTCCCCACCTGACAAACAAATCCTATGGGTATTTCACTAGAATCACAGCGAGTGAATGGATTAATTGAGAAAGCACTGCCATTTTTTATTTTTAAATTTTTAAAATATGGAGATGGTGTCCCACTATGTTGCTCAGGCTGGTCTTGAATTCCTGGCCTCAAGTGATCCTCCCCAAGTGCTGGGATTACAGGAAAGAGCCACTGTGCCCAGGAAGCACTGCCATGTTTAAATATTGAGTCTTTCTATTCAAAAGCACAGAATAGAACGAGTGTGGTGGCTCACACCTATAATTCCAGCACTTTGGGAGGCTGAGGCAGGCTGATTACCTGAGGTCAGGAGTTTGAGACCAGTTGGGCAACATAGGGAGACCCTATCTTTACAAAACTTCAAAGCTTTGTGGGGTGTGGTGGCATGTGCCTGTAGTTGAGCTACTCGGGAGGCCGACATGGGAGATTGCTTGAGTCCAGGATGAGTGATATCCAGTGAGCTGTTATCACGGAACTGCAGTTCAGCCTGGGAGACAGAGTGAGACCCTGTCTCAAAACAGAACAAAATGAAACAAAAGCACAAAATAGAATGTTCTCTGTATTATTTTATTTTATTTATTTTTACTTTTAGAGACAGGATCTCACTTTGCTGCCCAGGCTGCAGTGCAGTGGTGGGATCATAACTCACTGCAGATTCAAACTCCTGGGCTCAAGCGATGCTCTTGCTTTAGCTTCCCACGTAGCTGGGACTACTGGCGTGTGCCATCACATTTGGCTAATTCTGTTTATTTGTAGTAGAGGTGAGGCCTCACTGTGTCGCCCAGGCTGGTCTCAAACTCCTGAGCTCAAGCCATCCTCCTGCTTTGGCCTCCCAAAGTGCTGGGATTATAGGCATGAGCCACCATGCCCAGCCTTCTGTATAACTTTGTCTTTGTAAAGGCCCTTATATGTTTTTTAAATATTTTTCTAAATATTTTATCTTTTGATTGAGATTGTAAATGTAATTTCTTTCTATTATATTTTCTGATAGATTATATATATGTATATATACATATAAAAGTAAAGGAGAGCTTTTGTATATTAAAAAAAGCTGGGTTTTGTATATTAACCTTGTAAAATGCCATCATCTTGATTTTTTTTTTTTTTTTTTTGAGATGGGGGTCTCGCTCTGTTACTCAGTGGCACGATTTCAGCTCACTACAATCTCTGCCTCCTGTGCTCAAGTGATTCTCCCACCTCAGCCTCCCTAGTATCTGGTGCCACAGGTGCTCACCACCACACCCAGCTCATTTTTGTATGCTTTGTAGAGACAGGTTTTCACCATGTTGCCCAGGCTGGTTTTGGACTCTTGGGCTCAAGATATCTGCCTGCCTCAGCCTCCCAAAGTGCTGGGATTACAGGCACCTGCCACCGTGCCCGGCTAACATTTGTATTTTTAGTAGAGATGGGTTTCACCATGTTGACCAGGCTGGTCTCAAACTCCTGACCTCAGGTGATTAGCCTGCCTCAGCCTCCCAAAGTGCTGGGATTACAGGTGTAAGTCACCTAGCCTGGCCCATCCTGAATTACTGTCTCTAATAGTTGTGCATTTTCCAGTCACATAATCGACACATAATTTTGCTTCCTTTTTCCAATATTTATATCGCATTTCTCTTTTTTGTCTAATTACACTGGCTTGAACTGCCAGAGCCACGTTAAATGATAATGATAACGATGGCTGGTTTTACCTTGCTTTTTATTTTTTATTTTTTGGCTTAAAACAATAGAATTCATCTTCTCACAGTTCTGGAGGTCAGAAGTTCAAAGTCAAGGTGCTGGTTCCTTCTGGGTGCTCTGAGGGAGAACCGTTCCTGCCCCTCTCGCGGTTTCTGGTGGCTGCCGGCCATCCTCGGCATTCCTTGGCTTGTGGCCTCATCCCTCCAGGCTCTGCTCTGTCTTCATGTTACCCTCTCCTCTGTGGGCCTTTTCTCCTCTTCTCTTCTGAAGACATTTATCACTGGATTTAGGGCCCACCGCAATCCATGATGATGCCATCAAAATTGTTAACAGAATTACACCCCCAAAACTTTCATACATTCACAGCTTCCAGGTGGACATCATCTTTGGAGGCTCCACCTTCAACCGGGCGCCTCTTCCTGAAATGACTGTCTTTTTTTTTTTTTTTAAATATTCGGCCACTGTGGTATAAACCACTGTCCCACCCAAATGACCTGACATGCACCTGAAACATGATTGAAAACACAAGGTTTGTTAGTGCTAGTCCGTCACCTTACAGCCCTTGGGCCGATCCTTCTCTTACCTGGGCATAGCATGTGCCCACAATGTCAGGCCTTTCTCTTCTCTATATATCATTTTTTATTTCAGTGGCTTGTGGGGTACAAGGGGGTTTTGGTTTCATGGGTGAGTTGTACAGTGGTGAAGTCTGAGATTTTAGTGCACCTCTCACCCAAGCAGTGTACATTGCTCTGTCTGCCTTTGTGCACCCACAGCTCAGCTCTCAGCTATAAGTGAAAACATACAGTATTTGGTTTTCCATTCCTGAGTTCTTCACTTAGAATAATGGCCCCCGGCTCCATCCAGGTTGCCGCAAAAGGCATTCCTTTATTCTCTTTGTGGCTGAATGGCATTCCATGGTACATATACCAAATTTCCTTTATCCACTCGTTGGTTGATGGGCACTTAGGCTGGTTCCATATCTTTGCAATTGTGAACTGTGCTGTGATAAACATGCGTGTGCAGGTGTCTTTTTCATAGAATGACTTCTTTTCCTTTGTGTAGATACCAAGTAGTGGGATTGTTGGAGCGAATGGTAGATTTAGTTCTTTGAGGCATCTCCATCCTGTTTTCCATGGAGGTTGTACTAGTTGACATTCCCACCAGGAGTGTGGAAGCATTCCCATCTCACCACGTCCACACCAACATCTATTGTTTTTCGGCCTTTTAATAATGGCCATTCTGGCTAGGCTAAGGTGGTAACTTACAGTGGTTTTATTTATTTATTTCGTTATTATTATTATTTTTTGAGACAGGGTCTCACTCTGTCACCAGGCTGGAATGTAGTGACATAATCATGGCTCACTGCAGCCTTGACCTCCCTGGCTCAAGTGACCCTCCCACCTCAGCTTCCTCTGTAGCTGGAACTACAGGCATATGCCACCATGCCCCACAAATTTTGAATTTATTAGACAGGGAGTTTCTCTATGTTGCCCAGGCTGGTCTCGAACTCCTGGATGCAAGTGATCTCAAATGCTAAGATTGCAGGTATGAGCAGGCTCTCCCTGCCTAAACTAGATCCTGAATGTGGATACCGCTCTCGCTCCTGTTTAATTTTTTTTTTGTCTTGTTTCACATTTTTATTTTTAATTTGACTTTGGCTGATGGTAACAATGTAGCTTCAGCTTAGTATTTTCTGGTATACCTTGGTTTGTATTTTATTTTTAACGTTTCTAAGTTATTTTAGCAAAGATGCATCTCTTGCACACATCATACACTTTTTAAGACATTTTTATCATTCCAAGTGAGAATCGTTTTTCTATCATGAGTTGTTTTATCCCATTTACATGTGCCGACGTAACTGACATACTCGCCTTAATTGTGTCTTCTTATCGTCTGCTTTCTATTTTAATGCTGCTTGTTTTTTATGTTTTACTATGTGTATTTTTTGTCTTCGTTGGTGTGCATGTGTGTGAACACATATGTTTATATTTTCGTCTGAGGATTTGAAGGCTTGTAAGTCTGTTTTTAATATTTCTAGTGGTTGCTTTTATATCGATTGATTTCTCTGCCAAGAGAAGAAAACGTTTGGATGTAGGAAGTTATATTCTCAAAGGCTAAGCTTTGGCACCACAGTTCTGGCTTCAAAATCTGTCTTTTTCTCAACATGAAAGAGGCTGATAGCCTCACCCAGAAGCCAAAAGTTCAGGGTAATCAAGACACTGAATGTGCCACTGGCTTGAACTAGCCACCTACATCAAAGAGCGATTAGTGGCACAAAGGGGTGCTCTATGTCATCCTTTCTTTCAGAACCTCATGTGAATATCTTTCCTTCAGGAGCCAGCCTACTTTGTTCAACAGTGTCTTTGAGTTACTGTCCGTTTTTCTACACAGTATTCTGAGAAGACATAATAGGAGAGGCCATGAATTGAAAGCATTGACTCTTCTTGCTATTTGTTTCTATATATATCGAGATTAGGAGCCAGATTGTTGCCTGACAGCTGGTCTTTGTGAATACAGTGGTGTATGGTTGACATTCAGCTGCAAGTTTTTTTTTAATCTGTTAATTGATGCTGGTTGGTCAGTCAGTATACCAAAAGATAATGGCACACTCAAAACCAGGGTGCTGCTGCTCTGCCTATGGAGTAGCCCCGCTTTTGTTCCTTTACTTTCTTAATAAACTTGTTTTTACTTACACACACACACACACACACACACACACACACACAACCAAGGCTTGTTTTTGGAAGCCTGATTTTAGGAAGGCTTGTTTACAAGGGGACTATTTACAGACTTGCAGATGTAGAATTATGCGAAGAAATGGTACAATAAACTGGAGAAGCAGTAGCTAAGCTGTTACCACCCACAGACCTGAAGAAAAAAAGGGTGGAAGGTGTCATTAGAAGGGAGAGAACCGATCAAGTGGGCTGTCTTGGGAAGACTAGTGGCCTCCTGTTGAAGGATGCAGCCAGCCTATGGTGACTCACAGGCAGGAAACCAGGGGATTGAGTGCCCTGATCTCACTCTTTTCCTTCTCCATTTCCTGCTGGGGATTGCCATTGCCGAACCCAACCGGGAGCCAGAAGCTCATTCATTTAATCTTACAAAGGAATTTAGTGACAAACAGAATAAAAAGTTGACAAGCATGTTTCCCTCATGTGTCTTGAAAATATGTGAAGAGCTGACACCTACTCCACACACCAGTGGTGCACCCATTGGAAATGTTTGCAAGTATCAGTGATAGAATCCAGGTTACAGTGGCTTTAAACATGGAGGGGTTGACTTCTGTACTGTAACAGGAAGTCTCGAAGTAGGCAGCCACTGACATTCCGTGGCTCAGTAATGGCCGTGCTGATGTGTCTATAATTATCTCAGCCTTTACCTTGCACTGGTTGCTTCATGTTTGCAAGATGACTGCCTAGCCTCAGGCATGGTCAATTTAGGAAGAAGGAGGGAGAGGTACCAGCATGTAAACCTAATTATTAAGAAAACAAAAATTTTCAAGAAGTACCTTCAGCAGACTTCCCATCATATTTCATTGATCAGAACGGGGTTTTGTGGTGTCCTATAGTAACAAATCTTTGTTTGTTTGTTTGTTTGTTTTCCAGGAAGCCTGGAAAAGTGGGCATTGGGTTGACCATGCCTGATTTAGACCCTTTGTAATTAATTGCTTGAGACTGGGAACTTTGGTGCATGGATCAAAATCAGGGATTTGTCATCAAGAAGGAAGGGATGGGATGAATCCTTGACAATGAATGAGGCTTTCCACAAGTGGTTTTATCCAACAATAAAGTCTGCTGCCACTCACTCAGGGCATCAATTGTCTGCTGCCACTCACTCAGGGCATCAATTGTCTGCTGCCACTCACTCAGGGCATCAATTGTCTGCTGCCACTCACTCAGGGCATCAATTGTCTGCTGCCACTCACTCAGGACATCAGTTGCTCTTTCACGTTGTGTGCCATTGATTTTCTGTGACATCCAAAAGTGTTGTTTGATCCAGTAATTTCATCAAGAGCTTGCTCTGCTTTTTCTCTAATCATCATATTCCCTGGTAGCCTATGACTCCATTTATGAGCCCTAGCGTGAACTGTGTTGATTTTCCCTATAAGGTGGACAGGTTGAATGATGCTTCTATGGTTTCCATTTTTCCTCTGTCTTTAGTGAGAACATGCAT
Organism: Callithrix jacchus; assembly: GCF_049354715.1. Lineage (NCBI taxonomy): Eukaryota > Metazoa > Chordata > Mammalia > Primates > Cebidae > Callithrix > Callithrix jacchus. Next base: position 77,022,264 of record NC_133518.1, read on the forward strand.
CCCTATCACACTAGGCTTTATTTTACTCGTATTCAGGAAAAGGTTGATTGGTTTTGTAACTAGTTTACAGAGTCTGCTGTAAACAAACATGACGCAATCCCTCACTGGGCATCATGCCACTATCAAATGAGTTTTGCAATAGATGATGCCTTGGGAGGAAATGCGTTACCAGCTAACCAAATACTATTTTCGGATATTCATTCTCATACCTATTTCTGATTCATACTTTTTTCCCTACTTGTGTAAAATCATCTGATTCAATCACTCATCTGCCCTAATATATATCATCACACTTCATACTGCAGTATTTCTGTTACTATTTTCGATACTACTTTTTTTCTTTAATGAATCTTTTTTTGAACTATGGATCCATCCTTATGATTTGGGGCCATAATGCCATTATTATATTATATAATAACAAGAGTAACAATAAAATTGGAATATGACAAATATAAATAATACCATGAAAACAGTATGAAAATGTTTTAGCCGCCAGGTGCAGTGGCTCACGCCTATAATTCCAGCACTTTGGGAGGCTGAGGAGGGTGGGTTACCTGAGGTCGGGAGTTTGAGACCAGCCTGACCAACATAGAGAACCCCTGTCTCTACTAAAAAAAATACAAAATCAGCCGGGCATGGTGGCACATGCCTGTAATCTCAGCTACTCGGGAGGCTGAGGCAGGAAAATCGCTTGAACCCGGGAGGTGGAGGTTGTGGTGAGCCAAGATGGTGCCACTGGACTCCAGCTGGAGCAATAAGAGTGAGACTCTCTCAAAAAAGAAAAGAAAATGTGTTAGCAAGTTGGACTACAGTTGATGGTATTCTCTTTACTAAATATGAGCTGAGCTAAACAGCTTAATTCAGTTCTGACGGCACAGGTGTATGCCACAAGACCATGATAACTATTACAAAGGTAATGAGATTTCTATGGAAATGATCATTGGTTTCACATTTGTGAAACATATGGGAACATTTCTTGTCTGTGTAGTGACCTCTGCCATGTCCTGCTTGTATCCTGTCCCCTTAGCCCTGATGGTTTCTCACTGCAAACACAGGGGACTGTCAGCCTGAGTGATGTTCCTGGTCACAGCACCGTGCTCCACAGGCACGCAGGGCAGGCTGAAAATGCCCTGAACGCAGCCCTTAGCTGACAGTGGGCTAGGGTGGACACAGGTGTGTTCCAGACAGCATCCCAGAGGTCCCAGGGAGATTGAGCTGCAGTTGCCCACCCAGCTACTCATCAGCACACCCTGCGTTGGTTCCCTTCCCTTCTTCCCTTCCCTTCCTTCCCTTTCCCTTTCCCCTCCCCTCCCCTCCCCTCCCCTCCCCTCCCCTTCCCTTCCCTTCCCTTCCCTTCCCCGTCCACCTTTCTTGCTTCCCTCCTCTCCCTCTCCCTCTCCCTTCCCCGTCCATCTTTCTTGCTTCCCTCCTCTCCCTCTCCCTCTCCCTCTCCCTTCCCCATCCACCTTTCTTGCTTTCCTTCTCCTTCCCCTTCCCTTCCCAGTCCACCTTTCTTGCTTTCCATGAGTGCTTCCTGGGATCCAAGTGAAACACTCAAATCTTTGTCTCTGGGTTTGCCTCTGCGGGAAATGAGCTCAAGGCAGTTTTTCTTTGAAATATCCCTGCAGGCTCTGAGATTCATGAACCACACTTTAGGAAAACTGCTCTAGACAACTCTGCTCATTTCATCAATGAGCGGACTGTGGCCCAGGGTCGAGGCCCTTAAGTGCCTAGAGTTACTCTATGGTAAGAGACAGGCCCAGTGGCCCTGGCGTTCCCTGTGATGAACCAGCTTAGACTGACATCCTGATGCCCTTGGGGGCTGCCTTGGAGGGTGTGACCTGAACTCCCTCAACCAGGTATGACACACAGAAGCCTCAGCCCTTCTTAGACTTACCTGGAAGATTACACTGAGGACAGGGGGCTCCTGGCATAAGCTGTGGGAGGAGGGGAATAAGAAAAGAAAGCCAAGGCTGGAAGAGGTCTCCGGCCCGTGGAGGGCTGGGCCTGACCACCCTGCATCTCCCCTCTACGATGAGCCCCTTTCACCTCCCTTTCCCAGCTCTTGAATTTTTCTTCTGCTGCTCCTGGCCCTCACCATTGAAATGAAGGGTTTTCTGGGCCGTTCCTTCCTGGGTCTTTCCTAATGACGTCCCCACCCAAACATCTCACGTAGAGATCTCTTCCACTTATGATGGAGTTAAGTCCGGATAAACCCATCATAAGTTGAAAATAGCATAAGTGAAAAATGCATTGAACACACCTAACCTACTAAACAACATAGCTTAGCCTCCGCTACCCTCCATGTGTTCAGAACATTTACACTAGCGTACAGCTGGGCAAAATCATCTAACGCTTTTAAGGCTATTTTACAATAAACTGTTGCATATGTCATGTAATTTACTGAATACTGAAAGTGAAAAATAGTTGTATGGGGACTTGAAGTATGGTTTCTACAGAATGTGTACAGCTTTCACACATTGTGAAGTAGAAACATTCCAAGTGGAACCACAGTAAGGAGGAGATCATCTGCATACACACTCATGCTCCTCTCTGGGATCAGACCCTGGCCTGCGGATCTCAAAGAAACTGAGATGGATTCATGTCCCACAGAACAAGGCATTTTTCTCTGTGCTTCATCTTTTCCTATTTCCTGTGAGAGAAGCTTGTGACCCTGTCAACCACTTCCAGAAGAAATTGGCTTCTAACCTAGTTTTCTAAATAATCTGTTAGAAATGTCTACTCTATGGACTTTTTCTTATTTCTAGTTGTCAGACTAAGGCCTAGAAAGAGGTATGGCATGACCCCATGACCTGACTGCCAGACAACGATCTTGCCATCCCAGCTTCAGAGGAGAATTTGGAGGGAGTCTGTTTAAACCACAAGCTTATTCTCACAATCACCCACTACTCCACGGTAAGTAGGGCCTGTTAGAACCATGGCCCTGCTGGTGAAGTCACCTGCTGTCCTCGCTGTGTCCTGTCCAGATCTCTCACCTCAGTTCTTATGGGGCCAGCTGGGATGTTGTCCTAAGGAACCGGAGCATCAATTTCCAGGGCCAGCTCTTGTAAGAGGAAATTCATTTATATAACAGTGGTAAGCCCTGAAGGGCCTAGGCTCACATGCAGAATGATGGAGGGTCCATGGGATGAACCTTAATGAGCCTGGTGCATTCCTACCCTCCTGTAGAGAGCTCACAGGCTGAGAAGTGGGATAGTTCTCATACTACAGGCTAGAGCATACTAAAGGCAACAACAATAATAATGGTCCTGACGGCTCAAAAATGTGCCTGCACATTCTTTCATACTCTTCTTTTCTTTTCTTTCTTTCTTTCTTTTTTTGATATTGAGTCTTGCTCTATAACCCAGGCTGGAGTGCAATAGCTCAATCTCACCTCACTGCAACCTCTGCCTCCTGGGTTCAAGAGATTCTCCTGCTTCTGCCTCCCAAGTAGCTGGGATTATAGGCTTGTATCGCCATACCTGTCTAATTTTGTGTCTCTAGTGGAGATGGACACCATATTGCCCAGGCTGATCTTGAACTCCCGACCTCAAGTGATTCACCCACCTTGGCCCCCCAAAGTGCTGAGATTATAGGCATGAGTCACTATGCCTGGCCACATGCTCCTCTTATCAAAATGGGACTCTAATATCCCTCCCCTTGAAAACGGGCCAGGATTAGTGATTTACTTCTAATAAATAGAATGTGAACGAAGTGATAGTGTGTAATTTCTAAGGCTAAGTTAGAAATGGTGATACAGCATCTACCTAGCTTTTTCTTGGAATACCCAACTTTGAAACTCAGGCATCATATTGTGGGGAAGCCTGGGCTACCTGGCACACCTCACATGTAGGTGTCCTGGCCAACGGCTCCAGCTGACAGCCAGCATCAATTGCCAGATTCGTGAGTGAACACAGTTTCAGATGATTCTCACCTCTAGCCTTCGGGTCTTTCGAGTTAGTATGACCTATTCTCACCAAGTTCTGCCCAAGTTATAGATTTATGAGCAAGCTAAATGTATTATGCCACTAAACCTGCCAATTGGTTAGCAGCGACAGATAACTGGAACCATACTAAAGCGTGTTGAGTATCTGCTACCACCCAGTTATACTGCAGGGTTATAATCACGTTTAATTCTCCCAACAATCCTGTAGGTAGACATGGGATATCTACCTGATGGGGAACTGAAGCTCAGAGCAATTAAGTGACTTGACGCAATCATGGAGCTTTAAGTGGCAGAAACAGGACTGGAGGCAGAAGTGTGCTGCTAAATGATTAGCAACCAGTTCTCTGGGCTGGGACAGGGGTTGGCGGGGAAGGGGAGCCGTGATTTGTAGTGTTTTCCAATTTCCGTGGTGTAAATTATTCTACCGCAGCTGGTTTCACGGCACAGGAAGTGAAATTGGGCAGAGACGTGCAAGGCTCTGGTACACCGCCCAGGAGAGGCTGCCAACCCCGGGACCCATGTGTATGGGCTTCCAAAAATGGATGGTTGGAAGATTTCTGAGGAGGTGATGGAGAGGCTGGTCTAGGGAGTTTCCCTTGAAATGTAGTTCGAGCTGTGGAAAAGGCATTTCGGGCATTCATTCATCTTATGTACTCGGCTGAGTGCCAGATGGTATTCTAGTCATTTGATCATTAGCAGAAAATGATACACACAAGTTCCTTGCTCTCACGGAGTTTTCTTTTTATCAGGACAGAGGTAGGGAGACTCAGAGGCACAGGCTATACTGAGAAGTTTGAGCAATGGAGAAGAAAGTGGAACTCTGACTGACCCTAGCCAGCCAGTCAGGCTCCAAGAGGGGAGATGGCCTGGGCTGGTGGCTCCCTTTCCTCTGCTGGCCCTTCCTTTTTAAGAAAACCCCTTATTCCGAAAAGTCTCAAGTCTGTTAGATTAGGAGTCCCTGACTCCCAGCCCAAGGGAGCAGGCAGCCCTAGGAAAGGAGAGGATGCCATTTCCCAGTGCTACCTCTTACCATTTCCCTCCCCCAATCTCATCCCTCCATCTATTGATGAGAAGCCTCCTACAGTTGGCCTGCGGCTCCTGAGGGACTGGTTCCACTGGAGTCTTTAACCAGGACCCATCCTCCTTGGGACCTGCAATAGAGATAAGAATCAGAGCACAATCCTCAAATAATTCTCACAAATTTGGAGCAAATTCTTAACTGAAAAAAAAAATTTTTTTTTTTTAAAAGAAAGCTTTCTATCCAAAGGATTCTGTGCTCTGCGAGGAAGAAATCCCTTGTCTAAGGGTTAGCTTCATCAGAAGGAGACTCTACCTTCCAAGATGACGTCATCCAAGCTTGTGTGATTTCATCTAAGAAGGGGACTTGTTTTTGATAGGTAAGACTGAAAATACTTAAAGCATGGCATGTCAAATTATTTAAAAGATACGAGGATGTGACGAATTAAGCTTTCTTGAAGTACTGGGTTGGGCAGGGTGGAGTGAAGAGCAGGTCGTGAAGCACACAGCAGGACATAATTTAAACCAGACGTCAGAGGTCACTGCCCCTAAAGCCACCGGCTGGGCTGACACAAAGTGTAAATTCTGTTTCAGCTTCCAGCCATTCTCTTCTCAGCCCTGCCTGTCCCAGACTCTATCAGCTCTCTTTCTCAAAGCCCAGGGTTACCCCCAGTCCAGCCTTTCTTTTTTAAACTTTTATTTTGGGGTCCAAGATACATGTGCAGGTTTGTTACGTAGGTAAACTGTGCCACAGGGGTTTGTAGAGATTATTTCATCATCCACGTACTAAGCTTAGTATCCACTAGTTACTTTTCCTGATTCTCTTCTTCCTCCCACCCTTCACCCTCAAGTAGGCCCCAGTGTCTGTTCTCCTGTGTGTCCGTGTGTTCTCATCATTTAGCTCCCACTTACACTTGAGAACATATGGTATTTGGTTTTCTGTTCTTGCATTGGTCTGCTAAGGATAATGGCCTCCAGCTCCATTCATGTTCCTGCAAAGGGCATGGTCTCATTCTTTTTTATGGCTGCATAGTATTCCATGGTGCCTGTGTACCACATTTTCTGTCACTAATGGGCATTTAGGTTGATTCCACATCTTTGCTATTGTGAGTAGTGCTGCAATGAACATAGGCATACGTATGTCTTTACGATAGAATGATTTATATTCTTTTGGGTATATACCCAGTAATGGGACTGCTGGATTGAATGGTACCTCTGTTTTTATGTCTTTGAGGAATTGGCACACTGCTTTCCATGATGGCTGAACTAATTTACACTCCTACCAACAATGCTAAGCATTCCCTTTTCTCTGCAACCTCGCCAGCATCTGTTATTTTTGATCTTTTAATCATCGGCATTCTGACTGGTGTGAGATGGGATCTAACTGTGGTTTTGATTTGCGCTTCTCTAATGATCAGTGCTGTTGAGGTGTTTTTTATATGCTTGTTGGCCACATTTGTCTTCTTTTGAAAAGTGTCTGTTCATGTCCTTTGCCCACTTTTTGATGGGGTTATTTGTTTTCTTCCAAGTCTGTCTTTTGATTGATTTTAAAAAACTGTGGATCTGCTTTTTCTTTCTTTCTTTTTTTTTTTTTTTGAGACAGAGTCCTGCTGTCACCCAGGCCAGAGTGCAATAACGTGATCTCAGCTCACTGCAACCTCTGCCTTCTGGGTTCAAGCGATTCTCCTGCCTCAGCCTCCCGAGTAGCTGGGATTACAGGTACCCACCACCAGACCTGGCTAATTTTTGGTAGAGATAGGGTTTCGCCATGTTGGTCAGGCTGGTCTCGAACTCCTGACCTCAGGTGATCCACCTGCCTTGGCCTCCCAAAGTGCTGGGATTACAAGCATGAGCCACTGTGCCCAGCCTGGATCCGCTTTTTCTATAAAATCCTATCTCTCTTACTGTGGGAGAGCCTTTTAAAAAATTATATTTTCTTCCCTTTGATAAAATTCATACATATACATAATTGAAAACATCAAAAATGGAAGAAAATGAAAAGTTAGGTCTCCTTTCTTCTGTTTACCTTTAGGTGTCTCCGCTACAGCCACTATTAAGAGTTTTTGTTACTCTTATCATAGCATTCCAGAAATATGCTGTGTGCATTATTTACACACACACCCTCACCCGCCTCCCACCATCCTACTGGACCTCTCTGGAGTCTTCATCTCAGCCCTCCCTCCCTTCCCCCTCCTAGACGCACTTGCTTCCCTTGGCCTCAGGCATGGCTCTCTGTTCTCCCGTCTCACTGACTGCTCCTTTGGAGGGTCCTTTCCTGGCTCTACTTCATGTCTCAATCTCTAAACATCAGAGAGCTCCAGGACAGTGACCTGGGTTCACTTTTCTATCTGCCTCACACCCTAAGAGACCCCTTCTCCAGCCTTGTGGCTTTGCGGACCACCTGCACTGCTGGCTCCTGCGTCCCTAGCCTACACGCGCCACTCCAAACCCACTTGAAATCCTTCTCCTCCCTGCTCTGAGTTGGAGACTAACCTGTATGTGCTGCCTCCAGGGGTTCCCTTGCCCTCTGGCTTCCCATGGCCTTTGAAGGAGGGGTGGACAGTGAGGTCAGGATATTTGTTCTCCCTGTAGGGTTACCATGGACTGGCTGCATTCTTCCACCAAAGGCCTCAGCTCCTGTCAGTTTACAATGTACAAACTTGTCTATTAAAAGATAAATCCCAGGCTGGTGCAGTGGCTCACACCTGTATTCCCAACACTTTGGGAGGCCAAGTCAGGTGGGTCACCCAAGGTTAGCAGTTTGAGAGCATCCTGGCCAACATGGCAAAACCCTGTCTCTACTAAACATACAAAAATTAGCCAGGTTTGGTGGTGCACACCTGCAATCCCAGCTACTCAGGAGGCTGAGGTAGGAGAATCACTTGAACCAGGGAGGTGGAGGTTGCAGTGAGCGGAGATCGCACCACCGCACCCCAGCCTGGGCAACAGAGTGAGACTCAGTCTCAAAAAAACAAAAAAGAGAAATAAAAAGATAAATCCCCTTCCTTGGATGAAATCACATGAGTTTGGATGTTGTCTTCTCCACTCAGCTATCTTCGGCCCCAGGTTCCAGAAACTTCCTCTTCTCACTCCTTCAGCACTAGGGATGGTTGGGGCGCCACCGTTACTAGCCCTGGGGGCCTGCAGCACCCTCCTGGCTTCTGTACATCCTGCTACTCTTTTCTAAAGGCTTCTTTTATTAAACCCTCCTCAAATGTCTCAATTCCAGGGTGCCAGCTGTCTCTCCCTGGGACCCTCTCTGCTACAAATTTCAAATGGCTCTCATGTTTCCATCACTCCTGAATTCCCAACCCATGTGAGCTGCTCAGACTGATTCTTCACCCCGATCCCCCAAAATCTTGCTCAGCCCACCAGCTTCCCTCTCCTGATGAAAGATAACTCCATGCTTATAGTTACACACTCATCTTTCGCTCACAGCACTTATCACACTTGATGCATTTTGTCCCCCATCCTCATAAGCTGTTTTGTTCTCTGCTGTATTTCCGGTATCTGCAATGTGCCATGTACTTTATAGGGCTGATACATTTCTGTTGAATGAATATATGCCTTTAATAAATAACCAGACCGGGTGCGGTGACTCATGCCTGTAATCCCAGCACTTTGGGAGGCCAAGTGGGGTGGATTGCTTGAGCCCAGGAATTCAACACCTACTTGGGCAACATGGTGAGACCCCCATCTCTACAAAAACTAGAAAAATATTATCCAGGCATGATGGTGTGCACCTGTGGTCCCAGTTACTTGGGAGGCTGAGGTGGGAGGATCACTTAAGCCTGGGAGGTTGAGGCTGCAGTCAGCGTGATTGAGCCACTGTGCTTCAGCCTGGGCAACAGAACAAAACCCTGTCTCAAAAATAAATAAATAAATAAATAAATAAATAAATAAATAAATAAATAAATAAATAAAAGAAAAATTAAAAAAGACCATAATGGGGAACACAGAGCTGGCTCATAAACAGTTGCCTCATTCTTTTTCGCAGCACATAGCATTCCAGGGTAGGGGGGCCCGTGGCACTTTTTAGACTCGTTTTCTGTGTTGGACATCCAGGTGGCTCTAACCTTAAGTATGTCAAACCATACGGCTGAAAACCCCCCTAAGCCTGTATCCTTGTATTTCTCACGAGGATAAGACTCTAAGATGTGCGATTGTTAGGTCAAAAGGTGCTCATCTAAAATTCTGATCATATTTCCAAGTTGTTCTCCAAACCGTCAGAGGCAGACAGTTCTCTCTCCCTGACAACAGTGGATAAACACGGCTGTTTCCCCATCTGCTCGGCACCACGCAGTATCGGACTTTCTGATCTTGTCAATAGGGATCGGTATTTCTATGTTCAATGGGCATTTTCTCTAACATGGCAGTGAAGCCTCGTTTCCTTTGGAACTTTTCCAGCGGTCACACCGGCCAAGGCCTGGTTGGAGACGCCTGGGACCCAAAGGAGCAGCTGGTCCCCCTCCCCTGGCCGCGACAGCACCCACGATTCCGATCGCTGCTCCCTCTTTTTCTGCGCTTTCCTTTCTCCCCCACAAGCTTCTGATTCTTGGAACCAGGTTCGGTGACCTCACGCCAGTGACTTCATATCCGGGACTTTCTGGGAATTCTCAGCAGCACTTTTTCGTAAGAAACCTAAGAGGGGAGGTGCGGGGTGAGGGAGGGGTGGGGTGGGGGGGTGGGGGAGGGGTGGGGTGGGGGGTGGGGGAGGGGTGGGGTGGGGGTGGGCGGAGATTTTGTGGAAGAAGGGAGAGAACAGCTCAGAGCCAGCCTCCTTCTTCCGATTAGGTCGGGTGGAGCCGGCTGGGCCGGCGGCGGAGCGGCGGCGGGTGAGAGCCGAGAACCGCCCCCTGGGCCCGCAGCAGGGCACCCGGGAACACCCGCCTTCCGGGACGCAGGTCGGGGGGGCTAGGGAGGCGGACCGCAGTCATCTGAACTCCTGACTGGGGACCGGAGAGCGAGCGGTTCCTGGGGGTTCCCAGGCAGAGCCTCTGCCAGAGTTTTCTTCGGAAGTTAGCTGGGCACCTAATTGGACAACTCTGCCACAGACTGGGGGCAGGGGCAGCATAACCCAAACCAGAGCCCCACTGTGACCTTTGTGGGCCCTAAGTACTTTTGCCTTAATGGGCTTCTTTTCCATAAAAAAAAAAAAATTTTTTTTTAAGTATATTTTGCCAGGCATGGTTGCTCAAGCCTGTAATCTAAGCACTTTGGAGGTCAAGGCGGGTGGATCACGAGGTCAAGAGATCGAGACCATCTTGGTCAACATGGTGAAATCCCGTCTGTACTAAAAATACAAAAAATTAGCTGGGCACGGTGGTGTGTGACTGTAATCCCAGCTACTCAGGAGGCTGAGGCAGGAGAATTGCCTGAACCCAGGAGGCGGAGGTTGCGGTGAGCCGAGATCGCGCCATTGCACTCCAGCCTGGGTAACAAGAGCGAAACTCCGTCTCAAAAAAAAAAAAAAATAAATAAATAAAATAAAATAAAAAAGTATATTTTATGACTGCAGCGGCATAAAGCCAAATATGTTGATGTTACCTATTCAAACAATTTCTTCAGCCTGAAAGTTTGTTTTTCCCTTCAGATATTAAAATAAGTTAAAACATTTTCATGGGCTTCTAAAGGTATTGTGGGCCCTAGGCACCGTTTCCCCTCTGCTGGATGGGTAAGTTGGCGCTGGGCAGAATCAGGGCGATGTGGCACAGTCAGGAAAGAACATGAAAGGATCTAGAAGACAGAATTCTCCTCTCCTGGAGGAGGCCATGGACACAGTAGCAGCTGCACAGGAAGGGCCTTGAATGACCTAAGAAGGGTGGATTTTGAGGCGACAGAAGTGGTGAGAAGCTGCTGTAGGGCTGGATTGGAGGGCTGACGGTTTGGGGGTGGCAGTGGGGGTGGGGAGAGAAGTGAGGAGGCTGTTGCTGCAGTACGGTTGGATGCTGGAGTTCACAGATCAATGTGGAAATGAAGCAGGGGGCAAGGGGAAGACACACTTGGAAAGCTGGAGCCCACTGATATGAGGCAGTAATGCAGGGAGAAGCCTGGGCTGTCTTCTCTTGGCTTGTGTGAATGGCAGATGCTGCTACCCCTCTGGGGAAAGAGGAAGACAGGAGGAGACCCTTATGTGCTCCAGGGCTTTGGGGAGATCAAATGGAAGGTCCTTCACAAATAACAAAGCAAGGAGACTTTGAGTAACTTCACAGGCACGCGGGCAGCTTCAGGGCCACCTCTTGCCCCAATCCTGCCATTGTTCCTAACAGGCATTCTACCCCCACCCCTGCTGCCTGACCTGCCTCCCCAAAGCTCCATGCTCGTTGTGCCACCTTCCTGCTCTCTATGGCCTGGAAGACAAAACCACCTCATTTGGGCATTTCCAGAATAAAGAATGAGGGAAAAGCAGGCTAGGTTTTCAATAAATCCCCTTTCAGTAGAAAACTCGCCCAGAATCTCATTGACTACCTATTTCTTATTCCCCAAAAACTGCGTTATGTGCACATCTCCACACCCGTAAGACACTTGACTTCCGCCCTTCAATACAAACACTGGGCTTTCTCCAGAGCAAATCAGGCCAAAATCAAGGGCTGGGGCAGGAAATACAGGGAGAAGAGCTTGGGCTTGGATGACTCACTGAAAGATAATCCTTTGTATATTCACTCTAAAACACAAATCTAGTACTTATTATGTGCTCTGGCACCATTCCAGCACGGGGGTGCATCAAGAATCAAACAGGACAATGGTTCTTCATGGAGATGACACTTCAGTGGGAGGAAGACTAACTGGAGGTGTCACTTTCCAAAGATGTATACATGTTCTAGAATTTTGCCTCTTCCCTACCAAAAGGTGATGTCTAATACCCACTTCCTTTCCATCTGGGCAGACTTGTGACTCACTTGTAACCAACGGGATGTACAGATGTGATTTTTTATGACTTCTCAGCTAGGCCATGAGAGGCGACACAGCTTCCGCCTTGTTAGTTGGGACACGTCTTTGGAGCCCTGAGCCGCAGTTTAGGAAGTTGAATAACCCAGAGATTGCCATGTTGTGAGGAAGCCATGTTGTGAGGAAGCCCAGGCTACACGGAGAGGCCAAACGTGTGTGTTCTGGCTGACATCCCTGCTGAGCTCCCAAACATTGTGGCACAGAAACAAGCCACGCCTACTGTACTCTGTCCAAATTCCTGACCCACATGGTTGTTTTTTTTTTTTAAACCACTGTTTGGGATGGTTTGCTATGCAGAAATAATAAGTAGAACACTAAGAAACCAGCGAATAAACGAGCAAGACAATTTCATATTGTGAGAGGGAAATATGGAAAAAACACAAAACAGCAAGAAAACGTAGAGAAGGGCCTCTTTAGATAGGGGGAAGCGGGGAGGACTGATCAAGAAAGGCCTTCCTGGAGAGACGCTGGAACCGAGACCTGAGTGAGAAGCTCAACCACTAAGCCTCTGGGACTTTCCTCCAGAGGTTCGTCAAGGACAAAGTTCCGGAGGCAGGAATTGGCTTGGTATGTTCTCAGAAGAACAAGAAAGACAGTGTGACTAGGGTATGCGGATGAGGAGGAGAGTGGGGCCAACGAAGCTGAGAGGAAGGCAGAGAGGCAAGCCATTCTGGTCTCACAGGTCACTGAGAGGAGTTTGGATTGAAGCCTGAGCTGGGGAGCCGGTGGAGGGTATCATGCAGGAGGGACTGGATCTGGTAAACTCCTCACAAGAGTTCTGGCTGCCTGGTGGAGGGCAGAGTGTGAGGACAGACAGGGCAAAGGGAGGAGGACCCCTGGGGAGGCGATGGCAGTGCCTCAGCCCCCAGCGGAGGGAGGGCGGACGGTGGCCTGAGACGTGGTGATGGCGGTGAAGATGGGGACTGGACATATTCCAGACACGGAGGCCATGACAGAGAGTACTAGGGAGGGAGGAGGGGCTCAGCCCCGCAGGTCCCGGCGGAATCTGGACGTGGGTGAGGACGGGAACCCGGCATCCGTCTGGAATCCGAGGGGAGCCTCCGCGGGAGGGCTGGCCCGGACGGCGAGTCCTGGCGTCCGGCGTCTGCACTGCGGAGCCAGTCCCTGGGCGTCTCCCAGCAACGGCCGCCGCCGCCCGGACGTTCTGAACTCCGCGGCCTCCGCGCCCTCAGCGTCACCTTGGCGACGGCGGTGGCAACGCGCCCTGCGGGCTCCGGGGGCGGGGTCCGGGCGCCGTGCGCTCCGCCTCCATCCCCGCCCTCCCCTCCCCGCCCCTCCTCCGCGGCACGCGCTCCGCCCCCAGCCCCGCCCTCCCCCGCGGCACGCGCCCCGCCCCCAGCCCCGCCCCTCCCCCGCGGCACGCACTCAGCCCCCAGCCCCGCCCTCCCCGCCCCGCCTCGGCTGCTAGCGGGGCCGCAGGTGCGCGGCGCTCCGGCAGGGGCCTAGCCGAGGAGCCGCCGCTCTCCCCCGTGCACGCCCCGCCGGCGCCACCAGCCGCGCAGCCACCTCCCCGCGATTCCCCCTAGGCCGCCCGCCTCCAACCATTCGGGTCACCTCCGCTGAGCCGCCTTCCCTGACCACCCAAGCCGAAGGAACTGCCAACCTTTCCCATCTCTCCCCTCCAGAATTATCTTATCTGCTTCTACCTATATCATCTTCCTCTTTAAACCGAAGTTCCATAAGCTCAGACGCACATTTTGCCTTGTTCCTCTCTGTTCTCAGCAACCTGAACAGAACCCGGCATGAATGAGGTGCTCAATAAAAGTTCCTTGGATGAATCGGCAGGTTCACTCAATCGTTTCATTCATTTATTTGACATTTATGGAGCACCTTCTGGGCACTTGTGGTAAAGAGGTACCAAGATGAGCAAGACAGGGAGCCCCCCCTTGGAGTTAAGGAAGAAGATATATTTTTAAAAATTACAATAATGTGAAAAGTGAATGTCTTTGAGTTCCAGATGCCAGGTAGAGCTTCAAGCACTTTTTACACTGACTGGTGTTCCATTATTGGAACATTAAGCATGTGGAAGTTATTTTATCCTACTGTTCAGGATCATCGCCAAGGTCTAATTGCAGAAATTCAAAATTGCAACTTCAGGCATAAATGGGTTAATTCACTTAATCTTCACAGCAGTAGGTACTATAACTGTGCCCACTTTACAGATGAGAATGCTGGGGAGAGCAGTCATGCTCTGTAGGCTGCTGGGCCCTGGAATCACGAGAGATCCCGCAGAAGGCAGGGGAGGGGGACATGCGGGGAGGGGCTCAACAACATGGTGTACCAGGCCCAAGCAGGCGGATTTGGGACCTTGATTATTCTCGAGACAGCATAGTCTCCCACAGGGTGCAGACTCCTTCCAGATCCGAGCCATGTTGTCCCAGGGGAGCCCCACCCATCTTGGCCGAGCAGGAAATGAGGGGCCTGTGAGGGCTGTGGAGGGTTGAGCCCACGGGTAGGGGTAGGATAGGTGCCTGTCTCTTCCACTGAAGCAAAGTGTGGGTGACACATGAACTTGGTGGGAGGCAAACCCAGTGTCAAATGCCTGTGCATCCAGGAAACCCCGGAACAAAATGTATTCCACCTCCGGGTCTTTGCCGGTGCTGTCCCTCCACCCGGCGCTTATCTCCCCAGGTTTTCACATAGTTGTTCTTTGTCATTTAGATCTCCACTGAGGTGTTTTTTCCTTAGAGAGGCCTGGCTTGGCCACTCCACCTAAAGCAATCACCTGCCATTGTTACATGACACAGTGTCATGTAACTTATCCCAGAGTGCGAGAGCGACCTAGCCAGGTGCATCACCCTGTTCCTGATCTAACTTTTCTCATTTATTGTCTGTCTCCTCATTTAAAAAGTTCCCTGAAAGCGGGACCCCTTGGACCGCACCTGTGTCCCCACTGCCTAGAACAGGTCTGGAATACAGAAGATGCCCAGTGCTTTTTGAAAGACAGCGTGAAAAGGGCCCTTCACCAAATCATCCTGACTTTCCAGGCCAGGATCTGAGCACTCCCCTTCCCAGGAGCCCCTGCTTGGCACACAGCACCTGGGCTGAATAGGCAGAAGTGGCCCAGCCATGGTGGGCACAGGAATTCTCCTGGCGTGAGTTCCTCCCGCTTCCCAGGCCTGACTGGGCTGCTCTCCAGCTCTGGGGCAGGCTTCTAAGATCCCCTTCAGGATGGTGATCAAGAACGCGCAGGAAGGGAGGCTGAGGCAGAGAGGGCAGCAGGGTGTGTGTGTGTGTGCACGAGCACACACGTGATGGGGAGGGGGGTAAGGAGAATAGGAGAGTGGGCAGGGCATTTCTGGTTGTCAGCTACGATGGTGGAGAAGGAGTGGCCTTTAGAGCCTTCCCACGCTGCCGTTGCTAGGAAGAGGAGGCACCTGGAGGTTGTGGCTGCTCTCTCCCCTGCAGCGGGAACACCGACTGGAACAGATGCACACACAGTCAGATATGCACAGAGTAGAGAATAAAACTTGGGTTTATTCAGACCGCACGCTTTCTGTTTGGGTGCAGTGGGGGACAGTTGTGGGGACAGAGAAAGGCTGTGCATTTGGCTTCTGGGGACATGGTAATTGCTGACTCTTCATGTGACCTTTGGGCCACCAGATGACCAGCTGAATGATGGAGATGGTGATGAAGGGGCTGGCCGCCAGGCCCTTCTGGAGACCTCACAGTGATTGCAAACAGACAGCGATGCTGTGTCCAGTTGGCTCCGTTCCTCTCCGGGGATTACGGAGCAGATGGCTGGGAACATTCAGACTAATAAAAGAAATAAAACCTCTGGGTAGAGGGACACTCTGGGGGGCTCCACCTCAGGCAGTGGCGTGCAGATTCACACATGTCCATGCGTGGGCCAGGTCTGTGTGAGAAACGTGTTTGTGTATATATTGCATCCTCCCCCAAGCAGCTGGGGGCACCCACCCCACCCCCACGCCTGCGCTACTCCGTGGGCTGCTTCCAGACCTTTCTTTTCCCATCGGAGGAACTGGGCCTATTGAAAGAACTGACAAAAGGGAGATGGCCCCAGTCGTCCTCAGAAGATGTCCTTTCCTCTTGGTCCTTGCACCAGGGTGCAGGAGGTAGGCACCCACCTCAGTCCTGGGGCAGTGGAGGCCAGAACAGGTGGCAGGTGTGGTGGGAGGGGTGGCCTTATTGGGCAGCTGTCTGGGGGCTGCAGGACACCTGCACCAGCTCGGCTTCTGCCAGTTCACTGCTGAACCCAGCTGGGCTGTGTAGGAACTGCCTCAGCAGGGGGGAGGCATAGAGCCGGGGGTGGGGACCTGGGCTCTTGGGTGGCTCTGCCCGCTCGGTGACTGTGCTGGAAGACATGAGGACTGTGTTCCCGAACTGGTCCACCTCCTCGTACTGCTCAGTCACAGTTCTCATGGCTCCACAGTGCTGCAAGCTCCCTGGCCCCGTCTGCAGCTGCAGAACACTCTTTTGCCGCCCTGTGGGCAGGGGACTGGCTGAGGGAGGGGCAGGCTTAGGCGGTGCAGAGCACTGGGTGACGTCCTTCTTCCCAGCCTTGTCTTGGACACCTTTCTGCTGGAGCAGGGCCTGGCCCGTGTCCTGAACTAGTCGTGTGCTTTTCACCAAGACGTCAGGGTTGCCCTTGAAGCTGGGAGTCTCTGGAGGCTTCCTTGTGGCCGACTGGATGGAGATAAATGTTGGGGAGGAGGGTGAATCTCGGCTGGGAGGTAAGACTCGAGGGAGGCACAGGTCTTCTTGTGATGTCTCCTGCCTCCCGGTGGGAGGCGCCGTTGAGGCTGTGTGACCTCCGACCTCCGTGTGATTTCTGACCCTGACTTTGCTGTGGGCCTCTGTGTGGCATCCAGCCTTGGCTTGGATCTTGACTGCAGTTTGACCCCCGAGCTCCTGGCTGGAGCCACTGGGCCTGGCGCTACTGCTGACTGTGACACTGATCTTGTGGGCACTGTGGTCTTTTGGAGGTCCCTGGAAATGGCCTCTGGCACTGGCCTCAGGCTGGAGGCTGGACATGGAGCTGAGCGCCTTGTGCACCGCTTCTTCAATGTCCAGCAGCCTGGCCAGCGTCTGTTCCTTCAGCCGAGCAACTTCCGTGCTGACCCGTGTCAGCTCCCCAAAGGCCTGCTCAACGGAGGCCTCGGGCTTTTGGCGGGTAGTGGGGGCCTGAGGGGCAGCCCCTTCCAGCTGGGGCACCGCCTCAAAGAGCCTCCGCAGGGCCTGCACGTCCACACTGCTCTCGGCCTCCTTCTCCAAGGCTTGCACCTGGGTCAGGAGGCCCTGGAGCTCATTCTGGTTTCTTTGCAGACTCGCAGGACTCTCGGGGGCCCCTTCCACGGGCTGCTCTCCTGGGGAGCTGGGGCCCCCCTGTGGTGAGGTGGGATCACGGTTGACAGCATTGAGCTTGGGGGGCTCAGAACTCTGATTCTGGGCGGGCCTGGGGGCCGTGGTGCTGTGTCCACTGGGGCAGTCGGCCAGAGGTCTGTGGCCCTGGCCCACAGTGGTGGGAACCTTGGCTGGCTGAGGGACGGCGGCATCTGTCTCACCTCGTTGCTGCTCTCTTTGCCCCCTCTCCAAGGAAAAGCTGGGAAATAGAGGCAAGGGCTTGGGCAGCCTCCGAGGAGGGTGGCTCTGGGTTAGGTGTGCGGGTTTAGGGGGCAGCTGTGGCTTCTCCTTTGGGGACTTGGTGGGCTCCAGTTTTGAGGTCTTTGTCTGTAACCCTCCAGGGGCTCTCTGGCCAGCAGAGCTGCTGTGGGACTGAAGAAGGGGGTCCTTCAGGGGCTCGGAGACCTGCTGGATGGAGTCCTCATCACAGCCGGCTCTGGCTGGAAAGTCAGGTCCTGTCACAGCAGCTGGGAGAGTAGGAGGAGGAGGAACAAAGGCATTACGGGGTTGCAGGCTGGCACCTGGCACTTGGGGCCCAGAGGCCAGAATGTGGCGGCCTAGAGGGGCAGTCTTCAGGGTGGTCTCTGCAGCTTGGAGGCCCCCTGGGCAGACTTCTGCCATCAGCTTCCCTGGAGGCCCCCAGGCCATCTGTGTGTGGCTCCCAGGCACCTCCTGCCCTGGCCCAGTACTCTGAGCTGGGCATCCCTGGAGGGAGCCGACAGCCTGGACTGAGAGGGCGGTTTCCCTGTGCCTTGACTGGGGTTCCCTCTCAGAAGGCTGGACACCCCCAGGCGGGTCAAAGGTCCTCGCGGGATGAGCGGTGTAGATGCCGTCCTGAATTGTCACCCGCCCCCCAGGTGGCCCTCTGGGTACTGCCTGCTTTTCCCCACTGACCTTTCTGGGGGCTGCTGGGATCCGGGGATCACTTCCACTCCCAGGCCTGATGTTGCTTTGGATACCCCCAGCTTTCCGAAGACCGGCCTGGATGGGCTCGGCAGTGGCCGCGGGGGCGGGGCCCTGCTTGTGCTTGTTCAGAACTTGCTTGTGCAGGCTCTGGGCTTCAGCTGCTGCCACCCGAAGACTCTGCATGGCGGCCTGCAGGTCTGGGACCCCAGGCCCTGGAGGGGTAGTCGTGGCTCCTTCTGACTTTCCCAAGACTGCCATCCCTTTCTGTCCAGTGTGACTGTCTCCCTGCTTTTCTGTGTTTTGCAATTGGGCTGGTGCTGCAGCTTCCCCAGCCACAGGGACTGCCTTTCCAATGGCTTGAGGAGGGCAGGGGGTGGCCCCTGGGCCTCTCAGATGCCCCATCCCCATGCTGGGGTCCAGTGGGGGAACATGGATGACGCTCTCCGTTGGGGGCAGGCTCTGGGCCCCCTCGCTGGCTGGCTCTGGACTCGGGTCGGCCGGTGGCTCCCACCGCAGACTGTGCAGACCACTCAGGTCTCCTTTATCTATGCAGCTGGCCAACAGCTGCACGCTGCTCCTCTCGGAGGCCTTGCTAGTCAGCCGGGGCTGCAGAGAGTAGGCAGTCAGTGCGATCAGGCCCTGCTCTGTCTCCTGCATCACCAGCCCAGTCCTTGCCACAGAGGCCCCGAGACTGCAAGCCAGAAGCTGCTGGAACTCAGGGTCCATGTCTTCAGCACCCTCATTGCTGCCTGGAGTTGGCAGCCTCAGCGACTTGAGTCGGAGCTGGCCAGTTGGGTCTTCCTGCACCAGCAGCCCCTGCCGGTCCACATCTGGCCGGCGCAGGACTTGGCGGATGATCCTGGGAAGTTCACCCGACACCAGCTCCTCCTTTCGTATATGGGGGCATCCCTGCCCTGTGCCCAAGAGCACATACTTGGCAAGGCAGAGCTCCCCTGGCCCTCGGGCCTCCATGAGGATGCCTCCGTGGTGCAGGATGCCAGGGGTGGCGTGCAGAGTCCACAGGGTCCCCTCGGCTGCCGTCTCCTGGCTCTCTCGAATCCCGTTCTCTGGGGGACTCATGGACTGCTCTTCCTGGAGGCTGCCCCCTCGGATGCTCTCAGCTGCTAGGGAGCCCATGGGGCAATTCTCAAAAAGCCAGGTGAACTTGTGCACAGAACCTGCAGGGATCGGCCCGACAATTACCCGGGGCTGCTCTTCTTCCTTCTTGCCTGCCTCCAGGGCCTGGAAAACCTCCTTCTGTCGAGACACCTGCCCTGAAGGGATCTCCACGCGGCTGCAGTATCTCACAGGCCCTCTTCCGCAGGGACCGCCTGGGGCCTGAAGAGGCTCGGTCTCAAAGACATGTCTGTCTGTCTGTCTCTCCCCAGCCGGGACCTGGCTGACCTGCAGGTGCTGCTCCCTGGACCCCGCTGGCCTGTCTGAGGCTTGGGGCTTGAACATCCAGGTGCAGGACTGGGCCTCAGCCTTAGCTGTGCGATCTGTGACCTCTGACCCCTGCTTTTCGGCCAGCTCACTCATTGGGCACGTCTCGAACAACCACCGGATGGTCTGAACATCGCCCTTCGGGGGCGCCTCAGACTGGGGGTCTCCCTGACTCTTCCCTTCTTCTTCCTTTCGTTTCTGCAGCTCCCTCTGGTGGATCATCTCCAGGGGCTGGGTCTCAAAGAGCCACCGAGCAGTGCCAACATCCCCAGCCACTACCTCCTGCCGGGTGACACCCCGAACCACATCGATGGTACTGGGGCTTCGGCCGAGCTGGTCCAGGGGCTGTGTCTCAAACATCCACCTGTAGCCCTGCACGTCACCTCCGACTATCTGCTCTCTGCTAACAGAAGTCAGGGCGTGGAGGCGGCCCTTGCTGTCCTGCATGGCATACACTGGGGCCCCTATGCTCTGGGCCTGTCCAGCAGAATCAGTTCCTTCTTCTCTGCTCAGACGCCCATGGGCTGGAACCTCACCCTGTCCAATGCTGTCCAGGGGAAGGGTCTCAAAAAGGTTCTTAAACGTCTTCACATCTCCCTTTAGCCCATCCCTCTGGGGGGCACCCTGAGAGCCGGGCAGTGCTGAGGGGCTGTCACTGGATAGGTGCCCCTCACCGTCCTGGGGACCCACCCGCTGTAGGTGACCCACTTGGACTCTGTCTCTGAAAGCATCCAGGGGCTTTGTCTCAAATAACCACAGGGTGGAGCGGACATCACCAGGGACCACTTCCTCCTTAGGTGGGGCCTCTGCTCCAGCCTCCTCGTCCCCCTTCAGAGTGTCCAGTGCTCGGGTCTCAAACAGATGCCGCTGCTGCTGAACATCCGGACCAGGTGGGATGAGGTCTGGGGATGGTTGGAAGTCCTTCTCGTCTACCAAGATCTCCCGGATGGCATCCAGGGGCTGCGTCTCAAAGATCCAGCGAGTCGCACTGATGTCGGGCCGGTCCCCCTCCTCCAGGGAAATCCCCCGGATCACCCGCACCTGGCTGGGGTCCTGGTTGAAGGCGTCCAGAGGCCGAGTCTCAAAGAGCCAGCGGGCAGACCTCACCGCGTTGCTTTGGATCTCCTCCCGGCATGCGGCCTTGACCTCGTGGATGGCACCCTCTGTGTCCTGGATGGCACACAGGGGCTCCGTTTGGAACAGCTTCACTGTCTTTTTCACATCACCCTTCAGCTCTTGAATCTCTGAGCGCAGTTCCAATGGGCTCTGCTCCTGCAGGGAGGTGCGGGAGCCCAGGCAGTCCAGCGGCCGTGTCTCAAACAGCATCCTGGTACCCTGCACGTCTCCGCTGGCTGCGGGCTCCCTCACAGTAGCCTC
Organism: Callithrix jacchus; assembly: GCF_049354715.1. Lineage (NCBI taxonomy): Eukaryota > Metazoa > Chordata > Mammalia > Primates > Cebidae > Callithrix > Callithrix jacchus. Next base: position 77,043,286 of record NC_133518.1, read on the forward strand.
CAGTTCCTTGGCCCGCTCTGTCAGCTCATCCAGGGGCTTTGTCTCAAATAGCCAGCGGGCTGCACGGACGTCCCCTCCACCCAGCTGGGGCCTGGCTGGCTCTTGGTCTGTGCTGTTGGCAAAGGAGCCTTCTTCAAACTTGCGGGAGGTGGCCTGGACGTCACCACCTGGCACGGGCTCCTTGGCAGCTGGCCTCTCGTGATCTCCGATGGCATCCAGTCGCCAGTTCTCAAAGATCCAGCGCATGCACTGAACGTCACCCTCGGTGGGTTCCTCAGAGCCCAGGACCTCAGCCAGATCCTCCGCCACAGCCTCGGCCAGATTCTTGCGGAGCTCGGGGTGGATGTGCCTGTAGAGGCGGCGGAGTTCACTAGCTTGCCGCTGCTGGTGGAACTTGGAGAAGGACTCCTTGGGTGGCGGCAGTGGCAGGTCCTCTAGGGCTGGGGGTGGAGGGAGAGGCAGGTCCCCTGCAGCTGCCATCCTCATGGTTGGTGTGGGGGCCACCTGCGTCTGGGTGTCGGCCATCCTTCTGAGAAGAAGGGGAAGAGGTGAGAGTGGGATTGGGGGCCTTAGGTCTAGATGATCAGCAGGGTAGAGGCTGGATACTGGGAGCAATGGCAGGAAACAGGGCTCAGGGTCAGAGTAGCTCTGGTTGACTTATGCTTAGAGACTCCTTCGTTCTCTCTATGCGCCTGGCCTGGGCTTCATTCTGCTGCCGGCATGTTTGGTGTGCAATGGGTCTTGAACTTAGGACATGTGGACCCACCCATTGCAATGGGTTCCTGCTTCCCTGCATCTCCCAGGTTGCTAGGGAGTGACCATGGTACCACCCGCCATGAGACACTTTCCTTTAGCTCCACAAGGGATGCCCAAACCCAGAGGGCAAACTGGACATGCCCCATCCTCGCCTGCCTTTGTTAAAAATCGGCGTTTCCCTAGACTTCCAGGGGAGTGGCCTGGGGGAATCCTGATTTTTGGAGTCCCAGCACTGGCGGGGCGGATCTCTAAACTGGAGACGAGATTCCCTTGCAGAACACCAGAGGGCAGACTTGCCATGTTGACCTGGAGCCTTGCCTAACTTTTACCTCTTGGCTGTCAACTCACTCCAACCTTTCCCAGGCCCAGGGAGGCAGGCAGAGGCCAGCAGCCCATGCTGGAGCGGAAGCAGCTGAGGATCAGGGCTGGGAAGCTCTCACCAGATATCTCGTGGTTAGGCCAGCCCCAAATTCTGAATCTCCGGTCAGGGTTTTCTGCACTATAATCAAGACTGAGAATGCCTGAGCTAGGGGGACCTGAAAGGTCTTTTAGCACAACCATTTATAAATTAAGATGCGGGAGCTTAGGCCCAGAGTCACATCTTTGTGAATAAGTGGAAGGCAGTGCTGGCTTGGGGTCCCTGAACTCCACCTGGGGCCTGGCCCCAAGAAATAAGAGGGCCGGGGGTATAAAGCTTTCCTTTTGGCCATAGGACGCTCTATTCCCCAGCAGGCACCCTGGGAAGATATGACAGTGACACCTGCCAGGGAGAGGACCAAGGGACCAGGGTGCTTTCTGCCCCTTGCTCCTGGAGACCTTGGAGACCTCTTTTTTTTTCTCTCTTTTTGAGACAGAGTTTCGCTGTTGTTACCCAGACTGGAGTGCAATGGCGCAATCTCGGCTCCCTGCAACCTCCACCTCCTGGGTTCAAGCAATTCTCTTGCCTCAGCCTCCCAAGTAGCTGGGGCTGTAGGTGTGCACCACCATGCCTGGCCAATTTTTGTATTTTTAGTACAAATGAGGTTTCACCATATTGGACAGGCTGGTCTTGAACTCCTAACCTCGTGATCCACTGGCCTTAGCCTCCCAAAGTGCTGGGATTACAAGCATGAGCCACCGTGCCCAGCCCTGGAGACCTCTTCCTAAGCAAGCAAGCACAGCTTCAGGGGCTCGGACTCGGGGGGCTTCAGGCTAAGCCCTACCCCTGCAGGCCTCACGGCCACCCCAGCTTAGCTTCTCCCCTGCTGTGCCCCACCGGTCAATGGCCTCCCACCCCTTAAGCCCTTCTCTGCTCTCTGTCGATGTTTGTCTTATCTGTCTTGTGACAGGTGTACTGACAGTCATCAGAGGTCAGCAGGGAAAGAATGGGAAGCATGTGCCCCCTCCCGCTGCCCCTGACCCACTGCTCTGCAGCACATAAAGTGCTAAATATAGCTGAGGTCTTGGCCTCAGAACAGCAGCCCTGGGCTCAGGGTGGCTGAGGCCCAGTCAGTGGGGACCCTCAGGGTCATTGGCTCACCTCATCTCCTTCATTACCCTGGGCTCCCTGATCCTGCCTCCTGAGCTGGTGTCAGGCCCCTGCACTGCAGGCCAACCAGGTTCTGGAACCTGGACACCTTCCCTGTGCAAAGGAGTCTGCACCGGGAAGAGGTGTGGGGATGCTGGCAGCAGGTGGGGCGGGACTTCCTATGGCTACCTCTGAAGGAGAGAGGGAACTGGGTCCTGCTTACCCCACGCCCACCCTGGCAAGTCCAGTAGAGACATCAGAACCTTTGGGGAGTGAGAGCTCTCAAACCTGCAGCCTGAGTCTCATCAAAGCTCTGGGTGGTTTCTTTCATTTCTGAGCTCCGGAGAGGCTCCCCTGCCCAAGGCAAACCTGTGCCTCTTGCCACCTCCATGCCATCCTGTCTCCACCAGGGTGGCCTGGGCAGATGGCAGGTGCAGACCGTCAGCTTCGCCCCACCCCGCCCCCAGGAATGTCCAGAATCTCTGCTGGGGCCACAGACAGCTATTATCATGGAGTCCAGGGATGTCAGGCCTAAGGACCCTCAGAGGTCACTCAGTGTAAACCCCTTATTGTTCAAACGGAGAAACAGAGGCCCACAGAGGGGAAAGGAGCTGTCCAGGGAGGCTCAGCAAGGCGGCAGCAAGCCTAAAGCAAGCCTCCCAACCCCTGGCCTTCCCACCACCACCCTTGCCTGGCCTGAGACTGCTGGGCCAAGTGTAGAGTCGGGACAGAATTCATAACTGGGACCGGACTTAGGGTGGGGTCAGCCCCAAGGACTGTCCTAGAGCTTGGCGAGCCTCTCAGGATGGTCCCCCTGCTGTCCTCAGGTCACCTCCTCCACGGCCCAGCTGGCTCCATATGTCTTTACATCTGGGCAAATTCAGGTCTGGTCTCCCTGCCCTGAGTCCTCCAGATCTGCCCTGGGGGCTTTCCAACTGGGCAAGACCATGGACATGGGCAGAGTCCAAATTCCACCCCAGGTTTTAGGCTGTGATGTGCAGGGAGCTGGGCTCAGGCCAGCCCCTGGGAGCTATCGCTGGGCTAGATATGCTAAGAGTGTCCCCCACAACAACTGGGCCTGGGGCTTGTTCTGGCAATGCACACCCAGGCCTAGCTGCAGCCCCCAGCCCCACCTCACTTCTGTTCCTCCTTCCTCCAGACCCTGGGCCTACCTGAGGCTTCCCTGGGAGGAAGCCCTGAAGCCTGAGGTACTCCACACCTTGTATTTTAAAAATCACAACTCCAGGCCTTTCTGGGTGGAGTCAGGAGCCTGTCCTTTCTGCTTGCTTCAGGCCTGTGGGAGCCACTCTGAGAGCTCCCATGGGGCTCACTCTGTCTTTACCTCCTTTGTGGGTTCTTTATATCTGAGACTTCACTCACCTCCTCCCATGCATGCCCTCAGTCTCCTCCCAGACTCAGAGCCTCCCCAATACGTCCATTCCAGGATAGGGGACCCCAGCTGTGAAAGCCAGCCTTGCCGTGGAAGGACAGAGAGGTAGGTGACTCACCGAGGGTCTCTCTTAGCTGACAGGGTGCTTGGGGTCTGTAACAGGTGTGGTCTCAGGGTTGGTCCTTCCTCTCGAGGTTCTGTTCGGTGTGGTTCAGTCCTGCTGGCTCTGCAGACACCTTCTCGCCTCGCTGGCTCCAGGTCTCTGTCCCCTGCCAGCCGTAGCAGCTGCCTTTATCTTGCTGGCTAGGGGGTGGGCCCTGGTGGGGGCAGGCGGGAGAGGCTATGTTCAGAGCATTAAGTGGTTTGGTTATTTTTAGGGCTTGTGGAAGTCACTCTTCCATCCGGGGGAATCAGTTACATGTCCTTTGGGCTGGGGAGGGGAAGCAGAGGGGAAGAAACTTCATTCATCCAAAGTCTGATCTGGGGCTTGGGGTCAGTGACTCAGTTGGGTTGTGGGGTTGGGGGTGTCCCAGACTATTTTGAGAGAGTGAATAAGGAGGGGCATCTGATACCCGTCTTGTCAGTCCCCATCACTCCACTCTGGTCCAGCCTCTGACTCTTCCTGATGTGTCTCCACCCACCGTTCGAGGAAACTAGAGGTCCCCTGAGGGCAGGCTGGGCCCCTCCTCCTCTGCTGTGAGCCTGGCAGCCTCTGAGAGTGAGGGCCAGCTCGACTTCTTCCCCATTCCCTTCTGCACTGAAGAGTTCCCCCTTGTCTTACCCACTCCTCCCCGAGCCCCACAGCACAGGTCAACGGTCCTGATGAAGCTGGATTTGGGGAAAGACATCTGAACGACCAGGCTCAGCTCTTCACTAGGCCCCTGATTTATCAATGAATTCCACAGCAAGACTCTGTGGTTTTCATCCCAGATTATCTGAGTCTTTGCTTTTTTCTGGACTCTTCCCTCTGACTCAGGGCCCAGGCTTTCTGGGAATGGAGGGGAGGGGAAGGGTGGCATGCAGGGAGCTGACTGTGGGGTTATTTCTGACCCTGGAGTCATCAGCTTCCCAGTCACAGGCGAAGTGGTGGGGGAGGGGGGGTCACACCTGCCTCCTCCTTCGTTTACCAGGGCCCGAGGGCCGAGCAGGCTCAGATCCTGGCAGACAGACCGGTGTGGTGAAAGATGTCAGGGGACCATCCACAGAAAACCAGAAAGAGGTGTTTTGTCCTAGGTGGGCCTGGCCCAGGCTCCATTTCTGAGGGTGTGCAGGTGCATTCTGTGGCCTGGCACATGAGGTCTTCCTTCTGACTCCCCAAATGCCCTCTGGTGCCAGGGGTGATGCTAGACATTGCTCACTTTTTCCATGGAGTCAATGTCAGTCCAGCAGCGTCAGCTGGGTTGGGGTGAGGACATCTGGGAACCCCTTCTTCCTGGTCTCCCTCCCTCTTGTCTCTTCCCTGCTCTTTTCTAGCCCTCTGCCTGTCCCCCAGGCTCCTGGCTCTCCCTAGGAAGGGCAGGGAGACAGATGTACCCGTCTTTGGGATAAGGAGCAGCCTTAGGTCTTGCAGGATTTCTCCTGGGAGGAGCTTTCTCCCTGTGGATACTGACAGTTCCTACTTTCTAGGATGGCTTTGAGAACTGAAGGAATTATTATATGAAAAGAGTGCCTTCTGCCAGGCACGGTGACCCATGCCTGTAATCCCAGTAATTTGGCAGGCTGAGGTGGGTGGATCATTTTAGGTCAGGCGTTCAAGACCAGCCCAACCAACATGGTGAAACCATACTAAAAATATAAAAAATTAGTTGGGCATAGTGGCACATGGCTGTAATTCCACCTACTTGGGAGGCTAAGGCAGGAGAATCGAACCTGGGAGGCAGAAGATGCAGTAAGCCGGGATCACGCCACTGCACTCTAGCCTGTGGTACAGGACAAGACTGTCTCACAAAAAAAAAAAAAAAAAGAAAGAAAGAAAAAAGAAGAGTGCCTGAGAGCAGTTAGCACACAGCCTGTGCTTTAGAAGGGCCTGCTATTATACTGTATATACTATAAAAAAAGAAAAGCCCGTGGGTGGAACTCACTCTTGTATTCACCGTCTGTGATAACTCATGGGAGAAATTCTTCAGGCCTCAATATTAAGAAGAGCACTCGGTTCCTTCTGTCTGGTACAGCTGTGGTGCCTAATACAGTTGCCACTAGCCAAATGAGCCTATTTAAACTTAAGTACATTACAATGAAATAAAATAAAAATTCATCTATTTCACTACACTAGTCATATTTTAAGTCCTCCATAGAGACAAGTGGCCAGCAACTATTATATTGATTTTTTTGTTTGTTTGGTTTTTGAAATAGCATCTCGCTCTGTCGCTCAGGCTGGAGTGCTGTGGCGCAATCTCAGCTCGCTGTAACCTCCGCCTCCTGGGTTCAAGCGATTCTCCTGCCTTAACCACCGGAGTAGCTGGGATTACAGGCGTGCACCACCACGGCTGGCGAATTCTTGTATTTTTAGTAGAGATGGGGTTTCACCATGTTTGCCAGGCTGGTCTTGAACTCCTGACCTCAAGTGATTCGCCCACCTTGGCCTCCTAAAGTGCGGGGATTACAAGCATGACCACCGCGCCCAGGCTGAAACTGTCATATCAGATACGGCACCATGTTTCCATTATTGCAGAAAGTTCTGCCACATAGTGCTGGTATAGATGTCAAAATAAATTAGAAAAGAAATCTTTTTCTGGAAAAAGAATTGTCAATAAGAATAAACAATTTTTATAACATATGTTGTTTCTCTTTGCCTTGGCTGCTAGGAAACTCAGAGCTAAATTTTTAATCTTTCTGGTAGACTTTGTGTCCCAAATGCTGTGTAATAAGGGTGTCCAACTTTTTGTTGTCTGTCTCTGAGGAGTTTTAAAACTGGAAATGTCCTAACAAAACCCAGGACAAGCTAGTCACTCTGTGAGTCGTGATCTAATGATATCACATCATCGCGGTATCAGTTATGAGGCCATCAAGGTAGTAAGCTAGGCATTGTTTACTGGGGTATCTTTAGTGGTATTGAAGAGTTATACTGAGGCACATACATTGTTTAAGGGTTTATTTGTGCAAACAATTTTTGAATCAGGCAGTCCCAAACCAGAAGTGGCCTGGGAGCTCTACCGAGGAAACACAAGTGGGAGGTTTTTATAAGACAGACACAGAAGTGAAACAAAGATAACATCTGATTGGTTACAGGTATACAGTTGCTTTATTTGGTCTATTTCACTAGAAAATCCCTGGCTATATAATTATTTGTGCTGGCTGCTTCTCCTTAGTTGCACTTAAGTTTTATTTTTCTTTAACTAGGCATTTACAAGAAACAGCTCAAGGGCAGGCATGGTGGCTCACCCCTGTAATCCGAGCGCTTTGGGAGGCTGAAGTGGGAGGATCACTTGAGCCCAGGAGTTGGAGACCAGTTTGGGCAACATAGCAAGACCTTGTCTCTACAAAAATAAAAAATTAGCTGGCTATGGTGGCATGCACTTGTTGTCCCAGTTACTTGGGAGGCTGAAGTGGGAGAATTGCTTAAGCCAGAGAGGTGGAGGCTGCAGTGAGCTGTGATTGTGCCACTGCACTCCAGCCTAGGTGGCAAAGTGAGACCTTGTCTCAAAAGAAAAGAAAAAGAAAGAAAGAAAGAAAGAAAGAAAGAAAGAAAGAAAGAAAGAAAGAAAGAAAGAAAGAGGAGGGAGGGAGGAAAGAAAGAAAGAAAAGAAAGGGCTGCAGCTTTGCTTATGTCTGCAAATCAAGCAAGGTGAAGTTATGAGACCTAACTTGGTTTGCCTGCTCAGGGATGCTTCAGGCCTGAGCTGCATCTTAACTGACTTTAACAGTGGAGATACTGTGCGGACACTATTCCTTTAAGCTCTCTCAAATCATATTGGGAATGAGGCTGAAATAAATAAATACACTGAGGTTGAACAGCTGATCTTTGTCAACAGGCAGAGAGGCGCTCAGGGAGGGGGTGCGAGGGAAGAGTGTTTCCTCTTCAGCTATCGCAATCCCCTCTTCCGGAGCCTGATGCTTCTCTGGGTCTAGGAAACCTTTTTCTGCCAGCCCCTCCCTCCAAGGGGGGCTCCATCAAAGTTGGTTTGGGCAGAAATTCACATGTAAATCATGAAGGAGCTGAGTCAGTAGCTGGCAGCTGACTCGCTTCAAGTTATGGAGAGACGAGATTCCAGAATGATTAGGAGCCAGACTGCTTGAGGTTGAATTCTACCTGTGACACTTACTAGCTGTGTGACTCCCAGTTACCCTGGTGCTGGCTGGCAGTCTTGGCTTCCTGCTGGCTGGGAAGCAGGCACGGGTGCCAGGGGGACAGCTTGGGCAGCCAGGCTGGCTCTGTTCCAAGCCTGCAGGGGGTGGGTCTGCTCAGCCTCTTGATACCAGACAAGAATCATCTGAAGCCAGAGAAGGGATTTTCTGCGCTGGGGTCAGCCGATTAGAGAGGAGAGCCTCCACTCTCCTGCCATGGGAATACCACGGCTACCGTGGGAGAGGCAACAGAACATGGTGTTTGGGAGAGCGGGAGCCGGTGTCAGATGGCCTCAGATCAAATTGCCAGTCTGTCTCATACTATTTACTTGACCTCTGAGAGTCTTTCAGCTCTCTGTACCTTAATGTCTGTGTTTAGATTCTTCCAAGAGCAGAATCTGAGACAAGCATTTGAGTACAAGTGATTTAACTGGGAGAAGACCCCGGGAGGTAGGGAGGGTAGAGAAGTGAGGAAGGGAAGCAAGCGGCCTACCTCTGTAAACAAGCAGGGCTTCATCTCCTGCTTTCCGCTTCAGGTGGGTCATTGTTGGAGCGTAGGCCCACGGCTGATTTTCCGGTGTTGATTCTGCATCCGGCGACTTCGCTGCATTTTTATCATTAGTTCTAACAGTGTTTTAAATTGAGTCTTTAGGAGTTTTCTGTATGTACGAATCTGCAAATAGGGACAGTTTTACTTTTCTGATTTGATTAATTTTTATTCTTTTTCTTCCTAATTGTTCCGGCTAGGACTTCAGTACTATGTTTATTGAATATAGAAGTGGTGACAGGGAGCATCCCTGCTTGTTACTGAATGCAGAGGAACAATTTTCTGTTTTTCACTGCTGGGTATGGAGGGAACTGGGGGCTGTTCCTATACAGCTATTATTATGTTGGTGAGCCTTCCTTCTATTCCTGGTTTATTGACAGTTTAAGCTGTCAAATGCCTGTATTTAGGTTCCTCCAAGAGCAGAACCTGAGACAAACGTTTGAGTGCAAGTGATTTACCCGGGAGAGGATCCCCGTGGAGTGAGGGTAGAGAAGTTAGGAAGGGAAGGGAGGAAATCGGGTTACTTCTGTGTTGAATTTTGTCAAGTGCTTTTCTTTCCTTCTTTTTTTTTTTTTGAGATCAAGTCTCACTCTGTCACCCAGGCTGGAGTGCAGTGCAGTGGCATGATTTCGGCTCACTGCGGCCTCCAAGCCTCCGCCTCCTGGTTTCAAGTGATTCTCCTGCCTCAGCCTCCCAAGTAGCTGAGATTGCAGGCATGCGCCACCACACCTGTCCAATTTTTGTTTTTTTTTTTTTTCAGTAAAGACATGTTTCACCATGTTGGCCAGGCTTGTCTCAAACTCCTGGCCTCAAGTGATCCACCAGCCTCCACCTCCCAAAATGCTGGGATTACAGGTGTGAGCTACCATGCACCCCCGTCAAATGCCTTTTCTTTTTTTTTTTTGAGACGGAGTTTCGCTCTTGTTACCCAGGCTGGAGTGCAATGGCGCGATCTCGGCTCACCGCAACCTCCACGTCCTGGGTACAGGCAATTCTCCTGCCTCAACCTCCTGAGCAGCTGGGATTACAGGCACGCACCACCACGCCCAGCTAATTTTTTGTATTTTTAGTAGAGACGGGGTTTCACCATATTGACCGGGATGGTCTCGATCTCTTGACCTCGTGATCCACCTGCCTCGGCCTCCCAAAGTGCTGGGATTACAGGCGTGAGCTACCGCGCCCGGCCCAAATGCCTTTTCTAAGTCAACTGAGATGATGATGTGATTTTATGCTTTATTATGTTAAAGTGGGGTATGATATTAATTAGTTTTTGGATGTTGAATCATTCTTGTATCCCGGGGATAGATCCCATCTTGTCATAAAACTGAGTTTAATCTCACGGTAGATTCTCTAAGGGGTGGTGGGTAGTGCCTGCCTCACTCAGGGAGAGGAAGGTGAGTGCTATGGTTCGAGTATTTACCCCCTCTAAAACTCATCTTGAAATTTACCCTAATGTGGTAATATTGAAACGTGGCAGCCTTTAAGAGGTGATTGGTTCATTGGGGCTCTGCCATTCATGGTTTAATAGGTTATATTAATAGATTAATGGATCAATGGGTTGTCATGGGAGTAGGACTGATGGCTTTATAAGAAGAGGAAGAGAGACCTGAGCAAGCACTCTTAGCCCCCCGGCCATATGATGCCCTGAGCTGCCTTGGGATTCTGCAGAGAATCCCCACCAGCAAGAAGGTCCTCACTAAATGCCACCCCTCAACCTTTGACTGCTCGGCTTCCGTAACTATAGGAAGTGAATTTCTTTTCGTCGTAAATGACCCAGTTTCAGTTATTCTGTTATAAGCAATGGAAAATAGATTAACAAAATGGGGTATTTATCTACCAGCCCTCACCTCCCATTGATTTGGTGCTATCTCCCCTTCCTCTGAACTTCTTGCCTGCCCCTCAGGCAGAGAGAAGATGCAAGTATTTGAGGTAGGAAGCTCTTATAGGAATTGTCCGTGGAAGCTACAGGCGACTCCGAGGGGGGCGAGGCAGCACAGGGCACGGGCAGCATATGCTATGTTAGGTTCCCCTATCTGTGAGATGAGTGTGATAAGAACAGGCCCATGTCGTTGTGTTTCTTTGAAGATTTGGGCCAGTGCTGTTGGGTAGAAAAATAATGCAATTTATCTGAATAATACAAGCCAAATAGTGTGAGAGTCATATAAGTCATTTAAAATTTTCTAGTAGCCACATTAAAAAATTTTTTTAAAAGGTGAAATGAATTTTAATATTTTGTCTGACCTAGATTTCCAAAGTGTTATCATTTTCACATAAATTAATATAAAATTATTAATAAGATATCTTGAATTATCTTTGAAATCCAGTGTATATTTTATATTTATAGTATATCTTAATTTGGACACTAAATTTTCATCAGAAATATTTTATCTGGCCAGGCATGGTGGTGCACGCCTGTAATCCCAGCACTTTGTGAGGCTTAGGTGGGTGGATCTCTTGAGCTCAAGAGTTTGAGGCCTGCCTGGACAACATGGCAAAACTCTGTCTTTACAAAAAGTTAGCCAGGCGTGGTGGTGCACACCTGTAGTCCCAGCTCCTCGGGAGGCTGAGGTGTGAGGATCAGCTGGGCCTGGGAGGTCAAGGCTGTAGTGAGCTGAGATGGCACCACTGTACTCCAGCCTGGGCGACAGTGAGACCCCGTCCCAAACAACAACACCGGCATTGAGAAAAAACACTCGATCTATATTTAGTAAAATGTATAGCTGAGAAGTAGATTCTCAAGTTGTTCAAACACACTTAAAATTTTCTAATAACTTAATTATCAGTTTTTAAATTTGAGTCAATTAAATAAAACCAAAGAAGCCGTTTTTGCATTTTGCATTTTGTTACCCTGGTTATAATTCAAGTTCTCAGTAGCCACATGTGGTGAGTGGTGACGTATCGGACAACACAGATTTAGAGGGTTAACCCCAGGGAGGTGTCGAGGGCAGGTGGTCAGCTTGTATCAGCTGTGGCCGACTCTGCTCACTGCGAGAGGCCGAAAGGTGCCGGGGCAAGCGCTGGCCTGAAGTCAGGAGCCCACTACCGCCCTGCAGCCCCTCTTCCTCTTCCCCATCTGTGAAGTGTTTAAGATAATTAATGGTATTTAAAGTCCTCTCTGGGTCAAAAATCTCACTGACAGGGAAAGATTAATTCCTATTTTCCAACTGAAAAAACTAAAACTCAGCAAAGGAAAGCGATTTGTTTATGGTCAGCAGCCACAGGGAAGGTGAAAGTGCTGACATCTAGTTCACTTTTCTTGGCTCACAGCACCTTTCCCAGAGCTGCCAGTGTTCGAATCCCCCTTCTCCTTTAATTCCAGCCCCAGCGTTCTGAGCGACAGCATGTGCTGGATCTCATGCAATCCTCACAGAAGCCCGGTGAGGGTTATCTGTGTGCTCATTTTACAGGCGAGGAGACGGCTCGGAGAAGCTGACGTGTTAAAGTGACACAGTAAGTGAAAGGCACAGTGGGACTAGAATGCAGGTTTCCTGAGCCCCAGGACAGGGTGGGAGGTATACTTCTAGTGCCCAGCGATACCTTGTGGGGAGGAATGTGATGGGGGATGGGACGATGGGACAGGCGTAAGTCTCTCTAAGGACATGGTCATCATCAAGGTGACCTAACTCTGCCTGGTTGGGAGCTGCAGAGCTGAGAGATGGCTGCCCCCTAGGCCTGGGCCTGCAGAACTGCATCCAGCCTGAGAGAGCAAGACTCTGTCTTAAAAAAAGAAAAAGAAAGAGTAAAATGAAACTGTCTCTTTGTACAGTGGGGATGAGACACTTTGGACATGAGAAGATGAGAAAAGGGAATTGGGCAAAGGGAAGAGAATGGGCAAAGGCATGGAGGCTTGGACGGTGTGACGTGGGCAGTGTGCCCTGAAGGCAGGGTGGATGGGCAGAGGCGGTGCCTGGTCTTGGACAGCATAGAGCCAAGCTGTGAAAACTGAATGGCAGGCATGGAGTTTGGGCCCCATCCTGAAGGGTTTTAACCAGGGGCAAGCTGGAGCGTAGAGTCGTTAGAGTCAGGCCACAGGGAGGAGTCGCGGGCATAGGCTCTGTCCCAGCGGTGCAGGTTCCATGCCATGAGGATCTGGTTGGTGGCGGCAGACGAGGGGGAGGAGGAACTGTCTGAGGGCCGCCCAGGAGTCAGGTTCAACAGAACCTAAAGGAGCTAAAATATGCCAAAGTGCTTGGTGCACTGTCTGACGCAGCTGCCTAAAACCATTTAGTGACCCTGGCGGTGAGGAGAGGGAAACGATGAGCTGCCCAGGGACGTGAGTGGGGGATGCAAAGGTGGGGGCAGTGCAAATGGGAGAAGGGGCAGAGCGGTCGGCAGTGAGGGGAGACCACAGGCCGACTTCGGAAAAGATAAGCATTAAATGTCGGGGTGCCCCAAGCCGAGCTGGCTTTCTGGGGACCAGGCAGTCGGATATGGAGCTCGGGAATCAGACAAGATAAGCATTAAATGTCGGGGTGCCCCAAGCAGAGCTGGCTTTCTGGGGACCAGGCAGTCGGATATGGATCTCGAGAGAGAATCAGACAAGATAAGCATTAAATGTCGGGGTGCCCCAGGCAGAGCTGGCTTTCTGGGGACCAGGCAGTCGGATATGGAGCTCTGGAATCAGACAAGATAAGCATTAAATGTCGGGGTGCCCCAGGCAGAGCTGGCTTCCTGGGGACCAGGCAGTCGGATATGGATCTCGAGAGAGAAAACGGGCTGGCAGGTGATTGTGTGCAGATGGGGATTGAGGCTGTGAGGGGAGCTGCTTTCACAAGGGTCCCTGAAGAGAGGCTTAGGGTCAAATGTGGGAGAAGGCGGACTTGAGAGAAGCAGCAGCCAGAGAGGGAGGGAGAAAACCTGGAGAAGAGCTGGTCGCGGAGGATGTTAAGGGAAGACCATGTCCGAAGAGGGAGGAGAGCACCAGTGTCTGGTGCTACACAGAGTTGTGGTAAGGTAAGCAGGCTGCTGGTTCAGCAGGGACACCTGGAGTGCTTCAGCAGAGCAGTGACAGTGAGGAGGCACAGCCAGGCGGCGGGCCGGGTGGGGCAGAGAGGGAGGCTTCTGTTCAGTAGCTCCTCTGGTCCTCAGAGTTTTCATTGGTCAAATGGGAATCAACACAGGGGTCAGAATTCCTGTCTAAATAAAAGATCCCTCAGCCACTGGGGGACCCAGCGAGGTGGCTCATGCCTGTAATCTCAGCACTTTGGGATGCTGAGGATCACTTGAGCCAGGAGTTCAAGACCAGCCTGTGCAAAAAAGCGAGACTCCCATCTCTACAGAAATAAAGAAAGAAATAATTTTAAAAATTAGCTGGGTGTGGTGGCACTTGCCTGTGGTCCCAGCTACTCTGGAGGCTGAAGCGTGAGGGTCATTTGAACCCAGGAGGTCAAGGCTGCAGTGAACTGATATTGCGCCACTGCACTGCACCCTGGGTGACAGAGCAAGACCCTGTCTCAATAAAATAAATAAATAAATAAAAATCAGCCATTGGGAGAGTGCCTTGTAAACTGAGAGTGACTTGGGGCAGGCAAGAGGGGTGTGCTCCAAAGACATGGTGCCTCTGACAGGGCTAGCAATACCGCAGCGCCCAGAAGGTGGCAGCACCTCATCAAGCGACACTTCATCTAGCGGGACTATGCTGGTATTTCATTTAGTTTATTCTACAAGATTTCTTTGTGCTCTTTGCACAGCTGCTATGTGTTAGACTCTGGGCTAAGCACTGGAGATTATTGTACATGTACATGCCTAACAGAAAATCTAATATGCTAATACAAAATATGCATAATATAATATATACATACACAACAAAACTTCCTTAGGAAGCGTACATTTTAGTTGAAGAGGCAGTTAACACAAATAAGTGAATTATCTTTGTAACTGTCAATCAACTCTCCAAACTCCAGGGTTAGAGAGAAGTCTTTCTAGAATGTGTGACATATATCCCCTCCTCCTGGAACAAAATGTACTGGAAGGAACTTGAGTTCAAATACTAGGTCCACCAGGAAGTGATAGTATTGGCCTATTCATGGGACAAGTTAGATGAATTTTCCAAAGACAGGCACTCCAATATCTCCTACCCCATATGTCATGTGTATAATGTGACTTGGATACTCTTCCAGTTGAGACAAAGAGGTCTTTGTGCCATCCCCTTGAATCCAGGCTGGCTTATGACTTCTGTGGCCAGACATTTTGTGACTTCCAAGGCTAGGTCATAGAAGGCAATTCAGGTTTCACCTCTGATGACGTTGCAACCCAGCCACCATGCTGTGAGGAAGCCCAGGCATCCTGTGGAGAGATTATGTGGGAGGCAACCAAGGCCCTCAGGCCACGGCATCGGCTGAGCTCCCAGCCAATAGCCAGCATCAACTTGTGGATATTCTTGGAAGCAGACATTCCAGTCTCAAGCTGAGTTGTTCCAGCTGATACCACATTCAGCAGAGATGAGCTGTTCCTGATTGTCCAACTGTAAGCAAAATAAATGATTTTCATTATTTTAAGCCATTTAAATTTTGGAGTGGTTTGTTATGCAGCAATAGATGGAGATAATTCATTAATATTTATGAGCACCCACTCTATGCTGGGCTCTTTGCTAGGAGCTGGGAGGTATGGTAAACAGGACAGACAGTCTGTGCTACCATGGCATTTACTGTCTGGCTGGGAAAATGGACTGCAATAAAAGTAGATGAATTCCCTGGCTAACCTAAACTTGAAGCTGTGACAAGGTTCCCAGGCTCCAGGCACCTCGCGTTTTTGGCCTTATCTCCACGTAGATTGCACATACAAATAGCTTCCTTTTCCTCAGAGTCATTGTGACTCTCCAGTGGATAACAGCTATTAAGGGCACACACAGAGTAGCATGGGACTAAGAGTGACGCTAAAAAGAGGGTTTCTTAAAGTAAAGCGTTGTTCTTTCCCTCCCCTCAAGCCCGATAGGGGTCTTCAAGAGAGCCTCTGGGAGAGCTTGGCCTGAGTCCCTCGAGCTGACTGTGCAAGAATGAAGAGAACTGCCAAGGTCTCCTGTGAGCCCCCTCAAGAGGATGCCGGCAGGGCAAGGACCTGTGTGGGTGGGGAAGCCATTGCCAGGAGTTGGCTTGAGGTTTGTCACTCTTGTCAGGGAATGGTGCACCTGTGGGATGCACCCACCAGAGCACCCCACAAGAGAAAGGGCCAGCATTTGGACATCTGCCCCACCCAGAGGGCACCAGCAACACCGTTCTGCCCCTTTCTCTCTCCTCTCTCTCCTTACCCCACTCTAGATGCGTCAGGAGTGGCATCAGGAGTGGATCAAGAGGAATGAGGAGTAGACATAGTGAGGAAGCCAGCTCCACTTCCCTTCCTCACCAGGTTTCCAAGCTGAGCCAGGCAGCCTTCCATGCCCCCACCTTGTCCATCTACCCTGCCTGCCCCGCTTGGAGTTCAGGTTTTTTTTTAACCTCTCCAGGTCAAAGCACAAGGGATGGAGCAGAGAGACAGGTAAAGGGCATGAAAGAGATTGAATGCCTGGGACTTCCCTCATGTGTCTCTAGTGGCAGGTGGCTCTTTCTATTGTGGGTGTTTTGAAGTTTATTTGGGATATCTATGCCCTACACCCCCTGCAGTTACTGACACAGGCGATGTACTTTCCAGGCTTTTCCTGACAGGTCCCATTCAACCCCTGGTCCTGGAAGACCATCTCTACAAATATTTTGGGCTCCTATTGCCCCTCCAGGCAGCCCCCATGGGCAAATCCTTTTAAGATGCCTCTCCATCTCAACGGACCCAGTATTCTCTACTCAGACATTCCATCTCACTTCCAGGACCTGTGTGGTTATTTTTTCTAGGTCCATCCACTGAGGGCAGACTATTCTGCTAGCATATACTTTTAGGCCTGGGAGGGTGGCCAAAGAGAGGGGAGTTTATGGAGGCAGCTTGGATCTGCAGATGGGATGTTCACACATATGCACTTCATGGTGCAGAACAGAACCAGGGAAGGGAAGAAAAGAGGGATGAGGCCAGGGGTCCATTTATTCTCTTCCCTCTGCTGTAAATGTTACAGGCAGGTGAGGTAGGAGAGAGGGCTAGATGTCACCGGCATCAGCAGAGGAAACAGCAGTTGCTAAGACGTGAAATGAGAGACAGCATTGTACATTCTGGGGACAGGAAAGGGAGGGAAGGAGAGAGTGCTCTGAGTCTCAGTAGGGGATGAGGGTGGGCAGGTGGGTGGGTGCATCACAAGAGCTCTGTGAGCCTCGGCAAAGACTGCTCTTATCCCAGTGTAGTGGGAAGTCTTGCAGTGGTTTAAACAGGTTAACGGTGTGAACAGACTGCATTTTAGAGCGACCCCTTTTGCTGCTTTGCGACTCGGTGTTGGGGGTGTTGGGGGGAAGACACAAAGAGTAGAAGCTCGAGGAAGAGTTGGGGTGCTGATGTCATGGTGAGACGTAAGACGTGATGCCCTGGGCTAGAGCAGGGCATCAGGAGATAGTATCATGGAGCATCAGCCGTGATGGCTGCCTCTGGGCCCATGCCAGCTTCCCCAAGTACAGCCTGGTAGCAGTTGGTGAACTGAAGAGTGAGAAGCAGTTCAGTCGCCGTTTTTCTGCAGGTGGTACTTCATTCCGGAGTGTGTGGCACTTGAATGCATTTTTCTTACTTCTGGAGCTTCGACCCAAATCTCTGAGACAGGAAGGGCCCCTTGAAAAGTCACGTTACGGCCGGGCGAAGTGGCTCACACCTGTAATCCCAGCACTTTGGGAGGCTGAGGCGGGCGGATCACAAGTTCAGGAGATCAAGACCATCCTGGTGAACCTTGTCTCTACTAACATGGTGAAACCTTTTCTCTACTAAAAACACAAAAAATTAGCTGGGTGTGGTGGCAAGTGCCTGTAGTCCCAGCTACTCAGGAGGCTGAGGCAGGAGAATTGCCTGAACCCAGGAGGCAGAGCTTGCAGTGAGCTGAGATCGTGCCATTGCACTCCAGCCTGGTGACAGAGACTCCACCTTGAAAAAAAAAAGAGAAAAATCTTGTTACATGAAGAATGATTCTGCACCTGTGGGGATCCAAAATGCACTTCAATAGTATAAAGATTATTTTAAGCTAAAAGAAACAGCAGCTGCAGAAACAAGCAAACAAAAACTACCTAAACTTTGCTGACTCAAGCAGGACCCCCTGAACACCGCGGCCACAAATCCCCTCTCTAGGAAATTCACAGCCAGAAAAGAGACTAACCATTGTCATCATAACGAGCAATTGCTTAAACAAACATCTCTGAAACTCCACACCTTCCATTTGTTTTCCATGGAAGTCCTCCCTTTCTCCTTGTGAAGTGGGTATGTAAACCCCTGGTTTTGGCTGTTTAGAGAGCCATATTGATCTCAAGACTCTTTTGAATAAATAAACTTCATCTTTTTTCCCTGTTAATCCATCTGTGGTTGGTTAAACGGGAAAGGAAAGTGTAGGGAAAGAAAAGGTGTTTTCTCCCTACACTTACCTTTTGCCAACAGGAGTACGGGTGGCTGGCAAAGATTTTGTATCTGGTACTGGGTTTTATCTTCCTGCCCTGCAAAGTTGCTTTGCTGAATTTCAACGGTTTGCTCACTGTCTGTCTCTCTCTCCCATGCGTGTTAATTGGATTAGAAGAGATGGAGGCAGCAAGACCCTATAGGAGACTGTACTGCAGGCGCACTACTACAGGGTAGCAGAATACTCCACTTCAAAGCATGCCACGCTGGCATAAGGATTGTTTTGAACGGAAGGTAATTGAGAAGAGGCAGACACAAGACAAGCTCTTTGCCCTCCCCATTTGCCTAAAAACAGGACATAACTTTACAAAGGAGTTCTTCCTCCTCTCTGTCAGGAAGAACAAAGACTGTGACAACTTTAGGCCCTCATCAGCCTGCAGGTGGCACCAGAGGTGTCTCTGTCACCAGACATAGCAAACGTCACTCACTAGCCTTTATAAATTTCCCATCTATTTGCTTTCCCACAATTTTCTCCACCGGGAGACTCAAGAATCTTTTCTTTTGTCTTGACATTTCTCTAAGAATTTATTGTTTTTTTGTGGAAGATGCTACATAATTGAAGCTCTAAGCCACTCATTTGAGAGTGATTCTTTCCCTATTTCCCATATATATATAAATTAACACATTAATACATTTCTCTTTGTTCTTCTCTTTTTAATCTGTCTTTTGTTACAGAGGGTCCCAGGCCAGAACTAAGAAGGGTAGAGGGGGCCGGGTGTGGTGGCTCATGCCTGTAATCCCAGCACTTTGGGAGGCCAAGGTGGGTGAACAACCGGAGGTCAGGAGTTTGAGACCAGCCTGACCAACATGGCGAAACCCGGTTTTTACTAAAAATACAAAAATTAGCTGGGTGTGGTGGGTTCCTGTAATCCCAACTTCTCGGGAGGCCGAGGCAGGAGAATCACTTGAAACCGGAAGGCGGAGGTTGCAGTGAGCCGAGATCGTGCCACTGCACTCCAGCCTGAGTGACAGAGCAAGACAAAACAACATCTCAAAACAACAATAAAAAAGAAGGGCAGAGGGTAAATTATTTTTTGTCCCCTACCTTCTGTATATAAATCATTGCACTTCCAATTCAGCTACAAACAGTGAATGGTTGCTGTATGCTGGAGAAGCTGAACAAATGGAATGCTTTCTTGCTTTCAAAGTGTTAACGACCGGAAGGGCACGTGAGTTATGCTCGTTTACATTTAGTCTGATTTAGTTGCCCTTAAGTAGAATACTAAAGGCTACCAGGTGGCTGATTATACCGTGATTGGACCAAAACCAAATTAAATAGCCTCCGTATTCGTCTGCTGGGGCTGTGGTAACAAAATGCTGTGGACTGGGTGAGACGACAGACATTTAGTTCTCACAGTTCTAGAGTCTGGGAAGTGCAAGATCAAGGTGCCGACAGGTTCATTTCCTGGTAATGGTGGCCGCCATCTCACAGTGTGCTCACGTAACCTCTTGTTTGTGTGGGTGCCGAGTGAGCTGTGGTCTCTCTTCCTCTTCTTAAGAGGACGCTAATCCCATTATGGGGCCCCACCCTTCAAGACCTCATCTAAACCTAATTAGTTCCCAAGGGCTCTACCTCCTAATACCATCACTTCTTGCCGGCCGATGGCATTGGGGGCTTCAACATCTGAGTGTTGGGCGATCACAAATTTTTTTTTTTTCATTTTTTATTGGATTTTAGGTTTTGGGGTACATGAGCAGAGCATGCAAGACAGTTGCGTAGGTACACACATGGCAGTGTGCTTTGCTTTCCTTCTCCCCTTCACCCACATTTGGCATTTCTCCCCAGGCTATCCCTCCCCACCTCCCCCTCCCACTGGCCCTCCCCTTTTCCCCCCAATAGACCCCAGTGTTTAGTACTCCCCTTTCTGTGTCCATGTGTTCTCATTTTTCATCACCCACCTATGAGTGAGAATATGCGATGTTTCATTTTCTGTTCTTGTGTCAGTTTGCTGAGGATGATGTTCTCCAGATTCATCCATGTCCCTACAAACGACACAAACTCATCATTTCTGATTGCTGCATAATATTCCATGGTGTAGATCACAAATTTTGAGTCCATAACAGCTTCTCTAGAAATAAAGACTGACCAGCTAAACAGTATTATAATGAATACAATACCAAATGTTCATGTTAAAATGTGTTATTTTTGTTTTTTTTTTTTTTTTTCTGCCTGTCTTCTGTTAGATCTTGCCCGGGGACATGAAACCCTCCGTGTTCCTCGCCTGCCAGAAACTCCATCCGCCCTTGCTGGGACTTACATGCTGAGAGCTTCTGTTAGGAAAATCAAGTGTAGGAAAAACCCTTTGTGTTTCAACAGGCATCAATGCACCATCTGTAGCACTGCTTTCTGTGTTATAAGATTCTAGGCCTGTACATTGTCCGACCTGTTTTGAAAGTCTTTGTAAGTTGTAAGGTGTATTAATGCTGTACTGTCTGGCAGTGATTTTAACTGACTTCCTCCTTACTGCGGAGAACTCGGTTTTGTCTCGATTTGCAATTCATCTTAACATTGCCCTACTCCACAGAAATGTGTGCTGCTTCGAGTTTTCCTTTAAACTGGTTATAACATCCGCCTGCTTTTCTCAGATCACGTAAGTGAAGTAAATTCTTCAACATGAGCTAATTTTTACATCTGTATGACAGTTCTGATTTCACCTTTCTCTGAAAAGTTTCTTTGAACACAGGGAAGCCTTTGCAGGGAACTAACAGGGCTCGGCTTCCAAAGCAGAATGGACTGAACCTCTGAGCCCCGTTTCTTCCCCGGCTAGCTTCGTGGCCACGCGTTCCTCCAGCTGCTCAGGCCCCAGGCATTCCGGTCATTCTCAACTCCTCCCTTTCTTGCATTCCCATCTCCAACCATGTATGGGCTAAATAATGTCTCCCTAAAGCTGTCTGCATCCAAATCCTGGAACCTATGAACGTCTGTGTGATCTGCAGCAAAAGGGACTTCGCAGATATGGTTAAATGAAGGCGTTTGAGACGGGATGGATTATCCAGGCTAACCCACTGTAACCACGGGGAGGCAGAAGCGTCACAGTCAGGAAAAAGAGATGTGAGAATGGAAGCAGGGTTGGAGAGATACGCTTTGAAAATGGAGAAAGTGCGCACATGCCGAGGAGTGCAGGAGGCCTCTAGAGGTGAAAAAAGGCTGGGAATTCTCCCCTCAGAGACCCCAGAAGGAGCTAGTCCTGCTGACACCTTGATTTTAGCCCCATAAGACTATTTTCAGATTTCCAGCCTCCAAAATGATAAGGGAATAAATTTATGTTGTTTTAAACGAGCAACTTTGCGTAATGTGTTAAAATAGCAATGGGAAAGTAATACAAATGCCATAGCAAATCACGTTGGCTTCATCTTCAAAATGTAGCCGGGATCCGAGCGCATTTCCCCAGCGCTGCCGCCAGCATTCGGGGCCAAGCCAGCTGTGTGCCTCGCCTGGGCTGTGGCAACGGCCTGCATACGTGTCTCCTTGTTGACCCGGGCCAAAGCTTTTTCTGCTCCCTGGATGCAGTATTCGAGACTCTTGATGTGCTGACAAGGAGGTCCTCTGGCTTTCACACCTGACACTTTCTCCAGTGCTTCAGTAGCTCCCAGCAATGGCCATCCAATCCCATTGTCTTTATAATGACTACCTGATGGATCACACACGCCTGGTACATTCCACCCACCAGGGGATCCCTTCCCTCCAAATGCATCCCAGTTCACCGCGCCTGACAGCTTTGACCATTGTACTGCCTCAGTTTGCTGGGGCTCTCTGTACTGCACCTGCAGTCAGCAGTAGGGCTCTCCTCACTAGCTAGCTGGCAGATAATCAGCTCCAAAATCCCACTATAAAGAAAGAGCCTGCTTTCTTGGACCACTGCTGGTCTCAGCTGTTGCAGGTCAGGTTCTCTGGATTCTGACTCTGAGATGCAGGCAGGATTTTGGGGCTTGCTCATGAGGTAAGCACCTGGAGGAGAGGGAGGGAAGCAGATGGATTCCTCGGGGAGGGAGGCAGACTGTGGAAATGCCATGCCACCACAGCCAGGCCACCACAGCCAGGGTCACAGCTGGCAATCCCAGAGGGAGCTCTGCAGCTGGGCAGTGCTTTGGAACTGTCTGCACAGGGCACAAGAAGGCCAGGCCTTTATGCCCTACATTAGTGAGTCATTGAATGTGGGTTGATTCTAAGAAAGGAGTGCTACTTTGAACAAGGCAGCGCTCATCAGCCGTGAGCAACCCTTGGAGAGGGACTCACCTGAGAGCTTTTGGCCACTAACCTTCAGGGCGAGTTCTGAAAGGGGCAGGAGGGGGGCATGTCTGAGTGCCAAACTGTAGCATCTATCACAGCGAACTTTGATAGAAGTTACGTTAGATTCTACCGCTGTTCTCCTAAAATTCCTCCAATGGCTTAAAATGAAATCCGTGGGTAACAGACCCTACATACTCTGGCTACTGATTACCTTCAGAAGTATCTTCCCATTCTTCTCCTGGCTTATGTGCTGCAGCTATGTTAGTCTTCGGTCTTGCCATTTGCTCAAGAAATATTTACTGAATATTGACTATGGACCAATGTTTTAGATTGGTACTAGAACTCTGTACCATAAGCTAAATTGTGGGACTGTTTTTCTAAATAAAGTTTTATTAGAACACAGTGACACTTCTTTGTTTAAGTCTTTTGTGCTTTTGTGCCACAACAGCAGAGTTGAGTAGAGGCCATACAGCCCCAAAGCCTAAGATATTTACTATTTGATCTTTTACAGAAAAAGTTCACTGACATTTCTTTTAGATCAGTGCTATCTGATACACACACACACACACACACACGGGCACACACACATAAACACACACATTGCAGACCACAATTTGTTTATAAAAAAAGAGAAATACATTTAAATAATATATTTTATATAACCCAATATGTACCAAATATCATTTTAACATATAACCAGTGTAATAAATTATCAGTGAGTTATTTTACATTTTTCTTTTAATACTAAGTCCTTAAAATTCCATGTGTGTTTTACACTTATGGTGTATTTTGATTTGAGACAGTCATTTTTCAGCTTCTCACTACCCACACGTGGCTAGTAGCTACAATACTGGACGGTGCAGTTCTAGAAGTGACAGCGGTGAGACCAAATTCCCGGCCGTCATGAAGCTTACATTCCTATGGGAGAGAAAGACAATAAACAGACAGGTAAAATGGATTTTTTGCCTGCTAGCGATAAGTGGTGCCCATGACTTCACAGAGAGAGAAAAAAGGGAAGCCTCATATTTACACAGACCCTCCTAGACTCTGCCTTGACTGATCTCATCCGCCCACTTGGCGGGTTTTAATCTGCATGGCTTCCCTGTAATAAATCATAACCATGAATACAATGGCTTTCTGTGAATTCTGTGAGCCTTGCTAGCAAGTTATGGAACCTGAGTGTGGTTTTGCCCCTAAATTGCATTGGTGTTAGAAGCGGGGTGATCTCTGGCGGGGCTCTCTCTTGTTCTCTCTAACCGCACAGTTGGCTTAAACTCTTTGTAGAAGGTGGTGTCTGAGAAAAGAACGGAAGAAAATGAGGGGACTGGCCAGGAGGCTGTGGACCTGGGGCAGAGTGAGCAAAGGGGAGTGGAAGGAGATGCCTTCTTTACTCACTGCCGTTGATAAGACACTTTACGCGTAGAACTAACGCTCCTGCTTTAAAATTGTAGCATCAGGATGAAGGTTTAGGTTAACATTGAAGTTAGGGCATGGGGCTGCAGATTAATGCAAGTTTTTGTGTTTCGTTTGGTCTAGGGTAGAGTTGGGGTGCTGCCAGGGTTTAGGCTTCAGTGTTTAATATACAGTGTTCAGACGTTTATAGATAAGAGCATTGCTGTCTCTCGGTCCACAGCTGTGAAGAGGACGCTCCTCAGACTCAGACCTGGTGCCTGCTGGCTGCCCCCCGCCATGTGTCCCTGTGACCACGGAGGCAAAGATGGCCCCAGGAGTCCAGGTTGCTGATAAAGCATGTCACATTTTTTATGACATGAAAGTTCATAAATGCTCCATGCCAGAAGAAATCAAGAAAAGAAAGAAGACCGTCATTTTTTTCGTCTCAGGGCAGACAAAAAGTGCGTTATTGTGAAGAAGGCCAAGAGATCTTGGCTGGGCTGTTGATGTATCCACAAACAGGCTGGGCGCGGTGGCTCACGCCTGTAATCCTAGCACTTTGGGAGGCCTAGGTGGGTGGATCACCTGAGATCAGGAGTTCAAGATGTATCCACAAGCAGTCCTTTCAAGCGCTTCGTGGGAATGCTTCCTGGAAAAGATTGCAGCTGTGCTTTATACGATGCAAGCTTTGAGATGAAGGAATCCAGAATTTTTCTTGTTTGTTTTTGTAGGCACCTGAACTAGCACCTCTGAAAAGTAAAATGATCTACGCAAGCTCTGAGGATTCAGTCAAAAATACAAAAATACATTTCAAGCAAATGGACCAGAAGATCTCCACTGGGCTTGTACTGCTGGAAAGTTAATGGGGACTTAACTGCAGCTTTTGAAGGGTGCTCTGTGTGGGTCATCATTCAGTGCTGCAAATGGAAAGCCTCCGTGTTGACTGGTATCCTCTTGCTATATAAATAAAGCAAACATATGTTTTTTAAAAAGGAAAAACAAGAGCAGTGCTCAGATAGAACGTGTAGTTCATGGAATTCAGTACTGGGAGTCACGTTTAGTTCCTGGTGTGCACACTTGATAGCAGGACCCTACCAAACAGCCAAGGATACATACTCTCTTTCAATGAAATAGTAGAAGCCAATTGAGCATTGTATTCGAGTTTGGGGAGAAAACGTGCAACCCTAGAAATTATGCCCATTCTGTGTATTATCAGTGTGTACAAGCCACAGAAAGACGCTTTGGAAAGCATATTGCCCAGGAACTTTTTCTGAAAAGGGTGATATGGCTGATAGTTTTCAGCCAAATGAAAACTAAATACAAATAAAATAAAACGAAGTGAGCTTCTGTAATAAAGAGGCATTTTATGTAACTATTGATAATAATGAAACCAGTTATAAATAGTTAAATCTAAATATCTTTGATAATAGGAAAAAGAGGTTTGATGTGAAAAATTAGTAAGAAATTAAGCATGCCTATTTTTCCAACACTTCAAATCATATGGGAGGGGAAGTTACAGTGTCCAGAATTTTGATGATCTGAGAGGTAAAGAGTAAAGACTTGTTTAAACAAGCATAGTTGTTAGGCCAGGCTTGGCGGCTAGCGGCTCACGCCTGGAATCCCAGCACTTTGGGAGGCTGAGGAAAGTGGATCACTTGAGGTCAGGAGTTCGAGACCAGCCTGGCCAACATGGAGAAACCCCGTCTCTACTAAAAATACAAAAATTAGCCAGGCATGGTGGTGCGTGCCTGTAATCCCAGCTACTTGGGTGGCTGAGGGGTAAGAATCACTTGCACCAGGGAAGTGAAGGTTGCAGTGAGCAGAGATTGTGTCACTGCACTCCAGCCTGGGTGACAGAGTAAGACTCTGTTTCAAAAGAAACAGTTGTGAAATGCACAAGGTAAAGTCATTTGAACGTGAGGAAAGGTGTCCGATTAAGAGAAATTAAAGGTAAACCTCCATCCTGAGTTTCTCTTCATTACCCTTTTGAGATGGATTCACTCTTTCCTGCCCTGTTGGAGCACATCGTAAGTACGATGCAAGGTATGTTTATTCTACCATTATTCTCTACTGGTGATTGAGCTAGGTCTGCAGTTCTAGAACTTCGGAGGCTTGCTTTTTATCTTCTAGCCCCCAGGGTTGCTGATGGCATTCTGATCCTTTTTTTTTTTTTTTTAATGTAGGTGACAGCTTTTACTGTTGTTATCATTTGTGTGTGTGTGTGCCTGAAGATTTTAAGATTGCCTCTTCATTTTCGGTGTTCTGAAACTTGACCATGACATGTCTAGTTGTGGGTCTTTTTTTCATTCAGCCTATTCAGTAATTGGGGAGGGGAGCTTTGAGTGTCTTCAGTCACCCATGTGAATTAACACAGCCCTTTACTTTAGATATAAATGGGCCGCTATGGACCACCAGACATTTCTGCAAAACCAACAGCAAAACTGAGAAGGACTAAGATAAACAAACGGGGAAAGAAAACCCAGATAGCATTCAGGGAACTGAAAGTTGTAAAGTGCTGACTGGTCTGTCTCTAACTCCATGAGCCCTGGAACCTCAAGCAGCCCAGAGTGCTGCTCAGCAACTGTCCTTTCCCCCATTCCATCGGCTCCTCTAAGCGACCTGATATCTTACCTCTCTCAGACCCCCAGTGCAGCCTCCCCACCCCGCCTCAGTTGATGACCTCGCTCCTCACTTTTTTGAGAATTAGAAGCATCAGGAGAGAACTTTCATGTGCTCCCATTGCCAGATCCACCCGGTCACCTGACCCGGTACCCACACGCCTTGTCTTCCTTACTACTTGTGTGCAGTAATTGTCTCTTCTCTTAGCTCAGGCTGCCTCCTTCCCTGAAGCCCTGCCTCCTATCCCCTCTCTGCTTCTTGAGGATGTGGCTTCATCATTCTCTACCTTCTCCCCTGAATCATCGTTTCTCCCCTCTCTACTATATTATTCCCATCTGCAAACATGCTGTTATTTTTTTACATCTTAAAAACAACAAAGAACATCTCCACTCCCCCCTCCAGCTACTGCCTTTCATCTCCCAATTCTTTTTTTTTTTTGCTGTCCTTTTAAATTTTAATAAAATAAATTAATTTCATATTACATAGAGAGCAAGTCCATCCAATCATCTGTGATAAAAGTTTAGAAATATTTCTTATAAAATGTTTAGCATTTGATTGGAAATAAACCCAGTATTACATGACTTCTACAGATACAGCATTTCCATCCTCACTCCCATTCCTATTGAGAAATTTTAAAAATACAGAAAAGTACAAAAAATAAGACAAGATATCCATATACCGCAATCCAGAATCAATCAGAATCTTCTTATATTTACTTGAAGTCCTTTTAAAGAGAAGTGGATGTTTATATAAAAAGCTCAAGTCCCCTTTAACCGATACCCACCCCACCACCCACACTCATTACTTTCCCTCCTCCACTCTTCACAGGTGACCACTATCCTCCCAATTCTCTATTTTTTTTTTTTTTTTTTTTGAGACTGAGTCTCACCCTGTCACCCAAGCTGGAGTGTAGTGGTGCAATCTTGGCTCACTGCAATCTGTGCCTCCAGGGTTCAAGTGATTTTCCTGCTCAGCCTCTTGAGTAGCTGGGACTACAGGTACATGCCACCCCGCTTGGCTAATTTTTGTGTTTTTAGTAGAGACGAGGTTTTGCCATGTTGGCCAGGCTGGTCTTGAGCTCCTCAAGTGATTTGCCCACCTCGACCTCCCAAAGTGCTGAGATGACAGGCATGAGCCACCATTCTCTCTTAATCAAGATTTTCCCCCACCACTCTACCCAAACAAATCTCGTCAAGTTCAACAATGACCTCCTTGTAACTAAAGCCAAAGGCCCCAGATTCCCCTGGATGCAGGGAATCATGCCACTACCTTGAAGCACTGTCTTCCTTGGCTTCCAGAACCCCTGCACTCCCCTGCTTTGCCTCTGATCTCACTGGCAGCTTCTGGGTCTCTATTGGTGGTTCTCCCTCCACTGTCTGCCCTCCCAATATTGGGATCTCCAGGGCTCAGTTCTTGACCTCTTCTCTTCTTTATCTATACTTCATGAATTTCTTTTTAAAGTCCATCTATATATAATAACTACAGTCCTAACTTCTCTCCTCTGATCTCAAGGCTTATGTATCCCGCTGCTTATGTAACATCTCCTTTTGAATATCAAGTAGGCATCTTACGCTTAGAAAGACCTACCCCTTCCCCTCCAAAATGGCTTCTTCCACAGCCCCTCATTTCTCAGTAAATGCGGACTCAGGTCTCCTAGTACTCAATCTGAGAACACAGGAATCTTCTCTTTTCCTTACATGACACATCCCAAGCATTAGGTATTATATGATGCACCCATTATTCATCCAGAATCCGACATCTCATAATCATTCTACATTCAGCTGGTCCAAGCTACACTCATTTCACATCAGAACCTTCTGAAATAGCCTTGACTAGAGTAATCAGCTTCTTTCAGTTTGCCTGGTACTTTCCCAGTTTTTGCACTGGAAGTCCAATCTCAGGAAATCCCTCAGCCCTGGAGAAACCAGGATTATTGATCATCCTACTTCTGACTGGACTGTTTTCTTTTTTCATTGCTTCCCTGCAGTCTATTTTTTCTCTCTCTTTCTTCCTTCCTTCCTTCCTTCCTTCCTTCCTTCCTTCCTTCCTTCCTTCCTTCCTCTTTCTTTCTTTTTCTTCTTTTTGTTAGAGAATTCCTAAGTCTCACTGTCTATTTTCAATACAGCTAGGGCGATTTTTTTGAAATGCAAATTTCATTATGTCACTGCTCTGTTCAAAACCCTTCAAAAAAAAAAAATCAATGAATCCAGGAGCTGGTTTTTTGAAAGGATCAACAAAATAGACTGCTAGCCAAACTAATGAAGAAAAGAGAGAAGAATCAAATAGACACAATAAAAAATGATAAAGGGATATTACTACTGATCCCAAAAACTACCATCAGAGAATACTATAAACACCTCTATGCAAATAAAGTAGAAAACCTAGAAGAAATGGATAAATTCCTGGACACATACATCCTCCTAAGACCAAATCAGGAAGACGTCGAATCCCTGAATGAATAACAAGTTCTGAAATGGAGGCGGTAATTAATAGCCTACCAACCAAAGTAAGTCCAGGACCAGGTGGTTTCACAGCTGAATTCTACCAGACGCCCAAAGAGGAGGTATTATTCCTTCTGAAACGACTCCAAACAATGGAAAAAGAAGGAATCCTCCCTAACTCATTTTATGAGGTCAGCATCAACCTGATACCAAAACCTGGCAGAGACACACACACACACACACAAAAGAAAATTTCAGCCCAATATCCCTGATGAACATTGTTGCAAAAATCCTCAATAAAATACTGGCAAACTGAATCCAGCAGCACGTCACAAAGCTTATCCACTACGATCAAGTCAGCTTCATCCCTCAGATGCAAGGCTGGTTCAACATATGCAAATCAATAAACGTATTCCATGACTTAAACAGTACGAATGACAAAAATCACGATTATCTCAATAGATGCAGAAAAGGCCTTTGATAAAATTCAACAGCCCTTTATGCTAAAAACTCTCAACTATGTATTGAAGGAATGTATTTCAAAATAATAAGGGCTATTTATGACAAGCACACAGCCAATATCATACTGAATGGGCAAAGATTGGAAGCATTCCCTTTGAAACCCTGCACAAGACAAGGATACCCTCTCTCGCCACTCCTATTCAAGGTAATATTGGAAGTTCCAGCCTGGGCAATCAGGCAAGAGAAAGAAAGAAAGGGGTTTCAATTAGGAAAAGAGGAAGTTAAGTTGCCTCTGTTTCAAGATGACATGATTGCATATTTTAAAAACCCCATCATCTCAGCCCCAAATCTCCTTAAGCTGATAAGCAAGGATACAAACAGACACTTTTCAAAAGAAGACATTTATGCAGCCACCGACATATGAAAAAAAGCTCATTATCGCTGGTCATTAGAGAAATGCAAATCAAAACCACGATGAGACACTATCATTTAAATGGCAATCATTTAGTCAGGAAACAACAGATGCTGGAGAGGATGTGGGGAAATAGGAATATTTTTACACTGTGGGTGGGAGTGTAAAAAGACAGTGTGGTGATTCCTCAAGGATCTGGGACTAGAAATACCATTTGACCCAGCAATCCCATTACTGGATATATACCCAAAGGATGATAAATTATTCTACTATAAAGACACATGCACAAGTATGTTTATTGTGGCACTGTTCACGATAGCAAACACTTGGAACCAATTCGAATGCCCATCAATGATAGACTGGATAAAGAAAATGTGGCACATATACACCAAGGAATACCATGCAGCCATAAAAAAGGATGAGTTTGTGTTCTTTGTGGTGACATGGGTGAAGCTGGAAACCATCATTCTCAGAAAACTAACCCAAGAACAGAAAACCAAACACCATGTGTTCTCACTCATAAGTGAAAATTGAACAATGAGAACACATGGACACAGGGAGGGAAACATCACACACTGGGGCCTGTTGGCGGGTGAAGGGCAAGGGGAGGGATAGTATTAGGGGAAATACCTAATGTAGATAATGGGTTAATGGGTGCAGCCAGCCACTATGGTACATGTATACCTATGTGACAAACCTACACATTCTGCACATGTACCCCAGAACTTACAGTATATATATTATATATGTATGTGTGTATATACATATATATGTATATATGTATATACACACATATATAATATTTGTTAAAATGAAAAACATATTTATATATATATAAAATACTTGTTAAAAATGAAAAAATCAATGGTAGGCCTGAAAGACAAAATTATAGAAGCTCTGTCTGGTGATACTAATATATTCATAAGTAATACACATATGATATAGTTATCTATTATATATGATTAAAGTATATAAAATAAAGACATATAAATATGTATATAAAGAAACACATTTGCAACATGATGCACCAGATTCCCAAAATCTTCAACTTGCATCTTTCCAAACCAAGGACATTCTTCTACATAACCAGCATGTAACCCTTCCAATCAGGAAATAAGAAATCAGCTCCAACTCTAATATCTAATCCGAATGACGTATTGATATTTCACCAGCTGGCCTAACAACATCACTTTCCTGTCCAGGCTAGGATCACATACTACACTTCACCTCAAGTCTCTTCAGTCTCTTTCAATCTGCAACAGTTCCTTGGTCTCTCCCTGTTTTTCATGATCTCAATAGTTTGAAAGAGTGCAGACCTTTCAATCTGTAGGCCAAAGCTCAGCCTGGGTCCACCAGTTCCCCAGGACTGGGTTCACACATGTGTTCTGGGAGTGTGGAAGCTCAGCCTGGTTCCATCAGTGTTTCCCCAGGACTGGGTTCACATGTATGTTCTGGGAGTGCCAAAGCTCAGCCTGGGTCCACCAGTTCCCCAGGACTGGGTTCACACGTGTGCTCCGGGAGTGCTGAAGCTCAGCCTGGTTCCATCAGTGTTTCCTCAGGACTGGGTTCACATGTATGTTCTGGGAGTGCCAAAGCTCAGCCTGGTTCCATCAGTGTTTCCCCAGGACTGGGTTCACACGTGTGTTCTGGGAGTGCTGAAGCTCAGTCTGGTTCCATCAGTGTTTCCTCAGGACTGGGTTCACATGTATGTTCTGGGAGTGCTGAAGCTCAGTCTGGTTCCATCAGTGTTTCCTCAGGACTGGGTTCACATGTATGTTCTGGGAGTGCAGAAGCTCAGCCTGGTTCCATCAGTGTTTCCTCAGGACTGGGTTCACACGTGTGTTCTGGGAGTGCTGAAGCTCAGTCTGGTTCCATCAGTGTTTCCTCAGGGCTGGGTTCACACGTGTGTTCTGGGAGTGCTGAAGCTCAGTCTGGTTCCATCAGTGTTTCCTCAGGGCTGGGTTCACATGTATGTTCTGGGAGTGCCGAAGCTCAGCCTGGTTCCATCAGTGTTTCCCCAGGACTGGGTTCACACGTGTGTTCTGGGAGTGCTGAAGCTCAGTCTGGTTCCATCAGTGTTTCCTCAGGACTGGGTTCACATGTATGTTCTGGGAGTGCCAAAGCTCAGCCTGGTTCCATCAGTGTTTCCCCAGGACTGCATTCACACGTGTGTTCTGGGAGTGCTGAAGCTCAGTCTGGTTCCATCAGTGTTTCCTCAGGACTGGGTTCACACGTGTGTTCTGGGAGTGCTGAAGCTCAGTCTGGTTCCATCAGTGTTTCCTCAGGGCTGGGTTCACATGTATGTTCTGGGAGTGCCAAAGCTCAGCCTGGTTCCATCAGTGTTTCCCCAGGACTGGGTTCACACGTGTGTTCTGGGAGTGCTGAAGCTCAGTCTGGTTCCATCAGTGTTTCCTCAGGACTGGGTTCACATGTATGTTCTGGGAGTGCCAAAGCTCAGCCTGGTTCCATCAGTGTTTCCCCAGGACTGCGTTCACACGTGTGTTCTGGGAGTGCTGAAGCTCAGCCTGGTTCCATCAGTGTTTCCCCTGGACTGGGTTCACACGTGTGTTCTGGGATTGCAGAAGCTCAGTCTGGTTCCACCAGTGTTTCCCCTGGACTGGGTTCACACGTGTGTTCTGGGAGTGCCAAAGCTCAGCCTGGTTCCACCAGTTCCCCAGGACTGGGTTCACACGTGTGTTCCGGGAGTGCTGAAGCTCAGCCTGGTTCCACCAGTGTTTCCCTAGGACTGGGTTCACACCTGTGTTCTGGGAGTGCCGAAGCTCAGCCTGGTTCCATCAGTGTTTCCCCAGGACTGGGTTCACACGTGTGTTCTGGGATTGCAGAAGCTCAGTCTGGTTCCACCAGTGTTTCCCTAGGACTGGGTTCACATGTGTGTTCTGGGAGTGCCAAAGCTCAGCCTGGTTCCATCAGTGTTTCCTCAGGATTGGGTTCACACGTGTGTTCTGGGATTGCAGAAGCTCAGCCTGGTTCCATCAGTGTTTCCTCAGGATTGGGTTCACACGTGTGTTCTGGGATTGCAGAAGCTCAGCCTGGTTCCATCAGTGTTTCCTCAGGATTGGGTTCACACGTGTGTTCTGGGATTGCAGAAGCTCAGCCTGGTTCCATCAGTGTTTCCCCAGGACTGGGTTCACACGTGTGTTCTGGGATTGCAGAAGCTCAGTCTGGTTCCACCAGTGTTTCCCTAGGACTGGGTTCACATGTGTGTTCTGGGAGTGCCAAAGCTCAGCCTGGTTCCATCAGTGTTTCCTCAGGATTGGGTTCACACGTGTGTTCTGGGATTGCAGAAGCTCAGCCTGGTTCCATCAGTGTTTCCTCAGGATTGGGTTCACACGTGTGTTCTGGGATTGCAGAAGCTCAGCCTGGTTCCACCAGTGTTTCCCTAGGACTGGGTTCACACGTGTGTTCCGGGAGTGCCGAAGCTCAGACTGGTTCCACCAGTTCCCCAGGACTGGGTTCACACATGTGTTCTGGGATTGCAGAAGCTCAGCCTGGTTCCACCAGTGTTTCCCCAGGACTGGGTTCACACGTGTGTTCTGGGAGTGCAGAAGCTCAGCCTGGTTCCACCAGTGTTTCCCTAGGACTGGGTTCACACGTGTGTTCTGGGGGACCTATTGGGAAGGGAAGCTGCCTTCTTCTCATTGCATCACATGAGAGGACACACAATGTGGGCTCATCCCCACACTGGTGACGTTCATCTTTAGCACCTGGTCAATTTGTGTCGGGTTTCTCCATGTTAACTTATCATTTTTCTATTTGTAATTGATGAACATTTTGTGGGAAGATATTCTCAAACTATGCCAATATCCTGTATCCCATTAAATCTCCACTAACTTGACTTAGTAGTTACTGATGATTCTTGCCTGAATTAAGCACTATTATGGCAGTTTGCTAACTGCTGGTTTATCTATGATCATCATTTCTGACATGTATTAGCTGCCATTCTATTCTAAGGAAGACATTTCCCTTTTCCTCCACTTACTTTTTTCTTTTTTAAAAAATTACTCATACTCAATCCTCTACTTCTTTTTTTCTTTAATTGTACTTTAGGTTCTGGGGTACATGTGCAGACCAGGCAAGACTGTTGCATAGGTACACACACGGCAATGTGGTTTGCTGCCTCCAACTTTTTATCTATGTAGGCTCATGGATTCCTATTTTATTCAGTAGGTTTAATCCATTATTGCCAGTACTTATTTTAATATCAGGTTATTCCCGATTTGGCTAGAGGAGCACCATTGAAATTTGTACCCATGAGCTATATCCATGTCCCCTCTGAGCAATTCTTTACTTTCTGGCCCAAGAAAATATTTCAGGTTTATCTTGTAATTTCCCTGCCTCGGCCTTGGAATTACTTATTTCCACAAGAAGTGCTAGAGTTGAGAATGATATTTGGAGACTATGGTCTAGGAACTTGGTTGCTTATTGCTCCTGGGCCTTCCTGCCTCATGTTGGCACTAGGGCAGAAGAGTCAGGAGCTGGGGACACCCTCCCTCTCTCAAGAGCAAAGTAATTTCTCAACCTTCACAGGCCACAGAACTTACTGATCACTGTGTCTGTCTGCATCCTCCTTCTTTTAATCAGCTTCTCGTCCTGCATGTGGGTCTCTGTGCCCATCAGCCTTGAGTCTGACCTGACCACTGAATGGCCCACCATTATTGGCTATGGAGTCTGCAATGACCAAACCGTGAAAGCAACAATCTGCTTGTCTCTGTCCAGCCTGTAGACTGGTTCATCTTGGGTTTGGGTTCTACCTCTAGTCTAATCACTTTTGGTGAGGGCAGTTAGCAACGCTGCAATAGTGGCTGGGACAGCCCAGACGGCCCCGATATCCCTGGGCTAGAGAGGATGGTGCAGTTTCTCTAGGAAGGAATGAGTCCTGTGCAGCACCTTGACTACATCTGCCACATTCCAGAGTCATACATCAGGTTCTTATAGAGAAGTTTTTAGATTTTCAGAAGTGAGGGCATTTGGTAAAGGTTCTGTGAATCTGAACATTAAGAATCATTTTGGGTTCATGGATCAGCTGTTGGGAAACACGGACCTAACTCCAGCGTTTCAATTTCTCAGATGAGCAAACTGAGGCCCAGAGAGAACAAGAGACTTGTCTTCATGCACGTGGCCTGTCAACAGCAGATCTGGCATTAGAACCAGGGCTGGCCAGCCAGTGAGGCAAGAGAGACATCTAAGATGCAAAATGTAAGGAAACCGTCACCCTCAGGGTCATGCAGGGGCCTGAGGGGCCTCCCTCGACTCACCCTAGGCCCAGCTCAGATTAGAACTCTAGGGTCCTGCTCACCAGGAGGGAGAGATGACATCTGGCTTGGAATGTGTGGGTAAGGGGGACTGATGGGGAGGGTTCCTGTGTTGCCACCTTCAGGGATAAGAAAGTTCCCAAGGAAGGTTGGTTAAGCTAGTGTCCCCAAAGTGAAGGATCTGATAGCTTGGGATGGCTGCTCACTGGAGAAGCTGGAATTATCCTGCCTGCCCAGAGCACTGAGGCTCTTCAGCCTGGGTACAGAGTTCCTAGCCTGGGTTATCTTTAGCTGGTTGCTGAGAGTTGCAGCATTTCTCATCCTGGTGATGGACACTTCTCTCTTTCCCATCTCATAAAAATAGACCTCTCCAACCAGATCTGCCTTGTTAGATCTGTTCTTACACGGACAGGACACGTGGGGTTTGTGCTTTTCTGGCCTCCAGTCTGGTGTCTGCTTCCTCCATGTGGAACTGCTTACTAAGAATTTTACCACAGTAGGATTTTAAGAAAGTTAATGTTGGCTTTGTTGTTGGTTGAAGTTAAAAAACAAAATCAAGATAGTCAAAAGAAATTAAGGAGAGAAGAACAAAAGAGAAGTATCTGAACCACTTCGTGACCCTTTTTCTGCTACTTCCCTGGTCCAAAGCACAATCCATTCTCACCTGGGTTTCTGCCACACTGTCACCCTGATCTGGTGTGTCCTCAACAAGGCAGCCATTTGCTAACATACAAATTAGGCAAGAAAATGGAAATGAAATAAAAGGCATGCAAATTGGAATGGAAGAAGTAAAACTATCCCAATCACAGATTGTATAATGGAGTATATCCATCAAACCCACTGAGAAACTGTCAAACTGACTAGTGAGTTCAGCAAGGTTCTAGGCTGTGCAGTCAATATACAACCATCCATTGTATTTCTATACCTTTGCAATGAACGATCCAGAAATGAAAGCAAGGAAACAATATTTTTAGTAGCATCAACTAGAATAAAACACTGAGGAGTAAGGTTAACAAAGGAAGTGCAAAGCTTATACTCTAAAAACTACAAAACAGTTTTGAAAGAAATTAAGGAAGAACTAAATAAAGGGGAAGACATTACATGTTCATAATCAGAAGACAATACACAGCCTTAAATACTTAATGAATATTAAGCATTAAAATATCAATACTCCCAAAATTGATCTATATATTCAACACAGTTCCTATCAGCATCCCAGCTGACTTTTTAATAGAAATTGACAAGCTGAGCCTAAAAATTATATGGAAACTCAAGGAACCCAGAAGAACCAAAAAATAATCATAAAAAAGAAGAAAATTTCGGGACTCACTTTCTAATCGCAAAACAATAATCAAGACAAACTTAAACATACACACATAGATTAGTAAAATAGAATCCAGAGTTCAGAAACAACCCCATTTACCTATGATTAGTTGACTTTTGACAAGAACGTCAAGACTATTCAGTGGAAAAAAATGAGTCTTTCAACAAATGGTGTCGGGATAGCTGTATAGCCTCACACAAAAGGACGAAATTGGACTCCTACATGGTGTATAAAGACTAAACCAAAGTGCATCAAAAACCTAAATGGAAGAGCCAGAATTATAAACTCTTTTTTTTTTGAGACGGAGTTTCGCTCTTGTTACCCAGGCTGGAGTGCAATGACGCGATCTCGGCTCACCGCAACCTCCGCCTCCTGGGTTCAGGCAATTCTCCTGCCTCAGCCTCCTGAGTAGCTGGAATCACAGGCACGCGCCACCATGCCCAGCTAATTTTATTTTATTTTTTTTGTATTTTTAGTAGAGACGGGGTTTCACCGTGTTGACCAGGATGGTCTTGATCTCTTTACCTCGTGATCCACCTCCCACGAGGTCTCCCAAAGTGCTGGGATTACAGGCGTGAGCCACCATGCCCGGCCCTCAGAATTATAAACTCTTAACAGAAAATATCGGTATAAGTGTTCATGACCTTGGATTTGGCAATGGATTCTTAGATATGACACCAAAAGCATAAGCAACAAAAGAAAAAAAAATTGGACTTCATAAAAATTAAAAACTTTTGTTTTAAAGGACACTACCAAGAAAGCAAACAGAAAACTGATAGAATGGGAGAAAATATTTATAAATCTAGAAGATATAAAGACCACATACAACTCAGTATTAAAAGGACACACAACCCAATTAAAATTTGGGCAAGGGATTGGAATAGCCATTTCTCCTAAGGCATGCGAGTGGCCCCTGAGCACATGAAAAGATGCTACACATCAGTAGTCATCAGGGAAATGGAAACCAAAACCACAGTGAGATAACAACATGGATAAACCCTGGAAACATTCCAAGTGAAAGCAGACAGTCCCAAATGACCATAGATTATATGACTCCATTTATAGGAAATGCCAGGAATAGGCAAATATATAGAAACAAATAGAAAGTAGACTCCTAGTTACTTAGACCTAGCAGTGGGAAGGGGTTGATGAGAATACTGTGAAGTGATGGCTGAGGGGTAGGGTGTTTCTTTTTGAGGTGAAGAAAATATTTTAAAACCCACTGTGGTGATGCTGGTGAAGCTGCGCAGGAATAGGAACACTTTTACACTGCTGGGAGGAGTGTAGATTCATTCGACCATTGTGGAAGCCAGTGTGGTGATTCCTCAAGGACCTAGAACCAGAAATACTGGTTGACCCAGCAATCGTATTACTGGGTATATACCCAAAGGATTATAAATCATTCTGCTATAAAGACACATGTGCACGTATGTTTATTGCAGCACTATTTACAATAGCAAAGACTTGGAACCAACCCAAATGCCCATCAATGATAGGCTGGATAAAGAAAATGTGGCACATATACACCATGGAATGCTATGGTATAAAGAAGAATGAGTTCATGTCCTTGGCAGGGACATGAGGGACATGGATGAAGCTGGAAACCATCATTCTCAGCAAGGTAGCACTGGAACAGAAAACCAAACACCTCACGTTCTCACTCATAAATGGGAGCTGAACAATGAGAACACATGGACACAGGGAGGGGAACATCACACACAGGGCCTGTCAGGGGGTGGGGGACAAGGGAAGGGAGAGTATTAGCACAAATGGCTGATGCACACAGGGTTTAAAACCTAGAAGATGGGTTGACAGGTGCAGCAAACCACCATGGCACATGTATACCTATGCAACAAACCTGCGTGTTCTGCACATATATCCCAGAACTTAAAGTAAAATTTGAAAAATGTATCCACTGTGGTGATGGTGGCATAATTCTGAGAATGTACCATAAAGCATGAGATTATACTCTTTAAATGAGTGCATTGTATGGAATATAAATTCTATCTCATTAAAGGTGTCTATATCCATCAAATCGGAAAATATCTTGCCTCTGCTGAGCATCCTCCAAGGGCTCTCCTTTCCTTCAGAACAGTAAACTTCCAAGTCCCCAATGCCCCACAACACCCGCAGGATCCAGAACCGTCCTCACTGCCTCCGGGTCTCATCTCCTACTCATGCACCCTTTCTCTTTGCTGTCCCTCTAACTGGACCGCTTTCTTCCCTTATCACTGCATGGTTCATACCCTTCCATCTTCCAGCTCTTTATTTAATTCAAATGCCACTTCCTCAACAGACTGATCATTCTATTTAAAATTGTAGTTCTGACCCTATTGCCTTGCTCCATTTTTCTTTTCCATAGCACTTAACATCTCAGCAGGTGTGATAGTCAAAATATTTAACAATCCATCCTACAGGGTAGAGAACTACAGGGTATGAAACAAGGTAGGGATTCTAGAGACCCCTGCTGGCTGAGCATAAACCTTGTCATTACTAGATCATAAGGAGATCAGGGTGGTGGTGTTCCTGGAAAGGGCCAAGGAAGCTAGGGGGCACTCAGGGCTTAGGGCGGAGGCACAGAAATATTTCCACTGGACTGAGTGAGAACATGAGGCGTTTGGTTTTCTGTTCCAGTGTTACCTTGCTGAGAATGATGGTTTCCAGCTTCATCCATGTCCCTGCAAAGGACATGAACTCATTCTCCTTTATACCATAGCATTCCATGGTGTATATGTGCCATGATATACTAGTGCCCGATAAGTATCAGATCTGCTTGTATTATATTACATCAGTTTCTTGTTATGCTTATTA
This sequence comes from Callithrix jacchus, assembly GCF_049354715.1. Taxonomy (NCBI): domain Eukaryota; kingdom Metazoa; phylum Chordata; class Mammalia; order Primates; family Cebidae; genus Callithrix; species Callithrix jacchus. Next base: position 77,082,236 of record NC_133518.1, read on the forward strand.
TCAGCTTTCCCTATTAGGACGTAAGCACCACTAATGCAGAAGCTTTGCCTCTGCTGTTTACAGTTATATTCCCGGCCCCAAGAGAAGTCTGTGGCACATAGCAGGCTTTAAAAAACATTTGTCGAGCACAGGAATAACCCATTTTCAAAAATAACAGCATGTGGATTTTGGAAATAGGCACCAAATCTATATGACCTGGACCTTTGATGTTAAGATTTTCCAGCTGCAACACATGTTGGGAAGGTCTGTGTGTTGAAGGCCCAGGACAAGCACCCTGGTTTCATCTGTTACTGAAAATGCCAGAAAAAGAAGACAGGGACTAAGTTCCTGGACTTAGAGGTGGGGATGGAGTGGATTAGTCAGGATTGTTGATTGCAAGGTACAGAAACTAAATTCATACTGTAAGGACAGGAAGGAACGAATGGCTCACATAACTGACAAGTTCAGGGTTTTATCTGGCTTCAGATGCAGCTGGGCCCAGAAATTCCATTCACACCTTGTTGGAATGGCACAATACCACAACCAGGATATTGGCACTGATAGTGTCAAAATACAAAACGTTTTCACCACTGCACGGATCTCTCACGTTGCCTTTCAAGAGACACACCCGCCTCCCCAACCCCCAGCAACCACTAATCTCTTACTCATTTCTATAATTTTGTTATTTCAAGAATATTAAATAAATAGAATCATAGAGATAAAATTCATCAGAAATGTATCTCTTCATTCCTTTGCACTGCTTTCTTCTAAATCACCTCCATTCACAGATTAGCTCTCACCAAGTTGTAGCAAACACATCCACAGGCAGCTCTAGATGTAGTTCTAGCAGCTGAGTACACTTCTTTGGAAAGACAAGACCCTTTTCTGGGTAGTTTGTCCAGGTTGGATGACAGGTAATCCCTCAACTCTCTCCCAAGCCAGAAGAATAGAATCTGCCTGTGATTCAGACAGATCCCTTCCCAGCAGGATGGAAATCCAGTTACCCACAAGGATGAAGGAGGCCCATTGAGTTCACACCAGATCCTTTGTGGCTTTCAAGACCCTTGGCTAAGGGTCACGACATAGTACTGTATTCTCGACATAGTTTGATGATAGAGTGGGCAAGATTTGCTGAAGGATTAAATGTGATGAGTTGCAGAAGAGTCCAGGATGATGATAAATTACGCATCTGGACAACTAAATGTATCAAAGTGTCATATGCCAAGAGGGAACACTGAGAAGATGTTTTGGGTGGAAGTCAGGAGGTCAGACTTTCTCATGTAACTTCGAGACATTTATTAACACACAATTAGAGGAATATGTTAGGGAAACCATTCGAGGTACAATCTATAGTTCTGGAAGATGCCCAGCTGGGGAATATAAATTTCAGAGTCATCAGAAATGGATTATATTTTAATCTGTGAGCCTGTCCGGGCACCCAGGGAGCACAGATAGACAGAACAATGGGAGGATGAAGAAGTGAGCCTTGAGATGCTATAACAGGAAGAGGTGGGAGATGAGACTGAGACAGAGATCCAGCAGAGTAAGCGGAAAACCCAAGAAGAGGAAGAGGGAGGTGATCAGCTGTGCCAAGCCTGTAAAATGCTGTTTATAAGTTGAGTTAGATGAGAAATGGGATTGGCTGCAGGGGTGAGCAATGTTGTAAATGATCCTGTCCAGAGCTATTATGGGGAAACAATGTGGGGAACTGAGCTGTGGTGTAAAAAAGGAAGTGGCATCTAGAGGCATTTTAAAAGTTAATTCTTCATAATTTTTTCTGTAAGCTTTCTTTTTTATTATTTTTTAAAGTTTTTATTTGGATTTAAGTTTTTATTTGGAGGTAATAGTGGATTCACATACAACTGTGAGAAATAACACAAAAATGTCCCATGTTCCCTTTGCCCAGTTTCCTCAAGTGGTAACACCTCGTAAACTATGTTACAATACCACAACCAGAATATTGATATTGATAGTGTCAAAATAAAAAGCATGTTCACCACTGCAAGGATCCCTCATGTTGCCCTTCACGAGACACACCCCCCTCCCTAGCCCTCAACAACCTCTCATCTCTTACCCATTTCTATATTTGCGTCATTTCAAGAATATTTTATAAGTAGAATAATAGAGTATGTACCACTTGGGAGGGCTTTAAAAAAAACTCAGTATAATTCTCTGGAGAGTCACCTAGGTTGCTGCATGTATCAGCAGTTCATTTCTCTTTATCTGTGAGTACTGACCATGGTGCTGACATACCACAGTTTGACCATTCATCTGTTGAAGAATATCCAAGTCGTTTCAGTTTGGGTGTATCATAAATAAAGCTGCTATAACTGCTTGTGTACAGGTTTTTTTGTGTGCACATAAGCTTTCATTTCTCTGGGACAAATTCTCTGAAGTACAATTACTGGACCATATGGGAGTTGCATGTTTAGTTTTAAAGAAACTGCAAACTGTTTTCCAGAGTGTCTGCAGTATCAGTAATGTATCAATGACCTAGCTTCTCTACACCCTCGCCAGCAGTGGTGATGCCATTATTATCTTTTTAGCTATTGACAGATGTATTGTATAGTAGTAGTACCTCACTATGGTCTTAATCTGCATGTTCCCAATGGCCAAGGATGTAGAACGTATTTTCATGTGTTTATTTGCCTTCTGTGCATCTCTTCAGTGAAATGTTTCTTCATGTCTTTTACCCGTTTTCTAATTGGATTGTTTGCTTTTTTTTTTTACTGTGAAGCTTTGAGAGTTTTATGAAACATATTCTTGATATTAGCTTTTGGTTGGATACATGGTTCGTAAATACTTTCTCTTACTCTAGAGATGGTTGTTTTATCCTCTTAAAAGAGTCTTTTGCATGGCAAGTATTTTTCAGTTTTGGTAATGTCAAGTTTCTCAATTGTTTAATTTTACGGATTGTACTTTTGATGTCAAGTCTGAGAACTCTTTGCCTAGCACTAGTCCTGAAGATATTTTACTAGGCTTTTTCCCTCTTATTTATTTATTTATTTTTGTGTTGTTTTTTTTTTTTTTCCTAAAAGTTTTTCAGTTTTATATTTTACATTTAGGTTTGTGATCCATATCAAGTTGATCTTTGTATAAGGTGTGAGATTTAGGTTACATTTAAAGTGAGGTTTTTGTAGAAAGCTTAGAACTTGGTTATGTTTTTAAATATCATTAGGCAGTGGTAAAAGTCCCGATTCTTCAGCAGGCCTCCTCTGATATTACCGCAGTGGAGAGTTGGAGGGTGCCTCATTATCACCTGGCATGAGTGAAAGTCCAGGGACTCGTGCAGCCTCTTCTAACGCCACACAGGGTGGGAGCTGGAGGGGAGGGCTTGTAATAGCTGCAGGAAGGTCAAAATGTGGAGTCCCCACTCTGCACTTGCTGGCATGAGTTGCGGTGCGGCCGCGGTGTTTTCTGCGGTGTCTGGCTGGAGCAGAGCAGTTATTGTCTGAAAGTTTCCTGTCTTGCTAGGCTGCCCCTCTCTTCTTCCTTTGGCTGGAGACAAACACCTTTTCTTGGGCTCAAAAGAATTTGTTTTGTTTGTGCTCATTGGTGTTTTTGGATTTTCTGCGTTTTTAGCTCTAAGCCAGGATACATGAAGATAAAAGGAAGTGGCATGGCAGAGGACACACCGTCACGACCTGCCTTGGGTCCTGAGATTTCTAGCCAGGCTGCCTTAACCTCTCCAACTTCTAGAGTTTCTTACGTTTGTTTTATATGTCCTGGATTTATATAAAGATAATGCAAAGATAACGTGTGCATGCTCATGGGAACAGTAGGAAAAATAGTAATGTAGGGAAGGAGGAGAGCAATGCTGGCAACATGCCCTTGAGGAGCAGGCAGGAGGGATGACGGCAAGTGTGCAGGGGAGCTCTCAGCAGAAGAACGGACAATTCGCCTAGTAATGTGTGTGGAGGCAGAGAGTGCAGTTAAGTTCGGTGAAGGAAACTGAAAGAGGAAAAGAGAGTAAAGACTGTGATAGAAGAGTTATTTTACACAGATGGTTTCTCTGAGCAGATAATCTTTGATCACAAACCACTGCGAAGCAAGGAGTAAAGCAGATCAGTATGTGGGGGACGCTGTCAGTTGGAAATGAGTTTGTCATGTTCCAGAAACAGAAAGAGGGCCTCCTCTTCTGTGCCACTCTGCTAGACCACTCTGCCCCTCCCCAGACCTAACCAAGCTTCCTCTGGGGACCATTTGGCTTATCCCTGCTTATTTACAGTGGTGATTCTCTCTGCATTGCAATCAATTTCTTCCAGCTTTCTAATATCGCTCCCATTAAGCCTTCTGAGGACAGGGACACCTGTTTTATCTTGGTAACTTTGGCACTTTGTACCATGCCGGACACAGAGGAGGTATTTTAAAACTGTCTTTCAATGGATTACCACTGAAAAAGTTGTCCACTTCTGGAAGGTGCTAGAGCAGGTACAGTGGAGGGAGCATGGACTTGGAGGGCAGACAAAACATGGACTAACTGTTGGACTGTGGGCTTGAGCTGAGAAACGGCGAGGTATGTTTGGATGGCCTGCTTTCGTGCTTCTGCCTAAAGAACATGCACAGCGTTGTCCATTTTTTTATTTTGGATTTCCCGAGATAGAATGGAAAGCATACAAAGTGGGAATTGTGCTCTTGGTTTAATTTCTCCTGATCCCACATGTCAGACCTTCCTGTATTACTGGGACAGGCAGGCTGGGTGGCTCCCTATTTTCAGATGGTTTCTGAGGGAAAGGATCAAAGGCCCTTGCTTACACTCTAGCTTATCTAACTTTCAGCCAGTCAGTAACAAAAGACTCAAGAAGCTATTAAGTGTTAATTTTCTATTTCAGGGGACTGGAGGCTTCCACAGAGCCCCAGGTGTGCAGTATTAGACTTAAACTCCAACCTACAGTTACCCCTTCCTCATTTTAATGCTAAAAATCATGCCCAGGGGCGGAGATGTAAAATGCTGATACTACATACAATGTATAAAGAGGCGTGTGGAGCCACTGTGCAAGCACTAGAAAAACCCCTCCTATACATGCCCTGATGTCACCCTCCCCTACAGAAAGACCCTATAAAACTAACCCACACGTTAGCCTTGGGAGCAGCCTATCCCTTTTCCTTTCTTAGTACCAGCTCCCTTGTGCAGAAGCTAACAGAATCATATTTCAGCTCTTAGTCAGTATAAAAAAACTGATACCTAATTTTTTTTTCTTTGCTGCTAGTCTCTTTTTGATTTCTGTTCTGGGAAGTTGCAAGAACCCAGGGCATGGGTGATGTTACCATGTGGATGGTCTCTTGGCTGGTGGAGATGGTACAAACCACCTCTCCTTTCCCCACTTAACTTCTCATCTTCCAAGGTTTATTTTCTTTTAAATCCTCACCCGCACGTACCCAGATCCCCTCTTTTTCCGGATCAGGACTATTTTCCTAGAAATTTCAAGGCCAGCTTCCTCTTCCAACTTTGGCTAGTCTAATCACAGCTCCTTACCCCTCCCTTTCTCTAGACCATTTGGGTGAGGGAGAGGCTTTAGTGAGTAGAGAAGCGGAGGAAGATTTTCTTTTACTGAATTCTATGCTTTTATCTTTCAATTTTTGACTCTTTCACTGTTTGGGTTGGTCTTCTGCAACCACTACTCAGCAGGATTCATTCGTTGCTGACGACCCTCCTGGCTAGCGCTAGTATAATTGTTAGACGTTGTGCTAAAAGGCTTTCTGTCTCCTTTGCACACCTTGAGTTACCTTACAAATCTCCTGTTAATTTTCCTTGGTGTTGCCATATGCAGGAACTATACGTCCCAATTCTGAGGTTCCCCTCACCGCCCCTGAACCCCCGCCAGCTGGAGAGGCTAAGGCTGTTCCCTGGGACCCAGATGCTCCTTTTACTTTCCAATCCAACTTCTCAGCCTTTGCAAGTTACCTCTTGAATCAAAACAGATACCCCTTCTCCTGCATAAGGCCCTCCTCCCATTGAGGCCGGAGGTCTCCTCTCCTGGGCAGTACGTACTCTGATGAAACACTTGCCGCACTGGATCTAAGGGTCATTTTTCATGTCGGTTTCTCCAGTAACGGTGAACTCCCTAAAGACAGTCTTTTACTACTAGGTTTTGCCTAGTAGTAATTGCCGGTTTTGCCATTGAAAGTAATGGCAATTACTTTGGCACCAACCTGATAGCTCTTCCCCCAGGCTTCAGTCAAACCATGTGGGACCCAAATAAACGATCTGTAAAATAAATGCTTATTCTGCCCCATCCCATCGGCCAGATGGGAGGGTTACCAAGTTGAGGCAGAAAACTCTGGTTGATGATTTGAAGAAGGGGCAGAGCACTGTCTGTGAGGAACAGGTCCCGAAGGGAGGAGGTGGGACACCCGTGTTCTCAGAGTATTCTCTCTAAAGGCAGGAGCTGTTATTTATGGCAGGGGAGCGATGGGCATGCAAGGGGCACAGAACTCACGCTGGAGACAATGAGCAAAAATAAGTGGAAAAACTGTCCGCCTTTGGGGGTACTGAGAGATAACTCAGTGATACCACAGGGCAGTGTCCTCTGTCTTGAAGTGTCTAGGTTTGCATTTCTCTAAAAGGAGCTGAGAAAGGGAGTGGTTCTATTTCCTGCCAACAGCAGCGGGTTTATTGACACCCCAGCAGCAAGTGGGCGTCTCCTTCAGCTGAGAGGCGAGATCACACCCAGGCAGCTGCTATTTGCCCCTCCTCTCCTGCATTAGGTGTGTGACTGGTGTGAAACATCCTAGCTTCTGCATGCTAAGACTCTTAGCTGGAAGTCTAGGAAAAATGACCCAGGAAGAAAGGCTTCAGTTGTAACTGATAAATTAGAGAAAGTTGACATTTAAGGATTAGCTCCATAGATGACTTCAGGGCATTACAATTTGGAGCATTAAAAACATCACTTACCCCAAGGAAGAAATCAAGAACTGGCAAGAAGTGAGAGCTGGGGTCATAGTGGACACCAAATGGTGATGTAATGAATGCCCTTCTATTAGCAATGTGGCAGTCAATGGGAAAAGTGGGACAGGCCTTCGGATGGTGAGGAAATGGCGGAAATGGCCACAGATCCTGGAAGAAAAGACAAGGAACTGTTTACGGTAAAGCCATAATCGTCTCAAGGGTTAAGAAGGAGTATGAGGCCAGGAGTGGTGGCTAATGCCTGTAATCCCAGCACTTTTGGAGACCAAGGGGGCAGATCGCTGGAGCCCAGGAGTTCAAGACCAGCTTGGGCAACATAGTGAGACCTCATCTCTATAAATAAGGTTTTTTTTAAAAAGAAAACAAATTTTTAAAAAGAGAAAAGTATGAAGAGATTTTATGTAATCGTTCCCCTTAGAGGGGAACCTGCGTTTGTGGGTTTTCAACAAAAATGTGTTTGTGTGTGTATGTGTTTTCAGCAAATGTGAAGGAGAATAGAATTACAGCTGACACAACATTAAAATACACTTTGATGATGGTAAATTTTCGATGTGATTTTTAGCATTTCACTTGGAAAGTGTTCAAAAAAGTGAGAGTCATTGCTATTAAAAGATAACCCAGCTGGGCGTGGTTGCTCACACCTGCAATCCCAGCACTTTGGGAGGCCAAGGCAGGAGAATTGCCTGAGCCTAGGAGTTTGAGACCAGCCTGGGCAACACAGGGAGACCCTGTCTCTTAAAACAAAGACATTTTAAACGAACTGAGTGTGGTGGCACACACCTATAGTCCCAGCTGCTCGAGAAGCTGAGGCAGGAGGGTTGTTTGAGCCTGGGAGGTTGAGGCTGCAGTGAGCTGTGATGGTGGCATTGCACTTCAGTCTAGGCAACAGAGTGAGACCTTGTCTCAAGGAAAAAAAAAAAAAAAAAAAAAGAAAAGAAAGTCCTTCCATTCCCATCTATTTAAAAAAGACAGATATAGAATTGATACCAAATTTTGTCTTATTCTGCAATAAGTTGTATTCACCTGTGGAAACACAAACTAATTGGGAAAAACCACAATTTTTATCTCAATGAAACGCATATTCATTGGAAGTTATTTTTTATGTTCACTATTTTTCAAAATATGTGTCATTTTGATTCAATGTTCACCAGTACATAACTGTAATAGTATCACATCTAGAAGAAACTTTAACACTTAGGGTCTTATGGTTATAGGACCTTTTTAAAACCCATTTCAAATAAATAGATGGTTTTCTTAATTTGTTTCTTTATTGAAAAGAAAGTACATATTCATAATAAAAAGTTCCAAGACTACAAAAAGAACCCAGGCTGAGAATGAACCCTCCTCCCACGCCTGTCCCCAGGTACCCGGTGGTCCTGCCAAAGGCCCCCTCTGAAACCATTGGTCATCCTGCCATAGATTCTATGTGTGAACATTTGAGCAGATAGTTGGCACTCAGTACATGTGTCACATTTTTATTTTTTGTCTCCTTCATCCGGAAAAATCCATTTATGGCTCCAGCATGACTCTGAAGCAGATGTGCACAGCCTGAGATTAGGTCCCGCGGAAGACAGGACACCTTCTTTCTGCAGGTGCCACTTTGGTGGTTTCTGCCTTGGAGAGGCTGGTGGAAATGTTGGGAAGCCCAGAGAGATCCCGCCGAGCGACACACAGAAGTGTGCGGTTCCAAGGCCACAGGCCACCTCCGCCATATTTCACATCCCAACCCACTGGCTCAGTTCCAGGCTCTCCCAGCTCAGGAGTATTGCAGGTTAAGTTGTATTTCCCTCAAAAAAATACCTTCAAGTGCTAGCCCCTGGTATCTGTGAATGTGACTTTAGAGAGTCTTTCCAGATACAATTTAAGTTAAATGCGGTCACTCTGGATTGGCATGGCCCTACATCTGATGACTGCTGTCCTTAGAAAGACGCACGTGAAGATGCAGAGACACAGGCACACAGGGAGGACATCACACGACAACAGAGGCAGAGGCTGGAGTGATGCGTCTTCCAGCAAGGAAATGCCGAGGGCTGCCAGCATCCCCCAGACACTAGGAGAGAGGCATGGAACAGGTACGGTCTCCCTCAGAGCCCACAGGAGGAACCAGCCCTGCAGACTTTCAGCCTCTGGGACTGTGAGAGAATCAAGTTCTGTTGTGTTAAGCCTGCAGTTTGTGGTGCTGTGTCACGGTGGCCGTAAGAGACCAGTACAGGTCTATTACACTATTCCAGTGCTCACCTCTCAGTACCTAAAGGAGGGTTCCTTCCTGCAGCAGGGGCTACCCTGCCCAGATCCCTGACCTCTGTTTTAGCAGCTAGAGATGCTGCTATAGGTTTGTGCCAGGGACCATTTCTGGAAGGTTGCTTTCTGGAGGATGGAGCCCTGCCCCACAGATGCCTGAGAGGTATGCGCCCTCCACCCATAACCAGTGACACTCTGGAGGAAGACAGACTGGGTGCTCTTTACAGTCCAGAGCTCTCCGAGGCATTGGACTGAGCCTTGTCCTCAGCTGGCCCCACATCCTTGCTTAACTTCTGCCCCTGCCCCATCCTGCTTCCTTCCCTCCCTCCCAAGTTTCTCCTGAGAGCGTCCCTGATCCCAAATCACCTGCACCTGAACCCTGTCTCAGCCTCTGCTCCTAGGGAGGCTGAGGAGACACTTTCCAGGGCCCCACTTGTCTGGTCTTGGGTTTAGGGCTGTCCTGAGGTGCTGGGGTGTGGCATGTCCATGTGGTGGATTTAGACCAGGACTAAGTGAAGCCCTGGGGCTCTACCAGACATCAATGCCATTGGGTGATCTGTAGGGGAAGACACTAATGAAGTCCTTGTGAAGGCTTGGGGAGGGAACAGCTGGCAGTCCCTGGTGTAGGTGACAGTAGGACCTTCCTCAGTGGAACCCTAAGAGTCACAGAAGGTGATCGAGCACCCCAATAACGTTCCTGTGGCTGTTTGTCAGACTCACCTGCCAGCTTGTCCTGCAGGGCAGCTTCTTGGCTCCTTCTCCAAGGCTCTGAAGTCTGTCCTCTCTCAATGTCCTTTTTTCTCTCTCTTGCCTCCTCCTCATATATTAATTCATTTAACATATATTTATTGTCAGCTTTGCCTCAGGCACTATTCTAGATGTTGGGGTCAGAGTAGAGGATAAAAAAGACCAAGTCAGTGCTCTCACGGAGCTGAGGGTCGGATGGGGAGACAGGAACACACGCAGCCGTGTCAGCTCAGGTCCAGCCTGGGAAGTCTCCTCAGAGGCAACCAAAGCCTTTCCTTTCCTGTTTCTGTCGAGATGCTGCAAGCCCCTCCTCCTAAGGATTTAGAGTCTACTAATAAGAGTCATTATAAGTATTACTGTAGCAGCCAGCCTTCTTGTAGGGTGTTTCTTTTCTGTCCTGTCCGTGCTACCCGCTAATATGGGAAGAGAAGAAGAAGAACATACAGGAGGGAATAAGCATGCATTAATATCTCAAAATATCACCAACCTACATTTTACTTGTTAAACCATATCATTAGATGTCAGCTCATAGATCCCATTAGAGAGGGAGAGGTGAGGGGCTGTTTCTAGAACACCCCATCACTATCTTTAGGGGTTGGGGAAGGTTATAGGAAGACCTCGTGGGTGACTTTGGGTGAGTCCCTTCACTTCTCTTAACAACCTCACCAGCATCTGTTATTTTTTGACTTTTAGATAATAGCCATTCTGACTGGCGTGCGATGGTATCTCATTGTGGTTTTGATTTGCATTTCTGTAATGATCAGTGATACTGACGTTTTTTTCATATGTTTCTTGGCCACATGTATGTCTTCTTTTGAAAAATGTCTGTTTGCCTCCTTTGCCCAGTTTTTAATGCAGTTGTTTTCTTCTTGTAAATTTGTTTTTTATTTATACACGCTGGATATTAGACTAGCCCCCAGAGTATTTTAAGTAACACTTCGAATTGGTTGCTAATTAATATCAGGAGATTTTGCTTTTAACATTTCTGTTTTCAGGTGTTAAGAGATTTGGAAACACAGGTCCTGAGCCTCCCAAAGCCAGTGTCCCAGAGGTGTTGGCTGCTGCTGTCTTATAACTCAAGACTGCAATGTCAGCTCTTCCTTAGATCTTCCTTGCCAGCCTCTCTGCAGACTTTGAACTTGCCATTTTCTGTAATCTAATAAGCCAATCCCTTAAAGTCTCTCTGTCTCACTCTTACACACAGCACCACCAGCACCACCAATAGAGTATATGTCCCACTGGTTCTTTGGAGAACTCTGACTAATGCAGGTTCTAAGCTAAAGCGTGTTTTTACATAACATAATTTACGTCATTTAGTGGTCACAACGTTCCTTCAGAAGTAGGTATTGTTGCTTCCACTGTGCATTTGCTTTTGAGAATGCTAAAGGGACAGAGAAGGGTATTAAGAGATTTTCTCAGGTGGGAAAAACAGGTACCTAAAGGCAGGTGTATCTGGATGGAGAGTCAGCACATTGAGTCAGAAGATGAAATAAGAGCAAGATGTGAAGAGGAGACATGGGCTTCTTCAACTCTTTCAGGCCCTTTTGTTCTCTGGCTGTTTTTCTTGAGCCTTCTTCAAGTAACAGTCACCAGAGACATTCAGGGAGCCACGCTGAACTAGGTGTGAGAGTGCTCAGGCAGGCAAAGCCTCTTTAGTGGGTCAGGGAGGGGGGGTGTGCAATTTCGACAAAGGAACTCCTAGTAAGAGATGTTTAAGGAAGTCCTAGTCTCTAAAAGAACTATCTCAGGGTGAGATTCTGTTCCATGTTCTTCATTGCCCAATACTTTAGGTTGCAAGTGATGAAAACCCAGATCAGATTGAAGTAAATAAAAAAGGGACTTTACTGGCTTACATAATGAAGAGGCCAAGGCTTGGGTATGTTGGGATCCAGGCCCTTGAACTAGATCACTGGGACTGTCTCTCTTTCACCATCTTTTAGTTATGTTTTTGTCTCTAATGGTAACAAGATATTTATGAGAGTTTATGAGATTAGATTTTCATCCTACCAGTTGAGAAACTTCAGAAGAGAGTGAGAGAGAAAGGAGAGAGAGAGAGAGAGAGCGAGAGAGAGAGAGAGCGCTTTCCAACAGTTCCCACAAATATCCTGAAATTGAAATTGACTCTCTTTGGGCCATCTGAATACATGTGCTTACCTATGACCAATCTGTGTAGTCAGAGGTGTGGAATATGATGGGCTCCCCACTGGGGTCCATTCAAGCTCTGAACAGCTTAGAGCATACAAAATCCGTGATTTTAACAAAATAATTCATAAAGGAAGCAATTAGTAGATTTGTCTTACTGAAAATTAAGAGCATTTGAATGTCAACATCCATCATAAACAACATGAAAGAGAAAACAGAAAATTGGACAAAAATATTTGCCACATTTGTCACCAGTAGTCTTATAATAGTCTTTATATAAAAATAGCATACACCTTGGTTTAAAAAACACTGACTCTGTCTGTGACTCATTGTCTCCAGTGTGAGTTCTGTGCCCCTTGCATGCCCATCACTCCCCTGCCATAAATAACAGCTCCTGCCTTTAGAGAGAATACTCTGAGAACACGGGTGTCCCACCTCCTCCCTTCGGGACCTGTTCCTCACAGACAGTGCTCTGCCCCTTCTTCAAATCATCAACCAGAGTTTTCTGCCTCAACTTGGTAACCCTCCCATCTGGCCGATGGGATGGGGCGGAATAAGCATTTATTTTACAGATCGTTTATTTGGGTCCCACATGGTTTGACTGAAGCCTGGGGGAAGAGCTATCAGGTTGGTGCCTAAGTAATTGCCATTACTTTCAATGGCAAAACCGGCAATTACTTTGGCACCAACCTAGTTAGTAGTAAAAGACTGTCTTTAGGGAGTTCACCATTACTGGAGAAACCGACATGAAAAATGACACTCATTGCAGCACTATTCACAATAGCAAAATCATGAAGTCAACCTAAACACCTATCAATGACAGACTGGATAAAGAAAATGTGATACATAGACAACATAGAATACTATGCAGCCATAAAAAAGAATGAGATTATGTCCTATGCAGGCACATGAATGGAGCTGGAGGCCATTATCCTCAGGAAACTTACACAGGAACAGAAAATCAAATACTATGTGTCCTCACTTATGAGTGGGAGCTAAATGATGAGAACACATGGATACATAGAGGGGAACAACACACATGCGGCCTATTGGAGGATGGAGGGTAGGAGGAGGGAGAGGGTCAGGAAAAATAACCAATGGATACTAGGCTGAATACCTGGGTGATAAAACAATTTGTACAACAAATCCCCATGACACACTTTTACCTATGTGGCAAACCTGCAATGTACTCTATAACATAAAAGTTAAAAAAAAAAGAAAAAGAAAAATTAAAATTGTCAGCATCATTTAAATATCCCACAGATACTTCAAAATCAGCTTGCAAAGTGGACTCCCTTCTGTATAGCAGGTGGACTGCTCTCACAAGTCAGTATCAGAAAATCTGACTCATACCAGCTCTAATCATAAAAAACAGAAGTCTAATGGCCTCAGATATGGTTTGATCAGAACTCTAGTTCAATTGATCTGAAATTTCCTCTTTCTTCCTTTCTTCCCACGTTCAACCTCCTCCTGAGGCTGGCAGCTCTCATGGAGACGAAGAGGCTGCAGCCACTTCGGATTTCATGGACTCAACACCGCACCGTCCAGAAGGTGTGCCTGAAATGCCAATCAAAACACTTCACATTGATTGGGTTATCCTTCAAGCCACACATAGTCAGAAGAATGTCATAGGCTAATTGGCTTCGACCTCGTTCTTTAGTCTTTTTGTAAAGAGAAACTATTCTGTTTCCTCTAAGTCTGTCAGAATCTACCGGAGCAGCTGGGAGGGGTCAAATTTACCAAACTTCCTAGCTACTGTCAGATGAGATGCGGGAAGAACCGTTGCTCGGGAGATGGTCACAAAGTCCATGATTGGTCTCTGTGTTCTCATATGTCCTCTCTCTGCTCCTCTACCGTGTTCATTTCTGTGATAACAGAAATGAGTTTATGTTAAACACTGCTGTTTCTCTGTGGTCTTCCCCTACTCCACCACACACAGAGTGTGCCCAATAAATAGTTATTGAATAAATAAGTGAAATAACAAAGGAAGTATAATAATTACGAAGTCTACGTAGAATATTTATCTTTGGAAGTGAGATAAAGCTAATTTTCAAATAGCTTTTCATAATGTTCTAAATTTTCTTCAACAAGCCTTTGTTATTTGTATAACATACACAGTGAAGAAGAAGGCAAGTTCTCCCTAATGTCGATTGGAGATTCGATTTCCGGTGGCCTTCCACACTGATCCTGGCTCTAACCCTGAACATTGCACCTTTTGGTCTTTCTTAAATTCTATCTTCCCCTAAATAAATAATCCTCTATTTAGCTATATTTATTCTACTGCTAAGTCTGTCTTTTGAGTTTTTAGTTCCATCATAATTTTTATTTCTAGGAGTTATATTTGTTTTTTCTGGAGCTGTTTCCCTTTAACTGATATTTTCAAGCTTCTCTGTCATTTATTGGAACACATTAAATAGAGTTTTATCTTCTATTTCTATTTAGCGGTGACGCTAAAATCATTAGGCGAACGGTTCAAGGGCACAAAGTGTGGCTCTAAATTTGTTCCTTCAGTTTTATTATTTATTTTAATAAGGTACAGTTGACAAATAATTACATATATTTATGATTTGCAATGCGATGTTTTGAAATGTGTATACACAGTGTGAAACAGTAAAGCAAGTGAACTAACATGTTCATCATTTCACATACTTATTTTGCTGTGAGAATACTTAACAACCACTCTCTTAGCAATTTTTAAGTACATAATACATTGTTATTAAGCATAGTCACTATGCTGTACAATCTCCTCATTATTTAATTACTTTACTTTTTAATTACCAGCAGGAAAAAGTGCCTTTACAATGGAGAGATCTGACAGATACCATCTTATTTATTTAGTATTTATTATTGCATTTTAGGTTTTGGGGTACATGTGAGGAACATGCAAGACACAAGAACAGAAAATGACAGATACCATCTTAACCAAGAGATGAAACTTAACCTTACCAATAATGTGACAAACTAACTTCATATACCTCCTCCCATATGCTCCATAGCTTCATCTATGTTGCATTTTTGCCTCATATTTTAACCTGATCTAATAATGAGAAAATAATCAGACAAACCCAGTACATATATGAGATATATTGCAAGGTAGTGTGGCCTAGACTTCTCAAAAATATAAGTGTCTTGAAAGACAAAAAAGACTGGGGAATGACCCACGAATGTTCATGGGTTGACAAACTACAGTCCATGGGTTAAATCTGGCCCTCTCCACCTACTTTTGTAAATAAAGTTTTATTGGAACATAGCTAGATCCATTCATTTACTTATTGTCTATGGCTGCTTTCACATTTCAATGGCAGAGTGGAGTAGTAGAGGCACAGACTCACCTCTTCATAGAAAAAGTTTGTCTGACTTCTGCCTTAAAGATGACTAAGGAGACATGACAATCAATTGTCAATGCAATGCTGAATCTTGATTGGATCCTAGATTTAAAAAAAAAAAAGCTGTAAGAAAAAATTGGGGAGAACTATCCAAGATGGCCGATCGCTAACATCCCGAGATTGCAGCTCTCAGGGAAGGCGCGGAGAACTAGAGGACGCCACACTTTCAGACAAAGTCTGGTCGCTCACGGAGCAGAAGATCCCCCAGTGGTGGAAACACACGGGTCGCCAGCGCGACTCTCGTGGTGGGCGCAGCGGTTCCGCCGGCACCTCGGCGCGGCAGCTCTCGGAGCAGAGTAAACGGGACCGCTTCCCCTTCTGACCGAGGTTTGGAGCCCCGGGAAGGCAGAGTCGCCTACTACGGAAACAAGAAGGAAGCCCGACAGGAGAATCCTGGGCAGAAAAGCACCATCAGTTTTAACGCCGCTGCTCTGGCCCTGGGAACTAACAACCTGGACGTCCACTCAAGAGACCTAATCTGAAAGTTGGTAATTTCAAAGACGACAGGAGGATAAATTTACAATGACGGGAAGAAACCAGCGTAAAAAAGCTGAGAATACTCAAAGTCAGAACGCCTCTCCCTCTAAAGATGATCACAGTTCCACATCAACAATGGAACAAGGCTTGATGGAGAACGAGCGCCTCCTGATGACAGAATCACTCTTCAAGGAATGGATAATAACAAACTTCGGTGAGTTAAAAGAACATGTTGTAGCCCAACGTAAAGAAACTAGGAACTTTGACAAAAGGCTTGATGAAATCCTATTGAGAATAGACAACTTAGAGAGGAGTATGAGTGAATTAATGGAACTGAAGAATACAATACAGGAACTCCGAGAAGTATGCACAGGTTTAAACACTCGAATTGTTCAGGCAGAAGAAGGGATATCAGAGGTCAAAGTCCAACTTAATGAAATAAAACGTGAAGAAAAGATTAGAGAAAAAAGGATAAAAAGGAATGAGCAAAGTCTCCAAGAAATGTGGGACTATGTGAAAAGACCAAATTTACGTTTGATAGGTGTACCTGAATGCGACGGAGAGAATGAATCCAAGCTGGAAAATACCCTTCAGGATATTATTCAGGAAAATTTTCCTAAACTAGCAAAGCAGGTCAACATTCAACCCCAGGTAATACAGAGAACACCACAAAGATATTCCTCAAGAAGACCAACCCCAAGGCACATAATCGTTAGATTCACCAGGGTTGAAACGAAGGAGAGGATACTAAGGGCAGCCAGAGAGAAAGGTCGGATAACCCACAAAGGCAAGCCTATCAGACTTACAGCAGATCTCTCGGCAGAAACTCTACAGGCCAGAAGAGAGTGGGGGCCAATATTCAACATCCTCAAAGAACAGAACCTTCAGCCCAGAATTTCATATCCAGCCAAACTAAGCTTCACAACTGAAGGAAAAATAAAATCTTTTATGAACAAGCAAGAACTCAGAGATTTTATTACCACCAGGCCTGCTTTACAAGAGCTTCTGAAAGAAGCATTACACACAGAAAGAAACAACCAGTATTAGCCTTTCTAAAAATACACCAAAAAGTAAAGAGCACCAACATAAAGAAGAATTTACACCAACGAATGGATAAAACAGCCAGTCAACATCAAATGGCAGTAACCCTAAATTTAAATTGACTGAATTCCCAATCAAAAGACAGCCAAAACCCAACGGCATGTTACATCCAGACCTGTTTCACATGCAAGGATACACAAAGACTCAAAACAAAGGGATGGAGAAAGATTTACCAACCAAATGGAGAGCAAAAATAAATAATAAATAAATAAAAAGCAGGAGTTGCAATTCTTATATCGGATAAAATAGATTTTAAAGCAACAAAGATATAGTGGTAAAAGGATCAATGCAACAACAAGAGCTAACGATCCTAACACCCAGATAGGAGACTTAGATTCAATGAGACAGAAAATTAATAAGGATATCAAGGACTCGAACTCAGATCCAGAACAAGTAAACTTAATAAATATTTATAGAGCTCTCCACTTCAAATACACAAAATATACATTCTTGTCAATACCACATCACACCTACCCATTAGTTTAAATAAAACATTGATTGGCCATTATTAATACCCAATTTTTTTCAAAATAAAGCAATATTTCCATTTACTCTCCCTCTTTCTTCCTCTCCTTTACTTATTTTTTTTTTCTTTCCTTCTCTCAAAAAAAAAGAAATCAACTTGTAAACCTCTAGATCCAGGTCGGCAATGTCTCTTTCATTGCTTGATTTCCTTTCTTCCCTTCCCTCCCTCCCCGCTTCCTCCCTTCCTTCCTTCCTTCATCCCTTCCTTCCTCCCTACCGTCCTTCTTCCCTTCCTTCCTGCCTTCCTCCCCGCCCCCCCAAAAAAAAAAAAAAAGAAAAAATTGGGGTACAATTGGAATGTACATTAAGTGACATCACTGAATCACTGTTACGTTTCCTGGTTATGATAATAATATTGTGGTTATGGGGCAGGAGTCCTTGTTGTTAGGACACATGCTAACGTAATTAGGAGTAACGTATCTGTCACTTAATCTCTAATAGTTTAGTCACAGAAAAATCTCTTTCTGTCTCTTTTTCTTAGTCTTTCTTTCTCTTTCCTTCTCACACAAAGGGAGATCAAACACAGGTGGCAGAATGTTAAAGCCGGCAAATCCAGATAAAGGTTTTGGTGTTTGTTGTAGTGCTCGTTTAACTTCTTAGCTTTGACACTTTTTTAAACAAAAAGTTGCAGAAAATGGTGAAAGAAATTTTCTGGATTTAAGTATTTAGTTAAATATTCTGGCAGTCAGTTTTCAGGCTGTTTAAAGTGGTTTGTTTAATTTTTTCCAAATCTGAAAGTCTCCCTCTACTCCCATAGATAGAACAACAGTTCTTGTTTGAGAGGAAGAGAGCTGGGTGCTTTCAGCCTGGGTGAGGCATTGGCGACACCCAGCAGGCTGGAAGGGAAGGCTGCCGTGATGTAAAAACACCTGGTAGTACCCGGGGAAGATGACTTCTCTACCTTTCAGTTCTTAATTTTTAGTTTTGAATCTTAAGGAATGGACATTTCCACATTAAAAACAGCTTCTTGGAAAGAGTGTGGCTGGGTAGTAACATAGTACCGAGTTCAAATCCCGGCCTGGGCCACTTTCTACTGCTAGGACAAGTGTAATAATGATCACCATCATCACTGCCACAAACAGGGTTCATGGACTGTGTGCCATGTGCCAGGTCCAGGTCGAAGAACTTCTCAAATACTAATTCATTTAATTCTCACACTGTGAAGTGAGCTATTTTTGTTGTTGTTGTTAATCAATGAGAGCTTGTAACGTTGCTCAGGTTGGCCTTGAACTCATGGCCTCGCCTCCTCAAGCGCCAGGACATCTGGCCGGAGCCACTGCGGCCCCCGAAGTCAGCCATTTTTATCACTTTCATTCTACAGAGGAAGGACTGAGTCCGAGATGTGTGAAGAGCTTGTCCAATGCCTCACAGCGGGTGGGAGGAATGACTGAGATTTGCATCAGGCAGTGTCCTTGGGAGCTCCCACTTATTACCACTATACCACAGGCTCCTTCAGGTGGATGCAGGCTGACCTTCCAGAATTGCAGTCTGGTACCTTGGGTCTACTATTACATTTCTGTCTGGATTCATCATGCACCCAAGTCAGCCATCATGGCCGTGCCATCAGATGTGGCTTTTAAGGATAAGAATTATGGTAAAGGTCACTGGCTGGTGGCTGGGCATTGAGGAGAGGCTGGTCCGTGGACACGTTGACTTTTAATGACCCAAGCAGAGCAAGGACATATCTTACCCAGAGTGGTCACCCTTATGATTAGGCCATTCCAGATGCGGTGTCTGTAAGGGCAGCTTTTGAAGGAATCAATCCCAGTTCACAAAATGAGAGATCCTTTATAAGGCATGAAATAAAGTTTCATCAGATTTAGTTCTGAGCGACAGGTGGGTGAGCTAGCAAGTTCCAAAAAGACCAGCCCTTTTCTTTGAGTATATGTGCCTGAAATTCCTCCTGGTAAACGTCTGCAGCTCACTCACACCTTGGTTAGGAACTGCCGCCCTCCTCCCCTGAGAGCAGGAAGACAGCACCCAGAGTGGATACCACAGCGGCTCAGCCAGACGGCTGTCTGCCAGGAGGCCTGGGGCAGGAGCCAGTCACGGAGACACTGCAGGAATGAACTCAGGAAAGATCATGCGCTTGGTCAACCTGAAGTCCTACCCTAAAAATACCCTAAAACCTCTTTCTTGGTCTCTTGCAGATAACGATAACACCACAATGGTGTGACCTGAATGGTGCTGTGACTAATTTTCAGACTTTCAGGCCTGCCCCGTGGTTGGAGACCTGTCACAAAGGGCAATAGAGGACTGAGGACAACGGTGCCCAGGCTGCTTCAGCACAATGCCTGTGTGCAGCAGACACACATAGACGGTAGTTCCTTTCTGTGTCGGTTTGTGCTGGATGCCGACACTTGCCCAGACAATGCCACCCTTTTGGGCATGCGTAAGTTCCTAGACTGTCTCACCCTGGGCCATGGTCCTTAAATCAGAAATACAAGGTAAAAGTACGAGGCGTTATCTCATCCTTCAGGGTGCACGGCTCCTCTCGTGTCCCATCCAGGGTAGCGAGGCCCCCGCTGGCATCTCCTAGACCTGTTAGACCTCTCCTCCTAGAGCCTTGGAAACTCAATTTCAGGTTAAGTCATGGCTTCTGTGATTCATTTTTAGAAAGGTGCTATTTGGATTTCACACATGGCTGTGAAAGTAAAAACAGGATTTATAAAGCTGAAGATTGAGGAAGAGTTTTGCAACTCAAACCTCAAAGGAGAAGTCTCAGCTTCCTCAGCTTCCCCCTGACAAGGGAGATTAATGTCATTCCACTACGCGAGTGACTAGCTGGCAGAGAGAATTAAAATAGATCTTTGGCGTGCCAGGCAGGAGAAAGAATGTTGGAAGCTCCCAGCGCTGCTCTCTCCTCGGCGTTTTAGGAGCTGACAGGTGAAGGCTGGATGCCGACTGGCAAGGGCGACCTAGCCTCCTGTGGGAAGCCAACCAGGGCGGAGGCTCAGGCACAGGTCCCCTAAGTAGAGGGCATGGCCGTGACTCTGAGGGGGACTTCTGCTTGGCCCACACTGCCTGAAGGTTCAGCATGGGAGGGCAGAGGCACATGGAGGCATCGGTCTTGGGCCTTCCCTCATGCACGGCTTGTGGCCCACTCCACCCATCATGCACTCCCCCTGCCCAGTGTCATTTCTCCCCTGGCCTCCTCCTCTGGGGCCCTTCCGTCTTCCTGGCAGGGACTGTGGCTGGAGGGCAGATCTGAGAGGAGACCTAAAAAGAAAGAAAACAGGAAGAAGACAAGGGGGAAAAAGAATAAAAACAGGAGGCTTATTGAAGGAGGGAGGCGTAGCGGGGAGTGGGGAGCAGAGAGAAGGTTCCAGAGGGCTGGATGATAGGAGGAATATAATGGGGGCTCAACGTGAATAAGACTAGCTCTATTCTCAGCACTTCATCAGAATTAGGTACGTCCTTAAATTCTGCGACAGCCCCATGGCAGGTGTGAGAAGGTGCCCTCAGAGCTCTCGCTATGGGAGAGAACTTGACCATTGAAGTTACTCCCCCTCGAGAGACTCAGTTTGGCCGGTCCATTCCTGGGAGACATCACCTGGGCCCCATGACATCCCAGTGGACTTGCCAAAACCTTCCTGCCATCTCTTCAACACGAGGGACAGACCTGTGTCATGATCTGAAGGCTCCTCGGCCTCTCCCAGCCACCCCTTTTCCCTCACAGGTGTTCTCCCCAACACATCTCTCACAGGTCCAATTCCTTCCCATCTTAGCATCTGCTTCCTGCAGAAGCCGTAACAGCAGAAACCCCAACACTGGGGTGTTGTTTATTTCACAGATGGGAAAATGAAGGCACAGAGACATTGAATGAATTGCCTCAATCGTGTAGTCAGCACATACATGGCGGGGCTGGGAACCCACCTGCTTCAGCCCCATGCTGCTCTTATTACCATTTTTCACATGGAGAAGCCGAGACAAGTTTAGAAATAAATGCACCGTCCCTTGGCTATTGTGGCTCAAATGCCCCAAGATACTAATGGGGCCCAACGATCATCTGGGGTCTCCAGTCTCCCCTGAGGAAGGATAGCATCTCCTGATGCCTTTCTGGAGGGGCAGCTCCCAGGTGCTCAGGAACAAGTCCATGCCTTCCAATGGCATCCTACACATCTGCCAGGCACCAGGCGTCTCCAGCCTGCGATCACATCTCCTCCTGGCTCCCCAGCAGCACTGTCTGTGGTACACTCCAATGACTGCAGAGCTCCTGAGACCCCAAAACTGCCACAGCCTTGCTGGCTCCCACGCAGATCCAGGGAGTTCTCAGAGGGTCTGAAAATATCTGGGGCAGGTGTGGGGCCAGATACCTCCTGCTTCTTTTTCTCCACACTTTTCACATTGCTGGTCCCACATACCTTTGCACAGAAGTGGCTTTCTTAACCACATGGCAGTTACCCACAAGAAGACTACATTCTGCTGACCTGGGAACAGCTGTCTGGATTCAGGAGGGCTGGGAAGTGCTGGACTGAGATTGAAGCTGGGTCTGCCTCTGCGTATAACAGCCCTGCTCTTCCTTCTAACTGAGGAGGAGAAACCTGGAAGAGAGGGAAATCACAGGAGCAAGGACACAAAGTGATGAGTGGAGATGGGGACAGTGATGCTCTGGGACGAGGAGAGATAAGGAGACCAGAGAGAGGGGCATCTCTGTGGATGTCAGGCTCCCTTGCTAATGGTCCTGCAGGTGGCCATGGGCCAGGAGGGCATTCGGCTTGTCTGGCTGTGTGAGGGCTGTTTGGAGAAGCGTCCGTCTGAGAGCTGGGGACTTTGCCTATGTGTCAGCAGGACCTTTCCAAGTCCCCAGGATCACTGCTCTTTCAAGCAGCCACCAACCTTCTTAGCCTGGTCTCAACCACCCAGTAACTTGGGGCTTCTCCCCATAGCTTCCTGGGTTCTCACAGGCCTTTTTTTCTTTTTCTTTCTTTCTTTTTTTTTTTTTTTTTTTTTGAGATGGAGTTTTACTCTTGTTGCCTGGGCTTGAGTGCAGTGGTGTGATCTCAGCTCACTGCAACCTCTGCCTCCAGATTCAGGTGATTCTCTTGCCTCAGCCTCCCAAGTAACTGGGATTATAGGCATCCGCCATCTCATCTGCTAATTTTGTGTTTTCAGTAGAAATGGGATTTCTCTATGTTGGTCAGGCTGGTCTCGAACTCCCAACCTCAGGTGACCTGCCTGCCTCGGCCTCCCAAAGTGCTGGGATTACAGGTGTGAGCCACCGCACCCAGCCCTTCTTATTCTGAACATTTCCATGTCATTAAACCTGACTGCCACACCCTCCATGAAACGCAGCCCTTCTCTTGCTCCTAGGAAGCATGTGTGCATGTGCATGTGTACATATGTGTGTCTGTGCACACACACAGACCTAGGGACTCTTCCACCCCATGGACTGCTGGCCAGCCCCCAGCACAGGAGGAGTGATGGGTCACAATGGTGATGGAGGAGTGAAGCCCCCCGCAGCCAGTTCTGGCAGTCTTTTGAGGAGGTGACAAAGACAGAAGGGGGCTCCAGCAAAGGTGATCCCATTTCCTTTCATGCTGAGACTCAGGTAAGCAGGCGGTCACCAGGCAGTGCCGGGGAGACTGGCCGTGGTGCTGGCAGTGGAGTTAGTGGTGTGCAGAGTGAGGGCAGGGGAGGCTATTGACAGAGGGTCTGGCTGAAGGACACAGGGACAGGGTGACTCTGAGGGTTGACTGTGTGAAGTGGAGGATGGAGAGGACTTGGGGCTACTTTTGCCTGCGCTTCCCGTGCCTCTGTGATGGCTTCTCCCTCGCGCTGTCCCCAGTTAGCAGCACGCGTCTGTGGGATTCTTCCAGTCTTGCCTGGTCCCTAAGGCTCCAGCCACAGCACCTGCACTATCTGTTCTTCCACATGATACTTCCTCTCTGACCTCCGATGTCCAGGACTCTGCCATGCCCTGTGGCACACTGGCCCTCTCTTTTATTCCTTCTTTTCAAATTCATTCACTTTTATCTGACACCTAGTCTGTACTATGCCCTGTGGAACAGAACAAGCCATGGAGAATTTTAACCTATTTTTTCCCGATTCTACTTTTTAAAGGTCTAAATTCCTTAGGCAGTGGTAAAGAGGAAGCTGTCCCCTTTCCTCTCCTTCTGGACCATAAACAGATTTCCTGGGCAGGAGGAGGCAGGGTCTGGCAGGGCAGCTACAAATACACAGCTCAGGTGAGCCACAGAGAGCAAGGCCCTTCTCTGCCTCTGGGGCAGAGCCCTGCAGATGCCGCAGCACCCATGATTATCTGCAGGATCCAGTGGCAACGGGGCCTGTGCCCTGCTCCCTGAGCATGGTCCTAGGAGGGAGCAGACCCCAGAGAGAAAACAGGTCTGGGTGGATAGCCATAACCCGTGTTTCTGAGGCCCACGATGTGGTGTGGCATGGGTCAGCAGAGTGACTCTGGCCTGCGGTGTGGCATGGGGAAGTGAGCACAGTAGCTGGACCCGAGGGCCAAGGCAGGCAGCAGCAGGGGCTGGACCACCTATGCGGCTCGATGGCTGAGGTACAATGGGGAGACGTCTGGTGAACACCAGCGTGCCAAGCAGAGGCTCAAAGAAGGGTAGTCACCGGCTTACTGCAGGGGGCTGAAAGGAGCAGAAAACCCAATAGAAGGTGGTATGAACAGGTGGGAGGCTTTGTGACTCTTGTGCTGGGAAGTCCCCAGCGGGCAGTCCAAAGTGGCTGCAGCCCCATAACACCATCACCTGGCACCCGGGCGCCTTAGGCCTGTTTGCTCTGCCATTGCTGGGGTTTGAATATGTCCTCTCCGAAATCCAGGTGTTGTCAATGTGACAGTAGTAAGAGGTGGGGGTCTTTAAGAGGTAACTGGGCCATGAGGTGCCTCCCTTGTAAATGGGATTATCTCTTATGAGGCTTCATTCAGCGTTTGGCTAGCTTGGCTTGACTTTCTGCCGTCTGCCGTGTGAGGACATGGTAAGAAGAGCCTCATCAGACCAAATGCTGGTGCCTTGATCTTGGAATTCTCAGCCTCCAGAACTGTGAGAAATAAATTTTTTTTGTTTATAAACATCCTAGTCTGTGGTATTCTGTTATAGCAGCACAAATAAATGATCTAAGAAACTATTCTTTTATTAGGAAAAAATAGCACATTGTGGTTTTAGATTTAAGAGATAAATTTAATTCACGAAAAAGATTTATCCTATAAAGATGAGTCATAAGTACAGGAGAAGTGCATTTTTTAGACATGCTTAAACATAGCCCACAAGTGTCAATGCACTGCTAACTACAGCTACTCCCACAGCTTCAAGCTATCTCTTACTCAGACAAATGTCAAGATTTTATCAGTGAAAACTTAACCACCGTTTTTCTGGCTGCATTAATTTCACCCCAACAAGCCTTTAGTACTTTAGTAACATTTTGCGCCATCTGAAAACGTTCAGCAGCCAAGTTTACCCAGCACATGCCATGAACCCCAAAGCCATATATTTCCAAGGGCTCACTCAGGTTCATCACAGAGCAGAACGACACCTCTTGCCTCCTCAACTCTGTGTCCTTCATATTCTGCTTCAGTGCAAAACTGTGTTTATGAAAAAGCACGTGTAACTTTAGGTCCTACTTCAGCCCCAAGATAGGTTCAAATCTGTGTATGCAGCTTAGGCACTCCTGGAGACCCCTGTGTGCATGAGGTCTCAGGCTGCAAATCTTCATCTCATTCTACTCCTGAAGAGGGAAGAGAAGTTAGGAGTCCATGGGAAAGTTCCTAGACACTAGAATTAATCCTGAAAATAAATATTACCACCCCACTTTTCTGAGTAAGCTATAAGGCCCAAGGTAGTTAAGTAATTTCCAAAGACAAACACTCTGAGTGCAGACGTCTAACCTTCAAGTGCAGGCTCATCAGCATCAGAGACAGGGTCTGAGGAGGGGCCACGGCAGATCCCTGTAGGCAAGAGAGTGGCAAAATGGCCTCAGGGCCCTGCTGCTCTCGCTGAAGACAGAGGTCGGGGAGTCTGGCCTCCATGATGGCACCTGTAATACTTGGAGGAAGAGGGTAGTCTGGGGCAGGTGTTCCCTTAGACCGGGCTGAAGGGTGATAACCTGGGCTCCTTACTTCTCTCGAGTTTGCTCTGACACTGTATTTAGGGTTTACACAAGGTATTTTCAATTCTGTTTTGCCAGTAAAGGGACAGGAGATTTCAGAGATACTCTCAGCTCTTAATTGCTGCAATTATCCCATCCTTAGACTGAGCATTTAAAAAAAAATGCTTCGTGGTGTAAGGTTTGGCACGGTCTTAGCGGTTCATGCCACCACAGGTAAAATACCTGCTTGCCCTTAGGAAGTAGCCAAACGGAGTGCGATCAGTACTCCAAAGAGTTGGCGTGGACACGGATTGCTTACTGTTTTCTCCAGCTTACGTCTATCTGCCGTACTCGGAGGACTGATGAATTAACGCAGTGTGGTCTGCTGCCTCTGATCAGTTTATATTCATGGCTGTGATAAATCTGTTGTAGCTAAAAGTCATTTTGTTGACTTACAGGTTTCAATGGCATCTGGTAACAGCCTCTGGGCAGTCCTTTTCAATATTCCACTAAAATGCCAATGAATACGTAGGAAAAGATGAAAACGCTCAGTAAAGCCACAGATGAAGACTGAAACTGATTGATTCTCTTGTGAGAATGGAGGAGGAATCTGCATTCCACATGGTAGAGCCATTTAAAAAAAGAAACCTCTGTGGGTTTTGCCGCACATGCAGTGCTAGGGAAAGTGGAGCATCTAGGATGACTCCGAGGTTTTTGAGCAGAGCACCTGGAAGAATGAAGCTGTCATTACTGAGACAGCACAGACTGCAGGGGAGCGTGGTTTGCGATGAGTGCCAGGAGATGCTGATTATACATCCCAGGGAAGCTGTTAGGGAATTAAATATACCCAACTGGACTTCAGAGAAGTCTGAGCTGGAGAAAAAGGCCTGGACCTTGTCAGTGTTAGAGATGGTTTTTCGACTGGCTGAGATTTCCAGAGGAGGAAGGAGAGAGGACAGAAGAGAAGGGAGGGGAGGGGAAGGGAGGAAAAGAGGGAAGCTGGAAGGGAAGAGGAGAGGATAAGTCTGGAGACTGAGGCTGAAGCCTGTGAGGCATAGAGGTTAGGGAGGCAGGAAGGAACCAGGAAAGAAGACTGCAGAGGAGCTCGCAGTGAGGGGGTTGGAGAACCGTGAGAGTGGCGTCTGCAACGCTGACAAGAAAAGGTGCTTCAAGAAGGAAGGAGCGATCGGCTTCGCCTAATTCTGCTCGTGGGTCGAGTAAGGGGAGGCGTGATTACGGATCGTCAGATCTGGCAACGTAGAGAACACTGGTGACTTGGACAAGGGTGTGTCTGGGGAGCGGTGAGAAGAAAGTTCCAGAATGGGAGACAGGGACCTGGGGAGAACTCCAGATTGCCTCTGCACGGACAGGAGCTGGGGGAGATGAGGACAGAGGAGGCTCCTAGAAATGGAGGTATTCTGGCCGGCTTGCACGCCAAGTGAAAATTACCCAGCGGGGAGGAGAGATCGATAAGGCAGGAGAGAGGGGACAAATGCGGGGGGGGGGCGGGGGAGGAAGGTAGGAGGGGCTGGAATGTAGCGTGCAGGTGGCAGGTTTGACTTTAGATAAGCACAGGCACGATTCTTCCATGATGCAAGGAGGGCCAGCAGGGTGCCCTGGCACAGCTGCAGGGGAATGGGAAGGTGTGGCACAGCTGCAGGGTGATGGGTAGGTATGGCACAGCTGCAGGGGGTGGGAAAGGTGTGGCACAGCTACAGGGGTGGGGAGGTGTGGCACAGCTGCAGGGGTGGGAAGGTGTGGCAAGCTGCAGGAATGGGAAGGTGTGGCACAGCTGCAGGGGGTAGGAGGTGTGGCACAGCTGCAGGGGTGGGAAGGTGTGGCACAGCTGCAGGGATGGGAAGGTGTGGCACAGCTGCAGGGGGTAGGAAGGTGTGGCACAGCTGCAGGGGTGGGAAGGTGTGGCACAGCTGCAGGGGTGGGAAGGTGTGGCACAGCTGCAGGGGTGGGAAGGTGTGGCACAGCTGCAGGGGTGGGGAGGTGTGGCACAGCTGCAGGGGGTGGAGAGGTGTGGCACAGCTGCAGGGGTGGGAAGGTGTGGCACAGCTGCAGGGATGGGAAGGTGTGGCACAGCTGCAGGGGGTAGGAAGGTGTGGCACAGCTGCAGGGGTGGGAAGGTGTGGCACAGCTGCAGGGGTGGGAAGGTGTGGCACAGCTGCAGGGGTGGGGAGGTGTGGCACAGCTGCAGGGGGTGGAGAGGTGTGGCACAGCTACAGGGGGTGGGAAGGTGTGGCACAGCTGCAGGGATGGGAAGGTGTGGCACAGCTGCAGGGGGATGGGAAGGTGTGGCACAGCTGCAGGGGAATGGGAAGGTGTGGCACAGCTGCAGGGATGGGAAGGTGTGGCACAGCTGCAGGGATGGAAAGGTGTGGCACAGCTGCAGGGGTGGGAAGGTGTGGCACAGCTGCAGGGGGATGGGAAGGTGTGGTTGGGGAGGCTGTGGAACTTCTTTTCTGGTTCTATTTCCTCAGTGAAATAATGTTCTTTTTTTTTTTGACAGAATCTCACTCTGTTGCCCAGGCTGGAGTGCAGTGGCACAACTTCTGCTCACTGCAACCTCTGCCTCCTGGGTTCAAGTGATTTTCTTACCTCCAGTTTACTGAGTAGCTGCAATTACAGGCCCTCACCACCATGCCCAGCTAATTATTGTATTTTTAGTAGAGACGGGGTTTCACCATGTTGGCCAGTATGGTCTCGAACTCTTGACCTCATGATCCACCCGCCTCAGTCTCCCAAAGTGCTGGGATGACAGGCATGAGCCACCGTGTCTGACCTAATAATGTGCTTTCAAAGGGAGACTCGTGTAGCAGAGCTGGAAGTGTAAATAAGCCTTTTAGTATGAGGCTTCCCAGTCTGGCAGCTGGGCGTCCTCCTCCCCAAAGCGGGGGCACCTCGACATGCCAAGGAGTTCTTAGAGCTGGAACTCACGGACTTCCTGGATATAGGTTGTCCACAGAGTCACTACGGTTTGAACTTTTAATAAATTTCACTTCCACACAAAGTATAAATAATTTGTGAAATGCAACCCAGAGAGTATTTATTTAAATAAAGTTGCTAATGCTTGATTTCGTTCTTTCTTTTATTTATTTATTTATTTTTGAGACGGAGTTTTGCTCTTGTTACCCAGGCTGGAGTGCAATGGCTCAATCTCGGCTCACCGCAACCTCCGCCTCCTGGGTTCAGGCAATTCTCCTGCCTCAGCCTCCTGAGTAGCTGGGATTACAGGCACGCGCCACCGTGCCCAGCTAATTTTTTGTATTTTTAGTAGAGATGGGGTTTCACCATGTTGACTAGGATGGTCTCGATCTTTTGACCTCGTGATCCAACTGCCTTGGCCTCCCGAAGTGCTGGGATTACAGGCTTGAGCCACCACGCCCAGCCTCGTTCTTTCTTTTGTTTTACAGGTGTGAGCTCCACAGTATGCTGAGGTGCTATGGGCAAGTATCCGAAGTGACGGTGGGTGCATTGGAAGTCCAATCAACGGTGCTAAACCTGGAACTGATTCTCTGTTGCCTTTAGCAGGTTGTTCACGTTTTGTACAGAAGTGGACGTTTTGAACATTCACGCTGCACAGGGCTTCCTGGTTGCTCTGCTCACCTCCATTTCTTCTGCTGCTAGGAAGCCCCTCTCTCCCCAGTGCCAGTGTATCTACGTCCTGCTCTTGCCTGGTGCCGTGTGGCTCTGATGGTCTCTTCTGTGTCCCCTTAGCTCAGGTGCTAAGTAGTCTCTCAGTTTCCTTAAAATAACTGTTTTGTGATGTTATCGGTCCCTTTAAACAAAAAATCCCCTCATCCCTCTTCTTCTCCCTCTCAGCCTTGCACACCCTTTTTAGAACCGAAGTCTTTTCTCTCTGCCTCTTACGGTCAGTGGCTGGCTTGTTACCCAATAGCAATAAGCTAACCTCAAAGATCAGGAAGGTAGGCGGTGCTAAGGCCAGGGACTGGGAGTCTTAGTCAGTCAGCAACACAGTGTCATCTCTCTGGAAAGGAAATTTCCTGTAGCCAGCAAGAGACTTACAAATGCTCAAATCTATAGTCTACTCATCCCTTTCATACGATCAGAGATATGTGCAAAGACTTATGTTCGTCACAGTGCCATTCCTCACAGTGAAAAAGTGGGAGTAGCGCCCATGTCTGTCAGTAGGGCTTGGATGGATAAAGTCTATTATTGAGTCCTATGCCATCGCTCAAGATCACGTTTGAGTATAACCGATGAGAAAATGACCATACTATAATGCTAATTGAAGAAAGAAGATATAAAGCTGTGTGTATGTTCTGATCTCAAATCTTTTAAAAATAAAAATGTGCTTATGTTATATGTTTAACTCTGAAATTTGTCTTTTTGACTTAAGAATATATTATGGACATAGCTTTAGGCTCATATTTATAGAATGAACTCATTCTTTTAAATTATACAATATTTTATTTTATGGCTGAATTGAAGTTTACTGAACCATTTCCTTATTGATGAAATTCAAGTGCCTTTAGGTTTTGTTCAGCTTTTTAAATTGTAAATGGATGATTTATGATTATATAGAATTATGGAGTAAAAAGCATCGTTATTCATGAATACGATGTGAAATTATTAAATCAAGCTAGTTAACATATTCATCATCTCAAATACTTAACATATTTTGTGGTGAGACCATTTGAAATTTACTCTTAGCATTTTGAAGTGTGCAATACTCTAATATTAACTAGATTCACCACACTGTGTAATAAAACTCCAAAAATGAAAAAAGCAACATATTCCTTCTAACTGAAATTTTGTACCCTCTGACCGTCAGCTTTCTCTTCTCTCCCCACCCCCAAGCGTCTGTAACCGCCATTCCACTCTCTGCTCCTATGAGTTTGATTGTTTCAGATTCCACATAGAAGTGAGAACAGGCAGTATTTGCCTGTCTGATTTCACTCAGCATCATGTGCTCCAATTCCATCCATGTTGGTGCAGATAGCAGAGTTTCCTTCTTTTTAAAGGCTGAGTAGTATTCTACTGTGCAAATACACCACATTTTCCTTCTTCACTCCTCTGTCGATGGACACTTAGGTTGATACTAAAACGTGGCTATTAGAATAGTGCTGCAGTGAACATGGGGGTGCAGGCAACTCTTTAACAAACAGATTTCACATCTTTTGGGTAAACGCTCAGAGATGGTATTGATGGATCACATAGTATTTCTGTTTTTAGTTTTTGAGACACCTCTAAACTTTTGTCCACAACGGTTGTATTAATACATATTTCTACCAACAGTGCACAAGCGTTCCCTTTTAGACACATTCTTGCTGACATTTATTATCTTTCATCTTTTTGATAAAAGTCATTCTGACAAATGTGAGATGTAGCTCATCTTGATTTTAATTTGCGTTTTCCTAATAATTAGAAATATTGAGCATTTTTCCATTTACCTGCTGGCCATTTTTATGTCTTCTTTTGAAAAATGTCTGTTCTTAAGTCTTTTAAAAAAATATTATGGGCAGGGAAGAAAATAACCTCAGTGTTAAACCACGATTATCTCTGGGAGGTTGAATATTGTGTAAATAAAAAAATTTTTAATTTTAACTTGTATATTTTCCATAATGAGTATCTTTCTTTTAGAATCGGAAAAAGATACAAATAATTTAAAACACACACCTCGAAAACCGAACAATCTTACCTAGTATTCCAAGAAATACAAACTAAATGATATGTTAGTTTCTATCTCAGTAAATAGTAAACATGGAGTAAAAGAGTAATTTTCCTGCTGAGCATGTTCTGCGGTTGCCAGCGCTGCTGGGTGTGTCTGGAGGAGCTCTCGCTCTTGCCTAACAACGTGCTGTAACAGAACAGAAATAGAAACACCACGCCACACATCCCTCAGAAAACGACCTGGCCCTTGGCCCTCCCGAGGATGGAGAGTGTATTGAAGAGAAACCGGATATTTCTAAATTCCCTAAGATCCACTTTTCTCACTTGCTGTCAGATCACACTACTCTTAAGTGGCCCCAAATTTTGTTGCCAACTCAGCAAGTTAGGCAAACAATATTACAAGTCATGTTGAATCTGAAGTGGCCCCCCTGGGCCAGTGAGTGCGGTGCAGGTGGGGAAAAAATTAGCTGCGGAGAGAGGATGAACTGCTCCAATTTTGAAGGCACAAATGGGCATCATCTTGGGCCCAGGTGCTGCCCAAGGTGGACCTCTCAATCAGGCTGCTGTGCTCCCAGGTGCAGTTATTGGACTTTGTGGCCAGAGGTGAACTCTCCCCCTGGATGCTCAGGGACATTATCTCCGAGAGAGGTGACCGGAAAGACCATGAGACCCTGTACACACTCCAGGTGCAGTGGATTACAAGGGTTGATAGTTCTTCTTAGTAACTGAAAGCATATATGCTCCATCTTTCTTGATGGTAAGGTCCCTGGGAAGGAGACACTCCCTTAGAATGTCATTAAATGAGCACAGAATAAGCAGGAAGTGAGTGGAATTATGTGGAAGGGATTCTGCATTTTACCCAAGCACTGGGCAGCCCCTGGGTATGGCTGTCCCTCCACAGTGCCCCGTCTGTCTAAGACTTGGCCCACCCACCCAGATCCTCCTGGAAGCCACTGATATAGTATTTGCCTCTGGGGATTCTGCAGCATTGCTGAGGAGTCTCGGTTGACACTATCTGTCATTCCAGATACAGATGTCTCCAAATGGCTATTGCCAAGAGCTGTGCCACACAGCACACACCTGTCCACATGCAGATTGATTCTGTTAAACTCGGCAGCCACCTTGCGTGCTGCTCTTCCCTGCCTCATTCCCTGCCTGCAGACCTTCTTTCTGTGCTCTCTGCTCTTAGAGGCCAGATTGATCTGTATTTTTATCAAGATGAGAAAGGAGATGGTAGACTGTGAATCAAGGATCTACTTCTCTCAGTAATTCACTGTGGCACCTTGGGCCACCTCCTGGCCCTCTCTGGGCCTCTGTTTTCTAACCCACAAAGTATGGATTTGGACCCAGTTATCTCCAGTCACACGAGTCTGCGAGTCTGCTACTAAGAAAAGTAAAAGGCAAGGAAGGACAGGACAGTATGTATTGAGTTGCTGGGAGAAGCTCAGTCTAATGAAAATAATAAGTGTAAAAATAATCGCCACCATGTATCTGAGCTTGCTTCGCCGTATCTGCGCGGTGATCTTAGCAGGAGTAATCTTACTGAATCCTCTGCGCCAACCCTAGCGGGTGGGAACTACTTTTATCTTAATTTTTCCGATGAGGAGACTGAGTCTCAGAGATGTTAGGCAACCTGCCCAAAGCAGAGAGTTAACATGTCGGGATTCATCACAGATTCCTCTGCTCTTGGGAAGCCCAGAGCTCAGAAGCAGGGGTGGGTCTGATTCAGGTGAGCTCTGAGGGCCAACTCTCCTTTCCAAAATGCCTTCTTTTATTTAGACACCAACATCCTTGCTATTTTGGGTTTTTCAGTGAGCTTCCTTATTTTCTCCCTATTCTGTCCTATTCAGCAAAATGAATGAATAAATAAATATGGGTTTCTAATGAGACAAATTTAATTTTCTTCTAGAAATTAAAGTGTTTGTTTCTCTTATTTATCAAGCCCAAATAAATATTTCCTCTGTATTGGAAGTCCAGAAACAGGTTAAACTTTAATTAGAGTCTCATGGTTCAACAGTTGGAATGAGGATCAGGTGATGATGAAGAAACCCGTGAACAACCTGAGGAGAACCAGCGCCTCCTCCATTGGTTGTTTTAGCTCAGCCTACACCTCACAGCTCAGCTCAGAAGGTTTCTACCACCCACTCCACTTCCAATGCCTTTTACTATCCGCACAAAGTTTTCTCACATTGTGAGCTCCTCATGCTCTCACACACTTCCTTCACACATGCTGCTTCCTCAGGCTGGAATCCCATCTCTTTCTTTTCTTTTCTTTTTTTTTTTTTTTTTTTTTTGAGAAGGAGTTTCGCTCTTGTGACCCAGGCTGGAGTGCAATGGCACAATCTCGGCTCACCGCAACCTCCGCCTCCTGGATTCAGGCAATTCTCCTGCCTCAGCCTCCCGAGTAGCTGGGATTACAGGCATGCGCCACTATGCCCAGCTATTTTTTTTTTTTGTATTTTTAGTAGAGACGGGGTCTCACCATGTTGACCAAGATGGTCTCGATCTCTTGACCTCGTGATCCACCCACCTCGGCCTCCCAAAGCCCATCTCTTTCTTTACCTGGAGAACTCCTTTCCCCTGAAGACTCAGGTCAGAAGTCATGTAGCACTCCTGTGCTACTACCGCAAAGCGTGACTACTCCTTCTCTTCTCTTCTGCATTGAAATGTTAAGCTATTGAGGGAAGAGGCTTGGTCTTGTTGTCTTTGGAATAGCCTCATTGTCTGTGTTCACATTTCATATATAATACAACTCAGTGAAGGCTTTGTAATATATGATTTTCATATGTGTATATCAAAAGCTAACACGTTCCCATGTCCTTTGGCTCAGTTATCTCCATGGCAATGAATTTACCCACAGGAAACAATCGAACAGGAGAAAGAAAGTTACACAGACGGAACTTCTACAAAATATGTATTTGCTAAACACTGGAAACAAGTTAAATGTTTATCAGCAGAGTAAGGGTAAGTAAATTGTGGTACATGATCTTGAAGAAACATGACTTATTCTCTCATTCATTATACAAACACATAGACTGCCAAAGAGCTGTCGGATGTACAGCAGTTTATCAGATAGCACATCTGCCTTCAGTGAGTGCACAGTCTGGTAGAGGAGTCTTCTGAAATGATAATTACCAAACTACGCAGAAACTGAGCACTATGTGGTCTGACATTAAGAGGAAAACAAATGAGATTATAAAACCATCCATACTTTATGATCGCAACTCTAAACAGGTGGGAGCGTGAGCAGGGTCTGGATGGGTGAACGCAGAAGGACAGGATTGATGTGGTTAGATTGGATGACACTTCCTTTAGCATTATCACAGTCGTTTTTCAAGCTTTAAAGTTTTAGATTGTCCCGGGCCAGGTGCAGTGGCTCAAGCCTGTAATCCCAGCACTTTGGAAGGCCGAGGCGGGTGGATCACAAGGTCAAGAGATCGAGACCATCTTGGTCAACATGGTGAAACCCCGTCTCTACTAAAAATACAAAAAATTAGCTGGGCATGGTGGTGCGTGCCTGTAACCCCAGCTACTCAGGAGGCTGAGGCAGGAGAATTGCCTGAACCCAGGAGGCGGAGGTTGCGGTGAGCCGGGATCACGCCATTGCACTCCAGCCTGGGTAACAAGAGCGAAACTCCATCTCAAAAAAAAAAAAAAAAAAGTTTTAGATCGTCCCAAATGTTTCTGGGAAGAAGAAGAAGAAGAAGAAGGAGGAGGAGGAGAAGAAAAAGCTGTTCCCGTGTCCCTGGCTCTCCAGGTTGGCAGTGGCATGAATGACGGGGTATTTTGCCAAAGGGGCAGGGGACTGCCACAGGTGATTGGGAGGGAATATTCAAGACAGTCCAGGAGAGTCGCTTAAGGAAGGCTATCACTCGGCGGGCTTGGGAGTGCTCGCTGGGTGCCATTGTAGGAACTGGCCTCTTCTGTGTCTGGGCTACGTCATGCAGCAGCACCTGACGCTCCTCCAAGTTTCGTCAGCATCACCACTTGGGCACGGTGCTGCAGTGCCAGCTGTGGGGAAAGCAGAGGTCTGAAGAAGCAGACAAAAGGGTTGGACCTGCGAGAGCTGGTAGCTAGTTCCTCATGCTGGAAAGGGTGGTCTCTATGCAAAAGGTACCTTATCCCTCTTCTACAGACAAGGAAACTGAAGCTTGATTGGTCTCAAGCTGCCCAGGGGGCAACTGAGAGTGTTGGGATTGGAATCCATCCCTTCTTATCTGGGGGCAGAGTTCTTTCTATTTCCCCTACTGGCCTGGGAGCAGGTGGAGTGAATGAGGTCAGATGGAAGAGACAGGCTGATAGGGTGGGTGGAGTCCTTTGGGAAGGAGGAGCAATGGGGAATCTGTTGGGAATCCATGATGGGCATATGAGAGGCCAAGCATTTGAGTTTGGACTTGATGCAGTAGGCAGCGGGGAGCTCTTGCAGGTTGGGGACATGATGGAAGAGGGCTTAATGAAGAGGAGGCTGGTGTGATCAGTGGAGACACTGGGCTGGACACATGGTAAGGGTGAGGTGTGGCATATGTTCTGTGTAATCAGAATAGTACCCACCCACCCACCCACCCACCCACCCAACTTCTTGGAAATATGTCTTTCTGCTTCTCTATTCATGAGATTGAACTGGAAGCTTCCCTCTTATTTATCCCTTCCCCATGGAGAACAGCGCCTTCCAGGATGAGCACTTGATACAGACCTTCCCCAATCAGAGCACTTCCCTGGGGATTTTGCCTTTGCAGCCAGAGAAGCATGTCCCTCTCTGGTGATAAAGTTGTGTCATGTAAGTCTGGGGAATCTATAATGACTAAAAGATTCAAATGAGGGAAGAGTTCAGGCCCTGGTTTCCCCTCACTTTGAGAGCTCAGATACCCTTTTGCCTATGCCACAATGTGAACAATATTCATCACCCCCTTTTAACTAAACTAGTCTGAGTTGAATTTTTCTCATCTGTAAATAAAAAAGTTCTGACACTTGCAGTAAGAGACATGTCTACTCTTTGTCATTCAAATTTTGAGCACAATTCTCAAAAACACTCTAGGGTTGTTTCGTGTGCATTGGGTCCATCATTTTGTGCTTGTAAGAAAAAACAGCAAAAATCTTTCCTCATCATCCAGCATCAGATTTAGGAACTCCAGGTTCTCTGTAGACACAAGGCTCTGTGAGTCCCTTCAGAGGAGGGTCACACCTCCATCACTGGTGTGGTAGGTCAAATTGCTGCTCAGGACACTTCCCTGCCTGCTCCTTTGTGATCTGGCTGCAGAGAAACCAACATGGACTGAGCGCCCGCACAGGACAGCCAGGCATTTCCCATACAGGTGGTAGAGGTATCTTCTGAACTTCTCCCCAGCAAACGCATAGATGAGAGGATTCAGGCAACAGTGGCTAAATGCAACCGTCTCGGACACACTGAGGGCCAGCTTCAGCTCCTTCCTCAGGTCACAACTGGGAAAAAAGTCGTAGAGCTTAAGCGTCTCCAGGAAAACCATAATGTTGTAGGGTGTCCAGAAGAGGAAAAACACGATGACCACCAGAAGGATCAGTTTGATGGCTTTGGATTTCTTTTGGTTCTTGCAGGAAAAGAGCGTCTGGATGATTCTGAAGTAGCAGTAACTCATAATGAGCAGGGGGAGCAGGAAGCCGAGAAGGTTTGCTTCCACGTTACGGAGCACGGGCCAGATTTCCTGGAGGACCTCGGGGTAGTCACCAAGGCATTCGTTTTCTTTCTCCTTTGTGAACATGAACTGGGGGGCTGCCACCAAGATGGCTGCTGCCCAGACACCTAGGCTGATGGTGACGCCGTGCTGCACGGTCCGGTTGTTCATGGAGTTGGCTGCCAGGACGATGGCCAAGTATCTATCGATGCTGATGACCGTGATGAAGAATATGCTTCCAAAAAAGCCGATGAAGAAGAAGGCGGTGGTGAGTTTGCACAAAGCATTGGGGAGGCCCTGCTCACTAATCACATAGTGAGTCCAGAAGGGCAAGGTGGCTACAAACAGCAGGTCAGACAAGGCCAAGTTCAGGAGGTAAATGTCGGTGACACTCTTGGGCTTCTTGCTGTTGGTGAGGGCAAGCACCACCAGCAAATTTCCCACCAGGCCGATGGCAAACACAAGGCAATAGAATACGGACAGGAAGACCGTCCCAAAGGCCACGACGTTCCCAATGTAACAGGCTTCGGCGGAGTCATCATACTCAAAGTCTTCTGGAACTGAATCAGTGGGCATGGTGAGGGCCTGGATCAAAAAGAAAAGCAAGTAACTGCGTTAGTTCTCAGAGAAACAGAGTTAGAATTCTGTGTGGCTCCGTATGTTAGGCAGGCAGAAAGAAACAAATACAGGCTGGGTGCAAACTACATTTCCCAACTTCCCACTTGCCGTCTTTAATCCTCACGAGTCTTGTGATGAAGACAGCAACAGACTCCTTTGACAGGGGAGGAGACTCCTTTGACGTGCCCAATGCCATGCAGTAAATGGCTCCGTGGGCATTTGGCTCTAGGCTTTTTTTTTTTTTTTTAATGGAGTCTCGCTGTGTCGCCCAGGCTGGAGTGCAGTGGTGCGATCTCAGCTTACTGCAACCTCTGCCCCATGGGGTTCAAGCAATTTTCCTGCCTCAGCCTCCTGAGTAGCTGGGATTACAGACTTGTGCCACGACCCCTGGCTGATTTTTGCATTTTTAGTAGAGACGGGGGTTTTACCATGTTTCCCAGGCTGGTCTTGAACTCCTGACCTCAGGTAATCCACCCGCCTTGGCCTCCCAAAGTGCTGGGATTACAGATTTGAGCCACCGTGTCTGGCCAGCCCTAGGCTTTTTCAAGCTTGAGTTAGATCCGTATTTCTTTGACTGTCCAAAGTCTCTCCAAAACCTAGCTAGTTTGACCACGGTGTGGATGAGCAAGGGAGAACCACGGGCAGGAGGGGAGGGGTGAGATGGGCTGAATTAGGGGTGCAGTCGTAATTCACACTTCCAGTCTAAACTTCCCCAAAGCAATTCTCCATCCTCTTCCTTTATTTCCACCTTTCCCCACTCTGGCCCCTCAGTTCTCCGTGAAGGTAGGCGTGGAGAAAGAAGTCTCAGACCCAGAACCCTGGGCAGAACAGCACCCAGAAGCTCTCATCTTTGTTTTTTGAGAACCATTTCACTTCCTCTTCTCCTTATAACCAACAAGTCCTTCTCTTTCTTAGCAGGTACCAGACAGAGTCATTCACTCTAGAGGGAACACCGTGTTTGGGTTGCCCAGGACTTGCCTGGTTTCAGCCCTGAGGGTCCCACCTATTGGAAACTATTGCCAGTCCCAGGCAAATCAGGACCGTTGGTCATCCTACAGCTCTAAGTGAAGAGGAGGGGTGGCACCATTCAGGGTTCTGTAGTCACAGAGAGGCTGCCTGATCCAAGCTGGAGGCTGGGGCTCGGTTAGCCTTCTGTGCTGGGCTCCCGGTCACTGAATTCCCTACAGTTCCCAGCCTTATACTTCACTAGGTCTGGGCTTCCCCACTATTCTTATCTCCTCTTTCCTTCAAGTATTCAAAAAAGACGTTTCTGCACAGACTGCACTCCCCTTCTTTCTGCAGCCAGGACTTGCTGGTCGTTCACTACAGAGCCGGCTGGGAGGCAGCCCTTTCACACTGCTCCTCTGGGCGTCTCCTCCTCTTCCCTGTGATACGACAGATGGGTCCCCCAGAAACCCTGAGGCTGCTCAAAATGGGCCTCCTGGTTGTCACTGCCTCCCTCCTCACCATAACTTACAGCAAAGCTCACACTTCAACCAAGGGAGTTTTCACGCCCCACTCCACCCTTCCCATGATGGTTTCACCCAGGTGGCGTCTCACCAAGATCAGGGCCCACACAGCCAGAGTGTCACGTCTCCCTTCCTAGCCTCTGCTTCGAGCCCTGTATCTCACCCAGACTCTCCCCTGGATAAGTGGGCCAGGGCTTTACACCCCGAGCTGTCACAGGCTGTGGAGAGTTCTCAACCCCAGGGAACCGGTGCACCTTCTCTGCTTCAGGCTGCAGTGCCCTTTTCTCAGAGAAGAATCTCTGTCTGTGGTATTAATTAATAATATTTAAATCAAATGGTCTAATGTGGCTGGCGTACAGCTGTTTTTGAGCCACATCAACATCAGTTTCATATGACTCAAGCTGATATGTCATCTGGAATTGGTAGCTTGTCACAGAGCATGATCTTCCCAGACACACTGCTGTAGGAGTAAAACTAGTCAAGTCCTTGGTGGTTCTGTATTAGGGACCCGGAGCTACCTACTTCCTCCCTCCCCTTGCCCCAGTGAGAAGAGCTGGCAAAGCTGACTCAAGAGGTAGCCAAATCCAATAAAAACCGCCCCGCGTCTCTTTGTGCCTGTGGTCAGTCCTTCAGCCCAGGAACTTCTGCGGACTCGAGCACTCCCGAGATTGATCCTGCAGCTGTCCTCTCTAGCTGAGTGATGGGTGAGCTTTGAACCTCTGAGCCTAACAGTCCTTGTCTGCAAGATCAGGATTGAGCCTCGTGCCTGCCCACAGAACTGTTCTAAACAGAGCACCTGGCACAGTGTGTCGCATACAGCAAGCGCTTAATACATGTTTAGTTTGTTTCCTGTATTACATGAGGAAGAAGAAGCCCTTTGGATCTTTGGAATCATCGAGGCTGCCTGTGGGCTCCTGTGTTTCACCTTTCCCTGGGTATCCTGGGAATTTGGTCTTTAAATGTCACTTTATATATATTTTTTCCCCTGAAATGAGACACGCTTTCTTTTCAGATGATTCTGGGGGGAGGCGAAGGAAGCCTCACTTCACTGAGCTTCAACTAAACTGTCAGGCTCATTGCTCTACTTGCATCTTTATCGATCTAATCTTTCCTGCAAATCTGAAAAAAAGTTCTATATTTAATTCACTGCCCTGCTGAATGGCTGTGGGGATATTTATGATGAGGAGTGGGACAGGAATATGGAGAAGGCAGGGAAAGTTAGAACTTTCCAGCAACTGACTGCCTGGGGTTGAGTGGCAGAGGAGTCGCAAATCAGGCTGTTTGCCTGGCTGGGTGCCTGGGCTCAGGGCTGCCACCTGCACAGGGACGTCTTCTCTAATTTGCACCAAGTCTCCATATAAGCTGGGGGTGGTTCTGGCTTCTCAGGGAGCTCATGGAAAGATCGGCCAGGAAAGTCTAAGCCAGGAAGGGGCTTGTCTTCTCAACAGGGAAAATTCACATAGGACTTTGATGGAGTGGGTCAATGCATCCTCTGCAGATGGGATGCAAATTCAGATATGCTCTGGGATGGTAACATTATGTATTGAGAGCCAAATGGCTGGTTATGGGCATCCATCTGGCCTGGGACTGCACCCTGCCATCCAAGGGGTCTGCTCAGCGAGGGCTGGGGAACACTCTGCAGCCCTCATCCTGGCTCCCCGCTGTCTCAGAATCCCCAGTGACTCCACAGGAGTCTCTCAGTGCCGGCACAGTGGGTGGTCACCCAGCATGTCGTGGTCCCTGCTGTGAGCCATCTGGACCACACAGGAAGGAACAGGACAGATATCCCTTTCTAGGAGTTCCCCCGTGACCCTGAGGAGCGGCACTGGTCATCAAGGGACATTGTTGATCTTCATGGTCACATTTCCATTTTGCACAAATCATGCCTCACAGGGGGCACAGCTGGGTGAAGCACCTGGCCCAGTCCACAGCTAGAAGCAGGGGGGGCACGATTGAGGCCGAGGCCTGTGCTCTTCCCACTCTCCCTCGAAGATGAAGGAGACTCAGGCCCCGGGCTTAAGGGCCAAATCCTGGCGTCGGAGAAGAGTCAAGGACACAATGACTATCAAACAGTTGAGCCCCACATCCAGTGGTTAAAAAGGCATCAAAACAACAGCCTCAGCTTCTTCCTCTAAAAAATAATGCCTTTGGTTTGCTGAGAGCATGAGAATGAAATTACATTAAATTGCTTATTGGGATTTATCCTAGACACACACACACACTCACACACGCGCATGCACACACGCACGCACGCACACACACGCTCGCACACGCACGCACGCACGCACACGCACGCACACACATGCACACACATGCACACACACACACGCTCAAGCAAGCGTGTACACTGTCACCGCAGCAAGCTTGAAATATAAATGAAGGGAAACAACCCCAATGTCCATCACCAGGGACAGATCAAAGTACAATAAATCTAATTAATGGAACAACAAGCAGCTGCTTAAGAACGCAGTTTCCAGCTCTTAGAAACGGGAAAAACAACAAAACAGACAGATCTATATATTCTGTTAGGGGACAATCTCTAAGACATACTGGTAAGTGAAAAAAGCTAGGTGAGGTACCATGTACACATAGTACCCCGTCATTCGAGGGAAAGAATGATGTGTGCGTATTTTCTATAATTTATGCTTTTCTCCCTGGAGGGGAAATCTGCAGGATACTGTAGGCCACTTCTCTCAAAGCAGAACTGATAACAGTAGACCCAGGCTCCTTAAAAGAAACTGGTCCATGATGCACCCCTGAATTCATTGGGTTTCTCCCCTCTGGGCTCATAACGCAGCAAGCTGACCCTCAGGGACTGGTGAGTGGAAAATGGAAGGTGGGATATTATTTGCCCTTACTATGTTGAGCAGGCTGGTCTTGAACACCGGGCCTTAAGAGATCCTCCTGCCTGGGCCTCTCAAAGGGCTGGGATTACAGGTGTGAACCACTGTGCCTGGCCAAGGAAGCAGTCTTAAAGAGCAATATGAGTCCTAGGTCAGCAAAAGTGTGCTCTATTGTCAACAGAGAGGCTGCCAGCAGCGTGCCCAGGGAACATGAGATTCTTGGGGCACAGCCTGTGAGCATTCAGATGAGGTTCTGTTTGGAGATAGAGAGCTGGAGCAGTTGATCGAGTCTTGGCACATCTCGTTTTCCTTGCACTAGATAGTTGGCTGCCATGCCCAGACCCCTGACTGTCTGGGAAGCCAAGTTTTACCAGGTCCTTACGGTTTTCTCATTTATGATGGCAGCAATTTTTATACCACACACTCCTCAGATTGCAGAGAGAGCTGAGGCTGATGGGGAGAGGGATGCCGAATTCCACGTGAAGGAGCTATGAGGAAACATTTTATACCCCAACCCCTAAGCAAATAAATGGAGCGACTGTCTATTCCTACAGCAATGAGCCCACCTGGAGCCGCACGTATTATCTACCCACCAGGGTTTCACACAGGCCAATGCACACTCAAACCCCGCCTCCAAAAAAAAAAAGAAAAATAGCAACAGCAGAACCCTGTTGGGTTTAGTAAGTTCCGCTTTACAAAACCTACCATTATTTGGGGTTCGACAACCCTCCCTCTCCTTCCCTCTTCAAAATACTTTATGGTATTTATTTATTTATGTCAAAGTAAACTGTGAAATTTTGAAGGGAAATACTTCATAATGTTTT
Organism: Callithrix jacchus; assembly: GCF_049354715.1. Taxonomy (NCBI): domain Eukaryota; kingdom Metazoa; phylum Chordata; class Mammalia; order Primates; family Cebidae; genus Callithrix; species Callithrix jacchus. The sequence goes on from NC_133518.1 coordinate 77,124,844, forward strand.
TAATAATTGAGAAAGAGATGGACTTGTTAATTGTTTAATTATTAAGTCGATATTTTTGAGCATCTGTACCATATTCCAGTCTAAGGATAAGTAAAAATTCAAAATAAAGGTCTTCAATTATTCTTGTTAAAAATAAGGAAAGAGATCTTCTCACCTCCTTTTTTTCTTGGAGCATTTACTTTAGAAAACTTTTTTTTTTTTGACACAGTTTCATTCTTGTCACCCAGGCTGGAGTGCAATGGTGCGATCTCGGCTCACTGCAACCTCCACCTCTGGGTTCAAGTGATTCTCCCACCTCAGACTCCCGAGTAGACGGATTACAGGCACCCACTACCACTCTCAGCTAATTTTTGTATTCTTAGTAGAGATGGGGTTTCACCATGTTGGCCAGGCTGGTCTCGAACTCCTGACCTCAGGCGATCCACCCGCCTCAGCCTCCCAAAGAGCTGAGAATGCAGGCGTGAGCCACTGCACAGGCCTAGAAAACTTTTAAGTACTTTCTCCTCTCTTTGAATGTATTTAAACCCTTTCGAAACTTGCTAGGCTTTTTGTCAGCTTTAGGAGCGAGGCTAGTCTCTTCCAAGGACCTGGGCGTCATCTCTTTGAAATGTAAACAAACAGAAGGGAAACAGTACTTCTGTCTCCTAGCTTCTGTGGGAAGGTAGTAACCTAACTTAAGAGCCTTGCTCCGGGCTGCAAATTACTCCTTGTCTTAAAGATAAATTTGTTTCTCCTCTGGGTAGAGCCAGTTAGCTAACATGAGCGGTTACACTAATTACCAGGTAAATTTAGAGTGAAGCTTGTATGACCAATGGTGCTGGCAAGGCCTCTTACCTGAGGAATGGCTGTTGCTTGTCTGGATAACATGCATGTAACAGGTTGCACCTGCTCGGCTGCATAGCAGGAGATTTCCTTCTGTCCTTGCAACCTCTTAGTAGACGGCCGGTAATGCACAGCTCGTTTTGGTTACTGCTTATTCAAAACTGTTCTTTCTCTACTACTTTTGTGGAGAGAATTTCTATGTTGAAGGAAGATTTTGTTAATTACACTTCACCAGTACTAGGCACTGTGCTAAATTCTGTGGAGGCAATAGTGTTTAAGATACAGTACCTACAAGTGTTTATTATTGTTTAGTAATAGAATATAAGAAAAGTTACAGGAAGCTCAAGGATTGGACCTCTATATGTGTCTCCTTAAAAACTGGGGGAAGGTGATCCAGAGGCTGCCATATTAAAAAAAAAAAAAAAAAGCTGCCATTTAAGCTGATGTTTTAAGGGTGGGGGAAGTCTTCCAGGTTGACCAAGATGGAGGTGGCAGCAAATAGGGGGTGGGCTTTGAAGACAAAGGCACAGAGGGTCTAAGCGTAGGACCGAGGCCAGGCAGAGGGAAGTAGAAACGGAAGGTAATGAAGATGGTAGAGCTGGGAGGGGCCACATGCTCCCGGGAGTGTTCAGGAAAGTCAGTTTAGGTTAGTGTGGGACTTGGGAGAAGGACGCAGAGAAAGCCAAGGCTGAAAAGGCAGAAGAGGGACAAAGAGAGGGGTCTCAAATTCCACACTAAGGAACTACAGGAAAAATGATGGAAGACTTTGAAATAGGCACAGTCTGAAGATTACTGGGAGTCCTTGCTAGTATACTGTGTGGGGCTACACAGTACACTCAGTATACTCCCCCTTTTATTGCCTGAGCTAATTTTACAGCGCTGCAGATTATAGAAAACAGCAGTGCAAATGACTCTTTTTCATGCAAATACAAATTGTGTCCGGTGGACTTGCGCTGAATAAGTGCCCTGTGGATAAGGACCAATTTTGCCTTTTTCTGTGAATCTGTCTCAGTATGTCTGGAGGCAGCTCACCCATGATGTTGGCGTGGCGGTAAACTGCTCATTCTCATTGCTGCATAGGATTCCACTGTGTGACTATTCCGTCATTTATTATCATTTCTACCACTAATGCACATGTAGGTGGCTTTCAGTTTGTTGCTAGTTTGGACAATGTTGCTGTGAACATTTCTGTGTGTGCATCTCTTACAACATGGATTCATTTTAAAAGTTTAGTGTTGGCCGGTGTGGTAGCTCATACCTGTAATCCCAGCACTTTGGGGGGCCAAGGCAGGTGGATCGCTTGAGGTCAGGAATCCAAGACCAGCCTGGCTGACATGGTGAAACCCTGTCTACACCAAAATACAAAAATTAGCCGGACATGGTGGCGGGCACCTGTAATCCCAGCTACTTGGCAGGCTGAGGCATGAGAATCGCTTGAACCCAAGAGGTGGAGGTTGCAGTGAGCCAAGATCACGCCATTGCACTCTAGCCTGGGTGACAAGAGCAAAACTCTGTCTCAAAAAAAAAAAAAAAAAAAAAATTAGTGTTGAGCCAAAACCCAAAAAGTAGACCTACTGTTTCAATCCAAATATGAAGATCAAAAACAGGCAAAGCTAAACTATATAGTTCAGGGATATTTAAATTGCGTCAAACTACATGGAAAAGCAAGGAAGTAATCGCCATGAAAGTCAGGCTTGTGGTTCCTTGTGGGAGAGGAAGAGGCTGTGGTCAGGTAGGAACATGAGAGAGGCTTCTGGGGTTCTCTTTCTCAGCCTGCATGGCAGTAATGTGAGAAATTAAATCTCACACTTTGCTAACCTGGACACTGAAAGGAGTTTATTGCAAAATATGACACACTGGAAGGAGACTTTCCGTTTTCTCCTGAAGCACACTTTAAGGGAAAAGCAAAGGTGGTCTGGAAGATGTTTAAAGACATGTAATAGAGCCTTTCCTCCCTACTCATGACCTAAAGACACGTAATATAGCTTTTCCTCCCTACTTACAATCTAAAAAGCTGCACTTCGGCCAAACAAGATGAGGTGGTTGGAGCATCAGCTGTGGCCGGTGTGCCGTGGGATCCCACCTGCACCGCAGCGAGTGCATTCCCAGCCCCTCAGAGGGCAGGTGGGATCAGGGTTCAGCTAGAAACCCCAGCTTTCCCTTGGCTCTTCTGGGCAAAGTAATGATACCAGAGAACCCGACCTCTTGGAATTCCTGGGCTGTGCTGCTGGGAATTAGAACAATCCTGGAAAAGGCAGCTAAGATCTGGATTCTGCCATTCTGGTTCCATTCCCTCCCACGACCAGGACCTGCCATGGAGCAGCAGAAGGTCCCCATCTTGTTCAGCTCCTCCGTTACAGGTGCTGGTTCCAAACGTCTCTGGACTCAGGACTCAGGGTCAGAGGCTGGGGCTGGGGAGTAGGAGGAGTTGGATGCCTCGATCCTGGGAAGGAGGTTCTTTGAGGCTGGGGTCTCTGGCTAGGGAGGACCATACCTGACATTGCCACTGTGCCATAGCTGCCCAGGGCTGGGCGGGGTTCCTCGTGGGCTGAAGTGGGGTGGAAAGGGGATAGACGGTCGTCCTGATTGGGTCAGCTCTACCACGTTCTTTGCTCTCCTGCCCCTACAGCTCTGGATTCTTCACAACCTCATTCAATAGTCGTGTTTTTCAGGTATCCAAACTTTCTGAGCCTCAGTTTCCCCATGATAAACAACATATATTGTTTCTTGAGCACCAAAGATGTGCCAGGCAGTGTGTTTGGGACTTTCTATACCATGCTTTTAATCCTTGCAGAAAGTCGACACATACCCAATACATGGCTTCAAAGGCTGTTGGACAATCTCCATTTTAAAAGCAAGAAACCGACTTAGCAAGTGCTGTGCACAGTTACCATGTGCAGGACTTTATTCCAAAGTGAAGCTGCCTAGGTCCCCATCTGTGGAGCAGGGTTCAGGGGCAGACTTTGTGGAGACTGGCACGTGGCTGAGGGATAGTAGGTGCTCCCTTCCCGGAGGTGTGGCAACTGCCAGGTCTGTCTGAGCACTAAGAAGAACCACACTGAATTTGGGCTGAGACTATTTCCCGCCCTGTCTTCCTTTGTGAAAATAAAGCCAAGCAAAGAGGAAGATGAAAGAATCCCACCCTAGCCTTCCTGAGCTCATTTCTCATTCCCAGGGGTTTTGAACCCTAACCCACTGCCCCCATTCCCAGCCCGCAGTGGTCCCGGCGCAGGTCCACCCCCACCCCACCTCCTCTTCGGAAACTCAGGTCCCTCCAAAGTGCCCTCTGGACCTGCGATCAACTGTGCCCTGAGCAAGACAAGCTTTCTTGCCTGCTTTCACATGGTTCAATTTTCCTATTTTCGGCTCCATTTTTTTCTGCCTCAAGCTTTCTACCTCAAGTGTTTCCAAAATTAATTTTTTTGTGTGCAAATGGGAGGTTGAAAAAATCCTAAGATGTTTTAGCCGTTCTCTGGACTGAGCTATAAACTCACAAAGCAAGGACTGCAGGCTGCGAGTGCCAGAGGTGAGGCGAAGGGAAGAGCACCAAGCCCCAGCCGGTCCTCAGCTGCGCCCGATGGGTCTCCTCCTGTCTTGTACTCACAGCATCTTTCTGAAGACCATGTTTCTTACCCACCCACACAAACCTGAGCCTGAGTGTCCTCACAATGGCTATGACAGCATATATCAAAATTGAATACTGAAATTGTGCCAGCAATTTATTAATTAAAATAGCTTTTATTATAGATCCAATATATGCTCATTATAAAAAACTCTAGATGGCACAAAAAATGGAAGAAAAAGGAAAAACACCCATGAAACTCTCTGCAATGCAATTTCCTAGAATCAATCACAGCAATCTTTTAGCTTTTCTCTATCTAAACTTTATATACGTTTTATATCTATATTAAGTGCATTTATAATTATATTAAAATGCAGATACAATTTAAAAAACTCTTTATTATTAAATTTTTAAATAAAAGCAGCAAGAACCTCCTTGTACCCATCACGGGAGTTCAACGATTAGCAACTCATGGTCAATACTTCCTTGGCTTCCCACTTAATGTCTCTGCGGAATAATTTAATTTCACCCATAAACACCTGTGTGCAACTCTAAAAGATAAGGATGATTTTTAAAAAACAACCTTTAATACAATTTTTCATCTCAAAAAATTGGCAGCTGGGTGCGGTGGCTCACACCTGTAATCCCAGCACTTTGGGAGGCTGAGGCGGGTGGATCACGACATCAGGAGATTGAGACCATCCTGGCTAACACAGTGAAACTGAAACCCCATTTCTACTAAAAATACAAAAATTTAGCCAGGTGTGGTGGTGCGCACCTATAGTCCCAGCTACTCGGGAGGCTGAGGCAGGAGAATCACTTGAACCCAGGAGGTGGATGTTGCAGTGAGCTGAGATTGTGCCACTGCACTCCAGCCTGAGCAACAGAGCGAGACTCCATCTCAAAAAAAAAAAAATAATAACAATAGTTCCTCAACAGCATCCAGATGCAATTTTATATTATGCTCTTTTCAGTCAGTGTAAAATCATGAGCTTTTCTCCATGTCTCCAAAATGTAGTTACAAGTGCTCCTAATCTTACTCCATCAGGTTGAGTGTGTTATAAATAATCCAATCACTCCTTGTCTCCCACTCTTCCATCCCCTTGGATATATTTAGGCTACTACATCCCCAGGATAATGGCTTCCATTGCCTGCACATAAGACAGATGAGCATTACTATCCTGCTGGCTGTGCACTGCTCCACCCCATCCACAGGTACCCAACTAGTCCTGTGCACCTACCTGGCGTGGACTGCCAAGGGAGCCTCTAGATGTGCCAGTCACCCTGTCCTGTGCAGACGCTACCAGACACGAGTATTTCCCTTTCCCTCCCTCTAAGGGTATTTTGTTTGCAAAGTTAGCCAATAGTATCTGGTTTCCTGTGAGGGAGACTATCTTTAGATGCCACCACAGCCAAGCTCACACACTCCAGGGTGGAGGCCAGCTGTCAGTGGGAGGGCCTGACTTTACAAACCTGGAAGACTTGGACCTCAGGGAAGACTGCGGAGCTGGAGGGAGAGAGGTATCACTTACCCTAACCTGGAGGTGGGGGAGGGAGCAGACCCTGCAGTCAGCACAGCACAGTGGGCTCTCATCAGTGGGGAGCCTTCAGGAGCTGGGAGAGCTTGTGGGGCCCTCAGCTTCCCTGTCCATAAGAGGGAGCCCACAGTACTCACTAAACTACATTGGGGCACACACAGCTCTTCTTCTCAAAGTGTGGCCCCAGGCACTGGGAGCTTATTAAAGACAGCACCTCAAGCCCTGCCCTGTGTGTACTGAATTAGAGTCTGCATTTTAGAGAAATTCTTAGAAGACTGATATGCACCCTGAGTTTGAGACACTGTGGTATGAAAGCATCTAGCGAGTATCTTGACCTGGTAGACTCAATAAATATTTTTCCCTCACCTCTCTGCCCCAAGGCACTTAGTGGCTCCCTGTACCCATCAGTCAAGCCTGGATCACTTGCCTGAGGACACAGCTTTCACCCAGGACCTGCCCCAGGCTCCTTCCACAGTCTCTCCCCCGCCCCTCTGCCCTGCAGTGGGGAGCCTGGTGGGCTCCAGTGTCCAGCTGTGCTCCTGCACCCTGGCCTGGCCAGCTTGGCCCTTTGCCTGCAACGTGAATCTCAACCACCACTGCCTCCCCACCTTCCCATCACTTCTTACTTGCCTGGCCCCTCCCAGCGGCATGGCAAGGCGCTTGCTATACAGTTCTGATCCTGGCCCGCTGTAGGCCTCCAATACACCTTCATTTGATGGCCCATGACTCCTTCGCGTCCGCTCTGGCCCATTGCTGCCCACATCCCAGCCCATGCCCGGTGCTCTCTTGGCTCTAGTTGCTGTGGTCTCCTGAGGACAGGGGGTGCTTTGTGTACTCCCCACCTTGCCCCTCCTCACCTCCCCCAACCCCAGGAAAGAGCTGGGGGCTGCAGTGCAGTGCCGAGGGCAAGGCGGGCTGCTCACTGCGGAGGAAGTCCGCCGTCCGTTTCCCTTCTTTGTTCCTGGCCTCAGTGTTTGGCCACCTTTCCCTGCCTTTGGCCAGAAGGCTGCAGGACAAAAAGCTGCTCTCCACCCACTCTCTGGCACTGGCCCCTCCCCACCCCACCCCACCCTGTGGCACATCTCCTGAGGTCCACTCAGCAGGGCTGGCTGCCCTAGCCCCTTCCTTGCCTCTGACTCCCCTCCTCTTCTGAGGGCTCCTTTCTGGGATCCGGCTGAGACTCTCCCTCTCTTCCCGTTCCACACTCTTGAGGACAGTCTCATCCACCCATGTCAGTAATTCCCTCTGTGCACACGAGGTCACAGCTCTACCTCCATCGGGCCTGGATAACTGCCCAAGCCCACCCAACCTTCTTCATTTTCTGCCTTTCCACTCACCATTTACCCCACTGGCCGTTCTCCACCCAGAAGCCAGAGTTCTTCCTGAAACCCGTCTGCCAACTGAAGAGCCTGCAGGGGGGCCGCCCCCTCTCACTTCCTACTGTGCTCTCACCGCTTCCACCTCCCCGGCACGCCTGTGGTGGGCTCTCGTCCCTTCCCAAGTCACCTGGCTATCCTGTCCTGGATGTGATTTTACCCTCTTTTAAAGCTAACAAATAAGCCTTTATGCTCCACAGCTGCCGGCAGCAGGCAGGACTTCCTGCGGGGCAGGCATGAGCACCAGCGTCCAGCGTCATTGCCCTGTCCCCCAAGCCCCAGAGTGATGCCATGGCTCAGACAGATGCCTGTGCGTGTGTGAGGGGTGGGGGGGTTGGAGGAGGGGAACGCCGAGTTGGGGAATGGGCCATTTTATAGCAAGCAGTAAGCATGTGTGTCATTTGGCCCTGAGTGACATGTCAGCTGAGCCCTCAAGGTTGGTCACTGCAAGCTCAACCCTGAGAAATGGACCAAGTGAAGAGCATTAGTGCCTTGCATTCTTGACATACTCACAGAGATGGAAAGAGCCTCAGCAGCCTCTCCCCACTCCACGCCGCCTTGGGCCTCTGTAAAGCAGTCTCTGGCTCTGTGCTGGGAACCTGCTCCTCCCTGAGCTCTTGTTCACTCCTCCCAGTACCCTCACCCTGTGCAGCCTCATTCCTGAGGCCCCCATCTTCATCTCTCTTTTTGCCCAGCCCCTTTGGCTTAACTCTCTATTGGAGCTGACCCTTGCTCACAAGTTCTAGGCCATTCTCCATTTCTCTTCCAGTTGAGACAGTACATGCAGAGGACAGTCTGGTTTCTGCCGAACCGAGAAATGAGAGTGTGGTGGGCTAGCTCAGAGGAAGGAGGCCAGGCACAGAGGCTGTGAAGATGGTGGGACACCTGGGACAGTGAGGGGCTCGCACAATGCAGGTGAAGACCGGAGACTCGGTGTGAATAAAGCTTTGTGGGAGTGTGGGGTAGAGATGCTGCCAAGGGAAGTAAGAGCTTGATCCATCTTGATTGCCAAGCCAAGGTGCTCCCACGCTCTTCTGTGGGCTCTGGAGAGCTTTGAGACTAGGAGAAACTGTGCAGCAATGGGTCTGCCTGAGGCACTGTTTTAAGTCCTCTATGTACATGAACTCATATAGTGTCCCCAGTGACCACATGAGGCAGGTGCTAATTTTTTTTTATCAGACATGTCTGGCTCTGTTGCCCAGGCTGGAGTGCAGCCACATGATCATAGCTCACTGCAGCCTTCACCTCCCAGGCTTGAATGACCCTCTCACTGCAGCCTCCCAAGTAGCTGGAACTACAAGCTACCACACCCAGCTAAGTTTTGTAGTTTTTGTAGAGACAGAGTTTCACCATGTTGCCCAGGCTAGTCTTGAACTCCTGAACTTCAGCGATCCTTCTGCCGCAGTCTCCCAAAGTGCTGGGATTACAGGTGTGAGCCACTGCGCCTGGCCTCAGGTACTGTTATTACCCTCATCTTAGGTGTGAGGAGTCTGAGACAAGGAGGAGAAGTCACGTAACTTGCACAAGACCACACAGCTCATGTGTGGCAGGGCCAAGATTTGCACTCAGCATTGAGGTTTTATGGTGTATGCTGTGCATTCTCAGTGGAGGTGGTGCTACTTCCAAGGCGGTGAAAATTGGTTCTGAGGGTTCTTGTGCTTTATGTATAAAACACAGATATACCTGAGACAGGAGAATTGCCTGAATCCAGGAGGCGGAGGTTGTGGTGAGCCGAGATCGTGCCATTGCACTCCAGCCTGGGTAGCAGGAGCGAAACTCCGTCTCAAAAAAACACCACAGATATGCATACAGTAGCTAAAGCAATAGCATATCTATGTAATAAAAGTCCATGGTAGAGGAAGGTGATGAAGAATGTAATGTGTGCCAGGCATGGTGGTTCACACCTGTAATCCCAGCACTTCGGGAGACTGAGGCAAGTGGATCACAAGATCAAAAGTTTGAGACCAGCCTGGCCAACATGGTGAAACCCCGTCTCTACTAAAACAAAACAAAACAAAACAAAAAAAAACTACAAAAATTAGTCAGGCATGGTGGCGTGCAGCTGTAATCCCAGCTATTCAGGAGGCTGAGGCAGGAGAATTGCTTGAATCCAGGAAGCGAAGATTGCAGTGAGCCAAGATCGCACCACTGCACGCCAGCCTGGGCGAAAGAGCAAGCGTCTGTTCTCCCCTGCAAAAGAAGAATGTAATGTAATTAATGGGCACAAAAAGTAGTTAGAATAAATAAGACCTAGCATTTGCAAGCACAACAGGGTGACTATAGTTAAAAAAGTTAATTCACATTTAAAAACTAAAAGAGTATAATTGGATTGCTTATAACACAAAAGACAAATGCTTGAGGTGATGCATACCCCATTTCCCCCGACGTGATTATTACACGTTGCACACCTGGATCAAAGCATTTCATTTAACCAACAAATATATACCTGCTCTCTAACCCCTCGCCACACACAAAAGAATATAATATCTAAAAGGACTTGCTGAGGAGTGATAATGAAAAAAGAAAGTTGAGAGACCCTTTTCTAAGGTTTTTTTTTTTTTTTGAGACAGGGTTTCACTCCCATCACCCAAACAGAAGTGTAGAGGTGCGATCCAGGCTCACTGCAACCTCCGCCTCACAGGTTCAAGAGATTCTCCCGCCTCAGCCTCCCAAGTAGCTGGGATTACAAACACCTGCCACCACGCCCAGCTAAATTTTGTATGTGTAGTGGAGATCTGCGCCAGGCCCTGCGCCAGTCACGTTGCCCATGATATCTCTTTTTGACTTTTACCTTCAAGTTAGGTATTATTTTTTCAGATGATGAAATGAGGAGAAAAGAGCAATGAGTCCTAGGCCACATAAATGAAAAAGGGTCAAGTCAGTATTTGAACTTCCTGCCCAAACGCAGGTAGGGAACAGCGAGAGGGCAGCCGAAGCAGTGGGTAGTGGAAGATAGAGAAGGGATCTTGCTAAAGGAAAATGCATAGAATTGTAAAGAACCAGACATGCTGAGGGTCAACGGAGCATCCAAAGGCTGTGTTGCCATTGACAAGTCAAAAGCCACATGCTAGGAGATTTCAGAAACAGAAAAAAGTCTCTCTTTCCTCTTCTCCCCTAAGAGGACAAAAGATCTCCTTCTAAGAGGAGAAAAGATCAGACTTAGAAAATTGGAGGCCAATAGACAATTGGAGGTGGCTCATGCCTGTAATCCCAGCACCTTGGGATGACAAGGTGGGAAGATCACTTGAGTCTAGGAGTTATAGACCAGCCTGGGCAACATAGGGAGACCTCATCACCACAGAAAATTAAAAAAAAAAAAAAAGCTGGGCGTGGTTGCACTGACCTGTAGTCCCAGCTATGGGAGGCTGAGATGGGAGGGTCTTGAGCGCAGGATTCAAGGGTGCAGTGAGCAGTGATCCTGCCACTGTATTCCAGCCCGAACGAAAGAATGACTCCAACTCTTAAAAGTAAAGAAAAGAAAAATGGAAGGCTGGAGAGGAGTAAGTCTAGACAAAGTCAGTGCCGTTTACTACCTCCTTCTGTCCTAATGTTTACATTTAACATTATCCCTACAATTTCTCAGGTTTGTTTCATAGCTTCTGCTCAGCAGCGATTAAAGCACTTCCCCTTTGGAACCATAGCAAACAGGATCTGGCAAGGAACTCCTGGAGTACTTATAATGGCATCATTCAACTTTTGCTTTGCAATACTTAAAAAAAATCTGTCTGCAAACAGTATATGTCATTTTTTAAATTTAAAAACAAAAAAATCTGCTCTCTCACCAAATAACGGCATGTGTTTCCACTGAAGTGGAACTTACTAATGGAAGAATAATGGAAGACAAATAAATGAACTAACAATTTTGAATTTTAAAATATGCCCGTTTTAGCCCTTTGAAACACACAGGTAATTCACATTAATTGCTAACATGTCTTTATATTGTTTGCTGATGTTCTGGAGGATCTACTTTAAAAAATAGAGAAAATAGGCCGGGAATGGTGGCTCATGCCTGTAATCCCAGCACTTTGGGAGGCCGAGGCTGGTGGATTGCCTGAGCTCAGGAGTTCAAGACCAGCCTGGGGAACATGATGAAACCCCGTCTCTACTAACAATACCAAAAATTAGCTAGGTGTGGTGGTGTGCGCCTGTAATCCCAGCTACTAGGGAAGCTGAGACAGGAGAATTGCTTGAACCCAGGAGGAGGAGGTTGCAGTGAGCCAAGATCACACCACTGCATTCCGGCCTGGGCTACAGAGTGAGACTCTGTCTCAAAAAAATTAAATAAATTTCTAAAACGGAGGAAAATAATAGTTGTGTCTCACAAACGTCTTTAAAACAGCCTTTCCTGTCCTCACTGTACAGATATATAATGTTCAATACCTAGGAAAATAAAATATCAGTACTCGTGGGCCTATATCATTGGCCAGATACCGAAAAATAAGCTGGTTTTCAGCTGGCCAGGGTATACGTGCACCTACGAGATAACCTTACACGTGGCATCGTGTGATTATAGAAGTGACAGGTAGATTTCCTAAGCTATTGTTTTCAGGATTTTACTTATTTTGAAGCAGGAACAGAGGAAACAAACCTCTCGAACACCGAACTGAGGAAGGACGTGGCTTTTTACTCGGCCAAGAGCTGAGGGGGGATACAGGCTCATTCACCAAGCTCCCCGAGCTGCAGCTTCTCTCCCCTTTTATAGGCTTACGATGCTAAGGGGAAACTGAGGCAGAACTATGTCATTGTCCATTTGCTGGATGTCTGACCTTACAATCTTTTGGCCTCATTGTTTTGCCAATTCATATGCTGCAGGAGCAGGGACCAGCAGGGGAGGGGGCTTACAGAGACAAGACGGAAGCAACAAGCTGGAGGGAGCCTGGTCCGTGGAGGCGTGAGGGCGTGACCCAGTACAGCGCTCCTGCCCGCACAGACAGCATTAATTTACGGTTCTTTCAAGGTTAACAGATAGCAGAGATGCTGGGAACTAAAGAGGGAGTCATTTTCCCAGCTTTTTGGTATATTATTTCATTTTTTTTCCTTCTTCACCCTCCTTCCTATCTGGAAGCAGGGAGGGAGGAGGTGAAATTGAAGGAGGCGAGGGGGTCTCCCTTCTCGATTTCAAAGGGTAATTCCAACAACAAAAGCCAAGGGACTTAATAGTGTTGTACAGAGTGAGGAACGTGTCCAGAGGCAGCCTGGCACTCGCTGACACAAATGCAGCAGGTTCACTGACACAAAGAGACGAACAACAGGTGATCTTATGGGAATTTGGGGGCTGCAATGGATGCTCTTTCATGTAAGACTATAATTGGACCACAAATGAAGTTGGCGGGTGGGATTGTGGATCCAGCGTAAACCAAATTAGCTCCTGATAAACTCCCTCAGTTGGACAAACTTGAACCAAGAATTTTAGACACCTCAGCCATGCTTTTTCATCCCTTGGAGGATTAAGTAATCCTTCACCTGAACTGAAACTTGTTTCAAAAGTACAAGATGCAAAGACAGCAAAGGCTGTGAAACACCTGACCATCTAGTTTCTTAGCATTCAGAATATCCGAAATAGGCAGGTACTTGGCCGCTGTTGTCAATGAAACTTGAACAGTATGAAACTGTAGCTGTGGCTACAAGTGAATGCAGGTGACGCCAGACTGGAGAGTCTCGCACAGCAGCCGACCTGTGGATATAGCAAGAAGCCCTCCCGTGGGTACTTTTAGAGATCTCTATTCTCTTACAACAAAAAAAATTGCTGTGCTAAGTAAAACAATTCAGAGGCAGCTTCTAATCTACTTGACTCTACAACAAAATATCAATATTTATTTCTGCTTGGTCTAGCTGCCAAAAGACTCTACATAAATCACAATCGTATTTTCATCTGTGTTTGAAGGTAATGAAGACCTGCATCTGGATGTGGCTGTACAAGGTATTTATTTGGCTGTTTACTGTGGTGCAGCTGTAGTTGGTAGAGCAAGCGACAGGCCTCAAGTGACCGTTTGGCCGGAGGGAGTGCTTGGTGTCCACTCATTTCACTCAGTCGGTAACACTTGGTGATGGAACCTGCGGAAAAGCTTCAGTTTAGAAAGAGCACATGTAGATGCTGTGCTCAGTCCGAAGTCTGACACTCTACTCAGGAAAGAGACTTCAGATTATTTTAGTGCCTTCAGCGCATTTATTTTTGACAAAGTTGGAACATCCTTGAAGCTAAATTGAGCACAACGAGGTATATCTTTTAATAATTTGAATGGGTTTAATGGGAGGTTCACTTATTCTCCTTTCAAAAGTGTTTTAGATCAATGATCAAGATTCTGTAAATACAGTGTAAGTTAATTCTACCCGCACACAGAAGAGGCTGAGAGGGATGCTTCCTTGAAGCCAGTACCTAGTCTATAGCTTAAGTGTATGTCTGGATCCCAGGAAGAAGCTAACGTTTGTTGAAATCACACATTCCCATCATGGCTGCAATTCCAGGGCTGTGACATTTCACCAAAGGAAGCAAGTTAGGGTGTGAATTGAGCAACAGTTGTCATATTCAAAAGCTCACGTATGTGTGTGTGTGACAGAGAGATGATTTAATGGTTTGTCTTTTTTTTAAGTAAGTGAAATCCATCTGTGATTCACATGTGAAAATGTGTCTGTCATTCTCTGGGAACCTAGCTTGGGTTGGATTATTTTGAAACCTCAATATGTTGAGGCGGAAGTCCTAAAAGACTCATTGCAGGCTAAAACCAAAGCGCCCCTTTATTTCGCAGTGAGCCATCCCTTGCCGCATTAGCTGTTGAATACTCACTGGTCATTGATACTATTGTGTGTCACTCTTGTACACAAGCCATGCATCGCCCGACTGTTGCTCACTCACGTGCCAGGTATTAGAAAGCACATGTTGCCCCTCTGCCTCCTGCTCAGGGCCGGTTGTTGAGGATACAAAGATGAATAGGGCAGGGTCTCTGCCCTTTCCCTTGGTGGTCTTCATTTGGCTTCCACTCTTCAAGGTAGCTCAGGAAACTTAAGGTAACCTACAGTCATCAGAAAGACACAGGAGTGAGCTGCCTTGCCTCTGTCCCCTGAGTCCTGTTGCCCCCTGCTGGTGTCTTTGGTTCTCTCCAGAAACAGCTGGTAGAGCAGCCAATCAGCAGACATGGCCCCAGTTGGTGGGCAGCCCTTTGGCCTCAGAGCACCCCTCTGATTCACTGGTTTTGCTGACACAGACATCTGCGGTCATTTCTCCGCAGGGAGTGGTGTGTGCAGGCAAGTCTGCAAACCTCTGGGTTACAGTTTTGTGATGAGCCAGCCGGCCCACAATTACCTGCAGTCCCCCTCCCCTGGTTCAAATCCTGACCCTGCTACTCTCAAGCTGTGTGGCTTAGGGCGTTATTTCTCTAAGCCTGTGTGTGATGACATGTGTAAAGTACTGCATGGAGCTCCAAGTAAGGTACTGAGGGTAATAGAAATCTGTGTTCCGGGGATACGCAGAAGGAACAGTCCCTTCCAATGAGTCTTGGTGGATGCATTTACCTGGGCCGGACGTGCCAGGAGAGGGATCAAGTTGTACAAAGGGTCAAGAGGGTAAAGGAGCCTCCCTCATTGGGGGGGTCTCTCAGAGAAGCCCCCTTCTAGGATCTCTGGGGCTTTGCTGAAGCGCAGCTGTCCGCCCCCAGAACTCATTGCACTGTCTCTGGTCGTGGTTCTCTCTTACTCCACGTGCTTGGCAAGAATTTCTGAGTGACAGCTCCCTTTTCTACTTGAACCTGGTGGGCAATCTTGTCCCTCTCCTCTCCTGAATGGCCTTTTTACTATCCTTAGAAAAAAATCAAAATCCAAGTGTATGGACTGAATCGTGTCTCCCCCAACTCCCATTCATATTTTGAAGCCTTAACCCACAATATGACTATATTTGGAGATGGGGCCTCTAAGGAGGTCATTAAGGTTACATGAGGTTGGAAGAGTGGGACCCTAATTCAATAGGACCGGTGTCCTTATCAGAAGAGAGACAGCAGGGATGTGTGTGCATCAGGAAAGGACGCCATGAGAGGCGGCATCTACAACCAAGTGCGAGGCCTCAGGAGAAATCAAGCCAGCTGACACCTTCACCCTAGACTTCCAGCTTCCAGCCTGTGAGAAATACAGTTCTATTTTTTAAGCCAGCCAGTCTTGTGGTATTTTGTTATGGAAGCCCAAGCAGACTGACCCCCAACTTTCATGTCAATTAATGAGGGTGAAATTCCTTCTCATAGTGTGTGGGCTGAAACCATGAGGAACGTCTAGGGTTTAAAAGTTAGGTCTGTTTAGCTTACCATGGCGAGGGAAGACACGCACCAGAGGAGCCAGGGAGGGGTCCTTCAGGGGGAGTGGGGCTTGTGCTGGACACGGTCTAAGGGAGGACTCAGGAAGCCGAGGCAGTGCTGGATCAGGTGCTGTCAAAAAGTAGGGGCAGTTCAGTGACTGGGAGTCTTAGTGGATTTACCTGGGAGGACTGAAGCGGGCTAGAGTCATCACTGCGAAAGCAGCAGCAGTCCCTCGTGCTGATCAGAGGCGAGGATGTTTAGTTGTGTGGTTGTGGAGGGGTCTTGTTTGAGCCTTTTCCAAACATGGTCTCGGCGTGTGGGAACATCCCAGTCTGGCAGCTGACAGGCAAGTTTTCACCTTCTTCTTTGATATTAGGGAGTCCCGTGTGGTACAATCTGCCACATGTGAATGTAAAAGGAAAATAAAATCTTGGGACCTTAATTCACTGTGACAAAGGGAGAGATTAAGCTGGAAGCTGAGTCACACAAGAAACTGCCTTCCTTTTGTTCCTAAGCAGACAGCCACAGATAAACGGTCAGATAGAAGGCCAGGTGTCTCCACAGGTAGCTGCCCTATGCTCACTCTATCTTACGTAAACATTTACTGAGCACTGGATAAACACATGATCGACTTTTTTTTTTTTTGCTCTTATCGCCCAGGCTGGAGGGCAGTGGTGTGATCTTGGCTCACTGCAGCCTCTACCTCCTGGGTTCAAGCGATTCCCCTGCCTCAGCCTCCCAAGCAACTGGGATTATAGGCGCCCACCACCATGTCCAGTTAATTTTTGTATTTTCAGTAGAGATGAGGTTTCACCATGTTGGCCAGGCTGATCTCGAGCTCCTGACTTCAAGTGATCCACCCACTATGGCCTCCCAAAGTGCTGGAATTACAGGTTTGACCCACTGCGCCCGGCCCATAATTGACTACTTTGAAACTCCCCTTTTTCACTTGCAACATGTGGATTCAGTCGTGTGACCATACGCTCGCTCTTTCCCCACCCCCCGCCGCCCACTTGTCCTCTTCAAATATTGAAGCCCTCAAAATCCTCTTTGGAAAAAAGCACCGATCACAGGTTGTTCTTGGGATTTTGTGTTCCTTTTGCGGGGGGTACATCCTTAACCTGGGCAAAATAATTCTCTAAATTGATTTACAGGGACAATGAAAAGAACAGTTAGGAAACACATGTACAGCTCACGCCATGGTTTACAAAGCACTCCCACAGGCATCGGAAGGGATTATTTTCAACTCCTCCTTTCAGGTGAGGAAACTGAGGCCCAGGGAAGTTAGAGAAGTAACTCCAAGTCACTCAGCTGGTCGGTTGGTGGGAGGACCACCCCAGGTCACAAATTTACCTACATACAGTGTTTGGAAACCAAGGCTGTTTCTCTAAGGGTCATTGAATCTCGAGCAGAGGCCTTCAGGTTCTGCAGAGGTCCTTTCCAAAGGGCCTTCTCCTGGGCTTAGGACAGCAGCAGGGGTGTGGAAGGGAGGGTGAATGACCGGGCCAATGAAATGGTTCCAGTGAATGGAAAGCTTGGGGTGCTCCCTTGTGGTAATCACATGAACTGCTGCTCCAGGTTTGGACTGAGACAGGTGCGGGCAGCAAGGTCCCGTCCAAGGTAACAAGAGCAAGCGCCAGGGATTCAACACCCACCTGGGGTCAGGCCCTGTGCATGCGATGGTCAGGGACTCCTTTGACTCTCAGCCCGCTGACCTGAGAGCTGAGTATTCTCAGCCTGTGTGAGAGATGAGGAAACGGAGAAGAAGGCAGACTTTATCCATGAAAAGAGTGCTGGAGCTAGGCTGATAGACCCTGTCCAGTGGCAGAGCCGCTGCTGTCAGGCAGAAGCCCCTTCCCATTTCTAAGTTCCTCGTGACTTGCTAAAGTCAGACCTTCAACTAGACTGTAGCACTGAGGAGCTGCTTCTGACTTTATAAAGGGTTTCCCGGTTTTTGTTTTGTTGTTTGAGACAGAGTCCCGCTCTGTCACCCGGGCTGGAGTGCAGTGGTGTGGTCTCGGCTCACTGCAACCTCTGCCTCCCGGGTTCAAGCGATTCTCCTGCCTCAGCCTCCCTAGTAGCTGGGATTACAGGCACATGCCCGCCTAATTTTTTTGTATTTCTAGTAGAGACAGGGTTTCACTACGTTGGTCAGGCTGGTCTTGAACTCTTGACCTCAGATGATCCACCCGCCTTGGCCTCCCAAAGTGCTGGGATTACAGGCATGAGCCACCGCGCCCGGCCATGGGCCTCCTGGTTTTACAAGGTTGCTTTCATACTCGTCATCTCTTATAAGCCACACAGAATCCTGTAAAGCAGGTTTTTTAAGGGCTGATTGTCTCCACTTGAAAACCAGGACAACGGAGGCACAGAGATAACAACAGGTAAAACACAGTAATAGACACTGTTTATGAAATGTTTGCCATGTGCCAGTGCTTTCCGCTTGTTTTCCTGTTGAATCCTCCAACAATGTCAGTGCTGTCCTCACTTTACAGATGAGGATAAGGAGGCTCAGAAAAGTTGAGTGTCTTTCCCAAATTACCCAGCTCAGGACCTGGAGCCGCAGTCCGACTCTGGAACCTGAACTTTTGCTTACCACACTGTGTGGACAAGTGTGACTCATTCTAGGCACCAGTCTGGTAAAGGATGGGCACAAACTGGCATCTGTCTGACACTGCAGACAATGTGCTTCCCACCACATCACACAGGTTCAGGTGTCCTCTTTCACTATCTGGAGGGAATGCTATAGTTAGAAACCTAACAAAACAAAAGACCAGTTACAGTCAGTTCTTTGAGGGAAAAATGTTGGAGAGACTAATGGGGGAGACTCGGGGCACCGGGAGGGGCATGCTCTTGCGGTACGACGAGCGAGAACTGAGGTCCGGGTCAAGCTCTGGGCCAAGCCTATGACATAACCTGGCTGCAATTCACATAAAGCTGCTGTGCGTGCCAGCTGCTTCCTTGAATGTTGTTGTGAAGCACCTCTGGCAGGTGCCTGAAGCCTGCGCCGGTGAACCAATCCTTCCTGGAAGTAGTGGCTGCAATATTATGATAGTCACCGGCTACATGTGGCTATTGAGCCCTTGAGATATGGCTAGTCTCAGTCGAAATGTGATAAAAATGTAAAATATTTGCCAGATTCTTAACGACTCAGTATTTTAAAAGAAATGTAAAATATCCCATTAAGTTTTATGTTAATGATGTGATACTATATAATATGCCTTCCATTTAATAAAATACCTTATTAATATTAACTTTACCCATTTCCCTTTACTTTTTAAATTTTATTTATTTATTTATTTTTGAGACAGAGTCTCGCTGTGTTGCCCAGATTGGAGTGCAGTGGCGAGATCTCGGCTCACTGCAACCTCTGCCTCCTGGGTTCAAGTGATTCTTTTGCCTCAGTCCCCCGGGTAGCTGGGATTACAGGCACCCACCACCATGCCCAGCTAATTTTTGTATTTTTAGTAGAAATGGGGTTTCACCATGTTAGGCTGGTCTCGAACTCCTGACCTTGTGATCTACCTGCCTTTGGTCTCCCAAAGTGCTGGGATTACAGGCATGAGCCACCACGCCTGGCCTCCCTTTACTTTTTAAATCACTACTAGGAAATTTTAAATTACCTACACGGGCCAGGCATGTGTAGCCACTATGAACTCATTTCAGTTCTCAAACTCCCGAAGCTTCCTCCAGCCTTGGCCCCTTCCCCTCCATCCTCACTACTTAGGTAGCTCCTTAGGTGGCAAGTCTGTTCTGCAGAGACCTCCTGTGACCCTCTAAGCTATATTAGGTCCCCCACTCTGTCAGCCTCTCAGTCTATTTCTTCTTTGTGAAACTGACCATACTTCATCACCACCCTTTTGTGTGTGGCTGTGTGTTCAATGTTTGTCTTCTCTGCTAAACCGGAGCCTCATGAGGGTAGGAATGGTGTCTATGTAGCTGGGACCTGGTGTCCACACAGTCATTCTCACAAGGATTTGTCCATGACTCCTTGCAGAATTAGGAGAGAAGTTGCCACTGGCTAGCATCCAATCTGAGCCAGGCACTCTGCATGCCTTATCAGTCCCCAAGGCGACCTTCAGGACGCCACTGCCGCACTTCTGCTATGGAGCAGCCCAGTGGCTTGTGAAGGGAAGCCACGTGCCCAGAGTCTCCTTGTGGGGAAGTGCCCAGGCGGGACTGGAAGCCAGGCCTGGCTGCTTCCCACCCTGTGTGCCTCCCTCCTTGCCAAGGGTGCCCCCGTTTTTAGGTCCCATCTCAGAGAGGCGGCGCTCATCCTGGACAGCCTTGGCTCTGCTCTGTTCTTAGGGAAATCCCAGGTCAGAAGACATGGGCCAGGTGGGTGACGGGTGGAGACGCTGAGTGCATGGGCGGGGAGCACTGAACCCCAAGTTTGGGGTTGGTTCCAGCCAGACAGGAGCAAAGGAGCTGGCAGCAGGTCCGTGCGGCCTTGCTCCTCCCAGGTGCAGCCCGAGGGGACCCACAGCGTGCTGAGGCACTTGCTCTCACCTTCCACTTCCTCAGGGGAATGAGTCCATGAGAAGAGTATGGGATGCTCGGATGACCGGGCCGGCACTAAACAACCTTGGCAGGCTGGAATGTGAGCAACAATGGAAAAAGTCAAGCTCCTTGACGGCAGAAGAGCAAGGACCTGGCTTGAAAGGGTTTCTTCAAGCGGAGACTGAAAGGGATGTTCTGAGGACCTGTTGACAAGGAGAGCCAACCACTTCCTGAGGGCCATCTTCCTCTCAGTGGGAGCCTACACAGGCCCATTTGGAATCCACACACATCTTAGAACCCACTGAGCAGGCCCTGCAGCCCTGCTTTCCTAGTCCCCTCCCTGGCACAGAAACACTTGAGGAGACAGTAATGTGGACTCCAGTTGGCCAAGACAGCAAAAGTTATAAAAGCACAAGAACAGCAAGCAATCTGCCAGATACTGAGGGAGACGGAGATTCTCCTGGAGGAGTGGACACAGGAGCGGAGAGGTTAGAGGCCCTGGCCAGGAGAAGCATGAAGCCCCAAGCTCCACAAGACGGGCTTCCTAGTGTCCCGGGTAATGCCTTGGGACCTGCTCGTGTTCTGGGCAAGGGGTAAGGCAGCCAGACGGGGGGACAACACCTGACCCTGTGCTGTCTGGAGTTATCACTGGAGGCCCAGAGGGAAAACCTACATGAACCGTCTTGAGAGTTCCTTGAATTCAGCTTTGCACACAAAACTCCTGTCCCACACCTAGGCTTTGGAGATCCCACACTGAGTGACCGGGCCACAAAGGCATGCCCACACAGGTGACACCTACGCTGCAGGGCCAGCCAGAAAGGCCTTTGGAAACCCCCTCTCATGGACAGCTGGCACACAGAGGCCTCATGAAACTCCATTTGCTCAGAGTCATTGATTACAAACAATGGGCAATACTGGGGTTCAATGTATGACTTCATCTGGAGTTTCACTTTAAGTGAATAGCACACTGCATGTGTTTTCTTTTCATGGTGAATAAGAGCTATGCACAGGTTGACTGGGAGGAGGAACTGACAGCTATTTTTTTTTTTTTGAGACGGAGTTTCGCTCTTGTTACCCAGGCTGGAGTGCAATGACGCGATCTCGGCTCACCGCAACCTCCGCCTCCTGGGTTCAGGCAATTCTCCTGCCTCAGCCTCCTGAGTAGCTGGGATTACAGGCACGCACCACCATGCCCAGCTAATTTTTTGTATTTTTAGTAGAGACGGGGTTTCACCATGTTGACCAGGATGGTCTCAGTCTCTTGACCTCGTGACCCATCTGCCTTGGCCTCCCAAAGTGCTGGGATTACAGGCTTGAGCCACCGCGCCCGGCCCAACAGCTATTTTTAAAACTGCTTTTTAGTCATTCTTTCAACGCTTCTCATGGCTGTATGCAAGGAGCAGGTTCTGGCTGGAGTGCTGAGCCCTGATGTGCCATGCCTCAGTTTCCTGCTCTGCACAATAAGAGGAAGTGGCCATGTTCTCCCCTAGAGCCTCTCCAGCTCTACCCCACTGGCATGTGTGCCCTCCGTTTGCCAGATCACCTAGTTCGAGGAGATGTAGGGAATTCTCTTGTAGATGTACTGCGTGAAGTATTGAGCTAGGCTGAGCATGGGATGCAGAACTCTGAATTCCAGAGAGTCAGTCTGGAAGCCTCTGAGACCCCAATGCCATTGGCCTCGGAGGGATGGAAGACTGTGGCCTGTGAAAAAGAAAGAGGGAGAGAGAAAAAAAATAAAGGAGAGAAGAAGCAATCTCCAGATGATACAGGTGCAAGAATGTCCATCACCCCTTATTCTGGTATAGAACACCTATGATACTGGATAATTACTCAAAAATACCTTTTAAATAAACAGTTGGTTTGGAAGAAAGGTAAGAAGAATCCTCAGAGGCCAGAATGGAAAGCAGGTGGGAGAAGGCAAGGCTGGAGCTTGCATTCGCCCTGGGCCCTCTGTGGCCCCTTTGGCCGGGAGCCGGCTCTTCACGGGTCATGGGCCTACAACGTGGAAGACAGACACGTTTTGGGTAGGAAGGGTGAGATTCTATCTGAAGCCCACACAAAACCTGTATCTCCAAAGGGCATCTCCTTTTGTGGGTGAAGTGAGAGCTCCACCCCCTCTCACTCCCACACAGAGGGGAAATTATGTGGTGATGCCTGTGTTGACTTTGACTCCAGTGAGTAGAAAAAAAGAAAAGTCCTCTCCAGAACTTTCAGCCACAAACCTGTGTTCATGAGTATTGGGGCTGAATTTCACACGGCCTGTGTGGCCAAAAAGCCAATCAAACACAGAGGTCCCAGTTTGGAGGGACCCCAGAACACTGGCTGAAGTAAAGGTATTTCTCTCCTTGGGAGAAATGTGCTTTACAGCTGGGCCTCAAGGAATAGCACCATTTCCTCCAGGGCTTGCTTAGCTCCTTCCCTAGGCAACAGAGGCTGAGGCAAAGCCTGCATGGTGATGCCATGTTGGAATGTGCCATTCAACGGGAACAAAGTGAAGGAAGAAGGGAAGTGACGCAGGGAAAGAGGGAAAGCAAACAGTAGTGCATTCCTGAGCAGGCCATAGCCACAGCAGGAAATGCATCTGATTATGTAGGCTCTCTGCAAAAGGCCCATGGAATGGTCCAGTGCAGTAACTTACACTTGTAATTCCAGCATTTTGGGAAGCTGAGATGGGAGGATCAATTGACATCAGGAGTTTGAGACCAGCTGGGACAATATAGTGAGACCCCATTGCCACAAAAAATTTAAAAATTAGCCAGGTGTGGTGGTACACACCTGTAGTGCCAGTTACTCAGGAGGCTGAGGTGGGAGGATCACTTGAGCCCAGGAGTTTACAGCTCCAGTTAGCCATGATCATACCACTGTACTCCAGCCTGGGTGACACAGTGAGGCCCCGTCTCTAGGAACCTCAAAAAGCCCATGGCACCACTGCTTCTTGGAACTGTTGGCTGTGGAAACACAGGACAACAATTTATTCCTCAGCGCTTTCTCTTCTCTTTGTCTCTTTGGTCAACATTTTCCTTTTGGAGCATTAAGTTCCCTGAACTTTTGGGTTGTGTCACCTGGGCTCTCTAGTTAGCCACTGGGAAAATCAGAGCTTCCATGGGTCCAGGCAGATCCGGCCTAGAAACCAGAGCTATTGTGTCTCCCAGTGCTGTGGGAAGAGTGGAGGCTGTGCCAAAGCCTAGCCGTCACCCTGGGGAAACGAGACAAGGGAGGTGGAGGCCTAGACTTGACAATCCTGGAGACTGCATGAGCTACCTGGGAATGCTGTGTCTGTAAGCAAAACAAGCAGGCAAGGTTCAGAAGACAAGCAGGGATGGGCGGTCCTGGGGAGGCACTATACCTATGTCTAGTATGGATGTTGGCAAAAACAGATAACCCACTTAGGAAAATTCAGGGATAATTTCTTTATAAAGAGCTATTTATAAAGATATGGGCAAGTCAAGGAACCACAAGGACCAGTGCAGTAACTCAAGCCTCCCAGTAGTAACTGTACTGCTACTGTGCCATTGGTGGTAGCAAAACAATCTGTTGCCACCTTTAGGCTTAAAACGACAAAAGGGCACTGCTGGGTGCTGCTGTCAGGACCCAACTGTAACCACTGGCAGTGACCCTGCTGCCCCCAGTAGCGGAGCTGCTATGCATTTACAAGTACCTGAGGAACAAACAGGCTACCCTGACTGCCCCTGCCACTTGCAGGTGAAATGTGCAGTCCCCAGCCACCTGACTATGGCTGCTGCCACTGAGAGCAACCCTGTCCATCCTAGTAGCAGGGCCACAGCTCAGCCACTGCTGTCCCATTCTGAGCATTTTGCCAGGGATCTGGAATCACCTCATCCAGCACCTGCAAATACCACCAGGGGCCTGAGAACCCACTGGCCTGGCCCAGCACCATACCCCTGCAGTGTCCAAGCATGTTGTCTGGGGGTCTGGGAATTACCCAGTGCCATCCACCATCATTGGCACCTGAGCATGCATCCTGGAAAGCAGAGGGCACGCCAACCCAACTTGCTATCATGACCACAGCTGATACCACCCCATGTGCCACCTGTTGGCCTGAGCACTTTCCTGCACAACCCATCTCAGCCACCATCAACACCAGTGCAAATTGTTTTGGGAGCCTAAGGGTTTTCCTACCACTGCACTGCAATGGCCTATACTATGCCTGCTGCCAAGGAGCCTGAAGACTTGTCAGTCTGCCACTGCAGCTACTGGCACCTAAGAAAGCCACCTGGAGCCCAAGAATCAGCCCACCTGGACCCGATAAAAACAGTGCTGGTATATGACACCCTGGGGCCCAAGGATAGCCACACTCAGCCTGCTACTGCCCCCAGTAGGGCCTGACGGACTGGCCCACCTGTTTTCCCCAACTCCAAGAAAACTTCACCACAGCCTCCACTAACAACTGCACCCTAAGCCACTGAGGAAATCACAGTCATCACGATGATGTTTACAGCTGAAGAAATCATATGGTGACTACACTACTGCACGCACTCAGAATCACAGCCAAAGTACCTTACCCAACCAACACAACAGGGACATTTTGAGGAAAAAGTCCTCCCTATGAAAGGAAATTGAAAAGGTTGGAAAAAGTGACTTCTACATCACATGCACAGATAACAATGTAAGGGCACAAGGAACATGAAAAAGCAAGGAAAAAAGACACCTCCAAAGGAACACAATACTTTGGCAACACATTCCAATAAAAAAGAAATTTATGAAATCCCAGAAAACAGTTCAAAATGATAATATCAAAGAAGCTCAGTGAGATGCAAGAGAACACAGAAAAACAATACAAAGAAGGCAGAAACACAATTCAAGATATGAATGAGAAATTTCACAAAAAGATAGATATCATAAAAAAAGAACCAGATGTAAATTCTGAAACTAAAGAATTCATTGAGTGAAATATACATTCAAAAGATTCAACAGTACACTTGATCAGGCAGAAGAAAGAATTTAACCTAGCTAGAGCAATTAGACAAGAGAAAAAAATTAAGGGAATTTAGATTGGAAAGGAAGAAGTCAAGTTATCCTTGTTTGCAGAAGATATGATCTTATATTTGGAAAAACCTAAAGACTCCACCAAAAAACACTATTAGAACTGATAAACAAATTCAGTAAACTTGCAGGATAGAAAATCAACATACAAAAATCAGCAGCATTTCTATATGTCAACAGTGAACAACCTGAGAAAGAAATTTTTAAAAATCCCACTTAAAATAGTCACAAATAAAATTAAATACCTGGGAATTAATTCAGCCAAAGAAGTGACAAGTCTCTACAATAAAAACTATAAAGCACTGATGAAATAAATTGAAGAGAACACCAAAAAATGGAAAGATATTCCATGTTCATGAAGTAGAAGAATCAATATCATTAAAATGTCCACACTACCCCAAACAATCTACATATTCAATGCAATCCCTATCAAAATACCAATAAAATTCATCACATAACTAGAAAAGAGAATCCTAACATTTACATGGAACCACAAAAGACCCAGAAAAGCCAAAGATATCCTGAGCAAAAAGAACATAACTGGAGGAATCATATTATCTGACTTCAAATATACTCCAGAGCAATGATAACCAAAACAGCATAGTAGTGGAATAAACACAGACACATAGACGAATAGAACAGTATAGAGAACCCAGAAACAAATCCACACACCTACAGTGAACTTGTTTTTGACAAAGGTGCCAAGAAAAGACACTGGGGAAAAGACAGTCTCTTCAATAAATGGTACTGGGAAAACTGGATAAACATGGAGAAGAATAAAACTAGACCCCTGTCTCTCACCATACACAAAAATCAATTCAAAATGGATTAAAGACTAAGTCTAATACCTTAAACTATGAAACTACTGTAAGAAAACATTGGGCCAGGCATGTTGGCTCACGTCTGTAATCCAGAACTTTGGGAGGCTGAGCCGGGCAGATCACCTGAGGTTGGGAGTTTGAGATCAGCCTGACCAACATGGAGAAATCCCATCTCTACTAAAAATACAAAATTAGCTGGACGTGGTGGCACATGCCTGTAATCCCAGCTACTTGGGAGGCTGAGGCAGGAGAATTGCTTGAACCTGGGAGGTGGAAGTTATGGTGAGCCAAGATCGCACCACTGCACTCCAGTCTGGGCAACAAGAGCAAATTCAAAAGAAAGGAAGAAAGGAAAGAAGGAAGGAAAAAAGGAAGGAAGGAAGGAAGGGAGGGAGGGAGGGGGGAGGGGAGGGGAGGGGAGGGGAGGGAGGAAGTGGGGAGGAAGGGAGTAAAAAGAAAAGATTGGAGAAACTCTCCAGGACATTGGCCTGGGCAAAAAAATTTCTTGAGTAATACCACCCCATAAGCATAGACAAAGTAAAAATGGGCAATGATCAAAAAACCACGTCAAGTTAAAAAGCTTCTGCTCAGCAAAGGAAACAGTCAACAAAGTGAAGACACAATCTACAAAATGGGAGAAAATACTTGCAAAGTACCCATCTGACAAGAGATTAATAAGAAAAATGTATAAGGAACTCAAATGACTCTATGAGAAAAAATTTGATAATCCAATTTTAAATGGGCAAAAGATTTGAATATACATTTCTCAAAATAAGACATACAAATGGTAAACAGATATCTGAAAAGGCACTCAACATCACTGATTATCAGAGAAATCTAAATCAAAACTACAATGAGATGTCATCTTACCACAGTTGAAATGGCCTTTATCCAAAAGACAGGTAACAATAAGTGCTGAAGGGGATGTGAGGAAAAGGAAACCCTTGTACACTCTTGGTGGGAATGTAAATTAGTTGAACCACTATGGAGAACAGTTGGGAGAGTCCTCAAACAACTGAAAACAGAGCTACCAAATGATCCAGTAATCCCACTGCTGGGCACATACCCAAAAGAAAGAAAATCAGTATACAGAAGAGATATCTGCACTTCCATATTGTGGCACTGTTCACAATAGCCAAGATTTGGAAACAACCTAAGTGTCCATCGACAGGTGAATGTGATACATATACACAATGGAGTACTATTCAGCCATAAAAAGAATGAGATCCTATCATTTACAGAAACATGGATGGAACTGGAGGTCATTATGTTAAGTGAAATAAGCCAGGCACAGAAAGACAAACATCACCTATTCTCACTTATTTGTGTAGTCTAAAAATCAAGACAATTGAATTCATGGAGATAAAGAGTAGGAGGATGGTTACCAGAGGCTGGGAAAGGTGTTGGGGGTGGAAGGAGGTGGGGATGTTTAATGGGTACACATAAAAAAAAAATAGAAAGAATGAATACCTGGTATTTGATAGCACAACAGAGCGATTATAGTCAAAATTAATTGTACATTTAAAAATAACTAAAAGAGCATAACTGGATTGTTTGTAACACAAAGGATAAATGCTCGGGGAGATGGATACCCTATTTTCCATGATGCTATTATTATGCATTGCAAGTCTGCACCAAAATATATCATGTACTCCCGTAAATAGATATGCCTACTACGTTCCCACAAAAATTAAAAAATTTTTGGCTGGACAAAATGGCTTATGCCTGTAATCTCAGCACTTTGAGAGCCCAAGGTGGGCAGATTGCTTGAGCCCAGGAGTTCTCCTGGGAAACATGGAGAAAGCTTGTCTCTACAAAAAAATACAAAAACTAGCCAAGCATTGTGGTGAATGCCTGTAGTGCAAGCTACTTGGGAGGCTGAAGCAGGAGGATTGCTTGAGCCTGCAGGCACAGGTTGCAGTGAGCTGAGATTGCACCATTGCACTCTAGCCTGGGTGACAGAGTAAGACCCTGTCTAAAAACAAACAAACAAACAAAGAAAATTTAAAGAAATTTAAAGAAAAAGACTTTCAGAACTTAAAGAGAGGTTTTTTTTTTTTCTTTAAATAACCCAGTCAGATTAAAGTCAAAAAGAATGAACAAAACCTACATGACATATGGGACACCATCAAGCAACCAAATATTTAAAATTTTGATGTCCCAGAAAGCAAAGAGAAAACAAAAGGGGTAGAAAACTTATTTTAACCAATTAATGGTTGAAAACTACTCAAACCTAGCAAGAGATTTAGACACCCAGATACAATTTCCTAAATAGAAACGTTCAAACATCCAGTTTCCCAAATAGAAACAATTCAGAAAGGTCTTCTCCAGAGCACATTGTAATCAAACTGTCAAAAGTCAAAGACAAAAAGAGAATTCTGAAAACCGACACAAGAGGAAAGTGTCTAGTCACTTATTAGGGACTAACTGTGGATTTCTCAGCAGAGACCTTACAGGCCGGGAGAGAATGGGATGATACAAAGAGCTAAAAGAAAAAAAAAATAATAAAGCCAAGGATATTATAGTCTGTAAAGTTATCCTTTATCAATGAATGAGAAATAAAGTCCCAGACAAGCAAAAGTTAGGGAAATTTATCACCATTAGATTGGTCCAATAGAAGAAATGCTTAACAGAATCCTACACCTGGAAGAGAAAAGATGGTATCTACCATGATGAAAACCCATGAAAGCATAAAACACTGCTAGAGAAAACAAGCAAATAAGGACGAGAAAATGCAAATGTTACCACTACAGAAAACCAGCAAACTACAGTGATAAACAGAGAGAAATATAGGAATGAAGGATGTACAAAACAACCAGAAATCGATTAATAAAATGACAGATAAAAGCCTTCATATATCAATAATAATAAACCTTGAATGTAAATGGATTAAGCTTTCTAATTAAAAGATACAGACTTGGCCAGATGTGGCTCACAATTGTAATCTCAGCACTTTGGGAGGCTAAGATGGGAGCATCACTTCAGGCCAAGAGTTCAAGACCAGCCTGGGAACATAGCACAACCCTTCTCTACAAAATATACATGTATTAAAAAGACATAGATTGGCTGAATGGATAAAAAACATGATCAAACTGTATGCTGCGTAAAATAAACTATCTCATCTATAAAGTCATGTATGGGAGGAACATGTAAAGGGAGGAAAAAAGATATTCCATGTGAACAGAAACTGAAAGCAAGCAAGAATAGCTATACTTTTGACAGATAAAACAGACTTTAAGTCAAAAACAGGAAAAAGAGACAAAGAAAATTACTATATAATAATAAAGAGATTAATTTAGCAAGAGGGTATAATAATTCTAAACATATATGCATCCAACTCTGGAGAACCCAGATATGTAATGCAAATATTATTAGATCTAAGGGGGTATCTAAAGGGTACAGACTTTAATGCAATAATAGTTGGGGAAATTCAACATCCCACTCTCAGCATTAGACAGATTGCCTACATAGAAAAATTAACAAATAAATGTTGTATTTAAACTACACTTTAGACTAAAGGGACCTAACAGATGTTTGCAGAACATTTCACCCAACAGCTACAGAGTATGTCTCCTTAACAGTACATGGAACATTCTCTAGGATCAGCTATATGTTAGTACACACACACACACACACACACACACACACACAAGAAAATAACTCAAAAAGTTTTAAAAACTTGAAACCACATCAAGTATCTTCTCAGATCACAATAGAATAAAACTGGAAATCAACAACAAGAGGAACTTTGGAAACTGCACAAATATATGGAAATTAAAGAACATAATCTTGAATTACCATTGAGTCAAGAAAGAAATTAAGGAGGAAATTTAAAAAATTTCAAGAAACAAATGAAAATCAAAACACAACATACCCAAACCTATGAGATATAGCCAATGCAGTGCTAAGAGGAAAGTTTACAGCAATAAACACTTATATCAAAAAAGTAGGAAGGAAGTGGCTGGCAAGATGGCTGAATAGGAACAGCTGTGGTCTGCAGCTCCCAGTGAGAGCAACACAGATGGTGGGTGATTTCTGCATTTCCAGCTGAGGTACCTAGCTCATCTCATTAGACAATGGGTGCAGCCCATGGACAGTGAGCTGAAGCAGGGTGGGGAATCCCCTCA
This sequence comes from Callithrix jacchus, assembly GCF_049354715.1. NCBI lineage: Eukaryota > Metazoa > Chordata > Mammalia > Primates > Cebidae > Callithrix > Callithrix jacchus. Next base: position 77,154,873 of record NC_133518.1, read on the forward strand.
CCCAGGAAATGCAAGGGGTGGGGGAACTTCTCCCTTAGCCAAGGGAAGCCATAAGGAATGTGCCCTGAGGAATGGTGCACTCCAGCATGGATACCATGCTTTTCCCATGGTCTTCACAACCCACAGACCAGGAGATTCCCTTCAGTGCCTATGCCACCAGGGCCCTGGGTTTCAAGCACAAAACTGGGTGGATGTTTGGGCAGACAATGAGCCAGCCATAGGAGGTTTTTTCGTACCCCAGTGGCACCTGGAATGCCAGTGAGACAGAACCATTCACTCCCATGGAAAGGGAGCTGAAGCCAGGAAGCCAAGTGGTCTTGCTCAGCTAATCCCATCCCCTATGGAGTCCAGCAAGCTAAGATCTACTGGCTTGAAATTCTCACAGCAGTCCGAAGTTGACCTGGGATGCTAAAGCTTTGTGGGGGGAGGGGCATTCACGATTACTGAGGCTTGAGTAGCTGGTTTTCCCCTCACAGTGTAAACAAAGCCTCCTGGAAGTTTGGACTGAGTAGAGCCCACCGCAGTTTGGCAAAGCCACTGTAGCCAGAATGCCTCTCTAGATTCCTCCTCTCTGGCCAGGGAAACTATGAAAGAAATGCAGCAGTCCCAGTCAGGGGCTTATAGATAAAACTCCTATCTCTGTGGGACAGAGCATGGGGAGGAGGTGTGGCTACGGGTGCAGTTTCAGCAGACCTAAACGTTCCTGCCTGCCAGCTCTGAAGACAGCAGCAGACCTCCCAGCACAGTGCTCAAACTCTGCTAAGGTTCAGACTGTCTCCTCAAGTAGGTCCCTGACCCCTGTGTCTCCTGACTGGGAGACACCTCCCAGCAAGGATCAACAGACACCTCATACAGGAATGCTCTGGCTGGCATCTGGCGGGTGGCCCTCTGGGATGAAGCTTCCAGAGGAAGGAACAGGCAGCAATCTTTGGGGTTCTGTAGCCTCCACTGGTGATACCCAGCCAAACTAAGTCTGCAGTGGACCTCTAGCCAACTCCAGCAAACCTGCAGCAGAGAGGCCTGACAGTTAGAAGGAAAACTAACAAACAGAAAGAAATAGCATCAACATCAACAGAAAGGACATCCACACAGAAACCCCATCTGAAGGTCATCAACATTAAAGACCAAAGGTAAATGAATCCACGAAGATGAGGAAAAAGCAGAGCAAAAAGGCCGAAAATTCTAAAAACCAGAATGCCTCTTCTCCAAAGGATCACAACTCCTTGCCAGCAAGGAAACAAAACTGGACAGAGAATGAGTTTGATGAATTGCCAGAAGTAGGGTTCAGAAGGTGGGCAATAACAAACTCCTCCAAGGTAAAGGAGCATGTTTTAACCCAATGCAAGGAAGCTAAAATCCTGGAAAAAAGGTTAGACAAATTGCTAACTAGTATAACCAGTTTAGAGAATAACCCATTTAAATGACCTGATGGAGCTGAAAAACACAGCACAAGAACTTCGTGAAGCATACACAAGTATCGATAGCCAAATCAATCAAGTGAAAGAAAGGATGTCGGAGATTGAAGATCAACTTAATGAAATAAAGTGTGAAGACAAGATTAGAGTAAAAAGAATGAAAAGGAACAAAGCCTCTAAGAAATATGAGACTATGTAAAAAGACCAAACCTATGTTTGATTGGTGTACCTGAAAGTGACAGGGAGAATTGAACCAAGCTGGAAAACACTCTTCAGGATATTATCTAGGAGAACTTCCCCAACCTAGCAAGTCAGGCCAACATCTAAATTCAGAAAACAAAGAGAACACCACAAAGATAGTCTTCAAGAAGAGCAACCCCAAGACACATAATCGTCAGATTCACCAAGATTGAAATGAAGGAAAAAATGTTAAAGGCAGCTAGAGAGAAAGGTCAGGTTACCTACAAAGGGAAGTCCATCAGACTAACAGTGGATCTCTCTGCAGAAACCCTATAAGCCAGAAGAGAGAGAAGGCCAATATTCAACATTCTTAAAGAATTTTCAACCCAGAATTTCATATCCAGCCAAAGATTTATAAATGAAAGAGAAATAAAATCCTGTATAGACAAGCAAATGTTTAAAGATTTTGTCACCACCAGGCCTGCCTTACAAGAGCTCCTGAAGGAAGCACTAAATATGGAAAGGCAAAACTGGTATCAGCCACTGCAAACACATAACAAATTGTAAAGACCTATAAAGAAACTGCATCAACTATCAGGCAAAATAACCAGCTAGCATCATAATGACAGGATCGAATTTACATATAACAATATTAACCTTAAATGTAAATGGGCTAAGTGCCCCCAATTAAAAGACACAGGCTGATAAATTGGATAAAGACTCATGACCCATTGGTGTGCTGTATTCAGGAGACCCATCACACATAGGCCCAACATAAAGGGATGGAGGAAGATTTACCAAGCAAATGGAAAGCAGAAAAAAGCAGGGGTTGCAATCCTAGCCTCGGATAAAACAGACTTTAAACCAACAAAGAGACAAAGAAGGGCTTTACATAATGGTAAAAGGATCAACACAACGAAAAGAGCTAGCTATTGTAAATATATATGAACCTAATACAGGAGCACCCAGATTCACAAAGCAAGTTTTTAGAGACCTACAAAGAGACTTAGACTCCCACACAATAATAGTGGGATACTTTAACACCCCACTGTCAATATTAGACAGATCAACAAGACAGAAAGCAAGCAAGGGTATTAAGGACTTGAACTCAGCTCTGGACCAACTGGACCTAATAGACATCTACAGGACTCTCCACTCCAAATCAACAAAATATACATTTTTCTCAGCATCACATCATACTTATTCTAAAATTGACCACATAATTGGAAGTAAAACACCCCCCAGCAAATGCAAAAGAATGGAAATTATAACAATCACTCTCTCAGACCACAGTGCAATCAAATGAAGAAACTCACTCAAAACCACACAACTATATGGAACTTGAACAACTTGCTCCTGAATGACTACTGGATAAATAATGAAATGAATGCAGAAATAAAGATGTTCTTTGAAACCAATGAGAATGAAGACACAACATACCAGAATCTCTGGGACACTTTAAAGCAGTGTGTAGAGGGAATTTCATAGCACTAAATGCCCACAAGGTAAAGGAGGAAAGACCTGAAATCAATATCCTAATGTCACAATTAAAAGAACTAGAGGAGCAAGAACAAGGAAATTCTAGCAGAAGACAAGAAATAACAAATCAGAGCAGAACTGAAGCAGATAGAGACATGAAACACCCTTCAAAAAAATCAATGAATCCAGGAGCAGGTTTTTTGAAAAGATCAGCAAAATAGACCACTAGCCAGACTAATGAAAAAGAAAAGAGAGAAGAATCAAATAGATACAATAAAAAATAATAAAGAGGATATCACCAATGATCCCACAGAAATACACACTACCATCAGAGAATACTATAAACACCTCTACACAAATAAACTAGAAAATCTAGAAGAAATGGATAAATTCCTGGACACATACACCCTCTCAAGATTAAACCAGGAAGAAGTCAAATTCCTGAATATATCAATAACAAGTTCTGAAATTGAGGCAGTAATTAATAGCCTACCAACCAAAAAAGCCCAGGATTCACACACAAATTCTACCAGAGGTACAAAGAGGAGCTGGTACCATTCCTTCTGAAACTACTCCAAACAATAGAAAAAGAGAGAATCCTCCCTAACTCATATTATGAGGTCAGCATCATCCTGATACTAAAACCTGGCAGAGACACAACAAAAAAAGAACATCTCAGCCCAATATCCCTGATGAACATTGATGCAAAAATCCTGAATAAAATACTGGCAAACTGAATCCAGCAGCACATCAAAAAGCTTATCCACCACGATCGAGTCAGCTTCATCCGTTGGAGGCAAGGCTGATTCAACATATGCAAATCAATAAACGTAATCCATCACATAAACAGAACCAATGACAAAAACCGCATGATTACCTCAATAGATGCAGAAAAGGCCTTCAGTAAAATTCAACACCCCTTATGCTAAACATTCTCAATAAACTAGGTATTGATGGAACGTACCTCAAAATAGTAAGAGCTATTTATGATAAACCCACGGCCAATATCATACTGAGTGGGCAAGAGCTGGAAGCATTCCTTTTAAAAAACCAGCATAAGAAAAGGATGCCCTCTCTCACCACTCCTTTTCAGTGTAGTACTGGAGGTTCTGGCCAGGGCAATCAGGCAAGAAAAAGAAATAAAGCATATTCAAATAGGAAGAGAGGAAGTCAAATTGTTTGTTTGCAGATGACATGATTGTATACTTAGAAAACCCCAACATCTCAGTCCAAAATCTCCTTAAGCTGATAAGCAACTTCAGCAAAGTCCCAGGATACAAAATCAGTGTGCACAAATCACAAACATTTCTATACATCAATAATAGACAAACAGCCAAATTGTGAGTGAGCTCCCATTCACAAATGCTACAAAGAGAATAAAATACTTAGGAATACAACGAACAAGGTAGGTGAAGGACCTCTTCAATGATAACTACAAACCACTGCTCAAGGAAATAAGGGAGAACACATACAAATAAAAAAATTTCCATGCTCATGGATAGGAAGAATCAATATAGTGAAAATGACCATACTGCCCAAAGTAATTTATAGATTCAATGCTATCACCATCAAGCTACCATTGACTTTCTTCACAGAATTAGAAAAAACTACTTTACATTTCATATGGAACCAAAAAAGAGCCTGTATAGCTGAGACAATCCCAAGGAAAAAGAAAAAAAGTTGGAGGTATCACGCTACCTGACTTCAAACTTCATTACAAGGCTACAGTAACCACAACAGCACGGTACTGGTGCCAAAACAGATGTATAGACCAATGGAACGGAACAGAGGCCTTAGAAATGACACCACACATCTACAAGCATCTGATCTTTGACAAACCTGACAAAAATAAGCAATGGGGAACGGATTCCCTATTTAATAAATGGTGCTGGGAAACCTGGCTAGCCAAAAGTGGAAAATTGAAACTGGACCCCCTCCTTACACCTTAGACAAAAATTAACTCAAGGTGGATTAAAGACTTAAACATAAGACCTAAAACCATGAAAACCTTAGAAGAAAACCTAGGCAATACTATTCAGGACATAGGCATAGGCAAAGACTTCAAGACTAAAACATCAAAGAGGAGGAACAAAGCCAAAATTGACGAATGAGATCTAATTAGACTAAAGAGCTTTTGCACAGCCAAAGAAACTATCATCAGAGTGAACAGACAACCTACAGAATGGGAGAAAATTTTTGGAATCTATGATTCTGACAAAGGGCTAATATCCAGAATCTACAAATAACTTAAACAAATTTCTATTTTTAAATCAAAGTTTGTAACATATTGCATTTAGACTTCTAAAAAATTGCTAAGAATATTTTCAAACTTAACTTTGCATTATGAATTTGTTTATGTCATTGAAAATTTTATCATACATGTTATCTCATACATTCTCATGCATCACACAGGAGTCTCTAGATTTATTTAACTGCTTCCTTATTTTGGAATTTGGGTAGATTTTATTTTTTTGCATTGTAAATAATGTAAAAATACATTTAACTACACATTTAATATGTTTCAACAATTTCTTGAGATTCCTGGCTTTAAAGTAATTTAATGAATCAAAGTAAATATGCGTTTCTAAGATCTTTGATCCTCCCTATCAAATTGCTTTCAGAGGCCAGGTGAGGTGGCTCACTCCTATAATCCCAGCATTTTGGGAGGCCGAGGTGGGCGGATCACCTGAGGTCAGGAGTTCAAGACCAGCCTTGCCACATGGTGAAACCCCATCCCTATTAAAAATATGAAAATTTGTATTTTTATACAAATTTACAAAATTTGGCCAGGTGTGATGGTGGGCACCAATAATCCCAGCTACTCAGGAGGCTGAAGCAGGAGAATCTCCCAAACCTGGGAGGCAGAGGTTGCAGCGAGCCCAGATCACACCACTGCACTCCAGCCTGGGTGACAGAGTGAGACTTTGTCTCAAAAAATAAAAATAAAAAAAAAGGGGGGGAGGGGGCGGGAACCAACAACAACAACAAAAAACACAAATTGCTTGCAGAAAGGCTTCAGTAGTGTTTGCTCTCACTGGAAGGTCTAAGACTCTGCCACACTGAGTATTATCAACCCAGGAAGTTCAACATCTCATAAGTCAGTTCCAGGAAGAAAATAAAGAGAAAACAAAAGAAGAAAATTATCAGGGGGCAGGTGCAGTGGCTCAAGCCTGTAATCCCAGCACTTTGGGAGGCTGAGGCAGGTGGATCAGTTGAGGTCAGGAGTTCAAAATTGGCCTGGCCAACATGGTGAAACCCCGTCTCTACTAAAAATACAAAAAATTAGCCAGGCATGGTGGTGGGCACCTGTAGTCCCAGCTACTGGGGAGGCTGAGATCACGCCACTGCATTCCAGCCTGGGCAACAACAGCAAAACTCTGCCTCAAAAAAAAAAAAAAAAAAAAAAAAAAAAAAAAGAAAAGAAAAGAAAAAAGAAAGAAAGAAAGAAAAAAGAAAAAGAAAATTATCAATGATATTGGACTGAAAAATATCAACTTGCCATTTTTATAGGTTAAAAAAAAGGTTAAATATCAGCACTTTCATATACGTCAACCTAATAATTAGCGGAAAGATTTGTCAGAACCAAAGGGCATGAACCACGAGCTTGAAAATGCCAAATGAATAAAAGAAGAATCACATTAAGGCACAATATTATAACACTTCAGAGCACTAGGGATAAAGGAAAGATCCTGGAGGATGCATTGGAATCAGGGGGGTGAGGAAAGGGAAGACAGAGAGAGAGAGAGAGAGAGATAGATAGATAGATAGAGAGAGAGAGAGAGAGAGAGAGAGAGAGAGAGAGAGAGAGAGAATGTCACCTTAAAAAGGTGAAGAATTCTAATGCATCAGACATCTCAACAGCAAACTGCCAGTAAATGCTTGAAAGCACTGGAGCAATGTCTTTACAATTCTAGAGAACCTAGAAGTTGCCCAGATAATTATCAGCCAAGTGCAAGGTTTTTCAGACACGTAAGAACTAAATGAAACTACCTCCCAAGTGTCCTTTTGTAGGAAGTTACTGCAGGGTGTGCTTCAGAGAAACAGAGAAGGAACCAAATAAGCAGAACAGGAACTCCAGCCCAGGAGAGTAGAGAAAAGGAAAAAATAAGGATAATAACTATTACTTAAAGAGCAGATTAGGGTGGAAGAAATGAGGGCCAGGAGGGACTGATTCAAGGTACAGGAGGAAGACAGAAGAAACCAAAAGCACATTACCCATTTAGAAAAATTACTACTCTCTGACTGGGCAGACCTGCAGAAACATTTGAAAAAAATAATTGTAGACACAAAGAAGACTAAGCAAATAATTTAAAGTGAGATAATAAAGGGAGAACAAAAAGTAGCTTGAGAAATGAAACAATACTTTTTGTGTTATAATCCTTCTGAAAGGTTGAAGAAGTGGGGAAGGGTAAGAGAACTAAATCCTCAACCATCTCAATAGGTAATCAATAGAAAATAAAAGTTCTGAGCTGAAAAATGACATGATAAGCATACTATTTAGAAATTTTGATGGTAAATTCCAAAGGGAATATAAGAACAAAAAGTGCTATTGGTGATCTTCTCTGGAGTGTGGAACTAGTGTGGGAATTGGGGATAAGAAACAGCTATATTTTGTTATAAAACTTACAGTACTATTTGATTTTTTGCATATATTACTTAGAAAAAATTTAAAATTTAGTACGGTTTAAAAATCCGCTGCTTACCCCTTTCTCCCCACCTTAGAAAAAGCACATGAACTAACCTTTATGTACTTCATAGGTCAGTCATTTTAATTTTTGCCCTGATGTTTATCTGGAAATAAAATCATTTTGGTGTTCTCACAGAACTCTCTGACTCATACCTGGAGATGTATCAGCACATGTGACCTCAGAGATTTCTAGATCTGTCCCATTATTACAAGAAATAATGTAAAGGATTTTATAATTTTCCTCTCTCTTCTTTGAATTTTCTTTCTGGCATTTGTCAGTGGCTGGAGAGAAGGCCTGTTTGACACCAGAGATGGGGCATAGGGTTTTGGTAAAAGTATTAGGATATTACAGCTATAATAGGGTTGGCTAGGGTAAGGGTTCTCATCTACCACAAGTCCCCTAAACTCCCCTAAAACTGTAATTGCACGATGGGCTCTTCCTGCCCACTGCACAAACAAAACCAGTTCCCTGAGACCATGATCTTACAGTAAAGAGAGTTTAATTGACCTGAGGCCAGCCTCAGTTATTACTCAAATCCATCTCCCTGATGGCTTGGGGGTTGAAGTTTTTCAAAGATAGTTTCGTGGGTAGATGTAAATGAAAAATACAATTCTAACCCCCAAAGGAACTGGACAGACCCTTCCTCTCAACCAAGGACATTCAAAAGTAAACCTGAAACACTGTTCAGGCCATGATGGAAATGGGTGATTGGACATGACTCATTATTCCCTCCTTCCTTTGGAATTCAAGTACAGCTGACCAGCATTAACATTAAAACAGAGCCCTTAAGACTGATAAAGGGCCAGGCACAATAGCACACACCTGTAATCCCAGCACTTTGGGAGGCCAAGGCAGGAGGATAGCTTGAGCCCTGGAGTTCGAGACCAGCCTGAGCAATACAGTGAGAACTTGTATCTACAAAAAATAAAAAATTAGTCAGCTGTGGTGGCTCACACCTGTGGTCCCAGCTACTTGGAAAGCCGAGGCAGACGGACTTAAGCTCAGGAGGTCAAGGCTGCAGGAAGACCCCTGATCATGCCACAACACTCCAGCCTGAAAGACAGAGTAAGAACGTGTCTGAATTAAAAAAAAAAAAATCAGTTATTTTTCACATTTTTCTTATTTATTTGTAATAAAAAATAAATTAAATTTTAAAAAAAGACTGGTAAAGCAGACTCTACGTAGCAAGAAGATGCCAACATGACAGCAGGCTCTGACAGATTTTGAAATGTCCCTGCAAAGCTGTCACTTGTGGGGAAAATCTACACTCTGTAGAGAATCTTCTTCCCTTTCCAGGTCTTCTTCCTGATCCAGGAGAGAATTAACTGACACCTTTTTAAAACAAGGATGTTGACATTGATATAGTCAAGATGCAGAATAGTTCAATCACCATAATGATCTCTCATGTTGTCCTTTTATAGCCACATCCAAGAATGTTACATAAATGAAATATGAGATTTTGAAATATGAACTTTGAGACTGAAATTTTTTCACTCAATCTAACTCTCTAGAAATTCATCTCAGTTGTTCAAGTTCAATGATGAGGTGCCCCTCCCCCACCTCCCCCCCAAAAAAAAACAGAAAAAGAAAAAGAAATTCATCCCAGTTGTGATCTGTCTCAAAAGTTTGTTTCTTTTTAATCTCTTGATTACTGGATAATGTTGAATAGTATGGATGTACCATAGTTTGACCATTCACCCACTGAAGACTAATTAGGTTGTTTACAGTTTTTGACTCTTACAAATACTGCTACTAGGAACATTCAATTTTCTTGTGAATGTAAGTTTTTATTTCGCTGGAATAAATACCCAGAGGAACAATTGCTGGGTTACATAGTAGTTGCACATTTAGCTTTTTAGAAGAAACTATCAAACTATTTTTCAGAATGGCTGTATCATCTTACATTTCTATCAGCAGCATATAAATGAACCAGTTTCTCTGTGTCCTTGCCAGCGTTTAAAAAATTTTAGCCATTTTAATAGGCATTGCAGTAGTATCTCATTGTGATTTTAATTTGCATTTTCCAATGACTAGTAATGTTGACAATATTTTCTGGTGCTTATTTGCTACTTGTTTATTTTCTTTGGTGATATGTATCTTCCTGTCTTTTGTCTACTTCCTACTTGGATTGTTTGCTTTTTCACAGTTGAGTCTTGAGAGTTATTTTTGTATTCTAGACACTAGCCTTTTGTTGGATATACGGTTTGCAAATCTCTTCTTTCATCCTGTAGCATTTTTTTTTTGTTTTCTCTTAACTTTATCATTCACAGAGCAAAAGTTTCTTATTTGAATAAAGTCCAGTTTATCAATTTTTCCTTTTTTGAATTGTGCTTTTGGTATTATATCTAAAAACTTCTTGCCTAATCATTAAATATTGAAGTTTTTATCTGTTTTCCCTAAAAGTTTAATAATTTTGAGTTTTACATTTACATTTGTGATTCTTAATTTTTCATAAAGTGTGAGGTTTAAGTGGGGTTTCCTTTTTGCTATGGATGTCCAGTTGCTCCAGTCCTACTTGTTGAAAAGGCTACCCTTTCTCCATTGAATTATCTCTGCATCTGTGTAAAAAATCAACTGTGTATATGTATGTGGCTCTATTTCTTGGTTATCTAGTCTGTTCCATTAATCTATTTGTCTATTTCTCCAGAGTACCACCCAGTTTTAATTACTGTAGTTCTATAATAAGCTTTCAAATCAGGTAGTTATTCTTTGAATTTTATTTTATTTTTTTTTTTGAGCTGGAGTTTCACTCTTGTCACCTAGGGTGGAATGCAGTGCCACGATCTCAGCTCACTGCAACCTCCACCTCCTGGGTTCAAGCAATTCTCCTGCTTTAGCCTCCCAAGCGGCTGGGATTAAAGGCACCCACCACCAAGCCCAGCTAATTTTTATATTTTTGGTAGAGACAGGGTTTCACCATATTGGCCAGGCTGGTCTCAAACTCCTGATCTCAAGTAATCCGCCTGCCTCAACCTCCCAAAGTGCTGAGATTACAGGCTTGAGCCACCGTGCCTGGCCTCCCTTTATCATTTTTTATTGCATCTATTTGATTCTTCTCTCTTTTCTTTTTTATTAATCTGGCTAGTGGTCTATTTTGTTGATCTTTTCAAAAAACCAGATCCTGGATTTATTCATTTTTTGAAGGGTTTGTGTCTGTGTGTCTTTCTCTCCTTCAGTTCTGCTCTGATCTTAGTTATTTTTTGTCTTCTGCTAGCTTTTGAGTTTTTTTGATCTTGCTCCTCTAGCTCTTTCAATTTTGATGATAGGGTGTCAATTTTAGATCTTTCCTTGCTTCTCATGTGGGCATTTATGCTATAAATTTTCCTCTAGACACTGCTTTAAATGTGTCCCAGAGATTCTGGTACATTGTGTCTTCATTCTCATTGGTTTTGAAGAACATCTTTATTTCTGCCTTCATTTCTTTGTTTATCCAGTCAACATTCAAGAGCCAATTGTTCAGTTTCCATGAAGTCGTGTGGTTCTGAGTTAGTTTCTTAATCCTGAGTTCTAATTTAATTGCACTGTGGTCTGAGAGACTATTTGTTATGATTTCCATTCTTTTGCATTTGCTGAGGAGTGATTTACTTCCAATTATGTGGTCAGTTTTAGAGTATATGTGATATGGTGCTGAGAAGAATGTATATTTTGTGGATTTGGAGTGGAGATTTCTGTAAATGTCTATTTGGTTTGCTTGGTCCAGATCTGAGTTCAAGTCCTGGATATCCTTGTTAATTTTCTGTCTTATTGATCTAATATTGACAGTGGAGTGTTAAAGTCTTCCACTGTTATTGTGTGGGAGTCTAAGTCTCTTTGTAGGTGGATAAGAACTTGCTTTATGTATCTGGGTGCTCCTGTACTGGGTGTGTATATATTTAGGATCGTTAGCTCTTCTTGTTGCATTAATCCTTTTACCATTATGTAATGTCCTTCTTTGTCTCTTTTGATCTTTGTTGGTTTAAAGTCTATTTTATCAGAGACTAGGACTGCAACTCCTGCTTTTTTTTTGCTCTCCATTTGCTTGGTAAATCTTCCACCATCCCTTTATTTTGAGCCTATATGTATCCTTGCACATGAGATGGGTTTCCTGAATACAGCACACCAATGGATTTTGACTTTTTATCCAATTTTTCAGTCTGTGTCTTTTGACTGGGGCATTTAGCCCATTTACATTTAAGGCTAATATTGTTATGTGTGAATTTGATCCTGCCATTTTGATGCTAGCTGGTTGTTTTGCCCATTAGTTGACATAGTTTCTTCATTGTGTCAATGCTCTTTACCATTTGGTACATTTTTGGAGTGGCTGGTACTGTTTGTTCCTTCTATGTTTAGTGTTTCTTTCAAGAGCTCTTGTAAGGCAGGCCTGGTGGTGATCAAATCTCTGAGCAATTGCCTGTTCATACAGGATTTTATTCCTCCTTCGCTTATGAAGTTTAGTTTGGGTGGATATGAAATTCTAGGTTGAAAGTTCTTTTCTTTAAGGATGTTGAATATTGGCCCCCATTCTCCTCTAGCTTGTAGGATTTCTGCTGAGAGATCTGCTGTGGGTCTGACGGGCTTCCCTTTGTGGGTAACCCAACCTTTCTCTTTGCATTTTTCCTTAGCATTTTTTCCTTCAGTTCAACCTTGGTGAATCTGACGATAATGTGACTTGGGGTTGCTCTTCTTGAGGAATATCTTTGTGGTGTTCTCTGTATTTCCTGGACTTGAATATTGGCCTGCCTTGCTAGGTTGGGGAAGTTCTCCTGGATAATATCCTGAAGAGTGTCCAGCTTGGATTCATTCTTTCTGTCACATTCAGGTACACCTATCAAACGTAGATTGGGTCTTTTCACATAATCCCATATTTCTTGGAGGCTTTGTTCATTTCTTTTTACTCTTTTTTTCTCTAAGCTTGCCTTCTCATTTTATTCCATTGAGTTGATCTTCAATCTCTGATACCCTTTTTTCCTGCTTGGTCAATTCGGCTATTGAAACTTGTATATGCTTTGTAAAATTCTCATGTTGTGTTTTTCAGCTCCATCAATTCATTTATATTATTCTCTAAGCTGTTTATTCTTGTTAGCATTTAGTCAAACCTTTCTTCAAGGTTCTTAGTTTCTTTGCATTGGGTTAGAACATGTTCTTTTAGCTCAGAGAAGTTTGTTATTACCTACTTTCTGAAGCCTGTTTCTGTCAATTCATCAGACTCATTCTCCATCCAGCCTTGTTCCTTTGCTGGTGAGGAGTTGTGATCCCTTGGAGGAGAGGCATTCTGGTTTTGGGTGTTTTCATCCTTTTTCCACTTGTTTCTTCCCATCTTTGCAGATGTCTCTACCTGTGGTCTTTGTAGTTGGTGACTTTCAGATGGGGCTCTGAGTGGATGTCCTTTTTGTTGATGATGAAGTTATTTCTTTCTGTTTTTTAGTTTTCCTTTGAACAATCAGGCCCCTTTGCTGTAGGACTGCTGGACATCCACTCCAGACCCTGCTTGCCTGGGGATCACCTGCAGCAGCTGCAGAACAGTAAGGGTTGCTGCCAGTTTCTTCTTGTGTTATCTTTGTCCCAGAAGGATACCTGCCAGATGTCAGCCTGAGCTCTCCTTTTTGAGGTGTCTCTTTGGATATATGGGGGTCAGGGAGCTGCTTGAGGAGACAGTTTGTCCATCCTAGGAGCTCAAGTGTGAGCTCCATTGTTCTGTTCAGAGCTGCTGGGCAGGTACATTTAAGTCTACTGCAGTGGAACTCATAACTGCCTTTTTTCCCCAGGTGCTCTATCCTGAGAAGATGGGGCTTTATTTGTAAGTTCCTGACATGCTGCTGCCTTTTTTCAGCAATGCCTTGCCCAGCAAGGAGGTAGCCTAGTCACAGTCTGATAGCAGAGGAATTGCTGAGCTGCCATGGGCTCTGCCCAGCTGCTGTGTGAACTTCCTTGTGGTTTTGTTTATAGAGGTATAGTTAGAATTGCCTTGGTAATGGTGGTCTGCCTCAGTAATGGAGGACTGTCTTGGTAATGGTGGACTGCCTCAGTAATGATGACTGCCTCGGTAGTGGTAGACTGCTTCAGTAATGGTGGATGCCCTTCCCCTCACTGAGCTGGACTGTCCTGAGTCCATCTGTGCTTGCTGTGAAATTCTCAGTCCAGAGTATTTCCGATTGCTGGTCTTTAGAGAACATGCTGAGCCAGATCACCTGGCTCCCTGTTTCAGCTCCCTTATTTTCTGTTGAATGGGTGACTCTGTCTCCCGGGTGTTCCAGGAACCAGTTGAAACAGCACCCAGATTTGTGTGAGTTTTTGTGCGGAGACCCACTGTGCCAGCTGAAACAGCCATGCTGGAGACTTGTAGTGCTTTTCCGCCCAGAAATCTCCTGGTCTGTGGGCAGTAAAAAACCCATCTGGAAATGCGGTGATCATTCACCCTCTGTGTTCTCACTAGGAACTGCACTCCAGAGCTGTTCCTATTCAGCCATCTTGGATTGTCTCCCCATTTCTTTTCTTTTTAGAGAAATTTCTTGAGTCATTCTATTAGGATAGGTCCACTGGTGACAAATTCTTGATTTTCCTTCATCTAAAAACATCTTGATTTCAGCACTTAAAAATGTTGTGCCACAGATGTCTGAAACTCTATTCATTTATTTTTTTGTTTTGTTTTGTTTTTGAGATGGAGGTTGCATTGACCAGGGACATCAAGTAGAATTACCACCAATGAAATCTGGATGAGGTTTGTTGTCAGGAGCTCAAGGTGTAACTAGTTCGGAGAATCATTTATGTCTCAACTAGGAACTAATGTGGGGAAGAGAGAGATGGCAGAAAGTTTAAGGCTTCCCTGCATCAGTTCTATCTTTGCTCCCCACAGACCTTGGTCCTGTTTTCAATAATGACTGAGTGTCTGCCTCTTTGCTCTTTTTCCATCTCCCCACTCTGTCTGCCTCATTTATTCCTCTGGGCCTCAGCCTTCTTCCTCCTTTTTCTCTCTTGCCACATACTCCTTCAGTTTCTCATCCTGCCCACAAGTCAGCTCAGCCAGAAAAACTGGAACAGGGAATTCAAAGGCACAGTCATAGTGACTTTCTCTGTTTGACAAAGATTTGTTAGAAGCAAATGCTTGTTCCTTGGTGTCAAAAAGAAAAACTAGCGCTCAAAGAATTTTCTCAGCAAGGCAATTTTACTTTCTGTAGAAAGGGTGCTTCTCAGAAGTCTGATTGCCACAAGAGCACATCGAACAAAGAAAAGCAGAAGTTCCTATCCCTGATACTGGGTTCTATCTCCATTGGCTGGAGATGGACCACACAATCTAGACTGATCCTGACTGGCTAAAAACTTTAAACTTTCCTAAATAGGTAAACATGTGATGGAGAACAAAGAAAGGAAGAGAGTTGTTTACAGGAAACTAGGAGAATGGTAAAATTTCCAAATAAGGAAGAGGCATAGGCTATAAGCTGGGAAATGCCTGGGCATGTTCAGACACATCTGAGCAGGCTATAGGCCAGAACAAATAACTTGGTTAAAATACAAGGACATAGAATGTGCTTACTCCCTTACTATATATAACAGCTATAAAGGGCTTAATAAAGAGTTATTAGCAAAAAGCAAAGAAGCTTGAAGAAAGTTAGTTTTTAAAAGAAACTATTATTTAACAAAAAGGGAAACTTTGAAGAGGAATGTTTTACTTTTTACAGATTCCTAGCTACATGCTGTTGCCTGAGGTGACTTCCTTAGAATGTAGGCGGGATATGGAGGTTGAAGTGAGTCAAGATCACACCACTGCACTCCAGCCTGGGCAACAGAGTGAGATTCCATCTCAAAAAAAAATTTTTTAATTAAAAAATAAAATTATCAGAAGAGCCCATCTCTCTGTTTGGAAAGTGGGTGTGTCTGTTCTCTTGCAGGACTTCCTGTTTCTGCAGGTTCTTCCTCCACCCCCTGAGCTTTGGAAGCCACTGGATGCCCATGTCGATCTGTCAGCTATCACACAGCGTCCTTGTTAACTCTCTTCTTTTCTTCTCCAGGGACCCTGCCATTGAGACTGCTGTGTCCTCCTGGTACAGTTGATATTTCTCATAATTTGCTGGGTGTGGCCATTGTATTCAGGTATCAAGCAGTGGAGATATAGGGAATCTCACTTTCATTTTATTGTATAGCCTTCAAATATACCATCTCCACAATGACAATTTATTATATTTTTAAGGAGCAACACATTTTCCTAAGCATGTTTACACATATTATCTCATTAAATCACAATGTCCTCATAAAGGCTTCTTATTCTTTTCTTTCTTTTTTTTTTTTTTTTTTTTTGAGACAGGGTCTCACTCTGTTGCCCAGGCTGGAGTGCCATGGTGTGATCATGGCTCACTGCAACCTCCATCTCTCCAGGTTTAGGTGACTCTTCCACCTCAGCCTCTTGAGCACCTGGGATCACAGGCATGTGCCACCACACTCGGCTAATTTTTTGCATTTTCTGTTGAGACAGTTTCACCATGTTGGCCAGGCTGGTCTTGAAGTCCTGGGCTCAAGCAAATATCCCAGCTTGGCCTCCCAAAGTGCTGAGATGACAGGTGTGTCACTGGACCCAACCCTCATGAAGGCTTTATTCCCATTTTACATATGAAGATCCTAGTCCCTTGTCAAAATGTGACCAGCCACACTGGCATCACCTAGGAGCTTATTAGAGATGCAGAATCTTAGGCTCAGACCTGCTGAGTCATAATCTGCCACTTAACACAGTCCCAGGTGATTTGGGCACACATTAAAGTTTGAGAAGCACTGGACTAAACCTAAGAAAGGTTTAGTGACTCCGAGGTTTCCAGAGCAATGTGGTAGCCCAGTTGGGACAAGGCTCCGGAGACTCAGAGAAATGCTTTCCTTAAAATAATGCTTCACTCCCTGCTGGAAGGCACACCCATTCTTTAGGGGCAGCTCCCAGACATCCTCCACATTCTTACCCTGAAGACTCAGGCAGAATCAGGAGTCCCTTTTCCTCCTGAAGCCCCTCATGTATTCCTCTGTCACAGTAATGAACGCATTTGGCCTTGTAACAAGATGGAGAATAAAAGGAAGAATAAAATAGTATTTCACAAACTGCTCTTCCATGCAAGGAACAGGATGAATATTATCAGGAGTGAAGAAGAAAAGTGTCTTGACTTTCTATGTTTATCCTTAACGTGGGAGCATTTTTCCTTGGGGAGGCGTGGACTCTTCCTAGTCTCCCCTTAAGAGTTCTTCATGTGGCCCAGGTACTGAGTGTAAGATAGACTTGGAGAGGCCACGGGTTCTGGATGCTTAGCACTACTTTGGCCTCACAGTTTTTTCCTTTTTTTTCTCCCCAACTTTATAATGATAAACTCAGGCTTCCTTTTGTACCATTTTTGCAATGCAGGTGCTTTTTGCAAGTCAATGGATGAGAATTACAAGTGAGGCTTAGTAAATTAACCTACAATTTAATCATTCACAAAATGAAAATGTCTCTGCTTTGAATTAGTTCTTGATAGTAATTTTCTATTTCTTAAAAACTTGTAATTGAAATGATGGCATGTCTTTATTAAAGAAAACTTTGAGAATAATAAGGAATAATCCTATATAAGATTATTTTAACTTCTGCCTGTTTCATTCTGGATGCACCCACACTCATCCATGCTTCACAAAGAGACTGTCATAGTATACATGCCACCTTAATCGTAGAGATTTCTCTGGGTTTCTACATAGTTTTCACAATGATACTTTCTTCTTTCGTTACTCATCATTCTTCAAAGGACCATTACCTCCTGGAACTTCTGTGATAAAAGGGCTGTGGTTGCTAAGCTTCTTAAGTGGGGAAATCATATAATTTAATCTTTTTATTCCTTCTAATGGCAAATCAGTTCTGAGAATATGCTATGCACTTAAGTGCTTGTAGCCTTGGGAAAAGGTGCTGAGCATGTTTGTAGAAGATAAATTCTGGGAATAAAGCACCATCAAAAGGCTAAGAGGTTTAGCCAGGCATGGTGGCCTGTGCCTGTAGTCCCAGCCACTCTTGAGGCTGAGGCAGGAGAATCACTTGAACCTGGGAGGTGGAGGCTGCAGTGAGTCGAGACCATGCTGCTACACTCCAGCCTTGGTAACAGAGCAAGACTCTGTATCAAAAAAAAAAAAAAAAAAACAACACACACACAAACAAAAAACCACTAAGAGATCTAATCAATTCTCAAAGGGAGTATGAATTTCCTGAAAATGCAACTAAAAATAGTTATTAACTACATTCCTCCTTCGAAACAGAATTGTGACTATATCCTTTTTTGCATGCTGACAGTTGTCCTGCCTACGAATATGAAGGAAATAAATAGTAGTTAAAAAAAATCTGTTTCTTGCTATGCGTTGTCATCAATGTGTGAAATTATGTAGATGGCAAAAACTTTCCTGATAAACTGGCTTTACTATTAATAACATACAAGCTTTTCTTAAACTCCAGGTTTTTCTAGCACTTTTTGCTAAGCAAATGCGTTTTCACCCTATAAATCACTGAGGGACTGACTTACAGTTGAAAACTATAGAAAATACAGAAAGGCTTCCTCTAGTCTGATCCACAACTCTTCTTAATGTTATTGCATGAGAATTTTTAATGCAGGACAGTAAGAAAAGCACCCCCGGCAGTGCTTCAGAAGACCTGAGTCCTGGCTCTGGCTCTACCACGAAATTACTGTGTGATTTTGGATGAGTCACTTAGCCTCTCTGGACTTAAATATTACCACTTTGAAAGAAAGGGAGGGAGAGAAGATCAGCCAGATGATCCGAGGTCATTTTCTGCCTTAATACTCTATGACAAGTATCTGTGATAGTAGTAATTTCTACATTTACACTTAGGGCGTATTTAAATACAGTCTTTTCTTTCTCTATATTTTGGGGAAAAGGGGGTCAAATATGCTGCTGGTCTCCTTTTCCCTTTGACATGAAATGCAGTCTTTTGAACCTTTGGAGGGACCCAGTAAAACTGAATTTAGATGGGATGTCCCTAATGTATCTGATCCTGCATTTTCAGAATCCATTGAATGTGCAGCAGAAGGCAGACTTGCAGAGGCACTGATTGGTTCTGGAGGTGTCACACTACGTTGGCTTTGTAGTTTGGTTTCTGCTGCTTTCCCATAGAATTCCTGAATCCCAGCTGTAGGCCCAAAGGTGAGGGACCAAGGCTTGTCTTAATTAACTAGGTTACAGTTTGTCTTCAGTCAGGAAGTTGTGGGTTGAATAATCGTAAACTCAATAGATGAAATCTTAATTCCTAGAACTTGTAAATGTTACTTTACTTGGGAGAAGAGCCTCTGCAGATGTGCTTAAGTCAAGGGTCAAATGAGATGGGGAGATTATCATGGATACCTGAATGGGTCCTAAATGCAATCATGAGTGACCTCATAAATTACGGGCAGGGTGAGATCTGATGCTGACACATGGTGGAGAAGATGTGAAAATGGTGGAGACTGGAATGATGTGGCCACAAGCCCCAGGTTTGCTGGGCAACCACTAAGAGCCAGAAGTGGCAAGGAAAAATTTGCCCTTCAAGCAACCAGAAGGAGACAGTCCTACTGGATTACAGCCATCTGGCCTCCAGAACTGGGGTAGAATACACGTCTGCTGTTTTAAGCCACTAAGTTGGTGGTAATTTGTTAACAGCAGCCACAGGAAACAAATACACAGGGGACAGTAGGTGAGTGTCCAGACCTGCAGGGGCCCATATCACCACTCAGATGTGACCCCGGAACACAGAAAGAGGGGCATCCTTCCATTCTGGCTGTGCAGTTCTTTCCCCCAACTCTTCACCAGACGCCCACATCTCCATCTTGCAGCGTTCTCTCCGTTCAACTATTTCTTAAGAAGTTGTTGTGCACCAAACACTGTGCTAAGCATGGAGGAGCCGCTGATAAAAGAATCCTTGGGAACTGAAAATAGAGTGTTTTCGGTTGAGATCAGCTTGCACTAGAAACTGGGTTTCGGGAGTATTCCACCTTAGTCCCTCAAGCCTTGCTTAACTGGGCTGTGGAGGGGAAGGTGGCTTCCCCCACTCCTGCCTACACTGATGAGGCAGGCCTCATAGTTCCCACCATCATGACACAGACTAGCAATACCTGAGGGCCCTGAGTTCTCCATTAGCTCACCATTGATCTTTTCTTATCACATAAAAAACTCTCAGAAAAGCTGGGTTTTCCCCAAACTGCGTCAAAACATGAATGATGGTGAGGGGGATTACCAAGGTATAAATTCAGGTACCAGTAGATATTTCCTTTTTTTTTTTTTTAGAAACAGGTCAGTGGTGCGATCATAGCTCACTTCAAACTGCTGGACTCAAGTGATTCTCCCACTTCAGCATCCCAAGTAGCTGGGACTACAAGGGCATGCCACCAAGCGTGGCTAATTTTCTGAAGAAATTTTGTAGGGATGATGTATTAGCCATCTTCACACTACTGTAAGGAAAGACTGAGATTGGATAATTTATAAAGGAAAGAGGTTCACTTGACCCATAGTTCTGCAATGCTGGGGAGGCCTCAATAAACTTGCAATCATGGCAGAAGACAAAAGGGAAGCAGGCACCTTCTTCACAGGTCGGCAGGATGGACTGAGTGCAGACAGGGAAATGCCAGATGTTTATAGAACCATCAGATCAGATCTCGTGAGACTCACACACTATCACGAGAACAGCATGGGAGAAACCCCCCCCTCCCCCCGTGATCCAATACCTGCACCTGGTCCTGCCCTTGACACATGGGGATTATCAGGATTATAATTCAAGATGAGATTTGGGTGGGGACACAGAGCCAAACCGTATCAGATGGGGTCTTGCTATGTTGACCAGTCTGGTCTTGAACTCCTAGGCTCAAGTAATCCTCCCAGCCTCAGCCCGTAAAGTGCTGGAATTACAGATGTGAGCCACTGTTCCAGGCCTCCAGCAGATATTTCTACAGCATTCCTCCAGGAATGAGTGGAGGAGACTCTGGAACTTCTGTGGTCTGGAACTTCCAACTGGGACTCATTTTCAGTCTCCTGGGACAGGGGAAACTGACTTAAAGCGATTTTCTTTCTTTCTTTTTTTTTTTTTCAAGACGGAGTTTCGCTTTTGTTACCCAGGCTGGAGTGCAATGGCGTGATCTCAGCTCACTGCAACCTCTGCCTCCTGGGTTCAGGCAATTCTCCAGCCTCAGCCTCCAGAGTAGCTGGGATTACAGGCACGCACCACCATGCCCAGCTAATTTTTTGTATTTTTAGTAGAGACGGGGTTTCACCATGTTGACCAGGATGGTCTCGATCTCTTGACCTCGTGATCCACCCGCCTTGGCCTCCCAAAGTGCTGGGATTACAGGCGTGAGCCACCTTAAAGTGATTTTCAAAGGGCGTTCCTGTTGAAAGAGCTAATCTCTGGATCTTAACGTCCATTTTTGACCCAATACATACTGTGACCCAAAGCCCCTGACACTTGCCAATTTTAAAATGATGAAATTAAGAGTCTGGGCATTGTGATCTCTTGGATGGGACTTGAAGTCTAGCTTTCAGCTTACTAGTTGGGTGACTACGGGCAAGTCACCTAATTTCTCTGAGCTTCAAAGGTCAAACTTCTCTGAGGTCAAAATGTGTGATACTCTGAACCTATCACAGTGGACAAGGAGATGAAAAGTTCTCATTGATCAGACTTGAGTCAGGGGTCTCCCTTTTGATGGCGTGTGTTGCAGTGTGATTGGCAGCATGACCATTAACACATAGAATGGAGGTGGCATGAATGCTCCCTCATCTCAATATTCATTTAAAGAAAACATGTTCAACAGTCATTACATTATAATTCTTGTTGCCATAGGATAAAAAGAGGGAAATTTTAATAATGAGTATGATATTTTCAATGAACAATTTGTGAATAATGGCATCACTCTAATAGAAACTATTACTGCTACCATTATAATCTGAATATAAAAACACACATACAACATACACACACATTTGTGTATGCTGCATATCATGGAGGAAAGCCAGTCCTGGTATAAATTATACAACTTAAAAATAATAATGGAATTATAATTTCATTTTAATATTATTTTCAATTAAAATATTTAATGGACTATCTTTTAGAGGTTTTAAGTTATACAACTTAAAAATAATAATGGAATTATAATTTCATTTTAATATTATTTTCAATTAAAATATTTAATGGACTATCTTTTAGAGGTTTTAAGTTTACAGAAAATCTAGGTAGATGACCAGGCACGGTGGCTCACACCTGTAATCCCAGCACTTTGGGAGGCTGAGGCGGGTGGATCACCTGAAGTCAGGAGTTTGAGACCACGCTGGCCAACATAGAGAAAACCCCATCTCTACTAAAAACACAACAAAATTAGCCTGGCGTGGTGGCAGGCGCCTGTTATCCCAGCTATTTGGGAGGCTGAGGCAGAAAAATTGCTTGAACCCGGAAGGCAGAGTTTGCAGTGAGCTGAAATTGTGCCACTGCACTTTACCTGGGCAACAGAGTGAGACTCTGTCACAAAAACAAAAACAAACAAACAAAAAATCTAAGTAGCCAACATGGGAAATTCCCATTAACCCCTGTATTAGTCTACTAGGACTTCCATGACAAAATCCTATAGGCTAGGCAGCTTAAACAACAGAAATGTGCTTTCTCACAGTTCTGAAGGCCAGAAGACCAAGGTGCCCACATGTTTGGTTCCTAATGATGCCTGTTTACCTGACTTGCAGACTGCCACCTTCTCCCTGTATCCTCACATGGCCATTCCTCTGTGCACTGGGAGGCAAGAGGAAGTGCACGGAAGAATCCCCTCCCAAAGTGCTGGGATTACAGGTGTGAGCCACCATGCCTGGCCATCTACCAAGATTTTCTGTAAACTTAAAACCTCTAAAAGAGAGTCCATTAAAAATTTTAATTGAAAATAATATTAAAATGAAATTATAATTCCATTATTATTTTTAAGCAAGCTCTGGTGTGTAGTCCTCTACCTAGAAGACCCCAGTCCTATTGGATTAGGGCCTCTCTGTTTTTGTTTTTGTTTTGTTTTGAGATGGAGTTTCGCTCTTGTTACCCAAGCTGGAGTGCAATGACGCAGTCTCAGCTCACTGTAACCTCCGCCTCCTGGGTTCAGGCAATTCTCCTGCCTCAGCCTCCTGAGTAGCTGAGGGCCTCTCTTTTAACCTTCATGAGGGCGGAGTCCTACAGAGAGACTAACTTCTCTGCTCTGTCACTTCCAGAGAAGCTGCCATTCATTGAGCTGCACTCACACATGCGGGTACAGACTGTGAAAAAGGAATTGGCAACACTGAAACCTCTAGAATAAAGGCTGTCACTAAGGTATGTGCTATACGCATCCTTGGGGAAGAAGGGCATGAGTAGGCAGGGGCATTTTTATTTCTTTAGGGGATAGGGAAAGGGAATTCAGAGGTCTAGCACAAGAGGTAAAAAAAATCTCTTTATCTTTGCATTTGCACACAAAAAACCCCTGTTTGCTTGCTTGTGCTTTCAAATTATAGAAAGGTAGCAGAGTGGATTGGGATGTCTGAATGTAAAGGAAACAAACGCCTTGGGAAAATATGCCTGGATTGAAATTGCATTAAATGTATATATCAATTTGAGAGGAATTTTCAAGTTGTATCATTTTTATGTAACTGAATTGCATTGTTATTAGGTTTATTCCTAGTAATGCTAGTAATGTTCATTGCTAGGATAGCCGTTGTAATTTTTTTCTGGTACTTAGGAAAGCAATTAAAAGAATAAACAGGAATATTTTGCAGATATATCTCTAAAACAATAACCAAAATATAAAAGGAGAAACAACATTATATCATTTATGTAAGTTAAAAGTAAACACACAAAAATACATATTGTTCATGGATATATATATATGTAAGATGTAAAAGTACGGGGGGAAATTGTTTGGAATGATACATACGAAATTGGTTTCAGTGGCTGTTTCTGGGTATGGGGATAAGCTGTGTAGTTAAAGGGAACATTAGCTTAACCTCTATTGCATTAGAAAGAAAAAAAGAGGGGTGGAAGAAAGGAAGAGAGGGAAGAAGAAAAAAAAGGGAAGAAGTGAAAAAAAAGACCGAAAGCACTGTGACAGTGTTGGCAGCTGCTAATTCTAGGTGATGGAACTGCAGGCATTTACATTTCCTTTGTAAGTTTTGGCTTCTCTCGTCTCAGCTAACTCTCCTGTACTAACTTGGGTTTACACAACAAAATACAATAGAAACAACAGAAAATGTTGTTTAACATACTTCTGAAGGCTGGAAGTCCCCAGACCAAGATGCCAACGCGGTTGGTTTCTGGTGAGGCTTCTCTACCTGGCTTGCTGATTTCAGCCTTCTTACTGTGTCCTCACATGGTCTTTTTTCTGTGCACAAGGAGAGAGAAGTTTCTTGTGTCTCTTTCTCTTCTACTAAGGACACTAGTTCTGACAGATTAGAGCCCTGCCTTTTTTGTTTTTGTTTCTGTTTTCTTTTTTTTGAGCAGAGTCTCACTCTGTCACCCAGGATGGAGTACAGTGGCATGATCTCGGCTCGCTGCAACCTCTGCTTCCTGGGTTCAAGCAGTTCTCATTGCTTGAGGCCTCAGCCTCCCATGGTAGCTGGGATTACGGGTGTGTGCTACCATGTCTGGCTAATTTTTGTAATTTTAGTAGAGACAGGGTTTTGTCATGTTGGCCAAGCTTGTCTCAAACTCCTGGCCTCAGCCTCCCAAAGTGCTGGGATTATAGGCACAAGTCACTGCAACATCAAGTGCGCTGCCTTTTTAACTTTATTTACCTTTTTTTTAAGACAGAGTCTCAGTCTGTCAGCCAGGCTGGAGTGCAGTGGTGTGATCTCGGCTCACCCCAACCTCCGCCTCTTGGGTTCAAGCAATTCTCCTGTCTCAGTCTCCTGAGTAGCTGGGATTACAGGCACCTGCCACCACGTCTGGCTAATTTTTATTATTTATTTATTTACTTTTAGACAGAGTTTCGCTCTTGTTGCCCAGGTTGGAATGCAATGGCGCAACCTTGGCTCACTGCAACCTCTGCCTCCCATGTTCAAGTGATTCTCCTGCCTCAGCCTCCCAAGTATCTGGGATTACAGGCACCCACCACCATGCCCAGCTAATTTTTTTTTTTTTTTTTTGTATTTTTAATAGAGAAGGGGTTTCACCATGTTGGTCAGGCTGGTCTCAAACTCCTGACCTCAGGTGATCCATCCACCTCAGCTACCCAAAGTGCTGAGATTATAGGCATCAGCCACCATGCCCAGCCTATCATGTAAACTTAATACGTCTTTAAAAGCCCTATCTCCAAATAGTCACACTCACGCTGGGGGTTCAGCACTTGTGAATGTGTGAATTTGGGGAGAACACAATTCAGTTCATAACATCCCCCTAATTTTTTAAAAACAAAAATGTTTTTAAGGAGTGAACGTCTTTTATGTTTCTCTGTGACCAGGTCCCGCTGACTAGATGGATTATACACTTGACCCCAGTGTGACAATGACCGACTACTACTACCCTGATAGCTTCTCAAGCCCCTGTGATGGGGAACCTATCCAGCGAAATGGCAAGTTGCTCCTTGCTGCCTTTTATTGCCTCCTGTTTATATTCAGTCTTCTGGGAAACAGCCTGGTTATCCTGGTCCTCGTGGTGTACAAGAAGCTGAGGAGCATCACAGACATATACCTCTTAAACCTGGCCCTGTCTGACCTGCTTTTTGTCTTCTCCTTCCCCTTTCAGACCTATTATCAGCTGGGTGAGTGGGTGTTTGGGACTGTAATGTGCAAGGTGGTGTCTGGCTTTTATTACATTGGCTTCTTCAGCAACATGTTTTTCACCACCCTCATGAGTGTGGACAGGTACCTGGCCATTGTCCATGCCGTGTATGCCATAAAAGTGAGGACGATCAGGATGGGCACAGTCCTGAGCCTGGTAGTATGGCTAACCTCTATTATGGCTACCATCCCACTGCTAGTGTTTTACCAAGTGGCCTCTGAAGATGGTGTTCTACAGTGCGATTCATCTTACAATCAACAGACTCTGAAGTGGAAGATCTTCACCAACTTTGAAATGAACATCTTAGGCTTGTTGATCCCCTTCACCGTCTTTACATTCTGCTACATTAAAATTCTGCACCAGCTGAAGAGGTGTCAAAACCACAACAAGACCAAAGCCACCAGGCTGGTGCTCATTGTGGTCATTGCATCTTTACTTTTCTGGGTCCCATTCAACATGGTTCTTTTCCTGGCTTCCCTGCACAGCATGCGCCTCTTGGGTGGATGTGTCATGAGCCAGCAGCTGATTTATGCCACCCATGTCACAGAAATCATTTCCTTTACTCACTGCTGCGTGAACCCTGTTATCTATGCTTTCATGGGAGAGAAGTTCAAGAAACACCTCGCAGAAATATTTCAGAAAAGCTGCAGCCATATCTTCCTCTACCTAGGAAGACAGACACCCAGGGAGAGCTGTGAAAGGTTATCATCCTGCCAGCAGCATTCCTCCTATTCCTCCAGCATAGACTACATTTTGTGAGGATCAGTGAAGACTAAATATAAAACCTTTCTCTTGAATGGCATGCTAGTAGCAGTGAGCAGAGGTGTGGGTGTGAAAGGTTTCCGAAGAAAAGTGCAGCATCAAGGATGCCATATATGTTGTTGCCAACACTTGGAACACAACGACTAAAGACACAGTTGTGCATGCCCGGCACAACCTCGAGCCTGTGATTGTGTTTATTGATGATGCTGAACAAGTGATAACTTTGCTTTTTTTTTTGAGACGGAGTTTCACTCTTGTTACCCAGGCTGGAGTGCAATGGCGCAATCTCGGCTCACCGCAACCTCCGCCTCCTGGGTTCAGGCAATTCTCCTGCCTCAGCCTCTTGAGTAGCTGGGATTACAGGCACGCGCCACCATGCCCAGCTAATTTTTCTATTTTTAGTAGAGACGGGGTTTCACTATGCTGACCAGGATGGTCTCGATCTCTTGACCTTGTGATCCACCCGCTTCGACCTCTCAAAGTGCTGGGATTACAGGCGTGAGCCACCGCGCCCGGCAACTTTGAAGGATTCTGTACGCCAAACAAAAAAAAAAGTCTGACCCCCTTACATAAGCAAAAACATACCCTCAGAGCCTGTCAGTAGGCTGGAAGAAGAGGATACTGAAGCTTTTGACATCAATGCTGAAGCTCCAGTTGTTCATGCAGTGACTGATGGTGAGAAAGCTGAAGTGGTTCTGAATCGAGGTGACTGGGATTACAGTGACAACGGAGATGCTGCTGTTAACTGCAGAAAGAGTGCCTGTAGATGACATGGCGAAATATGCGACGGGCTCACGGAGGGCTAGAGCAGCATGCATTCATAACAGGACGAGAAGCGATGTTGGCTTACAAAACCAGAGGGAGACTTCTAGACGAAAACCACCGTTGACGGGCAGATGCCTCTGGTGGAGACATTGAAAAGCCATCCAGCAGAATGCCTCATCCTCCCTGGAGGACCCGCTTTCTGATCCCTCAGCTGTGTCTGGTGTTTCTTCTCATGTAAGAAAATAAAAATAAAAATAAAAATATTGGTATGTAACTACAGAAAAAAATTAAAACTATAGATTGGACAGTAACCTTTCAATCAAAACTCAGTATCGTAAGTAGAGACTGAAAGCTTACTGCTGTTGGTTGAACAGCTGATACAGGTATTCTGCTGCTCCTGCTGATGCTTAGTTCATGACACGTTGTTCTCTCACTATTAATGGTGTGTCATATTTTTTACTATTAAGTACTTATATGAGAGTAAGTGTAAGAAAATGATTGCTTATCAGTAGTATCAATGATTAACTTAATATCTGAATCCCTTTAATTCAGAACCATTTCAGCTATTTCACCATTAGTCAATGAATGAATAACTGCAGCGTCATTATTTACGTCAAAAACCTCAATATCCACTTCTTTCAGGCTACTGCAGACTCTGTAAGTATATTTTTTGCATATGTAAGGAGGTCAGGGATTTTTCTTTTTTTTTTGGCTTGGCATACAGAATTCTTCAAATTTGTTCAACATCGTCCATAGACACAACCACAGGGCAGAGGTTGTGCCAGGCATGCACAACTACCTCTCTAGTCATTGTGTTCCGAGTGTTGGCAACTACATATATGGCATACTTCAGATGAGGTCAGAGTCAGGAAAGATGATGGTGCAAACAGTCACAAATATTCTACATGGGTGGCTGAGGCAGTGACACCTTTGCTTTCTGATGATTCAACATATACAGACTTTGTTGCATGCACAAATTTATTTAAAGCTTTGGCTGGACACAGTGGATCACCCCTATAATCCCAGCACTTTGGGAGGCTGAGGCGGGCAGATCACTTGAGGTCAGGAGTTTGAGACCAACCTCACCAATATGGTGAAACCTCCTCTCTACTCAAAATACAAAAATTAGCCTTTCTGCCCATGGACGCTGCCAAAAAAGTATTGTTAAAGTCTCTCTTCTCCCTGCCATCATGTCTAAGTCAGAGTCTCCTAAAGAGCCTGAACAGCTGAGGAAGCTCTTCATTGGAGGGTTGAACTTTGAAACAACCCATGAGAGCCTGGGGAGCCATTTTGAGCAATGGGGAACGCTCAGGGACTGTGTGGTAATGAGAGAGCCAAACACCAAGCGCTCCAGGGGCTTTGGGTTCATCACATATGCCACTGTGGAGGAGGTGGATGCAGCCACGAATGCAAGGCCACACAAGGTGGATGCAAGAGTTGTGGAAACAAAGAGCTGTCTCAAGAGAAGATTCTTGAAGACCAGGTGTGAAAAAGATATTTGTTGGTGGCATTAAAGAAGACATGAAGAACATCACCTAAGAGATTATTCTGAACAGTATGGAAAAATGGAAGTGACTGAAATCATGACTGAGAGAGGCAGTGGCAAGAAAAGGGGCTTTGCCTTAGTAACCTTTGACAACCATGACTCTGTGGATAAGAGTGTCATTCAGAAATACCACACTGTGAATGGCCACAACTGTGAAGTTAGGAAAGCCCTGTCAAAGCAAGAGATGGACGGTGCTTCATCCAGACAACGAGGTCCAAGCGGTTCTGGAAACTTTGGTGGTGGTCGTGGAGGTGCTTTCGGTGGGAATGACAACTTTGGTTGTGGAGGAACCTTAAGTGGTTGTGGTGGCTTTGGTGGCAGCCGTGGTGGTGGTGGATATGGTGGCAGTGGGGATGGCTATAATGGATTTGGTAATGATGGAAGAAATTTTGGAGGTGGTGGAAGCTACAGTTATAACAATCAGTCTTCAAATTTTGGACCATGCAGGGAGGAAACGTTGGAGGCAGAAGCTCTGGCCCCTATGGTGGTGGCGGCCAATACTTTGCCAAACCACGAAACCAAGGTGGCTGTGGCGGTTCCAATAGCAGCAGTAGCTATGGCAGTGGCAGAAGATTTCAATTAGGAAACAAGGCTTAGCAGGAGAGGAGAGCCAGAGAAGTGACAGGGAAGCTACAGGTTACAACAGATTTGTGAACTCAGCCAAGCACAGTGGTGGCAGGGCCTAGCTGCTTCAAAGAAGACATGATTTAGACAAACACTTATGGGCAAAAAACTCGAGGACTGTATTTGTGACTAATTGTATAACAGGTTGTTTTAATTTCTGTCCTGTGGAAAGTGTAAAGCATTCCAACAAATGGTTTTAATGTAGTTTTTTTTTTTTTGCACCCATGCTGTTGATTGCTAAATGTAATAGACTGATAGTGATACTTAATAAATGTCTTTTTTTTAATGAGCTGTGTAAAGTTAGTCTACTCTGAAGTCATCTTGGTCAATTTCCTCAACAGTGTGAAGTTAGCATTTCTTCAGGGTGATGCCAGGTTCTATTTGGAATTTATATACAACCTGCTTGGGTGAAGAAGCCACTGTCTTTAGAAACCTTGGTGTCATTGAACTAACTGATAGTTACTGTTGTGACCTGAAGTTCACCATTAAAAGGGATTACCCAAGCAAAATCAAGGGATTACTGGTTATAAAAATGCAATCCTGTACAATGTATCTAAATTGAATAATGGTACCAGATAAAATTATAGATGGGAATGAAGCTTGTGTATCATCCATTATCATGTGTAATCAATAAACGATTTAATTCTCTTGAAAAAATACAAATACAAATACAAAAATTAGCCAGGTGTGGTGGCTTGTGCCTGCAGTCCCAGCTACTTGGGAGGCTGAGGCAGGAGAGTCACCTGAACCCAGGAGGCAGAGTTTGCAGTAAGCAGAGATAATGCCCCTGTTCTCCAGCCTGGGCAACAGAAAGATACTCTGTCTCAAAAAATAAATAAATAAAATAAAATTTATAAAACTACTGTGATTGTTAACACTGTCAACTGGATTGGATTGAAGGCTCAAACTATTGATCCTGGGTGTGTCTGTGAGGGTGTTGTAAAGGAGATTAACATTTGAGTCAGTGGGCTGGGAAAGGCAGACCCACCCTTAACCTGGGTGGGACCATCTAACAAGCACAGCCAGAATAAAAGACAGGTAGAAGAAAGTGAAAAGAGAGACTGGCCTAGACTCCCAGCCTACATTTTTCTTCCATGCTAGATGCTTCCTGCCCTTGAATATTAGACTCCACGTTCTTCAGTTTTGGAACTCAGACTGGCCCTCCTTGCTCCTCAGCCTGCAGAAGGCCTATTGCGGGACTTTGTGATTATGTGAGTTAATACTTAATAAATTCCATATATGTGTGTGTGCATATACATATATATATATATAGAATACCTATATATATATATTTCATTAGTTCTGTCCCTCTAGAGAACCCTAACTAATACAAATTTTGGTATCAGGAGTGGTTCTAGAGGAACAGAAGATTAAGGATGGAGTTCTTGCATTGGTTTGGGGGTTTCTAGAGTTGATTGCTTAATATGATTAGACCCCAAAAACGCTAAGGACTCTACTTCTATAGTATGGAGAACACTGATAGTCCTTGGTGTGAATTGTTTAAAGACTTATGCAAAAATAAATGCATTTGACACTCCTAATTCATTACTCATAAGAGGCAGGGAGTTTACCGACCCTGTACATAATACCTTTGACCACATGTGGAGAACCAAGGAACATAATGAAGCTGGTTGGTTGCTCCTAAGTTCAGTGAGCAAAGTGATGAGAGAAAATGATGAATTCAGAGATTCTGTCTCCCAGCTTCAGAAGCAGATACTGAGCCTCAAATCTGCTAAGATTGCCCTGAGTGATAGTCTTATCTCCTGCAGAGAAAGTGCTGAAATTGTGGAAAAGCAGACACAAGCTCTTATCGTGTGAGTGGCTGACCTGCAATGACAGGTGCATGCACAGCCTCGCCAGGTGTCTACTGTTAAGGTGAGGGTATTAATTGGAAAAGAGTGGGACCCTGCAATTTAGAATGGGACGTGAGGGAGGACGCCGATGAAGTGGGAGACACTGAGGTCGTAAACTCTGATGAACCTGCTTTGCCAGAAGTCACAGCTTCCCCATCCCTAGTAGCAGCAACATCCCTTCCCTGACCCAAGCCGCCATGAGCCTTTCCACCTTTGTCTAAGGAGATAGGCCGTGTGCTGCCTGAGGCAACAGTAATGGCCTCCTTTGAGGCAGTTGCCAGGAAAAATAATGTTGATTCTCCTCAGGAACCACCCCCAACACCCTAGACCTATAACTAGACTGAATTCTTGGCGGGCCCCTAGAGGTGAGGTTGAGAGTGTGACCCATGAGGAGGTGCACTACACTCAAAAAGAACTGCTTGAGTTTTCTAATTTATATAAACAGCAATCTGGAGAACAGGCATGGAAATGGAAATCAAGGGTGTAGAACAATGGTGGAAAGAACATAGAGTTGGATCAGGCTGACTTGATTGACTTGGGCCAACTAAATAGGGACTCTGAATTTAATGTTGCAGCTCAGGGAGTTAAGAAAGCTTCTAATAGTTTATTTGCTTGGTTAGCTGAGATATGGATTAAAAGATGGCCCACTGTGAGCAAGTTGGAAATGCCTGATCTCCCTTGGTTTAATGCAGAGAAAGGGATCCAAAGGCTTAGGAAGATTGAGATGGTGGAGTGGGAGAGTCACTTTAGACCTACTCATCCCAGCTGGGAGGGTCCAGGAGTTAATACCCTTAACCAGTGTCTTTTAACCTTGGTATTACCAAATGATGTATGTCAGACTAGCCTTGCTATTGTGGAAAGAGAAAAAGCTAGACAAAAACTTAAAATACATGTGTATCCAATTACTTGAAAGTTAATGGATAATTATAAGATCTTGGAAAAGACATAAATCCAGTATTTGGGTCTGTTTTTCCCCTGAAGATATTGCCAATTTCAGGTAAAGCTTCTGCAAGCCTGAGAATCTCAGTAGCATTTCTGACTGACTCACAGGGGTAGGAGATGAAAGTTAAACCTCAGTACTTTCCAAAAGTGGATGCTGGCAAATCTCTTGTGTCTGAGGTTGGGACCCTTAGAGCTATACCTTAAGATTAGTGTAAATCAGAAATAGGGCAGCATTTGGAGGAACTGGCACCTCACTCCCAGTTTTCTCGATCCTTAGAAATGGATTTGAGGCAATCTCAGGTTGCTGTCTTTCCCCCAGGAACCAGACAGAATCAAATTTTAATCCCCTCTAGAGGAAGATAATACCATTCTATACCTCAGTCATGACTACAGTTTTCTAATTATTTTTGAAAATTTTTATTGTGTTTTTGGCACAAGATAAAAATATCCAGGCACACGGAGAGACAGGACACCACAAACAAGAAAGACTAGAAGCAAAAAACAGGGGCAGAACTACAGGAGCAACAGATACAGATGGGCAAAATTAAAATTTAAAAACAACTATGCTGAGGAGGAGTGATCTCACCCAAGTCGGATATGAAGGAGGTCAAAGTTCTCATGCTCAGTAGCTGGATCACACCTGTGAATAGCCACTCATCACACTCTAGCCAAGGCAACATAGCAGGCTCTTATCTCAAAAAACCAACCAACAAACAAAAACCCCAAAACAAAACAAAATAAGTAACTATGCTTTCTCTGTTTACCTAGATAAAGAAAAAACTTGGCCAGGCACAGTGGCTCACTCCTGTAATCCCAGCACTTTGGGAGGCCAAGGCAGAGGATCACCTGACATCAGGAGTTTCAGACCAGCCTGGCCAATATGGTGAAACCGCATCTCAACTAAAAATTTAAAAATTAACTGGGCAGGCCGGGCGCGGTGGCTCACGCCTGTAATCCCAGCACTTTGGGAGGCCGAGGCAGGTGGATCACGAGGTCAACAGATCGAGACCATCCCGGTCAACATGGTGAAACCCCCATCTCTACTAAAAATACAAAAAATTAGCTGGGCATGGTGGCACGTGCCTGTAATCCCAGCTACTCGGGAGGCTGAGGCAGGAGAATTGCCTGAACACAGGAGGCGGAGGTTGCGGTGAGCCGAGATCGCGCCATTGCACTCCAGCCTGGGCAACAAGAGCAAAACTCTGTCTCAAAAAAAAAAAAAAAATTAACTGGGCATGGTGGTGCGCGCCTGTAGTCCTCGCTACTCGGAAGGCTGAGGCAGGAGAATTGCTTGAACCCGAGAGGCGGAGGTTATAGTGAGCCAAGATCCCGACACTGCACTCCAGCCTGGCGCCTGGCGACAGGGCGAGACTGTCGAAAATTTAAAAAATCAGAATTTATTTTTTAAATGCAAAGTACCAAGTAGAGACAAGACATAAAAATGAAAATAAAATTTTCAAATAATAAAAAATCTTAATGACTTTAGTACAAGGAAATAAGATGTCATAAATGAGATCCAGAAACACAAACCATAAATGAAGTTTGGCTGCACCCTGTCTTTTGGTTAATAGAAGCTAACCAAATAAGTTAATGACTTCTGTTAACCAAAAGACAGAGTGGTAGAAGCTATGATGTTCAGAATAAAGAATGTATTAGTCCAGCTGCTGGGAGAGCCACCAGCAGGCATTGCTGAGCTCTCAGTCCCTTTGGTGAGTTCCTCACTGCCACCTTTACAGGGTGGCCTGCATCCCATAACCAGTGGAAGGTATAAAGTCCCAGCTCCTCACTGCAACTTGGAATTGTTTCCAAGGATAGAGTCTGCTGAAGTTTCTGCTGAGACTACGGTGTAGCTCTCCCTCTGCTCAATCCTGCTTTCTTCCTCTCCCTTTCTTTCCCAGGTGTTGATTGCAAAAGCACTTTAAAATAAACTTCCTGCTCACTAGTCTCCATCTCAGAATCTGTTTCTTTGGATAGCCAGCCTGTCACAGACAAAAGTAGACAAGCAGACTCAGACCTTGGAATGGGAGAAGTGAGAGAGAGAGAGAAGAGAGAAAGGAGAGAGAGAGAATGGTGGGAGCGGGGGGGGGGGGGGCAGAGAGAGAAAGAAGAAAACAGGAGGGGGATTGATTTGTAGTCAAGAGTCATTTGTTCTTGATTATAGCATTCAACCTGCAAATTACATTCACCGCTTGGTAACAAAGAGGCAACTTGCCTTTTCTCTGAGCCATTTCACTCAGACGGAATTATTCCTGCACAATCCTTATCTATATATCTGCCAGCAATTGCCTCCTTCTGTTTCCCATAATAATATGTAAACTCTCTCTTAACAAGAATAACTGAAGAATGTCTTTAGTTCAGTTGCATAGCCATATATAATAGAGAACCTCTGGCTTTTCAACGGATTTTATATATTCTGTAAAACAGATTAAGATCCCACATTATATAACTTGTCTTTGGTGATCCCAAAGGCATTTGAGAATCTAACCTGGCAGTGTCTCATAGTTACTGATTTTCTCTAGACAGTATTAAAATTTATAGGTTTGTTAAGTCTGTCCTAACCCTGGGTGTTCATTCTGAAATTAATTTATTTGAATAAAGTTTTGACACATTTTTCTCTCTATGCCATTCTGTAGTCTCCAAATGGGCAATACAGGAAGATTCCTTTTGCTCATCCATAGTTTCTGAACTGTCAGCAATATAAATGTATTACTTTTTAAAAGAAAGTTATAAAATTCTCACAAAAAATTAAAAGTAAAATATAGGGTGTTTAGCAGGAGATTTAAGATATCAGCTCCCCTTGACCCCCCTGTGGATGTTGTGCATGCAGTGGGCATGCATTACAATCACGGAAACTCATGTTTTGGAAACCCAGTCTTTTAAAGGAACTGCTAGCAAACCTGACCAATCTTTGCCCTGGAGGGAGATCTTATTTTGATGACAGCAGGGAAATCTTTCCTCACTCCAAAAAGGGACAGTATCTTACAAGACATTTTGCTGTACTAAGAGCTGAGAATAGTTGGTCCAGAACAAAAGCTGTCTATGCCTTTGCTCAGATGGGTAGAAATATTAGAGACTCATTGAGACTTGATTCCTAGGAGACATGCATGTCTAAACTAAATAAAGACCTTCTACATACATATATGAAAAAGAGAGATAATCAGTGGAAGAATGGCAGGGAATATCAGCAGACAATTTTTGAAAGAGGATGTCTAAATGGTCAAAAAGTGAATGAATATATGCTCAACTTCACTAATAACCAGGAAATACACATTAAAGTCATGATAAAATATCACTACAAACCTACCAGAATGGCTAAAATTTAAAAGACTGACAATATTAAGTGTTGGAAAGGATATAAAAGAAGGGAACACTTACACACTGCTGTGAGACTATAAAATGATCCAACCACTTTGGAAAACTATTTGGCAATATCTACAAAAGCTGAAGATACATATCACCTATGACCTACAAATTCCAATCTTAGGTATAAATCCAATGAAAATGTATGCATGTGTGCACCAAGAATTCTTATAGGAACATGATTCATAACAGCTCTTTTATGGGTTGAATTGTGCCCCCCACTCCCACAAAAGAAAATATGATGAAGTCTTATTCCCTGGTATTTCAGAATATGACCTTATTTGGACACAGGGTCTTTGCAAATCTAACCAAGTTATGATGAGGCCATTAGGGTAGACCCTAGTCCACTGTGACTAGTGTTCTTATAAAATGTGGACACAGGCACATGCAAGGGAAGATGAGGTAAAGACACACAGGCAGAATACATGTAACAAGGATGGCAGAGATTTGAGTTATGCAGTTGCCCACATGAGAACATCAAGCATTGCCAGCGAACCTGCAGAAACTAGGAAGAGTCAAGGACGGATTCCGCTACAGGCTTCAGAAGGAGCGTAGTCCTGCTAATACCTTGATTTCAGACTTCTACCCTCTAGAACTTTGAAACAATACATTTCTATTGTTCTGAGTCATCTGATATGTAGCACTTTGTTTCAGCAATCATAGGAAACAAATGTAAGCCCCAAACTGAAAATAATGTCTAACAATATCCCATCAATAGTAGGAATGCTAACTTCAATCAGAAATAACAATTGCTGAAATAACAATAGAAATAGCTATTTAAAAATTGCAGTTATGGCCTGGGAATGGTAGCTCATGCCCATAATCCTATCACTTTGGCAGGTCAAAGCAGGAGGATAAATTGGGCCAGGAATTTGAGACAAGCCTGGGCAATATAATGAAACCCTGTCTCTAGAAAATAAAAATTAGGCTGGGCACAGTGGCTCACAACTGTAATCCCAGCACTTTGGGAGGCCAAGACAGGTGGATTACATGAGATCAGGAGTTCGAGACCAGCCTGGCCAACATGGCAAAATCCATCTCTACTAAAAATACAAAAATTAGCCAAGCATGGTGGTGTATATACCTGTAATCCCAGCTACTCAGGAGGCTGAGGTAGGAGAATTGCTTGAACCCAGGAAGCGAAGTCTTCAGTGAGTTGAGATGACACCACTGCACTCCAGCCTGGGTGACAGAGCAAGAGTCCAAGTCAAAAAATAAATAAATAAATAAATAAATAATAAACAATTGCACCTAAACAAAAAAAAAATCATAAACACATCTGACAAGATGTTTACCATAAGAAGGCAGACACAAAAAGAAATACATTATATGATTTCATTTATATGAAGTTTAAAAAGTGGGCAACTAAACTATAATGCTTAAAAATATACGCTTAGGAGGGGATGAACTACAAAGAAAAGCAAGGACAAAATCACTGCAGAAGTCAGGACACTGGGTAGCAGGTGGGGCAGGGAAAGAATGAGGTGGTAGCCGAAACAGGGAACTGGGGGCTTCTGGGATGCTGGCAATATTATGTTTTTTGATCTGGGTAGCGGCTACACAGGTGTTAACCGGGAAATATACTGTTATTTTGTGTACTTTTCTGAATGTGTGCATATTTCACCATTTTAAGTTTTACACAACTATTGTTTAAGTCACTTGTAAGAAGATCTTACTAAAAAGAAGGTTATTTTGTTATTTTTATTCAACAGCACCCTCACAGAGCCAACGGCTTAAAGTCATTCCATGAAAACTAGTGCCCAAGCATGTTCTTAGACGCTGCACTCTTGAACTGAAATTTGATCCCATTAGATATGGCGTGAAGAAGTGACTTCCTGGGCTAGGGAAGTGTGATCTGCAAAACATCACAAGAAAAAGACTGACTTCTTTCATGACTTTCTTTCAGCTTTGCTGACCTGCTTCCCAATGAAACTGGTGGAAATGACAAAGAAAAGTAGTCATTTAAAGTCTCTGGAAATGGTTCCAATTACAAAGAACAAATGAAGAAACATCTATTCAAAAAAACCTGTGAAAATTTGATGAAAGAGAGCAAAAGTCTATGGTAGCTGAGACCCCTCCCCCCAGCTCAGTATGGTGGAGACTCCACTCGACTGCTAGAGCTAAAAAAGTACAGGTCTTCTCTCCACAGCTTCTTGAAACCACCTTTGCAAAATTATGACTGAGACAGTGAAAGAGATCTAACCTAACTGACCTTATCTTGCTTTTAACCTTGAAGCTGTCTTTGTTCCTTCCTGGGCGTAGGCTGAACTAATTTTGGGAGAAGTTTAGTTTATAGCTCGCAGTGTAAAACAAAGATGGTAACAGTCCTTTCCCAGAACAGAACTCTTTCTTGCCTGTGGACTAGACTGCCTTTGTAGGACTAACAAATTACCCGCAAGATAAGAAATTATGGTTTAGGAGTCACGCAGCTGGAGTCTGGAAGATCAGGCTGTAAAATCTAGATAATAAACTCTAGCACAGAGAGAGTGCTTTCTGGGTAATCACCAAACTTCACATACATGTGATGAGTCCCAGTAACAATAGTGGTCCTTACTGAGCACATTCCTTTCCCTTTTTAGGGAGCACACTAAGATAAGAAAGCTGGAAGTTTGCATGGGTGGGGGTTGGGGGATGCCTGCAGCTGCAAGGAGGTACCTAAGACCAGGCATAGAAACTCCCCCTCCTCTTTTTAACACATGCACAGTGGGAAGGAGACAAGCAGCATGGAGTAGGCCAAGCTAAGAACCCACCTGCATGATAAAAGAGTGGCATGGGGTTGCCAGAGATTCTGCTCTATGCAGATGGCACACCTGATCCTAAGCAGTCTTTCATGCCCTAAATAGATAAGATACCCGCTCCTCACTAGCTCATTTATAAAACCCCTTACATTTTACTGCAGTATGGCAACCCATATGCGACCCTATCTGTAGCAAAGAGCTGTTCTTTTCCTTTTGCCTATTAAATTTCCGCTCTAAACTCACCCTGTGTGTGTGTGTCCGTGTTCTTGATCTCCATGACCATGAGCCAAAGAACCTCGGTGTTAACCCAGACGAGTCTGCTTCAGAAAGAGGCAGGGAAAAAGGCGGCTGATAGGAGCTTTTCCGGGAGAGAGTCAACATCAAACACTGACCTCAGGAACTATTCTTTAAAAGGAAATACAATTTCATTGGCTTACACTGTGAAGCAATTTATGCCCCAGGGCATTGTTTAAAACAGTAGAGCTATTGGCAGGCAATTAGTGAAGATTAACACCTAGGTGTGCTCAGAGAAAGGGAAATGACCTTTTCTAATAGCGCTGTCACTGAGGATGACTGAAGGCAGACCCGAAACTGTGTCTTTCTGAGGAGCAACATCAGAGACTTCGTTAACACTGTGGGGGTTAGGGGAGAGTGTTTAAACTTTACTGATGTAATCCAGAGAGCAAATAAACAGATAAACAAATAACAATAGCAAGCTCCTGGGGTGGAGAAACTGGTACCCAGAATTCATATAATACATAATCTGAAAGGTAAAATTTCCAACAAAAAATAACAAGGTATACAAAGAAACAGTAAGGTGTGATCATACGCCACATTAAAAAACAAAAACAGGCAACATAAATGGCCTATGAGAGCAACCAGATGTCAGATCCAAATTCAGAACCATTCAAATTCAAAGTAACTATTATAAATATGTTCACAGAACTGAAGGAAAACATGATTAAGGAAGAAAAGCGTGATGACAATTTTGCATCAACTAAAGATTCAATAAAAAGAAATTATTTTGAAAACAACAAAATGAAAATTCTGGAGTTTGAAAATACGGTAACAAATAAAAATTCACTATCGGGATTCAATAATATATTTGAATTTACAGAAGAAAGAATTAGCAAACTTGAAGGTAGATTGATAAATATCATGCAAGCCAAAAAATAGAAAAAAGCAGGAAGATAAATGAACAGAATCTCAGAGAAACATGGGATAGAATTAAGTTTGCTAACATATGCATAATAGGACTACAAGAGTGGAAGAGAGGAAGAAGAAAAAAATGAAGATATCATGGCTGGAAACTTCCCAAATTTATACACAATAACCTATAAACCCAGAAATCTTAACATAAGTAGGATAAACGAAAAGAGATCCACAAACAGAAAAATCATAGTAAAAGTGCTGAAAGTCAAAAACAAGAGGAAATTTTTTTTTTTGAGACAGGGCCTCCC
This sequence comes from Callithrix jacchus, assembly GCF_049354715.1. NCBI lineage: Eukaryota > Metazoa > Chordata > Mammalia > Primates > Cebidae > Callithrix > Callithrix jacchus. The sequence goes on from NC_133518.1 coordinate 77,194,407, forward strand.
TCTGTCACCCAGGCTACAGTCCAGTGGTGCAACGTTGGCTCACTGCAACCTCCACCTCCTGAGTTCAAGTGATCTTCCTGCCTCAGCCTCTCAAGTAATCCCTCCAGGCACGCGCCACCATGCCCAGCTAATTTTTGTATTTTTAGTAGAAACCACATTTTGCCATGTTGCTAAGGCTGGTCTTGAACTCCTGGGCTCAAGTGATCTACCCACCTCAGCCTTCCAAAGTGCTGGGATTACAGGCGTGAGCTACTGTACCCAGCCTAAAGGGAAAATCTTAAAAGTAGCAAGAGAAAAACTATTTGTCAGTTACACGAGAATGTTAATAAAATCAACAGCAGACTTTCCAACAGAAGCAATGGCAGCCAGAAGGCAGTGGGATAATATATACAATGTGTGCAAAGAAAAATAATGTCAACTAATAATCCTGTATACTGCAAAGCTGTCTTTCAAAAATGAAGGCCAAATAAAGATTTTCCCAGACAAACAATACCTAAGATAATTTGTTGCTAGCAGTTCCACTTTACAAGAAGTACTAAAGGAAGTTCTTCGGGGTTTTTTTTTTTTTGAGATGGAGTTTAGCTCTTGTTACCCAGCTGGAGTGCAATGGCGCGATCTCAGCTCACCGCAACCTCTGCCTCCTGGGTTCAGGCAATTCTCCTGCCTCAGCCTCCTGAGTAGCTGGGATTACAGGCACGCGCCACCATGCCCAGCTAATTTTTTGTATTTTTAGTAGAGACGGGGTTTCATCATGTTGACCAGGATGGTCTCGATCTCTTGACCTCGTGATCCACCCGCCTTGGCCTCCCAAAGTGCTGGGATTACAGCCTTGAGCCACCGCGCCCAGCAGTTCTTCAGGTTTTAAACCCAAGTGATTCCAGACAGGAATTTAAATCCATATCAAAAAACAAAGAGCACTGGTAGGACTTCCATCTGATACCAACAAAATTAGAGTAAGGTGGCAGAAGTGTGAGAAGAAAAGGGAGGTGACAGAATTTAGAAGGCCTAACATTCTTAATTTAGTCCTGGGTCCTCTCTTGTATTCCAAGATTGCATCAAATGCTGGTGTGTGGGAGTTGGTGTCTCACTGGCTCCAGAATATGCAGACCTCTTGTCTTCATGAGTTCCTTCTCCCCCTCCACAGAGGGCATTCTCATGGAAGATTGGAAAAATCATTGCTACTGCCCAATTCTTTAAGATTCTTCCCATATAAGTTTGGAGTTGTATAAAACAAAACTCAGAAAGATTTGGAGGGTCTCTCTATTTTTCTGCTCAGCAACATGCTCATGATGCAGCATAGAAATATAAAGGGTGAGGGTGGAGGTGGAGGACAATAAATAAATAAATAAAGATAAAGGGTGAATTTCACTGTGTGTAAATTATAACTTAATTTTAAAATGCAATCCTCCTACAAATGGCTTGACGTTGGGAGTTTGAGGCCAGCCTGACCAACATGGTAAAACCCTGTCTTTACCAAAAAAAAATATATATATATACAAAAATTAGCCAGGTGTGGTGGTGTGAGAGTAGTGACAGAGTGGGCAACAGAGTGAGAACCTGTCTCAAAAAAATAAATAAATAGAAACAAAAATAAGTAAATAAAATGCAGTCCGCCTCTAGAAAGAAAAACAACCATAAAAACTCTTCAACATGGAATATAAAACCCTATAAAAATATATAGGGTTTTATATTCCTGTCCATCTTTCCTGTTCACCATTCCTCCTCACGTTACCTGACTCCTCTCATTACTTGCATTTCTTATGACATTCCAGCCACTCTGGCTTTTCTTTAACCCTGAGAGATCTCCATTATTTATTCAAATAATTCTTCCTTTCTATTCTCTCTCTCTCTCTCTCCCCACTTGAACTTTAGTTATGTAGGTATTAACACTTTTATGCTCTCAAATAATAAACAGAGAGGCTCTCTAAAAAAAGATATTTATTCAGGAATGGAGCATCGCAATAGAAATACATGTGCCATAGTAAACTATGTGCATGTGCTTATTCAGGTAGGTAAAGAAAGACAAAGGTTTTTAAAGGAAACATGAGGAGGATTACAGAATTGTTTTGAGATAATTATCCTTGGCTACAATAACCAATAACAAGGTGATGCTAGTTTGAGGCTAAACAGGCAGTTGCTGGGCAGATATACTCAAAGACAGTTTTTTTGTGTGAAGTTGTGATGGCCTTGTTACAAGCTTGTGGCTTTTGCACAATCTTTTGTGATAGTTCTTATTAGTAGGCATTTATGCATGAGAACTCTCCCTTCATAGACTTCCCTGGCTCTGTTTGTCAGGGTTGTTTTTTCCAACCCTTTTCTAAGCAACTGCATTTTGATTCTGACAACTTTCACATTTTACCTTTTGATCAAGATCTTTCTTCAAAACCATCATTGATCAGTTATCCTGTAGTTAGGTTTTGATTGTCCCTTGATCCTGGAATGAACCTGTCCTGGTTTGGACTGGTTTAGTGCAGTGAGCCAAGATCATGCCACTGCACTCCAGCCTGGGTGCCAGAGTGAGACTGTGTCTCACAAAATAAATAAATATATAAAATACTAGCAAACTGAATTCAACAACACCTTAAAAAGATTATTCACCAGGATTAAGTGGTATTTATTCCAAGGATGCAAGAATGTTTCAATGTATGCAAATAAATAAATGTGATACACCTAATTTACAAAACCAAGAACAAAAATAATATGATCATTTCAATAGATGCTGAAAAAGCATTTGCTAGAATTCAACATCCCTTTATGATAAAAACCCTCAGCAAACTGGGTATAGAAGGAACAATATCTAAAGAAGATGACCATATATGACAAGTCCTCAGCCAACATTGTACTGAACAGGAAACATTGAAAGCCTGTTCTTTAAAATCTGGAACAGGACAAGGATGCCCACTTTTACCACTTTTATTCAACACAGTACTTGAAGTCCTGGCCAGAGCAATCAGGAAAGAGAGAGAAATAAAAGCATCCAAATTGGAAAGGAAGAAGTCAAATTAGCCTTGTACTCAGAGGGCATGATCTTATATTTAGAAAAACACAGAGACTCCAAAAAGTGTTAGAACTAATACATGAATTCAGTAAAGTTGCAAGATACAAAATCAGCATGCAATATGAGGTGGGATGCTGAAGTCCCTACAATTACTGTATTGCAGCTATCTCCCCTTTTAGATCTATTAATATTTGCTTTACACACATAGGTGCCCCAGTGTTGGGCGCATAGATATTTATTTATAATTGTTATATTCTCTTCCTGAATTTACCTCACCATCATTACAGCATTTACATATGGCAACGGCAAACAATCTGAAAAAAAACAAGAAAGCAATTCCATTTATAATAGCTACAAGGAATAAAAAATACTTATAAATCAATTTAACCCAAAAAATGGAAAGAAAATTTTTGCCCAGCATTGCTTTGTTGATTTGGCATCTTTTGTAGTCTCACACAAATTTTAGCATTGTTTTTCCCATTTTTGTGAAGAATATCACTGGTATTTTGATAGGGGTAGCATTGATTCTGTGAATTTTCTTCTATATAAAACAATTATAAGACCGGGCGCGGTGGCTCATGCCTATAATTCCAGCACTTTGGGAGGCCGAGGCGGGTGGATCACGAGGTCAAGAGATCGAGAGCATCCTGGTCAACAAGGTGAAACCCCGTCTCTACTAAAAATACAAAAAATTAGCTGGGCATGGTGGCACGTGCTCTATAATCCCAGCTACTCAGGAGGCTGAGGCAGGAGAATTGCCTGAACCCAGGAGGCAGAGGTTGCGGTGAGCCGAGATCATGCCATTGCATTCCAGTCTGGGTAACAAGAGCGAAAATCAGTCTCAAAAAAGAAAAAGAAAAAAATTATAAAATGCTGATGAAAGAAATTGAAGAAGACACACACAAAAAAGGATATTTTGTGCTCAGGAATTGGAGGAAGAATTATTATTGTTAAAATGACAATACTACTCAAAACGATTTATAGATTCAATTCAATGCTATCTGTATCAAAATACCAGTGATTTTTTTTTTACAGAAATAGAAAAAAAAATTGTGAAAATTTGTATAGAACCACAAAAAATGCTGAATATCCAAAGCAATCCTGAGCAAAAAGAATGAAGCTGAAGGCATCACACTATCTGACTTTAAAACATACGACAACACGATATCGGCATGGTACTGGCATAAAAACACAGACCAATGGAAAAGAATAGAGAACTCAGATATAAATCCACACATTTACAACCAACTCATTTTTGACAAAGGCACTGAGAACATCCAATGGGAAAAGAAGAGTCTCTTCAATAAATGGTGCTACTAGATCCCTGTCTCTCACCATATACTGTAATCAACTCTAGATAGATTAAAGACTTAAATATAAGGCTTTTATATGAAATTATGAAGCCACCAGAGGGAAACATAGGAGCAACACTTAAGGACATTTGTGTAGGCAAAGATTTTATAGCTAAGACCTCAAAAGCACTGGCCACAAAAACAAAAACAGATAATTGAAACTATATTAAACTAAAAAGTTTCTGCACAGCAAAGAAAACAATCAACAAACTGAAGTGACAACCAGAGAATGGAAGGAAATACATGTGAACTACTCCTCAGACAAAGAATTAATAACCAGGATATATAAGGGGCTCAAACAATAGGAAAAGAAGCAAATCATTACATATTAAAATGGGCCATAATCCTAGCACTTTGGGAGTCTGAGGCAGAGGGATCATTTGTGCCCAGGATTTCAAGGTTACAGTGACCTATGATTATGGCACTTGCACTCCAGCATGGGCTACAGAATGAGACCATGTCTCTCAAAAAACGGGGAGAAAGGTGAAAGATCTGAATAGACATTTCTCAAAAGAAGACATACAAATGGCCAAGAAAAGTATTTTTTAAATGCTGAGCATCACTAGTCATAAGAGATACGCACATCGAAACTACAATGAGGCACAGTGGCTCATGCCTGTAATCCCAGCACTTTGGGAAGCTGAGGTGGGCAGATCATTTGATGTCAGGGGTTCAAGATCAGCATGGCCAACATGGGAAAAAACCCTTCTCTACTAAAAATACAAAAATTACCCAGGTGTGGTGGCATGCACCTGTAATCCCAGCTATTTGGGAGGTGGAGGCAGGAGAATCGCTTGAACCCAGCAGACAGAGGTTGTAGTAAGCTGAGATCATGCCACTGTACTCCAGCCTCAGCAGCAAAGCAAGCCAAGAAAGAAAAGAAAGAAAGAAAAAAAAAAGAAAGGAAGGAAGGAAGGAAGAGAGAGAAAGAAAGAGAGAGAGAGAAGAAAGAACAGACAAAAAACGTACAATGAGAACTTACTTCACCACAGCTAAAATGGCTTTTATCGAAAAGGAGCTTTTTCATAATGTGTTTGCTGCCAGAACACAGGTGTCATGAAAACTACCCCTAAAAGCCAAAATGGAAAAGAAAGGAATTCATCGACACTGTTGTCATTAGACATGTAGATTCGGGAAAGTCCACCACTACTGGCCATCTGATCTACAAATGCGGGGGCATCCACAAAAGAACCATTGAAAAATTTGAGAAGGAAGCTGCTGACATGGGAAAGGGCTCCTTCAAGTATGCCTGGGTCTTGAAAACTGAAAGCCGAGCGTGAACATGGTATCACCATTGAGATCTCCTTGTGGAAATTTGAGACCAGCAAGTACTACATGACTATCATGGATGCCCTAGGACACAGAGACTTCATCAAAAACATGATTACAGGGACATCTCAGGCTGACTGCACTGTCCTGATTGTCGCTGCTGGTGTTGGTGAATTTGAAGCTGGTATCTCCACGAATGGGCAGACCTGAGAGCATACCCTTCTGGCTTACACACTGGGTGTGAAACAACTAATTGTCAGTGTTAACAGAATGGATTCCATTGAGCCACCCAACAGCCAGAAGAGATATGAGGAAATCGCTAAGGAAGTCAGCACTCACATTAAGGAAACTAGCTACAATTCCAACACAGTAGCATTTGTTTCCATTTCCGGTTGCAATGATGACATGGTGGAGCTAAGTGCTAACAGGCCTTGGTTCAAAGGGAAGTCACCCATAAGGATGGCAACGCCAGTGGAACCCACTGCTTGAGGCTCTGGATTGCAGCCTACCACCCACTCGTCCATCTGACAAGCCCTTGCACCTGCCTCTCCAGGATGTCTACAGAATTGGTGGTATCGGTACTGTTCCTGTTGGCTGAGTGGAGACTGGTGTTTTCAAACCTGGTATGGTGGTCACCTCTGCTCCAGTCAACATTACAAGGGAAGTAAAATCTGCTGAAATGCACCATGAAGCCTTGAGTGAAGCTCTTCCTGGGGACAATGTGGGCTTCAATGTCAAGAATGTGTCTGTCAAGGATGTTCATCGTGGCAACATTGCTGGTGACAGCAAGAACAACCCACCAATGGAAGCAGCTGGCTTCACTGCTCAGGTGATTATCCTGAGCCATCCAGGCCAGATCAGTGCTGGCTATGCCCCTGTACTGGATTGCTACACGGCTCACATTGCATGCAAGTTTGCTGAGAGAAAGAAAAGATTGATCGCCATTCTGATAAAAAGCTGGAAGATGGCCCCAAATTCTTGAAATATGATCATGCTGCCATCGTTGATATGGTTCCTGGCAAGCTCATGTGTGTTGAGAGCTTCTTGACTATACACCTCTGGGTTGCTTTGCTGTTCGTGATGGGAGACAGTTGTGGACAAGTAAGCTGCTGGAGCTGGCAAGGTCACCAAGTCTGCCCAGAAAGCTTAGAAGGCTAAATGAATATTATCCGTAATACCTGTCACCCCGGTCTTAATCAGTGGTAGAAGAACATCTCAGACGTGTTTGTTTCAATTGACCATTTAAGTTTAGCAGTAAAGACTGGTTAATGATAAAAATGCATTGTAAACCCTTCAGAAGGAAAGGAGAATGTTTTGCGGACTACTTTGGTTTTCTTTTATGCATGTGGCAGCTTTAAGTTATTAGTTTTTAAAAACAGACTTCTTTTTTTTTCTTTTATAAAGACAAGGTTTCACCATGTTGGCCAGGCTGGTCTGGAACTCCTGGCCTCAGGTGATCCGCCTGCCTTGGCCTCCCAAAGTGTTGAGATTACAGGCATGAGCCACCATGCCCAGCTGAAATCAGTACTTCTTAATGGAAACAACTTGACAAAAATCTGTCACAGAATTTTGAGACCCATTAAAAAGTTTAATAAGAAAAAAAGAAATGAAATAACAGATATTGTCATGGATGAGGGGAAAGAGGAACCCTCATACACTGTTGATGGGAAGGTAAATTAGTACAGCCATTATGGAAAATGGTGTGGAGTTTTTCCTCAAAAAGCTAAAAAATAGGCCAAGTGCAGTGGCTCACACCTGGGGTCAGGAGATTGAGACCAGCCTGGCCAACACGGTGAAACTCTGTCTCTACAAAAAATACAAAAAAAATTAGCCAGGCATGGTGGCAGGTGCCTGTAATCCCAGCTGCTCAGGAGGCTGAAGCATGAGAATAACTTGAACCTGGGAGGTGGAGGTTGCAGTGAGCCCAGATGGTGCCATTGCACACTCCAGCCTGGGTGATAGAGCAAGACTCCATCTCAGGGGGAAAAAAAATGCTAAAAAATAGAACTACCATATGATCCAGCAATTTCACTATTGTTCACTACTGGGTATACATCTAAAGGAAAGGAAATCACCACATCAAAGAGGTATCTGCATTCCCATGTTTATTGTGGCACTCTTCACAATAGCCAAAATATGGAATTGATCTAAGGGTCTCTCAGTGGATGAATCAATAAAGAAAACCGGTATATATACACAATGAATTGTTATTCAGGTATGAAAAAAAATGAAATCCTGTCATTTGCTAATGCTGGTTAATGATAGGAATGCATTGTAAACCCTTCAGAAGGAAAGGAGAAGAATGTTTTGTGGACTACTTTGGTTTTCTTTTCTGTGTGTGGCAGTTGTAAGTTGTTAGTTTTTAAAATCACTACTTTTTAAGGGAAACAACTTGACCAAAAATCTGTCACAGAACTTTGAGACCCATTAAAAAAATTTAATGAGAACAATAAAAAAGAACGGAAATAACAGATGAAACAAAAAACTAAAAAATAGAATTACCAGATGATCCAGCAGTTTCACCATTGCATGTATATCCAAAAGAAAGGAAATGAACATATCAAAGAGGTATCAGCAGACTTCCTGTCCACTGCTTGGATGACACCCACAGCAAGTGTCTGTCTGATACCACCAAGAGTAAAGCAACCCAGAGGTGGATGGTCTGAGAAGCTCTCAACGACACCCACAGCAAGTGTCTGTCTGATACCACCAAGAGTAAAGCAACCCAGAGGTGGATGGTCTGAGAAGCTCTCAACGACACCCACAGCAAGTGTCTGTCTGATACCACCAAGAGTAAAGCAACCCAGAGGTGGATGGTCTGAGAAGCTCTCAACACACGTGGTCTTGACAGGAACCATATCAATGGTGACAGCATCACCAGGATTCACCTGCATCAACATGGATGGAACTGGATGTCATTATGTTAAGTAAAAGAAGCCAAGCACAGAAAGGCACATATCACATGTTCTCACTCGTATGTGAGAGCTATAAAAGTGGATTTTATGCAGATAGAAAGTTGACCGGTGGTTACCAGAGGCTGGGAAAGGGGGAATGAAGATAGGTTAGTTAATGGATACAAATATACAGTTAGCGAGAAGATGTAAGACATGGTAGTCAACAGACCATCAAGGGGACTACAGTTAACATTAATCAATTGAACAATTCAAAATAGCTGCAAAACAATAATTTGAATGTTCCTAGTGTGAAGAAAAGGAAATATTTAAGATGACAGATAGCCAAGGATTCCTGCAGCTAGTTAGAAAGAGACCGCAGACGTTGAGGGAAACCCACTCAGGATCTGCTCCTCACCTGTCTCTCTGGTAAAATAGTAAGTGAGGTGCTGAGCAGGATGAGCTGCTTTGTGGTTTCTACCGTGAGCATCCCTACCCCTTACTCAGTGGCTTGTCCTGGAGTGGTGATACCTGAATATGAGCAGCTGTGGTCCACAGCACTCACAGAGACTAAGGAAAGCAGCAAGTGGATTCAGCACCTCCAGCTGAAATATCCAGGTTCTCACACTGGGACTGACTAGACAATCAACTTGACTAAGGAGGATGAAGACAAGCAGGTGGGGGCAATGGCCTGCCCGGAAGTAGCACAAAGACAAAGGAACCCCCACCCGAAGCCAAAGGAAGTAGTGAGTGATCGTGCAACCCTGCCCAGGAAACCATGCTTCTCCCACAGATCTTTGCAACCCACCGACTGGGAGATCCCCTCGTAGCTCACACCACAGAGCCTTGAGTCCTATACACAGAGCTGTGTGGAGTCTTGGCAGAGCAGCCACTCAGGAACTCACAGAGATCCAAGACTTTTACATACTCCAGCCCTGAAATCCCTGGTAAGGCAGCAGATCTGTTCATACATTCCCCTAGGAAGGGGGCTAAATCCAGAAAGCCAAGCAGTATCATTCTACAGGCCCCACTTCCATGGTACCTCACAAGTTAAGACATACCGGCTTAGAATTCCAGCCAGCCAGGGGCAACAGGCTGAGCCTGCCTGAGAGAGGAAGAAGTTTCTGGGGAAGAGGTGGCCACTTTCCATAGTGCAGTCAACTCGGCATTCCTGCCTGCTGGCTCTGGAGAGTGTAGGTGGTCAGCACAAGGAGGGGGCCCCCTAAGGCAGCACATCTGCATTGCCAGATTGTGCCCGGACTGCCTCTTTAAGCAGACCCCCATTAATTCCTCCTTACTGGGTGGGGCACTGGGGCCTCTCTGTGGGGAACCTTTAGTTACTCCAGCAAGGCTTATAAAGACCTGATATCTCCTTGGGAGGGAGTTTGGTGGGGGCCAGGGATGGTATCCATATCTGCAGTTCACTCAACTCAGCTGTTCCAGCCGGCCAGCTCTGGAGAGTCTAGGCATCTGGACAAAGAAGAGTACCCTCATCAACACAGCAAACCTTCTCTACCAAAAAGCAGCCAGACTGCTTCCGTAAGTGTGTCCCTAAGTCCGTTCCTCCTACTGAGTGCAACCTCCCAACAGGAGTCTCCAGACACCTCCGTTAAGAGCATTCAGTCTAGGAAAAGGTCCGTATCCACCTGGAACAGACCTTCCAGAGGAAAGAGCAGGCTGTCACCTTCGCTGTTTCACAGCCTTCACTGGTGATTCTTCCAGGTACAGAAAAAACTGAGGTGACTAGGGTCTGGAGTGGACCCCCAGGAAACCACAGCAGCCCTACCGTTGCTAAGTTCATGGCATGTTAAGAGAAAAAACAAAAAGAAAAACAACAACAACATCAACGAAAAAGACCCCGTAAAAATGCATTCAAAGGTTAGCAACCTCAAAGATCAGAGGTAGATAAGCCCACAAAGATGAGACTGAATCAACAAAAAAATTCTGAAAACTCAAAAAGCCAGAGTGCCTCTTCTCCAAAAGACCACAACAGCTCTCCAGCAAGGGGACAGAACTGAGTGGAGGCTAAGATGGCTGAATTGACAGAAGTAGGCTCAGAAGATGGGCAATAAAAAACTTTGCTGAGCTAAAGAAGCATGTTATCATAATAAAACAATACAGGTGCTAATTACCAGAATAGCCAGTTTAGAGAGAAACATAACTGGCTTGATGGAGCTGAAAAACACAACATGAGAACAATGCAATCACAAGTATCAATAGCAGAATAGACCAAGCAGAGAAAAGAATCTCAGAGCTTGAACACTATCTTTCTGAAATAAGACAAACAAAAATGAAGAAAAAATAATAAACAATTAGCAAAACCTCTGAGAAATATGGGATTATGTAAAAAGACTGAACCTAGGTGTGATTAGGGTATCTGAAAGAGACATGGAGAACCGAATCAAATTGGAAAGCATACTTTTTCTTTATTTTCTTTTTCCATATGCTGCTTACACAGAAGAAAACATACTTTAGGATATCATCCAGGAGAACTTTCCCAACCTAGCAAGGCAAGCCAACATTCAAATACAGAAATCTAATGTAAGCTTCATAAGCAAAGGATAAATGATGTCATTTTTGGACAAGCAAATGCTGAGGGAATTTGTCACCACCAGGCCTGCCTTGCAAAAGCTCCTGAAGGAATCATTAAATGTGAAAAGGAAAAGCCATTACCAGCCACTACAAAAACACACTGAAGTGCACAGACCAGTGACACTATAAAGCAACTGCATCAACAAATCTGCAAAATAACCAGTTGACATCATGATGACAGAATCAAACTCACACATAACAATATTAACCTTAAATGTACATGGGCCAAATAAATGCCCCAATTAAAAGACACAGAGTGGCAACCTGGCTAAATAGCCAAGACCCATCAGCATGCTGTCTTCAAGAGACCCATCTCACATGTAAAGACACAATAGGCTCAAAATAAAGGGATGCAGGAAAATTTATCAAGCAAATGGAAAACAGAAAAAAGCAGGGGTTGCAATCTTAGTTTCTGACAAAACAGACATTAAACCAAAGATCAAAAAAGACAAAGAAGGACATCACATAATGGTTAAGAGTTTGATTCAACAAGAAGAGATAACTATCCTAAATATATATGCATCCAATACAGGAGCATCCAGGTTTGTAAAGCAAGTTTAGGGCCCAACAAAGAGATCTGAACATCCACACAATAATAGTGGGAAATTTTAAGACCCCACTGTTAATAGTAGACAGATCATCAAGACAGAAAATTAACAAAGATATTCAGCACCGGAACTCAGCGCTGGATCAAGTGGAAATGATAGATATCTAAAGAACTCTTCAGGCCAAAACAATAGAATATAGATTTTTCTCATCACCACATGGCACTTAATCTAAAAATTATCACATAATCAGAAGTAAACCCTTCAGAAAGTGCAAAAGAACTGAATCATAACAGTCTCTCAGACCACAGCAAAATCAAATTAGAACTCAAGATTAAGAAATACACTCAAAACCATAAAACTATATTGAACAACCTGGTCCCAAATAACTCCTGGGTAAATAATAAAATTAGGCAGAAATCAAGAAGTTCTTTGAAACTATTAAGAACCAAGAGACAATGTACCAGAATCTCAGGGATGCAGCTAAAGCAGTGTTAAAAGGGAAATTTATTGCACTAAATGTCCACAACAAAAAACTAGAAAGATCTCAAGTTAACAACCTAAGATTACAACTAAAAGAACTAGAGAAACAAGAGCAAACAAACCCTAAAGCTAGCAGAAGACAAGAAATAACCAAGATCAGAGTTTAAATGAAGGAGAAAGAGACATGAAAAACTCTTCAAAAAAAAAAAAAAATCAATGAATCCAGGAAGTAGTGTTTTGAAAAATTAATCAAATAGATCGACTATTACCTAGACTAATAAAGGATAAAAGAGAAAAGAATCCAATAAACATAATTAGAAATGATAAGGGGGATATTACCACTGACCCCACAAAAATATAAACAATCACAGAAATATAAGCAATACTATAAACACCTCTATGCACACACTAGAAAATCTAAAGGAAATTGATAAATTCCAGGACACATACACCCTCCCAAAACTGAACCAGGAAGAAATTGAATCCTTGAATAGACCAACAATGAGTTCTGAAATTGAGGCAGTAATAAATAGTCTACCAACCAAAGAAAAGCCCAGAACCAGATAGAGTCAAAGCTGAATTCTACCAGCCATACAAAAGAGCTGTACCATTTCTACTGAAACTCTTTTAAACAATTAAAAAGGAGGGACTCCTTCTTAACTCTTTTTATGAGGCTGGTATCATCCTGATACCAAAACCCGGCAGAGATACCACAAAAAAGAAAACGTCAGGCCAATATCCCTGATGAACATTGATGCAGAAATCCTCAATAAAAATACTGGCAAACCAAATCCAGGCATTTATACAGCTGGCAAACCAAATCCAGCTAACAAACACATGAAAAGAAAGCTCAACATCACTGGTCATTAGAGAAATGCAAATCAAAACCACATTGAGATACCATCCTATGCCAGTCAGAATGGCAATTACTAGAAAGCCAAAAGCAATAGATGCTGGTGAGCTTGTGGAGAAATGGAAATGCTTTTACACCGTCAGCGCCTGTGTAAATTAGTTCAACCATTGTAGAAGACAGTGTAGAAACTCCTCAAAGATCTAGAGGCAGAAGTACCATTTGACCCAGCAATCCCATTACCCAAAGGAATGTAAATAATTCTATTATAAAGATACATGCACACATATGTTAATTGCAGCACTATTCCCAATAACAAAGATATGGAATCAACCCAACTGCCCATCAGACTAGATAAAGAAAATGTAGTACATGTACACCATGGAATATTATTCAGCCATAAAAAGGAACAAGATCATGTCTTTTGCAGGGACATGGATGGAGCTGGAAGCTGTTATCCTCAGCAAACTAACATAGGAACAGAAAATCAAACACCACATGTTCTCACTTGTAAGTGGGAGCGGAATGATGAGAAGACAAGGACACATGTGGGGGAACAACACCTACTGGGGCTTGTTGGGGGTGGGAGGTGGGGGAAGGAGAGCATCAAGAACAGCTAACGGATGCTGGGCTTAATACCTAGGTGATAACATGATCTGTGCAGCAAACCACACAGCACGTGTTTACCCATGTAACAAACCTGCACGTGTACCCCTGAACTTAAAACAAAGTTGTAGAAAAAAAAGATGATAGCTACCTCATCAACCTTGATTCGATTGTGTGAGTGTATCAAATTATCACACATACTCTGAAAATATGTACATCTATTATGTATCAATAAAAGAAACACTGAGTTGAAATGATGAGAATAGGAGGAATCCGTGGAAAGGGAGAAAGGAACACTTCGGTTTTTAGACACCTACTGTGAGCTAGGTACTTATTCAGCATTTTCTCACTTATTCACGAAAAAGTCTTCCCTGATTATTATCGTTAACCCAGGAGGCTGTCAAGTCGGAAATGAATCTGTGCCTCAAAACTTAAAAGAAACCAGTAACTAACAGGAGTACTTGAGTTTGCAGGACGGCAGATAAGAAAAGAAACAACTTGCTGAAACACTGAAACTCTCTCCGATTACGAGATAGAGTAAGTGACTAGCATCAATTGGAATCAATGTGGCCAGTGCAAGTCTGTTCAGAAGCAGCTTGCTGACATCACCAGCCTGAATTTACACCAGGTTTCATACTAACTCCCCTTGAATTTGTACATGTGTTCCATGAGGTACCATGAAGAGACAACTGCACGTGCCCAGAGACTTTCCAGACCTCCACTTTTCATCCACCAATCACCTGCTAATCTCAAAATCCACCCCCTGAACTTTTTCCTATAAAAATACCACCTTGAAGCCAGCACAGAGAGACAGATTTGAGCTTGACACTCCTGTCTCCTTGTGAGTTAACTTCCAGTAAGAAGGCTTTCTTCTCTCAAAACCTGGTATTGGCCGGGCATGGTGGCTCACGCCTGTAATCCCAGCACTTTGGGAGGCCGAGGCAGGTGGATCACGAGGTCAAGAGATCGAGACCATCCTGGTCAACATGGTGAAACCCCGTCTCTACTCAAAATACAAAAAATTAGCTTGGCATGGTGGCGCGTGCCTGTAATCCCAGCTACTCGGGAGGCTGAGGCAGGAGAATTGCCTGAACCCAGGAGGTGGAGATTGCGGTGAGCTGAGATCGCGCCATTGCACTCCAGCCTGGGTAACAAGAGCGAAACTCCGTCTCAAAACAAACAAACAAACAAGCAAACAAACAAACAAACAAACCTGGTATCATAGTATTGGCTTCTAGTGCATTGGGCAGCAAGCTCCCTTTAGCTTGATAACAGAGTCTCAGAGTAGAATGTCTTTAAAGCCATCTCTACCCTGCCTCCTGCATCGCCAGCTAGTCCACAGTCACACATGCCCTGTGCTTTCTTGGCTTTGCTGTCCCACTGCCTGGCCGACAGCAGGCCATGCTCTGGAAGACTTAATTCTGAGTGCAGCCAGCCCTATGAAAGGCACCGCCACACTGGGCACAGCAGGATTGGACGAGCTCTGTGGTTGTGGTGAGATTTGAAGAGAGGTCTCCTCCACCTTCTGCCAGACTGCTGCCTGTCAGGACTCCTCTCTCTCTCACCCAGCAGAGACCATTTGGAAGAGCCAACACTTGTGAAGTGAAAGGTATTGCTGGATCTTCAATCTTCCAAGTGTTCCTTAGGGGACACTGCAAGGGTTATATTAAAAGACCTGACCTGAACCCTGCTCCTTTACTTACAAGCCAGCCTGAACTAACCACTTTGAGGTTAGTCATTGGTAAGATAAGGATGATGAAGATGGTGATGATATGCTCTCTCCTGCCTGTTCTATAGAATGGCCTGATATCTAATCAGTAACCACAAAACCCTTTGTACACACACAAAGGTTATTATTTTTTTGCCCTAGAAGCTACACACAAAGGTTATTATTAATAAATAGCATATAACCTTTTACTGATAGTGTAACTTTGGGCAGCTTATTTTAACTGTTCTGGGCGTCAGTTTCCTTACATGTAAAATTGGGACGGTAATAATGTATTCCTCTGGTCTGTGTGTTCAGGGTTACAAAGTCCTGTTCTAACATCACCTACTATTCACTGGCTAGCAGTACCATTACTTGCTTACAGCAGAACAGAGCTCATTCCTCTGTGTATCTGTGTGTATATGTGTGGTATGTTAAGAATATGTCTGCCGGCCGGACGCGGTGGCTCACACCTATAATCCCAGCACTTGGGGAGGCTGAGTCAGGTGGACCATGAGATCAAGAGATCGAGACCATCCTGGCCAACATGGTGAAATTCCATCTCTACTAAAATATACAAAAATTAGCTAGGTGTGGTGGTGTGTGCCTGTAGTCCCAGCTACTTGGGAGACTGAGGCAGGATAATTGCTTGAACCTGGGAGGCGGAGGCTGCAGTGAGCTGAGATCATGCCTCTGCACTCCAGCCTGGCACGTGGCAACAGAGCAAGACTCTGTCTCAAAAAAAAAAAAAAAGAATACGTCTGTCAAAAAAAGGCTAAAGAACTGTTCCAGATGAAAGGAAACCAAAAAGACATGACATCTCACTGAAATATTAATATACAATTCTAAATTGGATTCTGGATTGGGGAGAAAATGCTATGAAGGACAGTTTGAGGATAATTGGTGAAATTTGAATTTGGACTGTATATGAGATCCCATGAGTATTAAAAGAGATAAAGCAGAAACATTTATAACAGCGCCTGGGGTGTAGAAAGCACAATTAGTCATTACTTACAGGATGTAAGCCCTGTCTGTTTTATTCACTACCATATCCCCAGAGCCCGGAACATATAATATATGCTTAATTAATATTTTTTGAATGAAAGAATAAACTGGTCTCCTACAAGAGGACAGAGCTAAAAACTAGGGTGAGGTATCCGGCGCCAACTGTCCTTACATGCAGGGACTGATTGTCATGGCTGTTTCCTAGTCATCGTTGGTTACCTTAGTGACCCTTGGCATGCAAAACATTCTGAGATTGATCGAATCCTTCCAGGTGCCTGGTTAACACAGCCAGAAGTCCTGGCAGCTCTACACATCAAATGCATTTGTAATTACTAGCTTACGATTGCTTAGTGTTTTGCCTGGCAAGGGAGGACGGCGTGGATTTTGCTGCTGGTCCTCTGCCCCTCAGAAGAAGGCTCTACTTGGCGGAGGCAGAAGCTCAGGCCAATGTTTATCTAATAGGAGGAAGTCTAGCCTTTGTGAGGAGGTTCAGTTGGCAGATCTCAGCTGGACGTCATGCTGCAGAGAGGTCTCAGATGGCTGGTGGGGCCTGTCAGCGCCCCTTCTCCAAGCTCTGGCTGGCCAGCACCTGCTACCCAGATCAGCCTGGATGCCGGTCCAGCTCATCACTGTGAGTATCCTCATCACCAGATGCTGGGCAACTGAAACTGGTCATAGAGCCCCAGAATGAGAGAGCTGACACCCTAGATAGTATTCGATCTGCTGCTGTCCTTTGACAGATGAGGGAACTAAGGCCTGGAAATACAAGTTGGCCTGCCCGGGGCCACAGCAGATATTGGCAAAACGAAGACTTAGGAGCACAGCTCCTGATTCCTAGAAGGTGCTCATTACACTTGGCTCTGTTACCCTATATTGAGGGGTGAGGCTCTCAAAGTGTGGCCACTCAGGGCTTAGAGACAGTATCTAGAGGCCCCTTCTCTCTTACCTACTCTGTAGCCTTTCTCTAGCTTTTCTTGAACATTTCTGATGTGGGAAAGTTGAATTGCCAAAACCCTAGAGTGGGTAGAATTGGGGAAAGAAAATCCGGGCAGTAGCACCTGGAGGGAAGGCAGCAATTACATTTTAATATGGTAATTTCTAGGCTGGGCACAGTGGCTCACTTGAGGTCAGGAGTTCAAGACCAGCCTGGCTAACATGGTGAAATTCTGTCTCTACAAAAATACGAAAATTAGCCGGGCATGATGGCAGGCGCCTGTAATCCCAGCTACTCAGCACGCTGAGCTGGGAGAATTGCTTGAACCCGGGAGGTGACGGTTGCAGTGAGCCAAGATCATGCCATTGCACTCCAGCCTCGGGTGACAGAGCGAGACTCTGTCTCAAAAAAAAAAAAGGCAGAATCAAAAGCGAACTGTATGCAATTTAAGTGCTAAGTAGTAGCATCAACTGGGTGTCATCCCTTTCATATCTTCATGAGTAACCTCATCCCAAAAAGGATTTCAGTCCAGGCTTTGTTAATATAATCACTGCTAAAAAATATTCTTCAGGCTCAAACTGGAGAAGGAGGTATTTTTTTCTGTTGAATTCAGATGAAGCTAGCATCTTGGAATGCTTGCTCTGGCAGGTACTGAGCCAGGTACATTCACATTATGCAGTTTCCACAGGGAGGGTGGCATTATTCTCATTTTTACAGATTCGAACATTGATGCAGAGCGGTGAAGTGACAAGCAGCAGTAAGTGTGACATATTAAAGGGAAAAAGTTTTGGAGACTGATTCAAATGCCGCTCTACCATCCACTAGCTCACAAAAGAAGAGCTTCCTACAGAAGGGTAGTGGTAATCGTCGATCATTCCTTCATCCCTGACCCCTGGCCCTTAAGAGCTTGTCTGTTTATAAATAATTTAAGAAGCTATGTTTCTGTCCATCTGTGTAGGCAGAGAAGGGCATATAGAGGGAAGTGTGAATAAGCCAGATTAATGCACCAGAAAAAGTAGAAACCGTACCAAGAGCAGGAAGGACTGATTGGCACCAGTGAATTCAAACGATAACCAGGTAGGAGATACAAGAAGGTGTTGCCATATGATGGATCATCCAGAATTCCCAGGAAGGAGGGCTATCTGGACTCAATCATCTACTCTGTCTCCCAGAAAAGGGGGTCTCTGGTTGAGCCTTCTGATTGTAATAGAACAGTAAGAGGATATATAAACTAAATAGTCAAACAAGGTGAACCGTCTTAGAAGCAGAACCTGAAGGACTTGGGGAGCAGGAGAGGGAGGCACAGAGGACCTGGAAGCTGAAAGGAAACCAGGAGGGGAAATAATGTGTCTTTGAATTGTATATCAGCAAGGCTGCCCAGTGTCAGTGAGACTTGATCAGTTTGCAACTTCCAGTGTGCAGAGATCCCTCTAACATGCAAATCTGACCTTTCATTCTCCTGCTGAAACCTCTTCAGCATAAAGCCTGCATTCTCCTACGTGGTTGATGGAGGCCATCAGGCTTTCCCTCTGGCCTCCTCCCTTCCATTCCTTCCCTCCTACTAGACATTTCCATATTTACAGTCTAGGAATCTCACATGCTCTCTCTTACCTCTGGGCATTTGTAAGTGCTCTGCGAGAGAAAACAGGCTCATCTAGTACATAAATGCTTGAACAAATGAGTCAAATTGGAAGGTACTGGGAGCTGGAAGCTGTTATCCTCAGCAAACTAACCCAGGAACAGAAAACCAAACACCACATGTTTTTGCTTGTAAGTGGGAGCTGAATGTGCACAATCCACCACCTCTTTTGGACTTTTCAGGTCTCAAGCAACAGCTACCTCCAGTCTGACAGAAAAGATTATTCCCTCCCCAATGCCAGCTGGAGCCTGTCATGGTAAGGCTATATAATGAGTTCATGGAGAAGACTGTGGATGCGTCATGGACAAGACTTCCAGGTTGCTGGCACTCTGTGCAATTCCTTAAAGAAGCAGACCTTGCTAAGATTGCGAAAGCTGTCCCTGGTATGTTGGAACTCCCTATATCAATAGTGTTTAACGGGGCTTGCAGGGGTGCTCTACATAATACAGAACTGCTGGCAAAGGTTTGTGTATGCACATGCGTTTTCCTCAATGCAATCTGTGCCCCAGCCCATCTCCTGTATCTCCAGTGTGGCTTGCATTAGCCTAAAAGTCAGGACCAAGGAAGTCTGGAGATCATGATCCCAGATTCATATGCTATTAGC
Organism: Callithrix jacchus; assembly: GCF_049354715.1. Lineage (NCBI taxonomy): Eukaryota > Metazoa > Chordata > Mammalia > Primates > Cebidae > Callithrix > Callithrix jacchus. Next base: position 77,213,880 of record NC_133518.1, read on the forward strand.
CCAGAAAAGGAACTTGGGGCCACTTTGTTCAAGGCCCTCATCTTACAAGTGAGAAAGCTGAGGCCTAGAGTGACGGCGATGAGTTTTTGGCAGTTTGGACTAGCATCAGAAACTCCTGACTTCTAGTTCACTGCTCTCCACCCCCGTCCAAAGCCACTCTTGGCATCTCTTTATACTTGTCCACCACAGCTGGTCTCCTGTGAAGCATAAGTGAGGAATTGGAAAGGGGCAGGGTCTGGGACTAAGGGCCGGTGCCTTCACCCTGCTGCACCCAAGGCCGGTAGCGGTCTCACTGCCAATGGGACTCTCAGGTAGTTTACATACACCTGAAGCTGGGACCCAGAACCTGTTGGGACAAGACACATGTTCCCTCTAGTGGTCAGTTTGAGCTGAGCTTCTGAATGGGTGAAGGAGAATGGATGGGAAAGAATGGCAGATGATGGAGTGCCATATGTTGTTAAGAGACAAAAGGGCTAGCGAGAAGACTTGTAATTTATATACCTAATCTGTCATTAGAAATCCTGCTTTGAGATTTTTGGTAAAAGTGCAGGTGTTTGGTAAGTATTTGAATTTTGACACAAGCGGATGAGAACAGTGGCTTATGCCTGTAATCCCAGCATCCCAGCACTTTGGGAGGCTGAGGTGAGCAGATCATGAGGTCAGGAGTTCAAGACCAGCCTGGCCAACATGTGAAACCCCATCTCTACTAAAAATAAATAAATAAATAAATAAAATTAGCCAGGCGTGGTGGCGGGCACCTGTAATCCCAGCTACTCAGGAGGCTGAGGCAGGAGAATCTCTTGAACCTGGGAGGCAGAGGTTGCAATGAGCCGAGATTGTGCCACTGCACTCCAGCCTGGATGACAGTGCAAGACTCCATCTCAAAAACTAAAAATTAAAAAAAATTAAAAAGGCATGGGGTCTTGCTCTGTCACTCAGGCTGGAGTGCACCGGTGTAATCATAGTTTGCTGCAGCCTCAAACTGCTGGGCTCAGGAGACCTTCCCGCCTCCACCTTCTGAGTAGCTGAGAGTACAGGCTCACACCACCACACCTGGCTACTGTTTTTATTTTTGTAGAGACAAGGTCTTGCTATATTGCCCAGGATGGTCTCGAATTCCTGGGCTCAAGAGAACCTCCTGCCTTGTCCTCCCAAAATGCTAGCATTACAAGCCTGAGCCACTAAGTATTTAGATTTTATATATGGGAGGCTTCACTCTTGACCTTAATTAAGGCCCATAAACTGGCCAGGCACATTAGCTCACGCCTGTAATACCAACACTTTGGGAGACCAAGGCAGGCGATCACCTGAGGTCAGGAGTTTGAGACCAGCCCAACCAACATGGTGAAACACCCTCTCTACCAAAAATATAAAAATTAACTGAGTATGATGGCATGCGCCTGTAACTGGCTACCTAGGAGACTGAGGTGGGAGAACTGCTTGAACCTGGGAGGCAGAGGTTGCAATGAGCCAAGATTGTGCCACTGCACTCCAGCCTGGATGACAGAGCGACACTGTCTCAAAAAAAACCAAAACAAAACCCATAAACCCTTTCCATCTTCCTTGAGGTCATATTGCTTAGACAAATCTAACTTATACAAATCTCAAACCTGTGGGGATTAGAGGGGACACATTTGTTTATTTTTCAAAAGGGTCTTTTTTTTTTTTTCTACCCAGCTGGCACATTTATTGGCATCAAACACAAGACCCTTCCCTTTCCAGCACCAGGAAGTCATGCCCAAAGGGTGTCCCTCCCCATTTCTGCAAAAACTCTCAGGCCTTAGCAGTAGCCTGAGCTGCCCCCAGGGCTGTGAGCTGCTGAATCTTCTGGCTCATCATTTCCATGACAGCCTGTTTCATGGCGTGCTTCTCCTGGAGAGCTGGTTGGATTTTCTCCATCTGCTTGGTTAGAAAATCTATCTTCCTCTTGAAAAAGTCCTTGGCATCCTCAGCTGTCTTCTCTACATAGTACCCAGTTCCCACATCGATGAGCACGTGCTCCACATCATGCAGCTTCCCAGGGACATACATAGAACTCGTCAGTGGGACGAGTAATTCTTTCACCTCGCTCTTGTTCAGCACGTTCAAACAGTCCTTGGCTTCCACATACTTGGTCTGTACCACTTTGAGCTGGGCAATGGACGTGGACAAGAACTCCACTTCCTGGTCCAGCTGGTTTTTGAGCATTTCTAGCTGCGGCAGATTCAGCTCCGTGATGTTAATCGACTGCGCCATGTTGGGAAGCTCAAAAGGGTCTTTTCCTGTTTATCCCTTGATCTGCCCAAATCAGTGCATTTCAGATTAGTATTTCTGATTCTGATGATAGAAACAGCTGAATTCTGATTTCATTGGTGGTTCACTCCTCCTCCCCTTCCCGGAAGCTGTTCTCTTTCTTCAGATTATATGGGTCTACTCCAGAGGTACAGAGGGGACACTGAGGGCCGTAGGTTTTCCTGAGGACTTCCTCTGGTCTTCTGCCCTGGAGGTCTGCTCCACTCGGAGGGCCAGACTCCAGCCTGAGGTCCCTCTCACTGACTTGACTCTTCTCTCTAGTCCAAATGATAGAAGACACCCGCCTCTTTCTCAGGATTACAGAGGAAAGACTTGGCTTTCAGTATGTCATTTTCCACAATGACTTGAAAAAGTGTGTCTGCCTGTTCCAGACTGGGCCCTCCCTCAAGGGACTGCCTAGGTAAGGCACGGAGAGCCATCCCAGCTCGCAGCTCAAGCATGGTTTTACTCAGTATAAAGCAGGGAGCGAGAGGCCAGCTGGTAGGTCTGTGGCTGCCTTCCACAGGTTCTTGGTTACTGAAGTACAGGGAGGCAGAGGCTTCACACTACTGACTCCCTAGGCAAGGAGTGGCCTCTTCCTATGAGGGAATTACTCATTAATCTTCAGCTGCCTAAACTTCAGGGGAGCAATCAGTGGGTGTTAAAAACGAGAAGGGAGAAAAACTCTTCTTGTTCAGTGGCTGGTATATGCCAGAACCTGTACCGTGAGCTTTGGCTGTGTTCATTTGACACTCACAAAAATTCTTAGAAGGAGATAATTACTTTTTTTCTGTTTTATTGGTGAAGAAACAGATGCCCCAAGCGGTACCCAAGGGCTGGAAATGTGGGATTCAGAGCTAGGTCTCTCTGCCTGCAAAGCCCTTGCTGTTTTCGCTGAACCATTCTATTTCCACCAAGATGGACCCACAGGGAAAACAAAAGATCAGAACTTGAGGCTGAGGCTGGCGGTGGGGTGGGGGGCTTCTTCTGTCCCCTTGAAGAGCTCATCTCCTAAGCAGGGAGAACATACTTCAGACAACCTTGCTTGTCTCCCCTTGCGTTTTTCTGCTCTCACTTGTCTGCTTCACACTGAGTGATGCCAGACTCTGGCCATGGTTTGCAGGGAAGCGGTGAGCATCTCACCTCACCAGCACCTGGCCGTGAGGAGCCGAGTGATGATGACGTTTTCTCCCCTCACCCGGCTCTGCAAGATTCTCCATGGAGATGCACTGGGGACCATGCTAGACCCCACACTTTTCATGGCAGCATATCACAGTGCCAGTTGCAGTCTTTACAGGGACAATGAACATCACCTTCAAGAGGTCTGTTTTCCTTGCCTGGGTTCAAGTTAGGAGCAAGCTGGTATGAGATTATTTGATGTATTATGATGGAAAATATGGATGCAGCAATCTTGATTGCAAAGAGAAGTTTCTACTTTTGATTTTCACATGAACCAGTCTAAAATTTTTAGACGTTCTTTTTTCATCCAAGGACAAGGTAGCAAGCTTGAAGATGGTTGACATGTTCAAAAATAAAAATATTCTACATAGGGCCGGATGCGGTGGCTCACGCCTGTAATCCCAGCACTTTGAGAGGCCAAGGTGGGTGGATCACGAGGTCAAGAGATCGAGATCATCCTGGTCAACATGGTGAAACCCCGTCTCTACTAAAAATACAAAAAATTAGCTGGGCATGGCGGCGCGTGCCTGTAATCCCAGCTACTCGGGAGGCTGAGGCAGGAGAATTGCCTGAACCCAGGAGGCGGAGGTTGCGGTGAGCCAAGATCGCGCCATTGCACTCCAGCCTGGGTAACAAGAGCAAAACTCCGTCTCAAAAAAAAAAAAAAAAAAAAAAAAAAATTCTACATAGGATGAGGATGAGCTATTTTTGGCCACCTCCGGTTTAAATAAAGCCAACACAGGTGCCTGTAAATCTTTAACTCTGTCCACAAATCATTACACAACTATCATTACTTTACTTGTCATTTACTTGTCAGGGACAAGCTGCCCCCAAAACCCCCTCAGCTGACCTTTACCCTGACTGCTCTGCAGCTGCATTCCTAAACTCTTATCTAGGGGCCGCAGCAAGGCTGCCAGACCTGCCAGCTGAGCAAAGCCTGATCACAGCCATCTGGGCAGTGTGGGGAGGTCATGGGAAACAAACCTTTGCTACACATACTTGTAAATTCTTGTTTTACACATAGCAGCAAAATTCTGTTTTTTTAACTGCCGCCACAAAAGTCACAGGATGATGTAAGTCTGTCACAAGCTGATAACCTATTTGTGCTTGTTACAAGCTGATAGATTATCTTAGTCTGGAGACTCCCTTAAGCCCCTCTCACGCCATAAACTCGCGTGCCTGACTTTAGGTCTACTGGTCCTTTCTCTCGGCTAACCTTACATTACCGTACTTATAATTCCTTATATTTAATTACCTCTTTAGGAAAACACTTCCATAAACATGATTTCATTTGATTTTTACAGTAATCCTGGGAGGTAGGTAATATCATCTCCAAGTTGACAAATGAGAAAGCTGAGGTGGGCCAGGCACAGTGACTCATGCCTGTAATCCCAGCACTTTGGGAGGCCAACCCAGGAAGACTGCTTGAGCCCAGGAGGAGTTCAAGACCAGGCTAGGCCACATGGCAAGACGCCACCGCTACAAAAAAATAAAAAAGTTTTTAAATCAGCCAGGCATGGTGGTGCATGACTGTAGTCCCAGCTACTCAGGAGGCTTAGGTGGAAGGATTGCTTGAGCCTGGGTGTTCAAGGCTGCATTGGGCCACGATTGTGCCACTGCACTCTGTAAGGTCTGACCATGCCATGGATGCCATGGCAACCCTGCTGATCCGCATGTACACCTCTGGATAGCCTCCTGGAATTAGCAAATCTGAAGTAACTGGAAGACCATGAAAAGAGGAAGAAATGATCGACCCTGTGGCGCCTACTTAACTTTGAGACAGTCTCTGCTGTTCCTTATTCCTGCCCCAATTGATAAGGCCATTGGACCTTGGTCAACCTTGTGACTCCAGAACCTATGACCCCCTCCTGGCTTGCAAAAACCGCCCAAACCTATAAAACCAACTCCTATCCCACTGCCCTCCACTGATTCTCTTTCTGGTCTCAGCCCACCCGCACCTGGGTGAATAAACAGCCATATTACTTACACAAAACCTGTTTGAAGGGTCTCTTCATTCAGAGCACGAGTTTTAACACATTCCAGCCTGGGCAATACAGCAAGACCTGTCTCAAAAAAAAAAAAAAAGAAAGAAAGAAAGAAAAATGAAAACAAAACCAAAAAAGCAGGCCGTGTGGTGGCTCATGACTGTAATAATCACAGCACTTTGGGAGGACAAGGCACGTGGATCACCTGAGGTCAGGAGTTCGAGACCAGCCTGGCCAACATGGCAAAACCCCATCTCTACTAAAAATACAAAAATTAGCTGGCCGTAGTGGCATGTACCTGTAATCACAGCTACTTAGGTGGCTGAGGCAGGAGAATCGCTTGAGCTCAGGAGGCAAAGGCTGCAGTGAGCTGAGATTGCATCATTGCACTCCAGCCTAGGCAACAGAACAAGACCTGTCTCAAAAAAGAAAAAAGCAAGCTAAGGTGAATACACAGCTAGCAGGCGACAATACCAGGATCAAATATAGAATCAGTGCCTGATTCCAAAATCCACTTTCTTTTTACAGCATTACTCTGCCTCAGTGGTCTCTTAAGGACACACAGAAAAGAGCAGGAGATAGCCTCTACCCTTTAAGGAGGGGAAGCAAGGAGTGTCCGTCAGGAAAATCTGAATCCTGATTATCTTTCAGCCAGATTGTGAAAGATAATCTCCTTTACTTAAAGTCAACCAATTATAGAGGTTAAGCACATCTACAAAATCACGGGCAGATCACAAGGTCAGGAGTTTGAGAACAGCCTGGCCAACATGGTGAAACCCCGTCTCCTCTAAAGATACAAAAAAATTAGCCAGGCGTGGTGGCAGGTGCCTGTAATCCCAGCTACTTGACAGCAACACCTGGATTCGTGTTGAATTGAAACTTCACAGCAACACCTGGATTAGGGCTGCACTGAAAACTGAGTATTATAGTCTAGCCAAATTGACACATAAAACTGTTACACAAGATGCTTGCTTGTAAATAAAGTCATTCTGCCAAAGATAAAAAAGATCTTCCACATATGGATAGAGCTATAAGCAAACCGCAGGTGGGTCCTGCTCACCCCTGTGGGAAATTCAGATCAGTCAGGACCTAAAACAATTGTGACCAGAAAATATGTGCTGTTGTTTATAAACTTTTAGTCAAAATGTTGCCTGTTTCCTCATTGCAAAGAAAGCAGGAAAACAAGAGGAGTTTGATTTTTTCCAGAAGATGGGGAACTGGTTTGTCGAAATGTTGACGGAGTGACATGTGGCTTCCATATGATGGTAACAGACAAAATGCAACCCCGCCTGGGCGGGCCTCATGGCTCCTCTCCCTTCCACTGCCTCTGACAGCTTTGTCCTTGGAGTAGAATCTGAGGCCTCCACTCCTGCAGGAAGGCATCCACCCCGCAGAGTCACCTGCCCCTCCCTCGGATACCAGCTTGTAAGCCCCTCTAACTCTCGTAGCCCAGTTACTCTTGACTAGGGGTGAGACTAGAGGCATGAGTCACTGGCACAGAAGGAAGAAAGGTGTTTCTTTCTTGTGAAGCCCAAAGCAGTGACAGGACCATTCTCTTTGTGGAAGCATCTGGAAAAGCCCTTAGAATTCTTTTTCTGCAGTATTCACCCATCCTTGTGATCAGGCAGAGAGCGGTTTCTCCCACTGGTGAAGACAGTGTGCCTGCAGACTCTTAGGCTTCTCTCTCAGGTTGTATGTGTTTCGGATGGGAGCATATGTTCAGATGGAGAGGAGCCTCCATGAATTATAGGATGAAGACCATCATAAGATGCCCATAAGACCTGAGAGGTCAGTAGGCATAGAGAGGCGTATGAAGATGGACGGCAGGGGAGATTGTGGCAGAGAGCATGCATGGCATCTCCCCTCTCAATCCTCTACTGGTTTCTAAAAAGCAAAGGCTGGCCTCATTGTTTTGGCATGAGTAAAAGAATTTAGATATTTCCAGAAGCAGCTCTGGCTCCAGGAGGGTAGAAAGATCTTGCTGAGCTGGTTTTCTGGAAGCATGGGGGGTGACGGCAGTGATTTACCTATGTGCTCTTCACCATTCCAGCCATCTTCTTACAAATGAAGTGACACAGATGTAAGGCACTGCAAGACTCACCTCCCCCTGCTCTGACAGGCAGACAGGAAGCCAAAGCCACTATCTGAGCAGCCCCTGTCTCTGCCATTCACCTCCAGCTTCCTCTGTGGACCGCAGCCTTTTCCTTCTTGGATGGTGGAAACTCCTCGAGATGTCAAGACTTGCTGGGAATAAAGTTTTAAGAGGTCATGTAACCAAACTGATACATGTGTATTTCTTCCTCGGTACAGGATGTCTACAATCCGTGGGGTGGGAAAACATCATGTAACCTGATCATGATCCAGTAAACAAGAGCCACTTTGGGTCTTTGAGGGACTCAGTGTGTAATTGGGGGCAGTTAGGTCATAAGAGCCAAATCACTTTCACCTGACTGCAGATAAATCCATTAAGGCTTGTCTATGCTAATGACTTTGTTTTGAATTAAGGTCACACACAATGTTTTCTTTTTTAAAAAAGTCCACTCCTCCAACCTTGTGATTAACTAAGTACTGCTCCAAAACCCCCACTCCTCATCTGCCGGTGAGTGATGCTCCTTTCCCATGATCATTATACACCTCTGCATCCCACAAGCATCCAGTGGAGATGTGGGAAAAGAAGGGCCTGTGGGCTTTAGAGTTATGAGTAAGCATGGAGAAACAGACGCAGAGGGAAATCTGCCAGCTGCCACCCTTGAAAGCCAGCCCATTTCTTCTGAGCACATAGCCAAGCAAGCATACCTGGAAGGGTGAGACAGTGGACAGACATCTTTCACTCTAGGTCCCACCTGTGCTCCACACCCAGAGTGGCCAACAGCAGTCTCTAAAATATGCCAACATATGATTTCTCAAAAGTAGGAATTCTTGGCTTATGGAATTGATGCAGGGAGTTGGGGGAGGTGTCAGGGTGAAATTAGGTCTTCCCTTAAAAAGCAGTTTCAGGCTGGGCGTGGTGGCTCACACCTGTAATCCCAGAATTTTGGGAGGCCAAGGCGGGCAGATCACAAGGCCAGGAGTTTGAGACCAGCGTGGCCAACATGGTGAAACTCCATCTCTACTAAAGATAGAAAAAATTAGCCGAGCGTGGCGGCGGATGCCTGTAATCCCAGCTACTTGTGAGGCTGAGGCAGGAGAATCCCTTGAACCCGGGAGGTGGAAGTTGCAGTGAGCTGAGATCTTGCCATTGCACTCCAGCCTGGGCGACAGAGCGGACTTTCAGTGCATAGTTATCAATATCAGCACTGCACAAGGAAAAGGAACCTTGCAGCTTAGTATTCAACCGCCAGGCAGGTTTGTAATTTTTAAAAATGTTTATACTTTCCTTAATCCTCTTTGGGAATAATCTCCTCTAGGACCACTTTCTTGCCAGTTCTATGTACCTCAGCAGCACAGGAATTAAGCCTCAAAAAATATTATCTTGCTCCCTAAGTCATCAGTTTCTTTTCTGCTCTAGAGTTCTTGGGTGATGAATGCATGTGGAAAGCAGCGAAGGTTGCTATGAAAAGCTTGGACTTCATTCTGCAAAGTCCCAGGGTCGCTGAAGGTGTATGCCTGCACTTTCAATAGAAGTGTCAGGATCCCAGCAGTAATACTTTTCCATGGATCAGCCAAACAGGCATAAGGGGAATTTGGGAGACCAAAAAAGCTATTGACAGATTCCAGGTGAGCAATAAATCAGAATTTTAACCAACTAGACCAGTGCTATCCTACAGAAATGTAATGGGAGCCACATGTTAAAGCTTAAATATTCTACTAGCCACATTTAAAAAGAAACACGTGAAGCTATTACTATTTGTTTTAGAGACAGGGTCTCGAGTTGTTGTCCACACTGGTCTCGAACTCCTTGGCTCCCTCAAACGATCTTCCCGACTGGGCCTCTCAAAGTGCTGGGATTACAGGCCTGAGCCACCGTGCCCTGCTTGAAGTTAATTTTAATAATACATTTCACCTAACCCAATATACCCAAAATATCATTTCAGCATATAAAAATGACTGAGATTTTACCTTATCAGTCTTAGCTATCCAGCGTGCGGTTTATGCATACAGTACACATCAACTCCTGCGCTAAGTTTTCAGCATTTAAAGGGAAATATGGTCCTGTCAAAATAAAAACGCCTGTTTAACAAGAAGCAGATTTAAAAGATTGGTTAATCAATAGCCCCGGTCGCTAGTGTTACCCCTTACTGGGCAGACCAGGTCTGGACTGTAAATACGTTCAGACGTTCCACGCAAAAGCAAAGTTGCCCGCAGCCACCCCATCAAGTTCTGGGTGCAGGGACCCTGCAGTCCTGGGCGTTTTCACCAGGTGGCACTAAGGACACCCTCACGTGACAAGCGTGTCACCCGGAAGCGAAACCTCCCCTTCTACAGAGTTCCTCCAGCTTCCTCCAGCGCAGGATATATAGAACCTCACCTCCAGTGCTGAGGCCTGCGGCGGGGCAGGATGGGCAGGAGAGCGGAGCCGCGAAGTCTGCTGCGCGGGTGAAAAGCGGCGCGTGATTCCCGCGGCGGGATCGTTCGGCGCGCGCAGGCCCGGAACCCGGCTGCTGAGCGCTTACAGCCGCAGAAGTCAGAGAGCCCGCGGCTTAAAGCGCGTCGCCCGCCTAGCGCCATCCCCCGGCCTTCTTCCAGGTCTCCAGGGCGGGGTCCGAGCGCCCATCCACGGCACCCTGGGCCCAGAGCACTCGCGGGCCTCCTCTCCAATGATTCAGAACTCACGTCCGTCGCTGCTGCAACCCCAAGATGTCGGAGACTCGGTGGAAACCCTTATGGTGAGGGCGCTGCGGGGCAGGAAAGGCAGGGGTCCGAACCGCGGGCGCGGGCAGGAGAATTCGGAGCGTTGCTACGGCTCAGCGACCCTTTTCCGCGTCCCAGGTGCGCTCAGGGTCGAGGATGCAGCGGGAGAGGAGTCTGTCTAAGGGGACTGAGAAGGGTGCGGGGAGGGAGGAGGGGCCAGGAGCTGCAGCCTAGCCCTGCGGGCAGGAGCTGCGGGGCCGGAGTCCCGGTTGAAGGCGGAATTGCCCGGGTCTGAGCGGGGCGCGTGCTGGGGAGTGTGCCCGCGCGCCCCCCACGAGGTGCGGGTAGGATGCCAGGAGTGGCGGAGGTGGGAGGGCACATGGGCAGATTTGGGATGGTCACAAGGCCTGGTAATATCGCTGAGAAGCCGTCGACGCCACCGCGAGCTGGCCGGGAACCGCTGCGCGCCCGCGGGCGGCGGTGCTGATACGCGTGGCCCTGGCTTGACTGCACCTCCGCGCGCTGGTTGAGGCGGCGGAGGACGACGCCACGCCTCCTCCGGCGTTCGATTGGTCGCCGTGGCCGGGCCGCCGGGCCGCTATTGGTGGAGGCGGAGGCGGGGCTGGCGGGGTAGTTGGCTGGTGGGTAGAGTCGGAGTGCAGCTGGTCGTAGGCGCTGACGGCCTGGGGCCGGACGGCTACTGCTCGCTCCGAGGTCCTGCGCCGGAGGTGGGGGCAGAATGCCGCCTTTTTTTTATTTCCTTCAAGGCCGAGACGGCGGCAGTGGTCACTACGTTGACGTCTTTGAAAACCTGCTTACCTTTTTCAGAACTCTCCAGCTCTCGCCTCCAGATCTGAATTGAACTTACGGTACTTTCTTTAAGGGGAGTAGGAAGTGCTTGAGCCAGTTTGCACTTTTACGTGTTACTTATTTCCTTTGTGTGTGTATCATTGTTTATGCCCTCCTCTTTCTCCCCTTAAACTACATGTTTATTTACCTTGAATATCTTTGATCCACCCGTTTTCTTGAAACGGAGTCTTGCACTGTCGCCCAGGCTGGAGTACAGTGGCGCCATCTCAGGTCCCTGAAGCCTCTGACCCTCGGGTCCAACCAATTCTCCTGTCTCAGCCTCCCAAGTAGCTGGGATGACAGGTGTGTGCCACCCCGCCCGGCTAATTTTTGTATTTTTAGCAGAGACGGGTATGAACCAGTTTGGTTTGGTTGGGTTTTTTAAATTACAATTCAATGAGTATTAATGACAACAGCACCCCAACTCCACCCATCAGGCAACCTGTCGCTAGCCCCACCTCCACCAATAGCAGCTGGGCCGTGGGTGGCGACCAGTCAAACACTGGAGGAGGCATGGCATTGCCCGCTGACCACTGGCCGTCCCAGCAAACCGTTGGAAGGCAGGCACTCAGAGGTGCCGTCACGCCTGGCCCGCAGGTATGTTGGCCAAGCTGGTCTTGAACTCAAGTGATCTGCTTGCCTTGGCCTCCCAAAGTGCTGGGAATACAGGAGTGAACCACCCCTCCTGGCCCTGAGCTCCTTTTAAAAATTAAGTTCACTCGCAAAGGATGTGTGCCATTCACCACTGACAAAATCTTAAGACCATTCAATATGACCTGTTGGGATGGTGGTTTTTTGTTTTTGTTTTTGTTTTGTTTTTGCCTGTTAGAGGTTAATCTATATTGCTGGTATGAATAACATCTGCTAATGGGCTTGGAAAATTACAAAGCTAAAAAAGTTACTGGCTCAATCATTTGAGCTGTGCTGTAAAATTAGAGATTATGAAGGTATTTCCTGCAATCAAGGATGGGAAGGTGAAGGACAGCCTGAAAACAAATTCCACAACACACCTGTGTGAGCACTGGGGCAGCAGCACCTAGAACTGCCAGGAAACTGTCACTGCAGTCATTCCTACAGCCTTGCTGGAGCAAGGGTCCTGGAGGAAGCTGGGGAGATTAACATCCTGGAATGAGGCAGACAGGGTCCACTGAGCCTTATCCTGTGGGATCGTGCTCAGAGGGAGAGCATAAGGTTTCCTGTTAGGTGGCAAGATTTGTTTCGTTGTCAGTGTTGAACACCTACTGTGCACCAGGCTCTGAGGTCAGTTCTTGAGATACCACCATGAACAAGAGAGGTGGGAGTGTGACCCCTCTGTCTTGGACACACAGCCATAAGGGAGATGGGCCTGGGTGCTGCTACAGAAGCCCCAAGGAGAGGCACTGAACTTGGATGTGGAGGAGTTAGGAAGCAAGACAGGAGCTAGGGCATAACAAGAAGTCAGTTTTCAGAGGTGAAAGCAAGGTGAGTCCTCCAGTATGGCTTCAGAGTGTGTGGGTGGGAGGGTGAGAACAGAACGAAGCAGCAAGCAGGAGTCCTGTGATTCATGAAAGGCCTTACCACCAGCAGTGTGGACTTTATCCTCAGAGGAATCTGAACCAATTAAAGTATTGGTTTGGTTGGGTTTTTAAAGCTGTAATTCAGTAAGTATTAAAGACAAATTTTTGGGCCATTATTCTGTAGTTCCTAATACATTTGTCATTACTTGTATTTGTCTTTTTTGTTGTTGTTTGGTTGGTTTTTTTTTTTTTTTTTTGAGACACAGTCTTGCTCTGTCACCCAGGCTGGAGTGCAGTGGCACAATCTCGGCTCACTGCAACCTCCACCTCCCGGGTTCAAGTAATTCTCTGCCTCAGCCTCCTGACTAGCTGGGATTACAGGTGCCTGCCACCACACCTGGCTAATTTTTGTATTTTTAGTAGAGATGGGGTTTCACCATGTTGACCAGGCTGATCTTGAACTCCTGACCTCATGATCCACCTGCCTCGGGCTCCCAAAGTGCTGGGATTACAGGCATGAACCACACAGCACCCGACTATTACTTGTATTTTTGTTCCTTTTTTTTGTTTTGTTTTGTTTTGGTTTTTTTTTTTTTTGGTTTTTGGTTTTGTTTTTAAGCTAGTAACTTCAGATTTCACAAAACATTGTCTTTCATTGAGGGGTTTTATTCCTGAAAGCAGTGTGATCAAATTTGCAGTTTTAAAAGATGACTTAGGCTGGGCACGCTGGCTCACTGTAATGCTAGCACTTTGGGAGGCAGAGGTGGGCAGATTGCTTGAGTCCAGTTTGAGACCAGCCTGTGCAATGTAGCAAAACCCCGTGTCTACAAAAAATTAGCTGAGCATGGTGACACACACCTATAGTCCCAGCTACTCATGAGGCTGAGGTGGGGGGATCGCCTAAGCCCCCGATAGGTCATGGTTGCAGTGAGCCATGATTTAGCCACTGCACTCCAGCCTGGGTATCAGAGCAAGACCTTGTCTCTAAATAAATAAATAATAACATAAAAGATGCCTCTGGCTGCAGGGTAGAGTGGATTAGAGGGGTCATAGAGGCGACAAATGGGTGAAGAAGTGGTAGCAGCCACCAAAGCAGGAGATGACAGGGCCCTTAGCTGGCATAGGTAGGTGGATTTGAGAGCTGTTTAGGAGGTCCAGTGAACAAGTGTGGAGAGGCCGAGTCCAAGGATGGTGCTCAGGTTTCTGGCTGAGAAAACAGAGGAATGACAGGGCATTCACTGGGACAGAGCACCTTGGAGGAGGAGCTGGTTGGAGGTGTGGGAGAAAGATGAGTTCGGCTTTGGAAACATCATCTGACGTGGCTGTGGGACATCTGAGTAAGTGGCTGTGTGAGTCTGGAGCTCCAGTGAGAGGCTGAGCATGTGGAGGGGAGGGTGGAAATGAACCCCTGGAAGTGGTTGGAAGGCCATGGGAGTATAGTTCAGTTAAGGGAGAGGCCAGAGAAGTGGGAGGAAAACCAGGGTGGTTTTAACCTCTGAAGCCAAAGGAAGAGAGCGTTTCAAGAAGGGAGCGGTGGTGAATAGTAGAACGCCCTGAGTGGCCTAAGTGTCCTGGATTTTCACTTTAGACTGAGCTATATGGTGAAAAGAATATGAACTTTAAGTCCTGGCCAGTGGCTTCCACCCCTGTGATGTAGGACACATTTGTAACCTCTGTGAGCATAAGATGCTGTGATATTTTTGAGGTGGCATCTTTAGATGCCTCGCCCAGTGCTACTCAGGTAGCAGAGTGGCGGTGGGTTGGCAGAGTTGAGGCTGGAGACTGCCACAGAGGTCATTAGGATGGATCAGTGGAGGCCACACTGGGAAGACTGTGGGCTTAGTCAGTGGGACTTGTGAAGCAGCAGGCATAGTGAGTTTTATGTGTCCCTGAGGTTTCCAACCGGATTCCTGGAGTATCCCAGCATGGAGTGGAGAAGAGGCAAATGCGTGGAGAACTATTGACCAAGTTTCCCATTTTGGACATATTGAATTTGAGATGCCTGTGGGCCATTTGAGGGAAGACAGAGATATTAGCAGAGTCAGGGGAGAGCTGGCCTGGGCTGGAGGTGTACACATCACCAGCATGTGTGTGAAGACTGGGTGTGGGTGAGGTTACTCTGATAGGAGATAAGAGGAGCAGCCCTATATGAAGGGCAGCCGGAGGGAAGGAGAGAGAAGCCAGAAACTACGAGGAGAGGCTCTCAGCCATATGGCATGCACCAGAGAGGCCAAGTAAGATAAGGACAGGGACAAGAAAGGGGTCCTGGGGTGCAGCAGGTGCTTGGCAAGCCCTCAGAGGCTGCATTAGTGGAGGAGATTTGGCTGGATAGCACACTGTGGTGGAGGAGGGGGTGCTGCAGAGGGACTGGCATAGAGCAAGTGGAGATGACGTAGAGTCAGGCTGGAAAGATGGATGCTTTGGAGCATGTTGCCTGGCAGAAGAGAAGATGCCAGTGGGATTGAGAGGCCCAGTGTGTGAGCAGGTGGGGCTCATTAATGCCACAAAGTCTTGGGGAGACACTAGAAACACAGAACCCATGGGAATATTGGTTGGCAGAAGAGCAGGACCCCTCTGGGGGAGAGGGAGTCGATGTGGATGGACTTGCTGAATATGCACACCTTACTTGGTTTTACCTGTTGTCTCATCAGACCACGCTTTGGTACTTCAGAAACTATTGGATTGTGGTTGTAAACTCCAGTTTTTAATGACCTGACTTAGTTCCCCGCCACTCCCTGCCTCCAACAGTCTTATGAGGAATTCCAATTATAACTGGCTCCTTTGGTGGACTTGAGATGCAGTCTTCTCTGTTAAGCATATACCACAGATCACAGACATTTCAGTTCCAGTGAAGTGGTTATGTGGTGTGTAGAATGTAAACTTTATATATATTCATCTTAATATTTTAGGGCTACAGTGTGTTAATTTTAAAATAATAGTGCAAATGCCACTTAATAAGGGAAGAGAAGATCTTTGAGGATGAATTTGCCAAGCATTTTTGGAGAAGATAGCTATCTATTTATTTATTTTAGGGAAGGAGAGGAGGGGGAAGAAGGTCACTGGTTGGGTTTTAAGTACCTTTTCATAGTCAATTGTGATTCCACTGGGTTCTAGGGGTCTGGGAAGAGGATGCTGTCCCGTAATGGTAGTACCAGTGCTGGAAGCTGCAGCTCCTGGAACACGCTTAAGGGAGGTGCATTTAGTCTTTGAAGGAGTTCCACCCTTCCAGGTGGTGTCTGTAGATTAGCCAGTGTGTATGACAGTGCATGGGCTGAAGAAGAGGCAGCAAAGCCAGGAGAGGCTATTGGTCTGTAAGACTGTGATCTGCTGAGGGTCCAGTGACATGGATGGTTTAAGAGAAGGGGAAAGTGGCCGGGCACGGTGGCTCACGCCTATATTCCCAGCACTTTGGAAGGCCAAGGCCGGCAGATCACCTGTGGTCAGGAGTGTGAGACCAGCCTGACCAATATGGTGAAATCCATCTCTACTGAACATGCAAAAATTAGCCAGTAGTGGTGGCAGGTGCCTGTAGTCCCAGCTACTTGAGAGGCTGGCTGAGACAAGAGAATTGCTTGAACCCAGGAGGCGGAGGTTGCAGTGAGCCAAGATCACACCACTGCACTATAGCCTGGGCAACAGAGTGAGATTCCATCTTAAAAAAGAGAGAGAAACAGGAAGTTTCAAATGAAAGAAATACTAGATTCTACAGGAAGTGGCACTTATATTTTACACAGTGGTGAGCTTAAGGTTTCATTTGCTTTGGCTTGGTTCTATAAATATCCACAGGTCCTACCGCCAGGGGAGCCTGCAAATCAGCCGTTCCAAGTGAAAGCACTCCACTGAATTGACTTTGCTTTTGCACAGGTAGGGAGATGACCAGTAACTTTCTGAGTCAGAACAAATAGGGAAGTGTGGGCAGTGGCATGGAAGTAGTCTTGCTCCCATTGAGCAGCATGTCTACCAGCAATGCTAAGACCA
This sequence comes from Callithrix jacchus, assembly GCF_049354715.1. Taxonomy (NCBI): domain Eukaryota; kingdom Metazoa; phylum Chordata; class Mammalia; order Primates; family Cebidae; genus Callithrix; species Callithrix jacchus. The sequence goes on from NC_133518.1 coordinate 77,230,429, forward strand.
GAGATCCCTCTTGCAGCATACAGTGTCCTCAGCAACAGTCTGGTATTTTTAATTTCTGGCTGGCTATGCTTTTCCCCTCTCCGAGGTATGATAACATGAGGCACCAGCAGGTAAGTTTCTAAGAGACATTATAAAGGAATTCACTGGTCAGGTGTGGAGAAAGGCAGAGCTGCTGACACAATATTGTCTTGTCCTGCAGTTACATCCCGTGATCAAGGCTTTCCTGTGTGGCTCCATCAGTGGGACCTGCTCTACCCTCCTGTTCCAGCCTCTGGATCTCCTTAAAACACGGCTGCAAACTCTCCAGCCTTCAGATCATGGGTAGGCCCTGCATTAGGAGCTGATTTCAGCAACTTCAGACACAGGAGCATCTTTACTGTGTTCAGTCAACTTCCATTCAGTTGGATGTTCAGGGAGAAACACAGACCATGCCCAACTTTCATATGTTCTGCGAATTTTTATATTTGACATTTCTTATTAATTAAATGGGGTCCTTTCCTGAGCCACTTCTGAGAATGTGCCTCAGTGACATTTCCACTTTATTGTGTTAGCTTGTGATGTTAACTGTATTGCCTGGCATGAGTGTAGCAGGTGACTTTCTGGAAATAACATCAATATTGTCTGTTTTGGGTTCTGTTTGTTTTTTGAGGCAGAGTCTCACTCTCTTGCCCAGGCTGGAGTGCAGCGGTACCATCTTGGCTCACTGCAACCTGTGCCTCCCAGGTTCAAGTGATTCTCCTGGATTACAGGCACAAGCCACCATGCCCAGCTAATTTTTGTGTTTTGGGTAAGATGGGGTTTGCCACGTTGGCCAGGCTGGTCTCAGACTTCTGGCCTCGAGTGATCCTCCCGCCTCAGCCTCCAAAGTGCTGGGATTACAGGAGTGAGACACTGCACCCGGCCTGTATTGTCTGTTTTCTGCCCTGATATTGAGCTCTGTGCTGTGGGAAGTATACAAAATGTACATAAAATGGGAGGTAATCCCACTGCTTGCAGTGTAAATAGATAAGCAAATATGTGTGTGCCGACCTATGAACACACAGTAAGTCAGAGCACCTCCAGCGTGTGTTGTGGAGAGTGTTAGGTGTCCTAGATGGGTCTGTAAAGGAAGTCTTTGGGGAACTGTTTTATGAGGAAGTGATCTAAGTGATTTGTTTCTTCCCTGTCTCCATTTTGTCTGCTTTCAGGTCTAGACGTGTCGGGATGTTGGCTGTACTCTTGAAGGTGGTTCGCACGGAGAGTCTTCTGGGCCTTTGGAAAGGGATGTCCCCTGTAAGCTGCCATCTATGTCTAGGTTCTCTTGCACACACTCCTTGATAACCCGCCGTTTCTCATCCACTTACCAGCTCTTAAGGATGTGTGAGAGTAAGAAGCAGTGGACGTCATGACATGGTCTTCCTGCCCATCTCTCATGCTACCACTAACTTCCGTTTGCAGGCGCAGGGAAATGTTCCATCTGCACATTATGGTTAGATGCGACTGATTCTTGCAGCATAGCCTCTACAGCAGAAGTTCTAGTGCCCCACCTGTCCTTGCCCTCATCACTTCAGTGGAAGTGGGATGGGGCATCCACACCAGCATTTCTTTGCTCAAAGGCTTTTTTCTGGCCTTAGGGACTCACTTTACTGGAAGTGCCAAGGAATTAGTGCCCAGCCCAAACCCGAATCAGAAATACATGCACTGATTTCTCTAATTATCCCAGTAATGGACTTCAGAGTAATTTTGTGTTTTGTTTTCAAGAGTATAGGCCGGTTATATAACTCTGTGGGTTTCTTTGCAGTTCCTTTGCGATTAGATTTAGTTCTACATTTTTAGCAAGAGGACCATGTAGGTGAAGTTGATTTTCTAACCCTCAGCAGTCCCCAACCACTGAAACGAGAGTTGATGTTTAAAATCCCATGTCCCTCCTTGTTCAGGCAGAGGGATAACTGAGGTGTGTTCCACACTGATTCCCAGAGTTCCCCAAAGGGATTAAGCTGCCCACAGCAGTAACTGGTTTTATAACACACCCTTTAGTGACGGCCCTCTCTCCTACCTTATGTCCCCCACTTCCCTATTGGTGTTCCTTCCACACCTTAAACAAAGTACTTGCATACAAATCATCCTGGGGTCTTTTGGGAAAACCCAACTGAGACAATACTCAAAGTGTCGGGTCTTGGATTTTCTTTTCTCTGTGACCTTTTCTGCAGTCCATCGTGAGATGCGTTCCTGGCGTTGGAATCTACTTTGGCACCCTCTACTCTTTGAAGCAGTATTTCTTGCGAGGACATCCCCCTACTGCCCTGGAGTCAATCATGCTGGGGGTGGGCTCTCGCTCAGTCGCGGGGGTCTGTATGTCACCTATCACTGTAGTCAAGACTCGCTACGAGGTGAGTTCAACTGCTTTAGGGCCTCAGGATACTTCAGTTCAGCCACTGGGCTCTTGGGGAGGGACCACTGATGTCAACTCCTGATTTATAATCAACAGTCTGATGTGGTCAAGCAAGCCCATGGTTTCCTGGGAATGCCCCATAACCTGCAGTCTGCTTTTCAGTGCTCAAATGCAGGCCTCCATGTGAGTCACTGGTTCTGTGCTCTCTTTGCAGAGTGGGAAATATGGCTATGAGAGTATCTGTGACGCCCTGAGGAGCATCTATCGCAGTGAGGGGCACCGGGGCCTCTTCAGTGGCCTGACAGCAACTCTCCTTCGAGATGCGCCCTTTTCAGGAATCTACCTGATGTTTTACAACCAGACCAAAAACATAGTGCCCCACGGTAGGGATAAAGGAAGGTGTGGGGAAGAGCTATTCTTGAGATTTCAGATCCTCACCATTTTCCCTTGGTTATGAGACGTATTTGATTCTCTTAGCAGAGGGTTAGGAACTGGGATGCAAAGGTAGATATGACAGACTTGGTCCCTGCCCTTTGGGGTTTACATTGTATTAAAGAAAACAATATTTACACTACTATAATTTGGGGGGTGAAGATAGGGTGAGTGACAGGGAAATAAAGCATGCTCTGCAGAGTTCCTGCAACAATACTTACCAGATTTGATCTGAAGATTGCTGGGACCCATCCAAGGTCTCTCGGATGAGAAAGTTGGGGTATAACCTAGGAATCTGTATTTTTCAAGAAGCACTTGATGTGATTCTTGTTAAAGTCTGGAAAATAGTAATAAGTTAGGAGTTTGGAAAAAAAATAGTATTTTCATCTCCCTTGCTGTCACCAGTTAGCATGGTTTTGAGCCCTCCATTTAGGTGGAGATGTAGGTGCCAAACTCCAGGCATGGGGGGACGCCCACCCCACCCCACCCCACCTCACCTCACCCCACACCAGTTAGCTCATGTTCATGTTAGGCTAGACATGGACAAAATTGGTGGGCAGTAAACATTGACCCGAGCAAAACAAAGTAGTGCTAGAAACACATTCATAGAGTGAACCTGCATGCAGTAAGGATGCAGTAAGGATCATTTCAGTGAGTTAAGACCAGCCTGGCCAACATGGGGAAACCCTGTCTCTAATAAGGATACCAAAAATTAGCCAGGTGTGGTGGTGGGCACCTGTAATCCCAGCTACTCAGGAGGCTGAGGCAGGAGAATCACTTGAACCTGGAAAGTGGAGGTGGCAGTGAGCCGAGATCACACCACTGCACTCCAACCTGGCGACAGGGTGAGACTGTGTCTCCAAAAATAAAAATTCTGAGGCCCATTGCTTCTTGGCCTTTTGGCTAAGATCAAGCGTGAAATTTTCTGAGGCCTGGTGCGATGGCTCATGCCTGTAATCTCAGCACTTTGGGAGGCCAAGGTGGATGGATTTCTTAAGGCCAGGAGTTTGAGACCAGCCTGGCAATGTGGCAAAACCTGGTCTCTACTAAAAATACAAAAATTAGCTGGGCATGGGTGGCACATGCCTGTAATCTCAACTGCTTGGGAGGCTGAGGCACAAGAATTGCTTGAGCCTGGGAGGTGGTGGAGGTTGCAGTGAGCTGAGATTATGCCACTGCACTCCAGCCTGGGTGACAAAGCAAGAATCCCTCTCAAAAAAAAAAAAAAATGGATCTGGTATTTGGAAATAAACTTACAGAAAAGCCACAAGAATAGTACAATGTACGTATTTTTTTTCTGCTCTTTGAGGGTAAGGTAGAAACATGATGCCCTTTTAAGTACCTCAGTGTCTATTTCCAACAAATAAGGACATCCTCTCATATAACCGTCTTATGAAATTCAGAAAGTTTAACCCAGATATTTTTTTTTTTGAGACAGTCTTGCTTTGTTACCCAGGCTGTGTGATCTCAATTCACTGGAACCTCATCCTCCCAGGTTCAAGCAATTTGTGTGCCTTAGCCTCTGGAGTAGCTGGGATTACAGGTCATGCCACCTGTCTGGCTAATTTTGTATTTTTAATAGAGATAGGGTTTCACCATGTTGCCCAGGTTCAATTGATCCTCCCACCTCGGCCTCCCAGTGTTGAGATTATAGGCATGTAGCCCAATTCTTTAACCTATAGTCTGTATTCTGATGTCTCTATTTGTCCCAATAATGTACTTCGTAGTAATCCTGTGTTTCATTTTCAAGAATATAGGCCAATTGCATACCTCATTGTGGGTTTATATGCAGTTTCTTCATGATTAGATTTTTAGCAAGAGGACCACATAGGTAATGTTGTATCCTCACTGACTTATATCAGGAGGGTCATGGCAGCAATTTGACCCATTATGAGTGATAGTTAACACTTTATCACTTGGATAAGATACTGACAGGTATTTTCCCTGAAAACTCATCTATTTTTCCCCTTATAATGTCTAAGCATCTTTGTGGGAAGGTAACTTTGAATCTATATAAACATCCTGTTTTTTTCCCACACATTTTAACATCAGGTAATGATTCTTGCTTGAGTCAATTATTGTGATGGTGTTTTGAAAAGGGTGCTCTTCTAGCTCTAGATTCCATCTACATGTATTTACTAGTTGCACCTTTTAAGTTTTTAATTGTTAGCCTTATTTGAATTCATACTTTCTTGGTTTGAGGAAGAATTAGTGGGCAACTTGCATTGAACTTTATGTGATGAATGTAAGATCTATAATCACGTTACCCTTGTTGTGTTTCAGACCAGGTGGATGCAACCCTTATTCCTATTACAAATTTCAGCTGTGGGATATTTGCTGGTATTCTGGCTTCACTGGTAACTCAGCCTGCAGATGTTATCAAAACTCATATGCAGCTTTACCCACTGAAGTTTCGATGGATTGGCCAGGCAGTGACACTGATTTTCAAAGTAAGACTATAGAATAAGTACTGGTTCTTGTGGTGTTTAAGGATCTCTTTCTAGAGCAGTAGTTCTTACCCTTCTTTTTTTTTTTTTTATTTAATTTTATTTATTTTTTAAAATGGGGTTTCGCCATGTTGGTCAGGCTGATCTTAAACTCCCGACCTCAGGTGATTCACCCACCTTGGCCTCCAAAGTGCTTGGATTACAGGCGTGAGGCACCACGCCCGGCCTTTTTTTTTTTTTAATAATGTTATCGTTTGTGTAAATATATCCTTTTTTTTTTTTTTTAAGACTGGGTCTCACCATGTTGGTCAGGCTGGTCTTGAACTCCCGACCTCAGGTGATCCGCTCTTACCCTTCATTCACTTAAAGTCTCCTCTAGGCCTAGAGAGTTTTTAAAAACCCCTAAGCCCAGGTTACAATCTAGGACAACTATATCACAATGTCTAGAGGCATGAAACCCCAGCTGTTTGTTTTTTAATGTTCCCCAGTGATTTTAATATGTTTTACGGTCGAGAACCACAAAACTGGTATTTTTGGGGGTGGAGACACTTACATTAGGAAGAACTGTGATATCTGTTAAACTTGCAAATTGCTGAACTCTACCCCAAACTTATTGAATCAGGAAATCTGGGTGAAATTAGTACTCTAATTGAGGACCTAGGGTAAAACACTATATAGTCAGAGGGGAAAAAACACACACACAATATCTCAACGTTTTAAGAAAGTTTACGAATTTGTGTTAGGCTGCATTTGTGGGCTGAAGAAGTTGGACAAGCTTGCTCTAATATAAATGGACAAATGGTATTGCTGAAGATAAAAAGTATAGTAGAGGCTGGGTGTGGTGGCTCATGCTGGTAATCCCAGCACTGTAGGAGGCTGAAGCAGGAGGCTCCCTCAAACCCAGGAGTTCAAGACCAGCATGGGGAATAGAAGGAGACCTTGTCTCTATTTAAATTTAAAAGAAAATTGCAGTAGATGAATAGTGCACTAAGTACTATTTATAAGCCACTGGGTTGGCTCTTTTAGAACACATATTGTTATCACAAAGCAGATATTCTTGCTAAAGGTAAGTGTGAATTTGTGTTTTTATCTCTATATCTAAAATCATAAAGTTTTAAAATAATATTTTCTTTAGTATATGTGAAACCCAGATTATGAGGGTGGAGGAATGGGCATTTTGTCTTTAATTTATATGAAGGTAGCGCCACAAAGAGCATACAGTGAATTACAAAAAGATACTCCCTCCTGATAGAAGGCACCTTTTCCTTCAGCCTGGATCCTGGATCCAGGGCTTGGCAGGCAGGTCTCTGCCTGGATTTCATCTGCTACTTGGCACTTAGTGCTTCTGTACAGTATACAAACTGCACAACTAAATAGCAACCCTGCATAAAGATTTTCAGCTAAAAAACTCCCCTAGACAGGAGGCCTAAAAAGGTAAGTACAGCAACTACAAAAAAAAAATAAAGGCTTTTAAGTTCATTGGTTGTGTTCTTAGACCCATTATTCTTAATTTGGACATGAAGTAAGTCTTAAACGTGGAGTTGTAGAGACCCTCACTTTGGTACCAAGTGGATAATTAATCGTATTGCTACTTTGCTTCCAGAGTTCTGACATTTATTTTCACCACAGGACTATGGACTACGTGGCTTCTTCCAAGGTGGCATCCCCCGAGCCCTCCGCAGAACTCTGATGGCAGCAATGGCGTGGACAGTGTATGAAGAGATGATGGCCAAAATGGGCCTGAAGTCCTGACCAAGAGAGGCCTGGGAAAGGGTGGCATCTGTTGCCCTGCTTGGTTTCTGCCCAGGGCTGCTGCTTCTCACTACCTGCAGTAAGCTGAAGTCCTACCTGGAAAGCCAGGCAGAAATTGTGTTGCCTTTGCCTTTGGTAACCCCTTTAAGGAGAAAATAGTTGGACCTGATTTGAGCCTTCAGAATCTCCAAAGAGAGGAGTCACTAATACATACAGCACACTGGGGAGTCAGGAGAGAGCTCTGCATACCCTGAGAGGCTACTTGGAGAGGCGTTTTCCGAGGAGAGCTCTGTCAGGTGGCTGCGCTTCAGCCCCCCACCTACACCACAGGGTCTCCTTGGGTACGTTCTTGGGCAAGGAATCGCAAAGCCAGAGAAGCTGTAAGCTGCCTGCTGGGCCTGAGGTGCTCCAGCCAGGAAGGACTGGATGTGAGGAGAGGAGTCACTGTCACCGGGTCACAGACTGACTGAGGTGATGGTAGGATGAGGAACGGATGCCCTTTTTTAATTGCTTCTCAGTCAGCTTCTCAGAGGCTCTGGAGAACAGGACAGTGGCTTTCTAGTCTCTGAATGTCCAAGTAAAATTTTCTGGTCTAGGCCCCTGTACTGTTTTACCTCTAAATTCTGGCATTTTGTTTTTTTTTTCCTGTAATTAAAGTGCTTTATTTATTGAACTTTATCATTGAAAGCTGTTTGGAAAACGTAAAAGGTGTTGTCATACTTCTTTTTTCCTTACTTGTGCCTTGTAAAAAAGGACTGAACCCTTTCCTAAAATAGTTTTAGGGGGGCTGGTTCTTGACCTATGTAGGTCCCTAAAACCTAATCTAAAAAAAAAAAAAAACAGCTTTACTGAATGATGCTATACCGTCACTATCCATCAGTTTGAGAACGTTTTTATTCCCCAAACAGATCTCATGCCATTTGCAATTAATCCTCATTCCCAGCCCGAGGCCACCACTGATGTACTTTCTGTCTTCATAAATTAGCCTTCTCTGGATACTTCGTGTAAATCCAGTCTGTAGACTGGGTAGGGTGGCTCATGCCTGTAACCCCCACACTTTGGGAGGCCGAGGTGGGCAGATCACATGAGATCAGGAGTTCAAGACCAGCCTGGCCAACATGGTAAAACCATCTCTACTAAAAATACAAAAATGAGCTAGGTGTGGTGGCACGCGCCTGGAATTCCAGCCACTTGGGAGGCTGAGGCACAAGAATCACGTGAACCCGGGAGGCAGAAGTTGCAGTGAGCCAAAATTGTGCCACTACACTCCAGCCTGAGTGACAGAGTGAGATGCTGTCTCAAAAAACAAAATTCAGGAAAGATGGCTGAGTGCAGTGGCTCGTTCCTGTAATTCTAGCACTTTGGGAAGCTGAGGCAGGTGGAACACTTGTGGCCAGGAGTTCAAGACCAGCTTGGCCAAAACAGCAAAACCCCATCTCTGTTAAAAATACAAAAATTAGCCGTCGTCCTGAGGCACGACTGTAATCCCAGCTACTCAGGAGGCTGAGGCAGGAGAATCGCTTGAACCCGGGAGGTGTAGGTTGCAGATCATGCCACCGCACTCCAGCCTGGAGGACAGAATGAGACTCATCTCAGGAAAAAGAAAAAAAAATCAGAAACAGCCATTACTTAGCAAGAAGCAAAAGTGGGGGTATATGTTGTTCTCCTGGTTAAGAACATGGGCTCTGATCCAGGCAGCCCAGGTTGAAAGCTACTCGTTCGCCACATACTTAGGCATGGTACTGAAACTGTGCCTAGGAAATGTGATTAGTTTGAGTTTTTTTGAGGAGATGGGCAACAAAGTCTCGCTCTGTCGCCGACTGAAGTGCAATGGCACAATCGCAGCTCGCTGCAACCTCCACCTCCTGGGTTCAAGCAATTCTCCCACCTCAGGTTTCTGACAGGCTGGGACTACAGGCAGATGTCACCATGCCCAGCTAATCTTTTCTATTTTTAGTAGAGAAGGGGTTTTACCATGTTGGCCAGACTGGTCTTGAGCTCCTGACCTCAAGTGATCAGCCCATCTTGGCCTTCCAAAGTGCTGGGATTACAGTCGTAAGCCACCGCGCCCAGCCAGAAATGGGGCTAACAATATTTCCTGCCTCCTCAGGTGGTGGTGAGAGTTAAGGAATAAATATTCCTGGAATGTATTAGCTTCATAGGACAGCCACAACAAATTACCACAAATTGAATGGTTTATGACGCTCAATCTGGAGGCCAGAAGTCTGAAATCAACGTGTCAGCGCTGCACTCCTGGAGGCTCCAGGGCAGTCACGGTTTGCCTGCTGGCCCTCCTAGTGGTGGCTGGTGTTCCTTGGCTTTTAAGTGCATCACTCCAATCTCTGCCTCTGTCTTCACGTACCTTTTCCCTTGTGTATCTGTTTCTGTGTCCAAATGTCTCTCTTAAAGACACAGGTATTGGTTTAGGGCCCATCCTAATCCAGTATGACCTCATTTTCATTTGATCACATCTGTTAGGCCCGATTTCCAAATAGGGTCACATTCGCAGGTATTAGGGGTTAGAATGCCAACATATCATTTGTGGGACACAAACCTGTAACAGATTAAGTTTACTTGATGTGTAAGTTAAAATCAATTTATACTTTAGGTTTTAGGTTAAAACACCATATTTAAAATAGTAGTTTGGGTAGGGGTGTGGGAGAGGATGAAGCAGAGTCGTAATCTTACAGTGGCACCCACGCCTCCAGTGCTGTGACCTGTAAGTTGTGAGGCCTCATGCTGTGGGAAGCAGAGGAGAATTCAGGATGGGAAAGGAGGGGAAGGACAGGTGGATGGAGCGGCTGCCTCCTAAGAACTTAGACTCTGGAGCAGGTTCCCATGTCCTTTGCCTCCTCAGCTTCCTTTGACCCCCATCCTGGGCGCAGGGAAGCTAATGCCAGTGAGGCCTCTTAGGGAGGAGGGGTAGAGATAAAACCAAGAGAGACGGGCTTCTTCCCAATGCAAATTTCCTGGCCTTAGGTTGGCAGGTGAATTTCAGCCACCAGATTCCCCTCACATTTTCTTCATTTGTTTTTTAGGGGAGCAAATAAACATGATAAATCAGGAGAAGTCATCTAGTTTTCTCTAAACATGGGGTAGAAAATTTGTCTTGTGAATCCCGATTCCCGTGGCAAGGGGCCTGTTTTTTCCTGTCTCACAGTCTCAGTATTAAAGCTCGGAAAGGAACTGACTAGTCAGCGTGGAAACACTGCCCATTGCCCGCCCCCCCCCCTTTTTTTAATGGTTCCTTCTTGGCTGTCTTAGACTTAAAGCACTTAGAGCTCTATGGGAGGAAAATAGTCTTCTGGTGACTAAAGATAAGGCAGTGCAGGGCTAGAGCCAAAAGATACAGAAGCAAAGGTTTCAAGCTGCATTACACTCGCTTTCTAAGAATACATGATTATGAAATCTTTCAAGCCATCACAATAGGAGAGCCAACGGCCCACTAGCCCTTCATTCATATGCTCAGATGGAGCAATTGCCGAGATTTTGCCACACCTGCTTCTCCCAACTCTGCCCCTGCCCCCCACCCCTTTTCTTTCTTTTATGAAGCTTTTAGAGGCAGATCCCAGGCATCACATCATTTCACCCTTGCAGACTTCAAAATGCATCTCTAAAAACTGTAGACTTTTTTTTACATAAGCACAATGTCATTACCCCACCTGGAAAATTTTAACATATTTTTTGCATATCACCCATATTCATATTTCCCAGATTATCTCAGAAATGATTTTTTAGAGTTGGTTTATTTCAATCAATTCAAACAAGGTCCACACAAGGCATTTAGTTTTTTATTATGTTTTAAAGACACGGTCTTGTTCTGTCACCCAGGATGCAGTGTAGTGGGACGATCATGGCTCACTGCAACCTTGACCTCCCTAGGCTCAAGCAATCCTCCCACCTCAGCCTCCCAAGTAGCTGGGACTACAGGTGCACGCCACCACACTGAGCCACTTTCTAAAAAATTTTTTTGTAGAGACAAGATCTCGCAATGTTGCCCAGGCTGGTCTCAAACTCCTAGCCTCAAGTGATTCTCCTGCCTCAGCCTCCCAAAGGATTGGGATTACAGGTGTGAGCCACCACACTTTGCTGGCAGTTGGTTTTAAAAATCTCTAGGCTTGGCCAAGTGCAGTGGCTCATACCTGTAATCCCAGCACTCTGGGAGGCAGAGGCAGGTGGATCACAAGGTCAGGAGTGCGAGACCAGCCTGGACAACATGGTGAAACCCTATATACTAAAAAAAAAAAAAAATACAAAAAAAATCTCTAGGCTGGGGGCAGTGGCTCATGCCTGTAGGTCCAGCCCTTTGGGAAGGCAAGGCTGATGGGTCGCTTGGGCTCAGCAATTCGAGATGAGCCTAGGCATAGTCAAACCCTGTCTCTACATAAAAATTGAAAAATTAGCCAACCGTGCTGAGGTGCCATCTCTAGTTCCAGCTGCTCAGAAGGCTGAGGCAGGAGAATCACTTAAGCCCTGGAAGTCAAGGCTGCACTGAGCTGTAATCAGGCCACTGCACTCCGGCCAAGGTGACAGAGAAAGGCCCTATCTCAAAAAACAAAAACAAAACCCTCTGTTCCAGGACACCACCCATTCTCCCCACTTTTTTTTGTCCTACATTGTCTTTGTAGGGACTGAGGAGCTGGAAGAACAAGATGAGCTTAGGGGAACCTCAATTCTCAAGTAGTGTCAACGCCTCTGTAGGCATACCCAAGGGCCAGTCTTTGAGGGAACACTTTCTTGGCCCCAGTATCCTGTAAAATTTCCCATTTTCTGAATTTTGTTTTCTGATGGTTTTAGCTCATTCCTCTGTTTCACATATGTTCTATAAACAGGACGTTAGCTTGGATGGCTTGACTGTTTAGGTCTATCCAATTTCTTTTTTTTTTTGAGATGGAGTTTCACTGTTACCCAGGCTGGAGTGCAATGGTGCGATCTCGGCTCACCGCAACCTCCGCCTCCTGGGTTCAAGCAATTCTCCTGCCTCAGCCTCCCGAGTAGCTGGGACTACAGGCGCGCACCACCATGCCCAGCTGACTTTTTGTATTTTTAGTAGAGACGGGTTTCACCTTGTTGACCAGGATGGTCTCGATCTCTTGACCTCGTGATCCACCCGCCTCGGCCTCCCAGAGTGCTGGGATTATAGGCGTGAGCCACCGCGCCTGACCAAGGTCTATCCAATTTCTTAGGTGGAGGAAAGACCAGAGATACTAAGCAGTGGAAAGTCTGAAAAGGCATAAGAGGGTTTCTCACTTGGCAAATTTGTGAGTGCAAATGAAACGTTCTGTTAACTTCATTCAGTTGCTTATTCCCAAGAGAAATGAGGAGAGGCTGAAATTTCTTTAACCAGCAGTTAGAAAGGATAAATAATTTTGAGGCAAACTAAGGTTCCAGTGAGTCAGTTCTGAGGGCCCAATCAAAACAGGGAACCCAGCAGTGACGCTGAGAGGTTGCAAAACTGAAATCTGCTCACCAAGGTTATGCCTTATGCCCTTTCCATATACTCCTGGCTGAGCCGTGTGCATTTATAACTTGTTGGTTTTTTTAAAGACAGGGTCTCTATTCCATAGGCTGGAGTGCAGTGGCACAATCTCAGCTCACTGCAACCTTGACCTCCAAGAATCAAGCAATTCTCCCACCTCAGCCTCCCAAGTAGCTGGGACTATAGGCATGCAGTACCACACCCAGCTAATTTTTTTGTATTTTTAGTAGAAACAGAGAGATAGGGTTTTGCCATGTTGCCAAGGCTGGTCTTGAACTACTGGGCTCAAGGGATCTGCCCAGCTCAGCTTCCCAAAGTGCTGGGATTACAGGTGTGCACCACCATGCCTGGCCTTCTAACTTATTGTTGACATTAAATTTAACAACCAGCAGGGCACGGTGGCTCACACCTATAAACCCAACAGTTTGGGAGGCCAAGGAAGGTGGATCACTTGAGGTCAGGAGTTCATGACCAGCCTGGCCAACATGGCAAAACTGTCTCTACTAAAATTATAAAAAATTAGCCAGGTGTAGTGGTGTATACCCGTAGTCCCAGCTATTTGGGTAGCTGAGGCACAAGAATTGCTTCAATCTGGGAGGCAGAGGTTGCAGCGAGTTGCAATTGCACCACTGCACTCCAGCCTGGGCCACAGAGACTCTGTCTCAAAAAAAAAAAAAAGAAAGAAAAAAGAAAAATAATTTAACGACCCATTGTATCTCAAATCTCAGCTTTTGTCACGACTCCCTCAAAAAAAGCTGCCTCAATGCAACAGCATCTAGGTGTTCTTCAGCTTCTAAGCACCCTTCTGCTCATGGGAGCCATTAGCTTAGGTAGTCAAGAAATACTCTAGGCCGGGCGCAGTGGCTTATGCCTATAATCCTAGCACTTTGGGAAGCTGAGGTGGGCGGATCACCTGAGGTTAGGGGTTCAAGACCAGCCTGGCCAGCAAAGGAAAATGCCATCTTTACCAAAAATACAAAGATTAGCCAAACATGGTACATGCCTGCAGTCCCAGCTACTCAGGAGGCCGAGGCAGGAGAATTGCTTGAGCCCGGGAGGCAGAGGTTGCAGTGAGCCAAGATCACACCATTGCACTCCAGAGTGAGACCCTGTCTCAAATAAATAAATAAATAAATACTCTAGAATCTAAGATTGTAGTTTTTAAACTCAATATGGCTGCACATTGGAAACATCTGGAAAATGTTGGGGCTTAGAAAATGATACAAATAGGGCACTTTGGCATGCTCAGTGCTTTGAATTAAAGAAAACTTAGGCCTCTGAAATAAGCCTCAGAACCAAGGTTTCTTTCTGATCTTCCCCTGACGCCATCTCTCAATCCCCTCTTTCTCAAAGCAACTGAAGGGGCTTTGTCCGAAGTTCCCTTATTTGAACAAGGAAAGTTACTCCAGAATAAACACAATAGTCTTTTTTATTATTATTGTTTTTAATAGAGACGGGGTTTCACCGTGTTGGCCAGGCTGGTCTTGAACTTCTGACCTTGTGATCCACCCACCTCAGCCTCCCAAAGTGCTGGAATTGCAGGTGTGCGCCACCACACCCAGCCAACACAATAGTCTTAAAACTTCCTCCCTAGGAATCTTATCAGGTAACCAGGAAATATTAACCACTGGGAAGAGAAAAGACTAAAAGTTATCACCATGCCCAGACAGACTCTTCATCTATTTTTCTGAGGGCAGCTCTGAGAGATTATCCAGGAGACATTATCTGCCTTATAAGGAAACCTTTGGTCATAGTGAAGTTCCTCCCCTTACCTTACTGTAATTTGCTGCCATTTCCCCCAGAGCTCAGAGGAACTTTGTCCCAGGCAAACTTTCTGTTCTTTGAACTCATTCATATCCTAACCCTCTAAATTGTTGACAACCCCATCTCCCTTCCCTGTGAAGTAAATGCTATTTAAGCTTCAGCCATCGAGTCCTTCTTTGAGTCTTACATTTTGTATGGCTCCTGCGCATAAGCCTATTAATAAATGTGTATGTTTTTTCTCCTGTTAATTTGTCTATTGCCAGTTTATTTTAGCAGTGAACATTCAAAGGGTAGAGGGGAAGTTCCTATAGGAGCTTTAAAAGCCTTTGATGCAGCTGGTTGCAGTGGCTCACGCCTGTAATCATAGCACTTTGGGAGGCTGAGGCGGGTGGATTACCTGAGCTCAGGAGTTCAATACCAGCCTGGACAATATGGTAAAATCCCATCTCTACTAAAATACAAAAACTTAGCTGGGCATGGCAGCATGCACCTGTAGTCCCCGCTACTTGGGAGATTGGGGCAAGGGAACTGCTTGAACCCCAGGAGGCAGAGGTTACAGTAGGCGGAGACCATGCCACTGCACTGCACTCCAGCCTGGGTGACTGAGTGACTCTGCCTCAAAAAAAAAAAAAGCTACTGATGCTTGAGTTTCACTCAGAGATTCTGATATATTCAGCCTAGGTACAAGGTTTTTAAAGCTCCCCGGGTGATTACAATGCCAAGGCTGAGACCCCTGGAAGAACCCCGCAGAGCTGCATTCACTACTCAGCAATCCCAATCCACACTTAAAGGTTTAAGCAGGAGCACTTTTTTTGGGTACGGGGAGAAGGCTTTGTTTTGGGACTCGGGGGCCTTGCTCTGAGGAGGCTTGTGGCCTGAGTCTTTGCGTACAAATTGAATGCCTCCTCTTTCCAAAACAAAGAGTAGAGTGGGAGGCATTAGCAGCAAGGGGCCATGACTTCTCTGAATTTGTCCCTCGAGCCCCAGGAACTTCAGCCTTGTTGGGTGATGAAGCAGGGCAGCCTGGGGGTGACCTGTGCTACAGTCTGAGTGTTTCCAAGCTCCTCAGAAGATCACACTGGCCACAGAGGAGCTGCAGAGCCACTTGCAGGAGATGTGCTGTCATATGGGAGGGTGGCCATCAGGGTTTAAGAGTTCATTCTGGGGTGGGCTCAGAAATCAGACTGACTCAGCAGGCCCAAGAGAGGAACCTGCATTTTTAATGAGTACCTTCAAGTGGCCAAGGTTTTAGATGTTGCAGTGAGAAACCTAACATTGGAATCCCTTTTGCCACATCTCCAGTTGGTGTTTATAGGGGGTCCTGTTCTTGCATACCAGTTGACCATTTGCCATAAATCTGGGAAGATGTGGCTTCTCAAGAGATGCAGTGGATTAGTTTGTTTTGACGCTGCTGATAAAGACATACCCGAGGCCAGTTGCAGTGGCTCACACCTGTAATCCCAGCACTTTGGGAGGCTGAGGCAGGTGGATCATGAGGTCAGGAGTTGGAGACCAGCCTGGCCAATGTGGCGAAGCCCTGTCCCTTCTAAAAACACAAAAAAATTAGCCGGGCATGGTGGCGGGTCCCTGTAATCCCAGCTACTCGGGGGGCTGAGACACAAGAATCGCTTGAACCCAGGAGGCGGAGGTTGAAGGGGGCCAAGATCGTGCCATTGCACTCTAGCATGGTGACAAGAGCAAGACTACGTCTCAAAAAACAAACAAACAACAACAACAAAAAAAACATACTCGAGACTAGGTAATTTACAAAAGAAAGAGGTTTCATTCAACTCAAGTTCCACCTACAGGAGGCCAGAGAGGCCTCACAATCGTGGTGGAAGGTGAAAGGAAGTCTTACATCACGGCCGGCAAGACAGAGAATGAGTGCCAAGCGAAAGGGGTTTCCTCTTATCAAACCATCAGTTCTTCTGAGAGTTATTCAACCTTTCAAAGTGCTGGGATTACAGCCACCAAGCCCCTTCAATTAACTCCTATTTTTTGTTTGTTTTTTTGGAAACAGGATTTGGCTCTGTTGCCCAGGCTGGAATGCAGTGGTGCAGCCACACTCACTGCAGCCTTGATCTCTGGGCTCAAGCTATCCTTCACTCACAAGCCTCAGCCTCCTGTGTAGCTGGGATAGAAGCATGCACCACCACGCTTGGTTAATTTTTGTACTTGTTGTGGAGACAGGGTCTCCCCACGTTTTCCAGGTTGGTCTTGAACTTCTGAGATCAAGCAATCCACCCACCTTGGCCTTCCAAAGTGCTGGGATTACAGGTGCAAGCACCACGCTCATTTATCTTTCCTCCTACTGATAGCTATTGTAAAACTTTTCTTCTACCAAAAAGAAAATTAAATACATAATATACATTTTATATAAAAAATTACAATGGTTCCCAAGTTTTCTCAATATTTAAAATAAATTAAAAAATTACATATTATATACATTTTATATAAAAATTATGTAATTTATATATTATGTATCATACATCATAATCTATGATTAAAATATATTTTTCTACCAAAAAATTATATCATATAGTTTTATGTAATTTTTATATACTGTATAGAGTATACATGATATACTACAGTATATGCAATATACTGTATATATGATATACTGTACCTAGTATATGGTATACTATATATATCATACATATACTGTATATAGTATACACTATATCATACATATGCCGTATGTAGTATATATTATACATATACTGTTTGTAGTATACGATATACTATATATACTATACCATATATACTATATATGACATATATATAGTATATATAGACAGATGGATGATAGAATGCATACCACCTGTTCCACCTTGTCCTTTTTAACTTTTTCAGTGAAATTTCCAAGTGAACATTTAAATGTGAATTACGTCCTGTTAAACTGTTCTCCAGGAAAAGAAAAGAAAGTCTTAAGTTTTTGTTTAACTAACGTTTAAGTTTGTTGTGTCGAACAAACCTTCCTACGTTTCAGGTAAGGAAACTGCAGTTTAGGCGAGAAAGCCGCTCAAATTCGCAGGTACAAGGGGCTGGGTAAGAACGCCCTGCCTGGCTGGCCAGCTTCAGTTCCACGCTCTGGACAGGAATTATGGGTAGGAGAGGGCACAGGGCGTCGCTGTGGCACTACAAACCCCAAAATCACAAGCCCTGTAGATCCGACCAAGCCGCCGCCATCGGCTACAGCCCGAGAGACCGCGCAGGCGCCGCAAGCCCGCCTTCCGGAAAAAGGAGCCCAGTTCCGGCAGCGCTCAGCCTCGGCTCCGCCCTTTTTCCGCTCGACCCTCTTTGCCATTGGCTGACAACGGAGTATATAATAACGTCACTTCCTGCGGCCTGTCCTTTCCGCGCTACCTGCCGAGGGCTCCAAACGGCGTTGTTCTGGGTGAGTATCTTGTGACGACCCCCGGCTCCTCCCAAGGCCAGAAGAATGGGCTTTTTCTGCTTAAATGAGGGATGCGAAGACTAGTAATGAAAGCGGTAAGACCGGGTCTGTCTCTTGCTCGGCGCGCGCCACCTTTAGGTCCTGCAGCCCTCACGTGGCCATGCTCGGGCCCGCGGATTCCCACATTGCCGCGGGAGCGGGTGAGGCCGCAATCCAGCGGAGGCTCGGAACTGGGGTTCAGCCCAGGCCGCGGGTCGCTGGGGGTGTAGAAGCGGGCTAACATCTCGTGCTGCCATCCCTTCGGACCCCCGACACGGCGGTGAGTCGAGGCTCAGGCGCCGATTGACACCAGCGACTCGGACTGGTCGGGTTTTCCGTTTGAACCGTGCAGGTCAGGAGTTAAGGTTCTTGGATTTTGAGACAAGTCGTGAGAGCACAACGAAGTAATGGCGAAGCACCGCCTGCAGTCTGAAACCATTCACACTTTTGCCTTTAGTTTGCATAGCCCAAACGTGGCTGCTTTCTTTATATCTAGCTGTTAACTTGGCGCATCCGCAGATTTTCTTCACTACCAAGAAGTGTTGAATTTGCATTCACTAATTTCGTCTAGGTTTGTTTGTTTATTTTGAGACGGAGTTTCACTCTTGGACAGGCTGGAGTGCAGTGGGGCGATCTCGGCTCACTGCAACCTCCGCCTCCCGGGTTCAAGCGATTCTCTTGCCTCAGCCTCCCGAGTAGCTGGGATTACAGGCCTGTGTCACCATATCCGACTAATTTTGTATTTTTAGTAGAGATGGGGTTTCTCCATGTTGGTCAGGCTGGTCTCGAACTCCTAATCTCAGGTGATCCGCCCACCTCAGCCTCCCAAAGTGCTGGGATTACAGGCATGAGCCACCGCGCGGGGCTTCCTCTAGGTTTATTACTTCCGTTATTCTGCCGTCCACACCATTTCCTCAGTAAGATGTGCTGCTGTTGTATAATACACGACTTGTGTCTGTTAACATTAACCTATTTTTTTAACCCCTTCACTATGCACTGCCTGACACTAGCGGATGGAGTCTTTGGTTGCTTTTAAGGATGTATCCCTACCCCACTTACCCACTGGAATGAAAAGAAACAGATTGCTTTTTTCTTTCAGATTCCCGTCGTAACTTAAAGGGAAACTTTCACGATGTCCGGAGCCCTCGATGTCCTGCAAATGAAGGAGGAGGATGTCCTTAAGTTCCTGGCAGCAGGAACCCACTTAGGTGGCACCAACCTTGACTTCCAGATGGAGCAGTATATCTATAAAAGGAAAAGTGATGGTTAGTCATTGCTTTCATTTTTTGTTATTCCAGCTGGAAGTACAAATTCTCACCTTGTTATTCTGATGGTTAGTTCTGGGTAATTTCTTTGTGTCCTCTTCCTCAAATGAAGCCAGAACCCTAGGTTGAAAACATACTCTAAGTAAATGTTCTGATTGTTACTGGAAGAAAAGATTTCTGCTTCAGGGGAAGAAAACATCAGTTGCCTGCATTATGGGACTTGGGTTGGGTCATGAATGTGACAGAGTTTATTAGCTGAGTGTGTCATGTCTCCCATAGTGCCCTCACTTCATAGGTACTTTTACAGCTATTGGACTGACTTGAGTGGAAAGTGGGGTAAGAGGTGGGAATAAAGAATACAGCTTAGAAGAATCAGAAGACAGATGGCATTAAGTTGGCTAAGACACTTAATTTAGAGATAAAGCTACCAAGCACTTGGGAGTGGCATTTTGTAAAGGAGTTTCAGGGCAAATCTTGCATCAGTGCTGCTGATAAAAGGGAAAGAGTGGCAGAAAGCCAGGAAGTGGATTCCCCCCCTTTTTTTAATCTTCACAAAGTGTATTTTTAAGAATTGCTGATGGACAATAGGTACAGGCAAAGTGAAAGGAAAGATGGATTTAGCCAACAATCCAGGCTGCACACTGTTAAAGCTCGGGGTGGAGGCCTGCCTTGGCCCATGAACTTCCGAGTGTCGGAGGTGTGCTACAGTAATGGCAGGGAGCTCGCTAACCCCAGTAGAGCTTGCCTCTGTGGCTGGAGTTTGGTAGGAGTCACTGCTACATACTCTAAACTTCTGTGAAGAATGTTTTCACAGCAGGTCAAGTGTTAAAAATCCTTCTGCCTTCACCTAGGCATCTACATCATAAATCTGAAGAGGACCTGGGAGAAGCTTCTCCTGGCAGCTCGTGCCATTGTTGCCATTGAAAACCCTGCTGATGTCAGTGTTATATCTTCCAGGAATACTGGCCAGGTTTGTGGAACAGTGATTAGTTTTTATATTATAGAAGTAAAGCTTACAGATACTGTGAGAAATACAGAAAGGTAAAAGAAAATTATTCAGAGATTTTAAGTTGGACTGAGCCATAGAGATTACTCTTAGATGTCCTTTTCCTTTTTAGAGACAGTCTCCCACTGTTACCCATTGCCCAGGCTGGAGTGCAGTGGTGTGATCTGAGCTCACTGCAATCTTTGCCTGCTGGGCTCAAGCTATTCTCCTGTCTCAGCCTCCTGAGTAGCTGAGATTACAGGTGTGTGCCACCATGCCTCATTTTTGTATTTTTAGTAGAGACATGGTTTCACCATGTTGGCCAGGCTGGTCTTGAACTCCATCCTCCTGCCTTGGCCTCCCAAAGTGTTAGGATTACAGGTCTGAGCCACTGCGCCCAGCCTATATGACCTTTTCAACATAAATGTTGGGCATCTGGCACTATGTTAAACTTATATTTTCATTTTGTGTAGACTTATGCCACTAAATATGTAGAAATTATCCCATTTAATTGGCTTGTCACATTTTTCCATAGTCAAAAGTTTTTACCTTGAAATGATGAAATTTTGGGGCAGAAATTTGATGTCAACTGCAACATTTTTTGGAAAGCTTTTCTTAGACTAGTTTTTGTTTTATCCAAGTCTCATGCAAGAATTTTTTTAAGAATTTTAGTTATTCAGTCATAGTGACATGCTGTCCCAGTTAATTGAGAGGCTAAGGCAGAGGATCCCTCAAGTCCAGGAGTTCGGGGCTGCAGTAAAAATCTGGTCATGGGTCACTCATGCTTGTAATACAGGTACTTTGTGAGGCTGAGGCGGGTGGATTACTTGAGCCCAAGAGTTCAAGACCAGCCTGGGCAAGGTGGCAAAACCCATCTCTACTAAAATTAAGGAAAACTAGCTGGGTGTGATAGTGTGCGCAGTCTCAGCTGAAGCTGAAGTGGGAGGATTGCTTGAACCCAGAAGGTCAAGGCAGCAGTGAGCTGAGACTGTGCCACTGCATTCCAGCCTGAGTGACAGTGAGGCCTTGTCTCAAAAAATAAAAAAGAATCTGCCAACTCGAATGAAAAATACCTTAATTTATATTTTTGAAAAATTACTAGTTAATGGCTGGGCATGGTGGCTCACGCCTGTAATCCCAGCACTTTGGGAGGCCAAGGTGGGTGGATCACGAGGCCAAGAGATCAAGACTGTTCTGGCCAACATGGTAAAACCCTGTCTCTATTAAAAATACAAAAATTAGCTGGGCATGGTGGTGCGCACCTGTAGTCCCAACTATTCTAGAGGCTGAGGCAGAATAGCTTGAACCTGGGAGGTGGAGGTTGCAGTGAGCCAAGCCACTGCACTCCAGCCTGGCGACAGTGAGACTTGTCTCAAAAAAAAAAAAAAAAAAGCTAATTAGTAGAACTTGAATCTTTTTTTTTGCCACAGCTCCATTAACAATCTTTCTGTTGAGAAAACTAGTAGATTTCTTGAATTGTAAGAGTTGTAACAGGGATTTCATTCATCTCAACAAGACAGATTTAAAAATTGTGTGGTCAGGACTCTATTTCAATAGTGTTGACAGGGCAGATTCCCGTGAGTGTTTTTGCAGAGGGTTATTCCTCAAACTCACTTGTTGCTGGGACCACGTAGTTTGGTACACAGTAGAAGAGGGGCAGTTTTGATGATTGCCGTAGAATGAACTGAGTGACAGTACTTGCTTGCTTGACAGAAATATACTGAGCATCTCGATGGGGCCAGGTAGTATTGCTAGGTGCTTGGGATGTAGTAGAAAAACAAGACTGCCTTTTATAATACACGGGGAAATCTCTGGAGAAGTAAGAGGTTAAGGAAAGCTGGTGTTGCCTGCTTTACATGGAGTGGTGGTGATTAAATTAGCCCAGAAGTGCTTGCTGGGTGCCAGGTATTGTTCTTTTAGGTGTGTTTAATACTTAGCCCTATGAGGAACTTGGAGGCATGTGAGTGTCTCGCCCAGTTTAACTCACAAAGTCGCCCACTTGGTTCTTAGAGCCTGGTAAGTGTGGTTCTGGAGCCTCCAGATGTGAGGAAGCCAGTGAACCAGACACCTGAGGGAAGGACTGGGGGTGCGAAGCGCATTCCAAGCAGAGGGCCTAGAGGTGAGGGCATGTCTAAGGTGTTTTCTGGCTGTAGTTTTTAAAGTACTTTTCAGTTTATATAGAAAACAGAAGAATTAATGCTTTCAGTGTTTAATTTTGATGCTTGCATTTTTGAGGAAGTGGGTATTTGAGGGTTTTAGCTAGATAGGCCCTTTTATGTGGTTACAGAACTGGGTGCCGGCATTTGGGGAGTTGCTGTGAAGTATCTCTGGAGCACTACTAACTTTTGATTGTTCAAAGAGGGCTGTGCTGAAGTTTGCTGCTGCCACTGGAGCCACTCCAATTGCTGGCCGCTTTACTCCTGGAACCTTCACTAACCAGATCCAGGCAGCCTTCCGGGAGCCACGGCTGCTTGTGGTCACTGACCCAAGGGCTGACCACCAGCCTCTCACGGAGGCGTCTTATGTCAACCTACCTACCATTGCTCTGTGTAACACAGATTCTCCTCTGCGCTATGTGGACATTGCCATCCCATGCAACAACAAGGTAACGATTTTATGATCTAGAGTTTGTGAATGTGTGCTGTAGAAAAAAAACACTTCCTGTGCACATTGTTAGAGCTTGGAGTTGAGGCTGCTGACTGGCCGATGAACTCGCAAGTGTAGGTAGTGTGCTACACGAGGGGCAAGTTTTTCGCTAACACCATGAGGGTCTCTGGCCCAATGAGTGGAGTTTGATAGTAATTCTTGCTACAGTATAACATTACTGCACGACAGCTTTGTGGAGAGAGGAAATCATTTGGAAAACAGTGTATTTTCTGCCTTTGTCCATGTTTCTTGCTCAGGCCTCTCAGGCACTTGGCCTTTCTGTTTTCACACCAACTTGATGGGTTCTACTTTAAGATTCTAAAAAGGTGGGTTATGTGGTTCAAATTGGTTGATTTGTAACTGTTCTGAAAACCCTCGTTGTGCATAATAATTGCCCAGAGTGTTTTTGTTTTTGTTTTAATGCTAGTGTCTAGGTATTTCTCCCAGTGATCTCATTTCGTTGTGTGGGGTGAAGTCCTGAAAACTGTTTATGGCTTTTCTTTTTTTAATCCCTGTCATTCCAATGTGCGGGCAAGGTTGGGAGTCCCTGATGATAATGTTCCTTGTTACGGTTGTTTTTAAACTAAGAGATGGCTGTGCTTGTAGGATCCAGGAGGGTGCTTGCTGTTTGGGTTTGACCAAGTGTCACTTGTTAATAATCTGCCACTCTCGGCAGGGAGCTCACTCAGTGGGTTTGATGTGGTGGATGCTGGCTCGGGAAGTTTTGCGCATGCGTGGCACCATTTCCCGTGAACACCCGTGGGAGGTCATGCCTGATCTCTACTTCTACAGAGATCCTGAAGAGGTAAGCTTTTCCAGAAGCCTGTGGTTACATAAGCAAATTGGACACCTTGGTCTGTGCTTCTAGGAAGCAAAATTTGTCAGTCCCTATAAGTCTCCCCTGCCCCTTTTTTTTAATGACCAGATTGAAAAAGAAGAGCAGGCTGCTGCTGAGAAGGCTGTGACCAAGGAGGAATTTCAGGGCGAATGGACTGCTCCAGCTCCTGAGTTCACTGCTACTCAGCCTGAGGTTGCCGACTGGTCTGAAGGCGTGCAGGTGCCCTCTGTGCCCATCCAGCAGTTCCCTACTGGTATGTGTTAAGATAGAAGTGCATCAGGCTGCTATTTTGCAACTTCCAGTTTCATTCTAACTTTGATGATCTCTGGCTTTTATACCAGCATTAAGAGGTTCTCACCCGAGCGTGCTGTAGCATCTGTTAGATTGCTGTTGGGAGTGGGGTAAGGAAAATCCTACTTGGAGGACAGCGCTGATGGCTTTTTTGGTATTTTCTTAACAGAAGACTGGAGCGCCCAGCCTGCCACGGAAGACTGGTCTGCAGCTCCTACTGCTCAGGCCACTGAATGGGTAGGAGCAACCACTGAATGGTCTTAAGCTGTTCTTGTGTGGCCTCTTAAACGACATGTAAGATTCATGGAAAATAAACATCGAGTTTCTAAAAGTTGTGATTTATTTTGGTTTTTTATTCCAGATCAGAATAGCTGGGATTTCATATCAAAGTATAACAATAAATACATGTCTTGACATGAATTGTACTTCTAAAGTTCACTGTAGTGTATATTGCTCTTCACTCGAGAGTTTCCTGAGCTTCCTTTCTGTGTAGAGAACATGTGTCCTGAAAATAGATGTAAGTGGTTACCTGTATTTAGGTGGTCACTTCAGGAATGTTTTTCCGAGGCTGATAATGTAGACTTTTATTACCATTAGTGTAGGTAAATTCAGTAGAGCTAAGGTTTTTATTTTTGAGACCGTGTTCTTCTCACAGATTATTCCTGGAATCCCTGGAGAGGCAATGGCCCTTCCCCACGTTGAGAGACATTCATTGTCCCTCTTGTCAGCTTGCCTACAGGTTCTGGGTGAGGGAAGTTTGTATGTATGCATAAAAATTAATGTAATGCTCTCTCCATATTTGTCTTTGGTTTGTTTTGAGACCGTCTTTCCCTGTTTCCCAGGCTGGAGTACAGTGGTGTGATCTCGGTTCACTGTAACTTCTGCTTCCTGGATTTAAGCGATTGTCTTCAGCCTCCTGCCTAGCTGGGATTTTAGGTCTGTACCACCACACCTGGCTTTTTTTTTTTTTTTTTTTTTTTTTGAGAGGGAGTCTCACTTTGTCACCAGGCTGGAGTGCAGTGGTGCGGATCTCATGCTTGCTATGACTTCCCCTCCCAGGTTCAAGCAGTTCTCCTGCTTCAGCCTCCTGAGTCGCTGAGATTACAGGCAGATGCCACCATGCCCAGCTTTTTTTTTTTGAGACGGTTTTGGCAGGATGGTCTCCCCAACTCCTGGCCTCCTGGTGACCTGCCCACCTTGGCTTCTCAAAAGTCCTGGAATTACAGGCCTGAGTCGCTGTGCCTGGCTATATTTGTCGTCTTTTATGTATTAATACCGGTGGCTCCATCCTAAACTGATTTCACGATTTTCATTGCCTATTGAAAAATGCTCTGGGCTGGCGTGTTAGCTGACCCGTATTCCCAGCACTTTGGAGACGGTGAGCTCAGGAGTTAGGACCAGCCTGGTCACCATGGCAAAACCCCATCTCAAAAAGACACAACAAAATTGGCAGGCTGTGATGCATACTCCGGTAGTACCTCGGCTACACAGGAGGCTGACGTGGGAGAATCACTGTAGCCCATCGGGTAGAGGCTGCAGTGACCTGGGATCCAGCCCCTGTACTCCAACCTGGGTGATGAAGTGAGGCCCTGTCTCAAAAGGCAAAAAGATAAGACATTTCCATAGATGGGATTGAATTCAGATTTTGAGGTCCCTGAACTGATTTACATGGATTCATACATTTTATTTGGAGATTTAAAAAACAAATATGTACTTCATACATTTTATTTGGAGATTTAAAAAACAAATATGTACAGGTGACCACATTCTCGGGGCTCCCTCCAGTGGTGCTGAGCCTGTGGGGACCTAGTAGTCTCAAGCATTGTCTTATCCTGCTTGTGGCTATAAGCAAGGTTGGGAAAATCTGCTGTACAGTGTCTCCAAGTGGAATGACATTCAGTGAGCATTATGGTTCCTGGGTCTGCAATTGGTTAGCAACACAGATAAGAGATTGCTGGAATCAGGATGGTGGGAAGCAGGGACAGTTTACCAGAAGTGCCAACGGGAGCTGGAGAAGCCTTGTGAGGTGTGAGCCCGGAGTAAGGAATACTAAGCTCGTTTGTCAGCGGTTCTGGGTATAGGTGTTTGGGGAACATAATCTTGGCGTTTATTGACCATTGAAGACTTTGAGGAACATCCTCTTGTAGTAGACATGTCAACAGCAGCCTCCAGGCCTACCACATCCTGCTGGGGTCCCACACAAACCCAGTGTCTCCGTAGACTTGTGTCCTAGTGCCAAGTGCCTCCAACTTTGAGACCTTGGTAGTGTTCTTTGAGCAGTTTTACAGTCTCTGGATTCTAAGCTTAGGGAGGAGGTAGTCTCCCTTGTCAGGGTTCATTCATGTGGAAGCCAGAGAATATTAGAGGGGATTTCTCTCCCAGACCCACTTCCTACTCAGCTGGGGTTAGCCTTCCCTGGTGAGCCTTAACCTTTTCATAACCTGTATACCTGAAAATCGGGTCCTCTTCCCAACTCACTCCCCTGGCCCCGCCCCACATCAACTGCTCCTGGCCACTTATCCCCAGTCGTGGTTGCAGAACTGAGTCTTCTGTCTGCCGTGGGCCCTTGTCCAGCGTGAGGCCGTTGCTCAGGTGAAGGAGAAGCCTTCTTCACTCCCAGGCATGACTTTTGCTTTGGCCCTGTGAGCCACCTCCCTTCTTTCCCTGACACTTCAACATTTCCCTCTGCGCAGGAATTGGTTTTCCCTCATTAAGCTATTCAGTTTCCTTGTTAGTCTGATCTTAGAAATGCAGCTTGCTCTAGATACTACTTGCCTTAAGATTTCACCTGTTCACAGCTTCAAGGTCTTCATATGCAGTTTGTTTTCTATGCTTAATAGAAACTCTGACTCCCACACAGAACTCCAGTTTCTCCTCTTCCTCTACTTTCCTAAGTAGTTTAGGGACTCCTTTCATAGGATTGTATACAATAAACACATTTAAAAAAATACATTCCTAATATAAGGGCAAATCCAAGCATCCTAATTGGAATCAGCTTATAACAAAAGCTGGCACTTGGTAAATACTAGTAAGTACTGAGTGAATAGAAAAAGTTAAGAATAAGGCTGGGTGCTGTGGCTCACGCCTGTAATCTCAGCACTTTGGGAGGCTGAGGTGGGTGGATCATGAGGTCAGGAGTTTGAGACCATCCTGGCCAACATGATGAAACCCCATCTCTACTAAAAATACAAAATTAGCCGGGCATGGTGGCACACACCTGTGGCTCCAGCTACTGGGGAGGCTGAGGCAGGAGAATCACTTGAACCCAGGGGATGGAGGTTGCAGTGAGCCGAGATGGCACCATTACACTCCAGCCTGGGCAATAGCAAAATTCAAAAATGAATGAATCAATGAATAAATGAATCAGGCTGAGTACAGTGGCTCATGCTTGTAATCCTCACACGTTGGGAGGCTGAGGTAGGAGGATCACTTGAGGCCAGGAGTTTTAGACCAGATTGGACAACATAGTGAGACCCTCTATTTACAAAAAAATTAAAGATTAGCCAGGTGTGGTGGTGTGCACCTGTAGTTCCAGCTACTTGGAGGGCTGAGGCAGGAGGATCACTTGAGCCCAGGAGTTGGAGGCAGCAGTGAGTTGTGTTGGTGCCACTGCACTCCAGCCTAGGCAATAGCAAAACTGACTAAAAAAAATAATAATAAAAGATAAATTGAGAGACTTAATGAATATTCAGAAAAAGATTGGGAGAGGTAAGTTTCGTTTGCAAACCTGAAGCTCCCAACAGGATTCGAGGTGCTCACTCTTGCCTGTTGTTCAGGAGCATATCAGCATGATTTGCAGGTGGCCACATCACCTGCTCTCAACTTGGATGTCTGATCAAGTTCCCCACTTGGTCAGACGCCAGCTTCACATAGCGTTTTGAGAATGCACTGCACTCCCTGAGGTCAGCTTGGGTGTGTCTCCTGGTGAGTCAGTGAGTGGGACTGGGTCTGGTCTTCGCTATGGCCCAGCACTAAGGGCACCTTCACATAACCAGTTGTCCTGTGAAGGGACAGGCCCATTGTCACCATTGACATGTTGGGCTGCATAAGAGGTGGATTGCGTGGGCTTTAGAATTGGATATACTTGGGTGATGAAAGCCCTGCTTGGCCCACTCCTAGTGTGTGGTTCTGGGCAAGAGACCATGTCTCTAGCCCAAGTGGCCTCACCATCTAATGAGGGTGATTGTGCACTGCTGTTATTCACCGCAGTTGTCCTGCGCAGCAGTTAGTCTGGGTTTGGCATGTAGCAAATGCCGTTCGTATGCATTGCATTGTCTTTCCTTAGTACTTACTTTAAAAATAATTTAAGAGACATGTTGGCCAGGCGTGGTGGCACATGCCTGTAATCCCAGCACTTTGGGAGGCCGAGGCAGGTGGATCACGAGGTCAGGAGTTCAAGACCAGTCGGGCCAACATGGTGAAACCCTGTCTCTAACAAAATTAAAAACATAAAAAGACGTATCTATGCATTCTTGAAGAGTAAGAATCAAGTTAAAGCCTCTGCAACTGTGATGCAGGTTATGAAAGGGAGAAGTGCCAGGACCAGAGAAATCATCTGTGTGTCCCTCCCTGCTCCTCTCTGAGGTCAGAGAGCTGCTGCTCCTGTGATACCCTGGCTGACTTCATTGTTTCCCCACCTATGTATGTGCTTTAAATCATGCATTGTTTAATTTTCCTGTTCGTTTTTGAGCTTCCCCTAAATGGAATCTTAGCGCATCTTCTGTGTGACCTGCTTCTTTCCGTCATCATTATCTCTGTGCTTTTTCTTTTTTGAGACAGTCTCTGTTGCCCCCGCTGGAGTGAAGTGGTGCAATCATAGCTCACTGTAGCCTTTACCTACTGGGCTTAAATAATCCTCCCACCTCAGTCTCCCAAGTAGCTGGGATTACAGGTGCATGCCACCATGCTCAGCTAATTTTTAACTTTTTTTTTGTAGAGAGGAGGGCTCACTATGCTGCCGAGGCTGGTCTTGAACTCCTGAGCTCAAGCCTGGACCTTGAGTGTCAGCCTGGGATTCACGCATTAGCCACTGTGGCCCACCATTTGGAACATTTTTGATAGACCTTGTGCACACTTTTCCCCTGTCGGTTTTAGACTCCGGTTTCACCAGATAACATCAGGTGGTTTCACAGTCACATATTAAATCCTACAAAAACATAGCCATAACCTAACACTTTCTGTTGAAAACACTGTCTTCACTGTTCAGAATTGCTGCTTCTCAAAAATCAGGTCCATCCATGCAATCTGATCCTGACCTCCCATTTTTCTCCCTGCTCTGAGTGTCCCTGAGTAAATGCCACACGAGCCTATGTACTAGAACTCTATAGTCTATTGTGGCAACAGGTAGGGCAACCCTCCTGTCTTCCTCCTTTCCTCCAAGAGAGTCTTGGCCATTGTTGATGCTTTTGCATTGTCATATATGTTTCCAAGCCAGCTCCCGTCAGTCCAGTTCCACTACAAAGCCTGTTGGGATTATATTAATTCTATAATTTAGAGCAATGTCGACTGATTTACACTACTGAGTTTTTCAGTGAGTGGGCAATCTGTATGTCACTCCATTTTCTCATTTCTGTGTCCCTCAGTAAGATTTTATAATTTTTCCTGTAGAAGTTTTGCACATCCTTTGGTAAATTTATTTGTAGATAACTGAAACATTCTAAAACTGTTCCCTTTTTGGAAACTAACATTAAGGATCCTGTTGGAACAGCTCAACCTCGTATTCTAAATAACACGATGTCCAGTGGTAAATGTCATTATTCTCATGGGGCTTCTGACCCAGCCTGAGCAATCCAGAGCTTTTCTGCAAGGCAGGGATGAGACTGCTAAACTCCATTCATGAAAAACCTGCTTCAAGCCTACAGGTAAAACATTCTATTTGTTTAACAGGGCAGGGCCAGCTGTACTTCTGAAGATGCTAAATTCACCAGGCTTCATTTAGGGATTGTGCCAGAATCAGCCAATTCTGTTTTGCAAAGAATCTCAAGTAAAATAATAAGAACTCAACATTCAGCAAATATATATTTGGCACTTACTCTGCACCAGGCATTATTACAAGCAATGGGGATAGTGCAGTGAATGAAGACAACGCCTGTGACCTTGTGACAGTTACCTGGAGAGGAAGGTAAGTGAACAATTGGTTTACTATGGAAACAGAAGTAAGGATGATGGAAACATGAGGAAAGCTTTTGTCTAAAGTAAGAACCACAGGCATCAGCCTATAGAAACAGGAGACGAATGGAGAAAATCACTGGAGAGAAGAAAATGGCAGCAAAGAAACCCCTCCTTTAAGAAGGGAGAGAAGAGGTCTCAGTCCAGCTTCACACCAAGCAGAGCCTCATCAAGACATTCCATTCTCATGGGGAGCTGGGGCCTGTGCCAGAGGCCAGGAAGTCTCTTGGAGTTCATGCTTTGTGAGTGGTGCACATCTCCACTGCCCAACTCATAGAAAACTCACCTAAGTTTTCTCTCTTCTCTCCTATAGATGGTTTTGGAAATGAGTTGGAGAGAAGGAAAGAGCTGTGACATCTACCCCAATTCTGATTCTTGCTGCACCCTCACTGAAAGACAATGGTCCAAGAAGCACTTTCCCCTTTCCGTGGCTGGCTAGCTTGGTTCACACTGGTGCAGAGAACTCGGCACTTCTAGAAGTGTGCATCATCATGTCCTTACTGTAAGGCCCTCTCACCACCTCTCAGCGACTCAGCTCTGCGTTTTCTTCCATCTAATACTCTTATCTCACCCAAGGGGCATCTTCCATTTATGATTTGCAAAAGAAAGGTACAGTCTTCAGCACAAGAAAGTAGTCCCTTAAACCATCATGGCAGTGCACAAGACTGCGCAGGCCATCAAGCCCGAGGAAATGAATGGGCTAGTCTGACAATTGTTTCAAAATCCCTTATAGGGAATTATTTTTGGTATTACTGTATATCGTTTCATATAGATGTATTTCTTTTAAATAAATGATCTTTTTAAGACAATGTCTAGTTATTGACACTGTGCTTTTGCCATTTAGAAATGAAGAATATGATCATTACAATTTAAAACTCAATGAGCAGACAAAATAATAAGACTGTTATAGAAAGGTTTGATGAACTAGAAAAAATACATGAAAAAATTACTCATAAGTAGAACAGGGACAGGAAGAGAGAAAATACAAAAGAGAAGATAGAGTAAAATTAGAGAGTCAAACTGTCTGGAGTTCCAGAGGGAGAGAAGAGAGAATAAAGAAGTCAGTATCAAACAGATATGACTGAAGAATTTTCATGCATCTACAAATAGTTATGATCCGCAATTCTCACGCATCTACAAATTCAGGAATTTCAATGTGTACTAGTGCAATCTTTTTTTTTTTTTCTTTTTCTTCTCCATATCAGATTCATGCCTAGATGGAATCCGTTTTTAAAAACCCATTCTTATTTACGTTGTTAAAGAATCATGAAAATGCCAAAACCAAAAGTGTTTTTGAAAGAAGCCAAGGGGAGAAAGAAGGACCCCAACAACAGTGGCAGCTAGAAGACAGAAGAATGAGAAAAACGAATGGTTACCTGGGTTCTGTCATTGAGCAGTTAGGACAACAGAATGACTTTTCCAGAAAACAGAAGTCCAGAAGGCGAACACAAAGTGAAGGCAAAAGCAAGCTACGGCCAGGATGAGCAGCAGTGTCCATCCTGCCTTCGTCCATAGTGACAGAGCCTGTGATTTATTTATTTTTTACTGGGAACAGGCTGAAAAGCTGGTGCCTCATGTTACGTGGTGGTAAAACGGTCAGGTTTTGGAGCCTGCATTACTTTGGAGGGTAGCCCAAATCTGTGACATTAGGAAAATGGTGGAAGAGATCCAGAGTGATGGTCTGGGTGGCTCTGGGCTGCTAAAGCACAGTCCTGTGAGAGACAAGAACTCTGGCTGGATCTGGCCAGCCCACAGGCTGCAGTAAAAGGACCTGGAGTTGGGCCAATGCAGGTCTTCTCTGTCTCGGCCTGCCATACGCAGAGCCACCCACCTCAAGCAGTTCAGAGCCCTGTATCTGAAGGGGCAGACTCCAAATGAGGTAACACTCCTGCTCTTTGGAAAGGGGGCATGCATTAAGGTGTGATTAAGGTGGGATTAAAGGAGTTGTTTTCCACTGCAAACCTACCATACACAAGAAAAAGTCCCAGCCTGGCCTCATGGCAAAACCCCGTCTCTACACAAACACACGAAAATTACCCGAGTGTGGTGGCAGGCACCTGTAATCCCAGCTACTCGGGAGGCTAAGGCAGGAAGAACACTTGAACCCGAAAGGTGGAGGTTGTAATGAGCTGACATCACACCACTGCACTCCAGCCTGGGCAACAGAGCAAGACTTTGTCTCAAAAAAAAAAAAAAAAAAACCAAATAAATAAAGGAAAAAGTCTGGCAAATCAGATTGTGGTAACAAGAATTTGGAACAGGAACCATTATACTAGCTGGTAGGAATATAAATTAGTACAGTTTGGCATTATTTGGTAACATAAGCATCTACATTATTGCTCTTGAAGGTATACACTAAAGAAACTCATACACATTTGCACTGGGATATATGGACAAGAATGCTAATTGACAAACCCGGAAGTGGCCCTGGGTCCGTCTACAGCACAGGTGATAAATGGTTGTATATTAAACCACAAAGTGCCAAGCAGTGATGAAATTAAACAAATCATGTCTACATTCAATGACATTATGAATCTTACAAATTCGGTAAAATAAGTATAACAGAATATTATTCCTAATATGCAATTCCATTTGTAAAAAGTTCAAAAACAAGCAAAGGTAAGCTATGTATATATAAAATATATATTACATATAATATTTAATATATAACATACATTATATATTAAATATGTTATATGTTATACATTATCTATAATATATAACATATATATATAGCTTATCTTTGCTTGTTTTTGAACAAGCAATATATATATATATATATTTTTTTAAATTTTAATTATTTTTAGACAGAGTCCTGCTCTGTCACTCAGGCTGGAGTGCAGTGGCACAATCTTGGCTCACTGCAACCTCTGCCTCCCGGGTTCAAGCGATTCTCCTGCCTCAGCCTCCCAAGTACCTGGGATCACAGGTGTGCACCACCACACTCAGCTAATTTTTATATTTTTAATAGAGACAGGCTTTCATCATGTTGATCAGGCTGGTCTTGAACTCCTGGCCTACTGATCCACCCGCCTTGGCCTCCCAAAGTGTTGGGATTACAGGTGTGAGCCACTGCACCCGGCCTAGCTATATTCTTTAGAGATATATTCCTTAGCGGCAAACATTAAACTGTATAAATCAGTAACAAGATTTCTAATATGTGGGGTAAAAAACAAGCAAGATAAAAGCAATCAACAAAATATTTACAAAGAATATAGGCTAGGTGTGGTGGCCCATGCCTATAATTCCAGCACTTTGGGAGGCCAAAGCCAGAGAATCTCGAGCCCAGGAGTTGGAGACCAGCCTGGGCAACATAGCGAGACCCTTTATTTTCCGCATAACCACCATACCATTTTTAAATTTTTTATTTAAAAATGGTATGGTGGTTATGCGGAAAATAAAGTATTTTGAAGTTTTTGTTAATGGGAGAGGTTAAAATATCAGCTGTATTTATTTATGAGACGGAGTGTTGCTCTGTCAACCAGGCTGGAGTGCACTACTCAGAACTGCTGTCTCTCAACTCCAGAGTCCGTCCGTGGCCTCTCTGATCCTGGCCTCTCTGTTTTCCCCGCCCTATGTGTCTGTCCCTGGGACAATGCCACATTTGCCTGATTAGTAAAGCTTTAGGGTTCATCATGATATCTGGCAGAGCAAAATTTTTTGCCTATGAGAGAAAACCAGATATTTTGCATAGTGTGTGTCTGGGTTTATCCAAGGCATTGATTAGAACCAAGCCAAGGTGGTCTGGGGGGACCTCCACGAGGGAGGCTTGAGCAGGCGTCCTGCAGGGCCCATCGTCCCAGGGTTAAGTAAGAGCTGAGGTAGGAAGGACCCTTGATGCCGTGTTGGCCGGAAGGCTGGTGGCAAAGAACAGAAGGCGGAGGTCTTGGGGTAAAAAGAGAACTGGCTGCTGTGTTTTGCCCCTCCTCCTTGTAGTCTTTCCCTTTGAGAACTGCCTGCTGTCTTTTTTTTGCCCCTCCTCCTTGTAGTCTTTCCCTTTGTAGCTTCTCAGAATCCTCAGGATGGTCCAAAATATTTCCTCCTGCTCTTTGGACTGGCCCCATCTCTTTTCCAGAATCAGGAAGTTGAAAGATTACCCACATCTCAAAAAACGATAACTAATATAGAAGGAAAGGTAGTTTGGGAATTTTCTATTAATCAAACATTTTAAAAAATAGAAAGAAAGGGCTTTCAGCTTTCATCAGGGAGGATCATTACTTTATACACCATAAAGAATGGAACTCATAAACTCATAGCAAAATTCCCTGATCTTGGTCATAGAAACACTTACTAATTTCTCCACTTTTCAATTAATACAGGAAAGTGGTATTCAAACTACAGGGAGTGAGCCCTTAATCTTTGTTTAATTCAGTTTGAACAGTTCAACTCGTATCTTTATGATGAAAGAAAGTATTATTATGGGCAGTATCATAAAATAGAAAATACCAGAAAACTGGCTACGTGCAGTGGGTGGCTTGTGCCTGTAATCCTAGCATTTTGGGAGCCCAAAGCAGGCGGATGACTTGAGGTCAGAAGTTCAAAACCAGCCTGGCCAACATGGTGAAACCTCATCTCTACTAAACATGCAAAAAAATTAGCCAGGCGTGGTGGTACATGTCTGTAGTCCCAGCTACTTGGGAGTCTGAGGCAAGAGAACCGTTTGAACCCAGAGGTAGAGGTTGCAGTGAGCTGAGGAAAGAGAGAAAGAGAGAGAAGAAAGAAAATGAAGAAAGAAAGAAAGAAAAGAAAAAGAAGAAAGAAAGAAAGAAAGAAAGAAAGAAAGAAAAAGAAAGAAAGAAAGAAAGAAAGAGAAAAAGAAAAAGAAAAGTAAGACAAACCAGAAAATCACTTCTGCTGTTGTTGAGAAGAGTTTGGCAAAATTTTCTTTCGGTTATTAATAACCCAAATGAACAAATTCAAGATGCCAAATTCATTTTTTAGTGTGAGTATTGTCAAAGTGACATAGTTAAATACAGAACCCTAACAATACACCTAGGCGTCAGCTTTGGCTGGAGAAACTTCTGAGTGGCTGGGTTGTGTTCTACCCCACGGGGGCCCCGAGAGGTGGCTGGGTTGTGTTCTACCCCACGGGGACCCCGAGAGGTGGCTGGGTTGTGTTCTATCCCACGGGGACCCCGAGAGGTGGCTGGGTTGTGTTCTATCCCCGAGAGTCAGCTCTGAGTGACAGGTGGGACCTACAGAGAGGGTAACCTTGGCTTTCTCTCTCTTCCGTTCATTAGATAATGTCTATAAGTCATATGTGGACCAGTAAGAGACCTCTATCTATATGTATGTGGGTAAATGAGGTCAACAGGAAAAGTGTCCCACTCCTCTCCTGTGGCATAACAAAAAAATACATTTGGTCTTTGTTCTCGGTTCCCGGCACAGAGCTCTTAAAAACCTTATGATTTTATGAATGATAAGAAGAGTGTCTTTTGTCTGCTAATAGATGACTCAAGGTAAGGACCCCTAGATAGCTTCAGGATAGGGGCTGGCCACTAGATTAACCAACCAGGTGATTAGAAGGCCAGAACTTTCAGTCCCTTCAGCTTCTGAGGAGGGAAGAGGTGTTAGAGATTAAGTTCAGTCACCATTGGCCAATGATTTTAAACAATCATGATTATGTAATAACACTTCAATTAAAACCCGTGAGCAATGGGGGTTGGAGAGCTTCTGGGTTGATGAACACATTAATGTACTTGGAGAACGGTGTCCCAGAAAGGGCACAGAAGCTTTCAGCACCCGCCCCCCGTACATGGCCCTATACGTCTCTTCCGTTTGACTGTTCCAAAGTCGTGTCCTTTATAATAAACCAGTATTGTAAGTAAAGCACACCCTGAGGTCCATGAGGTATTCTAACAAATGACTGAACCTGAGAGGGTGGTTGTGAGAATTCTCAAGTTGGTAGTTGGCTTGGCAAAAGTGTCAGTAGCCTAAGGACCCCATTTGTGGCTGGCATCTAAAGAGGGGAGCCTTGTGGGACTGGGCCCTTGGCTTATGGGATCTGAACTGACCCTGGGCAGTTAGTGTCAGAATTGAAATAAATGGTTGGACATTCAGTTGATGTCAGAGAATTGGGGATTTGGTGGTTGTTTGGAAAACCATCATCTCTTCCTCTCATCCCATGGACGTCTCCACCTGCAGCATCTCCTGTTTCTGCTCTGAGTCACTGATTTGGAGCTGTATCTCTATGCAGGGCTGAGAAGGGAGCTCCTCCCTGACTCAGGTGCTCACTTTTTTTTTTTTTTTTGAGACAGAGTCCCACTGTGTCACCCAGGCTGGAGTGCAGTGGGACCACCTTGGGTCACTGCAACTTCCACCTCCCGGGTTCAAGTGATTCTCTTGCCTCAGCCTCCCAAGTAGCTGGGATTACAGGCATTGGCCACCATGCCCAGCTAATATTTTTGTATTTTTAGTAAGAGGTGGGGTTTCTCTATGTTGGCCAGGCTGGTCTCAAACTTGGCCTCAGGTGATCCACATGCCTCGGCCTCCGGAAGTGCTGGGATTACAAGCATGAGCCATCACACCTGGCCTGGTGCTCACTCTTTCTCCCCACAGTACCTTGGCCCCATTTCTGCCCATGCTTTGTCCTCACCGACAGACAGTGGCCCAAGGAGCCCTGTCCCCAGTCCTTGAGTGGTGGACTGGTTCACGCTGTTGTAAAGACCCCCATCCCATCATTGCCCTCTTCTTAGGAGGCCTCCAGCCCTAGTTGGACAATCTGGGCCAGCTCCTCAGCGACTAGCCTCCATTTTCATCTGCTTTTCTGCCGGGCTTTTATCTATAGAAATAGGATATTCTACCTGGAATGTTAAGATCACCTCCTAAATAGGATACTGGAGATACAGGTATTTTAGGGCCCTTGCCCCCTTTGCTATCTGGTCTAATTAATGCCTTATCCTAGCCCAGGAGGCTTCTCACTTTTACTGTATGCATAGGAAATTTCTAGCCTTCAGCCTCCAGAGAGGAGCCTGCAAGTCTGGCTGCACACGGGGTCCCACCAGCTTTCAGCCTCATAGGATAATGGAACATTTTAAATGCTTCCAACTCCACAGAAGACGGGAGTTACTGTAATGGCCATTATTCAGGTCTTACTTCATTCCCCAGTAGCCCTTGTTTTGTCTCTTCTGTTTGACTGTTCCTAAGTTGTGTCCTCATCGTCATTCCTCATCAGCATTAGCTGAGTAATTTCAGTAAAGTGGTTAAATTCTGCCGCTTTTAGAAAAATCGCAGATTTGTGTTTGCACCCCTTGGGAGAAGAACTGAAAGGTTGCTTTGCAAATATGAATTTAAAAATTACTTAAAAATAGAGATGGGGGTTTTGCAGTGTTGCTTAGGCTGGTCTTGAACTCCTGGCCTCAAGAGATTATCCCAATCTGGCCTCCCAAAGTGCTGGGATCATAGACTGAAAGTCTGAATTTATCAGTGGAGGAGTGAGGAAGAAATGAACTCTGAAGAAAGTGGTTTGCTGAGGGAATACTCTCTCTACAGAGGGCTCCAGGACAGGTTCCAGAAGACCTCAGTACAGATACAGGGTATGAGAACTAGCATCTGTAACGTGGGTCCTCATGGAATCTTTTCCCCACTCCCCGGGATACTGTCATTGTGCTCATATTCCTTCTGATTTCTAATTACGTATATTTGTGCCTTTTCTCTTAGTGCGGCATTAGTGAGTAGTCCACAGACCATCCTCACTTCTGACATCAATTGCAAGTTTGGGAGGTCCCCAAGACCACCCCAG
The DNA here is from genome assembly GCF_049354715.1 of Callithrix jacchus. NCBI lineage: Eukaryota > Metazoa > Chordata > Mammalia > Primates > Cebidae > Callithrix > Callithrix jacchus. The sequence continues at coordinate 77,268,044 of NC_133518.1, forward strand.
GTCTTTGTTTTGTTTTGTTTTGAGACATAGTCTCTCTCGGTCATATAGGCTGGAGTGCAGTGGCATGATCTTGGCTCACTGCAATCTCTGCCTCCCGGGTTCAAGTGATCCTCCCACCTCAGCTTCCCGAATAGCTGAGACCGTAGATGTGTGCCACCACGCCTGGCTAATTTTGTATTTTGAGTAGGGATAGAGTTTCACCATGTTGGCCAGGCTGGTCTTCATGTGATGTGCCTGCCTCAGCCTCCCAAGTGCTGGAATTACAGGTGTGAGCTGCCAAACCCGGCCCGCCCTCAGGTTTAATGATTCCTCAGAAGGACTCTTAGAACTCACTGAAACTGTGATCCTCATAGTTATGGCTTATTACAGTGAAAGAACACAGATTAAAATCAGCCAGATGAAGAGCTGCGTGAGGCAGAGTCCAGCAGAATTCCACGCTTGGAGCTTCAGTTGTCCTTTCCCAGTTGTGGGCTCACAGACAGTGCTAAAGGACCCCTGCAACAATGTGAGACAATATGCAGGAAGCATGGCCAACCAGGAAAGCTCGCCTGAGCCTTGGTGTCCAGGGTTTTGCTGGAACCTGGTTACGTAGACACGGTTGACTGTCCATGTGGCCGACTTTTAGTCCCCTGCTCCTCCAGATACAGAGCAGGTACTGTGTGGTCTAAAGATTCCATCACAAATTAGTGTGAGACTATCTGGCATGGGCAAAGCTCCCAGATAAACAAAGACACTTTTTCTTTTTCTTTCTTTCTCTTTCTGAGATCACTCTCAGAACGAGTAAAAGTCTATCCCAAATATGTACTCCAATGTCTCATTTATTGTCAAAGAAGGAAGTTTTAGAAAGCTTATTTGTGTCCTGCCTTCCAGTGATCAAAGTTTCAGAGAGAAAAATCACCTTACTACCCAGTTAAAAAAAAAACAGAAACACAAAACAAGAATTACTTCATTGCCCTATTGTATTTAAAAAGTATTCTTTAATAAAGCAGGATCCAGAAAGAAAGAAAAAAGGAAGGAAAGAGGAAGGAAGGAAGGAAGGAGGAAGGAAGGAAGGGTGGGAGGGAGGGAGGGAGGGAGGGTGGGAGGGAGGGAGGGAGGGAGGGTGGGAGGGAAGGGAGAAAGGGAGGGAGGGAGGAAGGGAGGGAGGGAGCTATGACTGTGCTACTGCAGTCCAACCTGGGTAGAATAGTGACACCTTGTCTAAAAAAAAAAAAGCTTTCAACAAAAATGAAATATCACATGCTGATAACTCTAATAAAAAGAAAAAATGTATAATAGGCGTTTGCTTTAAAGACATTCTTTTTTTTTTCTTTTGATACAAAGTTTCACTCTTGCTCAGAGTGAAATGGCTGGAGTGCAGTGGTGCAATCTCGACTCACTGCAACCTCTGCCTCCCGGATTCAAGTGACTCTTCTGCCTCAGCCTCCTGAGTAGCTGGGATTACAGGCATGCATCACCACTCCTGGCTAATTTTTGTATTTTTAGTAGAGATCTTTTTCGCCATGTTACCCAGGCTGGTCTTGAACTTCTGATCTCAGGTGATCCACCTGCCCTGGCCTCCCAAAGTGCTGGGATTGTAGGAATGAGCCACCCTGCCCAGCTCTAAAGATGTTATTGAAAAAAATCGTAATTGCAGTTGTTTACATTGTTGTGTTGCTAGCTCTGAGCTACTATGTTCAAATTCTTTATTTTGTAATATGTGTGGAAAAAATTTAAATCCTAGGTTGCCCCTGACATAACTTTCTAGACTCAACATCTGGAACTCTGTCTCCATTTTCAAGTTAATATATTCTCAGAGCATGAAAAATAATTTGAATGACTGTCAAAGGAAGCACTAGTCCATGCTGAAATATTATGTTTTCTATAGCTAAAGAGCCTTTGCAGCCAGTTTTTTTTCAATATTCCTAGAATACAAGAGCTGGCTGAACCGAAAATACTGATAGTATAATCACTAAGTTACACTTATTAAACAAAGAGTAAAGAAATAAAACATCTGAATCCTTTAAAACCGCAAGCCTGAGGAACATACCTGAAGCACTGACTACTTAAGCATTTTCTATCTTCACACTCCTAGAAAAACAAATATTACAGAAGCTTTCTGTTCTATTTCAGAAGTCTTGATTGGTTTGAAGTGAAAGGAAATCAAGACACTAAACAAGTCAAGAAAAAGCCTTAACTACCATAAAATATTTTTTAAAAGGCACTATTATTTGCAATGTATTTTGCAGGGAAAAAAATGGAAGCAGGAATTGAATGCCTAACTATGAAACCAGCAGGCCTCTGAGAGTTTCACTTTATTTGCAAAATAAGGGATTTGGTTATGTGATCCCCAAGTTTTATTTTCTGCCAGATAATCCGTGGGTGACCAGGCATTAGAGATCCCCAAATGACCTGATGAAACTCAGTGTGGGAATGAACAAAGAAGTGAGGTCTCCCAGGGTCACTCAGCTGCTTGGAGGCAGGACAGAGACTGGTACCCGGACCTCTGAAAAGAAGGGCAAAGCCTTCTGTGGGTTGCACTTCCAGGCGTGGATCACACTGATGCAGCCCAGTTCATTTCTCCCTCGCTGTGCCTTTGACAGCAGCTGCCAGGTGATGGGACAAGGTCTGATACAAATCACAGCCCTAAGCCTGATTGGGACCTGCAGTGCTCAAATCGGCACAAAGGCCGATGACATTGGTCATTAGAATGCAGAGTTATACTCTGTGTGATTAACCAAGCGGCTGCAGATGCTGAGAGATATAACGAGCTCCTTATTTGCATGCCTGGATGCTAGCCCTGCCTTTCACTGTTTAGCTTTTCCAATCACTTGTTCCACGAGACTGAGTCTATAACTTCACATGTAATGCCTTTGCTCTACTATGTTTCACTGGAATTGGGTGTGAATATATTTGAAATCTCCAAATGTTCAAGCATAACATTTTTTCCTTTAGCAATCAAAGAGACTGTTACACATTTATACAACCTATTATATGCTATATGCATAATCTGTTTATGTTATTTTTAAAAATAGAATATTTCTCATAACTAATAATAATAAACTAAAATGGAAAGACTGGATAACATTCAATTTCTTATTCATTTAGTCTCTGAATGATTTTCCTTTAATAAAAGTATCATGTTTGTTAATGATTCCATTCATAATCTCTCTTGAAAAAAACATAGGCCGGGCATGGTGGCTCAGGCCTATAATCCCAGAGCTTTGGGAGGTCGAGGAGGGCAGATCACTTGAGGTCAGCAGTTCAAGACCAGCCTGTCCAACAAGGTGAAATCCTGTTTCTACTACTGAAAAAAAAAGAAAAAAAAAAAAAGCCAGGCTTGGTGGCAGGCAGCTGTAATCCCAGCTGCTTAGGAGGCTGAGGCAGGAGAATTGCTTGAACTCGAGAGGCAGAGGTTAAAGTGAGCAGAGATTGGGCCACTGCACTCCAGCCTGGGTGACAGACTCAAGAAACTCTTGAGTTTCTATATACACAGACCCCGTGTCAAGTATATATATATATAGTATCCTGGCTGAATGAGGGAGGTCACTTGAGCATGGGAAGGTTGAGGCTGCCGTGAGCTGCGATTGCACCACTGCACTCCAGCCTGGGCAACACAGTGAGACTCTGTTTCAACAAAAAGGAAAAGAAAAAAGAAAAATATATAGTATCTTATACAGAGACTAGGTAAAATTTCCAGTATTAGAACAAAGCCACCAATACCCAAGTGTGGTCCTTTGCTCCCTTGGCATTGGAAGCTGTGGGCCTGTCACCCCTGGACTCTTGGGGCTGTGTGCAGAAGGGGGTGACCTGTAGAGCATTGCTGGTCCTGCACTGCAATGTGATGGAAGCCTGAGATGAGGCAAACAGGGCAGACTCCCTCATTGCTGGAGGACACTGGAGTGGTCGCCATTTCACAGTGCTGTTGGAAGGGGCATTTATTTGAGCTCAGCAGAGGCTGGAAGAGTGTCTTGAGCCTGCAGTTCTTACCTGGGTCTACGGTCAGGCCCGGCACGGTGGACGCTGCAGTCAAGAGCATTCTGATGCAGATGAGGCAGCAGGGACGGATGGGGCAGGGAGAGAGAGAATTGGATCTCTCCTGTGAGCACCTCTGTCCCGGGCACTGGGTCCTCCCTTCCCATCAACCCCTGAATAGGGCTCCGCAGGCCAGAACGGGAATGGGGAATCTGAGTGTGTCCTTACTCATTCCTTCAGACACGGCTTGGAAATCTTTTCCCAAGATTTCGGACTCCCAGCTCCCTGCTGAATGAAATGCCCTCTTCCATATTCCCACAGCATCCTTTGCTAACACTGACATCCTTTGCTAAAGCTTCTATCCGGGCACACGAGCTGTCTCCAGGGCTCTTTGAGGCCAAAGACTTTGTTGTGTTCATCTCTCTGTCTCCAGAGATTCACATAAGGCTTCGTCCACGGTCATTCTTTGATTGCCGATGGAAAAACAAAGGAATGAATGAATGAGTGTAATCCAATGACTTGCTTTTTGGCCTTGAAGTACTCCCAAACTTTATTTTTCTTTGCCATAGGAAGGGGAGGAAGAAAGTGATTTGAAATTTAAAAGGCCAGAAGTCCTGGAAACCCAGAGGTATGTCCCATGGCAGAAGCAGTACAGGATTCAGTGTGAGCTCAGGGGCCGGAGAGCTCAAGTTTAAATCCAGCTGTTGCCATTTGGTCTTGTGACCCTGGGGACATGATTTATCTTCTCTGTGCCTTGCGTTCTCCATTTGTAAATTAGAGAATAGTAGTAGTGCCATATCATCGAGTTGTCAGGAGGAGCAAATGAATTCATATTTCTAGAAACCTTAGAATATTTTCTGGCGTTTGGGTGTGGTGGCTCATGCCTGTAATCCCACCACTTTGGGAGGCTGAGGCGGGCAGATCACGAGGTCAGGAGATTGAGACCATCTTGGCTAACACAGTGAAACCCCGTCTGTACTAAAAATACAAAAAAAAAAAAAAAAAAAAAAAAGCTGGGCCTGATGGCCTGCACCTATAGTCCCAGCTACTCGGCAGTCTGAGGCAGGAGAATTGCTTGAACATGGAAGGCGGAGCTTTCAATGAGCTGAGATCACACCACTGCACTCCAGCCTGGGCGACAGAGTGAGACTGTCTCAAAAAAAAAAATAGAGAGAATATTCTCTGGCACGCAGCAGTGCTCCAAACATGTCAGCTGTTGTTGCACTTGCATGTTTAATATGTGATCATTCTTTATTTTTTTTTGAGACAGAGTCTCACTCTGTTGCCCAGGCTCGAGTGCAGTGGTGTGATCTCGGCTCACTGCAACCTCTGCCTCCCCGGGTTCAAGCGATTCTTCTGCTTCAGTCTCCTGAGTAGCTGGGACTACAGGCGCGTGCCACCATGCCCGGCTAATTTTTGTATTTTTAGTAGAGACGGGTTTTTAATGTATTGGCCAGGCTGGTCTCAAACTCCTGACCTCATGATCCACTCGCCCCGGCCTCCCAAAGTGCTGGGATTACAGACATGAGCCAAACGCGCCTGGCCAGCACTTCGATTTTTAATATGTGATCATTCTTTTTTTTTTTTAAAGACAGGGTTTTACCATGTTGGTCAGGCTGGTCTTGAACTCCTGACCTCAGCTGATCCACCCACCTTGGCCTCCAAAGTGCTTGGATTACAGGCGTGAGCCACCACACCCGGCCGAATATGTGATCATTCTTAATGCCCAAGCAGAGACAAGCGTTAGGCCAGGAACTGCATTCCTTCGTTGTTTATCACGAAACACAATTCAACAGTGAAAAGAAAACCTTGCTTCGCTCAAAATTAGATAATTTCCTCCAGAGACTAATAAATGAGAGACTGTTTGAACTTGATTAAAGGAAGCTTGGGGAAAATGAGAGTAAACCTCTTACTTAATGATAAAACAGTAGACTCTTTCCCAAGATCAAAAGGAATGTTACTTAGGCTGCAAGGAGAAATGACAGATGAGTTGAAAGTGTTGCATAAAGGGCCAGGAACGGGCAAATTCTAGGCAGAACATTGGCTGGCCAAATCGATGAGCCCCATTTCATAAGACATTGTACCTTAGCAAGTGGGAGATAAGACATAAGAGGGAAGTTCCTGATACTGCTTTGAGTGAAGGGCTCAGAGAGACCCTTTTCTTTCCTTTTTTATAATTTTGAAAAGTCATCTTTTAAAATTTCAAATTTTGACCATCAACATAAAATATTCAAGACACTTGATACCGTATAATATATAAGCAATGGAAGAGGAGAAACAAGCCCTACTTTAAGTATGTAAATATTATCAGCCACGTCAAGGTAGGGATTTCTCATATCAATTTTACGTAGTGTTGTATGATACAATGATGAAAGAGCGTCATTGGCAGAAACAGGCAAAGAAATCCAGGTCTTTTTTTTTTTTGAGATGGAGTCTCGTGCTATTGTCCAGGCTGGAATGCAGTGGCGTGATCTCGACACTGTAACCTCTGCCTCCCAGGTTCGGGTCATTCTCCTTGCCTCAGCCTCCCAAGTAGCTGGGACCACAGGCATGCACCACCACACCTGGCCAATTTTTGTATTTTTAGTAGAGACAGGGTTCCACCATGTTGCCCAGGCTGGTCTCGAACTCCTGACTTCAAGTGGTCTGCCCGCCTCAGCCTCCCAGAGTGCTGGGACTACAGACATGAGCCATCGTGCCTGGCCAAAACCCAGGTCTTTTAGAAATGTTTAAATAGCTCATATGATCACAGTATCTTCATGTGAATATTTTCTAACTTTTTCAACTGAATTCTATATTGAAAAATAAGTTACTTGGCCTGGAACAGTCCCTAGATGGTTTTAAGAACAATTTTTTAAAAATTAATTTTATGCCGGGTACAGTGGCTCACGCCTGTAATCCCAGCACTTTGGGAGGCCGAGGCGGGTGGATCACGAGGTCAAGAGATCGAGACCATCCTGGTCAACATGGTAAAACCCCGTCTCTACTAAAAATACAAAAATTAGCTGGGCATGGTGGTGAGCGGGTGGCTAAGCTACTCGCCAGCTACTCGGGAGGCTAAGGCAGGAGAATCGCTTGAACCCAGGAGGCGGAGGTTGCGGTGAGCCGAGATCGTGCCATTGCACTCCAGCCTGGGTAACAAGAGTGAAACTCCATCTCAAAAAAAAAAAAATTTTTTATTTTGAATAAATTATAGTTGTATACATTCAAGGGCTGTATTGTGATGTTTTGCTATAGGTATACCATGTGGAATAATTAAATCAAGCTAATTAACATATCTGTCATCTCACTTATTTTTTTCTGATGAGACATTTGAAATGTACCCACTTAGTAATTTTGAAATATACATTATTATTGACTATAATCTCCCTGATGTGCAATGGATCTCAAAACTTACTCTTTAAGTAAGTTAAGTGGGGCAGTGAGTCAGGGGTGGAAACAAGGCCAATAAGGTACATTATTGTGAAGGTAAAGCTGTGGTCAGCTGGGATTCCATGCACTGGGAGCTCTGGGAGGCCATGGAGAATTGAAAGCAGCAGCCAGGGGGCAGATGGGGAGAGTAATGAACACGTCCCTCTGATCTGGTGATCATTGTGTTTTGCTGAAAGCTTCAAAAATGGAAGTTTTTGGGTGCTCCATTCACGAATATTTTGGTTAACGGGTTTCAATGGGTTTTAAGCAAAAACAAATGAAAATTTGGGGCACAGTTTGATTTACACAGTAGTTTTTCAAAGGCTCAAAAATTTCTCCAATCTGGTGATCAGTACCAAGCTTCAAGTAAAAAGTTCAAAATTCATTTAAAAGGACAAGCATTAAATAGAAAGTCACCTTCGTGGTGTGATCTGTAAATGTGCGTTCTGTAGCTGCACATTTTAAACTGTCATTTCAAGGCACAGTCTTCTTAAAATACCTACTTATTTTTGGAGTGGGCATTGAGGCTTCCTCAGCAGGTTTCCATCTCTCTGGGGGAACGTGGGAGGTGGGAGGATCAGTGAATCACCACAACTCCCACGTGGCAGCCGAAGCTTGTGCACAGTTTGTGCGAGTTCTGCAAGTCATCACCAACTTTCTGGAGAAACAGGTTTAATACCTAATTTTCTACTAAACCTTGATTTCCATTCATTAGCTCACTGCTATCGAAAGCTTTATTGCAAAATGCAAAATCATTGCCAAACAGCGGAATCAATAGTTGCAGATCTACATTATACAGAAAAATGATAAAGCCAGCGCAGCAAAGGCAGAGCACTCTGTTTTGGATGGGAGGATTTCTCAGCTTCCTTCTTACCTGTAATTTCCTACATTTCCCACCTACCCCAGCAACTGACAGTCCAGCTGTCAGCATTTCACAAGCCGTGGTAATCGTCACTGTGCATCTGGTTGGTACTCACATTGCCAGCAGGAGCAGCAGCTGGCACTGCTTTTATGAGCATCTGAGACAAATAGGAACTGACTGTCTCTGGGCCTTATGTCACAGCACATTCTATAATTTTAGCAAGTGTCCTGAATGCTGTCTTTGAAATGGGGGTATTGGTTAAGTGGCTGCATTTGGAAAGAGCAGAGCAAGCAGATGTGATTACTGCTGATCATCTTTCACTAAGCATGTCTAAGTGAGAGCTCCTTTTACTGCACGTATGTATCACGTGCCATGACCAGAAGAGATAATGGCTCAAGTTGTGTGGACAAGTGGATGCTTGCCAAACCCAGCCTGACTTATTTTCACACAGCAATTAAATACTATTTTGGGCTGGGTGTGGTGGCTCACGCCTGTAATCCCAGTATTTTGGGAGGCCAAGGCAGGTGGATCACTTGAGGTCAGAAGTTCGAGACCAGCCTGGCCAACATAGCAAAACCCTTTCTCTACTAAAAACAACAACAACAACAAAAAGCTGGGCATGGTGGCACGTGCCTGTAATCCCAGCTACTCAGGAGGCTGAGGCAGGAGACTCGCCAGAACCCAGGAGGTGGAAGTTGCAGTGAGCCAAGATCGATCAACAGCACTCCAGCCTGGGTGACAGAGTTAGACTCCTTCTCAAAAATAAAAAATAATAAAAATAAAAACTTGTCGCAAAATGGACAATCTTGGACCAGTGATAAACTGGAAAGGACACAGGGAAAAGAAATCTAAACAAGGCCTGTCCCAGACCGTTGGGATGTTTGCTCCCCTCTGTCAAGCACGCCATCCGGCTATAGCAGCTGTGGGCCTTGGAGTGTGAACGCTGGTTTAGTTAATATCTCAGTCTCCAGCTGCGACGCAGCAGCGAGGACTGAAATCTAGGAAAATCCCATTCCCAAGCCAGTACTCATTGCCTGGGTGACAGCTCTGTCCTCAAGAGCCTGCGATCGCTCTCAGCTGTTTCTACTGACTCACTCTGGCCACAAGGGTGCAGTATAGCGCAGTGATTGTGAGCGCAGACCGCTCAGACTTTCCAAATTCAGGTCGCATTTCCTCCCCTGACTTTGTGACTGGGCAAGTTACTGAAGATCTTAAGTTTCAACATCTATAAAATGAGAATAATAAGAACATCGAATAGGGTTGTCGTGGGGAACAGATGAGACAATGCGCATGAAGTGCTTGAAGAACATACAGTCATATGAAACTTAACGATGGGAATGCTTTCTGAGAACTGAGTGGTTAGGCCATTTCGCCATTGTGCAAACATCACAGTGTACTTACACGAATGATAATGGCATAGCTTATACACACCTCAGCTATGTGGCGTAGCCCACCGCTCCTAGGTTACTGTCTTAGTCTGACTGTGTTGTTATAAAGGAATATCTAAGGCTAGGTAATTTATGAAGAAAAGGAGTTTATTTGGCCACAGTTCTGCAGGCTGTACAAGAAGCTTGGTGCCAGCATCTGCTTCTGGTAAGGGCCCCAGGTTGCTTCCACTCATGGCGGAAAAAGAAGGGGAGCCATCATGGGCAGAGATCACATGGCAGGAGGAGCAGTGAGAGAGTGAGAGGGCAAGGCTCTTTTAACAGACAGCCCTCAAGGAAACTCAGACTGAGAACTCACTCATTACTGCGAGGCTGGAACCGAACCATTCATGAGGGATTCCCCCCACCATGACCCAAATGCCTCTCATTAGGTTTCACCTCCAACACTGGGGCTCAAATCTCAAACTGAGGCTTGGGGAAGACAAATACCCAAACCATAGCCACTATAAACGTGTACAGCATGTCACTGTACTGAATACTGCAGGCAGTTTGAACACAATGGCATTTGTGAATAAAAACATATTCAAACAGAAAATCGGCAGGAAAAATGCAATAAAAAAGATAAAAACTAGCGCACCTGTATGAGGCACGTAACATGAGTGGAGCTTGCGGCATTCACTCTGGGTGAGTCGGGGACTGGGTGGTGAGCAGGTGTGAAAGCCCAGGACATTACTGTACTCTGCTGTTGGCATTATAAACACTGCACATTAAGGCCACACTATCCTGATTTGATGATTGATTGAGACAGAATCTCCCTCTGTCACCCAGGCTGAAGTACAGTGACATGATCTCAGCTCACTGCAACCTCCTCCTACTGGGTTCAAGTGATTCTCCTGCCTCAGCCTCCTGAGCAGCTGGGACTGCAGGCACATGTCACCACGGCCAGCTAATTTTTGTATTTTTAGTAGAGATGGGGTTTCACCATGTTGGCCAGGCTGGTCTCAAACTTCTGATCTCAGGTGATCCACCTGCCTCAGCCTCCCAAAGTGCTGGGATTACAGGTGTGAGCCACTGCGCCTGGCCCACTTAGTGTAGAGACAGGGTTTCACTATGTTGCCCAGGCTGGTCTCGAACTCCTGACCTCAAGTGATCCATCTGCCTTGGCCTCCCAAGGTGTTGGAATTATAGGTGTGAGCCACTGCATCTGGCCTCTAGCAGTCCTGCTCTGAGGCTCTCACAGTCCCACCTTCTCTCTGCAAGAAGCTGAAGCATCAGAATGAAGAACAGGAGGAGATGTGTGTCATTGAATGTTATTTCCAATTTGAAATTTTTGCTTTAATTGAAACATTTACTTCATTTACAGATAGTGTAATTACTCAATGATACAATGGACTGAATTTTTATGTTCTCCAACTCCAATTCAAATCTGGAAATCCTTACCCCGTCATGACAGTATTAGGAGGTGTGGGGCCTTTGAGAGGTCATTAGGTCATAAGGGAGAAGCCTTCATGAATGGGATTAGTGCCCTGATAAAAGGAACCCCAGGAAGTGCTCTAGCTCGCTTTCTGGTATATGAGGTACAAACAAAAAGTTGGTAGTCTGTAAGCCAGAAGGTCCTCATCAGAACCTGGGGCCATGTGGGCATCTTGATCTGAGCATCCGGAACTGTGAGAAATGAATTCCTGTTTGTAAGCCACCAGCTCTGTGGTGCTTTATTATGGCAGCCTGAATGGACGGTGACAATATATTTTGTTCATCTTATTATGTTCTATTTGTCTTGCCTGCTTTTCTTTATCCCCTATTTTAGAATTAACCTTTTTTAATTAAAAAATTTTAATTTGAGATATGATTTGTATACAGTAAAATTCACTTTTTGTTGTTTAGTTCTAGAAGCTTTTAAATTTTTTAAAAAATATTTAAAATTGTTTTTGAGACACAGTCCCACTCTGTCATCCAGGATAGAGTACAGTGGTGTGATCATGGCTCACTGCAGCCTCAACCTCCCAGGCTCAAGTGATTCTCCCACTTCAGCCTTCCAAGTATCTGGGACTACAGGTGCACACCACCATGCCCAGCTAATTTTTGTAGAGACAGGGTTTCACCAGGTTGCCCAGGCTCAAGCAGTTCTCCCGCCTTGGCTCCCTCAAATGCTGGGATTACAGGCATGAGGTTTTTTTTTTAGAGACGGAGTTTCGCTCTTGTTACCCAGGCTGGAGTGCAATGGCGCGATCTCGGCTCACCGCAACCTCCGCCTTCTGGATTCAGGCAATTCTCCTGCCTCAGCCTCCCGAGTAGCTGGGATTACAGGCACGCGCCACCATGCCCAGCTAATTTTTTGTATCTTTAGTATAGACAGGGTTTCACCATTTTGACCAGGATGGTCTTGATCTCATGACCTCGTGATCCACCCGCCTCGGCCTCCCAAAGTGCTGGGATTACAGGCTTGAGCCACCGCGCCCGGCCAGGCATGAGGTTATTTTAGAGACAGGATCTCACTCTATTTTCTCGGCTGGGGTACAGCGGTGCAATCATAGTTCACTGCGAGCTTGACATCCTGGGCTCAGGCAATCCTCTCACCTTAGCCTCTTGAGTAGCCACCATGCCCAGTTAATTTTTCTTTTTTTGTAGATGTGGGGGTCTCACTGTGTTGCCCAGGCTGGTTTCAAACCCCTGGGCTCAAGTGAGTCCTGGGCTCCTACCTTGGCCTCCCAAAGTGCTGGGATCACAAGTGTGAGCCACCGTGCCCAGCCTAGTTCTGAGTTTCGACAACACATACAGCTCATCACCACCACCATGATCAAGATACACGATAGTTCTGTCACCCAAAGCATTCTCGAACTCTCTTTCATAGCCTTCCCCAACCTCCTCCTACCCCTGCTGCTGGCAACTGCCAATACTTCTCCATCACTTTAGTTTTGCCTTTTCTGGAATGTCATGTAAGTGGAATCGTGCACTGTGCAGACTTTTGTGTCTGGCTTCTTTTAGTTAACATAATGCATTGGAGATTCAGTCCTGTTGTTGCCAGTTCCAACGGTCTGTTCCCTCTTAGTGTTGACTAGCATTCCGTTGTGCGAATGTACCAGAGTCTGTTTATTCACTCACTAGTTGAAAGACATTGAGTTTCCAGGCCTATTTTCAGTATTTGGTAATTATAAATGAAGTCATAATAAACATTTACGTTATTTTATTTTATTTTATTTTTTTTGAGACGGAGTTTCGCTCTTGTTACCCAGGCTGGAGTGCAATGGCGGGATCTCGGCTCACCGCAACCTCCGCCTCCTGGGTTCAGGTAATTCTCCTGCCTCAGCCTCCTGATTAGCTAGGATTACAGGCACGCACCACCATGCCCAGCTAATTTTTTGTATTTTTAGTAGAGACGGGGTTTCACCATGTTGACCAGGATGGTCTCGATCTCTTGACCTTGTGATCCACCCACCTTGGCCTCCCAAAGTGCTGGGATTACAGGCTTGAGCCACCACGCCTGGCGAGTTGAGTTTATTTCTTTAGGGAAGTCCAGCAGTGGGACTGCTGGTTCACATCGTAAGTATAATTAGTTTAACTTTTTGAGAAACTGCCAAGTTGTCTTCCAAAGTGGCTGTACTATTTTGCAACCCCACTAACAATGGTGAAGAGTTCTGGGTCAGGCGTGGCAGCTCACACCTATAATTCCAGCACTTTGGGAGGCCGAGGTGGGTGGGTTCACTTGAGGCCAGGAGTTTGAGACCAGTCTGGCCAATGTGGTGAAACTCCGTCTCTACTAAAAATACGAAAACTAGCTGGATGTGGTGGTAGGCACCTGTAGTCCCAGTTGCTCGGGAGGCTGAAGCAGAAGAATTGCTTGAACCTTGGAGGTGGAGATTTTTGCAGTGAGCTGAGATTTGCGCCACTGCACTCCAGTCTGGGCGACAGAGTGAGACTCTGTCTCAAAAGAAAAAAAAAAAAGAATTCTGGTTACTCCACAACCTCACTTACATTTGATATTGTCTGAAATCTTTGAAAAGCCATTCAGTGGGTTTATAGTGCAGCATCGTTGTGGCATAATTATATTCCCCTGATGATCAATGATGTCGAGTATCTTTTTTCTATGTGCCACCCGTATTAATCTTCTTGGGTAAAGTGCCTTTTGATTGTCTTTTCGTTTGAAACTTGGTCATATTTTTTGATTTCTCTATGTGCCAAGTAGTTTTGGATTGCGTCCTGGACTTTTTATTTTATTTTATTTAGAGATGAGGTTTTCCCATATTGGCCAGGCTGGTCTTGAACTTTTGGCCTCAAGTGATCTGCCCGCCTTAGCCTCCCCAAGTGCTGGGTTCGTTGTTATGTTGTGTTGATTCTGAGTCTTGTTACAGTCGTCTGGAGAACACTGATTTTGGGGGGTTTGTTTTAGAAGGAGTGATTCAGCAACTTTTATCCCAATTGTTTCTTCCTTGAAGATAATGTCTTTTTCTGTTTGGCTGCTTCTCTTTGTCTAGTTTATTTTTTCTAACCATTTTTTATAAGTGTGTCAGTTTCTGAATTTCTTTCTACTTATCATGCTGAGGGTGTCAGCATGTCTTTAGACTTTGAATTCATGTCTTCATTCTAAAATACTATTACTAAGTATAATAGTAAAATAGTGCTGCATTCTGGATCTTTTCTTTTAACTAGCTTTTTTTTTGAGACTGGGTCTCACTTTGTTGCCTAGGCTGGAGAGCAGTGAGTTGCTAGGCTGGAGTTACCTAGGATACAGATTTTGGGTCACTGCAGCCTCAACCACCTGGGCTCAGGTGATCCTCCCACCTCTCAGCCTTCTGAATAGCTCAGACTATAGGCATGTGCCACTATACCAAGCTATTTTTTTTTTCTGTAGAGATGTGGTTTGCCATGTTTCCAGGCTGGTCTTGAACTCCTGGGCTCAAGCAGTCCTCCTGCCTCAGTTCCCCAAAGTTCTGGAATTACAGACATGAGCTACCACACCCTGCCTCATATAGATTTTTGATTCACTAATTCCCTCTTCAGCTGTGTCTAATCTGATTTTATACTAATCTGTTTAGTTGGTAATTTGCATGATTTCACTTTTGAGTTTTAAAATTTCTATTGTTTTTTTCTTTTTGTCCAATTTCCCAGGAAGTTTTTGTAGTTTTCAGGTCACAGTCAAAGTTTTCAATCTTGTCTTTTATCTCCTTGTTCATAATAAGCATAGCTACTTCGAACTCTGTGTTAGATAATTCCATGACTAGGATCCTTTATGCTTTTGTTTCTGGTGCACATTTTCCTGCAACCTCTCATTTATGTTGTCTATTCACAGCTTTATTGTCTTTGAATATGGATAGGGCCTTTCATTTCAAAAGTTGTTTGAAGAAGTAACTTGATAACTTGGAGATTGTTACCTCTCTCCAGAAAACATAGTCACTTTTCCTGGCTTGGGTATACTGTTAATCTGTGTTTACCTCCACGAACTGAGAATTTTCTGGGTCAACCAAGTGACTGCAAGATTGTGCCAGAACTATTTTACTTCCTATTGCCCTTTTTCTTATGGAAAACTCTTGTGTTCATAGTCTACAAATTCGGGAGATTTATTATTATTAGTGGGCTCTAATCAAACTTTTGTTCCCATAGTCTGGTAAAGGTGCTGTGGTGGGCTAAATAATTGATTCCCAAAGATACCCATGTCTTAATTCCCAGAACCCGTGAATATGTTACCTTATGCAGAAAGGGCATTTTGCAGATGTGATTAACTCAAGGATTTGAGGTGGGAAGAGGATTCTGGATTATCTAGTGGGTCCAATAGAATCAGAGGGAATTACGGGTGAGACAGAGAAAAAGATTCGAAGCAGAGGCACGTGTGGGCCCAGTAGAAAGAAAGGGAGAAAATGGAGAAGATGGTGCACTGCTAGCTCTGAAGACAGAGAAAGAGGCCACGAGTCAAGTGCGGGGAAATCCAATTAAAAATGAAATCTCCTACCACCCTAGAGAAACAAGTCCAAAGAGTTAAAGAAAAAGAAAATAGTTTTATCATCAAATAAATATTCAAGCAGATGTAATGCACATCACAGGCAATCTACTAAGATTATGAGGACAGAAAGATATCTCACCCTTTTACACAGTGTAGAGGCACATACATAAATGTCTTTCTTTCTTTTCTTTCTTCTCTCTTTCTTTCCTTCCGTTTTTCTTTCTTCTTCCCTCCGTTCCTCCCTTCCATCTCTCTTTCCCTCTTTCTTTCTTTCTTTTTATTTCTCTCTCTCTTTCTTTTTTTCTTTCTTGCTTTCTTAAAAGATGGAGTCTCACTCTGTCACCCATGTGATCTCAGCTCACTGCAGCCTCTGCCTTCTGGGTTCAAGTGATTCTTGCCTTAGCCTCCTGAGTAGCTGAGATTACAGGCGTGTGCCAGCATTGCTAGCTAAGTTGTGTATTTTTAATAGAGACAGGGTTTTGCCATGTTGGCCAGTCTGGTCTTGAACTCCTGACCTCAGGTGATCCACCTGCCTTGGCCTCCCAAAGTGCTGGGACTACAGGTGTGAACCACCACACCTGGCCAGATGTTTTCAAGATGAACAATAACTACTCCTCTAGCAAGAGGACTGAACAGCACTTCTTAAGACAGACACTTCAATGACTTTAAGCAAAAAAAAAAAAAAAAAAGATTGATTGATTTCAGTGGCCATGATTCAAAGTGCTTCTCTCCCTCTCCAAATGCTTTAGAAAAAAGAAAATGACACTGTCACAAAACTTTCAAAGATTTCATGAATACAGTTTGTTTACAGACTTTGTCGCACATAGTTCGTCCTAAATCCACCGGGTAATGGGGGTAGCCATCCGTGTAGCTAACTGCTATATCCAAAGGACAAATAAACTTCTCTTATCTTTAAGACAGGAGGTTGTTTTGCAATTTGGAGTGAGGCACCCACTGAAGTCAGGCTGCCATCCTCCCACAGGAACTGGGAGATGTGGGGGCCATGTCCCTTGATGTTTACATTTCAAAGAGATGATACACATATCCTTAAGAAGGACATTGCTGGGCTGTGATGCTGGCTTGTAGCTTTTAAAAAGATTTATACACATCTCAAAGAGGCAGAGGAAGAACTCAGAATTATAAGTTTCCTTTTTTTTTTTTTTTTTTGAGACGGAGTTTCGCTCTTGTTACCCGGGCTGGAGTGCAATGGTGCCATCTTGGCCTACTGCAACCTCCACCTCCTAGGTTCAAGTGATTCTCCTGCCTCAGCCTCCCAAGTATTTGGGATTACAGGCATGCACCACAATGCCCGGCTAATTTTGTATTTTTTAGTAGAGATAAAGTTTCTCCCTGTTGGTCAGGCTGGTCTCAAACTCCTACCTTTAGATGATCCACCCACCTTGGCCTCCCTAAGTGCTGGGATTACAGGTGTGAGCCAGCCTGACTGGCCTAGTATTACAAGTTTTCTAAAGTAAATGTTCTTAAAAAGGGAGAAGTCTCTTCTCTGATTTTCTTTTTTGTTCTTTTTCCTCTTCTTTATTTGCATTTATTTAATCTCATAGCTATGAAATTCTAGCTCATTGCAGCCTGGCACTCCTGGGCTCAAGGGATCTTCCCACCTCAGCCTCCCGAGTAGCTAGGACTACAGGTCCATGCCACCACACTTGGCTAAGTGTTTTTATTTTTTTGTCGAGGCAGGGTCTTACTATGTTGCCCAGGCTGGTTTCAAACTCCTGGCCTCAAGTGCTCCTCCCACCTCAGCCTCCTAAGGTGCTGGGATTACAAGTATGAGCCACTGTGACTGGCCTGATGGGTAAGATAGAACAGGTGGTTTACTGAGGAGACGGGACCTGCCTGTAGCACAGTGAAGGTCATACAGAAGCCTTGGGGCCCAAAGAGAATTCAGAAATGGGACCCTGGGGACCAGCCAGGCCCAAAGGAGGTGGCAGGAAAGGCAGATGAGACCTGGCAAAGCAGCTGACTGTTTCCCTGAATGTGTGATTGGCTAAATCTTGTGACTGGGGAAGTTTTTTCAGTGCTTTTCAGAGCTCTGTTTTTGGGTGCCCATATCTTTGCTTTGAAAGGGTTTTGTCTGTGAACATAGACATCTTTCAGTGACGATTTAAGTTACTCAGAAAACTGGGGCCCCTGGAGTGAAAGAAAGGAAGAGATGGAAGGGAAGAAACATCCATGCAGCAGTCGTGTTCTGCTTGATCTGGAAGACCTCGGCAACAACGAAGACTGCTGGAGACCGAGATGCCGGGTGCTTGGATTCTACCACCCGAGCCACATCTGCTGTTTGGATTTGCAGCCTTGAAACGCAATGGGGGATTCCTAATTATGATTCCCTTCTTGGCGCTTAAGGGGAGCACTCATTGCTGGGTGAGATGGTCGCAGGTCGGATGCTGGACACGGGCTTACCTGTGTGCTCTCTGCAGATGACTGCATTAACTGCAGCTCTTACCGAAAGGAGCCTGTTTTTTGACCACGTGGTCAAATGAAGCTTGGGCGTGGTCACTTAGCTCTGGGGTAGGGAGGGCAAGATTTAGGCTTTGGGGCCCAGGACCCCACAATCTGACTCCTCCCATTTCTAGGCCTCCCGGGATCTCCCAGAATCTGACATCGCAGGCAGTGAACAGGACGTAAGGGTGGTGGCGGTTGCGGGGGTGGTGGTGGGGATCCCGTCCTCACAGCATCGTGCCCTCAATTCACTCCTAGTTAACCCTGATGTCCCCGACTTAGTGAAAACCTTGCCTCTGTTTTCATCACACATCTGCCACCTCCAAGTGATGGTTAAGATGATGGGAGAGAGAAGCCTGGGCCCGGAGTGCAGGCTGGTGGTGACGAGGCCCAGGAAGCGGGTTCCCCATCCCCACCCCTGGCAGCGCTGCGTGGCCGCTTCCTCCCCAGCCCCGCCCGCAGCCCTCCCTGTCCCCAGCCGCACTGCTCTGACCCATCTCCCCGGTCTGCAAAAGGGAAAGCTGAGCCTCTTTTCCTTTCTTTTCTCTTTTCTTTTCTTTTCTTTTCTTTCTTTCTTTCTTTCTTTCTTTCTTTCTTTCTTTCTTTCTTTCTTTCTTTCTTTCTTTTTCTTTCTCTCTCTTTCTCTCTTTCTTTCTTCTTTCTTTCTCTTTCTTTCTCTCTCTCTTTCTTTCTTTCTCTCTTTCTTTCTCTTTCTTTCTTTCTTTCTTTCTTTCTTTTTCTTTCTCTCTCTTTCTCTCTCTCTTTCTTTCTTCTTTCTTTCTCTCTCTTTCTTTCTCTCTCTTTCTTTCTTTCTTTCTCTCTTTCTTTCTCTTTCTTTCTTTCTTTCTTTCTTTCTTTCTTTCTTTCTTTCTTTCTTTCTTTCTTTTTTTGTTGCTTGATTTGTTTTGTTTTGTTTTGTTACTTTGTCACCCAGGCTGGAGGGCAGAGGTGTGATCATGGCTCCCTGCGACCTTGAACTCCTGGGCTCAGGTGATGCTCCCTGTCCGGCCTCCTGAATAGCTAGGACTATAGGCAGCACTACCACACCCGGCTAATTTTTATTTTTAAATTATTTTATAAAGACAAGGTCTTGCTATGTTGCCCAGGCTTGTCTCAGACTCCTGGCCTCAAGCAATCCTCCCACTAGCCTCTCAAGGCGGGAGCCGCTGCGACTGGCTTTTTTTTCTTTTATCTTTTCAATTCGTCCTGCCTTTACGGCAGCAGCTAGGCAGCCTCCGGAGGAAATGCAGGCTGAAAAAGGGAGCGTATTATTCCCCGGTCTGCAGAAGAAATACAGCCCTGCTGGTATCCTGATCCGAGTCCAGCGAAGCCAATGCTGGACTTCCACCTTCAGAACCGTAAGATAAGGCAGCTGCTTCAGGTTGTGCTGTTTTAAGCCATTAAATTTGTGGCACTTTGTGATATCAACAATAAGAAACTAATACCCTAATCAATATACTCCTTGTTAAGTGATAAGAAAAAAAAGTGTCTGCACACTAGATCACTATTGTAGCTGGCTGCCGTAAGAGAAACACCTTGAGCATATCTGTGATGGCTTTTTCATCGTTTACTCTGTCCACTGACTGACCTAGATTACAGAATTTTGGGTGAGATACACTTGATTTAATAATTGAAGTGTTAAAGTGTTATGGCATGAATATTTAATACAAATAAGGTTAATCCTAACCATGTCTCTTTCATTCCTCGTGGAGACCTGTCTGTATCATTAGAAATTGCCTGGCTGCTAGTTACAGAGGCCTAAACTAACAGGGGCTTAGTGAAGACAGGTGCACATTTTTCACTCATAGAAAGTGAATCCCAACTAGGCAATCTGGAGATTGCACAGAGACTCCAGCTACTTTTCGTGTTTCAGAGTCCTCTGTGTGCTCTGCCTGGCTTAATTTTCATTCTCATGGTTGTAAGATGTCCGCCTTCGCGCCATTCAAAGCACCCCATATTACAGGCAGGAAGAGGGGAAAGGGGAAGGGTAGAAGGGTGCCTGCCAGTGGAGCAAGTCTAACCCTGAAAGAATGTTCCTGAAGGCCCAGCCAGGCCCCCACATGTACATCACTCATCCTCGGGCACCACCACGTGCAGGGAAAGCTGGGCAGTGTAGGTTCTTTGTAAAGCTAAGTGCATTGCTCCCCAAGTATCAGAGGGGCTCTGGGACTTAAACGAAAAGGAGGTAGAGGCTGGGCGCAGTGGCTCAAGCCTGTAATCCCAGTATTTTGGGAGGCCAAGGCAGGTGGATCGTGAGGTTAGGAGTTCAAGACCAGACTAGCCAAGATGGTGAAACCTCGTCTCTACTAAAAATACAAAACTTAGCCAGGTGTGGTGGGTGGCGCCTGCAATCCCAGTTAATCGAGAGGCTGAGGCAGAGAATTGCTCGAACCTGGGAGGTAAAGGTTCAGTGAACCGAGATCAGGCCACTGCACCCCAGCCTGGGCGACAGAGCAAGACTCCAACTCAAAAAGAAATAAAAAAAGAAAAGGAAGAGGAGGCATCAGGTAGTGAATTGGTTTCTGATGGGCTGTTCTTTCCAGATAACTCAGCGTATTTGGATGCGCTCTCGTGCCCTCCTGCTACCGAACCTTGGGTGAGATTTGTGTGTCTGGATGACAGATTGAGAAAATTCACGCTTACTACTTGTTCGCACTGCTCTTTGAGGAAACAGGATTTTTCAGAATTGCTTCAGGGATTCCACAGACAATATATGTTTTTCTTTTAAAAGTGAAGGTTTAGGCTGGGTGCGGGGGGATCACATGTCTGTAATCCCAGGACTTCTGGGATGCCAAGGCAGGTGGATCACGTGCGGTCAGGAGTTTAAAACCATCCTGGCCAACTTGGTGAAACCCCATCTCTATTAAAAACACAAAAACTAGCCAGGTGTGGTGGTCTCTCTGGAGACTGAGGCAGGAGAATCTCTTAAACCTGGGAGGCAGAGAGATTGCACTGAGCTGAGATAGTGCCACTACCCTCCAGCCTGGGTGACAGAGCAAGACTCTGTCTCAAAAAAGAAAGAAAGAAAGAAAGAAAGAAAGAAAGAAAGAAAGAAAGAAAGAAAGAAAGAAAGAAAGAGAAAGAAAGAAAGCAAAGGTTTAATGTTCCCACAGAGCACAACTTTTTTTTTTTTTTTTTTAAATAATTCATACCAGAGATTCTTAAGCATCCTTTTTTTTGGTCTTATTTTTTGTCACTATAGCAGAACAGATTTTAAACATTCTTGATCCAATTCTTCATGGCCACAGTCAAAAGAAATATTTAATAGCTCCTTTTATGAAGTAACTTGGCTTGAATAACTAAAATAACTTTTATGTTCTAACAGCTTAGAAGTGATTTGAAAAAAATCATAGACATAAATTGAAAGGAACAATAATGTTTTTGTTTTATTCTTTTTTTTTTTTTGAGACATGGTCTCACTGTCACTTAGATGGTGAAGTTCAAAGACCTGAGACCTGGAGAGCCGATGGCATAGATTCCAGTCCAGGTCTGAAAGCCTGAGAACCAGGAACCACGCTGAGGGTAGACATCAATGTCCCAGCTCAAGCAGTCGGGCAGGAGGGCAAATCCAACCTTCCTCTGCTGTTTTGTTCTATTCAGGTCCTGAACACTGGGTGAGGCCCACCCACACTGGGGAGGGTGGTCTGCTTGACTCAGTTCAGCAATTCAAATGCTGATCTCTCCTGGAAACACTTGCTCAGATACACCCAGAATAAGGTTTAGCCAGACAGCTGAGTATCCTGTGACCCAGTCAAGATGATGCCTAAAATTAGCCATCACAGCGTAGTTCATCCCAGTTCTAGCATTTACTCCCTTAAAGTGATAGTAAAGTTATTGGCCGATAAAACAATTAACTGTTAAAACTATTTGTGAAGAATGTTTAACGTTTTTCCTTCACAAGGCCCCTCATAAGCAATTATCCAGGCAACTCCCTCTCTGTGAAGAATTTTTCAGGGCACACCTACTCAAATTTTCCTTGAGTGAAAATTCACTGGTTCCTGGCCCGGCCAGGCATGGAACTCTTAGGGCAATTATTATTATTATTATTTTGAGACGGAGTTTCACTCTGTCACCCAGGCTGGAGTGCAGTGGCGCAATCTTAGCTCACTGCAACCTCTGTCTTCTGGTTTCAAGCATTCTCCTGCCTCAGCCTCCTGAGTAGCTGAGATTATAGGCACCCGCCATCACAGCCAGCTAATTTTTGTATTTTTAGTAGAGATGGGGTTTCATCATGTTGGCCAGGCTGGTCTTGAACTCCTGACCTGGTGATCCACCCACCTCAGCCTCCCAAAGCGCTGGGATTACAGGCATGAGCCACTGTGCCCGGCCCCTTAGGACAGTTTTAATTGGTGGGGATCCTTTTTATTGAAAAGAAATCTTGCTGGAGTTGCGTTGTAGTCAGAGCCCGCTTTGAGAAATCCACCCAATGAAGTTAATCTTTCTCAAATTCGGTCTCCAGCTGAGAATCGAAATTTGGAGTAAATGGGGTTAACAGAAACTTCAGGTAAAAAAAGATTAAGTTAAAAATAGGCTATTGTCAGCTTAGCCACAGGTGCTATTGACACCTTATTGTGGATTTCAGATCAATAAGATCAGAAATCAAAATTTTAGTTTGTCAAGGGGGCAATAACTTAAAGAAGGTAGCTTTTATTCATAAAGATCTTATTGTGCCCAGCACAGAGCCTTAAACAGTAACAACAAACAGAGCCTGACAATAAATTCCAATGTATTAACTCACAATGGTTTTCAATTACTTGGGATATGTGATTTTCTGAAGACACTTTCTCCATAAACAACTTCCAGATCACAAAGTGACAAATGTTTGGCTGCTTGGTAAGCACAGAATTAAAATAACGGTGAGTCTTCTTTTCGAAGGTTAGTTCCATTAGTGTGGGGTCCCGCTCCACAGTGCATATTTTTTGTCCAGTGAAAACCTGGGTCAGGAATTGGAATTAGGGCGCATCCACCGCTGCAGGCGGACACCACACTGATACATTCTCGTTCTGGGTCTCCCCTCTGGCTAGCATCCTTCCATATTGCTACCCCACAGCCACACTTTCCGTCTCTAATGTCGGCATTACACAGAGCACCAAACCTGGACTGGGCACAGGAAGTCTGACAGCAGTGGTACGGCTCCTACAGAGTGAGTTTTAACGCTGCGAATCCGATAAAACCCAGTCCCTTAAGTAGGGAACACGATGTACATTATTACACAGGTCACCGCTAGCCAGAACACAATTGTGACTGGGCCCTAGCAGAGCAGAGGGAGAGAGATGAAGATGTTGGGTGTGGAGCTTGGGAACACACAGAGGCTTTGTCTGAGCGGCTGGCAGCTCAACTGGTATCATATTCCTCTGTTCACAATTGAACGCTGGAGAACGTGTTGCTAAAAATGTGTAAGGTTAAGGTCAAAAGCTTGGATGAGACAGATTTACACTGAAAGAGAGGATTGAAGGGCAAATGAGGAACCATTTAGGATTATTTTCTCCCAGATTTGATCAGCCAGTCCATTATTATTTACTTTGCAATAATTAAATTATCTTATTTTTACTTTTCTTTTTTAAGAGACAAGGTCTCTATGTTGCCCAGGTTGGTCTTGAACTGAGCTCAAGTGAGCTCCCGCCTTGGCCTCCCAAAGTGCTGGGATTATAGGCTCAAGCCACCATGCCCAGCTGCTCTTATAATTATCTCTAAAAGCAAACATTTGTTTTTCATATTTATCAGGAAAAATAGCATTGTTGTGAATCTGAAACTCTCTGGTCTGTCTTCTATCTTTCTGCTTGAAAAAAATGAACTTTTACAACACATATTTGCTATGTAATTTTGTTAAGTAAACAATAATTGTCTAATTGTGGAGAAGACTTTACGTATATTTAAGTTTTTAGGTGCAATATGGGAGATGTTCCTATCTTACCAGTGACATGCACATCTCCTTTCTTAAGGAAATGCTCTTTTGCAAATAATTTACTCATCTATATTAATTTTCAATTATCTCCCTGACAAAATGTTTTCTATTTCTTCTAACCCTTTTTATGGTTGACTTTCTCTCTTTGCTAATATAAAATAGTATTGTGACTGCTAATGAGTTTGGGGTTTCTTTTCTTTTCTTTTCCTTTTTGGAGATGGAATCTTGCTCTGTTGCCCAGGCTGGAGCGCAGTGGCGCAATCTCAGCTCACTGCAACCTCTGCCTCCTGGGTTCAAGCGATTCTCCTGCCTCAGCCTTCTGAGTAGCTAGAATTACAGGCGTGTGCCACGATGTCCAGCTAATTTTTGTATTTTTAGTAGAGACGGGGTTTCACCATGTTGGCCAGGCTGGTCTCAAACTCCTGACCTCAAGTGATCCACCCACTGTGGCCTCCCAAAGTGCTGGGATTACAGGCGTGAGCCACCACACCTGCCCTGGTGTTTCTTTTCAGAGTGATGAACATGTTACAAAATTAGACGGTGGTAATGGCTCCACACCCTTGTGAATATACTAAAAATGCTCTAAATTTTGCAGCTTAAAATGATGAGTTTTATGATATATAAATTGTATCTTGCTACAGTTACTGCCCTTTGGTAAAGTGGCAGATAACCTAAGTATGGTTATTTTATTACCCTCCTTTCCAAAAAATTACTAAAATTATAGTATTAAAATATTTGTAGAAGGTAAAGGACTAAAAAATATTTTCCTCCACAAAGGCAGTAGAGCATTTAAAAAATGATTTTAACTCTCAAAGAAAAAACAAAAAGAGACAAAAAGATGAGAGATGATAACCCGATTTTGGGAAACATGAAGCGGAAGGAGGATGTAAACAGAGTGGAGGAAGTTTCCGTCTCAGTGCTGGCAGGAGCGACGCCTGAGAAAAGCACATCAGAAATTATCTGTCAAAACACTGAGGGGCTCTGCACTTAGAGCGTCCCGGTATAGTGGAAGGAATGATCAGGCCTAGACAAGCCGCGTACTCAGAATGGATTCTCAGGGTCATTGCTGAGACCGACACTAACTCGCTGTGGTCACTGGAAGTTTATTATGGAAAAATTTCCTGATTCAGGAACAGTGAGAATGAGGGGTGATGGGCAGGGTTGATAAAGAAAACAAGTCCACACACTCATGTGGGTCCCTCAGATCCCTTGTCTGCTCTGATCACAGAATATCAACAGCATGGTGTTTGGTGTTGGAACTTCTGTATCTTCCCTGCCCCTGGCAGGCTGAAAACGAGACAGCTTTTCTTTGAAGAAACTGAATGACCTGTAATCCCAGCTACTCGGGAGCTCAGGCGGGAGAATCGCTTGAACCTGGGAGGCGGAGGTGGCAGTGAGCCAAGATCACACCATTGCACTCCAGCCTGGGCAACAAGAGAGAGACTCCATCTCAGAAAAGAAAATATATATATTCTATATAGCATGCCCTCCAATACCTTTCTTAGAAAGAGTATACATCTATACTTCTAAGAAAGGTATTGGAGGGCATGCTTCAGAAAAATGAGGGAGCAAGCCAAAGATGAGGATGGCATGGGGTCCAGGACAGGGCAATCTCTCCCAGCAAAGCCTAAAGGGAGGACCCAGGCCTGCACCTGCTCTCGAGAGCAACCAGACTGGAATCCGAACGAGGTGAGAGAGGGTTACAAAAGGCAAAGATGTGTAAGATCGTTCAGTGTATCGGAATGCTTAAACATTATTAATAGATGGTTGACAGATCTGTTGGAATGTTTGGGGAAAAATGAGTGAAAAGTAACATTTAAAACTAAGCAGATTAAAATAAATGAATGAAATTTAGAAGGGGGCGATTATTAACAAGAAAGGAACAAGAAAGTTATACAAAGAAAGGGAACAGTCATAGTTAATCTAAAAGTGCTGTAGGAAATAATACATATTTATTGTACTATAAATACTAACTAACTATATTCAGTAGCTAAGGGAAAAGGGAGAGGAGAAAGTAGAATGGAAGAAAACTACACCCTCAAAAGGAAGCCAATAACCTGCCATAAATAGGTATATAAATGGCTATTTGTGTGAATTATTTAGCAATATGGAAATAAATAGAGAAAAGGTAGCTAAGGAAAGTTAAAAATGGTTGCCTCTGTGGCCTGGGTGTTGAGTGGGGTGAGGCGGCACGAGGAACTACTATTTTCCAACATAAGCCTTTTGATATTATTATAACTTTGCAGAAATGTTATTTTGATAAATGTAGAAACCAGTTAAAATAGTACTGATTGTCACTGTGGCGTATTCGTTTGCTGGGGCTGCTGATAAAAAGCACCACTAACTGGGCGACGTAAGCAACAGAAATGAATTTTCTCACAGTTCTCCAAGCTTGAAGTTAGAGGTCCAGGTGTGGGCAGGGCTGGTGTCTTCCGAGGGCTGTGAATGAAAGGTCTGTTCCAGGCTCCCTCCCTGGCTTGTAGATGACCATCTTCTCCCTGTGTCTTCACATTGTCCTCCCTCTGAATGTGTCTTTCTGCCCCAATTTCTTCTTTGTGTAAGGACACCAGTCATGCTGCATCAGGGCCCACCCTAACGACTTCCTAACTTGGTCATCTCTGTGGTCTGTCTTCAAATCCTTATTTGAATCCAAATGCTTTTTGCTTTCTTTTTTCTTTAGACAGAGTCTTGCCCTGTCACCCAGGCTGGAACGCAGTGGTGCAATCTGGCTCACTGCAACCTCTGCCTCCCAGGTCCAGCGATTCTTGATTCTTAGCCTCCCGAGTAGCTGGGAACTAAAATCCTCTGTAATGTTAAGTGCATGACACCGCACTTGGCTAATTTCTTTGTGTTTTTAGTAGAGACGGGTTTTTGCTCTGTTGGCCAGGCTGGTCTTGAATTCTTGGCCAAAGTGCTGGGCTTACAGTCATGAGCCACTGCACCTGGCCTCATTCCAAATTCTGAGATACTAGGGATTAGGACTTCAACACAGGAATTCGAGAGGTGGGGGATGGGACACATTTTATTTTATTTGTTTATTATTATTTTTTGAGACAGAGTTTCGTTCTTTGTTGCCCAGGCTGGAGGGCAGTGGTGTGACCTCAGTTCCCTGCAACCTCTGCCTCCCAGGTTCAAGTGATTCTCCTGTCTCAGCCTCTCGAGCAGCTGGGATTACAGCTGCCCGCCACCATGCCTGGCTAATTTTTGTACTTTTAGTAGAGATGGGGTGTCACCATGTTGGCCAGGCATGTCTCGAACTCCTGACCTCAGGTGATCTGCCTGCCTCAGCCTTCCAAAGTGCTGGGATTACAGGCATGAGCCACCGTGCCTGGCTGGATGGGACACATTTTAACTCATAACATGTGGGGATTGTCAATTATAGCCAAAGTTTCTGGGAAAATCCTCTGTAGTGTTAGCAACTTTCTTCATTGTGACTGTGAGTTCCCTTGGAGTCTGGGCGGTCTTGCTCTATGTGGAACACTGGCTGCCATTCAAGAAGAGTGACACTGACTCAGATGTGGCCTCCTGAGCGCTGCTCTGGGAGTGAGAGTGCTGCCGCACGGAGGGCAAACACCAGTGTTTAAGTAGGAATAGAAAGAGATGGCATTGCGAGCATTTTGTGGAACTGCCATACTTTGGATGCATAAATTGTGTATCATTCTATATATAGTGGAGTAGATCAAAGGTGTGTCTTCCCCAAAATGTGTCATTAAGAACTTTTGTTGGGAAGGTTTGAGAAGCAGAGGCTCCTTTAATAAAGATAGGTCTTTATAATATATCTACTAGATCTTGTATTTTTTAAATAGCCTGAATTAGTCTCCAGTTATTTTGTGAATAGAAAGCAAGTCCTTACAAGCGCCACCCACCGCTGTTTGTGACCTTCTTTAGGGCCAGGGCCATAAGAGTGACATTGGTGCAGGACTCTGTGTGTCAGGCATTCTTTCCGCCAGCGCACACGTCTTAACTGATTTAGTGTTCACGTGAATTTTTGAAGTAGGCCCTGTGATGATCCCAATGTCAGGGCCTCCAGAGCCCGAGCTCTAAACGGTCTTACTCGACCCCCCAGCCCTCAGTCACAATCACTACAACACAATCAAAATACAGGCCTCGCAGTGGGAGCGAGTCAACCAGCATATGCCTATCACTCATTATGCAGAGAAAGAATGTTTAACTAACTACAAAATTAGTGTATGAAGAGGACAGCCACAGTGGCTCATGCCTGTAATTCCAGCACTTTGGGAGGCTGAGGCGGGTGGATCATGAGGTCAAGAGATCGAGACCATCCTGGTCAACATGGTGAAACCCCATCTCTACTAAAAAAAAAAAAAATATACAAAAAATTAGCTGGGCATGGTGGCGCATGCTTGTAATCCCAGCTACTCAGGAGGCTGAGGCAGGAGAATTGCCTGAACCCAGGAGGCGGAGGTTGTGGTGAGCCGAGATTGCGCCATTGTACTCCAGCCTGGGTAACAAGAGTGAAACTCCGTCTCAAAAAAAAAAAAAAAAAAAAAAAAAATTAGCCAGGCCTAGCTAGTGGTGGGTGCCTGTAGTCCCAGCTACTCATCAGGCTGAGGCAGGATAATTGCTTGAATCTGGGAGGTGGAGGTTGCAGTGAGCCACGATAACACCACTGTACTCCAGCCTGGGGGACAGAGTGAGATTCTGTCTCAAAACAAAAACAAAATCGAGTATGTTAGTGTTCAAAGAGATTTATAGTCAATGTTTGTAGTCTCAGTAGATTACCCCTTCAAGGTTTCCTGGCTGATTCTTTACTGAGATAAAAGCCTAAAGAGAAACTTGGTGGTAATGTTGACATTTATATTCCACCGTCATGCAGGGGGCTCTGGGAATTTAAAAGGCAAGGCTGCTGTTTGCTGGATTGGTTTCAGAAGTAAGCTTTCAGTTTTCAAATCATTAGTGGGTAGTTCTATGTATATAAAATAAACAGCAAAAGCAGAGTTTACAGGACCCATGACATTTAACAGAGCACAGAAAGGTGTGGCCCCACATTTTAGGATAATTATAAGAAAATGCCAGCATCTAAGACTGAAGCCAATAAAATGTTGATTGAATGAGGTTCATCATTTGCAGAAACTATTCAACATAAGAGATGACTTATACATGTTTCTATAAATGTGAATGCATAGGGTAATTGTCATAGAACCTTCCACTTTCAATGTTAGTTGTAACTGGACTGGATTAGACTCTTGCTAAATCAAGTGTACAAGGGCATGTGAATGTTAGTTTTGGGGTGTATCTATGGGTGTATATAGTGTTTTAGGGAAGGAAGTGTGTGGATGAGTATCTAATCTACATGGAGTATAGAAACTCCTGGAATTTGTCAGTGTGATTGCAACTGTGTGAGTGGGGTGTGGGGTACTGGGTGGGATGGCATTGTGGTGCATAGCACGTTGGTGGGAAGGGTGTGTGGCTTGTGATGTGTGAGTGGGGTGTGGGGTACTGGGTGGGATGGCACTGTGGTGCATAGCACGTTGGTGGGAAGGGTGTGTGGCTTGTGATGTGTGAGTGGGGTGTGGGGTACTGGGTGGGATGGCACTGTGGTGTGTAGCATGTTGGTGGGAAGGGTGTGTGGCTTGTGATGTGTGAATGGGGTGTGGGGTACTGGGTGGGATTGCACTGTGGTGTGTAGCACGTTGGTGGGAAGGGTGTGTGGTTTGGTGGGGTGAGCTGGTGTGTAGTGTGGTTGGACCTAGCATGGGGCTTAACTGGACTTTTAACTGGGAATGTTAATGGAACAACAAGGCCCAAATCTTGGAATTTCACCCCCTGTAGACCAACAACCTTAATCAATGAACATTGGGGGCTGAGTTTTCATGTGGGAACGTGGGGTGTTGGTTCTGCGGGAGGTGGGAGGCTGGAATAGGTAATGTTGGGGGGCCATAGAGTGAAGGTGGGGGTGTGCGTGTGTGGGCGATATGGGTGTAGCTTAGCTTAGCTTTTGTTTAGATTTTCTTTTGCTCTTTGTTTTTGTCTTTGTTTGGCCTTTGTTTTGTCTCTGTTTCGCTCTTTGTTTAAACTTTCTTTGGCTTTTGTTTAGTCTTTCTTTAGCCTTTTGTTCAAACTTTGTGTGGCCTTTTTGTAGGCTTTGTGTGGCTTTTGTTTTTAAGTGGATCTTGGCTGAGGACTCATCAAAAACACCTTGTGTAATGAAAAACCCAGATCTATAACCTCTCCCTATATATTCTGGATGCATTGAGGTAGGCTCAAACCCTCAGGGACCTGGTGTAGACGCGGGATCTGTTTCACACAACTGCTATTTGAAGGTAAGAGGATGCCACTGGCTTTTATTCTACTTCATTTTATACTTTCATCTTTAAGTGACAAGTGTACGTTTTTGTATGGGGCTTCCACTATATCCCAGGGAAAACTTTCTGTAAGAATAGTCAAGACTGGGAGGACGTACAAGGATGGAGAAAACAAGAACAGACGACAGCACGTTTATTCTGATGCGGGCAGGGGGCCTCGTGGAATGTTCCTGCCAACGTTTGGGAATTGTCTAAGCCCAAAGAGAGGCTCTGAGCCCTCACTCAGATTTCCTCCAGATTCCTGGAGCTAGATGGATGGTGGTACATGCTGTTGCTGCTTTTTTTTCTCTATTTCTTTTTTTTATTATTTGTCATGGTTTAAAAAAAGAGTTTCTCTTTTTATCTAGGAACAACTTTTTTGCTCATACAGTTGGATTTATGTGAGGGGGATATTACTGGAACAACAAAGCCCAAATCTTGGAGTTTTGCGTCCTTTCCCAGCTCCTCCTCTGGCAGCAGACATGCGTCCTTTCCCAGTTCCTCCTGTGGCATGCCGGCATGCCCCTCCTGCACTTGTTTCCATTCAGCTCTGTGTTACCTGCTACAGTGACCCAGTGGCAACACCCAGAGAGCTAGTGATTACACGTAGAAGGAATTTAACCTGTACTGAGATATAGACACCATAGCACTCCCAAGAAGCAGCAGGAGTGTAGAGGCATTGACTCAGCTACCAGATCCACTACCCCTGCAAGCGCAGAGCAGAGCTCATTTCTCCACATAATGTTTGCACTCAGATGGATGAGGGCTTCTGTGCCTTCAAGTCCAATGGGTTTTTTATCACTACGATAGAGAATCTTGTGGTTTCCTCAGAATCACCAAGGTTAACTTCAAGTCCCTACCCTCGAGAGGGGTGCCTGATAAAGACGGAACTCTCATTTCCCTTGTAAGTGGGAGAACTTCTGTTTGGAAGTGGCTGGCAGTTTTATCAGTCTGGTGATAGAGGCTTTGACTTCCTTTACTTTGAGACAGTTACTAAAATGAATTCCTTAGATTAACAAATACAAGATATCCATTTTTTTTGGAGTCATAAAAAATCTAAATGCAGGGCAGTTGGTTAACCTATTATATGATCTTTATAGTACAGCGAACATAATGTGGCTTTAATAGGACTGTTCTCTGGATGACATAAACTTTTTTCTCCTAAATATGGAATTAGGTTAGGGTTTTGGGGTTCTGTACATAGTGCTATTTAATAGTGAGGAACTCAACTACTGGGAAAACATGGCATTAGCTATTATGACTGTTTCATCTGGGCCATGAAAGTCACTCTGAAGTTTGATAAAGTGTTTTCTACTTAAAAGACTACTCAAAAGATATTCCCATGATGGATCATCCTGGAGTGAAAAATGAGCGTCCCCTTCTCTCACTCAGCCAAAAGAATTGGGGGCCACTGGCCAGGTGTGGTGGCTCATGCCTGTAATCCCAGCACTTTGGGAGGCCGAGGTAGGCAGATCACTTGAGCTCAGGAGTTTAAGACCAGCCTGGGAAACATGGGGAGACCCCCGTCTCCACAAAAAATACAAAACTTAATCAAGTATGGTAGTGTGTGCCCATAGTCCCAACTATTTGGGAGGCTGAAGCTTGAGGATCACTTGAGCCTGTGAGGTCAAGGCTGTACTGAGCCATGTTCTTGCCACTGCACTCCAGCCTGGGTGACAAAGTGGGACTCTGTCTCAAAAAAAGAAAAAAGAATAATAACTGGGGGCCGGGACATGGAAGGGTTGGGAGGCCAGAGAGTCTTGTGGATAGGGGTTAAGCTGCTTCCCACAACCTGGAAGTCTGCTGGGCTGGACTAGGCCCTGGGATTAGATCCCATCATGTGGGCTCCAAGAGTGACTTCTCATATTGGCTGTGCAGGCCGCTCTGGCTTCTGTTGCTTCTGTCACCCTTAAAGCATTAGGTAATACCTGGTGTCAGCTGTGCTCTGGGTGGGTAAGGAATCTTCCTGTTTTAAGATGTACTTGTGGGGTGTGGTAGCTCATGCCTGTAATCCCAGAACTTGGGAAGCCAAGTGGGCGGGTCATGAGGTCAAGAAATCAAGACCATCCTGGCCAACATGGTGAAACCCTGTCTCTACTAAAAATACAAAAATTAGCCTGGGCATGGTGGTGTGCACCTGTAGTATCAGCTACTCAGGAGGCTGAGGCAGGAGAATCACTTGAACCTGGGAGTTGGAGGTTACAGTGAGCCGAGATCGTGCCACTGCACTCCAGCCTGGTGACAGAGTGAGACTCCGTCCCCCCACAAAAAAAAAGTACTTGTGATTTTGTTTTTGTTCAGGCATGGTGAAGCCAACCAGATCAGGAGAGGGTTGCCTTTGAAAAGACAGTGTTTTCTCATCACTCCCAGGAGGAGTGGGCATATGGGGAAGGGCCACCTGCCACATGGGGAAGCACCAAGGTCTTAAGTCAGGAGCGGAAGGAGTGAGGATGAAAAAGCGCAAGTGAGAGCCTTTATTGTGGTTTTTGTTGGAAGAAATGGGCTGGGCAGAGTAAGCAGAAGAGGTATGTTTGAGATTGGCTAGTTTGAATAATTTCATGGGGCTCTGAGCTGTAGGAGCTGTCTGGTCCTGGAGTGATAAGGGCAGAATATTAGTTCAACTTGTAAGAGCTTAATAAAGGAGGTAGGTGGTGAATCTGGGTTCTGGATTGGTTGATTTTTATATAAATGGCTGCTCACAGGGGAGTCATTTGCTGTCTCTAGGAATCAGCTGGCCTTGGGAGGGGCTTTGCTGACCCTGAAAGGCAATACAGAAAATATGATCATTTCCCACAGAATATATGTATCAAAACATCACACTGTACCCCGTAAAAGCAAAGGAGAAGCAGCACAGGAAGCTCTAAGGTTGTGTAATAAGGGTGCTTGATAGTTAATCCGGACTGAGTGGCTACGAACGTTCTCACGGAGGGAGGCATATTTGACTTGAAATGTTGTATTCTTTGGCAGGTGTTACGCAAGTCAAGTGAGCTGGGGGGGTATTTCTGGAAAAACAAATATTATTAGCAAATGTCCAAGGTAGAAGGAACCATAACGCAGCGAGACAGTTGATTATGGCTGAAACACAGGGAGACAGGAGCTACATATGTTTTTTAGCCCTATTTTTCTTCCCTTGGCTGCTTTTCTGAATTGAGAGTTCCCACTCCACTCACTGACACTTGATGGTTTATGTAAGTTACTGTAATAAAAACAGGCGGATGGCATTAACTTAAGTGAAACAGATTCGAATTACAGTGATGTATCGGTTGACAATGAAGATACATTCTCAGAGATGAGACATCAGACAATTTAGACATTGTGTGAACATCACATAGTGTACTTACACCAACCTAGATGGTACAGGCTACTTAATACAACGGTAAATATTCGTATGTCTAAACATAGAAAAGATACAGTAAAAATACAATATTATAATCTGGGACCTCCGTTGTTTAAATGATCCCTCATTGACTGAAATGTGGTTATGAGGCATATGACCTTACATGGAACACCTAAAGTATACACAACATCCCCCTAAGAAGTCATTTTTCCCTAACCGCTTCTCTCTCTCTCCATGAAATTTTAATACTACAGATGTTCAGTGTGTCTGTTTATGTATTGTACATATGTGTGCTTTGCACATAAAAAAGTGAGAATTCTCACATAGGTCTGAGATTTTTTTTTTTTTTTGAGATGGAGTTTCGCTCTTGTTACCCAGGCTGGAGTGCAATGGCGGGATCTCGGCTCACCGCAACCTCCGCCTCCTGGGTTCAGGCAATTCTCCTGCCTCAGCCTCCTGAGTAGCTGGGATTACAGGCACGCGCCACCATGCCCAGCTAATTTTTTGTATTTTTAGTAGAGACGGGGTTTCACCATGTTGACCAGGATGGTCTCGACCTCTTGACCTCGTGATCCACCCTCCTCGGCCTCCCAAAGTGCTGGGATTACAGGCTTGAGCCACCACACCTGGTTAGCTCTGAGATTAAAAAAAAAAAATCCAAAAAATTAGCCAGGCGTAGTGGCACACACCTGTAGTCCCAGCTGTTCAGGAGGCCGAGGCAGGAGAATCGGTTGAACCCAGGAGGTGGAGGTTGCAGTGAGCCAAGATCGCTCCTGGGCGACAGGGTGAGACTCCGTCTCAAATAAACAAATAAATAAAAATAAAACAAAATAAAAAGATTAAGTTTTTTTTTTACCCCCTCAAGATCCAGTTTTCATCTCTTGGAGGTGATATTATCCACGTTGCGAATACGGCATGCCCTTGACACAGCTTCCTTCAATGTGAGCGTCTTCCATAACCGTAGCACAGCTAATACATTAACGCTGATACATCATTAATTAACTATAGACTCTATTCACATTTTACAAGTCTTACTGCTAATGTCCTTTTTCTGTCAGGCGCTAATCCAGGATCCTGCATTGCATTTAGTTATCAGGTCTCTTTAGTTTTCCCTAAACGGTGACAATTCTTCAGTTTTTCCTTGTCTTTCGTGACCTTGAGACTTTTGAAAACCATGGGTTGGTTATGTATAGTGCCCTTCGATTTGAATTTTTCTGATGTCTTCTCATGATGAGGTTGAAGTCATATATAATTGAAAAGAATTACATGGAGATGATGTGTAACATATCAGAGAATAAAGGAGAATGATCCGTCTTATTAGTGGTGATGCTCACCTTGATCATTTGGCTAAGATGGTGCTTTTCAGATTTCTCCACTTTAAAGTGATTATTCTTTTCTTTTTAATTAGTAGATATTTCTTTGGGGGGGGGATATTTTCAGATGACGCAAATACTGTTTCTCCTTACACTTTCACTTACGAATTTTAGCATCCATTAGTCAATGAAGCTTGTAGAAATTACTGTGGTATCCTAATAGTGCTTTTCTCTTTCCCTTATTGTTTCTGCATTTATTAATTGGAATGATCCTTTAAGGAAGATTATCTCTTCTATTCCATTTATTTATTCGGTTATGCATGTATATCAGTATAGGCCCATCAATATTTATTTGATTCCTTGGTTTATAATGCAATACTATTTTTATTTACCTTCTTGCTCAAATAACTTTGGCAGGAGCTCTTTCAGATCAGCTCCTGTGCCCTTTTCGCATGTTGTTATCCTCTTTCAGCATTTTCTGACATCACAGTTTGTTCCAGGATTAACCTGTGTTTTCTCTGACTCAGCCTGAAATCAATCACCTCCTCCATGAGCCAAGGTTCCTTTCACTGGACGCTTTAGCAGTCTAGCCTAGTACACCGAAGGAGTTAAAAAGCAACATTTGGGTATTACTTGTTGTATCAGTTCATTCTTGCATTGTTATAAAGAAATATATGACACTGCGTAACTTATAAAGAAAAGAAGTTTAGTTGGCTCATGATTCTGCAGGCTGTACAGGAAGCATGGAGGCTTCTGCTTCTGGGGAGGCCTCAGGAAACTTCCAATCATCAAAGAAGGCAAAGGGGAAGTTAGACATTTCAGAGGGTGAAAACAGGAGGGGGAGAGAGAGAGAGAGAGAGAGAGAGAGAGACAGAGAGAGAGGAAGGTGGGGGAGGGAGGGAGGGAGGGAGGAGGTGCTGCACACTTTTAAGCAACCAGATATCGTGAGAACTCCCTCACTATGGTGAGGATAGTACCAAGGGGGATGATGCTAAACCACTCATGAGAAACCGTGAGGAAACCACCTCCCACCAGGCCCCACCTCCAACACTGGGGATTGCATTTTAACATGAGATTTGGTGGGGACACAGAGCCAAACCACATCAGGTGTGTTCCTTGCTATTGGGCTATTACCTCTTCTAAAGATTGTGCTCCTTCTACTTGTATTGAAAAAAGGTAGCTGTAAAGTAGCCTCAAGCAGGTTCTTCAGGAGGTGTTCCTGAAGAAGACATTGTTGTCACAGGAGATGACAGCTCCACGTGTGCTGTTGTCCCTGAAGACCTTCCAGTGGGATGAGAGGCGGAGGTAGAAGACAGTGATAGTGACAATCCTAACCCTGTGTAGGCCTAGGCTAATGCGTGTGTTTGTGTCTTAGTTTTTAACAGAAACGTTTAAAAAGTAAAAAATAAAAATTTTAAAACTAGAAAAAAGCTTATAGAATAAGAATATGAAGAGAAAATACTTTTCTACAGCTATAGAATGTGTTTAAGCTAAGTGTTATTTAAAAAGGGTCAAAAAGTTAAGAAAATGTAAGTGCATAAAGTGAAAAGTTACCATAAGCTAACATTGTCTTTGAAGAAAGAAAAATTAAAAAGAATAATTCCAGCGTGGCCTAAGTGTACAGCATTTGTAAAGTCTGCGGTAGTGTTCTGTAATGTCCCAGGCCTTCACATTTACTGACCACGCATTTGCTGATTCACCCAGAGCAACTTTTGGGTCTGTAAGCTCCATTCACGGTAAGTGCCCTATGTAGCTGCACCATTTAAAATCTTTTATACTGCATTTGACAGTTCATGTTCTATTTTAGATTTGTCTCAGTATGCAAATACTTAAATCACTGTTGTGTTACAGTTGCCTACAGTGTTCAGTACAGTAACATGCATACAGATTGGTAGCCTAGGGGCAATAGGCTATACCATATAGTCTAGGTGTGCAGTTAGCTAAACCATCTATGATGTTTGTACAGTGGAAAAATTGCCTAATGACTCATTTCTCAGAATTTGTCCCTGTGATTAAGCAACACATGACTGTGTATTTTCTAAGTGGCTCCCTACTGTCTGTTACTCTCCCCTCCAGCCTTCCAGATTCCTGCAGTCTTAGCATCTCCTAACTCCTACCTCTGTTTCTTCCTGTTTCTCCTTGGACTCCTTTTTCCTGGATAGCAGATTGAAAAGCATCTTCATGGAAAAACCCAGGATGAATGTGGGGTTTAACTACTTTGCTTTCTTTCTCTCAAGGATCATAGTTCTGCAATGATTGACATCCAGTGCCTAAGAATAATTCTTCTGCATATTTTTTCAGCTTTATTGTTTCAGCAGGAGTTTAAATTCAACACTTGCTACTATGTCATTACTGATCGTTTTCTTTTGAGACAGAGTCTTGCTCTGTCACACAGGCTAGAGTGTGGTTGTGTGATCTCTGCTCACTGCAACCCCCACCTCCCGGTTTCAAGCGTTTCTCTTGCCTCAGCCTCCCTAGTAGCTGGGATTAGAGGCATGCACCACCACACCTGGCGAATTTTTGTATTTTTAGTGGAGATGGGGTTTCACCATCTTGGCCAGGCTGGTCTCGAACTCCTGACCTCATGATCTGCCCACCTTCACCTTCCAAAGTGCTGGGATTACAGGTGTGAGCTACTGCACCCAACCCTGATTATTTTTCTAAATAAGAAAGCTTGTAGATTCATAAGATTTCAGTTATTCTGTCAAGCAGAGAACTTCCAGAGGATGTCAATCTTGTTTTCCTGTGAAATATGGGAGTTTACCTGACTATTCATAACCCTTTGTCCTATTCCATATATATAAATATCAGATCTTGGAAGGGCTGTTTGAACAAAAAGGTCTTATAAGATTATGAAGATTCTAGACACAAAAATAGCCTCCAAAGGAGCCCTGTAATTTTGATGGAGAAAAGAAACATGCTATGATCCTTATCTGATTTTACTTAAAACTCTTACAAAGATTTATATAGTTAATTATGTAAAGTTTTTAATTACATCATTCTTACTAGAATAAAAATGATCAACTAAGAGAACCCATCAAAATTACAGGGCTCCTTTGGAGGCTATTTTTGTGTCTAGAATCTTCATAATCTTATAAGACCTTTTTGTTCAAACAGCCCTTCCAAGATCTGATATTTATATATATGGAATAGGACAAAGGGTTATGAATAGTCAGGTAAACTCCCATATTTCACAGGAAAACAAGATTGACATCCTCTGGAAGTTCTCAATTTAATGCTTTATCAAATTGGATTTTTTAATGTAATTCTCAGCACCAAAAACACATCCCTAGAGCTGCAGAAGAGGAGGAGGATGTTCCTTGAGCTCCTTTCTTGGCATGATGTGAAGATTTGTATTTTTAGAGCCAGTCTCTGGCATTTCATTTATCAAGTTTATAAGCAAAAATTAGGCTCATAGAGCTCAAATTTACTAGGAGAAATGGAAAAAGAACTGCAGATTTTTTACATAATGACAGTGAATTAACTGGACATATAGCGTTTTTTTCTGTATAATGTTAAGGCAGTTTTTAAAAGTTTATGTGTGATTTTGTGACTATTCTTTCCCCCATCCCTCAGCTGGCAGATGGCATCTAGATCAAATGTCATAATCCTCCATAGCATTGTGAGAGTGAAGCTCCATGTGTAACACACTTCAATTAACTGCAACCTGAGTAACCAAAACACTATATTAACCAGAGCATGTCCTATTGCTTCACTTTTAGGAAAAAAAAGAAGCAAATGATACCAAGACAAGCTACTAAGAGAGATCTAATCAGCAGATGTGTACGGATGAAAATACAGGTACAAATGAATCTCTTACAAGCTTTTGGATCTGCAGCTACATTTTTGCATAATGATGACTGGTATTCAGAATGTCACAGTAGAATGCAGAATCAGCAAAAGAATGAGCAATCAAAATTTCAGTAAGAGTTAAACACTTATTTAGTATGTCCAGGTGGCTCACCGTATTCTAGGTTCTGGAAGTAGAAATATAAAAAAATTTTCTCTACCCAAGCCACTGTGTGTTTGCACTTGACAAACCCACATACCATGCACAGTGCAACAGCCATTCTGTGATAAACTGCTTCCTCCCTTTAGATTCCCAAACTCTCGGCAGGAGAGCCCTTCCATCTTTTTATGTCAGCTGAGTCCAGCCAGTTCTCTGAGAACAAGGCTTCATCTTTTGGCCTCTCAAATAGGGACCATGTTACACTCCAGGTAGCTCCAGGCTTGAGAGTGGGGTCAGTGTCCCCGTGTTGCCACTTTCAGGGTACTATGCCTTCACCCTCTAGTTAAAGCTTTGCATTTTGCAGCTTGTGCTCCATTCCTGCGGCAGCCTTCACCGGGCCTCCAAGCCACACCTCCTCCTTCACTGATGGGGTGTTGCTGGGCTGCCCACTCGCTCTCCACTTAGGTGAATTTACTATTTACTTGAATAAACTATTCACCACTCCAGGGAATTAGCCACTCTGCTCATCCGTCTATTGTCCTTCTGTGACCGCTGTCCTTACTTGAAACTACTCCATGAACCAAACAGTGCAAAAAACATCCAGTATCTCATTCACAGTCTTCCTTTCTTTCACTTGTTACACATATCCCATTACAGCTCTTCTTTCACTAGGCGCTTCCAGTCGACCTGCCCTTTCATCTCCCATTCATTTGCCTATCCATGCATCTAACACCTTTTTCTACCTTCTGTTTTCTTCGTATTACTGATAGATTCTAAGATCCATGACTTCAATTCAACTCTTGCAAATTGTCCAGCAATTTCCACCCCGATGAACCTATCTATTTTCTCTACGTCTCCACCCAGGCTGCTAAGAAAAATGGAGGAACAATAGAAAGGAGCAGATTTGTGTTTCTGCAAATTAATGGTCAGTGACCTCACCTAGAACCTCAAAACTGACCGATCGCCTAGTTTCTACAAAATCTCTCTTAAACGCATCCTATTCCTCTCACGTCTCCAACTCTCATTCGCAGCATTTTTCCATTTCACTGGAAAAATGGAAACTATTAGATGGAGACTTCATATAGTCAAAAGTTTTTTGCCTTCTCACAAAGGCCAACCATTTTGCATGTGCTTTGCCCTCCAGCTCCTCAGGTTTTTCTCATATGAATTATTTCCTCTCTTTCTGATTTTATTTCAATTTCTTCCTCTTTACTTCCTGTTAGCACTTACGCATGCTCCAATTTGTCTCATGACTACAAACGTCTCAACAAACCAGTCAAACGTCTCCTTCTGCCCCACAAAGTCCATTATTGTGCTAAAGACCAATTATTTTCATACCGCTTAATGAAATGTACTGTCGTAGTCCTCATATCACGCCACCTCTCAGAATAATTCTACAAAGTTGACTATTCCGTCTTTTGAAATGCTCTTTCCCCTTGATTCCCACAGTGTCACATGCTCCTAGTTTCTCTTTGACCTCATTCAGCCACCAAGGCAATCCCATCTACTCTCATGGCTTCAGGTGCCACCTATACTCCAGTGACTTTCAAATTCTATCTGGAGCAAACTTCTCCTCTGAACTATTCACATGACATCTTCATCTAGAAGCCTTCAAACACCTCAACTTGAATGCATTGAAAGTGAACTCATGCTTCTGTTTACCCCCCAAACCTTCTCTTTCTCCAGCAGATACTTTCAACACCCATCTAGTTGCTCAAATGACATACCTTGGATATACACTTGACTCCTCCTCATTACCACTGCTTATGTGCAGCAAATTACCAAGTCTTGTTAATTCTACTCTTGGAGTATTTTTGTCACTAACAGCAATATTCACATGGCTTCCTGGAATGGGTTTTGCCCATGAAAACGATTTTCCTTAAAGCTATGGAAGTGAGCTTACAAAAATGCACCTCTGATTATGACACATTGCTACTTAATATCCTTCAATGTATTAAGGATTTCCCGCCCTTCTAGTATTTTTTTGATCTACCAAGTGTGTCAGTTCACACCTCAGCCTCTGATTTCCTCTCCAGCCCTTCTTGCTGCACTCTGCTTTTTATATTCATTGTTACAGTCGCACTGGCTTTCTTCTAAGTTCTCAAATGTACCTGCCCCAACCCCAACTCAGAGTCTTCTGTCTCAAACACTCTAGGCCTACTCCTCTCTCTGCTGCAATAACATTGACTCACTCTTCAGCTCCTACCCTCCAAGAAACCTTCCCTGACCTCTTATCCTAGTTAAGATCCTCATCTATATGGACTCATTACCAACTGCACTTTCCCTTGATGGCACTGGTCACAACTCTAATTAACCAAGTACTTCTAAAGATGATACTTGCTTAATGCTGGTCCTCCTTGCTAGGATGTGCACTCCCTGAGGTCAGGGTCTTTGTTCATTGTCATATTGTCAGGGGCTAACACTGTGTTTGGCTCATCATATGTGCTCAGTGACTGCCTTTTTGAATGGATGAATGGTTTTAATACAACATGGAAAATATAAAGATGGGGGCAGAAAGATTGCAAAATGAAACAGAGGTAAGTGGCATTTCCCTTAGCCAAGGAAGTCAACTAGTGTAATTGTTATTGTGTGACTCAGATGATGGTCTTGGACACAAAACCCGGGAATACAGTGGTAAGCGATGTAGTGCTTATTTCAGCTTCTGTCTCTGGCTTGGCGTCTTCTTTGTCTCTCCAAGAATGGAACCCCTGGAAAACCCAAGGCAGCTTGGTAGCTATCACTGTTCACGAGTTGCAAGTGGAGCAATAAATTAGCCCATCAGGTAATCTGAGTTCTCTTCTTAAGTCTGCTGCTATGACCATAGATCATTTAGGTTTCCCTGTAAAACAATACAATTTGGGGCCAGGCATGGTGGCTCACGCCTGTAATCCCAGCATGTTGGAAGGCCCAGGCAGGCGGATCATGAGGTCAAGAGATCGAGCCCATCCTGGCTGACATGGTGAAACCCCACCTCTACTAAAATACTAAAATTCAGCCATGGTGGCGCATGTCTGTAGTCCCAGCTACTCGGGAGGCTGAGGCAGGGGAAATCACTTGAACCTGGGAGGCAGAGGTTGCAGTGAGCCGAGATCATGCCACTGCATTCCAGCCTGGTGACAGAACGAGACTCTGTTTCAAAAACAAAAAACCCCACAATAATATGATTCAGGAGATTGGTTGTCTTCCCCATAATTCAGGAAAGAACTATAAGAGGATTTGTTTAACCTACATATATGTACATTCAAAATCCCACCATTTTCAGAGGGGGAAACATATCATCCTTATTTCCCTATTTCTTCTATGACAAACACTGGATTAAGAAAGTCAAATAATTGTAAAACCTAGTACCCTTTGAAATTATAATACTTTCTATGGAGAGACCATTTTACGCTAAAACCTTAATTTTTAAAGTACCAAGTCCTACATAACATCCCAGGGGACAGAAGCACCTGGGGATTTTTAAGACACTTTCAATCCAATCAGTGTCAGCGTTCTTTCATGGCATGGATGGTGCAATAGAACCCTGAGGATTCAGACAGAGACTCTGCCCTCAAGGAGCTCACGCTGAGATCACAGACATACAGCTATGTTATGATTCTGCAGTCCACAAATAGAAGTATGTACAAGTTATAAAGATGGCCCAGAGAGGGACAAATCTTTTTGAAAGATCAAATCCTGATGAGGCAAGACCTCAGCTGGGTTCTTAAGGATGGAGAAAAGGCATTCCAGGGAAAGGAAATAGATACTCAAAGGTACACCTTCTGATCACAGGATAATGCTTCTGGCCTGTACCAGCAAGAAGTAGTGTGGGAGGTGAAGGACAGAGACCAAACCGTGAGGGGTCTCTGTGCCACATTAATTGAGAAGCCAAGGCTTGGTTCTGTAACTCAGGGGACCCTTGAAGTTTTTGAGTAGGGACAGATATAATCAATTTTGCATCATCTCTGGCAGCATGGAGGATAGATAAGGGAAAAGTGAGTCTAGAGTCAGGGCTGGCTGGCAAATAAACGGAGAGACCAGCTAAACCCATCAGTCCCCTCGGCCTGTAGAAAATTGTAGGAATACTTATCCGCATAAAATTCCAGGGTAAATTTGAGTGTCCATAAACTAAAACCACGCACTGTATAATTTTAGACACAAGAAACTGAAGGATATCATGTTATTTACATAACATTTCGAAAGCTACTGTACTTCTTGAATGTTTATCTGGCCCCCCTATAATCAGTGACGGTTTTACTCTTGAAATAGTTGCTAAATAAATTATCTGTGTGCTAAAGATAACACCCTTGGGTCACACACCTTTTCCTTTCCTTTAGAATAGCTGGAGACAGGTAGAGTTTGTTCATCAGAAAGGACTTTTGCGCAACTTTATGAGACGGTTGCAGGTGGGCAGTGTGGTTCTTGGACCACCTTAGTTTGTCCTTCCTGCCTAAAGCAAAGCAAAACAATGAGGGCATTTCACATGGCTTTATTTTGTGTCCTCGCATGGGCCTTCAAAATAATTAGGAGTCTCTTATTCCTTCATTTTTTCATAGTCTTGGCAGATCCCCACATCAGTATTAGATTGTGACATCTTGCTGCTTTCTGTGGAAAAGCACCCAGATTCCAAATAAATATGTGTATGAAATTTTCCATTACTGGCACTGGTTTCTCACCCCCAGTCTACTGTTTTAGGATACCTGGGGTATCCTAATTATGTTGGTAAATGTTTTTTTTTACCCCAGGTATCCTAAACATTGTCCTAATTTGTAAACCCTTCGGGTTCTACATTTTTGTGTTTTTGCTGCTGTGGACTGATGAACACAGAAACCATTGTCTTTTACTGTGTAAATCTACACTCAGAGGAAAGGGTCAGCCTCTGGCCTGAGAGGATTAGCAAGGTTTTAGAGATTACTAAAGGTCTCTAAGGGAGCTGGTGAATGTGGAATAAAATTACCCTTCAGGAAACATTGATAATTTTTATCACAGCTAAGGAGTTGGGGCTGAGCAGTTTTGG
Source organism: Callithrix jacchus (assembly GCF_049354715.1). Lineage (NCBI taxonomy): Eukaryota > Metazoa > Chordata > Mammalia > Primates > Cebidae > Callithrix > Callithrix jacchus. The sequence continues at coordinate 77,311,856 of NC_133518.1, forward strand.
AAGGCTGTGGTTAGGCATCTGTGAAAACCCGGACCAGGAATGGAATCTCTGGACCCCCAGTTATGATTGCAAATTAGCCCCTGAAGAAGCACCTGTGTGCACGCCTCACTTTTAGGAAGTTGTGGGCTCCTTCTGACAGCCTGGGGCTCCCTGGCCTGTGAGCATTCGTCGCACCAACGCAAGTCGAATCAATGGTGGTTGAATGGACCCACCTCCCTCGCCGGTGCCTCTGATTGGCTGCTTGCCCCACCCTCTGCCCGACATCATTTCTCCCTGTTTCTGAGGACCAATCAGGATGGACACACACGCCGCTTCCTTGCTGTCCTTTGCTTTTTTCTGAATACTTTCTAGTTGCGAATATTTGTAATATGATTGCTAGCTGTAAAATATACCTCTTTTTCTATTATTTCCCTATTTGTCTACTTTTTTTTTGATTTATAGTTTGTTCTTAATGTAAACATCCTGGTTACTAAAACTATACGTTCCTATGTTGGGATATTTTCTTTTCTACAATCACTGGTCTTTTAACTTGTAACTTCAAGTTGTATAAAACACTCTTTTTATTCTATAAAATAGTCTTTATGATTTACTTTTCTCCTGCTCATGTTTGCTGTGTTAGAAGGAGCATGGTGTCAGGGTTAGGAATACATTCTAGTTTACCTTGGTTGAGCTCCTGGGACTCCATTTACTAGCTCTGTGATCTTTGTTGAGTTATCTGACTTCTCTGAATCTCTCATTTGCGAAACAGGGCTGTTATGGGGTTATGGGAATGAAATGAGTTAAACACACAAAGCCCTTGAACAGTGCCTGGCTTGTAGCTCATTCCACTTGTTTGCTATTATAATTTTTTTCTAGGATATTTGTTCTAATTTCATCTTGTCTTTATTTAGGGTAATTTCCCAACGATATTAAGTAAAATACAATAAATACAAATGCTCCCTCTGTTGTGATCCATGCTACTATACATATGTGTAGTATATGTGTAGTGTATAGCATGGAGGTACCTACTATACTCACAGCTTGCCCTCCGAAGTGGCTCTTCACCAGCTGTGCGTGAGAGTCCTGTTTGTCTATGGACTCCCTTCATGTCAGGCTATTTAACTTTTACCCATCTGATTCTTGTAGAATGGTATCAATTGTTATAATCTGTGTCTTTTTGATAATTGACGAGTTTGAATGTATATTCATATGCTTATGGGTCATCTGTGACTTCCTTCTCTGTAAATTGCCTTTTCACATGATTTGCCCAATTTTCTTTTGTTTTGTTTTTTTTTCCTTAATGATTTGTGGGAGTTCTTTAAAGATTCTGGATAGGAATTCTTTGTATACGTTATGTGTTTTATTCTCCTAGTTTTGCTTAACTTTTGACTGTTTATTGTGTCTTTTGATGTACAGTAGTTTTTTTTAAAATTTTTGAGACAGGTTATGGCTTTGCAACCCAGGCTAGAGTGCAGTAGTGTGATCACAGCTCACTGCAACCTCCAAGTTCCAGGCTCAAGGGATCCTTTCATCTCAGTCTTCTGAGTAGCTGGACTACAGGCATGTGACATCATGCACTGCTAATTAAAAACACAAATGTAGGGATAGTCTTGCTCTGTTGCCCAGGCTGGTCTCAAACTCCAACATGGGTCTCAATTGATTCTGCCTCAGCCCCCAAAGTACTGGGATTACAAGCATGAGTTACCATGCCCAGCCGGTAGTTTTAAATTTTGATGTAATCATATCTCCTTGCAAGTTAATTTTATAAACATTATTTGTTGATAAAAATCAACAAATTTGTTGAAGAATCCAACTGCCCCCTACCTATTTATAATAACATCCTTATAATATATCAAGTTCTCTTGTTAATATAAATGTGTTTCTGAGTTCTATTTTTGACCCCACTGTTCCACTTGTCTATTTCTGGGCAATGCCACACTATTTTAATTACTATTGCTTAGTAATGTGTTTGGATATCTAGTACGAAAAGTCCTGCCATTTTTTTTCAGACTTTTCTTAGTCCTTTGATTCTTGGTGCTTTGCTCTTCCATCAGATCAGATTATCATGTGCCACAAAAGACCACTGGTGATTTTAGTAAGAAATGTATGAAGTTATGAATTCACTTTGGAAAGTTTACATCTTTATGACAAATATTTTTTCTATCTATGGATAATTTTTCCTTCTGTTTATTGATACATGCTTATACTTTCACTGAAGTTTTAAATTTTTTTTCTCAAAACAATCCATACATTTTAGTTTTTGATTTATTTCTAGGTATTTCAGGATTCTTATTGCTATTGTGAATAAATTTTTTTTCAGATATTATTTTTTCCATACTCCCTGTCTCCCTGGGTGTTCTCATATGTTCCCTCGGCTGTAAATCTCATTTGTACGTCAAATACAATTCAATTGATTTCTGCCCCTCTCTCTTGAGATTTCTCAATCCTCATGGCCAATTATTCTCTTTTACAGACACTTGGAGGTTTCAGAAGTATCTCAGACTGAACGTGTCTAAGATTGAAGTCTTGATTCTTCTCTTTCCCATCCTTAACTCATTCCCCAACCTTAGAAAAATAATTGGTCATCTATCTAGCTTCTCTTGGAGACATTCTGGATGTCTGTGCTTCCTTGCTGACATTCAGTCTGACTTCATGTCCTATTCATTGTTAGGTTTCTTTTCTTGCTCATGCTGTACTCTGACCGTCCCAAGACCAGTCTACTAGGTGGCATCATCAGCCCTTAGACCTTTAGAAGCATCTCAGGCTTAACCTGTTTGGAACATAGTAGGCTCAATTAATATTTGTTGAATACATAAATGTCCAAAACTGTGCTCTTACCTCCCCCCAGCCTTCTCCACCTCAGTAAATTGCTTCATTGGGCGTTTGCCTAAGTCGTAAGTCTGACAGTCGTCCTTACCTTATCCTTTCTAACAAGTTGTACGTCCAGTCTGTCCTCATATTCTATTACTTTTGCCTCTAAAATCCACCTCCACTGCCAACGGCCCCGTTAAAGTCTCTCTTCCAGATTCCACTCCTGCTTACTTCCAGTCTGTGTTGCAAGGAGCTTGAGTGTTCTTCGTGGAACCTAAATATGAAGATGTATCTCCTTTAGTCAAGACCTCTCAACAACTTCATCTATTTCCTATTCCTGAGAGCTCACCTGCCTGCTCTTGCTTAGACCTTGCCCTAACCTCAACGTTCCCTCCCTCGCTGGGCTCCAGCCACCCTGCTCTCTTGTTTCTTGGGCACATCAAGTCTCAAGGCCTGTTTCTTCCTCGTGTATGGGTGACTCCCATGTATCTTTTGGATCTCAAATTCATTGCATTTCTGCAGGAATCCTTCCTTAGCCCTCCAATCTAAATTTGTCTCATTGCTATGTTGTTTCCTGCCACCCAGTTCCTTCCTTCTAGGGCCTTAATCACATTTCTGTTATATATTGAATATACTACTCATGGGGTAAGAGATGGTCTGTTAATGCCTTCTTCTCGGTACCCTAAGCTCTGTGAGCATAGGGACCTTCTTTGTCTTGTTCAGCACTTAAATGTACTCAACAAATCTTCAAATGGATGACTGTTAGTATTGTATTTGGCTGCATCGAACCTCAGTCATCTTATGTGTATACTGTTTGCACATATAGCCTGATGTCATCTGCCTTTCCTGTCAGTGGGGTCTGTTGTGCTCATAAATAATCTCAGTAGCTCCTATCTACCGTTCAGAGGATCCTTGTCAGCCTTAAAATTAGCACCAAGAATTGCTCTCCAGGGTACTAATATCTCACCTATTCAAGGCAGGATCTGGGTATACGGTTCTCTCCTTGGCTCCTGGCCCAGCCCCTGGTGAGGGTGCTAGCTCTGGAGGTGCCTGAGGGTAACAGAGGGAGCTGTAAGTTCTCTCTAGCTGATTGCCACATTGACTCTTAAGTGACTTCAGCTGGGATGGCTGGCCTCCCCAAGTTTCTGCCATATAATGAATGACCTAGCTTACTGCTGCTTTCAGTTTATATTAACAGAGGTATTTTCTTATATCAATACAGCTTCTTCATAAGTATCTTTAAAGATGGATAGCTAACATTCAGTTGGTCTTCAAATGACTATCTAATATTTCTGTACTTAGCTAATTATAAGAATATTAATAAATAACACATCCTTACTGCTTACATTGTATTTGCATATTTTGCAAATATGCAACATCTCCACACTCATCTTCTCTTCTCTTTTTTTTTTTTTTTTGAGACGGAGTTTCGCTCTTGTTACCCAAGCTGGAGTGCAATGGCGCAATCTTGGCTCACCGCAACCTCCGCCTCCTGGGTTCAGGCAATTCTCCTGCCTCAGCCTCCTGAGTAGCTGGGATTACAGGCATGCGCCACCATGCCCAGCTAATTTTTTGTATTTTTAGTAGAGACGGGGTTTCACCATGTTGACCAGGATGGTCTTGATCTCTTGACCTCGTGATCCACCCGCCTTGGCCTCCCAAAGTGCTGGGATTACAGGCTTGAGCCACCGCGCCCAGCCCTCATCTTCTGTTCTCTAATAAGTTAGGCTGACTTTCAGAAAGATACAGAATAATGAGTGCTTCACTTTTTCTGCTTTGGTACTTTCTTTACTACTCCTGTTTCTGGAGAATATGCAGAAATTAAGTTTGGGATTCTCCTACTATCCTCCCCCTGTCCTCATCGGTAAGTAAAATTCCACTTGCAATTTTCCATTCCATTTATTACTTTCTTACTGAAAATATATTTTATTTCTGTTTCTCTTCACAGAATGAAAGATTAAGAGATTTTATTGCTCTGAAGGACATTGATATTTAGCGAGTAAATATTAAATTGTGAAATGGAGGCAAGGTTTATAAAAAACTCATTGAAGATTTATAAATATCTTAAGACTCAAAGTTAATTCTTCATGCTTTGAAATAATTCAGTATTTTAAATGTTGACACTTCATCTTGTTCTTAAAACCAATTTACGAAAATTGTAATTCCCAGTTACCTCCATCTCTTTCTTGCAATTTTTTCATTTTTTTGAGACAGAGTATCCCTTTGTCACCCAGGTTGGAGTGCAGTGGTATGATCTCGACTCACTGCCACCTCTGCCTCCTGGGCTCAAATGATTCTCATGCCTCAAGCTCCCAAGTAGCTGGGATTACAGGCGTGCACCACCACGCTTGGCTAATTTTTGTACTTTTAGTAGAGATGGGTTTCACCATGTTGGCCAGGCTGATCTTGAATGCCTGACCTCTGTTGATCTGCCCACCTCAGCCTCCTAAAGTGCTGGGATTACAAGTGTGAGCAGTGCACTTGGCCTTTTCCTCAGTTTTTTCTAATCAGTTGAAGGTATGGTGGGGGATGGTGTGGATTTTGAGAAATTACAACCATGTACTAGAAAGGATTAGGAAAAAGGAAAGGGAAGGCTTAGGAGAAACATGACCTCATTTGATCAAGTCTCCTCTACTTTGTGAATTTTTGGGGGTATTCTGCATCCTGTGGAGAGCATACTTAGGTCATTGAAGGGAACTCTTCCATTCTGTTCCTTAAAATGGGAACAGAGAACGAGGCCTGGGATAGGTAATTTATTTTAACTGTTGTCACCTTTCTCTAGTGTTGGGCATGTCACAGTGATGTCATCCTATGATTGTGAGTGACCAGTTGATGATATCACTGAGGCCCCATCTCCCCTGCATGGACAGGGTGGTACGAATTATGACAGACAATTGATCTCACTCATAAGTTGTGCGGATTCTTGTTTACTTACCTTCTCTGCGCCTCAGTTTCTTCATCTATAAAATAAGGATACATGTAATCTACCTCCTAGGATTATTACCAGGGTTAAATAGATTAATAAATGTCATGAGCTTGGAAGAGTGCCCGACTCATAGTTAGCTCTCAATAGTACTATTATTTGCTATTGTTAATAACTTATACTTCTCAGTGGATGTGATTTAGCAAATAGTAAAATAACATATTTTTGGTTTTTGTAATTCTTAATTTCACATGGTCTGGCAGCTCACATACCAAGAATCGTGCCAGATAAGTCAGATCATTGAGTTTCCTCTATGGTGTAAATGCACGTGCTTTCTGCAAAGAGAGCTGAGCCCCAGGTTTGGTGCCTGGAGGTGAAAAGAGGATATGCTAGAGGCTGAGTCTTTGCCGGAGAGAAGGAGGAGGCAGAAAGAAGAATCTTGCTAGCCCAAAGAAGAGTGGGAAAGGAGAGAGAAAGAGAGAGAGGAAGCTAAGGAGACAGACATTTGTTTTCTCTTTTCTCTAGGTGAACCCTCGATACCGTGGTGGGGGATGTGGTATGGTGTGATAGAATCATCCAGATAGGTTTGAAATTGCTGGTGTGTGTATGAGGGGCAGTGACACACTGCAACAGGAATCGTGTAGTGGGGGCACTGCAAGCCTCTAGAAAAGGCTGCCCTCAGCCTCATCCAGCATGACTATGAGGGACTGCACAGAGTTGGCTGGCAGGCTGTCTAAGCCAATGGCCCAGAATAACGCTCTTGTTTCCCCACTTGCAATGCATGGAAACCAAACATTTCCTCAAATAGATGTGAAGGAGCTGGGAGGACAGCTGGACCAGAATAGGAGGCTACTGAGTCAGGAGCCTGGTGATCACTGGCTTTGGTTGGATCAAATGGTCAGTAGCAATGTGTGTCATTCATGCTAAAAGGCAGGTGAGACCAGATGAGGCACCCCATGGCAGAGCCCAGCAGAGAACTTTCCCTCACTGCCATGAAAATACTCAGCTTTCTCATACTCTTATCCACCTTGAGAATAAAGAGAGGGAGGTGAGAAATAGTCGTGTTAGGGAACTGAACTCTGACTACAAAGTAGGAAGGGACGGTTTCAGCTGGAAGTGATCAAGGCGCTCTAAATTTAGAATTTTGGTTGCTCTCTCCATTCCACATTCTTTCTCAGCCAATATTCATCATGGGATGGGCTTGTAATATCACATGAATTCTACAATTACAGAGAAATAAAAAAGTTCTTTTTTTTTTAGTAAAATCAATCTCAATTTGAATAAATTTGAAATTTCTTGCTTTCTTTATAAACCTGAAGTTTTCTTCTTCAGTATATATAAACATTTCATTCCTTAATTCACATAATAGGTCTGGAGTCTGATCATTATTTTCCTGTGGAGTTTTGATATGTAAAGCCAGCGTGTTGATCTCACATGGGGTTCAGGTCCTGGGTGGATACTGAAGGTCGAAGCTTGTCTCATACTCTTCCCATGTTGAGTTCTTTATACCAAGAGAAGAGCAGACCCTTGTTTACGGTTGTGAGGGAGCTGAGCGAAAGAAGTGAAATACTATTCTGCTATCAAAATATAGACCTACATCTACCCTTCATTCTGCCAACTCTATACCCACCTACATGTCTGACTTCCTGTGATGCCATGCAGATATGAAGGGGATGTGGCCTGCAGCATGTCAACTTACCACTTGCATTGTCTTTCCTTTCCAGAGGATGCCCAGAACTGAGGGCCACCTGCAGCTTTCATGACATAATTATGCCACATCCCATTGTTTTCTCAGAAAAGATGATAGAAAGAAAGGAGGAAGGATTGAGAGGAGGGCAAAAAAGCCACTTTATACTCATGATTTGAATTTCCACTTCCAGCCTCTTTAGGGAATGGCGAGGCTGTGTTTAAATATAGCATGTCACTGGTGGCTACATAGATCTTAATGCCATCTCTAGGACGTGTAGTGAGATGTGTATGTAGTGATTAAAGCTTGCTAATTAGTTTGCACAAATTACAAAAAGGTATAGTGTGTTTTTTCCCCCTAAAGAGCCCAGTTTTAGAACTTTCAAGGTTAGGTCCTTTCCTCTGTTGAGCAGATATTTTTGCCTGAACCTGAGCAGAGTCCCTGATGAAACACAGGGCTGCTAGAGAGCACCTGGGGACAGGGGGTACATGGCTAAGGGCTCCGCCGCTGTCGTGAAGGACACCCTTCGTTCATTCCCTTGTTTTGAATCAAACATCCTCTGAACACCTGTTTTGAATCAGGCACTGAGCAAGGCTTATGGACAACAAATTTAAGGAGACAGTGAAATAGTAACAGTAGCACTGAAGTTTCTAGATGCTTTCCTAGAATTGTTCACAGGACACAAAGGAAGGAGGCATGATCATTACTCTTTGGGGGAAGGAAAAGATCTGGAGTTTGAGCTGAACCTTAAGGCAAAAGAGGTATTTGCTGTGCAATTGTTTAGTGGTAAAAGACAGGGGAAGGCGCCCTATGGACAAGTTCCAAAGGCTTGAGATAATCTTGTCTCTTAGGGGCTAGGAATGATCGGGTTGGGCTGAATGCACTCACCAGAGGAGGGTTCCTTCTTGAATTAAAAGCCTTATTCTTAAAGAAAGATAATCTTCCCATAGACTTTTTGCCTACCTTTTATTGACTAGAATGTGGTCAAATGGGGGAGTTGTGTAGATTAAACCAGGCACACAGCATGGCCAAACAAAATCAAGGTTTGTTACTGAATAAGGGAGAGTGGATGTTGGGCCGTCTGCTAGTCATATTAACCATTAGGAGTTTGCTATTTTAAAATGATTATGGTATGGTGTTGGGGATTTTCTCATCTGTAAAATGGCGATAGTAGGAACAACCTGGAGGGTTGTTTTGGGGAATCAGAAATGTTAGATATAAAGTATATGGAAACATCTGGAAAGCCTGGAGATTATTTTACAATTTCAAATTTGGTTATTTTTCTCTCCATCCTGCCAGAAAGCTCATAATTATCTTTGCTTGCAATTAGGTGGTATGTTTTGTGAAAATGTCACGCGATGTTTAGAATTTGTTTTTAGCCACTAAAGTAAATGAAGATGTGATTAATGCTTAAGTATCATCAGACATAAATAGAGTGTGTCTAAAAAATTCAGTAGAATTAGACAGGTCATTTGAATGAATTCTCATCAGCAAAAGGAAAATGGAATTTATTAAGGAAGTTATTTACATTAGTTACAGTGCTAAAGTTAATTTAACAGCATGTATTTCCAAGGAATGTACTAGCAATGCTGGTGTGTTAGGAAACGATGCCTCTTGTTTAGCATGTGGGGCTTAGTGGTTTGAAATTGGAGGGTGGCATGGGACCAACAGTTGGGGAGGCAGTCTATAGAACCACTTAACCAGGTACCCCCAACTAAGTGCTGTATTTCTGCCACCGGGGTAAAGAGTTAGGAGCCTAGTCTTTTAAAAAATATAAACATTTTACTAAAGGAGGGAGAAAATATTATTTTGAAAGGAAGATGCATTTTCAGGTGGTTGTGCTAGGAATGGCGGGGTTCTTCCAGGGAAGAGAATTGCTTTTTTCATGCCCACGTATTGATGGATAACTAGAGGTGATGCTGCCCCCTGGCGGACATGGTCAGGGGAGACAGTTAGGGAAGTTGTCACGAAGTAAGAAACAACTTTCCCCCGAAGTGCTGGGGAAAAGACGGCCGGGCAGGGGTGCAGATCGGCACACAGTGACCCAGGCATCACATCAGCGGGAGCAGTGAATGGGATTTGAGAATTGAATTAGGGAAGGAATTCAGAGTCACAGTGGACTTTAAATCTCCTTCTTATCCCATACTAGTTATTTCTTAAAAAGTTGGGGTAAGAGCTAGATTTTCTGTTATTTGTGATGGGTGCCTGAGCCATTTGGGAAAAGGTGACCCTAGCAGGCTGGAGGAATTGGGAATATCTGGGTTGCCTGTGAAAAGCTGAGTAACATAGTCTCCATGTGCTGGGCACCCGAACAAATTACTCTTGAAGGTTAGTCCTGAAGTGTTTGTTTCATTTCATTATTGCCCACGGGAGGAGAAACTCTAGCTGAACTTAGCGAACTATGTAGGACTTGGGGAAGGGCTTAGTAGACGTTTAGGGTCTTTGCAATGAATCTGACCCTCTAAGTCAGCTGCCGCTTCTCATTGGTCTATACATACCTGTCTGGATAAGGCACTCCTTTGAGTATCTGATCAACTCCTCCTTTGGAAATTCAGCAATTTCTCTCCTAGGAGACTGCTACTCATCCTACCTCTCTGAAAATCCGTTATTCCTTCTTCCTGCAGCTTGAAGGCAGGTCCAGTCCTTGTCCTGGGAGCCTTCCCTTGCCTGACTCCTCACTGAGTTCGTATCTTTATCCATGCCCAATGTTGTGCCCCCTTCCATGAGGTGAACGGCTCTCAAGATGACAGCTTTAGGTCCTGAGTTTTGGGTGCCCATTTATTCATGGATATCCTTGGCTCTTTAAACTCACAGAATCTCAGACCAATGAGATGATCTCCCTCCTTGTCATCTAGTTAGACCTCAGATTAGCAGATGGCACGATTGTGTTCCCAGCCGCCCGGGCTAGACACTTCACAGTGAAAGGTAACTCTTGTCCTGCCTCATTGCCTGTGTCCTGGCTCTATTACCTCTCCCTGACATGATGAGGGCTCTCAGGGTAATGCAATTCAACTCTGTGTATCTGCTTAGGTATCAGCCATTCCCAAGCCCTCATCTTCAGCTAGATGAAATGCTTCGGCTAGATGAAGTTTTACCTTGTTCTGTAGCCCATCATATTGCCCTCTCTTCTGTGACTTTTCATGCCATTACACCAGCACATTCTTATGTTCTAGAGCATGCTGCCTTTGTATCACACTTACTGATGTCTGTGGACATTCCTCTACCTACAACATGAGCTAGTTGTGAGCAGGATGCTTACCTGATCTACCCTCTTCATCTCAGTGACTTGTAGTTATTTAGTCTCAGTAAATGAGAGTTTTCTGGTCAGTAGCATATTATGTGCATTCTAGTCACTTGCCTGTATCTCCACTGGTGGATAAGTTTCTTGGGGACTGGACTAAGCATGATTTAGCTTTGTGTCCAGCATGTGAACCGAGCTTTGTGCCAGGCACAACTGAAGTATAAAAGAAATGTTAAATTAAATGGGTGAAATTAACTCCATTAATCATTTAGTCTTTATTACACCTTAAATAACATTAAAAGTTTAGGATTTAAAAAAATTAAAGGTTTGGCAAAAGCAGATGAGCCTATAGGAAATGGACAAGGAGAGGCTAAAGATAGAGGAGGAGATCTAGGAGAATGTGGTGTCACAGGAAAGAGTTGAGACGGAGACCAAATATGAAGACAGGTGGTTTAGCAGCATGGAGGTCCATGGAGAGCTACGTAGAGCTATTTCCCTGGGGAGGAAAGGACCAGGAGCCAGAGTGGGGTGCACTGATGAATGAGTGAGGAGATGTAAAGACGGAGGAAAAAAGCATTAATAACTTTTCAAGAACTTGGCCTATGTAAAAAAGGAAGGTAAAAGGGGAGCAAAAAGACGTGGGAGCAGGATCCAGGGAGGATTTTCTTAAAATGGGGCATCATGAGCATCTTAAAAGCTGATGGAGTGGGGAAAACTTCCTGGGAAAAATATAAAACCTTTAATAAGAACTAAGGTACTTAATTACATAAAACTAATTATTTTTGCATGATAAAAGCAGGTGAAATATTGGGAAAGAATATTTTTAACTTACATGACAGATGTTACACATAATTTGGAAGATCACAAACAGAAGTGCCAAAATGTATTTGTAACTGTATTCTACCTGCTTCTCAGCTGTCATTTCTATTTGTAGCAGAAAACAACCACACCAACTGACGAAAACATTAGAATATCCTCTCAATGTTATTTAGTTTTCTGTACTCGTCCTGAAAAACCCAGATTATTGGTTCTGTGTTCAAGGAATCCATCCCTTTTCCATGCTTTCCTTGACCTTTGCACACACCTGCATTGGTCATCATAACACTGTTTGTAATTACATTCTGCACATCTGGGTCTCCAACCTGATCCTGAGTTTGCTGAGAGCAGACATTGTCAGTATCCAGTTGATGCCCATCAACTATGTAGACTCTTGTTGATTCTTGCTGATTGATTGTTACCTAAGTCCCCTGTGGGCTTTGGCATTTTGTAATGGCAGGCAGGACTATTTCTGCGTTTGTCACATTCCTAGAAGGAACGTTTTCAGTCCTCAGCTTAGCTCCCCTGTTGCCCCTTCTGAGTCAGAGCCCACCTTCTTCAAATATAACTATGCTCTGATTTCTAGCACCATCGTTTAGTTTTGCCTGTTTTTGAATCTCAGACAAAATCCGCTATACAGCTTGTTTTCTTTCGTTCAACATTGTCTGCGATGTCAAATGTGTTGATGTATGTCAGTAGTTTGTTCTTTTTCCTTGTTGTGTAGTGTTTTCCTGCATGAACGATGATTGTTTTAATAATAAGCTGTTTTTCTTTCTTTTTAGAGAAAAGGCTTTTCCTAGCTCTAGAATATTATTTAGTCAAGGATATGTTTTAAACGTTTTCCTGTCTTACATGGGTCTCTAACACATAAAGTAAAACAAGAGCCCAAGTTTCTTTTTCTCCCCGAAAACACGATTTTTAAAAATACACCAATGAAAATGAACTGTGTCTCAGTTGAGCTCCTTTCCACGGAGTTGCGGGGAAGCTGGTCCTGCAGGGTTTGCTCGTAGGACGTCCCCGAATGCTACTTGGACTACGGGAGCGGCAGGGGGGAGCTTCCTGAGTAGCGGGCTCCCTCGCCTGATGCGCGTTTCTGTCTCCTCCCGTCTCCCTGCATCGGCGATTTCCAGTGAGATGAGTCAGAAAACGGCCAAGGAGGGTCCCAGACTCTCCAAAAACCAGAGGTACTCCGAGCACTTCAGCATCCACTGCTGCCCGCCGTTCACCTTCCTCAACTCCAAGAAGGAGATAGTGGATCGGAAATACAGCATCTGTAAGAGTGGCTGCTTCTACCAGAAGAAGGAGGAGGACTGGATCTGCTGCGCCTGCCAGAAGACCAGGTGAGCCGCCCGCCCTCCCCGCTCCGCACCCCGCTCCGCACCCCTCTCCTCCCGCGGTCGGCGCGGGGTCAGGCTCCGACCCGGAAGGCGTTCCAGGGCGACCGGAAGCTGGGTGGGGGAGCAGGGCCTTCCCGCCAGTTTCCAGCTCCAGTCGGCGTCGCTTAAGCAGCCGAGGAGCGCCCTGGCTCCCGCCTCCAGCTTCTTTTGGCCCTCTCAGACCCAGCCGCCGCGCCACGTCCCCTCAGAGGCCCAAGAAACAGCCAGCTACGCCCCCCGCGGTGGTCAGAGCGCCAGCCAAGCCACGGTCCCCTCCGAGGTCAGAGCGTCAGCCACGCCCCCGCCCCGAGGTCCGCCCGCCGCCCGCCAAGCAGCGTCCCCCTCAGAAGGCCAAGCAACCGCCGCGCAGCAGCCCCGTCCGAGGGCCGGGCGCCAGCCGCGGGGGGTCCCCCGTCAAAGCTTCTAGGTTCTGGTAACACCATCTCTTCCCTTTTGCTCCCCACGCCCTAAGGTTAGTAGCTGCGTCCTGCGTTTACTAACCCCCGGCGGTCCCCACGGCCCCTTCCGCCTTGTCAGCAAGCCGTGACGTCACTCCCTGCGTCCAGTCCCCTCCGGTGGCCATACCTGGTGTGGCTCCCGGCTCCTCCCGGAGCTCTCGCGCCTGCTCCAGGAGGCTGTGGCCGTTGCGTCCTCTGTCTGATGGGACGGGAAGTTGTGTCCATTGAGACGAATGACCGCGGTGCCAGGTTGAATAAACGCGTTCCTCCGTGCCGGTGCCTCAGGGCGAGGAGGGATGGGGACTCCGACCGGTGTCCGTGTGTGTAAAAGGAGGGGGTGATGATCCAGTGACCATCCGGCCGCCGTCGGGTGACTCGCTTTCCCTGACGTCAGCCTCAGCGGCGGTGCCAGCCGCCCATTCACGCACTCGCTCAGCCCAGGCCGGAGGGCAGTGGTGCGACCTCGGCTCGCTGCACACCGGAAGAGTTCCGCAGGCCGTGCTGCGGGAAGGGGCTGTGGCGCGAACCGGCCGCGCTGCGTGGGATTGATTCCCCAGGACTGAGTTCAGGAGATGCCTTGTTCAAATGAGAACAGGTGTCGGCTGGGCGCGGTGGCTCACGCCTGTATTCCCAACCCTTTGCGAGGCTGAGTGGGGAGGGGGGATCACGAGGTCAAGAGATCGAGACCATCCTGGCCAACATGGTGGAACCCTGTGTCTACTAAAAATACAAAAAAAAAAAAAAAAAAAAAAAAAAATAGCCGGGCGCGGTGTCAGGCGCCTCTGGTCCCAGCTACTCGGGAGGCTGAGGCGGAAGAATCGCTTGAACCCAGGAGGCGGAGGTTGCAGTGAGCTGAGATTGCCCCACTGCACTCCAGCCTGGCGACAGAGCAAGACTCTGCTCAAAAAAAAAAAAAGAAAAAGAAAAAGAGGTGTCATCGTGTAGGCATCCGTGCCCTAATGTCCTCATAATATGCATGCACCCTGGACCATGAGAGCCATAAGTAGGGAGTTACTGGCTCTGACACAGGAGTTTGGGGCTTTACAAGGGGCGTTAGGCAAAGGCAGGATGACCCATGGAGACAGAAAAGGAGAGCCAGAGACACACATTTACCTACGCTATTTTAGTAGGCCAGTTTGTTTTTTTTCTTTAGATTTTTTTTTTTTTGGGGGGGGGATGGAGCCTTGCTCCATCGCTCAGGCCGGAGTGCGGTGGTGCGATCTCGGCTCACTGCAACCTCTGCTTCCCAGGTTCAAGCCATTCTTATGCTTCACCTCCCAAATATCTGGGACTACAGGGGGCTGCCACCACACCCGACTAAATTTTTTGTGTGTTTGTAGTAGTGATGGGGTTCTGGTCTTGAATTCCTGACCTTGTGATCCACCCCGCTCGGCCTCCAAAAGTACTGGGATTATAGGCATGAGCCACTGCACCTGGCCTATTTGGCCTATTTTTTTTAGTTTTCTTAGAGCAGTTTAAGGTTCACAGAAAAATTAAGGGGAAGGTACAGAGATTTCCCCTATATTCTTGCCCCAACACACACATGCGTGGCCAATTTTTTTTTTACTTTTTAGTCCCTTTACTCTTTGGAATTGAATCTGTTTATAAGTTAGTAGTGGGTATTCATTGTATTTCAGATTCTTATGTCTACTCTGATACCCAGCACTTGTATAGCATCTACTGTGTGTAGATGTCATGTGATGCTTACTGATTTAGTTGGAAGAAGAGTCAATGGGGGAGAATGTTAAAAATGCCCCTAGAGAATGTGGCTTTTTGGTCACTACTAAGGCCTAGATATCTGCATTTTTAGCAGGCATTCACCCCCACAAGGTACAGTTACATAGACAGTACACAGACTACACAGTGAGCAACGCTGACCTAAATTATCCACAAATGAATATTTCAGATAATTTGTGATATGAAGTAAAGAAATGTGAAAAGAGACAAATTTATGGTACCAAAAGTGAAAACATGAAAAAGGCACAAAATTAGGAGAGTTTAATCTGTAAAGGAAGTAACAAGTCACTAAAACTTTAATAGCTAGTTGTATGCCAGGTTCCGTAGTTGTTAATTGAGACCCTCTATAGGAGCCTGAATAGAAAGGGCCTAGCACAGGTAAGTATTGATATGTGGAAGTAGTTAGAAAAATATTTGAAACAGAGGAAATTAATTGTGTAAAAGGCATGTCACCTGTGGTGGCTTTGGGTGGCTGGGGTTCAAGCAGAACATGGAAAGGAGTTAGAAGACAATGAAAGCAAACTTTACCATACCCACAGATTTGTCTGGCCCTAACCTAAACTTAGGAGATATCCTGGTGTTGGCGTGCTTTGACTCCTTCAGTTGACTAGTCTCAGTGGGTATAGAGAAGGTGCCTTCATAGGCTGTTATTACCTCCTCAGCCATGGTCCCTTACCTGGGAACAGAGGATCTGAAAGGCTTCATTAATAATGTCCCATGACTTCACTTAGGCACCATCTGAGTCCTACTTGAGATATTCATTTTTCCTTCTTAGATTTCTGAAGGTTTTCAGGTAACATATTAGAGCCACTTCTTTACCATATTGCCTATTCCTTTTATTGATACTGATTGACTGTTTTGATTCAAAGGAGTGAGAGGCAGGTTGATGGGAAAAATTTGCTCTTAAGCAGAGCTACTAACTTGCACATGAAGAAAGAGTAAAAAAGGTTTTCTGAAGCCAACTTGCTTTCTGAAATGGTGCTATTTCTGAGGTATTGCTTTTAGAGGTTAAATAATTTTGGCAAAGGCCTAATTGGGTTCTTTATAACTCCCTTGGATAGGTCTTCTCAAAAACCAAAGAATGATGAAATCTCAGAAACCGATTATACAATTTCCAGCATCCTGATTAAACATGGTAGCATTCTTAATATTTGATAGAAGGAAACCCAGGCATCTCCCTCTTTTTATTCTGTCCTCTCAATTCTAAGATTTTAGGATTTCACAATGTAGTCATTGCCTTTGGGTTTAACAGGTGTATTCTGGGCCTTTTTTCGTTTCAGTGCTCTGCTTTTGGGAGCTGGGGGATTTGTGGTTCTTTGAAAACTGCTGTGGCTGTGGGTGGTAATTTGGAGTCAATCAGTCACATATATGGGGCAGTGCTATGTGTGCCTTTGACTCATTTTTTTCTGCACAGCGTGTTTTATTAAATTGAGCCCTGCACACAAGCAGCCTGGAAGGCTGTGATTTTCCAAGTCACAGCAGAGCTAGGGAAAAGGCCTGAGTTCTTTGCTTTCTGTTCAGGCTCTTGTTCTGCCTGTGCCTCAGGTTGCGTTATTGCTTTTATGAGTTTGGGTGACTGAACTCTTGAATCTTGCCCTAAGTATGCCGTATAGTCTGTCCTATCTGGGAGCAGGCCTTTTTACATCTTGGTGGTCCCTATATCACAATGTGTATGCAAAGCAGATGCTTTTGCAGAGGCCTGGGTTAGCCAGAGAGGCCTTCGGTCCTGGGAGCTGTGTATTGTTTTGCAGTGTGATAGCCTCTGCCTGGTCGCAGGTCCTTACCTGGTCCAGACCACATGGTTAACTACTCCCTCTCTGATAGCCTTAACCCAATTGTCTCTCATTCCTTCAGCACTCGTTTTATAAATCCCCAATTCTGGATCAAGCTCACAACCTGCCTGCATTGGTTTTTCAACTGCTGAGCATGGTCACGTGTGCACGGAGCTGCTGAGCAGTTTGGGGAAAGCTTTGTAGCCTGGTGGGTTGGTGCCACCACAAAGGGATGAACCCCAGCCACTCCCCAGACTGTCCTGGCTCCGCCAGCCCCCACACATTCATCAGAATATACATCTGTCTTTAAATCCTTCCCCTCGGCTTCAGGCTTACCACTGAGAAGAAAGTGTCATAAGTCTTTGGCTCACACGAGGACAACTACCACATGATTGTTCTGCAAAATATTAACTCCCTCCAAGATTGTGATTATCCCCAAATGTGAACTGGAATTGAATCCACCTTGTAAACCAATCCCTAGAGCCTTGGTAACCATATTTCATAACCATTAAGATGACATCAGTACCTGGCAATTTTGAACAATTACCACCATGGTAATTCTAATAGTATTTAGGACCTCTGTGATTCTTTACATCCAAAGAATGCTCATGTCCATTCTCTATTTTGATGATACAGTACATCAGTCAATAGGCCATAAGGAAAGTGGAGCCATATCTTGAAATGAGGATATGTAGAAGGCACAGGAATGAACTAACTTTCTTCTCAAACCCTACATGACCCTGAATTATCTGTTTCCTCTCTTCAGCTATGTGGGCAGTCTTTATAATTTTAACCTTTCAAGCTGTGCTATAATATAATGACTAGAGCATTTTATGTAGGACATGACTTTTGTGTACTAGTGACCTATTATTATTTTCCTGTTTGGGGTTTTTCAGGGTGAATGATGTGGGCTATTTTGTGGAAACAGTCTAGAGGGTAGGGGCATTTATTCTTTGACACATCTAGCTTGTTAGACAGCAAAGTGGGCTGCAGCAGCAAGGTATAATCCCTCAGGAAAAGAAGGGCAAGTGCTAGCACCTGGAAGTGGGGCTGAGCACAAGAGCGGAAAGGGCAAGGGGTTGTGAGCAAGGCACCCGTAGTGTCTGCTCTGATGGTTACCTGTGGCCTTCATGTTGCTTTTCCTAAAGAAAGCTGAATCCAGTCTATATATCAACAGTGCTTTCTGTTGGATTTGTTGGGCTGCTCTCTCACTCAGTCTTTAAACTCTCTGTTCTCTTGGTTTCTGTGACTCTCTTCTTTCTTTTCTCTGCAGGAACTTTCCTCCTCCATCTTCTTGTGGGTGCTTCCTTTTCTGCCAATTGCTTATTCTTGAGGTGCCCTAGGGTTCCATTCTGAGCTCTCTACTTATATGATTTTGCCTTCTCTTGTGGTTTTAATTGTGACTCTCATGCTGATGACTTCTAAACCTTAATTCATCCTTGACATTAATATATGAGCCTATTCACTCAGCACATCAGTTTGATGTTGGAAAACTTAATCTGTCTGCACCTGACTTCATTCCTACAAAGACTTGTTCTTTTTTTGTTTGCTGTATCAAAAAATAACACAGCTGTCCAACTAATCCTCAAAGTTGGAAACCTTAGCACCATTGTAACTTCTGATTTTCCCCTGCATATAAATGTCTGCCAATTTGACTTTCTGATGGGAAGGGGTGCAGGGTTGAGAATAGGCTAGAAACAAAGTAGAGGGAATGGAGATAGTTGACAAAATAGGGCTCCTCCATAGCACATATGGAAAAGCTGTTAGGTTGTACGAAGTAGAGAGAGACCCATTAATAGGCATTAAGATAGAGGCAGGTCATGCCAGAGGATGAGTGAGCTAGAAGCTTAAGAAGATTGGAATGTTAGAGACCAGGCTTCTAGGCAGTAGTTGGGGCTGGCTGACCTCAGCTCAACAGAGCTGTATATAAATCATTTGTTCTTAAGGAGCTCCTTCTCCAATAAAGGAAACAGATTGCCACCTCTGAAATCATCAGTGGAATCACAACTCCACATCCACACTCTGCTTCTCTTCCAACTTGTTGCCAAATGCCCTCACAGCAACTGTTCTTAAACTTTACCATGCTCCTCCAGTGCTCTGACTCCTCCATTTTTATCTCCATCTATCAGACTCTTCACTCTCCTCCCTTTGCAAATTAGAAATGATATCCCAACATTTTAAGCTCTTTCCCAAATACTCTAGAATCCCCTGCCTTCTGAATATCTGTTTTGCACTTTTACACCCCTGGGAGAACCCCAGCCTTGGATGAACCCAACTGTCTACCTTCACCATAGTTGTTTTTGGGCAGCTAAGTATCACTGGGGAAAAGCACACAGCAGGACAACAGTAGCTGGCTTTAAGCAGAATTCTGTTTATCCTATCACCAAGCAGTTTCCTTTTGGGCAGTCATAGTTCAATTGCATGCATTCAGACAAAAAAAGGAAGCATGGGCCTCAGAAGCATGCATGTGTGGTTTATATGCACACACACATATTCCACATGTATCAGGCTTACTGAAGTCTAATTTACATATGGTAAAATTCAACTCTTTAGGCATGCCTTTCTATGCACATAGTCGTATGACTACTGCCACAAGTGAGATATAGAATATTTTCATTGCCCTTCAAAATTTCCTTGTATTTCACCTTTGCAGTCAACTCTCTAGCCCCTAGTAACCACTGATCTAGCTTCTGTTCCTATAGTTTTGCCTTGTCTAGGATTTCATGTAAGTGGAGTTATATAGTATAGCCTTTTGAGTCTGGCTTCTTTTACTTAACATAATACTTTTGAACCATATTGTTGCATATATATATGCATCCATGTGCAACCATGGCCCAAGATTTTAATCTCTTTCACAAATACCCTAGAGTCCCCTGCCTTCCAAACATCCGTCTTACACCCCTGGGAGAACCCCAATCTTGGATGAACACAACTATATATATATATGCATCCATATACACTGGCATCATTCCAACAATTGGAAATTAAAATGAAAAAAAGGCATGAATTGAAAAGGTTTGAGTCTGAGCTCTGCTGCCTGTGGATTTCCTTTGTCTGAATTACTTATTCTAAGTCACATTTTTCCCATCTGTAAAATGAAGATATTATCTACTTCATTATTCATCATATTATAGTACTAGGTAAGTGAATGTTATTGGAATAATTATTTAATAATGGATACATCGTGTCATTTAACCCTAACTACTAGCATATTATTTCCAACTCAGTTGCCTCCCCTGGTTGATTTAGAGTTCAGGGGCTGTTACTATATAAACTAGTCATCCCTATACCATCAGTGTGGCTGCCATTGCTAGTAAAGTGCCAGTTAGATAATTCGATGCTCATATTATCTGGGATGCCACAGTGGCCGATTGCAGTGATACTTGCAGAGGGTGATGCCTGGGGTCTGTGGGCTTCCATGCTAGTCTCAGCATTTGGGTTTTCTATTCAGCAGGATCTGTGGGTAGTTTGAAAACACGCAGGCTGCCACATGTCTGGAGGTCATACAGCAATCCAGAAAGTGTAAAGAGAGTCCTTCCTCAAATTTCAAGGGATGTGTTCCAATCTTCCAGGCTACAATTCACTCTACAAATTTTAATAACATATTTCTGCATTTAGTTTTTCTGGTATCCTCAATCCAGTTTGAAGGGCATCAGCATTGCTAGCTTGATACATAATTTGGGATTTTAAAAATCCTATTGCTAATACCTGAATATGAATTTTATTTCTAATATGAAAAACTTTCCAAATTACAAAAAAGCTGTGATCCTCATAAGTTTGGTTCTAGAATAAAATGATGTGACACTCCTAATCCATGCATTTTGGTTTTTGTGTATTTGTTCTTTAAACTATGACCTTTGATGACACACTGAAACTATTCAACATGGCCTCATTTCAAAGGCAGTCACAGAGTTCTGCTGCCTAAATAAATTAAAGCTGATATCACACAGCATTTCTGTTGGGTAAGCTTGCCAGCAATGCTTGTCTGGGCCACATATATATAATGTCTTTATTGGATGTTGTTTATTTCCTTCTTGAACATGATTTATTCCCCCATCAAAATAGGAACATGTCAATATGTTCACAATTTTATAAGTGTATACACTCTATGTGTATATGTATGTACATTCACATTTTTATGTCTATAAGTAGTAAAACTTTTTTTCCAGGAGGAGGTGTACTTTAATTTCCTTTGTGTTTTTCCTTTTTTTTTGAGACGGAGTCTCCCACTGTCACCCAATGGCACGATCTCGGCTCTGCAACCTCTGCCTCTTAGGTTTAAGCGATTCTCCTGCCTCAGCCTCCTCAGTAGCTGGGATTACAGGCACCCACCACCAGACCCAGCTAATTTTTTGTATTTTTAGTAGAGACAGGGTTTCACTATGTTGGCCAGGCTGGTCTTGAACTCCTGACCTTGTGATCTGCCTGCCTCAGCCTCCCAAAGTGCTGGGATTACAGGCATGAGCCACCACACCCGGCCTCCTTTGTGTTTTTCTGTGTTTCAAAATTATCTACAATGATTAACCAGAAAATTAATATTATAATTATAATAATTATACATAAAATAGAACTTTTAAAGAATGTCTTTTCTAGGCTCGGGCCAGGAAAAAATATTATCATATTATTTTTGACCAGAGATTGCCAGATTTAAGAAATTAAAGAGAGGGATTTTGCAGAATAACCTCAAAGCTAGTCTCAGAATTCACAATTACATTAACTGAGCTCAGAGCGAGAGAGACAGAGTATATATTACCTACCAATGTCATGTATTTTTCTTTTTCTGTTTGTAAACCAGATTGAAAAGAAGGCTTAGGCCAACCCCAAAGAAGAAGTGACCAAGGAGGAGTTTAAAGTGAATGGATGGTCTCGGCTCCTGGACTCACTGCTTCACAACCCATCTACCCTTGGACGAGTTATCTGGCTTCAAATATTATGCAAGGGCAAACACCTGCTGATGCAGCAACTGCTGATGCTCGTTGTCCCCATGGCATGAGGGCCTCAGGGCAGCCTGCCTGGAGGTGAGCAGGGGTATCTCTCTGTCTTATACTCCAGTCAGGGGGTTCCAGCCACACCTGCAGGCTCCAGAGCTCAGTGCACAGTCTTTTCTTCCCCAGGATGTGCACAGGCCTCCAGGGTCTTTCATGACTCAGGGTCAGGGTGGCTCAAGTACCAGTCCACATGTTGTCCTCCAGATATTCCTTCCATCCCTTGCATCCTGTTGCTCAGCCTGACTTTTAATTGTTAGCTTTCTCCTTTGTAATTAGTCTCTATCCGGGTTTCTCTCTTCCTCTGTGCCATCTGGTTTCCTTAATTAGTTCCCTGTGCCAGTCCATAGTCAGAACCATAATGGACTCTGGGGAAGTTATTTTCTGAGTAAGATACTAGGCTGCCATATGATCCAGAGATGCAAAGAAATCCCCAGGGAGTGTAGGAGTTGTCTAAATCCATGTATCAGATGTAGCCAGCGAGTTGGGTCAGAAGCAGAGAGAAAAGACATGAAAAGCAACCCGTTTCCACTCCTCACGCCCCTGTCTCCATCCTTACATGGGACTTTTTGAACATCTTTTCCTGGCTCAGCTAGGGTGAGAGCAAGTCCGCCTTTGAGCCTTGCTGAGCCCGTCTGAACAATCCCAGTTCTAGAATTAACTGCTTTTAAATTGTGTGACCTTGGGAATGTTATCTGGCTTCAACCACAATGCCCTACCTTAAGTCCCTCTCCCAAGTGATCCTAGATACAGGGCTGCTTCCCCCGAAACCGTCTCCACCTCAGGACACAGGCTCATGGCCTTATGACACTTCACGACCAGAAGTGGTGCTCAGAGTTCCTAATTCCATGTGTAACCCCCTAATTCCTGGGTAAGCCTGTGACCTGGTCCCCCCAGTGCTTTCTTTGGCTGGTCCCTCCATATTTTCATCTGATGTGGAGTGAGATAAGGAAAAATAGGAGAGGAGCTTTCCCCTGGGGGAGAAGAGAAGTGTGGAAATGATGAGTTATAGTAGGTTAAGCAGTCTAAGATTCCTCTCCCTATGTAGGAGGCCGTTTCCTCATGTGAGGGGGTTTAAACCCAATTATAATGGGACAGAGTTGGGCGTTGACTTCCCATCTCTTCTCTCTGTTTTGTTCCCACTATCTGTAGCCCAAAAATCTTGGGGAGGACTTTGATCTTCAGTATGGGCTCTTGGTCAGGGCCAAAGGAACTAACCCCAATCCTTATTCCACCTGGCTCTGCCACATCCCCTACACACAAACACATGCTGCGGGACGGTTTGCCCCTGGGTCAAGTGGATGATCCTTAGATACCTTGTGCTCCTGTGGACTGGGGTGAGTGTGTGTGTGTGTGTCGGGAAACTTAGCTTTGAGAGGTTGTCTTTGGGCTCTCATTTTCTCTCCCAGGCACAAATATTGGGTGGCAGGGTCGGGTGGGGAGGCTTCTCCAAGTCCCATGTCAGGTGCTGCCCCCTGAGGAGCTTGACTACTGAAGCTGATCATGAGATGACTGTACGCTGATACACCTTCAGGGACCTGGCCTTGACTTAGGGCTCCACTGTATCCTCAGCAGTGGCCTTGCAGGAGACCCTCTTGGGTTGCTTTCCCTATTCAGCCTAGAGTTGGGATGGTGAGAGAAGAGGGATTGGAGTGAATCTATCTCTGTTCAAATTCCAGCTGGGATTACTCGAGGAGTCTTCCTGGCTTGTTTTGGGCCCAAACTTGGCTGCATTATTTATTGGCTCCCAAAGTCAATAAACTTTGGGATTGAAGAGTGAAAAGATGCAGGCAATGAATTTTTCCACACACTCCTCCCCAACCTCTCCAACGCTTTTCTACTTAGGAGACCAGTGGAAGGGAGGAGAGGCCTTGGGGACAAGGCTCATTGTTCTTCCAGGCTTGGTCCACTCTGCTTTTGATTCTGAAGCTCTTTCTCTACCCAGCGAGACTAAGCTTTCTTGCCTTCTTTCTGTTCTTTCTTTTTGTACATGTAGATGGTATGTTGTGATGTATTCTCAGTGCCTGTGCCCACCTTGGAACTCTGTTCTTGCTGTTCATGCCACATGTGATACTGTGGGCCAAGATCTTTGCACGGGTACCTCAAATATCATCTCAGAGGTGCTTCCCTTGAAAACTCGGTGCTATTTCTATAGTTGCTTTGTTTGATCACTCTAAGTTTTGTTGTCTTCATAGCACTTATCACTCTCTGGAACTATTCTGTTCATTGATTCACTTGCTTAATGCTTGGCTTTTTCCTGTCCTAATGTAAACTCCGTGACTGCCAACACCTGTTTACTTGCTACAGTACCCCCGTGGCCACCCACCTCCCCATTCCTGGCACTAGTAAGAACTCAATAAACACTTGTTGATGGAATGAATGTTTGTTTGTTGTTTTTTATAGGAATGTTTTTTCAAAAGTTCAGATATTTTCAAGAAGTCAAAGGTGTCTATTGTATTTAGCAACAGGGAACTGTTGGTGACCATGTAGGACACTCTCCGTATGACATAAATGGGAGGTGAGGAACAGGAATTTGCAATTATAGATGCAACTTGCTCCACTAGGCTTGACTTGGAAGGAAGGCAGAGGGGTAGGGCAAGGGCTGGAGTGTTGCACTTACTGAGAAGGCACGTGAGCACATGGAAGTGCTGCTGGGAGGGTGGTGGCGGAGTGGGTGTGTGAAGGAGGGGTGGATCTCTGATGGAGCCAGCATTGGAGGAGGTGAGGGGGCCAAATCGGGGCCAGTGAGGATCAGGCATGGAGCAGGGGTGCCTTTTCACTGGAAAAGAGGGAAGGAGAAAAGGAGAGTGTGGATTCTCGTGGATTTGCAGACTTAGTAGCAGGACATTGAGGCAGTTTCTGCCTGTGGTTTTGATTTCTCCTGTAAAGTAGGAGATGAGGTGGCCTGATGGGGTGCTGGTGTTGGGGTCAGAGGCATGAGGATGAGAGAGAGGGTTATAAAGACATCATTTCAAATCATGTATTTGAAATTGTCTATAGAATTCTTTCTCCAGATGAATTTGTATTTTTATTTATTTATTACATATTCAAGATAACATTTTGCCACTACGTTTTTGCCCATAACCTCATATTTAGATTTAAATTCTAGATCTAAACTTGAGGCTCCTATGGTTTCAGGTGGAAGAAATAAGAGTTGGAGAAAGAAATGCAGAGTCTAATCTTCCCAGTGAATAAAGGTTCATGAGGAAACTTTGATGAGGGGAAGCTATAAAAATTCCACCAGATTGCAGGGAGATGGAGCTGTGCTCTGAGACAGGAATTTGCTCCCTGTCCATCTAGGCTGCTGTTCTTACACCAAAGAGTGAGTTATAAAAGGTTAAGCAGTCCAATATTTCTCTCCCTGTGTAGGAAACCATTTCCTGATGTGAGGTGGGTTTGAACCCAATTATAATGGACTTAAACTCAGGGCTGGAAACTCAGGGCTGGAAGGGCCCTGGCGGGGGAAGGGGGCTTCCTGCCTGACTCCACTGCACAGGTCTCTGTCCCGTTAATACCACCATTGCCAGGTACTTACTATCTCTGCTTGAGTAAAATGAAGTGTCCTTAGTGGACAAAGATGATACTGTTGACACAAGAGTAGGGTGTGCAGTTGTTGCTTGGAGAGAATTTGCATCCTCTTATTGCAGTACAGGTACACACTTGCAGGAATGCTTGGGTAAGGAGAGTGATAAAATAACTTCTTATCGAGCATCAACTATGCATTCACCTTATATCACAGGGTACTTTGTGTTTGTAAACGCGAAACAGGAGAAGTTGTCATGACCCCCATGGCCACTGAAACCATGGCCTTTACCGTACCACCACCATGTGGCAATCCAGAAGTTTCTAAACAGAGAATGGTTTAGAGTACCCAGGGGTACTTGGAGATGCCACTGTATGAGATAAGAGGAAGGTGGAGCCAGCAGGACTCCAGGCCACACCTTCACATCAACAAAAGTAGTGTTTAGTGTCTGTGTTGACTTCTAACTTTATGTAGATAAAGGATTCCACTGGAGCCAAAGAGTCTGACTACACTTTCACAAATGCAACAAATATTGATAGAATCCTTATGTCAAGTGACTTTCTAAATGGTTTACTGCATTAAAGAGTGTACTATTTGACAATGCAGGTTTGAGTTTAGTTGGCTGGTATTTCAGTGACTATTCATTTCCTCTGAGGCAACAGTTTACCTATCACCAAGTTCAGTGCTTCGACCTTGATCAACTGACTGGGTTTCT
The DNA here is from genome assembly GCF_049354715.1 of Callithrix jacchus. Classification (NCBI taxonomy): domain Eukaryota; kingdom Metazoa; phylum Chordata; class Mammalia; order Primates; family Cebidae; genus Callithrix; species Callithrix jacchus. The sequence continues at coordinate 77,337,879 of NC_133518.1, forward strand.
CCAAAGTACAGATGAGCAAAAGAACACAGATTAGAAAACAGTCCTGATAATTAGTCCTGCATTTTTAGTTTTAAACAGATTTATGTAAAAGCATTATATTTTACAAGGCACTAAAATCCGTTTCTGTTGCCCAAGCTTCATTGACATATAAACGACATTGGTAAACACAAAATAGGTTTGAGGAGAGTGGAGAAAATAGGAATCTACAGCTTAAGTCGTGGTCTTACTTCATAGCAAATCTGTTATCTATCAGATTTCTATCGTTTGGCGCAAAAAGATCTCTTAATAAAACTAAGTTCTAAGAAAGTATTAGATAGTCTGATTACCAACATTCGTATTGGATTTTGAAGCATATGAACTCTCTTACGAGTCAATTCATAATCTGAGGCTGGAGATCTGTGGGACCCAGTAGTGGTATCTGGAGAGGCTGGTGGGTCCCTCTCTAGAACCCAAAAGGTGTAAGGATTTTGTAGAGGGAAAGGTAAATAATGCCAAGTAGCTGGGGTCTAGGAAGAAAGTTTTCTCTTGGGCAAGAGGGTGTAAGTTCCTAAAGTTCCTTCAGCGGGATGTTGGTCCTTTAGTTAGGAGGTTTAAAATCACCAGGAAGAAAGGGTGAGGAGAAACGTCTGGGCCCATGTTTGAGAGGGTGGCTGATGGTTGTGGAAGTTCTTTCTTCGATGAGTTAATGATGCATATTTCTGATAAAGACGGGAAGTTATTTATGTCAGCATTAACTAAATCTACCCTTCATGCAGAAAGGAAGAGCTCCTGGGCCATTCTCTATTAATGAAACCATACCATTGTCGATATTAGAGTGTCTGTGAAATACACTGAAAATACTTCCCTGTCTCAGGTAGTGGCCAATGCTACCTCCAGGCAGTTTTCCTTGATTAATGATGCAATGGAGATATCCTATTGCATCCACCATCAAGGAGAGTTGGGCAGTCTGTCATTCAGAGGAAGTGGGACTCAATAGACATTCTGACTATGTATTAATCCAGTCATGTTTACATGCAGGTCAGAGGGCAAAGCTTTTCTTTACACCTCATATATCCTTCTCTTCCTAGGTGGAAGTCCATTCACAACTACTTCACTGCTAGCAGACCTTTTTCCTAACAAGAACAGGTGGATGGCAGAGTGGGGATTAGAACACCTCAGCACTCACAGGGGCGTCCTATGGGAGCCAGGCTGGCTTCTAGGACATCTTACTGATGGAAGTTATTTAGTGGATCTTGGATTTGATTTGATTTTTCTAATCTCTTAAGCACATTGATCTTTGGGTTTGTTGCCTGTAATTTTTGTCTTAGGAAGGCAGCATCCTTCTTTCCTGGAAGAAATCTTGATGCATAAGAAGAAAAGACCTGGTATCCTGCCCTGTTTTTGTTCTCATGGAGAGTCAACAGATTTTCACATAATCTGCTTTTACTATAACTCACCCTCCATTTCCTGAATTCTTTGTGAACATCCCTTTTTCCTGTGAGCTGACAGCTTCTGTTCTTTTTCTTGGAGCTTAGGAGCTTTTTGAGTCAGATCCTTTAGCAAAGCCCTCGTTTTCTGCCGATGGAGATCATTAAGGATCTTTACCGCCAGCTTCAAGAGTTTGCATTTATTTTCAACTAGAGCATCGACTGGCTGCAGTAAAACAAATTTTTCCAAGTTTAAAATTCTTTTCTTCCAGCTGATGCCTCGCTGGCAATTATTTGGCTTAGACTACAAATGGCATCGTTTTTTTTTTTCCAGTTCTTGTTAATATGGATTTTGGCATTGTCTGATGAGCCTACCTTTTCATCTTCTTACCATGGTATTCTGCCAGTTAACCCTTTGTTTTCAAATCATCTAGTTCATTTCCTTTCCTAGGAGTTTTCTCCTCTGACTCAAAGATCAAGATCACGTGGTTTCAGCTATCTAGTGTATCTATTCATCACTACAATGCATTATTTTCCTAAACCACAGCTTCTTTCTGAGACTTGAGATCTTACCGGATCTGCTCACTACCTCAGTAGGTAGAGGGTGGGACAGGAGCAGTTAAGGGCAGAAAGAGGCCACAGCCTTCTATTTACTGCAGCCTCCACGTACCCCTCCAAACAATCTGTACTGCCACCTCCTTCTCTTCTAACTCCTATTTTCCATCTCTTTCTTCACCTCAATGCACACACATCTCGGATCACAATAACTTTCTTTTTTTTTTTTACAACTTAAATTTGCAGACCTTGGTTTATAGATTCATAGCAGAGCTACTTAACAACCTTTCTATATTTTTATTGCTCTGGACTTATACCCGCTTCATGCTTTCTCTCTCCAGATCTTGTCCCTGGCTGTTAACTCTGATTCTTCCCAAACCAGCCCTACGCTGACTTAACACAGCTTCCTACCATCAGACCGCCAGCAATGATGCCTGGTAAGGGTGCTGACCCACAGCCAGGTGCATTCTTTCTCCCAGTCTCTCTAATTCCCAAATGGTCTGATGACACAGTTACATTAGATTACGTTGGATTAGTTCTATCACTGCTGAATCTGCTTCCTTAACTTGTGTTCAACTACAATTTTAACTTACTATTACTTGCATTGTTTTAAGTCTTCAAAAGTCCTCAGTTAATATTTGAACACAGCTTCTCATGTGACACTTTTCCTCTTCTGGCCTAAGTTTCTTTTTGGTGAGCTCTTGGGGTACTATTAAGAGAATTTCTGCAGTCTAGAGAAGGAGGAGGGAGCATCTGGTGCCAAAGTACCAAATGTGTTCGTGAGTGTGTGTGTGTGTGTGTGTGTGTGTGAGAGAGAGAGAGAGAGAGAGAGAGAGAGAGAAGAGAAAGAGAGAGGGAAAGAGATTGATCTTTTTATTTCTTGTAGCTTTCTTCTTTCTGCTGCTTGTGTTTTGGGAGAGGTGAATTTCCTCCCTTCAATTCCCTATGTCTCCTTGCTCAAAATCATGCTGACAGGAGGTCATGGCTCCTGATACAGTAAACCTTAGGATGGTCCTTACCCATGCCAGAGGTTTGGCTGGCAATTCACACTAATTTCTTCTCCCTTATGACTTGCAAAACTCAAGTACTTGTGAAAATGAAAAAACTTCAGTGTACATATCTCACCCAACAAGGCTTTATAAAGCTGCTTCTGCTTCTCAAGGTAGCTCTCCTCTCTCTTTCTCTCTTTTTCTCCATTTTTTTCCTTTTCTTGGGACAGAGTCTTGCTTTGTTGCTCAGGCTGGAGTGTAGTGGCACAATCTTGGCTCACTACAGCCTCTGCCTCCCAGACTCAAACAATTCTCATGCCTCAGCTCCCCAGTAGCTGGGATTATGGACACGTGCCACCACACTCAACTAATTTTTCGTATTTTTAGTAGAGATAGGGATTCACTATGTTAGTCAAGGTCGCCTTGAACTCCTAGCCTCAAGTAAATCCTCCGGCCTCCGTCTCCCAAAGTGCTGGGATTACAGGTGTGAGCCACACGCCTGTCCAGGCAGCTCTGTATGCTAAACATTAAGGTACCATTAGGATAGAACTAATTTAGAGCAATGTTATATAGTGACGTTCTCATACAGGGAGTGCAACAGCCAAGTTCGTTATACCAGGACATTATTTATACAGGGGAAAAATCAGGCTTATGTGTGTATGTGAATATAGAATTTATTTTGTCTTAAAATCTGAGCCTCCTGTTTAAAGTGTTTTAAGGGACTAAGCAACTTTTGCTCTTCACTCTTAATGCTTTTTCTTTCAGAGCCTACCTTTCATGGAACCCTGCAGCACTAAACACTTCTATATTTGTAACATATTTAAAAGCTAAAAATAAAAGTGTCTGCTCCCAAGCTCATGGGCAAGTCCACTCATCACAAGTGTTGCTGTGGCCGACAGGGTCAATATTTGCTGATTCAGTAAATAATGAAATAGTATTAAAGATAAAGTCATTTAGGGTTTTACTGAGAATGTAAAAACTCAAAAATGAAAATTCCAACTAAAAAGCAGAGGATCCAAATCATAACTTTTGATGCCGACACTCTTGCAGCTACCTCAGAGCATAGTGTATGATACCATCTTCTCCTCTTATGCTACCATCTCTTCCACCCACATGGGGCTTGATGCCAAGAATCACAGGTGCACTGCACATAACCTGTGTTGACAGGTGCTCACTTTAATTGGTTGATGGTCTTGTGGTGGTGAGTGGGTGTGGGAGTAGGGTGTGTCTGGACTAAAGGTATGGGATCAGGCTAGGTCTCACATTCTCACCGGAAATAGGAGTTGACCACAGCTGCTATTGCTTCTCCGTCATTGGGAGAGGTGATATGTAAGGTGGTTCAGAGTGAGAAACCTGGATTTTCTGTTTGAGGATTATTACTTGTGTGAACTTTGACAAAGGATTGAAGGTCTCTAAGCTTTATTTTACAAGTCAAGACAATAAAAAAAATCAACCAATTAGCATAAAGCTTGCATGTAGATAGCGCTCATACAGTAAAACAAAAAAAAAAGTTGCTTATTTATATAGCACTATTTACTATTTGCATTTGCTCTTATACTTATTTGCATACTTGTTAATTACTTGCCCCCATCACTAGAATGTAAACCTCATAAGAGCAAGAACCATGGCTTTATGCCTTGATGTTGTTCCTCATTTCTCCCCCCAATTATTGGGTATGGGCGAGTGCTGTTTCCCGGAATGTCTGGAAACAGTTTTGAAAGCATGGCCTTAAATCCCCTTCTGATTGCTTTTTAAGCCATGATGCTATTGATTTGGCAGAGTATGGACTTGGTTTAATTTCTACTCTACTACAATAAGCAGATTTTGCCTAGAAATGTTCCATTTTTGTAATTCATTTTTAAAAGATAATTATAATAGCAAGAAAGTAATTATTATAAAAGTAAGTATCTCTTAAGATGCACACAGTATCAACTTTTACATAAAAGGTTCCATATGCTTTAAGATTTGCAGTAAGTTGCCAACCCCTTTGCTAAAACTTTCAGGTTGCTTTTGCCCTCCAGCTCAATCAGTTATTCAAGAATTACATCTGTGATTTAGGCAAAAATATGACTTACATGTCCTGGTCCCTAGTGGGGAATAAAGCACTTGAGGGGCTGCAGCTAGAGACCCTGTGCTAGCCTAGGACCAAGTGCAAACTAATGTCATCCATTTGGAGCAAAAGAAATGGGCAGAGTACTTCTGCTGTGACCAGTGAGTTTTGGATGCACTGCAGTCCTCTGCTTTCATTATTCAGAGTATCTAGAAGTAGATGATCGATACAAGTCATATCTTCCACAAGAACCCTGGCCACTATTCCACAGAGTGACTCTCATGATCAAGGTGCTTGGTGCTACTTAAGCTAACAAAAAATTGGCTTTCACCAAACGATAATCACTAATCTAAAATCCTTGGATGTTACAAATCATTTTTCCTCTGCCCTGGGTGATATTTCTATGGGCATTTTTATATAGGCTTATCTGTAACTAATATTTATAAAGTAACATTTCATTGGAGTATATTAGCCTCTCAAAATAGTATAGAGATTAGTATAATCTGATATCTATTTTGATATTTAAAAACATTATCTGATTCGTAAACATACACTCAATTTCTTCTTAACATATGGCCTAAATCTTGACTTTTTGCTAAATTTTAATACCTTCCCACAAGAGCAAATTTAGTACATTAACACACCTTCTAGCTGTTGGCATTTTGAAAGTATTGGCTCAAAGAAAGTGTCAGGAAAATGGGCAAGAACGCTGTAATCTTGGAAAGAGCATGGAGTTATGTAACAAAAACTGGGCTGGGACTGGTTTTATTTCTCACTAGCTGTATGAGTTTGAGAAAGTCATTTAACCCATCTGTGCCTCAGTTTCTTAATGACTGACCTGCCTTTCCTACAGTGCAATTGTACAAACTGAGGGAAATAAAGTTTTAATTTATCCCTGCAGAGTCCTGATGGCTAAGAAAAAAAGAAAAGAAAAGAAAGAAGAATTTAAAAACATTAAAAATATTTTAATCTAAAGGTTAGCACACCTAGATGAAAATATGTTTTCTGAGGGGTTATCATAAAGAGGGGGAGGGACTGGGATTGCCATCCTTCAGACACCTACCCACCATTTTTGGTCAAGGAGCAATATCTTTGTGAAGAAAGGAGAGAGGCCAGTTGGGGGTGCTCGGATATAATCACTGGGGAAACTACTGTGGGTTGAACAGCTGCATGTAGAAATGTAGTTTGACAGGTTTTCCTGCCCATTAGCACTTGGAAGATGCCATCCCATTGTCTTCTGACCTCTATAATTGCCACTGAGAGATCTGCTGTCAGTCTGCTTATCCTTCCATGGTAAGTAAATTGTGTTTTCTCCTTGTTTTTAAGATTGTTCTCTTTGTCTTTGGTGTTCTGAAGTTTCACTATGATGTCACTAAGTGTAGATTTATTTTTATTCATTCTGCTCAGGACTCAAGTCTCTTCAGTCTGAAGATATATGTCTTTCTTCAGGGACACGTGGGAAAAAAAGGTGTCGCACAACCATCAAAATGGCAAAAATAAAAAAAAGTCAAGTGTTGGCAAAGATGTGGGGAAAATTCTCATAAGCTACGGATGAGAATTTATAAACTATTATGACGCCTTTAAATTGCAATCTGGGGATACTGGCAAAGGAGTCAATTGTATAACCTGTGACGAAGCAATTACAATTTTAGGCACCCGTTCTAGAGAAAACTTGAATTCACAGAAAAAGGAGACACATAAATCTGTTCAATGAATCATTGTTTGGCATTAAAAAGAGAAGAGAGAGTTAAAAATTTTTAACCAAAATGTCCACCAATAAAATGAGTGAATCACCTGTGGTATATTCATAAATAAAAATCTTAAATAGCAGTTAAAACAAATCAGATATACACACATTAAATAGATAAATTTAGAACACAAAATGAGGAACATAAAAAGCAAATAGGAGATGGCAAATGTAATATAATGTCCTATGCATAAGTTAACAAAGCACAGTAGTATATTGCATATTGCCCAGTAAGCAGAAGCTGTAAGGTCTCACACTTTCCGTATAATGCAATAGAATAAAAGTGACAACAAAGTAAAAGGGTATCCCCAAAATGAAGCTATCCTTTCAGGAAAAAAAATTTTTAAACAACTCCTGGTTTGAAGAAATAACAGAAAGTAAAAGCTATCTATAAATGGTTAACAATATTAGGTGGACATACTTGTTTGAAGAGATAGATGGAATATAGATGAAAAGCCTGGGGTATCTTCAAGGTTATACGTCTTACAAACAAAAATACTTGTTTGGGTTCAGTCTTGGATCTGGTCTCGTTCCTGTGGCTCCAGATGATTTCTGACATGGAGAAAAACGGGAAAGAGTTGAAATACATCCTTCCACCCAAACCCTCCTTTAGTAATAAGTAAGAAAATGTAGAAGAAAATAGAATGTTGCAGAATGTGGAGGGATGTAACATGGACAGTACTAGGGTCGAGGGAAGCTTAGGTTACAGGAAAGATAGAGCATTAGGAACCATCTTGTGCTAGGAACTGCTGTGGCCAAGCACAGTCAGATGCCAAAAGATCCAACAAGGCCATGGCTCTGTGCCCTTGAGTGAGCACAACCATCCCTAGCCAAGTTTAAGAGGCAAGTAAAAATATGGGGGCAATGTCAGACAAAGTCTTGTTCAAGTTACGGGGCTAGGATAAGAGAGAATGCCACAGAGTAGGGAGGAAGAGTGATAGATCCAGGTGGAATACAGCTCAGAGTGCCATGGCCCCAGGAAGAGGAATCAGGCAAGTACTGTCCCAAGGCAGCTGGAGGGTGAGGGCAGAGTGTCCTGGCTTCCTTACTCGGGGATACCATGGCTATCTGGAAATGCCAATAAAAAGGCAGGAAATTTTGACTGGATGTAATCTTCAGGCAGAAATGTTTCTCTTGCCTAAATTTAGGTGCTAAATAAACAACAGAATGGTAACCTCTTCTATGAAGCGTTTCCAGTGTTGGGATATCTGAGGCCATTATCTTCCTGGGAATAACATGGTGAGGTGCAGGGTGGTGGTGGTGGTAAAACATATGCCAGACCACTGTAAGTGAGAACAAATTACTGGCCCGGCCCAACGCACACCTAATAAGAACTTTAATACCCCTTTGGCCTGTTTTAGATTTTGGCAAAGCTAGGCCCATAGTCAGCGCTTGCTGGGCTCTCTCTTCCACATCATCCAGAAAACATACATTTACTATGGAATGATTGTGGAGGTGAGAGTATAGTGCATATTAATTCATGCAAAAAGTTAGATGTTAGTGCAGAAATGTAAATGACAAGAAACTACTGAATTCTCTGTCTGTTGTGGAAATAAAACCTGGGGATGAATCAAAACTATCTGACAATTACTTGAAACAGGCGAATAGCTAAATGTAATGTGCCTTGGATATTATAACTAAAAGGTGCTATAATCCAGTTTTCTTTTTGTCTTTTAAGGATTGGTTCTGAGGCACACTACTAGTAAATATTGCAATTACATAAAGTTCCAAAAGCTACTCTGTGTAAACTTTTTGAGTGGGAATTTTCAACCGTAATGTCTGGCATATGACTGATAATTCTGAATGTTAACTGATTTTATGTTCTGATGTTTTGACTTGTTTTGGGAAAAATTTTGGGAAAAAAAGAGAGTTATCCTTGTAAATACCCAACGATTGGGTCTCTGGGTAAAAAGTCCTAATTTATAGAGATTGCTAATTGCCATAGTGTAAATATTTCCACAATGCAGATTTCTCTCTTTCTCTCTTCTTTCTTTTTCTTTCTTCCTTTCCTTTCCTTTCCTTTTTCCTTTTTCCTTTCCTTTTTCTCTCTCTTTTTTTTTTTTTTGAGATGGAGTTTCACTCTTGTTGCCCAGGCTGGAATGCAATGGTGTGACCTTGGCTCACTGCAGTCTCCACCTCCCAGGTTCAAGTGATTCTTCTGCCTCAGCCTCCTTCCTGAGTAGCTGGGATTACAGGTGCTCACCACCATGCCTGGCTAATTTTATAGTTTTAATAGAGACGGGGTTTTACCATATTGGCCAGGCTGGTCTCGAACTCTGGACCTCAGGTGATCCATCTGCCTTGGCCTTCCAAAGTGTTGGGATTACAGGCGTGAGCCACCACACCTAGCCTACAATGCATATTTCAAGCTATGAACATGATGTATCTGGAATTTACCATTTATCTTTTAACTAGCAAATTTGATGCAGAATTGGGAAGAGAAGCACACAATGAACTCTTGTCAACTGGCACAGGCCAGCACCAGTGCACCACTGTATGTATCCATGGCCCTCTGTGAAGTTAGAGTTTACTACTAAAATTTCAGCTCTATAAATATACAGAGACACTAGTACAAGAAAAAATAAAAAAGGAATATAAACTAAATTCAAACTGGGGACCTCAAATGGAGAAAACTGACAGATAATATTTTTGTGACTTTGAAAAGTAGCATTTGCCTAGAATGACCTTTTATTGTCTTTTTTTGTTTGTTTGTTTGTCTGTTTTGAGATGGAGTTTCGCTCTTGTTACCCAGGCTGGAGTGCAATGGTGTGTGACATCAACTCACTGCAACCTCTGCCTCCCGGGTTCAAGCAATTCTCCTGCCTCAGCCTCCCAAGTAGCTGGGATTACAGGCACCCACCACCATGCCAAGCTAACTTTTTGTATTTTTAGTAGAGATGGGATTTTGCCATGTTGGCCAGGCTGGTCTCGAACTCCTGACCTCAGGTGATCCACCTGCTTTGGCCTCCCAAAGCGTTGGGATTACAGGCATGAGCCACTGTGCCTGGCCTATTACTATCTTTTATTAAGCAAACAGGGTGTCTGTGTATGTATCATACTAAGTGTTCTGAGCTCTTAGTTTCTTTGGTGTTCACCTAGATGGAGGCTGGGGCTTCCTCCTTTCAGATATTGGTGCTAATGTGATGCTGATCAGAGAATGGGTGGGACCTGCACACTGTGAAGCTGGTTTCAGGATGGCTGAGCTGAGGGTCAAGAAAGAAGAGAAGATACGAACTGCCCGAAGTTTGGGATGGTGGCACTGAAATTACACTTGTGATTCGGCATGACAATATATGGCTCTTTGTGATTGTTAACATTAATGAAAACAAGAAAAATTAGTTGCTCAAAAGTTGAAAAAATGAATTTATAAACTTTTTATTAAAGTAAGGCAAAGAACAGATTAAAATAGAAGTAAATTAGAAATGTCAATAAGAACCCATGGACCTTTTTTTAAAAGGAGACTTTATCCGTTCTGTCCCTACAGTGATTTGTGCTCTCGGATATTTTTGCTGTCATCCTGACAAATTCCAGTTGGAATGTGGAACAAGCTTATTTGTAGACCCAGTGCCAGTGGCTTCTAAAACAAATCTCTGAAAAGAGAAACCACTGCCCATTGGAAGGATAGTTGATTCCATACCTCGAGCTAGGGAAAATAATCAGAACTAGTCTGTGAATTCTAGATGTTGAGAGAAAGCCAGTTCGCCTTAGGGCATCAGAGAGTCATAAGTCCATAGGATGCAAAAAAGAAGATGAAATAAAATTGCCTGAAAAACACACCTGAATTTCTGACATTGTTTTCTGAAAAGGCTGGGTATCGATAAATCCCAATTATGTGAGGTCGACACTTGAGAATTTATAACCAACAGTTTGAAAATGCAGCGTGTTGTTTTTTTCTATGAGGAGACAAAACAGAAGTGAGTATTGCAGGACATTATCACAGTATCAAAGATCTTCGTGAAATGTGGTTCATTTGCTAGAAAATGATGCAAGCCTATAGGAGAGAATCGGGGTTTCTGCGTTGCTGCTAGGGATGACCTTAGGGGTTGTAAGTCACACTTTTTCCTTAGTCTGCCGGCAGTAGCTACATAGAGTACGCCTGCCTCTCCCCGTGAAAGCCACGCTGAGTTTCATCAGCTAGTAGTGTCTGGGCACTATTGCAAGTTATGTCATGTTTATGGCCATTTATCCAACTGCTTTTTTCTGTGCAGGGGGGCTCTGCAGCCTCATTCTATGCTATTTTTATTACCACGTGTCCGTGTGCCTCAGGTGGCAAAGCAGAACCAGCTTCTCTACCCTCAGCAGGGCTCACTATGACTCACTGTAAGGGAAGAAACTCTTATAGATGTCAGACAATGTTAGGTAAGTGGACAATGATAAACAGAGCACCAAGTGGTCACTATTAAAGAGTGAAGGAGAGGTATCAAAGTTAGCTTAAAAAAAGTAATAGGAGAAATATAAAGTAAAGGGAAAATACGCCACAAAAATTTAGATTGTAACTGAACTTCTAAAGAGATTTAAAAATGAAGTAAAGGAAATACGTGAAGAAAGAAAGTAAAATGCTGAGGGGTAAATTTGACCATGAATACGTAAGGAAAAACATACTTACACTAAAACAACCAAATATACAAAAATCAAGTGGAAAAACAGGTCAAGACAGTACCAGTTGATGTCTATAAGAACTAAATGTGTAAGAAGTGAAAAAAAAATGGCCAGTTTAACACCAGCTCGTGCCTATAACAACACATTTATTTGCAAAGTCCGAATTTTACACAAAATTGGCAGGAAACAACCAACAACAGATCTGTCATCAACACAGGGTAGCACAGCACTGAACATGCGCAGCTAGGCGGTCAAATCGCTTTCCCCACAGGAGGCGGCAGGGGGAGCCTGATGCTAGCAAGAAGTGAGCAGCCCTGCGGGATGGTCCAGAGGACAGCGTGATGGAGGTGGGAACTGGGTGGGAACAAGCGAGGAACCCAGGAAGCAGGCCTTTGGTGTTGTATACATGCATAAATCCTGAATGGGCATGTGAGAGCTCGGAGCCCTGCCATGGTCCGTGTTGCCTTCCTTAGTCACTTCCTCTTCTCTCCCAAGTCGCTGGGACAACACACCAAGGGCTTACTAGCTAAAATGGGTTTGGAGCAATCAAGACGGCCTCCTGCTCCAAACAAACTGCTCTCCTTGCTCCTAACATTTATGAAGAAAAGTGAGGCTCCTGGAGAGAGGGTGAAAAGGGAGGCTGTCACCATAGGAGCATCTGTCCTTAACTGTCTCTTTAAATAACTGTAGGTAACGTGTGGGGATTTGGGGCATTCTGCTCTGGACACCATTGAAAACCTATTTCCTGGATGTATGTAAAAATCCAGAAGGTTCTATCTCTAGATCTTCAGCAAGTGGGAGTGACAGGGGCCTGGAAGAGACAAGAGACTCGGCTTGCCTTTGCAGACAGTGAATGTCAGCTTGAGGAGAAGAAAAGGTGGACTTCAGTGGTCATTACTGGGGTGGGCTGATTTGTCAGCCTCACTGTGAACACCCGAAAACAACTTAGGGGTATTTTGAGGCCTTCAGATTCCTCTCTTCACAGGTTGGGGACTTGAAGTCAATTTCTGTAATCACAGGCAGGTGAGTTCACAGTCAAAATTACGTTCCATGTAGAATTCACTCATTCCTACTACTCACCCTTCGACCTCCCTGGCTTTGCTTCCTTACTCAGATGTAAAGGATTTCTATCATGGAGCTTTTTGATGTTGCTCTGCTTCTTCCTGGCTCTTGCTATCACGATCTGAACCTTATAGAGCCCATAAGGTTCCTGGGGACATACGGTGTCTCTGGGGACAAGGAGATAATGCTGAGGGAATGGGAGACAAGAACTCAGGGGAGCCGTCCCTAAAGCACAGCTGCTCCAAGAGTGGCCCAACTGGATGGAGTGTCCACTAGTCCACGAGTTCAAAGGTCCTCAGCAGCAGAACAAACTCACCACGCAGTGGACATTGTTAAGTGTTCAGGCACAACCAACAATGCTTCCAACTGTTGTTTTTAGGAAAAAACAGAATTGTTCTCATCCAGCCACTTACCCCGCATCACAGATCCTTAGAAACCATTTTCCCACTTCATTGACGTGTGTTAAAGATTTACCTTGCTATGCCCTGTTAAGTATTTTATAAGATCACGTTATCTTATTTAGCCATAATGCAATAGTAGCTTACAGATGAGAAAAAAAAATAAGATTTAGGGATCTACCTTAAAAGCGACACAGCTGACGTTCAGAGCACTTGCGATTCTGACACCCATGCACACTCTACTTCTCATTCCTTATTTCCCAGTAAATCTCAGTGGATTGAAACTGCCTAGTGTTCCCCTGCAGGGCTGGGGGTCTTAGGGTGCCCTTCCTCACCGATGAGTGGTTCCTGCTGTTGCCATCTCCCCCATGTGGCTGGCCAGGATCCTACCATGTGCTGTCTGGCCAGTGCTGGCGGCTTGGTAAGTCACAGAGGCTTGTAGGGAGACCGGCATAGTGTGTGGACCTTTCAAATCCAGGCAGAACAAGACCAAATGTCAAAGGCCACGGCTTCAGATGGAATCTCTGTATTGAGCAAAGCCCTGGTTCTCAACCTTTTCTGGTCAGATTTCGGTTTGTGCTGAATCCTGATCCCCCCCAGATTTACTCCATCATCCTTCTCATTCAGCTTAATAAAATACAGTCACCATTTACCGACTTACTACTATGCGCCAGACAGTGAAGCCCTTTAGATACTTAATTTTTACAAAACACTTTGAGATATATAGCCTTATTATCCAAATTTTATAGAGGAAATAAATCAGCCCCAAGACATTAATAAGTGGCTCAAGATTTCAAATTAGCAGGAAATGTGGCAGGGATTTGAGTCAGGAGCCAGAATCACTGGCTTTCTTGACTTGCGTATTGACCTGCCATCCTGGGGTTCTTGATTCTGCTACCTTGTCTGACTCTGGACATTGACAGCTCTTCTTTGTTTCACCTCCATGACTCACAGGCAACGTGGGATCCTCAATTTCCAGCTACGGTTTTGTGTATTTTGAACTGAAGATATCATTCAGCTGGACACTTCCTGACCTGGAGGTTTCCTGATCCCATGGGCAACACCACCCAAATGTTCTGGGCTTAATCTTGAAAAATAAATGGACTCCTTGTTCCCGCTGAAACCCACTTCAATGTTGAAAGCCAGGACTAACTCATTTCTAAAGCCAGGCAGGACCTGAATTGGTATTTGCTGGGTCAATGTCTGTCTACACTATTTCCCACCTGTTAAAAGACCTGTAGAAGTCCAACTATAAAATAGAGGCTTATTGTTCTTTGTGTCAATGGCATGTATTATTTTGGCTATGCTAGGTTGAAGTAACGAATACACTCAAATTGATGAATAGCTCAAAGGTAATAAAAACGTGTGCCTTGGCTCAGGTGACAATTGTGGGCATCTGTGTAGGCCATGAGTTAACAAAAAGTCCAGATGTGCTGGACGCTTTTCCTCCAGACAGTCAGTCATTTAGCTAGTTTGAAGAACAAGTCCTGGTTTATATTTAGAACAATGCCTGCTCATTTTTGGGGGATGGGAAATGGTCAGATGTGTATCATTTTTGCTCCATTCCCAAAGAGAAATCCAACTCTTTTATGAGAGTCTCATAATTAGGTTTCCACTCAAGGACTTCCTGAAAAGAAATGCACCTGGATTTCCAATGTAAACATGTTTGTGTGAATCAGTAATCTTTTTCTTCTGTATGTCATAAGAAAGCAATGGATGAGGTGTTTAATGCTAAAATGAAACACGATTTTAGCAAAACTAGAGACAGATAAACGTTTCCAAAAATTAGGGCTTCAGGAAACAAAATAAGCACAGGAGCCGAAAATGCGTGGTAAACAGCAAGCAATGATAAACGTCAGAAAACACCAAAATGAACAAACAAAAAACTTAACAAAAGTACCCATCACCTGCACATGGACAGTTGGGAAAATTCAACTAATTCAATGGTGAGAAAAATAAAAGGTAGCTGACCAAGGGTCAGTGGAAAGGTATAATTTAAAAAGTCAGCAAAACCTATCAGATGAAGAATACCAGAAAAGCTTTGTAACCCAGTATTTTGCCGTGAGTTAAAAAAAAGAAACCCTTAAGAAATCAATTGCCACTATGAAGAAAGATTACCAAGTAGAAATGAAAGGACCCAGGGGAGGAGATAAAATGTGAGCTGTCAAAAACAGAAAATAAAAAGCAAGACCTCAGTACGAAGCAACCCTGCAACTCCCTCATTTATCTTGTAATTGGTAAATTTGATCAGCAAATAATATTTCTAAGAGTTCTGGCCAGGTCAAAACTACCTCAGGCAACCCCAAAGAGGGAGGGACAATAAACCCACTTTAACTCTACCCTTCCCGCAACCTTCTACAGAAGAAAATATGCAAAAAGTAAACAGACCACAAGCTACAAAACTTAGAAAGGAGAGAGTTTATACGTTTAATAACAACAGAACAAAGGCCAATTGCATTTGTTACATTACTAACTGTCAATGTGTTCCATTAACCTATTAAATGAAAAAGATTTTCAAACTGGATCACAAAGCAAACTATACACAAGAGAAACTTCTAGAGCAGAGTGATTCACAAAGACCAAAAGGAATGGGCAAAAGTGTATCTGAAAAATAACCCCCTTCACACACATGAGAAAAGGTAAGAAAGGTCACATCTTAATATCAAACGAATATTAGCTAATGCCAAAAACTATGAAATGAGGCTAGTGCTCTTTATATAATACTAGTATGCAGTTGATACAAAGGTAATGAGTACCTGTGCACAAATAACACAACACCAACATTTGTTAAACAGAAATGACAGGATATGGAAGGAAATGAAGCTCAAAGTACAGCAGTTGTAGGCAAAAGACAAGCGAAGACGGCCGGGTGCGGTGGCTCAAGCCTGTAATCCCAGCACTTTGGGAGGCCGAGGCGGGTGGATCACGAGGTCAACAGATCGAGACCATCCTGGTCAACATGGTGAAACCCCGTCTCTACTAAAAATACAAAAATTAGCTGGGCATGGTGGCGTGTACCTGTAATCCCAGCTACTCAGGAGGCTGAGGCAGGAGAATTGCCTGAACCCAGGAGGCGGAGGTTGCGGTGAGCCGAGATCGCACCATTGCACTCCAGCCTGGGTAACAAGAGCGAAACTCCGTCTCAAAAAAAAAAAAAGACAAGTGAAGATGTGGAAGACTTAATACCAAAAGTAGTAAGATAGATGTGATGGACGTGCATGAATCTTATTCCTGTGAATAGAAGTGACAATGGCAGACTTGAGAACATGACCATATATTATCCCTCAGACAAAACCTCAATGAATTCCGCAATGGGAAAAAAAGAAGGAAACAAAGAAGAAATTAATAATAACAATGAAACTCAAAAGGATCTTTTCCCCTGGATATTAGACACATTACCATCACATCTCTCTCAAACAATTTTTTTTTGTTAAAGAGGAAATACGAACCAAAATTACAATATTTTGAGAAAACAAAGGAAATTAAAACACTACAAATCATAAGGAATACAGCTAACGCTATGCTGCGATGAAAGTTAAAAGCCTTAGGTTCCTGTGTTAGTCTGTTTGTGTTGCTATAAAGGAACACCTGAGCCTGGGTAATTTATAAAGGAAAGAGGTGTATTTGGCTTATGGTTCTACAGGCTGTACAGGAAGCATAGTGCTGGCATCTGCTTCTGGGAAGGCCTCAGGAAGCTTCTAATTGTGGCAGAAAACAAAGGGGAGCCAGGGTATCGCATGGTGAGAGAGGGAGCAAGAGAGAGATGCCAGGCTCTTTCAAACCAGATCTAGTGGTAACTCGTAGAATGAGAACTCACTCGTTACCGCAGGAGGGCACCAATCCATTTATGAGGGGCTAATCCCTGTGGCCCAAACACCTTCCAGGGATCACATTTCAACATGAGATCTGGAGGGGAGAAATCATTAAAACCCTATCAGTTCTCATATCATTGAAAAAATAAACGGTGAAAGTACATGAAATAAGCATCCCACTGAAAATGTTACAAAAAACCAGTAAAATAATCCAAAGAAATATAGAAGAAAAGAAAAATGAATATGAAAACAGAAATTAATGAAGTAGAAAAGAGAAAACTTAATAAATCTGAAAGTTTATTTCTTATTTTTTTCAAACTCAGATCTTTGATTCCATCTCGCAAGGATCCACACTGTACTCTGCCTCCCTCCCTTCCTTCCTTCCTTCCTTCCTCTCTCCCTCCTTTCTTTCTTCTTTCTCTCTCTCTTTTTCTTTCTTTTGTACTTATGTAAAGGAAAACTACTAGTTGATAGAATTTTTTAAAAAAGAAGAAACAGATTAATGAAATAAAGACTGATACGACAAAAACAAAAAATGAAAACAATCATGACAGACTACTTTTCTCAACTCTGAGGAAAATCTTTGAAAATATGAGTAAAATGAAAATATTTTTAGAAAAATATAATTTACTAAAACTGACCCCAGAAGAAATAAGAGCATAAACACATGTCTCAGTAGAATAAATAAAGTCACCAAAGGGCTGCTTCTTTAAGAACTCAGGCATGATAGTTTGACCATATAATTCTACCAAACTTTTAAGGAGCAGCAGATTTCACTGCTCTGTAAACTGTTCCAGGGTTTAAAAGATAAGTAAGTCTCTCAAATATTTAATCTGGAGATTATAACGTTAATGCTAAAACCTGACAGAGAACTTGCATAAAATAAAAAGTACACACAAGTTTCTCCCATGAATAATCATACAAAATAATATATATTAACAATCAGACTCCAACTCCCACATTTATATCTCCTGCTCAGACCCATTTCCTGGGCTTCAGAGAACCATAAATCCAACCACCCCACAGATCTCTCCAGTCAACCTCCTCCTAAACAGATGTCATCCCTTTCTTAACCTTGTTCCTCTTGCATTTGCAAGCCAGAAATCTGCAATCCCCTCTATATTCATACAGCTATTCAATTGCTAAAGCCTCTTGAGTTCCACCTCCTCACCTGTCTGTGCTCTAGAGCCTCGTAATTGTACCCTGAATTTCTGCAGTGGACTTTTAATTGGTATTGCTGGCTGCGGTGCTTCCTCTTCATTCTTGATACGAAACGTTATCCAAGTACTCTTTCCAAATTGCAGATGCAATCACACCTCTTCTCAGATTGAAATCCTTCATCGAGTCCCCAACCCTTTGGATAAAGTTCAAATCTTTTAGATGTAGCACACGAGGCCCTTCATGGCTGTACTCCCTATTTCTCCAAACTGTCCATCAGTGCTGCCCAGTGGGCCCTTATATCCCAGGTACTAAAACTACCTGTGGTTTCCCAAATACTTCATGCTCTTGGTCATCTCTGCAACTCAGTTCATGCTATTTCCATCCTCATGGAGCAGTTTTTTCAAACTTTTTGCTCATAAACCTAAAGTAAATTTAAAAAGTTTATGCCCCTGACATTTTAAATAAGTTTAAATAGTTGCAAAGACTATGATACAATGTATTGTAAAAACTGACATTTTAAAGTAAAACTCATATCTCTCTTCTATTGTGTTAAAGGAAATCTAAATATCATAGCAACTTTATAATTTATTAAAATATATAGATAAGCTATACCTTCTTACAGTCTTGCTCTGTCGCCCAGGTTGGAGTGCAATGGCAGGTCTCGACTTACTGCAACCTCTGCCTCCGGGGTTCAAGCTATTCTCCTGCCTCAGCCTCCTGAGTAGTTAGGATTACACCCAATTCCTTAACAGTTAGAAATTTTTTATCAGTTCCCTTTTCCTTTGGACTAATGTTTTCATTTCATTCCTTTCACATTTTTTCTAATGTAATATACTTACTGTTTTACAGTCTTTTTTTATTACTATACTTTAAGTTCGGAGGTACATGTGCAGAACATGCAGGCTTGTTACATAGGTATCCATGTGCCTGGTGGTTTGCTACATCCATCTCCCCGTCATCCACATTAGGTATTTCTCCTAATGGTATCCTTCCCCTATCCCCCAGCACTCTGCTATCCGTTGCCTAATCCCCAACCCCCTGGCAGGCCCCGTTGTGTGATGTTCCCCTCCCTGTGTCCATGTGTTCTATTGTTCAGCACTCACTTATGAGTGAGAACATGTGGTGTGTGGTTTTCTGTTCTTGTGTTTGCTGAGAGTCATGGTTTTCAGCTTTATCCACGTCCCTGCAAAGGACATGAACTAATCATTTTTTATGGCTGGATAGTATTCCATGGTGTTTTACAGTCTTTTATTCAGCATTCTATAACACTTCTGTGCAGAACACATATTATACAAAATAAAATTTCAAAATTTCTTGTGATTGAGTCATTATAATTATTAGTACTTTCACATGATAAAACAATATAAATATACTACATTTAAAACCTAGTCATTAAACCTAAGTTCTAAAATTTGAAAACTCAGGACCATATATTTCAATAAGATGAAAATAACTATTGTTTCAATTAGTACACATTTCTGTTGATAAATACTAATTATACTCAGACCAAGACAGAATTAAGCATGAGTTTAATTTCTTTTCTTTCATCTTGTTTTTTTTTTTTTTTTGAGTTAGGGTTTCATTTTGTCACACAGGCTCACTGCATCTTCTGACTCTTGGGCTCAAAGGATCCTCCCCCTCAGCCTCATGAGTGGCTAGGACTACATGTCACCATGTCTGGCAAATATTTTAATTTTTTTGAAGAGACAGAGTCTTGCTGTGTTGCCCAGGCTGGCCTCAAATTCTTTGCCTTATGTGATCCTCCCTCCTTGGCCTCCCAGAGCACAGGGATTACAGGTATGAGCCACCGAGCCTGGCTTTATCTTTTGTTTTCATATAGAAAAGCACTAATAAGCCTCATTCATATAAATAGATTTTTAAAAAGTTTTTCAAAGATCATTGTTGCCTTGATTTTTTGAAAACTTGAATTACAAATTAAAAGTTATATTATGATCTATCAACCAAAATTATTTTTAAGGATCTAGTAGTAGTCAGTTACATGAAATTTTCCTTTCGTTTTATCAAAAGCAAAGAATAGAAAGCCACCTGAGTTACAAAAAGTTTGTGGATTAGTAAACATTTACTTCCTTGCTCTCACATTGATATTTTACATAATCTCTTGTTTGTGTTATAGTTGGTGAGTGTGGCAGGCTCTAAGATGGTCCCCAGTGATCCCCGCCTCCTAGTGTTCATGCCCTTGTGCAGTGCCCCACTTGGGTGTGGGCTGGCTCATTGACTTGCTTCTCACCAATCGACTACGGCAAAAGTGAGAGGAGGGACCATGATAAGGTTATGTAAGGTCGTGACTTATTTCTTTCTGTCTTTGTTTTTCTCTTACAATTATCTTGTCATATTGGGGAGGGTTGGAGTACTGACCTCACCTCCAGCCAACAGTCACCAAGTTACTGAGATCCTTAGTCCAACAACACTTGAGAAGCTGAATCTTGCCAACAATCATGAAAGTGAGCTTGGAAATGGATTCTTTTTCAGTCAGTTCATCATGTGAAACCCCAGCTTACCCTAAATTTAGATTTTAGAAGTAAAATCTAAACTGATAATGTATTTATTAATGTAAACTAGCTTGATATTAAGTATTATTAAATTTTTAAAAATAATTTAAATCCTTGTACTTGTACCTGAATGACTTGCCAAGACATGGGAGTTTTCCTCTATTTTATTATTAATTCACAGAATCATTCTTGTTTTCTTTTAATGGCTCAAAAATCAAAAGTATAAAAATATATATAATGAAATGTCTTCTCCAATCCTATCACCCCCACTTACATCTAGTTCCTTCCAATACCCCACCCGTAAATAGATATCCTTTCTTATGAGAGTGTCATTTCAGAGTTTTGTATTCAATGCAGATGATGGCAAATACACCTCTTTACATAAAAGGCAGCATTTTATATACATTGTTCTAGGGCTTGCTTTGTTTTTTTGCCAACAATATACCTTGGATATATTCTCATTATTATACATACGGAGCAACCTTATTTTTCACTGTTTCATACTATTCCACCGCATGATTTTACCATACTTCATTTAACCAGGTTCCTATTGATGAAAATTTGGGTTATTTTCAATCTTTTACTATTTTAAACATCCTATACTGAGTATCTCATACACATAGGTTTCCCAAAAGTGCAACTGATGAATTCAGAGTGCAATCGATACATCCATATATATTTGTAATTTTATTTGTTATGGCAATTGCCACCTCATGGAGACTGTAAGGTCAAGGGCCCAGGTAAGCCATGCCTAGACTCCTGACCTGTAGGAACTATAAGATAATAAATGTGTGTTGTTTTCACCAGCTAAATCTTGTGGTAATTTGTTTCACAGCAAAAGTAGACAACTAATACAGTAGGGAATGCAAATAATCAAAAGAAAAAGACTAGTTACTAAAATTGGAAAGGAGGATACAAAACTATTTCTAGATGATACTGGGAAAACCAGTACTATCAAGTGAAAACTATGTACTACCATCTGTAAGAAGAGTTCAGAGTAAGATTGTTAGATGCAAAATTAATATACAGAAATCAATAGCTTTTAAGCTGACAACTTGATACAAAATAAAATAAAAATGTACACTGTAAAACCATTTACAATAGCAACAAAATAATAAAATGCCTACAAATAAATATAACAAAAATTGTTTAAAAAAGTAGATGAACATTTGAAAAGTACACTTGTTGGGAACAAAAGACCTGAACAAATGAAAAGATACATTTATTGACAGACATATTGACGTCATAAAGATGCAAATCCTACCCTTGTTATTTGTTCTACTTGTTTCCAGTAATAGAGGTTTATATGCCTTAGCAAAATAAAATTGCTACATATTATTTATGGTGGCAGTGTAAACTGAGTCATTATTGAGATTTTTGGCCATAACAAATAAAATTACAAATATATATGGATGTATCGATTGCACTCTGAATTCATCAGTTGCACTTTTGGGAAACCTATGTGTATGAGATGCTCAGTATAGGATGTTTAAAATAGGAAAAGATTGAAAATAACCCAAATTTTCATCAATAGGAACCTGGTTAAATGAAGTATGGTAAAATCATGCGGTGGAATAGTATGAAACAGTGAAAAATAAGGTTGCTCCGTATGTATAATAATGAGAATATATCCAAGGTATATTGTTGGCAAAGAAACAAAGCAAGCCCTAGAACAATGTATATAAAATGCTGCCTTTTATGTAAAGAGGTGTATTTGCCATCGTCTGCATTGAATACGAAACTCTGAAATGACACTCTCATAAGAAAGGATATCTATTTACGGGTGGGGTATTGGAAGGAACTAGATGTAAGGGGGGTGATAGAATTGGAGAAGACATTTCATTATATATATTTTTATACTTTTGATTTTTGAGCCATTAAAAGAAAACAAGAATGCTTCTGTGAATTAATAATAAAATAGAGGAAAACTCCCATGTCTTGGCAAGTCATTCAGGTACAAGTACAAGGATTTAAATTATTTTTAAAAATTTAATAATACTTAATATCAAGCTAGTTTACATTAATAAATACATTATCAGTTTAGATTTTACTTAATGACTTTTTAAATACAATAATTTAATATGATTTATACTCTAACCTGAAATTACATTATATGCTCTTAGCTCTAATGTATTCATTCCATGTTTTAAAATGTGAATGTATAGGTATTATATATAAATATTCCATATATTATATATACAAATCTACATTTATATGTTATATATATATGCACATAAATGCATTGATTCTTATCAAGGAAAGTGTACAGGATTAACCATGGTAACAGATTGAATGATCCAATGACAAGTGGAATCACTGGGGCATACGTTTGTGAGGTGTGAGTGACAGCTCTGTAAAGACTAGTTCTAACTGTTAGGGATGGTTTTACCCACATTTAAAAATTCCCATCTGCTTTAAAAAATGCCCTATCCTTGGTCTAGTCATTTTGCTTCTGGAAATTGATTCCAAAACATTCTAAAAGCCTTTTCTAAAGGAAAGCTTTGTGCACAAAATTAAATAATCAAAACCATCTAAATGCATAAAAATAGTGGTAGAATCACCTCTACTTAGTGGAACATTATAAAATTGTTTGCAGTGGAAAATGCTTGTGCTATAGTGTTAAATGAAAAATAGAACACAAAATCACACACACACACACACACACACACTTCTTATTCCTGGGGAAAAGAAACAACTGAAAAACATCACCAGAATGTTATCGGTCGTTATGACAGAGAAGCAGGAGCATTTTTTCCTTTCCTGTATTTTTCCAAATTTCTTTCAACGTGATTATTACTTAACGTGTTTTGTTTTAAATGAAAGTGATCTGTTGAAGGAGACATGGGTTGGAGATAAAATATGACATTTCTCAGTGTCATGTTCCTGAATGACCCATAGAAAGCTTCAATAATGAGTGGGTTTCCAGCCAAAAGCATGTTGCAAGGTTATACCAAACTTTAAAAAATACCAAGATAATTCACATTGCCACTTGCCAACCAAAATTCAGTGTCAATTGGCAACTTGCTGGATTATGAGGAGAACGTGTTCAGTCAACAATATTTATAAAATTTATTCCAGTGCTTTGCCAGAGCACCAATAGAATACCAATAATGTTGTGGGCTGAAAAAAAAATCATTAAAAATCAAGAAACCTAGAAGCATCTTTCCTAAAGGCATCTTACAAACTCCAGCTCTTCACTCCCTCAATTATTAACAAATTTGTTCTGTGATTGAACAATTTTGGGGAAAACTATGTACTGTATTCCATTTATGGAGAGTAACAGTGCCCATTAGCATGTTAGAAGCTCCAAGGATTCTATCTTTCCAAGCAACCAGGTTTGTACAGAATCTCTCACTCTGATTTGACCACAAAATCCTTTGTACACATAACACCTCTTAATACTCCATGGAGCATATGTTAGGATACACTGTCTTAGAGTTCACTCATTTTATAAGAGTTGATTAGAAAATACACAAAATACTGCTCTAAAAATACTGGGGATAAGTGTTTGATCCATGGCCGGCTTACTATATGTGTTGGCTAACAGTTCCCTTAGTCATCTAAGATATTCTTAAAAAGCTACTTTGCAAATTCTCTTCTCCGGGAAAGATAGGTCCTTTTTTGGCCAAATTACTTCTCAAGATATGAATGTGATTTCAAAAATGGTGAAATGTACTGACCTTTGCTGATGGCCATAACATTAGTAGCCAAATGCGATTTGGAAGGGTAAGACTAGAAACTTAGTAAATGGACATTGAGGATAGATACACACATATGTCTCAAAATAAAGCTAGATTTATTTACACGTTGCAAATAAAATCATAGAAACTGAATGTTATCTTATAAAGGCTTTCTTTTTTATACTACAAAGCAGGATTCTAAGAGCAACTACCCAAAGCCATAGGTATCATTGCTGGGAGCATCAGAACAAGTGTAGACCCAGGACACACAACTGGGAAAGAAAACAGACCCTATCCTGCTCTGGTGCTTGGAACATGTTTGATATCTCTGTATCCCAGGGAGGAGACGTAATCTTCTTCTTGGTGTTTCAGCTGTGTGTGCAGCCCTTACACCATCCTTAGGCAGAAGAAGTGAAAGGAACAGCTATTCAGGGTACTGAGATGATAGGATACTGCTAGTCCTAACACTTCAGCTTATTTGGTTATTTCTGTAGATTACATACCAACATGAGGCTCCTCATCTGCTTCCTATGGACTGTGAACTTTGCACTTCAAAAAAATCAATAGTGGACAACTTTCAGGGTGGTGCTGAGATGAGGTGGGCTTCAGAACTGAAAGGTTGAGGGACTGGTCTCAGCACCATCACTTCCAGCTGTGAGATGTTGAACACATCACTTCACTGATGTGACCCTCTGTTTCCTCATCTGCCTAATGAAAAATATTCTCTGCTGAAAAGTATGGTTTGAAGAATTAGAAGTAATGAATGTAAGGTGCTTAGCATAGGTCCTGACATCTAGTAGGTATACAACAAATGATAACCAGATAATTATTTATGCATCATTAACTTATATGACAGTGTTTATAGAGTACCTGTTCTGTGGAAGGGCTTTGGAGGGCAAAGATTACTAAGATGTGCCTCCTGACATAGCTTACTGATATGAAATGACGTTTAGTGATATGACTCAGGGCGTGCAGCCACTTCGTGGCATGGCTGAAATGCACACCTCCCACCTTACCCATTCCATCAGCTCTGGAATGGGAAAATTTCATTTTAGTTGGGGAAATATAACAACTGTTTCACCCAGACTGTTGGGATCCAATCCCCTTTTTGTACAGTGGTGGGGTACATTCAATGTCCATCCAATGGGGGAAAGTTATTTGTTCTAAACAAAAATCCCAGCTCTTAGCCTCAGATGGTTTGCGTCCTACTCTAGTCTGTTGTGCCAAGTCAGCTAGAAAATAGCCATTGGGTAGCACCTTTTGGATTGAAGATCATCAACAGCCTTTGTGGTTAGAGAAATAACTGTGATTAGAGATGCTGTCTTGCTGGATTGTGGCACAGACTGACTCAGAGTGATAGTGTGGTTGTAATGAAAAAGGCGAAATGTTAGAAGCCAGTTACTGTCTGTGGGGATCAGATGATGAATCTGTGTATTGAGCTGAGGATATTTGCTCTATCGTTCAGGATTGCTGTGAGGACCAAGTCAAAGGTGATTGTAAATGTGAAATGTAAAATGCAATACTAGTAGAGTAGATATTACTTTTATCGAATTCATTTTACTATTTTATATCATTGTATGTGACACTTTTTAAGATCAGTGATCAAGAGCTAAATTTCTTTTGTTCTTCACTGTCAGGGTGACTTGACAGCTAAATAGTTGAAACCATCCATAATGGTAGGTAGACTGAAGCTGCGAGCACTACCCTATACTCTAACTGTGTGGTAGCAGGAGCCGAACATTTAAAACATTTTATGTTTTCTTTAAACTCCTTGAAATCAAGTGTATCAGTTAGGGGTCTCCAGAGAAACACAACCAACTGGATGTGTGCATGTGTGTGTGAGTGTTTGTGTGTGTGTGTGTGAGAGAGAGAGAGAGAGAGAGAGAGAGAGAGAGGGAGAGATTTACTATAAAGAACTGGTTCATATGGCTTTGGATGTGGAGAAGTTCCAACATCTGCATTTGGCAAGCTGGAGACCCAGGAAAGCCAGTGGTGTAGTTCGAGTCTGAATCTGAAGGCCTGAGAACCAGAAGAGTTGATGGTGTCAGTTCTGGTCCAAAAGCCAGTAGTCTTAAGACTCAAAAAAAAAGGATGATGTTTCTGTTCCAGTTAAAAGGCAGCTGATGTCTTAGTTGAAGGCAGTCAGGCAGGAGGAGTTCCTTCTTGCTTTCAGAATCGTTAGCGCTTCTGTTCTAGTCTGGCCTTCGACTGATGAAATGAGGCCCATCCACATGAGGACAGTCTTCTCTGCTCAGTCTTCAGACACAAATGCTAATCTCATCCAGAAACTCCTCATAAAAACACCCAGAAAAATGTTTCACCAAATTTCTTGGTACCCCATGACCCAGTCAAGTTCACATGTAAAATTAACCATCACATCGATTAAGTTTTATTTTCACTTACACCGATATGATTTTTTCAGAGGTGGGAATGCCATGATTTTCTAGAATCTTTAGACTGGGTGAGATACAAATGGTTCAGTTGTAAAGATAAATAATGACCCATTAAACAGTAAACACAATTAAAATAAACAGCCCTTCCCAGTTTCAAATGAACAATGAAATCTTCTTTTCCTAAGAACTTGCTGTCAAATAAACAGCCATGAGAGGGCGCTCTGGTTGCAGTTTAAAAACAAAATTAACCTCTGAACTGACAATGCTTGGAATGCCAAGTTTCCAGGTTTTATTAGAAACACAGAAATTATTATTTTTTAAACAAAAAAATATGAAGTATCCTTTAACAACACCATTTTGTATATCTGAACTCAGCAGAGACCAAATGTGCTTCTCGGAATACAAGAGCTGAATGATACAGAGACACAGCTGGTGTCAGGGGAAAGGTTGAGGTGTGTGTTTCAGCCACCCCACGAAGTGGCTTCCTGCCCTTGAGTCAGTTGCTTGCTCTGTCTCCTAGTCTATTTCCTCTCCCGAATAATGAGGGTAACAGAGATTAGCATTTATTACATTGGAGTGCGGACATTTTCCAGGGACTAGAGGATTCTAGGAGAATTGAAAATTAAAAAAAAAAACTTTTTTTAAGGCAACTATCTTGAAAATGCTACATTCTCAAAAGCTGATGGCCCTAAAAGGATTATTTTAACCATATTCTCAGTCATGTGGATGATACACTCAAAACCAGCATCTACCATGAGTGTTCAGGGCTGTGTTGGCATTTGTGTTGACGATTATATTGGTACCCAGTGATCCCTTTCGTGAAGTGATAGCATTGAACTTTTAATGTGTCGCTAAGTCTTTCTGGCTGACATTAGGTCGGTGTTGTCAAAATGACAGCAGTTGACTTATCATTACCATTGTAGTCACAAAGACCGATTTTCTTTTCAGCAAGGACAGTATGCAACTGAAAGCATTGCTACAGAGTAAGATTTTGGAAACGTAAGTCATTTTGCAAACTGAGGTTCTGATTTGACATAATGAAAATGATTGCAGTGGAGGAAGGGGCTCGCTACTTTCATTTCCTGGACTGGAGAAGAGAACAGAACAATAATGCGTAACTAATAATTTGCACGTGCGGATGAAAGCTGCATGACAATCTAGTGTGCCGGGTAAGCCACGTTGTGGTTTGGATACGGTCTGGAAAGAGAAAGAGGTAGGAGATTGAGTCCTCTCCTAAATGACGGACAAGCTGAGCGTGAGAGACCTGGCTCCTAGCAGGCGGAAATACACCAGTGGGAAGTGAAAGGCTTGTGCAGATCCTGCTTGTACCAACTTCAAACAGTTTAGTAGCAGTGGCTGCGAAGATTTCGCAGTCCATTCTCATTATTCCTGACTGTACTGCTTTATTGATTGGTTTGTCATAATAATGGATCATTGTTAAATGAAAAAATAGCGATGACTCAGCATGCTTAAAAATAAAAATAAAATAGGCCAACAAGTAAAAAACCAAAACAAACCAAAAATCCAGCAAGTACATCTTTGTATTATTATTATTATTATTATTTTTGAGACGGAGTTTCGCTGGTTACCCAGGCTGGAGTGCAATGGCGCGATCTTGGCTCACTGCAACCTCCGCCTCCTGGGTTCAGGCAATTCTCCTGCCTCAGCCTCCCGAATAGCTGGGACTACAGGTACGCGCCACCATGCCCAGCTAATTTTTTTTTTTTTGTATTTTCAGTAGAGACGGGGTTTCACCCTATAGACCAGGATGGTCTCGATCTCTTGACCTCATGATCCACCCGCCTCAGCCTCCCAAAGTGCTGGGATTACAGGCGTGAGCCATTCATTGCGCCTGGCTCACCTTTGTATTACTAAATCAACATCAAGGTCTCAGTTTTAGCAAAATGGCACTATCCATTATGTTATACTTGTTAATTTAAATTAAAGCAGTTTTGTAGTTTTGCCTCTGGACGATTAATCTGAAAACGCATCACGTCCAGGGGAAGGGGCTAGTCAGACATTTCACTTCAAGGCTTTTTGTAGCCCACTGAGCAGAAAGAGTGCTGGGACCACAGAGCAGGCACTCCCTGCAGCCAGCCCGACTCTCAATGGGCTGCTCAAAGCTTTGAAGTGAAACTCCTGACCAGCTCCCCTAGAACCTGCTAAGTGGTAGAAAAAGAGGAAATAAGTTCTACAATGTGGTTAATCCACTTACAGATCATTGGGAATGGTTTGTGTTATGCTAACTTGGCACTCTGGTATTTTTTTGCCAAAGTACATGATTCCATAGATGATAGTGGAAGGTGTTTTGCAGGCAGACGTAACTTTGTGCTCCTTTTGCGAACTTAGCCTTAACATCTTGCTACACAGACACATTAAGAAGAGGATATGCAGGAAGGTGTTAAGCCAAACCTTGGAATTAGAGAAAGAGTTTTGCACCCCCCCACCCCCACTCTCAAGTGTGGTAATGGTTTGAGACTGAAAGAGAGAGGGCAAGTGTAGTGCACCACAGTTTCCTGAGACTTCCTACGTGCAGTGACGTTTACATTTAACAGAGGGGCCCTTTCTCCCTTCCACTGCCTTTATTATTTCCAATTCTTAACCTCTTGAGAACTTTTGTATTACATTTTTGCTAAGGGAGGCAGTCAATCCCATCAAGACAGCGTTTTTGTCTCATAGAATCTCTACGCTACCCCTCCCAGGAAGACGTTGGGATTAGGTTTTATCAGCCCTCAGCACGGGATGGTAGCAAGATGGAACTGGGTCCCTGTGAAGGAAGCACTTGAATAGTAAAAGAAGTAGGAGGAAACCAAGGGATTAGAGGGCATTGAGTGCCTATTTGAGATAAATTCTGTATGGACTGAAGGTGACCAGAGGGGAATAGTAAAGAAACGTTTATTCCAACTTCGGGGCTCCAAGAATGTTCATTTGATTATCAAAACTCTTTGGAACATAATGATAGAGTTATGGGAGTGTGGGTCTTAGGTTTCACAGCAGTACAATGAGGTAGGAATTATTATTGGATATTTCATAAGTTTCAGGAGGACAGCTCAATATTGCTTTTTATATGCACTTTTTAAAACAAAGGTGTACAAATCATGAGAAGGAAAAACACAAGTTTTACTAATTTTTCCCGTTCCCATTTTAGAGTTGAGGAAACTGAGCCTCAAAGAGATTAGGTGATCTCCTAAAGGTCATACAACTAGCAAGTGACAGGGTGAGACTTTGACCCTGATATGCTTGGCTGTGTCCCCACCCAAATTTCATCTTGAATTGTAGCTCCCATAATTCCCATGTGTCATGGGAGGGACCCGGTGGGAGATAATTGAATCATGGGGGTGATTTTCCCCATACAGTTCTCATGGCAGTGAATAAACCTCACAAGATCTGATGGTTTTATAAGAGGTTTCCCCTTTAGCTTGGCTCTCATTCTCTCTTGTCTGCTGCCTTTTGTCTTCTGCCATGATTGTGAGGCCTCTTCAGCCATGTGAAACTGAGTCCATTAAACCTCTTTTTCCTTGTAAGTTATCCAGTCTTGGGTGTGTCTTTATCAGCAGTGTGAATACAGACGAATACAGACCCCAACTCTATCTGATAGGTTGGCTGGCACGTTTCCCTCCACATCACCCTTCCTCCCCTATTCTCTACATCTGTCTCTCAGACTCTATCTGCAAGCCTCACTCTCCCACCTGGATCCATCTGACTGATGGAACACACGGAAGACAGTTTGGGCCCAGCCTGAAACCCTGTGCCTGGAAGATGCTGGCAGTGGTCAAAATCCATAACCGACAGGTCTGTAGCAACACGCTCTGCCCCACCCCATGCCCACTAAATCAGAATGGCCATTTTAGCAACATGCTCTGCCCCACCCCATGCCCACTAAATCAGAATGTCCATTTTAGCAACATGCTCTGCCCCACCCCATGCCCACTAAATCAGAATGTCCATTTTAGCAACATGCTCTGCCCCACCCCATGCCCACTAAATCAGAATGTCCATTTTAGCAACATGCTCTGCCCCACCCCATGCCCACTAAATCAGAATGTCCATTTTAGCAACATGCTCTGCCCCACCCCATGCCCACTAAATCAGAATGTCCATTTTAGCAACATGCTCTGCCCCATCCCATGCCCACTAAATCAGAATGGCCATTTTAGCAACATGCTCTGCCCCATCCCATGCCCACTAAATCAGAATGGCCATTTTAGCAAGGTCCTTGGGTGACTATCCTAAGCCTTAAGGCCTGAGAACTACTATTCAAACCTACTCAGCTAAATCACTGCATGGAGATACACATTTTAGAGTTTCATCATTATCTTTTAAAAATAGAGAGAAAAGCCTGGGCATAATGGCTTATGGTTATAATCCCAGCACTTTGAGAGACAGAGGTGGGAGAATCACTTGAGCCTAGGAATTTGAGGCTACAGTGAGCTATGGTCACGCAACTGTACTCTAGCCTTGATGACAGAGCAAGACCCAGTCTCTAAAAAATGGGAAAAAAGAAAGGAGAGAAGGCTGGGTGTGGTGGCACGTGCCTGTAGTCCCAGCTATTTGGGAGGCTGAGGCAGGAGAATTGCTTGAACTTGGAAGGCAGAGGTTGCAGTGAGCCGAGATCGTGCCACTGTATTCCAGCCTGGGTGACAGAGCATGACGCTGTCTGGGGAGGTAGGGGGAAGAAAGGAGAGAAAAGCCCATCAGTTTAAAAGCTTACTATCTCAATTAACAAGTACAATGGAGTGGATTGGTTCCCATAAAAGGGTACAAGGCAGTTGTGATGTTAATGGCCTTGCACTGAGAATGTCCAGATCACTGTTTGTTGAACACCTTCTGTGTGAAAGGTACATATTTGACCTTATTTACTCCCCACAAAATCCTTGCGACATCAATAAGTTTCCATGTTGCAGGTAAGAAAATTGAGGCCTAGAAAGGCTGAGTGACTTGTTTAAGTCTTACAATTGGTGAGTGCCAAGGTAGGAACTTGAACCACAGTTGCTGGCTCCATGCCAGCTCTTCTCTGACTGGTGAGCAGGCACAAAGTTTACCCCAGAAAGGATGGGTCCAGAAGATTAATTCTGTACTTCCAGAGAATTACAAGATACAGGAATCATAGTCTCAAAAGTGAAGCTCATGCTCAAGTCCCACGGCAAGGGCAGCAAGTAATAGCCTCTATGCTGAGCGGACAAGTGCCAGAGCCCACTGGGCGGGTGAAATCCATTCTATTTTGTAATGTGATTTGGAGATGTCTATGAATAGAAATAAAGTACATTCTTCCTGTCACCAGGAAGCAGTCCCCATAATAAACAACATCAAATATGCCAGGATCTTAAAAGCCTTTAGCATTTCCAAGAAGTGATCAAATGTTATTTCAGATTTCTGGTAATACAAGCATTCTAGGAAAATGGAGCTTTGGGCTTTCAGTTAAATAAAGCATATTGAACATACGGGTTTATCTCCATTTCCCTCCAAATCCCCAGAATGATGATAGAGAAATAATGAATAAAATGAGTGTAAGTGCTAGAACTCCTATGTGTAGGAAAACATCTTGATGGAATTCAGGATGTTGAAATGTGAGGACTTCTTAATTAGAGTAGAAGAAAATTTAATTGCACGGGTATATAAAGTAACAGAAATTTCAGAATTGCCCTCCGACTGCTCAAGATGGGAGAAGTTTGGGAGGTCCTGGGGAAGAACCACTGAGATGGAGGAAATCTTGGAGAGAAGATTACTGGTGATCAGTGTCCTAGGGAAAAGGACATCTGCCAGATGGTTCCTTGTGGTGGGGGTGAGGTGAGTGAGTGATATGATCTGGTTCTGTGTCCCCACCCAAATCTCATCTTGAATTGTAATCCCTGTGTGTTGAGGGAGGAAACCTCGTGGGAGGTGATTAGGTCATGGGGGTGGTCCTGCCATGCTGTTTTTGTGATAATGAGTGAGTTCTTATTAGATCTGATGGCTTTATAAGGGACTTTCCCCGCTTTGCTCTTCGTGCCATCGTGTGAAAAGGGATGTGTTTGCTTCCCCTTCCACCATGCTTGTAAGTTTCCTGAGGATTCCCCAGCCCTGCAGAACTGTGAGTCAATTAAACCTCTTTCCTTTATAAATTACTCTGCCTTGCGTATTTCTTCATAGCAACATGAGAATGGACTTATACAGTGAGGAAGGGGAAAATGTCAAACATTCTATTTTTGATTTTTTCTATTCCGTATTCTGCTGAAATCATCTTTCATTTTCCCCAGCTAACCACCTCATAGTTTGGGGTTGGTACTCTGGGAAATGAAAGGGGAGAGGCTATTCCACACTAAGAACAGAGCAGGGAGGAGAGAGGACAAAAAGGCTGCAGGCAGGTAGGGTGATGGGGAGTCACGAGAACAGGCTGTTAGGATAAGAGGAAGCCAAAGGTAGGTAAACTTCCTCTCCCTGATTTCTTACCCACCATGATTCCAGAATCTTTAGTAATGTAATAAAAACCTGTCATACATCTGTTTGGGCTAATGATTCTCTGAGGAGTCTCAATTTTGAGCTGTTTCTTGTTTAGGGCCAAGTGCGGTGAACAGAGGAGGCAAGACAACAAACAGGGCTATCGCAGGAGGAATTTAGAGGGAGTGGTTGTTACCTCCCTCCTTTGCTGCAGAAATTTGTGGCTGGAAAGATGGGGGACATTTAGGCTACAGATGAATATTCATCAATCGATCTTGTGAAATTGGCATTTTTGTCTTCCCCATTTTACAGGTAAGAAAACTGAGGTTGGTGAGTTTCCTATGTTGTCCAGTATATTGTACCTGGGAAGTGACTGAATAAAAACTTGAACCCAACTATGTGCTTCTCAAGAGGTATCTACAATTTGTATTCTGATTATGTTACATAAAACATTTGCATCTGAGGGGGCCTTTCCACCATCATAAAATTGTGTATTTTTAAGGAAGCATTATTAATGGGTTCCCACATCTTTCCTCTTAACTTTTGCTTCCTGTGACCTTTTCCTGCTTGGCAGATGGGGCAGAGGGTAAGGAGTTTCAAATTTAAGCATGGTCCTGTAAACATTTTCTGTCTTTAGTTTTTTCACATGGCTTGTGAGAGATTGGGGTGATCCAGTATGAGGAGAAAGCCAGGACAGAATCCTCTCTATGTCTTAAATAATTGCTCTGTCTTGGGCTTCCAGAGCTGAACAGATAGGTACAGACCCCTTGGTCAAAAAGGTCAAATATTCTTATATGTCCTTCTCTCCCCATTTAGACCGTGCCCCAGGAGGGAGAGTAAGGACCATGTGTAACTCATTTCTTAATCTACAGATTCAAACACACAGCTGTGTATATTCTGTGTGAACAAAAAACACTTGTTGAAATTCAATTGAGTTGAACTCTGCTTCCTTACACGTGAATCCATTTGCCATGTCCTCAGAGCCTACTGCAAAATTGATTGGAAAATAATCCTCTAGACCATGAAGGTTTCATAATAATTCCACAAAATTAAAACATAACTCTGAAAATGTGCATGCAGGAACACCGTAACACACCCAATTCTCTGCACAAAATAAACATATCCCAGGGCCCTGTCTAGATCTCTGCTTTACTACCGCACCGTTTACTCTGTCTGTAGTTGTGAGATCTGAGTGTGCAAGGCGAGTTGAGCATTCCTGCATGGTGGACTGTTCTGGCTCAGGCTATCCAGATAGAGTATAATTGCTTAGTAACTGTGCTCTTGCCCTTTGCTACTCTACAAGACTATGTTAAGAAAAGTAGGTATAATTTTCCCCCTGGCTCCTCCAAAGCAAGAGTAAATCCAGAGGCATACCATGTAAGTGATTTCCTGACACAAGCACAGCTGATTTTGGCTCCTCTTTGAGGCTTGGTTAGGATTTCACCTCCTAGCTTTACATTTGCTTGTTTGCTAGGCCTCTAGCTTGTGCAAAAGAATCACCTAGGAGGGCTGGGCGCGGTGGCTCGTGCCTGTAATCCCAGCACTTTGGGAGGCCGAGGCGGGTGGATCACGAGGTCAAGAGATCGAGAGCATCCTGGTCAACACGGTGAAACCCCATCTCTACTAAAGATACAAAAAATTAGCTGGGCATGGTGGCGCGTGCCTGTAATCACAGCTACTCAGGAGGCTGAGGCAGAGGAATTGCCTGAACCCAGGAGGCGGAGGTTGTGGTGAGCCGAGATCGCGCCATTGCACTCCAGCCTGGGTAACAAGAGTGAAACTCCGTCTCAAAAAAAAAAAAAAAAAAAAAAAGAATCACTGAGGAGCTTTCCTCCAAGAACCAGGAATTTCCATCTTTCTGCCAAAATATTAGGGCACACTATTTGAATGTGTTTTATTTTCAAGGGCGATGATTATTTATAGATGAGTTCACTTCCAAATAAACATGACTCGAATGCTATTTATCTAAATTCTCAGGTTAACTGGGATGAAATAAAGGACTCAGAGAATCTCATAAAAATTTAAAAGGAGTGTTTTATTTGTGTCCCTGGGATTTGGTTCTATTCTCATCAAACTGAACAGTTTGTGTGGAAAACCTGCAAGGATAGGAAATGTCAGTCAAAACCGTCAATGTTGCAAACGTGATAATAACTTCCACAGGGAGAAAAACTCAAGAGGAAAACTTAGAACAGGAGAGAAAAATTGCTCCTTGGGGCTTAACTAAACTCTTCAGATACCTGACCACTCCCTGCTCTCGAACAGCATGAACAGTTGTTCTGATTACATCAGTGATGAATTCTTAACTTCCACCCCAGTGAGGTTGGCTCTCTGCCCACCATAACTAGCAGGAACTTCATGGGATAGCTGTAATGCACACTGTCCACTTTATCCTCAGAAGGAAATTCCATTCTCTATCCCAAGAGAAGACATCAATCCAAGTATTTGTAATGGGGAAGGCCACACATTCACTCTGCCTCAGATCTGACATTAAACAAAAACAAGGACTATGCATGAATCCATAGGAAAGAGGTTTAGATAAACACGTAAGCCAGTGAGCTGCAGCTCAGCAGCCTCCTTAGAGCATTGCAACACTGCAGGGTGCGGTACCTGTGCTGAGAACTACAAGCAGGACGTGCCTGAGTTTTCTCCACGACAGCGGTCAGCGTTTGGGAGTCTTCTGTTGTTTCTACCCAAGGATGAAGAGGCTCAAAAACAACAAAAACCATAGGATCTAATTACTTGTCAGGAGGAGCTTCCTAAATTGTCTCCCACTGCCAGCACTCTGGGAGTCAGGCTGTGGGTCTGAGCCTGTTGTTCCTCTGCTTAAAATCTTTCCACGGTTCAAGAAACCATGAAGTCATGGTTTGGCCTTGGCAGGCCACTCCGGTCACCTCACCTCACAGTTAACCCTCTGACCATGCCAAACTGCACAAACTAGGCAGTCCATGCCCCTGGGGTTTTGCTCATGCCATCCCCTAAGACTTTAAAGCCTTCCCCAATCCTGCAATCTCCTATCCTTGTTCACAACAAATCAGCCTTCAGATCGTTGCCTCTTCTCGCTCTCAGGACCTGGTGAGCCCACGGAAAACAGCTCTGTGCCTGTGTTGCAGAAGGAGTTTCTCACTCCCATCTTACTCCTTTAGTTCAGGATCTTAGGCCCAACTCCTTCTAGACTCACTTAAAGAAGGTAGACCTGACTCCTCAGATAACAACCCATGTGCATCTGATGAGACCTTCCTGCCAGTTTCCTCAGGATGGGCCAGGTCCCATCCTGAGTCAGGGTGGAGATGGGCTAACTGGACGGTTGCCTTGCACACCTGCAACCAGAATCACTGGAGTGGGACAAGTAATAAAAAGAAAGAAATATGCTTATTGCAGTTTGAGAAGGGAGTGAGATCTGTGCTAGGCTCTCAGAGAAGACCAACAAAAATGATGGATTGGGTGACCTACAGAGTTTTGTTTAACTAAATAAGGTCTGCAAATTTCTGGCAGGGGCTGCATGTCTCCAGACTCTAGGAAGACAGGCTGATGGTATCAATTCTAGCCATTTTATCTGCCTTGACCTCACACTCAGTGTTCATTGAATGAATGTTTAAAAAATATTCTTATGGACCCCCAGGTAAGATGACCAAATAGGAACAACTCCATCTGTAGCTCCCAGTGAGATCAACACAGAAGGTGGGTGATTTCTGCATTTTCAACCAAGGTACCCAGTTAATCTCACTGGGACTGGTTAGACGGTGGGTGAGCAGAAGCAGGGTGTCATCTCACCCAGGAAGCACAAGGGGTCAGGGAACTCCCTCCTTTAGCCACAAAAAGCCATGAAGGACTGTGCCATGAAGGATGGTGCTCTCTGGCCCAGATACTCTGCTTTCCCCACAGTCTTCACAACCCACAGACTAGGAGATTCCCTCAGAGGTTTACACCACAAGGGCCCTGGATTTTTAAGCACAAAGCTGAGTGGCTGTTTGGGCAGATACCGAGCTAGCTGCAGGAAGTTTTTATTGTACCCCAGTGGTGCCTGGAAAGTCTGAGAGACAGAACTGTCCACTTCCCCTGAAAAGGGCGCTGAAGCCAGGTAGTACCATGGTCTTGCTCAGTGAATCCCACCTCCATGGAGCCCACCAAGCTAAGATCCACTGGCTTGAAATTCTCACTGCCAGCACAGCAGTCTGAAGTTGACCTGGGATGCTTGAGCTTGGTGTGGGGAGGGTTTGAGTAGGCGGTTTCCCCCTCACAGTGTAAACAAAGTCTCTAGGAATTTCTAACGGGGCAGAGCCCACTGCAGCTCGGCAAAGCCACTGTAGCCAGACTGCCTCTCTAGATTCCTCCTCTCTGGGCAGGGCATCGCTGGAAGAAAGGCAGCAGCCCGAGTCGGGGCTTATTAATAAAACTCCCATCTCACTGGGACAGAGCACCTGGGGGAAGGTGTGGCTATGGGTGCAGCTTCAGCAGACTTAAACACTCCTGCCTGCCGGCTCTGAAGAGAGCAGCCAATCTCCCAGCACAGTGCTTGAGCTCTGCTCAGGGACAGACTGCCTCTTCAAGTGGGTCCTTGACCCCTGTGCCTCCTGACCTGGGACACCTACCAGCAGGGGTCAACAGGCACCTCATACAGGGAGCTCTGGCTGGCATCTGGTGGGTAGCCCTCTGGGATGAAGCTTCCAGAGGAAGGAGCAGGCAGCAATGTTTGCTCTTCTGCAGCCTCCGCTGGTGATACCCAGGCAAACAGGGTCTGGAGCGGCCCCCCAGCAAACTTCAGCAGACCTGTAGAAGAGGGGGCCTGACTGCTAGAATGAAAATTAATAAACAGAAAGCAATAGCATCAACATCAACAAAAAGGAACCCCATGCAAAAACCCAATCCAAAGGTCACCAACAGCAAAGACCAAAAGTAGATAAATCCACAAAGATGAGGAAAAACCGGTGCAAAGAGGCTGAAAATTCCAAAAACCAGAATGCCTCTTCTCCTCCAGAGAATCACACAACTCCTCACCAGCTAGGGAACAAAACTGGATGGAGAATGATTTTGATGAATTGACAGAAGTAGGCTTCAGAAGGTGGATAAAAGCAAACTCCTCCCAGCTAATAAAGAAGCATGTTCTAACCCAATGCAAGGAAGCTAAGAACCTTGATAAAAGGTTAGCAGAATTGCTAACTAGAACAACCAGTTTAGAGAAGAACATAAATGACCTAATGGAGCTGAAAAACAAACCAAGAGAACTTCATGAAGCATACACAAGTATCAATAGCCAAACTGATCAGGCAGAAGAAAGGATATGAGAGATGGAAGGTCAACTTAATGAAATAAAGTGTGAAGATAAAATTAGAGAAAAAAGAATGAAAAGGAAAAAACAAAGCCTCCAAGAAATATGGGATTATGTGAAAAGACCAAACCTACATTTTAGTGGTGTACCTGAAAGTGATGGGGAGAATGGAACCAAGTTGGAAAACATACTTCAGGATATTATCCAGGAGAACGTCCCCAACCTAGCAAGAACACTACAAAGATATTCCTCAAGAAGAGCAACCCTAAGAAACATAATCGTCAGATTCACCAAGGTTGAAATGAAGTAAAAAATGTTAAGAGCACCCAGAGAGAAAGGTCAGGTTACCCACAAAGGGAA
The DNA here is from genome assembly GCF_049354715.1 of Callithrix jacchus. Classification (NCBI taxonomy): domain Eukaryota; kingdom Metazoa; phylum Chordata; class Mammalia; order Primates; family Cebidae; genus Callithrix; species Callithrix jacchus. The sequence continues at coordinate 77,376,284 of NC_133518.1, forward strand.
GCCCATCAGACTAACAGTGGATCTCTCTGCAGAAACCCTACAGGCCAGAAGAGAGAGGGGCCAATATTCAATATTCTTAAAGAAAATAATTTTCAACCCAGAATTTTATATCCTTCATAAGTGAAGGAGAAATAAAATCCTTTACAAACAAGCAAATGCTGATGGATTTTGTCACCACCAGGCCTGCCTTACCAAAGCTGAAGGAAGCACTAAATATGGAAAGGAAAAACCAGTACCAGCCACTGCAAAAACAAACCAAAATATAAAGAATATAAACACTATGAAAAAACTGCATCAACTAATGGGCAAAATAACCAGCTAACATGGTAATGACAGGATCAATTCACACGTAACAATATTAACTTTAAATGTAAATGGGCTAAATGCCCGAATTAAAAGGCACAGACTGACAAATTAGATAAAGAGTCAAGACCCATTAGTGTGCTGTATTCAATAGACCCATCTCATGTGTGAAGACACATGTAGACTCAAAATAAAGGATGAAGGAAGATTTCCACGCCTAGTTAATTTTTAAATTTTTAGTAGAGATGGGATTCAGCATGTTGGCCAGGCTGGTCTTGAACTCCTGACCTCAGGTGATCTGCCCACCTCAGCCTCCCAAAGTGCTAGGATTATAGGTGTGAGCCACCATGCCTGGCCCTCTTTGAGGATTCTTTTAGACTAGTGTGGCATTGGTTCTGAGTGTTCTTACACATTTAGAAAGTAAAGCATGAAGGTTTACAGTGTAGGCCAGGCACAGTGGCTCACATCTGCAATTTCAGCTCTTTGGGAGGCCTAGGTGTTACTGGAAAGGGATCCCAGTCCAGACCCCAAGAGAGGGTTCTTGGACCTCACACAAGAAGGAATTTGGGGCAAGTCCATAGAGAAGGTGCAAGCAAGTATATTAAGAAAGTAAAGGAATAAAAGAATGGCTACACCAAAGGCAGAACAGCAGCAGGGGTTGAGTGTTCTTCTAGTTGTTTCTGGAATATATTGCTAAACAAGGGACAGACTATTCATAAGTTTTTGGAAAAAGGGACTGGGATTTCCCAGAACTGAGGGTTCCTCCCCTTTTTGGACTTCATAGGGTAACTTCCAGGCACAGCCATGGCATTTGTAAACTGTTGTGGCATTGGCTAATGCATTATAATTAGAGCATAATGAGCAGTGAGGATGATCAGCGGTCACTTTCATCCTCATCTTGGTTTTGGTAGGTGTTCTTTACTGCATCCTGTTTTATTAGCAGGGTCTTTGTGACCTGTATTTTGTGCTGACCTCATATCTCAGGCCATGACTAAGAACCTCCTGGGAATGGAGCCCAGTAGGTCTCAGTCTTATTTTACCCAGTCCCTGTTCAAGATGGAGTTGCTGTGGTTCAAACGCCTCTGACATTGGTGGGAGAATTGCTTGAAGCTAGGAGTTGGAGACCAGCCTGGGTAACAGTGAGATTCTATCTCTACACAAATAAATACAATACAATAAAATAAAAATTACAATGTTAATAAGACTAAATTCCATAATTTTATGTTAACAATGGAGGCTTGGTTATATACATTTTTTTCTCTGAACTGTCCACAAACACTGCCTAAATAATAGCAAAAGTTTTTAAATGGTATTAACCAGTAAGAACAAAGTGAACTGCAAAGGAAATACTCATGGAAAAGAGAGTTCACTGAATTTTTGAAAGAGAACAAAGACAATTGCAGGTGAAATACTCTTTGAAAAGAGAGTTCACCAAATTTTTGGAAATGAGAATTTACATAGACAAGAGGGAACAGATTAGCATCACAAAGGATGGTACAATGTAGCGCCTGTTGGGTAGTTATTGACAGAACATGTGCCAGACCTGGAACCCCCTAGAAAATGAACATTTGAAGATACTTGCAATTCCAAAATCCACAATTCTAAAAAATTCTAAAAAAAAAAAGCTGGAACAAGACAAATTCTTTTTTGGAAAGCTCTTTAGCTGCATAAAGTGGTTCGACTTCACTCATTTGGAGAGAAGCTGACTTGAACTGACACGAGGCTATTTATAACCTTTAATTTTCCACTGAATGTGCACATTTATATGCTTCACTGCAGAAATAATAGTATGTTTGAGAAAAATTTATTTATTAAAACATTAAAAAAATGGTGATATATCTATTGGGAAGACAGAAGAGAGGTTGTAGGGGATGAGACTGAACAATGCAAGAGCTAAATCCTCAACTACCTCAAAAGGAAGCTAAGGCATAATGCTCTAAAACTATGTTGCCGGGCGCGATGGCTCACACCTGTAATCCCAGCACTTTGGGAGGCCGAGGCGGGTGGATCACGAGGTCAAGAGATCAAGACCATCCTGGTCAACATGGTGAAACCCCGTCTCTACTAAAAATACAAAAATTAGCTGGGCACGGTGGCGCGTGCCTGTAATCCCAGCTACTCAGGAGGCTGAGGCAGGAGAATTGCCTGAACCCAGGAGGCGGAGGTTGTGGTAAGCCGAGATCGCGCCATCGCACTCCAGCCTGGGTAACAAGAGCGAAACTCTGTCTTAAAACAAACAAAAAAAAAACACGATCAATGAGACTTTACATTTTTTTCACATTGAGTCTGGAAAAGGCACTGCATATTTTACACTTCTAGCACCTCTCAATTTGGACTAGCCACAATTCAAGTGCCAATCACTACATGTGGCTAGTGGCTACTACGCATTGGATTGTGGGTATATGGAACACAGCTACTCAGTGTGGTCCCTGGACCAGCAATATTGACACCACTTATTAGAAATGAAGACTCTCAGGTCCTACCCCAAACCTAATTCATCACATACTGTACTTTGATAGGAGCCCCAAGTGACTGACATAGAAAGGTTGAGAAGCGTTGCCCCATGCATTTGGGTAGAGAGACCTAGCATAACATAGTGTTTTTGGCCGGGTGCAGTGTCTCACACCTATAATCCCAGCACTTTGGGAGGCCGAGGCAGGTGGATCACAAGGTCAAGAGATTGAGACCATCCTGGTAAACATGGTGAAACCCCGTCTCTACTAAAAATACAAAAATTAGCTGGGCATGGTGGCACGTGCCTGTAATCCCAGCTACTCCGGAGGCTGAGGCAGGAGAACTGCTTGAACCCAGGAGGCGGAGGTTGCGGTGAGCCAAGATCGCCTGGGTAACAAGAGCGAAACTCCGTCTCAACAAACAAACAAACAAACTGTATGTCAAGAAATGTCAGTGTAAATATGTTATTCAGAAATATGATAAATAACTAAATAGAATATAACCACAAAAAGACTAGGTGTCCAGAAAACTTCGGTTACCTTCTAAGGCACATATGATCCTAAGTTATGTGACCTATTTGAGATAATATAAAGAGAAGGGCTGCTTCTCAACTCATTTAAAGGTGATAGCTTAACTTTAATACCAAAATAAAAGAGGACAGCATGAGAAAGGAAAATTCCGGGCCAGTTATCCATTATGAACATAGATTTATATCACCAGCAAACTAAATCCACGAATGCATGAAAAGAATACTACATAATGATTAAGGCGGGCAAAACCCCCAAAATAATGGAAATGTAGTGTAAGAATTCATGTATCTGACCACACTAACTGGTTAAGGAAGAATAATCACGTGATTGTTTCAGTTAATACAGAAGCATCTGATAAAATTCAGCATTAATTTGTGATTAAAAAATTAGCAAACCTGGATGATAAAGAACGTCCTTATTCTGATAAAGAGAGTCTACAAATAACCCAATGCAATTAGCAATAGTGAAAGGTTAAAAGCTTCTCCTCTGAAGTCCAGAACAAGGCAAAGATGCTCACCATCACCATAGCCCTTCAATTTTGTTCTGGAGGTCTTAGCCAGGTATGAAAATAAAGACATAAAGTTGACATTATTGCAGATATTTACACAAACGAGTCTGAAGAATCGACAGATACATTTTGAAGAATAAGCAGTCTTGCTTAGTCTGAAGAATAAGCAAATTTTATAATTTGCTGGATACAGTATATATAAGTATATATGTTTTTGCTTCAAATGGATTTATAAACTTGAACAAACTTATTTTGCAGAACTTGACAGACTGACTTTAAAATTTATCTAAAATTGCAAAAAGCTAAGTATAGCCAAGAAAGTCTTGAAGAAGAAGAATGAGGTACAGGACTCGCCTTGCCTGATACCAAGATTGACAGGGTGGTATGGAAACAAGGACAGAACAATAGTGATACGGTTTGTCTGTGTCCTCACCCAAATCTCATCTTGAATTGTAGCTCCCATAATTCCCACGTGTTGTGGGAGGAAGCCAGTGGGAGATAATTGAGTTATAGGGGTGGTTTCCTCCATACTGTTATGGCGGTGAATACATCTCACAAGTTCTGATGGTTTCATAAAGGGAAACCCCTTTTGCTTGGCTCTCATTCTCTCTTGTCTGCTGCTATGTGAGATGTGCCTTTCGCCTTGCCCTATGATAGTGAGGCTTCCCCAGCCACATGGAACTGAGTACATTAAACCACTTTTTTTTTTTAAATAAATTACCCAGTCTTGGGTATGTCTTTATCAGCAGTATGAAAACTGTCTAATGCCAATACCTAATGAAATGGACTAGAATGTCTAGACACAGATTCTTTCTTATATTAACATTTTACTTATGAGAAAACAGACACTGAAAATCACTAGAAGAAGAATTTCAAAAAATAGCATTTGGTTCTATATATAATATACAGCTATTCATCTAAGAAAGTAAAAAGAGACTGGGTGCAGTGGCTCGTGCCTGTAATCCCAGCACTTTGGGAGGCCAAAGTGGGTGGATCGTTAGAGCTCAGGAGTTTGAGACCAGCCTGATGAAACCCTTTTGCTACTAAAAAAAAAATTACAAAAATTAGCCTGGTGTGGGGCCAGGCTCCAATAATTCGAGCTACTCAGGAGGCTGAGGCAGGAGAACCTCTTGAACTCTCGAGGGGGAATTTGCAGTGAGCTGAGATCATGCCACTGCACTGCAGCATAGACTCTGTGACAAAAAAAAAGGAAAGAAATCTGACATCTTTTGACAGTACACACAAAAATCAATTCCAGATAGATTAATGCAAAAATTATGAAGAATTTAGAATATAATAATGGAGACTAAAGGAAAATATTAATAAATATGAGATACAGAAATGTTAATAATGTAATGATTAATAAATTTGACTACATTAAAGAGCCTTTGTTCATCAATCACTGCAAAGAGAGTGAATGTTTGAGACACAAAGCAAGAGATCTCTATAACTAAGAAAGGGCTGAAGTCAAAGATGTAGAAAGAACCTGTTTTTTTTTTTTTTTTTGAGATGGAGACTTGCTCTGTCACCAGGCTGGAGTGCAGTGGTGCAATCTCGGCTCACTACAACCTCCGCCTCCTGGGTTCAAGCGATTCTTCCACCTCAGCCTCCCAAGTAGCTGGGACTACAGGCACATGCCACCAGGCCAGGCTAATTTTTTTTGTATTTTTAGTAGAGACGGGGTTTCACCGTGTTGGCCAGGGTGGTCTTGATCTCTTGACCTCATGATCTGCCCGCCTTGGCCTCCCAAAGTGCTGGGATTACAGGCTTGAGCCACCACGCCTTGCCTAAAGAACTGTCACAAATCAGAAAGCCTAACTGAAAACTGGGCAAAAGTCTCAGATAGACACTTCACAAGAGAGGAAAGGTAGACACTTCACAAGAGAGTTTTTCTGTTTATCAGAAAAACTAATTAAACTATAAATGGAACTAAAATTACATACAGTTAAATAGATAGATATACCTCACACAGTCAGCAGATTGGTGCAGGTTGAAAAGTCCAAAAGCCTTCGAGTGTTAGAGTCACTGGGCAGCCTGACAAACTCTCACTTCTTGCTAAAAGGGCATGCGTTTTGTACCACCACTTTGGAAAACCGTTTGGCATTATCTAGTACATTTGAAGAGATGCAAGCTCCATGGCTCGGCGTTGTCACTTCTTAGTACATATCCTAGAAAAAATTACGTGCATGTGGACTAACAGCTAAGTATAAGAATGCTCGTGATAGTATTGCTCTTGATACCCTCAATGGAAATGACCTGAGTGCTAACCCACAGGAGACCTGATAATAAACTAATCGTGGCTTGATATGTCTTGGTTGAGTCTCACCAGCATAATAAACAAGGAAAGGAATAAGAGACGAAAGATACATATAGTACGGCTGTATTAGTATATATTATATTTTAAGGAATGCAAAATTGCCTGGTATCCTGAAGACTGAAATCAAGACTCTCTTCCTTTCTCTCCAATTTCTTTATACTTGCATTTCCCCAGATGCTGCATCTTACTCTATGAACTGACATTTGACCTGCAGAAACATTATGCCCCAGAGTTAGTTGTGATATTAAGTTTCTTATATTTAGTAGCTAAAACCCAGTTATTACAAATTCTCTCAAAAAAAGGGAATTTCAGACATTTCCGTTTTTGTTGCTCTGTTTAGCAAAATTTATATATCTTTACTGATGGCACTGCTTAATCTGTCTCATTTTGCTTATTAAAAACCTCTTCATTGCCCCTCTCTTCCAGCACAAGGCTGAATTGCCTAGTGATATAGCTTCTGCTTCTGCTTGAGTCAATATGGAATGTTATTTCTTTCTATCTATTCAGTGATAAAACCCACCATTTTTTTGGTGAGCCAATTCACACTCAAGGCCTCTAGACCACCCCAGCACTATACATCCTAAAACGTACCCTGCATGGCCCCTTTGTGTCCAACCCCCCTCCCACAGAACGTCAACGTAAATATTTCTATCAAGGCAACAAAATATTAAGTCAACAACTCCTTACAGACCATAGCAATAAAGATTGAAGTTCAGATTTCTTACATGACTCCTTTGTTTAAAATACAATCTGCAAGAACAGTTTTATGAAGCAGGGTGCTATCACATTTCAGCAGCTTCCGGATAAAACAACATTTTCTTTTATTGAGATTTATTTCACCATTTGTAAAATAAATGGTGAAAAGCCTGTGAATATCAAGGCCAAATGCTAGATTTCCATTAATTTGCACCAAAAAGAAGGAAAAAACCCCACATTTTAGAAGCTCAAAATGTACAGTATAGAAAGGAAAAAGATTGATTAAGTTTATCAAAAAATTAGATACAAGCTATGAAATGCTTTGCATCTATAATACCAGGATGACACCCCTAGGCTAGCTCCTCCTTTATTCTTTCTGGTTATTCTGTTAACTGTCCCAAGCATATTTTTATGTTTTTCGACAGAACTTGGCAACTGCTAATATTTGCTGATTTTGGTTCAGTCACTTTCTGAACCAAACGTGAACAGTGCCAGGGAGACCTAATTGAAAAATGGTTTTAGAATGAGCCAGACCTGAGTGTAAATCTTGACTTGGTCACTGAACAAGTTATATCACTTTCTCTATGAAATTGCAATAATAATACTTGGTTCACGCTTTGGGGTTTGTGAGAAAATGAGTAATGCTTTCATGGGCAAGAGGTCTCACTTTACAGCTGACAAAATGTACACACATCCACACACACTCACAGACACACACACACACACACACACACAGTCTGGTACAGTGTAAGTCGATTTGTCAAAGAGGAGTCTGAAAGCAGCAGCAGTAACCAGGCCTGAGCAAAGTATTTACAGTCTGCTACCTTCTGTTGACCAGGCTTAACTCCAGGCCTAAGCAGAGGCCGCGCATATACTCACATTTGGCCTACAGATTTATTTTGTTTAACCCGCATAGCACTATTTTAAAAAGTAAATGCATGCCAGTCCGTAAAAATGGGATGCCTTCACATAAATGACAGAATTTTCTACTTCTCTTGAAAAATTGGAAGAAAGTGGTAGCGTGGGTCCACATGCTGCTGGAGGAAGATCCTGAGGGCTGAGGCGTGGCAGCCTCTTTTCATGGCACATGCCCAGTTCATCACGGGCGCCCCCTTCCTGCTACTCTCATACGCTTTATCTGGCAGGCATTTTACTTGCTACTGTGAGTCTGGCAAAGGGATGGGCTACACAGTCTCCAGGTAAGCTGTCATTCAAAAATAGTTACTCTCACGCCCAGACCTGAGAAGTCTGAACAGCCTTGGTGTGCGCTCTGGGAAGCAGGGGGGTAGCTGTTCTGTGGGCCAGTCAAGGTTACTTCTTTGCTAGCCAGGCTAGAGTGGTGATGACATTCGGAGCCATCAGGTGGCCACAGGCAAGGAGGAAAAGCCTCACTGGCCCGGTCCTGGGAGGAGATGTGTGAGGTCGTTTGTTCTCTCAAGAACAAATTAGAGAGGAAGAAACGCTGCCTGTGCGGGGGCCAAGGCCGTATGCACAGGCAGCTTTTCTTCGTCTCTGATATGTAAGATGCTGTTGAATATCTGTTCTTCTCTCAACATCCTGAATGCTAGGCACTTTTCCATTTATTTTTTTAGATCTTCACTTCTGATGTGGCTGTCCTCTTCACTATCAAGGCTATAGTGGCCAAACTTGGTTTGAAGGGCGCATGGTCAGTGAGCAAAGAGCCCCTGGCTACTGCAAGATTAAAACAGAAATTCACAGCTTCCACACAGTCAGCTCTGAGCAGAAAGAGAGGAAGACAGACTTTCTCCTTCCACAGAGCAAAGGAGCCAGTGGATCCATAAATAGGTGGGAAACTGGGCAAACTTTTCACCATACAAACTGAATGAGTGGGGAAGGACCACCGATACTAGATATTAGACATTCACAAAATTAACTAAGATCCTAAGCATAAAGAGTTATTTAATAGTCTCTAATGGTCTGAAAGACAGAAGAGATATCAAGCTAACTTTTGATTGAAAAATTGTTCCGTCTTTTTCCTAATGCCACAACTGGTAAATTTGGGAAGTTGTAAAAAGATATAAGGTGATTAATTGTCCCAGGTTGAGGCCTGGCCCTTTTTAGGTCCCTTCCTTTTCTCATTGCCCCATTTCCTATACTGCTATCCCCGAAATGGAAAGAAGTTCTGAAGTATTTGCTGTATAGTAACATATGCCCTCCCTGATTGTCCTCCCGGGAGGATTTCTGTTTCCTGCAACATTATGTGGTGGCCTCTTTGTGGTGAAGGGTAATTTCCACCAAATCTTGTCTGAGGTATATGTTTTAATCAAGAAATGACATGCAGCACTTTCCAGTTACATTAATGAAAATTCCCAGAAACAATTATGCTTGGAAGGAAATTTGTGCAACCTTCAGTTGTGTCTGCAATGCCTAGAAGTATGGACCCGTTCATGATCAAAAGTAGAGTTCACTAACCGTGAGATGATAAGACCACGCTCAGTCTAGAGCTGCATTGTCCAGCGCAGAGACCATGAGCCATATATGGCTACTGAGCATTCAAAATGTGCCTAGTCCAAACTGAAAAGTGCTGTTAGTGCAAAACATACGCTGGATTTCAAAGAATTCGCATGAAAAAAACTTGTAAAATATATAAAAAGTTTAAAATATTGGTTGCATGTTAAGATTATATCTTTTGGATATATTATATAAAATCTATTAGTAACATTAATTTTCACCATTTTTAAAGTTAAAAAATGTGGCTACTAGAAGGTTTAAAAATGCATACGTGGCTTACATTGCATTTCTCTTGGGTATCACTACTCTAGAAAGATGGAAGGAAACACCACTCTTGTCATTGCACCGTCTTTCAGTCCCTGTCAAGTCTACCCAGGATAGACTTCAGGGATAGATACTCAGGGATCCATCACACTCCCATTTCCTCACCTGTGAGACAGCGGCCACTACCTGCAGAAGTCTGAGCCGCGGACCCTGACTTAACGACAGATGAATGAATGCACTCTCACACCACTACAGTGATACAAGTGGGCTACGGATGGCCATTGGCTGCTTTCAGTGGGTAAAATGCAACCAGTCAGCCAGACCTTCTGTCTAATCGACCAGACCCTCTGTCCATCCACACTTTTTTTTATAACAGAGGTGTAAAGTCAATACACTTTTGGATAATTAACATGGTTAAAAGTGGTTTTACGAATGATAAAAGCTTTAGGTTTAGGGCCTGGGGTAAACACTATTAACGGGTAATTCTCCTTTGATCTCCCACCGAGAGGCACAAACTTTACACGATAAGCAGTTAGAGTAGAGACCAAGAGATGTAGCATAAACAGAGTTAGCTGGGAAAAGCCTCTTCCCTATCTTCTCCCTAACTTAATGGACCAGCCGGCCACCTTTGGCCTGCCCCAATAAAACATTTCAGCCTTCCAAAATGTTTGAGATGATAATCTATGACTTCGGAGAATATAATCTATAACTTTCTGTATGTTTTCTGTAATATTTTGCCAGATACCCCAAGTGAATATCAACACGCCTCCATGCCAGTTCCTCTGGGTCTCCTCTAACCTCAACACTCCACCACTTTCCATTTGTTTGTCATTACGGGTGATGCTCTTTAAGGTGCTACAGACCCAATGGATCATGGTGTTTTACTCTTTCTTGGAAGGGCATTGAGAGATCTATAGTGTCCCTTGTAGCAGACTTGCTTTACATCTTCCGAAATCTTCAGTTAGGTATACATACAATACAAACTGTCTTCCTACTAATTTTGATGACCTCCCATGGCCAAGTTTTGAATAGCTCTGATGCTAATACGATCTCAGACTCCCGACTTGAGTGGTATCACCAGATATCCTGTCCTACCATGCATGCAAAATAACTCTCCATAAAACCCACTGAATTTGTTTCAGTGTATTCCATGTATTTTCTTACTGCATCTTCATAGAATACATTGAATAAAGTAGATCTATTATAAAGTTCATTTTATAGCTGTAGCTCCCAAAATGTAAAGTGTACAAAGACTCAGCAAGGGTTAATGATAGAATTAGGTCATAAGCCCTAAATCTATTCCAGCTTTGGTTCTCTGAAGCAAGTGTAGAAATCAACAGAAAATGTGCTCACAGCCTCACACAATAGCTCTAACCAATTTCTCTTCCAATCCAGTTTTCACAGTGTTGCCAGAGTTATCCTTTGAAAATACAGATTTGATTATATTTATTCACTACAAACAAACAAGCAAAGACAAGTGAATCTTCACTGGCCCTCGGTCTGTGTAAGTGGACGTTGATGCCATCCGAGCCTCATTTCTTTCCTCTCCACCTGCAGTCTCTCTTTTCCCTCTTCCCCACTGCACCCAGCACCTGCTCAGATGCCACAACTCAGCACTTCTTGGGTCTTGTTTTCTCAGATCCTCTCTTCTGGCTGTTTCCATCATCTCTAAATCACACACCCCTTATCTCCTAGCAAAGCCTTTGGGCTCAGAGCAAATGCACTTCATTGAAAGCTTTCTCCAGCCTTCCTAGGAAGAATTACTATCTTCCTTCTCTGTGTTTCCATAATCCTTTGTACAGACTGTCCACTATACAGTACCATTATTACTATTATCATGTTAGAGTCAACTTTTGTGCCTGTCTCCTGTTTCAGACTGTGAACTTCTTAAGGAAAGAGACTATCCATCTTTGTATCACTACGTGTAGTTGATGCTCAGTGGATAGTCTCATCCATTCTCATCTATATGTTGGTGTTTCTCATTCTCATCTGTATAGTGTTTCCCAGGTCTATCTGCCGAACCCAGCTTTCTCCCCCAGTTCCAGACACGATTCTCTGACAAACATCTCTCATTTGATGTCCCACAGGGAGTTAAAGCTCACTGTGACTTAACCTGAACTCACTTCCTCCCTTACCCAACTTGCTTCTTCCAGAGTCCCTGTCTCTGTGTCTGACATCCTCATCTATCCAGTTGCTCAATCCAGACAGTGGGAGTTATCCTTGACTCTACCCTCTCTTTTGCCAACATTCCTCTCCCTCATCCAAACAATCTGATGTATTATTTCTGCTTCTCGAAGATCAATTAAATCTGTGTCCTTTATCCTGCTGCTGTTATCTCAGGACAGCATCATCTTTTGCCAAGATTACAGAAATTACATTCTTTAGAGTCTCCCTGTCTTCAGGCTTGTCTCCCGCACCTCAAAAAGTATCTGGCATGTTGCAAGCACTCAATAAGTGTATGTTGAATGAATCAATCAATGACTATACATAGATGGGTTCACATCTGGCTCAGCCATGCCAAAAGGAAACTCAACTATTTGAAAATGTCTACCCCCTTCCTGATGGAAGGACCCAGGAACTGAATTTAGAGCTATTTATTTTTGAATTGAAGACTAGAATAGTTTTCTTAACATATGTAGCAGCCAGAAGCTTTCGACACATTTGTGTATCAGTCATGTCAGTTAAGTCTCACATTCCCCTATGAAATAAGTGACCTTGAGAACTCCCTTTTGGTAGCGGAGTCTCTTTTTTGTAGACTTACAGAGTCTAAGTCATTTTCCCCGAGTTACCAAGGTGGTAAGGAGAAGAGGCAGGGCTCAGGTTAAAGCATGCAGTCTCCAAAGGCTAGACCAGTTTGGCTAAATTTGGCCCCATACTCAGTGGAACAAGCTGGGTTCTCTTGCTCAGTAGAAAGCTTGCTCCTTGGAGAGTAGCTTTGGCAAGGGGATAGTGTAGGCCAGTGGAACTGAATAAAAACTTCCGAGCTGACTGGAGGCCTGACACCCCATGCTCATAGCCTGGGTAGCCTGGTAGAGGGGCAAGCGAAGGAAGGCCTGGAACTCAGGGACTTGAGAGTTTCCCTTGCCTCACTGTCATCAGCAGTTATGGCTGTCTCTTCCAGATTACTGCTGGAGATGTTAGGAATAATTTATTCTCTCTCTCTCTCTTGCTCTCTCTTGCTCTCTGTCCTTAGTTTGCTTTCTGGGAACCAAAACTGCTAGAAATGCAGAAATGCAGTTGATGAAATCTATTTGGTAAGGGTAGAAAACCCAGAATTGTGAGTAATCACAGGAAGTGAGAAGAATTGCTGCCGTCAGCTTAGATGCCAGGAAATAGGCTGTGGATGGGCACAGATAGTAGAAGAAAAGAATGGGAGCACATCCCAAATAACACTGCAGGTGGCCTGGGCTCTGGAGGGGGCCCACATCTTCCCTGGGCACCACGTGTAGCACTGCTGATGGGGAGTAGGAAGATTTCAGATACGTGGCTCTCAGTGGGTGCACACTGAGTACCACCATGTGTGAGGCCCTGTGCCAGACACCGGGCATGGAGCTGACGCAGCATAGCCCCTGCCTCCTAGCAGCATAGTGTAGCCAAGCAGATAAGATGTGGACATAAATAGCATAGTGCAAAATACAAAGTCACACATTTCACAAAAGAGATTTTGACAAGGTCCTGGGGCATCTAAAGTGGAGGGAACCAGAGTCTTCTTCATGAGGGAAGAGGGATTTTGTAACCTGTTAGGTCAGGTATTTAAGTTAGTTTTGGTGCAGTCAGGTGTGGCATAGTAAGAAACATTCTAACTGGAATGGTAAAACAATTATGGTTATTACTCACAGACCCTGAGAGATGAAGACAGTACACCTTGCAGGTCAATAGGAAGGGGGAGGGGACATCCAGGACACATGAGCTGAACCAGCAGGTGGGAAACAAAGGAGAGGGAGGGACCTGTGGGCTGAAGCCTTGACTGGGATTCCGGGCATTGCCTTATAGGGGTTTCCAATAGGAGGGTTGGATTGGTTAATTTTAAGGGAGTATGAGGCTAAGTGTGGGAATTTAGGATTACATGATCAAGTTCACCAGGCTTGAGGCAGAAGGAAGGTGGTTAAGTGGTTCAGGGTACAGGGCCTTATCTGTCTAAAACATGAAGATGGGAACCGGGTGAAGACTGTCTTGAAATATGTAGGTCAAGTATGACAAGCCAGGAATAGGACAACAAGAAAGATGTTGCACAGCATTAATATAATGAGTTATGACAAGGCATTTAACTGAGCTTAGACTTATATGTAGACTTGGATAAACAGAGAGTAAGAACATTCCAGAATGAAAGAATTGCATATATAAAATCAAGAGCTAGGATTTATGGCAAAGAGTCTGTTGCTAAAGGTTCTTCAAAACTCAGGAGTGGGGACCCCAGCAGCTCCAGGTAATCTGACCTTCTCTATTGCCTCTATGGAGTTTAACCCCTGCTCCTGTGGCTGGTGGCTAACGGGTTTTATTTCTGCTTGATTCTGGAGCCTATGGCTACTTGGTTCTTAGCTTGGTAGTTTCTCCAGAAATAGTCCTGTCAGAGTTGATTTCCAGGGCATAGAGTCCTGCTCCCTGGTGGAAATCCTCTGCAGACTTTCTTAGTGCACTCTGTTTGTATCTTTTGATTCCTTTCTCACTTCTGTGCATACTGGCTCCCCACATGCTTTCCCTCCAAATAGCCAGCAACTGTACCTTTGCCAATGACTGCCCTGAGGCTGAAGATATGCCTGTGCCATGAAGACTAAGGTATGCCTAGGAACTTATGTCCTTCCCAGGTCCAGCCCTTGACTGGTGATAGACGGATGTGCAGTAGAAGTATTCTACTTTTCTTGTCCCCGACACGTGCCTAACCTGCCACCAGAGACCCTCTGAGGTTAAGCCAGTTTCCTCTGGGGACTTTGCTGGGCATCACACATTGCTTGACTTTTTTCCTTTCCTGATTCCACTTCCCCTTCACCTCTCCAGGTTTTCCCTGGAGATGCTTCCTAATAAATTACTTTCTCTCAAACTTCCATCTCAAGGTCTGCTTCTGTGGAATCCACCTAAGACATAAGCCAAGTGTGGTAGGCAACATAATGGCCCCTTTGAAGTGTCCACACCCTCACCCCTAGAGCTTATGAATACAGCAAAGGGGGCTTTGCAGGTGTAATTAAGGTTGTAGATCTTAAGTCAGAGAGATCATCCTGGGTGATACGGGTGGGCCTAATCTAACACGTGAACTCTTAAAAGCAGATAACTCTCTGGCAGAAGGCAGGGAGATGCAGCAGAAGAAGCAGTCAGAGAGACTGTAAGCATAAGAAGGATTCGATACACCTTTGTTGCTTCTGAGATGTAGGGGCCAAGTGCGAGGACCTGAGAGTGGCCTCTAGGAGTTGACATCTAGCAAGGAGAGCAGAGGCTTCAATCCTACAGCTGTAAGGAACTGAATTTAGCCAACAATCTGAATGAGTTAGAAACAGATTTTGTCCAGAGCCTCCCACAGGCTGACACCTTAATTTCCACCTATGAAACCCAGAGCAACGAGACCAGCTGAGTCCACCCTTACTTTTTTGCTTGTTTGTTTTGTTTTTTGAGACAGGGTTTCACTCTGTCACTCATGCTGGAGTGCAGTGGTGCGATCACGGCCTACTGCAGCCTCTATGTCCTGGGCTCAAGCCATCCTCCCACCTCAGCCTCCCGAGTAGCTGGGAGTACAGGCACATGCCATCATGCCCGACTAATTTTTACATTTTTTTGTAGTGATGGGGTTTCCCTTTGTTGGCCAGGCTGGTCTCGAACTCCTGGGCTCAAGCAATCTGCCTCGGTCTCCCAAAGTGCTGGGATTACAGGCATGAGCCACTGTGCCCAGCCACAGCTCTTACCTTTAACCTACAGAACTGTGAGATAATACATCTTTTTAAGTTGCTAAATTTATAGTAATTTGTTACAGTAGCAATAGAAACAGATATACCCAAGTTTCACATAAATGATGTGTATACACACTGTCTATCCTTCTGGCAACGTGCGCTAAGAATGTCATGAGTTTTGTCCATATAACCACCTATGCTTCAGACCCACACTGATGTAAAGATTTATGAAGTCTGTTGAGCTCTTTCTGAGGGTTGTCATTTCTTCTGTCCTCTCCCTTACCTCAATTTCTTTGCACTAGGGGTAGGGGTCTCAGTTTGCTTTATTTTCCTACCTGTAATTTTATCAGTGAAGGAATGCAGAGGACTGTGAAGAAGGGACTTCTGCCAGTGCGGAGGGCATAGGCAGAAATGGGAAGTCACTTGGTTGTGGTGAATTAGCTTGTCACCTGTGGGACAGGGAAGATTAGCACAGAGGGAGTTCCCACCAGGGCCCTGAACTCTACATTAGGTTCTCCAGGTTGACTCGTGTGAGTGCAAAGAGTGAAACTGCATTTGGAGATTCTGAGGTCCTTAGAGCAAAGGAGCTTGGCCTCCATATTACAATAGCAGGAATTGTTGGAGACTCTCAGCAGGGATCCTGGATTCTCCAATGACATATTTTTTCCCCTTCTGCATCTCTGTTGAAGCACGTGTGCCCTTTTACCAATTATGAGATTTTTTTTTCTGATCATCTCTCTAACAATAACTCACTCTAAGCAGACACTCTGTGGTCTTCATAAGTAATATTTTTTTATCTACATGCAGCCACACATCTATGATATAGCCTTGAGGCCCAAATGCAAGCCAACTTCTCCACTGGGAGGTTTCCCTTCATCACCACTCTGTGAGTTAGGAGCTTCTTCTATCCCGATGTCTGACTCTGACAATCTTAACTGATGAAGGGCAAGGGAAATGACAATCTGAGCACCTGCTGCTCTGTGTGCTTTCTCTTTCTGCCTCCACCTGTAGAGAGGCACCTCTATTTGTGAATATGCCCCCAGGCCTGTGTTGATGTCAGGTTGCATTAAGGGATGGAGCACAGGTCCTGCCCAAAGAGGCCTTACCTAGTGGTGTTCTTCCTGTTGTCTGGTTCTTAGCTTTTGTGTGTGAGCTTACTTTTTGAGCACCCTGAGAATGGGTTCATTTCTCAGGCAAGTTTTACATTAATACAGCTCATGAATCAGACTAAAGTATAATGTAAATAGGTCAAATCCTTCATTTACAAGAATTGTCTTAAGGAACAAAATGTTTAAAGTTCAAATTAGTAGCACACTCTTTCCCTGTTCTCAGAGTCAGTTGAAAGTCAAATCATAATCAGAATTCCAACTCTCATTTGCAATGAAATTTCTGCCACAGAGAGAACATTCTGAAGCCCAAGGGATCCACAAATACTCCCTGTAGATGTCATGCAGGAAGCAAAATAATCCAAAGGTTGATTGGTAAGGGTGAAATCAGAAGCAGGGGAAGTTAAATAAATATTCAATGCTCTTGTGGCCTTTTCGCTCCTGTAGTTCAGTGAACAGGAGCAGTGCCCAGTGGCTTCTTCTCTCCTGTTGCTCAGCGAGTGGAAGGGAGTGTTACAGCTCTTTTACTCTGTCTTCCCACAGCCTGGCAGGCAGGAGTACTACAGCTCTTTTATTCCTGCAGTTTGGTAAGATCCAGGTTCTTGTCCCATGATCAAGAGGAATAAGGTACGTGGACACTGGAGAGTGAGTAAAACTGAGTAGAATTTTATTGAGTGACAGAAAGCTCTCAGCATCAAGATGGGACCCAAAAGTGGGTTGCTATCTGTGAGGCTGAGTCAGGGGTTTTTATGGGCTTAGAATGAGGGAGTTCATGCTTATTGGTCCATGGATTGTCTTGGAAAAGGCACCATTCAATTGGCTAAAAGGCATAATTCAGAAGGAACCAATCAAGAGAGAGTGGGTAAAGTGGGGATAGTTCTTACTCGGTTGTGGACTCTATTTGGAACTGGCAGCTGGTTTTCAGGCTTTAAGCTGTCCTTGTCTTGAAGGTTGCATTTCACTGAGGACCCATCCCTGTCTGCCTAGGATTTCTCTCCTGTCACTATCAATACTATCATGACATCATAGCTGGATGCTTTCCTCTTAATGGTTGGGATGGTTTTAGAATGCCATTTAGACACTCTGTGGTCTTAATAAGTAATATTTTTTATCCACATGCAGCCGTGCATCTATGATATTGAAATGGCACTGAAATACTCAGAGTCCATTATCAAGGATTCACCATGTCTGTCTCCATCTTCATATTAGAGATGTGTGCATCACAACCCAAATGCACTATTTCTGTTGGGCATGACCTTATCTTCACTGGGTAGTGTTTAGCTTCTCAACATCCCAGTGTTCAGGCAATCTCTCTGGTTTCTGCATGGCTGATACAGGCCCTCTTCTGAGGGAGTTTCTTCTTTAGATACCAGTATGTTTAATCTGTTTAGAGTGAGTATCTGCTAAGAAGAAATGCATTCTGACTCCTTGAGGTATGTTTTTTCCATTTCATTACAAATTGAATTTACAACTTGATTGTCAAGAGAAAATATTTCTCTCACTCCCATGTTCTCACACCACGTATCCTAAACTTCTCAGAAAGTCATAAACCTTACCAGTTTCTCTCTATGACTCCCTGCCTTTATGCTCTCTTGAAGTTCTAGGCTCTGAATGAGTATATAAGACTTATATGGGATAAAAACACAGGGACAGAGTCTAACATCTTGGCCACTACAGGATATGTGCCCAGCCAACAGACAGCTACTCAGAAGTCTGATTGCTACAGAATATATATGGTGGGAGAGGGATTTTTTTTCTCTCTCTTTCAAAAAATGCAGGACTGTTTGAGGGGATGAGGCATAGGCCACCTATTGTCATTTACTTATCTATGTCCATTGACCTTATTGTTTAGTGAATTTTTTTACTAGATGCTGGCAATTGACTACCAAATTCTGGTTTTAGTGTGGCGGTGAGTTTCTCAATATGGGGGTTATTTACAGTTTGGGGAAATCTCTATTAAATGTTTTTCACTGGATTTAATGATAAATATAATTCCCAGTTCTTCAGCATTTTTTGAGGTTTATAGTTACAATGTCTAAACCTAAAACTATGGATATAATGAGTAAAGGAAAGGCATTGTTACTGTGCTGGCTTCTCTCTTACTTTGCACATGAATTTGGGCAGGTGAAGCTTTAGACATACAGCTCTGAATACTTGAAACTCAACTGTAATAACTTCATGATGTAAAGTAACTTCATGATTAGGGCTCTCTGAAATGTCAGCATTCATGTTGGTGTCTTTCTGAAGAGTCTGTTGACTGTAAAATTGACTTTTTGAATTTCAGAAATAGGTCAAGTTTAGCAGGACCTTTAATAATTTCAAGACTCAGCATATGCCATGGGAAATGAAGACTGGAAATACTAAAAGTCAAATTTAGGGGCAGTGTTCTTAGTAGGGAACACTGAGTATTTTTCTAAAGTGTTTATGCTGTTGGCCTCTGTTTCTGTTCTTTCGCAGCCTGTGATATGTTGGAAAACGGATGGGCTTGAAGCTGGTAAAAACAAGCATGGAATCCAATCAAAAGAGTTTAGATCAAGTGATTTTACTTCTCTTTGACCTTTGCATTGTGTAACAGGTAAAATGTGGGCGAGCTGTCGGGATACACAGTTGCCAGCAGGTGTTAGTTTTCCGCTTTTGAAGCAGCTTTATCTTCTTTACTTTTAGTCACTTTTACTCTTTGACCAGCAGTATCATCACATCTCAGCTTTTTCAAATCGTGCACTTTGTAGCAGTTTCTAGTCCATACATAGTCCCAGAGATAAGAAGAGAAGTTCCTTTATTTGAGGATAATTTTTCATGAACATCATTATCATGTTTTGACATTTATTAAATATTTGCTTGTTTGGAAGAGACAATTCGTCATTTAAAAACCTCAACATTCAATCGACTGTATTGCTTAGGCAGGCAGAAGAATAAATGAAATTAAGGCATTTGTTCTTCTAAATTATTAGGTAATCTCATGTTCTTCATCCGCGTATGTAATGTTACTCTTTAATCTTCTCCAAAATATGTTCTTATCTGTCAGCTCATTTCATTTGACCCTCCAGACCACTGTAGGAAATTGTTTGATATATATATACATCTATTTTTTTACAGTCGAGGAAACTTAGACACAAAAGACACATACCCAGCTTTAGTGTCTTGCCCAAGAATTCAAGGCTGTCCAGTGTTGGCTGTCCAAAGAGGAGCTAGAGACACATTAAATGCCGTGTCATCTGCAGTAAGTATTTGCACATAGTCCCACATTAACCATGTTAATGTTATAAATACCCATGCATCTGCTTTAAGGTGCTCCAAGGTAACGTTTTGCCCACATGCATTATTTTCTTTTAGAATTTTTGATTATTCATAATATCTAGCCAATAACAATTTCAGTGTAAATGGGCTGGTGAGTATATTACAATCACTTCTACCTATAGTTACTGTCCTTGGAAAGCCTTTATTCTCAGCTCTTTATTAAGAACTTTAAAACTCTTGATGTAACACAAATTCAATCAGATCATTTAAAAATGGTTACTAGTGCATTATAATAGTTCTTGGTTGCAAATGTATATTTTGTTATTTATAAGCCCTTTGATTACGACTATACATTAGCAATAAATGTAAGTATATCACCAACCCAGCTTTGAAGTAAAAGATTCTGTCAGTTTACCCTACATAAGGTCATAAAGCAATATCACCTTCTAACTTAAAGTGACTTAAAACCAACTGAGCAGATGTATGTAAATGCTCTTGCACCAATTCCAGTATCTCCCAAGCAGGGAAACACTGTAAGAAAAGAAAACAAACTCACCCATTCCCTTTTCTTATCTACATTCAGACCAAGCACATGAAGTATTCCCAGAAGTGAAAAAATATAATTCAGTTGTCTCCTGCCTGGGTTTCCATCTGGACTTCATCATGCAACAATGAGAAAAGAGCACGGTAAATGGCTTCAGCCTAATAACATTTTTAATGGAATGCTGGTATGCCCCTCTTCCAAGTGGTCTAAAAAGACAAAAGCCTCTGCACAGTTAAAAGCTATTTGTGGGAAACAGAAAGATATGTGGCTTTAAGCAGTATTTCTATTTAAGCAGAAAATCAGAAATTCTTCATTTAATAAATGTGTGTGCACAGCATCTAAGTAAAAGGATATATGAAATCAAAGTTCAAACAATAAGATTTCCTGAAACTCATTTTGTTCTTTTCTTCTGTGATATTGTAATTATTTTAAAATTAGGCTTCAAATTATTTTTTGCTTTATACAATGAATGATTGTCTTTCTTATTCTAAACTCTATTTTGCCAGGAATTGAGCTATTCTACCTTTATTTTGGTGAGTATATAATAGTATCTTTCTCCACCTTTTTACTTTTAACCTAGCTATATGTTTTTTTTTTCTTTTTTCTTTTTTTGGTTTTAAGGAGCAGAAAGTTTATTTATTTATTATTTTTGAGATGGAGTTTCACTCTTGTCACCCAGACTGGAGTGCAATGGCACGATCTCAGCTCACCGCAACCTCCGCCTTCTGGGTTCAAGCAATTCTCCTGCCTCAGCCTCCCAAGTGGCTGGGACTACAAGCACGCACCACCATGCCCAGCTAATTTTTGTATTTTTAGTAGAGACGGGGTTTCACCTTGTTGACCAGGATGGTCTCGATCTCTTGACCTCGTGATCCACCCGCCTCGGCCTCCCAAAGTGCTGGGATTATAGGCGTGAGCCACCGCGCCCAGCCAAGGAGCAGAAAGTTTAATAGCCAATAAAGAAGGAAGAAGCTCACCCATAGAGACAGAGGGAGGGGGATCCAAAGCTGGGAGAGGAAACCCCAAGTGCCATGGAAATCAGCCAGTTTTATGAGAAGGCAATGTCTGGTTTGCATAGGGCTCAGAGGATTGGTTTGACCACGTATGTAATTCACATAGCCACAGAAAAACTGGCTCTCCCACCCTAGTCTTTTAATGTGCAAATACAGGATGCCATGATGTCCTACACCTGTGGGGACATGTGGGGCAGGCCACATTGCCAGGCACTTGTGGGGCAATAACCTAGCTACATCTTTATATTGAAGTGGGCTTTCTTGTAGACAGCATGTCTTAGTAGTAGAGTCTAACTCATTATTCCAGTCCGATAATCTGATGTTTAACTGGCATATTTAGACCATTTACATTTAAACTGACTACTACCATATTTGAATTGAAATGCACCATCTTGCTGGCTGTTTTCTATTTGTTCTGTTAACTAAAATAAGTGACTGAGGCAAGCATCTCAATCAATCGAGGTTTACTGAGCTGGAGCTTGAGGGTGTGCCCAAGATAAACATGAGTCACAGACATCCTCTGTCGCTGGCATTCTCCCTGAAAAGGTTTTCAGGAGGTTCAGTATTTACACGTTTCCTTAAGGGAGAAAAGTCATGTAGGAAGAGTGGGAGTAGGCAGAAGAATGATTGCTCTCATATTGTCTTTGTTCTGTACCTGAGAAAATAAGGATTATTAGTGTGAAGTCCAATGGACATATCCTTGTTTTATGGGAGAATATACATGTTGAAAGGTTCAGAGGCCAGCAAAGAGCAATTGATGAGGGCAGTCATCCAGAGATGCCTGAGGCCACTTGCCTTTCTGTGGGGCCTGGGTAATGTACAAGGCTCTGACATAAGGGTGTGAAGCAATAGCTATGCATTTGGGGGAAAAGACGGAAATGTCGAGTGACTCTGTTTCCAGTTTCCTCTGGTGTAACGTGCCCTGAGGGTTCCGAAAGTATTTTTCTTCACAATTTTATTTTTTTCATATCTTTTGCTTGCTTTTTGAGTTTGAGTATTTTATGATTCCACTTTATCTCCTTCATGGAATTATTATTATACCTCTTTTTAAGTGTTTTTAGTGATTAACTTAGGTTTTAGAATAAAGATTAAAAACATGAATCTAGCTTCGCTTCATATAATATATGCCACTTTGCACATTTCCAATCCTCCCATTTATTCCTTGCGCCATTTTGTCACACATTTTACTTTTACAAAGGCTGTAAAGATATACTTCATTGTTATAATTTCTGCCTTAAACAGATTTTTTTAAATAAAGCAAATAAATTAAAAATAAATATTGTATTTTCCTTTCATTTATTCTATTTCTAATGCTCTTCATTTCTTTGTGTGGCTTCTAGTTTCTGATTACATCCAATTTCCTCTGTCTGAAGAACCGCCTGAAACATTTCTCACAGAGTAAGTCTCCTGACAATAAATTTCTTTCCTTTTTGATTGTCTGAGAAAGTCTTTATTTCTTTTTCACTTTTGAAGGATATTTTTGGAGTGTATAGAAGAATTCTACGTTGGACGCTTTTTTCTCTCAGCACTTTAGAGAGGTCACTTCATTGTCTTCTGGGTTTCATAGTTTCTGATGAGACATGGCTTGATTCTTATCTTTGTTCCTTGATAGATAACTTGTCTATTTGTTACAGGAACGTGGTCCCAATCCGGACCCCAGAGAAAGATCTTGGATCTCATGCAAGACAGAATTCAGGGTGAGTCTGCAGTTCAAAGTGAAAGCAGGTTTTTAAGACAGTAAAGTAATAAAAGAATGGCTACTCCATAGACAGAGCAGCCCCAAGGGCTTCTGCTTGCCCATATTATGGTTATTTCTTGATGGTATGTAAACAAGAGGTGGTTATTCATACCTCCCCTTTTTAGACCATAGAGGGTAACTTCCTGACGTTGCCATGGCATTGGTAAACTGTCATGGCGCTGGTGGGAGTGTAGCAGTGAGGATGACAAGAGGTCACTTTCCTTGCCATTTTGATTTTGGTGGGTTTTGGCCGACTCCTTTACTGCAATCTGTCTTATCAGCAAGGCCTTTATGACCTGTATTTTGTACTGACCTCCTGTCTCATCCTGTGACTTAGAATGCCTCAACCGTCTGGGAAGGCAGCCCAGTAGGTTTCAGCCTTATTTTACTCAGCTCTTTTTTAAGATGAAGTTGCTCTGGTTCACACACCTCTGACGTTTTTGTCTCTGCTGACCTGGAAGATTCTATCTTTGTCCTTTGTTTTTAGCAGTTTGACTATGGTATACTTAGGATTTGTTTGTTTATTTTTAATATACATAGGTTTATCCTGCTTTGTGCTCTCCAAGTTTCTTGGACCTGTGGTTTGGTATCTGTCACTAACTTTGGAAAATTCTTGGCCATTATTTTTCAAATATTTTGTTTGCTCTGTTATCTGTCTTTTCCTTCCGGGATTTCTATTATGTTTATATTTCACTATTTGATATTAACCACAGCTCTTGAATGCTCTTTTCATTTTTTCTTATTTTTCCAGTCTTCTTAGTCTTTGTATCTCTGCTCAGGTAATTTTTATTGATTTATCTTAAAGCGCACTGATTGTTTCCTCAAGTCTTCTGATGAGGCCGTCCAAGGAACTCTTTATCTTCATTACTATAACTAAAAAGCAGGTTATTTGTTTGCTGCATGTAGAGTCCAATGAATAAGAGCAAGGTCTTGGTGCAAGAAAGTAAATTTATTTCTGAAGCTAATTTTGCATTTACTAAGACCTAAGTGGGAAGTATGAGGAAGGGGAAAGGGAAAAAGAAGAGAAAAAGCCAATTAAACTAGGTCTTAGAAAAATGTCCTACACACCAGCAACAGCCAAGCTGAGAGTCAAGTCAGGAATACGGTTCCATTCACAGCTGTCACAAAAAAGAATAAAATAAGTAGGAATATAGCTAATGAGGGTGGTAACAGATCTCTACAATAAGAATTACAAAACATTGCTCGAATAAATCAGAGATGACACAACAAATGGAAAAACATTCCATAATCACGGATAGGAAGAATCAATATTGTTAAAATGGCTATACTGCTCAAAGCAATTTACAGATTGAATGCCATTCCTATCCAACTACCTAATGGTATTCATCACAGAACTAGAAAAAACTATTTTAAAAATCATATGGAACCAAAATGAACCTGAATAGCCAAGGAAATCCTAAGCAAAATGAACAAAGTTAGAGGTATCATGTTACTCGACTTCAAACTATACTGCAGGGCTACAGTAACCCAAACAGCATGGTACTGGTGTAAAAATGGGCACACAGACCAAAGGAACAGAATAGAGAACCCAGAAATAAGGCTGTGCACCTAAGACCATTTGATCTTTGACAAAGCTGACAAAAACAAGCAATAAGGAAAAGACTCCCTATTCAATAACTAGTGCTGAAATAGCTGGCTAGCCATATGCATTGAAACTGGACCTGTGTCTTATACTGTATACAAAAATCAACACAAGATGGGTTAAAGACTTAAATTTTAAACCCCAAACTATAAAACCCTGGAAGACAACCTAGGCAATACATCCTGGACATAGGAATGGGCAAAGATTTTATGACAAAAACACCAAAAGCACTTGCAACAAAAACAAAAGTTGACAAGCAGGAGCTAATTAAGCTTAAGAGCTTCTGCACAGCAGAAGAAACTATCAAAGAGTAAACAGACAGCCTATAGGATGGGAGAAAATATCTGCAACTATGCATCTGGCAAGGTCTATTATCCAGCATTTATAAGGAATTTAAACAATTTACAAAAAAACCCAGCCCCATTAAAAAGTGTGCAAAGGACATGAACAGACACTAGAAGACATACATGCAGCCAACAAACATATAAAAAATTGTTCAACATCACTGATCTTTAGAAAAACACAAATAAAAACCATAATGAGATACCATCTCACACCAGTCAGAATGGTTATTAATAAAAAGTAAAAAAATAACAGATGCTGGTGAGCTTGTGGAGAAAAAGGAACCTTATACACTGTTGGTGGGAGTGTAAATTACTTTATGCATTGTGGAAAGCAGTATAGCAATTTCTCAAAGATCTAAAAGCAGGACTACCATTAACCCAGCAATACCATTACTGGGTATATACCCAGATGGAATAGAAATCATTCTACCATGAAGACACATGCACATGAATGCAGCACTATTCATAATAACAAAGACATGGAATCAACCTAAATGCCCATCAACAGCAGATTTGATAAATAAAATGTGGTTCATATACATCATGGAATACTATGCAGTCATAAAAAAGAATAATATCATGTTTTTTTGCAGGAACATGGATGAAGCTGGAGGCTATTATCTTTAACAAACTAATGCAGGAACAAAAAACCAGATACTGTATGTTCTCACGTATAAGTGGAGCTTAATGATGAGAACTCATGATTACAAAAAGAGTACAACAGACACTGGGGTCTATTTGAAGGTGGAGGGTAGAAGAAGGGAGAGGAGAAGAAAAGATAACTATTCATCATCTGAGTGATAAAATCATCTGTACAAAAAAACCCATGACATGAGTTGACCTATGTAACAAACCTTTGCATGAACATTAGAACCTAAAATAAACATTTTTTTAAAAGGCAAATGGGAGTACTCAATTACATTGACATGGATCAAACTGGGGAGAACTGATATTTTAACAGCATTGAATCTTTCAGTTCCAGATAATGATATATCTCTACTTATTTACTTAGGGTTTCTTTAATTTCTTTTAGCACTATTCTGTTGTTTTCAGTCTTAAGGTATTTTATATTATTTGTTAAATTTATTTTTGAGTGTTTTGTATTTATTAATGTTATAAAAAATGAAATATATTTTTAAAATATTTCATTTACAAATTCTTGCTGCTAGTACATAGCTATATAATTGATTGTGTATTTTGCATACAAAATCACTACACTCTCTTATTGGTTATAATATCCATTTTGTAACTTCCTTAAGAAAAGGGAAGTAGGTAAATAAAAAACAAGAAACAAATATAATAAAATTATAAAATGGTAGACATAAATTCAAACACATCAATATCCACATTTAAAAATAAATGATCTAAATATATTAATTAAACTCAGATTGCCAAAACAAATTTTTTAAAGTGACCCAACTATATGTTATCTACAAGATACTAACTTGGCATACATTTGCTTAAAAACTAAGGTTGGTGAAAGATACATCATGCAAAAATGAATCAAACAAAAGCCAGAATCACTATATTAGACAAAGTAGACTTCAGAGCAAAGAAATATACCAGGGATAAAGGACATTGCACAATGATAAAAGAATCAATTCACCAGGAAGATATAACAATTCTAAGTGTGTATGTACCTAATAGCTTCAAGATACGTAATGCACATAATGACAGAACTGAAAATGGAAATAGACAAATCACAGTTATAGTTGGAGACATCAATTCTCTCCTCTCATTATTTTATAAAGGCAATATACAAAATATCAGCAAGTATATAGAAGACCTAAACAATACTACCAATCAACCAGATCTAATAGACATTTATAGAACATTCCATCCAACAACTGCATGATACACATTCTTTAGAAGTGCCATTGCAACACCCACCAAGATAGATTAAATCCTGGGAAATAGCAAATTTAAAAATATTTAAAAGAATTAAAATAATGCAAAGCATAGCCTCTTATAGTGGAGTTAAACTAGAAACCAATAATTGGAAGATGATGGGAAAAATTTCAAAAACTTGAAATTAAATAACACATTTACAAATAATTCATGAGTAGAAAAGAAGGGCTCAAGGAAAATTAGAAAATACTTTGAACTGAATGGAAATGAGAAGACAACACATCGAAATTTGTGGGAAGCAACTAAAGCAATGCTTGGAGGAAAATTTATAGCATTAAATACTTATATGAAAAAAGAAGAAAGGGGCCAGGCATGGCGGCTCACACCTGTAATCCCAGCAATTTGGAAGGCTGAATTGAGCAGATCTCTTGAAGTTAGGAGTTTGAGACCAGCCTGGCCAACATGACGAAACCCTATCTCTACTAAAAAATACAAAAATTAACCGTGAGTAGTGGTGCATGCCTGTAATCCCAGCTACTCAGGAGACTGAGGCAGAGAATCACTTGAACCTGGGAGGCGGAGGTTGTAGTGAGCCAGGATCATGACACTGCACTCCAGCCTCAGTGACAGAGTGAGACTCTGTCTCACCCACACACAAAAATAATAATAAGAAGAAGAAAGGTTTCAAAACAACAATCCGTGATGCAACCTTAAGGAATTAGAAAAAAAAGAGAATAAAATAAAATAATGAAAAAAGGAAGAAAGAAGACAAAAGCCCAAATCAATCAAATCAATAAAATTGAAACAGAAAAACAGAGAAAAATCAATGAAACTAAAAGCTGGTTATTTGAAAAGGCTAATAAAACTGATAAACCTCTAGAAAAACTGAAAGATGAGATTTCATTAAAGATCCTATAGACATTAATATAATGGTAAGAAAATACTCTGAAAAAATTATACACATAAATACAACAACTTAGATGAAACGGAACACTTCCTCAAAAGCTACAGATTGCCCAAACTCACTCAAGAGGAGGAAGCAATTCCCAGCTCATTTGATTAGGTCCAGCATTGCTCTGACACCAAAAACAGAAAAAAATAACATTAAAAACTCTACAGACCAATATATTA
The DNA here is from genome assembly GCF_049354715.1 of Callithrix jacchus. Classification (NCBI taxonomy): domain Eukaryota; kingdom Metazoa; phylum Chordata; class Mammalia; order Primates; family Cebidae; genus Callithrix; species Callithrix jacchus. Next base: position 77,404,268 of record NC_133518.1, read on the forward strand.
CATGAACATAAATGTAAAAATTCTTAGCAAAACATTAACAAATCAAACTCAGCAAAATACAAAAAGATGTACACCATGACTAAATGGGCTTTATTCTGGGATTGCCAGACGGTTCAATATTTAAAAATCAGTCAACATGTTTCACAGTGTTAAGAGTCTAAAGAAGAAACCCACACAATCATACCCTGTTGGATATATTGCACACAACCAATCAATTGGTGCAGTAAAAACATTTAATAAAATTAAACATTCATTTATTATTATACAGACTCTCAGTAATACAAGGGAACTGTATTAACCTGATAAAAGTCATCTACCTAAAACATGCAGTTACATCATATTTAATGGTGAAGGACTGGATGCTTTCCCCTTAATATTAGGAGCAAGACAAACATGTCTGCTCTCACTGCTACTATTAAATATGGCAGTGGAAGTCCTAGCCAGCACATGAGGGCAAGAAAAAGAGATGAAAAGCATATGGATCAGAAAGAAAGAATGAAAAGGCCGTCTTTGCGCATGGTATGATATTCTGTAGAAAAGCTCAAGAAACCTGTAGAAAAAAGACCTCCTAGAACATAAGTGGTTTAGTAAGTTTTCAGGAGATCAAGTCAACAGACCAAGATCAATCTTATTTTTACATAGTAGCAATGAACAATCGGTAAGTCAATTAAAATAAGTGCTATTTACAATGGTTCCAAAGGAGTGAAACACTTAGGTGGGTATAAATCTAACATAATTACTATGGAATCTGTATGCTGATACCAAAAAACGCTGAAGAAAGAAATCCAAGAAAACCAAAATAAATGGAGACTATATTGTAATCATGCATTGAAAAACTTAGCATGGTAAAGATGTCAGTTCTCTCAAATTGATCTACAGATTTAATGGAATTTAATTATAATTCCAGTAGGAGTTTTGTGTATATAAATGAGCTAATTCTAAAGTTTATATGGAAAAGCAAAGGAATCACAATAGACAAAATAATATGAAAAGTACATTAAAGTTGAAACACATGTACCACCCAATTTTAAGAGTTACTATAAAGCTACCTTAAATCAAATCAATACAGTATTGGCAAAGCAATAGACATGTAGATCAATAGAACAGAATGGAGAGTCTAGAAACATACCCACACAGATATGGCCAATTGATTTTTAACAAAGGTGCAAAGGCAAATCAATAAAGTCATGTCAGTCTTTTCAACAAATAACATTAAAAATATGAGACGTCCACATGCAAAATAATGAACATTGACTTAAATGTTACACTTATTAGAAAAGGTAACCTAAAACGTATCACAGATCTAAATGTAAAATATAAAACTAGAAGTCTTTTAGAAAAAAATCTTCCTTAGCTGTAGTTAAGCAAAAAAGGTCTTAGACCTGTCACCAAAGGCATAATCCATTTAAGAAAATTGATAAATTGGATTTTATTAAAATAAAATAAGTGTACTTTTTGAAATACACTGTTAAAAGAATGAAAAAGACTAATAACACCAAATGCTTGCAATGGTGTGGTGCACTTGGAACTCTCACACTTGTTAGTGAGAGTAAAACATGATGTAATCACTGTGGAAAATATTTTTAAAGTATTATAAAATTAAATATACACTTACTATATAACCAAGTAATTCTGTGCCTAGGCAATTACTCAGGAGAAATGAAAACATGCATTCCTGAAGAGACTCATACAAAAATGTGCATAGCAAATTTGCGTGTCATAGCCCAAACTCTAAAGCATGGCAAACACCGATTGATGGGCCAGTACGTGAGTACATGACTCAATGTTTGTGATATTTAAACACAGATAGCAGGGTGTGGTGCCTCATGCCTGTAATCCCAGCACTTTGAGAGGGTGAGGCGGATGGATCACCTGAGATCAGGTGTTCGAGACTGGCCTGGCCAATATGGTGAAACCCTGTCTCTACTAAAAATATAAAAATTTTCTGGGCGTAGTGGTACATGCCTGTAATCCCAGCTACTCAGGAGGCTGAGGCAGGAGAATCACTTGAAGGAGGGAGGCAGAGGTTGCAGTGAGCCAAGATTGCAACACTGCACTCCAGCCTGGGCAACAAAGCAAGACCCCGTCTCAAAAAATAAAAAGAAAGAAGAAAACCAGTTAAAGCCAATTTGTGGTGCTAGAACACTACCTGCCCATGTGAGGTGGTGGAGGGAAGCACGTGGGAATTTTCTAGAATGACGGGTAGGTTCTATATGTAAATCACGGTGGTAAATGTATCCAAAGATGGTTGTAATGATCCTTCCCATCCTGTATGCTCTCTTCCAGTGTGACTTGTCCACTCTCCCAGCACCACAAGCTTTCTCCTCCTATTGAATGTGGCTAGTGCTGTGACCTTTTTTGACTAACCAAATAAAGAAGTGACGATGTACAACTTTCAGGCCTGTGCCTTCTCAGACTGCCATTCCATCATTTTCCTTTAGAGCATCCAGCTCCCATGCAGCTGCCTGGAGAGGCTCACATCAAAAAGGGGAGGCCCTACATCAGTAGTCTCAGCTGGTATCCAGTATCAGTTCTAGCCTTTTAGGGCCGGCCAGCCATCCCAGCCACAAACGGACATCAGAAGAGCTCAACTCATAGTGTACCAGGTCAGCTCATAGAACCTTGAGAAGTTGTTCATATTTTAAGTTAATTAGCTTTGGGGCAATATTTATGTATCAGTAAGTAAACAATACCTTGGGCTATTAGTTACATGGGCATATACATGGGGCACAATTCATAGGATTGTACATTTATGATCTGAACATTTTCTTGTGTGTTAACCTCAATAAAAAATATTTATAAGTAAAAGTAAACCATAAGAGTATTATATAGTCATGTAAACCCAAAAGCAGTCATAATAAATAGTAAAAATTTAAAGCCTATTCTATTAAAATCAGAAACTAGAAAGGGGGTGCTCTGGGATTCAAACTCGCTTTGAAGGTTTTAGCGAACTCAATATGCAGGAAATTGAAACTGCAGAAGTTATGGAGGAGAAGAGAAAAAAGATATTTGCTGGTGTGATAAATTGCATATCCAGAAAACTCCAGAGACTCTATTTGACATTATGATGAATTAATTAAAAATAAAAAGAGGCAACTGGATTAATTGTAAATCTACACATGCTAGTGGCTTTCTCTATATAAACAATAGAATAGAAATTTTAAAGATCCAATTTAAATAAAAACACAAATATGAAATAGCTTAAATAACTATAAAAAGCACATGGAGAAAGCCACAAAATATTATTAGAACTTAGATAAACTATAAACTGAGATATTCTGTATACCTGATTGGGAAAACATTGTATCGTGAAAATATTAATCTTCCATATGTATACATATATATACACACTAACACAATTCAATCACAATCCCAACATTTCTGGTTACCTGGTTCAAGTTTATGTACAATTCACATGGAAGAACAGCTAAAATGATCTTGAAAGCAAAATGATTGCATATTTGCTTTATCAGCCACTAAAATTTATTATATAAAATGTACTGAAATTTAAAGCATATATCGTTAGAACAGTAAACACAGAACTGAGAGGCAGAATGCAGAGTCTGTATGTAAATCCCAGAATGTATTTGTGCCAAAGTTGGCATTTCAGTTCAGGGGGTTATTTAATATTAATATACGATGCTGGCCTAAATTGTACTTTACCTGCAAGAATGCAATGTTGGGATTTCCAGTCTTAACATACATACAAATAATCCTTGATAGATGAAAATGGAGGTATTTTGGTTGGGAAGTTTTATCAAGGACACATGTATATATATTTTTTTGATAAAGTTTTTTTTGGTACATTGAGGGGAACTCATGGTTTCGTATTGCTACTTTTGAAGACCCTATGCTGAATGCCTTTGTAAAATCTTGAATTTGGGAATGAGAGAAGAAACACTGGCTCTGTACACATATATACACATGAATGTGTACACTCACACACAAGCAAACGTACTGAACTCATCCCTCGTCATTTTCTCATCTTACCTAAACACTCTTGTCTTTCCAGTATGTTCATGCTGCTGCTGCAGGGAGGTGAAAGGAAGGGAGTTGCGGAGGAAGGAAGGGAATGAAAAAGAAAGAAGGGAAAGGAGGGCCAAGTCATGAACCTTGGCAGAGTTGGCACGGATCGGGCATACCAGCTTCTTGATTCTTCGAAATGTCTTTCATCTATTCTGAAGGATTTGGCAATTTTCTCCTGTCTTTAGTTGCATTGTGTTGGTGGATAATAAGCCATTTGCGCACATTTCTCTCAGTAACAAAATGTACTACAATTTCTTTTACCTGTGGGTTTCTAAAGTACTTGGTTATTGCTTTGAAAGATATGTGAGATTGCAATCATTCCTTCAACAACCAATATTTGCTTCGTTAACATAAAGTCTATGCTCTGCTGCTGCATTTCCATGCGTTCTGAACACACAATGACTTTTTGTTCGATTGCTAAATCATAGTGAAATCTTTCTGAGGACGTTTTCAATAACAAGTTCTCATCGCTCTGACAATGCACATAACTCAGTTGAAGTGACAGCATTATGAACAGCCATGAGCAAGTTTGCTCGTGACTACTATGATGGTTCTATGTCACTGACAGTGATTGTCCTTCTGATTTTACAAAAGTTAAACTATGTAGCTGGCCATAGTGGCTTGCGCCTATAATCCCAGCTACTCAGGAGGCTGAGGCATGAGAATCGCTTGAACCCGGGAAGCGGAGAGTGCAGTGAGCCTAGATCGTGCCACCAGACTCCAGCTTGGGTGATACAGCAAGACTTTGTCTCAAAAACAAAAACAAAAAAACCTATGAAAAACTTTGAAAGGTATGTCCTAGAATCAATGAGATAAATTAAGTGCATCATTTCCAACAGCTCTGTTTTTCCTTCCTGAGCACTTTCTGTAGCAGCTGTGCCTCCCACAAACAGGCCAGTGTGTTCCTGCATCCTGAAGACACAGCCTAGGTTCAGGGGACAGCAGTGGCTCAGGCAGGCTCATGCTGTCAGCGGCAGCCCCGGCACTGGCCGGCAGCACATCCCGCTGCCACTGCCCCTTCACAGTGGGGACAAGGAGCTGTCTTGTTTGGGACACATAGAGCAGCAAGAAGCAGGATCCCTGTTGTGCAGGGTTAAGAAAAGGCAGGTTGTTTGCGAAGCCCCAGCATCCAATTGCACAGGCATCCAAAGGCTGAAAAGGAAGTACAGTCAGGTTCATGGACAGAGCCCGTTAAGTCAGAACATGAGGTGTCTAACTCTTGGGCCACAAGACTTCTCCTGCTTCTGCATCTTCTGATTCCTCTACATAGTAAACATTCCATAGGTATTTAGATAACTTTGGCTCCGACTCACTATAGTGGTAGCAGGGACCCAACTCTATATGAAACAGGGTCTAAGCCCAGGGACTTGGTTTTGTCATTCACATTCTTAACAGAGAAAATGGCTCAGCCCAGCCCATGGATCTGCTTTCTGCCCCATCCCACCCCTCCTCAGATGTTCATCTTTAGTCAACTGTGACCAACCTCAGGCTAGCCCTTCAGTAGAAACCATGAATGGGGCCACTCTTCCACCTCAAATGATGTGAGCAGAGAAGTAACAACTGGCTGGCCCAGAGCAGGCATGGTACAGCTTTTTACTCCTTATTAGAACTCCCGGAAGATGCTGCAGGGGCCTGGCTCAATATCTAGTTAATTTGTTAATCTTAAGGAAAAATTCAACTTCCTTAGGAGCATAACGATAGTAGCCAGGTCATCTCACTGTCCAGTCATGAAAAAAGAAGAGAAGAGGAGACATGGGTTCAGTTTTATCCCTAGTTTTAATATTGCCACTTTTTGTTTGCTAAAGTGCTACACAAACCTGTCGAGCTTAGAGTGTCTTCCCTACGAGCCAAACAGGTATCTAAGGTACTAACAGCAACCTACCAAGCCTGCTAGAGTAGAGCCTCTGTTTGGAATTCTATGATCCCATAAGTGATAAATAATGAAAAAGTAAGAGTAGGATGGGCATACGGGAGGGAAAGGTACTTCCTTGGGAAGATGTGCATTGATGTGTGGATGAATAGATGTACTTTACAGCATCTTCCTTCCTTCCCTCCCTCCCTCCCTCCCTCCCTTCCTTCCCTCCCTCCCTCCCTCCCTCCCTCCCTTCCTTCCTTCATTTTGATGGAGTCTTACTCTGTCACTCAGGCTGGATTGCAGTGGCATGCTCTCAGCTCTCTAAAACCTCTGTCTCCCAGGTTCAAGCAATTCTCCTGCCTCAGCCTCCCAAGTAGCTGGAACTGCAGGCATGCAGCACCATGCCCGGCTAATTTTTTTTGTGTGTGTATCTTTAGTAGAGACAGGGTTTCACCATGTTGCCCAGGCTGGTCTCGAACTCTTGACTTCAAGTGATCCACCCACCTTGGCCTCCCAAAGTGCTGGGATTACAGACATGAGCCACTGTGCCTGGCCTGGAATATATGTATATATTTTTAGGAATTTATCATAGGGTTTCTTTAAGTGAGCACATTTGCAGAGTGTCTTGTCACAGAAGGAATGTGGCACATATATTGCCTGAAGGTAAATGTCCTCATAGGGTAAATAGGACCCTAGTCTTACAGAAGGAAGCGACCTCTGTCACACACCAATGATGTGACCTTGGTTAGTTCCCTGGATGAGTCCACACTTCAAACTCCCTCTCTATAAAATGTGGGGTGGATTTTGGCTTCTTGCCCAGCGGGCAGGATCCCTGCTTACAAAGAATGCTGCCGCCTGGGGAAACAAAGGTGCACACACTGTTACCGACACTACACAAATATGACTTGGCTGACAGCCCTGCCCATTATAGAATTTTTTTTTAGGGTACCCAAGGCAGTCTCTCCCCAAAGACTGTTTTGTATCAGCAGTACATATTGCTGCTGGCAGAAGCAGAAGAAACCAAGCAGACTGTCTTTGGCCTAACAGACCTAACAGACGGCCACATGTTTCCTGCAGATACTTGTGCTAAGAGAAGAACCAAATTCATATTCCACTTCCAGATCTTCACCAGCTGAGACAACTGGATTAGAAATCCAAAGATAGTCAACCACAGATATGCCTCCAACACCCACGGCCGTGAGTTTCTGGGTTCATGGGGGACCCAGGACTCCCCTGTTCTGGGCAGTTCCTCCTAGCTGGGCTGCTACTGGAAACAAGTTTCCTAAATACTCTGTGGCTGAGTTCCTGAAAGGATGCAAATAGCTGATTCACCACCAGCCTGTTTCCTCCAAAGGCAGTAATTCCAGGGCCAAGCCCTTTCTGACTCTCTGAGATGCTTCTCTGAGGAGACAAAAAAGCCTGAGTTTACAGCGTGCTGGGAGTGAAGGAGAACCTTCCTCATTCTCATTTAGTCAACATCTCATCTTGTACACAAAAGAGATTTGAAAGCAGTTAGAGAAATATGGGCAACAAAGAAGAATAAAAAGAAAATAGAAAATTAAAAAAAACAACTAAAGAGACTCAGAACAAAGAAAAATGAGAGTAGGAAAAAACGTGAAGGCTGACGGGGCGATGCCAGCACGCAATGCGTTTGCCCTGATGACTCTGAAAACATTGCCTGTGTTTACGGGTGCTTGATGGGTTTTCTTTTGTGAGGAGGACGCAGACATGACATTTCCCAGATGCTGGGAGGGTGGGGAGGCAGAGAGACTGGGAAAGGGCAGTTCTGTGTTACATCTGAGGTCAGTTCTTCCCTCTCTTCCACTTCTTTCAGGCCTCCTGACCACCCCTGTTTCTCCAGGAAGTGATGGACTGCTACTCACCACCTGAAGGACGCTGTGAGCAAAAGTCCCAGATATCAGTCAGAGGGCTGGCTCAGATTCAGAACCCAGCATCTTACTTGGGGCCTGGTAAGGAGAAAAGCCAGGAGCTCTGTCCCAGCCAATCTGTTCCTACTGTGTCCTTCTCTGACGTGGCTGTGGCTGCTGGTGTCAAAGGGCTGAGGAGAGTGTGTGGGTGGCCCTTTCATCCAGCTTCCAAGTCCACCAGGGATGGACATGAAGGCCTCACTCCGTAAAGCATTCACTGCAACTTTCTAGCTATGTGACTGATATGGTTTGGATATTTGACCTCTCCAAACCTCAGGTTGAAATTGGATCCCAAGTTTTGGAGGTGGGGCCTAATGGGAGGTGTTTGGATCAGAAGGGCTTAAAAACACCTGAAAGAACCTTTGGCCTGTTTGTTTTATTTTGAGACAAGATGTCACTCTTTCTTCCAGGCTGAAGTGCAATGGCACTATCTTGGCTCACTGCGGTCTCCTTGATCTTCTGGGCTCAAGCAGTCCTCCCTCCTCAGCCTCCTGAGTAGCTGGGACCACAGATGTGTACTGCTATACCTGCCTAATTTTTGTAGACACAGGGTTTTGCCATGTTGGTCTCAAACTCCTGTGTTCAAGCAATTCTCCTGCCTTGGCCTCCCAAAGTGCTGGGATTATATGCGTGAACCACCATGCCCCGCGAGAGCTGTTTTTATAAAACAGTCTGGCATGTCTCTCTTTTTTGCCTCATCTCTCACCATGTGATTGCTGCACATGCTGGCTCCTCTTTTTGCCTTTTGCCATAAATAGAAGTAGCCTGAAGCCTTCCCCAGAAAGAAATGCTGGAACCATGCTTCTCAGCCTGCAGAACCGTGAGCCAAATGAACCTCTTTTTTTTTTGAAAATATGAAACCAGCCTCAAGTATTTCTTTTTATCTTTCTTGGACACAGGGTCTCATTCTGTCACTGCAGCCTCGACCTCCTGGGCTCAAGTGAGCCTCCTGCCTCAGCTTCCCCAGTAGCTGGGACTACAGGTGTGTGGCACCATGCCTGGCTGACTTTAATTTTTCTTTTGTAGAGATGTGGTCTTGCTATGTTGGCCAGGCTGGTTTCAAACTCCTGGCCTCAAGTGATCCTCATGCCTTTGCCTCCTAAAATGCTGGGATTATAGGTGTGAGCAATTAGGTATTCCTTTATGGCAACATAATGGACTAGAACAGCGAAACTGAGCAAACTGGTCAGTCTTCTCAAAATTATGTTAGATGAAGCAAAAATGACCTGTCTGAGAAGGCAGATATCTTTAGCGTCAAATAATAATGCATACTAACTTATTTATAAGGACCTACTTAACATGACCGTGACTTATTTATAAGAACCTATCGAGTTAGTTGAATCAGAACCTGAACACAGAAACTTTTGATTGATTGGTAAGTTAGCATCCCAGAACTGGAAGAAGGGATAGATTAAGAGATTCTTACCAAGCAAATGGAGAGCAAAAAAGGCAGGAGTTGCAATTCTCGTCTCTGATAAAATAGACTTTAAATCAACAAAGATCAAAAGAGACAAAGGAGGACATTACATAATGGTAAAGAATCAATGCAACAAGAAGAGCTAACGATCCTAAATATATACACACCCAATACAGGAGCACCTAGATACATAAAGCAAGTTCTTAATGACTTAGAAAGAGACTTAGACTCCCACACAATAATAGTGGGAGACTTTAACACTCCACTGTCAATATTAGACAGATCAACCAGACAGAAAATTAACAAGGATATCCAGGACTTGAACTCACACCTGGACCAAGCAAACCTAATAGACATTTACAGAATTCTCCACCCCAAATCCACAGAATATACATTCTTCTCAGCACCACATCACACGTACTCTAAAATTGACCACATAATTGGAAGTAAATCACTCCTCAGCAAATGCAAAAGAATGGAAATCATAACAAACAGTCTCTCAGACCACAGTGCAATCAAGTTAGAACTCAGAATTGAGAAACTAACTCAGAACCGCACAGCTTCATGGAAACTGAACAACTGGCTCTTGAACGTTGACTGGAAAAAACAGTGAAATGAAGGCAGAAATACAGATGTTCTTTGAAACCAACAAGAACGAAGACACAACATACCAGAATCTCTGGGACACATTTAAAGTGTCCAAAGGGAAATTTATAGCAATAAGTGCCCATATGAGAAGCGAGGAAAGATCTAAAATCAACACCCTAATGTCAAAATTGAAAAAGCTAGAGGAGCAAGATCAAAAAACTCAAAACCTAGCAGAAGATGAGAAATAACTAAGATCAGAGCAGAACTGAAGGAGATAAAGACACAAAAAACCCTTCAAAAAATCAATAAATCCGGAGCTGGTTTTTTGAAAAGATCAACAAAATAGACAGACCACTAGCCAGATTAATAAAAAAGAAAAGAGAGAATAATCAAATAGATGCAATAAAAAATAATAAAGGGGATGTCACCACCGATTCCACAGAAATATAAACCATCATCAGAGATTATTACAAACAACTCTATGCACATAAACTAGTAAACCTGGAAGAAATGGATAAATTCCTGGACACTTGCCTCCTCCCAGGCCTAAACCAGGAAGAAGTCAAAACTATGAATAGACCAATAACAAGGTCAGAAGTCGAGGCAGCAATTAAGAGCCTACCACCCAAGAAAAGCCCAGGTCTAGATGGGTTCACAGCCAAATTCTACCAGACACACAAAGAGGAACTGGTACCATTCCTTCTGAAACTATTTCAAACAATCCAAAAAGAGGGAATCCTTCCCAAATCATTTTATGAGACCAACATCATCCTGACACCAAAACCTGGCAGAGACTCAACAAAAGAAGAAAACTTCAGGCCAATACCCATGATGAACATAGCCGCAAAAATCTTAAATAAAATACTGGCAAGCCGATTGCAACAGCACATCAAAAAGCTTATCCACCATGATCAAGTAGGATTCATCCCGGGGATGCAAGGCTGGTTCAACATATGCAAGTCTATAAACGTAATTCACCACATAAACAGAACCAAAGACAAAAACCACATGATTATCTCAATTGATGCAGAGAAGGCCTTTGACAAAATTCAACAGCCCTTTATGCTAAAAACCCTCAATAAACTTGGTATTGACAGAATATATCTCAAAATAATAAAAGCTATTTATGACAAACCAACAGTGAATATCATACTGAATGGGCAAAAACTGGAAGCACTCCCTTTGAAATCTGGCACTAGACAAGGATGCCCTCTCTCACCACTCCTATTCAATATAGTATTGGAAGTTCTAGCCAGAGCAATCAGGCAAGAAAAAGAAATAAAGTGTATCCAATTAGGAAAGCAGGAAGCCAAATTGTCTGTATTTCCGGACGACATGATAGTATATCTAGAAGGCCCCATCGTCTTAGCCCAAAATCTTCTGAAACTGATAAGCAACTTCACAGCAAAGTTCAGGATACAAAATCAATGTGCAAAAATCACAAGCATTCCTATACACCAATAACAGACTTAAAGAGAGTCAAATCAAGAACGAACTGCCATTCACAATTGCTACAAAGAGAATAAAATACCTAGGAATACAACTTACAAGGAGCGTAAGGGACCTCTCCAAGGAGAACTACAAACCACTGCTCAATGAAATGAGAGGACACAAACAGATGGAGAAACATTCCATGTTCATGGTTAGGAAGAATTAATATCGTGAAAATGGCTATACTGCCCAAAGTAATTTACAGATTCAACGCTATCCCCATCAAGCTACCAATGACCTTCCTCGTAGAACTGGAAAAAACCACCTTAAACTACTTATGGAACCAAAAGAGAGCTGGCATAGCCAAGTCAATTCTAAGCAAAAAGAACAAAGCAGCTGGTACCAAAACAGGTATATAGACCAATGGAACAGAACAGAGGCCTCGGAGGCAACTCCACACATCTACAACCATCTGATCTTTGACATACCTGACAAAAACAAGCAATGGGGAAAGGAGTCCCTGTTTAATAAATGGTGTTGGGAAAACTGGTTAGCCATGTGCAGAAAGCAGAAACTGGACCCCTTCCTGACACCTTACACTAAAATTAACTCCAGATGGGTTAAAGACTTAAACATAAAACCTAACACCATAAAAACCCTAGAAGAAAACCTAGGCAAAACCATTCAGGACAAAGGCGTAGGTAAGGACTTCATGACCAAAACACCAAAAGCATTGGCAACAAAAGCCAAAATAGTCAAATGGGACTTAATCAAACTCCACAGCTTCTGCACAGCAAAAGAAACAATCATTAGAGTGAATCAGCAACCAACAGAATTGGAAAAATTTTTTGCAATCTACCCATCTGACAAAGGGCTGATATCCAGAATCTACAAAGAACTAAAACAGATTTACAAGAAAAAAACAAATAAGCCCATTCAAAAGTGGGCAAAGGATATGAACAGACACTTTACAAAAGAAGACAGACATGAGGCCAACAAACATATGAGAAAATGCTCATCATCACTGGTCATTAGAGAGATGCAAATCAAAACTACATTGAGATACCACCTCATGGCAGTTAGAATGGCGATCATTAAAAAATCGGGAGACAACAAATGCTGGAGAGGATGTGGAGAAATAGGAACATTTTTACACTGCTGGTGGGAGTGTAAATTAGTTCAACCATTGTGGAAGACAGTGTGGCGATTCCTCAAGGACCTAGAAATAGAAATTCCATTTGACCCAGCAATCCCATTACTGCGTATATATCCAAAGGATTATAAATCATTCTACTATAAGGACACATGCACACGAATGTTCATTGCAGCACAGTTTACAATAGCAAAGACCTGAAACCAACCCAAATGCCCATCAATGATAGACTGGACTGGGAAAATGTGGCACATATATACCATGGAATACTATGCAGCCATAAAAAAAGATGAGTTTGTGCCCTTTGTAGGGACATGGATGAACCTGGAAACCATCATTCTCAGCAAACTGACACAAGAACAGAAAATCAAACACCGCATGTTCTCACTCATAGGTGTGTGTTGAACAATGAGAACACATGGACACAGGGAGGGGAGCATCACACACTGGGGTATGTCTGGGGGAAATAGGGGAGGGACAGCAGGGGGTGGGGAGTTGGGGAGAGATAGCATGGGGAGAAATGCCAGATATAGGTGATCGGGAGGAAGGCAGCAAATCACACTGCTATGTGTGTACCTATGCAACAAGCTTGCATGTTCTTCATATGTACCCCAAAACCTAAAATGCAATAAATAAATAAATAAATCTGAATATGTGAAAAAATAACATAAAACAAAAAAAGAGATTCTACCAGAGAAGTAGAGTTGCATGATGCTTAATGGTTGCAGTGTGGCAGACAGGGCTTTCATTTATTTTGGGCAAGTTTTCAAACTTCTTTTCATCTCAGTTTCCTCCTCTTGAAAATGAGAATAATGATAGTTAAATTCCTTACAAATTTTGGGGGTATTAAATGGCTGATGTGTGAAAGGTGTTTAGAATTCCTATGGCCATGGTAAGTGCTCAATGAACATAAGCTATTGCTCTATTGCTACTAATTTAAGAAACGTTAAGAAAGGAGTAGCACCCACTTCCAGGAAATCACTAATTCTCCATGGTGCAATATTTTTAGGACAATGTTATTTCCCCCTTTGCAATGAGAGAATGAATACTGTTCTCATGGGCAAAGCCATACATGGAAAGTCATGTTCTCAGAGACCTGGCAACAGTTTTTGCTGGAAATGTATCTAATAATACCCATATTTCACTTTTACTCATTAAGGAGACAGTTGTGGATGAGGAAAAGAGTAGTAAAGAGGAAAGTGTTTATCTGATGAGGTTTTCCATGTCTTGGCCGCCTCCCTCACCATCTGCTCTTTATGTGGAATTGCTGATGGGATCCCAGGAAGGTTTCACACAGCAGAAGAACAGCTGATGTGGAGGTAATGGAGGATAAAGACTGAATATCCTTTTCTGAAGATGAATGGTATGTGCAGACATAGAAATTGCACCCACTCTGCAATGGGAGCCAAATCAGAAAAATCGTGGATAATCTCATATTCTAAAAGAATTGGGTAAATTTTAAAAAAATGCATTAAGAAATATGTAAGGCTGACATAATTAACTTTTTTCTATAAAATGCTTCATTTAAGAATGCTGATAGGGAGTTACTCTTTAGAGTAGGTTAAACAGCTTCCCTATATCTCATTTATACTATTACATTGCTCAGCAAACTACTTCTTTTATAAAGGTGTTTGCTGGATGCTGTGGGGGAATATTGGACAGGAATGAACCATGGACCTGTGCCCTCAAAGGAAACTGCATCTTGGGCTACTTTTAAATTATTACAAGTAGGCTCACATTTAACATGGCTTGGTTGCTCTGTTTTGAAAGATGATAGAAAAATGAGTTCTTTCTCTATCTCTAAGGATAAACTCAGGTTAATTTGGGCTTGCACAAATTAATAGAGGAAGGAAAATGAACAGACTTCATGTCCATGTGTGCAAATTTGTGCGTATGTGTGTGCTACAAAAGTGTGTGTGGTTCACTATTACACATAGCGTCTGCCACACTGCCCTGCCACCACACAGCAGGCACTTACTGCACAGGTGCTGAATGATTGAATGTTGAACAGGGTCAGGAATTTCTCTGTCCCCAGGAGCAAACCAAAGTACATACGCTCTTCCCTGTGAGGTGTTTCCTATGATAGAGAATCTATAAAGACCTGGGTAGATGGGACTGGATTTACGGGGCAGCTGAGGCCACCCGCGGTTCAGAAACAAAGGATCCTGGGGAATCGCGCACTCAAGGCTGAGGTGAGAAGGAGGAAGGCTTTGGAGTCCAGCTGCCTTGACTTGCACTTATCAGCTGGGCGATCTGGTCACCTCCTGTGTTGTGTGCTACATCCCCTCAGTCCCTCACAGCCTCGATTTCAGCTGCTGCATGAAGGGCAGTTCTGTGCAAGCTCAAGTTCTTCTTCCACTGACAGCTTCCCACCTCAAGGCTTAGTCTTTCTGCTTTCTGTCCTGGGTTCTTCTCCCAGGCAACTAGAACAACAACCCACAGGTGTCCCAGAAAGGCACAAGCACTCTCGCCTATGACATTCAGATGACATAGCTGGGGAGCCTCCTAGCAGGTCTTGATAGAACTTGACCCCCATGTAGCTGTGACCTCAGTAACGCAATCTGATACTGGGTTTCTCCTTTCCCTCTCCCTCATCATGTTTTATCATTTCTGCTTCCTGGAATCACCTATCCGAATTATCTGTTCTCAAGGCCTTATTTCAGGCTGTTTTTAGGGAAACTCAAGTGAAGACAGCCTCATAAAATGGAGTGGTATACATCATGCCAAAGCAGAGCCCTCTGCAAACTCATCATTTTGAAAAGTGGATTAGTGACATGTGGCATTCCTAGAGGAGGTCATTCTGTGCGCTCCTCTTTTCTAGGCAAGGGTCTTTGATGGGAAAGTCTCACAATCCCCTTTGCTTGGGCAGAGGTGTAGGGCCAGGAGTGTGCTGAGTGAGACAGAGGTGGCCCCCACTTGTTTGTGAGTTGACCCCACTGCCTGTAAGAAAGGAGTTCATGCTCCCAAATATTTTATAAAGGGTTCTGTTTCCTGGGTAGCTGGAAACCTGGGGTTTGTGTGGAGCAAAGTGGAGAAAGAGAAATGCTGATAGGGCCACCTGGAAAAGTCTGAAGTTCTACAAGGTCAAAACTGAGCACGTATCTCTCCACTTGCATCCAGTGAGACAAACACTCACAAATCAGACAAAGCAACTTTATTACTCACAGATTGTCAGCAAAGATAAACAAAGCCCAGGACTGGTAGCAAGCTAGTCTTCCAAGGCTCAGGAAAGCTGCCCAGGAAGAGGGAGTCTTGTGTGTGCATGCCGCGGATGCAGTGCGGATTAGAAACCCTGACACCACTCCATTCTGGATTTTATACCTGGTGCACAGCTAGGCTCACTGAGCAAAAGTGTTGCAGTGTTTTACTCCTTTCTGGGAGAAACAAGGTCATGATCTGGATTGTTCTCAAACTTCCTCCCCATCTCAGGATGTTGTACTCTGCAGTTATTCTGAGAGCTACAAACAGGAGACAGGGAGCCAAGTTAGCCAAGGTCATCTGGGACCTGTCCTCCTGTACCACCAAGTACAGAGCCAAAGACAGGAAAAGACAGCAATATCTATTCTCATTCAAAATCTGAAGTTGTCCTAGGTCCTTCCTCTCCTCACCTTCCGCATCATTCATCAGTCACGGAGGTGCGTCATTCCCACTTCCTGAAGACTGCTGGAATCCATGCATTTCCCTCCCTCTTCACTGTCACTCATGCAATTGCCACAGCTTCTGTGTGTCTCCTCAGTGCATGGTTCCCACATAACACTGTCCTCGTGCACAGGAGCATGAGTTATCGTTTTAAACAACCATTCCCCGACTGAGGCTCTTCCATGATTCTGCAATGGCTCCTCAATTCTGAACTGCGTGGGCAGCCCTGCCCTTGGACTAGCGGCTCTCCACCCTCTTTCCCACAGCTCCAACAGCGTGGTTTGTTTTTTTTTTTTTCCAGTCCTTGTGTACTCCAGGCTTCTTCTCACCACCAGGAGCTTTGGCACATGCTGTCCCCTCTCCTGGGAGGCCCTCTTTATCCTGACCCCATACCACCTGGCCAACATCAGGTCTCACTGAAGGTTAACTTCCTCAGTGTTACACACTTTCATAGCACCTTGTGCATCGCCTTTAAAATACTTGCCACTATTTATTTGTAATTATATGGTTGTGCAATTATTTGCTGTCTGTCTCATTAGACTGTGAGCGATGTGGACAGGGCTCATATCTTTCCTATTGATTAACGTAGATACAACATGTAAAGTATTTCCTGGAATATGTATCCAATTATGAGGAAGAGAGGGGAAATTATATAAAGAAAGAGAGTGCTCATTAATTGGACACTGAAAATGTGCCAGGCTTAATTACTACATAGTCCTTATAAAAAGTAGGCACCATTATCTTTTCTTAGCTGTGAAGAAAGAGGCCTGGAGAGGTTAAGTAGCTTGCCAGCTGCATTGGTAGATCCGGGACACAGACGAGCTTTCGTCTGGCTCAAGGCCTCTCCACTGAACTATGTTTCTAACGCACAGGATTCGTTTGGCCGTGTCCTTGTTAAAGGCCAGCAGAACTTTACAACACGCCTTCCCAATGGAGGAGCTGCAATTTCAGAAATGGTTTGGTTTAGGCAGAATGGGCTCACGAGATGGACTGGTCTTGGGCGTCCAGGGGTGGGGTTGGAGTGCTTCCGTATGCTCAGCTGGGAGAGCTCGCAAAGACAGAGCTGAGAAAACAAGCACCTGCCAGGACGCCAGCAGCTGGGATATAGAAGACACTCTAGGCAATGCTTGCCTTTAAAGAATTTGCCATTTTATTGGACAGAGAGGCTTAATAAGCCTCATTCAAGACACTAACAACATGAGAGAGGATTGAGTTCAAGTACAATTGTTGGAAGTTACAAATACATTTCAGTGTTTAGCCAGTATAGCCTGGATGCTAGTTTTAGAATGGAGTTCCTCGTTTTCCATTCATGGTAAGGCATGACTGAAGCTGGGTTTTATTTGCGTGTGTTGGATAGAGATGGGAGTAGCATTTCAGGTGGGAAGTACAGCATGCATAGATGTGGCGGCGACACAGAGGATACAGGAGGGGAACAAGACTTGTGTAGAATGGCGCGGAAGACGTGTGTTTAGCCCAACCCGGGTTATTCTTCCTTCACTGAGAAAAGAGTTTCAGAAACAGGAACAGTATCACATTCCAGTTAAGCTTTGAGGTGATTTTTTTAAAAAAGTTTTCTCCACTCACATGACAAAAAAGAGTTTCTGAATGGTTACTATATTCAAGACCTGGGTGCAAAGTGCTCTGTGCCTTATCTTACCTGATTCCCAACCACAGATCTCAGCTTTAGGAAATTATATCATTCCCATTTGTTAGATGGAGATGCAAAGGGAAGTTTTATCATGTTACTCAGATGAACTTACTGGTAAATGACGGCATCAGGGGTCCAGCCAAGCAGCCTGACTCTCGAGAGACACCTGCGCCTTCTTTTCTGTGCTCTGTGCCGACCACCATTGATGGGTGGGTGGGCTGTGAGCACAGAGTAGAGATGCCTGATAGTGGCACATCTTTGGTGACACATTAGCTAATTTGTACCTTGGAAATAGAGAATTTAGGGAATACTATCCTTATTTTGAAGATAGGAAAGTTAAACTTGAGGGGCCATTATTATCTAAGCATTAACAATAACAGTAATAGTGACTACTCTCCATTGAGTGGCTAACACACCTGGCAAGCATCCTGGCCTGGCCAGGAGGACTGTCTCCATCGGATAGTGAGTGCGACAGCCACGGTCACACAGGTACTCATTTGGTTTGGCTGATATGAAATTCTTGGCTGGAGATTTTTTTTTCTTTAAGAATGCTGATTATAGGCCCCAATAGCTTCTAGTTTGTAGAATTCTTCTGAAGAGTCCACTGTTAGCCTGATGGGGTTCTCTTTGTAGGTGACCTGACCCATCTTTCCTTTAATACTTTTCTTTCATTTTGACCTTGGAGAATCTGAGGATTATGTGTCTTGGGGATGGTCCTCTTGTGTAATATCTCATAGAGGTTCTCTGTGTTTCTTGGGTTTGAACGCTGGTCTCTCTAGTGAGGTTAGGAAAGCTTCCATGGACTACACCCTGAAATATAATTTCCAAGTTGCTTGCTGTTTCCTCATCTCTTTCAAGGACACCAGTGAGTTGCATATTGGGTCTCTTTACACAATCCCATATTTCTCAGAGATTTTGTTCATTCATTTTTATTCTTCTATTCATTCTTTTTATTCCTTTATTTTTGTCTGAGTTTTTTCAGAAAGCCAGTCTTTGAGCTCAGATATTCTTTCCTCAGCTTGGTATATTCTGCTGTTAATTCTTGCACGTCCATCAGGCAGTTCTTGTAAGGAGCTTTTTTGCTCTGTTAGATCAGCTTGGTCCTTTCTTATAATGGCTCTTTAATCTGTCAGCTCCTGTGTTGTTTTACTGTGATTCTTAGCATCCTTGGATTTTGTTTTGACGTTCTCCCGAATCTCAGTCATCTTTGTCCTATCCATACTGTGAATTGCATTTCTCTCATTTGTGCGGGCTGATGTTTCTTCAATTTTTAGGTTGCTGTCCTTTTTTTCCTTTGATGCTTCTGGGCATTTGATTATGGTATAATGTGGGTTTAGTCGACTGGCTTTGATTCTAGTCCACTCATGGGTCTTGGAGGACCCTCCTTCAATTACTGTCTTCATGTCCATATTTCGTTTTTGTTTTTTTTTTGAGATGGAGTTTTGCTCTTGTTACCCAGGCTGGAGTGCAATGGCGTGATCTCAGCTCACTGCAACCTCCACCTCCTGGGTTCAGGCAATTCTCCTGCCTCAGCTTCCTGAGTAGCTGGGATTACAGGCACGCACCACCATGCCCAGCTAACTTTTTGTATTTTTAGTAGAGACGGGGTTTCACCATGTTGACCAGGATGGTCTCGATCTCTTGACCTCGTGACCCACCCGCCTCGGCCTCCCAAAGTGCTGGGATTACAGGCGTGAGCCACCGCGCCTGGCCTCATGCCCATATTTCTTTTGTTGGGTGTTCTGGTCCATGGGGCTTCCTCAGACATGTAGGGGGGAAACCCCACAAGAGCCGAGGCAATGTTCTCATATAAACAAGAATTGCATACCAGTGCCCTGACTAGATCTCAGCCCCTAGTGCCCATAGTACCCCTCTTTTCAGATGCTGAGATGTCATGTGGCTTATTGAGTGGTTCATAATTTGGTGACAAATGTTTTGTGGTTTGAGAGGTCAACCAAGTTCACACAGTCATCCCATCTCTGTCTGTCTCTTTACTTTTTCACTGATGGGCCAAACAGCTTTTCTGATTGTATTTTTTAAAGAAAATCTTCTAGGCTTCTGGACAAGCCAGAATTACTGTGTTGTGCCTGCTGAAATTCAACTGTTTTCAGTGTTATATAGTGAAAAGCAGAAACAGCAATGAGAGAAAAAGCCAACAAATTAGTTTCTAATTAAGCCACTCCAACAGATGCTGGTACTGCTCCTGCTGTCACCTACCTCCTCATGCTTCTCTATTGACAGTGGTTACGTGGGAATATGGAAAAATGCCAAGACTTGTTTCTTCTCCTAATGCCAGGTAAGACTCAGATGGACCTGGGCTGCGAATTGGAGCACCTAGATTCTGGTCCAGCTCATCTTGCAAACATCACTTTTTAACATTTGAGAGGCTCCACTGTCCTATTTTGGATTGTAAAGCACCTTAAAGGTTATTATACAGTAATTACAGAGAGATGTGAAGATAAAATGATTACTTCTGAAATGTTATTCAAATGGAAAGCCGTAGGAGCAGCAGCAGAGTCTTCCTGAGTACCTAAAATACAGACTCCACGTGTTAGCTCAGTGAGAACAGCTGTATAACAACCTAGATTAGGAGATTGGATTCACGAATAAAACCTAAATAACTGTGCAGGGAAGTACATGAGAATATAATGTGTGTCTAGGACTGCCTTTTTGAAAGTGTGACCTAAGAAGAGATCGCCGAGAATACTTCATGAAAAGAAGTTTTATGTTTAAATCTGTTTGGAAAGTTCTGTATTTTATATTCATTCCCTTGGGAATTTACAATGGATAGTGATTGATTAAAAATTTTGATGAGTCCTATAGCAGGTAAACCATGTAAACCACAGTTTCCTACACTGACTTGGCCAAAGAATTGATTTTTAGTAACACCTATTTTGGGAAAGCAGATCCAGATCTGGACACTTTGGAAGGATTGTCACAAGTGTGACATCTCTGTGCAAGGTGGCAGTACACAATAAGTCAGTGGAGACATGAGCAAGTGGGGCAGTGTCCGCCCAACAGAGAAGAAAAGGAGCTGGTGCACAGCAGTCTTACTGTATAAGCTAAGATAAGGTTATAAAGGGAGAAGACGTCGGCTGTGGAAAGCCTTGAATGCCAGGCCAAAGGAACTGGATGTGCAGGAGGAAGCTGTGCCTCATAGTTCTTAATGGGCCTCCTCCCAATAAACCTGTGAGTTTTGTAAGAAGCTGCCCATGGTCCTTGGCATGCATGACAGAGTCCCTTTGCCATCCTCTTTCCCAGTCAAGAGACCATCACTCTGGGTCTGTGTTCTCTCCAGTTTTTACTTACATTGATGGTTCTCAAATGTCAGCATGCATTAGAAAAACCCAAGGGGCTGGCTGAAACAGATTTCTGGCTTTACCAGTGTTTCAAATAGGTCTGAGAATCTGTATTTTTAACAAACAGAAGGTGGAGCTGCTGCTGCTAGTCTGGTCACCACCCTTAGAATAATCCTTCAGGAATGCTTTTATTACTGACCCTTCTCGCCAACAGTTTCTGCACTGGTGGTCATACAGAGCACACAGATGATGGAGATACTTAAGACGGAACTTGAGAGAAAGATGGCTGCAGCCATCTTCCTTACTAGGATCTCAGTTTCTCCAGAGAATTGTACATGGCTTCATGCTTGAACCAAGTCAGGGCTGGCAAACTTAAATCCTGTAAGTGTCCAGGTAGTCAGTGAAGATGAGTGAAGGGGGCCAGAGAGCCCACAATACATAGTTCACACAACTGATGCCACGCTAGAGTGGGGGCCAGTGTTGCCAACTAGCCATCATTGTTATCTTTCCATAGGTAAAGAAACGGGGCTCAGTGAAGGTAGATAATGGACTAAAGGTACCTCAGCCAGCAGGTGAAAGAGCCCAGATTTTAAAGGGTCTAATTACAAAATATAAAGGGTCTAATTTCTTTTCTTTTCTTTTTTTTTTTTTTTTTTTTTTTGAGATGGAGTTTCGCTGTTGTTACCCAGACTGGAGTGCAATGACACGATCTCGGCTCACCACAACCTCCGCCTTCTGGGTTCAAGCAATTCTCCTGCCTCAGCCTCCTGAGTAGCTGGGACTACAGGTGCGCACCACCATGCCCAGCTAATTTTTGTATTTTTAGTAGAGACGGGGATTCACCTTGTTGACCAGGATGGTCTTGATCTCTTGACCTCGTGATCCACCCGCCTCGGCCTCCCAAAGTGCTGGGATTATAGGCGTGAGCCACCGCACCGGCCGGGTCTAATTTCAAATCTATGTCCTTTCCCCAAATGGCATTGTCTCTGAGCTTATATCACCTCTAGATCATGGCAGGAGGATTTATAAAGTGCTTGTGGGCTGGGGAGGAGTGGGGAGGTATGCACAATCTCCCTGGAAATCTGGACAATTTATATTTGCTGTTTCTTTCTATTACTATTATGAGACAGAGCCACAGACAGAGGGCAAATTCAGATGAAACATGGTTTGGGTTTAGTAGATGCTCTCAGTTCTGCTCTACCAGGTTTAATCCTCGTGTTTCTCTATTACCAGCTTTTCACCCAGGTTTCTTGTCTAGGAGCCAATCAGGCCTTAATTGGAAACAGGAATGCAATCTCTTGCCTGATTCACAGGCTGTTAAGAAACCAGAATAGATGAGAGTTAGGCTTGCGTGAGCTTGGGCGGCTTCTACTAATAAACAAGCGGAAGGTAGAAATCTGCAGCCGCTTTCAAGCCCTGGTCTCTGTGTTGATGTGTAGCACACAGGGTGAGGTTACCAGCTTTGGCATTTGTGGCGGCATCAAGCCTCCCAAGTGTCGATTTTAGATTCCTCATCAAATCCTTAAAAGCATTTGACCAAGAGTAATAACCATCGCACAAAGTATCTGCCATGTCACATCGTTCAGAATATAAGGAAGCATTAGAGAGTGCAGCCCCATAAATTCAGCTCACTTATACTTTAGAATACTAATAAGATATAATAGACAAATTAAATTTGCTCATAAATCCCCAGCTCATCTTCTAACTGTGTCTTGCCCCAACATCCAGTAATCTTTTGATTTAACAGGGGCTGTAGGGTAAGTTGAACTTTATTTCATTTCTCTCTCTATCTTTTTTTTTTTGCATTGCCCGCATATGGCCAGAGATAAGGGATAAGGAAGAGAAGGCAAGGACATAGATGTGGAAGAGGCTGTTGGCCATCCTCCAAAATTCACACTTTTCTGCTTTTAAAGGTATTAGATCTTTTAGCTGGGCATTTGGTTTCCATTTTTCTCAGTCTATGTAGCAACTAGGTATGCTCATGTAATTAAGTTCTGGTTAATGACATGCAAAGTGTCCCATGACAGCTTCCAGGAATCTTCCTTTAGAGAAAACAGGCTCTTATTCCTAGAGGTTTTTCTTCAATTAAGTCTTCATTTTGTTGATAGATTGCCAAAGGCAGACGTACTTTCTTTGCACTGTCTTCCATCAAAAAGTAGAGTCTGTTTATTTAACCCTTGAATTGGGTGTTGGATGGGTCACATGTTCTGGCCAATAGGACATCAGCGAATGTGATATAAACAGCACTTAAAAGCATTTACAGATTAGTCTTGCTCTCTCTTGCTTCTGTGAACTCAGCCTGTTACAGAAAACTCTAAGTCAGCCTTCTTAGTGATGAGAGAACGCAGAGATAGCAAGATCTCATCCATGCCAGCCATCCCACCAGGACCTAACGAAGACCCTAGATATGTAAGTCCACTGGAGACCACTTAGCCCTGGAAAAACTGCCCCAGGAGAAAAAAATCTACCTAGCTAAACCACAGAATTATGAGAGAAACATAAATCATTATTACTTTAATCAGGCTAGATGCAGGAGAAGAAAGAGTTATCAAACACATGGTTAACAAACACGAAAAGTAGAAGAGATTTAGACTGAAGCAAAGAGAAAAAAGACAGAAAACACTGAAACGAGAAAAAGGCACGTATGGAACAAGCAAAAAGTTTCAACACAGAGGTACTTGGAATTTCAGGAAGGAAGAGGACTGTGTAATAAATGGTGCTGGGAAAACTGTCAAGCCACACATAAAAGAATCAAACTGCATCCCTATCTCTCACTTTATACAAAAGTCATTTCAAGATGGATCAAAGAATTAAACATAAAACCTGAAACCATAAAAATTCTAGAAGACAATGTTGAGAAAACTCTTCTAGAGATTGGCCTAGGCAAAGAATTCATAACTATGACCCCAAAAGCAAATGCAACAAAAATAAAATAAATAAATGGGACCCAATTAAACTAAAAAGCTCCTGCATAGAAAAATAAACAATAATCAACGTGAAAACACAAACCACAGAATGGGAGCGGATATTTGTGAACTACATAATCCAACACAGGACTACTGTTCAGAATCTACAAGGAACTCAAAAAATCAGCAAGAAGAAAAAAACAAATAATTCCATCAAAAACTGGGCAAAAACGTGAATGATAGACATTTCTCAAAAAAAGATATACACATGGCTAACAAACATGAGAAAAAGTTCAACATTACTAATCATCAGGGAAATGCAAATTAAAACTGCAGTCAGATACCACCTTACTTCTGCAAGAATGGTCATTATTAGAAAGTCAGAAAACCAACAGATGCTGGTGTGGATGTAGGGAAAAGGGAACACTTATACACTGTTGGTGGGAGAATAAATTAGTACTATCTCTGTGGAAAACAGTATGGCGATTCCTTAAAGATCTAAAAGTAGACATACCATTTGATCTAGCAATCTTACTGCTGGATATCTACCCAAAGGAAAAGAAGTCATTATATGAAAAAGACATTTGCATATGCATGTTTATAGCAGCAGAATTCACAATTTCAAAGATATAGAACCAACCTAAATGCCCATCGATTGAGTGGATAAAGAAAATGTGGTCTATATACACATTTGGAATATATACCACGGGGAATACTACTCAGCCATAAAAGGAACAAAATAATGTCTTTTGAAGCAATTCGGATGGAGCTGGAGGCCATTATTCGAAGTGAAGTAAGTCAGAAGTAGAAAATGAAAAGCCCCGTGTTTTCACTTGTAAGTGGGAACTAAGCTATGGATATGCAAAGGCTTACCGAATGATACGATGGACTTTAGAGACCCAGAAGTGGGTGGGTGGGAGGAGGGCTGGGATAAAAAAACTACATAGTACATAAGTGTGTACTACTTGGATGATGAGTACACTAAAATCTCAGGATTCACCACTGTAAAATTCATTCATGTAACAAAAATCCACTTGTACCCCAAAAACTATTGAAATAATTTTTTAAAAAAGAATACAATAGAAGAAATATTTGAAGAGATAAGGCTAAAAATATGACAAAACTGATTAAAGACTCTAATGATTCATAGATCCAAGAGTTCTGTAACCCACAAACAGGATGAATACAAAGACAACCAGACCTAGGTGTATCAGTGTGTATTAGTCTGTTTTGGCTACTATAACAAAATACCATAGACTGGTGGCTTAAACAACAGACATTATCTCTCAGTTCTGGAGGCTGGTAATTTCAAGATCCAGGTGCTGGTTTATCTGGTTCCTGGTTAGGGCCTGCCTCTTGGCTTGCAGATGACTGTCTTCCTGCTGAGTCCTCACTTAATATGGAGGGAAGTGAGAAAAGTGGGGGGATTGGGAGTATAGGAGGTTGGGGTGGGGGTGGGAGTGGGGATGGGAATAGCAAGCTCTCTAGTCTTTTCTGCTAAGAGCACTAATCTCATCACAAAGACCCCATTCTCATGAACTCATTTCAACCTAATTATTTCCCAAGGGCTTCATCTCCCATTATGAAAATATTGGGGCCTAGGACTTCAACATATGAATTTGAGGAGGTAAAACAGAGTCCATCATACAGAGTAGACCTGCTGAAAAATCAAATATGAACAGAAAACTATAAAAGTAACTAGAAAGGAAAGACCCTTGTATTCAACAGAACAACAATCATTCTGATATCTAACTTTTCAATACAAGTAATAAGAGCCACAACAAGAAGGAATGTTATTTTTAAACTTCTCGCAAAGAATAACTGCCAGCCAAGAATTATATACCTAGTGATAATATTCTTTCAAAGTAAAAATGAAATAAAAACACTTTCTGACAAAAGTAGAAAATGTGTCACACATAAGCCTGTAGTAAAAGAAATACTAAAGGCAGTTTTTATGGCAGAAAGATTACCCCAGAAGGAAACATGAAAACACAAGATGAGATAAAAGTCATCAGAAAGGGGAAATAAGTACATTAGCATGTTGAATAATGACTGTGCAAAAACAATCTATTCTGAGAATAGAAATATCTATGGAGTTCAAAATGCATGACAACAATAATATAAAAGACAAAATGGTGGTAAGTGGAGTTAAATTGCTAAAATTTCTTAGCATCATCAGGGAAATGGTATAAGTAAATATTTTAGAATGAAATAAGTCAAGAATTCATGGTAAAATCTCTAGTACAACCATTATTGGCTGGCCAAATTTATAACCCACAAGCTAATAGAGTTTAAAATTGGAATAAAAATATTTCATCACTCAAAAAGAAGTCAAGAAAGATAAATTAAAAAGTGTGAAACAAATAGTTCAAATAAAAAAATCCTAAAAGTATATGTAAATTCAGTTTATATTAAATGCAAAGGTAATTTCAATTAAAAAAATTAGATTCTCAGACTGGGCAAAAAGAAAAAACAACTACATATTTTTACTTTGTGTAAAGACACAAAGAGGTTCAAAGCAAATATATGGGAAGGGGATGGGGGCAGAAAGAAAGCTGTACCATGTAAATACTAACCAAAAGAAAGCCCAGATGGCTTCACTGCTGAATGCTTCTCAACTTTTAAGAAATAACACAAATCTTTCACAGATTGTTCCTGAGAACAGAAAAAGAATACTTCACTTTCCAAATCTTGATCTTTTAACTTAATATTGATATTAAAACCTAACATCAAAAAGGGAAAATTACATGCCAATGTCTCTTAATAATATAGGTGAAAAAAATCCTATTAGAAATACTGATAAATTATGTTCGACAATATATACAAAAGGATACTTTGAAATTGAGAGTTTTTGAGCAATTCAGCACTGGTTTGAAATTCAAAAATCAACATTATTTAACCACATCAACAGAAAAAGGAATAACAATAAATCATTTTAATAACTGTAGAAAATAATTTAATAAAAGTAAGTACTTATAATAAACTCTAGAAATTAGGACTATAAACAGACTTTCTTAATCTAGTAGAGTATATTACACAAAACTTGCACAAATTCATACTAAATGGAGAAATAGTGAATTATCTGCCCCTGAGATCTGCAATGTGACAAAGGCGCCTGGTCTCATCACCCATCTTCAGCATTGCACTAAAGGTTTCAGGCATCATTACAAGGTAAGAAAAAAGTGAAAGTATTAGAAAGAAAAATATAATTTTTATTATTTGTCATTATTGACGGGCCCAAAGCATCTATAGAAAGAATAAGTGACATTTTAGAATTAATAAGTACATTTAAAAAGTATTTGAGCTACATGATCAATACATAAATATCAATGATATTTCTTTATCTTAGGAAAAAACAATATGGAAAATAAAATTTAAATTTTATTTTATGAATGTAATTTACAATTGTATAAAATATATCATAGCTTTAGGAGTAAATATAATGAAAGATATGCAAGACCTCTATGTCGGAAACTAAAAATCACAACAGGAAGATTTCAAAGAGTACCACAAACAGGGAAAATATACACTGTGTATTAAATATTGTAAAGGTGTCACTTCTCCCAAAACAGATTTATAGATTCAATGCAACTCAAATCAAATTACATAAGGCTGTGTCTTGGGGAAATATGATATGCTGATTTAAAATGTTATAGGACCATGTATAGACAAGTATAGGCAATGCAAAAGGGCCAGTATAGACAAGCCAATGTTGAAGATAAAGTTGGGAGATATTGAGACTTATTATACAGTTGCATTAATCAGTACAAATTAGGGCAAATTGATCTGTGGACCAGAATGGAGAGGTCTGAAACAGACCTATATATATAAACATCACCTGACTGTCACAAAAGTAACACCACAGTGGAATGGAGAGAGGAGGGTCTTTTCAATAAATGATGCTTTAGCCCCTACTTCACACTATTCACAAAACCCAATTTCAGTTAGATTATTGATTAAACTTAAGTGGCAAACCTTAATATTTCTAGGAGATAACATAAAAGAGTATCTTCATAACTTTAGTACCAGTAAAGGTTTCTTGAATGGGACATAGAAACCATGAATACTTAAGGAAATAATTGATAAATTGAGATTTATTAAAATTAAGAACTGTTTCATTATGAAAATTCCATTAAAGAAGTGAAATATACCCCAGAGTGGAAGAAAATATTTGCAATACATGTATTAACAACATAATGAACTTTGACATATCATTACAAAAAGATAGACAATTCAATAGAAAAATGGACAGTTCACATAAGGGGATATAAATCATATGAAATATGCTCAGCCCTAGAAAAGTAGAAATATAAACAGATTTCCTTAATCTCAGCATCAGTACAAATGCAAATTAGAACCACAAGAACTCAAACTCTATGAGCCAGTAATTCCACTGCTAGACGTATGTCCCATAGAAATGCTCTCTTCTTCCCCACATCTCCTTCATTTTCTCCAGCTCCTGGGGGCCCCCTTTCCCAGTTCCTCTGGTCAGAAAGACAGATTTCTATGCAACCTAAGTTGCCTTGTAAGCAAAGCAGTGACAAAAAAAGATAAAATAAATAAATAAAAATACAAGGAATTTTCCCACTCCAAGTCCTTCCCTGAGAGAACATCTATCTCTCTAACCAGAGGAGTGGGAAAGAAAGGGAAAATAAAATAAAACGAAACAAAACCAATACATGAACTTCCCTCTATAGCAATATGGAAGAAGTGTGGAAACTGCATGGAATGCATATAAACTGGTTAGATAGAATAATCATAGCACAAACTCAGTCAAAAATAAAACCTATATGAAGGCATACAAAACGATGAGTTTGTGTCCTTGGTAGGGACATGGATGAATCTGGAAATCATCATTCTCAGCAAACTGACACAAGAACAGAAAATCAAACACCACATGTTCTCACTCATAGGTGGGAGTTAAACAATGAGAACTCATGGACACAGGGAAGGGAGCATCACACACTGAGGTCTGTTGGGGAGTCAAGGGAGGGACAGCGGGGTGGTGGATAGGTTGGGGAGGGATAACATGGTGAGAAATGCCAGATGTAGGTAACGGGGGGATGGAGGCAGCAAACCACATTGCCATGTGTGTACCTATGCAACAATCCTGCATGATCTGCACATGTACTCCAGAACCTAAAGTAAAATTTAAAAAAAAAGGGAAGGAAAAAAAGTTGGCAAAATAGCATGTGCTGGTGAACCAGCAATGTTCAAATAAATAGTAAAATAAAAGCATTTCATAATTAATAACTAATTATACATAAAAAATAAAACCTATAATTGACATTGAATTTATTTGTTGCTTCCTAATAGACAAGAGACAAGAAAGAGGGAGGGGGATATGATTGCATTGGATTCACTCTTGGACTCTGTATCTTAAGATTTTCTTAAATGTTTCTACTTTCAGAATAATTTTTTTTGATCCTCATGCAATGGTTTCTGAGCTGGCAGCCAATTTACCAGAGAGCTGGGAGCTGCCACAGTGTTAGAAGGCATGAACCATCTGAGATATCCCTGCTGGTCAGCATCAGCTCCAGGAAAACAGGGGAAGTTGGAACCGACTCACAAGTGTCTCCAAGGGGCTAAGTGGAAGAGAATGGCTGGTCACCTATTCTTTGTTCATTCATCTAGCACATGTCCACTGAGTGTTCCACACATGCCTAGAACTCCTTCATTAGGGGACACAGACCCTAGAAAATGTTAGTCATCATTTTACTTCTTTCAATTTAAACCTTACAGGCCAGGAGAGAAGAGATGAATAGAATGATACATTTAAAGTGCTAAAAGAAAAAAAAAAGTCTGCCAGTGAAGAATACTATACCCAGCAAAGTTATCTTTCATAAATGAAGGAAAAATAATGTCTTTGGCAGACAAGCAAAAGCTGAAGGAATTCATTACCACTAGACAAGTCCTATGAGAAATGTTTAAGGGAATCCTACACCTGGAAGTGAATGAATGGTATCTACCATCATGAAAGCACATGAGAATAAAAAAAATGCTGGTAGAGAAAACAGACAAATAAGGAAGAGACAAGACTCAAATGTTACCACTACAGAAAACCACCAAACTATAATGACAAACAATAAGAAAGAAAAAATATATTAAATATTCAGGAATTAGTTAATCAAATGACAGGAATAAACCCTCACATATCAATAATAACTTTGAATGTAAATGGTCTAAACTTTCCACTTAAAAGGTATATACTAGCTGAATGGATTTAAAAACATGATGAAATTATATCCTGCCTTTAAGAGCTCATCTCACCTATCAAAACATATAGACTGAAAGTAAATGAATGGAAAAGGATGTTCTAGGGAAGCAGAAACCAAAAGTGAGCAGGAGTAGCTATACTTATATCAGATAAAACAGAGTTTAAGTCAAAAACAATAATGATAATCTCATTAACTATCATTAACATTGATAATTGATATATCATATAAATTGTATATCAATTATATATCAATTATTGATCATTAATAATGATAATTGACAATGGTAATCTTTTGATTAGGAACTAATATCTAGAATATACAAGGAATTAAAAAAACCTCAAAAATACAATGACAAATATTTTCATAAAAAATCAGCACAGACATGGTTAGGAAGAATCAATATTGTGAAAATGGCCATAATTTACAGATTATGGCCAAAGCAATTTGTAGATTCAATGCTATCTCCATCAAGCTACCATTGACCTTCTTCACAGAACTGGAAAAAACCACCTTAAACTTCATATGGAACCAAAAAAGAGCCTGCATAGACAAGACAATCCTGGGCGGGGGGGGGGGGCAAAAACAAAGATAGAGGGATCATGCTACCTGACTTCAAACTATACTACAGGCTACAGTAATTAAAACAGTATGGTACTGGTACCAAAACAGAGATGTAGACCAATGGAACAGAACAGAGGCCTCAGAAGTAACACGACACATCTACAACCATCTGATCTTTGACAAACCTGACAAAAACGAGCAATGGGGGAAAGGATTCCCTATTTAACAAATGGTGTTGGGGAAACTGGCTAACCATATGCAGAAGACTGAAACTCAACCCCTTCCTTATACCTTATACAAAAATTAACTCCAGATGGATTAAAGATTTAAACATAAGACCTAACACCATAAAAACCCTAGAAGAAAACCTAGGCAATACCATTCAGGAGATAGGCATAGGCAAAGTCTTTATGACTAAAACACCAAAAGCAATGGCAGCAAAAGCCAAAATAGACAAACTGGATCTAATTAAACTCAAGAGCTTCTGCACAGCAAAAGAAACACTCATTAGAGTGAACCAGCAACCAACAGAATTGGAAAAAATTTTTGCAATCTACCCATCTGACAAAGGGATAATATCCAGAATTTACAAAGAACTTAAACAAATTTACAAGAAAAAAACAACCCCATCAAAAAGTGGGCAAATGATATGAACAGACACTTTTCAAAGGAAGACATTTATGCAGCGAACAAACATATGAAAAAAAGCTCATCATCACTGGTCATTAGAGAAATGCAAACAAAACCACAGTGAGATACCATCTCATGACAGTTAGAATGATGATCATTAAGAAATCTGGAGACAACAGATGCTGGAGAGGATGTGGAGAAATGGGAATGCTTTTACACTGTTGGTGGGAGTGTAAATTAGTTCAACCATTGTGGAACACAGTGTGGCGATTCCTCGAGGATCTAGAAATAGAGTTACCATTTGACCCAGCAATCCCATTACTGGGTATATACCCAAAGGATTATAAATTGTTTTATTATAAAGACACATGTACACATATGTTCATTGTGGCACTGTTTACAATAGCAAAGACTTGGAACCAACCCAAATGCCCATCAATGATAGACTGGATAAAGAAAGCATGGCACAGATATACCATGGAATGCTATGCAGCCATAAAAAAGGATGAGTTCACTTCTTCTGCAGGGACATGGATGAACCTGGAAACCATCATTCACAGCAAACAGATGCAAGAACAGAAACCCAAACACCGCATGTTCTCACTCATAAGTGGGTGTTGAACAATGAGAACACATGGACACAGGGAGGGGAACATCACACACCAGGGCCTGTTGAGGGGCGGAGGGGCTAGGGAAGGGATAGCAGGGGATAGGGGGATTTGGGAGGGATACCATTAGGAGAAATACCTAATGTATATGACAGGGGGATGGATGCAGCAAACCACCATGGCATATGTATACCTATGTAACAATCCTGCCTGAGCTGCACATGTACCCCAGAACTTAAAGTATAATAAAAAGAAGGAGCAAAGAACATGAATAGACATTTCTCAAAAGACATATAAATGGCCAATAGGTATATGGAAAAATCTCAACATCACTGATCATCAGGAAAATGCAAAGAAAAACACAATGTGATATGTAAATCAGTATAGCCACTATGGAAGACAATATAACAATTTCTCTAAAAACTAATAATAGAACTTGTATATGATTCAGCAATCCCACTACTGGGCATTTATCCAAAAGAAGTCAGTATATCAAAGGAATACCTGCACCGTCATATTTATTGCAGCACTATTTGCAACAGCAAAGATATGGAATCAACTTAAGTATCCATCGACAAATGAACTAATAAAAACAGTGCTATATATACACAGTGGAATATTATTCAGCTATATAGAAGAAGGAAATCGGCTGGGTGTTGTGGCTCATGCCTGTAATCCCAGCACTTTGGGAGGCTGAGGAAGGTGGATCACGAAGTCAAGAGATCCAAACTATCCTGGCCAACATGGTGAAACCTTGTCTGTACTAAAAATACAAATATTAGCTGTGTGCCTGTAATCCTAGCTACTCAAGAGGCTGAGGCAGGAGAATCACTTGAACCTGGGAGGCAGAGGTTGCAGTGAGCCAAGATCGCACCACCGTGCTCCAGCCTGACAACGGAGAGAGACTCAGTCTAAAAAAAAAAAAAAAGAAGAAGGAAATCATGTCATTTGGATGGAACTGGAGGATATTATGTGCAATGAAACAGGTACAAATGTCACATGTTTTCACTCATATGTTGGGGCTAAGAAAGTTGATCTCCTGAATATAGAGAGGAGAATTACGAACACTAGAGGAAGGGAAGGGTATGGGTGCGGGCAATTGAAGAGTTTGGCTAATGGGTACAAGCATATAGTTTAAAAATAAGTTCCATTGTTTGATAGCAGAGTAGGTGACTACAGTTAACAACAACGTATCATACATTTCTTTTTTTTTTTTTTAAGTGACAACTTTTATTCATTTGTTGGTCAGAAATGTATTGTTTTCCACATATTTGTGATATATATATATATATATATCATCCATATGTCAATGTAATTCACATATATATATATTTTTTGATATCACAGAACTACAAAGGATCATAAGAGATTACTGTGAGCAATGTACACCAACATTTGTATCCATATATATATAAGACATATATATATTTCTTATATATGTAGAGAAATATATCTATATCTATAGAGAGAAATATATATCTATAGAGAAATATATATAAAGAAAAAAATAAAAAATATATATTATATATTATATATATTTATATATATATATAAAGAAAAAATCTTGTATCATACATTTCTGTGTATGATACATTTTTTTCATACACAGAATATATGTATCATACATTTTTTTGAGATGGAGTCTTGCTCTTTCACCCAGGCTAGAGTGCAATGGCACATCTCAGCTCACTGCAACCTTCTCCTCCCAGGTTCAAGTGATTCTCCTGCCTCAGCCTCCTGAGTAGTTGGAATTACCGGTGCCTGCCACCAAGCCCAGCTAATTTTGTATTTTTAGTACAGATAGGGTTTCGCCATGTTGGCCAGGCTGGTCTCGAACTCCTGACCTCAGGTGATCCGCCCGCCTTGGCCTCCCAAAGTGCTGGGATTACAGGCATGAGCCACCATGCCCGGCCTGTATCATATATTTCAAAATAGCTAGAAGAAAAGACTCGAAATGTTCCCGACACATAGAAATAATAAATATTCAAGGTAATAGATCTCTCAAATACTCTGACTTGATTATTATATAATACATTATATGCATTAAAATATCACAGGTACACCATAAATCTGTACAAATACGTATCAATAAAATTTTTTTTAAAGAAAAAGGAGCTTGATTTTTTTGCAAATATAAATTTTTTTTCTCCACACAGTCCCACTGTTTCTCATTTACATAAAGGGATTCATCCAATCTACAGTCACAAATGGGGCATTGTTCTGTGCTCGGCAGTTTGAGAGACGACGATGGACAGAGCATGTGCAGGTTCTCACCAAATGCTGGGGAGCCAGCAAGCTTGGTTACCTCCCGTATGCTGGATGGGGAAGCCTGTGGCTCAGAGGATCACTTAGAGAACATCGGGGAATCCAAGAGAGGTCCTCTAAGCAAAGGTCAGCCCCACTCTAGAAATTCCTTCTTGGGTTTCCAGGGAAATACTGCCCTCTCTTATTTATCTCTGAGAAGGCCTGCAGAGTGTTCCCTGACCTGGCTTTCTTAAAGAAAGCCTTACCCCAGAAAATGAACAGTGAGAAAGAACACTGATTTAGTCAGTCTGCCAGGAATTATATTCTGGAGGGTAGAGGAAAGTTATTAAAAAAAAAAAAACCTAAAAAAAATCTGTGAGTCCAGCTGTATTATGTAAAATGCTTTCCCCTGGAAACCAAATCTCACAATAGCTATCTTATAGAAATGAGCACCCAAAAGCATTGTTTCATATTCTGGGTTATGGTTACCAATTGTAATAATAATGATTACATAAATTAAATAAAGTTGTTATACTGAAGTGGAGTTTAGTGGATTCTGCTCTTCTACACATATGGTTAATTCATCACTACAGAGATTCATCCAGATTAAAATAATCATCAAAATAACAGCATTGGAACTCTTTAACTCATGCAGGAGGCTTCACAACAAAAATTTCCTTGTCACACACACGTCATTTCTCCCAATCTTCAAATTAATGCTTTCAGTACTGCCCCATCCAGCAGCCATAAAAGAAGAGCATGACCATCTCCCAGACCTGCCTGCTACTTCTTCTTTCCCCCTTTTCTCTGGAAGCACATTAGTTTTGCTGCTGCCATTTTCCTATCTTTTCTTCACCCCTACTTACAACCTCAGTCTCAGAACTTCTTTGAAAATATGGAAAAACCACAAAAAAGAAAGTCAACTGGAAAGCACTCATGTATCTCCTTTCAAATTCTGAGTTGAACGTGAAATTCCCAGTGTGTACCAGCCCCTCCCTAAACAGAAAACTGACTACTACCTGCAGCATCAAAGACTTCAGGCAACTCGTAAGGATGAAAACTGTAGACTTTCTCCTTAAAAATGCCACTGCCCTGCAGCCTGGGCCCCAAACACGAATTGTCCTTGCCAAGATGACCAGTGAGTTGACCCATATGTAGCTTAGAGGCTGAATATCCACGTGATACCCTTATGAGACGCTCCAAAACTGATAACCAACTCCAACCCGTGGAAGCAGGTTAGACCTACTCACAGGTGGTTCTCGCGGGAACAATGTGATAAGATGTAAAACTGTGTGCTTTGAAATCAAGGCAAACCTGGATTAAATTGAATCTTGCTACAGTTGTGCAAAGATGGGTAAGTTACTTAACCTCTTTGAGCGTGACTTTCGTGAAATATAAAATGGGGATATCATTTGCAGATATGTTTCTGTGTATAGCATCTAGCGTATTTCCTGAGACACAGTAAGTGCTGAATAAGCCGGACCCAGCAGATACTCAAGGTCTGGGAGCTGTGGCTGATGGCGAGTAGAATGAGAGTGGTCAGAATGCTTCCGCAGAAGTGATTTTGAAGTACAGGCAGATGTTAGAGCGTCTCGCCTTTTCTGAAAATCTGCTTTCCTGAACATTTCTCCTCCTTGTTCCTTGTCTCCTCCTCTAGTAGCTGGGATGCAGCATCCTCTAGAGCCTTGAAAGTCCTCCTTGGAATGCCCTTTCTGATCCTGCTTAGCAGCCACCGTTACATTTTTAAATAGCCATATTGATTTTTCCTTGTCTTTACCAGCAAAATCCTGCAGGCTCTGTTGACAGAGCAAAGCACTCACCCTGCCTCTTTCAAGCTCTCTTCAAATGTAAGTGCACTGTGCCAGCTCTTTATGCCTTCGTTTGGGAAGAAATCAACTCAAGAATGCCACAGTATCTCTGCAGAGTACCTGTCCATGCGTGGCCAATGTATGCAAATCAAAATTGTGCAAGTTAGGGGCAGCTGGAATGGGCCTGAGGTCAGGCCTCAGAGAGATATATAGACTGTCTTTTTTATGTTAGAGAAAAGAAGATGGATAAAATTCCAGGGCTCTGGTTCATTTGTCTTTGCCCTTCAGACATGCGTTATATTTCCCACACTTATCCTGGCAGGGAAGGTGGCTGTTTCCAGCTCTTGCTAAAACAATGCTTAGGAGGCCAGATGTGGAATCCTACCTCTAGTGCTTGTAGTCTCACCAGAGTCCAGATGCAGAAGGTGGCAACATGGCCCAGCAATGACATATTGTAAGGACCAACCCTGGGGGTCCAGCCTGATATTTCCCTCTGTATGTTTTCTAGAAACATCTGCCCATTAAATAATGCCCTGGTGGGAGTGATGGAAAGAAAGAGGCCACCCTTTAGTGACCTCATACCCTGAGCAAGTGATCCTCCAGAGCCTCTGGTCACTAGACCCTGGGCAGGCCAGCATGGAAGTTCTCTAGCTCCCTGAGACGGAAGAGGGGAGGTAAGGAATGGTATAACATGCTGAAAAGCAAGGTATCTTGTGAAGAGACTCTTTGCTGGTCTTTCCTTGCTGACAGCCTCTTTTTTATGCTGTGGCAACTGAGCGAAGCTCTGGGCCTTCTTTCCTGCCTTGCTATCTTTCTTCCCACACTAAGCAAGTCCTCATTGCTTCTAGGAGAATCATTTTCCCAACTTGGCAGGTGAGGAAGAACACATGCCCTGGTAACAAGAGAACAGGTGTCAAAAAGAGAAAATGAGTGGAGAAGGAAGAAGAAAGGAAATGTTTAGTTATTGTAAGCTTCCAGAGCATCTTTATTTTTTTGTTTTACTTATTTATTTTTGAGACAGAGTCTTGCTCTTGTCTCCAGGCCGAAGGGCAGTGGCACGATCTCGGCTCACTGCAACATCCTTCTCCCAGGTCCAGGCGATTCTCCTGTCTCAGTCTTTTGAGTAGCTGGGATTACAGGCACCTGCCACCAAGCTCAGCTAGTTTTGTATTTTTAGTAGAGACTGGGTTTCACCGTGTTGGCCAGGATGGTCTCAAACTCCTGACCTTCGGTGATCCACCTGCCTCGGCCTCCCAAAGCAGTGGGATTACAGGTGTGAGCCACAGCATCTGGCCTTTCCAGTGTGTCTTTATAATCACACTTTATCTATGCTATTTGGTTAACAGTTACCCAAACCCTGTAAAGTAAATAATGCACAGTGAGGGCAGAGGCTCAGAAAGTTAAGTAGCATGCCCAAAATAACAAAGCTGATTTTGTAGAATAAAAGCAATCATGACAGAAGTCCTCAAAAAAATTGAAAATAGAATTACCACGTGATCCAGCAATCCTACTTCTGGGTATGTATCTAAAAAGGTTCAAAGCAGGATGTCATGTTCATCACGGCACTACTCACAATAACCCAGAAGGGAAAGCAGTCCAAATGTCCACTGACAAATGGATAAAGAAAATGTGGTATATACATACAGTAGAATATTATGCAACCCTAAAAAGGAAGAAATCATGTCACATTTTACAACGTGGATGAAGTTTGCTGAATAGGCCAGTACCAAAAGGACACATACAATGTGATTGTATGTACATGGAGTATCTGAAGTAGTCAAAATCATACCAACAGAAAGTAGAAAGGTGATTGCCAAAGAACAGGGAGGCAGGAGGGGGAATAAGGATTTAACGGATATAGAATTGCATATTTGCATGACGAAAAATTTCTAGAGATCTGTTTCACAACAATGTGAATATATTTAATTG
This sequence comes from Callithrix jacchus, assembly GCF_049354715.1. Lineage (NCBI taxonomy): Eukaryota > Metazoa > Chordata > Mammalia > Primates > Cebidae > Callithrix > Callithrix jacchus. The sequence continues at coordinate 77,442,156 of NC_133518.1, forward strand.
AACTCTACATTTAAAAATGGAAGAGATGGTAAATTTCATGTTATGTGTTTTCTTACCACAATAAACCAGAACTTTTCTTTAAAGTCACAGATTGTTTGCTTCTCTTTGAGAGTTGCTGTCTAATTCCACTGGAAGCATCCCAGTGACTTGGTTTGGTGACTTGTTTGACCAATGACAGGCAGAGGAAGTGATATTCTGGGATTAGGTCATAAGACGACATGCAGCTTCTGAGCGTCGTTAGCTACCATTGAAGAAGTCTGACTGCCCTGAGTGTGCCATGCAGGAGAAGGCATGTGCAGGTGCTCTGGCTGATGGTCTCAGCTGAGCCAAGCTTTTCATCTGTTCCTCTGAGGCACAAGATGTGAGAATGAAGCAATCTGGACCCTCCATACCAGCTATCTGCTGGCTAATTACCACTGAGTGACCTCTGTTAACAGCATCTGAAGCAGAATTGTTTTCAATGGCCAGCATGGAGTTTCCATTCAGCCTGTCCAATTTTTGCATCTGTGCCACTTTGAAAAAGTATAAATGAATATTCTTTAGAACCTCATTAAGGAATTCCAACTGTCCTTATTATTGTATGTATGTATGTATGTATGTATGTATGTATACATAGATGTATTTGTCCTCCTTTTTATATTTGGTAATAAGATTACATCTTCTTAATGGGATAGGTTCAAAGTGAGGCAAACAGTTTCCTTTTGGCCAGCAAATGCCATCTTGCCTTCTGAACAGCTCCTGTGGCCCTAGCTGGGCTGTGATTGATATGAAAGAGCGGCCCAGTGGCCTGAAAAATTGAGCCCCCCAGGAGGGTTGGGAGAAAATTACACCATTGCAGGTGCAGAGCAGGCATTGATAAAGGTCATGTCTAGTGGGAATGTGCAATGAGCATCCCCCCATACCTGCGGAGTATGGGCATCCCTGTATACCTGAGAAAGCCTGGCACACCCCACCTATCTATGAGTGGATGCCTCTGATCCACCATTAGTCAACTTCTCCCTAATGTTGAAGTGTTTCTACATCTGCTGTTTCCTTATCTGGAAGAAGTAACATCTTGGTGCCTCAGGTCCTCAATTTGAATGAGTTAATTAGGTGACTTTCAAGGGAATGGATGTTTGAAGGCCTTTGACAATAAAGAAATAACTGGCCAGGTGCGGTGGCTCACGTCTGTAATCCAAGCACTTTGGGAGATCGAGACAGGTGGATCACTTGAGGTCAGGAATTTGAGACCAGCCTGGCTAATGTGGCGAAACCCCATCTCTACTAAAAGTACAAAAACTAGCTGGGTACAGTGGTACCTGCCTGCAATCCAAGTTACTCGGGAGGCTGAGGCAGGAGAATCTCTTGAACCTGAGAGGCAGAAGTTGCAGTGAGCCGAGATCATGCCACTGCACTCCAGCCTGAGCAACAGAATGAGACTCTGTCTCAAAAAGAAAAGAAAAGAAACAAGAAAAAAAATAACCAAAGGAGAATGTAGAGGCACTACTACTGACTCTCCTCTTTCCCATTTTCATGAGGCCACCATGCATGGAACAACAAAGGACCTGGTAACTCCACAGGATACCAGATCTTGGTTTTCCATCTTGTCTTGCACACCCAAGCAATGCTGTCTTCATTATGATGAGTTATAGAATAAATGCAAACACTCAGAAGATCTGTCATCACTGTGCCAACCAGGCAAAGCTCCCTATCCATGTTTGTCTTGTTCCAGGCTTCCCAGAGAAATAGAACTGTGCATGATGCTGGTGACTCCAGGCCCTCTGGATCAATACCGGAAGGGTCATGGTATGGTGGGCTGTGTCCCCACCTAGGTCTCATCTTGAATCTTAGCTCTCATAATCCCTGCATGTCATCAGAAGGACTCAATGGGAGTTAATTGAATCATGGGGGCAGGTTTTCCAGTGCTGTTTTTGTGAGAGTCTCACAGGATCCGATGGTTTTATAAAGGGCAGTTCCCCTGCACATCCCCTCTTGCCTGCCACGATGTAAAATGTGCCTTTGTTCCTCCTTCACCTTCTGCCATGACTGTGAGGCCTCCCCAGTCATGTGGAACTGTGAGTCCACTAAACCTCTTTTTCTTTATAAGTTGCCCAGTCTTGGGTATTTCTTCATAGCAGTATGGAAATGGACTAATACAGGTCACTTCCCAGATCTGTAATTCCTGGACTAGGGGAATGGGGCTGGTACTCCAAATAGAAGGAAGAAAAAAGAGGCTGAGGGGCACCTTTCTCAGCAGGTGGAGTCACCCCTTGTTCCCTGCCTCCTCCACATGGGGGACCCCGTCAGAGAGGCTCCATGTTTGGCTCCCAGATCTGCTGCACCTGGGAAAGCTGGCATTGGTTTTCTGTTTGAAATAGCAACATCACACCCTGTGGTCATTACTCTCCGGAGACCCTTCTACTGCAAAGCTATGAAGTTCCATGCGGAAACGGAGGAAGCAGGAAAGCCACAGAGCCAGCCAGAAATAACCACTCAGAAACACTCTTATCCTTATGAAGTCAAGAGGCTCCAGCTAGCAGCAGCAAAGTGATGTCTCAATCTTTTCTCAAAGAGCACATTGGGACCAGGCTTATATACATCACTCTTTTGTGGTCCATGTATTTGGATTCACATATTCCTCAGTACGTTCATGCCGTTCAGCTGCTTCTCCAAATGTTCCTCAGCTCCAACCTTCCAGAGCTGAGGACAGCATCTCACATTTGCAAATCCCAGTCTTGCCTAAATTTTACAAACTAGAATGATGGCTCAGAGCCATTCAGGGCAAATAAAGACAAAAAATATGTAACAGGTAGACACTGATATTCTTGGCTGAGTGAGGTGGCTCATCCCTGTATCCCAGCACTTTGGGAGGCAGAGTGGGTGGATTGCTTGAGCTAAAGAGTTTAAGATCAGCCTCAGCAACATAGTGAAACCCAGTATCTACAAAAAATGCAAAAATTAGCTGGGCCTGGTGGTGTCAACCTATAAATCCAGCTACTCAGGAGGCTGAGGTGGGAGGATCATTTGATCCCTGGAGGCTACAGTGAGCTATGATTGTACCACTGCACTCCAGCCTGAGCAACAGAGCAAGACTGTTTCAAAAATAAAATAAAGTAATAAAACCTTAATTAGACCTATGTATATCTGGGCATTCAAAGAACTTTGCCTCAAGGTTACTATTAAATACTTGTAGTCAAAATCATTCATTTAACAAATATTAATTGAGGTCCAATTTCTTTCAAGGTCCTACTCTATGTGTTGAGGATGGAGTGGGAATGAAATGAACAGTTTCTCTCCCCTAAATGGCTTTGCATTTTAGTAGGAAAGATATAAAATAAACAATGAACATCTCTGTTTGTTCTCTCTCTCTCTCTCTCTCTCTCACACACACACACACACACACACATAGTAGAAATCGTTAATATACAGTGGAGAAATTCTAAATCTGGGTTGGCTGGAAAAATTCTGAATATGGTAGACACTAGTCATATTGGGCTATTTAAATACACATTTAAATTTATTAAAATAAAAATTTTTAAACTTCCATTCCTTAGTATCATCAGCTATTTCAATTGTTTAATAGCTATACGAGGTTAGGGCTTACTATACTGGGTAGTGCAGCTATAGAACAATTCTATTATCACAGAAAGTACTGCTGAATGGCACCGCCCCAGCTTGGATGTCTGCATGGCAAATTTCACTCTTCTTTAATATTGAGTCATGCTGATTATATTAGTCAGGGATCTTCAGAGAAACAGAACCAATGGGGTGTGTGTGTAAGATTTATTATGGTTTTATATTTTTATAAAGTAGTCAATCTCCTAGACTTAAGCTGCTTATGAACAAACCCTTTTTTTGAACTTCAAACTTTGATAATATATTATAAAACATTTTTGGAAACTGTAGTATAATATAAAATTCATTTCATCTTTATCCCAGGCTCCTGTCACAGAGATCCTAAAACTCCTGGAATTTCCTGAGTGATAAGAGGGTCTTGTTATTCATAAGGAGCCCCTTTTGATCACACTTAAATTTAAGTTAATGCAGGTACTTAGGTTGGGGTCTCTAGATAGCCTCAAGATGGGGCTGGATATCAGAAAGAATAAGAATTACAGGGCTGGAACTTTCAGCTGCACCCACTACCTCTGGGTGGGAGTAAGGAGGCCTGGAGATTAAACTCTATAAAACTCTTGAACTGTGCGTAAGATTTATCATTAAAAGCATTGGCTCAAGTAAGTGTAGAGGCGGACAAGTCCCGAGATCCAGGGTGCGTCAACAGTCTGGAAACCCAGGAGAGCCCATACTGTAGTTCTAGTGGATTCCGAAAGCCTGAGAACCAGGAAACTCAATGGTGTGGTTCCAGTCTGAAGACCAGCAGGGTTGAAGCCCAGGAAGAGCCAATTTTTCAGTTTGAAAGCAAGAAAAAGCTGATGTCCCAGTGTGATGGCTGTCAGGCAGGAAGAATTTTGTCTTACTTGGAGGGTGGTCAGTCTTTTTGTTCACTTCAGGGCTTCTACAGATTGCGTGAGGCCCACCCACATTAGGGAGGGCAATCTGCTCTACTCCATCACCCCTCTCCGCCCCAAATCACAGAAACACCTAAAATAAAGTCTGACCAAGTCTCTGCTCACCCGATGACCCAGTCAAGTTGACACATAAAATTCACCATCACACCAACCTTAATTCCTATTAACACTAGTGACTGTGACATTTGGAAGCACCAGTACACATCCAGCCAGTCTAGTCACTAAAATTGCACCTGTGATTTCATTTTCTCTCCAAAACGGTAAGTTCTGAAGTCAGAGGGAAGGAGAAGCTCACAATTGAACTTGTATCAAATGAAAGTTTAGAGCATTTTCTTGGGCTAATATTGAGTTTGGATTTGTCATGGTAAGACAGGAGTTCAAATCCCAGCCTTGACACTTGCTGGCTGCACCACACTGAGCACATGATTTAAGGTCCCTGAATCTTACTTCTCACCTGTAAAACAGGATGACAACATCTCCCTCACTGTTGCTTTAACATATCAATTTAAAAAAATGTGAAAGAGTGTTTGAAAGATGCGATTCATGCCAAGGCCTCTACGAGGTGACTTCACAATGAGAGATCATTTCATGCGTGCCTCCAGAGGGCACAAGATTCACTTTCTTCATGTGATTTCTGCCAGTGCACCTGTTACCTGACAGACATTGAAGACAGATTGAATGACTAAACGTATGCATGAATTTGGGGCCCAACTTATTGTGAGCTTTCAAAAGGCAGATACCAAATTTTGTCTTCCTATGCCTAACATAATGCCATGTTCACACATTAAGCTTCTCTGGAAAAACACAATCTATACTCTCACACAACACTTCTGATATCAAATATGTGGGCTTTTTCCCCATCTCAAGCCATTCTCTAACTCTCCAGACACCAACTGGATCTCCTACAGTTGAATTCAATTCTTACACGATCTGTCTGAAGTTGGGTTCAGATCCCACAAGTTAAGAGCTTAATCCTACAAGAGTACCCCAATTCCGATGCAAACCACAAGTCTGGGCCCACAGTGCTTCTGACAGAGCAGCTGTAAATCACGGGTTCCCATGACCCTCTCCTCAGTTTTGATGATTTGCTAGAATGGCTCACAGAACTCAGGGGAATACTTCACTAAAGTTTCCTGGTTGATTATAAAGGAAACAAAATAGCCAGATGGCAGAGGTGCACAGGGCAAGGTCTTGAGGGGAATGGAGTGGAGCTTCCATGTCTTATCTGAGCGCACCACTCTCCCAGAACCTCTACCTGTTCAGAAACCCAGAAGCTCACTAAATCTTGTTCAAGAGTTTTTTTTTGTTTTTTCTTTTTTTTTAAAATTTTTTATTGCATTTTAGGTTTTGGGGTACATGAGCAGAACATGCAAGACAGTTGCATAGGTACACACATGGCAGTGTGTTTTGCTTCCTTTCTCCCCTTCACCCACATTTGGCATTTCTCCCCAGGCTATCCCTCCCCACCTCCCCTCCCACTGGCCCTCCCCTTTTCCCCCCAATAGACCCCAGTGTTTAGTATTCCCCTCCCTGTGGCCATGTGTTCTCATTCTTCATCACCCACCTATGAGTGAAAATATGCGGTGTTTCATTTTCTGTTCTTGTGTCAGTTTGCTGAGGTTCAAGAGTTTTATAGAGTTTAATCTCCAAGCCTCCTTACCCCCACCCGAGGTAGTGGGTGGGCCTCAAAGTTCCAACCCTCTAATTCTTAGTCTTTCTGATATCCAGCCCCATCTTGAGGCTATCTAGAGACCCCAACCTAAGTACCTGCATTAACATAAATTTAAGTGTGATCAAAAGGGGCTCCTTATGAATAACAAGACCCTCTTATCTCTCAGGAAATTCCAGGAGTTTTAGGATCTCTGGGACAGGAGCCTGGGATAAAGATGAAATAAATTTTATATTATACTACAGTTTCCAAAAATGTTTTATAATATATTATCAAAGTTTGAAGTTCAAAAAAAGAGTTTGTTCATAAGCAGCTTAAGTCTAGGAGATTGACTACTTTATAAAAATATAAAACCATTAGATACTCAATTTTATGTCATTCCTCTTAGTGTTTCAGAGATTAAAATTACATTTAATAGCTTTTTGTTATTTTCGCACCATCCAGCCACATTTTCAGTTCAATAATTCACCCACTACTGCAGTCATTACATCTCACTTGGGAGAAGAGAATAATTCTGTTTCACTCAAAAAGGGCACGTTGGTCTATTTTGTCTCCTCCAATATCACTTATAAAATAGTTTCTAGTTTTCTATTTGTCAGCTTAATGTGACCTTTCTCTGTAATGAATAAAAATATATTCATCAACTGATCTCAGTGAACGTTCTTTCTGATAATGAATGTCATGACTCTATGAAGAGATTTCCTCATCATCTTAACAAAAGGAAAAGGGCTGAGTCACAGTGGCTTATGATTCATTGACTTAGCAGGCCAGTGAGTCAGTTGGGTCCTGACTAGAGATTGTAAGTATGACAAGGGCCAGGCAGATCTCTACTTCTTGAGATGCCAATATGGAACAGGGGAGCAGGTCAATGAACAGGACTGAGAAGGGAGGCTCTGCTGGGTACAGAGATAATTGGACCTCCGTGGAGCAGCCAATGAAATCAAGAGGGATTTCACCAGGATAGCCAGAAGGTTAAGAAGCAGGCAAGGGAAGTTTTGTGGAAACAACAGAGGCACGAATCTGTCAGATGTGGGCTTGTTTGTAAAATCCGAAAATAAAAGCACAAGCCTTGATACAATAGAACAGTCTTTTTCAACAAAGTGTTGGTTAAAGTGAAAATACTTGTTTTTAAAAGACAGTAAGCCAAGAAATACAAATGGGTTTAAGAAAACTAGAGGAAGGGAAAACATTTAGTAAACACCTGCTATGTGGTGTACTGCATCTATCATTCTATTTCATCCTCAACACTCATGAGAGTTATGATGAAGCTTATGTGTTGGGCAGGAAGTGATAAAATGGCATCGCCCTGTTAAATGATAGTGTTCACTAAAGTCTCCTATAACTGTCCAAACATGGGACCCATTGCCAAGCAGGAAAGGGTTGTGATCTTACATATACAGCTAGTCAGAGTGTAAATGAACACAGCTTTCTTGGAGCACAATTCAATAATATTCAAATTTGCCTTTGGTGTCTGCAAAATGTGGATGAGCACGAAAATATCACAACAAGGATATCCTTTATGATACTGTTAATAACAAAAAATAGAAATGACTTGACTCTATAATAAGAAATTAAATAAGTCAAAGCGATACAATAAATATAAGATGCTATTCAATCATTTAAAATGGTTATGTAGAAAAATAATAACATGGTGAAATAATGTTTCCAATATATTGTTAGAAAAAAGTAACAATATATGTGTGTAACATAACACAGCATATTAGGTAGAATCTCCTGATCATCTGTCTAATTCTAAAGCCTGTAACTTTTAAAAAAATATCAAATAGAATTGTTTTTTTTTTGAGACAGAGTCTTACTCTGGCACCCACATTGATTGCAGTGGTATGGTCTTGGCTCACTGTAACCTCCAACTCCCAAGTTCAAGGGATTCTCCCTGCCTCAGCCTCCCAAGTAGCTGGGACTCTAGGTGCATGCCACCATGCTCAGCTATTTTTTTGTATTTTAGTTGAGACAGGGTTTCGCCATGTTGGCCAGGCCAGTTTCAAATTCCTGACCTCAAATGATCCACTCACCTCAGGTTCTCCAAGTGCTGGGATTTATTACAGGCATGAGCCACAGAACCCGGCATTGCATAGAATTTCCATTACAATTTCTTGTCTCATCTCAAGTTCTTCACGGAGATTTTGCAGACTCCTTTTGCTGGTTGGGATTTCTCTCTCCCTGCTCTGTACCTCAGGACACTTTGGTTAAGAAGTTTGGATAATTTACCAGCTTGCTTAGTTCAAGACCACCTTCTTTGTTGACATGCTGAAGTACAGTTTCTTTAATGGTGGCTGCTTGGGGGAGGGGAAAAATTAATTAGCTTCCTAATTTTATGAGCATTTTGTTTCTCTATGACCCTTAGATTTGAGCTTGTGTTTCCGTCTTTTCATTTAGTGTGAAGATTCCAAAATACATCTTCTCTGTTGGTTGCCTCCTTATTCCTCAGAAACAATGCACTCTCAGATCATTTCCTTTCAATTTCCTTATAACCACCCGAACCCCATCCACAGCCTGTGTTCTGGGTCACCACGTTTGAGATGCTCTCATTTTTCTCCACTGAGGGTCCGGCCATTTCCCTCTGGTGTGCTTTATTTTGTTTTTCATCACAGCTAGGCTCCTGCTGTCCTCTTCTTTCCCACATAGTCTCTGCCCGATGCTCCATTTGGGTGTGAGTTCTGAAGCTGGCCCTGGCTTTGCTGTCTTGAATATTTATTCTCCTGCTTACATATGAGCTGATGATGTGAGTCATCTCCGTCTCCTAATTGTGCTACAGCATGGCTGAGGGTGGTTTTCTTTGCTTTCTTTAATGGTCTGCACATTTTCTGGAGGATGGATGAATTGATTCTAATTTAGATGGCTGCCATTATCCTCCAAAACCCTGTAAGCTCTATTCATATAATTTTTTAGGACATCAACAACTTTCAGAGAAGCCTAAGTGTTAATCAGACATTGAATAGAACTACTCTAGCATAAAGTTGGGAGTATAGTATGTTAGGGGCCTCAGAACTTTGTCTGCTCAGTTTTTTCCCTATTCTTGGGATATAGCCCTGAAAGGGGATCATTAGAAGCTCTCCAGGGAGCATTATACAGATCCTTGGACTTGATGTTCTCTATGATCCTTCCAAGTGCTGCTATTCTATGGTCAAATAAATCATGGGCTTTCCATTAATGCTTAATTAACAAGAAGATTCAGTCATCTGGAACAGTTTTCTATGCAATCTTGTCCATTGATAATTCTTAGATTTTCCTCATTTTCTTTGTACTCTAGATTTTTTTGTAAGCAACCTTTTGAGACTCAAGAAGTGGGGTATAGAGAGGAATTCATTACTGTGCATTGTGTACCCCTATTAGTGAGCTAAACTAAAACCCCTAATTGGCGCGAGCAATTTTCATTCTGCTAGATAAACTTCTTTTCCTGAAACGGAGCTTTATAATGCTTCTTGCTCATAGCCATCACTTGCCGAAGGCTCTGTGCCTAGTTCTGCTAAAAATGACTCCACAGCACTCCCTCTTGCTTCTGAATACAGTGATTGGCTTCCAAAAACTTCTGTCTACATTAACAAATTTTAAATCCCCTTCTGAATATCTGGTCCAGTGTTCTTTATGCAAAAAAAAAAAAAAAAAAAAACTTTTCTAAATGTGGTGCTTTTTAGCATAAATCTAATGCTTTCACCTTTTTCCATAAGCCCTTTCAAATCCGTTTTCTCATCAGACCCATTTTTATTGAGCTAAGCTGGGCAGGCATTCTTAAAAAGTATTTTAGTTTTCACAGTATAAAACTAAGGCCGACAGCAGTGAAGTGACTTGTTGAAGATCTATCTGAGAAAAGTAGATTTATAATGTGTTTCCTCATTTTCAGACAAATGTGCATTGTCCATTAGATTTCTAAAAATCTGTAATCAATGCAGATTAAGTTAACCTTCGGTTCATTTCAACTCAATGATAATAGCACTGTGATCATACATATTAGGGATTATAGTTGCTTAATTATGGGAGAGGGCCTTTACATCAAGCTCATTTCTGTCTTAGTGATTACTGACACTTCTGAGTCTAACTGAGATTCCTGACACATTTGGTGGGTTCGTGAGGTACTTCATAAAACCTTAGGATATAGGGAACAAGAGGGAAGAGAAACCAACTTAAAGGTCTGGGGCACTGCATGTGTCCTCCAAGGCATTGGAAAACTGACCTGACCCTCTGGTCTCCTGTAAAAGACAGAGGCAAATGATAGTACTTGAGTGAAGAGTTGGTGATCACATTATTGTGACTCAGCTGGGGACAAAACCCGATTCTAAGTCTAAGAATTATCTTCTTGTCTACATGCCAGAACATGGCGTCAGGAAAGGGCAATCACAGGCTTTCACGAACAGAAGATCTGGCAGAACATACCGTTGACAATAAAGGTCTGTCTACCCTCTGGGAACACACTGAACTGAGCATGTGTGGGGTGCTGGAGAAGGGGAGCCTAGCAGGAACTGACAGCCCATTATCTTCTCAGAGTGTTGCACACCTTTTAGATGTGTGTAAGTATACCAGCCTTGATGATAAGGATACTGAGACTAAAAGAAGCTAATAAATTACGCACTGTAAGAAGCCAAGTGAGTGTCAGAGTCCAGAAGGAACCTAAGTTTATCTGAGTCCACAGCCTTGACTTAACCATGTTAGACTGCCCTGGGATCCACCACTGGATTCAAAAGGCAGGTGCTTCACTATGTGAATGGATGCTTTACCTGTGTCAACCTCACATGCGTCACCTGAATGCAGAGATAATACTGTCTGCTTTATGCAATGGCACAAAGATGGAGACTCTTGGACTAAGATGGCAGTGGCAGCCCAGGGTGGGGGGTGGCAGCCTGGGAGGGCTGGGGAGCTGCGATTGTTGCCAGGGCAGTGCAGGCAATTCTGTCATGTGTTGAAGAATCCACACACCATTAAGAAACAGCCTCTGCATCAATTTGTTCGAAGACCACTTTTCCCACTACCTGCAGCCTGTTGTAACCCAGGGAGACACATGTTTATTCAAACACAAGATACCCCAAATCCTAACAGTTTAAAGTCTATACCAGGAAAACCAGTTTTCGAGACAAGGACCATGGATTTTCCCACCTCAGCGGCAGCATTTTGCTCCCCTCTGGCTAGGCAGTTATTTAGGACTGAAGGAGTACAAAATGTCTTCTTTGGACCAGATTTCATCTCTGTCACAGAGGAAAATGAAGAATAAGACTGGAATTCACTGAAACCAGATATTTACTCAACAATCATGGACTTCTTTGCATCTGGTTTACCACAGTTACTGAGCAAAGATCTTCAGGAGAAGCAGGGTCCGAGGATGGCGAACCTGTGGCAATGACTGGGGAAGTGTTAGGTACTGGACTACGGCCAACCGTGCAGGAAGAGGCAGGAACATGATCTACAAAAGCTGTGAAGATGGCATCGTATGACTGAAACTCCATGGTTCTTGTACCAGCTTCCCTAGTTCAATCATTACTCTGGAAATGGAATTCAGACATGCTGCAGTTTTACATTCCAGAGGTAGAAGGCATAGAACAGGTTATGGATGATGAATCAGATGAAAAGGAAGCAAACGCACCTTAAAATAATCTGGATTTTCTTTGGGTACAACAGCCAGACTTGTTGATATTATATACCAAGCTTTTATTATTAATATGCTGAAGAACTTGAGGATTAATAAAATATGCCCTTTCTTCAGAGAATGATTTTAAACATCAAATAAAGAATTTATGGAAGTGTCTGACACACTACAGCCAATCACTTTCCACTGACCCATTTTATTTGACCATCTGGCTTTATATCATTAATTCAAAAAGCATTTATTGAGTAAAACTATCAGCTATGAGTTGTTTGTCGATTACTTTCTATGTGCTGGGCACAGTGCTCGGTAATTTTTGTTTATTATTTTATGTAATCCGTACAATGACCCTACGGTGCAAGCATTGTTTTTATCTTCATTTTATAGGCGAGGGGGCAGTTTCAGAAAGATTAAAAGAAAAAGAGGGTCAAGTATCTGAAAATTCATTGTTCCAAATCATTTCACTAAAAGAGTAATTTGCTAAATATTTAAGAATTTTTTTTCCATTCAGTTTTGCATCAGCACCATCCCTTCTCTTGCCTTGGCTTTTACATTTTCCTGTCTGTGCATTTTATATAAGAAAAAATAACATTCCTCTTATGCACAAAATCTAGTGTTTCATGGTATTCTATGCTTATGACTTCCCTGGCACTTGCACTGCCCCCTGCAGGAAGGTCACTAGTAAGGTGTATTGTTCTAGTTTATTTGCCTGAGAGTTTACAGTGAATTGCTATTCAGTTAACACTGTTATTCAGTTAACATTGTTATCATTGATTGACTGATCAGTAGATAATTGGATGAGCTAATTAAAAACTATTCATTGATGACAAATTGAGCTTCAGCGAATTGACCCAGGGCCGAGGTGGTGGCCAGTTTTCTGCCCTTGTTATTGTTGCTAGTGATCTATTACGAGGTGGCAGGTGACTGGCATCAAGTACCCTGAATAATGTGGTGCTCAGTATGTTTGAAATTTAAGACAAAATTTATTCTTCCTGATCTTGGTGCTCTGTGTAGTGAGAGCAGAATAAACCCTGTGAAAGCTATATCTGGCAACCATATGTTTATATACCCAACGCCATGTTTATAAAAATGCCAATCAGGCACATCGTTTATTTTTGGTTTTGACTGGTCTCTAGCAACACCTACCTCTTATAATAGAAAGACAAAGGTTGACTTTGTTTTCCCTACTCCATGCACTTATCTGAGCTACAAATATTGGAATCATTAAGCTCCTCTTTTTCTTCTCACTGCTCCTATATTTATGCACGTCAATTTGTGCTTCTTAAATACCTCATGACAGTCGACTTTCATCCAACTTTTCACCATTACCCAAGAGAAGACACCATCATCTGTTATCTAATCACTAAAACAATCTTTCAAAAGCTCTCCAACCTCCACTTCTCCCTTACCCAGTCCATTCATTCTCCACACAACAAGCAGAATAATCTGTCTGAGTGCAAATGCCATATGGTGTCACTCTGCAGCTCAGAACCCACCATTAGCTCCTTGTCGCCTTAAGAATAAAGTCCAAGTGAAAATACATAGCAGCCAAACACTTCACAGCTAGGACCTAGCTTCTTCTTGCACCTGGACTCTCCTCCTGCCAGCATGGATCAGGGCAGTTCTCCAAATGAAACAACCTCTTCTCAGCTCTAGAACTTTGCATAAGCTTTCCCTCTGCTTGGAATGTTTTTCTCTTTTCTCTGCCCAACTGTTTCTTTTTATGTTCTTCCAAATCACTGAGGTGTCACATAGCCCTTCTATCAGAGAACTCAGCATGCTAGACAGCAATTGATGGTTCCTTTTGTGCCTTCACCATAGGATTGTTGACTCATTAGGGGAAAGCACACAGGAAGGCCAAATAAATAAATGTTTCAGGAATGAATGAAATATAAATATGAGGTAATTTGAAATGCACCCTTTTTTTTTGGCCATGCATCTGCTCTTTAATGTTTTCCTACAATATATTAAAATAAAAACAAAGTTTCAGTCTCTTCACAAGTAGTAATTTATATTCTCTGAATTTTTTCAGCCACAACAACTGGATTCTCTTTTCTGATTTTTGCTGCAGCTTCTGCTTTGTAATCATATGGACAGTTGTGCTTGTCAGAGTAACAGTGAAGTCCACAAAACAAATGACAAAGTCCCCAACTGATGACAACTAGAAAACTGGAATAAAAGAAAAAAAATCTTGATGGCACAGAAGAACTAGCAAGATATTAAAGAAAGATTAGACCAAGAGCCAGGGAGCAGTGGAGGTCTAGAGATATGGGCTCAGCTAATTTTAGGAGGTCACCATAACCTTGATACCAAAATCTGGTATGGGTACTGTTGGGTACTATAAGAAAGAACACTTACAGGTAAATCTCATTCTTTAGTAAAGATGGAAATACCCTACATATTAGCAAACTCACCAGTATTTTAAAGTGGTAATACACACTGACAGAATTGTTCTGTTCTAGAAATGCATGGTTAATTTAACATTCAAAAATCAAGCAATGAAATCTTCCACATTAACAGAATAAAGGAAAAAAATCATACATTCAACATTGTTTTGGAAGTCCTAATAAGGGCTGCAGGACAAATAAAAGTTAAGGAGATTGAATATGATTAAATAAAATTAATATTATTGCAGTGGCTCACGCCTGTAATCCCAGTACTTTGGGAGGCAGAGGCGGGCAAATCACAAGGTCAAGAGATCGAGACCATCGTGGCCAACATGGTGAAACCCCTTCTCTACTAAAAATACAAAAATTAGCTGGGCACGGGGGTGCATGCCTGTAGTCCCAGCTACTTGGGAGGCTGAGGCAGGAGGATTGCTTAAACCCGGGAGGCAGAGGTTATAGTAAGCCGAGATCGTGCCACTGCTCTCCAGCCTGGCGACAGAGTGAGAGTCTGTCTCAAAAAAAATGTCTAAGAACATCAATAAGAAAAAATCAACTGTTTATCTGTGTTACAGCAACCATTCACAATGACACGAAAATAAAAATGGCTAGTAGCAATCAAATAAACTATGGACAAGAAGTCAACATGGAAAACAGAACATTACTATTGAGATAAATTAAAGAACAGCTAAATAAATGAAAGCATAAACCATGTTTATGGACAGGGAAATTCAGTATTATAAAATTTGTCTATAAATGCAATGCAGTTTTAATAAAAACCCCCAAATTTTGCGAGAAATGACAAAGCAGTCTAAAATGTACATGGAAGCATAAAGAACTGAAAATAGACACAGTTTTTAAAAAGTAGGCAAGTCAGAAAAATTTGTTCAACAAAATATCAAGTTATTATAAGCTAATTATTTACACAAGGCAAACCCACATACATAAAGACACTTGCTTTATAACAAATGGACCACTGCAGAACAGTGGGGGAAATGTTAATCTTTTCAAAACATTTTGCTGGACAATATAAAATTAGGCTTCTACCTCATATTACACCTAAAAATTAATTCCAGGACAATTATAGATCTAATTGTGAAACATGAATCAATAAACTTTTAGAAGGTAAGAGAAGATAGCTTTATGATTTTAGAAAAGAGAAGACAGTTTTATGATTTCAGAAAAGACATAAAGACTTCATAAATAAAATATTAAAAGAACTAGTAATAGGTAGAGGATAGGTAAATTACACTGCATTCAGACTGGAAACTTCTGTTCACCAAAAGAAACCAATAAATAAGCAAAAATCAACTACTTTTCTATAATAATATAAAAATATAGAATATGCTTCGTAATGACATAAACATATAAAATACATAGGAATAAATCAAACAAAAGGTGGGAAAAATGCCAAAGTCCAACGCATAATTATTGACACAAGTTAAAGAAGAGCTTAAGATAAATTAAAAGATATGAATTGCAGAAGAAATAATTTTTAAAAATTATCTTTAAAAAATCAGAGAAGAAATTACAGAGGGTAAATTTAATAAGAATATAAAGAAGACAAGGGTAAAGAAGTCAAGTCGCACCAGCAACCTGGTCATGTCCAGCACACACAAAAAAACCTCTCACAAATCAATAAGACAAAGACAGACAACCCAAAGAACAGTGGGCAAGAGACCGGAATGGATTCTTTATCTCTCTCTCTCTCTCTGTCTCTCTCATCATCTCTCTCACTCTGTCTGTCTAGCTACATTTATATCTGTATGTAAACAAGTGCCCAAAAAAGAAATGAAAACGTGCTCATCCTCATCAGTAATGAGGAAAATATTTGTTAAAAATAATGAGCATGAACCAGAATGGCCAAAAGTAAAGACTGACAATAGCAAATGTCGATGAGGATATGGAGAAATGAGAACTCTCATTCACTTTGTAAATTGTTTAAAATTATAAAATTTAAAGATACACATAACTTAGGCTCAGTGATTCCAATCTTCAGTGTAAATTGGTATAAATATGCCACGTGAATCAACAGACATAACATCAGTGTTGATAATGGCACTATTCTTAGCAGACAAAAGCTGGGAAAAACCAAATGTCCATCAACAGTAAAATAGATCAGTAATTCATGATATATTCATTACTTAAATACAGCTAAACAATGGCATTGGATGAGCAACAGTTATGGGTAACATCATGAATCTTGTAAACATTATATTGAACCAATGAAGCTGGACACAAGAAGATACATACTAAAGTTTTCCCACATCAGGAGATCGACAAAATCAAGAGAAACAAGAATACATTGCCTCAAAAGTCAGTGTAGTGATTGCCTTTGAAAAGGAGGTAGGGCCGGGTGCCTATAATCCCAGCATTTTGGGAGGCCAAGGCGGGTGGATCACAAGGTCTAGAGATCAAGACCATCCTGGTCAACATGGTGAAACGCTGTCTTTACTAAAAATACAAAAAAAAAAAATTAGCTGGGCATGGTGGTGCACACCTGTAGTCCCAGCTACTCGGGAGGCTGAGGCAAGAGAATTGATTGAACCCAGGAGGCGGAGGTTGCAGGGAGCCGAGATTGTGCCATTGCACTCCAGTCTGGGTAACAACCGCAAAACTCTGTCTCAAAAAAAAAAAAAAAAAAGAAAAAGAAAAAGAAAAAGAAAAGGAGGTAGAACAGAGATTGAAGGGGAGCACAAAGGAAGCTTCTAGACTGTTGGTATGTTGCTCGTTGGCCTTCGTGGTGATTACATAGGTATTTACTACATGATAGAACATTGTTCTGTATATCTTTGCTATATGTCTTAATAGTAAACATTAAGCACGCAAGAATTCAAGTGAATTAATGAATAAAAACTCAAACTTCTTATTAGTCCCAAGAAGGTTTCTCTAACCTTTCCCTTTTCCAACACTTCTGGGTGGAAAGTGAGGAAAGGTGTTCAGATAGGAGGTCCTACGCTTCTCTCGTTGGGGCTTTCCCTACCACAAACTTACTTTGCTGTGTCCTCCCCACCTGTCTCAGAGGGTTGAAGAGGGGCCATGCTGGTCTGCCCAGGGGCTGCTGACCACAGAGGCCCTGGGGAAAAGTGGTCTCAGGTTGTAAGGGCACTGGAGCGTGACCCCCTTCTTTCCATCACTGCTAGCAGAGCATTATTCAATGGGTAGATGTTTATAGGAAACATGAGGAACAACGCATCAGTTGAGATCACTAAGTCAGTCTTCACGAAATGTCATTGCTGGGCCATGTTGCCACTGTCTACATGGCTGGGCTCTCATGGGGCTACAAGCACTGCAGGTAGGATTTAGCATCTGACCTCCCAGGTGTTGTCTTGATTAGAGCTGGCAGCCACCACCTGCCCTCTCAGCCAGAGTGACTATGGGAATCACAACATACGTCTGAAGGGCAAAGACAAGCGAACCAGAGCCCTGGAATTTTATCCATTTCCCTTTCTCCAGCCTTTAAAAAAAAAAAAAAAAAAAAAAGAGTCTACAAATCTCTCCAGGGCCTGACTCGCTCAATTCCAGCTGTCCCTGACTTGCATGATTCTAATTTGCAGACACTGGCCAAGAACAGACAGGCAATCTGCAGAGATCCCATCGCTTTCTTGGGTTGATTTTTCCCCAAACCGATGCATGAAAAGCTGGCGCAGTGTACTGCATTTGAAAAGAGCTTGAAAGAGGCAGAGTGAGTGCTTTGCTCTGGCAACAGAGCCTGGAGGATTTTGCTGGTAAAGACAAGGAAAAATCAATATGGCTATTTAAAAATGTAATGTTGGCTGCTAAGCAGGATCAGAAAGGGCATTCCAAGGAGGACCTTCAAGGCTTTAGGGAAGGAGAAAGAAGACATTTGGTGGAGTTTTAAAGCTTTGTATTTCTGTTCTTATTCCACTTCCAAGTAGACTACTTCCAAAATATTTCTGCTCTCTAATCTTGCCTGAAAATGTTAATAGCTGCTCTTTCTTGAGTAACTAAAATATGTCTGAAGCTTTGCACACACAGTCAATGGCAATATGAACCCTACTTAAAGATTTTGCTACAAACACTACTACTAGATTATTTCACTTTTTTTTTGCTAGTGTACGTTTAGAAAGAATTTCTAGAAATCGGGTTGCTGTGTTAAATAATGCTAGGATAGCCAGAACAGAGGAGCTACAGCGGTGGCAGAGTGGTCTTTGCATTCCTGTATGCGACCGAGGACGTCAATCGATGGAGGCCCATGGAGGTGCAAGGCGGGGTCATCCTGAGGGGCTCATTTTCACTGGCTTCGGGAGATGTGTCTAATGCCCCAGCCTAACCTTAAAATAAGTACGTCTCCTCATAAGAGAGGATTGTGGGGAACACAAGCAGGGACGTGGGTTTTCCATAAAGGATTTGGGGACATAATGGGCAGAATTGTTACAAGGAGGCAGTTATCTAGACCCTAAGTTGTGGCTAACATAGTCCTCTTCACTTATAGGGTCATGAGGAGTTTTATGTTGCTTCACAAAGATAAGGAACTCCAGCATCTCTAAGAGTTTTCATCTGTAGTGTGTATCCTAAAGCTAAGATTCCTCCATTTCCTGGGAGAACTGGAGCTCTAGGAAGCCTAATCTGAGTTTGTTCTCCAAAATTGCCAGAATAGCACAACTTGACACCCAGATTTGGTATATATTTGTGTGTTGAGGGGAAGGACGATTTAAAGGGAGGTGGGGGTAGGAGGCTAGACTAGTGGAGCAAATACCAAAATCATAGTCCTTCCTAAAGGACTTAGAGCTGCAGGTGGCAGGAACAGAAAATAGGCTAGCAATGCCTTGCAAGTTGAAACCTTGAAAGTTTAAACCAATGTGTTCAATAGCCTGGCTTCCCACCCAGGAAGGGTTGCTCTGCCCTGCTTTGCCTACATGCCACACCAAACCCCTGGGAAAAGCTTCTTTCTTATAACTTTATAGTCCCCTCACTCTATGAGACTAACATTATAGAAGAGACCAGTCTGGTGAGATAAGAGGAGGTTATATCTCTGAGGGTAGGTGAGGAGGTGCCTTAGAAATATCTGCATTAGAACACCTTTTTGAAATTATTATTATTATTATTGAGAGAGTCTCACTCTGTTGCTCAGGCTGAAGGGCAGTGGTGTGCTCTTAGCTCATTGCAACCTCTGCCTCCTAGTTCAAATGATTCTTGTGCCTCAGCCTCCTGATTAGCTGGGATTACAGGCATGTGCCACCATGCCCAGCTAATTTCTGTGTTTTTAATAGAGACAGGGTTTCATCATGTTGGCCAGGCTGGTCTCAAGTGATCTGCCCACCTTGCCTCCTGAAGTGCTGGGATTACAGGTGTGAGCCACCTCACCACAGTTTAATGAAACTGGCCCAGAGAAATCAATCATTCATGTTTCCACGCTCTGACCCTGTTTGACTCAGACCCAATTAGGGAATCAGAGTATTAAACTGAGTCCTAAGATGTTCTCTTCTGTCCCACCAAAACCCTGGCCTCTCTTAATTAATAGCATCCTGTCCCCCATCTTTCCAATTGGGAGAGCAGGGGTGGGGGAGAGAGAGAGAGAGAGAGAGAGAGAGAGAGGGCGGGAGAGCGCGAGAGCGAGAGACAGCGAGCACAAGCAGGAGCGAGAGAGCGTACCTGAGACTTTTTCCTTAACTTTGGAACCGTTATAAGCATATTCTAAATATCTTACCTACATCTTGTACGAATTGTGATAATTCATTATCCCTAAGACAGGGTAATAATATCTCCAAAGTGCTGAAAGAAAATAAACTGCCAATCTAGAGTTCAATATTCAGCAAAAAATATTCTTCACAAATGAAGGTAAAATAAGGTGCATTTTCAACAAACAAAAACCGAGAAAATTTGTTATCAGCAAACCTACACTAATATATAAAATAAAAGATGTTTTTTAGAAGAATAAAGGAAAAGTTGGAGTTTTAAGAATACAAAAGGAGAAATAATAATTACTAAAATGTGGATAAGTCTAAATAAAGTTTTGTCTCCAAAAACAATAATAATAATAATGACTTGAGGCATTTAAATACAGGAATAAATGCATGGTAACAATAGCATGTAAATATAGAAAGGGATAAATGGTATTAAAGTCTTCTGTGGGCCAGGCATGGTGGTTCACGCCTGTAATCCCAGCACTCTGGGAGGCCGAGGCAGGCAGATCACCTGAGGTCAGGAGTTCAAGACTAGCCTGACTAACATGGTGATATGCTGTCTCTACTAATGATACAAAAATTAGCCCACATTGTGGTGCATGACTATAATCTCCCTACTGGGGAGGCTGAGGCAGGAGAATCACTTGAATCCAGAGGCAGAGGTTGCCATGAGCCAAGATTACATACACCATTGCACTCCAGCCTGGATGACAAGAGTGAAACTCTGTCTCAAAAAAAGAAAAAAATAAAAGGCCCTTACATTTTCTGGGAAATGGTAAGAATAATTATTTATATTAGATTTTATACTGTAGGTACATGTGATAATTTCTAAAGTAACTACTAAAATAATGTGTTACTGCTAACTAATGGAGAAAGAAAGAATACAATTTAAAAATTATTCATTAAAAAAAAGGAAGGGAAGTCCTAGCCACAGCAACCAGGCAAGAGAAAGAAATAAAAAGCATCTAAATAGTAAAAGAGGAAGTCAAATTATCTCTCTTTGCTGATGACATGAATCTATACCTAAAAACCCTAAAGATTCCAGCGGAAGGCTTCCGGTCCTGATAAATGACTTCAGCAAAGTCTCAGGATACAAAATCAATGCACAAAAATCTGTTGCATTTCTCTACACCAAATAATGTTCAACCCGAGAACCAAATCAAGAGCGCAATTCCATTTACAAAAGCCACAAAAAACAGAATACCCAGGAATACAACTAACCAAAGAGCTGAAGGAGAACTACACATCACTGCTGAAGGAAACCAGAGATAACACAAATGGAAAAGCATCCCACGCTCATGTTAGAAAAATCAATATAATTAAAATGTCCATACCTCCCAAAGCATTCTGCACAACATGATTCCTATAAAATTACCAATGCCATTTTTTCCCAAGAATTAAGGAAAACCATTCTAAAATTTATATGGACCAAAAAAGATCCCAAATAGCCAAGACAATTCTAAGTGAAAAGAATATAGCCAGAGGCATCACACCACATATATGAGATTGTTTTTATTCAACAATGAATCAATGATAATAGTCCAATGTGGCAAGTAAAAAATCATTCATGTTAAGAAGAAAAAAATACTGTCATTCCTTGCAGAAGATACAATTGTGTATATATAAAATTTGAAAGAATCTATAAAGAAATTGTTAGGATTAATAAAGTAGTGAGATATTTGGAAATAAATTCACTTAAAAATCTTATACAGATGTTCCTTAACTTAAAATGGAATTATGTCCATTATACACACACACACACACACACACACACACACACACGCACATATACAGTAAGTTGAAAATGAATTTTCCCCATACGTTATTGGGGTACAGGTGGTATTTGGTTACATGAGTAAGTTTCTTAGTGGTGATTCGTGAGATTTTGGTGCAACCATCATCCATGTATACACTGCGCTGTGTCTTTTATAGTCTTATCTCTTGTATCCCTCCCACTCTTTGCCCAAGTCCCCAAAGTCCCTTGTATCATTCTTGTGCTTTTGCATACTTTTAGCTTAGCTCCCACATGTCACTGAGAACATACAATGTTTGGTTTTCCATTCCTGAGTTACATCACTTAGAATAGTCGTCTCCAGTCTCATCCAGGTCACTGCAAATGCTGTTCATTCCTTTTTATGACTGTGTAGTATTCCATCACATATATATATTCCATCATATATTTGGGTTGGTTGTACAATTTTGCAATCATGAACTGTGCTACTATAAATACCATTTGATCCAGCAATCCCACTACTGGGTATCTACCCAGAAGAAAATAAGTCATTGTTTGAAAAAGATACTTGCACACACATGTAGACATCCAGTAATGGGATTGCTGGATCCAATGGTAGTTCTACTTTTAGATGTTTAAGGAATCTCCACACTCTTTTCCATAGTGGGTGTACTAGGTTACATTCCCACCAGCAGTCTAGTTTTCCCTGTTCACCACATTCACACCAACATCTACTGGTTTTTGATTTTTCAATTATGGGCCTTCTTGCAGGAGTAAGGTGGTATCACACTGATGTTTTGATTTGCATTTCCCTGATCATTAGTGATGTTGAGCATGTTTTCAGATAATTGTTCACCATTTGTGTATCTTCCTTTGAGAATTGTCTAGTCATGTCCTTAGCCCACTTTTTGATGGGATTGTTTCTCACAGTTCTGGAGGCTGGGAAGTCCAAAATCAAGGTGCTGACAGATTCAGTGTCTTGTGAAGGACCAGTTCCTCATAAATGGCCATCTTTTTGCTGTAACCTCACGTGGAGCAATGGCTGAGATATCTCTCTGGGGTCTCTGTGATACGTGCACTAAGCCCATTTATGAGAGCCTGTTTGTCAGACCTAGATGTCTCTACTATGAGGATCACTGGAACCTGTCAGTTACTTCCATTGGAGAATGTTGCATACTAGAATATAATTGCTTAATTGCTTATTTGTTTGTCTGCCTGTTAAACTGTGAGTTCCTAGAGTCTTCTATTTTCTCCCAGTCCTAAGCATAATTTTGCCTGGCAAATAGTCAAAATGTAGTAAATATACTCTGAAGTGGATTGAATGGTAAAACAATATAGAATGTGGGCCTGAGTGATTTATTGTTTGTTTTACTCTCTGATTTTTTTTTTCTAGAAAACGTGAGATGAGGGAATTACTTTATTTACTCATTTTATACCTTAGATGAGGTGTGCCTTCCTATCATCTAGTCCAAATTCCCACTGCCCTCTATATGAAATAATTCTCTCCTGATAAATCTAGCCTAGCAATCCATTGATGAATACCAACATCTAGGGAGGTCAACACTTGCTCTTACCTTGAAAATATGGATGTTCAATTTTCTAAGTAAATAAAAGTAAAAGTGAAACTCCATTGACATACATTTTTTATTGATAAAATTAGCAGATTCAGGTGGGCAAAAAAATGTGTTGAATCCACTATCTATCATGCAAAGAATAAAAAAGGACACCCTACCTCACAGCATATTTTTAAAAAACACTCAAAATGGATCAAAGACCTAAACGTAAGTGCTAAAATTTTGAAACTCTTGAAAGAAACATAGCACAAGCAGCAGAAAAGAGAACAGATAAATTAGACATTATCCAAGTTTCAAACTTGTGCTTCAAAGGACACCATCAAGAAAGTGAAAAGACAAGCTAAAGAATAAAAGAAATTTTGTAAATGACATATCAGATGTGGGACTTATATCTCGAATATATAACAAATCCTTGCAAATCAATAATAAAAGACAAATTACCCAATTAAAATGGACAATACACTTGAATACATAGTTCTCCAAAGAAGATATGCAATTGTCTAATAAGTATATGAAAATATGCTTAAAAATTATTAGCTCAAAGGGAAATACAAATAAAAGCCACAAAGAGACGCTACTTCACACCTACTCAGATAATTGCAACAAAAATGTCAGATAATCACAAGTATTAAGAAGAATGTGGAGAAACTGAAACATTCATACATTGCTGCCGGGAATGTAAAATGGTGCAGCCACTTTGGAAAACAGCCTGGTACTTCCTCAGATGGTAAATGTAGAGTTAAAATACGATCCAGAAATTTTACTCTTAGCTATATATCCAAGGGAAGTGAGAACATGTCTACACAAACACTTGTACACAAATATTCATAGCTGTATTATTCATAATAGCAGGTAGAAGCATCCAAATGTCCATCAACTAATGAATGGATAAATAAAATGTGAGATTCATTCAATGGTATATTATTCAGTAATAAAAAGAAATGAAATACTGATCCATGCTAAAACATGGATGAGTGTTGAAAACATTATGCGAAGTGAAAAAAGCCAGTAACAAAGAACCATGATCACATTTATGCAAAATCTCCAGAATTGGCAAATCAATAGAGACGGAATACAGATGAGTGGTTGCCTAAGGATGAGGAGGATGGAGTGTGGAAGAGGGGTATTGACAGCAAAGGAATATGAAGTTACTTTCTGGAGGGAGAATACTGAAAATGTCCTAAAATTGAATTTGGTAATGGATGTACAACTTTATCAATTAAGCGTTACTGAGTTGTACACCTTAAATGAGCAAATTATATGGTATGTGAATTATCTCAAAAAGCTGTTATGAAAAAATTTTAAGATATATATTGAAGCCAGTGCTCTACTGTTCTTGTATATTTTCAATGAAAATAAAATTTGATACAACCAACTTAGATTCATCAAACTGTTACATGTCTTTTGGCCCATCTATGAAGAAAGTTGTATATCACATTACTGTTAATAATTAATATCATAAATTTTCAAAAAATTAAAAATATTAGGATTCTGGCTGTACTTGCCAAACTCATAAGGCACTACATAAAAAGGTACTCAACATCATTAATTATTAGGGAAATGCAAATTAAAACCATAATGAATACCAGTATGTGTTTATTAGAATGATTAAAATGGGGGGGGAAGACACTACCAAGTACAGATGAAGACGAAGAGAAACTGGAACTCTCAGACTTTGCAGGTGGGAATGCAAAATGATACACAATCACTTTGGAAACAGATTTGCAATTTCTTATAAACATACACTTGTGGCTGGGCGCAGTGATTCACACCTGTAACCTCAGCACTTTGGGAGGCCGAGGTGAGTGGATCACCTGAGGTCAGAAGTTTGAGACTAGCCTGGCCAACATGATGAAAACCCATCTCTACTAAAAATACAAAAATTAGCTGGGCATAGTGGTGTGCGCCTGTAATCCCAGCTACTCGGGAGACTGAGGCAGGAGAATCGCTTGAACCCAGGAAGCAAAGGTTGCAGGGAGCCGAGATTGTGCCACTGCAGTCTAGCCTGGCCTACGGAGTGAGACTCTGTCTCAAAAAACCAAAACAAAAACATATAGTTGCCATATGACCTGAGAGATATGAAAACTTATGTTCGCAGAGAAACCTGTACATAAATGTTTATAGTACCTTTATTCATAAGCTCGCCAAACTGGAAACAACCTAAACGGCCTTCAGCTGGGGAATGGATAAACAAACTGTGGTACAGCCATGCACTGGAATACTGTTCAAAGTAAAAAGAGGGGAACACGAATGCAAGCAGCAAGAGGGACGAATCTTCACTTCCTTAAGCTAAGTGAGGGCAGCTAGACTCAAAAAGCTATGCATTGTTGGATTCCCTCATCATGCCATTCTAGAATGGGCAAAACTACAGAGACAAAATACAGATCAATGGTTTCCAGAAGTCGGCATGGGGAAAATTTGACTATAAAAGGGCATAGGGTAATTTTTTTGGTGATAGATTATGTATTGATTATGGTGATGGTTGCATTTGCCATACATTTGTTGTATATGTGCTTGTCAAAACCCACAGAATTGCATGCTAAAAAGGGTGACTTTTTCTATGTGTAAACCTTCCCTTAATAAAAAGTTTTAAAAATAAGTTTTGAAAAACTGCTCAATATGCTAAATTAATATAAAGTACTCTTATTTTTAAAATGTGTTTACCAAAGCTGTAAAACCATGGAGATGTATTTATAAAATGTGAAAAAAATCAAGTGAGTATGTTATCTATTTAGGACTGTAGTAGAAATACAAATACTGTGTTGAAAAATCTTCACACATTAGCTTAAAAAGATAGAAAAAAATTGGCCAAAATGTCAAGAGTAATCCTTTATGATTGAGGGTGGGGGCAGAGATGTTTTTGTGGTTTTCCATTTTCTATTTTTAAATTATATTAAGCATACATGGTTTCTCACAAGAAAAATGACATATTACATTTATTAAAAGGACTATATGGGAGTCAGAATAATTATTTTCAAATATACACATTTTCTCAGAGTGTAAGTATATTGGTCTAAGTAAGACGTTCATTTTGTAAATAAGCCATTAGGTTTTGTGGTTTTAGTTTGCTTTTCTGCAAAATGAGATAAATCTTTTTGGTATTTTTGCTACTCGCCTTGAATCAAAATAAATTCTCATACTGAAAACAAAATAAATAAACAGCAGCTAATTCAGAGTAGGTGGAAAAGGTGTATTTGTAAAAACAAGAGTATTTATTTTCATATCTGGACTTTAATTCATATTCTCAATCAAATATTTTCTATAGTCCCACTTTTCCCTTCTTAATGACGACAATATAGCTCTCCTATTACTAGACAACATTTTTATATGAGCCACACTCTCTCACTCACCATGTCTATGACAACATGCCCAATTAAAAAGAGTTCCACTAGCCCAAGTCTGTTTCCAAAGCACTAGCCAACAGAAAACTATGTGGCAACCAGCCTTAGAAAGCAACCTCTTATCTGTTCTCATAGAGATCTATGAAGAATAATATATTTTAACTCTTCCTTGCCTAATATCACCACAGCCCAGATGCAGTCTAAGTGCCTCTGGGGTTAAAGGATGGTTTGAACTGAGCAAGAGACAAGGATAACCTAAATGTTTCTGAAGGATAATTTTCTTTAAGTCAACGTGCATTCTGTGATCCAATGAGAGGCAGAAAGCCTAAAACTTCTAACACCAACCAACTTAGAAGGAGGCAGGGCTATGAAATCAGATCAACCTGCCATCGAATCCCACTTCCATCCAGAATTGGTGCTAACAAAAGTTTAATTTCTTTGAGCCCCAACATCTTCATACCTAGCAAGGGAAATAATAAGACCTAGCTTTGAAAATTACGGGGGTTAACTGGGGTAATGCAAAGTGGCTGTTATGTAACAGGCACTCAATGAAATGTTATTCTTTTCCACTGTGGTCTAGGAGTTGTTCTGTGTAAAACCATAAGGCAGCCTAGCCAACTGTTTTAGAGAGAACAACAGAGGTATGAGTGTGTATATGTGTGCCCCATCAGGGAGAACCATGTGAGATGGTGTGGGTATGTAATTGGAGGTAAACTGAAGCCTACAAGATCTGGAAAAGAGGTTTCTACATTCCAAGAGTAAAAGTTATGAAAAAAGAAAAAAAGAAACCCATTTTTAATGGGTTGCCTGAACCTAATGAAGGTCATAGTATATTCCACTTGAAAAATATTTTAAAATTAATTGTGCCAAATTTTCTCATTTTTAAAGCAAAAAAAAAGAAACCCACCAATACTCAGAGAAGGGAAGGGAATTTCTCAAAGTCACACAGCACATGGAAAAGAGAATTGGGACCAGGACATTCCCAGTCTCCTGTTCCTGAGATGGTAGGAAACTCTTTGCCCTTGGAGATACTGCTGATCCTTTTTTATAAAATGTAAACAGGTGCCAGGTGCCAGGCAAAGCAAGGCATCAACCCAGCCTCAGTGCATTATGAGGACAGCAAGATAGAAAGAGGGTGCCATCAAGATGGCACAACCATGGTGCCTACCCATTAGGAACATGGAATCAAGCACTTGCACAAACACACACATTTACACGTGGACATTACATTACACTGGGTTGCTGCCTGTTGCTATGTGTCATGGAGGGCTCTATAGGAAAGAAGTGTTTGGTCTGCTCAGTAAGGAGAATTTGTGTGTTTAGAAGATCACTGAAGAGGATGAGTGATGATGCTGGAAGGAAACTAAAAGAAAGGAATATGTGAGGACTTGCAAGGGTCAGGAAGGTTTTTATCTGGCCATGTGACCTGAGGAAAGTTATTTGATTGATTCTTAGAATAGGGGAGTTACAAGAGAATAAAAGAAAGTCACTTGACAACCCCTTCTTCACTTTCATTTGTTATTATGTTGTCTGATCCCAAATCCTCACTAACATGTGACTATAGCTGAGGCCACGGGAATTTTAACGGATGAATGATTTAGAGATGCCGGTTGTCTATCCAAGACTCCAGTCCCTTTCCTCGGTTCTTCCCTCTCCTCAGACACTTCTGAGTCTTCTTAAGAAAGATATCTGGGTGTCTCACATAGAATATGAAACCAGTGTCTCTGCTGTACTGGATGTTAGATGCCTTAATCCTGAAAGAATGGGACTGATAGAGAGAACTTCACATTACCCTGAGATCCTGTACTTTGAGCTATCCTCATGGTCACAATGGGACTTTGGTGGTCTCTCTTGAGTAAGAGGTCGAAGGGTGTTCTCTATGTGGGAGGAAAAATCCACTGGAATTTGATAGAGTGCCAGACTGTAGCAGTGACTGCTAAGTATTCACCACAGTTTATTTCCTTTTTTTCCAAAGCACACAGTGAGACTCCATTTCCTAGACTGGCTTGCAATTTGGCATGGTCACATGACTAGTTCTGGCCAACCAAAGGTGAGCAGAAATTATACCTCTCTTAGCTGAATGGGGAGGGGTCTCAGGATCTGCATGAGGGTGGAGCTGCACCATGGAGAGAGCAGAGATCATGAAGCACTGAATTACTGAGCTATATGAACAAGAAATAACCTACTGTGTTATGCTTCCTTCTGAGATCTGGAGGTTACCTGTTACAGGATTTAACCTACCATATCTGTCATGATTTCATCAGTCTTAAGATGTACATATTTCCATATTTAATACTCCATTTTAGACGACTTAGATAAAATACTGCAATGCAAGAATGTTGAGAGACACGTATCAACACACTCACATTCACACAGCTAGTGTGATACTGATACTCCAGTCCAAGTACCCTCAACACTAGACCAAATTTCTAAGTAGTGTGAGGTACTGATGAGAGAGACAAAGTCACCTAACCACAGAAGTGCCTACATTTAACTATCCTACAGTTCATCATCCTGGTGTGACATCATGGTATTTTATCTTCAGTGTTTTCAATGCTAGCTCTCTGGATTCTGTGACTGAGGAGGAGATTAAAGATGGAACTCAGTCTAGATTTGGGGGTAATGAAGAACAGAGCTGGTAAACCTGGCACACCACTGGCAGTCCTGTTGTGTTCAGGAAAGAGAAATATTCTGCTTTGCAGAGAAGCTCAATTTCGAGTGCTGTTACAGTATGAAAAAAAGGTGGCTCTGCTTGCAGTTAGCATGTGTCCCCATCAGACTTTGGATATCAGACGTGCCATCCACACCATGGTGTCTGGTTGCCAGGGTTACAATGCTGTCCTTGAGCAGAAAATCAAATAGCTGCCTGAAACCTGCAGGTAAAGGTCACGGTTGGTACATGCATCCTTTTGTGTATAAAAAGGGAACTGTATTTCTGTAGGGGAAGGAGATTCTTTAGATTCTCCCTTTGAGGCCAACTTCAAAGGTAAAGACGATCTGGGTAGAAACTTCAGATATTAGCTGTATGTAAGAGGGCATCTTGATAATGCACAGAAAATTCATAAATGGGAATTGGAAATAAGTGCTTAAAAACTAGATGCAAGATGGCATTTTTTGAAGGGTATGGTCTCACATCAGTTACCCACATTGTCCACTCTCGGCTAATCCCTTACCTGGCCAACTTTTAGAATGAATAATGTCCATATTTCTAAAGTGTAGGAAATCCTTCAAAAGTGATGATACAGCATTTGAAGAAACACATTTATTAACTTATATGGGTGGCTCAAATAATAGTTTGATTTTTTCAGGGCTCAGACATGAGGGATACAGAGTTGAGAGGAGGAAGACATTCTCTGGCCAGGTTAATATAATTCCGTAGCCCAAGCTTGAAGAGACAGAGTACCCTTGCCAAGAAGCTAGAGAAGTAACAGTTTTTCAAAACTCTTAGAGAAAGGGGAAGAGAGCTACCAATTGTCTTGTGATTATTGTTTTTTATTCTACTTATAATTTTTTACAAGTGTTGATGGTTGCAATATTCCTGCTGCTACTGCTTCTAATACTACTGGTATTTGTGGTCATTAGTTCTTCTTAAATAATTTCCAAAGAATTATCTTAAAAGCAGTGTAAACAAGAGGTAAAAGTATAACTGTACAAAAGTGGGCAAAATGAAGTTTCCTTCCTCTTACCTTGGATACCCAAGAACTACTCCCCATAAGTAACTAATCTAAAGTGTTACTTCAGAAATATTCTATGCTTATATGAAGATATATAAATATATTTAACAGATGCAAGATTTAATATAAATACTGTTCTGAAACATGTTTTTATCACTTAACACTGTATCTTGAACATATTTCCTTATTAGCACCTATAGTGCTATATATGTGAGATACAAATTTGGCAACTTGGTTAAGTGGAAAGAGCATGGGCTAAAATTAAGTCTATGTGAAAGGATTTGACTAAAAGATGATAATAGCCCCACTCTTTATAAGAGCAGAATTGTTTTAACAACTCAAATGTTCATTAGAAGCAAATGCCATTATGGTATGTGTCATAGAAAAATACATAGCAAAACTGTGTTTTATTTATATTAAATTATACTTAGGTGACTATTAGGTATCACCTTTTATATGTATTATAAACTATGCTGTTATATTAAAACTTATTCTTGCTATCTTAATTTATACATGTTATTGTTAAGTTTTCAATATTTTGTATTTATTTATATTATCCTGGCAGAGAGAAATGTGCGTTCTCTAACAGGGGAAGACTATTACTTATTGACAATTGTAGCCACCTCAATTTCATTTTCTCCCAGATTCTTCCCCTCAGGTTGATGTGGTAAGAGTCGGTTGTCATTCTCTACATACTGGGATCTCTGTGTAAGTGAGGAACCCACAAAATACAAATCTTGGGTTTATATAAGAGCAAGACAGTGCTTCGCCCTTCTCTCTGAGAAGGAATTGATCTGAAATATAAGTAAGGAAAGCATCTTCCAAAGTCTTGTTGGGGGGAAAAGAAAATGCATCCAAGGAGTTTTTCCTATTTGGAAGGTAAGTAAGTGTTTCCAGGAGGAAGATAAGACAAGTATCTCTGAACACAACCTCTGTGATGCCTTCATGCTCCTGGGCTTCATCGCCTTTCTGAAATGTAACACATACCTCCTAGGTTGTAAATCTCTACTCAGTCACCATTGAAATTCCAAGGTTTTAACCCAGGTCTTAGTAAAAACTTCCCAGAAAGCCTTGACCATGCATAAACATAAACATGATCACCTCTTGAAATAATTTCCTACACTTTATTTTAGTGTAACTTTAAATTTCCCCTCCATTTTTGGCTAGATATTACTTTCTTCAAGTAGGTGTATAATTTTTAAAATTATTCTTGAGGTTTACTGTAATTTATTAAGACCCATAATCATGTTTTTTTTCTATCCATTTTTGAGGATTATTAATGCCAAATCTTCCATCTGAACCAGATGACACCTCAGCCCTCTCTCTTTCCTCTTGTCTGTTCCTTCAACTGCCACATTGACATCACCTGTAGTTTTAACTCAAAATTTTGTGTGGCTATCCATTTGACGTAGTATATTCATATGTTCCTTACTCTTTGTCTTAGCCTGGGTTTCTGGAAAGCAGAGCCTGAGGCAGAGGTTTGTGTTCTCTTTCTCAGTATACTAGGGGGCAGTAGTGAACGGAAAACATAGTGAGGCAAGAAGAGATGTTACAATAAAGCATCACCAAGTTGGCCATTACTTGTCACTGAACATGACTGATTATTCGTCCTCATGTGCCTTTACTGTGATCATCCCCATACAAACTATTTCAGGACATTGTATCTGGAGGATGAAGGAAAAGTAACTTATCCACTGGCTCCTGTCTTCTACTGGTCCAAGATTTGTCTCAGTGGGCATAAACTTCTCTGCATTTTTGGACGGCCATGTGTGGGTACTGAGCATGGCCTGTGATGTTTCATGCTTTAATGTCAACAGGGGAGTCCTGGGGTAGAAAGCAGCAAGTGATAGTATGAGCATAAGCTAGGACTTTGTGGGTTGACTTTTGCCAGCAAGAAGTTTTAAAAGTCCACCTAGCGTTGATGTCTACAGAAGTCACAGGAACTAGAACAAGTGGCTAATTCTCCTGAAGACAGATGAGGCCAAGGGAATCTGAAGTGGTAGATAGGAGGCATCTGATATAGTTTATCCTCCTCAGATCTTTGGTAGTCTCCCATTATATCTGGCCACCCTTAAATACAATGGGAAAAAGATGTCCACACTGCCTTCCTTTGAGGGGAAATAGAAGTTCAAACTTCAGAGAGTCCCCCTGAGACTGAAGCAAGTCAGACTCCCTGGAAAGACTTAAGGCGAGAGGGTTAGTGAAACAAGTTATCACTTCTGTTGTGGCAAGTGGTCCAGATGTCATCATTTATGTTACTCCTCACGCCCTTCCGCCACCACTCAGTTGAGTCTTTCCCAGCAGACAGCATTTGGGGTGATCTCAGTTGCTTGTCTGATGGGGTTACTTCAACTTTGATCTCAGAAGGGTCTCAACCCTTAGTTGTTTGTCTATTGTCCGATCATGGCTGTGACATTTAGGCTGTGCTTTTTCACAACTGCCCATGTGCTACTATCACCAGATAATAATGGAACCATCAAGAGATGCCCCAGTATTCCAGTTGTCTGTTGCTGTGTAGCATACTATTCCAAAACTTAATGGTTTAAAATAACATCACCTTTATTTTGGCACATTCATATGTGAATCAAAAATTTTGTGAGAGTTAGACTCAGAAATTCTTCTTTCCATGTGATATCAACTAGGGTCACTTGATGGTCTTCAGATGGTGGTGAGTTTATTTTGAGGATCTAAGACAGCTTTACTCAGGCATGGTGCCTTGTTGGAGGTATCTGAAATGCTGGATTCCATTGGGCCCTTCTTTTTCTCCAGGTTCTTCAGGGCTTTGTGTGATCTCTAGCAGGGTAGCAGGGCTTCTTAGATGGAGGTTCAGGCTTCAAGAACCAGTGTTCCAAGAAACCAACTCAGAAGCTACAAGGCTTTTCATGACCTACTTTGAAACCAATGAGAATGAAGACACAACATACCAGAATCTCTGGGACACATTTAAAGCAGTGTCTAGAGGAAAATATATAGCATTAACTACCCACATGAGAAGCAAGGAGAGATCCAAAATCAACACCCTATCATCAAAATTGAAAGAGCTAGAGGAGCAAGATAAAAAAAACTCAAAACCTAGCAGAAGACAAGAAATAACCAAGATCAGAGCAGAACTGAAGGAGATAGAGACACAAAAAACCCTTCAAAAAAATCATTAAATCCAGAAGCTAGCTTTTTGAAAAGATCTACAAAGTAGACAGAACACTAGCCAGATTAATAAAAAAAGGAAAGAGAGAATAATCAAATAGATGCAATAAAAAACAATAAAAGGGATATCACAAAATTCCACAGAAATAAAAACCACCATCAGAGATTACTACAAACAACTCTAGGCACATAAACCAGTAAATCTGGAAGAAATGGATAAATTCCTGGACACTTGCATCCTCCCAAGCCTAAACCAGGAAGAAGTCGAAACCCTGAATAGACCAATAACAAGGGCTGAAGTTGAGACAGCAATTAAGAGCCTACCAACCAAAAAAAAGCCCAGGTCCAGATGGGTTCACAGCCGAATTCTGCCAGACATACAAAGAGGAGCTGGTACCATTCCTTCTGAAACAATTCCAAACAATCCTAAAAGAGGGAGTCCTTCCCAAATCATTTTATGAGACCAACATCATCCTGATACCAAAACCCGGCAGAGACTTAGCAAAAAAAGAAAACTTCAGGCCAATATGCATGATGAACACAGACATGAAAATCTTCAGTAAAATACTGGCAAACTGATTGCAATAGCACATCAAAAAGCTTATCCATCACAATCAAGTAGGATTCATCCCGGGGATGCAAGGCTGGTTCAACATACGCAAGTCTATAAACATAATTCACCACATAAACAGAACCAAAGACAAAAACCACATCTCAATTGATGCAGAGAAGGCTTTGACAAAATTCAACAGCCCTTTATGCTAAAAACTCTCCATAAACTAGGTATTGATGGACGTATCTCAAAATAATAAAAGCTATTTACCTCAGACTCACAGCCAATATCATACTGAATGGGCAAAAACTGGAAGCATTCCCTTTAAAATCTGGCATTAGACAAGGATGCCCTCTCTCACCACTCCTATTCAATGTAGTACTGGAAGTTCTAGCCAGAGCAATCAGGCAAGAAAAAGAAATAAAGTGTATTCAAATAGGAAAGGTGGAAGCCAAATTGTCTCTATTTGCAGACGACATGATAGTGTACCTACAAGACCCCATCGCCTCAGCCCAAAATCTCCTGAAACTGATAAGTAACTTTAGCAAAGTCTCAGGATACAAAATCAATGTGCAAAAATCACAAGCATTCCTATACACCAATAACAGACTTAAAGAGAGCCAAATCAAGAATGAACTGCCATTCACAATTGCTACAAAGAGAATTAAATACCTAGGAACACAGCTAACAAAGGATGTAAAGGACCTCTTGAAGAAGAAGTACAAACCACTGCTCAACAAAATAAGAGAGGACACAAACAGGCTGGGCGCAGTGGCTCACACCTATAATCCCAGCACTTTGGGAGGCCGAGGCAGGTGGATCACGAGGTTAAGAGATCAAGACCATCCTGGTCAAAAAGGTGAAACATCGTCTCTACTAAAAATACAAAAATTAGCTGGTCATGGTGGCGCGTGCCTGTAATCCCAGCTACTCAGGAGGCTGAGGCAGGAGAATTGCTTGAACCCAGGAGGTGGAGGTTGCGGTGAGCCGAGATCACACCATTGCACTCCAGCCTGGGTAACAAGAGCGAAACTCCGTCTCAAAACAAAAACAAACAAAAAAAAACAACAACAAAAAAGAGAGGACACAAACAGATGGAAGAACATTCCATGCTCATGGTTAGGAAGAATCAATATTGTGATAATGGCCATACTGCCCAAAGTAATTTATAGATTCAACTTTCGCTGCATTCTATATGTTACACATTGCTGGTCCACGTTTAACATGGGAAGAGACTACGTATGGGTATGAATATTGCAGGAAAAGACTCTTTAAGGGGAGGGCATATTTGGATATGAGCTACCATACTCAGTGATTTCCCTGGATTCTAGATATTCTATTGCGTATTAGCTCCTTATGGCAATGAGAATTCATGAGTCCACTCAGCACAGAAACTTCATTTTTTGTCTTTGTCTTCCAGTTTAGTGAAACTCTTACTGTGTATGTCCTTGTGAGAAAGCACTCTCCCTCTGGGAAGCAGGACATTGTGTTAGGAAAGTCTAAGGTGTGGGAACGGGAAGGATACATTTCACGACTGGGTAATTGAGAGCAATCGTTAGAAGGACTAATTCTACTTCCATCTACTGGTTCCAGATCCATATTTTCGAGCTATTGGGAACACGGTATCATACGTTTATTGATTCAATGCATATAATCTATCCCAGAAGATATGGCCCTAACCGCCTAAGTTGTACCTTCAAAGTGGCACCTTAGTTAAACTGTTATTTTTAATATTCTGGATGATGGTAAGAGCAGTGAATCCTCTTATCGCACGCTCAAGGTTTCTCTTTCTGTCAAATCGATGTCTTGATCACAGGCAATGTAGTGTGAGACACTAAGCCAGACAGGCCTCCCGTAAGCCTCAGATATATAGTGGTGCTGATGAAGTCTTTGGACACAAGGTGGCAAACCCATATCCAGTGAGGGCGAATCACTATTTTCCCAGAAGATGTCTTAATCACGTTCAAGTTCATAAGCAAATTGCTTGAGCATTTTTTGGAGAATGCTAACTTTTCCCCAGAAAGAAATTTATAATTATATTACACAAAGTAGTTCTGTCTTAAGCCGGATTTTTGACAATTTTTAACAATCATCCTTAATTTTTCTAATTGATTCTTTTCTGTAACAGCTTATTTGAGCTTCTGGTTTCATAAAGTCTGAGGATATGTATTAAACATACTTTAAATTTTTATTCCACGTGGGCCTTTGACTCGGCCTCCTTTAGGGCAGTGCATTCAGTGTGTTTTTCTCTATTTTTTTTTTTGATGTTTGAGTATTTTGCCTTATGAATTAACTTGGCTGATAATATGACCCAGGAGGAAGATAGTAAGCCTAAATCTTAACTTCAGCAACTCTAGTTGAGTTAAGAAATGTGGCAGAAGGCAGGAGCGTCTTGGGATGAAGAGGAGAGGAACAGGTGTTGCAATCTGGGTTTGACTCCGCCTTGCCAGCATCTTTCCCAAGTTTCTCAGGTGACCATTACCCTTGAATTACCACTGCTCAGAACTTTCACCTTCTCCTTGTAAGCACCAGACTAGGGAGGAAGGCGTTTTGAATTAGGAGGTAGGGAAATGTGTAGAGGCTTGTCAATCTGCCAGCCACCATTATTATTGGCTCCCTCACTCAGCCAAGTTCAGAACTAGGGTGATCTTTGTCATCTAAAAGTGAGATCATCAGCTCCCTAACCTGAAATTATACCACAGCTTAACATTATACTACACTAAAAACCAGAGTCATTCTCATGGTCCACAAGATTCTGCATGACTCCTGCCCATCTCCCCTCCCTTATCTGGTCTCCCTCCAGGAATCTAATCTCCAGCAAAACTGGTCAAACCCAGCTGGAAGCCAGAACACAAGAGAATCTACTAAGGTAATCCACAGACATCAGCCTCCTGGGAAAGAGAGCCAAATGTAGAGAGTGGTTCAAGAGGGGAATGAAAGAGATCCAGCATGATAATTACCCAAAATTAAGAAACAGACTTATGGGGCTAGTGACAACTTGAATTGGCAATAAAGCTCTTCTTGGAGGGGCTGTTTTGCCTTGCCTCAAAGAATCATAACCACCTGGTGTGATGAGAGTATGTACGTGGAGAGGCTTGCAGGGCTGCTGACATTCTCCCCAGCAGAAACTTTCCTCTAATTTTCTATGCGATTGGAGATCAGATAATGCCTAAATAAGGGCAGGGGGAGGTTTTCATTCTTTCCAGGACAGACACCTTGGAAAATCTTAAGTCAACGAGTCTGTTTCATCCAAGGCAAACATTTTAGTCTGCAAATGCAGTTTGGACGTAACATCCCTAAAACCTTAACCAAACAAGCTCTTGATCATCAAGATCCATGTTTTTAAATATGTCATTATAAATTGAACAGTTCCAAGGAATCCATGCATAATTCGTTTATTTAAAAGAATAGAATGTAGACTTTTTCCACCTAAGATGTGTAAATGTGTGTTTTGTATGCAGAAGGCAGCCAGCCGTGTCTTTCCCTGTTCCTCCTTCTTTTCCCTGGAAGAGGAAGCATCTCAGTAGCACATGAGATAACAGATGGAAAATAGTAGTAGAATCTCTGATATGGCTCAAATTCACTGCAAGGACACAGACCTCAGTGCTAAGACTTCGTTCCAATTTCATGCAGAGACTAGAATTCTGAGTCTCTGAACACTCAGTCTAGACCTCTGTCAGGCACCCTGCCCTGTCTCCCATATGGTCTTTGACATGATCACAAGCATGGCGTCACTAAGCAGATCTAAAGCACCTTAGACCTGGGAAACACATCACATAGAGTGGTGAGTTAGAATAGGCAACAGAACATATTGGGAGAAGATGTGTGGTGTACCTCAAAAGAAAAAAGGAGATACGGAGCAAATATTAAACCTACAATGTTTGCTGTTGACTTTTTTTCACAAATATGCCAAATGCTTATGTTTACAGATAAAAGGTCTTAATGCCATCATTTTATCAACTCATTAATCAAGAGAAAAGACTTCCAAAACTCACAGATGTTGAGGATGCATTATTCTCTAAGCATGCAGGTCAGAGATGACAGGTACTCATCAGCTCAAAGTATTTCTGAAGCAGTAGCAGTCAGTGAAAACTGACATGGTTACTGGTCATGTCAAGTTATTTTAATGGTTACCATAGGAAGCGCCTGCTACAGAAGAAAGCATTGATCTATCTGTAAAATAATCTAATTAAGAAGTGGCTGCAGGGACTTGGTTATATGTCCGTATAATGATAGACTAAAGACCTTATTAAAGCTGTTCTGTGAATAAGGCCAACCAGTCTCTGGAATTCAAGGAATAAACCCAGTGTGCACACAACTACCTTTTGGGACATTCTCTTCTTGTGTCTCCAGGTCTGTGGATTTCTGAGTTTGGGCTCCATGCATACTCCTTCTGATGTGTGTGCATTTTAGTTTCTGAACAAGCTCTACATATTTTCTGACATTTATTATCAAAGGCAAGTATCAAGAAAGGACAAGAAAGCAGAGGTTGGATTGCAGACACCTGATGGAGCCCTGTTCTACCTTAGTTGGGAGAGCTTAGGGCATCATTAACTGAAAGGCGGTCGCTCACTCTTCCAAATCTAAACCATTTGCATCTGTCAACCAGTACTCGCTTATATTTACCTCTTATTGCTTCTCTTTAAAAAGTTAATTTAAATTCTGGAGTCTGTCATCTTCCCACTCACAGCCTATTTATCCTCTGTATTTTCAGATAAATGTAACAAGCCTGGCTCTGTGACTTCCTGGCCCACTCAGAAGAACATTTGAAATAGAAGATGTGGGCCAGGCATGGTGGCTCACACCTGTAATCTCAGCACTTTGGAAGACCAAGGCAGGAGGATCACTTCTGAGGCCAGAAGTTTGAGACCAGTCTGGGCAACACAGAAAGACATGGTCTCTGAGAAAAAAACAAAGAACAAAACTAGCTGGGCATGGTGGCATGCATCTGGAGTCCTAGCTACTTGGGAGGCTGAGGTGGGAGGCTGGTTTGAGCCCAAGAGTTATGATTGTGGCCACTGTACTCGAGCCTGAGCAACAGAGCAAGACCCTGTCCCCAAAAAAAAAAAAAAAAAAAAAAAAAAGAAAGAAAGAAAGAGACAGAGGATGTGGTAGAATAATGGTAATAGACAAGAATACAGGAAAGAAGGGAGGGACAGACCTTTCTTGTTTTTTTCCAGTTTGCCAAGGCTGCTGTAACAAAGTACCACAAACTAGTGGTCTAAACAACAGAAATTGTCATCTTACAGTTCTGGACCTTACATGTCTGATGTCGAGGTGGGCCATGCTCCTTCTGAAGACACTAGGGAAGGGTCTGTGCCCCACCATCTCTTTGGTAGTTCCTTAGCTTGTGGCAGCATAACTTCGGACTCCACATGGTATTCTCCTTATGTGCGTGCCTGGGTCCACATTTCCCTGGTCATACTAAATTAGGGACCCACCCTATTTTAGTGTGAACACATCTTAGCTAATTATATCTGCAGTGGCAAATAAGGTCACATTCTGAGACACTGGGAATTAGGACTTCAACATATGAATTTTGGGGGACACAATTCAACCCAATACAGACTTCAATAACTTACTCTGAGGATAGAGTCACATTACAGAAAAATCCGTCATAAACTTTAGGCAAGAAAAGGCTATGTGAGAGGAAAGACTAGCTCGCTGGGCCCCAGATTCAGATTTAGATCTATATTCTTTCTAACCATGTAATCTCAGGCTCATTGCTTAATGGCTCTGAGCCATTTTCTAAAGAAACAAAAAGCAAAACAAAACAAAAAACTCTGAAAAAAGGCGATGATGCAAACTTTTCTTGACTCAGGATGGTTGAAATCAAAACATTTGTAAAACCTCCCTGA
This sequence comes from Callithrix jacchus, assembly GCF_049354715.1. Taxonomy (NCBI): domain Eukaryota; kingdom Metazoa; phylum Chordata; class Mammalia; order Primates; family Cebidae; genus Callithrix; species Callithrix jacchus. The sequence continues at coordinate 77,481,831 of NC_133518.1, forward strand.
AATTTTGAATTCTGTTCATGTAACACACAGCATATGTTCATAGTCTACTTAGAATTTGTATTAAAATAATTTATGTGAAACATAAAAATCTTATAATGTAGTTTTAGTTATTCCCCATAATTTTACACTGTATTTCTTAAATATATTACATTTTCCTACATTATAAATTGGCAAAGTAATGTTATAACTTTCATTTTAAAGACATGTATTTTAAACAACTTGAGGAAAAATGGCTTTTATTTACCCAAATATTTACTATTTTAAAAAATTTTGTGTTTATTTTAACAGCTTTTGGGATACAGGTGGGTTTTTGGTATTATAACATGGGTAAGTTCTCTAGTGGTGATTTCTGAGATTTTAGTGCACCTGTCACTGCAGTAGTGTACACTGTGGTCTTTTATCCCTCACCCTCTCCCAACCTTTCCCCCACACAGGTCCCCAAAGTCCAAGTTATCATTCTTATGCCTTTGTATCCTCATAGATAAGCTCCCACTTATACGTGAGAATATACAATATTTGGCTTTCCATTCCTGAGTTACTTCACTTAAAATAATGGCCTCTAGCTCCAGCCAACTTGCTACAGAAGACATTATTTTGTTTCTTTTCATGGCTGAGTAGTATTCATGGTGTATATATACCGTATTTTCTTTATCCACTGGTTGGTCAATGAGCAATTAGATTGGTTCCATATCTTTACAATTACAAATTGTGCTGCTATAAACATGCACGTGCATGTGCCTTTTTCATATAAAAACTTATTTTCCTTTTGGGTGGCTACCCAGTAGTGGGAATGCTGGATTGAATGATAGATCTACTTTTATTTTTTTAAGGAATTGCCATACTGTTTTCCATAGTGTTTGTACTAATTTACATTCTCACCAGCAATGTAAAAGTATTCTCTTTTCACCACATTCATGCCAACATCTGTTATTTTTTGACTTTTAAATTATGGCCATTCTTGCAGGAGTAAGGCGGTATCTCACTGTGGTTTTAATTTGCATTTCCCCGATAATCAGTGATGTTGAGTATTTTTTCGTTTGTTGCCATTTGTATATCTTCTTTTGAGAAGTGTCTATTCATATCCTTTGCCCATTTTTTGATGGGACCATTTCTTTCTTGCTTGCTGATTTGTTTGAGTTCCTTGTAGACTCTGGATATTAGTCCTTTGTCCAATGCATAGTTCGTGAATATTTTCTCCCACTGTGGGTTATCTGTTTACTCTGCTGATGATTTCTTTTGCTGTGCAAAAGCTTTTTATTTTAATTAGGTCCTATTTATTTTTTTAAATTTTTATTATTTTTACATTTGCTTTTGGGGTCATAGTAATGATATTTACAAATTGTTAATGTTCTTCCTATGTTCTGAAAATCTAAATTTTCTTCTGGTATCATTTTTCCTCATTCTGAAGAACTTCCTTTAGCATTATCACGTCTCTCTCTCTCTCTTTTTTTTGAGACAGAATCTCACTCTGTTGCCCAGGCTGGAGTACAATGGAGCTATCTCAGCTCACTGCAACCTCCACCTCCTGGGTTCAAGTGATTCTCCTGTCTGAGTAGCTAGGATTGCAGACACACACCAACATGCTCAACAAATTTTTGTATTTTTTAGTAGAGATGGGGTTTCACCATGTTGGCCAGGCTGGTCTCGAACTCCTGACCACAGGTGATCCATCTGCCTTGGCTTCAAGTTCTGGGATTACAGGCATAAGCCACCATGCCCACCCTCTCTAGCATTTCTTGTAGAGAACATCTGTTGATGGCAAATTCTCTTAGTTTATTTTTATTTGAAAATGTCTTTATTTTGCTAGAATTCTTGAAGTATATTTTCCTAAATATAAAATTCTGGGGTAAAAGTTTTTATCCCTATTCAGCACTTAAAAGTGTTTTCCACTGTCTTCTGGCCTCTATAGTTTATATGAGATATATGCAATATTTCAAATCATTCTCTTGCATATAATATTTCACTTTTCTTTGATTTCTCTCGAGATTTTCCCTTTGTCTTGAATTTTCTGCAGTTTGACTATGACATGCCTACGCCTGGTTTTCTTCTTATTTGGAGTTTGCTGACTTTCTGAAATTTTTTTTTTCAGGAGACTGGAGTTTTATTATTGCCCAAATCAGTATCCTTGAGCATTTGGGGATCAGAGGTTTTTTTTTTTTAATTTTCAACTTTTATGTTCAGTTTAGGGTATATATGCAGGATGTGCAGGTTTGTTACATAGGTAAATGTGTGCCGTGTGGTTTGCTGCACAGATCTACTCCTCACCGAGTTATTAAGCCCAGCATCCATTAGCCATTCTTCCTGATGCTCTCCCTCCTCCCACCTCGCACCCTCTGACAGGCCCCAGTGTGTGTGCTTCCCCATGATGTGTCCAGGTTTTCCCATCACTCAGCTCCCACTTATAGGTGAGAGAAAATGCTGAATTTGATTATCTGTTCTTGTGTTAGTTTGCTTTGGATAGTGACTTCCAGCTCCATCTGTACCCCTGCAAAGGACATGATCTAGTTTCTTTTTATGGCTGCATAGTATGTTATATGTACCACATTTTTCTTTTTCTGAGATGGACTCTTGCTCTGTCGCCAGACTGGAGTGCAGTGGTGTGATCTTGGTTCACTGCAACCTCTGCCTCCCAGGTTCAAGTAATTCTCCTGCCTCTCCTCCTGAGTAGTTGGGACTACAGGTGCATGCCACCACACCCTGCTAATTTTTGTATTTTTAGTAGAGATGAGTTTAACCATGTTGGCCAGGATGGTCTCGATCTCTTGACCTCATGATCTGCCCACCTCAGCCTCCCAAGTGCCGGGATTACAGGCATAAGCCACTACACCTGGTCCCACACTTTCTTTATCCAGTCTATCATTGATGAGCATTTAGGCTGATTCCATGTCTTTACTGTTGTGAGTAGTGCTGCAATGAACATACATGTGCGTGTATTTTATAATAGAATGATTTCTATTCCTTAGGGTATATACCCAGTAGTGGGATTGCTGGGACAAGTTGAATCTGTGCCTCTTGAAGAATCATCACACTGTCTTCCACAATGGTTGAACTAATGTACACTCCTAGCAATGGTGTAAAAATGTTTCTTTTTCTCCACAACCTCACCAGCATCTGTTGTTTTTTGACTTTTTAGTTATAGCCATTCAGACAAGTATGAGATGGTCTCTCATTTTGGTTTTGATTTGCATTTCCCTGATAATTAGTGATGTTGAACACTTTTTCCTGTGTTTTTTTTGCCATTTATATATCTTCTTTTGAAAATTGTCTATTCATATTTTTAGCTCACTTTTTTTTGTTTTATTTTGCTTGCTGATTTGTTTGAGTTCCTTGTAGATTCTGGATATTAGTCCTTTGTCAGATTCTTAGTTTACAAATGTTTTCTCCCATTCTGTGGGTTGTCTGTTTACTCTGCTAATTGTTTCTTTTTCGGTGTAGAAGCTTTTTAGTTTAATTAAGTCCCTTTTATTTATCTTTATTTTTGTTGCATTTGCTTTTGGATTCTTGGTCATGAATTCGTTGCCCAAACAAAACTCTAGTAGAGTTTTTCCAATGTTATCTTCTAGAATGGTTATGGTTTCAGGTTTTAGATTTAAGTCTTTGATCCATCTCGAACCGATTTTTTTATAAGGTAAGAGATGAGGATCTGGTTTCATTCATTTACATGTGGCTTGCCAATTATCCCAGCACCATTTGATGAATACGGTGTCCCTTTCCCACTTTATGTTTTGTTTGCTTTGTCAAAGATCAGGTGGCTGTAAGTATTTGGCTTTATTTGTGGGTTCTCTATTCCGTTCCATTCATCTATGTGCCTATTTTTAAACAAGTACCGTGCTGTTTTGGTGACTATAGCCCTGTAGTATGAAGTTGGGTAATATGATGCCTCTGCATTTCTGAATCTTTAAATTTATGTCTTTCATCAAATTTCATTATGTGTGTTAGGAGGCTACTCCACCATACCTGAAGTAGGACTACGGTCATTCTCCAGTATCATGGGAGATTGGTTCCAGGATCCCTTTCAGATGCCAAAACTTGTGGATGCTCAAGTCTGATATAAAACATTTGCATATAACCATGCACATCCTCCTGTATACTTTAAATCATCTCTAGATTACTAATAACATGCAAATACTACATAAATAGTTGTTATGCTGTATTTTTAAAATTTGTGCTATTTTGTTTTTTTTTTTAATATTTTGACACATGGTTGATTGAATCCACAGATGCAGAACCTGTGAATATGGAGGGCCAACTGCACTTCCAGACCATTTTGGTTCAGAAGTGAAAGACTGGCAGAGCTCTCTGGGAAAGACATCCCATATGGCATGTGGAAGCCAGCCTCTCTGGGAGCTGAGCACAGATGTACCACAGTGTCTCAATTCAGACCCCATGTAACTCTGTTCTGAAGAGGTGATAACAGGCACTATTGTCAGCAAATATTAGAGGTATACTACAAGGACTAAAAGTTTGTCTTATAGAGGGGGTCCTAGGTAAACCTGAGGATATTCAAAAGTGCCAAGGAATATAAAATCATGTGAGGACATTTGCCTGAGAGCTTTTGTTTATCAGTTACAGCCTGCCTGGTGTTGCCCCCTGAGCGATGTTAGCTTGCAGGGATCCTGGACATGTGTCAGTGGGTGGCTCTGATTGTGGGTCATCTCTTTTTTTTAGAAACCTTGACCAGCACAGATACGGCCTCAGCATTCGGTATCTCACCCATCTCAATCATGAACTAATAGACAGAGGCTTGGATACATTCCTCTGCTGCTGCTTCTCTCTCTTCTTTCTCCTGAGTTACTAAGTTGAACCTGATTGACTCTGTGAGAAGTTAAGAAGGCATGACTTTTGGACACAAAGGTACTCTGTCTGAGTAAATTATGATGGCTCTTCAAGTCAAAAGAAATAACACTCACATTCAAACAGATGATAAAATAAATATTTCAAAATGAAGACACTCATGCTCCCCGCTGTTTTCCATGCTTGCTGAAAAACCCAAAAAGTCAAATAGGTTTCTGGTATTCAACTTGACCGCCTGTCATAGAGTCACAACTTGTCCTCTGCAAATTGTGTGATCCAGACTCTTTAGTTATGATTCATCAAGCGTGACTTTTAGTTAACAGATTAAATGCTATCCTGCCTTCAGAAAATTAGGACATTCAACCAAGATTCTACTTAGAGTTGTACAGATTTTAATGCTGAAAACAGAACAACATTTTCTTTCATTGTCAAAATGTCTAACAGGCCTAGGAAAGACTTTTTGTTATAAAAACACTGTGGTCAGAAAAATCAGAATCTAAGGGGATTTGTGTCTATAACTAGACATATGGGCCATCAGATTAGAGACTCGTGATACCAGGAACTCTAATCAATTTTGAAGTTTTTGTGAGACAAAGATTCTGCTCTGAGAATCAGTGGTTCTTGTAACAGTGCTTTAGTAATTCAGACCAGCATCTCATTAAGAACAAGAAAAACAGAATGACGCATCATTGAAAAGTCTATTTGAGGCAAGAGAGAACTAACAAGAAAGGAAAGAACTTTAGGTCAAGCATCTGGGAGGAGAATGGAATGAACAGAGGTGAACCCAGCATTTGAGGCCACTTTTCTGTGAGGTTAGCAACATGGGAGAAGAAGCTGTAATTACGTTTTCAACTGATCGAAGGTAATGAGTAAAAGCTGCTCACCCAGCAGCTTCTCACACATTCCTCTTCTGGTTTCTTTAGGGGAACTTCTTATCCACTCCATGTAAGACTAGTGGGGATTTTGAATCATTATTGTCAATGGGGTAGGCATAAGACCTAAGCTGGAGGCAAAAAAATGTGCCAACCAGGAGAACAATGTTAAAAAAATAAGACTGAAAACTGAAAGTGGAAAAAGTCCAACCCTTACAGGTGGTCAGGAGACGGGTACTAGGAAAGGAGTCAGCCAAAGAAAGTATGACCAGTAAGATTAGAAATGGATGGTGCCAAGAGAACCGGGAGAAGAGAGTATTTTATGAAAAACAGAGAGGCCGGCTACACCAGATGCTACAGAGAGGTCAAGATGACAACAAGTGTATCTATGATATATGGTAACATGGAGGCTTTTTGGAGATTTTTGACAAGAGAAATTTCAGGAAAGTGGCAGAGGAGAAGCCAGACTGAAGTGAGGAGGGACGCCAGGTGGTGAGGAAGTGGCAATGCTGTACAGATCAGTATTTTCTGGTTGAGCTTTTAAGGGAGTAGCAGTGGTGGCCCTATCTAGCAGTCCCTCAAGAGTGAAAGGTATGTTTGTTTCATTTTGCTTAAGGTGAAAAGTATTTAGTCATGTTTGTATGGTGTCCCTGAAGCCTAATTTTTACTATAAGTGAAACCAACTTTGTTCCTAGATTTCAGTTCTTCTCTATGCTGCCCTCCACCACCAACTCCTTGACATGAGATTTTGACATCACATAAGTTTGCAGGTCCTGCATTTGGACACGTTTGGCAGCTTTAGAATTGTTGTGAGATGAACCTTGGGTCATCTAGTCCAATCACAGCATGCTTTGCCTAAGGACATGCAGTTGGTTAATCACAAGCTCTCCTCCTCAAAGACTAGAATACCAGACATGAAGCTTCATTTTATTGCTTAATCCAGTGACTCGCAGGGCTCAGATTCACTCCCAGAGCTGTCATAATTATATGCAGAGAGAAACTAGCCGGAAGCCTCCTTTCACCTGTCTCCTGAGAGTGTACATACGAGCCTATTCCGTAGACCATAACCATCTCTGGAATATTGATTACACAGAATCTCTGGGAGGAAAATCTCAGGCAGAATCTCTGATGCATACAATGATCCCTTAATTTGGTCAGTCAGTTGGAATCCTCAGCGAGCCTTTCTGTTTGGAGGGAGGAGGAAGCTCAACATTCAATACTTTTTATTCCTTAATTAGACAGTTGACCCAGTGAGGCTCTTTCAGCTCTAAGCACCAACTCAGAATCGAGTCATGGGCCAAGCAGCCAGTATATAATACTTCTTTAAGAGTCCTTCTTTAGCAGGCCAAACAAGAGAGAAAAATGTATGACTGAGAAAACAAAAACAAAATCACAGATAAATTAAGATGAAATAAAGCATTTGAAGCTTTTGAAAAACTTCTCTTGAAAAAGAGCACATCAATGAATATCTCAGCAGCGGGGAAACCTCAGATTCTGCCCAGACAGTTTAATATATAAATATTTTATAAAGAAAAAACAAAGTTTCAACTTGAAAACGCAATCTACTTGAAAACTCAATCCCTAAGTCTCTGTCATGGTCTGCAAACTTTTTCGCAGATATAAAATTGCTTGAAATAGGTATCTTCCTCCCAGGCAAGCTGCCTGATGCAAGTACAGCTAAGACATTACTAAAACAAGCAGAACTTCCTTTTTTTTTTTCTTTTTTTAATGAGACCTATTTCGTGTCCAACAAGCAGCACTTTCAACAGGTCATTACACATACAGCTAAGGACTTAAAATCCTATGAAACTACTACATTGCTATTTCTCTAAGTGCTGGGCTACTGATTTCATTTGGCATGCAGATGGGGTGGGGAGCAGGAATTATTCTATAATTAAGTAAGGCATTTTTTGAGAACTTTCAGCTATTTAGGAATTCCTGTATTCTTTTTAATGTTCCAGGTTATTGAATTTTCTTTCCTAAAATCTTTCTCCTCCCAAGGAAGATGCAGATAAGCATGTATGTGTACACATGCACACACATGCACGCACACACGCTCACACACACGTGTACACAGTAGGAATTAATTTTTTTTCCAGATTGCCATTAATGCAAATTTTGATACAGGGCTAATGTTAAAGTTTCTGTATATGCTCAGATAGACTAAGTTAATAACACTGGATCTGTGTTATGCTGGAAGTAGCAATGATTTTACTCACCAGAATAAGTTCCAGATGAGAGAATGGATTTGCCGTTTATGCCAGCACCAGAAGCACCATGGATACATTTACTGAATGCCCTGTGACCAGTGAAGTGTCTCTCACAACACATCTGCTAATTAAGAAGCTCGTCATACTGCATAAGTTTGGCACTTGGCTTTAATCTCTGGAATTCTCCGAACTTACCACCTATTCCATCACTGAGAAGGACCTGGCCTCATGAAATGGCTTGGGTGCCAACTGGAGAACAAAACCCTTCAAAGTCAGGGTGCTGCTCTTCAGAATGTGGTGTACATTTTCAACCTGCTGCTGACACACAGAACTTGAGAACAAAGGATAGAAGTGGTAATGGGCCCGCTCATGGTTATATTTAATAACCCATTGACAGTGTTTGCTTTATCTGCTAGAACCTTGGTCTCTGTCAATCTAAAGGTCTTCATTCCTAGGGAGGGAACACATCTGAGGACACGGAAGGGTCTCATTAAATTGGAAACAGGCCATGTTGGGCTCCTCATGTTATTGAAACAAAAGGTGGAGCAAGGGCTAATTCCTGTCTAAGGTGATTGGTCCCAGTGAACGATGGGAAATTGGGTTTCTGCCGTGAAGTAGTTTGAAGGTAGCTTTCTGATGAGTTTAATTTATGGGGTTGGTTTAACATCTCCTGTTTGAGCTCTCAGCTTTTACATCACCTGTGTAGCCAATTTCCTGCATTCAATCCCCTCTATTTTAAAGACTTTGATTGATATGGTTTTTGGTATCAAGAGTGACCTCAGGAAAGAAAAAAAACCTCTTAAAATGGGATTCTAGGAATCAAGTTCTCATCAATTTGAGCACCATTTCAGTGTTGTCTTCCTTAACAGGTACCAAATGGAATACCGGTACCCTTAGCACACTCTCCTTCTTTGTCTGTAGTAGAGCTGCTATTTATTAGCTGGGCTCATGATCACCATGAAACTCTTAGTCTTGGCCAGGATGACTTGCATCAGCACAGCCACGTGCCTAAGTTCTGGCCAGTGGAACATAAATTGAAATGGTACATGTCACTTCCTGGAGCCATCCTTAAAAGAAGGGGCCTAGACTTCCCTCTCTTTTTCTCCTTCCTGCTGTCTGGAATGTAAACACAAAGACTAGAAATTCAGCAGACATCTTGGATTATCATTTAGGATAGCAGAAGACATACCTTGAAGGGAACTTGTTCTCTTGTGAATGGAAAGAACTTCCTTATTAGCCTCAATGCTGTCTAGAACCAGAGACATTGTCAGTGACTCCAGGGAGACCAGATGCTATTGCCAGGAGACAAACAGTATCTAATATCTCAATCAGAGTCTATGATGACCCAGAATGCAGGATGCAGAGAGGCCTCTCCTCCCCCATGGAAGGTGGATTCTTAAGCTTCTCCACACACTAGTTTGCCAAATTGACAAAAAGGAGACAGAAGGAAATAACTTTGGTGACAAGAATATGATCTTCAAATTCCCTGAATATGTACCCCAAAAGACTCAGATTCAAAGGAAATGGTTTAAACCAGAAGAGGCTGACACCATTCACTGGGAAATTCAAGGCTTATTTGTTCGTTTTTTAATGGCAATCCAATGGGTGAGGGCTTAAGGGGGAGATGAAATAAATAAGCAAGTGTCTTCTTTGACTCTGTTAAGTATAGTGGGTTGAACACGTGATCAACATGATTGTTAAATGGGTGACCTGGTAGAATGCTGGGGTTATAAGGAGGAGTTATACCTGCTAACATCAGAAAAAATGGACAGATCATAGTATGGCTGAAGCTGCTAAAGAGATCATGCCATTTTTAAATTAGCACAACAAGGTGGTTATAGTAAATAGTAACTTAATCGTACATTTTAAAATAACTGAAAGAGTATAATTAGATTGTATGCAACACAAAGGATAGTTAAGGGATAGATACCTCATTCTTTATGATGTGATTATTTCATATTCATATATTAAAACATCTCATGTACCCCATAAATATATATACCTACTAGGTACCCACAAATATTGAACATTTAAAAAACATTAAAAAATGACAAAAATTACTGTATGCTTATTTTCATGGTAAAATTGTACTTCTAGTCATATAAAATGGGTATAAATGTATTATATAAAGATTTATATCTATATAAATACATGTATTGATTATACAAAATGCCTCAATAAGTCTATATTTCTGTTTTTCCCTGTATATTTAATTAAACACATAAATTAATATTATAAAACTGACCTAAAACTAATGTAATGCCTGCAATAAATATTAACTGATAATTCAATTATTTTGTTTGACTTCTTAGCATTTAGAAGCCATTTGGGACAGATGTAATTTGGATACTTATAAACTGTCTCGAGAAGTATTAGTCATAAATGTTTGAATTGATATATTATTTTTCTGTTGAAATTTTTTCATTTAATAAGCAGAAATATTCCCTACCTTCTTTAATATGGTTGCTTCCCTCAAGGACTGCAGAGGTGTCCAGTTCCTGTTTATTGTCCTTATTGTTTTGTTGTTGATAATGATGATGTCGACGGCCATAAAAGTAGCTTGTTTTTTCCTGTAAGAAAATAATCAAAAACTTCCTAAAACTTGAGAAAGATATGAATATCAACGTACAGGAACATCTGCGAATACCTAATAGACTTGACCTAAATAATATGACCCCAATGCATATAATAACCAAATTCTCAAAGGTCAAGGACAAAAAGAGGATATAAAAGCAGGAAAAGAAAAGAAGTAAGTAACACATAAAGAACCTCTAATTCATCTGGCAACAGACTTCTCAAGGGAAACAATACAGGCCAGGAAGGAGTGAGATGACATTTTCAAAGTGCTGAAATGAGAAAAAAAAAAACCCACTATCCAAGAATATTGTATCTGGCAACATTGTCCATCAAATGTGAAGCAGAGATAAATTCTTTCCAAGACAAACAAAAGCTGAGAGAATTCACCTCCACCAGACCCATTTTATAAAAATTCTAAAGGGAATTGTTCAGTCTGAAAGAAAAAAGCCCAGTAATATGAAAAACAAAACCATTTGAAAGGATAAAACCCACTGGTAAGATTAAGTACATGGACAAACACAGAGTATTCTAATACCACATTGTGATTTGCAACCATTTGTAACTCCAGCATGATGCCAAAAATACAAATCTATCCAAAACGTTAATAGCTACAGCAACTTATTAAGAGATAGGTGATATAAAAATATGTATATTGAGACACTATAAAGTCAAAATATGGACAAATTTGGTTAAAGTGTAAAGATTTCTTCCCCATTTGTTCCTTTGTTTGTTTATATTCTGTTTTTATAATCTAAGATAAGTTGTCATCTTTTAAAAATAACTTGTAGTACCTAGAAGATGTTTTTTTGTAAGCCTCATGATAACCACAATGCAAAAACCTATAATAGATGCACTAAAAATAAAAACCAACAAATTAAAACATACTATCAGAGAAAACCATTTAAAGAGAGATGGTAAGAAAGAAAGAAAGGAGTTATAAAACAACCAGAAAAAAAGCAACAAGATGGCAGTAGTAAGTCCTTACTTATCAATAATGTGAAATGTAAATAGACTCAATTCTCCAATTGAAAGACAGGGTTGAATGGATAAAGAAATAAGACTTACTTCTATGCTATCTATAAGAAACCCACTTTGTCTATAGAAACACTCACAGACTGAAAGTGAAAGAATGGAAAAAGATATTCCACAGAACAGAAAATCATAAAAAAGCAGGAGTAGCTATACTTATATCAGATAAAACAGACCATAAATCAAAGATTATAAAAAAGAGACAAAGAAGGTCACTGTACAATGATAAGGGAATCAGTTCAGCAAGAGGATACAACAATTATTTTTTATATCTATGCACCCAATACCAGAGCTCCCAAGCATGGGAATGAAAAATTAATAGACCTCAACTGATAGAGCATTCAGGCAGATAATCAACAATAAAACATCAGAGTTGAATTATACACTAGATCAAATGACATTTACAGAACTTTTTACCCCAACTGATGCAGATTACACATTCCGTTCAGCAGCACATGAAACTTTTTCCAGAATAGACCACATTATAGGACACAAAACAATTTTGAACACATTTCAAAAAATGAAAATCATTTCAAGTACCTTTTCTGAGCACAACAGAACAAAATAAAAATCAGTGACAAGAGAGCCTAGGAAACTACGCAAACACATGGAAATTAAACAACATGCCCCTGAATGTCCAATGGGTCAATGAAGAAATTAAGAAAGAGATTTAATAATGTCTGGGAACAAATAGAAATGGAAATACAACATACCTAAATCTATGGGATACAAGAAAAGCACCAGTAAGAGGGAAATTTATAGCAATAAATGCCTACACCAAAAAAGTAGAAAGACATCAAATAAACAACCTAATAATTCACCTCAAAGACATAGAAAAATAAAGACAAACCAAACCCAAAGTTAGTCAAAGAAAAGAAATAATGAAGTTCACAGCAAAAGTAAATGAAATGGAGACTACAAAAAATACGGAAGATCAACAAAACAAAAATTTGTTTTTTTTGTTTTGAAGACAAAATTTAGAAACCTTACCAAGACTAAATAAAAAAAGAGGGAAGACTCAAATAAAATCAGAAATAAAAAGGAGACATGACAACTGAGAACACAGAAACACAATGAATCATCAGACTATTGTAAATAACTATACTTCTACAAATTGAAAATCCCAAAAGAAATAGGTAGTCCTGGACATATATACTTTATCAAGATTGAACCATGAAGAAATAGAAAAGACTATTAAATACCAATAGCAAGTTGCAAGATCAAAGACATAATAAAAAGTCTCTCATCAAAGCAAAGATCAAGACCTGATGAGTTCTTTGCTCAATTCTACCAAACGTTTAAAGAACTAATACCAATTCTACTCAAACTGTTCAAAAAAACTTGCAGAGAAGGGAATACTTCCAAATTCATCCTGCCAGGCCAGTATTCCCTTGATACCAAAACCAGACAAACATACAACAAAGAAAAGCACAAGCCAAAATCCCTGATGAACACAGATGCAAAAATTCCCAAGTAAACCAGATTCACCAACATATTTCAAAGATTATTCATCATGATCAAGTGGGATTCATTTTAAAGATTCAAGGATGGTTCATCATATGTAAATCAATGAATGTGATATATCCCATTACCAGAAACAGGAACAAAAACCATATGATAATGTCAATAGATGCTGGAAAAAATTTGATGAAATCCAATATCCCTTTATGATAAAAAAATTTCAACAAACAAACTGGGTATAGAAGGAACATACCTCAAAATAATATAGCCCATGTATGACAAACCCATAGCAAGCATTGCCCTGAAAAGGGTGAAAGCCTTTCCTCCAAGAGCTGGAGTAAGATAAGGATGCCTACTCTCACCATTTTTGTTCAACATAAGGTTGAAAGTCCTGGCTAGAGCAATTAGGTAAAAGAAAGAAACAAAGGTCATGCAAATTAAAAAGGAGGAAGTCACATTAGCCTCGTCTGCAGAAGACATGATCTTATACTAATAAAAACCTAAAGATTCCACCAAAAAACTGTTATAATTGATAAACAAATTCAGTAAAGTTGCAGAATACAAAATCAACATTAAAAAAATCAGAAGCATTTAGATACGCCAACAGCAAATAATCTAAAAAAGAAATCAAGAAAGCAATCTCATTTACAATAGCTACAAATAATATAAAATACCTAGGAATCAATTTAACCAAATAAATGAAGGATCTGTACAAAAAAAACTATAAAACATCAATAAAAGTAATTGAAGAGAACACAAAAAAGTGAAAGATAGTCCATGTTCATGGATTAAAAAATTAATATTGTTAAAATGGCAATATAACTCAAAGCAATTTATGGATTCAAAAGTCCTCAACAAAATACTAGCAAACTGAATTCAAATGATCATTCACCATGACCAAGTAGGGTTTCTCCCTGGGACACAAGGATGGTTCAACATATGCAAATCAACAAATGTGATACATCAAATCAATGGAATGAAGAACAAAAACCATATGATCATTTCAATTGATGCTGGAAAAGCATCAAATAAAATTCAACATACATTTATGATAAAAATCCTCAAAAACATGGGTATAGAAGAAACATACCTCACCCCTATAAAATCTGGAAAACAACAAGGATGCCCACTTTCACCACTGTTATTCAACAGGATACTGGAAGCCCTAGCTAAAGCAATCAGATAAGAGAAAGAAATAAAGGACATTCAAGCTGGAAGAGAAAGAAAGCAAATTATCTTTGTTTGCAGATGATATGACTTTATGTTTTAAAAAATCTAAAGACTCTACCAAAAATCTATTAGAACTTATAAACAAAGTCAGTAAAGGATACAAAACCAACACACAAAAATCAGTAGCATTTATATATGCCGAGTGAACAATCTGAAAAAAAATCTAGAAAATAATTTATATTAGCTACAGATATAATTTAATATCTAGAAATTAACTGAACCAAAGAAGTGAAGGATCTCTACAATAAAAACTCTAAAACCTTAATGAGAAAAATCAAAGAGAATACACAAAAAATGGAAAGATGTTTTATTTCTTGAATTGAAAGAATCAATGTCGTTAAAATGTCTATACTAAAAGCAATCTGCAGGTTAAATTCAATCCCTATCAAAACACCTAAATAATAGAAATAAAAATTCTAAAATTTATATGGAACCATAAAGGATCCAGAATAGCCAAAGCTAAGCAAAAAGAACAAAACTGGAGGAATCACATTATACCTGACTCCAGATTATACTACAAAACTATAGTAACCAAAAAACATGGGTGGCATAAAAACAGACACATAGACCAATGGAACGGCAAAAAAAAAAAAAAAAAAAAAAAAACAGAAACAAATCCATATACCTACAGTGAACTCATTTTTGACAAAGGTGAAAGAACATACATTGAAGGAAGGGCATTCTCCTTAATAAATGGTGCTGAGAAAACTGGACATTTATATGCAAAAGAATAAAACTAGACCCCCCTATGTATCACCATATACAAAAATAAAATCAAAGTGGATTAAAGACTTAAATCTAAGACCTCAAACTATAAAACTACTACAAGAGAATATTGGGGAAACTCTTCAGGGCAATGGACTATGCAAAGATTTCTTGAGTAATATCCTATAAGCAAAGCGAACCAAAGCAAAAATGGACAAGTGAGATCACATAAAGTTAGAAAGATTCTTTTCAGCAATGGAAACAACAAAGTGAAGAGACAATTCATAGAACAAGAGAAAATGTTTGCAAACTATCCATCTGACAAGGAATTAATAACCAGAATATATAGTGCTTAAACAAGTCAACAGGAAAAAAAAACTTGCAATCTGATTTTAAAATGGGCAAAAGATCCAAATAGACATTTCTCAAAAGAAGACATACAAATGGCAAGCAGGTATATAAAAGGGTGTTCAACACATCATTATCATCAGAAAAATGCAAATCAAAACTATAATGAGATACTATCTTACCCCAGTTTTAAAAATGGCTCTTATCCAAAAGATAGGCAATGACATATGCTGGTGAGGAAGTGGAGGAAAGGGGGCCCTCATACACTGTTGGTGAGAATGTGAATTAATACAAAAATAGGGAGAACAGTTTGGAGGTTCCTTGAAAAATTAAAAATAGAACTTCCATATGACCCAGCAATCCCGCAGCTAGGTATGTAACCTAAGAAAGGAAAGAAAGGAAATCAGAATATTGAAGAGATATCTGCACTCTCACTGTTCACAATGACCAATATTTGCAAGCAGCTCAAGTGTCCGTTAACAGATGAATAAAGAAAATATGCTACATACACACAATGAAGTACTATACAGCCATAAAAAGAATGAGATTCTGCCATTTGCAATAACATGGGTAAAACTGGAGGTCATTATGTTAAGTGAAATAAGCCAGGCATAGAAAAACTTTAGATGTTTCCACTTATTTATGGGAGTTAAAAACTAAAACAACTAAATTCATGGAGGTAGAGAGCACAATTATGGTTACCAGAGGCTGAGCTCCATAGTTGGGGGTGGAGGATAGTGGGAATGGTTAATGGGCAAGAAATTACAATTAGATAAAATGAACAAAATCTAGTATCACAGCAAGGTGACTACAGTCAATAATAATAATTAATTGTACATTTAAAAGTAACTAAAGGAGTGTATTGAATTGTTTATAACAGAAAGATGTGATACGTGCTTGAGTTGATGAATGCCTCATTACCCTGATGTAATTATCATGCATTGTATGCTGCATCAAAATATCTCAATACATATATACACCTACTATGTGCCAACAAAAATTAAAACTTAAAAATTTTTAAAAGGCAACTTCACAAATGAGTCATTAGCAGCACTATCATAGAGCAACTCTAAAATTGTGTAAATAATATATTGAAGAAAAGAGAATTTCACAAAAAAACTGGAATGCATAAACAAGAATCAAATATAAATTCAAGAACTAAAAATTACTGAAATTATCCTATGACCCACTAACACTACTCTTAAAAGTACAGTGAGCAGAAATATCCCAAATCTTCATTAAAATAGGGATAAAAATATTTATAGACACTTTAATTTATAATATCACCAAACTAGAAACTACTCAAATGTCCATGAATCACTGAATGAATAGATAAGTTGTGGTATATCCACACAATGGAATACTGATTTCAATATTTTCCCTCTTTTCTTCTAGTAGTTTTACAGATTCAAGTCTTACACTTAAGATTTTTAATCCATTGAGTTGACTTTTGTATCTAGTGTGAGATAAAGGTCCACTTTTATACTCCTCCAGGTATATCTGGTTTTTTTTTCAACATAATTTATGGAGAAGATTATCATTTCCTCATTATGAAGATGAGTTTATTTTAGATATGTATTATTATTTCTGGGCTTTTTATTTTGTTTCATTCATCTATATGTCTGTTTTTATGACAGTACCATACTGCTTTGATTACTGTAGATTTGTAATATATTTTGAAATCAGGAGAAATGATGTCTACAGCGTTGTCTTGCTCAAGTTTGCTTTGGTTATCCAAGGGCTTTATTTTGTGGATTAATATAAATTTTAGGATTTTTAAAAAATTTTCTGTAAAGAATGTCATTGAAAAAAATAACATTAAATCTGTAGATTATTTTGGTTAGCATAAATATTATAGCAATATTAATTTTTTCTATCCATAAACCTGATATCTTTACCTTTATTTTTTTAATGTCCTTCATCAATAATTTACAATTTTCCATTTACAAGCCTTTAGCTTTGTTGGTTTACTAAGTACTTTATTAATTTTATTGCTATTGTAAATGATATTTTTTTTCTTAATTTTCTTTTTGAAAAGTTCATTGTTAGCATATAGAAATACCACTGATTTTTGTATATTAATTTTGTGTCCCGTAGTTTACTGAATTTGTTTATTAGTCCTAATAAGTTATGTTGTTGTTGCTGAGTCTTTAGGGTTTTCTATATTTATGATCACGTCATCTGCAAACAGAGACCTTACTTTTTCTTCTCTGATCTGTATGCCCTTTAGTTCTTTTTCTTGTCTAATTGCTCTGGCTAGAATTTGTTTGATAGAAGTAGTGAGAATGGGTATCTTTGCCCTGCGTGATATCTTAGTGGAATAGTCTCAAGGTTCCCCATTTTTTGATTCTCACGTTAGCTGTGAACTTCTCATGTATGGTCTTTATTGTGATGAGGTAAGTTCCTTTGCTGTCCGTACTGAGTGTTTAGAATGACTAGTTGTTAAATTTTGTCAAATGCTTTTTCTGCATCTATTAAGAGGATCGTGTGGTTTTCTCTTTTATTCTGTTCATGTGGTTTGTCACATTCATTGATTTGTGTGTATTAAACTAGCCTTCAATCTCAGAGATAAAACCCACTTGGTCATGGTGAATAAGCCTTGTAATGTGCTGTTAAATTTGGTTTGCTGTTATTTTGTTGAGAACTTTTGCATCTGTCTTCATTAGGGATATTAGACTGTAGTTTTGTTTTCTTGTATCTTGGTCTAACTTTGGTATTAGGGCAAGGCTGGCCTCATGAAATGAGTTTGAAGTATTCTATCGTTTTTGGTTTTTGGAAGAGTTTAAGAGGGATTTTTTTATGTTTGGTAGAATTCACCTGTGAAGCTATCTGGTCGTGGGCTGCTGGGTTTTTTTGGTTTTTTTATTACTGATGCAATCTTCTTATTTGTTATTGGTCAGTTCAGGCTTTCTATTTCTTCTTGATTTAGTCTTGATAGGTTGTATGTTTTTAGAAAAAAATTTTTTTTGGTTATATGATTTGATGGCATGTGACAGTTAATAGCTCCTTATGATTCTGTTTATTTCTGAAGCATCCATTGTAATGTGTCCTTTTGCATTTCTAATTTATTTATTTTAGTCTTCTCTCTTTTCTTAGGCTAAGAGTTTGTTGATTTTGTTTATCTTTTAAAAAAAACTCAGTTGTGTTGATTTTTTAAATATTGTTTTTTTAGTCTGTTTCATTTATTTCTGCTCTAATTATTTCCTTCCTTCTGCTAGCTGTTGGCTTCTTCTTCTTTTTTCAGTTCCTTGAGGCATAAATTTAGTTTGTTTATTTGAGATCTTTCTCTTTTTAAATGTAGGTGTTTATCGTGATAAACTTCACTCATAGTGCTGTCTTTGCTTTATCGTAAGTTTTGGTATACTGTGTCTTTATTTTTTTTTTGCCTAGAGATATTTTTAAACTTTTTTGACTTCCTCGTTACCAAATGGTTGTTTATGAGTGTGTTGTTTAGTTGAGTTTTCACACATTTGTGAATTTTCCCATTTTCTTACTATTACTGATTTTTAGTTTTATTTCACTGTGGTCAGAAAAAAACACTTGATTTGATTTTGAGCTTATTAGACTTATTAAGACGTGTTTTGTGACCTCACATGTGATCTATCCTGGAGACTGTTCTGTGTACACTTGAGAATGTGCATTCTCCTGCTGCTGGGAGGAAAGTTCTATACGTGTCTGTAAAATCGCCTTGGTCTATTGTGTTGTTAAGTATACTGTTTCTTTAGTGATTTCCTGTCTGGATGTTCTATCCATTATTTCAAACGGAGTAACAAAGTCTCCTCCTGTTATTTAGTGGCTGTCAGTTTCTCCCTTTAGCGCTGCCAATATTTATTTTATATATTTAGGTGCCCTGATGTTGGGTACATATATATTTAGAATTTTTCTGCTGAAGTGGAATATATCCTTTTTTGAATATATAATGGATTTTGTCTTTAGAGACAGATTTTGACTTAAAGTCTATTTTGTCTGACAGTCAAGAGTCTCCTATTCTGACATCTTGCTGATGTCACCTGCCTCGGGAGTGGTCCCTTCCCTTTTTTCTTTCTCTCCCTTCCTTCCTTCCTTCCTTCCTTCCTTCCTTCCTTCCTTCCTTCCTTCCTTCCTCCCTCCCTCCCTCCCTCCCTCCATCCTTCTCTCTCTCTCTTTCTTTCCTTCCTTCTTTCTTTGGACAGAGCTTTGCTCTTGTGGCACAGGCTGGTGTGCAATGGCACAATCTGGACTCACTGCAACCTCCTCCTCCCAGGTTCAAGCCATTCTCTTGGCTCGGCCTCCTGAGTACCTGGGATTACCATGCATAGCTCATTTTGTATTTTTATTACAGACGGGGTTTTACCATGTTGGTCAGGCTGATCTCAAACTCCTGACCCCAGGTGATCCACCTGCCTCGGCCTCCCAAAATGCTGGGATTACAGGTGTGAGCCACTGCACCCAACTAGGAGTGGTTTCTTAAAGCATCTCTTTGAGTAATTTGACATTTAAGGAGCCTTGATAGAAGAGTTCCAGGGAAAAAGCTAAGTGTTCTCAAGAAGAATGACACAGAGTCCCTTCATACCCCATTTTTTGGTGGGTAGGGATTTAATTGCATAGGCCACTTGCTTGGCAAGGCAGCTCTTTGTCTACGAAGGGCTGTCTGAAGAGCCTACATGTGTGAACCTCACATATGTGCAGCCATTCAGTAGCAGGGGATGGCTGTGCCAGGTGGTAAAGAGAATTTGGGGGGGGGCATTAATAAGGTCTGCTATACCTTCCCTTTATGGAAAGCTGCCAAGAGAGTGGGACATAAATTTCTGGGAGAGACATAAGAAGCCATGTCTTTCATGTTACTAAAAAGTTAATAAAATAGGTCATTCAGGACCCCTACCCTTGAGTACTCTAAAGATAGATATGTGTTTGGAGAATCTTCCTTGAACATATCCAATTCCTACTTCTTGGATTCCCCATGAAAAGAGTTGTTCCCCTTTTCTACAAAACTGGGGCTATCACAAAATTCCTTACTCTTGCTTCTCAAAGAATTAACCCAGAGGGCGTTAAACTTCTTATATAAGCATAGTCAGAGGACTGTTCTCACTGAGGACCTCTGGAGCCCCCCAAAAAAGCTGACTATTCTCCCACACTCAACTCAGAACCTTCTCAGCTACAGTAACATAGACCGTCTAGGTAGCTTGCTGTAAATTATAAATAGAGCTGAACTTCCTGATGAGTCATGTATCAGCTCTCTGACCCTCTCTTTACTTTAATTTTATTTGAACACAAGTATTGCTTACACAGATTCAAAGGTCAGTGTCACTCTCCTTTCTGAAGTGTGTACGTCTGACCATCAGTATTTCAATATCGGATAGTGAATGAGGCCCACAAAGTTTCATCATCCAGAAGGGAGGCCGATTTTTCTCTGCACAACATGTCACCTTAGCTGTGCAAGCCTTTCCAGAAAGCAATTCTCCTTCTCTGTTGCCAGGATATCACTGATTTCCCTGCGGTCGGGGAGCTGATCTGGTGGATAGATTCTACCAGCTCTCAAAAATTATCACTGTTATCTTGTTTTTTTTTCAGATTCACTCAACAGATACCTTCTCTACTTTTTTTTTTTAAGAAGTAATTAGTGTTTCTAATTTTCTAATTTCATGTGTCTTCTTTAGGTTCTGCGGTCACAGTTCACACATGTTTCTTGTTGCCTTCACCACGTCCAGCACCAGATTTAAGCTTTAGCTGGTTAGCTAAGTCAGTTGTCAGGTAACTGTTTCACTTTTGGCCTTTTGAAATTCATGGAAATTTGTAAAACCTCCAGACCTTTTTGTTGCTGTTGTTTTGTTTTTTGAGATGGAGTCCCGCTCTGTCACCCAGGCTGGAGTGCAGTGGGGCAATCTTTGTTCACTGCAACCTCCGCCTCCTGAGTTCAAGAGATCCTCCCAAGTCAGCCTCTGAGTAGCTGGGATTTCAGGTCCCCACCACCACTCCCAGGTAATTTTTGTATTTTTAGTGGAGATGGTATTTCACCATGTTGACCAGGCTGGTCTTTAACTCCTGGCCTCATGTACTCCGCCCACTGCGGACTCCTAGAGTGCTGGAATTACACGCATGAGCCACCATGCCCGGCCTGCTACTTTGCTTTTGAATCAGAGTCTTACTCTGTTGCCCAGGCTGGAGTGCAGTGGTGCAATCTCGGCTCACTGCCACCTCCGCCTCCCGGGTTCAAACGAGTCTCCTGCCTCAGTCTCCCAAACAGCTGGGATTACAGGTGCGGGCCACCATACCCAGCTAATTTTTGTATTTTTAGTAGAGAGGGGGTTTCACCATATTGGCCAGGCTCATCTTGAACTCCTGAGCTCAAGCGATCTGACTGCCTCAACCTCCCAATGTGCTAGGATTACAGGCATGAGCCACCTCGCTGGCCTAATCTCCAGTTTTAATTAGTCTCCTGTTCTCCTTTTCATAAGTTGATGGTCTTTTTATTGTTTAAGTCTCACTTCTATGAGGTCTGTGAGGGGATTCAGCCTGCTGTAATTTTGGTTCAGCTTTCCCAGAAGTTTGTCTATTAATTGACCTTTCTCTGCAGACCCCTGACTCACCTCCACAATAATTATCCAGACAGCCTGAGGTGGATTGCAGAAAATATATTCGTTTTAAAAGTTTTACTTTCAAACAAAAACTCAGGAAGAATGGGTCGGGGTGGGGTGGGGGAGGCAAAATCTGAAATGGGAAAAGGTCAACTAATTTCCACCATACTGCTGCCCTATCCACCTGCATTTTTTCCTGGTGCACTAGAAAGATCGCTGAGGCTGACGGCGCCACTTCTCCAAATGTAGGAAACAAACTTTAAATGGGCTCTTCCAAAATCTATTAGAATGGGGTCTTCTAGACTTTCTCATTTTCAAAGATAGACTATAAAAGATTGCTCCTGTTCATTTGTGTTGTGAGCATTACTGACCTCATCCTTGATATACAGGGAACTTGTTCAGTAATAGAGATAATCTGTCCCTTCTCGGTGGTCATCAAGACACACACAAGTTCTGAAAAAGAGCATCTTTTCTACTGCACTTGCCCGGCTCCAGTGTCCAGATTACAATTTTTCTTGAAAATGTGGTCCTATTTCCAACTTGGTTTCTTATTCTGAAGTGTGATCCCATATATTGCCATTAGGGGGTGCAAGAATTGTAATACACGTAAGGCCCTCCTAAAGGATGCCACTCAGGTCATCTGCTTAATGGGCAAAGTGGACTTTTTTCTGTTCAGAAAATTTTCAGAAAAATGTTCAAACCACCCTACCTTTAAAAATTTTGTACAGATCACCAAACACAAAGGATAAAAATGGAAAAACTACTTAATGGCTAGACTACTGGTCCATGTTTCAAAATGAAACCCATTCATTCATACATTCAACAAATATTTATTAAACACCTACACCAGGCGCTGAGCCAGATGTCAGAGATTCAGCAACAAATGCACAATCATACCTTCCAAGTACCCAACTCACATTCTCATATTTCCTACCTATGAGAATTCTGAATCTACTCAGATTTCTTGCAAATGACACCAGGATATTTATACTTTAGGGGAATTGTTGGCTAGAGAATCCTTTATCTTAACTGAGTTAACAAGATTAACTAATATATTTCTTTAAGAAGGTTAGAAGGACAAGGTTCAAACCTTTAGAGATATCCATCAGAAGCGATTTTAGACCAAATTCGATACTTTTTTTACTCAAGATACCATTGAGTAAAATTTTAATGTTACCCTCCATTGTTTACTGCTTCTGTGCTAGTGATGTACCTATCCATCCTTTAGCCATTTCAAAGGGCAGCCGTGTATGAGGGTTACCTTCTCCGCCAATATTAGGAGGGAAAAATAAAAAGTTTATCCACAGTGAAGCACCATTGGTACAAACTTGTCACTGCTTCTTCCCCAAAGTAACCTGCATCCCTCTTATGTCCAAGATGATTGAGAATGATGACATAAAATTGCAGCTTCTCTTTCTTCATTTAAGGTTGTTTTCTATTCTCTAAAGAGATATTTCAAATTATGTGGTGATGCAAGAATATCACATTCATTCATCTATTTGTTCTCTTCCTTTGTGGTAACATAAAACAATCTCAGGGAAATTGAGCACTTAGGTATTTCTCTGCCTTGCTTTCCTTTTGACAATTTACCATCCCATATTTTGCCAGATCAAGAGTCTCTTAGCTTGTGGCAAAAGGAAGTCCTTTGGGCCTGATAAGAAAAGATTATACAGGATATCAGATATATGCTCATCTTTGTATTGACTTTGGTGTGAAATACGGTCACCAACAATTCTTGAGCAGTGTTTCTTATTAATCCTATCACTGGAAAGAAGTTGATTTATTTCTCAGTCCCAATGCAAAAATAACTGTAAATAAATAGATGGATAGAGAAATGGGTTAGAGAACTCGCTTGAATTAAATGCTACTCCTGGAACTAGCAAATATGACTAGAGGGTGGAGTCATGGGACAATATTGGATGGGAACTGCATGGAAGAGGGGAGGAGAGTTCTGAGAAGCAGGGGCATGTTTCCAGAAAAATGGCAGTGCTGTGAAGACAAAGCAGTGGGTGTCCACTGTGAACACTGTCCTTTTTCACTTTCAAACTAATTCCAGCTTTTAAATATGGAGTTAATTAGGAAATGATTGGTAAGGGGAAAAACTTTGACTTTTTCTAATTCAACAAAAACTGGTAAAAACTTTCAAGGATGGATATTGCTTAAAACTATACTGAGAAAATTTTGGAATCACCCCCGATAGAGAGCAATAAAAAAGTAAAATATCATCAAATATCACAGATCCCAAGAAACTTCGAAAATGAATCCTTTATCTAGCATAAATGAAACTTAGCACAATTCCTAGTGAAAGCCAGTCTTTTCCTGACCCTATAGAATATCTCATTTCCAACACTCTTAACTTCCCCACTTTGATATCTAAGGGCCAGCAGCAACAGAATAGGAGCTTATTTTTAATTGCTTCATCTATAGAAAGAAGGCTGATCTCTAGAGAAACATAGTTTGAAAGTGTCTGAATTTAGCACCTTTAAATTATCAGTGGCAAACAGCAGAATCTGCATCTGGCAGGGGAAAGATTTTCAAGTATGAAATTGAATTTAGTTCCTGCAGGCTGCAAAAGCCCTAAATATAAAACTTTGGGAGAGGCATAAAAGTAATTTGGTCTAATTTGCTTAAAGGAATAGGTTTTTGCTTTGATTGTATAAGAAAATCCATCCTTTAATTAACAATGTGAGGAGGAATTTTAAAGTATTTTGATTTCACATTCAAAGTTAAAATGATTTCATTCATATTTTTTAAGATTAGAGATAGATTTTACTTGTTAAAGATTGTTGCATAATACCTACTTAGAAAAAAATCTTTTATCTAGGCTTAGCATACATCTCAAGCATAGGGTTCAATGAATTTTCACACATGTGTATTTCTGTGTGACCACCACCTAGATCAAGATATAGATCATCTCCAGCATCACAGAAGGCCTCAGCACAGCCGTATATGGTCAATTCCTACTCCTACTCGGGCCCCAGAAATAAATACTTTTCCAACTCTCATGACCATTTGGGTTTTATAAAAATAGAATCATTTAACATATTTCTTAAATGTCTGGCTTTTGGGGGGCTCAGTATTATTTCTCTTATATTCATCCCTATTGTTTCATGCTGCAGTGGTTTATTTGATCTTATTACTTTATATTGTTTCATTCAGGCCATCTCAGCGTTTGAATAGTACCACATTGTATGAATACAACACACTGGAATTTTGGTAGATGTATACATTTGTTTCTCTTAGATATGCACATAGTCATAGAATTGATGAGCCATTGGGTAGGCAAATGTTTTGGTTTACTACATAACACCAGCCAGTTATCCAATATGATTATACCAATCACACTGAAGCAAGAAATTAGAGTTCTTGCTGTTTCACTCCTAACAGGCATTGGTCGTAATCAGGTTGTCTAGTCACTGTGGTAATTTCCGTGCTATTTATAGTGCTTTTACTTTTCACTTTCTTAAATACTACTGA
Organism: Callithrix jacchus; assembly: GCF_049354715.1. Classification (NCBI taxonomy): domain Eukaryota; kingdom Metazoa; phylum Chordata; class Mammalia; order Primates; family Cebidae; genus Callithrix; species Callithrix jacchus. Next base: position 77,507,088 of record NC_133518.1, read on the forward strand.
TATTATGCTTCTTTCCATATGCTTGGTGTTGTTGGGGAGAAGTAGAAAAAGAAAATCTCTCTACTAAGACCAAAAACATGGCTCTCTCCTTTACCTGGGGTTAATGATAACTTTTTTTTTTTTTTTTTTTTTTTTTTTGAGACAGAGTTTCGCTCTTGTTACCCAGGCTGGAGTGCAATGGCGCGATCTCGGCTCACCGCAACCTCCGCCTCCTGGGTTCAGGCAATTCTCCTGCCTCAGCCTCCCGAGTAGCTGGGATTACAGGCACGCGCCACCGTGCCCGGCTAATGATAACTTTTTTAAAGAAAATAATATAAGAAATCAATGTATAAACTTCCAGTAATACTCATGGGGCTCTTGAAAGAAGACAAGACAAAATAACTCGGAAGAATATGTCCTCGACCTGCACTGTATAGAATTTCCACAGGTAAAATTCTATTAATGATTACTTCACAATCCAAAATTATAAGACATGAGGAAATACAGTTGACTCTTTGTATCCTTGGGTTCAGCCAACTACAGCTCAAAAATATTTGAAAAATAAAAATAAAAAACAATACCACACTAAAAAGTAATTTTAAAATATACTATAACAACTATTTACATAGCATTTATATTGTATTGGGTACTATAAGTAACCTAGAGATAATTTAGAAGGATGTGCACAGGTTAAATGCAAATGCCACATCATTTTACGTAACAAATTTGAGCGTCTGAAGATTTTCATATCCACAAGGAGTCATGGAACCTGTCCTTTGAATACCAAGAGACAACTGTAATCCACGGTGATGGAAGAATTGCATATATGATATAATAATATGATAGATAATATACATTAGAGATTTTTTAAACTAATTTTTGAAAACTTTCTGATTCTGATCATGATGGAATAATGGGTATTAAAATTACAATTCTACTATATATAAACAACTCTAAAAGGGAACAAAATATAAAAAGAGACATTTAATGTTTTGGACCACAGATAGTATGGATCTGTGATCCTTGAGAGGAAAGATAAAACACATGAAGTAAACTGTGCATTCATCCTGGTTTCCAAGGCATTTGAGGGCACTTACAAAATGTTAGCATAGGTAAGGGAGCCTAAGGAAAGAGCAGTTATTTCTCTGAAACACACACACACACACACACACACACACACACACACACACACACACACACAAATTCAGAGCTACTGCGGCAAATGGAATTTCTGGAGCACAGAAGCAGAGAGAGTGAATTGTACAGAGAAAGAAACCCGTAAATCTGCGTTGGGGCCCCCTTAAATCTTTGGCCAAATACTAAACTATTCATGGCAGTGTGAGATTCCACAAGGCCTCACAGAGAACAGTTACTGAGCTGTAAGATGAACAGAAATTCTATTCATCTTTGAGATGAACAGATTGTGGAGGTGACACAGGAATGGGTGATGCTTAGGGTTCTGATCAGCCAGAGTGAGATGATTTCATTGGGCACCTGAAAATGCAGCTCATATTCCATAAAGGCCACAACTTAGAAGTGCAGATTCTTTATCGCCATCCAAATAAAGACTAAAACCAAGATTTGATATAATAAAGCCATCAGTAAAGTAATTGTCAGCTAAAACAATACTCAACATGTTTTAAAGGAAATCAACATAATGTAAACTCTCAACAATATTAACAGCCACAGTGTCCAGAACACAATCATAATTTTTAAGACATTCAAAAAGGCAGGAAATATGAATGCTAATCAGGAGGGAGAATAAGTCACTAGAAGCACAACCCAGGAAAATATACATGCTTGAATTAGCTGACAAAGACTTTTAAAAGTTCATATAAATAAATTTAGGGACATAAATAAAAAGGCAGACAAATAGTGAATATATGGAACATGTCGACAAAGAAAAAAATATTTTTTTAAGAAAGCAAAATGGAAATTTAAGAACTGAAAACTACAATATTTGAAATTTAATATTCACTTGAGCTTAACAATAGAGTGGGGACTGGTGAAAATCAGTAAACTTAAAAACAGAAAAAATAGATACTGAAAAAGCAAACATATTTCCAGTAACTTAAGAGAAAACATCAAATGGTTTGATACACGAGTACTTGGAGTCCTGGCATCCAATCAGGAGAGGAGAGAGATGAGACCCACAAAATATTTCAAGAAATCACTAAAAGTTTTCTAAATTTGATTTAAAAAATTATTCCAGAAATCCAAGAAGCTCCACAAACCCAAGCAGAATACACACAAGGAAAATCACACTTAGAAACATCATATTAAGCTTGATGAAAACCAAGGTAAAGAGAAATTCTTGAAAGAAGTGTTACCGAAATGCTAGGAGTTTGGTCCAGGTACTTGTGCTCACCACACAGAAAGCTGATCACTGGGACGGTGAGTATTGCCAGAAAAGAAGCCTTTATTCAAGCACTGCAGCCAAGAAGAATGGCAGATCAGGCGCAACTCCGTCCCCTCAGGTGACTGAAATTAGGTGCTTAGATAGTAAGGAAGAAATGTAGTCACCTGTGGGAAAACAGGAATTAGGGAGGGATAAGGAAGAGGAGTTGGTCAACACGATGCAGGTGGTCGGTTTGGCAATCATAGTGGGTGAGAGGTCTGGTGTCCCATTGTCCTGCAGTGATCAGCACTTTAATACTATCTGGAAGAACTGATGGTTGTTTTCCTGAGAAATCTGCTCAGATTGGACAAATGCAACTTTCTCAAGTTTTAAGACTGGGAGGGTCAGTTTTCATGTTTATGCAAAAGAAGCCATAAACATCAGTTTTGTGGGACAATTTTGGCCATTTTCAGAAGGAAAGGAAAACAATGCATATTATATGTAGGCCCTGATGATAAGAAAAACATATTTCTTATCAAGCACAATGCTAGCCAGAAGCCAATGTAACAGCATAATCAAAATGACAAAAGAACAAAACAGTCAGCCTGGAACTACATATCCAGCATATTTTTAAATGAAGGTGAAATATAGACTTTTCAGATAGACAAGAGCTGAGGCAATTCATTGCCCACAGACCTGCACTAAAAGAAGTTCTTCAGCCTGAAGGGCAAAAATAATACCAGAAAGAAACTTAGATTTGCATAAAGGAGCAAAGACTGCCAGAAATGATAAATACATGATTAAACAGAGAAGCTTTCCTCGTTCATAATACTTAACATATCAAGAATAATAGTAACAGTGTGGTGTGGGATATACAGCTTATATAAAAATAAAGTGGGTAATAAAAATCACACAAAGACCTGAAAGACGGTAAATGAAAACATTTTGTTGTAAGATTCAGATGTAAAGAATTGTAATAATAAAGCAAGGTGTACTATGAGTAGTTACAGACATGCCAACAGTAGCCATAAGAAAGGCAAAGTCTTTATAGTAATTTTAAAGTACACTTCAGGAAAAGAGAGACTTTCAATGCATAAAAATGCATAACAATTCTAAATCATACATTATACAAAACCTGAGAGAACTAAAAATATTAGATGAATTAATAATTATAATTGAAGATTGTTTTACTCCTATCTAGTTATTGTTAGAATGATGAAATTAAAAGACATATAAGGTAGATATGCGACACTAGAAAATAAGAAGTTTAGAGAAACTTAGATAAAACTTCACCTAATAACTGATCTCATGGACTTTTCAAGTGCACAAGAACCATTCACCTAGATGTACCATAAGCTTGGCCAAGAAAAATGTCTCAATAAATGTAAAAGGACTGAACTCATACAAAATATGTTCTCTGACTGCAATGGAATTAAATTAAAAAACAATAATAAGGCCAGGTGTGTTGGCTCACACCTGTAATCCCAGCACTTTGGGAGGCCAAGGTGAGTAGATCACGAGGTCAGGAGATTGACACCATCCTGTCCAACATGGTGAAACCCTGTCTCTACTAAAATACAAAAAACAAAACAAAACAAAAAAATTAGCTGGGTGTGGTGGTGCCTGTTATCCCAGCTGCTTGGGAGGCTGAGGCAGGGGAATCACTTTAACCCAGGCAGTGGAGGTTAAAGTGAGCTGAGGTCATGACACTACACTCCAGCTTGGTGACAGAGCAAGATTCCATCTCAAAAAAAGAAAAGAAATCAATAATAAAATTATATTTGGAAAATCTCTAAGTATTTGGAAATTAAACACATTTTTGCATGACCCACTGGTCAAAGAAAAAATCTAAAGGAAAACTGCAAGAGAGTTGGAACTAATGACAATAAAACCTAATTATGAGCTACGATAGTCCTTAGATGAAAGTTTATAGCCCAAAATGCTTGTCTTAGAGAAAAAGAGTGTTATAAAATCACTAATATAAAGTTTCACCTTTAAGATAGAAAATGAGTAATTAAACTGAAAACACAGCAGAGGGAAAGAAATAAAGCAGAAACCGTTGAAATAGAAAACACTTCAACAGTAGAGAAAATCAGAGAAACAAAAGTGGGTCATTTGGAAAGATCAATAAAATCAATAAATCCCTAAGAGGAAGGAGAGAGAGAAAGAGAACACAAATTACCACTATCATATTCCTACAGAACATACAGACTTGAAACACTTAATAAGGAAATACTATGAATTACTTTTGGCCACTCAGATGAAAGGGACACATTTCTTGAAAGACAATTACCAGTAGTGACCCCAAGCTAAGGAAACTGAATTCCAAATCAAGAAGAGGCTGAGCGTAATGGCTCATCCCTGTAATCCCAGTACTTTGGGAGGCCAAGGAGGGAGGACTGCTTGAGTCCAAGAGTTTGAGACCAATATGGGCAACATAGGGAGACCCTATCTCTACAATTGTTTTTTTTTTTAAATTTTTTATTGGATTTTAGGTTTTGGGGTACATGAGCAGAGCATGCAAGACAGTTGCGTAGATACACACATGGCAGTGTGCTTTGCTTTTCTTCTCCCCTTCACCCACATTCGGCGTTTCTCCCAAGGCTATCCCTCCCCACCTCCGCCTCCCACTGGCCCTCCCCTTTTCCCCCCAATAGACCCCTGTGTTTAGTACTCCCCTTTCTGTGTCCATGTGTTCTCAATTTTCATCACCCGCCTATGAGTGAGAATATGCGGTGTGTCATTTTCTGTTCTTGTGTCAGTTTGCTGAGGATGATGTTCTCCAGATTCATCCATGTCCCTACAAATGACACAAACTCATCATTTCTGATTGCTGCATAATATTCCATGGTGTATATGTGCCACATTTTTCCAATCCAGTCTATTATCAATGGGCATTTGGGTTGATTCCAGGTCTTTGCTATTGTAAACAGTGCTGCAATGAACATTCGTGTACATGTGTCCTTATAGTAGAACGATTTATAGTCTTTTGGATATATACCCAGTAATGGGATTGCTGGGTCAAATGGAATTTCTATTTCTAAGGCCTTGAGGAATCGCCACACCGTCTTCCACAATGGTTGAACTAATTTACACTCCCACCAACAGTGTAAAAGTGTTCCTTTTTCTCCACATCCTCTCCAGCATCTGTTGTCTCCAGATTTTTTAATGATCGTCATTCTAACTGGCGTGAGATGGTATCTCAATGTGGTTTTGATTTGCATCTCTCTGATGACCAGTGACGATGAGCATTTTTTCATATGATTGTTGGCCTCATATATGTCTTCTTTCGTAAAGTATCTGTTCATATCCTTTGCCCACTTTTGAATGGGCTTGTTCATTTTCTTCCTATAAATCCGTTTGAGTTCTTTGTAAATTCTGGATATCAGCCCTTTGTCAGATGGGTAGACAGCAAAAATTTTTTCCCATTCTGTTGGTTGCCGATCCACTCTAGTGACTGTTTCTTTTGCTGTGCAGAAGCTGTGGAGTTTGATTAGGTCCCATTTGTCTATTTTGGCTTTTGTTGCCAATGCTTTTGGTGTTTTGTTCATGAAGTCCTTGCCTACTCCTATGTCCTGGATGGTTTTGCCTAGATTTCCTTCTAGGGTTTTTATCGTGCCAGGTCTTATGTTTAAGTCTTTAATCCATCTGGAGTTAATTTTAGTGTAAGGTGTCAGGAAGGGGTCCAGTTTCTGCTTTCTGCACATGGCTAGCCAGTTTTCCCAACACCATTTGTTAAACATGGAATCCTTTCCCCATTGCTTGTTTTTGTTGGGTTTATCAAAGATTGTATAGTTGTATGTATGTTGTGTTGCCTCCGGTGCCTCTGTTTTGTTCCATTGGTCTATATCTCTGTTTTGGTACCAGTACCATGCTGTTTTGATTACTGTAGCCTTGTAGTATAGTTTGAAATCCGGTAGTGTGATGCCCCCCGCTGTGTTCTTTTTGCTTAGAATTGACTTGGCTATGCGGGCTCTCTTTTGGTTCCATATGAAGTTCGTGGTGGTTTTCTCCAGTTCTGTGAAGAAAGTCAATGGTAGCTTGATGGGGATAGCGTTGATTCTGTAAATTACTTTGGGCAGTATAGCCATTTTCACGATATTAATTCTTCCTAACCATGAACATGGAATGTTTCTCCATCTGTTTGTGCCCTCTCTGATTTCATTGAGCAGTGATTTGTAGTTCTCCTTGAAGAGGTCCCTTACGTTCCTTGTGAGTTGTATTCCAAGGTATTTTATTCTTTTTGTAGCAATTGCGAATGGCAGTTCGTTCTTAATTTGGCTTTCTTTAAGTCTGTTACTGGTGTATAGGAATGCTTGTGATTTTTGCACATTGATTTTATATCCTGAGACTTTGCTGAAGTTGCGTATCAGTTTCAGGAGTTTTTGGGCTCAGGCAATGGGGTCTTCTAGGTATACTATCATGTCGTCTGCAAATAGAGACAATTTGGCTTCCACCTTTCCTATTTGAATACGCTTTATTTCTTTTTCTTGCCTGATTGCTCTGGCTAGAACTTCCAGTACTATATTGAATAGGAGTGGTGAAAGAGGGCATCCTTGTCTAGTGCCAGATTTCAAAGGGAATGCTTCCAGTTTTTGTCCATTCAGTATGATATTGGCTGTTGGTTTGTCATAAATAGCTTTTATTACTTTGAGATACGTTCAATCGATACCGAGTTTATTGAGGGTTTTTAACATAAAGGGCTATTGAATTTTGTCAAATGCCTTCTCTGCGTCAATTGAGATAATCATGTGGTTTCTGTTTTTGGTTCTGTTTATGTGGTGAATTACGTTGATAGACTTGCGTATGTTGAACCAGCCTTGCATCCCCGGGATGAATCCTACTTGATCATGATGAATAAGTTTTTTGATTTGCTGTTGCAATCGACTTGCCAATATTTTATTGAAGATTTTCGCATCTATGTTCCTCATGGATATTGGCCTGAAGTTTTCTTTTCTCGTTGGGTCTCTGCCGGGTTTTGGTATCAGAATGATGTTGGTCTCATAAAATGATTTGGGAAGGATTCCCTCTTTTTGGATTGTTTGGAATAGTTTTAGAAGGTATGGTACCAGCTCCTCCTTGTGTGTCTGGTAGAATTCGGCTGTGAACCCGTCTGGACCTGGGCTTTTTTTGTGTGGTAGGCTCTTAATTGCCGCCTCAACTTCAGACCTTGTTATTGGTCTATTCATAGTTTCAGCTTCCTCCTGGTTTAGGCTTGGGAGGACACAGGAGTCCAGGAATTTATCCATTTCTTCCAGGTTTACTAGTTTATGCGCATAGAGTTGTTTGTACTATTCTCTGATGATTGTTTGAATTTCTGTGGAATCTGTGGTGATTTCCCCTTTATCATTTTTTATTGCATCTATTTGCTTGTTCTCTCTTTTCTTTTTAATCAATCTGGCTAGTGGTCTGTCTATTTTGTTGATCTTTTCAAAAAACCAGCTCTTGGATTTATTGATTTTTTGAAGGGTTTTTCGTGTCTCAATCTCCTTCAGCTCAGCTCTGATCTTAGTTATTTCTTGTCTTCTGCTGGGTTTTGAGTTTTTTTTATCTTGCTCCTCTAGCTCTTTCAATTTTGACGATAGGGTGTCAATTTTGGATTTCTCCATTCTCCTCATATGGGCACTTATTGCTATATACTTTCCTCTAGAGACTGCTTTAAATGTGTCCCAGAGGTTCTGACATGTTGTGTCTTCGTTCTCATTGGTTTCGAAGAACTTCTTTATTTCTGCCTTCATTTCATTGTTTACCCAGTCAACATTCAAGAGCCAGTTGTTCAGTTTCCATGAAGCTGTGCGGTTCTGGATCGGTTTCTGTATTCTGAGTTCTAACTTGATTGCACTATGGTCTGAGAGGTTGTTTGTTATGATTTCAGTTGTTTTGCATTTGTTGAGCAGTGCTTTACTTCCAATTATGTGGTCAATTTTAGAGTAGGTGTGATGTGGTGCTGAGAAGAATGTGTATTCTGTGGATTTGGGGTGGAGAGTTCTGTAAATGTCTATCAGGTTTGCTTGCTCCAGGTCTGAGTTCAAGCCCTGGATATACTTGTTGATTTTCTGTCTGGTTGATCTGTCTAGTATTGACAGTGGAGTGTTAAAGTCTCCCACTATTATTGTGTGGGAGTCTAAGTCCTTTTGTAAGTCATTAAGAACTTGCCTTATGTATCTGGGTGCTCCTGTATTGGGTCCATATATGTTTAGGATCGTTAGCTCTTCTTGTTGTATCGATCCTTTTAACATTATGTAATGACCTTCTTTGTCTCTTTTGATCTTTGTTGCTTTAAAGTCTATTCTATCAGAGATGAGAATTGCAACTCCTGCTTTTTTTTGCTCTCCATTTGCTTGGTAAATCTTCCTCCATCCCTTTATTTTGAGCCTTTGTGTATCCTTGCATGTGAGATGGCTTTCCTGGATACAGCACACTGCTGGGTTTTGGCTTTTTATCCAATTTGCCAGTCTGTGTCTTTTGATTGGTGCATTTAGTCCATTTACATTTAGGGTTAATATTGTTATGTGTGAATTTGATACTGCCATTTTGATGTTTAGTGGCTGTTTTGCCTGTTAGTTATTGTAGATTCTTCATTATGTTGAAGCTCTTTAGCATTCAGTGTGATTTTGGAATGGCTGGTACTGGTTGATCCTTTCTATGTGTAGTGCCTCTTTTAGGAGCTCTTGTAATGCAGGCCTGGTGGTGACAAAATCTCTGAGTACTTGCTTGTTCGCAAAGGATTTTATTTTTCCTTCACTTCTGAAGCTCAGTTTGGCTGGATATGAAATTCTGGGTTGAAAGTTCTTTTCTTTAAGAATGTTGAATATTGGCCCCCACTCTCTTCTGGCTTGTAGTGTTTCTGCCGAGAGGTCTGCTGTGAGTCTGATGGGCTTCCCTTTGTGGGTTACCCGACCTTTCTCTCTGGCTGCCCTTAGTATTCTCTCCTTTATTTCAACCCTGTTGAATCTGACGATTATGTGCCTTGGGGTTGCTCTTCTTGCGGAATATCTTTGTGGTGTTCTCTGTATTTCCTGCAATTGAGTGTTGGCCTGTCTTGCTAGGTGGGGGAAATTTTCCTGGATGATGTCCTGAAGAGTATTTTCCAGCTTGGATTCATTCTCTTCGTCCCCTTCTGTTACACCTATCAAACGTAGGTTAGGTCTCTTCACATAGTCCCACATTTCTTGGAGACTGTTCATTCCTTTTTGCACTTTTTTCTCTAATCTTGGTTTCTCATTTAATTTCATTGAGTTGGTCTTCGACTTCACATATTCTTTCTTCTGCTTGGTCAATTCGGCTATTGAAACTTGTGCATGCTTCACGAAGTTCTCGTATTGTGTTTTTCAGCTCCTTTAATTCATTCATATTCCTCTCTAAGTTATTCATTCTTGTTATCATTTCCTCAAATCTTTTTTTAAGTTCCTTAGTTTCTTTGCATTGATTTAATACATGTTCTTTTAGCTCACAAAAGTTTCTCATTATCCACCTTCTGAAGTCTAATTCCGTCATTTCGTCACAGTCATTCTCCGTCCAGCTTTGTTCCCTTGCTGGTGAGGAGTTTTGGTCCTTTCTAGGAGGCGAGGTGTTCTGGTTTCGGGTGTTTTCCTCCTTTTTTCGCTGGTTTCTTCCCATCTTTGTGGATTTGTCCGCTTGTTGTCTGCGTAGTTGCTGACTTTTCGATTGGGTCTCTGAGTGGACACCCAGAATGTTGATGATGAAGTATTTCTGTTGCTTGTTTTTTCTTCTACCAGTCTAAACCCTTCGCTGTACGAGTGCTGAGATCCGCTCCAGACCCTGCTTGTCTGGGGTGCACCTCTAGCAGCTGTGGAACAGTGAGGGATGCTACATGTTTCTTTTTCTGCTATCTTTGTCCCAGGATGATGCCTGCCTAATGTCAGTCTTTTGGATATAGAGGGGTCAGGGAGCTGCTTGAGGAGACAGTTTGTACTTTATAGGAGCTCAATTGCTGAGCTGTGAGCTCTGTTGTTCATTCAGGGCTGTTAGGCTGCTATGTTTGATTCTGCTGCAACAGAGCTCATTAAAACCCTTTTTTTTTTCTCAAATGCTCTGTGTTGAGGGTTTGGGCTTTATTTTTGGATGTCCGTTGAGGTCCTGCCCAGCTAGGATGCAGACTAGCCACTGTTTGCCTGCCAAGGCTCCGCCCTGCTGTTGTGAGGCTCTGCCCTTCTGTTGTGAGACTCGCCCTGGCTCTGCTGTTCTGCTGTGTTCTCCGCCACGCCCTGCGGCGGAGTCTCTCTGTTGTAGCGGGTTGCCTCGGCAACGGCAGGCTGCGTCAGCAGTGGGCGTGTATCTCAGTTGGGGCGGGTTGCCTCGGTAATGGTGGACGCCCCTCCCCCTCAGAGCGTCTCCACCCGTCTGCATGGGGCTTGTTTGAAATCGTGGTTTTGTTCGTCCCACTAGGCCACCCCTAACGCTCTGTCCCTGCAATCCCCTGGGCTGGCCCACTGCCCAAGTCTAGCTCAGTCTCAAGTCCAGCCCTCTCACGTCTCCGGTTGCCGGTTCAAAAGGGCACCCGGACAAGCACGCCCTGTGGGGAGCGCTGTGCAGGGCCGGCCGCCGCCACCCCGGCTGCCGGCTTCGCCAGGTGGAGGTTCTGCCTGGCGTCCCGCATCTCCTCTTCACTTGGGAATTTCCCCATTCCGTGGGCAACAAAGATCAGTCTGGAAATGCCGCTCTGACTCACCTCTCCGCAGACTCAACGGGAGCTCCAATCCTGGGTTGTTCTACAATTGTTTTTTTAAAGAATTAGCTGGGTGTGGTAGTGCATGCCTATAGTCCCAGCTATTTGGGAAGCTGAAGGGGGAGGAAGCAGGAAGAAGAAAGAAGAAAGAAGGAGGAGGAGGAGGAGGAAGAAGAAGAAGAAGAGGAGGAGGAGGAAGAAGAGGAGGTGGAGGGAGCAGGAAGAAAGAAGAAAGAAGGAGGAGGAGGAGGAAGAGGAGGAGGAGGAAGCAGGAAGAAAGAAGAAAGAAGGAGGAGGAGGAAGAAGAGGCGAAGGAGGAGAAGGAGGGGCAGGAGGAGGAGGAAGAGGGGGAGGGGGGAAGGGGAAGGAGGGGAAGGAGGGGAAGGAGGAAGGAGGAAGAAGGAAGAAGAAGACAACAAAATTAAGGAGAAATTTCTCATAAAGAAATCTCTGACCAGATGTTTTCACCGGTGACTTCTTTCAAACAGTCAAGGAAGAAATAATACCAACATTACATAAACTCCTTCAGAAGAATACGAGAGAACACTTCCTAACTCATTTGTCTGAGGCCAGCATTATCCTGAGAATAATGTCAAAGATGTTTTAGAAAAAGAAAAGTAAAATTCAAGAGTGTGGAGCTGACTGAGCTAAGGGAGTGTGATGGCTTTTTGATGTGTCAACATTTTGAGGCAATCAACCCCAGTTAGTCAAACAAACCCTAATCCAGGTGCTGCGACAAAGGAATTTTAAAGAGGTATTAAGGTTCCTAATCAGTTGTCTTTAAGCCTTTAATCTGTCACCTTGATTTCATCAGTTGGATGTCCTTAAAAGCAGGTTAAGATTTCTGAGAGAAAGGGTCAGAGAGAGAAGAAATTTGCCTGTGGGCAAGAGGTCTCTCCTCCTCGTGATCTTCCCTTGGTGATTGTCACTCAGCTCCTTCAATGCAAGTCAGACTTGCTCAGCCAGCTCCCCAATGATGTAAGAGAATTATTAGAAATCTCCATCTCTGTCTTTCTCTCTGTTCAGTTATTCACTTTCTGCTCCTCAAGTTGAACCCTGACTGATATACAAAAGGTAGCATTTAGAAATTGTCGGAAAAGTGCACAGAACGAAATTACGCTGGACCCTACAGTCTGCGTTAACAAGAAGAGATTTTTAAGTGCATTTGGATAGGAGCAGTCATATTATCCAAGGGCTTATCTAAGCAATTGCTTAAGAAATACTAACTTCTGCCCACTAAACTGGAAAAGTAAAATGGCATTACAGTGTTGGTGGATTTAAAAAGAAGCTGAAACCATAATAGCTCTTGGAAATGTAACCCAGAGAAACAATTGAAATGGAAGGAAATATACATCTGTATTAATTTTATGCCACTATGTAACAAATTACTACAAATTTAGCAGCTTCAAATACAACACACATCTGTGATACCCATTTAGTAGATCAGAAGTCTGGTATCACGTGGCTGGGTTCTCTACTGAGGAAATTACAAGGCTGAAATTAAGATGTCACCTGGCTAAATTATCGTGTGATGGATACTGCAGCGGGGAGGGGATCTGCTTCCAGGTTCACATGGTGGCAGAGGAATTCAGTTCCTTGTGCTTGTAGGACTGAAGACTTGTTTTCTTGCTGGCTGTCAGCTGGGGGCCACTCTCAGCTCCTAGAGGCCACCCACATTCCTTACTGTATGATCCTTCCCATCTCCAACAGAGAATCTCCCTCATACTGAATGCCTGTCGTGCTGTGAATCCTTCTGATTTCTGGTACCCAGATTCAGAGGGTTCATGTGGTTAAGTCAGACTCATCCACATTGTCTTCTTGAAGACAATAGTGCCATGTAACATAACCTAATCATGGATGTGAGATTTATTCTGTTCACAGGACTCGGAGTTAGTTATAAAGGGTATAAACACCAGAGACTGGGAAGTCTTGAGGGCCGTCTTAAAACTCTACCCACCATAACACTTCTATCTATCTATCTCTCTATCTATCTATCTATCTATCTACCTATCACCTCGCTAATCTAGATAGATGTATAGATGGCTAGGCACACAGAGTGTTTATTCCTGCGCTTTGTGTATGTTTGAATATGTCTCTACTGAACAACAACAACAAAAAAACGAATTCCAACTCTAGGCCAGAGAGCCTTTAATATGTCAGATAATGGGATAGTGTCATTACATTAAAACACGCTTCTCTACGTTTCTGTGATGACCTCGCCATCTCTAACGGCAATGTGAGTGGGAAAATGCAATAAGGAATGTTGCGTATGCGGTGATAATAGGAATGACAACATCACAGAAAGGTTAGAAGTCTATAAGGGTCAGAATGAGAACGGAGAAGGCAGAGAGGTTTTTCGTTATTGTCATAGTCATTTTAAGGTGCAGGGAGGACAAAGAATGAGCCAATGTGTTAAGATAAACAAATGAGTTTCTATTGCCTTTACCCTTTTGGGGTTTCTGCCCACACTAGACGAAATTTTCAAAATATTTGGACAGAAGTAGAATGGATTTGGCAAACATATGGTGCCAGTTGAATCCAGACTCCCTAATCATTTCAAGGCTGTGCAAAGCTGGCTTGCAGGGGCAGGGCGGCTGGGGGAGATGAATTAAATAAGGAGGTTGGAGGAAGGAGCTCCAGCTGCCTCTTTAGGAATTGAGTGACTCACTTCTAAAGGGCTCCTCTTGCATGTACCTCTCATCTGAGTCACTATTAGGAGACAGCTGGAGTAACTACAAAGTCCTCCCTTCCTCTCCGGAGCCTGCTGTCCAAACCCCTTTACCCTCATGCTGCCAGGCCCAAGTCCTTGTTGCTGACTGATCTCTCTAGGCTCTGGACAATCTGCCTTCACACTCGAGGTGGCACGCGTCCTTTTGCTCACTTTACCAACCAGACATCTCCTGGCGGGGCCTGGTTCGAGGTGGATGAGTGGGGACTGAGGCCTGCAGTTTGTCTTCACACTTCAGAGAATTGAGTGAATGAGTTTTTCTTCCCAACAGTAAAAGCATCGGCACAAAGGGACCATGTTTGTTTGAAGCTTATAATTCACACATCCATCTTCTTGGTGGATGCATGTCCCAAATTTTGTCAGAAACCGCAGAATAGACCAAACTTTTTAGGAAAAATTGCTTTCAAATGGCACAAGCTAGATCAGAAACCAAGGATTCATGGTGCATAGTCCCTATAGCAATCTCTGAGTTCCTGCCCCCACCATTTCCTGAACCATCCCTCAGTGTTCTTTCTTTTCATTTCATACGAATGCATTCAAGCTTTAAAAAAAAGAAATCTTGGCCGGGCGTGGTGGCTCAAGCCTGTAATCCCAGCACTTTTGGAGGCCAAGACAGGTAGATCACAAGGTCGAGAGATCAAGACCATCCTGGTCAACATGGTGAAACCCCGTCTCTACTAAAGATATAAAAAATTAGCTGGGCATGGTGGTGCGTGCCTGTAATTCCACCTACTCAGGAGGCTGAGGCAGGAGAATTGCCTGAACCCAGGAGGCGGAGATTGCGGTGAGCCGAGATCGCGCCATTGCACTCCATCCTGGGTAACAAGAGCGAAACTCCGTCTCAAAAAAAAAAAAAAAAAAAAATCTCTCTCTTGTCTGGGCATGGTGGCTCATGCCTGTAATCCCAGCACTTTGGGAGGCCAAGGAGGGCGGATCACAAGGTAAGGAGTTTGAGACCAGCCTGGCCAATATGGTAAAACCCTGTCTCTACTAAAAATACAAAAATTAGCCAGGAGTGGTGGCAGGCACCTGTAGTCCCAGCTGCTCAGGAGGCTGAGGCAGGAGAATCACTTGAACCCGGGAGGTGGAGGTTGCAGTGAGCCATGATCAGGCCACTGCACTCCAGACTGGATAGCAGAGTGAGACTCCGTTCCCCCTCCCTCAAAAAAAATCTCTCTTTTCTCTTCTAACATGTCAGTGAGGGCTTGGAAGAGCAAAATAAATTTTCTCATCTAAAATCCTTGGGACAAATGTGAGTGGGGGGAGGAGGAGATCAGGATGCGGTTGAAAAGAAGAGGTTTTGTTTTGTTTGGGTATTTTTCCCACTCCACGGTCCTGTCACTGAATTTTAATCATTGCAGCCCTGCTCCTGTTCATGAATGCAGGTGGCAAATCTAGGTCTACCACAACTGACACGTTTTATTCAAAAGCTTCCTGAGATCTCCACTAATCTTCACAGTAAATGTATGAGGTAAATGTAGCTTCTCCAAATCTCAGATGCCACAGGTTGGTGACTTATTCACATTTTTTCAGATGAGAAGCAGGCCAGTAGAAAGACCAGGATATAATTAGTGAAAATAATTCCATAAAAATCAGAAGACTATGACAAAGGAAAACAAACATTTGCTAGAAAAGAAGAAAGAAAAACATACAAAGAAGGTTCAAAAAGCAAAACTGCAGAGGTTTCTTTCCATTTGTCCAAAAGAAAAAGAAAAAAAATAGAATATGTTTTCATTACAGCCAATTTGGAAAAAGTCTGGCAGTTTCTTTAAAAGTTGAACATACTTTTACCATACCATCCGGGATATCTACCAGAGAGAAACAAAAGCACACGTCCACACACTCATGTCTGAGTGTTTTCAGCCGTTTTGGTGGCTAGGGCTGCAGACTGGAAACAGTCTAAATGTCCACCGATAGTGAATTGATAAGCAATTTGCAGTACAAACACAACTGAATGTGGCTCAGCAATAAAGAAAGACGCACTATTGATATAAACAACCATTGGACAACTTAAAAAATAATGCTGAATAAGAGAAGCCAGACAACAACTATAAACTGTGTATCATGTATATAAATTGAAACTGATCTAGCCTGAAAGAAAGCAGATCAGATGCTGCTGTAGTCTTGGGGATGGCTGTCTTGATTGTGATGACTGTTTTATGAATGTCATCCAGTTGTTCATCTTAAATGTGTACACTTTGCTGTCAATTATACCCCCAAAATCTGTAAAAATACCCAGCAATACTTTCCTCTGTGTAGTAAAAAAAAAAGAATATGCCTGTGTACCCAAGACCTGTGAGATAATTTAGAAGTTTGTAATAAAAATGACACAGTGCTCTTTTCATTTGAATGTTTAACACTGGTTAGGAAGGCCAGAAGATAGGAAAAATAATTTCTATTGTTCAGTCTCTTGTAATACATAACTACCTCATTGGATGTTATTGAACTTAAGTTTTATGGTTATTTGCAATGATTTCCCATTGATGATGTGTTATAGAGTAGGGTGTACCTTTTTATTCCTGCTACAGATATTCCTGATTTAGTCCGTGGGATAGGATCTGTCAACACCCCTAGCACTCAGAAAGAGTTGGGGAAAAGCATCTGTCCTTCCCCCTTCCATGCAGAAGTAACTTATCTGATGGATGATAGTGAAAGAAGCGGTTCTCTCTCTAAGTGACCTGCACGGAACAGGCCATATTCTTCCCTTCATTTCTCCTTCTTCGTGATAAGTGCACCTGAGTTGGGCCTCTTGTTCATCTGGCTTGATAGGGCTTGAGGCATTCTCAGATCTTTCATCCCTGTGACTAGGGGAGTCTCATCTGCAGACAGAAATCTCCTTGTTATATCTCTGGCAAGTCTAGATTCGAGGTGTGGTGGAAAGAGATCATCGAAAGCTGCGTTTGGCCTCAGGTCTGAGTCACATTCTACAGCCTAGCTAACAATAAAGTAAGTACTGTGATTCAACTTCAACCTCTGCATTGGTTTAGAATCCATAGAGGAAGATGTGATTAAAGAGATAATGGATCATAGTAAGCAGTGCTGATATCACAGTAATACTCTAGACGGGATGAAATGAGAGGCGTGTTGCCATGTTCCCAATGGAAGAAGAATCTTTCCACAAATATCATCAAAAGTAAAGAAAACACAAGGTGAAATTTCTGCCATCTTACTAAGTTAAATAGAGTTTCTTCCCCTTGTCTGGCATCTTGATACTACAATTATGAGAAGTATTATATTTTTAAATCAATAGATTCAAGAAAAAGATTAATCACACCTTTAAGCTAAGAATGTTGATTGATGGATGCTACACAGTTTTGATATGTGGAGGTAAGTTTTGTCATTCAGTTGCTAAACTAAGAATGATTTAGAAGAAGTGGAAGATTTAGGGAAGAATTATTACATAACATTTAAATGATTAAACCATTTTTCGATTATATTTTTCTGACTTCTTTATGATTCCAGTCCTGAGGCGTAAAAGCAAAAGGGATGTATCTAAAACCACCCAGACATCCTTTTTACTTTATCACACATCTCTCCTTCAGTTTATATACCTGTAGTGGAGGAAGGGTTGGACAATACCTCCACAGATGGAGCTGAGAGCACAGGCGTTCTCTGTAATGTGAACATATGCACCATATTCCCTCTGGGCTCAGATCTAAGGGCATGCCCTTGACACCCTCAACTCTCACTCAGTGGATCAGAACTGGGTTCCAGAGAAAATCAGAGCTCCCTGGACACCACTCAGGAGACTTGCATTTGCTATTTTTAACGTAACTCCCAAGTAGTAGTAATAATAGTAGTGATTGTAACAATAATTTCTTCGTGTAGTGCTTATCATGTGTCACGCGTAGCCTAAGTGCTTTACATGCATTGTTTTATTTAAATCTTACACCATGTTAATGGAAAATCTGAAACAAATTTTCATTTGTTAGAGATCTCCATTCCACATGATTCCACTTCTACAGTCTTGTGATCACTTTCTATAAGTTTCCAGCATATAATTGGTGTATTGATTTTGTTTTTTTCTTTTTTAAAAAAGCATAGCTTTTAAGGATGGTCCAAACTGTGGGCTATGTGTTCAAGACAAATGAACATGAGAGAGAGGAGACACACACACACACACACACACACACACACAGACACACAGACACACACACACAGAGACACACAGACACACACACACAGAGACACACACAGACACACACAGACACACACACAGAGACACACAGACACACACACAGACACACACAGACACACACACACAGACACACACAGACACACACACAGAGACACACAGACACTCACACAGACACACACAGAGACACACAGAGACACACAGACCCACACACAGAGACACACACTTACACAGACACACACAGACACACACAGATGCACACACACACACAGACCCACACACAGAGACACACACAGACGCACACAGATGCACACAAACACACAGACACACACACAGAGACACACAGACACACACACAGACACACACAGAGACACACACAGAGACACACACTCACACAGACACACACAGAGACACAGAGACACACACACAGACACACACACACAGACACACACAGATGCACACACACAGACACACACACAGACACACATACACACACACACACACAGATTGATTAAAATGATACCCACATAAATACTCTTAGTAACAAATAAGAACTGTCCTGATGGGCACTCGGAGTGCAGAAAAGATAGGTAGATGGCCTCATAGAGTGATACAGGTGCTCTCTTACCATCATTTCTTCATGTCATCCTGTACTGAGTGAGGCGCTGAAAGACTAAAGTGTGCTACCCAGATGGGGCAACTTTGAGAACAGTTTTACCGTGTACTTTCTGGAGTGTTCTTACCTTTGCCACCAAACCTAGAATTTCCACGACAGGTCCCAGTCTCCCACTAGCCTCGTTGATTCTCTGTCACTCTTTCTTTTCCTCTTTTTTCCTTCCATTTCCCTCATCTCCCTTCCACCATATTCATGTTTAAGCTCGCTGCTCCAATGCCTCTGTTACTTTTTTAAAAAATGGGGACTTAAGAAGGGCTCTCCAGTTGCAGCGGGGAAAAGTTCCAAATTCTTGGGTTGGACAGGAGGTGGCATTAAAATGGCTTAGAATGCAATAGTCTTTGCTTCATTTACTCTTAGCTCATGCTGAACTAGCCTTCTGATAAAACTGTCTGCTGTGCTGCAGAAAAGAGCCCTGAAGGTTGATTGGACTGTCTGAGAAACAACAGAATCACAGAACATCCGTGAGTAAAATGAGGGTGAATAAAGTGACTTACTCAAGCTAGAGATAGCTGGAGCCAAAGAAGAGCTGAACCACACAGCTTGTGTTTTCAGGGAAACATTTATTGCTGGAGAATCTTCCTCACCTGCAAAATGAGAGGCTGGAGAAGATCAGTCATCAGCACGAGGCCACCATAGTAACTGACGAGGCCGGAATTCACATGTCCAATCCCAGAGACCTGGTGGGAGAGCCAAGACCTGCTCAGGAGAGGCCAGACATGGGTGCAAAAGCCAGTATTGTATCTGCCTCCAAAATGCTTTTTGAGCAGCTAAGACTTTAAGTTCAGCAAGGACTCGTGATATATATGGTAGAACAATGATAATGTGACTAGAATCAAAGAAGCCCCACCACGCAGAGAAAGAGGCATCTTTCTCTCTTTATTGACAGCACTTCCTGCTATGCATATGTGGAGAAGGGTAGGGTGCCTTTTGTGAGGCTCCACACAAAACTGTGTGGGGAACAACACACTTGTTCATACCCTGCTCTCTCTTCCCATGATCTCTTCTACCCTTCAGTACCTCGTCTTTTATTCTCTTTAGCCTGAATGAATTACAGAAGAGGCTCAGTTCTGTTACTGCCATGATTCAAGATTTGGTATTTGCAATGGAGAAGCAATTGCAATGGAGGAATATATTGGCTTCCAGTCATTCTGTGTCAAAACATTGACCATTTTCTTCTGCCAGCTACTAAGGATTCTTGAGTTCTGAAATATGAGCAAGAACCACCTCTCTTCCCTCTGACTCAGGGTAAGAACCTGAAAATCTGCATTTCTCACACACTCCTTTAGCTAACTTTTGTGCAAATTAAAATTGATGACCACTCTGATACAGAGAAGGTTATGGATGGGAGCTAATGTAGGAGAATCTATTGAGAAGGATGAGGGAATGCTGCTGGTTTGTGTGGGCCAAGATGGTTTGGCAGGCTGGGAGGTCTTTTAAGGATTGAGAAGTTAATGAGGCAAGTCTTGGAGGCTCCTCCAGTATGTTCCTGCCCCAGCACATTCCGGCTCCTTTTCCCCTCCCCAACCTTAGCTCGGGATTGCTGTACACTGGGCTGCCTCCAATGCATGTGTGTTGCTGTCCTGCTGCTTCCCTCTTTCCCCCAGACACAGAGATGCTGAAGTGAGCTGCTTTGTGGCCCTTTGAGAGAAGCATTGATGATACATTTGCATTAACATCTGTCCATTTGTCTCCTGATACAGTCTGGGTGGCCTCATTTAAGTAGATGCTGCACACTTGTGGCCTTCTAATTATCTTCTGCACCTGTGTGGAGTCTCTGCAGCTGCTCTGGAGTCTCCAGGGCCCCCACCAGGCCCTCACAGGTTCCCAGCCCATCTGTCAGCCTCTCCATCCATTTGCTGACATGTGACTCAGCTGTAGCCAGAGCACAGGGGTCAGGCCTCCAGCCGCCTTTACCTGCTCAATCATCATAGCCAGAAATGGGGAATGAGCCTTGTGGAATGTGCTTCTGCCTAGCTTTGCTGAGGCTCATGGAGGCCACCCACCTGGGAATCTCGAGACCTTTTCCTTGGGAAGAAGAGAAAGGACAGCAAACATAGCTGGTGAGCTCCCTATGCCTAATGCCTGAGTAAGAATGAGAGCCCTGGGGTGTGGTTCCTGGGGCCAGAGACAACAAGAGCTCAGAACAGACTTGGTGGTGTGGCAAAGGAGACATTAGCATTTGCTTCAAAGCTCTTTCTTGTCTTTACTTTGTATCACCTCCTTTAAGCTAAAGTGGAGAATGGTTTTCATCTCGAAATGTTCCCGTAGAGCATATCCTGTACTGGCTAGCATCCTGCTGGGAGTGTTTCTCCCCATAGAAGTGGTAAGTTTGTGATAACCCTTTAGAGATCAGGGGGATGTGCTCTTTGAGTATAGTCATTTCCAAGACCTTAGACTCAAAGAGATGCGTCTCTGCACCCTGATAATAGGATTCACGAAAGACTGATGGATGTAGAGAGAAGGAAGGCTGGGAGCTAAATCTCTGGGCAAGCAGTGAAATAAAAGCTGTTAGGAAATTCTCGGTTATCAATAGAGTGGGGTTGCATCATCAACCCCACTTGTCAATGTGTGCTCATCTCTCTTAGGTTGGGCTTCCTAGAATAGAGCTTGAGAAAGACTCAAGACCATGGGATCGATTGAGGAAATGCTCTTTAGGAAGAAACCTATCAGAGAGGTGGGAAACAGGTGAGGTATATTAGTCCATTTGCATTACTATAAAGGAATACCTGAGACAGGGTAATATATAAAGAAAAGAGGCTTAATTGGCTCACAGTTCTGTGGGCATACAAAAGGTGTAGTGCTAGTATCTGCTTCTGGTGAAGCCTCAGGAAGTTTCCAATCGTGGCAGAAGGTAAAGGGAGAGCAGGCACATCACATGGCAAGAACAGTAGGAAGAGTATGAGAGTGGGAGGTCCCAGACTTTTAAACAACCAGATCTCTTGTGAACTAACTGAGAACTCACTCATCACCAAGGGCATGGTGCTAAAACATTCATGGGGGATCCGCCCCATGATCCAGTCACCTCCCACCAGGCCCCACCTCCAACACTGAGAATCACATTCCCACAAGAGATTTGGAAGGGACACACATCTAAACAATATCGACGAGGAAGGGAAAAGAGCTGAAGAAGGGTAAGTTCTCTAGCCTGATCCCTGAAAAGGAAGACTCCTGTGTTCCCCAGGCTTGACTTCACTCTTTAATGACTCCATGCTTCAATCCCCACCTCCCTTTAGCTTCGCCAGCTGCACCGAGTGCTGAATGTGGACAGTGTGTCTGTCTTCAAGGGCTCTCAGAGGTCCTCTCTGCATGCAGGCGAGCATCTGTGCCAGGGTGCAGGGTGCTATCACTGGACCACTTCTACACCTCGCACTGGGACGTGAGTTAGTTCTTGTCAGCGAGTCTCCACTCTTCAGCACACCAGTTTACAAATACATTTCGAGCCTAGTTTTCTAAACATCCTGAAATGACATTCTCCCCAAATTTCTCTTCTGGATGACAATGGTGGGTTGTTATTTTCCACAAATGGAGACGCCAACTTTGATTTTCTTTCAAAAATCCGCTTGAACTTACAGGACAGTTTTGTTCAATTTGATGTTCCTAAAAATGATTACTGTATTGAGGTTTTTGCATTCTAATTAAAGGTTAACTTCACCTCGGTTAAGATGATAAAACCAATGTGGATATGCCATGATTGATAATATGAGAATACAGATTAGTTTTAAAGTTGAAACCTTTCATTAATGTCATCTATTTGCTTAGTGTGTCTATTTGAGCATACATATAAAGGTATATTATATTAATGAACAAAGAAAGCATATGAATGATGAAAAAGAGTGCTGGTACCCTCAAATCCATGTTGGGAGTATTCGGTTAGCTTTTGACAAGAAGTCAGAAGAAGTTGTTCTCTACATTTTGTGTAATCTGCCCAGAACACAGAGAAGTTCTTTATCTTCCAAGAAAACTTTCACTTGAAAACCAGATAATTTCGTGTTGATTTTTGTCATGCTCTTGAATTATTTTATAAGGAAACAACAAAAGTTTCTTGCTTCTAAAAGGGTTAAAGCTCCTAGGTCACCTGCTATGTTCATTTAAACTATTTTATTAAACTAGTTTATTTAACTCTGGTTAATAAGGGAGCTAAGCCACAAGCGTTTTTCATTCTCAGGCCTCTACGCTTCCATCATAATCAAGTGGCCAATCTCCTCTGACAACTCTTTTTAAATGTAGTGCCCATTAGCAGGGTTGATGGAAAGGCTCTAGAGATTTGCTAAGGCTGCTCAGCAGCTATAATGTGTTTTACTTTCAGGATGATATTTGACCTGATCTGTATAAAGGAGTTACATATTTTCTTATTCATTAAAGAATAACAGTGTACTTTTTTTTTTTTTGAGATGGAGTTTCGCTCTTGTTACCCAGGCTGGAGTGCAATGGCGCTATCTTGGCTCACCACAACCTCCGCCTCCTGGGTTCAGGCAGTTCTCCTGCCTCAGCCTCCTGAATAGCTGGGATTACAGGCACGTGCCACCATGCCCAGCTAACTTTTTGTATCTTTAGTAGAGAAGGGGTTTCACCATTTTGACCAGGATGGTCTCAATCTCTTGACCTCATGATCCACCCGCCTCAGCCTCCCAAAGTGCTGGGATTACAGGCTGGAGCCACCGTGCCTGGCCCAGTGTACTTACTTTTGTGTATCTTTTTTGTTACTGTAATAAATTTGTCAACAGGTGGTTTTCTGTTCTCACCCTACTTTGTTAGATTGCCTACTCTAAGGTATAGGCAAGAAGTTGTGTCTTAACAAAGAGGGACAGCTTCAGAGCTTTGGCAAAAAGAACTGCACTGCGTATGGTAATTACTGACACTGTAAGAAATATGCTGACAGCTGCAGTTTCACAGAGAAGCTAATTTTGCCACCTTAAGCAGAGACCTGTCAGACTGTACTAGGGGGCATCGGTCAGGACTTCCAGGACTCTTGTAACTAAGTAGATGACTTAATAAAAGTAGACAGCGGATCAAAGATCTAACAAAACAAGACTTGGCTATGTGTTCAAAACAGTAGGGATAAGAGAAATGTTATTGTTGGCATTAATGCGTATTTGTTGGCATTGTCTTTAATGCACTACTTTTGAAGGGCATATGAGGAAGCCCTTTTTTATATTCTGAGAGTATCTTTAAGTTGATTTATTTAGCGAGCCATAGTTGTGCAAACTGCAATGAAACACTTCCCGTGGTGTCTTATTTCAATTGTACCCTCAGAATTCATGAAAGGCATTCTATGAAGAATCTTAATCTAGGCACCTAGTCAATGAATCACCATGGGAATGTAGTAGGAGAACGGCAATAGTAACTTGGGTGCAGGAGAATGTTTTTGCAATGGATTATGCTTAGTTATGATAACTGCCCAATTTTATTCTAACAGGTTATTGTTTAATTCCCACATTACAATTTTGTGAGAATTAAAGCAATAATCTATGAGAAAATTTTCATTATTTGATTTTAATTGACAATTATATTTACGGAGTACAATACACATTGACACGTGTATACGTGGTAGAATGATCAAATCAGGCTTATTAGCATACCCATCATCTCACACCGTTATCATTTCTTTGTAGTGAGAATATTTAAAATTCTCTCTTTTAGCTGTTTTGAGATCTATAATATGTTATTATTCATCATCGCCAGCCTACTGTGTAATAGCTCCACCAGAGCTTATGCCTGCCTGCTATCTAAGTAAAACTGTGTGCACTTTGCCAACATCCTCCCTTTCCCCTTGCCCACAACCAGCCCCGGGTGACCACCATTCTATTTTCCACTTCATGAGTTTGATCTTTTAGATTCCATGCGTAAGTGAGATGGAAGCTAACGGAGGAGAATCTATTGAGAAGGATGAGGGGATGGTGCTGGTTTATGTGGGCCAAGACGGTTTGGCAGGATGGGAAGACAGGATTCATGTCTGTGCCTGGCTTATTTCACTTAGCCTAATATTCTTTGGGTTCATCTATGCCGTCACAGATGGCAGAATCTCCTAAGGCTGAGTGGCATTCCATTCTGATAGGTACCACATTTTCTTCATTCATTCATCTATTGAGAAACACGTTGTTTCCTTATCTTGGCTATTGTGAATAATGCTGCAATGAGAATGGAAATGCAGATATCTCTTCAACATGCCTATTTTCTTTCTTTTTTTTTTTTGGATATAAACCTAATGGTGGGATTTCTGTGTTATATGGTAATTCTGTTTTTAGTTTTTTAAGGAACATCCAAACTGTTTTCCAAAATGGCTGCACTAATTTATAATGCCACGGATAGTGCACAGATGTTCCCTTTGCCTCACGTCCTTGCCAACACGTATCTTTACTTTTTTGATAACAAACCTAACAGCTGCTAGGTAATATCTCATTGTGGCTTTAATTTGCATTCTTCTGATAATTAGAGATGTTGAACATTTAAAAATATATCTGTTGGCCAATTTTATGTGTTCTTTTGAGAAATGTCTATTCAGGTATTTTTTTTTCATTTTAGGGTTATGTGTTTTCTTGTTATCTAGTTGTATGAGTTTCTTGTATACTTTGAATATTAGCCCCTTATCTAAGGTATGATTTGCAAACATTTTCTCTGAATTTGTGGGTTGTTTCTTTCACTGTGCAGATGCTTTTTCATGCTATGAAATCTGACTTGTCTATTGTTTCTTTGCATTGCTTGTGCTTTGGGGATTATAGTTAATAAATCATGGTCCAGACCAACGTAATGACGTTTCCCCCCTCTGTTTTCTTCTAGTAGTTTTATAGTTTTAGGTCCTACTTGTAAGTCTTTGATCTATTTTGAGTTGATTCTTGTATGAGAATGAGACAAGGGTTTATTTCCATTCTTCTAGGATGCAATGTTGGCTCAATATTCAAAAATCAATAAATGTGAATCGTATTAACAGAATGAAGGACAAAAATCAGATGTTTATCTCAGTAGAGTAGAAAAATCATTTGACAAAATTCAACATTCTTTAAAATAATAACTATCAACTAATCAAGTATAGAAAGAATGTTCCTCAACGCAATTAAGGGCAGATATGACAAGACCACAGTTAACACCATACTCCATGGTGAAAAGTTGAAAGCTTTTACTGTAAGATCAGGAACAAGACAAGATGCCCACTCTCACCACTTCCATTCAACACGGTACTGGAAGTCTCAGCCAGAGCAGTTAGGGAAGAGAAAGAAAAAGAAAGTATGTAAGTAACAAAAAAAAAAAAAAAGTGAAATTTATAGTAAGAAAAGAAGGTGCTATATCTTCCATAGCGTACATAACTGCCGGGCCTATCTCAGTCACTTGTTGCTTTTAGACCACAAGGCACACAAAATACACCACTGTACTTGGTAGCCCTTGTTGAAAAAGTGACATGTTGGTAAAATATCTGAAGGTAGTGAAGTAGCAAGCATTGCAGACGTTCTGGAGAAGAGTATTCCAGGCAGAGGAAACAGCATGAAAAAGACCTCAAGCAGGAATATGCACAATGTGGTTGAAGATTAGCCAGGAGGCCAGGAGTATGAAAGAGACTTGAATGAGTGGGAGAGTAGATGGAGATGAGATCAGGAAGTTATGGGGGACCTGACCATTTGGCTCCATGGGCCTTGTGGCATCCTTTGGCTTTTGCAAGTGAGACGAGAGCCTTCAGAGGGTTTTCAGCAGACAAAATATTAAAAGGCTCATTCAGACCATTATGTAAAGGAGTAAATATGGAAGCAGAGAAGCCATTGTAAAAATCCAAGGCAATCTATGTGTTGTAAGCAGTGGGACACAACAATGAGTGAAACGAAGGTCAGGACTTCATGTTGCTGACACTTTAATTTGGGGAGATGGATAATAAAACAAACCATCAGACTGATGCAACGTGTTAGGTGGTGACAAATAGTATGAAGGTAGTGGGTAGAGAATGATGGAAAGATGTCTGCCTTTAGCTGAAATGTAATGTGGCAGTAATCAATGTTCCTACTAAAAACTACTAAAAACCACCAGAACCAAAGATTTTTAAAAATATTTTTAAAAGCTGCTACTGAGTGCATCAAAATTGGAGGCAAAGAAGGAATCACAGAGAGATATATTCTGCAGCTGCTTTTCCCTTTGCTGATTGAACAAAGTGCCAAACAGGAGGCTCCATGAAAACAGAAATTGGATACGTCATTTCTTTGGTAGCACCTTCGCATAAATTCACCTCTAACCCATTGTAAAGCCAATGTCTTTTCGATGCCCTACAGGTCCTACAACGGGGCCCCCTTGTTAAATCTCTGATCATTTCCTATTATGATCCCTCTTCGCCCATCTGCTTCAGCTACTCTGAATTTTTTGCTGCTTCTCAAACATGACAAGCACACCTCTGACTTGGGGCCTTTGCACTCTCTACCTGGAATGCCCTTCTTCTAGCTATTAAAGAATGGTTGTCTCCCTGTCCTTCTTTACTCAATGCTGTCTTTTAATGGTTCCTTCTCCTACATACTATTTAAAATTATAATACCACTCCTAGAATTCCTTACCCCCCTTCTCTGCTTCATGTTTTTCTCTGTAGCATTAATCACCCTAGTCTTTACTATATGCTTATTTGTTTTGATTACTTTCTATTTAATTTCCCCAGAAGCTAAGCTATGTTGGGAATTTCTTTTACATTTTACTCACACTGTCTAAAACTGACACTGACCCATCTCAGGCCCTTGAGAAATACTTGAGTAAGTGAATGAGTGAATAACTTACATAGCACCAATGCTGATACATTTCAACCAGATAGGACTGATTTATTTCATATTGAAGAGAATGGCAGAAGATGTGATGAAACTTTTTTTTTGTTTTTAGGAAATATAGTGCTTTAGGGAATGAGTGGAGAGGAGCCTGGCAAACCCCACCAATATTTTCTTAACGTTTAAAGTGAAAGGTTGAAGACAGGGATGAGCTATAGAAGTCGGAAAAGCCTTTGCCAGCCACAGATCAACCTTGAAGGAGTCAGAAGAAAAAGTATGTGGTCAGGCTATTTTTCTAACCTGGTTTCCAAATAGCAGTTTGATCTTGCCTCAATGTTAGGGGAAGGCTCCCACCATGGAGTGAATAGTGGGAAAAAGTGAACACACTACCATGAACCATTTGCATGGCTATAGACAAATTTAAAGAGTAAGAAAAAGTATAAAATGTTATTCAGTCTCACTTAATAGCCCGTGAGCCTTTTGCATCCTTTCTCCGCTGTGACCTACTTATCTAAAAGTGGACCATCTTCAATCTTCAAATTACAACTCCTTCTTGAACATGATATTTCACCAACGTATACTGAGGTTTAATAAACTTTAGTCGGATAAGTAAGTGAAGCTAAATGTATGGTACACAGAATATATGCTTATACCCAATGGTGATACACAAAGTATCTGGCAATAGAAAAACGTCTAGACATAAGCCATCCAGAAAGAAGGACTCCCATGAATGACCAGTACACCCATCCCAGTGTATACTGGCTGAAAATCATCAGCACATTTATCACTATCACTGCGCTCCCTAACCCACCCCCTCTTCAACTGAGATTTAAACGTGGCTGTATGAGACACTGTACCAACCTGTGACAATGTCCTTAGCCCTTTGATTTTCAGCCTAATAAATTTCCTAATGCATTCATTCACTTAGAGAAAGCTAATTGGTTCACTTGCTAAGTCTGCCTTGATTATAGGCTTTTTAATGTTTTGCTGACCTTTTCAGTGAAGATTTTTCATCACTAGATATTAGTGTTTAAGTTTCACCCTAAATGTTCCCAGGTTCTAGGCCAATAAATAATTTGTATGCCCACTCAGTTTGAGCTTTTCATTATCTTGGCAAAAGTAATTTCTCAGAAAAAAAAATCATTTGCTAAAAAATTCTGCTTTTCTTATTAAAAAGAACTCGAAGTACAAGTATCTCCTCATTGATATAAATTTCCTCTCCTTCAAAATTAAATATAAAATTTTAATTAAGATACCCAAGGCAATAAAGTAAAATTATAATCCCTTTAAGTAGCCAATGAAATGGAACTGAAGAGGGAGGCATAGTGGATTTTTAAAAAATGATCTACCCAGTCTTGTAGAAAATTTTATTAACTTCCAAAAAAGTTAGCTAAAATAATATTTCTTCTTTATCGGAGGCAGCATTTTGCAACAAAGTTGTTATTATTCACTCAGTCGATATTAAAATAATACAATCAGCTAAAAGGAATGTTGTAAAATTTATGTCTGATCTGCTAATGAGCATATATCATCGCAGAGCATATATCATCTACTTCTGTGCCATTTTATTTAAGCATATCTTTCTAATTTTAGCATTCATTATGGAAGCAGAAAAAAATATTTAATTTTATTGAATGTAAATATGGCAGTGATGAGCAAATTGTATTTCAGCCATATGGTCCTATAATGTTCAGCATTTGTTCTGCAATATTCTAACACATACCATCCATATCTCCAATCTTCTTCCCCACCTACATAATGTTGTTTTACCCCAGTTGTTATGAAAAAAATGTTAAAGTTGTTTTTCCCCACTTGTTATAAAAATGTTTAAGTTATGAAAAATATTAAAGTTTCCATTTAGGAATTGTCCTCTCAACCCTCTCAATTAAACTATTAAATATATCATGCATTGTGAATAATAAATCAACTGTTCTAAACATCTCTTCTCATGCCAAGTTGCCAGGTATCTCCTTTTCAAAGTCAAGTAAGATTTAAAAAAATTAACATATGACTATAAAAATTTACAGTTAACAGGGAAATCATCATCTTGAAGATTAGAAGTAAGAGCAGTCTTTGAAAAAAATGACTTGTGATAGACAAGAAAATACAACTTAAAACACCAGGAAAGCTAATGTCATGAAAGGGAAATGACCAAGTCATACGTATTCATGAACACAGAGTATTTTTCACCTAGCACTCACTAAATAAATACATATCAATTTGGTAGCTGAAGAAGAAATTTCGGAACTAAAAGTAACACCTGGTTGTGCATAGCAACGCCCAAAACATCCTGGGTAAATTTTGTATTTAACAATAAACGATAAAGAGGTAGGTATGCAGGTGTGTAGGCAGATAGACAGATAGATAGATGATAGATAAATAGATAGATAGATAGATGATAGACTGATAGAAAGACAGATAGACAGACTGATAGATGGGTAGATTTGTTGGTTCTCTTTTCTAAAATTCTATGTAATAATATCCTTTTCCTGCTTGACAAAAGAAAGGCCCACTTTATCCCCATATGGAAAATCAATATAGTACATTATTACCCTTGTGCTATGGTTCAGATCTGTGTCCTTGCCCAAATCTTATGTCAAACTATAATCCCCAGCGTTGGAGGTAGGGCCTATGGGGAGGTGATTTGATTTCGGGGGTGGTTTCTTGTGAAGGGTCTAGCACCATTCTCTTGGTGCTATTCTCTTGATAGTGAGTTCTCATGAGATCTGGTTGTTTTAAAGCGTGTGGCACCTCCTCCCTCCCTCTCTCTCTCTCTCTCTTGCTCCTGCTCAGCCATGTAACATGCTGGCTTCTCCCTCACCTTCCACAGTAATTGTAAGTCACCTGAGGTCTCTGCAGAAGCTGAACAAATGCCAACATCATGCTACCTGTACAGCCTATGGAACTATGAGCCAATTAAACCTCTTTTCTTTATTAATTACCTAGTCTCAGATATTTATGTATAGCAATGTGATAATAAACTAATACAACTTGATATAAAAATCTCTGCAATGGCCGGGCGCGGTGGCTCAAGCCTGTAATCCCAGCACTTTGGGAGGCCGAGGCGGGTGGATCACGAGGTCAACAGATAGAGACCATCCTGGTCAACATGGTGAAACCCCGTCTCTACTAAAAATTACAAAAAATTAGCTGGGCACGGTGGCGCGTGCCTGTAATCCCAGCTACTCAGGAGGCTGAGGCAGGAGAATTGCCTGAACCCAGGGGGCGGACATTGCGGTGAGCCGAGATCGTGCCATTGCACTCCAGCCTGGGTAACAAGAGCGAAACTGTCTCAAAAAACAAAAAAAAATCTCTGCAATAATTCAGAATGATATTATCAGGATTAAGAAAGTGAATGACCCAAATGCCTTAATAGAAAACACTTTTGCAGATCGGGGAGGTAGCATCTGTTGCTTTAAATAAAATGAATGACAAGACATAGAGTTTGTAAAAAGTTGTCTGATGCTGAGAAATGCGTGATTTTTGGCTTAAAATATAAGAGTCTAAAGAACTGAGTGACATTGCTATACAAAATACTTCCTATTCCTATTTACCCCTTAATTTGCATTTCCTAAAATTTTATATAAATACATTGTTTTTAGTTGGATTTCTTTCACTCATCATAATGTCCTTAAAATTCAACCATGTTATTGTATCTTTCATGTATCAACCATGTTCATTGCTTTTTATTAATGAATGGTATTCAATGGTATGGTTATACCATAGTTTATTTATTGATTTGTCTATCAATATGCATTTGGGTTGATTTTGGCTATTACAGGTAAAGCTCCTCTGAACATGTGTATTCAAGTCTTTGTATGAACATAGGTTTTCTTTCCCCTCCGTAAACATCTAGCAGTGGAATGGTAGATCATACAGTAGGTACATGTTTAACACTTTAAAAACGGCCAGACTATTTTCCAAAGTTGTTGCTCCGTTTACTTTCTTACCAGAACTATGTGAGAGTTGTAGCTCTGCCACATCCTCACCAATACCTGGTGTAACTGTTCATTAGTTTTAGCCATACTAATAGGAGGATAGTGGTTTTAATATTTAATTCCATAATCTCTAATGGTGCTGAGCATTTTTGTATGAGTTTATTTGCCATTTCTATACTTTATTTGGTGAAGGGTTTATTCAAGTATTTTTTTCCTTGGATTGTCTATTTATTATTGAGTTTCATGAGTTCTTGATATATTCTGGATATAAGTCCTTTATTAGGTATATGGCTTGCAAATATTTTCTCTAAGTCTGTGACTTTTTCCATTTCCATAATAGACTCTTCTGAAGAACAGATATTGTGAAACTTGAACTTCAATTCTTATTATTGTTATTATTCATACTTCAAGTTCTGGTATACATGTGCAGAACGTGAAGGTTTGTTCCATAGGTATACATGTCCCATGGTGCTTTGCAACACGCATCAACCCATCATCTACACTAGGTATTTTTCCTAACGCTATCCCTCCGCTTGCCCCAGTCCCCCAACAGGCCCCAGTATGTGATGTTCCCCTCCCTGTACCCGTATGTTCTCATTTTTCAACTCACGCTTATGAGTAAGAACATGCGGTGATTGGATTTCTGTTCCTGTGTTAGTTTGCTGAGAATGATGGTTTCCAGCTTCATCCATGTCCCATGTTCATGAATAATGAAACATGAATTCATTATTATAAGCAGAAAATTAAAACAGACTCGCCTGACCCCTTCAACACTTGGGTTGAAAATATCTTCACCTAAGTACACAATTTATTGCTCTCTAATTTTACTAAGTTTTCTGACATTATGTAACAAAGATTGCTTTTCCTCTAGTTTACAATAGCTTGCTCCTCACTGTTTTTTTCCTTTGTGCCTATTATCAAAGCCAGACAAAGACAAAAGGGAAATTAGAGACAAATATCCATCATGAGCATAGATACAAAACCCAGAAATATTAATTAGCAAATCATATGCAGTGCACATAAAGTGAGTAATACATCACAGCCAAGTGAAGTTTATCACAAGAATGAAAGGTTGGTTTAACATTCTTAAAACAATCAAATAATTCACCATATTAACAAACTAAAGATTAAAAGCCATATGATCATCTCAATAGATGCCAAAAACAATTTGATATTCTCATCCCAATAATACTTAGCAGTCCAGGTCAGTGTATTTCTCAGAATAGAAAGACCCTGGGCCGGGCGCAGTGGCTCAAGCCTGTAATCCCAGCACTTTGGGAGGCCGAGGCGGGTGGATCACGAGGTCAAGACATCGAGACCATCCTGGTCAACCTGGTGAAACCCCGTCTCTACTAAAAATACAAAAAATTAGCTGGGCATGGTGGTGCGTGCCTGTAATCCCAGCTACTCGGGAGGCTGAGGCAGGAGAATTGCCTGAACCCAGGAGGCGAAGGTTGCGGTGAGCCGAGATCGCGCCATTGCACTCCAGCCTGGGTAACAAGAGCGAAACTCCGTCTCAAAAAAAAAGAAAAAAAGAAAGATCCTAACATCAGGCCAATATTTAGATGGCCAAAAATGAGCTAGTGGCTGTTTAAGTGTCTAAGGAAAAAGGCTGCAAAGACTTGGATAATGATCTTTTCACATCGAGCTCCGTGAGCCCTCTGTCAGGAATGGGGGATGGGAGAAGTAGGAAGGAGTCATCAGGAGATATCCATTTCAACAAAACATTTCCATTGTTGTCATCAGTACATCACAGAGATCTTTGTCTTAAAGAAATCAATGAGAGAGGGCTGGGAATAGCTCAAGAGCCTTCAGACATCTTTTAATGTTGTAATGAAATGAGTGAATCTCAGTTTGTAACTTAAAAATCTTTCTGCTGAAAATTTGAACAATGCTCTTTGGACTTGCTCTTCTGTAATGAGACAATGAAGGGTATTGATTAGTCCCAAAGATGTTTCTTCATAAAATTCCTTCTTTTTTTTTTTTGTATATTTCCCTACAGCCTCAGAATATGTACTCTGATGTTGGCCTTTGAGACAACAGCTGAAGAGTGTCTTCAATTAATACCATGGGAAAAGGCCAGGAGTGAGATTATGCCTGTAATCTCAGCACTTTGAGAAGGCGAGGTGGGCAGATCACTTAAGACCAGGAGTTCGAGACCAGCCTGGACCAACATGGGGAAACTCCATCTCTACTAAAAATACAAAAAATTAGCTGGGTGTGGTGGCTTGCACCGGTCATCCCAGTTACTCAGAAAGCTGAAGCAGGAGACTCGCTTGACCCCAGGAGGTGGAGGTTGCAGTGAGCCGAGATGGTGCCACTGCATACCAGCCTGGGTGACAGAGCTTGACTCTGTCTCAAAAAATAAAGTAAAATAAAATACCATGAAGAAGGGCAAACAGTGGATTTGTTCTAATAACAATAGAGGCTTGAAACTAGTTATAGCCCTGCTTTCTACTCATTTGACCACTGCTTACAGTGAAAACTACACTTCTTAACCCTGCCCACAAGGTCCTACAATTTCAGCACTTCCTCCTGTGACTCTGCCCTTGTTCTCCAAGCTTCAGGTACCATTTAGTTCCTCAAAATCATAAAGTTTTCCTAAATGTCATGCCTTCAGACATGTTTTTCTATCTGAGATGTTCTTCCTCTCACTTCCCACCTGATTGGTTCATATTCATTTTCAGGTCTCAGCTTAAATATTTTTCTCAGATATACCTGCCCTGAATACAGCTGCCCTGCCTAGGAATTGTTTTCCATTACACTTTCTCTTAGCAGTTAGCAGTATTTCCTCATAGCACTTAGCATGACTTGTGGTTTCCATCCATTTGTGATCTTTTACTTGGTATATTCTCCCCACTAGGTTATAAACTCCATTCAGATCTTGGCCTAAAAGGAAGAGCCTGAGGCACAAAATATAATTTAAAGAGTTTACTTGGCCAGGCATGGTGGCTCACGCTTGTAATCCCAGCACTTTGGGAGGCTGAGGCAGGTGGATCACCTGAGGTCAGGAGTTTGAGACTAGCCTGGCCAACATGGTGAAACCCCATCTCTACTAAAAATACAAAATTAGCTGGGCATGGTGGCGGGCACCTGTAATCCCAGCTATCTGGGAGGCTGAGGCAGGAGAATTGCTTGAACCTGGAAGGAGGAAGTTGCAGTGAGCCAAGATTGTGTCACTGCACTCTACCCTGGGCAACAAGAGCAAAACTCCGTCTCAGAGAAAAACAAAAGAGTTTACTTGAGTCAAACTGAGAACAGCTTCCGGGGAGACTAGACCCAAGTAACCTTGGATATTTGCTCCCTTTGGCTTTTGTTACAAGCAGGCTTTCAACAGCAAAAAGGGGGTCAAAGAGTGGGCCAAAATAAAATGATTTGTCAGGAATTTGCAGCGGTTTAAATAAATAATACTGATTAGTGATTGGCTATACTCTGTTAAGTTACGTGGTGTAGGCTATGTGTCAGGTGCGGCATTATTAGGTTAATTTATAGGCATTTGTGGCAATAACAAGCAGTTTCAATAGATAAATGCATAGCTCAAAGAGGGGAGTAGGAAGTGATTGCTGCCTCATTAGAATGCCTCTCTGAGCCTGGTAATTTGAAAGACTTCCCATTCCTCAGATAAAAGTATTTTTCTTTCCTCACAGGCAACTATAAAGCAATGTCCACTTTAGACACCATTGAGTCTCCAGTGCATAAACAATCACTACTATGTTGAAAGTACTTAATAAATATTTACTGAGTAAATATTGAATTGACTACCACTATCTTTTATTATTCTAAGATCTGATCCAAAATGAATACCTCAGTTTTAAGCCTCCTAAAAATATTACCGTATTTATCTTTTAACAGCATAGCATATCTATTAAAATGCTTACTAGAATGCTAATAAAGTTGTTGCAGCTTAAAATAATAAGGCCTAGGTTTTGAATGCAAAGATGGACTGCAGTGTTAGAGACTCCAGCAGCCACAGCACCTGTCCTATCCAGCATTAGCACCGTGAGTTGTGACCACATACGATCAGATAGCAAAGGATAAAAATAGCTTTCCAACAACTTCCAATAAACTCTTTTACCTTTTTGTACTTTCTCCACACATTGTCTCATAAAATGCTTGTGTAGTGAGAAAGTTAATAATTTGATTTTTTTTTTAGCGTTCTCTTACTGTATGTTGGCTCAGTTGTAACAATTAGCTTAAGAAATCCAAGAAATTTGTGATAGAGTTTGTCTACTCAGCTATGAAATATAAGATTATAAATAATAATTAGTTATTTATGGGTTAGTGTCCATTAGTTGTCTTCTAATTGTTTGCCATTTGAAATAGCATCTCAGAGCTGGGGTTACAGGGTTGAAATTTCCAGTCTGCCATTGCATGGCTCAGCCTTACCCCTGCAGCTTCCATTGTGCAGTTGCTGGACAACTATTATGTCCAGCTACACTGTGACAATGACAAGAAAATTAATATTGACCATTTTGCTCCTAGCTTACTGGTGTGTTTAATTATTGGCACAGTGAATACTACTTTGATGTCCTAAGATATCAATATGTCTATTAGATAGCAATATCTAAGACTCAGAATCCAAAAATTAAATGAGATCTATCTGAGAGCAGCCCAAACTGCAAGGACAGCATCATAACTTTAATGTGAAGACACATGATTTAATAAATAATTTGTGGGTTGGGGAATGGTTCAGAATTTGAAATTAGAGTGACTCCAGGAAACCTCACAATCAGATTTCTCTAGCTAAAATGTATGGAAGAGTTTTTTTCTTTTATTCTGAGAAACCCGTGGTGTGGTGAACATTTCTGGATTCCAAGGCGTCCCCGTGACCAATAAAGGGCAAAGGGCAGAGAAATGGATTAAGTCACCCTCCAGCCTTCTTGAGAAATCAGAAGAGGTTGTTGGCGCTGGAGCACAGCGGGAGAGGTTGTTGGCGCTGGAGCACAGCGGGAGAGGTTGTTGGAAGAGGTTGTTGGCACTGGAGCACAGCGGGAGAGGTTGTTGGAAGAGGTTGTTGGCACTGGAGCACAGCGGGAGAGGTTGTTGGCGCTGGAGCACAGCGGGAGAGGTTGTTGGCGCTGGAGCACAGCGGGAGAGGTTGTTGGCGCTGGAGCACAGCGGGAGAGGTTGTTGGAAGAGGTTGTTGGCGCTGGAGCACAGCGGAAGAGGTTGTTGGTGCTGGAGAGGTTGTTGGCGCTGGAGCACAGCGGGAGAGGTTGTTGGCGCTGGAGCACAGCGGGAGAGGTTGTTGGCGTTGGAGCACAGTGGGAGAGGTTGTTGGCGCTGGAGCACAGCAGGAGAGGTTGTTGGCGCTGGAGCACAGCGGAAGAGGTTGTTGGAAGAGGTTGTTGGCGCTGGAGCACAGCGGGAGAGGTTGTTGGAAGAGGTTGTTGGCGCTGGAGCACAGCGGGAGAGGTTGTTGGCGCTGGAGCACAGCGGGAGAGGTTGTTGGCGTTGGAGCACAGCGGGAGAGGTTGTTGGAAGAGGTTGTTGGCGCTGGAGCACAGCGGGAGAGGTTGTTGGCGTTGGAGCACAGCGGAAGAGGTTGTTGGCGCTGGAGCAGAGTGGAAGAGGTTGTTGGAAGAGGTTGTTGGCGCTGGAGCACAGCGGAAGAGGTTGTTGGCGCTGGAGCACAGTGGAAGAGGTTGTTGGAAGAGGTTATTGGTGCTGGAGCACAGTGGAAGAGGTTGTTGGAAGAGGTTGTTGGCGCTGGAGCACAGTGGAAGAGGTTGTTGGAAGAGGTTGTTGGCACTGGAGCACAGCGGAAGAGGTTGTTGGAAGAGGTTGTTGGTGCTGGAACACAGCAGAAGAGGTTGTTGGCGCTGGAGCACAGTGGAAGAGGTTGTTGGAAGAGGTTGTTGGCGCTGGAGCAGAGCGGAAGAGGTTGTTGGAAGAGGTTGTTGGCGCTGGAGCACAGTGGAAGAGGTTGTTGGAAGAGGTTGTTGGTGCTGGAGCACAGTGGAAGAGGTTGTTGGCGCTGGAGCACAGCGGGAGAGGTTGTTGGCGCTGGAGCACAGCGGGAGAGGTTGTTGGCGCTGGAGCACAGTGGAAGAGGAAGAGGTTGTTGGCGCTGGAGCACAGCGGAAGAGGTTGTTGGCCCTGGAGCACAGCGGGAGAGGTTGTTGGCGCTGGAGCACAGTGGAAGAGGAAGAGGTTGTTGGCGCTGGAGCACAGTGGAAGAGGTTGTTGGTGCTGGAACACAGCAGAAGAGGTTGTTGGCGCTGGAGCACAGTGGAAGAGGTTGTTGGAAGAGGTTGTTGGCGCTGGAGCAGAGCGGAAGAGGTTGTTGGAAGAGGTTGTTGGCGCTGGAGCACAGTGGAAGAGGTTGTTGGAAGAGGTTGTTGGCGCTGGAGCACAGCGGAAGAGGTTGTTGGAAGAGGTTGTTGGTGCTGGAACACAGCAGAAGAGGTTGTTGGCGCTGGAGCACAGTGGAAGAGGTTGTTGGAAGAGGTTGTTGGCGCTGGAGCACAGTGGAAGAGGTTGTTGGCGCTGGAGCACAGCGGGAGAGGTTGTTGGCGCTGGAGCACAGCGGGAGAGGTTGTTGGCGCTGGAGCACAGTGGAAGAGGAAGAGGTTGTTGGCGCTGGAGCACAGTGGAAGAGGTTGTTGGCGCTGGAGCACAGTGGGAGAGGTTGTTGGCGCTGGAGCACAGCGGGAGAGGTTGTTGGCGCTGGAGCACAGTGGAAGAGGTTGTTGGAAGAGGTTGTTGGTGCTGGAGCACAGCGGGAGAGGTTGTTGGAAGAGGTTGTTGGCGCTGGAGCACAGCGGAAGAGGTTGTTGGCACTGGAGCACAGAGGGAGAGGTTGTTGGCGCTGGAGCACAGCGGAAGAGGTTGTTGGCACTTGACCACAGCAGGAGAGGTTGTTGGTGCTGGAGCACAGCAGGAGAGGTTGTTGGCATTGGAGCACAGCGGAAGAGGTTGTTGGTGCTGGAGAGGTTGTTGGCGCTGAAGCACAGCGGAAGAGGTTGTTGGCGCTGGAGCACAGCGGGAGAGGTTGTTGGCGCTGGAGCACAGCGGGAGAGGTTGTTGGCGCTGGAGCACAGCGGGAGAGGTTGTTGGCGCTGGAGCACAGCGGGAGAGGTTGTTGGCGCTGGAGAGGTTGTTGGCGCTGGAGCACAGCGGGAGAGGTTGTTGGCGCTGGAGCACAGTGGAAGAAAACCAGCATGAAGCTTGCTTGACATCAGGACCCATATTTGGGAAAATCAGCAATCATAGCTAAGAGCTAAACAGACATAAGGAGAAAAGATACTAACAAAAAGACAGGGAGGCTCAAAATGAATGATACACTGGACTTCCATGCCCATGAGCAGGTCAGGGACTGAATGAAGTCTCATGTGGGTGAGGTGAGTATGTTTTACAAGCTTATGTCATCCAGAAATTTCCACTGGCTATTTTCAAACTCCATGCATAATATTCAATATATGTATAATGTGATATTTCTGTGGATCCACTTGCCTGGCACAGAAAGGCAAACCTCCATACTGAGGTTTGCAGCAGGAGAAAGAAGGATGTTTATTTGCAAAGTATCAGGCAAGGAGAATCAGGTAGCTCACCCTGAAGACCCAACTTCTCCAATGGCTTACAGGTGAGGGTTTTTAAAGGCAGGGATTACAGGCAAAGTCAGAAATCAATAAATGGAGATTACACATTTGTTTGACCTAAAAGGGCAGGACATCTTGAAGCAGGGCATGTAAGTCATAGGAGGACTCCAAGATTTTCTAATTTGTCATTGGTTAAGGAGGTCAAGCTTTGTCTAAATTAGGTGTCAGCAGAAAGGAAGGTTAGCTCCGGCCCATGGGTATGGCTTCTTTCACAAAGAAATTTAGAACAAAAAATGGTCAGAGTTCAGTCCTCAGCTATCCGTGATCTGAGGTCTGTGTGCCAGTGGATCCGTTTGGTGGGGATTTGGGTTTCTGAAAAGCAACTCAGCACTGTATGTTGAGATGTTATCTTTTGTTTCTATAGGGAATCAATCATCTTGTGAATCTATCCTCCTCAACTGTTGTTTTAAATATTATTACCCTTTGCTTATTAAGTTGCTCATTTATTTCTCAGGGATTGCTGGGTACCTGGAATTTTCCTTGAAGGAACTCAAGATTTTCCTTTTTTTTTTTTTTTCCGTAGAGGGGCCCCTGCTCCATCTCATTTTCTGTTATTTAAATTACGCTTGTCCGATGTTTTAAATAATTTTTGAAATGTTGGAAAAGGGTATTGTGGTACCTGGCAATGTTTAATAAAAATCATCTGTGTTTTTTCATCCTCTTATTTCCTAGAGTAACATTCAGTTTATCCACTTTTTAATGTAGCACAATTCTGCCCATACCCAAGTCCCTGGGTCATCCTCTTTCCAGGGAGATCATCCTGTTCCCTAACTGTTGAGTTATATTTCTTCCAACAAGTGACATTTAGGAATATTGAGAGTTATTTATGCTCATTCTTGGGATACATAACACCATATTTAGGCTAGTGTGAGTGTTCAGGTTGCCCATTCCAGATACCATTTACGGAGCCATTGGGTTCATCCCTCAGCTGCTGTGAGTATTGGCTGCTAACGGCTCCCCGAAGTTCCCTTCCGCTGAGAAGAATCACTTTTGGCCAAGGCGACTCCACTCTGGAAACGGCTGGGAAGTTATGTCTTCTCCTCACAAGTAGCTCATGGCCAATGGCTAATATATGACTGAATTACCGAATTGTTTAAAAAGGAGAAGGCTGAGCAGAAGGATACAGAAAATAGCAAAATGACTGTTTCTTCCCCAGGGGCCATCCTTTATAGCTTAGCCAAATGGCTCACCTTCAGTCATTCTTCTGCCCAAAGGGATGAGGCGTAACATCTACACCAACTTCCACTTCCACGACGGGTAGAAGGCAAGGCAATGGGCTGAGCAGGAGACAGAATCTAAAAGCTGAAAAACCCTGGAAAGGGTAAGAAAAGTCATTTCTGGGGCAGGTGGTGGGGACAACTGGCAGCAAGAATTATGGAGACTGCATTGGAGCACACAATCCTCCTTGGGAAGTCCAGGGTTAGAGGTTCAGTAATTAAAAATGCATCTGGAACCACTGCAGAAGCAGAACTAAAATTAGCTGCAACTGATAATAAGAACACTTACATAAAAATGACAATAAAAAAAAGTAACAATAGCTACTGTTGATTGAGCACCTGCCAAATGTGAGGTTCCGTGCCAGATTATTTACATTTATTCATCATGATTCCTGCAATAAATCTGTAAGGCTGGACTGAGCCAATGCTCATCTCTTTTCACAAGGCCAGCTTGCCTCCTCTTCCATGACAAACACCCACAGGAAAGAATACAGTGAAATGGGCAGAAACAAAAGGGAGCTGGGACCTCGAGTATCATTTCCACCTCCTTAGTGCACATGCCTGGATGTGCAGGCAACAATTAGTCGCTCAATAAATATTTGAAAAGGAAATGAACAACTAGAAGTTTAGATAACAAATGTTAATAATGGTTAATTTTGGATGGTGGGGCCAGGAGCTGCATTTCCTTTGTGTTTTCCCCAAGTTTTCTGTATCAAATTTATACTTTTATAAATCATAAAATTAAAAACACATATAGCTATATACCAACATTTAAATATTTTGAGAATTATGATTAATTATTAAATGAAGAGGTGTTTTTTTTTCATATATACACAAGGCCTTCCTGGATGTCACTTAGGCCTCAACTTCATACACACAGATTATGGGTTGCATAAATGCCTCTTAAAACATCTACTTTTGACACGAACTACAGCAGAGTGCCATTGTGAAAACCAGTCTGAATCCCAAATCAAGGGCTGCTGCAGCCTTTTCCAGAGGAAGAGGACTGCTGTTTGGGGCACCCTCTCTCCTGATCTCTTGAAAAGGAGCTTCTATTTTTGTTTATGGACACGCAGGTATCTTTGAAAGAGAAAGAGTCCTAAACATGTCCCTTAAATCACTGACCTGTGTTTCTTAACAGCCAGCAATGAACAAAGGAATTCCCAGCAAACGTGATGGCAGTCAGATTGAAAAATTAGTAAGCTAAGACAGCTACTTAATTTCGAATATGCCTGAGTGTCATGGCTCAGTTTTCTGGAATCGCCCCCTAAAATTCTATCCTTACGTTGGATAAATGAAAATGCTCTGGAATGTCACTTTCCGTTCCTCAGCAAACCACTCTCTGACAAGAAATTGATCCTCTGCCAGCTGACCTTGACCCAGAAGCTGAATCATGCTTCCGTTGTTCATAGAGAAAGGAACTGAGGCTCAGAGAACTTCTGCCAGGGAGTACAGCTCATTGAAAGCAAGTCTGAAATAAGTGACCAGGTTTCCTGACTGTCTTCTGCTATTTCTGTGGTAGCCATGGAAGAGGAGTTGGTCCTGGATCTTCTGGAAACTTCTGAGTCCAGAGGTTACTCCACACTCTTCTCTCACTGGACCCTCTTCATCCACACACCAACACCTGCTTCCTTGAAGGATCTAACCTGTGGCCCACCTTTCCTTGTAGCTTCTTTCCATCCCTAGTCCGCAGCTGACATCTCTCCTGCCTGCTTGTAGTGGGTGAAGGTTCTCCCTCCTGTGCTTCCTTGGTACCCCACAGAGCTCCGGGACTGGCCCAGACCTTTGAAGACCACTTATCTCTGACCCTCTTTTCTGCAGGTAGTGCCTATTTGAGTCTCCTTTCTGGGTGAATGCTTTTTTCAGCTGTAGTTTAATGAATCTCAAGCCAGACTCTGCCCAAGTTGCTTCAGTCAGGAGCTTAAAAACAACACATCTCCCACCACTTGCTGCTTGCTATATTCTCAGCCCTGCCCTTTTGACAAGATAACATTTTATTTTACATTATTTTGCCATCATTATAATTGTGGGATCCTGTCCCTTTAGGCATCTCTCTCTCTCTCTGTATTTATTTATTTTTTTGGCGACGGGGTCTTGACTCTGTCGCCCAGACTGGATTGCAATGGCACTATCTCGGTTCACTACAACCTCTGCCTCCTGGGTTCAAGGGATTCTCCTGCCTTAGCCTCCGAAGTAGCTGGGATTAAAGGTGCCTGCCACCACACCCGGCTAATTTGTGTATTTTTAGTAGAGATGGGATTTCTCCATGTTGGTCAAGCTGGTCTCGATCTCCTGACCTCAGGTGATCCACCTGCCTCGGCCTCCCAAAGTGCTGGGATTACAGGTGTAAGTCACCACACCCGACCCCATTAGGCCTCTTTTGAGATCCTATCTCTGATACGCCAGCCCCCTTCTCCTCTGGGCTTGGGGCCCTCACTTGTGGGGCCTCCTAGAGAAGGGATTCTTGCCTCTGACCTGACCCTACCAGTTTCTGGTTTGCATTAGATTAAACCACATTATTCACATTTCTTTTTATCTATAGTACCATCAATTTCATTTGGTTTAACCTAATATAGGGAAGTCCTACATGAACACCAAGACATTAGGCAGTGTAGAATTGTAATGATGAAATTTGAAAGAAAGGTTGATATCTTCCAGATACTATACTTTCATTTTTAGAGGACTTGACTTTTCTAGCCACATACCTACCATATATAGTCACACATCCTCGTGTACATATGAGTATGTGTGTAAGCATGTTTGTCTTTCTACTTGTTTTTATTTTCACTGACTACACTTTACAATGGAAACAACTATAAAGATGAAGCCAAGGCCCTAGGTCCTGTACTCTCAGCAGACACAGGGCTCTCATTCATAGCTGTGCTCTGTGTGGGTTGACACTAGCAAGGACCACAGTCTTCTGCGTCCTGAAGTGGACCTAGCAATGTCATTCTGCAGTAGACCTGGTTCCCTGCCAAGGTCGCAGCCAAGCTCCAGAATAGAGGAGATAGCACTTCTGTCTGCTTAGGAGGAATTTTTGGTTCAGTCACCACAGGAGGTCTCAAAAGTGAGGCTGAAGCAATTTGCAATTAGACATTCTCATTTGCATTTTTCTTACTAACAGGTATTTAGAGAAGGACTTTAGATACACGGGTTGATGATCTGGGAACAGGGACTGCTTCTGTCTACAGACCTGCAGGCGGAGGGGATTTCAGCAGAACTATCATTTAAATACTTAAGGGAAAACACTCAAAAAGCAGACACTTCATCTCTGTTTTTTGTAGCAGTATTTTCTGTCCTCATGACTTTACTGTAGCAGATGTTGGATTTCTCTACATGTTATTAGGTGATCTTAGATGAAGCACTCACCCTCTCAAAGTTTTCACATCTGTAAAATTAAATATGTTCCTCATAAGATGGCTGTGCAGACTATGTGAGATGCTGTTTACATTCTAGTGGAGTGGGCAGGCAGCACACAGATGATTACACTGAGAAGTGTTTTGTTGTCATTGTGACGAATGATGTCAAGAAAAAATTCAGGGTACTGTGAGAGGGACTAATGGGGACCTCCTTTGTTCTGGGGTACCAGAAGAGGCTCTGCGTCTTAGAAGCCATGTGTTAAAGCATGATGCCATGACTAGCTTGGGCAAAGTGTAAGACTCTGTCTTTATAGAAAATGAAACAACTTTTTAAAAAAAAGACAAAAAAGGAAGGATGTCATTATATCCAGTTCAGAAAAATACAAGGGCCTTGAAATCACTGCAAAAGTTTAGGATCTTCCTTTTCCTTTTGGTAAAGGAAGTAGATAAGAACCCATGGTTATTAATAGATGTTTCTGATTCTCTGTTAGTGTTTCTAAATGCACTTGATTAAACAGAATAAAAGAATTGAGTAAATTAGTAGAAGGTTTCTACTTCTATGCAGGATTCTACAATGGCACTATTGATGTTTTGGGCCAGATAATTCTTTCTTGTGAAGGACTTTCCTATGCAATGTAGAATATTTAGCAGC
The DNA here is from genome assembly GCF_049354715.1 of Callithrix jacchus. Classification (NCBI taxonomy): domain Eukaryota; kingdom Metazoa; phylum Chordata; class Mammalia; order Primates; family Cebidae; genus Callithrix; species Callithrix jacchus. Next base: position 77,551,123 of record NC_133518.1, read on the forward strand.
ACACCTGGCCTCTACCCACTCCCTGTCATGACAATAAAAAATATCTCCAGACATTGCCAAATATCTTCTCATGGGCAAAATCCCCCCAATTGGGAATCACTGCTCTAGTAAATTCATCACTGATTCACATAGCACTTGGGGTACAGAAATCAGTAACAAGTAGCCCTCCTTATTTAAAAACCGGAGAGAATGTTTAAAAAGGAGCAAAAACGAAAAGTTAGCTGAATTTTGGTCAAAGTCTGGGGTACATTATTTGGCATGATAAATTCCACCTGATATCTAACTGTGCTGAGTCACGGTATCGTCAACTTCATTGAGCTGGGACAAGGTTGTCCAGAATCCCTGCCCCTGAGTGGCTCCAGATTGGGCTGATCAAAAGAGAAATCTGAACAAAATTTTGGAGACAAAAATAAAGCAACAGCCATTATTCTTCAAGGGACTTCGGGATCTGCTAGCGAGATGGACAGATGCAAAGGTGCGCAGTCAGCTCCAGCTTGGCCTCGTTCTTCCCTCATTGCCCAGTTCTTGGCAACAGTTGGTCCTGCTGACCAACTGCAAGCCCAGCTCACCAACTTGCCTGTGGAAGCACAGAGGTGGTAGTCTCACAGGGGCAACCACTCTCTGTCCATGACACGTCTACTTTGGTAACTGGACGTGCTTAAGTTTCCCTGCAAGCTCTGACTTGTCTACTGAATAGTGCTTCGGGAGGTATAGTTAGGACTCATTCTCTGACCCCATGGCTCCAGTTCTTTACTTCTTCCTGAATTTTATTTCCCCAGCAACCCTTATAATTGGGTAACATGCAATTTTTATACTAAATCCAATCCTTTATTCTAACACATTCATTGTCTCAGAGTGACTGAACTTTGGTAACATCACTCTATGTCTTCTTAGCTTCCCCAGAACTCGAATTTCAGAAGCCACTGCTACCTAAGCCAATTGTTTTTCATAGCCATCCCAAGGGAAGACACTTGGGACATGAATCATCACTCAGAACTGAGGCTGAGAGGCCAGGCAAGCAGTCAGCTTCCTTCCTAATTCAATAGGTGCTAATCCATTTATCTCTACTATAAGGGCATGCCTGCTTCAAGAGCTCAATTTGCTTTGCCTGCACTAGAAGACTGTGGATGAGAAGAAAATGAACACTTTCTAAGGCTGAAAAAGTAAAGCTTTCCAACGAGCAGCCCCGGGCTTAGGACTTAAGCTGCTGTGTTAAGTTCAGCAGAGCAGGACCCACCACACCCCCAGATGAAGGTGGTAACCACATGGCAACCTTGGGTTTCCCCGTGTCTTAGATCAGGTTCTCCAGAAACAAACCCAGAAAAGTTGAATAGAAGCAAGTTGTCCACTTAAGAGATGTTGAAAGGCAACACTGAGATAGGAGTGGGGAAGTGAGGCAGGACAGGGCAGGTGGCCAATAAAGGGTTTGTTGTTAAGTAAGTGACTGCTGTGGGTAGCTGGAGTTCAATCCTACTGGGCACTCTGAAACTAGTGTAGAAGGCACTGCATTAGCCCACCTGGGGTCAATGACTCTTGGGAAGGAAGGGTGCTATGTGAATTCTTGACATACACTTCTAACCTGCTCCACACACAGGCAGAAGACGTCAGCTTCCAGAGATGCAGATGCTGACAGCTGAAGGTTGACCAGCCTGCATTAAAATAGTGAGGCCCTAGGGAATATTCAGAGAGGCACTAACAGCATCTGGTACTCTCTGCAGCTCCAGGTTTTGTGCATATGGCTCAATGCTCAAACAGAAACCAGATCTTACAAAAAGAAAAGCCTGGAAAAAAAATTCCGTGCCCTGTGTTTTGTCCCTGGTCTCTCAGAAAGTGGTTGAGATGTCTTTAAATCTTAAATCCTGCAGACGAGAATATTTCCCACTCATATTCCTCTGGGCAGTTTAGAGCAATGTGAGGTATATTGTGTTTATTTGCTCAGTTTGTTTATTTCCTGTTCTTCCTGGCTTTGCTTCACCTTCATACTTGATGGTCATTCCTGTTTCCTCTTCTCTTGATTAAATATGTAGCACTGGACCAGGGGAAAGAAGTTGGAGGTTGTTACCCGAGACTTTACAAGGTGAAATTTGATTGGCAGTGCCCTTTGGGTATGGGTTTTTTTTTTATTAGGGAGGGAAGGAGGAAGGGAGGAAGGCAGGAAGGGAGAGAAGGAGGAAGGGAGGGAGGAAGGAAGGGAGGAAGGGAGGAAGGGAGGAAGGGAGGAAGGGAGGAAGGGAGGAAGGGAGGAAGGGAGGAAGGGAGGAAGCGGGGAGGGAAGGGAAGGAAGGAATTCGAGCAATGAGAGAGACATTGCCGACCTGGATCTAGAGGTTTACAAGTTGATTTCTTTTTTTGAGAGAAGAAAAGAAAAAGAAATGAGTAAAGGAGAGAAAGAAAGAGGAAGAGAGAGAGGGAGGTTGAACGGAAATATTGCTTTATTCTGAAAAAAAAAAAAAAAAGGGTATTAATAATGGCCAATGGGTATGGGTTTTAGCTCATTAGCCAGACTGATCCCACACTCTTCTGATCTACAAGATGTTCACTAAGTGAATGTCTTAGAAAAATGGCCCTCCAGTTACAGGTGCATTCTGTTCTTCATCTTTTCCCTGGATCCCTAAAATGTCCCTGTGCCAGAGCAAGGCCGGGCACCCAGGAACGTTCAAGATCCTAGGCCCTCCTTCATGAAGGGCTTTCCAGGGCCAGCTTTCAGGACCCAGAGTTGGAGTACCAAGTCCCCTGAGCCCTGCCCTGGCCCATCTTATCTCCTTAACATGAAAGGCCCCACACAGCAAAAGGCACTGACTGCCAGAGAGTAATGCGCAGTGATATCCTTATCATCTCTTTATTCCTTGTACCACATAGCCAAGTCGTATTATGGGGAAGGGAATTAGAGGGTCATATGTCATAGATCCCAAAGGAAGACAAGGATGGGAAGGTTAGGGAAAAGGAAAGGAGGAGAAAAAGGGAGAAAAAAATGGAGAGATGGGTTAGAGTGCTTTTGGTGGCCCAGACCAGTAAATTGGTGTTATCTTAATTTAGCAATGACACCCCTGAAATATAGAGGTGAAGTGACTTCTCTAAAAGGTTAATATTTCTTAAGGCGACTTAGTCAGTGGCAAAACTGAAATTCAAATTCAGGTCTTACTTATTCCAAGACCAATGCTTGTTTTCTGCTTCGGAACTCAGCACAAGTTTAACACTCAGCTGGCAGCTGGGTGGGGTGCAGCTTCCTGCATAGGTGAGGAGAACCAATAAATGCAGCTAAACAAGTCACACCCACCTATTTGTCAGCATCATTAATGATAATTAATAATGAATAACATTTGGGAAATTACTATATACACACTATGCACGCCACTTAATCTTTAGAATAATGGTTCTCAATCCTGGTAGCACGTTAGAATTACTTGAGTTTTAAACCTAAGTTTGGCCGGTTGTGTTTAAGAGCTCCCCACCTTGCCCCACCTGGATCGATTATATTAGAGCGGAGTTGGAAGACAACAATATCGAGAGATTTTAAAATCTCCCCAGGTGATGGTAATGAACAACCAGGCTTAAGAACATTGCTTAGAACAATTTAACAAGCATAGAATGCCCTGGAGTGTTTCTGGGCTTCGGATTTCTGGGCTTCACTTTCAGAATTTATGATTCTGTAGATCTGGAGTGGGGACCACAATTTTGCATTTCTAATAAGTTCTCAGGGAGTATTAGTTCATTTTCACACTGTTATAAAGAACTGCCTGAGACTAATTTATACACAAAAAAGGCTTAATTGACTCACAGTTATGTATGGCTAGGGGAGCCCCAGGAAACTTGCTGTCATGAGAGAAGGCGAAGGAGAAGCAAGCACCTTCTTCACAAAGTGTCGGGGGGTAGCGGGGAGAGGAGAACTTTTAAACCACCAAATCTAGTGAGATCTGCCTCACTATCGTGAGAACAACATGGGGGAGGCAGCCTGCACGGTCCAGTCACCTCCCCCCACCTCCTGCCCCCTTGACCCGTGGGGATTACAATTTGAAAGGAGGTTTAGGTGGGGACACAGAGGCAAACCATATCACCAACCTAACACTGATGCTGCTTGTCTCAGGGACCTCAGTTTGAGAACCAGAGAAAGTGATTTAAAACAACTTTAAGGATGGTGTTATATAATCATTCCCTGTTTATCACACAAGGCTTTGGCGACCAAGCGAGAACTTACACTCAGGTCTGTGATCCATGCCCTTTAAGTCTTGCTCTATTTGCTTCGTCTTGTGCACAAGTTGATCTGGCCTGACTTTGCCAAATGCTTCACTGAAAAGCAGCTACAGCAGGTTTCCAGCACCGTGTGAAAGTCTGCCTGGTGGGCTGCATTTAGTCAGTCCCAAATTCTTGCCTCCTGGCAAGAAGAAAGGTGCACTAGAGATTACAAAGCTAATTTGACTTCATTAATCAAGATAACCTTAATTGCCCCAATCCTCTTAATGAAGGACCGCTGATGCATATAAAAACATTTCATCCAACACAACTGAAAGAACCCTACTCCAGGGCCTGTGCCCTGAGAGGAAAAGCTCTTCTCGAAAGGACTCAGCTGTCCGTACTGCCTGCCTAAGTAACTAGGATGGGCCTTAGAAAGCACAATTCTTGTTCCAGAAGATCCCTGGGAGAGATCTCACGTGCTCCAGTGAAGGGGGTTTTGGCCTATGTGGAATTCAGGGATGGCATTTCAGGTTGATTTAACTCCTGTGTAAAAGTCAGAAGTGAAAGCCAAAGGGCATGATAAATATATGTAATTTTTGTCAGTTAAAAAATATTTAATTTTTTTTAAAAAGAAGTGAAAGCCAAAGGGCACTATAAGCAAATTACTTACAAATTGTTTCCTCTAGCATCTTTTTTTATTGCCATGGAGGTGAATTTGAAGAGCTTAAGCATCCAAGTGATCACACTTTCAACTTTAATCAAATTTTGATTTGACTTCCTCCAAGACTGGAGGAGGCTGACCTTCTGTTTATGCACTCCCCCTCCCACATCCTCTCTCCATGTGGCTCTCCTTAGAACTCTTCTCTGCTTAGAGTAGTTCATGTTCACGCTCCTGATAAAGACATACCTGAGACTGGGAAGAAAAAGAGGGTTAATTAGACGTGCAGTTCCACATGGCTGGGGAGGCCTCAGAATCATGGCAAGAAGTAAAAGGCACTTCTTACATGGTGGCAGCAAGAGAAAGATGAGAAATAAGCAAAAGCAGAACCCCCTGACAAACCCATCAGATCTCATGTTATTCACTATCATGAGAATAGCACAGGAAAGACCAGCCCCCATGATTCAATTACCTCCCCGCTTGGCTCCCTCCCACAACATGGCGGAATTCTGAGAGATACAATTCAAGTTGAGATTTGGGTGAGGACACAGCCAAACCATATCAGTGGTCATTTCATTTATAGGAGGGGTATGGAGCTGGGATATCCTAGGATAAGATTATTTCCCTATTCCGCTGTTGCCCTTTCATCTGTGGCTCCATGATCTTTTCTTCAAGGCCTAACAACTAACGAACTAAGAGTAAACACAGGAGACTATATCACGCAAATTTTCAAAAGGCAGAGCCCAGGTGGGTTGTCATGCAAGTGATGATTAATTCCCGTGAGAGTGACGAAAGCAGGCAGGACAAGGAAAGAAGCTGGGCAGGTGTGTGAGTTCAGCTGAAGTCTAACCTCACCTCGGTGCCATGGTGGGGAATCTGAAGCATGAGGTACGTCGCAGAGTTGTTCCTTCCTGAGGCAAGGGGGCCAGCCTTTTGTATCACTTACTGTTTGGCTATAGGCCATTGACAGGAAGGGCGTAATATCCCAGGCATTTTCAGAAGTGGTGTCCAGTAGGCCAGGGTGGCAAGTCTCCGGGTAAAGGGGGAACTGTCCAACACTCCCAGTAGCTGGGTGATGCCTGCCAGATAAAGGGGACCAACAGCATCTACTACAGGGACTTTGCAGAAGCAAGGAGCCTCTTCCCTGTGTAAGCACAGCAAGTGCAGCTGGGAGGTAGCCGATGTTTTCCTTCTGTGGCCTTTCTTCAGGCTACTCAGGGACCTCGGCTGGCTTTTCCTCTTCTCTGTATTCATGTCTCCTCTACAGCCGTTAGGTATGTGAACCACGTGTTTTATTCTAAGTGTCTATCTCCATGTAGAGACCAAAATCTCCTTAAGAGCCGGGACCCTGACCCACTGATCTGTGCATCCAGGACCTAGAGCAGCACCAGACACATGTAGGAGTCCCCTAGTTTGTTATTGGTAAGACCCAAAGCTTTCCTGTACCCTCCTTTCCCTTAACATTTCTCAGTCTAGCCCCATCTAGGCCACTTTCAATAAAAAAGACAACAATCAAGACCTCTCCCTTCTGATTTCCGGTACTTGGTGAGTGTCTTAATATAATTGCGGCTGTGCAGAAAGGAAACAGAGACAGATCGTTCTCTCCTAATAGCTGAAAACACACAGGAGCCTTAGTCATTCTTGAACTCTTTTTGGTCCAAAGAAACACCCACTTAGTGGCTCCTTAAAGCAACAGGCAAAAACCTGCACAGAAATAAGAGAGTGACTTGGACCGTTCTTCAAGGTACTCACTGGCACATTCAGAAATAACATTTTGCGTAGTGGAGCTTATTATAAGGAATGAAAAACAGAATAGTGGCCACGTCCAAGACCCGGAGCAGCGGCCGCCGCAATCCTGGTGTCAGTAATTAACACTGTGGATCCCTCCCCTGAGGACATGATTCACGAAGCCCAGATGGACGACTACGGCACCCCTCTGGCAACCTGCCCCTCAGACAGGTCCGTCCAAATCTTCAACGGAGGGCGATCCCCATCGCCGACCTCAGGGGTCATGGCCATCCGTGTGGCAAGTGGTGTGGGCTCACCCCGTGTACAGCAACATCCCGGCATCATGCTCCTCTGACCGGAGAGTCATTATCTGGACACAGGAAAACAGCACCTGGGAGAAGAGCCACGAGCACGCGGGAGACGACTCCTCAATGAACCTGCCGTGCTGGTCCCCCATGACTACGGCCTGATCCTGGCCTGTGGGAGCTCGGAAGGGGCCATCTCCCTGCTGACTTACACCGGGGAAGACCAGTGGGAAGTAAAGAAGACCAACAATGCTCACACCATTGGCTGAAATGCTGTCGAGGGGGGCCTCTGCTGTTGTAGCTGGGAGCCTCAGAGCAGCCATCAGGGCAGAAACCCAATTACATCAAGAAGTTTGCATCAGGTGGCTGTGACAACCTCATCTAGCTGTGGAAGGAGGAGGAGGGTGGCCAGTGGATGGGGGAGCAGAGGCTGGAATCGCACAGTGACTGGGTTCAATGTGACCTGGGCCCCCTCCGACCTGCCCACCAGCACCATCGCCAGCTGCTCCCAGGATGGTCGTGTGTTCTTCCGGACCTGATGCCTCAGGCAATACGTGGTCCCCCAAATTGCTTCACAAGTTCAATGATGTGATGTGGTGTGCAAGCTGCTCCATCACAGCCAACATCCTGGCCGTCTCCAGTGTGATCCTGTGGAAGGAGTCAGTGGACGGGCAGTGGGTGTGCATCAGTGACGTCAACAAGGGCCAGGGCTCCGTGTCAGTCACAGAGGGCCAGCAGAACGAGGAGCGACAAGACAGGTGGGGCCTGGCTCCCCACCCACCAGCTCCAGGACTGCCCCTTCCTGGGCCAACTGGCCAAACATCTGGGAAGAGCCCCCAGCTGCAACAGGAGCATTTTCCCAGGAGGAGTGACAGATGCAGCCACAGAATGATCATCTGCCTTAACAGGATCAGAGATGCTTGTAATCTACTGACCAGCTGAAAGTGCTCATGTTATGAGGAAGAAACTACAAATGATGTTCAAATCTATTTTAAACTATTTTGGGCCATTTTTATGTACCTTTGGGTTCAGGCATTATTTGGGGGTTTTGTTTCCAAAAGAGCTAAATGAAGTCATATTGCTCATAAAAAAAACCAGAATAGAAGTTCATTTCACAAAGCTGGTGATCTGTAAGTAGATATCACTATAGCATTAGTATGATATGCAGAAACTGAATTGTCAAGTGTGTTCCAAAACAGCATCATCCAGTTCAACTAAAACTCTTTCCTTTCCATTTGTAACCATGTAATCATCACAACACAGCACAAGCAAACATTTGCACAAAAATGAAGCAAATATTATTTTAAAGGAAGCAAGAATTAGTTCAAGATGGTAGATTAAATACATAGTTTTGCCTAAAGTTTTTAAAAGTTACACAGAAATAGAAAAATTAATTTGTTTATTTTGAGTGAAAATAGCTGCTATACAGTGTTTAAAAACAGATCATGTGAATATTAGAGGGGAGTTCTCTGGCCGCCCAGCCGCTGTGACCGTCTCTTCTAACATACATGATCGGTGGAAGTTGTGTGATTTGCCTGATTCCAGCACCATTTTCATTGTCCAGCAAGTCTTTGTCCAAAGGTGGTTCCCATGGACAAAGAGAAATCCTGTCACTCCCACCCTGAACAGTACCACGGCATCCTCAATAGCTGGTACACTGTGCTAGAAAGAAAACTCTCCCTAGGGTGGCGAGGAGAGGAAGACAGCTGCAGCTGATGGAAATGTACACAGAGAATTTCTAAGAGATATAATTGGGGTAGGGAGCATTCAACAAGCCATGGAAGGATAATTCCTTTTTCAAAAAAGTTACTATTATTGGAGCTCCTGAGGCTTTGACCCAAGGATTGGCCCATGGAAGAAAGCGTGTTTCCCTTTTTTTTTTGTACTTTGGGGTACATGTGCACACCCTGCATCCTGCAGGATTGTTGCATAGGTACACTGGTTTGCTGTCCCCAATCCCCACCCCACCCCCGTCACCTACATCAGGTATTTCTCCCAGTATTATCCCTCCCCATCCTCCCTGCCCATCCTACCGCTGTCCCTCCCCTCCCCTCCACTCCACCCCCCTTATGATAGCAAAGACCTGGAACCAACCCAAATGCCCATCAATGATAGACTGGACAAAGAAAATATGACACATATACACCATGGAATACTATGCAGCCATAAAAACCAGTGAGTTTGTGTCCTTTGTAGAGACATGGATGAATCTAGAAACCATCATTCTCAGCAAACTGACACAAGAACAGAAAACCAAACACCACATGTTCTCACTCATAGGTGGGTGTTGAAGAGTGAGAACACTTGGGCACAGGGAGGGGAGTCACACTCCTTTTCTTTCTTCCATGACCACTGGTCTCCACTCAGTCCTTGATGTGGGCAGCAGGACTAGGTCATCATTCTAAATTCTGACCCACAGCTTTAAATTTAGCGAAAAATCTCCTTGATCCCAGTAATCTGTCTAGTTTGGGGCACTGATGGGAAGGTGGTGCGTTACTGGGAATATGTGAAAGATTGAATCAAAGACTACATATTAGGTGTCATTGGACACTTGAAACAGAACCCCACCTAACTTTTTTTTTTTTGAGACAGAGTTTCACTGTTGTTACCCAGGCTGGAGTGCAATGGCACGATCTCAGCTCACCGCAACCTCCGCCTTCTGGGTTCAAGCAATTCTCCTGCCTCAGCCTCCCGAGTAGCTGGGATTACAGGCACACACCACCATGCCCAGCTAATTTTTGTATTTTTAGTAGAGACGGGGTTTCACCTTGTTGACCAGGATGGTCTCGATCTCTTGACCTCGTGATCCACCCGCCTCGGCCTCCCAAAGTGCTGGGATTATAGGCGTGAGCCGCCATGCCCGGCCAACTTTTTAATGAAATGTGGTCCACCTGACTGCTTCTGCCTCCACCTTCTTATGTCTGAGTCATTTGCATGCTTTCCTACCTGACGTCTTCTAAGAGAGGTCTTCCTTCCACACACTTAAGGATGCATGAACTGTGCTCATCTACATTTTGGTCTGTTTTACTTTACATATGAGAAAAATCCAAACCATCTGATAAACACATCTAGTTTTTTTTTTCTAGTTTATTTTTATTTTTTATTTTTTGAGATGGAGTTTTGCTTTGTCACCCAGGCTGGAGAGCAGTGGTGTGATCTTGGCTCACTGCAACCTCTGCCTCCCAGGTTCAAGCAATTCTCCTGCCTCAGCCTCCCTAGTAGCTGAGATTACAGGCACCCACCACCATGCCCAGCTAACTTTTGTATTTTTAGTAGAGACAGAGTTTCACCATGTTGGCCAGGCTGGTCTCGAACCCCTGACCTCAGGTAATCCACCTGCCTCAGCTTTTCAAACTGTTGAGATTACAGGCATGAGCCACCGTGTCTGGCCCCTAGTTAGTTTTTAATTATTTTCTCAAATTTTGGTTTTAAAGGATTGAATGATAATTTATATATAATAAAATGCACAAATACAAGTGTACAGTTCAATTCGTGTTGACATGTGTTTACACCCTCACTGACCCAGCAAGTTCCCTTATGCCCCCTGCCCCATTAGAGGCAACTACTGTTCTGATTTATGTTACCATAGACAAGTTTGATCTGTTCTGGAACATTATACAAACGGATACTCTTTCGTGTCTGGCTTTTAAAAATTCAACATAATTTCTCTGAGATTCGCCCTTGTTTCTGCATGTATTAGCACATTCCTTTTTTTGGTGAGTGGTATTCCATAACATGAAAATTCTTTTCCCTTTGAGCATAATTGTTTCTATTTTTCTTGAGTAAATATCTAGGTTTGGAATTGTTGGATCATGGAGTACATGTAGTAAAATCACTTCTTGTTCTGCAGGAAAGATAAGTACTAATTACAGTAATTTGACAGGCACAGATATTGAAAGTCACATGTTACAGAAACCTTAACCCCTTCTCAGAATTAAATTTAACTGTGATCTGTTCAGGAATATTAGCTATATAAAGAGACCAAACAACAACTGTGGGACAGCCAAATAGAAGTGTCCAAAAAATGGATGACATTTAGGTCTCCATTTCAGTAGCAGAGCAGGTTTGATGGGCGTGTGACCTGTGCAGTCACACTGGTGACTGAGCCTGAGCAGGAGGAAGAGAGAGAGAAGAGCGGGAGGTGCTACACGTTTTCAAACAACCAGATCTCGGAGAACTCTATCATGAGAACAGCAAGGGGGAAGTCGGACCCCTTGATTCAATCACCTTCCACCAAGCCCCTCTTCCAACACTGGGAATCGCAATTCAACATGAAATTTTGGTGGGGACCCAGAGCCGAACCATATCAGAAGGTCTTAAGTCATCACCTATGTCAGGTGCTTGTATTGGCCTGCCTACATTGCCCAAACACTCACCACCTCAGTGCATGCTGGCAGCCCCTGCCTGTCTTTGCTGAGAGCTTTTTCTCGTCTCCAGAATCCACCTTGCCAGCCTACAGGATGTGAGCCAGAAGCCCTGGGGCTTTAATACCCCCAGGAGCAACCATCAAACCATGATTGACAGGAACTGGTATAGGAACACCCTATAACCCCTTTGTCTTCAAGTAGAGTAACTCGTAGGCCTGAGTTATACACTGGCTCCCAGTGTTCCTGGTGGGATTAGGCTTCAGGTACCCGCAGTGGTAACTTGCTCGATGGTACATCCTTGCCTGTCTGCCTTCTCTTCCCTGTCTCACTTCCCCACTACCCTACTGGTGTTTTCTTCACCTCCCAATTAAACCACTTGCTCTTCAATTCTGTGTCAGGGTCTGCTTCTGCAAAAAGCCAAACTAAAATTCTCCTGTATACAAATCCATAGCAGGTTACTGTCCTTCAAATTACCCTGTTTGTTTCCTTAAGAGCACTTGTCTCAATACAAGATTATTATATGTGTTTACTTGTTTCTTGTCTGTCTCTCAAACAAGGTTAAACTCCGTGAGTTTAGCCTGTGTCTATATTCCCTAAGGCGATGTCCTCAGAACCACTTGCAAAGCTTTGCACAAAGAAGGAACTCAACAAACGATTGTCAATTAGGTGAATGAATGAGTGAATTCTAGGGAAACTGATTTGTAACTAACAGATTTACAGCCTATTTACCGAATTATGTTTCAAGGAACGTACACACATGAATACGTACAGGCTTATCTGATATGCAAGAATATCCTCCAGTCAAAACTGGAAGCTGAGGCTGGCTGATTCTAGATCATGTGCTCTAAACACCATAATGACATTTTCTTCATTTGAAAAACAAAGTGATTTCCATATATTATTCCTACTGCAGAGGTTTGTTGGAAGCCATGCATTACTGTGTGTGTGACATGGCTTCTAAAAGCACAAAACAATCCCATGTCTGGCAGATGCTGTTCGCATCCATGTATGTGAAAATGGAAGTACATGACCCAGGTCCTTGTCCAAGGTCAAGGACATCCCCAAGGATGTGACATCTGCAACCACAACCAGCTTTCTTACATAGATCCCTATTTATGTTAGTAAAATACAGTGTTGCCACACGTGGAGTTTTCTGTAGACAGAGCCAAAATACAATTTTGCCTAACTGCTAGAACAAAGAGTTTCTTAAATGGGGAAACCATATAACTTCAGTTGATATGATTCAGGCAGTGAGATGTTTTTAGGATGGGGGTGGTTTTGAAAGTCATAGTGTTTAAAGACAAATTTGGGTGCTTTGAAAGCAAATATGGAGCAAACTGAGGTATGAAGTCACAACCATGCATGGATGAAACTTGCAGAGGTGTCAAGGGCAAAATTCCATCTCAGGCCACTGGCTGGCTGGCTTCCAACTTGGCTGTCTAGGTTCTTCTTCTTTCCTTTCAGGATCCCAAATAACAAACACCCCCCTCCTTGCTTAGTTCAGGACCACTTTCACTCTGTTTCTTAACACCTGCTAACATCTATGCCCACAGAACTTCCTCCTTTTAAGGGCTCTCTTAAGTTGGGTTTATCAGGAGCAGATTCTGAAACAAGGATTCATGGACACAGTATTTACTAAGGATGTGCTCTTGGGAAATTTGAAAGGAAAAGAGAGAATCAAGATAAAGTGGGGGAAGGAGCTGAGCAGGAATATGATCACAGCTGGAGTTGAGCTTCAGCCTGCTCCCATGGGGCTTGGGATATAAATTACATTAGCCTTGGCCCCACTCTGAGGCAAGAAGTCAGCCAGTTTGAATCCTTGTGTCAGTCCATCATTGCCTTTAACTGCCTTGAGGCAGAGGGTTGTAAGCTCCTGGCAAGTCCCTCTGGCTAACGACATCATTTGGAGAAAGGACAGTCATGTGCCATTAGCAGCCCGTACTCTCAGGACCTGGGAAATGGAGCATCAGCTGAGTAACCGGATCTGAGCAAGTACAACGAGGAGCCACAACAGTGGGTTATTGAGTCATTTCGCAAGATAGAGGCACTGGAAGTGACTTTGATCTTGGCACTTCCAATGTGCTCACTTTTTCATGTCTTTTGATGACTGGATTTAAAGCAATGATTATTTTACTTATTTCTCTAAGAAGAATCCTCAGCCACCTTTCCCCTATACCAACGTCTATAATAATGCATTTTTCATTCATTGCAAAGACAAACAAAAACAGCCTGGAACGTAGGTCTTACCACATCCCATCGTAGCTAATGTCAGGTGAGTGCTTTCTATGTAGCAGCCACTGAGCTAAGATGTGTGTATGTGTTACCTTATTTAGCTCGTATACAGATGGGGGAGGTATTAATAGCATCAGCGTAAACTGCTTTAGAGCATAGAGAAAAGAAATATGACTTTCACACTCTTTTTTGATGCCAGTATTCCTCAGATAACAAAACCCGACAAGGAAGGAGGGAGGGAGGGAGGGAGGGAGGGAGGGAGGGAGGGAGGGAGGGAGGGAGGGAGGGAGGAAAGGAAGGAAGAGAGGCAAGCTTTAAAGCAATCTTGTTTATAAATAGTGACAGGCAAGAACAATGTAAGAACACTTGTTATCACTATGATAACAAAAAATATATTTAATATGGTTAATACTAATATAATTAAACAAGAAAAAGAACAGCAGGTATAAATATTAGACTACTAGAAAGACATAGAAAAAATATTAGTATGTGTAGATACAATATTATAATCCATGAATCTATCTAATAATATACAATATTATACCCAAGAATCTAAGAGATCTATTGTATTTTAAAACTCAGTGACTATATTTTTTCCTCTGAGGCATTTTATTCTGATGTAGAATATCATTGGTGTATAAATTAAAGATGCATCTTAGAAAAAGTCAAATTCATAAGAAACCTTTGTTCTGATACCTTAGATTGGTCTGCTTTCTTTCAACTGCTAAGACTTTTTTACATGTGGTTTTCCTCAGTTTGTTTATTCTTCAGAGGTACTCATCTAGGTCTGTAAATATTGAGAGCTGAGAAAATTCTGCCATGACTCAGGTGGAACCATGTTGTCCTATTGATTCAGCAGTTAAATTTTAGAGTTACAGTGGCTTACTTTTGTTCTATTGGGGTCCTTGGGGGCTAACCAGTGAAGAAAAAAAGCCATCAGCTGGAGAGCTGCATGAAAGGAAAATGGATCAGTATTCTGAAAGGTGGCTACTCAAACTCAATTGACTGGGTTGTTCTTCCCTTTTCAAAGTATTCCTGTGATGATGGGTATTTTAGGTGAATTTTTACATTAGTAAAATATAGTGTTGCCACATGTGTACATCTCTGTAGCTAGAATTAAAAAATACTTTTTTGAACTGCTAGAATATTTTTTTTACAAAAGGAAGAAATCATACAATGATCACTTGCTATGATTTTGGTCATAGCAAAGTCAACTCTCTAAAACATTAATTATAAAGATTTTAAAGGCAATATGCATCTCAGCTGGGAATCCTAAAGTAGGAATAAACAGAAGGAGTGTGGGATGGTAAGGAAGCAAATAATCTTGCAGAACATTTTCAACTCTCAAAAAATAAACTTGAAGCAATAAGCTTTGTCACAACAGGAAATATTGAGCTAAACCAAATGCTCATTAAACATATCATCAACTTCTCTGAACAAAGCTGGGATTTACTTTCTGGAAAGCAGTGACATTTTCAGAAAATAAAAATGTAAATATCATTTTTACCTATTAACTCTAATTTGAGAATTACAAACTAATTACAAAAAAGAGGAAAGATTAGAAGAAAAAGTATCAGAGTGCACATTCCTTTTCCTAGTTCCTCCACTTGCCTTTAGGAGCAAAGAAAAGTTACTGAACTTTCTGAGCCTAGGTTTTGAAATGGAGGCACTAATAATAATAATGCTATTATTACAGATAGACCATTGTTAAGGTAACTGAAACAAAGGAGTAGATATAGTACACCACCTTTTTACAAGACAAATAATGAAAGAAGACACTGTATACATATCTGCTCATTTTTGTAAAAATACGTATAGGAAGGACAAATCAAAAACTAACAAAATTGTTTACCTCAAGGATATGAATGGGAATGGGGTAGAAGGGTTGGGGAGCATGAGGTGGCACTTCTTTGATTAGCTGGTTTGCTGTAACTTCATCTTTGGAGTCATGTTGGTGCTTTATAGAAATAAAAAATAAAATTGAAATATCTACAAGGAGGAGAGAGAAAACCCTATAATGAATGCAAACGAAAAGGAATGTATCTGTTTTCCAAATGAATAGCATCACTAAACTGAAGGTGAAAATAAAAAGAACTCACCAACAAACTTTTTAAACACAGTATTTTGACCATATGCCTTCAGAGTAAGCTAAAAAAGAACTGGAAACAAATGCTGTAGGTTGTTAAAACTACAGCATCAGTAAAGTTTGTTTTTTCCCCATAATGGTATGTGTTAGCAATTCTAAAACACTTTTTATGCATTTTAATTTTGAGATAATAAATAAATATATTGAGAGTGAGGAAGCTAAAATGAAATCTGTCATGCTGGATTGAAATTGAAGATATGGCACAAACTCATGATATATAACATAGAGATAGATAGATGATAGATAATAGGTAGAGAGACAAATAAAAATATGTGTATATTTACACGTACATACATATATTTTCTAGCTCTGTTCACTGAGAGTCTAGAAGCCATGGCAAAGTATTACTAGTAGCAGTGAGCACATGGACTGCTCAGATCTTGGTTTCTAAATACCATTCTCTAATAAAAGAAACCAATGTTCCTTGGAAAATGTTTTCTTGCACAGCAGGAGCCAGGAGAATACAAGATGAGCCCTGAACACGTTGCTGTGTCAGAAAGTAAAGGGTGCTCAAAACTGATAGAGACATGATAAACAGGCAAGAGAGCTACGAAAGGAGCATGATGGGCTGATAATCATGGTACAGTTCGAGTACCAAATAAAATAGTGACAATAAGGGATTAGAACATCTGGAATTAGAAAAGATACAGTGATACCCCAAAATAGAGGCATAAGAGAAAAAAACCTTGCATTTTATAGAAAAACACTGGCTAATAGATGTAGAAAGAATAATAAGAATTAGTAGGGAAAATCATCATTTTACAACTCCAGTGTAATAGATTTAGGCAAGAATTATCAATGGATGCTAACAGTGTTAGGTAAAAAGTTTTGGGGAAACAACCTATTAATATGGTCTTCAATTATCTCCCTTTTTTCCTATAAGTGACTTCTCAATTGCAAAAGAGAAAGTTATCTCTACAATGAGGGATGTCAAAAAATTACTCTGTTAAGAAAATTACCTATAGCAACTAAGAGCAAATAGCATACTTAAAGAGAAAGAATAAGATATATAGGTCAAATCTCTATGTTTAAGATTATTACACAGACCACTGTCATTGCAATAAGACAGGAAATAGAGACATAAGATGTAAATATTTTTCTGAATAGGTTAAGCTATCTGTGGATGTCATTGTGCCTAGATATTCAAGAGAATCAGAAGACAGAAGATAAAATACCGATACATTTGAAAATACCAAAATTCAAATTTCTTGAATAAGTTGGATTATAACTCAAAGAATAAAACAAATATTTATATAGCTATGCAACACAAATGAACAATTGAATGAATAAATAAATAGAGGAAAAGGAATGACATGTCTTTACAAAAAAATGTAAATAAACATAGATTTTTCTCCCTCATCCAAGAAGTGGAGCTCAATTTCCTTCTTCTTAAGTGTGGGCTGCATTTAATGACTTGCTTCTGACATATAAAGGATGAAAAGGGAAAACAGTGACTTTACGGCTGAGAACTTTGGCAGACATTACCTTAACCAAGTGATCAAGGTTAACATCACCAGTTATCACATCATATCTGAGGTTATGTAATATCAACATGACTAATAAGTCGTGATGTGATGAGGAGGCATCTTCACCTCTGTCATGATCTTTTCCCAAATCCATAACATCAGTCTAATTATGAGAAAATATCAGACAAACCCAAACTGAGGAACATTCCACAAAATACCTGACAAGTACTGTTCAAACATGTCAAGGTCACAAAAACAAGGAAACACTAAAAATTGTCACAGATTATAGGAAAAAATGAAACACGGTGACCATAAGTAACATGGTATCATAGATGAAATCTTGGAACAGAGAAAGGACATTAGTGTGAAAACTGAAGAAATTTGAATACAATCTGTAAATTAGTTAATAGGTGTGTGAGAAATATGAACTTCTTACTTTTGACAACTGTTTAATGATTATATAATATGTTAACATTAGGAAAAGCTAGGATAAGATTACAGAGGACGTCTGTGCCATATTTGCAATTTTTCTCTAAATCTAAAATTATTTGAAGATAAAAGTTTTTTAACAAGCTTGATAATGATAAAAATTACTTGGATAAAATGTTGTACAAAACAAACCCCACCACAAAGATAATACAGTAACAGAATTGGAAGAAAATATTTACAATATGCATTGTAATAATGTAATTACATAATGTGATATCTAATGAAAAATTGTAACTTAATTACATAATATAATATTAATGATATATATGTATGTAATGAAAATATATAAAGAGCTTCCACAAATCGACTAAAGAAAAGCAAACAATCTAGTACACCAGACAAAGTATGTGAAGTTGGAAACAAACACAGAGAGAAGCACCTATGACCAATATTTCTATGCGAAGTTTTTGAAAAATCAGAAGATGCAAATCAAAACAAAAATATAACATCAGACTAGCAAAAAAATTAAATGAACACTAATAATGGAGATCTGGGGACATAGAAACTCAAATAGCCAGCGGGGATGTAAACAGTGCCACATTTTTAGAAGGTCATTGAAATATCTATCAGGATATTAACTTGTAAAATTCCATATTCAACAATTCAACAATTAGAAATTCAGCCTAGAGGAATGCACTCACCCTTGAAAAGAATAGATGTACAGAATACTAATTAAAGTTTGGTTCAGACAATTGTAAACAATCTACATGTCCATAAAAGGGAAAGTGTCATTCAGGAAATTGAAAACAATCTAAATGCCTATAAAAAGAAAAATTTTAAATAAGAACGTGAGTTTATGGAATACTATGTGACTCTTAAAAGTAGAGAAGAGATAGACAAAAAAAAACAACAAAAGAAAAAGGCAGAGAAGAGATGAAAGATTAGAAAGAGATATATACATACATACATTGATACATAAATATAAGATAGTTTCTGTTACTGTCTCTTTAACATAATTATTGTCCCTATAATTTCAGAAATATAAGCAATAAGCAAGGCTGATAAGTCATACAAAGTCCGACAGTTTGCATGACCCAGATTTATATATTTTGAGATTCTTAGTACAGAAAAACCTATTCATTTTTTTTTTTTGAAGCAGGGTCTTGCCCTGTCACCCAGTTTAGAGTGCAGTGGCACAATCATAGCTTACTGCAGCCTCAACCTCCCAGGCTCAAGTGATCCTTCCACCTCAGCCTCCTGAGCCACTGGGACTACAGGCATGTGCCACCATGCCCTGCTAAAATTTGTATTTTTGTAGAGATGGAGTTTCACCATGTTGCCCAGGTATCAAACATCTGAGTTCAAGCTATCCATCTGCCCACCTCAGTAACATATTTGTTATAAGTATCTGATCTGGTCCATGTTAACTCCAAGAAGAGCAGTATCTTCTTGTCTTTGACAATCTTTTTTTTTTTTTTCTTTAAGACAGGATCTCACTCCATGACTCAGGACAAGCTGGAGTGTACTGGCACAATCATGCAGCCTTGACCTCTGGATTCCCAGGTTCAAGCGATCCTCCTGCCTCAGCCTCCTGAATGGCTAGGACTACAGGTGAATGCCACTATGTTCAGCTAATTTTTAAATTTTTTGTAGAGATGCAGTCTATGTTGCCTAGGCTGGTTTTGAACTCCTGGCCTCACTCAATTCTTTTGCCTTGACCTCCATGCCTGGGATTACAGGCATGAGTCATTGCACCTGGTCGTCTTTAACAACCTTCAAACAGAAAAGAATATATATCATTATTATTTTCACCTTGGATGAAATCAAGATACTCTGCCTTCTGAGTAAATAGTGCTTAAAGAAAGCTAAAGTTTATGTGTGTTTGAAGTTGTCTGGGTGTGTACTCATTGTTTTGCTTGTGTGTGTCTCTGTGTGTGTACCTAGTGTTTTTTGTTTGTGATAATGTGTGAATGTGTGCATGTTTCAAAAAGGGTCTGGTACTCAACAGACCAAGAATTGACCAAATCCCCTGCCTCCTTCTCCTGTTGGTTTCCAGTCTCCATTCATGACAGCTGTATTGGCATATGAATATATTTGTTCTGGACAAACAATTCTGGACTAATAGCAATATTTTTTTTAGCAGATGTGTGTCAAACTCTATTGGGATAAAAGAGGAAGGATGTTTTCACACCATATCCACAGCGACTATCCAGACCAGTCTCAGTTCAAAATATTCTGTATTCCCTACAAATCAGAAAAACAATCTTTGTTATATCATGTATCTCAGAGGTTCAAAGAATATAGCCATTAAAACCATGTCAGAAAACACTATTTGGCAATAAATTGACCCAACTTCTGATATTTGTTGCCACATGAATCAACCTCAAAAACATTAGGTTGAGTAAAAGAAGCCAAATGTAAAAGACCACATGTTCTATGATTTCACTTACATAAAATGTCCAGAAATGAAAAATCTATACAAAAGGAAAATACATTAGTGGTTGCTTGAGGCTGGGGTTTGGGAACTGATTATTTGAAAAAT
This sequence comes from Callithrix jacchus, assembly GCF_049354715.1. NCBI lineage: Eukaryota > Metazoa > Chordata > Mammalia > Primates > Cebidae > Callithrix > Callithrix jacchus. The sequence continues at coordinate 77,571,169 of NC_133518.1, forward strand.
GTCAGGATAGATATTTTGGGATGATAATATTCTGAGTGAATTTTGGTGATGTTTGGACAACGCAGTGGAAATCACTAAATACTTGAAATTGGTGTATATTATGTATATCAATTATTTCTCAATAAAGCTATTAAAAATATTGGGACAATCTTGTAAAGGCAGAACTGTGAGTCTCTGCAACATTTACACTGCTGGGGCCTGTATGATACTCAGTGCCTCACTGTGGCTACAGAAAACCTGGGATCAAGGGTCCAATATTGACAATAAGAAAGCCTGATGGCGGAGGAATTTAGGTGCCTTCCAGGCACCCTGGCTGAGATACTCCCATTATAGCATCAAAGGACTAGAGCAACTTGGAAGGCAGCTTGCCTGGAATCCTTACCATCTGGTTGCTGGCCCCTCTCAAAGCTCACCTGCCAATAATCTGCTGCTTGACAGCAGGACCCCTTCATGATTCTGTGCTATACACTGAGGATCAGCAGGACCCCTTCATGATTCTGTGCTATACACTGAGGATATCTTCATCTAGAGTTTTGTAACCTTTAGGTCATCAGCAAAATCTAGTGATATCACAGTCACATAATGAACAAAAGAAAAGCCACCCAATAAAAGGAGGTCATTCCTTCCCCCACAACACCAGTTAGTGCACCAGAAATGACAACATAGGGAGAGACGCCCATATAGAGTTTTGTGCCAAATGTTGGAGGCTAAGAAGTTTGTCTCACTTGGTTAAGCTTAGGATCAGGAAGGCTCTCAGAGAGGAAAGGACAATGAGAGTCTTGAAGGGAATCTTCAGGGGCTGGGGCTGCAAGAAATCTCTGTGTAGCCGGTACATGAGATATAAGTTGAGAGCCAAGAAAGAAGAGTCCAGGAGGGATAATGAGAAGGATGTATGAGTCCTTCCACTCCTCCACTGCCCACAGTCACCCTCAGGCTTCGTGCCTGGCACATAACAAAATTGCCTGTTAGTCAGGAGTGTCAGCACTCTGCTGAGCCAGTAACTACCTGTGTTATATTAGATCTCCATCTTCACAGCCTCCATGGGTGTGGATGACAATGCAAGGTGCACCACGTTGCTGCTTCAAACCAGCATTTTTCCTGTTAAAAATATTTATAGAAGGTCATTGGTTTGGACTGAGCTCCTGCCCTGGGGCCACCAAGCCAGAGCAAAATGGAATTACTTATGCTGAAGTTCCATACCACCAAGTGAAGCCAAGTTGTTTATCTGACCTTCTGAGAAATTAGAGGAGAGAAAGGTAACAGTCAACTTTGCTGAATGTGGTGGTGCATGTCTGTGATCTTAGCTACTTGACAGGTTATGGTGAGAAGATTGTTTGAGTTCAGGAGATTGAGACCAGCCTGGGCAACAACACAGTGAGATCCTATCTCAAGGAAAAAAAAAATTAAATAGCCAAATCCCCAAACAACTTAATTTTAGCTGGGATTAAGGAGGTCCCCTCTGCTTTAATCTTCACAAGGAAAGCAACCGAGAAGAACAATCCACGTTCTGTTCTCTGTTTCTGCTTTCCTCAGCCCTTATTCTTTCTACAAAGCCAACTTCCCCTGCTTAGCTCTATGAAACACTCATTCTAATTTAGAGAATGAGGTGTTGTCCGATTATAAATCACAGAAGCTAATTAAGATGTTTAACTAAATTTGTCTTTTGACAGCCCCAGCTATGATGTGCACGGGATATGAAAACGTCTGCTAGTGTTGTAGCTGCAGTGAGACCTGGGAGTGGCAGTTCCTTTCACTGCATTTGTCCAAAGGGAAGTGAACTAGCAAGTCCCTTCCACAAAAGGGCAAGCTTTGAACTGCGCACAGTGTGAGCAAAGACACAGTGGAGCTAATCTACGGGGGCAGTGTTAGAGCAATGGGTTGTCCAAGATTTCTGAGAGGATTAGCACCTAGACAATAGTCTCATAATGCTCTGTGGTGTCAGACAAAGGAACTGAATGAGAAAATTAGTGAAGGGCATATTGTAGCTGATATGTAGATCCAAGGCTGACTTTCTTCCTCTCCCTTGAATCCACTTGTCACCAAAATATGCAATGAGCAGAACTTATGGGCGTAATCACAAACCAATTTTCCTTTGTTTCCCACTGTCTCTTTAAAGTTTTCTCAGTGGGAGAAATCTTCTCTGCCCTTGAATGAAAACACACCCAGTAAGTACTTTATGATCACTGATAGGTAATAAAAGATCCTATGTCATTTAAAAATAAAGCATAGAATTTTAATTCAGAAATTATTATCCCAGTTCCACATAATCATCTAGACTCCAAACTTGATTTAAAGGTAAATTTTCTGTACTGTCCTAAGTTAGAGCTTTCTTTTGCTTCTACTGCTTCTCCTGCCTGCTAACCTGTTTTCTGACCTGTTACATTTATTTGCCCTGATACATTGAGTGAACAGGGTGATTACTAAGCAGCTGCTTCAACTTGTCAGAGGACAGCGGACTAGCCTGGGTCTCACCCTTTGTATTCCCTGTCAGACATCAATGCACTTTGCCTCCCCCATTGTAGATGGTACTTAATGCTATTGGAGTCCCCCTGACATCCCCTCTCTTCTCTTGAGATGAAGGGAATGCACCTTACACATTGCACCCCCACTTCCAGCCCACTAGTAGCTTTCTACAAATAAGTCCTGTCTAAGTAAGTTTCCTCTGATGCTCCACAACCCAATACTTTTTTATTCTCAACATCAATGAGAATAAAAGAGTGAAACTTGCCACACAACTGGTTTTTAGTAATTTTATTTGAAAATTTTTCATTTTTGTTTAACACTTCACTTGAGTACCTGGCCAATCAAAATGTGGTCCTAGGATGGGCAGCATTGGCATCACCTGGGAGCTTGTTAGAACAGCTCAGGCCCCAGCCCAGACCTACAAAATCAAAATCTGCGTTTTTAGGGAGATCTCCAGGTGATTCTCATGCACATTACGTTTTGAGAAGCGCTGTTTAGAAGTCCTTTTACCTGTTTCTCAGAGTCTCGATCTTCCTGTTTACTTTCCGTTACCTATTTAGAGTCCAGTGCCCTAATGCAGCTTTGTGAGATCTATTTTCAGAAAGAAGGACTACCAGCATCTGCTCTTTGCAAGTGCATATCTCAAACCATTTATAAAACTATTAACAACTTAAATGTCTTTTTATTGAATTCAAATGTTCTATTGTAACCTCAAGTTCAATGTATCCTACATCACACCCAGCATTTTCCCCCAAATCTGACACCTCTTCTAACTCCTTTTACCCATTCTTTGAAATCTAATAATGTTCAGTCTTCTCCAAGACTTTTTTCTTGATCATTGAAGCACAGGGTGATCACTCAGCTCATGTACCATGCCAGCCTTTGGCACAAATGACAGCCTCTTTTTTTTCATGTTTATACTGCCCTGAACTAATATTTAATTTTTCATTCGTTCAGCATTTCTTGGGCACTTTCTATGTTCCAACCAATGTTTAAGCAGCTGTTAAAGAACAAAACAAACTAGTCTTCTGTTCACATGAAACTTACATTTTTAGGGGGAGAAAGATACAAAAAAATAAATATATAATTTCATATCACAGTGATGGCTTTCAAATTGATAATGTCAGGCTCAACCTCTCCTTTTAATTGTAGCTCATGTAACCAGTGTCTTCTCAATGTCTTTACTTAGATATCTAGCATCCATCTCAGTCTCAATGTATCCAAAACTGAACTCTGATTTCCACTTCAACATCCCGTTTTCCTAGCGCTCTCCATCTCAATGTACAGCATCACAATCTCCACAAAAGCCTTTCTTTCATACCCCACTTCTAAACCATCAGAAAATCCCCATAATTCTACTTTCAAAACATGTCCAAATTATTGCCATTTCTCTCCACCTCCTCTGCAATAGCTCTGTGGAGGTCGCAAGATCTCTGGACTCTATCCCAGCCACCTGCCTGCCCTCCTGTCTAGGTCATTACTCTGCTGCAGTATGTACTCCACCGGTAGCTTGAGCCATCGTTCACAGAGTTAGTTTGAGCATTCCCTAGCTCAAAACTCTCTGGTTGCTTCCTGTTGCACTGAGAATTCAATCCAGAGACTTCACAGAGGCCCGCAAGGCCCTACAGGCCTTGGACCTCACGCCAGCCCTCTGACGCACCTCTTCCCTACCACGCTTGCCTTCCTTTCCCATCCCAATCACTTTGGCCCACTTGATGTTCTTTGAACACACACATCAGGCTCTCTCTCCAAGTCTTTGCAATTGCTTAAACCACTCTTTCCCCGGATACCCAGAAGACTTGCTTTCTCATTTTCTTCAATTCTCTCTGTATTCAAATATCACCCCCTCAAGAGGTCTATCCTGATTTTCTCTCTCACCTTCTTCTTTTCTTTATGACAGTTAGCCATAATTCTCCCCCATGCACATGAATTTGTTTATTCATCTGTTGGTTTATTGTCTGTCTCCTAATTACCCCCAAATATAATTTCCACAATAGCAAAAAATTTACCTTTTAACTACTGCCTGCCCAGCACTCAGAACAGTCATTGAAAAGAGAAGACATTCAATAAATATTTGCTGAGTAAATGAATATTAACTAAATTACCTAAGTTTGCAAATCATTACTTTAATTATAGACCAAATCGATTGCTCTTATAATAATGTCATTGTCACTCACTCACATTTTAATATGCTTCCTCAAATAGAATTACGGCTGGGAACTTAGTATCGCAAGGGCATTGGAGCAGAACGGCGTCATGCATGTGAATATCTTCCGTCATTTGTATGGCAATAGAAGTCAAGTTTGACAGCTATTGCTCTAAAACACAATTTCTAGTTTCACTGTGCAGATATGTTTTTCTGGAGGTACTGGTGACAAGGCAGGGAGCACGGCCTCAAGAAGCTGTCACCTGACCTCCAAGAAAGAGCTGGGAAGCTGCTGCTTCCACATTCACTGGGGAATGCACACTGCTGGCTCCTCTCCTGTAGCTGGGCCATTATATAGAAATCTGGAGCAGGGCTTTGGCTGAGACAGCCTGCCTCAATGTTTAATGGTAACGTCCTCTCTATCTGGCACTAGATGTTCACCGTGACTGCACTTTGGACTCACATGGAAGCTTTTAAGAAATAGCAGTGTCCAGCCACATCCCCAGAGATTCTAATTTAATTGCTCTGAATGAGCCTAGGCCTTGCTATTTCTTAAAAAGCTCTCCTGGTTATTTTAATGTGCAGTCAGGGAGCAAACCATTTGTCTGTAATCAGAGTAGCAGTAAAAGAGCACACATTCTGGGCAGAGTCTAATAGTAGGCACTTGGGAATGAGACCTGGGCACTGGGGCTGGTCTCAGCCTTTGAAGAACTCACAGCCCTATGGAGGGCTTCACAGCTGTGTGCTCAGGTCCAAATTAGAACACTTTGGGGTTTACAGCTCTAGAGATGTGAAAAATTTAGGGGATTCAAGAAAAGAATGTATGAAAAGATTTGAAGACTTTTGATTATAAAATATATGAGGCAAAAGTCAAAAGTTCGAGTTATTTAACGTGTAGAAGTAAAGTAATTTCTGACTATTTCTAAGTATATACATATCTCCCACATTAAGAAAAATCTGGCACACAAAAATCCAAATGTGTGTAATAGAGACACAAAAGAGAGTAGTTATTTACACCTTCACTACACAAACACAAACACATACACATATAGTGTAATTACAGGCAGAGATTTGTGTTACGTTTTCCATGGGCTGGATGTTGCTCTGAGCTCTGAGTAAAGCTCATTTAACCCTTATAACAAGACTACAAAATAGAAACGAGTATTATTCTCATTTTCATTGAGGAATGTGAGGCTGTCAATGGTGAAGTAACTTGCTTTTGTTACTGTATGGGTCTGGGATTTAAACTGAAGCAGACTGCCTGCAGAGTCCATGCCCTTAACCTTCATTTGGTACTGTATGTATATATATATATGTATGTGTATTTGTCATAGTTCTCCAGAGAAACAGGCTAATATATATTAAGAGATTTATTATAAGGAACTGGCCCATGAGATTGTGAAGGCTGACAAGTCGCAAGATTTGTAGGTTTAATCAGCAAGATGGAGACCCAGAAGAGTTGATGGTTTAGTTCCAGGCCCAGTTCAAAGGCCTGAGAACCAGGAGACCAAATGGCACACTTCCAGTCCAAAGACCAGCAGGCTTAAGGCCAGGAGGCCTGATAGTTCAGTCAATGTCCTAAGGCAGGAAAAAAGCTGATGGCCTAGTATGAACGCTGTCAGGCAGGAAAAATTCTCTTATTCAGGAAAGGATCAGTCCTTTTGTTCTATCTGGGCCTTCAACAGATTAAATGGAGGCCCACCCACATTAGCGAGAGCACTCTAGTTTACTCAGTCTACTGATTCAAATGTTAATTACATCCAAAAATACCCTCAGAGAAACAACCAGAATAATGTTTGACCAAATGTCTGGGCATCATGTGGTCCAGTCAAGTTGACACATAAAATTAATTATAGTATATGTTGTACATATGTAAGAATGTATGTGTATACATGTATATGTCAAATATACTGACTGTAAGTATATGTATGTGTATCTAGCTGGATGTACTCACATATACATACTATATAGAAAGATATGTACTGCTAAATGTGTAGACACAGAAATACATTTATATGTGCAGATAATGTTTTAAAGAACATGCATGCATATTTTGCTTTACAAAAGATATACAAGTTTTCTTTAAACAATAAGCACACTTGTTAAAATGCTGATTCATAGTTTTGGGTTTCACAAATAAGTAAGCAAGAATTTTAAAGAGAAAAATATTTCTGTTATCATGTGATGACCTATTAGAAATCCTTTGTAGTGAAAATTTTTTTGAGATAGATTAATGGGAAGGCACAAGTAGTTCAATGGAAAGTCTTGTACATTTGTTCTGGGTTATTTTAGCATGTGATGAATAAATACGGTGAAAAATGTGTTCTTGTGGGATTTTCCTGCTGGACAAAAAACAAAAGTAAAAGCTTTGTTTGTAAATATTAAGGAGCTAAAATTCAATGACTCAATGTTTCATTGTTCTGCAATTGGTTAATTGGTAGTAGGCGAAGGGTACTGTGGAGGGTGGGCATATTCCCACCTGCACAAGAACAAGACCATTAAAAAGCTGAGTGAGGTTTGTTTTGTTCTGCTTTGCCTGTTGCTTTTCTAATGAATTAGTCCCAGTGTTTAAAGGATTGCCTAGTAAAGTAGTTGAGACATCATTTTTGCAAATATTATCTACAATTTTCTTGGAGCTAAGGTTTTATGCAATGATCTATTAAATAATGAATATGCACATAACAGAAAATTAAAATGTTCCTCTAATTTCTACTGATTTACTTAAGAAAAAATTTAGAAACCTTCCCATATAGAATTGCAATTCCTTATTATGTTTTATATTTATAAGTTGGTAATGAAAAGGCAACTGTAGGCCAGGCACATTGGCTCATGCCTGTAATCTCAGCACTTTGGGAGGTTGAAGTAGGCGGATCACCTGAAGTCGGGAGTTCGAAACCAGCCTGACCAACATGGAGAAACCTAGTCTCTACTAAAAGTACAAAATTAGCTAGGCATGGTGGTGCATGCCTGTAATGTCAGCTATTCAGGAGGCTGAGGCAGGAGAATCACTTGAACCCAGGAAGCGGAGGTGTGGTGAGCTGAGATTGTACCATTGCACTCCAGCCTGGGCAACAAGAGTGAAACTCCGTCTCAAAAAAATAAAAATAAAAAACGCAACCTTAATCAAAAGGTTAATTTTTAAAAAGCCAACATAATCATTTGGTTTATTCAATTAAATAGTACTGAGTTTAAAGAGTGTGTAGTAATAATGAACACACACAAATTGAGGAAAAGAAGTGAAAGTCTCAGAAGCTTTAGAATGATGAGTAAGAAGGCTAACACCAGTCACACTGGCAGAAGCGAAAGTCTCGGAAGCTTTAGAATGATGAATAAGAAGGCTAACACCGGTCACACTGGCAGAAGTGAAAGTCTCGGAAGCTTTAGAATGATGAATAAGAAGGCTAACACCGGTCACACTGGCCTTTGTTTACTATTGCACTGAAGTTGCAGTTGATGAAATATTTGAGTAGCAAAGATAAGAGGCAAAGATGCTTTACAAAATACTGGTAATAAAACTCTTCTTCTAAAAAGACAGCTACCCAATATGGTTGATACCTATTGAGGACCAAATCAGCCTATATATTTTTGAAAACAGAAGCCCAGCAGAGTCATTGTTTCTCTAGGCTCACATTCTTCTTTGTCTGGAAGGATGTGTGTTATGAACGGAAATGAACTTTTTAGACTTAGTTACAAAGGTCTTTGGCACATCACTAAGCATTTTAGTCCTCTCTGTTAGCTGGCTTCCTGTGGGCCGTGTCTGCTATCTTTCCTCTCATGCCATGTCCAGTCTCTACTGTGATTAGCGTCTTGAGGACAGGGGATATTTCTTCCTGAAGTTTGTACCTGCCTATCCTGACCAAGGTTTCTGCTCTAAACTCTTCCCTACTTCCTTACCTTGGTGAGATGGACTATAAGTCTAGGACCTCCAATTTTATCTTTCTTGACAAATAGTGCAGCTCTAGCAGCCCATCTCATACTCCCTTTGGGGTAGATCTGCCTGGATCTTATCAGAGGCAACCCTCTAAAGAATATGTCAGCCAAGAAGAAAAAGTTTGGCCAGCCATTACAAAAAGGGAACTAGAAACTTCTTTAAAGTATAGAACTTGTCTTGTTTATTTTTACATTTCCAGAGCCACAAAGGGCCTGGAAATCATAGGTGTTCAATAAATATTGGTTGCACTGAACATGGATTCCTCTTCTCTTCCCCCTCCCAGCTTCATCCTCAGGATCAGTAGACTCATTGTGGGTCTCTTATGAAATTACCATAAAAATAGTTTACATATAACGTCTAAAGTGATTTGTTTCAGATTAATAAAACTCCCAAAATTTAGATGGCTTGACTCAAAAAATTTTTGTTTAGAAAGCAAGGTATGATATGTAGTTTAGGATACAAGGTATGTTCAGAAATACATGAGTTTAAGACTACGTGTTAGTCAAAAACTAGCAATTACCCAAATGGCCTTCAATAGTTGAATGAACAAATTGTAGTATGGTCATGGAATGAAGTAGCGTACAGCAACAAGAATGATCAGTCTGTGACCACACAGAAAAATAATGAATGAATCTCAGAAATGAAATGTTAAGAGGATAAAGCCATAGGCAAAAGAGAATATGAGTTCATTTGTACAAAATATCTAGACAGGCTAAATTGATCTATGCCATTAGAAATGATAATAGCGGCTACTCTAGAGGCATGACTGTTCCCAGGAAATATTTGGCTTATCTCTTAATCTGGAGGGAAAGTTTTGTTATCCCATTGACAGGGCTGCTACTGGTGGCTACAGGGTAGAGGCCAGGAATGCTGCTGAACACCTAACAACGCACGCGATGGCCTCCATAGCAAATAACCGTCCAGCCCAAAATGTCAGCGGTGCTGGGATTGAGAAACCCTACCCTAGAGGAATAACGGCAGAAAGGGGGCACCAGGGAGCTTCTAGGAGCTGGTAATATTCTGCTTCTTGATCTTTGTGCTTATGACATGTGTGTTCAATGATAAAATTTATCAAGCTGTATACATATGATATGTATACTTTTTATCTGTATATTATCCTTCAACAATACGTTTTAAAAGCTACCCATGCTTTAGAAAATCTTTGATAAAAATATACCCTAGGACTCAATCAAGGGATATATTAAGTAGCTATCAGGTTACATTGACCAAAACCATCTAGACTTAGCAGAAAAAAGAAAAGAAAACCATATTATGGAAAACCTTTAAATCTAAAGGTTTAATACTAAAAGACAAAGTAAACATTTCACTCATCAGATCTTATACAGAATATCAGGATTTGGGTACATACTCATCGCTTTAAAATGGCAACAACTTCAAAAAAAAGCATCAAGTGCTGATAAAAAATGCATGAGTGTTTTATTTACCAGAAAATCCTCGTTGATACGTAGAAAGGAATCTGGCCAAGACACTTAGAATCAGAATGTGTTATGTCAGCATCTGCAGAGACCAGAAACACAAGAGCTGCTTTAGAGATTCCTGAGTGCCATCCACAGCCTCCTGCTGCAGCTTTTCTGCTCAGCCTGCACTTCCACAGCATCTCCTCCTCTGCGATGAATTCCTGTGCTCTGTAGAATGTACCAGGGTTTTTCACAGCATGAATTTCTTTTGATGACCTAAACCCACTTTAGCTATTAATATTTTGGCAAAGCCTCTGAGTCTCAGCCAAATTCCACATCCCGGCCCAGACAAATCACTTCACATCCCCTATGGCAATATTGCCTAGTCCCTCTTAGCAGCGGTCCCTATAGGCTTACTAGCTCTCAATTCTCAGTCCCTTCCACATTGTTTCACAGAGACTACAGGGGATTTATGGATTCCTCCTATGCTGTGTAAAAGTCAAGGGAGTATCAGGGTTCCATCACCTATTCTTTCTCACTCTTTGTCCATCACAATTGTATTCTTACTTGGCTGCAGTTTCTCCATGTTGCCACATGGAGACTGAGTAAGGCTGCCTCCTTCCAAAGTTCCAAGTAGGCAATGGAATTAAATGAAGACCACCCAAATGAGAATGAGAAGAAACCATTCATAGCTTGTGATAGCCAGGGAGGCAGCCACCAGCACTTGTGTTTGGCAAAAACGACCAGACAGGTCAAGGAGTAGGAAAGCTTTATGGTGGGAAAAAGGGAAGACTTCAGCTGTGCCCTGACTGCATGGGGAAACTGTAAGTAGGCTAACCAGAAGTGGGACATGCCATGATTTGGTTTGGGAATCATATTTGGCTTTTCATAATTAGTTCTTAGTTGAAAACAGGGGCAAAAAGTAGAGAAGTTGGCAGTCACTCATCAAGTGCCAGTTGTTCCAGGCAGACTGCTGCAGAAGCTGTGGCTTGGCTACTTGGGTTGTTCCCGTAGAGGCTGTGGGTCAGAGTTCTATCATCATACATGGTCTGGCCCTTGTCCATTTGTAAATTCAGTGTCTTGAATCCCCTCCTGGTTATCCTTTCACTTGTAAGAACCTGAACATTTCAGAAAAGGCTAGAGATTCAGATTTTCACTGCTCAGAGGCTACTCAGCTGTCTCCATCGTCAACTGTATTGCAGATTTTTCGTGGCCTTCTTTGTTATATCATCACGGCCATCATTTTGATGAGAGAGCAGCTGTAGCGTAGTATTTTAGAATCTGGACAGATGACAACAGATCAGTATCATGGTCACTGTGACAAAAACAAGAACAATTAAGAGTCCCTATAAGATAACAGGAAACCAGAAACCCAAATGGCCCAACCCAGACCAAGTAAACAAGTCCCATGGGCTCTGAGGAGCGAGATCCAAGTAGCTTTGTTTTAAGGTGATAAATAGCCCGTTCCACCTTGCCTTTTCATTGATTCTAGCACAGCAAGAAGTATTAGTAATGACACAGACACCACCGTGACTAGTCAACAAGAAATCTAGAGCGATGCAATTGTCCGTCACTACTCATGCTAATGACTTGCTCTCGATCTGTATTTCATCTAGGGCAGAGCTGGGACCGTTAAGAGTTTCTGCAAAAGTTAGTGATGCATTTCTCACAGCATTTTCTATTTGTATGATCCCCACCGTTGGGAACACTACCCTGATTTTTTTTCCATAAAAATGAGTCAATAATTCTTCAGGTAGAGTACCTAAACAATCATAAGTGGCCTTGATTTGAAACTTATGTCCTTTGGTTTACAATGTTGATGATATGTAGAATCAGTGTCTCTGTGTACAGATAAGTTTCAGAAAACAATTCCTAAAGTGCATGAGGTATTGGTCTGAAGTAAAAAGTACCAAGAATCCTAATTTCAAAGGAAGTAATAGCTGAAAGGAGGCTCAGGGACTTCCAGGAGAAAGAAATTATTCATGACAGGAGGTTGGAATCAAGGCCTTACATGAGCTGAGTTACATATTTAGGTCTCTCTTTGTCTTTTCCAGGTAGCAAGTAACTAGACTGTCACCCAATGAATATTGTAGAATTCAAATTTAGAACAAATTCTAACATTTTTTTTCTTATTTCTAGAAGAGAATGACACTACCGCTAGTTACATGGTTTTTTTTTTGTTTTTTTTGAGACGGAGTTTCGCTCTCGTTACCCAGGCTGGAGTGCAATGGTGCGATGTCGGCTCACCGCAACCTCCGCCTCCTGGGTTCAGGCAATTCTCCTGCCTCAGCCTCCCGAGTAGCTGGGATTACAGGCACGCACCACAACGCCCAGCTAATTTTTATTTTTTTTTTTTGTATTTTTAGTAGAGACGGGGTTTCACCGTGTTGACCAGGATGGTCTCGATCTCTTGACCTCGTGATCCACCCGCCTCGGCCTCCCAAAGTGCTGGGATTACAGGCTTGAGCCACCGCGCCCGGCCTTGTTGTTTTTTTTTAATTTAAGGTCATTTGTCTGTATAGGTGCAAGCGGAAATGCCATTGGCTGTAATTCCCTATGATCTCATTTGATGAGACTGCAGTTGTCCAGAGGTTGCTTGGTTTGTTTTTTCCCATGGTGGTCTAATAAGAATTGCACATCCAGAAGTCAGTAAGATTCAGGGAAGTGGTTACCATTTGGGAGAATCTAAGAATGGCATTAGAATGAATATGTTCTTGTCTAACAATTATAATAAAAAGGGAAGAAAAGAGATAAAGATAACAATGAGTAGCTTTTAAAATGAGAAAAGGAATGGTTATAAGCAAACAAATGATGAACAAAATCAGTCGGGGGTCTCCGTTCCATGTCTTGGGCAAAAACTGTCCACCATCCAAGGTCATCTGCATATTCCAAAGATCTTAGCTGTCTATTTCTAAAATCTGGCTGATACCATAAATGTTCTAAGAATCCTAAGTTTGAGGACCCTCATTAAGGTATCCTTCCAACCGAATGGAATTCTGAATTGCCTCTTTAGTCGTGAAACATAAACCCAAGAATTGACTCCCTAGAGTTCCCTGCTATATTTGTTAATAGTGCTTGATAAGGTCCCTTTCAATGATGTTTAAGAGTTTTTCTCTGATGCCTCTTTCAACAGACGAAGTCTTCAGATTGAAGATCATGAAGAGGCTGTTTAGAAAGATATGTGGGAAGACAGCCTTTACCTGTTGGTGATAGGATTGGGTATTGTACTTGAGTCCCTTATAACATCTTGCCATCTCTGCGTACAGGCAGACAGGATAGAATCTCAGAGGTAAAATCCCTAAATGCATGAGTCTTCCAGTTACCATATCACAGGGGGATAGATGTGTCCCTTGGGAAGTAGGCCGTATGGCCATAATCTTCTACGGTTTTATCATTTTGTGTGTTTATATGATGGAATTATGGTGCAATCTGTTTCTGTTGAAAAACGTTTTGGGTATGGCATTTAGGAGACTTTGCTCTGGTTTTACGGCCTTTTTCGACCCTCACATTTATTGTGGAAAGAGGGATTCCATAGGTCCCTTTCTGGGTCAATTCAATTCGCTATTGCCATTAAGGACTTAGCATCTAGCTGAGGGTTCGACCAACAAATGCACAGATTGGTATAGTTCAGCTGTTCAGCTCTGACACATCTGCACCCGAAGGAAGTCTAACTCCTTCTCTGAATAGCAGTGGTCCTCGGCTGTGCTTGAGGGAATCCTGAAATACAGCTCTTAGTTCAGCTTGTATCTGAGGTTTAAATTATGCAGTTGCTTACATATCTGGCTCTGGGATGGGGTGGATCTTTAGAGGCAAATGACATTTTTGGGTCTGAAAAGGGGGAAGAAGAAGGGAGAGTTGAAATAAGGTAAAAGGAGAGAGATCAGAAAGATAAGAAGGAAGAGGCAGAGCTAGATACAGGGAGGCAACTGGAGGACAAGGAGGGAGAGGATTTACCAGAGAAATTAGTCTATTGATAGTTTTTGATTATTTACATTTATAATGTTGTTTATTGGTTTTGGCCAAAGAATACTTTAGTATAACAATTTTTGAATAAGAATTTCATTTAGAGGGCTGGGCGCGGTGGCTCAAGCCTATAATCCCAGCATTTTGGGAGGCCGAGGTGGGTGGATCACGAGGTCAAGAGATCAAGACCATCCTGGTCAACATGGTGAAACCCCGTCTCTACTAAAAATACAAAAAATTAGCTGGGCATGGTGGCACGTGCCTGTAATCCCAGCTTCTTAGGAGGCTGAGGCAGGAGAATTGCCTGAACCCAGGAGGCGGAGGTTGTGGTGAGCCGACATCGCACCATTGCACTCCAGCCTGGGTAACAAGAGCAAAACTCCGTCTCAAAAAAAAAAAAAATTCATTTAGAAGCTTCTATGCACCAATGAAAAAGTGTTGCCCACAGAGCCTGAGAAATACTATTTCTCTTCTATGGCATCTCTCAAGTAACCATTTTGTCCAAGTCAGATGCCCCTGAGAGTGGACATTCCAGGTCCAAATTATCACTGGTGAAGTTATACCACTTAGAGGAAGAAATGGAAGAATTATACAGCAGGAGTTTCTTCTGGAGGAAGAGAGGATTTAGACTTAGATGACTCACAAGCGCAGGCAACAGTCAGTTGAAAGCAATGCTTATGTAATTTGTATCTGAGACTCCCACCTGTTGCTCGGCTGCCTCTGAATGCAGACCTGATGATCAGCACCTATAAGCAGGCAGAAAATCAAAGAGAACATTTTTCTGGATCAAAGCCAGGCTGTCAGAACCACAACAACGAAAGTGATGGAAAGAACCTCATCCAGTTTTATTAGTGACTTGGCAAAATATATCCACCTGGGGGCTGGTTTGCTGAGAACTACAAACTCATTGGTCTGTGAAACCAGCTCTAACAATAGGCTTATAGCTATGCCTGCGTTCTACCTTGTGATTCTCCTTTGTATGACAGACAACACTACATAAAACAGAAGCACCAAAGAGAGTAAAAGGGATAGAAAAGAACTCCATCCTCTCTCTTGCTGAGTCCCTTAGCCATTTACTCTCAGTTTGGTGCCTGGATTTTATTATTAGTTCCCATTTGTTTGGCATCCTTGGTGGAAACAGGCCATTCTTTTTCATCCCTGTGTTTTTAGAGTTCCAAGCTAAATTGGTGTTCCAGTACCAGAGTGGCTGGCAGCCTTGTCCTAACGGGAAATGAAGGGGAGCTGGATGTTGACAGTGGGCTTTTCACAGGATGCCCTAATGCCTAGTTATACAGCCTGTGACCAGGGGTCCCTCACATGGGGAACTTGTTTATACTGGCAAATGCCCTTGCGGCTCCTATCTGACCCAGTTTATGCCCGCCTGACCATTGCTCTGGCACTGGGAACCCAACCTTGTGATCTCCTTGGCATTCCAGGAGAACCCTAATTAGGGCAGCCTCTAGTTCAATACACCGCCACCACAGGAAACGAATTCAGATTATTTTACTTACAGATCCTGGGCAGGGTGGGTACAATGAATTGGGAGAGTAGTCCTCTCTCTGTTCCTGGGGTCACATGAGGGAGGTAGAAACAGTCAGAGAGAGAGAGAGAGAGAGAGAGAGAGAGAGAGAGAGAGAGAGAGAGAGAGAGAGAGAGGGAGAGGGAGAGAGAGAGAGAGGAATGTAGCAAATATTAACACATATAAAAGAATAGGGTGTGGGTTACTTTGAGTTTACAGTCAAATGCCTGAAAGTTCTCTTTAAAGGAAGTGCCAGGAAAGTGGCAGTCCAGTCTGCCAGTTGGTAGAGATGCCTCTATCTAGGGTCTTTTATCTGGTCACTGGTTTGAGCCATTTGGGTGTGGCATAGAACTAGAAATTGTCTTGGGTGACTGAGCTCTGCTTCTCATATGAGAAAGTTAAATTTATATGCAAAATGGAAAATTAGGAAAATAAAATTATGAGAATTCACCATACCTTAGGACTTGGATGAAAGAGAAATCTTCAGATGTGCACTAACAGGAGGCGGCTGGCATGGGCAGCTGGCAGTGGGCATCCTAAGTGACTCATTAGTGGAGCATATTTGGCATTCTCTGTTTGGTCCTGAATTGGAAGAGGGGGACAAAAAATAGGGAAGCCCGTGGTCATTAACCATTCTGGTCTTAGTGCACCAGGGGCTGTGGGTCAGAATTCTTTCATCATAGGTGATCTGACCATTATCTTGTGTATGTTCGGTCTCTCAGGGTCTCAATGCTACTAGCCCACTCTGTTTTCAGTGGTCACCTCAAATGCTATGTCATTTCCATTTTCTCACCACCCTTCCACATGTCCTGTTTAAATCCTCTGGGATACAAGAGAGCATCAATGAATCCTTGGAAGAACCAAATGATGTCTTTTACTCCTCATATTCCTTCCAAATTATTCCATTGCTCTCCTGAATGACAGGGCACTTCTCTCTTTTCTTCCTGTATAATAGAAGCTTCCTTTGCATTATCTCCCTTTCTTCCTTATCCTTGGAATACTATGTTCCAGATAAGATCTACTTTTTTTTTTCTCTTGTTGTCATAATCCTGTTGGCTCTCCCTTAATGGTGGTGGTGGCTAAGGAGGGGTTTCCAAGAGGGGAAAGATCACGAATGAGCTGGAATATCATTGCGACCAGCATAGAAATTCTTTACCTCTCAAGAAATTTAAAAATACATAAAAATTCAGGTTATCCGTTTGAACAAATGACAATGTGAATATTCAGTGTGCATGAAAGCCGCTGAACATGTTTGAATTGTAAATGTTTGTGGATAAGCATTTTCTCTGGTGCCTTCATTTATTCAATAAGCATGTATTGAGCACTTCCTGTGTGCTAGCTTCTGTCCACAACATTTGGAGATATCAATGAACAATGTAAAGACCCCTGCCCTCATACAACTTATATTGTAGTGGGAAAGACGCTCAACAAGTAGTAAACAGAGTGAGAAAGTTTATAGTGTGTTAAAGGGTGATAAGCACAACAAAATAAGGAAAATGCAGAGCAGGGTGTGGAGGATCAGGAGAGGAGGGGTAGGGCAGGTGCATCTGACTCCTTTCCTTTGTGATGCCTGACTTTGACTCTTCAATAGCAACCTTACTGCTAATTCTCAGTGAATAAGATCACGACAATTAAATTCTCCCACAGGATTTGAAAATTGTTATGAAAAAGAAGTGCACTCATACACAGGGCCCTCGTTGAATTTCTGGGCATTTCTACTAATTTTATTAATCCTCAGCACAGCTGCAGGTGAGTCAGCTGCCATGGATCTCAACAAGGTCAGGGTTCAGAGAAGCACTGTAATCTTATTTGGTTATAGGGGTTATTAACCAAGTCTGGGCTTTGTTTCAAGAACCAGATTTACAGTAAGAAAAATTGTAAGAGCAGAGAGTCACAAATCAAGATTCTGCAAGTCAGTAATCATGTGTCCTTCTGTAAAATAATATTTTTATTATCAGAATCTCTCAGCAGCATCAGGGACCCTTATTGGATACCCTAGTCAGTGAATGACAAGATTATTTATTATTATTATTTTTGCATGTTGTTCCAAGATAGAATCAACTTTACTAAAGAAGGCAGCACAGATTTTAAAAAGCCATTATTTAGTAGGGAAGGAATAGTTGTATAATAAAATATTAATTTTTCTAAAAAAGACTCAGAGAAAAATGCCACACTTACCAGAAGTGATATTTTCCCTTCATATTTCTATCTGTATTTCTATTTAGTCTGGAACGATCTGCTTTATCAACTCAAGATAGACATATGATTATATATTTTATTTTTAAAATTAATCACTGCTGAAGGGCAGAAAATTCAGAGTTTACCTTTTGAAGCTTAGTCCAATGGGGTGCATCTTGTTTCTTCACAGAGCAAGCTGAATGCATTGAAGTATGTTTCATATTCATCTGCTGTTCCATGATGGGGCTATTGAGGACTGGTCTCATGTGGTTTGGATATTCCTTGCTGGTCTGGACCACAGTGGACCCCTATGTGGAGGGCCAAGGTTGCAGCTCTACTTGGTCACATTCCCGTGCTCAAGCACTGTTCCTGGGAGGCTTCCAGCCACACTCTCACGTTCTGGCCCTCCCTTTTTTCACACTCCAACTGCAAACACCTCGGCCCTCATGTGGAGCCTATTCATAAGCTTAGCCTCCTCACTTCTCAAAATAACTTTATTTTAGCGGTCTCCTTGCCCTTCTCTTTACTGGACCTTTGTTGGGTCAGGGCCACTCTGTCCAGTTGTGTAGTCGTGTGCTGCATACAGGTGTCTGGCTGGGAGGACAAGGAGGCTGAAATTCAGCTCATCCTCTACCTGCCAAGTCCATGCCCCTGAGTTGAGCCTACCACCTTCTAATACATCCAGCCAGAGGGCAAAATGGCCCTCACTCATAGAGAAGTGCTAGTAGGAGCCCTAAGTAGGGTCATTCTGCTCCTCACCATCTGGTCTTCATAACTTCAAATTTCAGGGAGGAAGGTTAGGGCATCCACCCACTGTTTGTATAAATGGAACCATTTCCTCTTTAGTGGAATCTTTCAAATCTGGTGGAGATGACCTTCATCTGATTAAAAAGAATTTGTTTTAGGAGAACTCCTCTTGTCCTTTTTACCCCAAGACTCAAGAGCCAAATACAGTGAGTGCCTACTCACCTTGCTTTTTACATAACTAATGTTTCTTTAAGGTGTCTGCACAGATCCTTTTCATCAGGCAGGCAACCCTAACCCCAGGTGCTGTGAATGCTAGTTGCTAATGTGCTCAGTGGCCCCTTTCTTTGGAGAGTTATCTTCTGGGGGAACAGGAGCTACATCATTCAGGAGGATCTCATCCTGCCCACCCCAAATGAAGACTATGGCAGACTGGCATAAGAATGCCATGGGCTGGTCCCACTTGCTTCAAGATGCAATTAGTTCTATGGTGAAATTCCTACTCCAGAGAAATAACTTCCTGGTATTGTCCAGAGGCTAGTTTCCAGTGATACCACATTCTTGCTCACTTAGCTCCTTCCCCTGCCTCATCCTGCTCCCATCATTCTCATTCTCCTGAGAGCATCTACTCGATAAATCCTATGCAGGTGAATCCCTGTCTCAGGCTCTGCTTCTCAGCACTTGACCTAGAATAACAAGTAAGGAAGTCTCACAGCTCTCAGAGAAAAATGTAATCTTCTTGGGGATAGTTTTTTTTTCTCTCTTCCTCCTGAGAAACACCATTTTCTTTCTTTTTTTAACTTTTATTTGAGATTCAGGGGTGCATGTGCAGGTTCGTTACATACCTAAATTGCATATCATGGGGGTTTGGTGTACAGATTGTTTCATCACCCTGGTAATCAGCGTAGTATCTGATAGGTAGTCTTTTGATCCTCACTATCCTCACTCTCCTCCCACCCTCCCTACCCTCAAGTATGCCCAGTGTCTGTCGTTTCCTTCTTTATGCCCATGTGTATTCAATGTTTAGCTCCCACTTATAAGTGAGAACATGTGGTATTTGGTTTTCCGTTTCTGTATCAATTCATTCAAGATGATGGCCTCCAGCCCCATCTATGTTGCTGCAAAGAACATGATCTCATTCTGCTTCATGGCTGTGTAGTAGTCCATGGTGCATATGTACCACATTTTCTTTGTCCATGCTGTTGTTGATGGGCATTTAGGTTGATTCCATGACTTTACTATAGTAAATAGTGCTGCAGTGAACATATGTGTGCATGTGTCTTTATGATGGAATGATTTATATTCGTTTGGGTATATGTACAATAGTAGGATTGCTGAGTCAAATGGTATTTCCGTTTTAAGTTCTTTGAGAAATCGCCACACTGCTTTTCACTGTGGCTGAACTAATTTACATTCCTGCCAACAGCGTATAAACAGTCCCCTTTCTCTGCTACCTCCCCGGCATGCATCTGTTGTTTTCTGACTTTTAAATAATAGGCATTCTCAGTGGTATGAGATGGTACCTTATTGCAGTTTTGATTTGCATTTCTCTAACAATTAGTGATATTGAGCATTTTTTTTTTTTGAGATGGAGTCTCGTTCTGTCGCCCAGGCTGGAGTGCAGTGGTGGGATCTCGGCTTACTGCAAACTTCACCTCCTGGATCCAAGTGATTCCTTTGCCTCAGCCTCCCAAGTAGCTGGGATTACAGGTGCTCACCACCATGCCCAGCTAATTTTCATATTTTTAGTAGGAGTGGCATTTCACCGTGCTGCCCAGGCTGGTCTTGAACTCCTGACCTCAAGTGATTCACCCACCTTGGCCTCCCAAAGTGCTCAGATTACAGGCATGAGCCACTGTGCCCTACCTGGGCATTCTTTATGTTTGTTTGACATATGTGTGTCTTCTTTTGAAAAGTGTCTGTTCATGTACTTTGACCACTTGTTAATAGGGTTATTTCTTTTCTGCTTGTTAATTCTCCTAAGTTCCCTGCAGATTCTGGGTATTAAATCTTTGTCAGATGCGTAGTTTGCAAATATATTCTCCATTCTTTAGGTTGTCTGTTTACTCTGTTTTTTTTTTTTTTTTTTTTTTTTTTTTTGAGGCGGAGTTTAGCTCTTGTTACCCAGGCTGGAGTGCAATGGCATGATCTCGGCTCACCGCAACCTCCGCCCCTCCTGGGTTCAGGCAATTCTCTTGCCTCAGCCTCCTGAGTAGCTGGGATTACAGGCACGTGCCACCGTGCCCAGCTAATTTTTTGTATTTTTAGTAGAGACGGGGTTTCACCATGTTGACCAGGATGCTCTCGATCTTTTGACCTCGTGATCCACCCGCCTCGGCCTCCCAAAGTGCTGGTACTCTGTTTATAGACACACTACTTTCTTAAGAAAGAATGTCATGTCTTGCTAAGTGTTTTTGTTACACATAGATGTATATGTACATATAGACGTATATATAGAGCAAAGCGAAAGACTTGGTTTTGTAAGGGAACAAGTAGTTTTTATACATTTAAGTTCTTTTTCTTTTCCTCACAAACACAAGTCTATAGTATATGCTGTATTATCATTCATCCCTCAACTCCCACCTGGAACCTGGCCAACTTACTTTAGACTACGGCCAAGTTTCTGCATGTCAGTATGTACAGATTCACCTTTCTAGCAACTCTATAGAACTCCTCATTTTAACCTGTTGCCAATTCATAGACTTGAAAATGTTTGCATTTTTTAGTTTTATAAATTGTACAGAAAAGGGTATCTGCAACCAGGGGCAGCAGGTAGATCATGACTGATTGACCAGTATTACAAAGGTCAGTCCCCTTGCCTCAAAGGGGGACAACTGTGTAATATAATTTATCCTTTGAAGCTCCCCAGGGGCTCAGGCTGAAGCTGACTCCTTTTCAGACCACTCCCCTCTCCCTTGTTTTAAAAAATGCTTCTCTCCCTTCTTTTTTCCCTGAGCACCTACTCAATAATTCACATGTCCCCAGATTCCTGTCTCAGACTCTGTTTTTGAAGAACCTAACCTAAAACAGGCAGTGATAGAAATACATGAGCTCAGAGGAACGTCTGACATAAACAAACATCAGGAAACATTTACTTTTGTATGGAAAATAAAAAGTGGTGTACTTGCATGACAAAATCGAATGTTTCCGTCAGTGCTGACTTAATTATCTAGCCTCATTAAAAACCAGAAATAGATTAGTGTGTAAAAAGTCATGACAGGACATCATATTGAGGTTACATAAGGCCCAAATCTGCCTAATATTTGCAGGATGGTAGAGAAAGAGTCATTTGATATTCAGAGATCTTATCTAGGCTTTAAATAGTAGGAGGGCAGCCTGCCCAGGAAGACATCAGTAGCCACAGGTCTGCTGTATACTCTGCACTCTGGAACTTTTCTGTATCTTGAGGACAAAAAATTTTACAGATCTCATATCTAGTCCTTATTATAGTTGTCATAATATTCCCGGATATTTTTGTGCATGACATGCTTTCTGCATGTGTAGTTGATATAAGGCCAGGATGAGAATTATCTTCTTTCACAAGTACTGGTTGAAAACCTTGCTCTCTATAAAGAAGTTCCAAACTATAGACTTGAATACAGTATTATAAGTTGTACAATATACCATATTCTTATGATTCTGGATGTACCAATTCCAATTTCTAGTGGAGAAATTTATTCATTTCTACTCACTTAAAAATATATATATTTTTTGAGATGGAGTCTTGCTCTATCCAGGCCGGAGTGCAGTCGAGCTATCTCGGCTAACTGCAACCTCCAGCCTTCCGGGTTTGAGGACTTCTCTACCTCAGCCTCGTGAGTAGTTGGGATTACAGGTGCGTGCCACCATGCCCGGCTAATTTTTGTATTTTTTAGTAAAGACGGGGTTTCACCATCTTGGCCAGGCTGATCTTGAACTCCTGACCTCTGATCCACCTGCCTTGGCCTCCCAAAGTGCTGGGATTATAGGCATGAGCCACCACTCCCAGCCTTTAAAAAGTTTTTAAATTATGAAATACTTAAAGATTGACAGGAAGTTACATGACAATGTACAGGAAGCTCCCACGCAAATGTTCACCCAGCCTCCTTCAATGTTAACACCTTGCATAGCCATAATATAACATCAAAACAAGGACATTAACATTGGTAAAAGCCACAGAGCTTATTCAGGTCTCAACAGTTACATATGCACTCTCTAGTACATGTGTGTGGGTATAGTTCTATGCAATTTTATCACATATGTGGCTTCATGTAACTACCACCACAATCAAGAGATGGAAGTTTACTGTTACCATAGGACCCCTTGGTTCCTGTTCCATCCCCAGCCCCATCCCCAACACCTGGTAACCACTAGTCTGCTCTCCATCTCCACAATGTCATTATTTCAAGAATGTTATATAAAGGGAATCAGATAGCATCTAGGCTTCTTAGATTGCTTTTTTAAAACACAGCACAATGCCCTTAAGATCCGTCCAAGTTGTTGCATTATCAATAGTTCGTTTAATATGTAAGTAGTATTCCACAGTATGGCAGTTCCTCAGTTGGTTTAACTATTTACCTTTGTGTAGTTTCTAGTTTTCCATTATGAATAAAGCTGCTATGAACATTCTTGTACAAACTTCTGCATGAAGGAAAGCTTTCATTTCTCTAGGATATATGTCCAGGGGTTCAATTGCTGGGTTGTACGGTGAGTCTGATCTTCGTTTTAAAAGGAATGGTGAAACTATTCGGCAGAGTGGTTGCATCATTTTACATTCCCACCAGCAATATATAAGTGACACCATTTCTCTGCCTCCTGGCTAGCATTCGGTGTTGTTAGTTTTTACTTACACATTTCGATAGGTGTGTATCGATAGCTCATTATAGTTCTAATTTGCATTCACTTAATGGCTAATGATAGTGGACATTTTTTTCATGTGCTTATTTGCCAGCAATAAGTATATACTATCTGGTGAAATAGCTCTTCATTTTTTCTTCTATTTTCTAATTGGATTAATTGGGTGGAGTATTTCTTCATTTCCCCCCCGATTTTCTAATTGGATCATTTGTTTCCTGTTGAATGTTAAGATTTCCTATGTGGAATGCCTGTATATTGTTTGTTCATGGAAGTGTAAATTAGTTCAACCATTGTGAAAGTGCAGCGATCCCTAAAAGAACTAAAAACAGAAATACCATTCAACCCAGCAATTCCATTATGGGGTGCATACCCAAAGGAATATAAATTGTTCTATCATAAAGACACATGCATGCATATGTTCATTGCAATACTATGGTATCAACCTAAATGTCCATCAGTGATAGACTGGATAAAGAAAATGTGGGACATATATACCGTGGAATACCATGCAGTCATAAGAAGATAGAGATCATGTTCTTTTCAGGAACATGGATGGAGCTGGAAGACATTATCCTTAATAAACTAATGTAGGAACATAAAACCAAATACAGCATGTTCTCACTTATAGGAGGGAGGTCAATGAGGAGAAGACATGGACACAGAGGGGGACCACACACACTGGGGCCTATTGGAGGGTACAGAGGGGAGGAGGAAGAAGTTCAGGAAAAATAATGATGGGTACTAATAGCTTAAGAGCTAGGTGGTGAAATAATCTGTATAACAAGCCCCCATGTCATAAGTTTATCTGTATGATAAACCTGCACATGTACCCCTGAACTTAAAAGCTAAAAAAAGAGTTTCTTGTGTATTTGAAATACAAGTCTTTGTCAGTTACAGAATATAAAAATATTTTTTTCCAGAATGTAGTTTGTATTTTTATCCTCCTAATAAACCTGCACGTGTACCCCTGAACTTCAAAGCTAAAAAAAGAGTTTCTTGTATATTTGAAATACAAGTCTTTGTCAGTTACAGAATATAAAAATTTTTTTCCAGAATGTAGTTTGTATTTTTATGCTCCGAATAGGGTCTTTCACGAAACAAACATTTTAAATTGTAATGAGGTCCAACTTACAAATTTTTCTTTTCGTTTACCTTTTATTCAACAAGTGAATATTGAACATCAACCATTTATCAAGACACTGTTCCAGGTACCCTGTAGAGATGACAGATGTGACATAGCTTTAACTTCAAGGTACTTCGAGCCTAGTAGGGGAGACTGGAGATCTATGAAAATAACTAATACTGCACAGCAAGTGCTAAGTGACGTGGAAGAGGCCGAGATAAATTTTTGGCTAATAAGGAGGTAGTTTTATTCACCACTTTTATTCTGGAAATATCACAAAATAGCATGCAATCTTCTTTTATAAATTCATTTTCCAGGTTGAAAATGATAGTTTTAAAATAAGTAACATAAAATAAATCTCATGTGCAAAATGATTCCACATACATTGTATCAATGAATAACAATCTTATGGGGTGGTAGAGAGGATTAACACATATTTCATATTTGGAAAAATCCTGGGTTCAGCTAAGGGAAGTCACTTGCCCAAGGTCATGCAGCCAGGAAGTGGTGGGCTCAGACTGGTACCTCGGTCTTGTGCTTACTGTTCTTTTAATTCTACCCAGAATCCTCCGGAGAAATGTCCTTTTCTTGCTAGTATAACTCATCAATCTTCTGGCTAAGAAATGAACCGTCGGATTCAAATTTTAAAAGAAGATGGGGTACAAGTTCCTTGTGCATACAAATGTCAAAGAGCTCTTATTGATAAAGGATGAATCCATTAAAACCCTTACAGGCCGGGCGCGGTGGCTCAAGCCTGTAATCCCAGCACTTTGGGAGGCCGAGGCGGGTGGATCATGAGGTCAAGAGATTGAGACCATCCTGGTTGGCATGGTGAAATCCCGTTTCTACTAAAAATACAAAAAATTAGCTGGGCGTGGTGGCGTGTGCCTGTAATCCCAGCTACTCAGGAGGGTGAGGCAGAAAATGGCCTGAACCCAGGAGGCGGAGGTTGCGGTGAGCCGAGATTGCACCATTGCACTCCAGCCTGGGTAACAAGAGCGAAACTCCGTCTCCAGAAAAAAAAACAAAAAACAAAACCCTTACAGTGGGCACGATCATGCAGAAATGGAAAAACAAGCACCGCCTGTGAGTCATGAGGTGATGCTATGGCTGGACTCAACAGCTTTTTACTGGCTGATTGCTCAGGATGGGGGAATTGAGAACATGGTATGTTAGGTCATCTCGTTCCAGGCACCCTGTTACCCAAAATCATCTTCAGATGCCAGACCTTTCACAGGGAACATTAAAAAGCAGTCAGTATTAGCTCTGGTGAAGAATGAAAGGGGGGCCTGTTTCGAACCCAAGGACTACCCACCAATAGGAAACTGGGGCTCTTCTTCATTCCTCTGTCTCTGGATTTCCATCTGTACTTTCTTCCTGCCTTATTTGTGACTTTGCTCAACTCACGTAACAATTCTGCATTTGTTTGTCCTTCTTTTAAAGTGTTTATAACTTAGGTAAGATGTTAGGACTTTGATTCTGAGTGTCTGTAAAGAAGCGGATTTACTAATTAAGTCAGCTTTGCAAACATATGCATAATGCCAGAAGAACTTTGAACCCAGCCCCCAGTCATGTCATGATGCAGCCCCTGTGGGGCCCATGGGGAAAGTTACCCTTTGACATTCTACGTTCAAACATTTATCCTGTTGGCCTGGCATCCAGCTGAAAAAGGTGAAGTCTTCACTGGATCTGGACAGAAATAAATTCCAGGGTTAATATGTGGCTTACCATGTACCAGTCAGGAGGTACGTGTAGGAAAGCATGTGAGCTGTGGTAAACTTTTCAGCTGAGTTACTCCAACCACTGTGTCCATCTTTACCGTCTTTGCTACTCAGAAACATAACACCCCAGTCTTTACACTTCTCAAGAGCTGGACTTAAGATTGGAGCAAGACAAATGAGTTTTCCTGGGCAACTTAATGTGCACCGTGGAAGGGAAGATTTGCCTCATTCTTAGGTCCTGGCAACTGAGTAGAAGATAATTCTGGAGCTGTCACATGCCACCGCATGAAGTAAGTCAGCTTAATAATGAAACCCAAGGGGCAAAGCAGAGAGTAGAGGAGAGAGAGGGAAAGAGACAGAGCAAACAAGCTAGAGAGCGGCTGAGACTGTAGTTTTACTTCTACTGACATCACTACCTGAGCCCCTGAATCCAGAGCTGCCTGACATTAGACCGACATCTAGACTTCGCATTTAAATGAGGCTATGTATTTCTTTTCATGCCTGAGTCTTCTAGGTTTGGGCTTCTGTCATTTGTAACTGAGAGTTCTTGAGACCTCTTAAATAAGTTATAATAAATCCTATTCTGTAGAATATCATATAGCTGGGGAAAAAAAAGAAAGGAAGGTGGGAAGGAAGAAGGAAGGGAGGGAGTAAAGAAGGATGGAGGGAGGGAGGGAGAGAGGGAAGGGAGGGAGGAATGGAGGAAAGAAGGAAGGGAGGGAGGGAGGGAGGGAGGGAGGGAGGGGAACTCCCTGTAATGATAGGGAATGATTATATAATACATTGTTTAAGGGAAAGGGCAAACGATTTGTTATTATAATTTGCACTTGTTGATTGTAACAATTCAGAACAATAAACATCATTTAACATGTTTGTTTTGTCTGTCCAGGTGAATTATCAACTCCTGAACATTCTTATACTATTTTTTTCTCCCCTCCATAGCAATCAACAGACTCACAGTACTGTTTTTTTTTTAATTGGACACTGCTCCCTGAGGTAAACCATACTGAAAAGCTAGTTTCAAACAAACATTTTTATGAAATTTGTCATTGGCAGGACTTAGTTTCACAATTAAGAACCTATTGGTCTGACAAAAGTTAACCAAAAAATGGGTAAAGGATATGAACATAGAGCTTAAAAGGAAAGACAAGTGGGAATGAAAGGTGTGCCTGTCTTTAACCCACAAGACTGCCTTCCAAGAGGGAATGGGGCTCTCCATTCCTCTGTCTCTGGATTTCCATGAGACTACCTCACTTTTAATAAGATAAATGCAAGTCAAGCTACTGAGGCCATTTTTCATAATTGGCAAAGATCTGCAAGGTGGATAACATACCGTGTGAAGGAGTGTGTCAGTGAATCAGAAAAGGATCCGTCAGGTACAACTAGAAAAACAGAAACCATTTGGAATATTTAAAATGGGGGGAATTTAAAACATAAAGTTGGTTGCACAGAGGATGTGAGCGGCTGAAAGACTCCCAGGAAACAGTGAGACCACCAAAGTTTAGCAACCGTAGGATATCCTGTTACTTCCAGGCCCAGGGGACAAGAGGCGGGAGGTGTTGCCAGAACCCAGAGAGCTGGGCACAGAGGGAGCCTGTCCTACCAGACTTGGGATCACCCAGGAGGAGCAGCTGCTGCCCTATACACCCTTCTATTCCCACCACCCAGGCAGAAAAAAAAAAGAATGGGAAATACCCTGGCTTCTCCCCTTCTCCCTCTTATTCTCCTACTGCTGAGTCCCATCGGCCAGTTGATAGGGGGGTCCGGGAAATGAAACCCCCACGGAGCAAGAGTCGGAAAGTCTAGGAATGGATATGCGGGCTAACAGGCTGAGAACCATCAGAGGATGGGCGTGTGAAATATGCAAACACAGACCTTGTGTGAGATCATGAGCTTATATCTCTATGAAGGGCATTTGACATTATCCAAATTATAAATGCACATCACGTTTGAGCCCACGGTCCAATTGCTCGAATTTATTCTTTCTTAAAGGTGTTGATTTGTTTTGGTTTGTCTGTTTTTGTTTTCCTGCTGTGGACTGATCAGCAAACAAGCCGTTAATTTCTACTGCGCAAATTTACACGGAGAGAAGAGCCTCAACCCACCGGCTTGAGAGGATTTCCAGGGATTTGGAAATGGGCAGCGTAACTCCACAAATGCTTCATTTTCATGGAGCGACTTCCACCCTGCAGCTAAAATGGACAATGTGTTTTCACAGCGGAGTTGCTGGGTTGCTTCCTGGCTTGATGGACGCAAACGCGCAGTGAAGTCCCGGCCTGGAGTAGAACCTTTCAACCCCCAGTCCTTCTTCTAGGACCGGGAACTCCCGGCCCCGGCCCCGGCCCGAGCGCGCTCCTCACTTGCCCAGTCTTGGGGCGTTCTCCTGGCAGCGCGGGCTCCGAACCCGGCGGCTCCGCAGCTGTGGGGGGCGTGGGGGGTCTGGGAGGCTCCGGCGCGCAGCAGCCTGGACAGCTCCCCGAGCGCCAACCCTTCCCTGCGTGTTGAATGAATGAATGAGCGTCGCCCGCGTAGTAAACTCGTGGGAGAATTAAAGCCATGCAGATCCCGCGCCGCGGCGGCTTTAACGGCCCAGGGATTGTGCGGTGCGAAGAGCAGTGGTGGAGGCGCCGCAATGGGTCTGGAGTCGGGAGGACCCGGATCCTGGCGACCCGTCACTCTGCGGACTCGGAGGGTCCGGGCCCAGCACTCAGGCCGGGGACAGAAGCCTGACAGACTCGGGCAGGACCTGGAGTCGCACCTGGGGGTCCAGAACCGCGGCCCCAACACCGCACTGCGCCGCAGGGAAGGGCCCTGGGAGGGCGCGGGTCCCCGCCCCGCGCGCGGAGCCCCGCCCGCCTCCTCCCGTGCGCCCCGCCCCCCCGCGCGTGCCGCCCGCGCGCCGGAGGTGCTCCCTCGGGAGGAACCGGCCCGCCGGGCCCCCGGCCCCGGCGCACGCGCGCTCGCCCCGCACGCGCCCCGCCCCGCCCCCGCCGGCCCCGCCCCGGGCGCCGCTGATTGGCTGTCGGCCGAGCCCGCGGGTGGCGGCGGCTGCTGAGGCGCGGCTGAGGCCCGGCTGGCCCTGGCGCCTCCCTGTCAGCCGCCGCCGCGCTCCCGCCTCCTGTCGGTGGGTCCTCGGCTCCCGCTGCGCTGCGGTTCTGGCAGCCGAGCCCCGCGGTGCTGCAGCCCGGCCTGAGCGCGCAGCCCGACCCGCGCGCCTTCCTCGCCGCCCGCAGCCTGCGGTCCACGCGCCGCGCTGCGGCAGGTGCCCGGGCGTCCTGAGGCGCGGTGGCCCGAGCCCGGCCGCCATCGAGGACCCGGCGCGGACCTGCAGGAGGCCGGCCACCCCCCGTGAGTACCGTCCGCCGCCCCCCGCTGCCCGCGGGCGGCTCTGCGCCACTCCCCCCGCCACGGTGCTGCAACTTCGGGGGTGGGTGTGTGAGGCTGTGGACGCGTCGCTCGGGCTCCCCCGCACCCTGCGCGTCCGGAGCCGGGAACCCGAGGCGCGGCCGGTCCGCCTCCGCGGGGGGCGGGGGTCCTGGAACTTGCTTCGGGATCCCGGCGGAGTCAGCACCGCCGGTTTCTCCCGCGGCCGGGGCGGGAGCTCGCCTCTGCGTTCCGGATCGCGGCTGGCCACGTAGCGCTTGGACTGCGGTTCCCCGCGAACCCACTGCGCTGCGGGCGCACGGGCGGGAGCCCCAAACCTCCCGGGGAGCGCCCGGCAGCAGCCAGCGCGGCGGACCCGACTCCTCATTCCTTCCAAACTCCTAATTTCTGTGAAACGGGGCTAATCGGGGACTCGCTCAAGGTCACGCGGGCGCTCGCGCTTAGAGCCCGGGTGGGTTGCGTCTGGCCCCCGCCCGCGGGCTGCCTGGGGAGGGGCGCGCTGTCGGCCGCGAGGTCACTTTGGCTTCACCCCGGGCTCCTCCTCGTGCTCCGTTTCCCCCACAGCCGCCAGACGGGAAGAGACGAGGAGCCAATCCCCGGGGATTGGAGGTAACGGCGGGGGATCTTCCTGATGGACGCGTGGGGCGGAAAGAGTCCGTGGGGGGAACCCCAAGACCTGCGGCGTTTTGGAGCACTTGCTCCCCTTCTTGTTCCTTAGTTTACGGACGTCTCGGCAGGGTAGGGGGATTTGTTCTTAGATCCGCCCTGCTCCTCTTCGTTTTCCAAATAAGCGTCGTACCCGAGGATAAGTACGTATCCCAAAACTTAAATGCACACACCGGTTTGGGCCTAGGGACTTCCTAAGAGAAGCGAGTACGCTGTGGGCTTGGTTCGCTAGCGTTGGCTCCTATCTGCTCCTGGAAAATGCTGTGAGTCTGGCTTCGTTTCCATGCTCTCCATCTCCCGACCCATGAGCTCCATTTCTTGATTTTCTTCATACTTTCTCGGGGGAGGAAGACTGAGACTGGGCTGGCCACTCTCGGGGAGGTAAATGATGTCGGATGTGATTCTTTTACTCCAGGTCCTCTGAGGCAGCTCCAGTGGGGCTGCCTGTGGTGCTGGGGAGGCTTCTCAGAGCTCTGGGCTGGGGAGAGGGTCCCCTAGCCTCTCTTGCCATTATGTCCTTGTCCCTTCGACTCAGCCTCCCCCACCCCAACTCTGAAACTCAGCGGTGAGATCATTTAGCTAGTTTTGTGATGACTGACCAGCATCTTTGAACCTGAACTTTTTCGTTTATAAAATGGAATCATCCCCGCGTTCCAATTTCCCCAAGGAACTTGGAGTTCAGAGGAGATGATAAATGTGAAAATGCACTGGGGTTTTATTAAAAAGTCAGAGGAAGATGATTCAAAGCATCTGGGGCTGTGGGTGGAAATGGAAGCCATTTAAAATTGTTTACCGCAACATCTGGGACCCTATTTGCAGATCTCAAAACCTTAGTTTGCCAAGACTTGGAAGATAGATACTGCTTTCCATCTTCCTGCTCATGTTCCTTTGCCTGGCCATGGGCGGCTGCATCTCTCGTAGTTACCCACCCCTACTTCCATCTGCGAGCTGTCTCTGTGGGCCAGAAGCTGTGTCTGTGGGGACCGTTCCTGGAGAGTAGGGGGAGGCTGTGTGTGTGTGTGTTGTCTCTGAGGAGTCACGGTGTGTCTCTGCAGAGATGGTGTGTATCTCTTTGCGGAGCGAGTCTCTGTGTTGTCTGGGTTTCATTTGTCTGCGTGTATGGTGGGAGAAGGGGGAGTTGTCTGGCTGCAGAGTCTTTTCACTTTTGAGAAAGTGAAGTGTTGGCCATACTCAGCTCAGTCATTTAAACTAGCAGTAGTATAGATTCTGTCCTGTCTACTTCCTCCCTGCCCAGAGGGATTCCCGATGGCTAAAAAATATCCCATAGAAAACAAAACAAGGCTTCCCCCTGATTTTAACTTCCAAGTTATTATTGTATATGCACAGACTCTTGTCTCAAAGGCAAGTTAAAGGGAGATGACTGATCAGACCTTAGTGAATTTAACAGTCTATTGAAGTATAATTCCAGAAAATAGTGCAGTTCTGAAGGATACACTCAGTTTCACAAACTGAGCACACTGTGTAAGCAGTGCCCTGATTAAGACAGAATATTTCCAATCTTCCCATTACTCCTACAGGCAGTATCCTCCAGGATACTCATCATCCTGCTTAGTTTTATCTGTTATTTTAATTTTTATTACTATTATTATTTTATCATTTTAGTTCTTAAACTAGAATGAAACTTATTGATGATTTTCTATCTCCTTTTTAATAAATGCAAACCAAGAGTAGTTATACCTAAGCCAGTACAGACAAATAGAAGGAGGAGTTTGGCCTTACAATCTGGGCTGAGAATGAGTGGTTGTCCCACCACACCCTGATCATTAGTTCTGTGGTGGTGTAACAAATCCCATCCCAGATGTAACAGGGCTGACATTGGTCAGTGGAGGCTGGTTTGTTCCTGTAAGAGCTTTTTCATAGAGTGAATTCAAGTAATACAAATATGAAATTATGTGATATTAAAATATGAATGAAGGACAGTGAAAGGATTCTCATTTGATGCATAAAAATGAAATACTTTGAATTCCTCAAAGATGAAAATTTGATGGAAAGTCACAGAATTTCAAAGCTTACTGATTTATGAACTGTTGGTGGTGTTGCCACATGGTGGCGCCAGGTTGGCTGGAGAACTGAAATACCTACCATCTTTTCCCACGCTCTCAGAAAGGAATCCCAGGAATAAAATCCAACAACTCAGTATCTTCAAACATGACTTCCAACTACTGTTTTCCATATCTGGCAGGTAAATTCCTTGTGTGGCCCCTACTGCTAAATCCATGGGTAGAACTCTATCCCAGCTCTTTATGAAGATGCCCTGTGGAATGGGGGCAGGTGCTTGTTGGAGGGAGCTAGAGGGGAGACAGTTGCCTTTCCTTCAGCAAGATGGAGTTAAGGTGGTGTGTCCTTGTGACTTTAAAAAGGGTTAACTGAGAAGCAAGCTTAGGTCACCATATCCTACCCCAGAATGTCTTTGGAGGTTTGAGGGAAGGAGTTCTCATTCCGAAGGCTGGTATCTCTTTTCACAAAGCCCTGTCCATGCTGAACCTGGAAAAATACATAGGCCTGGCTGTAGCCACATTCTGGTTGCTGGAAGACATGTCCCAACATCCCACAGAGTGAACCCAAGTTACTCAGGAAATGTGGGAACATTGTATCCAGATATGGAGAAGGCTAAGTGGACCCAACTGTTGCCCTTCTCCCACCCATCACCTTTTGTTTTTATTTTCAGTACGACTGAGGTGCTATTTAGAAGATTATTCATTTGGTGGCTTCCATGCCCATAATCACCAAGAGTGTTGAGTATTTGCCATGTGCTGGACATGATAATTATATTTTATTCTTCACAATAGGAGGAGGATGATATTCCCATTCTATAGATAAAGGAACTGCACCTTGAAAGTTACACACTCTGAGTTTGCACACTATGCAAGTCCCCGAGACAACTTCCCTAGCTGAGTTGTACTCTTCTGCAGGGGCCAGGAGGTGGAGGAGAGTCTTCTATATAATCCTTTTGTCCTCCTGGCACCTACTCTAGCATTTTACATGTAGCCACTTAAGTGTAAGTATGGAATTGCTGAAAATTGAAAATTCTATCATAAACAAGAAGGACAGTGGAGGATGAGAACTTGGGGTCAAGTCCATGCAACCTGCAATGCTGGGACTCAGTGGGCTTACTAGAGTGTGTAGTTTTATTGTGTGTTTAAAACACCATGTTATGAATACCTGTCTTACCTATTTTTGTGATTTTTTTTCACCTAACACTTTTTGACATGTGTTGATAACATATGTTAATCATTGTAAATCTGGTTGATTCGTTTTAGCTTACCATTCCTTTGCTATGCCAGAGTTTATCTACTGACGGATAAAATATTTTTCTACCTTTTGCTAATATAAAATATATTCCAAGGAATATCCTTTACAAGATCTTGCAGAAAGGTACAAGAGTGTGTCTTGGGCATATATCCCCAGAAGGTGAATAACTGGGTGGTAGGATATGTATGCTTAAATCAGCATTCATCTGTTACTCTAGCTCTCCTAGGTTTGGCAGATTGCCCTCCCACTGCATTGTGTTGGAGTTCCTTCTATTCCCAGATCTTTGGCTGTGACTGGTATTAATCCGATGTTTTAATTTTGGCTAATCTGAGAAACATGAAATGTATTTCACTGCTCTTTGACTTTGCATTTCCCTTAGAGATTATCTTTTAAACATAGTTTGGTTTCAAGTTTTCTGTGTATTGCCTTTTTTGTAAACTGGCAAAATTTTGTTTTTCATAGTTAGATCTTTGAACTCCTTTGAAATTTATATATCTATGTTGTTGAGGCAGGAGGTATAATTGTTTTCCATATTGAAAACCATTTACTCCATTGTCATTTAATGAGTAGTTTATTATTTTCTCATTTATTTTGTCACCATCTCTGACATATGCTAATTTCTGTTATATTCTGGGATCTGTCTCTTGACTCTCTGTTCATCTTTTTGTGATTCCTGAGCTAATATAATTTCATTTAATTATATTAATTAATTATACACACACCCAGCCCTAGGCAACCTTGATAAACTACTATCTAAGTCTATATATTTGCCCATTCTGGATATTTCATATAAATGGATTCATACAATAATACTGTAGGTGGCATTTTGTGTCTGGCTTCTTTCACTTAGTGTAATGTTTTCAAGGTTATCTATGTTGCAGAATGTATTATTGCTTAATTCCTTTTTACTGGTGTATTTCATCCTACATATGTATATCACATCTTAGGATCCCTTCATAGTTCTCAGAAGTTTTACTGCTCTTGTGAATGGAATTGTCTCTCCTTTAGCTACATTTTTTAAATTGGTCATCGCCAGTATATAGTAAGGGGGCTGGTTTTTGTATTCTAATTTTCTATTTAGCCTCTTTGTTGGTTTGTAGATTCTCTGGATATTCTGTAGAAAGCCATAGATACTACAAGTGATGGTTATTTTGTTTCTTTCATTTTAAAATTGTTTTTGTATATATTTTTTCTTGGCATATTACATTGCCTAGGCTCACCGGCATGATAAAGAGTAATAGTGGTGATAGCGGACCTCCCAGTCTGGTATCTGATTTGATAATGCTTTTAAATATTCACCAAGAGTATGATGGTTGCTTTAGGTTTATGGTAGATATGGTTTAACATATCTACCATAATGTGAAGACATTTTATGCTTTTGGTATTCTAATAGTGTTTTTTTTTTTTTCAATTGTGCTTATGTTAATTTTTTTTGAGACGGAGTTTCGCTTTTGTTACCCAGGCTGGAGTGCAATAGCGCGATCTTGGCTCACCGCAACCTCCGCCTCCTGGGTTCAGGCAATTCTTCTGATTCAGCCTCCCGAGTAGCTGGGATTACAGGCACGTGCCACCATGCCCAGCTAATTTTTTGTATTTTGAGTAGAGTCGGGGTTTCACCCTGTTGACCTGGATGGTCTCGATCTCTTGACCTCGTGATCCTGTTAATTTTTTATCATTTTTTTTATATCTTCTTTAACAAAGTTGAACTATCATTAGCTATAATATCAGTTCATTTTGTTTTCTTCCAAAGTTTATATTATGAGAACATTATATATATATTCAAATATAAAATTATATTTTAATATTGAATTTGCTTTTTCAGATTATACGAACACCGTATTCTGAGAGTAAGTTCCCCTTTTAGAGAGGGATTTTTGTTTCTTTTCTTACTTGAGGATCAGTGTGTCTTGAGGAAAGGTCAGACTGACAGAAGAGTTTACAAGGTCTAATAAATATGAAGTACTCTGAACAGTGTCTGGCACATAAGTATTAATCATAATTAAACAATGCAGTTAGTAATAAATTATCAAAAAGCATTGATTTGGAGTCCTGAGGAAGAGGCTTCACTAGGGGGAGGCCTCCCAGAATGGAATGGTTCTTGGAGAATGTGGGATTTTACCTGGCATTTGAAATTAAATTCAATTAAACGTGTTAATATAAAACATAATAATTATAAGAATATAGGCAAACAGAAAGAAGATGGTAAAAATCACCTATATTCCCACCACTCAGTTGCTTTTGAAATTTTTGTGTATTTTTCCCAGAGGTCATTTGATATTATATACATAAATATAAACTTTATAAAATATTGATTTTCTGAATCTCATAAGTTGCTAAGCCTTCACAATAATATCAACCTTCATATCATCACATGAAAACATTCATTAATGAACTGTCCACTTATATGTAGGTCCTCATTCTGATGTCTTAATATAGCACTAACGAGTGTCTGGCTACCAAAGCATCATTTTCTTTATGGGCCAATTGCTCCTCAGTTATATAGGATTTTATTGGACATGATAGTGCAAATTCATTGTAGAGTAGAATTGCAAATCTTGCAAAAGATGGAGAACTTCTTGAAATTGATGAAACTGGGTTGACAATCTGCAGAAAACACGTGCTCATTGTTGAACACATGGATTGCTGACAACCTTAAATCTGGTAAGGACTGAAAAAGAGAAACAATATCTGCATGCTCCAGAAGAGAATGAGTTGAATAACAAAATAGAGGTCCTTTTGATGCCCATCCTCAAGTAATTTTGCACAAAAGTGATACACTTTCGGAGCTTGTCAGAAACGTCAAATGCTCATTGAAGGATGTTTTGTGCTATTCTTTAAGTCTGCTGGGAAATTTATGCCCCAAATATGAAAAAACATGATTTATTTTAAGGTAGCATTTTCCAGCAGAAATATAATGCTAGGAATACATGTAGTTTAAAATCTTCTGATTGACACATTTAAAACGTTTTTTAAAAATCATGAAACTGATTTTAATGATATATTTAATTTACTTCATATATCAAATATACTTTTGTATACATTTCAAGATATAATCAGTATAAAATTATCAATGGAATATTTGGCATTCTTTTTTCTATACTAAATTTTTGGAATCTAGAATATATTTTATATCCATGACACATTTCAACTGGAGTAGTCACATTTCAAGTGTTCAGTAGCCACTTGTATTGGATAGTGTGTTTCTAAGAAATAGTGTAAAGTTGTATATCAAAATTTGGTAAAACATTAAATAAAATGTATCTTCTTGTTTTCTTCCCTTAAAATATAATGCTAATCAAAACTTTTTGTTTCCCACTATTTACTGTGGTACTTCAAGTGGATTCACTTTAGCTGACTTTTCTCTGGTAACAAATATCCTTGAATAATAAGGACAATATGAATAGTATCTTTTAAACAAAAATAAAGTGACACTTTAAGAAACTTAACAACATATGAGCAACTTTAATGCCAGTAATTAATTATTCTTCTGTCATTATTTTCATCCACCTAATAATCTGTTTAAACTATGTATCATAATTTGTTTAATGAAAGCATTCTTTTAAGACATTAGGCACTTTAGACTTTTTACTGTTGAACTTCAACTTTGTAGACATTATTTTCTTGAGATGGAGTATTTTGTCAAAGTTTACTTTAAGCTTTTGATATATAGTTTCAAGTAGCCCTCCAGAAAAGTTTATAAATTTATCTTGCCGCTAGTAGTGTATGAGTATGCCAGATTCCTATGCCTTGCCCTTGCTATTTTGATATGATTATTCAATAACCACGCTAGTTTCTTCGGCAAAAAGAAGAACCCCAGAATCTTGCTTTTTATTTCACTTTCTTGACTGGTGAGGCAGAATATACTTGCATATTTACTGGCTCTTCATGGCCAACTTCACTATAGAGTTATCCATGGAAATTGTTTTTTATTTCCTGTGGATTCTGTAACTTGCATTTATTTCTTGGTGTTTTTGAAAGAATTGTTAAGTTGTTTTACCCAGATCATGTTCATATTTTTAACTACTAAATACCATTCTATCATATGAAATAACGTGTTTCATTAATATGTTTTTTTCCATGATACACTTTTGATTATTTCTGTATTTTTTTTTTTGGCTTTTACACAGATGCATTCAGTAAATATCCTTGAAATGTATTTATGTACATATACAAAAACTCTTAAAGATACATGCCTAGAAGGGGAATTGTAGGGTCATATTTTATGTAAACTTTGAATTTGACCATTTGATGCCAAATTACTCCCCAAAGTGGCAGTACTAATTTAAATTTCTATAGCAATGCAGATGTATATTATCTGTCACATGGAATAAATAATACCTCGGAAGGAAGAACTAAGATGTTAAAGGAGAAATATATAGGTACATAGTTTTGTGTACATATAAATATCCCAAAGTTCAATTAGAAAGCTCAGAAGTTTTTGACCTATTCATTTTGAACATTGCGTCATATAAATGATTGTATATAAATATGTCACAAACCTCATATAAATATTTACCAGCTGGGAGCGGTGGCTCATGCCTGTAATCCCAGTGCTTTGGGAGGCTGAGGTGGGTGGATCACCTGAGGTCAGGGCTTCCAGACCAGCCTGACCAACAGGGTGAAACCCCGTCTCTACTAAATGCAAAAAATTAGCTGGATGTGGTGGCAAATGCCTGTAATCCCAGCTACTTGGGAGTCTGAGGCAGGAGAATCACTTGAACCCAGGAGGCGGAGGTTGCAGTGAGCCAAGATTATGCCATTGCACTCCAGCCCGAGCAACAGGAGTGAAACTCTGTCTCAAAACAAACAACTAACCCAAAAAACCTAGCAGGGGAGAATTGATAAGAGTTTAAATGGTCAGCTATTTAGTACTGCCTTTAATGAGGACAGACTGCAAGAGAAAGTAAGCACTTATTGGGGAGAACCAGGAAAGCACTGCCCAGCTCAGCCCCTGTCTCACCCATCCTAGGGTGTATTGTTCCTTTTTATCTTCTCTTCTGTTAAAATTTGGAAGACTTTGGTTGGGGTAACTAGAAAGTAACATTAACACCGTAACACCTGTGACATTAACACCCTAATTTGAATGAACTTACGTGATCAATTGCTAGTGACAGGAAGATCAGAACAGCCAGCGTGACAACACCAGAGGGTTAATGAGGAAATGGCTGAGAGGTGGACTTGGTTGGGGATGGGCTGGGTGATTTACTAAAAGAAACCTCACCCACTTCCAACTTACACTGAGGATGAATTATGCATTTCCGTAGGGAAAGTAAAAAGAACTTTATGAAACTGTGTGCCTAAAGGCTTTGAGAAATTGTTTTTGGTTTTTTTATTCAACCATTACCTTCCCTAGATAA
Organism: Callithrix jacchus; assembly: GCF_049354715.1. Lineage (NCBI taxonomy): Eukaryota > Metazoa > Chordata > Mammalia > Primates > Cebidae > Callithrix > Callithrix jacchus. The sequence goes on from NC_133518.1 coordinate 77,609,891, forward strand.
TTATGAGTTAATTTTTCTGTATATATTTATATGTCATCAGCTGGGACAAGAAAAATACTGTGTGGAATTCCGTTTTGTGGCTATGATTTACAATGTGATACCACTGATGAGACAGATGTGTGATCTGCAGCTGAGATACACAAATCCATGCCGTAGGCTGACAGTTTAATCTTACTGAGCTGACACTGGGTAAGAGAATGCAAGACGTGCGTGCTCCAGGAAGGGTGAGTGCCTGGAAAACAGAGGTGCCTGTGACCTTGGAATCTAACGTGGCCATTTCCCAAAGGCCTCAAATAATCTTGACACTGAATCCTGGTGGCTCAGATAACAATATCCTGTGATATGGTTCCCTCTTTTTGGTGTGAAATGTAACTATCTCAAGTGTGTCGGATCATTTTCTAGGCTGGCAAGGGTTCTGATGAAATCTTTGGGGAAAAGAAAAATACTCAAGTCTCTTTACATGATGGGTGTTTTTTTTTTTTTTGTATTTTTTGTTTGTTTTTTTCCTGAAGAGATCCCAATCTGTGTAAGCAGTGCTTCCAGCTCCTAAAACCTCTTCCTGACTTCCTCTTGAAAACCTCTCTCTCCAGCATCATTTCACTTTATCAATGTAGCTCTAGCCTCAAGAAATACGGCAGGTGTTACTTTTGTGTTTGTGTCATATAAATGTGGATTCGTTGTTTTCCTTCTTCTGCAAAATAATTTATTAATCATTAGGGATTTTGATTTACTAGAGTGATATGTAAATAGTATTATATATGAGATTAGTGTCTTTCTTTTACAGCTAATTATAAGAAAAATCAGAAATGCCGTTTTAATAGTTTTAATCTTTGTTCAAAGTCTTTTAGAAACCCAGCAATCAATTTCTCAGTTCTGTGGTCCAGTGGATGTCAAGTGCCTCTCCCAGAACTGCAGATCTTGCAGTCTGGTGCTGGAATGTTGCTGAGAACCTCTAGAGGCTCCTTCATGCTTCCAGGTCTGAATACTTCCTTCTGGAGGTTCCAGGTACCTCCCACAGGTGTTCTTCCCACTATCCCTACCACCATTCACTTCCTGTTTGGGTTCCTCTTCCCTCACGCTGCTGATGGTAAATGGCGATGCAATGCTGACATTTCCTGCTTCTCCTTTATAAACGATCCAAAAGCAACAAAGAGAATGAAAAACAGAATACAAACCATTTTTGGAAAATATGAAAGATGGTTAAAATTGTTTCCTAAAAATGTGGAAACGTTGCCAGAAGAAGTGGGATCATGGAATGTATGATGGGAGGTACATGGAAGAAGGCAGAGGGATGTGCTCTGTATGTTCTGAAAGAGCACTTGAAGGTGAGGTTTCTTATTGGAGTGCAACACCCAAGTCCCTTGCTGATAGTGGGATAAGGAAGCCCGCAGAGGCAGTGAACACTTCCTGCTGTCCACCACTGTCCACCTCCAGCCCCTCCACCAGCCTGCCCTGACTTAGTGCCTTCTTTGCCTCTTAGTCTCAGTAGAGTTTTTACTGGTTCTTTTCAGAATTCCAAAGGACTAACTTTTAGCTTTGTTATCTCTATCCTATCATTATTTCTATTTATTAATCTCTCTTCTCATCTTTATTATGATTTCTTTCCTACTACTTCTTGGTTTTTTTTCTAATCTCTTAAATTTACATGATTAATTCCTTAACTTACAGTTTTGCTTCTTTCCTTTATGTGCATTTAGGAATATAAATTTTTCTTTAGGTGTTGCTTTAGCAGTGTTTTTTTTTCCCACAAGTTTTGATATATAGTGTTTTTGTTGTTCATATTTTTTATTATAATTTATTCTTTGACTTATGACTTATTTATATGTTTTTTCCTAGAACTTTAACATTTTTTTTTCTATTTTAATTCATGGTGACCACAGAACATGGTCTACATTATTCCAGTTCTTTGAAATTTGTTGCGCTTGTTTTGTGGCCTGGTACATAGTCATTCACAAATGTTCCATAACTTCTTGAAAAGAAAGTTATTGGTTGCAGAGATTTATATCTGTTTATTAGCTTAGGTTAGTTAATTATGCTATTCAAATATTTTATTTTTTACTGATTTTTTTTGAAGTTTGGTTATTCAATTGTTGAAGGAGAAGTATATTAAGGCAAATTTATTAATTTCATCTTGTGCTTTCAGTTTTGTTTTGTATATTTTGAAGGTGCATTTTAGTTTAATTTAAGTGTATGCCATTCTGAGAAACCCTCTTAGTCTCTAGTAATGCCTTTTGTTTTTAAGTCCATGTTTAATAAAACTATAGTATATTATATTTTACCTTTAACTTGACATATAATAATTATACATGTTTATGATAGGTAGTGACATTTCAATATATACAGTGTATAGTGAGCAGTCAGGGTAATTAGCATGTCCATCGCTTCAAACATTTATCATTTCTTTTTGTTAAGAACATTCAGTGTCATACTTCTAGCTATTTGAAACTCTGTAACAAGCTTGTCTGCAGCCCAGAATGGCTTTGAACGTGGCCCAATACAAATTTGAAAACTTTCTTAAAACATTATGATATTGTTTTACAATTTTTTTCTTTTTCTTTTTCTTCTTCTTCTTCTTTTTTTTTTTTTTTTAGCTCATCAGCTCTTATTAATGTTAGTGTATTTTATGTGTGGCCCAAGACAGTTATTCTTCCAGTGTGGTCCCAGGAAGCCAAAAAGATTGGACACCTCTGCTTTATAGTGTATTATTATTAATTATATCCATCCTGTAATGCTATAGAACACTAGAATGTGTTTCTCCTCTGTAGCTGTAATTTTGTATCCTTAACAAATTTTTCCCTTTCCCTACTCTTCTGAGCCTCTAGTATCCTCTGTTCTACTTTCATTTGTATGAGGTCATCTTGTTTTAGCTTCCACAGAGGAGTAAGAACATGCAGTGTTTAACTTTCTGTTCCTGGCTTATTTCACCTAACATAATGTTCTTCAGTTCCATTCATGTTTCCACAAATGACAGGATTTGGTTCTTTTTTTTAATGGCCGAATAGTAGTATTTCATGGTGTGTATATATACACCACATTTTTTTATCCATTAATTGGATGTTGGACACCTGGGTTGATTCTATGTCTTGGGTATTGTGAATAGTGCTGCAATAAACATGGGAGTGCAGATGTCTCTCTCTCTCTCTCTTTTCTTTCTTCTCTTTCTCTCTTCCCTTTTTTTTCTTCTTTTTTTAGACAGAGTCTCTGTCACCCAGGCTGTAGTGCAATGGCACAATCTCAGCTCACTGCAGCCTCCTCCTCCCAGGTTCAAGTGATTCTCCTGCCTCAGCCTCCCGAGTAGCTGGGATTACAGGCACCCGCCATCATGCCTGCAAATTTTTGTGTTTTTAGTAGAGATGGGGTTTTGCCATGTTGGCCAGGCTGGTCTCTTGACCTCAAGTGATCTGCCTGCTTCTGCCCCCCAAAGTGTTGGGATTACAGGTGTGAGCTGCCGCACCTGGCCAGATGTCATTTCAATATACTGATTTTTTTTTTTTTGTTTCAAATAAATGCCTAGTGACGGGATTGCTGGATGATATGGTAGTTCTACTTGTAGCTTTTTGAGGAACTTTCATGCTGTTCTCCATAGCGGCTGTCCTATTTTACACTCCAATGAACAGTATGTTAGTGTTTTCTTTCCTCTACATCCTTGCCAGCATTTGTCATTTTTTGTCTTTTTGATAATAGCCATCCTAACTGGGGTAAGATGAAGCCTCACTGTGGTTTTGATTTGCATCTTCCTGATGATTAGTGATGCTGAGCATTATAAATACATTTGTTGGACATTTATATGTCTGCTGTTGAGAAATGTCTACTTATTATTTGCCTTCTTTTTAATGGAATATTTTTTTTCTGTTGGATGTTTGACTTCATTTTGTGTTCTGGATGCTAATTCCCTGTAAGAGAAACAGTTTGCAAGTATTTTTTTCCCCATTCTGTAGGTTGTCTTTTCACTCTATTATTTTTTGTTTCCTTTTCTTTGGAGAAGCTTTTTAGCTTGATATAATCCCTCTGTTTATTTTTGCTTTTGTTTCCTATGCTTTTAAAGTTTTATTTATAAAATTTTTCCAGATCAGTGTCCTGAAGTATTTCCCCTATGTTTTTCTCTAGTGGTTTCATAGTTTTGTGTCTTACATTTAGATCTTTAATCCATTTTGCATTGAATTTTGTTTAAGGTGAGAAGTGGAGGTATACTTTCATTCTTCTGCATATGGACAACATTTTTTCAGCACCATAATTGAAGAGATTATCCTTTCCTTGGTGAATGCTCTTGGTGCCTTTGTCAAAAATCAGTTGGTTGCAGATATGTGGATTAATTTCTGGGTTCCTTAGTGTATTCTACTTGTTTATTGTTTTTTACTGGCACTATTATGCTGTTTTGGTTATTATAGCTTTGCAGTATATTTTTAAGTCTAGTAGTGTGATGCCTTCAGCTTTATTCTTTTTGCTCTGGATTGCTTTGGCTACTTGGAGTCTTTTGTGGTTATATTATAGTTTTGGATTTTGTTTTCTATTTTTGTGAAGAATGTCATTGGTATTTTGATAGGGATTATTTTATTGAATCTGTAGGTTGCTTTGGGTAGTATGGCCATTTTAATGATATTAATTTTTTTTACCCTTGAGTATGTGATATTTTTCCATGTGTGTTCTCTTCAATTTCTTTTTATCAGTGTTTTTTAGTTTACTTTGTAGAGGTCCTTCACCTCCTTGGTTACATTTATTTCTAAGAACTAGGTATTTTGTTTTATTTTTTGTAGCCATTGTAAATGGGGTTACCTCCTTGATTTCTTTTTCAGCTAGTTTGTTGTTTGTGCATATTAATCCTACTAATCCTGTTCACCTTTTTTTTTTTCTTTTTAAGAGACAGTGTCTCACTCTGTTGCTCGGGATAGAGTGCAGTGGAATGATCATAGCTCACTGCAGCGGCATGATCATAGCTCACTGCAGCCTCAAACTCCTGGGTTTAAGCAGTCCTCTTGCCTCAGCATGCCAAGTAGTTGGGACTATAGGCATATGCCACCACATCTGGCTAATTTAAAAAAAAAATTTTATAGAGACAAGTTTCAACTATGTGGCCCAGGCTAGTCTCAAACTCCTGGCCTCAAGTGATCCTTCCACCTTGCCTTCTAAGGTGCTAGGATCACAGGCATGAGCCACTGTGCCTAGCCAGTGCTACTGACTCTTGCATGTCAATTTTGTATCCTGCAACTTTGTTGAATTTGTTTATCAGTTCTAAGAGCTTTTTGGTAGAGGATTTTGATTTTTCTCTATATAAGATGATGTCATCTGCAGAGACAATTTGACTTAGTTCTTTTCTGTTTGGATGCCCGTTTTTTCTTTCTCTTGTCTAATTGCTCTTACTAGTACTTCAAGTACTATGTTGAATAAAAGTGGTGATAGTGGACATCCTCATCTTGCACTAGTTGTTTGAAAAAAAGCGTTTGGCTTTTTCCCATTCAGTATGATGTTAGCTGTGGGCTATTCATATATGGCTTTATTTGGTTCAGGTACTTTCCTTTTATACCTAATTTATTGAGGGTTTTTACCATGAAGGGCTCTTGGATTTTATTAATTTTTTTCTCTGCATTCATTCAGATGATCATATGTTCTGGTTTTTGTCCTTCATTCTGTTAATGTGATATTTTGCATTTATTAATTTGCATATGTTGAACCATTGCTGCATCCTTGAGATAAATCCCACTTGGGTTTTTTGTTTGTTAAGGATTTTTGCATCTATATTTTTCAGAGATATTGGCCTGTATATTTTTGTTGTTGTTGTTTTTCTGATCTGGTTTTGATATCAGGGCTATCATGGCCTGGCAATTGAGCTAGAAAGAATTCCTTATGCTTCACTTCCTTTATAGTTTGAGAATAGTTGGTATTAATTATCCTTTAACAGTTTGGTAGAATTTAGTGGTGAAACCATCTGATCCTGGGATTTTCTTTTTTGGGAGGCTTTTTACTACTGATTCAATATGATTACTTTTTATTGGTCTGATCAGGTTGTCTATTTTTTCTTGATTCAATCTTGGTAGGTTATATGTGTCCAGGAATTTTTACTGGTGTATAGTTGTTTATAATAGTCTCTGATGGGCCTTTGCATTATATCCATTATGACCTCTTTTTCGTTTCTGATTTTATTTATTTAGGTCGTCTCTCTTTTTTTCTTAGTCTAGCTGATGGTTTGTCAATTTTGTTTATGCTTTCTAAAAAACAATATTTTGTTGGTCTATTGTATTTTTTTAGTCTCAGTTTTGCTTATTTCTGCTCTGATCTTTATTATTATTTTCTTTCTACTAATTTTGAGTTTGGTTTGTTCTTGCTCTTTTAGTTTTTTGTGATACATTATTAGGTTATTTATTTGAAATCTGTCTATTGACATGAGCATTTATTGCTATAAACTCGAGTCTTAGTACTGCATTTGCTGTATCACATAGGTTTTGATATGTTGTGTTTCTGTTTTCATTTGTCTCAAATAATTTTTAAATTTTCTTCTTAGTTTCTTTCTTTACCCATTGATTGTTTAGGGATATGTTGTTTAATTTCTATATATTTACATAGTTTTGAATATTCTTATTATTAATTTCCTGTTTTATTCCATTATGCTCACATAATGTATTTAATATGATTTAGGTTTTTAAAATTTTTTTGAGACTTTTTTTGTGTACTAACATGTGGTCAGCCCTCAAGAGTGTTACATGCACTGATGAAAAGAACATGTATTCTGTGGCTGCTGGGTGAATACATATTTATTAGGTCCATTTGGTCTGGGGTGCAGTTTAAATCTTTGTTGATATTCTGTTTAAATGATCTGTCCAATGCTGAGAGTGGGGAGCTGACATCCTCAGTGATTACTCTATTGAGGTTTATTTTTCCCTTTTGATCTAATAATATTTTCTTTATATATTTGGATGCTCCAGAATTGGGTGCATATATATTTGCAATTATATTAGCTTGTTAAATTGATTGGTCCCTTTATTATTATATAATGTTCTTCTTTTTCTCTTTCTATAGTTTTTGGTTAAAGTCTATGTTACTGATATTATATCAGGCAATACATAGACATAAAGCTACTCCAGTTCTCTTTTGGTTTCCATTCCCAAAAGGGATATCGTTTTTCACTCCTTCACTTTCAGTCTATTGGTGTCTTTACAGGTAAGGCAAGTTTATTGTAGACAGCATATAGTAGGGTTTTGTATTTTAATTTTTAGTTTTCTTTTCTTTTTTTATTGCATTTTAGGTTTTGGGGCACATACGAAGAACATGCAAGATAGTTGCATAGGTATTCACATTGCAGTGTGATTTACTGCCCTCCTCCCCTTCACCTATATCTGGCATTTCTCCCCATGCTATCTCTCCCCAACTCGCCACCTTATTCCCCCCAGCTGTCCCTCCCTTATTCCCCCCAGCTGACCCCTGTGTGTAGTACTCCCCTCCCTGTGTCCATGTGTTCTCACTGTTCAACACCTGCCTATGAGTGAGAACATGCGGTATTTCATTTTCTGTTCTTGTGTCAGTTTGCTGAGAATGATGTTCTCCAGGTTCATCCATGTCCCTACAAAGGACATGAACTCATCATTTTTGATGGCTGCATAATACTCCATTGTGTATATGTGTCACATTTTCCCTGTCCAGTTTATCATCAGTGGGCATTTGGGTTGGTTCCAGGTCTTTGCTATTGTAAACAGTGCTGCAATGAACATTCATGTGCATGTGTCCTTATAGTAGAACGATTTATAATCCTTTGGATATATACCCAGTAATGGGATTGCTGGGCCAAATGGAATTTCTATGTCTAGGTCCTTGAGGAATCGCCACACTGTATTCCACAATGGTTGAACTAATTTACACTCCCACCAGCAGTGTTAAAGTGTTCCTATTTCTCCACATCCTCTCCAACGTCTGTTGTCTCCAGATTTTTTAATGATCGCCCTTCTAACTGGTGTGAGATGGTATCTCAATATAGTTTTGGTTTGCATTTCTCTAATGACCAGTGATGATGAGCATTTTTTCATATGTTTGCTGGCCTCATGTATATCTTCTTTTGTAAAGTGTCTGTTCATATCCTTTGCCCATTTTTGAATGGGCTTGTTTTTTTCTTGTAAATCTGTTTGAGTTCTTTGTAAATTCTGGATATCAGCCCTTTGTCAGATGGGTAAACTGCAAAAAATTTTTTCCATTCTGTTGGTTGCCAATTCACTCTAAAGACTGTTTCTTTTGCTTTGCAGAAGCTGTGGAGTTTGATTAGGTCCCATTTGTCTAATTTGGCTTTTGTTGCCAATGCTTTTGGTGTTTTGGTCATGAAGTCCTTGCCTACTCCTATGTCCTGAATGGTTTTGCCTAGATTTTCTTCTAGGGTTTTTATGGTGTTAGGTCTTATGTTTAAGTCTTTATTCCATCTGGAGTTAATTTTAGTGTAATGTGTCAGGAAGGGGTCGAGTTTCTGCTATCTGCACATAGCTAGCTAGTTTTCCCAACAACATTTATTAAACAGGAAATCCTTTTCCCATTGCTTGTTTTTGTCAGGTTTATCAAAGATTGTATGCTTGTAGATATGTTGTGTTGCCTCCGAGGCCTCTGTTCTGTTCCATTGGTCTATATATCTGTTTTGGTACCAGTACCATGCTGTTTTGATTACTGTAGCCTTGTAGTATAGTTTGAAGTCCAGTAGTGTGATGCCTCCCACTGTGTTCTTTTTGCTTAGAATTGACTTGGTTATGTGGGCTCTCTTTTGGTTCCATATGAAGTTTAAGGTGGTTTTTTCCAGTTCTGTGAAGAAGGTCATTGGTAGCTTGATGTGGATATCGTTGAATCTGTAAATTACTTTGGGCCGTATGGCCATTTTCATGATATTGATTCTTCCTAACCATGAACATGGAATGTTTCTCCATCTGTTTGTGTCCTCTCTTATTTCATTGAGAAGTGGTTTGTAGTACTCCTTGAAGAGGTCCTTTACGTTCCTTGTTAGTTGTATTTCTAGGTATTTTATTCTCTTTGTAGCAATTGTGAATGGCAGTTTGTTCTTGATTTGACTCTCTTTAAGTCTGTTATTGGTGTATAGGAATGCTTGTGATTTTTGCACATTGATTTTATATCCTGAGACTTTGCTGAAGTTGCTTATCAGTTTCAGGAGATTTTGGGCTGAGACAATGGGGTCTTTTAGGTATACTATCGTGTCATCTGCAAATAAAGACAATTTGGCTTCCTTCTTTCCTATTTGAATACCCTTTATTTCTTTTTCTTGCCTGATTGCTCTGGCTAGAACTTCCAGTACTATGCTGAATAAGAGTGGTGAGAGAGGGCATCCTTGTCTATACTTGATTTCAAAGGGAATGCTTCCAGTTTTTGCCCATTCAGTATGATATTGGCTGTTGGTTTGTCATAAATAGCTTTTATTATTTTGAGATACGTTCCATCAATTCCTAGTTTTTTGAAGGTTGTTAGCATAAAGGGCTGTTGAGTTTTGTCAAAGGCCTTCTCTGCATCAATTGAGATAATCATGTGGTTTTTGTCTTTGGTTCTGTTTATGTGGTGAATTACATTTATAGACTTGCATATGTTGAACCAGCCATGCATCCCCGGGATGAATCCTACTTGATCATGGTGGATATAAGCTTTCTGATGTGCTGTTGCAATTGGCTTGCCAGTATTTTATTGAAGATTGTTGCATCTATGTTCATCATGGATATTGGCCTGAATTTTTCTTTTCTTGTTGAGTCTCTGGTGGGTTTTGGTATCAGGATGATGTTGGTCTCATAAAATGATTTGGGACGGATTCCCTCTTTTTGGATTATTTGGAATAATTTTAGAAGGAATGGTAATGGTTCCTCTTTGTGTGTCTGGTAGAATTCAGCTGTGAACCCATCTGGACCTGGGCTTTTTTTTGTGTGGTAGGCTCTTAATTGCTGCCTCAACTTCAGATCTTGTTATTGGTCTATTCATGGTTTCAACTTCTTCCTGGTTTAGGCTTGGGAGGAGGCAAGTGTCCAGGAATTTATCCATTTCTTTCAGGTTTACTAGTTTATGTGCATAGAGTTGTTTGTAATATTCTCTGAGGATGGTTTGAATTTCTGTGGAATCCGTGGTGATTTCCCCTTTATTGTTTTTTATTGCATCTATTTGGTTATTCTCTCTTTTCTTTTTTATTAATCTGGCTAGTGGTCTGTCTATTTTGTTGATCTTTTCGAAAAACCAGCTCCTGGATTTATTGATTTTTTGAAAGGTTTTTCATGTCTTTATCTCCTTCAGTTCTGCTCTGATCTTAGTTATTTCTTGTTTTCTGCTAGGTTTTGAGTTTTTTTTATCTTGCTCCTCTAGCTCTTTGAGTTTTGATGATAGGGTGTCAATTTTGGATCTCTCCTTTCTTCTCATATGGGCATTTATTGCTATATATTTTCCTCTAGAGACTGCTTTAAATGTGTCCCAGAGATTTTGGTATGATGTGTGTTCGTTCTTGTTGGTTTCGAAGAACTTCTTTATTTCTGCCTTCATTTCATTGTTTATCCAGTGAACATTCAAGAGCCAGTTGTTCAGTTTCTATGAAGCTGTGCGGTTTTGAGTTAGTTTCTGAATTCTGAGATCTAACTTGATTGCACTGTGGTCTGAAAGACTGTCCGTTATGATTTTCGTTTTTTCCATTTGCTGAGGAGTGATTTACTTCCAATTATGTTGTCAATTTTAGAGTAGGTGTGATGTGGTGCTGAGAAGAATGTATATTCTGTGGATTTGGGGTGGAGAGTTCTGTAAATGTCTATCAGGTTTGCTTGTTTCAGGTCTGAGTTCAAGTTCTGGATATCCTTGTTAATTTTCTGTCTAGTTGATCTAATATTGACAATGGAGTGCTAAAGTCTCCCACTATTATTGTGTGGGAGTCTAAGTCTCTTTCTAAGTCCTTAAGAACTTGCCTTATGTATCTGGGTGCTCCTGTATTGGGTGCATATATATTTAGGATCATTACCTCTTCTTGTTGTATTGATCCTTTTACCATTATTTGATGACCTTTTTTGTCTCTTTTGATCTTTGTTGCTTTAAGTCTACTTTATCAGAGACGAGAATTGCAACTCCTGCTTTTTTTTTTTTGCTCTCCATTTGCTTGGTAAATCTTCCTCCATCCCTTTATTTTGAGCCTTTGTGTATCCTTGCATGTGAGATGGGTTTCCTGTATGCAGCACACAGATGGGTGTTGGCTTTTTATCCACTTTGCCAGTCTGTGTCTTTTGATTGGTGCATTTAGTCCATTTACATTTAGGGTTAATATTGTTATGTGTGAATTTGATACTGCCATTTTGATTCTAGCTGCCTGTTTTGCCCTTTAGGTGATGCAGATTCTTCATTTTGTTGATGCTCTTTACCATTTGGTATGTTTTTGTAATGGCTGGTACTGGTTGTTCATTTCTATTTGTAGTGCCTCTTTCAGGAGCTCTTGTAAAGCAGGCCTGGTGGTGACAAAATCTCTGAGTACTTGCTTGTTTGCAAAGGATTTTATTTTTCCTTCACTTATGATGCTTAGCTTGGCTGGATATGAAATTCTGGGTTGGAAGTTCTTTTCTTTGAGGATGTTGAATATTGGCCCCCACTCTCTTCTGGCTTGTAGGGTTTCTGCCGAGAGATATGCTCTGAATCTGATGGGCTTCTCTTTGTGGGTGATCCGACCTTTCTCTCTGGCTGCCCTTAACATTTTCTCCTTCATTTCAACCCTGGTGAATCTGACGATTATGTGCCTCTGGGTTACTCTTCTTGCAGAATAGCTTTGTGGTGTTCTCTGTATTTCCTGGACTTGAATATTGGCCTGCCTTGCTAGGTTGGGGAAGTTTTTCTGGATAATATCCTGAAGAGTATTTTTTAGCTGGGATTCATTCTCTCCATCAGATTCAGGTACACCTATCAATCCTAGATTAGGTCTCTTCACATAGTCCTACATTTCTTGGAGATTTTGTTCATTCCTTTTTGCACTTTTTACTGTAATCTTGCCTCCTTGTTTTATTTCATTGAGTTGATTTTTGACCTCTGATATCCTTTCTTCTGCTTGGTCTATTCGACTGTTGATACTTGTATATGCTTCGTGAAGTTCTCCTGTTGTGTTTTTCAGCTCCATCAATTCACTCATATTCCTCTCTAAGTTGTCCATTCTTGTTACCATTTTGTCAAATCTTTTTTGAAGGTTCTTAGTTTCTTTGGATTGAGTTAGAACATGTTCTTTTAGCTCACAGAAGTTTCTCATTACCCACTTTCTGAAGTCCAATTCTGTCATTTCATCACTCTCATTATCTATCCAGCTTTGTTCCATTGCTGGTGAGGAGTTGCAATTCCTTGTAGGAGGAGAGGTGTTCTAGTTTCAGGTGTTTTTCTTCTTTTTGCACTGGTTTCTTCCCATCTTTGTGGATTTATCCACGTGTCATCTTTGTAGTTGCTGATTTTCAGATTGGGTCTCTGCATGGACGTCCAGATTGTTGATAATGAAGTTATTTCTGTTTCCTTCTAACAGTCTGGCCCCTTTGCTGTAGGACTGCTGAGGTCTACTGCAGGCCCTGCATCACCTGCAGCAGCTGCAGAACAGTAAGGGTTGCTACCAGTTTCTTCTTCTGCTATCTTTGTCCCAGAATGATGGCTGCCAAATGTCAGTCTGATGAGTCCTTTATGAAGTGACTCTTTGGATATTCAGGGGTCAGGAAGCTGCTTGAGGTGACAGTCTGTCCTTCATAGCTTAAGTGTTGAGCTGTGAGCTCTGTTGTTCACTCAGAGCTGATAGGCAGGCACGTTTAAGTCTGCTGCAGCAGAACTCATAAACTTCCTTTTTTTTCCCCAGGTGCTCTGTCCCAGGGAGTTAGGGCTTTATTTATGAGTTTCCCTTGTGCTGCTGCATTTTTTTTCAGGGCTGCCCTGCCCAGCAAAGAGGCAGCCTAGTCACTGTCTGCCTGCAGAGGTTTTGCTGAGCTGCTGTGGGCTCTGCCCTGCTGCCGTGTGAACCTCCCTGTAGTCCTGTTTATATGGGTGTGGTTAGAACTGCCTCAGCTCTGGTGGCCCGCCTCCTTAATGGCAGACTCTGTCTGTTATGGTGGGTTGCCTCGGCAACAGCAGGCTGCCTCAGCAATGGCAGACTACCTTTGTAGGGGTGGAGTGCCTCGGTAATGGCGGACGCCCCACCCCCACCAAGCTGGACTGTCCCGGGTTCAGCTGTGCTTGCCGTGAAACTCTCAACCCAGAGCATTTCCAATTGCTGTTTTTGTTTGTTTGTTTGTTTTTGTGGGGGTGGGACCCGCCGAGCCTGATCACCTGGCTTTCTGCCTCAGAGCCCTTTTTATTTTTTATTTTTTAAGTTGAATGGTTGACTCTCTCCCAAGTGTTTTAGTCACCTGCTGAAAGGGCGCTGGGATCTGTGTGGTTTCCCGTGCGGTGACCCACTGTGCCGGCTGAAACAACGGCACTGAGGTTCGTGGTGTTTTTTTGCCCGGGAATCTTCTGTCCTGGCTCTCTGTTTCAGTCTTGTTTAATCAGATGAATGGGCTAATCTGCCTTCCCGGAGCTCCAATTGCCAGCTTAAAAGGGCAACCAGACCAGTGTATTTTGTACGGAGAGCTGCCACACTGGGGCGCTGGCAAAACAGTCGTGCTGACCGAAACAGCTGTGCTGGCCACCCATGGGGCTCCTCTGCCTGGGAATCTCCTCGTCTGTGGGCAGTAAAGATCTGTCTGGAAATGCGGCATCCACTCACCATCTGCGCTTTCACTGGGAGCTGCAATCCTGAGCTGTTCCTACATAGCCATCTTCTGCTGTTGTTCAATTTTTAATTTTTTAAATGTTTTTAGAGACAAGGTCTGCTGGCCCTGCTGCCCAGGCTGGAGTGCAATGGCATAATCATAGCTCACTCTAGCCTCAAACTCTTGAACTTAAGCAATCCTCCCACCTCAACCTCCTCACTAGCTAAGAGTATAGGTATGTGCCACCATGCCTAGCTTTTAAAAAATTTTTTTTGTAGAGATAGGATCTTACTGTGTTCCCTAGGTTGTCTCAAACTCTTAGGCTCAAGTGATCCTCCCATCTTGGCCTCCCTAGATGCTCAGATTATAGGCATGAGCCACCACATCAGGCCAGGTCTTATTTTGTTAATCCATTCAGCCAATCTATATCTTTTAATTGAGGAATTTAATCTGTTTACATTCAAATTATTAAATAGGCGAGAACTTACTCCTATCATTGTATTCATTTTTTTCTTGATTGTTTTGTATATTTTTTATTCTTTACTTCCTCTGTTATTATTTTTGTTATTGGTTGGTTTTCTATAGCAGTGAGGATTGATTTCTTTTTTTTCTTTTTTGTGCATTGCTTTTACTAGTGAGTTTTGTAATTTCATATTTTCATGATGGTGGTTACTGTCTTTTCACTTCTCCATGTGAGAATTCTTAGAGCATTTTTTGCAAGGCTTGTCTAGTGATGGTCAGTTCCCTGTGTTTTTGTCTGTGAAAGATTTTATTTCTCCTTCAATTCTGAAGGATAGCTTTACTGAGTATAATATTCTTGATTGGCAGGGTTTTTTTTTTCTTTCAGTGCTTTGAATAAATAATTTAATTCTCTCCTGGCCTTTAAAATTTCTGTTGAAAAATCTGCTCTTAGTCTCATGGGGATTCCCTTATATATTACTTGATGCTTTTCTCTTGCTATTTTTAGAATTCTTTGTCTTAGACTTTTGATAGTTTGACTATAACTTCCCTTGGAGAGGCCCTGTTTGTATGTCTATTTGGGGTTCTTTGAGATTCCTAGATCTTGACATCTATCTGTCTTCCAATAACTTACAAAGCTTTCAGCTATTATTTTATTAAATATATTTTCCATATGCTGCTGCTTCTCTTCTTCTGGAATGCCCATAATGTGACTATTTATTTGCTTAGTGGTAGCCCATAAATCCTGTAGGCTTTCTCCATCCTTTTAAATTTTTTTCTCTCTCTATTTTTTTTTTTTGTCTGCCTGACTTATTTTTAAAAACTTATCTTTAAGTTTGGAAATTCTTTCTTTTGCCTTCTGTTGTCTGTTGTTGAGGCTCCCTATTTTTTAAAATTTCATTAATTATATATTTCTGTTCTAAGATTTCTGTTTGTTTCTTTTATTATGATGTTTGCCTCTACTTAATTTCCCTTTTAAATTATGAATTTTTTATTAGTCTGTTTTACTGTCTTGTATCTTACTGAGTTTTCTTAAGATTATGATTTTGAATTTTTTTCTGGCAATTTATGTATATATATAAAACACATATTTTTTAAATTTTATTTTTTCATAAGTTATTGGGTGCAGATGGTATTTGGTTATATGAGTAAGATTTTGCTGGAGATTTGTGAGAAGCTGGTGCATCCATCACCCAAGCAGTATACACTGTACCATATTTATTGTCTTTTATCCCTTACCCCTTCCATCTCCTCCCTGCAAGTCCCCAAAGTCCATTATATCATTCTTATGCCTTTGCCTCCTCGTAGCTTAGCTCCCACATATCAGTGAGAACGTACAATATTTGGTTACCAGTTCCTGAGTTACTTCACTTAGAGTAATAGTCGCTAATCTCATCCAGGCCACTGCAATTGCTGTTAATTCATTCCTTTTCATGGCTGAGTTTATAATATTGCTTTATTTTAGGGGTCTGGAACCAAGCTCACAATATCTCTGAGGTATGCCAAGTTGTGAATGCAATTGTACATGTACGGGATCTTTCCACCATCCTTGCCTCTCAGTTCTTTACCTTTTCTGCTCAGATTTTCTCTTCTCCACCTGGCCCTGTCACTCACTTCCACAGTTGTAACCTAGGCCTTTTCATTCCCTAGTAACTACCAGCTTCACAGTCTGTTTCCTGCTTATGTTCTCTTGATAACTGATCTTCAATTTCTAACCCTCTCTCTCTGACTTCAACTCTATAAGTTCCTCAGTGTCTCTGACTTTCAGTGTCTGGCCCCTTGCACTTGAGGTTCTCTCCTTTTGCCTTTTTTCAGTTTCTATTTCGTTGTCTACTCTATAGAAAAATCTTCATACACCCTCACTTCACTTATCTCTTTAGGGCAATATTCTACTCACTTGGATGAACCACATCACTGGTTAAATCCTAATCTTTACCTACTCCATACCTGTGTTTGGGATGCTGAATGTGGCTGGAGAAAAACTCACTTAACTATTCTCACATAACTGTGAACTTCAGGTGGATCCTTATTGCTGCCTGATAGTTCCCTAGTCCTTCTACTGTCTTGTTCTCATCATTGATTGTCTCACATTTTAGCCTGTCTCCTCAAACATCTATACCTCCTCACCATCCTCACTCTTACACATTGTCCCAGTTTCCTCCCTCACTGAGAAAACCAAAGCCATTGTGGGGAACTTTCACAGGCCTGCACCACTGTCTGCTCACCTGCCTGTATCTGCTGCCCTTTGTTCTGTGACCAACATGAAATGTCGCTCCGCACTTTAGCCCTGGAGCCCACCTTCTTCAAATATTCAAACATATCACTCTAGTAATTTTTTTCTCTATTCTCTGAATTATCACTTTCCCTCTCTCTACCACATATTTCTCATGGGCTTACAAATGTGTTGTTATTTTTACTTTCTTAGAAAAAACTTCCTTCCTCTTGAACTTCCACTCCTAGCTATGGCTCCCATTTCATTGCTATCCTGTATAAAAAAGAAAACACTGCTAAAAAAAAGAGTTGTCTAGACTAGCTGTATGCAAATAATCTCCCATTCTCTTTTAAATCCATCCGTGCAGATTGCCAGCCCAGTTGTATCAACTTCCCAAGAAACTTTCAAGATTACAAATGATACCACCTTACAGAATACAATGTTAATTCTTAGTACTCATGATTCTGAAAACATTAGCAGCCTTTGAAGCAGCCAATCTGTCACTCCTACTTGATGCACTTTCTTCACCAGATCTCGAGGATACACTCCTGCTTTACCTTTTAAATTTCTAGTAGTTTTTTCTCATTTGCTGCCTGACCTCTTAGTGTTGGACTGCCCAGGAATCAGTCTTTAATTTTCTTTACCTGTTCTCATTGTTCAACTCCCATTTATGAGTGAGAACATGTGGTGTTTAGTTTTCTGTTCCTGTATTAGTTTGCTGCGAATGATGGTTTCCAGCTTCATCCATGTCCCTGCAAAAGACACGAACTCCTTTTTTCATGGCTGCATAGTATTCCATGGTGTGCGTGTGTGTATATGTATGTATATATGCACCATATTTTCTCTATCCAGTCTGTCATCAATGGGCATTTGGGTTAGTTCCAAAGCTTTGCTGTTGTGAACAGTGCTGCAATAAAAAACAAGCCTCCTATAGACTCATCTTGTTTCATGGTTTTAAATACCATCTATGCCAATGATCTTCAAATGTATCTATTTAGGCTGGACCTCTCTCCTGAACTTTCTGAATGAACTACTTGACATCTACCCCTGGATGTGCAATAAATATTTCCAAATTAGCCTTTTGAAACCTGAACTCCTGTTCTTCCTTCCAAAACTGTTCCATTAGCATTTTTCACATCTTAGTGGCTTAGGTCCCAATCAATAGAATCATTATTTTCCTGTGAAAACAATACATTCACTTATGGCTTTAAACTTTTTCTTAATATAAAATTATTAATGCCATATTTTACCTTCTTTTTAATACGTATTTTTTGAAATCTGGTACTTATTTTTCAATCATGACACATGTCAATTTAGATACAAATTTTTGTAAGAATTACTTGATTTATATCTATATTTCATGAAAACACAGTTGAAAAAGTAAATCTGTGTAACTAAATCATTCTACATATATTTAAAAGTTTTCTAATAGCTGAATTGAATGTCACTTGAAATTTTAATTAAAATTAATTAAAAATTCAGGTTAGTTGTATTAGCTATATTTTACACACTCAGCAGCCACTTATGGCTGGTAGCTCTCATATTGGGCAGTGCTGGTAGGACCATCTTGTGGGATGGTTTATGTTTATACGTTTTGGGTCTCTTATGTATGTGAAGAAATTTTTGATGTCACAGAAAATGTTATTTGAAAGTGAGAAAATAACATGCTGTTTGTGGAAGCACACCATAACTATAAGGTTTTTAAAAATTATTATACTTTAAGTTTTAGGATACATGTGCAAAATGTGAAGGTTTGTTACATAGGTATACATGTGCCATGGTGGTTTGCTGCACCCATCAACCCATCACATGTTAGGTATTTCTCCTAATGAGATCCCTCCCCTTGTTCCCCAACCCTTAACAGGCCCCAGTGTGTGATATTCCCCTTACTGTGCCCATATGTTCTCATTGTTCAACTCCCATTTATGAGTGAGAACATGTGGTGTTTAGTTTTCTGTTCCTGTATTAGTTTGCTGCGAATGATGGTTTCCAGCTTCATCCATGTCCCTGCAAAGGACATGAACTCCTTTTTTCATGGCTGCATAGTATTCCATGGTGTGCGTGTGTGTGTATATGTATATGTGTATATATACATATATATATATATATATATATGCACCATATTTTCTCTATCCAGTATGTCATTAATGGGCATTTGGGTTAGTTCCAAAGCTTTGCTATTGTGAACAGTGCTGCAATAAAAATACATGTGCACGTGTCTTTATAATAGAATGATTTATAATCCTTTGGGTGTATACCCAGTAATGAGATTGCTGGGTCAAATGGTATTTCTGATTCTAGATCCTTGAGGAATTGCCACAATGTCTTCCACAATGGTTGAACTAATTTACACTCCTACCAACAGTGGCTTTTAGTTCCTCACATTCTCTTCACCATCTGTTGTTTCCTGACTTTTTAATGATCACCATTCTAACTGGCATGAGATGGGATCTCCCTGTTGTTTTCATTTGCATTTGTCTAATGACCAGTGATGATGAGCTTTCTTTCTTTTTTTTTTTTTTTTTTTTTTCTTAATTTTTTATTGGATTATAGGTTTTGGGGTACATGAGCAGAGCATGCAAGACAGTTGCGTAGGTACACACATGGCAGTGTGCTTTCTTTCCTTCTCCCCTTCACCCACATTTGGCTTTTCTCCCCAGGCTATCCCTCCCCACATCCCCCTCCCACTGGCCCTCCCCTTTTCCCCCCAATAGACCCCAGTGTTTAGTACTCCCCTCTCTGTGTCCATGTGTTCTCATTTTTCATCACCCACCTATGAGTGAGAATATGCGGCGTTTCATTTTCTGTTCTTGTGTCAGTTTGCTGAGGATGATGTTCTCCAGATTCATCCACGTCCCTACAAACGACACAAACTCATCATTTCTGATTGCTGCATAATATTCCATGGTGCATATGTGCCACATTTTTCCAATCCAGTCTATTATCAATGGGCATTTGGGTTGATTCCAGGTCTTTGCTATTGTAAACAGTGCTGCAATGAACATTCGTGTACATGTGTCCTTATAGTAGAAGGATTTATAGTCTTTTGGATATATACCCAGTAATGGGATTGCTGGGTCAAATGGCATTTCTATTTCTAAGGCCTTGAGGAATCGCCACACCGTCTTCCACAATGGTTGAACTAATTTACACTCCCACCAACAGTGTAAAAGTGTTCCTTTTTCTCCACATCCTCTCCAGCATCTGTTGTCTCCAGATTTTTTAATGATCGCCATTCTAACTGGCGTGAGATGGTATCTCAATGTGGTTTTGATTTGCATTTCTCTGATGACCAGTGACGATGAGCATTTTTTCATATGATTGTTGGCCTCATATATGTCTTCTTTCGTAAAGTATCTGTTCATATCCTTTGCCCACTTTTGAATGGGCTTGTTTGTTTTTTTCCTGTAAATCTGTTTGAGTTCTTTGTAAATTCTGGATATCAGCCCTTTGTCAGATGGGTAAACTGCAAAAATTTTTTCCCATTCTGTTGGTTGCCGATCCACTCTAGTGACTGTTTCTTTTGCCGTGCAGAAGCTGTGGAGTTTCATTAGGTCCCATTTGTCTATTTTGGCTTTTGTTGCCAATGCTTTTGGTGTTTTGTTCATGAAGTCCTTACCTACTCCTGTGTCCTGGATAGTTTTGCCTAGATTTCCTTCTAGGTATTTTATGGTGCCAGGTCTTATGTTTAAGTCTTTAATCCATCTGGAGTTAATTTTAGTGTAAGGTGTCAGGAAGGGGTCCAGTTTCTGCTTTCTGCACATGGCTAGCCAGTTTTCCCAACACCATTTGTTAAACATGGAATCCTTTCCCCATTGCTTGTTTTTGTCAGGTTTATCAAAGATTGTATAGTTGTATGTATGTTGTGTTGCCTCCGGTGCCTCTGTTCTGTTCCATTGGTCTATATCTCTGTTTTGGTACCAGTACCATGCTGTTTTGATTACTGTAGCCTTGTAATATAGTTTGAAATCCGGTAGTGTGATGCCCCCCGCTGTGTTCTTTTTGCTTAGAATTGACTTGGCTATGCGGGCTCTCTTTTGGTTCCATATGAAGTTCATGGTGGTTTTTTCCAGTTCTGTGAAGAAAGTCAATGGTAGCTTGATGGGGATAGCGTTGATTCTGTAAATTACTTTGGGCAGTATAGCCATTTTCACGATATTAATTCTTCCTAACCATGAACATGGAATGTTTCTCCATCTGTTTGTGTCCTCTCTGATTTCATTGAGCAGTGGTTTGTAGTTCTCCTTGAAGAGGTCTCTTACGTTCCTTGTGAGTTGTATTCCAAGGTATTTTATTCTTTTTGTAGCAATTGCGAATGGCAGTTCGCTCTTGATTTGGCCTTCTTTAAGTCTGTTATTGGTGTAGACGAATGCTTGTGATTTTTGCACATTGATTTTATATCCTGAGACTTTGCTGAAGTTGCTTATCAGTTTCAGGAGTTTTTGGGCTGAGGCAATGGGGTCTTCTAGGTATACTATCATGTCGTCTGCAAATAGAGACAATTTGGCTTCCACCTTTCCTATTTGAATACCCTTTATTTCTTTTCTTGCCTGATTGCTCTGGCTAGAACTTCCAGTACTATATTGAATAGGAGTGGTGAAAGAGGGCATCCTTGTCTAGTGCCAGATTTCAAAGGGAATGCTTCCAGTTTTTGCCCATTCAGTATGATATTGGCTGTTGGTTTGTCATAAATAGCTTTTATTACTTTGAGATACGTTCCATCGATACCGAGTTTATTGAGGGTTTTTAGCATAAAGGGCTGTTGAATTTTGTCAAATGCCTTCTCTGCATCAATTGAGATAATCATGTGGTTTTTGTCTTTGGTTCTGTTTATGTGGTGAATTACATTTATAGACTTGCGTATGTTTAACCAGCCTTGCATCCCCGGGATGAATCCTACTTGATCATGATGAATAAGTTTTTTGATTTGCTGTTGCAATCGGCTTGCCAATATTTTATTGAAGATTTTTGCATCTATGTTCATCATGGATATTGGCCTGAAGTTTTCTTTTCTTGTTGGGTCTCTGCCGGGTTTTGGTATCAGAACGATGTTGGTCTCATAAAATGATTTGGGAAGGATTCCCTCTTTTTGGATTGTTTGAAATAGTTTTAGAAGAAATGGTGCCAGCTCTTCCTTGTGTGTCTGGTAGAATTCGGCTGTGAACCCGTCTGGACCTGGGCTTTTTTTGTGTGGTAGGCTCTTAATTGCTGCCTCAACTTCAGACCTTGTTATTGGTCTATTCATAGTTTCAGCTTCCTCCTGGTTTAGGCTTGGGAGGACACAGGAATCCAGGAATTTGTCCATTTCTTCCAGGTTTACTAGTTTATGCGCATAGAGTTGTTTGTAATATTCTCTGATGATGGTTTGAATTTCTGTGGAATCTGTGGTGATTTCCCCTTTATCATTTTTTATTGCATCTATTTGGTTGTTCTCTCTTTTATTTTTAATCAATCTGGCTAGTGGTCTGCTTATTTTGTTGATCTTTTCAAAAAACCAGCTCTTGGATTTATTGATTTTTTGAAGGGTTTTTTGTGTCTCAATCTCCTTCAGCTCAGCTCTGATCTTGGTTATTTCTTGTCTTCTGCTGGGTTTTGAGTTTTTTTGGTCTTGGTCCTCTAGCTCTTTCAATTTTGACGATAGGGTGTCAATTTTGGATCTCTCCATTCTCCTCATATGGGCACTTATTGCTATATACTTTCCTCTAGAGACTGCTTTAAATGTGTCCCAGATGTTCTGGCACGTTGTGTCTTCGTTCTCATTGGTTTCGAAGAACTTCTTTATTTCTGCCTTCATTTCGTTGTTTACGCAGTCAACATTCAAGAGCCAGTTGTTCAGTTTCCATGAAGCTGTGCGGTTCTGGGTCGGTTTCTGAATTCTGAGTTCTAACTTGATTGCACTATGGTCTGAGAGGCTGTTTGTTATGATTTCAGTTGTTTTGCATTTGTTGAGCAGTGCTTTACTTCCAATTATGTGGTCAATTTTAGAGTAGGTGTGATGTGGTGCTGAGAAGAATGTGTATTCTGTGGATTTGGGGTGGAGAGTTCTGTAAATGTCTATCAGGTTTGCTTGCTCCAGGTCTGAGTTCAAGCCCTGGATAT
Organism: Callithrix jacchus; assembly: GCF_049354715.1. Taxonomy (NCBI): domain Eukaryota; kingdom Metazoa; phylum Chordata; class Mammalia; order Primates; family Cebidae; genus Callithrix; species Callithrix jacchus. The sequence continues at coordinate 77,632,355 of NC_133518.1, forward strand.
CCTTGTTGATTTTCTTTCTGGTTGATCTGTCTAGTATTGACAGTGGAGTGTTAAAGTCTCCCATTATTATTGTGTGGGAGTCTAAGTCCTTTTGTAAGTCCTTAAGAACTTGCCTTATGTATCTGGGTGCTCCTGCATTGGGTCCATATATGTTTAGGATCGTTAGCTCTTCTTGTTGTATCGATCCTTTTACCATTATGTAATGGCCTTCTTTGTCTCTTTTGATCTTTGTTGCTTTAAAGTCTATTTTATCGGAGATGAGAATTGCAACTCCTGCTTTTTTTTGCTTTCCATTTGCTTGGTAAATCTTCCTCCATCCCTTTATTTTGAGCCTTTGTGTATCCTTGCATGTGAGATGGGTTTCCTGGATACAGCACACTGATGGGTTTTGGCTTTTTATCCAATTTGCCAGTCTGTGTCTTTTGATTGGTGCATTTAGTCCATTTACATTTAGGGTTAATATTGTTATGTGTGAATTTGATACTGCCATTTTGATGCTAAGTGGCTGTTTTGCCTGTTAGTTGTTGTAGATTCTTCATTATGTTGATGCTCTTTAGCATTCAGTGTGATTTTGGAATGGCTGGTACTGGTTGATCCTTTCTATGTGTAGTGCCTCTTTTAGGAGCTCTTGTAAAGCAGGCCTGGTGGTGACAAAATCTCTGAGTACTTGCTTGTTCGCAAAGGATTTTATTTTTTCTTCACTTCTGAAGCTCAGTTTGGCTGGATATGAAATTCTGGGTTGAAAGTTCTTTTCTTTAAGAATGTTGAATATTGGCCCCCACTCTCTTCTGGCTTGTAGTGTTTCTGCCGAGAGATCTGCTGTGAGTCTGATGGGCTTCCCTTTGTGGGTGACCCGACCTTTCTCTCTGGCTGCCCTTAGTATTCTCTCCTTTATTTCAACCCTATTGAATCTGACGATTATGTGCCTTGGGGTTGCTCTTCTTGTGGAATATCTTTGTGGTGTTCTCTGAATTTCCTGCAATTGAGTGTTGGCCTGTCTTGCTAGGTGGGGGAAATTTTCCTGGATGATGTCCTGAAGAGTATTTTCCAGCTTGGATTCATTCTCTTTGTCCCCTTCTGGTACACCTATCAAACGTAGGTTAGGTCTTTTTACATAGTCCCACATTTCTTGGAGACTTTGTTCATTCCTTTTTGCGCTTTTTTCTCTAATCTTGGTTTCTCGTTTTATTTCATTGAGTTGGTCTTCAACTTCAGATATTCTTTCTTCTGCTTGGTCAATTCGGCTATTGAAACTTGTGCATGCTTCGCGAAGTTCTCGTATAGTGTTTCTCAGCTCCTTTAATTCATTCATATTCCTCTCTAAGGTATCCATTCTTGTTATCATTTCCTCAAATCTTTTTTCAAATCTTTTCTCAGGGTTCTTAGTTTCTTTGCATTGATTTAATACATGATCTTTTAGCTCACAAAAGTTCCCATTATCCATCTTCTGAAGTCTAATTCCGTCATTTCATCACAGTCATTCTCCGTCCAGCTTTGTTCCCTTGCTGGTGAGGAGTTTTGGTCCTTTCTAGGAGGCGAGGTGTTCTGGTTTCGGGGGGTGTTTTCCTCCTTTTTGCGCTGGTTTCTTCCCATCTTTGCGGATTTGTCCGCTGGTCGTCTGCGTAGTTGCTGACTTTTCGATTGGGTCTCTGAGTGGACACCCTGAATGTTGATGATGAAGTATTTCTGTTGCTTGGTTTTCCTTCTACCAGTCTAGCCCCTTCGCTGTACGAGTGCTGAGGTCCGCTCCAGACCCTGCTTGTCTGGGGTGCACCTCTAGCAGCTGTGGCACAGCGAGGGATGCTACCAGTTTCTTTTTCTGCTATCTTTGTCCCAGGATGGTGCCTGCCTAATGTCAGTCTTTTGGATATAGAGGGGTCAGGGAGCTGCTTGAGGAGACAGTTTGTACTTTATAGGGGTTTAATTGCTGAGCTGTGAGCTGTGTTGTTCATTCAGGGCTGTTAGGCTGCTATGTTTGATTCTGCTGCAACAGAGCTCATTAAAAAAACCCTTTTTTTTTTCTCAAATGCTCTGTGTTGAGGGGTTTGGGCTTTATTTTTGGATGTCCGTTGAGGTCCTGCCCAGCTAGGATGCAGACTAGCCACTGTTTGCCTGCCGAGGCTCCGCCCTGCTGTTGTGAGGCTCGCCCTGGCTCTGCTGTTCTGCTGTTCTCCGCCACGCCCTGTGGCGGAGTCTCTCTGTTGTAGCGGGTTGCCTCGGCGACGGCAGGCTGCGTTAGCAGTGGGCGTGTATCTCAGTAGGGACGGGTTGCCTCGGCAACGGCTGGCTGCGTCAGCAATGGGCATGTATCTCAGTTGGGGCGGGTTACCTGGGTAATGGTGGCCGCCCCTCCCCCTCAGAGCGTCTCTGGCCGTCCGCACGGGGCTTGTTTGAAATCGCGGTTTTGTTCGTCCCACTGGGCCAATCCTAACGCTCTGTTCCTGCAATCCCCTGGGATGGCCCACTGTTCAAGTCTAGCTCAGTCTCAAGTCCAGCCCTCTCACGTCTCCAGTTGCCGGTTCAACGGGGCACCCGGACAAGTGCACCCTGTGGGGAGCACTGGGTAGGGCCGGCCGCCGCCACCCCGGCTGCCGGCTTTGCCAGGCGTAATATCTTCCTGGCGTCCCGCGTCTCCTCTTCACTTGGGAATTTCCCCGTTCCGTGAGCAACAAAGATCAGTCTGGAAATGCAGCTCAGACTCACCTCTCCGCAGACACAACGAGAACTCCAATCCTGGGTTGTTCTCACAGCGCCATCTTGAGTCCGATGAGCTTTCTTTCATATGTTTTGTTGGCTGCATAAATGTCTTCTTTTGAGAAGTGTCTGCTCATATCCTTCACCACTTTTTGATGGGGTTGTTTGTTTTTTTCTTGTAAATTTGTTTAAGTTCCTTGTAGATTCTGGATATTAGCCCTTTGTCAAGTGGATAGATTGCAAACATTTTCTTCCATTCTGTAGGTTGCCTGTTCACTCTGATGATAGTTTCTTTTGCTGTGCAGAAGTTATTTAGTTTAATTAGATCCCATTTATCAATTTTGGCTTTTGTTGTCATTGCTTTTGGTGTTTTAGTTATGAAGTCTTTGCCCATGCCTATGTTCTGAATGGAATTGCCTAGGTTTTCTTCTAGGGTTTTTATGGTTTTAGGTCTTACATTTAAGTCTTCAATCCATCTTGAGTTAATTTTTGAATAAGATGTAAAAAAGGGGTCCAGTTTCAGTTTTCTGCATATGGCTAGCCCGTTTTTCCAACACCATTTATTAAATAGGGAATCCTTTTCCCATTGCTTGTTTTTGTCAGGGTTGTCACAGATCAGATGGTTGTAGATGTGTGGTGTTATTTTTGAGGCCTCTGTTCTGTACTGTTGGTCTACACAATCTGTTTTGGTTTCAGTCCCATGCTGTTTTGGTTACTGTAGCCTTGTAGTATAGTTTGAAGTCAGGTAGCATGATGCTTCCAGCTTTGTACTTTTTGCTTATGGTTGTCTTGGATACATAGGCTCTTTTTTGGTTCCATATGAAAGTTAAAGTATTTTTTTCTCATTCTGTAAAGCCAATGGTAGCTTGATGGGAATAACACTGAATCTATAAATTACTTTGGGCAATATGGCCATTTTCATGATATTGATTCTTCCTATCCATGAACATGGAATGTTTTTCCATTTGCTTGTGTACACTCTTATTTTCTTGAGCAGTGGTTTGTAGTTTTCCTTGAAGAGGTCCTTCATATTCCTTATAAGTTGTATTTCTAGGTATTTTATTCTCTTGTAGCAATTGTGAATGGGAGTTCACTCATGATTTGGCTCTCTGTTTTTCTATTTTTGGTGTATAGAAATGCTTGTAATTTTTGTACATCAATTTTGTATCCTGAGACTTTGTTGAAGTTGCTTATCAGCTCAAGGAGATTTTGGGCTGAGATGATGGTTTTTAGAAAATCCCTAAATATACAATCATATCTTCTGTAAACAGAGACAATTTGACTTTCTCTCCTCCTATTTTAATACCTTTATTTCTTTCTTTTGTCTGATGGCCCTGGCCAGAACTTCCAATACTATGTTGAATAGGAGTGCTGAGAGAGTACATTCTTGTCTCGTGCAGGTTTTGAAAGGGAATGCTTCCAGCTTTTGCCCATTCAGTATGATATTGGCTGTGGGTTTATCAAAAATAGCTCTTATTATTTTGAGATGCATTCTATTAATACCTAGTTTATTGAGTGATTTTAGCATGAAAGTTGTTGAATTTTATTGAAGGCCTTTTCTGCATCTATTGAGATAATCATGTGGTTTTTGTCATTGGTTCTGTTTATGTGATGGATTACGCTTATTGATTTGTGTATATTGAAACAGCTTTGCATCCCAGGGTTGAAGCCAACTCGATCCTGGTGGATAAGCTTTTTAATGTACTGCTGGATTCGGTTTGCCAGTATTTTGTTGAGGAGTTTTGAATTTATGTTCATCAGGGATGTTGGCCTGAAATTTTCTTTTTTTTGTTGTGTTTCTTCTAGGTTTGGGCATCAGGATGATGCTGGTCTCATAAAATGAGTTAGGGCAGAGTCCCTCTTTTTCTGTTGTTTGGAATAGTTTTAGAAGGAATGGTACCAGATCCTCTTTGTACCTCTAGTAGAATTTGGCTGTGACTCCGTCTAGTCCTTGGCTTTTTTTCTGGTTGGTAGGCTATTATGCCTCAATTTCATAACTTGTTATTGGCTTATTCAGGGATTCAATTTTTTCCTTGTTTAGTTTTGGGAGGGTGTACGTGTCCAGGAATTTATTTATTTCTTCTAGATTTTCTAGTTTATCTGCATAGAGATGTTTATAGTATTATTTGATGGTGTTTGTATTTCTGTGGGATCAGTGGTGATATCCCCTTTATGATCTTTTATTGTGCCTATTTGATTCTTATCTCTTTTATTCTTTGTTAGTCTGGCTAGTGGTTTGTCTATTTTCTTAATTTTTTTCAGAAAACCAGCTCCTGGATTCATGGATTTTTTAAGGGTTTTTTTTTTTTTTTGGTGTCTCTATCTCTTTCAGCTTTGCTCTGATCATAGTTACTGCTTGTCTTCTGCTAGCTTTTGAATTAGTTTGCTCTTGCTTCTCTAGTTCTTTTCCTTTTTTTTTTTTTTGATGGAGTCCTACTCTTTTCACCCAGGTTGGAGTGCTGTGGTGTGATCTCGACTCACTGCAACCTCCACCTCCCAGGTTCAAGAGATTCTCCTGCCTCAGCCTCCTGAATAGCTGGGATTACAGGTAACTGCCACCAGGCCCGGCTAATTTTTGTACTTTTAGTAGTGATGGGGTTTCACTATGTTGGCTGGGCTGGGCTGAAACTCCTGACCTTAGGTGATCTGCCCACCTCGGCCTCCCAAAGTTCTGGGATTACAGGTGTGAGCCACTGCACCCGGCCTCTAGTTCTTTTAATTGTGATGTCAGGGTGTCAATTTTAGTTCTTTCCCACTTTCTCCTGTGGGCATTTAGTACTATAAAGTTTAATCTAAACACTACTTTAGCTGTATTTCAGAGATTCTGGTACATTGTATCTTTGTTCTCATTGGTTCCAAAGCACTTATTTATTACTGCCTTAATATTGTTATTTACCCAGTAGTCATTCAGGGTAAGTGAACTACATGTTCAGTTTCCATGTAGTTGTGTGTTTTTGAGTGAGTTTCTTAATCCTGAGTTCTAATTTGATTGTACTGTGGTCCGAGAGACTGTTTATTATGGTTTCCATGCCTTTACATTTGCTGAGCAGTGTTTTACTTCCAATTATATGGTCAATTTTAGAGAAGTGCTGTGTGGTGCTGAAAATAATGTATATTCTGTTGATGTGGGGTGGAGAGTTCTGTAGATTAGGTCTGCTTGGTCCAGAGCTGAGTTCATGTCCTGAATGTCCTTGTTAATTTTCTGTCTCATTGATCTGTCTAATATTGACAGTGGGGTGTTAAAGTCTCCCACCATTATTGTGTGGCAGTCTAAGTCTTTTTGTAGGTCTCTAAGAACTTGCTTTATGAATCTGGGTTCTTCTGTATTGGTTGCATATATATTTAAGATAGTTAGCTCTTCTTGTTGCATTGGTCTGTTTACCATTATGTAATGCCTTTCTTTGTCTTTTTTTGATCTTTGCTGGTTTAAAGTCTGTTTTATCAGAGACTAGGATTATAACTCCTGCTTTTTTTTTTCTTTCCATTTGCTTGGCAAATCTTCCTCTATCCATTGATTCTGAGCCATTGATTGTATCTTTGCACATGAGATGTGTCTCCTGAATACAGCAGACCGAAATTTGCCAGTCTGTGTCTTTTAACTGGGGAATTTAGCCAATTTACATATAAGGTTAATATTGTTATGTGTGAATTTATTACTGTCATTATGATGCTAGCTGGTTATTTTACCCATTAGTTGATGCAGTTTCTTCTTAGTGTTGATGGTCTTTACATTTTGATGTGTTTTTGCAGTGGCTGGTACTGTTTTTTCCATTCCATATTTAGTGCTTCCTTCAGGAGCTCTTGTAAGGCAGGCCTGGTGGTGACAAAATAGTTCAGGATTTGCTTGTCTATAAAGGTTTTATTTCTCCTTCACTTACAAAGCTTATTTTGGCTGGATATGAAATTCTGGGTTGAAAATTCTGTTCTTTAACAATGTTGAATATTGGCCCTACTTTCTTCTGGCTTGTAGGGTTTCTGCCAAGAGATCTGCTGGTTAGTCTGATGGGCCTCCCTTTGTGGGTCACCTGACTTTCCTCTTTGGCTGCTCTTAACATTTTTTCTTCATTTTAATCTTGGTGAATCTGACAATTACGTGTCTTGGGGTTGCTCTTCTTGAGGAGTATCTTTGTGGTGTTCTGTATTTCCCAAATTTGAATGTTGGCGTGTCTTAGTAGGTTGGGGAAGTTCTCCTGGATAATATCCCGAAGTGTGTTTTCCATCTTGGTTCCATTCTCCCTGTCACTTTCAGGTACACCAATTGAACACAGGTTTGATTTTCTTCACATAGTTCCATATTTCTTGGAGACTTTTCTTTTGTTTTCATTCTTTTTTCTCTAATCTTGTCTTCATGCTTTATTTCATTAAGTTGATCTTCAATCTCCAATATCCTTTCTTTTGTTTCATCAATTTGGCTATTGAGACTTGTGTATGCTTCATGAAGTTCTCACGCTGTGTTTTTCAGCTCTGTCAGATTATTTATGTTCCTCTCTAAACTGGTTATTCTAGTTAGCAGTTCCTGTAACCTTTGATCAAGGTTCTTAGCTTCCTTGCATTACTCCTTTAGCTCAGAGGGGTTTGTTATTACCCACCTTCTGAAGCTTACTTCTGTCAATTAATCAACTCATTCTCTATCCAGTTTTGTTCCCTTGCTGGCGAGGAGTTGTGATCCTTTGGAGGAGTCGAGGCATTCTGGTTTTTGGAATTTTCAGGCTTTTTGTGCTGGTTTTTCCTCATCTTTGTGGATTTATCTACCTTTGGTCTTTGATGTTGGTGACCTTCTGATGGGGTTTTTGCTATGGAGGTCCTTTTTGTTGATGTTGATGCTTTTGCTTTCTGTTAGTTAATTTTTCTTCTAACAGTCAGGCCCTTCTTCAGGTCTGCTAGAGTTTGCTGGAGGTTCACTCCAGACCCCGTTTGCCTGGGTATTACCAGCAGAGGCTGCAGAACAGCAAATATTGCTGCCTGCTTCTCCTCTGGAAGCTTGGTTCCAGAGGGGCACTCTTTAGATATCAGCCAGAGCTCTCCTGTATGAGTTGTCTGTCATCCCCTGCTGGGAGGTGTCTTCCCATCAGGAGGCACAGGTATCAGAGACCCACTTATGGAGGCAGTCTGTCTCTTAGCAGCTCAAGTGCTCTGCTGGGAGATCCATTGCTCTCTTCAGAGCCAGCAGGCATGAACATTTAAGTCTGCTGAAGCTGCACCCACAGCCACCCCTTCCTCCAGGTTTTCTGTCCCAGAGAGATGGGAGTTTTATCTACAAGCCCCTGACTGGGACTGCTGAAATAAAAATTTCAGAGATGCCTGCCCAGAGAGGAGGAATTTAGATAGGCAGTCTGGTTGCAGGGGCTTTGCCAGGCTGTGGTGGGTTCTGCACCCAGTTCAAACTTCCAGGTGGCTTTGTTTACACTCAGAGGGGAAAACCACCTACTCAAGCCTCAGTAATGGCAGACACCTCTCCCCCCACCAGGCTGAAGCCTCCCAGGTTGACTTCAGACTGCTGTGGTGGCAGTCAGAGTTTCAAGCCAGTAGATCTTAGCTTGTTGGGCTCTGTGGGGGTATGATTCGCTAAGCAAGAACACTGGGCTACCTGACTTCAGCCCCCTTTCCAGGGGAGTGAATGGTTCTGTTTCACTGTGGTTTCAGGTGCCACTGGGGTATGAAAACAAACTCCTGCAGCTAGCTTGGTGTCTGTCCAAAAGGCCGCCCAGTTTTGTGCTTGAAACCCAGGGCCCCGGTGGTGTAGGCACCTGAGGGAATCTCCTTGTGTGCAGGTTGCAGAGACCATAGGAAAAGCCTAGTGTCTTGGCTGAAATGCATTGTCCTTCATGGCACAGTCCCTCAAGGCTTCCCTTGGCTAGGGGATGGAGTTCCCCGATTCCTTGGACTTCCTGGGTAAGGCAATGCCTGGACATGCTTCTGCTTGCACTCCATGGGCTACACCCACTGTCTAAACAGTCCCAGGGAGATGAATTGAGTACCTTAGTTGGAAATGCAGGAGCTGTTCCTATTTGGCCATCTTGCCAGCCTCCTCCAATGATTCTTGTCTGTAGAATTCTGTAGCACACATTTAATTATTTTTGAAGTGGCTAACTTTAATTAAAGTTTGTGTCTGAGCCTCCTGCTGATGGAGCATGAATTACCAGAGTATAGCTGGGTTTGTGAAACCCACAGTGGATCAGGCAATGTGAAAGATTATTTAAAAATTTCCCTCCCTTCATGATATTGAATTGGAGGCTCCTTTTTCTTATTACCTAAAGCAGTTTTATACTCCTCTTTGTTATCTATCTAAAAGAATTTTATCTAGGGTCAAATTTCTTTATAATGTTATTGCTTATATATGCTTGAATATAGTTACAGTTTGAAAGACTGAGCTGAGCACAATAATTTATTGTAAGCTTTTACATTCGAAACTATTTTCCTTTTGAAATGTACACTCCAGTCTAGTTCAAACATTTATTTCAACTTTCACTATATTGAGGCTTCAAACAAAGATAAGAAAGAAAAAGGAAAAAATAAACTTATTTATTGCATTTGTGCCTTGGGTCACTGAAGAATAAAAAAGGATCAGATTAGAGAGGTGCTTTGAAAATATCTTGTCCAGAAGGAGAAAACTGGTAAATCCAGAATTATTAGTAGGCCAGTCTACCATTTCACCAAGTGAGATGTTACATTGGTGAGACTAGTGCATTTCATGGATATGAGTCCATGGCCAAATTGCTGTAAAATGAGTTCCTTGGTTAGTGGGAGGAAACTGACAAGTATTCTCAAGTGATGGATAACAATCCAAACAGGTGCATTATAGGCAGAGAGGGCAAATCCTGCCTAAGTCAGGAGAGGGGAACTCCATGAAGTTGGATGCATGCATAGCCTCCTAGTGACAGGCTACCATGTCGATTTTGTATGAAGACTCATTGAACAAGCGCTGGGGAAGAGGCTGAGAGACTTCCAAAAATATCATCTTGTCTACTTGATTATTGAGAGCTTCCTCTGCAGAGTGTTTGAGCTTCGCATAGGTGTTTGAATATCACCACATTGGTGTCCATTCTGAAACGTCCATCCACATGTCTCTTCCCCAGACCTTCTTACCCCTGATCTTCCTATCCTGTTATTTCCCATTTACCAGTGTTAGCTACTACTCACAAATTGGTGTAGGTCCATTCTTCTAGGCATCTCTCAGTCCAGACAATGTGGAAAATTAATATTCTGCTGGAAATTCTGCCCCCCAGAAGGAAATCCCTTTACTGCTATCCTGCAGAGCTACCCTGAGTGGGACTGTCTTGCTATAGCTGTCCAGTTCTGGTTGGTGTCAGTTATATCTCACAGAATCACTCACAAATCAGACATGAGGTTTCCCTGCTTATATTGGTTGATTATAAGGAATTTCCCTTGAAGACACAGGTGTGAATTGAGGAAGAGGAGACAAAGCAGCAGGCAAGGTGGCATAGGCGTCTGAATGCCTGCCCATACTTGGGCTTGATTCCTTATAAGCCATTACCACTTAACAGTGGGTACCTACTGCAAACACTTAGCATTAGGAGAAGCAGAAACGAAGGCCACATGGTCACTTGATGTCCCATAGTCAGGGGTTCAATGCTAGAGCCTTGTAGCAAGCATGAGCTGTTTCTCAAAAGGAGAACAGTTATCTGTAGAAGAGCATATGGCTCTGTTATGAAACCCTACGAGCATTTGTGGTACTTGTTCCTACAACTTTCCAAAGGTCCAGCATAGCATCTCTATTTGTTATAGACACATTGCAAATCACTGGGTCTGTTGGGCTATGCATACCCTCAGGGACAGAGCAGCTTACTTTGCCACTTTCATTTGCTACCCAGCCTTTTCTTGCTTCAGGCCCCACTCAAAACTGATTGCCTTACAGTTTACTTTGTAAATGAATGAGAGCAGGATACTCATATGTGCCATGTGTCATCTCTAAAATCCAAAAGAGCCCATTAAGCATCGAGCCTCTTTTTGACTGAAAGGCTAAATGATGATTATAACAACAACAGCAATGAAAGCAACAGCTCTAGACTATCTAGGGCAATCCGTTAGAGAAACAGTAGACTTTACTCTGGTGGTTGTGACTGAAGATGCAGCTGGGGAGGTCGTGTGCTATCTCTGTCTCATTACAGGGCCTGGATGGGCTGCTGCTGGGCTGATTTGGACATTTACTTTGGGCACAGATGTATGCCCTTGGGATGGTTAGTGTGAAGTTCTGTGGTAGCTGGTTTGGAATTTGACTTTTAATCACATATTTTGGAAATGCCCCTAATTTGGGAATTTACTACATATTTTATTTTCTTATCTTTAAGATTATCTATATTTCTGTCTTCTTTTCACTTATGGAAAGCTATAGTTGGGGCATTTTTCTTTTCTATTTATTTCTATAATGTATCCCTCAGTTTCAAAGTCATATATTGAGTATTAGACACGTTTCCAGCACTTTATGTATCTTATTTGATACAATAGTTGACATTGTTTTAGTAACAGCACTTGTGGCACGACTTGAAATTTTGCAAGAGTGATTTTTAATAGTCTGCTCTCCAATAAATCAGTCAAAAATTAAATGCCATCTATCCATTATTAATTGACTGGAGGTGGAGGCTCGAGGGACTCCCGATGATAAGCGATTTGTCATGCACTGTTTTTCGAAGCAAGGACACTGATCCAAGCAGGCCTCTTCCAGCACTAGGTCCATTACAAAGATCCTTAAAAAAAAATCCATACTTCCAGTAGTCACCTGAATCTGAATGAACAGGTAGAAACTCTTAGATCAAATTTAAATGATTTACATTCATTGCAAAATGAGATGACATTCCTGCAGTCACAGAATGATTCCAGAACCTGCAGATCAAATATAAATTCTGTGCCTACTCAATGATGTACTACAAAATTAAAATATGTACATATTATGAAAAACTTTGTTTTGAAGCATTTAAAATGACAACATGAATGACAATTAGCATAGAAGCTGGAAGAGTTCCCACACTGTTCAGCAGGAGTTAACAAAGTGGTCCCCTGAACTCTCTCAGCTCTTGGAAAAGCTTCATTGCTTCTCTCCTGTACCAGTCATCAAAGCTCGCAAACACTATCTGCCTTGGTACCATCAGAACCCATGTTATCATGCCTTTAATCCCAGTTCATTAATTTCCATGAGAATCCCAGGTCTCCTAGATCACCCTGCATTCTCTTGGACTCTGATCCCCACTTCCCTGTGTATACTCCCTCATCTGACCCTGTCTATCATCTTTCCATTTTTCTCAAAGGGCAGTGAAGGTCAGTCATCAGCAGTACCCCCTGGATCATCTTCACTGATGTGCATTTTATTTCCTTTCCTGTCTGTCTCCCAAGTAGGTGCTGTTTCTGTCTAGCTACCACTGGGCCTGCAGAAGTTAGAGGTGCCCTCCTTATTCCTCATTGTTGCTTTGAGGTTGTTCAGGCTGCCACTTCTATGTAGCAAAACAAAAACTATGTCATCAGACTCTAGTATCTACTCTCCTGTTATTCCATTTCCCTGCAGATCTCTAAGTCCTTTCCTCTAATTGTGTTAAGATTAGTGTTAGGGTTCTCCAGAGAAACAGAACCAATATGATATGCATATTAATAGAAATAGATTTATTTTGAAGACTTGCATCCCATAATTATTGAGGCTGGTGAGTCCAAAATTTGCAGTGTGGGCAAGCAGCTTCAGACCCAGGAAAGCTGATGGTAAAATCTCTGTTGGAAGGCTGGCAGGTGGACACCCAGGAGAGCCAATGGTGCAGATGAAGACTGAAGGTGGTTCCCTCTTGCTTAGGGAGGAGAATTCTCTCTTGCTCAAGGAGGTCAGTCTTTTTGTTCTATCCAGGCCTTCCACCAATCCAATGGGGTCCATTTGCATTATGCAGAGCAATCTGTTTTACTCAAAGTTTAATGCCAATGTCATCCAAAAACACTCTCCAAGTTGACACAAAATTAATAATCATAAATACATCCTATATCAACTTGGCAACTATATGCATCTCCTTAACCCATACTTAATCTCCAAATAAAGACAATAACAAGGCCATACTTCCACATTTTATGATAAAGATATCCTGCATGCAACTGAAAACTCACACTTTCCCCAGAAGAGGATGCAAAGTCTTGGATGATGTTTACTCTACTCTTGTGTATCCCATGACTTTAAAAACTGTTATATAAAGTGAACACTATTTAAATGCTGTGCTATAAAGTCAGTACATGATAAGGAGATACGAGAGAGAAGAAAACAAAGATATTTGCTGCACACACGTATTCATAACAAAATAAGGAGGAAATACGATCGTTATACTTCTTGTTTCTAGAACTGGTTGTATAGTCATAGTTGGTACCCATAACTACCATCTTCCACTAGCAAGCCCACATGCTCTTTGCCCTCAGCAAGTACCTCAACAGGTCATAGTTCTTTACCTTCTTTTCTTGGTGACACTGCTTCTGGGTTAGTTCTCAGTGATTTTTATACCTACAGAGATGATCCTTCTAAGGCCCAAGCCTTTTGGCTCCCTGGCCTCCTCTTTCCAGTAGCATTGTCCTCATCTACTGTATTTCTGGAAACTCCTTCCTCCTTTTGTATGAATGCTTCCATACATGCTCTCCCTGGGCCTCTCTGGCTGCAGTGCATAGTAGTGTTTGCTGCTTTAGTAGTTTCTATGCAGGACCATGTTCTCTGTTATCCCCCTCCCCCCAAAGATTTTCCAGAGTCCCGCAGTCTTTCTCTAAGTCTTTCTCTATGTTTAGGAGCAAACCTGGGCATGATGAGGGCTGCAGCAATCACACAGCTCTCTGAAGAACTGCTCTGGCTGATACTCATGCTAAGCACCTTCCTGCCCTCCAAAGTTATAATACCATTGAAGGCTAGAGGGTACTGCAAGAGCTTCCTCCAACCTGCTGGTGGGGTTGGGAGTGGAGAAGAACAAATGAACAGCCTTCTAGTGTTGTAGATGCCAGACTGAGAGTCCCAGCTGAGCCTCACTTCTTTGCAGTGTTGGAGCCACATAGTGTAATATTGTATCCTGCCTTCCCACTCAGCATTATTTAAATGTTTCCTCATGCTATTGCAAATGCTTATCATAGATGTTCTTAATGGCTGCTTCGTATGTTATTGAATAATTGTACTGCATTTGCATAAACTTGGAAAGGTATTTTTAATTTTTTTAAATAAAAGAGAATAAGAACCTTATATTTCAATCATTTATCAAAATACAAGGTTCTGTATTCCTCTTTAATAAATTACACTCAATTTTAAGAAAGAAAGTAGGATATTAAATAGTTTCCCTTTGCTTATTTTGACTCTTTTTACTTTTTCTGCTATTTCAGTGGAGAGACCTTGTCTTTCCCCTGTAAGGGAAGTTCTGCTAATTATTGTTCATACAGAGTAACATGACATTGCTAAGAACATCTGTATGACACATGTAAGAAAGGAGGCTAAGCTACTTAAGAGCTCTTATGGGTGTGTACTTTCAGATGGCAAATATTTAAGGGTGAAATAAAAGTGAAGTATATCAAAAATCCATGTCAGACATGTAAACATACACCTGAAATTCGTTTGCTATCCTTCAAAATCATCAGCATTTTGATTAATACTTTTAATTATTTTTGAAGACAAATGCATGAAACTTGTAACTTTCAGTTAAGATTACCTCTTCCCCAAAAGTGTTGCTACATTTTTATGCCAGAGAGAGGGAAGCATTGTGAGTTTTAATAATTTATAGCTCTGTGGTTGGAAGGAGTTGGAATAAAAAAGGGCAGACCTAGGAAAAATATGCCATAGCATGTTCAGACCTGTGTATCAAATGTGCACAGGAGTAATGTATTTTTGAAAGAAGGGAATTAATTCATTTTAATGTATTCTTCCAGTTCTGTGAGTTTCTGGGAGAATTTTTTTATCCCATTGAACACATTACTAGGATGTAGAGAGAACATCTGTCTAACCACAGCACCAAAGTAGGAGCAGACGAAGGACCCAAAATGATTTGCTACAACTTGCCTCATTCTCTTTCCACAACCACACTGTCCACTGTAATCCTAAACTGGGTTCCTGTGTTCCAGTAACAATGAATGGGGGGAGAAGGAAAGAGAAAAAAGATTGTCCCAGGATGCTTGGGTAGTCAGAAGTTAAATACAAATAAATAAAGCCACCTCTGTACTTCTCATTTATTTCTGAGACTAATACTGAAACCATCAAAACAACTACATTTTTATGAAGTAGTTTTAACCATTCAGTTTAAGAATTATGCCAGGGTAATACTGGCAAGTGGTTTTCTCCAGTGCACAGAATGCCTGGGGAGACAGAGGTCCAGCCTTTCCAGAGTGGAGATGGTGATGGATTCCTCAGTAGCTACAGGCATGTCATGGTGATCACACTGGTAACTTGTAAGTTATAAATGTGAACTTGTGAGTTGTCTATTAGTTGCGTAAGTTTGTTAAAAGGAGGATTTTTTGGGACAGTAAATTGGAGATTTTGTGTGCTTGGCAGTTGCTGGTCCTTGGGTTTTCTACAGCTCGATGTCATCTAAGTCAGATGAGAGTTTCTTCTACAGTGTAGAGAGGATGGCTCTCTCACAAACAAAACTGAGCTGTGAGGCTCTATGGGGAAAGAGAAAGCCTGACCCTTTTTACTCATAAGTGTGGATAGGATTAGTGATTCCCAAGAACAAAAAAATTTTCAGCTACCTGTTCCTAAAATGCCCTCCCTCTAACAAACGACTAAGACACAACTTTAAAAATTCAGATTTGTAACTTAGACATTGTCAGGGTGGTCACCATGACATGCCTGTACCTACTGCGAGGGAAGGCACAGAGGTCTGTGGTGTGTGTTCTGATGCTTCTCTTCTTGGAGTGGGACATCAGAGGCTAAGAGTATGTGTCTCACAGGGAGTCTAGTAGAGGACTAGTCTAGAGGAAACTGCAAACCTCTCCAGGAAGCCTTATTGGTAACCACATGTTCTGTGGCCCAAGAACAGTTGTAGATCATTGATGGGGAAGCTGTCTATCAGGTTTGTACGGAGCATTCTCTGGCTCTCGGCCTTCTGCCTCCCCTGTGGGTCAGCCCACAAACCCTCAGGGCACCGGCCCACTCTTCTGGTAGCCATTATCACAGGGTCTGCTGGTCCTTTCTTTCTAGTTGTCCTGAGCTCTGTTTTAAAAGTGAAAATGCAAAGGAACAGAATTTATCCTGGGTCCTGGGATTAAGTTCCACCATTTGTGACTAGGAGAACCCTCTGAGGTTTGCATATAAAAACGGAGGCTCTGCAGCTGTTATTTGCTTACACTGTAATTGTAATGTTTACACATAAATTGATACCTCTAAGTAAGTACCTGATAGTAATTTGCTCTCTGTGGAATGTAAATATTCTCCTTTTAAAAAATTCTACTATTAGTTGTCTTAATCCCTTTATTTGAGAACAAATGGAACAGTAAATTTGAGCCTACTGTGTTTGATCACAGATTCAGAATTGGTGAGGTCTAAGTTAGTGAAGTTTTAATGCATATTTTTTCAGGATCTTGCATTCTTTAGTATAATTATGTGGTCTAATTTCAAATGTAGCCAGCTGCCAGCTCTTATACTGATATACTTTTATTACAGGTAGAAGAAATGTACCAGACTTTTTTATAGTAGTGGGAGCAAAGAGGATCATTATCCAGTTGAAACTGAAAGGGAAATTCTCAGTGGGCTGAAGAGCTGTGTATTTTTATCGAGTGTTCATTAGTCGTTGGTGCAGGGGATCCATATTAAAATACCCAAAGAATGTGAGGCAGACAGAGTAAAAAACCCAAAAGGCAGGAGAGACTTCCACTCTGTCCAGACAATCAGAAAACAAAAAGTCGGGGATTGCAGGCATCTCTCTAATGTCAAGATGACAAGGAGATGTTTCGGGTTCTGATACAAACATTGGCCTTTATTATTTGTTTGTTTTCTCTAGGACCAGTCATTGCAGATAAAGCCAGAAAAAGATGAATCAAGATTCAGAAGCCAGGTTATTTAGTTGCCAAAAATCTATGATGTATGTATGTGTATGTGTGATTTGAGAGCCCAGAATCTCTGCAGTGATGTTAGTCCCTGCAGAGTGACAGCAATGGAGTCTCTTTACCTCCTGGGAGCTAGTAGCACACCCCCGGTTGTGACCACTAGATATTTCTCCAGACACGGTTAAATGTCTCCTTGGAGACAGTATAGTTCCTGGCTAAGAATCACTGGTTTGGACCATAGTTCCCAATTAGGGAAGTCACAACTCCTGCTCTCTTGCCCCACTCCCACACTCCTGCTAACTCTAACTACTTTTTTTCTCAGGTATGTGTGTGGGTCCCCCATCTAATGCCATTAGAAATGATTTTGCAGGACTTCTGTCACCAAGTATGGCCAGCAGAGGCCATGGAAGCTGTTCTTCCACCTTTACCATGTTCATGTTCACTTCTGAAGAAGGTTCTACCAGGATCTAATAGAAAATGCAATCAAAGTTTACAATAAAATAAGATCTCCCCCACCAGTTTCCAACTTCAAGACATATTCTCATTTGTTAGAAATAAAATCATAGGGTCAATTCTGTTTGATGGGAGAGGAAGTTTTGCCTAAGACAGCATGAGCTTGAACCCTCATGGGGCATCAGGAGAGGCAATGGTTCAAATAGAGATCAAAGGGCCTATAGGAGCTGGTGCCTGGTAGTTTTGGGGTGATGGCATTTAGACTGTAGAATGAAGGTTCTCTGCACAGCCAGATTTGGAGCCAGTCAGGCTGTTTCTGCATTGCGGTGATCCTTGGTAGAATATAGCTCTATAGAGAGTGACTGAGGAGAGCCATTTGTGGGCTAGAGAGCCCCTGGAGCCAGAGGGGACCTCTTTGTTCCTTCTTTCATGTATTTAGCAATCAACAATTTAGCCCCCATGTACTATGAACCAAGAATTAGACAAAGTCCTGAGAATTGAACATTTATGGAGGCAGATTTGTGTGACAGGAAAAAACAAAAAATAGGGAGCTTAGTCAGTGATCGATCCCAGCCAACCTTGGAGCATAGCTAGCAGCCCTGCTGAACTGTGGAGTCCAGTCTGCAGTTCTGACCAACTGTGGGGCACAGCACACAGCCTCGCCTGACATGGGAGACTAGTAACAACCTGATGGGCTGCAGAGCACATTTCTGGTCCCACCTGGACAGGGAGTACAACCAGATCCTGCTCAGTGACAGGGCTCAGCCTGTGGCCCTGCCTAATTTGGTTTTATTTTCAATATAAAATAAACAAAATTTGTGAAATATGTAGTGTTTGGTTACATGGATAAGTTCTTTAATGATAATTATTGAGATTTTTGGTGTATCTGTCACCCAAGCAGTATATACTATACCCAGTGTGTAGTCTTTTATCCCTCACCCCACTCCCGCCTCCCCGAGTCTCCAAAATCTTTTATATCATTCTTATGCCTTTGTATCCTCATAACCTAGCTCTCACTTACAAGTGAGAACATATGATATTTGGATTTTGATTTCTGAGTTACTTCACTTAGAATAACGGTCTCCAATTCCATCCAGGTTGCTGCGAATGCCATTATTTCTTTTTTTCTTTTTCTTTTCTTTTTTGAGATGGAGTCTTGCTCTGTTGCCCAGGCTGGAGTGCAGTAGCACGATCTTGGCTCACTGCAACCTCTGCCTCCCAGGTTTAAGTGAGTCTCCTGTCTCAGCTTCCTCAGTAGCTGGGATTACAGACCTGCACCACCATACTCAGCTAATTTTTTATATTTTTGGTAGAGATGGGGTTTTACCATGTTGGTCAGGCTGATCTAGAACTCCTGACCTCAAGCAATCTGTCCACCTCGGCTTCCCAAAGTGCCGGAATTACAGGCATGAGTCACTGCGCCCAGTCTATTTCATTTCTTTCTATGGCTGAGAAGTATTCATGGTGTATATATACTACATTTTCTTTTTTATAATTTTATTTAATTTTTTTATTGCATTTTAGATTTGGGGGTACATGTGAAGAACATGCAAGATAGTTGCATAGGTACACATGTAGCAGTGTGATTTGCTGCCTTCCTCCCCTTCACCTATATCTGGCATTTCTCCCCATGCTATCTTTCCCCAACTCCCCACCCCCATTGTCCCTCCCCTATTCCCCCCAACAGACCCCAGTGTGTAGTGCTCCCCTCCCTGTGTCCATGTGTTCTCATTGTTCAACACCCGACTATGAGTGAGAACATGCGGTATTTCATTTTCTGTTCTTGTGTCAGTTTGCTGAGAATGATGGTCTCCATCATTCTCCAGGTTCATCCATGTCCCTACAAAGGACATGAACTCATTGTTTTTGATTGCTGCGTAATATTCCATGGTGTATATGTGCCACATTTTCCCTGTCCAGTCTATCATTGATGGGCATTTGGGTCGGTTCCAGGTCTCTGCTATTGTAAACAGTGCTACAATGAACATTTGTGTGCATGTGTCCTTATAGTAGAATGTTTTATAATCCTTTGGATATATACCCAGTAATGGGATTGGTGGGTCAAATGGAATTTCTATGTCTAGGTCCTTGAGGAATCGCCACACTGTCTTCCACAATGGTTGAACTAATTTACACTCCCACCAACAGTGTAAAAGTGTTCCTATTTCTCCACATCCTCTCCAGCATCTGTTGTCTCCACATTTTTTAATAATTGCCATTCTAACTGGCGTGAGATGGTATCTCAATGTGGTTTTGATTTGCATCTCTCTAATGACCAGTGATGATGAGCATTTTTTCATATGTTTGTTGGCCTCATGTATGTCTTCTTTTGTAAAGTGTCTGTTCATATCCTTTGCCCATTTTTGAATGTGCTTGTTTGTTTTTTTCTTGTAAATCTGTTTGAGTTCTTTGTAAATTCTGGATATCAGCCCTTTGTCAGATGGGTAAACTGCAAAAATTTTTTCCCATTCTGTTGGTTGCTGATTCACTCTAATGACTGTTTCTTTTGCCCTGCAGAAGCTGCTTTGCTCACTCATTGGTTGATGAACATTTAGGCTGGTTCCATATTTTTGCAATTGTGAATTATGCTGCTATAAATATACATATCAAGTGTCTTTTTAATATAATGATTTATTTTCATCTGGGTAGATACCCAGTAGTGGGATTGCTGGATCAAATGGTAGTTCTGCCTTTAATTCTTTAAGGAATCTCCATACTGTTTTCCGTAGTGGCTGCACTAGTTTAAATTTCCACCAACAGGGTAAAAGTGTTTCCTTTTCACCACATTCACTCCAGCATCTATTATTTTTTAATTTTTTGATTATGACCATTCTTACAGGAGTAAGGTGATATCACACTGCAGTTTTAATTTGCATTTCCCTGATCATTAGTGATGTTGAGCATTTTTTCATTTGTTTGTTGACCATTTGTATATCTTCTTTTGATAAATATCTATTCATGTCCTTAGCCCATTTTTTGATGTGATTATTATTTTTTTTTTTTTCTTGATGGTTTGAGTTCCTTGTAGATTCTGGATATTAGTTTTTTGTTAGATGCATGGCTTGCAAATATTTTCTCCTATTCTGTGAGGTCTCTGTTTATTCTGCTGATTATTTATTTTGCTGTCCAGATGCTTTCTAGTTTAATTAGGTCCCATCTATTTATTTTTGTTTCTGTTGCATTTGCTCTTGCATTCTTGGTCATGATCTCTTTGCATAAGCCAATGTCCAGAACAGTTTTCCCAGTGTTATTTTCTATAGTTTTTATGGTTTTATGTCTTAGATGTAAGTCTTTGATTAATCTTGAGTTGATTTTTGTATAAAGAGATAGGTGAGGATCCAGTTTTACTCTTTTCCATGTGTTTTACCAGTCATCCCAGCATCATTTGTTGAATAGGGTGTCCTTTCCCCACTTTGTTTTTGTTTGCTTTGTTGAAGATCAGTTGTCTGTAAGTATTTGGTTTTATTTTTGGGCACTGTATTATGTTTCATTTGTCTACATGCCTATTTTTATACCAACACCATGCTGTTTTGGTAACTATCCACTTGTAGTATAGTTTAAAGTCAGGTAATGTAATGCCTTCAGATTTGTTCTTCTTGTTTAGTCCTGAAGTGGCTATGTGCAATCTTTTTTGGTTTCATATGGATTTTAGGATTTTTTTCTAGTTGTGTGAAGAATAATGATTGTACTTTGATGGGAATTGCGTTGTATCTGTAGATTGCTTTTGGCAGTATGGTCATTTTCACAATATTGATTCTACTCATCCATAAGCATGGGACCTATGGCCATTTATTTGTGTTGTCAGTGATTTCTTTCAGCACTGTTTTGTGGTTTTCCTTGTAGAGATCTTTCACTTCCTTGCTTAGGTGTATTCCTAAGTATTTTATTTTTACTTTTTTGCTGTAGTCAAAAAAAGGGATTCAGTTCTTGATTTGTTTCTCAGCTTGGTCATTATTGGTGTACAACAGGTTACTAATTTGTGAACACTGATTTTTGTATGCTGAAACTTTACTGAATTCGTTTATCAGATCTGGAAGCTTTTTGGATGAGTCCTTAAGGTTTTCTAGGTATATGATTATATCATCAGCAAACAGCCACAGTTTGACACTCTCTTTACCGATTTGGATGCCCTTTATTTCTTTCTCTTTTCTGATTGCTCTGGCTAGAACTTTCAGTAGTATTAGGTTGAATAGAAGTGGTGAAAGTGGACATCATTGTCTTGTTCCATTTCTCAGGAAAATGCTTTCAACTTTTCCTCATTTAGTACAATGTTGGCTATGGGTTTGTCATAGACAGTTTTTACTACTTTGAGGTATGTCCTTTCTATGCCAGTTTTGCTGAGGGTTTTATGGGGATTCCTGGTTTTGTCAAATGCTTTTCTTCATCTATTGAGATCATCATGATTTTTGTTTTTAATTTTATGCGATGTATCACATTTGTTGACTTGCATATCTTCCATCCCTGCATCCCTGGTATGATGCCCATTTGATCATGTTGGATTATCTTTTTGATATGCTGTCAGATTCAGTTAGCTAGTATTTTATTGAGGACTTTTGCATCTATGCTCATCAGGGATATTGGTTTGTAGTTTTCTTTTTTCATTACATCCTTCCCTGGTTTTGGAATCGGGGATACTGGCTTCATAAAATGAAGGAGGATTCCTTCTTTCTCTATCTTTTGGAATTGTTTCAGTAAGATTGGTACTAATTCTTCTTTGAATGTCTGAAAGAATTCAGCTGTGAAGTTACCTGGTCCTGGACTTTTTTTTTTCTTGGCAATTTTTCTTATTACTGTTTCAGTCTCACTACCTATTACTGGTGTGTTCAGAGTTTCTATTTCTTCCTGATTTAATCTGGGAGGGTTGTCTATTTCCAGAAATTTATTCATCTCCTCTAGATTTTCTGGTTTGTACACATAAAGGTGCTCATAGTAGCCCTGAGTAGTCTTTTGTATTTCTGTGGTATCAGTTGTAATATCTCTCATTTCTTTTCTAATTGGGCTTATTTAGATTTTCTCTCTTTTTTTCTTGGTTAGTCTTGCTAATGGGCTATAAATTTTATATATCTTTTCAAAGAACCAGCTTTTTCTTTCATTCATTTTTTATATTTTATTGTATCAATTTCATTTAGTTCTGCTCTGATCTTTGTTATTTCTCTTCTTCTGCTAGGTTTGCATTTGTTTTTTTCTTGTTTTTCTAGTTCCTTGATGTGTAACCCTAGATTGTCTATTTGTGCTCTTTAAGACTTTTTGATATAGGCAATTAATGCTATGAGTTTTCCTCTCAGCACTGCTTTTGTTGTATCCCAGAGGTTTTGATAAGTTGCATCACTATTATCATTCAGTTCAAAGAATTTTTTAATTTCCGTATTGATTTTACTGTTGACCCATAGATCATCCAAGAGCAGATTATTTAATTTCCATGTGTCGGTATAGTTTTGAAGGTTCCTTTTGTAGTTGATTTACAGTTTTATTCCATTATGATATGAGAGGATACTTGATATAATTTTGATTTACTTAAATTTATTGAGACTTGTTTTGTCTATCATATGGTCTGTCTTGGAGAATGCTTTACATGCTAATGAATAGAATGTGTATTCTGCAGTTGTTGGATAAAATGTTCTGTAAATATCTGTTAGTTAATTGTTTTAGGGTATAGTTTAAGTCCATTGTTTCTTTGTTGGTTTTCTATCTTGATAACCTGTCTAGTGCTATCAGTGGAGTACTGAAATCTCCTGCTATTATTGTGTTGTCATCTATCATTTCTTAGGTCTAGTAGTAGTTGTTTTATAAATTTGGAAACTCAAGAGTTAAGTACATACCTATTTAGGATTGGTATTTTTCCTTTTGTAGTAATCCTTTTATCATTATGTAATGTTCCTCTTTGTCTGTTTTCTCTGATATAAGAATAGTTCTTCCTGCTCATTTTTGGTTTCCATTTGCATGGAATATCTTTTTCCACCCCTTTACCTTAAGTTTATGTTAGTCCTTATGTGTTAGGTGAGTTTCTTGAAGATAGCAGATATTTGGTTCATGGATTTTTTAAATCTCTTCTGCCATTCTGTGTCTTTTAAGTGGAGTGCTTAGTCCATTTGTATTCAATGTTAGTATTGAGATGTGAGGTACTGTTGTATTCATCAAGTTACTTGTTGCCTTAATATCTTGCTTTTTATTCCTTCATCCTGTTGTTTTATAGGCCCTGTGAGATTGATGTTTTAAGGAGGCTTTATTTCAGTGTATTTTAAGGATTTGTTTCAAGATTTTGAACTCCTTTTTAGCATTTCTTGAAGTGCTGGTTCGGTAGTAGCAAATTCCCTCAGCACTTGTTTGTCTGAAAAAGACTATCTCTCCTTCATTTATGGAGCTTAGTTTTGCTGGATACAAAATTCTTGGCTGATAATTATTTTGTTTTAGGAGGCTAACAATGGGGCTCCATTTCATTCTGGCTTGTAAGGTTTTTGCTGATAAATTTTCTGATAATCTGATAGATTTTCCTTTATAGATTATCTGGTACTTTGGTCTCATAGCTCTTAGGATTCTTTCCTTCATCTGACACAAGAACAGAAAATCAAACACTGCATGTTCTCAGTCATAGGCGGATGTTGAACAATGAGAACATATGGACACAGCAACGGGAGCATCACATGCTGGAGTCTGTTGGGGGAACTAGGGGAGGGACAGTGGAGGGTAGGGAGGTTGGAGCGGGATAACATGGGGAGAAATGCCAGATATAGGTGACGGGGGGATGGAGGCAGCAAACCACATTGCCATGTGTGTACCTATGCAACAATCCTGTATGATCTGCACATGTACCCCAGAACCTAAAGTACAATAAAAAAAATATATATTTTAAAAAATAACCTGATTACTGCATAAGATGATAATATTTTTGTGATGAATTTCCTGGGTATTCTTTGAGCTTCTTGTATTTGGATGTCTAGATCTCTAATAAAGCCAGAAAAGTTTTCTTCAGTTGTTCCCTCAAAAAGTTTTTCAAACTTTTAGATTTCTTTTTTTCCTTGGGAACACCAATTATTCTTAGGTTTGGTCTTTTAGCATAATCCCAAATTTCTTGGAGGCTTTGTTAATTTTTTTAAAAATTTTTTCTTTGTGTTTTTCTGATTGGGTTAATTTAGAAGCCTTGTCTTTAGGCTCTAAAGTTCTTTTTTCTTGTTTTAGTCTATTGTTGACACTTTTCAGTGCATTTTGTATTTTTCTAAGTGTGTCTTTCATTTCCAGAATTTGTGATGGTTTTTTCTTTATGACATCTATTTCTCTGGAGCATTTTGTATCCATATTCTGTACTGTTTTTTAAAAAAATTTTAAGTTGGTTTTCCTCCTCTGGTATCTCCTTGAATAACTTAATAATCAACCTTCTGAATTCTTTATCTGGCAATTCAGAGATTTCTTCTTGGTCTGGGATCCATTGCTGGGGAGCTGGTGTGATCTTTTGGGGTACTATAGAACCCCCTTTTGTCATATTACCAGAATTACTTTTCTGATTCCTTCTCATCTGGGTAGACTATTTCAATGGTGAGGTCTTAATCTCAAGGCCTGCTGCATGGATTTTTTTGTCTCATTGGGTGATCTCTTGGCTTTCCCCCTTCTCCTTGGGGTGGGGTTTCCTGAGAGCTTGACTGCAGTGATTTTTATTGCTCTTCTGGGTCTAGCCACCCAGAGGGACAACCAGGCTCTGGGCTGGTGCTGGGGGAATGTTTGCAAAGAGCTGTATGATGTGATTTATCTTCAGGTCTCCCAGCCACAGATACCAGCATCTGCACTCATAGAGGTGTCAGGGAAATGGATTAGACTCCATGAGAGTCCTTGATTATAGATATATGTACTATGCTGGCTTTCTTGAATGTTGGTTATGCTAGCAGTGAAGTTGTCACATGGACACATTCAAAATTTCTGGTTAGCCAAGCTGTTGCAGTTAGGGAAATTAGGTGTTGTCTTCTTCCTGAAGTCGAGTTTATTCTGTTATGATTTGCACTAATGGCCTAAGTTGGTTATCTTCCAGCCAGGAAGAAGTGTTTTCAAGAGAGCACCAGCTGCATTAGTAGTAGGGAAATCTAAGTTTTCCCTAAAATGGCCAGAGTAATTATTTTAATATCTCAGGTGATGGGCAGGACTGTAAATCTCCCAGGAGTTTCTACATTTTGTGTTTGGCTACCAGGGCATGTAGGGAAATACCGTCAGGTAGGGGCAGGGCTAGGGATGAGTGGGTTCAGACCTTTCTTGGACGGGGCTTCCTGTGGTCACTAGGAGGTGTGAGGGAGTGGTTCTTAAGCCAATGGGATTGTGTTCCAGAGGGGATCATGGCTGCTTCTGCTGTGTCATATAGATTGCCAGGGAAGTAGGGGATAGCTGGTAGCAAGAGGCTTCACGCAGCTCCTATGCAATTGGAGAGGCCGTTCTCACTCCCACAGTGCCCCATTCAGACCTTGTCCCGGGTTATGGGCTACCCCACTGAGAAAGCAAGCATGGCTTTTGGACCTCACCCTCCCTGTCTTCCCACTCTGTTGGCAGCTCCTGCACTCCTGCACTTGTGTCTGCAGCAGCTCCCACTTCAACCCAAGACTGCTCAAAAAAATTTGTGCCCAATAAAAACCACTACCAATTTCAACTGGGAGATTTTTTACCCTGCAACCCCTCCTCAATTCTGCTGGCTGCCTTCCCAAGGCCCCCTGTGAGATATAGTCAGAGATGGCTTCCCGGAGCTTGAGCTGGAGACTGTGAGTGTCTTCAAAGTACCTCCTGCTGCTGCTTCTACTACTGTATTTTGTGCAACTCTTTAAATTCATTTACATTTAATGCTATTCCTATCAAACTACCAATGACTTTATTCACAGAATTAGAAAAAGCTATTTTAAAATTCATATGAAACTAAGAAAAAAAAGCCAAAATAGCCAAGGCAATCCTAAGCAAAAAGAACAAAGCTGGAGACATCATATTACCCAACTTTAAACCAAAGATACAGTAACCAAAACAGTATACTACAAAACAGATACATAGACCAATGGAATGGACTAAAGAGCCCATAAATAATGCCATACACTTACAACCATCTGATCTTTGACAAAGTTAACAAAAGCAAGCCATGGAAAAATACTCCCCATTTAGTAAATAGTGTTGGGATAACTGGCTAGCCATATGCAGAATATTGAAGGTGGTCCCCTTATTTACGCTATATACAAAAATCAGCTCAAGGTGGATTAAAGACTTAAATGTAAAACCTAAAACTATAAAAATCCTAGAAGACAACCTAGGAAATACCATTCTGGATATAGAACCATTCTGGCAAAGATTTTATGACAAAGATGCTAAAAGCACTTGCAACAAAACAAAAATTGACAAATGGGACCAATTATACTAAAGAGCTTCTGCCCAACAACAGAAACTATCAACAGAGAAAACAAACAACCCACAGAATGGGAAAAAAATATTTGCAAACTATGTATCTGAATGTTCTAAAATCCAGTATCTCTAAGGAACTTAAACAAATTAACAAGCAAAAAATAAACAATCCCATAAAAGGTAAGTAAAGGTTATTAACAAAAACTTTCCAAAAGAAGATATACACGTGGTCAACAAGCATATGAAAAAATGCTCTTCATCACTGATCATTAGAGAAATGCAAATCAAAACTGCAGTGAGATATCATCTCACATCAGTCAGAATGGCTATTTAAAAAGTCCAAAAATAATAAATGCTGGTGAGGTTGCAGAGCAAGGGGAACACTTATACACTGCTGGTGGTAATGTTTATTAATTCAGCTATTGTGGAAAGCAGGGTGGTTATTTCTCAGACAACTTAAAACAGAAATACCATTTGACTCAGTAATCCCATTATTGGGTATATACCCAATGGAATATAAATCGTTCTACTGTAAAGACACATGCAGGCATATGTTCATTGCAGTACTGTTCACAATAGCAAAGTCATGGAATCGACCTAAATGCCCATCAGTGATAGACTAGATAAAGAAAATGTGGTAAATATGTACCTTGAAATACTATACAGGCATACAAATGAATGAGATTATGCCCCTCATAGCAACATTGATGTAGCTAGGGGCCATTAGCTTAAGCAAACTAACATATTAATATAAAACCAAATACCTCATGTTCTCAGTTAACAGTGGGAGCTACACATTGAGTACATATGGACACAAAGATGGGAACAACAGACACCAGGGCCTACTTGAGGGTGGGGAGGGTGGAATGGAGATTAGGGATAAACAAACAAACAAACAAACAAACAAAACCTACCTGTCAAGTACTATGCTAATTGCCTGGGTGGTGAAATAATCTGTACACCAAACCCCATGAAACACAATTTACCTGTATAACAAACCCGTACATATACCCCTGAACCTAAAATAAAGGTTAAAAAATAAGTGAATTCAGCAAACCTGCAGGATAAAAAATTGATGTACAAAAATCAGTTATATTTCTATATCATAACAACAAACTATCTGATAAACAACACAAGCCCATTTACAAAGGCATCAAAAATAATAAAATACTTGGAAATAAATTTGCCCATGGTGGATTGAAAATCAAAAGACATGGATGAAAGAAACTGAAAACAAATACAGGGAAATATTTCCTGTGTTCATGGATTAGAAGAATTAATGTTGTTAAAATATGTATACTACCAAAAGCATTCTATAGATTCAATGAACCCCTATCAAAATTCTAATGGTGTTCTTGTAGAAATAGAGAAAAGCTTTTAAATATTTATATAGAACCACAAAAGCCTCCAAATAGCCAAGGCAATTTTGAACAAAAAGAACGAAGTTAGAGGCATCACACTTACTGACTTCAAACTATATTACAAAGCTGTGGTAATCAAACAGTATAGTACTGACATAAAAAACAGTATGTAGTCCAATGGAACAAAATTGAGAGCCCAGAGATAAACCCATACAAATATAGATAACTAATTCTTAACAGTGAAACCAAGCATTCACAGTGGGCAAAGGATAGTTTCTTCAGTAAGTGGTGTTGAGAAAACTGAATATCCACATGCCAAAAAATAAAATTGGGCCTCTATCTTACACTACTTAGAAAAATTAACCCAAGATGGATTAAAATTAACTCAAGCTGGATTAAAGGTTTAAGTGTAGTACCTGAAACCGTAAAACTCCTAGGAGAAAACATGAGGAAAAAGTTCCTTGATGTTGGTTTTAGCAATGAGTTTTTTTTCTACAAAAGCACAAGGAACAAAAACAAAAATAAACATGTTGGACTATATTAAACTAAAAGGCTTCTGCATAGCAAAAGAAACAGTCAACAAAGTGAAAAGCCATCCTACAGAATAGGAGAAAATATGTGCAAACTACATATATGTCTAATAAGATGTTAATATCCAAAAATGTAAGGAACTTATATCATGCAATAGCAAAACAAAAAAAAACCCACAAACAATCTAATTTAAAAAACTGGACAGATGACAAATAGACATACAAATGGCCTATAGGTACTTGAAAACGTGCTCAACATCACACATCATCACAGAAATGCAAACAAAACCACATTGAGGTATCATGTGACCCCTATTAGGATGGCCATTATCATGAAACAAGATAAGAGGTGTTTGTGGGGATGTAGAGAAAAGGGAATTCTTGTGCACTGTTAGTAGAAATGTAAATTGGTACAGACATTATGGAAAACAGTCTGGAATCTCCTTAAAAAATTAAACACAGGAAAGGAGGACTCAAGATGGCACTGTGAGAACAACCCAGGATTGGAGCTCTTCTCGTTGAATCCGCAAACGGTGAGTCAGACCGGCATTTCCAGACTGATCTTTGTTGCCCACAGAACGGGGAAACTCCCAAGTATAAAAAAGACACGGGACGCCAGGCAGTAGGTCTGCCTGGCGAAGCCGGCAGCCGGGGCGGCGGCGGCCGGCCCTACCCAGCAATCCCCACAGAGCACGCTTGTCCAGGTGCCCTGTTGAACCGGCAACCTGAGACTTGAAAGGGCTGGACTTGAGACTGAACGAGACTTGTACAGTAGGCCAGCCCAGGGGATTGCAGGGATTGGGATACCCAGTGGGACGAACAAAACCGCGATTTCAAACTATCCCGAGCAGATGGTCCGAGACGCTCTGTGGGGGAGGGGCGTCCACCACTACCGAGGCAACCCGCCCCAACTGAGATACACGCCCACTGCTGACGCAGCCAGCCGTTGCCGAGGCAACCCGCCCCAACTGAGATACACGCCGACTGCTGACGCAGCCAGCCATTGCCGAGGCAACCCGCCCCAACTGAGATACACGCCCATTGCTGACGCAACCAGCCATTGCCGAGGCAACCCGTCCCTACTGAGATACACGCCCACTGCTGACGCAGCCTGCCGTTGCTGAGGCAACACGCTACAACGAAGAGACTCCGCCGCAGGGTGTGGCGGAGACCACAGCAGAGCCGGCAGGAACAGCGCGAATCACACAACAGCAGGGCGGAGCCTCGACAGCCAAACAGTGGCTAGTCTGCCTCCTAGCTGGGCAGGACACCTGATCGGACATACAAAAATAAAGCCCAAACCCCTCAACACAGAGCATTTGAGGAAAAAAAAAAAAAAAAGGGTTTTTTAATGAGCTGTGTTGCAGCAGAATAAAACATAGCAGCCTAACAGCCCTGAATGAACAACAGAGTGCACAGCTCAGCAATTAAACCCCTATAAAGTACAAACTGTCTCCTCAAGCAGCTACCTGACCCCTTTATATCCAAAAGACTGACATTAGGCAGGCATCATCCTGGGACAAAGAGAGCAGAAAAAGAAACTGGTAGCATCCCTCGCTGTGCCACGGCTACTAGAGGTGCACCCCAGACAAGCAGGGTCTGGAGCCGACCTCAGCAGTCATACAGCGAAGGGGCTAGACTGGTAGAAGGAAAACCAAGCAACAGAAATACTTCATCATCCACATTCTGGGTGTCCACTCAGAGACCCAAACGAAAAGTCAGCAACTACGCAGACGACCAGCGGACAAATCCACAGAGATGGGAAGAAACCAGCGCAAAAAGGAGGAAAACACCCGAAACCAGAACACCTCGCCTCCTAGAAAGGACCAAAACTCCTCACCAGCAAGGGAGCAAAGCTGGACGGAGAATGACTGTGATGAAATGACGGAATTAGACTTCAGAAGATGGATAATGAGAAACTTTTGTGAGCTAAAAGATCATGTATTAAATCAATGCAAAGAAACTAAGAACCTTGAAAAAAGATTTGAAAAAAGATTCGAGGAAATGATAACAAGAATGGATACCTTAGAGAGGAATATGAATGAATTAAAGGAGCTGAAAAACACAATACGAGAACTTCGCGAAGCAAACACAAGTTTCAATAGCCGAATTGACCAAGCAGAAGAAAGAATATCTGAAATCGAAGACCAACTCAATGAAATAAAACGAGAAACCAAGATCAGAGAAAAAAGCGCAAAAAGGAATGAACAAAGTCTCCAAGAAATGTGGGACTATGTGAAAAGACCTAACCTACGTTTGATAGGTGTACCAGAAGGGGACGAAGAGAATGAATCCAAGCTGGAAAATACTCTTCAGGACATCATCCAGGAAAATTTCCCCCACCTAGCAAGACAAGCCAACAGTCAATTCCAGGAAATACAGAGAACACCACAAAGATATTCCGCAAGAAGAGCAACCCCGAGGCACATAATCGTCAGATTCAACAGGGTTGAAATAAAGGAGAGAATACTAAGGGCAGCCAGAGAGAAAGGTCGGGTCACCCACAAAGGGAAGCCCATCAGACTCACAGCAGATCTCTCGGCAGAAACACTACAAGCCAGAAGAGAGTGGGGGCCAATATTCAACATTCTTAAAGAAAAGAACTTTCAACCCAGAATTTCATATCCAGCCAAACTGAGCTTCAGAAGTGAAGGAAGAATAAAATCCTTTGCGAACAAGCAAGTACTCAGAGATTTTGTCACCACCAGGCCTGCTTTACAAGAGCTCCTCAAAGAGGCACTACACATAGAAAGGATCAATCAGTACCAGCCATTCCAAAATCACACTGAATGCTAAAGAGCTTCAACATAATGAAGAATCTACAACAACTAACAGGCAAAACAGCCACTTAGCATCAAAATGGCAGTATCAAATTCACACATAACAATATTAACCCTAAATGTAAATTGACTCAATGCACCAATCAAAAGACACAGACTGGCAAATTGGATAAAAATCCAAAACCCATCAGTGTGCTGTATCCAGGAAACCCATCTCACATGCAAGGATACACAAAGGCTCAAAATAAAGGGATGGAGGAAGATTTACCAAGCAAATGGAGAGCAAAAAAAAGCAGGAGTTGCAATTCTCATCTCTGATAAAATAGACTTTAAAGCAACAAAGATCAAAAGAGACAAAGAAGGCCATTACATAATGGTAAAAGGATTGATACAACAAGAAGAGCTAACGATCCTAAACATATATGGACCCAACACAGGAGCACCCAGATACATAAGGCAAGTTCTTAATGACTTACAAAAGGACTTAGACTCCCACGCAATAATAGTGGGAGACTTTAACACTCCACTGTCAATACTAGACAGATCAACCAGACCGAAAATCAATAAGGATATCCAGGGCTTGAACTCAGACCTGGAGCAAGCAAACCTGGTGGACATTTACAGAACTCTCCACCCCAAATCCACAGAATACACATTCTTCTCAGCACCACATCACACCTACTCTAAAATTGACCACATAATTGGAAGTAAAGCACTGCTCAACAAATGCAAAACAACTGAAATCATAACAAACAGCCTCTCAGACCATAGTGCAATCAAGTTAGAACTCAGAATTCAGAAACCGACCCAGAACCGCACAGCTTCATGGAAACTGAACAACTGGCTCTTGAATGTTGACTGGGTAAACAACGAAATGAAGGCAGAAATAAAGAAGTTCTTCGAAACCAATGAGAACGAAGACACAACGTGCCAGAACCTCTGGGACACATTTAAAGCCGTCTCTAGAGGAAAGTATCTAGCAATAAGTGCCCATATGAGGAGAATGGAGAGATCCAAAATTGACACCCTATCATCAAAATTGAAAGAGCTAGAGGAGCAAGATCAAAAAAACTCAAAACCCAGCAGAAGACAAGAAATTACTAAGATCAGAGCTGAGCTGAAGGAGATTGAGACACGAAAAACCCTTCAAAAAATCAATAAATCCAAGAGCTGGTTTTTTGAAAAGATCAACAAAATAGACAGACCACTAGCCAGACTGATTAAAAATAAAAGAGAGAACAACCAAATAGATGCAATAAAAAATGATAAAGGGGAAATCACCACAGATTCCACAGAAATTCAAACCATCATCAGAGAATATTACAAACAACTATATGCGCATAAACTAGTAAACCTGGAAGAAATGGATAAATTCCTGGACTCCTGTGTCCTCCCAAGCCTAAACCAGGAGGAAGCTGAAACTATGAATAGACCAATAACAAGGTCTGAAGTCAAGGCAGCAATTAAGAGCCTACCTCACAAAAAAAGCCCAGGTCCAGACGGGTTCACAGCTGAATTCTACCAGACACACAAGGAGGAGCTGGTACCATTCCTTCTAAAACTATTTCAAACAATGCAAAAAGAGGGAATCCTTCCCAAATCATTTTATGAGACCAACATCATTCTGATACCAAAACCCGGCAGAGACCCAATGAGAAAAGAAAACTTCAGGCCAATATCCATGATGAACATAGATGCAAAAATCTTCAATAAAATATTGGCAAGCCGATTGGAACAGCAAATCAAAAAACTTATTCATCATGATCAAGTAGGATTCATCTCGGGGATGCAAGGCTGGTTCAACATACGCAAGTCTATCAACGTAATTTACCACATAAACAGAACCAAAAACAAAAACCACATGATTATCTCAATTGACGCAGAGAAGGCATTTGACAAAATTCAACAGCCCTTAATGCTAAAAACCCTCAATAAACTCGGTATCGATGGAACGTATCTCAAAGTAATAAAAGCTATTTATGACAAACCAACAGCCAATATCATACTGAATGGGCAAAAACTGGAAGCATTCCCTTTGAAATCTGGCACTAGACAAGGATGTCCTCTCTCACCACTCCTATTCAATATAGTACTGGAAGTTCTAGCCAGAGCAATCAGGCAAGAAAAAGAAATAAAGAGTATTCAAATAGGAAAGGTGGAAGCCAAATTGTCTCTATTTGCAGACGACATGATAGTATACCTAGAAGACCCCATCGCCTCAGCCCAAAAACTCCTGAAACTGATAAACAACTTCAGCAAAGTCTCAGGATATAAAATCAATGTGCAAAAATTACAAGCATTCGTCTACACCAATAACAGACTTAAAGAAAGCCAAATCAAGAGCGAACTGCCATTCGCAATTGCTACAAAAAGAATAAAATACCTCGGAATACAACTCACAAGGAACGTAAGGGACCTCTTCAAGGAGAACTACAAACCACTGCTCAACGAAATCAGAGAGGACACAAACAGATGGAGAAACATTCCATGTTCATGGTTAGGAAGAATTAATATCGTGAAAATGGCTATACTGCCCAAAGTAAATTACAGAATCAACGCTATCCCCATCAAGCTACCATTGACTTTCTTCACAGAACTGGAAAAAACCACCATGAACTTCATATGGAACCAAAAGAGAGCCCGCATAGCCAAGTCGATTCTAAGCAAAAAGAACACAGCGGGGGGCATCACACTACCGGATTTCAAACTATACTACAAGGCTACAGTAATCAAAACAGCATGGTACTGGTATCAAAACAGAGATATAGACCAATGGAACAAAACAGAGGCACCGGAGGCAACACAACATACATACAACTATACAATCTTTGATAAACCTGACAAAAACAAGCAATGGGGCAAGGATTCCATGTTTAACAAATGGTGTTGGGAAAACTGGCTAGCCATGTGCAGAAAGCAGAAACTGGACCCCTTCCTGACACCTTACACTAAAATTAACTCCAGATGGATTAAAGACTTAAACATAAGACCTGGCACCATAAAAACCCTAGAAGGAAATCTAGGCAAAACTATCCAGGACATAGGAGTAGGCAAGGACTTCATGAACAAAACACCAAGAGCATTGGCAACAAAAGTCAAAATAGACAAGTGGGACCTAATGAAACTCCACAGCTTCTGCACGGCAAAAGAAACAGTCACTAGAGTGGATCGGCAACCAACAGAATGGGAAAAAATTTTCGCAGTCTACCCATCTGACAAAGGGCTGATATCCAGAATTTACAAAGAACTCAAGCAGATTTACAGGAAAAAAACAAACAAGCCCATTCAAAAGTGGGCAAAGGATATGAACAGATACTTTACGAAAGAAGACATATATGAGGCCAACAATCGTATGAAAAAATGCTCATCGTCACTGGTCATCAGAGAGATGCAAATCAAAACCACATTGAGATACCATCTCACGCCAGTTAGAATGGCGATCATTAAAAAATCTGGAGACAACAGATGCTGGAGAGGATGTGGAGAGAAAGGAACACTTTTACACTGTTGGTGGGAGTGTAAATTAGTTCAACCATTGTGGAAGACAGTGTGGCGATTCCTCAAGGCCTTAGAAATAGAAATTCCATTTGACCCAGCAATCCCATTACTGGGTATATATCCAAAAGACTATAAATCGTTCTACTATAAGGACACAT
The DNA here is from genome assembly GCF_049354715.1 of Callithrix jacchus. NCBI lineage: Eukaryota > Metazoa > Chordata > Mammalia > Primates > Cebidae > Callithrix > Callithrix jacchus. Next base: position 77,667,169 of record NC_133518.1, read on the forward strand.
ATACACGAATGTTCATTGCAGCACTGTTTACAATAGCAAAGACATGGAATCAACCCAAATGCCCATTGATAATAGACTGGATTGGAAAAATGTGGCACATATACACCATGGAATATTATGCAGCAATCAGAAATGATGAGTTTGTGTCATTTGTAGGGACATGGATGAATCTGGAGAACATCATCCTCAGCAAACTGACACAAGAACAGAAAATGAAACACCGCATATTCTCACTCATTGGTAGGTGATGAAAAATGAGAACACATGGACACAGAAAGGGGAGTACTAAACACTGGGGTCTATTGGGGGGAAAAGGGGAGGGCCAGTGGGAGGGGGAGGTGGTGAGGGATAGCCTGGGGAGAAATACCAAATGTGGGTGAAGGGGAGAAGAAAAGCTAAGCACACTGCCATGTGTGTACCTACGCAACTGTCTTGCATGCTCTGCTCATGTACCCCAAAACCTATAATCCAATAAAAAATTAAAAAAAAAAAAAAATTAAACATAGGACTGCCATGTGATCCAGTCATCTTTCTACTGGGTATATATCTAAAAGAAACAACATCAGTATCTCAAAGAGATATCTGCACCCCCATGTTTATTCTAGCATTATTCACAATAGCCAAATATATAAGCAACCTCAGCATCCATCATCAGGTTAATGGATGAAGAAAAGGTGAGATCGATATAGAATACATTATATTATACAATAATACAATAAAATATTCAGCCACTAAGATGAGAGGGATCCTTCTCTCTCACTGTCTTTCTGTGTGTGTGTATGTGTGTCCACACCCACATAAAAATGTGTAGTTCAGGGGAACAGTCCAAGGTAAGGAGGGACCCTAGGACCATGAAGTAGCATATACTTTTGGGCCCTGCTCCCTGGTGGGCTGAGGTCAGTCACAGAGGATGGTGCCTATGCATGGGAGGTATAAAGCAGTGGCTCTGTCCTGCTTCTTTGAAAACTGGGCCAAAGCAACAGGCAAAAAATTTTCAATTGTGGTAGTTCTTGTGCTAGGAACCTCCTTGGATATTGTATGTTCTTTATAATGCTGTGTCCATTTGACTTTTTGTGGGTATTGAGGTCCCCAAAAGATAAATTGTGAGGCCATCCCCAGAGGCAGTTTGTGTGGGTTTCACTGGGTTTTCCTTCTCTCCTGTGACACCAACCAAGTGCTCTTCTTGGCTCTGTTGAATAAGGGACTGAGCTCCTGAGATTCAGAGTTCTTTGTGTTCTGCTTGGGAGTTCTGCCCTGGCTACTTCTCCAAACCCTTGACATTTATTGAGCACCAGTTATATGCTAGGTAATATGCTTTATCTGGGAGTTTAAAATGCCAAAATAGAGAATATTAGCCATATATTTTATTTCCTGTATTCTAATCCTTTGACATCTGGGGACTTGCTGACTCTAAGTGGTCTGCTCCTCCAAGAATTTGCCAGTTGCTAGAGATAGTAAACAACTAGCCCAGGGAATATACCTTTTAAATGCAAACCAACTAATCCAAAGCTCACACCCCAGACACCTCCTTTAGTGAGCTCTCACACTGAAGTGTAAGTCTTTTTAGAAATAAAATTCTTGGTTGATAGTCTTTTTCTTTTATTTCTTTGGATATGTCAACTCACTATCTTCTGTCCCCCGTGATTTATTGTAAGAGATCAGCTGTTAATTTTACTGAGGAGCACTTGTATGTGATGCGCCACTTTTTTTCTTGTTGAAAAGACAGAACTGAAAATATTCTGTGTTTTCTTTGCTTTTTGACAGTTTGACTGTGATGTGCCTAATCTTTTTAAGTTTATCCTACCTGGAGTTCTTTTAGCTTTCTGGATGTGTGGTTTAATACTTTTCATCAAATTTGAGAAACTCTCCACATTATTTATTCAGATCATCTTACATCCCTTTCTAAGATCACTTCTGTTTTCTGAGTCTTTCATTAGAAATATTTTGGTATGCTTAATGAACTTCCTCAAATTTCTGAGTCTCTCTCATTCTTTTTTTTTTTTTTTTTACTGTACCTCAGAATAATCTGAATTGATTTATCTTCAATTACCTGATTCTTTCTGCCTGTGCAGATATGCTGTTGAGCCCTGCTAGTGATTTTCTAAAAAATCAGTTTATTGTACTTTTCAACTCCAAAATTTTAATTCTGTTCTTTTTCATAATTTCTATCTCTCTATTGATATTGTGTGGTGAGGCATCATTCTCATACTTTCCTTTAAGTCTTTAGACATGATTTCTTTTATTTCTTTGATCATATCTATAATAAATAATTTAAAACCTTTGCCTAGTAAGTCCCATTTATGGTCTTCCTCAGAGTCAGTGTATTATTGACTACTTTTCCTCCCTATGTATGAATCATACTTTTCTATTTTTTTACATGTCTCATATGTACATGTTTTTTATTGAAAACTGGATATTAAATAATATAATGTGGCAACTCTGAAAATCAGATTTTCTCTTCTTTTGGGTTCATTATTTCTCTGTGTTTTTGGGAATTTTTCTGAACTAATTCTATAAAGTCTATGTTCTTTGTCACATGCAGCCTCTGAAGTTCAGCTTGGTTGACTTACTGGTTGGCTGATTACACAGAGATTTTCTTAGCATATTGAATCAATAAGTCTCCCAGCCTTTACCAAAGAGCTCTATGTTTGTGTTGGAATATGTTTTCAATGCTGTGGTAGGCAGTTTACACCTCTGTTTTAACTTTCAATTCCTGCTTGCTTTGTGTCTGAAGGTTCATGGTGAGGTGATAAATTAGGACGCTTTCAGCTCTTTTCTAAGCATATACACAGCCTTGCATATGTACACAGCCTGGTGCATGCATGTTGCCTTGCAGATTTCCAGAAATTTTGTTAGAGCTTTCAAAGTCTTACATGGATATCTGTTTCCCCAGTTTTTCCTTTTAAGGTTGCCATGACTGGAATGCTGTCACACCCAGGGCAAGGGCAGGGGCATAGCAGAGGTCATTCAGATAGGAATGGCCTAATATCACAAGACAGGAAGTTTGGTCTTTTCTTATTCCTGGGAAACCTCTTTAGCTAATGATGGTACTTCTAGACGTCCTCACCCTGCCCAGAAAGAGGAAAGAAGGAGAGATCCAACACACATTGAATAATGTGCAGGGATGTGAGTACCAGGAAGGACTGTTGTAGGTTGCAGCAGGCACCATTGTTCCAATTTGTTCTATTCTTCCACATTGACAGGTGTCATGGCAGAGATTTCTCGAATGATACAAATAGATTAATATTTTCATTTAGCTAGAGCTAAGCCTGAGTTTAATAATTTATATTTTCTTTTGGCCATGGAACTGGCTTAAGGCTAATAAAGATTTTTCTTTTAATTTGGAAATACTTCTCTAAAAGGGCATTTTCACTTGGCATTCGTATGTTTTTCCCATCTCCTGTAAATGAAGGAAGCTAAAGGAAGTCAAAATATAAACTTGGATGTAATATCAGATTTAAATTTCTGGATTAAAAAAATAACTCTTTTTGCCCCCTCCAAATACAACCAGGCATTATTTATGAGCTTAATTTCAGCAGATGTTTTATTATTCTTTGTGCAAAGGGAAATGTGATCACAGGGCTTTCTTTGGGTCTCAGCAGTAACTTAAACTAACTTATGCTATAGTTCATGACATACTGACTGATAGGTCTTTCAGTATGGAATGAATGATGTCATGTCTTCAGGTTTTCTGATCTTAATTCCTGCCAAAGAAAAGATGAAGTGTATATACTAGCTGAGGATATTGTTCTTTCCAGTCAATTTTCCCTTGTAGGTGGGCTGTCAGACCAGCTGGAGATTTACTATGATTTAATGACACATGCCTCTGGGACCTTTCATTTATCTGTAGCTGCATCCTGTGCTAGAAGGCAGTGAGGGTTAGATCTTTTGGTTTAGCCAAGGACTTCAAGTGTATAGAACTGTTTGCGATTTGGTATGTCACTTAAAATTTAAATAAATGTGGGCTTGTGATTTAAGTTCAAGTTTGAAAACAGCATGGACTTTAGGACTTTCCTTTAAAAATAATTTTTGTATGCATGGAGGAAAATCTTTGGTCAGCATGAGTTCTTATAATCAACTTTTGAACAGCAGAGTGGGATGGCAAACAGGTTAGGAGCATAAATTCAGAAGCCAAATGTCCCCAACCCATAGCCATTTACTAGCCCAGAGTCAGTGGTCAACTTTTGTAACTCTTTTGCCTCAATTTTTCTCAATGAAAGAAGAGGAAATATAATAACTCTTAAAGGGTTCTTGAGAAACTTTAAAGCAGAACCTGCCAAAATATCATTCCACAAAAAAATGATAGCTACTATCATTATTACTGATTATCATCAGCAATATCACTGAGACCTGCATGGTTGGCTAATGGAGACAGTCTTTTCAGAGGTTTTAATGATGTGCGGAAATTATGTCTGAGTTATCTAGAATTATTTTTTAATTTTTAAAAACAATTTCAAGTGTTATTAGCATGAAGAGAATAATAAACAGTGCTTTTAAGTGCCAAGCATTATTTAAGTGTGCTATAATATATACAAAATATATAGCAAAAACTGAACCCAGTACAGTTTGTTGTATATCTTGAAAAGGTGACTGTAGCTGTCAGACACCATGGACACTTGAAGCTGTTATGTAAGATATTTTTGTATCTCTGTATAGTTAGGCCTGGAGGTTCATTTATGACATATAGACAACTGATGAATTTTTCTCATGTTCCAGTTTTACTTTTCAGAAATCATATTTTTCATTTGCTTTTTTCTCCTAATATGAATAGTATAAATAGTGCTTCTGGTTATAAAATTAATGAATACTTACATAGAGAAATGTAAAAAATATTACTGTCAATAATTCCAATGGTCTCTATGTACTTCAGGTCTGATTTTTCAACAGTATGTACCTCGTACTTTCAGAAGGTGCTGAATGAACATTTTTGAAAACATAAATGTATATCTATATCTATATCTATACATATATATGTGTAGCCATATGCATATATATATATTGCTTCTATTTACTCAAATGCAAATAATAGTTTCTAGTTTCTTAGGTCTATGACAATGAAACAGATCGATATACATAAATTTGTATTTTTTGTAGCAAATTGACTGATACAAATACTGCAGTTTCTTTTAAAATATTGTTTGATATGTTTTTGTGTATTATCTTTTATTCTTTGAGTCCTTTTGTTTTAAATATGAAGAACATAAAGTCAGTTGTTATCCTTTCTTAATCCAGCTTGAGAGTCATTTTTGGGGAAGTGTTTTTATTTCATTTATATAATAGCTCTTATAAATTATGTGTTGGTCTGATTTTTTTGTCTTACTTTTTCCTGCAAATCCCAACATCTGGATATTTCTCTTGACCTTGGGTGACTTTTTTTTCCCCTTTCTTTATGAGTCTAGCAATTGTTGATTGTATAATGGACATTGTGGAGGATATAGCACAAAGACTCTGGTTTCTGTAGTTTTCTTTCTTCTAAAGAGTATTGAGTTTTCTTTTTTAAGGCAGTTAAATCATCTTCATTTTATAGAGCCTCATTTTACATTTTGTTGGAAAGGAGCTCCTTCAGGTTTTGTCCTTAGACTTATGGTGAGTATGTTACACCCGGGATATAGTCTGTACTCATAAACTCCTGTTTCACAGGAAAGCTTGAGATATTTATTAAGACCTTCTAACTTGTTAGGCCTCTACACCACACTCTTCTTTCCTGTGAAGGGCAGCAGCTGAAATCTCTGCTCAGATTTTTCACTGTTCACTGGCCTCCTTGACATTTCTCTCACACATACACAGGTCTGGGGTCAGACAAGGTTTTGAAGGAAACTTGCAGGTAGATTTTTGAGATCTCCTCTGACTCCTTTCTTTCTGGGTCCCCACCACCACCTCAATTTCTAGCTACCCTGGCAACCCTGAACTCCATTCTCTGATACTTCATGAGTTCTAGTTACATAGACTGGTGACTATTTTTGTGGAGAAGCATTATAAATATGGATCTTACCCAGTGCATATGTTTCCCCTTTTTTAAGGGTCAAATTCCTCAAACATCTGTCTTCTTTTGGCTTCTCTCTAGTGCCTTCAAGTACTTATTTTATATTTTTTCATAGTTTATAATTGTTATCTCTAGAAGGGCTAATATAATACAATCTACTTTTCCATTACTGGAACTCACTTGGAATAACTCAGTTTTAAAGCTCCATTTGAAACTTTGTTGATATTTTATTTAAAAATGATAAAAGCTGCATCATTTTCTAAGGAGTAGGCATTCTCAAATTTATTCAGCCATTCTTCATTGAGGAAAAATTTGACTTTGTTTTTATATTTGTTTCCAGTGAAAACAATGCTGATGTTAAGAGACCTCCCCTGTAACCAAACAGCTCAGCTCATTTCATATTACTATCTCCTATTTCATAAACGTGTTTGCTTTAACGAGTTACTTAGTCTTTTTTTTGCTTCCATTTACTCATCTGCAAATAATAGTTATTTCTAGCTCCTTAGGTCTGTGACAGTTAAATGGATCAATACACATAAATATTTAAGCAGTTCTTTACCCATAGAATGCAATAAATGGTAGCATATTTTGTTGTTATTATTTATCCCAGGTGTTCTAAAATTTTCTTTGATATATCTTGATGTCATATTTAATTCATTGCATTGGAGACTCAGTGGATCCTTTTAATCTGGAAATTAGTATTTCTCAGTTTGAGGAATTTTTGTATAATTAAAAAAATAATTTGTTCTTCTCAATCCTCTCCATTATCTCTTTCTATATTTCTTAACTTTCTTCTTTTAACCACCGATTTTCTCTTTGTTTGTGGGATGTTGCCTCAATGTCATCTTCCAAGCTTTTTATTGAATTATTTATTGTCATTATGTTTTCAACTTCCGTAAGTATATTCTTGTTCAATACCTAAATATTTGTTTTTCAGTTTAGCATCCTGTTTCTTTTTCATGGATAGAATCAGTATCTTCTGATATATCTGGATATCAGGTTTTTTTTTTTTAGGTTTTCTTCAACTCTGAGAGTTATACTCATTTCTTCTGTTATCCTGTTGGTTAGTTTTGTTCTTTGTCTTTCAAGTTGGAGGCTTCCTCAAATATCTAATAATCTTGGGCTGTTTACTCATATTTAAGAATAAGCAATAAAATGCTAATTGGAGGCATGTTAATGAGTGGGGAGGTCGGGATTCATCATGGAATAAAGCAAGCTGCTTCCTGGCTACTCCCTAGTTGGGAAAATTTCCAAAGTTAGTATCTCCAGGGCTTTCATTTAAACGTATCAGGCTTTTTTTTTGTTAAAGAAATGTTTTAGTCTGCTGCTCAAGTGTAACCTAACTAAATGCCACTATCTTGGGAAACAAGTATGGGCAGTGAGTCAGAGGCCTCAATGTTCTTGATGTCGATTTTTAATGAATCCTTCCTATTTTTAGTGTGACACTACACTGCTCAGCTATGCCTGGTGTCTTTGAATCCAGAGCTTCTCTAGACCAGTCTCTCCTGAGAAGAAGTTATCTTTCTACTTCACCCTTTATCTTCATTTTTGGAGGACCCTGGTGACTCCAAATTTTTTTTAACCCTTTTAGCTCTTGTGAAACAAATAGTCATTATTTTGTTGCCTTTCCACTCTGCAAACTTAGATTTTAGTTTTTTTCATTCTACCAAGTCAGTTATCCTTAATCTGTGTTCTTCCAGCTTTTAAAATTTTGTTGACATTCTTCTTCTTCTTGTCTCTTTCTGTTTCTTTGTCCCTGAGGGATTTTTTTAAAAAATAACTTTTGAGAGTTTTTTCCATTGTTTTTGTAGAGTTTGAGAGATAGCATAGGAAATGAATGTTTTAATCTAACACATTTTACTAGAAGTATTTTTGTTAAAATTAATCCTTAATATTATATAATATTTAATGATTTATGAGTATTAAACCTGATATCCAAACATGGTCCTTTTTTTCTTGTTAGCTTTTTTTCAGTGAGCTGTAGTATTATGAGTGACGCAATGAAGTCATCCTTTGCAATTTGAAGATCCATGGGTTCATGGTGGAAGTGGTTATGAAAGTGCTCATGAAAGGTAGAAGCATTGCATGTTAATTCTTTTCCCTGCGGCCTAGTTTCAGTTTAGATGTTCAGAGCAGATTTGATCCTCTCCAAAATATCCTTCCCTTTTGCATCTCATAAAGGATATATTAGGCTTGTGCATTGGGCAACTTTGCATGTCCAGCTGGATACAAATCTTTTCTCCTGGCTTAAGATAGTTTGCAAAGGTGGGTATCAAAATAGAGATTAAGAACCCATATATGACATTTAAATTATTTTAAATATTATTTTAATTTTTCTATTTTTGTTAGAAGACAATTATGTATCATTTCTGGCTGGCTGATTAATATGATTTTGAGTAATTTTAACTAGGTGTAGTTTTCCTTGATGGTTAAGAGCATGGTCTTTGGAGGCAGTTAAGTTGGATGATCTTGGGCATGTTATTTACTTTCTCATGGCTTCAGTTTTCTTCTTTGTAAAAGAAGATTAATAATAGTACCTGCTTCCTAATGTTATGAGGACTATGTTAGGTTAAATATGCAAAGTTCTTAAAACAGTATGTGGCTTCTAATAAATATGGTATATTTGCTATTATATACATTGAATTAGGAATATAGGGTTGGACAATCCAAGGACCATAATCATATAACCCTCCCCACTCTACCTGTCACCCCCCCCCATTAATACAGCAGAAGAGTATATCTATTAATGGCAGATCAAACAATTGGGATATCCTTCCTCTGAGGACATCTATAAAAGGTGAATAAAATATGAGAGAAAAATAATAAGATATGTCTCTTTAAAGCCATTATAGAGATAAAAAGAGCCAGAGCCCATTATGGGGCACAGTGGTCCAAGAAGGTGAGAATAGCATTTGAGGCCAGTTTTCTTCCTGGGATACTTAACAATTTGTGAAGCAGAACAGCACTTTTGACAGTTCCCTTGGAGATAGTGAGATAGGAAAGGCATGACAAGGGGAGGAATCCTATTGAAAAACAGTTTGAGTTGGAATCTCAGAAAGTCTTTATTAAGTAAGAGTGAACTGGATATAGAAAGCCTGTGTAGGAACTGCAGCTTAGCTTCAAACTGTCCCAATTCTGAAATCCCTAATGCATGCAAGCTTGCTGATACTGTGGGCACCTGACAGAAACAAATATACATCCTCGCTAGAAGAAAATAACTGTGTACAAGTGTAGATGAGAAGAAATAAACATAAAGGAACAGAAGAAATGGAAAACATAAACAGACCTACAGAGTCCCGATACGGAGTTATCAGATACAGATTTAAAAATAACTACATGTTACTACATTTAGGAGATAAAGGAAAAGATTAGGAATTTAGGCAGAAAAATCAGGACCACTAAAAAATAGTAAAACAGAAAATTTATCATATGAAAAACCTGCACATCTATCCCCCTGGATCTAAAATAAAAGTTGAAATTAAGTAAAAGAAAATTTGCAATAGAAAAATACAGTTACAAAAATTTAAAAACTTAAATATATGTTTAATGACATTTAATATACACAATGAGAAAAGAAATTGAAAAAAGAATCTCTCTGATCTAGGTCAGAAAAATATCCAGAATGAAGTATGAGGAAACAAAAGGATGTAAAACCAGAAGAGAGAATATCTGACTTGAACAATACAGTAAGAAGGTCTAACTAATGTGTGTGATTATAGTCACAGGAAGAAAAAGAGGTTCAAAAAGATGTGTTATTTGAAGAGAAGGTTCCTGAGAATTTTCCAAAGCTAATGAAAGTTTATGAAGTCTACAGATTCAAGATGCTTTCTCTATAAACTCACTACAAAGTGGGACAACAATATAAGACAAAACAAATTCCAGTCACATTATATTAAAACTGAAAATCAAACCAGAATCCTTAAAAGCAACCAGAGAACAAAAGACAGACAATGGATTGCAGCTGAAATCTGACTAGAAACCAGAAGAATATCTGGAAGACCATGGAATACTATCCTAAAGTGCTAAAAGGAAACAGCATCTACTTAGAATTTCAGAACCAGTGAAACCACCCTTAAGAAATGAGAGGGAGAGATTCAGACAAGATGGCATGGACTTGTCCCTCCTAGCTCCTCCCTGCTTCATAAAGTTACAAACCTAAGGAAGAAAACACAACTGTGCTGGTTAATGTTTTGTGTTAAGGTGGCTGGGCCACAGTGCTCAGGTATGTGGCTGAACATGATTTTGGATATTCTATGAGGGTGCTTTTTGGATAAGATTAACACTTAATAGTTGGACTTTGAGTAAAGCAGATTACTCTCCACAATGTGGATGGGCCCCATCCAGTTAGTTGAGGGCCTTAATATAAAACATTGACCTTACACAAACAAGAAGTTCTGCCAGCTGACTGCCTCTGAACTCAAACTGCAAGTGTGTGTATATAATAGAAAGATGTGTTTTGTTTCTCCTGTTTTATCCAAATGATAACTTACCAAACCTACTTTTCTGCATCTTGCTTTTTGTATTTAACCCTTTAAATACAAAAGTTGTTGAAGAACTTTCCATATTAGCTCATAAAGAATTTTTCTTCCTTTTTTCCCTTAACAGCTACATATTTTTCTATTGTATGGTTATACAATCATTTTTTTTTTTAATGAATGTAAGTGTACTGTCCTTGTAGGATAAGTTCTTAGAGGTGGAACTGCTAAAAATAAAAAATAAAAAATTCCCCCCCTCCCTATCATATTGATAGATATTGACAAATTGCTCTCCATAGAGGTTGTATAAATTTACCTTCCTAACAGCAATGTATGAAAGTGTCTATTTCCTCACAGACTTACCAGCACAATGTGATACAAGCTTTTCAATCTTTTCAAAGCCAGTAGGTTAAATAACAAAAAGTCTTTATGTGTATAATCCCTTGTATAATTGTCACTGGGTCTTTTGGGGAAACAAACAACTGGGTTTTTTTTTGAGCCAGCTGATCAACCCCTCCTGTTTCAAACAAGTACTGGCACCTCAGGTGGTGACCCTTGCCTTGGAGAAGGGTAGATTTGCTGGTGTTTGCTGATGTCTGCAGCTGCAGGAAGCTTTCTTTGTAGCTTTTTATCTCTTCTTCCTCCCACTCCACTTCCACTATTTTAGATGACTTTCCACGTATATTTGGTCTTTGTTGTTTTTTTATTGTCTCCTGGTTTAGCTGAAATGAAATTTACATTTTTGTTTCTTATTTTCCCGGTTGCTTTTTAAAGAATTTTCAATGTAAGGGAGAAATATTGACTTTGACCCTGCCAGGTTCAAGCAAGAAATCAGCCTAGGATTTTTTTAAGCTACCTAAAGGTAATGCATATTTAATTTTAAGTGTTAGGTAGTATGAAGAAAACTTTCATAATCTTCTCTTGCCTTATTCTAAACTGCCTTCTCGAAATATCCAGTATTAACATTTGACATGTTTCCAATAACAACTTTCTCTATTTTATGCAAGGTATACAAAGGCATGCATATCCACAAATATAGGCTTCATTGTATATAAAGTTTGTGGTAATCATATTGCTCAGATTTTTTTCTTTTAACTATGTATAATGAGCATCCCCTCTGTATTGGCAAAAATCCATCTAATTCTTTATGATATCTGCATAATATTGTAGGAAATAGATGTACCACATTTAATTTAATCATTGTCTATTGAAGACTTTCAGATTATTTCCAAGTATTTGCAACTATAAAAAGTGGGGTAGCAAACATTGATTACACATGCCTTAACACTCAGGTGCTTTGTTTTTCTGAGATCACCTTCCAAAATTAGTATTGCTGGATCAGTAGTATTTAACTTAAATACATTACAGTCTACTTTTTGAAAAGTTGTATCAGTTCATCTCTCTACTAAATGAAGAGCTAATTTCCTCATATCTTTCCTCCTGTTGAAATTACCAATCATATTGCATCTTACTAATTCAAGGTGGAAATATGTTATCTCATCAATAGGCTAACACAAATAAAAATATCTCTTTTTATTATCCTTTGCCAATTTTTGAATTGTCATTTTCTTGTTATTTTGTATGGATTCTTTTAAATTTTAGGACCACTAACCATTTTTCTTGTGTTACACATACCTTTTCTGTTTTCCTTTTTTGACTTTATTTATGATGACTTTGACTTTGTTGACTTTATGATATCTTTAGTTATATTACTTCAAATTTTTATATAAATACATCTCTCTTTGCATTTATGGATTTTCTTCATCCTCTAGAAAGCTTCTTGTATCTTAAAGTTATAAACATGTTAATAAAACAATTTCACTATTTTTGTTTTAAAAATTTAGATATTCAATCTACTTTATATGTGGAGGGAGATCATTACTCTGGCTCTAGGAATAATGACAAATAGGGTGAGGATTTTGAATGTAAGGTAATCGGGTACATTCTTGCCTAGCCCAAGTGAAAACTGGTGAGAACCTGAAATCAGGTAGAGGTTGTAGGATGGAGATGAGTAGAGATGGCATATTGAAATATAGAGGTGGGATCTTTTAGGAATTAAAGACTGACTTCCAGTGTGTGGTTGAGTAAGAGGAAGGAAAGTAAGGTCATCTTGGAAATTGGATGGCCAAAGTTGCTAGTCTCTAAGGCAGGGGCCCTAGGGGTTAAGCACTGTGGGTTCAGTTGTGGACTAGGTTGGGGACTGAAAAGATAATGTTACATGGCTAGGCACATTCCTAGAAATTTAGATTTTTATATTTACATAATTTTAAAATTATGTAAATTAATTTTAGCCCTAACTCTTGCCTGGTAAGTAAACAGACTGCTTCAGAGTATGATTTTTTTTTCTATTAAGTTAAAGAAGTACATTGTATCATGATGTGAAAGTTGAATAATCAAATTTGAAGAATGATCATTTGACTAACCTTAAAAGTAGGTTTTAGATTATAAAATCAATATAATTATATCATAGAGAACTGGGAAAATGTAAGAAAAGCCACTCATGAATGACTGCTCTTAAGCATCTCCCACTTCATAATAACCTACTTTCTGCTTTGGTTTTTGGAATGGAAGGTATAGATAACTTTCTGTAGCACTTGTAATAAAATGCCACTCCCACAGTGTCTCTTGGGTGTTCATGTAAATAATTGTGGTCAACACACTGCTTTTCTTTTTGTCACCTGGCAAAACTTTGTGTTTTAAGAGGTTCTTGCAAGCAAGTGTGGTAAGAGTTTGTTTTGGTTCCTGGTCTCAGCTAATGTTAGCAAACCTGACCAAGTGGGTTGTATGGCCTTATAAATGAAACCAAAAAACTCTTTTGTAGATGGTTTTCTGTCTTCCAGAATTTTGTGAATTATGCAGTTTACATAAGGCCTGAGGCTGAACTTTGCCCAATACAATATTTGTGAGATTCACCTATACTGTTACATGTTGTTGGAGTTTGTCTTCGTTTATTGCTCTGTAGTGTTCCAGTGGGTGAATATACCACAGTTTGTTTTTCTGTTGATGTACACTTGCATAGACAGGTTCATTTGAGTCTATTTTAATAGTGTTACTGTATACTTTCTTGTATTAACATATTATTTTGGTAAACTGCATGCTCTATTTTTCATCTGACTTTTTACCTTAATATGTCATAAGTTCCTTTTCTTTAAATACATTTATATTGACATAAAATATTCCATTGTGTGATTGTACCACAACTTAACCTATCCTACTTTGGGACTTTCAGTTTATTTACAATATGTTTCTGTAATAAACAACACTGAAGTGAACATCCAGGTATAAACATCTTTGCACATTTTTTCAATTTCTTGAGGAAAATTCTTACACAGATTGAAATGGCTGGGTGAGTATTTAAGGATATTTGATAATTACTGCCAGATTGCCATCTAAAAATTCATACTTACTTATAGTCCCTCTACTAATGTATATGAGTGCCTGTGTTCCCAGAATCATATTAAATGAAAAATTGCAACTTACTGTAATTAGCAGCATTTGGTTATTTGTGATATGTGATATTTTATTAAATTATGTGTTGGACATACATGGTTGGCAAATTGCTTTTTCTCATGAGTTTTGTCATTTTATCTTTTAGAGAGTTCTCTATTTTTCTTACATTTTATGAGGGTGCTTTAATATATTAGGATAATTATCTTCCTTGGTTTTCCCTAGATTGTTGCTTGACTTTTAATTTTGTCCATATTGGTTTGCTTTTGTTTTTGATTTTTTCTTCTTGCTATGCGATCCTTTTATGCAGTAAAAATTTGGGTGTTATTTTTAGTTTATTTCTGAAGTTTTCATAAACTTCTACCAAATCTCAATTCCTTTATGAGAAGAACTAATATTGCAAAGATGGCAGTTCTTTCCCAAATCAACTGACACATTTCTCAATCTATAAAAAATTCATTTGGATTTTTACTGCTACCTTAGTAAAATGATTTTAAAGTTTATCTGGGTACATAAATGGGCAATGTCAAAAAGTCAGACAGTTTTGAAAATAAGATTGACGACAGCTGATTTGCAATGGGACTTAGATCAACTACTAAGTCACCAGCTTAGAACAGGTCAGGCCAGAAAGTCCTGAGAAAAACGTGTGTGTGTGTGTGTGTGTGTGTATGTGTGTGTGTGTGTGCGTGCACGCGTGCCTATATATCCAATGCCTGGGTCAGATAGATTGATCAATAAATGGTGTTAGGAAGTTGGCCAACCATGCCAGCTTCATTTGTTAGTGACTTAAAGAAACTAAAGTGATAAATGGAAACAAAAAACAAAATGGAAAATGCATTTCAGAAATCAAAGATGCTATTCTCAGGCAAGAGAGAAATAGAACACCAAGACTAACATATCCTCACTGAACATCAAATATCAAATTACCAGGACAGAGGCTCTGACACTTAGCATAAGTCAAGTGGCACCCCTGCTCTAATCAGCTGTGCCCTGGCATGACCCTGTCTGCTCTGGGCCCACTCCTGTGCATAGGTTGCAGGTGAATTTCAGAGAAGGGCCAGTTCATGGTAGGGTAATGCCCTTGAAGGTGAAAGAATGAAGATCAGTGAGCCATACAGCTCAAGCTCCACTTGCTGCAGAACAGTCACAGTGAAAGCACATCTCTCATTATTAGTGTTGTTTTTGTTCTTCACAGGCCAAGTTCATTTTATCCCCTGTGCCTTAAGTGTGAGAGTCTTAATGTTTAGGTTTTTCTATAGTTGTAAGAAATATTTTTTCAGTTCTAATTCAAACCCACTCTGGTCAAAGAGCAAAGCCCCAGCAACATTTACCCTTTATCACTCTTAGAACTTTATAGTTTTACTTTTGTCTTTATAGTAGGTGCATTATCACACATGCAAACATGTACTGTGGGTTTGTGAAAATCTCGTTCAAGCGTTTGTCCTTGACCATTCTCTTTAGGTACTTTTATAGGCTGTCACTTACGTAGACATTGACCTTTTGTGATAAACCTTCCATTATGTATTAAGTATTCCTATAATTTCTCTCTCTTTTCTTCTTTCATTTTTGTGTTAACCAATGCCTGTAGACACATCTGTGCCCTTCCTCATGTTAATTATTTTGGACAGGAATAGTGTGGACAATTCTGCCTTTGTTTTGGTCTCCTAGCTTTAAAGTTGCATCCATCATCACCTTCTTCTAAAGCTCATCTAACTCTGTGTGCTTCTTATAATTAAATTTAAAAAATAGCTAAATCAATTCAGTAATTATATTGGAATAGCTACTGGAGTTTGTCATCATTGCTTTGACTTAGGGTAGAGTTTACCAGATAGTCATTTCTTTGAATGTGAAAAGGTAGATGTTATCAAAGAAAGAGGTATCTGCAGACATGAGAAACATAGAGAATGTTTCTCATGTCTGAGAAACATGTTTGAGAAACACAGTTAAGCAAAAGCAAACTGATTCTATACTGACAAACTTCTTAGAAGCTCTGATAAGCTAATTTGTCTTGTGTAGCCCCACAAAGACAATTTGAAACATTTCTCATATTTATTTCACCTCAGAGCCTCTTTTTTGGACTGCTTGTGGGAACAATAACCTGAGAAACATACTTTAGGGAAGTGGTGATGTAATTAAATGTTGACATATTAATTTTCTCCTTAGTAAATTTTAAAACATATCCTCTCTTTTGCCATCTTGGTTGGCTATAAACCAGAGAAATCAGCGAGTGGGAGCACAGGTCTGGAAGGGAGGACTGGCTATGTGTGTTTGGGAAACTGTTTCTGTCTCCTGGGACTGATTGTACTTTTTCATCCTTAAATGACATTGTTATACCTACATGAACTCTTATTCATGGACATGAGACTTCTCCAGCTCTAAGATGCTATTTCATTTGTTGCACAGGGACTCTGATGGTGTTTGTTGTAGTAAAAGGAAGAAGCTTTTACCAATTTACAGAAAGTTTTCTCAGTCTCTGACTTGCCCATTTAGAGCTATTTTATTTCTTTACAAAAACAAGTCCTGATGATTTTTTTTTTTTAGATTTGATATGATCAAAGCTGCTACTTCAGTCTTTCACTAACTGGGCATTTTAGAATCTGATTTAGAATTCTCAGAAACAAAAAGCCAGTGAAATAAGTGAAAGGAACAGAAATGTCACCTTCCAGGAAACTCCAAAATGCCATTAACACCTTTAATGAGGCTTTTTAGAGGAAGAATCAGTCTGCATTTTCAGTGGGCCCTCTACTCTGTTTCTTTTTGCTCATCAGGAAGCTAGAAGATGGCAGCCCATGAGCTTCATCCCTTGCCTTTGCAGCCTGTGGGTGGGATGTTGCTTCTAATTGACTTAACTGAAACCTACTGGAAGTACACTAGTACAAGTGGTGTTCTCAACCCTAACACCACTTGGGCAAAGTGGACTGATGATTTATTTTTGACAAATAGCATGGCTGGAGTAAAAAATACTTTTTCAAAATGGATAGTTAGGGAGACTGGAAAGATGGCGCTGTAGGACCAACTCAGGATTGCAGCTCCCAGTGAATCTGCAGAGGGTGAGTGGACACCGCATTTCCATATGGATCTTTATTGCCCACAGACCAGGAGATTCCCAGGTGTAAGAGCCCCATGGGCCGCCAGCATGGCAGTTTGGGCCAGCGCGGCTGTTTGGGCTGGCACAGATGTTTGGGCCAAGGCCACAGCACGGCGACACTCTGTACAAAATACACTGGTTTGGTTGCCCTGTTAAACCGGCAATTCAAGATTTCGGAAGGCAGATTAGCACATTCATCTGATTAAATGGAACTTAAACAGAAAGCCAGGCCAGGAGATTCCCGGGCAGCAACATGGTTTGAACCCGTGCAGTGAGTCACTGCAAGGGAAATCACACAGCTCATGGCGCCTTGCCGTAGGTAACTGGAACACCTGGGAGAGAGTCAACCGTTCAACTTAAAAAAAAAAACACCTGAGGCAGGGAGCCCGGTGATCAGGCTTGGTGGGTCCCACCCCCACAAAAACAAACAAAACAGCAATTGGAAATGCTCGGGGTTGAGAGTTTCACAGCAAGCACAGCTGAATCCAGGACAGTGCAGCTCGGTGGGGGAGGGATGTCTGCCACTACTGAGGCACACGACTCCTACAGAGCTACTCTGCCATTGCTGATGCAGCCTGCCATTGCCGAGGCAACCTGCTATAACAGAGGGAGCCCACCACTACAGAGGTGGGCCACCATCGCCACTGCAGTTCTAACCACACCTATATAAACAGGACTACAGGGAATTACACATGGCATCAGGGCCGAGCCCACAACAGCAGGGTGGAGCCCACAGCAGCAGGGCGGAGCCCACAGCAACAGGGCGGAGCCCACGGCAGCTCTTCTAGCCACTACAGGCAGGCAGTGACTACACTGCCTCCTCGCTGGGCAGGAAAGTGCAATGGATACTCATAAATAAAGCCCTAACTCCCTGGGACAGAGCACCTGAGGAAAAAAAAAGGGGGCTTTATGAGTTCTGCTGCAGCAGACGTAAACATACCTGCCTAACAGCCCTGAATGAACAATGGAGCTCGCAGCTTAGCACTAGAGCTCCTATAAAGTACAGACTGTCTCCTCAAGCAACTCCCTGACCCCCGTATATCCAAAGAGTTACTTCACAAAGGACTGATCAGACTGACATTTGGCAGGCATCATTCAGGGACAAAGATAGCAGAAGAAGAATCTGGTAGCAACCCTCAGGTTTCCACAGCTGCTACAGGAGTTCCCCAAGCAAGCAGGGCCTGGAGTGAACCTCAGCAGTCCTACAGCAGTGGGGCCAGACTGTTAGAAGGAAAACTAAGAAACAGAAATACTTCATCATCAACAATGTGATGTCCACTCAGAGACCCAATTGGAAAATCAGCAACCACTCAGAAGACAGGTGGATAAATCCACAAAGATGGGAAGAAACCAGCACAAAAAGGAGGAAAACACCCGAAACCAGAACATCTTGCCTCCTAGAAAGGACCAAAACTCCTCACCAGCAAGGGAACAAAGCTGGATGGAGAATGAGTGTGATGAAATGATGGAATCAGACTTCAGAAGGTGGGTAATGAGAAACTTCTGTGAGCTAAAAGAACATGTTCTAAATCAATGCAAAGAAACTAAGAACATTGAAAAAAGATTTGAGGAAATGATAACAAGAATGGACAACTTAGAGAGGAATATGAGTGAATTGAAGGAGCTGAAAAACACAACATGAGAACTTCACGAAGCATGCACAAGTTTCAACAGCCGAATTGACCAAGCAGAAGAAAGGATATCAGAAGTTGGAGATCAACTCAATGAAATAAAATGAGAAGGCAAGATTAGAGAAAAAAGCACAAAAAGGAATGAACAAAGTCTCCAAGAAATGTAAGACTGTGTGAAGAGACCTAATCTACGTTTGATAGGTGTACCTGAATGTGATGAATAGAATGAATCCCAGCTGGAAAATACTCTTCAGGATATTATCCAGGAAAATTTCCCCAACCTAGCAAGGCAGGCCAATAATCAAGTCCAGGAAATACAAAGAACACCACAAAGATATTCTGCAAGAAGAGCAAACCCAAGGCACAGAATTGTCAGATTCACCAGGGTTGAAATGAAGGAGAAAATGCTAAGGGCAGCCAGAGAGAAAGGTTGGGTCACCCACAAAGGGAAGCCCATCAGACTCACAGCAGATCTCTAGGCAGAAACCCTACAAGCCAGAAGAGAATGGGGGCCAATATTCAGCATCCTTAAAGAAAAGAACTTTCAACCCAGAATTTCATATCCAGCTAAAGTGAGCTTCATAAGTGAAGAAAAAATAAAATCCATTGCAAACAAGCAAGATTTTGTCACCACCAGGCCTGCTTTACAAGAGCTCCTGAAAGAGGCACTATGCATAGAAAGGAACAACCAGTACCAGCCATTACAAAAACATACCAAATGCTAAAGAGCATCAACAAAATGAAGAATCTGCATCAACTAATGGGCAAAACAGCCAGCTAGCATCAAAATGGCAGTATCAAGTTCACACATAACAATATTAACCCTAAATGTAAATTGGCTAAATGCACCAATCAAAAGACACAGACTGGCAAATTGGATAAAAATCCAAAACCCATCAGTGTGCTGTATCCAGGAAACCCATCTCACATGCAAGGATACACAAAGGCTCAAAATAAAGGGATGGAGGAAGATTTACCAAGCAAATGGAGAGCAAAAAAATAAAAAAGCAGGAGTTGCAATTCTTGTCTCTGATAAAATAGACTTTAATGCAACAAAGATCAAAAGAGACAAAGAAGGACATTACATAATGGTAAAAGGATCGATACAACAAGAAGACTTAACAATCCTAAATATATATGGACCCAATACAGGAGCACCCAGATATATAAGGCAAGTTCCTAACAACTTACAAAGAGACTTAGACTCCCACACAATAATAATGGGAGACTTTAACACTCCACTGTCAATATTAGACAGATCAACCAGACAGAAAATTAACAAGGGTATCAAGGGCTTGAACTCAGACCTGGAACAAGCAAACCTGATAGACATTTACAGAACTCTCCACCCCAAATCCACAGAATATACATTTTTCTCAGCACCACATCACACCTACTCTAAAATTGACCACATAATTGGAAGTAAAGCACTCCTCAGTAAATGCAAAACAACTGAAATCATAACAAACAGTCTCTCAGACCATAATGCAATCAAGTTAGAACTCAGAACTCAGAAACTAACTCAGAACCACACAGCTTCATGGAAACTGAACATGTTGACTCTTGAATGTTGATTGGATAAACAATGAAATGAAGGCAGAAATGAAGTTCTTCAAAACCAACGAGATTGAAGACACAATATACCAGAATATCTGGGACACATTTAAAGCAGTCTCTAGAGGAAAATGTATAGCAATAAGTGCCCACATGAGAAGAGTGGAGAGATCCAAAATTGACACCGTATCGTCATAATTGAAAGAGCTAGAGGAGCAAGATCAAAAAAGCTCAAAACCTAGCAGAAGACAACAAATAACTAAGATCAGAGCAGAACTGAAGGAGATAAAGACACGAAAAACCCTTCAAAAAATCAATAAATCCAAGAGCTGGTTTTTTGAAAAGATCAACAAAATAGACCACTAGCCAGACTGATAAAAAAGAAAAGAGAGAATAACCAAATAGATGCAATAAAAAACGATAAAGGGGAAATCACCACAGATTCCACAGAAATTCAAACCATCATAAGAGAATATTACAAACAACTCTATGCACATAAACTAGTAAACCTGGAAGAAATGGATAAATTCCTGGACACTTGTGTCCTCCCAAGTCTAAATAAGGAGGAAGCAGAAACTGAATAGACCAATAACAAGATCTGAAGTTGAGGCAACAGTTAAGAGCCTACCACACAAAAAAAGCCCAGGTCCAGATGGGTTCACAGCCGAATTCTACCAGACACAGAAAGAGGTACCATTCCTTCTGAAACGATTGCAAATAATCCAAAAAGAGGGAATCCATCCCAAATCATTTTATGAGACCAACATCATCCTGATACCAAAACCCAGCAGAGACTCAACAAGAAAAGAAAACTTCAGGCCAATATCCATGATGAACATAAATGCAGAAATCTTCAATAAAATACTGGCAAGCCGATTGCTACACCACATCAAAAAGCTTATCCATCCTGATCAAGTAGGATTCATCTTGGGGATGCAAGGCTGGTTCAACATACGCAAGTCTATTAACGCAATTCACCACATAAATAGAACCAAAAACAAAACCCACATGATTATCTCAATTGATGCAGAGAAGGCCTTTGACAAAATTCAACAGCCCTTTATGCTAAAAACCCTCAATAAACTCGGTATTGATGGAACGTATCTCAAAATAATAAAAGCTATTTATGACAAAGCGACAGCCAATATCATACTGAATGGGCAAAAACTGGAAGCATTCCCTTTGAAATCTGGCACTAGAAAAGGATGCCCTCTCTCACCACTCCTATTCAATATAGTACTGGAAGTTCTAGCCAGAGCAATCAGGCAAGAAAAAGAAATAAAGGGTATTCAAATAGGAAAGGAGGAAGCCAAATTGTCTCTATTTGCAGACAACATGATAGTATATCTAGAAGACCCCATCGTCTCAGCCCAAAAACTCCTGAAACTGATAAGCAACTTCAACAAAGTCTCAGGATATAAAATCAATGTGCAAAAATCACAAGCATTCCTATACACCAATAACAGACTTAAAGAAAGCCAAATCAAGAACGAACTGCCATTCATAATTGCTACAAAGAGAATAAAATACCTAGGAATACAACTCAAGGAAAGGGACCTCTTCAAGGCAAACTACAAACCACAGCTCAACGAAATAAGAGAGGACACAAAAGATGGAGAAACATGCTATGTTCATGGTTAGGAAGAATCAGTATCGTGAAAATGGCCATACTGCCAAAGTAATTTACAGACTCAACGCTTTCCCCATCAAGCTACCATTGACTTTCTTCACAGAACTGGAAAAAAACACCTTGAACTTCATATAGAACCAAAAGAGAGCCCGCATAGCCAAGTCAATTCTAAGCAAAAAGAACACAGCGGGAGGCATCACACTACTGGACTTCAAACTATACTACAAGGCTACAGTAATCAAAAGAGCATGGTACAGGTACTAAAACAGAGATATAGACCAATGGAACAGAACAGAGGCATCGGAGGCAACACAACATATCTACAACCATGTCAGTCTTTGATAAACCTGACAAAAACAAGCAATGGGGAAAGGACTCCCTGTTTAATAGTGTTGGGAAAACTGGCTAGCCATGTGCAGAAAGCAGAAACTGGACCCCTTCCTGGCACCCTACACTAAAATTAACTCCAGATGGATTAAAGACTTAAACATAAGACCTGGCATCATAAAAACCCTAGAAGAAAATCTAGGCAAAACCATTCAGGACATAGGAGTAGGCAAGGACTTCATGAACAAAACACCAAAAGCATTGGCAACAAAAGCCAAAATAGACAAATGGGACCTAATCAAACTCCACAGCTTCTGCACAGCAAAAGAAACAGTCACTAGAGTGAATTGGCAACCAACCGAATGCGAAAAAAAATTTTGCAGTTTACCCATCTGACAAAGGGCTGATATCCAGAATTTACAAAGAACTCAAACAGATTTACAAGGAAAAAAACAAACAAGCACATTCAAAAATGGGCAAAGGATATGAACAGACACTTTACAAAAGAAGATATACATGAGGCCAACAAACATATGAAAAAATGCTCATCATCACTGGTCATTAGAGAGATGCAAATCAAAACCACATTGAGATACCATCTCATGCCAGTTAAAATGGCAATCATTAAAAAATCTGGAGACAATAGATGCTGGAGAGAATGTGGAGAAATAGGAACACTTTTACACTGCTGGTGGGAGTGTAAATTAGTTCAACCATTGTGGAAGACAGTGTGGCGATTCCTCAAGGACCTAGAAATAGAAATTCCATTTGACCCACCAATCCCATTACTGGGTATATATCCAAAGGGTTATAAATCGTTCTACTATAAGGACACATGCACACAAATGTTCATTGCAGCACTGTTTACAATAGCAAAGACCTGGAACCAACCCAAATGCCCATCGATGATAGACTGGCCTGGGAAAATGTGGCACATATACACCATGGAATATTATGCAGCAATCAAAAATGATGAGTTCATGTCATTTGTAGGGACATGGATGAATCTGGAGAACATCATTCTCAGCAAACTGACCCAAGAACAGAAAATGAAATACCACATATTCTCACTCATAGGTGGGTGATGAACAATGAGAACACATGGACACAGGGAAGGGAGCACTACACACTGGGGTCTATTGGGGGTAATAGGGGAGAGACAGTGGGTGGGGGGAGCTGGGGAGGGATAGCATGGGGAGAAATGCCAAATGTGGGTGAAGGGGAGAAAGGCAGCAAAACACACTGCCACGTGTGTACCTATGCAACTATCTTGCATGTTCTGCACATGTACCCCAAAACCTAAAATGCAATTTTTAAAAAGTGCAAATAAAAAAAAAGATAGTTGGAATTCCTGTTGTGATTTGTTGGTTAAATCTTGAGATTAGTTTGTATTATGCAGTCATAAGGTTTTAAATCATTTAGCAAAAGATTTCTGGTGATTTAGCTGTCCCCTTCTCTATGTTTACTATGATTATTTGGAAATGAAAAGGGCGGATAACCTTCTTTTAAATAGTAACCAACTTTGGGGTATCCTATTCTTAATTATTACATGCAAGACAAAGCGGGCAGGGAACTCTGGACCTCAGGTTTTAAAATCTGACGTCCAGAGTTCCCTCTGCCTCTTTCAGAAGACATTTACATGACATTAATGCATCGACTCCGAGTCAGACCAAGACACAGTCAAATCACAGGTTACCATTGTCTTAGACAGAATATATAAGTGTACACCTGTTTTCCTATTTGTAAATGGTGGTGGTAGTGACTGTCAATAGGTTTTATGAGAATGTATAAATTTACATATATATTAATGTAGTTTATATGTATATATAAAATAGAGCACCTGGAACACAGTGAATATCCAATCAAATAGTGATAGATCTATTATAATCATTATTATTTGTGTTGTAATCGTAAGTATATTCCTTAAACAATGCTTCAAATATTTGCTTTAGTTATTATTTTTATAGATTATATTATTTTTATTTAGTTTTAGGTTTATTTTATGCTTATGAAAGATACCTTACAGACAATGGTATACTTGACTTCAGTCCTTCAATAGGAAGATGAAGCAGTAGCAGCAATACCGTGTCTCTCTAATGAGTTGGAATATTACTGATCGCTTTGAAGCCCCCATGTGATTATTCCCAATGAAAACCTTTCTCTTTTGCTTAGAAGTACCACGTTTCATTTTGGTTTTACTACACTAATTCCTAGAAAATAGTTTTTTGGCTTTCTATCTTTTTGACCCTTATGATCTAAAAAAAAGAAAAACCTATATGCATGCTATACATGTATTCTGTACATGTGTTGCACTTCTCTTAACATTGTGTTAAGATTTATCCATGTTGATGAATGTACCTAATCTATGTTCTTTGTCACTGTGGTAGAATATTCCATTGCATAAAACAAATATGCCCTATTTTTTAAATCCTTTCTCCTGTTTATGGATGTTTAGTATTTTTCCAGTTTTATTTATTTTATTTTTTGCTATTTTGAATGTGACTACTGTTAATATTCTCCTGTTAGGCTGACTTATGTGGAATTGCCATTTTTATAGGGCAATGATTCAAACTAAAAATTTCATATGATTCAACCCAATTTATGTCTGGTATGTATTTTTAAGATTATATCTGAAGCATATACCTAAGTGTGGCAGAAATGCTGGTTTATAGAGTATATGAATGTTCAGCTATTAAAATGAAACTTGATTGTATTACAAAGAGATTATACCAATTTATACCCCCTAAATGAAAATTGTCATTGTCCCATTTCCCACCAACATTTGATACAAATTTTTATTTTGGTGGATGTAAAATATAGTTTTAATTTGCAGTTCTGTAATTACCATTGAAATTAAGCATCATTCTATATGCTTGTTTGCCATTTCTGTTTTTTGAGACGGAGTCTTGCTCTGTCACCCAGGCTGGAGTGCAGTGGTATAATCTCTGTTCAGTGCAGTCTCTGCTTCCTGGATTCAAGCAATTCTCCTGCCTCAGCTTCCCAAGTAGCTGGCACTACAGGCGCTACTCACCATGCCCAGCTAATTTTTGGATTTGTAGTAGAGATGGGGTTTCATCATATTGGCCAGGCTGGTCTCGAACTTTTGATGTCAGGTGATCCACCCACCTCCACCTCCCAAAGTGCTGGGATTACAGGCATGAGCCACTGTGCCCAGCTAAAAATTATTTTTAAAAACAGAGTTTCCCATAATTTTTAGGTATGTACTGCTGAGAGGTGTTTCCCTACAATACCATTTTTCTGCTGCTGAGAAAATGGCAAAATAAGATTATTTAACTATATTTTTATCCTTTTGAATAAGAGGGTTTATTGATTTCTAATTTGCATTTTATAGTCATATAGTTAAAATTTTAAGGGATGTAGTGTACATAAAATATTACTTTTTAAAAAAGTGTTAGAATTATTTTATCTTTATACAAATACTATGTTTTTATTTTTATAAAACAATGATTTTTATAATTATTTTATTTGTATTATTTAACTTTGCAATTACATATAATACTTAACATTTAGAACTTCAAAGCACGAAAGTTTAGAACTTTTGGATATTACCTTTTGGCATTTGTGGAAAGCCATACTAAGTCTTATATATGGTTCATTTTGTTACAAAGAATAATTTTGTTATTAATTTAAGAATTGGGATGATGAAACTAGTAGATGACCCATTATTTTCTCTCTTTCTCTGTAGCCTTGCTGAGGTCATTTGTAAATATTTGCTAAGTCCATAGAAAGATACTAGCTTACATAAACACTGACATATAAACACTATGTTTAACTCTGTTTTAATAACAAAATAGATTGATTTTTGTCCAGCTTTTATCTTGCTCTCAATTTGTGGTCTTTCATTTTGGTTTCCTAGGTCTTCTTTTATCTTCTGTGTTGAGTATTAAACCATGGGGAGGAAGCTGGACCTGTCTGGTTTGACTGATGATGAAACAGAGCATGTTCTTCAGGTGGTTCAGAGGGACTTCAATCTTCGCAAAAAAGAAGAAGAGCGACTAAGGTGAGATGCCTGTATTGCCCAACAGGGCACAACAAACCACATGTGGACAAGCGAAACAGGTTTCCTAAAGGTATTTCCTCCTGCTAGCCCTGAGTTTGGACACAGACCTATGTTTGCCAGAAGAATGTCCTGTCCTTTGTAGAAAGGTTTGCCAGTTTCAGAAATGTCAGTTCAGAAATGTGTTGCTCACAATCCGATCAGATATTTACTGGGGCTGCTAACCCTGTAAGTTACTATTAGCTATAAAATGAGTGGAGCTTGTGGTGACCACACTGTCTTGAGCTTCCTCTTAGCCTTAGTTTTTTGTTGGCAGGTGTTATGGAAGGATAACCAAAGTGTTAAGTGAACAGTTCTTGTGAGAATTAGTCTCATCCCAGTTCGATGTTCTGTTTGAACTCTCAGCTACTGTGGCACAGGAAAAGAGCTTTGAAGATCAGATACAAGGAAACTGACCACCAGGCAGGGATGGGATCACCTGGCTTAGCACCACTTCCCTCATTTTATAGAAGAGGAAACTGAAGCCCAAAGAGGTAGTCTCCTGACTCCTCTGCAGTTGATATTTCCCCATGAAATGCTCTTGGGAATACTATGGCAGGTCAATTGGAAAATACTGTGGCAGGTAAGTTACAACTATGCCTAAGTTGGAAGAAGAGCGATAGAAATGAAGTCATGTATTAGGCCTAATGTGTTGAAACCCAATGGTAGGTCAGTATTCGGCTCCCTCATCTATAAACCTATTATTCCTTGGAGTTCCATGGGTTTATTCACAGCACCATCTTCTTCCTTACACACTAAGCAAATATCTGTTTTCTCACTTTGATTATCCAACAGCTAGAACAGTGCCTAGCACATAGTTTTTAAAATCAATTATTAACAGATTTCTTGTCTTTCATCAAACAAGAATATATTTAATATATTCTATTCGTGAGACCAAAAAATGGTGGATATAAAGATGACTCCACTAAGGTGCTTATAGCCTAACAAGGGAGATAACATTGCCAAGAAGTATAAAGTCTGAGGTACTCCAAGGTAGAAGGAAAACAATCCCTTTTTGGTAGTAGGAAAGAAGTACCAGTTTTAAGCTGAAAGGGCATGAGTAGAGCTTTGGCATAATCCTGTATTTCCGTATTTACATAGGGTATATAAAAAAGAACACAGTCAAGGACATCCCAAAGGTTCTTTGGCTTAGAAAACTGGAAGAATGAAGTTGTCATTCACTGAATATAAAGACAGAGGAGCAGGGTAGTTGGTAGCCAGGTAAAGTTGAAAGCTCTGTCTCAGACATCTTCAATTTGAGATGAATACTGGACCTCCAAAGGAGATGCCAACTTGGCATTTATGTATTTGCAGCTAGGAATCAAGTGAGAGGTCCAAGTTGGAAATTGAAATGTCATGGAAAAGGTCACCAGAACAATAGGAGAGTAGATGGAGCAGGGAAACTAGTACCCTTGCTTGGCAGCACTAAGACCTGGTCACTATTTTACATTGAGACCAGTTTCCACATGGTAGTGCTTTCACTGGATTCTTTCATTTTCTTTCCTCTACTGTACCACTGGAAAGAACCATGTCTTGCTGAGTTTTGTGCCACAATCTCTGGGTGCAGGGCCTGGTACACAGTGGGTGTACCCTAAAGATCTGTGGAATGAATGGATAAATGTAGATTGCTTGTCAATCCATATGACTCACTTCATGTGTGGCTTGAAGAATTGATCTTAGTGTTTCCCTTAAATCATGAAAACTATCTGTGTGTCATGCTTTATCTCCTGGAAAGCATTTTTTCAGATTCTCTTTATTATATAGATTGGGTTAAACCATTTCAAACCATTTCACATATGGGTAAGCCAGAACCTTGTTTTATGTCCTTTTCTGACTGTGGAGACTTGCCTTAGTGCCGCTGCAGAGTCAGGTGCCAGTTCATGTGTAAGAGCAGCTTTAGGGCTTAGTTTGAGGAGGAGAATTTTAAAGAAAGAGAAGCTGTCACTGTAGTAGACCTGACAAAATGGGCACCATCTTTCTCATGAGGATAGTAGTCTTAGTGGACAGCAGTCAATAACCTACTGTAATTCTGTGAAAATGCATGGTCGTGGGAACCTGCTTGTGCTGGGGGAGATGATGCTTGAAATCATCGGTGACCACAGAGGAGTGACTGCTTGCTGTGGCACCTCTTGTGGTACTGGAACTGGACATTTTTTCTATGAAGACTGCTGTTGCTGTTGTCCTTCTGCTCATGACCAGGGACATGGCTTGACAGGTACCTAGCATACTGGGATGAAGCTCTGAATGATTTCAGCAAAGAATCTTACTATCAAATAAAAAGAGATGATGACATTGCAAAACCACTGAAATCGCCAAACATTTGCATCACTTTTTCATATTGCTTAAATTTTGGATACATAAAAGAATCTTGGATTATAAGTATTATTGAACTGAACTTCAAAAGTATTTTAGAATTACAGAAAGTATTTTCCTTTAGTGAATGGAAAATTCAGAAGAGTTTTTAAATTACTATTTTATAGTCTTGAATTAGTTTCCTTTTCCCCCAACCAGCTGTTCTTTATTTAGCTAGTTTCTCCAGCTAGGTTTTGTGAGGGTAAGTCTTGAGTGCAGTAGAGCTTATTATCTGGTGTTTATAATGATCTGTTCTTCAGTGCAGACATTAAGTGTAGTAATAACTAGGAGGTGGAAGTGTGAATTAAGTGTCCTCAGAACATATCATGGTAATATAAAGAGGGATAATAGGGATAAAGAATTCATGCAAAGAGAACTAAAAGGTATAAAGCAGTCAGTGTGAACTGGCGCAGTCCCGAGTACTGCACAATTCACCAAGTCACTATAATGTTAGTACCAGTTTACATGGGGGTACACAAGAACAGATTACAAAGCTTGCCCAGAATCACACAGTTAATCAGAGTAGGGCCAGTATTTTGTTTCTCAGGTTCTCGTTATTATGTAGATTGGGTTAAACAATTTCAAAACTGTTTTACTCTCCTTCCCTCCTTAAAATAATTCCTTAGTATCATCTAATGTTCAGTAAATTTGTCCCACTGTCTTATTTCTACAGTATATTCAAATCAGAATCCAAACAAGGTTCACTCATTAGTCTGGTTGTTTTGAATCTTAAACCTCTTAATTTTGTCATTATTTTTTTACTTAATTCAGAAGGCAACCATGGTATTGGGTGGCTCTGGGAATATTTGGCTTTTCTAATTTGTCATTTTATGGTTAGGCTGATTAGAAGTGGAGCTTAGATTTGTTGTAATTTTCTTCCCCTTTAATAAGTTCCTTTCATTACAAGTTAGGTCTCTTCCCAATTTTGCCATTTAAATTTAAAAAAAAATTCATAGCTAGGTGTTGGTGTTTTTTGTTTGTTTGTTTGTTTTTGGGGAGAGATGGAGCCTTGCTGTGTCATTCAGGCTGGAGTGCAATGGCACAATCTCAGCTCACTGCAACCTGTCTCCCAGGTTCAAGTGATTCTCCTGCCTCAGCTTCCTGAGTAGCTGAGATGACAGGTGCAAGCTGCCATGCCAGGCTAATTTTTTATATTTTAGAAGAGATGGGATTTCACCATGTTACCCAGGTGGGTCTTGAACTGCTGACCTCAGGCAGTCCACCCGCCTCGGCCTCCCAAAGTGCTGAGATTACAGGCATGAGCCACTGCACCCAGTCGTGTTATTTCCTAAAAGCATGTATTTAGAATGGTTGTGATATTTGTACCCATGTGGAAGGGGCAGTGTGACTGTCCTGGCTCTGGCAGGTGAGTGGAGCAGGACACTGTGGGGAAAGCTACAGCCCTCATTCTTTACAGGCCTCCTGCTGTCCCCCAATCCCTGCTACAGCTCACAGTGAGCAGAGTCACGTCGTGGTTGGTGTGTAGATATCAGCTGCTATGCGTAGGCAGTCACAGGCCTGACTATGTAAATGATTCTGTCAACCCCTTGTCAGTAAGATGAGACACTTTCTCAGCACTGGAGATGTGATGCATTGAATTTGTAATGTCATTAAAGCTGCGTGTTTATCACAGGACTGTTGAAAACTGTTGGGGGAAGATAGAGAATTGATGGGCCTGAGAAGAGCAGACATGCAATACCAGATACTGGAGGTGGGGACTTACTTACAAATTCAGTAGAGTGAGTGTTGATTCCATTTCTCCAAGACATACAACAGCATTAACACTATGGATGGAGGATGCTGGGGGACAAAAGGCATGGTGACTTCTGCTCCCATCTAGATTACTCAGGGGCTTTGAGTTTCATCTAGATTGCTCAGGTAAATGTGTCAAAAAGTTCATCTTATACTTGGTTAATTTTATTTTTTGCTTTTCTTTTTTATTGGATGATTTCAGGCAAATAGTAAAATTATGCAAATGGAAAAGAAGACCTTATAATGAGAAACCTAAGTCCTCTGCTCCATATTTAGTTCTTCGTTCTTTAGGTCTCCTGGAATGACCTTCATAAATCTGAACATGTGTATTTTTTTTACTATATTTCAATGTATCAGTATTAGACATTTTTTCAACTTTCTGCTCTGAAATTGGTGACTTAGCTTACTTATACTACCCTTGTCTTTTGTTTCTTGATGATTATATTATTATTTTTGGCTTGGCTTTCTACTGGTTCTCTTTCAAACTTAAATAATAGATGGAAGCCTCTGAGTCTTGTTCTGTCAGCATTCACCATTCTTTTTCGATTCTGGCAGTGCAGTGTTTAAATAGTGCCCCTTCCCTTACCTCATTCTGCCCTGTGTTCCAGCTTTCCCTATGATACCTTTACTCTCACACATACAACGCTGGGGCATTCACCTGCTGTTCCAAAAACATATTTGAGTCTCCGGTTTTGTTCACAGGATGATTCTAACTGTTGAAAACCAGTAAGTCGCCCCTACGTAGTTATGATTAAAAACATTAATATTGTTTACTGCTCCCTGTTCCTCATTTTCACAGCTTTATTGAAATCAGTAGGTGTCTGATTATTCTCTTCCTTTTATCTTTACCATTAGGAATTAATTATGCTTTTATTTCTTTGCTGTTATTGGAAAGGAGTCTTGAGAGGGAGCAGAAGCCATTAAGTGTTTGCTTTGTCTGTCATCTGGAACCTAAATGCCACAGTAACTTGCTTACTAGTCAAGGTCGTGTGAGGATCCTGGGGAGAATGCAGAGGTGGAAAGCACGCCCTGTGTGTAGCATGTGCGCCGAGCATGCTTTGGGGTCAAACAGATATGGGTATGAGTCCTTCTATCATGATTATGTTGGGCCGGTTTCCAACATCATCAGAAGTCTAACTGAATCCAGAAAAGGCTGGGTCATTGCTGCATGTTAACCATGTCCCATTTGTAGGAAAGTTGACATTTCTGGAAACTTCACCCTGACTACTAGTTCAGCTCTGTTGACAGAGCTCTAGGGGTTAGGAAGCCCATGCAATGGGCTCTGTTCCCTCTGTAACAGCTCTACCCCCAGGTTCTATGAATCTAGGCACTGGTGTAACCCACTGAGAACATACTTTTTCATGAACTTTCAGGTGTCTACACTCTACTTTGATTGCCCTCTCTGCTTCTAGTGTTCTAGGAGAGTATGCCTAAACGTATTGAGCGCCTAAACAGAATTCAATGGAAATAATAAATTAGTTAGCATAACAACACAGTATCTTCAGCTTTGTATATAGCAGTCCTGCTTTCCCAGTAGTGAAATATATCACCTATATCATATGACGTTTCTCCATACCTTTTTTCTCTCAATTATGTAACTCTTGAGAAATTTTCAAATAGTAGGGAATAAAAAGCAGGCATATATGCCACATTTAATTCCATGATGTTCAAAAGTCTTACCCAATCCACTAGATTTCTAATAGAATTTGAATGGGAAATTGGGGCCTTCAGCTGGGATTTATACCTTCAGCAGGTACCGTTGGGCAGCTTTTGTTCAAGCATTTTATGATGACATTGTTCATGGCATAATAAAGTCTTAGAGAAGAGAAGAGGCCCTGACTGGAGGAAGAAATGCAAAATGCAACTTTCTAGGCCATCAACAGTCAGCAGGCAGACCATTGAGGTTCAGTGTGATTAGGGGTGGGAGAGGTTAAGACTTGTTTTCCTCTGTTGGACCTCAGTGCTTCCTGTGTGACTCAGATAGAGGAGGCCTAGCATCAAAGTGAGTACATTGGTCTCCTGATGGTAACTTCTGGGCTTTGATTTCCACATCGTCCCAACTCCTGAGTACCCCATGTGTCTTCTTGGGCGTTGGGCATTTGGTTTAGTGTTCATCCTCAAAGGCCATGTTCCCTGTTCTCCATCTGTCTTCCTGTGTATCTGGCAGACATAATTTTAAGAACTATTTCTTCACATCTGCAGTGTAGCATATCATGATGTTTTGTTAGTATAAATATATACGTAGATTAAATTATCAAAATAAAATAGAATGTCACCTGTGTGGCGGAGACAAATAGTGCTCACCAAATATCTTGTGTGCTCATGCACATTCACAGTGCCCCCTGCAGTTAGGTTGCAGCCATGTGACCAGGTCTGGATAATCGTCTGTGAGAGGAAGGGCCTGTATTACTTCCAGGTCAAGGCACTTAAGAGTTGGTGTGACTCTACTACCTCTCTCCTCACCTTCTGTGGTAGCCTTGGAGGCTTTGTGTGGAAACATGGCACCACGTGACACAGAGAGCCTGATCCCTTTGACACTGGATGGAGGAGAGTTTCTGATGATCAGCAGGGGACTTTGTGTGGGTTTATTGGGTTGAGTCATTGAAGCCTTGGGGTTTATTTCTTAGAGCAACATAGCCTAGTATTACTCTAATTAACATAGTTTTTGAGAGCTAAAAGAGAGCCAAATATTTATCATGCCTCAGCCTTTGACTTTGTAGATGAAGAAGCATGCTCAGAGGGTACAGAGGGCGTTAGTGGTAAAGTCTGGATGGGACCCGAGTTTCCTGATGCCAGGGCTCCATCTTCTGCCATCAGGCCTGTCAGGTAGTAGAAGACACCTGTAGCAAGATCTCCAGACTTAAACTGGAATCACAGTTTATACCCTACGATTTTATATCATCAGGCACATTACAAAGCGGTTTTAAAATGACTGTTAACTGAACAATCCTCTGGTGTTCAAATTGAGTCTTGGAGTCATTGATGAGATAGCCATAGGCTTTATAATTTCTCATTTAGTATGTGCTTGCCAAAAGCTAGTTAGCATGTGGATAACTTCCAAAAGTTGCTGGTGCTCTAATGGACGTAGTCTGTGGAGTAGCAGGGGTTAGATTGGATGAAACTGTTTTTTGTAACTGTGACTGGCGCCTAGGCTGGGCCAGGGGAAGGAAGCGAGGGGAGAGGGCCATGAGTGTGAGATAGCACTTCCTGCTGTGTCTTTCTCAGGTGTAGCTGCCACAGCCCAGCAGCTGTGCTGTGTCAGCTCCTCCTCTGGCCTGTGTTAAGGAAGGGGAAATAAATGCTTTGGAGACTTGTTTCTGTTGCCCATGATGGTACCAATCACTCACTTGCAGATGTGGCCCACAT
Source organism: Callithrix jacchus (assembly GCF_049354715.1). Lineage (NCBI taxonomy): Eukaryota > Metazoa > Chordata > Mammalia > Primates > Cebidae > Callithrix > Callithrix jacchus. The sequence goes on from NC_133518.1 coordinate 77,700,831, forward strand.
CTGCCTTGTCATCTCCAGGGGTAATCTTCCACCCCCCACTGGTCAGGTCTAAGTGTTGTGAGAAAATAAATAAGAGCTGCTAGGTTGTGTGTGAGACCCACTGTGAAGAATCAAAGCCCTTCTCAAAAATTAGAAATAATTTGTGTTTCTAGTCAGTTACACAGAGACTCCTTTGAGGATTAATCACCATTTTTTAAAGTAGAAAGAACATGGTACTTTAATAAAATGAGTTAATGATCTTTCTTCATTTAAGATTTATTATCATTTTAAACAAACAAAAATTTTATTGTAAGAACTTACTAGAAACTCAAAAAGTTTCTGTTTCAAACAGTAACATTTCTTTGTTTTTACTGTCTTTTGTTTCAGACACTTAAATTGAGCTAATGAATTAGCAAATACTTCTGATTATATCCTTCTCTTATGCTGGAAGTCAGATCACCTTGTATGTAGAAAAAATATGCCGTATGATTTGTGAAATAACTGTGTATGCATAGAGTCCATTTGCTCGAGGTCTCCTTAGAGCTTTTTGTAGCTCTTTGAGAGTCTGCACTAACATGGTGGCATTAACCTGTCCAGTTAATGAACCTGGTGTCACAATGGGGATGCTTCAGGGTAGTTCTTTCTATGGGATTGGTAGATCAAATCAGAGTTGGGACCAGGTGCATTTAATGGTGCGATGGGAGGTAGGACACAGCTCTGGTTGAGTTCACTTTGTGATGGGGAAAGGCTCAGGAGGAGACAGAACTGGGAGAGCTGGGGAGAGAGCCTGGAAACTCATGGAGGATAGGTGTGTGGGCTGCAGAAAGTAGGGTGGAGAGGACCGATCTTAAAGCTGGAAGATATCTCACAAGAGTTTTTTTTTAATTCTGTTTTACTTAGTATTGGTATTTTTGTTAATAATGGAAGGCCAATATTAATCAAAAGCTGTTGGGTATTCATTAATTTGCTTCAAAATCATATTTTGAATGTCAGGAGCCTTCTGGGAAAATATGAAGGGGGTGGAAGGGCAGCAATAGGGGGCTCACAAATTTAATAAGGTTCTTAGCCCTTGAAGAAAAGCCCAAAAGATGAGCTAAGTCCTATATGAGTAACTAGGGTACTATAGAGGGTGAGAAATAATGGGAATACATCTGTCTTGGAGGAGGGGGCTATGAAAAGAAAAAGACTTCCTGAAGACTTGCTTCCCTCTCTTGGACCAAGTGCTTCCTGGGTGACTCAGATAGAGGAGGCCTGGCATCAAAGTAAGTGCGTTTGACCCTTGAAGAAGGACTGGAGTTTTTAGTGGTTTGACACATAGGTCTGGGCAGCAGGGAGCATCCTGGGTAAAGTAATATGGACAGAAGAGGGAACATGTTTTCACAACCCCAAACTGAGACCTGTGGTGGGCAGTGGAGGAAGAGACTGTTTCGCAGATAATTTTACTTCAATGTTGCTAATAACATTGAATAGAATGTGGTGTCCAGGAATATCATCTCCTGTTGTCCCAACAACCCTGGGAAAAGCATATTCTTATCTGTTTACAAAATGGGAGAACCAAGGCTCTAAAAATGTGTTAAATAATTTGCTCAGGTTATACAGAATAACAGGTGAATTCAAACTCAGGCACAGCAGCCCTAGAGTCGAGACGAGTAAGCAGGGCAGCACACTGCCCTTGGTACTGAAAACAAGGACATCCGGGTGCCATGGGATAGAAGAGATAAAATTAGGACCATCTTGGAAAATCCAGCACCTGTGCTTGCTAAAACCTGGGATGTGTTCAGGGATGGGAAAGGAGTAGGGTTTAAGTCAGCATATGAGAAGTGTGCAGTTGGGACAATACAGTAGCCAACTAGCCACATGTGGCATTCCGCACTTTGAATATGTCTTGTCCCCACTGAGGTGCAGTCTAAGTGTAAAATAAATGCTAGATTTCAAAGATCAAGTATAAAAAAAGAATGTAAAATAGCTCAATAATTTTTATATTGATTACACATTGAAATGTTTCCAAAATTACATCTTAAATAAAATATTTTTAAAGTTAATTCCACCTTTTTTTTTTACTTTTTAGAACGTTTTAAATTATGTACGGGGCTCACATTATATTTTTTTGGACAGTGCTGGTCTGAAATGTAAGATTAAGCAGTTTGGGATTTATAAAAAAGTAAGCTTTCTTTCCCAATTTTGTTTAGGATTATTCCTTTTTTATATGTGGTTTTTAGGTATCTGTAAGAGCCAGCTAAAGTTTTAGCTAATTAGTCAGATATAGGCCTTTACTATCAAATATTGTTGTCTCTGCACATGAAGGTGGTCTCTGAGTCATGCCTCAGTGTTGTCTTTATTACACAGTATAAAAGAAAAAGCCTCCTGTATCCATGCCATATTCATGACAGAGAGTTTATGCATCTCAGGACAGAATGAACTCTTTCATGTTTCCCTGAAGTTAATGGTTGACCAAATACATCACGACCTTTGAAATAACACATGGCTTTAGAATGGCCCCCATTCCCAATTTGTATCACATCATTGGCACCATAAAGTTATCAGACATTCACCTGTGGGGTCTGCCTTTAGAAATGGTCAGGAGAGTTTGATATTACAAGTATGTTTGTAATATAGAAAAAAGGGAATCATGCTGATGCTCTTATTTGCTTTTTAACTTGTGGCCCTTCAAAGATTGTAGAGTTATTAATTTGGAGATTCGAATATGTTCTCTCCATGATCCCATTTTCTTTAATAACAATTTTTTGCTAGGTTGCTTTTATGACTCTAATTTCCTTATCTTATTTGCTTTTCCACTGCAAATGTCAGAAGCTCAACTTCTGGGCCCTGATAAAGCTTTTGTGGTGTTAATTCTTGACCTGACCTTCATTCCTCAGACCTCTGGCTCAAGAAAGCATTACTTTGGCATTACATGTGCATAGAATTCAGGACTTGAAAGGGAGCAAGGAGGAAAGTTTCCACAGAAATTTGTAAAAGTAGCTTTCTTTAACTACAGTAATTCAGGTATATACAAAATCCTTTAGCCAGAAATACCCTGAGAATGCAGAGGAGGTAAGAACAGATGAACAACCTGGGAATCAGACTTTCTTCTTTGCTCCGTGCTGTGCTGGTGGAATGACAACTTACTTATTCTCTTGGGCTCCTTCGGTGCCTGGGAGCAGGTTCCTGCCTCAGGGTTAAAGAGCTGCCTTCCCCTCCTGACTCAGCTTCTGAAGCCAACAGTTCCACCTCCTGGTCCATTTCCAAGGCTGATACCTAGAGAAGGAAATTCATCAACAACCGTTCCCTGTCAGGGTGACTTATAATGAGCCTCGTCTCCCAGATGGGGAGATTCCTGTCCTAGCCTAGAGACTTTTTTTTGATGGAAACTGGATTGAAGCCTTCAATCGCCAGGAGAGACAGCCTCCCTGGCCTGATCCCAGCCCTCTGTGCTCACCTTCCCCCTGCTGGTTTGACTCACAGACTCCCATTCTGTGTCAGCTTCTCCTCTATCAGTGGATGTGGGCCTAAGACTCAGGACTCCTTCCCTGCTAATTCTTATGCCTCAGGCTGGAAGGGCCTAGCTCCAGCATGTCCAGCTGGATCTGGCTCTCCAGATATGGTGATGTGCCCAGTAGGTTGGCAGGATCTTTGTTTCTGACCCCCTCTGGAATTAGTACTAGCATGATGTGAAAACAGAAGACACCAAACAACTCAGTGATAAAGTTACAAAAACTGCTAAAGGCAGTACCTAATCATTTATAGTCAAAGTCTTCTACCGATATTGGAAAGATGATCTTAGCTGCTCCAACCAAAATTCAAATGCATCCATCAAAACCTCTTCCAAACCTTAAACAATACCCTTTGAAACCAGAAACTTTAGAAGGAATAAGACCTATAGTTTTAGACTATAGAACAAGAGGCTTCATTATTCCCTGTACAAGCCCATATAACACTTACCCTTCACATAAGAAAACCAAATGGTAGAGGATGGAGGGTTGTGCGAGAACTGAGATAAATTAACAGTATTCCTTACAATCTGGTAGTGCCAAACCCCCATATGTTGTTGACTGTAATATCAAAAAGTTAAATTCTTGGCCAGGCGTGGTGGTTCATGCCTGTAATCCCAGCACTTTGGGAGGCTGAGGCAGGCAGATCACCTAAGGTCAGGACTTTGAGACCAGCCTGGCCAACATGGCAAAACCCTGTCTTGGCTAAAAATGCAAAAATTAGCTGGGTATGGTGGTGCACACCTGTAATCCCAGCTACTCAGGAGACTGAGACAAGAGAATCTCTTGAACCCAGGAGGCGGAGGTTGCAGTGAGCCGAGATGGCACCACTGCTCTCCAGCCTGGGCAACAGAGCAAGACTTTATCTAAAAAAGAAAAAAATACAAATTATTTACTATGATAAATTTATATAATACATTCTTCAAAATTCAGGTAAATAAAGATAATTTCTCTGTTCCTTCACTTGGGAAGACAGAAATACACATGGAGAGTCATGCCTCAGGGAAACTCTGAGAGCCCCACTTACTTTTTACAAATATGAAAAGCAGGTTTCTCAGATGTTGACTTCTATAAGAAATCTATTTTAATACAACAGATAGATGATTTGCGTCTCTGCTCAGAGGATAGGCAATCCTCTATAGAGGATGAGATTCACTTGTTAAAACAGCCCTAAAGGGACACAAGGCCTCAAGAAAAACAAAAACATTAGTTTTGTCACACAAAGATATTTGGGTAATTTAATATCAAAGGAAGGTCATTTTATCCACCTAGACAGTATATTGGCCCTCCCTACCCCCAAAACTATAAAACAACTAAAAAGATTTCTGAGAGTGACCAGATACTATCAATTAAATTTCAAACTTCTCCCTAAAAACTCAGCCTCTATATACTCTTCTAAACAAGATAAACCAGACCCCCTGAAATGGAATACGAAAAATCAGTTAACATTAAAAGAGGTTAAAAAGAGTGTTATAAATGCCCCAGCTTTGGGACATCCACATTATGATATTTCATTTTCATTGTTTGTTCATGAAAATCATAAAAATTTCTTGGGGCATTCTGACACAAAAACATGGAGAACAAGAGCGACCTGAAGGATACAAGACCTGAAGGATACAAGAAATGGCCACCTCACATGAGGACAGTAACTGCCACTGCCCTATTAGTAAGAACAACCAAAGAAATAGTGATGGGCTTTCCAATCACTGCCTTTGTTCCACATTCTGTGGAAGCACTTGTGAATTCATAGCACACTCAACATTGTTCTATCAGCAGATTCGCTTCTTGTGAAGTTCCTCTTCTTTCTATACCTCACATTACAATCTCTAGGTGTAATCATCTATACCATGCCACTCTTCTGCCTCTACCATCAGATGACATGCTGCATGGTTGCATAATCTTAAGCAACCAGCTTTGCTGTTCTAGGACAGATCTACAAGCTTAGTAACACTGATGATATGTGGCTTGCAGATAAATATTACTTAAAATTAAATCTGGGACTTCTTGTACAGGTTACAGTACAATATCTTTAACTGTAAAACAAGAATTACTTACCTTCCAGAAGCCACCTTGGCTCAACAAATAAGATTGATAACATTAGGCCGGGCGCTGTGGCTCATTCCTATAATCCCAGCACTTTGGGAGGCTGAGGCAGGTGGATAATGAGGTCGGAAGTTCAAGACCAGCCTGGCCAAGATGGTTAAACCCCATCTCTACTAAAATACAAAAATTAGCCAGGTGGGGTGACAGGCACCTGTAATCCCAGCTACTTGGGAGGCTGAGGCAGAGAATTGCTTGAACCCTGCAGGCAGAGTTTGCAGTGAGCTGAGATTGTGCCTCTGTTCTCCAGCCTGGGCGAATTGAGACCACACACAAAAAAAGATTGATAACATTAATTAGGGCCTGTTAACTGACCAAAAAACTCTGCTAATATGCATATAGAGAGCAGAGATACTTTCAGAATAGCTCAAAATTTTTAAATGCTGCAAAACAAAAAGGGGTTTTAACCTCTTCTGATCAGTCCATTTGAAAAAGATACCTTATTATGTAATTGATAAAAGCCATATTATTACTAAAATGTCTGGTCATTATTAAAATCCCAGTTCATTCGAAATTAGATACTCCAAAAAACAAACAAACAAAAATCACTAGCCAATAATATAGCAAAAAAAAAAAAAAAAAAAAAAAAAGCTGCTCTTTCTGCACAGCAAAAGAAACTATCAAGAGAGTGAATCAGCAACTAACAGAATGGGAAAAAATTTTTGCAATCTACCCATCTGACAAAGGACTACTATCCAGAGTCTATGGAGAACTTAAACAAATTTACAAGAAAAAAACAACCCCATCAAAAAGCAGGCAAAGGAAATGAGCAGACACTTTTCAAAAGAGGGCATTTATGCAGCCAATAAATATATATATGAAAAAAACCTCATCATCACTGGTCTTTAGAGATATGCAAATCAAAACCACATTGAGATACCATCTCACACCAGTTAGAATGGCAATCATTAAAAAATCAGGAGACAATAGATGCTGGAGAGGATGTGGAGAAATAGGAACGCTTTTACACTGTTGGTGGGAGTGTAAATTAACCATTGTGGAAGACAGTGTGGCGATTCCGCAAGTATCTAGAAATAGAACATTATTTGACCCAGAAATCCCATTACTGGATATATACCCAAAGGATCATAAATCATTCTATTATAACGGCACATGCACACATGTTTATTGTGGCACTGTTCACAATAGCAAAGACTTGGAACCAACCCTAATGCCCATCAATGATAGACTGGATCAAGAAAATGTGGCACATATACACCATGGAATACTATGCAGCCATAAAAAGGATGAGTTCATGTCCTTTGCAGGGACATGGATGAAACTGGAAACCATCATTGAGAAAACTGACACAAGAACAAAAAACCAAACACCACATGTTCTCACTCATAAGTGGGTGTTGAACAATGAGAACACAGGGACACAGGGAGGGGAACATCACACACTGGGGCCTGGGGATGGGGGACTAGGAGAGGAATAGCAGCAGGTAGGGGGACTGGGGAGGGATAGCATTAGTAGAAATACCTAATGGAGATGATGGAGTGTTGTATGCAGCAAACCACCACTGGGACACGTGTATACCTATGTAACAAACCTGCACTATCTGCACATGTACCCCAGAACTGAAAGTGTAATTTTAAAAAAGCTGCTCTAAATACATCTAAACAAACAAAATAATCTATATTAACTTCTAAACAATCTATATTAACTTCAATCTGTATTAACTTCTAACATCAATGACCTAAAGAACATTAAATTTGATGTGAAACTTTTTAAGTAAAGAACTCCAAAATCCAAACAAACAAAAAACCAAAAAACTAAATAGGAGGAAGAACATATTCTCCCTAAGATAAGGTATGATATGGGCCAAACAATGTTCTTCGGCTTCCTGCTAAATTAAACTTATATATATGATTGAACTCACTGGAGTCCTGATAACATAGTTGAGAAAAACAGTATTTCTAAAACACTTTCCCAGCCATAGTTCATAGGATATATAATGACATCACATTTGCCCAAAATGTAATACAAAAAATTAACAGTTTCCAAAGAAGTTTTCCCCTTTTAAAGGCCCCTTTGGAGCATGACACTTAGATTTTATTCAGCTACCACCATCACAAGAATGTGAATGTGTTCTAGTGATAATATACATATGTTGTTACTGAGTCATAACATTTATACACAGAAGAACAGTGGCCTTCATAGTAAGTAAAATTATCTTTAAAAAATTATTCTAACTTCAGGAATTTCCCTGGAACTTCTTAGCAACAGAGGCACTTGCTTTACTAGACAGATAATTCAATCAGTAAAATCAGTATATAAAATTTGGCTCGTCCTCCAACATATCCATTATACTTATTATCTCCATTCATCTGGTTAATAAAACACACAAACTAAATAATAAAACTCAATTGACAAATTAACTGAGGCTTTAAAAATTCCTTGGCCAAAAGCTCTTCCATTGAGTTTGTATAACCTAAGATCAATCCCTTTTAATAGACATCACTTGTCTCCATTTATAATTATAACAGATAAACCTATAAAATTCACTCAAAAAATTATACATCTCTAATATTAAAGGGAGACATATGCAACTATTACAATGGCAGCTAACTAAAAATTATAACTTTTTAGTGAAAAATTATTTTCATGGTGAGCTCCTGAGAGACAAAAATTTAAAGACCATGAATTTCAACCAAGAGATTTTATTTACTAAAATCAGTATCTTTTTTTATTTTTTGAGATGGAGTCTCACTCTGTCACCCAGGCTGGAGTGCAATGGCACGATTTCAGCTCAATGCAACCTCCACCTCCCTGGTTCAAGCGATTCTCCTGCCTCAGCCTCCTGAGTAGCTGGGATTACAGGCACATGCCACTGCGCCTGACTAATTTTTGTATTTTTAGTAGAGACGAGGTTTCACCATCTTGGCCAGGCTCGTCTCGAACTCCTCACCTCAAGATCCACCTGCCTCAGCCTCCCAAAGTGCTGGGATTACAGGCGTGTGCCACCGCGTCCAACCAAAGCAGTATCTTTTTAAAGGACTCTCTCCAATCGAAGTAAAAGGGATATTATTAGGTAATTCTTACTAGTAACTGTTGCACTGCGGAATTAGAAGACATAGATTCTTAGATTCATATATCTTATCTCCTGAATAGTTGGTTTCACCAGAAGGTAATCTTCACTATTAGGTAGGTCAATGCTGGGCCAAAAAAAAAAAGATGACATCTGAATCAGTCAGCCTTCCCAAGACACTAGACTAGGCCAAAATCTAAACAAATCCCTGTTATTAATAATCGTTAGTAGATGAAAAATACTTTCTTTTGTAAGATCCCATTGAATTTATTTCTTTTCACCTCTCCCCTAATCATTATACTTTAATGCTACTCTTATCAGCTGTTACCCATAAAACAATCTCTTCTTACAGTGGGCACAAGACTATGCTAGTAGACTGCAAAAAGACACTTGCTGGGTGTGTGACTTCATGCCTTTTCTGGAGGTTCTGTCCTACCATGATAGATATCCCCTCTCCAAAGACTAAATAAAATAGCAAAAATATATGTGTGTTTTTCAAGAACAGTTACTGGTACTTAGAACTAATATGACTAAAAATAATATATGTCACTCATCTGTTAATGAAACCTTACAAAATAAAAGACATTAAACTTTTTCGATAAAAACTCTGATTCATTCGCTTTAACAGTGGCACTGCTCCAAGAGATAAGACAATAACAATTTCCCAACTAAAAGATAAGACAGCTCAATTTCAAGATGATACAACACAATTATGAACAATTTTGTCTGGTTTACCTACTCCTCTGGTCAGCTTAGTCAGCTTGCCCCTTTATATTGAGAACAGAAAAAAATCACACCAAAGATACCTGGCCAAATAACATACAAAAAATAAAATAGATACTCCCAAAACAGTATATTCATGCCATTATATTACAAAGTATGGATTGACATGCCACTAAATAGACACAATGACCAAGAATTTTTGGTTAGCTCCAAAAAGAACAGCTTGGCTGTGTGATGCCGGTATATGGCCATAGTTACCTCTAAGATGGTTAGGGCAGTGTTCTTTGTGTTATGGGTTATACTTGGACATAACCATATTAAAGCATATCCTTTCAAACCCTCACAAACCTTCCTCATTTGTAATCTTACCAGGTTTATTCAAAATTCAGTTGATTAAATCATTTAGCTTTCATCTTTGTGCCACAACTAGATATTAAAAATGTCATTGAATATAGAGTCCCTAACCAAATACACAAAAAGACCCTAAATGATAGCTACATGGATATCTTATTAAACGGTAAAGTAACTCCTGTAAAAAGGCTGTATTACAGAACCATATGACTTTAGACATACTCCAGTCCAGGGGAGAACACGCGCTATCATAAATATCAATACTCCAAATCAAATAACATTACTAAATTAAAAACCCAAATAATAATCGTTTAAAGCCAAAACTCTCCCTGAGCAATTGCCTAAGCAACTAGTTTAAGTCTTGGGAAACTTGCTGACAAAAGTTATTACATATTCTAAAATTATAATCATATATTTTATCCTGTTTTTGTCTTCAACATTTATTTACAATAGAGTCAACATATGATTAAAAAGACTAAAATAACGGTTAGTCAAAAAGATTACATTAATTAGAGATACAGCCATTTAGTCTGACCCCGGTAACAAAGTCACTTTCTTCACATTACTTTTTTTTTTTTTTTTTTTTTTGAGACGGAGTTTTGCTCTTGTTACCCAGGCTGGAGTGCAATGGTGCGCGATCTTGGCTCACCGCAACCTCTGCCTCCTGGGTTCAGGCAATTCTCCTGCCTCAGCCTCCTGAGTAGCTGGGATTACAGGCATGTGCCACCATGCCCAGCTAATTTTTTTATATTTTTGGTAGAGATGGGGTTTCACCATGTTGACCAGGATGGTCTTGATCTCTTGACCTTGTGATCCACCCACCTCGGCCTCCCAAAGTGCTGGGATTACAGGCTTGAGCCACCACGCCTGGTCTCTTCACGTTACTTTAAATTCAGCCTGTACTCATCAGCTTTATAACTTATCTAATTATTCATTTCCAGGCGCATGACATTCTAGAAATGAGACTTCATAGCAAAGTGGAACTAAAAGTCATAAACATAAAAAGAGTAAAATCTACTGGGTTCATCTAGGATGCTTTCTTTGAAAGATCTTGATATAAAGGGGAAAATAGGAAAAGAAAAAAATTAAAAGCTGTTGAAACTTCCAAAACACTTTAAGCCTTGAGGGAGATGTGACCGTGATCTGAGTCACATAACATGTGGTTGCAACTTCTGCTTCTTAGATTGCGAATTAACTCTCTCATTGTTCTTATTTTATAAATGACTAAGAGGGATCAGAGACTAGACCTCCTGTCCTTCAAATCACAGACCTTTATTCTAGATCACCAGCCTCCTTTATTGTCCTACACTTAACTCAGACCAGGTGATGCCCAAAACCTCAAGTCTGTTACAACCTTAGCATAAAATGTTAAATATACCTTTCTCAGAAAAAGATCTTCTCGACCAACTGGATCATTATAACTAAATTATTAAAAAGTGTTAAGATTCTATTCAACTTTCTACTTTATATAAATAACCTCCAAAACTTCTCCACTTTGGATTACTGACTTCCATTCTTTAAAAATCTATATTCCCGAGAGGACTCAAGATGGCGCTGTGAGAACAACCCAGGATTGAGGCTCTCGTTGGATGCGCGGAGAGGGTGAGTTGGGGATGCATTTCCAGACGGACCTTTGTTGCCCACAGAACAGGGAAATTTCCAGATATAAAACAAACGCGGGATGCCAGCCAGAGATCTTGACTGGTGTAGCCAGCAGCCGGTGTGGCTGCGGCCCACGCCGGAGCGCAGAGGTGCTTCACACAGTTCCGCACAAAAGCGCACTGTTCTGGGTGCCCTGTTGAACTGACAACCTGAGACCTGAGAGGGCTGAACTTGAGACTGAACGGGACTTGAACAGTGAGCCAGCCCAGGACAAAGCGTTAGGGGTAGCGCAGTGTGACAAAACGGCGATTCCAAACGCTCGCTGTTAGGAGATTCCCTTAAAGTGCAGCTCCGTGCGGGAGGGGCGCCCGCCATTACCGAGGCAATCAGCCCCTACTGAGGTACACGCCCATTGCTGATGCAGCCTGCCGTTGCCGAGGCAACCTGGTACAACAGAGAGACTCCGCCACAGGGCGGAGCCCGTGGCTGCAGGGCAGAGACCGCAGCAGAAGGGCAGAGCCTGCAGAAACAGGGCGAACCTCACACCAGCAGGGCGGAGCCTCAACAGGACAAGACTGCCTCCTAGCTGGGCAGGACAAACCAGCGGACACTCAAAAATAAAGCCCCAACCTTTTCAGAAAGAGCAGCTGAGAAAAAAAGGGCTTTTTTAATGAGTTCTGTTGCAGCAAAATTAAACATAGCAGCCTAACAGCCCTGAATGAACATCAGAGCTCACAGCTCAGCACTTGAGCTCCTATAAAGTACAGACTGTCTCCTCAAGCAGCTCCCTGACCCCTCTATATCCAAAAGACTGACACTTGGCAGGCATCATTCTGGGACAAAGATAGCAGAAAAAGAAATTGGTAGCATCCCTACTGTTCCGCAGCTGCTATAGGTGTACCCCAGACAAGCAGGGCCTGGAGTGGACGTCTGCAGTTGTACAGCGAAGGGGCTAGACTGGTAGAAGGAAAACCAAGTAACAGAAATACTTCATCATCAACAATCTGGGTGTCCACCCAGAGACCCAATCGAAAAGTCAGCAACTACTCAGATGACAGGTGGATAAATCCACAAAGATGGGAAGAAAACAGTGCAAAAAGGAGGAAAACACCCGAAACCAGAACACCTCGCCTCCTAGAAAGGACCAAAACTCCTCACCAGCAAGGGAACAAAGCTGGATGGAGAATGACTGTGACGAAATGACGGAATTAGACTTCAGAAGGTGGATAATGAGAAACTTTTGTGAGCTAAAAGAACATGTTTCAAATCGATGTAAAGAAACTAAGAACCTTGAAAAAAGATTTGAGGAAATAATAACAAGAATGGATAACTTAGAGAGGAATATGAATGAATTAAAGGAGACGAAAAACACAATATGAGAACTTCGCAAAGCATGCACAAGTTTCAATAGCCGAATTGACCAAGCAGAAGAAAGAATTTCAGAAGTCGAAGATCAACTCAATGAAATAAAACGAGAAACCCAGATCAGAGAAAAAAGCAAAAAGGAATGAACAAAGTCTCAAAATTGAAAGAGCTAGAGGAGCAAGATCAAAAAAACTCAAAACCCAGCAGAAGACAAGAAATTACTAAGACCAGAGCTGAACTGAAGGAGATTGAGACTAACGAAAAACCCTCCAAAAAATCAATAAATCCAAGAGCTGGTTTTTTGAAAAGATCAACAAAATAGACAGACCACTAGCTAGATTGATTAAAAAGAAAAGAGACAACAACCAAATAGATGCAATAAAAAATGATAAAGGGGAAATCACCACAGATTCCACAGAAATTCAAACCATCATCAGAGAATATTACAAACAACTCTATGCACATAAGCTAGCTAACCTGGAAGAAATGGATAAATTCCTGGACTCCTGTGTCCTCCCAAGCCTAAACCAGGAGGAAGCTGAAACTATGGATAGACCAATAACAAGGTCAGAAGTCAAGGCAGCAATTAAGAGCCTACCACACAAAAAAAGCCCAGGTCCAGACGGGTTCACAGCCGAATTCTACCCGACACACAAAGAGGAGCTGGTACCATTCCTTCTGAAATTATTCCAAATAATCCAAAAAGAAGGAATCCTTCCAAAATCATTCTATGAGACCAATATCATCCTGATACCAAAACCCGGCAGAGACCCAACAAGAAAAGAAAACTTCAGGCCAATATCCATGATGAACATAGATGCAAAAATCTTCAATAAAATATTGGCAAGCCGAATGCAACAGCAAATCAAAAAACTTATTCACCATGATCAAGTAGGATTCATCCCGGGGATGCAAGGCTGGTTCAACATACGCAAGTCTATCAACGTAATTCACCACATAAACAGAACCAAATACAAAAACCACATGATCATCTCAATTGACGCAGAGAAGGCATTTGACAAAATTCAACAGCCCTTTATGCTAAAAACCCTCAATAAACTCGGTATCGATGGAACGTATCTCAAAGTAATAAAAGCTATTTATGACAAACCAACAGCCAATATCATACTGAATGGGCAAAAACTGGAAGCATTCCCTTTAAAATCTGGCACTAGACAAGGATGCCCTCTCTCACCACTCCTATTCAATATAGTACTGGAAGTTCTAGCCAGAGCAATCAGGCAAGAAAAAGAAATAAAAGGTATTCAAATAGGAAAGGTGGAAGCCAAATTGTCTCTATTTGCAGACTACATGATAGTATACCTAGAAGACCCCATTGCCTCTGCCCAAAAACTCCTGAAACTGATAAGCAACTTCAGCAAAGTCTCAGGATATAAAATCAATGTGCAAAAATCACAAGCATGCGTCTACACCAATAACAGACTTAAAGAAAGCCAAATCAAGAGTGAACTGCCATTCGCAATTGCTACAAAAAGAATAAAATACCTTGGAATACAACTCACAAGGAACGTAAGAGACCTCTTCAAGGAGAACTACAAACCACTGCTCACCGAAATCAGAGAGGACACAAACAGATGGAGAAACATTCCATGTTCATGGTTAGGAAGAATTAATATCGTGAAAATGGCTATACTGCCGAAAGTAATTTAAGGAATCAATGCTATACCCATCAAGCTACCATTGACTTTCTTCACAGAACTGGAGAAAACCACCACGAACTTCATATGGAACCAAAAGAGAGCCCGCATAGCCATGTCAATTCTAAGCAAAAAGAACACAGCGGGGGGCATCACACTACCAGATTTCAAACTATACTACAAGGCTACAGTAATCAAAACAGCATGGTACTGGTACCAAAAGAGAGATACAGACCAATGGAACAGAACAGAGGCAACAGAGGCAACACAACATATCTACAACCATACAATCTTTGATAAACCTGTCAAAAACAAGCAATGGGGAAAGGATTCCCTGTTCAACAAATGGTGTTGGGAAAACTGGCTAGCCATGTGCAGAAAGCAGAAACTGGACCCCTTCCAGACACCTTCCACTAAAATTAACTCCAGATGGATTAAAGACTTAAACATAATACCTGGCACAATAAAAACCCTAGAAGGAAATCTAGGCAAAACTATCCAGGACATAGGAGTAGGCAAGGACTTCATGAACAAAACACCAAAAGCATTGGCAACAAAAGCCAAAATAGACAAATGGGACCTAATCAAACTCCACAGCTTCTGCACGGCAAAAGAAACAGTCAATAGAGTGAATCGGCAACCAACAGAATGGGAAAAAATTTTTGCAGTTTACCCATCTGACAAAGGGCTGATATCCAGAATTTACAAAGAACTCAAACAGATTTACAGGAAAAAAACAAACAAGTCCATTCAAAAGTGGGCAAAGGGATAGAGGGGACTCAAGATGGCGCTGTGAGAACAACCCAGGATTGGAGTTCTTCTCGTTGAATCCGCAAACGGTGAGTCAGAGCGGCATTTCCAGACTGATCTTTGTTGCCCACAGAACAGGGAAACTCCCAAGTATAAAAAAGACACGGGACGCCAGGCAGTAGGTCTGCCTGGCGAAGCCGGCAGCCGGGGCGGCGGCGGCCGGCCCTACCCAGCAATCCCCACAGGGCGTGCTTGTCCGGGTGCCCTGTTGAACCGGCAACCTGAGACTTGAGAGGGCTGGACTTGAGACTGAACGTGACTTGTACAGTAGGCCAGCCCAGGGGATTGCAGGGATTGGGATACCCAGTGGGAGGAACAAAACCGCGATTTCAAACTATCCCGAGCAGATGGTCCGAGATGCTCTGTGGGGGAGGGGCGTCCACCACTACCGAGGCAACCCGCCCCAACTGAGATACACGCCCACTGCTGACGCAGCCAGCCGTTGCCGAGGCAACCAGACCCAACTGAGATACACGCCCACTGCTGACGCAGCCAGCCGTTGCCGAGGCAACCCGCCCCAACTGAGATACACGCCCACTGCTGACACAGCCAGCCGTTGCCGAGGCAACCCGTCCCTACTGAGATACACACCCTCTGCTGACGCAGCCTGCCGTTGCTGAGGCAACACGCTACAACAAAGAGACTCTGCCGCAGGGCGTGGCGGAGACCACAGCGGAGCCAGCAGGAACAGCGCGAATCACACAACAGCAGGGCGGAGCCTCGGCAGCCAAACAGTGGCTAGTCTGACTTCTAGCTGGGCAGGACACCTGATCGGACATCCAAAAATAAAGCCCAAACCCCTCAACACAGAGCATTTGAGAAAAAAAAAAAAGGGTTTTTTAATGAGCTGTGTTGCAGCAGAATAAAACATAGCAGCCTAACAGCCCTGAATGAACAACAGAGTGCACAGCTCAGCAATTAAACCCCTATAAAGTACAAACTGTCTCCTCAAGCAGCTCCCTGACCCCTCTATATCCAAAAGACTGACATTAGGCAGGCATCATCCTGGGACAAAGAGAGCAGAAAAAGAAACTGGTAGCATCCCTCGCTGTGCCACAGCTACTAGAGGTGCACCCCAGACAAGCAGGGTCTGGAGCAGACCTCAGCAGTCATACAGCGAAGGGGCTAGACTGGTAGAAGGAAAACCAAGCAACAGAAATACTTCATCATCAACATTCTGGGTGTGCACTCAGAGACCCAAACGAAAAGTCAGCAACTACGCAGACGACCAGCGGACAAATCCACAGAGATGGGAAGAAACCAGCGCAAAAAGGAGGAAAACACCCGAAACCAGAACACCTCGCCTCCTAGAAAGGACCAAAACTCCTCACCAGCAAGGGAGCAAAGCTGGACGGAGAATGACTGTGAGGAAATGACGGAATTAGACTTCAGAAGATGGATAATGAGAAACTTTTGTGAGCTAAAAGATCATGTATTAAATCAATGCAAAGAAACTAAGAACCTTGAAAAAAGATTTGAAAAAAGATTCGAGGAAATGATAACAAGAATGGATACCTTAGAGAGGAATATGAATGAATTAAAGGAGCTGAAAAACACAATACGAGAACTTCGCGAAGCAAACGCAAGCTTCAATAGCCGAATTGACCAAGCAGAAGAAAGAATATCTGAAGTCGAAGACCAACTCAATGAAATAAAACGAGAAACCAAGATCAGAGAAAAAAGCGCAAAAAGGAATGAACAAAGTCTCCAAGAAATGTGGGACTATGTGAAAAGACCTAACCTACGTTTGATAGGTGTACCAGAAGGGGACGAAGAGAATGAATCCCAGCTGGAAAATACTCTTCAGGACATCATCCAGGAAAATTTCCCCCACCTAGCAAGACAAGCCAACACTCAATTGCAGGACATACAGAGAACACCACAAAGATATTCCGCAAGAAGAGCAACCCCAAGGCACATAATCGTCAGATTCAACAGGGTTGAAATAAAGGAGAGAATACTAAGGGCAGCCAGAGAGAAAGGTCGGGTCACCCACAAAGGGAAGCCCATCAGACTCACAGCAGATCTCTCGGCAGAAACACTACAAGCCAGAAGAGAGTGGGGGCCAATATTCAACATTCTTAAAGAAAAGAACTTTCAACCCAGAATTTCATATCCAGCCAAACTGAGCTTCAGAAGTGAAGGAAGAATAAAATCCTTTGCGAACAAGCAAGTACTCAGAGATTTTGTCACCACCAGGCCTGCTTTACAAGAGCTCCTCAAAGAGGCACTACACATAGAAAGGATCAATCAGTACCAGCCATTCCAAAATCAGACTGAATGCTAAAGAGCTTCAACATAATGAAGAATCTACAACAACTAACAGGCAAAACAGCCACTTAGCATCAAAATGGCAGTATCAAATTCACACATAACAATATTAACCCTAAATGTAAATGTACTAAATGCACCAATCAAAAGACACAGACTGGCAAATTGGATAAAAATCCAAAACCCATCAGTGTGCTGTATCCAGGAAACCCATCTCACATGCAAGGATACACAAAGGCTCAAAATAAAGGGATGGAGGAAGATTTACCAAGCTAACGGAAAGCAAAAAAAAAGCAGGAGTTGCAATTCTCATCTCTGATAAAATAGACTTTAAAGCAACAAAGATCAAAAGAGACAAAGAAGGCCATTACATAATGGTAAAAGGATCGATACAACAAGAAGAGCTAACGATCCTAAACATATATGGACCCAACACAGGAGCACCCAGATACATAAGGCAAGTTCTTAATGACTTACAAAAGGACTTAGACTCCAACACAATAATAGTGGGAGACTTTAACACTCCACTGTCAATACTAGACAGATCAACCAGACAGAAAATCAACAAGGATATCCAGGGCTTGAACTCAGACCTGGAGCAAGCAAACCTGGTGGACATTTACAGAACTCTCCACCCCAAATCCACAGAATACACATTCTTCTCAGCACCACATCACACCTACTCTAAAATTGACCACATAATTGGAAGTAAAGCACTGCTCAACAAATGCAAAACAACTGAAATCATAACAAACAGCCTCTCAGACCATAGTGCAATCAAGTTAGAACTCAGAATTCAGAAACCGACCCAGAACCGCACAGCTTCATGGAAACTGAACAACTGGCTCTTGAATGTTGACTGGGTAAACAATGAAATGAAGGCAGAAATAAAGAAGTTCTTCGAAACCAATGAGAACGAAGACACAACGTGCCAGAACCTCTGGGACACATTTAAAGCAGTCTCTAGAGGAAAGTATATAGCAATAAGTGCCCATATGAGGAGAATGGAGAGATCCAAAATTGACACCCTATCGTCAAAATTGAAAGAGCTAGAGGAGCAAGATCAAAAAAACTCAAAACCCAAGAAGACAAGAAATTACTAAGATCAGAGCTGAGCTGAAGGAGATTGAGACACGAAAAACCCTTCAAAAAATCAATAAATCCAAGAGCTGGTTTTTTGAAAAGATCAACAAAATAGACAGACCACTAGCCAGATTGATTAAAAATAAAAGAGAGAACAACCAAATAGATGCAATAAAAAATGATAAAGGGGAAATCACCACAGATTCCACAGAAATTCAAACCATCATCAGAGAATATTACAAACAACTCTATGCGCATAAACTAGTAAACCTGGAAGAAATGGATAAATTCCTGGACTCCTGTGTCCTCCCAAGCCTAAACCAGGAGGAAGCTGAAACTATGAATAGACCAATAACAAGGTCTGAAGTCGAGGCAGCAATTAAGAGCCTACCTCACAAAAAAAGCCCATGTCCAGATGGGTTCACAGCCGAATTCTACCAGACACACAAGGAGGAGCTGGTACCATTCCTTCTAAAACTATTTCAAACAATCCAAAAAGAGGGAAAACTTCCCAAATCATTTTATGAGACCAACATCATCCTGATACCAAAACCCGGCAGAGACCCAACGAGAAAAGAAAACTTCAGGCCAATATCCATGATGAACATAGATGCAAAAATCTTCAATAAAATATTGGCAAGCCGATTGCAACAGCAAATCAAAAAACTTATTCATCATGATCAAGTAGGATTCATCCCGGGGATGCAAGGCTGGTTCAACATACGCAAGTCTATCAACGTAATTCACCACATAAACAGAACCAAAAAGAAAAACCACATGATTATCTCAATTGACGCAGAGAAGGCATTTGACAAAATTCAACAGCCCTTTATGCTAAAAACCCTCAATAAACTCGGTATCGATGGAACGTATCTCAAAGTAATAAAAGCTATTCATGACAAACCAACAGCCAATATCATACTGAATGGACAAAAACTGGAAGCATTCCCTTTGAAATCCGGCACTAGACAAGGATGCCCTCTCTCACCACTCCTATTCAATATAGTACTGGAAGTTCTAGCCAGAGCAATCAGGCAAGAAAAAGAAATAAAGGGTATTCAAATAGGAAAGGTGGAAACCAAATTGTCTCTATTTGCAGACGACATGATAGTATACCTAGAAGACCCCATCGCCTCAGCCCAAAAACTCCTGAAACTGATAAACAACTTCAGCAAAGTCTCAGGATATAAAATCAATGTGCAAAAATCACAAGCATTTGTCTACACCAATAACAGACTTAAAGAAATCCAAATCAAGAACGAACTGCCATTCCCAATTGCTACAAAAAGAATAAAATACCTTGGAATACAACTCACAAGGAACCTAAGGGACCTCTTCAAGGAGAACTACAAACCACTGCTCAACGAAATCAGAGAGGACATAAACAGATGGAGAAACATTCCATGTTCATGGTTAGGAAGAATTAATATCGTGAAAATGGCTATACTGCCCAAAGTAATTTACAGAATCAACGCTATCCCCATCAAGCTACCATTGACTTTCTTCACAGAACTGGAAAAAACCACCATGAACTTCATATGGAACCAAAAGAGAGCCCGCATAGCCAAGTCAATTCTAAGCAAAAAGAACACAGCGGGGGGCATCACACTACCGGATTTCAAACTATACTACAAGGCTACAGTAATCAAAACAGCATGGTACTGGTACCAAAACAGAGATATAGACCAATGGAACAAAACAGAGGCACCAGAGGCAACACAACATACATACAACTATACAATCTTTGATAAACCTGACAAAAACAAGCAATGGGGAAAGGATTCCATGTTTAACAAATGGTGTTGGGAAAACTGGCTAGCCATGTGCAGAAAGCAGAAACTGGATTCCTTCCTGACACCTTACACTGAAATTAACTCCAGATGGATTAAAGACTTAAACATAAGACCTGGCACCATAAAAAACCTAGAAGGAAATCTAGGCAAAACCATCCAGGACATAGGAGTAGGCAAGGACTTCATGAACAAAACACCAAAAGCATTGGCAACAAAAGCCAAAATAGACAAATGGGACCTAATGAAACTTCACAGCTTCTGCACGGCAAAAGAAACAGTCACTAGAGTGGATCGGCAACCAACAGAATGGGAAAAAATTTTCGCAGTCTACCCATCTGACAAAGGGCTGATATCCAGAATTTACAAAGAACTCAAGCAGATTTACAGGAAAAAAACAAACAAGCCCATTCAAAAGTGGGCAAAGGATATGAACAGATACTTTACGAAAGAAGACATATATGAGGCCAACAATCATATGAAAAAATGCTCATCGTCACTGGTCATCAGAGAGATGCAAATCAAAACCACATTGAGACACCATCTCACGCCAGTTAGAATGGCGATCATTAAAAAATCTGGAGACAACAGATGCTGGAGAAGATGTGGAGAAAAAGGAACACTTTTACACTGTTGGTGGGAGTGTAAATTAGTTCAACCATTGTGGAAGACAGTGTGGCGATTCCTCAAGGCCTTAGAAATAGAAATTCCATTTGACCCAGCAATCCCATTATTGGGTATATATCCAGAAGACTATAAATCGTTCTACTATAAGGACACATGTACACGAATGTTCATTGCAGCACTGTTTACAATAGCAAAGACCTGGAATCAACCCAAATGCCCACTGATAATAGACTGGATTGGAAAAATGTGGCACGTATACACCATGGAATATTATGCAGCAATCAGAAATGATGAGTTCGTGTCGTTTGTAGGGACATGGATGAATCTGGAGAACATCATCCTCAGAAAACTGACACAAGAACAGAAAATGAAACACCGCATATTCTCACTCATTGGTGGGTGATGAAAAATGAGAACACATGGACACAGAAAGGGGAGTACTAAACACTGGGATTTATTGGGGGGAAAAGGGGAGGGCCAGTGGGAGGGGGAGGTGGGGAGGTATAGCCTGGGGAGAAATGCCAAATGTGGGTGAAGGGGAGAAGAAAAGCAAAGCACACTGCCATGTGTGTACCTACGCAACTGTCTTGCATGCTCTGCTCATGTACCCCAAAACCTATAATACAATAAAAAATTAAAAAAAAAAAAAAAAAAGTGGGCAAAGGATAAGAACAGACACTTTACGAAAGAAGATATATATGAGGCCAACAATGATATGAAAAAATCCTCATCCTCACTGGTCATCAGAGAGATGCAAATCAAAACCATATTGAGATACCATCTCACGCCAATTAGAATGGCGATCATTAAAAAATCTGGAGACAACAGATGCTGGAGAGGATGTGGAGAAAAAGGAACACTTTTACACTGTTGGTGGGAGTGTAAATTAGTTCAACCACTGTGGAAGACCGTGTGGCCATTCCTCAAGGCCTTAGAAATAGAAATTCCATTTGACCCAGCAATCCCATTACTGGGTATATATCCAAAAGACTATAAGTCGTTCTGCTATGACACATGTACACGAATGTTCATTGCAGCACTGTTTATAATAGCAAAGACTTGGAATCAACCCAAATGCCCATTGATGATAGACTGGATTGGAAAAATGTGGCACATATACACCATGGAATATTATGCAGCAATCAGAAATTATGAGTTTGTGTCATTTGTAGAGACATGGATGAATCTGGAGAACATCATCCTCAGCAAACTGACACAAGAACAGAAAACGAAACACCGCATATTCTCACTCATAGTTGGGTGATGAAAAATGAGAACATATGGACACAGAGAGGGGAGTACTAAACATTGGGGTCTACTGGGGGGAAATGGGTAGGGCCAGTGGGAGGGGGAGGTGGGGAGGGATAGCCTGGGGAGAAATGCCAAATGTGGGTGAAGGGGAGAAAGGAAGCAAAACACACTGCCATGTGTGTACCTATGCAACTATCTTGCATGTTCTGCACAGGTACCCCCAAACCTAAAATGCAATAAAAAATTAAAAAAAAAATCTATATCCCCAAGAGGCCAGCATCAAACTTTGGGTGCAGATAAAATCTATATTTAATCATATTTTCTAAGCCTCATTATTTAAAGTCAGTAATGACACATTGTTATAAATTAGTGCCTTAGCCTCTGCCAGAGTATCCCCACCGCTGAATGCTCCTGTGTGGTCAGCCCCTGAAGCTGTGACAGTTACCCCTAGTCATCCGTTTTGAAATGCCTAACTTGTTTTTTATATCTTCAAGGCTGAGTATCCTGCATTCCCCATCCTGCCTAATGAGGCCTGAGCTGTGACTTTGCTTCATTCTATGTGTAGGGGCTTAGTGAAAACTTCCCCTTTACCCTCTGTAGGTTTGCTGAAAATCAGCTAATGAAAGACAGATTAATAGGGGAAATGGCATGCAAATTTATTAATGTGCACGAAAGTCTTAAAAGATCTCAAGGAAAGTTAAGATGGTTGATGGTTTTATACCACCTTGAGATTACAAAAGAATCAAGACTCAGAGCATGACCAAAAAGCAGATTATGGTGGTCAATGAGGTTATGGTGTCAAGATAGGTTATAGGAGGGAGAGGAGGGCTGGCTAGCAAAGGTGGTCTAGTTTTGCAGACCAAACTGCAGCTGTAGCAGCCCTCAGGTAGATGGTGGATGTTTCCTTCAGGCTTTTAAAGTGTCAGACTCTCAATTAATCTTTCTTAGACTTGGACCAGGGAGGACCTCAGAGAAAGCATGGCTGCATCAATGCAGATTTTCTCTATAGATGCAAATCTCTCCCACGAAAGACAGCTTCTCAGCTATGCTTGTGTTTTCTGCCCTTCTGAAAAGCAATCTCTAAATGTATCAAAGACATGTATTTTTAGGTGAAATATTTTGGTTTTCTTTATGTGCCAGAAATGTACCTGGAGTCTGGGCTTCCTCACTTCCCAGGCTGGTCTTTGTCCTGGTTTGGACCAAGGGACCCGGTTTTGATTGCTCTCAGAATTCCATCTGCTCTGTACCTGCTGCCTTATTTATCAGGCTGGAGCCTACCTGAGTGCCCCTGCCAGATTTACCTCTCTTGCTCTAAAGCACAAGGCACAGGCAAGGTCCTAGGTCAGAGTACAAGGTCCTAGCCACAGACCAATAGCTTTGGCTTGTCTCCCTTCTCGTGTAGTATCTCTAAGCGCTAAGAGGAGGTGGTAGGTGCCATTGATATGCATTTCTCCAGGCCCGGGCTTTTGCCATGTGGCCTTGACTTGCCCTGTCCGTCTGCCACTCCTACTTCCCTTCCTGCCTTCTCCTTTGTCCCCTCCTGGGTTGGCTCCTCTGGTACCAGGTTTCTTCAGTTGTGTGGGTCTAGAATCAGATTTAAGAGCTTATGTTTCTATGATAATATAAACATATTTGTGTGGTCCTGAAGTAGGCCTGTAATGGCCCATACTCTCTGCCATGTTTGGGGGTATGTATGGTATGTGTGTGTGAGAGAAAGACAAATTCATTGGTGACTGTATTTTTAATCCTCCTTCTCCTATATACTATTTGTTCATTTTACATGAACCTCAAAGCAGAGACACAGAGCTGGTATTTAATGCCAGACCCTTGATCGCTTTATCTGTGTTACTGAAAGTGTAAGAGCTCAGGGGTTCATTGATGCTAGTTTGTTCTGTAGCTAGAGGATCTTTACCGGACTTGTGACCTTGGGCGGGTTCCTTCATTTTTGCGTGCCTTCACCTTTCTCACCATACAAGAAAGATGATGGAGCGCCTTACTGGAGTGTTGTGAGGATTACATGTCTTTGCCCTCATTTAAAATGAAAGCCCTTTGGGCAGCAGCTGGAACATAGTCAGTGCTCGTAAGAACCTGGGTTCAGAACTCTTACTGCTGTAATCCTGACTGGTTGATCTAGTCCATGAATTCTGTAATTATAAATAGCTTTAAGTTTTTATATCTGTTTAGTAAATTCAAATGTTTTCTATGGTTTGGCTTTTCTTAAGGGAAGGTTTATTATTATTATTATTAAATGACTCTCTACAAGCAGAAAGAAATGCTAGTGTTTGTTTTACAACTGATGTTTAATTGCTTAGACCTTAGATGTTTCTCTTTATTTTGTATATTCTTTCATGTACCAACTTGTGACTAGAGAGGATTCTTAGCTGCCAAGACATTTTGTTTTTCATTGTAATTAGAGTATTAGATGTCTTTTATTTAGGGAGTTTTTTTTTTATACGTTTTCTGTTTCCCTGCATACCTTCTGCAGGAACTGTACAGTGCCTTCTGCTTTTTTTTCTGATTAAAGAAACAAAGCATTTCTATATGAAGTCAAGAATGAGTCAGTGGGCAAATGAGAAAACTAGTTTCCGCTTTGATTGCTTAAATACACAGGGGAAGCTTTTTCAACATGAAGTGGAAGCTTTTCAGCTACTGAGAATGTTTGTTTTCTCCTGGAGAAACATTTCTGTCTTAAAGGTGGTTTCCAAAGCAGCGTGCATCCCAGCGCCATAGTGAGGGAGAGTCTCCCTCCTGGCCTGGTTCTTCATGAGTCACAAGGGCCAGTCCTCCTACACCAGCCCCGTCACTTTGAAGCCATTCTGCTCTGCTGGGTCATTAGAGGCTTCAGTATTGTTGATGCGCTCAAAAGATCACTGGATGTAGAGATGATTCTGGTCAACTGTTGCCATTTTTGGGAATGACGAAGGATGCCTCTGGCAGTAAAATTTTACTTGAAATTGTTGCCTCCCCTTTAGCTGTGGGAAGCCTGTCACTAAAATTAACATTATCAGACCTTAGTTTCCTTTGTGAGGTAGAGAGAATATTCAGGAATAAATGATGGAATTTGAGGGCTAAAGTGGAATTTAGAAATCGGTCCTGAATTTAGGTAAAAATAACGTGTTCATTTTATAAATGTGGATTCTTGGTCCCTAGAATTAAGCATGTTGCAAAAAGCACTGGCGAACTCTTCCTGTTTCCACAACTGTGATAGTAGGTCTTTGGCTGAGTTTCTGTTTTCCAATGTTCATAGTAGACAGTTAAGTGACAAGAGCTCTGCCCCAGTCCCCTGTTGTCAATGGAATATTTAAACTCACTGTGTTGCCTAAGTATAAACAATCATAATTTTTTTTTTGCAGCGTTGAATTTTGGAAACTGAGAAGTGAATTTGCAGCTTGTGTTAGGCAATTTGCATATATTCAGGTGGGAAATTATAGCCCAAGTCTAGGTACATTGTAAAAATGTTGACAGCTGGCCAGGCACGATGGCTCATGCCTGTTATCTCAACACTTGGAGAGGCTGAGGTGGGTGGATCACTGGAGGTCAGGAGTTCGAGACCAGCTTGGTCAACATGGTGAAACCCCATCTCTACTAAAAATACAAAAATTAGCCAGGTGTGGTGGCATGTGCCTGTATTCCCAACTACTTGAGAGGCTGAAACAGGAGAATTGCTTGAACCCAGGAGGCAGAGGTTTCAGTGAGCTGAGATCACGTTGCTGCACTCCAGCCTGGGCCACAGAGTGAGACTCTGTCAAAAAAAAAAAAAAGGTTGACAGCCGTCTGACTTCTGACTTGTTCTTATGGGAAGGTGCAGTAGATGTACTCTTTTTCCCATTCTTCCCATTAGTATAACTAAAAATGCTGGGGCTCACCGTATCTGAGACAAACATAAGAAGACTATGAATAGTGGAAAGAAGAAGGTAGACTGGCTGTGTTCCTTGGGTACTGAGGAGTGGCATGTTGAGTTCCCTGAGGTGTTTTTTCTGTTTTTTTGTTTTTTTTGCCTCATGTATTGGAGTCTTGAAGGTGAAAAGTTGGCAACCTGCAAATACCAATTATTGCAGATGAAAATGTTCCCATCTCCAAAGCCAACAAAAGCCAAAGGACTAGGAAAAGGGCAGCCAAACAAGACAGACAATTTTTACATGATAATTGCTCCACTTCCTCCAAGCAACACACACAGAAAAATCTGTGGCCTCCACCCCTACCTGGAAAAAGCCAAGCAGGAAGCTGAGACTTTTATCCTTAATGGTCAGTAATGAGCCCTTTCCCTCCCTTGTGGTGGAAGGGGGGCCACTTGGAGAACTAAACCAACATGCACCTGGAAGAAACATGGAAGCTCCCCTCCCAGCCAGTGTGGTGTCAGAGAGGGCCTAGTGGAGAGTAAAAATATTCACCACTGCCCAGAAGAAATGAGGCTACCTCCACTGTAGAGTCAGCAGAGAGCTTGTGGGGATGGAATTTCCACCCAGCAGCAACAAAGAGCTCCCTCCTCAGGTGTCAACAGAGGTCAGAGGAGGCCTCTCTTTGGCAGCAATAAATCCAGAGCGTTGTCAGAGAAAGACACTGAAAATGGAGGTTTAAATAAGATTCAGTGTCTCAGAACACAATACAATAATGCACAAGCATCAATACAAATTTGCTTATCATATCAAGAACCTGGAACATCTCAAACTGAATGAAAAAAACAACCAATATATACCAAGACTGAGAGGGTCGAGGTGATGGAATTATCAGGCAAAGATTTTAAAGCAGCCATGATAAAAAAAATATTTCAATGAGCAATTTCAAACATACTAAAAACAATTTTTTTAAAAAAAACAAACCCTTAACAAGGAAGTACAAAGTATCTGCAAAGGCATAAAGAAGAACCAGGCAGAAAAATGCAATAAATGACACTCAGCAGCAGAGTAGAAGAACAGGAAAAAGAAATCGGTGAGCTGGAAGATAGAAGAATAGAAATTACCTAGTGTGAACAACAGAGAGAAAGTAGAATGGATTGAAAGTGAGTAAAGCAGCTGGGCACAGTGGCTCACACTTGTAATCCCAGCACTTTGGGAGGCCAAGGCAGGCAGATCACCTGAGGTCAGCAGTTCGAGACCAACCTGGCCAACATGGTGAAACCCCCGTCTCTAAAAATAAAAAAAAAAATTAATTAATTTTAAAAAAAGAAAGTGAATAAAGCCTCAGGAAACTGTGGGACTATAATACAGGATCTAAATTTATATTATTAGAGTCATAGAAGGAAAGGAGAAAGAGAGTTGAAAAACTACTTGAGGAAATAATAGCTGAACACTCCCCAAATTTGACAATAGATACAAACAAACAAACAAAAAGCTGAGTGAATACCAAACAGGATGAACCCAAAGACATCTACACCAAGACACATCATAACCAAACTCTTGAAAACTAAATTGAAAACAGCCAGAGAAAAATGATACTATACCTGCAGAGGGAAAACAATGAGAATGACAGATTTCTCAACAGAAATTATTCAGGCGAGAACAAAAAATAGCATGTATTTTCAGGTGCTGAAAGGGAAAATCTGTCAACTCAGAATGCTATATTTTGTGAAAATTTCTTTAGGAATGAAGAGGAAATCAAGACATTCTCAGATGAAGGAAAATTAAGAATCTGTTGCCAGGAGACCTTTGCTAAGGAAGTGATAATAGAGGAAATCTTAGAACATCAAGAAGGAAGAAAGAACATGGTTTATATGTGCCACATTTTCTTTCTCCAGTCTACCATTGATGGACACTTGGGTTGATTACAAGTCTTTGCTATTGTAAACAGTGCCACAATAAACATATGTGTGCATGTGTCTTTATAATAGAATGATTTATGATCCCTTGGGTATACACCCAGTAATGGGATTACTGGTTACTATGTAGCCATAAAAAAGGATGAGTTCATGTCCTTTGTGGAAACATGGAGGAAGCTGGAAAGCATCATTCTCAGCAAACAGACACAATAACAGAAAACCAAACACCACATGTTCTCACTTATAAGTGGGTGTTGATTAATGAAAACACATGGACACAGGGAGGGGAACATCACACACCAGGGCCTGTCAGAGGGAGGGAAGACTAGGGGAGGGACAGCAGGGGGTGGGGGATTGGGGAGGGATAACATTAGGAGAAATACCTAATATAGATGATGGGGGGTTGCATGCAGCAAACCACCATAGCACATGTATACCTATGTAACAAACCTCCATGTTCTACACATGTACCCCAGAACTTAAAGTATAATAATAATGATAAAGAAAAGAACACAGCAAGCAAAAATACTGATAAATACAATAGGCTTTCTTTATCCTTTTCTAAATATATTTTTTAAATTATGTTTCATAGTTGAAGCAAAAATTATAATACTGTTTGATATGGTTCTAAATGTCTGTAGAAGAAATATTTAAGACAATTATATTGTGAATGGGGTGAAGGAAGCTAAGTTTACTATGCTTCACTTGAACTGGTCAAATGAGTATACTAGTAGAGTGTGATAAATGTTATGGCTATAAAATGTCATACCTACCAACCACTAAAAAAAGCTATACGAAGAGATGTATTCTAAAATAGTCTACATAAATCACAATGAAATTATAAAAAATGTTCATGTCATCTACAGGAAAGTAGGGCAAAGTAAACATAATTTAAAAATAGTAAAAAAATTTCATATTTAAGCACTAACATATCAATAATGACATTAAATGTAAATGGTCTAAATATACCAATTGAAAATACAGATTAGCAGAGTGGATTTAAAAACATAACCTTGTCATATGCTATTTACAAGAAAGTCACCTAAAATATAATGACATAGGTAGATTAAAAATAAAAGTATAGAAATATATATATCATGCCAAAATTAATTTTAAAAAGCAGGAGTATCTGAATATCCTGCTTCATTTCAGAGCTCTGTTTCAGAGTGAAGAAAATAACCATAAACAGAGAGGAGCATTACATAATGATAAGCAGGTCGATCAATGAAGAAGGCCTAGTAATTTTAAATCTGTATACACCAAACAACAAAGTTTGAAAATATGTAAAATTTAAGATGGTAGAACTAACACTGAAAATAGACAAGCCAACAATTAGAGATGGAGACTTCAATTGCCTCTCCCAACAAGTGATATAACAACTAACAAGCTCATCAGCAAGGATGTAGAAAAAAATCAACACTGCAGTCAAGCAACAAGATTTAATGGACATTTATAGAACACTTCCCCCAACAACAGCAGAACGCACATTATTTTCAAATGGCAA
Organism: Callithrix jacchus; assembly: GCF_049354715.1. Lineage (NCBI taxonomy): Eukaryota > Metazoa > Chordata > Mammalia > Primates > Cebidae > Callithrix > Callithrix jacchus. The sequence goes on from NC_133518.1 coordinate 77,730,219, forward strand.
CAGAACATATATTGAGATCATATTCTGGGCTATAAAATAAACCTTAACAAATTTAAAAGTTGTGAAATGATAGAGCATGTTCTCTAACTACAGTGCAATCAAACTAGAAATCAGTAACAGAAAAATAAACAGGAAAAATCTACAAACATACTGAAACTAAATAGCATACTTGTAAATAATCCATAGGTCAAAGAGGAAGTCTTAAAGGAAATAAAAATCCATTGAACTGAATTAAAATGAAAATACAGTATTTCAAAATTTATTGTTAAAACACGCACTCTGAATAAAGAGACCCCTCAAACAGGCTTTGTGTGAGCACCATGGCTTTTTATTTACTCAGGTCCAGGTGGGCTGAGACCGAAAAGAGAGTCAGTGAACGATGGTGGGATAAGAGTTGGTTTTATAGGTTTGGGGTAAACAGTGGAAAGTTACAGAAGTTACAGTTTAGGGTGATTTTTTGCAAGCTGGGAGGGGGTCGTACACTGTGGAGTCATGAGATTGACCAAGGTTGTTACAGAGTCCAGGGGTCTTGTCAATTGAGACTGGAATAAGAAATAATAGAAGAACGTCTCAGGTTAGTTAGGGCCCCTCAGGGGTTGATAGTTCTTCTGTTTTTCATGATCTTCCAGCTACTTCAGGTTTTCTAATCCTGAAAGGCCCTCCAGAGGTGTATGTGTGGGTCACCAGGGTTGCCATGCTGTCCATGGTGTGGTCAGACCTTACATTTATGGGAAACTGCTAAAGTAATATATAGAAGAAAATTTCTAGTACTAAATGCATACATTGAAAAAGAGGAATCGCCTCAAACCAATAATTAGGCTCTCACCATAAGAACTCAGAAAAAAAAGTAAAATAAACCCAAAGCAAGCAGAAAGAAGGAAATGATAAGGATCAGAACTGAAATCAATTAGGTTATAAAGAGAAAAACAATAAAAATAAATAAAACAAAGTCTGGTTCCTCAAAATGATTTAAAAATCTTTAGCAAGATTGCAAAAAAAAAAAAGAGAAAACACAAATTGTCAATATCACCAAAGACAGACACAATATCAGTATAGACACTGTCTACATCAAAAGAATAATAAAGTGAATACAATGAATATTTCTTTTTTCATAATTTCAACTTTTAGATTCAGAGGGCACATGTGGAGGTTTGTTACGTGGGTATATTGCATGATCCTGAGTTTGGAGTAGAAATGATCCCTTCACCCAGGTAGTGAGCATAGTACTCAAGAGGAAATTTTTCAGCCACTGCTCCCTCCTCCTTTTCCCCAGTAGTCCCCAGTGTCTATTGTTCCTATCTTTATGTCCACGTATACCTGGTGCTTAGCTCTCACTTATAAGTGAGAACATGTGGTATTTGGTTTTCTGTTCCTGTGTTAATTCACTTAGAGTAATGAATTATTCTAAGCAGCTGCATCCATGTTGTAGCTGCATCCATGTTGCTGCAAAAGACATAATATTCTTTTTAATGGGTGTGTAGTATTCTATGATGTATATATGCCACATTTTCTTTTTTTTTTTTTTTTTTTTTTTTTTTAAATTTTTTATTGGATTATAGGTTTTGGGGTACATGAGCAGAGCATGCAAGACAGTTGCGTAGGTACACACATGGCAGTGTGCTTTGCTTTTCTTCTCCCCTTCACCCACATTTGGCATTTCTCCCCAGGCTATCCCTCCCCACCGCCCCCTCCCACTGGCCCTCCCCTTTTCCCCCCAATAGACCCCAGTGTTTAGTACTCCCCTTTCTGTGTCCATGTGTTCTCATTTTTCATCACCCACCTATGAGTGAGAATATGCGGTGTTTCATTTTCTGCTCTTGTGTCAGTTTGCTGAGGATGATGTTTTCCAGATTCATCCATGTCCCTACAAACGACACGAACTCATCATTTCTGATTGCTGCATAATATTCCATGGTGTATATGTGCCACATTTTTCCAATCCAGTCTATCATCAATGGACATTTGGGTTGATTCCAGGTCTTTGCTATTGTAAACAGTGCTGCAATGAACATTCGTGTACATGTGTCCTTATAGTAGAACGATTTATAGTCTTTTGGATATATACCCAGTAATGGGATTGCTGGGTCAAATGGAATTTCTATTTCTAAGGCCTTGAGGAATCGCCACACTGTCTTCCACAATGGTTGAACTAATTTACACTCCCACCAACAGTGTAAAAGTGTTCCTTTTTCTCCACATCCTCTCCAGCATCTGTTGTCTCCAGATTTTTTAATGATCGTCATTCTAACTGGCGTGAGATGGTATCTCAATGTGGTTTTGATTTGCATCTCTCTGATGACCAGTGACGATGAGCATTTTTTCATATGATTGTTGGCCTCATATATGTCTTCTTTCGTAAAGTATCTGTTCATATCCTTTGCCCACTTTTGAATGGGCTTGTTTGTTTTTTTCCTGTAAATCTGCTTGAGTTGTTTGTAAATTCTGGATATCAGCCCTTTGTCAGATGGGTAGACTGCGAAAATTTTTTCCCATTCTGTTGGTTGCCGATCCACTCTAGTGACTGTTTCTTTTGCCGTGCAGAAGCTGTGGAGTTTCATTAGGTCCCATTTGTCTATTTTGGCTTTTGTTGCCAATGCTCTTGGTGTTTTGTTCATGAAGTCCTTGCCTACTCCTATGTCCTGGATAGTTTTGCCTAGATTTCCTTCTAGGGTTTTTATGGTGCCAGGTCTTATGTTTAAGTCTTTAATCCATCTGGAGTTAATTTCAGTGTAAGGTGTCAGGAAGGGGTCCAGTTTCTGCTTTCTGCACATGGCTAGCCAGTTTTCCCAACACCATTTGTTAAACATGGAATCCTTGCCCCATTGCTTGTTTTTGTCAGGTTTATCAAAGATTGCATAGTTGTATGTATGTTGTGTTGCCTCCGGTGCCTCTGTTTTGTTCCATTGGTCTATATCTCTGTTTTGGTACCAGTACCATGCTGTTTTGATTACTGTAGCCTTGTAGTATAGTTTGAAATCCGGTAGTGTGATGCCCCCCGCTGTGTCCTTTTTGCTTAGAATTGACTTGGCTATGCGGGCTCTCTTTTGGTTCCATATGAAGTTCATGGTGGTTTTTTCCATTTCTGTGAAGAAAGTCAATGGTAGCTTGATGGGGATAGCGTTGATTCTGTAAATTACTTTGGGCAGTATAGCCATTTTCACAATATTAATTCTTCCTAACCATGAACATGGAATGTTTCTCCATCTGTTTGTGTCCTCTCTGATTTCGTTGAGCAGTGGTTTGTAGTTCTCCTTGAAGAGGTCCCTTATGTTCCTTGTGAGTTGTATTCCAAGGTATTTTATTCTTTTTGTAGCAATTGCGAATGGCAGTTCGCTCTTGATTTGGCTTTCTTTAAGTCTGTTATTGGTGTAGACGAATGCTTGTGATTTTTGCACATTGATTTTATATCCTGAGACTTTGCTGAAGTTGTTTATCAGTTTCAGGAGTTTTTGGGCTGAGGCGATGGGGTCTTCTAGGTATACTATCATGTCGTCTGCAAATAGAGACAATTTGGCTTCCACCTTTCCTATTTGAATACCCTTTATTTCTTTTTCTTGCCTGATTGCTCTGGCTAGAACTTCCAGTACTATATTGAATAGGAGTGGTGAGAGAGGGCATCCTTGTCTAGTACCAGATTTCAAAGGGAATGCTTCCAGTTTTTGCCCATTCAGTATGATATTGGCTGTTGGTTTGTCATAAATAGCTTTTATTACTTTGAGATACGTTCCATCAATACCGAGTTTATTGAGGGTTTTTAGCATAAAGGGCTGTTGAATTTTGTCAAATGCCTTCTCTGCGTCAATTGAGATAATCATGTGGTTTTTCTTTTTGGTTCTGTTTATGTGGTGAATTACGTTGATAGACTTGCGTATGTTGAACCAGCCTTGCATCCCTGGGATGAATCCTACTTGATCATGATGAATAAGTTTTTTGATTTGCTGTTGCAATCGGCTTGCGAATATTTTATTGAAGATTTTTGCATCTATGTTCATCATGGATATTGGCCTGAAGTTTTCTTTTCTCGTTGGGTCTCTGCCGGGTTTTGGTATCAGGATGATGTGGGTCTCATAAAATGATTTGGGAAGGATTCCCTCTTTTTGGATTGTTTGAAATAGTTTTAGAAGGAATGGTACCAGCTCCTCCTTGTGTGTCTGGTAGAATTCGGCTGTGAACCCGTCTGGACCTGGGCTTTTTTTGTGAGGTAGGCTCTTAATTGTTGCCTCAACTTCAGACCTTGTTATTGGTCTATTCATAGTTTCAGCTTCCTCCTGGTTTAGGCTTGGGAGGACACAGGAGTCCAGGAATTTATCCATTTCTTCCAGGTTTACTAGTTTATGTGCATAGAGTTGTTTGTAATATTCTCTGATGATGGTTTGAATTTCTGTGGAATCTGTGGTGATTTCCCCTTTATCATTTTTTATTGCATCTATTTGGTTGTTCTCTCTTTTTTTTTTAATCAATTTGGCTAGTGGTCTGTCTATTTTGTTGATCTTTTCAAAAAACCAGCTCTTGGATTTATTGATTTTTTGAAGGGTTTTTCGTGTCTCAATCTCCTTCAGCTCAGCTCTGATCTTAGTAATTTCTTGTCTTCTGCTGGGTTTTGAGGTTTTTTGATCTTGCTCCTCTAGCTCTTTCAATTTTGACGATAGGGTGTCAATTTTGGATCTCTCCATTCTCCTCATATGGGCACTTATTGCTATATACTTTCCTCTAGAGACTGCTTTAAATGTGTCCCAGAGGTTCTGGCACGTTGTGTCTTCGTTCTCATTGGTTTCGAAGAACTTCTTTATTTCTGCCTTCATTTCGTTGTTTACCCAGTCAGCATTCAAGAGCCAGTTGTTCAGTTTCCATGAAGCTGTGTGGTTCTGGGTCGGTTTCTGAATTCTGAGTTCTAACTTGATTGCACTATGGTCTGAGAGGCTGTTTGTTATGATTTCAGTTGTTTTGCATTTGTTGAGCAGTGCTTTACTTCCAATTATGTGGTCAATTTTAGAGTAGGTGTGATGTGGTGCTGAGAAGAATGTGTATTCTGTGGATTTGGGGTGGAGAGTTCTGTATATGTCCACCAGGTTTGCTTGCTCCAGGTCTGAGTTCAAGCCCTGGGTATCCTTGTTAATTTTCTGTCTGGTTGATCTGTCTAGTATTGACAGTGGAGTGTTAAAGTCTCCCACTATTATTGTGTGGGAGTCTAAGTCCTTCTGTAAGTCATTAAGAACTTGCCTTATGTATCTGGGTGCTCCTGTGTTGGGTCCATATATGTTTAGGATCGTTAGCTCTTCTTGTTGTATCGATCCTTTTACCATTATTTAATGGCCTTCTTTGTCTCTTCTGATCTTTGTTGCTTTAAAGTCTATTTTATCAGAGATGAGAATTGCAACTCCTGCTTTTTTTTGCTTTCCATTAGCTTGGTAAATCTTCCTCCATCCCTTTATTTTGAGCCTTTGTGTATCCTTGCATGTGAGATGGGTTTCCTGGATACAGCACACTGATGGGTTTTGGATTTTTATCCAATTTGCCAGTCTGTGTCTTTTGATTGGTGCATTTAGTCCATTTACATTTAGGGTTAATATTGTTATGTGTGAATTTGATACTGCCATTTTGATGCTAAGTGGCTGTTTTGCCTGTCAGTTGTTGTAGATTCTTCATTATGTTGAAGCTCTTTAGCATTCAGTGTGATTTTGGAATGGCTGGTACTGATTGATCCTTTCTATGTGTAGTGCCTCTTTTAGGAGCTCTTGTAAAGCAGGCCTGGTGGTGACAAAATCTCTGAGTACTTGCTTGTTCGCAAAGGATTTTATTCTTCCTTCACTTCTGAAGCTCAGTTTGGCTGGATATGAAATTCTGGGTTGAAAGTTCTTTTCTTTAAGAATGTTGAATATTGGCCCCCACTCTCTTCTGGCTTGTAGTGTTTCTGCCGAGAGATCTGCTGTGAGTCTGATGGGCTTCCCTTTGTGGGTGACCCGACCTTTCTCTCTGGCTGCCCTTAGTATTCTCTCCTTTATTTCAACCCTGTTGAATCTGACGATTATGTGCCTTGGGGTTGCTCTTCTTGCGGAATATCTTTGTGGTGTTCTCTGTATCTCCTGCAATTGAGTGTTGGCTTGTCTTGCTAGGTGGGGGAAATTTTCCTGGATGATGTCCTGAAGAGTATTTTCCAGCTGGGATTCATTCTCTTCGTCCCCTTCTGGTACACCTATCAAACGTAGGTTAGGTCTTTTCACATAGTCCCACATTTCTTGGAGACTTTGTTCATTCCTTTTTGCGCTTTTTTCTCTGATCTTGGTTTCTCGTTTTATTTCATTGAGTTGGTCTTCGACTTCAGATATTCTTTCTTCTGCTTGGTCAATTCGGCTATTGAAACTTGCGTTTGCTTCGCGAAGTTCTCGTATTGTGTTTTTCAGCTCCTTTAATTCATTCATATTCCTCTCTAAGGTATCCATTCTTGTTATCATTTCCTCGAATCTTTTTTCAAATCTTTTTTCAAGGTTCTTAGTTTCTTTGCATTGATTTAATACATGATCTTTTAGCTCACAAAAGTTTCTCATTATCCATCTTCTGAAGTCTAATTCCGTCATTTCCTCACAGTCATTCTCCGTCCAGCTTTGTTCCCTTGCTGGTGAGGAGTTTTGGTCCTTTCTAGGAGGCGATGTGTTCTGGTTTCGGGTGTTTTCCTCCTTTTTGCGCTGGTTTCTTCCCATCTTTGTGGATTTGTCCGCTGGTCGTCTGCGTAGTTGCTGACTTTTCGTTTGGGTCTCTGAGTGCACACCCAGAATGTTGATGATGAAGTATTTCTGTTGCTTGGTTTTCCTTCTACCAGTCTAGCCCCTTCGCTGTACGACTGTTGAGGTCCGCTCCAGACCCTGCTTGTCTGGGGTTCACCTCTAGTAGCCGTGGCACAGCGAGGGATGCTACCAGTTTCTTTTTCTGCTCTCTTTGTCCCAGGATGATGCCTGCCTAATGACAGTCTTTTGGATATAGAGGGGTCAGGGAGCTGCTTGAGGAGACAGTTTGTACTTTATAGGGGTTTAATTGCTGAGCTGTGCACTCTGTTGTTCATTCAGGGCTGTTAGTCTGCTATGTTTGATTCTGCTGCAACACAGCTCATTAAACAACCCTTTTTTTTTTCTCAAATGCTCTGTGTTGAGGGGTTTGGGCTTTATTTTTGGATGTCCGATCAGGTGTCCTGCCCAGCTCGAAGGCAGACTAGCCACTGTTTGGCTGCCGAGGCTCCGCCCTGCTGTTGTGTGATTCGCGCTGTTCCTGCCGGCTCTGCTGTGGTCTCCGCCACGCCCTGCGGTGGAGTCTCTTCGTTGTAGCGTGTTGCCTCAGCAACGGCAGGCTGCGTCAGCAGTGGGCGTGTATCTCAGTAGGGACGGGTTGCCTCGGCAACGGCTGACTGTGTCAGCAGTGGGCGTGTATCTCAGTTGGGGCGGGTTGCCTCGGCAAAGGCTGGCTGCCTCAGCAGTGGGCGTGTATATCAGTTGGGGCAGGTTGCCTCCGTAGTGGTGGACGCCCCTCCCCCACAGAGCGTCTCGGACCGTCTGCCCGGGATAGTATGAAATCGCGGTTTTGTTCGTCCCACTGGGTATCCCAAACGATCTGTCCCTGCAATCCCCTGGGCTGGGCTACTGTGTAGGTCTCGTTCAGTCTCAAGTCCAGCCCTCTCAAGTCTCAGGCTGCCGGTTCAACAAGGCACCCGGACAAGCGCGCCCTGTGGGGATTGCTGGGTAGGGCCGGCCGCCGCCGCCCCGGCTGCCGGCTTCGCCAGGCAGACCTACTGCCTGGCGTCCCGTGTCTTTTTATACTTGGGAGTTTCCCCGTTCTGTGGGCAACAAAGATCAGTCTGGAAATGCAGCACTGACTCACCGTTTGCGGATTCAACGCGGGCTCCAATCCTGGGTTGTTCTCACAGCGCCATCTTGAGTCCTGAATCGCCACATTTTCTTTATTTAATCCACTATTGATGGGTGCCTACGTTGATTCCATGTGTTTGCTATTGTGAATAATGCTGCAATGAGCATATGAGGGCTTGTGTTTTTTGTTATTTGTTTTTTGTTTTTGCAGAACAACTTATTTTCCTTAGGTATATACCCAGTAATGGGATGCCTGGCCTGAATCGTAGTTCTGTTTTCAGTTCTTTGAGAAATCTCCAAACTGTTTTCCACAGTGGCTGAACTAAGTTACACCCTCACCAGCAGTATCTAAGTGTTCTCTTTACTCCACAACCTCACCAAAACCTCTTGTTTTTTGTCTTCTTAATAATAGCTATTCTGACTGGTATGAGATGGTATCTCATAGTGGTTTTGATTTGTATTTCTCTGATGGTGAGTGACATTGAGTATTTTTTATATGCTTGTTGGTTGCTTGTTTGTCTTCTTTTGAAGTGTCTATTCATGTCCTTTGCCCACTTTTTGATGGGGTTATTTTTTTTTGGCTTGATTAATTAAGTTCCTTATAGATTCTGGATATTAGACCTTTGTTAGATATATAGTTTATAAATATTTCCTCCCATTCTGTGTTGATGGTTTCTTTTGCAGTACAAAAACTGTTTAGTTTAATTAAGTCCTACTTGTCAATTTTTGTTTTTGTTGCAATTGCTTTTGGGGACTTAGTCATAAATTCCTTGCCAAGGTCAATGTCCAGAATGGTCTTTCCCAGGTTTTCTTCTAGAACTTTTATAGTTTGAGGTCTTACACTAAAATATTTAATCCATCTTGAGTTAATTTTTATATATGGTTAAAGATAGGGACCCAGTTTCACTCTTCTGCATATGGTTAGGCAGCTATTTCAGCACTATGTATTAAATGAGTCCTGTCCTCATTGCTTATTATTGTCAACTTTGTCAAAGATCAGATGGTTGTAGGTGTGAGGCTCTATGTCTGGGTTTTCTGTTCTATTCTATTGGTCTATTTTTCTGTTTTTGTACCAGTACCATGCTGTTTTGGTTCTTGTAGCCTTGCTTTATAGTTCAAAATTGGGCAATGCAATGCCTTTGTTTGTTTTGCTTAGGATTGCTTTGGTTATTTGGGCTATTTTTTGGGTTCCATAATAATTTTAGAACACTTTTTCTAGTTCTGTTAAAACGTGTTGGTAGTTTGATAGGAGTAGTGTTGAGTCTATAGATTGCTTTGAGCAGTATGGCCATTTTAACAATGTTAATTCTTCCAATCTATGAACATGGAACATTTTCTCATTTGTTTATGTCATTTGTAGTTTCTTTCAGTTTTGTAGTTATCCTTGAGAGATCTTTCACCTCCTTGGTTGGAAATATTCCTAGGTGTGTGTGTGTTTGTGTGTGTATTGTAAATGTGATTGCTTTCTTGATTTGGCTCCCAGCTTGAACATTATTGGTGTGCAGAAATGCTACCAGTTTTTGTGCATTGATTTTATATCCTGAAACTTAACCAAAATTATTTATCAGGTCTGGGAGCCTTTTCGTGGATATTTCACAGTTTTTTAGGTATAGAATCATTGTCAGTGAAGAAACGTAATTTGACTTCATCTTTTTTTGTTTGGATGACTTTTATTTCTTTCTCTTGCCTGATTGCTCTGGCAGGGGCTTCTAGTACTATCTTGAATAGGACTGATGAGAGAATGGGCATCCTTCTTCTTTGTGTTCTTAAAAGGAATGCTTCTATTCTAGCTTTTTTCTCTTCAGTATGATATTGACTGTGTTAGATAAATTCCTGGAAATGCACAACTTCCCAAAATGGAATCAGGAAGATTTGAAACTCTGAACAGAGTAATATCAAGTTCCAAAATTGAATCAATCATTAAAAACCTACCAACCAAAAAAACCCCTGAACATGGAGTCACAGAATTCAACTGGACATACAAAGAAGAGCTGGTACCATACTGAAACTATTCCAAAAACCAAGGAGGAGTAACTTCTCCCTAACTCATTCTACAAAGTCAGCTTCACCTTGATACCAAAACTTGGCTAAGACACAGCAAAAAAGAAAACTACAGGCCAGTCTCTCTGATGCCCAAAGATGCAAAAATCCTCAACAGAATACTGTTAAACCAGCAGCACATCAAAACTTTGATTTACCACAATCAGGTTGGCTTTATTTGTGGGATGCATGGTTGATTCAACATACATAAATAAATAAATGTGATTCACTATATAAACAGGATTAAAACTAAAAACCATATGATCATCTCATGCACATAGATAAAGCATTTGATAAAATCCAGCATCTCTTTACAATAAAAACCCTCAACAAACTAGGCATTGAAAATACATACCTCAAAATAATAAGAGCTATCTACACATATAAATTTGACAACTTAGATCAACTTAGAGAATTTCAGTTTCTTGAAAGTATGTTACCATAACTCAGTACAAAATAGATCACTTCAGTAGCCCTATAACTATTAAAGAAATGGAAAAATTAGACCCAGTCCCCAAAATAAATCTCCAGATCCACTGGTTTCACTGGAAAATTCTAACAAATGCATAAAGATGAATTAAAATCAATTTACATAATCTTGCAGAAAATATAGAAGGAGGGACTACTTCTCAATTCATTATATAAAGCTAGTATTACCCTGATGCCAAAGAAGCAAAGACAGTACAAAAAAAAGATTAAGGGGAAAAATTGCCAACCAATATGCCTCCTGAATATAGATGTAAAAATCTTATGCAAAATATTAACAAATAAAATTTAGCAATATATAAAAAGTTATATACTATGAGCAAGTGAGGTTTATTTTAGAGATGCAAAGCTGGTTTGGTATTAAAAAACAATCAATATAATTTACCTTATTGAAAGACTACTAAGAAAAATTACATGATCATATTAACCAATGCAGAAAAGCATTTGAAAAAATTCAACACACATTACTGATAAAAATTATCAAAAAATAGGAACAGAGGTAACTTCCTCAACTTGATAAAGAGCATGTACAAAAAACTTACATCTACCACTGTACTTACTGGTGGAGGACTGAATGCTTTCAGGATATCTACATGTCAAGGTTATCTACTCTATCTGCTCTTAATCAGCTTGGTACTAGAAGTTCTACTTTATGTAATAGATGAGAAAAAGAAATAAAATATGCATAGTTTGGAAAGTATGATGCAAGCTACTCTTATTTGCAGAAGTCATGATGGTCTACATAGGCAATCCCAAGGAATCACCAGAAAACCCCCAGAACTAAAAGCAAATTTAGCAAGTGAAAAGATCCAAGATAAAACTACAAAAATTAGTAGTGTGTATGTATGTGGTCTGTGTGTGTTTGTACACACTAGAAACAAACATATGGACACATATAGATACTGTAATACATTGTATCAAATAAAATATAATACTGTTTAGAGTCACTCAAAAACAAATGAAATATTTAGATGTAAATCTAGCAAAACAGATACCAGACTTAAAGCCAAAGAAGATCTAAATAAATGGAGAGACATGCAGTGTTCATGGATTGGGAGACTCAACATATTAAAGATCTCAATTCCACCCAAATTTATATGTAAATGTAGTATAATTTCTATCAAAATCTTAGCAGGAAATCTTAGATATTGACAGATTATTCTTTAATTTGTAGTGAGAAGTAAAGAATTAGATAGCTAAACCAATTTTGAAAAAGAATAAAATGTGACCAATAGATCTAATACATTTCAGACATTGTATAGCTACAGTAATCACAGTTGTATTGGCAGAGTGATAGATACATTTGTTCATGGAACAGAATAGAATCCAGAAATAGGCTCATACAAATATTCCCAAATATATTTTTAATTGAAGTAAAATTTGTATAGCACAAAAATCATCCTTTTAAAGTGTCAAATTCAGTGGTTTTTCATATATTCACAAGGTTGTGCAACTATCGCCTCTGTCTAATTTTAGAAAAGTTTCATCACTCCAAAAAGAAGCTCCATTCTCTCAGCCTCTAGCAATCACTAGTATGCTTTTTTTCCCCTATGGATTTGACTATTATGGACACTTTATGTGTCCGGATGGAATCATACAATGTGTTGCCTTTTGTGTCTGGCTTTTTCAACTTAGCATGTTTTCAAGGTCCAACCATGTTAAGCATCTATCAGTATTTCATCCACTTTTATGAATGAATAATAATTTCTTTTTTTTTTTGTTTATCCATTCATCAGTTGATGACCTGAGTTGTCATCATGACGACTTTGGCTATTATAAATGATGCTATTAGAAACATTTATTAACAAGTTTTCATGCAGATATGTTTCACCTCTCTTGGGTATATACCTAAGAGTAGAATTGCTAGTTCATATGGTACTTCTGGTTAACCTTTTGAGAAGTCACCAAACTGTTTTCGAAAAAGGCTGCATCATTTTACATTCCCACCAGCAATGTATAAGGGTTCCAGTTTCTTCACATCCTCATCAATATTCATCATTACCTGTCTTTTAGAGCATAGCCATCCTAGTGAGTTTATCATTGTGGTTTTGATTTGTGTTTTCTTGATGGTTAATCATGTTGAGCATCTTTCCACAGTCTTATTGGCCATTTGTTTATCTTCTTCAGAGAAATGTCTAGTCAAATCCTCTACTCATTTTTATTTGGGCTACTTATCTTTTCATTACTAAGTTGTAAGCTTTTTGTATATATTATGAATACAGTTCACTTACTCTGTATGTGATTTGGCAGCATTTTCTCCCATTCTCTGGGTTGTGTTTTCACTTTATTAATATCCTTTGAAGCAGAAAAATATTTAATTTTAATTTATCTATTTTTGTCTGATTGCTTATACTTGAGTTATCAAGTATAAGAAACTATTGCCTAATCTAAGGTTGTAAAGATTTACAACTATATTTTCCTCTAGAAATTTTATAAATTTTTCTCTTAAATTGAGGTCTTTGGTCCATTTTGATTTAATTTTTGTATATGAAGTAAAAGAGGACTCCAACTTCATTCTTTTGCATGTGGATGTCCAGCTGCCTCAGCACCAATTATTGAAAACACTACTGTTTCCTTATTTAATTGTCTTGGTGTCCTTGTCTATAACCAATTCACCATAAATTTAATGGCTTATTTCTGGATTTAATTTCACTCTATTGAACTGTGTTTATTCTATGGCAGCACAACACTTGTTTTGGTTATTCTAACTTTATAGTAAGTTTTGAAATTGTGATGTGGAGTCCTCCAGCTTAGTTTTTATTTTTAAAGATTATTTTAGCCATTCTTGCCTTTGTATTTCTATATGAATTTTAGGATCAGCTTGTCCATTTATGCAAAAATCAATAACAAAAGAACAAAACAGCTGGAATTTTGATGGAGATTGTATTGAATCTGTAGATCAGTTTCGAGAGTACTGCCATTTTATTATTGAATAATAAGTCATTTAATCCACAAACGTGGGATTTATTTGCATCTTTAATTTCTTTCAATGATGTTTGTAGTTTTCCCTATACAAGTCTTGTAATTTTTTGTTAAATTTGTATCCAGGTTTTTTTTTCTTCAAATGACATTGTCAGTGGAATTTTTAAAGTTTCCATTTCGGATTGTGGTAGTAAAAGTTTTTTTTAATGTTTGTCTTTTATACTGAAACCTTCCTGAATTCATTTATTAGTTCTGATAATTTTCATGGACTCCTTAGGATTTTCAGTATCATGTCATCTGTGCATAGAGACAGTTTACTTCTTTTCTTCTCTTAATTCCTTTTTTCCTTCTTCTCGCCTGTCTAGAACCCCCAGTACAATGTTGAATAGAAGTGGTGAGAGATCCTTGTATTGTTATTGCTCTTGGGGGAAAGCATTTAGTCTTTAATAATGAATTGTGATTTTAACTGTGAGTTTTTCTTATATGTTCTCTATTAGTTTGAAGAAGTTCCTTTGTATTCTTAGTTTTTGCTTTTTTTAATGAAATGGTGTTGGGTTTTGTCAAATATTTTTTCTGTATCTATTGACCATATGGTCTTTCTTCTTTAATCTATTAATATAGTGTACAATTCAGATAGATTTTTAAATGTTATACCAATTTTGCATTCCTGGAATAAATCCTAATTGGTCATGGTATTTGATTATTTTTATGTTGCTGTATTTGATTTGCTAATATTCTGTTGAGGCTTTTTGCATCTATGTTAATAAGGAATATTTTTCTGTATTTTTCTTGTGATATCTGTATCTGGTTTCGGTATCAAGTTACTGCTGCCCCATAGAATTAGTTATAAGTTATACCCCTGAGTTGCATAGTTCTCTAATAGTTACTAAGTTGTGTTCCATAGCCTTTGTTCTGTTTATGGCCCCATGCTGGTCCTCACTAGCCCTCCATTGAAAGCCAGACATTCCAGAAGAGTGTGTCACAAGATCGGATTGTGGTTTCTAGCCATGGAAGAACCATTTCAAAATTCCTGTCTTACCTGATGATGGAGAGGGCAGTAGGATACTGTATAAGGAAGCTTGCACCAATGTTTAAAGAGCCATCAAAGAAAAGAACAGGAGCTTGGAAGATGCCTCCAAAATGGAAACTGGTCGGTCGGTCGATCTGTCTATCTATCTATCTATCTATCTATCTATCTATCTATCTATCTATCTATTTTACCTTAACTTCTGGGGTACATGTGCAGATGGTGCAGGTTTGTCACATAGGTATACACATGCCATGGTAATGGTTTGCTGCATCCATCGCCCCGTCATCTACATTAGGTATTTCTCCTAATGCTATCCCTCCCCAATCCCCCCACCCCCTCCTATTCCTCCCCTAGCACCCCACCCCCAGGCCCCAGTGCATGATGTTCCCCTCCCTGTGTCTGTGTGTTCTCATTGTGTGATACCCTCTTATGAGAGAGAACATGCGGTGTTTGGTTTTCTCTTCTTGTGTCAGTTTTCTGAGAATGATGGTTTCCAGTTTCATCCATGTCCCTGCAAAGGACATGAACTCATCTTTTTATATGGCTGCATAGTATTCCTTGGTGTATATGTGCCACATTTACTTTATCCAGTCTATCACCGATGGGCATTTGGGTTGGTTCTAAGGAAACTGGTCATTCTATGAGTCAGTTTTGAACCCGTAAAATGAGTCTTATCTCTCCCTTCCAGTGTTCATAGACCTGGTCTGTACTGGGCCAGAATTGGTCAGAGAGATTGATAGTCAAGAATTTTGAGAGTTCATTCAGTCTTACCTCTACTCTTGTAGCCTAACAGCATTGAGGTTGCTCTCCACCTTTAGGGTTTATGACTTAGACATTGGTAGTGCCTAGTGTCAGAGACCAGGAGCCTCACTTTTTAGGGATATGCTTAAACTTTCCTTGGCACATTGGCATATTTTAAAGTAATCATAATTTGAATATAATCTTTAAAGTCATATTTGCACTGAATGTTGTTAACTCTAATAATGAGTAGGCCAGAATTTAAGCAAGGACAGAATGCATAGCATTGCTAGGACTGCTCTAGAATAAGGGATCCTCTGACAATCTAGATGAATTTAGATGCAGCGAAATGGGCAAAAGTCTCATGCATTCTGATCTTTCTGATTTATTTATTCACCATGATTGCAAAGTTTGTAGCTAAGCATTAAGAACCTTCTCGTGTAGGGATTGGCAAGATACACACTCATGGGCCAAATCTGGACCACCACCTGTTTTTGTAAATAAAGTTTTATTGAAACACAGCCACTCCACTTGTTTTTGTTTTATCTATGGCTGCTTCAGTGCTACAAAAGCATAGCTGAGTAGTTATGATAGAAACCGGCCCAAGAAGCCAAAGTATTTACTACCTAGAATTGTACAGAAAGTGTTTGCTAACATCTGTTTTAGAATCACAAAATCACTCAAAATATTTCTAAGTCATGAAAGAAATCATGTAGTTATGTTCTGCATTTCACTGTCTAAAACTTTGAGGGGACTCTTAGAGAAGAAGCTACCCATTCTGTAGCAAAAGTTGTTATGCAAAACTTCCATACGTCTTTACTTTCATGAATTTTAAAATGACATCTCGTAAACTTGACCTTCAAGAAATATATTCAGGTTTTCAGGCAAGAAAATATCAAACTTTGCAAAATATTATTTAACTTGTTTTAAGACTAGGGAAAGGCATAAGATACACTATTTTGAGAACTTCTGTGTACCAGGCATTGTGCTGGAGACTTTGCATTCATTTATTGTTGTTCTCCTTTTGTATATTTTATAGATAGAGAAACTGAGGTTCAAGATTAAATGACTTGCCTACCACTAGGTCTGTCTGGTTCTCAAAAGTAGGCTTCTTTTATTACCTCAGTGGTTCTTAAAGGAATGCTCTAGAAAACAACACCAACACTGCCTGGAAACTTGTTAGAAATGTAAATTCTCGTGCTTTAGACCTGCCGAATCAGAAACTCTGGAGGTGGCATTCAGCAATGTGTGCTCGACTGAGGCCTCCATAAAAGTCTGAGAACCACTGGATTATACCATGCTATCATGCACTGGCTAATGTTGTAGTATGATAGTACTTAGTACTTTTGTCTTCTCTGGGGAATTTTGGGTATGGTTCAACCAATATAACTTGATGCTGTACCTATGCACTGACTCCTTGCTGTGCCTAAAAGTACAGGCTATGATGTTTCAGGACGTGAGCTCTGTAAGCCTGGGGCTAAGAAGGGCAGAAGAAGCAGATGTGATAGGCTTTGTTTTTCATGTCTACACTCAGGACCTTTTTCTTTAGGGAGGACCCGAGATCACACTTGAGATATAGGCTTCAGGAAGCAAGATGATCAAATGTCATCCCAGCTGGCAGAGACGAGTCTTGGACCCAGGCTGGGAACTGGAGGAGAGCCAAACCAGCAAGCTATGCAAGCAGAATCAGGCAAGAGTACAGCTCAGGAAAAGAGAAGAACAAGGTCCAAAGGAAACAAACAAGCGTTACCTTCCTTCTTTAATTTTACATCCTTTAGCGTGCTGGACTTCAGGCACACTAGAGGATATAAAGCTTCCAAGAGAGGCTGGGCATCTGAAGAGAAGCTTTAGGATGTGCACAGTCTGGCTTTAGAGTCCAGCTGGAGAAGAAACAGACAGCAGCAGTGATTGAGTTATTCTTTCTAAAAATTAACGTTCTCATAGATGAGAAATGTTATATATAGTATATAGCGAGGCATCCTGACAGGAATTGAGGGTGACAGGAAAGGTTAGAATAATCTGTTGTTCAGACGTGTTTGAAGGCTTCATCTCTTAGACTATGGACAGATAAAATTTGAAGGAAGATGGGCAGCGGACAAAGCACAAAGCAGATGGAAACTGCCTCCCCTCTAACCCCAGTTGTGCTTCCTTCTCGGTGATCCCATGTCCTCCGCTGACCTGGTGAAACCTTATTTCATTCAGTTGCCTTACATGTCAGTGACAGCTTCCCTCCTTTGACTGGAGCTGCTTTCTCATGAATTAACTTAGATAAGAGTCCTGGGGCTGATCTGCTCTTGGCATTCAGCTTCCTCCCTGGAAATCACACACCTTGAGTTCAGGTGATGCTTTTTGTGCCTGGGTACAAACACAGACTGCACTATTGTTTAAAATTCTTTAATTGTGCTTCTACAGGGTTCAGGGGTAAGGCACATAAAGAAAAAGTGAAGGTTGTGGAACTGGAAAGTCTCAAGTGTGGTTGTGTTCAGCTGGGGGAGAGTGACTGTCAGTTTTGAAGGTCATGGAAACACTGGGGCACAAGGCAGGCAGGGGTTCTATAAATCACGACAGTTGGTGCTCAGGGAAAAATAAAATTGAAGAGTCAAGTATATTCATGAACTGGGTGGGTTATCAGACAGGTCAGCAATTACAAGGTCAGGAACTCTATAGCTTCAAGGGGAAGTAGATCAGAAAGTCAGGGCCATAGTTCTATAGGAAGCAAGAGGAAAGCTAGAGGTCTGGCATTTCACTGAAGACCTTGGCTCATGTTTCCATGTGGGAATTTCTTCCCAGCATTATGTTGGAAATTTGCACACTTCCCCAAATCCTAAATCCCAAGAAAAATCAGTAGAAACATCATAAAAATAAGGATAAGTATTATAATTTTTTCTGCGAGCAATATGGTTTACAGTCAATGCGGAGACATTAACTGGTTTAAAGGAATTCACTGACGTCAAGGACAAGTGGGAACAGGAAATGCTGATGCATGGAGTTGAAGGTGAAGGTCAGCATTTCTAGCAATCAGGACAGGAGCACTTGGGAGAGAAATGGCCACTATTGCCATGTTGTAAATATGTGTTTCTAGCCTCCTTTGCTGCTAACATGAGTCATTTATGCAAAAATATACAAATATAGGCATAAGATACTTTATACAAATCTTACAAATGATATTTTGACATATAAAAATTTTAGAAACAAAGTAAGTATTTAAATTGGCAGTTTCAAAACCTACATCTGTGTAATACTGTTAACCTTGCTAGGGGATTCGAATATTATGTTATTCAAATTCTATCAAATAATGTTCATCCCCATTTTCCTGTGTTCGGATATTCACTGTAGGCTGAAGTTCTTCGTAAATACTAGTAATCCAAGTATTCCTTCTTGTTAAAGACATTTTTAGGTATCTGCAATAATGATGAAGAGTATACAAATTGTTGGACATGTTTAAGAAATTTATGACTTTGGGATTTCCCAAGAATTCTCAGAAATTCTGATTTCTTTCTGAAACCTCAAGATTAATATTTGTGGAGAATTTAGAAACACTAGTCTTGGCTGTAGTCCCTTTAACAGAGAAGCCAGAACCATTGTGGCTAGTGCAGCCTTCACAGGGGAGTGATGGGGGATTTATGGGGCTGGAGGAAGCAGGAATGGGAGAAGGGACCATGAAGGCCAACTCCATGCCTCACAAGAGCCCCAGTACCTCCAAGCAGCAAACAAGATGTGGTAGGGTGGACTGTCAGTTCTGAGAACGTTTGCCTTGGCCTCTGCTGAATTGCACAGCCACATGAACTGCAGTGAGACTCGGAGACACTGTCACAGAAAGTCAGAAGGCAGAGCATGCAACTGCAGCATGCAGAAATATGCTTACACCGTAATACACAGAGACTCCTTGACACGGAGCTTGCAGTTCTGGGTTCCTTCAACCTGGCAGATTCTGCCCAGGGCTCTGATTACTCTCTTGAACACTTGTGACCTATATTTAATTTTAAAATGTATATGTGTGTATCTCAGTTGCACTGAAGCCAAGTTGTCATTCTCCAGGTCATTAAATATGAAACCCACTGTCTTTGTGTCTGGCTTAGTTTAGTGCCTTATGGAACTTGGTTTAGCTTAGTCTTCACATTAATTGTTATCCCCAATAATAATTAATCATTTCCATTGAAACAAAGGTTCCATGAGGGATGTCACTGATCCAAAGTCACCCAGCATGGCAGTGACAGAACAGATGTCCATGCCCAGATCTGCCTGCCCCCCATATAGTTGGCCATTGTGCTCTATCTCAGATTAAATCATTTAGTGCTTCCAGTCCAGGTCTCTTGCTGTAAGAGCCTTCAAGTGACCATGGATGGATGGCCCATCCCCTGCCTTCCTACGGGCAGGATGTTCTAATCTCTCTATTAGGGATGAGCTGTCTGATATATTAGCGTTATGCGTCTGCCTCATACAAGGTCAAATAGTAAAATGTGAAAGAGAAAATAGAGTCATGAGGGTTTTCCTGTCAAACTATGTTGTTCTTCTTTTTGGCTTTTAACTTGCACCATTAAGAATGGATAGTTCAGCCTAAGAGATCAACAAATATTGGACCAGGACATTCTGAACAGCATGTCAGGCTGGGGAAAGCCTCTGGACATGGGTGTGGGCACAGTCCACCTTTTTACTCTGACCAGTCTCTGACTGTGATGTGGCCACTGGGTCCTTGTATATTTGAGGCCAGTCATCCATCAGAGGAACTGGAATTTGCCCAGTAACATATAATGTGGCCTTTGTTTGGGCTTGACCTTCAATTATTGGCCCAAATAAGAAGGGATCTTGTTGTGAAAGGGACTCAAAGAAGAGCTACAAAATGACCAGAGGCCCAGAAGACATGATGAGAAAAATATAAACAGCTAATGACAGGTTAACTGCTAAATTATGGCTACTGCTGACTTTAACTTTCATAACAATAGTGAATTTTGTTTAGTGACACTAAGAGCTTTTAGTGTCCTTGAATCCAACCAGGGAAAAATGAACTCTCCATTGATATATACTATATATGATAGGTATATGCTTTTGTGGAGGAAGAAGCATAATTTAGAACTATAATGAATTAAATCATAGGTAGAATTACAAAGAGAGAGACAGTAAAATTCAAATGAGAAGAGGGAGGAGAGAGAAGTAGGGATGAGGGTCCAGAAAAACAGCTTTCAACCAGCTTTGGCTAAACTGTGGTCTCCCAGGAGACAGCAGGAAGCTTGGCATCTCCCATGAAACTGAAGCTGAAACATGCCTGTGTAACCAGCACACAGATCAGGAAGTGGGAACTGTCTGACTTTCATGTCACCCTGTGCTCCCTTTTAATCACTGTTCACCTGGCATAATGCCAATCTTGACTTCTGGTGATGTGAATTAATTTTGCCTATTTTTGAACTTTATATAAATGGAATATATACAACATATCCATTGTATATATTGTGGAATATATACAATATATCCTCTTTTGAGTCTGCTTTCCTTTGTTCAATCATCTTTATAAGATTCACCCGCATGTTGCATGTTGTACAGATTATTCTCTTTGCTCTGTAGTGGTGTAGTATTCAATGTATTGATCTGTTCTGCTGTCTGTGGGCATTTGGGTAGTTTCTAGTTTGGATCAACAGATACTTCTGCCTTGGGCATTCTGTCTTGTGACTGCTATGTGTATCCCCTACAGCTGTGTTTCTGCTATGTATGTCCCCAAAGATGGAATTGCTGGGTAACACAGAATGCATGCATTAGTTAGAACAGATATTGCCAAATAGTTTTCCTAAGCAGTTGTACCAGCTTACACTCCACCAGTAGCATATGAGGGTTCTGATTATTCTATATCATCACCCAAACCCAGTATTTTCTGTTTTAATTTTACCTTTCTATTTTTAAAAATATTTAAAATTTTTTTGTAGAGACAAGGTCTCATTATATTGCCCAGGCTGGTGTCGAACTCCTGGCCTCAAGAGAGTCTGCTGCCTCAGACTCCCAGAGTGCTGGAATTATAGATGTGTGCCACTGTGACTGGCCCTTCTGTTTTCATTTTATCCATTCTGGTGGTTAATAGGTGCTAGTATAACAGATGAAAAAGCTAAGGCATGGAGAGGTGCCTAACATTCTACATCTCACAAGTGGCAAAGCAGGGGTTTGAGCCCTCTTGGCCAGACACCAGGGCCATGCTCTTCCTACCTTGTTATCCTCCCTTCTTCATAGAAGATGCTTCATTTCCTGAGTGATGACCCACATCAGTTTAGTATAAGTATCAGCCAGCTCTGGCCAGCCGACAACAGTGTGAAAGCACAATTGGCTTCTGTGGGCCCTTGTGTTGAGCCAACTTTGGAATGTCATTTCCAGACCTTAAAAAACCGCAGACTGCCACCAAATCTTACTTTGGCTTCAAATTCAAACTTTCTAATTCTATTAATGAATTTCCTAATGAGCCACAAACTCAGCTCACTTTCAATTTATCTCTTTTTCTCTAGCCACCCTTTAAGGGAAGAGGCCAATTCCATAAGACAGCTCAAGAAAGAGAGCCAGTTGAAAGCAGAGCCTTTCAGCAGGAAAACAGCTAGAATGCAACATTCTAGAGTGATCTGGCCCTTTCTGTAGCTCTTGAAAAGGTTGCATATAACGACTGCGTAGCTACATGGAGAAAGCTTCATGCAGTTAAAAAAGTAAAGCAAGACAGAAAATATTATGATCACTGAAATTACATGTTGTAAAACACACATGTGCCTACCTGCACATGTGTGTAGGAAAGAAAAAATAAAGACCTGATAGTGACTGTCTTAGGCTGATAGGATAATGGGTGGGCTTTGTAAAATTTTTGTATTTGCAGAATTTTCGCAAAGTGCTCATTAGTTTTATAAAGAAAACAATCTAAATTTGTAACTTCTAAAAAGATAACTTTTTCTTTCATGTTTTTCCTGTCTATATCTAGGAAAATAACTTCAAATTGTAATTATTTTGAAGCTCTGGAATTATGTTAAAAAATAACAGAAACAAATGTAAAGATTAATGACAGGATAATCTGATGAAGTGAATAACAGCAGCCAATGTTCCAATGAGGAAATGATTTCAAATCAATAAAATAGAATCTGTACCAGAACTAGAAATAAGGAGAGTATCATTTCTGGTTGTGTATAACATGTATGTATTAGTGGGTATGTATGTGTGCGTGCGTATGTGTAGATATACACATACATGTTATTTGCCAGTCTGTTTATCCTGATTCTTATTAAACACCTGTTTGTAAGATGAGTAGAGGTGCTAAAGAACTGCAAAGTAAAATATGCTTAATGGTTATATAATAGTAGATATTAGTCAATAAAATATATGTTAAAGTACATATTTTTATATATGTGTGTATGTTTTAACACACATACATACATAAATCTGCATGGAAATACACAAAATGATATCATTAGCTATTTTTTGGTGCATGCATTCTGAATTATTTTCCTTTATACTTCATTGTATTTGGAGGATTTTTAATAGTGAACATACGTTTGTGTTTAAGTGATAACTATCAAATGGTGCCAGGTAATGTCTGAAACATTGGCTGCCCCCTTGTAAGATGGGTAAAGATACTGGAAAGGAAAAGGGAGTATGGTAGAAACATAGTGCTATTTTTCATTTTCCAAAGGGACACTGGATTATAGTATTCAAACCTCAATTCTTTTTGGTTTTAAGTAGCTAGTGTAGTGGAAGAATTTTGAATGTTTTACTAGATCTTTTGCTAATAATGAGAGTGTGTTCTTAGCTTTGCTTGCTTTTCAATGGTATGTTTTATTTTCTGTAAAATTTATGGGTTTAATAGCTTCTATTTCTTTACTTAACAGAAAAAAATAATTATTTTATTTTTTAATGGTACATAATTTCTTCTTATTGCTTAAATGTTGCACTGTACTTGGATGGATGGTGAGGCATTATTCATTGTTTGCACTTAATGTTAAAGCAAACAATAGAATAAAATGCATATGAAAGCAAATAAACATAATTTGGTTTTTTAAAATTCATTTCTTTAAAAATGCTTTCCTGTTATATGACAATATAGAAAACTAGGAAAAGGACGTAGAAGTTTAAAGAAAATAAAAGCTATATCTAATTTCACACCTTAGAAATAACCACTGTAAAACATTGGTAATTTTCCTTCTTTCATATTCAGCATTTTATTACCAGTTACTACTTTTAATGGATATTTACTGAGCACCATGGTATGCATTGCTGTGCTTTGGAAAAAAGTGAATGAAAAAGGTAAACAAGATCCTGCCCCACATCATTTACTGTCTGGCTGGGTTCACTATATGCGTATGTGAGGGAGTGTACAAGAGGAAGGGGAGAGAATGGAAAGCAAAATAGAAGTACCTTGGCAGTTTAGTATGAGAAATTCCATTATAGGGGCATATTAGACCTTTTGCATTGCTAAAAAGGAATGCAAATACAAATTATTTGAGGCTGGGTAATTTAGAAAGAAAAGAGGCTTATTTGGCTCACAGCTCTTGAAGCTGTTCAAGCATCTGCTCAGCTTCTGGTAACACCTCAGGAGGCTTTTACTCATGAGTGAGTGAGGGAGAGAGATGTCAGGCTCTTTTAGGAACCAGCTCTTGTATGAACTAATAGAGTGAGAACTCACTCATTTCTGTGGGGAGGGCACTAAGTCATTCATGAGAGAGCCATCTCCATGACCCAAACACCTCCTTCTGTGCCCCACCTCCAACACTGGGAATCACATTTTAACATGAGATTTGGAGAGGACAGACATCCAAACTATATCAGGAAGAGATATAGTCTTTTAAAAATGTATATGTCTGCATGCGTGTGACTTTAGCACACAGTATACTGACTTTTAAGCAAATTGGCATTCTTTACATTCTATATAGTTTTCCCTCACTTAATATTATATTAAACAGTATTCTATACCATTAGATGTGGCAGCATTAGATTATATTATAAAATCATGTCATAGCATACATTACATCACATCGCATTATACCATATCATATGAATACATATCAGTCCATTAGTTATTCCTTGATTGCTGGATATTCGGGTTATGATTTTTATAACATAAATAATGCTACAATGAACATTCTCATATATTATAAAATTTTATCTTCTCGAATTTATTTTCCTTAAAATTTACTTCTAAAAGTAGAATTACTAGCTTACATGTGAAAAATAAAACTTCCAGGCTACTGAGACACACCGGCAAGTTGGTTTTTACAGTCATGTTGGTTACCCACTCAATATTTACTTACTGGAGAAACATTTTATGTGTGACCCTTTTGGAACTTCCTTTGATAAAATGTTGTGGACAGCATCCAAGAACACACCCTGTGTTGAGTTCTTTATGGCAAGTGCTGATTGGCAAGGGTTCTTTAGTTACTGTAAATTAAGCAAATAGAGCTGAGTTTTACCTATGCCATAACAACCTTAGCAACAGCTCTGTGGACTTAATACCTCTCTGTGCATTCACACTAGGAAATGTGTTTCAATGCAGGTCAGAATAACAAAACAGGGCCATGTCACTACAGTTTCCTTAGATCTTATTGTATGTAAGGCATGGAAGGCAGAAAAGACCACCAGTAACTATTTAAGAAACAAATAAGCTCCAGAGACCTTCTGCCAAAATAAAAATGTTGTATGAACCTTGCTGCAACCAGTATTTTATATATGTCCTAGGAAAGCATTGATCTTTTAGGTCTGACAGGTCTGATTTTTGGATTTTATAGAAATAGGAATTAGCAAATTATCCTTCTATTTAGGTATATGAATTTAATCAATGAAGACACATAGGTTTTTTTCCTTTTCTCAAACTTTATTTTTTACTGATATGTAACGGATGTGTATATTTTTGGGATAGATGTAATATTTTGATACATTCATATAATGTGTAATGATCAAATCATGGTAACTGGGATATCTATCTCCTTAAACATTTATCTTTATGCTGGAAACATTCAAATTATTTTCTCACTATTTTGAAATATGCAATAGATTATTGTTAACTATAGTCATCCCATTTATCTATAGAAGACTAGGTTTTACTTTTTCTGTCTAACTATATATTTGTACATTAATCAACCTCTCTTCATCTCTCCCTCTACTGTCTTCTTCCCAGCTCTGGTAATTACCAATCTATTCTTTATCTTTATGAAATTCCCTTTTTAAACTCCCACATATGTTATGAGTGAGTGCATGTGACATTTATTTTCCTGTGTGTGGCTTATTTCACTTAACATAATGACCTTCACTTTGAAAAAATTAAATGAGATAGTTGTTTTCTCTGAAGCAGCTTCCAGTTGTGGATGTGGTGATGATAAAGTAATCACATGAGCACACTTTTAGTTCTGATGACTTCAACTCTTGTGTTCTGTAGACTCGCTGGGGCACCCATGACTGAGGCCAGGTTTGAGAATATAAAGTGATCTTAATGATCTAGAAATTTTCTTTTTCTGATTTGGAAGAGCTGCATGCATCTCATTAAACTTCTGGACTTAAGTGCTTTGATGGCTAACCATAATTTATGACAACATGCTCTTTGGTTCAATAGTTTTTAAAGCCTATTTAATATTATTTAGTTCTATTTAATGTTATTGAAGTTTTTTGATGACCCCATCCAATGAGGAAAAACAAAAGAAAAACAACTTGCTGTTGTTCCATGTCCTATTCTCATGCAATGGTCCTGATCTTAGAGCAGGTTCTTAGGATTAAAGTGGAAGTGAACATCCCTGTGCTTTAGGAAAGAATGATGAGCTGATGATAGCTGTCCCAGGGTGGGCTTGGGGTATCATGACTGTCTATTATGGTGCCTCTGGCCTGTGCTTGAGTTTTGATTGCTTTCCTGTCTCTTTTCCTTAAGCTATCCAGTATAGAAACACTGTCCTGAGATCAGTACATCCCTCTCTTAATTAACTTTACTGGTGCTTAGTCATCAAAAGGCTTATTTAATATTTAGGCAGCATGAAAAAGAGCTGGAAGGGATTTCTTTTATTAGCAGTAAGATACAGACCCTTGGAGCCCTATTAAATCAGTTCTCGTTAGATGTTGATTCATAGGACCAAGAGTTCACCAGCTTTCTGTTGCTGTTATGTTGTAGTTTGTATTTAAACAGGCTTTGTAAAAACACTCAAACTTAACGGATTTTGGACCCTCATCATTTCAGTATGTCCTAAATTTATGAAGCTTCATAACAGTAAGGTGTGTTTTGCAGTAGTCATATGGTTTGAGAAAGAGATAAACCAAGGTAGTTTGGGACATAAAACAGGGCCCATTTGACTCTTCATACACTTATTCCTCACAAGTCCACAAAACTAATCAAAAAAGAAAATCAGGATAGGAATTTGAAAGTACCATGTGGTATACTTTGGAACTATTAAAAAAATCATACTATTGTAGGCTCATACATTACTGGGTGGGTGTTTAAACTGTTATTCCGTTTATGGAGAGCAATATGGCTATAACTCAAAATTACAAGTGTCTATAGCCTATAACTTAGCGATTTCGTCCCCAGGAATTACCCTACAGATGTACTTCACAGACCTGAAATGGTATGCATTTGAGGTTAATTGTGACATTGTTTAAAATATACACCAATACAATACTGAAAAAACATACTATGGTATATCCAGATAATGGAATGCCATGTTGTTATAAAAAAAAAAAAAACAAATAAGAAGTCCTCTATACTGATGTACAATGATCTCCAAGATATGATAAGTGAAAATCAAGGTTCAGGACAGTTTTGTTCATTTTGGGAGGGAAAAAAAAGGGAGAGCAGGAAAAGGGAAGGGATATTCATATACAGAGAGATATTCTGTATATGCACAAAATACCTCTAGAAGCATATATGTGAAATACACAACTTTGACTCGGGGGAAGGGAATTGGGTAGCTAGAGGACAGAATTTAATAGGAAAACTTTTTGTTGTAAAATTTTTATACTTTTCTAAATTTTGAACTATGCTATTGTAAAATCTAGTCAGAACATTTGCAAATGGCAACTAAAAAACGCTTGTATGATATTGTTAGATGAATACTATGGGTTCATCAAAAGTTTATTTTTTTCTTAGACATTAAAATAACAACTCTGTGTACAATTGCAAGATGTATTGTTTATGAGTTTCTACTTTTTATTCTAAGCAGGGTACCAAGAGAAATATTCATTTTTACATTTTCTGCCTATCACTATATGACCCTAAACTATAAACATACATAAGTAGACTTCATTAAAAGATTACTGGAACTTAATCCTTCTGCTTTTATGGGATGGATAGTATGTTGATAAAATATTGATTTTTGTATTAGTTTTCTGAGATCTTGACTGGGACATCTGGAAAGAGTGTCAGAGATTATTTGGTTGAGCCCCATTTCACCCAAGGGGAAGGACAGCCCAGGGAAGTTAAGCCATGTGTTTAAGGTTCACAGATAGTCAGGTGTGCCTAGCTGGTTTTATGTTTTATTTGGTTACCTTAAGAATATATCTTTGGCTGGGCATGGTGGGGCATGCCTGTAATCCCAGCACTTTGGGAGGCCGAAGTGGGATCACTTGAGCCCAGGAGTTCTAGACTAGCCTGGCCAACATGGTGAAGCACCATCTCTACTAAAAATACAAAACAAACAAAAAATATTAGCTGTGCATGATGGTGTGTGCTGTAATCCTAGCTATTCAGGAAGCTGAGGCAGGAGAATCACTTGAACCTGGGAGGCAGAGATTGCAGTGAGCCCAGATGGCACCACTGCATTC
Source organism: Callithrix jacchus (assembly GCF_049354715.1). Lineage (NCBI taxonomy): Eukaryota > Metazoa > Chordata > Mammalia > Primates > Cebidae > Callithrix > Callithrix jacchus. Next base: position 77,758,035 of record NC_133518.1, read on the forward strand.
CAGCCTGGGTGACAGAGCAAGACTCTGTCTCAACAACAACAACAAAAGGATGTATCTTTGACACAGGAGATCACAATTATGTCAGTGAATTTAACTTTACCCCAAATGCCTCTAAATAATAGGAATTTTATCAAACAAGAAGCAGTCAGGAAAGTAGCTTCCAGTCTGTAACCCAAAAGAGTTCTCAGATCTTCAAAAACTCAGAGTTACTTAAAATATTTAGTCAATTAAAAAGTTAATCAAAAGATTGCAGGTTAAAGGAAAATGAAATTAAAATAAGTGGCAAGTAATGAAACCCGATTGTACAACATAATATGTCAAAAATAGTTCTTAAAAGAAGTTATACAAAGTACTAATATCCTTAGTAGAAAGGTTATGATTCTTTATTTGGTAGGGGAGAAGAGGAAAAGGGAAAATTCCATAGACATATCATTAGATACTGTTCTATTCTCTATGGTGATAGAGAAAATATGATTAAGTGGTTTAAAAATATGCAGGTAATTGCTAAAAAAAAAAAGTTGAGACGACATGTTACTTCTGAATAACCAAAACAAATAGAAAAAAGATCTAAGAAAGCTTTGATCCCTAGAAGGCCAAGGGAGCAGAAATAAATCACAAAATAAAACGACGCAGAAAGATCAAATGCTGTATATCATCCCAGTAAATGTAAATGTGTTCAGTTTCTTAAAAATAAAGACCCTCATATTTCATAGAAAATCCAAGTCAGTGTGATTACCAGAGACCCACCTAACAAAGTGACACAGAAAAGGTAAAAATAAAGAAATGGACATTGTGGTAGACAGAATGTTACAATGGGCCTGAGGTTCTACCCTATCCAACCCTCTAACCTGGTGTGTGTATGTGCCTTACATGATTCTCCTGGAATATGCAGTGGACTTGGAGAAAGGAGAATTATCCAGATGGGCCTGACCTAATCACAGAAGCCCTTTAAGAGCAGAGTTTTCTCTGACTGCTAGTTAGGGAATGTCAGAGAGAGAGAAGTGTAAGAGGTTATTGACTCTGGGGGGTTCTCCAGTGCTGAGACGGAGGAGCCACATGTCCAGGACCTCAGAACAGTCTCCAGCTAACAGCTGAAGACAGCAGGGACCTCAGTCTTACTACTGTAAGGAAATGCGATCTGCCAACAACCTGATGGAGCTTGGAAGCAGATCGCTCCCTAGTTGGTCTCCCACGGGAGGACACAGCTAAGCCACTTTCCTTTTAGCCTTATGAGAGCCTGAGCACATGACCCAGCCAAAATGTGCCGGGCTTCTGACCCATAGAACCTGAGGGATAGTCAATTCAGTGGCAAATTGGTGTTGTCACTGGGTTTGTGGCAATTTGTTACATCACAAGAGAAAACTAATACAGATATATCACCCACTAGTAAATTCTAAACAAGAAGGCTGGAGTGGTACTATTTATGCCAGAAAAGTTGGAACTCACTAAAGGCAAAATCATTAAGTGGAACAAAGTAGGATTTTTAATTTTAAAAGGGACAACTTATAAGTGTATAAAAGTAAACAATATTATATGGTTAAGATAGCCTTAGATTCAGCTTTTAATATGACAGTTTTAATACTAAGGGAAATAGACAGATGCTCAGCTAGAGATAATAGGAACATTTGCAACCGTGCAACAGGTCAAACAAACAAAAAGCAAATGGGATTGTGGTGATATTTTAGGATGAGATTAAGCACAGCAATCATTAAACTAGGGATTTAAATGTTGGGAAATGCAAAGAGTACTTAAAGAGAACTTGGGGTAATAAAAGAAATAAATCAAGAAACATGAAAGCAGAAATTAACAATTTAAAGAAAAAGTGTAGAATTAACAAGTTAAAATTCAGCTGGCTTGTTTCCTAAAAAAAAAAAAGAATAAAACTCAAAAAAGGAATAGAAATGAATAAAATACAAAAAAAAAAAAAAAACCCTCCCTCTAACGTCAAGGAAAGAAAGAGAAAAGAACAACTTAAGAACATCAGGAATAAGAAGGGAAATATAAGCACTGGTACAAAGAAGATTAACATTTACAAGAGAAAGCTAGTCTAAATTCTTGGTACTCATATTGTGGTCTACAGACCAGCAGCCATGGTTTCACTGGGAGTTTGTTAGAAATACAGACTCACTGGGTGTGATGGTGTACACCTGTAGTCCCAGCTACTCAGGAGGCTGAGGTGAGAGCATCACTTGAACCCAGTAGTTTGAGGCTGCAGTGAGCTATGATTGCACCACTGCGCTCCAGCCTGGCCTGGGCAACAGAGAGAGACCCTGTCTCAAAAATAAAGATAAAAATAAATACAGATTCTCAGGCCCTACCCCAGAGGTACTGAATCAGAATATGCATTTTAGCAAGATCCCCAGGTGATTCACGTGTACTTTAATTTCTCTAAATCAGTGACTGTCCACAACAATCACTTTCAGAGTTATAAGAAAATGCTCTCAAATATTTTTATTTCACTGTCCTGGACAGCAAGACTTTTGAAGCCTACCAGGATGATAGTAATGTAAAGCCAGAATTGAGAATCACTGCTCTAAATTATCCTGTGTGAATAAATTTTAAAATCTCAATGTAATAAATGACTTTTCAAAAAAATGCAAATTTTCTGGGGAGAGGGATAATTAAGTTAAACTGTGAGATACATCATTTGAAAAAAACCACCGGTAACAGGACAACTTAAAAATGTGTCAAATCGCCTCCTAAAAGACAATGGAGTCCCCTGGCTTCAGTGCATTCTTTTTGGAAGGAACATACCTTCATCCTGGGACTCATAAAATTTTTAAAGAGAAAGTTTTTATTGTGAGTAATTTATATTTTAAAATTACTAATCACTTAAGGAAATAAAGCAATGTAAGCAAAAGCCAGAGGCAGCAGAACCAGGACTGTAAAATATATAGCCACTAGAATCAACAGCTACAGCGTAATAAGAAAGCTTCCAAGTAAATCTAAAGTGCATTCAGAATAGAGAAGCACTACTTTAAACAGGGGTTTGAAAATTTTTTCCATAAAGGGCCAGAAAGTAAGTATCATAGACATTGCAAATCATGAGCTTTCTGTTGGAAGTACTAAACATTGTAGTACAAAAGCAGCCATAAGTCTTAGGTAAACTAATGAGCATGGCTTTCAATAAACTTTTTATATTTGTAATTTTTACATTATGAAATATTATTCTTTTGGGGTTTTTTTCCCAACCATCAAAATATAAAATGATTCCCAGCTAACAGACCATAAAAAAACAGGTTATGGGCCTGATTTGGCCCACAGGTTCATAGTTTGCTGACCCCTATTCTAGACAATTCTGACTAAAGTTCTCTCCACCTTCACTAAAATGTTTCTCTCATAGACAGGGAAGAGGTTTTTATCATCTTTAAAAAACTGTCACTTTTCAGTCACTATGATCTTTTTCTATGTAAACAGGTTTATTATGGTACAACGTACATGCCATAGATTTAACCTATTTTAAGTGTACAATTCTATGATTTCTAAAAAATTTATAGAGTTCTGCAATCATTACCACAATCAGATTTAGAATACTTTCACTATCCTCAAAACTTCCCTTTTGATCATTTGCATTCAGTCTCTTCCCACCCTGGCCCCAGGTCTCCACTACTCTACCTCTTTTCTCTGTAGATTTGCCTTATCTGGACTTTCATATGTATATGATATAATGCATCATCTTTTGCCCATGGCTTCTTTCATTTTTTTAGTTTATCCATGTTGTAGCATGCATGAGTCATTTATTCCCTTTTATTGCCACATAGTATTCTATCGTATGGATATACCTCATTTTGCTTATCCATTTACTCAATGGATTGTTTTCACTCCCTAGCTATAATTGAATAATGCTGCTGTGAAGAAGTTCCTTTCCATTCCATTTGTTGAGAATTTTTATCATGAAGTCGTGTAGGATTTTATGACATGCTTTTTTCCGTGTCTATTAAAATGATGATGTGGTTTTTACCCTTTTTTCACGAATATGGTATATTGCATTAATTAGTTTTTAAATGTTACAAATCCCACTTAATCATGGTGTATAATTTGTATGTGTTTCTGTATTTGTTTTGTAATATTTTTAGAGATTTTGTGTCTATATTCCTGACAGTCTCTAATTTTCTTTAATTGTGACATCTTTGTTTAGCTTTATATCAGGCTAATATTGCCTCATAGAATGAAGTAGGAAGTGTTTTTTCCTAAACTGTTTCCTCAGTAAGGAAACAGAGGGATTGTGAAGGATTGGTAGTAATGAATGAATTTCCCCCCTCTTAATTTATCTTGGAATGCCTTTGTTTTGCCCTCATTTTTGAAAGATAGTTTTGCTGGAGAGTCCATTATTGGTTGATAGGAAAGCGGGAATAGATAGGGACTTTGCAGTTGCCACTGAGTATGTGTGCAGCCTCCCACATGTGTACAGCCTCCCAGACCACTAGGGATATATAGGAGCTTATTAGTGTTCACACAGCTGTCTCATTGCCTAGATCTCCGTGTTACATTTCTGGCTTGTCTGCATGTTAGTCGTCCCAAATAGGATCACAGCTTCATTGTCTTCCCCCATTCTTTTGCCTCTGGAATTGCTGCTGTTTCTGACAATGCCCTGGGGCATGAGGTTTTGCCGTGCTCTGTTCCAAATCAATCTGGGTTCCTTCTGTAGCAAAAACTGCAGGTTTTCATGGCTTGTCTCACTCTGCTAGAACTACTAGCCAGCAGGTACTGGGGAAGTGTTAGAGGTGATAAGGTAATAGGAGCAGTCCCAAGCTAAAATCCCACAGACTTCCACTGAGGTTCAGTAGTTTTATTTAAATAAATGCTTCTCAACTTGTTACGTGCCTTTGGTCTGTTGTTTCCAGGGTCCTGAAATAGTTGCTTTTGACAGTTTTTTTCTAGTTTTAAAAATCATTGCTTTTTGGAGAAAATTTGCCAAGTATTTTGCTCTGCCATTTCAGATATCCTGCATTACAGTGTTTTTAATTTCTTGATTAATGCTTTCATTGTTGGGTAACCTATGGAAAACCAACTCTCAGCTGCTATCAACAAAATCTGTTGCAGGTTTATCAGCTTAAGAAAACCTACTGCATTTTAGTTTATAATATTTAAAAGCAACACTAAAACAGCAATTGGATTGTATAGAAGAATGAAAGTTTTAAGTATTAATTCAGTATAACTAAATGTTGTATAATATACATTGAATAACTGAGAGCAGAGTTCAATAGATTCATATCTGAAATAGGTTTTCTTCTGAATGGCAGTGCTCCCATCTAGCACCATGTTTTCAGTGGTTCCTTATCAACTTAGTGCTCCCCTTGTGAGCAGACTGAATTGAGCACTTGTAATATCAGGCACAAAACAGGTAGGAAAATGACTTTGTTATGTATAGCAGACACAGAAGGAACTGGCATCAACTTCCTGAGCCTTCATGCATCTCCCATTCCCAGTCTTAAGGAAGGCCTTTCTCATGGTCCTGGCCTATCCCTGGGAATGAGTAGGATCAGCAGTAGATGTGACAGTGACTTGTTGCTCCAGTCCCCATCGCTGACTTAGGGAACATCATAAGAGCCAGCGGGTTTGGGTCTTAGAAATACGTGAGCAGTGAAACCCACTAGTCCCACCTCTTGCATTCAGTTCCGTCTGTTTATTGTGTCACTGTTTTCCCCCCATTCTTTCCTGCACCTCCCCAGAGGCCACTCTATCCAAAGTGGGAATCAATTCTCACCGAGCGTTTATTCCTGAGACTTTCTTGTAAAAAGTATGAGTCCGATTAATAACAAAATTATTTAATTTTACTTAGGGAGGCAACGTTTAATAATAGCATGCAGTCAACTTTTTGCTAATGATTGAGTGTTTTTCTCCTTTTTTCCCTAATCATAGGGAAAAACATAGTTTATTAGCAAGTAGACCTGCTCTCTTGTTTTCATTCACCAAACAGAATTCTAAAGAATTCATGTAACTTTGCAAAGGAACAATATTAAGACAGCACTATTTCTATAGTTAAACTAGCATGACTAGCTTATAAATCAAAGCAATGCTATTGGCAGCACATATATGTGTTGTGTATTTCTTTCGGCAAAGTTACAACTTTCAAGAATTAACATTTTGGATCACCATGTGGTAGTTTAGCCATAACAGGTTACTAAGGAGGGAATCAAGACAGAGGCAGATGTTTCCTTAAATGTGAGCTTACATAAGCCACTTTAGTCGGTTCTGGTTTTAAACAATTGCATTTCTTAGGGAGCAAGTTGTACACTGGATCTTCCTTCTGAAAATCAATGCCTCCCCCTCATGAGTGGTATGCTGTGCAGACAGGAACCTCATGGTGAGAAAAAGTGTAACTTTGATTGTTGCTGCTCTTTTAATGTCATGCTAAATGGAATGGCACTTCGCAATCTCTCAACCACAGCAGTTTCCTCTTCTCATTCAAATCTAAGATACAAGCATTTCCCTAACTACGGTTTGAATCCAAAATGTTTATTTGGCAGACTGGTGCAAGTTGAATTCTGGAAGGAAATCTAGTTTTAAAAATGTCTTAGAACATTATGATCAGGGTTAAAGTCAAGGACCATATTTCCCATACATGTTGTTTTCCAGGCAGTTTTCCTTGAATTTTTTGCAGAAGAAGCCAGGATGGTGCTTATAGGTGGAAGGGAAATGGTAGCAGCAGACCCAGAGAGCAAAGAGACCCACGTGCATTTCCCTGATTATTACTTTATTCATTTATACTTCCTTCTTCCTTCAGAAAGGATTTGAGGTGGCTTACTGATGTAACCACAGATCTGCTAGAAGAGATAAGGCCAAAGGAAAGAGGAGATCAACCGTGTTACTCTAAACTTAATCACTCACAGTCCCCACCATTTGTGAATCCCATTTTCCTCTCATGTTCTGGGAGTCCAACCAGGAAAGGAATGTGTTGAGTCTGGATTGTTGAGGCCCAAGAGTAAGGCACTGGGTTTGATGGACAATACCAGCCACACTGCCCTTCCTTCCTGACCCCGCTCTCTGGAAGACCCCAGATTTGGATTTTGGAATAACCCATTTCTAGTTGAGATCTCTAATGTCAGAAGACCATAAAACTTCATCTTTTAGTCCTATTTCATTATGTCTACTCTTGAAATTAGCTGCCTCAACATGATACATTTTCCTATTTTGCTTTGAGATATCTGCTTCTCATTCTAGCATCAGCCACATGTCTTACATTAGGACCTTTAAGTCAACAAGTAGGAGATTAAAGGGAATTAAAGGCAAGCATTTCAGGTAGGCCCAGGGAATTTTAGGTGGCAGGTTAGCTGGATGGTGCAGCAGGGTTAAAATTATCCTTCTATAATTCTGTTTCATGAACAGAAGATGAATGGGCTTTCTTAAAATATTTTACAAGGCCCGTTAAGAGCAGCATGGTACAGCATGGTAATTGACCCTCTTGTCTAATTAATTCATCTGAGTTCAAACTGGAGATTAGCCATTTTTTAGCTGTATGATCTTGAACAAGTGGCTTAACTTCTCAGAGCCTGTTTGCCCATCTGTAGGATGGTTATAACAATACCACCTATCTCCAGATTGTTATGAAGGTCAAGTAAAATTATGTGCATAAAAATTCAGGCATCACCTGACACATGGTAATCCCTCAGTAAATGTCAGTGGTTATTGTGTCTAAACCCCTCAACCTGTTGTCATTGTAACTCTGCAACTTCATTGTTTAAGGAACTGAGTGATTATTAGGAGGAATTAAATTCCCTGTTAATCTGCCGGGAAATAAGCTGCAGATAGATAAGGACCCCAAAGCACTAATGGCTACGTGTTCTCTGGGCTACAGTGTTTTTACTTGTTCAATGAACAGATGGGAATTGAGGATCTGTAAAGTTCATTCTTTGTGAAAATTCTCTCTGAGTGAAAAGATGCTTCTTTGCTTGTCTAGAGATACACATTTCCTTTGAGAAGGGCCTCAATTGCATTGCAAAATGAAGAGATTATAGGGCTATAGTGCAGTTACTTCTACAGAATACATTAGCCCATAGTGTCCTTCCACCTAGAGCTTTCCAATCCTTGGATGAGGGAGCAAAGGCATCCCTAGATCTTAGAGAATCAGGGCCTCATGTTTTAGAGCCCTAAGTTGCTGAGTGTGGCTGTGACTTAGAATCACTGTGTAGGAAGGTGAAAGAAAATCTGCCAGCCCATTCTTGGCCAAGAGGCTAGATTTGGAAGCCAAGATTTACTTGACTTGCAAACAGTTTCTGTGTTAGAGTGGTAGAATTATGGATGATTGATTTTTTCAATGCAGTTTTATATTTTCAAGTTATACACATAACACAAAGCAATAGTAAATTAAAAAAATTATATACAAATAATTGAATAAGCTCATGTATGAGAAGTGCTTCATATCATCTAGATGTTATAGAAATGTAAACAAAAAAGGCATACACTTTGGATTACAAAAGGGCTGGATTTGAATCAGGTATCAGCACTTTCCGAGTGACTCAATGTCAGGGCATATGTTCTCATTTTCTGTAAAATGGGGAATGCTTACCTGATTCAGCAGCTGTGCAGATTAAATGAGATGATGTGAGTGAACAGCCTCACAAGGCCAGTTTCTGTTTCTTCTCCCTATCAGGGGAGTATTTGATGGTGTGAGAAATGAGCTGTGAACAATTCATCAGGACTGATATTTAAAGTGAGGATAATTCACTTTGTTGTCAATTAAGCCTATCCCTTTTTTTCTCATCCATCCATCATGTTATTTATTTATACATATATGCATGCATGCATTCACTTATTACTTTGTCCCTGTTATATTGCATGTCCTATAGTGTACAAGATGTTATTGATGCAGAGGTGAATGAAATACATGACTTTGTTTGGAACTTGTGAATTCATATGCAAATACAGGGATGCACCCCCTGCTCCTTAAGCACTATCTTCTGTGTTGGCATTTAAACATAAAAACATGATCACAGTAAAAACATAAAGATTAGTCCTTGAATTAAAGATATTAGAAGTTTGATATTCTACATGTCCAAAGTTGACAATATTTAGGTATATGTGAACATGTGTATATTTATATTTCTAATAATCATATATCTGTATTAAAAGTAAAAGCAATATTTTTTCATGTGATTCCTCTCATTTTTGCAGCTTATTTTACTAATATAGTGACACTGATATTATATATTAGAAATCTACATTTGCAAAGATCAGCTAAGTTTATGTTTAAGATTGAGAGTAATCTCGAAGGATTGTGTCTAGGCAATTACATTTTTATTCTTAATTTTAAAACTCAGTATTAAAATAGTTCACTGTCTTCTATTTTCTGTATACTATTTGGGGCAGTATGTGGTGCTGAGTGACTTAGTATTTTAGATTTTTTCTTTAGTTGTACATTTAAATTCCTTTCTTCTTTTAGTGCCTGACATTTCACCCAAGAATATCACCTGATACATTTAAAATGGGAAAATATTCATTTTCATCGTCTTTAGCTTCCTTTTCTTTGATTAATTTTTAGCTCTTAATTACTATTATGAGCAACATGGATTCTATTTTGTTTCACTTCAGAAAAAACTTTGCTTTCTACTATTTCCGAAGTATCATAAGCAGTATGAAGAATTTTAAGTCGTATGCCTGATACTATAGCAGGTAAAGAATTGCTGGCGTGAGTTTCAAACCAAGAGACAATAAGACATTGTACAGTGGACCATTGATAAAGAGGTGGCAGCATGGGGCTCCTCACAATTGTGTTAGTTATTAGAGCCTGAACGCGAGAAGAAATCACTTCTATGCTCTCTACGAGCCTTTTTTTATTCGTTATTAGGTTACTATAGATAAATTCTTAACACCTATCCACGGTCTTGATTCTTCTCTTTCAAAACTGGGTGCAAGCCGATTTTTGTTGATGACATAGCCTTGTTTGATGTTAAACTCCTTGCAGAATCAGTCTGAGGTCTGGCTGCAGTGTTGTTTATAAAATTCTTACTTCAGGATCAGGCTGCAATTAAAAACATCATTTAGAAGAGCTTTTTGGCCCTTCACAAAATTGTCATGAACCTTTGAAGAAGCACTTGGAATTATATACTGCTTTGGAGAATACTGCAGTAGAATTTCATGATTGTTTTTATCTGCCATGTCAATTTTTGAAGATGCTTTTTTTCTTATAATCTTCATTTAATATGTGTATTCATCTGATCATTATAACCGCTCAGAGAATCATTGGAGGTATAAATATCTTGGGTCATTTTGATACAGACATTTTCTAGTTGTGAAAGGAAAAGGGACAGGCATTGAGTAATAGTTTGATAAAGTATCGTGCAAGTATAGAGCAGTAATAATTCTTTATAATTTTTTCTCCATGTCTTTCCATGAATTTTCTAAGTGTACATGGTACATGTTAAATTGATTAATATTATGACCCAATTGGATTTTACCTTCTTTATGTACCTATCCGTAGATACCCAAAGCCTCCAAGTATACTGATTTGGATGATTGTATATATGTTCCTTAAGACCCTTTTCTGGTAGCAGTATAACTCTGAATTGCATTAAAGGAAAAAGTAAACCATTTTGTAGAACTAAGTGTGATTTTTCTCAATTTAAACTCTACATTCTTCCTATTTGGAGCTACTTAATGATTTGCTGTGTCATTTCCACTCCTGAGTCAGTACAGCTTTATTTTTTACTTAATTATTGCAATTAAGAATATATTTAGAATCTCAACTCTTTGATTTTCCTAGTAGATATTTTTACTGGTCAGTGTCAGACAGACAGAGAACCTGTGGGAGATATGTATTAGGATATTTATTGCAAGGAATTGGCTTATGTAATTTTGGGGACTGACTAGGCTTGGCCATAATCCAAGGAAGGGTAGGTTGGAACCTTCAGGCATGAACTTCCACTGACTTAATCAGGCTTGTTCAGATTATCCAGGACAAGTCTTCTTACTTAAAAATCAACTGATTTTTGGTTTTAGTCATACCCACAAAATAGCTTCACAGCCACACCTAGATTAATGAATACCTGGCCAAGTTCACATATAAAATTGACAATCACAAAATTTAAATGCAAACATTTCAAATTTAGCAAAATAGTACAGATTTATGCATAATTGTATATGTTTGATATCAATTGAAACTAGTTGTTCCTTTTGTGGTTGCAATGAAATGCACATTGTGAAAGTGAATGTTCAAGGCCCTCGAATGTTGGGCGAGGGAAAGGGCATGAGCAAGATGATGTAGGCAGCTGCCCCTGAGATTCTGTCCCCATAGCTAAGGCAGACAGGTGGCTATTCTAAGATCTCGAGGTAAGTACACCCCAGCCTGTTTGGTCTTCTCTCTTGCTTCTCAGACCTAGGCTTTCTGAAAGTCTCTGTCCAATAAGTGGAGAGGGATTTCCTTGGCTGTTTAGAGTGTTTCTGTTGCCAAATAATGATCAGAATCAGCCAGGCTTAAGCCCAGAAGCTTTGGAAGCCAAGGGAAGGCACCCTGAGTTTTACCAAGAATACTGAAGATATTAAAAAAGAGGTTCTCCAATAGTAATACACATCTGAAAACTCTGAATGACCACTATATATTCTTGCTTCTGCTCCAACTTCAAGAATAAAAGCTTCTTAAAAGCACAGATTATATACACTCAGAGCATGTCATAGTGAATAGCATAGATGTCAGTTAGTGTCCCAGCAAGAAAGAGTACACCCAAATTAGCATGTCATAGTGAATAGCATAGATGTCAGTTAGTGTCCCAGAAAGAAGCGGGTGAGGAGGGTTTAACCAAAAGTTTTGTTTAAAAAGATGTGGGCCAGCTCCTGAGAACCCCCAAATGACAGTGTAGTACTCTATAGCCATTATCATCCTCAGTCTTGGGGGGTAGGAAGGGAGAGATTACTGAAAGCATAAAGAGGAAGTCTAGGACTGAGAGCTACCCTCATATGTGCTATGACCTTTGCTGAAGCAATGTAATTAGTACTCTGGAGAGGGAACCAAAGAAGAAGAAATACAGTACTCTGATTCTGAAAATCCACCTCACTCTCTCCCTGTAATCACTTGCCAGGGTTTCCAAATGGCTGAACCCACAAAATAGCAGGGGGCCAATGGTCCACCAATGTGATCTCTCAAAATCAGCCATCTGAGGCCACAGTAGAGAGTGGGTCCAGAGGGGCATACAAAAGATAGGAGGCCCTCCACTCACATTATACAGCAGCTCCAAGCATGTGAACCTGAATAAGCTATGTCATTTCTCTGAGTCTCAGGTTTCTCACCTTAAAATAATGTAATCATAGTTATCTGGCTGGGTTATTTAGGGGCAGATAGTACATGTAAATGTAAATTACTCTTTGTTTAAACTTTTATTTTAGGTTTGGCATTTATGTGAAGGTTTGTCACAGGGAATTGTTGTAGAGATTGTTTCGACATGCAGGTATTAAGCCCAGTACCCGATAGTTATCTTTCTGCTCTCCTCCCTCCTCTGATCCTCCCCGCTCAAGTAGACCCCAGTGTCTGTTGTTTCTTTGTGTTCAAAAGTTCTTATCACTTAGCTCCCATTCATTAGTGAGAACATGTGGCATTTAGTTTTCTGTTCTTGCATTAGTTTGCCTCCATCTCCATCCATGCAAAAGACAGGATCTTATTCACGTTTATGGCTACATAGTATTTCATGATATATATGTACCACATTTTCTTTATCCAGTCTGTTACTGATGGGCATTTAGGTGAATTAAAGTCTTTGCTATTGTGAATAATGCTACAGTAAACATTTGCATGTGTGTCTTTATGGTAGAATGATTTATATTCCTCCGGGTATATACCCAGTAATGAGATTGGTGGGTTGAATGGTAGTTCTGCTTTTAGCTCTTTGAGATACTAACATACTGCTTTCCACAATGGTTGAACTAATTTACACTCCCACTAACAGTGTAGAACTCCCATTTCTCTGCAACCTTGCCAGCATCTGTTAATTTTTGACTTTATAATAATAGCAATTCTGATTGGTGTGAGATGGTATTTCATTGTGGTTTTGATTTGCATTTCTCTAATGATCAGTGATAGTGAGCTTTTTATCATATGCTTGTTGTCCACATGTATGTCTTCTTTTGAAAAGTGTCTGCTCATATCTTCTGCCCACTTTTTAATGGGTTTATTTGTTTTTCTCTTGTAAATATATTTAAGTTCCTTGTAGATACTGGCCATTAAACCTTTGTCAGATGCATAGTTTGCAAATTTTCTCCCATTCTGTAGGTTGTGTTTACTCTGTTGACAGTTTCTTTTTCTGTGCAGAAGCTCTTAAGTTTAATTAGATCACACATGATTTTTGCTTTTGTTGCAATTTTTTTTGGTGTCTTTGCCATGAAACCTTTGCCCCATTCCTATGTCCAGGATGGTATTGCCTAGGTTGTCTTCCAGGTTTTTATGCTTTTGGGTCTCACATTTAACTATTTAATTCTTTATTACTATTATTATTATTATTTGAGATACAGTGGCATGATCTCCGCTTACTTCAACCTCCACCTCCCGGTCTCAAGTAATTTTCATGCTTCAACCTCCCAAGTAGCTGGGACTACAGGCATGTGTCACCATACCAGACTAATTTTTTTTGTAAAGATGGGGTTTTACTGTGTTGGCCAGGCTGGTCTCAAACTCTTGGCCTCAAGTGATCCACCAGCCTCAGCCTCCCAAAGTACTGGGAATACAGGTGTGAGCCACCATGCCTGGCCACATTTAAGCCTTTAATCCATCTTGAGTTGATGTTTGCATATGGTGTAAGAAAGGGGTCCACCTTCAATCTTCTGCATGTGGCTAGCCAGTTATTTCAGCACCATTTATTGAATAGAGAGTCTTTTATCCATAGCTTGATTTTGTCAGCTTTCTTGAAGATTGGATGATTGTAGGTATACAGCCTTATTTCTGGGCTCTCTATTCTGTTTCTTTGTTCTGTGTACCTGTTTTTTGTTCCAGTACCATGCTGTTTTGGTTACTGAAGCCTTGTAGTATAGTTTGAAGTTGAGTAACATGATACCTCCAGCTTTGTTCATTTTGCTTAGGATTGCCCTGGCTATTCAAGCACTTTTTTTGGTTCTGTATGAATTTTTAAGTAGTTGTTTTCTAGTTCTGTGAAGAACATCATTGATAGTTTGATGGGAATAGTATTGAATTTGTAAAATGCTTTGGGCAGTATAACCATATTAATGATATTGATTCTTCCCTATCCATGAACATGGGATGTTTTTCCATTAGTTTGCATCTTCTCTGATTTATTTGAGCAGTGTTTTGTAATGCTCATTGCAGAGATCTTTCACCTCCCTGGTTAGCTGTGTTCCTACGTATTTTATTCTTTGTGTGGCAGTTGTAAATGGGCTTGCCTTTCTGATTTGGCTCTTGGTTCTATTGCTGATGTATAGGAATGCTAGTGATTTTTGAACATTTATTTGATATCCTGCAACTTTACTGAAGTTGTTTATCAGCTGGAGGAGTTTTGGGGCCGAGACTACGATGTTTTCTAGATATAAGATCATGTTGTCTGCAAACAGATAGTTTGACCTCCTCTTTTCCTATTTGGTTGCCCTTTATTTCTTAACTCCTTCCTGATCGCTCTGGCTAGGACTTCCAGTACTGTGCTGAATAGGAGTGGTGATAGAGGGCATCCTTGTCATGTGCTAATTTTCAAGGGAAATGCTTCCGCCTTTTTCCCAGTCAATATAATGTTGTCTGTGGGTTGTCATAGATGGCTCTTATTATTTTGAGGTATATTCCTTCAATAAGTAGTTTATTGAGAATTTTTAACATGAAGGGGTATTGAATTTTATTGAAAGGCTTTATGTGTCTATTGAGATAAGCACGTGGTTCTGTCTTTAGTTATGTTTATGTGATGAATCACATTTATTGATTTGCATATGTTGAACCAACCTTGCACCTTGTGGATGAAGCCTACATGATCATGGTGGATTAGCTTTTTGTTGTGCTGCTGGATTCCATTTGCAAGTATTTTGTTGAGGATGTTTGAATCAATGTTTATCAAAGACATTGGCCTGAAGTTTTTCTTTTCTGTTGTGTCTCTGTCAGGTTTTTGGTATCAAGATGATGCTGGCCTAATAGAATGAGTTGGGGAAGAGTCCCTCTTTAATTTTTTGGAATGGTTTCTGTAGGAATTATACCAGCTCTTCTTTGTACATCTGGTAGAATTTGGCTGTGAATCCATCAGATCCCAGGCTTTTTTTTGGTTGGTAGGCTATTTATTACTGATCCAATTTTAGAGCTGCTTGTTAGTCTGTTCAGGGAATCAGTTTCTTCCTGGCTCAATCTTTGGAGAATGTATGTGTCCAATAATTCATCTATCTCTTTTAGGTTACCTAGTTTGTGTGCATTCATTACACTTAACAATAAATAGAGCTTTGCAAAGTGGCAATTGTTGTAGCCAATGAGGTTTATCTGAGGCACAATTATTGCTAATTGAAAATTTTTCCCAGTACCCCTCTGTGACGACTTGCAATATAGTAGGCATTGGCAGTTTTTGACAGTCTCCACAGAGACTCTCTCTCTCTATATATAAAATAGATAGCATTCAATATAATAGCTGCTACTGTTAAAATTGTCACCACTGTTGTTACCTCAACTAATTCATAAGATAGATATGAAGTTCATTTGACAGCAGGAAAGAGGTAAGAGATTCAAGAAACATTTTGAACTGTGTTAGAATAACTGTAGCATCTTACATAGGTATATGTGTTAACTTAAACTCTGATCCTAAGACAAAACCCCTATATATGCTCTGATCCTAAGACAAAACCCCTATATAAACTCTGATCCTAAGACAAAACCCCTCAATGCTCCTACTGATCATACATTTCTACTCTGCCCCCACTTATTTGCCAGAGATAAAAATAAAATTAGTAAACTATCCCAGTTTGATTTTCCGTCCTACCTACCTCATGGTGGAGAATTTCTTGTCAGATAAAATGGCCAAAAGATTTGAGATCGGGGGGAGAAATTGAGACTAATGCACATTGTCTGACTTCATAACTACTACAATGCAATTTCATAAAAACTGTATTAGGCAGATAATAACATTGTGATGTAGTAATTGTGTCTACATCTGTAATTTCTTTTCTCTATGGTATTTAGGATTACAAAGGAGGATTTATAGATATATAGGGGAAAAAGTAATTTTTTGCTTAACCCTCATATGTTCTTAGTTGAAACAGACCCTTGTAACAACAGCAACAACAACAAAAAAGCAGATTAACAAGAGAAAAACAGAAGTTTGCTAATGTGTATATTTTCTACATACATGGGAGATGTCTAGAGAAGGAGTAATTATCAAAGAAGTAACTCTGAATTCTACTTTATATAACGTCTTCAACAAAGAACACTAAATTTTTAGAGAAGTGACAAAACAAAAGAAATGGACTTTGAGTCTCCAGAGCCAGCAACTTGTGGGAAGGTAAACAAAGGCTAGTTAGTAAAGCTTGTTATTGTAGATTCCTCTGGTGCCATCTCCAGGCCCATAAGCATCTAAAGTTGTTTTCAGTGGTTAGCTTTTGTTCTTCCTGGTAAAAAGGGGAGATGGGATATGTTATTTCTTTGTAAATTTATGTCCTGATTTTAGGCAAATGGAGGGCAGAGAGCTCTCATGTATCTGCTTCTTTCTTTTTTTTTTTTTTAATTTTAGAATTATAAATTTATTATTTTTTAACTTCATCTATTTTTTTTTTAATTTTTTATTGGATTTTAGGTTTTGGGGTACATGAGCAGAGCATGCAAGACAGTTGCGTAGGAACACACATGGCAGTGTGCTTTTCTTTCTTTCTTGACTTCAGCTCAACAATCCTGTCAAAAAGGTGTATTTGGGGGTGGCATATTATGGACTCTCACAGTTAAAATAGTATAGATAATAGTGTGTATATTAATAGTCTAGATTGCTGTGCTTTACTTATAAGTACAATTTAGATCGTAAGTCAAATAGAAAGCCAGATGGAAACATTTAAAAAACTTATCTTGGAGAAGGTTCAAAAGGTATCTGTTGTCCTTGCACAAAAGAAATCTGTACCTTCAAGGTCCTGGGAACACCAGCAGTGGCATACTGATTTAGCATAAGGCTGACCATGTGCCAACTGGGAACAGGACTTCTTAGAGATCATCAAGAAATTACCTCATACTTCAGCCTTGGTCACATAATTAAATTTGAATCTAATACTCTAATCTTTAGATGTTTTTGAATGAAATTCTTATTTATTCTCTATGACAAGTACTCTGTTCTGTCTTTGTGGATGAGACTCCTAGCTGTGAATAAAACCAGGTCTGAGGTTTTGCTACAGTTTATCTTATTATACCTATGAATGATTCATGTGCCATCTGTTGATCACAAATCCAGTTAAGAAATTCTAATAAATGTATGATATCTACTTCCTAGAGTAAAGCAGAATTGGCATTTACAACCTTCCTGAGCAATAAAATGCCAGTAAAAATATAATTGACACTTATGGGTCTTTGCTATTCCTAAGCATTAATCACCTTAAAACACAGTATCAGGTGTCTGTATTTCCATGACTATTAGCTACAAAATGTTGGCAACATGTTAAATTCAATTACTTTTTATAATATCTTTTATTCACACCAGCAAGATTTAATGACTCACAAAGACAATTTGGAATAAATACAGATATTCACCCTGGATTTTTCTCTTTCAATGGGAATAATTATTAACAACACTAGTTTCTTCTCTGAGGTAGTAATTTTTGGTAGTTTAGTTCTTATTCAGAATGCACTGAAAATGTGATTGTGATTAGTACCTCTGTCTTTCCCAGCATGCAATTATTTGCATATTAATTTAACTTTGTTTTGGGGTGAAAATAGCACCATATCAGCAGAGGGATATGATTTGAAAGTATCTGTGACGTGAAATAATTTTAACATGGAACTAAACTTTGCTATGATTCTAAATTTACTTTTAAAAATAATAAATATTGCTTTTATGACTCCAGATTATGCTGTACAAACTAAGGACATAAGTTTACCCTAAGAAGTATAAAACCTCAATGCTATATCTGTTATTTTGACATTTTTTATTTGAATATTTACTCTCAGTATTTGTTGACATGGAGACATGTTCGGATTATGCTTCTGCAGATGAAAATGGTAACACATGGGAAGGTTATACAGCTGGACTGGGAAATAGAAACAGATGTTGCACTCACTTGCCATTTGTTTCTTTTTCCCCTTTCAGTTTTCTCTTCTAAAATGAGAGAATGAGTCCTTTTCATATTGGCAGTGAAGCTAGAGTACATTGATGGGGATCTTCTTTGAAATGAAAAATAGTCCATTCCCTGCAAATGTTGATTTTATCTCTTGGTGCAACTGATGAGTAATGTGACTCTTTATCATACTGTCTTTGTGTTTTGGAAGTAGAAATAATAAAATGCAATGTACATTATGTGTGTTCTTATTGATTTTTAAAAGATCTGGAGGGAATATTCATAAATATTAAAAATAATTCTGTGTTTTTGTTTCCTCTTTTGCACTTTATATTCTAAATTTCCTGTAATCATAAAAATCGTTTTTCCAAAAAAGGTGATATAAATAAGTAAAACTGCTCACTTTCCTCCTCACGTTATCAACTAAGGAATACCTTCAAAGAAAACTCTATAGAAGTGAGAGAAGAGGTGTGCATTAAGGGGGAATCCATGCTGAAGACTAGGAGGGAATGAGAGGGGCAAGTCTTCAGTCCAGGCTCAGTCTGAGTCAGCACACTCAGAGCAGATTTCTTGGGAGAAAATGGGGAGGATTCACCTCAATCAGCTTCCAGAAACTGACAGGAAAGTCAGACCCCCCCCGCCCCCCGCCGCAGTTGACAATGGGATTGTTATCGCCTTTGGAAAAGGATGCTCTTGTTGACATGACCAGTCTATTCTCTGATGCTTGTTTAGTGCCCACAGAGCCAGAGCAAGACTCACTCTGACTGCTTTTGGCATCCACCTCCACAGGACAGAGGTACTGTCTCTAGTGAAAGTGTTGGGCATGGTAACTTTGGGTTAAACACAATTGGGTGGAAGCTAGTCTGTGAAATGGAGATCTGCATAAAACTTGAGAGGGTAGAACAAACAAGGAGCAAATAGAGTCTAATCCATAAACCTTGAGGCTATATAATTTCTAGGTCAACATTTATTCTTCTATGTACCTTCTGCCCTCCTCCTTTGCAATTTCCTCAGACGCAACCTTCCAGGCCCCTCATATAAAAATATTTCTCTCCTTTTCCCAGATGGTCAGTGCTGTTCATCACCTTGCAATATAAAGTTCAGCTTTATTCAAGAAATCATTCAATGTCTGTGGAGCCCCTATTATATTTGTATGACTTCATGATTAGGGTAAATGTTGTCACATATCCATACAAATAACCTCCATTTATTAACAAAAAGAAACTTTTCAACCTCATCTCAACAGGACCCTGACATATGAATTCACTGTGTAGTTAGATAAGATACCTAGGAATACAACTGACGAAAGACATGAAGAACTTCTTTAAGGAGAACTACAAACCACTGCTCAAGGAAATAAGAGAGGAAACACACAGATGGAAAAACATTCCATGCTCATGGTTAGGAAGAATCAATATCATGAAAATGGCCATGCTGCCCAAAGTAATTTATAGATTCAGCACTATCCCCATCAAGCTACCAATGACCTTCTTCACAGAACTGGAAAAAACCACCTTAAACTTTATATGGAATCAAAAATGAGCCCGCAGAGCCAAGACAATCCTAAGCAAAAAGAACAAAACTTCAGGCATCATGCTGCCTGCCTTCAAACGATACTACGAGGCTGCAGTAATCAAAACAGCATGGTCCTGGTACCAAAACAGAGATATAGACCAATGGAACAGAACAGAGGCCTCGGAAGTAATGCCACACATCTGCAACCATCTGATCTTTGACAACCCTGACAAAACCAAGCAATGGGGAAAGGATTTTCTGTTTAATAAATGGTTTTGGGAAAACTGGCTAGCCATGTGCAGAAAGCTAAAACTGGACCCCTTCTTTACACCTTACACTATAATTAACTTCAGAGGGATTAAAGATTTAAACATAAGACCTAACACCATAAAAACCCCAGAAGAAAACCTAGGCAAAACCATTCAGGACATAGGCTTAGGCAAGGACTTCATGACTAAAACATCAAAAGCATTGGCAACAAAAGCCAAAACAGACAAATGGGATCTAATTCAATGAAAGAGCTTCTGCACAGCAAAAGAAGCAATCATTAGAGTGAACTGGTAACCAACAGAATGGGAAAAAATTTTTGCAATCTATCCATCTGACAAAGGGCTAATATCCAGAATCTACAAAGAACTAAAATTTACAAGAAAAAAGCAAACAACCCCATCAAAAAGTGGGCAAAGGATATGAACAGACACTTTCAAAAGAAGACATTTATGAGGCCAAAAAACATGTGAAAAAATGCTCATCATCACTGGTCATTAGAGAAATGCAAATCAAAACCACATTGAGATACCATCTCATGCCAGTTAGAATGGCGATCATTAAAAAATCTGGAGACAACAGATGCTGGAGAGGATGTGGAGAAATAGAAATGCTTTTACACTATTGGTGGGAGTATAAATTAGTTCAACCATCGTGGAAGACAGTGTGGTGATTCCTCAAGGATCTAGAAATAGAAACACCATTTGACCCGGCAATCCCATTATTGGGTATATACCCAAAGGATTATAAATCGTTCTATTATAAAGACACATGCACATATATGTTCATTGTGGCACTGTTTACAATAGCAAAGACTTGGAACCAACCCCAATGCCCATTGATGATAGACTGGATAAAGAAAATGTGGCACAGATACACCATGGAATACTGTGTAGCCATAAAAAAGGATGAGTTCACATTCTTTGCAGGGACAAGAATGAAGCTGGAAACCATCATTCTCAGCAAAAAAACAAAAACCAAAAACTGCATGTTCTCACTCATAGGACAGTGTTGAACAGTGAGAATACATGGACACAGGGAGCGGAACATCACACACTGGGATCTGTCGGGGGGTGGGAGGACTCGGGGAGGGGTAGCAGAGAGTAGGGAGATTGGGGAGGGATAACATTAAGAGAAATACCTAATGTAGGTGATGGGGGGATGGGATGGATGCAGCAAACCACCAGGGCATATGTATACCTATGTAACAATCCTGTACAATCTGCATATGTACCCCAGAACTTAAAGTCTAAAAAAAAAAACAAAAAACTGCAAACTTTAGTCCATCTAGTATGGTTCTAGACCCAGATGTATTACCATGTTGCTACTATGAGGACTAGTCTTAACTGATGCCCTTGCACTGAGACTGGGGTGCATACAATGCATTCATAGAAATTAGCCATGGCTATCCTAGTCCTCAAGAGAAACTTAAGACAATCTGTATTCATTGCATTCATATATATCAGACTCATGTTACACTGGAGGTTTTATTTTGTCTGGATAAAGTTACTGAACAAGTAACACTAAGATTGCCAGCAGATGATGAGCACTGTGGACATGAGCCATCTACCCGGTGAAGTGTGGCTGGTAGTGTGGCTGGTATCTCCCATAGCAGTCTCTCTTGTCTGCCTGTCATTAGGTTATCTTGAGGCTGTGCAAAGTGAGTTATACAGCCGCTCCCTGATTAAATGCATCCTGTCTCTCTTACATTGTAAAAATAATTGTGGACTCTGTGTTCCTCCTAGGATTATAATTCCTCAATGCCATATGTTTGTGTTGACATAAATAGTCTTCCCAGAAATTTGGCACAAGCTTGACCATGTGCTGATTGGGAGTGAGACTTCTTAGAGATCATCAAGAAGTCAATTCATTCTTCAGCCTTGGTCACATAACTAAATTTGAGTTTTGTGCCTAATCTTTAGATGGGAACCTCCATGATCTTGTTAAAGACATTTGTTTGCAAGGAAAGTGCTTCACAGTTTATCTGTGTATTTTACTGGACTTTATATTTTTTTTAAAAAAACTGTCACCAGAATATATCACTTATGTCTCCAGTCTCCTTTATCTTCTAACTTGTAGCATTTTTTTTCACTTTCAACATGATATTTGATGCAAGATTTGCTTATTACCCCCACTTTTGAAAAATGGTATACAATAAGAGGAAATTGCATAGAAGGTGGAGAAGCCATCTGTAGAAATGCTGATGGCTTCATTGTACAATAGTGTTGACTCTCGAATGAAAATGAAAAACTCATAGCTGTGGAATGCCTGAGTCCTAAAGTTTTTCATTCAGCAGAGCTCTGTGAAGCACCAACCCAGATTTTTTTTTTTTGAGATGGAGTCTTGCTGTTGCTCAGGCTGGCTTTGTTTGAACTCCTGGACTCAAGCAATCATCCTCAGCCTCCTGAATAGCTGGGATATACAGACACATGCCACCATGCTTAGTTTTCAAACTATATTTTTAATGACTTTGTCCCCCTTAGGATATTCAGTGTTTGGTAATTAAAACTAAGCAGCTGACTTGGCAGATGTGGTCAAAGGAACCACCTTTTGTTATGCATTCATTGTGAGATGCAGGCAACATTTGCTTTCACGGCATTTAATAGGTAATTTTAAAATGGCAAGTAAATTGGCAGTTGATTATGTTTTCAAATAAACGCAACCATCACATAAATACTTTGTCACCTTTACACAGCATGAACATGATGCTTTTCTAATGAAAAATAAAGGCAGCATGGAAAAGACTTTTACAAGATCTGTTTAAATCATTCACTGGTTGGTGTTCAGGAAGCAAAGGTGAGCACAGGAGCTCACATGCCAACGGGGAGGCAGAAATTAGTCAAAGAATTACAGAAATCAGTGTAAAATTACAGCTGTAACACAGGGTATGAAGGAGAAAGATCATAATGCTGCCTAGGTTGGGTTCTCTAAAAGCGAAGCCTGAGAGAGGGGTTTGGGTAAATATGATTTATTGTAAGAATGCTCTCAGGGGAAGGGTGTGGTCTCAGATGAATGGAGCTTAAGCCTGGCTCCTTGGGAGCTCTGGAGCATGAATTGCACCACAGAGTTGTTCCACCTTAAGGCAAGTGGCTAGTCTTTCATAGCTGTTCCCCCATGGAAACCAGGCATTAACCAGAGTTAACCAGGGGTGGGCATGGCGCTTGGGCAGAGGAACTTCCATAAGGCCAAAGGCAGTTTCCAAAAGAAGGGGGACAGCAACAGAGAAAATGAGTGCATCAGGTTTAAGGTGCTCTGAGTGTAGCACCATCAGCATCCACCACAGATGCTAAGACAACATATAATACAATGTTCTTCTTGGTTCAAAATCCTCCAAAGGCCTCTTCTATCACTCAGAGTCAGACCCAAAAGCCTGAAAATGTCTGCAAAGACCAGAGGGATCTGGTGCTTCGTCTCACTCCATATCATACATGCCTCTGAATCAAAAGGCTCATTGTTCTATATGATACTCATTGTTGCTCTAGTTACCTTGTCCTGGCTGGATTTTCAGTTACCTTTTCTATTTAAACAATGCATATTTAAGACATGTTTCACATCTGATCAGTTTATGTTGAGGCACCCACTTTTATTTTCTTACATTTAAAAAAACATATATCTATAAGTGCCTAGAATAATCAAAAATCATAAAGACAGAAAGTAGGATGGTAGTTGCTAGGGGCTGGGAGGAAGCGGGAATTGGAGAGTTATTATTTAATGGGTATAGAGTTTAGTTTTATAAGATGAAGAGAAATTACAGAGATGGATGGTGGTGATGGATGTGTAACAATATAAATGTCCTTCATGTCACAGGACTATACATTATATATTTTACCACAATTAAAATAATATCTATAAGTGCCATGGAATTTTGCTTTAGGTTAAAGCTTGATATATGGCATCTGACTTTTCCGGCTCCAGAGAAAACTTTTGCCTTTACCAAACATAATCAGAACTAGTATCATTTGAAATTGGCCCAGAGTTGAAGATAAATGAAAAGAGATTCTTCGAGGCCAATTTAGTTTGTTAATTTTACAAAAAATAATTGGCAGGGACAGTGCACTTCCTTATCTGGATTGTATTCTTCCCTGTTACATCTGCCTTTCTTTCTGTATTTAGGTCTGTCTGTCTCTTAGATCTCTGCTATCTGGGCTATTTTTATGTTTTTTTTTTAAATACTAATACTTCTGTTATTTTATATCTATTAATTGTTTCCCTCCTTGCATTCTTCACCTTTTTGAGTTCTATTTTAGCTCTTGGTTTCCATTATATAGCAAATATGGGGAGGTCATCAAAATCTGGCTCTGTCAAAATAATAGCTGCCTTCTGCATTACCTGGTACTTTGGAAGATCATTACTCCCTTTCATGTTGTTGGGGTCCTGGTGCAGAATCTCTCAGCTGTGAGTCTTCCTTTGAGATGTTTTGAGTCATTTTCATTGTTAGCCTGGCTGCTGGATTGGAAACACTGCCAAGTTCCTGAAAAGACAATTTTATCTAACAAATTTCTTCCAATTGCAGCAACATATGTTATGTGTAAGACATACAGCTAAGAGCCAATTTAACATTGGAGGTTAGCACATATCAGCAGATGTTTATGGAGGGCCCACTGTATGCCAGTCTCTGGGGAGGCTTTAGGCACATGGGAGGAACTCAGGAAATAGGTTAAATGAAAGTGAACAGATTGGATTAAAGAACATATACACACAAAACCAAACGTAGTTTTAAAGAACTCAAAGTACTAAAAGAGGAAGTGGACCTGCAAACACATGACTACAATAAACTGTAATATGCCTCAACTTCCTCAACTGTAAATTAAAGACAAACCTATCTTATTAATATTTCCAAGATCATTCAAATACATGTAAAGTGCTTCACAAAATGGCAGACAGAGCAAAGTTAGAGTGCTACTTAGTATCAAGATACACCCAACAGGAAGACAGTAATGGGCTCTGTAGAGAGTAGTAGGTGGGTAAGTTTATCCAAGTCAACTTAATAGAGTTGGTGACAGAGTTGAACAGGGCTTTGTGGATGTAGCCATCCTTTCAGTCTGTGGCAGCAGAAGCCTCCATATGTCTTGGCAGCACCATAAACATGTACATAAGATGAGAAATTGGACTCCTATTTATAGGTTTGATCTTCTGACATTGCTTGAAATTTTCATTAATGGAAAATGTCAGTTTTTCAGTTTTCTTGCCAAAGGAAATTACCAAATGAACCACTTAAAAGCTACTGTTAAACATTATTTATAAATACTCAATGACCTTGATTTTGTTAAATAACAGTAATTGCTAATCATTATGTTTCAGAAGCCTGAGGCCTGCCAAGTCTTTTGGGAACTACACAAGATTTTTTATAACAAATCTAATAATTTCAATGTCATAAAATATCTAGTAGGAAAAGCTAACCAGTAAATATTTTTATTCCTTAAAAACAATTTCTAGTGGAAGAGGTGCCTTTTAAAAATCTCCCTATGGTTAGTGTGTTATTGTTATTGCTTAAACCACGGTCCTAATTACCATGCCTTTTTTCCCCTGAAAACAGAAGTTTGAAAACACTTTCTGATTTCTAAGGCAAGACTATATCGTAGTGCATTATCAAAAAACTTCTCAGAATTATTTACCCAGTAATGTCAAACTCATAGATAAGAGGATATGTCAACAGTATTTTCCATAAATTTCAGTTGTGTAGAATATTACTTACGACCTATCATAAAAAGGATTTATTGTGAAAGTAGGTGGGTATTAAGTGTTTAACCAAAGATTAGAAATATTTAAAATCTAAAGCAATCATAGAAACTTCTTCAGGAACCTTTTTGAAATTTACTTTTGATGAGGCTTAATCCATAACCAAATACTATGGCCAAATATAAACTTGAAATACAGGTTTCTGATATTTGAAAAGGTGGGCCTGGATTACATTTCAGCCTTTCTGTGGCCCAGTTCCTTTATCCCTGCCAGTGCCTGTGCAGTATATGGAACACTGAGTAAAACCATCAAGTCAGGAAAATGGGGAAAGCAAATCTAAAACAACACAAAAGGCAATATTTGTTTACTTGGTCAAGCATTCTCCTTTGCATATCATGTATACATTTGTATTATGTGCTATATAACATAATGTTTAACCCCAAAGTTTGAGTAATATGAGTTACTGGTTAGAAATACTCTCCATCACAAATTAGGTTTCGATTGTTATGCTGGACCATTTTGACCCTGATAATATTGGTTACTAAATCCTCTCCTGGCACACTACATCACCATGATGCTTGATCTATTCTATTTACTTATTTATTCAACAAATAGCCTGCCACTGGACCCCAGGGGAGGGCTGGAGGTGCAGCAGTGAGCCACATAGACAAAGCCTCTGCCCTTGTGAAATTGGCATTCCAGTGGAGGAGACAATTGTCAAGTGAACAAATGAATAGATATACAGAGTCACTATTATAGATTATAAGGACCGGGAAGGGAATAAATAGAGCTCTAAGAAAGATATTAGTAGGGACATATTGTTTATAAAATACTTGAGAACATTCACCTTCATGTTACTTGATTCCTCAAATATAAACACCCGCATGATAAATTTAATCTAGACTTGAGTGTCAGGAAATACTACCTCCTGTTATTAACTAGTGAGCTTCCTTTCTTCTTTGTGAAAATTAAAATTAAATAATTTACCATATTTTCCTTTTTTTGCTCTGGCTGACAGAAAGCTTGGAAAAAGTTTTGGTGCCAGTGAAAGCATTAAATTATCTCTTCTGGTTAGTATATTGGTGCAGCAGATGCCCGAAACACCAGCCTGGCCCCTGCTTCCCAACCTGAGATAAAATAGTGAGTGGTTGTGGGACAGGCCAGGCCAACTTAGACAGACTAGGAAAAAGACTCTTCAGTCCAGGGCAGAGAGGTTGTAAGGAAAGTTTTTAAAGCAGAAGTCTCTCAGTGTGATGTGCAATATTACTCACACCTCTTTTTCTGCACAAATTGATATTACTGTTACTTGCTAGTGTTAAATTGGAATTGGGCTCATATTTTTGGTGGATATCCGAGCATTAAGCCTGACATGAAACTAGTCATAGAGTCAGAACACGTGTCCCCGAAGGGCCAGCCTCATTCTGGTTACACTTACTTCCTGCTACTTTTATCTCTTTTCCTCATTTCTTCTTTTCCTAGTTCATTGATTTTGTTGTATTTTTACATTTATATATGAAAACATTGGCAATAACTACAAGCATTTCTCTCTCTCTCTCTCTCTCTCCCCCTCTCTGTCCCTCTCCCCCTCTCCTCTCTCCTCTCTCCCCTCTCTCCCTCTCTCCCCTCTCTCCCTCTCTCCTTCTCTTCCTCTCCCCGCCCCAACCCCTTCTCTCAACTTTCCTAAGAGCATAAGGTGTTAAAGGCAAACAGACCTGGGTTTGAAGTCTTGCTCTGACATTTACCAGCAGTACCTTGGAAGGGTATTCCACAGTGAATGCTGTGGTGCCATGCCCATTTTCCTCTTTTTTTTTTTTTTTTAGAGGGAAAAAGAGAAAAAGAAGGGAAAAAAAGAAAAAGGGGGAAAAAGGAATATTACTTCATTCCTAAAATGGGTTTCAATAATGGCCGATCAATATTTTGAGTGTTTAAAGTGGTTAATGCATATTTTATGTGTTTGAAATGGAGAACTCTATTGTGTTTATTTGTTCTGGCTCTGAGTTCAAGTCCTGGATATCGTTATCAATTTTTTGTCTCATTGAATCTAAATCTCATTATGTGTCTTATGTATCTGGGTGTTAAGATCTCTTATTGTTACATTAATCCTTTTACCCTTGCATCCTGTAGCTTTGAAATCTATTTTATTAAGTGTGAGAATTGCAACTCCTGCTTTTTATTTATTTATTTTTGCTTTCCATTTGGTTGGTGAGTTTTTTTCCATCCCCTTGTTTTGAGTCTTTTATATCTTTAGATATATCGTTAGATTTTGTGGATAATGTATATTTTGTGTGTTTAAAATGGAGAGCTCTATTGAGTTTATTTGTTCTGGATCTTAGTTCCAGTCCCGGACATCGTTATCAATTTTCTGTCTCGTTGAATCAAAATCTCATTATGGGTCTTATGTATCTGGGTGTTAAGATCTCTTATTATTACATTAATCCTTTTACCCTTGTATCCTTGTAGCTTTGAAATCTATTTTGTCAAATGTAAAAATTGCAACTCCTGCTTTTTATTTATTTATTTTTGCTCTCCATTTGGTTGGTACGTTTTTTTTTCCCAACCCTTTATTTTGAGTCTATGAATATCTTTGGATATACCGTTAGATTTTGTCTATATCTTTTGATTGGGAGATTTGGACGATTTAAATTTAAGGTTGCTGCCATTTGATATTAACTGGCTATTTTGTCCTTTTGTTGATAAAAATTCTTCTTTATGTTAATGCTCTTTACTTTTTGATGTATTTTTAGAAAGGGTCATACTGGTTGTTCCTTTCTGTGTATAATGCTTCTTTTAGAAGTTCTTGTAAAGCAGGCCTGGTGGTAATAAAATCTGTGAGTACTTGCTTGTTCCTAAAAGACTTTATTTTTCCTTCAAATGTAAAGCTTAAATTGGTAGGATATGAAATTCTGGGCTGAAAGTTCTGTTGATTAAGTATATTGAATATTGGTCCCCACTCTCTTCTAGCTTGTAGGGTTTCCGTTGAGAGATCTGCTGTAAGCCTAATAGGCTTACCTTTATGGGTAACTTGATCTTTCTCTCTGGCTGCCCTTAATATTTTCTCCTTCATTTTGATCTTGGTGAATCTAACGATTATGTGCCTTGGGGTTGGTCTTCTTGAGGAATATCTTTGTGGTGTTCTCTGTATTGCCTGGGGTTGAATAATGTCCTGCTTTGCTAAATTAGGAAAATTTTCCTGAATAATGTCCTGCTTTGCTAAATTAGGAAAATTTTCCTGAATAATGTCCTGGAGAGTATTTTCCAGCTTGAATTCATTCTCTCCGTCACATTCAGGTACACCAATCAAGCGTATATTAGGTCTTTTCACATAGTCCCATATTGCTTGGAGACTTTGCTCATTCCTTTTTATCCTTTTTTCTCTGTTCTTGTCTTGTCGTTTTGTTTCATTAAGTTGGTCTTCGACCTCTGATACCCTTTCTTCTGCTTGATCCGTTCAGCTCTTTAAGCTTGTACATATTTCACTAAGTTCTCGTGTTGTATTTTTCAACTCCATAAGTTCATTTGTATTCCTCTCTATATTGTCTATTCTTTTCAACATTTCATCGAACCTTTTTTCCAAGTTCTTAGTTTCTTTACATTGGGTTAGAACAAGTTCCTTTAACTCCCAGAAGTTTCTTATCATCCACCTTTTAAAGCCTACTTCAGATAATGGAACACAGTCCTTTTCCATCAGGGCTTGTTCCGTTACTGATGAGTCCTTTTCCATCAGGGCTTGTTTGGTTGCTGATGAGTCCTTTTCCATCAGGGCTTGTTCCGTTGCTGATGGGTTCTGATTTTGAGTATACTCGGCCTTCTTAGGCTGTTTTTTTCCCTTCACTGTAGATGAACTGCCTTTCTAATTAGGTTTCTGAGTCGACGTCCGACTTATTGATTCCCAGTGCTGGGATCCGAGCAACCCACTGTGGCAGCCTAAATAGCAGAGATAAGACTGATGGTGCTCTTCTGCCTGGGAATCTCTGGTCTGGCTTCCCTCTTGAGTCTGCAACAAGCGGCTCTGACTTCCTGGAGCTCCAAACTCCGGTCAGTAGGGGAAGCAGTCCTGCTGGCTCTGCATGAAGAGCTGCTGCGCCAAGATGCCGGCAAAACCACTGCGGTGGCCACAAGAGTCGCGCTGGCGACCTGTGGGGCTCCTCCACTGGGAATCAGCTAATCGGTGAGTGACGAAAATTCGTCTAAAGATGTGGCGTTGTCTCGTTCTCTGAGCTTTCACTGGGAGCTACAATCCTGAGCTGTTAGTGGTCGGCCATCTTGGATCTGTCGCCTCCCATTTTCCTTTCTAGTCCAGTGCACCCATATCCCATGGCTCTGAGTGAACCAGTTGGTCCCTAATGGCTTGCAACAGCTCCTATCTTTGGAGAACTTTCCTTGATAGAGATTATAACCCCCATGGGTACAGGGTGGAGTGGCTTCCTGCAGACAAGGCTTGCTAATTCAGGGGCACAAAAGTATATCTTCTTTTCTCAAGGTGGGAACAACTCTGTAGGACAAAGAAAGTTCCAGAGCTCTCATGGGGTCTGACCAAATCAGACTCCCGCTGAGGCCATATCTCTACTTGTCTCTTCCTCTCTTGTATTCTGCTTTATTTGCTCCCCTTCTTTTGAGGCTGCTCTTACAGTAAATCATGTGAACAAGATGTGTGGTATTATTTCTGAGGTCTCTGTTCTGTTCCATTGGTCTATATGTCTGTTTTGGTACCAGTACCACATTGTTTTGGTTACAGTAGCCTTGTAGCATAATTTGAAGTCAGCATGATGCTTCCAGCTTTTTTCTTTTTGCTTAGGATTGTCTTGGCTATACAGGCTTTTTTGGGGGGACAGGGAGGGGGTTTCTGTATGAAATGTAAAGTAGTTTTTTCTAATTCTGTGAAGAATGTCAATGGTAGCTTGATGGGAATACCATTGAATCTATAAATTACTTAGGGTAGTATGGTCATTTCATGATATTTGTATTTCCTATCCATGAGAATGGAATGTTTTTCCATTTGCTTGTGTACTCTCTTATTTCCTTGAGCAGTGGTTTGTAGTTCACCTTGAAGAGGTCCTTCACATCCCTGTTAGCTGTATTCCTGGGTATTTTATTATTCTCTTTGTGGCAATTGTGAATGGGAGTTTATTAATGATTGGGCTCTCTGCTTGTCAGTTGTTGGTATACAGGAGCACTTATGCTTTTTGTGCATTGATTTTGTGTCCTGAGACTTTGCTGAAGTTGCTTGAGGAGTTTTTGGGATGATATGATGGGATTTTCTAAGTATGTCTGCAAACAGAAACAATTTGACTTTTTCTTTTTCTATTTGAATACTTTATTTCTTTCTCTTGCTTGATTGCCCTGGCCAGAACTTTCAATACTGTGTTGAAATAGGAGTGGTGAGAGAAGGCATCCTTGTCTTGTACCAGTTTTCAAAGAGAATGCTTCCAGCTCTTTCCCCTTCAGTATTATGACTGTGGCTTTGTAATAACTAGCTCTTGTTATTTTGAGATACGTTCCATCGATACCTAGTTTACTGAGAGTTTTTAACATGAAAGGATGTTGAAGTTATCCAAGGCCTTTCTGCAGCTATTGAGATGATCATGAGGTTTTGGTCATTGGTTCTGTTTATGTGATAGATTATGTTTATTGATTTGTGTATGTTGAACCAGACTTGCATTCCAGGATAAAGCTTGATCCTGGTGGATAAACTTTTTGATATGCTGCTGGATTCAATTTGCCAGTATTTTATTAAGGATTTTTGCATTAATGTTCATTAGGCTTATTGACCTGAATGAAGTTTTCTTTTTTTGTTGTGTCTCTGTCAGGTTTTGGCAACAGGATGATGTTGGCCTCATAAAATGAGTTAGGGAGGAGACTCTTCTTTTCAATTGTTTGGAATAGTTTCAGAAGGAATGATACCAGCTCTTCTTTGTATGTCTGGGAGAATGCAGCTGTGAATCTATCTGGTCCTGAACTTTTTTTGGTTGGTAATCTATTAATTACTGCCTCAATTTCAGAACTTGATATTGGTCTATTCAAGGATTCAACTTCTTCCCAGTTTAGTCTTGGGAGGGTGTATGTGTCCAGGAATTTATCCATTTCTTCTAGAATTCCTAGTTTATTTGCATAGAGGTGTTTATAATATTCTCTGACAGTAGTTTGTATTTCTGTGGAGTCAGTGGTGATATTCCCTTTATCATTTTATATGGTATCTATTTGATACTTCTCTCTTTTCTTCTTTATTAGTCTAGCTAGTGGTGTATATTTTTTGTGAATTTATTTTTGTAAAAACAACTCCTGGATTCACTGATTTTTTTAAGGGTTTTTTGTGTCTATCTTCTTCAGTTCTGCTCTGATCTTAGTTATTTCTTGTCTTCTGCTAGCTTTTAGATTTGTTTGCCCTTGCTTCTCTAGCTATTTTAATTGTGATGTTAGGGTGTCAACTTGAGATCTTTCCAGCTTTCTGATGTGGGCATTTAGTGCTATAAATTTCCCTCTATACACTGCTTTATCTGTGGCCCAGAGATTCTGATACATTGTCTTTTTGTTCTCATTGGTTTCAAATAACCTCTTGATTTCTACCTTAATTTTATTATTTACCCAGAAGTCATTCAGGAGCAGGTTATTCAATTTCCATGTGGTTGTGTGGTTTTGAGTGAATTTCTTAATCCTGAGTTCTAATTTGATTGCACCATGGTCTGGAAGACTGTTAATATTTCAGTTCTTTTCCCTTTGCTAAGCGATATCTTACTTCCAATTATGTGGTCAATTTTAGAATAAGTGCCATGTGGCACCAAGAAGAATGTATATTCTGTTGATTTGGGATGGAGAGTTCTGTAGATATCTATTAGGTCCAGCTGATACAGAGCTGAGTTGAAGTCCTGAGTATCCTTGTTAATTTTCTGTCTCATTCATCTGTCTAATATTGACAGTGGGGTGTTAAAGTTGCCCACTATTATTGTGTGAGAGTCTAGTCTCTTTTTAGGTCTCTAAGAACTTGTTTTATGAATCTGGGTGCTCCTGTATTGGGAGCATATATATTTAGGACAATTAGCTCTTCTTGTTGAATTGATCCCTTTACCATTATGTAATGCCCTTCTTTGTTTTTTTCAGTCTTCATTGATTTAAAGTCTGTTTTGTCAGAGACTAGGATTGTAACCTCTGCTTTTTTTGTTGTTGCTTTCCATTTGTTTGGTAAATCTTCCTCCATCCCTTTATTTTGAGCCTATGTGTGTCTTTGCATGTGAGATGGGTCTCCTCAATATAGCACACCAATAGGTCTTGACTCTTTATCCAATTTTCCATTCTGTGTCTTTTAATTGGGGCAATTAGCTCATTTACATTTAATGTTAATATTGTTATGTATGAATTTGATCCTGTCATCATTGATGCTATCTGATTATTATTGCACAGTAGTTGATGCAGTTTCTTCATAGTGTCATTGGTCTTTATATTTTGGTGTGTTTAGTACTGGTTGTTCCTTTCCATATTTAGTGCTTTCTTCAGGAGCTCTTGTAAGGCAGGCCTGGTGGTGACAAAATCCCTCAGCATTTGCTTGTCTGTAAAGGATTTTATTTCTCCTTCACTTAATTTTGCTGGATATGAAATTCTGGGTTGAATTTTTCTTTTAACGAATGTTGAATATTGACTCCCACTCTCTTCTGGCTTGTAGTGTTTCTGCTGAGAGGTCTGCTGTTAGTCTGATGGGCTTCCATTTGTAGGTGACCTGCTCTTTCTTTCTGGCTGCCCTTAACATTTTTTTCTTCATTTTGACCTTGGAGAATCTGATGATATTTGTCTTGGGGTTGATCTTCTCATGGAATATCTTCGTAGTATTCTCTGTATTTCCTAAATTTGAATGTCGGCCTGTCTTTCTAGGTTGGGGAAGTTCTCCTGGGCAATATCCTTAAGTGTGTTTTCCAGTTTGATTCTATTCTCCCATCTCTTTCAGGTACTCTAATTGATTGTTCGGTCTTTTTACATAATCCCATATTTCTCAGAGTTTTGATCATTCCTTTTCATTCTTTTTTTCTCTAATCTTGTCTGCATGCTTCATTTCAGCAAGATGGTCTTCAAACTCTGATATCCTTTCTTCTGCTTGGTCAATTCAACTATTGATACTTGTGTATGCTTCACGAAGTTCTTCTGGTGTGTTTTTCAGCTCTATCAGGTCATTTATGTTCCTCTCTAAACTGATTGTTCTAGTTAGCAGCCCCTGCAAGCTTTTATCAAGGTTCTTAACTTCTTTGCATTGGGTTAGAACATGCTTCGTTAGCTCATCGGAGTGTGTTATTACCCACCTTCTGAAGCCTTCTTCTGTCAATTTCTCCATCTCATCTTCCATCCAGTTCTGTGCCCTTGCTGGACAGGCACTGTGATCATCTGGAGGAGAAGAGGCACTGTGGCCTTTTAGGTTTTTAGTGTTCTTTTTCATTGATTCTTTCTTATGAGTTTGTCTAGTATGATCTTTGAGGCTGCTGACCCTTGGATGGGGTTTTTGTGGAAACTTTATTGTTGATGCTGTTGTTATTGCTTTCTGTTTGTTTTTCTTGCAATGGTTGGGTCCCTCTTCTGTAGGGCTGCTGTGGTTTTCTGGGGGTTCAGTTCAGGCCCTATTCATCCAGTTCATTCCCATGCCTGGAGATGCCACACAAGGAAGCTAGAGGACAGCAAAGATGGATGCCTGCTCCTTCCTCTGGGATCTCAGACCCAACTGATGTTAGTAGGAACACTCCTGTATAGGGTATCTGACAACCCCTGTTGGAGGGTTTCACCCAGTTGGGTGGCAAGAGGAGAAGAACCCATTTAATGAAGCCCTTTATCCCTTGGTGGAGGAGGTATGCTTCACTGGGGGGAAACCCACTCATCTGGGCTCCCTTAATTCCTTAAAACTAGCCGTAGGAAAGACTAAGTCTGCTGGTCTGTGGAGACTGCAGCCACCCCTCCTGCTAGGGGCTCAGGCCCAGGGAGATCAGAATTTAGTCTCTGAGTCTATGGCTGAAGTTGTTCCAGTAGGGAGGCCCTGCCTTGATGGTTCAAGGTCAGGCCTGAAGAGGCATTCTGTCTGCAGTCTGCCACAGCCAGTGTGTTGGACTGTCAGGGATACCTCTTGGGACCAAGCCATCTAGCCTCCCCAGCTCCAGCAGGGGAAAAGTGTGACCTGGAGCTATAGAGATGGCTGCTGCCCTTTCCCTGCCCTGGGAGCATAGTGTGTTAGGTGGCTGTCAGTCCCAGTGTTGGCTGTCACCCCTCCGCCAAGAAGCACAGCCGGCTTAGACAGCAGGCAACTACAGCTGTGATGCTGGTCACTCTCCCCCAGGAGCTCAGCAGATTTCACTAGAGGGCAGCCCTGATGTTCCTAAAACAGTTCAGAGAACACAATGAGGGCTCTATAAGTATATGTTAGATTAAATAACCTTCCAAACCTTGTCACCAGTGGAAAAACCACTTCCTTCAATGTAGAAGTGTAACTCTCTGAAGGCTGAGGTGAGATTGAACAAATAAAGACCAGACCACTGCTGCCTTAACACTGCATAACACCAAATATTGGCATCACAATTAATCCAAGAAACTGGTCACAAGTAGGAGTTTGTCATTAGAACTCCTAATCTGCTATCTTCTACAGTGCCTCCGGGACCCATCCTACCAAGCTTCTCATCTCCATAAAGCCAAGTCTCTTTCATCCCTGGACTCTTTCCCCATGCAATGGAGTTCAGCTTCTATTCTGCTAACTCTGCTTCCACCACCTTGAGCCCCCAAACTCTGCCCTCTAGAGCTCACTGTTATCATCAGCAGGGCTTTCTGTCCAGCTCTTCTCTGAAAATGGCCTTCATTGTTTTTGTCTGAGGTCTGCCTCTTCCCCAAGGGCACAGATACCTTGCAGCTTTCTCAAATAGTGGCTGTTTATTCTCTTTCCCATTTTAACTCTGGACTTATTCCAGACCAGAACTCCAGGTCCTTTGAAGTGCTTGCTATCTGAATGTACTATCCACCATGATCCTTGTTCCAGCCACCTTTCAGCCTTGTAGCCAGACCCCTCATTCACAGAACACTTTATTACCTGGGTCACTGATGTGGTCTTGCCCACTAGTCCTATGAATTTCTACTTTGGTGACTCAGCATCCAACATCCTAGTCTCTCAACTTTCTGCTAATCTTGTTGTCCATGGTTTTTTTCTAGTCTTTGTCATTCTTAATAATGCCAAGCCTCCAAATTCTTGACCTTAGGCACTCCAGTCTCTGACCTCCACTTCTCATCTTTCTGTGTTTCCATTTCAATAATTTTTTATTGCTGTAATCTAGGAAATTTCACTTTATTATTGTCAGGGATTCCTTCTTGTTCTGACTTCTTTCTTACTTAGCTTGGACTCTGTAGTCCATCAGGATATTCATTTATTTGTGTCTCAGCCCATTTTGTGCTGCTATAACAGAATACCACAGACTGGGTTATTTATAATGAACAGACATTTATTGGCTCACAATTCTGGAGTATGGCCAGTCTAAGATTGAGGGGTCAGCATCTGGTGGGGGCATTCTTGCTGTGCCATCCCATGAGAGAAAGGCAAAAGGAAAACAAGAGAGAGAGGCAAAAGGGCTGAACCTGTCCTTTATAATGAACCCACTCCTATGATAATGAGCCCACTCCTGAGATAACAGCATTAATCCATCCCGATGGTCTAATCACTTCTTAGAAGTCCCACTCTTAATACTGTTACAATGATGATTGAGTTTCCAGCACAGACTTTTTGGGGAATATATCAAACCATAGCAGCTTGCATTCACCTTTAGTCCTTTTGCCATTTTGGCTCCTTCAGCCATACTCACCTGACAAACCCCATCCCTGGTTAACCTCTGATCACCCTCAGTGCCTCCCCTGCACCTGAGCAGCTGAGGATGTATGGAGGAAGAAGTACCACCATGTTGGATTATTCTACATTTTGGACTACAAGTCAGTGGGTCCTGAGCCCTGCCTGGCAATCTTAAATTATTTTCCTAGTCAATTGACTTATCAATGTATATTATTCATGTCTTCTCTCTCCTTAGTTTTTCTCATCCTTCTTACCTCCTCATTCTCCAATAATTATAACTTTTTAAATTCACTGAGAAAAGCATTCAGAAACAAATCGCTATTTCTTTTCAATACTGAACCTACTTATCTGTCTTCCCCCTTTTAAGGCAGATCACTAGATGTTACACATGAGTAGTGCTGACCAATCTGTGAGTAGATGCAGTAATTCCCTGTGTTTCAGGGTCTGCGAGGGAGGGATGGGCACCACAGGTTTGGCTGCCATGGGTTATAAGACTTTCACTGTGGTCTATTCCTTCCTAACCTTCAAAGACTGTCAGCCTTCTCATTCCTCTCATTACCATGATTTTAAACAGTGACATCATTTTCAATCATGTTTCCACTGCTTTTACTCTGCCTGCTAAATGGATGATAATGTAAAGTATGAACACTTATTTTCAAACAAAGGGGGGGTCCCAGAGTCACAGAACTTATAAATGTATAAAGAACTTTTAAATACAGATTAATAAACGTTATAAATAAATGTATACACCTTGATTATGGCAGTTTGAGTTGTTGTCACAATATCATTAACATGGAGACACATGAAGACACTTCTGAGTGTTTCCAAGCAAATTCCCTCAACATTTCCCTCCAGCAGCACCATTAGGAAGAGTGTAGAGGTCATGCTGCAAACAGCATCTGTTCTTCCTAGGAAATGTTTCTTCCCACATCATGGCTGATTGTGTCTTAAGTTCTAAAGTCAGAATGTCAAGCCAAAAACCTATACAGAATGGCTTTGAAAGTCCTTCAATTACTCATAAAGAACTGTACATGTCTTAAAATGTCCAGAGCTGGCCCTGGCCATGTCATGGGAAGACATACCCTATATCTTTACACAACTGTGCCTGGAAGGTACTTAAGGGACTTGATGATTTCTGACTTGCTTTCTTTTACTTCCTTAATTTTTTGTGAGTCTTAATTGTATGACATGAAAGGAGACTACAAGCCAAGAAAGCTGAGACTGACATAAAGCTTCCCCTGCAACTCCTCCTCATGTGCTGGTTATTCTGAAAGATGGCCCTGGGAAGCCCATAGCCACCGAGACTCTAGTATTCTGTGAGGTTTAATAGATAGAAGTTAAACACACTCGTTCACTTTTCCTAACAATGATCTTAGATTAGAACCATACTAGGTTACCTTCTCCTTCTCCTACCCTGGACTTGAGTACCTGGCAAAACATGTTTTCTTCTGCATTTCAGTGATAACTCTCATTAATTCTTTGTACTGGTGTTTCCCAAAGTGTGGTAGTGGACTGCTGCTGGTAGACCACATGAATGTGGAACCTGAACATTTTTTGATTTTTTTGATTTTTTTTTTTTTGAGACAGAGTCTTGCTCTGTTACCAGCCGCCAGGCTGGAGTGCAGTGGCACAATCTCAGCTCACTGCAATCTCTGTCTCCTGGCGTCAAGCAATTCTCCCGCCTCAGCCTTCTGAGTAGCTGGGACTACAGGCACACACCACCATGCCCAACTAATTTTTGTATTTTTTAGTAGAGACAGAGTTTCACTATGTTGACCAGGTTGGCCTTGATCTCTTGACCTTGTGATCTGCCCGCCTCGGCCTCCCAAAGTGCTGGGATTACAGGTGTGAGCCACTGTGCCCAGTTCATTTTTTGATATTAATAGTTATATTTTTGTTTTAATATATATTAGAAAAAAATTAACAAACATCTATCCCAATACTTTATGGATATAAATTGCTTAGAATTAGTCAAAATGATGATATTTAAGATTTTTAGGTGAAATCAAAAGAAGAGATATTAAGAAAATTAGTAATAAAGTTGACATATACATTTGGCAAAAATAGCGAAAGCAGTTGCCTGCAGACTTGCATATGGGAAATGTGTGCTCAGTGAAGAGAGCCATCAGACATAGAGTTTCTTAAATGGCAGAGGATGTGCAAACTTTTGGAGACAGTTCTGTAAAACAAGAGACAGCTCAGCATGCTCCATATGGAAAAATGTTCTTCTCAGGCCCTCAAGTTTCCCTCACTGGTATGTACAGTTGCTGGTGATACTGAGACAGGGTGGGGATTATCTTACCGTTCTTATGCAGCTCTGTCTCATAAAGAAATGGTAGGAATCATTCAGTCTTTCACCTTTCGAGTTCGAGAATAACCACATAATAACTGAATTTCATCAGTTAGTAACAGTCACTTCAAAGCACCACTGAGTGTCAGGCACTGGGATTAAAGGGGTGTGAAGGCCATACACTGCAAGGGTGTAAGCCTGGAAGTGAATTAGCATTCCTGAAAGATCATCCTGGATGTTCCTGTGACTGGACTGGACTGGACCAGAGAAGAGCTGATTGCAGTAAGGGATGATGGTGGCTTGAACTGGGATAGTGATGGTGGCAATGGAGAGAATCAGGCTGATGCAAAAAGATATTTCAGGATAAATCCATTAGGCTCTGTTGACAGGTTGGACATTGTGAGTGAGAGAAAGAGAGGAATCAGCAGAATGCTAGGTTTCTGGTTTCAGAAGCACCATGGAAGGTGATACCAGGGCCTCAGAATTCACACAAATATTGCTGGGGACCAGTCTTGCACTCTAGAAGTACTGCAGTTTGTGGCTGGCATGTCCCTCAAGAGTGTGACTCTCCTGCCTCAGCAGGAGAAGTTGTGCCTTGGTGTGAGATCAAGCATGCAGAAGGCCTTTGATCAATGTTGACTAAAAGACTAGTTGAGAACTTGAGGTATATGAACACATGGGAAATTAACTCATGATGTAAAGCAGTCCCTCTGCCTTATTTTAAATTTCATTTTAAAGAGTCATATTGAGGCTGGGCATGGTGGTTCACACCTGTAATCCTAGCACTTTGAGAGGCCAAGATGGGCAGATCACCTGAGGTCAGGAATTTGAAACCAGTCTGGCCAACATGGCAAAACCCCATCTCCTCTAAAAATACAAAAATTAGCCAGGTGTGGTGGCATGTGTTGTAATCCCAGCTACTCAGGAGGCTGAGGCAGGAGAATCACTTGAACTTGGGAGGCAGAGGTTGTAGTGACTGAGATCACACCATTGCACTACTCCAGCCTGGGTAAGAAGAGTGAGACTCCATCTGAAAATAAAAGAGAGAAGAGAAGGAAAAGAAAGAAAGAAAAGAAAGAGTCACATCAAGATCAGACTCCTATAACTCTGCCACTCCCAAGACCTGCTCATAAACACAGCATAGCTCCACCTTTCTGCCTTGGGGACATAAGGATGTGCTCAGTGACAGGCAGAGCTAGATCAGATGAGCAGCTTCAGGTAAAATTAAGGATAATAGAGGGAGACTAAAGTTAGTAATCACACACAGGCACATACATGCTATTAAAATGTACATATAGATATAAATATTGACAGATATGTAGGTATCGCTATATCTATAGTTTGAGTATATACATATATATACACACACAATCTTTATACAAATATATAAATGTCTATGTATATCTAAAGCTTTAGATAGATATATGCATATATAGATATTTATAGCTATATGTGTGTATCTAAAGTTATATCTATATATATCATCTATATATATCTAGACATCTATAGATATAAATACAGACAGATATAAATACATATATGATATCTATATATCTGGACATCTATAGATGTAAATACAGATAGATATAAATACATATTTAGATATCTATACATATCTACATTTATAAATACTATATAGATATCTATACATAAGTATATCTGTATTTTTATCTATAGATGTCTAGATATATATAGATACAGCTTTAGATATAAGATATATCATATTTTTAGATATCTGTAAATACATATATACAAAATATAGACTGAATTTTCCCATTAATCCGTGTAAGTCACCCACATGACTTGCCTACTTGAATCTTAAATGATTTATTATGACTTCAGGCAGGTAAACGGCATTTCAAAGCTGAAGAATGTATAGGAAGAGTAGACTGAGGAAGAATATGATAAATGGAAATGAGACAGGAGATGTGAGAAAGAAACAATGATTATAACAATGGTTTAGGACTACCCATTAGGATATAAAACAAGCCACCCACCTGCACCAGCACTTTTGGCTGACTATGTGGGAATCCGTGGCCTCTCTCTGAGTGGCACCCTATGAGGTGTCTTCAAGGGATTTTTAGGGAGTGAACATGCTCAGGTAAGAGTGGAGCATTAGAAAGAAAACAGGTTTGTGAATAAGACCCCCGTTGGGGATTCCCAGAAATGAAGGGACAATAAAGACCTACTTGTAGGTGGGTTGAGTCTTGTGAAATAGGATTTCACTTGTTCAGAACATTAGAGCTGGAGACCAGAGTTGGGAAATTGGCCAGCTGCAGGTATTAGAAATTTAATAGGCTGGAAAGGGCATACCTACAATGACAGCTTTGGATGAAGCATTATAGGGTGAGGAGAAGACAGTGATCAGCTTCCCTTAATGCACCTTTTCTCCATTGCAATTTTTAGAGATTCTATAATTCTGTGGCTAGCTGTATATATATTCTTTCTCCTCAAGTCTTTCAGCACTCTAAACATGAATGAAGATGCTTCACCAACCAGTTCAGATTCACATTCATTTAGTATTGGGATTGTTGTATTTTTGCTTTTGTTTCTAAAAATCTCATACTATTACCTCTGGCCACATAGTGTAACTCATACTGTTTTCCCAACACCCAGCTAAGACTCTCAGAGGTTTATATCTGAATAATTTTCTCAGAGCCAGGGAAGTGCTACACAGCAAGTTCAGCCCAAGCCTATCTGACTGTCAAGTTTATGAATTTCCTGCTATGCCCACCAGCCACCTAGACAAGTTCAGGGAGTGGATAGGTCTCCTGGGTCCCTGCCCCTTGAAAATTCTAGGTGTGCATGAACATATTTCAATCTAATGGATTCAGCACAGGGATGTCTGACTGAGTTCCTGAACCTTCTACTGAACACCCTGATGTCTTCTCTTCCAAACAATTCTTAAAGCATTACATTTTTTACCTTTACCTGAGGGGCTTCCACTAGTCCAAGGAACCAGAGAAATATTAGAGTGTGCATTTGATAGAACTTAGAGTCACAAGGCAGAAACCTTGCCAGAAAGAAATCTGTGATGCCCAGGAAGGGTTTCCACCCTCTACTGTGATGCTGAGACAGAACAAAAGTGGGGCTGTGCAATGGGGACAGCGATCAGATGTGGGTCACTGAGCCTGGACCATACCATGTCAGGCCCACTCAGGTAGTTCACATCCTGCTCCTTCCTAATTTCCACTTTGTATTTTTCATTTTTTATTTTTATTTTCATAGGTTTGGGGAAAACAAGTGGTATTTGGTTATGTGAATTAGTTTCTTAGTGGTGATTTCTGAGATTTTGGTGCACATGTCACTCGAGCAGTATACACTGTACACCACTACAGTCTTTTATCCCTCACCCACTTCCCACCTTTTCTTCCAAGTCTCCAAAGTCTGTTGTTTTATTCTTATGCAGTTGCATTCTCATAGCTTAGCTCCCACTTACTAGTCAGAAGATACGATGTTTGATTTTCCATTCCTGAGTGACTTCACTTAGAACAATGGTCTCCAGTTCCATCCAGGTCTCTGTGATTGCCATTCTCAAGAGACATATGTGCAGGTTTGTTACAGGGTATATTGTGTGATGCTGAAGTTTGCGTTTCTATTGACCCCGTCACCCAGTTAGTAAACATAATACCTGATAGGAAGTTTTTCAACCCTTGCCCCTCTCCCTCCTATCCCCCTTTTGGAGTCCCCAGTGTCCCATCTTCATGTCCATACTTAATGTTTAGTTTCCACTTGCTAGTGACAACATGCCATATTTAGTTTTCTGTTTCTGCCTTAATTTGCTTAGAATAATGGCCTCCAGCTGCATCCAGGTTGCTGCAAAGGACGTGATTTCATTCTTTTTTACAGCTGCACAGTATTCTGTGGTGTATATGTACCACATTTACTTTATCCAATCCACCATTGATGGGCACCTAGGTTGATTCCATGTTTTGCTATTGCCTAATTTCCATGTTTTGTATGTCTTGTGTTCCCTGCTCCTGCATATCATAGGCTCTTGTCTTACTAACTCACCTTTATACTCATAGTACCTGACAGAGTGCTGTGATAAAGTCGGTTCTAAGTCAATACTTGTTAAATGTATGAAATAACGCATGTATATGTCTCTGGTCTAGATATGCCATCAGGCATTATTTCTACAATTAACTAGGTTCATTCTCTGGCTTTATTGGCCATTATACATCTATCACTTATTCCAAGGTAAAAGTGTATGCACAAAATTAATCATAGTTTTCAAAATAATGGAGATGGAAGTATTGAGGCACGGAGAATAGATTTCATAGGCAGATGATTGAAACAGTGTGATCTGATTTCATGGGCACCAAATGGAAATATTTAGTAATGGTAGTATCAGCTGTGTTGCTTCTTGTGGATAACAGCCTGCCTTTTAGCATACCAGTTGTATTGGACCCATGTCATGCTCATCTTTAGAGTATCTTGTCCATACTGTAATTTGTAACACCATATGTATAATATGTAATAATATATCCTTTGTAATTAGGTCTATAGTGAGGAAAATACATTAAATAAAATATGCAAGATACATAATGCGCGCGCACACACACACACACACACATAATTAGAAATTACAAAAGTCTATTAGGGAGAAAAACTGGAGTCTGTGAAAGCATATTAAGCAGGTGGGTGACCCCATCAAATTTCATTCATG
The DNA here is from genome assembly GCF_049354715.1 of Callithrix jacchus. Classification (NCBI taxonomy): domain Eukaryota; kingdom Metazoa; phylum Chordata; class Mammalia; order Primates; family Cebidae; genus Callithrix; species Callithrix jacchus. Next base: position 77,801,391 of record NC_133518.1, read on the forward strand.
AAAGGTACTTCTTGCTGTAGTTTAGAGGAGGAAAATTGGAGAAGAGAGGGTAGTATAGTCCCAGCTTAGAAAAAGGCTGTTGTGGTGGTCTCCAGGGCAGTGAGGTGGTATTGAACTTGAGGAGTAATGGCAATGACGGATTTCAGATATGTTATATTTAGGGGCTAGAATATGTAGACCTGGATGGACTATGACAGATAAGAAGGGCATAATCAAAAAATGTCCTGTTTCTGGCTTGAGCAGATGAGTGCTGAAGGGGCTGTTTACTGAGCCTCTGATCCCTATGTTCTCACTTCGGGAATCTGTGAAAACTTCTCTTCCCAGGAGTTTTCATATTAAATGTTGATTATGCTGCCCTGTAATTTTTAAAACTAATACTTATTCCAGAAAATTCCATATATGCAGCATTCATCTTCTAACATTTGCACTTACTTTGAGCACTGCTAAGACACAAAGTTAGTTGCTGAGTTGAATGGAAAACTGCTGTGGATGTGTTCCCTTAAGCAGCTAGATTAAATGGGATGTGTTGTTGTGAAGGCCTATTTTTTTTGTAAGAGTCTGGGTTTTACTCTGTTTCCCTGGCTGGCTTGCAGTGGCACAATCATGACACCATAGTCTTGAGCTGCTGGGCTCAGGCAAATCCTTCTACCTCAGCCTCCAGAGCAGCTACAACTGCAGGCATGCACTACCATGCCCAGCTAAGTGATCATTGCATGTGTGCGATGGCCTCAGCAAATGCTGGGGGAAATTGTCTTTAGTTGGGGAAATAACTGATATTGGTTTAGTCTTTGGAGAAGCAACTGACAGTGGTTTCATCTTCAGTGTCACTTGAAGACAGACGCAGCCTCTTTTTTTCAGAATTCTGTACAGACTGATGCATCCAGCCATGGAGAAAGCAGTTTCAAAGTAGACCTGATCAGTGGTCAGAGGACCATTCATGTCCTAGGACTTGGCCATCATGGTTCTCCTATGAGCTACAGAGCAGGCTATCCTCTGATTTTGCATTTGTTTAAATATATGTATATAAACTTGCATGGAAGATCCTTTCTTTTTTTTCATGGTATATAATTATTATTTTTTATTGCATTTTAGGTTTTGGGGTACATGTGCAGAACATGCAAGATAGTTGCATAAGTACACACATGGCAGTGCGTTTTGCTGCCTTCTTCCCCTTCACCCACATTTGGCATTTCTCCCCAGGCTATGCCTCCCCAGCTCCCTGCCCCGCTGTCCCTCCCCTATTCCCCCCAATAGACCCCAGTGTGTAGTACTCCCTTCCCTGTGTCCATGTGTTCTCATTTTTCCTCACCCACCTATGAGTGAGAATATGCGGTATTTCATTTTCTGTTCTTGTGTCAGTTTGCTGAGAATGATGTTCTCCAGATTCATCCATGTCCCTATAAAGGACACGAACTCATCATTTTTTATGGCTGCATAATATTCCATGGTGTATATGTGCCACATTTTCCCAGTCCAGTCTATCATCAATGGGCATTTGGGTTGGTTCCAGGTCTTTGCTATTGTAAACAGTGCTGCAATGAACATTCGTGTGCATGTGTCCTTCTAAAACAGTGATCCAGTGAGGAAGTTATGGGAGGAAAGGGAATAGAAATGCTAATATACCTGAATGCTCCTGGCCTTAGCTCAGGTGTCCTCTCCTCGTGAGTGCACACAGCCTTGATTCAGACTCCCTCCATTCCTCATGGACATTGCAATGAGACAACATGAACTTAACCTCCATGAACCTCAGTTTCTTCTTTTGCATATGCTGGTTATGTGTGTAGAGTATCTAATATGTCTCCTGGTCCAGAGCAGGCCACAGTGGGTTCTCCAGAGAAACAAAACCACTAGGATGTGTGTATCTGTGTGCAAAATTGATTGATTTTGAGGAGTTGGCTTAGATGATTATGAAAACTGTCATATCAAAATTTGTAGTGGCCACAAGGCTTGAGAGCGAGGGAAGAGTTGCAGTTCCAGTCCACAGGTGGTCTGCTGGCAAAATTCCCTCATCTTCAGGGAGGTCAGTTTTTCCTTAAGTCCTTTCACTGCATAAGCCTCATCTGCATTATGCAGGGGGATCTGCTTTACTCGAAGACTATAAGTTTAAATGTTAATCTTGTCTAAAAAATACTTTGACAAAAATACCCAGACTTTTCTGCCCACATCTCTGGGTACTTTTGCCTAGCCAAATTGACATACAAAATTAATCATCACGCAGATTCTCTAAAAATGCCTTTGCAGACATGCTCAGATGTCTTTTGCTGAGTTCAGAGTCCTCCCAGGTGCTCTGGGGGGGACCCTGGGGTAGACTTCATGCTCCATGCTCCATAGCACATGACTCCCATGGTTTTGTCTTTTTTTTTTTTTTTTGGCTCTGAACTTCCCTGCACTCAGAATATTGTATGGTATAAGATAGCATTTCCATATATGTTTATTTAATAAAGGACCACATAAATTATGTAGGATACATTTAAACAAGCAAAAGACAGAAATTTCAATAAGCTATGTATTTATTTATTCAGTATGAATGTTAAAGCAATGGATAAATTTAGCTATAAGCTTCAGGACAGACTTTTAACATATTTTTAAATGAAGGCTGTTAAACTAGTGCTATCCTTCTTTCCAAAATGGTCTTTTCTGTATTAAACTTTAGACTATTTCTCTGGCTTAGCCAAGTCGTAAGTCTCTGCTTTGTCCCAGTTTCCTCTCCAGGGAAATGGGAGAATGTGGTAGAAGGAAGAGAGTATATTGCAGCCACTCTGTGATTCCAGAATCAAGAGCCAGCTCAGACACAGGGGTACATGAACTGGAGCACAGCTGAGGGGGAGCAGCACTTCAGCGATGCTGGTAATTACAGCAAGACCCTGCGGGACTCCTAACATCACAGTCTCCACACGGCCACTCAACCTCAAGAAGCCTGATGGTTCCTGAACCAGAAAATACACTTATTTCAATCAGCCCCCCAGAGTGATATTGCTAAAAGAACAGGTTAAAAGAATTTCAGATTCCCCGCAGTCAAATTTGCCTCTTGTCTTTTCATTTCCTTGTGCCCAGACAGGACCCAGGTAGCCTTAGGGATGCAGACACTGTGTGATGTTTCCAGCAGGTGCACCACTGAGTCCGTCTGCTTCTTGTGTGATTTCTATTTCCTCGCTCAAAGCTTCTCCTGCTTGCCCTTCCTCCAGGCCTGAGGGTGGGGCATCAGGACTTACTGTCATAGAAGCCGAGATAAATGGATGGGCAGGGAAGGAAGAGAAATAGCAACACAGGGTGTTCCCTAATGAAGTGAGACTTCCAGCAAGGTTGGGGTTGTGACAGCAGCAGGGAGAACAGAGCTGTAAGGGCTGGAAGTGGAGGCCAGACCCTGCCACTGCTGGTGTCCTCTCCTAGGCATGGTCACTGCAGTGAAGGGATGACCAACTGCTACTTTTTAATGTGAAGGCTCAGGACTTCCTTAGCAACCCTGCTGAAAAGCAATCCGAGATGAGCTTCAAGGGCATACATGTCTTCTGGATAAACAGGGCTGCCTCCTGGAATCAGAAACCTTTCACCTTCCTGGGATGCTGTGTGCTAGAGAGTAGCTTCATTTCCCAGTGGTTCCATTAAATGGTCACTCTTATGCTATTACTAATGCAATGATAAAACAGTGATTTTATTCCATGCCTATGGTGTATAGGTACTGGGAATGCATATTTTATTTCTACTACCTCCAACAATTCTACAAAGTAGGCATTATTGGTCTCATATTGCAAACATGGCAACTGAGGCCAGAGAGTTGAAATAACTTGCCAGTTCTTTCTGTTGCCAAAGCCTGTGCTCTTCATGCAACATTTTCTCAATAAAGATGATTTTCCTTTCTCCTCCAAGGAATGATGAGCCTAGGGAGAAGATGCTGTCCTGGGAACTAAGAAGAAAGGACAGTGAATGAAAGGGTCCTAGGCAGATGCCCAGCCATTCAAGGGCAAGCCAAATTGGGAGCTGTATATGCAGGCAGAATATCTGGGGTGGCTGAGGGAATGGAGGCAGAAGGAATGTAGCTAGAGGGGGTGGAACAGCACTGCTTGTTCTGAAGCACAGAGCCAGGAGATTTCTGGGAATTTACTAGATAGCAAGGCCAAGGAGAAAGCATTGCCAAGTTGAAGAGTAGAAGAGCCACCATGGAAAGTGGCAGGTAAGAGGAAAGCAGAGCTTCCTGTGCCTCTCAGTGCCTAGAAGGAAGAGGAAAGAGCAGAGGAGCCCTGGTCACCCCAGATATTCTGGTAGGAGGCAGCCATAGAGGTAACAGGTACCAGTAACTGTTTCTAAACCCTACAGGCCTATGAAATGAGAGTTCTTTATTGACCTACTTGCTCCCCCTTGTTTCCAAGAACAGAGCAGTGCCCATCATAAACCCATGAGGCTTGGTGGCTTCAGAAGTCCATGTAAACAAAGATGCCTTAAAATAGGGTTGTTTTTAGACATAGCTCAGGGCCCACCTCATTCCAGGTGCTTTTAGAATGCTTCTATGTGCTCTGCTATGCTTTGCACTGGTTCTCAGCCAGTATGGTTGCTCTAAGCTGCCGTACCTCCCCTGCCCCTACTATACATTTAAGGAATCTAAGGGATGTCAGAAATCTCTTGGGATGCCTGGTTCTTGTTCTGGTTCTGGTCTTCTTAGGCCATTCTAGTTTCGGTTCACTGCCATCTTGCTCTGAATCTTGCCTCTTTCTGCTGCCTTATTCCAACTTTATCGTATTCTTGGTGTACTTGACCTTGGCCCAGCTCTCCTGTCTCATAGTTAGTTTGATCTGCATATACATGAATAACACATTTCTCTTTTACATAAAAAAAAATCAGGGGTAGGTTTAGGACTAGTGGAGTGGCTCCCCCATGTCATTGAGAACCCAAGCTCCTATATTTCTGATCTATACAGCCTCTCAAGGTCAATTTGTAGATCAAGATGGCAGCTGGAGCTTGAGCCAACATGGACAAAGAGCAAGATGGGAGAGAAGAGGCAGAAGGACAAAATGGTGGCCCTCCTTGCTGAATGAGCTCCTTCTAAGCATCTGATGCCCCATGTATCACAGCTACTTGTATCTCACAGGACAGGACCTAGTCACATGGCCACACCTGGCTGCAAGTGGTGCTGGGGAGCACAGTCTTTAGTCTGGGAAGAAATGACCCCCTAGAAATCAATATTCTGTCATTAAAGAAGAAGGGAGGAAGGGCACTTCCCTTCCCTCTTTCTGTTCCTTCTTTCCTTGAGTGACCTCGGCTCACCCTTGGTCGTGGTTTGGGCTTTTCTTCTGGGTTCAGTGTCTCAGGCTACCAAGTATGGAAGAAAACTAGCACACATCTAACCTTAACTTAGTTCCAACATCATAGCCAGCCTTTGAGCTTCATCTTTTTCTGCACAGTGTTACTCACCACTGTTTGCCCAAGCCTGTTGCATTGAAATAGACACCTGCCTTGTTGTGATGAAGCTCATGCAAAGCACTAGAGCAGCTGAAGGCAAATACAGTTTCTGTTCTGAATCCTTTCTCTCTTTTTTTAGCTTAATGAACCAATTTTACAGATAGAATTAGAACAGGAAAGTAGAGTTCCTGGGGCATACAAAAAAATAAACAATCCCTACTTCAACTTTAGAAATTCTTTTAGGAAATAAAATAATAAGTAAATACACAATATGAAAAAGCTCTAAAGCTACAGCCTCAAGCTATCCTAGGTTAGTGATTTTCAATCTAAGTAGAGGAATCGATTTAAAAAATCTCAGGCTGATTTCCAATATATAAAAGATATAGTTTTAGTTCCACAAATTTGCTTATACATTATAATATATAGTTGCTTATAAATACTACCAATTAAATGAAATGAAGCTGTATTAAAAAGTATAACTATTTGAAACCTGGATTTATAGATGTGGTCTTACAGCAATGTTAATATCAGTTTATTTTTGTGGTTTTTGTTGTTGTTGTTTTATTTCATAATATCATGGAGATCTGGATATAGAAAGGTACATAATTCTAGATGGTGATGCTTTTTACAGTTTATCTCATAGCTTCAGTAATGTTCTTCAGTCTAGTTTAGATGACAAGGGCAGTTTTCTTCTGAACCCACCTAGTATGGAGTGGTAAATGACCCTGGTAGCTCCAGATAACCCATTGGTGGCTTCAAAATATTACAATTCAATACATGATATGTTTAAATGCGTGTGTTGTTTTTTATATTTCAACATTATTAATAGTTAAGTATATTAAAATGAAATTAGTTATGGATTCCAAACTAATTCCAATAGTTATGGAACCGCTGGAATACTGACGTCCATGGAGACATCTCCAAGTGTTGTATCTTAGGTTTTTGTCTCACCAAAGTTGCCTGTTGTGGTTAATCTTATGTGAACTTGACTGGGCCCTCGGGTGCTTAAGTTAAACATGATTTCTGAATGTGTCTGTGAAGGAGTTTCTGAGTCAGATTAGCATTTGAATAGGTGGACTCAGTGAAGCTGATCATCCTCCACATTGTTGATGGGCATCATCTAACCCATTGAGGGCCTGAATAGAGCAAGAGGCAGGGGAAGGAAGAATTTGCCCCCTTTCACCCTGCCTCATGGACTAAGCTAGAACATCTCATTTCATCTTCTTCTGCCCTTGGATTGGGATTTATGCCATTGACTTTCCTGGTTCTCAGGCTTTAGGGCTGGAACTGAGTTACCCCACTGACTTCCCTGGGGTTCCAGCTTGCAGGCAGCAGATCATGGGACTTCTCAGCCCTCATAATTGCACGTCTCTATGTATAAACACACACACTCTCTCTCCTCTATTGGTTCAATTTCTCTGGAAAAACCACATCACACCTGCATCCCATTCCTTTTCTTCCCCTGCCCTGCCAGCTCCCATCAAGAAGTGTTGGATATGCACATACTGAGGGAGGAATCACACTTCTCGCGTTTCCTGCTGATACTGTTGCTATTTGCTGCAAGCCCCCTTTCTGTTTTTCAGCGGATACAGCTTCTCTCTGGTTACCCCATGTCTTCCTCCTCACACCTTTCTCCATTGTGTGTCTTTGGTGAGGGAGGTCTGGGTGAGACAAGCGGGACATGAGACTAATAGAGCGAATCACGTTTTTGAACTTCCATTTATGACTCTGTGTCAATCCTGGAGAAGTAAGAACCTTAACAGTACCTTGCTTCTGTGGTGTGTGGGAGAAGTGAGTGTGCAGAGTGGTCTCTGCTGGAAAACAGAAACCTTTTATTCCTGTGGAAGGAAAGAGGTCATGGAAGTGTTTTACAAAATGCAGCACCCAGATTTTTGGAGCCCAAACCATGCATGTGCTGTGCTGGTTCAGAACAGGAGTCTTATTTGTGTCTGAAACTTTCCCCCGAGATCAGAACATGTGTCTTTATCCAGCAGCAATTTCATGGAAACAGGAAACCTCTGTTGTTGTCTGTGGAATCTCACCAGCTATGGGAGGTCGTCTGCTGTGGAAAAGAGAACCTGGGGCTTCAGGATGGGGCTTGGATTCCAGTTCGGGCTTCACACTCATTAGATCTGTGAACCTGAGTTAGTTTTATAACCTCTCAATGCCTTGGTTTCCTGACCTGTAAAATGGAGGGACGATGGCTGCCTGCCTCTACCACACATCATCACTGTGCAACTAAATGGAATCAGCATCTGCAGAAGTTCTTTGTGTTTGCAAACTGTCATTTTAGCCAGCTCGGGCATATCTGAAAGCCAATAAGCAGCTTATTAATTTAAAACATGAAGGATGCGTAATTTCTCCCTTCTGTTCTCATTCTCTCTGGTTCATATTCTAAACACAGCTCCTGTTGTATTTGGTACCAGCGCCAGAGGCACTAAAATATATTGATGTACCATAAGCATTAAATTTATTCATAAGCATAACTTCATTTTCATAAGGAGGAAGAAACATAGATCTCTCTTAGGGCATTCTGCATGCTTGATGTTAGGAGGATATTTATAAGGAGGCAGTATTTTGGGTTTGCTTTCCTGTGAAACTGTGTGATTATTTAATTAAATGTGTGTTTTGCCATTTTTACCCATATGAGCAAAATTATGAGTGATTTGTAAACATTTCCAGAATTCCCAAGATCAAAATCTTAAAAGGCTTCTTTGGTGTAATTTATTTGAATTTTATCCCTGTGCCAAATAAATCTTAGGAAATAAGCAAATTTTTAAATGTGAAAGTTTGTACAATTTACAAAATAATGGTTTTTAAGTTTCTTTGACTCCCACTTTCCATATTTTCCTGCAAACATCCAGACATTCAGCAGAACATCCCCAGGATCTTAGGATGAGGTCAATTACCCCCATTAGCATTCTGAGGATATCATGGAGCAGTGGGAAGAGCCTGGGCCCTGTACCTGGGACACTCGGACACATACCAGAGTCCACTCTTCTCTGGTCAGTCATCCCTCCCCTGTGCCTCAGTTTCCTCACAGGTACAATGAAGACACCAAGCCTCTCTTCCTACATTCCTATTCCTGCCACCATTGTGGTCTATGGTAGTTTCTCTCTCTCTGGAAAGGTTTTATATGTTGAGCCATTTTATAATGAGGCTCAAAGGCTGATGACCTGGGAAATTTGTCCCAGTTACATACATTTTGTTTGATCTGTGTACATGTTTTGAATCTGGAAAGTTTGCATAAAAATTTAATTGGGAGCTTTTATTGAGAAACTAGAGGATTTGCAATGCTGGGTTTATATTATGTTCTTGTCTGGGCTTGAGTTACCTCTGGCATTTCATTGAGTCAGAAGGTCTGGGCTCTCCTGCTCCCCAGCATACCCTGGTCTTTTGCACTCATCTCACCTGTCCAAGCCCTATGCCCAGGGAAGTTTGGTGATCTTTTGGCAGAGTCCATTATATTTGCCTTTCCTAGCGGGGCAGGGCAGTTAGTGGAAGTGTCTCTAAGAATGAGAAATGACCTCAACCTTTTAATGGTTCTCTTTCATTAAGCACAAGATTAGAAGATGCCTATCTTTCAAAATTGCATTTTCTTCTGGCTGGTTCCTCATAGAACAGTGCTATGAGCAATCTCAGAGTTCTAATTGGCTTATGTGATTACATCTGGAAATAATTAGGTCAAGTCTAAAAAAATATGGCTGCCAGGTGAGTGGGAGTTCAGTTATGAATTTGTTTGGGTTTGTTGAAGGCCTCTGTCCTCCACCTGAGAGCTCCGTGGAGCAAGAGCCAAGTGGAGAGCCATCAGAGTACTGCAAAGACAAGTGAGAGAGGCTTTGATCAGGATGGAGACATGACCCCAAGTTACGCTTCGGGCTCACCTTTCACAGAGGTGGCAGTAGCATTCCAAGAACATCTCCTTCACAGGCATGGATTCTGGGGCCAGCAGGGTCATGCATGGCAGGTCCATGCCAGAGAAAGGGAGCTCAGGGGTTTCTGCATCCCCCTCTGCAAGGGAGCCAGATCCTGCACCAGGTTTGGGTACCACAGGCTAGCTCAGTAGCATGGCCTGGTAAGCCCCTTATCCAGGACAGCCAGGCAAGTTGTCGCCATCTGTTGTTCCTCCCTCAGCCCTCAGTCTGTATGTGCAGCAGGGGCTTCTGTGCATGCTTGCACTTGGCAATTGATTTTCTTTTGTACTCTGTGTCTTTTGAAGACATTATTATGATGATAATGTTGATAAAACTGAACAACACCTATAACCTACCATCATATCTATTTTGAAATTTAGTAAATAAGAGTTTATTTCACAGACCACTCTCAACTGCAGTCTAGTTTCTATATACTCACCACTTCACTGAACCAGTCTTCCTAGTGGTTTTAGTGACTCTAGTGGACACACTGTGGTCCTCATATTGCTTGACCTCTTTTTGGCATTGGGCAAAGGTGACAATGCCGTCCTTGAAGAATTCCTGTCACACGCTCCTGGTTTCCTCCTCTGTCTACTGCCCTCATAGGTGGGCAGGTGGCTTGGTCCTAGACCCTTCTTCCTTCTGTCCTCTCTCCTTGGATAATTGCATCCACTCCCATCTCTATGCTGGTGACACCTGCATTTTTATCTTCTGCCCAGATTTCTCCTTTGGGTCTCAGACCTGTGTTTCATCTTGCCTATTCCACATCTTTGCTTTGATATTTTAGTTGGTGCCTCATCCAGATCTCCTTCACTGCTGGGTGTGCCCATCCCCCAGGACTGTAAGTGTGGGGCAGCTGTGAGCCCTTAGCAGCCCTTTCAACCAGCCTTCCTCCACCAAACAGGATCTGCCTCCTTCAAGCCTTTACCCAACTTGGAGGCAAGATCCCTGCCAATGACCAGCTGATGTGGGATGCAAAAAGCCCAGCCCTCTTGCTTCAGGTGGGATAACTCTGTGCTGTAATCCATACTCCAGAGCTCCCCGTGGAGTGAGACTGAAGCCTACCACAGCCAGGAACGCAGCCTTGCTCACCGGGTTCTCCTGCCCCATGCTATTTTTCTCACTTCTCCCCACCTGAGGAAATTCCTTTCAACACAGTTCCCATCTCAGGCTCTGCCTCTTGCATCTGATACTTTTTTTTTTTTTTTTTTTGGTCTGGAGGTGAGCAGTATTAGACAAAGAAGTGACTTACTCTGGAAATTCCAGTTGTACCTAAGATGCCTGGTAGGGCCAGACTGAGTTTTTGGAAAAAGAATCAATTTGGTTTTCAGTTTACCAGGATAAATGTATATTTTTAATGTGAAGCCTTTTCCTCTTCTCACTACTTAGCCTAATGAGTAATCAGCATGTTTAAATTTCATTCCTTTGTCTTTTCTTAATTTGTGACTGGGTGTTACTGTGCATTTTTATTGTTAACAGACAAATGAGCTTATTTCTCATGCAAAGTCAAAGAATTGAGACTCTATGAACTTGAAACTAGAAGTTGTCTCTTTTCCTTATGAAATGTGTCAGTCGTAGTCCAGCAAGATGTACATGAATTACTGTTGCCTGTCCCTCTTTCGGAGGTACCTCCTTCTTTGGGTGCCATAGTACTGCACTGTGTTGGTCTCTGTCTCAACACTCTGACAGATTTCTTGGTTTCACCACTGCTTTTGTATTCTTTTGCTCTCTAACTATTGGTAATTTCCACTGTTTATGTTCAATACCTTCTCTTTGCTCTTTTACCATCAGAAATTAACTCACACTTTCAGCTACCACTTTTTTTTTTAACTAAATGGTAGCTATTATTATCAACTTAGTTTATACATCAGTCTCTTTTTTTACTGCATTTTAGGTTTTGGAGTACATGTGAAGAACATGCAAGATTGCTGCATAGGTACACACATGGCAGTGTGATTTGCTGCCTTTCTCCCCTTCACCTATATCTGGCATTTCTCCCCATGCTATCTCTCCCCAACTCCCCACCCCCCACTGTCCCTCCCCTATTTCCCCACAACAGACCCCAGTGTATGATGCTTCCCTCCCCGTGTCCAAGTGTTCTCATTGTTCAACACCCACCTATAAGTGAGAACATGCAGTGTTTGATTTTCTGTTCTTGTGTCAGTTTGCTGAGAATGATGGTTTCCAGGTTCATCCATGTCCGTAAAAAGGACACAAACTCATCATTTTTGATGGCTGCATAATACTCCATGGTGTATATGTGCCACATTTTCCGTGTCCAGTCTATCATCAATGGGCATTTGGGTTGGTTCCAGGTCTTTGCTATTGTAAACTGTGCTGCAATGAACATTCGTGTGCATGTGTCCTTATAGTAGAACGATTTATAACCCTTTGGTTATATACCCAGTAATTAGATTGCTGAATCAAATGGAATTTCTATTTCTAGGTCCTTGAGGAATCGCCACACTGTCTTACACAATGGTTGAACTAATTTACACTCCCACCAGCAGTGTAAAAGTGTTCCTATTTCTCCACATCCTCTCCAGCATCTGTTGTCTCCAGATTTTTTAATGATCACCATTCTAACTGGCGTGAGATGGTATCTCAATGTGATTTTGATTTGCAACTCTCTAATGACCAGTGAAGATGAGCATTTTTTCATATGTTTGTTGGCCTCATGTATGTCTTCTTTTGTAAAGTGTCTGTTCATGTCCTTCACCCACTTTTGAATGGGCCTGTTTGTTTTTTTTTGTAAATCTGTTTTAGCTCTTTGTAAATTCTGGATATCAGCCCTTTGTCAGATGGCTAGACTGCAAAAATTTTTTCCCATTCTGTTCGTTGCCGATTCACTCTAGTGACTGTTTCTTTTGCCGTGCAGAAGCTGTGGAGTTTGATTAAGTCCCATTTGTCTATTTTAGCTTTTGTTGCCAATGCTTTTGGTGTTTTGGTTATGAAGTCCTTGCCTACGCCTATGTACTGAATGGTTTTGCCTAGATTTTCTTCTAGGGTTTTGATGGTGTTAGGTCTTATGTTTAAGTCTTTAATCCATCTGGAGATAATTTTAGTGTAAGGTGTCAGAAAGGGGTCTAGTTTCTGCTTTCTGCACATGGCTAGCCAGTTTTCCCAACACCATTTGTTAAACAGGGAATCCTTTCCCCATTGCTTGTTTTTGTCAGGTTTGTCAAAGATCAGATGGTTGTAGATATGTTGTGTTGCCTCCAAGGCCTCTGTTTTGTTCCATTGGTCTATCTCTCTGTTTTGGTACCAGTACCATGCTGTTTTGATTACTGTAGCCTTGTAGTATAGTTTGAAGTCTGATAGTGTGATGCCTCCTGCTTTGTTCTTTTTGCTTAGAATTGACTTGGCTATGCGGGCTCTCTTTTGGTTCCATATGAAGTTTAAGGTGGTTTTTTCCAGTTCTGTGAAGAAGGTCATTGGTAACTTGATGGGGATAGCATTGAATCTGTAAATTACTTTGGGCAGTATGGCCATTTTCACAATATTGATTCTTCCTAAAAATTGATTCCATGAACATGGAATGTTTCTCCATCTGTTTGTGTCCTCTCTTATTTCGTTGAGCAGTGGTTTGTAGTTCTTCTTGAAGAGGTCCTTTACGTTCCTTGTGAGTTGTATTCCAAGGTATTTTATTCTTTTTGTAGCAATTGTGAATGGCAGTTCGTTCTTGATTTGGCTTTCTTTAAGTCTGTTATTGGTGTAGAGGAAGACTTGTGATTTTTGCACATTGATTTTATATCCTGAGACTTTGCTGACGTTGCTTATCAGTTTCAGGAGTTTTTGGGCTGAGGCGATGGGGTCTTCTAGATATACTATCATGTCGTCTACAAATAGAGACAATTTGGCTTCCACCTTTCCTATTTGAATACTCTTTATTTCTTTTTCTTGCCTGATTGCTCTGGCTAGAACTTCCAGTACTATATTGAATAGGAGTGGTGAAAGAGGGCATCCTTGTCTAGTGCCAGATTTCAAAGGGAATGCTTCCAGTTTTTGCCCATTCAGTATGATATTGGCTGTTACTTTGTTGTAAATAGCTTTTATTATTTTGAGGTACATTCTGTCAATACCTAGTTTTTTGAGGGTGTTTTAGCATAAAGGCTTTGAATTTTGTCAAAGGCCTTCTCTGCATCAATTGAGATAATCATGTGGTTTTTGTCTTTGGTTCTGTTTATGGGATGAATTATGTTTATAGCCTTGAGTATGTTGAACCAGCCTTGCATCCCCGGAATGAATTCTACTTGATTGTGGTGGATAAGCTTTTTGATGTGCTGTTGCAATCGGCTTGCCAATATTTTAATGAAGATTTTTGCATCTATGTTCATCATGGATTTTGGCCTGAAGTTTTTTTTTCTTGCTGAGTCTCTGCCAGGTTTTGGTATCAGGATGATGTTGGTCTCATAAAATGATTTGGGAAGGATTCCCTCTTTTTCGATTGTTTTGAATAGTTTCAGAAGGAATGGTACCAGCCCTCCTTGTATGTCTGGTAGAATTCAGCTGTGAACCCATCTGGACCTGGGCTTTTTTGGGATGCTAGGCTCTTAATTGCTGCCTCAACTTCAGACTTGTTATTGGTCTATTCATGGTTTTGACTTCTTCCTGGTTTAGGCTTGGGAGGATGCAAGTGTCCAGGAATTTATCCATTTCTTCCAGGTTTACTAGTTTATGTGCATAGAGTTGTTTGTAATAATCTCTGATGATGGTTTGAATTTCTGTGGAGTCTGTGGTGATATCCCCTTTATTGTTTTTTATTGCATCTATTTGGTTATTCTCTCTTTTCCTTTTTATTAATCTGGCTTGTGGTCTATTTTGTTGATCTTTTTGAAAAACCAGCTCCTGGATTTATTGATTTTTTCTGAAGGGTTTTTCGTGTCTCTATCTCCTTCAGTTCTGCTCTGATCTTAGTTATTTCTTGTCTTCTGCTAGGTTTTGACTTTTTTTTATCTTGCTCCTCTAGCTCTTTCAATTTTGATGATAGGGTGTCAATTTTAGATCTCTCCTTGCTTCTCATGTGGGCATATATTGCTGTATATTTTCCTCTAGAGATTGCTTTAAATGTGTCCCAGAGATTCTGGTATGTTGTGTCTTTGTTCTTGTTGGTTTCTAAGAACATCTTTATTTCTGCCTTCATTTCATTGTTTATTCAGTCAACATTCAAGAGCCAGTTGTTCAGTTTCGATGAAGCTGTGTGGTTCTGAGTTAGTTTCTGAATTCTGAGTTCTAACTTGATTGCACTGTGGTCTGAGAGACTGTTTGTTGTGATTTCCATCTTTTCACATTTGCTGAGGAGTGATTTACTTCCAATTATGTGGTCAATTTTAGAGTAGGTGTGATGTGGAGCTGAGAAGAATGTATATTCTGTGGATTTGGGGTGGAGAGTTCTGTAAATGTCTGTTAGCTTTGCTTGTTCCATATCTGAGTTCAAGCCCTGGATATCCTTGTTAATTTTCTGTCTTGTTGATCTGTCTAATATTGACAATGGGGTGTTAAAGTCTCCCACTATTATTGTGTGGGAGTCTATGTCTCTTTGTAAGTCATTAAGAACTTGCCTTATGTATCTGGGTGCTCCTGTATTGGGTCCATATATATTTATGATAGTTAGCTCTTCTTGTTGCATTGATCTATTTACCATTATGTAATGTCCTTCTTTGTCTCTTTTGATCTTTGTTGGTTTAAAGTCTATTTTATCAGAGATGAGAATTGCAATTCCTGCTTTTTTTTTTTTTTGCTCTTCATTTGCTTGGTAAATCTTCCTCCATCCCTTTATTCTGAGCCTTTGTGTATCCTTGCATGTGAGATGGGTTTCCTGGATACAGCACACCGATGGGTTTTGGCTTTTTATCCAATTTGCCAGTCTGTGTCTTTTGATTGGTGCATTCAGTCCGTTTACATTTAGGGTTAATATTGTTATGTGTGAATTTGATTCTGACATTTTGATGCTTGCTGACTGTTTTGCCCATTAGTTGATGCAGTTTCTTCATTGTGTTGATGCTCTTTACCCTTTGGTATGTTTTTGGAGTGGCTGGTACTGGTTGTTCCTTTCTATGTTTAGTGCCTCTTTCAGGAGCTCTTGTAAAGCAGGCCTGATGGTGATGAAATCTCTGAGTACTTGCTTGTTTGCAAAGGATTTTATTTTTCCTTATGAAGATTAGTTTGGCTGTATATGAAATTCTGGGTTGAAAATTCTTTTCTTAAGGATGTTGAATATTGGCCCCCACTCTCTTCTGGCTCGTAGGGTTTCTGCCGAGAGATGTGCTGTAAGTCTGATGGGCTTCCCTTTGTGGGTAACCTGACCTTTCTCTCTGGCTTCCCTTAGCATTTTCTCCTTCATTTCAACCCTGGTGAATCTGACGATTATGTGCCTTGGGGTTGCTCTTCTTGCGGAATATCTTTGTGGTGTTCTCTGTATTTCCTGGACTTGAATATTGGCCTGCCTTCTAGGTTGGGGAAGTTTTTCTGGATAATATCCTGAAGAGTATTTTCCAGCTTGGATTCATTCTCTCCATCACATTCAGGTACACCTGTCAAATGTAGATTAGCTCTTTTCACATAGTCCCATATTTTTTGGAGACTTTGTTCATTCCCCTTTACCCTTTTTTATCTAATCGTGCCTTCTCATTTTATTTCATTGAGTTGATCTTTGACCTCTGATATCCTTTCTTCTGCTTGGTCAATTTGGCTGTTGAAACTTGTGTATGCTTCGCGAAGTTCTCATGTTGAGTTTTTCAGCTCCATCAATTCATTTATATTGCTCTCTAAGTTGTCTATTCTCATTAGCATTTCATCAAATCTTTTTTCAGTGTTCTTAGTTTCTTTGGATTGAGTTAGAACATGTTCTTTTAGGTCACATAAGTTTCTTATTACCCATCTTCTGAAGCCTGATTCTATCAACTCATCACACTTATTCTTCATCCAGCCTGTTCCCTAGGTGGTGAGGAGTTGTGATCCCTTGTAGGAGAAGAGGTGTTCTGTTTTAGGGTGTTTTCATCCTTTCTGCACTGGTTTCTTCCCATCTTTGTGGATTTGTCCACCTGTCATCTTTGTAGTTGTTGACTTTCAGATTGGGTCTCTGAGTGGATGTCCAGTTGGTTGATGATGAAGTTATTTCTTTCTGTTTCTTAGGTTTCCTTCTAACAGTCTGGCCCCTCTGCCATAGGACTGCTGAAGTCCACTCCAGGCCCTGCTTGCCTGGGGATCACCTGCAGCAGCTGTACAACAGTAAAGATTGCTTCCAGTTTCTTCTTCTGCTATCTTTGTCTCAGAAGGATACCCGCCAAATGTCAGTGTGAGCTCTCCTTTATGAGGTGACTTTTTGGATATACGGGGGTCAGGGAGCTGCTTGAGGAGACAGTCTGTCCTTTATAGGAGCTTAAGTGCTGAGCTGTGAGCTCCGTTGTTTATTTAGAGCTGTTGGGCAGGTATGTTTAAGTCTGCTGCAGCAGAACTCATAAGCCCCCTTTTTTTCCTCAGGTGCTCTGTCCTGGGAAGTCAGGGCTTTATTTATGAGTTTCTCTTGTGCTGCTGCCTTTTGTTCAGGGCTGCCCTGCCCAGCCAGGAGGCAGCCTAGTCACTGTCTGCCTGAGGGCTCCACCCAGCTGTCATGTGAACTTCCCTGCAGTCCTGTTTATACAGGTGTAGTTAGAACTGCCTCGGCAATGGTGGCCCACCTCTTTAATGGCAGACTCTCTCTGTAATGGCAGACTCTCTGTGTAATGGCGGGTTGCCTCAGCAATGGCAGACTACCTCTGTAGTGGTGGACTGCCTCAGTAATGGTGGACGCCCCTCCCCTACAGAGCTGGACCTTCCTGGGTTCAACTGTGCTTGCTATGAAACTCTCAACCCAGAGCTTTTCCAATTGCTGTTTTTTTATGGGGGTGGGACCAGCAGAGCCTAATCACCTGGCTCCCTGCCTCAGAACCTTTTTTTTTTTTAAGTTGAACGGTTGACTCTCTCCCAGGTGTTCCAGTCACCTGTTGAAAAGGCACCGGGATCTGTGTGATTTCCCATGCAGCGACATACTGCACCAGCTGAAACAATGGCACTGATATTCATGGTGCTTTTTTGTCTGGTAATCTCCTCGCCTGGCTCCCTGTTTCAGTCCCCTTTTTAATAAAATGAATGGGCAACTCTGCCTTCCCAGAGCTCCAGTCACTAGCTAAAATATGCCCAGATCTGCATATTTTGTACAGAGAACTGCCGCACCGGGGCACCAGCAAAACAGCCACACCAGCCAAACCAGACGCACTGGCGACCTATGGAGCTCCTCTGCCTGGGAATCTCCTGGTCTGTGGGCGATGAAAATCCATCTGGAAATGCAGCGTCCACTCACCCTCTGCACTTTCACTGGGAGCTGCAATCCTGAGTTGCTCCTAATCTGCCATCTTGGATCTACATCCTCAGCTCCCACTTTTACAGGGATGATGCCATGATATAAATCAAGTGCTTGTCTTTCTCTGTCTCTCCATATACCCAGTCTGCTTTCCTATCTCCTAGAAAACATGTTCACTTTGCTTTCATGAATGAGACCTAAATGCACAGTTTGCTAGCCCAGTCCTCATTCTGACTTCTTCCTCTCCACAGCATGATTGATCCCCTTTTCATACAGGTTATGCAGACTAAAGACATGGGTGGTCTTTGGATCCCTCATTTTCTGTATTCTGCCATCCCAGGCCTCACATCCTCTCAAATGTTTTGTCACCATGTCACTCATGCCCATGTCACCTTTCTTGCTTCCACTGCCACCTCCCTGGTCCAGACTTTGCCAGCACTGGTCCTTGTCATCTTCCTCTCACAGCTTCTCTTTCTCATAGGCCGAGTAATTATAGAAATCCAGGGACTCCAAAAGAGGTCACTTCCATAGGCAATGCTTCTAACATTATGGACAACTAAATTAATAAACTAGTCACAAAAATAAATAAGCATGAGAAAAATCCTGGAAAGAATTTATCCCAAATAATAATGCACATCACCTATCTTAATGGCCCATACCAGAAACCCCACTGCTATCCCCAGCTTCTTACTATGATAAGAGATTAAAAATCTCTTATTCATTACTTCCTCTTCATTTCCATTACCTGGTCTTCCCTGATGCTCTCAGCCTTTGTAACCATCATTGTTACAAATGTTGTGACCAGTGTCTCTCCTCTGATCCTGCTGGCACCTTCTAATCCATTATCTTGTGTCAGAGGTTCCTCTTTTTAAAATAGATAGATAGTTTCATTGTCCATCATTGCCCAATGAATTCATCTTCTTGTCCCATTTACTTTAAAAAATGTTCATTCTTTGGAGTAGCATTCAAGTCCACCTTCGGACCAACCACAAACTTCACCTCCTCCTCAGCTTTTCCTCACCATTTCTGACTCCACCTACTGAACCAACCACTCATCTCTTCTCAAACACACCACATTTAGTTATGTATCTGCACTGTTGTAAAAGGTGTCTTCTCTCCCTACAATATCCTCCTCCATTCTCCTGCTAGTGAATTCCTGCACATCCTTCCTGGCCTAGTGCAAACAGCAATGCTTCTGTAAACTGTACCCCACTTCCCAGATTGCCTACCTCTGCTGCCTCCTTTCATGCCTATAGACATGACTGCCTTGTGTTCCTCAGACTTTGTCCTGTGGGTGTGCTTTTACCTTTGTCTACTCCCTTAGGCCATAAACTATGATTTATTTTATGTCCCCAACACCTGGCAAAGAGCCAGGCACAAAATAGGAGCTTAAAGTCTTGGGTGAATAAATGAATGTTCCAAGAATAAGGGAACCAATTCAATCACCCCCAACTTTTTTTTTTGTTTTTTTGGTTAGAGAACGTATAAAATACCATTACCATCAGCATTGTAAGTGATTCAAATTAATGAGAGATACTCTACTTTGGAAAGAAGTTTTTGAGTATTTGAATGGACTTACTGAACACAATATCTCTACAAGATGATAAGGATACATGTTTTGAACTGACATATTTTAGGATTGTTTTTAAGTTCCTTCTGTATTTGAATCTGCATTTTAAAAAATAATTTCAACTTTTATTTTAGATTCAGGGAATACAAGCGCAGGATTGTTACATGGGTATATTGCATGATGCTGAGATTTGTGGTACAGATAATCCCCATCATTCAGATAGTGAGCATAGTACCCGACAGGTAGTTTTCAGCACACAACTCCCCTCTCTTCTGCCTCTAGTACTCCCCAGTGTCTGTTATTCCTGTCTTTATGCTCATGTGTGTTCAATGTTTACTTCCAACTTGCAAGTGGCAACATATGATATTTGGTTTGCTGTTCTTGTATTAAGAATTAATATGTCTTTGATACCATTTTATTCTTACCTACTATGACATAAGTTTTAGATGTGTCATAGTCAACAAATAGTTGCAGCTGTTTAAATTACTTGATTGTATTTATTTCTAGAAATAGAATTTGTGCATCATTACTTACACCTTCTGAGTTTTGTGCCTTGGTGTTGCCTTTGCTCCAACGCTCTGGCTGTTTGACAAGTCTTACCAGACAGTGCTTAAATTTCAAGTGAAGATGAACATTAAAGACAGGAACAGATAAGTGACCACCCTGTGTGAACCAGCACATGTTATTTTGGAGCCTGCTAAACTGTCTGTGGACTGAAGAGGACTGCACTAGGAAATAATAAGGTTTTCCTTGAGCTCAAACATATGGGTCCAGAATATCAATTGCAAGGATGGTAGATGCACCCAGGAAGAGTCATAAGTGTAGCAGATGACAGACTTTATATGTAAGGCATATAGTCACTCTTTTGGGCCCCTGTGATTTTTCTAATTTACAATTTTGATATTTGTATCTTATGTTCTTAAACTGGTTGCCGAGTACACCTCTCCAGCACCATTGTAGTTAACACATTGATATCAAGTGCTCGTATGAACAAGCTTCAGTTCTGGAGGCTGTGCAAGTGCATGGATTCCACCAGGCCCTCAGGTGCACATCATTCCAATATTGGGTATAGCCATGCATGAGCATTCTGCAGAGATCAAGCAGAGTAAATTGTGGATGCCCCTCTTCTCTACCTCAAAAGATCTTGTAGGGATTAATTGTGCCAAGTGCCTCACACCCACTAGCATTCCATAAAGATAATTCCCTTTCCTTTTAATAAAAGCATGACTACGGCAAGGAAGACTTTACCTCCCTTTGCTCTGGTAAGGGAGATGTCAAAGAAATATAATATTTTTAAGATGCTTTTAAAAAACATTTTGTAGGATTTTTTGATAGTTTTCTTTTGAACACAAATCTAGGAAGGTGGTTCACTATACAGTAATAAAGGAATTTTCAGTTAGGAGGATAATCTGTAGATAGACATCAAAGGGATAGCTGGCTTAGCAGCTAGAGGGCATCACCAGTGAGACTCGGCATATCTCCACACACTGACATTTACCTTTACAAATATTCTCTTCTAGATGGATAAATCAAATATTAATAGAATTAAAGTAGGAGTTCACATACAATGCATGATGCATTAAATGTCAGAAAATGTGTGATGATCTGAGCTGTAGAGATCCTCTGACTATGTTCATCCTAGGTGAGTGACAGAATGAAGTCTGGAACGTTTCCATCTTGTTTACAACAACCAAGAGAATGATGACAGTTTCATTTCTCTTGGGAGACAGTTTTTTTGCTCAAGATCAGATCTACATCAGTATGCCCAACAACAGGAAGAAAATACTCTAGGGCAAAAATATCTATTTCTGAGAACACCATGTGATATAGGTTTTGACCAACTCTGGAGGAGTGCTTGTACTCAGCCAAAGGCTTGAACTTTGGAAATTTATTTGCATGTATTAGTTTGCAAATGAGGAATGAAAACATTTTAAATTCTGACATATTGTACTTATCTTTTATTCAGAAATAAAAAATAAGAATTCTATCCCTTAGTGGCACTGAAGATATGAGAACCACTTGTCATTATATGTGTCTGAATATTATTTTAGTTTTTCTATGGTGCTTAGTTTCAGGTAGATTAAAAGCAAACAAAAAGCAGAAAGTTTTGCCCTATGCATGATCCAGATTCGCAGATGCAAAGGAAGAGTTGCTCAACATTCAGTCGTTTTGCCTGCATGTTTTTTACAGTTAGCAGCCTAAGCAGTTAGTCCTTAGGAAGTTTTCATTTTCATCTGTCCAGTGCTTATGTTTTATCATAATCCCTTACCCATTGGTTGAACTTGTATTTGGGAAGAAAGGACATGTGCACCCAGCCACGTGATTCAGGGCAATCCTCCTGTAGTAGGGACAAAGGGGCCATCCCTGTCCTCCTCTTTAAGGAGTTCATTGTCCTGTCAAAGGTACATAAAGGATTAAAATTCAGGGTGGTATAGGCTATAATCAAGTTAGGTATAAAGCACTGGTTATACATGGCAGAACTAGATACTTGGTAGAGAAGGTGACATTTGAAATGTGAGTCTTGGAGGAAAAAGAGGAGAAATTTGCCAGTAAGGCAAGGAGGGAATGGCACAGCATGTGGAGGAAAGGTCATAGGCATGCACAGGGATGGAGAGCTCTTTACAGCTCAAGGGATCAGCACACAGTTAAGAGTCATTGTCATATGACTCCAAGTATTCATGGAGGCATTGTTTTTGACACTTGTTTTGAGGCAGATAACTCTGCCTCTGGTCATTGAAGGCAGCTTGGAATAGTCTAGTGTGCAATGCAGGTCGGGAGTGTAGAGGGTCCAAGCTAAGGTAATGGCAGAGCAGGAGAAGGGAAGGTGCCTTTAAGGGTATTTTAGTGCATAATGAATAGGATTTGGTGCAAAATTAAAAGCAGAAATAAAAGAGGACAGGGAAGTAGAGAATGACTCTTAGGTTTCCAGAGGAATCTTTGGATAGAAGTTATGTTCTTTAGGAAAAAATACAGGAGTAGAAATAATAAATTTATTACTAGATATTTTGAGTATTTTAGGTGTTTTGAGTTCAGTTCCACATAAGATCATTATCTGGAAAAGAGATTGGCAGTTACAGATCCTAGGAAAAAATTCCAGGCAGTGACAATTCCTAGGAGAAGATGTGAGTCTGACGACATGAGAACCACTGGCACATTAACTAACAGTAGTTTATGACACACATATGGATTACATTCCTTGATGGGGGAATATAGAACGAGGAAGGAAGAAGTCTAAGGAACAAACTCTGGGAAAGAAAGGATGAAACGTGAATTAATCTGAAGAGAAAGCCAGGTGGCTCTGAGGGAGTCACTGGTCTCAGGAGAACAGAATGGTCACAAGTACAGATGTCAAGGAGGCCATGTGGAAAGTGGACTTTAAAAAAATCTGGATTTGACAGTATGTGATTTCAGCTCTCTGATGCATCAGCCAGGGTTCCATCAAGAAAACAGAAACCCTCTAAATATTTCATACAGAGGTTTTGATTTGGGAAATTGCTTCCAAGAGTACTAGAAGAGTTGGAATAACAACAAGAAAAACATGGTGTTACCCAGAGGTTAGCAACCATGCAGGCTGCCCCTGCCTTAGCACTAGAAGAGAAGAAGCAACGAGTGTTAAGTAGGATCCCACAAGCTTGCACTCACTCGATGGCATCACTGCTGCTGCCATTCTTGCTACTGATGGGGCCCCCACTGCAAGAAGGAACCAAGCCACATTCACCCACAGTCTCCTGCTTTTGCTGGAACGTAAGGCAGAAAAATGATGTCTCCCATCCACCTCCAGTCTCACACAAATGCCTTCCATTGGCAGAGCCCAATCAACAGCAGCAGGCAGAAGAGTCTAGGAAATGTGATTCCCAAGCTTCCAGCCCCCTGTGCTACACAGAGGAGACGGTGGAAATGGAAATGGAAGCAAGAGGCTTGGTCCCAACAGTCAGTATCTCAGACAAGGCACTAAGGCCGTTGTTTTTTTATATCCTGGATACTGTTCTTTCTGCTTTTTCAAAATGATGATATGTAGCATGTGCCCATTTTCACAGGGTATAACAGGGTATCATGGGTTTATCAGTGATTCATTAGTTTTGTGACATTTTTATTTTGACAATAAAGTTTTAGGGTACAGTTTCCTCTAAGATTAACGTGGCCTATGTGAGACTAAACATAAAGAAGAATTGGGCTACACATAAGAAAGTGGGTGGTGGAAAAATTGGGTACTTGCTCTTGCCAAGGACGTGTGGAACCTGACTTTACGGGAAAGGAAGCTTCCTCTACTTGTGTATGAAATATTCTCTATCAACCTCCTTTCTTCTCGCCCCTCACATCTCCGTTCTTCTTGGGCTACTGCTCAAATGAAGTCATTCATAGCTCTTAAATGAAGGATCCTGGTCTGTTATACACACAGTGGCTGATTTGAGAAGGTGGGAAATAAGATTGACCTTTCTACTTTCAGATCTGTGAAGATAGCAATTGTCAAATGGTATTTTGTGGAGGAGCCTGCTCTGAGCTACCATGAGGTTAGGGAAGTAGAGATAGCTGGAGATGATTCAGTGGTGGGAGGTGCAGGAGGGCGATGGTGCTGGAGGACGGGTGCAGAGAGAGCTGGGACAGTCAGCAACTTCAGGTAGTGATATCTCCTTCACATGTTTCCAATGGATCCGATGAGCCTATAGACTTGGAAGTGTGTCCCCTCTTGTAGGCTCGATGCTTTTTGGGTTTCTTTTACATGATCCTGGCCAAAGTCTGGGTTTATGATGACACGCTGGTATGCTGGTATTAATGAGCGTACAGTGTGATGATCCCAGCTTTCTCGCAGCTGTTCCCTCATTGCTGTTTTCAAGGAAATACTTGGAATGCCCTTAAGGTACCCTCATTGGTTATTAGAGAGCTTTCCACCTGCTCAATTTGGCCAATAGCCAAAATATACCTGATTTCACTCTCTGGCTATTGGCCAAATATTCCAGGTGATCCAATGGAAAGATGGGAGCCTTTTCTGAGCATCTGCTGTGTAGCAGAATCTTAGCTGGTTTGAACTGAAATAATTTCAGATGTTTGTGGGATTGCTTTTACTTTTTGGTTCCTGCTGTACAACTCTGGTACATTTTCTCATTTATTTCTGCAACAAGCATTTCAGCATGCTGATGATATCCTTCTTTGCCAAAAAAAGAAACCAAGGTTTAGAAGACTGAGTGGCTCAGAGCTGTGAAGAACAGAGCTGGAGCCCTCAGCCTCTCCCGGCTTCCATGTTGACTGAGCTACTCGCTGAACCTGAGGCTGGTGAGGTTCCTGTATCCTTATCAGACAGTGCTCATGTGGGATGAGCAGGGCATAGCAAGTGCTCCAGCTGCCAGGGCTAAAGGGACTGTCCAGGTTCTGGATTAAAATGGTCTCCTTAATTTACAGCTGGTAACCACACAGCGTATTATTGTGTGTCATTAACATTTGGAGGGAATATTTAAATTTGATTTTCTTTTCTCAAAAATCTGTGGTATCAAGAGCTCTGTTTGTCTTGACTGACTTTTTTTTTATAACACCATCAGAGGGCAGCAAAATGATTCTGTCTGAAAGTACTCAGTGAGAGACTAATATTACCCATGACAAACTAAATGCAAAGCATACTTTTAAATTATCATGAACACTGTTAACATTATTGTACTCTAAAGTGGGTTTGCCCTTTGGAACCCAGCTCTTAAAAGCATTTATAACATTTCTGGAAGAAGTAAGTATTCCATGAGGTATCTGCTATCTCACTTCACGTTCACTCTTCAGTCCACAGAAGTCTGGCTCCTACCCAGTTTCCACCACTGAAATTTCCTTTCTTAGGGTTACTGCTGATCCCCATGGAGCCAAATCCAGTAGATTCATCTCTATCCTCACAGCAAACAGTCATCCACTCTCCCTTTCTTGAAATATCCTCTTGCTGTAGCTCCTCCTCAGTCCTTCTGTCTGGCTTCCCCTCTTCAGCCTTTTCACCTGTGTTTAAATGTTTGGGAGTTTCTTGTTGGCTTGTTCCTAGACCCTCTTTTCCCCTTTGCTGTCCTGTCCTCCTAAGGTGGCTCATCCATCCCCCTATGTGTGAAGACATTTATGAAGATGAGTTCCAAGCTCACTTAGCTGGCCCAGCCCTTTCTCTGAGCTGCTGAAACCCACATCCAGGTGTCCTCTTGCATTGCTCTTCAGATGCCTCACAAATTTCACTGAAACTTGCTCCTGCTCATTCTAGTCTTCTCTCTTTCCATGAACAGCTTCACTCCCCACATGGTTACATAAGCCAGAATCTGGTTTGCTCTCTCTCCTGGCCCTCAACAGGTGCAACAGGCCTCAGCCCACTTTACCGTACTCTCCAACGACTCCTGCCCAGCCCAAACCTGTCACCTTCCCCAAGATGATTGCCGTGCTCTCCACGCTTCACACATGCAAGGTCCTGTAAGAGTTGGGCTTTACCTGACAGTGGCTTAATAGTTCCCTGCTCACATCCTCAATAACTTGCCCCTTGCACTTAGAAAAAAGCTGACCTTCTTTTCAGAGCCTGTGTCTTGTGGTTCTCCCATCTTTCCCCAATACTAAGCTCTTTTTCTTTGCTGCTCTCTCTGTCTGGGATGCTGTGTCTTCCATTGGACTAGCTTCTTCCCATCTTCATGTTTTAACTGAAATGCCACTTCCCCAGAGTAGCCCTCTCTTGCCACCAATCTAAAGTAGGTCCTGATGTTATTCTCAGTCTCAGTATCCTACTTATTCTATAACATAATGCCTCATAATTTACAGTTAATTTGTTTTTCATCATCTGAATTCCTACATTAATGCACATTTTATGAAGAGAGGGGCTATGTCATTTTTTAAAAAAATCCCTAGTACCTGGACTAATAGGTGACTACTAAGTGTGAATTGACATTCTAAGCAATGCCCATGGCTATCAAGGAGTGTCAAGAAGGGCTGAGTCAAGAGGACACCTAGATGCAGGATTCAGCAGCTTAGAGGAGGGGCAGGGCCAACCAAGTGAGTTTAGAAGTCAATTTCATAAATATCTTCACACATATGGGATGGATGAGCCACCCTAGGGGGAGATGGCAGCAAGGGGGAAAAAGAGGGCCAAGTTCACAGCTATAGATCAGAATTACCCTCTCTTTGGTAACTGAGTTGAAGGATAGCAAACAAGTGATGTACATGCCATCACTTCCTGTTATGCCCATGGCAGGCACTGCTACCTCATCATTACACCCAACTCCATTGAGCCTGTGTGTATTATTTCATCACAGAATGCTTCACCCTCTAACAACCTGTCAGCTGGCATGGTGACAGACAAAGAGACTATGAAACATTAATAGGCTTTTAAGATGCCTGTTACAGGACCAGGATGAGACTAGACCAGATGTAAGAAGATATTGCTAAAGATCAAACTAAGCATATTCAACATCTTTAAGAAAATGCAAATAAAAGCCACAGTGAGCTACCATTTTACACCCTCTGCTACCCAGTGCTTTCAGATGCTATTGCAGAAACCTTCTTGACATATAGCCAAATATGTTCAAATGTTAAAGATACTTGGGTCATGAATTTCTTGCTAATCCAGTGGAAAGACTAGTATTTGCTTTTGTTGCTTTGCTTATTTAAAACTTCTAGCAACCTTGTGAAGCAGAAATTATAAGTGCCACTTAGAAAAACAGAGCCCCAAAAAGGTTGGGGAACTTTTTGGTAAGTGATGAGCCCAGCTAGGCACACTGACTTCTGACATTAAACCCATCACTCTTTCCCACCTAGATGACCACTTGAAGTCCTGGTCCTTCTCAAGATATTTCAAAGCAGGTAGGCTGTCTTGTGTGATTCTTGGTTGATATTTAATTAACCAACATAAGTCATCCTATACAATTCTGCCCAACGACTTCTTCCATGAGAGACCGCAGGGCAATAGAATCTAATAAGTAAGAGATGGTCTGAAGAATGGCACTCCATTCCTCCACTGAACCTGAGGTTCATACCACCTCATTTTCTTGGATAAACTCTAAAGGGCTTGGTACAGTTATTACTAAACACCAGTGAGCTTTAAAATGCCATTGGAATTTGCAGTCCTGTGTATCAGTAAACAAAACTCATAAAGCTCAAGTTATCTTATGGATAGAGTTCACAAAGTTTTATGATCCCCAAATAATTTCCTTTCTGGATGTTTTATCCTGTTTAATCTAGTATCTCTGAAATATCAATATAAGCCAGTCAATTTGAGGCTGTTCTCATACTGTTGAGAGATGTCAGAGCTGTCAGTGAACTTAGTACATCTTCTACCTTCAGTCTAAGGGACTGAATAACATCTTCCTTCCTTGAAAATATCCCCCCTGTTCTGTCTCCCTATAAACATTTTACTCACCCAAGTGTATGTACATGACATTTTACCCTATAGAATTATTAGCTGCTCTGACACAGTCCTCCCTTACAATTCTGGATTCAGCCTCCCTTTATTATACAATCAATATTCAAGCAACAAATAAGTACTGGGCACTTCTGTGCAGAGCAGTGAGCCGTACTCATGTGTTAGAGGGTATGTGAGCCAGTTAAGGGTGCCCAAGAGCTAAAGCTGCAAAGATTCTGAATTGTCATGCACAGATGTTTATGATATGTTAAGTAAAAAAGAAGTTGTAAAACCATACATAGATTTCCAAATCCAGTAGCAGTGTAAGATGAGCTGGTGTGATGCTTTCTTTTACTAAAATGAAATAAAAATACTAATAAAATATAAGGTTGAATATAAGGGAAAATATTTGGAAATTATGTATCTAATAAGGGACTTGTATCTAGAATATGTAAAGAACTTGGCCAGGCATGGTGGCTCACACCTGTAATCCCAGCACTTTGGGAGACCAAGGTGGGTGGATCACCTGAGGTTGAGAGTTTGAGACCAGCCTGATCAACATGGAGAAATCCTGTCTCTACCAAAAAATACAAAAATTAGCCAGGCGTGGTGGTACATGCCTGTAATCCCAGCTACATGGGAAGCTAAGGCAGGAAAGTCACTTGAACCCAGAGGCGGAAGTTACAATGAACCAAGATTGCACAGTTGCACACCAGCCTGGGCAACAAGAGTGAAATTCCATCTGGGAAAAAAAAAAAAACAGTAAAGGACAAATAATCTAATTTAGAAATGGGCCAGCTGGGCCTGGTGGCTCATGCCTGTAATCCCAGTGCTTTGGGAAGCTGAGGTAGGAAGATCACTTGAAGCTAGTAATTTGAGACCAGCCTGGGCAGGAACAAAGCAAGACCCTGTCTATATAAAAAATTATTTAAAAAAATTAGCCAGGTGTGCTGGCACATGTCTATAGTCCCGCTACTTGAGAGGCTGAGGTGGGAGAATCACTTGAGCCCAGGAGTCCAAGGCTGCAGTGAGCTATGATGCCACCACTGCATTCCAGCATGAATGATAGAGCAAGACCCTGTCTCTACAAAAAAAGAGAGAGGGAGGGAGGGAGGGAGGGAGGGAGCGAGGGAGGGAAATGGGCTAAAAATTTGAATAAAGTTTTCTCCAAGGAGATGTACAAATGGCCAATAAGATGTTCAGCCTCATTGACCATTAGGGAAATGCAAGTCAAAAGCATGAGATACCACCTCACACCCCTAAGATAGCTGTAATTTTTTAAAATGCAGACAATTAGAAGTATTGGGGAGGATGTGGAGAAATTAGAACTCACATCATGCTGGAAGGAATGTAAAGTGGTACAGACATTTAGAAAACAGTCTGGCAGTTTCTCAAAAAGTTAAACAAAGTGTTACTCTATATGACCTGGCAATTCCACTCCTATAACTGAAAATACATGTCCACACAAAAACTTGTATGTGAATGTATATATTAGCATTCATCATAACCAAAAATTAGAAACAACCTAAATGTTCATAGCGGGTGAATGGATAAATAACATATGGTATATCCATAAATGGAATATTATTTAGCAGTAAAAGGGAATGAAATGTTCAGAATAGGCAAATTCATAGAAACAGAAAGTAGATTAGTGGTTAGCAGAGGCCAAGGGCAGGGGAGAATGAGTGACTGCTTCATGAATACTGAATTTCTTTTTGATACCATGAAAATGTTACAGAGTTAGACAGTAGCAGTAGTTGCATAACTTTGTGAATATACTAAAAACGATTGAATTGTATACTTAAAAGGAGGGAATTTACTATGTGGATTATATCTTAATTGTTTCAAAGTCTGGGGAGGGGAGTAAGAAAGGGAAATTCCTGGAGTGTATGTCTCAGTCCATTTGGCCACTGTAAGAAAATATCATAAACTGGGTGGCTAATAAACAAAAGAAATCTATTTCTCACAGTTTTGGAGGCTGGTAGGTCCAAGATCAAGATGTTAGCAGATTTGGTATCTGTCCGCTTCCTGGTTTGTAGATGGTGTCTTCTCTCTGTGTCCTCACATGGTGGAAGGGCAAGGCGGCTCCGTGGAGTCCCATTTATAATGGTACTAGTCTCTTCATGAGGATTTTACTCTCCTAACCTAATCACCTCCCAATGGCCCCATCTCCTAAAACCATCACAATGGAGGTGAGTTTTCAATATAAGAATTTGGTGGTTGACAAAATCATTCAGACCACAGCAGGGTAGAAGTGAAAGAAGGAATTTAAAACCAGAGTGGTCTGCCTAATCCGGTGGGAAACACAGGGCTCTAGGTTCTGATGGCTAGAGGCTGCAATGCTAATTTCTTCATGGGGCGGGAGATGTGCTCTTGAGCCTTTGCAAGACAAGCAGCTAAAAATGAGATGCCTGCTTCGAGTTTGGTCTTGAAGGACTGTACTCTCAGTGAAAGGGACCCTAGAAAATTTTTACCCATTGGCTTAGGGGATCTACAGAAAAACTTTATCTTTACCTCAACCCCTGGGTGAGAGAAATGAAGTCTCCCATAAGAAATCAAAACCTCAAAACCCCCAGCCTCCACCACAACACAGTACTGAAAACTAAAATTGTATAAATCATGTAATGGATTTCCCAAGATGAGAAACAGATGTGAAGCTGTTCCAGAATTGAGGGAAGCCCTCAATTGGTGATGACTCATGAAAAGATGCACTTACATAAAAAGCAGTCTTGACTGGAGATAATCTTAATCAAAATGACAAACCATGAAAACAAAGGATCTACCTGGAACAAGAGTTAATAGATGCAACCAATAGGAGGATTAGTGCCACCTCTAAGAACTGAATATAAGAATCAGGAAGTGGGGTATAAAAGAAGTGTATTTAAAATTATTTTTAAAAGAAAGTATAGGAACTAAGGAATGAATGGCATAAAGGAGAAAAGGACAGGTAGGTTTAAATGAAAAGAAATCATTACAGCTTTTGGAAATATAAAAATCAATGAAATTTCCATTAAAATTAGGAAAAAGTTATAAGAGAAGTATATTTAAAATAATTTTTAAAAGAAGATATAGGAACCAAGGAATGAATGGCACATGAATGGGACAGGCATATTTAAATGGAAACAAATCATTAGAACTTCTAGAAATATGAAACTCAGTAAAATTTCAAAAGGATTGCATAGTAGAGAAAATGCAGATAAACAAAGAATTATTAAAAA
Organism: Callithrix jacchus; assembly: GCF_049354715.1. Classification (NCBI taxonomy): domain Eukaryota; kingdom Metazoa; phylum Chordata; class Mammalia; order Primates; family Cebidae; genus Callithrix; species Callithrix jacchus. Next base: position 77,832,163 of record NC_133518.1, read on the forward strand.
TGGAAGCTAGAACTGAGATACTTTTCCAGAATGTGGAATACAGAGAAATACAAAGAGATGAAGAAAAAAAGATTAGGAGACATGGAAGAACAGAAAAGTTTTGATACATAATTGTAATTCCAGGAAGTGAAAATAGAGCAGGAGACAACATTCAAAGTAAAAATGGCTAGAGAATGCTTTAGAATTAATGAAAGTTTAAAAAATGACTAAAGACTCAAGCAAAATGAATGCAAAAAAATCCACACTTAGTCACTTCATAGTGAAACTGAAGAACACTAAAGACAAATTTAAAATTTTTTTAAACTAACCAGTGAGAAAAGTTAGAGTCTTCTTCAGAGGAAGAATTATGCTGACAGACTTCCCATTGCAACATTTGATACCAGGAAAAAAAAAAAAGAATAATACCTTTATTTAGTGCTTTCAGAAATGAGCTGTCAACTTGGAATTCTGAAACCTTCTAAACTATCTTTGAAATGTAAGGGTTAAATAGAGGCTCCAGAAGAACTGAAGCAATACAGAAAATTAACAGAAGGAAAATCAGATGCAAGAAGCAATAATGGGCAAAGAAATAGACAAATGTGTATAAATCTATACAAAATTTAAAATCACAAGAGTTCTGCAATTGATATGGCTGAGTAAGCTTCTATTGACCCAACACTCCTACAGACAAAAAATACACTTTCTGGAGGAAGTACATATTGCCCTAGAACGCCCGTTTGCAACCAGATGCATGAGATGCTGGAGAGACATTGACACTTAGATGAAGGAAATGGCACTAGTTTCCTATCTTTAGGGCTTTCAGCCTCAGAGTAGGCCCTAGTCTTCTTCATGTGGATGGCTAAAACCTCAGCCAAACAATAGGAAGCATAATTTTTGCAGTTACAAGCCAACATTAAATCAGTAGCCATGTGGAACACCAGAGGAAATTAAAGTTTGTATTGTTGATGAGGAGACATCTGTTAACTTTATACATTAGTCCAAATTTGCATGTTAATATGTTAAAAATAACCACTAAAAGAAATGAAACGTAAAATGTCAAATCATAATGAGAAAACAAAGAGCGTGAAGAAAACCAATCAATCTGATAGAAAGTAGGAAGAAACAGAAAAGGCATGGTAAATAGAAGAACACCCAAATCTATGAGTAATTTCAATATAAATATACTTGTCTCGCTCTAGGTGAATCTGCATTTTTGCATAAGATGAAATGATCATAGAGTACAGAAAGCAGTCAGATACACATTTGTCTCAGGTGAGCCAAGGGATGACTTTTAATTCTGTCCTTTGTCCCATGCCGGTGAAGGTAAGATGTTAATTTACACTGTCAGGATAAAATTGAACAGAACTAAAGGGCCTTCCTTGTGACCAAATTGTAAGGGAGGTATGTAGCTTTTTATCTTGTAGCTGCCCATTTAGGAACAAAGGGAGGCAGGTTTGTACGGCCTGATTCCCAGCTTGACTTTCCCCTTTTACTTAGTGGGGTTGCAGTCTGGGAACTTTATGTTCCTCTTACCACACATATTCCTTGCGAGCCACCAAATCTTTCAGAATACATATGCTCTTATAAACTAGTCTTAAAACTGAGTTCTGTTGAATCTCACCTGACAAGGTCGATTACCAGCTTATCGTCACAGGTACAGGACAAAGACAAGACCAGAAATCATCCTCCTGCCTACCCTAAAATGGATGCACAACTGACTTTTCCCTATACTTGCTCTTTTCACATGTGCAATGTAGATTTGTGAATGCTAATCAGAGCCTCGCAAGTATGTATCCATTTACCTCATTGCCTACCCTCCCTTCCTGTTTTCTCTCTGGCTCACATTTTTCCCTTTAAATACTAATATTCCCAAAACCCTCTTTGGAAAAAACTCAGGTCACAGATGCTCCTGTGACTTGTGTTTTTCGTGGAAGTGTCCCCAACCTTGGCTAAATGAACCTCTATCCATTGAGACCTGCCTCAGTTTTTGGTTAACATCTTGTTATCAGTTGGCAGAGAATAAATATTCTTTTCAAACACACATGGGACTTGACACAAATTGGCTATGAACCTATGATGAAAGTCTCGGTGAATACCAAAGAATTAATTTTTTTAGCCTCTCTGATCAAAATGTTAAAATAAAAGTCAATAACAAAAGCCACATATTTGGAAAATTTTAAACCTGAGAATTATAAAATATGTAAGGCTAAATGACTGTAAAAATTTTCTTATTTAAAACCTGCAAGGTACAATGAAAGTGATGTGTCGAGACAGTTTTATAGCCTTAAATTCATAGATTAGGAAAGAGTAAATGTTAAAAACGAGTTTACTTTTAAAATTTTTACTGTTTAAAGGTTAGAGAAAGAATAAACTCAAACCTTATGATGGGTTTACTAGGACGCAATCCCACTGTAAATCAAGGAGCCTCTATATTTTATTTTACTACAGCATTTTACTATGATAATACTTGATAGCATCTTACCACTATTTACTGCTACTATTGTTTTACTACTATTTGTAGTATGAAGAAATAATAAAGATAAGACTGGATTTTATTGAAATAGAGAGCAAATAAACAATGTAGACAACCATCAACCTAACGAAAAGCTCGTTATCCTTAAAACTAATGAAATGAGTAAGCCTCTCAACTTACTGATCAAGGGCCAAACAAACAATATTCTGAAAGAAAATAGGAACATAATGATAGATGTAGCAGAGATCTTATAATCATTAGAGAAATCTGTGAACCACTTTATACCAACACACTTGAAAACCTAAACAAAAATAAACCATTTTTCAGGTTTCATAATTAAAACATTATAATACCATTCTTTTTATTTAAAAATATAGGGCCAGGGGAAGGAGAGAGGGAACAAGGGGGTGGGGGAGAGAAAGAAAGATAATTCTCTTGATCTTCCTTCTTGCTTATCTGTGTCCTGATTCATTTACTCCCATGCCTTGTGATTCAGACAAGGGTGACCCCTACATATGCAGCCATGTTTTACCAGTTAGGTCACAGCTTTGGAGAATTTTCCTCTGATCACCCATGAAGGGCCCTAGAATAAGAGAAGAGAGGGGACGTGTGAAAACCTGAATGGGCAAAGATGGCATAGCAACATGTCCAGTGACAGAGCCTCGAAAGAAATCCCAGAGATGGTGGCTGAGGACTTTTAACTGCAGTGTGCCCACATGGAATGGTTTTCTGTTTTGCCTGGAGCTAGATTCCTCTTCCATCACCTTCCACTACCCTTAAACCATTGGTAATAAATGTCCATAACCCACCCACCTTAGAGTCTGTTGCTTGGATGAACTGAAAAGCAGGGATTTGTCCATGCTTGAGGAAAGCTGGAGTGGAGAAAGCCTACCTATTCACATAGACCATGACTCAAACAATCTATTCAGTAACAGGTTAACATTAATGTTGAAAATAATTTTCATCAGTGAATATGTTTTTGCCTTGAAAAATCTTGTCTAACATTTAAAAAGAATAGTAGGAACAGATAACTTGCAAAGCAATTGGAAAAGGGCTGAGGAAAACAAGAGTAACACAAGGAAGGGAAAAGTATATTTCAAGAATGGAAGAATAATCAGGTAAGACAAGGCCTAGGAAGTCCCTTTGTATCTTGCAACATGAAGATCAATGGGGGATCTCAAGCAGAGTTTTTGTGTTTTCTTTAAGAAAAAGAACAAAAGGCCCATTGGAGTAGACCCAGGAGTGAGTGGGAATAAAGAACATATACTGACCATCAGGAACTTTAACTAGAAGAGGTTAGGACTATTAGAGAGTGGTAACTGGATGAGGATATAGTGTTGAGGAAAGTTTATATTTACTGTTTTCCTTAAAAAAAGAAAAGTAGGGCCAGGCGTGGTGGCTCACACCTGTAATCCTAGCACTTTGGGAGGCCAAGGCAGGCGGATTAAGAGGTAAGGAGTTCAAGACCAGCCTGGCCAACATGGTGAAACCCCATCTCTACTAAAATACAACAAAATTAGCTGAGCATGGTAGCAGGTGCCTGTAATCCCAGCTACTCTAGAGGCTGAGGCAGGAGAATTGCTTGAACCAGGACCCGAGAGGTGGAGATTGCAGTGAGCCGAGATGGCGCCACTGCACTCCAGTAGGCTTCAGAGTGAGACTCCATCTCAAAAAAAAAGAAAAGTAGAAACTATATTAGTTTCCTGAGGCTGCTGTAAGAAATTACTACAAAAAGGTGGCTTAAAACAACAAAAACGTATTGTCTCCCTCTTCAGAGGTCAAAAGTCTATCATCAAGGTGTTGGCAGGGCCAGGCTCCCTCCCAAGGGTTGGGGGAGAAATGTTCCCATGCCTATTTCCTAGTTTTTGGTGGCTGCTGGCAAACCTTGGCAATACTTGGATTGTAGCCACAGCACACTAATCTCTGCCTTTGTCTTCACATTGCTTTCTCTGTGCGTCACTGGATTTAGAGCTCACCCAGATAATGCAGGATAACTATATCTCAAGATTCTTAACTTGTATGATCCCTTTTTCAAGTAAGGTAATAGTTAACAGATTGCAGTGATTTGGGGCATGGGCATACCATTTAAGACGGTCAACCTTCAACCTACTACAGGGGCTAACTGACTATGTATATAAACTGATGGTGTGATCTCGGCCTTCCCAAGCAAGACATAAAGCCCAATGTCCATGAAAGAAAAGCCTGACAGATTTAACTCAGAAAAATAAGCATGTCTAAATGAGAATAAATGCTGTAAACATGAAAAGACAAGGGCAGAACTGGAGAAAATATTGGCCACATACATCATAAATATATTCAGTATGAACTGCATAATCACAACTGAGTACAGAAAAATAGTAACAGTAGTAAAGAATAGTAAATAGCAGTAGTAAAAATAAAAACAGTAGCAAAGATAAAAGGTAATAAAATAGTAATAAAGTAAAATAGTAGTAAAACAATAGTAGCAGTAAATAGTGGTAAGATGCTATCAAGTATTATCATAGTAAAATGCTGTAGTAAAATAAAATATAGAGGCTCCTTGATTTACAGTGGGATTGCATCCTAGTAAACCCATCATAAGGTAAAACTATCGTAAGTTGAAAATGCATTCAATACTCCAAATCTACAGAACATCATCACATAGCCCAGCAGACTTAAATGTGCCCAGAACACTTACATGAGCCTGCAACTAGGCAAAGTCATCTGACAGCACAGTAAAACATACTACACGACAGAGTATCTCCCTCATGATCTCATGGCTGACTGGGAGCTGTGGCTCACTGCTGCTATGCTTAGCATCATGAGTATCACATCACTTTCTGCTGCTTTTTAATGAATCCGTATAGCTTCTGCATCATCAGAAAGTTGAAAAATCCTAAACTGAACCATTATGAGTGGGGGGACTGTTTGTGTTTTACTATTATAATGATAGTGTGCAATAGGAGGAAAGTAGTAAAAATAGTAATCTTTTAGTAAAATCATAAAAATTATAGTCTAGTATTATTTATAGTCATTGCAAAATAGTAGTAAAAATAATCATTTTTCTACCGTTCTTTGGAGGCCCCCATTTTCATAGCATGAAAAACAACTCAAACCTGCTGATTCAGAATAATTTGATTTGTTTTTCATTTTCCCCCCAGGTTACTCAGTCTGTTCACAGTGTATTTTTCTTCTCACTGAGCAGAGAGGAGTGTATGCACCTTCATGTTTTGCATTAATGTGGCTGGCTGTGTGCCCAGTGATCAGGAGATTTTTAGAAGGAGAGAATTATTCTTTTATCTAACTCTGAATCACCAGTGCCTCGATCTGCCCATCACCCATACACTCTTTATTGACTCATATTGATTTGAAAGCTTTTAAAAATCCCTGGGTACTTCAGTTCCAGGGATGTTAAATAAGGCCAGGAGTGAATTTATCATATTCCCAGCAGGGCTGAGTGAGGATTAGTGTTTTATCATAAGTGATCTCCTATTCCTTTAAAAAGGCATTAATTAAGTTAAAGGTTTTATTTTTTAAGGATGTGCTTATTAGTTTTTTAATAACTTGTATCTCACCATAGTCTCTGAAATATAAGTAATAAGGTTTTCATGTTTTCTCTTAGAAAATCTGACATGCACAAAACTAATCCACGATTAATGTTCTTCTCTGGACATAGTGTTCAGCAGTTGATCTTTGTGAGCTCTCTTGTTCTCCAGGAAGGTCCTACATGGTAGTTTGGTCTAAGGAAGGGACAGGATGGGTGCTTTGGGGAGACTGCCCCTGACCTGATGTTCTCTTTCTCTCCTCTTCCCCTTTCCCCTACCCTGGTTTTTCAGTGAACTGAAGCAGAAACTGGATGATGAAGGCAGCAAGTGCAGCATCCTCTCAAAGCACCAGCAGTTTGTGGAGCACTGCTGCATGCGCTGCTGCTCGCCCTTCACCTTCCTCGTCAACACCAAGCGCCAGTGTGGAGATTGCAAGTTCAATGTCTGCAAGAGCTGCTGCTCCTACCAGAAGCACGAAAAGGCCTGGCTCTGCTGCGTCTGCCAGCAAGCGAGGTGAGTGGCTGGTGCATTCCCAGGGTCTGCGCTGGTGATTCAGAGAGAATCACCTGCCACTCCTTCAGTCAGGTAGGACCAGCTGTGATTGGTAGATCAACACAGAGTATTGACCAAAGTAAATAGCTTGCTGAAGAGAGATGCCTGGATAAGGAAACCTGTTGACCTATATATGGAGGATGAGAGGGGGCCACCAAGAAGTACCTGGGTGTGAATAGAAAAGGGCTTTCTTGGGATTGAAGATGCAGCTCCTACATGTGTTATTCATCTTTTTGGAATGTCTCAACTGGTCTCATCCTTTCATTCATTCATTCCACAAGTGTGTGTTGGATTCTTAGGCATTATGCTGGGTGCAGGAAACATGATGGAGAATTAGACCAATTACGAGTGACTTAGCGACATAGCGGATGGTGGGATATGTAAGTGCTGGCCTCTTATATGTGGAGATAACATGCCCTGACTAATTTGTCTATTGGCTGTAAGGGCACTGAGCAAGGAGAGACTAGCCCTGGGGCTTGGAGAAAGCTTCATGGAGGACAAGAAATAAAAGCAAGATTGTAAAAGATACAAAAGAGTCAATTCTGTGAAGCGGGGATGAAGACAACCTTGTGAAGGAAATAACAGACATGGCATTTCACATTCTCCCTCAGTGACCAGCAGAGCACTTCTTTGATCTGTTGAGTATTTGGAAACTGATGAGTCTGATAAAGCAGTGTTTGGTATCTGTCTGTGCTGACCCTAGCATCTGTGGTGTGCGTTATGATTCATACTTGCCTCCCATGCCTTTTCCTTGTTTCCTCCTTTCTCCTCCCCTTGCACTGTTTACTCACTTGTATCCTTTAATGCATCAAGACCTAGAATTATCCCATGGAGCTAGTTAATGGGGAAAGTCGCCAAGTTTCCTTGGGGCCACCAAGGAATCAGTTTCTCGGCTACCAAAAAAAAAAAAAAAAAAAAAGATTCCAGAGACATGAACTGAAACAAAAAGTGGTTTGTTGAACACCCAGTATCCAAGGCTGGGGGCTGCGCAGGTCCTGTGCCTGACTTTGTCAGAGCAAGAAGCCCATTTGGGTCTCCACACAGCAGCTTAAAAGGAGGAGAAAAGCCCTGCAACAATGAAGGGCAGGAGGAGACTGGGATTGTAGATAAGCATACATCTGAGAGTGATCAACAGAGAGAGGTTCATCCATGCCTTCTGTTTCTCAGTCAGGGTGGGGGAAGGTGAAGCGCTGAGAGCAAGACAGCTGGATGCTGGAAGAAAGAAGAGTGGAACTCAATAGGCATTACAGGAGTTGGAGATGCAGACATTCAATCCATGTTCCTGTGTGAATGTCTAATGATGAATCTGTTTTCTTTCAGTCTTCCCACAGATTGGGAGTTTTTGTGGGGCTCGGGACAGGTCAGAGGCTAACGGAGTTTAGAATATTGGACAGTGAAGAATGTAAAGACAGAATCTGGATAAGAAGTAAAAACAGAAAGGGGCTATGGTTGGATGGGGAGAAAACAAAAGGGTCAGTTAACTACAAGTATCTGGTGAAGTCAAAGAACTGTCACAGTGGGGAGTACTTAACAAAGAAAATTGGGAAAAATGAAAATTCTATATAGAGAAAAAGAATAATTTGTGCTTTCTAGAGTAGATCAGTTGACTGGTGACCATGAGAAGATGAGACAAAGTCTAGAAGAAGGTAAGGGACCAAAATACCAGTGCCCATACGACTGGCAAAAACACCGGGATAGTGGCCACAGTATGGAGGTGAAGAATGAACCAGGTGACAAGTTTTTCTTAAATGAGAAGAAGGAACTGAAAGGACAGGATGTAAGAGACATAAGAAGTTGGAAAGGGTGAGATGACTGCATATTACGATTCTGTACCTACCAAGCTGTGCAAGTCCTATGTAGCATTTGCCTCAAACATCTGCCATGGCTACATGTGCTACACTGACATTTGTTACCGACTGGTGGTAAACACCGCCAGGAGAGGGACACTGTCTTCTTCAACTCCATTTGTAGCACCAGAGCCTGGCACATAGAAAGCTCATGTATCTTCATGAGCCAAATAGAACAGGGCAATGTTCAATAGCGGCCAGATGCGTAGTACAAAATGAGGCTTTAGGGATTTTAGAGGAAAGGACTCAGAGAGTGTTAGACGTCCTCAAGGAGTTTCATGGAAGAGGATTACATCCTAGATGGAACTCAGTTGGAGAGGAGGAATCATGAGACACTTTCAGACAAGGTGTGGCATGAGCAAACAAAACAAAATCCCCCAAGGTGTGTAGAGGGCCTGAAGCTGACCACTATTGCAGTGGGATGACAAGTGATTGGGTCAGTTTGTGTGAAGAATTGGGGTTTGATCTTTAAGGGGTGGCAAAACCATTGGAAGGTCAAACCCTAGCAGTTATTAAACTATACTGTTCCTTACTGTGCTTCGACATATTCCCCCATAAATAAAAGGAAATATCAGTACCTGCACAATTTTATTTCTTTCAATGTTTCCCTATTCCTCTTCTCTCTGGGTAAGAAAAGTCTCCAAATTTACTAAACAGCAATAAAAGGCAGTCACAGCCCCTCAACCCCACATTCACCATGAGTTGTATGCAGGGGTTATTATCAGTTACAATCAAATGACACATTGCATTTATCAAATACCAGTAGTGCTGAGTGGTTCCTGCACCACCTCAGAATCACTTCACTTATAAATGGAACGACCTTGCCTCTCAAAAGCAAGATCTTCTGATTCCAACCATTTGCTATTTCTCTTATACAATATTGTCTCAAGAAATTGTCAAGATATTGAAAAATAAGTTGTAAAAAAGGCAGCAATGGCTACCAAGACTATATTTTAAATTTCCATTTCATATTTCTAGCAACTTAATGAGGAGGCGGGAGGCTTAGGTAATCCCATTTCACTTAATCTTGCATCATGTCCATGTCAACATTGCATGACAGCTCCTGAGTCTCAGAAGTTGAGCATTAGAAAATAACCATTCATAGAAGGATACCTGCAAAGACATGCAACAGCCAGTGTACCCTTGTTCCATCTTTTAAAATAAGTGAAGGGATACTGAGGAGTTTTCTACATTCAGTGTGTCTAGCTCAAACAGAAAACACCCACGCTTGTTTAATCAAAGCTGGCAGAACGGGGATGCTGAGAAGAAATTGAAAATGTTGTTACTTTAGTCTTGTGTTATGTCTTAAGATTATTATTGGCTGAAACCCAAAGGGATGGAGAAGTTTAAATCATTCCTTGTTTTTCTATATTGCTCCAGTCAATCACAGGAACTTGTCTAAGAAAGAAATCCATGAAATATGTGACAGGTTTTTGCTTCCTGAAGTGTCTCTAAGGCCTAGTTTGACAGAGAAGTATGCCTTTCAAAGTACCAACAGATGTGTGGCTGATGAGCTGACGTCTTTTATGTTGTACCTGGATCACATTCATGTTTTTTGAAGGACGGCTTAGAAGAGTTAATTTTATTTATATAGTAACAAGCTGTGTAGCCCTTCAACATTACACAAGAGCCAGAGCCGAATTACTCATGCAACACATTTAAGGATTACGTGACTTGAACATTGTGACAACGTGGACACTCAGCGATGCTTGTCTACTTTGTCCAGTAGCTCCTCTGCCCTTCATTCAATCTGAAACTCGCTTCTCAGTTAGAACTGATTTACTTTAGACATTAGTCTTTGGAACATTCTTCTAGAATTGTCATCTCCAAGAAAGTGGGTTTTTAAAATGTTGTATGTAAGATTCTATGAAGAGCACATTTTGTGTTTGTATATGAAATCTCAATAGTTAATAGTAGATGTGTGAGATTGCAGAGATGACCACTTTTGTGAGGCTACTTTCGCCCCCTGCTGCCCATGAGGTACTACTCATTTCTGTATGTAAATAAAACCATTTTGCTACATTGGTTTAATTTCTAGCTATTTATCCAGTGGCTACCATATGCATATGTTTTTTGAGATGCTATGGGCTATGAATAATTGCCCATAGCAATTATATGAACTAATAAAAATTCTTGTGAACAAAAAATTAAGGAGCTAGGAATTAAAGGTAGACGTTCATCTCACAATATGAATAGCCTCAGAAATAACTGTATCAAATATCTGGGGCTGTCTGTTGTGCAGCTCTAAATGAGAAAGTCAGATTAAAAACATGGCATTCATCAGGAGAGGACCCAGACGATGTCAAGTCTCTAAGCAAAAGGTGGCAACCTGTAACTTTAACTTTCTTCTTTCCATCTCAATGAAAAACAGTCTATATGTCCTACTGTTCTATTAGATTTAGTTCAGTAAAATCATTTTGAGAATTTTAAAGTTGTAATTACAATCATATGGTTAGTTCTTTATTAGTCATTTTGCTTCATATATTTTGCATTAAAATGTATTTCCGTTATCAGTGTTAGTCCAAAATGTTTAGCTTTGGGAGATTAAAAAGTTAAGTAAATGTATTATAGAATGAATAATGAACTTATTTTGGAAGCTCTATAGAAAGTGAAATATAGAATGAATGACGAACTTGTTTTGGAAGTTCTATAGAAAGTGAAATATTACTGAATCATCCCCTTTGTCATTTTTTTTGTTATATACAGATTTATCTTCTTGACAGTTTATTGTATGAATTTATTCAAACATTATGAATAAATGCATGTAGTGCTTTTATTTTAAGGTCTTCTTCAGGAAGCAAAACCTTTCAGAGTGAGCCCAGACCATACATATCAGTCATAATCATTTTGGGTCTAATTGGTTTGGGAGTAACATTTCTACTTTCTCTGGAAACAAGTTGGCTTTCTAGCTCTTTGCTTCATTATAAAAGTTGTTCACTCTAATTTTTGTCATTTTGTACTGTCGTAGGCATATCTCATTTTATTATACTTTACTTTGCTTCACAGATATTACATTTTTTACAAATTGAAGGTTTGTGGCAATCCTGCACTGAGCAAGAATGTTGAGGCCACTTTTTCCAATAGCATAGGCTCACTTTGTGTCTCTGTATCACATTTTGGTAATTCTCACAATACTTCAGACTTTTCCATTATGTATCAAACTTTATCATTATTATTGTTATGTGTGATCAGTGATCTTTGATGTTACTATTATAATTGTTTGGGGGCACCACAAACCACACTCATATAAGGCAGGACAAGCTTAATCTATCAGTATTCTGTGTGTTCTGACTACTCCAGTGACTGGTGGTTCTCACCTCTTCTCCCTCTCCCCAGGCCTCCTTATTCCCTGAGATGCAACAATATTAAATTTGGTCAATTAATGGTCGTATAATGGCTTCTATGTGTTCAAAAAATAGAAGTTGCACACCTCTCGCTTTAAATCAAAGTTAGAAATGATTAAGCTTAGTGAGGAAGGCATGTTGCGAGCCAAGACAGGCCAGAAGCTAAGTTTCTTGAGCCAGACATTTAGCCAAGTTAAAATGCAAAGGAAAAGTTATTGAAGAAAGTTAAAAGTGCTACTCGAGTGAACACATGAATGATAAAATGGAACAGGCTTAATGGTGATGGGGAGAAAATTTGAGAGGTCTGGATTAGAAGGTCAAACCTGCCGGAACATTCCCTTAAGCCAAAGCCAAGGCCAAAGCCAAATTCAGAGCAAGGCCCTAACTCTTCCATTCCATGAACACTGAGAGAGGTGACGAAGCTGCAGTGGAAAAGTTTGAAGCTAGTAGAGGTTGGCTCATGAGGTTTAAGGAAAGAAGCCGTCTCTATAACATAAAAGTCCAAGGTGAAGCACTAAGTGCTGATGGAGGAGATGCAGGTTATCCATAAGATCTAGCCAAGATCAATGATGAAAGTGGCTACACTAAAAAATAGATTTCATCAGTTTTGACAAAACAGCTTTTTGTTGGAAGAAGATGCCATCTACTACTTTTATAACTAAAAAGAAGTCAATGCCTGGCTCTGAGGAACAGGCTGTCTTGTTAGGGGCTGATGTAGCTGGTGATTTCCAGTTGAAGCTAATGCTCATTTTAGTACTCCAAAAATCCTAGTTCCCTTTAAAAGTATGCTAAATTTACTCTGCATGTGCTCTATACATAAAACAACAAAGCCTGAATGATAGCGTATATGTTTACACATGGTTTACTGAATATTTTAAGCCCACTGTTGAGACCTACTGCTCAGAAAAAAAAGGTTCCTTTCAAAATATTATTGCTCATTGGCAACACATCTGATTGCCCAGGAGGTCTGATGAAGATATACAAGGAGATGAATGTTGTTTTCATGCCTGCTAATACAGCATCCATTCTGCAGCCCAGGATCAAGTAGTAATTTTGACTTTTAAGTCTTGTTATTTCAGAAATACATTTCATAAGGCTATAATAGCCACAGATAGTGATTCCTCCAATGGATCTTGGCAAAGTAAATTGAAAACAGACCTTTTGGAAAGGACACACCATTCTAGATGTCATTAAGAACATTTGGATTTGTGAGAAGAGGCAAAAATATTATTAACAGGAATTTGGAAAAAGTTAATTCCAACCCACATTGATGATTTTGAGAGATTCAGGACTTCAGTGGAGGAAGGAAATGCAGATGTGATAGAAATAGCAAGAGAACTAGAATTAGAAATGGAGCTTGACAATGTACTGAATTGCTGCAATCTTATGAGAAAATTTGAACAGGTGAAGAGTTGCCTCTTATGAATGAGCAAAGAAAATGGTTCTTTGAAATGGCTTTTTCTACTTTTGGTGAAGATGCTATAAACATTGTTGAAATGACAAAAAGTATTTAGAATAGTTCATAAACTTAGTAGATAAAGCAGTAGTAGGGTTTGAGAGGATTGACTTCAAGTTCGAAAAAGTTTTACTGTAAGTAAAATGCTATCAAACAGCATCACATGCTGCAGTGAAATTTTTTATGAAAGGAAGAATCAATCAATGCAGCAGACTTCATAACTGTCTTATTTTAAGAAATTGCCAAAGCCACTCCAACGCTTACCATCCACACCCTTATCTGTTAGCATCCATTGACATGAAGACCCTCAACCAACAAAAAGATTACAACTTGCTGAAGGCTCAGATTATTTTTAGTGTTTCTTTAGTGATAGTTTAATTAGCTATGTACATTTTTTGGGCACAATGCTGTTGCATAGTTAAAAGAATAAAAATAAACATAACTTTTATGTGCACAACATTTCATAGACTATGGTATAGTCTATCTAACATTTATATGCACTGGGAAACAAGAAATCTGTGTGGCTCACTTTTTTCTGGTACTTGCTTTATTATGGTGGTCTGGGATTGAACACACAATATATCCAAGATGTGCCTATATTACTTTTAACGTAGAACAATTTGAAAAATTGTTTTCAGGGAATGGGAGAAAAATTATTCTTGGAACTGAAATCAAAATACAGCTCATTATGTTTGTGGCATTTGCTTTGGTTTTTTTTTTAATTTTTTATTGGATTTTAGGTTTTGGGGTACATGAGCATAGCATGCAAGACAGTTGCATAGGTACACACATGGCAGTGTGCTTTGCTTTTCTTCTCCCCTTCACCCACATTTGGCATTTCTCCCCAGGCTATCCCTCCCCACCACCCCCTCCCACTGGCCCTCCCCTTTTCCCCCCAATAGACCCCAGTGTTTAGTACTCCCCTTTCTGTGTCCATGTGTTCTCATTTTTCATCACCCACCTATGAGTGAGAATATGTGGTGTTTCATTTTCTGTTCTTGTGTCAGTTTGCTGAGGATGATGTTCTCCAGATTCATCCATGTCCCTACAAACGACACAAACTCATCATTTCTGATTGCTGCATAATATTCCATGGTGTATATGTGCCACATTTTTCCAATCCAGTCTATTATCAATGGGCATTTGGGTTGATTCCAGGTCTTTGCTATTGTAAACAGTGCTGCAATGAACTTTGGTTTTTCTAAGAAAACATAAGGCTTCATTTCCTTTCCCTTGGAATTGAGTATTCTTTACTGCTGTCTGGTCACTTATTACTTGGTATTCACACAGCCCACATACTTCATAAATTAGCATCCTGTCCTTTTGGAATAAACTCCACAGTATTATTTATTTATTTTTATTGCTATATCTTAGTTGTATGTATTCTGAGGGCATGTGTGACTTTTTGATACCTGTATACCATGTGTCGTGATCAAATCAGGGTAACTGGGATATCCATTACCTCAAACATTTATCTTTTCTTTGTGTTGAGAATGTTACAATTCTTCTCTTTTAGCTATTTTGAGATATACAATAAATTATTGTTAATTATAATTTCCCTACTATACTATTGAATTCTATAACTTTTTCCTTCCATTTAACTGTATTTTTGTACCCTTTAGCCAACTTGTCTTCATCCCTTTCTCCTCACTTCCCTTCCCAGCTTCTGGTATCCACCATTCTACTCTCTACCTCCATGAGGTCCACTTTTTCAGCACCTACCATGTGAATGAAAACATGTAGTATTTGTCTTTCTGTGCCTGGCTTATTTCATTTAACGTAATAACCTCCAGTTTTATCCATGTTGCTGCCGGTGGCAGGGTTTTATTCCACAGTATGCTTTAGAGATCTCCAATGTATTTGTAATATCCTTGGTAAAATATATTAAACAATCATCACTGTGGGCTAAGAATATGCACAAGTTAAGAAATATATGGGAAAATATTGACCCTCATTAGAAATCAAGGGAATAGAGGTTTGCGCTTCAAGTAGTTTTTTAAATTAAATTAGTAGTTATTAAAAAGATCATTCTACTCAGTGTTGACAAGAGTAGACTAAAAGTGGCACTCTTTTCCATTGCTGGGGAAGTATAAATGGCCACAACCTTTTACCATCATGTATCAAGAGCCTTTAGCATATCCAAGCACTCTTTTCCCAGTAATTTTATGTTTCAAACCTATAACTGATGATGTAAGAGAATATTTTTAAAATGTTTTACAAAAATGAGTTATACTGAATTATTTGTAATATAAAAAATATTCATAATATAAATGCTCAATAACAAAATGGTAGAAATAAGTTAGGACACATTCAACTTGACACAATATGATAAAGCCTTTGAAATAATGTACATATTTTGTTAACATAGGTAAACTCTTATATTAAAATATTAGATTGAAAACTGCAATGCAAAATGCACGTATAATCACTGTGTAATAAGGAAAACATAGAAAAAAGATAGAAACGGAAATACACAATTGATGTTAAGAGTAATCATTCTTTAGGAGCTAGGCTTGTGGATTATTTTTTTCTTACCTCTGTTTTCCATTTAGTTTCCATGTTTTCCACATTTTACATGCTTTTATAACCAGGAATAAATAAAACATAAAGAAATGTAGGACTTGCTCCCCCTTCTCCTCCTCATTCCAAAATCCTCTCCTTCATCGCCCCAGTATTGCCCTTGCCCTCTGCTTTAAGCCACAGGGCTGATAACACCTACCTTCTCAGGAATAAAGGAGCCGTTGAAGAGGACATGTGTTTTGAAGTCCTAATTAATGGGCAATTTAGGTTAAGATACCACCATGTCTAAATCAGATTTCTGTAGAGACTATAACCACAGTGCTCAATTTGAATCGTTGTCAAAGTGACCCTAAGTGACTGTGAGATGGATGGGAATTCTTTAAAATTTAAATTGCCCTCAGTGAAAGCCAAACATATATTTTTCCATTCACTAGTCCTTTAATATCAATAGATTAAAGAATAAATGTATCAAGAGGACTTGCTATGAGTATGGGATTGAATTTGCCTTTACAGATGAGTTGTTTCATTTAATCCTTGTAAGAACTCTGGGAAGGGCAAGTGATAAACCACATGTAGGGAAATATGAAACTCGGAATGATTATGTGGTTGTCCCAAGGTTACCCTGTTAGTCCCAAGTTTAGGAGTATCCTTACAATATCCTCAGGAAAACAGTCTGAAGCTCTGGGTCCCCTACCTTCAAGTGCTCAACAGGCCTCCTTACTCAACTAGGCCCTTCACCCTAGTTTAAGTCTTTAGAGCAATGGCCAGCCTGTGCTCCCTCACCTCAAAAAGAATGGTGCATGATTTCTGCTTCTTCTTTAAGGCACTTGTGTCTACAAGGCACTTAACTTCACGCTTGCATTTCCTGTGCAGCTGTAGTAGTGAGAGCAGACCTGAACAGGGGGGTAACCATCAGGGAACACAGCTCCGACACAGTATAGTGGCCTCACAGCCCATGGGTATAGCATTGGCACTCCTCCCAACTGCTTTGGCACTCTGGCTGCCTTACAGTCCATCTCACCTGAGGCCTTTCAGCTCTTAACATTTATCCTATCTAGATCACAGAGGTTGAGTTCGTGGTATCCGTTGAATGATTGAATCCTTAGAAGTCTGTGTTCTTAGTGAAAGTACATACCATAACATTGCACACTAGGGCATGAATTAAATCTTTAAGTTATTTTGGAAATCCATTGGCCTTCTAATTCATTTTTTAATAGGATTTAAAAGAAGAAAAATGAAGCTTTACCTTGGCATACAAAGTTTGGCTTGTTATTAAATCTATAATGTCCACAGTATCTGAGCATTTGAGATACATTTATAGCCTGATCACCATAGGTTTTATTAACATAGTTTGTTTGCATAAGGGACTATGATGGTTAATTTTATGTGTCAACTTGGCTAGGTCATATCACCTAGGTACTGAGTCAAACACTAGTCTGGATATTACTGTGAAAGTACTTTTTAGATAAATGAATTTAAATAATAGACTTTGAGTAAAGCAGATTGTCCTTCATAATGTGGGTGAGCCTCATCCAATCCACTAAAGGCCTTAAGAGAAGAAAAGACTGACTTTCTCAAAAAAGAGGGAATTCCTCCAGCAGTCTGCCTTCAAACTCAAGCTGCAACAGCCACTCTTCCCTGGGTCTCCAGCCTGCCATCCACCATACAAAGTGTGGGCTTCCTGGCCACCACAATCTCACAAGCCAATTCCTTAAAATGAATGTCTCTCTGACACTTTAGCTAGATGTTAGCTAGGATGAAGGGGGAGTGGATGCCTTGGCAACCGTCACTGTCTGCCACAAGGCGTATTTTGAAATTACCGTGGATTTTAGCAACTGACAAAACATCACACTGGCTAGGAGCATAGTTCTGGTTAACTGACTACAATTTGTGGACCAAGGAACACCACTGAGAGGGCCACATTTTTTGGCCTTGGAGCAATTAGGGTACTTAATAAATCATGGGTTGGTTTTTTTGTTTTTGTTTTTGTTTTTTTAACTGCATTTTAGGTTTTGGGGTACATGAACAGAGCATGCAAGACAGTTGCGTAGGTACACCCATGGCAGTGTGTTTTGCTTCCTTCCTCCCCTTCACCCACATTTGGCATTTCTCTCCAGGCTATCCCTCCCCAACTCCCCCTCCCGCTGGCCCTCCCCTTTTCCCCCCAATAGTCCCCAGTGTGTAGTACTCCCCTCCCTGTGTCCATGTGTTCTCATTTTTCATCACCCGCCTATGAGTGAGAATATGCAGTGTTTCATTTTCTGTTCTTGTGTCAGTTTGCTGAGGATGATGTTCTCCAGACTCATCCATGTCCCTACAAACGACACAAACTCATCATTCCTGATTGCTGCATAATATTCCATGGTGTATATGTGCCACATTTTTCCAATCCAGTCTATTATCAATAGGCGTTTGGGTTGATTCCAGGTCTTTGCTATTGTAAACAGTGCTGCAATGAACATTCGTGTACATGTGTCCTTATGGTAGAAAGATTTATAGTCTTTTGTATATATACGCAGTAATGGGATTGCTGGGTCAAATGGAATTTCTATTTCTAAGGCCTTGAGGAATCGCCACACTGTCTTCCACAATGGTTGAACTAATTTACACTCCCACCAACAGTGTAAAAGTGTTCCTTTTTCTCCACATCCTCTCCAGCATCTGTTGTCTCCAGATTTTTTAATGATCGCCATTCTAACTGGCATGAGATGGTATCTCAATGTGGTTTTGATTTGCATCTCTCTGATGAACAGTGATGATGAGCATTTTTTCATATGATTGTTGGCCTCATATATGTCTTCTTTCATAAAGTGTCTGTTCATATCCTTTGCCAACTTTTGAATGGGCTTGTTTGTTTTTTTCCTTAAATCTGTTTTCCCCATTGCTTGTTTTTGCCAGGTTTATCAAAGATTGTTGTGTTGCCTCCGGTGTCTCTGTTTTGTTCCATTGGTCTATATCTCTGTTTTGGTACCAGTACCATGCTGTTTTGATTACTGTAGCCTTGTAGTATAGTTTGAAATCCAGTAGTGTGATGCCCCCCGCTGTGTTCTTTTTGCTTAGAATTGACTTAGCTATGCGGGCTCTTTTTTGGTTCCATATGAAGTTCATGGTGGTTTTTTCCAGTTCTGTGAAGAAAGTCAATGGTAGCTTGATGGGGATAGCATTGATTCTATAAATTACTTTGGGCAGTATAGCCATTTTCATGGTATTAATTCTTCCTAACCATGAACATGGAATGTTTCTCCATCTGTTTGTGTCCTCTCTGAATTCGTTGAGCAGTGGTGTGTAGTTCTCCTTGAAGAGGTTCCTTACATTCCTTGTGAGTTGTATTCCTAGGTATTTTATTCTTTCTGTGTCAATTGTGAATGGCAGTTTGTTCTTGATTTGGCTTTCTTTAAGTCTGTTATTGGTGTAGACGAATGCTTGTGATTTTTGCACATTGATTTTATATCCTGAGACTTTGCTGAAGTTGCTTATCAGTTTCAGGAGTTTTTGGGCTGAGGCGATGGGGTCTTCTAGGTATACTATCATATCGTCTGCAAATAGAGACAATTTGGCTTCCACCTTTCCTATTTGAATACCCTTTATTTCTTTTTCTTGCCTGATTGCTCTGGCTAGAACGTCCAGTACTATATTGAATAGGAGTGGTGAAAGAGGGCATCCTTGTCTAGTGCCGGATTTCAAAGGGAATGCTTCCAGTTTTTGCCCATTCAGAATGATATTGGCTGTTGGTTTGTCATAAATAGCTTCTATTACTTTGAGATACGTTCCATCGATACCGAGTTTATTGAGGGTTTTTAGCATAAACGACTGTTGAATTTTGTCAAGTGCCTTCTCTGCGTCAATTGAGATAATCATGTGGTTTTTGGTGTTGGTTCTGTTTATGTGGTGAATTACGTTGATAGACTTGCTTATGTTGAACCAGCCTTGCATCCCCGGGATGAATCCTACTTGATCATGATGAATAAGTTTTTTGATTTGCTGTTGCAATCGGCTTGCCAATATTTTATTGAAGATTTTTGCATCTATGTTCATCATGGATATTGGCCTGAAGGTTTTTTTTCTTGTTGGGTCTCTGCCGGGTTTTGGTATCAGGATGATGTTGGTTTCGTAAAATGATTTGGGAAGGATTCCCTCTTTTTGGATTATTTGGAATAGTTTCAGAAGGAATGGTACCAGCTCCTCTTTGTGTGTCGGGTAGAATTCGGCTGTGAACCCATCTGGACCTGGGCTTTTTTTATGTGGAAGGCTCTTAATTGCTGCCTCGACTTCTGACCTTGTTATTGGTCTATTCATAGTTTCAGCTTCCTCCTGGTTTAGGCTTGGGAGGACACAGGACTCCAGGAATTTATCCATTTCTTCCAGGTTTACTAGTTGATGTGCATAGAGTTGTTTGTAATATTCTCTGATGATGGTTTGAATTTCTGTGGAATCTGTGGTGATTTCTCCTTTATCATTTTTTATTGCATCTATTTGGTTGTTCTCTCTTTTCTTTTTAATCAGTCTGGCTAGTAGTCTGTCTATTTTGTTGATCTTTTCAAAAAACCAGCTCTTGGATTTATTGATTTTTTGAAGGGTTTCTCGTGTCTCAGTCTCCTTCAGTTCACCTCTGATCTTAGTTATTTCTTGTCTTCTGCTGGGTTTTGAGTTTTTTTGATCTTGCTCCTCTAGCTCTTTCAATTTTGATGATAGGGTGTCAATTCTGGATCTCTCCATTCTTCTCATATGGGCACTTATTGCTAGATACTTTCCTCTAGATGCTTTAAATGTGTCCCAGAGATTCTGGCATGTTGTGTCTTCGTTCTCGTTGGTTTTGAAGAACTTCTTTATTTCTGCCTTCATTTCATTGTTTATCCAGTCAACATTCAAGAGCCAGTTGTTCAGTTTCCATGAAGCTGTGCGGTTCTGGGTTGGTTTCTGAATTCTGAGTTCTAACTTGATTGCACTACGGTCTGAGAGGCTGTTTGTTATGATTTCAGTTGTTTTGCATTTGCTGAGCAGTGCTTTACTTCCAATTATGTGGCCAATTTTAGAGTAGGTGTGATGTGGAGCTGAGAAGAATGTATATTCTGTGGATTTGGGGTGGAGAGTTCTGTAAATGTCTATCAGGTTTGCTTGCTCCAGGACTGAGTTCAAGCCCTGGATATCCTTGTTGATTTTCTGTCTGGTTGATCTGTCCAATATTGACAGTGGAGTGTTAAAGTCTCCCACTATTATTGTGTGGGAGTCTAAATCTCTTTGTGAGTCATTAAGAACTTGGCTTATGTATCTGGGTGCTCCTGCTTTGGGTCCATGTATGTTTAGGATCGTTAGCTCTTCTTGTTGTATCAATCGTTTTACCATTATGTAATGGCCTTCTTTGTCTCTTTTGATCTTTGTTGCTTTAAAGTCTATTTTATCAGAGATGAGAATTGCAACTCCTGCTTTCTTTTGCTCTCCATTTGCTTGGTAAATCTTCCTCCATCCCTTTATTTTGAGCCTTTGTGTATTCTTGCATGTGAGATGGGTTTCCTGGATACAGCACACTGATGGGTTTTGGATTTTTATCCAATTTGCCCGTCTGTGTCTTTTGATTGGTGCATTTAGTCCATTTACATTTAGGGTTAATATTGTTATGTGTGAATTTGATACTGCCATTTTCATGCTAAGTGGCTGTTTTGCCCGTTAGTTGTTGTAGATTCTTCATTATGTTGATGCTCTTTAGCATTTAGTGTAATTTTGGAATGGCTGGTACTGGTTGTTCCTATCTATTTGTAGTGACTCTTTTAGGAGCTCTTGTAAAGCAGGCCTGGTGGTGACAAAATCTCTGAGTACTTGCTTGTTCGCAAAGGATTTTATTTTTCCTTCACTTCTGAAGCTCAGTTTGGCTGGATATGAAATTCTGGGTTGAAAGTTCTTTTCTTTAAGGATGTTGAATATTCGCCCCCACTCTCTTTTGGCTTGTAGTGTTTCTGCCGAGAGATCTGCTGTGAGTCTGATGGGCTTCCCTTTGTGGGTGACCCGACCTTTCTCTCTGGCTGCCCTTAGTATTTTCTCCTTTATTTCAACCTTGTTGAATCTGACGATTATGTGCTTTGGGGTTGCTCTTCTTGAGGAATATCTTTATGATGTTCTCTGTATTTCCTGCATTTGAGTGTTGGCCTGTCTTGCTAGGTGGGGGAAATTTTCCTGGATGATGTCCTGAAGAGTATTTTCCAGCTTTGATTCATTCTCTTCATTCCCTTCGTCTCTTCGTCTGGTACACCTATCAAACGTAGGTTAGGTCTCTTCACATAGTCCCACATTTCTTGGAGACTTTGTTTATTTTTTTTTGCGCTTTTTTCTCTAATCTTGGTTTCTCATTTAATTTCATTGAGTTGGTCTTCGACTTCAGATATTCTTTCTTCTGCGTGGTCAATTCGGCTATTGAAACTTGCGCATGCTTCGCGAAGTTCTCGTATTGTGTTTTTCAGCTCCTTTAATTCATTCATATTCCTCTCTAAGTTATCCATTCTTGTTATCATTTCCTCAAATCTTTTTTCATATCTTTTTTCAAGTTCCTTAGTTTCTTTGCATTGATTTAATACATGTTCTTTTAGCTCACAAAAGTTTCTCATTATCCACCTTCTGAAGTCTAATTCTGTCATTTTGTCACAGTTATTCTCCATCCAGCTTTGTTCCCTTGCTGGTGAGGAGTTTTGGTCCTTTCTAGGAGGTGAGTTGTTCTGGTTTCTGGTGTTTTTCTCCTTTTTGCGCTGGTTTCTTCCCATCTTTGTGGATTTATCCACCTGTCATCTCTGTAGTTGCTGACTTTTTGATTGGGTCTCTGAGTGGACACCCAGATTGTTGATGATGAAGTATTTCTGTTGCTTGGTTTTCCTTCTACCAGTCTAGCCCCTTCGCTGTACGACTGCTGAAGTCCACTCCAGGCCCTGCTTGTCTGGGGTGCACCTATAGCAGCTGCGGAACAGTGAGGGATGCTACCAGTTTCTTTTTCTGCTATCTTTGTCCCAGGATAATGCCTGCCAAATGTCAGTCTTATGGATATAGAGGGGTCAGGGAGCTGCTTGAGGAGACAGTCTGTACTTTATATTAGCTCAATTGCTGAGCTGTGAGCTCTGTTGTTCATTCAGGGCTGTTAGGCTGCTATGTTTGATTCTGCTGCAACAGAGCTCATTAAAAAAACTTTTTTTCTCAAATGCTGTGTCTTGGGGGGTTCGGGCTTTATTTTTGGATGTCCGTTGAGGTGTCCTGCCCAGCTAGGAGGCAGTCTATTCACTGTTTGCCTGCCAAGGCTCTGCCCTGCTGTTGTGTGGTTCGCCCTGTTGCTGCAGACTCTATTCTTCTGCTGCGGTCTCCGCCACAGGCTACGCCCTGTGGCGGAGTCTCTCTATTGTAGCAGCTTGCCTCAGCAGTGGCAGGCTGCATCAGCAGTGGGCGTGTATCTCAGTAGGCGCGGGTTGCCTCGGTAATGGTGGATGCCCCTCCCCCACAGAGCGTCGCTGGGACCGTCTGCACAGGAGTGTTTGGAATCGCGGTTTTGTCTGTCCCACTGGGCTACCCCAAATGCTGTGTCCCTGCAATCCCCTGGGCTGGCCCACTTTCTGAGTCCCGTTCAGTCTGAAGTCCATCCCTCTCAAGTCTTAGCTTGCCGGTTCAACAGGGCACCCGGACAAGCACGCCCTGTGGGGACCGCTGGGTAGGGCCGGCCGCCGCCACCCCGGCTGCCGGCTTCACCAGGCGGTGCGTCTGCCTGGCGTCCCACGTCTCTTTTATACTTGGGAATTTCCCTGTTCTGTGGGCAACAAAGATCATTCTAGAAATGCAGCTCTGACTCACCTCTCTGCGGATTCAACGTGAGCTTCAATCCTGGGTTGTTCTCACAGCACCATCTTCAGTCCTCCGGGTTGGTTTGTTTATTGATTGATTGATTGATTGATTGAGACGGAGTTTCACTCTTGTTACCCAGGCTGGAGTGCAATGGCGCGATCTCGGCTCACCGTAACCTCGGCCTCCTGGGTTCAGGCAATTCTCCTCCCTCAACCTCCTGAGTAGCTGGGATTACAGGCACGCGCCACCATGCCCAGCTAATTTTTTGTATTTTTAGTAGAGACGGGGTTTCACCATGTTGACCAGGATAGTCCAATCTCTTGACCTAGTGATCCACCCGCCTCGGCCTCCCAAAAAATCATGGGTTCTTAAGCTCTGTTAACAGTCACTAGTATAGCAGGTGTCATCATTGACTTTGCTCATTTACATGGTAGGGAAAAAATGCCAAATGTTTAGCTGCTTTTAACTCTGATATTTAAATTTTGTATCCAGTCTTGAGGCCTTTAGGCTTTCCTAAGCACCACCTTTTTAGTATATAATCAATCAAGTACATAACCACCAACCACATTAGTGCTTGATAGATCTTAGTGGCATTATGGTGAAACTACTTCTGAAAATATAATAAGCTGCAGTATTAGATATGCCACAATGTGCTTTAAGGTTTTAGGGAAAAAATAAAATAGGAAAGTTTATCTTTTGTTCAGGTGCCAACATAAAAAGGCTATCATATAGAAAACAAACTGCCATCATAGCAGATGTTCCTCATTTAGCCCCTAATTGATAATACTTAAGAGAGAAAATCAATAGAAAATGTTCTTTAAAATTGAGGCAACAGTTGAACAACTTGCCACCAGTTGAGGGGGGAAAAATGCCAAAAACATAAAAAGCACCTGTGGCTCAGATGTTTGATGACTTCTGGAAGAAGAATATGCCCATCTCTCTGGCTTGCTTCTCATTACTCAGCCATACCATACCAAGGACAAAAGAAGGCCTTACAACAGATTGTCCCCATTATAATAATGCTTCACCTGTCCATAGCACTTTAATGTTTCAAATGTTTTGGTTGAGGAGTTACATCCAGTCCAAACAAACCTTGTTACAATGCCTTTTACCATGGAACATAGCTCCTCTACTCTGGCCAGTCTTGGACCAGGGTCTAGACAACAAGTATAAGCTGACAGCCCCAGAATAGATTCCAATTTTAACATGAGCTGGAGGTTTTCTTTAAATAATACCAAAATAAGAGAATTCATTGAGAATGACTAAATCCATGCCATGAACTAAACCATATATGATTATTAGCATTCACGTAAATATCATTGTAATTCAATAAATATTAAATAGTGTATAGAGGGGTTTTGATGTTAAAATCGAATTCCTCCCCACTAAGGAAGTGGTAAAAGCTCAGCCAGAAGGTGTGAGAGGCTCCTTGGCTCTTTAGAGAGCTTGTGTGGGTCTTTGAAGATCACCAGCATGCTCTGGGAACTATGTCTGGGCATTCTTTCTGTTCCCTGGTATGTAATTAAACATGAAGCTAGTTAGGCCAAGGGGGTACTACCTTTGATGCCACCACCACACATGTCTTGTGATTCAGTTCCCTCCCAAGTGTTTATTCTACAGCTTCCAACTTCACTGTCAGTTTGCCTGATTGAGAACATGGGAGAACTTATGGGCTTGGTTTTCAGGTAAGTACTTGCTGACTTTAGACCTTTGGCCTCAAGCTGGAGGCCTGCATCGCACTTCGTGACAACCATAAGCACAGCAAATATACTCTTTTAATCTTTCTTCGGAGTCTTTCCCACACCTCAGCTTCTCTAGACTCATGGTTTTCTTTTCTGGACAAATATGGCTGTTTCCCAGCTGCTGTAGGGGCAAGCTTTAATTAGAGAATTTTATTTAACAACTACTTTTATTTAACAACCACTATGTGCTAGGCACTGCTCTAGGAGCATTATAAGTATTCTTTAAATATTCATAATTATACTAGGAGGTAGGTGCTATTATTTTCCCCATTATATTTGTGGAGAAACTTAGGCATGAAGAAGCTAAATAACTTAGGTTAATTAATAGATTAGATTTCACTAAAGAGCTTTAGTTTAAAAGATGGGGTTAGATTAACTAAAAAACCATAGCGCATTATAAAATGAAGCAGGTTGGGTACCTTCCTGAAGTAGTCAGTCTGTGATGTATGTTGGAATTACGGACTCTGGAATTACATATTTGAATTGAAATTCACCATTCACTATGCAAAGGGTAGGGGTAGCAATGCCCACCCCTTGGAGCTGTGAGGATTAAATTGAAATTTGCTTCAGTACATGACATTTATGTGTTTAGTGAATATCAGTTACTATTGTTAAGTACTGTTGTTGTTGATGTGATAATAACAGTGTTGCTGGCTTCTCTAGGAGCCCTAAAAACAGCCCCTTAGCAACTACGGACCATGCTGGAATGAACCTCCACACTCCCACCACCTTCCACACTGCCTCTTCTCTCCTCCTTCCACCCTCATGCTTGGTTCCCTACCTACTGGATTCTGATAATCTCCAGATGCATGAAAAGAACCTCAATTGAGATTCTGGAGAAGCCTGAACAGTTGTATGTCAAAGGCTGCCAAGAGCCAGGGCGTTCTTCACATTTTCCCACAGCCTGACTCATCAAAACAGGCTTGTTACTGAGATTGCATATGGGGACTAAGGCAGCTGGTGTTTCAAAGGGGCTGAAGTTAAAAGAAGGAGAATTGAAAAATGTCTCATTTCTAACACATCAGAGCCCTTGAATGGATTAGAATAGCAATTAGAAGTTAATGTGTTAATCTACACAACCTTCATATGCCATGAGCTAGCTGGTGAGGAGAATGATGCTGACCTATAAGGGCAGGCACCATATGCCTTGGTAACTCCCATCAAGTCCTGCTCCAAGGTCCCAGTCGCTCTTCACAGACCATCCCTATCCCAGAACTCATGCTTTCTCCGGCACAGTGGTGCACACATGGAGTGATGGAGCCTAAAATATTATCAAAAAGGTAATGATCTTCTGCACTAGAAACTTGTGTTTTGGGATGGCCAGAATTTTGCTGTTAGCAACATCTTCCAGAGGAAGGGATCAGGCTTTGCTTTCTTTGGGGATTCTTTTCCATCCTGTATCCATTAAGTTCATGTACTCCGCATCAGACAGATTAATGGATTTGAATGCTGGTTTAGCCACTTACTTGCTGTGTGATCCTGGACAAGTTAGTCAACCCTTCTGAGTTTGGAAATAACAATACTTTCCTCAAAAGATTACTGTACTGTAGAGGAAAAGAGGGATACAGCATATAAATCAATTAGCAATGCCTTAACTGCAATGACTCAGAGCTATTACTATGTTGTTTTCATTTTGAAGTTGCTGCATGGGTATTTCCTTTACTTTATAAAATATTTAGCACAATATTATTGCATATGATCATGAAGCCATTTCTCAATATGTAGTACTTCTTTGTTAGCACAGCAAACATAATTTAATTTCTATAATTAATTCTTATGTTTCTCCCAGCATTCACCTAAGGCAGTTAAAGACACTACCACTTGGGAATTGATGAATGAGGAGACTTAGGTACCTTCTGAAGGACTTCATAGGATCATACAGTAAATCTTTGAGGATATTAAGACTCAAGTCATCATTTAATAAACGAAAATCTGTATTACTTTAAGTTTTAAAGTCGCTAGAAACTAAGAAAATAAGTGTAGAAGACTAGCTCCAAGAGAAACATTAAATGAAAACTATTTGTACTGTATTTCAATAGGTATTTCATTTTTTTCTGCTCAAATAAAAGTTTTAATCATCAAGCTAAGTTAATATTATATAGCTAATTTTTTTTTTTTTTTTTTTTGAGATGGAGTTTTGCTCTTGTTACCCAGGCTGGAGTGCAATGGCGCGATCTCAGCTCACCGCAACCTCTGCCTCCTGGGTTCAGGCAATTCTCTTGCCTCAGCCTCTGGAGTAGCTGGGATTACAGGCACGTGCCACCATGCCCCGCTAATTTTTTATATTTTTAGTAGAGACGGGGTTTCACCATGTTGACCAGGATGGCCTCGATCTCTTGACCACGTGATCCACTCGCCTCGGCCTCCCAAAGTGCTGGGATTACAGGTGTGAGCCACCGCGCCCAGCCTTGTAGCTAATATTTTTTAACTTGACAACATGAATGTCTTCTTTAATGTGCAATTTTTTAAAGTTTGTTATGTAATATTATAGTTATACCAAGAGAATTAGGAATGATCTAACAAGTACTTATGGCTCCTTCACCCAGATTATGAACTAAAACATTATTCATCCTATGGAAGCCCCTGAGTCCTCTTTTTTTTTTTTTTTTTTTTTTTGAGACAGAGTCTCACTCTGTCACCTGCCTGGAGTGCAGTGGTAGGATCTCAGCTCGCTGCAGTCTCCGCCTCCTGGGTTCAAGTGATTCTCCTGCCTCAGCGTCCTGAGTAGTTGGAACTACAGATGTGTGCCATCATGTCCAGCTAATTTTTGTATTTTTAGTAGAGATTGGGTTTCACCATGTTGGCCAAGTTGGTCTTGATCTCCTGACCTTGTGATCCCCCTTCCTCAGCCTCCCAAAGTGCTGGGATCATACGCATGAGCCACTGTGCCCAGCCGAGTCCTCTTTTTAATTGCATTTTCTTACCTTCCGCCAGAGGTAATCATCATTCTGAACATGGTAGTTGTGTTGTATTCACTAATGGCTTCATACTTTTAATATAATTTACAGATTCTTAAACAGTACATAGTATTTGGCCTGCTTATTAGCTTCATATAATTGATATTATAATTGGTATTATGTTCTATACATGATTGTGCAACTTGAATCAGTACTCAACTTTGTCATATTTATCCACATCAATATGCATAATTAATTTATGTGGTAGAGATAGTGCTCACCAAATAGTCCATGTGCTCCCTTTATTTTTCAGCCTACTTTTCAGGTGGATGAAACTATATGATTGGTTCTAGACAATATACTCTGAGCAGAAGTATCACATTTATGGTAAAGTTGAGGCAGTTAACCAAGGTACCTTCTCTCTCTCTTCTTCTTTGATGGCTACATAAAAGGCTTTGTGTTCAGATTGTTCAGCTATAAGATGGTGAAGTCTTCTTTAGCCTTGGTTTCTGGGTGACTGCATGGAACAAAGCCTCCTGCCAACCCACACTGAACATGTAATATAAGCAAAAAAAATAAACTTGTGGTTTTAAGCGGCATGTGCTTTGGAGGTTATTATAGTAAAACCTGTTCTATCCTGAATAATGCAGCTGTTTGCATTTCTTTGTAGCATTCCATTGTCTAACTCCATCACTATTTCCGTTTTCTTGTTAATGGATGGTTTAGATTGTTTCTCATGTTTGGCTGTTACAGAAAAATACAAAACATTCTCACACATTACTCTTATATTCACATGCAAGAGATTTTGGGGGGGTAGATAGCTAAGACTGATTTTTAAGTTGTAGGATATACACATATTTCATTATTAAGTGCAGCGCATCTGTTTTCTGACAGGACTATAGCAGTTTAAATTTCCACAATCAGTATAAGAGTTCTCATAGTGTCATGCCCTTGTTAACAGTTGGTACTACAATGTATTTTTAGTTTTTGCAAATTTGATAGATATAAAATAATGCTTTTAGTTTCATTTAATATATAATACAAATTGAGGTCTGATTTATATTTTGTTTTACAAGTGAACTTATACATCTAATATGTTTCTCAGCCATTTATATTTCTTCTTTGATGAATTTCCTGTCCGTAAACTTTACTCATTTTTCTATTTTTATTTTTTCCTAATAAAATAGTTTTCTATATTATAAATATTTATTCTTTTTTTCTGGTATTTGAATCTTCTTTTTTTTTACATTTCTTAATTATACTTTAAAAAATACTTATCTTTATATTTGTGTTGCATACATCCTCTCCTAGACTATAGTCTGTCTCTTTTACCTTTTTTAAATAAACAGAGGTTTTAAGTTTTAATGTAGTCATTTTTTTTATTTTTTACATTAAAATTTTTGTGCACTTTTAAAGTGGACCTTTCATACTCTTAAGTGTAGATAGAGCCTACTATATTTTCTTCTAGAAGTTTTAAAGATTTACGTTCCATGTAATTCTTTAACCCACCTGAAATTAATTTAGGACTATGATTTGAGGTAATATGCCAATCAAAGCTCAGTTGCAGATAAAAGAGGACAATCTATCTAGTTTGAGAAGACAGGTTTTTTTTTAATTTTTCATTGCATTTTAGGTTTTGGGGTACATATACAGAACATGCAAGACAGTTGCATAGGTACACACATGGCAGTGTGTTTTGCTTCCTTTCTCCCCTTCACCCACATTTGGCATTTCTCCCCAGGCTATCCCTCTCCAGTTCCCCCCCCAATGGCCCTCCCCTTTTCCCCCACAATAGACCCCAGTGTTTAGTACTCCCCTCTCTGTGTCCATGTGTTCTCATTTTTCATCAGCCGCCTATGAGTGAGAATATGCGGTGTTTCATTTTCTGTTCTTGTGTCAGTTTGCTGAGGATGATGTTCTCCAGATTCATCCATGTCCCTACAAACGACACAAACTCATCATTTCTGATTGCTGCATAATATTCCATGGTATATATGTGCCATATTTTCCCAATCCAGTCTATCATCAGTGGGCATTTGGGTTGATTCCAGGTCTTTGCTATTGTAAACAGTGCTGCAATGAACATTCGTGTGCATGTGTCCTTATAGTAGAACGATTTATAGTCCTTTGGATATATACCCAGTAATGGGATTGCTGGGTCAAATGGAATTTCTATTTCTAAGGCCTTGAGGAATCGCCACACTGTCTTCCATAATGGTTGAACTAATTTAGACTCCCACCAACAGTGTAAAAGTGTTCCTTTTTCTCCACATCCTCTCCAGCATCTGTTGTCTCCAGATTTTTTAATGATCGCCATTCTAACTGGCATGAGATGGTATCTCAATGTGGTTTTGATTTGCATCTCTCTGATGAACAGTGATGATGAGCATTTTTTCATATGATTGTTGGTCTCATATATGTCGTCTTTTGTAAAGTGTCTCTTCATATCCTTTGCCGACTTTTGAATGGGCTTGTTTGATTTTTTCCTGTAAATCTCTTTGAGTTCTTTGTAAATTCTGGATATCAGCCCTTTGTCAGATGGGTAAACTGCAAAAATTTTTTCCCATTCAGTTGGTTGCCAATTCACTCTAGTGACTGTTTCTTTTGCCGTGCAGAAGCTGTGGAGTTTCATTAGGTCCCATTTGTCTATTTTGGCTTTTGTTGCCAATGCTTTTGGTGTTTTGTTCATGAAGTCCTTGCCTACTCCTATGTCCTGGATGGTTTTGCCTAGATTTCCTTCTAGGGTTTTTATGGTGCCAGGTCTTATGTTTAAGTCTTTAATCCATCTGGAGTTAATTTTAGTGTAAGGTGTCAGGAAGGGGTCCAGTTTCTGCTTTCTGCACATGGCTAGCCAGTTTTCCCAACGCCATTTATTAAACAGGGAATCCTTTTGCCATTGCTTGTTTTTGTCAGGTTTATCAAAGATTGTATGGTTGTAGCTATGTTGTGTTGCCTCCGATGCCTCTGTTTTGTTCCATTGGTCTATATCTCTGTTTTGGTACCAGTACCATGGTGTTTTGATTACTGTAGCCTTGTCGTATAGTTTGAAATCCGGTAGTGTGATGCCCCCCACTGTGTTCTTTTTGCTTAGAATTGACTTGGCTATGCGGGCTCTCTTTTGGTTCCATATGAAGTTCATGGTGGTTTTTTCCAGTTCTGTGAAGAAAGTCAATGGTAGCTTGATGGGGATAGCGTTGATTCTGTCAATTACTTTGGGCAGTATAGCCATTTTCACGATATTAATTCTTCCTAACCATGAGCATGGAATGTTTCTCCATCTGTTTGTGTCCTCTTTTATTTCGTGGAGCAGTAGTTTTCCTTGAAGAGGTCCCTTACGTTCTTTGTGAGTTGTATTCCTAGGTATTTTATTCTTTTTGTAGCAATTGTGAATGGCAGTTTGTTCTTGATTTGGCTTTCTTTAAGTCTGTTATTAATGTAGAGGAATGCTTGTGATTTTTGCACATTGATTTTATATCCTGAGACTTTGCTGAAGTTGCTTATCAGTTTCAGGAGTTTTTGGGCTGAGGCGATGGGGTCTTCTAGGTATACTATCATGTCGTCTGCAAATAGAGACAATTTGGCTTCCACCTTTCCTATTTGAATACCCTTTATTTCTTTTTCTTGCCTGATTGCTCTGGCTAGAACTTCCAGAACTATATTGAATAGGAGTGGTGAAAGAGGGCATCCTTGTCTAGTGCCGGATTTCAAAGGGAATGCTTCCAGTTTTTGCCCATTCAGTATGATATTGGCTGTTGGTTTGTCATAAATAGCTTTTATTACTTTGAGATATGTTCCATTGATACCGAGTTTATTGAGGGTTTTTAGCATAAATGGCTGTTGAATTTTGTCAAATGCCTTCTCTGCGTCAATTGAGATAATCATGTGGTTTTT
The DNA here is from genome assembly GCF_049354715.1 of Callithrix jacchus. Lineage (NCBI taxonomy): Eukaryota > Metazoa > Chordata > Mammalia > Primates > Cebidae > Callithrix > Callithrix jacchus. The sequence goes on from NC_133518.1 coordinate 77,864,197, forward strand.
GTTTTTGGTTCTGTTTATGTCGTGCATTACGTTTATAGACTCCTGTATGTTGAACCAGCCTTGCATTCCCAGGATAAATCCTACTTGATCATGATGGATAAGTTTTTTGATTTGCTGTTGCAATCGGCTTGCCAATATTTTATTGAAGATTTTTGCATCTATGTTCATCATGGATATTGGCCTGAAGTTTTCTTTTCTTGTTGGGTCTCTGCTGGGTTTTGGTATCAGGATGATGTTGGTCTCATAAAATGATTTGGGAAGGATTACCTCTTTTTGGATTATTTGGAATAGTTTCAGAAGGAATGGTACCAGCTCCTCTTTGTGTGTCGGGTAGAATTTGGCTGTGAACCCATCTGGACCTGGGCTTTTTTTGTGTGGTAGGCTCTTAATTGCTGCCTCGACTTCTGACCTTGTTATTGGTCTGTTTATAGTTTCAGCTTCCTCCTGGTTTAGGCTTGGGAGGACACAGGAGTCCAGGAATTTATCCATTTCTTCCAGTTTTACTAGTTTATGTGTATAGAGTTGTTTGTAATATTCTCTGATGATGGTTTGAATTTCTGTGGAATCTGGTGATTTTCCCTTTATCATTTTTTATTGTATCTATTTGGTTGTTCTCTCTTTTCTTTTTAATCAGTCTGGCTAGTGGTCTGTCTATTTTGTTGATCTTTTCAAAAAACCAGCTCTTGGATTTATTGATTTTTTGGAGGGTTTTTCCTGTCTCAATCTCCTTCAGTTCAGCTCTGATCTTGGTTATTTCTTGTCTTCTGCTGGGTTTTGAGTTTTTTTGATCTTGCTCCTCTAGTTCTTTCAATTTTGACGATAGGGTGTCAATTTTGGATCTCTCCATTCTCCTCATATGGGCACTTATTGCTAGATACTTTCCTCTAGAAACTGCTTTAAATGTGTCTCAGAGATTCTGGCATGTTGTGTCTTCGTTCTCATTGGTTTTGAAGAACTTCTATTTCTGTCTTCATTTCATTGTTTATCCAGTCAACATTCAAGAGCCAGTTGTTCAGTTTCCATGAAACTGTGCGGTTCTTGATTGGTTTCTGAATTCTGAGTTCTAACTTGATTGCACTATGGTCTGAGAGGCTGTTTGTTATGATTTCAGTTGTTTTGCATTTGCTGAGCAGTGCTTTACTTCCAATTATGTGGTCAATTTTAGAGTAGGTGTGATGTGGAGATGAGAAGAATGTATATTCTGTGGATTTGGGGTGGAGAGTTCTGTAAATGTCTGTTAGGTTTGCTTGCTCCAGGTCTGAGTTCAAGCCCTGGATATCCTTGTTGATTTTCTGTCTGGTTGATCTGTCTAATATTGACAGTGGAGTGTTAAAGTCTCCCACTATTACTGTGTGGGAGTCTAAATCTCTTTGTAAGTCGTTAAGAACTTGCCGTATGTATCTAGGTGCTCCTGTATTGGGTCCATATATGTTTAGGATCGTTAGCTCTTCTTGTTGTATCGATCCTTTTACCATTATGTAATGACCTTTTTTGTCTCTTTTGATCTTTGTTGCTTTAAAGTCTATTTTATCAGAGATGAGAATTGCAACTCCTGCTTTCTTTTGCTCTCCATTTGCTTGGTAAATCTTCCTCCATCCCTTTATTTTGAGCCTTTGTGTATCCTTGCATATGAGATGGGTTTCCTGGATACAGCACACTGATTGGTTTTGTTTTTTTATCCAGTTTGCCCGTCTGAGTCTTTTGGTTGGTGCATTTAGTCCATTTATATTTAGGGTTAATATTGTTACATGTGAATTTGATACTGCCATTTTGATGCTAGCTGGCTGTTTTGCCCATTAGTTGATGTAGATTCTTCATTATCTTGATGCTCTTTATCATTTAGTGTGATTTTGGAATGACTGGTACTGGTTGTTCCTTTCTATGTGTAGTGCCTCTTTCAGGAGCTCTTGTAAAGCAGGCCTGGTGGTGACAAAATCTCTGAGTACTTGCTAGTTCACAAAGGATTTTATTTTTTCTTCACTTCTGAAGCTCAGTTTGGCTGGATATGAAATTCTGGGTTGAAAATTCTTTTCTTTAAGGATGTTGAATATTGGCCCCCACTCTCTTATTGCTTGTAGAGTTTCTGCTGAGAGATCTGCTGTGAGTCTGATGGGCTTCCCTTTGTGGGTGACCCGACCTTTCTCTCTGGCTGCCCTTAGTATTTTCTCCTTTATTTCAACCCTGTTGTATCTGACGATTATGTGCCTTGGGTTGCTCTTCTTGAGGAATATCTTTGTGGTGTTCTCTGTATTTCCTGAATTTAGAGTTGGCCAGCTTTGCTAGGTGGGGGACACTTTCCTGGATAATATCCTGAAGAGTATTTTTTAGCTGGGATTCATTCTCTTCGTCACATTCTGGTACACCTATCAAATGTAGGTTAGGTCTCCTCACATAGTCCCACCTTTCTTGGAGACTTTGTTCATTCCTTTTTGCGCTTTTTTCTCTAATCTTCATTTCTCGTTTTATTTCATTGAGTTGATCTTCGACTTCTGATATCCTTTCTTCTGCTTGGTCAATTCGGCTGTTGAAACTTGTGCATACTTCGCGGAGTTCTCGTATTGTGTTTTTCAGTTTCTTCAATTCATTCGTATTCCTCTCTAAGTTATCCATTCTTGTTATCATTTCCTCGAATCTATTTTCAAGTCTTTTTTCAAGGTTCTTAGTTTCTTTGCATTGATTTAGAACATGTTCTTTTAGCTCACAGAACTTTCTCATTACCCACCTTCTGAAGTCTAATTCCATCATTTCGTCACAGTCATTCTCCATCCAGCTTTGTTCCCTTGCTGGTGAGGAGTTTTGGTCCTTTGTGGGAGGCGAGGTGTTCTGGTTTCTGGTGTTTTTCTCCTTTTTGCGCTGGTTTCTTCCCATCTTTGTGGATTTATCCACCTGTCGTCTGAGTAGTTGCTGACTTTTCGATTGGGTCTCTGAGTGGACGTCCAGATTGTTGATGATGAGGTCTTTCTGTTACTTGGTTTTCCTTCTACCAGTCTAGCCCCTCTGCTGTACGACTGTTAAGGTCCACTCCAGGCCCTGCTTGTCTGGGATACACTTGTAGCAGCTGCAGAATGGTGAGGGATGCTACCAGTTTCTTCTTCTGCTATCTTTGTCCCAGAATGGTGCCCGCCTGATGTCAGTCTGATCAGTCATTTTTGAGGTGACTCTGGATATACAGGGGTCAGGGAGCTACTTGAGGAGACAGTCTGTACTTTATATGAGCTCAAGTGATTAGCTGTGAGCTCCGTTGTTTATTCTGGGCTGTTAAGCAGGTGTGTTTAATTCTGCTGCAGCACAACTCTTAGAAACCCTTTTTTTCTCAGATACTCTGTCTCAGGGGGGTTGGGGCTTTATGAGTGTCCGTGGCACTATCCTGCCCAGCTAGGAGGCGGTCTAGTCACTATTTGTCTGCCGAGGCTCTGCCCTGCTGATGTGGTGTGGGCCCTGTTGCTGCGGGCTCTGCCCTGCTCGGGTTATTTCTTTTTCTATTGTAAATTTGTTTATTCCTTATAGATGCTGGATATTAGACATTTTTTCTAATGCATAGTTTAAAAAGATTTTCTCCCATTCTGTACATTGTTTGTTCATTCTGTTGATAGTTTCTTTTGCTGTGCAGAAGCTCTTAAGTTGAATTAGATCCCATTTGTGAATTTTTGCTTTTGTTGCAATTTCTTTTGGTGTCTTTGTCATGAAATCTTTGCCTGTTTCTGTGTCCTGGATGGTATTGCCTAGGTTGTCTTTCAGAGCTTTTATAGTTTTAGGTTTTACATTTAAGTATGAGTCCATCTTGAGCAGATTTTTGAATATAATGTAAGGAAGGGGTTCAGCTTCAGTCTTCTGCATATGGCTAACCAGTTATCCAGCACCATTTATTGATTAGGGAGTCCTTTCCCTATTGCTTGTTTTTGTCAGATTTGTCCTAGATCAGATAGTCGTAGGTGTGCACCCTTAGTTCTGAAAGCCCTACTTATTATTAAAATAGAAAGACAACATTAAAAGATATTAAAAGATTATTTAGTGTAAATATTGTACAAAATGTATTTTGTTTTAAATAAAACATAACTTCTAGAATATGTGTAATGTGTAGGAGGACCTGTACAAAATCCATGGGCACCAGAATTTTGACTAATAATCAGATAAGGTTAACTCTGGATTATGTTAACTTGATTACATGACTGTGCTTTACATTTTAACGTTTCTGAAATCAGAATGGATCTTCAAAACAACATCAAAATATACTTGCAAGGCACTAAGAAAAAAATAAATTGTAATTATAATTGCCTGTTCATTTTTTGACTTGGCCTTGTGTAAAAGATACCTATTCTTGAAATGATCACTTCATTGAGTTACTTGTGCTGGTAGCATTGTGTGTTATTTTCCATTTACCTTATCTTGGATAATTAGCTCTTGAGATGTCTTTATACACCAAGTGTAGCAAGTCAAAGAGTGATTGTGTGCCTGAAAAATCCCACGTTTTACAGGGGTGTTCAGTGGAAAAGTGGTACAACTGCCAAATCTCTTAACTAGATTAAAGAATTTGAAGGAAAAAAGATTTAGGAGATGTTGGTGTGAAACTTATATACTGTGAGAGACAATCTACCTGTCTAAATTTCAGTGTAAATCTCATTGTGAGGAAACATCAAATAAATATATAATACAAATTTAACGGGCTTAAATGTTTCGAAATGTTGATGGCACAAAAGACAAAGGCTGAGAAAATGTTTGGATTAAAGAAGACTAAGGAGGCATGATAAGTAAATGAAATGCCTGATCCTTGATCAACTCCTAAGGTAGGAGAATAGAGCTACAAAGGACATTGGGACAATGGCAATATTTTTATATGGATAGTAGGAGAACAGTATTCTATTAATTTAAAGTTTCCCTGAATTGATTATTTTCCATGTTCATGTAAGACAGTGTCCTTGTTCTTGGGAATACACACATATTCAGTGGTAAAGCAACATATTTATTACTTATCTATTCTATGAACGCTTCCTGTGTTTGACTTATACGAAAGGTCTGTGCTCATCAACCGCTTACTGCCCATCACCAATTTTCTGAAGAATTGTTTGTTCAAATTTTCATTTGCATCATTGACATATAATTTTGGAGGTAAAAACTGTTGGTGTTTTTTATTTGTAATGTTCTTTTCCTCTTTTCTTATTGAAGCATCTTTGCATAGCTTACTTTGAGGGAACAAACCAGGTGGGAATTTTGATCTCCTTGAAATTTCTTTGATAAGGAAAAAAACTGGTTGAATCTTTCAGCAAGTTCCCAGGCCTGCATTATAGCCAAGGTTAAAGAGATAAATTGGTCACAATTCATGCTTATGGAAGCTTTCGTGGAAGAAGGTCTGTGTGTGGATAGTTGTGGAGAAGTAAGAGTGCTCTGATGGAGACTGCAGAATTCTCAGGGAGCCCAGTGGCTAAAGCAGCAACATGACAAGTGTCCCAGGGGAAGGGATGCATGCGCTGGACTTTGATGAAATGGGAGTACAGCAGGTGAGAACAGGAGGGAAGGGCAGGCTATATAAAGTAAAGAGCAAGAAAGGGCAGACTTGAGAGCCTGGGCTAAGGTTAGGCAAGACTAACTTTTGAGGGCTGAATCTAGGCTGCAAGCAGAGAGTAAATGGGAGAAGAGTAATCTTGATTAGGTGTCAACATTCTCCACTTTATTATATGTAGTCTCCTCATGTGGACAGCATCCCCTTTTATAGTTGTGGAAACTGAGCTCACCGAGACAGTAATTTATCCAAGGTCATGTTCCAAGAAAGGGCGGAAGCAGGATCCAAACCCAGATTTTTTGCTCTATGGTGTGCAGTCTCAACAGCATTATATATCCCTAAGGTGGGCAAAAAGTGGCCTTTGGAGGGAGAAAAAAATCTTGCTCCTTTTATCTATAAAGCACAGATATATATATACAGGTTATATTATATGAGAAAATAGATGATGAAAATACAAGTTGTTGTCTAAGGTATTTTCAGCAGTTCATATCCCCGCTCCCTTGTGCTTGACATATTCCGAAGGTAGATCATATAACTGTGGCATTAAAACTTTATCCAGGGGGTCATTAGGGGAAAAATGATCTGAAAATGCAAAAATGCAAAACAAAGGTTATGAAACACTGCTCTATAGCAAGACAGGCCAGACAAGTGTCCTGAAGCCACAGACATCCTGGGATGCCTGGTTCAAGTTGTTTCTGTTCCTTGAGCCAATGGTTTGTTCTCCTGACTTCATTAGCAGTGGCTCCTATAGCCCGGTGAAGGTAGATATTGGTCTTGCTTGTAAAAAGTGATAAAATGAGCTTGTATTGAGTCGAGAAGAAAATTCTTATCCTGGGACTTATTTCTTTACCCTGTCAAAAGCAGTGGGAGAGCATAGTGAGTGTGTCAGAGGAGCATCTTTCTAGGAGGGGAACACAGGATGACTGTGACTTTTGGTTAAGTGATATTTTGAGAGTGATAACCCACAGACTTTCATGCTCCCTACAGATGAGAAACATTAACTCTGCATTTTCATTTTTTAGGGTTTCCATAATAAAGTACCACAAACTGGATTGGTTAAAAAACAGTTTTGAAGGCTGGAAATCTGAATTCAAGGTGTAGGCAGGGCTGTGCTCCCTCTGAATCCTGTAAGAGGAATCCTCCTTTGATCCTTCCCGGCTTCTGTGGTTTGACAACCTTTGGTGCTCCTTTGCTTGGAGCCACACAACTCTAGTCTCTGCCTTTGTTATCACATAGTATTCTCCCTGTGTGTCTCTGTCTTCCTGGAGCCTTTGACCATCTTCTTATAAGGACACCCAGATTGGAATAGGGGTCCACCCTACTCCAGTATGACCTCAGATTAACCAAGTGCATCTTCAGTGACCCTATTTCCAAATAAGGTCACATTTCTAGCTATTCAGTGTTAGGACTTCAACTTATCTCTTTTGGGGAGGGAAGAGGCATAATTCAACCCACAACATGCTGTTAGGGGTTTTCTGTGTTGTTTCAATACTTGCCACTCATCGGTGCTGTTTGGTGGATGTTGATATCAGTCTTGCAGCTTGCACCCCTCAAAACTGGACCTTCAGCATGTTAGTCTGGCATTGGCATTGGCATTGTTGTGACTTTAGAAAGAGATATAGACAAACAATGACAAATACACAGGAAAATGTGACATAGGCATGTGATATGGGAATCAATGAGGAAGTGACAGTTTTTAAACAAGAGGTAGATGCTTTAATCCTAGAAAGTATTTCATTAATCTTCCATTTTATGTCATTACACCCAGAAGAGGCATATGGCTCTGCTGTCTCTCATCTCAGTGCATGTACAAACCTACCATGCCCTGAAGGGTAGGATGTGGTCTTCTTCATCTTTGTACCCCACACAGCTCAAGCACAATGCCTGGTACACTGTAGATGCTTAGCAAATGTGGAGCTTGAAGTCTCGGAGCCTGGACTGTGTTTCTCAGTCCAGCAGCTGTTTTACGTGGGGCCAGTACTGGAGAAATGGATGAGTGATGCCTTAGCTGTACTGATAGCTCAGATCTGCTCCTGCCATGAACTACAGGGAAAATAGCCTTGTTTTGATGAAGGACCCCACAGTTTCTGCACAACCTCCCACAGGCCATAATGGGAGAAGGGTTGGATTTAGGGTTTAGGTGTTGCTCATCATTTCAGAGAAATAGAGGTTCTTGCTATACACCACCTTCCCACACCACCTTGTACCTCGTCCTGCCCTTGTTTCAGGTGAATATGGAAGATTCTGTCTTGGGAGCTCTGCTATGCACAGACTGCAAACTTTCTCGGGTCCATTAACACCATCCTGATACGTTAAGGGGAACATCTCAAATTGCACCTCTAAGGGGACAATGCATTCTTGAAGTCTGATGAAGAACTTTTTTTTTTCCCTTTATTTATGTGGCATCCCCACTCCTGTTCAGAGGATGTTGGCAGTGTTTTTGCTTAAGGTAGAATTGAGGTTGTAGATGATACTGGTTTCAACACTTCAATAACAATTTTAATCCATTACTTAAAACTCCTGACACAAGTGAAAAGCTTGATTTCCTTAAGGTTGTACCTCTAGTTTGAAAGAATGTCAGATTAATGACTCATATATCCTGGTTGAATTTGTTTTTTAATTAATGAGTTGAAAATTCTAAAATTTAATCAATGGGCTCTTATTGCAGAGAAGGTTCTGTATTCCAAGTAATTTACAGTTTATATAGTCTGCTCACTTGGATAAGGCTGCAGGTTATGTTATAGGAACAAATGAATGATTAAAATATAAGTTATCTAGGATGTCTTCAGCAGTTCACATTCCGGCTTCCTTGTGTTTAGTACATTTCTACCGACTGTCTCTCTATACTACAATATGAATGAAAATATATTATGTGTATGAGTGACATATTTGTGGATATATGTTTAACTTTAAAAACTGATATTTCTTCATGTAGAAGGCAATTTTTATGTCCTTTTTGCTTTTCTGTAGTTTCTAAAGCTTCTATGGTCAATACTTATTACATATAGAATCAGGAAAACAATGACTGTTATTCGTAAACCTATAATGACTTTTCAGAAAAAATTCTTAAAACTATGCCACAAATAAGCATTTACTATTGATTATCAGAGATTATTGAAGTTGAGAATAGTAAAGAATGATTCTATCTCTAGGCTTCCCGAAAGAGAACTAGACTCACATCTGCCATTGAGAAATTATGTAAACTAAGCAAGCATTCGGGAAGAAATGAATCATTTACTTACCCATGAATGGGTTTGAGCAAAGACTCTGTGCCAGTTGTATGGCAAGACTGGAGTCTGGGTGGGAGATAGACTCAGTGGTAGGCTCCTTCCACATTAGTGGAAAAGCTAACTAGCTCTTCCCAGGGGCTCAATATCGTTGTATAGAGGGCGTTCAGAAATATCTTTTGTGCGCGCATTTCAATTATCACAATGACTGGGCTTACTACTGACCTCCGTCAAAATACCATATTCATTAATCCTTTCACCAACTTACGGAGGAAGATATAAAATGGAATCAAACACATATAAATCAAGGATAGGACATTCAAGTTATGCACAAGACAAGGGAACAGAACCCCCCAATCTCAGCCCTCTTGGACTGCATTGATTCAACGAGGCAGAGAGGTAAACAAGAGGAAAAGGTACATCATCTCTGGCTTCAGTTCTAAACCATTTGCTAGTTTTTCTTTTATGTTTCTTTTATGTCTTAGCATGTTGTCTTTACATGTTTCCATGGAGAGTGCTGTTCAGGCTTGTATTGACAGTCACAGGGCAGAACTGTCACATCTACTCTGGTGCTGTGGGGCCAGGCATCCTGCAGTAGGTGGGCTAATCACAGGCCAAGAAGAGCTTTCCCTCCAAAATACCAGGAGGATTCTGTTGAGCGGCAACAATAGACTCTGCTGAGTGGGGTTTCCATGAGCATAGAGGAGGGTGAAGATCTCCCAAGTCAAGCTAGGTATTGTACTAAGAATGAAGGATAGGCCTTATTTCTCTCTTTCTTTCTTTTCTTTTCTTTTTTTTTTTTTTTTTTTTTTTTGAGACGGAGTTTCGCTCTTGTTACCTGGGCTGGAGTGCAATGGCGCAATCTCGGCTCACCACAACCTCCACCTCCTGGGTTCAGGCAATTCTCCTGCCTCAGCCTCCCCAGTAGCTGGGATTACAGGCACACGCCACCATGCCCAGCTAATTTTTTGTATTTTTAGTAGAGACGGGGTTTCACCATGTTGACCGGGATGGTCTCGATCTCTTGACCTCATGATCCACCTGCCTCAGCCTCCCAAAGTGCTGGGATTACAGGCGTGAGCCACCATGCCCAGCCAGGATAGGCCTTATTTCTAACCAGAGAGAGCTAGTTAGCTTTTCCACTAATGTGGAAGGAGCTAGTCCACATGAAAGCTAACTTCTTCTCTTTCTAGTATGCAAAAGATGCCCTGAAAAGAGGCCTAAGAGATAGTGGTAACATTTTCAATGCTAACAGTTATGAGGTACTTATCAGATGCCAGGCATTGTGAATAATCACCCAAGATCCTATCACCTTAATAGGCACAGCCCCCATCTTCACCCACCCCCTTATTATATTAAAAAACAAAATACATCTGAGAAACAAAGCCTGACTTGCCCTGTGCTTCTAAATAAGTAGTAGTACGGTCCTGTCTTTCTAAATAAATGAGCAGGTTGGTAGCTGGTACCCATGGGACAGAAGGATTATAGTCTGAGAAGTGGGTTCAGTGACACTACTCCATTGGGAGAGAAACATGTCACCACATGTTTTGGGGATGCACTTGCATGTCTCTTCTTCCCCCCATCCCAGCAGTGGTTGTACAGAAGCTATCACCACCACCTGCTTTTTATCTTTACTGTCATTATATTTACTCTGACTCTTCAGGTACTTTTCCTGTGCTCATTTCATCTAAAACAAAAATTCACAACAGAGTCTAATCCAGCCTACCTCAAGGCCAAATCTCACAAGATCCACTTCTTTGCTTCTTAAAATGTTATATACATGGAGGGGAGGACTCAAGATGGCACTGTGAGAACAACCCAGGATTGAAGCTCTCACTGGACGCACGGAGAGGGTGAGTCGGGGAAGCATTTCCAGACGGATCTTAGTTGCCCACAGAACGGGGAAATTCCCAGGTATAAAAGAGATGCGCGACGCCAGGAAGACGTCTCCGCTGGCGTAGCTGGCAGCCGGTGTGGCTCCGGCCTGCGCTGGAGTGCAGAGGCGCTCCACAGCACTCCATACAAAAGCGCACTGTTACAGGTGCCCTGTTGAACCGGCAAACTAAGACCCGAGAGGGCTGAACTTGAGACTGAACGGGTCTTGAACTGTGACCAAGCTCAGGAAATCCCAGGGACTCAGCGTTTGGGGGAGCGCAGTGCGACAAAAAAAAAACGGCGATTCCAAATGCTCCTGGTGAATAGGTTTTTTTTTTTAAGGCGCAGCTCCGCGGGGGTGGGGCATCAGCCATTACCGAGGCAATCAACCCCTACTGAGGTACACGCCCATTGCTGACGCAGCCTGCCGCTGCCGAGGCAACCAGGTACAATAGAGAGACTCCGCCGCAGGGCGTAGCCCATGGCAACAGGGCGGAGACCACAGCAGAAGGGCGGAGCCTGCAGGAAAAGGGCGAACCTCACACCAGCAGGGCGGAGCCTCGGCAGGGAAAAAGTGACTAGACTGCCTCCTAGCTGGGCAGGACAGTGAGGCGGACACTCACAAGGAAAGCCCCAACCCCCCCCAGACAGAGCATCTGAGGAAAAAAAGGGGTTTTCTTACGAGTTAGGTTGCAGCAGAACTAAACATAGCAGCCTAGCAGCCCTGAATGAACAACAGAGCTCACAGCTCAGCACTTGAGCTCCTACAGACTGTCTCCTCAAGTAACTCCCTGACCCCTCTATATCCATAAGACTGACATTCGGCAGACATCATCCTGGGACAAAGATAGCAGAAAAAGAAACTGGTAGCATCCCTCGCTGTTCCGCAGCCGCTACAGGTGCACCCCAGACAAGCAGGGCCTGGAGTGGACCTCAGCAGTCATACAGCGAAGGGGCTAGACTGGTAGAAGGAAAACCAAGTAGCAGAAATACTCCATCATCAACAATCTGGGTGTCCACCCAGAGATGCAATCAAAAAGTCAGCAACTACACAGACGACAGGTGGATAAATCCACAAAGATGGGAAGAACCCAGAGCAAAAAGGAGGAAAACACCCGAAACCAGAACACCTCGCCACCTAGAAAGGACCAAAACTCCTCACCAGCAAGGGAACAAAGCTGGACGGAGAACGACTGTGACGAAATGACGGAATTAGACTTCAGAAGGTGGATAATGAGAAACTTTTGTGAGCTAAAAGAACATGTTTTAAATCAACGCAAAGAAACTAAGAACCTTGAAAAAAGATTTGAGGAAATGATAACAAGAATGGATACCTTAGAGAGGAATATGAATGAATTAAAGGAGCTGAAAAACACAATACGAGAACTTCGCGAAACATGCACAAGTTTCAATAGCCGAATTGACCAAGCAGAAGAAAGAATATCAGAAGTCGAGGATCAACTAAATGAAATAAAACAAGAAACCAAGACTAGAGAAAAAAGCGCAAAAAGGAAGGAACAAAGTCTCCAAGAAATGTGGGACTATGTGAAGAGACCTAACCTACGTTTGATAGGCGTACCAGAATGTGATGAAGAGAATGAATCCAAGCTGGAAAATACTCTTCAGGACATTATCCAGGAAAATTTCCCCCACCTAGCAAGACAGGCCAACACTCTATTGCAGGAAATACAGAGAACATCACAAAGATATTCCGCAAGAAGAGCAACCCCAAGGCACATAATCGTCAGATTCAACAAGGTTGAAATAAAGGAGAAAATACTAAGGGCAGCCAGAGAGAAAGGTCGGGTCACCCACAAAGGGAAGCCCATCAGACTCACAGCAGATCTCTCGGCAGAAACTACAAGCCAGAAGAGACTGGGGGCCAATATTCAACATCCTTAAAGAAAAGAACTTTCAACCCAGAATTTCATATCCAGCCAAACTGAGCTTCAGAAGTGAAGGAAAAATAAAATCCTTTGCGAACAAGCAAGTACTCAGAGATTTTGTCACCACCAGCCCTGCTTTACAAGAGCTCCTGAAAGAGGCACTACACATAGAAAGGAACAACCAGTACCAACCATTCCAAAATCACACTAAATGCTAAAGAGCATCAACATAATGAAGAATCTACAACAAATAACAGGCAAAACAGCCAGCTAGCTTCAAAATGGCAGTGTCAAATTCACACATAACAATATTTACCCTAAATGTAAATGGACTAAATGCACCAATCAAAAGACACAGACTGGCAAATTGGATAAAAATCCAAAACCCATCAGTGTGCTGTATCCAGGAAACCCATCTCACATGCAAGGATACACAAAGGCTCAAAATAAAGGGATGGAGGAAGATTTACCAAGCAAATGGAGAGCAAAAGAAAGCAGGAGTTGCAATTCTCATCTCTGATAAAATAGACTTTAAAGCAACAAAGATCAAAAGAGACAAAGAAGGCCATTACATAATGGTAAAAGGATCGATACAACAAGAAGAGCTAACGATCCTAAACATATATGGACCCAATGCAGGAGCACCCAGATACATAAGGCAAGTTCTTAATGACTTACAAAGAGACTTAGACTCCCACACAATAATAGTGGGAGACTTTAACACTCCACTGTCAATATTAGACAGATCAAACAGACAGAAAATCAACAAGGATATCCAGGGCTTGAACTCAGACCTGGAGCAAGCAAACCTGATAGACATTTACAGAACTCTCCACCCCAAATCCACAGAATATACATTCTTCTCAGCACCACATCACACCTACTCTAAAATTGACCACATAATTGGAAGTAAAGCACTGCTCAACAAATGCAAAACAACTGAAATCATAACAAACAGCCTCTCAGACCATAGTGCAATCAAGTTAGAACTCAGAATTCAGAAACCGACCCAGAACCGCACAGCTTCATGGAAACTGAACAACTGGCTCCTGAATGTTGACTGGATAAACAACGAAATGAAGGCAGAAATAAAGAAGTTCTTCGAAACCAATGAGAACGAAGACACAACATGCCAGAATCTCTGGGACACATTTAAAGCAGTCTCTAGAGGAAAGTATATAGCAATAAGTGCCCATATGAGAAGAATGGAGAGATCCAAAATTGACACCCTATCGTCAAAATTGAAAGAGCTAGAGGAGCAAGATCAAAAAAACTCAAAACCCAGCAGAAGACAAGAAATAACTAAGATCAGAGCTGAACTGAAGGAGATTGAGACACGAAAAACCCTTCAAAAAATCAATAAATCCAAGAGCTGGTTTTTTTGAAAAGCTCAGCAAAATAGACCACTAGCCAGATTGATTAAAAATGAAAGAGAGAACAACCAAATAGATGCAATAAAAAATGATAAAGGGGAAATCACCACAGATTCCACAGAAATTCAAACCATCATCAGAGAATATTACAAACAACTCTATGCACATAAACTAGTAAACCTGGAAGAAATGGATAAATTCCTGGACTCCTGTGTCCTCCCAAGTCTAAACCAGGAGGAAGCTGAAACTATGAATAGACCAATAACAAGGTCAGAAGTCGAGGCAGCAATTAAGAGCCTACCACACAAAAAAAGCCCAGGTCCAGACGGGTTCACAGCCGAATTCTACCAGACACACAAAGAGGAGCTGGTACCATTCCTTCTGAAACTATTTCAAATAATCCAAAAAGAAGGAATTCTACCCAAATCATTCTACGAGACCAATATCATCCTGATACCAAAACCCGGCAGAGACCCAACAAGAAAAGAAAACTTCAGGCCAATATCCATGATGAACATAGATGCAAAAATCTTCAATAAAATATTGGCAAGCCGATTGCAACAGCAAAACAAGAAACTTATTCATCATGATCAAGTAGGATTCATCCCGGGGATGCAAGGCTGGTTCAACATACGCAAGTCTATCAACGTAATTCACCACATAAACAGAACCAAAAACAAAAACCACATGATTATCTCAATTGACGCAGAGAAGGCATTCGACAAAATTCAACAGCCATTTATGCTAAAAACCCTCAATAAACTCGGTATCGATGGAACGTATCTCAAAGTAATAAAAGCTATTTATGACAAACCAACAGCCAATATCATACTGAATGGGCAAAAACTGGAAGCATTCCCTTTGAAATCCGGCACTAGACAAGGATGCCCTCTGTCACCACTCCTATTCAATATAGTACTGGAAGTTCTAGCCAGAGCAATCAGGCAAGAAAAAGAAATAAAGGGTATTCAAATAGGAAAGGAGGAAGCCAAATTGTCTCTATTTGCAGACGACATGATAATATACCTGGAAGACCCCATTGCCTCAGCCCAAAAACTCCTGAAACTGATAAGCAACTTCAGCAAAGTCTCAGGATATAGAATCAATGTCCAAAAATCACAAGCCTTCCTCTACACCAATAACAGACTTAAAGAGAGCCAAATCAAGAACGAACTGCCGTTCACAATTGCTACAAAAAGAATAAAATACCTTGGAATACAACTCACAAGCAACGTAAGGGACCTCTTCGGGAAAACTACAAACCACTGCTCAACAAAATCAGAGAGGACACAAACAGTTGGAGAAACATTCCACGTTCATGGTTAGGAAGAATTAATATCGTGAAAATGGCTATACTGCCCAAAGTAATTTACAGAACCAACGCTATCCCCATCAAGCTACCATTGACTTTCTTCACAGAACTGGAAAAAACCACCTTGAACTTCATATGGAACCAAAAGAGAGCCCGCATAGCCAAGTCAATTCTAAGCAAAAAGAACACAGTGGGAGGCATCACACTACTGGATTTCATACTATACTATAAGGCTACAGTAATCAAAACAGCATGGTACTGGTACCAAAACAGAGATATAGATCAATGGAACAGAACAGAGGCATCAGAGGCAACACAACATAGCTACAACCATACAATCTTTGATAAACCTGACAAAAACAAGCAATGGGGAAAGGATTCCCTGTTCAACAAATGGTGCTGGGAAAACTGGCTAGCCATGTGCAGAAAGCAGAAACTGGACTCCTTCCTGACACCTTACACCAAAATTAACTCCAGATGGATTAAAGACTTAAACATAAGACCCGGCACCATAAAAACCCTAGAAGGAAATCTAGGCAAAACCATCCAGGTCATAGGAGTAGGCAAGGACTTCATGAACAAAACACCAAAAGCATTGGCAACAAAAGCCAAAATAGACAAATGGGACCTAATGAAACTCCACAGCTTCTGCACAGCAAAAGAAACAGTCTCTAGTGTGAATCGGCAACCAACAGAATGGTAAAAAATTTTTGCAGTTTACCCATCTGACAAAGGGTTGATATCCAGAATCTACAAAGAACTCAAACGGATTTACAGGAAAAAAACAAACAAGCCCATTCAAAAGTGGGCAAAGGATATGAACAGACACTTTACGAAAGAAGACATATATGAGGCCAACAATCATGAAAAAATGCTCATCGTCACTGGTCATCAGAGAGATGCAAATCAAAACTACATTGAGATACCATCTCACGCCAGTTAGAATGGCGATCATTAAAAAATCTGGAGACAACAGATGCTGGAGAGGATGTGGAGAAAAAGGAACACTCTTACACTGTTGGTGGGAGTGTAAATTAGTCCAACAATTGTGGAAGACGGTGTGGCGATTCCTCAAGGCCTTAGAAATAGAAATCCCATTTGACCCAGCAATCCCATTACTGGGCATATATCCAAAGGTCTATAAATCATTCTACTACAAGGACACATGCACACGAATGTTCATTGCAGCACTGTTTACAATAGCAAAGACCTGGAATCAACCCAAATGCCCATCGATGATAGACTGGATTGGGAAAATGTGGCACATATACACCATGGAATATTATGCAGCAATCAGAAATGATGAGTTCGTGTCGTTTGTAGGGACATGGATGAATCTGGAGAACATCATTCTCAGCAAACTGACCCAAGAACAGAAAATGAAACACTGCATATTCTCACTCATAGGTGGGTGATGAAAAATGAGAACACATGGACACAGAGAGGGGAGTACTAAACACTGGGGTCTATAGGGGGGAAAGGGGAGGGCCAGTGGGAGGGGGAGGTGGGGAGGGATTGCCAGGGGAGAAATACCAAATGTGGGTGAAGGGGAGAAAGCAAACAAAACACACTGCCCTGTGTGTACCTATGCAACTGTATTGCATGCTCTGCACATGTACCCCAAAACCTAAAAGCAATAATAAATAAATGTTATATACATAACATAAAACTTAATATTTTAACCATTATTAAATGTACAACTCAATGGCATTAAGTGCATTCACATTGTGCAACCATCACCGTTCATCTCCAGAAGCTTGCCATCATTCCAAACTGAAGCTCTATGGCCATTAAATAGTAACTCCCCATTCCTTTCCTCCCCCCAGCCCCTAGCAACTACCACTTTACTTTCTGTCTCTGAATTTGATGACTCTAAGTACCTCATATAAGTGGAATCATCCAGTAGTTTGCCTTTTGTGTCTTACAACAGTAGTCTTCAACCTTTTTGGCACCAGGGACAAGTTTTGTGAAAGACAGTTTTTCCACTTACGGTGTTGAGGGAGAGATGATTTCAGAATGAAACTGTTCCACCTAAGATCATCAGGTTTAAGGTCTCATAAGGAGAACACAACCTAGACCCCTCCCAAGTGCGGTTCACAATCAGGTTCGTGCTCCTGTGAGAATCTAATGCTGTCACTGAGCTTTTGTGGAGCCCATCCATGGCCTGAAGGTTGAGGACCCCTGTCTTACCAAATACATTTTAAACATTTAAATTTTACCCCAGTTTATGCTGAAAGTGGTTTGCTGTATCTTACCAAAAGACTTTCACTAACATAAAAAGATACATAGAAATAAAATTTCAAATTGAAATAGAAAAATATAAACTAAGTGTAATGCAAAAATGCACCCTGCGGAACGACACAATCCCAGACATTGGACCACACATTTATATCTGGGTTCCTTAATGGCCAACGCAGAATTACATAATTCTGATAGATAAAATAATGACTTCCAAGCAAAGCAGGTATTTCAGGGTACTTTAATTCTGAAAGACTTTTCCCCCTTTCATTCTTTGCAAGGGAACAGTAATGTGGGGGACTGTATCCTTGATGATAGCCCCTAGTATTTCACAGGACTGCTCCTCAAAACGCATAACTCCACAAGAGCTCTGAGAAATGCCTTGAGAATGAAGCCAAGGAAGCATGGCTCATGTTGACATTGCTTATCTATACAGTCATTTAACAACAGTTCATCAAGTCACCTATGAGCATGGATTACAAAGGCAAATGAGATGCAATTCTTAGGGCCCCCAACCCCCAGACTGATACCAGACCAATACTGGTCCGCAACCTGTTAGGAACCAGCATGGTTCCTAACAAATCAGTGGCAGCATTAGATTCACATAGAAGCGTGAACCCTGTTGTGGATTGCATGTGTGAGGGATCTGCGGTTATGTACTCCTTGTGAGAACCTAATGCCTGGTCCCAAAACCATCCACCTCCTTACCAGTTCATGGAAAAGTTGTCTTCCACAAAACCTTTCTGGTACCAAAAAAGTTGGGGACTGCTACTTTTGATGATTGGTCTAGATTCAGGATCAGGAAATCTAGGTTCCATGTCCTTTAACGTCCTTACATATCATTTTCTTCAGTCCAGCTTCTGAGAGATGTTGGGCATCTAAAAGGTGTCTTCTCTGGCAAGGATCTTCTATGTGGTGGATTATTGTGAGCTCCACAAACCTTAAAGCACAAACCAGCAGACTGGTGGCTTCCTCTGCCCAGGTGAGACCTCCCACAGGGAGTGAGTCATAAAAGATGTCAGGCAAAGCCAAAGAAAGATGCATTTGCCTTTTGACTTAAGAATCTGTGGTAGGGGAAGAAGCACAGGAAGAAGAGAGTCATTTTGACATTCTCATCTGCAGTAGGAGTCACCTCCCAGCTTTCCTGACCTGACTTGTTCCCTACAGTAATCTCCTGGATGTAGAAGTCCCTCAGGCCCCTAGGGAAACCAAGGATCTTGTTGGGGTTGGAGTCAGAATGTGAGCCATCACAGAGATGGCTGGATCGGGGACTCGGACAATTATGTGGGGTGCACTAGTTGGTGGTTAGGAGGGATGGCAGGTCAGAAATGAAGACAGGCGAGCTGAAAATGGGAGATGTGGAAATGCAGTCCATCCTGATAGCTCTTCTCGGGAGTTTGACCATAGAAAATGGAGTAAAAGCTGGGGAAGTGGTGGGATCAAGGAAAGGTTGTCGGTTTATTTACCTTGAGTGATTTTAGAACATGTGTGATGATTCAGTAGAAAGGGAGAAATTGCGGTGGCTCAAGCCTGTAATCCCAGCACTTTGGGAGGCCGAGGCGGGTGGATCAGGAGGTCATGAGATCGAGACCATCCTGGTCAACATGGTGAAACCCCGTCTCTACTAAAAATACAAAAAATTAGCTGGGCACGGTGGTGCGTGCCTGTAATCCCAGCTACTCAGGAGGCTGAGGCAGGAGAATTGCCTGAACCCAGGAGGCGGAGGTTGCGGTGAGCCGAGATCATGCCATTGCACTCCAGCCTGGGTAACAAGAGCGAAACTCCATCTAAAAAAAAAAAAGAAAGGGAGAAATTGATGATTGGGGCACGGCACAAGGGTAAACTCCAGGTGTGAGGCTCTTAGGAATCTAAGGAGCTGGGACTCACTCAGAGCAGGAGTGAGCATGAGTGGCTGGTTTCTGATGGAAGGGAATGTCCCAGTATTTTCAGAGGTTTGGGAGCAGGTTGTAGATGTGGAGGAGGCTGGGGTGGAGAGATGAGGCACTTGCACTTGGTGCCTCATTTTCTCATAGAGGGTGGTTCGGAAGTTTGAGAAGACAGGACATGAAAGAGTTGTCTCAGGAAACAAGAATTTTCTTGGTCATTTATTGGTATTTTTTAGTTATTTGCTTTGGGGTGTGGCATGGTGAAATCATTTCTTGCCTTTTACAGGGTACAGCATCTGCAGGGTCACGAGGGAGCTTGCCAGCTCTCTGGTGGGGACACCTAAATCTGAACTGGGAGTAGAAACTAGAGCCAGACTCTCTGCTGGACAAACACAAAGGAATCTCTGGTCAGAATGGCATTTCCATTCAAAGTCTGTGGCACTTGTTTAACGGGAAACCAGCCGGTTTGGTTGTGCGATTTTTCTGTAGCATATTCAGTGGCACAGGGGCCACATGCAGAAAGTGGGCTGTCGGGCTTGCCTGGGGCAAGCATCAGGATAGGTGCTTAGTGCACTAAGTTTTAACCTTATTGCTGTATTATGTGCATTTTATTTATTTTTATTTTATTTTATTATTTTTTGGGTGGGAGACAGTCTTACTCTGTCACCCAGGCTGGAGTGCAGTGTTATGATCTTGGCTCACCGCAACCTCTGCCTCTTGGGTTCAAGCAATTCTCATGTTTCAGCCTTCCAAGTAGCTGGGACTATAGATGCACACCACCACACCCAGCTAATTTTTTGTATTTTAGTAGACATGGCGTTTCACCATGTTGCCCAGGCTGGTCTTGAACCCCTGACCTCAGACAATTCATCCACCTTGGCTATGATTACAGGCATGAGCCACCATGCCCAGCCTGCATTTTAAAAAATAAGTTTTTGCTGAGTACTGTTTTACTACGTGTATATATTTTTATGTGTAATATTTTTGTCATTCAATTCAAAATATATTCAGATTTCTTTTGTGATTTCTTCTTTAACTTGTGGGTTATTTAAAAGTGTGTTTTTAACATTTCCAAGCATGTAGAGATATCTTGGTTATATTTCTATTACGGATTTCTAACTTATTTGGATAGGTAACAGAGAACTCTTCTGTATTATTTCAATCCTGTGAAGTGTTTTGAGACTTGCTGTGTGGTCCAGTTTATGGCTAGTTCTTGTAAACATGGTATGTTATTTTTTTTAATGTATATTGTATAGTTGTTGGATATAGGGACATATATAGAGGGAGATACAGATATCCTTCCACAGGCAAGGTTTATTAATGATATTAATAAACCTTTCCTATATTCTTTATGATCTTTTAATTTACCTGTTAAATCCTTTTTAAAAAAGGTATGTTAAAAAATATTCATATTTTGAGTTCCAGGGCTGGGACCTGCTTTCTCATTTGGTATTTTGACAGAATGTACAAGAGAAATTAGAACTTTTTACTGAGAAAATTCTGACTGGTTACAAATTGAAGGAGAAGCTCAAATTATCCCGACTCTCACAAAAACATGAGTTGGTAGGTTTTAAAAACTGAGACTCAACCTAATGTTACCAGAAGTATGAGGGTTCTGTGTTCTTGTCTTCTTGGAGAAAAGATTTCCACCAAGAGACCATTAGTAAAGTCAGCAAAAGGTTCATTAAGGAAATAGGAGTGTGCACCAGGAGAAGTGCAGGATGGCCTGGCTGGGAGCAGTCCCAGGAGTTCTGGGTTGTGGGTTTTTATTATGTTGGACTCTTCCTGCCTCTGTCTCAAGTCTCTGCCTTTGTCTTATCTAGTTTCCCCCTCCTGTCTTAAGTCTCCACCTTCGTCCCCATCTAGTTCCCACCCAGGTTTGTGGGCTTCTGCTTTACTCTCAGTTGATGCACATGTGCAGGGCCCAGTGATCAATAGGAATCCTATCTAATGGCAGTGTTGCTCATTACCACCATCCCTGGAAGGTTCTGTAGCAGTCCAATCTATATTTATTGCCTCTGTATATCTCTTAGAAATTTCCCTTGGCCCTTCTTATCAGCATGTAGCTACGTTCTGACAGGTTAATTACAGAGTAAGTGCTTGCTGGCACCTTAAGGGATGTTTCAGGGCATTCCCTTTCCTGCCTCTCTGCTCATATCTAGTAGCATGTTGTGGTTGTTTGCTGAGGCCTGAGGTTTTCTAGAGTTTTCTCCCCCAGAGGCTCCCCTTCCTGCTACTGTCTAGCTATCTGACTACTCTCACACTAAGGACCTTTCAATTCTACTCTTTAACTTTATAGATCTGAGGTTTGAAGAAGAGCATGTCAATCACAGTTGTTGACAGAAATCTGGAATTAGAACTCAATACTCTTTCCATTCCTGTACTCCTTTAGCACCTAGTAGTTTACTATGTAGCATATTTTAAGATTGAAATATTTCCACTTGAATATTAAGAAACTCTTGCCTATGCATTCTTATGTCAAAGAAAAACTCGCAATGAAGTTTGTGGAATTTTTAAGAAATAGATAAAATTTAAATGGTACATATTAAAATTAAAATATAGAGCACACCTAAATCTGTCCTTTGAGGAAATTTTGTAGTATTAAATTTATGTAATTGAATATAAAAGAATAAGGAAAATTGAGCTAGGCCTCTAACTTAGTAACTAGTAACTTCAAAGAGTAACAGTAAAATACATCTAAAAGAAAGCAGAAAGAATGAAATAAAAGATGAAAGCACAAATTAATTTAAGTGGAAAAGCTCAAGAGAATGAGAAGATAGGCCACAATTTGGGAGAAAATATTTACAAAACATACATCTGATAAAGGACTTACCCAAAATATACAAAGAACTCTTAAAACTCAACCATAAGAAAATAAACAACCTAATTTAAAAGAGCAAAGACCTTCATAAACACCTCACCAAAAAAGATGTATAGATGTCAAATAAGCATATGAAAAGATATTTCACATCATCTGTTACCATGAAAACACAAATTAAAACTCTTTTCCATTGCATGTGATACAAATTCAAAGAGCTAGCTTCCTCAAATTATAAAAGTTAATACAAAACAAAGATATTAAAATAGAAAAAGGACATGTGAAACGAGTAGCTTACAGTCAAGGAAATAGCTGTGAATCACAAGAAAAGATGTTTAGTTTATGTTATAACTGAAGCAATACAACTCAAAATGAAAAATCATTTTTCATCTATAAAATTAACAAAACATTTAAGTTTAATGAGACCCAGTATTGATACATGTATGTGGGAAAACAGGCAATCTATTACATAATTACTGGAAATATAAGTGGTGCAAACTTTTAGAGGACAGTTTACATGTACTTTTCATTTCTAAATATTGACTAAACTTGACCAACTTACAAAAGAGTGGCAAAGATACAAATAAGTACAGTGGTGCTTATTAAAGCATTGTTTCTAATGCCCAAGAAAAACTGGAAACTATATAAATGTTCCTTAATCAAGGACCAGTTTTACAAATTAAGATATGCATTCCATGAAATACTGAAATAGATCCATCTCTTCTGATGGGAGAAGGGC
The DNA here is from genome assembly GCF_049354715.1 of Callithrix jacchus. Classification (NCBI taxonomy): domain Eukaryota; kingdom Metazoa; phylum Chordata; class Mammalia; order Primates; family Cebidae; genus Callithrix; species Callithrix jacchus. The sequence goes on from NC_133518.1 coordinate 77,887,048, forward strand.
TTTGGAGCCAAACCTCCTGGGTGCAAATCCCAGCCTTGCCATTTACTAGCTGTGTGATATGAGGCAAGTTATTCAGCCTCTCTGTGCCTCAATTCTCTTATGTAAAATGTGCATAGTAGTACCCATTTCAGAGTGTTATTGTTAGGTTTAAATAATAAAATGTTTAAAACGGTGCCACCAGAGAATAATCTTTCAGTAAATATTAATTATTATACATTATTATTAAGTGGCACAAATTCAGGGCATAGACCAGTGTGTAATGTGGTCTCTTCTGTGGAAGAAAGGGGATGGAGTAAATGAGGGAATGAGGAGACAAGAGAGGGAGGGTGGGAGAAAAGCATGGGAATGCTTAAATGTAGAGGGGAAGAGACTTACCATCTTCATTTTACACTTTTGTCTGTATTCCTTGAATTGTCTAACTGTATTGTCAGGAAAGCTAATCTGTGATAGCAAAGAAAACCCAAAGGCTGGGCATGTTCACACCTGTAATCCCAGTAATCTGGGAATCCAAGGCAGGTGGGTCACTTGAGCCCAGGAGTTCAAGACCAGACTGGCCAACATGGTAAACCTCATCTCTACAAAAAATACAAAAATTAGCCAGACATAGTGGTGCATACCTGTAGTCTCAACTGCTCGGGAGGGTGAGGTAGGAGGATCACTTGAGCCTGGGGGTTGAGGCTGCAGTGAGCTGTGATTGCACCACTGCTTTCCAGTGTTGCTCCGACACCAGAGCAAGACCCTGTCTCAAAAAATAAAGATAAAAAATTCCCAAAATGTAATGATTTCAAGAACAAAAAAGTAATTATCTTTCTCAGGGAAGTCCAAGAAGAGTGTTCCAGGTTGGCCAGTATGTATGTTTATGTTTCATACAGTCAGTCAAGGCCTCACAGCTCTGCTATCCCCTAGGAGCAATAGTTTTTGCACTTGGCTGCATATTAGAATCCTTGGCAGAGCTTTGGAAAAAATCACATTGCCCATCCACAAACAATATCAATTAAATCAGAATCCCTGGGGCAGGCCCTAGGCATTAATGTTTACTCCAGAGGATTCCTGTGCAGCCAAATGCTCTAGAGCTTTATCATCTGTCGGTCCTCAGGCCATCTATGATGTAAGCCCTGAGAAGGGCAGGAGAGCATGGAGGAGGACCACCTTCTTTATAAAGGGCTTGGCCCAAAACAGGCACACATCATTTGTGCTCCCAGTCCATTGTCGAGAGCATAATCACATTCTCATGCTCAGCCTGAAGGGGGACTGGCAGCACATGGCTAAAATTCTGTTTCTAGAAAAGAAGGGTAGATGGGATTTTGGTGGTCAGCTGGCAGGCTCTATGGCATAAACCAAGTGAGAGTGCTACCTTACCTTCCCACACAATAAATTACACCACCAGAGGGCAGGATTACAGACTTTTTCTTCATAATTTTCTGTATTTCAGAAGTATAATGTTATTTTTTATGTTAGAAAAACGAAACATAACCTTTTCTCATTGCATGTGACAGCTTACAATACACTGTTGTATGACTTTCTCATTTCAATTAAAGAATAAAAGCATGAGCCCTTTGAATAGTGACTTTGGTACCACATTTTAAAATGTAGTTTAGAAATTTGAGTGTACTTATCCCAAAACACTGCTGAATTCAAGATTCTCTTCCTCCCGAAGTTTATATATGGACAAGCCTCCTGCAGGATCCTCCTCAACTGCTGGTAAGAGAGACTCTAGTGGTCTCTTCTTTCCTCACCCCCAAGCCTCCCAGATTAGCACTTGTAAAATCACTTCTTATGCTGCAGAAGGTAGGTTGTTCTGCCAGGAATTGGCTTGTGCTTTGGAGAAAAGAGCCCTATTTTAAGACACGCCGCAGACTGCCCGTTCTGCTGAAGGAGACATGGGGGTGCTGGGACTTCCACCTGTCAAAACACGATTTGGAGTTCTTTTGGAAAGTGGAATATGCTCAGAGACCACAAAACCCAGTCCCTCCAGAACCTCTTCATTCTCCAGTCAGTTTCACTTCATTTCCCCATTATTTGGAGCTCCTTAATCCTAGAGGTGAGGCCAGGTAACGTGATGGATGTTAGAATGGGAAAGGGCTAGATTTCTTAATTTAGCAGTGAAATCTCCAGAAAGAAGAAGCAGAAGCTGTTGTCAGTAGAGATGAAGGGATTTAAAATGTGTTACCTAGAAGTTGATTATGCAAAGATCACACAGTTTACCATTTAAGCCCCCTTAGACACGAGAGTAAAAGGTAGCACTCTTCATTATACCGGACTGATAGCCACGCCCAGGTTGTCCTGGGCAAGTGGGCTATGTGTTGGCCCCTTTCTAGTTAGGTGGCCCCTTTCATTCACAGACAAGCCATCTTTGGTCTATATTTCTAACTTTTTAGTGTCCAGTGGGCCTGTGACCTACACAGTTATTATGCTAAATCAGGGAAATGCAGCTTCGTCAGGGACAGTTGCCATTAAATCCACTGGGCCAAAGAGTCCTGTTGGCAGCTCACACCTCTGTCAGAGACAGCCCAGACCTTAACCTTAGTGTAGGTACATTTAGCTTTCAGAGCACATATGAGTGCTAAGACAATCAGGACCTGCCGTGCGGGGGGACTCAGGCTTGTAATTCGAGCACTTTGGGAGGCCGAGGCAGGCAGATCACGAGGTCCAGAGATCTAGACCATCCTGGCTAACATGGTGAAACCCTGTCTCTACTAAAAATACAAAAAATTAGCCAGGTGTGGTGGCACACGCCTATAGTCCCAGCTATTCAGGAGGCTGAGGCAGGAGAATTGCTTGAACCCAAGAGGTGAAGTTTGCAGTGAGCTAAGATCGTGCCACTACCTCCAGCCTTGGCAACAGAGTGAGACTCCATCTCAAAAAAAAAAAAATCAGGCCTTTTCCGGGATGTACATAAGAAAGAGCAATGGTTGCCCAAGTTCCATGCATTTGCTAGGTGCACTCATTTTGAGGGGCAGGGATTCTAGAACATTTCATTCCAAGAGCATTTGCAAAAACCAACACAGGATCGGAGAATGCATGTGTGCATGTGTGCTGGCTAAACTGTGGTATAAACTCATACCAGTTAGCCATGCTCAGAAGGCTGGGGACAAGGGTGCTAGAAATACAACATTTTTTTTTTAATTTTTTATTGGATTTTAGGTTTTGGGGTACATGAGCAGAGCATGCAAGACAGTTGCATAGGAACACACATGGCAGTGTGCTTTTCTTTCCTTCTCCCCTTCACCCACATTTGGCATTTCTCCCCAAGCTATCCCTCCCCACCTCCCCCGCCCACTGGCCCTCCCCTTTTCCCCCCAATAGACCCAAGTGTTTAGTACTTCCCTTTCTGTGTCCATGTGTTCTCATTTTTCATCACCCGCCTATGAGTGAGAATATGCGGTGTTTCATTTTCTGTCCTTCTGTCAGTTTGCTGAGGATGACGTTCTCCAGATTCATCCATGTCCCTACAAATGACACAAACTCATCATCTCTGATTGCTGCATAATATTCCATGGTGTATATGTGCCACATTTTTCCAATCCAGTCTATTAACAATGGGTGTTTGGGTTGATTCCAGGTCTTTGCTATTGTAAACAGTGCTGCAGTGAACATTCGTGTACATGTGTCCTTATAGTAGAATGATTTATAGTCTTTCGGATATATACCCAGTAATGGGATTGCTGGGTCAAATGGAATTTCTATTTCTAAGGCCTTGAGGAATCGCCACACTGTCATCCACATTGGTTGAACTAATTTACACTCCCACCAACAGTGTAAAAGTGTTCCTTTTTCTCCACATCCTCTCCAGCATCTGTTGTCTCCAGATTTTTTAATGATCGCCATTCTAACTGGCGTGAGATGGTATCTCAATGTGGTTTTGATTTGCATTTCTCTGATGACCAGTGACGATGAGCATTTTTTCATATGATTGTTGGCCTCATATATGTCTTCTTTCGTAAAGTGTCTGTTCATATCCTTTGCCCACTTTTGAATGGGCTTGTTTGTTTTTTTCCTGTAAATCCGTTTGAGTTCTTTGTAAATTCTGGATATCAGCCCTTTGTCAGATGGGTAAACTGCAAAAATTTTTTCCCATTCTGTTGGTTGCCGATCCACTCTAGTGACTGTTTCTTTTGCCGTGCAGAAGCTGTGGAGTTTGATTAGGTCCCATTTGTCTATTTTGGCTTTTGTTGCCAATGCTTTTGGTGTTTTGTTCATGAAGTCCTTGCCTACTCCTATGTCCTGGATAGTTTTGCCTAGATTTCCTTCTAGGGTTTTTATCATGCCAGGTCTTATGTTTAAGTCTTTAATCCATCTGGAGTTAATTTTAGTGTAAGGTGTCAGGAAGGGGTCCAGTTTCTGCTTTCTGCACATGGCTAGCCAGTTTTCCCAACACCATTTGTTAAACAGGGAATCCTTTACCCATTGCTTGTTTTTGTCCGGTTTATCAAAGATTGTACAGTTGTAGATATGTTGTGTTGCCTCCGGTGCCTCTGTTTTGTTCCATTGGTCTATATCTCTGTTTTGATACCAGTACCATGCTGTTTTGATTACTGTAGCCTTGTAGTGTAGTTTGAAATCCGGTAGTGTGATGCCCCCCACTGTGTTCTTTTTGCTTAGAATTGACTTGGCTATGCGGGCTCTCTTTTGGTTCCATATGAAGTTCATGGTGGTTTTTTCCAGTTCTGTGAAGAAAGTCAATGGTAGCTTGATGGGGATAGCGTTGATTCTGTAAATTACTTTGGGCAGTATAGCCATTTTCACGTTATTCTTCCTAACCATGAACATGGAATGTTTCTCCATCTGTTTGTGTCCTCTCTGATTTCGCTGAGCAGTGGTTTGTAGTTCTCCTTGAAGAGGTCTCTTACGTTCCTTGTGAGTTGTATTCCAAGGTATTTTATTCTTTTTGTAGCAATTGTGAATGGCAGTTTATTCTTCATTTGGCTTTCTTTAAGTCTCTTATTGGTGTAGACGAATGCTTGTGATTTTTGCACATTGATTTTATATCCTGAGACTTTGCTGAAGTTGCTTATCAGTTTCAGAGTTTTTGGGCTGAGGCGATGGGGTCTTCTAGGTATATTATCATGTCGTCTGCAAATAAAGACAATTTGGCTTCCACCTTTCCTATTTGAATACCCTTTATTTCTTTTTCTTGCCTGATTGCTCTGGCTAGAACTTCCAGTACTATATTGAATAGGAGTGGTGAAAGAGGGCATCCTTGTCTAGTGCCGGATTTCAAAGGGAATGCTTCCAGTTTTTGCCCATTCAGTATGATATTGGCTATTGGTTTGTCATAAATAGCTTTTATTACTTTGAGATACATTCCATCGATACCGAGTTTATTGAGGGTTTTTAGCATAAACGGCTGTTGAATTTTGTCAAATGCCTTCTCCGCGTCAATTGAGATAATCATGTGGTTTTTGTTTTTGGTTCTGTTTATGTGGTGAATTACGTTGATAGACTTGCTTATGTTGAACCAGTCTTGCATCCCCGGGATGAATCCTACTTGATCATGATGAATAAGTTTTTTGATTTGCTGTTGCAATCGGCTTGCCAATATTTTATTGAAGATTTTTGCATCTATGTTCATCATGGATATTGGCCTGAAGGTTTTTTTTCTTGTTGGGTCTCTGCCGGGTTTTGGTATCAGGATGATGTTGGTTTCGTAAAATGATTTGGGAAGGATTCCCTCTTTTTGGATTGTTTGAAATAGTTTTAGAAGGCATGGTACCAGCTCCTCTTTCTGTGTCTGGTAGAATTCGGCTGTGAACCCGTCTGGACCTGGGCTTTTTTTGTGTGGTAGGCTCTTAATTGCTGCCTCGACTTCTGACCTTGTTATTGGTCTATTCATAGTTTCAGCTTCCTCCTGGTTTAGGCTTGGGAGGACACAGGACTCCAGGAATTTATCCATTTCTTCCAGGTTTACTAGTTTATGTGCATAGAGTTGTTTGTAATATTCTCTGATGATGGTTTGAATTTCTGTGAAATCTGTGGTGATTTCCCCTTTATCATTTTTTATTGCATCTATTTGGTTGTTCTCTCTTTTATTTTTAATCAATCTGGCTAGTGGTCTGTCTATTTTGTTATCTTTTCAAAAAACCAGCTCTTGGATTTATTGATTATTTGAAGGGTTTTTCGTGTCTCAATCTCCTTCAGTTCAGCTCTGATCTTAGTTATTTCTTGTCTTCTGCTGGGTTTTGAGTTTTTTTATCTTGCTCCTCTAGCTCTTTCAATTTTGATGATAGGGTGTCAATTTTGGATCTCTCCATTCTCCTCATATGGGCACTTATTGCTATATACTTTCCTCTAGAGACTGCTTTAAATGTGTCTCAGAGGTTCTGGCATGTTGTGTCTTCGTTCTCATTGGTTTCGAAGAACTTCTTTATTTCTGACTTCATTTCATTGTTTACCCAGTCAACATTCAAGAGCCAGTTGTTCAGTTTCCATGAAGCTGTGCGGTTCTGGGTTGGTTTCTGTATTCTGAGTTCTAACTTGATTGCACTATGGTCTGAGAGGCTGTTTGTTATGATTTCAGTTCTTTTGCATTTGTTGAGCAGTGCTTTACTTCCAATTATGTGGTCAATTTTTGAGTAGGTGTGCTGTGGTGCTGAGAAGAATGTATATTCTGTGGATTTGGGGTGGAGAGTTCTGTAAATGTCTATCAGGTTTGCTTGCTCCAGGTCTGAGTTCAAGCCCTGGATATCCTTGTTGATTTTCTGTCTGGTTGATCTGTCTAATATTGACAGTGGAGTGTTAAAGTCTCCCACTATTATTGTGTGGGAGTCTAAGTCTCTTTGTAAGTCATTAAGAACTTGCCTTATGTATCTGGGTGCTCCTGTATTGGGTCCATATGTGTTTAGGATCGTTAGCTCTTCTTGTTGTATCGATCCTTTTACCATTATGTAATGGCCTTCTTTGTCTCTTTTGATCTTTGCTGCTTTAAAGTCTATTTTATCAGAGATGAGAATTGCAACTCCTGCTTTCTTTTGCTCTCCATTTGCTTGGTAAATCTTCCTCCATCCCTTTATTTTGAGCCTTTGTGTATCTTTGCATGTGAGATGGGTTTCCTGTATACAGCACACTGATGGGTTTTGGATTTTTATCCAATTTGCCAGTCTGTGTCTTTTGATTGGTGCATTTAGTCCATTTACATTAGTGTTAATATCATTATGTGTGAATTTGATACTGCCATTTTGATGCTTGCTGGCTGTTTTGCCCATTAGTTGTTGTAGATTCTTCATTATGTTGATGCTCTTTAGCATTTAGTGTGATTTTGGAATGGTTGGTACTGGTTGTTCCTTTCTATGTGTAGTGCCTCTTTTAGGAGGTCTTGTAAAGCAGGCCTGGTGGTGACAAAATCTCTGAGTACTTGCTTGTTCACAAAGGATTTTATTTTTCCTTCACTTCTGAAGCTCAGTTTGGCTGGATATGAAATTCTGGGTTGAAAGTTCTTTTCTTTAAGAATGTTGAATATTGGCCCCCACTCTCTTCTGGCTTGTAGTGTTTCTGCCAAGAGATCTGCTGTGAGTCTGATGGGCTTCCTTCTGTGGGTAACTCGACCTTTCTCTCTGGCTGCCCTTAGTATTTTCTCCTTTATTTCAACCTTGTTGAATCTGACGATTATGTGCCTTGGGGTTGCTCTTCTTGCAGAATATCTTTGTGGTGTTCTCTGTATTTTCTGCATTTGAGTGTTGGCCTGTCTTGCTAGGTGGGGGAAGTTTTCCTGGATGATGTCCTGAAGAGTATTTTCCAGCTTTGATTCATTCTCTTCATTCCCTTCGTCTCTTCGTCTGGTACACCTATCAAACGTAGGTTAGGTCTTTTCACATAGTCCCACATTTCTTGGAGACTTTGTTCATTTCTTTTTGTGCTTTTTTCTCTGATCTTGGTTTCTCGTTTAATTTCATTGAGTTGGTCTTCGACTTCAGATATTCTTTCTTCTGCTTGGTCAATTCGGCTATTGAAACTTGTGCATGCTTCACGAAGTTCTCGTATTGTGTTTTTCAGCTCCTTTAATTCATTCATATTCCTCTCTAAGTTATCCATTCTTGTTATCATTTCCTCATATCTTTTTTCAAGTTCCTTAGTTTCTTTTCATTGATTTAATACATGTTCTTTTAGCTCACAAAAGTTTCTCATTATCCACCTTCTGAAGTCTAATTCCGTCATTTCATCACAGTCATTATCCGTCCAGCTTTGTTCCCTTGCTGGTGAGGAGTTTTGGTCCTTTGTGGAAGGCGAGGTGTTCTGGTTTCGCGTGTTTTCCTCCTTTTTGCGCTGGTTTCTTCCCATCTTTGTGGGTTTATCCACTTGTCGTCTGCGTAGTTGCTGACTTTTCGATTGGGTCTCTGAGTGGACACCCAGATTGTTGATGATGAAGTATTTCTGTTACTTGGTTTTCCTTCTACCAGCCTAGCCCCTTCGCTGTACGACTGCTGAGGTTCACTCCAGGTCCTGCTTGTCTGGGGTGCACCTCTAGCAGCTGTGGCACAGTGAGGGATGCTACCAGTTTCTTTTTCTGCTATCTTTGTCCCAGGATGATGTCTGCCAAATGTCAGTCTTTTGGATATAGAGGGGTCATGGAGCTGCTTGAGGAGACAGTCTGTACTTTATATGAGCTCAATTGCTGAGCTGTGAGCTCTGTTGTTCATTTAGGGCTGTTAGGCTGCTATGTTTGATTCTGCTGCAACAGAGCTTATTTAAAAAACCCTTTTTTTCTCACATGCTCTGTGTTGAAGGGTCGGGCTTTATTTTTCAATGTCCGTCGAGGTGTCCTGCCCAGCTAGGAGGCAGACTAGCCACTGTTCGCCTGCCGAGACTCTGCCCTGCTGTTGTGTGATTCACCCTGTTCCTGCAGGCTCTGCTGTGGTCTCTGCCACGCCCTGCGGCGGAGTCTTTTCGTTGTAGCATGTTACCTCAGCAACGGCAGGCTGCGTCAGCAGTGAGCGTGAATCTCAGTAGGGACGGGTTGCCTCGGCAACGGGAGGCTGCGTCAGCAGTGGGCGTGTATCTCAGTTGGGGCGGGTTGCCTCCCTAGTGGTGGATGCCCCTCCCCCACAGAGCGTCTCGGACCGTCTGCTCGGGATAGTTTGAAATCGCGGTTTTGTTCGTCCCACTGGGTACCCCAAACGCTCTGTCCCTGCAATCCCCTGGGCTGGCCTACTGTCCACGTCTCGTTCAGTCTCAAGTCCAGCCCTCTCAAGTCTCAGGTTGCCGGTTCAACAGGGCACCTGGACAAGTGCACCCTGTGGGGATTGCTGGGTAGGGCCGGCCGCCACTGCCCCAGTTGCCGGCTTCGCCAGGCAGATGTACTGCCTGGCGTCCCATGTCTTTTTTATACTTGGGAGTTTCCCCATTCTATGGGCAACAGAGATCAGTCTGGAAATGCAGCTCCAACTCACCTCTTTGCGGATTCAACGAGAGCTCCAATCCTGGGTTGTTCTCACTGCGCCATCTTGAGTATCCCCCCACAACATTTTTCACAGCATTGCATGAGAGAAGATATTTCCATTGCAATACAAAATAACTTCGACTATCTGTGAAGCATATGAGATTCCTTTCAAAAAAATAATTCTAATCATATACAAATTTTTCAAGGTTTTCTAAGAAACTGATTTTACCATATTGAAACAATTTTATTTCTTCCTTTTTTATACATTTCTTTTCTTTCTCTTGTTTTATTGCCCTGGTTAAAAATCTCTAGTGAAAGCTCTAACATGTTGGTCATCACTAACCACCTTGGAAAGTTCCTGATATGAAGGGAAATGCTGTTGCCATTTCACTAGTTTATATGAGAGTGGCTGTAGGGAGTTTTTAAAAGCTCCTTTCCAGAATCTGGAAGTTCCTTCTTGTTCCTACATTGCCAAGAGATTTTAACATGAGTGGGTAGTTTTCCTTCCCCCTTAACTTGGTGAATTACATTAATTAGCTGTCTAAATATTATACTAATTTGCATTCCTGGCACAAACTCAGCTTGGTGTGTATTGTGTTTTTATACTCTGCTTGTATTTATTAGTATTCTTGTGCCTATGTTCACAGGTGAGCTTGGGCTATAATTTTCAAATCTGTTGTTCTTGGTCAGGTTTTAGTTTTTGGTGCTAATGTTACACTTTTCTGATAAATTGAGTAAGGCACTATACCTTCTTTTGTTATTTTCTTTAAAAAAAGTATATAAAATTAAATTAGTTGTTCCTTAATTTGTAGTAGAACTTCCTTGAGACTGTTTCTTTAATGAATGTAGAATTATTCATGTTTTCTATTTTATTTTGAGTTGGTTTCTAGTAAGGAACAGATTCTAGGTGTTTTTTTATTCCATCTAACTTTCCAATTAATTTGCAAACTTATTTACAATATCACCTTATTCTCTAAGTATGTGTGCATCTCTCTGTATCTCTAGTATCATGCCTATTAGTATTTGTAGCTTCTTTATTTCTTTTTTAAGATGGGGGTTATCTTTTTTACTTTGCAAAAAACCAATGTTTGACTTGTTAGATTTTCTCTACTGAATATTTGTTTTCTCTTCTGACTTCTTTTTTTTTTCTTCCACCTACCTCCTTTGGGCTTTTTCTACTCTTCTTTGTCTAGTTTCTGATGATAGAGGCCTTGCTTATTTCAGTCTTTCTTTTTTTCTCACTAAATGCTTCTCTATATATCATAGTAACTAGATATATAGTCATTTTATCATCATTCAATTCTCAGTATTCTAAATTTCTAGTTTGATTTTTTCTTTGACCCATGTGTTATCTAAAAACACATTTTTAAATTAACAAAATATGAGGTTTCTCTAATTGTCTTTTTGTTATTGATTTCAAACTTAATTGCATTGTGCTTAGAGACTGTTCCTGTAGGATACCACTCCTTTGAAATTTATTTAGACTTACCTGCTCATATTATGGTCAGCTTTCCTAAGTATTTTACAGGTGCTTGAAGAGAATATATATTCATGAATTTTTGAGTACAATATCTTATGTATGATATTTATATCAAGTTTGATATTGTGCTACTCAAATCTTCTATAGTCTTGCTCATTTTTTGCCTGCTTGTTATATCAATTTCTAAGAGAGGCATTTTAAAATCTACCACCATAATATATTTTTCTATTTCCCTTTGCAATTTTGTCTGTTTATGCTTTATACATTTTGAGGTCAAGTTATTAGGTACCTACAAGTTCGGAATTGCTATATATTTCTTTTTCACTTTGGCTCTCTGCACTGCATTTTGGAACATTCATTTGCATCTGTCCTTCATTTTACTAATTCTCTGTGAAGTTGTGTTTAATCTCCTATATAACCTATCCTATGTAGTTTTTGCCATTACTTTTATTTTTTTATTTTTTATTGCACTTTAGGTTTTGGGGTACATGTGCAGAGCATGTAATACAGTTGCATAGGTACACACATGGCAGTGTGTTTGGTTTGCTTTCTCCCCTTCACCCACATTTGGCATTTCTCCCCAGGCTATCCCTCCCCACCACCCCTCCCACTGGCCCTCCCCTTTTCCCCCCAGTAGACCCCAGTGTTTAGTACTCCCCTCTCTGTGTCCATGTGTTCTCATTTTTCGTCACTCACCTATGAGTGAGAATATGCGATGTTTCATTTTCTGTTCTTGTGTCAGTTTGCTGAGAATGATGGTCTCCAGATTCATCCATGTTCCTACAAATGACACAAACTCATCATTTCTGATTGCTGCATAATATTCCATGGTGTATATGTGCCACATTTTTCCAATCCAGTCTATTATCAATGGGCATTTAGGTTGATTCCAGGTCTTTGCTATTGTAAACACTGCTGCAATGAAATTCGAGTACATGTGTCCTTATAGTAGAACGATTTATAATCCTTTGGATATATACCCAGTAATGGGATTGCTGGGTCAAATGGAATTTCTATTTCTAAGGCCTTGAGGAATCGCCACACTGTCTTCCACAATGGTTGAACTAATTTAATTTACACTCCCACCAACGGTGTAAAAGTGTTCCTTTTTCTCCACATCCTCTCCAGCATCTGCTGTCTCCAGATTTTTTAATGATCGCCATTCAAACTGGCGTGAGATGGTATCTCAATGTGGTTTTGATTTGTATCTCTCTAATGACCAGTGACAATGAGCATTTTTTCATATAATTGTTGGCCTCATATATGTCTTCTTTCGTAAAGTGTCCATTCATATCCTTTGCCCAATTTTGAATGGGCTTGTTTGTTTTATTCCTGTAAATCCGCTTGAGTTCTTTGTAAATTCTGGATATCAGCCCTTTGTCAGATGGGTAAACTGCAAAAAATTTTTCCCATTCTGTTGGTTGCCAGTTCACTCTAGAGACTGTTTCTTTAGCTGTGCAGAAGCTGTGGAGTTTGATTAGGTCCCATTTGTCTATTTTGGCTTTTGTTGCCAATGCTTTTGGTGTTTTGTTCATGAAGTCTTTGCCTACTCCTATGTCCTGGATGGTTTTGCCTAGATTTGCTTCTAGGGTTTTTATGGTGCCAGGTCTTATGTTTAAGTCTTTAATCCATCTGGAGTTAATTTTAGTGTAAGGTGTCAGGAAGGGGTCCAGTTTCTGCTTTCTGCACATGGCTAGCCAGTTTTCCCAGCACCATTGGTTGAACAGGGAATTCTTTCCCCATTGCTTGTTTTTGTCGGGTTTATCAAAGATTGTATGGTTGTAGATATGTTGTGTTGCCTCTGATGCCTCTGTTCTGTACCATTGGTCTATATCTCTGTTTTGGTACCAGTACCATGCTGTTTTGATTACTGTAGCCTTGTAGTATAGTTTGAAATCCGGTAGTGTGATGCCTCCCACTGTGTTCTTTTTGCTTAGAATTGACTAGGCTATACGGGCTCTCTTTTGGTTCCATATGAAGTTCATGGTGGTTTTTTCCAGTTCTGTGAAGAAAGTCAATGGTAGCTTGATCGGGATAGCGTTGACTCTGTAAATTACTTTGGGCAGTATAGCCATTTTCACAATATTAATTCTTCCTAACCATGAACATGGAATGTTTCTCCATCTGTTTGTGTCCTCTCTGATTTCGTTGAGCAGTGGTTTATAGTTTTCCTTGAAGAGGTCCCTTACGTTCCTTGTGAGTTGTATTCCAAGGTATTTTATTCTTTTTGTAGCAATTGTGAATGGCAGTTCGCTCTTGATTTGGCTTTCTTTAAGTCTGTTATTGGTGTAGACGAATGCTTGTGATTTTTGCACATTGATTTTATATCCTGAGACTTTGCTGAAGTTGCTTATCAGTTTCAGGAGTTTTTGGGCTGAGGTGATGGGGTCTTCTAGGTATACTATCATGTCGTCTGCAAATAGAGACAATTTGGCTTCCACCTTTCCAATTTGAATACCCTTTATTTCTTTTTCTTGCCTGATTGCTCTGGCTAGAACTTCCAGTACTATATTGAATAGGAGTGGTGAAAGAGGGCATTCTTGTCTAGTGCCGGATTTCAAAGGGAATGCTTCCAGTTTTTGCCCATTGGGTATGATATTGGCTGTTGGTTTGTCATAAATAGCTTTTATTGCTTTGAGATACGTTCCATTGATACCGAGTTTATTGAGGGTTTTTAGCATAAAGGGCTGTTGAATTTTGTCAAATGCCTTCTCTGCATCAATTGAGATAATCATGTGGTTTTTGGTGTTGGTTCTGTTTATGTGGTGAATTACGTTGATAGACTTGCTTATGTTGAACCAGCCTTGCATCCCCGGGATGAATCCTACTTGATTATGATGAATAAGTTTTTGATTTGCTGTTGCAATTGGCTTGCCAATATTTTATTCAAGATTTTTGCATCTATGTTCATCATGGATATTGGCCTGAAGTTTTCTTTTCTTGTTGGGTCTCTGCCGGGTTTTGGTATCAGGATGATGCTGGTCTCATAGAATGATTTGGGAAGGATTCCTTCTTTTTGGATTATTTGGAATAGTTTCAGAAGAAAGGGTACCAGCTCCACTTTTGGTGTTGGGTAGAATTCGGCTGTGAACCCGTCTGGACCTGGGCTTTTTTTGTGTGGTAGGCTCTTAATTGCTGCCTCGACTTCTGACCTTGTTATTGGTCTGTTTATAGTTTCAGCTTCCTCCTGGTTTAGGCTTGGGAGGACACAGGAGTCCAGGAATTTATCCATTTCTTCCAGGTTTACTAGTTTATGTGCATAGAGTTGTTTGTAATATTCTCTGATGATGGTTTGAATTTCTGTGGAATCTGTGGTGATTTCCCCTTTATCATTTTTTATTGAATCTATTTGGTTGTTCTTTCTTTTCTTTTTAATCAATCTGGCTAGTGGTCTGTTTATTTTGTTGATCCGTTCAAAAACCAGCTCTTGGATTTATTGATTTTTTGGAGGGTTTTTCCTGTCTCAATCTCCTTCCGTTCAGCTCTGATCTTGGTTATTTCTTGTCTTCTTCTGGGTTTTGAGGGTTTTTATTATCTTGCTCCTCTAGCTCTTTCAATTTTGACGATAGGGTGTCAATTTTGGATCTCTCCATTCTCCTCATATGGGCACTTATTGCTAGATACTTTCCTCTAGAAACTGCTTTAAATGTGTCTCAGAGATTCTGGCATGTTGTGTCTTTGTTCTCATTGGTTTTGAAGAACTTCTATTTCTGTCTTCATTTCATTGTTTATCCAGTCAACATTCAAGAGCCAGTTGTTCAGTTTCCATGAAGCTGTGCAGTTCTGGGTTGGTTTCTGAATTCTGAGTTCTAACTTGATTGCACTATGGTCTGAGAGGCTGTTTGTTATGATTTCAGTTGTTTTGCATTTGCTGAGCAGTGCTTTACTTCCAATTATGTGGTCAATTTTAGAGTAGGTATGATGTGGTGCTGAGATGAATGTATATTCTGTGGATTTGGGGTGGAGAGTTCTGTAAATGTCTATCAGGTTTGCTTGCTCCAGGTCTGAGTTCAAGCCCTGGATATCCTTGTTGATTTTCTGTCTGGTTGATCTGTCTAATATTGACAGTGGAGTGTTAAAGTCTCCCACTATTATTGTGTGGGAGTCTAAGTCTCTTTGTAAGTCGCTAAGAACTTGCCTTATGTATCTGGGTGCTCCTGTATTGGGTCCATATATGTTTAGGATCGTTAGCTCTTCTTGTTGTATCGATCCTTTTACCATTATGTAATGACCTTCTTTGTCTCTTTTGATCTTTGTTGCTTTAAAGTCTATTTTATCAGAGATGAGAATTGCAACTCCTGCTTTCTTTTGCTCTCCATTTGCTTGGTAAATCTTCCTCCATCCCTTTATTTTGAGCCTTTGTGTATCCTTGCATGTGAGATGGGTTTCCTGGATACAGCACACTGATGGGTTTTGGCTTTTTATCCAATTTGCCAGTCTGTGTCTTTTGATTGGTGCATTTAGTCCATTTACATTAGTGTTAATATCGTTATGTGTGAATTTGATACTGCCATTTTGATGCTTGCTGGCTGTTTTGCCCATTAGTTGTTGTAGATTCTTCATTATGTTGATGCTCTTTAGGGTTTAGTGTGATTTTGGAATGGCTCGTACTGGTTATTTTTTTCTATGTGTAGTGCCTCTTTCAGGAGCTCTTGTAAAGCAGGCCTGGTGGTGACAAAATCTCTGAGTACTTGCTTGTTCGCAAAGGATTTTATTTTTCCTTCACTTCTGAAGCTCAGTTTGGCTGGATATGAAATTCTGGGTTGAAAATTTTTTTCTTTAAGGATGTTGAATATTGGCCCCCACTCTCTTCTGGCTTGTAGAGTTTCTGCCGAGAGATCTGCTGTGAGTCTGATGGGCTTCCCTTTGTGGGTGACCTGACCTTTTTCTCTGGCTGCCCTTAGTATTTTCTTTTTTATTTCAACCCTGTTGAATCTGACGATTATGTGCCTTGGGGTTGCTCTTGTTGCGGAATATCTTTGTGGTGTTCTCTGTATTTCCTGTACTTGAGTGTTGGCCTGTCTTTCTAGGTGGGGGAAATTTTCCTGGATAATGTCCTGAAGCGTATTTTCCAGCTGGGATTCATTCTCTTCGTCACATTCTGGTACACCTATGAAATGTAGGTTAGGTCTCTTCACATAGTCCCACATTTCTTGGAGACTTTGTTCATTCCTTTTTGCGCTTTTTTTTCTGATCTTGGTTTCTCATTTTGTTTCATTGAGTTGATCTTCGACTTCTGATATCCTTTCTTCTGCTTGGTCAATTCGGCTATTGAAACTTGGGCATGCTTCGTGGAGTTCTCATATTGTGTTTTTCAGCTCCTTTAATTCATTCATATTCCTCTCTAAGTTATCCATTCTTGTTATCATTTCCTCGAATATTTTTTCATATCTTTTTTCAAGGTTCTTAGTTTCTTTGCATTGATTTAGAACATGTTCTTTTAGCTCACAAAAGTTTCTCATTATCCATGTTCTGAAGTTTAATTTTTTCATTTTGTCACAGTCATTCTTTGTTCAGCTTTGTTCCCTTGCTGGTGAGGAGTTTTGGTGCTTTCTAGGAGGTGAGGTGTTCTAGTTTCAGGTGTTTTGCTCCTTTTTGCGCTGGTTTTTTCCCATCTTTGTGGATTTATCCACCTGTCGTCTGTGTAGTTGCTGACTTTTCGATTGGGTCTCTGAATGGACACCCAGATTGTTGATGATGAAGTATTTCTGTTACTTGGTTTTCCTTCTGCCAGTCTAGCCCCTTCGCTGTACGACCGCTGAGGTCCACTCCAGGCCCTGCTTGTCTGGGGTGCACCTATAGCAGCTGCGGAAGTGTGACGGGTGCTACCAGTTTCTTTTTCTGCTATCTCTGTCCTAGAATGATGCCTGCCAAATGTCAGTCTTTTGGATATAGAGGGGTCAGGGAGCTGCTTGAGGAGACAGTCTATACTTTATAGGAGTTCAATTGCTGAGCTGTGAGCTCTGTTGTTCATTCAGGGCTCTTAGGCTGCTATGTTTAATTCTGCTGCAACCGAACTCATTTAAAAACTTTTTTTTTCCCAGCTGCTCTTTCTGAAGGGTTTGGGGCTTTGTTTTTGAGTGTCCACTGTGCTGTCCTGCCCAGCTAGGAGGCAGTCTAGTCACTATTTGCCTGCCGAGGCTCCGCCCTGCTGGTGTGAGGTTCACACTGTTGCTGCAGGCTCTGCCCTTCTGCTGCGGTCTCTGCCCTGTTGCCACGGGCTATGCCCTGCAGCAGAGTCTCTCTGTTGTACCGGGTTGCCTCGGCAACGGCAGGCTGCATCAGCAATGGGCGTGTACCTTAGTAGGGGCTGATTGCCTTGGTAATGGCAGACTCCCCTTCCCCACGGAGCTGCGTTTTAAGGGAACCTCCTCACTGGGAGCATTTGGAATTGCTGTTTTGTTTGTCACACTGCGCTACCCCTAACGCTGTGTCCCTGGGATTTCCTGGGCTGGCTCACTGTCCAAGTCCCATTCAGTCTCAAGTTCAGCCCTCTCAGGTCTCAGTTTGCTGGTTCAACAGGGCACCCGTAACAGTGCACTTTTGTATGGAGCGCCTCTGCACTCCAGCGCAGGTCACAGCCGCACCGGCTGCTGGCTACACCAGCTAAAACCTCTGCCTGGTGTCCTGCGTCTCTTTTATACCTGAGAATTTCCCCGTTCTGTGGGCAACTAAGATCCGTCTGGAAATGCGTCCCCGACTCACCCTCTCCACGCATCCATGAGAGCTTTAATCCTGGGTTGTTCTCACAGCGCCATCTTGAGTCCTCTCCGCCATTACTTTTAATGGCAACCTAGCAATGTGATGTTATGACATATGTACACAATGAAAAATAATTAAATGAAGCTAATTAGTATATCTGTCACCTCATATACTTACCATTTTTTGTGGTGAGAACATTTGAAATTTATTCTCTTAGAAATTTTGAAATACACAATATATTATTAGCCATAAGCAACATGTTGTGTAATAGATCTCAGAAATGTATTTCCTCTGTCTAACTGAAACTGTGTACTCTTTGACCAACATCTCTGCTTCTGCTCTCTGCTTCTCTGAGTTCTACTGTTTCATATTCCATGTTTGAGCAAGGTCATGTAGTATTTGTCTTTCTGTGCTAACTTCTTTTACTTAGCATGATGTCCTCCAGGATCATCCATGTTTTTGCAAATGACAGAATTTTCTTCTTTTTTAAGGCTGAATAGCATTCGTTATGTATATGTATCACATTATCTTTATCAAATGGCCATTATCAAAAAGACAAAAGAAAACAAGTGTTGGCAAGGATGTGGAGGAAAGAGAACCCTTGTACACTGTTGGTAGGAATGTAATTTAGTATAGCCATTATGGAAAATTATGTGGAGGTCTCTCAAAAAACTAAAAATAGAACTACCATGTGATCAAGCAATTCCACATGGTAGTCTGGATATATATCCAAGGGATTTGAAATAGGTGTGTCGAAGAGATGCCTGCACACTCATGTTCTTCACAGCATTACTCACAAGAGCCAAGATATGGAATCAGCCTGGCATTTATGAACCTCACCACTGCAGGAGCTGGTGGCTGAAATCCATGCTCCCTGTCAGTCTGAGAAGTCTACATTCAATTGATCACATTCAAAATTTCACACACCTTTTTTTTAATGTATTTTTTTCATTAGTGGCTTAGTCAATTTATATTTAATTGCCCAAAATGATGAACTCCAAGATTATTTATTTTCTGGGCTAGAAATCAACAATTCGTCTCTCTAGCATTTAGTGTTCTGTGTGCTTTTCCTGTGATCATTAGGCATAGAACTGAGGAACTTTACAATTCTAATTAGAGCCTATTTAGCAGATTATTTAAAGCATAAATTGTATTGCTAATTACAATGGCTGAGGAAAAACAAAAACAAACTTTTTCACCATCTTGAAACTGGCCTCCTAATCATGAAGGAAATGGCATGTGTAATGGATACATTTTTTTATTTTGTTGCTCAGGAAGTCAACTGCATTTCTTTTGCAGATAAATTTTGGGAAATGGTCCCATAACTCTTTCTATAATAAGACACTTAATAAGATAAAATCAGATTAAAATCAAGGTTTCTACCCATAAAATAGTCCAGAATAATATTGGCTCATTCGAGTAGGGACCCCAATTTAAAGAAGCTGAGCATTACCTTATATTTAATAAACATTTGAGTTTAGCCAAGATTAGAAAACGAAATCTCTTGCTAGCTCATTAGGGAGCTCACAGGAATGTAGTCATTCGTTCAACACCTATTTAATGAGAGGCTGCTGTGTACTGGGTTCCAGCATTAGGGAGTCAGACATGAACAGAACAGGCACAACTCCATGTCTATAGAGCTTATGGCCTAGAAAAGGAGCAAAGAGATTATTGTGTGATTCCATTCGGGGAATGCTGAAAAGGTCCAGTGCTGTGAGTGGGTCTGTATTCAGACAGTAGGGATGACAGATGTGGCATTACAATTCCTCTTGAAGGAGTGAGGAGCTGGTTAGGCAAAGTCAGACTTGTCAGTGTTAGAGGCCAGAAGGAAAGAAGCACAGTACTAGAGGCACTGTGTGGCTAAGATTGCTTCTTGCCTTACTCCTCCTTCCTCCTCTTTCCCCTTCTCTTCATCTTAATTTCCATCTTCTGTAATAGTAAAGCATAGCATAGTATAGGTGATAAGAGGCAAAGAGAAGAATATTGACTTATCAGAAAAGAGTCACTGCCTTTTAGACTCCCTAGATACCAGGCCTGGTACACAACATAGAAAACCATATACATTCATACCAAGACGAATAATAATAAATGTCTAAAAACTAAAGAAAAAAACTTGAAAGCCCATGGAAACAATGCATTACTTATAGGGAAAGATCAATGAGGGTGACAGCAAAGTTCTTTATCTCAAACCATGGAAGCCATAAGGAAGTGGAACAGTATTTGTTAAGTACTGAAAGAAAAGCATGGTCAACTGTGAATTCCTTATCTAGGGGAACATTCCTTCAGGAACAAAAGAGAAATCAAGACATTCTCAGAAGAAGGAAAACTGAAAGTTTGCCATTGGCAAATATATTACATATATGTAATGCAAATATATTACACATATTACATATATATATATATATATATATATTTTTTTTTTTTTTTTTTTTTTTTTTTTAGATGGAGTCTCACTCTGTCACCCAGGCTGGAGTGCAGTGGCACGATCTCAGCTCACTGCAACCTCTGCCTCCCGAGCTCAAGTGATTCTCCTGCCTAAGTCTCCCAAGTAGCTGGCATTACAGGAGCTCACTATTGCACCTGCCTAATTTTTGTATTTTTAGTAGATACAGGGTTTCATCATATTGGCCATCCTGACCTCAGGTGATCCCCCGCCTCAGCCTCCCAAAGTGCTGGGATTACAGGCATGAGTCACCATGCCAGCCAGCAGATATATTTTTTTAAAGTAGCTAAAGAACTTCCTCAGGGAGGAAATGGTAAAAGAAGGAATCTTGGATCAGAGCAGCCCCAGCAAGGGAGTACTTAGGAATTAGTGGGTAAGGAAAGAATCAAAAAGGCTTATAATGTCCTCAAGAAGGAAGAAGAAAGGAAGGAAGGAAGAAGTAGCAATGGAAAGAGTAAAAATATGGGTACATACGATAGACTATCTCTCTCCTCATGAGTTTTATAAATCATATTTGGTGACTGAAAATTATAACGCCATGTGACATTCAAGACAATTGTATGGTAAAATGGGAAGGCAAAGGAACCTAAATGATAATAAGGTGTCCATACTTCACTTGAAGTGGAAAAATGTGCACACAATAGACTGTGATAAGGGACAGATATATGTTATAATAACCAAGAGCAACCACTACAAAAACCCTATGAGTAAATTAGGATGGGATCCCAAAACATGTTTAAGCCTCAGGAAGGCAAGGAAGAGAGAAACCAATGAATGAGAACCAGAGGAAACAGTAGCAAAAGAAACTGCTGAAGAATTTTCAAAATCTGGGAAAATTCTTACAGATTTTTGGAAAGTTCTACATCTTCTCAGCAGAGTCCCAGTCCAGACTCCATGACAATAATTTCTTACTGTCTGAAAGGTCCTCTCAAACCAGGTGTTCTAAAACTACCCAGAAGGAATGGATATGATTCCATAAGTGACCTGAGCTACTCTTGGCAGCCACCTTAAAACATAGTCAAAGAACTTGCTTTTCCCTCTGTGGAGGCTGCCTTTGGAGATTTGGGAAGACTGGTTCAGAGGGTTTCGCATTTTAGACAGGCTCCCCCAACACAGGAGGGGCCGTAGCTTAGCCTAGGAGTCCAGGTGAGAGCCACCAGCGTGGATCTTTGTGCTCTGGGGCAGGTGCCAGGATACACAGTGTGAGTTGGCTTCCCTGGCTGCTTAGACGCCTGCCTCCTGCCTCACACTCAGGACCTCTGGTGTTGCAGAAAGAATGCCAAACCTGGCATCAGGATGCCAAGCTCAAATCCAACTCAGCCCCTTACTAACTTTCTGCCTTCCAGTTCCACTGTCCATCAGAGATAATGCTGGTTCAGAGAGATGCTAGGAGGAATAAATGAGGTACCTCAGTACCTATTGCAGGGGACTTCTAATGAATGGTGGGTGCTTCTGATTTCCAGATCTAGGTTCAGAGAAATGGTTTTGACAGCTGTGGCCCCCTACGTTCCAGCAGGTAATTCATAGCAGCAAGTAGATCTCGGGGTGGACGCTGAAGCTGGTTGGCATTCAGAGCTCTGGGGTAGGAACAGGGAAAGCCAGTGCCATGCCCTATGACCAAGACAATGCTGGTGATGATTGGGGAATTCAAAATATACCAGAAGGCATTATCAATGAACTCCTCTCATGTCATTGCTACATGGATGAACATATTACCACAGCAACTGTTGCTGGACATGCACGAAGATATGATTGTCCCCTTGGAGATAGGTCCCAAGAACCCAGTGTGGCTATGATGAGGTGGTGATGTGGCTGAGTTAGTATGGATTCTGACACCAGCTCCAGCTGCCTATGGACAAAGCTCCAAAGCTGCACTTTCTCCTCAGTCAGATAAGTGTTTAACAGTCCCAGCCTCATAGTGCTGTGGATGAAATTCAATGAGAGGCATGTGGGAGGGGCTCAGTCCCATGCCTGGACAGGACTCAGCACTGGCAGACACTACCTATTGTGATTGCTGTTGTTGTTATTGTTATCACTGGGAAGTAGGATGGGTGAGTAGATCGGCAGAACAAAGATTACATACCACAATGTCTGCTTCAAGAAGGGAGCGTGTTATGAGAAACCAGGCTTTAGTTCTATTACAGAGGGCATTTGTCCAGTGGGAATGTGATAGGTTAAAAAGCCAAAGCAAGAGGGCTGGTCTGTGATCAGTGGCGTGCTAGCCAACGTTGAACTCGCTCTCACGGGGAAAAGAAATTTTTTATTTTTAGTGTTTGCCAATTTCCACAATGTAAATACTACTACCTTGTACCTTGTGTTAAGCTTCCAACATGCCATCACTGAATGCAGAGTTGGGGAAAAATGCACACAGAGAGTTCTCTGGATCCAGAATGAGCCTGCTTCAGCATACCACTGACTAGGGTGGAGCAGAGTGTTTCCAAGAAACAATAGGAAAATTCAGACTGGAGACTGTGCCAGGGATTATCACTTTTTCTGTTACCAGCTGGCAGATGGGGATGCCTCTCTGCTGAGGTGCAAAGATGCCTGTGCCTAAGTACACTATTGTCTTGTGTTTGTCTGTAAGTGGGGACAGACAGGAAGCCCTATGCTATAAAAGGGAAGGGGATCAAGACCCAGCCACCGGGAAGGAGGCTGGCAGAAGAGCCAGGCTCTGTGCAGAAAAAGTTAGGCAGCCACAAAGAATAAGACCCAGGCCAAGGGCTGGTTGACCTGGGAGCCAATAAGCAAGCAGTGATGCTGTGGGAAGACAGCAGGTGTCCCCAAGGCTTTTGGCACCTGCTTTGATTGTCAGCAAGTAGGCATAGGAGGGGAGAACTCATCAGTCTTTACTAGTCTCCAAAACTCAGAATTTTTTTCTCAGTTGTTCAGATGGTTGTGGTTCTTGGGAAGCTGTACTCCTTGTTTTAGTCACAACTGGCTCAGAACCTAGAGCAGGACTGGAGCTCAGAATATAAGCTGAAGGATCAGTCAACACAACTATAAGGAACAGAGCTGGAGATCATTCAGTTACTGGAAAATCAGGAATCGGGCCAATATCAGCTGGATGAATGAATAAAAACTGGTGAACATTCAGGATATGTTAGGGTAACAATTCCTGGCTTTCCAGTAACTGAGTGAGTTAAAGACACAACCCTGAACAAATGAGGTTCCTACCCTTCAGAACATCAGAGTTTAGTATGAGAGACAGAAAACTATCAGCCCCAACCCTACAGAGCTAGTGCTGGTGCTGGGAGGGTACCCGGCAGGCAGTGCAGAGGCCCTTGTGTATGTGAGCCGGGAAACCAAGGCTTTTCTCTGTGACTGGAGCCTGTAGCTGGGAAGGAGTGCAGGGGGTTTTCTCAGTGCTGGTAGTGGGTAGGATTATCTTGAGAACAAAGGATAGCCATTAGATGGTTTTGGCAGAGGCTGGCATGCTCAGATTCATATATATATATTTTTTTTTAGTTATACTTTAAGTTCTGGGGTACATGTGCAGAACGTGCAGGTTTGTTACATAGGTATACACATGCCATGGTGGTTTGCTGCATCTATCTACATTAGGTATTTCTCCTGTTAGCCCTCCCCAATCCCCCCACCCCTGCTATCCCTTCCCTAGCCCCCCAATCCCCAAGGGTGTTGAACAGTGAGAACACATGGACACAAGGAGATTCATGTTTTTAAGACAATGGCTCTGGCTGCTGCATGGAGGCAGGAAGTCAGGGAGGAGGCCACCTAGTGATCCATGGCAGGGTATGAGGACTTGGACTTGGTGGTAACGAGAAGAATGGTAAGACACAGACATATCTGAGAGAGCTTGGCATGTGGAGGCGTAGGGGAGGGAGGAGTCAGGAGTGACTGCAACTTGAGCACCTCCACAGATGCCAGTGTCATTCCCAGGGGGGCAGCCCCAGAAAGTAGTGGTTTGTAGGGCAGGTAACGCGTGAGTGTGAGGGCCTGGGAGCCCTCTGCTGTACACCACATCTAGGAGTCCAGTTTTATTGCTATGTGACTACTCATTTGTGCAAAGGAGATATTAGGTGACAGGAGGAAGGGTGGGATGGGGAAAGTTGGCATCTGACTGTCAAATTAATTCCAAACTGGGCTCTAAGTTATTAAGAAGCATTCAGTCTTTCCTTATTAAGCACTTAAGTTTAAGAAGCATTTTTGCTTGCATTATGTTGTTTTAAACTTTCAACTATCCATTAGATGTGTTAAGCCGTTATTTCAATTTTGTACCTGAAGAAATTGATGCTTATAGAGGTTGTTAGAACACCATCCTTTTTCACTTGAACCCCTTGAAGCCATCTGTAAGCTTGGTGGCTTTCCCTGCAGGTTCTTCCAGGAGTGAGACAGGAGAGTAGTCACATAGCAGAGGAGTGGGATTCCTGCACATGCTCTGCCTAAATGCTAGATGTGTTTATTGGCTTTCTCTGAGGCTCAAAAAAATCAACTCAAATAAGAGCCAAAAACAAACAAAGGCAAAAAGGAGACATGAGGCTTTATAGAATGTTTTTCTGAGGTTTTCAGGAAAATAATCATTATCATAAAGCTTTTATATGTTAGTTCCAACATCCGACATCTCTGTTGGATGTTGCTGGCTTATGATAGTATAATGGCCTTGGTAATGGATCATTCATGCAGAATTACATTTGCTTTTCTAAAACCATTTACTATACATTTCTATTTTCTTCTTCAAAATTGCATACACGGCCTTTAGGCCAAGGCAAATGTGGATATGCAAAAGCCTGTGAGTCTGTTTCAGTGGGAAAAGGCCAAGCAAAGTCACACCCTGCACAGCATATACCTCTATGAATAATATGAAAGTGCTTCTCTCAATCCTCTTATTTTTGACCTTGGGAAAGTCTCTCTTAACAAGTTATTATATCTAGTATGGTGTTACTGGATGCTGAAAAACACTCCATGAGTACTTGTTGCATTCAAAATATCATCAAGAATAATCAACATGTTCAGTTTTATTTCTGTTCAGACATTTTTCTTGCATGGTGAGCTTTGAGACCTTGTGCAAAATCCTTCATCTTTCTGGGCCTCACCTGTGAAGATGACGATGCTCATGGAGCCCTGTGGCACATTCCTCAGAGGTCCAGGTGCTGGCTGGTGAGGAGCTGGACAGGTGCTCTGTGCTGAGATTCACCAAAGTTGTGAAGGGTATGATTGTGTTCAGGCATTTTCATACCCTGGGAATTGGAAAACATCAGGACTCCTTAAGACAGCTGCGGAAAAGAGGAAAGGAAGGGCCAGTGGGGGACTTTGCCTTTGCATATGACAACTGACCCATCTGGTGTGGGGTGTGAGGCTGAAATCCTTGAAGGAACCTTCCCTCCTTTTTGGCCAGCTGGATTTTCACCCATTACCATTTCTGCTGAAGGATGGCTACTTAGCCTCCAAGGGCAAGTCAGCTGGAAGTATTATAGCATAGGGTTCAGTTTTAAGAAAGGAAACCCTAACTCAGATGACCAACTGCATTCATTTTTAACCAGTTGTCTGCCAAACCTCCTGGCTTATGCATTTCTCTGCCAAGGGCTGTTTCAGAATATCTTTCAGAAATAAAAAGCCAGTGAAAGCTGACCTTTTATGCTGAATGTGTTTCTGTGCCTTCCTTCTCTCAGTAGTAGTGTCCTACTTCTATTTGGTGTATGTTTTCTGCATGGCTATCGAGGACGTACAGTGTTGAGTTGTACTGTAGTATGGTGGGCTATGGAGCCTTAAGTAGACTGTCTCCTCCAACATGCAGGTGGAACAGAGATGAATCTTCAAGAAGCAGAGGATCCCTTTTCTTTCTTTCAGTCATGGTTTCTTGGGTGTGGACTTCCGGAGGTCCATATGTGTGCTTCCAGGTAAGCGAGCACATGTGGCACCTGCCATAGAAAGGCAGCAGCCCTCAGCAGGAAGCAGGCCTCTGCACATCAGAGAGCTGAGCCGGCCAAAGTCCCACTCTTCCTTTGTGGCTCTGGAGCCTCAATTACAGCCTTGGTCAGGCCCACTGACCTGTTTTCCTGGGGATATACCTGCTGGGCCACTCAGGGGGTCAACTGTTAACTGAGAGGTTAGGGTAGAAGAGGGTCTGGCTGTGAGGATGAGACCCACATTTTGGGCTTCCTGGCCAGATGCTTCACGTTTGCATAACCTTTCCTTATAGTATTAGCCAATTTTTTTTTAAATTACAGAATATGGTGTTTCTCTGCAATCGTAAATTGAATGGTCATATGGCAAATCACAAACAGCCCAGACCTATTGTCTAATCAAAATCACTAAGCACATACTTTCGCAGACACTTGCTGGGTATATTCTTAGCTGGCTTGTGTTTTATCTGAAATACTAGACAGGAATGATTTAATGAGTATTCGCATCATGGCAACAGGGCGTTTCGCTTGTCACTTCTAATTCTCACATCTAATAATGCATGTGATCTACCAATTAGACCGCAGGATTCTTGTCCAAGCTGCATCAGGGGCTGGGGGGGTTGAGGGGGAATTCAAAGAAGATAAATGCTCTGTCTCAATTATCTCTTCCTCTTCCCAGAACCTCCCAGAAGGAGCATTTCTGTACTAAAATTGCCCAAAGAAGTCCTCATTTTCCACTCCCTGGTAATGGTGCCAACTATTGAATTTGCATGGAAAGAGATGATATTGCAAAGAGACACATTAGAATGCATTTCACAAGCTATAAATTGCTTGTCAGAGGCTCTGTAAGCCTTGAAATGGACTCTGTCCTGAAGTATCTCTTCTGCAGTGTGTGTTTACCTTCTTTTCCCCACCTGCCAGTCTGTGCTTGTTCTGAAGACAGAGCCCCTCACACTGAAAGACTGTGAAGGGAGGTACATCTGGAGCTCCAAGTCAGCCCTTGAGCTTTTGAAACTGCCACTAACTCTTAATTCAGAGACCCTGCCTCAAGTTTTTGTTGCTTGTTCATGGTCAGCACCCTAAAGCCCCCAAGATGTCTCCCTAGCTGTTCTACATGCTCACTGTGCTCCCTCCCTTTTCCCTGATAACAACAGCAACTGCCAGGAAGGGCTGGGAAAGGCATTCACCCACACTGTAAGGAATAGCTATGCCTCCTTAAATCCCTCGCCCAGGTGAACGTGGTCTTCACCAGACAAGCCCTTAAGCTGATGGATGAGCATTCAGGAGAAGTCCAGGGCTTTCCTCTGAGATGGTTTGGGCAGTGCTTGGGGCTGTCTAGGGTCCTTCTTTTAACATGTGGCTCAGGTTGGTCATCCACAGCCCTGTGAAGGGAAGGCGAAGATTTTTAAAGTCACGGTACACTTCCTGGGTGCCAAGTATATCGTATACATTAGCTCAACAAATCCCCATAAAGCCGGGAAGGTAGGCGTTGGCCCCTATTTGCATGGTAAGAGATGAGCTGAGGGAAGTTTTTACCTGCTCCAAGTTACACAGCTAATACAAGCACTGAGCTTGGATTTGAAACAGTTAATTTGGCTCTGAAATCCAAAATCTTTTCTACCATCTCACTCCGATTACCTGGGAACTTGAGGTTACCACCACCAGCTTCCAGAAGCTAGTCTGTCTTGGGTGCTCCCTTCACAGGGGTTTAGTCTGCTGATGGGATTCATGTTCCAGGAGCTCCAGAATCCTTTGGTACATCACAGATTTGTACTCAGTAATGAGTCTCTCCCAGAATCTCCCAGGGAGCTGAAGCCTAGGGCTGGTACCTCTGGCCCTGTTGTGCTGGACCCCTCCCTGTTAACCTCAGAAGGGAAGGCACCAGGTTCAAGAGGCCAAAGGAGAGACCCAGAGCCAGCAAACAAGCATGGGGTTTTATTGGGGCTGTTTATTCCTCCCCATTTCTCAGGGCCCTTCAGGGAAGACTGCCAGGTCTGGCACTGTAAACAGATCATGGCATCCTTCTTCCTTAAGCAAAGAGGGTGAGTCCGCTTCTAGCTGCTGCCTTCACAGGTTTTGCTGCTCTGAGAACCCCCAGCTAATGTGTGACTGGCACATCCAGCTTAGGGTCAGACTTCCAGACACTCAGAACCCACAAGCCTCACCCTGAAAAGAGGGGCAGGATCCTAGGGGAGGGTCCTGATCCTCTGTCTTCACACTCTGAGAAGCCAGCCTTGTTTTATAGGCAGTCAGAGGGCGGGGACGGGGAGAGAACTTCCCAAAGCCCCTATTGATGCTTCTCCAGGGAACTCGGAGGTTCTGAGAAATGTGTGGGCGGGGCTGTGTGTACTTATCCAGCCTCTACACAGCCACCGCACACGCAGAAGCACCACATGCAGACGTGCACTCACACACGGCCAACACTCACCAACATTGCCATCTCTCTGCCTCCCTGAATTCTGCCCTTCCTCCCTCTCTCCAGTCTCCACCTTTCACTCTGTATGCTCTCACACCTGTCTTTCCTGCATACTGCACAGACCCTCTTCTCTCCTCCTTTCTCCCTCTGCTCTCTCCCACTTGTCCTCCCCTCCTTCTCTTTCTCCTTCCACCTCAGTGCCTTCCCTCTCCCTGTCCTTTTTTTCTCACACACACATGCCCATTTCTGTCACATACACATCCATGATATAGCCAGTCTCTCTCACTCACACACATTCACCCTTCACAGTCTGTACCGTAGCACTCCACCATCTCCCCCTCCCCAGGCTCCGGCACCTGCTCCCCCAACCCTGAGCCTTCCGACCATGTCTGACTGCTGTCTCTTCAAAGGTTGGCCTTCACAGGTTTTCTCAGGCCATGCTACCTCTAGATATACCCCAGATGGCAGTCAAATCCTAAACCAGTGTTCCATCCTCAAAGAGCAGTCTCGCGCTCTCACAGAGTGCCTCAAATGAGAGGGCTGTGGTCAAAAAAAGGGAGCGACCTGGGCACGGTCACACAGCCACTGCAATAGTGGTGGGGATGAGACTCAGCTCTCTGGACCTGTAGGGCAGTATTTTCTCATGTCTCTCTTCTCACTTGAAGTGCATCTCGCACATCCTGAATCCTCACTGTGTAGCAGCAGAGGTGCTGTGAGGATAAAGTCAAATTCAGCATGTGACAAAGGCAGCCTCATAAGTCAATGCAGCGACCTGTGTGTGCAGGTAATTTTGAGTTCATGAGTTTGACTCCCCACAACCACAGCAAAATGACCAAAGAAGTAGATTGTTTTTAATGGATCTGTTTCGGCTCTGGATACAGGAATGGCCGTCCCAGGCCAGAATTCCTGCATGATCTTATGCAGAGGACTCCATGGAGGGATACCTGGACCAGCCTCAGGGGAGCTGCTTTGAGAGCAGCCTAAGCAGTGGGGTCTAGCCTGGCAGATTTCCCAGGGAATCTCAGAGCAGCACAGATCACAGTGTGGCATTGGGCAAAGGCATCAGCATCTTTGAAATAATGAAATCTTTCCTTAGCAGGCAAAATAACAACTGTAAGGAAAATCTGGGCACTCTGAGATGTAGCTTGGCAAAGCTTGTGCTGCTTGGCAAAGCCCCTCGTTTACTGTTTGGGTGAAGCGAAACGCTCCGCCCATGGGTCCTCACTCCTCGCCTTCTGCATCAGCTTGCCTGGCTATCAGCAGCCCTGCCAACAACTCAGAAAAGGGCTCCTCTGTTGCCATGGAGGCTTTGAACACTAGACCTTGACTCACTGCCTTTTCAAATGAAACCAACCACGACTGAAAAAAAAGAAAAGCTTATGGGAATAGGAAATTAATTGCTTTTCTGTATAATAACTAAAATTATTGAGAGCTGACTCCTATACTGTTCGAAGCACTCAGCTACCCTCACAACAACTCCATGAGGCAGATATACTTTACCCATTTTACAAAGGCAGAAACTAAGGAAAGAGAGATCAAGTACCTTGCCCATGATCTCACAGCAAGGTAGTCAGAGTCAGGATTCACATCCAAGAATGCTGGCTCCAGGGTTGGCATTCTTATCCTCTGAACTACAGTGCCCTCAAAAAGAGTTCAAAAATCTGTGGGCTTTCCAAAGATTGGGTTCTAAGGTGCTCGGTTGAATCTTGGTCAGTTTTTAATTTTGTTAGGAAAAAAAAATGTCCCCTCTCAAAGCAATTTATTCAAGGCTTCTCTTGGGAGATATTTCTGGCTACATACAGATGGAGTAGATCTTTCTATTCAAAGCCCTAAAGTCCACCATGGTGGTTAATGTTAAAATAAAATTAAAACACCCCCCTCCTCCACCCACATGCACGAGATCTTTGGCCAGGCTCCCACTCTGGAGGTGGGGATTGGGAAAAAATGTGCACGATTTCCATTCCTGAGGAAGTGTCCCACAGGGTGGTACCAGAGCCCAGCGTCTCCTGAGTGTCTCTGTAGGCAGAAGTCTACAGAGGCATGGAAATGCTGCAGAACCCATTTGGTTGTCTCGTCCGTTCAAGCTATTTGGACACTGGAAGGGGTACTTGCGATCCCCCATTGACAAAATGGACAGCAAGGGTGGAAAATGAGCTCAGTGACTTAACAAGAATGAAGTGTTGCTACAGGAATTCAGCTGAAAGAGCGTTAGAGACATGTGGTGTTCCTCATCTGCTCCTCTGTGTCAAAGCAACCCCGGATACTCTGATCCACGTTTAGTACGGCACTCCCTTGTAAAAGAGTCATTCGCACTTTCACCATCAAAATGAAAAGTCAAAATGGATTAGCGGGTTGGATGACCTATGTTGGGCCTCATCAGAGACCATTCCATGATTTACTTGTTCTTCAAGTCAAACAACAATAGCAGCCTTTTTGATACTTATATTTAAGTAGTAGTGCATTAACATTGTGTTTTATTTGCTGAATATAAATTCCTTTAGATTTTTTTAAGAAGTAAGGCCATTGATTTTTGCCTGAAAAGGAATGAGGCATTCACCTTTTCCAAGTTTACATGTATATCCTGCATATGTGGTGAGAACCCATTTGTAATGCAATACATTCTATAAGTGTGAGCAGAATTTTGCAGGTGTGCATTTGTCTGGAAAAGAGGGACTGTTTGGTAGTGCCTGTAGTTAGTTGGCAGTGAGCAAGAAAGGGCTGATTTTTTTCTTCCCTCTTTAACACTCTGTTTATCTGCAGATCCCTTTCTATCTAAGTTCTACATAAACAGTGTTGCTCCGTAAGCAAAGTGCCCTGGGTCTGCATGAATATTCTGACACATGCATGCATACTCAAAGAGGAAAGCTAGTGCTGCTAACCTCTTCACAATAAAGGCATATGCTTGTTCTTTCTGATCAAATGTTCTGTCCCTTCTCTTTCTCAATTTTTCTGATCAAATATTCTGTCCCCTTCTCTTCTGGATGTGTGTATGTCTCTCTGTCTCTCTCACTCTGGGTGTGTGTGTGTGTGTGTGTGTGTATGCATCTGTGTCTGTCTGTCTGTCTGTCTGTCTTAGATCAGAGGCAAAATGACCCATAGCAGTATCTAGGATTATTATCAACAATTTACAATCATTTGCAAAAATGCAAAACAAACATCTGTCTCCAGGCATATATTATAAAGAGGATGTGTGTGTGTGTGTGTGTGTGTGTGTGTGTGTGTGTGTGTGATTAGGAATTTCAAGTCAAGTTCTCATGTTTGTTTCATTCAGCACCAGAATGAAATTTTATCTGAAAAATCTATCTGGTTTTGGATAGAAAACAGATCGGCACAGCTGAGAACTGGCATTTGGAACTGCACTAGACAATCAACTAGCTTTTCCTGTACACTTTCTTTCTGGTGACCACCTGATTTTGCCCTGCCTATGTAGAAGGGAGGGAGACGCACATCAGAAGAGGATGGGTGTTGCAGGAAGCACATTTCAAGAAAGTGCCTATGTTTACAAAAAACTAATGTGTTTCTTCATGATTTAAGTGGTCTGAGAAAAACATTATGCATATTAATAATAGTACTTTGTAGATGAGAGGGCACTCATATTTGAGCACTATAATATGCACAGCATTATAATCTGATGGAGTACCAGCATGATGTCTTTAGGTCTTTTCAACAAATTTATGAAATCAGAGTGAAGGTGAGAATGATAGCCATTAGAACAAATAAAGATATTGAGGTTCATAGAAGCAAAATAATTTGCCTGTGGCCATAGGGCTAGGAAGTGGTCACATGCTCTCCATCACAGTATATGTTTACACATGCACTGGAGTCAACATGAATGGGGCCAAACATATATATACACACAGTCTCGAGCTTTTCTTATACCATGGGGAGTGCAGTAATTTGCCCTGCCTAGAAAAAGGTCCCCTGAAATTTCTCTTTTAATTGTTCCCTTCCCTCTATCCAGTCTCTTGCTGCTATTTGAAGCATGTTTGTGTTAAGAACGTTTATCCAAAGCAAGCCTCATAGTCTGTGACTAACAAGAAAGCACATGATAAAACCATGTCTTTGGTTTTTCCATATCACAGGATTTTGAATTTACAAAGCCAGAACGTGGAAAAAAAAAAGTAAAAATTCATGTAACATTTCCCCAATATATTGTATTAAACTGGGCAGCTTTAAATGAGCTTTGGTGCCTCTCCCTCCCTGTTGCACATGTGTTGATGGGTTTTTCTCAGCGTGGTTGTCTGAGATTTCACAGCTCTCTGTCACCTCCCTTCTGAAGCTGGTAATAGAAATGAGCCGTTCCTTCACTCTGGTATTGCTCTTCACCCAGAGCCCTGTGTCTTTTCCTAAGAAGACTACCTGGCTTATCCTCTGTCTTTGGGCTTTTCTGGCCATGAGGACATGGAGTAAAGATTTTGGAGCTCTATCCCCTGTGTCCTGGCGTTTAATTATTTCTCAAGACATGTAAGCTAAATCTGAGTGGAAGAGCTTGGCAGAAAGAAGGTCATCGGTTACGGTAATTTTAATAATTAAGCAACATTGACTTGTCCTTTATTTCAAAATTTGCTATTATTGATTAGTTACTATAATCTTTCATTATGCATTGTCTGATTGTTTTCATTGATGTTTTGAAGCAGAACTAAGTCAATTTTGTCCGATTTTGTTCATTTTTTTAGCATTTTGCTTATGAATATCTGTGCAAACATTAAGAAATAAATCATAAAGGAAGAACATTTTAAACTATTGGCTCTGTTTCAACAATATAGGTGGAGAAAGTATTTCTCCTCTCTGTATTGATTGCTTTACAAAAACAGGTAGAATTTTATTCTTTTATTGATAAAACAGAAACCTGATGTGGTGAGGGTTGTAGTTGTGGCTGCTTTCACTGCAGATGTGCTATCTCTGAAGCTGGGGCTGAACTTCTTAGTTTATTCCAGCAGGGAGGGGGAAAGTCATGAGTGAGCTTAAGAACATTGACTTACTTCAAGCTAACCCAACATACGTGTTTTTTGAGCAGCAACTGATGAGACATATATGTTCTAGGAAATTTCACTGTGTAAGCTTGGATTTCACAAAGAGTCCACAGCATGATACTCTATCCATTACCCAGGAGGGGCATCATGAGGTTTTTTAGGGTCCAGGACGACCCAAGGTTACTGACTTGTATTTTAAATCAAGTCATGAATGTGTAGGTTTTAAAACATCAAATAATCCTCTTGATTTAGTGAAAAGAAAAAATAGCCCCTCAACCCTATTCCACCCTATCTGTGCTTCTTAGACACTACTTTCAACTTTTAGTTTCTTTCTATATCTACCTCCAAATTTCTAAGTAGTATGCTTAACCTTTTTGTACTTAGAGTTTATACCTTTATTTTCTTCTATGAAAAGGTTTTGTTTTCAGTACCTCCATCCTCCTCAACACATTCATATCCCCCTTTCCTCCATTCTCCCAGCATATCTACAATGTAGTCTTTGTTACATTGGTTTTCAGTGTTTTATGATTATAAGCATAAAAGGCAGCTTTCTGCTGTTGCTATTGAGTCATTCTGGTACTTGATCCTTTGTATGTGACTTTTCCCCTCTTTGAAAGTGTCTAGGATCTTTCCTTTGGTCTCAATATTATAAAATTTCGCCAGTGTGCTTTCCTTTGGGTCTTCAGTTCTGACACTGTACGTGAGCTCTTGGAGACCCATTTCATTTTGGATAGCTTTTCAGGCTTGAGAAACTTTCTTGAATTACATCTTTGGTTATTTTCTTTCTTCCATTTCTTTGTTTCCTCCAAAGTGAAGATATTAAACCTCCCAGATTAATTCTCTAGTTTTCTTTTTTCATCTTTTTTCCTCTCTTTGTCCTGTTTTCTGGAAAATATCCTCAATTTTGTCATCAATCCTATCAAATGTTAAATTTACACAATAATTTTTGTTTCTAAGAGTTATTTTTGTTTCTCTATTCCCTTTACTATGTAATGCTATTGCCTCATACCTGCAGTATATTCTCTTATGAATATATTTTGAAGTTTTTTTCTCCTTTGAGTCTCTTTATTCTGTTTGTTTTGGTATTTATCTTCAACTCTAGCAACTTTGCTCAAGAATCCGATGACCCAGGACTGGCAGTTTAAGAGTGATGCACTGAAAGCTGATCTGAGGGTCAGTGGGCCTTAGTAGAGCTTACTGACTGGTTGGCTTCAGACTAGGATGATCTGGTTGGACTGTTTACTGGGAGAACTGTCACCAGGTCTTTTTCTTTAGAGTTGGTTAGTTTCGCCAGAGAGGAACGCTCCAGTCTCCTACTGGGAATGTAGGCCTGCCAGTTCAGGGGCACCCAGTGACAGATGGATGCCAAGGCCAAACCCAGTACTTACTTATATGTTTCCTGTGGGTGCCCCTGCCCTTGATGTGCCTGAACCCCTGGTCTCAGAGTCCCTCTATGCTAACCTTTCTAAGGAGTAAACCTCAAGTCTTCAGCTGAGGTGAATGAGGGAAGTCTTCTGCCTAAACGCAAAGTAAAAGGTGACCTGGAAGCCAAATATTTCATCTATCTGCATTCTCACTCCCACAGGTAACATGCTTGTAATTCCTGAGCCTTGATGGACTCTGATATATGAATCAGGCTTCCCACTGCAACATTAGGATTTAGCTTCTTCAGGGTGTTGAGTTATTTACTTATGCTTCACCTGCTTTCCACCTTCCCAGATGTTATTGCTCTGGCCCCATAGGAGTTTTGACTTTTGTATCTTATTTGTATTTTAATGAGATTTAGGAGAGAATATAGGTAAATGTGTGGGTTTAATTTGCCTTGTTCAAGTGGAAGCCCAGTCCTTTACTCCTGGTTCCAATGGTGGCATTTGGGCCAGATGAGGATGTCCCTGGGAAACTGCAACAACAATGTCAGGTTGTAGAAGTGGTACAAGATGTGATTTCTCTCTAGCAGCCAGGAGGGTTACCTCTGGCATCTCAGAATTAGGCATGTACACCCTGGAGAAGGATGGTACTGAGTGAGGCCTGATAGGGGATTCAGCAATGGATTGCAAACTTATTTTGACCCACATTAAGAAGTTCCATTTAATCTCACAATCGAAGAGGCAGATACCTACACACTCCAACAAATGAAACCGTATAGAAAAGCAAAAGTTTGACAAAACAGTACTAACCCCTTCTACAAGCTAAGCACTCAGGTATTTCTATTTAAGTTGTTTGTGTGTTTTCAATGGTGGTCTTGACCCACTAATGTGTCACAAGCAGAAGAGTGAAAATCAGTGTCACTTGAGGTGACATCCAGAAACCTGCAGTATATCACTATTGTCATCTTTCTGCGCTAAAACTTTCTGGGATTCTCCATCAACCTCTGCATTCACATTCAAGGCCTTCAGCATCTGGCTCCGACTTGCCTGTCAAACCACCTCCCACAATGTGCTCACCTGGCATATGAGCTTTTCACAGCAGTGGTTCTGGCATGCTTTCTGCCTTCCTCCCTGCCTGTACTTCAAGCTCGCCAAGACTTTTAAGACAGCATTTTCCCTGCCTGGGCACCCTTGCCCCACTGCCTGCCTCAAGAGAGTTCTAAATACACATTAAGACCCATATGAAATGGCAGAGCACCTGTGAACTTCCTCTAATGTACACACTCAGAATCTTGGGAACCTTAGGGTCAGAAAGGGCATGAATGTTTTTTGTTTGCATTGTGAAGATAAACTCTGGCTACAGAAAAACAGGTAGAAAATTAGGAAAACACCAAGGAGAAAATATTGATATAAAATTGGGTTATTAATTGTCAGGAATTATCTAGTAACTTTTTCTATAGAGCAATGTTTTTATGTAAAAATAATTTCTAGAATGTTTATAGTATGCCATCATAATATATGGTAAAGATACACCTTAAGCTTTATTAAGCAATACCCTATTATTAGATATATAATTTTATAACTACTTTTATGACTCACTATGAAGAACTGCTTTGTGTACATCTTTGTATATAAGTCTAAATAACTGTAAGTACTTTGATTGGATTCTTGATGCATACCACCAAGTCTCTCTTCTGAAAGAAAAGATCAGTTCAAACCCCATGTGCAGGAGAATGCCTGTTGGGATACATAATGGCCACTTCCAGGTATTGTCATTTTTTAAATACCATGTCTCTGGTAGTTTTAAATTTTAGTAAGATAATATATCTCAATGTTTATTTTATGGTTCCTACTTTTAGTGTCATATTTAGAAAGAACTTCCAGAAACTCAAAACATAAACCATTTTTTGCTAGAATTTAAAGTCACCCCAAATAATGTTCTCCATATTCTCAATGAGAAGATCAACGAAAGTATAATTCTTATGTCCATCTTTGATATCTAAACTTTTAGAGGTATAGGTGAAGTAATCAATGTCTGCTAATATAGTGACAGGCACACTTCTAAAGTCACTCATTATGTATAGTCATATTATTAATTGAACACTATTGTCATTTTTCTTTTCTCATTTCATGAACCAGTTTTACTCAAACTCATGGTTTGTATTTTCAGTGTCAACATTCTTATCATCAGACCTACTCTGAGTCATGTAACACAGTTTTCCTGGCACAGCAGGTGCATTTCCATCTGAGTTATTTATAATCTACACATACAGAATTCTGTCAGTGAGATTTTTAATCCAAGTCACAAATAGATGGTCTTATAACATTAGTTTCTAAACTTGTCTTGAATGCGTATATTGTTCTGGATAATAAGACAACTTACACTGTGCTTTATTTTTACATTGTTATATTTACTAAAGATATATTTGCACAGTGCTTAAGGAGTGAAGACTTGTTTTAAAAAAAGTCTTTCAACTTTTTTATATTTTCTTTTTCTTCTCTCTTTTTCATCCCTCTTCTCTTAGTCCTATGCCACCTCCCAAAACCATTTTAACTCTTTCACTGATTTTCCTGACAACATTTTTCTCTATGTAGGTGTAAGATGTATATCTGTGTAGGTTGCCTGTATTGTTCCTTGTTAATTATTTAGTTTTAGGCATTATCTGTTATACAAGAATTTAGCCTCTTCCACCTCATCCTCCCTCACTTCCCATTCCCATGCCTTTCAGTAAAGCCACATTCACATTATTATAGCTGTATAAATGCTATTATGTCTATATAAATGCTTGCCAGCTGAGCCAGCTACTAAATTGTAGTTAATATTTTTCTACCTTAAAGTAAAATTTTTAAGTTGTTAAATAAGTTCATTCTTGCATTGCTATAAAGAAATACCTGAGACTGGGTATTGATAAAGAAAAGAGATTTAATTGGCTGATGGTTCTGCAGGCTGTACAGGAAGTATGGTGGCATCTGCTTCTGGGGAGCCCTCAGGGAGCTTTTACTCATGGCGGAAGGCAAAGCTGGAGTAGGCATCTTATCTGGCAAGAGCAGGACTGAGAGAGAGAGAAGAGGTGCCACACACTTGTAAACAACCAGATCTTGTGAGAACTCACCCACTATACAGTACTGTATTAGTCCATTCTCACACTGCTATAAAGAAATACCCAAGACTGGGGTAATTTATAAAAGAAAGAAGTTTAATTGACTCACAGTTCTACATGGCTAGGGAGACCTTAGGAAACTTACAATCATGGTGGAAGACAAAGGGGAAGCAAGGATCTTCTTCGCATTGCAGCAGAGAGAGAACAGTGAGGTGTGAAGGGACAAGAGCCCTTTATAAAACCATCAGATTTTGTGAGAACTCACTATCACAAGAACAGCATGGGAGAAACTGCCTCCGTGATTCAATCACCTCCCACCAGGTCTCTCCCTAGACATGTGGGGATTATGGGGATTACAATTCAAGGTGAGATTTGGGTGGGGACACAGATCCAAACTATATCACATACCAGAGACTATATAATATGTATTTGTATAGCTTAAGTAACAATAGTAAAGTGAATATCCAGGTTAACAAAACAATCTTAGCACAGACACATCCCTCTTCCCTTCCTTAGGCTCCCGAGACCAGTCTCACCTACATGTGAAAAGAATACAAAATTGCAGGAAACTCAATGGCGTAATTAGATATGTTACTTCTTGGATGGAAGAGTTATTTAAGAATAACTTTTGTTTTGTGGGGTATGGAGATCTGATGTGCAAGTCATTTGAATTTGTATGTTGATGTATTTGTTAATAATGCCACCTTTTGTACAGTCAGAGAATTTTGCCTAAATAGTATTTTTTGTTTGTTTATGGCTGCCGGGATGTGATTCATTTTTCTAAATCTTTCTTGCATATTTGGGAGAAAATGTGCCCTTTCTGTTTCAGAGGTATTAAATTTTATACATTTTTTCATAGGTATTTCAATCAGGCTAGCAGTATCCACTTTCTTTCTGTGCTTATTTAAAATTGTGTGTTTGGTCCATCAAAGGGTGAGAGAGCTTTTAAAGCCCCCACTATGTTTTTTTTTCATTTATCTTTGTTTTTCAAACAGATTTTATTATATATGTAAATTTGGTTATTCAGCCTATTTTTAATTTTATATTATTCCTCTTTATCACTGGCAGCATAATCATTCATGTTATTTAATGGGTTTTTCCTGAATCTTGTTTTGTCTGATTTGCCCTCCTTTTTTCTTTGTGTCCACTTGATGCTCTCTGGCCTTGTTTTCATTTTCAATTTTCTGTATGACTTTTTTGATATGCTCTTATCAACAGCATATAATTGGATATTGACTTCACTATTTTTCAAGCATCTGTCTATTAAATAGAAGCTAAATCTATTGACATATAAGATGATAATTGATATGTTTACCACTCTTTCTGTGCTTTATCCATAGATTATGCTACTATTGCAACCTGTGCACTCAACTTTTTAAAAACTTGAATGGTGAGGGCAGCCAATTGTGATGCCTACATATTGCCCTATTCATAAGTACTGCAAGTAGTTATTGAAGACCTGCTGGGGACCAGGCACCAGGCCAGGCACTGGGGCTATAACAGAGAACATGACAGTCCCTGTCTTGTACGTAGGGCCAGCTTCATGGGATTGTGGTCACTTGATGGCCTCGAGCATGGTTTAATACTCTGCTGTTGTTGTCTTGAGACTCTAATTTTCAACAAGAGACCCTGAGTTTAATTTTTCACTGGGCCCCATAGATTATGCTACTGGTCTTGCCATAAAGTTGTATAAAAGACAGAAAACAGGAAATTTCAATATGGCCTGATAAATACCTTAATAGGAATCAGCAGCAGAGACTGAGAGCCTAGAGGGGGCTGATCTGGGAGGTCTTATTGACACAGCTCAGCACTAGGCTGAATCAGATAAGGAGTAGGAGTTGGGCTAGCTGAAACAGGGAAGCAGAAGAAACAGCAGGGGTAAGGCCCGTAGTCTTTAGATCTAATGATATCTCTGGCCAGAGCAATAATTATAGGTATCCCTGAGCCAAGCTAACTGAAAGCATCAAGGCCAGTAGAATTACAATCCAAAGCAATGTTAGGGGCAAGGACCAAAAAAACATTCCAGATATCTGTACCAGATGCTAAACTAACTGACTGCCTTTTAAGTCCTTCCAGAATTGACAGATACTTTATACAAGGTCTAATGCCAAGGTAATGGGAGATGAGGCTAAGGGAGAGACACAAATTACAGACTCAGAAGGGAATGCCACCACAAAACATTCTGCCATTATCTCAAGTTAATGGGGAGTCATCTTTCTAAAATGCAAAACCAATTGCATCAGTGTTCCAATTTGAGAATGGCCATTCTGACGTTAGCATAGAGAGAGAGGCCAGGTAAGCAGGCTAATTAGAAACCTTTTTGTAGTGATCCAAGTGTTAGCAGCATAGTTTCAGCCAACAT
The DNA here is from genome assembly GCF_049354715.1 of Callithrix jacchus. Lineage (NCBI taxonomy): Eukaryota > Metazoa > Chordata > Mammalia > Primates > Cebidae > Callithrix > Callithrix jacchus. The sequence goes on from NC_133518.1 coordinate 77,927,126, forward strand.
GCAGGAGAGAAAAGCGGCAGCACTGAGTTTTGAGTAGCAGTGTTGGTTAGAAAGAAAGAAAGGGAGAGTCAAAGATGACAGTCACTGAAGTGCGGGATGTAGGACTACAACCGGCTTGTGTGAAAAAAGACAATTTATAATTTGAGGCGTGTTGTGTGGGAGCTGGGAGACAGAAGTGGGAGTATCCAATGAGCAGGGCTGATGGGGTCTTGCGGAGAAGAGATGTCAGCTGACACCACAGGCATGACCCTGGGATCACTCTACTCCTCGTATTGTGCAAGTGAAGATATGCGGGTCTGGGAGTGCTGATATTCAACAGATGGGCTGAGGAAGAGGAGTCTTTACAAAAGGCTGAAATGGAGAAGGAACAGTGAGGGACAGAAGGGAACCCAGCATTATGGAAGTCAGTGTTTTGTGCCAGCCAAAGAAGAAGCACACTTCAGAAACGAGGAGGTTAAAACACCTAAAACTGTGGGCTGAAACAACAAAGAAACTAAGACCAGCAAAACGACCCTTTGATTTAGAAGGTCTTGGGAAGAGCAATTTCAGAGGATTGAACACTGGATTATTGAAGGAGGGAGTGGGAAGTGCAGAAGTTAAAGTTGCAATTGTGAGCAATAAGATTGTCCTGGTTTCTGCAGTCCATGCTTTAACTTGCTGCCCTGGAGAGACTGCCAATTTCTAGAGATAGTAAATGGCTCACATATGGGTATGCCTTTAAAATGCAAACCAACCCGTCCAGAGCCCACACCCCACCACTTTCTCCATGGGGCACTCACATTCAAGGCCACTGTTCCCTTGCCCTAATCACCCCAGGGCCAGGTACAAGATAGTTAGAGACAACCCCTTTACCCCAGAGCCTACTGAAATTATTCAGACTAAGTCAGTTTCCCCTTTCTCATCTGTTTCTTCCCATTGAAACCATAGCAAAAGTTATTACCACTTTTTCCCCTCACTCTGTCTCTTGATCAATGCTGGTGCTTCCCCCTGTGGCCCTGTGTGGCACAGTGTGGCTCTTCCTCTTGGGATCTGTGAGTAATGAACTATCTTTTCAATAGCAATCATCTTCTGATCTATTGGCCTCACCACACCTGAATAAAAATCAAACCTACACCTTAAAGCAAGAGGGAAACATAGTGACTGAGAGAGGATTGAGGCTTTTGTATGTTCATTTTTAACTGATGAGAGAGAGACTTAGTCAAGTTCATGATGATGAGAAGGTGCCAGTTGAGAGGGTGGTGTCAACAATGTAAGACAGAGGGGGAGGAATTTGGGGCAAAATCCTGTAGAGATGGGAACAGATGGGAACAGATGAGCCCAGAGCCATCGCCTTTCAAGGAGGAGGCAGAGCTGGACACAGTGGTTCACTCCTGTAATCCCAGCTACTCAGGAGGCTGAGGCAGGAGGATTGTTTGAGGCCAGGAGTTTGAGAAGGCAGGCTCAGGCTAGGGAAGGTCGCTGTTGGGAGAGATATGCTCCCAAATATTCAGAGGAGGCCCCATTTCAAAATAAACCCTGTGTCCTTCCTGGCACTACCGCTAAGCCAGACCATGATCCCTAACCTCCCTCCTCTATAGTCTCATAGACTCTTCTGGACCAGCCCGTAATGACCACTGCACACTCCCCTAGGACTTGGCTTGAGCCATGCATTTGACACGGATAAATCTTGCTGTGGGTTGTCTTTATGGATGATAAAATGCAACAAGGAGGTAGTCTTAGTCAGGCCCCTGCTGTCCTAGCTGTATCCGCAATGCCCAGCATTGAGTTGAACAGGACACAGTTCCTGCCTAGGGAGCTCCTGCAGGAGTAGCAAGCAGATATGTGTAGGGGCAAAGGGCAACTATGGTAAGTGCAACTGGAATTGACTGCCTGAACTGACTACATGGGCCCTGGATCCTGTTACCTCATTCCTTACCCACTTCTGCCCACCAGTGGGCCTTTTGGAACAAGGCCCTGCCACACTCACTGGGAATAGAGCCTCAGCCAGGAACGGAGAGGGAGAAGGTCCTGAGAAGCCAGGGAATTTTTACTTTGAAAAGCCCTTTTATCTGTGGCTGTGTCCTTTGAAAGGGCACATTTGCATTCATTTGCAGGTTACCTTGCTCAGAAGCAAGCCTGTATTTATGAACATAATAAAAAGCATTGCTCTTGTAGAAAAAAATGGCCTTTCCAGTCTATGAAGAAATGTTCAATTTAAAGCAAGTCTAGTTTAGAGGCAAGAGGCCAAAGCTAGAAGAAGTAACTTCAGATGATCAGTTATGTGAATAAGAAAAATCAAGAGTAAAAGTAATGTTGATTTCTAACCTCAAAGATGCTCAAGACACTTGAGGTTGGAGAGGAATGGGTGACTCTGTTTAACCTGCTCAGCCTGCTGCAGCTGAGGTCAGAAGCCAGTGCATGCATGGGGATACAACACTTCCCTTCCCAGACACCAACCACAGGAGGTCTGGGTACCCTGTGTCCTCTGAACACTCTCAACAGCCCCTCTTTTCACAGACCTACATACATGTCCAAGGCTGGGACATGGTGCCAGCTTCCTTTATTGCTCCGCAGCTTCACTGCATCGACACAGGCCACTGCTCTCCTCTCTTCCTGACTTCCCTATTCTAATCTCAGCTTCAGTTCTCTCTGTCATTATTCTCAAATAACCACAAATGTCTTTATCTTACTCTGCGGTTCATGAAGGGGTGTGTGTGTGTGCGCGCGCACGCATGGGTAGTGTACTCATCTAGTTTTGAATGCAAACAGATCAATTGTGCATCTTAATTTCCAGATGGACATTTTTGATACTTCTAACAAAGAGAATAACCAGGATATTGAGTCAAAGCATGGAAAACCTTCAGCCTGATACCTGAGAATGGCAAAGTTAGAACCCAGCGTTCCCTCGAAGGCAGTTCTTTGTACTTAGGTTGCAGAGTTCCTAGGACATTGCTGGTGGTCAGAGCCACAGAACAGTCCCTCCTCATTACCTGCTCAGGATGGTTCGCAAGAAGGGAAGGAGGAAGTTGTTTAGCATAATGGCTGCCTACATGCTTTTCTGGTAGCTTTGAGACCAGATCATCTGTAGACAAGTTAATTTCCCTAAAGTAGAAAACAAAACCCCATCTCTTGATCAGCTTCTTCAACAAATGGTACTTGAAAAATGTTTAAAATGCATTAAACTACAAAAAGCAATTCTGCTTGACTCAGAGATGGAATCTTCTTTATATTCACCTAGAAACTATACAGACTAAACCTTTACAATCTCAAGGGAAAACAAGATTAAAGACCGATATTTCTAGTATATCCACACAAAGGTTTAGTGATATAAAAGAAATTGCAGAGTTGATGGGTGGGGGCAGTATGTTGATGGGACTATTGAATCATGAAGGATGTGGACAGTGCAGGAGTCCCACGGGTTTTCTAGGGTCTTCCCAGGCCTGGCTTGTGGGCTCTGAGTCCCTAGTCCACACCTCCATAGGATGGTTCAGCTTTTATCTGACATATTGGATTTCCCTGCAGATTTCATATAAAGGACATTTGGGGAAAAAATAAAGTTACCCAATTATGTGGTACACTAAGTAATTGACTAATTACTGTGTTAAAAAGGCAGGCAGGGCCGGGCGCGGTGGCTCAAGCCTGTAATCCCAGTACTTTGGGAGGCCGAGGCGGGTGGATCACGAGGTCAAGAGATCGAGACCATCCTGGTCAACATGGTGAAACCCCATCTCTACTCAAAATAAAAAAAAAAAAATTAGCTGGGCATGGTGGTGCACACCTGTAATCCCAGCTACTCGGGAGGCTGAGGCAGGAGAATTGCCTGAACCCAGGAGGCAGAGGATGCGGTGAGCCAAGATTGCACCATTGCACTCCAGCCTGGGTAACAAGAGCAAAACTCTGTCTCAAAAAAAAAAAAAAAGGCAGGCAGATAGTTTTTGTTTCCAGGAGTTGAAGAGAAAGTATGCTATGATGAAAGTGAACCCTAGGCTGGCAACTAGTGGATTTCCTGGCCTTGCTAACTGGTTGTATGTACATGAATTAACCACTTTCCCTATCTGATTAGGCTTGATGATACCAAAGGTTTCTTCCTGATCTAAAACTCTGTGATTTATTTATGCTTGTTACTTATTATTAAGTGTTGATGGCCTCATTCAGACTAGAGAGGTGAGGGTTTAAGAGATTTAAGGTCCTCAGATGAGCTGGGCGTTGGATGGCTGAGTTGTTCCCTGCGGTCCTTCTCTGCACCCCTGGGTTCTTAACACAGTCTGGACTAGAGATGGAAAAGGTGGAATCCATGTGTATTGGCACATTTATGCCAGCCCAGATTTCATGTTTCAGATCAGGCTCAAGTGAAAGGAGGGGTTTTCGTGGATTAAGGCTGGAACGCACACACACATGTCCATACAATTCTATAGGAATAGAGAAACTAATATCTCATGGGAGGGGTGGGGGTGAAGGAGAGAAGAAGAGGAAAGGCAGGGAAAGGGGGAAGGAGAAGGAAAGAAGGAAGGAGGAAGGGACAAATGAGCAGACACATTGGCCCTAACAGTGTTTGACTCGCACTGGTCCTCAGTAAATGTGAGAACTATGGAAGGAATGCATTATCGAACTGGGCCAATCCTCAATCAGCAAATTCTAATTTCTACTGTAGTAGCAGCAAACTAAGAATGGGTTTAGCCCATCACTTCCTAAAGCTGGTAGGAGCCATTACCAGCCCACTTCATTTTTTAGCAGTTCTAATATTTCATCAAGTTCCGGCCATTAGTGAGCCTGAACTCTCATGATCCAAGGTCACTGTGGCAGTGTGGAAACTCAGAGAAGTCACAGATGTCAGAGGAGACGGTAAGACATACTGGCACATTCATCCCTCCCAGGTCCAAAATTTAGTGGCTCCATAAGGATTTTTCATCTAGTAAAGTAAATGCTAGAAATGTGAACCAGGCCAACGGTCAGAAAGTTCTGTGTGGTAAACAGACTGCCCTTTCTGTTTCTGAGCAGGTGGCCTCACGATCCACAGGCCACTTTTGTGACGATTGTATAAGCCTAAGAGCAGACGTTTTCCTCTGAAATCAAGTATTAGTAGCTGCCCTATCAGATACTGTATTAAAATATATTATAAAGCTCAGTCATTAAAACAGTTTGGTTCTGATACAAGAATGGGCCTTCAGAACAATGGAAAAGAAAAGAAAGTTTTTTAAAAAGACTTCAATCTCTGGGGAGATTTAGTAAATGAAGTGACATCTCAGAGCCATATGGGATAGACAACATAAAACATTTTCTGCAACACAAATTATAGTCATTCACCACATAACAACATTTCAGTGAACAACCTACTGCATATACAACAGTAGTACTATAGTGATATCGTATTTCTACTGTACCTTTTCTATGCCTGGATATGTTTAGGTATACAAATACTTACCATTGTGTTACAGTTGCCTACAGTATTCAGTATAGTAACATGCTGTTCAGGTTTGTAGCCTAGGAGCAGTCGGTGGTCAAACAGTGTAGCCTAGGTGTTGAGGTACGCTATGCCATCTAGGTTTGTGTGAACATTCTATGATGTTCTCACAATGACAAAATTACCTAACAATGCATTTCTCATAATGTACTTTCATTATTTAGTGATAATGACTGTATACCATAGCTAACATCAAAAGGCAAATCATAAAATTAAAACAGGCGGCATTTACAATTGTACAAATATGGGCTGGCGTGTTTATCACAAAGTACTAATTTCCTTGTTAAAAATGTTCATAAATCAATGACAACAAGCAAAGAAAGGAAAAAGGAGCAAAGTTCAGAGAAAAAGAACCCTCTGAAAAGATATTTCAGTTCTCTAAGAAGTAAATGCAAATTAAAAGAACAAAGTATTAAGCTTTTTCAGATTAGCCAACATCAGGAGCTTTGGTAGTTCTGTGTTAACAGGAAGGAGGAATCAGTGCTTGAATGTGCTTTCAGTGGGATGTAAATCAATACAGCTCCTTGCCTGGGAAGACCATTTAGCAATAGCTCTCAAAATTACAAATGCACCTTTGAGCTAATCATTTGATTTCTAGAAATACATGATATAGAAATGCACACACGTGCCTAAAAATATTAACTCCAATATTGTTTGTAATAACAAAATAGGACACTCTCTGAGTGTCTTTCATTTAGTAGCATGAATAAACTGTGATACATTCCCATAGTAGAATATTCTATAGTGAGAGAAAAAAGAATGAAGTATTTCTGTATGTCTGATATGAAATATCAATATGACAATATGTCTATGCTTAAAAATTTGAGAAATATTTAAGAAAAAGTTGCTCCTGTTATGATATTGGTCTTCTAAAAGAGACAAATATCTCATTCCTACTCTCTCTGTGTCTATATTACATTATTAGTTTAAAATAAAATTAGTATTTTGACTAAGTGTATTAGTTTGTTCTCATTCTGCTATGAAGAAATACCTGGGAACTGGGTAAGTTATAAAGAAAAAAGGTTTAATTGGTTCACCATTCCACATGGCTGGGGAGCCCTCAGGAAACTGAAAATCATGGTGGAAGGCACCTTTTCGCAGGGTGGCAGGAGAGAATGCGTGCAAGCAGAGGAAATGCCAGGTGCTTATAAAACCATCAGATCTCATGAGCACTCACTCACTAGCATGAGAATGGCCTGGAGAAACCACTCCCATGACTCATTTATCTCCACCTGGTCCCACCTTTGACCCAAGGGAATTATTGCAATTCAAGGTGAGATTTGGGTGAGGACACAGAGCCAAACCATATCACTAAGTATCCAGAGTTAGAATCTAAGAACTGAGCTGAAATCAACCTAAAAATCTTGTATTTCTATTCTCTTAGTTTACAGAAGAGAAACCTGAGATTTACAAAATCCAAGATGACTCGAAAAGCTAGACTCAGGAACAAACTTGGAATGAGATTCCCAGTCCCTGGTTCCTGGTTCCTTTTTTTATATGATGTTCTTTGCTGTAGAATTTACCTCACTATTTTATTACAGAGTATCAGTCTCTCTAAGTGGGCTTCCATAAGAGATCACATATAAAACACCAAAGCTAGGCTCTCAGTTGCGCACCCTCAAACGTGAGGTCCCGAAAGGGACCAGGTGGAGACAACTGAGTCATGGGAGTGTTTTCCCCATGCTGTTCTCGCGATAGTGCTCATCATGGCTGTTCTCGCGATAGTGCTCATGAGATCTGATGGTTTTATAAGCATCTGCCATTTCCCCTGCTTGCACTCATTCGCTCTCCTGCCACCAGGTGGAGATAACTGAATCATGGCTGTTCTCACGATAGTGCTCATGAGATCTGATGGTTTTATAAGCGTCTGGCATTTCCCCTGCTTGCACTCATTCGCTCTCCTGCCACCCTGTGAAGAGGTCCTGCCCCTCACTCTTCCATGGAGACAGCTCATGCCAGTGCAGGTAATGACAACTGCACAGCATGATCAAGGCTGAGTAGAACAGGTGTAGAAATTGACGTGGACTGGTGAAGAGTCTGATTCCCAAATGTCATTAAAGAAGTCAGGTGTAATTCTCCTTGGTTCACAGGCTCCCTGGGGCTGACCATCCTTCTGGGTCTCCAGCTTTCATCTTTTGCTTGATCCCTGGATGGGGAAACAGTCACATCCCTGTGATGTACATTGTTTTGCCCCTGATGCTGATATCCCCTGGCACCTTACCTTCAGCCAGCTTTAGCCTAGCAGAAGCATTGGCACCTCTTCCGTGCCATGTGTAGGCCTTAGGAAAGTAGGAGGTGGTCTCGTTTCCCAAGGAACAACTTACATTGCCCCCAACACACACATCTGGCAACATAAGACACATCTCTGATACTGCCATCTTCAGAAACTTCTAAATGAAAAACATCCCCCTACTATAAGTAACTCACCCTTCACCACCTATTTATTTATTTCTCTCTCTTTTATTTTCCCTTGCCCCTGAGAGTAGAGTAGGGAAATGGCTCATTGCTTCAACACTTGGTTTTCTCTGAATTCAGCAATCTTTACCTCAGCACAATTTAGTCTGGCCCAATTTGGACAGGCATGGGCCTGTCTGTTTGTACCTTTGTCTTATGCTGAGAGGCACCATTTTGAGCCCGAAGTTTAGAACATGGCATCTTTGTTTTTGACAGACTGTTAAAGATATGTACAGGGCTAAAGAACTGAATAGAACATCCCTTTTGGCACTGCAGATTCTTAGCCACAAATTAATACACAAAAACCGTTTTAGGTGCATTCCAAAAACCGTTAAAATGACTTGTTGATATGGAGAAGTAAAAGCATTTCTCTACAATCTCATAATGCTATTGATTTTGCTATGAAACTCTTTTCTCATGAGTCATTTCAAACTATTTTTCAAGCAATTCCCCTTCCATAGTTTCATAAGGTTGGAATGAGTGGAGGCCCAACCTCTGTGAATCGTTCTCTTGTGTGTTCTCCCTTCTCTCCTGTCTCAGTTTCACAGTCTCACACACGTGGCTGCACCCCTGGCTATAGCTTCTTTGCAGTTTGCTGCCAGTGTGACTGGAGCATCAGATTGAGGCCACATCTGCCTTTCAGTTCCCCTGCCTCGACGTTGTAAAATAAAGGTTTGTTATTTCGACATTATTTTAGCTCACTGCACCACCCTTTGGTGGTCAGTTTAGAAAACTTTAATAATTAATGAAGATACCATGTACTGGTTATGTAAAAGCAAAATGGGGATAACAACAAAGACCCTGTGGCCTGAAAGTCAGGAACAGAACCGAGACCCTCAAATCACAAAGTGTATTTCATCAAAGCTGCATGGTAGCTATTGTGTTTGAGGAAATTAGTTTTACTACATGGTGTCATGACCTCCCAAAAGCTCTTCCCCTCTATAGCTTGAGGCAACCTTCTGCCCATCTATGTTCCCTTCTTTCCAGGTTATTCACACTTCTGCATGCTTAGCTGTTACGTTTTTTCAAATTGAAATATTTTGTTTACTACTCATGTCCAGTGTCCTCCTGGACAGCATGCAATGGCGTGTTGATACATGTGCAGAAAAAGGGTGAAAGCATTTTTTTTAGTATTTTCTTATGTGTGTATAAGTGCACAAGTAACTGATAATATAATTTGCCTCTGGAGACGGGAACTGGAGGGATGGCAAACATAGGTGAGCAGGAGACTTAAATTTTAAATCCTGTGGCCTATTTATTATTTTTATCTTTAAAAACTAATAGACAAAAAGAGAGGATATTGGCTTCACCATTAACCAGCTATATTTGTTTTCACACAATAATACCTATCTCATGGTTTGTTTTTGATGACTTAAAGGACCCAGCTCAAGGGCAAGCTTCTCATAAGCATTCAGCAAGTGGCAGATCTTACTAATGAATTACATTGCAACCAACATCAACCTAAGTATTTTATTGTGAAAAAATGGTGAAGTTTTATCATATTTTTAGCCTAATATAGCAAAATCCCTGCCTTTTAATTTTCGCAGTAAACTGAAACACTGTGTGTCTATTATAGCTAAAGTCCAGAATTGCTTAATATTAACAGTAATCAGGTCATCTTGTTCCAACAACCAGCTAGGAGCTGAATTTGAAAGGAAGACACCTCACTATATAACTTAACATTACTCTTAGTCAAACAGATGAATAAGCCGAAAAGGAAACTGTACGCGTTTTTGGTAGGAATGCGAAGATGTTATCAGCAAAATAGGCTCACGTCAGTGTGTCTGGACATCAGTGAGGCAGCATTCGATGCAACCCTATGTGTCCCTGGAAATTTGGTTGGAGGAAGATGGGATCATTTATATTCTGAGGATGATGGAGATGAGATGCAGAAAGATAAACTGATGTCTTCAAGGCCACACATTGACTGATGTGGTTGAGGAAAGAATCTGAATGTCCTGGCTGTTCTTTTCTATCTCAGTTCCCAGATCACACAGATTAGCAGGGAAAAGACACAAGATTGTCCTTCTGGGCCAGCTTAGCTCAGAGTACAAATTTTTGCAGCTACAGCAAGAGCAGCAGCCATCCAAATAATCACAGTAAATTCTCTTATTCACTTCAAGCTGATTCTGACAAATAAAGAAGTAAGCTCAATCAGCTTTATAAATAAGAACGCTAAAGAAAGGTTATATTCAAGTGATCCTTATTCCTGCCTCCAAACAACTGAGGCTAAATGAAACCATTTCCTTCCCCATCCTCAAGCTCACTGAATCATACAGAGAAGAATGAATGAAGTGTGAGGGTGGAGCCAAGAGCCATGGAGACCAGCTGATAGATAGAGAAGTTCAGGGCAAGGTCATTGCCAGTGGGCTCAAGTCTAGAGCCGTCCTCTTGAGAGCCAGATAGAGACAGCTGGGGAGGTTCCACAGGGGCTGCAGAGAGGATGTGCTGCTGTGTCCACATCATGGCAATAGCACAAAGCAGAGTCCTAGAAGGTGCCCTCACACCCACCTCCAAATCAGTTCAGAAACATAGTCTCGTATAGACCTATCTTGGGTAATGAAGTTTCGTTGGTTTTTATCCCTATTAATACAGGAACCTGTTAATACAAGACTCCAGCCTCCTGCAAAGCTCTTTTCCCACCCCTTTCTGGCAAGAATCTTGACAAACATCTAAGGCAAGCATCTTGACAACTAACTGTGGCATCTGTGGATTTTTTTTTCACTTTTCTTCTGCTCTCCCATCCCAAGAACAATCTGGGCACTAAGCATCCACTCACCACATCCATTCCCCTGGGTGCCACCAGTGGATTCTTTGGGTGCCCCCCTCTCCTCCTGAGGTCCTCTACTCCATTAGGCACTATGCCCTTTGCATTGGCAAAGCTGCCTTCCACCAGGTGCCCCACTGGTACAAACCCAGAGCTGCCCCGTCAGGGACAGGCTGAAAGTGAAGCAAGTGGCAGATCTTGTCACAGGCAGGCTTGTCACAGGCATTCAGCAAGTGGCAGATCTTACTGGGGAAATATATGTTCCCAATAGTATATGTTTGTATGTATTTTTAAGGGTTAATTTTTCTAGAATATTAAAATGTCTGAAAGATATTGAAAAACATAGCTATATTAAACTCACAACATTGTTTTACATGTAAATATATAATTTATAGTGAAACCAGAATGTTACTTTTCTGGCCTACAATGGAAGCAAATTAATAATATGGGGTATATATGATATTTTGATATACGTATACAATACATAATAAATGCCATGTTGGTAAAAGTGTGGCATGCCCTATGCTTGTACCCTAGATATATTATTTTTGTGTAGTCCTTAAAACCACAATAAAGTCAATTTTTTAACTTTTAAAAAACTCAGTAGAGACAATATTTTACCATAGTGTTTTTTAAAATAAAAATTGACACAAAAAATTCATAATGAACTAAATTTACAGCTTTCAAGTAAAAACAACTTTCTAATAATGTCATGCTGAGCCATATTAGAGACTGAGACACAAAGAAATATATGTCCTCAATAGTGTATGTTTGTAAATATTTTTAAGGGTTAATTTTTCTAGAATATTAAAATGTCTGAAAAATATTGAAAAACAGGAAAGTAGCTACATTAAACTCACAACATTGTTTGACGTTTAAACATTTATAGTGAAACCAGAATTTATTGTAATGTTACTTTCCTGGCCTAAAATGGAAGCAAATTTATCAATAATATTTTCAAAATTTCCTCTTTGCTTATCTTATTTTCAGCTGAGAGTTTTGAATTGTAATAAACGAGTGATGGTAACTCTCAAAGTGTGCTGCACATAAAACTTCAGCAAGAGATCCGAATATACCTCCTGAGTTGGAGAGTGAATGCAGAAGAAACTGGGCATGCGTGAATTATTGCGTGAGAGCGCCACCTATTACAGGGAAAGTACATACAAATAGAAATTAAGGAGATTATAGATGTCCCAGTTTTACATGTGAAATGGAAATATGAGAAATAAAAGGCCCTTATGCATTTTAATGTTTTATTTTTATTTTTATTTTTTATTGCATTTTAAGTTTTGGGGTACATGTGCAGAACATGCAAGACAGTTGCATAGGTACACACACGGCAGTGATTTTTAATAAATATTATAAATTTATTTTTACACAGTCATTCATGTGTCTTGTGGAAAATATATAAATACATGTAAATCAAAAGAAAAAATAATCCAGATTGTCATAAAGATGATTGTCTTCCTATTTTGTTGTACTTTTTCTACACATTTTTGTCTATATATACATAATGCATAGACAAGAAAGGGGGAGCATTGGGTTGGTGCAAGGCAGCCTGGAGAGCTGCCTTGTTCTCAGGGTTTCCAGACAGAGTGCTCCAGGCATCCTGGAATGGAAATGCAAGACTTCTTACGTTAATCTCCTTTGGCAACACCCTCACAGACACAGCTCAGCACACAAACTCTCACCTGACTTAGCCTCAGAAATCCCAGAACCTCACTTCTGCCATGTTCTAGTAAATGAACAACTCACCAAAACCAGCACAGTTTCATGAGGAGCGGGAACTTAGACTTCACCTCTCCGAGGGAAGTGTAGCAAAGAATTCGTGGCCATCTTTTATCTGCCCCATCCCAATGGAAAGACACTTCCGTCAAAGCTCTACTTCAAAGCATCTAGAAGCCCAGAGCTGAGTCCCAAACACAGACACAGCCAAATCACAGACTCACTTGGGCCAGGATTCCCCACTACTCCAAAGGCCCCTTTTGAGTGCTTTCTGTGACATCAAGATCTTTTGATCTTGACAGCCATGAAAGGCTCTGTCTGAGAAAGAAGGAGATTTCACACTCGGTTAGCCCATTGGGAGAAAGATCAGGACTAGTCACCATTGTGACCAGGGCTGGTGTGGCTGGTGACATGGAGGGAAAGGAGGGCCAGTTCAGTGGTGACAGGAACCCTGCCTCCCCATGCACCTGTGCCAACCCACACCTTTCTCTCAACGTTTGTTTTTGGTTCTCTATTTACGGCTTCTTAGCGAGGCTTCTCCTGGAAAGAAAGGCTGGCTTTTCAAGGTGGGCATTTAGGATTTGGTGTCCCCTGGCAGGGGTATTGTTGCAGAGTTATGGGTATGAAGGAAATGGATTGGATCCAGAGAGGGTGAGTGCACTGAGACTAGCAGAATGCAGCTGGGAAGAAGGGCAACTGGGGTCTGCACACAACCCCCACCTGACTTGGCCTCTGAGGCGTGACCACTATGCCAGCAGGCATTCTTAAAGTAAGCTGCCCAGTCATCTCCTCACGTCTGCCTGGCTCTGTTTCTTTCTTTTTTCAATCGCCTCCCTCATAAAGAAGAGTGATCCTCATCCTCGTACAGTGATGGTGGATTCTGCCTCTTACTGTTCATACATCCTCAGGCAGGTCATGGAACTTCCGGTCTCTCCTCTGTGAATAAAGTGCTTGCCCCATAGGGTTGTTGCGAGGGTTGAATGGGTTGATCATATAAGGCTTAGAACCAGGCCTGGCACCCATACCCATGGTACATGTGATCCAGTGGAGGCATGGGGCTTTGCAGGCAGATGGAGCTCAGATCCCAGCCCTGTGACTTACTGGCTTGTATTATCAGTGAGGGTTCTCTAAAGGGACAGAACTAATAAAATAGATATATAAAGGAGTTTATCAAGTATTAACTTCCATGATCACAAGGTCCCACAATAGAATGGCTGCAAGCTTGAAGAGCAAGAAGGACCAGTCTGAGTCTCAAAACTGAAGAACATGGAGTCTGATGTTCAAGGGTAGGAAGCATCTAGCACAGGAGAAAGATGTAGGCTGGGAGGCTAGGCCAGTCTCTCCTTTTCACATTTTTCTGCCTGCTTTATATTCACTGGCCTCTGATTAGATGGTGCCCACCAGATTAAGGGTGGGTCTGCCTTTCCCAGTTCACTGACTCAAATGTTCATCTCCTTTACAGCACCCTCACAGACACACCCAGGATCAATACTTTGCATCCTTCATTCCAATCAAGTTGACATTCAGTATTAACCATCACACTAGCTATGTGACCTTGGGCATGTTATACCTCCTTCAGCCTCATTTTCCTTCTCTGTCTCCCTCTGATTGCCATAGGGATCAGAGAAATTGCACATAGAGGGCCTACAAGCAGCCAGGGTAAATCAGACACACATCTCCTCTCTTCTCTTCCAGGCTTTTCTTCCTTCTCACTATTTGTCAGTTCTGGCATCTTACCCTTAGCAAGATGCTTCACATTAATGGCAGTTGTCATGTATCAACTGAACACGACACTTCCAGCCTCTGAGCCATGTCTGTCTGCAAATTCCTAGTTACATACTCAGGGGTCCCAGCATGAGGGCTGTTCTCTTCCATCCAGACTCAGCTTCTCATGACTTGTCAAAACTGATTGCTCTGACTCTGTGCTCAAGGGCCTTGCTGCTGTCAGGGCTGAAGGATTCCTATCTTCCAAGCACCTGGATGGCATTCTGTTGTTTTCTTCACAGCACTGAATCAGTACTACCTTCTCATGGGCTCTTTAGGACCTGCCCAATCTACCTCAAACTCCGTGGTTCTTAAAGTGTGATCCGCGACTTGCAGCATCGTCAGCAGAGAAGCTATCTGAAATGCCAGTTCCCAGACCCCAGCCACACCTCCTGAATGGGAAACTCCGGTCTGGGGCCCAGCAAGCTAGCTTTAACAAGCCTTCCAAGAGATCCTGATGCATATTCAAGTTTAAGAACTGCTAAAGGTTAAGAAACACCTTAGCCCCCACATCTAGAGTTTTGGTTAAGATAAAATGTAAGAATCAAATACATTTCCTGCTAAGTCTGTTTTCCTATTAATTTACTGCTTACACCTACGTCCTTTCAAAAAGGAGTGAATGAGGGCTTAGGATCAACAATGATGTTGATGGTAACAAAAAAAATAGCATGTATTGAAAAGTTACCTTGGTGAGGCACTGTGCTGAGTAATTCCCATGTGTTTGTGTCATTTAATCTTTATAAAAATCTGATGAAATATTTATTCTCTTCATTTGCATCTGAGGAAATAAAATTTCTTAAAGGTTAAATACATTTCCTGCAACCAAATTTGAAGGAGAAAAAAACTGTTTTTTGTTCTTGGGGTTTTTGTTTTGTTTTTTGCAAACTGTATCACTGTACCTTGAGTTTATTTGAAGGTCCCTGTATCCAAGGAACTATTTAGAAATAATAATTCCTAAGAGTTGAGTCTCACTAAGCAGAATAGGAGCAAGTGATGTTAGTAGCAAGGCCATCGCTGGGACCTCTCCTCAATGCTGAGTAGTCAGGTGGGTGAGCTGCCAACGGCAGGTGACAGACCCAGTTGGAACGTTCCATGCAGACCTCAGCAGGTGGGAGACGGTGTACACGGTCATTGAGGGAAACTGTGCCTGCACAGCTTTACTCTATAAAAACATGTAACAAACATCTGAGTCCCAAATGATGTCAGTTGTTGGCCCTAATGGGTAGTAAACCAAGGTCCTCCTACTGCCCCTATACGGTGGTCCATATAGAAGAGCTTTTATTTTTACTTCCTTAGAAAAAGAAGAAAAGAGCTCTTTTGTTTTACTTCTTTAGAAGAAAACGCCTTATAATATGACTTAAATCTAATGAAGATTTTGTTTTTTCTGAGTTGAAATGGCTGCCATTTCTTAGTGCTTAGCTATATTCAGGTTCTCTAGTAGATGCTTAAGCATATTAGGTCAATGAAGCCTCATTAAACTCCAGCAGATAAAGATTAGCATCTCCATTTTTGCAGGTAAGGAACATGGCACCCAGAGAGATCAGCAACTTGCTTTTGGTCACTCAGGCGGTAAATAGTGAAGTGCAGTCTGACACCCAGCCCAAGTTCTGCAGGCACCAGGGTGCTTTTCACAGGCTGCAAACAGATCCCAGATATAGTTCCTTTCTTCCCTTCTTGTAGGCAAGTGGGTCACAATTCTACAGACTTAGATTTCTATTGGAAATGGCCACTTGCTGTAATCTATGAAGTGAGTTATTAGGGTTACTGGGATCTAGTGCTCATAAGCTAACATTGGTATAGGTGCCGGGCATTTCCCGCCCTTTCCTTTCCCCTGCTCTGCTCTGTGTTCCTGGGATTGGACAGTGAGGGGGTACAGTGCTGACTCTCACAGGCTGTGCTACGCAGACTCCCTTCTCAGCTTGGCCAGTATCAGGCTATGCAAAGAGGTGAGAGAGCAGAAGGAAGACAGCAGACAGGGTACAGCATATTTCCTGTCTCTCTGCCTGAGGCAGCATCTCTAGAAGCAGCTGCACCTTCTCTGTGGCCCCAGCTCCCAGCTCTAGGATACACTGCCTGTTCCCTTATCCCTCTGGCCTTGAGTTGGGAGAAACGTCTCTATTCCTAGTCTCTGAGATGCCTCACCATTCTCTCTCAGGAGCCCTAGCTGTTTCATCATCTGTATAACCAATCATCTATATTAGCATCCCTCTGAAAGACCTAGAATGCTTTCTCTTTCACTGCTGTTGAGTGTGTTATCGGTGGTTGCTGAATCTTCTCATTCTGTATTCTTAACCTCTGTTAACCTCAGTAAGGAAGGCACCAGGTTTGAAGAGGCCAAAGAAAAGACCCAGAGCCAGCAAGCAAGATGTGGGGTTTTATTAGGGGCTTACATACAGAGGAGAGAGTCCAGGGGCAGCAGGCTGGACAGGGGAACTGACATATACAGAAACAGTCCAGTGGTAGCAGGCTGGACAACATATCCACCTTCCTACAGTCCAGTGGTGGCAGGCTGGACAACATATCCACCTTCCTACAGCCCAGTGGTAGCAGGCTGGACAACATATCCACCTTCCTGCAGTCCAGTGGTAGCAGGCTGGACAACATATCCACCTTCCTGCAGTCCAGTGGTAGCAGGCTGGACAACATATCCACCTTCCTACAGTCCAGTGGTGGCAGGCTGGACAACATATCCACCTTCCTACAGTCCAGTCCAGTGGTAGCAGGCTGGACAACATATCCACCTTCCTACAGTCCAGCCCAGTGGTGGCAGGCTGGACAACATACCCACCTTCCTGCAGTCCAGTGGTAGCAGGCTGGACAACATATCCACCTTCCTACAGTCCAGTGGTAGCAGGCTGGACAACATATCCACCTTCCTGCAGTCCAGTGGTGGCAGGCTGGACAACATATCCACCTTCCTATAGTCCAGTGGTGGCAGGCTGGGCAACATATCCGCCTTCCTGCAGTCCAGTGGTAGCAGGCTGGACAACATATCCGCCTTCCTATAGTCCAGTGGTGGCAGGCTGGACAACATATCCACCTTCCTGCAGTCCAGTGGTAGCAGGCTGGACAACATATCCACCTTCCTACAGTCCAGTCCAGTGGTAGCAGGCTGGACAACATATCCACCTTCCTACAGTCCAGTCCAGTGGTAGCAGGCTGGACAACATATCCACCTTCCTACAGTCCAGTCCAGTGGTAGCAGGCTGGACAACATATCCACCTTCCTACAGTCCAGTCCAGTGGTAGCAGGCTGGACAACATATCCACCTTCCTGCAGTCCAGTGGTAGCAGGCTGGACAACATATCCACCTTCCTACAGTCCAGTCCAGTGGTGGCGGGCTGGACAACATATCCACCTTCCTACAGTCCAGTCCAGTGGTAGCAGGCTGGACAACATATCCACCTTCCTGCAGTCCAGTGGTAGCAGGCTGGACAACATATCCACCTTCCTACAGTCCAGTGGTGGCGGGCTGGACAACATATCCACCTTCCTACAGTCCAGTGGTAGCGGGCTGGACAACATATCCACCTTCCTACAGTCCAGTGGTAGCGGGCTGGACAACATATCCACCTTCCTACAGCCCAGTGGTAGCAGGCTGGACAACATATCCACCTTCCTACAGTCCAGTGGTAGCGGGCTGGACAACATATCCACCTTCCTGCAGTCCAGTGGTAGCAGGCTGGACAACATATCCGCCTTCCTATAGTCCAGTGGTGGCGGGCTGGACAACATATCCACCTTCCTACAGCCCAGTGGTAGCAGGCTGGACAACATATCCACCTTCCTGCAGTCCAGTGGTAGCAGGCTGGACAACATATCCACCTTCCTGCAGTCCAGTGGTAGCAGGCTGGACAACATATCCACCTTCCTACAGTCCAGTCCAGTGGTAGCAGGCTGGACAACATATCCACCTTCCTGCAGTCCAGTGGTAGCAGGCTGGACAACATATCCACCTTCCAGCAGTCCAGTGGTGGCACACTGGACAACATATCCACCTTCCTACAGTCCAGTGGTGGCGGGCTGGACAACATATCCACCTTCCTGCAGTCTAGTGGTGGCGGGCTGGACAACATAGTTGCACAGCTCAGTAGCCACAGGCTGGGCAGGAAAACCACAACCACTTGCAAACAGCATGTAGTTTATGTAGCATTTTCACTTAACACCCTCCCCTTAGCGACCTCCACCTAGCAGCCTTCATTTAACCAAAACTCAGGGCCTCAATCCCCTATATGGCATGTGTTCCACAAGACAGGCCAGGGGTTGAGATGTTTATCAAAGATAAAGAATAAATCTCCAGGTTGGCAACACCTGGATTCCCCAGCTTGGAACACACATTCCTGTGCATGTGCCATACAGGGACATTCTAAGGGGTTGCTTCAATCACTGCCGTCAGGTGCATTTACCCTGCACACACAAGCCAAAGCACAGCTGACGGATCACGTGTTTACCATTTTCAGGAGGTATACTTCATTTTTCACAAATCATCAAGGTCGTTTTAAATTGGTCATGGATTTTAATTGCTGCTGTGCTTAGTTTTTTACCTACAAAAATGTTAGTTCAGCTTCATCATTCTCAATTTAGTTTGTCGCAGATTCCTTCGTGGACCTTCTATGTAGAATGATTTGAATTTGTCTCAACAGTATTATTAGCACTGTATTTTCTTATAACTATTGTGTCTGAATTTGGGAGTAGCATTTTAATTATTCAATTCTTCTTTAAAACTTTTTATAACCCGGTTCAGTTATTTTTCCTTAAAAAAAAATGACAAGGGGAGAAACAAGTTAACTGTCTCATCCTACTAAGTGGATTTTGGTCAAAATTTTAAAGAAAAAAAATTATGGCCTGGCGCAGTGGCTCACTCCTGTAATTCCAGCACTTCGGGAGGCTGAGGCAGGCGGATCACTTGAGCTCAGGAGTTCACGACCAGCCTGGCCAGCATGGTGAAATCCCTGTCTCTACTAAAAATACAAAAACAATAAAATTAGCCGGGCTTGGTGGCAGGCACCTGTAATCTAGCTACTCGGGAGGCTGAGGCAGGAGAATCGCTTAAACCCAGGGGGCAGAGGTTGCAGTGAGCCAAGAAAGCACCACTACCCTCCAGCCTGAGCGACAGAGTGAGACTCCATCTCAAAAAAAAAAAATCATGGCACCTCCAAAAACACCCAGCTAATTTTGCTACACATGGGAATCTTGCTAAAATGCAGATTCTGATTCAGCAGGTCACAGTGTGAGTGTGGAGGTCTGAGATTATGCTTTTCTATCTAGCTTCCAGGCTGTGCCCACACTGCTGTTCTGAGAACCACACTGGGAGTAGCAAGATCTTCGGGATCTCACAGAGTCTCTCCCGTGTAAACTCTTACTTTGCACAGTGCCCTACTGTGCTGGGGAAGAAGGCCTAGGAATGCCTTGCATCTTCACTGGCAGCCAGGGCCCGAGCCGTGTTTCATGTAGGCTGTCCCTTCCTTCTCATAACTATTGTTTTAGTCTAATGAGCCAAAATCAGTCTGGCATTCCTAGGTGAAACTTTAATGTGATTGTAATTTCAGTGCTGTTCTGTGTGATTCCAGTCTGTCTTCTAATGAGAATACACATGTTTATACATTTACTTGTGTCACAGAAAAAGAAATTCAAAAACTGCTTGCACAGCAAGTGCCTGGAAGTAATTAGTATTCGAAGTGTGATGTTGAGTAGGTTGCTTTAGGGAAACAGCACAATGGTATTAGATTTTATTCTGACTCTGATGCATGCAGCTTTCTATTTCCTTGGACTCTGAAGCAAAAGACCCAATTTGCAATAAGAACACTATTAGGGTTTCTGGAACAAAAACAACCTGATCAGATGTCCAGGCACTGACCCAAGTCCCAGAGTTGCCTCTAGTTCAGTCAGTGACATGCCAGCAAATTACTTGTTTGCATTTTTCTCAGTAAAATAGGATAATGATCATTTATACCTGCGACATACCCATTACCAGCCTAACACTACCTGTGTACCAAGGAGGTCCTAAATCTATATTTCTAGTTCAAATTTCTACCCTCCTAAGAAAATATATTTATATATATATCTATGTATTATATATCCAGGCTGGTATGTCCAAATGCTCACCAGGTCTTAGTACCTGGGGATGTGATGGGCACCCCAAATATAATTGTCCTACCTAAATTTTCTGCCTTCCCTCAAACCTGATCCTCTTCCTGTATTCCTATCCTGGCTAGTTATGTGACCATCACAACCCACTCATCCAAGCCCAGGAGCATCACTTCCTGTTACACTGTGAGCTCACTGGGGCAGCACTTGCTGTTAGCCTCCTTTATAACCCCAGTATTTTGAACTAGACTTGGCACAGCAAAATGCTCAAAAAACATGCCTATTTAGAACTAAACTCCTTAAAGATGGATGGTCCATACAGACCTAGAAGTTATTTATGAGAATTATGGAGAATTGCCGTTGTGAAAAATTGCAACATGTCTACCTGCCCCCATGCTAAAAAAAAAAAAAAAAAAAAAAAAAGTGGGAATACAGTTTTTCTATTAGTGATTTCTATGCCAGGGTTTAGTGAACTCCCATGAATCTGAAATCCATATAAGCAAAGTTTGGTAGTGTTTTAATTCTTATTTTTATATCCTGTACCAACTCTTATCTAGATGTATCTCTATATTTGTTGATTACTTTTTTTTACCATATTTCTTGTAGCCTGTCACCCTCACTCCCCAATGCATTCCTGCTATGTACCAGTATCGTAATAGGTGCTTTGTGACATTGTCTTAATTTCACAGCCTGTGAGGTAGATTTTATAAAAATCATTTTTAAGTGCAAAGCAGGTTCAAAGGGAGTGCATGACTCTCCCAATATCACAGACAAGTAAGTGAGGAGGGTAGAACTTCCATCTTATTCTCTCTCTGGCTACAGGCCTTCCTAATACACTTTAGGACATATCATCTTCCTTCCTCTTACTTAGAAAGTTTCATCAAAGTTGTAGTATCTTTCTTCTCTGTTTATAAAATAGTATATATTTATGCAATTTGAAAAATTAAAGTTACCCATAATACCCCATTCAGAGATATCAGCAGTTACATTTTGGCACATTATCTTTCAGAGTTTTCTTTTTCTATTTATAGCTATGTATTTAAACATACCACACTGTTTTAATTATTATATATTTGTAATATATCTTAAATCTGATAGGATAAGTTTCCCCCTTTCCCATATTTTCTCTTTTCCAAACTTGGAAAATATGTACAAACATATAATCACTACTACAATCAAGATATAGAACATTTCCAACTTCTTGAAAAATTTCCTTGTACCCCTTTGCTGTCCCACTGCTGGCTTCATGTAACCAATGATCTACTTTTTGTCAATGTAGATTAGTTTTGCTTTAAAATCTTATATAAGTGGAATAATACAGTTGTAATTTTTATTTAAGTATTCTTTTATTTAGTATAATGTTTTTGAGGTTCATTCATGTCATTTATATCAGCAGTTCCTTTTTTCCTTTTTTCAGACAGGGTCTCCTTCTGTTGCCCAGGCTGTTGTGCAGTGGTACAATCATAGCTCACTGCCACTTCAAACTCCTGGTCTCAAGCTGTCCTCTTGCTTCAGCCTCCCAAGTAGCTCGGACTATAGTCGCATGCCACCACGCCCCGTTAATTTTTGTATTTTTAGTAGAGATGAGTTTTTGCCATGTTGCTCAGGCTGGTCTCAAACTCCTGGATTCAAGTGATCCACCCACCACAGCCTAGCAAAGTGCTGGAATTACAGACGTGAGCCACAGTGCCCTGCCAGCAGTGCCTTTTTATTGTTGAGTAGCAGTCCATTCGTGCATGCAGTTTACTTTGTTTATCCATTCACCTGCTGATGGGCATTTAATTGGCTTCTATTTTTTTTTTTTTGGCTGTTATGAATAAAATTGCTATACGTTTTCTTGTACAGTCTTTTCATTTTTCTTAGACATATTTCATAGGGACTTGCAAACAGAAGCCATTGTCTGTGTCTTGCGCAGTGGTGAGACAAGAGAGTGGATCTCTATGCCCCATGTACAAGTCTTGGTGTAGAAATATCATTTCTGTTGAGTTCCATACCTGACAATGGAATTGCTGTATTGTATAGTAATCGCTATATAGTTAAACTTATAAGAACTCACCAAACTGTTTTCTACTAGCTACATAGGAGAGATCCAGTTACTCCATATCATTATCAGCACTGGGTATTGTCAGTCTTTTCAATATTAGCCATTCTTATATATACCATATCTTTCATCCCTTCATCCATTGTTAGACACCTAGGTTAATTCTATATCTTGGCTGCTATGAATATCGCTGCAGTAAACATAGGGGTGCAGATATCTCTTCAGTATAATGATTTCCTTTCGTTTGGATAAATTCCCAGTAGTGGAATTGCTGAATCACATTTGTAGTTTTGTGAGAGACCTCCACACTGTTCTCCATAGTGGCTATACTAATTATAGTCCCACCAACTGTGCATAAGAGTCCCCTTTTCTCTGCATCCTCACCAGCATTTGTTATTTTTTGTTCTTTTGATAATAGCCATGCTAATTAGGGTGAGATGCTACCTCATTGTGGTTTTGATTTACATTTCTCTAATGATTAGTAATTTGAGTATTTTTTCACATATTTGTTGGCCATGTGTATATGTCTTTTTTAAAAATGTTTTATTTTTGTGGGTACATAGTAGGCATATATATTTGTGGTGCACATGAGATATTTTGATACAGGCATGCAATGCATAATAATCATGCCATGGAAAATGGAGATCCATCCCCTCAAGCATTTACCCTCAAAATTAGATTGTGTTACCATCTTAATTTTATGATTTAAATTATTTTAAAATGACAGTTAAATTAGTATTGACTATAGTCACCCTGTTGTGCTATCAAATGCTGGGTCATATTTATTCTAATGATTTTTTGTACTCATTAACCATCTTCATCTCCCTCCTCACCTCCCACTACCCTTCCTTCTCAGCCTCTAGTAACCATCCTTCTACTCTCTATCTCCACGAGTCCAACTGTTTCAATTTTTAGATCCCACAAATAAGTGAGAACATATAATGTTTGTCTTTCTGTGCCTGGCTTATTCATAATGGAGTACTGTTCAGCCCTGAAAAAGAATGAGATCCAGTCATTTGTATGTCTTTTAAAAAAAAGTGTTTTCAGATCATTTTCCCAATTTTTTAATTGGATTGTTTGGTTTTTTGCTGTTGCTTCAGTTCCTTATGTATTCTGAATATCAGCTCATTGTCCAGTTAATAGTTTGCAAATATGTCCTCCCATTCTGAAGGTTGTTTTTTCACTCTGTCAGTTGTTTCCTTTGTTGTGCAGAAACTGTTAATTTAATTCCATTTGTTTATTTTTGCTTCTGTTGCCTGTGCTTTTGAGATCTTATTTATAAAATCCTTATCCAGACCAATGTCCAGAAGCATTTCCCTATTTTTTCCTAGCAATTTTATCACTTTAGGTTTCACATTTAGGTCTTTGATCCATTTTAAGATGATTTTTGTGTAAGGTAACAGGTGGAAGTCTAGTTTCATACTTCTGTATATAGATACTCAGTGTTCTCAGCACCATTTGTGGAAGAGACTCTCCTTTCCCCAGCGAGTGTTCTTGGCACCTTTATTAAAAATCAGTTAGCTGTAGATATATGGATTAATGTTGGGGTTTTCTACTCTACTTCATTGGTTTCTGTGTCTGTTTTTATGCCAGTACCATGCTGTTTTGGTTACAACAGCTTTGTGGTATGTTTTGAGGTCTGATAGTGTAATGCCTCCAGCTTTGTTCTTTTTGATCAGGATTGCTTTGGCTATTCGAGATCATTTGTGATTCTATACAAATCTTAGGACTTTTTTTCTATTTCAATGAAGAATTTTATTGGTATTTTGATAGGCATTGCATTGAACCTGTAGACTGCTTTGGGTAGTATGCTGTTGATTTTTTAAAAGCTTTTGCATTTTAAAAGATTATCATGCTTAAGGTTGTGAAACTATATAGAGCTAAGAAACTTTGTGTGATCATCCTCGGGGATGTCAGGGATAACTTGGAATCTTTCCTTCTTCCTTTCCTTTCCTTTTCCTTTCCTTTCCTTTTCCCTTTCCTTTTTTCTTTCCTTTCCCTTTCCCTTTTCCTTTCCCCTTTCCCCTTTCCTTTCCTTCTTCTGGTTTTTTTTTTTTTGAGATAGGGTCTGGCTTCATCACCCAGGCTGGAGTACAATGGTACAATTTTGGCTCCTTGCAACCTCTGCATCCTGAACTCAATCTATCCTACCTCCTTAGCCTCTGGAGTAGCTGGGACTTCAGGCATGCACCACCATGCCTAATTTTTGTATTTTTTGCAGAGATGGGGTTTTGCCATGTTGCCCAATCTGGTCTCAAACTCCTGAGCTCAGCAATCTGCCTGCCTCCACTTCCCAAACTGCTGGGATTATAGGCATGAGCCACTGCATTCAGCCAACTTGGAATCTTGTAAAAAAATAAGTCAGAGAAATCAAGCATGGACAACTCTGGACAGTTCACATTGGAAAGCTTTTCCCTATAAATCTCATCATGAGGAGAGCATCTCCCTTCCTTCCCAAGCCACCTCTCGTACTCACCTACTGAAGCTGAGAAGCAGCAGCTTGATGAGATAAAATGCCTGGGAAAGAAAGCAGGTAGATTTTGATTTCTCACCCATTTGTGGGAATGATCCAGAACCCAAGACCAGTGGGACACTGATAGTCCAGCCATGCGCAAGATGCCTTTGGCCTGGCTTTTCAAACCATCCTTTCCTCACTTTGCGCTCTTTGAACAGAGTAATCCAGCAGCACTGTTGGCAAGGGCCCTGATCTGCTTTGTAATCCGTATATGTCTAACACAGTGCCTAGCACATAGTGGGCCCTCAATACATTGTGAAAGAACGAAAGAATGAATGAGTGAACAAATGAGTGAGTCATGCACAGATGCAAGATTCCATTCAGCGTCCTGCTGACACAAAGGTTTTTCTCATGTAGCCTTGCCTGCAGTTGCACATGTTTAGCTGGAAACCAGACACCTGAGCATGGGCCAGGGAGCAGTACAATCAGCAAGTCCACCCTGAGTGCTGAGGTCCTCCCAGCCCTCTCCCCACACCTCTGCCCCATGGACCACATGCATCCTGTGAGTTTCCTCTGAGCCACGAGTTTTTAAATAAGTGAAATAAAATCACTAATATCAAATGAGGATAATGACTGAGCCTTCCCTGGAAGCTCCAGGGAAGACCTTCCAGAAAACCTCTCTACATTAACTCTAAGTCATATCATAATCTAAAACACATTACTGCTTGTTCCTGACAGAAAGTAAGTTTAGTTTTAAAATTGACAATAATTGTGTATATTTATGGGGCACAAAGTGATATTTTGATATATGTACATTGTGGAATAATTAAATCAAGCTAACTAACATGTATGTCTCACACAGACTTACTTTTGTGTGTAACATAAAGCACATTACTTTTAAGGAAAAGTGTTCTGCTCTCTAAATTGACCTGTGGTTTTGCAGGTCATTCCCCAAGGATTCACTGTTGTCTTCCACCTCCCTGCAGCCCAAGGCTGATGCCCTGATTCCACTCTGAGACTTGAGCAAGCTGAGGCATTCTATTTTAAGTTCATTAAAATGCTTCAGAATGCCATAGAGTTTTGGTATAAGCAGTGAATGGAGAACTCATGTGATGATGCACTTGGAGTCCTCCTAGGCTGTCTAGAATTTAGAGCATGGTGTTAGGACTCTTGGTTGCAAACAATAAAAACTCAACTCAAAACGACTTGAAAAAGCAAGAGAATCTGTTGGCTCATGTAATGGGAAGGTCCAGGGATTGACTTCAGGCTTGAGTAGATACAAGCGTTCTGAGTTTAAAAACAGAATCCTGTTCCACCCCATTGTCAGATCTGCTTTTGCACCTCTAAGCTTTCATTCTGCCATGGAGCTAGCCTGCAGAAAGGGAGCATCTATTACCAAGATAACCAGTAGAAACTCCCAGTTCAACCCCAAAGGTGGGTCTGAGTCATGAAACCATCACCACTAGTGCCAGGAGTAGTACCCACCCTTCCAGAACTACATAGACTAGGTTGGAGAGGGAGGGAGGAGTGTCCCAAAAGGAAAAGAAATGTCCCTTTTTGAAGAGTGAGGGACATAGTAACAACTCTCTTCCACTGATTCCATGTGGACGCTTAGAACTGCAGAGCTGAGCCTTTCTGGTGGCCAGCTGCTCAGAGAGCAGGGCAGTGTGTGGAAGAGGGAGCCTGGAGAACATTTCTGTTCTGCAGTTGCATTTCTTTTGGGCTTTTAAAGATATCAAATAAATCATAAGCCCAGAGGACATGATTTCCAGAAGCAAGGCTTTCTGTATTTCCTTTCTTTTCTGTTATATTATTCTAAATTCTGAAAATGGCTTTATCGGTGCTTTTTAAGTAAAAATGACAGATGCTTCTTGTAATAAATTAAAATTCTATAGAAACAAATTGGAGAGAGAGCACAAGAGCGAGCCTCTGTTCATGCTGGGTGCCTGTGAATAGTACTTGCACATGGTTGCAAGCTCCCAGTTTTTAATCCCTGCTCAAGCGGTTGCTCCTTTGAGTAAGAAACTTACTCTTTCTGCGTGTTGATTTATGCATTTATGAAAAGAGGACTCATCATTTTAGAGTTATTAGAAGAAATCATCAAGCCCTTTTCTGATGCCAGGCACCTTACTGTTTATATTATTTAATCTTCAAACAGCCTGATAAAGTGGCTACTGTCATCATCCCTGTCTTATAGATGAAGAAACTGAGGCTTAGAGGGATGAAGTAGTGTGCTCAGGACCACACTTGTAGTTAACACCAGGGCCTGGGACACTACCGCCAGCCCCCGCACCCGTGCACCTGCCACTGCACTGTTCCCTGCGAAAATTAAATAGGATGATGCAAGGAAAACTTTTGGCACAGTGCCTCAGACACAGCAAGCACTCAAAAAATTGTGCTTATTTTTTCATAATAGTGATACTAATGATACGATGAACTTTTACGTGAAATTATGGATTTAGTATATTGTGTTTGACAGCTGCATTTTCTCCCTCCATAAGGAAGACAACCCTCTCAATTCCATTTTTTCTGCTGAACCAGAGGGGAGAAGATAATGCTTGCCTTCTGTCCTTTCATTCTCCTTCCTGAGCTGCATTGGGGGACCAGAAGTGGGCTTTGCCATGAACCAATTGGCGACCCTTTCAGGGGTTTCTCCTTAATGTGAGACCACTTTGAGAGGGACTTTAGAATCTCACACCATGGGTGGGAAGTGTACATTGGTGCAAGCTTCCTGAAAGAGTCACATCTTTGAACCTGGCTGCTTTACTTCTAGGATCCACAACTGTGGATATGTGAAATCATTTGGCTGGCAGCATGTGTGTCACAGAACCATTTTTCATGCAGAAGAAATGGGAAGGATTCAAGGTCCAAACATCGGAGCTCAGTTATGTAAATCTTGCTATATCTATACTATGGAGAACTCTGAGGTGACTGAAGATGTCATGAGAGAAGATTGTTCAGTAACATTGCAGTCAATCAGGAATGCTAAGTGGAAAAAACAAGTTATAAAACAATGTCTATCCATCACATGCTGGATTTTATTGAGTGTCTACTAGGTGCACTTTAGTGGTCTAGGCACATCGGATACAGGAGTGGGAAAAAAATTCTGTCTTCCTTGAGCTTACGTTCTACCTAGGAGGAGAAATAGATAACAAACAAATTAATAATTAACTTAATTAATGTGTTAATATAGTGATTATTGTCATAATTACTTAATCATAGGCAATTATATATCACTAAACAGCAGGTACAAAGAAGTATTCTATGAAAATATGAGGAATAAAATCAGAGTAAGAGGACAGACGTGGTGGCGTGGTGGTGGTGTTTTAGCAAGGGTGGTCAGGGAAGGCCTCCCAAGGGAAGTGGTATTTGCACAGAGACCTGAATGAAGTGATGGATTGAGCCTATCTGAGACTATCTGTGGAGAACTGTGTTATAGGCAGAGGGAGGAGCAAGATCAAAGCCAGTGTGAGCATGTTTGCTGAAAGATAGTGTGAACACTGTGTGTACTGAAACACACATGTGCTCAGGAAAACCCATTTGTGGCCTTTTCTCTTCGTTGGAGTCACTGTTTTAAAGGGGCACACCTCCCCACTGCCACCATCACTGTTGCCTGGACACTCCAAGTGGCTGCCCTGCTACTGCCCCACAGCCCCTTTCTGCAAAACTTTGTGGAAAGAGGGAGCACATCGTCCCTGTTGCAAAACTCAGTCTCTCAGAGCCACGCTGGCCCTGGAGCCCCTTCAGCACCAACCAGCTTTAGACTGACTTCTTGGTCCCTGCCTTCTCTGTGCCTGCATGAATACACACACACAAATACACACACATATACACATGCATACACACAAATACACATGAGCACATGCACATTTGCACACACACACACTCCCATTATGAGTTCCAGGACCCCTCCCAGTCTTTATGTAGGCTGATTACAAACACCTTGCATGGAAGTCTGAAAGAACACTCATCTAATGCCAGGTTCCAGTAGTAGAACTTTGGGTAGTTTTCTAAATCTTCTTTTGCTTGTTTTTGTTTCAGTGTTTTATAGGAATACATGTACTTGGTTAAAAGAAATTCAGACAGTAAAAGATATTAAATTAAAAGGATTTCATGTCCCCAACTTTTTTCCAAGTCCCAGTCCCCCAGAGAATCACATTCAAACATTTCTGGGGGCTACCGCTATACTCCTACATAATATGTTTATCTTGCCATTTATTGATTAGTCTTTAGACTTTCATGAATAGATGACTTTTTCCTACCTCCTTACCTTCCCCTTGAAGTTTTATTAAAAATTTTAATTCTATGCTGGTGAACTCTATGGCTTTAATAGCACATTGAAACCATTATCTTTGGTATATATACCTTACACAGTCTGTCTTAACTGCATTCTCTAAAATTTTGACCCCACTCTGCAAGATGGAAAATTAGCATCTCTGAACTACCCTCATCATTCTCTTTCTCTCTACATCCAGGTTTCTATCAGGCTATCAATGATTTTTTTATTTTTCTTTCAATAACAAATGTAAATATCTTGACAGTATGCTCCTTTTATGTTTTATCTATAAATAGGGTGAAAATCAAACAGTTTCTAAATTATATAAATATTATTTTCTAGAGACCAAAGTTGTGACTTAATAAAGAGAAAAAAAAAACCTGTCATTCTTGGCTGTAACACTTGGGCTACTGGAAGAAAAATGGGTCATCTTTCTTCTTCCACTCAATTAGTTTACAAAACCTTACAACTTTTAATTTGCTTCACAGAGCATATTTTCTTGGGCTGTTTTTGGTTTTGGTTTTGGTTTTCCCAAAGTTTCTAATGGCTTATGTGTACTCTTGTTGGCAAAAGAAAGTTGTGGCTCCTTCTTCACCACTTCTCTTCATCCATGTAGATTCTTAATTATACACTTATTGAATGGCCCGTTTGGGCCTACCTTCCAGATCTGCTGCACGATCCCAGGACTTCTCTTCACTGTACTCCTGGGACAGTTTCCTTCTTTTTAGAGTCCCAAGATCCTCTTCCTTGCGTGGCTTTTGGTTGTCCTGCAATATACCTTGAGAATTTTCTTTTCCAGAAAGCAATCTTACATATCTGAAAATATCTTCATTTTGCCCTCTTGGAATGATGGCTTAGCTGAATACAGAAGTCTAAGTTCATGTCATTTATTCTTAGAAAATCTATGCTATACTGTCTTCTAGCATTCATTGTTACTGATTTAAAATTTTAGCATCATTATTTTTGTCCATTTGCAAAATATTTTTTTCTGTCTGAAGCACCTAAATTCTCCTTATCTTTGAGGATCTGAATTTTCATGAAGATGTAGCAAGGTAGGTTTACCTGCTTTATTTTGTTTTATGTTTCATTTACTATTTGAGCAAATTGGTAGGTCCTCTTAACCTAAAGACTTTTCCCTTTCTTAGCTTGGGGAAATTTTCTTCTATCATGTCTTTGATTTTTTTCCCTCTCTTTCCTTTTCTGTTTTCTCCCTTTTTGGAATTCTGTTAGATGCTGAATCTCCTGAATTGATCCCTCATGTCTCTTTTCTTTCATATATTCCATGTGTTTGCTTTCTTATTCCACATTCTAGAAAATTGATGTTTATTTTAACTTTTAGGTCTTCTATTAAATTTTTTATCGATCCTGTTTTCTATTTCCAGTAAGTTGTTGCCTGTCTTCTACTTATATTTCACATCACCCTCGCCTGTTACATGGATGCAGTGTCTTTTTAAATCATTATGGATAGTAATCAGAATTTAAGTTACTTTCAATACTCTGAGTTACCTTTCTTTGCCCTTTGTTAATTTTTGTTAGTTTGTCTCAGCTCTTTCTTCTTATGCCATTGTATTGTTGCAAATGTCTGGTGATTTCTGGTCATCTACTCATATTTTTGAACAAAGGACTTAGTTGGTGAATAAGGGTAACCAACATGGGCCTCCTCTGCATTGGGTAGGTAAGTATTCCCAAAAGGGGTTCAGGGCTGAAAGGTGAGGGTGCTTACTGAGAGCTCCAAGTTTGTGAGTTAGGCGGTCAATTGTCAGGCTTTGCTTTGGTGTGCAGGGATGGCATCTGATGGCAGCATGAGGGGTTTCCCCACTGCTGAACAATACGGGCTTCTGTATTAGCTCATTTGTGTTGCTAGGAAGGAATACCTGAGTCAGGGCAATTTATAAAGAAAAGAGGTTTATTTGGCTCATGATTCTGTAGGCAGTACTAGAAGGTGCCAGCGTTGGCTTCTGGTCAAAACCTCAGGAACCTTTTACTTACAGCAGAAGGCAAGGGGAGCCTGTGTGTCACATGGCAAGAGAGGGGGCAAGAGAGAGGGAGGATTGTCACACTCTTTTCAACAACCAGCTCTTTAGTGAGGTAATAGAGTGAGAACTCATTCATTACCACAGGCAGGACACCAAGTCATTCATGAGGGATATGCCTCAAAAGCCCAAACGCCTTCCACCAGGCCCACCTTCAGCACTGGGGGTCACATTTCAACATGAGATTTGCAACTGGGACAAATAGCCAAACTATATCAGCTTCACTATATGGTGTTAATCTCCATACTGATGTCCTAAATCTAAAGTGGATTGTTCAGCTTCAATAGAGAACCACTTTATTTTTTGGGCCTAAGACAAATCATCCTTGAACCAATTGCCCATTTGTTTGGGAGTAGGTCTGGGGGACCAAGAGGCCTCACTATTATCTACACAACCACTGAATTACCTGTCTGAGTACTGCCATAATCCAAACCTACTCTCTGAATCAACCAACTCAAAATTTGGCCTTCCAGCTAGAGTCCAAGCTCTTCCATCTGTTCTGAAGGACACTGTTCTCTGTTACCTCTATGCTATCATTGTCAAAATCTCTGATTTTGCTTCACCCCCATTCTTCCCTTGTATAGATTGTTTTTTACCTTTGGGTATCTCTCACATTTCACTGGGGTCTGGAAAAGAAGAGCAACTAAATGTGGGCTTGTTCTTCCATCAAGCTGGAAGCCTTTATGTTCCTGCTGCTTTTCTGAATTTTCAAAATAAGTGTGTATTACTATATTTATAATAAGAAAAATGAGAAAAACAGCTGTTTTTTAAATGGAAAGGCTTTAGAGATTTGTTCTCAACTGGCATAAAAGAGAAGAATCTTGCCTTTTTTTGTTTGTTTGTTTGAAATAGTCTCACTGTCTCCCAAGCTGGAGTACAGTGGTGCTGTCTTGGCTCACTGCAACCTCTGCCTACCAGGTTCATGCGATTCTCCACCTCAGCCTCCCAAGTAGCTGGGATCATAGGTGTGCGCCACCACACCTGGCTAGTTTTCATATTTTTAGCAGAGATGGGGTTTTGCCATGTTGGCCAGGCTGGTCTTAAACTCCTGACCTCAAGTGACCCACCTGCCTTGGCCTCCCAAAGTGCTGAAATTACAGATGTGAGCCACAGTGCCCAGCCTGAACCTTACCAATGCATCAACCATTATAGCATTAACCTGGAAACTACTTTTCCACAATACTTCAATCTGAATGAGGAAGAGGCTGGAGAATTTTGCTGTCTTCCTTGTGCTTTTTATTTTTCCAAACTGAATTAGAAATATTGTTAATACAGTAAGAATATTAAATATAAAGCCTACTATTAAATGGCCAGAAACTTTGTGGTTTAAAATAGCAGCATTTATGGGCTTACTCTTTGGAATGCCTTGGTGGATGGTTCTGCTGGTTACACCTAAGGTCACTCATGTGTCTCCAGTCAAACTCGTGGCCAGTGGCTTCTTTCACCTGTCTGGGAGTTGGCTGGCTATTGGCTGGGGTAAGAGGGATGATAGGGCCAAGTGTGTCTCATCACACAACAGGCTAGCTTGGGCTCACTCATGTGGTAAAGATTGTGGGATTCCTAAGAACCGCAACAGAGGAAACTGCAGGGCTCAGTATTCACACATCACTTTCATCATTTTCCATGGTCAGAGAAAGTCACAGGACCAGCCCAGAATCAAGGGGTAGAGAAATAAACTTCACATCTTGATGGATGGAGTGATGAAGTTTTGCAATTCGCCATTTAATAATTCTAATTTTCTGTTGTCTATTTCTGTTCTCCTCAGGCTTCTGAGGGCCCAGTCTCTGGAATGGTTCTACAATAATGTGAAGAGCCGCTTCAAGCGCTTTGGCAGTGCCAAGGTTCTGAAGAACCTGTACAGGAAGCACCGACTGGAGAGTGGCGTGTGCTTTGACATTCTAGGTACTCTCACTGCCTGCTGCTCTTGGAGTCTTTGGAGGGCCGGTGGGTAGAAGGCCTGGCTCAGAGGCCCTGAACACTGGAGCACACTAACCTGGGACGGAGAAATTCGCTTAAATATCTGGCACTAGTGAGAAGCAGAAATAGAAGGACGGATGCCAGAGACTCTGCTAAGTTTTGACTCCTTTGGTTCCCGCATCCCCACTGGGCTAGAGCTTACAAGTTAGAAGCTGTGAGGACCTAAGTACTTCTACATATTGTTACTATTTTAATCTCAGATCCAAAATTAGGTATTCTTGATCATCATCCCTGAGTGATTAAATCGTTGGAGAGTTATTTGCCCTTGGCTACAGAGAGAGTACCTCTATGCCTGGTGGGCATGCCCTCCACTTCCTTTCTTCTTACTCCAAAATTCTGTTCTTATGGCCCAGAAGATGATGTAATGGGAGAGTTAGAACAGTGTCAGCCTCCTCCCTGGAAACTTAAAGGATGAATTTTACCTATGCTGTTTTCATACAGTTAAGACAATCAAGTTAATTGGAATGAGAAATTATATTCTTTAGTCCTGTTAGCTCAGACAGTAGAAAAGAATGGTAGTCAGAATGTGGACAACATGCCTTCCAAAAGGCTGTTACTTTCTATCTAGTGGCAGTTATTTTTTTTTCATCACTTGGCTAACACAGGTAAATGCTTTCTATCCATGAGAAATAGGGAAGAAAAAAAAGAACAACTCATCCATCTTATTGGGAGCCTTTTCATCATCATTATTTTACATTGTTGTTTTCTCAATAGTCTTTGGTTGCGTCTTATCTAAAAATATGCCAGCCACTTAGAAAACAGGGAAAATAGAATGGAAGCACTAAACATTAAACATAGAAAATCATTAGGGCATTCTGTTGTCTTTAGAATCTCTGTCTTTCAAACTGCCCAGGAAAGCTATAGCTAAGAGAGCAGTGCTGAAGTTTTCCACATATTATGTTTATCACCATTTCACCAATTTTTCTAAAAACTGTTTCTGTAGAAATGGAGGCAAAAAGGAAATAAAGCTTAAGAATCATACTGTTAGCAGTTTTCCAACCCAGAAAGACATCTTAAGAAGGTTCATGAATAGAATCAGCTCACTCATTTGCATCCCATCCTCTTTTCCCCTCTTGTACATCCTCAGGTGTGCTGTACGTGCTCCTTTAAATATCACCAAATTCAGATCTGATAGGTGTTCTTTGCTACTTAATGCACATTGAGGAATAAAGAAAACATGTGGAAAACCCTGAAGAATAGAGCAGAATTTTTATTTCTTTCCCTTTCTCTCTAAGTCTCCACAAGTGGAGAAAGCAGGCATGATTCCCAAGTGGGGTAGTGCAGGGCTTTGGCATTTACAAGGACTGCTTTCAAAGCAGGATTCTTTGCTAAGAATAAATATCTGCCCTGATTGAAGCAGCTTTAGGTTCTAGGTCCTCTGTGATTCAGCACTTCATTCATCTGAGCCTCAATCACAGCACGTATCACGTATCACATTGCATTCAGGATTACACAGCTGCCTCTCCTGCCAGACCGTATATGCAGGTGGTACCTTGTTTATCTGTGTTCTCAAAGTGTGGCACAAGGCCTGGAATATCTTATACCCTCATTATTGCACTAGTTCAAGCTTAAAAGCATTTTATGGGGCCAGGCATGGTGGCTTACACATGGAATCCCAATACTTTGGGAGGCTGAGTCAGGAGGATCACTTGAGACCAGGAGTTCAAGACCAGCCTGGGCAACATAGCACAACCCTGTCTCTAGAAAAAAAAAAAAAAATTAAATTAGCCAGATGTGGTGACATGCACCTATCCTTTGAGCTACTTGGGAGACTGAGGTGGGAAAAATCACATGAGCCCAGGAGGTTGAGGCTGCAGTGAGCCATGATAGTGCCACTGCACTTTAGCCTGGGTGACAGAGCAAGACCCTGTCCAAATCCAAAAAAAATTTATGAATACCAAGACACTTCGTAGAAATATGAGAATCTGTTGCTTTCATATTATTTGCTTCTCCATTTAAGTCAAGATTTCTTTTGGAGAAACATGACAAGCAGACAGGGGACAGTTGAGATGGTACTCAAACCTGTGAAACCATGAGATCTATTCTACAAGCTAAATAAGAAATTTAGTTACACTTCAAGTATGGTGAAATCGTCCAGGGCCTCAGTGGCCTCCTGGCTGTGTGAGATAACTCAAGAGCCATTCATTAGCTTTTGCCTGTCACCCAATACCCTTTGTAGGTTTATCATCTGCCATCCTCCATTCATGACTGCACATTAGAATTGCCGAGGGCGTTTTGAAAAAAAACCTCCCAATACCCCAAATCATTGTCCACCCCCCGCATTAATTATCCCTGAATCTCTCTGAGGGTGGGATCCAGTATATATATATATAATTTTAAAGCCTCCTGTATTATTCCAAGGTACTGCCAAGATTAAGAGCGAGAGCCTCAGCTAGAACTCAGAGTAATTCGTTCAGCAGTGTTCTTCCAACTCTATGTAACAGTACTTATTTTCAGAATTTTGACTGTCAGAACATGATATGCAAAATCTGCAGTGCACAAGGCATGTGCTGTGCTCTAGGACTGTCAGTGTAAAGCTCCTTTCACCTACAAAACATCTTCACTACGTGGACCACTGTGGTTTGCCATAAAAGCGCTCAATTCACAGAAGATTCCTTCAATCCAGAGTCTCACATATCACCCATCACATATGCACCTTGTAGTGCCATCAGTTGCTCAGCAGTGCTCCCTAGCTAACCTCACTCCTTCTCCTGCAGCTCACAGCAGGAGATCAGATTAGGCCTCAAAGAAGACTCATTAGTTTTATCAGATAAACCTAAGATGTATTCATTTTTCAGTAAATATTTATTGAATACCTATTTATGTACCCATCTGGCTTGAGTTGTGGGGTGATGAAATGAGTAAGACCCTGCCATTTCTCAGAGCCAGAACTCTAGTGGAGAAAGTCATGCTCACATGGCTTCTCTGATAGGCCCAGCATGACATTTTTTTTTTTATTTAATTTTATTTTAAGTTCCAGGTTACATCTGCAGGATGTGCATGTTTATTACATAAGTAAATGTGTGCCATGGTGGTTTCCTGTACCTATCAACCCATCACCTAGGTATTAAGCCCCACATGGATTAGCTATTTATCCTGATGCTCTCCCTCTCCCTGCCCCTTAACAGGCCCCAGTATGCATTGTTCCCACTGCTGTGTCCATGTGTTCTCATTCTTCTGCTCCCACTTATAAGTAAGAACACAGCATGACATTTTTAACAGTTATCCTAAAAGAAGTACTACATAAAAAAGGTAAAAGTTGCCATTATTAATATACTTAGTCTTCAGACAATTGGATAAAGAATATATGCTTTTATTTAGTAGTGTTAGATAAATAAATGGGAAAAATAAACCTTGCTTTTATTAATCTATATCTAATTTTGATATGATTCTTGAAAGGGATTTGATGGACAAATGTGGTCTTTTAAAAATGCTGAGCCATGTGAAATTAGAGTTTTTGCCAACTCATGAAAAATAGTGGTTTCATGTCATCTGGGTACTTAGCCCAAGCTTTTTCTTTTTTTTTTTTTGAGACGGAGTTTCGCTCTTGTTACCCAGGCTGGAGTGCAATGGCGCGATCTCGGCTCACCGCAACCTCTGCCTCCTGAGTTCAGGCAATTCTCCTGCCTCAGCCTCCTGAGTAGCCGGGATTACAGGCACGCGCCACCATGCCCAGCTAATTTTTTGTATTTTTAGTAGAGACGGGGTTTCACCATGTTGACCAGGATGGTCTCGATCTATTGACCTCGTGATCCACCCACCTCGGCCTCCCAAAGTGCTGACAATTCAGTCTCTTTCTGCCCTTGAAAAAAAATCATATCATCCTGAATGACACTGATGCTCCCACCTCCAATTTAAAAGGGAAACAGAGAGGTGTTTTACAAGAAGATTTAAAGTCATGCAAAACCTGGGCTTGTCCTCTGGTGAGGTCAGTCTCCCAAAGATCTTTTCACATCTCCTTTCTCCTCATGTTTCTCACAACCCTCCCCATCCTCTCAGCAGGCAACCTCAAATCCTCCTTCCCATTGCCAACAGGGCATGCCAGGCAGGGACCTGCCCCTGCATGCAGCTGCGGAGGGGGCACCATCTCCCTTCTCTGTTGCCTATCCCTTCTCTTGGTCTTGCATCTTATCCTTCTCCCTTCCAGGAAAGTCTCAAGGTCACTTCTTGCTCATTCAATCTCTGTCTTTACTGAGATTTATAAACACTCCTGTTTTCTAAACCCTTCCCTGACTGTCCTGCCATCTTCTTTTCCATCACAGGTAAACTTGAGGAAATGAGCTGCATTCAGGGCTTCCGTTGCCTGCCCTTCCTTACTACACACTCACCTTCTCAAGCTGTTCTCCACCCAGCAGCCACAGTACACTTTTAGAGGCACACATCTTACCAGGTCATCTCCGTGAAACCTTTAAGGGCTTCATGTGGCTTTGGGATGAACATCCAAACACTGAGGTGGCCACCATGACCTGCATGGCCTGTGTCCCCAAGTCACCTCACCAGAGCTGCTTTTCATCTCTGCAGCCGTGCCATGCTGCCTCTCATTTAGGCCTTCAGACACACCCTTTCTCCCAGGATCAGTTTGCAAGGTGCTTGCTATGCCCTGCATGTTCTCCCACTCCATACACCTGCTGGCTGATTCTTCACTGCCTCAGTCCGTCTTTCCTGATGAACAGTTTCACTGTGCTGTAGACCATACCATCAAAGCACTTAACCTATCTCTAATTTTATATATATTTATATAAGTATTTGATTAATGAATTTCCCACATGGAACTCTGTGCTTATGAAAGTGGGGTGGGGCAGGTTTAGCTTTGCTCATCAGTGTACCCTTAATACCTGGGCTGAAGCCAGGCACCTACTGGTGCTCATGGACTATTTGCTGGATGAATGAATAAATTCTAGATGCAGCCATGCCAAGCCACACAACTAGTAATTTGCAGGTCCAGGAATTGACCTCACATCTCTCAGACTTTAGTCTATTGTTCTGTCATTGACTCCATATTGCCTGCAAAGAAGGTATGGGAAGAAAGTTGGGGTTGGCAGCAGTGCTGCACCAGAAATCAGTATGAGAAGAAAAAAGCAACGGGTCAAAAATGTTAGTATTATTATGGGACCTCATGAGCCCTAAACCTATTTTCAAGTTTAACAATTCAAGTGTGTAACAGTGGTCTGTCAGTTCAGTGGCACCGCGCATCAGAGTTCACTGAAGACCTTTGATAATCATATTCGTTCTCTTCTCCAATCTCTACCCTGCCAGGAGGAAGCCTTTTTGAGTCAAACCTGGAGAATGAAGGAAGCATTTCTGGCAGTGATTCAACGTTTTATAGGCAGTCAGAAGGTAAAGTTGCTTAAAAGTTTACAGCTACTGTGAAGTTGGAGGAATAGAAAAACCTACAGGTATAGGCACTGCCAGGAATCCCCAGCTGCACTGTTACCCCAAATGCAACTATCTACTACTCTGTGTGAGTCTCTCTAGGTCACTTATTACTGCCAGTGTATGAATCCATTGTCAAAATAGGTGAGTATATCCAAAGTGTGGCCAAGAGAACAGCATTCATTACCCAACCATGGATACTTTACAGTCAACCAGTAAATATTCTTCTGGAGTTGGAATGTATCAATCCACTCACTTGTGCATCTCATTAAAATATTTCTGTAAAGAATGTATCATTTACTGATTAACTCCTACTTTTTTATACCAATATAATTGTCCTCTTAGAGCAGTGGTTAAAAGCAAAACAAACTTCTAATTTCAAATAAAACTTTATCCATCACTTCAGTTCTTTCTCTGAAGTACTGGACATTGATAATCAGTGCTCCCTGAATTGTCTTCCTCTTGTGACCACCACAGCTCATCTGCACCCTCTATTCTCTCTTTGGGAGCTATGATAGTTAATTTTATGCAACAACTTGACTGGACTAAGGGATGCCCAGATAGCTGGTGAACCCTTTTTTCTGGGTGTGTCTGTGAAGATATTTCTGGAAGAAAATAGCATTTGAATCATAGACTGAGAAAAGAAGATCCACCCTCATCAGTGTGAGCAGGTGTCATCCAATCCATCAAAAGCCCAGATAGAACAAAAAGGCAGAGGAGGGGTGAATTTACTCTCCCTCTTCTGGAGCTGGGACATCCATCTTCACTTGCCCTCACACATCAGCGCTTCTGATTCTTGGGTCTTCGGACTCAGGACTTAAACCAGCAGATCCCCCATTTCTCAGGCCTTCACACTTGGACTGAATTATACCACTGCTCTTAGGGATCTCCAGCTTGCACACAGCACATCATGGAACTTCTCGGTTCCCTTGATCACATGAGCCAATTCCCATCATAGATCTCCTATTTTATATCTATGTATATCCTCTTGGTTCTGTTTCTCTGAAGAACCCTAATACAGGTGCCTTCTCATGAAAAGTGTGTCCTCTATTATTTTTACTACCTGCAGCTTTTCCATAGGTTACCACACACCATTGTATGACCTCAAGTGCACCTCCATTTGCTGCTGAGCCAGAAATGCCCAGACTTGATTTTATCCCAGAGTTCTAGACTCAGATTTCTAATGCTTGGCCATTAGCTCCTGAACATTATATAGGATTCTTAACCCCAGCTTGTCCTAGTCAAGCTCTTTAGGCACTTAGGTCCACCAGCAAGAGATATGTTTCCTTCAGTCTCTCTCCTCATTTCCTCCCAGCTACCTAAGTACCTGTCAGTCTGTTTTCAATCTTACCCTTCTCTTTCTATTCTGCAGCCCATATCCTGCATACCTCTCTGCTTGAAACTCTCCAGTATTAGTGTTAATTTGAGTGACCATCTATATCAGCAAGGTTCTGCAATACACTAAATATATGTGTGGACATGCACATACACACACAGATTCCTTTTAAGGAATTGGCTCATGCAGTTGCAGGGGACAGGGTTGCAGGGGACTGGCAAGCCCAGTACATACAGGGTAGGCCAGTATGTTGAAAACTCAGGCAAGAGTTGGTGCTTTGGTCTTCAGGCTGAATTTCTCCTCTAGGAAACTTCAGTTTTTGCTCTTAAGGCCTTTCAATGGATTGAATGAGACACACCCACATTGTGGGGCAACCCTTACATGAAGTCAACTGATTGTAGATGTTCACCACATCTAAAGAATACATCCACGGCAATACCTGGACTAGTGTTTGATTAAATAACTGGGTACTACAGCCTAGTCATGTTGACACATTGACCATCCTACCATCTTGCTGGTCTTCTGAACCTTGGCCACCTTGCCTTCTTAATCTTCCTCCACACCCTTGCCAGCCTTTCTCTCCAAAACGCTGACCTGAGACTTTACTTTTTACCCAGTGTACCACATTGCTTTCATCCAAGAATTACAATCACAGCATCCAAAGCCTTTCTAGTTACAGCTCCAGGTGCCTGCCTCCCAGGGGTCCATAGAACTTGGTGACTGTCTCTATCATGTGGATAGTTACGCATGCCTCTTAGTGGTTACTTTTGTGTCTAGTCTTCCAATAGCTCGGAAGGCACATGAGAGCATGGACTCAGCTTGTCCACCAGGTTATCACTGGGGCCATCACAGCGCCTAGCACACAAAAGGCACTCAGTAAACATTTGTTTGAGTTAATGAAAATTTGTAGACCTTTTCTTTGAAAAATACATTGGTGACTATCTTGAAGAAGAGAGAAGGGAGATACAGTGTCTGCTACCAGGTAGCTCTTAGTGTGATGACAGCTTAGATCATGTAGGCTCTAGTTATCAAAACACTGGAAAGACTGTTCAGTCAGCCACCTGGTGGTGTGCAGAGCCTGGGCTGGGCTGCCTGGCTCTATCATGGTCTATCACGACTGTCATAGCTGACTTGTGACATACTCATCAGCGAGCTCGATCACTTTGATCTTAAGTGGGTTGTTTAGAGACTTTATTATATTTGCCAAATGATATTTTCTGTCTACAATTGTGTCCTTAAGGGTCTAAGAAGCTTGAATTATTTTTTTAATTGAGTAATTAATGAATTGATGTATTCACACCCTGTCTCATTCCACAGGCATTTTCAGCAGCTTACAAGAGATTTGCATGTGTTAAATAATATGAGTAGGAGATTATAAATGGAAACAGGAGGTTGAAATTGGGGAAAAGGAGACCCAGGCACCCAACCTTTGCTGACCTACATTCTTGCACATGATGTGACTTGGACCTCTGGGAAAAACTAAGAGTAGGAGGATAGAAATTCTCATCAGTAAGAAGCTAAAATCCAGGATCTCAAGGGAAACAGAGCTTTTCCCAGCACCTAGCTCCAAAAAGAACTTTGTCACCTGGGAAGTCCTTTACTTTCTCCCATTTGTTGCCATGTCTTAAAAAACATAATGTTCACTAAAAATATGATAGTACTATATTTCCTGATCATGTTAGCTTGTATTCATCTCAATTTTGTGGCTAAAATGGGGGCTTTGGATTCAAAGGAATGGAATCCAAATTCAAAATAAAATTTGGAATCAAACTGGATCCAAATCTTAGCCTTCTTACTATCTTGCTGTGTAACCTTGGGTGAGTTATTTAACCATTCTGTGCTTCAAATTTACCAACTGTAAAACAGTACCTATATGGCACCTACTTACCACTGGATTTTTGTCAGAATTAACTGTGATCATGTAGGTGAAACTCTTGCCCAGGGCCTGCCATGTGGCTGAGTTCTGTGAGGTTGGCCAGTGTTGTTAATATTGGTTTATAGTCTAAAAAAATTATACATGGAGTATATCTTTGCTTTAAGTCATATATATATGACATAACTGGAACCAGCCCAGTTAGTATATTTAATAACATTTTCCCCATACTCACAATAATACATTATATGTGCAAAATAAAGCCTAATCTTTATCTGAGAAAGTGGATGAAGAACCATTATTTCTTTACCTTAAGCTCTTTTGTTCAGTCATCTATATGCTTAGACCAGTGCTTCATGTTAGGATACAACAATGAAGATGATCAATTCTTGCTCTCTGAAAATGACCTGTGGGAAAGGCCTGGGGCACGTAGCCTTTCTAGCTGATGAAAGCAAGCCCAGAACCTGGGACAGACCTCCAGCAAAGGGCAGGGCTGAAAGGATCTGAGATTTGTTAGGGGAGCAATTTTGGGGCCAAGCCCTGGGGTCCGTGGGAACCAGCTCAGTTATGGAGCAGGAGACTAGGAGGGAGGGGGAATGAGATAACAGGTCTGAAAGAATCAAATAATTTGTTGCATCTGAGGCATGGGATGATGATGATGGTGAGTGATGCGTGGAAGGCAGTAGTGATGCAGGTGGGAAAGGTCAGGGCTTTGTGTGCCGCAGTAAGCAGCTTAGAACTTATCCCGGAGCCCTTGAAAAGTTTCAGCAGAAGAGCTTGAACCGTCCTTTAACTCATCATTCCCTTTTAGAAGTGCTCTTTGTTCTATTTCCTCTCTAGGACATAGTGTGATGGACACCTTGGCTGTGGCCCTCCGGGTGGCTGAAGAGGCCATTGAGGAAGCGATTTCCAAAGCAGAAGCGTATGGGGACAGCCTGGTAGGGCCCCTCCTGCTCCTTTCTGCCTGGAGGGGTGTGGGTCAGGGTCCTGGCTGCCAGGAGAAAGTGCAGGT
Source organism: Callithrix jacchus (assembly GCF_049354715.1). NCBI lineage: Eukaryota > Metazoa > Chordata > Mammalia > Primates > Cebidae > Callithrix > Callithrix jacchus. The sequence goes on from NC_133518.1 coordinate 77,969,740, forward strand.
TGTCCGGAAATCAATGTCCCAGCAGCCCTGACTAGAGCAGGGCCTGACCTCCCTTTGCTTTTGTGGTCGAGACTCTCCTGGGAAAGTCACCCCTAACCACCCACAACACACAGCCTTTCTCTTCCCTCCTCAGGACAAGCAGAACGAGGCCAGTTACCTGCGGGACCACAAGGAGGAGCTAACTGAGGAGCTGGCCACGACAATCCTGCAGAAGGTAGGTGGCCCCGGCAGCGGGAAGGATGCAGTTTCCTGGCTGGGCCTGGAGCAGGGACTCTGGCAAGTAGCAGGTGAAACATGCGGAGTGTGTCTGGCACTGCACTTTCTGTGCCTTCTCACTTTAGCCTTTTGTGCCTTGGGGACCCACAGGTGAAACATGCGGAGTGTGTCTGGCACTGCACTTTCTGTGCCTTCTCACTTTAGCCTTTTGTGCCTTGGGGACCCACAGGTGAAACATGAGGAGTGTGTCTGGCACTGCACCTTCTCACTTTAACCTTTTGTGCCTTGGGGACCCACACAGAGGGAATGCATCGCACTGCTTTGCAGTCTCTCCTGCTAGGTCCATGCCCTACACTATTCCTTGCAAACAAACAACCCCAAAACTCTGGCTTTTGAAAAGGATCTTTCTGTCTTCCACAGCCAATTCTCAACACCAACTGAAGTGAAATTCCATTCCGATACTAACTTCTTCCTGGATTTAGTGCAGACCCCACAAGTTAAGGGCTTAGTCCCACAAGACTGCCCCCACTTCAGACACTAGCCACAAGTTTCACATATCCCGAAGTCACCACACTTTTCCCTAGCCTGCTACGAATTCGGGAGTTTCCACGACCCTGGACCCTCAATTCAATGATTTGCTAGAACTCACAGAACTCAGGAAAGTGCTTTACTTACCATTACCAGTTTAATATAAAGGGTACAGGTGCACAGCCACATGAAGAGACACTTAGGGCAGCAGGGTCCGGGGACCGGGTGTACAGAGCTCCCACGCCCTCTCTGTGAATGTCACTCCCCCAACACATCTATGTATGCACCAACCAGGAAGCTTTCTGTGCCTTGTTGCTTCCGAGATTTTAGCCAGGTTTCACTATCTAGGCATGACTGCTTAAATGAGTGATTACCTGACTGAACACACTCTCTAGTCTTTCTGCTCCCGGCCCTCTAATCATGTACTGTAGCTGTTTTTTCTGGCAACCAGCCCCCATCCTAAAGTTACCTAAGGGCCTCCTTGAATCACCTTGTTAGTGTAACAAAGATACTCCTATCACTCAAATAATTCCAAGGATTTTTGAAACTCTGCCAGGACCTGGGGACAAAGACCGAACACAGATGCTCCTGAACTTACAGTGGATGGGATTAAGTCCAGAGAGTAACCCCATCCTAAGTTGAAAGTATCGTAAGTCAAAATGCATTTAATACACCTAAACTACTCTTAATATATCATAGCTTAGCCTAGCCTCTCATAAACATGCTCAGAACTTGCATTAGCCTGTCCCTGGGCAGAGTCATCAAACCCAAGGCGTATTTTATAATACTGTTTAACAGCTAATATAGTTTATGGAATGCTGTACTGAATACACACCACTTTCCTACCCCTTAAGTCAGGGACTATCTGAATATATGTTTTGTTGCACCAGTTTCTTTCTCACTCATACCTCTGTAGTTGCTGCATTTCTGGCTGTGGGTTGGGACAAAGTCAGCTGCAGCATGTTCATTCTGGGGCCCAAGTGAAGGCACCTCAGCTGCATGTGGCCACGACAGGAGCACAAGACAGCAAGAGGAAGTGCACACTGCCTCTTAAGGCTGAGGCTTAGCCCTGGCATATGGTCACTGACTCCCTCCTCACATGTCATTGACCAGAGCAAGTCACACATCAAGCCCAAGCCAAGGACGGGGAAGCAGATTCTCCCTGTACTGGGAGGGTCTACAGAGTCACTCGACAAAGTGCCATATGCAGGAAGTGTTGAAAAACTTCCCTTTTGGTCACAATAACTCATATCCCTTCCATATGTCAAGTAGACTCACCACACCCAGAGACCCTCATGTCTCATCCAATCGTGGTTCAAAGTACATTTGATGCAGTTTCAGCTCCTTTTTAGCTGGAGATCTGTAAACAAAGCAAACAAATTATCTCCCCCCATATACCCCCATGCAATGTTGGAAGAGAGACAGGGAGACAGCACCGGCCCCACCCACCTGCAGAGGAAAGAATGGGAGGGACCAGGAGTCACTGGTCCTCAGCAATTCCGACATCCTGAGGGGCAATGTGGCTGGGTCCCCACCCTGCCATGGGAGATGGCACCTCACTTCATTGTTCTCCGGGCTCTCAGCCTTCCTTTTATCTGCCTGTCTGGCCTAAAGGAACATTGAAGAATATGCCCATCTTGGTGACTTAGCACAGTTCTTGGCTGTCTCCTAGGAACTGAATAGGAACTTGAGAGCCCAGAGGCCCTGGTACAGATAGACTCACTAGATCCAAATGGTTGTGCAGATGAGCTGGGTCTGGAGCCATTCTTGATGACTCTTCGTGTCTGCCCCCTTGACAGGGCTTCCAGACGCCTCCTAAAGTCAGGACTTACAGCCAGAGGCTCCGAGTTTGAGATTCAGCACCATCATTTATGAGCTGTGTGGCCATAACTGAGCCTGTTTCCTCATCTATAAAATGGAAAGAATTATAGTACGTACCCTCTAGAATTAAGTGAGGTGAAGCATACACAATACCTAACATGAGGTCTGACGCATGCTAGGCACTCAATAAATAGAAGAAACTGTTAACATCATGAAAGGATTGTTTGTAAACTGTGAAATGCTTAGAATGCTTAAGGCTGTCATTGTGCTGGTTTCTCATAAAGCAGATCTGAAACAGCCTGGTGTTCTGTTGAAATTAATCTTGTAAGTAGCTGAAAAAAATTCCAAAGATGGTCCCAGTTACTCCACATAGCATCAGGAGGCCTCTCCAATAACTTGCCCCTTTTTCGTCCTCCGCTCCCCAGATTATACGAAAACAGAAGAGCAAAAGTGAGCAGCAAGTGGAAGAGGAGCCAGGATGGCCACATCCCCAGAGTTGCAGCACAAAGGTGGCAGACGAGGGGACCTCAGCACCCCCTGGAGGCCACCGTGCTCCCACTGCCCTCTGGGTGAGTCCCTAAGAAGCACTGGCCTTCCCTCCACATGTGCAGGTCTGGAGCACACATTTAACCCTCTGTCGCTGAGTCAGGTAGCCACTGGCCAGGGTAAAAATTTCAAAGGGATGGGGAGAGAAAGTGAGTGTGAGTGGGGGAACCAGGAGGGGTAAGAGAGGAGAGAAAAACACAGTCTATTGATGATTACAGAGGTAAGTTACACAGGCCAATTTAGGAAAAGTACAAATGCTGATAGGCTTCATTTTTTTATTCACTCTGAAAAGAATTGTACCAAGTCTGGTGGGGAAGTAGCTTTGTAAAGATCAGGTGTATTCTTATCACCTAGATCGCTTACTTTACTGAAACTGAAAAGCGGCAGTAAGAAAATTACCTCTGCTGTTTCAACCACCAAAATGGTCACATCTGGACACAGTCAGGAAGTCACAGTGTGGAGCCAACCTTTCTGTGTGTCACCTTGAGTCACGGAGCTCAGTGGTCTTCCCACGGCCCAAGGGTTTGGTGCTGTTTCTGTCTGCAGTAGAGTTCACGGAGCCTGTAACATTCCTCGTTATTGCTTTGATTAAGCCCAGTTGAGGATGTGCAAAGTGCTGGGGAAGGAGCTGGGTGGGACAGGTTCCGCAAGAAACCAAGGGACTGGCCAGTAGGGCTCTGGTTCTGCCTGATATAGGTTCCCACAGTCTGAGACAGGGCAGCACACAGGTGCAGTTCAAAACTAGAAAGTCAGCCATGGGAAAGGCAAGACCAGGGCTTACCGCATCCCCACTAGGGGTCTAGTGGCATTCATCCCTGCATGAGCAGATTAAAACAAGGGTGTGCAAACCAGCACATAGTAGACTTGCAGTCCACAACGCATAAGCATAGGTCACCTACATAAACTCCCTCGTCCTCGCCAACCACCAGATGCACGGGGTTACAAAGAGTATCTTTATGGCTTCATCAGAGATTAAACTGCATTGATTTATCAGCAGAAGCTTTCCTTGTCAACGTGCTGTCAGCTTGTTTTACTGCTGCTGTCATGCATGCACTCAGCACCAAGGAGAACAAAACAAGTAGAAGACTCCATGCCCATCCTCCAGAGCTTTATAATCTGGTTAGCAAGGCAGGAGCAGACACGGGTAAGGCTGGTTAAAAAAAAAAAAAAAAAAAAAAAGAGGTAATGGGAGACAGTTTGTAACTGGGTACTGAGTTGAAAGATTGAGAATGAAAATGGATTTGGAATTCAGACAAGGGAGGGGCCTTTTGAGCAGGAAATGGGAAACGATCCTACCCGATGGAGCAGGGGAGCAAAAGTCCTTCAAAGAGCCTGTCACTCAGACTGGTCACAAAATCAGAGCTGCAGTTCCTGGGCTCACACTGCCAGCATGACATCATCTTGCATTTTGGGTCTTTCTGAAGCATATTCTGCAAACTCAAAGTGTCAAGTCTTGGGGAGCTCCAGAAAATAGAAATCCCCACAGCATCCAGACTCAACCATGAGTCAGTGAGTCAGAGGCAAGAACAGAGAGCTTAGGCTCTGTCTCTGCCACACCTGGGATAGGATTCTGGACTTGCCCTTGACTACTAGGTATGTGACCTTGAACAACGGTTTAGTTCCTGTCCATAACATGGAGATCATAAGGCCTTCCCTAAAGTATGGCTCTGAAGATTCCTTGTGTGGCCAGTACAGTCTTCACTGAGCTTCCCCTATGTGCAAGGGACTGTGCTAGGTGCTTATATCAGTTTGTTCTCATGCTGCTAATTAAGACAAACCCAAGACTGGGGTAATTTATAAAGGAAAGAGGTTTGACTTATGGTTCCACATGGCTGGGGAGGCCAGACAATCATGGTGGAAAGTGAAGGAGGAGCAAAGTCATATCTTACATGGCGTCAGGCAAGAGAGCGTGTGCAGGAGAACTCCCCTTTATAGAACCATCAGATCACATGAGATTTATTCACCACCACAAGAACAGCATGGGAAAGATCTGCCCCTGTGAATCAGTTATCTTCCACTGGCCCCTCCTACAACATGAGGGAATTATGGGAGCCACAATTCAAGATGAGATTTGGGTGGGGACATAGTCAGACCATATCAGTGCTACAGAGACAGTGGTCTCTGCAGATACAGCAGACTCCACCATCTAATGGTGAAACATGCCATAAACAAGTAAATAACAACAGCAAACACAGGGGTACACATTTCAGTAATTGTCACCAAGAGGATGGAGAGGAGGGAGTGCTGGAGACAGGTAGATTCTTGGTTATGGAGCTGTCAGGGAAAACCATTTTTAGGAGATGATGTGAAACCAAGACCTGAAAGGTGAGAGGTCTGCAGCAGTGAGAGGAAGAGCACTCCTACAGGGGGAACGGCAGGCCTGGAGGCTTCGAGCAGGAAGGAACTTGGCATGTTCAAGAAATAGAATCATGGTTATGTGGCTAGAAAATCGGATGAGGGGCACTGTTGCACAGTGGTAACAGTGGCAGGTGACTAAATGAGATGCAGACATAGTTATTGCTCTCTTATTGCCGTATTTCTACGTTTTGAAATAAGGGTCACTGTATCCTCAAGGATAGAGCAGGTTATGAGTTATGAGCTGTACTTCCCTGTGTTTTGGTCAGCTAGGCTCCAGGCCCAGAGAGCAGAGCTGCTGGCATGTCACGTATCTGCCTGCTCCAGTTCCCCGGCCACCTGCTGCCACCAGCCCAACCCCACTATGGGTCCTCACTAGTGTCCTCTCCCCTTCCTTCCCACACACAGCCAGATGGCATCAGCTTGCTTTTCTTCCAAGACCTCAACTCACCCACTAGAACATTTCTGTCTACTCACTGCATCTTGGGGCTGTCTCATTCTTCCTTTATCAGAAACTGAAAACTCTGTCTCTGCCCCTGTCTCATTTCCCGTTGCACTAAAGAGACCTCACCTTCCAGAAACAGACCTTTCCTGATTTTCCATATTTGCATCAGCTGACTGCAGCTCTGCACAGTAACTAAAATTCTCATGTAAATCCGGTAAACAGAGAGGCCTGGGGGTTGGGGGTGGGTCATCATAGAAAGCTTGAGTAGTCATGTTAGTAATGGAGTGAGGTCAGACATGTGTCGTAATAACACAGGACCAATACTTCTTCTTTACATAAATTTTATATGCAAAGGGCTTTCACACATTGTTTCTTTAGCTCCACATGAGAGCACCCTGCATTATCCCCATTTTACAAAGGAGTAAACTGAGTCCAAGCTACCCCAAGCCACTGGAACTAAGTGAATGCTGGACTGAAATGAAGGTCTCCTGGTTCTGAGCATTTCCTGCACTCTGTTGTCTCCTGTTCCCTTGGGAAGCTCCGGCGATGGAATGCCTGCTTCTCCACCAGAGGGTCGCTGGATCTCCTTGTGGTGCATATGGTTAAAGCTGGAAATAGTGTCCCCTCCCACCTCCTAGAGACCAGAGGCGCTCTGTGTATCATTAGAGATGTGGGACCGTGGGGTCTTGTACTGTAAGCCAAAACAGCAGGCACAGCAGCGATGACAGCCAATAGTGTTCCCGTCCCAGCAGCAGGACAGCACTGGCTGAAAGCAGCTGCACGTGAACAACACGGCCCTTCCCAAGGGGTATCTCCCGCTTACCACAGCATCTCACTAGAACGAATTCAGTCCACCCAGGACACAGGCATGGACACAGGCTGTTTTCACTGAGGAAGACAGTTAGAGGCACAAACCAGAGACTCACAGAATTTCCCTTTGGTTTACTAAAACAAATACCTCTCAGGATTTTTGTCAGGAAAAAAAATCTCCCTTGCCAAACACCTTCCTCCTGCACAGCCTAACTCATGGCTATGCTTTGACATCAATGTAAAGAGAACTTAAGCATTTCTTACTTTTTTTGAAGCAAATAGTGGAATATGATTTATTTCTAGATTATTATATAAAAATAGGGCCTAATGGAAGCCCTATATTTTATTTTGAATATATTTTGAATTTTCAAACATATATTTTGAATTTTCAAAAAGCAACACTTCACAAGATACGTCCACCTTCCCCCAGCTTGAATCTACTTTCGTGGGAACGCGTCGGGAGAGAACCATGCGGCCGTAGTTGAGAAAGCCGCATCAAGAATGCTGACACACACCCTTGGGGGAGCACCTCTCCTGGCATGTAAGTGTAGCCACCAGATCATACGCCTGATGATGCAGGGGTGCAGGCACCTTACAGGAGGGACAAGGTCGTCAGCTGGCTCTTTGTTACTCCAGCCTTCACCTTTATCTTAGACATTTGATCAAGGAGGTCCCCTCCTGCCCTTTCCCTGTGAGTTCACACCATCCCAGGATTTTCAATACGTAAACAACATACTTTTGTCAACAATATTAGGAAGGAAGAAGTACATGTTCTGTGTTCCCCCGATTTATACTTACACTGTGCTTGAGGGAGCTGCCCCAAGCAGAGAAGCCTGAATCTGAGAATAAAGAAAACCTGCTATGCATCCAGCTAGGTCTCTGACACAACTTGTCCCTTTGAGAAGCCACTATTTATGATTGTTGGTGGTCACGTGTTCTGGATTTTCCACAGCTCAGCACTGGGTGTGTAGTAGGCATCCTGCAGTACAGGTCCATGGCCAACTGATGGCAGAACAAGTCAATTAGTGGGGCTTCAATCAAGGCTAGACTTGAACCTTTCCCTTCAAGCTTCCAGGATACCTGTGAAGGAGGAAAAGTGTACTGATTAAGGTCCCAGCAAAAGCACTGGGATCCATACCCTCATAAATGACCATTTTTAGCTCCTGACGTGGTTTAAAGACAAGCCCTGTGATTAGAGCTTTTTAAAAACGTTATCAAGATGGAGAACTTGCACCATCCCAGCTGTGGTAATAAGAATGCATTGAGTCTTGATTAGTTGGCTCGTTTAGAGAGGCCTATACCAAGTCCTAGCCTGAATACCACCAATGCTTGAAATGGTGAAATAGTTACTCATCTGTCTCCATTGGGCTTCAGCCATCTACATTTAACAGGGCAAGCTAAGGTCAACCACAGAGCCCACAGCAGCCAGCCCGGGAAGATGAGCTATAGACACCCCAACATCAATGACAGGAAATGACCTTCTCTTCATCCCTTCCTCCATGTATCCTTGTCTCTGTCCTGCTGCCCTCCTTTCCCACCCTCAGACTCCCATTGGGTGTGGTTCCCCATGTCTTGCCCCCCGATGGCACTGGCCTGACTTCCTTTGGGCAGGAACCCTCTCACCAACACCATAGCAGGGCCAGCGTGGTGCCCCCCAGGCATGGCACATATGGTAGACAGGGTCAGCTTTCTCAAATGCTGCATAAGTGTGGCTGGGCACATTCATGTAGGCAAAGCCATGGCTTCACCTGGCCCAAGTGCCCTGTGATGAAAAAGCCTAGGCCAAGACAGTGAACCCAAATTTCAGACCACTGGTCTAGGGCTTAAGTCCAAGTTAATTTCAGGTACAAGAGTTAGGACCCAAAAGGGATTGACCCTGGCCAAAGCCACTATGTGGCACACCTCTGGGAAGCCCCATTCATATGGAATACAGTGCTGAGAGTGACCCTGGAGATGTGCACCTGCTGCGGAGGTGAGGCCTGTGGGGAACAACTATGGGTTGAGGACCACGCACTGTGTTTGCAAATCACACATGACTTCTTTTACTCCTGACGGCAACATAAGGACATATATTATTACCCCAATTTTATAGGGGAGGAAACTGAGGCTAAAGCATTAACATAACTTGCCTAAAGTCACACAGGTAGTGATCAGTGGGGTCAGAATTTGAATATCTCGTTCCTGCTCCAAAACTGTTGATCAAGCTTCTTCCTCTGTAAAATGAGAGCAGTGGCTCAGGGATCTCCAAGGTCCCTTTCAGCTGAGAGGTTCTGAGGCTGCACTGTTCGGCATGGCGGCCATAGGTCACAAGGGACTATTTTAATTTAAATTAAATGAAACTAAAACTCTAGTTCTTTGGTCACACTGGCCACATTTCAGGTACTCAGTAGCACCAGTGCCTGGTGGTGACTATAATGGACAGTGCAGAACATTCCATCATCCATCAAGTTGTATTTGCACAGCACTGGTCTAGGGATTTAGATAAAGAAGAGATGAACAAACAGCATAAGAGCAGAAATACAAGGCCAGGTATGGTGGCTAGTGCCTGTAATCCTAGCACTTTTGGAGGCCAAGGTGGGACGATCATTTGAGGCTAGGAGTTTGAACCAGCCTGGGCAATACAGTGAGATCCCATCTCTACAAAAAAAACTTAAAAATTAGCTCTGCGTGGTAGCACATGCCTGGGGAGAATAAGGTGAGAGGATCCCTTGGGCCCAGGAAGTCTAGGCTGCAGTGAACTATGATTGTGCCACTGTACTCCAGCCTGGGCTAACAGAGCAAGACCCTGTCTAAAAAAAAAAAGAAATACACATGGACACTGGACAGAGCCTGGACACAAACCAATGGGCTGAGTTTCAGTTCTTGGGTACTTCAGAGTGCATAGCTCTCCCACCTTTCCTCAAGCTGTTCTCGCCTTGGACATGCGTTTGCATCACCTGCCCAAGCCCTGCTTTATAGGTCTTGATGCAAGGGGTCAGGGGTGGAGCCAGGTCTTCCATATTACTAGAAGCTCCTGGGTGATACTGACTTGATGCCAGTCTTAAGGGTGGTATCTTTTTAATATCTTGAACAGAATCCTGACCTACAGGCTGTGGAGAGCCCTAAGCCTATGACCTCCTGATAGATCTTCTCCTTTTCTTCAGTTCTCCAATAACCCAGACACCTTTGGCTTAAGAAATAACCATGCAGAATCCCTAAACCCCACCGGGACCACCGCTTAGGCTTGACTGCAATACCCAAACTCAATTCATCTCCATCCAGATGGGATTTATCATCTCTTCTCTTGAAAGAAGGTTCAGTGTGAATGCTCCCTTTTTAATTTCCTCCTGCATTGTGTGCTCATTGCCAGTATGGAGGTCAGTGCGACCTAGCTTTCAAAGCCTTAAAATGCAATATCCTAGAAGGTAGCAGTGTGGGTGTTATAGTTCATTTCATGCCTCTTTGGGTGCATGCATATAAAAAGACCTCTCTGTAATAATATCATGATGTTATTGGTAATGATGATGATGACACCAGGGACCAGACGCTTACTGTATGCCCAGTGACTAAGATGAATCTCTGTTTGGATTTCTGTTATCCTGTCTTTTGTCCCTTCCTATTTTCTCAGCCTTTGTCTCTCATTTCCTTCCTCACATCCCCTCTCTCTTTTGAATGGCCATCGTACAGAACTAAAGCGTGTTTTTTCGTTGCTATAATTATCGGATTTACTTTAGGGCTTATGTCTAACCCTGAAAACACAAAGCAAAGCCGTGTCTCTGTTATGTGTGCATGTGACCAGTGTTCATTTTCCCTAAAATCTTTGATGCTAAAAACATTCTCTCCCTGTTTTTTACTGTGGGCTCTTTGAGAGCAAAGACTCTTTTAAAGCTGTGGTTGGTGCCACAGGGAGCCTGTCCTGTTGGTGATGATGATCATCCTAGCAATCATAGCAGCAATCTTAGGTTCCCAGGGAGCCTGTCCTGTTGGTGATGATGATCATCCTAGCAATCATAGCAGCAATCTTAGGTTCCCAGGGAGCCTGTCCTGTTGGTGATGATGATCATCCTAGCAATCATAGCAGCAATCTTAGGTTCCCAGGGATGTAAGCAGAACATGTTGCTGCAGCCCACACAGGAGATGCAGGTACTGCAAAGGAAGGTGTAACAAAAGTCACCGATGGTCACACTGGCTGTTTCGCCCAGAGGGTCAGGACCACTTGGTTTAAATGGCAAGTCCCACCGGGCTTGGGCACATTAACCACGAGTGCATTGTTTCCAGGCCTGCAGCAAAGGCTGTCAGGCACACACCAAGAGAGCATGGAGGAGCATCGACTTGGAATGTGACAGACTCAAGCTGAACACTTGCCTTACCCTTAGCCATCCATATGCTTTGGACAAGTTATTCCACCCTGACTCGGTTTACTGATGTGCACTCAATCAAATTGAGTGAGAAAATAGATATGTCACACCAGCTCAGTGGCAACACTTAATAAATGCTCTTATTAGGCTAATATTTATTGAGTGCTTTCTCTGTGCTATGCATGATACTGATCCCTTAACATGAGGAAGCTGAGGTTTAGAACAGTTGAAGTTTCTCCAAGATCCCACACAGCAAGAGGAGGAGCTGGTATTACCCACTACCTAATGTATCACCCACAAGTTAGTGCCCAAGGAGTAAAGAGGAAGGGCCTGTCTAAAAGCTCAAATTCTCTAGTTCCTCAATGCAAGGATTGTTGATGTGTGTGCTAATATTCCTGATCCATGGACTCCCCCTGCAGCCCCCTTGCACAGATGTTCAGACACTGTAACTCAGATCAGCCCTTCCAGTCACCACCCCTGCATCTTCTGTGTACCCTAGTATAAGTAAGACAAGCAGAGGTTGTGGGTAGGAAAGAAAAGTGGGCACAGAGGGCTCCACCAGGGTTGTAAGCCAGTGTAATAAGCAAATACATTACTCACCAACTGTTCAGCCAGAGGCTGGAGTAGAACTAGCTGGGAGTAAAAGCATTGTTGTGGTGCCCTCTGCTGGGCACGTGTTGCTTGTAATGAATTTATGGCAGAGCCACGCCTGGGTCCCAGAACTGTCTTTTCCACCCTGGCTGGAGACTGCAGGCCTCCAGTGTCTTGGGACCTGTTGGAGACAGCACTGTTGGGCCTTTTGTGATTGTCGGGGTGTAGTTTTTTTCTAGTGTGGAACCACGATTTGCCTGAAATGGAGTATTCTTATAGCCTGGCATCCCCTACTTTCTGCTATTCGGACCAGAGAGGGAGTTTTCATTTGTTAGTCTTGGCTTTTGTAGGGAAGGAATGGGGGAGAATTTTCATCCCATAAAAAAATGGACCCCAGCCACCACATATACACACAAGTCTAAGCCACTGCAAAATTAAATATTAAATATTGTTTCTCCTTTTTAAACTTGTATTCAGTGATTTCCAGTGAGGAGCTTGTAGGTTTTTTTTTAAAGGCCAGATACAGTAAATGGCTTCTATGAGGCTGCAATAATACTGCATCTGGCAACGAGGCTGTCAGCTTCATAAGGGCCAGCACCGTGTCTCACAGCCTGAAAGTTCAGTCATAGACATGCTACCAGGATCACACACAAAAGGCCATCCCTGCCCTCATGGAGTGCACTGTGTGTGGAAGACACAGCAAGTCCGTGCACATCTGTAACAGTGTGGGCAGAGCTATGTGACCACACAGGAGGGGAGGCCTTGCCAAGCCCCAAGGTGCAGCAATGCCAAGGGGGTGTCCCTCTTGATATGTGGAGGTTTGCCATAAAATGATGCTTCCTTCACTTTTAATAACTTCACTTGCCAGTTGACCCCCATCCTCAATCTCTGTCCTCTCTGAAAGCTGCTCGTTTTCTGTCCGATATTTGGCAAAATCGCAGAATGGCTCTGAATACCTAGCCCTGTGAAAACCTTCAGTGTTGTCAACCTGCGTCATCCAAATGGCTCTGAACACTCGGGATAGGGTCCGTGCTTGCTGTGCCCTCACAATGAAGGAGGTGACACTGAGCCGAAAGCCACTTCACATGTGTTTGGCTTGGCTCTCCTCCAAGTAAAACCTTGCTCTCCAGGATGTAAGTGTAGATGATAGTGAGCTCCTTTTCATTTCTTTCTCTTACTTTCCAATTTTTGTCTAAGAAGTTGGAAAAAAACATAGGCACTTTGAAAACCCACTTTGTAACCATTCACTCAACAGCAAACATTCATGATTTCCAATTCTGTACCAGTCAGTGACTGTGCCAGGGGCTACAGATATCACTGCTAAAACAAATTACCCTCAGTTGCTCCACAGTCTAGTGGGGGGCCCAGCTTAGAAAAGAGATGTTTGCAGGAATGCAGTAAAACGTAAGTGTAGAAGCAGCCCAGGACTCCCAGCCCAGCCTGGAGAAGGGGGCAGTTGGTAGATTTCCCACAGGCCATGGTCTGCTTGAATATTTACAAACAGAGGCTATGGGTAGGAAACCTTATCAACACACAGTGTCTTGAGGAGCTGATAAGATGGGGAGAGCTCATCACCACTGGGTTGCATTAACCTATGACCATTGCATCAAAAGGCAGGTCTGAAGGCCCATCATGCTCTAACCTCTATATTTGAAGGGATAGAAGCAGGTTGTTAACACTTGGTTCACAGCTATGGGGGTCCCATATTTGTTCTGTAATCCCACCTTCCTCCTAGATAACCCCAAGGTCTCCTGGGGGAAGTAGCGGTTTCCTATGACTCTTTCTGAATCTTAACTGGTCTGCACCACCATTCTCCAACAGAGTGTACCAGACGCCCTGTATGTGAGGGCTCCTGGGCCCTGGCCTGGCCTGTTACAATAGGGATGCTGGGTTTTGATCCTCCTCAGTCTCTTTCTTCCCTCAGACTGGTTCAGAGTCCTTTGGAGGCAAGCCCACTGAGTGCATCTTTCTCTTCCCAACCCCTCATCTTAAAGCTCAGTGTTGCCACCCAAGTATCGTGTGCTCATTTCTGCTGTCTTTCTTTGTTATCCTCTCATACCTTTTTTTTAAGCTACCATTTATCATACAGTTTACTGTGAGTGCAGGGCAAGGCTAAGTTTCCACATCTCTCTAGGAATTCAGTCACTTGGCCAAGGTAGTATAGCCAAGGTGGTCAGGGAGCCCAGGCACAGCTGACCCCGGGGTCCAGCTCCAAAGCACCCCATGGCCCTGCCCACAGCTCTTCTCTGAGAAAGCTGGCCTTTGTCTCGTAGTCTAGGTACCTGAGGGAAAGAGAAAGTGAGGAAATGAGCACATTTTGCACTGGGACAGAAGTGAGTGGGGGCTGCTGGTGCTGACATCAGCCAGCAGGTGGAAGCCCACTGCAAAGGGCCTGAGTTTGAGATCAGGACTTTGACACTGTGATCGTAGATGCTTTCGGTAGCTTTGTGACTATGCCCTTTCCCTTCTAAGGTTACCAATGTAAAAACAGCAAAAGAGATAACCGGTAAAATATAATTCCTTCATGAAATGGCGAAGGAAAACTTTAGTCTCTGTTTGATAAAATCCTCTATACAACATTTGAGCTTCACAATACAACATATATGTAATGCAAATATAAAATGGATATATGTATGTAATGCATACATATATAATGCATACATATATAATGCATATATAAAATAGATATATGTGTGTAATGCATACATATATAATGCATATATAAAATAGATATATGTGTGTAATGCATACATATATAATGCATATATAAAATGGATATATGTGTGTAATGCATACATATATAATGCATATATAAAATGGATATATGTGTGTAATGCATACATATATAATGCATATATAAAATGGATATATGTGTGTAATGCATACATATATAATGCATATATAAAATGGATATATGTGTGTAATGCATACATATATAATGCATATATAAAATGGATATATGTGTGTAATGCATACATATATAAAGCATATATAAAATGGATATATGTGTGTAATGCATACATATATAATGCATATATAAAATGGATATATGTGTGTAATGCATACATATATAATGCATATATAAAATGGATATATGTGTGTAATGCATACATATATAAAGCATATATAAAATGGATATATGTGTGTAATGCACACATATATAATGCATATATAAAATGGATATATGTGTGTAATGCATACATATATAATGCATATATAAAATGGATATATGTGTGTAATGCATACATATATAATGCATATATAAAATGGATATATGTGTGTAATGCATACATATATAATGCATATATAAAATGGATATATGTGTGTAATGCATACATATATAATGCATATATAAAATGGATATATGTGTGTAATGCATACATATATAATGCATATATAAAATGGATATATGTGTGTAATGCATACATATATATAAAGCATATATAAAATGGATATATGTGTGTAATGCATACATATATATAATGCATATATAAAATGGATATATGTGTGTAATGCATACATATATATAATGCATATATAAAATGGATATATGTGTGTAATGCATACATATATAATGCATATATAAAATGGATATATGTGTGTAATGCATACATATATAAAGCATATATAAAATGGATATATGTGTGTAATGCATACATATATATAAAGCATATATAAAATGGATATATGTGTGTAATGCATACATATATATAATGCATATATAAAATGGATATATGTGTGTAATGCATACATATATATAAAGCATATATAAAATGGATATATGTGTGTAATGCATACATATATAATGCATATATAAAATGGATATATGTGTGTAATGCATACATATATAATGCATATATAAAATGGATATATGTATGTAATGCATACATATATACACATATTGCATATATACATATAATATATGTATGTGTATATATAATGCATATATAAAATGGATATATGTGTGTAATGCATACATATATATACACATATTATGTATATATAATATATATATAATACATATATATATATATATATAATGCAATTCAAATGTGCTCCTGTCAGTCATTTGAATTTCCATTTCTGCCACTTTTTCTTAGGTTAGAGTTTGATTTTCTTTCTCTAATTCAGGGACTACATGAGAATCTGCTGCAGTAGTCCTCTGCTGTGGACACACCATACCTAGCTCACTTCTCTATTACAGCATGTACACTATGCTATAACTGTACCGACACTGTGGGAACTCTTCAGGTTTGGGGGTCTTTGAGGAGAAGATGCTTTCCATTTTGCATGCTCTACAGCAACTCATCCCGCACAGTTGGCCCTGGGAAATATTGGTTACAAAAGTGGTGGATAAGAAAGGGCCATATGAGAGCTGGCCCCGTAAGATTCCACTACATCTCATTCTTTCTACTAGGCCTGGCTGACTTACAAGGGAATAAACATTTGTGCCATTACATGGCATTATATTCTGATTTACAGTTTTTAAGGTTCACATGAGAAGAGCCATTACCATTAAACGTGTTTTCTCCATACTCTACAGTGTCTGCCCCCAAAAGCTGAAGGCACACCTCCCAGGCACTGTGCCTTATGAGCTCATTCCTTCCTCCCTTTTCTTTCCACAGCGGTCCCAGTCTGCCTTCTCAGTCACTGGAGAAGATGCCCTGAAGACCCCTCCAGTGGAGGCTGCATCAAGGCAGCCAGGGGACCAAGGCCAGCACCCGAGAGCTGAGTCTGCTCTGCCTAGCTGGAAGAGCGTGGACAGACTGGATGAAACGAGTAACTGTTTTAAGTAGCATCTGGTTGGTCTGTGGGTTTCACAAGTGCGGTTTGGAGGCTTCTCAGCTATTGCATGGCCACTCAGCTCTTCTTCCCGTAGGTCTGAACTGGTGTGTGTCCCTCTGGGCCACCAAGTCATGAGGCCTCCAGCACAACACACAGTGTATATACTGTGATCATGTTCTCCACCCAGGCAGTTTTCTTAGCTGCTCTGGCAAAATGAAGGCTGTTAGGGTTTCATCATATTCTGTGGTCTGTGCTGAGACCTATGGGAGGGGGTGGGAGGCTCCTGGACAAGTATGTTCAAATCACTCCACTGCACACCCCACTTCAGCTGCCTGTTCTCTGTGGACTAGGAGAATGTGTCTTATGTAGGCCGGGAGCATTAAACCAACCTCTCATGGCATTTCAATTTTCAAAGGAATTTGGGTCCTAGCATAGGTCTGGTTTTGCGGATGTCCTTTCTGAAACTGGGTGAGTTAGTTAGGGTCGCATATGCACCATAGCAGGTAAACTGGATATGTAAGCGGCTGAATGCAATTATTTCCCTTTCATCATACAGCAGTGCAGTACAAGTACCCCTGGCCGGTGGGAGGCCTTCAGAGGCCAGGGTACCAGGTTCCCGCCTTGTGGCTCTGTCATCCTCTGGGGCCTCTGAGTCTTTTGCGGGCTTATCCACATTCAGACAGCAGATGGAGGAAGGGAGAATGGAAAAGACAGGCACCTGCTTCTTAACCATCTCAGCAGGGAGAGCTCACACCACTTTCACTCACAGCCTTTGGACAGGAACTTGTCGTATGGCTCCACCTCAATGCAGGAGGCCCTGAGAAGTGGCATCCTGGCTGGGCAGATGCATACCAGTAACACGGCTGGGCTGTGAAAGAATCTTTGGTGGGCAGTTGTCTGTCCATGGCATTGCTGTTCGCTGGCACCTCTGCTCTTGCTGCTTCCTCTCCATAGAATGTCCTGCCTCTATGTAGGGCAAGTCAGCTGCCTCTTTAGAGACTCTTCAACGTGTATGCCACGTGGTCCTTTATAAAGCTGTTGACTCACGTAATCCCTTAAAATGAAGGGGCTCAAATGAACTGAGTCATTTTCCTAAAGTCTCACATCAGAAGACCCTGAGATGCTTGGACCCATCACCACAGGTGACAGCTGAGGGCCATGAAACCCCGGTGCTCAGGGGGCCTCTTGGTCTACATGAATGTGAGAGTAAATCTTCCCCACCCCTGCACAGTAAATCTACTCCCTTCTTCCTGTGTCCTGCATACACACATTGTAAAGGGAGGCCAGGCATAACTGTCTCCACATGAAGAAACCATAAACAGCATTCTCACCCATGTCATATCAGATCCACACCCCTTTCCTGAACAACAGAAAGACTAGCAGCAGCTTACATCCTAGTAATAAGCGTTTAAAGATTCTGCTATTATTTCTACTCTAAAAGGGAAAAGATTTAGCCAACAATTAGAGAAACAAAACCCATTGCTATCACAGTGCAAAGTATCAGAAAACATTAAATATCTTTTAACTGTCATTCTAAAGATTTACCAAAAGAGATTATTTTTATATTAACCTTTTTGTACCTATCAGTAGACACTGCAGGGCCATGACGTTGCAGAAATTCTGCAGCACGTGAATGTTTCTTTACTTATGTATATGGTGTCTGTTTTGGGGTTTTAAGTGCATTTTTCTTGTCTAGATATGTCTTTCTTTCTTCCCTCCAACCTCCCAGCCTATTCATATTCATATTCATTCATTAATTCATATTCTCGTTCTCTCTCTGTCTTCTCCCTCATTTTCTCACTTCTCTTTCCTTCTCTATGGATTGCAAATGCACACAGAGAAGGGACTGTTAGATTCCGCAGAGCACATGAGAATACCACATAACAGAACTTCAATACACAATACCTAGCTTTTTAAAACATACAGATTCCATATGTAGGCACTATTTTATTTTTTCCTCCAACAGCGTTGCTAGACACAGTCAGTATTTGGTTTTGCAGATAAGAATATGGATGGACAGTGAAGTTAAGTGATTTGTTCAAGACCCCACAGCCAGCGTAGGCAGAGCTGGTCCTCAGATCCAAGCATCAGGACTCCAGTTTGCAAGCTTTTAACTCTTGCATTTTAAGTGTCTCTCTACCATACAAATAAACAAAAACCATCATTTCAAAATCCAGACTTGCAAAGTGATAAATGTATAGAATATTACACAAACAACTACAAGATGCTCTATTTCACAAAATAGTTTCCAACTGGATTATGAACATTCATAATAAATTTGCTAAGGAATTTTGTCTTCAAAACATGATTTTGTACATAATCCTCTGTAAAATTAGGCACTCATAGGTAATTTTTCAGTTGTATATAAACATAAAACTTACTTCCACAGCATGACACACCCAAAAAAAAGACTTCACATTCTGCTAAAAAATCCATGCATCTCTCAGGATAAAGATGTAAATTTTTTTAAAAAGGACTTGGGTGGAAAACTTCTGGTTTTTCTGAGGAATTTTTAGCCCTTGGCATGCCAAACTGTCCATGCCAGCCTCAGAGGTCTTGAGGGATGTCTGAAACGTTTAGCAGGAAGCAGATTATTCCTACAGGCATTGCTCAGTCTCAGCTGAGCAGGAATGTCAAACAGAGGAGTCCCGGGGATGGAGGTCATCTTAGAAAGGTCATGTCCACTGGGCTATATGTAGCAGCTGTGTTTATGCCTCCGGAGAAGGGTTGATTCAGGAGCCTGCTAGTGCTCAGCTGGGGTCAGTCTAAGGGACACTGTGGTTTGGGTAAACTATAGTAACTCTGCTTTCAGTCTTGAGAGTGCCTATAGCAGTGAATGGGTTTCTCCCAAATGCATTTTCACTTTGTAAACCTTGATTGAGCATCTACTGTATACGCTGCATGTGCTCAGTGTTGGGGAAATAAAGACTGGGGAATTGTCACTGCTCTGGGGCCACTCACTGAGCATCGATAATGGAAGAGCAGGAATTTGGAGAAAGGAGAGGGTGGGGGAGGAAGATCCCCGAGGGGTGTTCCTGATGGACTGAGAGACTGTGGTATTGGAGCACACGTGCAGCTTTAATGATGCAGATCAACAGCCACCGAAGTTTTCACATGCTTGGGTATTCAGGGAGCCATCTGTGTTTTTGCTAAGAAGGCTGAATTTTTGCAGAGGTAAAAGTTGGCCAACTTCTAGCTTCCACAGAGGCACAAGGCAACCTGGGGTTGTAAAACACAGGAGAAAGGGAGCTGGCAATGGGCAGAATTCCATATCCAAATATGGTGTGTGCTAGAGCCCAGAGACCACATTTACAACAGGGTCAACCCTGGAGCCAGGTGCTGAGTGGCATTATCAAGGGATTTCCTTCTTTAGATTCTTCCAAGGGCCCTGGGAGAAGCTATAGACAGCAGGACTCATTGAGAGCTGCAAATCAAGAGCCCCATCATCCCTGCAGCCTTTAGTGCCTGTTTTCATTAACAGGTAGTCTTCATGTTCCCAGGATGGGACACAAAGCTAGCCAGGGGCTAGGAGCACAGCAATGAAGAAGACTTGGCTCTGCCCTCCAGGAGCTCATGGTCAGGATTGAGAGGTGGGGTGAAAAATCAATATAACTACTTATAGTCACACACAGCCTCACTAGCATTCCTGAGAAACCCTTACCACCTGACTGACACTCTCTGGACACAGCATTAGGAGAATGCCAGCAAACAGAAATACTTTTCTCAAGAGACCTGCTATTACCAACACCACAACTAAGAAAATAAACTATAATATAGTTTGAGTGTTAAGCAATAAAAGATGTTGGCAAAGTTCAGAGAGCAGAATAGCCAGCTCCTCGAGGAAGGAAGTCCAAGCACATGCAACTGACAAGCAACTGAGTTGTCTTGAAGACAGTCCAGAGAGCAGCCTCAGTGACAGATTAGAAGGCCCAGAGTGAGCACTCAACAGCCATCCTCAGAGTCTGCTTTGCATCATGTGGGCGTTTTGGTTTGACTCCCACCAGAAGCAGACCCTAATATCCTAATATAAGAATCTGAAGACCTGTAGTTTATTTGGGAGATGAGCCCAGAAAACACATGGAAAGGAGTAGAAATGTGAGACAAGGAAAGAAAATCAGGCAATAAATGACTTGTTACTAAGCAGATGGCCACTGTGGGTAGCCAGAGCTTGACCCCACTGGGGACTCTGAGAGCCAGTGTAGAAGACTCACCTGCCTGACAGGCAAGAGAGCTGGGATGCTTAGCCACCAGCTCCCCTACTCACTGGTTGAGGGCTGCTCCCAGGAGGTGATGAATCCTGGGTACTTCCACCCTGCCCCCGGGGCAGGCAACACAGGCTCTAGTCGCCTGAGCAAGCCTCAAGTGCAGACTTGCAAGTGCTGGCAATTGGAAGTCCAGCTGGCATACACTGAAGTGGTGAGGGCCAAGGTTTAGGTTAGGGCACCCACAGAGCCTGCTACAGGAAAAATCAATATAACTACTTACAGTCACACACAGCCTCACTAGCATTCCTGAGAAACCCTTACCACCTGACTGACACTCTCCGGACACAGCATTAGGAGAATGCCAGCAAACAGAAATACTTTTCTCAAGAGACCTGCTATTACCAACACCACAAGTAGAGCCCAACAATAAATGGTAATAGTAACCCTAGTAAGCCACTCTTCTGAATAATTCCATTGCCAATGAAAATAGTGTTACTGTATAGATACTAATATGTAATACTGAATAGTACCTATCAGATATGTATCTCTTTTCTATATACATACATATGGAGTGCATGTGTGTTAATTCATAACCAGTTGTTCAATACTAATGCTAAATCCAGTTAAACAGATATAAGATAAAAATAGCTCAGGGCCCTAAGTATAGCAGGCACTAGGACTGATGCTTTGCACGTGTTATCTCAAAATAATCTAATGACAGCCACAGGTGGGCCACACTGACCCCACTGTTGGGCAAGAGAGTAGACCCGAGATGGGTCACACTGACCCCACTGTTGGGCAAGAGAGTAGACCCAGGGTGGGTCACACTGACCCCACTGTTGGGCAAGAGAGTAGACCCAGGGTGGGTCACACTGACCCCACTGTTGGGCAAGAGAGTAGACCCGAGATGGGTCACACTGACCCCACTGTTGGGCAAGAGAGTAGACCCAGGGTGGGTCACACTGACCCCACTGTTGGGCAAGAGAGTAGACCCAGGGTGGGTCACACTGACCCCACTGTTGGGCAAGAGAGTAGACCCAGGGTGGGCCACACTGACCCCACTGTTGGGCAAGAGAGTAGACCCGAGATGGGTCACACTGACCCCACTGTTGGGCAAGAGAGTAGACCCAGGGTGGGTCACACTGACCCCACTGTTGGGCAAGAGAGTAGACCCAGGGTGGGTCACACTGACCCCACTGTTGGGCAAGAGAGTAGACCCAGGGTGGGCCACACTGACCCCACTGTTGGGCAAGAGAGTAGACCCGGGGTGGGTCACACTGACCCCACTGTTGGGCAAGAGAGTAGACCCAATGTGGGTCACACTGACCCCACTGTTGGGTAAGAGAGTAGACCCGGGGTGGGCCACACTGACCCCACTGTTGGGCAAGAGAGTAGACCCAGGGTGGGCCACACTGACCCCACTGTTGGGCAAGAGAGTAGACCCGGGGTGGGTCACACTGACCCCACTGTTGGGCAAGAGAGTAGACCCGGGGTGGGTCACACTGACCCCACTGTTGGGTAAGAGAGTAGACCCGGGGTGGGTCACACTGACCCCACTGTTGGGCAAGAGAGTAGACCCAGGGTGGGCCACACTGACCCCACTGTTGGGCAAGAGAGTAGACCCAATGTCAGCCACACTGACCCCACTGTTGGGCAAGAGAATAGACCCGGGGTGGGTCACACTGACCCCACTGTTGGGCAAGAGAGTAGACCTGGGGTGGGTCACACTGACCCCGCTGTTGGGCAAGAGAGTAGACCTGGGGTGGGTCACACTGACCCCGCTGTTGGGCAAGAGAGTAGACCCAAGGTGGGTCACACTGACCCCACTGTTGAGCAAGAGAGTAGACCTGAGGTGGGTCACACTGACCCGACGTGCTCTCTAACCAGGGTCACCTGCTAGTAAATTAAGTAGCTGAGGATCAGCCCTGCACCTGCTTGAATCCAAAGCTGTTCTTTGCCCTACACCAAAGCAGCCTCCTTCATTTATAGATAAGGGGAAAGGAGCCATCAGGAATTCATCCCCTTTCTGGGCATGTGTAACACCCTCATGAGCGTCCCCTCATGCAGTCCTCTGACAGCCCATTGAGATATTAGCTATACCCTTTTCACCGGTCAGAGAACCGAGGCACAGAGGATCACATCGCTGCCAGGCGACTGAGTAGGGCTTCCCCTCGGCTGACTTCAAGGCCACTGCTCTGGGACAGAGCAAGCTAATTTCCTCCAAGGATGAAGAGATGCCCGAGATCCAGGCCCTGCCTCAGGGACCATGTCCTCATGCTCAGCAGGTGTGTGACAGCCAGAACACATGGAGGAACGTGGAATGAGCCAGCCAGGCCCTCACACCAGGAGAGCTCAGAGAGGAGAGGCCATGTCCAGCAGGGATATGAGAATACACCCCAGGAAAAGGCCATTCTCACCAGTGGGATGAGGTGTGGTAGGGTCACTAGGGCCTCACTACATGGAAGTGGTGGAGGGGGACACTGAAGGCAGGAGGAGCAGGAGAAAGGCTGGTGCGTGGTCTCAGGCTTCTTGGAGGCCCCTGCTTACGTCAGCCCACTGCCAGGGCCCAGTGTCCTCCTCGTCAGAGAAAGCCCCACTTCCTGACTCTCAAAATAAAAAGAACTCAATGTCCTGCCAGTCCGAGCTGCAGTCAGGCAGTGGAAGTGGAACTGGGTCGCTGTTGAAAACGTATGTTCCACCAACATCTGAATTCCCCCAAGGCTGTGGTTCTGAAACAGGCTTAGCAGGTACAATGCTCTGTGGGCAGCACTGTGAAATACTGATAGCTTTCATTTCATTATGTGGAGCAGTGGCAGTTTAACTGGCAGAAAAGCTGTGTGTTTTAAATAGCATGAAGGAGGACTCTGCCTCAAGGTCCTACTGCAGCAGAGCTTTAGACAGGCCTTCAGCCCCAAAGCAGATGTCCACACCAACTTGGGGAGTGGTTTCTTCAAATCCCAGGAGTCCTCATCACTGCCCCAAGGCAGCTCTGCAACAGTCCTGGTTAAAAAAAAAAAAAAAAAAGACAGCTCCTGCTGGCAACGGCTGTGCCTGAGGCCTCAGTCCTGGGCCAAGTAACCAGAGCTAAAGGAGCAGCATGTCATCTTATTCCCACCCCACAGACACTTGGGAAGAAAGCATTTTCCTGTTCGCCTTAAACAAGACAAAATTATCTTTACCAACCCACCCTCGGCATGGAGATCAACCCTTGGGAACATGCTCTGGGCAGACCTGAGCCCAGTTTAGACCACTCCAGACCATAGTCACGGCCTGAGAGCTGCTCCGGCTGCCCTTGCATGGTGCCTTACAGCTGGCCAAAGGCTTCTGTGGCATAGTCCATAGCCCAGAGCTGCCTCAGAGTCAGGTAGAGGATGCACCTTGAACTCGCTCTACAAGTTAGCAGCTCTGTGACCTCGGACAAGTCATTTAACTTCACTCACCTTCATTTCCTCATCTGTAAAATGAGATTGGAATGCCAAAGCTTTTTGACCTCAAGTACTTTCCAGAGTGAGGCATGTTCTTTGAGTTAAAAATAGACCTATATGCCTATCTCAGGAGACAGTTACCAAGCAGGATCTATAACAGTGCCGAGAGCAGATGCGTTAACCTCTGCAGTATGCCAGGGCAGGTGGTGGAATTGTTTCCCATCAGTGAGGGGAAACTGAGGATCCAAGAGACAAAATTGTAGCCCCAGGTCAAAGAGCCAGAAGCTGGTGCTGCCAGCTGTAGCCCTGTCCCTTCCCCTTCCAAGTGAGCCCAGGGAAGGAACGGGGCAGTGCTGAGGAGACTGAGGTGGCATCAACCCAAGTGGACTGAAACGGGAGACAGATCTCTGAGTTTCTCTCCATCTGTGAAGCACTGGGACCCTGTGAGCTTTCAGGGGATTCCATGGGGACCTTTGACCTCTGCCCACCAACTGGGTTTGCCCTCCTGGGCTTCCTAAAGGCAGCTGCTCTCCAACACCCCCACAAGCCACTCGGGGACGTGACAAGTAGCAGCTTCACCTTGCATTAAAGTAATAACGGCCCCTCTCTGCTTTCTCTGTCCTCTCCACCCACAGACCTGGCCCCAGTTTTGCAGAGCTCCGACGGGAACTGGGTGGCCCTGAAGGATGGTGCTCCACCCCCCACCCGCCTACTGGCCAAGCCTAAGAGTGGGACATTTCAGGCCCTGGAGGTGGCCTCCAGTGTGGCATCTGCCTATGATGAGATGGGCTCCGACAGCGAGGAAGACTTTGACTGGAGTGAGGCCTTGAGCAAGCTGTGTCCCAGGCCCCGGGGCCTGCCCAGGAACCCCCAGCCTCAGCCCACACAGGCCCAGAGCTCTGACCAAGGCCCCATGGCTGCCTCCCCAATCTCTGCAATCTCCCCCAACCCTGAAGCCATGTGCTCTGACTCGGAGACCTCCTCAGCGGGCTCTTCCCGAGAAGTCGGGCACCAGGCCAGACTGTCCTGGTTACAGAGGAAGGCCCCCAGGAACCCTGAAGCAGAGAAGATGCGCCTGCAGGGAGAACTGGATGTGAACTTCAACCCCCAGGCGGCTAGCGGGGAGACCTCGGATAGCAGCGAGCCGGAGGAGGCCCCCCACACCACAGACCGGCGGGCTAGGAGGTGGAGAAGAGCCCGACTGGGCTCAGAAGAGCCAAGCAAAGAGCCATCCTCCCCCAGCGCCCAGCACCGGGATCTGGACACACGTCAGGTAATGGAAGTGCATGCGTGCAAATGCACACACTTTAGGTAGGATGTGCCCTCCTCCAAGCACGAGTGGCATAGAGAGTCCTGGGTTTGGAATCCACAGACCCAGATTCTCATCTTTTTTGATTGGTTTTGCTGCTAAGTAGCTGAGTGACTCCAGACAGGTCACATCAACTCTTTGGGATTCCCAAGTCTTCTTGGGAGATGACAGCCTAGAATTCAAAGTGTGGTTTGTGAAGTGTGGCCCCCAGACCAGGAGCATCAGCACCTCCAGGAAACTCATTAGAAACCTGCAGAATTAGAGATTCTGGTTGTGGGAGATTATTCCTAGCTGTGTCTGTTAGAATAAGGCCTGCTGTCAACTGTACCGTGCACTCAAGTTTGAGGGCCACCAGTCTTAGGTGTAGGGTGAGGGATCCAGAGTCAGGCTGCCTGGGTTCAGATCCAACTG
Source organism: Callithrix jacchus (assembly GCF_049354715.1). Taxonomy (NCBI): domain Eukaryota; kingdom Metazoa; phylum Chordata; class Mammalia; order Primates; family Cebidae; genus Callithrix; species Callithrix jacchus. Next base: position 77,995,524 of record NC_133518.1, read on the forward strand.
TATGGCCTAGAGCAAGGCATCTCTCTAGTTCTCAGTTTCCTCATCTGTAAATGAAGTTGATGTTAGAACCCACCTCAAAGGATGTTCGTGACAAGGCAAAGAAACATTTATAAAGAGCTAAGCTCTGTCTGAGTGGTGACACTAGGGCTCAGTAAACATTATTTCAATATTCTGTGATTCTTTTTTTTTTTTTTTGAGACGGAGTTTCGCTGTTGTTACCCAGACTGGAGTGCAGTGGCATGATCTCGGCTCACTGCAACCTCCGCCTCCTGGGTTCAAGCAATTCTCCTGCCTCAGCCTCCCGAGTAGCTGGGACTACAGGCACGTACCACCATGCCCAGCTAATTTTTGTATTTTTAGTAGAGACAGGGTTTCACCTTGTTGACCAGAATGGTCTCGATCTCTTGACCTCATGATCCACCCGCCTCAGCCTCCCAAAGTGCTGGGATTATAGGCGTGAGCCACCGCGCCCGGCCTCTGTGATTCTTTAATCCACAGCAGACCCCTTCTCTGGATCCTTGGTGATTCTGCCCACATGGTTTAGTTCATGAAAAATGTGATCAAAGCCATGAATTCAATCCCTTTACAAATGCACTTGTACACACACACACACACACACACACACACAGACACACACACACACACACACAGATGGGTTTGCTTACAATTTCAAATAATTCGTGGACTCCCAACAAGACTAACTTTATATTCTCTAAATACACCCTGCTCATTCCCAGCCCTGTGCCTTTGATTGTGCTGTGCCCTTGCCCTTTCCCCACCTCTTCAGGTGAAGACTGCACATCACTGTCAACCCAATACCAAACCGTGTGGAGCCCATCTGCCATGCCCTGTACCCTTAGTTTGGCCAGAAACTGTCCCCTGTGGCTGCAGACAACTCATGCAGGTCCAAAGTTACGGACCAAGAGTTCACCAGTGTCTTCTACAGGATGTTCTATGAATGCCTCAGACACATCCCTGGTCCTGAGCCCCCATGAAGTTAACTGTGGACTCAGGTCCTCAAGTCACAGAATGTGGCATCACTCCTGACTGACCTGCTAACATATTGCCTAGCAAGGTCTTTTATTTAGTCCAAGCCTTCATTTTCTCCTCTGTAAAACAAGATCATTAAAAAGCTCTCTCATGGGGTTATGATCATAGAATTTTTTTTTTCATAAAAGGTTTGGTTCAAGTGTGAATCATTACTGTCTAGCTGGACCCTGTTGTCCAGAAACGTGGAATGACTCTCCTCAAGGGATGTTCTTGAGGGTTTGTCTGCATGATTCATTTGCACGTGTAAAATGCCACATCTCCACCTCAGCTAGATACCTGAAGCTTTCTGTTTATTCTGAAGTGGCTTGAAATTGGTCTTCTAGTGCTAATCTTTGCCTCTGCCTCCTGGGGAGTGACCTTGAGCTAATGGCAGTATCCACTCCTCTCCACTAGGTGGGGATGGTGCTGCAATTCCAGAGACATCAAAACCCTGATGTATTTTTTACTGTTAATTATTACGATTTTTTAAATGCAGGTTCTCACTGTATTGGCCAGGCTGGGCTCAAGCAATCCTTCCACCTCAACCTCCCAAAGTGTTAGGATTACAGGCATGAGTCACTACACCAGGCCCTCACCTTTCTAATTCTCCCTTCAATTTCATTTACTAGGGCAGTTTTCTTCTCCAATATTATGCATTTAAATTATGTACTTACTTTTTAATTACATAAATAAATGAATAAAAACAAATGAATATAGTATAAAGTAAAAAAAAAATATTTAAAATATACAGATGCAGTTCCCCTTGACCACACCCTAAATCCCTGTCATCTCCACCAAAATGACTACAAGGGCATTGGGTGTGAATCCATGCAAATCTTGTGCATTCATCCAGAAAGTCCGTTTAGAAATATAGTTCAGTGACTGCGTCTGTGTTCCAGCAAAATTGGCAACATGCCATCCCTGTGCTTCCACCGCTTTCTCCTAACAGTGAGAGAGGTGTCACTGAGGCATCACTGACTTACCCACAAGTGAGTTCACAAACAGTCCGATGACCACAACCAAGGAGGATTTAAGGAGGGAATTTTATTGCCTGCAACAAATAAGGAGGACAGTGGGGACAGCTCCTCAAAGCAGCGCCCTCCTGAACGATGGTGTTAACAGGGCTTTTCTTGGGCTGGTTAGCTGAGTCCTTATATATAGAAGTGGAGTAAAAGCAGCACTGGTGCTGTTGCCCATCATGCTTCTACATAGCAGCCTGTATAGAAAATGGGGAATAAGCTCCTCCCTGGGAGGAAAGTTCACCAAAGTTCATCTCCAACTCTGGCATCTCTGGATCCAAACAGTTTTTGTTTTTTCCTAGACTGGGCTTTTTCCTGGAACTTTTAGAAACAATAAGAACCAAAGGTGCAATAGCAACAAGTGGGTACTTTTTTTTCCACAGTGCATACCCAAAGCCCCCAGGACCCAAGGTTACAAGGCTCACAGAACTAGGCATTCAACCTCCAAAAGATTTCATCAGGATGGTGTATCAAAGGGGGACTGTGGGGATTGAGGAAGTCTATCCGGGTGTGCAATAAGGGAAGCATTGTCTGGAGAGAAGGTTAAAACAATAACAGATCAAATAAAAGTCAGTCTTATTTTCACCTTGCATCATATCCAGACAATTCTAAGCAATGCTAGTGGTAACATATTCTTCCCACCTGGGTCAGTGGCTGCCAACACCCAACTCCTTGACTGCCTTGGTTCACCACTGTTCCATAATGCTAGGTATTTAAAGACTTTTTCAATGTCTTGATTTTACAAACAATACCACAGAGAATAGGATATTTAAAGAGTTTTCCAATGTTTTGGTTTTATAAACAATACCGCAGATCGAAGCACAAACCTCTTTATACAAGTACAAGGAGTGGAACTGCTGACTTGAGGAGTATATGGGTCTTTAGTTTTAAAATAGACTTGCAAATTAAGATTTCACCAGTGTCCAAAACTTCCTAGCAATTTACATAGCCATAACAGTGTGTGAGCATGTTCTCTCATGTTGTCAACAATAGTGTTGTCAGTCTGCTAAATTTTTGCCAATTTTATGTGAAGGCAAAAAGCATTCTCTCTGACTAACATTTTTATAATTGCTACTGAAAGTGAGCATTTTTCTGTGTTTAAAGCTCCTTGCACTCTTCTTTCCTGCATCCCACTAGCCTTGATATGCAGTTTATATTTATGTTTTCATCGATTATCTTATTGGACTATTTGTCTTTCTCTTGATTTTTAGGAATTAGTTTTATTTTCTAATTATATAATAGATTTTAGTTCTTCGATGATTACACATGAAACCATTCTCTTGTCTATTTTTGCCTTAAGTATATTTTACATACAAAGTTTTTTGTTAATAATAATTTATCAATTTTTTTATTATTATCAGTTATTTCCATATTTGGTGCCTTTAAAAGGCCTTAAATTTGCAAGGTTATAAGGACTGTTTTCCCATTTTTTCCTAATCCTTTGTAGTTTTCTATTTTCAATTTAGCCCTTTAGAACATCCGTACTTTACCTCTCTGGGTGATAGGGGATAAGATCTAACCTTCAAATTAAGCATTTGTCACCAAATTATTACTAAATGATCTCTCATTTATCTGATGGTTTCAGATGCCCCTTTAGTATATTTTAACCTCCTTTTATTTCTGTGAGCCAGTTTTACTGTCTATTTTGTTCCATTGATCTAGAAGCCCTATTTCTGTACAAATACTATTCTATTTTAATTATAATAACTTTAGAATATATGTTGCTATCTGATGGATGGTGTTCACCATCGTGGATTTTGTTGATGATGATATTATTTCCTAAAAGTTTTTTGGCTTTTCTCAGTCCTTCACATAAATGATTTGTTAAAACCTGCTTAAGTTGCAGAAAAGTGTTTAAGTTTTGACTGGAATTGCATCAAATGTATGTTTCTACCTGCGAATAATTTGTATCTCTATAATATTAAGCCTTTCCTATCAATAATGTGGTACTTATTCCCATTTATTTACTTTCAGTGAAGTTTTATGGATTTTTTTCAGAGCTTTTATACTTTTTGTCAAGTAATTTTTAATTATCTTTTACATTGTGTTGATAAGATTTTATTTATTACATGTTCTAATTGCTTTTTGCTGGTGTATAGAAATTGTTGATTTCACGTTTACGTCTTATAAAATAGTTCCCTAAGGGATTGTCTTCTCAGTTCTAGTAGTCTGTCAGGTGAATATCTTAGCTGTTCCAGATGGATAATCACATTGTCCGCAATTAATGACACTTACCTTTTTTTTTCATCATGTATACTTATTTCTCTTTCATGTTTTATTACATTGGTGACAAGTTATGCTACACTGTGACATTGTAAGGACATCTGGCATCCTGCCTTTGTCTTGCTGCTGCCCTTAGGGACCTGCTTTCAGTGTTTCACTGTTAAGTATGATGCTTGCTCTAAGTTTATTAGATATTATAAAGAATATCTAATAGAGATATAGATATTATATCAATATCTAAAGAATAGAGAAATTATTCCTAGCTTACTAAACAGTTTAGATCAGGAATGTGACTGCTTTGGGCAGTAGATGATCATAGGCTTTTTCTCTTTTTATTTTTATTTCATTTTATTTTATTTTTGAGACAGTGTTTTGCTCTGTCACTCACGGCTCACTGCAGCCTTGACCTTCTGTGCTCAAGCGATCCTCCAGCTTCATTCTCCCAAGGAGCTGGGACTGTAGCAGTTCATCACCGTACCTGGCTGGGTTTTTTATTATTATTATTTTTCTCTAGAAACAGCGTCTTGCAATGTTGCCCAGGCTGGTTTTGAACTTCTGAGCTTAAGCAATCCTCCACCTCAGCAGCTTTTTCTTCTATAGTCTGTTAAATGACATTAATCAACTTCTCAATTCTGAATCATCTTTTCATTTGTTGTGTAAACTTTACTTGATTATGATTTTTTATAAAAACTAGATTGCATTTGCTGGTTTCCATTTTTATGCTATCTTGTTCAGTTTGGTATCGGGTTATTCTAATAACATGCAAGGATTCTCTATTTTGTATTAGTTTTAGAACACTTTATATGACATAATAATTTTCTGAAAGTTTGGGAGAATTAATTTATTAACCTATCTAAGCCTGCTGCATCTTTATAGGGGCACGTCTTTTACTTTCTTTATAGATTTCTTCTTTGGTTGTTAAAATATTTAGATTTTGTAACTCTTCTTAAATTCACTTTAGTAATTTACATTTATATAGGCAATCATCTAACTCATCTAGATTTTCAAATGTGTTGACGTAATGTTATACCTAATATTCTTATCATGATTGAAAAAATTTTCTCTGCACTATAGTTCTGCATCCTCTGGTTTATAGATTTTTCTCTCTTGTTCTCATTCTTATTCTCTCTCTATCATCATCTCGTTTCTTACTTGAATTTATCAGTCTTATTTTTTTTTAACAGATGTTCTTGAAGAACCAGCTGTTACTTTCATTCATTTATCCGGGGATTTTTTTTTTTTTTTTTTTTGCTTCCTAGTCTGTTAATTTCTACTTTTATATTTACCAACGTCCTCTTTTTACTTTCTTGTTTTCATATATATTTTTCTATATATTCTGATATACATTTCTAATATAGCTAATGAATTTTCCCCCAAATTCAGTTTTGCTTCCTTCCTACTAGCCTTGATATGCAATGTGCCCATTTTCAAACTTTTCCAAGTAATTGATCATTTCCAGTGTAATTCTCATTTTAATCAAATTAAGTTAGTGAAATGGATATAACTTTGCTTTGTTTTTGCATTTTGTTTTGGTTTGTCACTGATTTTTAGTATGCATTATGAATAATGAATATGGCTTCTCTGATTGCTAATGTTGGGAATTTGTTGAGATTGCCTTTATGATTGAATAAATGGTTAGTTTTTGTGAATGTTTTATGTGTGTTTGGAAGGAACACTGTTGTCTGGTTTTTGGAAATAAAACTGCATATGTATGTATGCACTGTTCTGGGCATTACAAGATGAGGTCTTGTCTCTTGAAGCTCACATTCATTTCCCTTCATTTCTCTCATTTCCCACCCTTATTTACGGTGTCTTTATTGTTCTGTAGTTTTCTTAATTCCTATCTTTTTAGAGGGCATGCTGTCCTGTGAGGGACTCATTTTAGGAGGTGCAAAAGTACATCTGTCATGTCACTCCCTGCTAGATGCTTCACCTCACTTTGGCTGCCAAGATTAGCAGCCAAAGCCAGCTGAGAGCAGGAGTCCTTTCCCGCAGTCTCTACCTTATCCCTGGCCTCACTCACTGGACACATACCTTTGCACACCTCGCCTCCATGCCATGGGTCCCCAACCTTTTTGGCACCAGGGACCAGTTTTGTGGAAGACAATGTTTTTATGGATTGTGCCAGGTGCAGGGAGGTGAGGGATGGTTTCAGATGAAACTGTTCCACCTCAGATTATCAGGCATTAGTTAGATTCTCATAATGAGCGCACAACTCTCATCATGAGAATGTGTGTAGTTCACAATAGGGTTCACAATGTGTGTAGTTCACAATAGGGTTCGTGCTATGTGAGAATCTAATGCCACCCCTGATCATCTGATAGGAGGCGGAACTCAGGCGGTGATGCTGGCTCACCCGCCACCTACCTCCTGGTGTGCGGCCTGGTTCCTAACAGGCCACTGACTGGTACCAGTCTGAGGCCCCGGAGTTGGGGACCCCTGCTTTATGCAATCCATAATCATAAACTGCTGAACACACTCTTCTGTCCTCCTAAACCCAACCTCCTGATGGACATAGGTGGGATAAAACCCCGTCTCTTTTGAATATTAATTCTGCAAAGGCAGAATTCTGCAAGTCCAGACTTCAAATGCAAGTGTATGTCTGCTTCTGTGTTTTCAGTTTTTCTGCAACCTTTTGTCTTATCTCCCCATTTCACCTTATCCTGTAGTCTTTTAGTCTAACTGCTTAAATCTTATAGCTTTTTACACTGCTTAATTGAAAATCTGTATTCTTCAGTGAGAATGCAAAACTACTGTTAGACATTGTGTCCTGGTTGTTAGTAAAATTCACATGCAGTCTTCAGACTAACTAGTTTCCTTTTCTCTGCAATATTTTTCCATGAGTTCCACATTAACTTTTCCTGTTAGCAGTTCTTAAATGAGGATAATGTTTTCCCACCCTCATTGGTTGCCAATATCTAATGCCCTCAAATCATTTACACTCTGCTAGCTTAAGATAGGGGATTTTAGTTCTACTCTTACTGCCTCATGTTGTATTTCTCTGATCAGATGGCTAAGAACCTAGCCACAGTATGGAATATACACATAATGAATGAATGAATTAGAAACAGCAGACACCATCGTACACTTTGCATGGTTTTCTGAATCTCTGCCCCAGGGCTTACGCTTCATCATTACACCACCCAGCATGCAACATGGCACCATGACTAGTTCTTCTTCCGACCCTCCTAAATATTTTAGGGTAAATACACTTTTAAAGTAGCTATAAAACAGGGAGGCACTGAGGGGAGTTGGAAGCGAACTTATCCTCGGATGCTTAAAAAGTCCCACTGCCACCATAGAAGGTTCAACTGTGGTGTTTTTGTTTGTTTGGTGTTTGTGTTGCTTTGTTTTGTGGTGAGCATTTATCTTAATATTCCTGGACCAAGATTTGAGGTGGAAAGAATCCTGGAAGGAAGGTCAACAGTTATTCTGACTATTTAGAAAAGGGAGAGAGTGAATGGATCTCCAAATGCGCTTGTGAGCCTTGTATTTAATTTTTAAAATGTCCCATTCATTTACTGGCAGAAAGCGGCCTTCCATTGCTTTCTAGTGTTGTGGGTTTTCATCTTTTTCTGTATCTTCCCACACAATTTTGGTGGAAATTTTATGTGAAAGATATTTGCCAGATACCATTTTAAAATGGAAACCTGCTGATTAATTTTTTGTTGATTGAGACTTCAGGATGGCAGGAGGCTGCTATTTTCATTTCCTCCAATATTTCATTTTTGGTTGTACTCATTAGTGGATCTTGTTATCTTGGGGTAAATTTTCTCCCATCTAGCATTCTAGGTTCTAATTATTCTTTAAAAATGTGTTCAGATCTTGCCCTAGTGAAAAACTATGAGTTCTTTATAACTAATCAACTGTAAATATTCCTTTATTGAATAAGTATATGCCGGCCTCTCCAGAAATAATTTTAAGTGGCTTACATAAATATGAACAGGAGAAAACAAAATAAAAATACAATGATAAAAAGGTGGACAAAGGGAAAACCAGAGTAGGAAAGATAAGATGAAGCCAGGAGTAATGTTGGTTCACAAAATGGATGCGATGACTCTTAAGCAAGAGATACCAAAAATTTGTCCCTGAGTTTCTAGAAGACAATAGAAGGAGAGTAAGTGACATGAGCAGTTTCCCGAGTCATAGAAGCACTAGTAGAACAATGAGTCCATTCCTTAAAAAATGCTGCTCTTGGACCTAAAATCCAAGAGAAACTCATCCTGTGGATCCTTTTGGAGAGGTTATAGACTACAGCAACCATTGCTATAAACTGTTTCCACTGGATTCACACTTTGAAAGCTGTTTCTCATGTCACTCAGTGTTGACCAATACATCATAGCAGGTACAGTTCAATTAAGTCAGACTGATGAGGGGCCAAAATGCACTGAGCTCTGCTGTCCAGGCTGCTCCAGGATTGAGTGTGGGGGTATGGAGAGCAATGGAAGGCTCCCTCCCTGTTGGAAATAGGTGGTTGGTGCCACAAAGAAAAATTAGCACTGAGACAAAGGATGTTTCAGTAACACAATTTTTACTTCCTGGACTGCAGGAAGGGTACCCTTGCTAGCCATCGTGCCACAAGAGTACAATGAACAAAAGAAAACACACAAATGTATTCCTTACACAGTTGGGATGGTGTTTGTGTTGCTTTGTTTTATGGTGAGCATTTATCTTAATATTCCTGGACCAAGATTTGAGGTGGAACACAGACACTTACTGCTGTGTCTGATCTCCATTGGCTGGAGCCAGACCTTACAATTTAAACTAAAACCCGATTGACTAATAACTGAAAACTTTTTCTAAACAGGTAAAAGCAGTGGAGAGCTGGGACATGCCTGTGAGCATGTCCAGCACAGATATCTTGGTTAAAGTACAAGGACATAGAATGTATTAGGTGCCTGTAAGCATAGCATGTCTAATAGCGACATAGGTTAGGGCTTAACAAAATTATTAGCACACTTATTCTTTTAACAAGAAAGGAAACTTTAAAAAGGAACTTTTCTGCTTCCACACTCCCCATGGCTCCCCTCCCTGTTTTGTGAGTCTTGTGGGGCTCTGCATTCAAGGGGATGCTTTCTGACAAGTGCTTGTGAGACATGCATGTTGGCAGTAAGCTGAGTTGGAGGTAGTAGTGACACTCCCCTGTGAACACTGGGGCTCCCAGAAGGTTTGCCTGCCTCTGAAGTGTGCCAAGAGAAAATCTCCAGGCAAGACCTTAGAATCTACTCAGAACTGTATGGAATTGTTTCCAATACACAGACCAAAGGGTAATCATTCCCCTCTGCCTTTCAATTCTCCACCCTGATTTTCAGATCTTTTTAGGCACAGAGCCTTCCCTTAAATGAAATCTAAAGGGAAGACAGGGGAGCGCACTTTCACTTGTATCAAAGGTTGTATCTCCCACAAAAAAATAAAAATACTTCTATTTTTATCTGTAAAAATTTTAAAAATGCTTTTATTTTACAAATCATCATCTGACTGAAAACAGAGCTGCTTCAACTGAGGCGCAGCTGTTCCCTCATGCCTCCCGCTTACCCCCATGTCTGCAGCAGCCCAGCACGCACAAACAGTAGTGTGGAAGGACTTTAGACCAAATACTCTCGGAAGAAAAATCTTCATCACGTGTCTGTCACCTGATTTCCTGGGAGCATGACAATTGCTAGGAGTGCCTTCCAAGATACAGAGCTTGCAGAGAACATGTCTAGAAAATGAGACACTTGCTAAAAAACAGTGCTTCTTACATTTTTCTTTTGTCATGGGCCCTTTTGAGGACCTAATGAGTACTCCAGATCAGGGAGTCCAGTCTTGTGGCTTCCCTGGGCCACACTGGAAGAACTGCCTTGGGCCACACATAATACACTCATGCTAATGATAGCTGATGAGCTACAAAAAAATCGCAAAAAATGTATAATGTTTTAAGAAAGTTTATGAATTTGTGTTGGGCTCAATTCAGAGTCGTCCTGGGCTATGGGTTGAACAAGCTTGCTCTAGGACTTCTCTCTAGGGAGGAAAAAAATGTGCATAAATGCAGTAAAATTTTATGTTCAATCTTGGGGAGAATTTGGAGCTTGTCTGGAGCCTCTCTCTATAGGATTTTTACATAGGAGTCTGTTGAATATTAAGGCATATCCAATGAAAATGATCACTTTAGTGTAGCAATAAATTATTCGGGGCCTTCTTTTAGGTAGATATTAAATAGCACGTCTAACTATCAGTATCAAATAAGGCTTTTACTTGTATGTAGCAATAAAACCCTGTCAACTCCATGAAAGAAAGTGTTGAGTTCTGTATTCTTATGGCAGGGACCCAAGCCCAGCTCATTCAAATGGATGGCAAGTCATTCAGGGCCAAGCAGAGAAAGGGGTCTACAGCACACTCAGTCCTTCACCCCAGCCCCTGCCCTGCATGTCATCACATGATTGCCAGGAAACCCACCTGCTGACCCTGACTCTCACACTGCATCATGGCCCAGGTTCTGAATCACCACCAAGATCCGTGGATCACAGAACTTACTCTATGCCTATCACAATCCTGAGTCAAAGATAAACAAAGGTGAAGCCCACTGTTAGTGCTGCTTTATTCCTAATGAATTTCTCCACAAAGTGACAGAACAGTTGTGGCCAGTATGAAAATAATTGTCTTAATTATGCCAAGTGTTCCATTACTGGAACATTAAGCATGTGGGAGTTATTTATCCTGCTGCTCAAGGTCATCACCAAGGTCTGATTGCAAAAATTCAAAAAATTGCAACCTCTGGCATAAATGGGTTAAATTCACCTGCTTTTCAGGTGAATGTTACATGAGGAATGGGCAAATTTAACCCATTTATGGGTAGCAATTTTCCAGATATTTTATATGGACTTGCCATAATTCTGGGGAATAAGTGGCTGCCTCCTTCAACAAATAGTATAGTCTAATTCTGTCAGATAGGAGATTAGCAATGAAAACACACACAGAGGAGGGGCAGATGCTAACAGTCAGGGGGTTTTTGGTTTCTAAAGTGGGAGATGTGCCCCAGATTAGATTCAGACGTTGTTTGTTTTCTAAATCAATGTAATAATATGAAGGACTCAGAAATCATGGAATCTGTACATCAAGGCAACTGATCTGTAATAATAAAAGCTAAAAAATAAGCCTTCCAGATGACATCGTGGTGCTAAGATCCCATAACATCCTTCACCAAATTAATCACCAGGTCCCTATACCTTCCATGCAATTCCACCAACCAGGCAGGTCCTTCCACATGATGGGTTCTTCGTGAGAGAACCTTATCTCTCCTTGAGAGACTGTCTTTGAGGCAATAGGAAATGTATTATAATATTAATTTCTATAAGATCTCAGATGGTATCTTTCCATTTCCATTGTGTGGAGCTGACCAAGAGTTTGGTGTATATTTGTGTAATTGTCTGGCTGCTCTTATCACACCAATTATAAGGAAAACAAAGGCCTTATTCACAGCATGTGAATAAAACTAGTTTTAAGTGAACAGCAATGCACTAGAAGAGGGAAAACCTCTACCTTAGGCACCAGGGACAGAAATGCTCCAAGTCCTCCAGGAGAGACAGATCAGCAGCCCCAGGGCTCATCCGCTCTCTCTAGCCTCCGGACAGCTGTGCCAAAGGATTGGCAAGGAAAATTGTGTACATTTGTCACACTGAGTGCCCTAGAGTCATTTAACCTATAAGCTGGAGATTTTCTCTGAAGTCCACTAAAATAAAATCTAAAAGCAAGCCACAGAAACTTTGTTTTTTAGGTCAGGTTCAGTATCTTTTATCAACAGAAATGAGGAGAGCCACCAGGACACAAGGATATATTCAACAAAGGTTAGCATGTGACTGTAGAAAGTTATCCTTTATCTGGACTCTTTTTTAAAAGGTGGAAAAAACCCAGAGCCTTGCTTGCCCTTTGCCTCCTGAAACAACCTGGCAGGTGAAAGACAGCTTCTATGAAAAACTATTTCCCAGACTGGGGTTGATTTTTATGGGGAAGATGATGAAGCTAAATAGGAGAAAACAAATTAATTACAGTAAGCTGGATTTCAGTGTGCTCAGATCACTGTGGTTACTGAGGTAAAGACAGTCTTCTAAGGTAATCTCAGGGTAGTCATCTCCAGGGAGAATTCTAGAAAAATTATCTTCTCTTTAAGTATTCCCTTTTGTGAAACAAGAGGTTAAACATCTTGCCTCTTGAGTGTTCTCCCTGCTTCATGGTTCTGCTGTTTTCCTTTTAGAGAGCACAGTTTAATTTGGGGCATCCAGCCTTGTCTTGGCATAAGAGAAGAGCTTGGCCTTCAGGGTCAGGTCACCTTCAGCTCAGCCACCCATTTGTGTGACCCTGGAGAGCACACTCAGCCTTTGTCCTCATCAACACAGCGGGAACTGCTGGGATGCTTGACTGCCACACCTGGTGCAAAGTCCCGCACAGCGTGCACCTGCACAGCATGCTCAGCAGTGAGAAATGTCCCATACCTTCTTCCCCGGCTGCTCACATTCCCATCCCCTCCATTTATTTCTATTCCTGTTTCTTAAGCTGAAGAATTCAATAAATTCCTCAATAATCTTTAGAAGACCTCCAGTTGGAGAAAGTATGCATTAAACTTTAAATACTGTCAATTAAAAAAAAATGTTAGTACCACCTTAAGTATAAATACCTATACAAGAATGGAGACCTTCCACATGTGGTAGCGCCGAGCTGTGGGGCCGAGGACCAGGTCATCTAGAACTGCCTCTTTTTCAGGTGATCAGTGAAATGAATAACAAAGTTTAAGATGAACTTGCAGACCACTGAAAACATATTAGAAATCTCTTGTTTAAGAAGCTATACTGGCTTATCTTAAAAGTATCCCATTGTTAGGTGTTTAAAGATATGCATTTCTGTTTAGCTAGAGTCTCCAAGTTCCACATAGTAGATTTTTTTTTTTTTTTTGAGACTGAGTCTCACTCTTGTCACCCAGGCTGGAGTGCAGTGACACATTCTCAGCTCACTGCAACCTCCATCTCCTGGGTTCAAGCGAGCACATCTGGCTAATTTTTGTATTTTCAGTAGAGACAAGGTTTCACCATGTTGGTCAGGCTGGCCTCAAACTCCTGACCTCAAATGATTCACCCACATCAGCCTCCCAAAGTGCTGGGATTAGAGGCAAGAGCCACCACGCCTGGCCACACACTATATTTAAATGTGCAAGGAAGAGGCAACTTTTTGTTCTTCAGAACTACATTAAACTTCACCATTAACCTCCCCATTTTCACTAGCTAGGAATGTAAATCAACCTGTTCAAAGAACACTTGGCCTCTTGTGATTTAAATGATTTCCCTTTTCCTTTCCATTGATACCTGCCTTTCTTAGGTAAGTAATTGGTCCTCCAACCCACCCACTTTTTCTCCCTTCACTGTCTTGGAGAGCCTACTGGGGGACTTCCAGGGTCCTCGTGGCTGCACAGGCATCTTAGAGCTGGACAGTGTCCTCTGGGTCCTTGCAGGATTCTGCAGTGATGGGGACCCTGCGCATTAGGTCATTCCCCTGCCTCACTGGCATCTGCTGCTGATGTCTTAGCCCTGGGAACCCTGGTCTGCTCCCTGTCTGCTCCATCAGAAGCCAGCACCCCTTCCGCAGGCCCCAGCTTGGCTCTCACACATGTCAGCTTCCTGGCCCTGGCTGTTCAACCCCAGGACAGCTACTTTATTGCAGTGTCACCAGCAATCTTCTATGACCTATGACCCTGCTTCTGGATGCCCTCCATGCCACACAGGAGCCGGGAGGGAGCCTGGAACCCCCTTTGGCCTCCCTCGGAAGCCCCTCATCAGGGGTGATTGCCCTCTGATTCTGCTGCCCCATATCGTCATGAGGCGGGAGATCAGAGGTCATAGGCATCCCACGAGGCTTCTCTCTGAATTTCAGTAGAAGGAGACATGAAATTTGGCTTTTGAACAGATTCATCTCTAGAAACCCTCTCTCCATGTTCACAAAATCTGTCTTTTGAGCCTTTTGTTACCCTGAAGAGCTAATAGAGTAAACTGATCGATTATCTTTTGGTTCTGGGTCTACATTCACCTTCCCTGGGGTAAACTGCTTACGGTTTAGCCTGAGAAATGAAGACACAAGGGAATGCAGTTTTAATGGGAAATGAAGAGCATTGCTTTCTTATTTCCCAAATAACGTCGCATTACACATACGAATACCGATTTATAAGGCAGGGAGTTTTGAGACAGCACACCAGTGGGCAAGCAACTCTGATTTTCATATTACTTAAAGTGTTTTGTGCCCAGGGACAGACATTGCTCATAGTTGCCCAGCTTGCCCGTAAGGAATTTCATTCTTTTTTTCCCTGACCCCTGCAAAAGCCTCTCAGGATTCTCCACTGAGATCATAATCTCAGTGATCTGCTTAAGTCGCTCCCTGTCCAACACAGTGAGTGTGTTTGGCGGTTGGCTGAAGTTGTGAAAATCAGGAGCATTTTTTGGCTGCAGACTCAGCAGCGCCCTTATCTTCTCTAAATTCTGGTTTTTAAAAACTGAATTTAAAACCAACCTCCTTACTGCTCTTTTCTTCAGTATTTCTTAGCCTTTTGGGGCAGAGACCCCTGTGAAAATCTGACGAAAACTAGTAATGGTCACCCTAGAAAAGTGTCCATGCATACTAAGGTTTGTGAACAGTATCAGGGTCCTCAGAGGCCCATCCATGCACTCCATGTCAGCCAAGATCCCAACTTGGCATTTATTGTCTCAGCTATCATGCAAATTAAAATCAGCTCATAAGAAAAAAAAAACGTGCAAGTTTATAACATAGGGCAGGGATTGCTTAACCCTTTGCAAGCTAAAAACACCTATTTTTCTCTGAAGATGTACATATTTGTTAATCTACTTGATGAATATCATATGGCCAAACAATACCTTTTTTTAAGTTCTTATGTCTTTTGATAATGATGCTTCCAGGTATGCTTATGGTATCACATCTGGGCATCCGACTTGTGCGCATACGATCAGTCTTTCTGTGAACTCTAGGGCCATCACTTAGGAGTATGATTCTTGCTACTCCCATAAAACTTGAGATTTGTCTTGATAATCTTCAGGATTCTGTTCTTTAAGATTTGCTCAGTTATCATCTACCTAATTCCCCTTCCTGACAGTAGATGAGGGCTCAAGCAACCAGATGAGGGCTCTTCCTCTGAGTCTCGTCAAACCCTTACATGTGTGTATGCTGCTCCCCAGCGTGTTACAATTGTCTGGTTCAGTGTTGCTCTCTCCACCACACCGTCAACTCCAGTAGGGCAGGAGCTCTCACCTTTGAGCTCCAGTAAAGCACAGTGACCAGTACATAGTAGGTGCTCAACAGGTATTTGCTGGGTGTGAACTGAATCACAATAATTCTTCATAATTTCTCATGTGATAAATAGACATGAAACGTGGACAGACCATGTTAAGCAGGCTTCATCTTTTGGATTAACTATTTAGCCTTGTAAATTAGTCTTTCATGGTCTGTATATTCAAGCAATAATTAGGCCAAAGCTAAATATTAATAAAAGTGAACTGGAGTGAAGATGGACTGACAGTTCCATGTGTTAAAAATATGTTGATTCGAGTGATAAGAGAGTCACCAGGGCTAAATTTGTAACCAGTTGCTGACTTCATGGCTCATTCAAGTGCATACCACAACAGTAGCAGAAAGTCTATTTGACAGGTAAAGCCCTATTCCCTAGACTGCTGTTTAACTCTCTGCAGGCCGACCCAGACCTGGTCTTTCCATACCACCCCGCTCCCCACTGTCACCACTTCTGAGCCTTGTCCCTCTAACTATGCAAGCAGCTTCATGCTCCCTCATCCTGTTGGTCCTGCTGCTTCTACATCAAGAACGCCTGTCCCAGCCGGGCGCAATGGCTCACACCTGTAATCCCAGCACTTTGGGAGGCCGAGGAGGGTGGATCACGAGGTCAGGAGTTCAAGACCAGCCTGGTGAAGATGGTGAAACCCCCGTCTCTACTAAAAGTACAAAATATTAGCCACGTGTGGTGATGGGCACCTGTAGTCCCAGCTACTCGGGAGGCTGAGGCAGAGAATTGCTTGAACCCGGGAGGCGGAGGTTGCAGTGAGCCAAGATCATGCCACTGCACTCCAGTCTGGGCGACAAAGCAAGACTTCATTCCCCCTAAAAAAAGGCCTGTCCCCTGATGACATATTAAAATGTTCCTCATCCTTTGAGAACCTACTCAGAGGTCATTCTTCCTGTAATCCATCCCCACATACCAGGCAAAAGAATTTCCCCTTCCTAAACATGCTAGGAGCACAGGTTGCTTCATGTAAGTCCCTCATCATTGATTCTCAGTTGGGACCAGAAAAGAAATAGTCACTTCCAGTAGACATTTTTCTCTTAATTATTCAGTGATGTTTTTTATTTCTTTCTTTTTTTTTTTTTGAGATGGAGTTTCGCTCTTGTTACCCAGGCTGCAGTGCAATGGCGCGATCTCGGCTCACCACAACCTCCGCCTCCTGGGCTCAGGCAATTCTCCTGCCTCAGCCTCCTGAGTAGCTGGGATTACAGGCACGCGCCACCATGCCCAGCTAATTTTTTTTGTATTTTTAGTAGAGATGGTGTTTCACCATGTTGACCAGGATGGTCTCGATCTCTTGACCTCGTGATCCGCCCGCCTTGCCTCCCAGATGTTTTTTATTTCTATGTCATCTTCTAATCACCTTTGGATAGATATCTGCCTTTAGAATTTATCCAGTTACAAACTGTCTCAAGTAAACTTTTTTTTTTTTTTTTTTGAGACGGAGTTTCGCTCCTGTCACCCAGGCTGGAGTGCAATGGCGCGATCTCGGCTCACCGCAACCTCCGCCTCCTGGGTTCAGGCAATTCTCCTGCCTCAGCCTCCCGAGTAGCTAGGATTACAGGCACACGCCACCATGCCCAGCTAATTTTTTTGTATTTTTAGTAGAGACGGGGTTTCACCATGTTGACCAGGATGGTCTTGATCTCTTGACCTCGTGATCCACCCGCCTCGGCCTCCCAAAGTGCTGGGATTACAGGTGTGAGCCGCCGCGCCCGGCCCTCAAGTAAAATTGATAAATAAACAAAAGATGAAAGAACCTGTCACACATCTTTTTAAAAAACAAGATATTCAGATTCTTGTTGCAAAATGTTGTGTGATGAAGTCCTTCCTGTTGAATGAGTGACCGGTTGAAAAGCCCATACTTCTTTTTCATCCTTATTAATACTGTTGACAACATTTACTCATCAGTTATTGAGCTTGAGAAAATTCACCAAGGACACGGTCATCTGAAGGCCCTCGGTCTGAGATTTCAATAATATAATCAATTTCACCATCATTATTATTATCCAGAGAGCTGCTGTCTTCTTTGGATTCATCTTCTGAGTCATCTAATAACTGTGAAATGTTGTTCTCTGTCAGTTTTTGGAATTTTTAATTGTATGCAGTGAAAGCTAAAAGCAGCTTCAAAACAGTGATGATTTATGTTTTTATTGAATCATCCTTCTAGTCAATTTCAATATTCCATTTATTATTTAGTCTTGTTTTAGTATAATTGGGAATAATTGGTGAGTAATGATGAAAAATAATTCCCTGGATGATGAAACAGCAAAATAACAAAATGTTTCAAAAGATGGGAAAAATAAGATCACAAAGATCCCATTATGTATTTAGATTTATAAAAAGGTCCAGTGAACCCATATGGTAACTGCAAAATATAATGAGTTATATTTTATTTTTAAGATAAGTAAATTTCTTCTTGTTCTTCAGAAGCCCTCTAAGAGAATAAAAGTTATAAAATATCAAACCCTACAAATAGATAGAAGAACTCCAAGAGGAAACTTAAAAAGTAAAATTAGGTTCAGTGACCCTGATGATATGCCATATTATGTACATATGAACACTTCAGTGCATGTCTGTCTAACTGAAGGCAAGAATAGAGTAAGAGTCACACTCTCCATGTCTTCCTGGAGTTTCCCAGGCCTGATAAGGGCTTTACTCACAGCAGGACTTTAGGAGATACTCAGCAAGTGGAGAATTGGAGCAGAAGATATAATTATTAAGGGAATGTCAAACAATATTCATTACATATATATGTGCAAGGTCCTTGCACCATCTCAAAATCTTGACCCTTTGCCTAGAATATTGTTCTTCCCTCTCCCGCTTTTAGCTGGGTGACTGTTAGCTTTGAATCTCAACTCAGAGTCCTTTCTGCAGGGAACCCTTCCTTCCTTAATCCTCAACCCCTCCCATCAAGTGCTTATTTATGGGCTGTGAAAATCCCTTCCCTTCCCCACATCCCAGCCACACACATCATCTTCTCTGCACTGAACCACCATGAAAAGTTAGTACTCATTGGCCAACCTCTCCTCCTCTCCATTTCCACCCTACTGGTTACTGGTTACACAAATACAGTTAGATAGAAGGAATGGGTTCTAGTGTTAGATAGCACAGGAGGACTGTAGTTAACAATCATCTATTGTATATTTGGGCCGGGCATCATGGCATGTGTCTGTAGTCCCAGCTACTTGGAAAGCTGAGGCAGGGAGAACTGCTTGAGCCCAGAAGCTCTGGGCTGTGGTGCGCTGTGCTGGTTCGTTGTCCGCACTAAGTTTGGCATCAATATGGTGACCTCCTGGGAGCCAGATTGCCTGAGGAGGGGTGAACCAGCCCAGACTGTAAACAGAGCAGGTCCAAGCCCCCATGCTAATCAGTGATGGGATTATGTCTGTGACTAGTTACTGCACTCCAGCTTGGCAATACAGTGAGACCCTCTCTAAAAATAATAATTTATTGTATATCTGGAATGTTTTCAACACAAAGAAATGATAAATGTTTGAGGTGATGGATATTACACCATGTAGGCATGTATCAGACATCACATTACCCCATAAATATGTACAAGTATCAGGTATCAATCTTTAAAAATGAATATGGGAAGTCTGAGTGTGTTTCCTTCATTACAGGGCTGCCCATGGTGGGAGCTCAAAGAGTAGTCCCTGAATGAAAAAAAAAAATGAATTCAAACTCTTTTATGAGTAAAGAAGCTTACCTTCTCAAATTCATGCATTTGAGAAAGTAAAGTTAAAAAGTAAAAGTCCAAGGCAGGTGGATCACGAGGTCAAGAGATCGAGACCATACTGGTCAACATGATGAAACCCCGTCTCTACTAAAAATACAAAACAATTAGCTGGGCGTGGTGGCTCACGCCTGTAATCCCAGCTACTTGGGAGGCTGAGGCAGGAGAATTGCCTGAACCCAGGAGGCGGAGGTTGCGGTGAGCCGAGATCGCGCCATTGCACTCCAGCCTGGGTAACAAGAGTGAAACTCCATCTCAAAAAAAAAAGTAAAAGTCCATCTGAAGAGAAAGCAGACCAGGTAAGAAAGCTGTTTTTTTGTTTTTTGTTTTGTTTTGTTTTGTTTTTTGAGGTTAAGAGTAGAGGTTTAATAGGCAAAAGAAAAGAGAAAGCTGTTACTTTTCGCCGGGCGCGGTGGCTCACGCCTGTCATCCCAGCACTTTGGGAGGCCAAGGCGGGCGGATCACGAGGTCAAGAGATGGAGACCATCTTGGCCATGGTGAAACCCCGTCTCTACTAAAAATACAAAAATTAGCCGGGCGTGGTGGCACGCGCCTGTGGTCCCAGCTACTTGGGAGGCTGAGGCGGAAGAATTGCTTGAACCCAGGCGGAGCTTGCAGTGAGCCAAGATTGTGCCACTGCACTCCAGCCTGGCGACAGAGTAAGACTCCATCTCAAAAAAAAAAAAAAAAAGAAAGCTGCTACTTTCCTGCACTGCTTGTTCCTGTGTTCCTTTATTCAGGGGTTACTGGGAACAAGAAGTAACATGACTGCGGCAGAGGGCTCCTCGTCTCATGATTCTGCTTTCATTTAGATGTTGGGTGATTTATCAGAGACAGACATCAGCAATGAGGCTCAGGACCCTCGGACTCCCACAGACACCACGGAGGAGAAACGGAGAAATAGGTTGTACGAGTTAGCAATGAAAATGAGTGAAAAGGAGACTTCTTCAGGGGAAGACCAGGAGTCTGAGCCCAAGACGGAATCTGAGAACCAGAAGGAAAGTCTGTCCTCTGAAGACAACAGCCAGAGCGTCCAGGAAGAGCTGAAGAAGGTAAGGGCTGTGAAGCCACCTACAGCTCAAGCTTCTGCAGTAGGGTATTGGAGAAAGACTGGTGCAGAGATGTGCCGGGTCCCCAAAGAGCTGTCTAAAATGCCATCCCTGTGCACTGAGGAGAGCATAAGAGAACCCTTCTTAATTTGCACTGGGTAGTGGAATCAGGAAAACAGCACCATGGAAGTTTCCCAAGCACTCTTGGCTTCTACTGTCTTTCATCAAGACAGTCCCTTGGCTTTGAGTCTATGATTGAGTAGCCCTTATCCCTCCAACTGGTAAAAAACAGTGTTATTTCCTGCCCTACCATCTTTCTGAAGAATTTTGCCCATGAACTGAGGTCATCTAGCCACCCCCTCTTTTAATCAATGATGAAGCTCTGTTCCATGCTATGGAGCCTGTGTGATCAAAGTGGCCTTCTGGTTTGTTTCTCGCTGCAGGTTTCAGATTTTGGTTTGTTGTTTGTTTTAGCCTCGGAATCCTTTTCCACACAATCTTTACATGGAATCCCAGTGTTTCACACAGATAAAAGTATTGCCGTCTTAGGGTCCCCAAAGCCCTAACCACTTGATTTTTCGGAACCACACTCCTCCTCCCCTTTTCCTACCCCCAGGAGGCCCCTGAGTTCCAAAGGACACAGTTTGAAAACCACAAAAGATGAACCCAACCTCTGGCAAAAAAGAATCCCACACTCCCTCCCCATAGTCAGTGCTCTGCCCACTGCCCTCCAGCACTGGGGCTCCCTCTATAGCTTCTCAAAGAATGTTTATGCTAGACTGACCACTCTAGAGTCAGGATATCCCTGCCCGCCTCCAGTGGAAGGGAACACACTAATGTTCGTTGAGTGTCTCTCTGTGCGCGTGCCTGTACACATGTTCATTAGGGCCTTAAATAACCCTTTGAAATAGAAGCAGCCTATTTTTCGGAAGAGGAAACAAGCTGGGTCATTGAAGTCCCTACCCAAAGCCCACCGCTAGTAAGCTTCAGAGCTGAGGCTGCATCACAAACCCGCTCGGCCTTAAATCACAGGCCCCTTCCTTTACAATGAGCCAAAGATTCTATTTTATCTTCAGAGTGATGATTCTGTTAACAGAAGCCTCCCCGGGTGTTTTCTGTGTCCTGAGTGTGTACCGGGTAAACTTAACTAGTTGCTAGTATCGCACATGCATGGGTGGAGGATCTGCCTTCATCTGCTCAGCAGCTGAGCTGGGCTCCTGTGGAGGAGTAAGTGGGGACCATCACCCATGGCTGAGCCCCTGAACCCCCCAACACCTCAGACTTGTTTTTCACTTTTCTCATCCCACCCTCCATAACTATCAGGTCCTTACCCATAAATCTTTGCTTGGCTCGTCTGTGAGTTGGAAAGTGGAGCTTGGTCTCCACAAGGAGCCCCTCACTGGGATATGGACTCCAACCTATTACAAATGGTAAAGGGCTCTAATCCTCTCTGTTACTTGAACTGATGCCACATTATATTCAGATTTGTATGCTGGAGCTTAGAGCCAGATGGTAACTAGAGAATATCACATTCTTTCTTACAATGGCTCTATCTCCTACTGGCTTTGCTGCCCCAAAGCTCTAAAAACCCTCACTGTACCGGTGGCATGTCAGACTGTGAGTCATGCACCCTCACTCTTCATCAGCCTGCAAGGAGAAACCTCCTGGAGGCATAGCCACCAATCTCCGCCATTCTCCCCAGGTAGAATGTGGGCAGAGAAAGGAGGAGCTAACGGGGTGGGGGGGGACATCCTGGGGACTTGGACAAGTGCTCCCATCCTGCCCCTGCCTTCATCAGACAGGAATAAAGGGGGCTGACTTTATTCAGATTCCCAAATGTGTCAGCTTCTCAAAGTTCAAGTCTTGCCTTCCTAGTCTACCATGAATCAATGAATTAAATATTCAAATATATATCATCCTTCTGCATGTAAACGTCCACATAGCCAAATATATATATATATATATATATATATATATATATATATATCCCCATCAGGCAGGTACTACTGTAGTTAAGGAAAAACAGAAATGTAGGCTTAAATATTAAATATTATTTAAAAACAGAAAAGTGTTGAGATAGGTTTTAGGATTAGACTGAGTTTAAAGCATAACCAGCCAGGGGCAGTGGCTCATGCCCGTAATCCCAGCAGTTTGGGAGGCCAAGGCAGGTAGATTGCTTGAGCCCAGGAATTTCAGACCAGCCTGGGCAACATGGCAAAAACCCATCTTTACTAAAAATACAAAAAACTATTCAGGCTTGGTGATATGCACCTGTAGTCTCAGCTACTTAGGAGGCTGAAGTGGGAGGATCGCTTGAGCCCAGGAGGTTGAGGCTCATCACTGCACTCCCGCCTGGGTGACAGAGTGAGAACCTGTCTCAAGCAAGCAAATAAATAAATAAAAACAAAAACATGTTAGCCAGGCGTGGTGGCTGAGGTCTGTGTTCCCAGCTACTTGAGAGGCTGAGGTGAGAGGATGACTTGAACCCAGGAGGTCGAGGCTGCAATGAGCCATTTTTGTGCCACAGCACTCCAGCATGGGCAACAACAGAGCGAAACCCTGTCTCAAAAGGAAAAAGAAAAAGTAAGAAGAGAAAGAAACACAACCATGCAGTTTGCAAACTCTGTGGCCCTGGCTAATGTCTTAACACACTGCTGCTGCTTAGAACATGAGAGGTCATTTCTGCCTGCTTACTCTACCTCACCTCCTAACTGGTGTCCTCACCCTCCAGGCCTGTCTTGGCCCTTCCAGTTCTTTCTCCACTCAGTGGGGAGGCCCCTGCAGTCCCTGCACTTGCTCACAGCCTGTCAACAGGCCCAAGTCTGTCTTGTTTTTCAGTTGATCCCTAGGACCCAGTCCAGGCTTTCATTGTTGATTGAATAACCACATCTTGGCCTCATTTGTAAAATGGGGATAATCATACTCCCTAAGAGGGCTGTAAGGAATGAATTATGTAGTGTAGGGTTTAGCACATAGCAGGAGCCCAGCAAATCTTAATTATTGTAGTTTAAGGAAAATAAACTTCACTGTCATGAAATACCATCCATCTGCTGGTACTGAAGGAACAGCTTAGTGCTGATTCCCAGTCAACACCTGCAGTGTCAATCTGTGGGTCTGTAACTACATTTGGTGCTCCTTGATTCTGTGCAGAGTGTAAGTGTAGAAATCACCGCATCAGGCCCCTAGGTTACCATCTTCAAGATCAGAGTTAATTGTGATGTCCCCATGACCCCCAACACCACCAGTTTGAACAACACACACACACACACACACATGCACGTATACACACACACACACCCTGTTTAGGGAGATGTAGAGTAATATGACTTTTCCAGAAGCTGGCACTGCTCCACCCTGGTTTCTTAACCATGGTAGTGCACACTGGCCCAAAGACCAACTACCCGAGGGCCTTCTCTGAGTAGCAGGAGTTCCTCTTCCTGTGCAGAAGACTAGCTTGAAGTGCTACAGAAATACCACTCCCAGGAGCGGCGCTGACCAGTGACTGATGAGAAGGGTGTAAATATCCCAGCTCCCTTGCTTTGGTCGGGATGTGACTCTGAGGCTTGAGCCATGCACTGACTCCATCAGCATATGTAGCTCAAGGCACCCAGAGTGATAAACTACTTGATAAACTGCACGATAAGGCAGTCTTCTCTATTGACACTCTTCCCGTTCCTGTCTCACTTCCCCACTCCTCTGCCACTGTTTTTTGGGATAGCCTCCCAAATAAGCCATGTGCACCTCACTTTTTATCTCAGGGTCATCATCCGGGGGGGCCTGACAAACAGAAGAAAATGCAGCATCCCCAAATCACAGATACTCACTTTGGTATCGTGAATAAGCAGTGAGGAAGTCTAACCACCAAACTGGCTGCTGATAGACCTTATCTCACCAAGAGGAGGCTTGCCTCATACAGAGGGGGAGCTCAGCCAAGACCTCCACCACTGTCCCTGCTGTTTGGGAGCTAAAGCAGAGGAATGTGCATATGCCCGTGGACACAGTGACATCAGTGGCAGATCAGTGTCCTCAGTATAACATCCCATCTGATTGGAGCTACAGAATCCTGTCCAGGAGTAGCAGACCCATTTTAAAAACATAGTTTTTCCTGATGGGATTCAAACCTTTGCTGTAGGCAAACATATTCCTACAGTTGGATTAAATGTCTTCCTTTGGCTAGATGCTGGGGCCCAGATGGGCACTGCCACCTGAATTTAACCAGCTGAAGAATGAGCTTGGGGCCAGATCAAAACTTCTTAGGAACTGAATTCCCAAAGGGTCGTTTCTTCTTTAAGTAATAATTTGGTTCCACCAGACCTCAGTGGTCAGCCTTCCAAACCACATGGTCCTCAAAGCCTGGGAATGAGCACTTGTTTCTCCCCATCCACTGAGCAGCCACAGCAATGGCACTAGCCATGCCAATGGTTCTGGAAGAAAGTCCTGGCTGAAGTGGCTCCTTTTTTTGCCTCCAGAGATGCAGCTGATACCCTCCTAAAGAGGGATGCAATGGCCTGAGTTTGGAGACTACATTCAGGGCCAAGTCTCCCCTAAAACCCCTAATTTTTCCAGGCCTGGAGCAGCAGTCCCCATGGTCCCTTCTGGCTCCAAAATTCTGAAGTTCTAGATATGCAGTAGAATAATAGGTTTTTGCTTCTTTTTTTTAAATTGCATTTTAGGTTTTGGGGTACATGTGAAGAACATGCAAGATTGTTGCATAGGTACACACATGGCAGTGTGATTTCCTGCCTTCCTCCCCATCACCTATATCTGGCATTTCTCCCCATGCTATCTCTCCCCAGCTTCCCACCCCCCGCTGTCCCTCCCCTGTTTCCCCCCAACAGTCCCCAGTGTGTGATGCTCGCCTCCCTGTGTCCATGTGTTCTCATTGTTCAACACCCGCCTATGAGTGAGAACATGCGGTGTTTGATTTTCTGTTCTTGTGTCAGTTTGCAGAGAATGACGGTTTCCAGGTTCATTCATGTCCCTACAAAGGACATGAACTCATCGTTTTTTATGGCTGCATAGTATTCCATGGTGTATATGTGCCACATTTTCCCTGTCCAATCTATCGTTGATGGGCATTTGGGTTGGTTCTAGGTCTTTGCTGTTGTAAACAGTGCCGCGGTTAACATTCGTGTGCGTGTGTCCTTATAGTAGAATGATTTATAATATTTTGGATATATGCCCAGTACTGGGATTGCTGGATCAAATGGAATTTCTCTTTCTAGGTCCTTGAGGTATCACCACACTGTCTTCCACAATGGTTGAACTAATTTACACTCCCACCAACAGTGTAAAAGTGTTCCTATTTCTCCACATCCTCTCCAGCATCTGTTGTCTCCAGATTTTTTTAATGATCACCATTCGAACTGGCGTGAGATGGTATCTCAATATAGTTTTGATTTGCATCTCTCTAATGACCAGTGATGATGAGCATTTTTTCATGTTTGTTGGCCTCATATATGTCTTCTTTTGAAAAGTGTCTGTTCATATTCTTCGCCCACTTTTGAATGGGGTTATTTGTTATTTTCTTGTAAATCTGTTGTAGTTCTTTGTAGATTCTGGATATTAGCCCTTTGTCAGACAGGTAAACTGCAAAAATTTTTTCCCATTCTGTTGGTTGCTGATTCATTCTAACAGCTGTTTCTTTTGCTGCGCAGAAGCTGTGGAGTTTGATTAGGTCCCATTTGTCTATTTTGGCTTTTGTTGCCAATGCTTTGGGTGTTTTGGTTGAAGTCCTTGCCTACGCCTATGTCCTGAATGGCTTTGCCTAGATTTTCTTCTAGGGTTTTTATGGTGTTAGGTATTATGTTTAAGTCTTTAATCCATCTGGAGTTAATTTTAATGTAAGGTATCAGGAAGGGGTCCAGTTTCTGCTTTCTGCACATGGCTAGCCAGTTTTCCCAACACCATTTATTAAACAGGGAATCCTTTCCCCATTGCTTCCTTTTGTGAGGTTTGTCAAAGATCAGATGGTTGTAGATATGTGGCATTGCCTCTGAGGCCTCTGTTCTGTTCCATTGGTCTATATCTCTGTTTTGATACCAGTACCATGCTGTTTTGATTACTGTAGGCTTGTAATATAGTTTGAAGTCTGGTAGTATGATGCCTCCCACTTTGTTCATTTTGCTTAGAATTGACTTGGCTATACGGGCTCTCTTTTGGTTCCATATGAAGTTTAAGGTAGTTTTTTCCAGTTATGTGAAGAAGGTCATTGGTAGCTTGATGGGGATAGCATTGAATCTGTAAATTACTTTGGGAAGTATGGCCATTTTCACAATATTGATTCTTCCTAACTATGAGCATGGAATGTTTCTCCATCTGTTTGTGTCCTCTCTTATTTCATTGAGCAGTGGTTTGTAGTTCTCCTTGAAGAGGTCTTTTACATTCTTTGTCAGTTGTATTCCTGGTTTTTGCTTCTTAACATAAGTATCATTTATAATATTGTATATAAGAAAAGATGTCATATGTGTCAATCTTTTGGAACATGAGCATTTATTAAACACCTAAATTAGGAAAATCTTGCACTATAGTCAAATTTGTACATCTAGTGTCCTTAAAGCATTTTTATCGAGAGTCTTTGTTTTTTAATTATCACAAGTAGCTGAGCCATTGTGCTTTATTTTCACAGGGGAGTCACCAAGCAGCAGACATCTTTGCTGGAATTCAAACTGACTCTGTAGTTTCACTTTAAAGAGTGAAACTACATTTATAGTTTCATATAATAATTTTCATTTTTTCTATTTTGAAAAGAATTGTATTTATATTTATAGTTTCATACAATAATTTTCATCAAAGTACTGAGAATTCTTTAAACTAATATATGTCTTTCTCCCCCAAACAAGAGAATCATTTGCACATCTTCTGATGGCTGCCCCCCAAGTATTAAAGCCAAGCCACATGGAAACCCAATCCTGGTCAATGGTGAAGGAAGCAGATTTATTGACTGTTGTCTAAGAAAACACAGAAACTTGGGTTTCTCAAGTTTCATGTGCTTGTGAAAAAAATGTAGTTGATGTCATGGTGTTAACATAAAATCAAGTATCGTTGTCCATATATGCCAGACTTTCATAAAATTACCTACCATTTATATGAGGCTATAGCACCCTTCAACTCGGGGAGCATTTTAGAAGAGTACCTCATCTTCACTTGGTGCTAGAGTGAATATAGTATTAGATACTGACTCACAACTTCCAAACTACACTGATTTCAACTGGCCTTATGCCTATAGAGGAATTAACACCTCTTCCCCAACTTTCTATTAAACTGCTGCCCTAGGAAAAAAGAGAAGCTATAGCTGTCAACTTAGAGCTACAGCTCTTATCTGCAGTGCTTGAACAGGCAAGGTTTTATTTCACTCATGCTCATCTGCACCATTCATTCCCACAACTGCGTCCTGGGGAAGGGCTGGCCAGGCCAGGAAGGTAGAGTTCTAGGTTGTCTTGTGGATCTTCTAAAGAAAGAAGCAGAATATCTTCCTCTCTAGGCAAAAATGGACTGGGCACTAGAGAAAGATTGCCCGAACTCCAATGCAGACATACCTTCAAGTCTCTAAAATGCAGGTGTTACCTGGAAGGCCAGGATAAGGATAACACCCCAGCCACAGCAGTAGTGAGATGCTGGGCAGATATGGTTTGAAGAAAGAAAGGCCAAGTTACTCCCGAAGGTTCTAAGTAGAAAGGCCTGTAAAGCAAGGCACTGGTTCCAAACTCTCACCCCACAGACGCCCAGAAGTAAGATACCCTGGGGAGAGGGAAGCGGAAGCAAAGATATTATGAATCTGAAGTTCTGTAGAATAAGCAAGATTGTGCTCTTGGAAAACATCTCTGGCTGGAAAATATAAAAACTAAAGAAGGGAAAACATGTATACCAGTTTCTCCTATAAACAGAAATGCCAAAATCCTAAAGAAAATACTAGCAAACTGAATTCTACAACATTAAGAGATTCACATACCATAACTCATATATTTTATTCCAAGAATACAAAATAAAGTGAATAGCAGGAACCCCCACTGTTTTACCCATTTAGTAAGTACTGTTTTTAAAAAGCACATCATAATCTCAACTGATGCCAAAATGTCTTTTGGAAACATTCAACACAAATTCCACTGGGGGAAAAAAGCCTCTCAGTGGAATAGAGAGATAATTCTGTAACATGATGAAGAAAATCCACTTCAAAGCACCAAAAGCCCTAGATTTCTTTTCTTGATGAGAGCTCATTTTAAATATAAAAAACATCATGAACATCACATTTTACTACTGTTCCAAAAAAAAAAAACACACACACACACACACACGGCAGAGATGAATTTGTAAATGCTTTTACATAAATGTGTATTTTGTTAATCAAATAGCCTGTACCTACGTGTAAAAAATGTGTGTAGCTTTAAGATTTGTTTTAAATTACAGGTGAATATTTGTGGTTAGCAAATATGTATTGTTTGCTAAAGAAGTAAATGAGCACAATTGACTCTAGAAGGGCCACAAAACCTAAACAGACCACGGAAGAAGTTGGCAAACTGGTCAAAGAATTATTTCTCAGAAAGAAGCTAGTCTCCAGTATCTTTGACAATAAAATCCATCAAATATTCATGCTGCTAATTACCTTTATACTAATAGAACTGTTCTTGAGCAATTAGAAAAATGGAAACCATCACAGTTCATTTTATTGAATTAAAGCCCCTGAATTTCACACACACAAAAAAAATCACACACCACCAAAAATTTACAAATTAATTCACAAGTGAATAAACATTCAAAAATTCTCAACATATCAGCAAATTGTTTCTAACTATGTATTAAAATAATAATTTATAATGGCCAGACAGGGTGTAGTCTAGGAATGTAATAATGTTCATTTTAGGACTCTGTTAACATTTTTGTTACATTTACAGTAGAGGGAGAAAACATGATTATTTTAATAAATTCTTAGCTTGATGGTTGACATAGTAGGAAATTCATAAATACTCATAAATGCTGAATGAAGAATGAATTCCAAAATAGCAGCTGATAAATTTGAGCAACCATTTCTGATAAAGTAGGAAGATAAAAACTCAACAGCAGTGACTGGTAGCCTTTTGGGGGTTGCAGATCTTTTTACAAATTTGATGAACATTGTGAATTCCGGCTCCACAAAGCATAAAAAAGTGAAATTGATTTTGATCAAATTGGAAAGTCACAGATGACATGAAGCCCATCCATAAAACCCAAGTCTAAAAATTACTATTAATGACAGAAAGAAAACAAAGATGTCTTCTACTTTTATTATTCAACATCGGTCCAGCATTCTCTCCAGTGCAATAAGAAATGGAAGTTAGCAACATTAGATAGCAGAAAACAAAGCTATGATGATGACTTTAGATTTCTGAGTTACGATAATAAAATCAGTTGAAAAGATTATTAGAAATAAGTTTGGCAGGTGAGCTATCACAAAAGAGTAATACATAAGCAAAAATTTCGTATATATAGCAATAACCTCTCAGAAAATATAAGGAAAAAATTGTCTATGCAATAGCAGCAGAAGTACACACAGCACTGAACATACACTTGGCCTACAACCCAACAGTTTGCTCCTATTACCAAAGAGAAATAAAGAGCTATGTCCACACACAGAGACAAACACACAAAACATTCATGATCACCAAAAACTGGAAACAACCCAGCTGTCCACAGCTCACCAGCTGGTGAACAAATATGAGTGTACCAATGTCAGCGAATCTTAAGAACATTATGCTGAGGGAAAAAAGACTCAAAAGGTTACATATTTGCCACTTATATGACATTCTGGAGAAGGTAAAACTATAGGGACAAACTCATATCAGCGTTTGCGGGAGAATGGGGTGAGGGGCAGGTTGACATAAAGAGACATGGGGATTGTTTGGTCTGATGGAAATATTCTATATCTTGATCTGGTGGTAGCTACACAAATGCATGCTTTTCTCAAAATTCATAGAACTATGTGCCTTTAAAGGCTGAATTTTACTGTATGTAATATACATACATAAACACATACATACTTACATATATATACACACACAGTGTCCTTGAATAACTTAACTAGACACATATGAAACTCATCTGAATAAAATTAACCAGCTTTGCTAGGAGACATAAAGACTGAATAAGTGTGGAAACATACTCTGTATATAGATGGGGAAACTTCACACTTTTATAGAAGTCAGTTTTCCCCAATTCCAGATTCCAGTCAACTTAATGAGATTTTTTTGCAAACTTGATGAAGTTATTCTAAAGTTCATCTGGAAAAGTAAGTGCATAAAACAGAGCCAAGAAAATTCCAACGGTAATTATAGCAGTGGTGCTAACACTGGAATAAGCAAATAGATTAATGAAACACAATAGAAAATACAGGGATATAATATGGCATGACAATGGTACATGTAATATCAAAGAAAGATTCTTTAAGGAATATTACATCAACAAATTATGTAGCACAAGCTGGTTAATCATTTAAGAAAAAACTAAATTAGATTCGTACATCACACTACATACGAGAACAAATTCTCAATGGGCAGGAGTGTAAAAGGTTAAGTAAAAGAAGCTATATAATTACTAGAGTAAATTATAGATAAATATTTTGTAACATTAGGAAACAAAGGCCAGAAACCTTAAAAGCCTGAAACATAGGCCTAATGCTCATGCCTGTAATCCCAGCATTGTGGAGGCTGAGGCAGATGGATCATGAGGTCACGAGTTCAAAGCCAGCCTGACCAAGATGGTGAAACCCCAACTCTACTAAAAACACAAAAATTAGCCAGGCATGCTGGTGGGCAACTGTAATCCCAGCTACCCGGGAGGCTGAGGCAAGAGAATCGCTTGAACCCGGGGGGCGGAGGTTGCAGTGAGCCAAAATCACACCACTGCCCTCCATCCTAGCAACAGAGAGAGATTGTATCTCAAAAAAAAAAGCCAGAAATATATGATTGCATAAATGTTAAGGACTTATGTTCATCAAAACCATAAAATTAAAAGGAAAAAAGAATAGTTAAGAAGACATAGTACTTAAATATATAATGGGTAAAGAATTAATATCTTTATAACTCTGTATTAGTTCATTCCCACACTGCTATAAAGAAATACCTTAAGTGTTACAGATCTTTTAGAATTCGTCTAGCAGGCTTTCCGGGTTTTGCCAGAAAGCCCCAAAATAAATAAATAAATAAATAAATAAAAGAAATACCTTAGACTGGGTAATCTATAAAGAAAAGTTAGGTTATTTGGCTCACAGTTCTGCAGGCTGTTCAGGAAGCGTGGCTGGGGAGGCCTCAGGAAGCTTACAATCATGGCAGAAGGTGAAGGGGAAGCAGGCATGGCTTACGTGGCTGGAACAGGTGGAAGAGAGTCAGGAAGAGGTGCCACACACAGGCAGGAGAGTCATCAAAAAAGAGAGAGAAACTGTGAATGGCCAATAAGCATATGAAAAAAATATTCAACTTTAATCATATTACAATTTTTTTTTCTCCTGGCCTGCTCTGCATGTAACAATTTTTATGTAATTGCCCAGAACTTGCCATATGGTACGTTCATTT
The DNA here is from genome assembly GCF_049354715.1 of Callithrix jacchus. NCBI lineage: Eukaryota > Metazoa > Chordata > Mammalia > Primates > Cebidae > Callithrix > Callithrix jacchus. Next base: position 78,027,449 of record NC_133518.1, read on the forward strand.
TTTATTTTATTCAGTAAATGTTAGTTGAGTGTCTCAATGTGCCTGGCACTATTGAAGCACAGAGAAAATGACCATGAACAAGGTAGAGTTTATCATTTGCTCAGACAATCAGTAACGATGCAAATTAAAGTATTGAGATGTCACTTTTGCCTAATAAATCGGATAATTAAAAAGAAGGATAATTGGCTCACTCTTATAATCCCAACACTTTAGAAGGCCAAGGTGAGCAGATTGCTTGGGCCTAGGAGTTGGAGACCAGCTTGGGTGATGTAGCAAGACCCCTCTCTACAAAAAATACAAAAATCAGCCAGTCATGGTGGTGAGCACCTGTAGTCCCAGAGGTGGGAGGATCACTTAAGCCAGGGAAGTGGAGGTTGCAGTATGCCAATATTGTGCACTGCACTCCAGCCTGAGTGACAAAGTGAGACTCTGTATCAAGAAAAAAAAAGAATGACATTCAGTGTTGGTAAGAGTTCAGGAAAACAGGCAAGTCTGCCACCATAAAATAGTGGGAGCACTTATTAGAGTTTGATAACTTGGTAATCCAAAGGAATCAAAGTTTGTATACCCTTTGATCTGGCAATTGTATTTTCAATTATTTATCCAAGGAAAAACCTGGGTAAGCAGCTAGGGGTATATTACAATGTAGTTCATCAAGCATTGTGTTTTTATTGTAGGCATGACAACCTAAATGCCCAACGATAAGGGATTCTTGGAGGTGTGGAGAGATAGAGTTCAGATGACAAATCGGGCCTCGACACTGGAACAGCAAAGATAGACTGGTCCAGATACAAGTGATACAGAGCAGGTGAGCCCCAAAATTGGGGCTTAACCTAGGAGGGTTCTTGGCCTTGCCCAGGAAAGAATTCAAGGGTGAGTGGAGGGTGCTAAACAGAAACTATGATTGAAGCGGCAGCATACAGCAGCAACGGAGGCACTGCTTTTGCAGAGCAGGGCTACCCCACAGGCAGTATGCCCAGAATAGCAGCTCAGAGGCACTCCTGTAGTCATATTTATACTTTCAATTTCAATAATCAAAAGTAATTCTACATGTAAACTAAGGGGCAGTTTATGAAGCAATTTGTAAAATGAAAGTGGTAACTTGTCAGGTTTTGCTATGAAAAGGGGTGGTAACCTCCGGGTGTTGCCATGGCAGTGGTAAACTGACTTAGCACACTGATGGGGTGTCTTATGGAAAGCTGCTTCTATCCTGGCCCTGATTTAACTAGTCCTCAATTTGGTCCAGTGTCTGAGCCCAGCCTCCAGAGTTGAGTCCTGCCTCCTACCTCACAATTAAGTGGGTCAGTTTCATGTCGGGAATTTGAGGAGGTTTCGTTTAATGTTCCATGTGTTTATTGCCTCTCTCTTCCCCTAACCCCCGCCTCTCTCCCCATCTGTCTTTTGGAGGCAAATTCGTCTTCTGAAAGTGAGGTCATGGTGGAACTGGAGGTTCAGCATTGTAGAGAGGGTTTAAAATAGCTACTGCATCAAATGCAAATAAAACAATGTGGAGATACATTGGAAGTCCCAGGCAACACTGAAAATACAGATGAGGTCAGATTATGAACATTTACCTGATGTATAAAGAGGCTGTAAAAGAATATAGCAAATGAACACAATTAAATGCAAAATTGAAAATCCATTCTATTCAAAGAAAATGTCTATTCCTAGCAGATCTATTCATAAATCCACACGATTTAGCGTAATTACACCGTATGATTCAAGTGGTTCTGAGATTTATGGTGGAACTTTCCATATCAGAGGTTTCTAGCTTAGCCATTAATCTTCCCTGAACTAAAATCTACATATGAATTTCAAACCATTTAGGGGATGGGGCATAGAATGGAACCTCCATCCACAATAACAGCAAAAAAATGTGAAGTTACAACTTTAAAAGAAAACTACAGATCTCCAAGAAATCTAGCAATTCACTGGAAGAAAGATGGTGTAAAGATAAATTCTTCCAAAATTAGGTTAGAGTTTTAATGCAATTCAAATCAAAATCTGAACCAGACATCTTTTAACTTTTTAAAGTGAGTCTAAAACTCAAAACCATCTGATAGAATAAACAGTCAAAAACAGTTTAGAAATGTTTCGAAAAAAATAAAAGAGGCATGAAGAGAATCCGTCTATTAAGATATCACTTATATGTTTTAAAGGCACAGTAATTTGTGAGCTACTAATACAAGATGTTACAGAATAGTCAGAAGAACAGCCTAAAATATATTAAATTTAAATCACCATTTATCTCGTGATTCCCAGTCACTTTCCACACCGGGTCAGACAAAGATGGCTTTTTAATAAATGATGTTTGGACAATTGTTAGCTTGTTCTTTTGGGAGGGGAATAGGGATGTAAGAAAAGAAAGGTCCTTAATTTTCACCCCAATGAAGGTATGAATGAATCCTCTTGGTTTGCAGCAATAGATGAGAGACAACATTTAAGAGGAGACAGGCAGAGATGCTCAGCTTCTCTTGTAAGAGGTTGTAGCACAAGCTCTGGAGTTTGAGTCCCTGCTCATTCCATACTTCTTCAACAATGATTGAGCTGTTCGAGGAGCTGCAGTGCAGTATGCATAAGAGAAAAAAGCTCCCTGCGCTGGTGGAAGTTACCTTCCGTTGGAGGAGACAGTGGTAAGCATGTAGACACACAACAGTGATAAGTGCTAAAAAGAAAATTAAGTAGGGCAGAGGGCAGAGTCCTGGATAGTCGGGAACTCTCCGAACAAGGGTCTTGAACTGAGACCCAAATGGCAAGCAGGGAAAAGATCTAAAGGAAGGGCTTTCCAGGCAGAGGAATACATGCAAGGCCCTAAGGTAGAGATGACTTTGACAAGTCCAAGGAACAGATAAAGAGCCACGGTGGCTGGAGCAATGTGGCCAAGGGAAGAGTGTCAAGAGAGGTGAGGGTGGGGACAGAGCAAGCAGGGCCAGGTGGGCCATGTGGAAAGCTTCAGTCTATATTCTGGTGAGGTAGAAAGCACCTAGAAAGGTTTAAGTGGACAGGTGACAAGGAGGATTCTACATTATAAAGATCACCCTGGCTGCCATGTGTCACCTTCTTTCCCAGAAAATGTGGAAAGTGATCTCAGGTCTCACTGGACTTCTTCAGAGCCAAGCACATGTCCTGATTCCTGCCAGTCATTAGAAATGTTTCCAGTCAATATTAGGAACTATTGTCTGAGAAACTGAGGAACAGTCAGTATAAGAAAGCAAAAAAAAAAGATCAATGTCTATGATTACCTCTTAGACCAAGAAAGGAACTCCTCCTTGCCTGCTCTACACCTGCCAGGGCAGGTTTGGTCAAAGGTGATGGACCCATTTCCCTTGTTTCCCTCTGCAGGCACTGATGTTGCCAATATCAGACAATAGTGGGTAACTCCAAAGAAGAAGAAAATGACCTCAGGGAAGCATAGAGGTTACTGGAACTACACTACAAATAATATACCTTTAAAATTTAGTGTTTAGTCACCCTGAAAAAAAGGAAACCATTTCTTTTATTTCTTTTGGCCGTCAAGACCTGTATGACTAAAGAACCCAAACTTCCCTAGAGGTCAGTTCTCCTCTAATCCCTGTGATGTGTAATCGTTTTGGTTCATTACATATGCTGATTTATTAAGTTCACGTTCCAATTTCTTTCCACAGTTCTGTGCCACCTCTTGCATCAAGTCACTCTTCAGGGACATGAGTCTGTTCATGGAGAATGTATTTTGACGGGTTTTAGCAGCATTGCCGGAGTGCCTTATGTTTCATGAGAACTGAAATATATTAGCATTGAATTTTTCTAGCAGATTTCTGTCAAATATTTAGAAGGACATATGGAGTTTCTTTCCTACCGTTGAAAAGGAGAAAAATACATGAAATCAAGGCATTTGGACAAACTCCCTTGCTTGCTCTGGTAGTTTCATGGAAGCATTTCATAAAGCCAAGAAGCACCTGTAGTACAGGACAGAGTAATGAGGGTACTGAGAGTCTGGATTACACTTGGAACAGGTTTTCTTACAGAGCACATCCTTTCCCCGCCTGCAGGTCATTGGCAGCTCAGTTCTAGGTGGGCTCTGGAAGCCTCAGATGGGCACTTGTGCCGAACAGATCTCCAGCTCTGTGGTGTGGCTTGGTCTTTGGCTTGCCAAATCAATGCACTTATTCTGGTTGGTATCCGTTAGTAGAGGCCTGAGGACCCCCTGTTGTTGGACTCCTCTCTTCCTGACCTGTTGTTCACTGATCTGATTGTGCACTCAGATTCTGTTTCATCATCACTTCCCACAGTCCACTGGGTCCAGGGAATTACACACATGGAAGAAGTGGCGGTGTGACTGGTGGGAGGACCGCGGGTTTGAGAAACCACACCGTCTCTGGGCTCAAATCCCAGCTCTACATCTTCTTCACTGAGCCACAGTTTCTTTGTCTCTAAAGATGGAATTAAAACATCAACCATGTCAGGTTGCTGTCAGGGCTAAATGAAACAATGAGAAGCCTGGAGTCATACCTGGTGCAGGATGGACCCCCATTAACTATGAGCTGCTTCCCTCCTTGCTGCTGCTCTTCCCTCCCGAAAGAGTCTCTCGGGAAATACATTCGGCAAGGGGAGAAGGCAAAGCCCCATATTTATTTTATGCGACTTGAACTGCTAAAAGGCTTTTCACCTCTGCCTGTAATTCCTCTCTTCACCCCTTTGTGTTCAAGCATGTCTTTATGTGACCCCTGTTAAGATTTCCTGTTACCTGGGATGTCCAGTGTCCCTAATAGCTCCCCATAGGAGCGTTCATAAGTTACAGGGCTGTAAAGAGGCCTGGAGGGTCCCACACTGTCACCTGCTTCTCCATGGTACAAAAGCCATTTATGAAGACTATAGCCTTTCACTCCTCCCTCAGGAAACTTGACACCAAAAATAACGAATTTAAAAGAAGACTTGAACAAGTGACTCAGGTGCTATTCCACCTGGACATTTGGTAATCACCCACTCTCATGATGTGTGAGAAAAGGAGCTCTGAAATGTTATATTTTCTTCATTTCAATAACCTAATGAAGCCTTCCTTCCCTCCTGGTATTTAAATCTTTATCCGTTTCTTCCAGATCGCCCAGCTAGAGAGCACAGCAGCACCTTGCCAGCTCGCTCTTCACTGCAGCCACCACATTCCCTCAGCTCTCTCCAGAATATGGCACCTTTTCTGCTTTTATCCCTTCTGTGGCTGCCCCACCTCAGGTCCTTGCAACCTTTGATTAGAGCTGCAGTTACTGTTTCCTACACTCGCTTTCTGCCTCCAATTCTCCCCAGTCCTAAATCTGTTCTTCCTGTGGCAGTCAGAATCACCTTTCTGAAGTGCAGGTCTCTCCTGCCAGCATGTTAAAAGCCTGGGCTTTGAAACCAGGCAGACCTGAATACTAACCCCGGCTCCTTCAGGGGAAACCTCATCACCTCTCTTAAGCCTCAGTTCCTCACCTGTCGGAGGGAGTGGTCATAGTACCTGCATCCTCCAGTGGTCAGGAGGGCTAAATGAGGCAAGGCAAATGCTACACACAGTGAGAGCTCAGTGTGTGAGTTATTGTTAACAACAGCAGCAAGAACCTGCAGTGACACCTCGTTGCCAGCAATACAAGCCCCAGACTCATGAGGCTGGCATTCAGGGCACTGTAAGACCTGGCCCCTGCCTCCCTTTTCCCACCTGTCTCCCACAGCCTGCCCTGGGCTGCAGTGCCATTGACTCAGCAGCTTTCTTGTACTTCCAGACCTTACCCCAAAGTAACGTGCTAGCAGGACTTGGTTGTTCCCTCAGCAGGTCCGCAGACTGTTGCTCACAGTGCGGTCAGGCCTCACCTTCTGACGCACTGTGGCGTGCGGCCTGCTTCCGCCTCCGCTCTCCGAGGGCAGGGGCTGTGGTTTGCTTGTTTCTGCATCCCCTCCAGGGCCCTATACAATGCCTTGGCATAGAGTGGATGCTTTCAGAAGGAGTTAAATTAGTGATGGGAGGAAATCACTGATGATGTTTGCAGGCCTTGTTTTTTCAGGGTCCCTGCGAGGCCCTGACATACCTTGCTTTCATTGCGTATCAGCGCGTATGGTTCGGTCAGTTCCCAGTAAAGGGAAAACAGCAGAATGACAAACTGGGAAACAACAGAATGATGGAAATGAACCTCTCTCAGTCTCTCTCTGTCTCTCTCTGTCTCTCTCTCTCTCTCTCTCTCTCTCACACACACACACACACACACACACACACACACACATTCTCTCTCTGGGTCTGTCTGTCTCTCTCTCACACACACACACATTCTCTCTCTGGGTCTGTCTCTCTCTCACACACACACACACACACACACATACACACACACACATTCTCTCTCTCTCTGGGTCTGTGTGTGTGTGTGTGTGTGTCAGCGTTAGGTTGCTTACTCAGATTTCTTAGACTATTCTGTATTCTCATATTATTACTCCCTTTTGGTTGTATTATCCCATCTTTATGAAATTGTGGTGGTAGGCAATAATAAATTATACTGACTTTTTTCTTTTTAAAATATTATTTGGCAAAAGAAAAAAGAAAAAAGGAGCAGCAAAGTTTAACTTTTTGGAATAACAGTAAAAGGCAGTCTTTGAAATATGAAATGGAGAAAAATGTTTGAAGACTACAGTATGTAATAGTAGGCGGCTAAACTACCAGGCACTCACCAGTGTGCCCACCTCCCGCCAGGAAGCCAGCCTGCAGAGCAGGTAGGAGGCGCTTGAGGAGGGGCGCACAACTGTGGATCCAGACACTGGGCAGACACCTGACACATGCCATCTGATTTAATCTTAAAAGCCTCTTGAGCTAGATGACATTTTCTCAGCTTTATAATGGAGGCTCAGAGGGATTAAGTATTTGGCCGAAGTCACAGAGACAGGGTGAGCTGAATCTCCTGGGCCTCATGGGTCTACATGTGCAAATGAGGCGGTTTCATTAGCATCAGTCCATAGTAGAAGACCACAGCACCCCCCGTCTCCCTCCATTATTTTGGGGAGTCTTGGAGGAGGGGCCTGCCATGTATTCATGAACAGACCTGTTGGAGATGCCCACTCAGGGCCCCCATGGATGTCTGGAGCTGGCACCTCACCAGGCCACAGCTGCCCAGGTGCCTTTTCGCAGAGGGGCTCCATATCCACGAGATGAGGCCATGGGTGGCTTTGCCGGGCACAGGCACTTTTGCCTTCATGGGCCCTTTCCTCCATAAAACACATTTTAAAATTATATTTTACAACTGTATTAGTATAAATATACCAATATATTAAAACATGCTCCTGGTGCAAAGGTTCATTCTTTTTCTCATAATTTTAAAAGAAACTAAAATATTTTCATGGCCCCCTAAAGGAATGATGGGCCCTAGGCCTATCCCTAATAGTTTAGGAGGCCCTTCACAAGACACTAAAGTGGCAGGCCCCTCGCCACTGCCCCTCTGTTTCTTGGCTGACCGTGAACCCCGATCATACTGTATGCTTCCCTCCTCTCAAAAATGTGAGTGCCAGTGTCCCTTCAGCTTCTGCCTGTTGTGCCTCTTTTCTCTTGTTCTTGTGATAGGTGTCAGAACAGCCCGTGAGGTGGAGCTAGGAAATCTTCCCCTCCAGGCACACATCCTCAAAGGCTTTCTGCCCACCTTATATTATATCAAGATTTACATCAAGTCACATAAATAGATACCAGGACCTGTGGCACAGATTTCGGCTCAGCTCTGAGCCCAGCTGAGACAGACACATAGACACACATGTTCCAGGGTCAAGCTGTGGCTGGAATCCTCTCTCTCATTTCGAAGTGATCTCTCTCCACAAAGCCAGACATCTGATTATTAGAACACACTCTTGCTGCTCACACATTGACAAGAGTGAGATATTCTGATAAAGAGCATTCCTGATTATTCTAGCTTGAAATGAGTTTGCATTCTTCTATGCAACACAAAGCTTAGAAATGAATCATGACACTGGGAAAATCTCAGGAGAATTTACAAAGATTGCTAATGAGCAGATATATCTAGTGTTTAGAATGAAAATATTTTCTCCTTTAGAATTCTACAGGCTCAGATCTCCCCTGGCAACAACTTGCATTCTCTATGTCTTTGGAAAACAGTTGATAAGTAAGAGTACATAGGGTACAAATTTGTTTATAGCAACATGTTTTACATGGCGAGAAAGCATAGAGGCACAGGACAGAGAGATTGCTAAGGTAAAGTGTGTTTGGGTCCCGAGACAAAAAATACAAGTCTTACTCTGCCTACAGTCCTAGAGAAAAGAAATGATCCGTAGAGATGAATTGCGCAGGTCCCGACTTGGTCATCTTTACCGGGTACCTTGAAACGGCCACTGTCAGGGATGCAACCTTGATGGTAAAAGACTGTCTTCAAGGCCTGCTGCAGTACTGTGTCATTTGTGAGGGGCTGGGAGCCTGAGTCTTCACGGAGGTTGACAACAGGTTCGCTACCTCGTTAATGAGCAACTGAGGAAACTCCATCTCAGGCCAAAGGGAGTCAGATCTTACCTTCCTATCCCTCTGCCCTCGTGGCTCTGTGGGGGGCTTGCAACACCAGTGTGCTTCTCCTCACCTTCTGTGCCCCAAGTGGTGAACTGTCTCAGCCCCGGTGGTTGTAAAGCTGACATCATAGATTTGGTGTTCCGCCTGGGGCTGTGACACAGACTGAACCCTAGAAGTGGACACTTGGGCTCACAGAGGTGAGCATCAGTCAGCAGGACGCCAGGAGTGTGGGTGCCTCAGAGCACAGACCTATATCCTACTGTGGTCGACAGCTCAAAGTTCAGCACATGCTACCCGCACTAGGGCATACCGCCATACACTTGGCATTTTAAAGAGCGTTGTGCCTGTATCTGGCACTTAATAAATGTTACTGAATTTGTATTTCATCACTCTCTAGAAGGTTGAATTTTGTCACATGGGTTTACCAGCCATTTTCATTCTATCATCTGTGGGTCCCTTAGCTGCAGGTGTCTTTGAGACCCACCTTCCTCTTCTGCAAAGCGTCCTATTGTGTCAGCCGACTTTCTCCATGCTTTCACTTCTCCCTCATTTGCTACCATAAAACCCACATTTGATCTGTCTTATCATGAATATCTGCAGGAAGTCAGCTGCCACAGGGGAGTGCTCTGTCTGGGCTCTCAACTCGTGCTTCGTGCCACTCACCTCATCCCTCTGGGGCTGTAAGCAATAGAAAACAGTAGGATCCTTGAGCTTTTCATTTCTCCCACATACAGCGCTCCCTGTCAGCCACCTCTGAATCTCCACCAGCTTTTCATCTGATCAAACCTCCATCCAGTGCTAAATATAGCTCTTTAAACATAGTTGTAGGAGGTGCTATTCACTTTTCTCTAGACTGGGGAGGAAACAGGACATTTACATGACAAGTCAGTGTTAGCCCTGTAGGAAAGCTGTCTTTCACTGTCCAATGAGCACAGTAAGGAACGGGGAGGTTAGGTGCCCTGCCCCTGTCATGTAGCTATTGAAATCCAAGTTATCTCAACTTCAATAGGTGCATGGTCCAAGGAAACAGCCCATTCCAAGGGAACAGACAAGAAACACTTGATTCCCTGCAGGTGGGAAATTGCTGTGGATTCCAGTTTGCATTTCCCAGTGGAGAGCAAAATGGAAACACCAACCAAACCAATGAAGAGATCTTGTCCAGTTTTCTTATAATTTTTGTTCAGTCACTCTTTTTTTTTTCTTTTAGACAGAATTTTGCTCTTGTTTCCCAGGCTGGAGTGCAATGGCACGATCTTGGCTCACTGCAACCTCCACCTCCCAGGTTCAAGTGATTCTCCTGCCTCAGCCTCCGGGGCAGCTGGGATTACAGGCATGTGCCACCATGCCCAACTAATTTTTGTATTTTTAGTAGAGACGGGGTTTCACCATGTTGACCAGGCTAGTCTCAAACTCCTGACCTCAGCCTCCCAAAGTGCTGGGATTACAGGTGTGAGCCACTGCACCAGGCCCTTTCAGTCACTTCTGCCAGCTGGAAGCTGGTTCCCTTATGAAGTGGTCTAGGTCTTTAACCAGACCACAGGCATTCCAGGTGAAGCTGTGGTGTTCTCCTCAGACCACCTGCCTGGGACTCCTCACTCTGACTTAAGGGAAAATGCAAATGCCTCAGGGGCCCGGACAGGAAGTCAGCATGACAAGTGGATGGGGTGGGGCCCAAGGCATGTGTGATGGCAGGAACTACATTCCTCTTGTTCTCTGCTTTATGCCAGCACATGGAACAGCGCTAGCATATCATAGGACCCCAATGAATTATGTAGAATGAACGGAGGGGAGTGTAGAGAACTGGGAAGTGCACATCTCACAGGTGGTATTCTAGGCCAAAAAGCAAGGCAAATAATGTGGCTTCGAGCTTGCAACTCTCATGACTGAATAAACAAGGCTGTTTATAGATGGAATAGAACAATGATGGCCCAACAGTATCGATGGCTAACTTATCCCTTCAATTGTATGTTCAGCTGGAGTCAGGATACAGATCACTCTTTCTGTTTGAGCATCTTAAGTCCTTCCCATTAATACCTTGACCGTTAATGCCCTGTTCTATTTGGAAATTTGTGCACATTTTTACTTTGCCATCCCTCGTGCTATGGTCTGAGTTTTTCTGAACCCTTGGTCATATAGCTTTCTTTTCAAAAAATGTACAGGGGCACTGTGTCTATCAAATAAGGGGCAACCTTTCTAAACACGTTTCATTGCTAATAAAAGGGTAACAAATCCACTTCATGCATACAACATTGCCCTTCTAAAACGGACTTAAGCAAACAGTGGTAGCTGGTTTTTGCCAAAATTATTTTGAGCCCAATTTGTCTCCAAAATCTGCCATATCAAGCTACCGTGTCCTGAAGAGTGGGGTACAACCTCTACACATTTTTCCTAAGGTGAAGAGTTGGCTCTGGCTGTTCTCTTGGACAATTCCCTCATTCTGATGGGTCTGCATCACCTTCCCTCTATCTCATTCCCCTAGGACCCCAGCTCCAACCTTTCTGGTACGTAGCAAAGCCCCTCGAACCAACAGAAACAGGGCTGTTGGGTCAGTCAGGCAGCTATTGTGGAACAGACAGGCTAAGGCTAAAGAGAAGCCCTCTGGCACAGGTGCCCTCACCCCAGAGTGGCTTGACAGGTGTGAGAACACGTGCCTCAGTGTAGAAGCCCAGAGCCAGCTTCTGGACTGCAGACTCAGCCATTAATTTGTCACTTAACCCCTTTGCCACCGAAAACCTCCTCTAGTCAGACAAAACCTAAAATAGAATCTATTCAGAGGAACACATTTTGCAAATCAAGTCATAGGTGTCATTAATATTTTGGTCAAGTCTATATGGGTCAGATAGGTACCTTAGGAAGGTATATCTTACCATTTTACTGGTTTACTTCTTTTTTTTTTTTGAGAGAAGGAAAGAAAAAAAAATAAGTAAAGGAGAGGAAGAAAGAGGAAGAGAAAGAGGGAGAGTAAATGGAAATATTGCTTTATTTTGAAAAAAATTGGGTATTAATAATGGCCAATGTTTCATTCAAACTAATGGGTAGGTGTGATGTGGTATTGACAAGAATGTATATTTTGTGTATTTGAAGTGGAGAGCTCTATAAATATTTATTAAGTTTACTTGTTCTGGATCTGAGTTCTAGTCCCTGATATCCTTATTAATTTTCTGTCTCATTGAATCTAAGTCTCCTATCTGGGTGTTAGGATCGTTAGCTCTTGTTGTTGCATTGATCCTTTTACCACTATATCTTTGTTGCTTTAAAATCTATTTTATCCGATACAAGAATTGCAACTCCTGCTTTTTATTTATTTATTATTTATTTTTGCTCTCCATTTGGTTGGTAAATCTTTCTCCATCCCTTTGTTTTGAGTCTTTGTGTATCCTTGCATGTGAAACAGGTCTGGATGTAACATGCCGTTGGGTTTTGGCTGTGTCTTTTGATTGGGAATTCAGTCAATTTAAATTTAGGGTTACTGCCATTTGATGTTGACTGGCTGTTTTATCCATTTGTTGGTGTAAATTCTTCTTTATGTTGGTGCTCTTCACTTTTTGGTGTATTTTTAGAAAGGCTAATACTGGTTGTTTCTTTCTGTGTGTAATGCTTCTTTCAGAAGCTCTTGTAAAGCAGGCCTGGTGGTAATAAAATCTCTGAGTTCTTGCTTGTTCATAAAAGATTTTATTTTTCCTTCAGTTGTGAAGCTTAGTTTGGCTGGATATGAAATTCTGGGCTGAAGGTTCTGTTCTTTGAGGATGTTGAATATTGGCCCCCACTCTCTTCTGGCTTGTAGAGTTTCTGCTGAGAGATCTGCTGTAAGTCTGATAGGCTTGCCTTTGTGGGTAATCTGACCTTTCTCTCTGGCTGCCCTTAGTATCCTCTCCTTCGTTTCAACCCTGGTGAATCTAACGATTATGTGCCTTGGGGTTGCTCTTCTTGAGGAATATCTTTGTGGTGTTCTCTGTATTTCCTGGGGTTGAATGTTGACCTGCTTTGCTAGTTTAGGAAAATTTTCCTGAATAATATCCTGAAGGGTATTTTCCAGCTTGGATTCATTCTCTCCGTCGCATTCAGGTACACCTATCAAACGTAAATTTGGTCTTTTCACATAGTCCCACATTTCTTGGAGACTTTGCTCATTCCTTTTTATCCTTTTTTCTCTAATCTTTTCTTCACGTTTTATTTCATTAAGTTGGACTTTGACCTCTGATATCCCTTCTTCTGCTTGAACAATTCGAGTGTTTAAACCTGTGCATACTTCTCGGAGTTCCTGTATTGTATTCTTCAGTTCCATTAATTCACTTATATTCCTCTCTAAGTTGTCTATTCTCAATAGGAGTTCATCAAACCTTTTTTCAAAGTTCCTAGTTTCTTTACGTTGGGCTACAACATGTTCTTTTAACTCACTGAAGTTTGTTATTATCCATTCCTTGAAGAGTGATTCTGTCATCAGGAGGCGCTCGTTCTCCATCAAGCCTTGTTCCATTGTTGATGTGGAACTGTGTTCATCTTTAGAGGGAGAGGCGTTCTGACTTTGAGTATTCTCAGCTTTTTTACGCTGGTTTCTTCCCGTCATTGTAAATTTATCCTCCTGTCGTCTTTGAAATTACCAACTTTCAGATTAGGTCTCTTGAGTGGACGTCCAGGTTGTTAGTTCCCAGGGCCGGAGCAGCGGCGTTAAAACTGATGGTGCTTTTCTGCCCAGGATTCTCCTGTCAGGCTTCCTTCTTGTTTCCGTAGTAGGCGACTCTGGTTTACTTCTTTAAGCATTTTACTGGTCACATGAAACATGATGTGATGAGATAAACAAAACTGTTTGTAGATGGAAACCGTGACGGTCAAGCAACAGTGATGTCCAGAGTATTGCATGGTGCTGTACGTTCAGATGAACTCAAAATGCAGATGATTCCCTGAGGTTGAAGGACCTCTGCTCCATTAATAACATTGGTCCAAATCTGGATCGATTATAATTTTGAGCCATGAATGTAAAGGTTGGAAGTGACCTGTGCCAGTCAAGAATATGTTCAGCCACAGATAACAGAAAACCTGGCCAACAGTGGCTTCAAGAGATAGGGGATCTTTTTTTTCACATAACATGATATTCAGAAGCAGATGGCAACTCCCAGTGGTTCACCCAATCCAATGCTGTCTGAGTCCAAACTCTTTCAGCCTTTCTGCTCCATGTCACTTGGAGGTTTGGCATTCATCTTCAATCCTGTTGGCTCATAAGCTGCATGTCTGTTTTTAAGGCAGCAACAAGTGAGGAGGAAGAGAAGGGCATGAGATGCACCAGTTCCTCTGATTAGGAAAACAAACGCTTATCTAGAAACTCCTCAGGCTCTCCCTATGGATTCTAGTCAAAATGATGTCACATGACTATGCCTAGCTGCAAGGGAAGCAGGGAAATGGGTATTTTCCTGTTCACCTCCGTGGTGGAAGAAAGCAAGAGAGAATGAGCTTGAAAACACATGTGTGAGCTAATACATTGTCTATCAAGAAACAGCACAGAAATTCTTTCTAGTACTCTCATTATACAAATAGCAAAAATGAGTTCCAGAAATAGAAAATAACTTGGCCAAGTTCCCATAATTGGGTGAATTTAGAGCCAAAACTGGAGCCCAGGTCTCTTAAATGGCAGTCCAGAGAGCTACCCACTGGACCACACTTCAGTCTGAGACTGAAGTTTTGCTGAGGAAGTAGAATATTATTCAGCAAATAAGGTAAGAGATACTAAACTACCAGCAGTGGGCAGAGGACATACAGCTTCCACTCTAGCCCTCTTTCCTCCTTCCCTCCCCAAGAATCTGAAATAATTTATTGGGAGTCACAGAAACTAGGTGAAGTCAAACCAGGCCTCCCCTCAGTTCTCTTCTGCTGTGTCTAGTTTTATCTTCTCATTCTTCGGCACATTGGTGTTTGTCTGTGGAATTACAGAATCAACCTCATGATGATGAGTGTCATGACAACATAAAATTTCTGTGTCATTGTTAATGTGCTGTTCTTGTCTTCTGCCCCCTTCTGTTATCGGACCAAACAGAAGTTTTCTGCTGTTTCTCTCTGCAACATCTCCACAGAAGTCCTGAAAGTCATCAATGCCACAGAGGAGTTGATAGCAGAATCTACAGGGCCCTGGGAGTCCCCTCAAGTCCCTCCTGACAGAGAGAAGGGGACGTTTCCTCGTGGTACAGACCAAGTGAGACTGGATGAGCAGCTGACTTCCCTGGAAGAAAATGTAAGAGGGTGTGGAGGTGCCCTGTCTAGGGTGAATGTGTGTGAGGAAGCAACTGATTAAGTTGTAGCTTATCATGAAGAGTACAAGGACACACACACACACCATTACCACCATGGCAAATACATTCTCAGGAAGGGTCTTAGGTTGAATTCCCCAGAAGCAGACCCTGAGATGAGGACTTGTGTGCATGTGACTTACTAGGGAATGCTCGCAAGGGAAGCTGGTGAGAGAATGGAGAAAGTAAGGGAAAGGGAAGAATCCGAGCAAGGACATGATCTTACACAAAGAGTAGCTTCAGCCTGATCCTGCAGGGAGCTCTGGAGTAGCAGTTGCATCTCAAAGTTGTCCTGACCTAAGGCGAAAGAACTGGCCCTTCCTACAACCAGTAGGCACTTCAGTCTGCACGCAGGCAGTGTCTCCAGTAACCCAAACGCAGTCCTCTGTGTAGATATGGGCTGCTGGAAACAAAAGCACACGGAGGCTTGGTAGGCAGGAAGAGGAGTATAGAGAAACTATAAAAGAACTACAAGGGGATCCAGGTGGGAGCATCACCAGTGCCATTCCAGGGGATGAAGCAGTTCTCAAAAGAACTGAAGTTACTACAGCTAGTCTTCTCTGCTTCCCTAATGTAAGACACAAACACTATCATATATAACTTATGTTTCCAATGAATCACCAAGCCTTCTTGTGGCATTAGCAACAAGAAGCCCACTGCCTTTCTTCTGAGTCTACCACACTACCCCAGAATTGTCCAGGCACTCTGGGAACTGAGTAAGACTCTATTGCATTACCTCGTGACCACATCCAGACCTCAGACTGCCATCACTTCCCCTCCCCCATTCCTATGCTCCCCACTGGGATGCTAACCAGCCATTGCTAGTGGATCTGCCCATCAAGAGGAAATGCGTAACATCAACTATATTTACAATTACATTTCTTCTTTGAAAAATAAAACATTTAGCATAATGCTTGGCAAGAAGTAAACAATAAATGCTGGCTATTATTAGTATTTGGAAGGCATGTCATCAGCCAACTCCTAAAATTATCCCATTAAAATTTACTAAAGAATCAGTTGTTAAAAGTGGTTCCAGCTTTAATAACACACACTCTTAGCTCTTTCTCTCGTCCTGGGACAAGTATGCATTTGCTGCTTTCAAGAGAAAGACACTTGAGAAAGGAAGGAAATCAAACAAGTCCTACTGTTTTTGCTTCATTGAAAAAAGCGTCCACTTTTACTGAAGTGTAGGCAGAGTGGCCCAGAAGACTCATCTGCCTCATTCATCCCGTGTTTACTTGCTGCTGCTTCTGAGGACCCTGACTTAGGTCGCTGGGCTTTCCCTGGTGCCAGGTCCTTTTCTGCCTGAAGGAAGCCATGCCTGAGAGTCAGGGTCACAGGGAAAGGGAGTGAGATCTACCAGATGTCTGGAAAAGTGGAAGGGGATGAAGGGGAAGCTGCTCATAATCCATTTCAACATTTAGAAGGGTTAAAGACCATCAGTCAAGTCAGCCGGTTCCCTGTGGAAACTTGTACATCTCTGAAGGGAAAACCAGTGTGCGTGGGGGAGGGAGGAGCAGACAGTGCTTACATTTACCTTTCTTCAGATTCAAGTCCGTTCAGTTTGTACTTGCAAAAGGTATTTGCCAGTATAATTATAGTCATGTGCTGCATAGTAAGGTTTTGGTCAATGGCAAATCACATATATAACAGTGATGGTCCCATAAGATTATAATGCCGGATTTCTACTGTACCTTTTCTATGTTTAGATATACAAATAATTACCATGGTGTTACAGTTGCCTACAGTATTCAGTACAGTAACGTGCTGTAGCCTAGGAGCAACAGGCTAGGTGTGAAGTAGGCTACACCATCTAGGTTTGCATAAGTACACTCTGTGATGTTCACGCAATTATGCATTTCTCATAATATATCCTCATTGTTTAGCAAACTATGACTATGTTTAGGTTAAAGGATTTTGTAATTCCCCCTTCCTTTCAAAGAGAATAAAAAGTTCTTGGCTGTCAAGTAGGAGTCTAGGTGGCCTGCAGGAGGGTGTGTGTGACTGCTGACTCTGCAGTTCAGGAAAGCTCTCACTGCCCCTTGAGGAATTGCCTGTTTGGTTTGGCATAACAGGTATATTTGCTAGTAATGGATTTTTCAGTCCTTCTCATTTGTGATGAAGAAAAAACAATATGTGATAAATTCTTACAGGTAAATATTCATGACACTGTTGAGTATTTCAGGAAATAGCCGATAAGAATTTTCCAATATTGCTCTAATGAATGCTGCTCCCAGAAATCAGGAATTGTTATTACAGGATTTTTTTAAGTAGAGATGAGGTCTTGCTCTGTTGCCCCAGTTGGTCTAGAACTCCTGCCCTGTCAAGTGATCCTCCTGCCTTGGCCTCCCCCAGTACTGGGATTACAGACAAGAGCCATTGTGCCCAACCTGAAGTACTTTTTGATAAAAGTTGAAACAACAATAACAAATAAAAATTTTTAAAATGCAGGCTAGGTGTGATGGCTCATGCCTGTAATCCCAGCACTTTGGGAGACCAAGAAGGGAGGAGGATTGCTTGAGGCCAGGAGTTCGAGACCAGCCTGGTCAACATGGTGAGATCCTATCTCTATGAATAAATTTACATATATATGCACTAATGCTTGTTTCACGTTAAAAGTTGAAGATACTCTCTCTTGGGGCTTCCATAAAGCCTATGCATGTATCTGTCTAATCACTTTTCATAGTTTGCATCTTTTCTGTTCCCTCATCCATCTCCCGTTAGGCTGGCACTATTAACATTTGGATTAGAATCCTTTGTGTGGGGGCTGACCTGTGCACACTAGGATACTTAGCAGCACCCCTGGTCTCTACCCACTAGCTGCCAGTAGCAGCATCCTCCCAGTGTGACGGTCAAAATGTCTCCAGACACTGTCAAATGTTAGGAGTTTGGGGCAGAGCAAAATCAGCCCCAGACTGGGAACGAGATATATAAATTCCGGCAAAACAGGGTTTACCACCTTTTATGTCTGTAGCCTAGCCCCGGCCACCACCCAGAGCCTGACACACAGGAGGCACTCGGTGAATGATTAGCTGATGTATGCCTACGCCAGAGGAATGACATCAGTTTTTAAAAGAACTGCTTGACTTCTCACGTGCAGCGTCTCTGTTCTTTAAATGTGTCTCTAACACAGCTGAGTCCTGAGATGGCCCTGATCCTGGACATGCTGAATTGAAAAGGTTAATCTAAAGACATGGTTCACTAGCAAACGAATGTATTTTTTACAAAGTATGGTATCAAAAGCAGTGTGTGAAATATCTGGTATAAATGACAATGGCCAGTTCTCATGGCATGCTTAAAACAAAAATACCCTGCCCTTTTATTTTTACCTCCAAGGAGCGTATTGAAAAGAATGCAATGGCCTTATTGGAGTTTTCATCTTGTAAGATCCTTTAATTGTAAGTTATGTGTGTTTTTTTTTCCCTTGGGTTCATTGACAGTTTCAATTTAAAATACATCCACTTACTCACAGACTGAAGATGTCAGAAGCCCCAGAGGGGCAGTGGCTAGAAAGCCCAGTCCATAGGTGATTGTTCCCCTGTCCTGCACCCCTCATGCTTCTCCTGTTCCCAAAGAGTTAACTGCCTTGTCCCTTTTCCTTCCCTTCCCCCAGCCTTCAGCTTTTTAAATTTCACCTCAGAAGAAACTCCATCCATATTCTTTTGAATTCTTTGGGCTTTTGAGTCAGGGAAGGGATGACTCTTCGTCTCTTTAATTCAACAGATCACAGAGCCATGGGCGCGTTGCCTCTCTCTGCTGCTCCCGGATGGAATTCAGCGGAGAAGCCAGGGCGGTTCTTAAACTGTCCTCTGGGTGCAGCTGATCTCATTAAATCGTGGCTTTTGTTGGTCTGCAGAATAAAGAGCAGTCCTGCACTCCTCCGCTGTTCTTCTTTGTGCTGGGGAACCTAGGGACTGTTAGAAATAGCAACGGTGACACCGTTCTCGCCTCCTGAACGTTGGTTACCGCAGGACAGGACTCGGGGGGAAAAAATAACATTTGGTTGAGGATGTTCACTTTTAAAAATACTTCTGAAGACTCCCAGCTCTGCCAGTTTCACTAGGCTTCACTGGTGTTGCTTTTGTAACAGGGAGGGAGAGAAAGGGTCTCCCCAGGACCTCGGATCGGTCTTACTGTGGCCTCTCTTTCCTTGAGGGGCACAATAGGTCCTGAGCAAAATGGGAAAAAAGGAAAAAAATTAAAAATACTTCTGAAGGTTCCAGAGCTACATAAGATAAAGAAACATCACATTTACATATCCAATCTCTTGTTTTTATAAACTGCCTTGTTAACTCCCTTAATTAGCAGAGGGCATGGGTATTTGAGAATTCCCTTCCTCTCTCAGCTTTGACACGGCTCACCTGCTATCTGGCATTAGTGCTGTGAAATCAGCTCTTGTCTCCCCTAAAGGCAGGAACAACCTGGAGCTAATCCCAGCCTCCACAGCAGTACGCAGTGGGGGCTCAGTTCCTTGGGCTGAATGCCTGGGTCTCTAGGTATTTTAAACTCTTGCTGTGAAGAGCTCCGCTATACCTGCTGGGGTCTGGCTGGAAGAGGAGCGTTTCATGAAGGGGCTGTTAACTCAGGTGTAGGCAAGGTTAAGGGATGCTGAGGTGGAATACTAGCAATAGAAGGAAGCTGCTACCAGCCCTAGATAGTGTAACCAGAGCCTAGGGAGAGAGGAAGCCCGGAAAACAGCCCCTAGAGGGAGCTAAAACCACAGGGCTGCAGCTGCAACCAGAACCCCGATGCCCACAGAGTGAGAGTGGGAGTGGGAAAGAAACACGCTTCTCTCTAATACTTACTTGATCTACTTCTGGTATCTCCACTGGCCAAACCCATCCCAGCCAGCCAGGAAGTCCTGGCGATGAATTCCAAATAGGTCAGCCTCGCAGGGAACAGGGCGGGACAAAGAAGGATAGAACATGAACCCAGAAGGTCAGCAGAGAACGACTAACAGGAGCATTCTCAGACCCGTGCTGTGAATAGCAGGACTGCCGCCTTGAGGATGTATGCAGGGTTGTAAATGGGGTCGGGGGCTAGAGCGGGGAATGAGTCAGCTGCCTCTCTCCACCACCACCATCAGAGAACCTGCCTTATTCTCATCTTTGCTAAATGATAGAGGCAACTTGGAGTAACCCATAATCCCCAGCCACAGAGGGAGTGCAGGGCAAACCCAACTTCCCTGTTAGCTCTGCCCCATATTGCCCATGGAGTATACAACCAGCGGCAGCAGACACAGCAGACCTGCACTGCAGGGAGCCGAGCTCTGCCACTGAACCCAGGTCCATGCAGCAGATGTTGGTCCTTTCTCAAAGCTCTCCTGCAATCCTCACAGCACTAAAGAGGATGTGACACTAGAACTTCTGGAGATGGTCATGGTTACTCAGGTGGTTCTCTGTCCTCGGAGAGCAAAGAAAGAAATACATTAGTCCCCTAAAGCATATTTCATGGAAAGCCAAATCCAACAGCATGCTCTAAGGTCAGCTAAGTCTGGGAAACTTGCATTCTCTTTTTAGGAAAATTGAGATACATATTAGCACCTTAAAGCCTCTCAGAAGAACTGCAGTAAAGAAATCTGTTTAATGTTCTTTGTTCTAGAGAGTTTAATCACAAATAGGTGTTTCATTAAAGAAATGACTAGAGTTCGAAGTGGTCATAGATGACTCAGACATGGTAACCATCGTTCTCACCAAAAATGGACATTCACTTGCCAAGCAAGTCCAAGTGAACATTTTTCAAACGGTTTATGCTTTATAAAGCTAGAATACCATTTTCATCGTAGAGCATGTTGCCTTTGGTTACTTCAAGCCAGCAACAGAGCCAATATCATATCCATCTATTACCATAGTAACTCTAGTACCTCTGTGTTCAAATCTGAAATGCAAACTGTTACAACATTCCAACCGAGAATATCATAGCATCATGGGGCAAGGAGGATAAAGGCAAGGAAACTGGCTTCAGCCCTCCTGAGATCACTTACAGGCCCCACCAGTCCCCAGTTGTGAGACCTCAGAAGGTCACTAAACCTTCCTAGAGCATAACATATTCTCGTCTTGAACGTGATGATGATAATAGTATGTACCTCAAGGCTTGCTATGAACATAAATAAGTCAACCTAAAGCCCTTGGCTCAGCCACTGGCTCGATAACCTAATGCTGCCATCATCACCATCATTCCCACCATCATCATCATCACCCTCCTCCAGTCCTTCAGGCACTATCGCTTTGGCTGTAAATTCCTGTTTAGCCAGTATCAGTGCCAAACCACTGAACCTCTCCTTCCTCCTGGTGCCAGGAAAGTAGGCTTTTAGCGAACACAGAGTGAAAGATGAATATTCTGGCCCTGCTGAGGGCTTGCAGTTTTTTCATCTTGCTTTCTCTTGGAAGAAAAAAAAGGAGCATTAGCAAATGAACATGTTGCAGATGTAAACAGCAATCAAGTTGATACACATCCCAGGGTGTGATGACATTGAGTCTTGCATGTTTCTGCTACAATCAAGGTTCTAATCTAAGACCTTAGTTATGTCAAGTTATGTTTAACCATTGCCATGTTTAATTATTTCATTTCATTTAAATCACTCCAAAATTTGTTTCACTGGGAAAACTGTAGATTTATATTTTAAATTAGCTTATATAAAGTTGACTTTTTTGGTGTAGATAAGGAAAAGTATTTAAAAAGTATAATAAACTTCAAACTGCTCTGGCTCCTCCTATCTCTCTCTCTCTCTCTCTCTCTCTCTCTCTCCTCCTTCCGCCACCCCCCCCCCAGTTTTTTTTTTTCTTTTTTCCCTCTGAAGGGAAGTTTTACAACTTCAGAAATTTGGAGACACATGTTTGAATAATTTCTTCACTCAAATACCTTTGAAATATTCATCATTTATTTCATATGACAATAAAGAACCCTTTCTTGCCTTAAAAACAAAAATAAATGGCTATGATTAAATTGTGAAGAGCTCTTAGAAACAATTTCTCTGTATGAAACAGAATTACATGTTCAACATCTGATAAAGGAATAGAAAACAAAAGATCAACTGAAGTTTGGCAATTCCCAACAGATACTTGATTCATGGCCCCTGTATGACTGGTGAGTCAGACATCTTCTGTACCAGTTACTGCGGAAAGCTCCCACAGCCCGGGTAATTATGCCTGGTGATGGTGCACAGTCAAATTTGCTTTCATCAGACCTGTACCTGTCTTTGTTCCACCTTAGAATGTTTTGTGAAATTGCCAGTTTTAAAACAGTTGAGTTAATCATGCCAGGGAATTGACAGAGTGGAAACATCCTCAGGCTTCTTTCCCTCACCAGCACAGCATCACTAAGTGGGGAAAAAAAAAAAAAAAAGCACATGACTTGTGTACCTAAGCTCTTGACTTTCTTGACTTGTCTTTAGCTCTGCTATATTTTTAACTCAAGTTAAAGAAACTGTTGGCTGGGCTCGGGGGCTCATGCCTGTAATCCCAGCACTTTGGGAGGCCAAGGCAGGTGGATCACCTGAGGTCAGGAGTTTGAAACCAGCTTGTCCAACATGGTGAAATCCTGTCTTAAAAAAAAAAAAAAACAAAGAAAGAAACTATTAAAGTCTTGGCCATGTGTTTCATTCAAATCAACTCTAAATTGCTGTGATTATGTGTTTCGGATTTCCTATACATTGATTAAACCTCAAGAACCTCTCTTTAAGTCATTCCTTCTTTAGATACATCTGATTCCGTGTGTTGTTGGTTGCGTCATGACATTACTGATTAGGGTGAGCGGGCATTTGTTTCATTCACCCTGGTCCACATCCCTTAGTCTGAATTATCTCAAGGATTTTACCTTGCTCACTTCTATGGGAATAACCTTATAAACTTATCAGCCCAAAATGTTTCTTTTTCTTAAATTTCTTTCCCTTTTGGGCTTGCTCTCTTATTTTTAATGGCTCTCAAAAAAACTGTCCTAACTGACAGATAAATAGACTTGACATGCTTCTCTTAATATCACACTATTTTCTAAGAATTTAAGTATTTTTCTACTGTGAATTTCAGATTTATTTTAATTCCCCTAATCTTGTTCAAGCATGCAGAAACCAATTAATCAGAGAGAATTCACTCAAAATTTGTAATTATTTAATTTATTTTTTTATATATATTTTATTGCGTTTTAGGTTTAGGGTACATGTGAAGAACATGCAGGATTGTTGCATAGGTACATACATGGAAAGAAAACTGCCTTCCTCCCCATCACCTATATCTGCCATTTCTCCCCATGTTATCCCTCCCCAACTCCCCACCCCTGTTGTCCCTCCCCTAGTTCCCCCCTACAGACCTCAGTGTGTGATGCTCCCCTCCCTGTGTCCATGTGTTCTCATTGTTCAATACCTGCCTATGAGTGAGAACATGCAGTGTTTGATTTTCTGTTCTTGTGTCAGTTTGCTGAGAATGATGGTTTCCAGCTTCATCCACATCCCTACAAAGGACACGAACTCTCATTTTTTATGGCTGCATAGTATTCCATCGTGTATATGTGCCACATTTTTCCTGTCCAGTCTATCATCGATGGGCATTTGGGCTGGTTCTAGGTCTTTGCTATTGTAAACAGTGCTGCAATGAACATTTGTGTGCTTGTGTCCTTAAAACAGAACGATTTATAATCCTCGGGATATATACCCAGTAATGGGATTGCTGGGTCAAATGGAATTTCTATTTCTAGGTCCTTGAGGAATCACCACACTGTCTTCCACAATGGTTGAACTAATTTACACTCCCACCAGCAGTGTAAAAGTGTTCCTTTTTCTCCACATCCTCTCCAGCATCTGTTGTCTCCAGATTTTTTAATGATTGCCATTCTAACTGGTGTGAGATGGCATCTCAATGTAGTTTTGATTTGCATTTCTCTAATGACCAGTGATGATGAGCATTTTTTCATATGTTGGTTGGCCTCATGTATGTCTTCTTTTGAAAAGTGTCTGTTCATATCCTTTGCCCACTTTTTTTTTTTTTTTTTTTTTTTGAGACGGAGTTTCGCTCTTGTTACCCAGGCTGGAGTGCAATGGCACAATCTCGGCTCACCGCAACCTCCGCCTCCTGGGATCAGGCAATTCTCCTGCCTCAGCCTCCTGAGTAGCTGGGATTACAGGCACGTGCCACCATGCCCAGCTAATTTTTTGTATTTTTAGTAGAGACGGGGTTTCACCATGTTGACCTGGATGGTCTCAATCTCTTGACCTTGTGATCCACCCGCCTCGGCCTCCCAAAGTGCTGGGATTACAGGCGTGAGCCACTGCGCCCAGCCCTTTTGCCCACTTTTGAATGGATTTGTTTGTTTTTTTCTTATAAATCTGTTCTTTACAGATTCTGGATATTAGCCCTTTGTCAGATGGGTAGATTGCAAAAATTTTTTCCCATTCTGT
The DNA here is from genome assembly GCF_049354715.1 of Callithrix jacchus. Lineage (NCBI taxonomy): Eukaryota > Metazoa > Chordata > Mammalia > Primates > Cebidae > Callithrix > Callithrix jacchus. The sequence continues at coordinate 78,051,606 of NC_133518.1, forward strand.
TGGTTGCCGGTTCACTCTAATGGTTGTTTAGATCCCATTTGTCTATTTTGGCTTTTGTTGCCAATGCTTTGGGTGTTTTAGTCATGAAGTCCTTGCTTATGCCTATGTCCTGAATGATTTTACTTAGGTTTTTTTCTAGGGTTTTTATGGTGTTAGGTCTTATGTTTAAGTCTTTAATCAATCTGGAGTTAATTTTAGTGTAAGATGTCAGGAAGGGGTCCAGTTTCTGCTTTCTGCACATGGCTAACCAGTTTTCCCAACACCATTTATTAAACAGGGAATCCTTTCCCCATTGCTTGCTTTTGTGAGGTTTGTCAAAGATCAGATGGTGTAGATGTGTGGCATTGCCTCTGAGCCCTGTTCTGTTCTGTTCCATTGGTCTATATCTCTGTTTTGGTACCAGTACCATGCTGTTTTGATTACTGTAGCCTTATAGTGTAGTTTGAAGTCAGGTAGTGTGATGCCCGCAGCTTTGTTCTTTTTGCTTAGAATTGACTTGGCTATGCGGGCTCTCTTTTGGTTCCCTATGAAGTTTAAGGTATTTTTTTCCAGATCTGTGAAGAAGGTCATTGGTAGCTTGATGGGGATGTAATCATTTTAAATTACTTCCCCCCTTTCATGTTTTCTGAATTTTTTTCTCAATTACTAAGTGCCAACCAAAAGTCTTATAGGCAAAACTCCATCATGAGTTTTTCTCTTTGTTTTTTCTTGATAGTCATTTTTTTAGTCACTGGACCAATATACAGTTTGCACAGCTGATGTCATGTATTTTGTACTATTTGAACAAAAGCCACTTTAAAATGCTTTTCCTTACTGGAAAGTTGGTGGGGGAGGGAAGGTGTGGTTGACAGTGGGGGGTTTCAAAACCTCACACTACCATGTAAGTGTGAAAAATGTTTATAAATGTTATAAAAATAACATTCCCTCTGCAATGTTAGCCTAGTTCTCTCTCACTCTCCTGAATTGCCAGCATCTCCTCAAGGGACTCCAACCAGTCCCAGGTCTGCAGACATGAACTCAAATGCAGCACTCTCTCTACAGGTGTACCTGGCAGCAGGCACTGTGTATGGACTGGAGAGTCAGCTGACTGAGCTGGAAGATGCCGCCCGCTCCATCCACAGTGGCACTGAGGAGACCCATCTGGCAGATCTGGAGGACCAGGTGGCCACAGCTGCAGCCCAGGTTCACCATGCTGAACTCCAGGTGAGAACTCTCCTCTTTGCCCACATGGGGTCCTGCAGGGTGAAAGAGGGAGCCCCATGTTCCACAAGAATCACTTTAAAGCCATTTTATCTGCCAGCTCTCATCATCTCCACCATGCTTGCATGGATATGGTCCTTCCAGATGGATTCTACCAAATTCTCCTTTGAAAAGTATAGTCCTCTTCTGCCTCAAATTAAAGCATCGATAATATATATTAGACTGCCCTTTAAAGCCTTATGCCAGTTTCCTCTTTGAGAAATTTCCTGACCCATACATAGGTCTCTCTACTATACAGGTTTCCATTCCACTTCAAGGCCATCCTTTTCTGACCCTTATCACACTGTTGATCACTTAGTGCCAATATTCCCCAGTATAGACTGAAAGCTCTGTGAGAACAGAACTGTAGCTGTGTGGCTTAACATGTGACTCCAGTGCCTAGCACAATACCTGGCACAGCTTGCGCACAATAAAAACAGGGTGGATAAATGAAGGAAGTTGGAAGTATATAGATTTCTCAGGACAGTATTTTTCGTGAGGAGCAGGCAGGATTTAGACACAGCTATTTAGAACTGATTGATATAGTCTCCATAACTTTGTGAAGATGGCTGTTTGAAGTTTTCATTGATAGTCCCTTAACCTTTGACTCTGTAAATCAAAACTGACCATGGATTAAGCCACTGATTTTCAAACTGGGGTCTGCAGATATATTCTCAGGACCCATGACCCTTTTTTTCTTTAAAAGGGATCCATGTGTTACTCAAGTTTGAGAGACACTGGTCTCTGCAGCTTCAGTTCAGTATAGACCCCTGGTTTGCTGATATTTCTATAGCTCCTGCATCTTAAAACTGAATCACCGGGAGAATTGTGGTCAACAGAAACCATATCTGAATAGAGACATAAATCAAAGAAAATGACTGAAGTGAGTCGTAGTCATTTTAGAGCGTTTCCCCCCCCCACCAAGATTGAGGATGCACACGGAAAAAAAGAGAAACCACAGTATGATCTGTGGCTCATACTTTTTCCTAACAGGATTTTGAGGGTTTCAATATTTAAAGGGGAACATTGGGGAGGAGTGGAAAGGGGTGGAGGGAAAGAGGGAGAGTTTGGTCACATTCTTGTGAATCTGTAGGTTGCACATGAAAAGGAGGGGTAAAGGGAATGGTCAATTACATATTCATCTTGCACTCAGTAAATCTGCGCTTTGCATAAGACAAAGTAAAAGTAAAAGAGAGTAGAGGAAGCAGTCAAATACCCACTCATTTTCAGGTGGATGAGGGACAATTTCTAGTTTCCTCTTGTCCTGTATGCATGAAAATAAGCTGTTAATTTACATTGTCAGGGTGACAGAGGCCCCCTGTGAAGACATGTGGCCTTCTACCTGTAGCTATCAGTTTAGGAACAAAAGGAAAGGCAGGGTTTTTTCTTATTTTTGCGGGGGATGGGGGGTACGTTTGTGACTCAGCTTCCAAACTTAACTTCTCTGTCTTGGGGGGTCCCGAGATTTTATTTTTGTTTCACAGGGAAGATGACAATCTTAGGCGATACTTATTTTAAAAGTAAATATTTTCACTTTATTGAGTCAAAAATACAACTCCTGACATCACTAACCACTCTAGAGAATGAAAGGGCACAGTTCCCACTCTGGATGGGCTAATGCTGTGAACTAGAAATAAGCCCAGCAGACAGCTGGCTCCAATGACTACTATCAGTAAGAATGGCTGAGCAGCAGTTCTCTCAAGAGAAATTATTTCCCGTAAATTTCACCCGACTTAATGTATTGTCAAAGTTATATGAAGTAGAATCAAATCACTTATTTTCTGTTACACTGCAGAGCAAATACTTCTTGAATGACTGCAGGAAGTAATATTTATGGGTGTTTGGGAGGATTTTATTGGATAACTAGTTATTCCTCCTTCCACATTTTTCTAGACTTAAATTATTGGAGCCATGTTTTATGGGCAGAAAACTCTGGAGTTCCAAATGTCCATTTTCTCTGTGCTTAAATGTGCCTATTAATTTATCATTCATTTTTAAATATTACAATAACGTTATCAGTAATTCCCAATGCTCTGCGAGCGTTATTTTGTACCAGGTATTTATCCTCATGCTTTACCACGTTATTGTATTTATTTTTTTCAGCAACCCTGTAAGGAAGCTGCTGCTACCATTCTCCTTTTATATCTGACGAAATTTGCCCAAGGTCAAATATCTAGAAAGTGATAAAACCTGGATTTTAACCCAGATTTTGTGACCTCATAGCGCGTGATTTTTCTTTTTTGAGATGGAGTCTCTGTTGCCCAGGCTGGAGTGAAATGGTGCAATCTCAGCTCACTACAACCTCCACCTCCCTGATTCAAGCAATTTTCCTGCCTCAGCCTCCCAAGTAGCTGGGATTACAGGCGCGCACCACCATGCCCGCTAACTTTTGTGTTTTTAGTAGAGACGAGGTTTCACCATATTGGCCAGGCTGGTCTCAAACTCCTGACGTCAAGTGATCCACTAGCCTCGGCCTCGGAAACTGCTGGGATTATAGGTGTGAGCCACCGCACCAAACAGCCCACATTCCTAACCAGTCTGTGCTGTGCAGTTTCCCGGGAAATGTGCTGGTCCTCCCCTCAGGCATACATGCACTGGCCTAGGTGTCCTTAATTTGCATGGGAGGCTGGTGACCCTGCTCTCAGCTTTGCAGGTTATCTCAACTGCACTTCCAGGAATGCGGAAATTCTCCCCACCTGGCTAACCGGTGCCAGGGAGTGAAGCCTCCCAACTCCCTGTTATCTGTTCTCATGCAAAGTCTAATGTCACAGAGGAGTCCTTGCAGGATGGTAGGAGGGTCCCCATTGAGGAGGGTACATGCTAAATTGTGTTCTTGGGCTATAACAGATTCTAAGGATGCTGTCAATTTAGAGTTTACCTCTGAGACAGAGTGCTGTTGCCCAGAAAGGGACTGCAGACCAGCCCTTGGGAAGCAGGCTAAGGATGCTGTCCACTGCATCATGCAAGGGTGTGTCTAGGAGAATTCCTGGAGAAAGCCTCTCTTAACTCTTAGTGTCAGGAGAGGCTGCTCTTCTGAGTACCTGGTCTCTAATCTTGTGGACATGGAGCTGTTGGCTTTGGCTCCCAGGAAACTCAGAGCTGAATTGGTCATCCCCTTCTAGCAAAGTATGGCTCCTTGGACATGCAGTTCTAGAAGTGGGACATAATTATATAGTGACATCACTGAAGTGGGACATAATCATAGAGAGACAAGATACGGGCAAAATCAGCCCTCAGTAGTCTCCTGCTTTTTTGTCCTTTGTCCTATGGACTGAAACTTGAAAAATTCAGCCTTTCTTATTCCAGAACCTGATAGTCCACAAATGAAGAGGTCAGCAGCTTGCTCTCCCATTGACCTTGTCTCTCCCGGGGCCCTCTGAGCAAGGCCCTCCATCAAAACTGCTTCTAGGGAAGAATGTGAGCATCTAATCCACACCAGTTGCTAAAGACTGATAAAAGCTTAGCCTGTAACTTTTCTCAGAGGCTTGTGCAGTTTATCGGTTCATAAACCACAGAATATAGTTCTTAATGTGAAATGTGAAGATTCAGAACAGAAAGGCATCTGGGGGCCGGGAAGGGCAGGGCTCAAATGGCACTTGTGGGGCCGGCTACTGAGTAGCTTGTGTTCTCTTACCAGCTGCCACAGACTTGGCCTTCACCCACCTCTCCTTTTCTGAGCATGACTGCCACCCCTCAGGGGTAGGGGAAGCATCTCCCAAATATGCTGACCCTTCAGTCTTTCTGTGCACCTCCTATACCTCTTACCTCAGTAGACTTTGTTCAAAGAAACCCTCAATAAATGACAGCAGAATTCCAATTTGTCTTGAGTAGCACAGAATTGTGGAGGGCTGGGAGGCAGTGGAGACTTCATGCATGGAGCACACACATTGGCTGGGGTCTAGCATAAGGTTATCGTTTGATGCCCTAGCAACATAAGAATGTACCATCTCAGTAGAATCTTGACCTCTTCCCTTGGCTTTGCTAGCCTTTCCCTGCCTTTTCCAGTGTTCCCCATGCTAGGCCTTGGCACATCCTCTGAGACTATGGCAATGTGACAGGAGCATGGCCACTGACATGAATTCCATGCACTGCCCAGATTGGCTGTGAGATGATGGGTGTATCACTTATCCCTTTGAGCCACAGTTCCTTTATCTGTGAAGCCAAGATAATGGTACTTACTTCATAGAATTATTTTGAGACATGAATGAGCTTATGTATTTAAAACATGTAGCATGGTGCCTGGCACATCATGATTACCTTTTCTAAGAGCAGGGACAGTATCTTTATCCATGGGGACAGGGGAGGACTAGGGTTTTCTCTGGGCATTAAGTGGGTCCTTACTTTCTATTTCTGCATTCAGACTCTGCTGAAAGGAAATCTGAGCTCTCTCTTGACCTTCCCATGTTGTAAATTAGGAAAATGATGCCCAGAGAGGGAAGACAGTTTCTCAGGGCTGGCTAGCATCTTAACGGAGGAGACGGACTTGAACCAGGGGCTGCTAGGCCTCCCTTCTAAAACCTGGTGCTGTGGTTTTGGATTCATGAAGTTACAAAAGAAGGAAGCAGGACATGTAAATCATAACTTATCCTTCAAATGTTACCTTCTCTCACTTCCCTGACTGCTCCTCACCCCTATGCTGAGCCACGTGGCCCTGGGCCAGGGTCCCCCATTGTGCCCCCAGGCTTTCATTTATCCCTAGGCATACCCTGACAGGGTTGTTGACATGCTCTAGAGCTAACAAACTATAAACTTATAAAGAAAGACCTGTGTTTTGTTTTCTTGCTACACACTTGATAGAGAAGTGCTTGGTAGAAGTTGAATGAATGAATGAGCATACATCAAAGCAGATTTGTCTTTATAAATTCCTAACACTTTTAACAAATATTTTCCCTTCTGTATTTTCTCCCTGCCAATCCTATCTTTCTGTTGCTTTAAGATTTCCGACATTGAGAGCCGGATTTCAGCCCTGACCATTGCAGGATTAAACATAGCACCATGTGTGAGCCTCACAAGAAGACGGAATCAGAAGCAGAGGACCCAGGTGTGTTTGTCCCTTTCTCCCTCTGTTGCAGTGTTACATGGCTTGGAAAACTTAGACGATAAATTATCTTTCGCTCTACAAAGGTATATTGCTCACTGTGTTCTGTTTGTAGGTACAAACCATAGACACATCCAGGCAGCAAAGGAGGAAACTGCCTGCTCCACCGGTGGCAGGTATGCTAAATTAAAACCAAAACGCTACCGAAGAATTAAGGCTGGATCATTTACTTTGGGTAACTGAGAGACCCGAGTTTGAGAATTAGATCTAACGGAGGGTTCTCACACAGAATTGCTCTTGTCTATCATAACTTGGGTCCCCCGCTAGAAGTAAACCCTGGGACAAGGATAGGAGCAAAAGTAGCTGGTTTAGGAGGTGATTCCAGGGAACGCTGGTAGAGAAGAAGAGAAGGGATTCACAGAAAGAAATTAACTCAATCAATACAGGCTACTTGAATTAGAGGTTACTTCTTTGGGCAAATAAGGCTAAGTCCTCCTGGTGACCTCTGGGAGACAATGTTGGCTGCACCTTTGAGTTTTCTGCCCAAAGGGCGGGGAGATGGGGTATTTGTTCTTGAACTCCCATCCATCTCTGGCTGAGAGTTACTTCTGGGGGCAGTAACTCCCTGGTACTTCTTACCTGCCCCATGCATGAACCAAGACAGAGTGGCAGTACTTGCAGTAGGATCTGCTGGAATGTGCTAGAATGCTGACTGTCAGGGAGAAGTGAACAGAACACCAATAGTATCTGCCACAGTGCCCAACCCGGAAAGGATTCCAGCAATGCCGGTCACATCACCTTTATCTCATGGGCACTTCTCAACCAATGCCCTGGGCTCAGAGGCCACACAAGGATGATGCCAAACTAGGAATTTAGATTTTCAAATTACAGGAGCAAAAGTCCAAAGATGTGCATTTGAGCCTTGGTTCTGCATTGGTCACTTAACAAACATTTCCTGAACGTTTGTGAACTACAAAACTGTGTGCAGTTAAAATTTATCACAGATCCACAATCCTTCATTTGAAACCCTTGGGTCCATATGTGCTTCCTAATTTCTTGGGCATTAGAAAGGTAATACACTACCTGTGCTTTATATGTCTTAACACCCCCGTGGCATCTGGGCAGCATCTGAAAATCAAACACATGAATATCCTACAGCAGAGCATAAGAACATTTGCACTCTGTGAGATGGACAGGGACAATAAATGGCCTCGTGTCAGTTCAGGCCAGGTTCTGAAATCAGACTATTTTGGCCCCAATGTTGTAAAAAATTGCAAGTTTTAGAACCTTTTCTATTTCAGGACTGCACAGAAGTATTTTTGAACTGTCCTGGGTTGTCTCCGAGCTGATGTTTCCCAGAAAGCTTTCAACAATGTCCCTAACTGATTTGTCCATCATAAAAATAAACACAAAGCAAAAAGGTCCCATAGTCAAACACAGCTCAGGAACAAGATGGCAAGTCTGGAACCAAAGTCTGAGGAATCTGCCCACCTTGTTTTTCCCTTAACAATTGGTCCGTCCATCTTCTGGGTAACATTTTTTTTCCCATTTATTTCCTTTTAGCTGAAAAAAATGAGACATCTTCAGTGACCACCATTAAAACATTTAACCGCAACTACATTCTCCAAGGCTCCTCAAAAAACAGGACTAAAGAAAGGAAAATCACCACCAAGGATCTGATGGTAAATGTCATCTCTGTCTTCATGTTCATCCCCTTCATTGTTGAGGGTACCTCCATTCTGCAGCCTTTCCTTCTGTAGCTCCCCCATCAGAACCCCAAAAAGTATACTTCCTCGATGGTCTTATGGTCTGTTGGATTTGACTGGGGGTTGGATTTAGCAGTAAACCAAGAGCAGAGTGCTTGGTTGAATAAGGCTATGAAGCATGCACACCGCGCCCGTCACCCTCCTCAAATGGTGCACTAAAAATCACTATTACTAATAACTTTCTACACATGTATAGAGAGAAGTCGTAACGTGATAAGCGTACTGGAAAGTGCACTTGGACAAACCAAAGTGTAACTTAACCCAAAGCATCTCGCCTATACACAGAAGATTTCATCATGACCTGATCACTTGGAGCCAACTCCAGCCCCAAATCTCACTGAAAATATTATCAAACTATCTTAAACAAACCATTACCTTAAACAAAAGTACAGGCGATAGAAAATTTTACCCTGGCACAATAGACATAGTACCGTAAGGGAAAGATGAAGGAACTGTGTCGAGCACTAAAAAGCAAAGACAAGCCCTTATACCTTCTGCATAATCTATTAACTAGAAATAACTTTACACAGAGAACTATAGCCAAGTCCCCTGAAAGCAGACGAGCCACCCAAGAACAGCTGAAAGAGCACACTCTCCTGTGTGGCAAAATAGTGGGAAGATTCATGGGTAGCAGTGACAAGCCTACTGAGCCTGGTGATAGCTGGTGTCCAAGACAGAATCTTAGTTCGACTTTAAATTTACCCACAGAATTACTTAATCTCCCTGTAAGTTTAACTGTTAGTCTAAAGACGGACAGCTCTTTAGACCCTAGGGAACAACCTTCCTACAGAGAGTAAAAAATATTACTTCCATAGTTGGCCCAAAAGCACCTACCAATTAAAAACGTGTTTCAGTTCAACATCTAACATCTTAAATTCTAATCACTCTACTGAACTCCTAACATCACATTGGACTAATCTATTACCTAATAGAAGCAACAGTGTCCATATAAGTAACATGAAGACATTCTTCATTGCATAAGCTCACATCAGATCCAAGTAACCCACTGACAGTTCACAGCTTAATATTAATAAATGATATAATAAGCACCCTATTATTTACACTGTCAACCTAACACAGGTGTTCTCTAAGGAGAGATTACTACAAGTAAAAGGAACTCAGCAAATCATACCCCACCTGTTTACCAAAAACACCACCTCTAGCATTGCCGGTATTAGAAGCACTGACTGCTCAGTGACGTGCTCAATGGCCCGCAGTATCCTAACTGTGCAAAGGTAGCATCATCACTTGTTCCCTAAACAGGGACTTGTGTGAATAGCCACACGAGCGTTCAGCTGTCTCTTACTTTTAATCGGTGAAATGGACCTGTCCGAGAACAGGTGGATGTAAATAAGACAAGAAGACCCTATGGAGCTTTAATTTATGCATGCAAATGAAAACTCAAGCATACAGGCTCTAGCCTGTTATCCCTGCATTAAAAATTTTGGTCCGGTGACCTTGGAGCATAATTCAATCTCCAAACAACCTAAACTAAGACCACACTAGTCTAAGCAAGTTAATATATGCTGGCCCAATAATTTGATCAGTGGAATAAGTTACCCTAGTGATAACAGCACAGTCCTATTCCAGAGTCCGTATCCACAACAGGGTTTACAACCTCGATGTTGGATCAGGACGTCCGAGTGGTGTAGCCGCTATTAACTGTTCCTTTGGCAGTAAGGACAGGGTTCTAAAACTAATGTCCTGCCTGGTATTATCTCTTTAATATGTGGGTTTGCTCAACTGTCTCTCCAGCTCCTCGTAGAAAGCAGGTTTAATATCAGAGAAGTAAAAATATGTAAATAGGAGATTAAGGTCTGGTTGAGGTGTAGGAGTTTTTATTCTGTTTTCAATCCATATTCACTCTTCCTTAAATTTCTCATTAGCCATTAGCACTGTGTTCCTGTACTCCTAATGTAGCAAAGGAAGAGAAAGCAAATAATTTGCATGAACTCTAGAAATTATTAAGAGAAATCTGTTGGATCTTTTGCTTAAAAACTGTCAGTCGAGAAAAATGAGACAAGTTTCAATCATTTTACAAGGTTTATTTGCCGAAGTTAAGGATGCACCTGCAGAAGACAGGTGTATGCCTCACTCCAAAGATGATTTTAAGGGCTCCAAATTTAAAGGGGAAGAGGCAGGATATTGAGAAGTACACAATTTTCATGTAAGAGAGGGGTAGAGAGAAATAGTCATTCATGCCTTTGTCCGGCTCAGTGAATCTGCCTTTTTTTTTAAACATCAAATAACATAGACAAATGGGGCAGAGGGAAAAGGCAGAGAATCTGTATCTTTATATAAGATAACATGGACAAAATGGGGCAGGGGGACAATCAGATGTGCATTTCTGTCTGGTGGGCAGGGGGGCACCTGTAAAGGTAAGCTATCAATTTACATTGCCATGGTGAAATTTTAACAGAGACACCTTAGGGTAAAGATCCTGGAGCTCACTAGGAATTTTCATGTGTAGCTTTTGATCTTGTAGCCATCTTATTTAGGAATCAAAAGGGGAGGCAGGTTTGAATGACCCAGTTCCCAGCTTGACTGTTCCCTTTAGCTTAGTGATTTTGGGAACCCTCAGGTTTGTTGTCCTTTCACAAAACCAACATACATGTCAAAATTCTGGCAAGTGCTTGATGCTGCTGCAGAACAAATGAGCATCTAACTAAGCTGTCCCGTGACACCAGTTACGTGGAGGCCAGATCATGTCTGAGATGACTAGAAGGAAGCAAGGACAAATTCATTCTGTTCTCTTTTAGCCTTCACCCATTCCTCACTTCCTTTTCCTCCCCATCATTGTCCCTGTCTCATGAGCACAAAAGCACCAGGTAGTGGCATAATGGTGGGCACATCCTTGTTAATTACAGGTTACTCTTGGGCACTATGTGACAATAGCTCTCCTCACTGCCTTCTCTTCACTGGTCGGCCATTAACCCTGACCTTGCAAAGTCTAATTCCCTTGCTTCTGACCATTATTTCACAGAGCGGAAAAAGGTGCATTATCACACTAAAAGGGCAGACCACTAGGGTCAGGGAAGGAATTGGTTATAAATAAGAAAGTTAAAAATAAATTGTCTTTCATAGAGACAGACATAGATTGATGGCTGCTGGAGGTTGTGAGAAAGGGGAATGGGAAGAAACTCCTTAATGAGTAAGGGGTTTGACTTCAGAGTCACAGAAGCTCATTGAAACTAGATAGAGATGGTAGTTGTACAACCTTGTGAGCATTCTAAATGCCACCAAGTTGTTCACTTTAGAATGGTTTATTTTGTGTGGCTTTCACCCCAGTAAGTTTAATAAAAATAAATTACCTTAAAGTAACACAGAGAGGTTAAAAACAAAAGAATAGACAATATTTTTTCCTTTTCTTTTTTTTGAGATGGAGTCTCACTCTGTCACCCAGGCTGGAGTGCAGTGGTGTGATCTCGACTCATTGCAACCTCCACCTCTGGGGTTCAAGTGATTCTCCTGCCTCAGCCTCCCAAGTAGCTGGGACTACAGGCGTGTGCTATCACACCTGGCTAATTTTTTGTATTGTTAGTAGAGACAAAGTTTCACCATGTTAGCCAGGATGGTCTCAATCTCCTGACCTTGTGATCCAGCTGCCTCAGACTCCCAAAGTCCTGGGATTACAGGCTTGAGCCACTGCACCCCAGCAACAATATTTACTAAACAAATGAAAGCAAAATAGGGCAGAAATAATTACTTTCAAAGAGAGGAGAATTCTAGATAAAAAGCATTGAGAGAAAACAAGGAGGAAATATATTTTAATTTTGATAAAATAAACTAAGTCATGAGCCTTTCTTGATTTGGCAGATAACAGAGCAACACAGTTTATGGTGCAATGGTTGGTGACTTTAAAACTCTCCTCAGCCTTTGGCAGCCCAAGTGCCCCATAAATACATACAAATTAGAGAACTGAATAGGGTAACTGTTAAGATGTTTATCTAACTGTATAGATTATTGACTCTCTTTCCAGGCATCAATGGACCATTTATAAAAATTGATTTTACACAAATCACAAAGAATACCTCAATAAATTCCAAGAAGTAAGCCTTCTGTGATCACAGTGCCAAACATGATCTCGAGCAGTGCCGTCTAATGTAACTGTGTAATGAGGGCAGTGGTCCATATCTGCAGTGACCAACACAGTGGTCACCAGCCATATGTGGCTACTGAGCACTTGAAATGTGCCTACTGCATTGGGGAAACTGATTTTTAAATTTTAGTTAATTTTAGTCAATCTGAATGTAAACAGCCACATGTGGCTAGTGGCTACCATGCTGGACAGGACCAATGTAAAAAATTAGAACAAAAGTTAAAAAACAGAAACCCTACTTAGAAGTTGAAAACCGCTTGTACTCACATACCCAACAGTCCATACACATACACATGCACACGCACACACACACAGACACACACACTTCAAAGTAACTACTGAATTGGAGAGAAAATTCCACAGGGCACTTACAAAATGAAAACATTACGTATATAAAAGCAAATAAGATACGTATAAAACTACATGGCATCAGATTTATAGTATTAAATATTTTATTCCTCGTTAGAAAAGAAAACAAATTAACTAGACATTGAATTGCAGACATCAAAAATAAACACAAAAACATTTCATGAAGACCACAAACTGCAGAAATGATCTCTCTAGATCTAAATCTAGGGGTTATTTAGAAGAAATAGAAATGTTTTGTAAGTCACATGAAGAAAAAAATTGAAAATAAAACAAAAGATTATATAAAAAGATGTCCTTTTTTTTTTTTTTAATTGAGACGGAGTTTCACTCTTGTTACCCAGGCTGGAGTGCAATGGTGCGATCTCGGCTCACCGCAACCTCCGCCTCCTGGGTTCAGGCAATTCTCCTGCCTCAAACTCCTGAATAGCTGGGATTACAGGCGCGCACCACCATGCCCAGCTAAGTTTTGTATTTTTAGTAGAGACGGGGTTTCACCATGTTGACCAGGATAGTCTCGATCTCTTGACCTCGTGATCTACCCGCCTCGGCCTTCCAAAGTGCTGGGATTACAGGCGTGAGCCACCGCGCCCAGCCTGTCAATCTTTTATAAAAATATACAGTGTGATGTAAAACCATTCTCATAAATTTAGAATCAATACTAGTCAAATCAGAATCAAATCAGAAAAATAGCAAAAACTTAAAAAATAAAAAGAAATTTAAAAATCTTTCAGAAAGATTCTGTGGCCAAATGATTTTGCTGATAAATTTTTAAAGAACAGTTAATTCCCATACCATATAAAATAGTCCAGGTCAGGCCAGGCACGGTGGCTCACGCCTATAATCCCAGCACTTTGGAGGCCAAGGCGGGTGGATCACGAGGTCAAGAGATTGAGACCATCCTGGTCAACAAGGTGAAACCACGTCTCTACTAAAAATACAAAAATTAGCTGGGCATGGTGGCGTGTGCCTGTAATCCCAGCTACTCGGGAGGCTGAGGCAGGATAATTGCTTGAACCCAGGAGGCGGAGGTTGCGGTGAGCCGAGATTGCACCACTGCACTCCAGCCTGGGTAACAAGAGCAAAACTCCGTCTCAAAAAAAAAAAAAATCATCCAGGTCATCAAAAAATTGAAAACGAAAAGATTCACATTGTGAAGCTGTCATAACCCCAATCATGAAAGCCTGATCCATGGCTGGTAAGTATGTATAAATGTTCTGTGCCCATCACACACAGGCATGCACAGACACACGAAAATTGTTATACCAGTTGTACTTCAGAGATGAAGAATGTGAAATAAAGTATTAGCCAGTTAAAGAGCAGTGAATTCAATAACAAATTACAGTAGGCTAAGCGAGGTGGCTCACACCTATAATTTCAGCACTTTGGGAGAACAAGGTGGGTGGATCACTTGAGGCCACGAGTTCAAGACCAGCCTAAGCAACATAGAGAGACCTGTCTTTACAAAAAATAAAAAATTAGCCAGTCATGGTGGCATGTGCCTGTAGTCCCAGCTACTGGAGAGGTAAGGGGAGGATCCCTTGAGCCGAGGAGTTTGAGGTTGCAGTCAGCTATGATCGCACCACTGTACTCCAACCTGAGCAATAGAATGAAACCCTGTCTCTAAGAATGAATGAGTAAATAAATAACAGGTAGATTTTGTGGGAATGCAAGGATACCTTAAATATTTTTATGTCAATTTACCCCTTTTATGCTGGAGGTTGCAGTTTTTTGAATTTTGGCATGAGTAAAATATCAGACTTTGATGATGACCTTGAGCAGTAGGACATAAATAACTCCACATGCTTAGTGTTCCAATAATGGAACACTAGGCATAAGTGGATTTTAATAAATCACATCAACAGTTCAATAAGAAAAGTCATTTCTTTCCAAATTAATTTGTAGCTTAATTAATTCTCATTAAAAAACTCTAAAATTTTCCTTGAATCAAAGTTCATATAATAATAAATCAGAAAGAATAAACAAAAGCGTTTTACAAAATTAGAGATTTTCCTCCCAGATTTTAAAACAAAAGCTGAAATGAAACTGACCACTAATGAAATAAAATAGCCCAGAAGTAGATACAGGCACATATGAGAATGTGTTCTATTATCTTTGTAAAAGATTTAGAAACTAGTAGAGAGGATATGATTATCAAACGAACATGAACACTGTGCTTGGGATACTGGACACTGGGATGGTAGTGGGAAAGAAGGCATATTTGATAATTACCTTATTCCAAATACCAGAGTTAATTTCAGGTGGATTAAGAAGTATGCATTTAAAAATGGCATTAGTTTTTAAATGTTGCAAAATAGCTAACTGGTCAATAAGCATGAATAGCTTTCAGTATAAAAAGCAGTAAACATTATTTTTCATTGCTTCTTCTCACTCTTCCCAAGTGGCTGATAAGAGTGTGTTCAATGTCTCACCCCAGGAGCCTGCTCTGGAGTCAGCTGTGATGTACTGATGCCATGGAACTCCACTGCCAGTGACCCACTGCCTCCGGCCGTACACGACAGTGCCTTGACCCAACAGCCATCGAGTACTGTATGGATTTCCACCTGAGGAGAAGGCCTGGGGAGGCCACAGTGCACCACTGCACAGGGCTGTCCTGATACCTCACCCAGAAAGCCGTCTCAGACTTCAGCATTGCGGTCTTGCCCACTCTCTGCCTTAGGCTCCCAGGGGAATCCAAGACAGAAAACCAAGACACTGGCTTCCAACAGCAGAGCTCCATATTTTCCTGTTTGCTTTGCGACTATGTGTTGACTTTAAGATCTTTTTTTAAGCCCTTTGATTCAGCTAGTATTCCATGTCAACAGTTTGTCCAAAGGAAAACTGTTGGAGAGGGTAGAGGGAGGAAGGTGGGAATTATCATTTAATGCATCATTAATGCTTATTAATCTCTCATAAGCATCTTCATCTTGCAAATCCTAAGGGAAAAGTGAGTCCCTGCGGTGAGCACTAGGGACGGTCTAATTTTGGGATTGCTCAACCGTCAAGTCTGCAGGTCTTCCTTCGGCCACCTCCTTCCTGCTAAGCTCTTAGCCTACCGCAGTGCCAGTCATTCCCATTGCTTTGCAATCACAAGCCACAGGATGAGAAGTTCTGACTCAGCCATGCCATGCCCAGGTCTCTCTGAAACAATGTCTCATTAAGAATTTAGGGTTCTTCCATGGGCTTATTGACAGTTTCCCCACCCTGAAGGAGAAAGGGGCTTGAGAAAGACACCACTGGCCCAACTGTAGAGCACTGTCAGAATCGGCATGATGTGGGTTAGCAGGGATCACATCTAAACGGAGTTCAGGTAGATGAATCACTGCAGAGAAAAACCACGAGAACATTTTTGTCCTCCAAAATTTATTTCCCAGTAAATATTCAGCAAAGTAGCAAAATGACCGTAAAATAAAAAATGATTAAGGAATAGCCTTAGAAAATTCATAGATATAAAAAATTGAACAACCGACTGTGCATTTAATGGACACACGAGTTGACTCTCACTCCATTTCTGTGGTTTTTTTTTGAGCCCGTATCAAATGCATGACTATTGAGAGCCATTTATAAAGGCAAATGGAACTGGGCTTTCACTCAACTGGGCTCTAACAACCTTCTTTTATGTTTGTTCCTGATATACTCTGAACCTCAGGAAGAAGGTAAAGGAGGCGAGAGAATAGTTACGATGGAGGTGTGTTCAGTGCCTGCTCCGAAGGAGGCGATGTTCTCGTTTAATCCTGACGGCAATGTTATTCAACAGGTGTTCCCGCCGTTCAGATTTCATAACTGAGGGCCAGAGAGATTCATTTGCCAAAGCCACACCTTTACGCTAATTATTATTGGAATGCATCACAAAACCTAACTCTGTGTTGTTTGCAGCCTCTGCGTTACTTTGTCGCTATGTGCATTTCCAGATCTGCTTTGCTGCTGATTCGTGCGCTCTGACCCACTGCTGACAGGGTCTACGTTATCTTCCAATAATACTCCTTGCTGATGCTGTGTTATGTGTCATCTAACAGAAGTGACTCCTTTGAAATAAGTAAATCTTCGGCTTTTTGTTCTGTTGGTGTGATTCAAAGCAAAACAAACAAAAACAAATTTTAAAAACACAACAAAAAAGATCTGACTTCCAAATAGAACGTTTTCTTTAAGAGGCATGAAAAGCAACTATTGTTGTGTTACAGTGTTAAAAATATTCAGTTTTCTTTGACAAAAATGTGTGCTGTGTAAGCCTTGCAAACAAAAAGAACAAAAAAGAAGAATAAGCAGCCTGCTGTGTGGCATCTGAACTTTTATAAAGGTTTCCTTGTGCCAAATAAGTGCAAAGATTTAATTTACTATTAAAAACCATAAGCATATGTTATAGTTCCAGAAGAATTATTTTGTCATCAAGTGATTTTGATCTTTAGTGTCAATATTTATATTTAGATTAATTTTTATAAATGAAAATATTTTAATGGTTTAAGAAAATGAGGACAACAGGATAATACCTTTGATGACTTCTGAAAGTTATGCTTCCCTTCATGTTATATGCACATTGCCAAGAATTACTGTCAAGAGAAATGATAAAGTAAAAGTCATTTATGAAAATAAAAATCGTATGTGTGCAATTTTTTGGTAAAGGGAGACTAGGAGTGAGTAGGGATAGGGAAAGAAGTCATGGGACTGGACGGCCAGGATTCAAGCCTTCCTTCCAGTTACACTGCTCTCCCCTCCTGGCAGGTTGTCCTGACCACAGGATTTCCCAGTGCCCGCCTCCACTCAAGTGGTCGCCCAACTAAGACCAGCAGTTGTCAAAGGGAGGTACAGTGTGATTTGCCCCCCAGAGAGTATCTGACAAAGTCTGGAGATATTTTTTATTGTAACAACCAAGGGTGTGCTACCCTGGCATCTAGTGGGCACAAAACAGGGTTACTGCTATACACCCTACAATGCACAGGACAGCCTATCTTAGTCCACTTTGTGTTGCTATAACAGAATAATACAGACGGGGTGATTTATAAAGAAAAACTATTTCCTATAGCTCTAGAAACTGGGAAGTCTAAGGTCAAAGGGCCTGCATCTGGCAAGGGCCTTCTTGCTATGTCATCCCATGGCAGAAGGCAGAAGGGTAAGGAAGCAAGCATGAGAGAGAGCAAGAGAAGCCCAAACTCACTTTTATAACAAACCCACTCTTGCAAAAATGAACCTACTCCTATGATGACAATGTTAATCCATTCAAAAGGGTGAAGCCCTCAAGACCTAAATTCTCACCTTCCAATACTATTGCATTGGGGATTAAGTTTCTAACACATGAACTTTGGGTGACATTCAAACCATAGCAGCTCCCTACAACAAAGATTAACCCAAAATGTCAATAGTGGTGAGGTGGAGAACCCTGGGTTAGATCCTGGAGGTAAACTTGGACATCAGTGGAGAAGCCCCGTCAACCTCTAGGGGGATTGTGTCGCTTAGCAGAAAGCAGTGACTTTCAATCTTTCGCAGGTTCAGTGGAGGTGGTTACATCTCTGAGGCTGGCATGCCCAGAAAACTCAAGCCCACACTGAACCCTGTCACCCTCAATAGGAATATGAACCTTCCACTAACCTAAAATAAATGAGTAATACATAAATAGATAATAAAATAAATAAATAGAAGCCAAGAGCCTTCTCTGCCTGGTGGCTTTATGCAGTAAAGCCAGTATAGCAACATGAGTGGGCGTCAGCATCTTTCCGGAGATTCTTATCGAAGGAATCTCAGGAACAGCAAACATTCCAGCGTGTTGAAAGACAGACTGCTGGGCTCCACCTCAGTGTTTCTGTGTTTTGTTTTGTTTGAGATAGTGTCTCTCTCTGTCACCCAGGCTGGAGTGCAGTGGCGCATACTGTAAGTTGAGAATAGTCACTTAGGAAATCTCGGGCCATAGACACTGCTGCTGGGCAGCTGCGTGGAATGGAGATGCAGAGCATGTGGGCAGCACTAACTCCCTTGCAGCTTGTCAGAGGAAGACACATGGCAGGAAAACAGGTATCCATCACAAGCACCAAGGACTGCTGGGGCACCAAGATTTGTGGTTCAAACTAGAGGCCCAGGAAAAGCTGGGAAAACATCCCCATTTGGCAACAGGGAAAGGGAGGAAGGGCAGTCTCCATCATTAGATGCCTGACATGTGCCATGCACTACTGAGTCCTTATACATCAATTAAGCTTTACAATCTTTGAGGAAGTTCACAGCAACCCCACTTTATACCCAAGAAAATTAGGCCCTAAATGAAATTGGTGAACAGGGCAGCATTTTCTAGAACCAAAGTTTCCCTAAACTAATAGTAAGACTGGATCGCATCTGGTTAAAATGAGACTTTTCCTACCATAATTTAATATAAAGAAAGTACCTCAGGTTATTAAAACAAAAAACACATTATTAGTGACTGTCCACAAAGAGGAACACTGCTGGCTGGCGACAAGGACTCCCTCCTTGACCAAATTAGTCAGGCTTCTCTGAGTCCCCTTCTCAACTAGGCCTTGTCCTTAGCCTGCCAACACCAGTTTTGCAAGTCAGTTTAGTAAGAACCCCCACCCTTAATATCTAATCAGGTTCCTCTTAATAGTTTTCTATCCACTGATTTCCTCATCCAGCCCACTGGCTAAAAGTCCCCAGCCATCTTTGCTATATTCAGAGTTGACTTCGGTTACACGCTGAAGTCTCTCTTCCCTACTGCAGTAGCTCAAATAAAATCTGTCTTGCCATTTTTAAAAAGTATCCAGTGCAATTTCTCTTTGACAGTGGCTTAAGGTGAAAGGGAAATTTGTCACCATAGCCAATTTTGTGCCATTTAAGCTTTGAGTATAAAAACATATGGCCTATTTAAAATAAAGAAGAAAAGGGGTAAATTTATTCTTGGTCCTCAACAGCTAATCTGTGAAGGAGTAAATATCTAGCGGCTTCAACCGTTAAAGTGTCTCCTCTTAAGGAAAAAAAGATGCATCCCCCGGAGGAGGAAGCCGCCATTTGCATAAGGTCACTAGTATACTAACCACGCATCATTCCTGTCTATAAAAGCAGGTCTTGTGAGGCTCTCAGAAAGACAGTGTATCTGACTAGTCTGACTCCTCCACCACTAATCCGAATGAAATTTCTGTGGGATTGCAGACCAAGATTTTCATACACACATCCACTCACGGCCTATCCTTCACAGCATAAAATTGAAATGCAAAGCTTCTCAGGCAGGAAACATCTGGAAGAATGAGTTTGAATTCCACCTTCGGTTTGGAATTGAATTGTATTTTTGTTTGTTTGGCTTTCTCTCTTAAGCCGTGTACTCAGAAAGGAAAACAAAAGAGTTCAATACGGCCAGGAATATTTGCTGTTTGTCACGGATGAAACCTGGTAATAAGATATTTGGGGGGATTTTTTAAGGAACTCCATGGCCAGAAATCAATCGGAAGCTAATATTCAGGCTATGCATACACTTTTCAAGGCCGTTCTGTTGTCTCTATTAAATCTTGCTTCTCCTGTGGGAACGTCTTAGTCAACTGAAATTGCTTTTCTAAAAGCCCCGCGAACTCCATCTGCTCTGCCTCTCTGTCCACTGTCTTCTCTGTTGGCGTGATTTTTGACTATCTGAATATAGAGCAAATGAAAAATGTTAAAGATCTTTTCTACAACCGGGCGCGTGGCTCATGCCTGTAATCCCCGCACTTTGGGAGGCTGAGGCGGGCAGATCACCTGAGGTTAGGAGTTTGAAACCAGCCTGACCAATATGATGAAACCCTGTCTTTAAAAAAAAAAAAAAAGATATTTTCTACAAATATCAAAGGCTTTTTATTCAAATTGGCTTAGAGATAAATGAGTATATCTGAAATTCCTAGAAATATAGGAACTCACCTAAATGCTTTTCAGGTTTACATGACTTGAGTAAATCTTTAATAACTAAGACTAGTTTAAAATTGTCAGTCTAATGAGAACATTGGTGTCTTCTGACTTGTCAACAATACTCATGTACTTAACTGTAAGGTTCTTGCTTTGTCACGACTGCCTGACATGCATGTGCCATTGAACGAATTAAATACATGTCACTGAAATAAAAGTTTATAAATGTACTTCTTAACAATAATTATATTTTATAATATGTCTGCTTTTAACAGAGTCCCAAATCTCTTTGGTAACCTACCCTTAGAGTTTTTCTAAGTTAAATTTTAAATCTAGATCATTTCCAAGTAAGGCAAAATACTGAAACATTAATTGTTGAACATAAATTTTACAGTATATACACTTCAGCATCTCATTTTCATACCATATCAAAAAGCTAAACATATTTGAGTCTCTTAATATATAAAGCAGTAATCCACATACGCCACTTGCCCAAGGACACTTGCCTCACACCAGCTGTCTCCACCAAAAAGCTAATGCCAACTCCTGCAGCAGCCCCCATAACTAATGGTCCTTGTTTCAAAACAGCTTATGTGGACTTCTCCTTTGTGTCTTTAAAAGCTTTCCCCTTTCCCTAAACCCCCTGGAGGTACCTCTGATCCATCATAGCACGTATATCTTCACAGCATGCATATCTTGGATTGCAGTCTCCTGCTATTCCCAAATAAACTCTGCTTTGGAAAGTCAGTCTCTCGATTGCTCATTTTATGCTGACAACTACCATTAGTGTGCCTGGCACAGTAATGTTTGCTAAACATTAAGAGCAAACAAGCTAACATTTAAATGGTCAAACACAGACCAGGAGCAGGAGGGTAAAGAGAGCAACGCCGGTAGACCATGTGAAATCCTCTCCAGGCAGGCATTCCCGAGCCAGAATTCTGGTTTCCTCATCTTCCCACCCACACCCCATTCCCATCAGATGGCAAGAAATGTAAGACAGTAAAGACAGTCCAGCTACATCCAAGTCATGTGTATTGATCTTTCACAAAGGGTATTCTAATCATTGAAATTTTGATAAAACGCACTGAAGTACAGGAGACATTTGGTGTGTTTCTTTAAAAATCACTTCTTACATGACAGCCGCTCTATTTTTCTCCTAGGGAAAGAGCTTCCCATGTAAAATTTGCATTTTACAGAACAGTCGGCTGTGCGAGCCTTCTGTCTCTACAACTGAGTTGTAATTAGGATAACGTGCAGGTAAATGGAGTTGCATTTTAAATAGCTTTCTTGGGGCTGAGAAAGTTACATATGCACTTCAAATACTAGAAACCTCAAAAAAGTTATCAGAAGTATCCAGCTTAGTGAAACCAAGTTTAAGATAGTTTTTAAAAAATGTTTTATATCAAAATTGTTATGTTAGGTAAAGATGCAAGATTTAAGGCACTGTTTCTTAAACTTTAATGTGCAAACAACTTCTGATTCAGCAGGTCTGGGTTTCAGCCTAAGATGCTGCACTGATGACAACTCCCACGTGCTGCCAATGCTGCCAGCCACACTTTGAGCAGGAAGGCTCAACAGAGTTCCTCAAGGGGCCCCCTGAGGAATGGAGGCCGGTTTCCCACAGTGACGGCCTGTTTACTGATGCCTCCTTTGCGACTTTTCCTCCCTTCCTTCTTTCACTTCACCCACCCTCAGTATTTTTCCTAGGATTGCTTCCCAAATGAACAACTCAACTCAGAGTGTGCTTTGGGAGAAAACCCAGACTAAGACATGCCCTGCTCTCCGTGTGTATTTGCGTATCTTTCTCCTGCACTGGCCCAAGAGCTTCTTGAGGAACTGGGTTCCATTTTTCCCACACAGAGACTGGCACAGAGCAGGTGCTGAAATGAGTTTTGTTCACCAAGGGTGGCTGTGGTTACCTCTGTCCATGTGCCTGAACTGCATGAAGGTCATGCACAGCAGGGGAACAGTCTCTCTCATGCCTATCCTGAAACTGGGGGTGAGGGTCCCCCAAAACTGAAGTGTGGGAGGAATTCCAACACCAAGATGAAGGACCAGGAGGCTCTGTCAACCTCTGCTTTACCTTCACTCCTCCTTCAGAGAGGGTGATATAACCCCAGGCAGTAATGACTGGTCCAGGGACCTGCTCCCCAGAGTCTGGTACAAGCCCATGTATATCCAGACTCTCATGACCCATGAGGCCCGACAAGACACAGCATCAACTTTGGCTTCATCAAGCCGTGCCATTTTAAATACCATCTCTGGGCTGAGTGAGAGTCAACATAGAGTTCATGAATACCATTGCCTTCTCCCGCCGTCACTGGCAAACCAAGTAGAGCTTGAAGTGCTCGTTCTTTTTGTGGATTTATCTGAACATAGCTCCTGTGTGTAGTCGTGATCCCTTTTTTTCTCTGAGTGGATCCCTCCCCTTCCTCCTTTAACCAACAAAAAACCAGAACTTGGAGAACACAAAGGGTAGAGCAGTTTTCCAAAGTGGAGTCTAGTCTACGCATGGGGTATAGAAGATGGTCAATTAGGAGCAAGTAAAAGAAAATATTAGAACTTTTATTTGTTTCTTTTAATCTGAAAGATTTACCAATATTAAAAAATGTGGGGCCGGGCACGGTGGTTCACGCCTGTAATCCCAGCACTTTGGGAGGCCAAGGCGGGTGGATCACGAGGTCAAGAGATCGAGACCATCCTGGTCAATGTGGTGAAACCCCGTCTCTACTAAAAAATATACAAAAAATTAGCTGGGCACGGTGGTGCGTGCCTGTAATCCCAGCTACTCAGGAGGCTGAGGCAGGAGAATTGCCTGAACCCAGGAGGCGGAGGTTGCGATGAGCCGAGATCGCGCCATTGCACTCCGGCCTGGGTAACGAGCGAAACTCCGTCTCAAAAAATAAAAAAATAAAAATAAAAATAGAAAATGTGGATAGCTGAGAGTAGGTACATGTAAATAATTTATAAATAAATATGTATTTTGGGAGTATATGGTCAAACAGTTTTTACTGATGGGGTGTGTGGCTTAAAAGGTTTGAAAGCCACTAACAGAAGAGCTAGCGAGCTTCTGATGACTCACATTCCCCCTCAAGCTTGTTCTTATCCCTACCCCTGTATGGGGTAGTGCTAATTCTTTAGATCTGACTCAGCGTGTAAAGGGCAGACAGAAGAAGGGCAGAGGTGGGGAGGTAATCCAGAGAGCTCCTAACCCATTGGTGACCCTCAAAAGTGAATTCAGTCCTCGGATGTGTGTTGTGCCAATCCTTTCATGAAAAGTTTCTGTCAATCTGTGTCTTCCTTGTTCTCCTCCCCAGGCCAGGGAGAGGATGTCTACTTACTATCCAGCTACTTTAACTTCAGTTCTAAAGGACAGGAGCTAATCCCTGCCCAGCAATAAACCAGTGGGTTGCCTTGAGGTTTGGGCTTTCCAATCAAGTGTATCTGTGAAATGGGCAAGGTTCAATCTTTCTGCTATCAGAGGTAAGAGCCACATGGCATTGTGAGGCAAGTGAACGAGGTAACAGACTCCTCCTCTATCCAGCTCTGCCTCTATGTTTACAGTGTTCAAAGTTAGCCAGGCAGGGGTGGCAGCAGCTTACAAGCCCAGCAACCCAAGAACATCCGTGAAGCCTACTTGTGCAGGAAAACTGCTCTGAGCATCTGTACATCTGTTAATTATTAAGACCTTCCACGAGCCCAGAGAGTCTGAAGCCTGCCACAATTAGAAAAATTTGGCATGCCCTTGGCACTTCCCAGATGGCTCCTTCAAGTGTGCCAATTACTCAGCCTTGCACTGTTCAGGGAGGTGTGGGAGCCGAGGCTGAGCGCCTAAGGGCCTCAGAGCTGTGAAAGCCACCTTCTCTATATGCCATCCCACACGACGAGGAACACTGCTGGCCTAGAGCCATGACCTGCCGTAAGAACGAAGCATGGTGGTGAGGTGGCAGGATGATAAGGCATGTAACCGCTGTCCTCATTCACTGAGCACTGTGGTAATTACTTAATCGAAGGTAAGAGGGCTACTCGTAGCCAGTGGTCGTAGTAAATGTTTTCTACTGTACTTCTATCTTCAACGTGCCCTTTTCTGCTTCCTAGTAATGACAATAGTTTGCAATTTCAGAGCCTGTCCTTTCTGATTTATTCTTCTCTGCTATTGCCTTCACTTCAGGACAAATCCACTGGGCAGTCAGAAAGGCTTTTAAAGACAGCCTTTAAAATGGGAAGGCAAGGCAAGCATGCTTTTCTTGATAAACAGAGGCTACGTGTAAAGAATGCTCCACTGTGGACAGACTCTATGAATGAGCATTTTTACCCTATTTGTAATTTGGGTCTTTGTAGAGACACTCTGGTGGTGAATGGGGTGTTCGTCTAGGTCTACTGGGCTGAGGTTCCTCTTTGTCTTTAAATGACTCGGTTATTCTCTTTCCTGTGTCCAAGCTCATCACTTTGAGCTGCTGAAATGCTGACTGTCTGGACACAACAGCTTCTGCTGACGTCACTCAGCTAGACATCAGCTTGGTGCCCACTGATTACTGAACTTTCTGATGACAAAGGAGTAAGTCAGCACTTTGGGAGGCCGAGGCGGGTGGATCATGAGGTCAAGAGATCGAGACCATCCTGGTCAACATGGTGAAACCCCGTCTCTACTAAAAATACAAAAAATTAGCTGGGCATGGTGGCACGTGCCTGTAGTCCCAGCTACTCAGGAGGCTGAGGCAGGAGAACTGCCCGAACCCAGAAGGCGGAGGTTGTGGTGAGCCGAGATCACACCATTGCACTCCAGCCTGGGTAACAAGAGCGAAACTCCGTCTCAAAAAAAAAAAGAAAAAAGAAAAAAAAAGGAGTAAGTCACCCCTTTTGGCTTGAAACAGTCAGGATTCTGCTTCCCTTGGCCCCCACTCTTCCTTGATTGCAGGTGAAATGGACTTCTCATCTAACACTCAAAAGGCAAATGTAAATGTGGTTGGAAAGCCTGTTCCAAGCATTGTCAGAGCTGCACTGTAACCTACAGAGTTTTGGATCCTGGCAGGTCCCGATTTGTCCTCTAAGGGTCACAGACTTTTCAAGCTAAGACCTTGTTAAACTCTGTATCTTACCACATTGCTTTCAGTCTCTTGGAATACCTCCCTGTGATACTGAAATCCTGCCCAATTCTTCAAGAATGCTCAGCTCAAAATGTTACCGCTATCGTGTCCCTGACCTCTTCCGAGCCCAGGAATATCCTGGCATAACCCAGATGATTGAGGTGGGTAGGCTTCATGGCACTCAAAATCTACGTTAGAACCTACACTTGGTTCAAACTCCTAATTCTATTTTCTGTGAAGCCCAAAGTCCTTCCAAAAAGCATATGAATTCATACTTAGAGATCAACGGTTTCTGGTCTTTGCTTCCTTGTTGCAGCCTCTGTCTTGTACCATATCAATCCAGACAGGAAACTCAAACCATTCACCATTTTCACTCACTGCAACAACAAAGAAAACAATCCGTAGTAGTAGACCTCAATGAAGGACAGACAGGCAGAGCCGGAAGAAGCAGAGGAGAGGGGCACACATAGCCTGTTTCTGTCTCTTCCTGCTGCTGTGACAGAATGCCTTAGACTGGGTAATTTACAATTAATACAAATGTATTTCTCATAGTTCTGGAGGCTGGGAAGTCCAAGATCAAGGCATGTCTGCCAAGGGCTCACTCTCTGCTTCCAAGATGGTACTTTCTCCCTGTGTCCTCACATGGCGGAAGAGCATGAAGGGACACACAGACTCCCTCAGGCCCTTTTATAAGGGCATGAATCCCATTCAGGAGGGCAGAGTCCTCATACCCAACCACCTTCTAAACACCCTATTAATATTATTGCATTGGCAATTAAGTTTCCATATGAATTTTGGAGGGAGACATTTAGACCACAGCATTCCACTCCTAGCCCCTCAAATTTATGTTATTCTCACATACAAAATACACTCATTCCATTTCAACAGCCCCAGAAGTTTTAACTTTTTCCAACACCAACTCAAAAGTCTAAAGTCCAGACTCTCATCTAAATCAGATATGGGTGAGATACAATCCATCCTCAGGCAAATTGCTCTCCAGCTGGGAGCCTATAAAATCAAACAAGTTATGCACTTCTAAAACACAATGGTAGACAGGCATAGGATAGACATTCCCATTCCAAAAGAGGAAAACAGGAAGAAAACAGAACTGGTCCCAAGTAAAAGGGAAAATAACATTAAATCTTAACGCTCTAGAATAATCTTCTTGAACTCCACGGCCCAACTCCTGGGCACACTGGAGTTGGGCCCCCAAGGCTCCAGGCAACACCACCCCCACAGCCCGGCTGCAGCCCACACCACAGCTCTCAGACATTAGAGTCTCACGCCTGCAGCTCTCCCAGACTGGAGGTGCACACTGGTGACTCTATAGTTCTGGGGTTTCAGGGGTGGCTCTGCTTCCATGGCACAACTAAGCACTCCCCTAGTGGAGCTATCTGTCATGGCCACACCCCTCTGGCAGTTCTCTGCCCGAGACTCCTGGCTCTTCAGGGCATCCATTGAAATCCAGGTGTAGGCAGCCATGTGCACATAACTCATACTCCCTGTGTACCTATAGAGTTAGCACCACATGGACACCTGTGCCTTCCAGAGAGGTGGCCTGAGCCACACCCGGGCCCACTGTAGCCACACCTGTGGGGACCGAAGAGTGTTGCAACTGAATGTGGGGAGAAGAGGCCTGAGGCAGCACTGGGCAGCAAGCCCCAGAGTCCCACTCCTCCTCCACATTTCTAGTATTTCATACAGGCTTGTTCTCTAACCACCTCCCAAACCAGGCCCAGGGCAAGAGTGGGGCTGAAAGTAGGTGGGGGAATTGGAGGCAGACTCAGAGACTAAGCAGAAAGAGCAGAGAGGAGAAAAGAAGAGTGTGAAGAGGCCCCAGGTTTCCTCCAGTACTGCAGGAACATGGCTAAAAGAGTAGAATAGATTTGGGGAAGAGTAATTACTTTGCTTTGCTCTGAAATCTGCTCAAAAGATTGCTTGAACTGATTTTGGAATCTCCATACTTTTTAATTGGGTGACTTAAAGATACCTAAAATTATCATCCTTAGTAATTAAAAGATCATGGACTGGTTGTGGCATTTCTGCCGCTATTTGCATCTTAGCATCCCAGCTACACAACACGGTGCCTGAATTTATGGTTGACCACGTGTAACTTTATAACCTTCTGGCTCAAGCATCAAGACAAATCTCATTCCTTATGTTTTTCCTGCTAATGGATCAGTGATATCCCCACAGTTAATTATAGCAATTATACAGAAAATAATGTGTTTACTTTAAAAAGTCAGAGTTGGCTTTTGAACTGGTAGCTTTGATAAATACACAGCTGCTTGTAAGAGGGTAAAGGTCTTCACTCTTTATTACCTATGAGAAAGAGGTACATGAAATCCCTTTCTGCAATTATCATAAAAAATTCTACTGAAGATAGTGTCTATTATATTGCTGGGGATCCTTTATTTATTTTGGAATTATACTCCAAAAAGCAATGACATTGCCCTCCAAACTCATTATTATTCCTGATAGCTCCACAAATTCTCTTGTTTCTATTAAGGAGTGTTATTATTTTAAAAGCCTAAAATTCACAATTAGGCAAGAGAAAAAAATAAGAGGCATCCAAATAGGAAAAGAGGAATTATCAAGTCAAATTATCTCTCTTCACTGATAGTATGATTCTATACCTAGAAAACCTAAAGACTCTACCCAAACGTTCCTAGACCTGATAAACTACTTCGGCAAAATTTCAGGACACAGAATCAGTAGCATTTCTGTATATCAATAGCGTTCAAGTGAGAGCCAGCTCGAGAACACCATCCCATGTGTGACAGCCACGCGGAAAAGCAAAACAAAGCCCTGAGGAGGTAGAGATCGCCGCAGGAGAGCTACAGAACGCTGCCTTTTTTTTTTTTTTTTTTTTTTGAGACGGAGTTTCGCTCTTGATACCCAGGCTGGAGTGCAATGGCGCGATCTCGGCTCACCGCAACCTCCGCCTCCTGGGTTCAGGCAATTCTCCTGCCTCAGCCTCCTGAGTAGCTGGGATTACAGGCACGCGCCACCATGCCCAGCTAATTTTTTGTAATTTTTAGTAGAGACGGGGTTTCACCATGTTGACCAGGATGGTCTTGATCTCTTGACCTCGTGATCCACCCGCCTCGGCCTCCCAAAGTGCTGGGATTCCAGGCGTGAGCCACCGCGCCCGGCTCTGCTTTAACTGAGGAGGTAGAGATCGCCACAGGAGAGCTACCGAACGCTGCTTTAAAATCAGACGATATTAGCAAAGGGAAAACATGCCATGCTATGGACTGGGAAAACCCGTACTGTTGAAATGTCCATGCTGCACAAAGAAGTCAATAGATTTAACGGCATTCTTATCAAATTGCCAATGTCATTCCAATAATTAGAAGAAAACTGCAAAAATTAATTCAGAACCAAAAAGAACCCAAAATCGTGTTTTCTCACCCTGTCTCCATGAAGTATTCATTCCTAAATGAAGTGCTTAGTACTTATTCATATTTATTAAACAATTGTATTTACATAATTGTCCTCCTTTGCCTCCCTTTCTCAAAAATGTTTTTGCTGTAGAATAGTTTCCTTATCATTTTTTTTAACTCAAGGGGAAGTTTGAATGCATTTTCTTCTTGCTGGTGGCTTATTGCCTCCAAGTTTACACAAACAGAAATGATCTGAGATTCTCCTTGGTCTCATCAGGATTTGGAACTAGCTTCCTCCGCTACGTTGGCCCTGTCCCCCTCATCCTGACATCATGATACCACTGAGTACAGCTCTGAGGTTGTCAGGCCACTGTGTTCAACTGTCCTCTGCTGGTGTCGGCCCCTCCCAAACCCAGGCTCTAGGATGCACACTTCCTTCCCTTGGCTTCCAAGAAACCACCATCGCATGGCTTACTTTCTTTCTCAGTGATCACACTGGCAGTGGCTGAGCAGAGAAGGAGCCAGCAAAGGACTTGTAAATTGTGTGACCAACGACATGAAAGGAAACCAAGAGAGGGTCCTATCACAGAAGCCAAGAGAGAAGAGTTCAGTTTGTCAAACACTGTGGAAAGGGTGCAGTAAAATAGTGACAGTGAAATGGCACTGGATTGGCAATATGGAAATCAAGTCGACTTGGGTAAGAATAAGCTCAGTGCAGCAGTGGAGACAGAAGCCTGTTTGGTGGGGCGGAGGAAAGGTGGGTCAGAAGCACTGGCTAGAGACAGTGACTACAGACAACCCTTTGGAAGAAGAACAGAGAAATGGGGCCTGGAAATGTAAGGATATAAGGTGAAGGGAAGTTGTTGCTTTTGTTAAGATGCAAGATTCTAGAAAATATCTGCATCCTGATGGAACTAATACTGTAGAGAGAGGGACATTATACATGCAGGAGGGAAAGGGGACATCTACAGGAGTAATATCCTTGAGAGGGCAGAAGAGAAAAACAGGGACCCTTCGTCCACTGCAACAAGTCACAGGCAGAGAGTGGGGATACAAATGTGGGGAAATTTGGGGATCTGGTGGCTGAACGATGTTTGTTTCTATCTGATTGTTTCTATTTTCTCAACAAAGTATGGGCAAGGTCACCAGCTGAGAGTAAACATGGGCGGAAAGTTGAGTTTTGAAGAGAGAAATGTATGAAATCGTCACTGCGGAGAGTAAGAAAAAGGACATCCTAGGAGGTGCATTAAGAAGTATGGCACTGACGTCCACGTTAGGGCTTTGGGTTCGTCACGTGTGCAACTGTGGAGGACGTGGATGCAAGCATGAATGCAAGGCCACACAAAGTGGATGGAAGAGTTGTGGAACCAAAGAGAGCTAAAATAAAAAATTTCAAAAAAAAAAAAAAGTACGGCACTGACGTCCCGTTTGAGATTTGTGGTCCTGAATTTAAAATGCGGCCAGATCATAATGGAAATACTGCGTGTAAAGCACTTAACCCCGATCTGGTACACAGTGCATACTCACCAAACGCAAGCTCTTACTGTTCTGCCACATGAATATTTATTGTCTGTTTGCTTACATGAGGTCCAATCCTTTCAAAAAAAAAGAGCCTGAATCTCAGGTGAGGCTGTTTCACCAGCATCGCAAATCCATTATGTACAGAAATTGTTTCCAATAAAGTGAGAAGGTCAAATGTAAAAGTCTCGCAAACGTAGACCCAGTGGCGTAAGAAACTGATGAAACATGAAGTACATTATATCAATTAAGTAAAATTCTATGAGGACACAGCACCAAGGTTTACATCCCAGCATAGCTGTTGTCAGACCTTCCCACAGCCCTGTAAGGTAAGGGCATGGTTGGTTTGGAATTACACACCATGATGGAAAGACTATGATGTGGGTATATTGTATATTAAAAAAGATGGCTCAGTTAATAGAGTAATAGAATCAATAAAGTAGCTCTTATATTAAAGTGAGCTAAGAAAAGAATTCAGATAAACTATTATTACATTCCAAATATCAGCATAAATTTAGGACTTGGAAAGGTCACTCCTCTATCCCCAAAATGAGAGGTAAAAACTTCTGTGTCATCCCATTTCCAGAAATGGTATGAGATAATATAAAATGAAGCCTTAATTCCCACACTGTGGTCGCTGGCCCCTCCCTCACTGTGGAAAAAACAAAACAGGGGGCGGGGTGTCCTTGGAGAAGAGAACCAGGTAATCAATTAAAATCAAATGCTTTTATGCATGTATTGAGATGACACAGAGCTGTGTCATCTATTTACCGGTGTACTGGGGGAGGAATGGATCGGTCTCTTTGGAATATAATGGTGCTTCATGTCTGTAGTTATTACAGAAAAGTCTCAACAAAATGACACAATGTAACTTTTAAATGTATGTTATCAGCACCATTTCAAAGAGCTTTTGGAAGGCAGCTGGCTATTGACTATGATGTCTGCTTTTCTTTGACACACTGTCTCACCTCCACATGAGAGATGCAAGGTCTCCACTTCCCTTCTGAGACTCTCAAGGACTCTCCAACCTTATTGACTAAATGGGAACTCTTGAAAATGACCCTGGTTGTACCAGGGTTTTAAAAGTTGTCATTTTGGCCAGGCGTGGTGGCTCACGCCTGTAATCCTAGCACTGGGAGGCTGAGGTGGGTGGTTCACCTGAGGTCAGGAGTTCAAAAACCAGCCTGGCCATCATGGTGAAACCCATCTTTAAAAAAAAAAAAAAAAGAAAAAAATTTTTTAATTAAATTTTTTTATATTATTAAAAAAAAGTTGTCATTTTAAGCTGAGCAACATAGCTCACACATGTAACCCCAACACTTTGGGAGGCCAAGGTGGGAGGATCTCTTGAAGCCAGGAGTTCTAGACCAGCCTGGGCAACATGTATAGACCGTATCTCTACAAAAAATTTAAAAATTAGCCAAGCATGGCAGCATGCTCCTGTGGTCCCAGCTACTTGGAAGGCTGAGGCAGGAGGATTCCTTGAGCCCAGGATCCTGAAGCTACAGGGAGCTGTGATTACACTACTACACTCCAGACAGAGCAAAACCCTGTCTCTAATAGAAGTTAATTAAAAAAGAAACCTGTCATTTGGATGTGCGTGGATTTGGGATACGCAGGGTTATGCAGCTACTGGCTGGTGAGCACTGTCAGGCCTCCGTGTGCAAGCCCAGACCCAGAAAGCCTAAAGTCCTGCCCAACCTGTAAACCCAACTCCCATCCCGCCGCCCTTCACTAACGCCCTTTTCGGCCCTAGCACACCTGCACCCAGGTGAATAAACAGCCATGTTGCTCACACAAAGCCCGTTTGGGGGTCTCTTCATTCAATGCGTGCATTTTAACAAACGCTTCTCTCCTTTTTTTCTCTGAAATAGCAGAATCCTTATGTTAAATTCTTACATATTAAATTCCAAATCTTTACCTCCAATTATACTAATATGGTTACTTATGATCAGTTTTCCTAGTATTTCTAGGTTAATAATATTATTTCATTTTTTATTTTTATTTTTTAATAAAGAAGACAGGCTTTCACCATGTTGGTCAGGCTGGTCTTGAACTCCCGACCTCAGGTGATCCGCCCGCCTCAGCCTCCAAAGTGCTTGGATTACAGGTGTGAGCCACCATGCCCAGCCGATATTATTTTAATACATGGCTGATTTGATTTATCAATATAAGATATTAAAGTAAAAGTAAAAATAAAATTTACTGGGTTTTAGCCTTTTTGTTTACTTTTTCTAACAGTTTTATTGAGATATAATTCACATACTATATAATTTACCCATTTTAAATGTAGAATTCAATAGTTTTCAGTATATTCAGAGAGTTGTATAACCATTAGCAGTCATTCCCCATTTCCCTGAAACACATCCGTAACCCTACACAACCATTAGCAGTCATTCCCCATTTCCCTGAAACACATCCGTAACCCTACACAACCATTAGCAGTCATTCCCCATTTCCCTGAAACACATCCGTAACCCTACACAACCATTAGCAGTCATTCCCCATTTCCCTGAAACACATCCATATCCCTACACAACCACTCATCTCTCTTCTGTCTCCATATATTGGACAATTTTGGACAATTCATATAAATGGAATCATATAGCATGTAATCTTTTGTGATCGGATCCTTTCACACTTAGTATAGTGTTTTTCAAAGGTCATTCATGTTGTAGCATGCATCAGCTCTTCATCCCTTTTTATGACTGAATAATTTCATTGTATGTACATAGTATATTTGCTTTATCCAAACTGATAAACATTTTGGCCATTTCCATTTTTGGCTATTATAAATAATACTGTTATAAACATTCATATACAAGTTTTTGTGAGCACCAAGTTTTTCATTTCTATTGGGTGATGAGTCATATGCTAAATCTGTTTAACCTTTTGAGGGTCTGCCAGATGGTCTTCGAAAGTGGCTATAGCATTTTACATTCATACCAGCAGCATATGAATGTTTCACTTTTTCTACATCCTCATCAACACTTGTTACTTTCTGTCTCTGACTGTAGCCCCCCTACTGGGTGTGAAGTGGCATATCATTGTGATTTTAATTGGTATTTCCCTGAGAGCTAATGATGAGTATCTTTCCTGTGCTTGTTGGTTACTGTATATCTTCTTCAGAGAAATGCCTATTCAAATCTTTTGCCTATTTTTTAATTGGGCTATTTTTTTATTACTGAGTTGTAAGAGTTCTTTATGTATACTAGGTACAACTCTGTTATCAGATATGTGATTTGCAGATATTTCTTCACATTCTGTGGGTTCTTTTAACTTTCTTGATGATATCCATTGAAGCATAAAATTTTTAATTTTGATATACAATTGTCAATTTTTTTCTTTTATTGATTATACTTTGGTGAAATATATAAGGAACCACTGCCTATTCTAAGGTCATGAAGATTTATGCCTATATTTTTTCTTCTTCTTCATCTTTTTTTTGACATGGAGTGTTACTCTGGCACCTGGACTGGAGTGCAATGGTGCAATCTTGGCTTACTGCACCTCCACCTCCGAGTTCAAGCCATTCTCCTGCCTCAGCCTCCCAAGTAGCTGGGACTACAGGCATGTGCCACCATGCCTAGTTAATGTTTGAATTTTTAGTACAGATGGGATTTCACCATGTTGGCCAGGCTGGTCTCGAACTCCTGACCTCAAGTGATCCTCCCACCTTAGACTCTCAAAGTACTGGGACTGCAGGTGTGAGCCACCTATGCCTTTGCTTTTTCTAAGAGTTTTATAGTTTTGGCTCTTACATTTCAGTCTAAAATTCATTTGAATTATTATTTCCATATGGTGTGAGATAGTGGTTCAACTTCATTCTTTTGCATGTTAATTTTCAATTGATCACCAGTGGTTGAAAAAATTATTCTTTTCCCTACTGAATCCTCTTGTCATTCTTGTCAAAAGTCAAATAAGGGTTTATTTCTGGACCCTCAATTCTATTCCATTGACCTAGATGTCTATCCTTATTCCAGTACCACATTCTTGACTAATATAGCTTTGTAGTAAGTTTTGAAATCAGGAAGTGTGAATACAACAATTTAGCTCTTCTTCTGGCTATTTTGGGTCTCTGACACTTCCATATAAATTTTAGAATCAGCTTGTCAGTTCTGCAAAGAAGCTAACTGGGATTTTAATAGGGATTGTGTTGAACTGGGAGGTCAATCTGGGTAACACTGCAATCTTAATGATAGTGAGTCTTCTAATCCATGAACATGGGATGTGTTTCCATTTATTTATTTGATCCATTTGTTTGACTACTTTCAAGAATGTTTTGTAGTTTTATGAGTTTTACAATTATTCTGCTAAATTTATTCCTAAGTATTCATTATTTTGATGCTATTGCAAACTATTTCTTTTTTGTCATATTTGCTTTCAGCACTATTAAATACATTAGAAAGCTTTCCATCTTTTTCTATGCCTTAGAACATTTTATTTACTGTACAAGACTTAGTGTTTGGTAAACATGACTGTAAAACTATTTGGGCCAGATTCCTTTTTTAGGAAAGAATATTTTTCTACCTTCTACCTCATAAATTAATTATAGGAGTTTATAACAAATCATCCTTTGCATCTAGGTTTTTAAATTGATTCCTGTAAAGAATTATAATTTTTAAAAAGTCATTTGTATCTAGAGATATGTTTCCTTCTTATTATCAAGGTTATATTTACAAGCCTTCTCTTTTTTCTTGATCACAATTCCCAAAAGTTTGTCTATTTTAACAGTATTTTAAAAGAAGAAAATTTGCTTTTTTAACTTATCAGCAAATTATTTTTCATGTTTTCTCAAAAGCACAAATTTTCCCCTAATGCTGCTTTGGCTGCATCCCGTAAGTTTTGATATGTAGCCCTTACATTTTTAAACTAAATTCTTAATACAGTTATTTCAATTTTGATTTGTCACTTAATCTAATAATTGCTTAGAAGTTGTTATGCTCACATTTTTGTCATATTTGCTTTTAGCATTATTTAATAAGCTGAAAAGCTTTCCATCTTTTACTATGCTTTGAAACATTTTACATAATGAAGAATTCTTGATGTTTGATAAACTTGATGGTAAAACAATTACTCCAGGTTCCTTTCTTCAGATGAAATATTTTTTAAATTTAAAATTTTTTAATTTTCTAAGTAAATATTTTCCTATAGATACCACTTTTTTTTTGGACAGGGTCTTGCTCTGTTGCCGAGGCTGGAATGTAGTGGTATGAACTCAGCTCACTGCAACCTCCACCTCCCATATTCAAGCAATTTTCCTGCCTCAGCCTCCTGAGTAGCTGGGATCACAGGTGTGCACTACCACGCCTGGTTAACTTTTATATTTTTAATAGAGATGGAGTTTCACTGTGTCGCCAAGCTGGTCTTGAACTCTTGACCTCAAATGAGCCGCCTGCCTCGGCCTCTCAAAGTGCTGGGATTATTGGTGTGAATCACCACGCCCAGCCTCTCTGTAGCTACCTTTTAAAATTAATAACTAATTTATTAAATTCTGGTGAAAAACTATGTTCTATATGATTTCTATATTTTAAATTTTGTGGAGGTTTCTCTTTATAAAATATGGTTGTTTGAAAACAACTGGTATGTTTTGCATTGGGTACAAAGTTTTATATATGCCTATTCAAACAAACATGTTTACTGTATTATTTTTTAAATCAGTATATTAATTTTTTTTACTATATCTGTCCATTTCTGAAACAGGTGTTATTGTACCCCATGGTACTTACAAAGTCCTTGATTTCTCCCCATTATGTTTTTTTTTTTTTTTTTTTTTTGAGGTGGAGTTTCACTCTTGTTACCCATGCTGGAGTGCAATGGCGCGATCTCAGCTCACTTCCGCCTGCGGGGTTCAAGCAATTTTCCTGACTCAGCCTCCCGAGTAGCTGGGATTATAGGTGGAGTTTCACACTTGTTACCCAGGCTGGAGTGCAATGGCGCGATCTCAGCAACCTCCGCCTGCTGGGTTCAAGCAATTCTCCTGCCTCAGCCTCCCGAGTAGCTAGGATTATAGGCGCGTGCCACCATGCCCAACAAATTTTTTTTTTTTTTGTATTTTTAGTAGAGACGGGGTTTCACCATGTTGACCAGGATGGTCTCGATCTCTTGACCTCGTGATCCACCCACCTCAGCCTCCCAAAGTGCTGGAATTATAGGCGTGAGCCACCATGCCCGGCCTCCCCATTATGTTTGATGTATAACAACTCTAATGAGTTGTTAGGAATAAAAAGGTTATAATTCATATTCTTCGGGTAGTATGACTTTAATCCATATGAATTATTCTTCTGTTCTATTTAAGTTATTGTCCTTGAATTTTTTCTGATAATAATGTTACACCCTCCTTTACAGTAGCAGTTGTCTGGCGTAATTCTTCAATCCCTCTTTCAGTCATGCTGTTATTTGACTTTGGCATGTCTTATAAATAGCAGTGAGGTGAAGTTCTGAGATAGTTTTAACCTAAACCAAAGGTTGCCTTTTAATGCAAAGTACATAACACATTTACATGTTTTGTGGTTACCGACAGTTGTAAACTTTTAACTTTTTTATTATAATTTAATATTTTTAATTTACTATGGTTGATGGTGGCTCATTTCCTCTTCATGCCTTTTGTTGGGATAGAAAATACATATTTCTATTCTTCTAGAAATTACCAGTAAAATATTTCACTCTTATATGAAAGTTGTCAGAATCAAAATGGATTCACTCATATTAAAAACCTTGACAAATAAAGCCAGGGAAAGCCATGAAGCAGGGGCAGCAGGGGTCTCATATAGAAATGCTTGACAATAAGAACTGTCACAAAAGTCTACAAAACCTACGACCTGGCACAACAACCGCCACAACCTTACACACACACACAAATGCTTTTGAAAGGGTATCTGCCCAGCAACTGCCTCTCCAACCTCTGACTGATGCCACCCTTGTTACTAATTTTTGTAGACAAAAGATCTCAAAACAATTATGTAATCCTTCTCACCTTTCCATTAAAACCTTTTGTCTTCCTTTAGCTCCCTGAATATAAACATACTTTACTATGATATATGAATTCCCTTGCAGTGCCCATTCCCAGATAAATATCATTTTATTTTAGAGAGCCTCTGGTAATTTCAGTTGGCACAGTTGACACTCATTACATAACAATATGATTTAGATACAACCACAATTTTTACTAATTTCTTCACATACCTATGTGTCTTTTATCCCATGTCTTCCTCTTCCTTGGATTTATATTTTATTTTCCTGGAGTTGTCTGTGGAAGTCACTTTCTGAGTTGTTGCACATTTCGAAAATATCTTTATTTTGCCTCCTTCTTATACATTAGTTTGCCTGGATATAGAATTTTAGGTTCAAAATCATCTTCCTTCAGAATTTTAAAGTGATTACACCATGATCTTCAATAATCCAGTGGTTTCTGCCACTGATTGATTTCCACCTGTGTTTTTCTTCAAGAGGACAGAAATGTCTGACTTACTGATAATATATCAATAAAAGCAGTCATCCAGCACTGACTTTATTCCTTCCAAAAATATATCTTTTCTGACATTATTAGGAATATCTTTATGTGAAGATGTTTAGCTTGCCCTCTTAGGCCAATCACCATCTCTCCTTTTTTTTTTTGAGACGGAGTTTCGCTCTTGTTACCCAGGCTGGAGTGCAATGGCACATTCTCGGCTCACCGCAACCTCCACCTCCTGGGTTCAGGCAATTCTCCTGCCTCAGCCTCCTGAGTAGCTGGGATTACAGGCACGAGCCACCATGCCCAGCTAATTTTTGTATTTTTAGTAGAGACAGGATTTCACCATGTTGGCCAGGATGGTCTCGATCTCTTGACCTCATGATCCACCCACCTCGGCCTCCCAAAGTGCTGGGATTACAGGCTGAGCCACCGCGCCCGGCCCCATCTCTTGTCTTTAAAGATACCATCAGCCTTTACTATCATCCTTACTTTTAATGATCTACCATTCAAGTTCTCAATGCAGGCGGTTAGGTTTCTGGGAATAGGGTTATACTTTTGGTCTATGCAAACATTCACAACACTTTTGTTGTAAAAGAATTCTACTCTGTTTAGTGTCATAAATATAAGGATTAAATCCCTCTTATAATTTTCTAAGTATTTCATTTATATCACACAATCCTAATATAAAGCATAAATACAACAATCAAGTCTCATGAGAATATGTTGAGATTTTTACTGGCATTTTCTAACTGACTTGGATACTACAGTGTCCAAAAGATCTGGATACATAAGCAGTACATGTATTGTACTTTTTCAGAATAAAAAATTAGACCTTTGCCTTAAACTCTGATGCGCTTCACCTGAAAAGTTTCTGGAGATTGGAAAAAAATCTTAAGGACTATATTATTTTAAAATGTCATTAATATACTTTCAAAAATGAGATTGTCCCTGTATGTCTTCACTTGTGAGACTGTCAACTATTTGCTGCAGCTCTGCGAATCATTTAGGTATAGTTAGCCACTCTCTGCCATCTAGAGTCTGGGCTGTAGTCACTATGGCATCGAGCATCAAAAGCCCTAGATTCCTGTCTCAGCCCAACTACTTGCTACGACCCTTCTAAGACTCAATAAGATTTCAGCTTCCTTTTCTATAAAATTAAAATCATAACATGTGCCTTGCTTACATTCACTACATAAAATAATATATATATATAAGCACTATGAAGACTTTCAGCCAAAATGATTGTATGTTTGGATAACACCATCAGAGGTCTTAGGTGTCAGAAGCTGACATTTATGTATAGTTTCAGGAAAATGAGCACTTCTGCTTAGGTCAACCATCACGTTTCAACTTAGATATAATTGGAGCCAAGTTTACTTATGAAACTAGAATCTGGAAAGGCTGTTACTTATCATTTGAGAAAAGGCAACTCATGCTCAAGACAATGAAGCTCAATTGGCCTTTCTACATCACAAACCACTCCAGTGAAGCCGAAAATCTGGAATACCAGTCATCATACACAAAGGAAAATTAGGAGAGACTCCAAGGAAATACTTCCCCCATAGTGTACCAAACGTTGTAAATAAAACCACCTATTTTTTAACAGCATTTCGCTGTTTCATAAAAGACCTTTCACATACATTATTTCATCTGATCTTCCTGGCAGGTAGGTTTAGCAAATGTTATTTTTTTTCACAACTTACAGATGAAACTCAGTTTCAAAGAAATGATGTTACATCCCTGAAGTCATATACCTGGTTGGCAGAGCTGGTCCCTGGCCTTTGATTACTAATATTAATCTGCTCTCAGAGAAGCTGTCATAAAGGACCTCCACTAACCAACTGTCTAAACTAATCAACATCCTCCACTCCTTCTGTAGAACATCACCTGCCCCACATGCTGCTCCCTCATTTGGTCCTTACATTACCGTGAAATACTCGCTCACCAGGAGTCTGTTGTGTCTGCTCCTAAAGATGTTACTGATTTATTTAGAGACAGAATTTAGCCCGAGCTGGAGTACAATGGCACGATCTTGGCTCACTGCAACCTCTGCCTCCTGGGTTCAAGCAATTCTCCTGCCTCAGCCTCCTGAGTAGCTGGGATTACAGGTGCCTGCCACCATACCTAGCTAATTTTTGTATATTTAGTAGAGATGGGGTTTCACCATGTTGGTCAGGCAGGTCTCAAACTCCTGACCTCAGGTGATCTGCCCACCTCCGTCTCCCAAAGTTCTGGGATTATAGGCATGAGCCACCGCGCCTCGTGGAATCCATCTATCAACAGAGGGAGAAAATGGAAGGAAAATCCCGGAAGGTATAGTACTTTGGTGTGTCCAGATTACAGGTTTATGAAAATTATAAAGGACAGACTCTTCCTGCGCTTATTAAAAGGCAAATTAGGACAAAGCCTACAAAAACATTCGTCATATCTGCCTTAGAATTAAAGCAAAGTTTCCAGATTTAATCGTGCGGCGCCTTGACTGTGCTGAAGTGTTTATTTCTTAAAATCTGGTAATAAAAGAAAGAGCTTGTATGTCTGTGAACGTATGAATTTAAAGAGAATATTCTCTTCAGTTAGCTACTGTTTTCATTCCAGAGCTTTTAAAATTGAGTATCATAATTATTACTCAGTATAATTGTGATAAGTTAATATTGGAATTCCACTAAGAAAAAAACGCAAAAGGCTTACATATTTAGGTTTCTTTTATCAAGGGCTTTGAATTTGTTCATAATTTCATTGAAATGTGATTTATTTATTTATTTATTTATTTATTCTCTGCCTCATTCCAGAACAGATATAAATCTACTTACAAAAACAAGGAGAAGGAAAAACTAGACACAAAGAGATTTGTAAGGTTAAAAGAGAACAGTTTCTCGAGAGTAATACAATTGTTCTTACTTCCAAAAGCAGGATGCTTATAAATAGACATCATGATATAAAAAAACACATCTTTGACAACATCTCTATGAGACAGACAACAACGGTGTCATCTGTG
Organism: Callithrix jacchus; assembly: GCF_049354715.1. Taxonomy (NCBI): domain Eukaryota; kingdom Metazoa; phylum Chordata; class Mammalia; order Primates; family Cebidae; genus Callithrix; species Callithrix jacchus. The sequence continues at coordinate 78,092,401 of NC_133518.1, forward strand.
CTGTTTCCCTCCCTGTCTCTCAGCCCAGGCTGCTGACTGCTGACATGGCATCACATTGTCACACTGATTGCGTGACAATTCAGCAAGACCAGTTCTCAAAGGGATAAGGGGGTAGCAGAGGCTAGCTGGAATGCAGTACGCATTCTCAGCTTCTCTGATCTGATTTGATCCAGGGGAACTATACACTGCCTGGAGCCACGTCCCCTATACACTGTTTCAGTCAAACTATGGGTAAATAGTGGGCAGCAGCAACGTCCTGCTGGGATAATGACACTATAAACCAAAAATAAAACTTGAAGGCTGCACAACCACTGGAATAGACTTCCTCCTCTAGGCCAGGGCCCTCTCAATTTAACCCGAAAGACTGGTTCAGGCCATGATGCGGGGTGAGGGGGTGGGGGTTCGGGGGCGGGGAGGTGGGGAGGTTGGGGGTGGAGGGGAGGAGATCAGACCTGCCTCCTTACGTTCTCCTCCCTTTAGGAATTCAGGAAAAGCCAACCAACATTTAACATTATCTGGGACTTTAAGCCTGATAAACAGTTACAATTTATTCTCTCTCAAGCCTGCTACCTGGAAGCTTCATCTACGTGATTAAAACTTTAATCTCCACAACTTCTTGTCTTACCCAGATATTCCTTTCATTGACAGTAACTTTTTCAACCAACTGCCAATCCAAAACATTTTAAATCTGCCTAAAACTTAAAAGCCCCACTCCCATCCCACGCCCCACCTCCACTTCCAGTTGCCCCTCCTTTCTGGACCAAACCAATGTATATCTTAAATGTATTTGATTGATGTCTCATATCTCCCCAAGATGTATAAAACCAAGCTGTGCCTTGACCACTTTGGAAGTGTCCTCTGTAAGGTCTTTCAGGCTGACTGATGGCACCATGGATGCCATGTTAACCTCCCTAATCTGCATGGACATTCCAGACGAGTTCCTGGAAAATCTAAAGTAAGTGGAAGACCATGAAAAGAGGAAGAAATGATCAACCCCTGACCTTGGTCAACCTTGTGATGCCACACCCTACAACACCCTCCCGGCTTGCAAAGCACCACCCTAAACTGTAACTTCTGTAACTTTCCACTGCCACCCCAAACCTATAACACCAACTCCTATCCCACTGCCCTTCACAGACTCTTTTTGGACTCAGCAAGTCCACCTCTGGGTGAATAAACAGCCATGTTGCTCACACAAAGACTATTTGGGGGGATCTCTTCATTCAGAGATTTAACATTTGGTGCTGAAACCAGGGATGGGGGAACTCCTAGGGGAGACCAAACCCCCTGTCCCTGTTCTTGTGCTCCCTCTGTGAAGAGGCCTACCAGCCTGGGCGCCCACTCAGCACCGTCAGATCAGGTAAGCGGTTTTGCCTCAACTCTCTTCTTTAGCCCTTCTCTCTACCTGTCAGCCTCCTTCACCTTTCAGCAGAGACAAGAAAGACAGGACTTTCTGTGAGGTTCATGACCAGAAAAAATTCTACATAGGTCATGGAACCTGGAACAGTCTTCCCTCAGTGACTGATCATTGCGGAGACATGTGCTCTGGCCACTCACTCGCACTCATAGGTGACGGATCAACACAGGGGACGCCCCCTTTGACTGACTCACCCCAGGTTCAGACCAAGGTTTAGTCTGGGCCGCCTGCTTAACTGCTTGGTCACACATTCACTTTGCCTCTGCCACTCTTAAACTATGGGCAATCTCCCCCGTTCCTCCCTCCTCTCCCTTAGCCTGCATTCTGAAAAATCTGCAACCCCTCCAGCTATCACCTGACATAAAACCTAAGCATCTTCTTCCCTCTGCAATACTGCTCGGCCACAATATAAATTGGACAATGGCTCTAAATGGCCAGAAAACGGTACCTTCGATTTTTCTGTCCTGCAGAATCTAGACAACTTTTTCATAAAATGGGAAAATGGTCTGAAATTCCCTACGTCCAGGCATTTTTCACACATCAATCCCTCCCTAATCTCTGCTCCTTCTCTCCCTTCCGTCCGCCCCTCCTGCCTCCACTAGTTGCCTGGAATCCTCCTTGACCATCAACTGTTCCGACCTCTCTCCTCCCCACTGTCCAAAGCAGGCCCCTATCCAGGCCTTAATCCCTCCCCCCAGAGCCTCCTTCCTCCTCCTCTGCCCACAACCCACCTCCTTATGCCCCTCCTGTCACCTCCCACCTCACACCAGGTCCGGCTTACAGTTCAGTTCCGTGGTTACCTCCTCCACCCTGCCCAGCAATTCCCCCTTCGAGAGATGGCTGGAGCGGAAGGCACGGTTAGGATGCCCATTCCTTTCTCTTTATCCAACCTTTCCCAAATCAGCCAACTGTTAGGCTCCTTTTCATCAGATTCTACCAAATATATATGAGAGTTCCAATGCTTAACCCGGTCCTATAACCTCACCTGGAGTGACTTAAATGTCATCTTTACTTCCACTCTCACCCCTGAAGAATGCTTCATACGCATTTTATCACCCAATCAGCCCCTGACATTAAAAAAGCTACAGAATGAGAATCTGGCCCTCAAACCCCACAACAAGAACAAATCAACCTCTCCTTGAAGGTGTTTAATAACTGGGAAAAAGCTGCCCTGTGGCAGCGCATCTCAGAACTACAGATGCTGGGCTCTGCTGTGAGACAAACCCCAGCCACACCACCAGCTCACAAAGACTTCCAACCCCCAGACTGCGGCGTCCAGCCGCCTTTCCGGGACCTGGCTTCAAGTGTCCGAAACCTGGCCACTGGGCCAAGGAATGCCCGCAGCCTGGGATTCCTCCTAAGCCCTGCCCCGTCTGTGCGGACCCCCACGGAAGGTCGGACTGTCTGACTCACATTGCTGCTCCCAGAGCTCCTGGACCGATTCCTGCCCAGATCTCCTCGGCTTGGCAGCTGAAAACGGATGCCGCCCAAACATCTTGGAAGCCCCCTGGACCATCAGGGACGCAGAGTTTGGGCAACTCTTACGTGGAGGGTAAGTCCACCCTCTTCTTAATCACCTCGGAGGCCACCCACTCCACGCTGCCTTCTTTCCAAGGAGCTGTCTCCTCTGTCCCCATAACTGTTGTGGGAATTGACGGCAAGGCCTCCAGACATCTCAAAACTCCCCACATCTGGTGTCAATTAGACCAACACTCCCTTCCACATTATTTCCTAATCATCCCCACCTGTCCAGTTCCCCTGTTAGGCCGGGATATCCTAGTAAAATCGTCTGCCTCCTTAATTATTCCTGGGCTACGGCCACACCTCACTGCTGCCCTCTTCCCGGAACCTGTACCTCCCTCAATAGCTCCCCTTGTGTTCCCCACCCTAACCCTAGGGAGCGAGACACCTCCTCACCATTCATTGCTACAAGTCACTCACCCCTCATCATCCCCTTAAAACCAAACCACCTTTACCCCCCGGCTTGCCTCGTCCCACAACAGGCTTTAAAAGGCCTAAAGCTTGTTATCACCCATCTATTGCAACATGGCCTTTTAATTCCTGCAAGCTCTCCTCACAATTCCCCATCCTACCTGTCCAAAAACCAGACAAATTCTACAGACTCGTCCAAGACCTTTGCCTCATCAATCAGATTGTACTTGCCATCCACCTGGTTGTACCAAACCCCCTGAACCTGCCTATCTTTCATACCCCCTTCCACAACTCGCTATTCTGTTCTGGACCTCAAAAACGCTTTTTCTAAAGCCCAAATGTCTTCCCCATCCGTTACCTATCTCGGCAGAATCCTTCCCAGGCATACGTTGGGGGAAGCAGCAGAGGAGAAAGGACTTACAGATGCCTACACAAACTGGTTATGAGTAGCACATAAACAAGGAACAAACGGCAGAGGCTGCAGGAGGGCTCTGGGAGGAAGGTCTCTCCACGCCTCATGTTCCAGGGCAGGGTGACCTGGGCTCTGTTACCATAAACATTGTGCTCAAGGACGTAAAACCCCTTCATAGCACTGTGACCGAGCCAGACTTGTAGGCTCCTTGTAAGGCCCAAGTTCCACCAGCTGCACACAGATAATAGGCTAAAGAGAACCACATGTTCTTATTTTGTGACACTCCCAAACCACCACTGTTATCACTCCTTAGAATGACACTCCAGTTCTGGCCAGTGATTCACTTCCACCATCACTCCACCCCTACCCTATAGATCAAAGTGATTGTAATCAATAAATAGAGTGGATGATCAGAGCTCAGGGCTTTCACTGTCTCCTGCAAAGTGATAAAGTGACGCCCCTGGTCCCACTTTCTCTCTTAATCTGTCTCTTCTCTCATTCCTTTGTCCCACTGAACTCGGGGTACCCCTGGGTGATGTAGGGTGGGCCCTGGTCCCACTTTCTCTCTTAATCTGTCTTTTCTCTCATTCCTTTGTCCCACTGAACTCGGGGTACCCCCGGGTGATGTAGGACTGGCTCCCTACAGTTCTTGACCTCAAAAATGCTTTTTTCTAAAGCCCAAATTTCTTTCCCATCCATTACCTATCTCGGTAGAATCCTCTGCAAGCATATACTCACTCTCCCTGCCAACCATATCCAGTTAATTTCTGAAATCCCAACCCATCCACTAAACAGCAGCTTCTCTCCTTCCTGGGCATTGCAGGATACTTTTGCCTCTGGATACCAGGTTTTGCCCCCGCAACCAAACCACTTTATGAAGTTACAAAGGGAAACTTAGCTGACCCCATTGACCAAAAATCCTTCCCACATTCTTTCTTCCCTTCTCTAAAAAAGGCCTTAGACACTGCTCCTACTTTAGCGCTCCCCAACTCTGCTCAACCCCTCTCTCTCTACTCAGCAGAAATAAAAGGCTCTGCCGTCGGAATTCTCACACAGGAGCCAGGCCCATGGCCTGCAGCCTTTTTACCCAAACAACTTAACCTCACAGTCCTGGGCTGGCTCTCATGCCTACGTGCTGCAACTGCCACGCTGAGACTCCTAGAATTCCTTATAATTACAGGCTATGCCCCTACCCCGACCCTCCATAGCTCTCACAGCCTCCCAAGTTTCGTTCCTCTTCACACCCCACACACATGCTCTCCTCGTCCATATGCCCCCCTGACCCTCCATAGCTCTCACAGCCTCCCAAGTTCCATTCCTCTTCACACCCCACACACATGCTCTCCTCGTCCATATGCCCCCCTGACCCTCCATAGCTCTCACAGCCTCCCAAGTTCCGTTCCTCTTCACACCCCACACACATGCTCTCCTCGTCCATACAGCATCCTCCCCATTTCCTCGTTTCTCTTTTTCCTATTCCAGACCCAGACCACACGTGGTTTATTGATAGCAGTTCCCCCAAGCTCAGTTGGTTGGCACTGGCCAAAGCTGGCTCTGCTGTTGTATCGCACTCATCGGCTATTAAGGCTGCCACACTCCGCTCTTCCACCACGTCTCAGCAAGCTAAACTAATTGCCCCAACCCGTGCTCTTACTCTTGCCAAAGGACTGCATGTTAATATTTACACTAACTCTGAATACACCTTCCACAACCTACAGCGCCATGCTGCCACATGGACAGAAAGAGGTTTTCTCACTACATAAGGACCCTCTATTATCAATGCCCCTTAATAAAGGTCCTCCTTAAGGCCGCTCTCCTCCCAGCCAAGGCCAGAGTTATCCACTGCAGAGAATTCGGGATTTGAGCCACTCCCAAAGAACCCACAGGGTATAGCCCCTTTGAACTCCTATATGGCCACACCCTTCTGCTTGGGTCTAACCTTATTCCAGACACCAGTCCTCTTGGTGACTATCTTCCAGTCCTTCAATATGAAATTCATCAGGCTGCTAATTTCCTCTAACCCACTCCTACCCGGCCATGTGAAGACACCATAGCCAGGAGGTCAATCCTAGTTAAAAGCCTAACCCCTCGGTCTCTGCAACACTGGTGGACAGGACCCTTCCTGGTCATCTGTGGCATCCCAACTGCTGTCCATCTGCAAGACCCTTCCCAGCTGGTCCATCATTCCAGGATAAAGCTGTGTCCATCCAACAATCGGCCTGACTCCTCCGCCTCCTCCTGAAAGTCACAAGTCCTCTCCCCCACTTCTCTTAAACTCACTCGTGGCCATGGAGTGGAAGAGTAACTCTATGTAAACCTAACATATTCTTTAGCTTCATTAGGCATCAATAGCACCACTATTTAACACAGTCGTCTATTATTTTCTGTCCTCTTCTTTTCTTTTATACTCGCTCTTAATCTCACTCCCATCTCTGCTCATACTCAATCTTGTTAATGAAAGTTAATTATAGATATCAAACGCTTTCTCATACACCATGAAAACAAAAGCTCTCTCTCCAGTTACCCTACCAAACCCCGCTATAACCTTTAACAGCCCCAGCCCTTGCTGGTTCCCTCAGTATCTGGGAACCAGACCCCAGCGCTCCCCAGAACACTTTCTCATCTTTTCAGTCTACATTTCCAGTTCTGTCTAAGCCAAGGACTTTTTTCCTCTGTGGTTCTTCTTACATCTGCCTTCCTACCAACTGGACTGGCCCTTGTATCTGAGTTTTCCTTACTCCCAAAATTCAGTTTGCCAATGGAAACAAAATGGGAGCTCCCATTGAGGTCCTGGCACGATACAAGCAGGTCATTCCACTGATCCCCTTCCTTGCAGGGTTAGGAATTACTGCTGCGCTCGGCACAAGCCTAGCAGGCCTTACACCTCATCTGTCACCTTGCACAGCCTCTCAAATGATTTCTCTACCAGCACTGCAGAATCAACTCAATCACTATCCCTTCCTCAAGCTCACTAAACTCCCCAGCTGCAGTTGTCCTCCAGAACTGCAGAGGTCTGGATTTACTGATGGCTGAAAAAGGAGGTCTTTGCCTCTTCCTAAATGAAGAATGTTGTTTTCATGTAAACCAGTCCAGCTTCATATATGATGCCATCAAGAGATCAAAAGACAGAGCCCAAAAACTCGCTAATCAGGCAGATGGGTATTCCAGACCTGGCTGGACTGGCTGGCCACTCTCTAACTGGGTGTCACGGCTTCTTCCAATGCTTAGTCCTCTGATACTTATCTTTCTCCTGCTCTTATTTGGGTCCTGTGTTTTCCGATTAATCTCTCGATTCCTACAAAATAGTATGCAAGCGATAACCAATTAGTGAATATGACAAATGCTCCTTCTAACAACCCCACAATCTCACTCCTTGCCCCAAGATCTCCCAGCAGTCTAAATTCTTTCCCATCTTTAGATTTCTGTGCTGCCCCAATCCCACTCAAAGCAGCCCGGAGAAACATCACCCCATCACCCCTCTTTGCCAGCCTTCCTGACACTCCCCTGCCCTCCACTCTTCATCCTTTTTCCTTCATATTACTAACATACAAAGGAATGTAAGGTCTTTCAGGCTGACTGACAGTGCCATGGATGCCATGTTAACATCTGTGGCCTGCCTGGATACTCCAGATGAGTTCCTGGAAAATCTGAAGCAACTGGAAGACCATGAAAAGAGGAAGAAATGATCAACCCCTGTGGCACCTACATAACTCAGACATTCTCTATTTTTCCTTATTCTTACCCGAATTGATAAGGCCATTGGACTTTGTAACCGACCTTGGTCAACGCTGTGACTCCACACCCTATGACCCTCTCCCAGCTTGCAAAACACCACCCTAAACTGTAACTTCTGTAACTTTCCACTGCCCACCCCAAACCTATAAAACCAACTCCTATCCCACTGCCCTTCACCGACTCTTTTCAGACAGCCCATCCACCTCCAGGTGAATAAACAACCATGTTGTGCACACAAAGCCTGTTTGTGGGGGGTCTCTTCATTCAGAGCGTGCATTTTAACATTCTCAGGATCTCCTGAGAGCTGAATCATGGGCGATGGTCACTCATATTTGGCTCAGTTTAAATCTCTTCAAATATTTTATGGAGTTTGGCTCTTTTTGTCAACAATACCATGGGCTCAAATGCCTACCTTTGCAAATGGGTAGTGACTAAACCCAGGAAGGTCTCTCCTTTCAGGCATCTGGTTCATACAGGGGTCTGGAAGGCCCAAAGGGAGGAGCCTGGTGTCGGGGAGGTTGAGAAATAGCCAGGTTGGAAACGGGTTTATAACGTCGGAGAAAATCCACACCGAGACAATGGATCACTCAGCAAGGCTAGTTTATGGGCTATCGCTGGAACCTGGGCAACGCCCTTTTATACAAGACAAAGCTGTTTTTCAGAAATAAGCTGTAACTGCTGCCCCATTCTCCTCACAATAACTACTGACCATGGCTTCTGTTAAAAAAAAACTGCTAGTTTGCTCTGCAAAGTGCTCACTATGTAAAGCTGCTTACCTTTTCTTATCAGTAACTGCCAGAATTGCTGGCCTTTGCTTACCAGTAATGACCAGAATAAGCAGCCCAAGCTAATTCCATTCTGGCCCCTGCAAGTTGTAATAAGTAATTGAGACCTGTGGATTCTACTACTGCCCAATGTGTAAACTAACGCTTATCTTGACTTCTGTAACCCACTTAGGTAACAATCGAAGTGACAACAAGTTCCCTAGCCCTTGGAATGTCCCGAGACCCGCTCCCTCCTCTCTGCCCAGGAGGTGATTTACGAAATCCCCTGGCCCTCAGAATGTCTGAATCCCTTCACCCCAACCCTGGGAGGTGGTTTACGGGTATAAAAGAGTCTTGTCACCCTCTTTTCGGGGCCATGGGTTGGAGAGAGTCCTCCATGGTCGCTGGCAATGAAGACCCTGCAATTTGGCACACTTTGTCTTTGTGTTAATTTTATAATCTCACATTTCAATACTTCACTTTACTTCCTGCAGGAAGGGTGCAACTCGCCAGCAGTCTTGCCATGAGAGCACAACTGAACAGAGGAGACAGGGACATTTGTAACGTTCATAACCTGACGCAATCTCCCTACTGCTGTGTCCAGTTTCCATTGGCCAGAATGGGACCTCACATTCTATGCTTGACCTGATTGGCTTAAAAACTTGGAAATTTTCTAAAGAGATAAAGGCAGCGAAGAACAAAGGAAAAGAGGAAGTAACTTGAGGAATGCTTAGAGAGGTGATAACATTTCCACATAAGGAAGGGGAATAAGCTATGACCTGAGACTTGCCTAGGCTTGTCCAGACATGTCAGGGCAAATATCTAGGTTAAAGTGTAAGAGGGCTGGGCGCAGTGGCTCACGCCTATAATCCCAGCACTTTGGGAGGCCAAGGCGGGTGGATCACGAGGTCAAGAGATCGAGACCATCCTGGTCAACATGGTGAAACCCCGTCTCTACTAAAAATACAAAAAAATTAGCTGGGCACGGTGGTGCGTGCCTGTAATCCCAGCTACTCAGGAGGCTGAGGCAGGAGAATTGCCTGAACCCAGGAGGCAGAGGTTGTGGTGAGCTGAGATCGTGCCATTGCACTCCAGCCTGGGTAACAAGAGCAAAACTCCATCTCAAAAATAAATAAATAAATAAATAAATAAAAATAAAGTGTAAAAACTAAGAACACAGGATACATTTATTTCTTTTTTCTTTTTTGAGACAGAGTCTCACTCCGTCACCACGTGCCAGGCTGGAGTGCAGTGGTGCAACCTCGGCTCACTGCAACCTCTGCCTCCCAGGTTCAAGCAATTCTCCTGCCTCAGCCTCCCGAGTAGCTGGGATTACAGGCACGTGCCACCACACCCAGCTAATTTTTTTGTATTTTTAGTACAGACAGGGTTTCACCATGTTGGCCAGGATGGTCTCGATCTCTTGACCTCATGATCCGCCTGCCTCAGCCTCTCAAAGTCCTGGGATTACAGGAGTGAGACACTGCGCCTGGCCACATTTATTTCTTTATTATGACTAAAAGCTTTAAAGTAAATTAACCTTTGAAGAAACTATTATTTATTCATAAGAAACTAGGAGGAAAGCTTCGAAGAGGAACCTTTTATTCATATTTCCTACTAGCTATTTCCCAACCAGTAGGAAATTATTTTAATAATATAACAGCTGGTATGGATTCAGTCATATATGCCAGCTGATGTCAACTCTCCAGCACCTAACCAAATTACAAAAAATTTATCGTTTGAGGCTTTTAAAACTTGAGCTTCAGGGACTCTACTGCTAGTTTTATGGTAAAAATCCAGGTGCATTGTTTGCAAAGCAAACAATAAACAATGCCAAATTTGATCAAGTCTTTCCTCTAATACTCCTGTAGGGCACTATCTGTCTCTGTTGTTGTTTATGAAAGAGATGTGATAAGCCCAAGATAGTTAATGGACATCTGCCCTGCCATGTGGCCTCTGATGTTGAGAAGACACCTATACTGTCAGTGTATACATAATGCATCCTCCTACACCTCACCCTGAGCTAGCCCAACTCTCTGGTATCAAGGTTAGGGTAGGGAGTGTGATCCAAGCCACACAGCAGTCCAACACAGAGCCCTAAGAGAGTGCTTATCCAGCTGCTCAGTGTCCTGGGGTTGCATTCAGACAACAGTGCTCTTTAGGTCAGGGTTAGGGTCAACTTCATTTAACTGAAAATTAAAAAGAGGAGAGGTTTAAACACATGGGGTTTCTTCTCTCACATACAACAAGTCGACAAACAAGCAGTCCCAAGCCCCAGGTTCCATCTATTATTCTTCCCCACCACCTCTAGCACATCCATGTGGCAAGGTATGGTCCGAGACAGCTGTCAGACTTCCAGCACTGTATCAGCATTCCAGGAAGCCGGAAGGAATAAGAAGAGCAAAATAGGTGCGTGTCCCAGCTGAGTCAGCTTCCTTCAAGCAATTGCTATGGTTTTAATATTTTTTTGTCCCCTCCAAAACTCATGTTAAAACTTAACCAATGTGGCAGTACTGAGAGGTGGGGCTTTTAAGAGGTGACTGGACCATGGGAGATCTGCCCTTATGAATGGATTAATCTGTTCATGGAGTTAAGAATTAATAGGATAAGGGATTAATAGATTATCATGAGGTGGGACTGGTGGCTTTATAAAGAGGAAGAAAAACCTGAGCCAGCATACTCAGTTCTGTCACCATGTGATGCCCTGTGCCACCTCAGGACCCTTCAGAGAGTCCCTACCAGCAAGAAGACCCTCACCAGATGTGGCCCCTTGACCTTGGACTTCTCAGCCTGTGTAATTGTAATAAATAAATCCCTTCTCTTTGTAAACCACCAAGTTTCCAGTATTCCGTTATAAGAAACAGAAAATGAAGTAACACAGCAATCTGTTTGGAAAACCCATTCAACACTTCTGCTTACATCCCATTGGCCACACCTAGCAAGGAAAGCTGTGAAACACAGTATATAGTCTTTCAGTTGGGCACATTGCAGCCCAGAATAAAATCAGGATTCTGTTTTACTAAGAAAAAAGGAGAGAGTGGATATTAGATAGCAACGCGCAATCTCCACCACAAACCAATCAATTCCAGTGAATCAAACGGCAAAACACAAAGAATGGCAATGACATGATTTATTATTTATACTGAACTAACCCAAGTCAGAAGATCAACCAAAAGGTCTGCAGCACCAGATTTCTCTTGAGAAAAAAGGTAAATTTAACTTTAAAAAATAAAATGCAAATTATGTCCTTGGTGACTTCATCCTTTGACTTGGCACAAACTCTTCCCAAAATGTCCCCGAAGGTGGAACAATCTAGATCGCATTTGGCTCCACCTTTACTATTTTCTTAATTCATTGATAGTTTTTCTCACCATAATTCCATTACATAAGGAGGGAATCCCACAGCCTTGGTAATCAGAACTGAAGTCCCCATAAATCAGCCTTGAAGAGAGAGAGAATAAGCTAGGAAGCTGGGCTGAGTGGCTCACACCTATAATACTGGCACTTTTGGAGGTTAAGGCAGGAGGATCGTTTGACGCCAGAGTTTGAGACCAGCTTGAGCAACATACTGAGATCCCATCTCTAAAGAAAAAAGTAACCAGACATGGTGACACACACCAGTAGTTCTAGCTGCTCAGGAGGCTAAGGTGGAAGAATCGCTTGAGCCCAGTAGTTCAAGGTCACAGTGAGCTATTATTGCACCACTGCACTCCAGCCTGGATGGTAGAGTGACACCCTATCTCTCTCTATATATATATATGTATATACACACATATATACACAAGCTAGAAATTTAGATTTTTCTTAAAACAGAAATCTGGATTTTCATATGAAATACAACAGCTAATATACTTTTGTAGGAAATAATAAATAAAAAGTTCCTCTTCAAAGCTTTCCTCCTAGTTCACTACAAACAAGTAAGTTTCTTCAAAAGTTAATTTACTTTAAAGCTTTTGCTAATAATCTTAAACTTGCTGTTAGTCATTATGAAGAAATAAGTGCATTCCATGTTCTTACACTTTAACCGAGATAATTCGCCATGACATGCCTGGACAAGCCCAGGCAAGTCTCAGGTCATGGCTTATTCCCCTTCCTTATGTGGAAATGTTATTGCCTCTCTAAGCATTCTCAAGTTACTTCCTCTTTTCCTTTGTTCTTCTCTTCTTTTACCTCTTTAGAAATTTCCAAGTTTTTAGCCAACCGGGTCAAGCGTAGAATGTGAGGTCCCATTCTGGCCAATGGAAACTGGACGCACCAGTAGGGAGATTGCCTCAGGTTATGAACGTTACAAATGGTCCTGTCTCCTTTGTTCGGGTGTGCTCCCTCTCATGGCAAGACTGTTGCCAAGTTGCACCCTTCCTGCAGGAAGTAATCTATTGTTAATTACTTGCAGAGGAGTGATCCATTGTCTCAGTGTGGATTCTTCCCAATGTTGTCAACCCGTTTCCAACAGCTTTTTAAAAAAACAATGTGTGAGCCTCTATTTGACCAAGACCTAAACGCTACTGAGTTAACTGCTCACTGTGCTCTTGACTTTCCTGGCGTTTGTTGTCATGGGGATGAAATTCTTCCCACAGAAAATCTTGTCTGCCTTTTTCTCCCTCTTCTTTCTCCCCTTTTTTCTCCCTTCACTTTCCATTTCTCTCTTCTTTCATCTATCTTTACCAAGATAATTAATTTTCTTTCTACTGATCTTGTTACCCATTCCTTCTTCCATATACTTCTTTTCTGAAATCCTCCTCTGATCAATACTTCCCTTTCAACATCTAGTTTTATTATCCAACTATAGATTCTCTTCTAAAGTCGGTCTCATGTTCTACAATCCATTTATTACTTTTCTTCCCCGCTTAACTCTCAAGAAATTCTGAGATAAACAAAATGCATTAAAAGCATCAATAATGCCTTCTCTAAATCTACAGCAAGAGGCTATGAACCAAATGCCATCAGCAGTTAGGCAATATTCTTGATAATTGACAGAGACAATTTCAATGACAATTGATACTTAGTGTATGTGTCAAAGAGCCAATAATACATAGTAGGTATTGTGACAAATTGTGACAAATTCAAGAAACCATCCCTTATCTAAGGTCGAGCAATTGCTACCAGCTCTTCTTAATTTTTTAAAGATAAGCTGGAAAGTCAGATTTTTTTTTCTTAAAAAAGAAATAAATCTGAATTTTTATATGAAACATACAACTAATTCACCTTTCTAAAAACAATGGGTAGACCTGTACTTTCAACCTTTGATCTATAGCACATATTGAATTATTTTCTAACGAATTCAAACATATATACCTCATCACCGCACTTGGAAGAATGCTAAGCACATTGCGGGCCCTCAATAAAAGTTGACTGGAGTTGTAACTGAGTCAATGGACTTATTCATACTCTTCACTTAGGGAGGAATTTCTGGACCATTTCAGTGCTTGGGTAAGGTTAAGGAATACTACCTTGACTATGATGAGAATAAGGGCGATACAATCACTTTTTTCTTTCTAGTCAATTAAATCACTACGATTTTATACTTTGTTATAAACTAGACTCTATGATTATGATAAGTTAGCTTTTGTATACTGCACACAAGCTTTAGTGACTTCTTTTCATAAGTGACTATAGGCCTTTAATCAGTAGCCACTGAAATTGTATTTTACTGGTCCATGTCTTGCATGTCACCAGTTGACCAGACTTACTCATTCTTTCCCTGTGAAAACACCACTAAATGTAATGACTCAAATGGTATGCTTTACCTCCATAAGGGAATTATAACATGAGGAAAAAAAACATGACATTTGGAGGCAGACATACCTGAGTTCAAATCCTAGTGATGACACTGGCTCTGTATTCCTAAGCAAGTAGTAAACTTCTTGGGTGTCTCATTTTTCTCATCTGTAAAATGGGACAATGAACTCCACTTACAAAATTGTTAGGAAGAGTAAATAAATAATATAAAATGCTTGGAACTTTTCCTGGCCCACAGTGGAGAATACAAAATATTAGCAGCAATTCCCCTTGCTTACTTAGTGTATATCTCAGTTCAGAATGATTCCCCTTTTCAGCTATAAAATGGGTCAATCCATATTTACCTAGTATTCATAGTATTTTAACTTCGTATGTAGTACTTGAAAATACTAAGAAAATTTGCCAGGTTTCAATTACAAACATGAGTACAAGGGCAAACTAATATAATAAGAACCCAATTACGGAGAACGATCCAAGATGGCCGATCGCTAACATCCCCGGATTGCAGCTCTCAGGGAAGGCGCGGAGAACTAGAGTACGCCACACTTTCAGACAAATTCTGGTCGCTCACGGAGCAGAAGATCCCCGAGTGGAGGAAACACACGGGTGGCCAGCGCAACTCTCATGGCCGGTGCAGCGGTTCCACGGGCACCTCGGTGCGGCAGCGCTCGGCGCAGAGTAAACGGGACCGGTTCCCCTTCTGACCGAGGTTTGGAGCCCCGGGAAGGCAGAGTCGCCTACTACGGACACAAGAAGGAAGCCAGACAGGAGAATCCTGGGCAGAAAAGCACCATCAGTTTTAACGCCGCTGCTCTGGCCCTGGGAACTAACAACCTGGACATCCACTCAAGAGACCTAATCTGAAAGTTGGTAAATTCAAAGACGGCAGGAGGATAAATTTACAATGACGGGAAGAAACCAGCATAAAAAAGCTGAGAATACTCAAAGTCAGAACGCCTCTCCCTCTAAAGATGATCACAGTTCCACATCAACAATGGAACAAGGCTTGATGGAGAACGAGCGCATCCTGATGACAGAATCACTCTTCAAGGAATGGATAATAACAAACTTCGGTGAGTTAAAAGAACATGTTGTAGCCCAACGTAAAGAAACTAGGAACTTTGAAAAAAGGTTTGATGAAATCCTATTGAGAATAGACAACTTAGAGAGGAGTATGAGTGAATTAATGGAACTGAAGAATACAATACAGGAACTCCGAGAAGTATGCACAGGTTTAAACACTCGAATTGTTCAAGCAGAAGAAGGGATATCAGAGGTCAAAGTCCAACTTAATGAAATAAAACGTGAAGAAAAGATTAGAGAAAAAAGGATAAAAAGGAATGAGCAACGTCTCCAAGAAATGTGGGACTATGTGAAAAGACCAAATTTACGTTTGATAGGCGTACCTGAATGCCACAGAGAGAATGAATCCAAGCTGGAAAATACCCTTCAGGATATTATTCAGGAAAATTTTCCTAAACTAGCAAAGCAGGTCAACATTCAACCCCAGGTAATACAGAGAACACCACAAAGATATTCCTCAAGAAGAGCAACCCCAAGGCACATAATCCTTAGATTCACCAGGGTTGAAACGAAGGAGAAAATACTAAGGGCAGCCAGAGAGAAAGGTCATGTTACCCACAAAGGCAAGCCTATCAGACTTACAGCAGATCTCTCAGCAGAAACTCTACAAGCCAGAAGAGAGTGGGGGCCAATATTCAACATCCTCAAAGAACAGAACCTTCAGCCCAGAATTTCATATCCAGCCAAACTAAGCTTCACAACTGAAGGAAAAATAAAATCTTTTATGAACAAGCAAGAACTCAGAGATTTTATTACCACCAGGCCTGCTTTACAAGAGCTTCTGAAAGAAGCATTACACACAGAAAGAAACAACCAGTATTAGCCTTTCTAAAAATACACCAAAAAGTAAAGAGCACCAACATAAAGAAGAATTTACACCAACAAATGGATAAAACAGCCAGTCAACATCAAATGGCAGTAACCCTAAATTTAAATTGACTAAATTCCCAATCAAAAGACACAGCCAAAACCCAACAGCATGTTACATCCAGACCTGTTTCACATGCAAGGATACACAAAGACTCAAAACAGAGGGATGGAGAAAGATTTACCAACCAAATGGAGAGCAAAAATAAATAATAAATAAATAAAAAGCAGGAGTTGCAATTCTTGTATCAGATAAAATAGATTTTAAAGCAACAAAGATATAGTGGTAAAAGGATCAATGCAACAACAAGAGCTAACGATCCTAACATCCAGATAGGAGACTTAGATTCAATGAGACAGAAAATTAATAAGGATATCAGGGACTCAAACTCAGATCCAGAACAAGTAAACTTAATAAATATTTATAGAGCTCTCCACTTCAAATACACAAAATATACATTCTTGTCAATACCACATCACACCTACCCATAAGTTTAAATGAAACATTGATTGGCCATTATTAATACCCAATTTTTTTCAAAATAAAGCAATATTTCCATTTACTCTCCCTCTTTCTCTTCCTCTTTCTTCCTCTCCTTTACTTATTTTTTTTTTCTTTCCTTCTCTCAAAAAAAAAAAAGAAATCAACTTGTAAACCTCTAGATCCAGGTCGGCAATGTCTCTCTCATTGCATGATTTCCTTCCTTCCCTTCCCTCCCTACCTCCCCACTTCCTCCCTTCATCCCTTCCTTCCTCCCTACAGTCCTTCTTCCCTCCCTTCCTGCCTTCCTCCCACCCCCCCAAAAAAAAAGAACCCAATTACACAATTTACAGGTTGGTTCATTTCCTAGCCATAAAACAATACAAAGATTTCTTGCTATAAAACAATGCTGATACACATTTCTTAAAGTGTTCTAAAGTGAAGGTTTTTAGCACAATAACAAATTCACACCTCTGGTAGGTAAAAAGTTGCACACCACTGGTAGACAAAGGGTTATCACTCTAAAAAAGTTAAGTTTTTTCCCTACACATCAGACATATTCATAATTCAAGATTTAACTTCATGATCGATGCCAAAGATGGAATTTTATTCTTACATTGAAAATACGTGTATTGAAACTTTGCGTTCAACCAAGATGAAGTAACAGGGACTGCATTTACTCTTCCACCTAAAACAACCAAATTGCAGGACAAAATATAAGAAACAACAGGTTTTCAAGACAATCTACATGAAACAAAGAAGGACAGTGATTGCTGAGCAATGGGAAACCAATAAGGGGAGCCCTGCAATTGGCCCATCTTTCTGCCTTGAAAGAGCGTCCCAGGCCGGAGCACAGAACAGGTGCCTTAGTCTGTTTTGTGTTACTATAGCAGAATACCACAAACTGAGTAATTTATTTTATAAAGAAATTCATTTCTCACAGTTCTGGATGTTGGGAAGTCCAAGGGCTTGCATATGATGAGGACTTTTTTCTGCGTCATCCCACAATAGAAGGCAGAAAGGCAAGAGAGAATGTATACGGCCTTTAAATTATAAATTCTGTCTTTGAATTATGTCTTGCCTGTCTTATTTTCCTGTAAGAAGTCAAAAGCAGCCATGTGCAGCTTGGAGGACTTGCTGTTTAGAGATTTCTTTTACCAGATATCCTAGCTCGTCACTCTTAAATTGCACCTTTCATAAAGCCTTTGGGCACCCACACCGCTCACCCAGTTATTTGCTACTTTGTAACGGGGTCGCCTTTGCTCTAGTTTCCAACACCTTGTTCTTCAGTTCCATCGGAGACCTCATCAGAATGGCATTTACTGTCCATATTTCTTTCACTATTCCGGTAAAAACCACCTAAGTAACCTCTAAGAAGTTCCAGACTTCTTCTAGTCTTTGTTTTTGTGCCCTCACCAGAATTGCCCTTAACATGCCACTCACAGCAATCCCAGTTTTTTCGACCTTGCTACACAAATTCTTCCAGCCTCTATCCGGTCCCCAGTCCCTAAGCCGCTTCCGTATTCGCAGGTAGTGTTTGTTATAGCCGCAGCCCTGCTTCTCAGCGCCAGTTTTCTTAGTCCATTTTATGTTGCTATAACTGAATACAACAGATTCAACAATTTATAAAGAAAAGAAAATGTATTGGCCAGGCGTGGTGGCTCACGCCTGTAATCCTAGCACTTTGGGAGGCTGAGGCGGGTGGATCACCTGAGGTCAGGAGTTCAAGACCAGCCTGGCCATCATGGTGAAACCCCATCTTTAAAAAAAAAAAAAAAGAAAGAAAGAAATTTAGTTCTCATAGTTCTGGAAACTAGGAAGTCCAAGGTCAAGAAGAGGGCATCTGGTGAGGGCCTTGATGCTGTGCCATTCCGTGGTGGAAGGCAGAAGGGCAAGAGAGCACACAGGGAAGGGAGCAAAACTCATCCTCTTTACTCAGGAACTTGCTGCTGCAATAACTAACCTACTCCTATAACAACATTTATGCCCTCATGACCTAATCAACCCTTGGAAGTCCCAACTCTCAATATTGTTACACTGGAGATTAAGCTGCTAACACACAGACTTTGGGGAACATGTTCAAGTCACAGCAGAGAGGGAACACAGGCAGACCCCCAGCAGATTCCCTAAGTAGAGAAAGCAGAGTACAAAACTACAAGGGCAGCTGGAGTTTGGAAACAGAATATTAGAGAGGAGAGGTTCACAGAGAGGAAACGCTGGAAAGTTCTTTAGTCCTCCCCATGTATTCAGCAAAATACTAATGTAAGGAAACTGTGAAGCCTAGGAAATAACCACACAAAACATTAAGGGGAAACAGTATGCAGTATACACACGGTCTGGGAATAGTACCTCCGTATACTCACACTGGTCCTGCTTCTCTAGCTGAGCACATACACACATATATAAAGAAACTTGTTACAGGGAATTGGCTTATGCAGTTATTAGGTCTGGTTAAGCAGCTTCTGTAAGGCTGTGTCTCTGCATCTGATATTGAGTCCATAGGGAAGGAAGTCAGCAAGGAAATGTCAAGAAAAGACTCTCACAAACAAGCTGAAACCCTGTAATCATGAGCTAGGACTCCATGAGGATAGACTGAAATCCATGTCTTTACTTGTTGCATCTGACCTTGGTGCAGTGGTATTCTGCAGAGGCAGCTTTTTTTTTTCTTTCTTTCTTTCTTTTTTTTTTTTTTTTTTTTTTGAGACAGTCTCTGGTTCTGTCAATCAGGCTAGCGTGCAGTGGCACTTACCTTGGCTCAGTGCAGCCTCCACCTCCCAGGTCAAGACAGCCTCGCACTTCAGCCTCCTGAGTAGCTGGGACTACTGGCAATGCCACCATGCCTGGCTAATTTTTTGTATTTTTTGTAGATCAGAGTTTCACCATGTTGTCCAGCCTGGTCTCAAACTCCTGAGCTCAAGTGATCTGCCCACCTCAGCCACACAAAGTGCTGAGATTACAGGTGTGAGCCACCATGCCTGGCCAGGGCTCTTTATTTTGGAACTAAAAACACATACCAGGCTCATGAATAAAGAAAAATCCAGAGAAGGTACCACAATTGTAGGCTCAGACACTGTTCATGCCATTGAGGTGAGTCAGCTACAAAAGTGCTCTTTCCCTCCAGTTTCCAAATTGTGAAAGAATAGTTCTTGTGACCCACCCAACCAGTAAACACACAAGAAAGGAAATTCTGTGAAATGTAGTTCAGCCTACCCAAGTTTTTACATTATAAAGCCATCCCATAGAGAGAGAGAAAAGAAGAAAGAAAGAGCATCAGTGAACTGTGAACAAGTAGTCTTAAATAAGTGTAACAGGAGTCTCCAAAATAGAGAAGGGTGAGACAGAAAATAATTCTAAGTAATAATGGAGAAAAATTTTCAAAATTTGATGAATATTATAACTCTGAGATCCAATGTAGGAAATAGGAATAAATAAAAGGTTCCTCTTCAAAGCTTTCCTCCTAGTTCATCACAAATAAATAACAGTTTCTTCAAAGGTTAATTTACTTTAAAGCTTTTGCTAATACTCTTAAAGTGGCTGTTAGTCATAATAAAGAAATAGGTGCATGGCCGGGCGTGGTGGCTCATGCCTGTAATCCAAGCATTTTGGAGGCCAAGGCGGGCAGATAACCTGAGGTCGGGAGTTCAAGACCAGCCCAACCAACATGGTGAAATCCCGTTTTTAAAAAAAAAAGAAAGAAAGAAAAGAAATAAGTGCATTCTGTGTTCTTACACTTTAACCTAGATATTCACCCTGACATGTCTGGACAAGCCCAGGCAAGTCTCAGGTCATAGCTTATTCCCCTTCCTTATGTGGAAATGTTATCACCTCTCTAAGCATCCTCAAATTACTTCCTCTTTTCCTTAGTTCTTCTCTGCCTTTACCACTTTAGAAAATTTCCAAGTTTTTAGCCAATCGGGTCAAGCGTAGAATGTGAGGTCCCGTTCTGGCCAATGGAAACTGGACACAGCAGTAGGGTCAGAAAAAAAAAAAAAGATATATTGTTATATACTACCATTAAAGCTTATTCTATGGTCACAAGAAAGGACTGAAAGTTCCACCTCCAGGTCAACTGAGATTACAACAAACATCTAACCAAAAGTCCTCAGGTTCATTCACAATAAGTCTCCACAATTAATAATATTCAAACACATCTTTTAAACTTATTCCAGTAAGAAAGATGGAAATTACTCCCTTTTAAACAGATGTGATTCTAAGAATATCTATTTTTAGATGGGAGTTGCATATGTTGCCTGAAAAGGATCTGGCAATGTCAAGGTTACGTCTCACTGAAAAACAGACACAGCTGAACCTTTGAGGGGGGATATATGTCCTCCTGCTAGGTCTACCCTGGAGCAGATGGATATGTGAGCATGGATGTAGAGAGAGAGTAGGAATGGGTGTGCCTTTTTGCTTCAAGCACCCCACTATGCGTATACTTGTCCTTTCCTAAGGGGGAAGTATATTTAATCTTGTGGCAGCAAAGGGGTTTTGTTTCTGTTATTTATTCTGTATCCACCTTTCCTGGACTATTCCACTGTAATCAAGTTGTAGAAATCAACTGACACCATTCCAAGAAAAATTTTATTGTATCAACTAAAGTGACCAGGGCTGTAACGAGATTTTACAGGAGCACAGGATCGCAGGAAATGAAAATGGAAACAGCATATATATTCTGTAGAAAAATGTATGACGTTCTAGAAATTGCCCCAACCTCACATCAGAATCACTTCCAAGCATTCTCATTGTACAACTCCCGGAAAAGGTTTTGAACAAATAAAGCTTCATCTTCCATGCCATACATTATCATAAGTGCCTGTAATACATTTTTCTGATGCATTCATTACAAAATCCTATGAGGTATAAATTAAGATGTCCTTTTTACAGAAGACTGAGACTTAGAGAGGTAAAGTTTTCACAGCTATTAATGGCTAGACAAGAATATGATGCCAGATCTAACCCTTAAGCCTAGACCCTTACGTTCTATTCTACAGCGTAAATACACCACTGGATTCAGGTATATTCAAATCATACATTGAACCATAAGCCACTACTGCCCCAGAAGTCCACAGGAAGATACATTTTCAAGTGTCAGTGGTGAAGGGAAGAAAAATACGATGCTTTAGGCCAAGCTTAAAACGGAAACGCCAATGCAGAGCTAACTGTTAGGAAAGCTGGGCTGGAACATGAAGCCAAGGACTGGAGGCCTCTGAAGCCAAATCCCTCCCCTAACCCCAACTTAACTCATAGGACCAGCTGGCTCTACGGGAGGTGGGAAACTGAAGAGATGAGAAAGCTCCAAGTCATAGGAGAGAAAAGGGAGAAAAGAAGGTGGTGAGGTCTGCCCTACTGAACTTCCAGGTATTTGAGAAAAGAGGGTAAGAAGAGAGATGCATTTACGTATACGCCTTGTCAACATACATTAGCTTTGTCGTCCAGTAAATATGTCCGATCAGATGTCCCAAGAGCTTACCCCTCCGATTATCAACACTCCGTCATGAACGGTGAATAAGTAGTTTTTGGGAGAGGTAATTCACCACGGGCCTTGAGGGCACCTGCATGTTCTTATTGGTTTTCCAAGAATGCAAGGCCTTGACCCCATTATACCTTGGCCTTTTCTCAGGGTTGTGTTTGCAGGGAGCAGTCCTGAGGAATGAAGTAATACTGACTGCCCAAGACAGGCTTGTTACTGCTTATAATAAAAGCAACAGACTCCACAAGTACAGTGCTCCTCTCCTCTAATACAACCCACTGCATGTACAGGCATCAATCAAGACCCACCTGTGTTGGACTTGGGTCCAATCTATGGGTCTTAGATTTGTGGGCAAGGGAAACCAGCATTAACACTAAGCTCTGGCTACTGCTTTTGCCATGAGTGATGAAGGCCTGTCTCTAATGTGAGAGTCTCAGTTTCAGCACCCATGAAACTGTGGCAAGGTAACCTGTTAGCTTGCAAGTAGGGTCCAATCTCGGACCCTTCATAGTTCTTGATACCAGGAGGATAGAATGAAGGGGAAGAAACTTGAGTGCAGTCCTGCCCCTTTCTTGTGACTAGAAGCTGTGTGACATAGCCACGTGTCCACAGCTAATTAAGATCACCAGCAGGTAGCTGCCATGTCAGGGAAATGTCTTTGTATTTCTTGAGTTAACTCCATTTAGTCTTCAACCTTGCAGGTCCTTGAAACTTTCTTATTCTGATATTTGCTTGATAATTACATGTTGGCTTGGTTTAACTCTCCTTTTAAATTCAAAAGCTCTCTGAAATTAAGAGAGACGATTGACTCTAACACGTGCATAATTTTTGTTTCTGCTCCATATTATACTGTGGATACTCCACATATAATGTGCTAAGTATAAGCATGTTGCCCATCATCACTATTAACAAACACAGAGCCCATTCACCCACCTTCCTTACCCTTCTCCCAGGAAAATGGGAGAGTGTAAAATGGGAGAGTGATATTAGGAAACAGGCCTAGGTTATGACTTTCTCTTCTGTGGATCTTCTGATCCATTTTACAGAAATAATGACTCAATAATCACATATTTTAGACAGAGAAATAGCAACTAAATTTTGTTTTATCCATACCCTGCAAGTTGTTAACCACCTGACAACACAGTTCCAGCCAGGAAATGTAATTTTAAACTCTCAAGCTATTTAACTCTTATTTAAAGTTGAGATGTGAGAAATACTAGTTACGGTCCTCAGAGGACATACATTCTTTGGAGTTTCTCTTATAGTTGGTCTCCTGGAAATACCAGTCACATTGAGTTGTCACTTGGGAACCGTGATTTCCCATTTCACTAATTCAGTAAAGAGACCCTGGAGTCTTCCCAATTGTGGGAGGGCAGAGTTATTTAAACTGGAATTTTCCTTCTACTTATTTTCTCTTTACCAACCAGTCTAGAGTCAGTTTCATCAGTTTGGGTTCTTTGAGGAACAGACATCAAGATGGGATTAGATGTGCAGGAAATTTATTGGGGGAAACACCTGCGAAGGACAGAGGGAAGAAAGGTTGAAGAATCTTAGACTTCAGTATACATCTAAGAAACTTCATCCAAGCCAATGGAGACTTGAGCCAGAATCTCCCACTAGGGGGGTCCTTCTCCCAAGAACAGGCCTGCTGTAGCATCTTTGTTGTGCTTAGTCATTGACTGGGAATGGCTGATGGGAACTGTGAACTCAGTGGGGTGCAATGTTGAACTCAGAGCACAGCAGCTGGGCTGTTCATCAGTTATGCTCACTGAAGCAGGAAATCTGAGTGGTGCATTATCACATCCACCACCGTAGGCAGCCCAAGGATAAATGAGGGCCCAATTTTCTAACCAGATGACACATCCTCATGACCAGCAGATGTGAGAAACAGCTGCACAAAACCCACCACTGCCTTCATTGTGGGCAAACTGCTAGGGATGCTTCCACTACATCACGGTGTTCCCTTTATGAGGGCCCAAGAATAATACCTCCTGTGGCTCAGGGTCTGGCAAAGCTATTCCTCCTCCGCAACTGGTATGTTTTCATACTGTAGACATAAAGACTTTCCAGCTGATTTCCTCTGTCTTGACTGTCAGAAAGTTAGAACTAGGCTTGGGGTCTAACTTCAGCTTTAAGTGCTTTACTTTTTCAATTATTCTTTCATCTTCCACAATTCCTTTACTCAGCACAACTGTTCTCTGTGAGTGATGTAAATGCTTTTCTGAATTAAGGCAAGAAATAACCACCTTAACCCAGGATGGTACCATTTAGCACTAAAAATACTAGATTTTAAATGCTTCAGCTTATTTTTTATGATAACTTTATATACAGGTCAAATTCTAAACACAGAGACTATGAATCATGAGAGTTAGAAGAGCCTTAAGAACCACAACTGTATCTAACCTGTATTTATATTGGCTCTGATTAAAGATTTCTGAGCTCCTGGAATTATTTTTTTTTTTCCCTCACTCCTGGAGGTTTCTGATGCAAACGCTAAATCTAAGAAAAGATGAATTCTCCTGACAGGGAGTGAAACCCTGAGACTTCCAGTATTTTTTCTTTTAATTTCTCTCTGTTTATAATTTTTCTATGTTTTGTAATTTTGGTTTCTTCTGAGAAATAAAGTACTATGAAATCGTGATGTGCATCTAGTAAGAGAAAAAAAAGGAAACAGAGATGCATTTCATTTATCCAGCAGTTTGGATTAAAAATTACTTACAAATTAGTGTTAGACATGGACACAGAGAGGGAACATCACACACTGGGGTCTGTTGGGGGATGGGGGCTAGGGGAGGGATAGCCAGGGCGTGTGGAGACTGGGGAGGAGTAACACTGGGAGAAATACCTAATGTAAGTGATGGGGGATGGGTGCTGCAAACCACCATGGCATGTGTATACCTCCGTAATAATCCTGCAAGACCTGCCCATGCACACCAGAACTTACAGTATAATTAAAAAAAAACAAAAACCTAGAGGGTTGGAGCATGAAAGCAGGGCATAAAATTGATGAACTTACTTTAAGGCACACTTTTTAGGTACTTTGACGCTCCTTGTTTCGGAGCTCTAGAACTTTACCCCTTAATTTGGGATAGGAAGAGTGTTTTTCATTTGAATCAAGGCTGGAAGACCAAAACTGTGGTTAGATTCCTGAGAGTTAAGAATTCGATTATTTTCAGGCATTAACGTACAAAAGCCTCCATTTCCACATCTGCTGCATAGAGTAGTGCTTGCCTTATAAAACAGCTATGAAGATTAATAACAGCATCTATAAGCTTTGTAACAGGCAAATAGTTAAGTACTTAATAAATGGCACCTATCATCATTGTTAATTACAAAAGACTGTCAAATCCAGGTATTCTTTTTTTTTTTTTAATTGTACTTTAAGTTCTGGGGTGCACGTGCAATCTTGCAGGATTGTTGCACAGGTACACACCTGCCATGGTGGTTTGCTGCATCCATCCCCCCGTCACCTACATCAGGCATTTCTCCCAGTGTTATCCCCCCTCAACCTCCGCACCCCTCAGCAGACCCCAGTGTGTGATGTTCCCCTTCCTGCGCCCATGTGTTCTCATTGTTCAACACCTGCCTATGAGTGAGAACATGCAGTTTTTGATTTCTGTTCTTGTGTCAGTTTGCTGAGAATGATGGTTTCCAGGTTCATCCACATCCCTACAAAGGATATGAACTCATCCTTTTTTATGGCTGCATAGTATTCCATGGTGTATACTATTTTCTTTGTGTAGTCTATCATTGTTGGGCATTTGGGTTGGTTCCACGTCTTTGCTATTGTAAACAGTACCACTATGAACATACATACGTGTGCATGTGTCTTTATAATTGATTTATAATCCTTTGGGTATATACCCAGTAATGGGGTTGCTGGGTCAAATGGAATTTCTATTTCTAAATCCTTGAGGAATCGCCACACTGTCTTCCACAATGGTTTAACTAATTTACACTCCCACCAACAGTGTAAAAGTGTTCCTTTTTCTCCACATCCTCTCCAGCATCTGTTGTCTCCAGATTTTTTAATGATCGCCATTCTAACTGGCGTGAGATGGTATCTCAATGTGGTTTTGATTTGCATCTCTCTAATGACCAGTGATGATGAGCATTTTTTCATATGTTTGCTGGCCTCATAAATGTCTTCTTTTGAAAAGTGTCTGTTCATGTCCTTCATCCACTTTTGAATGGGTTTGTTTTTTTCTTGTAAATCCGCTTTAGTTCTGTGTAGATTCTGCATATCCAGGTATTCTTAACATGGGGTCTGCAGATCCTTGGTCCATGGATAAAACTGCAGGGGTGGACATCCCTAAAACTGGATGAGAAAAAAAGATTACATCTACATTTTCATTAACCTCTAAGCAAAATTTACCATTTCCTTCCATCATGAACGGAGGAGACATAGTATTAGATGGACCTATCACTTTGCACCAACAGAAACGACACGTACTTTCATATTAGATTTCTGATGTTACAGACAGCTTTTTGAAATTGCAGTATTAGACCTGATCTTGCCAGATCTTATTAGTGTATTAATACAAGGATACATGTTATGTATGTATTTTAAAATTTTAATATAATTGGTTTCCTTTGTAGTCCTATGTACTTTATGAACTTAAAGCTTAAATAACTTCTCATTATTCTGAGAAGGGGCTCAGCAGCTTCACAGGACTGCCATGGCACACACATAAAAGTTAAGAATGCCTAAATTTTAGTCTATCTCTTTGCTTCCAGAAAGCCAACCAAGTCTGACAACCGAACACCTGCCTGAGTGAGCCAGTTCCCAAAGTCTCGGGTTTATTTCCCTGTGCGTGACTTGATGGGAAGATATTACGGTCTCGTACATGACTCCACCAATTAACCTATTTGCTGAGCTCACCTTCAGCTTATACCTGGCATCTTTCCTGAATTGTGTGTTGGGCCTTCTGAGGCACACAAAATGAACTGACAAGCTGATTCTCTGGTATGTTCTGTTCACACACACCTGGCCCCAGGAGATGCCAGGCACATGATGAAGCTGGGCAGTGATTCTCAAGCCTGATCCCAGACCAGCAAGCAGGATCAGCGTCACCAAGGAGCTTATGAGAATTGCAGATTTTCAGGGCACACCCTAGACTTCCTGAAACAGAAACTCTGGGGTCTATCAGTGTTTTCTCAAGCCCTCCAGATTCGCACGCCGGAGTCTGATATCCACCGCACTAACACCGCTCCTGCAACTGGGGCTGGAATTTCAATGCAGGTGGTGCTGAGGGGCGGCCAACGAGTCGAAAGCTGGAGCAAGGGGGCTTGTTTTGTTCCTGCACCCCGATTTTACTTACATTACCCGGGGCCTCAAGGGTGACTGATAGAGATTACCCCTGAGCGCCGGCCCCTCGGTGTCACGAATGCAAGGCGAGAGAAGGGGAGTCAAGGGAGACGCTTGATTCCTCTGACCGTCCTCCCCTGCGAACTCGTGGGGGGCACAGCCCCAAACCAGCAAACTCTGGGCAACCCAGCGGCCTTCGGAACCCTTCCCAGGTCTTCCGCCCGGAGCTAGAGGGCGCACTCCCTGACGGGAATTGTGGTCTCGGCAGCCCGCGGACCTCAGGCTTTTCCGGGCTCTGTTGCCTCTGGAAAACTACAAGTCCCAGGATGCCCGGCGCGGGAGGGTCACGTGGGAGGAGCAGCGGGCGCGGCTAAATAGTCTCCATCGGCCATTTTGTAGGAGAAGCCGCAGCGCCGCCTCTTCTCTCGCGTCCTCGCATCCGTCGCCGCCGCCTCTTCCTCCGCCTCCTCCTTCGCCTCTTCCTGCCTCCTCCCGGCTTCCGCCGCCGCTACTCCAGCCGCATCCCAACCCCGGAGCGAACCGTTTCCGTATTTATTTCCGTTTTCTCGTCACTGCAGCCTCCTGACACGGTGATCCGGGCGGGCCCCGCAGGAATTTTATCCCCTCACCGGCCTCACACTAGTATCGCATGTCCACTATCCAGAACCTCCAATCTTTCGGTAAGATCCCGTCGCCGCCGCCTTCCTCCCATGCCCCGCGCGCCTCTCTCCCTGCTGCCCGCCTGGGCCACCGCCCCCAGGGGCCCGCTTTTTGCCCTCCCTGCACCCCGACTGGGGCTTTGTCTCGGCGCCCAGAAAATGGCGACGGGGCCCCTGGCGACCCCCTCCCCGAGGACAGCGCCGGACTGCGAGCCCTCCTCTCGGAACCCCGGCCCTTGCCCTCCCCGCCCCCCACCAGCCCCGTCCTTGACCCGGCTCCCGCCTCCGCCTCTGCCCTTTGACACTTCGGCGACCTTACTTCGTGGACTCCTGGATCGGCCCTGCTACTTGCAAAGGGGATGCCAGGCCGGGGGGATTGGGGATCGCCGTCCGTTCTCTGGCAGCTCCCGGGGGTACTTGGGGAAGGATGCGGGTGCAGGCCTCTCATCTGTCGCTGGGCAGTGGTTCAGTCTTCTCTGCTTGCGTAGCAATTTGTAAAATTACGCCTTTTGATGTATGTATTTAATCTACTTTTTTTTGGCAAGGCGCAGTTACAGTTACATGATTGGGGTGGGCATATTCGAATGTTTATGTTTTCATCAGAACGTAATCGAGATGACGCACGTTTTTATAGCGGCTACAAAATTAAGGTTTTCTAAATCTCCTTTCTCTCGTTAGAGGACCATATTCAACGATAACATCTATCTATAACAGTTTCTCTACAACGGACGTAGGTGTTCAAATGTTTTTCTCTTTTTCTGAGAGTACCTTGGGGGTTTTATTAATACTCCACCCTCATCTTCATACCTACCCGCAAAAACAGCAAAGGCACTAGAACCTTCACTGATGACTGTCTGGATTGGTAATATAACATATTTCTGGAAAGTACTTCCTAAAAAATAAATTTCTACTTTGGATTGTTTTTTGTATCCATTTGCAGACCCCTTTGCTGATGCAACTAAGGGTGACGACTTACTCCCGGCAGGGACTGAGGATTACATTCATATAAGAATTCAGCAACGGAACGGCAGAAAGACGCTGACTACTGTTCAGGGCATTGCAGATGATTATGACAAAAAGAAACTTGTGAAAGCTTTCAAAAAGGTAAACGGGTTAGAGTTGAGTTCCTGAGGCGAACGGATCAGGATTCACACCTTTGTATCCGTGGATGAAAATGACCAGACCGAAAAAGTTGTTCTCATTCTTGTAATTAACACATAATTATTTAGTTATTCTCCCAGTGTGAGCTCTCATTTTAAAAGAAGATTCTCGTGGCTTTCACATAAATTTAAATGTGAAATATTTAGTTCTTGACGCTACACATAAAATCATTTCCTGATTTACAAATTAATTTGGAAGGATTGTGGATTGTAAAAGACAAAATCTGTTTCTCTAAATAAAATCAAGCTTACTGAAATGGTAAATTCTGTTCTTTTGGTGAAATAAAAACTCATAGTAGTTGACTAAATTTTGTTGTATATTTATGCACTTTTCCAGAAATTTGCCTGTAATGGTACTGTGATTGAACATCCTGAATACGGAGAGGTTATTCAGCTTCAAGGTGACCAAAGGAAAAACATTTGCCAGTTTCTCTTGGAGGTGAGTGATTGGGTGCTTTATGTGTGACGTTGAGATTGCTTTTAAAATTCTATTTAAAGGCAACATGATTTGTTTTCTACTAAATAAAAAATCATACGAATGAAGTAAATTAGGTGAAATAAAGATACTGTACTTAGTGGGAAAGCAAAGACCTTCACGTGGTTTATTTGTCATTAGAGTTTTCTGATCGTGTCTGTATATACACACAGGATATTTCTTGGCATATAAAGTATTCAAATATATGTTGAATTGTAGGCTGTCAACAGTGCATGCCACAGATGACAGCGTTGCAATAAGCTGTTCATATTGATTCTTTCTAATCTTCCATGTCTTCTTAATGAATGTATATAATTCTCAGGGTTATTTTGCTGAATTTTACTTTATTTTACAGGTTGGCATTGTCAAGGAGGAACAGCTTAAAGTTCATGGATTCTAAAATGAACCTAAATACGTGGAGAATTTCTTGAATGGTTGTGTTCTCTAAACTCAGTTTGGCTGCCTTGTGAAATGATTCCCCACAGTAAACGGACTCCTCATTTATTTAATCCTTCAAACTTCCATTCACATCTGCATGATTACAGAAAACATGGGGTATGTAGGCTGGTAACAGATAAGAAAATTGCAGTAAGATGGTAACAAAACCTCATATTCGTCCTTACGTGTTTCCAGTGGAAAATGTTTTGAGTGTTTGTTGTTTGGTTTATTATGTTTCACTTGATTCAATGTTTTTTTTGTTGTTGTATTAAACCATGTATGTTGCAGCTTAACAATAAAAAAAAAAAATCTATGAATCCTTGTGAGCAATTATGCCCCCAAATCTAAGCAAGGAAAATACACATTTTGTCTTTCTTAAGTGGAGTTATTCTGCAAATATTCTTTCTGATTAGCTTCAGCTGTTATACCCAGACCTAGAGGAGAACCTTTGTTATATGTAGCTTGTGTTTTTCATTTACTGATTTAAGAATAGAAGCAGGAGTAGAAATTCAGCGAGAGCCACTATTCCTGGCAAAAGCGGTAAAAGTTGACAAGGAATTTACCATACTGTAGTATTAAATGTAAAAGGGTATGAAGTTGAACAGTATTAGCACAGGGTTCTTTTCTGTGTTCATATCAATTGTTACTGAGTTGCCAACATAAGTCTATCGCTAGTTACTATATGTTACTGAGTTGCCAACATAAGTCTATCCCTAAGTACTATATGCTGTAATAGTCTTGTGACATAAAGTATATTTAGTCATAGACACTTCCCTGCAAGGGTAGGTTGATGGTATCACTGTCTTACAGACGGAAAACACTGGGCCTCAAGTTAATTTCCCAGGAGTGCTAGAAAGTGACAGGGTGTCAGCCCAGAGATTCCAGCCAGGAAATTTATTTCACTACATCATGGTTTTGGTGTGTGTTTTACCAAAGGGAACAGATGACAATGACCAGTGGGTGGTAGTGGTGTAAGAAATAATTGGACCAGGAACAGTGGCTCACGCCTGTAATCCCGACACTTTGGGAGTCCAAGGTGGGCAGATCACTTGAGGATGGGAGTTTGAGACCAGCCAGGCCAACATGGTGAAACCCCATGTCTACTAAAAATGCAAACAATTAGCCAGTGTGTGCCATAGTCTCAGCTGTTCAAGGCTGAGGCCCCAGAATCGCTTAAAACAGGGAGGTGGAGGTTCAGTGAGCCAAGGTGGCACCACTGCACTCCAGCCTGGGCAATAGAGCAAGACTCTGTCTCTTAAAAAAAATAAATAAAACTTGCAGTTCTTAAAGAGATTTCTGCAGCTCATCCTCTTGAGTTCCAGGCTCCTTTCTATTAAGTAGTGGTTATTTACTTGGTTGTAGAGGCTATGCCACTAAAACCATTTAGCCAATGCAAAGAAATGCATGTGTAAGGGCAAACTTTTTAGCTTACTACAGTTGGATAAGGATGGTATGGGAAAAAAGTTGTTTTGGGCCAGTGAGCCCTAATGAGCCCTTGCCTGTATTTTGATGATAGTGTTTTTGGGAAAACAAAATTGGCCCCCACAAAGTTTGCCTCTTAAAGACATTAATAATAGGTTTATTATTTTCTCACCCCATCCTGCCTCCAATACAGTAAGAGAACAGAGGTAAGAGGTATATACCAGAATATAGTCCCAAATTGGATAAGCTCATTTCTGGAAAACATCAATATAGTTTGATGAAGAAGGTCAAGAGGTTTGGGAGAATTTTCCAAGTTTCTAAGAACCTCCTACTTTTTCATCTGTAATATTGTGAAATAGCACCCTATTGAGGAGTGCTGTGGAAATAGTAAAGCGGAAACATACTAGCAGCCACATTCAAATGCTGCCTAAATAAATACATCTGCTGAGAGCTGAGCTACTGGCAGGAAAATAATTTATCTTGGGAAAGAAAGCATCCCTCATGCTGGGACCATGGACAAGCTCTGTAGTCATCACTTCCTGTGTCAGTCCAAAGTGGGTGGGATTAAAAGGCTTGAGGAAAACTTCCCTCTGAATTTTGTGGAGAGCACCCTTCCTAACTCCTCCCTTCCGCCTGTGAGCTCCAGACACCTGATTGGACGTTGAACTTGGAGGATAGTCCCAATCTTCAGAGCAAGAAAGAGACTAGGAGGCATTGTGTAACTGGAGGGAAGATGACATTTCTTACAGATGCAGCGAACTGGCAGTAGCCAAACTGCCTTCCACGCTGGAAGGTCTTGATCTGCAGTTTCTTGAGTGGTTTATACTTGAGGTTGCACAATGCATAATACCAAGTAGAGGATAAATAGATCTATCACTGGACTTTTAAACTTGGTGAAGCCATTAGGAAGTTAAAACCTCTGGCTGAATCACAGCCTGGAGTAAAGTGCTGCTGGCAGCCATGTCCTCTGCCTTCCAGTGCTGGTTCTCCTGAGGCAGAGGAAAGCCCATGGAAACAGTGTGATCAACCTACTTAGGAACCCAGGTAACTCGGGAACTGTTTTCTTAACCATTCTAGAAAGGGGGTGGCTCCAATCATATGGAAGGGACAGTTCTAGTTCATCATGATGGCAGTTAACCACAATAACTTGAGGAATATGGAGGCTTCTGTGTGCCGCACACATGCCACCAGCCTGGCTCCACCTAAAGGGATGGGTAATGACAGCTTGGGAAAAGGCAACTTCATTCGACCACCCACACACACCAGTTGCACTGGGTTTCTGAGGACTCCCCTTACCAAGGCAAAGGTCCATTTGGGAGAGAAACAGGCGTGACCCTGCTTTAACTAAAGCCAAGGGAGTCCTCAGTTGTGGACAGGGAAGACGGAGCCGGTGACATTGTGTCTGGGATCAAAGGGCCAAGTGAATCAGCTAGAATTAAGCAAAATTATATGAGACTCGGCATGGAAGGCTCTTCGTGTAGTCCTGTCGGCACTTAACTCCTTTTTATCTAGATAATGGAAGCATGGGGGGAAATCGTAAGTCAGAGGAATGGCTGTATCTCCTCCCTCCTGGAAAACCATTCAGAGTGGAATTAATAGTGATGAGAGGAGAGAATCGTGTTAGATGACTTTAAGGATTCTCTGAGCTACACAGGAGAACCCCAAATGGCAATTTAAACTCAGCCTTGGCTTGTGAGGATGCCATCGCGGGTCAGGTGGCTCATCTGGTAAGTCGTCCATGTGATTCTGAACCTAACACGTGCAGCAGTAGATCTACTGTGGTCTGCACCCCGTGAACTGAAGGTCCTGGCGCTGCATGATGCTGGGTCTAGGTGCCCTCATCTCAAACTAGTGAACAGCCTACAGACATTTTTCATGCTGAAAGCAATGACATGTAGATGGGTGCCATTCATTCATGACGCAAAAGAAGTTTAAAGCCCCCACGGGGAATCTAGGTGATGTCAGCCCTCATGCTGGTCTTCAGCTGCAGCGCCCTGTTCTAGCCCAGAGGGTTTTGAAGGGCCTCGGGTCTACAGAATGGTCCGTAAGGAGGCTAGCTGTAACCCCAGTTTGTCTCCATGTGTTCTTTACCCATTTTTACCGGAACCCCACACCCCACCTCCTGAGTTCACTGGGCAAGGAACAACTTAGGAGAGTGGAGATAGAACTTTTAAAAAATGTTTTTATTTTTATTTTTCATTTATTTGTTTTTGAGGCGGGGTTTTGCTCTTGTTGCCCAGGCTGGAGTGCAATGGGGCTATCTTGGCTCAGCCCAATCTCTGGGCCCGGGTTCAAGCGATTTTCCTGCTTCAGCCTCCCAAGTAGCTGGGATTACAGGAATGGGCCACCACACCCGGCTAATTTTGTATTTTTAGTAGAGACAGGGTTTCTTCATCTTGGTCAGGCTGGTCTTGAACTCACGACCTCAGGTGATCCGTCTGCCTCAGCCTCCCAAAGTACTGGGATTACAGGCGTGAGCCACCATGCCTGGCATTTTTATTTTTAAATTTAATTTTCCCTTTTATTTTCAGTTGACATGTAATATTATACATATTTGTGGGATTCAGAGTGATACTGCAGTACATGTACACAATATATAATGATCAAATCAGGGTAAATTAGCATATCCATCACTTCAAACATTTGTCATTTCCTTGTATCGTGAATATTTTAAATCCTCTTTTCTAGTTTATCCATATTGCTCATTATGACAAATTCTGTGGGGAACACATCACCAGACAAGGATTTGGTGGAAGGTATAATTCCTTACAGTAAGAAAAGACAAACCTGGGTGCGGTGGTTCACACCTATAATCCCAGCACTTTGGGAGGCTGAGGCGGGCAGATCACCTGAGGTCAGGAGTTCCAGACCAGCCTGGGCAACATGGTGAAATGCCATCTCTGTTAAAAATACAAAAATTAGCCAGACATGGTGGTACACTCGGGAGGCTGAGGCAAAGCAAATCGGTTAAACGAGGGAGGCAGAGGTTGTAGTGAGCCAAGATCACAGCACATTACCTGGCCTCGGTGACACAGATAGACTCTGTAAAAATTAAAATTTAAAGAAAAAAATAGGCCCACCCCCACTGTCAGTCACAAACTCCACTCTTAGTGCCTCACTGCCATTGACTTGTTAAAAACGAAGAAAACCTTAGCCCAATCCTAGCATCAGGAAGAACGGTAGATGAGTGGCCAGACGCACTGAATGGGAACCAGAACAGCCCACTTGGCAGAAGAAATGCGCTGGAATGAAATATAGGGTACCCGGTAAATGATGCTGTCTCAAAAGAAATTGAAGGGGCCGATTCCTGCAAGTATGCGGTCCTTTATCACCCCCTTGTGGCCACTTGAACAGCTGGCAGGCTCCTGGCGGTTTACATGAACGATGCATTCAGTTGTTGCAGTTATCGTTAAAGCACCAGCTGACAGGTTCGATTTTGTCATCGCTCAAATGTGATTCAGAAACTGATCTAGCCAATAACCTGTTATTATAATTCATAAAAATCAGTTGCAATTTTTCTTGACCTGGGAGAGGCAAGAATGTTTTCATGGTCTTGCCCCGGGGATATATAAAGCACCTCAGCTACTATCTACCACGGTGTTGTTAGAAGGAATTTACTTTAAATGTAAACAGAGACCGCTGTTTTAGCCTCCAGGGAATGCATGATTAAGCTAGAAAACAAGACTCCTAAATTGTGGCTTGTTGAGAAAGACAATGTGGAATTTGGACACACACACACATACGCTAAATATTCAGCGCTCTCAATCTAAACCTCTGCCTTAGGCCATACACAGGTTAATGTGCCTTTCACTTCTAAGGTCGCCTAAAGACTTCTGCCTGGGAAAAGCAGTGACGGAATTCCTAAAAACCCCTTAATGCCACAGTATATGACGCCATTCCGGTAGACCTGAAGAACGCAGAACAGGATTCATTTGGAAAACTCATCATTAGTAACAGACTCACTGGTAGAGCCTCTGGCAGATCTCACCTGCACAGGTAGGGGAGGGCTAATTAACCTGGACATGGTGCTGTAGGGATTTGATCCTACAGAAATCAACAGCAGCATCACCAGAGGGGCCCCTGGTTAGATCCCCACAAGAGATGCTAAGAGGTATTACTTTGGAAAATTTACTGTCTGTTTAACAACAGATCCTTTGGGCCTTTTTACACTTTTTATCAAGCATTGCCCCTCATTTTCTCACTTCTCTTGTATTAATAATAAAAACAGCGAATTCCTTTTCAACACTCACATTGTAGGTTCTGCTCTGAGAATTCTACAAGCATCAGCTCACATAATTATCTCCACAGACATCACGACCCAGCATAGATTCCCTGGCTTACCGTCACAATCACACGCCTCACAAATATCATCTCCCCTTGATCCTTGGTCCTTTTTTTCTTTTATTCATTTGACAAAACTTCAGTTCAATCCTTGTTCAACCTAACCACCTGACTGCTCGGCAATAGCCCATAATACCTGGAGATACCTGGGGGGTGGGGGTGGGGGAAACGATGGCTTTTCTTTCTTCCTTTCCCTTTACCAGCCCCTCCTCCATCCTCCACTGAGCAAGGTGAAGGCTTTGTCTCATCCATCACTGAGATATTTGACCGTCTTCATTTTTCCGCCTCCAAATCTACCCTTTGGAGGCAGTGTGGCATACTCCCTGTCTGTCTTCTTTCTTGTGCAATGCATGACGTATACCTGCCCCACCCCATCAAAACAAACCCCTCCGTTTGTGTCCTGGGTTCCATCTTCTCTTCTCCAGAAATTACCATTGTAATTACCTCCTTTCTTCTGAATCATCAATTTCTTCCTCTCTACAGGATCATTTTCATCAGATGGAAACATTCTCCTGTACTGCCCATCTTTCAAATAAAAGAAGAAAACCATTGATCTCACATTCCCTTCAGCAAAGAAATAGCCTACCTGACATCCCTTAGGATGTGTAAGAGGCATCTTAAAATTAACATGGCTGAAGTAGAAATAGTACTCCATCCTCCACCCCCAAACTCTTTCCCCAGTCTGCCTCATCTGAATAAATGGCACTACCATCCATAGAATAGCTTAAACTTAAAACGTTGTCTTTCAGCCTTCCCTTGCTTTACTGCCCCTACCCTGATCTGATGGGGTCTTATTGTTTCTATTGCAAAATGTATCCTATCCACCCTTTCCCCTGCCCCCAACTTCTGACCAGTGCCCCTGACACACACCGTTGTTTTGCACCTGGATTACCGCAGTGGCTCTCCAACTGGTCTTGCATCCATGCACAACACAGAAGCCTGGGGACTGTAAAATTCAAGTGAGCTTACATCAGCTCTCTGCACAAAATCTGAAGGCTTCTCACTGCACTTAACATTGACTCCAAACATATTACGTGGCTTACAGGATGCCACGCCACCTGTTCCCTGCCTACCCCTGGTTCTTGCCATCTACTGTCTGACTCTGCACTACACCACCAGACCCACTGCTTCAACCTTTAAGCATTTACACTCCATGTTCAGTTGGTCCGGGACGCTCTGCCCTGCTCTCCCTCTCCCTCTCGTCCCTCAATTTCAGTTCAAACCTCATCTGAAGGAGGCCATCTCTGACCACCCAATCTAAATAAGCCCATCCCCGACACAGCAGCCCGTATTTTGTTTTCTTTGTAATGCTTATCTTTAATTGAAAGCATCTTGCCCATTGCTTTGCTTGCACCTCCCTACCACTGACATGTAAGGTACACAAGAGATGCTTGTACCAGATGCTGTTGGTACCTCACCCATACCCCTTTGTGCCCACCCTTCCCACACATGTGCGCTGGGTGCTCCAGCTGCAAGCATCTCTGTCCCACTGCAAGCATTGCTTGAGCGCATTCCCTGGCCACAGGAGCATGCAAGGGATGGAAATACCAGGGAGTTAACACCTGCTCTCTGCACCCCTTACACCAGCAACCTTCAACCAACGGCTGGTGGAAATTGCCATGTAAATAACCCAGCTCCTTTATCCACAGGTAAGAAGCACGGAAGCATGTTTTACACCGACTCCCAGGACTTCCCAGCAAGATTGGATCTCAGTTGCCAATAATGGTAATTCATCAATAAAGTGCCATTTATTGGCTCCATTCCCTTCTCTGTCTCGTTTCTCACACCTCTACCCATGCTTTCTGAGATTGCCTCCCAAGTAAACTGCCAGCACTTACATCCTTATCATAGCCTTCTGGGGCAATCAGAACTCAACTCAAGATATCTTTGTATCTCCCACCCCAGTGTGCAGCTCGGGGTCTGGAATACAACAGGTGATCAATATTTGTTGAACAAGTGACTGAATCTCCCCCACTGTGATCACCACTTACCCTGTGGGAAATTCCAGTCTTATCAATTACACAGAACGTGTCTGTGGATCATTTTCCATTTTGAAGACATTTGGGGCCTTTGCATCTCTGAAATGGGAAGGGGCAAGATTCTTGTAATAGGATTGCTTGAACACAATTGTTTCTGTCAAGCCATCTCCTAACTTTTTTCATGCTTCTCCCCTGGAATAGAGGAAGAAGAAGGGAGTTCAGTTCCAGGAGAAAGGAAGTGAGCAGAAGGAATGCCTAGCAGGGATGTATTCTATGAGGGCCTTAGAAAGCCCTGGGTACCAGGCCCCTTTGTCCTTTGCTGACCTTTCCCTAGTGGCCTAGCTTGCCCAGATGCTGGGTGAGACTTATCTTCTTATCACAGTCATTCTACATATGCAAGAAGTATCCATGGGGAAAAGGATGGATTATTTAGTTGAAGGTGTTAGGAAATTTGGCTAAATGAAGGAAAGGGTGCGTCCCTACTCCGTACCACAAACACTGCTGGGTTAATCCATAAAGACCTAACTGTGAAAGACAGAACTAAAAAGGTAATCAAAGAAACCCAGAAATATATGTTGTGACTGGGACAAAAAATAAGGGTTTTTTACTTGGTAAAATAAGTTGGGTGTAGTGGCTCGCACCTGTAATCCCAGTGCTTCAGAAGGCAGAGGCGAGAAGATGGCTTAAGGCCAGGAGTTCAAGTCCAGCCTGTGCAACAAAGCAAGACCCCATCTCTACAAAAACCTTTTAAAAATTAGCCAAGCATAGTGGCACAGACCTGTAGTCCCAGCTATTGGGAAGCTGAGGCAGGAGGCTCACTTGAGCCCAGCAGTTTGAAACGGCAGTAAGCTATTACCCTGCCAGTGCACTCCAGCCTGGGTGATAGAGTGAGACCCTGTCTAAGAAAAATTAATTATGGTGAAATATACATCACGTAACATTTATCATCTTGCCTTTTCTATTGCACATCGCTCCTTTATTATACTAAACTGGAAAGAAATGTAGTGCAATTATTCTGAAAAAGAGTCCTGCGACCATCTGACAGGGCAAAGCCACTAGAACGTGAGTAAGATATCAGGCACAGTGAAAGACACACGCTCAACAGGCATCTCACTGCCACAAGGCAAGGCAGGGCAAGGGTTCTAAACTAGCAAATGCACTTCCACCTTTAGAAGCCAAAAGGCCTAGCCCGTGCTGGTGTGAGGAATGGCCTACCTTCTGATGAGCATATGTGGGGCTAGCAATTTCAACTGCCACTAGAAACCCCAAAGTGCTTGTGTGTGTGGGTGCGTGTGTGTGTGTATATATTGCATATATATACAGTGTATATATTCATGTATATATACACTAATATGAACACACTACATTATATACTATATACACTATATTAGTGTATAATACACATACACACATATAAACACATACATATATAGACAAAATTTATGTGCTGAATTATGTGTTCAGTTTATGTGTTGCATTTACTTTTACAAATACATATATACATATGTGTTGCATTTACTTTTATATATAAAATATTTTAATATATATAAATATATACATTATTGCACCCTTTTATTTTTATAAGTATACAATATATTTATATAATACATCTATTATATAAATATATTATATATAATATTCCCTTTTATTACATATTATATATATTCCCTTTTATATAATAATATATAATATTCCCTTTTATTATATAATAAAATATATTGAAAGGGAACAATATATTAATAAAATATATTAAAAAGGGAATAATATAATATTCCCTCCCTTTCATTTATATAAATATATTTATATATAATATATATTATACATATCAAATATATATTTTACATAATATATGTATTATATATTTATATATATAAAAATTGTAAATGCAATACATAATCTTAATTGAGGATTAATCAGCTCCTAAAACCAGCTCCTCTGGTGTCAGGGAGGAAACAGTTGATTATTTTTACATTAGTATGTAGGTTACATTCATCTTCCACTGAAATGACTAACCCCCCTCCCAAGTCAGTGGCGTAACCACAGAGGTGCACTGGTCTGGCTCCTGGGGGCAAATAGGTGCTCTTGCTTCTCCCCATTGGTCATGCCTTAGCATGGTTCCTCCCTATTTCCTTCTCAAGCTGGCCCCTAGTAAACACAGCACTGGCAAAAATCAGAGTTACTACC
Organism: Callithrix jacchus; assembly: GCF_049354715.1. Classification (NCBI taxonomy): domain Eukaryota; kingdom Metazoa; phylum Chordata; class Mammalia; order Primates; family Cebidae; genus Callithrix; species Callithrix jacchus. The sequence continues at coordinate 78,132,267 of NC_133518.1, forward strand.
TCTGAACTGTCTTGACTAAGAGGAGCCTTCCCTCAGTGTGGACTGAGAACCTGTGCCGTGGAGGTGCTGTTCTAACTCAACTGTATGAAGGGAGTGGGTGTGGGAGACATGATGGCTCAAAGGAAAATGGGAGCCACTGGTCCCCACCTGCAGCTGCAACTTAAGATGACCACGGCCGGGTGCGGTGGGTGGCTCATGCCTGGAATCCCAGCGCTTTGGGAGGCTGAGGCGGGTGGATCACCTGAGGTCAGGAGTTTGAGACCAGCCTGGTCAACATGGAGAAACCCCGTCTCTACCAAAAATATAAAAATTAGCCAGGCATGGTGGTGCGTGCCTATTATCCCAGCTACTCAGGAAACTGAAGAGGGAAGATCACTTGAACCCGGGAGGAGGAGGTTGCAGTTAGCTGAGGTTGTGATACTGCACTGGCTGACAGAGTGGGACCCAGTCTCAAAAAAAAAAAAGACTGTGAAGTGGTCAGTGTGACATACGCAGAGGTGCGGAGGCAGGGGTGGGAAGAGAGGGCATTCCTTGGGACAGTAATCTGCCTGCTGGCCTCTACTTCTTGGCCTTGCTCCCAGCAGCCACAGCTTCCACAGCCTTATCACAGTCTCTTGAACCCCTCCCCTCCACCGGGAACTACATGGGCTTGGTGGTCTTCAAGTTCTTGTCCAATCTATAGACAATGGGAATACCGGTCAGCGGTCCAGCTCCGTGACAGCGTCCTCAGAGAGACCCTCCAGGTGCTGGACGACGCCCCGAAGGCTACTGCCATCAGCTGCAGTCACTGCCCGTTTCCCTCCTCCATCTAGGAAACCACTTCTTGTTTCCAAAACGGCAGAGCAATGGCAGTCGTGTCCTTCAGACTTCCACGGGAGTGCAGCTGAGCTTTAGTGAACTGCATCCTTGCTGTTCTCACTGATGTTGCCTCAGAAGGTGTGGTTGGGCTCCATCAGAGGTGATGAGACATCATAGGAGCACCTCCAAATCTTTACCGAGGCCTCCCCGGGGTTGGCAGCGGCTGCTGCTTTATTAAGCCCACTCAGAACCCCGTGGTGGCACTCATTCCAAGTCCTCGTCACAGGCAGCCACATCTGGTCAATGGCATCCAGCACCATGCAGAGGGTCCAGATGGCTTTTTCTTCCACTGCCCAAGCCGCTGCTCCTCCCAGAAAAGTGTCAGGCTGATCATGGTCCCACAGACCCGGATCCAGGTCATTGCCACAGGGTCTTTTTAAACTGCTTCATTGAGATGTAATTCACATAGCAAAAAATTCTCCTATTTAAAGTGTACAGCTCAGTGTGGTTTTAGTATATTCCCAAAGTTGTACAACATCACTACAATCCGTTGTGGAATATTTCATCACTCCCCAAAAAAATTTTGTACCCATGAGCAGTGATTCCCCATTCGCGCGCTTTCTTCTAGGAATGTACGGTTTAGCTCTTACATTTAAGTCTTTGGTTCAGTCTCAGTTAACTTCTGTGTATTGGCATAAGGTGGGAATCCAAATTCGTTCTGGTACATGTAGATAACCAGTTATTCCAGCACTGTTTGTTAAAAAGACTAGTCTTTCACTCATTGAATCATCCTGGCACCTTCATTGAAAATCAATTGGCCATAGATGAGAGTTTATTTCTGGACTCGCAATTCTAGTCCATTGATCTGTTTACGTGTCTCTATGCCAACACCACACTGTCTTAATTATTGCAGCTTTGCAGTGAGTTTGAAATTGGGAATGTGAGCCCTCTGACTCTGTTCTTTCTCTTTCTTTCTTTCGTTCGTTCATTTTTTTTTTTTTTGAGACGGAGTTTTGCTCTTTTTACCCAGGCTGGAGTGCAATGGCACAATCTCGGCTCACTGCAACCTCCGCCTCCTGGGATCAGGCAATTCTCCTGCCTCAGCCTCCTGAGTAGCTGGGATTACAGGCACGCGCCACCGTGCCCAGCTAATTTTTTGTATTTTTAGTAGAGATGGGGTTTCACCATGTTGACCAGGATGGTCTCGATCTCTTGACCTCGTGATCCACCCGCCTCGGCCTCCCAACGTGCTGGGATTACAGGCTTGAGCCACCGCGCCCGGCCGACTCTGTTCTTTCTAAGATTGTTTTGGCTTGTCAACGTCTCTTCCAGTTCAGCTAGTTACAAAGTATTATTTTTCCTCTCATGTGAGGCTGTGTCCTGTACATAGGTCTCTCTCAGGAACCTTATCGGGAGGTCTTGAATCAGGGGTGACCAAATGCCCTAGGCATCTTTCCAGCTCATGGTATCCCAATTTCATCTTTATACCAACCCCATAAACTACCTAGCCCAACCCTGTCACTCAACTTGGCTCCTAAAATCCCAGCCTGAGCCAGAGTCCTTCTCCCCAAATGCCTGAGGGCAGAGGAGCTCCAAGATAAAACCCAAGTAAGCTGTGTGTGTGTCTGCAGAGTCTCACGATGATTGGGTTTTTCTCTGCTAGTAAAAGAGAGAAAAAATTTTAAAATATACAAACATATTATTACAATAGCAAAGACCTGGAACCAACCCAAATGCCCATCAATGATAGACTGGATTGGGAAAATGTGGCACATAAACACCATGGAATATTATGCAGAAATAAAAAACGATGAGTCTGTGTCCTTTTAGGGACATGGATGAATCTGGAGAACATCATTCTCAGCAAACTGACACAAGAAGAGAAAATGAAATACCGCATCTTCTCACTCATAGGTGGGTGATGAAAAATGAGAACACATGGACACAGGGAGGGGAGCACTAAACACTGGGGTCTATTGGGGGTAATAGGGGAGGGCCAGCGGAGGGGAGGAGCTGGGGAGGGATAGCCTGGGGAGAAATGCCAAATGTGGGTGAAGGGGAGAAAGGAAGCAAAACACACTGCCATGTGTGTACCTATGCATGTTCTGCACATGTACCCCAAAACCTAAAATGCAATAAAAAATTAAAAAATATATATATATACAAACATAATCAACATGTATTTTGAAAATGTTTTCTTTTGCTTGTTTTTCTTGCGAGGAGTTTCTATTGAATCTAAATTATTATGAGAATCCTGGAAGAAAGCCTAGAAAATACCACTCTGGACATAGTCCTTAGAAAACAATTTATGACAAAGTCCTCACAAGCAATTGCAACAAAAATAAAAATTGACAAAAGAGAGGTAATTAAAGAGCTTCTGCACAGCAGAGGAAACTTAGCAGCAGAGTAGACAGACAACCTACAGAATGGGAGAATATATTTGCAAACTATGCATCCAACAAAAGGTCTAATATCCGGAATCCATAAGAAACTTAATTCAACACACACACACAGACACACCATTAAAAAATGGGCAAAAGACATGAGAAGGCACGTTTCTAAAGAAGACACACAAGCAGGCAACAAACATGACAAAATGTTCATCATCACTGATCATAGAGAAATGCAAATCAAAACCACAATGAGATACCATCTTACAGCAGTCACAACGGCCATTATTAAAAAGTCAGAAAACAACAGATGTTGGCGAGGCTTTGGAGAAAAGGGAACATTTATACTGCTGGTGGGAATGTAAATTAGTTCAGCCACTGTGGAAAGCAGTTTGGAGATTTCTCAAAGAACTTAAAACAGAAGTACCATTTGACTCAGCAATCCCATTACTGTGTATTCATCCATAAGCAAACAAATCATTCTTTTTTTTTTTTTTTTTTTTGAGATGGAATTTCACTCTTGTTGCCCAGGCTGGAGTGCAATGGTTCCATCTTGGCTCACCACAACCTCTGCCTCTCAGGTTCAAGTGATTTTCCTGCCTCCGCCTCCCGAGTAGCTGGGATTACAGGCATGCGTCACCACACCCAGCTAATTTTGTATTTTTAGTACAGACAGGGTTTCTCCATGTTGGTCAGGCTGATCTCAAACTCCCAACCTCAGGTGATCCGCCCACCTTGGCCTCCCAAAGGGCTGGGATGATAGGTGTGAGTCACTGCACCCAGCCTAGGAAACAAATCATTCTACCAAAAAGACACCTGCATTCACATGCTCATCGCAGCACTATTCACAATAGTAAAGTCATGGAATCAACCTCGGTGCCCATCAACAGTGGATTGGACGAAGAAAATGTGGCATATATACACCGTGGAATATTATGCAGTCATACAAAAGAATGAAATCATGTCCTTTGCAACAACATGTATGCAGCTGGAGGCCATTATCCTAAGAAAATTAAAACAGGAACAGAAAACCAAATACCACATGTTCTCAGTGTAAGTGGGAGCAAGGCATCAGGTACTCATGGCAGAACAATGGCAACAATGGGCACTGGGGACTACTGGAGGCAGGAGGAAGGGAGGGGGGCGAGGGCCAAAAACCTCCCTGTTGGGTACTATGCTCAGCACCTGAGTGACAGAATTATTTGTACCCCAAACTTCAGCATTGCACAATATACCCAGCTCGCAAACCTGCACTTGTATCCGCTGAATCCAAAATAAAAGTTGAAAAGGAAAGAGTAAAATAAAGTTCTGTAATGATACGTTAACACGAACTTTTTCTGTAAAGATTAATAGCAAGTATTTTAGGCTCACAGGTTGTATGGTCTCTGCTGCAATGACTCCACACTGCCATTGAAGTAAGAAGCTGCCATAGAGCATATGAATGAATGAGTGTGGCTGTGTTCCAATAAAACTTTATTTAAAGATGCTGAAATTACAATCTTACATAATTTTCAGATGTCACAAAATACTATTCATCTTTTGATTTTTTTCACCAACCATTTAAAAGTGGGGGGGGGGGCGGGGATTTCCTTCTTGACTATCCTTAACTGCACTTTTTGGAACATATGAAAACGATGGGTATACAGAGTTAGTGTGAGGTCCATAGTTTGCGGACGCCGGATTTAATGTGACACAGGAATCATGGCACTTGGAGGAACCACACATTGCACCAGGAACCTTTGATTAAGCAGCTCATTCCAATACAACAGCAGCACAGTTGGCCTCAGGTTTTATCCTGAAGCCCCCAAAAGTAGGTCAGCCCAGTACCAGTGGACAAAAGCCTATTTGGAGAGACATTTCCAAAGCAGGCCAGGGAGAGCCCTGAGTTAGAGGCTGCTTGGCCTCCAGGTCCTTGGCTATTTTTCCCAGGTGGTCAGGGCCACATTCGCGTCTGCATCCAAGGACCGAAACTGCCTCCATGGCTTCCAGAGCTGCAAAGCACATCCCCGTTCCATTTAGAGAGGGAGAGAAAAACATAAAACATCCTCAGAATTGCCTTCCTGGCACAGGCAGCGGTGGGGTCATGAGGACTTTTTGTCAAAAGACCTGGGTTCTGTCCTGGCTCTGCTGTCTGCTCCCTCTGTGATCAGGAGATGCTCTAAGCCCTGACCGCTCACTCCGAGTCCTGGTGCTGTTGGTTTCCAGCTGTGCCGTGTTAGAAGTCAACAAAACAACAGCGATATCTCCACTTCCACATCTATTAAGTGGAGAGCTATCTCCCAAGCCTCAGTTTCCAGATCTATAAAGTGGGGATGATGATGACAGCCCCAGGGACTCACTGTGGGATTTCATTGCGTAGTGCTTTGCATATAATATGTATTTAACAAATGTCAGCATTTTATTATTACTTATCAAGGAAGAAAGCATTGCTCATGCTAACTTCATGGAAATCAAAGAGGAAAAGAATGTGAAAACGTTTTAAGGGTGAGATCTAATGTGGAATTTCAATTGTCTTTTTACAAGCAGACAGGTGGAACCCTGGAACTAATCCTTTGTAGTTACGGCTCCCCCAGCCACGTTTTTTTTGGGGGGGCAACTTTTCCCTTTTTTCTTCATCAATGTTGCCAGAGAATTATCAGTTTTTATTCTTTAATCTTTTCAGAAAACCAACCTCTAGCTTTCGTGGTTCTCCTATTACATGTTTATTTTCTGTTTCATTAATTTCTTCCCTTACAATTACGAGTTTTCTTCCTCCTACTTTCTTTGAATATTCTTTTTGTAACTTCTCAAGTTAGTTACTTAGCCCATTAACTTTTAACTTCTTTTCGATTGTAAGCACTTAAGGATGTAAAGTGCCCTTGCGCAGCCCACAGGTTTTCCTATTTAGTATTTTTGTTAATATTCCTGTACAAGCATTTTCTAATCCCTGTTCATTAGGCTCCTCACACTACTTGGGGAGCTCTGTGGTCTGTGCACCCTGCTCAGTCATCAGAAATATGCTCTGCTCTTGGCATCCTCCTCAACCTGGTTCCTTTTCACTACTTGTAGCAAACTTGATTCAAATATTGCATGTGGATATAATCAGGTGTTAACTGAGTTCCTTGAAGACAGCATTTCCTTTCCAATTTCTCATTCTTTGGGGTATTTCTATGCCTCCCAGTGTGGCAGGGATTGTTTTGTCTTGTTTTGGAGACAGAGTCTCGCTCTGTCGCTAGGCTGGAATGCAGTGGTGCTATCTTGGCTCACTGCAACCTCTGCCTCCTGCCTTCAAGTGATTCTCGTGCCTCAGCCTCCTGAGTAGCTGGAATTACAGGATCCCGGCAGCCTGCCACCACGCCCAGCTAATTTTTGTATTTTTAGTAGAGATGGGGTTTCACCACGTTGGCCAGGATGGTCTCGATCTCCTGACCTCGTGATCCATCCACCTCGGCCTCCCAAGATGCTGGGATTACAGGTGTGAGCCACCTCGCCCTGCCAGCAGGGACATTTTTACTTTGCTTTAGTTAACCACGAGTCCACGGGTTCATTTTATTCTGCTTTAGTTAACCACAGGTGAACTTGCACTAGCTGAAAACTGGTAGATGCAGTACTCACAAATGGCCGGAAGACGGTGCTGTTGAGCCATTGAGGGCCAGGCTTGCCGTTTTCTATCCTGCAGTCCTCTCATTACCTAATTTGCTTGCTTGCCTGTCTTTGAGTTTGTTTCGGAGAAAAGGCCGGAAGTCAGAAGAGTCGAGAGTTTATGTGAAACTGGCTAAACTCTCAGATCGTCCAGGCACCCAAGAAGAAAAACAACACATAAAAACTGGTTTTAAAGATGCAGAGAAGTGTCCGGCAATGCACCCTCAGGGGCCCCTCATTCCGGAAGCCGAGAGACCTCCCAGGAGAAAGCAGCACCTTCTTTCCCCTGTCCCCGTGTTTGGAAGCTGCTCAGCCACGCCCTGGAGAGGCTTCTCTTGGCGCCGTCTCTCGGCTGACATTTGGATCGCAGATGAGCAGTCCGCACCTGACGCAATTTCAAGAATTAAAAATCTTAGCCTTTAGTTGGGAATAATTTTCCACCGTAGGCTGTGGAAGTGTCGATATCTGAGGGAGGACACGGTGCCTCTGAACTTTTACATCTTTCCAAGCTACACATATCCCTGTGTGTACAAGCACACACACGCACACACACATGCACACACACACGGGCACACACATACACACATGCACACACACGCATGCACATACGCACACGCACACATATACACACATGCACACACACGCCCATGCACACACACGCGCAGCACGCGCACACATACACACATGCACACACACACATGCACACACAGGCACACCCATACACATGCACACACACATACACGTACACATGCACACACACATACATGCACGTACACACATGCACATGCACACATACACATGCACACGGGCACACACATACACACATGCACACACACACATGCACATACGCACACGCACACATATACACACATGCACACACAGGCACACCCATACACATGCACACACACATACACGTACACATGCACACACACACGCCCATGCACACACACATGCACATACACGCGCAGCACGTGCACACATACACACATGCACACACAGGCACACCCATACACATGCACACACACACACGTACACATGCACACACACACACACATGCATGTACACACATGCACACACACACATACACATGCGCGCACGCAAGCACACACACACACACACACACATTAATTCCTCTTTGTCTGTATCTCAAGTGACCCGTGCTCCAATCCCTCCGCAGCTTCCTGAGGGCTTCTTATCCTTTAATATGAATGAGAGTCACCAGGCAAATGTATTAAAATGCAGATTCTGACTCAGGAGGCCTGGAGGTGGCCCGAGGTTCTGCATTTTTAACCAGCTCCCCGAGGATACTGGCCATGTGGGTTTGCCAACCACATTCTGAGGAGTAGGGGTTGGTGGCTGTGCAGAGTGGCATTGTGACAGGCGTCAATGTGGGCTTCAGAGACACCCCAGTGTTCCGAGGTCGGGGCTGCTTATCTCAATGCCCAATAACTGGGAAAGAAGAGCGTTTATTTCTGTAATGCGGTACAGGGAGAAAACCTGGAAAATATCACCAGACCAACCGAAAATTACAAGGTTTCCCGGAGCTCATAAGCTGTCTAAGCTATATATCTACATGTAAATGTGCCTTCATCTAAAGATGTAAGTGTTTAACTTTTTCCAATATAACTAAGGTCTGAGTTTTGAAGACCTTTCTCTGGAGCCTCAGTAAATTTACTTAATCTAGATGGGTCCAGGTGACGGGGTGATCACTCTTATCGCGTCTCCTGCTACATCACGGAGGTTTGGGGAGTTCCTTTAGACGCCCAATAAAACTCGTTTGTGGCGGTCTGGGGAGTTTCTTCAGACCCCCAGTGAAACTTGTTTAATGCTACGCAGGTCCTGTTAAGAATTTGTTCATTATTGTGTCATGCTTCAAGGCCCAGGAAAGGCCTGGCAGAGCTCTTGGTGAGCTTTGTTACATCCCAGCCTTCGTATGAGGACACGGGCTCTATCAGCTTTTAATATTTAACCTAACCACTCAGTCAGTGCTGACACAGTTGTCGTGGAGGCCTGCCTGTTCTGCTGTCAGTGAGACCTGGCCTGCCACGCCAGGACTCAGAAACCCTGGACTCAGATTCAGGCTCCACCACGTCCCAGCTTTGCGGCTTGATCAAGCCAAAAGCAGCTGGTCTCTCACAGCCTCAGTTTTCTCAGCAGCAACTTAAGGATAATTGTGCTTAGGATCACGACTATTCTCAGCACAGAATCAGATGATGTGTATGGCATCAAATCAGTGCCTTGCCATAGAAAGTGCTTCGTGAACAATGGCGATGTGAATCCTGGAGTTGAGCACCTGGGCTGCTCCTCATGGACGTGACCTGTGGAATCATTGTCTAAACCTCCCTGATCATTAAAATCACCAGGACACTGTGAAAAACACCAACTCTTGAGACCTGTCGTCTCCCAGATCCTGAAGCTGAATCTCCGTGGAGGAGACAGGCTTGCATTTATAACAAGTGCTCAGAAGGATTCTTGAGATCAGACAAGTTTGAAACACTGGCCTACAGAATATAAAAATATGAAAAAACCTGCCTTCATTCTGGAAACGAGAGAAAGGTACCCTCTCTGTCTCTGAAACAGCAGCATTTTTCTGTTACCTATCATAAAGATGGGGCCCAAGGCAGCCTAGAAAGACAGCCCAACACTGCAGTGAAGGACGGAAGAAGGAGAAAGTGGGGAAGGCCAGTGGCCAAACAGACTCCCCCAAAGCCCTTGACTCAGAGGGCAGCAGGCAGGTACAGAGGGGCCCCCAGGCTTCCATCTGAGGGGTCTCTGCACTCCTGGAAGGAAGGGAGTAGGGCGTCCTGCTTGGAAGGACGGCAACACAGGAACCACATGCTCTCAAACCCTTGTCTGGGATCTGCTTCTCCTGGGAGGATGAATACAGGGAGGAAAATCAGTAGGCTCGTGAAGACGTCACAATTCTGTGCACACCAAAATTTAACCTAGGAATTCCCTTCCCCCCAGCAATTTCACTTCTGGGAGTTTATGCCGAGGAAAGAATGAAGGCGTGGGACAAAAGTGAATGCATTCAGATGTTCAATGCACTGTTGTTTACAACACTGAAATTTCTGAAACACCAGGAAAATGGTTAAATCAATGAGAACCGAAAAGGATTTAGGCAGGCAAAGAGTGGGAGGTGGAAGCTTCAGAAGGAGGGCTCGCAAACGCGAATTCTTCCCGTGAGAAAGCAGCAGACCGGTGCGATTGGAACACAGGATGGGGAGGGAGGTTGGCACGAGAGAAGCGGAGGTGAGAGCTGGGCCAGTTAGACAGGGCCTCGCAGACCGCGGCAAGAAGCGTGAATGCCATTGGAGGGCACCGATGAGTTCCACGCATGGGAGTGGAACAGCTGGATTCATTCTAGAAGCTGATTACGGCTGCTCTTCAGAAAGAAGGGTGTACAGGAGGCAAGGCAAGGAGGCCAGTGAGGGGCTGGGGCAGCGTGTAGGGGCAGAGGGGTAGAGGGTACAGGCAGCATGACGGTGGGAAAGCGGGGGAAGCGGGTAGACAAGAGACTCACCCGGAGACAGAACTAACGGGACTTGATGTTTGATGTTGTGTTGGCCATAAGGAAAAGACAACCTCCAGGATTCAATCTTCAGAAACTGGGTGGCCAGGAGTGACCTTATTAAAATGGGGGAGGCTGGGGTAGAAAGACAGGACTGAGCAGTGGAAACAGGAATTCCATTTTGAACATGTCGAGTTTTTCTTTTTTTTTTTTTAAATAGAGACAGGGTCTCGCTATGTTGCCCAGCTGGCCTCGAAATCCTGACCTCAAGTGCTCCTCCCCTCTCAGCCTCCCAAAGTGCTGGGATTACAGGGCTGAGCCACCACGCCTGCCCCAGACATGTTAAGTTTTAAATGCCTAAGAATTGTCCAGTCGTGGACGTCAAGCTAGTAGTCGTATTTGGAAGTGTGGAACTTAGAGAAGACGTAAATTCAGGAGGCGTCAGCCCACAGAATGAATGAGTTTCTTTAGGAATGTATAGAGAAGAGGGCCCAGAAGAAATCCATATGGAACATTAAAAATGCTAGTTTTAAAAAAGTATATCTGGCATGACACCATTTTGTTTAAAAAACAAGCCCCCAAATTCCACCATAACATATACACAGAAGATACCTGCATAAGTGAGTATTTCTCTGACTGTTTATGGTGGTTTTCTCTGGATAGTCAGGGCACAATGCCCATGGACACCGGTGAGCACGGGCCTGTGCCCAAGAACGTTTTGCCACCCAGTGTTCCCAGATGGCTGCTGAGGGGCCCAGGAGGAGGGGCCTGCAGGTCACGGTGCCGATTTGATGATGGACCTGTGAGAAGCCACTCTGCATTTGCAACCCAAGGGAGTAGGAGGAAAGGAAGGGCTTTCATTTTCTCGGGGGTATGTTTCTGTCAACATTTAAATTTTTATAAAGAACATCATTATCACTTCTGTATGGAGAAAAAGATAACAAATAAATTATTTGAAATGGTGGCATCCATTCTTGGTGAGGGGGCTGTGCGGTGGAAACACGCTTCTCTTTGGAAAAAAAAGGGAATTGGTACAACTTTCTGAAATGACATTTGAATGAATTGAATGAATTTCATGCAAATGAAATTTTACTTCAGGACCCTTAAAATGTTCATATCTTTTCACATCCAGGCACTTGTCCTAGGGAAATCATCAGGGATGGGTGTTAGGAACCATGGAAAGATTTCAGTTGTTTTAAGATAACCATTTGGCCTTGGCCCATGAACCCTATAAAAGCCCCCAACTCAGCTGGGTCCAGCTGTCACGTATCCTCATAACATCTTTAAGGGAGCTGTACACACCAGGAACGAGGAATGCATGGGACACCAATGACCACTGACCCTTTCCTACCTCATGCCTGCACCTTGGCCTGCAGAACTCCATGGAGTGGGTACTTCTTAGCCCAAGGCTGCAGGGAAGTTTCTTTTTCCCAAGCCCAGTTTCTGGATGAATGCACATAAGGTGGCGAGGTGACTGAGTCCACTCTGAAAGACCAGGCCTACCTGTGTGATTCAGAGGAGAACATCAGAGATGGGAACCATGCTCAAATGTCCCAACTTTTAATAACTGGGTTTGGTACCATGGCATGTCACCCTACTCCACCCCAACCACCAGAATAGAAATGTGTTATTGGACTCTAGTGGAGGCCGACTCACCCTGAAACAAACACACTGGACTTTCTGGGGCCTCACGTGCCCAGGTCTCCTCCTTGCCCCTGAGCTTAGCATTGCGTTCATGCATATGTTTTTATTCCTTTCTTAAAGGAGTGTCTCTAAAACTGCATACATCTCAGGTCCCAGCAGTCTGGGACATTCTTGCTTTCAGAAATTTCAGATGGGAAAAGAGAAAAGAATCAAGCTGTTGGTAGGAGGAGCCGCAGCTGTCTAAAAGGAAGCATCATGAGGATCCCTGAGGAGAGCAGAGCAATGAGCAAGCGTGAGATTCGTTTCAGCTGCCATGTGAGAAATCACGAGGCCTGGAGCGTGAAAAGGGAGGTGCAGGAGGCGGCAGGGCTGTGGTGTCGTGGGGAGGAGTGAATGAGGGACAGTGAGGACTTGAAACCACCTGAGCATGCACTGTGCTCAGTGAGTGCCCGATGCACTTTCTGGGTATAGTTATTGTTAGCACTGCTGATGTTATTGTGAGGTCTGAGCACCCCATTTCCCGTGCACCCTGTGCAGTGAGTGCCCGATGCACTTTCTGGATATAGTTATTGTTAGCACTGCTGATGTTATTGTGAGGTCTGAGCACCCCATTTCCTGTGCACCCTGTGCAGTGAGTGCCCGATGCACTTTGTAGGTATAGTTATTGTTAGCACTGCTGATGTTATTGTGAGGTCTGAGCACCCCATTTCCTGTGCACCCTGTGCAGTGAGTGCCCGATGCACTTTCTGGGTATAGTTATTGTTGGCACTGCTGATGTTACTGTGAGGTCTGAGCACCCCATTTGCTGTGCGCCCTGTGCAGTGAGTGCCCGATGCACTTTCTGGGTATAGTTATTGTTAGCACTGCTGATATTGTGAGGTCTGAGCACCCCATTTCCCGTGCACCCTGTGCAGTGAGTGCCCGATGCACTTTGTAGGTATAGTTATTGTTGGCACTGCTGATGTTATTGTGAGGTCTGAGCACCCTGTGCAGTGAGTGCCCGATGCACTTTCTGGGTATAGTTATTGTTGGCACTGCTGATGTTACTCTGAAGTCTGAATACTTCATTTGCTGTGCGCCCTGTGCAGTGAGTGCCCGATGCACTTTCTGGGTATAGTTATTGGTAGCACTGCTGATGTTACTGTGAGGTCTGAATACTTCATTTGCTGGGGTCCTTGGAGCCTGGTTCTGCGCTGAATGAACAGGCCGGGAAAGTCTAACACTGTAGCTCTGAGTGCACCCCTGAGGGGGACAGAAGCTGCAGAAATTGACCCTCCTCCACTTCACACCTATACCGTGACAGTGAGACCGGGGGGCAAAATGCTCATTGACACCCATGAAAGTCAGGTCTGTGCCCAAGAACGTTTTTCCACCCGGTCTTTCCCAGGTGGCTGCGGAGGGGCCCAGGAGGAGGGGCCTGCAGGTCATGGTGCCCGAGTTGATGGTGACTCTGTGAGAGGCCACTTGTCACCCGGGGCCACCTACATTGGCATTCTTTGTTTCCACTGCTAGTTTACAACATCTTCTTATTCTGTTGCAAGAGAGGAAAAAAGGTGTTGCACGAACTGCCCAAGAGGACGTGGCTGGGGAGAGTCTGCCGTTAGCAGGGATCTTTGTGCTGCCCTTTCAAACCCTGGCCTCGCCAGTTACCCAGCAGGAGACAGCCGGCTCCACCATATTGGAGTTTCACCTTTAATTAAACTTTAATTCACTCATGCCTCGTCCTTGTGGCCACATGCTGCTGGGAATCGGTGCCACAGCAACCTGGACTCCAGCCAGCGCCTTGCAGAAGAACACCCAGAGGCCTCACCAAGTAAAAATAGACCTTCCCAACTATTAAATCCAACGCTGTACTCAGGGAACCAACGAGAGTGCTCCCAAGGAAAGCTGTGATCTGCCTACAGGCAGAGAAGCCGTAATTTCAGTAACCCCCAAGCCTAGTGTCCTCTGAGATGGGGGCGGAAGTACATGACACGCTCAAGCAGAGAATCTCAAAAGTATCCCAAGGCAGAGCAGCTCATTTAAAGAAAAAAAAAAACACTGGCCGGGCGTGGTAGCTCATTCCTGTAAATCCCAGCACTTTGGAAGGCCAAGGCAGGTGAATCAGGGAGACTCAGACAAACCAGGATTGTACAATTACTCACAATTTAAATTCATCTCATTTCCGGTAGGAAGTCATCAGGGTAAGCATGAGAAAACCAAGACCTTCCAGCCACTCATGTATATGAAGCACCAGGCCCAGTGGGGAAATGAGATGAAATCAGCTTTCTGCAGACACTGTCAGGGCCCCACCCACTGTGCCCCTGGCAGTCCCCTACAGCTCCTACAGGCCCACCACCTCCTGCCCTACACATCTGCTTGGCTCTGACAGGCCCTTCTCCGGCTGTGGGCGTGTGTGGGAAGTGAGCAGGACTACCCAGAAGTGCCAGGGAGTTAATGCCCAGGAGGGGTTCCAGTGAGGGACAGGAGCTGGTGCACAAACACCCCAGCTTCCTCAACTACTGGTTCTACTTCGACTCTCAGAAGGTCCCCCAGGAGGGAGCCCCAGGTGCCTGCCCCAGCCTGTGGCTCATGAATTCACCTTGAATTTTCTTTCATTCTTCTCTGACTCACTTCCTTTCTCTCTCATCAAGCTTTTAGGAATCACTTTTTAAGCAAACTGCTTGCACCCAGTCCTAGTCTGTGTCAGCTTTTGGAGGAACTCTAACGAAGATGCAATGTTGGTCTTAAAAACCTTGATGAAAATGACACTTACAAGTTAACTTTAATAAGAATGAGGGTCTAAAACTCAAATATCTATAAGCCAAGAGCCAATGTGATTAAATATCTACAGGCCAAACCGAAGTGGAGCCTGAGGGGCCCTGGAGAGCAGGCATCCTCTGGGGGAGGGAGCTGCTGGCCTACTTAAGAGGATGTTTCCATGCAAGAAGGTGGGGCCAGGATTGCTAGAGCTTCCATTTTTTAAAGAGAGGCTGGAATTCTGCATTTTTATATGGGTTTTCCTAGTTTTTAAATGTCAAAATCAAACATTTGAAAGCACTATGAAGCCCAAGAGAAATCCATCCATGGACAAGAGCATGCCCAGACTCACAGCTTGTGACCTCTGGTTCCACTGAATTTAATAATCCGACAGCCACTGTTGACCCTTCCCAGAAAAGTTTAAATTGAGTAGTGAGGCCAGAAGGCATCTTGTGGAGAGCTGAGGAAAGAATTGGAAGTGAGAAAATAGAGAAAGCCCGTGTAGGTGATTCTTTCCAGAACAGCGACAGAGTGTAGCTATTGAGGTCAAGTAAGTATTTTAATTCTTAAAGTTCGGGCACTCAAAAATAATTTTTTTTTTTTGAGACAGCGTTTTTGCTCTTGTTACCCAGGCTGGAGTGCAATGGCGCGATCTCGGCTCACCGCAACCTCCGCCTCCTGGGTTCAGGCAATTCTCCTGCCTCAGCCTCCCGAGTAGCTGGGATTACAGGCACGCACCACCATGCACAGCTAATTTTTTGTATTTTTAGTAGAAACAGGGTTTCACCATATTGACCAGGATGGTCTCGATCTCTTGACCTCGTGATCCACCCGCCTCGGCCTCCCAAAGTGCTAGGATTACAGGCGTGAGCCACCGCGGCCGGCCTCAAAAATACTTTTAAGCAAGAGGAAAGATGAAGGATTGAAGAAGTCAAGGACAGTGGAGAGACAGGGAGGAACCGACTGAGTCAAGTCCCTCAGTGAAGGCAAGGGCGGGCGTGCTCCTGTGGATCGGCCTTCAGCAAGAGGAAAGCCTAGCATCCTCTGAGCTGGGGGCAGAAGTACAAGACACGCTCAAGCAAAGAATCTCAAAAGCACCCCAAGGCAGAGCAGCTCATTTAAAGAAAAAAAAATTGGCCAGGCCTAGTACCTCACTCCTGTAACCCCAGCACTTTGGAAGGCCAAGGCAGGTGAATCACTTGAGGTCAGGAGTTTGAGACCAGCTTGGCCAACATGGTGAGACCCCCATCTCTACTAAAAATACAAAAATTAGACGGGCATGGTGGCACACGCCTTGGGAGGCTGAGGCAGGAGAATTGCTTGAACCCGAGAGGCAGAGGTTGAAGTGAGCAGAGATTGTTCCCCTGCACTCCAGCCTGGGCAACACAGTGAGACTCTATCTCAAAAAAATTGACTAGGTATTTTAATTTTATTTTTTAGTATCTAATTATAAAATGAATACATGTTTATTTTGGAAATGTTGGAAAACATAGAAAATAACAAGATGAAAGTAAACATTTCCTGTTATTCCACACCCTAGAGAGGACCGTCGCTGGAAAAGGGATACTGATTCCAGACCCCAAGAGAGGGTTCTTGGATCTCACACAGGGAGGAACTCAAGGCGCATTGCAGAGTGCAGTGAGAAGAGATGGCTTATTGAAAGCTACTCACTTTACAGAGCAGGGCATCCTCAGGAAGCAAGAGGAAGACCGCCTTGCCTTTGTTTCAAAGTTTTTTTAATATAAGATCTAGTTTATGTAAAAGCTAAGCAATGTGGACGTGTGGGTGGGCTGACAGCATGACGGAATTTATTATTCTGTTGACTCAAAGCCATCCTTCTATAATCCCAGCACTTTGGTAGGCCAAGGCAAGAGGATTGCTTGGACCCAGGAGTTTGAGACCAGCCTGGGCAACATAGTAAGACACTGTCTCTAAAAAAAAAAAAAAAAGGACCTCATCTCTGCATCAGGACCAAGCCGTTTCCCTGGGGAGATGGTAACCATACCCTATTTCATAACTCATGTGAATCCACTTCCAACTGGCTACGAAGATGGATAAAGAGAATCTGGACCACTACCTGGGCACCAGGGACCACAGCGCTGGTTTGGACCATAACTCTGCACATGGACCAGAAAAAATATATGGGACCTTAAGCTCGCCTTCTTTACCTGTATCAAATGATGACTGGTATACTGATCTTCCATTCCTCTGCTTGTGGCAGGAGATGGCTTAAATAAATAACTTAAACTTAGAAAAAAAAAGGAAAAATAAAAAATAAAACTATCCTTGACATTTTGGTGTATATCAAAGCATCACTGTAACTATCTTGAAGAAACATATTGTCATGCGTTTTGGGACGTCTGGACTTTCCCTTGTTGTGGGAGTGTGTCCCTGCAGGTATCTTTAAACTGTTTCCTCAGCTGTGAACATCGTATGACTGTGTGTCATGACCCACAGGAATGTGTCTTGTTAGTCTCCAGAGGGAGCTGATACTAAGATGATGCTCCTGGGCTCCTGTTTCCCTAAGGGAACCACTGTTAGCATTTGTGACTACACCCTTTTCATTCAAACTGGGATTCTACTACACACACTGCTTTGTAAACCGATTTCTTTATTTTGTAAGATATAACGGACATTTTCCCACACCATTAGATATTCTTTTAAGACATGACTAGTTACGGTCACATCATATTTTCTAAAGATACCCACGCCCACGTATCTTCCATCACATGCTCTCCTTACAGTGGGACCTTCATGTGCCTCCATCAAGAAGTGAGGCCTTTGTTTCCTCCCTCTGAACCCGCCCAGACTTTTGTAACCACCACAGTCAACAGAATGTGGCATAAGTTATGCTGTGTGACTTCCAAGACCAGTTCATAAAGGCAACATGGCTCTGGTCTTTGTTCCTTACCCTTGGAACCACACCACATGTGTGAGGAACATGGTCTGGGGTCTCTACAGAAAGGCCATATGTGAAGGTTCCAGGTGACCAGCCCGCTTGGGCCGCTAGTTCGTACCAGCACCTGCCAATATGTGAGCAAACAAGTCTTCCAAGATAGCAATCTTTAGGCCTTCAGTTAAAGCCCCAGGCACTGCAGAGTAGAAATATGCCGTCCCCACTCCGTCCTGCCTGAGTTCCTGACCACGGATTCCATGAGAGGTAGTAAGTGAGCACTGCTAGAGAACCAAAGCAGGCTTGCACTGCATGGGTGTTTCACGATACTGCCCTGTGGGAGGCCTTAGGTTGTCTCTAATTTTCTGCCATTACAAATAACACTGAATGAGACTCCATGTAGCTGATTCTTTGTCTAATTAACATCTCTTTCCTAAGAATAAGTGTATAGAAGAGCAATAACTAGGTCAAAGGGGATGATCCTTTTTTTTTTTTTTGAGACAGAGTTTCGCTCCTGTCACCCAGGCTGGAGTGCAATGGCACAATCTCAGCTCACCGCAACCTCCGCCTCCTGGGTTCAGGCAATTCTCCTGCCTCAGCCTCCCGAGAAGCTGGGATTACAGGCACGAGCCACCATGCCCAGCTAATTTTTTGTATTTTTAGTAGAGACGGGGTTTCACCATGTTGACCAGGATGGTCTCGATCTCTTGACCTCGTGATCCACCCGCCTCGGCCTCCCAAAGTGCTGAGATTATAGGTGAGAGCCACCTTGCCCAACGGGTATGATCATCTTAAAGGCTTTGGAAACGCATTGCTCAATTGCTCTCTAGAACTGTTGAGCCAATTTACATCCTCACACGTAAATTGAGTGTGAGAGTGTGTGAAAGCATTCAGTGAGTTACTCTTCATCCCTGGCCTCTGACAGCTTTCCTTTCCTTTCCTCACACTGTCACCCCCACCCGAGTTGGTTACTTTTT
Source organism: Callithrix jacchus (assembly GCF_049354715.1). Lineage (NCBI taxonomy): Eukaryota > Metazoa > Chordata > Mammalia > Primates > Cebidae > Callithrix > Callithrix jacchus. Next base: position 78,150,840 of record NC_133518.1, read on the forward strand.
GAGGCATGTGATTCTGAATTAGTGGAGAGCATGTCGGGAGCTGCTCAGGGTAAGGAATAGATGGAAACTGCTGGTGGTGGGAGCATGGGGCCAGGCAGCTTTGCTCAGAACAGGGGTCCAAGGAGGGCTACCAAGGCTGGTCACACCACAAAACAGAGGCTCCTCCTACCCGGATCGGACGGCTCCTGAGACAGAAGCTCCAACCGTAGCACTAAGCCCAGGAAACTCACCTGTCCCTGCCCTGCTCCTTAAGAGGGTTGATAACAGAGGCAGGGATGTCCTTTCTAGTCATTGGTTGTTTTTGTTGAGATAAAATTCACATATCATAACATGAGCCATTTAAAGGAAACAGTTCAGTAGCATTTAATTGTCACAATATTGTTCAACTACTACATCTATCTAGTTTCAAAACGTTTTCATCACCCCAAAGGGAAACCCCATGCCCATTAGGCATTCATTCCCCATGCCCTTCCCTCCAGCCCCTGGCGACCACCGATCTGTTTTCCGTCTCTATGAATTGATCTATTCTGGGTATTTCATATAAATAGAATCACGCAATATGTGACCTTTTGTGCCTGGCTTTTGAGGTTCATCCACATCGTGCATTTATATCCTTCCTTTCTCCTATTGTTGCTGGACATACCACAATTTGTTTGTCCATTCATCACCATGTATGAACATTTAGGTTGTGGTTTTCTTGTATTTTTTCACCAAAACATGTGTATTGGAACTTTCCCATGGATAGCCATTTTTGTCACTTTTCTCATCAAATCTTCACAATAAGTTCTTAGCTCTATTATTATCATTATTATTATTATTATTTGAGATGGCGTCTTGCTCTGTCACCCAGGCTGGAGTGCAATGGCACGATCTCAGCTCACTGCAACCTCTGCCTCCTGGGTTCAAGCAATTCTCCTGCCTCAGCATCCCGAGTAGCTGGGACTACAGGCACACACCACCACGCCCAGCTAATTTTTGTATTTTTAGTAGAGACAGGGTTTCACCATGTTGCCCAGGTTGGCCTCGAGCTCCTGACCTCAGGTGATCGATCTACTTCAGCCTCCTAAAGTGCTAGAATTACAGGCGTGAGCCACCGCTCCAGGCCTCTTAGATGCAATCATTAAGGAATATTCATCACTGTGTAACTCACCCCTAAAAATCATTCGATTCCTTATTGTAGCCCTCCGTTAACTTGACTTGGAATGAATTTCTCTCATTTACTTTAAAAACAAAAGAAAAACCTTTCCACTGAGTCTATAGGGCAACTTTTTGACAGCATAAGCCTTAAAAGGAATATTCAAATAGAGTGGAAGCAAGCCTCCTAGAAGGCACTTGTGATTTTGCCAGGGAAAGCTGGGCCAAAGGCATGGTTACTAACAGTCTCCTTTGTACTTCCGCACAGTTTAGTACATTAAGTGCTCAGCTAGAAAGGGAAAAGAAGCCAGGTGTTTGAGTGTTAGGGCAAAGACTCCAAAGACATAATCGGTGGCACCAACTTTATCTGCGCAGCCTGCTTTTCCACCACAGGACTCGGTTGCAATGAAAGATAAAAGTACTGCGAGGAGAATGGGGCCTTGATACCCCTCTGTCCTGTAACGAAACTGCTGCTGTCCTATTCTTCACGTTCAGTTGTTAGATCTGTGTGGGAACTCAGTGGGCTGTGGCTGACACATTAGAATTATAAATTATAGGTTTGTGGCTCATTCACCGTATTGTTTCCTAAGCCTTACTCTAATGAGAGGCTAAATGGAGTTGGTGCCACTAGGTTATCTTAGGGAAAAAAGTTCATTAAAGCTTCTTTTTTTTTTTTTTTTGAGACAGAGTTTTGCTCTTGTTACCCAGGCTGGAGTGCAATGGTGTGATCTTGGCTCACCACAACCTCCGCCTCCTGGATTCAAGCAATTCTTCTGCCTCAGCCTCCCGAGCAGCTGGGACTATAGGTGCATGCCACCATGCCCAGCTAATTTTTGTATTTTTAGTAGAGATGGGGCTTCACTATGTTGACCAGGATGGTCTCAATCTCCTGCCCTCACGATCCACCCACCTCGGCCTCCCGAAGTGCTGGGATTATGGGTGTGAGCCACTGTGCCCAGCCCATTAAAGCTTTTTTATGGCCAAATCTCACTAATTCTAGGTTTTTATGTTTTGGGGGTGATTTTCTTGATCTATTTAACAATTTAAACCAAATCTACCTAAGCACATTCAATGTAATTCCTTTTTCTCTGAAGTAAACAAGAGAAAGGTAGCTTTTGATTCTGTGCAGTATTTTCTGGTCCCAGAGGCCAAGTAGAATATTTTGATCTGGATGAGAGGTTTTCAGGTACTGACCAAACATGCAGATATCATCAGAAAAGATGCCTGAAGATATGTCCCCTCCCCTGTGTGAGTATCTCTCATTTGGCAGGAAAAATCAGGTTTCATAGGTAAGCCATTGTCTCTCCTCCCCAGCTGTTTGGGATGTAGGCTGTCAATTACAGGGATGGGGTAGGATGAATCAGAAAATATTTTGCAACGTAGACAGAAGCATGTATTATTAGTCCAGACTGTTTTGATCGCATGTGCCAGAAACACAACACAAATTAACGTAAGCTTAACAAGGCAGTATATATGTTCACTGAACTAAAGCTTCAGTTCTAGCTGTCTTCAGTCACACCTGAATCTAGGAGCTCACATGACCCTGTCAGCTGTGCCTTCCTTGGTGTTGTCTTCATTGTTAGGCAGAGACTGGGGTAAGGTCAGCCTCAGCTGAACCAAAAGACAAAGGGCTGGTTGCCCAGAATAAAAGCTAGAATTCGAGGATAGACAAAAACAAGAGATTCTATCACAAAAGGTCCTGTCCTGTGCTTCTTTATAAAAAGTGACTCCAAGGCCGGGCGTGGTGGCTCAAGCCTGTATTCCCAGCACTTTGGGAGGCCGAGGCGGGTGGATCACGAGGTCAAGAGATCGAGACTATCCTGGTCAACATGGTGAAACCCCATCTCTACTAAAAATACAAAAAATTAGCTGGGCACGGTAGCACGTGCCTGTAATCCCAGTTACTCGGGAGGCTGAGGCAGGAGAATTGCCTGAACCCAGGAGGCGGAGGTTGCAGTGAGCCGAGATCGCGCCATTGCACTCCAGCCTGGGTAACAAGAGCGAAACTCCGTCTCAAAAAAAAAAAAAAAAAATGACTCCATAAAGCTTGCCCTGAGATACCACATTGCCTGATCTCATGATATCTCTTGCTATAGACTGAATGCTTGTGTCCCCCCATCCCAAAATTCATATGCTGACATCCTAATTCCCAATGTGATAGCATTAGGAGGTGGGGGCCTTAGAGGGGTGATTAGGTCACGAGGGTGGAACCCTCACGAATGGGATCAGCACCCTTATAAGAGATTCTGGAGGGCTCCCATATGCCTTCTGCCATGTCGGGACACAGTGAGAAGGTATCATCTATGAATCAAGACACCAGCCCTCAGCAGATCATCTAAAACCTGCCAACACCTCGATCTTGGACTTCTAGCTTCCAGAACTGTGAGAAATGAACTTCTGTTATTTATAAGCCACCCAGTCTGTGGTGACTTGTTATAGCAGCCGGAACTAAGACGCCTCTTGAGCATCTATTATGTGCCATGCATTGTGCTAAGTGCTGAGTGCCAGGATCACTGACGAGCAAAACAGACACTCTCTCTGCCCTCGGAGAGTTTGCATTTTAAGGGCAGTATACTCTTTTGTGATTCCACTAGTCCCTATCTTCTTCATGAATTCCCACACAACAGTTGGTGGGGGAAATGTCACAGGCCAGATTGCCTCCAGGTGGAGACTGAGATGACAAGAATTAGGTCCATGTGATTTATGGAGGGAGGCTGGAGGCTAAGGGAGAAACTGGTGTCAGCTGGCGGCAGCCTCTGCTTATCTCTTGGGAAGCTCTGAGCATGAGTTGTACTGCGGGGTTAGCCCCGGCTTGAGGCAAGAGGGTAGACCTTGCATGTCCCCATGCCAGTCACTCAATGGCTGTGGGCCACCCTGGGTGGGCTGGGGTGAAATATTCCAGGCCAGATGGCTCCTGCTCTGCCAGAACAATTCTGTGAAGGAGACAGCTGTGAGCCATTGGTCACCAACACTCCCAGCAGCTGGGGTGAGCCCACTGGCCTTGGGGAAGGCGCTTTGGTGGGACACCATAGTCTCCCTACAGAGAAGATGATGCTGGGCACATTTTCCATTAGGTACCGTGTAATTTCTGTCTAGGTATCGAATAGCAGCTTTTACTCAATTAGGTTTTCAGTTATTCAATTAGTTAAGTGATAGGATCAGAAAACAAAATAATAGCAATTATAGCAATATAGGGAGATGAATTTAAAATCCCTTTAAGACTAGGCCATGGCGGCTCATGCTTGTAATCCCAGCACTTTGGGAGGCCAAGGCGGGTGAGTCATTTGAGGTCAGGAGTTCAAGACCAGCTTTACCACCATGGTGAGACCTGAGACCCCATCTCTACTAAAAATACAAAACTTAGCTGGATGTGGTGACATGCTCCTGTAATCCCAGCTGCTATGGAGGCTGAGGCAGGAGAATTGCTTGAACCTGGGATGTGGAGGTTGCAATGAGCCAAGGTCATGCCACTGCATACTGCACTCCAGCCTGGGTGACAAAGCAAGACTGTACCTCAAAAAAAAAAAAAAAAGAGAGAGACAGAGAGAGACTTCCCTATTACCTTGGTGACCAGTTTAGGCCAGAAAAACAAATAATAATAATAATAATAATATAATAATAATAAATTAAAGCCACATTGTAAGCTGAACCCCAAGGTCAACAATGCCTGAGGTTTGTCAGAAACATTAAAAGAATGAGCCGAATGCTGTGAATTGTGCTTAGCAACTGGAGAATAGCATGTCTACCAGGAAATCTTTGCTTCCTAAAAACGGAAGCATTATCTGGTGAAATCAGGATAATTACAGCCACTAATCATTTGTAACTGAAAGCCTGTAACTGAATAAAATAGGAGTTGAAAGCTCCAAATCTAATTTGTCAGTAATGGACACAAGATTATGTCTGTTAGGATATCCATTACAGATAAACAATGAGCAGTATTGCTCAAAGTCTTATGCTTTCTTCTATTTTGAGATGACTTTGTTTATTGGGAATTGCAGTTTCGTTGACCTCAATAACTTCACAAAAATTAAGATGTGAAACATCAAGTACTCATGTAGAGAGGGAAGAACTGGGAGCCTTGGGACCCAGAGTCAGCATTTACACTGAAGTCAGGGCCAGAGGGTGGAGGTCTGCATCCACTGTGAGAAATGGCCCAGCTAGGATTTGTGTTGAGGAACTGAAATGAATACCCACACACGTGTGCATAAACACACACGCATATACAGCTTACTGTCTACACTAACATGACATTGCTTTTCTATCATATTCATTTGCATAACTTTGCCAAGCTACGAGATTCTAGTGCAGGAAAATAACTTGAAAGTTCATCATCCTGAAAAATACATCATAAGAAGCATCAACAGATAGCTTACTCCCTAAGATTCTCCAATCCCATTACCTCAAAATCCTTACCATGCTGTTTCCACCAATTGTAAACCATTATGTCATGACTCTTATCCAATCCTAATCAGGTATCTCATTGAAAGACCAGACTTGTTTTTTGTTTGTTTGTTTGTTTGCTTGCTTGCTTGCTTTGAGACACGGTCTCATTCTGTCTCCCAGGCTGGAGTGCAGTGGCTGAATCTCGGCTCACTGCAACCTCCGCCTCCTGGGCTCAAGTGACTCTTGTGCCTCAGCCCCCCGAGTTATAAGGATTACAGGGCCCTCCACCATGCCTGGCTAATTTCTATATTTTTAGTAGAGATGGAGTTTTGCCATGTTGGCCAGGCTGGTCTCATACTCCTGACCTCAGTTGATCCACTCACCTTCGCCACTCAAAGTGCTGGGATCATAGGTGTGAGCCACTGCACTTGGCCATGATTTGAGTGAAGCCCAATTCTCAATAAAATCCAGCTTTGCCTCTGCTCCTTGAAGACAGCTGAAGCTCTCCTGCAGTGGTGTTCTTCCTTACCACAGCACACAAGCTACTCAAAACTGTCTTTTTTTTTTTTCTTATTTTTTTATTGCATTTTAGGTTTTGGGGTACATGTGCAGAGCATGCAATACAGTTGCATAGGTACACACATGGCAGTGTGTTCTGTTTGCTTTCACCCCTTCACCCACATTTGGCGTTTCTCCCCAGGCTATCCCTCCCCACCTCCCCCTCCCACTGGCCCTCCCCTTTTCCCCCCAATAGACCCCAGTGTTTAGTACTCCCCTCTCTGTGTCCATGTATTCTCATTTTTCATCACCCACCTATGAGTGAGAATATGCGGTGTTTCATTTTCTGTTCTTGTGTCAGTTTGCTGAGGATGATGTTCTCCAGATTCATCCATGTCCCTACAAACAACACGAACTCATCATTTCTGATTGCTGCATAATATTCCATGGTGTATATGTGCCACATTTTCCCAATCCAGTCTATCATCAATGGGCATTTGGGTTGATTCCAGGTCTTTGCTATTGTAAACAGTGCTGCAATAAACATTCGTGTGCATGTGTCCTTATAGTAGAATGATTTATAGTCCTTTGGGTATATACCCAGTAATGGGATTGCTGGGTCAAATGGAATTTCTATTTCTAAGGCCTTGAGGAATCGCCACACTGTCTTCCACAATGGTTGAACTAATTTACACTCCCACCAACAGTGTAAAAGTGTTCCTTTTTCTCCACATCCTCTCCAGCATCTGTTGTCTCCAGATTTTTTAATGATCGTCATTCTAACTGGCGTGAGATGGTATCTCAATCTGGTTTTGATTTGCATCTCTCTGATGACCAGTGACGATGAGCATTTTTTCATATGATTGTTGGCCTCATATATGTCTTCTTTCGTAAAGTGTCTGTTCATATCCTTTGCCCACTTTTGAATGGGCTTGTTTGTTTTTTTACTGTAAATCTGTTTGAGTTCTTTGTAAATTCTGGATATCAGCCCTTTGTCAGATGGGTAAACTGCAAAAATGTTTTCCCATTCTGTTGGTTGCCGATTCACTCTAGTGACTGTTTCTTTTGCCGTGCAGAAGCTGTGGAGTTTCATTAGGTCCCATTTGTCTATTTTGGCTTTTGTTGCCAATGCTTTTGGTGTTTTGTTCATGAAGTCCTTGCCTACTCCTATGTCCTGGATAGTTTTGCCTAGATTTCCTTCTAGGGTTTTTATCGTGCCAGGTCTTATGTTTAAGTCTTTCATCCATCTGGAGTTAATTTTAGTGTAAGGTGTCAGGAAGGGGTTCAGTTTCTGCTTTCTGCACATGGCTAGCCAGTTTTCCCAACACCATTTGTTAAATAGGGAATCCTTTCCCCATTGCTTGTTTTTGTCAGGTTTATCAAAGATTGTATAGTTGTAGATATGTTGTGTTGCCTCCGGTGCCTCTGTTTTGTTCCATTGGTCTATATCTCTGTTTTGGTACCAGTACCATGCTGTTTTGATTACTGTAGCCTTGTAGTATAGTTTGAAATCCGGTAGTGTGATGCCCCCCACTGTGTTCTTTTTGCTTAGAATTGATTTGGCTATGCGGGCTCTCTTTTGGTTCCATATGAAGTTCATGGTGGTTTTTTCCAGTTCTGTGAAGAAAGTCAATGGTAGCTTCATGGGGATAGCGTTGATTCTGTAAATTACTTTGGGCAGTAGACGCCACAGAAATTCAAACCATCATCAGAGAATATTACAAACAACTCTATGCACATAAACTAGTAAACCTGGAAGAAATGGATAAATTCCTGGACTCCTGTGTCCTCCCAAGCCTAAACCAGGAGGAAGCTGAAACTATGAATAGACCAATAACAAGGTCAGAAGTCGAGGCAGCAATTAAGAGCCTACCACACAAAAAAAGCCCAGGTCCAGACGGGTTCACAGCCGAATTCTACCAGACACACAAAGAGGAGCTGGTACCATTCCTTCTAAAACTATTTCAAATAATCCAAAAAGAGGGAATCCTTCCCAAATCATTTTATGAGACCAACATCATCCTGATACCAAAACCCGGTAGAGACCCAACAAGAAAAGAAAACTTCCGGCCAAAACTGTCTTATCAATGGGCTGCACCGGTGACACAGGGGCTTGCATGCAGTGCTGTTTAAGGCTCTAGCTCTTCTCAGGCATAAATCTTAGTGCTTGCTTCCCCAGCATCCTCAGCCTCTTACTCCAGGGCCATTTATTGAGTCCCTGCTTGTTTTGTTTTCCATTACTCTAAGTTCACTCAAAGAATATCCAAAAGGGACATAAATAAATTTTAATAGTAGGTAGAAAAATTCTATGTGAAACTCATGTATCCAACTTTAAAGTTTCAAAATATAAAAAACAAAATTGATAGATATGCAAAGAACAAATAGAGGAATCTACAAATCTCTGTGAGAAAATTTAAAACATCAGAAATTGACGCGTAGCCTATTCTACCTATGGAGTTGCCATTCTTTGATTCTTTTGCTTTCTTAATAAACTTGCTTTCACTTTACTCCATGGACTCACCCCAGATTCTTTCCTGCACAAGATCCAAGAACCCTCTTTTGGGGTCTGGACTGGGACTCTTTTCTGGTAACATCTTCCTGGCAAACCATGAAGGGACTATACTGCGGAGACCTCTGACCCAAAGGAAAGAGGCTATAGCTCCATTTGGGTAACTCTGGGTAAGTGGTGGGATACGTTTTACCTGGCTAGAGGATGCGATTGTGTGAAAGGCACACCTGAAGGGAGTTAGAGGCTCTCCTAAGACAGAGTGGCTGAAGTCGGGGAATAAGAGATTTGATTAAATGTCAGCTTAATTAAAAGTGGATACCCAAACTATACATATATTTAAAAGGCCTTCATGTTTTTTTCCCTCTTCTTAGATCTTACTTTTCTGAAGAAAAAGTTCTTTTTCTTCCCAGCGGACTGAACTTTCTCCATTTTGTCTTCTTGCTACTCTTTGTGCACACATGAGAGGACCTAAGAAAAGTTCTAACAGCTTGGAACTTCTTGGGAAAAACAGAGGAGGTACCACAGACCCCATTTTGGGAAAAACCTTTGTTTTCCTCAGGAGACTCCAGGAATTGAAAGTGGATAGATTCCTCTCAAAATCAAAGGCTCTGTTCTGTTTTGCATTGCATTATCTGACGTCTTTGACTTTTGGGTGTATCAGGAATTATTTCACATTATTAGAGAGCTTTGGTGTGTAATAACTAGGCAGGAAATATACTTTGGGGGATAGCTAATGGAAGTTACAGGGGAATACATGGCTCTGCCCATTTGGATCAGAGAAGCTTGCTTCTTGGCCACCTAGAATTTATGGAAATGTCCCCACCCCCTACTGAGAGGTAAGACTCCCATGGGAGATGGGCTGATTCCCTCTTTTGGGGATCCAGGATCTCATATAAAAATTGGATCCTTAATTTTGGGGGAATTTGTGTTGCCTTCCAACTGTACCTGCTAATTAGGCCCTAGAAACGGGATGCTTTAAAGAGAAACTTAAAACCTAACACTGGCAAACGAAAAGCAGCCTTACAACTACGGGATCATCTGTCTTTCTGTATATTTGTTTATTTATTCTTTTTAAATTTTAATTACTACACTATGTTGATGTAATTTCTGTGTATTTATATTGTGTGTGATGTTTATATATGAACAAGCTCTGATTAGTCAGCTTGAAAGGAATAAGCCCTTACATCAAATATTTGGTCAGAAAAATGAAAACTGTAGCGCTGTAATGTTTATGTGACTTTGGTGATCTTTTCCCAAAGACAGTTTTACAGATATTCTTGGTAAAATAAAGACATTTGGTCTAAATTATGTAGGTCAGATATTAGGTTTGCTAAATGAGTTAAGGTCATAAACTTCTTCTTTGACTTTTGAAAATTGTTCAACTTGCCTGCCTTGGAGCCATCAGATTCTAGATAAGGCCTGGGAACATGTGGAGTTATCTAAGCCCCTTGGCTATGCTGGAAAGAGTCACACCTTGTCTGCACTTCTGTCTGTTGTCTTCAGCGCCACACCTGGTACATAATTAGAATCACTTACTCACCAGGTTTTTCACCAAAAATAAAAATTGCTAAGAGTTAACATCATAACATGTAATTGAGGCTACTGAAGAAACAGTTTTACACACAAGGTGTGTACGGAAAGTAAAATTGTGTTTTTGGTAAAAGATAAGAAAGCATGGGAATGTGGATTTTTTGGCTTAGATTAAAAGGTTAAAGTATTGTTTTAAGTTAGGATAAAGCTGAAGGTTTGAGCAAGTTGTGAAAGGTTTGGGAAAGATTAATCTTCTACAAGAAATTCTCTGTGTGAACATACTGACTAAATTTTGAGTGGTATTATTCTGTTTCTCCACAAATGGAACATTGGACTAAAAGCACAACAGGGTATTCTTAGAGCACTGATCTGCTCTTTAACAGAAAATTGTAAAGGGTCATAAAAGGTTTGTGATAATTTTACCTTATAGTCAAACCGATTAAGATTGGATATATCTGCCTACATGGTTGTATTAAGAACGGGTTTGACATCAATAGTGCAATAATGCAATGGCGAAATTTAGGCTTTCTCTTTTGAGTGAGATTTTCATGTAATATTAAAACGATGAAGAATTTCTGTTTGCCTCTTGAATAAACTGTAGGAAAAAGAAGACAAAGATAAAAGATCGTTTAGAAAACTAAGTCTTCTATTAATGAGTAAAATTTTTGCTTTTTAAAATCTTTGAGTTATCATTTTGGCCAAATAAATAATGTATAGTGACCAGGGATTTGATTTTATAATAACAATTGTTTTAAATGTTTAATATTTGACAAACTTTCCAAAATGAAATTATAAATTATGTCTTTTCTGACCTAATTAATTCTTTAGATGTTAGGTCCCCTAAAGTCAAAAAAAGATATATTTGACTCATTTGGTATAAAAATCATACAGGGAGCATTGTCAAGTATGAAATGCTGCTTGGCTATCTTTGGGCTGTATCTGTATAAATATGTTACTAATATGTGTTCTAAAATACATGAAACTTCTATAATTCTGATATGACTTAGTATATGTTATTAATAATTATTATTGTTATGTAAAATGGTTGTATGTCACAGAAGTAACAAACATTCGTAATCAATTATATTGTTAATAATGACTGTCCTAAGACTTTTTTGTCATCCACAGACAATTGTTGTCTGGTTTTGATCCTCTTCAAAGGTGGTTTATAATTAGCTATAGAACTTTGACAGGTGCCCTTGTGGGCAGGTTTCTAATAACTTTGGAGATTGTGACATTAGAATAGAGGAAACAATTTTCAGGCCTCTCATGGAGAACTAAAATGTTCATGAATGTCAGGGTGGGCACAGTGACTCACGCTTATAATACCAGCACTCTGGGAGGCCAGGGCAGGTGGATCACCTGAGGTCAGGAGTTTGAGACCAGCCAGACCAACATGGTGAAACCTCATCTTTATTAAAAGTATAAAACTTAGCTTGGCATAGTGATATAAACCTATAATCCAACCTACTTAGAGGCTGAGGCATAAGAATCGCTTGAACCTGGAAGGTGGAAGTTACAGTGAGCCAGGATGGCACCACTACACTTCAACTTAGGCAACAGAGTGAGACTCTGTCTCATAAATAAATAAAAAATTTTTTAAAGTTCATGAAGTCAAACAGAATGGTAGTTAACTGCATCGACTGAACTAATAGAAGACTGAAGTCTTTTTGACTTTTTGCTTAAGATGTTGCTAATCCTTTGTTTTGTTTTTCAGAGCAAAGAAAGCTTTTATTCTGAGCTATTTACCGCTTTTAACGATTGAGTAAAGTATACTCCTGTTAACAAAATTTGGAGCATATTTGTTTTTCTCTACCTGATATCTCCTCAATTTGGAAACTATTAGTGAGTATTCTTAATTTATGGCAATATGATTATTTGCATAAGTGCAATAAGAATGTTTTCTTTTGCAACAGGACACAATTGGAGAAATGGTTAGTTTACCAAGGCTTTGACTGGAATAGCTTTCTTTTCCTTAAGGAATCAAACTTGACTCATAGAGCCAATAAAATCCCTTGGGAAAACTGGCCTCATACCTTGTCTACATAATCCCTGTGCAGGGTTCCTGACCTGTGATAAGTAAAGGATGTCACTTTCTAACAGGAGCAGGAGTCCCAAGTTATCTTAAGATCTCAAGAGAAGAGAAATTTACACAACTCACAAGTATTTGACACTACAAACCCATGACTGGGCTCAGCTTTTAGCAGTCTTATCTGAGATTCATTTTACGGAACAAAGTTCTGCCAAAGCCAATTTTAAAAGCCTATGTGAAAAATAATTATTCTTGCCGTACTTTATACAACTAATCAGACCAGGTATAATAAACCAAATTGGTCTTACCATGATTTGTCTTTAGTAAAAATGGGAGACTGGAGAGAGGAAAAAATATGTTTCAAAAACTGTGGTACATTTAGTGGGTTTCTTGTTTTTTGTTTTTTTGAGATGGAGTTTCACTCTTGTTGCCTAGGCTGGAGTGCAATGGTGTGATCTCACTCACCTCAATCTCCACCTCCTGTGTTCAAGTGATTTTCCTATCTCCATCTCCTGAGTAGCTGAGAATATAGGCATGCGCCACCATGCCCAGCTATTTTTTTGTATTTTTAGTAGAGACAGGGTTTCTCCATGTTGGTCAGGCTGGTCTCGAACTCCCAACCTCAAGTGATCCACCTGCCTTGGTCTCCCAAAGTGCTAAAATTATAGGTGAGAGCCGCTGAGCCTGGCCAGTACACTTGTTATTAAATTCTAGTCTCATCAGTTGTTTTTGAGTTTTTTCTTCAATTTAGACAAATCCCGCTTATTCCTGTGAACCAACCAGTGATCTCTGGCTACAGCTCAGAGGAAACAAGAGGGATGAGTAATATAAAAATCGGGATCAGTTTTCTAATTCTGGGCACATGCTGGAATTGGCTAGCAACCCCATATCAGCTTGGTTCCAACAGTTGTGCAGTTCAGGGAAAACCTTCTTAGTTTACTTGAGATAATTTTACGTATTCCATTTTACTGTTGCGGAATATATTGCTGTTGCACCCTTTGTGTAGGAATGCAGGATAAGTTTACTGAATGTTTTCTAAAATTAAACACTAATCCTCCAGATATCACCTTTTGTCAAACTTATGAATGGTCCTCACCATACTGACGCTTTCTGACTGAGCTCCTCTCCACCCTGAATACAAGAGACTCTAACATTTAGACAGGAGTATCATCACCCCTATTCAGCCTAAAGAAGCTACAGAAGATGGATCTTTGTCCCTCTACAACCCTTAGGATTAAGGGTTCCCTTGTAAAAAGAAGGGGAAAAATATGTTAGAGATGTTTGAACCAGAAAGACTCCATCTAGAATAGGGTCTGGGTAAAGTGAGGGTGACACCTATGTGACTGCACTCCCAGGAAGTTAGGCATTCTTAATCACAGGTTGAGATAGGAGGTTGACACAAGGTACAGGTCATAAAGACCTTGCTGATGAAACAGTATGTGGTAAAGAAGCTGGCCAAAACCCACCAAAACTATGATGGTGACGAGAATGACCGCTGGTCACCCTCACTGCTCATTATATGCTAATTATAATGCATTCACATGCTAAAAGACACTCCTACCAGTGCCATGACAGTTTACAAATGCCATGGCAATGTCAGGAGGTTATCATATATGGCCTAAAAAGGAGAGGGGACCCTCAGTTCCAGGAATTGCCCACCCCTTTCCTGGAAAACTCATGAATAATCCACCCCTTGGTTAGCATACTATCAGGAAGTAATTGTAAGTATAATAGTTGAGTAGCACATACCACTGCTCTACCTCTGTAATAGCCATTCTTTTATTTCTTTTTTTACTTTCTTAATAAACTTGCTTTCACTTTACTCTAAAAAAAAGGAAGCAATTGACAGAGTAGAAACAAATAAGAATATAGAAGATTCGAATAACAATAAAAATATCCAATATGGCTGGGGATGGTGGCTCACACCTGTAATCCCAGCACTTTGGGAGGACAAGGCAGGCGGATTTTTTGAGCTTAGGAGTTCGAGACCAGCCTGGGCAACATGGTGAAACCCCATCTCTACAAAAACTATGAAAAATTAACCAGGCATGGTGGTGAGCACCTGTAGTCTCAGCCACTCAGGAGGCTAAGGTGGGAGAATTGCTTGAGCCCAGGAGACAGAGGTAGCAGTGAGCCAAGGTCACACCATTGCACTCCAGCCTGAGTGACAGAGTGAATCCCTGTCTCAGAACAAACAACACAATAAAATCAAATGCTGTACCCTCAAAACAAATATTACATTCTTTCTCCCTGATTTGTTTTCCACTCTTAGCCTCTACGACACCATCCTCTCAGCTTTCTTCTCACTTCCTTGGTGCCCCTTTCTCTGTCCTCTCCCAGTTCCTCTCATTCTTCCAGACTTATCATGTGTGTTTCCCAAAGCTTAGTCCTGGGCTCTTCTCTCCCCTGTCTATACAGTCTGCCCTTAGTATCCATGGGCTTGGCATATATGATTCAACCAAATGCAGATTGAAAATATTTATGGAAAAACAATTAAAAATAACGACTCAACAATAGGCCAAGCATGGTGGCTTATGCTTGTAAATCCTTCTAAATAATTCCTAGTTTAAGAACCAAAAAAGGAAACTACAGCACTTTGGGAGGCTGAGGCGGGTGGATCACCTGAGGTCAGGAGTTTGAGACCAGCCTGGCCAACATAGTGAAACCCCATCTCTATTAAAAGTACAAAAATTAGGCGAGTGTGGTGGTGGGTGCCTGTAATCCCAACTACTCAGGAGGCTGAGGCAGGAGAATCACTTGAACCCAAGAGGTGGAGGTTGCAGTTATCCAATATCATGCCACTGCACTCCAGCCTAGGTGACAGAGTAAGACTCTGTCTCGGCCAGGGGCGGTGGCTCACGCTTGTGATCCCAGCACTTCGGGAGGCTGAGGCAGGCGGATCTCGAGGTCAAAAGATTGAGACCATTGTGGCCAACATGGTGAAATCTCGTCTCTACTGAAAATACAAAAATTAGCTGGGTGTGATGGCATGTGCCTGTACTCCCAGCTACTGGGTGGCTGAGGCAGAAGAATCACTTGAACCTGTGAGGCAGAGGTTGCAGTGAGCCAAGATCGTGCCACCGCACTCCAGCCTGGGCGACAGAGCAAGACTCCATCTCAAAAAAAAAAAAAAAAAAAAGAAAAGACTCCGTCTCAAAAATAAATAAAAAATAATAAATAAAAATAATACAAATAAAAACCAATATAGTATACCAACTGGCAGTCATGCCAAGAGCCTAAGCCTAGGGACCTGGCTGAGTTTTCCACTGGCTGTGAGCACTGGTCTGTCTCTGCAAGTTGGTTATGTGGTCCATGTGTTTCTTTCAAGAGCAGGTGTGACTGTGGGACTCAGGTATCCGATGCTCACCATCTTCTCTTTCATTTCACTTTACTGAATAAACCTTTTAAATTGAAGTGTAGCACACATGCAGAAAAATGATCAAATTGTAAGTGAATAGCTCTCTATGGACTGAACTGTGCTCCCCTCCAAATGTTTATGTTGAAGCTCTAATCCCCAGTGTGACTGTGTTTGGAGACAGGGCCTGTGAGGAGATGTTACAGATTAAATGAAGTCATAAGGTCAAGTCCTAATCTGATAGAACTGGTGCGCTTAGGAGAAGTGCAAGAGACACTAGAACTCTCTCTTTTCCATGTGAGGTCACAAGGAGAAGGCAGCCATCTGCAAGCCAGAAAGAGAACCCTCCCGCAGGAACCAAGTTGGTGGACACATTGATCTTGGACTTCCAGCCTATAAAACAGCGAGCAAATAAACTTTCACTGTTTAAGCCACCCAGTGTATGATATTTCGTTCTGGCAGCCTGAGAAGACTAATATAAGCTCAATGAATTCTCACACAGAGGGCACCCCATGTAATTACATCTGGGTCAAGATAAAGGACACCAACAGCATCCCAGAGTCCTCATTATTTCTCACCCCCAAACCCCTCCTCCCAAAGTTAGCCAACTTCGGACACCAAAAGCAAGTTTTGCCTACTTTTGGATTTTTAATAAATAAAATACAGAGGAAAAAATAAAAATCTTTCTAAATAATTCCTCATCTAAGAATAAAAAAAAGGAAACCACAAATTATTATCTTAGAAAAAAATTGTGATATATAAAAAAAATCCGTGGTACAATCTACAATATAGTGGCACTAAGAAGAAAATTTTTAGGTTTACATTAATTTATTAGAATAAATAATGAAACAGAATCTACGAAAAAAACAAGTAAAACTGAAGTAATTAGTAAAAAGAATTAATAAAGGTCAAAAACTACAATAGAAAAATTAGCATAGATCAGTAAAATCAAACCTGTGTTCTGTTTTTTTCTTCATTGTGAGAAGTCTTGCTCTGTCACCCAGGCTGGATAGAGTGCAGTGGTGCAATCTTGGCTCACTGCTGCCTTGACCTCCCAGGCTCAAGCAATCCTCCCAGCTCAGCCTCCCCCATAGCTGGGATTACAGGCATGCATCATCATGCCCAGCTTTTTTTTTTTTTCGTAGAAACAAGGTATCAATATATTGCCCAGGCTGGGTCTCAGCCTCCTGGGCTCAAGTGATCCTCCTGCCTTGGCCTCCCAAAATGCTGGGATGACAGGTTTGAGCCACTGCACCTGGCCAAACCCGAGTTCTTTAGAAGGACAACCTGTGCTGAGCATCTTCCATCTGTTTCTCCAAAGAACACAGAGTAAGTTGGAGAAGGGCAAAGATGGTGGAAGTCTGCAGGACACTGAAGTTACCCCAGCATTTCCGCCCTTCTCCACATGGCTCTGGTTCCGGGAGACTGATCTCTATATACTATATCCAGAGGTGCCAATTGTTTGGCGAGAGGGGAGCATGAGCTGCAGTTATGAGGGAGAGGAGAGTCAGGTCAGAACATTCATTTCTTCAACTTGGTCTCTGCAGGCATCTGCCTGTGTCTCTCATTGGCAGATCTGAGCTCCTCTCAAGGAGGCTCTTCCATGACCCACTTCTTTCGGCTTTCGGTCTCTGCTGCCTCTGTCCGCCAACTCGTGTCTAGGAGTTATAATGCCCCTTATGATTAGCCCCTTGCATTTCCCTATACCCTGCCCACATCTGTGTAAACTGTCCTTTGTTAAACTCTCCTCAAATTATTCAATGTGGGTGTGCCTAAGGTTTCCTGACTGTGGCAACTTCCAAAAATTAGAAAAAAGAAATTAAAATTTAAAAGCATTTTAGAAGGTCTCACCAAGAGAACACACACACACACACACACACACACACACACACACACACACTACAACAACATTAGGAAAAGAAAAGGAGAAACAATAGCAAATATGGAAGAATTTTTTTTTTTTTTGAGATGGAGTTTCGCTCTTGTTACCCAGGCTGGAGTGCAATGGCACAATCTTGGCTCACCTCAACCTCCGCCTCCTGGGTTCAGGCAATTCTCCTGCCTCAGCCTCCCAAGTAGCTGGAATTACAGGCACGCGCCACTATGATCAGCTAATTTTTGTATTTTTAGTACAGACGGGGTTTCACCATGTTGACCAGGATGGTCTTGATCTCTTGACCTTGTGATCCACCTGCCTCGTCCTCCCAAAGTGCTGTGCTGGGATTACAGGCTTGAGCCAAAGAGTTTTTTTTTTTTTAAATCAATCAATTATATGAAACTTTATATCAAGGGAATGGATAATTGTTTAGGGCAAGATAAATGATCAAAATTGGTTTAAGAAAATACTCAGAAAAGCAGAGGCAGTCAGGGATTTACCCTAAATGAGGTACCTGAGGTTAAATGGTTAAATAAGACCAGAGAATTTTTATGTTACATAAGTTGTTCTACAGCGTAGAAAAAGATGAACATTTCCACGACCCCTCTATGAACCTGTCATAAACCTGAGGCCAAAATTAGTCAATTAGAAGAAAATGATTGGTCACTTCCACTGAGGAATATAGTTAAAAAAAATATCCTAACAAAACTCTAGCAAAGTGAGTTCAGCAGTGGTTTAAAAGAGAAACACATAATGGATTTATTCTAAAAGGGGAAAGATGATTTAACAATAAGATATCTATTACTGAATTCAGTGCATTAAGGGATTAAAGGGTAAAAGCCATACAGTATCTCACTAGATGCTGAAAAACCACTTGATACAATTCAACACCCATTCCTATATGAATGTTTTAAAGTATCTTCTAGCAAAACAGCAATTAAAAGAGACTGCATTATCTTGATGATGGTATCTTACCGAAATCTGCAGCCAACAAAAAGGGAAGGAAGAATTAGTCATAGCACGGACCTCCAAGAACCAGGGATTCTTTTAAGTGGCATGCTTCAAAATCCAAAAGACATGAAAGGGTAGAGATGAAAAATCTTTCTCCTAGCTCGTCATCCGGTGACTCGGCTGCCCTCTCAACAGACAAACACTATTGTTAGTTTCTCGGTTATCTATGCATTTGCCAGCAAATTTGTAAATCTGTATATTTTTCACACAATGGAAATAAACACTAGTTCTTCTCCTTAGCAAAATATTGTTCTATGTCAGTGCACAATGAGATCCATCATTCTTTTTTTCTGGCCAAAAAAACATCACTTTTGATAAACATAGATTTGTGCAACTACTACTCTGCTGTGAGATGGGTTGTTTCAAAACTTTTGCTATGGAAATGCGGTGCTTAATAAGCTTTATGTGTTTATCATTTTGTACATGTGTGAATGTATACGCAGGATTGTGTAGTCAATAATTTGATCTTGCCCAAAAAGAAGTTCTGACGATTGCCTTTGGCTGCTAAAAGGTCATTTATGTCATACTTGATAGGAGGATCCTTGTTTACGGTGGAGACTAGCCACACCAGATCTTAGGGCAGAGTTATTCATATCCAGAGGCCTTAGTGTCAAGGTTGGCCATATCAGAAAGACCATGTGACTCAGGGTAGAGATTTGGGTCATGCATATCATTCAATCATGCAGGGAATCCAAATAATAAGTTACACATATAATGGAGCCTGAGCAAAAACTCTGAACACTGAAGCTTGGGTAAGCCTCCCTGGTTAGCAATACACATGTGTCTTCCTTGTCACACATTGACACTGGGACAGTAACACATGCTGACTCCATGGGAAGAGGACAACAGAAGCTTGAATTTAGAGCCTGCCTGGATTCTGCCCTATGCTTCTCTTCCTTTGTCTCATCTTTAGCTCTGTCCTTTCCCTGCAAAAACTCTATCCTTTCCCTGTAATAAGCCATCACCATCAAGTATAACAGGTTTCAGTGAGTTCCATGAGCCCGTTAGTGAATTCTCAAACCTGAGGGTAGGACCCCTCAAAATTTGTGTCAGAAATGATAATCATCTTGTGTGAAGAGTGTACCCTCTAACCTTGTAGTTGGCCGTAAGCTCCTCATGAGGATAAATCCAGGAAAGTAGAATTTTTTGGTAGAGGTATATGCATTTGCAAATTTGGTAAATATGAACAAAATGTCCTTCATAGAGATTGTTCCAGATTGTATTCCCACTAGCAACAGAGCAGAGGTTTTAACAAAAGGGTGGGGTGACACCATAATAACCACTTCCCCACCCTGGATTGTGAGAAAGTCGCTTCTTTGGAAGACTATAGACATTGAGGGGGAAAGCAGAGTTCAAAGGCAAGGAGGCAGGGAGAATATTCCCAGATGTGATTGAGGCAGGAGACATACACGGGGTGTGGGCAAGTTGGGAAGAATGGATACTGTATCGAGGACAAAGAAGAAGAGAACATGCAGCTCAGTGGGGAAGCAGATGGCCATCTTCAACACGGCACTCATGCTCCCGGGTGAGCCAACGGCTTCGTGAGAGCGGGCAGGATTCCACATCCTCAACATCCCTGTGTACCCTTTCCTAAATGGATCTGTCTGAGAAGGTGCTTGTGATCTTCTATTTCTCCTTCTGCCCTTGTACCAAGAAAAGTCTCATGTTTCACACACCCCAGAGTTTCCAAAGGGAACCTTGGGACATCAACACCTCTGGGACATTGAAAAAAATGACAAGTAGAAAACGCATTGCTCCTGAGGGAGGCTGTGGCCCTACCTTTTCTGTACAGTGAGGTGGCTGTCAAGAAGCAGATAGAGCATGTTTATTTTATTTTTAAAATGCAGTCAGACTTCTTCTGAGAATAAGCAAGCCTGATTTGGTGGATAGTTTGGACCACTGGAACTGGCGTTGCCAATTAGATTGTATGGCAGATATTTCCATAAATTAGATAAGCAAAACCTGCAGCCATAATATTTTGACCAAAACATATTTAAGGCTCACATGTAATATGTGTACACTGAAATTATATCTTTTGCAATTATTTAATCTCAAGATGAAAAAGTAAACAACTTAAAAATGTGTGAAAGATGCATAGTTTGACAATATTCTGTAGGTACAAGAGGTTCAAAAAATCTACAGTAGAAGTCTGGGGAGGTGGGAAGTCTGGATTGTGATGATCTCCTGTGAGGTGGGGGTGGGTGCTGAGCTGGGGGGCTTGATTCATCTGAATGAGAGAACCAGGAACCCTGGACTCTACAGGTGTTGGGGATGGAAGAGGTAGGGTTAATGGCAGACAAAAAGATCATCTTGTTATTTCAGGCTGGGCATGGTGGCTCACGCCTGAAATCCCAGCACTTTGAAAGGTCAAGGCAGGTGGATCATCTGAGGTCAAGAGTTCAAGACCAGCCTGGTCAATGTGGCAAAACCCCATCTCTACTAAAAATACAAAAATTAGCCGGGCATGGTGGCTTGTGCTGTAATCCCAGCTACTCGGGAGGCTGAGGCAGGAGAACACCTTGAATCCAGGAGAATTCTTGAAGCCAAGATTGTGCCATTGCACTCCAGCTTGGGCGACAGAGAGAAACTCCATCTCCAAAAATATACATCATCATATTATTCCTTTGAAATTTCACTTGTCTCTCTCAAGCACGTCAGCATGTCTTGTTTTGTCATTGCTTTCCTTACTCTTTTTGTCTCTGCCCACCACTATTTCCTTCTCTGTTTATTTCCTCCTGAGCCCCTTCTCTTCCCTTCGGATTTCTTCCTCCTGCTATCATTTCCTCACCTCTACCTTGATCCCTGAAACTGAATTAGCATCACTATGAAGCTAGTGAATATATTCTATCAATTGCATGTTTTAATATTTCAGGTTCCTAATTCTTCTAAAAATTGTGTGAGATGTATTTTATTTTCTGTTTCAAAGGTGTAATTTAGTTACCATTTACTTTTTAAAGATGCCTGATTGTTTTATTCCCTCTGGACCAGAAGCTTTTGACAGAATAGAAAAAGGCTGCCAGTCTTTGTCCTGAGCCTGTCAAACTACATACTTTTCACTTGAGGACTCTGCTTTTTGTTCTCTCGGAAACTGTGAGGACAGCAGTTCCTGTGGAGTTGCTCCTCAGTGCACGGCAACCTGCAATGCTCCCGCTCCTTCAGTCCACATGCGTTCCCTTCTTTTCCCACCTTGTCTATGGATGTCACTGGGGACTCGACTTAATTTCTGGTTATTGCATGTCCTGATTTCTCCCCTTGCAGTTTCCATTATCCATCCATTACTTCCTGAGGGTTTTATTGCTGTGGTCTCCTCCAAGCATGTCCACTCGCGTAAGCCGTGCTGTTGGGCAGGAGGGTTGGGGGGATTCCTATGGGGACAATTTTCTTCTCTGACAAAGAAAGGAAATTGCCCCCATATGAATCCCCTGTGACACTCCTGGTTTCCTTCTCTCTTCCGGTTGCTCAGTTGGAAAAAGTAAGGAGCCCATTTGATCACATTTCCAGAGCCTTCCTATGAAGTCTTTGTCGGTGTTGTTGTTTTAACTATAAAAAGAGGTGCAGAACATCAGCATCTATGGCTCTTTTACACCTTTAATAATCTACTGCATGGACTGCAAGCAGGTTGAAAGGTGATTTTTATCTCAGTTCTATAAATACTGGTGAAGCTCTGGGCCAGTTGCTCAATTTCCCTGGCTCCCAGTAGGAAAGATCACTTCTAGGAAAGCTTCCAGCTCCAGAATGTGTGATGCCATCAAGTTCTCCAGTTAGTTGGCATCACAAAAAATTATAAAGGGCGGGCCGGGAGCAGTGGCTCAAGCCTGTAATCCCAGCACTTTGGGAGGCCGAGATGGGTGGATCACGAGGTCAAGAGATGGAGACCATCCTGGTCAATATGGTGAAACCCCGTCTCTACTAAAAATATAAAAAATTAGCTGGGCATGGTGACATGTGCCTGTAGTCCCAGTTACTCAGGAGGCTGAGGCAGGAGAATTGCCTGAACCCAGGAGGCGGAGGATGCGGTGAGCCGAGATTGTGCCATTGCACTCCAGCCTGGGTAACAAGAGCCAAACTCCGGCTAAAATAATAATAATAAAAATAATAATAATAATAATAAATGGCAACTTCCCTGTCTGCCTTACTCATCCTCTTTATAGCTCCTGAGCATAGCCCAGCACTGGCACCTGGCAGACACCATGGCAGACAACATGGCAGACCTTTACAGACTATGTGGAACCTCCTTTGTGATAAACATGGCAAATTACATGGCCATCACGGAGTTATAGGGACTGGACTTCTCATGCCTCTCTCTGCAATAAAACTGGGCATTTGAGATGCTGTTCTTCTTCTCCTCACTGCTTTCCTTGGACTCTTCTATCCACTAAGTATCATGATTGAGAATGAATCCTGAGTCTTGAGGGAATGTGTTTACTAAGTACTATATGAAACACGTGGTGATTAATAACAAGCTAAGCAGCCCAAAATTTCCTCTCGTCTTTATCAACATCTGTAATTGACTTTTAGTTAAACCAGCCGCCAAAATCCCATTAGCTCGAGAAGAAGGGTCTCTTATCACATTTAAGGGCACACGATTTGGCTTGTAGCCAAAATACTTCCACTCTGAAAATGGCAGCAAATACAAGAAATTTAAAATCTGGGACTTGCACTGCTGAGAAAGAAAGGGGAGCTATAAGAATTGCAAATTTCTTGATTTTTAATTTAATGATATAATTATCTTTTCCAGAAAAACTTTTATTCAACAGTGACATGGTCAATGGTTCCAAGAATCATGACATTCGATTAACTTTCCACAAGAATTGCTTCATTGCATTGAGAGTGAATTTATTTCATTAGACTGTAGGAGCTATGTCTCAGCAGATTTCCTTTTTGCTTCAACTTTTTGGAAACTATTTATTTTTATAAAACAATATAAACAAATCGTCTTTTTTTATTATTTTATTCACCCACGTGCCAAAGACGAGTTTTTATTACCATCATGTTTTATCCTTGGAGCAATACACAATACAACCAAAAACCTGTTGGTTGCTTGTACAGATGGAAGCTAGGTGGTAGGAAATAGAAAATAAGGCCGAATTTTTATTATACCACTTAAATTTTGAAACATGTAAAAAGACTTTCTATTGGAAAAAATTAATAACAAAACAATACAGGCACATTACTTAAAAATCAATAGTATTAAAAGACAGTTCTCTGCCCCACTTATCACTATTTCCCTACTTCTTTAGAGGCACCTACTTTCAACTCTGTCACCTGCTTCTCATACTTAGCCTCACATTTCTAAATAGGATGCTCTTATTGCTACTTCCAAATGTGTCGGCTTGAGAGAGTGCCTGTTAATTTCCAATTACAGCATTGGAAAGTTTAATCCTTTTCTACAGCATGACAACTAGCTTCCCGTGTCTTCTTTGCAAGCTGGTTGTATCACAGTTTTTAGTTTAACAAATAGCCAAAGTTAAGTATTATATATGGTGAATTAAGTTGGTCTACAATTTTCTTCCTTCCTCTTACTGTTTTCTACTTTCCCTCCGTTTTTATTTGCTTAATTTCCTGTGATTTTTTTTCTCAAGTGATTCAATAGGTCTGTTACATGTCCAACTTTTTCAAATGCTCAAATGTATAGATCACATTTCCCCCAGAATTTTTTTTAAGAATTCTGGTTATCTTGAAATTATCAACTCTGGTTATCAACTACAGCACTCAAGGTTACTCACTCCCTTCTTAACAGCCTCCTTAGTTCTCACTAACTTTTCACTGCAACTCTGTTACCAGCACAGTTCTACTTAGAAAAAGGTAAATTAAATTCTGTTTCCCCAAGGGACATGACTGCCTCTCCAGGGCTGCCAAAACACCCTGACTATTCTTTCCTTGAACTCCCTCTTTACAAAGTAAGTGAGAGCTAAAGGTATAAATAAGCTTCATTCAGTAGGAAACATGTTTTAATGTAGCGAGCTTGTGTGTCAGGAGACAAGTGTTTGTTTATATGCCCAACAGCACAGTGGATGCCAAGTATCAGACATGTTCCCCAGTATCAAAGACTTGACAGTCTGGCTCACGTAAGATAGGAGCGAAACAGAGCTAACAATTAATCAACAGTTTCTACCTCTGATTATAGTTCTTCTACACCTTAAAGGTAGTCATCTTTGTAAAATTCTCTCTTTTGGGTCCTTTTCTTCTGTCTTTTCACTCTCTCACCCTGTATGCTGGCTGTGACACTAACATCTCACTGCATAATCATTGTATTTTTATAATTTTTGGAAACTGTCACATTTTGCCTCCAACGCTGACCTTTTACAAGTTACTTAATCTTTTTGCATCTCACTTCTTCATATGTAAAATGGGAATATATTTCACTTCTTCATAGGTAAAATCAGAATCATAATGTTA
The DNA here is from genome assembly GCF_049354715.1 of Callithrix jacchus. NCBI lineage: Eukaryota > Metazoa > Chordata > Mammalia > Primates > Cebidae > Callithrix > Callithrix jacchus. The sequence continues at coordinate 78,175,567 of NC_133518.1, forward strand.
CCTTATAAATTTGTTGTGAGCATTAAATAAGACCAATGTGGTGAATTTAGCCCAGGTCCTGACACTTGATAAAATAATCAATAGATAGTAACTTGTTTGCAAATTGCAACTATTTGTTATTATCATCATTTTATTTGGTCGAAGGAGGGAATCTTAAAGCAACATTTCACCATCTTCTAGTAGTCAGCCTTATTAAGAAGTCTATGCTAATATCATTTCCATTCCTTGTAAGTTACCTTTTCTCTTTCTCTTTCTCTCTCTCACTGCCCTCTCCCTGTCTCATTTTCCCTTCCTCCTCTCCCTTCTCTCCATCATCAATCGTTTAAAAATTCACAATGGCATGTTTTTATTTAGCACTTTTAATCTGGACATTTATTTCGTTTTTATTTTTTGTTTTTTTTGGAGAGGGAGTCTTACTCTGTCGCCTAGGCTGGAGTGCAATGGCACAATCTCGGCTCACTGCAACTTCCGCCTCCCTGGTTCAAGCGATTCTCTTGCCTTAGCCTCCCAAGTGGCTGGGATTGCAGGCACCTGCCACCATGCCTGGCTAATTTTCTGTATTTTAGTAGAGACGAGGTTTCACTGTGTTGCCCAGGCTGGTCTTGAACTCCTGACCTTGTGATCTGTCCACCTTGTCCTCCCAAAGTCCTGGGATTGCAGGCGTGAGCCACCACACCTGGCCTAATCTGGACATTTCTTTTCTCCAATTCTGGAAATTGTCGTTGTACTTCTTTGATAATTTCTTCCCTCCATTTTCTCTGCTCTATTTTGGTAACTTCTTAAAACTGCCAGTTTTCTTTTATTTCCATTATTCATGGACTGATTTATTTTTGGTATTGAGTTCATGCTAATATCTAGAGCTGTCAGTGTAATTGCCATTGTCATCTTAGTGTGAAGGTTCTAGAGCTTGAAATTGCTATATTTAAAAACATTACACTTCACAATTAAAACTAAAAACTTAAGTTGGAAGTGTAGGCTAGCAGCCTACATCTTTTGACTTTGCTCTGGAGTAATTTTTAAGTAACACTATTCAAAGGAATACATTTTGCTCTGTTCTCTTGTCTATTACCTGTAAAGAGTAATAGCAGAGGAATTTAAAAGTGAAAGAACACAAGAAAGGCCTTAAGGATGAAATGTGTTTCATCCATCTCTGAATTTTATCTTCTTTTCATCAGCTGGGCTATAGGATGGACCTAAAGAATTGGAGTTCTCTCTTATCAACATGTAACATAGCTAGCATTCCTGACTGTATCAAAACTCATCTGAGCTATTTTAAGACCTTTGTATATCTTCAGCATTCTTCCCACTCAGAGTCTTATCAAAACTTTAAAAATGCACTTATATCACAAATAATATTGTCCCAGGCACTGTTGTAAGAAGTCGGCATACATTATTGAACAAAACTAAGACCCTTACCCTTGTTAAGATCCTTACTCCTTCCCAGCACTTTGGGAGGCCTAGGCGGGTGGATCACGAGGTCAAGATATCGAGACCATCCTGGTCAACATGGTGAAACCCCGTCTCTACTAAAAATACAAAACATTAGCTGGGCACGGTGGTGCGTGCCTGTAATCCCAGCTACTCAGGAGGCTGAGGCAGGAGAATTGCCTGAACCCAGGAGGCGGAGGTTGCGGTGAGCCGAGATCGCGCCATTGCACTCCAGCCTGGGTAACAAGAGCGAGACTCCGTCTCAAAAAAAAAAAAAAAAAAAAAAATCCTTACTCTTGTGAAGCCTTTATTCTATATAATTTACATCCAACTAAGGAAGAGTCAGCTTGAACTGGGTTGAGTATAATTAAATAGCTGGCATGTTATGTTAGGTAGACACATAAGTTAGTATGTCAGGTTAGTCTAGACTACACTGAGGGAACAAACAATCCCCCAAATCTTGGGGGCTTAGTGTAATGCGAGTTTATTTCTGGCTTACTACTTTTGCATTGCAGTTTAGAGGAGCTCTGCCTCATAAATATAGTCACTGGGAACCCGGACTTCAGAAGGCATCGCTGTCTTGCAGCTGCACCAATGAGTACACACGACCTCTCCAGTATCCCCAACTGGGAAGGAGTAAGATGGAGAGTCCTGCATTGACTTTTAAATACTTCGTGGTAGAAGTGACAAGGGCCACTTCCAGTCACACCAGAAGCAGCCTCAGGCCCTGCCAGCTGCAAGGAGATGAGAAAATGTGGGAAAGTCTGGGAATATTCATGGGTAGTAAATATCTCCGCAACAAAGCGTATTTTAATACTTACTTATTTCATTCTGAGGTTTTCCTTTGATATTTTAAAGTCAATGTTTTCAACTCTCAAATATTTGCATGAAGAACTCATAGGCCGTAAGCATTGTTCCTACAATTATAATAGTTTGTATTATATTTCCTGAAAGGTTATTCCATGCAGGCATTGTTCTAGGTGCTTTATATGAGTATGTAAATGTGTTGCTCATTTACTCTTCACAGCAATGCTGTGACACAGGTACTGTTCCTATCCTCGTTCCACTGATGAGGAAATAGAGGCACAGAAATGGTGTCACCTGCCCAAGTCACACAACTAGTGAATGACTGTGCCTGAACTGGCGCCACCTAGTCACACTGCCTTTAGGACATGAAGGGTAAACAGCCTGTGGGACAGGCAGCATTTATCTCTTCTGCCTGCACCAACGCTCATGTCACAATAATGAACGAGAAAAGAAGAGAAAGAGGAAAAGAGAGACTTCTGTCCAGTTTGAGACCAGTAGTGAGCAGTTCTGATTTTCTTTTGGGTGTGTTTCTAGGCAGAACAGTACTGTGATGAGACAGGAGCAACAGGAGGTGGCCTTCATCCTTGAAAAGCCTGAGGCTGCAGTACCCACTACAACCTGCAATACCCACCTCAGCCTACAATACCCACCACAGCCTGCAATACCCACCGCAGCCTACAATACCCACCACAGCCTGCAATACCCACCGCAGCCTGCAATACCCACCGCAGCCTGCAATACCCACCGCAGCCTGAAACACCCACCGCAGCCTAAAATACCCACCGCAGCCTGAAATACCCACCGCAGCCTACAATACCCACCGCAGCCTACAATACCCACCACAGCCTGAAACACCCACTGCAGCCTGCAATACCCACCACAGCCTGCAATACCCACCGCAGCCTGAAATACCCACCGCAGCCTGAAACACCCACCGCAGCCTACAATACCCACCACAGCCTGCAATACCCACCGCAGCCTGCAATACCCACCACAGCCTACAATACCCACCGCAGCCTGAAATACCCACCACAGCCTGCCAGTACCCACCACAGCCTGCAGTACCCACCACAGCCTGCATGCTGGAAAAAATGGGTTACAGCAGCTACCTAGCCAGTGCTATCCTAACGGAGTTTATTTTGCCTTCAAATCAGCATCCAATGTGATTAAAGAATGGAAGTTATTAAACAAAGTTTACCAAGGCATTTATTTCCATTTTTGTGTGTGAAATAAATGTAAATGTAGCCAATTCAGTCAAGATGTTGCCTTACCCTAAACCTTGCAGTTAGAGATTGTAGAACATTTATGACTCAGCATGTCTATTCACAGTGCATGCTGTTGCTTTCTGGTTTTGTATTCAGTGTGTCACCAAAAAGGCAAGCAAGACTCAGCAGCATGCAAGCCTGCACTAACATGCACATGCCCCGTAAACATAAACTAAGAAACCGCACTAGACCAAGAATACATACTATGCAATCCCATTCATACAGAGTTCAGCAACAGGCACCAACCAAGAATTTCATATCCTGCCAAACTAAGCATTATAAGCAGATAAGAAATAAAATACTTTCCAGATGAACAAGTGCTAAGGTAAGGTAAGGCAAGTGGTTGTTACCACTATACCAGCCCAAGAGATTCTTAAGGGAGTTCTAAACATGGAAGCACAAGAAAAGCACCTGCTGTCACAAAAACACACTTCAGCATACAGCTTGCAGACCCTAGAAAGCAACCACACAATAGACACTGCAAAGCACCGGCGAACAACTTCACAACAGAATCAAACCCCACATATCAATACTAACCTTGAAATATGTAAATGGCATCATTGCTCCCACTTGAAAGGCACAGAATGGCAAGTTGGATAAAAGCAAACAAGACCTGTCTGTCTGCTATCTTCAAGACCCATCTCACACATAATGACACCTGTAGGCTCCAAGTCAACGGTTGGAGGAAAATCTACCATGTAAACAGAAGACAGAATGGGGGTTGCTATGATTATATCAGATCAAGCAGACTTTAAACCAGCAACAGTATAAAAAAGGACCAAAAGGGCATTACATAATGGCAAAAGGTTCAACTCAACAAGAAGACTTAGCTGTCCTAAATTCATATGCACCCACATTAGAGTAGCCAGATTCATAAAACAAGTATTTCTATCTCTATGGAAAGACTTAGCCACACAGTAATAGTGGGGACTTCAGCACTTCCCTGACAGCATGAGACCGATCATCAAGGCAGAAAACTAACAAAGAAATTCTGGACTTAAATTCAACACTTGACCTATTGGTCCTAACGGACATCTACAGAATATTCCACCTGTCAACCACAGAATATACATTCTTTTCATCTGCACATGGAGCATACTCTAAGATTTCCCACATGCTTGAACATAAAGCAAGTTTTAATAAATTCAAAAAACATCAAAATCATATCATCCATACTGGATCATTGTGGAATGAAAACAGAAATCAACACCAAGATCTCTCAAAACACAAAATTAAATGGAAATTAAACAACTTGCTCCCAAATGACTTTTAGGTGAACAAAATCAAGGGAAAAAATTTTGAAAATCTTTAAAATAAATGAAAACAGGGACACGACATAACAAAATCTCTGGGATGCAGCAAAAGCAGTGTTAAGAGGAAGGTTTGTAGCACTAAATGCCTACCTCAGAAAGTTAGAAAGACCTCAAATTAACAATCTAACATCACACCTAGAGGAACTACAAAAACAAGAACAAATTAAGCCCAAAGCTAGGAGAAGAAAAGAAATAACAAAAATCAGAGCTGAATTGAAGAAAAGTGAGACCCAGAAAATTACATTAAGAATCAACAAAACTAAGAGTTGTTTTTTTGTAAGGATAAACAATACCGATAGACACTTACTACATTAAAAAAATGAAAGGTCCAAATAAGCACAATGAGAAACAGCAAAGGTAACATTACGATTGATTTCCCCAGAAACATAAAGATCCTCAGAGACTGTTGTGAATGTCTCTACACACACAAACTAGAAAATCTGGAGGAAATGGATGAATTCCTGGAAACATACAACCTCCCAAGATTGAATCAGGAAGAAATTGAAACACTGAAAAGACCAATATTGAATTCTGAAACCAAATCAGTAATAAGAAACCTACCAACCAAAATAGGCCCAGGCCAATGGATTCACAGATAAATTCTACGAGACATACAAAGAACTGGTACTAAAACTACTGAAATTGTTTCAAAAAATTGAGAAGTAGGAACTCCCTAACTCATTCTATGAAGCCAGCATCATCCTGATGTCAAAACTGGGCAAAGACACAAAAACAACAAGAACAAAAAACTACAGATCAATATCCCTGTTAAACATAGACACAAAAATCCTCAACAAAACACTAGCAAACCAAATTCAACGGCATATCGAAAAGTTAGTTAATTCACTATAAACAATAGGCTTCATTCGTAGGATACATGTTTGGTTCAACATAGGCAACTTAATAGATGTGATTCACCACATAAACCGAATTAGAAGACATACGTGTTAGTTCGTTTTCACACTGCTGTAAAGAACTACCTGAGACTGAGTAATTTATAAAGAAAAAAGTTTAACTGACTCAGTTCCCCATGGCTGAGGAGGCCTCAGGAAACTTACAATCATGGCAGAAGGCTAAGGGGAAGCAAGGCACTTTCCAAGGTGAAGCAGGAGAGAGACAGTGAGCAAGGAAAGAAGTGCCACACTTTAACACCACCAGATCTAGTGAGAACTCACTATCCTGAGAACAGCAAGGGGGAGGGGAACCCTGCCCCTATGATCCAATCACCTCCCACCAGCACCCCCCTAACATGTGGGGATTACAATTTGAGATGATTTGAGTGAGGACACAGAGCCAAATCATATCACCATAGTATCATCTCAATAGACAGAGAAAAAGCTTTTGATAAAATAAAATATCCTTTCATGATAAAAACTAGGCATTGAAAGAACATACCTCAAAATAATAAGAGCCATCTCTGGGAAACACACAGCCAACATCATACTGAGCAGGCAAAAACTGGAAGCATTCCTTTCGAGAACTGAAACAAACAAGGATGCCCACTCTCACTCCTATTCAACATGATTCTGGAAGTCTAGCCCAAGCAATCAGGCAAGAGAAAGAAATAGAAGGCATCCAAATAGGAAAAGAGGAAGTCAAAATTTCTCTTCCCTGATGACATGATTCCATTCTTAAGAAACTCTAAGGACTCTACCAAAAAGCTATTAGATAGAACTAATAATTTTGGCAAACTTCCAGGATACAAAGTCAATGTACGAAAATCAGTAGCATTTCTATACACCAATAATATTCAAGCCAACAGCCAGATCAAGAATGCAATTCCATTTACGATAGCCTCAGAAACATAAAATACACCTAACCAAGGTGGTGAAAGACCAGGAGAACTACAAAACTGCTGAAAGAAATCATAGATTACACCAACAAATGGAAAAACATTCCGTGCTTATGGATTGGAAGAATTAATATCATTTAAATGGCCATACTGCTCAAAGCACTCTACAAATCTGATGCCATTCCTATCAAGCTACCAACATCATTTTTGGTAAAAATGAAAATCTCACCAAGGAGAATTTTGGAGTTGGGGGAAAAACTGTGCTAAAATTCATACGGAACAACAACAACAACAACAAAAGAGCTGAAATAGCCAAAGCAATTCCAAGCAACCGGTTGGGGTTGAACCAGATAAGGAGAACCAGTAGGAGATGAGAGAGAGAGAGGGAGGGGGGGAGAGAGAGAGAGAGAGAGAGAGAGAGAGAGAGAGAGAGAGAGAGAGAGAGAGAGAGAGGAGAGGGAGTGGGGAGCGAGAGAGAGAGAAAGAGAGAGAGAAAGAGAGAGAGAGAGAGAGATTGTCAGAAATGATTTATGCAACTGTGAGGGCTGGGAAGATCACAAACAGGCTGGAACTTCATGGGCAGGTGCTGAAGCTTATTGTCCACAGACGGCAATCAGGGAATAAAGATCCAGGGAGAAGGGGGAGCCATCGCATACCCATAACTGTTTGGAGTCTCCCACGCAGGGAATGGCCTTCCCAATGACGCCTTCATAGCAGTACCTAAGCTAGTTTACTCGAATAGTTGAGGGAAGGTGTGTATACTACAGGATGGGTACTCTCTTCTTCCGTCCTCCAGCTCTGGGGGAGAATATTCCTTGCAGCCCACCATAACTGGAAACACACCGTAAAGGAGATTCTGGGGATGGTAGTTCAGTCTAGCCAAGTTGACACCTCAGAAACCAATCATAGAACGGTATTTTAGGATAAGGACTCATGGTGCATGGCATTCCTACAGTAGAGTAAGTACTGAAGGAAGTGTTTCTTTAAGAGAGATACTGAATTCTGAAGGAAGGGAATGGTCTGCAGGCAGCAATGGTGAGACTGCACTCTCTAAAGCCTGTCTCACTAAAAGCCAACCAGAGCTTCTTAGAGAAATGACTAATTTCAAGTCTGAGGCTGAAGGGAACCTGATGAACTTGGGACGTTTGATCAGCCTGAAAGGAAAGAAGCTCTGTGTGGTAGCTAGCCTCCGGTACAGCCCCCAGGGATGGCCACCTCCCAGCGTCAACAGACTTGTGTAGCTCCCTCCCATGGTAAATCGTGGTGGGTCTGTATGGCCAACAGACTATGGCAGAAGCGGGTATGTGACTTCCAAAACTAAGTCAAGAAGGATATTATTGCTTCTACCTTTTTTCTTTCTCTGCTCACTCTGGAGGAAGCAAATCACTGTACTATGAGGCTACGCAAGCAGCCCTGTGAAGAGCCAGCACCAAGTTGCCAACTTAGAGGTGGATCTTCCAGCCCCAATCAAGCCTTCAAATGACTTCAGTACCAATTAACTTTTTGATTGCAACCTCAAGAGACCCTGAGCATAACTGTCTGGCGAAACCACTCCCAAATTCCTGACCCATGGAAATTGTGAGACATAAATATCGTTGAGAGAGAAATATCGTCATTTTGTGAAGTAGTTGTGTTACACAGCAATAGGTGTTTAACACACTAATGGAGATATGTCAAAAGGGTGTAAGAACCCACTTGAAGAGACTGCCCCTGGCCTAATATAGAACAGTTGAACATTAAGAATGAATAAGACTGCAAATGATGGAAACACAGTTTACCAGTGAAATGACAGGATATCTGAGATTTGCTTTTAAATGCTGCAAAAAAAAAATGCTGGCTAGGGGAGTATAAAAGTCGATAAAAAGACAAGTAGAGAGATAAAAAGCAATAATCATATATCCTGCCTCACCTGTATAAAAGATATTTCAGGGTAACCAAATAGTTGATGAGAGAAAGTTCTTGTTTATAAAGAAAAATTCAGCCAATAAATCCTAGAAATTATAGGATTAGCAGCAAACCATTTTGAAATCCCTGATGAAATAGCGGATCTCAGAAATCATCATCAAAGGTCACTGGAACCGTTAACTGAGTGACTCATGGGAAATCTGTACGATGGAAGAATCAGGCTGACACTTGAACCCACTGCCCAACCGTAGCATTTCTAAAAACAGGAGGACAACCAGAGATTATTCACCTTGTGACACAGCATGATAAAGAGTAAGTCTATACAACCACTTATAAAGAATTATTCTGCAAAACAGGTGAACTTGAGTCCAAAGAAGCTTCTAGATGTAATCATTAATTTACAGGTGGGTGATACGGCAAGAAGGTAATCCGCCGAATCCAGAATGTGGGACAGTCTAGAAGACCAGTGGCCAAGCTAGTCTAGTAAACCAATTACATGTAGAAAGAGAAAAGAGTAGGGAAGGACTGCTAATAGAATTTTAAAAAATACTTAGGAGATACAACAATCACATGGAACATACGAACATTGTTTAGATTCTGATTCACACAAACCCAACTATGAAAAGATAACTATCGTTTGATACTATTACTGTTCTGTTTTGTTTGAGACAGAGTCTCTGTTGCCTAGGCTGGAGTGTGATCTCAGCTCACTATAACCTCTGTCTCCCTATTCAAGCAATTCTCCTGCCTCAGCCTCCCCAGTACATGGGACTACAGGCACATGTCACCATGCCTGGCTAATTTTAGTATTTTTAGTAGAGGCGGGGTTTCATCATGTTGGCCAGGCTGCTCTTGGACTTCTGACCTCAAGTGATCCACCCGCCTCGGCCTCCTGGGCTGGGATTACCGCTGTGAGCCACTGCGCCTGGCCTTATGGTGTTGTTACTGTTAACTCTGCTATGTGGAGGGGATGGGAGTTGTTTTTTAATGTTCTTGTCAGTTTACTAGTGAAATGACAGGATATCTGAGATCTGCTTTTAAATTCTGCAAAAAAACAATGCTGGCTAGGGGAGTATAAAAGAAACAAGATCGACAATGTGGTAATTGCAGTAGAATAGCTTTGGAGAATTATTGGAGAATAGCTAGATAATACTATGCTATTTTCTTTATTTTTGCATATTGTTAAAAAATGTCCATAATAAAAAAATTTTAAAAGAAGCAATAGCAAGCAAAGATATTGGCAAACATAACAATTGAATGTAACAGTAAATCTCTTGTATGGAAGAATTTTAAATAGCTTATGTAGGTACTCTTCCCTCAAGGCTAGGGAATTATGCTTCATATCTCCCTACCTTAAGTGTGGGACTTCCCTCTGAAAAGTATGGATTGGAAAGGAGAGCGAAAGATTAACTTTGCAGTGAAGGACCCTGATAAACACTACTTCAGCCCGGGATGGAGGTCAGCACCATCAGTGACAAGTCATGTTGGTAGCATGTGTGCTGGATATGACGTGAGGAGAATGGCACTTCGCCTCTGTGGTCTTTATTCCCAAAACTCATAACTCTTGTCTAACCATAAGAAAAACATAGATGAGCCCAAATTAAAGGACACGTTACAAAATATCTGACCAGTGTTTCTCAAACTTGTCAAGGTCATTGAAAACAAGGAAAATCTGAGAAACTGACACAGTCTAGAGGAGCCCAAGGAGATATGGTGATTAAATGTAATGTCGTATCTTGAATGAGATCCTGGGACGAAGAAAGAGGTTAGGTAAAAACTAAAGAAATCTGAATAAATCCAGACTTTAATAAATAATGTTACGTTGATATTGATTTATCGATTGTGATAAATGTGCCATGGTAATGTCAACAATAGGGACAAGCAGGCACAGGGTATACAGCAATGCTCTGTCGTATTTTAGCCATTTTCTGTAAAACTAAAACTATTCTAAAATGAAAGCTTACTTTAAAAATAAATGATTACTTCTGAAAAAGTAAAAAAATACAAAGTAAAGTATCTCTGGATCATTTAGATCACTGCGGGTGGATATCAGGTGTATTTATTTTCTTACAGTGCTGGAGGTAGAAGGAGAGAAAGAGACAGAGAAATACAGAGATGTTATAAAGTAAGTCGTATATCCTCAAAATGTATGTGTTCAAGCCATAATCCCCAATAAGACTGTATTTGAAGAAGATAGGCCATTAGAGGGATGATTAAGGTTAAATGAGGTTATAAGGGCAGTTTCCTAATCTGATAAAGATCATAGACCTCTAAAAAGAGGAACCTCTCTTGCCTTCTCTCCCTACACACACATAGATCTCTCGCTTCTTATTGAGGGCACAATGAGAAGACAGTCTTCTGTACGCCGGGAAGAGAGGCCTCACCAGAACCAAGGCTGATGGCACCTTAATCTTGGACTTCCGCCTCTAGAGCTCTAAGAACACAAATTCCTCTTGTTTAAGCTACCCAGTCCATGGTGATTACTTATGGCAGCCTGGCACACCAGCACAGCATGGCAGCAAAAGCTGAAGATGGGAAAGGAGAGTGCAGTGCATTCTGTAGACCATGAGTTGCTGGAGAGTAAAATTAAGATGTTGATTATCCTTATCAAGCATACATTTTAAACCTTTGTTATATCAAGTATACATGTTTAAAAAAGGGTAACCAATAAGGGAATACAAATAGAATGCACACATTCAAAACTAATGAATAAAGGAAACTCAAAATCAATTCCAATGGGAGGCAGGAAAGAAGGGAAAAAAGCAAAGAAAAAGACAAAGCACAGTAAATACAAGTCACTAAAAAAGTTGCTAGAAAAATAAATGAAATATCAGTAATCACAAATTCGACATAAAATTGGAAATAGATTGAGGCAGCGTTGGAGGAGTGAAAGGATGAAAAGAATCTACCGTGTGGATCAGTCTGGGACTCAGCAGAATCAGATCAGATGGTTCCAAAGACTTTAAGAACAACCTACGGAAGGAGGCAGGGTTGTGGAACTAAAACAGGGATGAGAAACAGAGGGAAGCTCTTGCCACTAGGGCCAGAAGGGACAAGGGGAAGAACAGTTTTGCCAGAGCTCAGGGAATGCTGGAACTCTGGAGACGTGCTTTCGTCAGGAGCCACAGTCATGGAGGAACAGGTCTCCTGCCAGACAGTGCAGCTCGGAGCAGGCAGGGAGGGGCAACAAGTAATTAACCTCTCTTTTCTACCCTTCCATCTCCTGCCTCCCGTTGGCAATCCAACCACAAGGCAGTTGGCAAGAGAGCTTGGGTGACGCAGTTTGTGGGCCAGAGCAGGGAGAGAAGGGTGGAGAATGTATCTCATGCACAAAGGACATAGCAGCATTTATGTCTTTTAATCTTTTAGTAAAAAGGCCTTTAAGATCAAAGCATTATGAGTAGTGAAAAGGAGTATTGCTAATGATAAAAGGAATAGTTCACGAAGAAGATAGAGCAATACTGTACCTATACAAATCTAACAAAATAAGCTTTGATATTTAAAGAAAACATCACAGGACTTATAAGGAAACACCCACAACTATATTATCATAGTAGGAAGTTAGAACAAAAATCTCCCAGAAAGTGATGGATCCAAACGGCAAGAATTTTCTGCCTGTAGAAAATATAAACAACCCAGTAAGCTTCATACAGTGAACATAATTAGAATTCTACTCCCAATAATTAGGAACATACAGTGTAACTGAAAACCATCCAAATGTCCTTCAGCTGGTGAATGGATAAACTGAGTACCATTCGGCAGTAAAAAGTAAATGAATTGTTGATACATGCAACAACATGAATGAATCTCAAATGCATTATGCCGAGTGAAAGAAGCCAGACTCAAAAGGTCACATATTATATGTTCCATTTATACACTATCTGAAGGAGACAAAATTAAAGAAATAGAAAACAGATCAGTGGTTTCCAGGAGGATAGAGAAGGAGTGACTACAAAAGAGCAGGACAAGGGAATCTGGGTGGGGGAGAGGGCATTGAAAATGTTCTGCCAGCCTGGGAAACCTGGCAAAAAAAAAAATTAGCCAGGTGTGGTAGCATGCACCTGTAGTCCCAGCCACTCTGGAGGCTGAGGTGGGAGAATCATCTGAGCCCCAGAAGTCAAGGCTGCAGTGAGCCAAGATCGTGCAGCTACACTCTAGCCTGGGTGACAGGTGTGAGACTTTGCCTATAAAAAAAAAAAAAAGCAAAGAAAAAAAAAATGTTCTGTATCTTGATTGTGGTGGTGGGGTGGTGGCTGCATGACTCTATGCGTCTGTGAAAACTCATAGAACTGTACACCAAAAACGGAATTTTTCTGCATACAAACACATTTTTAAGTTAAATATTAACAATTCTTTTCAAGCTCAATAAAATAACCACAAAATTGAGCCAGAATATGATCATAAAGGATGTCTTAAGAACTATCAAATGTCAAAACCCCAAACCCCAAATTTTCTAACTATGGCACAATAAAACTCCCAATAGCAGTTATAAAAAGTTAGTTCTTGAATAGTATACTTTTGGAAACAAACAAACAAAAAACACTTTTAAATAATTCAAGATGCCCAGGCACTGTGGCTCATTCCTGTAATCCCAACACTTTGGGAAGCCAAGGTGGGCAGATCACCTGAAGTCAGGAGTTCAAGACCAGCCTGCCCAACATGATGAAATCCTGTCTCCACTAAAAACACAAAAAATTAGCCGGGAGTGTTGGTGGATGCCTGTAATCCTAACTACTAGGGAGGCTGAGGCAGGAGAATCGCATGAACCTGGAAGGCGGAGGTTGCAGTGAGCAGAGATTGCACCATTGCACTCCAGCCTGGGCAACAGAGCGAAACTCTGTCTAAAAAAATTGTTTAAAAAATTTCAAAAAGAAATCACAATAGAAATCATCAAATATTTAGGACTGAATAATAACAAAAGTATTAAATATGAAAATTTGTTAAGTATAGCTAAAGCAGCACTTGGAGTAAACAGTAGAGTCTTAGATGAGTATATGAAAGACAGAAATTTAAAAAATAGTAAGCCAAGTGTTTTGCTCAAGAAGTTAGAAAAATAATAACAAAAGTATTTTTTAAAATAGAAGAAAATAATACAAATAAAGAATAAAATTACCCATAATTGCGAATGAAGGTACAACATAGAGAGGACTGTTAATAAAATGAGAGTAGAACTGTGGCTGAGAGCCAGACAAAAAAATCTATGAAAACAATACGGAATCCAGCCGGGTGGAAAGAGATCAGTTGAAGCCAGTCAAGTGGAGAAGGAAATCAGGCATATTCTAGCCAGGAGTATAGAATTGCATTTCCCCAAACCAGGTGATAAAAACTGGAGAGTAATTACAATTAAACTTGGTGCCCAGGAAACATGTGAGGCACTTGTTTATAAACTCAATCCCACCAAAGGGCTTTGACTGGACCTGCCCACGCCTGCTTGGTCCCTGGCACAGACAGAGTCCAATTCTTAAAAGGGGCTTAGTGTGTGCCCCTTTGTGCTTGGGTAGAAATTGGCTTAATACAGAAGTTCTCAGGAACCCCAAAAGTGTTTACTTGCATGAGGGTTAGTTCTCGATATTTAATGCATTCAAACTAAAAACTTTATTTGTTCATGTAAAAATAAAAATAATGAAACCAATACAACATCATTTGCAAACAATGCAAAAATGGGAACAATCAAAATGTCCACAAATAGGGAAAAGCATTAGTGAACTGTAGTTTATTTATATAATAGAATACTATGCAGCCTATTTAAAACTAAATCTATAAGTATCGAAATGGATAAATTTCAGGAAAAAACATTTTGAATGAAAAAGACACGTGGCCAAAAAATAGAATATGCAATATCATTTATGTAAATGTTTTAAGGCAGAAAAAATTAATTGGTAAAAACAGATCTCTAAATGCCAGGCTGCTTTTGAATTCATTCCAGCAGGCAGTAAGAGATCACTGTTAAATGAATGAGTCATAAAAAGAGTTTGAGCAGGAAACCCACACATCTTGACCTTTGCTGTAAGGAGATAAGTCCTTCAGGGTTCTTAGCCTTGGGGCCACATAGAGAATTCAGGGGGTTGTGTCCTCACATGGGAAAAAAATGCATTTTTATTTATAGAAAATGTAATGTTTCCTTCAATTATGAACACAGATAATGAAGCACAATGTTGGCAGGACCTATGTCATTATCTTCAATAGAAATCACACATATTCTCAGGTCACATTATGGTTGTGATGGATGTCTTTAAAAATTCTTTATGTTCATCACACTTTAAAATCAGAGTGGAGGTTAGAGCTGCTTCTGGATCTCATTATGTAATGAGTTAATAAAGAAGCACATACATATATATGTTAAACCACAAATTTGATTTTTGGTATGGTTTGGCTCTGTCCCCACCCAAATCTTATCTTGAACTGTAGCTCCCATAATCCCCATCTGTTATGGGAGGGACCCAGTGGGAGATAATTGAATCATGGAGTTGGGTATTCCCATGCTGTTCTCGTGATAGGGAATAAATCTCATGAGATCTGATGGTTTTATAAAGGGGCGTTCCCCTGCGCATGCCCTCTTGCCTGCCACCATGGAAGAGGTGACTTTGCTCCTCATTCACCTTCAGTCAGGATTGTGAGGCCTCCACAGCTATGTGGAGCTGTGAGTCCATTAAACCTCTTTTTTTTTTTTACATAAATTACCCAGACATCTTGGGTATGTCTTTATTAGCAGAATGACAACAGACTAATAAAATTTTGAAAACATTTTGAAATGCATTTAATATAAAGAATTTCTTTGTAATTCTGTTTCATTTTATATATTTAATAACATGTTTCTGAGAATATCCATCAGCTTAACCAGACTGCCAAAGGGGTCCATCGCACAAATATGGTAAAATCTAAATAAAATTTCTAAGAATAGGGAGAAGCCTGAACAGACCAATAACAAGTAATGAGATTGAATAATAAAAAGTTTCCATCAAAGAAAAGGCCAGGACCTGATGGTTTTATTGCTAAATTCTACCAAACATTTAAAGAAATAATACCAATTCTTTTCAAACTATTGCAAAAAAATTAAAGAGAGAATTTTTCCAAACTCATTCTATGAGGCCAGCGTTACCCTGATATAAAAACCAGAGTGATAAAAGCAAAATTGCTCCAAAGATAATCTGTTAGAAAAAATAAACAATGCTTTTTTCTAAAAAAAAAAAAACCAGAGTGAAACGACAACAAAAAAGAGAACTACAAGGCAATATCTCCGATGAGCACAGATGTTAAAATTTTCAACAAAACGCTGGCACACCAATTCAATATCACATTTAAAAGCTAATTCGCCATGATTGAGGAGGATTCCACTCAGGCAAGACCTGGATCTAGGGCCAGAATCAAAATTTCTTTCAAAAGCAATTGGATTTTATGATGGTTAATTTTATGTGTCAAGTTGACTAGACTGAGGCAGATTCAAGATATTTGGTTGAACATTATTCTGAGTGTGTCTGTATTGGTGTTTCTGGGTGAGATTAACATTTGAATCAGTAGCTTGGGTAAAGCAGTTTGCCCACCACGATGTGGGTACACCTCATCCAATCCTATGAGGGTTTGAATAGAACAAAAAGTCAGAATTGGTCAGGTACAGTGGCTCACGTCTGTAATCCCAGTGCTTTGGGAGGCTGAGGTGGGAGGGTTGCTTGAAGCCTGGGATTCAAGGCCAGCCTGGGCAACATAGCAAGAGCACAACACTACCAAACAAAATTTTGTTTTAATTAGCTGTGCATAGTGGTACACACTTGTAGTTCCAGCTACTCAGGAGGCTGAGGGAGGAGGCCAGGAGTTTTAGCCCAAAAGTTCAAGGCTGCAGTGAGCTATGATTGTGCCAATGCATGCCAGCCTGGGCAAGAGAGTGAGACCCTGTCTCTAAAAAATAAATAATTTTTAAGAGGTGGAATAAGGGAGAATTTACTGTCTTTGCCTGATGTCTTCTAGCTGTCATCTCCTGCCTTTCAACCCGGACTAGGACTGAAACTTCTGCCATCAGCTCACCTTGTTTTCAGGCCTTCAAGCTCAAACTAGAACTAGATCGTGGGCTCTCCTGGGTTTCCAGTTTGCCGACTGCAGATTCTGGGACTTTTCAGTCTCCGTAACCATGTAAGCCCATTTCTTACAATAAATCTATTTACATATATGTGGTTCCGTTTCTCTACAGAACTCAGACTTACACAATTTTTTTGGAAATTTTAGTTGGACACAACTTCTTTGTCTACAACTGTTCATCCACAAAAACATTACCAGATCATAAATTGAGAGCAAAATTGTTTGTTCCTTGTGCTGGTTAAATTTGCTCGACCAACAAGATGCATCAAGAAAAATGAAGAAAGTCATAAGTTTCAGAAGAGTTTAAGTCTGGTGAAAATGGGGAGGGTGAGGTCTGCTTTGGAGGGGACAGAATGAGGGTTGTGTGGGACATGTGCACACATGCGCACGCACGTACACATGACACAGCTGCCTCATTTCTTTCTCATCTTCTCTTCATGACTTCTGGCAGTCTAACTTCCATCCCCAGGCTCCACTCTTAGCCCTCTACTCCTGTTCATCTCTACCTGCTCCCCAAACTCTAACTATTCCCACTGTGCTAATGATATATATCTCTAGCCTTGAGCTTTCAAAAATAATGGAATCACAGGCTGTCTGATTCATCTAGTGCCTTCCTTTCACAGATGAGAAAACTGAGGGTCCTAGAGGTCTGTGGAGAAGTCCAGGCTCGCACATCTGCTGGTAATCAGCAGAGTTGAGAGTAAAAGCCAGGTTTCCTAACTACCAGTGTAACATTCTCTGATGACCTGGTTGTCCCTCTGGTCTCTAGTTAGCTATGAGTTATCTCCAATACTGCACGCCTCAACATGCAATCAGAGAGACAGCAGTCACTTGTAAAGTGTTGAGTCTTAAATAGAAAACTGGAGAAAAGTAATTATCATATAAGGTAGTAAAAGCGTTAATATTCTTAATCTATAGAAGAGCATCCTATTCATTCAACACGTATTTACTGAGTGCTCACTAGATGGTTGACTGTGCTAGGCACTGAGAAAAGGATGATTTCTGCTTGCATATGGTTCACTGTCTAGTGGACAGAGAAAGACAAATGAGAGAATTCCTGCTGTGAAAGGCAGTTGTGCACAGCTTCTTGCCCCTTGCATGATTACATAAGAGTGGCCTTGGGTTGGCCGGGTGTGATATCTCACGCCTGTAATCCCTGCACTCTGGGAGGCTGAGGCAGGTGGATCACCTGAGGTCAGGAGTTCGAGACCAGACTGGCCAACATGATGAAACCCCATTTCTACTAAAAATACAAAAATTAGCAGGGCATGGTGGCAGGTGCCTATAATCCCAGCTACTCAGGAGGCTGAGGCAGGAGAACCACTTGAACCCGGGAGGCGGAGGCTGCAGTGAGCCGAGATTGCGCCACTGTGCTCCAGCCTGGGCAACAAAAGCGAAACTCCATCTCAAAAAAAAAAAAATTTTTTTTTGAAAAAGAGAGGGTGGCCTTGGGCCTGGAACATTTTGTTGCACAGAGATGAAGAGTCCTCACAGCCTGTACTCGGCGTATCTCCTGTTTTGTAATATCTTTCCTTGTTCCGGGTTTCATGTGTACTTCTTTGTTCTTCAGTGCATGGGTCAATGACCATCAAGCGCACCTCCAGCTTTCTGTACTTCTGGCCCTGCGGGGATGGGTTGAGGGTCTTCACCTCCAGCAACAGTCCATCTTCCTGCATCAGCTGGAGGGTCAGCCGTGCTGCCATGGGGACAGACATTCATCACCGAAGCTAACCTTGTCCTGTCTCTTCTCTATCTGAGTAAAGTGTTCTCCATCCAGTACCTGAATCATCTTTTTTGGGGGACAGGGACACCTGCAAACCATACAGTAGATTAACATCCTGGGACTGCTGCTTTGGTGATAGGCAACAGGGGTCATTTGCTCAACAATGACTGTAATGAAACTGTAGCTGAAAGAAAGGAATGCCCGCTTTCAAAGCACATGATTGAGGGATTTGACCCAGGTTGGGTGTATGATCCAGATTAGGGGATGGTGGGGAAATAACAATGAAATCACTGAGGTGAGAAAAGAATATAAACAAGTGCCAGTTAGGAAAGCAATGTACGAAGGTCCTGTGGCAGGAGTAAACATGATAAATTTTAAAAACCGAAAGAAGGCTGGTTTGTCCTCGGAGCAAGAAGGAGGTAGCATGGGCTGATAGGGACTGGAGAGAGAGAGAGAGAATATACCTTGTGGGGCTTCTAGGTCACGTTGACAATTCACCTGTGTGTCCACCAAGAAATGGAAAGCACAGAAGAGTGTTTTACCGAGAGCTTGGACATAGAGAGACCTGGGTTTTAAAGAGATGGGGCCTGGTGGCTTGGGAAAAAAATGGAAGAGAAAGGAAGAAAGTGGACACAGAGAGATTTGTGAGACTGTTGCCAAGATCCAGAAGAGAGAGCATGGTAGCTTACACCAGTGGTTCTCACCAGGGAAATCTTACCCTCTGGACATTGGGCAATGTCTAGAGCCCCCATGCCTGGCCTAGATCTTTTTAGACTTTGCTAAGCTGATCAGTTTTTTTTTTAAATCTTGTTTAAAGATACTAAAATTTTAGTTGACAATTTTTGGTGAATAATGAGACTCAGCATCTTTGCCATGTCTGTCAGCCATTCATATTTCTTTTGTAAATTGGCCAGTGCATGTGACTTGGCCATTTTCTATTTCAGATATTCGTATTTTTCTATAGACTTCAGTATATATTATGGTTTTAAACTCTTTGCTGTCACATTCATAGGTATTTCCTGAGAACTTTTTTTTTAGTGGGGAGAGTAGTGTCTTTCTATTTAGTTGTTTTTCATTTTCATGGATTCAAATTTGTTGACTTTATTTCTCTACCTGCTCTGACGACATGGTAGAAGAAACTATTCTTTCCCAAGGATGATAAAAACATTCTTCTACATTTTCTTAGGACATTAAATTCTTTTATACATTAAATTTTTAAACCACCTAAAATCTATTTTTGTGTATGATGAGTGATTAGAATTCTTTTCCAAATGAGTCAGTAGTTTCAATACCAGTTATGGAATAACATGTTATGTCAATTCTTCTTTATCTTAACAATCCTATATCCAATAGTCTGTTATGGCTTTTTTTGTTCTTTAGATCTCTCAGTATATTCCTGTGCCCAAGCCAGGCTGTTTTTATTACTGTAGCTTTATGATATGTTTTGATAGCTGGTAAGACAAATCTGTATCATTTTATAATCAGGAAAACCCACAAAGGTGTGTGTGTTCTTGCATGTGGAAAGTCGACGAGGAAATGCCTTTGAATGACTAGGTCGACTTTGGGAGCTACAAAGGAGTTTGACACAGTGCCTGGAGCAGACAGTTTCCAGAAAAGTTTGGAAAAGTAAAAGGAGAATTGGAGACTACAGGGCTCTCAAAGGACGCTGATGCTCACACTTACAAGGTCTGCAGACTGATGCAGACAGAGAGGAAAGCTGGCATGGACTAATCTCTGTTATTTTTAGACACTAGCACTAACTGCATTTCAAGGCCATTAGGCCTGGGAACATTTTCCCAGCCCTGGGAAGTCACTAGGGATGCTAAGGTTAGTCACTCACCCACTGGGGCTGATCTTACTGACCTCGGGTCTGGGTGCACTGCACAGGCTGTGTGTACTTACAGCCCCCTGGGTGCAGAGGGACCCTCAGCTCTCAGCCATATACCTTATGTTTCATTGGCCCACAGCTTTCAAAAAAACCAAGTCTTTTAATTCTGCAAGTATTAACTGAATGTCTGATACCCCCAGTGCAGACCCTGTTCCAATCCCCCAACGGAGTACACCTCCATCCAACTCTGGGTGATTGACCATGGTGCACACACACAGACACACACACACGCACACACAGATACAGACACAAACACGCACACAAACACACATGCACACAGACACATGCACACACACACACAGACACGTGTGCACACACACAGACACACACACAGACACATGCATGCACACACACAGACACACAGATACACACGCACGCACACAGACACACACGTGCACGAACACACACATGCATGCACACACACAGACAAATGCACACATGCACACACATACACACACAGACACATGTGCACACAAACAGACACATGCATGCACACACAGTTACATGCACACACAGAGACACGCACACATGCACACACACACACACACACGGGCACACACAACATAGCTCAGGCTTGGGGTCCATGTCTTTGGCCTCAGAGGTCTCGAAGCAGGGGCATTCCTATCTTAAGGACTTCTTATCTCAGGGGCTTGGGCCCCACCTGCCCAGGACAGGAAATTAGTGGCTCTCCAGGAGACAGCAGGCCATCGCAGCGCATAGCCAGGGGCCCAGCTCTTCCTCCCAGGCATGCAGGGACCACAACGGAGCCTGCTTAGGCCTCTTGCTGGGATCACTCCAAGGGTCCTTGGGGTCACGCAGAGGAGCCATAGGCTGCCTGCTGCTGTACCCTGAGACAGACTCCTGAGGTGTTCGGATCCCACAGCCCACATGCTGCCTTTTTGACATCTTTTCTCTTTTGCCTCTTCCAGGCTGTACTTGTCCTGAATGTTGGCCTTATGACACCCATATTAAATGGGGTGGGGCAGAGCATTGCTCAGTAAACAGCAAGAATGTCCCTGAGCATGACCAAGGTGGCTCTGCCGAGTATGAAGGGGAATGTGCTTGTCATAGTACCTGCTTCAGGCCCTGTTGACCTTGGGGCCAGCCTGCCTACTGGCCTCACTCCTAGCATCAAAGGTGTTCGACTCCACTCCACCCGGTGGAGAGACAGAGCACCGGGTCGAGTGCCCACCACAGAGTGCCCAGTTCCTGACTGGCCTTGTTCCCATTTTCCCCCCACCCAGGGTTGCCGTGACCATGGAGGTAACTAGAAGACAGATCAAAGGTTCTTGTCTTGACACAGATGCAAGAGGGAGGCAGATAACAGACACCTCCCTTCCCCCTGGCCCACGCAGGCTCCCAGGGATCTCAGGGCCAGGCCCCCTCCTCTCCGGCTCAGGTAGCTGTGAGGGTGGAGGGAACTGAGAGGGAAGGGGAAGAGCTGCCTGGCTTCTCCTGGAGGGACCGAGGCTCTTGGGGCGGGCAGGGTCGGTGTTTCGGCACGAGGCGCGTGCTCTCCCTTCCCCTTCCATGGGGGGTTAATTGTGAAGGTGAGAGCCACCAGAGGCGAGACGGCTCTGGGCCTGGACCCGGGTGTGGGGCGGTGCCAGGCCGAGGCCGCCCCGCCCGCCCGCGCCTGGGCCGTCACCTCCTCAGCGCTGGCCCCGGGCCGCCTCTGCGGCAGCGCTGGGCGCCTTCCCCGGATCGGCTGCGCGCAGGTAAGGCGCGGGGACCCGCCGCGGGAGCCGCGAGGAAGGGGTCGGGGGCTGCGTGAGACTGAGAGCTGGGAGACCAGGAAGCGAAATCGGATTTCCCCGGAGGGCCAGAGGAAGGGACTGAGCACGTGGGCCCCAAATCCTGGTTCCTGTCATCTTGTCCCTGTCATTCCCGCGACGGGCGGCCGCGAGCGCACCGAGGCCCGCACAGATCCGGGGTGCGCTCGGCGGAGGCGCGGTCCGGGGGCGGGGTGGGGCTGGATCCCGGGGCCCCGGCATCCCCTCGCAGTTTGCAGCCGGCCCCTGAAGACGCGCTTCACGGAGCTTTAAAGGGCGGCTCCAGGCTCGCGATCCACGGACACAAACCTTCCTTGCTGACGTTCTGGAGCCAAGCCCGCCCCTGCCGCTGAATGTTAGTACCGGGGGCATTCGTTCTGCCTCGGGTGTGTGCGCAGGTGCAACAGCCTACAGAAAAAGACCTTTTTTTTTTGGAAAATCTTTTCAGTTTGTAGTTTCAGCAAATCCATTTTTCATTTCCTTGCATTTGGGGAGATGACATGGATTTAAGCTCCAGATTTGGGGCTGACTCTGAAGTTCTGGGGTTGGGCTGACCTTTGCCGGGATGAGGTTTTCATTTGGAGGAAGTAAAGTGGGTTTTTGTTTTAACCTGTGCTTGACCTTTAAACTTCTGAAGTCGGGGCCGAGGACTTCCTGACACTCTGTGTTCTCTCACCTGCAGATGGGGGAGAAGATGTTCACCGTGCTGACCCGCCAACCGTGTGAGCCAGCAGGTGAGTGTCTCCAGCAGGCAGCAAGCCTCGTTTTGCCAAATCACAAGAGAACCCGAGCTTCCGCCGACGGTTTTTCATCCATGTCCCCTAAAAGGATTGTTTAACTTTATTGATTTGAGACTCAGTGCTCAGCTGGGTTTCGC
The DNA here is from genome assembly GCF_049354715.1 of Callithrix jacchus. Classification (NCBI taxonomy): domain Eukaryota; kingdom Metazoa; phylum Chordata; class Mammalia; order Primates; family Cebidae; genus Callithrix; species Callithrix jacchus. The sequence continues at coordinate 78,198,407 of NC_133518.1, forward strand.
CACCGGCACTCCTCAGGTAAAAGTAATGCTTTTCAACAAAGCCACGCAAAGCAAGGACTAACATGCATGTTTCACTTAAATGGTTTTTCCGGTTTTTACAATCCATTAATTTGGCCCTTGTGGTTTCCCTTACCTAGCTGTGTGTAAGGTTTGCTTTAGAATACTGTATTGTTGATTTTGTGATCAATTGTAAAGTACTTGGATCTTTCCTGTATTCCCATCCGAACGTTGCTGGCAGCATGCCCACAACACCCCCACCCTTCACCATGGGTCCGTGTTGTGGTTGATTCTGCAGGCACAAGTGCGGGATTTTTCGCACACGCAGGCACACACACACGCACATGCAGGCACACACACGCACACGCAGGCACACACACGCACATGCAGGCACACACACGCACACACACAGGCGCACACGCAGGCACACACGCACACGCAGGCACACACACGCACATGCAGGCACACACACACGCACATGCAGGCACACACACGCACACGCAGGCACACACACACATGCAGGCACACACACGCACACGCAGGCACACACACACATGCAGGCACACACACGCACATGCAGGCACACACACACGCACATGCAGGCACACACGCACACGCAGGCACACACACGCACATGCAGGCACACACACATGCAGGCACACACACGCACATGCAGGCACACACACACATGCAGGCACACACACGCACACACACAGGCGCACACGCAGGCACACACGCACACGCAGGCACACACGCACACACACACACACGCCTCTTCTATGCTTGCCCTGCCTGCCTCTAGAGCACTTTTTGGAGTTGCTTCTGTGGAAGCCCGGAAGGCTCCGGCTTCCCCGCGCTTGGGTAGGCACCTTGCAATTACCATGTTTGCTCAGCCCTAATGACAGCACAGCTCTAGGCTGCATTTCCTAAATGAATGAGACCTGGTCTCGTCCATTTTGCTTTGTAATAAGCTTTTCTGCTGGAACAAGGGTTTGCTTAAGGTAATCATAGCTTTTTACTTAAAAACTGCTGAAACACAGCAAGACTTAGGAGGCCAGCCACGTAGCTGCGGTCGGGAAACTGCTTACAGATCGCACACTCGTCCCCCATAAACAGACGGTCTTTAGTTATGCCCCTAAATTCTGTATCCTTGTCTTCCAAAAGGATATGATGTCAGCATGGTAAGGGCAATCTACATGAACTTTTATTTTTGTAAAGGGATATTTTGCTTGAGGAACTTAAATCTGAGTTTTCCTTAGATTTTTAGGTTTTCCCCCAAACACTTTGAAATGTTAACGCAGAGACTGTAACATCACTCATGTAGACTAACTTGTTAACATTCCCTCCAAAGTACAAGTTTAACTCGGCAGATTAAATCTCTACCACATTTTGTTAGGGGGAAAAATCCCTTAAACTTCTATAACTGACACTGATAAATGCATTCTTTGAAAGCTGATGCAAAAGTTTGCCTCTGTGGATTAACTGGTTCCTGGCTGGTTCCTGTACTTTTATCTGGAGTCATGGAAAAGTAATCTAGGACCTCTTTCGATGCTCTGCAGGTCAACTCCACGGCAGGCAGCTCTCCTTTCCATCGCTATTACCCGCAATTCCGTAATTAGTAGCCTTGTGTTTAAGTCTTTTACACACGTCGGGCTAGTTCTGTGGGATGAATTCCCAGAAGTGCGACTGTGTCGGATGGATGCTTATTTGCAGTTTTGATAAATATTGACAAATTGCCCTCCATTGATGCTGTACCAGTTTACACTTTCAGTGACAAGGTAGGACGATTAAGGTGGAAAGTGACCAACTTGCACCCCAAGGAGTGTCTGTGACTGCAGAAGAGTCAGTTGAGATGGAGTTAGCTGTTCTGAGCCACAAAGAACTGTATGACTACCCTCCTGTAGCAAGTGTTGTGATGTGACTGAATTTGGGGGCTGGATCGAATTCTATCGTAGGATCGTGGACACGCCCTTTTTTCTCCTGAGAAAATTGTCTTATGGAAATAATGAAGGGGCAAAGCATAGGTTATGATAATCTAGGAATAATGTTCTGGAATGAGACGGGATCTACTGAATTGCTGTTCAACTGAACTTCCTATATTGATGAAAAGGTTTTATGGCTGCACTGTCCAGTGTGGTAGCCACTAGCCCACATGTGGTTATTGAAGAGTGGAAATGTGGCTAGTAACCTTGAGAAACTGTGTTTTTATTTTATTTTAATTAATTTACATTTAGATAGCCAATTGATTCGATATATATTAGAATTAAAAGAATCTATTAATCTTTCTATTAGTGTTCATCATATTTCAGCCATTTGGGTGTCATTTATGTTTATGTCCCAATAGTTCTAGTAAGACTATTATTATTACTTTTATTTTAGAGACAAGTAATACTCTGTCACCAGGCTGGAGTGTAGCAGCACAGCTCACTGCAGCCTTGAGCTCCTGGGTAGCTGGGACTACAGATGTGCCCACGTACTCACTGGATTTTGGTTTTCGTTTTTTGTAGAGTTAGGGGGTCTCACTGTGTTGCTCAGGCTGGCATCTAACACCGGGCCTCAAGCAGCTTCTCACCTCAACCTCCCAAAGCTGGAATTACAGGCATGAGCTACTTTATCCGGCCCAAGATTATTAGTTAGTCAACATTTTCACTAAGTATCTTTTTATCTTTTTAAAAAAATTAGGTATAACTTCTATTCAGTGAAATAGATAAATCTTAAGTTGTGCCAAGTTGGGTGTTCTTGCCTTCTAAAAGTATGTTTTTAGAATAGTTAGAGCATTTTTTTTTAATTTTTTATTGCATTTTAGGTTTTGGGGTACATGAGCAGAACATGCAAGACAGTTGCGTAGGTACACACATGGCAGTGTGTTTTGCTTCGTTTCTCCCCTTCACCCACATTTGGCATTTCTCCCCAGGCTATCCCTCTCCACCTCCCCCTCCCACTGGCCCTCCCCTTTTCCCCCCAGTAGACCCCAGTGTTTAGTACTCCCTTCCCTGTGTCCATGTGTTCTCATTTTTCATCACCCACCTATGAGTGAGAATATGCGGTGTTTCATTTTCTGTTCTTGTGTCAGTTTGCTGAGGATGATGTTCTCCAGATTCATCCATGTCCCTACAAACGACACAAACTCATCATTTCTGATTGCTGCATAATATTCCATGGTGTATATGTGCCACATTTTCCCAATCCAGTCTATCATCAATGGGCATTTGGGTTGATTCCAGGTCTTTGCTATTGTAAACAGTGCTGCAATGAACATTCGTGTACATGTGTCCTTATAGTAGAACGATTTATAGTCCTTTGGATATATACCCAGTAATGGGATTGCTGGGTCAAATGGAATTTCTATTTCTAAGGCCTTGAGGAATTGCCACACTGTCTTCCACAGTGGTTGAACTAATTTACACTCCCACCAACAGTGTAAAAGTGTTCCTTTTTCTCCACATCCTCTCCAGCATCTGTTGTCTCCAGATTTTTTAATGATCGCCATTCTAACTGGCGTGAGATGGTATCTCAATGTGGTTTTGATTTGCATCTCTCTGATGACCAGTGATGAAGAGCATTTTTTCATATGACTGCTGGCCTCATATATGTCTTCTTTCGTAAAGTGTCTGTTCATATCCTTTGCCCACTTTTGAATGGGCTTGTTTGTTTTTTTCCTGTAAATCTGTTTGAGTTCTTTGTAAATTCTGGATATCAGCCCTTTGTCAGATGGGTAAACTGCAAAAATGTTTTCCCATTCTGTTGGTTGCCGATTCACTCTAGTGACTGTTTCTTTTGCCGTGCAGAAGCTGTGGAGTTTGATTAGGTCCCATTTGTCTATTTTGGCTTTTGTTGCCAATGCTTTTGGTGTTTTGTTCATGAAGTCCTTGCCTACTCCTATGTCCTGGATGGTTTTGCCTAGATTTCCTTCTAGGGTTTTTATCGTGCCAGGTCTTATGTTTAAGTCTTTAATCCATCTGGAGTTAATTTTAGTGTAAGGTGTCAGGAAGGGGTCCAGTTTCTGCTTTCTGCACATGGCTAGGCAGTTTTCCCAACACCATTTGTTAAACAGGGAATCCTTTCCCCATTGCTTGTTTTTGTTGGGTTTATCAAAGACTGTATAGTTGTAGATATGTTGTGTTGCCTCCGGTGCCTCTGTTCTGTTCCATTGGTCTATATAGAATAGTAAGAGCAATTTATAAGAATCTTTTTGGCCGGGCTCAGTGGCTCACGCCTATAATCCCAGCACTTTGGGAGGCCGAGGCGGGTGGATCACAAGGTCAAGAGATCGAGACCATCCTGGTCAACAAGGTGAAACCCTGTCTCTACTAAAAATACAAAAATTAGCTGGGCATGGTGGTGCGTGCCTGTAGTCCCAGCTACTCAGGAGGCTGAAGCAGGAGAATTGCTTGAACCCAGGAGGCGGAGGTTGCGGTGAGCCGAGATCATGCCATTGCACTCCAGTCTGGGTAATAACAGCGAAACTCTGTCTAAAAAAAAAAAAGAATCTTTTTTTAACGGGAAATTATACCTAAGACACTGATTTGCTTTTATTTTGAAGTTTTCTCCAAAGGACTTTGAAAAGTTTGATGAGTTTTGACAAATGCACACATCTATATACTCCACAATCCTATAACGTATAGCATGTTGCCATTACCCCAAGAAAGTGTCCACGTTTCTTCCCAGTAAATCCCTGCCCCAACTTTCACCCCGTAGCAATCACTATTCTGATTTCTGTTAACTGCCTGCTTTAGAAATTCAAATAAATGAAATAATTTCAGTATAGTATAGTACTAATTTTTTTTTTTCTTTTTGAGACAAGGTCTCATTCCGTCACCCAGGCTGGAGTGTAGTGGTATGATCTCGACTCATTGCAACCTCTGTCTCCTGGGTTCAAGCAATTCTCCCACCTCAGCCTCCCAAGTAGCTGGGACTACAGGCACATGCCACCACACCTGGCTAATATTTGTATTTCTTGGTAGAGACAGAATTTTACCATATTGGCCAGGCTGGTCTTGAACTCCTGATCTCAAATGATCAACCCACCTCAGCCTCCCAAAGCGCTGCAATTACAGGGGTGAGCCATCCTGCCCAGCCTAATTGCTTTTTCTTTAACTGAAATTATTTTAAATTAAATATTCTATTACCTCGTTTAATTTTTTTTAAATAGATTTTTTTGAATCTCCATTAAAAGAAATGTTAGCTGGGCACTGTGGCTCATGCCTGTAATCTCAGAACTTTGGGAGACCAAGGCAGGAAGATCACTTGAGGCCAGGAGTTTGAGACCAGCCTGGCCAACAGGATGAAACCCTGTCTCTACTAAAAATATAAAAATTAGCCGGGTGTGGTGGCAGGCACTGTAATCTCAGGAGGCTGAGGCAGGAGAATCGCTTGAATCCGCGAGGTGGAGGCTGCAATGAGCTGAGATCATGGCACAGCACTCTAACCTAGGCGAAAGAGTAAGACTTCATCAAAAAAAAAAAAGTAAAACAAATATTATTGTAATTCATCTCAGATATGACCAGTAATAGGCATAATATGCTTTGGGAAATATCAGAAAACTAGACCATGCACACCCTCTCTGCAACATTGTTTTAGCACACAATTTGGGGGAAAGGGCACATGGGTATTGTTTGTCCTTCCCCCAAAGCTGGGGAAAAGGGACGCTTACTTACTACTCCTTCTTAGAAGTGTGGGTCTTGCTAACATCAGAGAAAGTGGTTTATGCACGTGATTATGGGGCCAGTGCCTCAATTCTACAAAGAATGCCAGTGCCCGGTTGTTACCTTGCCCTCAAGTGTCTTCTGGGTCTTCTCATTTTAGGCCTCAAGGCCCTCTACCGAACTCCAACCATCATTGCCGTGGTGGTCTTGCTTGTGAGTATTGTGGTGCTTGTGAGTATCACTGTCATCCAGATCCACAGGCAGGAGGTCCTCCCGCCAGGACTGAAGGTAAGTGTGAAGGGACTGGCAACAAAGGGAGGCACTGGGCAGGGAGGGGAGAGACCAGTTATCCCAAAACCATGAGTTAGAGGAGCAGGAAGTCCTTTCCCCTCAGTCTCTGGCTGGAGCCATGAGAAGGTTGTGTAAGACTAAAAGGAGAAGGTCTGGATATCCTGGGTTTGTGATAATTGAGGCTGCAAATCGCAGGTAGTGACATCTTCTCCAAGGACTGTGGTCTTGCTTCGACTTCTGACTCCAAAGCTAAAATTTGTAACCAAGAGTTGCAAACGGCTTTCAAAGATTCACCAGTTCAGCCAGGTGTGGTGGCTCACACCTGTATTCCCAGCACTTTGGGAGGCTGAGGCAGGTGGATTGCTTGAGCCCAGGAGTTCAAGACTAGCCTGGGCAACATGACAAAACCCCATCTCTACCAGAAAAAAAAAAAAACAAAAAAAAACGAACCAGATTTACCAGTTAGTGCAGGTCCCATTTTGCCCAGTTTATCTGTTCCCCCAACCATACAACCCTGATTAGGAGTAAAGACCAAGGCTCATGTCTGTAATTCCAGCATTTTGGGAGGTCAAGACAGAAGGATTGCTTGAGCCCAGGAGTTCAAGACCAACCTGGGCAATATAGAGAGACTCCATCTCTACAACAACAACAATAAAAAATCCAAAAAAAAAAAGAAAAAAAATGAGTGAAGACCATGAGACCCAGGCACCTCTTCTGGCCTAGGCTGAGTGAGCAAAAAAATCAAGGACCTGAGAAGGTCTCCTTAAGCTCTCTTTGTAATACTGTTCCTGAGTGTAGAATGTGTGCTGTGATTCTGCCAACACTTCCCTCAACAACCCCCCCAAAAAATTACTCAGGACCTTGTGCTTAGTCCCAGAGGCCTCTCTTAGCTCTCAACAAGTCCATCCCCAAATGACTGTTGGGCTCAGAATCATAAAATATCCCCAGGCTTGGCTCTGAGGATGCCCTTGGCGATGGACAGTGATTCCATGAGAGGCTGACAAATGAAAGGTGAAGCCAGTTCGTGAGTCCTTCAATCATTGTGGGGAGGGATCAGCAAACGTTTTTCAAAAACAGCCAAATGGTACATATTTTAGGCTTTAAGGTCCATTTATAGTCTTTGTTTTATAACTCTTCTTTGTTTTCTGATTCATTAAAAAGGTACAAACCCTTCTTAGCTGTGCCATGGGCATCAGATAATTCAGCTGTGTTCTTTGAATCTCATTTAACATTTAAGCTTGACCTCACAAGTCTTTCCATATCTTCCTCTTGTCAGTGACTGTTCAAAGGCAATATTTGAAATACATAGAAGTTTTTAAAAGAAAAGCAACCGGTATTGTTTTGGACTCTGTGGATGGGTTTGAACTAACATTCTAAGGCAGCTTTTCTAAAGGATTAGAGTAAAATCTTCTTTAGATAATATAATAGCATTTGTTTCTTTGATAGGATATTTTATTTAAGAATCTCAGCCCTCATGAATAACATGGATAAAGAAAGAAAAAAAAATCTTATGCAATCACCGAATAATGAGAAGAAAGCAAATTACCTAGTTGTTCAAAGATACTAGCTGAGGCCTAAAACAAGCTGTTTTTTCAAGCTCCAGGAACTGCTTTCTATAAACTACTGTATATAAAATTGGGACTGCAACTAAGAGTAACGTATTTTTTATTTTTATTTTATTATTATTTTTTTTTGAGACAGAGTCTTGCTCTGTCACCCAGGCTGGAGTGCAGTGGTGCAATCTCGGCTCACCACAACCTCCGCCTTCCCAGTTTAAGCGATTCTCCTACCTCAGCCTCCTGAGAAGCTGGGATCACAGGCATCTGTCACCATGCCCAGCTAATTTTTTTGTTGTATTTTTAGTAGAGACAGGGTTTGACCATGTTGGCCAGGTTGGTCTCAAACTCCTGACCTCAGGTGATCCACCCGCCTTGGCCTCCCAGGGTGCTGGGATTATGGGCGTGAGCCATCGCACCTGGCCTCAACTAAGAGTATCTCTTTACACTTTGTATAGTGCTATTCAGTTAAGTGAGCACTTTTCCCTAATTATCGCACTTAGTTCTTATGTCAACCATAAAAGGTGAGCAAGGCAAGCACCATGACTATCGTTTTGAAAGTGAGAAAATACAGGTTTGGTCAGTGAATGACCAGTCCAGAACTGAAACCCGGTCCCTTCTGTTTCCAAGGCCAGGACTCTTCACTGCCTCTCCTTTCTCACTGATCCTGAGTTATGAACAGAGATCCCAGGTGGAGGGAAGGGACTGGCCTCAGATAGGAGAACACTTCCTGCCTTTCACAGGTGGGAAGGTAGGAGGATGGATGCAGATGCAGAAAGGTTTGATGGATTGAGGGAGAGGAGTTAAGCCTAGTCCCACCCTTAGACCCTGATAGCTGGGCCACCTGCCCTGGGCCCCACATTTCAGAAAGACCAGCTCTAGCTGCTCTTCAGGCTTATCTCTATGACACAAAGGAATATGCCTACCTAGAGCCCGTGCTTCCCCTTCTAGAACACACTGTGGTGCCCAAGATTTCAGAATCTCGGGTCTTCGTGTACCTCCAGAAGGTGGACATCACCACTGGTCTGAGGAGTGGCCAAGAGGCAGCTGCTTACAGGGAGTGTAAACGGAGCATGGCTGTGTGGTCTGGCACACACAGGTGCTCCGGCTTTTTATTCTGTAGATTTGCCAGGGGTGGGAAGAACACAGGTTCAGGAAAGGGACAGGGCAGAAGCCTCTGTTCATAAAACTTTGTCTCTAATCCTACGAATGTTGGAAGTGGGTTGGTTAAGGCAGTTGCTAGCTGATGACTTCCACTTGTTCTGGACAGTAACAGGCGAGTCCTCTGTTCGTGCTGGAGGGTTTATGGAGGAATCAGATGGAAGACTAGTAAAATGAGTAGAGAAAAATAGATCCTTGGGCAGTCTAGAGGGCACTGGGAAACAACCACATGTGTTGAATGCCTCTGTCTTAGGTTGGGTTCTCCAAAGTCAAAGATATAAGTGCAAGTAGATCATCTGGTGACGATGCCAGGAAGCACTGTGGGGGGAACTAGGGAACTGAGAGGAGTCAGGCAGCGCAGAGAGGGCCTGTTAGGCAGCAGGTGAGCACTGTGGCAGCAGGGATTCAGTCCTGCAGGGGACCCTGTGAGCTGGTGCAGAGTTCACCTCAGAGCGTCCCCATATCAAGGGGTGTACAGGCCGTATGCCTCCCAGATGTCCCATTCAAGGGCATATTCATTCACCACCTTCCATCAGTCATTAGCTGAGAGGCTGTCCCCTGGATGTTAACTCTCTAGTCCTTCTGGCATATTTTGTGATCAGGTAGACTCAGGCCACTAGAGAAAGCTTTCAGGCAGGTGGAGGATATGATGGTTGTACATCAGCAGGTGGAGGATGGATGGTTGTACATCAGCAGGTGGAGGATGGATGGTTGTACATCAGCAGGTGGAGGATATGATGGTTGTACATCAGCAGGTGGAGGATATGATGGTTGTACATCAGCAGGTGGAGGATGGATGATTGTACATCAGCAGGTGGAGGATATGATGGTTGTACATCAGCAGGTGTAGGATATGATGGTTGTACATCAGCAGGTGGAGGATATGATGGTTGTACATCAGCAAGTGGAGGATGGATGGTTGTACATCAGCAGGTGGAGGATGGATGGTTGTACATCAGCAGGTGGAGGATATGATGGTTGTACATCAGCAGGTGGAGGATGGATGGTTGTACATCAGCAGGTGGAGGATGGATGGTTGTACATCAGCAGGTGGAGGATATGATGGTTGTACATCAGCAGGTGGAGGATGGATGGTTGTACATCAGCAGGTGGAGGATGGATGGTTGTACATCAGCAGGTGGAGGATATGATGGTTGTACATCAGCAGGTGTAGGATATGATGGTTGTACATCAGCAGGTGGAGGATGGACGGTTGTACATCAGCAGGTGGAGGATATGATGGTTGTACATCAGCAGGTGGAGGATGGATGGTTGTACATCAGCAGGTGGAGGATGGATGGTTGTACATCAGCAGGTGGAGGATATGATGGTTGTACATCAGCAGGTGGAGGATGGATGGTTGTACATCAGCAGGTGGAGGATATGATGGTTGTACATCAGCAGGTGGAGGATATGATGGTTGTACATCAGCAGGTGGAGGATGGATGGTTGTACATCAGCAGGTGGAGGATGGATGGTTGTACATCAGCAGGTGGAGGATATGATGGTTGTACATCAGCAAGTGGAGGATGGATGGTTGTACATCAGCAGGTGGAGGATGGATGGTTGTACATCAGCAGGTGGAGGATATGATGGTTGTACATCAGCAGGTGGAGGATATGATGGTTGTACATCAGCAGGTGGAGGATGGATGGTTGTACATCAGCAGGTGGAGGATGGATGGTTGTACATCAGCAGGTGGAGGATATGATGGTTGTACATCAGCAGGTGGAGGATATGATGGTTGTACATCAGCAGGTGTAGGATATGATGGTTGTACATCAGCAGGTGGAGGATGGACGGTTGTACATCAGCAGGTGGAGGATATGATGGTTGTACATCAGCAAGTGGAGGATGGATGGTTGTACATCAGCAGGTGGAGGATGGATGGTTGTACATCAGCAGGTGGAGGATATGATGGTTGTACATCAGCAGGTGGAGGATGGATGGTTGTACATCAGCAGGTGGAGGATATGATGGTTGTACATCAGCAGGTGGAGGATATGATGGTTGTACATCAGCAGGTGGAGGATGGATGGTTGTACATCAGCAGGTGGAGGATGGATGGTTGTACATCAGCAGGTGGAGGATATGATGGTTGTACATCAGCAAGTGGAGGATGGATGGTTGTACATCAGCAGGTGGAGGATGGATGGTTGTACATCAGCAGGTGGAGGATATGATGGTTGTACATCAGCAGGTGGAGGATATGATGGTTGTACATCAGCAGGTGGAGGATATGATGGTTGTACATCAGCAGGTGGAGGATGGATGGTTGTACATCAGCAGGTGGAGGATGGATGGTTGTACATCAGCAGGTGGAGGATATGATGGTTGTACATCAGCAGGTGGAGGGTGGATGGTTGTACATCAGCAGGTGGAGGATGGATGGTTGTACATCAGCAGGTGGAGGATGGATGGTTGTACATCAGCAGGTGGAGGATATGATGGTTGTACATCAGCAGGTGGAGGATATGATAGTTGTACATCAGCAGGTGGAGGATATGATGGTTGTACATCAGCAGGTGGAGGATATGATGGTTGTACATCAGCAGGTGGAGGATATGAAGGTTGTACATCAGCAGGTGGAGGATATGATGGTTGTACATCAGCAGGTGGAGGATATGATGGTTGTACATCAGCAGGTGGAGGATGGATGGTTGTACATCAGCAGGTGGAGGATGGATGGTTGTACATCAGCAGGTGGAGGATGGACGGTTGTACATCAGCAGGTGGAGGATATGATGGTTGTACATCAGCAGGTGGAGGATATGATGGTTGTACATCAGCAGGTGGAGGATGGATGGTTGTACATCAGCAGGTGGAGGATGGATGGTTGTACATCAGCAGGTGGAGGATGGACGGTTGTACATCAGCAGGTGGAGGATATGATGGTTGTACATCAGCAGGTGGAGGATATGATGGTTGTACATCAGCAGGTGGAGGATGGACGATTGTACATCAGCAGGTGGAGGATGGACAGTTGTGCATCACAGTACTAAGGTCTGAGCGAATGTGGGCAGAGAATTGCCAGTGACTACTCCATGTAAATAATATTGCTACTATCCCTGCTTTGCAGGTGAGAAAACAGGAACAGAAAGACAAATAGTGTCCCATGGTTACACAGACTGAAAATGGCAGAACTGCTGTAAAAAAAAGAAAAGAGAACAGACCACAGTGGCCTTAAACAAGGGTTTGGAGGATCCAGGAGACACCTCCCCTTCCCCCCAGTTAGCAGGCAGTTCAAAGAGGGGATTTTAAATCTCTTCCAAATCTTGCTAACAGACCCTAGCCACCATTGCAAGGGACAGGAAATTGTGAAACATGGGAAGATGAGCTTGGAAGCTCCTTTCTGCTTAATTGAGTGCATTAAATGTGAGAAAAGACAGCTGTTCTGGGCCAGTTGAACCAGAAACAGAATGACAGCTTTGGAAGAGAGCATTCCACATGAAGTTTTTCTCAGGATATTGAGATATCTCTCTCTCTCTCTCTCTGTTTTGTTTTGAAGAGGATTGCAGGATGAGGAAGTTGAGCAAATATGAGGGATTTAAAACTGTTATGTTTATGGTTTTTTATACTATGAGCCCCGTTTTGCTTTTGTGTGCACTGGACAGCCGGCTCTAAAGGGCCAGCTCTACAACAGCCTGTCTGGAGGGCCCTGAAGTGTTACAGAGGCCCCTCATGCAAGGTCCTGTCTGGCGATTAAATCTCACTTTGGCTTGCCTAACTTTGGTTTATGTGAGGTTATGAGCAGGACTATTAAAACGCAGTCAAGGGGCGAAAATGTCTGAGTCCCTTGCGTTACTGGTCTGACCTGCTCCGCAAGCTGGAAGAGTAAACATGATGCCATCACTGGTAATTTTCACTCAGCTCCCACTCCCCCGCTTTATTATCATGAAGTCCCATGCCTTCCTCTTGAGACTTCGCCCTCCCTACCCACGATCATAACCATCTAAGAATTCTACAGCTTCTCAGTCTGATGGTCAGTACCATTGTACTGCCTCTTGCAGCCATGTGATGTCACTGTTGAAGATGGTTCTGCACAGTCTTAAGGTTTGAAGGATGGGCTTTTCCACTGTGACCTGCTCAGCCCGCATGAGTTCCCCATACTGGGTGCAAGATTATAAGCCGTTTTAGTCTACACTCCCATGCTCAGCCATTACTCTCCAAAGCACAACCGCTGGCCCAGTCTGTGTTGAAATCATTTCCTTTTAACCCTCATTGAGCCTTGTTCATCAGCCTGGACTTCTGGTGTCTTGTAGCCCACCCTGGTTTACTTCTTGGAGAGCAAGAGTTGGATAATTAGTTTCTTTTTTTTTTTGTTCCAGAAAGCCTTGGGCTCCTTATACAAATTGGTCCTCTTCTCTAGGCAGATATGCACACCTCTTAACCAAGAGTTTACTTTCAGCGGACTTTCTGTTTCAGTAAGAAAGTCTAATGCACCTGATCACTGAACAGTCACCCCATTGGACTGGGTTTCCTTCGAGCTCAGTGAAAGCATCGTGGCTATGAGCACAGGTGTTAGAGTCCGTTAGACTCAGGCTCGATCCCAAGTCTGTGATCTTGGGCATTTACGTTCTATTGTAAGTCTCAGTTTGCCCATGTGTCAAATGATAGGATATGATAACATATACATTATAACACAAAGCACTTTCTGCAGTGCCTAGAATAAGTGCCAGACAATGTTTATTACCACTACTGTTCTTATTATTATAGGAATAATGGTAACAATAAACAAATCGAAGAAGGTTGACCTTATGACTCTGCTTTCGCTATTGCTTTTGGTTACACCTGGGAGACTGGCCCTTTCAGTGAACGTTAATTGCATTCATTGTTACATACAGAATAATTTAGCCAATTTCCTGATTCTATACATTTCTAAGCTGGAAGACTGTTTCCTTTCAGTTAACCTACATCTTCAGGTCTGTATTCAAGCCACGTTTTTTCTGACACTGTGCTAGACAGAGAATTACTTATTACTTTTTATCTGAACATCACCTGCCTAGCTGAACTGAAATTCATTCCCATCCCCTCTCCCCCAAAATAATCACACTGAATTTCACTGTTTAGGCAAAAGAGCTCTGAAAACCAAAGACCATGTTTTCCACTTCTGAAAATGTCAGTGAATAATGGTGGGGCTAGATCAGTGCAAGTGGGTAGAGGTGGGCCTGCATCAGCAGGAGCTGGAGGGGCAGCTGTCTCTCCAGGCTCACAGGGCAGTCTGACTGCTGCACATCCTGCTGAAAGCTGGGTCCCAGGTGGAATTACAAAAGATAATGGACACTCTTCCTTCTCTCCAATCTTGGCGCAGCACCCCTGAGTTTTCTACACAGGGAAAACATGCACCCTTTTTGAAGGGTTGAAATAAAGATTTGAGGAAAGGAAGGTGACAGTTGTTCTCCTATTCTCTCTCTCCTCATGGTTTATGGGTGAGCACCAGGCGTGACAGGGCTGGCTGGAGTGGTGGTGATCAGGTCAGCAGCAGGAGGGAGGAAAGAAATCAGACCAAGAATATGGAGGTCGGACCTCTTTAGTGCCTGGCTTCCTTCCTGCCTTTAGTTTCAACCTGTGCTTTAATCTCACAGTGAGTCGCTGCCTGGGACAGATAATGAACAATGCCACCGTTGTTCCCCATGGGGGATGTCAGGTCAGGATCCCCATCAACATTCATCACACTCGAGGGCTGGGATTAAGAGGCTGTCCAAGTTCGCATACCAGTGAACACAGATGATCTGTTTCAAAATAATGGAGACGCCATGATTCAGGAGCTGGGAGCAACTTTTTAAAAATTTGGTCCCATTTCAAATGAAACAAGCATTTGTAATATAGATAATAGAAAGTTGGAAACCTCCTAAATGTATAGAACCAGGAATTGGGTACATTATGCTGTATCTAACAGTGAATACAATGAATGTATGAAAATGGTGATATCAGGCCAGGCACGGTGGATCATGCCTATAATCCCAGCACTTTGGGAGGCCAAGGTGGGTGGATCACTTGAGGTCAGGAGTTCAAGAACAGCCTGGCCAACATGGTGAAACCCCATCTCTAAAATTAGCCGGGCATGGTGGCAAGTGCCTGTAATCCCAGCTACTCGGGAGGCTGAGGCAGGAGAATCACTTGAATCTGGGAGGCAGAGGTTGCAGTGAGCTGAGATCGTGCCATTGCACTCCAGCCTGGATGACAAGAGCAAAACTCCATCTCAAAAAAAGAAAGAAAGCAAGTAGGATGGAAGGAAGGAAAGAAAGAAAGAGAAAATGGTGATATCAATCGGTTTCTACTATCAGGGAGACATGTCCATGATATACTTTTTAAGAAAATAGCATTGCATGGCCAGATGCAGTGACTCTTGCCTGTAATACCAGCAGCATTTTGTGAGGCTGAGGTGGGTGAATTGCTTGAGCCCAGGAGTTCGAGATCAGGCTGGGAAGCATGCTGAAACCTTGTCTCTACAAAAAAATACAGAAATTAGCCAGGTGTGGTGGTGCACACCTGTAATCCCCACTACTCAGGAGGCTGGGGCTGAGAATCGATTGAGCCTGAGAAGTTGAGGCTGCACTGAGTAGTGATGGCACCACTGCACTCCAGCCTGGGGACAAAATAAGACCCTATCTCAAAAAAACAACAAGAAAAGAGCATTGCAGAAGAAGAAGAAGAAGAAGAGGAGGAGGAGGAAGAGGAGGAGGAGGAGGAAGAGGAAGAGGAAGAAAGAAGAAAGAAGGAGGACGAGGAGGAGAAGAGGAGGAGGAAGAGGAGGAAGAAGAGGGGGAGGAGGAGAAAAGAGCATTTAAAAAAAACAATGTGCAGTATAAAGCACGTTGATTTCAAATCATACATCTAAACACATACATATATATGTATCCAGATATATATATGCATATATCATTAGAAAAGATATAACAAGGGCTAACCCAATAGTTGGATTTGAGGGATTCTGTGTTTTCTGTTTTTCTTGTTTTGTAATTTTATTTATTTATTTTGCTCAACTGGCTTTTCTATACATGCTAATAGTCTGTATTTATGAGCAGCCACTAAGCACCAAGCATGTAGCCTCCTCTTTACTTCTGAAAGTAAGTCCTCTAAAGATGAGGGAACCCAGAAAGGTCAGGCATCTTACCCAGCACCATACAATTGAGAATCCGTCTGAGTCAGCCTGCCTCCAAACCCAACTTCATTGTCTTCTGAGGGACAAGCTAGGTTGACCCAAAGGTGGCAGAGGGGGGTCTTTTCAAGCCACCCTGAAGGCCTGTGGATGCCCTGGGATGACTCAGCACAAGCGGATTCTGGGCTTAGGTATGCCTTGCTCATTCCAAACTCTATAGACTTCTAATACATGCTCTTTGCCGGTCAGGTTCGGTCCAGAGCCTGGGCTTGGCCAAGCCTTCCCAGGTGAAGCTTCCTGGTGCCTGCTCAAGTTGGGCAAATCAGTTCAGGACCCCCCCAGCCTACTCTCCTGCCATAGCACAGCCAGCCCCAGCACTGCCCAGAAACACCTGCCTGTTCATTTGTTCACATACACATTACCAGAGTGGGATCAATATGTCAATATTATTTTTTATTTTGCTTTTTTTCTCCTTAATTATGATACTTTAATTCTGAGCACTGATGCAGGTATTAACATGTCTCAGCCAGGTATGGTGGCTCATGCCTGTAATCCCAGCTTGGGAGGCCAAGGTGTGTGGATCACCTGAGGTCAGAAGTTCAAGACCAGCCTGCTCAACATGAAACCTGTCTCCACTAAAAATACAAACATTAGCCGGGCGTGGTGGCAGATACCTGTAATCCCACCATTGGGAGGCTGAGGCAGGAGAATTGCTTGAACTGGGAGGTGGAGGTTGCAGTGAGCTGAGATTGGGCCATTGCACTCCAGCCTGGGCAATGAGAGTGAAAACTCCATCTAAAAAAAAAAAACATCAAAATGCCTCTCCCATGTGAAAACTTCCTACAGCTTCTTCTTACAGTTTTCTTTTGGTTGTTTATTTCCAGACTGATAAGCTTGGAAGTGTGGAAATAGAGGGCATGTGGGTGATTATTCATTTTCCTTCTGAGACGAAGATGGTTTTTGTACCTCCCCTCAAAGGTCGGGATGAGGAAGAATCAGGCAACCTGATTGTATGCGAGATCCATGAAGTAAAACTCTCAACCCTGGCAGAATGTTGGACTCACCTAGGGACCTTTAAAACCTG
Organism: Callithrix jacchus; assembly: GCF_049354715.1. Taxonomy (NCBI): domain Eukaryota; kingdom Metazoa; phylum Chordata; class Mammalia; order Primates; family Cebidae; genus Callithrix; species Callithrix jacchus. The sequence continues at coordinate 78,215,243 of NC_133518.1, forward strand.
TTGATGCCTGGGCCCAGTCTCAGAGATTCTGATTTAATTGGTATGGGGTGTAGCCTTGGCACTGGGGTTTTTTTAAGCTTTCCAGGTGATTCTAATGCATAGCAAAGTAACAACCACGTCCTAGAACCTGCCCTGCCTTACTTCATCCCTTCCCCACAGTGCAAGGAGACAAAATTGGTTTGGAGAAAATAGTTCTTCTTCTTGATCAGCCCCCACCCAAGTGAAGCAGTGTGGATTGAGGTACTCCGGGTTCTCAGCAGCCCACTGAGAAAGGAGCCCTCGGCAGAGTCCGGCCCATTTCTGACTCTCCCTTTCCCTTTTTGTTCAGTATGGAATTGTGCTGGATGCTGGGTCTTCCAGAACCACAGTCTACGTGTATCAGTGGCCAGCAGAGAAAGAGAATAACACCGGAGTGGTCAGTCAGACCTTCAAGTGTAGTGTGAAAGGTAAGGACTGAAGCGTGGCTGGGAGTCGCAAAGGGAAGCAAGGTAGAGTTCTAAGTGTTTTGGAGGCCGGGAGAGGTCCTGAGGTGTTGCCTGGAGGCAGGGAGTAAGCACTGGACTGGGAGTCAGGAAACAGGAGATCTTTGCTAGTGCTGCTACTCATCAGTGGGGTAAACTTGCCCTAGTCACTTCCCTTCTCTGGGCTTCAGTTTTTTCATCTGTATGCATGGGAAAGGGTGGCATCAAGAACTGTGAATGGTCTGAGATTTTACCCGACCATATTTTCATAGGTGCTGAAAGACACAAGACTCCTGGGTCAGAAACGAAGGACAATTTGTTACTCACAGGAGTAGCCCAGAGTATCAGCATTTTCTTACACTGGTTCTGAGTCCCGGTGTGCCCAAGATGATGGAAAGAGAGACAGATAGTATATACTCATGCAAGAGGTTCAGTCACAGAAAGGACGTCTGGGATTTTAGGGGAGCATTTATAGTGGGCAGTGAGCATGCCTGCCTTTTGCGGCAGACGGAAACACAAGAGACACGTGGAAAGCTGTCTTCTCACAGTTGTACCTTCCCCATAGGGGTGATTTGAGGATTAAATGACATAATGTAAAGGAAATGCCTGGCATACAGCAGTGCTCAAAAGCTGTTGTTCATGGGGCAGCACAATCCAGAGCTCCCGGTGACCCCTCTTGCCACTCATTACTCTGTCCCACAGTTAACAAGATCTCTGTCTTTAGACCCAGGAGAGCAATTCAACCAAGTCAGTCTTGACAGCCTTACAACTGTAGGGAAAGATAAGACTCACGTGGGGAGGCGTCACGGCAGTCCCTTGCGGAAGGGTTCCTTGGCCCACCCGGGATGGCATACGTGATTTGAGGAGGCACAGAGTGATGGAGGCCACAGCACATCCATAAATGGATCCTCCCTTCTTTGATCACAGTAGCCTCAGGGATCCATATATATTCTAAATGAACAGAAGGCCACAACCTAGAGCTTAAATTACAGAGTTGAAGTTCAGTAAGTGTCCCCTCAAAGACGTGTGGCTTCTCCAAGGATAATTTGGGTTTCTGGTTCCTCCGCTGCCAACTTCCCAGGACTCCCATGCCTTGGCCGAACAGAAGGGGGTGGTGAATGCTTGCTCACCCAGCAGGGATTCCCAGATGCCTAGGCCCTCAGAAATTTCTTTCTGGTGGGTATCAACCCTCAGTTGCTACTGTTTACCATGAGTTCATTGCCTTTGCTGACAGTTTCTGTGCTGGTGGCTGCACCTCTGGCTGCTCACGGTGAAGCCACCCCCCAGAGGTGCTGAGTTCTCTGCCTGGGTCTCAGCTTGTCTGCACTACTCATGCCTGCTGCTGCCTTTCCTTTAAACCAGTGACTAAAAATTACTTAAGCTCCATTAGAGCCTAAACTTGACTATCTCCTCCATTAAAATGCCTCAAAGAGTTGCATCAGAGACCAGGTCACCATAATATTAAAAAACATCCTTTGCTGCCGGGCGTGGTGCCTCACATTGGTAATCCCAGCACTTTGGGAGGCTGAGGTGGGTGAATCACCTGAGGTCAGGAGCTTGAGACCAGCCTGGCCTACATGGTGAAACCCCGTCTCTACTAAAAATACAAAAATCAGTCAGACATGGTGGTGTGTGACTGTAATCTCAGCTACTCGGGAGGCTGAGGCAGGAGAACTGCCTGAACCCAGGAGGCAGAGGTTGCAGTGAGTGGAGATCACACCGCCGCACTCCAGCCTGTGTGACAGAGCAAGACTCCGTCTCAAAAAACAAACAAACCAAAAACCATCCTTTGCCAATAGTTGGCCGGAGCTGAAGCTGAGGCGTGTGTCTTTTGCTTCTGTTCCCCCTTGAGTAAGTTTTGTGCTGTCTCTTTAACCCTCTCTCCCCGTATTGAAATAGCAATTTCAATGCTCCTCTCATGAGGCCATACAAGTATCCCAGGAGGCTGTGAACCCCATCTCCTTCTCCCCCTAGGAGGCTGAATGGACCTTATCCAGATAGGCCCTCTGGTGACATACCCTCAAGGCTTAAACATTCTATCTTGCCCCTCACCAGCCGCTATCCAGAGACCAGCTCGCGCTTAGCTCAGATTGGGCCACACAATCTCCTTACTTCATGTCTGCTTGTTTGAAAGTCTCATTGATTGATTAATTGGTTGACTGATTTAATAAATATGTATTAGGTGCCTGCTGTTTGGCACAAACTGTTCTTGGCACCAGGAATTTAGAAATAAACAATATATACAAAATCTGTAGTTATGTGTTAAGAGAGTTGCATTTCAATGAGGAAGATAGACAAAAAAATAAATGGGCATATAATGAGTAGGGAGACAAGATGTGAAGAGAAATCAGGCAGGGTGGGAAATAGAGAGTGGGCCTGCTGTTTGGAACAGGGTTGTCATTGTCAGGGAAGAATGAAGAATGCGACAGCTAAGCCGAGACAAAAGTGAGGTGAGGCGGTGAGCCATGAAACCTGGGGGAAGAACATGTTGAGTGGAGGCGTGGTAAGGGAAGACGCCAAGCGGGGAAGCTGCTCAGCATTTTCCAGGAAAAGCCAAGGGGCCAGTGTGGCTGGAAGAAAGGTGAGAAATGAGACTGAAGGTATAGCCAAGGCCAGCTCCTTGGAGGACCCTGAGGTGTCACAAGGGTTAGACTTTGACTCATACGAGGATTCTTCAAAGTATGTTAGGAAGCCTTTAGAAGGTTCTAACCAGGGAACTCACATGATATGACTTCCGTTTTTAATGGATCATTCAGTTGATATAGAACACGCAGTCAGGGGCTAGGATTAGAGGCAAGGACACCAGTTAAGTGCTGTTAAATCAATGTGGGTGAGAGAGTAGGTGATGGTCAGTTCGCGCTTGACTAGTGCTTCTCAACACTAGGTGAATTTGCCTCCCAGGAAACATTTGGCGATGTCTAGAGATCTTTGTGACTGTCATGACTGGGTCTGTGCTGCCGCCGGCATCTAGTGCGTGGAGGCCAGGGAGGCTGCTAAGCATTGTACAATGCACAGAACAGCCTTCACAGCAAGGAAGTGTCTACCCCAAAATGTCAGGAGCACCGAGGTTGAGGAACCCTGGTCTATGATGGGTCTGGGGAAGGGGGTGAGAAGTGCTTAGATTTTGGAGGTATTTTGAAGGTAGGGCCAACGTGGTTTTATGATGGATTTGATGTGAGGCATCTGGGTTGCTAGTGCGTAGCAAGATCTTGGATATGAGCAACTGTGTGCGTCACAACGCCATTTAATGGGATTGGGGAACACTAGGAGTGGAGCATACTGGGGGCAAGACTAGGCTTAAAGAGTTTGGTTTTGGGCATATTAAGTTGGAGATGGCTATAAATTATTTGAGTCAGGGGACAGCAAACTTCTTCTGTGAAGAGCTAGATGATAAATATTTTAGACTTGTGGGCCATATAGTCTGTGTCATCACTGCTCAACTCTGTCCTTTTAGCATAAAAACAGCCATAGACAATATGTAGATTAATTAGCATATCTGTATTTTAAAAAAAAACTTTACGTGTGGACACTGACATTTTAATTTCTTATAATTTTCACGTCGTGAAATGCTGTTCTTCATTTGATTTTTTTCCAACTATCTGAAAATGCAAAAATTATTTTCACTTGCAAACCCTAAAAAAGCAGGTATTGGGTCCTGATCTATATAGTGATGTGGAGTTGTCAGCAAGGTGAGTCAGGAGCTCAGGAGAGGGGCGGCTTTACTGGAGAAATAAAGCCGAGGGTCATCAGAATACACACGATATTCAGCCCCCACTCATCTAGGGAGTGAGTAGATACTGAAGAAAAGAGATCCGAGGACTTAGCCTTACACACTTCAGTATTGAGAGGCTGGGGAGAGGAGGAGGAACCAGCAAACGAACTTGGAAGGAGTGACAGCCAGTGAGGGGAAAGGAAGGTCAGAAGCCAAATCCCAGGTATCTGAAGAAAGAGGAAGTGAGCAACTAGGTGAAAAGTGATGGGGAGCTTAGAACCTGAGAAGTCCGACAGACATGATATGCCCCTAGTGTGGCGATGTACCCTAGGAAAAAGCCAGCATGCCTAGCAAGTGCTCTTGCCAAAAAATCAAATCTGAATCTAATCACATTTCTAGACATAACTCCCAGTTTATAAAAAAAACACAGGAGAGGCCGGGCACGGTGGCTCACGCCTGTAATCCCAGCACTTTGGGAGGCCGAGGCGGGTGGATCATGAGGTCGACAGATCGAGACCATCCTGGTCAACATGGTGAAACCCTGTCTCTACTAAAAATACAAAAAAAAAAATTAGCTGGGCATGGTGGCGCGTGCCTGTAATCCCAGCTACTCGGGAGGCTGAGGCAAGAGAATTGCCTGAACCCAGGAGGCGGAGGTAGTGGTGAGCCGAGATCGCGCCATTGCACTCCAGCCTGGGTAACAAGAGCGAAAATTCGTCTAAAAAAAAAAAAAAAACCACCGGAGCTAAAGGAACATGTTCAAGGACACCTCACGGATCCAATCAGTGAAATCCAAAATGAGAGACCGACTCCACCAAAAGTGATTTCTTTAGTAAATAAATGGTAAGAAAAAAAGGGGTGGGGGTGGGCAGGAAAACTGCTCCAGATTAAAGAATCTCAAGAAGAATCCAAATGCACATACAAGGTATGGCCTTGGGTTTCTGCATCACACTACAAAGAAAAAGTTATTCTGGGAAATTTGAACAGTGACATGTCTTTAATAATATTAAGAACTTTTTTAGGAGTGATTTTTTCTTAGGTATCGTGGTTATATTTTTCAGAGCCTTTCTTTCTCAGAAACACGTACTAACGTGTTTGCATAATGCCTGGAATTTTTCTTTGTAATAATTCATAGAGATGGAAGAAAGAGAGTATATAGATGAAAATACGTTGGGCTATGCATTGTTTAACTGTTGAAGCAGAATGATCAGCATATGGGGATTCAGATTCGCAGAATAGAACTGAGAGTCACGTGAACACTGACCCGTGGCGTTCAGTGTAGTTTTGTTGTTTTTGCTGGTTTTACTGGCATTTTGGAAAGAAAATAAAACCCTGTTATATCATTTATCACATAGGAGTGTGCCTGAGGGCTTAATCTCACGTTTTATTTACTGAGAGAGTTGTATGTCTTTTTAAAAATAACTTTCTAATGACAAAATAATATATTTTCATTGTATGAAAATCAGAAAATGCAGATAAATAAAATGGAACCAGGCACAATGATGTGCACCTATATTCTCAGCTACTCAGGAGGCTGAGGCAGAAGGACCACTTGAGCCTAGGAGTTTGAGATCAGCCTGGGCAACATAGCAAGACCCCATCTTTATCTAACAATAGAAAACGAAGTTAGATCATCCATGATCCTTCCCTCCAGAGGGGAAAATATTACTTTGTTAGTATTAGTGTATTTTATATTAAAAATTATTCATACAGGCTGGGTACAGTGGCTCTCTCCTGTAATCCCAGCACTTTGGGAGGCCAAGCAGATCAACTGAAGTCAGGAGTTGGAGACCAGCCTGGCCAACATGGTGAAACCCCATCTCTCCTAAAAATAGGAAATTAGCCAGGTTTGGTGGCACGTGCCTGTAATTCCAGCTATTTGGGAGGATGAGGCTGGGGAATCACTTGAACCTAAGAGGCAGAGGTTGCAGTGAGCCAAGATCACACCATGGCATTCCAGCCTGGACAACAAGAGCAAAAAACTCCATCTCAAAAAAAAAAAACTATGTGTGTATATATACATATGTATACACACACATATATATTGATTTGTTGTTATTGTTACTAGAGTTTCTTATAGCTACTTCAGTTCTGAACTCCTGAGATCAAGCCACTGAGCACATCAAGCCCACAGCTTATGGTGCTGTCATTAGTCTGTTGTAGCTTGACATTCCCCCAGGAGGGAAGATCACATTAGAGCCTGTGCCTTGGCCAAGGCTGGGAAAGCCTGTCCTTGCTTCTCTGGTGCTGTGGATGAAATCCACATGTCTGTGCATCTTAATGGACGCATCCAAGGAAAACTTGTCATTAGAGTGCCCAAGTTTTTTTAAATGGTTTGTGGCAGTTGGGGGATGGGTGGGAAAGGTTAAGAAAGGGCAGGTGAAGGAGGCAGTGGCTCTAACAATTCCAAACAAGGAAGTTTCCAGAGGGACCATATTGTCTCCATCTTCCTTGTCTGTCCTATAAAGACAAGGAAGTGTCTTCCTTAAAGTAGGACTTATTTAAACTCAGAGCCTCTACCGGGAGAATACATTAAGTTAGATTCCAAGCAATGGCATGCAATGCAACTGTAAAAAGAAATGAGGATATTTATATACCACTATGGAATGGACACTAGAAGTATTGTTGAATACAAAAAAACATAGTGGAGAAATTACCCTTAATTTAAAAGTTGGGGTGATTTAAAAATATATGTATTTGCTTATTTTAAACAAACATTGGATAAACTTTTTTTTAAAAAAGAAACTACTTATAGGAAGAGGAGACAAGGAGAGAATCTAGATATTTCTGAATATACCTAGTTTTGTAGATCTGATTTTACAACTACGTAATTATTTTAATAACTATAAAACAAAATCATGTTTTTAAAAAGTAATTCCTAGGCAGGAGTGGTGGCTCGTGCCTGTAATCCCAGCATTTTGGAAGGCCAAGGAGGGAGGATCACCTGAAGTCAGGAGTTCAAGACCAGCCTGGCCAACATGGTGAAACCCCATCTCTAATAAAAATTCAAAAATTAGCCAGGCATGGAGGCTGAGGCAGGAGAATCACTTGAACCAGGGAGGCAGAAGTTGCAGTGAGCAGAGATTGTGCCATTGCACTGCAGCCTGAGACAAGAGCGAGACTCTATCTAAAAAAAAAAAAAAAAAAAGTAATTCCTAAAATTCAAAAGAAAAATGCAACAGGTCAGGCATGGTGTCTCACACCTGTAATCCCAGCACTTTGGGAGGCCAAGGCAGGTGGATCACTTGAGGCCAGGAGTTTGAGACCAGCCTGGCCAACATAGCAAACCCTGTCTCTACAAAAGATACAAAAATTAGCCAGGCTCGGTGGCACAAGCCTGTAGTCCCAGCTACTCAGGAGGCTGAGGCACAAGAATCACCTGAATCTGGGAGATGGAAGTTGTATTGAGCCGAGATTGTACCACTGCACTCCAGCCTGGGTGACAGAGCAAGATTCCATAGAAAGAAAGAGAGAAAGAGAGAGAGAGAGAGGGAAGGGAGGGAGGGAGGGAGGGACAGAGAAAGATATCACCATTTGCAACCCCTAATGAAATAATGGATCTAAGCCATTATCATTGATGATGCTAATGGCACAAAAATAGAGACAACCAGACACTGTGTCCCCTATTGTAAGTCCACACTAACCCTCATATTTTTTTAAAAAAATTTCAAACCTGATCTGATCAAGCCTCTACATTCAATTAACAATTTATAGAAATACAAGAGACCAAGTAAGATGTTAATTGAACTGTGAGGGTACAATTGACAAACTCTAGACTGTGGAAATTGTGCAGGACAAAGAAATTGTAAGGAAAACTTTTAATAATTAGGAGGTAAAATAGAGAGGGAAGGCAGAACCAATAAATAGAGGCTTAAGATTGCACTGCATGGAATTTATTGGGATCCTAACTTATACAAATGAGGAGAGGGTGGTGGTTGAAGGAAGAAGGAGGGAGGAAAAGGAGGAGGAGGAGGAGAAAGAGACAAGAGAGGATGAGAATGAGAATAAATATGGAGGCAATGTGAACCATGGCTAGATAGTTAATGATATTAAGAATTTACTTTTTTGGCCAGGCATGGTGGCTCACGCCTGTAATCCCAGCACTGTGGGAGGCTGAGGCAGGTAAATCACCTGAGGTCAGGAGTTTGAGACCAGCCTGGGCAACATAGTGTAACTGTCTCTACAAAAATACAAAAATTAGTCACGTGTGGTGGTGCGTGCCTGTAATCCCAGCCACTCAGGAGACAGTAGAATCGCTTGAACCTGGGAGATGGAGATTGTAGTGAGCCAAGATCCCACCACTGCCCTCCAGCCTGGGTGACAGAGTGAGACTCTATCTCAAAAAAAGAAAAGAAATATATTTCATTGGTAAAGGTGTAATAATTCAACTATAGTTAGGTTTTTCCAAAGAAATTTACCCTTTGTGATACATGCTGAAATATGGGGATGAAATGACAGATCTGCATTTTGCTTTGTGGAGAGCAAGTGGAAGACTGCCCAGATGAAATAATAAGTCCATCATTGTTGAAGCTGGGAGATAGATCCATGGGTTTCAAGATATATTTTCTCTACTTTTATTTATATTTGAAATTCTCATACTGAAAACGTTTTGTGAAAGTAGGCCCTGGCTTACTGTTTCCACAATTGTAATTCATTCCTTCTAGAGATAGCAAGTAGACTGTCAGTGTGACCATATAGGACTTAGCACATCCAACTGTTTTCAACCCCCTTCCAAACCCCAATAATTTTCAAGGCCAATTCGTTTTTCATTTAAAAGTTTTATTACTGGTTGATGGTTCCTGGAAGTGCTGAGAGATGCTGACTGCTTGCTTTTCAGGCTCGGGAATCTCCAGCTATGGAAATAACCCCCAAGATGTCCCCAAAGCCTTTGAGGATTGCATGCAAAAAGTCAAGGGGCAGGTTCCATCCCGCCTCCACGGGTCCACCCCCATTCACCTGGGAGCCACGGCTGGGATGCGCCTGCTGAGGTAAGGGCTGTGCGGCACACAGCAGCCCATTTGGCCGAAATAGCAGAGAATGTGTTGAACCTCGCCGGGAATGTAACTCTATTTCTGGGAACAACCCCTGTCCCTCAAAAAGAAGCCCATATTCTGCCATACATTTGGGCTTTAAAGGTTGGGAAACTTTTAATCTTTAATATCCAGAAAGAAACACTTCTAAAATTCTTTCCCTCTCCCTTGGTAATTTTACTGAGAACTCTGAAAAAGACAGGTAATATGAAATCTGCTCATGGGGTAGAACTCTAGTTTGACACTTGGTATTTTGACACCTGTGAACAACCAGCTAAATTTGGTAGTAAGTACAACCCATAGCTATGTAGCTTCTGCTCGTGTACAAAATACCGCTGAAACCTGCTTTAAAACAAGGGCATGTCTGTACCTCAAAGCAGCCAAAGCTTTTGGAGTTGTTATGAAAGAAGCATCTCATTTTGCTCACTCAATCAGTTCCTTCTAAATTTGTGGTCATGGCTTCTAGACCAATTGCATTGTTTTTGAATGCATTTTCTCTTTTTACTCCAGTATAGCATTTCCTTGACCTTAATATTTTTTAAAAACTTTCCAAAAAGAAACATCAAACTTAAATCTACTCAGGGTAGAGGCTACTCCAAGTATTGGCAGAAGGTTTTATCAAAGAAGACAACACTCATTCTGCTTCAAAGGCACTTTATCTACAATTCCAACCATGCAAAGTTATCTACGTATGGGCATTAAGAAAATATAAAAAGAACAAGCAGCCAGGCGCGATGGCTCACGCATGCAATCCCAGCACTTTGGGAGATCATGAGGTCAGGAGTTCAAGACCAGCCTGGCCAACATGGTGAAACACCATCTCTACTAAAAATACAAAAATTAGCTGGGTGTGGTGCCAAGCACCTGTAATCCCAGCTACTTTGGAGGCTGAGGTAGGAGAATTACTTGAACCTGGGGGACAGAGGTTGCGGTGAACCGAGGTACCACTGCACTCTAGCCGGTGCAACAGAGTGAGGCTCCATCTCAAAAAGGAACAAACAGAGCTACTTTAACAGGGTCATTAAAAGAAATCATGAAGTACTCTCCATTAGATTCTTGTTTCTAATCTGATTTCCTGGTTGACCACGTTAAATGTGAAAGGAATTTAGATTTCTTTGCTCACTCTCGGAATCTGCAGTGTATTTCTAAATTAGTTTAGCGTAATAGAAATGACCTCAAAACTCCTTCCTTTTTCGTTTTCCTTCTTATAAAAACAGTTCTTCCAACAAGGGAGGAGCTGAAACCACATAATCTCAGAGAGCACAACAAGGCAGCCCCTTTACAGGCTATTAATTCCATGGACCTAAAATTCTCATCTGCTGTAGTGATGCTTCCTTAACACGACACATGTAGAGCTATTTACAGAAAAGCCAGCAGCAGGATGTGCTCATGAGGTTTTCAACTTGGAGACTGAATGCTTAGAGCTTAGTTTGTGAAATCCTTCTGCTTTCCCTCTATTCAATTCACATTTTCAGGCTGAATTTCCCATTTCAGAATATATTAGGAAGCTGCTTACTCTGCCTGGGATTTGACTTCAGGTAACAAGTTTCAGAACAGGACCTGAGCAATACCGACAATATGAATGGGATAAGTGACTATAATCAGGGAGAAATATTGGTGCAATTCTATTAAATGTCTGTAAAAGCTACTCTAAAATATCTTTGTTTTACCAGTAGGGTTTGTACATATATAGGCTTTGTGGTTGAACGGGCTCTGAATTTTTCTTGGTTGCTTCCCGCCCCGGCCCCCAGTCTTTCAGTGAAAAATAATTAAAAGGCTCTGCAATGTATAGCTCATGGCAAAAGCCCTGGAACAGAAAGCTTATCCCTTAGGGAAAAGGTGAGTATCTCCTTTGAATCAATTAAGTGCTAACTCTTGTAAAACTGTTTTCTGATGATGATCTATTTCTTCTGAGGAACTAGCTGATATTTTAATTACTAGACAAGTAAAATAGGAAAGAAAACGATGAGAATTGGCTGGGATGAAAACTGATGAAACTGGGAAAACTTTGAATTATTTTCCAAGCAGTGAGAATCAGCCCCTGATTTGGGATGGATTCTGCTTGCAGCCCTGCGCCTTCTTCTTCCTGAGCCAAGAGTCAGCCAGTGCCCCTCACTTTCCTAACCCAGAGATGGAAGAGGAAATAATCTCTCAAGTGAGCTTTCTTTCATAGGGTAAAGTGGCAGCAGATGGACGCCATAGCACTCTGTCACCAGGGGTATAATGCTGTGTCGCCAATCCTCCGTGGGTCAGCACACCGGCGGTTCTTCAATCCAGTGGCAGCCATGATGACTGTCATATCCCTTCATGCTGAAGCCCTCCCAAAGAGTGAAGCAGAAACAGCTGAAAACTCAATGTTCTTCCTTCCCCCCTTCCAACCAAGCTCCCTTTCCTTCTGGTCAGACGAGGGTTCTTCATATGGTGCCTCCAAGAGATTATTTATGCCACTCTTATGCCTTCAACGATCTCCTTTCCTCTGCTGATCTGAGACAGAGCAATGGCAGTTAAACAGGAGGCTCTTTTGATACAGGAACAGATGATGTGGGTGGGGAGAACAAGTCGTACTTTTACTGAAAGTGATTTTCCTGCTTGGCAGTTTGACAGGTGACAAGTGCATCCTGCCTTCACGGTTGCCCCAGAAGTCTTCAACTTGCAAAAGGGACTGTGGTGTACAGCACACATGGGGAAAGTCCTTCATCCCCACCAGCAGGGAGATGGGGAAGTTTGCATGTTCACCTGAGTGAGACTACACATTTTCAGACTCGTATTGTGTGGGCACTCAGACTTTTTTGTTCTGTGCCTTGCATAGGTTGCAAAATGAAACAGCAGCTAATGAAGTCCTTGAAAGCATCCAAAGCTACTTCAAGTCCCAGCCCTTTGACTTTAGGGGTGCTCAAATCATTTCTGGGCAAGAGGAAGGGGTATATGGATGGATCACAGCCAACTATTTAATGGGAAATTTCCTGGAGGTGTGTGGAAGCAAACGCATGGTTTTTAATCTTACTGTTTGTTCTATCCCTTGTGAGTGGCAGGCTAAGTAGAGGCACATCCCATCAGGGACATCCATCCTGTATCATTCCTATCAGGTAATGCATTAGGGAAATACCTGTGAGACAATAGCTGAGAAAAGACATATACAGCTGGGGAGAAAACATGGTCATAAACAGGACTAAATGCTTGGGAGGGGGGAAGTCTCATCCCTTTACTAGCTTGTAAGAAACTGAAGAGGGTGAGATCTAAATTTAACACTAGGCTATGGGTCTCTGGGAGGGCAGCTGAAGAATAACCCTTCAGACAGGCTCCATGGCCATCTGGAATTTACAAAGCCCTCAGGAAGTCTGTATCCCTAAGTTCCCAGAGACAGAAGGAAGTCTTCACCTGTGTTCCCAGCTCTCCTCACAGGCCAATCCCTGTACTCCCTGCTCCCTTGGTGCAGAGGAAAGTTGACTCCAAGAGACAACTGCCATGTTACAAGGGGCACAAAACAGGAGTTACCCAGAGTATGTGTAGCCCAAGACCTATTTTGTTCCCCTTCAAATACATTTTAAGTTTTAAAATCATTACCCATAATTAACATTTGGTAAATTTCATATAAAAATCCATACTTGTAGCTCTCCTGACCTCCTCACTCCTCCCCAAAATTGGAGGACATGGTCACAGTAGGCTCACATTCCTGGATGGTAACGAGGACAGAGTGTGTAATTTGTGGATTCTCCAGTTTGCCGCAGACCCCACCACTCCCTGTTAATAAACCTAATCTACTTCACTCATTTATTACTTACCTTTGTTACCTGCCCAGCTCCTGTAAGCATTTCAATTCACCACTTCTGAAAGAAAAGGAGAGAATTGGCCCCAAATGCTCCCTCTGTCCTACTTCTTAGCAGTAGGAGATGAGGCTTGGGTGGAGAACTCTGGGCAAACATAGATGGTGCCTTTGGCCTTCTTTCTCACTTCCTTTTCTCACTGTGCAGAAGAACCTTTGGCACATGTGGGTGCACCCGCATGGAGTGGAAACCATAGGTGCCCTGGATTTAGGTGGTGCCTCCACCCAAATATCCTTCGTGGCAGGAGAGAAGGTGGACCTGAACACCAGTGACATCATGCAGGTGTCCCTGTATGGCTACGTGTACACGCTCTACACACACAGCTTCCAGTGCTATGGCCGGAATGAGGCTGAGAAGAAGTTTCTGGCGATGCTCCTGCAGGTACTTGGTGGGGATAAGGGGTGGCAGGTGTTCTCTTGAGGGCTGGAGCTGAGGGGAGAATGCCCTGCCTTCTCGGGTCTGTCCTCTCCACTTCAGTTGAAAGGTAAATGGAAATAACAGCATTTTCCAATTTACTCCTGGGGGTCCAAGTCCCTTTCCTCTCTCTCTCTTTCTCCCCCTCCCCCATGTTACCACTTCCAGTGAACTTGAGTAAGAAGTCTAGGGAAGTTCCAGAGCTTCACATGTTTTGTAAATGACTCAAGACCTGGAATCCCTCTACGGACACAAACCGTTTTAAACCAGAAGCTAAATAAGCTTGAGAATTTTGAGACTCCCCTGGGTGTAGGCAAAATAATATTAGTGGTCATAAGAGAAATGCATGCTGAAGGGGAAGAGGGCCGAGCCCTCCCCAGGCTCAGCCTCCTTTTAGACGGGTCTATGTTAGGCAGGCTCGATACCCCTTATGTGATAGAACTTCAGAGCAACCACATTCCATCAGGTTGGTCAGTAGTTCGTTTGGGAAATGCTCAGGACCCAGAAGGCCACTCCAGGCATCGGCCGGCAAGCTGCTGCTCATGCCGAACTCAGCGTTATGCAGTGTGTGTTCATGAGGGCACCGACTCCATAGATGAGACCCCAGACCCAAACTCCAGTGCTCAGGGGACGTCAATCTGAGCCGTGGCTGGGTGGCTGAGAGGAAGAGGGGGACTTTGACTACCTAGAGGAGTATGTGGAAATCAGGACTTGAGGGCAGGGGGCTAGGGTGGGTTAGCCTGTGAACACAATGGACACATCAGTAGGTTAACCTACATTCCTCCAACCTACTCTGATAACTGCAGACAGGAGCAGACTCAATCCTGAAGGGGAGTTGAGGGGATCACAAAAGCGCATCTTCAGCAGTACTCACGACTTCAGACCCCTGCATTTGCCCAGTGTTCATGCAGGGTGGGTTGTGAGAACTCAGCTTCCGGTTATGGCCCCTCCCCCAACCTCTCCTGAATCCTCCCAGAAAAGGCTGAGGCCCCAGGACACATCCATGGGACATTTATTGTCAGGAGAGTCTGAGCACTGCCAGGAAAGGACAGATGTGAGAACCCTGCAGGCAACCCTCAACTACCCTTCTGTATTAATCCGTTCTCACACTGCTATAAAGAAATACTTGAAACTGGGTAATTTATAAAGAAAAGAGGTTTGTTTAATTGGTTCATGGTTCTGTGAGCTATACAGGTTTCTACTTCTAGGAAGGTCTCAGAAACTTACAATCATACTAGAAAGTGAAGGGGCAGTAAGCACATCTTACATGCAAGAGCAGGAGGAAGAGAGAGCACGAAGGGGAAGGTGCCACATGCTTTTAAACAACCAGATCTCATGAGAACTCACTCACTATCATGAGAACAACAAGGAAGAAATCCGCACCCCATGACCCAGTCACGTCCCACCGGGCCCCTCCTGCAACACTGGGATTACAATTTGACATGAGACAAAGTCAACCCATGTCACCTTCCATGGCTCCCACCCTAACTTCCACCTCCCTCCCCCAGTCAGCCAAAGCAAACCCCACAGGTAACACAATTAACCCTCCCTGGCAGGGGTCTCAATACTTACCACTCATCCCCACTTGCTCATTAAAGTAGTTCAACGGACATGCTTCTTTCTTTCTGGGAGAGAAGTTCTGGGAAACCCTCTTTTCTCCAGCTCTTTTTACTGCTAGTGGTGCGTAGTATCCATATCCTTTTCCTCTGGTTCTGACCCTCGCAGGGGTAGAATGTGGAGGCTCAAGTGAAATCCTCCTTTTACTAGGGCGAGTGAAGGTCAGGGAAGCTAACCATCTAAATTTGACTGGCCCTGCAGAATGTGTGTTTCTGTCTGTCTGCATGTGACTGTGTGTTTATGTCCTTATACAGTGTTTCCTAAACAATGATTATGTATCCAGCCGTCCACAGAAGAGAAGTAAATACTTCACCTTTCTGAGGTCTGATTTAGGCTTGAGAATGCCAGTCTCCAAATGTGAGCCCAGCACTGGGGGTGGAGGAGTGAACACAGCCTCTCACAGTCAGCTCACAGGGACAGGGACACAAGTCTTCAATTTGCCTGGTAACCTCTAGATGCCTGATAGGGTGGCTCTGCCCTTAGAGGCTTCTGACTCAGCTAAGAGTAGAGATTCAGCTGAGATGAGGATTACCAACAAATGCATGTAAGGACCTGCCTGACCAACAGTTTCGTAGGTCAAATATGTATTGCCAAGCCCTGACTTAGAAGGTTCATACAAATGACTGCATCATAAATTGATGCAATATTGAGTGAGTAAATTCCATCAGTCTGGATCTTGTTTCCTCATCCGTAATATACGGAACTATGTAGTGCGGTGAGAATAACACCACAAGTGAAGTTCATAAACCCTGGTTCATAGCTACCCTAAGCTGGATCAGATAATGTGAGGGACAGCCTAGTGCTATGCCTGGCACAAGGTAACTGTCACACACACACACTTTTTCCTGTCCCTACTTCAATTATCTACACAACCTATGATCAAGGACATGCTGACATAGAATAGCATTTTTTATTTCTCTCTTGGCATTTGAGGGTAGTGATAGTGAGCATTTGCAAAAGGGAAATACTTGGCTTTCCACAAAAGAGTGGTTTCTAACACCTCACTCTTACACCTACAGAATTCTCCTACCAAAACCCACCTCACGAATCCCTGTTACCCTCGGGATTATAGCACCAGCTTCACCATGGGCCATGTATTTGACAGCCTGTGCACTGCGGACCAGAGGCCAGAAAGTTATAACCCCGATGATCTCATCGCTGTTGACGGAACTGGGGACGCATCACTATGTAATGCGAAGGTGGCTTCCGTATTTGACTTCAAAGCTTGCCGTGATCAAGAAACCTGTTCCTTTGACGGGGTCTATCAGCCAAAGATTAAAGGGCCATTTGTGGTAAGAGCAAAACCTTCTGAAAGGCTCCTTTCTTTCCCTGCGGAATATTTATTTCACACTTTTCTGTTTCTCCTCTGCTGACCTGTTAGCCACCTTCTTACTCCTCACCCGTAAACCTTTCTATTAAACCCCATTCTGAAAACTAATTTCCTTCTATATTACTTGTTTCCAGGCTTTTGCAGGATTCTACTACACAGCCAGTGCTTTAAATCTTTCAGGTAGCTTTTCCCTGGACACCTTCAACTCCAGCACCTGGAATTTCTGCTCACAGAATTGGAGTGAGGTCAGTATTTAAAGAGAAAGGCTCAATGTCAGTACAAAAAAAAAAAAGTATGGTAGAATCTATTTCATGTGTGTATATTCTGAATTTAGCCTTTATGCTCTTCTAGTTCCAGCACAGCTGTAAAATAAAGGGAAGAAGGGAACCTACCCCATACCTGTAGTGTGAATTAATGGTATAACTATGTATACAATGGTTAGAATAATATTTGGCATATAATAAGCACTCAGTGAGTTTAAAGATTAGTATATTGTGATATTATACAGGGATATTTTAATAATTATATTACATGATTGTATGATTGTATTATAAAGTCATTTTTATTATAAGATTCTTTAAAATATGTTTTAATCCAAGTTGTTTCTTTTAAAACATACGTGCTTGCCCTGCCTCTCAGCTGTTTGAAACCTCCTTTCAGCTCCCACTCCTGCTCCCCAAATTTGATGAGGTATACGCCCGCTCTTACTGCTTCTCAGCCAACTATATCTACCACTTGCTTGTGAACGGTTACAAATTCACAGAGGAGACCTGGCCCCAAATACAATTTAAAAAAGAAGTAAGTCACGGCACAAATCATTTTCTCTCCTTCTTCCCAACAGCGAGGTTTGTATGTATGTATGTATGTAGAACAAATGTAGAAGGGAAGAGGGCACTGAGTTACACTCACCGGGTGAAAGCCAATCAGACCGATCCCTTGTGAGTTTCCCAGAAGAGATGGTGGAGAATTTAGAGGAGTTGCTTACAGGTGTCCATCCTCCTGGAAAAGCCTGGAAGCCAACGGCCAGCGGACTGGGCAGCCCTGGAGGGCAGAGGCTTGTCTTAGTATCTTCATATTCCCAGCACTCAGCACCAGGGCTGGAGCCTTGAAGGTGCTTAGTCAACGTTTGCTGAATTCAGAAATAAATATGTTGAGGATATGAGACTTTTCATCCTGAAAAAAGTCTTTAAATGTAACAATTTTTTTAAAGAGGATAGTAACGAATTCTTCTCCATTTTATGCCTATGTCAGAGTAAGATACAGGCCTTAGAGCCTGATGGATTTGCATTAGCATTAAATAAACTTTCAATGAACCTGAAGTCATTATATTTACTAACAAAGATTTGAGGGATGGGGAAGATATTCTTAGTTCACTGTTTTTATATCTACAAATATATGTTTTTATTATGTATTATATATACACACACATATATACATATATATACACACATATATATACATATATATATATACACACACACACACACACACACACACATATATATATATATATATATATATATATATATATATATATATATGATGGTCAAGTGACCAGAATGGTCCAAAGCTGAAGTCACAGCTGTCAGCTGGTGACCAGTGAAAGAACCTTCACACCTTGTTTCCAGGCAGGGCTCAGTCTTGTGAATATGTTCAGCTGGCAGTATATTCCCCAGGTCCCAGAGAATTTTCTCATTTCAGGAGGAGCTGGTAGGAAGCCTGGAGGATGCCTGGAGTCAGCCTCTTCAATACCAGCTTCAGCAATATTAGATGAAACCAACCAATATCCTGCATTAGGCCTGTGACTATCTACTTTTCCCTAAATAAAACTGACTCATCTACAAAAAAATAAGGCTGTCTGGAGACATAAGGACTGTTGGTAGCATGTACTTGCTAAACTTTGCTTCTAATAAATCTAATTACCAGTAAAGTTTATTATAAGATGGAGAATGACTTCCCATTTGAATACCAGTTTGAATTGACATAATATTCTAAGTTAAAAGTTCCTCTCTTTAATTGTAAAGAATTTTATATCCAGCCAAATTTGTATGTGAAATTAATATGTGAAGGTATAAAAAGACTTAAGAAGATTTGCTGCACAAAGACTTATATTGAAAATACTTTTGGTGGAAGTAATAAAATAAGAGAAAGAAATCCAGGAGATGTTACAAAAACATAGGGAGTAAGAATAAATGATGCTGTGGCTTAACATTTATATTAAAAAGGCTGGGCACTGTGGCTTACGCCTGTAATCCCAGCAGTTTAGGAAGCTGACACAGGCAGATCACCTGAGGTCAGGAGTTCAAGACCAGCCTGACCAACATGGTGAAACCCTGTCTCTACTAAAATACAAAAAATTAGCTGATTGTGGTGGTGCCTGCCTGTAATCCCAGCTACTCAAAAAGCTGAGGCAGGAGAATTGCTTGAACCTGGGAGGCAGAGGTTGCAGTGAGCTGAGACCTTGCCATTGCACTCCAGCCTGGGCAACAGAGCAAGGCTCAGTCTCAAAAAAAAAAAAAAAAAAAAAGTGTATTTAAAAATACAGAAAACGAACACTAAAGAAAAGTATACAAGAAGAATCCATTTATATGACCCAAGTGTAGAAAATATCCAACATGGTAAGGGTGCAGTAAGGAATTATAAGATACAGGGACATAAGAGTAACCTAAAATTCTCTTCTCGTTAAAGGGAACACATAGATATCCTCTTTTATTTTTTTTTGAGATGGAGTTTCTTTCTCTGTTTCCCAGGCTGGAGTGCAATGGCACAATCTCAGCTCAGTGCAACCTCCACCTCCTGGGTTCAAGCAATTCTTCTCCCTTAGCCTCCCAAGTAGCTGGTATTACAGGCACCTGCCATCATACCTGATTAATTTTTGTATTTTTATAGAGATGGGGTTTCCCCATGTTGGCCAGGCTGGTCTTGAACTCCTGACCTCAGGTGATCCACCTACTTTGGCCTCCCAAAGTGCTAGGATTACAGGAGTGAGCCACTACGCCCAGCCACAGATATCATTTTTAAGGCAGGAAAGAAGAAAAAAATATATAGAGAAATAGCCCCTAATTATCAAACACTACCCTGAAGAAAGCTGGTATAACTGTCTAATATCTGGCAAAGCAGTCATAAAGACAAAGAGCTTCATTCTAGACAGAGAGGGTTACAACATAATGATAAAATGTTCAAGATGGCAAAAGTAAAACATTTATACACCTGATGAAACACCCTAAAAACATGTAAAGCAAAAATGGTTAGAACTACCAGAAGAAATTGATAGTCGGCTTCCCATTTGGGCTGATTTCTTATTCCTAGAAACCGGTCCTGGGATCAGTAAACCACTCATTAGCCTCTTTCTCAAGCCACAAACACTCCTGTACTTCTGGACAACAGGAACATTTTCAATGTTCTTAACTGTGCCTTCTTCAATCTTGGCTGTGATAAGATTGTGAGGATTTGTTCTTTTGACTGTTTCTTCTGCAGTGCTGGAGGTGAGATTCCCCAAGCCTTTGTGGCTACGGTGTGGTGTCTTAACTTGGGCAAGTCCTCTGACCTCCTTGGGCCACAATTTCCCATGGGAGCTTTGTGAGGTTGATAGTGGTGTGCCTTGGGTATGAGCCTTGCCCTGAGAACTGAGCCATCTTCTCTACTCCACAGGTGGGGAATAGCAGCATTGCCTGGTCTCTTGGCTACATGCTCAGCCTGACCAACCAGATCCCAGCCGAAAGCCCTCTGATCCGTCTGCCCATAGAACCACCTATCTTTGTGGGCATCCTCGCCTTCTTCACAGCGGCAGCCTTGCTGTGTCTGGCATTTCTTGCATACCTGTGCTCAGCATCCAGAAAAAAGAGGCGGTCCCAGCATGCCTTTGACCATGCAGTGGATTCCGAGTGAGCCTCCAAAGCAGGTCCTGGAACCCAGTGGCTGCTTAGATCCAGCGTGGGTGGCACCACCAGGCAATGCAGGTGAAGTGGCTGCCTTCAGGAGATACAACTAACTAGAATCAAACACCTAGGTCGCGTGCCTCTCCAATACTGATTTCTGCCGAAGGAGTGCTTTGGCTCCTCTGTGCATAGTGCTCTTCAGAGACCTCACTACCTATGTGCTGATCTACTGGGGAACAGAGAAAGACAGGCCACCAAGGTCAGGCTCTTTATTCTAAGTCCCCCAGAGGAAGAGTAAGTTGAGAATATATCAGTTTAATGTTGAAGAATTGACCTCAGGGCTCAGTTTCCATTTCCCTCCCTCAGTATTCTTCCTGGCAAGATACCCAGTAAGCATTTGGCCTGATCAGATATCTCATTTTATAGTTTTTTTCCCATTGGTCTTTAAGACTTTCTTGTAGCAATCCTGTCAGCAGTGAACCCCCTTAGATTATTAGAATATAGTATCTGGGGAGAAGATTTCTTTCCCTCAGGGCAGTGGCCACAGCCAGGCTTCTGTCATGCAGGTGGGTCCTGAAGCACAGAGACACAAAAAGTTCTCCCGGAAAACGACGGACCATTCTCCAAGTGGAATTCCCACTCGGGCTCTGGTCGCTAGATCGCAACCTGTGTGTCTGTCATCATCCTCATCGCACCATCGTATCGCTCTCCCTCCCATAAAAACACATTCACCCCAAGCAAAGACACTGCATCCCAGATTTTACTGCCTCTGCTAGGCTTCTGCTTAGCAAAGGGCTGCCTTTCCATTGTTATCATGGTGTGTGTATTTTTGTCACCATTCCCACAAGTATACTTGATGTTCCCACACAGAACCTCCTACTCTGTGAGTTACTAGCCAATCACTTCCCTAGATCATAGACCTCTCTGCATAGAAGTTGTAGGCATTGACTTTGGGGAAAGAAAAGAAAGCTGCAGGAATATTTATCTCCAAAGTCAAATGAGAAAGAACTCCAGCAAATCCAGTGGTTACAAAGTAAAAATCAACATTATTTCATATTGCTGTTTGTTAGCTGAATATGGAATAAAGAACTATAATTTTATTTTGACTTGCAGTTGGTGTGTGTGTGCGTGTGTGTTCACTTGCACATGGTACTCTTTCTCCTACGGACCCTAGGCGATATTTATGAGAGAATTTTTTTCCTAGTGAATTAAGAAACCCATTCATTAATGTCACCTTTATTCCAGAGAGTTCCAAGTGCCCTCACTTCGATAAAACTTTGACTGCTTGAGATTATTGAATCAAACACTTCCGTACCTTATTTGAAATCATAAGCCTCTGCGAGGCCACAACCTGACACTCAGATCTTGAGTCTCATCTGGAATGGCTACTTCTATCCCAGACTGTGCCTTTGCTCACATCCTCCTTACTGTATAGTAGATCTTCCTCCCACCCATCCAAATCATGTATGTTTCTCAAGGTCCAGTTCTAGGACCTTCCTAGAACTTTCTTTCTTCCACAAAGCTTTCCTTGCACACACACACGATACTCTGTCTTCTGGACCACCTTTTAAAAACCAGCCACATAAGTCCTGGCATTGTTATTTATCTTGGTGTATGTGTACAGCGTATTTCTAAAAGAGATAGTAGGCTACTTAAGGGCAAAGCCTATTGTACATCACTCCTCATTCATTCAACGAACATCTAAAAACACCTATTATGGCTTGATACCTTTCAGGTGTGATTTTGGATTTGGACATATGCTATGAACATGGTATTTATTCATATTTGTTGATTGAAGTAGTTTCCATGAGTAAGAAATGGGCAATAAACTACAGAGATATCAGTAAAAAAAATAACATCCAAAATCACCAAGAGTTTGCAAGAAAAAAACATGTCTGTGCAGGAAAGAAAGCCAAAGCCCTATGAAGCCAATTCCTCGTCAACATTTCTAACTCATTTGGGAAGTCAGAATAAGCTAAGGAAGTACTTCAGGTTTTCTGACAAACACTGAAGAATTTTTTTTTTTCCTGCTCTCCCTCCAATGCAAAACCATAAGCAAAAGCTTCCAAGGACCGAATAATTTTTTACCAGGTGCAGTAGCTTACACCTGTAATCTCAGCCCTTCAGGAGTAGCTGAGGCAGCTCGGGATTGCTTAAGCCCAGGAGTTTGAGAGCAGCCAGGGAAATATTGGCGAAACCTCGGGAAAACCTCTTCTCTCCAAAAAATACAAAAATTAGCCAGGAGTTGTGGCCCCACTTGGAGTCCCAGCTACTTGGAAGGTTGAGGTAGGAGAATCACCTGAGCCTGGGGAGGTGGAGGCTAGAGTGAGCCAAGATCATGCCACTGCACTCCAGTCTGGGCAACAGAGCAAGACTCAATCTCTCTCTCTCTCTTCTCTTCTCTTCTCTCTCTCTCTCTCTCTCCTCTCTCTTCTTTCTCTCTCTCTCTCCTCTCTCTCTCTCTTCTCTTTCTACCTCTCTCTCCTCTCTCTCTCCCCCCCTCCTCTCTCTCTCCTCTCTCTCTCTCTCTCTCTCTCACACACACACACACACACACGAATTTTTATAGAGAGACCACTGTGGAATCTACGGTTCAAGTAGCATAGTTAGTTACTGTTACTGTGGTGAACAGAATTCTCCTTTGCCTTCTGGTGTTACTCCAATTATGTGGTGACATTATCACATGGCAAAAGGATTTGCAGATGTCATTACAAATCAGTTGACCTTAAAATGGAGAGCTTATCCAGGTAGGCCTAACCCCATCACATGAGAGCTTTATAGGCAGAGCATTTTCTCCAGAAGAGGAAGTCAGAGATTCAAAGCATGAGAAGGATTCCGCAAGCCATTGCCAACTTGAGGATGGAGGGGCCATGTGCAAAGGCTCTAAGTGTAACGTCTAGAAACTAAGAGCAATCCCTGGCATCAGCAAAAACCAGGAATCTCGGTCCTACAGCTTCAAGGAGTTGGATTCTGCCAATAACCTGAATGAACTTGGAAGCATGATAAGATAAGAGTCCAGGCCAGATCATATCTTGATTTCAGCCTTGAGAGACCCTAAGTGGAGAACCCAGTTGAGCCGACCCTGGCTTCTGACCTACAAAACTGCAAAGTAATAAGAAGATGTTTAAAGCCACCAAATTTGTGGCAATTTGTTACATAGTCACAGTAAACTAACACAACTATGGAACTCCAAGCCCCAAAGCTCCAACCAAAGGAAGCAAGTCTTCTGATGTGAAATATGTGATGAAGATAAAGTGATGAGCATCCCAGATAGTGTCTATTCCTAACCACAGCTACGTAAAAAAAGGCACGGGTTCAGAGGGAAAAGTATGGGCCAGCACCATCCAGCTATCCAGTGATTTGCGGGATAGAGACTGGGGCTTGAGCTTCGGGCCTGGTTGAACCTAAAACCCATTGCATAACTTTTCCTTTCACACAGAAAGGCAGTATCATATAGTACCTAGGAATCTGGCTTTAGCTTTCTGTAATCTAACATACCCATTCACATACAGACACCTGATTTATAACAGAGGTGTCACATCAGAACAGTGGGAAATGCAGGACAACTGGATATCTTCATGGAAAAAAAAATGACATTGACCCTTTCCTCACTCCATTTGTAAGAATCGTTTCCAGGTAGCTTAAAGACCTAAGTGTGAAAAACCTATAAAGGTTTCGAAGAAAATATAGGAGAACATTTTTAGGAGTCTGGGTAAGGGAAGGGTTTCTTAAATACTACACAAAAAGCATTAAACATAAGAAAGTACTTAATACATTAAAAGTTAAAACTTCTGTTCCTCAAAGAACATCATTAAATGACTGAAAAGACAAGCCACACAGTGGAAGAAGGTATTCACAACATGTAGAGCTAATAAAGGAATACTTTCCAAATTACATGAAGAACGCCTACAAATCAGTGAGAAAAAGGAAGATGAGTCCATTTTTCTAAACATGCAATAGTCTTAAAAAGACACTTTACAAAAGGAGATATCTAAATGTCTAATAAACACATAAAACGATGCTGAATCTCATTATTGGGATAATGCAAATTAAACTACAGTGAAATAGCACGATATGTTCATTCTTTTAGCAAAAATTAAAAGTCAATAGCAAGTCTTAGTGAGGATGTGGTTCAGAACTCTCCTATACTGCTGTGGGAATGCAAGCTAATGCAGCCACTCTGTAAAACTGCAGTATTGTCTAATAAAGTTGAAGATACACGCACAAAATGACCTAGAAATTCCAGTCCAAAGTATATACCTTAGAGATATATAGTCTTAGATATACCAGGATACATGCCTAAGAATGGTTTTAGCAGCAACCAAGATGCCTATCCCACAGAATGAATGAATAAATAAATAGTGATATAGCCATTGATACATCAATGAAAACAAAAGAACTATAAATGTATGCTTAATATTGATGGATCTTACAAACATAATGTCGGGGATTAAAAGCAAGTCACACACAAAAATATGTAGTATAATTCCACTAATACAAAGTTTAAAAACAGACAAAACTAAACACAGAAGTTAAACTCTTAAAAAAAAAAGCAAGGAAATGATGACTCTGAAATTTGGGAGGAGATAGAGGCTGCCTCTGGAAAAAGATAAATGGGTGTCTTAGGCGGCTTGAACTGCCATAATAAAATACTATGAATTCAGTGGCTTAAACAACAGAAATTAATCTTCTCAGTTTTGGAGCCTAGGAATTCCAATATCAAGGCATCAGCTAATTCCTAGTGAGGGCTCGATTCCTGGCTTGCAGATGACGGTCTTCATGCCGTGTCCACACAGCCTTTCCTCTGAGCTCTCAGGAACAGAGAGAAAGAGAGAGAGAGAGAGAGAGAGAGAGAGAGAGAGAGAGAGAGAGAGAGAGAGAGAGAGAGAGAGAGAGGGAGAGAGAGAGGGAGGGAGGGAGGGAGGGAGGGAGGGAGGGAGGGAGGGAGGGAGGGAGGGAGGGAGGGAGCACGCTCTGACAAGGGCATGAATCCCACCATGAGGATCACTCCTTCATCATCTCATCTAACCCTAGTTATCTCCCCTCCCGAAGGCTCCATCTCCAAATCCTACATTGGGGGTTAGGGCTTCAACATAATACATTTGGGGGATTGCAAATATTCAGTTCATAACAGCAGGGCTTCTGGGGTGAGTGTTATTCCACAACTAGGTAGTGGTTGCAGATGTTCCCTTTTCAACCATTTACACACCATCTGTATGTGCTATACGACAACGGAAAGTCACTGCTGTGCAGATCTCGGCTAACTCAAGACTTTGCTCCTTACCGTAACCTTTACGGTTTTCAGCATGTCTTTCAGTCTCTTTGAGCCTTGACCTCCTCATACATAAAACAGGCATAATACCTACCTCATGGGATAGTTAGGAGAAAATATAGCACTTAGCCTGTGCATGGCATGGAGGTAGCCAATAAATACAAGTTTTAAAACACATTTCTTTCACCCATTTACTTATTAATTTTCACCCCTCATACTTTCACCAGTCTACTATGTGAGAAGCCCTGAGCTAAATGACTAAGGGTGTCATAGAAATGAGACTGTCTTTTCTCTTGAAACATGAGACTTGACCGCCCTCTGTCGGAGCCATGGAAAAAAATTCTTCCCAGGTTGAGCCTCTTACCCTTTATTTTTCCTCTCTAAAAGTATTAGGAAATCAAACCATTTCTTTCTAATGCAAAAATATTTTTAATATTATAAAATAAAGAGATAATTGTAAATCTGAACACTTGATATTATCAATGAATTCCTGTTAATTTTTATTTAGGTAAAATAATGGTACAAGTCAAGCGCCGTGGCTCATACCTCTAATCCCAGCACCTTGGAAGGCAGAGGCAGGTGGATTACTTGAGGTCAGGAGTTGGAGACCAGCCTGGCCAGCTTGGTGAAACCCCATCTCTACAAAAAAAAAAAATACAAAAATTATCCAGACATGGTGGCGCACATGTAATTCCAAGCTGCTCGGGAGGCTGAGGCAGGAGAATCGCTTGAAACCGGGCAGTGGAGGTTGTAGTGAGCTGAGATCACACCACTGCACTCCAGCCTGAGTAGAAGGGCAAGACTCTGTCTCAAAATAAATAAATAAAATAAAATAACGGTATCTTGGTTTTCTTTACTTTTTTTTTTTTTTTCCAAGAATCCCTGCTGTTCAGATCAGTGGTTCCCAACCTTTTTGACACCATAAACTGGTTTCATGGGAGAGAATTTCTCCACGGACGGTGGAGGGCTGAGAGGGGAGGCAGAGATGGTTACAGGATGAAACTGTTCCACCTCAGATCATCATAAGGAGCAAACAACCTAGACCCCTCACAGGCGCTGTTCACACTAGGGTTCCCATGGCCACAGGAGGTGGAACTCAGGCAGTGATGCTGGCTCATCCACTGCTCAATGCCTGCTGTGTGGCTCAGTTCCTAAACAGGCCACGGACCAGTACACTGCCTGGCTAGGGGCTGGGGACCCCTGGTTTAGGTACTTGCTGAACTATTTCCAGATGACATGCTATGTCTGGCCTATCAGTCCAAGTTCAACCAGAGAAATAGAGCCAGTAGGAGTTATATATGAGAGACGTATTGCAAGGAATTGGCTTCCGAGACTATGGGGCTAGCTAGGCAAGTCCTCAGTCCGTAAGGCAATCTGTCAGGAAGTGCAGGCTGGAAGCCTCAGGCATGAACTACCGCTGCATAAACTCACGGTGGAATTTCTTCCTTCTCAGAGAAGTCTCAGTTCTGCTCTTATGGACTTTCAACTGATTTAATCAGACTCACCCAGATTATCCAGGATAAATCCCCTTAAAAATCCGCTAGTTATGGGCAGTAACCACCCCCACAAAATACTTGCACAGCTACACCTAGATTAATGAATCACTGGGTGCTATAGTCTAGCCAAGTTGATACATAAAATTACCCAGCACTTTCACGAATTGATTCGAAATTACAGGGGAGGGGGAGAATTCAGAGGTAGAACTGGCCCATAGTTTGATGGTGATAGTCCTTGAGGTGGGGTGATGAGACACAGGGGTTTATTACAGTATTTTGTCTGCTGTTTTATGTTTACAGTTTTCTAAATAAAAGTTTAACAATATACTTGGAGCCAGGCATGGCAACTCATGCCTGTAATCCCAGCACTTTGGGAGGCCAAGGCAGGCAGATCATGAGGTCAAGAGATCGAGTCCATCCTGGCCAACATGGTGAAACCCCATCTCTACTAAAAATACAAAAATTAGCCAGGCATGGTGGCGCATACCTGTAATCTCAGCTACTCAGGAGGCTGAGGCAGGAGAATAGCTTGAACTGGGAGGCAGAGGCTGCAGGGAGCCAAGATTGTGTCCCTGTACCCCAGCCTGGGTGACAGAGGGAGACTCTGTCACAAAAAAAAAGAAATAAAGAAAAAAATGGAAAAGAAACAAGGCAAGTATTTAGGGACAGCTGCACTATTGTTTTCGTCAGGCATCAGGAAGACATACACTTTGATGTTTCTGTTCCATCAGCCATTTTTACCCAGAAATCTGTTTCTCTCATTATTCTTACCTCCCTCTATTTTCTCTCAGCTGCTTTCTTATTTTCTAAATAAAAGTAGAGTTCCAAGATGTCCATATTTTTATTTTATTTATCATCTGTTTGAGAGATGGGCTCTATGTTGCTGAGGCTGGACCTGAACCCCTGGGCTCATGCAATCCTTCCTTCTCAGCCTCCCCAGTAGCTGGGGCTACAGGTGCACACCACTATGCCTGGCAGGTTCCTGCTTGTGTCCCAACTTGGAAGCATCACTAGAACTTGACCTCTCACAGATGAAAAGGTGTTGTGATGAATACACATAAATACTGAGTGATGCACTTGAAAGATGGAGGAAGAGACAAGTCAAAGGACACAGGTGGCCACTGGAAGCTGAAAAGGCAAGGAAACACATCATTCCCTCAGAGCCTCCAAAAGGAATTTCTAAAAGCCAAAGCGCTGACTTTAGCCCAGTGAAACAAAATTCAGGCTTCTGACCTTCAGAACTGTAAGAGAATACAACTTGTTTTAGCCATTAAAAACAAATTGAAACAAAAGCTGACCTCTCACAACAGAGAGGAAGTCTTACCGCCTTTCTCCAGATTTCAGAACCATGGTCAGGGATTCGAATACACTATGAGAGTGACACGGGCTCCATCACACACTCCTCAGCCTCCCAAAGTGCTGGGATTACAGGGGTGAGCCACTGCGCCTGACAGCTGCAGGGTTTTAAAAGTGCATATTCTTCAACTCAACAACCACATTTGTAAAAATTTATTCTAAGGAAAACTTTTAAAATATGGACATTGATATTACAGATACATATTGAAATATTTATGGATACACTGATACTATGTCTGGGATCTGCTTCCCATAATCCTGTTTGGTGAGCATATTCACATTTTCTCACAAGGGGCTGTTAGGCACATATGGCTATTGAGCTAGTGCAGCTGAGATGTGCTACCAATGTAGAGTACACACTAGATTATGAAGACCTAGTACCGAAAAAAGTAAAATATGTCATTAGTAACTTGGAAACTGGTTATGTATTAATATAATGTTTTGGATATATTGAATAAAATAAAACGTGTTATTAAAATTAATTTCACAGGCCAGGCACAATGGCTTACACTTCTAATCTCAGCACTTTGGGGGCTGAGGTGAGGTGGGAGGATCACTTAAGCCCAGGAGTTCCAGACCAGCTTGGGCAACACAGGAGAGTCTGTCTGTACAAAACATTTAAAAATTAGCGACCGGGAGCGGTGGCTCATGCCTGTAATCCCAGCACTTTGGGAGGCTGAGGGGGGTGGATCACAAGGTCAACAGATCGAGATCATCCTGGTCAACATGGTGAAACCCCGTCTATACTAAAAGCACAAAAAGTTAGCTGGGCATAGTGGCGCGTGCCTGTAATCCCAGCTACTCAGGAGGCTGAGGCAGGAGAATTGCCTGAACCCAGGAGGTGGAGGTTGCAGTGAACTGAGATCGCACCATTGCACTCCAGCCTGGGTAACAAGAGTGAAACTCCATCTCAAAAAAAAAAAAAAAAAAAAGAAAGAAAGAAAAAGAATACCCCTTATAAAAAAAAAAAAACTTCCGTGAACCCACATCATGCTTAAAAATGTAAGAAAAAAAAACACAACAACTTCCAGAGAGAGAGAGGAAAAAACAAAACAGGCCACATACAAATGATCAAGATAAGAGTGGACTTAGCTTTCTCAACAGTAACTCTGGAGGCAACAAGCCAAGGGAGTAGTGGGAGTAATGCCTTCAACATTCTGAGGGAAAATCATGTCCAAGCTAGAGTTCTGTATCCAGCCAAATGATCAATTAGGTGTGAGAACAGAAGAGGCATTTTCAGACAGCTTCCTTTTACAGGGAGCTAACTGGAGGATGTGTCCCACCAAAAGAAGAGACTAAACCAAGAAAATGAAAGGCATGGACTCCAGGAAAAAAGGAGATCGAATGTGGGAGAAGAAGGGAAGGAAATCTCCAGCATGGCGATGAAGGGGTAGCCAGAAACAGCCAGAATGAAGCCACTCAGTCATCTCTAAGGTAAACATCTTGAATAAGATGAAGTTGATAGATAGAACTTTACATCTGGGCAAGGAGTGGTGGCTCATACCTGTAATCCCAGCACTTTGGGAAGCAACCTAGTGAGACCCCTGTCTTTACAATAAAAAAAAAAAAAATTAGCCAGGCATGATGATGTGTGCCTATAGTCCCAGATCCTCGGGAGCTCAGGAGGTCGAGGCTGTAGTGAGCCATGATTGCACCACTGCACTCCAGCCTGGAGGACAAAGTGAGACCCCGTCTCAAAAAAAAAAAAATGAGATATATTCATGCAATGGAATATTACTCAGCAATAAAAAGGATTGAACTCCTAATAACATGAATGATTCTCACAGACATAATGTTGAGCTGAAGAAAGCAGACCCAAAAGAACACATACTGTGTGATACAGTTTATACGAAGGCCCAGAATAAACAAGACGAGCCTATGGTGAGAGAGAGAGAGGCACAATAGTGGTTGACTCCAAGAAATGAGCTAATGAAGAGGGAACTTAATTCAGCCGCAGAAATGTTCTGTATTTTGGTCTGGATGGTGGTTATGAAGTGGTTCGTGCCTGTAATCTTAGCACTTTGGGAAGCTGAGGCAGGTGGATTGCTTGAGCCCAGGAGCTTGAGACCAGCCTAGGCAACAGGTGAGATCTCCTCTCTACAAAAAAATACCCTCCAAAAAATTAGCCGGGCATGGTGGCTGCGCCTGTAGTCCCAGCTACTTGTGAAGCTGACGTGGGAGGATGGCTTGAGCCTGGGAGGTGGAGGTTGCAGTGTGCTGAGATCACGCCACTCCCCTACAGCCTGGGTGAGTGAGACTCTGTCTCAAAAAAATAAAAAGTAAAAAATAGAAGGGTAACCTGTTGACAAGAACTTCCAGCCCAGGATTGTATACAAGAAGGTTGTTTTCTACGTAAGCAAAGCAGTTTCTTTCAACATTTTATGGTTTCTCCTAGGAATATGCCATTGATGAAATTATAGAAAAGTTTTAGGCCGGGCACAGTGGCTCACACCTGTAATCCCAACACTTTGGGAGGTCGAGGTGGGTGGATCACCTGAAGTCAGGAGTTCAAGACCAGCCTGGCCAATATAGCAAAACCCCATCTCTATTAAAAATACAAAAATTAGCTGGGTGTGGTGGTGTGTGCTTGTAATCCCAGCTACTCAGGAGGCTGAAGCAGGAGAATCTCTTGAACCCATGAGGAGAAGGTTGCAGTGTACTGAGATTGAGCCACTGCACTCCAGCCTGGGAAACAGAGCAAGACTCCACAAAAAAAAAAAAAGATACTTGGCTGGGTGCAATGGCTAATGCTTGTAATCCCAGCACTTTGGGAGGCCAAGGTGGGTGGATCACTTGAGTCAGGAGTTCAAGACCAGCCTGGCCAACTGGTGAAACCCCATCTCTACTAAAATTACAAAAATTACCTGAGCATGGTGGTACATGCCTGTAATCCCAGCTGCTCAGAGGCAGGAGAATCACTTGAACCCAGGAGGCAAAGGTTGCAGTGAGCTGAGATCATGCCACTGCACTCCAGGCTGGGTGACAGAGTGAGACTCCATCTCAAAATTTATATACACATATATATGTGAAAAAGTTTCAGACCCACATTTATACTCTCTGTGTATACCTCTGCTTAGGCTAATTTGTTCCTCAATTTGGTTTTTTTTTTTTTAATGCTGATTCTAAGAGAACACATCTAAAATAACATTTTTTCAGTTTTGAACATAATCCCCAGCTGGAGTTTTGTGACGTTGCAGGAACAAGCCCATGCTTTCCTGTATACATTTCAGTGACTACTTATGACTCTCACTTCCACCCTATTTCAACTGTGCTATTCCATATAAAGATTTACAGTTTCATTTCCTATGGCTTTCTGCTGCCCACACAACAGGTGTAAAGTACTAAAAACCCATTTCCTGATATTTGCTTTTGCTTTTTTCCATAGTAATAATTCTAGGACATCTGATTTTTAACAAGGCTCACAGCTGCCAGAAGTGGAGACTTCATTTCCCAGCATTGCTTGTTGGTGTGGTAATGAGGCTGAGTTCTGGCCAATGGGAAGGAAGTGGAAGTGTCCTGATGTGGCATCCAAGACCCTTCCTGAGAAAACGGTGGACACTCACCTTTTGCCCTTTTCCTTTATCCTGCTGTGAAGTGTAAGGGCAGGATCTGTAGGCCTGAAGTAGTGAGAATAAGAGCCACCTCATGGATGTTAGAAATGTAGAGAGTGAGCTGGATCCCTGAGCTGAGGGACCAGGCCAGCCCAGGACCCCTACAGAAGAGGAAAATAAATGTTTAAGCCACAGGTATTAGGAGACTCATTGCTAAAATTGATGCACACACCGGGCACAGTGGCTCAAGCCTGTAATCCCAGCACTTTGGGAAGCCAAGGTGGGTGGATCACCTGAGGTCAGGAGCACAAGACTAGCCTGAACGTGGTGAAACCCCGTCTCTACTAAAAATTCAAAAAATTAGCCAAGCATTGTGGTGGGTGCTTGTAATCCCAGCTACTCGGGAGGCTGAGGCAGGAGAATTACTTGAACCTGGGGGGTGGAGGTTACAGTGAGCCAAGATTACACCATTGCACTCTAGCCTGGGCAACAAGAGTGAAACTCCATCTCAAAAAAAAAAATAAATAAAATGAAATAAAATAAAATTGATGCACACTAACTCCCCTCTGTAGTTGTTTTCCAGATGCCTTTTCTTGGTCTGATGCCACCTCTAATGGGCCAGGTAACCAGAATTGAATGTAACCAGCTTCTTGTTCAGATGTGACTTTGTGGTTTTGTTCAAGCTTCCTGGGCTCTCCATGTCCTCCTCATGCTGAAGCTCCAATCGTGGATATAGCTTTGAACTCATTCTTTCAAAATGGTCGATAGAGATTTTTATTTTCAAATGCCCAAGGAGGGGCTGATAGAAAGGACTATCAACAGTTACTAGCCATTAAAATAATATTTAATTTTTAAAGTCTTAAGTTTAAAAACCTAGATTTTCTTAAACCTTTTATTTCAACTTATAAAGTTATTATTCTATTTTATAGGTAGTAATTTTCATGTAAATTCGAAACAATAACTAGCTTGCTCTATGATGAATGTTCAAATAAGTTTAAGAGATTAAATTTCCAGAAATATTAGCACCACTAAAAGTCATGATTAATTAAATCCTCTGAAAACTTTAAATCTACCTCATTAATGTCATATTGGTGGCAGCAGTGGCCCATCTAGAGTGGCCACTGCCAAGACATTGGCTGCAGCGTGGAGGCACGGCTGGGATTACACACTCCACCTGACAGGCAGAAGCCCCGCCCTTCCCAGGTGCCGCTGCAGCTGCTCAAGCCCGGCTGCAAACCCAGGTGTCTCTGTGCTCTTGGGGGCCCAGGAAAGCCCCCCTGCAAAGTGCCTGCTCCCGCTGCCTGGCCTCTCCCTGCTCCCAGTGCCCTCTGCAATCATGGAGCAAGGTTGGGGCCAAACCTGGGTACTGTCACAGCACAGCCAGGTGGGCACACTCAGAGCAGCGCTGCCACCTTGGCCCCTCCCGGACTTTGGGCACCGACAAGTACAGGAGGGAAGCCAAGCAGGGGCTGAGGGCAGATGAAATATGATGAAGGTGTTAGATGCTCTCAAACATTAGAAATACTTTAGTAAAAACTACTCAGAGATTAGTTACATTTAACAACAAAATGTTATTATTATGGGTTCGATTTACTTAATGATGGCTATCTATGTTTTCCTCTCGCCCAACTTTAGAAGTAGAGCCTGCATCACAGGTGAGCTGAGATGAAGGGTCAAATATAATTACCCACAGGTCAGATATCTGAGTCCAGGACACAGGATCCGGCTCCACATACATCACGGATGACTACCCTAGACACAACTTAAAACACAGAATACCTGTTTGCTATTTCAACAAGCTGCTCCAAACGTTTCAGACGGGATTTAGTTTCACAACTAATAAACTGCTTAACCCATGTAGTCAGCACATATGACTAAGGGCAAGCAATTAATGAGGCAACGTTCGAGGCACTTGGGTTGCAACAAAGAACAAGAAGTTTTCTGCTTTCCCAGAGATTAAATTTTAGCAGGAACAGAAGGAGGGAGGACAAGAAAACAATGGTGTGATAAAGGGATAAGTTACTTTGTGTTAGAATTGAAACAGGGTGGCCAGGATGGGCCTCACTGAGAAGGTGACATTTGAGCAGACTTGAAGGAGATGTGGGAGCCAGCCAGGCAAGATGCAGGAACCCTTGTCTGAGGGAAGTGTCCTAAGACAGGGGACAGTCATTGTGTGGACTCTGGGCAGCAGGTTGCTTGCCATACTGAAGAACAGCAGGGACACCAGCATGCTGGAAAAAAATTGCAAGGGGAAGAGTGACAGGAGACAATGAAAGAGAGGACAGGGAATCAGACTGTGAAAGACCTTGCAGGCCACTGAGAAGGGAGGTTGATGCCATGACGATCTGACTTATGTTTTAAAAGGATCTCTGACTGCTGTGTGGACAACACACTGTAGTGTGAAGGTCGAAGGAGGAGACTATGCAGGAAACTGTAGCAAGTATCCGTTGCTGCATTAACAAATACCTCAAAACGCTGTGGCCTCAAACAACAGCATTTCTTATCTCACTGCCTCTGTGGGTCAAAGCTCTGGGCACAATTTCGCTGAGTCCTCTGGCTCAGAGTCCTTCACAGGCTGCAGTCAAGTTCTCAGCCAGGGCTGCAGTCATCTCAAGGTTCCACTGCGGAAAGATCCACTTCCGGCTTTACTTGGGCAGTGGTCAGCAGGATTCAGGTTTTTTCAGGCTATTGCATTACCGTGGGCCTCAGCTCTTGTCTGGCCAGGGGGCCTTTCATTTTCTTGCCCTGTGGGCCTCTCTAAAGGAGAGCTCACAACAGGGCCGCTTGCTTCATCACAGCAAGCAAACAGAAAAGGGAGGGAGGCAGAGAAAGAGAAAGACACGGAGACAGACAGAGGTGTCACAGTCTTTTATAATCTCATCTGACAAGTATATCCACAACTTCATAGTCTATGCCTTAGAAGAAAGTCACTGGGTCCAGCTCTTTCTGAAGGGGAAGGGATGATGCAAAGGTGTGAGTACAGAAGGCAGAAATCATTGGAGGTCATTTTAGAAGTGTCCACCACAGAGGCTACTCAGTTATCCAAACAAGAGATGGTGGTGGCTTGCATAAGGTTGGTAGCAACAGGGGAGGAGAGTAGTCAGGTTCTCAATACAATTTTAAAGATAGAGCCAACAAGATTTTTAGTCTGACTGGATATGGGGTGTGAAAGCAAAACATCAGTCAGGTGCAGTGGCTCATGCCTGTAATCCTAGCACTTCGGGAGGCCGAGGTGGGAGGATCACTTGAGTTCAGGAGTTCAAAACCAGCCTGGCCAACATGGTAAAACCCCATCTCTACTAAAAATGCAAAAAAAAAATAAAAATAGCTGGGTGAGGAAGGGAACACCTGTAATCCTAGCTACTTGGGCTGAGGCAGGAGAATCGCTTGAACCCAGGAGGCAGAGGTTGCAGCGAGCAGAGATTGTGCCATTGCACTCCAGCCTGGGCGACAAGAGCAAAACTCTGTCTCAAAACAAAAGCAAAAACAAAACAAAACAAACAAATAAAAAAAAAACAAAAACAAAGAAAAAAGCGAAAGATCAAGGGTGACTTCAGGACGTCTGCTCTGAAAACTGACAGGATGGAGTTGCCATTGACACAGACGGGGAAGACAAAACAAGGGTTAGTGGATGGACAGGGAGGGCGGGGAGATGAGGAGCTCCGTGTCTGTGTGTCAAGTCTGCGATCTCCGACAGGTGGATGGATAGAGAGAATGTAGTACTTACACACGATGACGGGCTGCTCCTCAGCCAGCAAAAGAAAGAGGTTCTGTCATCTGTGACAGGATGAATGGAGCTGGAGATCATCACGTTAAGTGAAATAAGCCAGGCACAGAAAGACAAACATCACATGTTCTCATTCACTTGCGGGATCTAGAAATCAAAACAATTGAACGCAGAGATATAGAGAACAGAAGGATGGTTACCAGAGGCTGGGAAGGGTAGTGGGTGGTGTGGTGGGGGGAGCTGGGGATGGTTAATGCATACACAAAAAAATTAGGAAGAATGAATAAGACAGTATTTGATAGCACAACAGTGGGACTATAGTCAATAAAAATTCAATTGTACATTTAAAAATAACTAAAAGTATAATTGCATTGTTTGTAACAAAGAATAAATGCCTGAGGAGATGGATACCCCATTTTCCATGATGCAATGACTATGCATTGCATGCCTGTACCAAAATACATCATGCACCCCATAAATATATACAACTACTGTGCAAACACAACAACTAAAAATAAAAACAAATTGTAGTAAAATCAAAAAATAAAAAGTTTGAGATCACGATTGGACAACTAAGTATACCACAAGACTTTGAGCTATCTTTCAAGTTCCCTTTAATTATTATAACTTCTTTCAACTCCTAGGTTTGAGTCGGTGCAGTTTTATTCCTTGATTAGGATCAGTGCTAATTTCCTCAACCTAATTGGATCCACCTACCAACTTTACACCCTCAGTGGATTCTGCATGGTTAAGAGCATGGACTCTGGGTCTGAACCATGTCACTGATTAGCCATCTAAGGGGGCACATGCTATTTGGCCTCCCTGTCCCTGTTTCCTCACCTGCAAAGGAGGGATAATAATATCACCTCTATGCTAGAGGTTACATCTTGAGTGTCTGCAAGGATTAAACGATCTAATATTTGTAAGGCACTCAGAATGGTGGCTATTGTTATAAGTGCTATAAGGATTAGCTAGGGCCGGGCGCAGTGGCTCACGCCTGTAATCCCAGCACTTTAGGAGGCCGAGGCGGGTGGATCACGAGGTCAACAGATCGAGACCATCCTGGTCAACATGGTGAAACCCTGTCTCTACTAAAAATTACAAAAAAATAGCTGGGCATGGTGGTGCGTGCCTGTAATCCCAGCTACTCAGGAGGCTGAGGCAGGAGAATTGCCTGAACCCAGGAGGCGGAGGTTGCGGTGAGCCGAGATCATGCCATTGTACTCCAGCCTGGGTAACAAGAGCGAAACTCCGTCTCAAAAAAAGGATTAGCTAAACAAATGTTCTATTTGAGTAGGTGTGTGTGACTGGTTCTCAGCCACAATTCTGTAGTTGTTTGATAAAAATTTAAATACTGGTCTTCCCAAAACTGATGTTGTCTCTTGGAAGGTTTCTGACCAACTACAGATGCTTAGAAAATATGGATAAAGGTGCAAGGACTCCTTCAAAATTGGAATAAATATTTGAAAATACGGAATTTTTGTTAATTTTCAGATGTGATAATAATATCGAGGTTATATTTCTTTTAAAGAAATCATCTTGGGCTGGGAGCAGTGGCTCACGCTTGTAATCCCAGCACTTTGGGAGGCTGAGGCAGGTGGATCACAAGGTTAGGAGATCGAGACAATCCTGGTCAACAAGGTGAATGAAACCCCGTCTCTACTAAAAATACAAAAATTAGCTGGGCATGGTGGTGTGCACCTGTAGTCCCAGGTACTCGGAAGGCTGAGGCAGGAGAATTGCTTGAACCCAGGAGGTGGGGGTTGCAGTGACCCAGGATCGTGCCATTGCACTCCAGTCTGGGTAACAACAGCGAAACTCCGTCTCAAAAAAAAAAAAAAAAAGAAATCATCTTTTAGATACATACTGAGGTATTTATTGCTAAAATATCTGAAGTGTCTTTAAAACAAAACAGAAGAGAGAGTAGTAATTGAGTAGAAATGAAATAAGATTGGCCCTATGTAGATAATTATTGAGAAAGTGTAACGTGTACATGGGATTTTACTATATATACTATTCTATTTTTGTATATGTGGAAGTTCTTCATAATAGAAATGTTTTTGATGCAGGATCTATGCCAAGACAAACTTAAGCCCTAGTACTGCTTCCCTGGTAAATATTCGGTACAACTTGGGCTCCTAATATTTGTTCATTAATACCACAGTGACCTCTGAGACAGTGTCCTGCCGGTACAGAGATATACAAAACTCAGGTTTTCAGGCCCAACACTGTCCTTTTTACATATAGCTACTGCATTTAACAATGTTAATGCATTTAATCCTTAAAAAAAAAAAAGCCAAGATGT
This sequence comes from Callithrix jacchus, assembly GCF_049354715.1. Taxonomy (NCBI): domain Eukaryota; kingdom Metazoa; phylum Chordata; class Mammalia; order Primates; family Cebidae; genus Callithrix; species Callithrix jacchus. The sequence goes on from NC_133518.1 coordinate 78,253,216, forward strand.
AACACCTAACACCCATCCAACTTGTCTCCAGCTACAACCTTGCCTCCTACAGTCTAGGATGAGGAGGGCATTCTTAACCCAACAGCCTGTATCTTTAAAAACATGTCAGATCATGGCACTGCTCCATTTAAAGCGTCCACTGGCTCCCATCTCAAGAGTAAAAGCAAGTCCTTCCAGTCGCTTCATCTCATACTATCTCCCCCCCCAGTCACCCACTTCAGCCTCATTGGGCTCCTTGCTCTTCCACACGCATGCTGAGAGAACCTGCTGTTCCCTTTGCGTGGAAGTGCCATCGCCCAGACATCCACATGAATTGCTCACTCATCTCCTGAAGTTCTCTATTCATGTGTCACTTTTTCCTCAAGGCCTTCCCACACGTTCCTATTTAAAATAACTACCCTGTCCTCCTAGAGCAATTCCACCCTAGTTCTCTCCATCCACCTTTTCATTTTTCTGTGGCATTTACCACCATAGGACACACTATTTGTTTATTTTCCGTATCTACCCACTAGAATGTCTATTCCACGAGGGTAGAACTTTTGCCTGTTTCTTTCACTACTATGTCTCCAATGCCTTGAATAGTTTCTGGCACACACGGGGCGGTCAGTATTTGCTACATAAATTAATTCACGTTCATTCCTTTTAGACGGCGCCATGTCAGCATCTCTCCTCCCTGAATGTCCTCATCCCTCATTCTGCATCCTTGTTTACCACCATGTTCACTATGCTGCATTACCCAGCACCTGTCCCTGTAGTCATTCCTTTTGGGGAGAGCTGTTTCCATGGTGATACAGGAGCATTTCACCTGCTTAGCAGGCCTCTCAGAAAGCTCTTTGCAGCATGCTTCTATTTCTAGTGTTGTTAAGACTCCAACACACATGGAACTTTCCATTCCTATCCTGGAAAGCATTCTCAATCAGTACAGCTAGCGATGTGATTTGCCTGATGCTCTTCAGCAGTTCCGTAAGCAGGTTTATTTAAACAGACCTCTTTCGATGGACATTTAGTATGTTCTAAGGCTTTGCCTTTTTAGTCATGCACTCAAAATATTTATTCTACTCCAGACACTGTTGTAGTCACTTGGCACACACCAGTGACTCAACCCTGGGTTCCCAGTTTATATTACCCCACCTATTGTGTATGTTGTTGTAAAGAGTGTCAAATCTTGATTTTGCTTGCTGCTCTCTAGCTACTGACTTTGCAGTCCGTTGATGTGAAATATGTACAGAAAAAAAAAAAACGTGGCCGGTGCAGTGAGAGGCCAAGGTAAGAGGATCACTTGAGTCCAGGAGTCTGAGACCATGCTGGACAACGTAATGAAACCCTCATCTCTAAAGAAAATGTAAGAATTAGCTGGGCATGGTGGCATGTGCCTGTAGCCCCAGCTACTTGTGAGACTGAAGTGGGAGGATGATTCAAGACAGCAAGGCAAGGCTGCAGTGAGCTGTGGTTGCACCACTGCACTCCAGCCTGGGTGACAGAGCCAGACCTTAACTCAAAAAAAAAAAAAAATTTTTTTTTCAGAAACAACACTACCTCCTTGTTAAAGGGGAAGACCACACACACATACACACACACACACACACACACACATATAAACCCTATCTAGGCATTTGGAGTGTTGGACAAACCTGTACTACTGAGGAGTTGGGCACTGCATCCCAAGAGTCCTGACCCATTCCCGAGTCTATCAGCCCCTTTGGGAACAGGAAGTTGGAAGTGGGCAATCACTGAGTTGCTAAGATAACCTTCATTCGCATCTCACTCAGATTTCTGTAATAGGCCAATGTTCCTCTTCATTATTATTTCTTATTCCAGAGTGTGTCATTGCCTATGGTTTGTGAGTTTACTTCCTGCTTTGCAAAAGGAAAGACCTAGAACTTCCCCATTGATATAATGCTCAGAATACCTTCTTGGTATACCATCAGCATTCCTGGGTAAATACAAGTTCAGTTTGAGAAGAAAAATCTGCCTGGTTATTCGTCAGGCAGGAAAAACAAATACAAATAAAGATAACTGCAAAGTTAACAAGAAACTTGCTGCCAAGGACATGCTTAATCTAGAGTGTCATAATCACCCTCTGAGTGACTATGGCTTTTTCACTTTCTCACTGAGAAACCCTGTTATCTAAGATCAAAGACCCTCAGAAACTTGCTGTTTGAAATTTTCTCAGTAAGAATAAAACACCTTGCTTGGAGGGTCTAAGTCACTTTAACACAGAGACATAGCTTCAGTTTACAAGCCAGTTGCAAAGGTGCAGAAAAGAGGTTTTCAAAGAAACAGGACCACGGCTCCACTCTGCAGGCTAGGCCTCATGTTGACCCTTTTTCACAGTCCTGCTTTGCTTTGAGGCTATTAAAACTGTTTTAGTTAAGTTCGATCTAAACTTTACAATTCCTCAAAATCCTGTAATTTTATCTTTTCCTTCCTTTGGTAAAATGCCCCCATGGTGTCTCTGGTGTGCAATCTCCCTCGTTAAAAAAGGTCGATAGACCTGGTTTTGTTGACTACAGGTTTGTCTCTGGTGGTCTTAGGCTGACTAGGCTTGAACAGTCTTGCTCAGCTTCAGGATGCCTAAGACTGCAGATTTCAAAAACGGAAACAACAAACATCTGCCACTCCTAAATATAAATGCACCTGAACTAGGGTTGGTTCACTTCTCGGGAGGGTTATAGGAACAAGAAAGTCAGGGGTCTGCACAGCTCTTAGTTCGATTCTTGCACTGGCTTAGATTTCTTTTGCTTTGGGGCTTCAGGTAAATAATTTGTCTGCTAAATTGACGCCCCCATCCCCAGTGCCTCAACAACAACAACAAAAAAACCAAGACACGTCTAGTCAGCTGAAGCTGACAGAAATACAGGGTCAATCTGGTTACAGGTAGGCAGTGCTGGCTACGCCTACACCGCAGACACTGTGGGACAAAGGGACCTGCTACTGCTGTCCCCCTATCTGGGCCGCGGCACCAGTGCCCCAGGTGTACGCCCCACAGCAAGAACCCCAGGCTCCACGCCCTCCCAGCCCTTCTCATCCGTCCCTCGCAACGAGCGAAAGAAAAGGGGCGCGGCCTCGGGGCACGGGCGACGGCTTACAGGACAGCACACAGTACCAGCCGACGTCTCCTAAGCCTGAGCCCCTAGTACCCCGCCTCCACATTTAAAGCGGATGGCGCTCCTTGGTGATTGGAAGTCCGGCTGTGCCCTATTAGAGGCCGCAAACTACTGAGCGCGTCCAAAACGCCATATTTGTGCCTGACGTCATGCTTATGCTGCCCTTCCTGTGATTGAAGAACCAACCGGTTGGGTGTAGCAGACGGGATGTGGTTTTTCAAGCAGAGATCGAAGTAGCTGAGAGCGGACTCAGGGCGCCATCTTGATTCCTGGCATTACCCTCAAAGTGCCCTCCCTCTCGGTGATTGGACGAGTAGGGCGGGCCTTCCTGAGGCACACAACCGGAAAGGCTTGAAATATGTCTGGGAACTGTCATGGCAAAGACCATGACCTTAATCAAGAGGTAAAAGGTAACATCTCTCTGCACTGGCATGGGTAAAATCTAAAAAATAAAATATCACCACGATATTGGGAACCTGTGTGTGATGGTGTGTCCCTGTAGCCCCAGCTATTCCAGAGGCTGAGGCAGACCTGCTTGAGCCCCTGAATTCAAGGCTGTAGTGGGCCACAATCAGACCTGTGAATAGCCACTGCCCTCCAGCCTGGGCAACACAGCCAGACCCTATCTCTTTTAAAAAGGCATGGCCAGGTGCAGTGGCTCACACCTGTAATCCCAGCACTTCGGGAGGCTGAGGCGGGTGGTTCATGAGGTCAAGAGATCGAGACCATCCTGGCCAACATGGTGAAACCCCGTCTCTACTAAAAATACAAAAATTAGCTGGGTGTGATGGTGCACACATGTAGTCCCAGCTACTCGGGAGGCTGAGGCAGGAGAATCGCTTGAACTCGGGAGGTCGAGGTTGCAGTGAACTGAGATCACCACTGCATTCCAGCCTAGGTGACAGAGAGGGAATCCGTCTCAAAAAATTAAATTAAATAGAATATGTGTTTATGTGTAGATAGATAGATGTGTTCTGATGTGATGCAACAAGAACATAGCATTTCTACCAAAACTTCACTATCTGAATCGAATGAGGAAAACTCCAACAAACCCATGTTACAAATTTAACGGTTAAATCTACAACTATCAGTCAAAGACTAGAGATCTGATAATTAAATGCAATTTGTAATCCTCCATTATATCAAGAATATGGAAAAAAAGTTTTTTCCCGTTTGCTCCAAAGAACATAGGAGGGACAACTGATAAATCTGAATAAGGACTGCAGGTTAGATAATAGCAATATTAATTTCCTAATTTTGATAAGTCTATTGATGATGTAAGAGAATCTCTGTTGTTTGGAAATACCCATTTTAAGAATGTATAGATAGGCTGAGCATGGTGGCTTACGCCGGAATCTCAGCACTTTGAGAGGCGGAGGCAGGAGGATCGTCTTCGCCCAGAAGTTAGAGGCTGCAGGGAACCGCCACTGCACTGCAGCCTGGGCGACTGGGCGAGACCCTGTCTCTAAAAAAGAATGTAGAGATAAAGCGACATCATGTCTGCAATTTCCTCTCAAATGGTAGAATGACAGAGCAAATGCAAAATGCTGACATTTGTAGAATCTAGAAGGGTTTCTGGGAATTACTTGTACTCGTTTAGCAATATATTTATAAGTGTGAATTATTTTAAAATAAAAGGCTAACAAAGTTACTGAGATTAATTAAGAATATGAGGAGGCAACAGACCTAGTACTAAGCTATGAATAACCAACATTTAAATAAAACTCGGGAAATAAAAAGGAAGTCAAATGGCATGCGATCAACGGAAGACATAGCTTCCGTACTCTTAATCCTAAATTACTAAGAGGTGACGTTCCTGCAGCTCTCCAATCCAAATCAAAAAACAGTCTCGCCGCCCAACTTTGCGAAAAGGCAATTTAAATCCAGCCGGCTCCGCCATGTTTTCCCAGTGAGCTTGCGTGCGCGTGCATATGCACGCACGCACGCGTACGCACGCACCAACCAATCGGTGTCCACGTCGGAGTCTCACCGCAGGGGCGGTGCATTCTTCTACGCCTGCGCACGGTTGGGCGGGCCTCCTTCTTTCTAGCCTAACGCCGCCAACATGGTGAGTCTTACTATCGCGGGCTTCTGGGCTGGCGATCTTTCCTCTCTACCTCCGCCTCCGCTGGGAAGCTGAGGCGCGGAACGGCTCCCGGAGGGTCCTGGGAAGCACATGGTGAGGGTCCCTGGGCCGGCTGTGCCCCGGAATCTGGTACTTCCCGGACTGCGGCTGACGAGCGCGTGGAGGACCCGGCAGGCCTGGCGTTCTTTGGGCCACGCGTGCGCGCCTCGGCAGCTGGGGCTGGACTGCTGATGCGGCCCGTGGTCCGAGAGCCTTGTCCCGCCGCCCGGGCCTTGCGGAGCTGGGAGCTGGCAGGTGGTGGCGACGGGAACCGGGCTTTAGTTACGGCGGCGTCTCCCGTTTTCGTCCATTCAGGTTGGCGCCTGGCGCTCGGGCGTGTGTTTCCCTGCAGCGTTCTTCTTCGCTGAATTTAACCATGTCGTCTCTAGCTGCAGAAAGTGACATATAAACTAGCGAGTATTTTTAGATAAGTCTCACTGTCCTTTCTCCCCAAATTTTAGGTGTTCAGGCGCTTCGTGGAGGTTGGCCGGGTGGCCTACGTCTCCTTTGGACCTCATGCCGGAAAGTTGGTGGCGATTGTAGATGTTATTGATCAAAACAGGGTAAGTGTCATAGCTTTTTACTAAACGTGGTACTGGACGTGTGCACTGCAGCTGGCAACAATGATTGTCGCGATGACTGTAAGGTAAGTATGCTAGGGTAGTAACTTCATTTTACCATTGAGGAAACAGGCAATGTAGGGTAAGGGTTTTAAGCACAGCCTTGAGTTAGCTATTAACATTGAATTTTAGCTAGAGCCAGTTATGGGCTAAAACGCTGGTTAGGTTTAAATGAGTTACTAGATACGTAAAGTGAGTTTAGAACAGATCCAGCATATAGATAGCACGTGACTCAAATAGAGTAATTCTTGTCTTTTCTAAGCAATTTATTTAAATAGTAATGTGAGTTTGATGACCCTGAACGGATAAGTAATTGTACAGAACCATCTGACCATTTTAATTCTATTAGATTTTGCACTGAAGTTCTTGATGTTGGCGTTCTAGGCTTTGGTTGATGGACCTTGCACTCAGGTGAGGAGACAGGCCATGCCTTTCAAGTGCATGCAGCTCACTGATTTCATCCTCAAGTTTCCACACAGGTAATTATCCAGCAATCATCACCCCTTCCTACCATCCCCAGATTTTTTTATACTAGTAAAACTTTGTTTTAGAGTAAACGGTATGAAAGATTCAGAGCCATCCTGCAGAGGGTTTTACGTCATAGAAGTAAACAGGGATTACTTACTTTTAAAATGTCCTGGGTGTGCACACCTTTAATCCTAATACTTTGGGAGGCCATGGTGGGAGGATCTCTTGAGCTCAAGAGTTCAAGACCAGCCTGGGCAACATGGTGAACCCCCCCCCCCATCTCTACAAAAAATACAAAAAAATTAGATGGTCCCTTGGCAAGTCACCTATAATCCCCAGCATGGGAGCAGGGCAGGGGGGCGTGCTGTGTTGGGAGGATCACTTGAGCAAGATTGAGTCTGCAGAGAGCCCTGATCATGCCACTGCACTCCAGCCTGCATGACAGTGAGAGACTGTCTCAAAAAAAATAAAATGTCCTAAGGTCACCTTTCTACCTCGGTAATTTAGGGTTTTGCCTCTGTTCAGACTTGCCATCCTCCTTTCCCTTGGTCTCTGCGAAACTTTTAGGTTAAAGTAGCCATAATAAGTCATTAAGTAAGCTCTTAGTGTGTGTGTTACACAGTATTTTATATGAGAGGTTGTATCCCTGGCTTGCATTTAAATGAGGCAGCGAGTAGCATAGTGGTTCTTTTTTGACATATAAATTAAAGCACTTTGGTGGTTTCTGTACAGTTAATTCAACCCACAATGATGGTTGCAGTGGAATGTGTCCTATCACATGGCCGTTACAGATAAAGTAGATATAATGTAACTTTGCATGCTTTAAAATAGTCAAAAATGTATGCTGAGCACTACAGACGCTGCCTGACGTATATTAACACATAGTGGACTTTCAGGGACTGGGGGTCGAAAGCATGCCACTTGAACAACCTGGAGTGATCATGGCTGTGCAGCTGCTATGACATACCATGTTTGAAAGCACAATTGAGGTGAAGCTTGAGGATACATCAAAGTTCAAAGCAGTAGAAAATATCTGGTAACTTAGATTTTCACTAGGGACTCTTGTAATTCTGCCTTGGATTCTTGGACACCCTGGATTTTATTTTTAGGATGTTTGGCCATAAATTTTTACTGTAAAATTTAAAAAAAAAAAAGAACAGATGGCCGGGCGTGGTGGCTCAAGCCTGTAATCCCAGCACTTTGGGAGGCCAAGGTGGATGGATCACAAGGTCAAGAGATCGAGACCATCCTGGTCAACAAGGTGAAACCCTGTCTCTACTAAAAATAGAAAAATTAGCTGGGCATGGTGGCGCGCGCCTGTAGTCGCAGCTACTCGGGAGGCTGAGGCAGGAGAATTGCTTGAACCCGGGAGGCGGAGGTTGCGGTGAGCCGAGATTGCGCCATTGCACTCCAGCCTGGGTAACAACAGTGAAACTTCGTCTCTAAATAAATAAATAAGAACATTAATACCTTGTTTGTTAGGAGAACGAATGGGTTAGCTGGATTACATACCTGTAATCTCAACACTCTGGGAGGCCAAGGCTGGTAGATCACCTGAGGACAGGAATTAAGGCCAGCCTGGCTAACCCCATCTCCACTAAAAGTACAAAAATTAGCCAGGTGTGATGGGTACACCTGTACTCCCAGCTCTTCAGGTGACTTGAGACAGAATTGCTTGGAACTAGGAGGCAGAGGTTGCAGTGAGCCAACATTGCACCTGTACACTCCCACCTCGGCGACAGAGCAAGACTTGTCTTTAAATAATAAAAAAAGAAAATGAATGGTTTTCAGCACATTCCCTGCCAAAGTGGAATTATGTATGGTTAGAAGTGGGGTGGTTTTGGTTTTGGGGAACTTTTTTTTTTTCGAGAGACAGTGTCTCACTTGGTTGCCCAGGCTAGAGTGCAGTGGTGCCATCTCAGCTTACTGCAACTTCTGCCTCTTGGGTTCAAGCATTCTCCTGCCTCAGCCTCCTAAATCACTGGGATTACAGGCATCTGCCACCATGCCAAGCTAATTTTTGTGTTTTTAGTAGAGATGGGGTTTTGCCATGTTGGACAGGCTGATCTCCAACTCCTGACCTCAGGTGATCCACCCACCTTGGCCTGCCAAGGTGCTGGAATTACAGGCGTGAGCCACCGCGCTGGGTTGAGAGGTAGTTTTTAAATTCCTAAAATGGACTGGGCTGGGTGCAGTGGCTAACGCCTGTAATCCCAGCACTTTGGGAGGCCAAGGTGGAGGATTGCTTGAGCCCAGGAGTTGGAGACCGGCCTGGGCAATGTAGCAAAACTGTTTCTACAAAAAATGCAAAAATTAGCTGGGTGTGGTGGTATGTACTTGTAGCCCCAGGTACTTGGAAAGCTGAGACAGGAGGATGGCTTGAGCCCAGAAGGTTGAAGTGGCAGTGAGCCATGATCACTCCACTGTATTCCAGCCTGGGTGGCAAAGCAAGATCCTCTCTCAAAAAAAAAAAAAAAAATGGGACTGGATTACAGTTATGATTAAAATATGCTTGAAGTTACAAGCTCTTCTGGCTTACAAAACACAATAAAAATAAGTACATACTGTGCCAGATGTTGTCTTATGCAGACAAAGAAGTGTAACAGGAAGAGTGCTTTTCGAGGAACAAAGGAAGTGTCCTTGCTAGGGAGTGACTTCAAAGCTGATTCCTGACTCTGTGGTCTTGGCTTGTTCTAGTGCCCGCCAGAAGTATGTCCGGCAAGCCTGGCAGAAGGCAGACATCAATACGAAATGGGCAGCCACTCGATGGGCCAAGAAGATTGAAGCCAGAGAAAAGGTAATCACTTAGGGGCACTCGAACTCTGGCTTTTTCTTTTTTTGGCGATTTCAAGGTGTTGTGAGAGGGATAATTTTTATTTTTATTTTTAACAGAAAGCCAAGATGACAGATTTTGATCGTTTTAAAGTTATGAAGGCAAAGAAAATGGTAAGATGTAAGATGTGTACTTTTGTGTAGGTTAGCTTTAGATTAACACGGGAGCAGTACCCAAATCTTACTTCAAGCTGCCAGCCTCTTGGGAGCTTTCTGTGAAAAGGGAGAATTTACCCTCATTGTGCTTCCTGATGTTCTAATGGAACTGTTACCTTTATTTAGATTTAGTTGTAGGGGAAGAGACCACCTAATGGCCCTTTCTAAACCAGCATAATTTGAAGTTTGTTTTTTGTATACACAGTAAGTGCTTTCGTATATTGATAATTTTCAGAGGAACAGAATAATCAAGAATGAAGTTAAGAAGCTTCAAAAGGCAGCTCTCCTGAAAGCTTCTCCCAAAAAAGCACCCGCTGCTAAGGCTGCTGCTGCAGCTGCCGCTCAAGTCCCAGCTAAAAAGATGACCGCCGCAGGCAAGAGGGCTCCTGCCCAGAAGGCCACAGGCCAGAAGGCTCCTGCCCAGAAGGCCACAGGCCAGAAGGCAGCGCCTGCTCCAAAAGCTGAGAAGGGTCAAAAAGCTCCAGCCAAGAAAGCACCTGCTCCAAAGGCATCTGGCAAGAAAGCATAAGAGGCAGTTATACAGAGTAATAAAGGTTCTTTTCAACATGTTGGCAAATCTGTTTAAGTGTTTGGATTTAAAGCCTGTTGTTGGGGCTGGGTTAGGAGGCAGACTGATAGTAGGATTATAATAAACATTAATCAGTTCCTTAATCTCACGTTCTGCCCATACTTGGATGGATAGTGCACATTGCAAAGTCATAACTCATTTCATGAGGAATCATGATAACTTAGAACACCAAGAGGCATTTTTTTTTTCTTTAGGTCACTTTAGCTTCAGAACATTTTTTTCTATTTTACGAATATGTTTGCCCTAGATAAGTAAAGTGACAGCCTCTTGATGCCTAATAATCCAGCGGATTTTTAAAATTTTTTTTGAGACAGCCTTGCTGTGTCGCCCAGGCTTTTTTTGTATTTTTAGTAGAGATGGGGTTTTGCTGTGTTGGCCAGGCTGGTCTTGAACTCCTCACCTCAGGTGATCCCCCTACCTCAGCCTCCCAACCTGCTGGGATTACAGACGTGAGCTACGACGCCTGGCCTTTTTTCTTGAGGCAGCCTTTGATGCCTAGGCTGGAGTGCAGTGGCAAGATTTTGGCTCACTGCAACCTCCACTTCTTGGTTCAAGGCATTCTCCTGCCCCAGCCTCCTGCGTAGCTGGGGCTACAGGTGTGTGCCAGCATGCCCGGCTAGTTTTTGTATTTTTAGTAGAGATGGGGTTTTACTGTGTTGGCCATGCTGGTCTTGAACTCCTGAGCTCAGGTGATCCACCCACCTTGACCTCCCAAATGCTGGGAATAACAGGCGTAAGCCACCATGCCTGCGCAAATTTTCTTATAAAAAACAAGTATAAAAATCACAACACAGCCCCAGGGGATTCTGAGATCGAGTGCTCACGGTGGTCAGGCTATAGATTGGTTTTGTATGTTTTTAGGAAGACGTAGGGTAACAATACATGTAAGATGTACAGGGGCTCAATCCGCAAAGGAGACAACTCCAAGTGGGGAGTGCGGAGGGACCTTCTGGGTACATAGGTTGAGCATATTTCTAATCCAAAAAGTTTCAACAGCTGGAACTGAGCTGTGACATTGCAATTGGAAATCCTTAGCCTAGCCTCTTGGTGGGTTATAGTCATTGCAGTTACACAGCAGTGTGTAAGGAAGACATACTTAAGGATAGGTGCATATGAAGCATAAATGGATTTCCTGTATAGACCTAGGTCCCATCCCCAAAATGTCAACATCAGAACACATCTCATCCGAAGCATTTCAGATAAGGGATACTCAGCCTGTATATAGTAGACTGGACTTCTGGTTCTGTCTACTACAAGATTTAGATAATTTGGGGCAGTAAAAGATCCTGGATAGATTTGAATACTACAAAGCTGTACACGAAACAGCCTCGCTGTGTCTCCCAGGCCAGAGTGCAGTGGCACAACCTGCGCACTGTGACCTCCAACTCCCAAGTTGAAGCGATTCTCCTACCTCAGCCTCCTGAGTAGCTGGGGTTACATGCATGTGCCACCATACCCGGCTAATTTTGTATTTTTAGTAGAGACCAGGTTTTGTCATGTCAGCCAGGCTGATCTCAAACTCCTGACTTAAGGTGATCTGTCTGCCTTGGCCTCCCAAAGTGCTGGGATTACAGACGTTAAGTCACCATGCCCGGCCAGGAATGTGTTTTAAATGCTCATTTTCTAACCAAAAGCTGAATTCAAGTTTTACCGAGGTAAAGGAAAAAGCACGTTGAGTTGCTTGATAATAGGCAAGTGGTACGGTGTAATAAGGAAAATATGGACAATTTGGGATTACTAGTTCTACACTGAGAATCAAAACCCCGTCTCTACCAAAAATAAAAATATATAGCCGGGTGTGGTGGTGGATGCCTATAATCAATCCCAGCCACTTGGGAGGCCAAGGCTGGAGAATCGCTTGAACCCAGTGGGTGGAGGTTGCAGTGAGCCAAGATTGCGCTACTTCAGCCTGGGTGAAAAAGTAAAACTCCATCTCAGAAAATAAAAAAGAGAAAGATTAGCCAGGTGTGGTGATGTGTGCCTGTACTTGCAGCTTCTCAGGAGGCTGAGGTGGGATGATTCCTTGAGCTTGGGAGTTAAGAGAATGTAGTGAGCCACGATGATGCTAATGTACTCCAACCTGGGTGACAAAATAGTATCTTTTTTTTTTTTCTAAAAAAAAAAAAAAGTTTTAGGGGCAGCTATTCTCAAATCTGAAAAGGGAAAATAGCTAAAAGATCCAGGTGCTTCTGAAGGGTTTTGCAAAGCAGAACAATTCACATCCAGACTTGAGTTTTAAATCATCCTGTCTGCAGTGTGGAAAGAAAGGATTTGGAGGGGTCTATACTGGAGACCAGAGAAGACAGTAATCCAGGGGAAAGAAGATGCAGAGGAAGAGTCAGTGATGACTACCAGATGACTGAGTTGCTTGGGTGGATGCAAACTGGTGCATTCACTGAAGTGGGGAAACCCTGGAGGAGGAACGGGGGATGAGGGAAGGATGACGAGATTAATTTGGAACATTTCAAATTTTAGGCTCTTGTGGAATAATCAAGTAGAAATCAACAGGCAGTTTGAAATCCAGACCTCTAGCTCCAAGCTAGCTGCACAATGCCTGGCCAATAGGAGGCACTATTGCCATGACTATTAGTAAACCTGTACTGCACAAAGAGATATGGGAGTGAGTGTCTTACAGGAGAGATGTGAGATATGCAAGAATAATGTCAGCAGTAATATAGCGCTTATTTTGACTTCTTTTGGTACAGAACTGGACTCTGTCCATAAAAAGAATCAAACTAAAATATTTAAAGAGATTTGTTCTGAGCTAAATATGAGGACCAGTGACCCACAACACAGCCCCAGGGGGTCCTGAGATCTTGTGCTCAAGGTGTTCAGGCTACAGCTTGGTTTTATATGTTTTAGGAAGACGTAAGAAATCAATACATGTAAGATGTACGTTGACTCAATTCACAAAAGAGGGACAACTCCAAGTGGGGAGTGTGGGGGCACCTTCCAGGTCATAGGCGGATTCAAAGGTTTCTAGCTGGCACTTAGTTGACAGAGTTATTACTGAAAGACCTGGAATCGATAGAAGGGAATGTCTGAGTTAAGGAGTTTTAGAAACCAGCGTTCTTACTATGCAGATGAAACCGCCAGCTAGCAGGCTTCAGAGAGAAACGTTTGTAAATGTTTCTTATCAGACTTCAAAAGGTGCCACACTCTCTTAGATCCAGATTCTCTCCTGGATCAAGGAAAAGACCTTGAAAGTGAAGGGGACTCTTTACAGGATGTAGATTTTCACCACCAGCGACAGCTTTACAGGGCCATTTCAAAATATGTCAAAGAAATATATTTTAGGGTAAAATACTTCCATTTCTTTCAGGGCCTGCTAGCTGTCATGTGAGACTACAGAGTCAGGTTGGAATTTGGTGTCTTATTGCTATATAGAGTTTTAGTCAGTCTCGAGATCTCTGTCTTAATGCTAATGCTGATCTGTAGTTCCTGAATTCCAAGTCCAGCCTCTCTACTTCCCATCAGATTTTCTTTGGAATGCTTTTGGCTGAGAGCAGTGGTCCATTCAGTTAGAATTTTATTTTTGGTTTACAAAACTGTTGCATGAATTGACTCAGTTAATGCACTGAGTTTATAAATTACAAACTTTTACCATTCTCAAACGAGTTGTGTATGACTTGAGCAAGTCCATACAGAGTGGAGCCAGGAACGCAGCCAGCAAGAGTGCAGACCCCATGGTCTTAGGTCACAGTCATTAAGTGGGAGACAGGGGCTATAAAGCCATTGGAAGGTTGTTAGGAATTAAGTAAATTAGGTAAGAAGTTAGGAATTAAGTTAATTACGTTAGGAATTAATTGTTTTTGTTTTTGTTTTTGGAGACGGAGTTTTGCTCTTGTTACCCAGGCTGGAGCGCAATGGCGCAATCTCGGCTCACCGCAACCTCCGCCTCCTGGGTTCAGGCAATTCTCCTGCCTCAGCCTCCTGAGTAGCTGGGATTACAGGCACGCGCCACCATGCCCTGCTAATTTTTGTATTTTTAGTAGAGACGGGGTTTCACCATGTTGACCAGGATGGTCTCGATCTGCCGACCTCGTGATCCACCCGCCTTGGCCTCCCAAAGTGCTGGGATTACGGCGTGAGCCACCGCGCCCGGCCGTCATTTTTGTATTTTTAGTAGAGACGGGGTTTCACCTTGTTAACCAGGATGGTCTCGATCTCTTGACCTTGTGATCCACCCGCCTCGGCCTCCCAAAGTGCTGGGATTACAGGCGTGAGCCACCGCGCCCGGCCGTAGGAATTAATTGTTAAATATGGAGGAATTTATCATGTAGTTGGGGTACCAAGCCGTAAGAGAAAATAAAAAACCAGGCGCGGCCGGGCGCAGCGGCTTACGTCTGTGAGGCCGAGGTGGATCCGCTTGATCTCAGGAGTTCGAGACCAGGCTGCGCAATATAGCGAGATCCCCAATTTCAATAGAAAATAGAAAACAAACCAGGCGCAGAGCGATTGTGGGGAAGGCAAGGCAAGGGTGGGAGTTTGGCTTCGGGGGGACCATAGAGAAGGGCCAGCCTCCCGGCTTCCTAGAGAGGCAGTAGGGACCGACTGCCGGCCGCTAGTGCTTCTGCCTTGGCCACCTGGCGAACGCTCGGGTAGAGTTTCCTGGTCTTCCCTCTCTCGGCCACCTGTTCTGGAGGTCGGGCGTTGGGCCCTTGCAGAGGTCGCCCGAGCCTGGGCCCAGCACCCCGTCCTCAGATGCAATCGACCTTGCCGCTCTGAAGAGCTGGCCTGATGTCCTCTGGGCGGCGGTATTCATGGGGAGGATGGGAGCTGTGACTATAGGGTCCCCTGCTTCCTGGGGTGGAGCGTTCAGATCCCGGTTAGGTCTTCGGTCAGCATCACCCACTGGGACATTGAGCGTCTCACCCTTGTCACCCAGGGCTAGGTCACCACTTACATTTTGTGTGCAGCCTGTGGTTTGTTTAGGGGTCCCCGTTACATCCTGCTCTCTCTCCAGAGACTTGTTTTGGATTGCCATGATCCCTAGCAGCATTCAGTACAAACTATTTAGTAATGTATTCATAGTGGGGCCAAGAATATTTTTTCTAAACAGCCACGAATCCACTGCAGTACCTGACTCGTATTTTACAGATATTCTTTCTAGAGTTTCCAGTGTCACCAAGCAGATCCACAGGAGAATATGCAGAAGGAGCATTTGCAGCATCCCATGAATCAGTGGAGAGGGTGAATGGGAGCAGCTACTGTGCTAAGAACATCTGCAGTGCTAATGGCAGGAGACAGAGGGAAGAGGTGGAAGTGTAGGAGACAAGACAGTCTCACTGAGGTTCTCTCTTAGCTCCACAGGTTCTTGCTTTTCCAAACCTAGAGGGCAGTGCATGAAGCCAGGGGTCATCAGCCATGCTCCAGACACTGTGGTTCCAGGTGAGCAGAGCTTTCTTTCAGCTTTCCATACTCAGAACAGATTTGGAAAGTCAGCACAGGCCTAGAAGCCTGACTTGGACAGTCCCATGCTCAGTTGACCATCCTTCATAGAGTATGGCAAAAGAGTATGCGAGGGGTTTGATGATGAGAGTTGGTGAATTTGAGAGGGTCAGGTAGGTTGGAAATGAAGGAATTAATTATCCTAGAAAGTGAGAGTCTACATCCACAAGAACTGAAAGCGTGGCCTGGAGATGAGCAGCTTTTGCATTATAGAGGGTGCTTGTTAGGCAAAATGTCTGATCTCCTGAATCAGAACCTACATTTTTACTAAATCTGGAAAATTAAGGGGCAAATTAAAATTTGAGGAGTGCTTGTCTGCGTCACAATACACAAAGAAAAGACACTTCTGAGGTTAAATAGACACTTCCAAGGGAGGAGTTTGCCCTGCAGACCATTCAGCGAAGGCAGAACTGGAAGTATTTGGAAGGTGTGGATTGATGAGGGAGGTGTATTTTTAGAGGAATGATGAGTTTGGAGCTGAAGCCAGTGCCTTTAGCTCAATGCGAAGACATCAGTCTAACCTCTGTGAGACTGCAGCCTTTCTTGGCACAAATTCATGTAGCATTGGGAACACTTGTCCCTCCAGAGTTCTTGGTGGTAGTTGATGGTTTTACTGGGTTTTTCTCCAGTGTCCTAGATCGTGTAATGAGAAAGCTGAGTTTATCATGTAGCGGATGTAACATGTAACGAGAAAGCCCCATCCCAAGGACTGAAAAGCAATGTGTGTGTCCTTCTTTTTGGGGATATTGGACCATCCACTACTGTTGGAGCACTTTGGCAAAAATTTATTCTTGCAAGTCAGGAAGTGTTTAAATATCTGTGGGGGTAGGCTGTGCTTTGCGTGAAGTGCAGTAATCACTTAGGATTAGATTCCACAAAGAGGACCCCAAGTGACAGTGGATTAAACAAGGTAAACGCTTCTCTCCCATACAGAAGTGTCTAGAGTCAATCCAGGGCTAGTGTGGATGCTCTCAGGCCCTGTCTTTCTGCTCTACCGTCCTAGCAGCATTTCATATGTTCTAGGCCACTTTATTGTCCAAAGTAGCTGCTTGATCTCTAGCCATCGTGTGTGCCTTCCAGCTAGAAGAGGAGCCGCCAAAAGAACATGAACCTCTCTTGTAGGAACCTTCCCATAATTCCCCAACAATATTTCTAATTGCATTTCATTGGCCCCACTTGGTTGCCAGGGCTGAGTGCAACCTCAGGTATAATTAGGGTTCCAGTACTAAGAAAGAAAGGGGGGGTGTGCGCGCACACACCCACACACACACTTGTCAGTCTTTGCTACAATCTCTAAGAGGAACATTTGTCACTTAGAATCTTCTAGGAAGTTCTTCCAATCTCATTTGTGGTTGTAGTAAGAGCTGAGATTTATATGATATCATGTGCCAGGTGATATCTTAGTGCTTCACAGATAATAATTTATGCCATCCTTGTAAAAGTCCTATCAAATAGTTATTATTATCGCAGTTTTACAAATGGGGCAGCTGAGGTAGAGAAAGTTTAATTGTCTCATCCGAGATTAACAGCTGATGCGTATTAGAGATGCTATTTGAACCTAGGGAGTCTGGCTTAGAGCAGGGCTTTTCAACCTTGGCAGCATTTACATTTGGGCCAGATAATTCTTTGTTTGTGCATTATGGGATGTTCAGCAATAGTCCTGGCCTACTATCTACTAGATGCCAGTAGCTCTACTGTTACCACCACACTGAGCTGTGACAACTAAAAATGTCTCCAGACGTTGCCACCTACTCCCTGGGGGACAAAATGGCCCCATGTTGAGGACCACAGCTCTAACTTCCGTGCCATTCGCCACTATGTTGTGCTGCCTCTGTAACCCACTTCCAGAGAAGGGAGTCAGCAGCCCCACTTAATGAAGAAAGTGAGTGCAGGTAAAGGACAGAAGAAGGGTGACCACAGAGAGAGCAGGATCTGAGGAAGCTAAGTGTTTCAGAAAGCAAGGAACCAAAGGATGCGCTGATAATCAGAGCAGTGTTTCAGAGGCATGGAGATGTGAGGCCCGTGTTTCCAGTTGCTGACTCTGAAGGAAGTCAGACAAGGGTGTTAACAGCTGTATCTATTCCGCACTGTCCAGTAAGGTACTCCCTAGCCACATGTGCCTATTTAAATTAAAATCAATTAAAAAAACATTCAGTTCCCCAGTCACGCCAGCCACATTTGAACTTCCTGGTTAAGGGGTTTTATCTGATTACTGTATAATTACTGTTTCCCTTTTGGAACTAATAAGCAGTCTATGAGAAGACATTTAAGATCATGCAAATATTCTGCTTCTCATCAAAATTTCCTCCTAGATTTAGCATCCATTGATGATTTTTGTTGTTGATGATCTTTACAATGAGGACTGCAAATCTTCTAGTACTTCATGTTATATTTCTTCACTCGGAAGAGACTTAAGTACAAAGAGAAGCTTGTTGACATGATGGACTGAGAAAGACTACAGTGTGAGTCAGAGAGATGTTACAGTGGGACAAATTTATATAAAAGTGGTCAGCCCATTTTGACATTTTTGCTTCCATATACACCCTTGTAATAAATACTCAAAGAGGACTCGTTTTAGTCTATTTCAAAGTGCTTAATAATGCTGATTCCCATCAAATTCTTATTTCACAGATGTGCTATAATGATTGAGCAAATTGGTTTAAAAGTAACTGACACAGGGACAAAGCTCTAAACAGCTTGTGATGGTTTCCTTCTTCTTTGAGAAGCTGGAGGTGGTTTTAATGGGAAGCAGAAAGAGAGACACACAGTGAAGAGGACAGCATTGGCTGGGCGCAGTGGCTCACGCTTATAACGTAATCCCAGCACTTTGGGAGGCCGAGGCAGGCAGATCGCCTGAGGTCAGGAGTTTGAGATCAGCCTGGGCAGCATGGTAAAACCCCATCTCTACTAAAAATACAAAAATTAGCTGGGATATGGTGGCGGGCATCTGTAATCCCAGCTACTAGGGAGGCTGAGGCAGGAAAATCACTTGAACCTGGGAGGTGACGGAAGCAGTGAGTGGAGATGGTGCCATTGCACTCCAGTTTGGGTGATAGAGCTGGACTCTGTCTCAAAAAAAAGAGGACAGCAGTGGGCAGATCTCTGCAGAAGGATGGGAGCTTGCCAACCTGTCCTGGAGTGAAGTGTGTTAGGAGACAAAGAAGTAACACTGCACATCACCTTCAAAGGAGGAAGAAGAATTTTTTTTTTTTTTTTGAAACAGAGTTTCAGTCTTGTTTCCCAGGCTGTAGTACAATGACACAGTCTCGACTCGCTGCAACCTCCGCCTCCTGGGTTCAAGCGATTCTCCTGCTTTAGCTTCCTAAGTAGCTTGGATTATAGGCATACACTGTCACACCCAACTAATTTTGTATTTTCAGTAGAGGCGGGGTCTCTCCATGTTGGTCAGGCTGGTCTTGAACTCCCGACCTCCGGTGATCTGCCTGGCCCAGCCTCCCAAAGTGCTGGGATTACAGGCGTGAGCCAACATATCCAGCCACGGGAGAACTGTTAATAGCTTCTGATAAGGCAAGATGATAGAAAGGGGAGAAATATCCAGGATAAAAGGAACCTTATCCCCGTGAAATCACCCCCTATCTGTAGCAGAAGACGTAGAGGAGGAAGACCAGAAAGAAGCTGAGTGGAAGGCCATGATAGGTGCTTCAGGATGGATGGAGGCAGGGTGAAAGATGGTTACATGCTATGGCTGATTTAGAAAGCATGCCAGAAAATATACCTGGCCTGTGGAACCAGCCATGGGTTGACGTGATCACCAAGCAGAGAACAGCAGGTGCTGGGCTGTGCGCTTAGGATGATAGTATTAGGGCCGCAGAGGTATGCACATGGAAAGTTGGAATGCTGACTCAGGGCTGTCCAAGCTGGGGTGCTGTGAGGCTCTCCTTGCCAGTACAAACCTTCCGTGGGGCTCAGTGCCATGGATTCCAGGAAATTTATCCCTTTCCTGGAATTCAGGCCTCTCCCTGTGTTCTTACACAGGGCTCGAGCAGGAACTTGTTTCAGAAGCCAGTGACCTTTGAGGATGTGGCTGTGTATTTCACCCAGAATGAATGGGCCAGCCTGCACCCTACTCAGAGGGCCCTGTACAGGGAGGTGATGCTGGAGAACTATGCAAATGTAACTTCCTGGTGTAAGTCCTTCTTTCTCTCTGAAACTCGGCTTCTGCCCTTGGGGACTACTAGATTCCTCCTTAGCAGATCTAGGATCTCGAATACCATCAGAATTGTTGCCCTATGGGTTGAGCTCCCAAATCCCCTGTGCCAGGAGTAGCTGGATGGAGAAAGAGCTGGGTTCACTTAGGTGTCTAACAGCACTTTCCTCTTCCCTGATTCCTAATGGAGACTTAATGCAGGGGGGCTTTCCTGGGTACAGAGAGAACTGAGAAGGTTCCTGGTGCACTGCCTTCATTCCTTCCATCTTCCAGTTCCTGGGAGCTGATTTTGGCTCTATTGACTATCTGTGAGTCCCCTAGGGCCCTCGTGTACACCCCTCCAGAAACTGTGGGAGCTTTCTGTCCTCTTAGAGGCCAGAGCAAGCTTCAAGCCCTTCCTTAGATTCTGCAGATTCACTTCTCTCTGATTTCACTTAGTCTGGGGCATCCTCTTTTATTTTTACCTGGCAAAGCAGAGAGAGGAAAGTCACTGGTGATTCTCCTCAGCCTCCTGTTCCTTTTGTTTCTCCTCTAGCAGCATTTCCATTCCCCAAACCTGATCTGGTATTCCAGCTGGACCAAGGAGAGGCAGCCTGGGGCCCAGACCCCTGCACACTTAGTGGGGAGAAGCCCAGACCCCTGGACACTTAGTGGGGAAGAAGCCCTGAGAGGCATAGGTGAGCGGGAAAACCCACCATCCTTCATTCTAGCTTTGGGGCCCAGACCCCTGGACACTTAGTGGGGAGAAGCCCTGAGAGGAAAACCCACCATCCTTCATTCTAGCTCTGGGGCCCAGACCCCTGGACACTTAGTGGGGAGAAGCCCTGAGAGGAAAACCCACCATCCTTCATTCTAGCTTTGGGGCCTAGACCCCTGGACACGTAGTGGGGAGAAACCCTGAGAGGCCTGTGCACAGGTGAGCAGGAAAACCCACCATCCTTCATTCTAGCTCTGGGGCCCAGACCCCTGCACACTTAGTGGGGAGAAGCCCTGAGAGGCCTGTAACCTACCATCCTTCATTCTAGTTCTGGGGCCCAGACCCCTGGACACTTAGTGGGGAGAAACCCTGAGAGGCCTGTGCACAGGTGAGCAGGAAAACCCACCATCCTTCATTCTAGCTCTGGGGCCCAGATCCCTGCACCCTTAGTGGGGAAGAAGCCCTGAGAGGCCTGTGCACAGGTGAGCGGGAAAACCCACCATCCTTCATTCTAGCTTTGCCTCCACCTTTCTGTTAACAATTTAGCATGAAAAAGGTTCTTCTTTGTCCTATGATGGTTGTGGGGATGAAAATAGTCAAAGAAGTGTTGCTTACCAGAACTTCATCCCCAAACTAGAAAAGACCAGTCCAGCCATTTTATTTTCTGCCATTTTTATTTGTAAAGCTAAAGGATTTCAGGCCAGGTGTAGTGGCTTACACCGATATCCTGGCACTTTGGGAGACCAAGGTGGGAGGGTGCTTGAGTCCAAGAGTTTGAGACCAGCCTGGACAACATAGCAAGACCCTGTCTCTACAAAAAAAACCAAAAAAATTAGCTGGGCATGGTGGCATGTGCCTGTAGTGCCAGCTACTCAGGAGGCTGAGGCTGGAGAATCCCTTGAGCCAGGAGTTTGAGGTTGCAGTGAGCTAGGATCACACCATTCTACTCCAGCCTGGGTGACAGAGCAAGACCCTATCTGTAATCTATCTATCTATACATATACATACATATACATATACATATACATACACATACATATACATATATGTATATATTTCAGACAGACTTCTGTTGGTTGGTCAGCTCAGGAATATAAATACAATATAGTAAGAACTTGGTTTTCTTTCTTTTTTTTTCTTTGAGACAGAGTCTCGCTCTATTGCCCAGGCTAGACTATAGTGGCGTGATCTCGGCTCACCACAACCTCTGCTTCCTGGGTTCAAGTGATTCTTCTTCCTCAGCCTCCCAAGTAGCTGGGACTTAAGGCACACGCAACCATGCCTGGCTAATTTTTGTATTTTTAGTAGAGACAGGGTTTCACCATGTTGACCAGGCTGGTCTCGAACTCCTGACCTTGTGATCCACCTTCCTTGGCCTCCCAACATGCTGGGATTACAGGCATGAGCCACTGCACCCAGCCACGAACTTGGCTTCTTATTGATTAACTGACTGATTGATTGAGACAGAGTCTCACTCTGTCGCCCAGGCTGGAGTGTAGTGGCACTATCTCAGCTCATTGCAACCTCTGCCTCCCAGGCTCAAGCGATTGTCCTGCCTCAGCCTCCCAAGTAGCTGGGATTACAGGCGCCCACCACCATGCCCGGCTAATTTTTGTAATTTTAGTAGAGAGAGGGTTTCACCATTTTGCCCAGATTGGTCTTAAACTCCTGACCTCAAGTGATTCACCTGCCTCGGCCTCCCCAAGTGCTGGGATTACAGGTGTGAGCGACCGTGCTCAGCTAGAAGTTGTTTTTGTAAGAACATGTGTGTGTGTGTGTGTGTGTGTGTAAAACTATATATCTAAGTGGAATTTTTCTGAATTCCTAAACACTGAATTTTACATTGGCTTTTGAAAGAAAGCTTGTTTCTATATTGGGAATAAACAGTTTTCTTTTATGAAAGATACTGAATTGAGATAAATGTAAAGACCAATCAGAGATTTGATATACAGCCTTCCTCATTCGATTGCTCGGTTCTCATATTCCGTCAATCTTGTATGGTATTCGGAGCCGCTATAAGGCAAACGCTCCTTTCTAATTCCCCCACTTCTGCCTTAATCTGTGCCTTAAATTGACCAGCATTTGAGGTGATCCAGCGGCTTTCCTGGCATCCTTCCTGCAGTCCTTAGTGTCGCCTCTTGCCACAGGTGCACATGGTTGTTTAGCCAGAAGAATCACATGAGCACCTGAAGTGTGCCTAGGGCAACTGAGGAACTGAGTTTTTGATTTTATTCCATTTTAATTCATTGACATTGAAACAGCCACATGTGGCTAGTGGCCGCCTTTTGGGAAGGTGCAGCCTTGAACACTGAAAAGAGCAGCCTCAATCTGTCTTATCTAGTTTATGGAGTAGTAAACTTCAAACTCTGGTATGTATCAGAATTACTTGCAGAACTTATTAAAACACAATTGCCAGGTGACACCTCCAGAGATTCAAATTCAGTAGACTGGGGCGGGCCTGGGAATTTGCATTTTGTTTTTCAAGATAGGGTCTTGTTATTTTGCCTAGTCTGGTCTCAAATTCCTGGGCTCAAGTGATTGTCCCACTTCAGCCTCTCAATTAGGTGGGACTACTGGCACATGCCACCAAACCCAGCCCCAGTGATTTGCATTTCTAAGAGGTTCTCAGACGATGCTGGTTCAGGGACCACCATTTGAGACCACTGTTCTTGAACATTTAGAACCATATTCTTTAAACTCTGGGTCGCAACTCATCAATAAGTTGTTACCAGCATTTGAAAATTAGATTAGACTGTACTAGCTATAAATAAAGTCTAAAATACTATAAAGCCTATTGTGAATGCATCACTTTTTTTTTTTTGAGACAGAGTCTTGCTCTGTCCGCCAGACTGGAGTGCATTGGTGCGATCTCGGCTCACTGCAATCTCCATCACTCAGGTTCAAGTGATTCTCATGCCTCAGCCTCCCAAGTAGCTGGGATTACAGGTGCCTGCTACCACGCCCAGCTAATTTTTTGTATTTTTAATAGAGACGAGGTTTCACAGGGTTGGCTAGGCTGATCTTGAATTCCTGACCTCAGATGATCCGCCCACTTTGGCCTCCCAAAGTGCTGGGATTACAGACATGAGCCACCACGCCCGGCGTGAATACATCGCTTTTTTTTTTTTTTTTTTTTGGGGGGTCGGGGGAGGAAGGCAGGAAGGGAGGGAAGAAGGACGGTAGGGAGGAAGGAAGGGATGAAGGAAGGAAGGAAGGAAGGAAGGGAGGAAGCGGGGAGGGAGGGAGGGAGGGAAGGGAAGGAAGGAAATCAAGCAATGAGAGAGACATTGCCGACCTGGATCTAGAGGTTTACAAGTTTATTTTTTTTTTTTTTGAGAGAAGGAAAGAAAAAAAAAATAAGTAAAGGAGAGGAAGAAAGAGGAAGAGAAAGAGGGAGAGTAAATGGAAATATTGCTTTATTTTGAAAAAAATTGAGTATTAATAATGGCCAATCAATGTTTCATTTAAACTTATGGGTAGGTGTGATGTGGTATTGACAAGAATGTATATTTTGTGTATTTGAAGTGGAGAGCTCTATGAATATTTATTAAGTTTACTTGTTCCGGATCTGAGTTCGAGTCCTTGATATCCTTATTAATTTTCTGTCTCATTGAATCTAAGTCTCGTGTCTGGGTGTTAGGATCGTTAGCTCTTGTTGTTGCATTGATCCTTTTACCACTATATCTTTTTTGCTTTAAAATCTATTTTCTCCGATACGAGAATTGCAACTCCTGCTTTTTATTTATTTATTATTTATTTTTGACAACTTAGAGTGGAGCATGAGTGAATTAATGGAACTAAATAATACAATACAGGAACTCCGAGAAGTATGCACAGGTTTAAACACTCGAATTGTTCAAGCAGAATAAGGGATATCAGAGGTCAAAGTCCAACTTAATGAAATAAAACGTGAAGAAAAGATTAGAGAAAAAAGGATAAAAAGGAATGAGCAAAGTCTCCAAGAAATGTGGGACTATGTGAAAAGACCAAATTTACGTTTGATAGGTGTACCTGAATGCGACGGAGAGAATGAATCCAAGCTGGAAAATACCCTTCAGGATATTATTCAGGAAAATTTTCCTAAACTAGCAAAGCAGGTCAAAATTCAACCCCAGGAAATACAGAGAACACCACAAAGATATTCCTCAAGAAGAGCAACCCCAAGGCACATAATCATTAGATTCACCAGGGTTGAAACGAAGGAGAAAATACTAAGGGCAGCCAGAGAGAAAGGTCATGTTACCCACAAAGGCAAGCCTATCAGACTTACAGCAGATCTCTCAGCAGAAACTCTACAAGCCAGAAGAGAGTGGGGGCCAATATTCAACATCCTCAAAGAACAGAACCTTCAGCCCAGAATTTCATATCCAGCCAAACTAAGCTTCACAACTGAAGGAAAAATAAAATCTTTTATGAACAAGCAAGAACTCAGAGATTTTATTACCACCAGGCCTGCTTTACAATGCTTCTGAAAGAAGCATTACACACAGAAAGAAACAACCAGTATTAGCCTTTCTAAAAATACACCAAAAAGTAAAGAGCACCAACATAAAGAAGAATTTACACCAACAAATGGATACATCGCTCTTATTAAGGACATTGTTTCTGTTTCAGGTGTGTGAGTGAGGTGTGTGTGTGTCTGTATTGGTTTAGGATCCAAAATGTGAGTCATGGTCAACAAGGCTCAAAAAACATAAAAATGGGCCGGACGCAGGGGCTCAAGCCTGTAATCCCACCCAGCACTTTGGGAGGCTGAGGCGGGCGGATCATGAGGTCAGGAGATCAAGACCATCCTGGCCAACATAGTGAAACCCCGTCCCTACTAAAATATAAAAAATTAGCTGGGCATGGTGGCACGCATCTGTAGTCCCAGCTACTCGGGAGGCTGAGGCAGGAGAATTGCTTGAACCCGGGCGGCGGAGGTTGCAGTGAGCGGAGATCGCGCCACTGCACTCCAGCCTGGTGCCTGGCGCCTGGCGACAAACAAGACTCTGTCTCAAAAAAAAAAAACAAAAAAACATTAAAATGGAAGTTTCATTTGTCGTATTGCTGGTGCTTGACAAGGCAAAGAAGGTTTCTGTGTTATGGTGCTACCAGTGAAAGCATGATCCCCATATCCCAACTCCAACTGCCGTTTCCGTTCTGGGCAGATTCTTGGCTGGGCCTTCGTTTCTTTCAAAGGTTAGTCTCCCAGAGGACAGCACTTAGGTTCTAAAATTGTGGTGTTCTCATGAACCCTTCATAAACGGCAGTGTCATGAACTGCTTTCTGTCCAGCCAGGCTTGTGATAGAGAACTAGAGAACATTTCTTTAAAAATTACAGAGTGTTTTAAAGTCTTTGACAGGGTTTATGCCTTGATTGGGCTTGGAGGTCCACTGTCGCAGACAGCTCCCAGACCTCTGGGTACCATGTGGTGCTAGAGCTGCCTGCCCATCTTTCTCTTCTCCGGTTTAGAGATCGCTTTTCTCACCTTTGGCTTCCTCTGCTTTTCTTCATTGCTTCCCCTTCCTGCAACGTCACCCCATTCCCATTTTTCTTTATCCATTTGCCTCAGTCGGTATCTTCTGCCATCCACACTGTTTTTATCATTCATACGGGATTGCTTACCTTCTCCACCTCCAGTTTTTTTACTTTCCCTTTGAGGTACCATCAGGTGGCTATGTCTCTCTCAAAAAATTAATGTGTCTAGGGCAAGTTGATACTGATTAATCCCTTTCCCTTCTGGCATTCTCTTGTGTTTTCCTTTTATCATGCTAGATGGTAAAACCAAGACTAAGGCTAAGGAAGAAACTGCACAGCTAAACGTTTCTAAAGAATCAGAGTCCCGCAGACTGATAGTGGAGGGACTGCTGATGGACATTCCCCAGCACCCTGACTTCAAGGGCAGGTTAGGGAAGTCACAGCTCCATGATACAGGGAAGGAAACAAACATAGGAGATTGCACAGACTTGACAGTCCAGGATCATAAATCTTCCACCATTGAAAGGGAAGAGAGAGCCGGGAAATTGGAAGAAAGTAGTGTCAGCACACATCTCATTACAAAGCAGGACTTTGCTGAAGAACGGGTGTTTTATAAATGTAGCGAGTGTGGCAGTTACTACAACCCACATTCAGACTTTCACCAGCATCAGACAATTCACACTAGTGAAAAGCCCTACAAATGCAAAGAATGTGGGAGAACCTTCAGATATAACTCAAAACTGTCACGGCATCAGAAAATCCACACTGGAGAGAAACCATATTCATGTGAGGAATGCGGACAAGCCTTCAGTCAAAATTCCCACCTTCTTCAGCATCAGAAACTCAATGGTGGACAGAGGCCCTATGAATGTGCTGACTGTGGAAAAACCTTCAGCTATAATTCAAAACCGATTCGGCATCAGAGAATCCATACTGGGGAGAAGCCCTTTAAATGTAAGGAATGTGGGAAGGCCTTCAGGTGTAGCTATGACTGCTTCATCCATGAATGAATTCGCACTGGGGAGAAGCCCTATGAATGTAAGGAGTGCGGGAAGAGTTTTGAGTTCTAATACAGTCCTGATTCAGCATCAGAGAATGCACACTGGGGAGAAACCTTATGAATGTAAAGAGTGTGGCAAGGCCTTCCACCGCAGTTCGGTGTTTCTTCAGCACCAGAGGTTCCACACTGGGGAACAACTCTACAAATGTAACGAATGTTGGAAAACTTTCAGTTGTGGCTCCTGCTTCATAGTGCATCGGAGAATCCACACCGGGAAGAAGCCCTAGGAATGCCAGGAATGTGGGAAGACATTCAGTCAGAAGATCACTCTGGTTCAGCATCAGCGAGTTCACACTGGGGAGAAAGCTTTTGAGTGTAAGGAGTGCGGGAAAACCTTCAAATGGAATGCAAGTTTCATTCAGCATCAGAAGTGGCATACTAGGAAGAAAGTCATCGATGGAACAGGGCTATCTGCAGTTAAGCCCTACTGCCACTCTCCCGTCCTCTCTCCTCTGCCTCTCCAACATGCCTGCTCTACCCGGGCCCCACCAGAGCCTCCCTTATCTTCTTCACATGCAGTGATACTTCCTCCCTCTGTGCCTTTCTTCCTGCTGCTTCCCTCATCTGAAAAGGCCAGCCCTTCACCTGTCCAAATAGTACATTTCTTTCAGGATCTCACTTTTCCTGGGAGGTCATCCCCTCATAGCCTGAATCCTTTGTCTCACTCCCTGTGAGCCCCTCATGTTCTCAACACCCATTGCACCTCAAATTAGGGATTCCACTGGGCTCCTGGTTGTGGAATACTGATGTCTTCTGGTCTTGTTTAAGTTGTTATTGTTTTCCTAACTTCATTTTGAGTTCTCACGCTTGAGGACCGTATTGTTTTCCTAACTTCATTTTGAGTTCTCACGCTTGAGGACCGTATTGTTTTCCTAACTTCATTTTGAGTTCTCACACTTGAGGACCGTATTGTTTTCCTAACTTCATTTTGAGTTCTCACACTTGAGGACCGTATTGTTTTCCTAACTTCATTTTGAGTTCTCACGCTTGAGGACCGTATTGTTTTCCTAACTTCATTTTGAGTTCTCACACTTGAGGATGGTATTGTTTTCCTAACTTCATTTTGAGTTCTCACACTTGAGGACCGTATCGATGAGCGTCTTTTATTCCCCGGGTAGGAAATGGCAGTACTTCCTCTTCTTCATGTCCACGCTTGCGCCATATCATCACTCTGCATCTGCCTTCTGGGGCTGCTGGAGTTGGAAGAGTTTGCAGAACACTTTGGGGTTTGGGGCATATGGCATTGTGATTATGATGAGATGGGACATTATAATTAGAAAGTAGGAGAAGTGTAAAGCCTGTGGGAGAAGATAATCAGATAAAGTGTCCAATATTGCTTTCAGGGTTTCTTTTTTTTTTTTTGCCGGAGTTTCACTCTTGTTCCTCAGGCTGGAGTGCAAGGGTGTGATCTCAGCTCACTGTAACCTCTGCCTCTGGGGTTCAAGCAATTCTCATGCCTCAGCCTTCTGAGTAGTTGGGACCACAGGCATGCACCACCATGCCTGGCTAATTTTGTAGTTTTAGTAGAGACAAGGTTTCACTATGTTGGCCAGGCTGGCCTTAAACGCGTGACCTCAGGTGATTCACCCACCTCGGCCTCCCAAACTGCTGGGATTGCAGGTGTGAGCCAGCCTGCTTTCAGGATTTAAGGAGGGCCATTTGGTGGACCAGTGGCAAGGCTCACTGAAAGAATTTAAGACTTGAAATTTTTTATTACCTTGATAGTAATAAAAAATTATAAGCGTCCCATTTATGGAAAAAGAGAATGAAGTGATGAGTTGACACTGAGCAATAATGTAAAATTATGTCTTTGAACTTTATTAGGAGGCGATGTGGTTTTTCAGTTTGGGTTCCTTTTCTATTTTCTTTTTGCATTTTCCTATTTTTTGAGACAGGGTCTTGCTCTGTCACTCAGGCTGGAGTGCAGTGGTGTGATCATGGTCCACTGCAGTGCTGACCCTTGGGGCTCGAGCCGTCCTCCCAGCTCACCCTCTGAGAAGCTGGGAGGCTGACGTGGGAGGATGGCTTGCGCCCTGGGGCATACACCACCACACCCAGCTAATTTTTGTATATTTTTAGAGACAGGGTTGCTCCTCAGCCTGCTGGATGTGTTGAATTTTTGTATTTTTTAGAGACAGGGTTGCTCCTCAGCCTGCTGGATGTGTTGAATTTTTGTATTTTTTAGAGACGGGGTTGCTCCTCAGCCTGCTGGATGTGTTGAATTTTTGTATTTTTTAGAGACGGGGTTGCTCCTCAGTCTGCTGGATGTGCTGCGGTGCTCCGGCTGCTCACTGGGCCCGCTCCTCCAGACCCGGTCACTTCCTGTTTCTTCTTCCCACACTCTTGCTGCTGCTTCCCCACTTCCCGCTCACTCTTCTCTAGCCTTCTTCCAACCCTGAAGGGACCTGCTCCATCTCCCTCTACACTCTATTCTTGTCACACTGCTTGTGGAGACAAATAGCTCCTCTTTTGACCCACCCCGTTCATTACCAGCATCTTCCGTTTTCTGTGCGATCCTATTATCTGCATCTTCAGTTTTCTGCCCCTGTTTCCTCTGGCCCTTATGCAGCCATTTTAGAGTCTGCTAGTAACACTTGATTGACTTTCTCCTGTAGTTCAGCTAATGATTGAAATTTGGCTTTTCCTTTGCTTCTCTTTTTCTTTTTTTTCTTTTTTTGAGGCAATGTCTTGCTCTGTCACCCTGGCTGGAGTGCCGTGGCACCATCTTGGCTCACTGCAATCTCTGCCTCCTGGGTTCAAGTGATTCTCATGTCTCAGCCTCCCAGGTAGCTGGGACCACAGGCATACGCCTCCATGCCCAGCTAATTTTTGTATTTTTAGTAGAGACAGCGTTTTGCCATGTTGGCCAGGCTGATCTCAAACTCCTGACCTCAAGTGATCTGCCCACCTCGGCCTCCCAAAGTGCTAGGATTACAGGTGCGAGCCACCGTGTCTGGCCTTTTCTTTTCTTTTTGTTATATCACCAGATAAGACCAGAATTGTCATTAAGAAACCAACTTCGCCGGGCGCAGTGGCTCACGCCTGTAATCCCAGCACTTTGGGAGGCCGAGGCGGGTGGATCACAAGGTCAAGAGATCGAGACCATCCTGGTCAACATGGTGAAACCCCGTCTCTACTAAAAATACAAAAAATTAGCTGGGTATGGTGGCGCACACCTGTAATCCCAGCACTTTGGGAGGCTGAGGTGGCTGGATCACCTGAGGTCAGGAGTTCAAGACCAGGCTGGCCAACATGATGAAACCCCATCTCTACTAAAAATACAAAAATTAGCCAGGTGTGGTAGTGGGTGCCTGTTCCCAGCTACTCCGGAGGCTGAGGCAGGAGAATCGCTTGAACCCAAAAGTGGAGATTGCAGTGAGCCAAGACCACGCCATTGCACTCCAGCCTGGGTGACAGAGTGAGACTCTGTCTCAACAAAAAAATGACACTTGTTCAAGAGTAGGGCTGTCCACAGTTGGACCCTGCTAAGAAATGACTATTCTTTGTCTCAACTCTGAATTACAGGGAGAGAGTGTGATCTGGTCCCATTCAGGTCATATATTCATTCTTGATTAATTCAACTTTGGGCAGGGGAGCAGGATTACATAGTATTTATGTGGCTATCTGGGGCTCACTGCTGTTGGTGAGGAGGGCAGCCAAAGGGGCTGGTGTGTACTGATGGATACTCTACAAGGAATGTACCATGTTGGGCATACACTTCTTCGACTAAGTTCATTTCCCTCCACACTCTATACCAGAGGCTCTTAACCCAACTGCCCGTTAGAACCACTTGGGGTGTTGTGTTTTTGTTTTTGCTTTTTAATACCAATGCCTAGCTGAATCCTAGACCAATTACTTCAGAACCTCTGGAAGTAGGTCCTAGGTATCAGTAGTTTTTTAACTCCCTAATTATAAAATGGTTCTACAAAGAACCACATTTTTTTTTTTTTTTTTTGAGATGGAGTCTTGATCTGTCCCCCAGGCTGGAGTGCAGTGATGCAATCTCAGCTCACTGCAACCCTGCCTCCCAGGTTCAAGCGATTTTCCTGCCTCGTTGGGATCACAGGCACGCACCACCATGCCCAGATAAATTTTTTTGTATTTTTAGTAGAGACAGGGTTTCACCACGTTGGCTAGGCTGGTCTCGAACTTCTGAACTCAGGTGATCCACCTGCCTCAGCCTTCCAGAGTGCTGGGATTACAGGTGTGAGCCACTTCACCCGGCCCAAAAAACACTTTTTTAGAGCTTTGCTACTCAAATTGTCACCTGAAGACCAGCAGCATTGGCGTCACCTGGGAGATTATCAGAACTACAAGCTCGTGGAAATGAGACTCTACTCTGACAATGCTGCCAGGTGACTTTGTGGGCACACTAAGGTTTGAGAAGCATTACTCCAGACCCTGGTCCATGTGTGTGTCTTGGCATTAATGTTGCCAAGAAGAAGTTTGAGGCAACCTGATTTTGCTTCCCTTTTCGTCTGGAAATTTGCGGAACTTTAAATCTTCAAGATTAGTAATTTCACTAGGCCATGTCTTGTTGCTGGTTCTTCCCCATTAACATTTCCTCGAATTTAGTGAGCACTTTCAGGCCACAGATTCTCCTCCCTGATGAGTGGCTTTTCCTTCAGGTTTGTCCTAGCAGGATTAGAACAAGGACACAAGCATCTTAAGATTATCTTGTCTTTCCAGTATGTATTTTTTTTAATTAAGGTGTCACTGACATACAATAAACCACGCATAAAGTGTATAATTTGATAAGTTTTGCCATATGTATACACCTCTCAAACAATAACACAATCAAGATAACAAACATACCCCCAAAAGTTCCTTACGCCCTTTTATAATCTCTCCATCGCAGCCTGCTCTTTTCCTGCCCCAGCCCCAAAAAACCACCTGTTTTTTGTACTAAAGTTTTCATTTTCTAGAATTTTATATAAGTGCTATCACACAGTATGTACTCTTTTAAAAGTTATTTTTTATTTTTTGGTGTGATGTCTTCCATTCAACAGAATTATTTTAAGATTCACTGATGTTGCATATATATCAGTAATTCATTCCTTTTTATTACTCAGTAGTATTCCACTGTATGGATATACCACAATTTATTTATCCATTCACCAGCTGATGGCCATTTGAGTTGTTTCCAGTTTTTGGCTTACAAATAAAACTCTTATGAAACTTTGTGTGCAAGTCTTTGTAATGTAAGGACATAAGTTTTCATTTCTCTTGGGTAAATAACAAGAATGAAATGGCTAGATAATAAGGCAGGTATATGTTTAAGTTTTAAAGAATCTGCTGAGTTTTTTCAGAGACTGTGCCATTGCACCTTTCCATCAGTGTTGTATGAGTTCCACTTCTGATTACATCTTTGCCTGCACTTGATGTTGTCTCTACTTTTAGCTGTTCTAATAAGTGTGTAATACTGTTTCATTGTGGTTTTAATTTGCATTTCTCTAGTGACTAATGATGTTGAGCATCTTTTCAAATATTTAATTGATTTCCATATATCTTCTTTGGTGAAGTAGCTTTTCAAATCCTTTGCCTATTTTTAAAAATTGGTTTCTTTCCTTATGAGTGAATTTTGAGAGTCCTTTATATCTTTTGGAAACAAGTCTTTTATCAAATATTTTCAGTATTTTCTCCCAGTCCGTGGCTTGTCTTTTCATTCTCTTAAAAGTATCTTCTGAAAAGCAGAAGATTTAACTTTTAAGTCCAATTTATCAGCTTTTTTTCCACTGGCTAATACTGTTTAGAATTTGTGGTATGTATGTATGTATGTTTATGTGCACCCACATATGTATGTTCGTTCATGGTAAACGTTCATTTTAGTAGGTTTAGTGAAGGGGCAGTATGTAAAATGTATGTCCGTGTCATGCCATTGTTTCTGGAAATCTAATTGTTTAAAACAATTGCTGTGCATAAACTTTACAGTGAAAATACTATAGATTTCAAAAAATGAACAGTTTCTGTGACAGGTAAGATCTTGGTGCTAGGTACCCCACAGTAGCCCCAGTGATTCTCATATCCTGGCATTCAAGCCATTGTTTATCTCATCCCACATTGAATTGTGACTAATTTCTGAGGAGAAAGCATGGAGGAAATGATGGTGCATGACTTCCAAAACTAGGTCATAAAAGCTTTGGCTTGGGAGAAAGCTACATGCCCTGCTGTGAAAACACTCGCCTGAGAAGGAACCGAGGCACCACACCCAGCGACAATGCGCCAGGCATGTGAGTAAACCACCTTGGAGGTGGATCTTCTGAACTCAGTGAAGCTTCAGATGACTTCAGCCGCACATGACACCTGACTGAGCAGAGACCTCAGCCAGTCCCACCCAGCCAAGCCGCTCTCGAATTCTGTGTCCACAGAAACTGTGAAAGATAAAAATGTTTATTATTTTTGGCCACAAAGTACTAGAGTGGTTTATTATGCAGCAGTAGATACATAATAAAGTCTCCGTGGCAGGGCTTGTGTTGCAGCTGGTGGATAAATCTAATTCTGGCAGAAGGAATAAGTAAAATCTGTCTCCAGGCTGGGCCAGGACACACATCTGAGTATAGGGCAGGAAAGGACTCTAAGGCCAAATGTT
Organism: Callithrix jacchus; assembly: GCF_049354715.1. Taxonomy (NCBI): domain Eukaryota; kingdom Metazoa; phylum Chordata; class Mammalia; order Primates; family Cebidae; genus Callithrix; species Callithrix jacchus. The sequence goes on from NC_133518.1 coordinate 78,286,539, forward strand.
AATAGCTCTTGCCCTCAACTTCAAAAATGGTCTAGTAAAACAAAACAGCTATTTCCCTGAAGCGCGCCACATTCTGGAGTCCCAGCAGTACCTATTTTGTGTTCAAAAGCAAATAGGAAAACAAAACAATACGATCTCACCAGCACTTCTTTTTTTTTTTTCTTTTTGAGATGGAGTTTCGCTCTTGTTACCCAGGCTGGAGTGCAATGGCGCGATCTCGGCTCACCGCAACCTTCGCCTCCTGGGTTCAGGCAATTCTCCTGCCTCAGCCTCCTGAGTAGCTGGGATTACAGGCACGCGCCACCGTGCCCAGCTAATTTTTTGTATTTTTAGTAGAGACGGGGTTTCACCATGTTGACCAGGATGGTCTCGATCTTTTGACCTCGTGATCCACCCGCCTCGGCCTCCCAAAGTGCTGGGATTACTGGTGTGAGCCACCGCGCCCGGCCCAAGTGGAAGTTGGCTGTTTTGGAGATGCCGGGGAATGAACAGCACTTCTTATGTGCCAGGCACAACTGTAAATGATTTGCCTATCAGTTAACTCATTTAATGAATGAAACCTGGACAGCCTTTTGAGGTCGGTACCACCATCATACCCATTTAACAGACAAGGAAACGGGGGCGAAGAAACTTGCAGCTAGGTTTCTGGACCTAGCAGTCCATACACATTAGGCCTTCTGAGTGATGGGCCCGACTTTTCCCACGCTCACTCTTCCCACTGCAGCGCAGCCACAGAATCCAGACAGCTCTGGCGCACGTGGAAGGAGCAGTGGTCCTTTCATTACCTGGAAGAACACCCAGAGTGGCAAATGCCGGATAACCATGAAAAATACCCGGGATCGTAACCATTCTGTGGCCTGAGCTGGCCGGACGTCATGCCCCAAAGGAGCTACCAGGTGTGGGCGCTGCAGGACCCGTGCCTGGGACCGCCCGCTCTGCCCCGTGCTGTCTCAGGGAGGAGGGACGCTGGCAGTGGCGGCCGCGGTAGGGAATCACAGAGACCGGCAACTTCCCAGGTTCCTAGAGAGGACGGGTATGGAAAACGCACTTCCGGCGGAGGGCCCCAGGCTCCCCCCGGTGCCGGCGGCGGGTGGCATTCCCACGCTCTCTCTGCGCCTGCACCGCGGGGGGTTCGCGGTCCGAGCGGAAGAGGCTCGCGGGCCGGGTAGCCGATTGCTTTCTTTGGGGCAGGTTCTGCCAGGTTTTCCAACCCCTGTGCTTTTGGGGTGAGGGGGTGGCGGAACGGAGAGGGGCCCAAGTCGCACAGAGCGCATTTGCCGGGTGCGAGGCAGCCTCAATCTCACCGGCGCTTATTTTCTCTTCATTGTCACTTCTCCGACCCCCGAGGCAGTGTGTGGAGCTGGGACGCCAGCCATGCTCCAGACCGCTTGGCGCCAGGTGAGTGAGCCTCCTCTCCCTCCCTCCCACCCCTTTGATGTCAAGAGAGAGCAGGTGTCACCTCTGCATTCAGATCTTGAGTTGTGTAGGCCAGTGGCTTCCATTGTGCATCTGTCACCATGAAAGCGATGGAGAGGCGAGAATGCTCAAATTAAAACTGCAAAACTAGTGTGTGTGTGTGTTGGGGGGGCGGTTGGTTGGGATTTGGCAGTTGAGCCAGCTTAAAAAAAAAACAAAACTTCTGAAATGTGGAAATTTGCATTATTACCTACAGTAAAGACCCTTTCACTCCTATCCGCAGGCTTGGAGAAGTATTTACATCTCCCGTAAAGCAATCCTAGTAACTGTTTTGTAGATTCCGTTGGGTTTTCTACATAGGTCATCTAAGAGTAAAGATAGTTTTACCCCTTTCTTTCCAGTCTGGATGCCTTTTATTTTATTTGTCTTGCCTCACTGCACTGGCTAGAAGCGTCATGCAATTCTAGAACAGAAGTGGTGACACCAAATATCTTTTAAAAATGAAAGCATTCAGTCTTTCACCCTGAAGACTGATGTTCACTGTGGGTTTCGTGTTTTTTTTTTGTACATGCCCATTATCAGGTGGAGGACATTCCCTCTTATTCCTAGTTTGGTGAGAGTTTTTGTAGGAATGGTTGTTGGATTTTGACAAATGCTTTTTCTGTGTCTTTTTAGATAATCATGTGGTTTTTCTCTTAGTTGATTAATGTGGTGAATTATATTTTTCTTTCAAATATCAAACCAACTCTGCGTTGAGATAAAACCAACTTCTTTATGATGTGTTATTCTATTAGTATATCTTGAATTTGATTTGTTAACATTTTATTTAGACTTTCTGCATCTATGTTTATGAGGTATTGATTTGCAGATTTCTTTTCTTGTAATGTCTTTGTTCCATAGAATGATAAATATTCCCTCCTCTTTAATATTTTGGAAGAATTTATATAGAGTTGATTACTTCTATTCCTTAAATGTTTGGTAGAATTCACCAGTGAAGCTATCTAGGCATGGAGTTTTCTTTCTGATAAGATTTGTAAGGACCATTTTGGGTCCTTTGGTAGTGGCTGCTTTGGCTATCTATCTATTTTTATTTACTTATTTATTTTTTGGCACGATTTTCTCTGTGTTGCTCAGGCTGGCTTCAAATTCCTGGGTTCAAGTGATCCTCCCCACTCAGCCTCCCAGGTACCTGGGACTACAGGCATGCATCACTATGCCCAGCTCAAAGGAGTTTTGGTAACTTGTACCTTTCAAGGAACTTACACATTTTATCTAAGTTGTAGAAATTATTCACATAAAGTTGCACGTAATATGTCCTTATCTTTTATTATCTACAGTGATGTCACTTCTTTTATTACTAATATTGGTGTGTTGTGAATTCTCTCTGTTTTTCTGGTCAGTCTGGCTAGAGGTTTATAAATTCTGTTGATTTTTCTTTAAGAAATAGCTTCTGGGCCGGGCGCGGTGGCTCAAGCCTGTAATCCCAGCACTTTGGGAGGCCGAGGCGGGTGGATCACGAGGTCAACAGATCGAGACCATCCTGGTCAACATGGTGAAACCCCGTCTCTACTAAAAATTACAAAAAGTTAGCTGGGCACGGTGGCGCGTGCCTGTAATCCCAGCTACTCAGGAGGCTGAGGCAGGAGAATTGCCTGAACCCAGGGGGCGGAGGTTGCGGTGAGCCGAGATCGCGCCATTGCACTCCAGCCTGGGTAACAAGAGCGAAACTCCGTCTCAAAAAAAAAAAAAAAAAAAAAAAAAAAAAAAAAGAAATAGCTTCTGGTTGCATTACTTTTCTATTAGTTTTCACTTTGATCTTTATTGCTTTTACACTTATTTTGTGTTAAATTTGCTATTCGTTTTTTTTAGCTTTTAGAGGGAAGCTGAAGTCACAGATTTGAGATCTTTCTTCTTTTGTTTTGTAAAATAAGCATTTAATGCTATAAATTTCCTCCCAAGCACCGCATTAGCATTATCAGCATTATCCCACAAATTCTAGTACATGTTGTTTATATTTTCATTCAGTTCAAAATCCTTCGTATATTCCCTTATGGGAGGGTTTTCCTGAGTTTCCGAATATGAGGGGATTTTCCGAATATGAGGGGATTTTCCAGGGCTCTTTCTATTATATCAGATTTAACTGCATTATAGTCAGAAAACATACTTTGTATGACTTAAATCATTTTGATTTTATCGAGCTTTCTTTTATGGCCCAGAATATGGGCTATCTACCTATCTACATTGTCTTATATGAATTTAGCCACCACAGCTTCTTTTTTTTTTGAGACAGTCTTATTCTGTCTCCCAGGCTGAGTGCAGTGGTACAATCACAGCTCACGCCCACTGCAGCCTGGTCCTCCTGGGCTCAAGTGATCCTCCCACCTCAGCCTCCCAAGGACTTGAGACTATGTTACAGACCACCGTGCTTGGCTAACTTACTTTTCCTAGAGACAAGGTCTCACTGTGTTGCCCAGCCTGGTCTCAAACTCCTGAATGCAAACCATTCTCCTGCCTCCACCTCCCAAAGTGCTGGGATTACAGGCATGAGCCACCATGCCTGGCCTTAGAGTTTTCTTTTGATTAATATTGTCGTGGTATATCTTTTCCTATCCTTTTGCTTTTAATGTATCCCTGTCTTTACATTTAATGTGCATTTCTTGAAGGTGACAGATAGTAGGTTCTTATTTTTTTTTTAAGTACAATATGACAATGTTTGGGATGTTAATTTACATTTGAGGCAATTATTGATGCGGCTAGATTTGAGCCTGTCCTCTTTCTACTTGTTTTCCAATGGTCCCGTGTGTTCTTTTTTCCCCTTTGATCCTGTTTTTCCATTTTCTTTCTTTTTTTTTCCTTTTGTTTGAGACGGTTACTCTGTCACCCAGGCTGGAGTGCAATAGCGTGATCTCCGCTCATTGCAATTTCCACTTCCCGGGTTCAAGCAATTCTTATGCCTCAGCCTCCCAAGTAGCTGGGAGTACAGGCACGTACCATGATGCCCGGCAAATTTTTTGTATTTTTAGTAGAGATGGGATATCACCATGTTGGCCAGGCTGGTCTCGAACTCTTGGCCTCAAGTGATCTGCCCACCTTAGGCCTCCCAAAAGTTGTGAGCCACCGGGGCCTGTCTCTTTTTTTTCCATTTTCCATAGGATTAATGATGTGTAAATATCAGACATTGTTCTTTTCAGCCTTTCCAAATGATACTTTCTCTGGCCTTGGTTAGTTTTCTCACACCTATGTGCTGATGTGTATGTGTTGAATACTCTAAAGGAATCTTCCGCAGATAATTGAGATTCCATCTCTATGCAGCCCTTTCCTCTCTGGCATTCTGTCCTATAAACTCAAGCTGCCTTGGTTTCTTTGAACTCTACCAGGAAATCTGCCAGGTTCTGCCTCGGTTCCCTTTTCCTGTGTTGCAGCCTGGAAACTTCTAAAGGTAGTAGCCTAGGGAATTATAGGGCTCACCTCTTTTTTTCCCTGTTTCTCAGAGATTGTTGTTGTTTTTTGCATGATATCTTCAAAATTATTGTTGTATATAAATTGTCTGTTTATTTCGTTTCAGGCAGGAGGGAAAGTTCAGCCCCCCATGATTCCACCTAGATAAGAACTGGAAGTTTTCCCTTAGTACGTTTTTGTTTTTTTTTTTTTTGAGACAGCCCCACTGTCACCCAGGCTGGAGTACAGTAGCGCGATCACGGCTCTCTGCAGCCTCAACCTCCCTAGCCTCAGCTGCTCCTCCCACCTCAGGCTCCTGAGTCCTCAACCTCCCTAGCCTCAGCTGATCATCCCACCTCAGCCTCCTGAGTAGCTGGGAGCACCCTCTGACATGGCTAATTTTTGTATTTTTTTGTAGAGATGGTGTTTCACCATATTGCCCAGGCTGGTCTCAAACTTCTGAGCTGAAGCAATCTGCCCACCTTGGCCTCCCAAGTTTCTGGGATTATAGGGGTGAGCCACCGCACCTGGCCTGATTTTCAAAAAACATTGCCCTTTTACTTTTGCTGTTTAATCTGTTGCCATCTCGGCTTCCCTGTCTTCATGTGTATGTTGTTTTTCCTTCTCTGAAAGCCTGTAGGATCTGTTTGTATTCTCATTTTTCTGAGCCTTCTCAGTTACATGGCTTTGTGTAGACATTTTTCATTCATTGTCCCAAGTACTTGGTTGGGCCTTCTTCTCTATGTTGCTTTTAAGCAGACATAATATTTTACTAAGTTACAAAGAACAGTGCACATTTACAAAACCCTTAGCCCATCCTTGGTTCTGTGGTTTGAATTGGGCCTTCCCTTCTGCCAGAAGTTGAGTTTCATCTTTGTCTACTTTTCTAATCTATTTATCGTTCATTCTTTTTCTGCCTTCTAAAATTCTGTTTATATCTCTAGTTGGCTTTGACCCTTCTCTATCTCTCTTTTTTCTTTCTTTTTTTTTTGAGACAGGGTCTCACTCTGTCTCCAAGGCTGGAGTACAGTGGTGCAATCACAGTTTACTGCAAACTCGACCTCCCCAAGCTCGGGTGATCCTCCCATCTCAGCCTCCCAGGTAGCTGGGACTACAGGCATGCACCACCACATCTGGCAAACTTTTGTATTTTTTGTAGAGACGAGGTTTCACCCTGTTGGCCACGTGGCCAGGCTCTGTTCTCAAGCCATCCACCTGCCTTGGCCTCCCAAAGTGCTAGGGTTACAGGTGTGAGTCACTGTGCCCAGCCTGCTTTGACTCTTCTCTTGGGCTGCTGTTACTGTCACTTTATTGGGGTCAGGGAGAGAGTGGAGATCAGTATGAAAGTGTTATTCACTATGTTTATACAGATGTTCCCTGTGCGTATGCACACAAAACTCACACTGGGGAAAGGAGCCCAGAGGAACAGATGGGCATACAGAGCAGGGCACAGTGGAAGCAAGCAGAGATCAGCAGGTGAAAACAGAGCTGTGTGCTGGGGATGACCACAAAGGGGTGCAGTGACCTTTGGTTCCCCTATTGGTGCCAGCACAGATAGCTGCGGGCAGGCCTCTGGTGGAGTGCTGGGTCACTCTTCTTGACATTACCACTAGACCCCGTAGGTCTCTGCCCCGCTACTTAGCCTGGCCCTCTGACGCAGGGTTTGAGCAGGAACCTGTTGTTTTAGGAACCAGTGACCTTTGAGGATGTGGCTGTGTACTTCACCCAGAATGAATGGACCAGCCTGGACCCTGTGCAGAGGGCCCTGTACAGGGAGGTGATGCTGGAGAATTATGCAAATGTGGCTTCCCTGGGTAAGACTTCTCTTATTTGTGGCCTCTGCCCTTTGAGCATTTTGGCTTCTTTATTCCTTAGAACTTTGTGGGGTATCTTTTTTTGGTGGGGGGACAAGAGTCTTGCTCTGTCACTCAGGCTGGAGTACAGTGGCATGATCTGAACTCATTGCAGCCTCCACCTGCCAGGTTCAAGCAATTCTCCTGCCTCAGTCTCCCAAGTAGCTGGGATTACAGGCAGTACCACCTCACCTGGCTAATTTGTATATTTTTAGTAGAGACAGGGCTTCTCCATGTTGGCCAGGCTGGTCTCAAACTCCTGGCCTCAAGTGATCCTCCTGCCTCACCCTCCCAAAGTGCTGGGATTACAGGCATGAGCCACCGCTCCTGGCCCAATAATTTTGTGGGGTTTCTAATAACTCCCTGTTGCCCTGAAGGCCGAGCTGCACGGAGGTTACTGGGTGGAGAGAGCTCTGTGTTCCCAGGTGGTGAAATCAGCTGTCCCTCCATCCCTGAGAGGGACTGTACCCCAAACATCGGAGGTAAAGGAGCTCTTGGAAGCACAGCAAAGCCCCCTGTCTCTGTCTTCCAAGTTCTCTGAATAAAACTTGAGATTCCCTTATGTAAGCATGGGATTATTCTGGGACTCTGCCCACTCTGTGGGAAATTTCTGTCCTCCAGCAGCATAGATTAAGTTTCTCCCTCCCTCACATCGTCTCCCACTACTTGGCTCAGCAGAGAAAGATAAAGGGGGCTGTGAGAGGAACCTGCTTTCTGATCCCTTGACCTTTTCTTGTTTCTTTCTACCTGAGCAGCATTTCCATTCACCACGCCTGTTCTGGTCTCCCAGCTGGAGCAAGGGGAGCGGCCATGGGGCCTCGATCCCTGGGAACCTGTGGGCAGGGAGGCTCTCAGAGGTGTCTGTCCAGGTGAGCATGAGGACCCACTAGCTGCCTTTTTTGCTTGGCTTGCTTTCTTGTTTTCACACTTCATTGTGCAAGAAGCGTTTCTTCTCTTCGGAGACTGTTTCTGTTGCTGTGAAATCATTGCATGTGGTTCTCTGGGTTCATGGTGGTAGCCTACCTCCGCTGGGGAAGGGCCAGTCTCTTTTAAGCCGGGAATGACTGTAAGATTCCTTTGCCTGGGGCCGGGCGCAGTGGCTCAAGCCTGTAATCCCAGCACTTTGGGAGGCTGAGGTGGGTGGATCAGCTGAGGTCAGGGGTTCGAGACCAGCCTGGCCAACATGGTGAAACCCCGTCTCTACTAAAAATGCAGAATATTAGCACAGACGTGGTCGTACATGCCTGTAATCCTAGCTACTCAGGAGGCTGAGGCAGGAGAATCGCTTGAACCTGGGGGTGGAGTTTGCAGAGAGCTGTGATTGCACCACTGCACTCCGGCCTGAGCGACAGAGCGAGACTCTGCCTTGAAAAAAAAAAAAGAAAGAAAATAAAAAATTAGCTGGGTGTGGTGGTGTGAGCCTGTAGTCCCAGCTACTCGGGATACGGAGGCATGAGAATAGCTTCAACCAAGAGGTGGAGGGTGCAGTGAGCTGTGATTGTGCCACTGCATTCCAGCCTGGGTGACATAGGGAGACTCTATCTCAAAAATAAATAAATAAAAATAACAGCATAGTATGTTTTTAAATCTTTCTTACTCTGCTTCACCCCTTCTCTGCCAGTGAAAATTTTCTGTGCTCTTCTGCAGAGAATGCCCGTTACTGATACACTCCAAGTCTTGATCGAAAGTTGTACCTTTCTGGATTTGACCTCAGTACCCTAGGTCATCTGAGTAAAAATATTTTCTGAACAATTTTTTGTGAACACATGCAGGCTGAAGATTTTATTAGTCTGCAAAAGGTTTCGATAGTTGAGAGAATATTTCTCTTTGGTTTTCCCTTATTATCACGTGAGTTTAGTAGTTCACATCTCAAATTGTTGTACTAAACAAATGTGCAACCTATGGGACCTTTTAGGAAAAATGGCAAGCGTCGGTACCAGGCCCTCTTTGGGACCTACGTTCATGTTTGGAAGAGTTCTTCACGTTTCCAGTGCTCTTTGGTTTAAGGCAAGCCTCCAAGCCTTCCTTTCTCCTTCTGGATGCTGTGGTGGTTGCCATGCCTGCCGTCCTCAGCCACTGCCTAGGAGCCTGCTGCTTTACTAGAGCCGGCTTGATGGTAGAGATGAGCTCCCTTTTCACGATGGTGACGTGGGTGGTGTCCCCTCGCAAGCATCTCTTAAGGAGTCTCAGCCTGTGGACCTGCTGCAGTACTTGAGCTGCTCAGCCGGCCCTTCTCCAATCTCTGCAGCCTGCCTCTCACTCAGGGATTTTCATCTGTTCCTTTTCCATGTTTGCATCTTTATCCACCTCATTCACTTTCCTCTTAGTCTTTCTGCCCTCATGAACAGCCTTTGCAGTTTGCTGGTGTTCACACTGTTTGTGGGAATGCCTCCGGGCCTTGCCGCCTCCTTCACAGAGTCTTCATGCCCTTCGTGAGGCTCTGGTGTGTTGTGATTTAGGCAGCCATCTTGTGAGCATATCAGGAAATATCCATATACTCAGGGCAAGTTAGAACCACTTGATTCTGTTTCCTTTTCAGCACAGATATGTGTGTGTGTGTGTGTGTGTGTGTGTGTGTGTGATCAGGGACTGACACTTGTATTTTCTTTTGGTGATAGGGGATAAGATGAGAACTGAGAAGGGAGGATTAACTCCAAAGGAGCACATGTCCAGAGAAACAGACTCCTTCAGACCGATGGTGGAGGGGCTGCCAGGGACTGTTTCCCAGCACTTTAACTTTGGGAGCAGCCCAGAGCAGCCCCAAGGTCACTGGATAATTAAGACAACGTCAAAGAGGAGACATTTCACAGATACCTCAGCCAGGCACCATGAGGCCTGTGTGGTCAAGAATGGAGAGAAGTCTGAGAAAGTAGGAAAAAATATCAGCATCAGCACACAACTCACTGCGAATAAGACAGTTCCTAGTGGTCAGATAGCTTATGAATGTGGGAAATGTGGCAGATATTTCATTCGAATGGCAGACTTCCACCAACATCAGAAATGTCACACTGGTGAAAGGTCTTTTGAATGCAAAGATTGTGGAAAAGACTTCAGATATAATTCATTACTTATTCGGCATCAGATAATTCACACTGGCAAGAAACCATTTAAATGTAAAGAATGTGGAAAAGGTTTAAGTTCAGACACAGCCTTGATTCAGCACCAGAGAATCCACACTGGAGAAAAGCCCTATGAATGTAAGGAGTGCGGCCGGGCCTTCAGTAGCAGCTCGGTCTTCCTCCAGCACCAGAGGTTCCACACTGGGGAGAAGCTCTATGAATGTCATGAATGTTGGAAAACTTTCAGTTGCAGCTCGAGTTTCACTGTCCATCAGCGAATGCACACTGGGGAGAAACCATTTGAATGTAAAGAGTGTGGAAAACGATTAAGCTCAAACACAGCCTTGACTCAGCATCAGCGAATTCACACTGGGGAGAAGCCCTTTGAATGTAAGGAGTGTGGGAAGGCATTCAATCAGAAAATAACCCTGGTTCAGCACCAGCGAGTTCACACTGGTGAGAAACCTTATGAGTGTAAAGTGTGTGGTAAAAACTTCAGCTGGTGTGGAAGATTCATTCTGCATCAGAAACTACACACTCAGAAGACACCTATTCAAGCATAGGGCTATTCATCGTTAGGCACACTGTGTCTCTCCTTTTTTCTCTTTATTTTCTTTATATTTTTTTGAGACAGAGTCTTGCTCTTTTGGCAGGCTGGAGTGCTGTGGTGCATTCTTGGCTCACTGCAACCTCCGTCTCCCAGGTTCAAGTGATTCCCCTTCCTCACTCTCCTGAGTAAGCTGGGACTACAGGCTTGCACCACCATGCCTGGCTAATTTTTTGTATTTTAGTAGAGATGAGGTTTCACCATGTTGGCCAGGATGTTCTTGATCTCCTGACCTTGTGATCTGCCTACCTTGGCCTCCCAAAGTGCTGGGATTACAGGTATGAGCCACTGCGCCCGGCTGTTTTCTCTTTATTTTCATGCTCTTTATCAGTGTCCCTACTGCCCTTCCTGGGTGGACACTTGGCTTCCATCATGAAATCTTCCTCAAGTTTTTTGAACCTGTTTCCCCAACATGAAGTCTCTTTATGATTAAAGAAGACCAAAAAAACAAAAAACAAAAAAACCCCAAACTTAGAAACATAAAAGGAAATGCAAGTTTCCAGATTTAAAAGATATGCTGGGTGGCCAGCAAGATGGATTCAGGGGAAACTTACATTAAGGAAAGTTGCTGTGAATTATGAAAACACCAAGTTTGAAGAAGAGGATCATGGAGAAAAAAAAATGAGACCCTAAAGAGTTTCTAGAGAAGGAAAACAAAAGATCAGAAATGAAAATGTCATCAGATTTCTCAACAGCAACCTTGAAAGTCAGGTGACAGACAATGTGTATACCTTCAGACTTCTGATGGAAAATATTTTCCCCTGAAATTCTATACTCTGAAGTATAAGTATAGAATAAAGGCCTTTGAGACCCTTTAGATCTGAAACCTTTATCTCTCATGCATCCTTTCTCATATGTGCAACACTACACAAGGAGTAAACCAGTCAATAAAAAGAGATATGTGGATACCCTATTACAGTCCATATATCAGAAGTCTCCTAAATTCAAAAACAGAGGGGTCTGTCCATGTGGAGCCATATGCATCATGGAAGACATTCCTAGTAGTGTGCAGAGTTCCAGAGACCTACCTCAGGTGCAGCGTCCACCCACCCAACTTACTCTTCAGTTTGTCTTCACTAGTCAGTTGTCGTCTGTGCCTTTGCAGAAGTTAGGTTGTATGTACTCTTTGAGTCAGGCGTAAGGCACCGTTTGTCTTAAATTTACTCTTCTCATTGCTCTTTCAAGTGACCTCAAAGCAGGAAGCATTTTCTTACAACTTCATCTAGTTATTTTTTATGATCATGGAAGAACCTATCATTATTGCTGTTATCGTGGAAATGAGAGAATATGTAAATGTATTTGGTTTTGGCCTCCCCTCCAGCTGCCAGCTAACTGTGCACTAGCTTCCTTATCTGTAAAATAGGATGACAGTTAATCTACCTCATAGGTTTGTGTTGGGGATTAAATGCTTTAATACGTGTAGAAGTGCTTCAAACAGTAGCTATATATAATAAAACTTTTACCTATTATTGGCTGGGCGTGGTGGCTCACGCCTGTAATTCCAGCACTTTGGGAGGCTGAGGCAGGTGGATCACGAGGTCAGGAGATCAAGACTATCCTGGCTAATATGGTGAAACCCTGTCTATACTAAAAATACAAAAAGTTAGCTGGGTGTGGTGGTGCGCACCTGTAGTCCCATACTTGGGAGGCTGAGGCTGGAGAATCACTTGAACCCAGGAGGCGGAGGTTGCAGTGAGCTGAGATGGCACCAGTGCACTCTAGCCTGGGTGACGAAGCGAGACTCCATCTCAAAAGAAGAGAGAACAAAGTATTACCTATTATAATCCTATTGATAAGTTTTGGCTTATCAATATACTGGTGAAACAGTTACCACAGTCAAGATAATAAACAGCCACCACCCCAAAACTTTGCTTGTGCCCCTCCATAATTCCTTCCTCTTGGCCCTTCTCAGGCAACCACTGGCTGCTTTCTGTCACATGGATTAATTTCCATTTATTTTTTGGTCTGGTGTCTTTCACTCAGCATAATTACTTTGAGATTCACACATGTTGTTGCATATATATAGTTCATTCCTTTTTATTGCTGAGAAGTATTCCACTGTATGGATATGCCATAATTTGTTTATTCATTGACCTGTTGAGGGCCATTTGGGTTGTTTCTAGTTTTGGGCTATTACAGATAAAGCTGCTATGAACATTTGTGTCCGTGTGTTTGTAAGAATATATGCTTTCATTTGTCTCGATACCAGGAGTGCAGTGGATAGGTCATTCAGTAGATTAGTGTATATTAAACGTTTACACTTTTATTACATTTCTATTTTTTAGAGGTGAGGTGGTTCTTGCTTTCTTGCCCAGACTGGACTCAAACTCCTGGGCTCAGGGTATCCTGGCTCATTCTTCCTGTCCTACTCTAAGTAGCTGGGACTACAGATGTGCACCACGATGCCCTATTTTACTTTTTGAGAATCTTCAAAACTGTTTTACGAAAGAGGTTGTGCCATTGTACATGTCCACTTGCATTGTATGAGAATTGTACTTCCAATACATCAGTGCCTACACTTGATGTCAGTTTTCAATAATTTAGCTATTCTAATTGTTAAATGCTATCCCATTGTGGTTTTAGTTTGCATTTCTCTAATGAATAATGTGCTTATTTGTGTTCCTGTTATCCAGGCTGGAGAGCAGTAGCACCGTCTTGGCTTACTGCAAACCCTGCCTCCCAGGTTCAAGTGATTCTCCCACCTCAGCCTCATGAGTGGCTGGGATTACAGGTGTGCATAATGACAGTGTCTTTTAAAGAACAGAAGACATTAGCAGGCATGAAATCCAATTTATTTTATTTATTTTTAAATAGAGATGGGGTCTCACTATGTTGCACAGGCTGGCTTCGAACTCCTGGGCTCAAGCGAACCTCCTGCCTTGACCTCCCAAAGTGCTGGAATTACAGATGTGAGCTACCGTGCCTAGCCTGTTTTTTTAATGGATCATGGTTTCAGTGTCAACTCTAAGACATTTTGCTTTACCTAAATTTGCAAAGTTTTTTTTTCCCCTGTTTTCCTTTTAGAAGTTTTATAGTTTTTGTTTGTTTATTTTAACAGAGACGCACTCTGTTGCCCAGGCTTGAGTGCAGTGGTGCACTATAGAGCAACTCTGGAGGTTGCTCACTGCAACCTCTACCTCTCAGGTTCAAGTGATTCTCCTGCCTCAGCCTCCTGAGTAGCTGGGATGACAGGCACATGTCACCACACCTGGCTAATTTTCGTATTTTTAGTAGAGATGGGGTTTCACCATGTTGACCAGGCTGGTCTTGAACTCCTGACGTCAAGTGATCCGCCTGCCTTGCTTCCCAAAGTGCTGGGATTACAGGCGTGAGCCACCGTGTCTGGCCAGAAGTTTTATAGTTTTAGGCTTTACATTTAATTCTATCATCTATTAAAAGTTAATTTTTGTCTGAGGCATGGATCTAATTTTTTTTTCTTCATATAAGTATCCTATTGTAGCATCACTTTTTCTTTTTTTAGAGATGGGTCTCACTATGTTGCTGAAGTGCAGTGCTATGCACAGGCATGATTACAGTGTACTGTACCCTTGAATTCCTGGTCGCAAATGATCCTCCTGCCTCAGCCTCCTGAGTAGCTGGGATTACAAGTCTATGCCACTGATGCCTGGCCTGTAACACCATTTTTTGAAAAAGTTATTCCACCAAATTGCCTTTGTACCATTGTTGTGAATCAGATGTCCATATATGTGTGGATCTACTTCTAGATTCTCTTCCATTCCATTGATCTGTATGTCTGTCTTGATGCCATTAAGGCACTGCCTTCATTACTGTAGTGATCTGATAAGGGTTAAAGTCATATAGTGTTAGCTCTCCAACTTTGCTCTTTGTCAGAGTGTTTTGGCCATTAGAGGTCTTTTGCATTTCCATATGAACATCAGAATCCGTTTTTCCATTTCCACAAAACACCTCCCAGAAGGGTTTTTTTTTTTTTTGAGTCTCACTCTGTCGCCAGGTTGGAGTGCAGTGGCGCCATCTCAGCTCACTACAACCTCTGCCTCCTGGATCAAGTGATTCTCCTGCTTCAGCCCCCCAAGTAGCTGGAACTACAGGCGCATGCCACCACACCCAGCTAATTTTTGTATTTTTAGTAGAGACAGGGTTTCACCATTTTGGCCAGGATGGTCTCAAATCTCTTGACCTCATAATCCGCCTACCTTGGCCTCCCAAAGTGCTGGGATTACAGTTGTGAGCCACTGTGCCCAGCAACCTCCTGGGAGTTTGATTGGGCTTCCATGAATATAAAGATTGATTTGTGGACCATTGACAACTGTACAGAGTCTTTTGACCCATGGACACGGTAGATCTCCCCATTTATTTAGATACTTATTAATTTCTCTCAGCAAAGTTTTGTAATTTTTACTCTGCAGATCTTTTACACTTTTCCTCAGATGCATCTAAAAATTTTATATTTTTGATGCCATAAATACTTAACTTGTTACTTGTAGTAATAAATAGTACATGTCCAGTTCTTTGCTGACATATAAAAATATAATTGGTGGTGGGGCACAGTGGCTCACACCTGTAATCCCAGCACTTTGGGAGGCCGAGGCGGCTGGATCACGAGGTCAGGAGTTCTAGAGTAGCCTGACCAACATGGTGAAACCCCATCTCTACTGAAAATACAAAAATTAGACCATAAGGGTGCAAGGCCAGTTGCCTCACTGGGCGCTACATAGACACACCCATCCCTTTCCATACCTGATAACTATGTCATCATTCCAAACGCATTACTCAGCATCTGGCCTCTCCATGCGGGCTCCCCACACCCACCTCTACCTTCTGCAACACTCAGCACCAAACTATGCACTCGACCTCGCCAAAATTTAAAAGAAGCCCCGCCAAAACCTGCCCAATAGCACAGCCTGCTCACCAGAAATCCTGCCTACCTACCAATAGCAGCTCGCCCTGTCCACGTCCTGTTTCTCCACAGCCAATCAAACGCCTTCACTCCCTATAAAACCCCATGCCCGAAAAGAGTCAGGTGTGACTTCTCTGGCCCCTATCCCTGGGACCATGGAACCTTGCCCAGGAGCCGATTAAATTTCTTTATTTCAATAACTGGTCTCAGTTACCTCATTCAAACCCTTGGCTAGCAGCCCACCAAACAACCAGTGGAGGAGGTCCATCGAAACCCTCACAAAATTCTTCAAAAGCCCTGCCCAGGCCCTGTTTCAAATGTGGCCAGGAGGGACACTGGGCACAGTAGTGCCCCTGTTCTCATCCACCTCCTGGACCCTGCTGCAAACAGACTGGACACTGGAAGGTTGACTGCCCATCCCAGGCTGCAGGCTCACCCCCCACACCTCTATGTGGAGGGCAGGCCAGTCCACAGGAAGCAGTCCCTTCGCTTGAACTTCTCGGCCTTCTAGACGACTGATGCAACCCAGACTCGAGGACCCCCATCACCCTTGCCGAGCCCAGGGTAAAGCTGCAAGTAGCAGGTAAGTCCATTTCCTTTTAGTGGATATGGGGGCTACCTATTCTGTACTGCCTTCCTACTCAGGACCTAGCATACCTTCCCAGATTTCAGCATCAAATGTAAGGGTTTGAATGAGGCAACTGAGGCTAGTTATTAAAATAAAGAAATTTAATTGGCTCTTGGGTGAGGTTCTATGGTCCTGGGGAAGGGCTAGAGAAGTCACACTTGACTCTTCTCGGGCGTGGGGTTTTTATAGGGAGTGAAGGCGTTTGATTGGCTGTGGAGAAACAGGACGTGGACAGGGCAAGCTGCTATTGGTAGGTAGGCGGGATTTCTGGTGAGCGGGCTGTGCTATTGGGCAGGTTTTGGCAGGGCTTCTTTTAAATTTTGGCAGGGTTTTCTAATGGTGGGCTAGGTGCTGAGTGCAGAGTTTAGTGTTGAGTGAAGAAGTGGGCGTGTGTCAAGTGCAGATTCTGGTGACATAGTTTTCAGGCATGGAGAGGGATGGGCGTGTCTGAGCTCCCAGCAAGGCAACCGGGCTTACAAAGGATTGTCCAGATACTTATCTGTGGAGATATGAGACATATACATTTTAGCCAGTGTTAACATTTAAATTATTTAAGTCCCAATTACTGAACAGAAAAATAGCTCTAACTATGAATTTTTGTAATTTATTGGAAAAGGCTAAATATAAGACATTTAGGGTGTCCTGCTAAAGTCAACACAAGACAAGATCATTTAATACATGACATGTCCTGTATATAGAGGATGCCTGTAGCCACCGGTGTTCTGGTTGTTAAATCAATTTGTCCTAAAAGGCTCCACACTCATCTAGGTCCTTGGAAGGGAGAGGGCTAAAAGGGCAAGTGGAAACCGTGGTTTCCCTGGGGACTGTTAGAGTTATTGTCTTGTGAGGTTTATTCCCGTGTTTAAAATGAGGAAACTGAGGTCTGCATGAGAACAATTAGACGCCAATTTATTTGGCTTCGGGGCAAGGTTCTGTGATCCCGGGGAAAGAGGCCAGAGAAGTCACACTGGACTTCTCTTAGGCATGGGGTTTTATAGGGAGTGAAGGTGTTTGATTGGCTGTGGAGAAACAGGACATAGACAGGGCAAGCTGCTATTGGTAGGTAGGCCGGATTTCCAGTGAGCGGGCTAGGTGTCCAGCGCAGAGCTTAGTGTTGAGTGCAGTGGGGATTTCCAAGGCAGGCTAGGTGCCCGGTGCAGAGCTTAGCACTGAGTGCAGAGGGGATTTCCAAGGCAGGCTAGGTACTGGATGCAGAGCTTAGTGCTGAGCGCAGAGGGAATTTCTGGTGAGCGGGCGTCGGGTGCAGAGCTTAGCGCTGAGTGCAGAGGGGATTTCCAAGGCGGGCTGGGTGCCGGGTGCAGAGCTTAGCACTGAGTGCAGAGGGGATTTCCAAGGCGGGCTAGGTGGCGAGTGCAGAGCTTAGCACTGAGTGCAGAGGGGATTTCCAAGGCGGGCTAGGTGGCGGGTGCAGAGCTTAGCGCTGAGTGCAGAGGGGATTTCCAAGGTACCGGGTGCAAAGCTTAGCGCTGAGTGCAGAGGGGATTTCCAAGGCGGGCTAGGTGCCGGGTGCAGAGCTTAACACTGAGTGCAGAGGGGATTTCCAAGGTACCGGGTGCAGAGCTTAGCGCTGAGTGCAGAGGGGATTTCCAAGGCGGGCTGGGTGGCGGGTGCAGAGCTTAGCGCTGAGTGCAGAGGGGATTTCCAAAGCGGGCTAGGTGGCGGGTGCAGAGCTTAGTCCTGAATGCAGAGGGGATTTCCATGGCGGGCTAGGTGCCCGGTGCAGAGCTTAGTGCTGAGTGAGGAGGGGTTTTCCAAAGCAGAGCTAGATGATGGCGTAATCTGGTGACGTAATTTTCAGGTGGGGATAGGAATGGGCGTGTCTGAGCTCCCGGCGAGTCAACCGGCCTTACGGGGACAGCCCAGCTGAGGTCTGGAGCAGGATCCCGGGCTTGGGCCTCCTAGAGATGACACAGCAGGCGCCATTCTCCCGTTACCCCCACCGCCCAGGCTTCAGGTGAGCCACGGGGTGAAGGCGTTCAGCCCGGGAACTGGAGCCCCACTTGTGCGGAGAGGCGGAGGTCTGGGTAGAGCCAGGCTGCATCAGCCGGTGACACGCCCCAGGCGGCGCGCACGCCTCGGAACGCTCAGCCCCTCGGTCGCCGCAACCGCGTCTCTTACGCAGGGCGGGGCCCGAGTGAGCGGCGGGGAGGGGCCGGCAGCGGGGCGACCGAGATGGTGGCCTCCGGGGGCCTAGAGCGGCCCCGGGCGCGCACTCGCCCTTCCGGCCCGGCCTTTAGTTACCGGCTCCCGCGTTCGGCAGAGCGACGGTTTCAGCCGGTTCCACGTGTCAGGTCCGCCCGGTGCCGACTTCCTCGCCGCCCCCACTCCCCCGATGTTGGCCTCAATGGCGGCCCGCCCCTCCTTCACCCGGACCGTGGGCATCTGGGCCTCGCCGAAGCCGCCAAGGTGGCTGCTCGGGCTTCCAGAGCCCGGGTCCAGCCCTTTGCCACCGAGGCCCGAGCCTCTTTTCTGCCCTAAAGAACTTGTCCTGACAGCCTCTCGCTCCCGGTACTGATGTTTGGGGTCGCCCGCCTTCTTGGGTGGAGCGTTACGATCCCGGTTGGGTGGGGTGTCCGGTCCGCAGCACCCTTAATCCGCATTCAGCCACCCCAGTCCCCCTTCCGAGGTTCGTTTGGGTGAACGTCATCGTCCCTGTAAGCATTCCGTGAAGACTCTTTACGTTTGTAGGGACCCGACACCATCAGCACAGGGCTCTTTTGGGTCCCTCAGTCTACCCGTGCGAATGGGCTCTAAAAGCTCTTCAGAGGGAGCAGGCGGGTGGAAGGTCGCCCCGAAGACCAGGCAGAACAATTCCTAAGAAGGTTGGGGCTCTCAGCGTGAGAACAAGTAGAGGGAGCCCTAGTGGGATCTCCGTGCACCCGGTGCTGTGGAAGTGGAAACTGAGAGGGCCATAGGTTGTGCTGGTAGGCGGTGCACAGGTCCTTGGCACTCATGGCTCTTTTTGTCTTAGCTCCTAAGGATCTTGCCTGTCCAAACCCAGAAGACAGTGCACGAAGCCAGGGGACATCCGCCATGCTCCAAACAGCTTGGCCTCAGGTGAGCTGAGCTTCTTTCAGTATTTTTTTTTTTTTTTTTAACTCACATTAGCTGTCAGATAATCAGGAAAGGCTGAGGAAGGCCTAACTTGGCTAGGCTGTGTTTCCCTATTTGTATGCATCCCAGATGTAAATACGTGCTGGGGAATTAAAAGTTTTGTGTATAGAGAGTGGTGAGTTTGGATGTATAGATTTAAATCGAAGAAAGTGGACCCATGCCAAGAAATTCTTTCTGAATGTGGAAGTCCAGATCATGTTCTGGAAATGAGAGTCACCTGCTGAAATCGGAATTTTTTTTTATTTTTGAGAGAGAGCGTCTTGCTCTGTTGCCCAGGCTGGGGTGCAGTGGCATTATGATCTGGGCTCACTGCAGCCTCTGCCTCCCGGGTTCAAGTGATTCTCATGCCTCAGCCTCCTGAGTAGCTGAGTAGGTGTGTGCTGCCACGCATGGCTAATTTTTTTTTTTTTTTTTTTGAGATGGAGTTTCGCTCTTGTTACCCAGGCTGGAGTGCAATGGCGCAATCTTGGCTCACCGCAACCTCCGCCTCCTGGGTTCAGGCAATTCTCCTGCCTCAGCCTCCTGAGTAACTGGGATTACAGGCACGCGCCACCATGCCCAGCTAATTTTTTGTATTTTAGTAGAGACGGGGTTTCACCATGTTGACCAGGTTGGTCTCGATCTCTCGACCTCGTGATCCACCCGCCTCGGCCTCCCAAAGTGCTGGGATTACAGGCTTGAGCCACCGCGCCCGGCCCTTTTGTTATTTTTAGAGTCAGGGTTTACACCATGTTGGCCAGGCTGGTCTCAAACTCCTGAGTTCAGGTAATCCACTTACTTCAGCCTCCCAGAGTGCTGGGATTACAGGCATGAGTCTCTGTTCCAGGCCTGAAATAAGAAATTCTTTATTGGAGAGGTTGCTCCACAAATTTTATGTATCCCAGAAAGACTAGTATTATTTTAATCTACATTTTCTAAATGCTGATGCAAGGACTCTGAAATTGGAGAGAAAGCTGGATGTACTCTACTAACAGGAAGGGGTCAGCGAAAGTGGTTCAATATGAGATGGAAGAAGTAGATAGTGGTATTGTAGGTTATGGTGAGGACAGTGATTTCTGTTCTGGTTCACCAGGAAGGCACCGAAGAATTTTAAGCAGGGGGATGACTGGTTGGATTTATATATTAAAAAGATTTTTGCCCTTAGTGGCAAATTGGCTGTAGAAAGGTGTGAGTCAATTAAGAGGATATTGCAGTCAGGTAAGATATTAAGTGTTGTCCATTTAAAAATTTAATTAATTTATTTATACTTTTTATTTTCTAGAGCAGTTTTAGGTTCACAGCAAAATTAAATGGAAGGTACAGAGATTTTCCATGTATTCCCTGCTCTGAGGGAAGTTCAAATACAAGTCTGCTATCAGCACAGTACAATGTTAGTGTCTTTAAAAGAACAGAAATGCTTTTTTTCTTTCCTTATTCTCTCATGTGCCCTAAGTAGCCTGTGAGGTTTGATTGAGAAATAACTTACCCCTGAAACAATTTAACACTGCTACTTAAAACAGGTCATGTTTTAGAGCAGTTTCAGATGATAACAAAATTGGGCAGAAAGAAGAGTTCCTGTGTATCTTCTGCCACCCCAAAACGCACAGCCTCCTTCATTATTAACACTCCACACCAGAGAAACACATTTGTTACAGGGATGAACCTACACTGACACATCATTGTCATCCAAAGTCAGTGGTTGACATTAGGGTTCACTCTTGATGGATGACATGTATCCACCATTATATTATTATGCAGAAGAGCTTCACTGCCCTACAAATCCCTTATGCTCCTCTTATCCATCCTTACTTTCCCCTTCGTCCCATCCCAGGTGACAACCATCAGTTGATGTTTGCACTCTCTCCATAGTTTTGCCATTTCCAGAATGTCATACAGCTGGAATTACACAGTTACGTCGCATTTTCAGGTTGGCTTCTTTCACTTAGTGATAATGCATTTCGTTTCCTGTATGTAATGCCTTGATAGATCATTTTGTTTTAGTGCTGAATAATATTCCATTGTCTGTATATACTGCAGTTTATCCATTCACCTACTGAAGGATATCTTGGTTGCTTCCAAGTTTTGGCAATAATAAATAAAGCCCCTATAAATGTCCACATACAGGTTTTTGTGTGGACATAAGGTTTCAGCTCCTTTAGTTAAGTACCGAGGAGCCATGACTGCTGGATTGTATGGTAAGAGTATGTTTAGTTTGTAAGAAATTGACAAACTGTCTTCCAAAGTGGCTGTTCCATTTTGCATTCATTTCTTCCCACCAGCAACGAATGAGAGTTCCTATTTGTTTCACATCCTGGCCAGTGTTTTGGATTTTGGCCTTTCTAGTAGGTGTGTAGTGGTGTCTCATTGTTTTTATTCCCCAGTGACGTATAATCTTGAGCATCGTTTCATATGCCTCTTTGCTATCTGTATATTTGCTTTGTTGAGGTGTCTGCTGATGTCCTTTGCCTGTTTTTTAATCGGCTTGTTCATAAAGAGTTCTTTGTATATTTCAGATAATAGTGCTTTATCAGATATGTCTCCTGCAATACTTTCTCCCAGACTTTAGCGTGTCTTCTCATTTTCTTAACGTATTATCCTTTTAAAATATGGCTTAATTCCCCCTCATTTTTTTTGTTTCAAATTTTTTTTCCCCAAAACATTGTTAGCTAGTTTTTCACACATGCTTTTTTAGATGACTTTAAATGATCTCCCACTCCTGCACAAATTTCATGGATTTTTTTGGTAGGAAAGTGGATTTTATTGAATTCATGGGTAAATTTGGAGATAACTGACTTCGTTACAAGTTTGATTCTTCGCATTCAGAAGCACTATATGTTCCCATTTATTCAGTTCTTTTTAAATGTATCGTAGTAAACATTTGGCGTTCTTCCATCCTGTTCTCACTGATTTCTCTTAGGTCCATTATTAGCAATTTTTTGTGTGAATGGCATCTTAGTTTCTTTCAGTGCGTCTTCCAGTTTTATCATGGTACTTAGGAAAGCTATAATTCTGGTTTACTTACTCTGTATCTAGATAACTTAGTGAATTGTTTTATCAGCTCTAAATGTTTTCAGTTTATTTTCATGGCTCTTAGATGTCTTTGGGCAGGTAGTTATTTCATCTGCAAGCAAAGATATTTATGTTCATTTACTTCCTATATTTATGCTCCTTTTCCTTTCTGTTGCAAAAATAGAACCTCACCTTATGGCGAATTGTCAGCTATCAACTTTAATGGATTTGCTCTGGCATTTTACTGTTTAGGTGGTGTTTAATGTTGGTTTCTCACTCTCTTCATGAGTTAAACAAATTTTATTTATGGTTAAACCATTTTTGAAATCAGTTATTTAAGGAAATGTCTCTTAAGCATCTAGTACCTATCAGGCACTGTACTGTGTGCTAAACCAATCATGAGCAAACAGTTCTTGCCTCATGGAGTTACACTCTGGTGGGGGGATAGGTAGTAAACCACATCATATGACGTGAGAGAAAAAGAAAATAAGATGAGGTGCATAGGGACCAACCACCGGAGGAACAAAAAGATACTGTTTTTAATAACCCAACTGCCTTAAAACAAGTTTTTTTCTTTAATATTAGGCACTTTCTAGGGCTCATGAAAGTTGAGGATAGTAGATGGCAGGAGAGGCAGACAGTTTATGAAAGAAGAGCTGATGGATGTAGGCCGGGAGAAGAACGTTATGAGAGAAGCTCTGGAGATGTCAGGGGGTGAGGCTTGACTTGCTCTAAGAGGAGGTGAAATTGCTTTTCCCTGTGCGCCTGTGGTTACTGTCCTCAGAGGCCCTTAACGCCTTGGCAGAGCAGTCGTTGTACACAGGACACATGATCCAGTCTGCTGTCTGGATTTTTGGCTTACGTTATTTTGGGGGCCCTTTGGACCTCATCATTGCCCAGATTAAAGGCTGGCTCTCCCTTTGAGGAGTGTCTAAGTTATATTTTTTCCTTTCAGTGTTTCCTTTAGAGCTGAGTTCTCTAACTGCTCTTGTTGAAAAGGCTCCTCTCATAAGGACCTGCCTATAGAGCCAGTAGGGCTGCTGTGAGCTGTTTGAGTGGCCAGAATTTATCCTTGCTGTACAGTGCTTCCCCCTTCCTTCAAGACCAGTTAGCGTCAGACCCCTTCTCCTTTTTTCCCTGTGCCCACTCCAGTGCATAGGCTGCTTCAGGGCTACCAGGAGTCAGAATGTAGAATGTGACGTGTGAGAGTTAGGAGCTTGGCTGTGCCCCTGTGGTAGGTATTTTCATTTTTAGTATCTGCAAAGAACAGGGCTGACTGCACAGGGTAATGAGACTCTCCTGGGAGGTGGAATCATCAGTGGGAGCATCAAGGTGAGAAGGCATACAGGTCATAAAACCGCCTCCAAGCTGAGAGCCTCATCTCTGTGTTCTGCCCTATGCTGACTAGAAGTAGAGTAAGGCTGGGTGCAGTGGCTCAACGCCTGTAATCCCATCACTTTGGGATCCATATTCGGGTGGATCACCTGAGGTCAGGAGTTCGAGACCAGCCTGGCCAACATGGTGAAACCCCGTCTCTACTAAAAATACAAGAATTAGCCTTGCGTGGCGGTGTGTGTCTGTTATCCCAGCTTGAACTTGGGAGGCAGAGGTTGCCATGAGCTGAGATTGTACCACTGCACCCCAAGCTGCCAGGGTGACAGAGCAAGACTCCGTCTCGAAAAAATAAAAAAAAATAAAATAACCAACCTGAAAGCCTGGTGCATAGGGCTAATCAACCAGTATAGTTGTCTTCATTCTTGGGAAGATGGAGATGGCCCGGGGGAGGGAGTCAGAGAGAGGAACGCCTAGTGAAGAGACAGCCTTGGTAGTTGGGCTGGAGCTCAGAAAACTGGGAGACAGGTCTGTGCCCAGGAACTTGACATTGCCAGCCTATCTTTGAAGACTGGTGGTTCAGAGAAGAGGGTCAAAACAGGATGGCTAAAGGTTTCTTTCAAGAGAGCCAGCTTTCTGATAGGCAGAAAGGTGGAAAAGAGAAATGTGTATATTTCTAACACTTCTCTGCACATAGTGGACAATGTTGGGGAGAACCAAAGAGATGCCAGGTGCAGGTAGCAGATGGGGCTGTGCGTGTGCACTTTGGATGAGTGGATAGAGGGTGGATTCAGAGATGCAAGGTCCAGGGAGCAGACAGGGCTGTGCTTGTGCACTTCGGATGCGTGGATAGAGGGTGGATTCAGAGATGCAAGGTCCGGGGAGCAGACGGGCTGTGCTTGTGCACTTCGGATGCGTGGATACAGGGTGGATTAGTTCATTTTCGTGCTGCTGATAAAGGCATACCCGAGACTGGGAAGAAAAAGAGGTTTAATTGTACTTACAGTTCCACGTGGCTGGGGAGGCCTCAGAATCATGCCGGGAGGACCACAGGCCCTTCTTACATGGGGGCAGCAAGGGAAAAATGAAAGAGCTCGTGCAGGGGAACTCTTTAAAACCATCAGATCTCATGAGACTTATTTACTATCACGAAAACAGCACGGGAAAGACTTGCCCCCATGATTCAATGACCTCCCACCAGGTGCCTCCCACAACACGTGGGGATTCTAGATCAGATTTGGGTGGGGACACAGCCAAACCATCGCACAGGGTGAGTCACAGCTGTCGGTAGTGGTTGGGGTATAGAAAATAAGGAGACAGGAGTATGGAGTGCATGAGGGTAGGAGGTGCCAGGGGACAGATCTGTGAAGCCAGGAACCTAGGAGCAGATACAGTTGCCAGGGAGAAAGCACCTGGATGCAAGGCTGTAACAAGCAGTAGCAGTTAGGGGCTCCAGAGCCAGGGAGATGGGAGAGGCTGGGGCTCCCTGTGTGCAAGTGGAACTCCGGCTGAGAGCTTGCCCTGTCTGTGTGCTGGCTGCTCTTGTTTGAGAGGCTGCACCTCTGGGGCTGCTCAGTGGGGCTGAGTTCCATGTGGACTCAGGCAGGTTTATCTCTTCCCCGAAGCTCAGGCTGCTCCCTTCTCCCTTCTGCTTCTCACACAGAGACTGAGCAGGAACCTGTGGTTTCAGGAGTCAGTGGCTTTTGAGGACGTGGCTGTGTACTTCACCCAGAACCAATGGGCCAGCCTCGACCCTGCGCAGAGGGCCCTGTACAGGGAGGTGATGCTGGAGAATTATGCAAACGTGACTTCCCTGGGTAAGGCCTCCCTCTGTGGCCGGCTGTAACAGTTTGCTATCTTCCTCAGATGTTTTGGGGATTCTGGTAGCCCTAGGGTTTGATGACTTCAGAGAAGAGTTTTGCAATCACCAGCCTCCAGAAATACTGGGGAGGGAAATTCTTGCTTCTCCTTTTTTTGAGACAAGTCTCGTTCTGTCACCTCAGCTGGAGGGCAGTGGCACAGCCATGGCTCACTGCAGCCTCAAAGTCCAGGGGCTCAAGCAGTTCTCCTGCCTCAGCCTCCTAAGTAGCTGGGACTATAGGCGTGTGCCACTGTGCCTGGCTTCTCTTTGGTTTTGAAACTAGACTTCCTTATACTCCAGGTAACAGTGTGGTTCTGGGCCCTGAGGGAAAATGTTCTTTTTTGCTTTTTTGGAAATGGAGTTTCAATCTTGTTTCCCAGGCTGGAGTGCAATGAATGGCATGATGTCGGCTCACTGCAACCTCCTTCTCAGGGGTTTGGGCGATTTTCCTGCCTCAGCCTCGCATGTAGCTGGAATTACAGGCATGTGCCACGACGCCTGGCTAATTTTTTATATTTTTGATAGAGATGGGCTTTCTCCATGTTGGTCAGGCTGGTCTCGAACCCCAACCTCAGGTGATCCGCCTGCCTTGGCCTCCGAAAGTGCTGGGATTACAGGCGTGAGCCACTGCACCTGGTCGGGAAAGCATTCTCTCTGGCACCCTAGGTAAGCCCTTTGTTCCTTCATCCATCCCGTTTTCTGGCGATGCTGGCCCTCTGTTTGCGGAAGAGTCTCCCAAGGGAGCAGCGTGTACATCATTCCTGAGGGAGTTTCCCTTCTGAGTCAGGGCCAGCTTGCAGCTTCTTTCGGAGGAGAATCATACCTCCTCAGCTTAACTGTGGAGCACAGTTTGGACCTCCATGTGGAACTCTCACTTGGTCTGCTGGTGTTCCGTTTCTCTCCCAGGTAGCCTGACGGAGGGTGGGCTGAGAGAGATGCCAGGAACAGCTCTGTATGTCTCCCCTCAATTTGTCTTTCTCTTTTTCTTCATGAAGTAGCATTTCCATTCCCCAAACCTGCTCTGATCTCTCACCTGGAGAAAGGGGAAGCGCCATGGGGACCAGATCCCTGGGATGCCGAGATTCCAAGAGGCATCAGTCAGGGTGAGTGTGAGAATCCAAGGCAGTTTCTTGTTTTGTCTCCCTGCTTTGCGAGGAGAAGCGTTCTGTATGCTGCCAGGAACAGGGCTCCCAGTCATTCACAAGTCGATGCTCACTGCACTCTGACCTTATGCTGAGTTCTGAGCCTGAGCTTCGAAAGACCACATGGCCTCATGTCATCTGCACATTGATGTGGCTGTCCTCCCAGGCAGAAAAACTGACCCTGTGGCTCCTAAACCACTTCTTTCTTACTTACCAGTGGAAAAGTTCTAATTGTATGCCACTTGTCATTGCAAAGAAGTGGGGTTTCAGGCAGCTTTAAGGAAAATATGATTTTGGCCAGACTGATTTATTTGTGCTATAGCTGTGAATTTTACTTTAGGCCTTCAGCCCTGAAAAGAATGGCTTTAATTTGCCTTTTTAGTATCTAAATCACTTAAGAGTTTCATTTGCTATAATCTTTATATCTACATTTTATTTACCTTAGGTGGGATGTTAGAGGAAAGGGCTAGGAATATTCTCCCATCATAGCCCCCTACACACACACACACACACACAAACATGCAAAGGGCTAGGAATATTCTCCCATCATAGCCCCCTACACACACACACACACACACACACACACACACGCAAAGGGCTAGGAATATTCTCCCATCATAGCCTCCTACACACACACGCGCGCGCACGCGCACGCACACACACACATGCAAAGGGCTAGGAATATTCTCCCATCATAGCCCCCTACACACACACACACATGCACACACACAAACATGCAAAGGGCTAGGAATATTCTCCCATCATAGCCCCCTACACACACGCACACACACACATGCACACAAACATGCAAAGGGCTAGGAATATTCTCCCATCATAGCCCCCTACACACACACACACACACACACACACACGCACATGCACACACACAAACATGCAAAGGGCTAGGAATATTCTCCCATCATAGCCCCCTACACACACACACACACACACACACACACGCACATGCACACACACAAACATGCAAAGGGCTAGGAATATTCTCCCATCATAGCCCCCTACACACACACGCACACACACACACACACACACATGCACACACGCTTCTGTTACAGCTGACTTTCTGAAAGTCATTTTTTTTTTTTTGAAACAGAGTTTCGCTTTTGTCGCCCAGGCTGGAGTGCAATGTTGTGATCTCGGCTCAGCACAACCTCTGCCTCCGGGTTCAAGCAATTCTCATGCCTCAGCCTCCCGAGTAGCTGGGATTACAGGCATGCACCACCATGCCCAACTAATTTTTTTTTTTGTATTTTTAGTAGAGACAGGGTTTCACCATGTTGCTCAGGCTGGTCTTGAACTCCCGACCTCAGGTGATTTGCCCGCCTCGGCCTCCCAAAGTGTTGGGATTACAGGTGTGTGCCACTGCGCCCAGCAGTAATCATCTTGGATCTCAGAATATTGTGTGGGATATTTAAATCTAGGCTAATTAGAACATTGTTTAGAATCTGACGTGATTTCCTGGGTTACAGGTAGGGGATTGGGATCCATTTTTTCCTGGTTTGTGTTTCTCTACAAGGCCTCTTGTCTTGCTGGAGCTGCTTCTCTGTTCTCCCCAGTCCCTCATTCTTTTTTTCCTCTTCTGGGTTTCTGTTTCTCTTTAAAAAATTTTCCCATTTCTTCCCATTTATTCTCTTCTCTTTTTTCCCCTCATGCCTTCTTTCCTTCCCATTCTTGATTCTCCTTCCCATTTCACTTACCTTAGCTCATTTTCCAGCCTTTCTCACAGGGAGCACTTCCTGGCTGTCTTTCCTGTTCTGTTTTGTGTCTTTACCTCTCCAATTGTATGTCATTATTTTTCTGTTTTTTTTTTTTGAGACAGGATCTGGCTCTACTGCCCAGGCTGGAGTGCAGTGGCCTGATGTGCACTTACTGCAACCTCTGCCTCCTGGGATCAAGTGATCCTCCCGCCTCAGGCTCCCAAGCAGTTAGGGCCACAGGTGTGCACCACCACACTCGGCTAAGTTTTGTATTTTTTGTAGAGACAGTGTTTCACCACGTTGCCCAGGCTGGTCTCGAACTCCTGAGCTCACCTGCCAGCCTCAGCCTCCCAAAGTGCTGGCATTACAGGCGTGAGCCACCACACCTGGCATGCCGTTCTTTTTCATTGTCTGTCTCATCCTCCTTTATAGATGCTTGTGTATAACCATGTCACATGTATATCTTTAACAGTTGCATTGTGCAAGAGAAATTAGGACCACTGGATTCTACTTTTCTTCCAGTTTTGTAACTAGGGACACTTGTGGTTTCTTTGGTCAGGTGGTGAGTCCTGGATCAAAAGTGAAGGGCCAGTTATAAAGCAGGAAGCCGCTGAAGAAACAGAGTTGCACAGAATGCCAGTAGGAGGACTTCTCAGGAATGTTTCTCAGCACTTTGATTTTAAAAGTAAGGCAATGAAGCAGACTTTCAGTCTAAATCCAAATCTGATACTTCGAGGAGGAATGAAGTTCTATGAATGTAAAGAGTGTGGGAAAATCTTCCGATACAACTCAAAGCTTATTCGGCATCAGATGAGTCATACTGGGGAAAAGCCCTTTAAGTGTAAGGAATGTGGCAAAGCTTTCAAGTCCAGCTACGACTGTATTGTACATGAGAAAAACCACGTTGGAGAAGGGCCCTATGAATGTAAGGAGTGCGGCAAAGGTTTGAGTTCCAGCACAGCCTTGACTCAGCATCAGAGGATCCACACTGGAGAGAAACCCTATGACTGTAAGGAGTGTGGAAAGGCCTTCCGCAGGAGCACCACGTACCTTCAGCATCAGAGGTTACACACGGGGGAGAAACTCTATCAATGTAAGGAATGCTGGAAAGCTTTTGGTTGTAGGTCACTTTTTATTGTGCATCAGAGAATTCATACTGGGGAGAAACCTTACCAATGTAAGGAGTGTGGCAAAGCCTTCACTCAGAAAAAAGCCTCCATTCAGCATCAGAGAGTTCACACTGCGGAGAAGCCTTATGAATGTAAGGTGTGTGGGAAAGCCTTCAAATGGTATGGAAGTTTTGTTCAGCATCAGAAATTGCACCCTGCGGCGAAGAAGCCGGTCAAGCTTCTCAGGCCATCCCTGGTCGGGCCCCAGTGCCCCTCTTTGGCCTTATCTCCTGCTCTTCTCCAGGGGTCCCACACTGCTCCAGCCGTGGCTGTGCCTTCACTGACCTTCCCACATGCTGTGCTCCTTCCTCCCTCTGGGAATTTGTTCATGCTGCTGCCTACATCTGGAATACCTTCATCTGCCCAAATAGTGCGTGTCTTCCTGGGTCTCACTCCCACTGTGAAACCTCCCCCAGTTATTCTCACCCCTTCTTCTCACTCCTCATGAGCTTTACCTTAGCAGCCTTATGGCTCTTATGCCTAGCAAATCTCCAACCTAATTTTATTTTATTTTTGAGCCAGGGTCTCTCTCTGTCTCCCAGGCTGGCGTGTGGTGGTGTGATCTTGGCTCACTGCAACCTTCACCTCCTGGGTTCAAGCGATTCTCGTGCCTCAGACCCCTGAGTAGGTGGGATTGCAGGCACGCATCACCATGCCTGGCTAATTTTTGTATCTTTAGAAGACACGGGGTTTCACTCTGTTGGCCAGGCTGGTCTCAAACACCTGACCTCAAGTGAGCTGCCTGCTTTGACCTCCCAAAACGTTGGGGTTACAGGCGTGAGTCACCGTGCCCGGCCTGCAACCTAGTTTGAATTTCATTTGTAGTTTTTACCTCACCTTACATGTGTTACAGTTGTTTCAACGTGAACTCCATTATAATCTATATACAGTTAAAGACCGTGTTTCTATCATCTCTTCTGGATGGAAGATGGAAATACTTAACCTTTGCGTTGTTCTCTTTTAGGCTGGAACAGCAGTGGCTGCATCTGCATCGTGGGGTTGCTGGTGGTAGAACACTTTGGTGTCAGGGAAGTTTGGAAGGGAGGATATCCCGGTATTCGGCCATTATGATTAGAGATAAGCAATCTGGGAGAAACAGGAGGGGCATACAAGACCTGTGGCTGCTAACAGAGGATTGAATAAGCTTCCAGCAGTGGACCGTAGAGATTAATGGAGATTGTTCAGTGGGCCCATGGCTCGATGGGGTATTGATACAGCTGAAGTTACGCTGCCCTGGCACAGACCTTTGAGGGTCTCATACGTCTATGCAAATGATAATGGGAAGTAAACAGTGAAAAAAGAGTGATAGCAATCTTGTCTTTAAACATGAGGTTTTGTTTTCTTTAGTTTTGCTCTTGATAGCCAGATGTTTCTTTTAACCTTTATTTCCTAAGTAAATATACATAAATGCATTCATCTTTGTTGCGTCTGTTGTGATTTTTCTTCATGAACATTTTGTTTTTTTTTTTTATTGACAAGCACTGGCTTCTATATTTCATATTTATGAATTGTAAATATGAATTTGATGAACTACTAAAGAAATAAAAGTAATGGTGTAAAACCAGCTCAAGGGGAATCTGAATGGGCCTCCGAAATGGTTTTTAAAGGAGCTGTGTAGCGGGTTAGTGGCTGGGCTTATGCGGTAGTTTATGATGTGGAATTCGGGGCTGCTCTTGGATTTGGCCTTGGTAAGGATCCTTTGCAACTGTTCAAAGGACTGTGTGACATAGTTACTGGAAAAAGAACTTGAATTATGCATTTTATTGGCATTAAACGTTAAGTCCTAAGCATTGATGGGAGGGACCATACTTTTTTTTCTTTTGTGCTGCTCTTGCTATCTAGATGTTTCTCTACAGCAATTAATAGCAAAACCTTTACAATCTTGGTTTTTAAACATTACCGTGTGCCTGAATTACATGGTGTGCTTGTAAAAAGAGTTTTCTGTCTTGCGGAAATTCTGATTTTGGATATCTGTGGATGTCTGTGAAGACCAGATCTTTAGTGTGGACCATGCTTTGAGAGAGATGCTTCAAACAGAAAATGCCCATTCCTCCTTTTTTTACCCAGCTTAAACTCCACAATCAGTTCTTAAAATAATTCCTTTATAGTTTTCCTTAACTCCTTTGCGGTCTCTTGTCTTGTCACGCTCGCTTTGCAAAACCTCATCTCAGACTAAATGCAACTCTTTCCCTTCTCTGTTCCTGGACCTGTGCTACCAGGAATGGTCAGGAGAAAGCACACTACCGTGCCGCATTGCCACTTTAAATTCGTGACCGGTCATTTCACGGAGGCTCTTATTGTTTCCTGATAGTCGTACATACTACGTTTTTGGAATCCACTTTACTCCCCTGCTTTCCTAGGCCACTACTTTATAGTTCCTCTCTTTTTTTGAGATGGAATTTTGCACTTGTTGCCCAGGCTGGGTGCAATGTTGCAATCTCGGCTCACTGCAACCTCCATCTCCTGGGTTCAAGTGATTCACCTGCCTCAGCCTCCTGAGTAGCTGGGATTACAGGCACGTGCCACCACGCCCAGCTAATTTTTGTAGTTTTTAATAGAGACAGAATTTCTCCATGTTGGTCAGGCTAGTCTCGAACTCCCAATCTCAGGTGATCCACCCACCTTGGCCTCCCAAAGTGCTGGGATGACAGGTGTGAGCCACGGAGCCCAGCCACTTCCTCTGTCTGTAACTTCCAAAACGTCCTTCTCAGTTATGCTCAGCTGATGGTTACGTTTCTGCCCTCTGTGGGAGAACAGCAAGCTCCAGAAGGTGGCTGCGCCTTGAGCCCCGTGCCAGAATGAGAACATATGGAGCCAAATTGAGTCCAGAAGAGCTGTGGCCACATCGTCTCGCCCATCTATTTTTCAGCTTGCAATATCTGACTTCACCACCATATTCTCAGGCACTTCCACTAAACAGTTCCACTGTTTTAAGGTTCTGTCACACTCAGTAACCCACTCTGGTTCCTAATTCCGTGTCAGTGATCAGTAGCAGACTGCAGAATCTACCTTAGATTAATCCACCTATTAATTAGCTTACAAAATGTCTAGAGGAACTAAGCTGGGATGTCACATAGGCAGAAGCCAGGAAAATGACCACAGAGCCAAGTGGTTCCAGTGGAAACCCAGCATCTGCTGGTGCCTGCTACTGGACTGACTGTCACCAGTGAAGAGAGACTGCACCACCAGGAAGGTCGTTTCACATTCTATAGTAAAAATATTCCCGCAGTCATTTTGGTAGGATCTGTTTTCAGCGAGGGTGTACCTGCTCAGTGGGAGTTGGTCATATATGTATGTCCAAGTTGCAGGGGATTCCGGGAAATACAGTTTTTGGATTCTGCCTGGGAAGAGAGTCCTAATATGGAGAAGTCTAAAAATGGGGAAGGGATTTTCAAAATATGTTGGGCAGCTGTAAAATATCAGATACCCATTATAGGCATTGAGGGAGACCTAAATGACAGAAGGATGCACTATATTCATGGCAGGAAAGATTAGTTTCATCAAGATTTCCATTTTTACAAATGAATTTGTAAATTCAATATCAAAATTCCGGAGGGGTGTGTGTATAGAGAGGCAGAGGGCAAATTACCTAACCCAATTTTGAAGAACAGGCTGGGGAGTTTTATGCTACCAGATATCATATACAGCGATTATCAAAACCAGAACACGGCAAAAAGCAAACTCCCCAAACAAACAAACAAAAAAACACCTTACACTGCAATAGTAGTAGGTTTTTTTTTTTGAGACAGAGTCTTGCTCTGTCACCCAGGCGGGAGTGCAGTGGCGTGATCTTGGCTCACTGCAACCTCCGCCTCCTAGGTTCAAGTGATTCTCACCTCAGCCTCCCGAGTAGCTGGGATTACAGGTGAGTGCCATCACGCCCAGCTAGTTTTTGTGTTTTTAGTAGAGACGGGGTTTTGTCATGTTGGCCAGGCTAGTCTTGAGCTCCTGGCTTCAAGTGATCTGGCTGCCTTAGCCTCCTAAAGTACTGGGATTGGGCCGGGCGCGGTGGCTCAAGCCTGTAATCCCAGCACTTTGGGAGGCCGAGGTGGGTGGATCACGAGGTCAAGAGATCAAGACCATCCTGGTCAACATGGTGAAACCCCATCTCTACTCAAAATACAAAAAATTAGCTGGGCATGGTGGCGCACCCCTGTAATCCCAGCTACTCGGGAGGCTGAGGCAGGAGAATTGCCTGAACCCAGGAGGCGGAGGTTGCGGTGAGCCGAGATCACGCCATTGCACTCCACCCTGGGTAACAAGAGCGAAACTCTGTCTCAAAAAAAAAAAAAAAAAAAAAGTACTGGGATTACGGGTGTGAGCCACTGCACCTGGCTGTCACATGATTTGTTGAAATTTTTAAAAATCTAAAATAATGTACTATTTAGGAATATATTCATTTTATACAAAATTATAGAGAAAGCTTAGAGAGGCACAGGTGAGAATATGTAAAAGGTGTTTCTGTCTTCATCCTGTCTCCTTTATTCTGCTACTGCTCTCATTCTGTCTCATCCCAGGGGTCCAGTCCCACATGCTGCCCACCAGTTGTCCAACACCCTCCACCCTTGCCACCTATTTCTTGGTCTAAAGCAGATGTTTGTTTCTAAATAGAATGAATTAATGATTATCAAAGTACAGGCATACCTCATTTCATTGCACTTCGTTTTATTGTGCTTTCAGATAACTACATTTCGAGGCTGTGGTGAGCTATGATTGTGCCACTGTGCTCTAGCCTGTGTGACAGAAGGAAACTGAAAAGTGCAACAGTGTTATTACTGATGAGTAGATCAGACCAGCCACAAATTCCCTTAAGCCAAAGCCGAATCCAGAGCAAGGCCATAACTTCCACTGTATGAAGGCTGAGAGAAGTGAGGAAGCTGCAGAAAAGTTTGAAGCTTTTCAAACTTTGAGGTTGATTCCTGAGGTTTAAGAAGTTACCATACAAGGGCAAGGTGAGGCAGCAAGTGCTGGTGTGGAAGCTGTAGCGATTTATCCAGGTCTAGCTAAGTTAATTGATGACGTGGCTACACTAAACGAGATTTCCAGTGTAGACAAAGCAGCCTTCTTTTTTGGAAGAAGAAACCGTCTAGGGCTTTCATAGAGGAGAAGTTAATGCCTGGCTTAAAAGCCTCAAAAGACAGCTCAACTCTCTTGTTAGGGGTTTGTGCAGCTGGTAACTTTAGACTAAAGCCAATGCTCATTTGCCATTCAGAAAATCCTAGGGCCCTTAAGAAAAAAAGCTAAATTCACTCTGGCTGTGCTCGAGAAATGGAAGATGAAAGCTTGGATGACAGCACATCTGTTTACAGCATGGTTTACTATTTTAAGCCCACTGTTGAGAACTATTAAATATTAGGGAAAAAAATTTCTGCCAGGTGCAGTGGCTCACGCCTGTAATCACAGCACTTTGGGCGGCCAAGGCAGGTGAATCACTTGAGGTCAGGAGTTCAGGACCAGCCTGAGCAACATGGCAAATCCTGTCTCTACTAAAAATACAAGAATTAGCTGGGCGTAGTGGTGTGCGCCTGTAATTCCAGTTACTTGGGAGGCTGAGGCAGGAGAATCACTTGAACCTAGGAGGCAGAGGTTGCAGTGAACTGAGGTTGCACCACTGCACTTCAGCCTGAGTGACAGAGTGAGACCGTCTCAAAAAAAAAAGAAAAGCAAAAGCAAAAACTTTCTTTCAAAATATTACTGCTCATTGATAATGCATCTGGTCACCCAAGAGTTCTGATGGAGATGTACAAAGAGATTAATGTTTTCGTGTCTGCTAAACAATATCCAATCTACAGGATCCATTACTCCATGGTTCAAGGAGTCATTTTGACTTTCAAGTCTTATTTTAAGAATACATTTTGTAGGGCTGCAGCTGCCATAGTGATTCCTCTGTACAAAGTAACTTGAAAACCTTCTGGAAAGGATTCATCATTCTAGATGCCATTAAGGACATTTGTGATTCATGGGAGAAGGTCAAAATATCAACATTAACAGGAGTTTGGAAGACATTGACCTCAACCCTGATGGACAACTTTGAGGGGTTCAAGACTTCAGTGGAGGAAGTAACTGCAGATACGGTAGAAATAGGAAGAGAACTAGAATGAGAAGTGGAATCTGAATATGTGACTGAATTGCTGCAGTATCATAGTGAAAGTTGAACAAATGAGGAGTTGCTTCTAATGGAAGAGCAAGAGAGTGGTTTCTTGAGATGGAGCCTACTCCTGGTGAAGGTCTTGAGATGGAGCCTACTCCTGGTGAAGGTCTTGAGATGGAGCCTACTCCTGGTGAAGGTCTTGAGATGGAGCCTACTCCTGGTGAAGGTGCCATGACCGTTGTCGAAATGACAGCGAAGGATTTAGAATATTACACCAACTTAGTCGATGAAGCATCAGCAGAGTTTGAGAGGATTGACTCCAATTCTGAAGGAAGTTCTACTGTGGGTAAAGTGCTAACCCAGCATCACATGCTACAGATACATCTTTCGTGAATGGAAAAGTCAACTGACGTGACAACCTTCGTTGTTGTCTCATTTTAAGAAACCTCTAGAGCCGCACCAACCTTCAGCAACCACCACACCAGTCATTGAGCAGCCATCAATGGCGAGGCAAGACCCTCTTCCAGCAACAAAGACTCGCTGAGGACTTAGATTACTGTTAGCATCTTCTAGCAACAAAATATTTTTAAATATGTACGTTACACACAATGCTATTGCACACTTAATAGACTATAGTACAGATTAAACATAACTTTTATATGCACTGGGAAATAAAAATAATTATGTGACTCCCTTTATTGTGTTAAACATTTTATTACAGTTGTCTGGAAGCAAACCTGCAGTGTCTCCAAGGTTTGCCTGTACTTTGCAAAAGGTGGTCTTTTCACTGCCGTGATACATATCAGTCATAATATTTCATGGCTGTCCAGAAGTGCATAACTTGTCTTAATCTAAACATCCTATCATTTTAAAAGCCTGATGATTTAGTATATTTTATAAAGAAAACATTTGAGAATTTGTTTTTAAGGGATAAAGTTTTGCTATGTTGCTTTAACAATTGAACTCCTGGGCTCAAGCGATCCTCCTCCCTCAGCCTCCCAAGTAGCTGGGACATAGGCCATTTGACAATTGCATAACATGAAGCCCAAGTGTGAGGCTAGCTTATCTCTTTCTTTTAAATGAGTCAGCAACCAGTGTTACAATTTCATTTCCATTGATGTACTTATTTGTTTCAATGGATTTGTGGTGTTATTGGAAATTTAAATTGGCCCAAAAGTTTCAGTCCACTCCATTTTACTGCCTCCACAAGGACACCTTGGATTTTAATAACAATAAAAAGATATACTTTCCTGGTACTACTCCCCATTTGACATTTACGCACAGGGCACTGAAAGGTTAGATTTTTACATTTCAGGTTTGTATAAAAAGAAATGAGACTCCAGAGATAGTAAATGACCTTGCTAACAGTTGCAGTGGTTGGGGACAGAGTTAAAGTATTTTGATGAGCACACTCAGCCCTGATGCTAACTTTCTAACGATAACAGTCTCAAATGATAGCAGCTGTTTTCAATGTATCAAGTAATTATTTAGATGTGCTAGGGTTTTTTTTTTTTTTCTTTCTGTTTTTGCAGGTAGTCTTAGCAGTTCAATTGTAATTTGTTCTTCAGTGACTATCAAATTGGTTAATTACGGAAGGAGTGATGTCCATTAGATTGTAGAGGTGTAAATAATGCGTGTCAAATGTATAGGCAGCAGAAATCTGAAGACAAATGGTGCCAGTTACTGAGAAGGGAGGTTCTTTTGACAGCTGCTATGAGCTGGGGGCAGCGCAATTTTCTTGTACTTTCCAGATATCTCATATTCCATAAACAGGGTGCTTAATTGTTTTATAAACAACTCAGAAGAGGTGTCTACCTCACTTGTACAGATTGTCAATTTTTAATCTCTTGATTATGTAAGCAGCTTTCACATTTAAGAATGGGTTTCTATTCAAGCTGGGAACCACTTAGGGCAAACTTGCCTTCCATTCTATTCAAAGTCACTCCTCTTCTTGGTGATAGATGCATGTTTGATCTGCCTCCTTTCGAAAGGCCTATCAGAAACTCTAAAGAATGTAACCCTTTGTGTGTCACCTATCTGACCTGGAAACTCCCTCCCCACTTGGAGTCTTCCTGCCTTTGCTTCAAGTTGTCCCACCTTTCCAGACTGAACCAATGTACTTCTTACATATATTGATTGATGTCTCGTATCTCCCTAAAATGTATGAAACCAAGGTGTGCCCGACCACCCTGGGCACCTGTCGTCAGGACTTCCTGAGGCTGTGTCCCAGGCATGTCCTCAACCTTGGCGAAATAAACTTCCTAAATTAACAGAAATAAATCATTGTTTTCTAACTATAAAAGAAATATGTGCTTAGAGCAAAAAAACTTACCTAGAAAAGTACCGAGGCCAGGATTCCACCACTTTTAATATTTGGTGATGTCAAAACAAATGCTTGTTCCTTGGTGCTGAAAAGAACTAGCTGTCAGACAACTTTTCTCAGCAAGGCAATTTTACTTTCTGCAGAAAGGGTGCTTCTCAGAAACCTGATTGTCACCAGAGCACATTCAACAAAGAAGGCAGAGGTTTTTTTGTCCTTGGCGCATTGGGTCCTTACTGCTGTATCCTGTCTGCATTGGCTAGAGCTGGACTGCACGATCTAGACTGATCTCGATTGGCTAAAAACGTAAAACTTTCCTAAATAGGTAAATGTGTGATGGAGAACAAAGAAAGGAAGGGGATTGTTTATGGAAAACTAGGACAATAACATTTCCAAATGAAGAAGAGACATAGACTGTAAGGTGGGAAATGCCCAAGCATGTTCGAACATGTCTGAGCAGGCTATAGGCCAGAACAAATAACTTGGCTGAAGTACAAGGACATAGAATGTACTTATTCCCTTACTATACTTAACAGCTACACAGGGCTTAATGAAGGGTTATTAGCAAAAAGCAAGGAAGCTTGAAGGAAGTTAGTTTTTAAAAGAGACTATTATTTCTAACGCTAATTATTTATTCTTTAACAAAAAGGGAAACTTTGAAGGGGGACTTTTTTTTCACAGGTGAACACACATATGTACACATACACAAATTATAATATGCATATTCTATTGTAAATTTCCATTTTTCAGTTAGCAGAATATCATGCACATGTCCCAATTAACATGTAAGCTATAATATGTTTAATGGATGCATAAGACTACATTCCATAGATTCATATTATACCCTTTATGTAAGCAGTCTCGCTATTGAACATTTAGGATATTTCCATTTTGAATCTCATTTATTTATTTAGAGACAGGGTCTTGCTCTGTTGCCCAGGCTGGAGTGCCAGGGTGTGATCATGGCACACTGTAGCCTTGCCCTCCTAAGCTCAAGCAAGTCTCCAGCCTCAGCTGCCCCAGTAGCTGGGACTACAGGTGCCCGCCACCATGCCCAGCTAAGGTTTCTACTTTTAGTAGAGATGAGATCTTGCTATGTTACCCAGGCTGGTCTCAAACTCCTGGGATCAAGTTCTCCTCCTGCCTTGGCCTCCCAAAGTGCTGGGATTACAAGCATGAGCCAATGTGCCCAGCCTTTGAATCTCTTTTAGATACTTTGAGAAACACCTTGTACATGCATGATGATACGGTCATGATTTTTAAAACTTTATTTCCAAGGATTTATTTTTCTTTTATAATGAAAGAAATTGGGTCTGGTGTGGTGGCTCACACCTGTCAACTGAGCACTTTGAGAGGCTGAGGCAGATAGATCACTTGAGTCCAGGAGTTGGAGACCAGCCTGGGCAACATGGTGACAACCTGTCTCTACAGAAGATGAAAAAATTAGCCAATTATGGTGGCACACACCTGTAATCCCAGCTACTTGGGAGGTTGAGTCTGGAGTATCACCTGGCCCAGAAGGCAGTGATTGCAGTGAGCTGTGATTTCACCTTTGTGCTCCAGCCTGGGTGACAGAGTGAGACCCTGTCTCAAAAAAAGAAAGAAAGAGAAAAAGAAAGAGAAAGAAGGAGGGAGGATGGGAGGAAGAAAGGAAGAAAAATATTTAAAGTGAAGGAAGGAAGAAAAAAAAATATTTTTTGAGATGGAGTTTCACTCTTGTTGCTGAGGCTGGAGTGCAATGGTGTGATCTTGGCTCACCACAACCTCTGCCTCCCAGGTTCAAGTGATTCTCCTGCATCAGCCTCTCGAGTAGCTGGGATTACAGGCATGCACCATAATGCCTGGCTAATTTTGTATTTTTAGTAGAGATGAGATTTCTCTGTGTTGGCTGGACTCAAAGTCCCAACCTCTGGTTATCTGCCCGTCTTGGCCTCCCATAGTGCTGGGATTACAGATGTGAGCCACCGCATCCAGCCAAAAAATATTTCAATTAAAGACGAGATCCCTTTTGTTCTCCCTGTTTCCCTCTGTTCTTTTTTTTTTTTTTTTTTTTGAGGCAGAGTTTCGCTCTTGTTACCCAGGCTGGAGTGCAATGGCGTGATCTCGGCTCACCACAACCTCCGCCTCCTGGGTTCAGGCAATTCTCCTGCCTCAGCCTCCTGAGTAGCTGGGATTACAGGCACACGCCACCACGCCCAGCTAATTTTTTGTATTTTAGTAGAGATGGGGTTTCACCATGTTGACCAGGATGGTCTCAATCTCTTCACCTCATGATCCACCTGCCTCGGCCTCCCAAAGTGCTGGGATTACAGGCGTGAGCCACTGCCCCCGGCCTCCCTCTGTTCTTTTTCCAGAATTCATAGGTAATGTATCATACTGCTTTATTTATTTATTTATTTTCTAGAGAGGGTCTTACTCTGTCACCCAGGCTGGAATGCAGTGGCCCAGTCATGGTTCACTGCTTCCTAGGCCTGTTGGTCTCAGGCAATCCTCCTACCTCAGCCTCCCTAGTAGCTGGGATTTTTTAATCTTTAATTTTTGTAGAGATGGGTTCTGTTTTCTTTTTCTTTTTTTTTTTTTTGAGACGGAGTTTTGCTCTTGTTGCCCAGGCTGGAGTGTAATGGCGCGATCTCAGCTCACCACAACCTCCGCCTCCTGGGTTCAAGCAATTCTCTTGTTTCATCCTCCTGAGTAGCTGGGATTACAGGCATGCGCCACCATGCCCAGCTAATTTTTTGTATTTTTAGTAGAGATGGGGTTTCACCAGGTTGACCAGGATGGTCTCGATTTCTTGACCTTGTGATCCACCTGCCTCGGCCTCCCAAAGTGCTGGGATCACAGGCGTGAGCCACCGCACCCGACTTCTTTTTTCTTTTTTTTGAGACAGATTCTCCCTCTGTCACCCAGGCTGGAGTACAGTGGTGCAATCTTGGCTCACTGCAACCTCTGCCTCCTGGGAACGTTCAAGTGATTCTCCTGTTTCAGGCTCCTGAGTAGCTGGGATTACAGGTGCCCACCACCACACCTGGCTAATTTTTTTCTATTTTTAGTAAAGACAGGGTTTCACCCTGTTGGCCAGGCTGGACCTCAAGTGATTCACCTCCCTCAGACTCCCAAAGTGTTAGGATTACAGGCGTGAGCCACTGTGCCTGGCGAGATGAGTTCTTGCTGTATTGCCCAGGCTGGTCTCAAACTCCTGGCCTTAAGGTATCCTCCCTCCTCGGCTTACTGAAGCACTGCGATTGCAGATGTGAGCCAGGAGACTCACACCTCCTGCATCCATTAAACATACTGTAGCTTATTTGTTAATTGGGACATGTGCATGATATTCTGCTTATTTGTACATTTTAAAAAGTCACATGGGGGACCCCCTCTGTCCACTTTGGAGCCCTCCTCCCTCTGTCTCTGTACGAGGGAGCCTCTTCCTTCTGCCTTCTTCCTTCTGTCTAGCCTATTAAACTCTCTACTCCTTAAAACTAAACACACACACACACACACACACACACACACACACACACACTCTCACTCTTACATAGATGCTGTTGTTCCAGGGACACTGGAGACAGTTATGCCAGGTACAACTGAGGGACTGTGTTAAAGAAAAACTTCTCTTCCCGGCCCATGAGGGGCGTAGTTTCAAAGGCAGGAGTTTCCCAGCTCCACGCCTCCATGCTGGGCGTAAAGTTCTTTGTCTGGGTTTCCTGAGCGCAGGCTAAGTAGAGAAATCCAGGCGAGGCTCCTTTGACTCAAACAAAACAAAACAAGGGCCGGGCGCGGTGGCTCACACCTGTAATCCCAGCACTTTGGGAGGCTGAGGCAGGCGGATCAGGAGGTCAAGACATCGAGACCATCCTGGCCAACATGGTGAAACCCCATCTCTACTAAAAATACAAAAATGAGCTGGGCGTGGTGGTGTGTGCCTGTAATCCCAGCTACTTGGGAGGCAGAGGTTGCAGTGAGCCGAGGTTGTGCCACTGCCTTCCAGCCTGGCGCCCAGCCACGGAGCAAGACTCTGTCTCTAAATAAATAAATAAATAAATAAACAGACAAAAAAACAAAAAACCTGCCGACAGCTGTGGGAGGAGGGGGCTCTAAGTAGCCAATCCGGTATCAGAGTCAAAGATCAATCACTCCAGAGGAAGTTTGAGAGAACTCCTCTCATTGGAGGAGAACAGGAAAGGGGCGGGAATAACTCAAGGGTGATCCTCCCGCTGCTCCCTCCCTAGACGGATTCCTTCTCTGGATCCCCTCCCGCAGCTGCGGGAGCTGTCTTTCTCTTTTCCCTTTTTCTGCCTGGATAAATAGCTCTCTGCAAAACTCCCTGGCTCCACGATATTTATTCCAATGGCAAACACACCGCATCTGGGGTCCCTTTCCCCATTCTTCCCGGTAAGAGAGTCGAAGAACCTCATCAGAGAACTGGGAGGGTCTTCAGGACCCCCCCCTCCCCACCTTACACGACTATGTACTGAGATTCCATGTTAGTCACAGTGTATCATTTAGCAACTTTTTTCTGTTAACAAATTGCTTGAGACAGTACTAGAGAACATGTGGTTCAGCACCATGAGGGAATAAATCAAAAAGAGAAAAACTTCGTGTCCAGGAAATGGAGGATTAAATATTCGGAGAAAAGCGAAGGGACAGAAGGACAATTGTGCACCTGTCTTAGGCAACAACCGGTTCAAGCTGGAGGAGGAGGATGAAAATTGAAAAGAAGGTCTCCAGGAACAAAGGACAAAAAATTTAAAAACCCCAGTACCCTATTGTACAACGTCAGCACATGAAGGCTAAAGATAAGGTCACACATCGGGCAACTGGATTCAGAATGGCATCAGACTTCCCAATAGCCACATGGGATGCTGAAAGATAGTGAAAGATTGCCTTCAAAATCCTGGAGAAAATTATTTTCAACCTAGAATTCCATCCGTAGTCAAATATCCATCAAAAGCAAATTAATGTGAGTAGAATGCCATGCACTGACTGATCAATGTACTGACAAAGCTGGAGTTAGAAAAATAATCATTTTGCAAGCATTATAGTAAAGACTGGTTCAGGTAAGAATCATTCGGATTGCTAAATCTAGGGGGAAATTTAATGAGGAGCAGAATGTTTGTATAGTCTTACATTTCTACCCATGGAAAGCTTATTAGTTGCAAGAAGCACAGTAACTATCTAGAGATTGTACAACATCCTAACTGGACACACAAAAAATTAACATCACCAATGAGGAGTATATGGAAATTGTGTCTTCCATATGTGATGATCTGAGAAAGACACATGACTTGAATGGATGTTCTAACTGGAGGCGAATATCTGTGTCTAACTACAAGGATGCAGCAGATAAGCCCAAAATAGAGTATGTTATATTTAAAAAGGAGTATCTGTCACACCTATAATCCCAGCACTTTGGGAGGCCGATGTGGGCGGATCACAAGGTCAGGAGATTGAGACCATCCTGCCCAACATGGTGAAATCCCGTCTCTATTAAAAATACAACAATTAGCTGGGCGTGGTGGCACGCACCTGTAGTCCCAATTTCTCGGGAGGCTGAGTCAGGAGAATCGCTTAAGCCTGGGAGGTGT
Source organism: Callithrix jacchus (assembly GCF_049354715.1). NCBI lineage: Eukaryota > Metazoa > Chordata > Mammalia > Primates > Cebidae > Callithrix > Callithrix jacchus. Next base: position 78,329,754 of record NC_133518.1, read on the forward strand.
TTGCAGTGAGCTGAGATCGGGCCACTGTACTCCAGCCTGGTGACAGAGTGAGACTCTATCTCAAAACAAAAGAAAAGAAAACAAAAACCCAAACAAACAAACAACAACAACAAAAAGCACAGTTACTGGGTCCTATTCACGGAATTGGCACACGGCAGGGGTCCCAGCCCAGTCCTTCCAAGGATCAATGGGCAGATTCATCTGGAGGCTTGGCCACCTCAGACCTCCTGAACATTCATGATTCATGTCTCCATCTTCCTACTGCTCTCTCGAGTCTTGACGGTATAATCCCATTCTAGATTATTCTTCTAAAACAGAAAAACGCAAGGCCTACATTGCATCCTCTCCCCAGGCTACTTAATTCCCTCAATAAGCTTAGGCATTTAACAGAAAATGCCTGTTTTTGGTGATTATTTTCATGTCAGTAAATTCCAATATGCAGTTTATCTTCCTTCTTTCCTCCTTCTCTCTGTCTCTCCTCCCTCCCTCCCTCCCTCCCATCCTTCCTTCCTTCCTTTCTCTCTTTCTTTCTTCTCTTTCTCTCTCTCTCTCTCTCTCTTTCTTTCCAAAGTTTTGTTCTTGTTGCCCAGGCTGGAGTGCAATGGCACAATCTCGACTAACTGGGTTCAAGCAATTCTCCTGCCTCAACCTCCCGAGTAAATGAGATTACAGGCATGCACCACCACGCCTGGCTAATTTTGTATTTTAAATAGAAATGGGGTTTCTCCATGTTGGTCAGGCTGATCTTGAACTCCCGACCTCAGGTGATCCACACACCCCGGCCTCTCTAAGTGCTGGGATTGCAGGCATGAGTCACTGCATCCGGCCTCATTCATTCTTTTTTGAAAAGAAACATAAACACGTATTAACTGCTCCCATGAAAAGAGAAAAATCCACATTTTTAGTACCTGAGATACTGGCTACTCTACTGGGAGAGGAAAAAAAAAACTCACTCCTTGATGGTTGGCAGCAGCGAAATAAGCAAATAAACCTTAAGTCAGTTTCTTAATTGCCCTGCCACATCCACGATATGCCAGATGCTGCCGTAAGCTCTGGTAGGACCCACCAGATGAACCTCCTCAAGATGCTGTCTCCCTGATTTACCATGCTCTGTATATTTCCCCTGCAAATGGGTGCACGCTCATTCTGTCTGATTTCCTACCTCCCTGCAAACCTAGGTTCACTACAAAGATACTGAGAAACAGGCTGGCAGAAACCTTCAGGGAACATTAGCAGACTTAAATCTAAAATGATAACTGGGCACACAGTGGCTCACGCCTGTAATCCCAACACTTTGGGAGGCCGAGGCAGGCAGATCACCTGAGGTCAGGAGTTTGAAACCAGCCTGGCCAACATAGTGAAACTCTGTGTCTACTAAAAATACAAAAATTAGCAGGGCATGGTGGTGGGCACTGTAATCCCAGCTATTCAGGAGGCTGAGTCAGAAGAATCGCTTGAACTGGACAAGTGGAAGTTGCAGTGAGCCAAGATCGCGCCATTGCACTCTAGCCTGGGTGTCATAGCAAGACTCCATCTCAAAAACAAACAAACAGACAGACAGACAAAAAAAAAAATGTTAACTGTTGGCCGCTGGGTGTGGTGGCTCACGCCTGTAATCCTAGCACTTTGGGAGGCCGAGGTGGGTGAATCACGAGGTCAGAAGATTGAGACCATCCTGGCCAACATGGTGAAACCCTGTCTCTACTAAAAATACAAAAATTAGCTGGGCGTGGCAGCATATGCTTGAAATTCCACAGAATTGCTTGAACCCAGGAGGTGGAGGTTGCAGTGAGCTGAGATCACGCCACCACACTCCAGCCTGGCGGCAAAGCTGGACTCCGTCTCAAAAAAAAGAAAAAAGACACAATCAACAAGGAAATCTGGTCACCTGTATGGCACTCAGCAATCGATTGTAACAATTATAAATATTACAGATAACATATACTGAGACATATTAGAATTATAGAAATCTTGAATAATTTTGGAGCACATACTAATAATATGTTTATATAAATATGACCTAAAGAAAGTTAAACACCGTTGTGTATTTGACAATGTTTTCTGTATAGTTTTAGTACGTCAAAGGTGACTGTGTTTCTTTTGGACATTAGGGGACCCAATACTTAAAAAGTGAGATCAAAAATGACTTAATTTAGCATTTGATTTTGAAAGTTTTTCAAACATCAAAGGCTTAAAATACTTGATATCACAAAATAGGATTATAGGTCATTTAGCTGAAGTGACTAAAAAAATTTTAAACTGCAAAATCTTTAACTTATTGGTAGAAGGGAGACTCAGCTTTCCAAACAAGACCCAGTAAAGACGATATGAGGCCAACTGAGCCTGTCTCTTTTCTTTCCCCTCCTTTTCCCTTTTTTCCTGCAGATTATTTAAAAGGTAAAGAAAAATATTTCATCTCTCAATAACATATGAAAATATTGTTCAAAAGAGAAAACCAAATTCTACCTTTTCATTGCATTATTAATGTTAAATCTAATTTTTAATAAAACCTTATAAACAAATCATTCTTAGTCAGTATGATGATAAGACAAGATTTCCATAAGCCCTCTATAATTCGTTATAACTTTCTATCAAAGAACAGATCAATGTTCCGAGGAAACTCTGTTATTCTCACACGGGGGCCCAGATTCTAGTCCCGCATCAGTATGCTTTTGTTTTAATGTTTAATTTATAAAGAACTAATCTTTTTCAAGTTTTAGCCAACTTGCTTACACCGTAGAACTTCCTGTACAAGATCAGTCTTTTACAAACCTTTTACAACTGGCTTAGCCTTTCAGTTTTGTCCTATAATTTTTTAACTTAAGATAATCCTTAAAAGCTACGCTCTGCTTTCCTTAAATACCTCGCATGGAAAAGACTTCTCACTGGTCTCAGTTGTGTATGTTACAATGTTAACTGTTAGCAACGTGCATTTTGGGGGAGGAACCCGGTGAATAAGCAGGTTTAAGCGTATATCAGATTGCGGAGCCCAGGGTAAGGACCGAAGGGATGAGTCTGACCCTTCCCAGCGTAGCCAGGGGGCATGGCTGACTCCTTGTCCCCAGGCCTTACCTAGGATTTAATGGTTATAGAACAGGTAAGTCAAACAATCATAAAAAAAAGTCACACAAGCAGTTTATGACCTTAAAACTTACAGCAAACACCATATATGATCTGCCTAATTCAGACTGATTGTCTAAATTCTGAAAACGTTTCCTATTTTACCAATAATTTTTAAAACTATATTTACCAACGATTATAAAGTGATTAAAGTTTCTATTTTTCTGGCAAAATATTTAAGTGCTTATTTTTCTTTTCTTTTCTGAGACAGGGGCTCGCTCTGACACCCAGGCTGGAGTGCAGTGGCGTGATTACGGCTCACGGCAGCTTTGAGCTCCTGGGTTCAAGTGATCCTCTCACCTCAGCCTCCTGAGCAGCTGGGACTATAGGCATGCACCACTGTGTCTGGCTAATTTTTTAAATATTTTTTATTTGTACTTTTTACGCTTTTGTATTTTTAGTAGAGATGGGGGTTCGCCATGTTGCCTAGGCTGGTCTTGAACTCCCAGCCTCAAGTGATCCATCCGCCTCAGCCTCCCAAAGTGATGGATTACAGGCATGAGCTACCATGCCTGGCCAAAATGTATTTTTATTTTTTAACTTTTAAGTTCAGGGTTACATGTGCAGGTTTGTTACATAGGTGAACTTGTGTCGTGAGGATTTGTTTACAGATTATCACCGAGGTATCAAGTACCCATTACTTATTTTTTCTGACCCTCTCCCTTTTCCCACCCTCCAACATCTGATAGGCCTCAGTGTATGTTGTTCCCCTCTATGTGTCCATGTGTTCGCGTTGTTTAACTCCCACTTATAAGTGAGAACGTGGTATTCGGTTTTCTGTTCCTGCGTTAGTTCGCTGAAGATAACTGCCTCCAGCTCCATCCATATGCCTGCAAACAACATGATCTTACTCTTTTTTATGGCTGCATAGTATCCCCTGGTGTCTATGTACCACTTTCTTTATTGAGTCTATCATATTTTACTAAATGATGGGCATTTAGGTTGATTCCATGTCTTCGTTATTGTGAATAGTGTTGCAATGAACATACACATGAATGTGTCTTTATAACAGAATGATTTATATTCCTTTGGGTATAAACCCAGAAATAGAGTTGCTGGGCTGAATGGTATTTCCATCGTTAGCACGTCGAGGAATTGCCACACGGTCTTCTACAGTGCTTGAACTAATTTACACCCCCACAACAGTGTATAAGCGTTCGTTTTTCTCCACGACTTTGCCAATGTCTGTTGTTTTTTCACTTTTTAATAATAGCCATTCTGACTCATGTGAGATGGTATCTCATTGTGATTTTAATTTGCATTTCTCTAATGATCTGTGATGTTTAGTTTTTTTGTTGGCTGCATGTATGTCTTCTTTTGAAAAGTGGCTGCTCATGTTAAATTTATTTTTTTGTAGAGACAAGGTCACACTATGTTACAGCCCAGGCTGAGGCAGGATGGGTAGTCAAGGAAGTAACCATGTCGTTGGGATGCAGCAACCGTGGTGACCGTGGTCTTTCAAGTATAGCAATCTCCAGCAGGGAATTTCTCCTGGAGAGCATGTGCCTTCTGATTTTTACTGGACCTCAGACTGCCCCTTTGCTCATTATAATAGTAAAAAACACACCCCTGGGTGGAGACTTAGGATGCTAATGAGACACGTGACGACGAAGAAGCATATACAGCTGCTACACATGTGTCCAGAGGACAGTCTAGAACATGCTTGTCGGTTACACCTCCTCCCACCCCCTTGGGAATAATCATGTAAGCCTCCCATAAAGAGAGTTTTTCTAGTAACAGCCAATGCTGTCTTATCCTCACGAGCAGCCTGTTCATTGTTTATTCTGCCCCTAATTTTCAGAGTATTCTTTCCCCTTTGCAATACATTGCTCTATGCTGCATCTCCTCTCCATGTGCCTGTTGTTTTAATTGTTTTAAACTAAGAAGACAAGAATTGAGCTTTTCCAGCAGCCATCAACAAGGCTGGTCTCGAACTTTTGAGCTCAAGCAGTCCTCCTGCCGTGGCCTCCCAGCGTGCCAGAAGTATAGGCGTGATCCACCACTCCCAGCCTAAGTGCTTATTTTTCTTTAAACCAATTAATTAGAGCTCTTTTAAATATTTTGGGAGTGAAACATCACACACCTTACACATGTGAACACACAGACAGACAGACAGAAGTAGATCTGGTAGAGTTATGAGAGTCTTCATTTGCCAGTTGTTAAGTTTCTCTTCCCTTTTTTCTACTATCATTCTCGTGATCACCTGTTTCCTGCCCTAAACAATTGTCAGCTTAGGCAACTGTGAATTCATTCTTAAAGGGACAATTCTTAGGTGAAACAAGATAGAGTATTCATGTTTTACTCAAACTAAGGAAAATGGTGTGATTAAAAGCCAGTTAAGAACGCCAGGGAGCCGAGAGCAACCTTAGCACCTGAACAACCTGGTGTCAGAGTATCAGCAGCTGAGGAGGAGTTGTTTGGGGAGTGTGCTGAGGAGGAGGTAGCCTAGGAGCTTCCTTTTCCAGGTAGAGGGAGAAGTAGTGTGGATTCTTTAGTGTATTTTGATAGCCATTGTTACTTCTTTGTACCTCTTTGAGTCTTTACATCTCCTCCTCCTACATTTTAAAGCATTTTTATAGTGTGTAGTTTGGCCTAATAAAGTATTTTTATGGCAAAAAAAAAAAAAAAAAAAAAAAAGAATGCCAGGGAAAGCAAACACCTTTCTTTAAAGATTTAAGTTTTTAAATTGGATTATTAGTGGCTTTAGGGTGGAGACTTTTAAGGAATGGGGCCAAAAAGGCATGCAGTTTCTAGGGCCAAATAAACAGGAGTCGCTGGAAGGCAAAACAGAGCCTCCAAAATCAAGGATCTCATTTTTACACTGGATCCTGGATCCCCCAAAAGAGGAAACTGCTGTAGGTGAGACAGTGCAATGCTTTTACCATCCATTTCACTGCAAGGACATTCGAGGCCTGTGAGTGACCCAAAGCCAATCAGCCCATCCCCAGTCCTTACCCACCAGGTAACCAAGAGCATGATTTTCGTATCCAAAGAACCAGGTATTGCCCTGTAGTAATATCCACCCACAGTAAGCAACCGCCATTACATTAGCCATCCCTAAAAGTATACTTTCTAGCTAGCTAGGACACACCAAGGCTAACAATTCTTTCATAAGGCAAAGTAACTTCTGATGCCCCCAAAAGTCAAAAAGGTCGGGTAACGCAATGCAAGACAGAGCAGGGCCTTAGATTTTGAGGGGAATCTGTCTGCTTGCACGTTTTGGGTATTCCATGAGGAACCCAAAAAGTCCCATGCTCTCTGGCATTAGCTGAGGTCTCCTTACGTGGGCGTTGAGGGTGGCAAGGAGACAGGCAGAAGTAAATGAGACACACTTCAGTTCACTGAGGAGAAAATGTTTTTTCTCTAAAAACAAGACCCAAGAAGAGACAAAAGCATAAAGGCGTTTTGAATATGTGTGTGATTTGCATATCCACTTTTAATTAAGTTGACTTTTAACCATAGAGCCCTTTTAAATAAAAATCACTCTAAATCTCTTGTTACCAGACTCTAGCCAACACCTCCAGCTTTTAAGCCTTTTTTTCTTCCCCAAAGGCATTTTCCTAAATGAACCCCAAATCCTTAACTAAGGCTATGACTTATCTGTGGACACATGAAGTGCTTCCAAAGAGATGAGAAGTGGTTTTTACAAGATCTAGAATCACCACTAAGAGAAGGGAAAACTCAAGACTGATAATCAGAAGCTGTCCATGGAGGGAAAAAGAATCCATAGACAGCAAAATCCCCCAAGTATTAAACCAGAGAGAACTAGTTCCCTGAGCCAGAAATGGAACCCAGGCCACCATTGTGAAAGGAAATGGCTTGGCTACTGAACGGCAGGATGAGGTGACTACCACCTTCTTTCCCAGAAGGAGTCTAGAACAGTCATTTTCAAGCTTGCAAAGGATTTTAACTGCTCGAGAGGATTCTCTAAGACTAGCTGTGACATTGTTATGTGTCCTTCTTTCAATGCAAACCTTTAAAAAAATGTTGCGAGTAAAAGTTCTCTGAAATCCTTTTTACAAAATGACATACTTAATTCCAACAGCATCTCAATCCTAAAGCCAGTTTGTAATTTTCCAAAATTTTACTGTGTAAGCAAGAAGTGTTTCTACAGATGAGGGTGGAGGAGACATGTCTGTGGTCCCCAAGAATTCACTCTTGGAAATGGGGTTAAGATAGTAAAAAATGACAAAAGCCCCAGAGGAATGGGGCGTTTTAAGATAAAACTCACCCAAGGGCTTGACACATTTGGGATGAGGAGCGTACTGGCACATTTCAGACTCTCGGTAACTTCAGACTGGCTGCCTGATGTGAACTTGAACATGTCTCCCTTCCGGATGGTAGAGATAAAGAGAGAATACTCCCACACAGTTGCAAAGTCAAGCTCTCAAGGACATAAAACAAGACGAAAGGGAAACCTCATCTGGTTTTCGTTTCAGGGACCTGCGGCAAAGTTTGTGACTGACCAGTCTTCAAGGCCAGCTTGAACAGAGGGCTTACAGGGGACCTACAGCAGCGTCTGACCCCATAGCACCCCTCTTTATGACAGAATCACACAGAAGGAGAACTTTATAGCACAAAGTACGCCAGATTTTTAAAAAAATTATACTTCTAAGTTCTGGGGCACATGTGCAGAATGTGCAGTTTTGTTACATAGGTATACATGTGCCATGGTGGTTTGCTGCACTCATCAACATTAGGTATTTCTCCTAATGCTATCCCTCCCCTAGACCCCACCCCCGACAGGCCCCAGTGTGTGATGTTCACTCCCTGTGCCCATGTGTTTTCATTGTTCAACACTCACTTATGAGTGAGAACATGTGGTACTTGGTTTTCTGTTCCTGTGTCAGTTTGCTGAAAATGATGGTTTCCAGCTTCATCTATGTCCCTGCAAAGGACATGAACTCATCCTTTTTTATGGCTGCATAGTATTCCGTGGTGTATATGTGCCACATTTTTCCAATCCAGTCTATCATTGATGGGCATTTGGGTTGGTTCCAGGTCTTTGCTATTGTAAACCGTGCTACAATGAACATTCGTGTGCATGTGTCTTTATAGTAGAATGATTTATAATCCTTTGGATATATACCCAGTAATGGGATTGCTGGGTCAAATGGAATTTATGGTTCTAGATCCTTGAGGAATCGCCACACTTTCTAACACAATAGTTAAACTAAGTTACCCTCCCACCAATGGTGTAAAAGTGTTCCTATTTCTCCACATCCTCTCCAGCATCTGTTGTTTCCTGACTTTTTAATGATTGTCATTCTAACTGGTGCAAGATGGTATCTCACTGGTTTTGATTTGCATTTCTCTAATTACCAGTGATGATGAGCTTTTTTCATATGTTTGTTGGCTGCCAAATTACACCAGATTTGCTACAACCTAAGATTTGTCACAGAAACCCTTTTTCCCATTAATCAAAACTTTGCAGAGGAGACAAGCGGTGATTTTTATCATTCACTCAGCCAGTTTGCGCAGAAAGAGGGAGAAGTCAGCAGCCTGGCTGGTAAAGCACCCTTACCCTTTTGCCAGCCTGCCAGGTTTCTGGATTCCCTTTCTCTCCGTGGCTTTGATAACCCTGTTTGCTGTACCGTAGCAGTGGGGGCCAAGCTGCATTATAAAAGAAAATCATCGGCCGGGCGCAGTGGCTCAAGCCTGTAATCCCAGCACTTTGGGAGGCCGAGGCGGGTGGATGACGAGGTTGAGAGATCGAGACCAACCTGGTCAACATGGTGAAACCCCGTCTCTACTAAAAAAAAAATACAAAAAATTAGCTGGGCATGGTGGCGTGTGCCTGTAATCCCAGCTACTCGGGAGGTTGAGGCAGGAGAATTGCCTGAACCCAGGAGGCGGAGGTTGAGGTGAGCCGAGATCACGCCATTGCACTCCAGCCTGGGTAACAAGAGCAAAACTCCGTCTCAAAAAAAAAAAAAAAGAAAATCACCTTTTTCTTTTCCTGGAACCACAGGGAAAAGCCTCTCAATTTTTTGTGGTGCAGCCCAAGTGGCCGCATGGGGAAGTAAATTCACATCTTTCATTCTGGCCAGAACAAAATACACGTGATAAAACACAGACACCAGTCACCCAGCTCAGCACCCAAGTATCAACCTGGCAAGGCTCAAATTGGCTCCGTCTCCTGCTGTCTTTGATCCACTAAGTGGGGTGAGATGACCTCCAACCAGGTGTATCAGTGGGTGGCCCCCAGGTCGGATGGAAAAGTGGGTGCTCACCACTAGTTAGGCCTGTTGAGCTTCCTTCAGGGCTCACTGAATGTGACCGATCAGACAAACGAGGAGAGCCTGCTGGACTTCTGTCAGCAATTTTTTGGGGAATCCTCTTCACATGTACAAATGTGTACAACAAGGTAAAGACAAACAAAAAAGGCCTTTGAAGCCAAGATTCCAGACCAGAAGAGGATTCTTCCAAATGAACCTCGTATTCTCTGTCTAAATGGGGAGAAATCTTCCCAAACCAAGGCTCATTGTACTATTTAGGGAGAGCCAGCTAAGACCTTGGGAAGGAGCCAAACTGAGACCCTCCATAGGTGCTGAACCAAGCCCCCTGAAGGAGCCAAACTGAGACCCACCCTAAAGGAGCCAAACTGAGACCCCCATAGGAGCTGGACCAATTGGAAGAAGGAAGGAGGTGCTAGCTTGGCTTAGAACATTCACCACACCAATTTAAAAACATCTTTCTAGGGCCTAGTGTGGGGGCTCATGCCTGTAATCTGAGCACTATGGGAGGCCAAGGCAGGCAGATCCCTTGAGGCCAGGAGTTTGAGACCAGCCTGGACAACATGGCAAAACCCTATCTCTACTAAAAACACAAAAATTAGCTGGGTATGGTGGCATGCACCTGTTACCCCAGCTACTTGGGAGGCTAAGGCATGAGAATTGCTTGAACTTGGGAGTTAGAGTTTGCAGTGAGCCAAGATCACACCTCTGCACTCCAGCCTGGGCGACAGAGCACGACTCGGTCAAGAAAAAGACAAGACATCTTTCCAGGGACCATTTCTTCATTGCATTGCAATTAGGCTGAAGCACCGTGGTCAACAGCACCTTACTGAGAGGGAGAGCCCCAGAGGTGGCCTTCACTGCCGGAGAAATGAGCAGCCATCAGAGCTCACCTCCAGGTCCATCATGCCAGTGGGAGGCTAACAGACCATGAGCAGGCACCACAAAGGTGGATCCTAGACGAGCCCCCACATTTATAATTGCTTGACAGCTTCTTCCAGCTCACTACACAGACAGAATCATTCTCCTGAGGCCAGGATACTGAAGTAAAGTAAGAGTTTAAGTGTCACAAGACGGGCCACTCCACGTAGAGATGAAGCTGCTACTGAAAATCAGTCTCTCTGAAGGCTTAGAGGTTAGGGGTTTTCAAGGACAGTTTGGTGGGCAGGGGGCTAGGGAATGGGGAATGCTGATTAGTTGGAAATGAAGTCACAGGGTGTGGAAAATGGTCCTTGTGTGCTGAGTCTGTGTCTGACTGGGGCCTCAGGGCCAGCTGAGTAATGAGTCATAAGCCCAGCTGAGGTCAGTCTGAAAAAAACCTCAAAAAACCAGTTATGGGCTCTATGGCAGGGATGTGATCTCTAGGAGCAATTGGGAAAATCACAAATCTTGTGGCTCCCAGAACAGTGCTGGTTATTGTTTAAGCCTACGTGTTAGCAGAATTCAGGGCTTTCTCATAATTCTAACCTTGTGGACTTCGTTAGTTGTACAGAGGCAGTTTGGTTTTGGGAGAGGCTGCTGTTAGCCTTGCTTTAAGGTTAAATTATAAACTAAATTTCTTCCAAATTCCTGGTGTACATCCAGGAATGACTGAGGACGGCTTGGAGGTTAGATGCCAGATGGAGGCAACTGTCAGATTTCTCTGACTGTCATAATTTTGCAAAAGCAGTTTCATATTTAAGGGTTTCAACATGTGCTTTTAAAATAAATAAATTACGAAAGCGTCTTTGTGTAAATAGCTGTTGCCTTTATCACAATTCAAGCTGCAGCTCCGCATCACCGGAAGATTAGGCAGTGAATCTACAGAGGCTCACAGACTGCAAACTGTCAGACAGCTGTCGCTGTTAATTAAAATGCAGATAAATAATTTCTACAGATACTTCTTTATAAATGGAAGAAACCGCTCCCATCATTATGGAATTACTTTAAGGACATGCAGCACGAAAAAATCTTAAAAATTAAACTTATAATTGACTTGTGTACTGGTTGGTAAATGTTTGTTCTTAGTGTAAGGGAAGAACATAATGTGAAAATCAGCTAGTTTGGTCTTTCCTTATTAGTAGGGAAAGGGGCGAAATTAGGCATCGTTTACAACTTCATTTGACCTGACCCAGATTTTGAGAAAATTGTCTTTCTACCTTTCATTCCTATATTGGCAATTGTCAAGTGAGAGAACACAGCTTAGTCACTGAAACAAAGACAGTTTGAGTCATTTCAATTCATCTATCTGGACATGCATAGACACAAAACATAGTTCCATTTATTTCTATTCCAATTTATAGTTCAATTTATTCCTCAGGAACCGACTGAGAAATCATCTGACTTTGCTGGTAAGCTAGTGCAAACCAAAAAGTATCAGAGACAAAAGCCTCAGTCAATTTAGAGGTTTATTTTGCCAAGGTTAATGACCACGGCCCATGACTCAGCCTCAGGAGGTCCTGAGAATGTGTGCCCAGGGTGGTTGGGTTACAGCTTTGTTTTATACATTTTTGGGAGACAGAAGTTATAGGTAAAGATATAAGTCGCTATATGTAAGTTGTGCATTAGTTTGGGTAAGAAAGGCAGGACGTCTCCAAGCAAGGGTGGGCGGTATGGGGGTTTCCAGGTCATAGGTGGATTTAAAGACTTCTCGACGGGCAGTTGGTTGGAAGAGGTAAGCCCTTGCTGGGGAATGGAACTCAGTATGAAGAAATGCTTCAGTTTAGATGAGGGGGTGGCGGCCAGGGTTCTCACCCCGGAGATGAAGCTTCCAGGAAGCAGGCCTCAGACAGAACAGGTGGTGAATGTCTCTTATCAGTCCTTAAAAGGCATCAAACTCTCTGGAAAACACCTAGTAAGGGAAAGAGATTCTCTACCGAAAACAAATTGCTCTCATAAGACACAGCTTTGCAGAACCATTTCAGAATATGTCAAAGAAATACATTTTGGGGTAAAATGCTAAGATTTTCTTCAAGCCTGGTACCTGTCATGTGATGCTATGCCGATCAGATTGGAATTTCATATCTTACTGCCACAAGGAATCTGTTTTGTCAGTTTTAAGATCTCTGCTTTGGCCGGGTACAGCAGTTCACACCTGTAGTCCCAGAACTTACAGAGGCCAAGGTGGGCGGATCACCTGAGGTCAGGAGTTTGAGACCAGCCCGGCCAACATGGTGAAACCCTGTCTCAACTAAAAAATACAAAAAAAGAAAAAAGAAGCAGAAGAAGGAACAAAAGATCTGTGTTTTGCTGTTAATGCTGGTCAATTGTGTCTAACGCCAAAGGAACGGGAGTACAGTAAGACTCGTCTGACCTCCCACCACCCTTCCCATCATGGCCTGAACCAGTTTCAGGTTTCTTTGGGGTCCCATTGGCCAAGAAGGGGGTCCATTCAGTTAGTTGAGGGGCTTGGTTTTGGTTTACATTACTAATCCAGAGAGGGGATAAAGCCCTGTTTAAATCTCCACCCTCATTTTCACCTTGTTTGAAAAAAGATCCACACGGATTCACCGATTATGATTGTCATCATCATTTCCGAGGCACAGTCTTGCTTTGTCACCCAGGCCAGAGTGCCGTGTGGCTCACTGCAACCTCTGCCTCCTGGGTTCAAGTGATTCTTGTGCCTCAGTCTCCGGAGTACCTGGGACTACAGGTGTGCGCTACCACGCCTGCCTAATTTTTTGTATTTTTAGTAGAGACAAGGCTTCACCATGCTGGCCAGGCTGGTTTTGAACTCCTGTCCTCATGTGATCCGCCTGCCTCGGCCTCCCAAAGTATTGCGATTACCGGCATGAGCCACCACGCCCACCACCAATCATTATTATTGTTAGTTTTTTCTTTTAACACACTGTTGCTGGCTTGATTTTTTTTTTGACAATTTTGTGTGTGTGTGTGTGTGTGTGTGTGTGTGTGTGTGTAGAGATGGATTCTTGCTATGTTGTCCATGTCCCGCGCTCCTGCAATCCTCCCACCATAGCCTCCCACAGTGCTGGGATTACAGGTATTAGCCACCACACCCAGTTCACCAGTTATTAACAATTTCCATATTTGGTGTCTCTCTCTCTCCACACACACACACCCATGTGCACGTGCACACACAGACACCTTTTGTGTTTTTTTTCTGAACGATTTGAGAGTAAGTTGCAGACATCATGTCCCTTCACCCCTAAGTATTTTCATGGAGCAAGAACACTTTTTATTTATGTAACCTCAATATAGTTATCAAATTTAGGAGATTTAACATTGATCCAATATTATTTTCTAACTTACTGTCTGTATTCCAGTCTGCCAGTTTTCCCGTTAATATCCTGTATTATTAGCTGTTTTTATTTCTAAGCCAGGACACACAATGCATTTAGCTTTCAAGTCTCTTTCGTCTCTAATTTGGAGGACTTCCTCAGCCATTCTTTGTTCTTCATGACTCTGGATTCTTTAACCTAGGCTCGTCTGATGTTTTCTTATCTTTGAATTCAAGTGATACGTTTTGGACAGTATATCTTAGAAGTAATATCATGTCGAGAGATCGAGACCATCCTGGTCAACATGGTGAAACCCCATCTCTACTAAAAATACAAAAAATTAGCTGGGCACGGTGGTGTGTGCCTGTAATCCCAGCTACTCGGGAGGCTGAGGCAGGAGAATTGCCTGAACCCAGGAGGCGGAGGTTGCGGTGAGCCGAGATCGCGCCATTGCACTCCAGCCTGGGTAACAAGAGCGAAACTCCGTCTCAGAAAAAAAAAAAAAAAAAACAGAAGTAATATCATGTCCTTCTCAGTGTAGTATACCATGAGCATACACTGTGAGGCTGTCCCATTATCCATGATAGGAATGGACAAGGTGGTGTCCATCAGGTTTCTGCACTGCTAAATTACTACTTTTTTCTTTTGTAATTAATGAGCATTTTTGTGGGCGACAGTTTGGGTATATGTTAATATCCTGTTCCTCACCAAACTTTCACCTATTCTTGCCTGAATTATCACCCTACTTTTTAAATGTAGATAATACATAGATATATAGATATGTCTATATCGGTGTGTATATCTGTATAATCAGTGGAACATGTGACAGAAACTGAATCAAGTTTTGTAATTCTACTAAGTTATCCTTGGCAGGGAAAGTAGTTGCAGAATGCCAGCAAACTTCCATTTCGTCAGTAGATTGACAAACAAACCAGTCAGGTGAGAGCTGCCAGGTATTTTTAAACAGAGCTATCAGCAACCCCAAGAAAAGAAAGAATAAATTCAGGCTGAGACTGAAGCCTGCTAAGTCCTCAGGTTACGTTCTCCTGCTACTCAGAGCCAGGTAAACCTTGACTAGCGTGACCCTCAGGCAATCCGCGGCTAATCTCAGCACTGGGAAACCCTTGATTTCTCTGCAGAGTTACCGAGTGCTCGTTTTCACAATATGCTTAGTTTCCAAGGCGGAACTTAGTTTCCAAGGGGCTTTCCTTGTTGGCGAGGAATCTTGAGTAACAAAAAAGTGCAAAGGCGACACCCACCTTGTATTCCTCCTGTACCTTGCGGTGAAGGGCAGAGAGGTCCATCGCTTTGGGGATAGCCGGGTTCGGGCTTTCTCTGGCTCCTTATGGGTATGGTTCACTTACGTCTTTCTAAGGAAATCATTTGTCTTATATTCATTGGTTCTGTATGTTCCCTGACATACATCGTATGAAAAAGTGACGATTCAAAAAGAAGACCTCAAATCGGATGGTCGATCAGTGACAAAGTTCTGCTGGGCTTGTCTAAGCACCTCTGGCTTCAGGATGGAATGCTCGCAGCCAAGTAACCGTACAGTCATTTTCATTCATCTGTTTACTTGGAAAGAGAATTAATGTCTATGGGTTTATACAGAGATTTACGTATAAGGAGAGTTTCCATAGCATTATCGTAAAGAAAACTGACGACCAGAGTGAGTGTTCTTCAAGCAAAACAGAAACAAAAGCAAAAAACAATGTACTCTGATGGCAAGAGACCAAACTTAGTTTTTATTCAAATATAATTATCATACAATGAAATGGACATATCTTGAGCATTTGATGGATTTTGACATTTGCATATATCATGCGCCACCACCAGAACAAGGCACATAGAAAATTCCCATCACCCCAGAACATTCCCTCCTGTTTCCTTCCAGGCCTGCCCAGCACCCACAGACTGCCGCTGTGCTGATTTCTATCACTACTTCCCCTGCGAGGTAACCACTGTCCGAACCGTATCTCGAAAGGTTGGTTTTGCCCGTTTTTGACGTTCATATAAAGGGAATCATACAGTATGTACTGGTGTCATTTACACGTGAGATTCATTTACATAGTTGTAATGTTTTATTCCTATGTGATATTCCCCAACATTATTTTGAAGCAAATTTCAGACATTGTATCATTCTGTTTATAAATATTTCAGTAGATAACTCTAAAAGATGAGGGGTCTACAAAGACCCTACGTTGTTATATCTAAAAGGAATCAGCACAAATGCTGCGGCACATTCTGGTCTTCAGTCCAGTGGGGATGTTGGAAGTTGTGGTCCAGGCTGAGTCAGGAACAGGCAGGGAGGCTGCAGGCTGCTTGTGGCAGAGGAGAGAGGAGTGGGAGGAGAGCGTTTATGAACCTTAGTGGGGCACTGGGGAAGGGAAACGCACAGAGAACGGAGGAGAAGGGAGGACCATGTCACAGTGCTTACTTGGGGCTTTGGATAAATGTATGTCAAATAAATGTCAACATCAATGACCTTGGATGGGAAAAGACCCTGTTTTCCACTGCTTCCGTCTGTTAGTCCTGCGTTTCCAGCCCCCTGAACTACGTAAGTGAAGAAATGTTTATAAGGTGTTATGTGTATTTATTATGCTTAAAGGTTCAATTAGCCTGCCTTAAGGTACGTAATATCCCTCGACCCCAAATACCTTTTCTTCTCTTTGCTTAAAATGCATCTTTATCCGTATACCCAATTTTTCTTTTCGTTGGAATTTGATTTTGACTAGAAGAGACTGGTTTCCTTCCCAGGTTACCATGAATATGCCTGCATAGCATCTTTTTTTGTTCATTAAAAACATTTTTTTTCCCATTACAGTTTTCTATTCCAAAAAAAAGTGTGTATCAACCCAAGCCTCATGCAAATCAGTAAGAGCACATCACATGTTCTTGGTGTATTTCCCTGTGCTCGCCTCTATCTCCGCAGCCCTCCTGCTGTCTTCCTGCCTCTGTGCTCTTTTATTCTGTTGATAGCTTTCATTTTGCTCTTCCCTTCGCATCTGGCCCTTCAAGCTGGGTTGCGGTTGGGCCATTCAGTGATGGGACTCTCTCCAGCCCCCACCAAATGCTGTCTCTTTCTGTAGCAGGAAGATGAGCTTAAGATGTCTTTCTTATGGCGTCTCGAATGATGTATTTTGCTTTGGGTGCAAAAGCCCGTACCAACTTGAAATGCTGTGCCTGCTCTGTGTGTAGTAAATAATACGATAACAATAGTACTTAAATAAATAAATTTAGTAAATAAATACGATAGCAATAGTAACAGCAACAGCAGAAACAGCCGTACGCTTTGGGAGTCACTCCTGAGCACAGCCCGCCCCTTAGCTATTATTTTTCAATAATATTCCAAAAGGTCTCTAGATTATATTGCAAAATATCTTCATGAGTGTTTTGTTGTTTCCACATTTTTCCCTGTGCTGTTATGGATTGTATCACAGTCTTCTCAATAGAAGTGAAAATTTAAAAATGAGAATTATTCTAGCTGGTCACCAGAATAAATATTCTTGGGAATAAAACTCTCCTATAACGGCAAGAGAGTAAGCCTTATTTTGACTGAAATACGATTAGCATACAATGAAATGCACATCTTAGGAATCTGATGAGTCTTGACAATTATATACACTCACACACCTCCACGGAAACAAGCTCACAGATCATGTCCGTCACTCCAGAATGCGCCCTCCCGTTCCCTTCCAGGTACTACTCACCCTTCAGAGGCAGCCTCCGTTCAGGTGTTAATCACCACAGAGAGGTTTTGCCTGCCCTTGAATATTGCACAAATGCAGTATGAGTGCTCTTATAGCTCTCTTTTTTCACTCATTACTGTCTGCGAGATTCGTTCATGCTGTTGTGTGTATCTGTTGTCCATTCCGTGTTGTTGCTGAGTAGTATTCCGTTAGGTGTCGTGTAATTTGTTTATCTGTCCACCTGCTGATGGGCATTTGGATTGTTTTCAGTTTTGGACAACGTTGAATAAAGTTGCTATGAACATCTGCGTGCAGGTCTTCACGTGAGCGTGGCAGAATTCTAAAATGTCTCCCAGTGATCCCTGCCTCCTGGTGTTCTTGCCCCACCCTCTGCAATCACCTGTCCTTGAGTGTGTGTGAGGGGGACTTGTGACTCCTTCTAACTAACAGAATATGGCAAAGGTGATGGGAAGTCATTTCCATGATTGTTACATGTGATTGTATCTTCCATCCTGTTAGTAGATGCTGTTGACTCTTTAGCTGGCTTCTATGAAATAAGCTTCCCTACGGAAGCACCTACATGGCCAGGAACTACGGGGGGCCTCTGATCAACAGCCAGTGAGAAACTGAGGCCCTAGTTGAGAGTCTGCAAGAAACCGAATCCTACCGACAACTGTAAGAGCTTGGAAGTGGCCCCTTCCCTAGTTGAGCCTCTGATGAGACCCAAGGCTGGCTGGCACCCTGGTGGCAGTCTCATGAGAGGTGCTAGTGTAGAGGACCCAGCTCAGCCAGGCTCAGACTCCTGGCCCACGGGAACTGTGAGATAATAAACACAACTTTTATAAGCTGTTAAGTTTGTGGTAATGTTGTATAGCAATAGGTTAAAACAAGATCGTTTTTAACTCTCTTGGACAAATATCTAAGAGTGGAATGACTGGAACATATAGTAAGTGTACATTTGACTTTTGAAGGAACTGCCAAATGTTTGTTCACGTGGGTGTGTTTTTGTACTCCCACCAGCAGCGTGTGTGAGTTCCACCACTCCGCGCCCTCAACGGCAATTGTGTTGCCAGTCTTTCTGATTTTTCCATTCCAATTGGCATGGAATTACCTCACTGTGGCTTTTAATTTGCATTTGCTTGATGACTAATGAGAAATAAACCGGTTTTAACCCGTTATTCAATCTGTTTAAATTTTGTTTTTCTTCCAGAAGAAATACAGCTTGTTTGTTAGCTTTAGTTTTTTTTTGGGTCCTTGTTATTTGAGATACACAGATGAAAAGATAAGATTACAGACTTAAAGAAACATTATAGGCCCGGCGTGGTGGCTCAAGCCTGTAATCCCAGCACTTTGGGAGGCCGAGGCGGGTGGATCACAAGAGATCGAGACCATCCTGGTCAACATGGTGAAGCCCCGTCTCTACTAAAAATACACAAAATTAGCTGGGCATGGTGGCGCGTGCCTGTAATCCCAGCTACTCAGGAGGCTGAGGCAGGAGAATTGCCTGAACCCAGGAGGCGGAGGTTGCGGTGAGCCTAGATCGCGCCATTGCACTATACCCTGGGTAACAAGAGTGAAACTGCATCTCAAAAAAAAAAGAAACATTATATAAGAAATATATTAACATATTGTGGTATGTCAAATATGAACAGGGGAATACAAGGCATGAGATGTTTGCTGTATGCCTCATATAAAAAATGAAAAATGAAGTGGAAAAATGGGTAATTCAGTATACTCATTGCTAAGTGAAACAACATACACTACCATGCTACAAGGTAGGTGTTTCTGAGTTTCATTGTAAGATAAGGAATCTGAAGCTGACAGACAATGACCAGTTGAAACGGGCTAGGCTACGCTGCAGTGACAAATCTCTCTCCCTATTTCAGTGGCTAAGAACAACGAAGGCTTATTTCTTCCATACACACGCCCATCGTGGGTTGGTCTGGAACCCTGCTCCACATCTTCGTGGCTTCCACTGCAGAGCTCTGGCTAACAGGGTATGCACCACGTTGCTGATACAGTGCAAAAGGAGAAGAAAGCGCGGCAAAGACTGCACAGCTCTCGAAGCTTCACCGAGTGGGGACATACTTTGCTCACTTAGGACAAGGGACTCCAGTGGGGCAGGGAAATATAATTCCATCCTCTAGAGGCTAAGTAATTTACCCTAAAGGGCAGAATCTTGACTCAAGCCAGATCTTAAGATTCTTTCTCTGGCCGGGTGCAATGGCTCACACCTGTAATCCCAGCCCTTTGCGAGGTCGAGGCGGGTGGATCACGAGGTCAAGAGATCGAGACCATCCTGGTCAACACGGTGAAACCCCGTCTCTACTAAAAATACAAAAATCTGCTGGGCATGGTGGCACATGCCTGTAGTCCCAGCTTCTCAGGAGGCTGAGGCAGGAGAATTACTTGAACCCGGGAGGCGGAGGTTGCGGTGAGCCGAGATCGCGCCATTGCACTATACCCTGGGTAACAAGAGTGAAACTCCGTCTCAAAACAAACAAACAAAAAGATTCTTTCTCTCTTTTTTTTTTTTTGAGACTGAGTTTCTTTCTTATTTCCAGGCTGGAGTGCAATGGCATGATCTTGGCTCACCGCAGCCTCACAGGTTCAAATGTTTCTCCTGCCTCAGCCTCCCGAGTAGGTGGGATTACAGGCATGCACCACCATGCCCAGCTAATTGTGTATTTTAGTAGAGATGAGGTTTCTTCATGTTGGTCAGGCTGGTCTCAAACTCCCTACCTGAGGTGATCTGCCCACCTTGGCCTCCCCAAGTTCTGGGATTATAGGTGTGAGCCACCACACCCAGCCCGGATCTTAGGGTTCTAAATCTTTTCCTTCTACACCATCGTTGTCCCAAATGAGCCTTAAAATAACATTGTTTCATTTACTTACTGTTTCCAGAGTTTTCTGTTCTAAGTTTGAAATATTCCCTTATTCATTTTTCATCAAAATGAGCCAGATAGCTCATGTAAAAAGAATTTATTTATTTAGCATGCCTGCTTATACACAGATGCGTATTTTCGGTTTCTTCATTTCCACTTCAGAAAGCTCTGTTGGTAATGAATTTTCATTAAAGTAGTACAAGATTGGAAAATAAAATAAGCATCGACACATTTTCCAAAATTGACAAAAACCCAATGTGAGAACCAGACAATTATTACCTCTGGAATCAGCCCCAGATTATTAAGATGCAATTATACTCCGAAAAGTAACCCAGCAGGGGACCACATTGATTTCTCAGTCATTTTCACAGGAACTTTTCTCAGGGTCTAGTGGTCACCTCCACACTCTCCTCCTAATATCTGAACACTACTGTAGGTTCACCCAGGACTTAGGAATACCAGAATTTGTTTCTCCCTCTGTTGGTTTCAAAGATACCACTTATAACTTTAACAAATTAGCTGCCAATACCTACAAATTGTGACTAAGTTTGGATTTGCAGCTTCTCTTGGAAAACTGACAGAGCTGACAACCCTTGTCTGATGCCAAGTAACAGCTGGCCCTTGAGGAGGGCCAGGTGCCACACAGAGCCTCATAGTCCCCACCTGAGACCTCTTCACTCCTCTGCGTTTCCCAACGAGGGCACACAGACGTTGAGGCATTTCTCAGCATCTCCCTCTTCCTGATCCGCCGCAGTTTTCCAAGTCCCAGCTGTCAGAAGCCCCCTGATGCCTGGAGCTGCTCAGCAGGAGATCTTCCCCAAAAGCTGCCGGTAGGGATAAGAACCAGATGCCATGGCAGCGAGGGCCAGAGAATTCAGCCCAGGAATTTCAGGCAATGCCTGAGCTTCCCCTGACATGGCTCCCAGCTCGCCTTTCTGCTTGGGCCCCTGTTACACAGACGGCTCTCCCTTCTTCATTCCTGTGAGGCGTATAGATTCTCAGAGCTGGCTGCAACCTTCTATTCCTTGACAGCCTCTCCTGGTTGAGACCCTAGTTTCCTGGCTGCCTCCTCTGACGCCAAAGCTCAGGCTGTCAGGTTGTTACTGGCTTACATGTGGTTGTTAATTTACACAGGGCAAATATGTAGCAGGCTCTTTGCCTTAGGAAGCGGGCTGATTAACTAACCCATGGGGCAAAACAGTCTGGAAATTGGAGAAATGCACGTACGGCCACTTGATTTATGACAAAGGTGACGCTACAGTGTAGTGGGGAAAGGTGCTTTTTAAATTTGAAATAACTCATTAATTAATATGAGATGGAGTTTCACTGTTGTTGCTGAGGTGGGTGAGGTGGAGTGAGGTGAGGTGAGGTGGGTGAGGTGGAGTGAGGTGGAGCGAGGTGGGATGAGGTGGGGCGAGGTGGGTGAGGTGGAGTGAGGTGGGTGAGGTGGAGCGAGGTGGGGTGAGGTGGAGCGAGGTGGGTGAGGTGGGTGAGGTGGGTGAGGTAGGTGAGGTAGGTGAGGTGGGATGAGGTGGGTGAGTTAGGTGAGGTAGGATGGGGGAAGACTCTCTGGAGGAGACAGTGCATGAGGGAGGAGTTAGCTGGGACGAGTGGGGATAAGTGCATTTTTGGCAGAGAAAGCAGCATGTGCAAAGGCAAGGAAGAACAGGGCACACGGATTGCTGCCCATTTCTTAAAAATGTGTAGAAAATCTCTGGGACTATCCTCTGGCCTCTTGCCGAGTAGTATCACATGTCAGGTTTGCAATATGCCGCAACATGTGATATCAATGATGGGCCTTGTTATTCAGTTTTACTGATGGGACAGGTGGATTTGGGGCCCTTGGATGACTTACCAAGTCCATCTAGCTCTCCAGTGGAGATGGTGGGATTAGAACTCAGGTCTTTGGACCCCTACTTTTGTATTCTTTCCATTGCGTTATGTGGCTGCTAGTTCAGCCCAAGTCATGTCTTTGAAACAACACAGAGCTGAGGCTTTTCGGGAGGGAGGAAGGGTGCTCACAGATATCTGGCTAGATTTACAATTGGCCAGGTTGGTGCCTTCAGGCTGTCCGGCATACATAAAGGTAAGGGATAGCAAAAGGAAGGCCATGTGAACATGGTCACAAAGGGTCCAGGTCACAGAAGCACTAAATCGAAGTGTCTGTTTCACACTGGATGGCTCTGAATGGAGGGGGTGGTCCTGAAAGAACGCCATGCCCAACACTGGCCACTAGGTGGCGCTCAGATGCAGGCGTAAGAGGACCGTGGCAGGGTTTGGCAGAGCCTGCGGTGACAGAGGGCAGGTGACTATGCTCCTACCTCTAACAGAAACCCAGACGGGGCAGGAGGCCTTGGACACGCGCTGGGCGGCAATTCCACGTGCAGGCCTGCTGGGTTCTGCCTATGCCCATCTGCAAACCCCGGGCTGAATGTCGTTGTTGGCTGCAGGAGGTCTCTGTGCCCTGAAACCATCTGGGAAGCTGGAATCAGGAGCCTGGGCAATTCCCTTGCTCTGCCTGTATGTGTCTGTGGGGTACACAGACAGCTGTTTCTGGACTTTGAAAAGTTTGCGGTACCCCACCTTTTCCCGCGTGTGTAAAGCGCAACTCTGGCCCTACAGGACCGCCAACCGTGCATGCCGCCAGCTGGCAGGGGGAAGCATCTTTCTAAATTTCCTCATGGCAACTTTCTGCTTGGGCTCATCAGAACCATTCTTTTTCTCCTTTCCTGGCGCCTTGTTTTGATATCCATTGACGAATCCATGTGGATTTCACAACGCCAGTGTTTTCAAGTGTGATGTGGGGACAGCTTGTGCCTTGTAGGGCTGCTGTGAGCCACACATGTAAGAACAGAATGAAGAGGGCTTCGCAAACTGTGAAGTGCTCTATATGCTTACTGTGGCTGCACTTACGGTGCCAAGTCCTCTGTTAGCTATTTATGCCTCCTCCTCCTCCTACATAGCATTTTTCATGTACAAGGCGTGTTCCAAGAACTTTGTCATGTCCTATAAGGCAGGTGCATCTATATCCCTTGCAGGCTACTTTGTGGTAGAGGGAGCTTGAAATGCAGGTTTGTGGCTTCAAACTCTGAAACCAGGGGCCTCACTACTGTCCCCAGATGGCCTCTCCTGCTCAAAGACACGTTGCTGCAATGGAAAGCCATGTGCCTGACTCTCCACATTTTCATTTGCTGCCAGATGGAGGCTTGAAAGTAGTTCTCCCCGTGGTTGTCGCCTGCTGTGCACTTGCCCCCAGCCTCAAGGCCCTTGCCTGGGCCCAGCTGTTCCCCACTCTCCATCTACTTCTTTCCTCTGGGATGGAGCAGAGGAAAGAAGCAGGGTTGAGGGGAGCTGGGAGAGCAGAATGGGTGAGCCTTTGCAGGAATGAGGAAAAAGGGATCGCTCCACCCCCAAGCAGCATCAGGCTTCTGTTAGGCACAGGGACACTTCCAGGGTGTAGCTGTCACTGATTCATCTGGGTGCTGTTGGTTGAAGTCACACTGGATGTGGTGATGAGAACATGCAAGACTTCACGGTAGCAGCCCTCTCATCGCCTAAGGGTCATCACCTCCGACCTTGGGCCAGTGAGGCAGCTGGTGATGTACCCTCCCTCCCTTCTCCTGTCAAAGGCCCAAAGGGTGTCCAGCAGCCTCCCACGTCACAGAGCTTCATCCAGGAGCTTGGCAGGTAACGGATGGCATTGGACTTGGTGCCTTTTCACTTCTTGTAATTTCATGAAGAGATAGATGCCTGTTTGTACAAGGTTCATGGTTAGTGCTCAAATTCAACCTTGATTAGAATAGTTGGGGGCGGTCGGGTGCGGTGGCTCAAGCCTGTAATCCCAGCACTTTGGGAGGCCACGGCGGGTGGATCCCCTGAGGTCAGGAGTTCGAGACCAGCTTGGCCAGCATGGTGAAACCCTGTCTCTACTAAAAATACAAAAATTAGGTGGGCATCGTGGCACATGCCTGTAACCCCAGATACCCGGGAGGCTGAGGCAGGAGAATCTCTTGAACTTGGGAGGTGGAGGTTTTAGTGAGCTGAGATTTGTGCCACTGCACTCCAGCCTGGGCGATAGAATGAGACTCTGTCTTAAAAACAACAACAACAAACCCAAAATTCAGAGGTAGAAGGCGGCAAAGCAGCTTGACCTTGGTGGGGAAGGAGCTGTTTGGGAGATGAGGTCAGGGAGGTGAGTGGCCCACCTCGGAGGGTTCAGAGAAGGAAGGAAAACCCACAGGCACACGACAGAGTCTCAAGCTAACAACACTGGCAGAAAACCAAACAGCCTCAGGAGTGTCTGGTCTTGTTCCCGTGACAGCCAGGACTAGGCAGGCCAGAGGGCCCAGAGCAGCAAGGCCATAGGCCCTTCAACACGAGATTAAGCAGGTCGCCGGGAAGGCCCTTGCGTGCCCTGGCCCCTCTGAAGGTCACGGATCCTGAGTGTCTGACACCGATTTGCGGCTGCAGCCAAACGGGAAGGGTCTGCTCAGAGGTGGTGCTGGCTTGGTGTTTAGACTTAGTGCCTGTGTGAGGAGACACAGCCGAAAACCGCCAGGGCTGGGGCAGACAGGCAGGGCCTTCAGGAGATTCCAGAGGCCAGAGTGTGGTCAGGATGTTTCTCGCCCTACAAACTCTCCCGAGCCCTGGCTCAGGGCCTGGTCCTCTGCAGGGCCTGGGAACAAGAAGGCCCCCTAACTCTTCAGCAGGGGTGAAGACCCCTCATCCAGGACCACACCCAGCCTGAAGCATGGGAAGAGCCCTCCTGCCGCCCTAGTCCCAGCCTGGCCCTGCGGATGGGGCGGGCTGGGTGTCTTCCTGGCTGGTATGGTCCCGTTTGGTACTGGAGCTGCAGTTCTACCATTCCGTCTTCCCCAAGGCGAAGATCGTGGTGTTGATGGCCAGCTGCACATAGTGCCATGGAAGGGACGCTGGTGTCACATACTGAAACTGGATAAGTCAGCTGCATCCAGTGGGTGAATCTCTCAACATCTCAATTTTTCATCTGCGAAAGAGGCTGCAGTCTCTACCTTGCAGGGTTAATGGTTGCACGAGACAACGTGTGTAATGCTGAGGCCCAGGCCCAGCTCAGCCCTTCCAGCCAAGGCCTGTCACCTTGTGGAGGAGCATTCTTCTGCCACCCTGAGCTGGATGGACAGAAGAGGCCTCCGCTGATGTGCAGAGGCCGGGCCGAGCCATCGGCCCAGACTTGGCCAGCTTCCGGGCCAGCCTGGGGCTCATGGCCTGCAGGGGGCAGGAGCGGGACGCAGCATCCCGGCCAGCCTCTCCCGCCCCGCACATAGCGCTCTCTGCTGCGTCTGGAATGGAAAGTTCTTTGCGCAGTGAATGCAGCTTGGGTGGATTTGTTTTTAAATGGGTGATGTTTGCGGTTCTTTTATGCAAGCCCTTTACATCTGGCATTCAAAGAAAATAATCAGTCTAGACTATCAGACCCGATAGCAGCTTGTATGAAATTTGGGCCTGACTTTGCAGTCACAGTGCCGTCCCTGCTCCCTGCCGCTCCCCCCGTCTCTCCTCTTGACCTTTTATCTCAGCGGGAGCCCTGACTAGAAAGAGGGTTCTGGAAATGTGGTGTGTTTCTCATTAAGTTTCTGCAGCGTAAAGTCACGTGATGCAAAGCTCCTTTTTATTTTTTTGCCTCCTTTCTTTTCCCTACGTATCTACAGTGACTCCTGCTGCTTAGGTTCTATTTAATTTGGGATGATCGAAGGCCAAAATCTTGTTGATATGAAGATTTAAAAAAATATATGTTTCTAGGGTGCTGGTGGTATGCTTGGTTTATTTTTCCTTGGCAGTGAGGTGGTCAAACAATTCCAGATAGAATCGCTCCTCTGCTCCGGACCAAACGTGCCCTTTTCTTTTCTCTTTGCACATCTGTAAATTTCTTTCTCTAAAACTTGAGGCTCTGACTTGGGAGATTTTCATGCTGGGTGGGCCCAGACTTCTGAGGGGTCCCAAAGGAACCTTGTGGGGCTGTGAGGAGTCTCAAAGCACGGGGAGGGCCACGGCCGTGAACAGCGGCTCCCTTCCCTGCATCTGCTGAGAAGCTCTCATCTGAGCCCAATGGTCTGTGGCAGCAAATGGAGACAGACAGAGAGTAAGAGAGAGCGAGAAGGAGCAGAGGGAGGGGAGGAGAGAGAGGGAGAGGGCACCATCGATCCTGACAACTGCCAGGTCTCCTTTTTCTTCTCCTGGGCCCAGCAAGGAGGCTGCAAGCCCTACACAACCTCTCTGAATAGAAAGCCACAGGGGAAAGTCTGTGCAGCTGATGTCTCAAAATAGGCCCCCAACTTCATGCCTAAAGCACAGCTCTGTGACAGTGTGAATTGAGCCACCCTTGTCCAAGTGAACATTACAGTCACACTGTGGTGTAGACCAAAGTTCCCACCCTATGCACTACCCTGCAAGGCTCAGTCACTGGCCTCCTCTTCCCTTGTCCCTCACCCTGATCTTCAGCAGTGGGGGGAGGGGCCAGCCTTGCATCTTCCTTTGAAGAACAATGGCGTGTTGGAGTTCAGGGTCAGTATCACCCCTGCCTCATAGTCACTGAGGGCTGGAGATCAGGGTCAGTATCACCCCTGCCTCATAGTCATTGAGGGTTGGAGATCAGGGTCAGTATCACCCCTGCCTCATAGTCATTGAGGGTTGGAGGTCAGGGTCAGTATCACCCCTACCTCATAGTCATTGAGGGTTGGAGATCAGGGTCAGTATCACCCCTGCCTCATAGTCATTGAGGGCTGGAGATCAGGGTCAGTATCATCCCTGCCTCATAGTCATTGAGGGCTGGAGATCAGGGTCAGTATCATCCCTGCCTCATAGTGGGCATTGAGGGTTGGAGATCAGGGTCAGTATCACCCCTGCCTCATAGTCATTGAGGGTTGGAGGTCAGGGTCAGTATCACCCCTGCCTCATAGTCATTGAGGGCTGGAGATCAGGGTCAGTATCACCCCTGCCTCATAGTCATTGAGGGTTGGAGATCAGGGTCAGTATCATCGCTGCCTCATAGTCATTGAGGGCTGGAGATCAGGGTCAGTATCACCCCTGCCTCATAGTCATTGAGGGTTGGAGGTCAGGGTCAGTGTCATCCGTGCCTCATAGTTGCTGAGGGTTGGAGTTCAGGGTCAGCTTCTTCAGCTTCTTCCATTAGGTAACGCATGTCATCTGCAATGTTCTGACCCAGGATGTACTTCGGATGTGCATTCAATGTCTTGCTTTCAGCATCATTGCCGCCTCGTTGTTGTTGAGGTGTGGACTTGCCCATTGCAGGCAAAGCCTCAGGCAGGAATGCTGCAGGCTGTCTCAGTACCTGGCTCTTTGCTGACTTCTGTCCTTCCCTCCCCTCCTGCAGTCCCTTCCACCCTCTATTACCAACATTCATAGAACCCTTTACAGTTTAGCCCCACCCGCTTCAGCTTTGGTTCTGAACCGCAGAAGAGAATTGAGGAGTGGGGGTGTCCGCTTCTAGTCTGATGGCCATGAGCTCCCTGGGAGACCTTGGGGAGCCCCACCCACTGTGCGCTTGTCCTTGTCTTCACGATCTGGGGTGGATCTGAGGTTTGTTGGTTGTACGGATCAGGAAACCTGAAGAGGTCTGCTTTTATTTCCTTCTTTTTCTTTTTTAGCAGCTCAGTCAATAAATTTATTGTCTTCATTTGAAAAATTCTCATAGGAAATTCAGTGTAGCTCCCAGCAGCCGGTTCCTGAGCCCTGACGAAGCTTGCCTTCTTTTGAGCGGGCCAGTGTTTCTTCTGGGCAGGGACACTTTGGGGTGGCTCCACCTTTTCTCTGTAGCCTCTTTCTCGGGTCTCTTCCCATAGCCTGGATTCTCTCGTATAGCAGCGTGAGCTTTCTTCTACGTCTCCTCCGTCATGTGCGGAGTTAACGCTGTTCTTTACGTATTGGGAGAACTGTTTCTTGTAAGCATCTTCGGCTTCTTCCATTGGGTAACGCGTGTCATCTGCAACATTCTGACCCACGATGTACTTCGGATGTGCATCCAATGTCTTCCTTTCAGCATCATAACTAGGGAACCTGTCGCGTGCTGTGAGAGACAGAGCGGCCTCCATCCACAGCTCCCTTCAGGGCTCCGACACCTTTATCAGCAGTGCTGGTTCTGGGAAGCCCTGTAGCAGGTGGAGCCGTCCGCTGACCCTCGGTGCTTCCCACATGGCGTTCGTCTCCAGTTGCATTCACCTCCACTTGGCCTTCACCAATCTTGTCCATGCCAGACCTGCTGAGAAGCCTGCGGGCAGGCAGCGGCGACTGTCAGGTCCAGCACTGTGTCTTGGCAGTTTATATGCTCCAGCTGTGCAGACAATCATATCCCCTTTATACAGGCAATCCGACAAGTGATATCTCTGTTTGTCACCAAACTATCCTCCTGTATTTGGATGTGTTGTACTTATTTCTATCCAGCATCGCTAAGTGTTTCTTAATAATCAGTTTTACCCTCTCATCGTTTTCTGAATTTCACTTGGTTTCTCTCAAAGCAGGCCTTAGTTTCGACAACTTTAGCAAACCCCATCCTGTAAAATGGAGACCCATGTTCACAGCTGGATACATACCTACCGGTCTCAGAGATCTGCTTTTCCAAATAAAGTTTTATTGGAACCCAGCCACACTCATTCATTTACAAATCAGGTCTGGGGCTGCTTCTGCACCACCATTCAGAGGTGAGTAGTTACCACAGAGACCATGTGCCCCGCAGCGCCTAAGATATTTACTATCTGGCCCTTTACAAGGAAAGTTTGCCAACATCTGGTCTATGGCTTCAATTTTATTTTATCTTTTACAGGGTGAGGCACCCTTGTCCTGAGAGCCACAAGAATTTTGTTTTGTGGAACAAGATCTTGGTGACTTGAATAAAACAGAGGAGGCTGTTCCAGGATCTGAGCCACAGAACAGGGGAAGAAATCAATCTGTATTACTCAGCTAGGGCTGCCATGTACAATATCATCTACTGAGTGGCTGAAACAACACACATCTACTTCTCACAACTACGGAGGCCAAAAGCCCACCATCAAGGTACCGGCAAGGTAGGTTACATCCTGTGGCCTTTCTCTTGACTTGCAGGTGAGCACCATCTTGCCGTGTCCTTCTGTGTGCATACAGGGGAGGGGTGGTGGGGGGAGGGAGGGGGGAGAGGGAGGGGGGAGAGGGGAGTTAGAGGGGAAGAGAGAGAGAGAGAGGGAGAGAGAGAGAGAGCGCGCGCACAAGCCAGCATGTGAGCTGTTGGTGTCTTTTCTCATAAGGACACTAATCCTACTGGATCGGGGTCCCTTCCTTGTGACCTCACCTGGCCTTAATTACTTCCTTATAGGCTCTGCTCCCAAATATAGTCACATTGAGGATTTAAGGCTTTAACATATGACTTTTGAGGGGGACACAATTTAATTCATAATAGAACTCTAATCTTTTTCTCGGGAGACTTTCTAATTATGCCAGCCTGACAGATGGGAAACTATGGCAGTGGAGGTCAGACATTTGTTCTGTCTTAGGTGGAGTTCCCCAGAAGCAAAGCCCGAGAGGAAGACTTATGAGAAAGTGATGCATTGAGGAAGTGCTCCCCGGACTGGTCAGGGAGTCGAGGCAGGGCAGGGGAGAGACAGTGCAGTCCTGCAGGGCAGCTTCGCCCCAGTTCTTCAGGGGGCGCCAAAGCGTGGCTTACATCTCTGAGTCTGACATGCCTGTGCCTGTCGGTCGCTGGCCAAGGGCTGCCTTGCAGGGATGTGGGCTCCCAGGCATCTCAAGTCTCTGCAGGTGTGGGCCAAGTGGCTCCAGCCGCCTGAGGGCAGGCAGTCCTCCACCGGGAGTTGCAGGTGCAGGCAGCAGAAACAAGGTCACACGGAAGCCAGGAGAGCAACACTCAGTAGCCGTAAACGGAGTTGGAGGGTCTTTGGGTAGAGTGTTGACGGCGTTGGCACATCCCACAAAGAAAAGCCAGTAAGGAAGTGTGTATCGAAGGCTGTCTAGGCTTGTTCTGGTAAAACAAAATGTGGCACACCTGTGGAAAGGCTCCATGTTTGAAAGTTGTCTGAAAGGACTAGACCTTTTGTATTCTTGCATTCCCAAACCTGGCACACCATAGGGGCTCAGTTAGGCTTGAAGGCTGATGGTAGCGTGGGTGACTGGATGCCTGCAGAGGGGCTGGAGTGATGGGCAGCAGGCTGGGGTCAGGTTTGAGAGAGCCCACCTCTGTCCTGGGCTTCTCCTTACGGTTTGGGAGCCTGCTGTGGTCCCGACAGTCCAGGAATGGTGGAGATGTGGCCATCTGACTCCAGCAAAGGACTTTTCTGTGTTTGGGTCTCAAAGACTTTCCTCCCTACACTGGGGAGTAGGATTTTGGTGGAAGCAGTGGGGTGGGTGAAAACAGGTGGTTTGCGTGTGGCACAGGTGAAATTTTGTTTCTACCTTGATTTTATACACATCTTAGAAAAAATTGAATGGTGGTGGCTGATTTCATGCATTTTTGAGTTTTGTCACATTGCCTAAACTTTCTTTTTTTCCTTTGGGAGAATTGACCTGAAAAACTGTTAGAAATAATGAGAGTTGAGTAAGGCAGCTAGTTACAAAATAAATGCACAAAAATCAATAGCTTTCCTATTTCCAACAATAACCACTTAGAGAAAAGATAATGGAAAAGAAAGATCTTATTCAAAATAGAAACAAAAGGTATTTATCACCTTGCAGCAAACTTACAGGATGACAGATGTGCTGCACTCCTCCCTCTGTCCCAGGCATCCTTCTGCTGGGAGAGATGGGTGTTATGGCCTCTGCCCCTCAGACCTCACAGGAGGACCGTGAGCCAGTTATTCGCTGGCTCCCTTGGTGGGAGGTGTCTGCCTCTTGTGAGGCATGGTGAAGATATAAGCTCTGGGCAGCTACCAAGAGCCCTGTGGGCATGCCGGGCCACAGAGTACCCACTGTCTTTCCTGTAGGCGGTCATCCTATCTTAGCACAGTGACTGGGTCGCAGGGCGTTACCTGGAGCAGGGAGCTGTACAGGCGGTGCTGGTCTCCTGGAGTACTCACTGACTTTGGAAAGCCTCAGGGTTGGCGGCTGCTACTAGTCTAGCGGGTCTCACTGAGGATCAAGCTGGCTGTGGCCGGTGTGGATGCAGAACACAAAAGGTACTGAGGATTTTCCCATGTCGGGGATGGGAGTAGATTTAGGAAGCAATCGGGGATGTTTTATCCCAGAAACATTCTAGGGTTAAATAGGATGACCTGTATGTGAGTGGAAGTCTCACATACATTAACACGAATCAGGCTGTTTTCCCTTTGCAAACGGCAGAAAGCCTAGTTTAATCATCCTTGTCCTGCAAAAAAACCCAAACAATACAAAGCAAGCGTATCCCACCCGTTTCTCCTTGAGGCTGTGCACAGCAGTGTGGCTGCTGACTGCCAGCCCCGCAGCTCCGCCTGACCAGTCTGCTTTGTCCGTTCCCTCAGTGGGCCCAAAATGAAGGGCACCAGCGGGCCCTGGAAAGAGTCTGACATGGGACAGATAGGAGAGGGGGATGAATGCTCCAGCTCCTTTTCCTCTTGGATGGCGTGGCTCTGAAACATGTCTTTTACAAGGCCTCCCAGAGTTCCCACGTGGGACTGAGCCCAAGTTGCCCTTTACTAATTAATTAATATTTATTTATTTATGTATTTATTTAGAGACAGAGTCTTACTCTGTCTCTGTCTCAGCTCACTGCAGCCTCTGCCTGCTGGGTTCAAGCAATACCCCTGCCTCAGCCTCCTGAGTAGCTGGGACTACAGGTGTGCGCCACCACACCCGGCTAATCTTTGTATTTTTAGAAGAGATGGGGTTTCACCATGTTGATCAGACTGGTCTCAAACTCCTGGTCTCAAGTGATCTGTCTGCCTCGGCCTCCCAAGGTGCTGGGATTCCAGGCGTGAGTCCCTGCAACCAGCCAGGGATTCCAGACGTGAGCCCCTGCACCTAGCCAGGGATTCCAGGCGTGAGCCCCTGCACCCAGCCAGGGATTCCAGGAGTGATCCCCTGCACCCAGCCAGGGATTCCAGGCGTGAGCCCCTGCACTGACCCCAGTTGCGTTACTTGCTCAATTATGCACCTTTACTGGCTGTCTTCTCTCCCTCACTTGCTCATTGCATAACTTGGTATTTTCTGATATTGCTTCTCAAATAAACTCTTTGCTTATAAATCCTTATTTCAGGATATTCTTTTGTGGTGGAGCAGAGGCTCAACTGAGAGAGAGAGAGGGAGAAAGAGAAAGAGAGAGAGAGAGAGAGAGAGAGAGTGCAAGAGAGCAAAAGCACATGTAGCTGGAGTCCGGGCATAGATCTGGCTTCAGGTAGGACCTGACCAGAGGACTCAAACAAGATCATTAGGACACTCAGGTCTTCCCGTAACTTGGTTCTGCTTTCTTCTCATGCAGACTCTGTCAACACAGTGGGTCTCAGCAGTTCCAGGCTTGTAGTCTTCAAATTCAACTTCCCTGACAGAAAGAGGAGAACTTGTTTTTGTTCTAGGATATCTTAAAATTGCAAATTACTGGACTGAC
The DNA here is from genome assembly GCF_049354715.1 of Callithrix jacchus. Lineage (NCBI taxonomy): Eukaryota > Metazoa > Chordata > Mammalia > Primates > Cebidae > Callithrix > Callithrix jacchus. Next base: position 78,362,454 of record NC_133518.1, read on the forward strand.
CCACACTTCTGTGAGCCCATCACCAAGCCAGGCGGATGGAATACTGTGTGTGTTAGTCAGAGTTTCCTGGAGGGACAGAACTAATAGGATATATATCCTATTAGTTTACACACACACACACACACACACGCACACGCACACACACACACGCACACGCACACACACACGCGCGCGCACACACACACGCACACACACGCGCGCGCGCACACACATGCACACACACACGCACACACACACACACACACGGGAGTTTACTAAGTATTAACTCACATGATCACAAGGTCCCACAATAGGCTGTCTGCAAGCTGAGGAGCAAGAAAGGCCAGTCTGAGTCTCAAAACTGAAGAACTTGGAGTCCAATGTTCAAGGGCAAGAAGCATCCAGTGTAGGAGAAAGATGTAGGCTGGGAGGCTGGCTCGGTCTTGTCTTTCCTCGTTTTTTGCCTGCTTTATATTCTAGCCACGCTGGCAGCTGATTAGATGGTGCCCACCCAGACGAAGGGTGGGTCTGCCTTTCCCAGCCACTGACTCAAATGTTCATCTTTTTTGGCACCACCGTCACAGACACACCCAGGGTCAATACTTGGCATAATTCAATCCGATCAAGTTGACACTCAGTATTAAACATCACACTCTGACTGGTCAGTTCTGAGTCATGTGACTGTGGATCGCTTTCAGGTCCTCCTCTGTACGCCCCCAATCCACTTTTCCAACAATACTCTAGTGGCATACAATGGAGAGAAATCAGAAGCAGGGACGGAGGTCCTGTGTTTTGGAAGCAGACAGACGAACACACGTCCGTGGGTATGTGCTGATGTCTGGCTAACGGTAGAGAATCTGATCAGACAATACTGGGGAACATATTCCAAGAAGCTGTGTGTAAGCCAGACCACTCTTTTTTTCAACGTCATGAGACAAATAGAAAAGAAGTATCCCAGCTGAAGCCCTGCCTCTTACTCCTTTTCCTATGACTGATTTCCGTAGAAGAGACCAATCTTTGACAAGGAAAACAGAGGGTGAGAGAAAAACTCGTATCTGGAGAGTCCCTAATTGTACATATGCCAGTGATTGTCTCAGCACTGTATAGTTGTGACCTCATCTGACATGAAATCTACAGTGCTCATCTTATAGTGGCCACACCGAAGCCGGACGATGTTAAGTGCCAAAAGAAGGCTGTGAGCCTGGGCTGTTTGAGCCCTCAGTCGTGCATTTTCACCGTTCTACATGTCTTCCCTCAGAGCACGGTCTTGGGAGTGGGAAGTCTGCTCTGCTGGTTCTGTGGATGAAATAAACCCTCTTCCCACTAGGCTAAGTGCTAAGTACTATGACGTTAAATAGCTCAATAGATTTAACTATTTAATTCCCTCTTTTTGGATTGGTGGGCAGTTCATATTTTTGAGGATAGTAAACAATGCTGTGAATGAACATTGTTGTGCTTAAGTTTTTATATATTTTTCAGATAATTTATCTAGGGTATACATTAACATTGCTTAGTCAAATAGCATGTATGTTTTAAGCCTTGTTTTGGAAATACAAAGGCAGAAACATGTCTACGGATAAAGGAAAAATGTGATTTATTTTGAAAGTTAAGCAGGCTGTGCCCTTTTCACAGTCTTGAGCTAAACCTACCAGTCATATCTTAGCACATTTAGCACTCTAAAGTGAATTAGTTAATTTTTATGGCTTGCTGTTTAAGGTAAGTGGGCCACTGGATAAGACTTGAAAATCTGTTGCTTGCTTTTTATTTCCACAATACAGTTCTGTGAGTCTTTGCTGAATTTCCGGAGTCTGAGTATGTTGTCTCTGGGTCCGCAATGCCATGTCTCATGTGGCTTATTTCCTGGTTTGCCTCCTCCCCACCTCCAGAACCTCATTAGTGTCGCACACAGAGGATTCAGATTCCAAAAATATTTGTGGAATTAAGTGTTGGAAAGAGTGTGGGAAACCAAGACTCACACACACTGCTGGTGAGAGTTTTAATTGGTACAGCCACTTTGAAGGCAATTTGACAGCGTCTATTAAAATGTAAAATGCGCATACCCTGTGATTCAGCAATTACACTCCTCCATGTCTTCTCAAGAGAAACTTCTGCACATGTGCAGATGTGCAGTCAGCACTGATAATAATAGTGAAACCTGGAAAGATTTTAAATGTCTATCAATAGGGAAATGAATGAAAAAATTTGAACAGATTCTATGCTGCACGGTAGTGTTTAAGGTGAATGAAGTAGACCAGAGGCAAAAACTGCAGTCCTGAGGGCCAGATCCAGGCCAGCAAAAATATTTTATTCACGTTACATAGTATTTCCCACCTGCCCCTCCTCCTCATATATTTTATAACTATTTTAGCAAACGCTATTCTTGTTGTTTAAGGTAGTTTTGCTTTATAAAGTCACCGCATACACTGAATTAGGGGAAATACAGGACTAGATTCTTGTGAGCTTCTGGTCATGTTTTCACTAATCAATCAATACCTTACCTTGTTTTATGTGTGTTTTTGTTTAAAGACACCTTATCTAGTACATATTGTTGATTCATTAACATTGAGCTCGAAGCCAACAGAACTATGACTCATGCCTGAACAAAGCTTCTCTAATGCCCATAAGGCACATCACAGCCTCCCCGCTCTCAGGAACATGAGACAGCATTTCAACACTATGCTTGGGGGCTGTTTGTTTTGCATTTTTGTTTTGTTTTGTTTTGAGATGGAGTCTCACTCTGTTGCCCAGGCTGGAGTGCAATGGCACGATCTCGGCTCACTGCAAACTCTGCCTCTCGGGTTCGAGTGATTCTCATGCCTCAGGCTTCCAAGTAGCTGGGATTACAGGCACCTGCCTCCATGCGTGGCTCATTGTTTTGTATTTTTAGTAGAGACAGTGTTTTGCCATGTTGGCCAAGCTGGTTATCCACATGCCTCAGCTTCCCAAAGTGCTGAGATTACAGGCTCTGGTCGGGGGCTGTTTTAAACAGCAGAATCACCAACAAAAAGCAGAAAGATGGGAAAATACGGCATTAAACGCACCACAAAAAGGACACTTGTTTCCATTTATGTGAGCTGAAAAAGAAGGCAGAGTGTTTCCCTTGTTCAGTCTGGGCTGGGAACATGCCCACTGGGCAACTCGAATATTCGGCTGTTCTGTGCATGTCTGCAATGGCTGTGGAAGCACCGGGAATATTGATTTTGAGGTGACAAGTACACTTTAGCAAGTGGGTAAATTTGCAAATACAGAGTCATAAATAATGAGCATTGACTGTATATCTCTCTGAAATATAAGGACTCTTTTAGAAACATATCTCAATTACCATTATTACTCTTAGATTCCTTAGTCTTTTTTTCTTCATCTTTATATATAAACTGGAGATTCCTTAATATTATTGAATATCCAAAGTGCACATTTTCCCAATATCTCACTGTTATGAATTTGTGGATTTAAGCATACTTGGTAAATTTTAATTCATCGTAATGATGGTTATGAGGTTTATTTATTATTTTTTAAGTTTTATTTTAGGTTTGAGGGTACGTGCTCAGGTTTGTTATATGGGTAAATTTTGTGTCACGGGGTTTGATGTATAGATTACTCTGTTACCCAGGTAATATGCATAGTACCCAATAGGTAGTTTTTTGATCTTCCCCTCCTTCCACCCTCCACCTTCAAGTAGGCCCCACTGGCAAGTGTTCCTTTCTTTGCATCCCTATGTACTCAAAGTTTAGCTCCCACTTATAAGTGAGAACGTGAAGTATTTGGTTTTCTGTTCCTGTGTTATTTTACTTAGAATAGGGGCCTCCAACTTCATCCACGTCCCTGCCAAAAACATGATCTCATCCTTTTTTATGACTGCATAGTATTTCATGGTGTATTTGTACCACATTTTCTTTATCCAGTCTACTCATGATGGGCATTTAGTTTGATTCCGTATCTTTATTACTGTGAATGGTGCTGTAATGAACATTTGTGTGCATATGTCTTTGTGATGGAATGATTTATATTCCTTTGAGTATATACCCAATAATGGGATTGCTGGGTTGAACGGTAGTTCTATTTTAAGTTCTTTGAGAAATCACCAAACTGTTTTTCACAATGGCTGAAACAATTTACATTCCCACCAGCAGTGTATAAGCATTCCCTTTTCTCCTCATCTTCTCCGGCATCTGTTATTTGACTTCTTCATAATAGCTATTCTGACTGGTATGAGATGGCAACTCATTGTGCTTTTGATTTGCATTTCGCTAATGACCACTGATGTTGCGCATTTTCCATGTGCTTATTGGCCATGTGTATGTCTTCTTTTGAAAACTGAACTCCAGCCTGGGCAACAAGAGTGAAACTGTGTCTCACAGGAAAAAAGAAAGAAAGAAAAGTGTCTGTTCACATCCTTCGCTCACTTTTTAATGGGTTGTTTGTTTTTCACTTGGAAATTCATTTACATTCCTTATGGATTCTGTATATTAGACCTTTGTCAGATGCATAGTGTGCAAATATTTTCTCCCATTCTGTAGTCTGTTGATAGTTTCTTTCACTGTGCAGAAGCTCTTTCATTTATTTAGGTCCCACTTGTCAATTTTTGTTTTTGTTTCAATTGCTTTTGAGGACTTAATCATCAACTCTTTCCCAAGGTCTGTGTCAAGAACGGTGTTGCCTCAGTTTTCTTCTGGGATTCTTAAAGTTTGTGGTCTTACATTTAAGTCTTTAATCCATCTTCAGTTAATTTTTCTATACGGTGAAAGGTAGGGGTCCAGTTTTATTCTGTGGCTAGACAGCTCTCCCAGCACCATTTATAGAATAAGAAGTCCTTTCCTCATTGCTTATTTTCGTTGAGTTTGTCAAAGCTCAGGTGACTGCATGTGCATGGCTTTATTTTGGGTTCTCTCTTCTATTCCTTTCATGTCTGTGTCTGTTTGTGGACTCGTCCCACGTGGTTTCGGTTGCCTTGGCCTATAGCAGAGTTTGAATTTGGGTAATGTGATGCCTCGACATTGTTCTTTTTGTTTAGCATTGCCTTGGCTATTCAAACTCTTTTTTGGTTTCATATCAATATTAAAATAGTTTTTTTTTCTAAATCTGTGAAGAATGTTATTGGTAGTTTGGTAGGAATAAGATTGAATCTGTAAATTTCTTTGGTCAATATGTCCATTTTAATGACAGTGATTCTTCCTATCCATGAGCATGGGATGTTTTTCCATTTGTTTGTGTCATCTCTGATTTCTTGGAGCAGTGTTTTGTAATTCTTATTGTAGAGGTCTTCCACCTCCGCAAACGCTAGCTATGTCCCTATGCAATTTATTCTTTTTGTGGCAGTTTTGAATGGGATCCTGTGTTTGACTTGGCTCTCAGCTTGGGTGTTGTTGGCGTAAAAGAACACTGTGTCTTTTTGATCTTTGTAGGTTTGAAGTCTGTTTTGTCTGCAATCAGAATAGCAATTCCCACCTTATCATGTTTTCTGTTTGCACAGTAACTTTTCTCCCTCCTTTGACTTGGAGTCACTGCGTGCGAGATGCATCTCTTGAAAACAGCCTACCGTTAGATTTTACCTCTATGTCTGACTTGGCACACTATAATCAATAACATTATTGATGCTCGGATTGTCCCATCTTTGGGCAGGAGCCTTTCCAAGCTGGAGTAACCCCTGTAGTCTTTGCTAATTTTCTTGCTTTCTGATACAATTAGATGTTCCACATTCTTCTTATATATTTCATTTATTAGACTCGAAATTGCTGTTTCCCCAAGCAGATTTGGTTCTTTTTAGTGAGAAATGGTCTAAAGAGACCCCAATATGAGCATCAAGGGTGCTGATGGCCATTGTCATTGTCACTGTTTCTAGTCCTCTTGGGGGGACAGAACTAGGAAATAAAGGAGCACCTATCTCTCTCTCTCTTTCTTAGTAAGATACCATACATTATGAATGTGAACAATGCTCCATCTTCAGTTTCAGGATTTCCTGGTCTTTACTTAACCTCTTCTATCTTAATCTTTATTTCTTTATTCTCACAACCAGAATTTTGTTCTCAAAAATAGTCTGGATGACAGAATTAGAATATCATGTGACTACTCAGTAGTGTCACCTTGCGTTACCGGTATAGCAGTCTCAGAATAGCAAAATCATACACTGCTGCCAACAACGCTATTACCAAACCAGTTACTTCTATGTTGCTGTTTTTGCAGTTCATTTTGTACTCAGAATATATTCCATCGGGGCGTGCAGGTACAGCTCTATGGCTTCTTTCTCTGTTGTGATACCACCAAAACGTAGACACAATTCATTTATCTTTTTTGTGTTTTGGATTAATATTTTAAAATTTAATGCTGTCTCAAAATTATGTAGAATAATTACATGGCATCAAAGTCATACCTAAAAACCAAAGTATATTTACCTAAGTCTAGCTTCTGTCCCTGACTCGCCCACTCTATGCTTTCCCCTATAGAACACTATTTAAAATGTTTATGATTCATTTTACCATTAAAAATAATTGTATCTGTATATATTTATAAACTACACGTTTCCCCTTTCTTACAGAAATAGAATGTGATACACTTCTTCCTGCATGTGGTGTTTTAAATCACTTTAACAATGTATCTCAGGGATTACACTGTAATAGAAGTTAGAGATATTCCTCAAGCCTTGTTACAGTTCTATGGTATTCTATCAAATGGATACGCCATTATTTGTTCAACCAGTGCCCAGCTGTGACATTTTCACTGTTGTCTGTCTTAGCTATTATAATTAGTGGCCTTGTGCATATACCAATTGGTAGTTTTTTCAGTACGTAATTGGGATCAGTTCCTAGAACTCTGATTACGAGGTCAAAGAGTAAACGAATGTGTCATTTTACTGGATCTTGCCAAATTCTCCTTCATAGGAGCCATGGCATTTCACATTTCCTCTAGCAATACAGATATAAATACAGATTTTTTATGTGCACCAATTCCTTAGAAAGCTCTCTCTCCCTTTGTGCACACATGCTTACACACACACACACATGTTCACACATACCCTGTTGGTTCTGTCTTTCTGGAGAACCCTGATTAATACAAAACGTTGGTGGACAAAGGCTTTCAGCCTGGACTCTTGCTTGTTTTCTTCTGAACTAACTTAAATTGTATACATCTCACCACTGTGAGAATTAATATCCTTTAGTTTTATAAAAGAGAATGACTATTCTTTATATGAACAAAATGCTGACTTTATTTCTTTTCAATTATAAATCTCTTCTTATGATTTTCTCCCTTCCTGTTCTGACTTGCACTACAGAGATTTCTGTATTTCTAAAAAGCGGGGTCTCAGCTTCAGATAACTGTGCTGTACTCCTAGGCTCTGCTTCTGCAAAGGTGAGTTGAATGGGAGTTGAGAGGCTTTGGAAGGAATAGGGTGAAATGAAGTCTTTTCACTCTGACAAAAATTTGTGGAGGGTCTTTGTGGTTAGAGCCTGCAAAAGATTTAAACCTTCTTTTATGTAAATACTTTTAAATATTCTTATTTAAGAATAGTAAGAGTACTTTTTATTCTCAGAAACTAGCCTGGCTCTGGGGCTGGTTTGGTCCAAGCCAAACTCAGTGAGGGTGATGGTACTGACATAATATTTGGGGCCGTTTTGTCTCATTTAACCTACCAGAATTTACAGTCAAGTCTTTGGGACTCAAGTGGATGCTCTGTGTATCTTGAAAATACTGAGTTTTATGTAAATGACACTATTTACGTACAGCTCTTGACCCATTCTTGAGCATCCTGGAGAGCATGTGAGGAAGATCTCGGTCGCCAGCCTTGGACAAGGAGAGGATGCGGAAGAGGATGACAGTCACTGCTGTGTTAGGCACTCTAGACTCCAGCGTTTTCTAGCAGTTGAGTCCAGGATGCTCCTCTTCCTATCACATGATTTTGCAAATATTTCGAAGAGTGTTTGTTCTAAATATCCTTTAATTTGGCAGGGACACATTTGCCTCATAGAGAACCTAGAGTAGTGGGGGCTGATTTCCTAAATGCTCATAAATTCTGCATGCTGCGGAAATAACAGAACACATAATAACAAACAAATCTCAAAATCCTCTTAGACACCCCTTTCAATCAGTGCTTCTCAAAAGAACGGGGGCATCACCTAAAAAATAAGTGGTCACATGGTCTCCTAACTCACAGTGAAATGAATGAGGGACTGGTGGGCATGCCTCCCCAGATTTGGATGATACGGTTTGGCTCTGTGTCCCCACCCAAATCTCATCTCAAATTGTAATTTCCACATGTCAAGGGAGTGAGGTGACTGGATGGTGGGAATGGTATCCCCAGTGCTGTTCTCACACAGTGAGTGAGTTCTCAGGGGCGCTGATTCTTTTCTAAGTGTTTGGAAGTTCCTCCTTCATTCTTCTGTCTTGTGCTGCCTTGCGAAGAAGGTGCCTGCTTCCCCTTCACCTTCTGCTGTGATTGTAAGTTTGCTGAGGCCTCCCCAGCCACATGGAACTGTGAGTCGATTAAACCTCTTTCCTTTATAAATTACCCAGCCATGGGTATTTCTTTATAGCTGTGCGGAAACAGACTAATACACTGGGTCTGAATGCCCAGATTTCAACATTAAAAGTTCGCTGGAGAGAGGTGATGCGGTGGATGGGTTAACATGAAAAAAGAAAGGAAAAAGTGGTGAGCATTCTGACAGGGCCACCGATCTCTCCTGGGGAAGGAAACCGTCGTGGTGAAGGTGGGAATGTCCGTGAGTGCACCGTGGAATAGCGAACCACCACAGTTTCAGAGCCAGATGTTACCTGGCTTCAAACTGAAGTCTTACTTCTTACCAGCTGCTGACCCGAGGCAAGTTGTCTAACTCCCTGAGCCTTAGTTTTCTTATCTGGACAATGAGAATAATCACTGCCTCACAGAGTTGCTGGTGGATAAAAATCATGTATATGAAGAATATGGGCACAGTAGGTATTTATACATGCTAGTTACTGTTTGTTTACTTTTCAGCGTTCAGTTTCCTTTAATGACCCCCATCTCCCGGAAGGGCAGGTGCAGGGAGCTAGGCAGTGGAAGAGGTGCTCACTAGACGATCCTGCCATGATGCCCACACGGCAGAAGGCCGCCTCCCAGAAGTACTCTTGAACCAGCGTCTGGGTTTCCTTGCTGCCAGGATCCGTTTCTACCACGTGTCTGATTACAGTCCCACTGCCGATCTGGGCGCAGTGAGAAGGCAGGCTCGGGCCCTTGAAGACCCAGACTCAGAGCTGCTATTGTTCGTTCCCAAGAAGACACTGACAAAAGCATTCTTCCTCAGCTTGGCCAGTCGCTGGAACATTCCAGTGATGAGACTGCAACTCCTGAAGGTCTGGGTGAGTTCTTCAAAGACGCGATGGTCTGAGAACCACAGGACCCAGCCGTCCTTATCAAACTGCTCCAAAAAATATGGCAGCACCACAGGGAGTATGTCCCCCTTAGAGTGCCTGCACTGACATTCATCCGGTACAGGCGTACTCTTGGACGATGAGTGAAGGGGTCCTTGGCCTTGGGCTCAGCAGCCAGTACCTGCTCACATTCCTCCAGGGCCAGCTTTCCTCTTCTCCCCTTTCTGCTCAGCCTAGGGCTTCTGCCCCCTGCCGTGAACCCTTCCCTTTCCTAAACAGGGGTGTCCTGTTTAGCTGGCTCTCTGAAAACTTTTTAGCATTAAACTGGGCCTTGTTCTCACAGGTTTACTTCCCCCCAGACACCCTGGAATTGGGGCTGGTTAATGCAGGTGAGGAACCAGCGGTTGGCCTGGCGGAAGGAAGGCTCCAGGACCTGCTTAAGGGGCCACAGCAGCACACAGATAACTGTGACATCAGCCAGTGGCACTTGTTCACGCACCAGAAAACTCCTCATCTTCAAGTGAGCGTCCAACAGCCCCAGAATTCACCTCTCCTCCTCCTTTGCACACTCGGTGGCCTTTCTGTTACGGTACATGGAGCCTGCAGTGGGGAGCTCCCGGGTACTGGTGCTGTATTGCGGTCAGCAGAGCTCACCCCCTGCAGTGCTGAGGCTGCTGCCTCTGGAGTGTACTTCCACACAGCTCCTCTTAGTAGGCAATGGCACTGGTCTCAAACACACGGAATCCATCATCACCCTCAAATGCTGGAAACTTGCCAGCAAGAAATTTGCAGAGAAATTCAGGTGTGTTGTTTCTTTGGCCAAAGTGGAAGTGGGGTGGTGCAGAGAGCACGTGGGCCTGAGTCCTGATGTGCTGAACACTTGGAAGGCCCTCATGTTTTCAGGATATGTGTACAGGGTCCCAGCTGCCATTGTGATTCTGCAGAAAAATGGGGGTGTTGCTGCCATTTTTATCATACGTCTGATTGCAGCCCTCTGAGGAAGGCTGACAGGCAGACTTTCTTTTTTAAAACATTTTATTTATTATACGTTACGTTCTGGGGCACATGTGCAGATTGTGCAGGTTTGTCACATAGGTATACACGTGCCATGGTGGTGGTTTGCTGCATCCATCACCCCATCATCTACATTAGGTATTTCTCCTAATGCTATCCCTCCCCAATCCCCCCACCCCCTGCTCTTCCTCCCCTTGCTCCCCACTCCCTGACAGGCCCCAGTGTGTGATGTTCCCCTCCCTGTGTCCATGTGTTCTCATTGTTCAACACCCACTTATGAGTGAGAACATGTGGTGTTTGGTTTTCTGTTCTTGTGTCAGTTTGCTGAGAATGATGGTTTCTAGTTTCATCCATGTCCCTGCAAAGGACATAAACTCATCCTTTTTTATGGATGCATAGCATTCCATGGTGTATATGCCACATTTTCTTTATCCAGTCTATCATTGATGGGCATTTGGGTTGGTTCCAGGCCTTTGCTATTGTAAACAGTGCCATAATAAACATTCGTGTGCATGTGTCTTTATAACTGAATAATTTATAATCCTTTGGGGATATACCTCATAATGGGATTGCTGGGTCAAATGGAATTTCTATTTCTAGATCCTTGAGGAATCGCCACACTGTCTTCCACGATGGTTGAGCTAATTTACACTCCCAGCAAAGGTGTAAAAGTGTTCCTATTTCTCCACATCCTCTCCAGCATCTGTTGTCTCCTGATTTTTTAATGATCACCATTCTAACTGGCGTGAGGTGGTATCTCAATGTGGTTTTGATTTGCATCTCTCTAATGACCCGTGAGGATGAGCTTTCTTTCACGTTTGTTGGCCTCATGTATGTCTTCTTTTGAAAAGTATCTGTTCATATCCTTAGCCCACTTTTTGATGGGGTTGTTTTTTTCTTGTAAATTTGTTTAAGTTCTCCATAGATTCTGGATATTAGCCCTTTGTCAGATGGTGAGATTCCGAGAATTTTTTCGGATTCTTTTGGTTGCCAGTTCACTCTATTGATAGTTTCTTTTGCTGTGCAGAAGATAGGCAGACTTTCTATCTCTTATGAGCGAGGCAGTGGGGAAGGGAGGCAAGAGGAAAAGACACAGTGGCCGGGTGAGTCACACCACAGTGGCAGGGTGGGGCTGACAGCTGAATTCCTGGCCCCTGGTCCACAGCTCAGTCTATTTAAAGAAGCCAGATTCTTGATAAGCCATTGTCTAAATGATTAGAAAAAGAAACCAGACCAGTGCTGGGGACAGGTGTATGCTTTGTCCTCTGTCCCGGCCACTTTGCCCAGAGAGGAGGATGAGAACTGGGCATCCTTGTTTATCTGGCCTCTTCTTATCTGGGTTGTGGGTTTGTCTGGATAGAGTCCCCAACTGGTGGCTTATGTTTCTCCCCCATGCAGTTCAGGACAGAGCGCTGCATCCCTTGGGATGGAGCATCCTTATTTAGACTGACTTCTCTGGCCTTGTTAGGACACATCGTCCTTGACTATTCAAGTGTGTGTGTGTGTGTGTGTGTGTGTGTGTGTGTGACCAGGGCAGGGTGGCACAGAGCTCTAATTCAGATTAATAGGAGGTCAAAAAGGTGAAAAACTCTGTAAGGAATGTGAATCAGAAACAATGATCACTTCACAAGGAGACTCTCCACTTTCTCTTTCTCTCCTTCTCTCCAAGCTCTGATTTTCTATATGTGTCCTGCTCAAAAAGGACAACCCTGGGGGCCATTGTAGGGCAGGTGCGTAGGATTAGTCTTCTTAGTTCCTAGGATCGGTCTGCTTAGAACTCGAGTTTCATCCAGCAAAGCCACTGTTCCTGCACTAGTGATGTCCTGAGACCGTGGGGAGCCTGTTGCTGGAGAAGTCCTATATCAGGTGGAGGCGTCAGGGGAATGGGAGAGCTTCACACTGCTTACTGTTTGACTGTCTTCTCATAATCCACTTCTGCTCTAAGAGCCTGGGAGATGGCCTATCAATGGGGAAGGGAGGGTACTATATATAAACTTTATGGACTTGGGTTGAATCTATGGCAAAATGTGCTTACTGGAAGGTGAGGACCATAGGAACTCTGAGTTTAGCAAAATGCAGTGGCTGGAAAGAACCCCAGTGTCGTCATAGATTTCAGCATCATGAAGCTAAGCTAGGAAATGGAGAAAGCAAAGGTTTTTGGATTTAGGTGGCTTGTCAAAAGCCTTCTTCAAAAAAGCTCTGTAATTGTGGGTGCTGGGTCTTCTGACTCCAGGGAAGGTGCCCTGACACTCCTGCCCATAGCTCCTAATCCAGGGGTCTTTTGGAATATCTGTCAAAAGGGGTACAAAATAAATATAATAAATGTACTTTAAGGCTGGGCGTGGTGGCTCACACCTATAATCCCAGCACTTTGGGAAGCCAAGGCAGGTGGATCACGAGGTCAAGAGATCGAGACCATCCTGGTCAACATGGTGAAACCCCATCTCTACTAAAAATACAAAAATTAGCTGGGCATGGTGGCGCGTGCCTGTAATCTCAACTACTCAGGAGGCTGAGGCAGGAGAATTGCCTGAACCCAGGAGGCGGAGGTTACGGTGAGCCGAGATCATGCCATTGCACTCCAGCCTGGGTAACAAGAGCAAAACCCCGTCTCAAAAACAAAACAACAGCAACAAAAAACAACGTACGTTGTAAACAATGATTTTCATGAAACTTTAAACTTGTGTAACCATTATTAACAATACGTTGATCTTCAATGGAGTGCTTTTATTAATCATAAATGAGGTGCAGAGAAATCTCTCCCTGATACTTGGTTGCAAGTCTTTGTCACTGTTCCAATGAGAAAATTCTCCTAGGAATGTACCTTTGTGGAACCATTTCCTGATGATGCCATTTTCTTCTAAGTGTTTACTGGTGAACCCCTGGAGTAATATCCCCAAGATACATTAGTTTGAATAATATCTGACCTCTTATTATCTTTAAAAAAAAATGGAGAATCAGGGCCGGGCGCAGTGGCTCAAGCCTGTAATCCCAGCACTTTGGGAGGCCGAGGCGGGTGGATCACAAGGTCAACAGATCGAGACCATCCTGGTCAACGTGGTGAAACCCCGTCTCTACTAAAAATACAAAAAATAATTAGCTGGGCACAGTGGCGCATGCCTGTAATCCCAGCTACTCAGGAGGCTGAGGTAGGAGAATTGCCTGAACCCAGGAGGCGGAGGTTGCGGTGAGCCGAGATCGCGCCATTGCACTCCAGCCTGGGTAACAAGAGCGAAACTCCCGTCTCAAAAAAGAAAAAAGGAGAATCATCGTTGCAGTTTGCCTGCCATGTGTTGTATGTGACAATGTATCATCTGTTTTTAAATTAGAGAAAGAGATTTCTGTTCCTGGTAAGATGGGAGATTAGAAAATCTGAAACCCTTCTATTACCACACAACTGAAATGATGGATAAGATGTAAGAGACACAATTTTAAATGTGTGGATGGCCTTGTAAAAAAATGAAGAATGTTGTCAGAGACCAGGGATGAAGTGAGAGTGGGAATGAATGGGTGCTGATGTTACTGGCTGTCCAGAGGCACCTGTAGCCACAGACACAGATGTGGGGGGAGAGGTAGCACCAAGCCTGGGGAGAGGTGGAGTGGTGTCTTTTCTCTACTCCATGTGAAAATATGATCCACAAAGGGCTACACTCTTAGTAAAAAGTAAACCAAGAAAACACCTCCTGCAGAGTCAAAATGCAAGAAAACTTGTCTGTCTCAGCCTAACCTTGGTTCTGGGTAAAGGGGAAAATATATCCTCTGTGAATCTGTGGACACAGGTTGGCCCTTGGGTGGGGTTGGTGCCTGAATGCCTTTTGCAAAGTTTGAAAGTAAACAAGCTAAAATTTTGATGAATTGGAAATGAGGCCCCAAAAGAGAAGACACACACATATACACGTGTACATTATCATGCATAAAGGAGAAACAGGATTAATAGCAAGGAAAAAATAAGATGGCAGAAATAAATCCAGATACATTTGTAATCACACTAAATGTTAATAGGCTATTTAACTATTTTAAAGACATAGATTATCAGACCAGAAAAAAAAAAACCTCAATATATACTAAATATAAAGAAAAAGAAGAGGACAGCAGAAGTTTGAGAATAAATTATAGAAAAAGCAAAACAGGCAAATAGTAACAAAAGAAAACTGATTTAATAATATTAATGCCACATAAAATACACTATGATTAAAAAAGTATTTCTAGAGATTGAGAATTCTTATATCATAAAAAAAGTTCTAGTTCACTAGGAGGGCATATTTCTAGTTCATTTATACTTAATAATATAGCTCTGAGATATGTAAAACAAAAATGAACAAAACTGTGAAATCCCATGGAGAGTAGTATATTTTAACACAGTTCTCTCAGCAATAAATAGATCAAAAAAGAAAATAGGTAAGAATAAGGAAAACTTGAACAACATAGTTACTCATTCACTTGTTCAATATTTCATTGAATGCCTATAACTGCCAGGCAGTATGTGAGACACTAAAGAAATGATAGTGAAAAATGGGTTCTCTTGCCAAAGTACATGCACCAGGAGACATACTCAACAATGTCCATAGCAGTATTGTTTAATAGCAAAAATTCTGCAAACAACCATTACAGAATAGTGTACTCACATGCTGGAATACTATACAGCAGAGAAAATAATGCTACACATTTCAATGAAGAGTACAGTCAGAAGTATAATGTTGAATGGAAAAGCAAATTGCTGAAGAATTAATGCACCATAATATCATTTCTATAACATTCAAAGGAAAGCAAAACTAAGTCCAACGTTTTTTGAAATATACACATCTGGGGCAGAACAATAAAGAAAAGAAATGAAATGCTAGACAAAAGTTTAAGAAAGTGGATCCCTCTGTGGAAAGATGATGTCTGCCATCAGGGGTGCTAAAGAACTTCAAAGGAAAACTCCCTGTTGCTCATATTTTATTTTTCAAGTTGGCACCATGTAGATATATGGTGTTTGTTTCATTATAATGCATGTAGTTTACATACACATTATCTATTTTAGTATAGTAAAATATTCCGTAATAAACATGTGATATTATCCCCACCCCTAAGGAACTTCAAATTATCCAAGGCAGGTAGAGAAGAGATAAATGAAAAAATATAAATGATAGGAGACTAGGACACCCAAAGGTCATTCAACCCAGGGTGATTTTAGAGATAAAATGGAACCAGATGGCTGCATGGGGGCTGGAGAAAATAAGGGTGGGCTAAAAAGAGACCTGGTCTTTGACATTTGGAGGCTTGTCCATAGAGGAATCAAGGGATTTCTTTTTTCAGGAAGTTCTTATGTCCTGTGATAGCAGAAGACAGCTAATTTATGCATATGAATATAAACTCTGGTTATGGCTGTAACAGGCCATGTCAAAACTTAATGGTATAAGGCAACAATCTTTTTATTATGCCCACAATTCTGTGGATCAGGAATTTGGGCATGCTATGGCAGAGATGGCTTGTCCCTGCTCATTGTCGTATGAGGTCTTAGCTGGAGTAGCTCAAATGGATGGAGATGGCTGGGAAAAGGTGACCCTTGGTTCTACTGGCTGGGTTCCCTGTTTCTTCTCCACATGGCATCAGTTGGGGAAAAACACCTAAAATGTTTTTACTTACATACTTAACTCCTGGGTTGTACAACTGAAACAGTCGGGGGTTGGTTAGGCATCTTTCCATGCAGCCGCTCCACCTGGTCTAGCTTGGGCTTCCTCACAGCATGGCAGTCTCAGCATAGTTGGATTTCTGACATGGTCCAGGCTTCCCACAGAATGAGTGTTCCCAGAAAACCGGGTTAAAGTTGCAAGGCTTCTGATGGCTAGACTTGGAAGTCATGCAGTGTCTCTTCCACCACATTTTATTGGTTAGAGAGTCAGCCTGGATAGTGTGTGTGTGTGTGTGTGTGTGTGTGTGTGTGTATGTGCATGACTGTGAGTGTGTGTGAGTGTGTGTGTATGTGCATGACTGTGTGTGAGTGTATTTGCATGTGTATGTGCATGACTGTGTGTGTGTGTGTGTCTGTGTGTGTATGTGCATGTGTGTGAGTGTATGTGTGTGTGTGTGTGTGTGTGTGACTTTATAAAGACATTAAGGACTGAGGGGCACTATTCATCAGGGGCTGATGAGGCATCTTTGGAGACACTCTCTTACAGAGTATTAGCATACATCCCTGGATATGGAGAGAGGAGACTAGAGACAACAGCTGTAAATACCATGAAATTGGGCTGCACACAGGACCTAGAGCTCTGGGACTTGTTGACTCTGCTCTCTAATCATGTGACTCTGGACGGTCACTTCCCTCCTTTGATATTACTTTGTTCCTAAATGAGAGCTGAGGAGACCTGCACTCATCCTCTTCTCTACATTTCATTGAAATATGATGACCCATTCATTAATGATTGATTGAGGGTTGAAAAATAATGTTATCTGGTTCTATCATTAATGATTGATTAGGGGTTGAAAAATAATATTATCTAGTTCTATCATTTCTTATTTATTAACTGGAAGACTTCTCTGAAGAGGCACTTTCTTCGGTCTACTATTTCACTACCTAGTGGAACAGTTCCTGTAGAAAGACAGAATTCATGATCAATTCTTCCCTTTATTTACAGGTTTTCAACAGAGGGAGGCAACTAGGCATTGGGTACCTCTTGAGGGAAGAACCCACTTTAACGTTCTGCCCTGCAAAACCAAACCTGAGTCTGATCCTGCCTTTATACACAGCTACTTGTTTATAGGAAATACAGAGTACAGAGGAACATTTTGTACTATACCAAGAGGATGCAAAGACAGAAACATGAACAAACTATTAATAGCTTGTGGGAAGCTTGAAGAATCAAGTTTCTGTTTCTTTAACAAACAGAATGGGGTAAGGGCAGGGGGTGACCAAGAGAAAACAGAGACATATGAAACAGAAAGACATGAAATAAATTAAATAACAGGCGAAGTTAAATTATATTGTTTAGGGGTTTATCCTGGGTGATAAAACTAAAGAATTGCAAGGAAGCAATTATTATAAAGACACATACATGCATATGTTCACTGCAGCACTATTCACAGTAGCAAAGCCTGGAGTCAGCCTAAATGCCCATCAATGATAGACTGGATAAAGAAAATGTGGTACATAGACCTCATGGAATACTATGCAGCCTTAAAAAAGAATGAGGTGGTTTTCTTTGAAGAGACATGGATAGAACTGAAGGGTATTATCCAAACAAGCACCGGAACAGAAAACCAAATATCACATGTTCTCACTTGTGAGTGGGAGCTAAAAGGTGAGAACACATGGGCACACAGAGGGGAACTACACACAGTGGGAACTACCAGAGGGTGGGAGAAAGGAGGATCAGGAAAAGTAACTGATGGGTACTGGGCTTAGTACCTGGGTGATGAAAATAATCTGTACAACAAACCCCCATGACACACACACGTTCACTTATATAACAAATCTGCACAGGGTTACATGTTACATATAACCCTGAACTTAAAAGTTTAAAAAATGTCAGAGTTGTGGTCTTGTTTGGAGAGTGTGTTTCTGTGGCGGTTGAGATGGGCACAGAGGGGCTTCTCGCGTAGATGCAAGTTCTAGTTCTTGACACAGGAGGTAATTACAGAAGAATTTGACTTATCATAATTTATTAAATTATACTTCCATTTCATGAGTCTTGGAATATCCTTGTTTTACGTTAGAAGAAAGAAACCTTGTAAAAAGCCAGGAGAAGCACACTCGCAACTCGGAAGCCCCTCGGCCCCCTTCCTTCCCCCACATACACATTCTTACCTCCTCTGTTGAGCCCTGAGGCAGGGCCAGTCTCCGGGAAAGAATCCAGAGACCAGTACTTGCCCAGAGGGAATCATTAATCAGCCTGATCACCTTAATTAAAACTCCCCAACAATTCCATTGGGAATTTATATCTGTTTGCAAAAACGATCAGTTTTCAGCCATTAAGTGCAATGAGCTAAATGCTGAGTCATAGTTGACTCTAGATTCCATCAGCACCTCCAGGGCTGAGCAATGCATGAATGACTTTGAAGGTTTTATGTACGTAGAATAATTATCACTACTAAGCAGCATTGCCACCACTACCATTACTACCACCATCAGTAAATAGAAACAGCTACTGCTACTATACACCAGGCACTGTGCAAAGTTTTTTTAATGCATTATTTTATTTCATCTTTACAGCCGTTCTGTGAAGTAAGAATTATTATCCCTATTTCATAAATGCAGCCATTGAAATTTCAAAAGATTAAGTAACATTTCCAGTAGCAGAGCTAGTGAATGTCACAGCTGGGATTTGAATACAGTTTGAGCCTGTGTCCCTAACCACTACCTCAAACTGTATTCAATTATGATGCTTCTCTCACTTTTGGGAGCCCATGGCATTCCCATGAACGTCTTTCTCAACCCTTCCATTGGTAAAGGGATTGTATGTGTTGAAATGTTTTCTGTCACAAATATCTGAGTGCATGTGTCTATCTGGCTTAAACTATCAAGAAATATGTCACCCTACATTACTGAATAACGATCCAGAGTAAGGCAGGCATTGGGCAGAGTTCATCACAGTGGCCTCTGTGGTCACTCTAGCTGGATTTCTGCCTGTGTGGAGGCTTCATCCTTAGATGGGCTTCTCTCATGATGCCAGTTTGTCCGTAGACACCCTGGGCTTTGCCTCCATGTGCCACAGGAAAAGAAAGGACTGATGACTAGGCGTGCCTTTTCTACAGTGAGAAAATCTCTCTTCCTGAAACCTTCTGAAACCCGCACCCATGTCTGAAAGGCCTGAATGTGGTCATCTGCACATTCCTGAACGGATTCCTTGGATCGAGGAGATGCCATGACCTGGAAAAGGCGTGGGAAAACTAAATGTCCCCCTGTTATAGGTAGGCAAAGGGTTAAGTGGCTTGGGTTAACAACAAGAGCATTGGCCCCGCCCTCAACCCCTACATTGGGATAAAATTTCCCCCGAACTTCCCAGAAACTGCACAGTAGATGCGGGATGAATAACGTTGGGAAGACAGTCAAAATGTCTCGTCACTCCCTCCTCCTCCTCCTGGGTCCTGCCTTTATGGGGCCTACCAGGCAACTGACTAGGGCTAAGCAGATGGCCTTGGTGTGCTACGTTATAGGGCGTGGGTAGAACTGTGAGCTGCCGTTCTCTGGTGACATGGAAATTCCCTGGTCTTAACTCGAACTGGAACCATGGATGGGCTCTTGACTCTGTAGCAGTGGGCAAGTTATCTTCAGAAGAAAGTCCTTCTGATGCTCCTCATTCTACAGATGTTTCTGGATGGTTAAAACAAACTCAGCAGTCTTGTAGGAAGCACGCTACACTAGGGTTCACACGAATACACAAAGTGAGACCTGTAAAGGACCGTGCCGGAGCCTGGCATATCGTAGATGCTGGCATATAGGACGTGCTGAGTAGGTCTGCCACGCCCAGCATCACCATGTCCATACTGGTCTGTTTCAGCACATGGGCTTGGGCAGGTCACTTAAGTTCTGGAGCTTCAGTTTTCATATTAAAGGGTTTGATTGCTCTTACCTTTAAAATGGAAACAGTACTGTCTTGTAGCACCTTGGCTGGGTTATTGCAGGGTTCGGGTGAATAAAGGTGGTAGATGTGTTTGTGAACAGTAATGCAGTCCTCAAAAGAGAGTAGCAGCAGGTTGCTTTGTCAATACTTTGTTTTGAGGAATGAATGAATATTCTCAATAAATGTTTCTGGTATTTACTCTGTGTTGGAGGTGCAATGTTGAATAAGATCCATTCTTGGCCAGCAAGCAGCTCATCGTCTAGCTAAGGGCACTGAGAAGTGACCAAGAAGTCATCCCGTGGTTCTCTGGGAGCCCAGAGGAGGAACACACACAGTAGGAGCAGGATCAAGACAGGTGTTTCTAGGCTGTGACACTTGAGTCTGAGGATGAACGGGGGTTAGCGAGGAGCTGGCTGGAGGCAGTGGGAGCGTCAGGGAGGTGGTCAGTGCAGTCCAGCTGGGCCACTCCGGTTTGGCTGGAGCACAGCAGTGGGGCATGGAGAGGGCAGGGAGAGCTGGGCAGCGGCAGATCACACAGGGCATTGTATGCCATGCTACGAATCTGGAATTCACCTAGAGGGGAAGCCCTCTGTGGGTCACTAACACCCACAATCACTTTAGCTGCTTTGCGGAAAACAGATTGGAGAGGAAGACACTAGAGCGAACAGCCCAAGCAGGAAGTGGTCGCAGGAGTTCAGGAAGCATTGAGGGGGAAGAACGGACGTATCTGGATGGTAGCTAAGAAGTCAAATCAACAGGATTTGGTGACAGATTGGGTGGACGGGTGACAGACAAAGATCTGAGGGTCTTACCAAGTCTCTGACTTGGGTGAATTGTTGAGGCAATTCAGAAAGATGGAGAAAGTAGGAGAAGAGCCGACTAAAGGGAGCTGTACACTTTGCAGGTGTCTGATGGTTCTGGATGCCACTCAGGAAAACGTCCCCAGGATGGCTGTCGTGAACATCTGGATCTGGGGCTGCAGCGTCACTGTTGGGCAGAATAATCTCTGTGCTCTTCTCCACGTCCTCAGTGAGGATGGCCTGGCAAGCAGAACACGGCAGTGGCTCACGTGTGTGCCGAGTGAATGCGCCTCTACACGCTGGTAACTGGTATTCTGTCAACCAAGACGGGCGGTGGGAGGACTTGTCTATGTTTCTGTGATACTGGTTTGGTCTGGCTCAGAGTGGTTTGAATGTCCCTTTGGGCTTGCAGATGTAGCTGCATGCAAATGCGTTCCTTTTTCCTGTCCACATATTAATACAAATATTGTGCATAGAGCTGTGAGTGCTTTCTGGAAGGTCTGAGGGCTTCGAACAGGTCTGGCTGGGAAGAAATTGATCTCTGCAGGGAAGGAAGCTGTATCTCTGTGTTGCACACCCTCGGTCCTCAGCTGAGGATTCAGGGCTGCTGGTGGTTAAGGGAATGGTACTCTCGGCATTTTTTCAGAGGTGATGGCATCTTCTGAGACGGCTCAGCTGCTGTTTTAGGACTGGGAGTAAATAT
Organism: Callithrix jacchus; assembly: GCF_049354715.1. Taxonomy (NCBI): domain Eukaryota; kingdom Metazoa; phylum Chordata; class Mammalia; order Primates; family Cebidae; genus Callithrix; species Callithrix jacchus. The sequence goes on from NC_133518.1 coordinate 78,383,834, forward strand.
GTCTGACTCTCTCCCGAGCTGAGCCTGGAAGAAGACCAAATTCCATCCACCCAAGTGGAGCTGTGCTCAGTCACAGGAAGCGTGGTTCTCCCCCACATTCTAGGCCACTCACTGCTTCTCACTTTGGACAAACGTCACTCACATCACCTGACTCCCAGGTGCAGAAGTGAAAGTAAATGAAGAAGGTGTGGTACAGGTGCCAGGCTAAGCATGCATTTCTGTTTGCCCTTTAATTTCCAAAGCAGTCCTGTGAAGGAGAGTGTCTCATTCAACTTAGAGATGAGAAACAAAGCCAAGAGAAGCTCACTTTACCCAAGATCTCAGAGCGGCACTTTTAAATATCATTTTGAATATATTATCTCATCTAAAAGTAAACTCACTCTAAACATAAAATGAAAGGACAGCCCTGGGGTGAAGTCATGGCTTCGTCCTACAGCCCTTCACCTTTCTCATGATGCAACTTTCTCAATAGGATACGAAGAAGAGAGAAGATCCACGGGGCACTCGGGAGGCAATCCTGGTTCCTTGCGTAGAATGCTTACAACACCCAGATTGCTGGGAAATCAGCGAGGTTCTGCTGAACTAGTGGAAACCATGGAAACTGAGGACAGAGTCAGGGTCCAAGACGGCCTCAAGGAACTCTAGCAAGATGCTATGGAGTGAGTGTCACATGCTAGATTCTCGAAAGGAGTGCACGTTAGAGCTGCCTGAGCACTGTTACAGGTGCCATACACAGAGAATCTCATTTAAGGAGCACGACTGTCCTCGGAGGTAGGGAGTGTCATCCCATGCACAGAGAATCTCATTTAACGAGCACGACTGTCCTTGGAGGTAGGGAGTGTCATCCCATGCACAGAGAATCTCATTTAACGAGCACGACTGTCCTCGGAGGTATGGAGTGTCATCCCATGCACAGAGAATCTCATTTAACGAGCACGACTGGTCCTTGGAGGTAGGGAGTGTCATCCCATACACAGAGAATCTCACTTAAGGAGCACGACTGTCCTCGGAGGTAGGGAGTGCCATCCCATGCACAGAGAATCTCATTTAAGGAGCACGACTGTCCTCGGAGGTAGGGAGTGTCATCCCATACACAGAGAATCTCATTTCAGGAGCACGACTGTCCTTGGAGGTAGGGAGTGTCATCCCATACACAGAGAATCTCATTTAAGGAGCACCACTGTCCTCGGAGGTAGGGAGTGTCATCCCATTTTACAGAAAGGGAGCTAAGTCATGCTGCTAAGTATGTGGTAGACCCAGATCTGACTCGGGACGAGGCAGTCTCATCTGGAGGCCTTTCCTCTTGACTCCCGTCGTTGTCAGCCTGGGTAGCAGCTAGCTCAGACCCTAGAGTGAAACATTAGGTGTGTTTCCATTAACGTCAAGGGAAGAAATAAGGAAGCTCTCCGTCGCTGCTATTTAATAACGTTAAACATTGAGTAAATAGAGCAAAGGAATGAGCAAAATTGGGGCTGGGCTAATCATTCCTCACAGTTGATACTATCATCAACTTAATAAAAACTGAAATAAGAGATTAAAAAACTATGATCATATAAGATTGCAGTATGAGAATGGTATCTGAATGGAGCGAAATCAGTGCTTTTTCCATGTCAGCAATAGTCACTTATAAATCTTACTTTAAGAATCCCACTGAATAGAGGAATACAGATATAAGGGCCTTAGGGAGAAACTCAGCAAGCGATATATAGTAAGCCTTAGATAACAAAAATTCTACTGCGAGACAGAAAAGAAAACTGAAATAACTTAAGGGATAAACCAATTTGAGAGTGCAAGCCCCAGTTCTGACGTGTCTCCGTAGTTTCTTATTAACTGTTGAGTTGCAATTCTGTTAACTCTGTGTCAACCTGATTTTAAAATCAAGAGACTAGATAGTCATAGGATGACAATAATCCTCAGTTATTTGGTGCATTTCTTTTGGCTACTATATATTTTTAATATGGGTTTTAAAAATTGAGGTAATACCTGTATTTGGCTAAAAAAATCAAATCATACAAAAAGACTTTAAAGAGAAACAACGCTCGGGGGCTCACGCCTGTAATCCCAGCACTGTGGGAGACTGAGGCGGGTGGATCACGCCTGTAATCCCAGCACTGTGGGAGGCCAGGCGCGGTGGCTCAGCCTGTAATCCCAGCACTGTGGGAGACCGAGGCGGGTGGATCACGAGGTCAAGAGATCGAGACCATCCTGGTCAACATGGTGAAACCTCGTCTCTACTAAAGATACAAAAAATTAGCTGGGCATGGTGGCGCGTGCCTGTAATCCCAGCTACTCGGGAGGCTGAGGTAGGAGAATTGCCTGAACCCAGGAGGCGGAGGTTGCGGTGAGCCGAGATCACGCCATTGCACTCCAGCCTGGGTAACAAGAGAGAAACTACGTCTCAAAAAAAAAAAAAAAGAAAAGAAAAAAGAGAAACAACGCTTCCTTGCTTCATGCTGCCCTCATGAGCCCATTCTTCACAGCCAGCCTGCTGTTTCCTTTGGAGACAGGGTTTCTGTCTGGCACAAGCACAGCTACCATGTACACCACCTCAGCATCGCCCCGCTGAGTAGCCGGGACCAGAGGCATGCCCCACCATGCCCAGCTAATTGTCGTATTTTTTGTAGAGACAGGTTTTGCCATGTTGGCCAGGCTGGTCTCAAACTCCTGGGCTCAAGCGATTCACCTGCCTCGGCCTCCCCAAGTTCTGGGATCACAGGCAGGAGCCACTGTGCCTGGCCCAGAGACAGTCTTTGTTAACACTTTCAGCTATTTCTTCTGAGCTTTACCTCCATATTTTACAAATATAAGTTGCCATAATTTATAGACTGATGGATTCTGGACATTAATTACTGACTTCCTCCTGTGACAGATGAAGATTTAATTCCCTTCCACCACCTCTGCCTCTCCCTAATAGCTCAATATAATAACATCATTCTTCCCTTTTCGATGGGTTACATTTGTTCCTTTTGTGATTCTTTCATGCCTTATTTCGTATTAGGTCAATGAGAGCTTCTTCCGACTCCTCATTTTGTAAGACGAAGGTGCTATTATCCCACAATCTCCTACCCCTTCCGCTCTCATCATCTGTACTCGGATGTCCTCGAGAAGGTGGAGGATGTTTTAAGTCTTTGTGTTTGTTCTTGGTCAACTTTAAAAGCTGACAATCGGTAAATAGGGATTACATGGCTGACTGTGGAATCACGAGTAACGTCAGAGCCAGCTGGTCACTGTGAGGTCAGGACTTTCCTTCAAAGCTGTTGTTTGATTGCCTTTGACTGGAGTTAAAAATACATTTTTCTTTTGTTTTTTCATTGTTTGCCTTCATAGTCTTTTTAAGTCGAAATTGTTATTAAAATGACACAAATGACTCCAACCCCAGCCCCCAGTTTTCATCCTGTCTCCTGTTAGGGCTGTTGGCTCATCTCCCCAAGACTTCCCTTGGCCCCGGCGGACACCTGGCTCTCCTGCTCCCCGAAGGCCGCCTCTGCTCCCTTATTTTGTTCAGCCTTATGGCCTCATGTCTTCCCAGATGGGGAAATCATTTTTCTCACTTTTCCATCACTGAAATTGACTTCATTGCACTCTAACACCCAGTGGCTTTAACTTTCGGTGATGATCCTTGCCCAGATCCTTTACTTCATCTAGGGCTGCAAACTTGTGATTTTCTAATTCCTTGGTTTCTCGCATATTTATTAGCTGGCATTCTTCTGTAAAGATGAGTTTTTCATCATCAGCGAGGTGTAAACTATTACTCCTAACAAGCAGGGAATTGCTTAATCCTTTTCCTTTTCCAATTTTCAGGGGAAGGAGTTGATGAAAGTGTCACAGACCAGTTTTTTTTTTTTTTTTTTAATGTCAAGCGAACATATATGTGAAACAGAAAGCAAAAGCTGGGCTGCCCCCCTGTCAGGCCGACACGTGAGCAATCCTCTGTGGTTCCTGGATTGCTTCCTATTTGGGAATAAAAATGTCAGGGAAGGTTGGAGGGGGCTGCACGGAAGAAATCCAAATCCTAAATGCTTGCTCAGCACAGGCGGAGGAAGAGGACGGATCTTACCTACTGGAAGCCTTCCTGGCCAGCCCTCCCAGCAGGAGAGGCAACGCACAGGAAATGTCCTGGGCACAAACTCTACCCATTGTAACTCTGGTGTTTTAAATTTTCATGCCCCAGATGTTTTCAGAGTAATTGCCGTGCCCAGTGAAGCTCTGCCTGCCTCCGCAAAGGCAGCCCCTTCCCTGAGCTTCCCACAAGCCCCGTCCTCGCATGGGGCTTAGGTAAAGGAGAAAGATCTCAAATGACTTCCCAGTCCTATTTGGTTAATCTGTTGTGCTGCGATGAATACCCCTGGGTTTGGAGTTTGTTGGAGCTTTGCAGTAAAAGGAGAAAGGGAGGACATTTAAAAGGTTTCATAATCCTCTTGTCTCTTGAAGCAAAGATTGGATTGTAATTTCTGGTTCAAAGGAACCACAGCACAAACAATCTGCTGTGTTTTGTTTGTCCTGGGGGAAAACATGTAACCAATACAACAATACAACCTCTGCTTCTGTTCTGGACCCTGTGCCGGGCAAGGCAGCCGTGAAGATGGGGCGCAGATGTGGATGTGGGACCACACTGAGGTGGGCAGTCATTTCCCTGCAGGCCCTCTAAGTTTCCCTATCAGGAAAGTGATGAGGTGGAACTGGGCAGAAGTCCTGTTCACAAAATGTCCTGTACAGTGTGGGCACAAAATAGGTAGTCTATAAATATCACCTCCACACCCACTCTGCCCCCCACGAAGGCAGTCTCTGCCATCTCCTCTCCTCCGTCTGCAGAATGGACTGATGAGGAGGATCAGGTGTGACGCTCCGAGTGGAAGCAGATGGGAAGCTCTGTTTAGGGAGTTTAGGGGTGCCACTGATAAATGAGGAAAGCTTCAGAGAAGACTCTTGGCTCAGAACTGCCCGTCCCTGCATGTGTAAAGGGGAGCATTTCTTTCTTTTCTTCGGGAAGGAGGGGACTGGAAAGGCAGAGCTGGGGGCAGCAGTTTGAAGTGACCACAGGGACTACAGGCCTCCCAGAGACCCTACTGGAAGAGGAAGCAGCGTCTAGAAGGCCTGGTCTCCTTGCCCTCCATGGCTTCTGCTTCTGGGATTCAGTTTTCCCATGGCTCCCACTTATTTGGCTCCCACTCCATCTGTTTTGTTTCATTTGTGGAGACAGAGTCTCGCTCTGTCACCCAGGCTGGAGTGCCTGGGTGAAATCTCAGCTCACCGTAACCTCTGCCTCCCAGATTTAAGTGATTCTTCTGCCTCAGCCTCCCAAGTAGCTAGGACTACAGGGGCGCATCACCATACCCCGCTAATTTTTTGTATTTTTGGGAGAGATGGAATTTCGCCAGGTTGGCCAGGCTGGTCTCGGACTCCTGAGCTCAGGCAATCTGCCTGCTTCAGCTTCCCAAAGTACTAGGATTAGAGGCGTGAGGCACTGTGCCTGGCTGCATTTTGCTATTTTTTTTTCTTTCAAAATGGAACTATTTTTTCCTAACATCTGAATATTATGTTAAAAATTCAAACACTACAGAGAAAATTCAGGCCCTTTTATTTCATGGAGGAAACTACTGTTAACAGGCAGATATACAGTTATTCAGACTTAAAAATAAATATGTAGATATCTGAATAACTTACATTTTATTACATAAATGGAGGGTCTTTGATTCTGCACCCCTGCCCCTAACATACGTATACATTTCTCCCCATTGTTGGTGTAACCTGGGGTTCTTAGCATCCCTCCAGGTCGGCCCACATTTAAAGAGAATTTCATCCTCTGGAGCTTCAGGGCTCCTTCCCTCTCCCTGGCTGCTCCAAAGCTTGACACTCCCCTCTGTCTGGGGGCTGTTGCTGTCTGCTCACCCCAACACACTTTCCAGGAAGGAGAGTTGTGGATGGGTATATCTATGTTTTAGCAAATATTTTCCTCTTCAGGGGCACACACCATGGTGACATTCTGAGACAGTGGGGGGCGGGGGCGGAGAGCATGCACAGCACCAAGACCCTGATGGTTTGGGGACACTCACTGTTCATGAAATGCCCTTCATGGTTCTCTCCCCAAGAAGGTAAGTCTGAGACGCTGGGAACCAGCTCTCTGCTCTGGCCTTAGTGTTTTCCTTCCATTTCTCTATTTTGATGGAAGCGTAACTGAGATACAGTAAAGTGCACACATCTTATATTTACAACACCATACAAATAACATCGTAGCTGTCTGGTGCCAATTTTAGGCTTAAGGGATTTTGATCTTTCAAGATTTCCACATTTGGGATTATGGCCCAAACCCTTGGCCATCTGGGTAACCATCACCCAGATGAAGGCCTGGGCATTCCAGCAGGTGCCGGCTCTCCCTGGCCTCCTTTCCCTCTGGCCCACGCTGTGGAAGCTCCGAGGTGCTTCCTGGGGCACTACCATCGGCTGGGCGGCTCCATTTCCTATCCCCAGAAATCAAGTCCTCACTCCCCCCCAGACCTTTTTCCAACAAGTCACTACCCTGACAAAAACCAGCCCCTTTCCTTCCGCTTCTTGGTTCTTCCCAACTCCATTTTCCCTGCATCCCAATGAGGCCTGGAGCCAGTGCAGACCAAAGCTTTCAAAGCACCCCGTCCTGCAGGCCTGGAGGTCCAGAAAGGGTTAAACCGGGCGAGCACCAGCTCCACGCCGCTAATCCCGGATTCTCGGCACTGATCTCCGCCTGTCATTTGCATTTTGCTCCTTTGTGCAGGCTTTTCTTCCTGCCTTTCCTGGGGCCAGGCGCCGGCATTAGCATACTGCGCCCCGCACGGCTGCAGGCCCCCCGCCGCGTGCCAGCCTGCGCGGTCTGCAGGCGCCATCAATTTTTCAGTACTTTTCTCATTTCTCATTACCGTCAGGCCCACGCGGCTCCCCGCTCGACACCCTCCTCGGCCGGGCCGGGGACCAGGCAAGCCAGGGGCTGTCACGTCCCTGCCGACCCTCCCGAGCACGCACTTGCTGCTTGAAACTCCTACCATAATTAATCACAGTGTTAATCCCGGCCAAGCCTGTCTTCCTGAATAATTATGTCAACACGCTTGGGTGCCCGGGCCCGACAGAAATTTGACCAACGTTGAGAACGAGGCCACATCCCTGAAGCCAGGTCTGCCCTGGGCTCCCTGCCTCCCCCTGGCACACTCGCAGGGCACACACCCACGTGCACCTGCCCTGCCCGCGCACAGGTGCAGACACACGCACCGCACAGACCCGCCGGCGTTAGGGGGGAGCAGGACGCTGGAACTCACCGCAGACAGCTTTTCTTTTCAAACAAGTGAGCATGGCCACACAATGAAGTTATCTTTAGGTAGCCGAGTGGGTGGTTGTCATAGCGATGTGTGCATTATTAACAGAGTGTTGTCCATCCTGGCAGCTAATCTCATAATGAGCTTGGCTTGTCATCAGGTGGAGGCAAAGTTGGCTTTTGCTCTCCTTTTTTGCTGGGGCCTGGGGTCCAGTGAGGTCTGGATTTCAGCTCCAAGCTGGATCACCAACTCCCAGCATCTGTCTCATTTTTTACCCCACTTCCTTCTGTGTTCTTCTAGAAGGGAAGGTAAAGGACAGGGCTGGGCTGGGCTCCTGGTGCCTTCACCTAGTGTTGGTCCAGTAGCGGGGTGCCTGCTATGGTTTGTGACGCACTTAACAGCACTTGGGAACTGTGTTGTCCCAGGCCACTTGCACCTGTGAAGCAGAGCCACACGCTGGCCTATGGACAGTCAGTTCCTCTGCTTTTCTTCTCCACCTGTTTCTTTTCCGGCTCAGTTCCAGGAAACCAGCCGTGAAGACCAAATAGTATCTTTTACATCATGACTGCCGTTTAACGGGGGTTTCTTAATTCCCAGTGTTTACTGCAATTTTGTGAATTCTAGGATTCATTAAAAGTCACCTCAAGTTCAGGTGCCTGGTGATTGCTTCACTTTATGACCAGATGTCCAGTTAATTTTAAATCAACTTGGAGACGGTTTGCCATTGCTTTCTTTGTCTCTTTCTGGGTTTTTTATAGGATGCTATGAAGGTCTGTTTGCCTCAAATTTAGATATCATGCTGCCTGTGATTTTCATTCTTGCCTCATGTGTTAAAAAATGAAGCTGCCTCTAATTCTCAGTGTTTGGGTCTGTGGAGCATCCGCTACAGAAAGAAGAGAGAAAGCAAGCAAAATAACCTGGTCCCAGGCTTCCCGGGGAGATGGTGGCCATTGCTCGAGGGGTGAGTCAGGAACAGGAAATGGTTCGTGCCCTTATCACTGAGTGTCCTGTTGTGGTGAGCAAAGATGCGCCCTCTCAGGGACAGCCCTTGGTGATGCGCCCAGCACTGCCCGCCTTCAGTTCACCAATTCCTTCCTCCAGCGTCTTCAGCACTGTCCTGCAGCCCAGGGAAGGGCTCACATTTTATGATGGGCTTTCTCAAAGCACAGTCCACTAACATGTCAGAGTCACTTGAGGACTTATTAGAAATACAGATTTTGGGGTCCCCTGACCAACTGTTCCTCAGCTAAGCATGAGACACGTGGTTTCTTTTTATGAGCCTTTTTGGTCTGTTTCATTTAGTAGTATTTTTCCCTGTCCCTTTTCCTTTTTAAAGAGTGATATAGGAATATTGTAAAGCTGGTTTAAACGATGAAAAGAGAAAGTGGTCTCTAGTTCCCTCCCAGTCTGTCTTCTCAGGGACTCCTACAATTTTCTGTTTTTTTGTGTGTGTATCTTTTAAAGATATTCTTCGCATACATATGTATATAAATTCTTTTAAAATCCACAAATGGCAGCTTCCTAAATACACTGTTCTGTCACTGGCTTTTTTTTTTTTTCACTATGCAGTATATCTTGGCTATGGTTTCATATCAGCATATTAAGATCCTCCTCATTTTTTAAAATGACTGCACAGTATACTTTGCGTGGGATGTAGCGTCGTGCTCTATGGGTTTTAAATAAAGCTGGTGTCTGCTCCTAATCAGGTACCTTTCTCTCCTCGGGCTTTAAGAATATGGTCTCATAAATCTGCAACAACCCTTGGGAAAAGAGAGACTTTTTCTTTTCAGCCCTATTTTAACCATAGGATAGCCTGTCTTGGTTTGGGTTCACCAGAGGTAGAACCTGAGACCAGGATTCCAGCAGGGATAATCTGGAAGGTGGTAGTAGGAAACAGGAGCAGGTGAGACAGGAGGGAAGGCGGTCGCTAAAGGAGGTGTTAGCAGGCAGGTGCATGCCTTGGGGTTAGTCCAGCTGAAGTGTGGGGAGCTGGCCACCAGTGACTGACAGGTTGCTTGTGGAAGTGGGGTCGCTAAATTCTCCTACCATTTCTCGCCTGCCTCACAGGGCATGGGGACTCCACTGACCAGAGAAAACCCTCAGCCCAAGAGATGCAGGTGCCAGTAGTTGGAAGTTGGGCAGTTGCGCACTGAAATGGAAAGGGCAAGGGGTATGGTTGGCATACCAACAGCAGTCGCCACGTGGCTGGAGGCTAGAGCTTCTAGATTGTTCTATATACATAAGAGGCACGGACGTGGATGTGGTGCCAGAAACAGACTGTTTTCCTAGCTCTCTCCTACTGGGGACCTTGGGTGAGTCGAGTCATTCAAGCCTTTGGAGCTTCACTTTCGTCATCTGGAATATGGGGCTAGTGGCATTCCCCTCTCAGGATAACTCTGTGGACTAAATGAGGATTTCCAGTTTTGGGAAAAAGATTTCAGAGTCCTCAGTGCTGGTGATTTCTGTTACCAACACTCAGGACTGGGGGTGGGGGAGGGAAGGCCATTAACATCCTTCAGCATCTGTCCAACATCACTGCATTTGTCGAGATCAGAGCCCCCATTCCCTGCGGTCATGCAAGTTACTCTCCAGAAATGCCAGAGGTCAAATTCAAACCAATGTAAATGGCACTAGGATGCCAAGAAGAGGAATAGGACAATGCTTCCCAGGGACACTCCTTCCGTCAGGAGCACAGCAGACAGATCTTTAATCCTGTGGTAGCAGGAATACCATGTTTGCTTTTCAAAATAGCCTAGATTTTAGAGTCAGAATAATTCTTTGGAGTCTTGCTCTATTGCCCACCCAGGCTGCAGTGCAGTGGCATGATCACAACTCACTGCAACCTCCACCTCCCTGGTTCAAGCAATTCTCCTGTCTCAGCCTCCTGCATAGCTAGGACTACAGGCATGTGCCACCACACTCGGCTAATTTTTTGTATTTTTAGTAGAGATGAGGTTTCACCATGTTGGCCAGGCTGGTCTCAAACTCCTGAGCTCAAGCAATTCACCCACCTCTGGCTCCTAAAGTGCTGGGATTACAGCATGAGCCACCATACTTGGCCAGAAAGATTCTTAAAGCTTGTTTAGCTCATTGGTTTCAAGCATTTTTAGCCTTCGAATTCATTCTGTTTTTTTTTTTTTTTTTTTTTTTTTTTTTTTTTTTAAGATGCAGCCTCGCTCTGTCTCCAGGCTGGAGTGCAACGGCACAATTTTGGCTTATTAGAACCTCTGCCTCCTAGGTTCAAGTGATTCTCCTGCCTCAGGCTCCTGAGTAGCTGGGATTACAGACATGTGCCACCATGCCCAGCTAATTTTGTATTTTTAGCAGAGATGGGGTTTCACCGTGTTGGCCAGGATGGTCTCAGTCTCCTGACCTTGTGATCCGCCCTCCTCAGCCCTCAAAGTGCTGGCATTACAGGTGTGCACCACTGTGCCCGGCCTGAATTCATTCTATAAAGAGAATGGTATTCAGAAGCTTTCTCTAACAAAAGTGTAGACTCCTCAGGTGGCATTTGGTGGCATCCAGGCCCTCTCTCAGATCCTGCCACACCCACCTCCACCTTTGCCCATACCAGCTGGGCCTTAGGCTCCCCCATGCTCTGCAAATGCTGTTTAAAAACAACTTGTCTGGTACACCCCTTTTCAATGAATAGATGAAGAGACAGGGCCCACTGTGACATGGGTACAGGGAACCCAGGCCAAGGCACTTCGGCAGGGGAGAAGGTCTCTGTCAGGGCTGTAAGACCCCATCTTGGAGAGGGTGAAACTGGTGGTGACCTCCGCCCCCTTGCTCTGATTCTGTGGTTTAAGAATAGGTTTTGGGGTCCATTTTCCTCTGACCCCTTTTAACCCCTCTCCTAAGCTCCCAGTCTGGCCCCAGGTGCTCATCAACTCATTTGCTGTCTAGCTGAGCATGCTCCTCCCCCATCACTCTTTGCTCTCTGGCACCTAGACCAGCAGGGATTCCTGCTTCCTCCCTGGCCTGAGGCATTGTCCTGCTGGGCTCATCTCCCTCCTGCCAAGCCTTCTGCTTGGGAAAGGGGCAAGATGCCTGGAGAGAGGAGGTGCCCAGCCTAGCGTAGCCAAGCTGGTACAGAGCTCTTTGGAGCACAGGTGATGCCCAGAAGCGTTTAAGCCACTGTTTTCAGGCATCTTCTGTTGTGCCTTTCTTTTTACCCAGATTAGCCTCTTCTAAGGGGGCCCTGTCACCGCTCCAGAAATCAGCCAAATGGCACAGGAGAAGGGCAGATTCTTGATTACTGACGAGCATATCGTTTCTCCAGGAAGGAACGGGTGGAAATGGGTTTGGATGTTGTCACGTGTGTTGGCAGGCACAACACTGATCTCTCTGTTGTAACTGTCATTTCCCGGCAGGTGGACCCCTGGAGCCTCGGTTTTCTCGTCTGAAATTGGGGCTGTGATATCTTCCCTCTTGAGGTGCTTTGAATCCTACATAGAATGACACATGTGAAAGGCCTTTGGAAGATTGTCTTCTTATCGTACCTTGTTGCTGGCTATGGAGGTGTGGCTTGTCTAAGGCTGAATGCCAACCTCACAGGGAGCCTGGCATGGTAGGCTTCTTCAGGGAACCTCACTCTGCCTGGACAGAGCTGTTCCTTCGTATGCCTGCCAGCAGAGGGGATGGGAGTCGGTGGATGGGGGACAGGAGTCCAATGCCCCACTGGAAAACAGGCTTCCCATACTCGGATGGGAAGATTCCTAGTATGTCCTCCTTGGTACCTTACAGATGCGCTGGCAGCATCAGGCCCCAGTAACCTGCTCATTAATGTGCACTTTCCTGGCTCTTCTCCCTTCCCTGCCTCACTTTCCCCTTTTCCCTTCATCCCTATTTCCTGGGGGTCTCCTCCCGCATAAAGTGCCTGTACCCAAGTCCTTGTTTCACAGACCGGTTTCAGTGGAACCCGGATTAAGATACGCAGCCACTTGGGCAGCAGTGGGAGAGGACTGAGAGGCTGTAGAAAGATCACAGAAGGTTGAGTTCTCCTGTAACTGAGAGGGAAGCAGAGGCGAGAGATCCTGGTTAAAAGGCTCAGGAAGGCTACAGGGCCCTTGGAACTACCTAACCCCTGCTGGCTCGACCCCGACCGAGCCTGAGGCTTCCAGCCCTGGCTAGCTTTTCTTCAGAGTGTTTTTCACCTAAGCTCACTGCTAGGCTCACCCACGTTCAGCTGTGCTGGGGACAGAGCACACAGGTGTTCAGTGGCACAGAAGAGGTTCAACATCTCAGTTCAGTGCATACCTGCTCAGCACTGTGCCGTGTGGAGCATTTGAGGCTGTGCCTCTCAGGCATTGGAGAATTTAGGCAGTGGCACAGGCATGGGCACACACAGTGCATTTAGGGACAGCAAGTGTTCCCTGACTCAAGCTTGGCTGGCCACAGGGAGGGATGGGTGGGGTAAGACAGCCTTAGGAAGAAGAGGCTGGTCAGGAAAACTGGGGGCAGGTTGTAACGGGTCAAGTGTGGGGCTGAGGAGTTTAGACACTATCCTGAGGGTAGTTGGTGAAAGCTTTAATCAGGGGGGGACAAGTTCAGAGTGGCACACTCATGTTTTGAAGTTCCTTCTTGTGTCAGCTATGCCATAGATCACGGGTTCCTGGCTGTCCTGAGAGCCTCTGACTTTAACTTTGGCTTCCGAACCTCTGTTACGACCAGATCTTTCCAGGGGCTACTTATGCCGGTGGCTTTGGTCATTTCCTACCTCGTCAAACAGAGAACCTAGGCCCATTTCTTTTCCCATGGAGTTTTTGGGAGTCAGGAAGACCTGAATTCTAACTGCAAGGCTACCACTTTCTGGCTGTGTAACTTCAACATATGTACACACACACACACACACACACATGTACACGCACACACATGTACATGCACACATATGTACACACACGTATATACACACATGTACACACACATATGTACACACATGTATATACACACATGTACACGCACACATATGTACACACACACGTAAACTTTTATTTTAGGTTCAGAAGCACATGTGCAGGTTTGTTATGTCGATAAACTTGTGTCATGGGGGTTTGTCGTACAGATTAGTTTGTCGTCCAGGTACTAAGCCCAGCACCCAGTGGCTATTTTCCTGATTCTCTCCCTCCTTCCACCAACCACTCTCAAATACATTCCAGTGTCTCTTGTTCCTCTCTTTGTGTCCATGAGTTCTCATCATTTGCTCCCACTTATAAGTGTGAACAAGTAGTATTTGATTTTTTGTTCCTGTGTTAGTTTGCTAAGGATAATGGCCCCAGCTCCATTCAGGTTCTGCAAAAAACATGATCTTATTCTTTTTAATGGCTGCATAGTATTCCATGATGTATACACACCACATCTTCTTTATTCTGTCTGTCACTGATGGACATTTAGGTTGATTCCATGTGTTTGCTATTGTGAATAATGCTGTAATGAACATGCACATGTAGGTGTCTTCATGGTAGAATTATTTATATACCTTTTGGTATATACCCAGTAAAGGGATTGCTGGGTCAAATGGTAGTTCTATTTTTAGCTCTTTGAGGAATCGCCACACTGCTTTCCACAATGGTTGAACTAATTTATGCTCCCACCAACAGTGTATAAATGTGTCCTTTTCTCCACCACCTCACCAGCATTTGTTACTTTTTGACTTTTTAACAGTAGCCATTCTGATTGGTGTGAGATGGCATCTCACTGTAGTTTTGATTTACATTTTTCTAATGAACAGTGATGTTGAGCTTTAAAAAATATGCTTGTTAGCTGCATGTACATCTTCTTTTGAAAAGTGTCTGTTCATGTCCTTTTCCCACTTTTTAATGTTTTTTTTTCTTGTAAATTTGTTTAAGTTTCTTATAGATACTGGATATTAGACCTTTGTCAGGTGCATAGTTTGCAAATATGTTCTGCCATTCTGTAGTCAACCAATATTTTAAATTTGTCTTATTTTCTCATCTGTTAAAAAATCATGTCTGTGATGATTAGGTAAAGTAACTCCCAGGTGTAGAGCATAGGAACGTCCACCTTAGCAGATATTCAATCTCACTAATAGTTTAAAAATGCTCACGATATGGGAGGTAGCAGGGTCATTAACACATATGTTGCATCTTCTGGGCCCAGCACCTCATGGGAAGGTCTGGCTTGTGGTTTGACTGATGGTGTCTAGTGGGCGCCAATTGCCTGTTTGTTCCCTGCTCTCTTCTTGACGATGCCTCTCCTCTCTGGCTTCCTCATGTGGTTCAAAACCTGAACACGCACAGGGGCCTGCTCCTCTTCTGGCTCACAGGAGAAATGAGCTGGCTGGCAGGAGACCAGTGTCCATCTGATGAAGCAGTAAAGCACGTGGCATGTACGTGTCGCTGTAAACAGCTTCCCTTCGTTACCTCCTTACTCGAAGCCCTTGCCTTTCAGTCCCACATCATCCCTTGGTGCCGACACACCCGAACCAAAGCCGGTCTCCCTAGCGACTGAGCCACAGCCGGAGGTGGTCTGACCACCCCCTCGTGGTTGGCAACCATGCACAAGTCCTCGTTTTATTTCTGCTGCAGGACAGGTTGGCCACCGGCTGCGTTTTGGAACTAGAAACATGATTTTGCTTCTTAAAGGATTAAAAAGGCACACACTGGGCTTCTTTGTGTTTGTTCTTTTGTATCTCCATTCCCTGTCCCTGCATGGATTATTTTGGTGCATGCTGCAGACATATTTTTGGAACTTGAATCCTGAGCAAGTGAGAAACTTGTTGGATGCTGCCCGAGGCTCTGCATGAGAAACCTTGCACACACACAACATGTGGTTGCCATTGACAGGGAGGATCGTAAGCTCGCTGGGATGCAGGGAGAGATGAGGTGGCAGAGGTGTTTCAGGTGCAGGTGAATCTTGCCCAGGGTGCCCACCTAGCAAGTGGTAACACAGGCTAGAGTCACAGTGCTAGGCCCTGGGCTTAGATTGGGGAGTTAAGGACAGGGTGAGCACGGCAGACTCTCCTGTTGAAAAAGGGGAGGAACAACAGGGACGTAACACTTACTGGCCTATAGTAATTCTGAAGTCTCACCACGAAGAGAAGGAGATGGGGAGAGAGAAAGCCTCATTTCTTTAAACAGGAGGGTGGTGGATGTGCACAGAATAAGGGAGGAATGACTACGTGTTCTCTTCCTGAATGTTCTGGGCCGGCCCACCTTGCCAACTAAGGTGATGTTGTCAGTTGTGGCATCACGGCACTTCTAACGGTGTCCCAATCTGGTAACAGCTGTCATTGAAAACAATCACTGGGGTTTGGCAGCGCGAGGTAGGTGGGGGCTCTGCCCTCAGCAGTGATCAGCAGAGTTAAAAATGGTTTGACCAACGCATTACTAGGAAAACTGGCAAAGTAGAACCACATGTGCATTGTTGCTTCTCCCCCAACTCCCACGTGGGTTCTGTGTGCCACACAGATGTCAATAAAATGATTATTTTATGCCATGCTTATCTGGCATTGGCTGGTGCTTGTGGGTTGGTATAAGTGACTACCCCCAGGCAGAGGAGTAAAAAGGCATAAACAGCATGATGGAAAAGGGAGAAAGGACAGCAACGCACACAGGGAAGGGGCCCACTGGGATATGGGGGATGGGATAGGAATCTCTGGTTCTCCATCAGAGCTCAAGGTGTGTGTGCTGTGTGCATGTCTGTATGTGTCTCCACAGGTATATGCACCTGCATGTGTGTGCAGGTGTGTGTGCATGTCTGTGTCTCTGCAGGTATATGCACCTGCATGTATGTGTGCATGCATGTGTGTATGTGTGTGCATGTATGTGTGTGCAGGTGTATATGCATGTGTGCATGCATGTGTGTGTGCATGTGTGTGTGTGTTCGTGTGTGCATTCGTGTGTGTGTGTGTCTGTGTGTTGAAAGGATCAAGAAATAGCAAAAAGAGAAGTTCTGTTGTTGCAGGAGGCATTCCAGAGTGAACTCACAGATGATGCCTGTGTGGGGAAGGTGGGAGGCAGGAGAGAGGGTTTAGGCAGGCTAAGGGAGCAATACAAAGAGAAGGGAGTGAGGTGGGGCCTGTGAGATAGAATAGGTTTGTTTTCTTTTTTTAAAAAATCAAGAGGAAAAAAAACTCAGGGACAACTACAGTGTAATTCAGCTTTTCTGGGCTGGGGCACTCGTGTGGGAGCCAGTAGGCAAGGATCTGTGTGCTCCCCCAGGCTAGGCCAGATGAGCCAAGCAGGGCCTCACTGCTATGTTCTTCCTACCTTGAATGGAGCAGTGAAACTGGCAGCTGCTGCAGCCATATAACCAAGGGACAACAGATCATCAATGTAAGTGGGGCAGAGGGAAAATAAAGAAGAAAGATACAGAAAAATACAACTTGGGGGCACCAGTGAGCCCTGACCTGCTACCTCCAATTACCAGGCCTCCCCTTCTTTCTTTGTGTTTCTCTTCTGACATCAAGAAATGATAACACCAGCCCAGAATGGTGGGGACCTTGGAGACATCTGGAGGATGTCCACTTGGTGAAGAAAACCTGGGGTCTCACACTAGGACCACAGTGTACTATGGCTTATTTTTATATCTTGCACAATGTAGAAGGATAATTTTTTAAAAATGTAAACTGATGTCTATAGTTTTAGTTCCCTCATTTTTACCATCGTGTTTCCCCTGCCCCCCTACTTTTCGAAAAACTCGGAGGCTATCCTGAGTTAATTGTTTCAGGAGAAAAAGTGGCAGCCAGAAAGCAGAATGTAGCCTGAGAGTTCCCTCCTGACTTTGGGCCCTGAACCTGGAGCTCTCAGGAAAGAAAAAGTGCCCTGGGTATAGAGAGAATGCTCAGGGTACCACGAGGGAGACGAGAGTGTCTGAGGAGATGAGGCTTCTCCCAGGGCTGGGAGGAAGGGAGCCAGAAGGAAAGTGACGAATGTGCAAGTCCCTGAGGCCCTGTAGAGAGAGATCCCAGTTGCAGCTTCTTAATCAATGGAACTTCAGGGAGGCAGCTGAACCCAACAGGGGCTGGTGGGATCTGAGGGTGGAGGTCCATGCTGTTTCCTCTGTGGAGTCCTGGGGAGGTGGGGATGGCTCTGTGGCATGTGGAGGAGACAGCCTGGTGAGAGATTCTGTTGTTCTCCCCATTCCATGTAGCATGGCATAGAAATAGGGAATAGAATCAGGTTTGGGGGCCCAGAGGAGTCATAGGACAGGAATAAGGGACAACTCAAGAAACAACTTATGCAGACGGTAACTGGGAACAATGGGATGAGGACTTCTTATCTGATACCTGAGGGGACAGGTGACTTGCTGATCAGTCCCATCCTGCCCTTGCTATGCCTTGGCTCTCTGGATGTTCTCAGGAATTTAAACTGTACTAGTTACAGTTTCCCTGAAAGCAGAGCCTGAGGCAGGCATTCATATGCAAGTAATTTATTTGGGAGTAGTTCCCAGCAGGAGTTCCAAGCAGAAGTCAGGGAGCGGGATGAGGGAGTGAGGGAAGGAGGAGAATCAATGAAGGAGGGCTTCATGAGCAAGTTATCAATGTGGGCAGATGGGGCTCAGTTTCTCTGGGAAACCTCTGAAGAATGAGCCTCAAAATTGCCCTCCCAGAGAATAAGGGGGCTAGGATACATTGCCACTGAGGCAGCAAAGCACAGGTGCATGGTGGCATATGCTTGACTTAGGGGCAAACAGCATGCCTGTCTCCACAACTGGGCTGAAACCAGGTGCCTGAGGGGCCTTTGTGTGCAGCATTGCCCAAGCCTGGGAAGGGCAGAGGCCAGCAATTCCTCGAGTTTAAGTTATCACCCTGGTGGAATGAGCTCAGAAGAGAAATTAAGTGGGGTAATAGAAAACTAAAGAAAGTTATATTTGTGGCACATCTGCGTTTCTACGTTGAGATTTTATGTCTATTTTATATAGAGCATTAAGACTAATGTCAGTTCCATGTAATGAGATGAATGTAAATGTTAGAGTCAGACTAGCATTGGATTTGAATTCAGATCATGTCACTAGCTGGGTGACTGGATTTATCATGTCACCTCTCTGATTTCTGATCCTGCATGTGTCAAACCAAGAATGGTGACAACTACTTTGAAGGGTTGCTGAGGGGTTAACAGTGACTCATGTGACAGCCCCAGTGATGAGCTCCTCACATGCACCATTTTACTAAACCTTAGCTAGTTTCCATGCATTGTTCCACCTATTATTAAGGGAATATTGTCACTCAAAAAGTTTTCAGTAAAGTTATTCCTTCTGTTGCAAACAGATTTAAATGGGGTGAACCCAGATGTCATTGTCCTCAGGGCCCTGGAGCCTGGAACAGCCATATCTGGAAAGTAGGCCACTCAGAGACTAGCGTTTTCTTCCTTTTCTCTCCAAGCATGGCACATATTGCACACGGGCTCATTTTCCCAAATGACCTTTGCAAATTAAGCATCTTACTTTGCTACTTGTGTTTGGGTTGGAAGCAGTATAGTAGAGAGATTCTCCTCCCTTCTCCTTTCTAATGTCTCTCACTACAAGTCTGAATATTTTTCAGTTCGCTGATACAAGTGGTGAGAAATGCATTTGTATTTGCAAAAGCCACGTTGACTACAGCTTGATACAGCTTCAGTGGAGGACATACAAAGCCGTGATATAGCAGCACTGCTTTGTGCACCGTTGTTCTTGAAAACCAGCGGACTCAGTGGAGACTCCTATAGATAAAATGTCTGCCCTCCTCAGAGGCCTGCACTGGAGCACATTGCAGTGTTCTGAACTCGAAGGAAGGTATGGACTGTGGAGCATGTGACACTGCTCTAGGCTCTCTTGTTCTTCCGAGGTTCCCAGCTTAGTGGTCTTTTCTCCAACAGGTAGCACCCACTTTGGGACAGCCAGATTGACATTTCAGCAGCTGAATATACTTGGCCCCTCTTTACTCATGTTGCAAGCCTCAGACATGCTATGGAAAGTCCTGAAATCTCAGCTCCTAAACTTGGGTAGGCATCTGATATGGTTTGGCTCTGTGTCCCCACCCAAATCTCATCATGAATTGTAATCCCATGTGCCAAGGGAGGACCTGGGGGAGCTGATGGATTTTGAGCACGGTTTCCCCCACACTGTTCTTCTTCTGATAGAGTTCTCATGAGATCCGGTTGTTTGATAATTGTGAGGCTCTTCCTTGGCCCTCCCCTTTTTCTGCCTTGTGAAGCACATGCTTTCTTATCCTTTACCTTCCACCATGATTATAAGTTTCCTGAAGCCTCCTCAGCCATACAAAACTATGAATCAATTGAACCTCTTTTATTTATAACTTCTCAAGTATCTTTATAACAGTGTGAAAATGGACTAATACAGAGAATTGGTGCCTGGAGTGCTGCTATAAAGATACATAAAAATAGGCCGGGCACGGTGGCTCAAGCCTGTAATCCCAGCACTTTGGGAGGCCGAGGCGGGTGGATCACGAGGTCAACAGATCGAGACCATCCTGGTCAACATGGTGAAACCCTGTCTCTACTAAAAATACAAAAAATTAGCTGGGCACGGTGGTGCGTGCCTGTAATCCCAGCTACTCAGGAGGCTGAGGCAGGAGAATTGCCTGAACCCAGGAGGCGGAGGTTGCAGTGAGCCGAGATTGCGCCATTGCACTCCAGCCTGGGTAACAAGAGCGAAACTCTGTCTCAAAAAAAAAAAAAGATACATAAAAATGTGGAAGCAACTTTGGAAACAGGTAACAAGCAAAGGTTGGAACAGCTTGGAGGGCTCTGAAGAAGATAGGAAAATATGGGAAAGTTTAGAACTTCCTAGAGACTTGTTGAATGGTTTTGACCAAAATACTTATAGCGATATGGATAATGAAGTCCAGGCTGAGGTGGCCTCAGATGGAAATGAGGAACTTATTGGAAACTGAAGCAAATGTCACTCTTGCTATGTTTAGGCAAAAGGACTGGCAGCATTTTGCCCCTGCCCTAGAGATCTGTGGAATTTTGAACTTGAGAGAAATGACTTAGGGTATCTAACATATGAAATTTGTAAGGAGCAAAGCATTCAAGAGGTGACCTGGCTTTTCCTGAAAGTGTACAGTTATATGTGCTCACAAAGAGATGGTTTGAAATGGTAACTTATGTTTAAAAGGAAAGCAGAGCAAAAAAGTTTGGAAAATTTGCAGACCAACCATGTGATAGAAAAGAAAAACCCATTTTCTGGGAAAAATTGAAGCCTGCTGCAGAAATTTGCATAAGTAACAAGAAGCCAAATGTTAATAGCTGAGACAGTGGGGAAAATGTCTCCAGGGTGTTTCAGACATCTTCACAGCCACCCCATCACAGGCCCAGAGGCCTAGGAGGGAAAAACGGTTTCTTGAGCTGGGCCCAGGGCACCACTGCTCTGTACAGCCTTGGAACATGGTGCCCTGCATCCTAGCTGCTCCAGCTCTAGTTGTGGCTAAAAAGGGCCAAGGTACATTGGGTTGTGGCATCAGAGGGTGTAAGCCCCAAGTCTTGGTGGCTTCCATGTGGTGTTGGTCCTGCTGGTGTGCAGAAAAAAGAGTTGAGCTTTGGGAGCCTCCACGTAGATTTCAGAGGATGTATGGAAATGCATGTATGTCCAGGCAGAAGTCTGCTGCAGGGGCAGAGCCTCATGGAGATCTTCTACTAGGTCAATGCCAAAGGAAATGTGAGGTTGGACCCTTCACACAGAGTCCCCACTGGGGCACTGCCTAGTGGAGCTGTGAGAAGAGGGCCACTGTACACTAGACTCCAGAGTGGCAGATTCACTGAAAGCTTGCACTGTGTGCCTGGAAAAGTGGCAGGCATTCAACACCAGCCCATGAAAGCAACTGTGGGGGCTATATCCTGCAGAGCCACAGGGGTGGAGCTACCCAAGGCCTTGGGAGCTCACCTCTTGTATCAATGTGCCCTTAATGTGAGACATGGAGTCAAAGGAGATTATTTTGGAGTTTTAAGACTGCCTGGCCAGGTTTCAAGATTGCATGGGACCTGTGGCTTCTGTGTTTTGGCCAGTTTCGCCAATTTTGATTGGGAACATCTATCCAACATCTGTACGTTCACTGTATCTAGGCAGTAACTAACTTGTTTTTGACTCTACAGGCTCATAGGTGAAGGAACTTGCCTTGTCTCAGATGAGACTTTGGACTTGGACTTTTGAGTTATGCTGGAATGAGTTAAGACTTTGGGGTATTATTGGGAACACATGACTGGTTTTGAAATGTGAAAATGACAAGAAATTTTGGAGGGGCCAAGGGTGGAATGGTGTAGTTTGGCTCTGTGTCCCAACCCAAATTTCATCTCTAATTGTAATTTCCAAATGTCAAGGGAGAAACTTGGGGATAGGTGATTGGATCATGTGAGTGGTTTCCACCATGCCATGCTGTTCTTGTGATTAGAGTTCTCATGAGACTTCATTGTTTGATAAGTGTGTGGCTCTTCTACACACTCCACCTCCTGCCACTTTGTGAAGAAGGTCCTTACTTTGCCTTTGCCTTCCGCCATGATTGTAAGTTTCCTGAGGTCTCCCCAGCCATGCAGAACCGTGAGTCAATTACATTTTTCTCTATAAGTTACCAGCTCAGACAGTATCTTTATAGCAGTGTAAAAACACATTAATTTCTTACTTATCTGCTTAGCCTACTCAGCCTGGTCTGTTGTCCTCAGTTTTCATTTCAGCTTGAACCTGCCTCTCTTCTCAGTCCTCTGGTGAAATATCTATTTGGCTTCTATATTTTCATTTCACCTCTATATGCTTTTTCTATATGTACTTCCTAGGCATTTTGCTTTGAGGGAAGAGTTTATCTCACTCTGTGAATCACCATGTGTACCAGTCAGTTTTAATTACAATGATACAGCATAAGAAATAGCACACATTGATTGTTTTTGATTGTTGTTCTGTGGGGCAGTGAATGTGGCCCTGCTTCTGATTGTGCATTGCTGGGGGCTCCTCTTCTGATACCAGATGCTCCTGGAAACATGTCCTTCTCATGTCAAATGGCAGAGGCTCAAGAAGCCAAGCCAGGCAAAGCAAGTGCATGTAAAGCCTCTGCTCTCCTCATATTCATACAGAGGAAACGACAGATAGGAGGTGGGACTAGCTTTCAGCTTCCACTGGCATTGACAGAGCAGTGTGTGGAGACTCACATCATGAACTTTTGATCCAAGAACAATGGGAGGAACATACAGGAAAGCCAAGAGAATCCATACACCCTTTGATAAAAGCAGATAGCTGCTGCAGGCCCCAGGACACAGCTGAAAAAGTGGGTGCTCAAAGTGTGAAAGTGTGAAAGGGGGGTCATCTGTCCCCAAACACACACCCTCAATGGAAAGCCCGAAGGTCCAGATCATGGGACAAGGATTTGACCTACCTGGAGCCGAGACAAGTTTAGAAAACTGAGTGACATGCAGAGGTAGAAGAAGCAACAGGAGAGCTCTGTGGGCACTCTTGGTCCCCAGGAAAGCCATTTCCAACTTTGTCTCACAGGGATACTTGGGGAGGGCTGCCGGAGGAACTGGGAAAAGACTACAAGGAGAAGAAAACTTCCAGCTGAACTTTGTAACAATTTCAACCCAATATGAAATTTTGTGGACAGAATCTCAGGGAGGTGGTGAACCAGGAGTGCAGACACAGCACAGAAGCTGCAGCAGGAGTGGAGATGTAAAACCTAAAAGCTCTGTTTGCTTTCTCAGCTGGGAGGCTGGTAGCCTAAGGCAAGTTCTCAGCCCTGCTCACCTGCTGCCTAGAAACAAACTCAGTGCTGCTGGGGCGACATGGTGAGGGAACTGGGCTGCACGGGAGCTGTGTGAGGTCTGTAAATGCTGGTTTCCCCCCACTTCCCTGGAGCCCTGCATGACACAGCAGCAGCAGCCATAATCCCCTGGGAACACAACTCCTTTGGCCTGAGAACCTACAGCAGCTGCAGCAAGCCCCACCCAAGGAGAGTCTAAGCTCAGACATGTCTAACCCTGCCCGCACCTGATGGTCTTTTTCTACCTGCCCTGGTAGCCAAAGACAAGGGACATAATCTCTTGGGAGCTCTTTGTCCCCACCCACTGCCCAGTCCTTCCTATACTACTGCAGCTCATGCTTTCTTGAAAGCACCACTTCCTAACTAGAGGCCAACCAACGCAAAACTTGTTCAATAAACAAAACTACAATGAAGGACCCTCACAGAGTCCACTTCACTTCCCTGCTACCTCCAATGGACCAGGTACTGTTATCCACAGCTGAGAGACCTGAAGATGGTTCATGTCACAGGACTCTGCAGACACTCCCCAGTACCAGCCCAGAACCCAAGAAATAACAGTCACTGCAGTTCAGCTCCCAGGAAGCCCCATCCTTAGGGGAAGGGGGAGAGCACCAAACCATATCAAAGGAACACCTTGTGGGACACAGAATCTTAACAGGAGCCTTTGTGTGCCAGATCTTCCCTCTGACATAGTCTACTTAAAAAAGAGAGTAGCAGAAAAACTCTGGTAATGACAAAACAAGGTTCTTTAACACCTCCAAAAGATCATACTAGCTTACCAGCAATAGGTCCAAACCAAGAATAATTCTGTGAATTGCCAGAAAAAGAATTCAGAAGGTTAATTACATGGCTGATCAAGGAGGCGCTAGAGACAGGTGAAGTCTAACTTAATGAAATAAAAAGAGACACAAGATATAAAGGAAAAAATTCAGTGAAATAGCATAAAATAAATAGCATAAATAAAAACAATCGGAGCTTCTGGAAATGAGAGACACACTTAGAGAAATGCAAAATACACTGGAACGTCTCAGCAATAGAATAAAATGTAGAAGAAAGAACTTCAAAGTTTAAAGGCAAGGCTTTTGAATTAACTCAATCCAACAAGTACAAAGAAAAAGAAAAGAATAAAAATCAAAGAGCAAAGTTTTTAAGGAATCTGAGATTCTGAGGCAGGAGAATTGCCTGAACCCAGGAGGTGGAGGTTGTGGTGAGCCGAGGTCGCGCCCTTGCACTCCAGCCTGGGTAACAAGAGCGAAACTCCATCTCAAAAAAAAAAAAAAAAAAGAAATCTGAGATTACGTTAAATGACCAAACCTAAGAATAATCGGTGTTCTTGAAGAAGAAGAAAAATCTAAAAGTTTGGAGAACATATTCGAGGGAATAATTGAGGAAGACTCCCCCGGCCTTGCTAGAGATCTAGATATCCAAATGCAAGAAGCTCAAAGAACACCTGGGAAATTTATTGCAAAAAGGTTATCACCTAGATTCATACTCATCAGGCTTCTAAAGTCGAGATGAAGGAAAGAATCTTAAGAGCTGTGGGGCAAAAGCACTAGGTAACCTATAAAGAAAAGCCCATCAGATTAACATTTTTCAGCAGAAACCCCACAAGCTTAGAAGGGATTGGGGCTATAGCTTTAGGCTCCTAAAACAAAATAATTATCAGCCAAGAATTCAGTACCAGTAAAACGAAGCTTCACAAATGAAGGGACGATACAGTCTTTTTCAAACAAACAAATACTGAGAGTTTGCCACTACCCAGCCAGCACTACAAGAACTACTAAAAGGATCTCTAAATCTTAAAACAAATCCTCTAAATACACCAAAATAGAACCTCCTTAAAGCAGAACTCTCACAGGACCTGTAAAACAAAAACACAATTAAAAAAACAAAAAAACAAGGTATTCAGGCAAGAAATAGCACGATGAATAGAATAGCACCTCACTCTCAGTACTAACATTGGATGTAAATGGCCGAAATGCTCCACTTAAAAGGTACAGAAGAATTCACCAACCAAGTATCTGCTGTCTTCAAGAGACTCACCTCACACATAAGAATACACATAAACTTAAGGCAAAAGGGTGGAAAAGGGTATCCATGCAAATGAACACCAAAAGGGAGCAGGTGTAGCTATTTTTATATCAGACAAAACGAACTTTAAAGCAAGAGCAGTTAAAAAAGACAAAGGCGGACATTATATAATGATAAAAGGACTTGCCTAGCAGGAAAATATCACAACCCTAAATATATATGCTTTAATGCGGAAGTTCCCAAATTTATAAGACAATTGCTAGACCTAAGAAATGAGATAGACAGCAACACAGTAACAGTGGGAGACTTCCGTACTCTGCTGACAGCACTAGACCTGTCATCAAGACAGAAAGTCACCAAAAAGCAATGCATTTAAACTACGCCTTACAACAAATGGACTTCACAGATGTTTACAGAACATTTTACCCAACAACTGCAGAATAGACATTCTATTCATCAGCACATGGAACATTCTCCCAGGTACAACACTTAATAGGCCACAAAACAGTTTTCAATAAATTTAAGAAAATTGAAATTATATCAAGTATTCTCTTAGATCACAGTGGGATAAAATTGGAAATCAACTCCAAAAGGATCCCTGAAAACCATGCAAGTACGTGGAAATTAAATAACCTGCTTTTGAATGATTATGGGGTCAAGAATGAAATTAAGATGGAAATCAAGAAATTTCTTTGAACTGAATGATGATAGTTAACAAAACCTCTGGATGTAGCAAAGGTGGTGCTAAGAGGAAAGCTCACAGCCTTAAATGCCTATATCAGAAACTCCGAAAGAGCACAAATAGACAATCTAAGGTCACACTTCAAGGAACTAGAGAAATGAGAGCAAATCAAACCCAAGCCTAGCAGAAGAAAAGAAATAATGACGATCAGAGCAGAACTAAATGAAATAAAAAAAATACAAAAGATAAATGAAACAGAAAGCTGGTTCTTTGAAAAGATAAACAAAATTGGTAGACCATTAGTGAGATTAAGCCAGAAAGGAGAGGGAAGATCCAAATAAGTTTGATTAGAAAAGAAATAGGAAATATTACAACTAGTGCCACAGAAATACAAAAGATTATTCAGGGCTACAATGAACACCTTTACATGCATAAACTAGACAACCTAGAGGAGATGGATAAATTCCTGGAAATATACAACCCTTCTATATTAAAGCAGGAAGAAATAAAAACTTGAAATGGTAATTTAAAAAATTGCCAACAAAGAAAGTCCAGGACGAGACAGATTCACAGCTGAATTCTATCTGACATTTAAAGAATTGGTACCTATCCTATTGACACTATTCCACAAGAGAGAGAAAGAGGGAATCTTCCCTAAATCATTCTATGAGGCTGGTATCACCCTGATACCAAAACCAGGGAAGGACATAACAAAAAAAGAAAACTACAGACCAATATTCCTGATGACCATAGATGTAAAAATCCTTAACAAAATACTAGCTAACTGAATCCAACAGCATGTCAAAAAGATAATCCACCATGATCAAATGGGTTTCATACCAGGGATGCAGGGATGGTTTAAAATACACAAGTCAGGCTGGGCATGGTGGCTCATGCCTGTAATTCCAGCACTTTGAGAGGCTGAGGTGGGTGGATCATCTGAAGTCAGGAGTTCAAGACCAGCCTGGCTAACATGGTGAAACCCCATCTCTACTAAAAATATGAAACCATTAGCTGGGTATGGTGGTGGGTGCCTGTAATCCCAGCTACTTGAGAAGCTGAGGCAGGAGAATTGCTTGAACCTTGGAGGTGGAGGTTGCAGTGAGCCGAGATTGCACCATTGCACTCCAGCTTTGGTGACAGAGCAAAGCCCTGTCAAAAAAAAAAAACAAAAAAAAAAACCAGGAAAGACACATATGCAAGTCAATAAATGTGATACATCACATAAACAGAATTAAAAACAAAAATCAAATGATCATCTCAATGGACACAGAAAACACATTTGACAAAATCCAGCATCCTTTTATGATTAAAAACTTGAGCAAAATCGGCATAGAAGGGACATTCTTCAAGGTGATAAAAGCTATCTATGACAAACCCATAACCAACATTATACTGAACAGGGAAAAGTTGAAAGCATTCACCCTGAGAACTGGACAAGACAAGGATGCCCACTTTCACTACTTCTATCCAACATAGTACTGGGAGTTCTAGCCAGAACAATCAGACAAGAGAAATAAATAAAGGGCATCCAAATCCATAAAGAGGAAGTCAAATTATGTTTGCTCATGATATGATCATATCTCTAAAAAATCCTAAAGACTCCTCCTAAAAGCTCCTAAAACTGATAAATCAATTCAGCAAAGTTTCAGGATACAAAATTAATGTACACAAATCCGTAGCTCTGCTATACACCAACAGTGATCAAACTGAGAATCAAATCAGGAGCTCAACCCCCTTTACAATAGCTACAAATAAATAAATGACTTAGAAATATACTTAACCAAGTAGGTAAAAGACCTCTACAAGGAAAACTATAAAACATTGCTGAAGGAAATCATAGATGACACAAACAGATGGAAACACATCTCATGTGCATGGATTGGTAGAGTCAATATTGTGAAAATGGTCAGACTGCCAAAAGCAATCTACAAACTCAATGCAATTGCTATCTAAATAGCACCATAATTCTTCACATAATTTGGAAAAACGATCCTAAAATTCATATGGAAACAAAAAAGAGCCCACATAGCCAAAGCAACACTAAGCAAAAAGAACAAATCTGGAAAGATCACATTACCTGATTTCAAACTATACTATTAGGCTATAGTCATCAAAACAGCATGGTACTGGTACAGAAATAGGCATGTAGACCAATGGAACAGAACAGAGAACCCAGAAATAAAGCCAAATACTTACAGCCAACTGATCTTCAACAAAGCAAACAAAAATATAAAGTGGGACAAGGACACCCTTTTCAACAAATGGTGCTGGGATAATTGGCAATGAAACTGGATCCTCATCTCTCATCTTATACAAAAATGATCTCAAGATGGATTAAAGCCTTAAATCTAAGACCTGAAACCATAAAAATTCTAGAGGATAACATTGGGAAAAACCCTTCTAGACATTGTCTTAGGCAAAGACTTTATGACCAAGAACCCAAAAGCAAATGCAACAAAAATGAAGATAAATAGATGAAACTTAATTAAACTAGAAAGCTTCTGCACAGCAGAAGAGACAATTAGTAGTCAACAGACAATCCAGAGTGGAAGAAAATCTTTGCAATATATGTCTGACAAAGGACTAATGTCCAGAATCAACAAGGAACACAAACAAATCAACAAGAGCAAATCTTGACATGAACAGACAGTTCTCAAAAGAAGATATAGAAATAGCCAACAAACATATGTAAAATGCTCAACATCACTAATGATCAGGAAAATGCAAATCAAAACTGCAATGTGATACCACCTCACTCCTGCAAGAACGGCCATAATAAAAAAATAATAAATGTTGGTGTGGATGTGGTGAAAAGGGAACATTTTTACCCTGTTGGTGAGAATGTAAACTAGTACAACCACTATGGAAAATAGCATGGAGATTCCTTAAAGAACTAAAAGTAGAGCTCCAATTTGATCCAGCAATCCCACTCCTGGGTATCTACCCAGAGGAAAAGATATATTATACAGAAAGATACCTGCACATGCATGTTTATAGTAGCACAATTTGCAATTGCAAAAATATGGAACCAGCCCAAATGTCCATCAATCAATCAATCAGTGGATAAAGAAATTGTGATATATATATACATATAAAGTAATACTACTCAGCCATGAAAAGGAAAAAAATAATGGCATTTGTAGCAACCTGGATGGAACTGGAGACCATTATTCTAAGTGAAGTAACTCAGGAATGGAAAACCAAACATCATATGTTCTCACTCCTAAGTGGGAGCTGAGCTATGAGGACGCAAAGGCATAAGAATGATACAAAGGACATTGGGGACTTGGAGGAAAGGGTAGGAGGGGTCTGAGGGATAAAAGGTGGCACACTTAGTATAGTGTACACACTGCTCAAGGGATGGGTGCACACATCTCAGAAATCACCACTAAGGAACTTATTCATGTCAAACAGCACCTGTTCCCCCAAAAACCTACTGAAATTAAAAAAAAAATAAAGCCTCTGCTCACTTCATATTTACTGACATTCCACTGGGCAAAGCAAGTCACACAACTAATGCAGTGTCAGTGGCCTGAGGATGTACACTCTGCTGCTTTTAGACTCTGGAGAGTCACATGGGGCACTGCAGAGTCATGTGGCAAAGGATGTGATGGGGTCAGGGAAGAGCTGGAAAGGTAATCCAGCTTACCAAACCATGCCAGGTCCCATGGTCTGGGCAGCCAAACATCTGAGTGTTACGGAGATAAATTACCCTTGGTGGTGAGTAATCTTTCTGTGAATTACCAAGAGATGCTCCTTGTGGTAGGTTAATTATTGAAGGTGCCCCTTCCTTTAGAATAACACAGTCCCTAGTCTGGGTGCTTGGCTTGGCAAGGAGGGCACAGCCTGGAATTTAGCCCCCACTTGCCCCCTGGGTGGGTCCCGTAGTGCAGGGGACGCTGCAGTCTGTGTGCTGTGACCCTGTGCACACCCAGACAATGGTTTATAGGGCCGAGAAAAGCAGTGTTTTCATGACTGACTCTAAGCTCTGCATGTTGAACCAGACTGGGATAGGTGTTTTTTTGTTTGTTTTTTTTGTCAACCCAAGTCAAAAAGCTTATTTATTTATTATTTATTAACTTCACTTTTAGAAAAGAAATAAGAATTTTTCCCTTTTTAAAAGTCACCTTTCCAGTCAACCACATAGGCCAAAGCTAACGTAGCAGAAACTGATGGCCGCGGAGCACCCTTAATTGTAGAGTAACACACATCTTTGAAAAAAGGCCCTGCTCGTCTTTCCCCGGGAATGACCACATAACCTGCAATTCCCCTCGCCTCCCAGTGTCTGAGGAAGTGACACACATCTTCAGACAGCAGTACTGAGTGAGTCTGAGCATGCAGGCTCCTGAGTGCAGTGGTCCGTGTTGACTGTTTCTGCAGTGTGGAGGAAGTGGGCAGTGTGCCTCATCACTGTCCTACAGTTTTTGTGATGGCCAGATGAGGTCACAAGGTGTCATTCTCACCTTCGTCCTGCCCACTTATCAGAAATCTAACAAATAGGTCAGAACTCCAGAGTCCCTATCAGAATGGCTTCAGTTTGGGTTGGGAGGTGAGACCCAGGCTTTGGCCCATGGGACTAATGGCCCCAAATCTTTGACCCCGTCCTACCTCCTCACCCTTGCCATGGCCTCTCGGTGGGTAGTTCCCCAACCCTTGACTTTGACCAATGATACATGGGCAGAAGTGAGGATGTGCCACTTCCAAGCCTAGGCTGTAGGAGGCCTCAGATGTGCCTGCTTCTTCTCTGTGCCTCCAAGAGGAAGCCCCGGGTAGCAGTATCCCCCTTAGTCTGGTCCCTGGTGTGGAAACGTGTGGAGTAGATACGAGCCAAACCTCAATGAGAACCACGACCAGTTACATCCACAGCTTGAGGCAAAGCTTGAACCAAACCCAGTCTCATCAGGTAGCCTCCAGCTGACCTGTAGGTACATAGGCCCACAGATCTGTGGAAGCATGAATGAGAAAGTGCATGATTATTACGAAGATTTGGGGTGGCTTGTTCTATAGCATCATTGCAGCAACAATGAACTGATACACTCGTTTTGTAGGATATTGCCACATATGTTGACCTTGGGCGCCAGCCGTGGCTGGGACTTAGGAAGCACCCCTGCAGAGAGGCCACTCTCTTTTTGACTTCAGGGCCAGGATCTGCATGGAGAAGAAAGTGTGTGACTCAGTTAAGATGCAGTTAAGATTCTCATCCGTGGTCTCCCTTTTATCTACCGTCCTCATTATCCTGGCTTCTTTCCTTCTTGCTGTGGGAATGGCACTGCCGTCGCATGCTGATGAGCGTGTCTGTGGCCCAACTTCTGGACTACAGATTTCTGAGTAATTAATTTGGATTTAAGCTTCTCTAGCCAGCCCTTGATAGACCCATGATTGAGTGCATTGGAAGGCCCTGATTTCTTCTGGGCATTTTTTGGGTGCTTAGAGGTCAAGAGTCATTTGGTACCCGCCTATCTAAAGTGAGTCTCAAAGTGAGTTTTGGAAAAATGTGCCATTGTTTCAAGCAACTTTTGCTTACTCCTGGGATCCCAAACCCCTCCCCAGCGCTATGAACTTTTTTGCATTTCGTCTCTACCATTTTGTCACGGAGCAATCTGACCTCATGAAAGTGTAGAATCCCACTGGGCATAAGGCTCGGCTGAAGCTCAGGCAGCGTGAGTACCGGCATCTTGACACTGGGCCCCTACTAGTTTGAATAAAGTGACGAGCAGGTAGAAATAAAGATGTAATTCCAAAAGACAAGCAGAGAATTCACTCATGAACTAATAGCCCCAGTTCTGAGCACTGTTACTTTTGGACATAGGATGTACTTTCTGATTTCTCCTATTTCTGAGTCTGCTTTAAGATCCAGCCTTCCTAGATTTCATCAGGTTAAGTAAAACCACTCTTGTTCTGAAATTCTGCAGTGTGAACTACAATGGCTTTCACGTTTTTGCCATGTTCCAGGGTAAGAAATGAATTCTGTGTCCTGGTTCCACACATTTTTATGTAAGTCTAGTTTAACGTTTCACTCTATGTTTTCCTAGAGGTGGACCTCAAGATAAGGATCCATATGCAAGTGGTTTATTTGGGAGATGATACCAGAAAAGACCAGGGAAGAAGACAAGTGAACCTGGAAAGGAAGGGCAGACATTAAAGGGTGCATTATCAACAGTTGCTTAATTTCCCTGGGGAACACTGGAAAACAGTTTTGTGGGAACCAACCTTCAAGCTGGCCCCAGCAATCCTCACCTACTATGTTCATGCTCTGTTTAATCCTCTCCCACAAGGAACCACTTGCTGGCCTGTCATACCCTTGTATAATCCCTTCCCCAAGAGTATGGCCCATGTATAAGCCATCATAGGTGAGCCTCTTCTAGCCAGCAGAATATGCTCAAGGTGTAACTGTCAATTGTGAGATTAGGTAACAGCTTTCTTCCTGTTTCTGCTCTCTTGGTCTTTTCCTCACTGGCTCTGAGGAAAAACCAGCCACCATGTTGTGAGCTGCCCTATGGAAAGGTGCGTGTGGTAGAGAAAGTGAAGCTGTTGACAGCCAGGGGAGTGACCCTGGAGGGGAGGAGTGAGCCTGGATGGGAGGAGTGAGCCTGGAGGGGAGGAGTGAGTCTGGAGGGGAGGAGTGAGCCTGAAGGGGAGGACTGAGCCTCGAGGGGAAGAGTGAACCTGGAGGGGAGGAGTGAGTCTGGAAGGGGGGAGTGAGTCTGGAGGGGAGGACTGAGCCTGGAGGGGAAGAGTGAACCTGGAGGGGAGGAGTGAGTCTGGAAGGGAAGAGTGAGTCTGGAAGGGAGGAGTGAGTCTGGAGGGGAGTGAGCCTGGAGGGGAGGACTGAGCCTGGAGGGGAGGAGTGAGTCTGGAGGGGAGGAGTGAGCCTGGAGGGGAGGAGTGAGTCTGGAGGGGAGTGAGCCTGGAGGGGAGTGAGCATGGAGGGAAGAGTGAACCTGGAGGAAAGAGTGAATCTGGAGGGGAGGAGTGAGTCCGGAAGGGAAGAGTGAGTCTGGAAGGGAGGAGTGAGTCTGGAGGGGAGGAGTGAGCCTGGAGGGGAGGAGTGAGTCTGGAGGGGAGTGAGCCTGGAGGGGAGTGAGCATGGAGGGAAGAGTGAACCTGGAGGAAAGAGTGAATCTCGAGGGGAGGAGTGAGTCTGGAAGGGAAGAGTGAGTCTGGAAGGGAGGAGTGAGCCTGGAGGGGAGGAGTGAGCCTGGAGGGGAGGAGTGAGTCTGGAAGGGAGGAGTGAGTCTGGAAGGGAGGAGTGAGCCTGGAGGGGAGGAGTGAGCCTGGAGGGAAGGACTGAGCCTGGAGAGGAGGAGTGAGCCTGGAAGGAAAGTGAGCCTGGAGGGGAGGAGTGACCCTAGAGGGGAGGAGTGAGCCTGGAGGGGAGGAGTGAGCCTGGAGGGAAGGACTGAGCCTGGAGAGGAGGAGTGAGCCTGGAAGGGAGTGAGCCTGGAGGAGAGGAGTGAGCCTGGAGGGGAGGAGTGAATCTGGAGGGGAGTCACCCTGGAGGGGAGGAGTGACCCTAGAGGGGAGGAGTGATCCTGGAGGGGAGGAGTGAGCCTGGAAGGGAGTGAGCCTGGAGGGGAGTGACCCTGAAGGGGAGTGATCCTGGAGGGGAGGAATGAGCCTGGAAGGGAGGAGTGAGCCTGGAGGGGAGGAGTCAGCCTGGAAGGGAGGAGTCAGCCTGGAGGGAAGTGAGCCTGGAGGGGAGGAGTGACCCTAGAAGGGAGGAGTGAGCCTGGAGGGGAGGAGTGAGCCTGGAAGGGAGGAGTGAGCCTGGAGGGGAGGAATGAGCCTGGAAGGGAGGAGTGAGCCTGGAGGGGAGGAGTGAGCCTGGAAGGGAGGAGTGAGCCTGGAGGGGCGGAGTGAGCCTGGAGGGGAGTGACTCTGGAGGAGAGGAGTGAGCCTGGAGGGGAGGACTGAGCCTGGAGGAGTGAGCCTGGAGGTAGATCCTCCCTTAGTTGAGCCTTGAGATACCTGCAGCCTCAGCCAGCACCTTGAGAGAGAGCCCGAAGCCTTGAGGAAAAACCTTGAGTCAGAGACACCCAGGTAAGCTGTGCCCAGATTTCCTGACCCCTAGAAATTGTGAGTTAATCATTTTTTAAAGTCTTAGGGTAATTCGTTTTGTAGCAATAGATAATCAATTCTGTATCTGACTTTTGAGGCTAGGTCATAAAAGACATTGCTCTTCTCACTTTGATCACCAGCCCTGGGGAAAGCCAGTCCCAGATCCTGAGGAGACTCAAAAAGTCCTCTGGAGAGGTCCATGTGGTCATGAGCTGAGGCCTCTGGCCAGCAGCCAGCACCAACTTGCCAGATCTGTGAATGAGCCATCTTGGAAGCAGGTCATTCCGTGCCGTCAAGCCTTTGGCTGCAGCCCCAGAAGACATCTTGACTACAATCTCATGAGCAATGTGGGGCCAGAGTTGTTCCTTAATTTCTGA
Organism: Callithrix jacchus; assembly: GCF_049354715.1. Classification (NCBI taxonomy): domain Eukaryota; kingdom Metazoa; phylum Chordata; class Mammalia; order Primates; family Cebidae; genus Callithrix; species Callithrix jacchus. The sequence goes on from NC_133518.1 coordinate 78,417,965, forward strand.
CCCACAGAAACTGTAAAGTAGTGAAGTTATTGTTTGTTAAGCTGTTATGTTTTGGGGATAAATTGTTTTGCAACAATACATAACAGATGCAGTGTAGAACAAGAGACTCAGAGTTACCCTAACCTAAATAAAGGAGCTGGGGTATTCAGACGCCAATACCCACCTATCAGTGGACAAGGGCTTCTTCTAGAGGCGAATTCTCCAACAGTTCCTTGTGGGCACGGAGGGCTTCAGTGGCCAGAAGCCTGCGGGCAAAGAGGTGCAGATGCCAGCAGTTGGAAGCCAGGCCTGGGTGTGTGTAAAGGAAAGGTGAGGTGTAGGATGGGCGCTCACGGCACTTGCTAACTTGCTAACTCAGTTGAAATTTCATGTACATTACTTCCCTCCACACAGGCCAGCTTGGGGTACCTAATCCTTCTTCAGGGCTTGGTCCATCTGGGATGCTTTTCTGGTAGAAGGAAGAGAAGGAAAAGCATCTCTTTACTTAGCTGTGCCCGTCTCTGATGCCCCCTTTGGTGGGTGGTGGTGTTTCCTGGGCCAGCACTGGCTGGTTGTTGATGCCGTCTGTGGCAGGAGTTCCAAGGCTAGACCTCCTCGTAGTGTGGGTGTCTAGAGTTTCTGAATGACCTTGTGGCAATTCCCTGATAGATAGTCCCCTCTTCCCCTTCCGCTCAGCTTTCACTCCTGCCTTCCTTTGACTGGTGGGCAGTCCAGCTGGGTGGAGCACAGGGGAGATAAGTCAAGGGTAGACACTTTCAGTGATGCTGTTTGACCTTTGGGGGATTCACATCAGCCTCACCGAACTGTCAAGGCACAGCTTGTTCTGGGCTTTCCTCTGCCATGTACCTCCTCTTCAGAAGTATGCCCTGCCAGGGTGGACACAGGACACAGGGCATCCCCGTCTTGCAGGAATCTCAGACCTTTTACCATGGACTCAGAACCCTTCCGGCTGTCTTCTGAATGGGAGCAGCGTTCGCACCTGTTGGGAGAAATCGTTTCTCTTCCAGAACTCCTCTCCAGTTGGTGGCTCAACTATTTATCCCAGCTTCTGTTTTTGGAGCCACAGGAAAAGTATTGCCAAGCACCCCTTAATTCAAATAAAATGCTTTCACAGTGCTGGGCAGTAGGTGCCCCACACGTGTTCACTCCCTCTCTTCTCAGTGATGGCAGTGTGGATGCACAGGCGTGGACGGCCTGAAGACATGAGTTTAGTACAGGAGTCTCAGAGAGAGAGGGAAAGAAAAGAGCTCATGCGTTCCTGCGTCCTAGTGCAGAGCTGAGCATGGAGTGGGCACTGTAGGTATTCACTGAAAGAATGAAAAGGAAAGCTGATATAGGAGCCTTTTCAACAGAGGCACAGAGGTCCCTAGCGCCATCCTCTGGGAAGACACAGGGTGGTGGCCTTACCCTGTTCATCAGTGGCCATCCCCTTCAGGCCAGGGCCTTTCCTTCCCAGCCGGGCTTCCGTTCCTGGGCACCAAGCTGCTGCCATCCCACTTGCTTATGTTTCCCTGTAAAAGGTGGCCAGACCCAAGTCCCTCACCACACACCCTCCCTTCCAGAGGGAGGCTGCTCAGCTCCCTCCCCTTTCCCTTTCTTCTTTCTTTTCTTGTTCCATCCCTGTATTTCTGTATCTACTACAAAGGTCAGAAAAACAAATCGATGAAGAGAAGGACCCAATAATCCTAAGACCTGACTCAGGGGTGGGAGGTGGGGAGGGGAGTCGCTCAATAAAATGAAAGAGAATTTAAAAATTCCCCGAACGAGGCACAGCATGGGGTCCCGATCAAAGGACCCGGCAGCTTTGGTCCTGTGTGCAGGAGCGGATGCTCTGAGGCTGCGGGAGAGATGGGCGCTCCGGGGCCTCGGTCTCCCTCCCTGCCTCCTTTCCATCACACACAAAAAGACACGCACACACATTCTCTCTCTCTCTCTCTCTCTCTCTCTCTCTCTCTCTCCCTCCTTGGACCACTATCTCACTGCTAAGAAAAGATCTGACTACGGATCTGGGGAGTCTAGGAGGCAGAGGAAAGAGGCATTGACAGCGTACTTATCTCCCTGTAATGGTCCCATTCGCCAACGCTGTGCCCGAGATCCCCATCCACCACGAGAGAGGTACCAGGCAAGGGTATTGATAGTGACTGAGGAAGCGGGTAACGGGTTGGTACAAATCCCACCTGGCATTTTCTGATCCTACCTCGGAAGAAGGTATGAAAATGAAAGCTGGCGGATCTGAAAAGCGCTAAATCAGCTTCTGAAGTGCCCTCCTTGTGAACGGCAGCCCTTCCGTGAGGTCCTTCCCCACTGACACCTGTCACTCCCCAACCCCCACTAAGCCCTCCTTCCTCAGAGCACCCACACCAGACTCCAGTACTTTTCCCCCGGAGAACTGAGGCTGCATTCTCAGTGTTCATCATTTCTCCCTCCTGTTCTATTCTAGGAGGTCGGAGGGTAGAGCAGGTGATGGGCACACTGCCCGAGCTCAAGTGGAGCCACCATCCTTCCTGGCTGTGTGGTCGTGGACAAGTGGCTTAGCCTTAGTTCTCCCACCCATAAGCTCTTTACAGCTATTTACACACCCGTGGCTCTTGTCCTCCAGGCTCTGCAGTCTCCGTTCTCCTCACAGGTTTTCATACACCATGGCTTCCCAAAACCCGAATTCTTTTTTTCTTTAGCAAGAAGACCATCGTCAGAACAAGGCTAGAAGCCCTTCCTTCGGGAATGCTCCCTTGAATGTATGTGCTCTAGTGTGTTTGCTACCAAGTGACACAACACTTGGTGCTTATTGTGCGGAGATATAGAAAATACGTGGGGCCAGGCGCGGTGGCTCAAGCCTGTAATCCCAGCAGTTTGGGAGGCCGAGGCGGGTGGATCACGAGGTCAACAGATCGAGACCATCCTGGTCAACATGCTGAAACCCCGTCTCTACTAAAAATTACGAAAAATGAGCTGGGCCTGGTGGCGGGTGCCTGTAATCCCAGCTACTCATGAGGCTGAGGCGGGAGAATTGCCTGAACCCAGGAGGCGGAGGTTGCGGTGAGCCGAGATCGCGCCATTGCACTCCAGCCTGGGTAACAGGGCGAAACTCAGTCTCAAAAAAAAAAAAAAAAAAAAAGAAAGAAAATATGTGGACTTCCACGCATTTCTAGGCAGAGAAGACAACTGGTGTGCATGTCTTTGTTTGTGTGCATGCATGTGTGTGTGTGTGTACATGTGATTCTTTTCCCTCTTGTTTCCAAAGAGTTTTGAGGTATCTAGCTGATTGAAACAGAATAAAACAGGATGAAGATTGTGGGAAAGATGCAGAAATAATACTTTAAGATTTCTGAGTTGAGCAGATTAAACATGCATGGGAAATTTGTCTTTTTTTTTTTTGAGATGGAGTCTCGCTCTGTCACCCAGGCTGGAGTGCAGTGGTGCAATCTCAGCTCACTGATTTAAGCGATTCTCCTGCCTAAGCCTCCTGAGTAGCTGGGATTACAGGTGCCTGCCACCACGCCCCACTCATTTTCGTATTTTCAGTAGAAATGGGGTTTCACCATGATGGCCAAGCTGGTTTTGAACTCCTGACCTCAAATGATCTGCCTGCCTCAGCCTCTCAAAGTGCTAGGATTATAGGCTTGAGCTACTACAAATGGCATTTGGCTGTTTTTTGTTCTGTTTTGTTTTTTTAAGTTAAAGTTCTAAAGCAAACCTTCTTGGTTACCATGTTTCATTGGGAGGAGGAAAATTGGTTTTCCTTGTGCCACTATTTCTTGCTTCCAGTAGGTCAGAGAAATGGCAGCTGGATCCAGGAAGACGAGAAATTGGAGCAGGCTTAGAAGGTGGCAGTGCACAGCACCTTGGCTGGCATCTTTTTTTTTTTTTTTTTTTTTTTAATTTTTTATTGGATTATAGGTTTTGGGGTACATGAGCAGAGCATGCAAGACAGTTGCGTAGGTACACACATGGCAGTGTGCTTTGCTTTAAAGCCTACCTTTTCTTTGTCTTTCTCTGATGTATATGCTATAAAAGCAAAGATAAATCCTGTATTGGTAAGCCGTTCTCCACATTGTTCATCTAATAACCCTCTGTGTGGCAGACACGTTATTCTTTTCCACAAACTGAAGCACCATAGAGGTTAAGAATGACTTGTCCGTTGTTTGTATATACAGCGTATGTATCCGTTCTTTCACTGATAGACGTTTCAGCTATTTACACTCGGGGACTTATAAAGTTACCAGGGACACTCCCGTGCACGTCTGTGCATTTCTGTTCTCATTTCTTCCAGGTCATGTCATAGGTGAATGTTTATTAGAAACTACTCACCAGTTTCCCATAATGGTTTTGTTTTTTACCAGTTTGCGTGCCCACAGTGGTGTCCAGGGGTTAGAGTTCACTACATCCCCATCAATTCTCGGTATTACGTCTTCAGTTTTAGCTACTCTTCTGGGTTTTAGTTTGTATTTCCCCAGTGCTAACACTGAGCATTTTAATATATGTGATCTGGCCATTTGAATATCTTCCTCAGCACCAAAAGGAGTGAACTATTGATACTCACAATAACACGAATTAATCTCAAGCACATTGTGTTGAGTTAAAGAAGCCAGACACAAAAGAGAACCTACTGGATGATGCCATTTTTACAAAATGAGAGAAAAGGCAAAGCTGATGTATAGTGACAGAGGTCAGAACAGTGGCTGCCCAGGGAGCTGGCGGTGTGCAGGCGGTAGATGGATGGGTCCTTAGAGAAGTCTCTCGGGGTAATGGGAGTGCTGTTCATCTTGATCTGGGTAAAGATCACACAGGGTTTGTTTCCTCTGGCTTTATGAGCTCAACCTGGGCCTGTGCCAGAACACCTCTGTGTGTGCTCACTGAGGCCAGTGGCTGACACACCCTGCTCCAGCAGCCCAGGAGGAGGCCAGAGAAGGGGGCCTGGCAACCAGAGAGCCACATTCTGTCTTCTCCCACAGCGTTAGCGTTTGCTTCATCATATCACTAAGCAAACCCACTTCACTCAGTTGTTCATTTTGTGCCGTGTACAAACTTACCTGGCAGAGGAAGGGAGTAGGCCCTGGCAGTTTCAGATCCGGCAGGTGCCTTTTCCTCATCAGCCTCCAAGAGGGAAGCCTGTAAAACTTGTTGTAGAAAGTCATGCTTTAAGCTAGCATGGCACTGTGGCTGATGTTGGGTCATAAACAGCTGTTCATAAGCAACGTTTGCCTTGGTACTTGCTGAAGTGGCGGCTTCTAATCACTTCAGTTCGGAGACATCTCTTCCTCAATTAGAAGCACATTTGGGGAGGTGTTTTTGTTTTTGTGTTTTTGAAACAGAGTCTCCAGGTGTTGCCCGGGCTGCAGTGCAGTGGCATAAACTCAGCTCACTACAGCCTCCACTACCCAGGGCTCAAGCAATTCTTGTGCCTCAGCCACCTAAGTAGCTGGGATTACAGGCACGCACCACCATAACTGGCTAATTTTTTTCAGTAGAAACAGGGTTTCTTCATGTTGGCCAGACTGACTGGTCTCAAACTCCTGGCCTTAAGTGATCCACCTGCCTCAGCCTCCCACAGTGCTGGGATTATAGGCATAAGCCACTGTGCCCAGCCTTTGGGAGTATTTTTATGCTTGCTCTTCCATTGTTCTTCTTTCCATCCATCTGTCTGTCCGTCCATCCGTCCATCTGTCCTTCCATCCGTCCATCCATCCTTCCATCCATCCATCCATCCTTCCATCCATCCATCCATCCATCCCTCCGTCCATCCATCCATCTGTACCTCCATCCATCCATCCCTCCATCCATCCATCCCTCCGTCCATCCATCCATCCGTCCATCCATCCATCCCTCCATCCATCCATCCCTCCGTCCATCCATCCATCCGTCCATCCATCCATCCCTCCGTCCATCCATCCATCTATCCATCCATCCATCCATCCATCCATCCATCCCTCCATCCATCCATCCCTCCGTCCATCCATCCGTCCGTCCGTCCATCCATCCATCCATCCATCCATCCATCCATCCATCCGTCCATCCATCCATCTGTCCCTCCATCCATCCATCCCTCCATCCATCCATCCATCCCTCCGTCCATCCATCCATCCATCCCTCCGTCCATCCATTCATCTGTCCATGCATCCATCCATCCGTCTATCCATCCATCTGTCCCTCCATCCATCCATCCATCCCTCCATCCATCCATCCCTCCATCCATCCATCCATCCATCCATCCGTCCATCCATCCATCCCTCCATCCATCCATCCATCTGTCCATCCATCCATCCATCCATCCCTCCATCCATCCATCCATCCGTCCATCCATCCATCTGTCCATCCATCCATCCCTCCCTCCATCCATCCCTCCGTCCATCCGTCCATCCATCCATCCTTCCATCCACCCAGTGTTTTCTGTGTACCTAGGCTGGTGTATGTTAGGCACTGAGTGCCGTGCTAGCTGCCAGGAATGCAATGGCATTTTTCTTTTTATGCTCACGTCTCTGACTCCCCAGCACTTTGAAACATCTCTGGCTGGAGAGTGCAGATTTCCTGTCTGGAGAGTACAGCTCTGCCCTTAGATGTCGCATACAAGCTGGAGAAAGATCCACGAGCCAGTGTTTCCGCAGCTTCACACCACCAGCTCCTCTCTGTCTGTGGTTAAGGAAAAGTCCTGCCTGGTTAGGCTCATCTGTGGTGCTGCCTGCTTTGGGTTTTGGCCACCAGAAACTACTTGTAGGGACTGGTGTAAAACGTGACTGCTTCTTCTAATTTAGACTCAACTAGAGAGTCTTCTTAAATTGTGAAATAGGGGGAAAAAATGAGATGGGATGTCATAATAATGAAAGTGATAGTTCCTTACATTTGTATAGCATTTTAACTATTTCCAAACCATTCTCACATTAAATATCTTTTTAAAAAATTATACTGTAAGTTCTGGGGTACACGTGCAGCTCATGCAGGTTTGTTACATAGGTATACACGTGCCATGTTGGTTTGCTGCACCCATCAATCCTTCATTTACGTTAGGTATTTCTCTTAATGCTGTCCCTCCCCTGGCCCCCCAGACCCCAGCAGGCCCCGGTGTGTGATGTTCCCCTCCCTGCATCCGTGAGTTCTTATTGTTCAGTTCCCACTTATGAGCTCACATTAAATATCTCAACACCCAGTGATAAGGGGGTAGATGTTATTTATGTTCACAGAAGCCCCCTTGGATTGACTGGCTAGATACTCTGCCCACTGCCCAATAATTGGAACTGGGTACTAACTTCTGGCCTTTGAGGAGCCCCAACAGATAAGAAGTGTCCGTTAGTCACCTTAGAATTAGCCAAGCATTCCCAACATTCTCCTGGGATGAGGAGATTACTATTAATGCTTGGCGTTCCTGTTCAGCAGCACGTCTACCCAGCCGGCCTTGGAGTTAGAAGTCTGGAGAGGAGTTAGAAGTCTGGCCTGGTAGCCCACTCCCATTGGGAACAGAACAAGGAGAGAAGGAATAAAAGGCTCAGGGAGACCAAGTGACTCAATAAATACCTCTGGCTGGGTTGACACTAGAACCAAGAATAAAATTTTAGATGATTGGATGGTACAAATGTGTCTCATAGCGACTGACCTCTATTGCATTGTGGGATTTTTGTTTCAGAATAAAGATTTAAGTCACTTCCTGTTATAATTTTATAATTTCTCGCCTAGCAATGGACTTTGCAGAAACAGGATGATGTCGTGTAATTCGAAGAGGACCTGGCTTGAAGAATGTGCCTGATTTCTGACTGGAATGTATATTAATATCAAGTTGGCCTGGAGAAGTTGTTAGCCATGAAAGGCTGTGGTTATCCTCGGAAAGTGGGAACACTGGGGACTTACTGGGGAACTCCTGGTACTCAGACTTGGAGGGGTCTTGGAGACCTAGAGAGGCTAGAGCTGACTGAGGCAGATGGTGTTCGGCTTTGTAAGGCATGCTGATGTTCACCGTAGCGGGACAGGACCTTGAAAGCAGTTATGATGGAGATTTGAAACTTGGGCATTGGCAAGTAGGTGTCCAGATAAAGGCAGACATGAAGAAGAAATCTGAAAGGCCCTTAAGCCTTGTGGCAGAGCTTATCAGCCTCTATGCTGAAAGACCTAACACAATGCTTGGTGTTGAGTAGGCACTCGAGAGATGTTGGTTCCCCTAAAGACGTGGCATGGTCAAAGCTGAATAAATCTAAATAACCACAGTGTAGTTCTAGGAAAACATTTGTAAGAGGAGTAGCAGGATCTTTGCAATAAGAAGTTGGTGGCTTCTTTGTTGTAAAATCGTGGATGCTGTGGTGGAGGTAGTGTGGGGGGGCCCAGAGTTCCTCTGCACTGCTATTTGCTGTCTGCCTTTCCCCTCAGTGAATCTGTGAATTGCCTTCTGGGAGACCCCATAGTTCCATGAGCACAGATCTACAAACCAGTAAATTAAAGGATCTCTAAGGACAGTTCAGACTCTAACCATCAATGTTTTTATTATTAGAACATTTCTCCCTAAGTCATCTGTTGTTTTGTCATCCATGCAGTATCCTTGCTTTACTCTGGTACCCATGACTCAGCTGTGTAGATACTGGGTTTGGATATCAGGGACTGTGGATGTGGCCCTGTCTGGCCTTTTGTCGCAGAAGCATGTCTTTTGTCATCAATTTCTTTTTTCTTTTTCTTTTTCTTTCTTTATTTTTGAGACGGAGTTTTGCTCTTGTTACCCGGGCTGGAGTGCAATGGCGTGATCTCGGCTCGCTGCAACCTCCACCTCCTGGATTCAGGCAATTCTCCCGCCTCAGCCTCCCGAGTAGCTGGAACTACAGGTGTGCGCCACTATGCCCAGCAACTTTTGTATTTTTAGTAGAGATGGGGTTTCACCATGTTGACCAGGATGGTCTCGATCTCTTGACCCTGTGATCCACCCGCCTCGGCCTCCCAAAGTGCTGGGATCACAGGCGTGAGCCATTGCGCCCGGCCTCCATCAACTTCACTAAGAGGTTTTTTCAGGACTTGGATGTGAATCAATTTTCCCCAAGAAAACCTTTGAACAGAACTATAGTGGACAGCAAACATGACCATGGTCATTTCTTTGCCTGTATTTACATCCCTGTACAATGTGACTTTTCCGATCCTCTCATCAAGCTATGGAGTCTATTTCCTCCACCTTTGAGTCAGAGACAACCCTGCAGCTTAAGCTGACCATTAGGATATGGTGGAAGTGATACTGTGCCTACTCTGAGTACAGGCCTTGGCACACCTTGCAGCTTCTGCTCTCACTGATCAGTCATCATGTGACGACCAGCCCAGGTTAACAAGCTGGAGGATGGAGATCATGTTGCCTAGAGATGAGCTGACTTGGTGGAGGCCATGCTGCATCAGCCAGTTTCCGGCTGGCCTGGCAGCTGATGGCGGAGGCGTGAGTGAGTCAAGACCAGAAGAACCACTCATCTGAGCACACCTCAAACTGTCAACCTGCAGAATTGTGAGCTAAATAAACCGTCGTTATTTCAAGCCACTGGGTTTTGGATAATTTGTTATGCAGCAAAAGTTAGTAGATGTAAGAAGTCAATTAAGGAAGTGACCAGGTGTCAGGATGGCCGAGTGGTCTGAGGCGCCAGACTCAGTTAAGGAAGTGACCAACAGACTCTCTAGATGCTTAATGCAGTCAGCATGAAGGCCCAGCATGGTCCTTGGTGGCAGAGATCATGTCATGTGTTTCACCAAGCGTTTCCTTTTCTTCTTGGGCATACAATAATACCACCTTTCCCAGCCCTCTTGTATCTGGATAAGGCAGTATCACTAACTCTGGCCAGATGTAATGGGAACGGACATGATGAGTGGCATATCTGTGCCGGGATGGTAAGTCTTCACTATACTTTCTCAAACTCTCTGTTTACGTCATCTGCCAGCTGGATGAAATCATGATGACTTCAAAGACTGATGGCAGAGCCACCAGATAGAATGAACTGCTTAGAAGGGAGTGCCTCCCCTGTGTCCACCTCTGATGTGAGCTGTTTCTGGTTTATGAAGTTACTGACATTCAGCATTGTCTGTTAAAACAGCTGGCATTTATTACCTAATACCTAGAGGTAAGGATTAATTCACACCCTAGAGCTCCAAGGGAATTCATTTTCAAACTATCAAATACATTTATTTTTAATTTTATTATTTATTTCTAAGACAAAAATAAGACAACACATTCACATCCTTCAAAATTCAAAAGATAAAGAAGAATTTAGAACACAGGCAGTAAAACTCCTTTTTATACCTATCCAATAGCCATCCAGATCATTCTTTGAAAGCAATGTCAGATATTTCCTGTGTATCCTTCAGAAGTATTTTTGCATGTGCAAATAAGTGAATGTGTGTGTGTGTGTGTGTGTGTGTGTGTGTGTGTAGGGTAGCATGATGCTTTACAAGTTGTCCTGTACCTTAAAATGTTAACACTGAATTTTGGAGATCTTTCCTTCTAGTACATAAATACCTTCCTTATTTTTTTCAGCTGTATGCTAGTGCATAGGGTGGATATATTGTCATTCATCTAACCGTTCTCAAGTTCGTTACCATTCAGCTTCTTTCCACTCTTTTGCTAAGACAAACAATGCTGCAGAGACTCCATCTTTATACATACATCATTTTGCACAAGTGTGAGCTGACCTTAAAGAAAAATTACTAAATTGGAATCAAATGGCAACATACGTTTACCTTGTTGAAGGAGATTTCCAAATTTTATTTATAGAGATTTTACAATTTAAACTTCTTACAGCAATATATGATATGAAAGTGCCTGTTTTTCAAACACCCTCCTCAACACAGTGCTTTTTTTTTTTTTTTTTTGAGACGGAGTTTCGCTCGTTACCCAGGCTGGAGTGCAATGGTGTGATCTCGGCTCACCACAACCTCCACCTCCTGGGTTCAGGCAATTCTCCTCCCTCAGCCTCCTGAGTAGCTGGGATTACAGGTACGTGCCACCATGCCCAGCTAATTTTTTTTTTGTATTTTTAGTAGAGACGGGGTTTCACCATGTTGACCAGGATGGTCTCGATCTCTTGACCTCGTGATCCACCCACCTCAGCCTCCCAAAGTGCTGGGATTACAGGCATGAGCCACCACGCCGGCCAACACAGTGTTTTAATCACCATTTCAATGTTAAATGAACTGATGACTTTTCTATTTATGTGCTTTGTGAATCTTTTCATATGATTAAAAGTCAGTTTTATCATGAGCTGTCATTGGCTAATTTTTCTATGATATCGAATAACTGGTCTTTTTTTTATTACCTGGAGCCAGAGGAATAGATAGTGCTCATGATGAGAAAGTCTACCTTCACTACCCACAACTGCGTACAGCTCAGAAAATCCAGACAGCGAAGCCATCACTGCCAACCCACCTGGACAGGAGGAGAAAGGAAACTGCAGCTTTGTTCCAGGTCATGTCCGTAGGCTACCAGGATGCCTGGCACACAAGAAACACTCAGTCACTTTTACTCAGGTTTTAATTGGCAGATGAGTGAATGTCAAATGATCGAACTTGGCATTTTTTTTTTTTTTTGATGCTGAATTCCTTCCAGAACTTGATTTCTACCCTTATGAATGGAGCCACAGGAAGGTCACAGGTGTTGGTAATACTAAGGAATACTAAGGAACTAAGCATCCTTCTGCTACATCCCCTAGAAGAGAGTGCCAGAGGCTGCTTAAGGCAGGACCTTCTGCTCAAGAGACTCCCACCTCAATCTCAGGGCTCCAGGTGGTGTCAAGGAGCCAGATGATGGCGTGTGGTGGCTGAGATGGGTTCCCCCAGTAGGGAGAACTGCTACTTGGTTCTTCACGTTACTATAGCAGAACAGAATGAAACAGGAGATGGTGGTGAACTTTGTCTCCTGTGAACACCAGAGCCTTCTTCTCCTGGGAAGCCCAGTGCCTTCCCTCTCCTCCTCAACCTCAAAACCACTTTTAGAAATTGTTTCTCTGTTAGTCACCTTCCTGCTTTGGGTTCCTACAACAATCCACCCTGAGACAAGAATTTGTGTGCAAGTAGTTTGTTTGGGAAGTGGAGACAATTCCAGTGGACAAGAGATAACTGTCAGGCAAAGAGTTGCCAGCACTGGTGGCTGGAAGAGAGGCCAGTGGGCCCTTCAGTGGTCTGGGTGAGGGGATGTGAGTGGGGCACTGATATCTTCCGCTCCAGCCACTTACATTCTAGCCTTGTCTCCAATCTGGCCCCTCCCCTTTCTTCCACCCATTTTTCTCCTACCACCCAGAGTGATCTAAAATGAAAATCCCTTCACTTCTCTGCTCTTAAAGCACAAACTCCTTATCAAAGCCTCATAGCTTACAGCTGCCCCTTGCCCTGCAGGTTTCTAACCAGAGACACCTGTCGTTCCCAAACACCACTCCCCGAAGCCCAGCATCCCCTGCTGCGGTCCCCTTATTGCCCTGCGACTGACTGACTGCATTGTCTGTTCTCCCCCGATGCTCCAGCTGAGTGAGCACCTCCAAGGCCAGGCTGGGTCCCTGGGCTCTGTGTCCACAGCCCCAGGTAGCTGGCATCCAGCAAGGCCCTTAAGGGCTGCCTGTTGAGTGGATGCATGAATTTAATGATGGAAAGAAAGCATCAGAAAGGGCATTGGGAGCAGGTAAGAGAAGGTATTTTGCTAAGCAGTCACTACGAACAAGGAGCTTTACAGATATTATCTCATTTATTTGTTTATTTTAAACACATTATTCCGTGTTATGTATTATAAAGGAAATAAGATGCTACAAAGGGGAAAAGTTGATGAACTCGTTCCGATTGATAAGGAACTGTTTTCTGTCGTTCTGTTTTGCTCAGTTGGAATGAAAGAAGAGCATCATCAAAGGCCAAACCAAAAACAAAACAAAACGAATAAGCTTCTAAAGTAGCAGAATGAGGCTCATCACGAACAGCTGCAGAAACTCGAATTGCTGCCGGGGAGTAGATTGATGTCTGTCTCCACCAGACCACCGTGAGTTAGCTGCTTTGTTACTCTATGGGTGTTTAAAACTCAACGTTATTTTTAGAATTTTTTTTGAGACAGAGTCTCGCTCTTATTATCTTATTTAATACACATAATGATCCTGTTCCTATTCCCATCTGAAAAAACAAGAAAACCTAGGCAAAGAGAGGTTCGACGACTCTCCCCAGGTCACATGGATGGTGGATGGTGAGTGTCATACCCAGGATGCAAATGCTGCTTTCACAAAGAAGTGACCAGAAAGCCCATGCACTTTTTGAATCACACGACTGCTTGCAATTATGCCCTCTCTGTGTACACTGCGAAGTCAGCTTTATGGATGTGAGTCTTTAAACCTCTCCGCGCAGAATGCCTGCCCCTTCTTTCAGGCAGTGAGGCCACTCTGGGCTCAGGGCAGTGGGGGTGATGGGACGACCATGCCCCGCCCCCTTCCTCTCCTCACTGTCACCCGTGGAGTTAGTTCCGAACGTCAGCATGTCTGTTACCACACGTTATCAGTGTCAGGTCTCCCTGGGACAAAGTGCTTATTGGAATCCTCCTGAAGTCCACTTATCACACGCCCCACACCAGAGGCTCCAGCTCTCTGGAAACTAGCCCTTTCCCAGCAGTCTGAGATGGAATTAACCTCCCAAAGGACCCCGTGAAGCCTTTATGAGCCAATCAAAATTGATTCCACATGGAGTTTCCATGGGTTTTATTTTATTTCCCTCCAAATCTCACTGCTGTTGCACTAGGCACCAGCCTCTGCAAGTTGCTTAGAAGCTGCTTTGCGTCAGCCGGCTCATCCAGGTCCCCATGTGCAGGCGGAGTGATAAGCACCACTACTTATTTAAAAAAAAAATACAGACATATAATTAAGGAAAACATTCTGATGTCTGCAGAGTCCGGCGGGCAATAAATAACCGGTGAGAAAGGGCTCAAGGTGGAGCAGGGCTGAGGATTTCAGTGTGAAAATGAATAAATAAGACCCCCATTCACTCCTCACCTTGTAAACACAGGGTCAGCACCAGTTTTAGGTGACTCACTGTTTTCTTCCAAAATCGGTTCTACTCTGGGTTTGCCCAATCCTTCAGAACTAAAGCTGTTTCTCAAGGGGGACACACTTCTAATTCCATGTGTTACTCTTCTGAATGAGAACAAAAAATAGAAGAGAGGATTCTGCCTGGCAGTGGACGTCTGCTGTGTCTATTAGCTCAGCCTCCACGCCACCTCCTTCTGCAAATGCCACGTGGATTTCGCTTTGGGGTGCCACCTCCTCCCTGTTCCAATTCACAAGGTTTGTTACTCAACCCACGTGGCTCCAGGGAGTGGACACAGGACAGGGGCCTGGCCAGTGGAATTGCTCAGGGCTTGGACATGTGACCCGCACTGGTGCCGGGAGAGTCAGCCCCAGCACTTGCTTGGAACTCTGGGAAAGGTGATGTTTTCTTCCTGTTGTGTTTGCAGCTCTGTAGATACCTGATTCTGCTAGTGGTCGTCTTGGCTACCATGTAGGAGGGCTTCATCCTACCACGAGGGTGAAGCCAAAACAGAATAAAATTAAAAGGTGGAAAGCACATTGCTGTAGCGACTGAAGCCAGGCTTCAGTTCAATGAGTGCACATGTTTCCCCACTCTCTATTTCCTCAAGTCAGTTTGACTCCTGCTTTTTGTCCTTTGCAGCCAAGTCATCTTGGAAAGCAACTGTGCCAATCCCTCACTTTCAATAAAGATCTGCTCCCCATTTTTTTAGGGCCAGGACAGAAGGACTCTGCTTTATGGGTTTTCACGAAGGTCTTGGTACTCATTGGCAAAGTATTTCTCTTCTACAGGGAGAGTGGGAAGAGGGGAGTGGGTACGTGCTCAACAACACAGAGAAGGGGAACAGTGTTTTGAAATTCTCTTTTTTCCTTCAATGTTTAAGTGCCAGGGTGCAGGTCCAGGCTGTGCAGGTTTATTACACAGGTGAATGTGTGCCATGGTGGTTTGCAGCACGGCTCGTCACCTGGGTGTTCAGCCCAGGGTCTATTAGCTGTTCTTCCTCCCTCCAAACCCCCCAACCCCTTGGACAGGCCCCAGGTTGTGTGTTATCCTCGACCGTGTGTCCACGTGTTCTCATCGTTCAGCTCCCACTTATGAGAACGTGCGGTGTTTGGTTTTCTGTTCCTGTGTTAGTTTGCTGAAGATAATGGGATAATGGCTTCCGGCTCCATCCATGTCCCTGCAAAGGACATGATCTCATTTTTTAATGGCTGTGTAGTATTCCATGGTGTATATGTGCCGCACTGAAATTCTCTTTGAAGTTAGCAGAAATGTGTATTACAGTGCACAGATGTGGTGGCTGAAAAGAAACATCAGTCATGGGCTCAGAACTCCAGAAACTTAGATTTTGAGAAACAGTGACAGGACACATGAGCAGTAAAGCTAAAGACAAGCCCATAATATAGGCCCTGACCAAAGACCCGGATGGTCAGAGTTGCAGGAGTTCGTGGGAGGTGGAGAGGCAGGATGGTCAGAGTTGCTGGAGTTCGTGGGAGGTGGAGAGGCAGGATGGTCAGAGTTGCAGGAGTTCGTGGGAGGTGGAGAGGCAGGATGGTCAGAGTTGCTGGAATTCGTGGGAGGTGGAGAGGCAGGCTTCCAAAAGCTGTTGCGTTGGGAGTTAGAGGAGAAGGGAGAGGGATGGCCTCATTGGAACCAGTACAAATTTGCAAGACTGGAGACTGTCCAGCCCTTTAAACCCATGTGTTCATTTCTGGGTGAGAGGTCCTCCCCTTGTCCTCTGTCCCCTTCATTCACTCTACATCCTCTTCTCCTCCCCTACCTTCTCTCCATCCCTGCAAGTTTTCATGGAGCAGGGGACTCGTGGGAGGCTGTGGTTGCGGGGGTTCATTTCTGTCTGCTCCACCACCCCTGGGAATCCAGCACACGAGCTTTGAATTTTATCGGGGCGGAAGTAGGTTAGACCGAAGGAAGAACCAAGCAGAACTCCTAAAAAAGCCCACATCAGTTGCCATGACAACCTGCTGACTCTTTCCCTGAAGGAATTTTAAAGTAGGTCACACTTTCCCTTTTATGGGAGGTTGAGAGTCCTGCCAGGCACGGTGATGGGACCTGCAAGGATGCAGCACTGGAAGGGCAAAGTCTGTCAAATCCGATTTCACTTATAGAAATCTATACCAAAAGACAACTCCCTCCCCTCTGCTGGGACGCTCCCATGTGCCACCTGTGTGTGCAGCCTGCGAAGTGCACGCGGCAGTCCGAGTGATGGAGGGACCTATATGCTTATGATTACTGACAGGCCCCTCCCAATGGGTTGAAGCATTACCTGGGTGCAGCCCCTTCCTTCACAGCAAGTGCTGGTGCCTCTTGGTGGCTTTCCTTTCAGTGCCAGCATGAGATCCCCTTAAGCGTCCCCATCTTCTGTCACTAGTGCCTTTGCGTCCGGATTTGACTCCCTTATTTGCCACTTACTGAACATGAGATGCAATCAGGCTTTTGGAGCCTTGGTTCCTCATCTGCGATAATGGGGCAGATCACCTACCTGGAAGCATTGGAAAGAGGAGAAGCCAAGATAGTGCAAAGAGATGGCCCAGACCCGTCTCTGGCACAGAGCAGACATAGTCATTAACTGCATCTTTCCCATCTCTTTTGGAGGAAATTACTGACTTTAGGGCAGTCATATCTCTTTAGGAGCTGGTCCCAGCTCAGCTCAGGTGTTCCTTAGGCTGAGATGCCATTTCTGAAGGCCCACCTTGTGCAAATCTCACCTCGTACTCTCTCCCGGCCTCCTTCATTCTCCTTTCAAACCTTACATGTTTATGATCATTTGATTAACATCTGCCTCTGCGGTGAGAACGGAGTGCGGGCACTGAGTTTGCCATGCCCTCTGCTGTATCCCCAGTGTCTGGCACACAGTAAGGGTTCAGTAAATGTTTGTTGAATGAACGAATGAGTGATCAGAAATCCTGCTCGGTAATTGCATATGTCTTTGCTTAATAAGACACAGGGGAAATGAAGACATTACCATCTAATACGTGTGATTTCTCTGGGAGGAAAGAATCGTTGCCAACATGAGCCCATGTGATGTTTATAAATAATTAAATGGACCCTTGATGGTGAAAAGTGAGGAACTCTTGGAGTCACACTGTCTGGCTGAAATTTGCTTTTGTTTGCTCTGGTTTAATGCAGCAATTTCAAAATTTGCATCTGTTTCTTCCACCTGCTAAATTCCACGGACTAGATCACATCTGTGTTGCTTTAGCTTCTTAGAAGAGGTATTCAAGTCAAAATCTGTCCCTAACCTGCCTCTCAGATAACTACTGATGTGTTCCTTCCTTCCTACATGGAAGCTTTGTCTCGAGGATGTGTGTCTCGCACCTTCCACTTGTGTTCCCTTGGATTTCGACACGGGGATACCTGTAATCACAGGCACACAGGCATGCATACCTGCACGTGTATGTGCACATGTGTGTAAGCACAAGGGAAGGCACTGAGAGACAGGGCTAGGAGGATGATTTCATGCGTTTTCTGGGGCATGAAGAAGCTATTCCTGTGGGAGTGGTGCTGGAATTGGAGTCAGGCATAAGTCAAGAAAAGAATACACAGTTGGTCATTGAAGAGCTGGCCCTCTTGCCACTAAATAGAAGAGAAACTACACAGAAAGTCTGAGGGGATCTCTCTGTGATGACAGAATCAGAGATGGTGATAGGGAAAAGCAGTGATTCTGATTTTTGTACTGGGCCACATGGCAGCTCAGGGTAAGGAAGATCTCCAGCGAACTCTGTGTTCATCGTTCCAACTGGAGATGAACTTCCTCATGCCCGGTCACATCAAAGTCTCCTTTCTATCATCAGGGACTACATCAGGGAGAGTCTTGCTGGGTGATTGATGCCTGGTAACCCTTCCAGAAGTCCTTTAGTAGCAGAGAAAGAGAGGGTGGCCGAGATGGGTAACTGTCTCTTCTTCTTTTCCATGGTAAATGTTGAGATGGGAGGACATTGCCCAGCCAGGGACTGAATTTCCCACCCCCACCCTGCTACCCTTGCACTGACTTGGTGTGGTCATGTGACTTATTCTTACCAATTGAATCTGACAGGAAGTGATACATGCCACTTCTGCGCCAAGGCTTTTAGGAAGCCTGTGAGCATGTGTGTCTTCTCTGTACCTATTCCTGTTCTGCCAGTTGGATACAGATGACATCTAGGCCTCAGGAAATTGGGCCTGAGGTATGGGGGAATGACATCAGATGAAAGGATCCTGGTCCCCGAATGACCAGGTGGAGGGGAGCCACGTGCAGACTTAAACACCCTTCTAGGTATGTGAGCAAGAAACAAACTTTTATCACGTCAGACCATTACATGTCTGGGTCTGTTTATCATAGCAGCTTGGTCCACACTGAATAATACAGTTAGTGTATTAGTCTGGTCTGGCTGCTGTAATAAAATATCAGAGATCAGATGGCTTAAATAACAAATTTGTTTCTCATAGTTCTGGAGGCTGGGAAGTTCAAGACCAAGGCAAGGGTAAGGTAGATTTCATTTTGAAGTCTCTTCTTTTGGCTTGTAGGTGGATAGTATTTTGCCGTGTGCTCACATGATCTCTGCGTGTGTGTGAAGAGAGAGAGGGAGAGAACACGAGAGAGAGCATACTGAAATGTTATGCGTTTTATATTCTTTAACAATAAATCTTAGACACCTGTATTAGTTCGTACTCACTCTGCTAATAAAGACGTACCCAAGACTGAGTAATTTATGAAGGAAAGAGGTTTAATGAACTCACAGTTCCCCATGGCTGGGGAGGCCTCACAATCGTGGTGGAAGGCAAAGGGGAAGCGAAGGCATGTCTCACATGGCAGCAGGCAAAGAGGGCGTGTGCAGGGGAACTGCCCTTTATAAAACCATCAGATCTCATGAGACTTACTCATTATGACGAGAACAGCATGGCAAAGACCTGCCTCCATTATTCAGTTGCCTTCTGCAGGGTCCCTCCATGACACATGGGAATTATGGGAGCTACAGTTCAAGATGAAATCTGGGTGGGGATGCAGTCAAACCATATCCACACCCGTCCATGTCAGTACGTAGAGAGCTGCTTCTTTTCCACAGCCATGTCGCGTTTCATTAAATAGGGACCATAATTAATGGAAGCAGTCCCTCCTTGATGAATGCTCGAATTGTCTCTGTCCTTTTGTTGTCACAGACAGTGCAGTAAAGAATAGTCTTTTCAGGAGTGTAGGAATCACAATAGGACACAAGTCTAGAAGTGGGATTATTGGGTCAAAGGGCAAATGCATTTGCAATTTTCATGAATATTTGCTTCTCCCTTTTAAATCTAGTTTCTGGGAGGGTCCAAGGCCATGCACATGGTATTTCATTCCTTTAGAGGCTCCTACGACTGGTGGAAGTACTCAGCAGAGCTCAGAGTGTGGGCAAATCCTAGTCGTGGTGCCGTATCTTGCAACACTCCAGGGTAGATGCTGTGGTCCTTTCAGATTCCGTGCGTCTCTGCCAACCAGAGGCTGTGTGTCTGGGCTCTGCTCTCTTGTAACATGGTGCCCACTAGAGCTGTGAGATCTGAGCTGTACTTTCCACCTGTCACGTGGGGAATAGAGGCTCTCTGGCCCCCATTGATGGGTGGTGACACTGAAGTGAAGCAATGCATGTGGCAGAGCTGCAGAAGGTGTGTGCGTCAAAGGCGGGCTCTGCACTCAGACCATTTGGACTCCATCTTTTCTTAAATCTGAGCATGGACAGGTGTTTAACCTCTTGAGAAGATTTTAATATCTTTAGTTGTAAAATGGGAAAGACAATAACAATTCTTGTGAGAACTGTAGCAAATAGTGTAAGCAAAACACATAGCGCAATGAATGACACAAAGTAAGAGCTCAAAATATGTGCCAGTGTTAAATGCTCTTTGATGAGTCAGCAAGCACGATATGCTTCTCTGATTGGCATTGCATCTGGCCATATAACTTTTTCATGCTCTTCAGGTCTCAATCTGTGGTTGAATGATGTTTATAGGACACCAGCAAGTTCCTAGCTTTTGTCATATTTTCTCCACTGATCAACTCTTCTCGATGACAAACTGAAATAGTCATGACATACCTCAAGTGGAAGCTTTCAGCCCAAGAGTCATCAGCTCAAACACTAAATGAAGTCATAGTCTAAAAGGATGGTAAACTGATGAAGACAAAGTCCCCTACCTCTTTTAAGCTGTTTTTCAATTTGTCCAAACTAAGTGACATTTATACTGTGTCAGTGCAGCACAGAAAGAAATTGAGAGTACAACAATTTCTAGCAGATCTGGCTGATTTAGACAGATAAGCCTCAGGGATTGGTGTCCACGACGGATGACCTGGCTGTAGTTATGGTTCTCAGGGCCAGGCCGTCTTCATAGGGGTAGATGCAACCTTAATTGGTGATCTTCTTTTTATCCTCAGAATTTACTGGTGTGCTTGATGTATATTAGGCATTCAAAAAACACTTATGGAATGAATGATGAATGAGCCAATGAAGAGAAAGACTCCATTAGTGAATAAGAAATAGAAAAAAGGAGTAAATCTGTGTTTTGCAGAGGACCAGTTTTTGTTCTAATGTGGGCTTTATTTCTCTTTGGGGACCATCATTTCCTCTAACCCAATGTCAGTTTTATTTAGTAACCATGATTTATTGAGTGCTTCCTGTGTGACGGTCTCATGCTAGGAGCCTTGTGGGCTTATAAGGGTCGCCAATAACCTATGTGGTTTATTCCATTTTAAATTAGTAGATGTGTTCTCCTGGCAGGGATTGAGACGTCATAATAAGCTGTTTGACCCTGTAACAGTTGTGCTCCAGAATGATAATTGACTGTAAAAAATACAGCTCTGAATGTTCTCTGCCTATGAGGATCGAGGCGTGAAAATCATTACCAAATAGGAATTAGAGTGAAACACAAGGAGTCTACCCATGTTCCAGGCCTAAGTCTAAGGCCAAGCATTCCCCTACTGCCACATTACTAGTGAGGAGGGAGAGAGAAGCAGGCCAACGCACATGCCATTTCTGCTGCTTCGAGGATTTCGCCAGGTCCAGTGGCCTCCGCCTGTCCTTAGCCCCAGCCCCACTTCCTGCTCTTCTCTTGTCAATAGCTAAGTGCAGCCCAGGTCCATCCGTTTAAAGGCAGAGACCCACTCACCTTCTGAGGGAAGGCATGAGTGTATTCTCAGCTGCCAACTGACTTCTGACCTTGGCTGTTTAAGAGGGCTTGATAAATTGTATCTTCCATCTGTCATATGGGGAATAGAGGCTTAGGGAAAAGAGCACACATCTTATAACACAACCTGCTCATAAATGTGGCCTGATGTGAGCATCCTGCCTTCATATTCACAACGATTATTATGTTTTCTATTTAAATGACACCTGTAAGGATATGTTCCTTTTTATTTTTATTGTTCATTTATTCTTACTGTCCTATGCCAAAAACCATGCCAAACCAAATTTTCTGATTTGTAAAACCTCTGATTCAGGTCATGGATGACTGCTTAAAGACAGCCCCACCCCACTGCCTTTGCAGTGGGTATGTTTCCCTAACATAAAACAATCGTAAGGCTGCAGAGAATATCTCCCACCTACATGCATAAGTCCCAGGTGCAAAGGGAAGCATGCAGTTACGTCTCACTGAGGATGGGCTGTGCTGGCCATTGTGCCACGTGATCCATATGTATCAGCTTAGTTCTAACAAAATCTTTCCAAAAGGGGCCATTTTCTTATTTTATCAATAAAGAAATCAAAGCTCTGAAACACTGGCTCATAACAGACCATGCAGCTGGTGAGCGATGAGGAAGTGTTGATTCCTTCAAGGGGTCTTATATCATCCAAGGCAGAAACAGCAAACTGTGGGCCAGATCTGGCTTTGCTTGGCATACATAGTGTTTAAAAACCACCAACATTAATTTACTACATTTAAGATCCAGGAAATTTTACATGAAAATCTAGGCTTTGGATTTCTCTTGAAGAATATCTGGCCACAGCAGACCTGCACACATGTAGGGGAAAAATTGGCTGAAAAGTGGCTACTCTCTCAGGTGGAAGGAGCCCTTCCTAGATCACCAAGGCACCCTTTGACTGGATCTGTTCATTTCATCCACTGACCAGTCCCTTGGCCATTGGAGGTTAATAGGTTTCTCTATGAATAATGGTAAGCTATGTGGTGTGGACTAGGGCTAGTGTGGCAAGGAGGAAGAGGTAGATATGGCTGTAAAGGATACAGAGTGCTGAAGAGAAAGACATTTTCTAGAATATTCTGGAACCAGCTCAACCATTTCAAGCTGAGTCAGCTGTTCAAAGTTTGGATTGCTTGGGGTCCAATGCAGGGGCTGCGCTAGTTGATTTCTGAATTTCCCTCTAGTTCTGAGTTTCTCTTTAGATCTCGTCTCCCTCAGAAAACTATGCATCTCTTATGGCGACTGGGTTTGCCGTAATTGTTACTGAGAAGTGACTTCATTATCCAGGTCACTATTGAACAGCAATTTTCTGTTGAAGTTCACAACTCCAGGGTTCCATTTCCGTGGTATTCTACATGAAACGTGCCTCCTGGGTTGCGGAATATGGCAGCCGTGTGGCGGTGTGCACCATGGTTCTAGATGGCCACCACAGTAAGATAATCTTTCCTCAGGGTCTTCTTGTCTAGGACAATGATGTATGCTTGCAAAGGACCTATGGACAACTAAAGAAATGTGTCAGCCCTGTCCATGGAGTGCCAGACTCGAATACATGAAAAAGTATGGAAAGCAGGGACTGGTGTTTCACATTTGGGTGGGATGAGATTGACAGCTGTCGTGCTGCTCCTCACTCTCAAAAGGTGTCATGAAAAAGGCGTGTTTATGAGCTAACTCCTGCTGGGGAAGCCGGCCAATTGGGCCGGGGTCAGGAAAAGAAATGAAGGGAAGGAGGAATAGCAGTATTTTGAGGGAAAACAAATTTGCCTAAGAATTTTTCCTTCCATCTTAAAACAAATTCAGATGGAGCATTTCTTTGGGCATGAAGTCAGGTATTCAGCAACAACAGAAAAGGATTGCTCCTTCATTTTTATTGCCCTCAAATGGTTTTAAAAATCTACATACTGGGAGAAATTTGATGTGCAATGTACATGTATTTTCTGATAACCACACATTCCTTTTCCACTAGCTCAGGTAAAAATTAAATAAAATTTTTAATACAAGTATATTTCCAATTTCAAGTGCAAAAGAGAGCCAAGTCAAGGACTTCATGAAGAAACTGGGAGTAAGAATTTGCTCTCAGCTGATCCAGTCAGTGTCTCAGAGCCTTGCTGACCACTGGAAATGGACAGTCTAGGTAGGCTTTCAGTGGAATTTCGAGGTGCTTAGACCCAGGGATGCTCGCACATGCAGTGAATCGACGGACCCTGGGATTCTGCCAGACATGCTTTCCTGCAACACAGCAGCAATAACCTCGTGCAACCCATTCTCCAACCTCTTCCTTTCTCACAGACTCCTAGTTCTGCCATCTTCTGCACGCTATAAAAGAACCAGCTCATCGTTTGTCCCATATACGTAAGGGTACAATTGTGGGGAAATATAATGAATCCTGAAGAAAACATGAGTTTCGTAGTTATCAGTTCCCTGTCCCATTCCCTCAGAATGAATTAATTTTTTTTTTTTTTTTTTGAGATGGAGTTTCGCTCTTGTTACCCAGGCTGGAGTGCAATGGCGCAATCTCGGTTCACCGCAACCTCCACCTCCTGGGTTCAGGCAATTCTCCTGCCTCAGCCTCCTGAGTAGCTGGGATTACAGGCACACGCCACCGCGCCCAGCTAATTTTTTGTATTTTTAGTAGAGATGGGGTTTCACCATGTTGACCAGGATGGTCTCGATCACTTGACCTCATGATCCACCCGCCTCAGCCTCCCAAAGTGCTGGGATTACAGGCTTGAGCCACCGCGTCCGGCCAGAATGTATTAATATTTTTAAAGACAAAGGCTGCTACAGTGACATTTGTGAATCACCCTGAGAGCTTTTTATCTGGCTCTGAGCACACGGCCTGCATACAAGGGAAGCCAGAAGACAGATGTCTGGAAGCAGCTCTCAGCCAATCACTGAAAGGAGAACCTCAGAGTTCTCACTCCTTGTAAGTCTGCAGTGTGTTGTCCTTCACTGGCTCCCAGAATTCCCCACCACCCATGCCCTGGCTGCCCCAGCAGCGCCTCGATGACACGCGTGGCTGCCTGTCCTTCACTTCCCCACTCTGCTGATGTGTCCCAGATCACCTCCCAAATCAGCTACCCAGCAGCGCCTCGACGACACGCGTGGCTGCCTATCCTTCACTTCCCCACTCGGCTGATGTGTCGCAGATCACCTCCCAAATCAGCTACCCAGCAGTGCCTCGATGACACGCGTGGCTGCCTGCTCTTCACTTCCCCACTCGGCTGATGTGTCCCAGATCACCTCCCAAATCAGCTACCCAGCAGCGCCTCGACAACACGCGTGGCTGCCTGCTCTTCACTTCCCCACTCGGCTGATGTGTCCCAGATCACCTCCCAAATCAGCTACCCAGCAGCGCCTCGACAACACGCATGGCTGCCTGTCCTTCACTTCCCCACTCGGCTGATGTGTCGCAGATCACCTCCCAAATCAGCTACCCAGCAGTGCCTCGATTACATGCGTGGCTGCCTGCTCTTCGCTTCCCCACTCGGCTGATGTGTCCCAGATCACCTCCCAAATCAACTACTTGCACTCAATCTGTGTCTTAGGATCCACCTTTAGGGAAGCCCAAACAAAGATGTCTATCGAGAGAATCAAAAGGAAGCTCCCCAAGGAGCAGGAATTGATGATTCTGATAGCTATGAAAATGACAATTAGACCAAGCTGACAGGGGCAAAGGCTATCTGCGGCTGAAGGCAAACATCATATTGTATACTGAGCTGCCTCTTCAAGAGGGAGTGTGAATGGGACAGTTTCTCCATGTTGGCTGAATCTGGTGAGTTTGGGACTCTTTGTAACTACCCTGCCCCCACCCCAACCACTTTGTTGAAAAGGAGGTCTTCTATGTTTATTAGATATTTATAGAGGTCATGGTAATATTTTTGACATGTGAATGAATATATAACACCTAACAGAGTTCCCAGCACATAGTAGGTGCACAGAGCACTTGCTGAATGCCAGAGTGTGGAGCCCCACGTCAGATTTGTCTTTTCTATTACACCCCTCAGTCATCTGAACACATGCGTCACTATCACGTCCTCAGCCGTTTGAGCACGTGCATTACTGTTACATCCATCCACAACTTCCACCCTTCATCTCAACTGTCTGGTTGATTATTTTTCCCTCTCCAAATACGGCTCTTTGCATTCGCTCGTACTGACCCTCTTCTTGTCACAGTCACCCATATTTCTAGTTACTGAGGTTCTTTTGGCCACCGTCACTGTCATCTTATTCTTGCATTCCGTTCACTTCACATTCCCCACATTTTCCCTCAGGACACCATCTCAGCCCTCGCCAAGGCGCTGGCATAGCTCTTCACCAGGTAGGAGCAAGTTAAGAACCAGAACAGAAAATCATGTGACCTATTCCACTGCTTCCTTTTATCTCAGGGGGTTACACAGCCAAGGAACAGAAGGCTGCTCAAACTGTCTTAGACACAGGAGGCTGATTTGAAGCACCTGGGAAACTTCTTGCACTCTGAGTTCTCTCTGCCATGTGGGTCCTTGTTTCTTTGCTTCGGTAATGGCTGCACTTGCCTCTCCCTGTGGACCTGGAAATCTGCTCATTCACTGAGGCTCACAGTGAGCCACTGTGGCTGCCCTAACGGAGTTCCCTCACACTCCAAGACCAGCCCTTTGCATTCACAGACTCTTGGGATTGGCCCATTTGGTACAAGCGTCCACATCTATTCCAACTGCCTGTGGCTAAAGGCAAAGCCACATTGTGTATTGAACTGCCCCTTCCAGAGTGTGAGCGGGACGATTTGTCCACGTTGGCATGTGGAAGAGAGGAAAACAATTGCGCGTTTCTAGATTCCTCCAAAGGCCAAAACATCTCTGTGGTTAAGAGAGCACTCATAGGGTAGATTTTGGAGACTGCAGCATTTCAAGGCCTCATACCTTCTGGGCAGGCCTGCTCTGTGGTTCCTAGAGAAGACACAGCCTAGTCTCTCCAAATGTCTGTTGGAAACTTACTTTCTCTGGGAAGGCTTTTATTTCTTCATTGCTAGGAAAACCCAACAGTTTCCTATGGTTCCATTCTGATTTCAATTAGAATATTAATCAGCTGTACTCAGCGCAACTTTGGCTAAAAATCCACAATGCAGTATACTAAAAATTCCTAGGAACAGAGCCAGTTTAATTTGTATTAGACATTTGCCCCAGGATAGCATTAGGGACTTATTATTGCATGTCTTATGTAGCTATTATTATTATAAATGTGCATATTGTGCAAATTAAAATCACATTTCATTCAGGGAAAAAGCCTCTCTGTTTACTTGAGTCTAGTGACTGCTTCCCTGTTCCTAGAGGAATGAAGTGCTTGCAACACCTCCCACGGTAGATCTAGGAAGGAACTGCCTCTGGGACACTGTGCCACTTATAACTTCTGTACAGATGCAGTTGAACCACTGATGCAGGGGCTGTGCCGAGGGCAGAGAAGAGTAGCCGACGACGACCCTCACTGTATCTTCGTTTAAAAGGCTTTCAGCACCCACCCCCCTATGCTGGGGAAGTGCAGAATGCTGAGATACATTTGCTGGGGTCCCTAGCCCTCTCTAGACATCAGAAAAGGCCTGAAAGACAGGATATAGGAGGCAAGACCTGATGGCTGAGTAGGATTTAAACAAGGGAAGAGACTATGAATAAAAGTTCAGTATGGCTGCACTATAGAGGGTGGGGTGGGGATGGGCAAGACCAGGACTGGAGATCTGGGGTAGTGTCTGTAATGCAGACCTTGAGGGCTTGGTAAGAAACTTGAACTCTACCATGAGGAGAGGAAACAAGTGAAGCTTTCAGTGGAGGAGTGAGATGATGAGATTTGCATTTTAGTGGGATCCTCCTGGCTAAGATGTGGAGTGTGAGTTGAAAGGAATTAACAATAGAAGAAGAGACGGGAGGTAGGAAATCATTTTCATGATGTGAGCAAGAGCAGATGATGGCCTGGACTATTGAGAGTGGCTGCAGAAATGGAGAGAAGTGAATGGATGGAGAGGTAGAACTAGGAGGTAGAACTAATAGGTGGTGATGATCAGTTAGCCACGAGGTGGAGGGAGAGGCCAAGGGAGAATTCCACGTTTTGGTGCCATTTACTGAAATGAGAAATGTTGGGGGAGAGAAGCATTGTGGCGGGAGGGAAGGTGGTACGTTCGAAAATTGGATGTGCTGAGTTTGAAGGTCTGGAACACAGGCAGATGATGCTGTCTTGGAGGTGATTACATATATGGCTTCGCCCTTCAGAAAAAGAGACCAGGCTGGGGAATAAAGAATGAGGAGTCTCCACACAAGGAAGGTCTTCGAAGTCATGAATTTCACTGGAGTATCCCAGGACATGTCACGTGAAAAGGGAAGTCCCAAGATAGAGCTCTGAGCAAGAAACATCCTAAGGGCGGAGGGAAAGAAGCATGCAAAGGGGACTGAGAAGGAGTGACCAGAGTGGCCCTGGAGGAAAAGCAGGAAGCACTGGTGCCACGAAGCTCAGGGAGATGTGTAATGGAACTGGGCAGGCATAGTCAACCATCTCAGATGCTACTGAGGACTCCAACAAGACGGTTCCCAGAGGAGCTGAACTCAGTTCCCTCTGCCTGTCCACGGCCCCCGTGTCCACGCAGCCAACAGTTTCAGCCCCAGTTTGCGGTTGCCTGTTTACATCTTGCTTATCTGTCTTTTTAGCTTCAATACATCTTCGTAATTAAAAGAATTTTATGCAGTATTAATAGGTGTTCACAGTGTTGGTTCCTTTTTTTATTTTTGAACATTTTGATTAGAAATCTTCATCCAGAAATATATAATCATTGCTTTTCTGAACTCACTGTTATTATCATTATATGAATGTGCATTTATTTACATCTTCCTTTAAAATCATGGTTTTAAAATGTGGTTTCTGGACCAAAATCATCAATGTCGCCTGACACGGTTGTCAGAATTCTAAGATGGCCCCAAGACTGCTGAGTCCCTGGTGTACACCCCTGTTTAATCCCTTCTCTAATCCATTCTCTCTGAATAGCGGGTGAGTGGGACTTCTGAATGTGCTAGTATATTACTCCCGTGATTGCAGGATAAGGGGGAATTTTGCAAATGCCCTTAAGCTCCCTAGTCAGTTCACTTTGAGTTGATCAGAAGGGAGATTAGACTGGGCCCTTCTTGAAAGAATAGATTGAAAGCATAAAAGAAATTTCTTCTGTGGGTCTCGAGATAAGGAAAATTGCCTTCTTGTGAGAGGTCTTTGGAGGGCTACATAGCAAAGATATGAAGATGACTTTCAGTCCCTGGCTAACAGACAACAAGAAAACAGTGTCCTAAATCCTGTACACACAAGGAATTGAATTCTGTCAACAGCCACCACAGGAGCTTGGAAGAGGACCCTAACTTCCAGCATGGAATGTAGCTCAGAGCCATCTTGACTTCGGCACAGTGAGAACTTGAACAAAGAACCTAGTTTGGACTTCTGACTCATACAGTGGTAATCCGTTACTCAGCAAAGAAAGCTAATATACCTGGGAACTTGTTAGAAACGCAAATTCTGGGCCCCTCCCCATACCTGCTGAGCTCTGGGGGAGGGGGAGTATCTAGAAACTGGATGTTAACAAGGCTTCCAGATGATTCTGATTCTCATTAAACCTCAAAAGTGTGTTTCACAGGGTCTTCTAAGGGCTAGGTTTGGTATCCAGGCTACAAATCTTACAGAGATGTCATGGCAGTGATTAATAATACAGTACAATGAACATGAACACGTAGGGATCACCTTATGGATGAAGCACTTTCAGAGACACTATCCTACTGAATCCTGCATCCTTTACCCCTTACAAGAGTGTCACAGTTCCATTTTATGGATAAGGAGGCTGAGGCAGAGCTGGGATTGAATTCAAATTTTGGATTTGTTGAAGTGGCAGTAGAATAAAATCTTGCCTCAGACAACACAGCCCTTATTAGTTATCTGTTGGATTTTGGAACATTTTATAATGTATCAGTGAAAAAATTAGTTTGTAGAGGACAAAAAGCTTGTGCTAGATTCATGTGACCCTTGGAGATCACCTCGTATTTTCTTCCTTGGGTTTATCAGACAGTAGAAGGAAGCTGCCCTCCGAGACAGACCAGAGCTGCCTTCACTTTCCACTCATGGACACTCATTGATTATTCCCTTCTGCTCTTGTGATGGGTGCCTGCCTGGTTGTAAAACCACAGTCATGGCTCCTGGGCTGGGGTGGTGGCTGGGAGCAAGATGGCAGTGATGAAAACCTGGGGAGCTCACTTGCTTTTGCCTTCAGTAACCCACCTTTAGAATGCATGCAGTGTATGTTCTCACTCATAAGTGGGAGTGAACAGTGAGAACACATGGACACAGGGAGGGGAGCATCACACCCAGGGGCCCGTTGGGGGGTGGGGAGCAAGGGAAGGGAGAGGATCAGGAAAAATACTTAATGCATGTGGGGGTTAAAACTTAGATGATGGGTTGATGGATGCAGCAAACCACCATGGCACATGTATACCTATGTAACAAACCTGTAACAAACAAATCTGTACAAACCCAGAACTTAAAAGTAAAATAAAAATTTAAAAAAAGAATGCACGCAGTGTGATATTTTCAGAGGTAGACACGCTGATGAAGTGAGGCTGTCTTTTGATTAATATAAATAAGATAACCCCCTCTGTGCCCTCTAGTAGTTTCTGGGAGGCTGAGCCTGACTGCACTTGTGACGTGGTAACCCTGACATTCACACTCATGCAGACCCACACCAGCCACCACAGAGGCTGCATAGTTAGCAGTCTGGCCATTGATTAGAGATGGCTGGACTGAGAATTCTGCCTGGTAATGTCAGTTCATTTGTGGCAACCGCCTATTATCCCGAACATCAAAATCGCCCAACACGATGATTCTTATTAAGTGCAATTATTTTGGTAAACTAATTAAAAAGCCACTAGAAAGGAGAGGGAGAGAGGGTGAGAGAAGCTGGGAGGGGGTGTAGGACACAGAGATAGTGAGAAAAAAATGACTGAGCTGAGGGCCACCAAGTGACTGCCTTTGGCAGGGAGGTGGTCGCATGGTTTCACAGTGAGTTAGAACTGACAGTTTTCACAGGAGAGGAGTCCAGCAGAAATACAGAATTTGGTTCAAAACATATCAAAGAGGAGTACAGACTCTTGTCTCAGGAATTAGGACATGCCAGTGCCCTGAGCAACAGTCCTGACTAACCACCTACAGTGTGGGGTAAATATTTGAGAACACCTGCTTGTGGGCATTGTTGAGCTGGCATGGAGAGTGGGGCTCCTCAAAGGCCAGAGCAGCATGAAAGGAGGAACTGAAAGGGGCTGAGCAAGCACTAAACCTGGCCCTCACTCAGGCTTTTTCGGCCCAAGCACACAGGTCTTTGGCTGACAAGGCCTGGGTCAAGCCAGATGAGCTGTCTTGTACAAGGCCTCACCGTAACACTGGGACATCAAAAGGCTACACCCTCAAAGTCAGGCTGCATGAGACGTGAATCTGCCATGTCCAACAACTCTCTAGAGCTGTACTGTCCCATAGAAGAGCTGCTAGCCACAGGTGACTATCGAATACTTGCAATGTGCCTGTCATTGAGGAACTGCATATTTACTTTTACTTAGTATAATTTAACTTTGAATAGTCACATGTGGCTACTGAGTATTCTGTTGGACAGTAGAGAGCCTCAGGGCATACCAAGAGTCCCCAGAGACTCTTGGTCACACAGGTGGTGTTAGGGTCACACAGGTGGTGTTAGGGTATTGGTCATGTCTGCTGACATGATTATATAACATCCCACACTTGTCTGAGAGTGTGGAGCCGCAGGCAGGGAGCTCACCTGTCATTCCCACCCCTTAGGCCTCAGGGAAGAGAGTTCCAGGAGGGAATGGCAATCTCAGGTGGGATAGGGTGGCTACATGGAGAGACCATCTTAGTAAAGGGCTGTGGGGGCCCTGACCATGTGGGGATGCTCTGAGGGAGCCTTTTCTGCTGCTACCAAGGAACACCAGCAAATCCCACTTTAAGTGGTTCTGTTCCCTAGGCTCACACTTGTCATCCCTGGTGATAAACCCACTCCCTCAGGGGCAGGTTCACCATGTGCTACCTGCTGGGTTCATCGCAAGTGATCAGAGGGCAAGTGCCATGGCCAGGGTGACACAGCACTAAGTGGTGAGCACTAAGACAGGACCCACAGCCAGGTCTGGGAGCGTACCCAGACCTACATGCAAAACACATGTATGAAACTCCTACATGTTAACACTGGAGAATATCTAGATGGCCTTGGGTTTGGCGATGACATTTTAGATACCATAGCAAAGTCATCAGCCATGAAAGGAGGAATTGATAAGCTGCACATCATTTAAAAAAATTCTGTTCTGCCCAAGACATCATCATTAAAAAAACAAGCCACGGATTGGAGAATATATTTACAAAAGACGTACCTGCTAAAGGGCTGTAATCCAAAATATCCAAATAACTCTAAAAGCTCAACAATAAGAAAACAACTTTATTAAGAAATAGACCAAAGATCTGAACAGACACCTCACCAAAGATATACAGATGGCAAATAAACATGTGAAAAGATGGCCCACATCATATGTCATCAGGGAAATGGAAATTAAAACAAAAATGAGCTATCACTATACACATATTAGAATGGCCAAAATCCAAAACATTGACAACATCCAATACTGGCGAGGATGTGGAGCAAGACAGGAACTCCCATTACTTGCTAGTGGGAGTGCAGAATGAGGCATCTACTTTGTAAGACAGTTTGGCAGTTTCTTATAAAACTAAACATACTCTTATCATAGGATCCAGCAACTGTGCTCCTTGGTATTTATCCAAAAGAGTTGAAAACTTATGGCTACACAAAACCTGCACATGGACATTTACTGAAGTTTACTCATACTTGTCCAAAATTGGAAGCAACCAGCATATTCTTCAGTAGGTAAATGGGCAAATGCTGATACATCCAGACAGTGGAATATCATTCAACATAAAAAGAAACGAGCTATCAAGTCATCAAAGGACAGGAGGGAGCAAATGCAAGTCACGAAGTGAAAGAAAGCAGTGGGAAAATGCTCCGTACCGTATGCTTCCGACTATATGACATCCTAGAAGAAGAAAAACCGTGGAGACGCTAAAAGGTCTGTGGTTGCCAGGACTTAGCAGGAAAAAAGGGATGAATAGGTGGAGCACAGAGGATTTTTAAAGCAGTGAAATTATTCTGTGCGATGCTACAGAGGTGGATGCATGCCATATGTTTGTTCAAATCCATGGACAGCACCAAGAATAAACCCTAATGTAAACTATGGACTTAGGGTGATAATCATGTGTCAGTGCAGTTTCAACAACGGTAATTAATGGACATCCCTCAACATACTCTGCTGAGGGATGTTGATAATGGCTTTGCATTTATAGGGGTAGGGGATATATGGGATATATTTATAGGGGTAGGGGATATATGGGATATATTTATAGGGGTAGGGGATATATGGGATATATTTATAGGGGTAGGGGATATATGGGATGTATTTATAGGGGTAGGGGATATATGGGATGTATTTATAGGGGTAGGGGATATATGGGATATATTTATAGGGGTAGGGGATATATGGGATATATTTATAGGGGTAGGGGATATATGGGATATATTTATAGGGGTAGGGGATATATGGGATATATTTATAGGGGTAGGGGATATATGGGATGTATTTATAGGGGTAGGGGATATATGGGATATATTTATAGGGGTAGGGGATATATGGGATATATTTATAGGGGTAGGGGATATATGGGATGTATTTATAGGGGTAGGGGATATATGGGATATATTTATAGGGGTAGGGGATATATGGGATGTATTTATAGGGGTAGGGGATATATGGGATGTATTTATAGGGGTAGGGGATATATGGGATATATTTATAGGGGTAGGGGATATATGGGATATATTTATAGGGGTAGGGGATATATGGGATGTATTTATAGGGGTAGGGGATATATGGGATATATTTATAGGGGTAGGGGATATATGGGATATATTTATAGGGGTAGGGGATATATGGGATGTATTTATAGGGGTAGGGGATATATGGGATGTATTTATAGGGGTAGGGGATATATGGGATATATTTATAGGGGTAGGGGATATATGGGATATATTTATAGGGGTAGGGGATATATGGGATATATTTATAGGGGTAGGGGATATATGGGATATATTTATAGGGGTAGGGGATATATGGGATGTATTTATAGGGGTAGGGGATATATGGGATATATTTATAGGGGTAGGGGATATATGGGATATATTTATAGGGGTAGGGGATATATGGGATGTATTTATAGGGGTAGGGGATATATGGGATATATTTATAGGGGTAGGGGATATATGGGATGTATTTATAGGGGTAGGGGATATATGGGATGTATTTATAGGGGTAGGGGATATATGGGATATATTTATAGGGGTAGGGGATATATGGGATATATTTATAGGGGTAGGGGATATATGGGATGTATTTATAGGGGTAGGGGATATATGGGATATATTTATAGGGGTAGGGAATATATGGGATGTATTTATAGGGGTAGGGGATATATGGGATGTATTTATAGGGGTAGGGGATATATGGGATGTATTTATAGGGGTAGGGGATATATGGGATGTATTTATAGGGGTAGGGGATATATGGGATGTATTTATAGGGGTAGGGGATATATGGGATATATTTATAGGGGTAGGGGATATATGGGATATATTTATAGGGGTAGGGGATATATGGGATGTATTTATAGGGGTAGGGGATATATGGGATGTATTTATAGGGGTAGGGGATATATGGGATATATTTATAGGGGTAGGGGATATATGGGATGTATTTATAGGGGTAGGGGATATATGGGATATATTTATAGGGGTAGGGGATATATGGGATATATTTATAGGGGTAGGGGATATATGGGATGTATTTATAGGGGTAGGGGATATATGGGATGTATTTATAGGGGTAGGGGATATATGGGATATATTTATAGGGGTAGGGGATATATGGGATATATTTATAGGGGTAGGGGATATATGGGATGTATTTATAGGGGTAGGGGATATATGGGATGTATTTATAGGGGTAGGGGATATATGGGATGTATTTATAGGGGTAGGGGATATATGGGATATATTTATAGGGGTAGGGGATATATGGGATATATTTATAGGGGTAGGGGATATATGGGATATATTTATAGGGGTAGGGGATATATGGGATATATTTATAGGGGTAGGGGATATATGGGATATATTTATAGGGGTAGGGGATATATGGGATATATTTATAGGGGTAGGGGATATATGGGATGTATTTATAGGGGTAGGGGATATATGGGATATATTTATAGGGGTAGGGGATATATGGGATATATTTATAGGGGTAGGGGATATATGGGATGTATTTATAGGGGTAGGGGATATATGGGATATATTTATAGGGGTAGGGGATATATGGGATGTATTTATAGGGGTAGGGGATATATGGGATGTATTTATAGGGGTAGGGGATATATGGGATATATTTATAGGGGTAGGGGATATATGGGATATATTTATAGGGGTAGGGGATATATGGGATGTATTTATAGGGGTAGGGGATATATGGGATGTATTTATAGGGGTAGGGGATATATGGGATATATTTATAGGGGTAGGGGATATATGGGATATATTTATAGGGGTAGGGGATATATGGGATATATTTATAGGGGTAGGGGATATATGGGATATATTTATAGGGGTAGGGGATATATGGGATGTATTTATAGGGGTAGGGGATATATGGGATGTATTTATAGGGGTAGGGGATATATGGGATATATTTATAGGGGTAGGGGATATATGGGATGTATTTATAGGGGTAGGGGATATATGGGATATATTTATAGGGGTAGGGGATATATGGGATATATTTATAGGGGTAGGGGATATATGGGATGTATTTATAGGGGTAGGGGATATATGGGATATATTTATAGGGGTAGGGGATATATGGGATGTATTTATAGGGGTAGGGGATATATGGGATGTATTTATAGGGGTAGGGGATATATGGGATGTATTTATAGGGGTAGGGGATATATGGGATGTATTTATAGGGGTAGGGGATATATGGGATGTATTTATAGGGGTAGGGGATATATGGGATATATTTATAGGGGTAGGGGATATATGGGATATATTTATAGGGGTAGGGGATATATGGGATGTATTTATAGGGGTAGGGGATATATGGGATATATTTATAGGGGTAGGGGATATATGGGATGTATTTATAGGGGTAGGGGATATATGGGATATATTTATAGGGGTAGGGGATATATGGGATGTATTTATAGGGGTAGGGGATATATGGGATGTATTTATAGGGGTAGGGGATATATGGGATGTATTTATAGGGGTAGGGGATATATGGGATGTATTTATAGGGGTAGGGGATATATGGGATGTATTTATAGGGGTAGGGGATATATGGGATGTATTTATAGGGGTAGGGGATATATGGGATATATTTATAGGGGTAGGGGATATATGGGATATATTTATAGGGGTAGGGGATATATGGGATATATTTATAGGGGTAGGGGATATATGGGATATATTTATAGGGGTAGGGGATATATGGGAAATCTCTACTTTTCATTTAATTTTGTTGTGAACCCAAAACTACTCTTTAAAAATATCAATTAAAAAGTGCCAGTTTTGGCTGGGCGCGGTGGCTCACGCCTGTAAATCCCAGCACTTTGGGAGGCCGAGGCGGGTGGATCATGAGGTCAAGAGATCGAGACCATCCTGGTCAACATGGTGAAACCCCGTCTCTACTAAAAATACAAAAATTAGCTGGGCATGGTGGCGTGTGCCTGTAATCCCAGCTACTCAGGAGGCTGAGGCAGGAGAAATGCTTGAACCCAGGAGGCGGAGGTTGCGGTGAGCAGAGTTCGCACCATTGCACTCCAGCCTGGGTAACAAGAGCAAAACTCCGTCTCAAAAAAAAAAAAAAAAGTGCCAGTTTTAATTGTTTCCAATAGTGTTACTAATATTTACAAATAGAACCTTTTATGCTATTTAGGGACAAATCCGAGTATAAGGAAAGAATGAAAGCATCTCATTCTTTTAAAGACACTGACGTAGATCCGATACCAGAACTTATGTCTGAACTTGTATATGCATGTGTAGGAGCAGAGAGTACATGGAAAGTCTCTGTATCTTCCACTCGATTTTGCTGTAAACCCAAAACTGCTGTAAAGTAAAACTGAATAAAATGAACTCAAAATGGGTCATAGATTTAAATCCAAGAAATAAAACTTTTAGAAAAGAACAGAGGAGAAAATATTTGGCACCTATAATTTGGTGAATAATTCTTAGACATGACACCTAAAATATCTATGAAAGAGAAAAATATATTAGATGTTATCAAAATTTTACCTTCTCTGTGGAAGATCCTGTTAGCAGATGACAAGGCAGTAACATGAAGAAAATACTTGCAAACCATGTATATGACAAAGGACTCCAATAAAAAATATGTTTAAAATTTCTTAAAACTCAGCAGTAAAATCACAAACAATCCCATTAGAAAATGGGCAAAAGGCCTGAAGAGACATTTCGTTGAGAAGAATATACAGATGGCAAATAAGTACATGAAAAGGTGTTCAGTACCACTATCCATTAGGAAAATGCAAATTAAGATTACAATGAGATATCATTATACAACTATTAGGACAGCTAAAATAAAAAAAAAAAATTGTGACTATCCCAAAGACTAGCAAGGATGCAGAGAACTCACAAATTGCTGGTGGGAATGTAAAATGGTACAGCCAATCTGGAAAATATTTGGCAGTTACTTAAGAACTAAACATACACTTACAGAACAACCCAGTGAACACACTCCTGGGCATTTACCCCAGAGAAATGAGACTTATGTCCATATAAAAACCAGAACATGAATGCTTATTGCAGTTTTATTTGTAATAGCTGAAACCAGAAAACAACCAAAATATTCTTTAATGTGTGAATGGCTAAACAAATTGCGATGCACCCATACCATGAAATACTAATCATCAATAAAAAGGAATAAGCTACTGATACACACAACTTGGATGGATCTCAAGGGTATTATGTTGAGTGAAAAAAGCCAATCTCAAAAGGTCACATACTGTATGATTCCATTTATATAACATTCTTGCAATGACAAAATTATAGAGATGGAGAACAAATTAGTGGTTGTCAGGGGTTAGGAACGATGAGTGGGAGGAGGTGGGTATGATTATGAAGGGTTAGCATGAGGGATATCTCCATGGTAATGGAATAATTCTGTACCTTGATTGTGATGGTGGTTACAAAAATTTATACATGAAACAAAATGATGTAGAACTATATATATATACACATCGTACCAATGTTAGTTTCCTGGTTGTGATAATGTACTATATTTATACAGCAAGTAACCATTAGGGGAAATTGAGTGAAGAGTTCATAGAACCTCTCTGTATTACTTTTGCAACTTCCTGTGAATCTATAATAATATAAAAATAGTTTTTAAAATGAAAGAAGTAAAACACTATACTGTATGAGTTTATATTGATACTGTCAATTCAAATTTAGGATTACAGAATAAATTTCACTGATCTGACATCTATTTCTCCTTTCCCTCATACTGAGTATCCTGATTCTCAATGACACTGTCATAAGTTACCCATTTTCTTTCTTTTTTTTCCCCACAACATATGTCCAACAGACTCAGGATAATAATACCAATATCTCCGCCAACAGATGATTATTTAAAACAACTGAAGAATTATCTTGCAGTTATTTCTGTCTTTAGGGAATATCCTACTAGAGATGCACAGGTAATTTAAAATTGCTTAGAATATTTTTTCTTTGGAGGCTATGCTACCAATGACTATACATTTTTGTTCATATGTTTAATTTTGCTTTTGCTTTTAAGAATTGCTTTCTAAATATTCAATTTTGTCCTACAATTATGTAAGTTTTCACATGGTTTTAAGTGAAATCCTCAAGATTAGATATATTCAAAGAGGCCTACATTTTATCCCCCTTATCCACATCTATCTATAGGCAATCATGTAAAAATCATATGGTTTATTCTTCTATTTAAACATATTCATCTTCAAGAATGGCTTAACACATGCAAATCAATAAATGTGATTCACCATATAAGCAGAATTAAAAACAAAAACCATATGATTATCTCAATAGATGTAGAAAAAGCTTCTGATAAAATCCAACATCCCTTCATGATAAAAACCCTCAACAAGCTAGGCATTGAAGGAATGTATCTCAAAATAATCAGAGCTATCTAAGGCAAATCAATAACATCATGCTGAATGGGCAAAGCTGGAAGCATTCACTCTAAGAACTGGAAAAAGACAAGGATGTCTACTCTTACCACTTCTATTCCACATGCTACTGGAAGTCCTAGCCAGAGCAATCAGGCAAGAGAAATAAATAAAAGGCATCAAAATAGGAAAGGACAAAGTCAAATTATTCCTTTTCACTGATGATATGATTGTATATTGAGAAAACTCTAAAGATTCCACCAAAAGATTCCTAGGCCCCATAAATGACTTCAGCAAAATCTGTAGATAAAAAATCAACATACAAAAATCAGTTGTGTTTCTATACACCAAAAATGTTCAAGATGAGAACCAGATCAATAATGCAATCCCATTTACAATAGCCACACACAAAAAATACCTTGGAATACATCTAACCAAGGAGGTGAAAGATCTCTATAAGGAGAATTACAAATTACTGCTGAAAGAAGTCATAGACAACACAAACAAGTGAAAAAGAATTTTGTGGTCATGGATAGGAAGAATTAATATTGTTAAAATGTTTATAGTGCCCAATGCAGTTTACAGATTCAATGCTATTCTTATAAAATTACCAATGTTATTTTTTACAGAATTAGGAAAAAACCATTCTAAAATTCACATGGAACCAAAAAAGAGTCCAAATAGACAAGGCAATCCTAAACAAAAAGAATAAAGCCATAGGTATCACAACTTCATCACATTACCAACTTCAAACTATACTACCAGGCTACAGTAACCAAAACAGCATGGTACTGGTACAAAAATAGACACATAGATCAATAGAACAAGATGCAGACCCTTGAAATCAAGCTGCGTAACTACAACCAACTGATCTTTGACAAGTCTGCAAAAATAAACAATGGGGTTTTATTCAATAAACAATATGGGAGGAAACTGGCTAACCATATGCAGAAGAATGAAACTGGACCCTTACCTCTCACCATACAAAAATTAACTCAAGACAGATTAAAGACTTAAATGTAATCCTCAAACTATAAAAATCCTAGAGGAAAACCTAGAAAATACTCGTCTAGACATTGACCTAGTCAAAGAATTTATGACTAAGTCCTCAAAAGCAACTGTAACAAAAAGAAAAAATTGATGAGACCAGATGAAACTGAAGAGCTTCTGCCCAGCAAAATAAACTATCAACAGAGTAAACAGATAACCTACAGAATGGGAGAAAATATTTGCAAATTATGCATTTAACCAAGGACTCATGTCCAGAATCTATAATGAACTTAAATCAAGAACAAAACAACCCATTAAAAAGTGGACAAAAGACATGAACAAACCTTTATCAAAAGAAGACACAGAAGCAGGCAATAAACATATGAAAAGATGCTCACCATCACTAATCATCGGGGAAAGGCAAATCAA
This sequence comes from Callithrix jacchus, assembly GCF_049354715.1. Lineage (NCBI taxonomy): Eukaryota > Metazoa > Chordata > Mammalia > Primates > Cebidae > Callithrix > Callithrix jacchus. The sequence continues at coordinate 78,457,848 of NC_133518.1, forward strand.
AAGCACTGTGAAACACCAACCGTCTCGTGCCAGTTAAATGGCTATTATTAGAAAGTCAGAAAATAACAGATGTTGGCAAGGTTGAAGAGAAAAGGGAACACATATACACTGTTGGTGGGAATGCAAGTAAGTCCAGCTACTGTGGAAAGCAGTTTGGAGATTTCCCAAAAAACTGACAATAGAATTATCATTTGACCCATCAACCTCATTACTGTGTATATATTGAAAAGAAAATAAATAAAGACACCTGTACTTGTATGTTTATTGCAGCACTGTTCCCAATAGCAAAGACACAGAGTCAACCTAGGGGCCCATTGATGGTGGATCTGATAAAGAAAATGTGATACATGCACAGCATGGAATACTTCCCAGTTATAAGAAAGAAGGAAATCATGTTCTTTGCAGCAACGTGGATGCAACTGAAGGCCATTATCCTAAGCAAATTAATACAGGAACAAAAACAAATACTACACGTTCTCACTTATAAGTGGAGGCTAAACACATGTACATAAAGATGGGAATAATAAACACTGGAGATTCCAAAAGAGGAAAGGGATGGGGCAAGGGTCACAAAACTACCTATTGGGTACTATGTTTACTACTTGGGCAATGGGGTTGTTAGAAGCTCAAATCTCAGCATCTCTCAATATAACCATGTAACAAACCTACACATTGACCCCTTGAATCTAAAATAAATTTAAAATGCATCTTATTTACATGAATATGCATCTACACACATATCTTTACCACTTTTTAGGAATGACACAAACTTGAGTACATTGAAATTGCTATTCAAATATTTATCCTGGCAGTGGCTTCTTTATGACCTGCAGAACTATTCCTTGTTGACAGCTGCATAGCACTCCACTGTTTGGATGTACCAAATGTACTCAGTAAGTTTCATGCTGATAATTGTTTGCACTGTTTCCGGTTACCTGCTGCTGTGGGTAGCATGGCAGCAAGTAGTCATTTGCATGTATCTTTTCTTACTTTTGCCAGTGTAGTCTTGGCATAGATACCCAGAAGTGGGATGGCTGGACCAAACAGTAATTTTTATAGATATATGGACTACTTTTGATTTGTCAAAAAGAAAGCCCAGTGACACACGAAGATGGAATGTGGAATTCCACCTTCTGTGGAACTTAACTCTGTGAGGATGACCGTGAATTTTGACACCCTTGGTTCTTCTTCAGGGTAGTGGGATGCTCCTATGGTGTGGACCACAGGGTCCCCACTGTGAGATTCGGAAGGTGAGGCTTCTGCCTGCCCCACCCCCAACTCCTGGATAGTTTTGGGACAGTGAGCTGAATCAGGTGAATATCGCTGGTGGTGCCAAGGAAGACCCCAGTCATCCCTAGGACCTCCTTGGCTCTCTGGCCTCCCTGGGAAGTGCCAGCACCACCTCTGTGCTGCTCTTTAACCACCTCGTGACATAACAGGACTCCTCTGAGTCCCAGGCATCGCACTCCTTCAATCTACCCACCCTAGGAAATGAATGCTCAGGAAAGTTAAAGTGAAAAGCAAAGGCTTCTGTTTTAAATCATTACTATCAAAACACAATTTGACATTTGAAGCTATTTACGAGGAATACCTTAATAGCAACACAAGAGCAACTCTGCTTTGTCTACTTCCAAGTCTGTTCTCTGCAACAATTAAACGGAGGCAGCTTGAGGTTGTGGAGGAAACCCTGGTGTCTGGGACAAACCCTGAAGGGCTTTGGGAAAATCGCCCAGCCTATCTGGGCTTCAGATTTCTTATCTGTAAAATGAGGACTTGGGGCCAGCTCCAAATTCTGTAATATTAGGATTTAGTAATGTTGGAATATGGACTGTAGAAATGGACCAGGACAAAGTGGGTGGAAGGGATGTACATTAAACATTCTGTAAAAAGAATTAGGGCTAAAGGAAGGAAGATTTGGTGCTGTCAGAGAATCTTCAATTAAGGATTGCTTCCACTTCTGCTTATTTTCTTCTCCAGTGCCTTGCAGTCCTCTCCAGCCAATTTACAAAATTCCCCTCTGTGCTCTGGGGAGGATTATATTTCAATAGGAGCAACATTTGATTATCTGGAAGAGCTTAGCAGGGACCAGTGGCCGCCAATGGTGACAGTGACTAATGGAAGAGCTGGGCCAGCAGCATGTGATCGCAGATGAGTATTGTGTGTCTGTGCGTCCACCCTTAGTTAAATCGAAGGGTCCAATTTGGTCTGCTGAACACACATATTTGTGGAGGCTTATTGAACACAAAATTAATTTAGGAGACATTAATCTAAAGAGAATTCGACTGACAGCAACAGCAATGGTGTTTAATGGAAGACAAAGCCAAAAAAAAAAAAAAAAAAAAAAAAAGAGCCAGGCCTGCCACAGTCTTTTCCTTTGTTGAGAAAATATAAGTATCCCCAGGGCTTTAATAGACTCTAATCCTTTTTCTTGAACAATTTGGCCTCTGCATAGATCAAGTGAGCAAAACAGAGTCCTGAAGAACGCACGATCTCAGGGAGAAATGTCCTGAAGTCATGCTGGTTTCGGAATGAGAAGCCGTCTGCCCACCAGCGCACCTTCTCTTTCCACTTCTGCTTTCTCGTATGTACGTTTGGGTTGGGATTTATTTACATTAATCTATGACCTTGCTTCTCACAGTATGGTTCACAGACCAATACCACCAGCATCAGCTGGGAGCCTATTAGAAACGCAGACTCTCGGGCCCTGCCCCAGATCTGCTGAATTAGAATCTACATTTTAACCTGATTCCCAGGTGATTTGTAAGCATGTTAGAGTTTGAGAAGACCTGTTTCCTAAAGTTTTCTCCTTGAAGGGTAATTGGAACAATCTAACTTCTGATAACGCAGAGAACCGAGAACTGTCTGGTAATTGTCCCATCTACATTGTATGACTAACTGAAGAGTTGTGCAGAAAGCTTGGGGAAAAAAAATGGAGAAGTACAAAGGAGAACACAATCACCTGTCATCTTGTGAAAGTAATTTTAGGGTGTGTCCCTCCTGTCTTTTTCTATGTGTGCTTGTGTATTCTTTTTAAATACAAAATTCATTCATTCATTCATTCATTCATTCATTCATGCAATAAACACTGAGCACTTAGTAGGTACTGGGTGCTGGGGATCCCGTAATGAACAAGACTGGTATAGTTCATGGGGAAACCAATATGCAACCAGGCGAGACATAACCAGTTCTGTACCATGGACTGGCCCCACCGTTTCCCCTTCCCAGTCTCTGTCTTCTTGACCCCTATATCCTTGTATCTGACCCATAGTTCCAGAGAGATAGTAATGATTTCCCCTAAGTGGCCCTTACTGACCTTCCCCTCATTGACTTTCCTTCGAATCCTTCTTTCTTTAGGTCTTGTTATGGCTGAATCTGGAAACCAACATTCTCAGCAAACTGACACAAGAACAGAAAACCAAACACTGCATGTTCTCACTCATAGGTGGGTGTTGAACAATTAAAACACATGGGCACAGGAGGGGAACATCACACACTGGGGTCTGTTGGGGGGTGGGGGACCAGGGGAGGGACAGCGGGGGGCAGGGAGGTTGGGGAGAGATAACACTGGGAGAAGTGCCTGATGTAGGTGACGAGGGGATGGACACAGCAAACCACCATGGCATGTGTGTACCTAGGCCACAATCCTGCAAGATCTGCACATGTGCCCCAGAACTGAAAGTACAATGAAAATGAAATGAAATTAGCTAACAGTCATGGAGTGCTTACAAAGTGCCAGGTGCTGCTCTAAGTGCTTTGCACGTATCATCGCCAGTCCTTGCAAGAATCCTATCAGGGACTGTTATTATCATTCGTATTTTACAGTTTAAGAAACTATCCAAGGACACCCAGATAGTAACTGCCAGTCAGTCTCCAGGGCCAGAGCTAGTATTAGGCTGATACAAGGATTCATTCTAGAGTGTTGATGAATAATAACTAATATGTATCTCATCTGGGCATTTAGTCGGCAACTGCCAGAGACCAGACAATTTACTTGAATTCAAAAGAATGAACCTCTGATTCTGATATTTTAGGAAGCGAGGATGGTCACTGAAGTAAAAAGATGTTAGAAGATGATCTTGCATGTATGCCCTATTTCATATCATTTCGTTTTCAGTGTTGCTTTTCTTGTTCAGTGTTTTCTTGTTGCTTTCTTTTGGCTATATGGGAACCTCCAAAAATAAGCTCTTTTATAAATTTAGCCTCTTGCAACATTGTCTATTTTAAATTCCCAGCCATCCAAATGTTTGCCCAGAAGCCTCCTACTCATCCTTCAAGACTCAGCCCAAAAGCTTCCTGCTCCTCAAAGTCTTTCCTGCAACATCCAGGCCGAGTAGACCTTTCCCTCTCTGTTGTGACATCTCTTACACGTCCTCGTGCTAGGACTCTGAGTGCGTGACTCGGTCTTTCCAAGTCTCAGACCCCTCATCTGTAAGATGGTGATAATCACAGAGTGTACGTGATAGGACCGTGGTGAAGTAATACAGAAGATGTGCTTGGCTCCACAAGTGACATGCAGAAAACACTCAATACTGGCATCTCTCTTGTCTCCATCTCACAGTGCAGAATTTTATCTTATTTGCATGTCTCTCTTCCGTCTTTGACTGTTTCAGAAACGAGAACTATGCCTTACTCATTTTTATATCTCTAGGAACTAGTAAAGACCCAGAATTGGCATTCCATAAATAAAAGCAATAGCTGGAAAAAAAATCAGGCAAATAATGTTAGTAGGCAAGAAATTATATGTTATTAGGAAAGAAATGAAGACAAGCATTTTATTTATGATGACATCTAATGTTCTCGGGCACAGAGGTCGAAGAGGACACTGTGTACAGAGGGTGTGAGTAAATATTTTACATGTTTCTCAAAGTTTGACTTAAAAATCCTGATAAAGTACCTCCACTGATCTTGCCTGTCTCCTCATATTTGTGGCCGTGGTGAGTGCTTTGGTGTATTACTCAGTGTCAGTCTTTGTAATTATAGGTTTAAAGAGGCTCCATCATTAGTTTAGGAGTGATTTAAGCTGATCAGTGAATTGGATAATACCTAAGAAAGAAAGTTAAAAGGATCCAGTACCAACTGAGAGGAGAAGAAAAAAGCTTCAGAGCAAATCGATATTACTAAGATGATGAAAAATTATGTGTGTGTGTGTCTGTGTGTGTGTGTGTGTGAGAGAGAGAGAGAGAGAGAACACACACAGTAATTTTACACATCCTAAATTACATTTGCATTGATTTCGGTGTAGAGACCCCTCAATTCCTTACCATAGACAAAGTGAGGGGGCTCTGGTAGTTTAGGGCTCTAGATTTGCCAAAAGGGCTTTTGAACTGATATAAGGAATTTACATTTAAATAAAGAAGGCTCTTTTGAGACCGTCTTGAACTACGTTACCTTCTTCTATGTTATAGAGAAAGGCTTAGCGGTAGCCGCTACCTAAATCTATTTTTTAAATTTTTTGATTAAAAAAAAATCCTGGTTAATGAATTTCTTTAGGAATTTTATGCAATTTTATGAACAGAAAACAACTACAAACAAATTCCACAAATTTCCTAGGTTATTATTAGCAAAGGAAGACTATTATTAGCAAGCAAAGACTAACAATGGCTTGGAACAATTTTAGACCCCTTAAGATGAAACAATATCAATAGTTGCGATAATCATCTTAAGATTGAATTTCTCCAAAAGGCTCAAGAATAATTATCTCCCAGCTTCTGATTGAGCTCTTTGGCCTCCTCTGACTGACAGCAGAGCTTGAAATGGACAAGGTTCCCTCCAGATGGCCCTTTTGACATAGCATCTGCAGCCTCTGAAAGTTGGGGTCATGCCCATTCCCCCAAATTTTGTTACAAAAGGGAGTGTTCTTGGCTTGCAGCTAAACTGCATGCTTAAGCTGTTTCTTTTGAATTTGTTTTTCCTCTCAGTACAACGTTAATTTCCTTTGCTGGCCACTGTCCTGAGTGACCGATGGGACATGAGAGATGTTTCGTAACTGCTGCCTGAGCTAGATCCAACATGGCAGTCTCATTTTCCAGTCAGTGTAACCAAGGTCCTCCCAACACTCTCAGCCACTGTCCGCTGTTCCTAGATGTCCTGAAGGGGCATGGGGAGAGGGCTGCAGGCCAAGTTAACTGCAGAAAAGGCGTAGGCTCCGGATCATTGCTCTGTCAGAAGGCTGCCATTCCAGGTCTCATGCTTGGGCTTTTGGTAGAGGAAGAGAACAAAACTCATTCAGTTATTAATTCATGCTTCGAAGCAGTGAGCACTGCATTCCTTCTTCATTCTAGGCTTTGACCCAGTTGCTGGAGACATAAATGTACACAAAGACACAGCCCCTTCTGAGAATGAGCAAAAGGGCAAAGAGTGACAAACAGACGTGTAAAAAAGTAACTGTGGCCTAGTGTGTGGCAGTAGGAGAGATAAGTGACGGGGAGCTCCCCAGACTCTTATCAAAGGGAGTTGTCGATTATCACTCCAGCCATTAACTGAACCCTAGAACTGGCTTTTCTGGGAAGTGATTTCCTTTTCTTATGGCAGAATATCAAAGGGGCATCTACAGCCATGTCAGCTGCCTCTTAGGGTTGTGGGATGGCAGCTCGGGGGACCGATTGCAGGGGGTTACTTTACTCCCTAGGACAAGACTGTGGAGGAGAGAGGGCAAAGCAGCCTGGGGTGGAGCCTGGAATTTCACCCCTCCTTTGCTCTCCCTGCTCTCTGGCTTTAGGAACCCTCTCTCCGGTTACGTAAAATCGGCATAATTTGCACAAATGTTTCCAAATGCCTTCTAAACATCTAATGAAAGCCTGGCAGGCCCAGGCCTCAGCTCTCCCCTCGCCCTCCAGCCCTCCTGCATTCTTGGATCAATTAAAGACAGTTCCACCAACTCCATTTCCCACATCGAGAACTTAAATGTTGTTCTGGACCATTCCTTCTTTTTCATCTGTCCCTTTTGATTTGATGACAAAGGCTGTGATTCCATCTTCTCAACTTCTCTCAGATCCACGTCTTTCTTTCTCCACCAGTCACTGATGCTTCAGGTCCTTCCGCCTGGTCGCCTCATTGTCACAATAGCCTCATCATCAGTGTCTGACTCTTGTTTTACTCTCTGTGTACTCCCTCTCCCCAAGTCTTCCTCTACCCGTCTACCAGAATGAGCTTTCAAAAAATGGTTTTGATATTTGTCAAAGTACTATGTAGAGTTAAAAATACCAAATACAAGTCTATAGTCACTGGTCTCTATTTTTTTTAAATCAAAAAAGCTTTGGAAACGAATATTTTGATACTTCTGGCACCAAAGCTCATTCTGGTGGCAAAACCTGACCTAAATTTAGTCTCATTGCAAAAATATTGTGTTGATTATGGCATGCTTCTCCACACCTTGATGGGAATAAGTATGATAAGTATGTGCGTGATATTCCCTCTTAGAAATCAGAAAGTGTCAGAACTCTGAACCGCATCTGGCTCAATGGATTCAAGACTGTGGATTGTAGGTGTGTATTGTGAATACTCAGCCCTCATTCCACTCCCCAGAGGCAGCTCTTCAAACCCTTTTACCTTTTAAAAATTAGATTTCTTTCTTTATTTCAAATAGCATGCTTAGTTTTATATCTTGATTTATAATTTTAGACATTCTAGTGTGTTGACTTCCTATTATAATTCATGACGATTTGATCGTCTCACATCTCTCTCAACTGTATTCGTTTGCTGCAGATGCCATAACTGAGTACCGCAGACTACGTGGCTTAAGCAACGGAAGTTTCTTTCCATCCGAGGTCGATGTCTTAGCAGGGATGCTTTCGTTCTGAGGCCTGTCTCCTTGGTTTGTAGATGGCCATCTTCTTTCCATGTCTAAATGTGGTTTTTCCCTCTATGTGTCTTTGTCCTAATCTCCTCTTTTTTTTTTTTTTTTTTTTTTTGAGATGGAGTTTTGCTGTTATTACCCAGGCCGGAGTGCAATGGCACAATCTCAGCTCACCGGAACCTCTGCCTCCTGGGTTCAGGCAATTTTCCTGCCTCAGCCTCCTGAGTAGCTGGGATTACAGTCACGCGCCACCATGCCCAGCTAATTTTTTGTATTTTTAGTAGAGATGGGGTTTCACCATGTTGACCAGGATGGTCTCGATCTCTTGACCTAGTGATCCACCCGCCTTGGCCTCCCAAAGTGCTCTTGTTACCCAGGCTGGAGTGCAATGGTGTGATCTCTGCTCACTGCAACCTCTACCTCCTGGGTTCAGGCAATTCTCCTGCCTCAGCCTCCCGAGTAGCTGGGATTACAGGCATGGGCCACCATGCCCAGCTAATTTTTTGTATTTTTAGTAGAGACGGGGTTTCACCATGTTGACCAGGATGGTCTGGATCTCTTGACCTCATGATCCACCCGCCTCGGCCTCCCAAAGTGCTGGGATTACAGGCTTGAGCCACCATGCCTGGCCTAATCTCCTCTTTTCCTAAGGACAAGAGTCACTGGATGAGGACCTACCATTATGACCTCATTCAACCTTAATTATTCATACTTCCTTAAAAACCCTATCTCCAAGTAGCCACGTTCTGAGGTTCTTAGGGTTGGAAACCCTAAGAACATATGAATTTCGGACACAATTCAGCCCCTGATAGCAACTGCACTTTCCCCTATTTGGTTTATGTGTTTATACAATTTTGATTTATTCAATAGTCAAAGTTTATATTATTAGTGGTACAAACATTGTTCATTGCAGAATACAGCACGCTATTATATTTCTTTCTTATTTTTTCCCTAGAGTTAACAATTGTTCCTTTTTCCATTTGGTAGCCTTCTGTGTGCATATGTTTAATTTTTTTCTTAAATGCTTCATTCGATCTGTCAGTCATTAGAGGCATAGGAAGAGCTTCTGGTTCTATGGGCATGTTCCTCCTGAAACGGTCGCTCTCTGCAGCTGCTGCACAACTGGTGTCCCTTTTTCGGATCCGCTCTTTCTTGGGTTCCACGTTTTCCTTTTTCTTCACTTTTTACCTCATTTTTACCATTAATGCAAGGAACCTAATAACTTATACCTGTGCCTTTTCTAAGAAAGCTCCCACAAAAAGCAAATTTGAGGGAGCTTTCTTAGAAAAGGCATGGAATATAAGTTATCAGGTTCTTTGCATTAATGAAAATTATTTTATATTCACACATGATTGCCCAGGCATAGACTTGCAGATTGAGAATAATTTCTCCTCAGAAGTTTTCAGCGCAGTCCTCCTATGTCTTCTATGTTTCACTGTGGCCTTTGCAAACACCTGTTTCTATTCCCTCTGGATGCTTTGGAATCTTCACTTAGTCCTTGAGACGCTGACATTTTACAATAACAGCCCTTGCATTCATCATGGTAGGTTGTTGGTGGACCTTGCGGGTTGTTTGCCCATTTTTCAGTTCTGGTTTTTTCTTTATTTCTTTGACAATTTCCATTTTCTGTTTTCACTTTCCGTAACTCCTACTATTCAAATGTTGCACCTTCTGGTATGATTCTTCAACTTTCTTTCCTCTTTTCTGTCTCCGTTTTTGTGTTCTGCCTTTGGAGAGATTTTTAAATGCATGTTGCTTAATTCCCCCCAAATACGTCTGTTTCTTCTAAGCACCTGCTTTCCTTTGGTTTTGTTCTTTCTCATCTTGTAGGATTTTGTCAATATTTCTTGATCTATGGGGGATGAGCATATATTTAGGAGTAAGACACCCAAGGGATGAAATAACTGATTGAATGTTCTGGTAAGATAGAGAGGAACCCAAAAATGTCAGTATCTAGGAATCTTTTCCTTCGAGGCATTCAGTTTCTCAAAGGTAGTATCCATCTCTTGCCTGGGGTTTATAAATGAATAATTAGGGAAGAGTGTCAACGTGTGCCGGGTTGAGGGGGACTGGGAATGGGAAATCGTTTTTCAGAAGATAGGTTTTTGGTTTTGTTTTTTGACTTACCCACCTGTTCGTAACCATGTATCACATTTCTAAGCCTCCTCCCTTCTTGAGGTCTTGAATTCTGAAATCCTTGATTTTAATTCATTCAAAGACCAAACTCCCTTCTTTTTGAATGGGACGGAGGGCTCGAAGCATAACCATATAGTTTACAGATGTTTTCCTCTGCAGGTGCCGTATCTCCTAGCTTCGGTTGGACTGCCACCTCAATGACCACTCCTGTAATGACTTCAGTTTTAAATAATTTGTCGATATTCTTCTGATATCTCTCTTTTATGAGTCTGTACATTATAAAATCTTTTACAAAAAAGTAAAACAAGGAAGCGGAGGTGCACGCACATGATAAATACTTTGGATTAAATTGGCAGTCCCACCGGAGGAGTGACCTTTCTGGATGACACAAAACAGATAAGTGGCATAATCAGATTTTCTTTTAGAATGTTAGCTTTGGCAGACGCTTAGGTAGACAGGCAACTGTCAGTCACCTCTCTGCTAACTGCTTTCTGATTTGCAAAAACTCGTTGAAATGCGTGCCTCTGTTAGAGGCTCTGTGGAGATTTTAAAATGAACTCCAAGAGCTCTACTCATCAGCCCCTGCCTCCACCTCTTCACTTGGAGATGGCTGTGCCCTTCCTTTGCTTTGCCATGCTGTACTTTGGATGCGTCTCTTGCTTAACAAAATGTATTATTGGTCCTCCTCTATTGTTTTCTTACAGGCTTGTGAGCTTCGTAAGGACCGAAATTAACTTCTCTCTGGCGTTTGATCCCTACGTTAGTACCTGACATATTATAGGAGCTCCATACTCTTTCTTGAATAAATGATAGCAAAGCAACTATAACCTTCCTTCTTTTTTGAGAGGGAGTCTCACCCTATCACCCAGGCTGGAGTGCAGTGGTGCAATCTCAGCTCACTGCAACCTCTGCCTCCCGGGTTCCAGTGATTCTCCTGCCTCGGCCTCCCAAGTAGCTGGGATGACAGGCATGAACGCCCAGCTAATTTTTGTGTTTTTTAGTGGAAATGGGGTTTCGCCATATTGGACAGGCTGGTCCCGAACCCCTGAGCTTGTGACCCACCTGCCTTGACCTTTCGAAGTGCTGGGATGACAAGCGTGAGCCACTGTGCCCGGCCTATAACCTTCCTTCTTAAGCTGGTCACCCAGCCCAGATATAGGCCTTGAGATGAAGACTGGTATGCAGGTGATTTGTTAAGAAACTGCTTCTGGTAGAACTGGTGTGCAGGTGGGAAAGAAAGACAGGGCAGGGAAGGAAGCCAGCAAAGCGTGTAATGTTGGGCAAAGACAGCAGCCACAGCTTAATCCTAAAGGAGAACTCTGAAGTGTAAATTATCCCTCAGAGTTTGTCCAAACCTGAGGCAAAGGAGCTAAGTTTCCATGGTCTAGCACCGTCTGTTACTGGTTAAGGTCTGATCTGGGATAGAGTAACCAGCCGCCTTAGTTGGTCCAGGACTGAAAGTCCTGTGGCCCAAGAAACCGCTCAGTCTGGGGAAAGCCTGGACATGTCATAACTCAGATACTTCCAGCTCTCTTTGCTTGTGGGAAAAATAGTATCCGTAGCCCAAAGAAAGTCCTTAGAAGAGAGAAACAGCTGCAGTCATTAGATACTGTGGGAGGAAGGATGGTGGCTCTGAAACCTGTCCACATCGAATCCCTGCAACCTGTAAATGCCTTATCTTAATGGATTGCTTGAGTCCAGGAGTTCAAAACTAGCCTGGGCAACATGGTGAAATACCACATCTATAAAAAAATACAAAAAATTAGCTGGGCATGGTGGTGCACACTTGTAGTCCCAGCTACCTGGGAGGCTGTGATCATGCCACTGCACTATAGCATAGGTGACAGAGTGGAACCCTGTCTCAAAAAAAAAAAAGACCTGGCAGATGTGATTAAACTAAGAATCTTGAGGCAGAGAGATGATCCTGGGTTATCCAGGTAGGATCGATGCAATCGTTATACATGAAAGAGGGAGGTGGAGGAGTCAGAGAAGACGTGATGACAGAAGCAGAGTTCGGAGTGATTTGATTGCTGGCTTTGAAGATGGAAAGGGACTGGAGGCAGCCTCTAGAAACTGGAAAAGACAAGAAATGGTTTTCTCCTAGGTCCCCTAGAAGGAACGTAGCCCTGCCAACATCTTGAGTTTAGCCCTATGGGACCCATGTGCGACTTCTGATTTCCGGAACTGTAAGATAATAAGTTTATGTTACTTTAAGCCACTAAGAAGGTGCAATTTGTCACAGAAGCAATAGGATGAATGCAAAGGCAAAGGCTTTTTGAAGCTAAGGGAGGTGAACAGGGAATCAGTAAAAGGGATCTGAGGGGGATCTGGGCAGCGCCCCAACAATGCTTGCTCCCTCCAAATCAGAAAACTCCATCAGAGAGCCAAAGCTTTGAATCGTGACTACTGATTTAAAGTTTTGGCTCTCTGATGGAGTTTTCTGATTTGGAAGATCAGAAGTTGACCATCAAACTAGGGAACTATAGCTTAGAGATTAAGCCATGGGATCTGGAGTTTGATGCCCATTGAGTAAGTCTTGACTTTCAGCATTTTTAAATTCTGTGAACTTGGCATGTTACCAAAGCCTCTCTGAGCCTTAGTGCTTCACTTGTAAAATTGAGATAATAACAAAACTCAAAAGCTATTTAAGGATTAAATGAATATGCTTGTAAAGTGCCTGGCATACAGTAACATCTCAATGCAGATATGACTGGAAGCACAGGGGGACTCCGTCTCTATTTAACTGTTGCATTCTAAAGCCAGTCTACGGTAAAAATTAAGATTGGTGGATATGAGGGTTAAAATGACTTAACTTGCTCAGGAGGTACCGTATACAGGGCTGAGCGTTCACAACCTTGTAAATAGGTACATCTGAGGGTTTCCTCCTCACCGCAATAGAAACCATATAATTCTGAGTCCAAGTACAAAACCACGTGCTGGTATTTTCAATGACCCGGCAGAGGGAGGGAGCCGCTGAACTGAGAAATGGTCTACTCTTTAGATTAGCATTTGTTTCAATCCATGGTTTAGTTGAAGGGTGACTTTCACCTTCATTTGAATTTGCTCTTTTTCTGAGATCTTTGTTAAGCCCAGCAAAGTCACCCATGGTACCTGTGCCTGCCTTCTCTTCCCAAGGTTATCTTGGGGTATCTTCCCAGCCTTTTGATATGCTAAGCAGTCATAATTGGAGAGAGTTTAATAAACAACCATTAAGTTGCTCTTAGACATGTTCAGATTGGTCTAACCAGTAGCTATCTAATAATTAATGAAGACCAGCCATAACTATAAAGCCATGTAGTGTCCCAGATCAGTTTCTGCCAGATCCAGAAAGACCCCTACAGACCCCTTCGGCCATCAAGGTGGGTGATCACCTGGGGACTTTTATTCATTTCCATTAGAGAGCAGGGGCTGAAACTCAAGTCAGCGGATGTGAAAGCTTTTAAACAGCTCTTCAAGGAGGCCAAAGCCATCGATTATATCGGGGGTAGGACTCATCGAGAGGCCAGGTATGTGGTCAGCCATGTCCTCCCTCTCTCCCCGACCAGGTCACACAACACAGAGCTGTCGGATATCCTAGCAGGGCTTTCCTCTATATTTCAGGGATGCTGCTGTTTGAGCTGACTCTTAAAACTTGGAGCCTTTTCCTCTGGGTGAAATGGTGAGAGAGAAGGGGAGGAAGCCAGGGGAGGGGAAGGAAGTCTTTGGCTGAGCTGCCTGGTGCTTAGTGAGGAAGGGAGTGGGTGTGGGCGAGCTTGCTTCACTGTGAGGCCCTGCCAGCTCCTGGAAACACTGCTGCTCTTTCTGAAAACCCTCCCTGAGGAGGACCAGTTAAAACAACAAAAAACATCAATCAAACCTTATGGGGTTATTTTAAGGCCAAAGGGAAAGTAGATGGGAAAGTGGGTGGGCAGCAGTGGGAACTCGACCCACCTCCTCCTGTCCCCCTCCCAGAGCCTCAGTCCTCAGCCTTTCCTCCCTCCCCCAGCCTCCCCAGCCCCATCTGCATCCGCTGAGCTGGAACCTGGCTCACCCTCCTTGTTCTCCAGATGAACTGCCCTGTCTGTGCCTTGCCTTCAGCGGGGCCTGTGGGGATGGAGCTGTGTTTGCCTTCACTGTGTGTTGAACTTGGCAGGTACAGACACATCTCATTCCAAGTCAAACTACCACCTTTCAGGAAGGAGGGCTGGGCCTGGAATCCACGGCTTGGGAAGGGCCCTGTGTACAACCACGGACCATTGGAAGTGAATATTATCCTTCTCCACCACCCGCGCCAGGCCTGCCACTGGTCATGACCCAGAACGGAAGAATCAGGCATGTGGGGCTGAAGGTCACCCTGCAGCTGGCCTATCAGAGGAACCTGAAGGGCTGTGGGCAGTAAGAATGGGGGCAGCTTCCCGGCCAGAAGTTCAGGCAGCCCCAGCGAGTCATCCGTTGCTTTAGACAAATAAGAGTCTGTTGGCCATGCTGATGCCACCTGGGCACATACCTGAGTGTGCAGAGCCAGCTTAAGAATTAGATCGTGTTTCCCAAGAGCAAACCCTCCTACCGGAAATGTCTGGAAAGGCAATGAATGTGTTCAGGAGGTTTTCTCCCTTTGTCTACGGTTCCCTGCAGCTGTCATCGGATTGGCTCTCCTACGGAGAGAAGCCTCTTACCAGGACTGGAGAGGCCAGCCTGCAGATCAGAGAGGCAGAGAGACCTTCCCCACACTGTTTCTCATTTGACAGTTGTTTCCAGAGAGTGAGGTCCTTTGTCCACTCCACCAGTGCCTATGACTCTCTAATAGGTCAGAGTAGAGGTCTATATGTCAGCTCCACCACATGCTGCTGTGTGACCTGGGGAAAGGACCAAGCCTCTCTGTGCCACAGTTCCCTCACCTATGAAATGGGGATATTTCCAGCTACATAAGTGTGAAGGTCAGAGGTGGTAACGGTTGGAAAGTGTTTACTTGGCTGCTATTTTAATCATCCCTTGTTCGGATGTTCCAGAATTTTCACATTCTCTTTTTAGCTTCATAATAGTCTCATGAGGTAGGATGGGCAAGGATGATATAAAATTAATTACATTTTATGTTAAAAGTTTGAAGGGTGGGCCGGTCGCGGTGGCTCACGCCTGTAATCCCAGCATTTTGGGAGGCCGAGGCGGGTGGATCACGAGGTCAGGAGATCGAGACCATCCTGGTCAACATGGTGAAACCCCGTCTCTACTAAAAATACAAAAATTAGCTGGGCGTGGTGGCACGTGCCTGTAATCCCAGCTACTCAGGAGGCTGAGGCAGGAGAATTGCCTGAACCCAGGAGGCGGAGGTTGCGGTGAGCCGAGATCGCGCCATTGCACTCCAGCCTGGGTAACAAGAGCGAAACTCCGTCTCAATTTAAAAAAAAATAATAATAAATAAATAAATAAAAAATAAAGTTTGAAGGGCTTTGCCAGTGGAAATAAATGATATTGGCAGCTCACATCTGGCACAGAGAAAATGACCCCAGCAGTTTTTGCCCCCATGTTGGATATGTTTTCTATTTGTCTAGTAATCATATTATGAAACAAAAAACTCCAGAGTAGGTAGATAAGGTTGTACATTTTTCAAGATCCTCTGGGCCACCAGGGGTGAGCAATCTGGTGTGGGGCAAAGAAGTCTTCTCTACAAGTGATGTCTAGTAGACAGATAATGTAAGACACTATAAAACATACTATAAAGACAACATAATTAAAATAAGGTAATTTTAATTTCAAATTTTCTTGTGGAATTTTAAATTTTCTTGTAGAAACATCAAAAAATTTCCAAAAGGACAAAATTAATTTTTATGATATATATTTTTAATTCCATAATATTAAAAATATTACCATTGCAAAATGTAACCAATATAAAAATTATTACTTCATATTCTTTTTTCAGACCAAGTCTTCGAACTCCCGTGTGTATTTCACACTTATAGCACACCTCAATTCCAATGCTAAAAAAATGGGAAATTCTTAATCTGTATTTCAGTTTCACAAACTGTATTGTTGCCAGAATAGATTCATATGCTCAAGCGTTTCCACATATACTTAAAAGTTTAGGCCGAGTATGGTGGCTCACGCCTGTAGTCCCAGCACTTTGGGAGGCCGAGGTGGGTGTATCACAGGGTCAAGAGATAGAGACTAGCCTGGCCAACATGGTGAAACCCTGTCTCTACTAAAAATACAAAAATTAGCCAGGCGTGGTGGTGTGCGGCTGTGGTCCCAGCTACTCAGGAGGCTGAGGCAGGAGAATCGCTTGAATCCAGGAGGCGGAGATTGCGGTGAGCCAAGATCGTGCTATTGCACTTCAGCCTGGTGACAGAGTGAGAGTCTGTCTCAAAAAAAAAAAAGTTTAACAAAAATGGAATCACATATCAGATTTAAAATATGTATTTACGTTAATTAAAATTAATAAAATTTGAACTTCAGTTCCTCAGTCACTCTAAGTGACATTTCAAGTGGTTAATAAGGACAGTACAGGAGAAGTATCAGCTAGGCTGTTCTTTTGTCCAGGTGTATTTTGATACTTAAAATTCTCTTCAGTAACTGTTTATTTGCCAGAATGTTTTCAATACGCGTCTAAAACTAGCCAGTATGCTCAGTCTACCCATTTAACCGGTCACACTGCAAGGCGGCGTGAAAAACGGACTTCTGTCAGCCTCTGGGCACTGTGAATGAGTCCGAGTGACATGTGGCCGACACAGTGACTGAGGGAGGCCTCCAGTGTCAATTCATATATTAAATAAAGTGTTAATTTCTGTACTGTTTAGATAAATAAACAGAAATGGATGATCTAACGTCCCACGCTCCTGTGGGTCACCTTGTACACCATGCTTGAAAGATCATGCTTGGATCCCGTTACCATGGAGCTTTCACCTTTCCCTGAGCTGGGGCTTTCATCCTAGACTTTTGGGGAATAAGTAGTGTCTATTCTAGGGCTTTTTCTTCTGACCTCCTCTCTTCCCCCCACAGTTCCTTGGTTTTTTTTTTTTTTTTAAACACTATGTAATATATTCATTTATTGGGTTTTGTCTTCAAATTTTTTCTTTTCAAGAGACAGAATTTTTCTCTGTCTTCCTGGCTGGAGTGCAGTGGTGTAGCTCACACACTGCAGCCGTGAATTTCTGGGCGCAAGGGATCCTCCTGCTTCAGCCTCCAGAGTAGCTGGGACTACAGGCTAACACCACCAAGCCTGGCTCATTTTAATATTTTTGTAGAGATGGGGTCTAGTTATGCTGCCCAGGCTGGCCTTGAACTCTTGGCCTCAAGCAATCCTCCCACCTTGGCCTCCCGAAGTGCTGGGATCACAGATGAGAGCCACCATGCCTGGCCTGACTTTTGATTAAATGTCATCTACAGCAAAAGCAAAAAACCCCAACAAAGTATTTCCAACAGAATTCCCCAAAGGAGGGCCACGTTTTCACCTTAGAATTTGGCCCACGTTTGGTCTTTGAGGATAAATTGTACAGTAGTTGTTCCCTATCACTCAGATTTGCTAAATACTTCGGCACTCAAATAGGACAGCATCATGGGAACTTGTACTTAGGTTTCCAGTGTTTTCCGCATTCACCGTGAGTTCCTACGAACCGCACATTTTCGGGAGTAGAAGTTCCCTCCTCTTTGTGCGTGGGCGATTTGTTTTTGTATCTGCTCAGAGTTCAGGGCTTTGGGGGGCTGGCCTCCCGTGTCGTTGCTTAGCAGTGTCATCCTGGCTTGGTTCTGCGTGGTCCGTTTCTTCTCCACATTCTCTGAGTGCCCCTCCTCACTCCCACCACTTTTATTTTTCTCTGAGTGCCCCTCCTCACTCCCACCACTTTTATTTTTCTTTCTTTAGCTATTTTGCTGCTTAAGTCATCTGAGGTGGAACTTTTGGAGTCCTTGGCTTTTTGTGGAATGTTGACACTTATGACCTAAGGCAGGAGGAGCTGCATTTTCCGCGCTTTTCTTCTCTCCCACGTCCCTCTTGAGGAGGACCCAGATAAAATTATCTGAGGGAGAGAAAGGATTCTTGGCAAACTGTCAGAATTTCCTTCTTCCTTTTGTCTCTAATTGTATAAACAGAATATTCCAGAGCCCTGCAACGCTGTTTCCCGTAAATGCCTGGTGAAGAATACATTTTCCTGCAGGGACATTTCTATCCAGGCTCACCTGGGCTTCTGACACACTGGTGACTCTAGCTCGGGTGCGCTGGCCCCCGCTCAGAGGCTGAGGCCCCTCTTGCAAGTTAAGTGGCCGAGGTCTTGTTTCCAGATTCCATAACTGGCTTTATTCCCCAAGACTCTAACATTGTTTTATAAACCAAGAGGTAACTCCTTACTGCTCCTGCTGCTTTTCCCTTTTCAGTTCCTCGATTTAAAATGTATATTATAAAATATATATATTTTTTCAGCTTCAGTTGCAGCTTTACCTTCCCAGGGAAGACACTCTCAGCTGGCAATGGTTGAGCCCCACTTGGTTTTTTTTAGAAATTCTCTTTTATAAACACTGGTCCAGGGTCAGGATTTGCACAAATCTTTATGCATAAAGACTCCTCTCTGGCTTGGGATCATGAGCTCGTCCTCTCTGGGATTCCCATGATCTTCCCCCGACTGCCCGACTCCAGTCACCCTATTGCCAAGAGGCAGAGCAGGGGCAGGGCAGGAGGGTGGCAGTGGGACCGGCGTAACGGACTAGAGCACCCGGATTTCCACCAACCATGCCTCAACCTCCCATCTGCTTTGTAAAAGGTTTTCTAAGATTAATTATTAGTATTTTTAAATAGTCATATTTTTATTTATAAATAAAGGCTATTGTTGCTTTTTTAAAATTTATAACAAAAGACTATTGTGCTTCTTTCCCATAGCAGCCTGTAGGCTACCCACCATCGAAACTGGAGGTGGGTCAGGCAAAAGAATAAGTGAACATTTTCTCCTCATTCAGCAAATGCTGGTCTAGAGGACACGTATGATCTATAATACATACATATATAGTAGGATGTACTCCACACACTCAGCACATGAAATACATACGCTGTGCACACAGTACATATACTGTGCATACCCACCATAAATAATTGATATATATATAATTGCATTATTGTATATGGTGTGTGTACTAATCTGTATGTATGTGTGTATATACAGTATGTATACATTGTGTGTGTATAAATATATATATATATAAAACAGGAAGATCACAATGTATTCACACGAGTCAGTGTAGTGTTATAATTAAGAAAGATAGTAATTGGATAGGAACAGGAAAATCACAGAAGAAACATGAACAGCTAATAAAAGTAAAAAGATTCAGCCCCACCAATGCGCCTGGGTTAAGGTGCTGCCTCAGCTCCACGTCTACTCTGTTCTTCTCTGTTGTGATGCTGGGGTTGAGATGCTGCGAAGCGCAGTTCTCCTGTGCAGGCTGACTCTCCATTGGCTTCAGCCAGAAGGACCGGAAGGTAGAGGGAGGGCCATGAGATCTGCCCTTTCCTCTGCACCTCAGACGACGACACTGGCTCCTTTCCCCAGACGCCTTCCACATGCCGTCAGCTAACCTTGTCACCCTTAGCAGTATCTGCCACATTAGGCAAGGGCTCTTTTTCTGCATGCGAAGTCCTAGTATTGAAGGCCTCTTCTCCAACCTCCTGAGCTGCCCACACCATCCAGTCAATGAGCCCGGTTTTATAGTCTAAACCCTGGCTCTAGAAGCTTCTAACTTCCAGAGCCACAGACTCTTTCTTTTGTTTCCCCAGCCTTGAGGGTGAACATGCTCCCTGCGATTGCTGCCTTTACCTTACCTCCGATTTTCCTAGGCCTCTCCAGCATCCGCTTACACAATTACCTATATCAAAGTCTTTCTGACAAGATAAGTAGATGGGCTTCTGTTTCCCGGACTAAACAATGGTTAATACAACAACTACTGTGAGAAACGCAAACAAAACAAAACCACCACCACCAAAACCCTAAAACGACATGATATCCATATATCCATCCTCTCAACACAGCCTGAGTTTTGGAAGGCTTGTGGCCCCGTCCTGTAGGCTGGGGATCTCTATTTCAGAGATGCAGCCTTGGAGTCTACAGGGCATGACGCATGGTTCTGCCACCTCTGCCCCGAGAGTCCTCATCCCTGGTCACTGGCCCCATGCCCAGGTGGGCCTTTCCCTGCAGTTCTGCCATCTATGTTCACTCCCCTCACTGAAAAGCAACAGAGATTTCACAAACCTTGTTAGCGCCTATGAAAGCAGTTTTCAGCAGGATATGGGGATTGCCCCTCTTCTAGACAGGTGGTCCTACAGTTGGAGTTGTCGACTCTGTCACTTAGTGCTCAGGTGGCGACTTGGACTCTCACTGTACTGAGCAGTACTGACATTTCCAGGACTTAGGGTTCTCTCTAAATTACCTCATTTCTGGTATTATGTTATCATACCAGCTTCTCAGGGAATATCACACCCACGTGGCAGTTGTAGCCGTTATCTTAATATGGTGTATCACTTTGGCAAGGTATAAATCACCTGTTCATTTTATTCTTTGGGACAATCCTATCAGGTAGATACAGTCATGCATCAAGTAACAACAAGATTATTTTCTGAGAAATGCATTTTTAAGCAATTTCATCATTGTGTGAACATCAGAAGGTTTTACTTACACAGACCTAGATGGAAGGGCCTACTATACACCTAGGCTCTATGGGACAGATGCTAGTTCCTAGGCTACGAATCTTTATAGCATGGTACTGTACTGGACACTATAGACAATCATAACACAGTAGGAAGTATTTGTATATTAAGACATATCTAAACATAGAAAGGTACAATACAAATATTGTATTATGCTTTTATGGAAACACCTTTTATATGCAATGTTTCATTGATCAAAACATAGTTAGGCAGCACATGACTGTATTTTTCTCCATGAAATATGTGAGGTCTGGGACATGGGTTGAATTGCTTGCCTGAAGCCCGGCATAGACGGTGTATCTTCAATAAGTAATAGTCAACATTACTATTATTGCTATAGGGTTTCATCAGAGAAGGCAGGTCCCATCCTATTTCTGTGAAATGGGAAGCCCTCTCCAGTCTAACAGGCTGACAGACCAGCACCTTCCCACTACAAGTGTATAAAGGTAAAAGCAGTGAAGGATCAGGGGAATGAGAGCTTGAGCCAGGTCCTGAGGCGAGGCTGGCACTAGATTTTCTAACCTTGGCAGCTACAATATAGTGCATTTTATATTGCGTTTCATTTTCAAGGGAGTTTTATGAAAAAAATAATGTATTTTAAAACAGGACTTTTTTTCAGGTAAAAATGAAGAAAACTAGGATGAGGTGGATATGTAAGGCTTTGGACATGGAACTGTGAGACCTTAGAAGCCAAGCTATCTGAGGCAAAGAATCCTTGAATGGGATGGCTCTGAGGCTGCTTTTGTGGCTCTCCTGACAAGCTGAGCTTTAACGACTGGAAATATTCTCCTTAGGGACATCTCTCAGTCACCGGGACCTTAGAGTATCTTGATCCCCATTTAACTTTTGAGAGTTTCCTAGTTCACTGCCTCTGAGGTCATCTCTCAATTTCGGCTTAGGAACTGGAAATTATCAACCTTGACTATCTCCCTACAATCTTCAAGGAATTCCTAAATTAATTTCCAACATCCTTTTCTCAACATGGAAATTCACCTTAAAGAAGATGCTCTATTTCTTTGGTGAGATTCTTCCCTTCAGCCCTTCTCTTCCCTCAAGACCTTCTCTCTTGGGTTCTATGCCGTGGATGGTGTTGCTATTCCACAGCTAAAGTTTCATGGGGTGTAACACCCAGTCTCGTTACATGATCAACTTATCCCAGTTTATCCAGGACTTTCCTGGTTTTTACAATAAAAAAAGCTTGTGTTTCAGGGAATCTCTCAGTTCCAGATGAGCCAAGATGACACTAGGATTTGAATGTTTATCTTCTCCAAAGTTTACATTAAAATTTAGTGTGCCTGTAATTGACAGGTAAGACCTTTAAGAGGTGAGTGGATCTAAAAGACTCTTCCCTCATGAATTGATTAACCCCTTCCTGGATTACTGAATGAATGAGTTATCATCAGAGTGGGGCTTGTGTCTCTATAGGATGAGGAAGAGAGAACGAATCTAGCACATTGAGTCCCTCACCATGAGATGCCCTGCACAGCCCAGGACTCTTCAGAAAGTCCCCACCAGCAAGGTGGTTTTTACCACTTGTGTTCCCTTGACCTTGAACTGTCCAGGCTCCAGGACTGTAAGAAATATTTTTCTTATAAATTACCTAATTTCTGGTATTATAAGACACAGACAATATACTAAGACAGAAAATTGCTACCGAGAAGTGGGGTCGCTGCTAACAAGTATCTGAAAATGTGGAAATGGCTTTGGAACTGAGTAATAGGTGGAGGCTGGAAGAATTTGCAGTCGTACTCTAGAAAAAGCCTAGATTCTTCTGAGGGCTTAGAAAATAAGAAGACTAGGGAAAGTTTGGACCTCCTTAGGGACTGGCTAAGTGGTCGTGACCAGAATGCTGATAGAAATATGGACAGTGAAGGTAATTCTTATGAGGTTTCAGAGGAACAAGGTATTAGAACCTGGAGGAAAGGCCATCCTTATTACAGACTGGCCAAGAACTTGTCTGCATTGTGTTCATGCCTGGGGCTTCATGGGATGCAGAACTTAAGAGCAATGCATTCGGATATCTGGTGGAAGAGACATCTAAGCAGCAAAGCGTTTAGGCTGCTGCATAGCTGCTTTTAACCCCTCACATTAAACTGTGAGAAGGAAAAAAAAATGACTTAAAGATGGAATTTATAATCAAAAGGGAAGCAAAATGGAAAGATGTGGAAAACTCTCAGCCTGGCCATGCGAAGAGTAAAATAATATTTGGGACAGAAAACCAAGGGTGTGGTCCAGCAACCGTTTGCTAAGGAGATCAGTACAGAGAGGTGAGATCACCAGAAGAATGGAAGAAAGACTTCAAAGGCATGTCAGGGATTTTCAAGGCTGCCCCAATCATTGCAGGCCCAGCAGCCTAGGAGGGCAGTGTGGTCTGGGGGTCAGACCCAAGGGTGCCCTCCACAGACTTGCTTCCCAGGATCTCCGATCCCTGCACTGCAGCACAGTGCTGCTCAGCTACACCAGTGCTGGCTCAAGTGGCCCCGCTGTTCTGGAGGGTACAAGATATAAATGTTGGTGGCATCCACATGGTGTTGATTCCACAGTTCCATAGAACGCAAAAACTATGGAGATATGGCAGCTTTCACCTAGGTTTCAAAGAGTGCTACTGAAACCCTGGGAACCCAGGCAGAGACTGGTCACAGGGCCATAGCTACTGCAGAGATCTGCCACTAGAGCAATGCCTAGTGGAGACGTGGGGTGGGGGCTGTCACAGAGAGTCATCACTGCTTAGTGGAGCTGTGGGAGCCGGACCATCACCGATACCTCACAACTGTGGGGTCATTGGTAGCATACAACACCCACCTGGGAAAGCTTCAGGTACCAAACTCCAACCCAAATGAGCAGCCATGTGGGTTACACCCAGCAAAGCCATGGGGATATGGCTGCCAAGGCCTATGGGGAACCATATCAGGGCCCTGGACTTCCACAGTCGTAGAAAAGAGACTAGGACAGGGAGAAGACTACTCAGGGCGATGACCTCATTTAACTGGACGGCTTCGTGAGCTTGGCTGTGGAGTTCTATCTTTATACACATGTGCCTGAGGAGGGTAAGATGGATAGGAAAAGAGGCCAAGATTGGGCATTTCTCGACCTACATGCTTTTGGATTCAAGGACCTTGAGAGGCAGACTGGGCCTCTGCTGCATATGTAACCATAGAATATGGGCATCTAGGACCCAGTGAGCTCCTGAACAAGGCAGGAAATTGAAGAGCTATTCAGGTGATGTCTACAACCCACAGAGAGTGCCCAGTTTCTGGTTTCTAAACCATATGGGACTTTCCAGGCGGGGCCGATGTAGAGTAGTCAGCAAGCCCTGAGCAAGTCACAGCGGACTTGGAAACAATCCTGATTGGACTGCCCTGATTTCTTGTCCAAAACCTTCCTAGGGCACTTTCCAGTTGCTTCTCATCTTCGCTGGGCCTGTTAGTAAACCATTTCCTGAGTGATTCACAAGCCACGTTGTCTCCTCAGTCAGTCTCCAGACTCTTTACTGCGTAGATTTAAAAAATAATAATACACTTCTGAAGAGCAGTTTTAAGTTCACAGCAAAATTTTACAGGATGTACAGAGGGTTCCCATATACTTCTGTCCCCACATGTGCACAGCGTCCCCACGGTCAACATCTTGCACCACAGTGGTACAGTTGTTACAGCTGATGGATCTAACCTTACACCTCATGATCTTTCGAAGTCCATAGTTTTCATCAGGATTCACTGTTGGTATTGCACTTTCTCTAGGTTTGTGCAAACGTTCAATGACATGGGTCCACCATGTAGTATCATACAGAATAGTTTCACTGCCCTAAAACTCCTCTGCGTTCTGCCCATTCACCCTTCCTCTCCTCGGACACCTGGCAACCACCAATCTCTTTACTGTCTCCATTGTTGCCTTTTCTAGAATGTCATATAGTTGGAATCAGACAGTATGTAGACTTTTCCGACTGGCTTCTTTCACTTAGTGATCATGCATTTGTGTTTTCTCAATGTCTTTTCCTGGCTTGGTAGCTCTTTTTTTTTTTTTTTTTAAACACTGAATGATATTCCATTGTTCAGATGTGCCACAGTTTATCGATCCTTCACCTCCTGAAGGACACCTTGGTTGCTTCTAAGTTTTGGTAATTATTAATAAAGCTGCTATAAACATCTGTTTGTAAGTTTTTGTGTGGTAATAAGTTTTCAGCTCTTTTGGACATATACTAAGGATCATGATGAATGGATTGTATGAGAAGAGCATGTTTAGTTTTGCAAGAATCTGTCAAACTGTCTTCCAAAGTGGCTGTCCCATTTTGCATTCCCACCAGCAATGGATGAGAGTTCCTGTTGCTCCGTATCTTCACCAGCATCGGGTTGTTTCAGTGTTTTGGATTCTGACCATTCTAATAGCTGTATAGTGACATTTCACTGTTGTTTTAATTTGCAATTCCCTAGTGACATGGTATTGAACATATTTTCATGTTTACTTGCCATCTGTATATCTTCTTTGGTGAGATGTCTCTTCAGGTCTTCGGCCCATATTTTAATTGGGTTGTTCATTTTCTTTACGTTTTAAGAGTTCTTTGTTTTATATGACAGTCCTTTATCAGATGTGCCTTTTGCAAATCTTTTCTCCCAGTCTATGACCCATCATTTGATCCTCTTGATATTGTATTGCACAAAGCAGAAGTTTTTAATTGTAATGAAGTCCAGCTTTTTATTCTTTCTTTCACACAACATTCCTTTGTTGCTGTATCTAAAAGGTCATTGCCAAACCAATGATCACCTAAATTTTCTCTTATGTTATCTTCTGGGGTTTTGTAGTTTTAATTTTGACATTTAGGTCTATGATCCATTTTGAGTTGATCCCTGTGAATAGTCTAAGGTCTGTTTTTAGATTCATTTTTTTTCTTGCAAGTAAATGCCCAATTATTCTAACACCATTTGTTGAAAAAACGATCTTTTCTTCATTGTATTGCCTTTACCCCTTTGTCAAATAGTAGTTGACTATATTTATCTAGGTATATTTATGGGTTATTTTGTTCCATTGATTCTTTTATCAGTACCACACTGTCTTTATTATTGCGCCTTTATAGTAAGTCTTATAGTAGCGTCAATTCTCCAGTTTTGTTGTTCTTCAGGATTACGTTAGGTATTCTGGGTCTTTTGCTTTTCGATATGAACTTTAGAATTACTTTGTCAATATGCACATATTAACTTGCTGGGATTTTGATTGGAATCGCACTGAATCTATAGATCAATTTGGGAAGGACTGACAATGACAATATAGAGTTCTCCTATTCATGAGCATGGACTATCTACTTATTTTGTTCTTTGATTTATTTCAACAGAGTTTTAAAGTTTTTCTTATATAGATTGTGCACATGTTTTGTTAGATTTATACCTAAAAATTTCATTTTGTGGAGTGTTAATATAAATGGTAACATGTTTTTATCTCAAATTCCATTTGTTCATTGATGGTATATCGAAAAGTAATTGACTTTCGTATGTTAACCATGTATCCTACAACCTTGTTACAGTAGCTTATTAGATCCAGGAGTTTTCTTGTTGATTCTTTTGGCTTTTCTATGTAGATGATTATGTCATCTGTGAACAAAGACAGTTTAATTTTTTCCCTCCCAATCTGTATATCTTTTATTTCCTTTTCTTGTCTAATTTCTTTAGTTAGGGCTTCCGGTAGAATGTTGGGAAGCAGTGGAGAAAGGGGAAACCCTTGCCTTGCTTCTCATCTTAGTAGAAAATCTTTGAGTTTGTCACCATTAAGCATGTTGTCTAGCTGTAAGTTTTTTAAACAGATACTCCCTATTAAGGTGAGGGAATTCCCATTTTATTACTCATTTTCTGAGAGTTTTTATCATAAAAGGGTATTTTATTTTGTCAAATATTTTTCTGCATCTATCGATATAATCATGAAATTTTTTTCTTTTAGCCTTTAGATGTAATGGATTACATTAATTGATTTTCAAATGTTAAATCAGCCTTGCATACCTGGAATAAATCCTAGTTGGTTGTGTTGTGTTATTCTTTTTTTATACACTGTTGGATTTGATTTGCTAATTTTTTTTTTGAGAATGTTTGCATCTATGATTCAGGGAGACATTGGTCTGTACTTTTCTTGTAACCATTTTACCTGGTTTTGGTGTTAGGGTAATGCTGGCCTCACAAAATGAGTTAGAAAGTATTCCCTCTGCTGCTATCTTTTGGAAGAGATTGTTGTGATGTTAATACTGGGTATCAGCCTGATTGGATTGAAGGATGAAAGTACTGATCCTGGGTGTGTCTGTGAGGTTGTTGACAAAGGAGATTAACATTGGAGTCAGTGGGCTGGAGAAGGCAGACTCACCCTTAATCTGGTGGGCACAATCTAATCAGTGCCAGGGAATATAAAACAGGTAGAAAAACGTGAACAGGCAAGACTGGCTTAGCCTCCCAACCTACATCTTTCTCTCATGCTGGATGCTTCCTGCCCTCAAATACAGGACTCCCAAGTTCTTCCGTTATGAGACTTGGACTGGATCTCTGTGCTCCTGTGTAGCTTGCAGACAGCCTACTGTGGGAGCTTGTGATCATATAACTTATTAGTTAATAAACTCTCCTCTAGTTCTGTCCTTCTAGGGAAGTCTGACTAATTCAATTGCAGAGAATCGACAATAATTTTTTTCTTACCCATCTGGCAAAATTCCCCAGTGAACCCATCTGGGTCTGTGCTTTCTGTTCTGGGGGATTACTAATGATCGGTTCAGGGGTCTGTGCTTCCTGTTCTGGGGGATTACTAATGATCGGTTCAGGGGTCTGTGCTTCCTGTTCTGGGGGATTACTAATGATCGGTTCAGGGGTCTGTGCTTCCTGTTCTGGGGGATTACTAATGATCGGTTCAGGGGTCTGTGCTTCCTGTTCTGGGGGATTACTAATGATCGGTTCAGGGGTCTGTGCTTCCTGTTCTGGGGGATTACTAATGATCGGTTCAGTTTCTTTAGTAGATACAGTCCTATTCAGATTGTCTGTTTCTTCTTGTGTAAGTTATGGCTAATGTGTCTTTCAAGCTATTGGTCCATTTTAATCTAATTTGTGGCATAGGTTATCAAATTTGTGAGCATATACTCATAATATTTCTCTATTATTTGTTTAATGCCTACGGTTTTTTCAGTGATGCTTCATCTTTCATTTCTGATACTATAATTTGTGTCATCTCCCTTTTTTTTCTTAGTGTGGCTTGGATTTGTTGATTTTATTGATCTTTTCAAAGAACCACCTTTTAGGTTTGTTGGTTTCCTCTATTGATTTCTTATTTTCAATTTCATTGATTTCTACTCTAATTTTTATTTCCTTTTTTCCCCCCTGCTTACTTTAGATTTAGTTTGCTCTTTTCTAGTTTCTTAAGATGGAAGCTTAGATTGTGAATTTTAAATCTTTCTTTTTCTAATACACACATGCCTCAACTTATAATGGGGTTATGTCCTGATAAACCCATGGTAAGTTGAAAATATCATAAGTGAAAAATGCATTTAATACACTCAACTTATCAAACATTATAGCTTAACCTAGCCTATGTTAAATGTGCTAGGAGAACTTATATTAGCCTTCACTTGGGCAAAATTCTCTAACACAAAGCCTATTCATACTAATAACTCACATAATTTATTAATTTATTGAATACTGTCCTGAAAGCGAAAAACAGAATGGTTGAATGGGCACTCAAAGTTCGGTTTCCATGTAATGCTTATTGCTTTTGCACCATCATTAAGTAAAAAAATATAAGTTGAACATTTTAACTCAGGGACCACTGGTATATGCATTCAATGCCATAAATGTCCTTCTATAGAAAAAAAAATCCTAAAATTCATATGAAATAAAAAAAGAGCCCATGTAGCCAAAACAAGACTAAGAAAAAGGAACCCAAGCTAGAGCCATTACATTACCCAATTTCAAACTATAATATAAAACCATAGTCACCAAAACTGTATGGTACTGGTATAAAAATAGGTATATAGACCAATGGAACAGAATAGAGAACCCAGACATAAAGCCAATTACTTACAGTCAACTGATCTTTGGCAAAGCAAACAAAAACATAAAGTGGGGAATGGACACCCTATTCAACAAATGGTGCTGGAATAATTGGAAAGCCACATGTAGATGAATGAAACTGGAGCCTCATCTCTTACTTTATACAAGAAGCAACTCAAGATAGAGCAAAGACATAAAGCTAAGACCCCCCCCCCAAACATAAAAATTCTAGAAGATAACATCAGAAAATCCCTTGTAGACATTGGCTTAGGCAAAGCCTTCATGACCAAGAGCCCCCAAGGAAACACAACAATAGCAAATGTAAATAGATGAGGCTTAATTAAACTAAAAAGCGTCTGCACAGCAAAATAAACAATTAGCAGAGTAAACAGACAACCCACAGAATGGGAGAAAAATCTTACACTCTTTACATCTGACAAAGGACTAATATCCAGAATCTGCAAGGAACTCAAACAAATCAGCAAGAAAAAAAATTCAATCAAAAAGTGGGCTAAGGACATGAATAGACAATTCTCAAAAGAAGATACACAAATGGCAGCAAACATCTGAAAAAATGCTCAGCATCACTAATGATCAGGGAAATGCAAATCAAACTGGCTCACACATGTAAGAATGGCCATGAAGGAAATAATGTATACAGTGGTCTATTTCTGAGACAAAGTGCCTTGAATCAGTGTAGGTCGGCAAACTACAGAAGAAATAGGATATGGATAGCCGATACTCGTCATCACCCCCAACCTTAGTTGCCCTCACCCAAACCAAAGAAGTTTAGTCTAAGATGAAAGTTTATTAGCCTGCAAAATAGCTCATTTTGTCTATTCTCATCAGCTTACCCAGCTACTTAGGTCATAAGTCAAATACTTGAGGAGCCCCTGAACTAACTAGGATTGCAATGCATCATGGGCTGCAACAAAATGCATCAGGACAACCCCGAAGAAAACACCTAAAGCCCCTACCCAACAACTGATAGGCAACATTGGGGAAGACTGTGGCCCCGTAGTCCTCAGCCTGTGAGGACCCGGGGGAGGGACCTGCGCACTCGGGGATAAACTGCTAGTTGTGACCCTGCTCTAGTGTGTCTGCCCATCAGACACCTGATCTTGCAAGACTGTCATTAGAAGTCTCATTTTCACTGTTCTCTGGGTCTCTGAGTCCATTCTTTGGGTTCAAATAGATGAATTGGTATCTCACAACCCATAATAAAAAAAAAAATTTTTTTTTAAAGATGTTGGCATGAATATGGTGAAAAGGGAACAACACTATTACATTGTTGGTGGGAATGTAAACTGGTACAATGACTACGGAAAACAGTGTGGAGATTCCTTAAAGAACTAAAAGTAGACCTACCATTTGATCCAGCAATCCCACTACTGGGAATCTACCCGGAGGAAAAGAAGTCGTTATACAAAAGAAGATAGCTCCACATGCATGTCTATAGCAGCACAGTTCTCAATTGCAAAAATATGGAACCAGCTCACATGCCCATCAATTACTGAGTGAATCAAGAAAATAGGATATATATACCATGGAATACTACTTGACCATAAAAAAGAATGAAATAATGACATTTTCAGCAACCTGGAATAATGGAATTGGAGACCATCGTTCTAAGTGAAGTAACTCAGGAATGGAAAAGGAAACATCGTATGTTCTCCCTCACACGTGTGAACTAAGCTATGAGGATGCAGAAGAATAAGAAGGATGCAGTGGACTCTGGGGACTTGGGGGAAAGGGTCTGAGGTGGCGAGGGATAAGAGGCTACACATTGGGTACTGTGTATGCTGCTCGGGTGATGTGTGCACCAAAATCTCAGAAATCATCACTAAGAACTTATTAATGTAACCAAACACCACCTGTTTCTCAAAAACCTATCAAAAAGATAAATAATGAAAACATCTCAAAAGAGAAATAGCAAACTAGAAACAATGGTAAGCATATTTATAAGTCTAAATGAACACTGACTAAAAAAACGATTGTAAAACATTTTTTAAAAAGTCCTTTGAGTTAGGCTTTTGCTCCAATCCACAAATTTTGATGTTTATTTTTATTTAGTTTAAAATATTTAAAAATTTTTGATATCTCTCTTTTGGCCTGTATATTATTTAAAAGCATGTTGTTTAATCTCCAAGTATTTTGAGATTTTCTAGATATCTTTCTGTTACTGATTTCTAGTTTAATTTCATTGTGGCCTGAGAACAGACATTGTATAATTGCTCTTCCTTGGACCCTGTTAAAGTGTGTTTTATAGAGTGTGGTCTATCTTGGTGAACTTTCCATGTAAACTTGAGAGAAGATGTACTTTGCTGTTGTTGGAGGAAATAGTCTATAAATGTCAATTACAGTTGATTGATGGTGCTGTTGAGTATAACTGCATCTTTACTCATTTTCAACCTGCTCTTTCTGTTCTTTTTTTTTTCCTTTTTGAGATGGAGTGTTGCCATGTCACCTGGCTAGAGTGCAGTGGTGTGATCTTGGCTCACTGCAACCTCCGCCCCTCTGGTTCAAGTGATTCTCATGCTTCAGCCTCCCGAGTAGCTGGGATTACAGGCACGCGCCACTACGCCCAGCTCATTTTTGTATTTTTAGTAGAGACGGGGTTTCACCATGTTGACCAGGATGGTCTCGATCTTCTGACCTCATGATCCAACCGCTTCAGCCTCCCAAAGTGCTGGGATTACACGCATGAGCTGCCGCGCCCAGCTGGATCTGTTCAATTCTAATAAAAAGGTGCTAAAGTCTCCAAATTGAAGAGTAGATTCATCCACTTCTCCTTGCAGTTCTATCAGTTCTTGCCTCATGTATTTTAACACTATGTTGTTACGCTCATACACATTAAAAATTATGCCTTTGGGCATATGACCCCTTTTATCATTATGTCCCTCTATATCCCTCATGTTTTTTTGCTCTAAAAATCTACTCTGTCTGAAATTAATATAGCCACTCCTGCTTTCTTCTGACTAGTGTTAGTATCGTACATCTTTCCCCATCTTTTGTACGTCTTTATAGGTAAAGTGGGTTTCTTGTAGACAACAGAGTTGGGTGTTGTTTTCGATCCACTCCAGCAATTTCTCTCTTTCAGTTGGTGTATTTAGACCATTGATGTTTAGAGTGATTGTTGATATAGTTGGGTTAATACCTGCAATATTTGTCACTGCTTTCTACTTGTTGTCCTTGTTTTGCTTCTATTTTTATCCTCCGTAACTTTTCTGCCTCTGGTGATTTTGATTGAGCATTCGGTGTTACTCCATTTCCTTCACTTTCCCAGCAAATCCATTATTTCTTTCAGATTTTCTTTTTAGTTACTGCCCTAGAGTTTGCAATATACATTCAAAGAAACCCAAGTCCACTCTCAAATAACACTATACCACTTCACAGATTGTGCAAGTAACTTCCACTTCCTCTCTCCTACCCTTTGTACATTGTTATGATTCTTATTTTTAATTATACACAAGCATAGATCTATAAGAATAAATAATTAATATGTTGTTGCTATCGTTGTGAAGAACCACCTGTTAGATCAATTGAGAATAAGAAAAATAAAATTTTTATTCTACTTATTCATTCTCTGCTGTCCTTTATTTATTTACGTAGTCTGAGTTTCTGACCTGTATCAGTTTTATTCTTTCTGAAGAACTTTGTTGGAACATTTCTTGAAAGGTTTATTGGCAACACATTCGATTTTTGTTTGCCTAAGAAAATATTTATTTCTCTTTTGAAGAATAATTTCACAGGGTATAGAATTCGAGGTTGTTGTTTTCTTTCGTGCCTCTCTCAACATTTTAAATATTTCACTCAACTGATCTCTACGTGCATGTTCACTAAAGAGAAATCAGATGTGATTATTTTATTTGCTCTCTTATAGGTCAAGTGTTTCTTTTTTCCTTTATGGTTTCTTCAAGTTTTTTTTCTTTAATTTTCTGAAATTTAAATATGATGTACCTAGGTGTGGTAGTTCTTTTGGCATTTATTCTCCTAGGTGTTCTCTGGGCTTCCTGGATCTGCAGTTTGGTATCTGACATTAATACGGGGGAAACTCACAGTCATTACTGCTTCAAAGACGACTTCTGTTCCTTTCTATCATGTTTCATTACACGTATGCTACATCTTTTGTAACTGTCCCATGGTTCCTGAAGATTCTGCATTGTTTCTTCCCCTACCTTTTCTTTCTCTTTGCTCTTCAGATTTGGAAGTTTCTATTATTATATCTTCAAACTGATAGATTATTTTCCTCAGCCACGTCCAGACCGCAAATGAGCCCATCAAATTCATTCTTCATTTTTGTTAGTGTTTTTTATCTCTAGAATTTCTCTTGATTGTTAGAATTGCCATCTCTTTGCCTATATTACCAATCTGTTTTGTCATGTTGCCTACATTTGTATTAAAGCCCTTAGCATATTAATCATAGTTTAAAAAAATTCCAGCCAGCCACAGTGACTGACACCTGTAATCCCAGCACTTTGGGAGGTCGAAGAGGATGGATCATGAGGACAAGAGATCGAGATCATCCTGGCCAACATGGTGAAACCCTGTCTCTACTAAAAATACAAAAATTAGCTGGGTGTGGTGGCATGTTGCCTGTGGTCCCAGCTACTTGGGAGGTTGAGGCAGGAGAATTGCTTGATCCTGGGAGGTGGAGGCTACAGTGAGCTGGGATTGTGCTACTGCATTCAGCCTGGCGACAGAGGGAGACTCCATCTCAAAAAAAAATTCCTGGTCTGGCAACAATTGACACTGGGTACTACTGGGAACAAATGTTGAAAAACTAATAGTGGGTACGTGCTTCGCTATCATTCACACTCCAAACCTGGGCATCATGCAGTATACCCAGGTAACAAAAACCGCCACAGTCTACCACAATCTAAAATAAAAGTTGATCAAACAATCCCGAATCTGATCATTCCAATATTCCTGCTACATCTGACTGTGATGCTTATTCGGTCTCTTCAGAACTGGTTTTTGCCTTTTGGTGTACCTTGTAACTTTCTGTTGAAACGTGGGCACAATGGGCTGTGTAAGAGGCACTTTGGTAACAAGGCTCTTAATAACCTAGCGGTGAGGTATGGGGCTGGGGTGGGGCATGTGCTATAGTCCTGTGACTAGGTCTCAGTCCTTTGGGGGCTTGTGTCCCTGGACTGTGAACTTCATTACGCTTCTTTGATTTTTTTTTTTCTCCCTTAGGAGGGACAGGATGACTAGAGAAGGCTAGGGTAGGGTATTTCCTGTCCCCCAGACGTGCTAGGTGCTGTTAATCCCCAAACAGATTAGGCTCTGGCAAAAGAGGGTCTAATCTATTAGACTCAATTTCCTCCTGAGAGAAGTCTTTGTTAAGAAGAACAGAATGCTGTGGTGTATTTTTAAAAGATTTCTTTCCATCTTCTCGTGTTAGACGCAAAAGGGAATTTTTCTTCCGTATTCCCTGCAAGGATCTGACAGAGTATCTGGAGGTCAAACTCACAAAAGTGTGAGGGTCAGCCATATGAATGGGTCCTCTCAGAAATGTCCAGACTGAGCCTGCAGAAATTTGTGAATTACCGTTTAGGTTTTCCTTCCCTGGTACTGGTTTCTGCAAATGTTTGTACTCATGTGTTTCTGCTCCAGGAAATTGTGACTCTGTGTATCTGCCTGTCTCTCCAGTTTTTGGGGCAGCAGTTTGCTCTGTGACCTCACTTCTCTGACAGATCTAAGAAGAGTTGATTTTTCAGTTTGTTCAGCTTTTTACGTGTTAGAAGGGAGTGGCAACGTTTAGGCACCTTACATGCTGGACTGGAAACCAGACGTCTCCTCGAGCAGCTTTTTGAGTTCCTTGATAGACTACCCCCAAGCTATGCCTGAAATCCTTCCCCAGGCCCTTCACAGGGAAGCTTCTTGGGTGCTCAGTCATTCCTCCCTGGACTGCCATTGTTTGGCCTTAAAACTCAGGGTGGTGAGAAGCTTTGTTTGCCCTTTGGCTGATGTTTCCCTGATTATTTTCTCTGAGACTGCATCGATGCCAGAAGCTCTGTATCTGATGGGCCAAGGCTCTTCTGTTGGAAGAGCCCTTCTGGACAGCAGTGATCTAGTCACTTCTGACTCCCATTGCTGACAGAAAATCTCTGAGGCAGCCGGGAATCCCGGCTAGAGGGGATGGTTGTGAGCTGGAGGACCAAGGTCTGAGATCTCTGGGCAACCAAGACTGAACCCACCAAATTCCAGCTGCTTTGTCAATCACTGTCAGTTTAGAGGCTGAATTTCAGTGGTGTCAGAGACCGCACCTCCTTCTGGGTTTCCAGGGAAAGATAATCCGCAGCCCTGATCTGAGATGGGTAAGATCATGAAATACAGGAGGTAACTAAAAAAATGAATCAACCTTTTAATGAAGAGAAATTAGATTACGTGCCCCCTCGGCTCCTCACGGCCGAGTTCTCCAAGCTGACCCCTGAGTGTTCCCATCTGCTTCTATGCACTGATGCTGAAATGCTGGAGTGAGGGGCTAGCATCCGTCTCACTCCTTCTACTAGGCAAGCTGCAAACATTTATAGTGCATGGATAACATGACATTCTACATTCTGTTAATAGAGAGTTGTGGATTTTTTCATGTTACTCACTTTTAAAGTGATAAGACTATTTTGTATTTTTTCTTCATTGAAAAATGCAAAGAAACATTTTCTGTTTGTTTTTACTGTATCCTCAATTGGTATTTCAGTTCGTAATCCTCAGATGAAGACAGCATGGAGACTTAGACCTCCACTTACTTGATGTTCCATGGGAGAAGGTTCTGTTCCCTGAGGATGGCTGAGGTTCTGTCATCAGGTCAGAGGCTTAGAACCACTTTCCATAAGGGCCCTAACCCAGCAGAAAGGCTTTATTCAGACGCCTGTGATGGGAAGACAGCATGATGCTGGTCTCTTGCAGGGATCCTGACCTCCCATAACGATTCAGTCCATGATCACTGAATCCCTGTGTTTGGGATGATATTCTTTGTTTTCCTATTTCCTGTCTTAATTATGTCTCTTTGGGCTAAAATAATTAATTTGGAAAAGTGGGAAGAGGAACATGAAAACAAGAGTGACCTCAGTTGGGGCTGGAGCTTGGCTCCCTTACCTGGTTGATGAGTCCTTTAACCCGAATACTGGTAACAACTGGCTTCTCCACAGAGGGAAAGATAAAGGGAGGAGTCCAAACCCATGAAGAGTTCCATGACGGAATTGATGCTCATGGCTCTGTCAGGGAGATGGTTGTTCATCCTCTGAAGGCTGAAGCGCACTGCTGCCTTAGGCAATGCACACTGAGATGCCCGCTGTGTTCTAGAGCATTCTAAGGTTACATCACAGAGCAATGAAGTAGTTACAAAGGGTTTCTGAGGGCAGGGAAGGGGGACCCTCAGCCTCACCCCTACCATCCACCCTCCTAAGACTCTAGATTCCTCTCCCCTTCGCTGGGCCTTCCTATCTGCCATTCCCCTCCCCTCCCCTCCCCTCCCCTTCCCTCCTCTCCCCTCCGCCAGCCCTGTCCTCTCCTCTCCTCTCATCTATTCCTTAGTGTGATTCCATGTATTTTTCCCTACGGCTCAGACAACCTAGAAAGCCCTTTACCCTTGGAGATCTGGCTTGGACCCCACCAATTCCACAATCTTTTTAAAATTTTAATTTCTTAATTCTGTCTCAATCTGGAAATCAAACCCAGTTCCACAGTCTTTGAAAGTCTGGAGTTGTCCCAGGAATTTTACTAATTCCTTGGCAGTATTAAAAATGAAGAGGTGTGATACAGATAAAGTGCACACATCTTTAACACGCAACTTTTTTTTTTGCCTCACATAGATTTTGATTTTTTAGTTTTAAATTTTTGTTGCTTTTATTTTTATGAATTTATAGGGTACATGAGAAATTTTGTTACATGTATACACTGTGGAGTGATGCAGTCAGGATAGTTAGGGTGCCCATTACCTGAGGATGATACGTTTTGTTACGTGCATTTACCCTGCTGTGCTATGAAACATTGAATTTGTTCCTTCTGTCTTACTGTATGTTCCTACCCTTTAACCCACTTCTCTTCATCCGCCCCCTTTCCCCAGCCGCCATCACCATTCCCAGGTGCTGTTTTCTATCGTTTCACTCTCTACCTGCATGTGACCAAATGTTTAGCCCCCACATATAAGTGAGAACATTTAGCACACAGTTTGACGAATTTTCATGAGTGGAAATCACCCGTGAGACTAGCACCCAGATGGGGAAGCAACGTCTTCCCAGCACCTTGCATCCTCCCTGGTCGCTGCCCCCACAGTCTCCCCACACCCACTGCAAGGGTCACAATGTGGCCGTCCTCTAATGGCAGGGATTATTGTTACCAAGTAAAGTTTGCAGTCCTTCATGTGCATTAACTCACTGAATCCTCACCATGACCCCAAGATGGTTCCATAACTGACGTATTTTGCAGGGAAGGAAAGTAGGGAACACACGGTGAGCTGCTGCTGAGACCCCACTGCTAGTAGTCAGCAAGCTGGGGTTCAACACCAGCTGGCTCCAGAGCCACAGTCTTGAATCACTAAACTGTGCTGCAAAAATGTCATGGCGGCTGGAGAAACAGTGTGAGTGAAACAAAACTAGATTATGTGGTGGCTCACGCCGGTAATCCCAGCACATTGGGAGGCTGAGGCAGGTGGCTGAGCCCAGGAGTTCAAGACCAGCCTGGGCAATATAGTGAAACCCCATCTCTACAAAAAATACAAAATCTAGCCAGGTGTGGTGGTGTGTACCTGTAGTTCCAGCTACTTGAAGGCTGAAGTGGGAGGATCTCTGGAGCCTGGGAGGCAGAGGCTGCAGTGAGCCGTGATTGTGCCACTGCACTCCAGGCTGGGTGAAAGAGTGAGGCCCTGTGTCAAAACAAAACCAAAAAGTAGATAAAACCAGATTCTGGGAGAAGGAGCGCTCACTTCTGCACACTCTTTGCAGGTAGCTTTGCTTGTGCCTGTTCTGTTTTCATCCTCCCGCTTGCTGCTCAGGTCCTGTTAAGGGGGTCAGGGATGGGGGTTGGTGAGGGTAGTGACTGGCCCGAGGGCTACCCCTGGAAGGAGGGGGTCAGGTTTGAGCCCAAACTCAACCAAGGCCCACTGTAGTCTTCTCATTTTACATGGAGAAACTGAGGCAAGGAGGGATTGGATGGGCTACTTTGCTCCCTCCTTAGTGGGCCTGGGGAGCAGGGGCCTTCGCTTGTAGCTGAACTAATGTGTCTAAAGTCATCAGTCATGCCTGTGTCTGGACTGAATGTTCAGAGTCCTCGGTGCAGCATGCGACCTCAGCTGCACCTGTGCTGGAGACAGGAGGTTTGTCCGGGAGCCCGGCACACAAGATCAGGAGGAAGAAAGGACAGTAAAAAGTGGTATCAATAGGCCCTTACTCCTTCACAAAGTAAAACGAAATGAAAAGGGATGCTTTTCAGTGCTTCTCAGTGCTGAGTGTTTTCCACGATCTTGCGCGCTGACTGTGGGAGGAACGTAGGGGGACCTGGTGAGAGCGGCACTGGGTGTGCCCCGTCTGTGCTCACGGCTTAGCGCTGTGTGACCTGGCCACCGCACTTCCTCTCCGGCCCTCAGAGGAACCCTCACATCACCTCCAGGGACCTGCCCCCAGGGGGAAAGTGCCGAGTCTGAGCCCAGAGAGCGGAGCTGCCCTTGATGGGATTTTCTGGCATTTCTTGGTAGTGGCAGAAAACATTCCTCCAAAGCATCCCTACGCAGTCAGGGTCTGCACAGCCCCTTACTAAGACGGTCTCTCCACGCAGCCTCCCCCATGCCCCTGAGGTTTCCATTTCTTTCTAGAACTCTCTTCCCTGAGGCCTAAGGAGAGGGAGTGACAGGTGAGCTCCCTGCCTGCTGGAAGTGTGGACTCTCAGACAAGTGTGGGAGGTTATGTAACCACATTGGCAGGCAGAATACAGGCCTAGAAACGCTCACTTCGTGAGACCTGAAACGCTTCCTGACGTTCTTGGCACTCACTGCACTGTCCAGCAAGGGAGCCAGAAGCCACATGTCACTATTTAAATGCAAGTCAAATGGAGCAAAGTACAATAAGAAGTTCAGAGTCACTAAGCTGTGTGACCTTGTCTCCTTCTGTCCTTCTAACCGTCATCTCTCCAGCGGCCTTTCTCCTTCTCGCACCCCCCATCCAGCTTCCTTACTATGCATCATCACCCCAAGCACCTCCTCCTCCGGGGCCTTGGCTCTTGCTCTTCACCCCCCCGGAAAGCTCTTGCTCCAGTTCATCATGTGGCCATTTCCTCCTCATCACTAAGTTCCCAGGGAATCATCCCTTCATCAGCGAGGCCTCCCCATGCCCTGAACAGATGCCCTTCTCCCAGCCACTTTCTGCCCAGCCTGTCACCTTTTTTTTTTTACACCCCCCCAGGACCTGGAACCAACGTATTTGCTTGGGTAGTTAATGCCTGTGTCTCCCCATTAGAATGTAAACCACTTAAAGGCAGAGGCATGGTTTCCTGTCACCACCAAGGTCCATTTCCTGGGACAGCACCTGGGGCAGGCTCATCACTCTATAAATACCTGTTCACCGCCTCCAGTTTCCCAGACTTCCACATTTGTGCTTCGCGCTCACGGCCCTTGCCTCTGTGAAGCAATTGTACTAGTATTGAACATTTTCTTGAAACTGACCTGTATTCTAACTTGAGTACTTACGTTAGCCTTACCCTAACAAGCGCCGTTGTGCCATCTATGTGCGAATTTTTCCGCATGTGCATCGAAATGATTATACACTTATTTTACCTTCTTTTTTTTCAATGTGCTACCTAAAAAAAATAATCATGCTCATCTCAAGTGGACACGCTTTCTTGGAAACACTGCTGTCCCCCAGCCGTCTCTTCCACTGCTGATCCTCATGTCCACCCATGTTGCCAGCTCACAGCGTGACCACGGCTCCCCAGCCTCTCCTCCCCGACCTCACACGGTGGCCTTGCAGAGCTAGAGTTCCAAGATCCTGAGATTTCAGATCCATGATTGGGAACTGTGGTACTGGGGTGCCTGAGTGAACAGCTTGGCTTTTTCCCTGTGGAGCATGCCACCCTCCAGCAATTTACCCTCTGTGTGGCTCTACGACTCTTTGAAAGGGTCTAACCAACAGACGCAGCCCAAACCAGCTCGCTCACAGCCACTGCTCCTTTGCCAGTGACCTGCCAGGTGGGCCAGGAACATCACTGATCACAGCATTTTCTTCTAAATTCCGCACCGAGCCTCAGATCCTCCTCCACAGGCTGTGGCAGAAACACGAGTTCCGGCCGACCTGATTTCTCAGACACCACTTCCAGCTTTAACTGAGTCAGATGAAGGAGAAAGGAGGTGAAAAAAAAGGAGGATCTCGCTTCAAGCGCCCTGCCTCCAGCTGCAGGCCTCCTGGGAAGTCCGTCAGGGTTTCCCCGGCTCAGTGGACGGGTTTGTGCGTGTTTTCAGTCACATGTTCTGGACCACCAGCAGCTGCGATGCCTCCACAAACAGGCAGCAGCACAACTGGGCTTGTTTTATTTTGCTTTTTCTCAGAGGCTTCTCCCTGTTTTGTTTTTACTTCCTCATTCTGGATCTGAAGCATGATTCATTACTCTAAGCCCTTCTTCTTCTTCCCAGAGTTTCCGGGTCCTCTTGGGGATTCCTCCCTCCCTTTCTTCCCTTTCCACTCACGACCAGCTTCCCCACATACTCCTTTCTCTCCACCTAAGAGACAACTTGTTAGGGGAACTTAGGAAGCTGCTGCCTTGCCTCCTGGTTACATCATCTGAAAGTCTTTTATTCCTTCAAACTCACCATACGGTCCCCCTCACTTCTAGGCTTTCTCATGTGGGATTCCCTGATCCTGGGTCATCCTTTCCCATCACTTCGGGCAGTTCACACTCTTAATCATCCTGCAAGTCTCCTCTGAAATGACACTTCCCCCTGAAGCCTTCCAAGGCCCTGCCTACCACAGATTAAATGCCTCTCCCATCTGCTTTCATTGCATCTTGTACTTCCTCTGTCAAAATCACAACACTGTCCTTGCACCCTGTTTGTGCCAAGGGTGGCTTTTCTGGTGGTGCTGGGGAGCCTCATCCTCCTTATAGTCACATAGCCTATCCTCCAGATAATCAGAGTCCAAATGAGAAGAGTGCTTTTGCTACGCAGCCCTTCACAGCTGCTTTAGAGAAGTCCCAGAGCTCCTGCTGCAGTAATCCCTCGAGCTGTCAGCTCTGCGAGGAGAGACGGTGTCTGCCTGGCTCATCCCAGAATCCCTGGTGCTCAGCAGAGGGCCAGAAGGTGGTAGATCTTCCATAAATATTTATTGACTCAGTGACTAGATGAATTAATTTCCTTAGAGTAACTGATGCTGGCTGGACTTTTGAGGACCTACTGAATATCAGAGAGACAACAAAAGGGAAAGAATGAACATACCAGAAGCCCCTACCTGGCTTTAGGTAGGGCAGCTTCTAACACAAGCAGTTCACTCCCAAGGTCAGACTCAGCAAGGTCCAGTCCACATTTCCTTGCCCACTGAGATATCCTAGAGGGAGGGATTTGGGGCTGGAAGGGAGGGGCAGGGGAGGGAAGAGAGAAAGAAGAATGACTGAGGGGCATTCTCACACTGCTGCCCTTCCAGGGTCTACCTGTCCATTCTATTGCCATCATTAGAAGACTGAGATGGAAACAGTGTGATCATTTTAGAATGCTTCTTCCTTGGTATCTGCCCCAGATACTTTCAAGCAAGGATCTCTTTCAGAAAAAGCAGGTCCAGTGGAAGAATAATGTAATGGAGATGTCTAACGCAGTTTAAAAAGAGAGAAAGTTTGAAAATAGCATCATAAAAGCGAGATTTCTTCCTCTTTCCAAACACATTTTAGAAGATCTAAATAACAGAAACAAAAATCTCATATGTCATCATATATGGAATACAACTGAAGTGGTATACAGAAGAAATGTCTCTCCTTGAATATGTGTCTCAATAAAAAAGGAGAGAATGAAAATAAATGAATCAAGCATCTAACTCAGTAAGTTAGAAAAATAGCAACAAAATAAACCTAAGAAGAGCAGAAGGAAGGATTGCCATGAAAGGAGAAAGAATGAATCGCAAAACAATAATAAGACAAATTACATTTCCAGGTCTGGATTCATTGGCAGAACCAGCGAGAGAGATAAAGCATTAGCTATCTTAACTGAGGAAAACATGGAGGAGTGCAAAAGTACAGAGAATTTAAAAAAATGTTACAGGGAAAATAAAACAGATAGAGGAAACTAAAAGAATCATAAGGGATTACTTTGCTTGACTCTGTAGATACATCTGAACACTCAGATGAAATGGACAATGTTCTAGGAAAACATACCTTACATTGACTTAAGAAAAGCTCAAGAACTTTAATAAACCAAGTACTATAAAGAAATGGAGAAGTTATCAAAGAGCTGCCCTTCAGAAAGTGCCAGGCCCACATGGTTTCAAGAGAAATTATTCCAAACCTTTTAAGAAGAAATTATTTCAATGTTATTTAAATTGTTTCAAGGCATAAAAAAAATGGAGAAAAACTTCCACATTTTTTCATGAAGCAAGTATAATATTGCTATCAATCCCCAAAACATTGCACGAAAAAGAAAGTCACTGTTCAATCTTATAGAGAAAAAAAAATTCTAAATACAATAAATTCAAGAGCATATTGGTAGAAAAATATATCTTAGTTTAGTCTAAGAATATACTAACAATTTAATAACAATACTTAGGAAGGTTTAATCATAAAAAATCTTTCTCGTTTAAAAAAACAAGGTTACACAAAATGTGACAACTTCATTAAACTTTCTAACGTGTTTTATTGTTTAATATTTTTATTTGAGATAGGCACTAGGGTGACGTCTTAATGGTCTCAGTGTTTAAGGCCTCTAAACATCTTGAACAGGTCCTGATTGCAGCAAGAAGTTGGGCAGCACGGCAGACTGGCTGTGTTGTATGGGGATCCTGGGGTCTGAGGGCTGACACACTTTTAACACAGGTGGACCTGGAGGCTGAGTATGAGAGAGAAGAAGTTAATACAGACCCCACCCCAACAGGGGATAGATAGCTGCAGCCGTCCCCTACCCAGCTGAGCTCTGTAGTACTCTTGGGGTCTGGACTTGTCAAGGAGCTCAAAGAAAAGTACTGTGCCTGTTGTGGCGGAGAGGTAGGGAGGGGGGAATCCTGCAGGGACTGGCGTTTGCACTGTAGCCAAGGTGCCAGCTCATTTCTTTTACTTTTCTTTCTTTTCTTAAAATAGCAAATCCACCCTAGTCAAGGCACTAACCATTGCTCCCGGAGGCTGGAAGACAGAGCTAATTTCTAGGACATTAAAAATA
Organism: Callithrix jacchus; assembly: GCF_049354715.1. Classification (NCBI taxonomy): domain Eukaryota; kingdom Metazoa; phylum Chordata; class Mammalia; order Primates; family Cebidae; genus Callithrix; species Callithrix jacchus. Next base: position 78,500,777 of record NC_133518.1, read on the forward strand.
ATAACATGTTTAGATGCAGTAAAAGAGTGAAATTGACCTTGAGGTTCAGGGGAGAAGGTTAACATCATTGGGGATGAGCATGGACGTGAATCGTGCTAGCCACCACGGTTCAGTGAGGGCCTAGAGGAGAATCAATGAGAGCTGCAATCAGACTGTTTGCAGCCTGACATACTGCTGTATGTGATACAGAGACAGAGGCAAAGGAGGGGTGGGGAGGAGATGGGGAGGGCAGAGGGGAGAAGGGGAAGCAGGGTGCAGTGAGAGGGAGAAAGCCTCATTTCATCTTTTAGGAGTAATTGCAGATCAATGCTTTGTACAGTGAGCCTGCTGGTTTCTGGTTTGCAGCAGTAGCTGCCATGTACTGAGATTGCTTTCCTGGAGGAATGCGGGAAGCTGCCTCGTACCACGTCAGGTTGACTGGGCTTGTTCCTGGGCACCCGCTTGCTAGGCTGCCTGTGCTCAGTCGTCACTCACAGAAGGGCTGGCCACAGAGAACATATGCAGACTGTTTTTTTTTTGGGAAAATATTATATCATAGACCCTTGGACAACCGGGTCCTGTTCTTAATTAGATCTTCATCCACACATATGCTAGTGCTTTGAGGATAAGTTTCTACCTATAAGCACTGGATTCATTAATATACGAAAGGATGGAAAGTGAGGTCTGGGAGAGCCTGTTTTTTTGGAAAGTCTTTCCCGTCATGTCAGCTACGTGGGAATCCAGCTCTGAGACACAGCACTGAAAGCCAGAGAAATAGAGGAGAGTCTGCACTCACTGGCCCTAACCTCCCCTCTAGCCTAGAATCCTCCATGCCCCGTCTCTGAGGGTCGGCAGCCAGCGCTTCTCTAATCTCTACGAGGGACAGGGAGCTTATGACAGCAAAATGAAGCCTTGGTTTTCTTAAATAAGAGAGCCTCTCTTGATGAAACTTGGTCTACTTCTTCATCTGACAAACCTGTCAGTTTCATAATTGAAAAAACGACATCTCACCATTGTTTTGTTTCCTGTATCTTTGATACAGAAAAGTTGAATGTCTTTTTTCATATGCTTGTCTCGGTCATTTATATTCATCCTTCTGTGATTTAACACGACATTTCCTTTGCTTGTTTTTCCTGTTGGTGTTATGTTTTCAAGACTAATTTAAAAGAGTTTCACGTGACGTAAATTATAACCTTTGTGTTTCACATTTATTTTCATGTTTCTTTCCTGGTTTACAATTTTCCTTTTTGTTATTGTTTTGTTATGTATGAGAGAGAAACAGAGCTGGTTAAGGTCCTTTGTGTCTATACAGATCCTGCCCCAACAAAGGATAAACAAGGGAATATGTTAGAACACTTAGAGTAGATATTTTAAATCTTATGTAGTTACACCTTTCTACAGGAGATCCTTTATTATATTTATTCATAGGAACTCCTTCTCATCCTGAAATAAATACTACATTTTTTACATTTAGATGTTTATATTCTTATAAAAATATTTAGTGTATGTTTCACACATCTGAATTTTTATTTATTATGAAGTCTAGATTAGATCTTTTTTTCTCCTTTAAAAACAGACATTTTCCTCAACACCATTTGTTCAGTAACCCATCTCCTCCCCTTAGCTTGGGATAGTATATTAGAGTAGGTCGCTAAGCAAACAAGAGCAGGGCGGGAGGGGGCCTCCCCCATCCCCAAGAATGTCCGGCAACCGCCAGGTGACGGTCAGGCAGTTGTTAAATTGTCTCCCTAAAATAGTGATTGGCCACAGCTGGCACCAGGGACCGGCCGTCTCCCAACAGCTAGAAACACCTGAAACTGGTGATCCGCAGCTTCCCAGGAGGACTTCAGGCGCCAGGCACGTGCGCTCGAGCATGCGCACTCAGAGGCAAAATGGCGGTGCTTGGCTGCCCTCTGACCTCCGTGTGGAAACGCTACCCCCGGAAGGAAACGCCTCATGTGAGCGTGCGCTCAGCTTCAGTGAACATGCTGCGCACGAGGCTCCTCCCAGGCGCTGTCAGGCCCCTGTGCCCGCGGACAGCCCACCCCCAGGGAGGAATTAGGGGAGAAGAAACGCAAACCCTGGAACCCTAATGATTCCCCAGGCCAAGGGCTGGATGGAGGCCTGGAGCTCTCAGGTACGCCACTTGCCCCCTTCCAGATGCGCTTGACTTCCTGTCGTTCCTGCTGTGAAACTTTTTAACACACTTTCCGCCCTGCCCTGAAACTTGCCTGGGTCTCTCCCTCTGCCTCGCGCCCCTCGGGCGAATCCTTTGTTCCGAGGAGGCTGCAGACCTGTGCACATCCGCCCGATACCACATCCGGTGGGGGGAATTCCAGGACACGCTGCGGCCCAGTTACCTGCAAGAGCTTTAATCCTTACACATTTCCTTCTATGTGGAATGCAAATCTGGCACCTTTTTTTTTTAATTGTTTTTTTTAAATTTTTTTGAGACGGAGTTTCGCTCTTGTTACCCAGGCTGGAGTGCAATGGCTCGATCTTGGCTCACCACAACCTCCGCCTCCTGGGTTCAGGCAATTCTCCTGCCTCAGCCTCCTGAGTAGCTGGGATTACAGGCACGCGCCACCATGCCCAGCTAATTTTTTGTATTTTTAGTAGAGACGGGGTTTCACCATGTTGACCAGGATGGTCTCGATCTCTTGACCTCGTGATCCACCCGCCTCGGCCTCCCAAAGTGCAGGGATTAGAGGCAGGCGCCACCGTGCCCAGCTAATTTTTTGTATTTTTAGTAGAGACGGGGTTTCACCATATTGACCAGGATGGTCTCGGTCTCTTGACCTCGTGATCCGCCCGCCTCGGCCTCCCAAAGTGCTGGGATTACAGGCGTGAGCCACCGCGCCCGGCCAAATCCGCCCCTGTTATCACATCCGGTGGGTGGAATTCCAGGACACACTGCGGCCCAGTTACCTGCAAGAGCTTTAATCCTTACACATTTCCTTCTATGTGGAATGCAAATCTGGCACCTTTTAACTGTTACTTCTTGAACCTTCCGCTCTTGTGGCTCCAAAATACAAGGATTGCTACGACATTATTCTGTGAATGCATGCAGGGGGTTCAGTGGACAGATGTGTCGCCAACAAGCCACCTTACCACGATTGCACTTTGCTCTGTCTTCTGTAGAGAGGGGATCTTATCTTCAACGTCAGGGTGTAGCGTGGTTAGAAACCACTTTGATGCCCCGGAGGGCAGCTTCCCAAAGGCTGTGCGGGGAGGCGGGGAAGTAGCCTCAGCTGTTAAGGGAGAAGCATGTTCTCAAGATGTGTGACATTTTAAAGGTCTGAAAATAAGGCAACCTTACCCATGGGGAGCCAGAAAGGTGGTGGAGCTGGAGAAGTGGAGACAGTGGTTCTGAGTCTGCATGAGGGCCTGGAACCAGACCTGCCTGGGCACTCCTGGGCCAGCTTGTGGCCTGTGTCTACCTTGAGGAGGACATTGGAGGTGTGCCTACGGACTGAGAGAGTTTCTACCTTGGCGCCCAAGCTCGTAAGCCTCTGTGCTTGCATAGGGACCACCCGTGGGTGAGTGTGGGTCTAAGCCCCAGCAGCCAAGTGGTTGGGACACCCAGACTCCAATTGCCTCTTTGCAGCACCGGGGAAAGCTTATTCTTTGGGATCTAATAACCCCCTGGGATTCTTGGACAGTCCAGTTTGGTCATTTGGGACGCCTCAAGGGGACTGTGCTGAATTAACGTAATGTTTGAGTCTACTTAAGTAATTAACCAGAGAAAGTAGAGATTTGACATGCGTTTGTGGAGCAGTTCAAACCAGTGAAACCTGTCAAAACGGGTCAAATCAGCTCAAACAGTTTAAACCACACAGCTACGGCATGCCCCTCAAATCCTGCCATCTCCAGACTCAACATTCTGATTTGTATTATAATAAAGTCATTCTTAAAATGGCTTAACTTTCAGCACTCTTATCACCTTTGTCTAGTTCATCTCCAGTTTGCCAGTATTGCCATTAAACCACGGCGTCTAGAATTTACCAGCTAATCCAGTGAAACCAGCAGATTGGTGATCACTCTTGTTCTGGCTACAGTACAGGCTAGATATTTTCTATTTGTCTCTTCAGATCCACTTTCCACACTTCTCCCCCTACTCGGGGCTGGGGCGGCTGGCTGGTGTGGACTGAATGGGCTGCATCGATGAGCTTCCTTGTTCTCTGGCTTCTGGTTGGGTTTGGCCAAGGGGCATCAGTAGAGACAGGAGCAGAGTGAGGTCCTGGTGCTTATTGCCCTGGCTTTCTTCTGCTTTGTCCCTTTACCCAGGCCACAGCTCTTTTAGGCACATGTCTCGGATAACTCTTTTCCCCTGGTTTCGTCCTTGGCCTGGATACAGGGATGACAACAGGTCCCACTCTTGTACCGTATTTTGTGTTTTTCCTGCACTTTTATAAATAGTTCTCCATTAAATGCTCCCTAGTTACTCCATTTGACTTTGTCATTTGTTTCCCAGGCATATGCATTTTGTGAAACATCCAGGTGTTCCTCATGCACATTGTATTTGAGAACCATTGAGTGAATAGTGCTGAAGTGGCTAGCTGGAATTCCCACTAGCTTTTAAAATTATTTTGTAGAGACAATGATACGTGTGTTATAAGACTCCTCTTGCTTCCCAGTGAGCAGGCAGAGCCGTGCACATTATTGTTTGGCTGGATCTCTACCCAGCCCTCAGTGAATTGCTCTGAAATTGACCTTCTTATGCAGGTAGGTCCTGCCTGGAAGCCAAAGGCTGGGCAAGAAGAAACTGGGACTTTGATAAGCCAGGGCTGGCAGAGTTTCAGGAATTAAGCGCTGAATGATCACGACAGCGTGACTCAGTTATACCTTTCTCTGCTGGAGCTTGTATGGGGATAGCAGTATTCTATTGAAGGGCTGGTGCCAGTGTCCCAGGGGTGCTCACTGAGTGTGAAGGACCCCACTACTGGGTGGACAAGGCAGGAGGGATATTGGACATCCTAGCTTTTCAAAAAATGTGCTAGGAAATGTTACTCTTGAGGTTGGGGGAAGATGACACTTATTTATAGTTACTTTCTCAGAACTTGGTTTTGTTATATGCAGAATTCTTCTCAAGATAAGCATACAGTAACCAGTAATAATGGCTGCTTGAGTTGCTGAAAAGACCCACCCACTGGGCCCTCCATTCTCACTCTCTTTCCATCCGTTCATTCTCCCTGGAGCAGCCTGAGTGACATTTTATTTTATTTTTATTTTTTATTTTTTTGAGATAGAGTCTTACACTGTCTCCCAGGCTGGAGCAGTGGCAGGATCTCAGCTCACTGCGACCTCTGCCTCCTGGGTTCAAGCGATTCTCCTGCCTCTGCCTCCCGAGTAGCTGGGATTACAGGTGCCCACCATCAGGCTCAGCTACTTTTGTGTATTTTTAGTAGAGACAAGGTTTCACTATGTTGGCCAGGCTGGTCTTGAACTCCTGACCTCATGATTTGCCTGCCTAGGTCTCCCAAAGTGCTGGGATGAGTGACATTTTAAAGTACAAATTGGACTCCATCACCTCTCCCGCTAAAGATCAGGACAGGCTTCTTAGTGCCGTTAGGGGAAGGCACACAGAAGAAACACACCCAAGTCCTGCTTCCTTCATGTGCTTGTTTAATTGTTATTTCTTAAATTTCTGATTGGATGACTTTGTTAGACAAGCAAACTGTAACAGCTGAGCTTACATGAACATGGTTTGTGTTGATGCATGTAATCGAATGACTGCCAATTTGCACACCCCTTCCCCACCTGAAGGGATGGAGTGGGACGGAACGGCGCATGCGTATTGGCATCTCAGGGCAGGGCTGTTCAACAGAAATGGAACACAAGCCTGTTATATGATTTTTAACTTTCTAGTAGCCATAGTAAAAACAAGCAGGTGAAATAAATTGTAATAATTCACTTTAATATCAAGTATGTAATAATATCAAATAAAGTTGTGTTCAGTAGAAAATATTTTTGCCCTGCTCCAGATTTTCAGTTTGCACTTAATCAAAATTAAATGATATCAAAAATAGTTACATTACAGTAGTCACTTTTTTTTTTTTATGAGGCACAGTCTCACTCTGTCACCCAGGCTGGAGTGCAGTGGCACGATCTTGGCTCACTGCAACTTCCGCCTCCCAGGTTCAGGCAATTCTCCTGCCTCAGCCTCCTGAGTAGCTGGGATTACAGGCATTTGCCACCATGCCCAGCTCATTTTTGTATTTTTAGTAGAGATGAGGTTTCACTATGTTGGTCAGGCTGGTCTCAAACTCCTGAGCTTGTGATCCACCTGCCTCAGCCTCCCAAAGTGCTGGGATTATAGGCGTGAGCCACCACGCCCGGCAGCAGTAGTCACATTTTAAGGGCTCTGCAGTCACATGAAGTAGTGGCTACTATATAGTGTAATACGGTCATAAGGTTCTGCCATTGCCAACAACTGCAGCCTTACCCAAGCTGCAGAGGAGGCTACCTTGTCTCTGCTGCTTTCTCATTTTCCTTCAGAACCTCTCTCCATTGCTTTCCTTCTCCCTGTGATTCTTGCAGCTCTTAAGAACTGTCATTCTTCTCAAAGTCCCCACTTCATGCAGCCATCCCTTCTCCCCAAACACTCCGTGGTCTTCCTCCAACGTCACTCTTGGAAGGCAAGAAGATAGATTGAAGGCATTTGAAAAGAGGTGAGAACGAGGCTTCCGGCACAAATATATCCAGAATTACCCTCTAATTGGTGAAAGGGAGTGGGAACCAATTACAATGAATTCTGCTGCACAGCATTTAATCTTGGGGGTCCAACAGTCAAGGACTTACCTTGCTGACCATCAAGCCTTCCCACCTTCTCCTGAGCCACTCCCATACGCTTCCTCACCCCTGCAAGCCAAGAGCTGTAAGCTCAGTCAACACAGCTCCTGTTCACAAATAATAAAATGGCTGCCATGTGTATAGAATGAATAACATCAGATTTGTATCCTGATATCTGGAATCCCCAAAATGACCCAGCAAGGGAGCCATTATACTCCTGTTCCCATGGACTCAGAGGGTGCAGCCAGGATGGGGATATGGGTCTGTCTGACCACAGCCATGGGCCACCTGAACACCAGCCTGCCCCTGGGACCTCAGCTGTCTGGTAGGTCAGGACAGAAATCTGAGCAGCAAAGCCATGTGAAAAAGGCTGGCTCCGGGAGGGCTCCCAGAGGACTTTAGATTCACTGAGTGTCCACAGCAAAGTGTGTGCAAATGGCTGAGGGCAGACACCTTGCCTCCCTCCTACAGGGGCTCTTTTACACAAGGAGGACAGATTCAGTGTTACCTGCATCTGGCAGAAATTATCTCCAAGATGGTTCACTTATGTTCCCTACCATGGTTTGTTTTGTTGTTGATAATATTCTTTTACTTAAAAAATGAGATAGAATAAAGAAATGCACCCCTTTCTATGTAACATTACCCCAACCCAGATATAGAATATTTCCATTGCCCCATAAAGTACTGTCCTTGCAGATAGAGTTTCCTAAGGGATGAAAACTACTCTAACCTCATTACTATACATTAGTTATGCCTCTTCTTTAACTTCATAAAAATGGGATTATGTAGGATGTATTTTTTTGGTCTGACTTTGCTTAATATTGTTTGTGAGATTCTTCTGTGTCCTTTATTGGTAGTTTATTCTTCTACTGGAAAAAACATACCTAATTTTATTCTTTGTCATGCCTTGTCGATGGGCATTTTGGTGATTTCCAGTGTTTGTGTACTATGACCAAAGCAGCTATGTATTTAGGGGGATACATGCATTCATTTCTTAAGGATACATACCTGGGAGTAAAATTGCTGGCCTGTAGGATAGGCATATGTTTTATTAGAAGCCATCAAGCATTTCTCCAAAGTGGCTGCACTGTGCCTTTACCAGCTTCTTTTAAGGTCCTGGTTCCTGGCCAGGCAGCTGGCAGGTCCACCTGGCAACCAGACTGTAGAAGCCTGATGGGGTTGTTTGCGCATCCTCAGTCTGGATGCAGGTCAACAGAATCCCAGCCTGAACCACCTGAAATCAAAAAAGGGGGTGTCACTGGTTAACGCCCAGGGTGGGACCCAGGGACCCTCTCTCCCCTTTCTGTGTCTCAGTTCTGCTTCTCTCTACCTGCACTTGGACTTCTCCCAGGCTGGCCATTTCCATATGACTGAGGCATGGCCTGGGGTCCCCTCCCTAAAGCTTTGCAAGCATTTGGAGTCCTCCAACCCAAAGATAAAAGATGGTGAAAATTAGAACTACCCCCAAGATGCCATTTTTAACTTGTTAGATTGGCAAAATTCCAGAGTTTGATAACACTTTTTATTGACATGGCTGTGGGGAAACGGGCAGTTAGTTGCATACACCGCAAGTGACAGTGAAAAACTGGTGCGACCCCTAGAGACAGAAATTAGCCTGCGTGTATCGAGACAAGTAATCCTACCTCTAGAAATATATCATACAAATATTCTCAAAATATTGTATACTCTGTATGCTAAACAATATACAGGCCAGGCTAGTCATTGCAGTGTTGTTTGAAACAGCAAAGGCTGAAAACACCTAAATGTCTCTTGAAAGAGCAGTGATTAAGTAACATAATACATGTACACAATGGAGTACTCTGTAGCTGCACTGTTTTTTAAAGTAAAGACACAGGCGAGGAGGTTCTTCATATACTGGTGTGGAAAGGTCACCTATCAGTAAAGTGCCTGCTTGTGGGATTAGAGCTAGAGAAAGGGAAAGAGCAAGACTTTACTGTATACTTTCTCTGTTTAGACATTTTGGTTTTTGAACTACATAAATATATTGCCTAGTTAAAATACTGCTTTCATTTTTAAGTTGAAAAATTTAGCCTTGATTGTCCAGCCTTAGCAATGTGCCTGTCTCTGCACCAATCGCTGTATCTAGGGTGGGGTGCTATTTTTGGCAGCTTCTACTCGAATGGGTTTGGAGGAACTTCTCTCCTCCCAGGAGAAGAGGAGTAGTGTTCTGAGCAGACAGAACTACAAGTGTTCTTATACCCAGGAAGCAGGGTCAGGTGGATCCCAGAGTTGTGGTGCAAGGTTCCTTGTGAGGACTTTCCAGGTATGGAGGGCGGTGGTCTCTGGAGCCCCAGGTAAGGTCCTGCCACAGGGCTACTTAGCTCATCTGCTAGAGATCCCTTCCTCTTACCTGTCCAGCCCCCTGGGAATTAAAGGCAATTCCTGCTTGTATAGAGGAGCTCTAAGGGGAATTTGAAGGTTCAGATTATCCTTCTGCTGCTGATATCCATATTCCCAAGCCCTTCTGTTTTACTGATGTAACTAATTCCATCCAATCAGTCACACCTAGCCTTTTCTTTAAAATAATTCCAGTCTTAATTGGCTTTGGTCCTTGTATTCTTTATTTTTGCATTTAGAACAGTTCTTCTCTGTTCTTCAGAACAAGTATATCATCCACAAATCATGAGATGGGGATTTTTTTTCTGCTTGTGATCTATTGGGGGGAGAGCTCTCAGGAGAAGGAGAGGAAAGAAAATAGGAACAGAACCGAAAAGGATGAGCTTGGCTTCAGCCTGAGCTTTCCGGGAGCTTTGGAATATGAATTGCACCACGGTCGTTGCCACTTTGAGGTAAGGGCACCTGCATTTTGTATTCCTGTGTTAATAAGTCATTGGTTGATAGCTTGTGGGGAGGGTACATGCCTAACCTCCTGGCAAGATGGCTGCTGTTTCATTGGCCAAGGACAGTTTTCCAGAGAAGAGACAGTGGCCAGCTCTCACGGCAGCTGGGGGCCAGGCGTGGCTGCTTACACTGGAACCTGCCCACAGTGCTCAGTGTTAGTTTTGTTGGGTCTCTTTAGGGGGCCACATCTTAGCATTTTAAGATGAGATTTGCTTAATTGCTATTTCCTCTGTCCTCTCCTTACTTACCTCCCCCACACACTGCTGCATTATTTTTTAAAAATTTCTAATTTTTAATTGTAATAGCTTTTGGGGTACAAGTGGTTTTTTGTTACATGGATGCATTATATAGCAGTGAGTTTGGAGACGTCAGTGCACATCACCCCTGTAGTGTGCACTGTACCAAATGTGTAGTTTTGAAAATTCCTAATCCCCCTCCACCTTCACATAGGGTCTCTTCAGAGCCTGTCCTATCACTCTGTCTGCCTTTGTGTACCTAGAGCTTAGCTCCCACTTGTAAGTGAGAACATACGGTTTTTGGTTTTCCACTCCTGTGTTACTTCACTTAGAATAATGGCCTCCAGCTCCATTCAAGTGGCTGCGAAAGACATGGTTTTGTTGCTTTTTACAGCCAAGTAGTATTTCATAGTATATGTATACATTTTCTTTATCCACTCTTTCATTGATGGGCATGTAGGTTGGCTCCACTTCTTTGCAAGTTTGAATTGTGCTGCTATAAACATACATGTGCAATGTCTTTTTCCTATATCCTTCTTTTCCTTTGGATAGATACCCAGTAGTGGGATAGCTGGATTGAATGGTAGATCTATTTTTAGCTCTTTAAGGACTCTTCATACTGTTTTCATAGAAGTTGTGCATTCCTACCAGTAGTGTATAAGTGTTTCCTTTTCCTCACATCCATGTCAACATCTATTGTTTTTTGACTTTTAATTATGGCCATTCTAGCAGAAGCAAAGAGGCATCGCATCATGGTTTTGATTTGCATTTCCCTGATTAGTGATACTGAGCATTTTTTTCATATGTTTGTTGGCCATTTGTATATCTTTGAGAAATGTCTAGGCATATCCTTTGCCCACTTTTTAATGGGTTATGTTTTCTTCCTGCTAATTTGTTTGAGTTCCTTATAGATTCTGGGTATTAGTCCTTTGTCGAATGCATAGTTTGCAAATATTTTCTCTCACTCTGTAGGTTGTCTGTTTACTCTGCTGATTATTTTTTTGCTGTGTAGAAACTTTTTAGTTTAATTAGATCCCATCTATTTGTTTTTGTTTTTGTTGCATTTGCTTTTGGGGTCATATTCATGAAATCTTTGCCTAGGCCAATGTCTAGGAGAGCTTTTCCAATTTTGTCTTCTATAATTTGTATGATTTCAGGTCTTAGATTTTAGGCTTTGATCCATCTGGTGTTGATTTTTGTATCAAGCGAGAGATAGGGATCCAGTTTATTCTTCTACATGTGACTTGCTAATTATCTGAGCACCAGGCCAGGCGCGGTGGCTCACGCCTGTAATCCCAGCACTTTGGGAGGCCGAGGCGGGTGGATCATGAGGTCAACAGATTGAGACCATCCTGGTCAACATGGTGAAACCCTGTCTCTACTAAAAATACAAAAAATTAGCTGGGCATGGTGGCGCGTGCCTGTAATCCCAGCTACTCAGGAGGCTGAGGCAGGAGAATTGCCTGAACCCAGGAGGCAGAGGTTGCGGTGAGCCAAGAGTAACAAGAGTGAAACTCCATCTCAAAAAAAAAAAAAAAAAAAATTATCCGAGCACCGTTTGTTGAATAGGGAGTCCACTTCATGTTTTTGTTTGCTTTGTCAAAGATGAATTGGCTGCAAATATTTGGTTTTATTTCTGAGTTCTCTATTTTGTTCCATTGGTCTGTGTGCCTATTTTTATACCAGTATCATGCTGTTTTGGTGACTATGGCCTTATAGTGTAGTTCGAAGTTGGGTAATGTGATACCTCTGGACTTGGTCTTTTTGCTTAGTCTTGCACTGGCTGTGCAGGGTTTTTCTTTGGTTCCGTATACATTTTAGGAGTTTTTGTTTTAGTTATTTGAAGAATGATGATGGCATTTTTATGGGAAGTACATGAATTTCTAGATTGCTTTTGGTAGTATGGTTATTTTCACAATGCTATTCTATCCATTCGTGAGCATGGATGTGTTTCCATTTGTTCATGTCATCTATGATTTCTTTCAGTAGTGTTTTGTAGTTTTCCTCGTAGAGATCTTTTACCTCCTCGGTTAGGTATATTCTTAAGTTTCGTTTGTTTGTTTTTTATAGCTGTTGTGAAAGGGGTTGAGTTTTTTTATTTTCAGCTTAGTCATTGTTGGTGTACAGCGGTGTTACTAAGTTGTGTACATTGAGGTTTGTATCCTGAAATTTTATTGAACTCATTTATCAGATCTAGCAGCTTTTTGGAGGAATCTTTAGGGTATACCATCATATTATTAGCAAGCACAGTTTGACTTCCTCTTTGCTGATTTATATGCCCTTGATTTCTTTCTCTTATCTGACTGCTCCAGCTGGGACTTCCAGTACTATGTTGAATAGAAATGGTGAAAGTGGCATCTCTGTCTTATTACAGTTATCAGGGGGAATGCTTTCAACTTTTCCCCATTCAGTTCAATGGCTATGAGTTAGCATTTATGATTAAAGCATACCTTTATGATTAAAGAATTTGACATTTTCAAACTGACACAAGAACAGAAAATGAAATACCGCATATTCTCACTCATAGGCAGGTGACACATGGACACAGGGAGGGGAGTACTAAACACTGGGGACTATTGGGGGGGGAAAGGGGAGGGCCAGTGGGAGGGGGAGCTGGGGAGAGATAGCCTGGGGAGAAATGCCAAATGTGGGTAAAGGGGAGAAAGGAAGCAAAACACACTGCCATGTGTGTACCTATGCAACTGTCTTGCATGTTCTGCATATGTACCCCAAAACCTAAAATGCAATAAAAAATAAAAAAAAAAAAAGAATTTGACATTTTGTCAAAGGCATCTATTGAGATGATCATATGGATTTTCTTTTCAATTCTCTTTATATATTGTATCACATTTATTGACTTGTGTGTGTAAAACCATCCCTGCATTCCTGGTATAAAACCCACTTGATCATCATGTGTTATCTTTCTAATATGCTGTTGGATTCCGTTAGCTAGTATTTTGTTGAGGATTTTTGCATCTATGTTCATCAGGGATATTGGTCTATAGTTTTCTTTTCTTAAAAATTATGTTCTTTCCTGGTTTTGGTATTAGAGTGATACTGGTTTCATAGAATAATTTAAGGAGGATTCCCTCTATATCTTTTGGAATAGTTTCAGTAAGATTGGTACCAATTCTTCTTTGAATGCATGATAGAATTCAGCTGTTAATCCATCTGGGCCTGGGCCTTCTTTTTTTGGCAATTTAAAAATTACCGTTTCAATCTCACTACTTGTTATGTTCGGAGTTTCTATTTCTTCCTGGCTTAATCTAGGAGCATTGTATATTTCCAAGAATTTATCCATATACTCTAGATTACATAGTTTGTGCACATAAAGGTTTTCATAGTACCCTTGAATGATCTTTTGTATTTCTGTGGTATTGGTTGTAATACTTCCCGTTTCATTTCTACTTGAACTTAATTTGGATCTTCTCCTTTCCTTTCTTGTGAATCTCACTAAAGGCCTATCAGTTTTGTTTATCTTTTCAAAGCACCAGCTTTTTGTTTCATTGATATTTTGTATTTTGTTGTTGTTGTTTCAGTTTCATTTAATTGAGCTCTGATCTTTGTTATTTCTTTTCTTCTGCTGGGTTTGGGTTTGGTTTGTTCTTGTTTCTCTAGTTCTTTAAGGTGTGACCTTAAATTGTCTGTTTGTGCTCTTTCAGACTTTTTAATTGAGGCATTTAAGGCTGTGAATTTTCTCTTAGCACTGCTTTAGTGTCCCAGAGGATCTTGATTTCATTGTTGACCCAAAGATCATAAAGGAGCAGATTATTTAATTTCCATGTATTTGCGTGGTTTTGAAAGTTCCTTTTGGAGTTAATTTCCAATTTTATTCTACTGTGGTCTAAGGGGGTACTTGATGTAATTTCAATTTTCTTAAATTTATTGAGACTTATTTTGTGGCCTATCATTCATGTCTTCCATCTTGGGGAATGTTTCATGTGCTAACAAAAAGAAGGTACATTCTGCACTGGTGGGTAGAATGTTCTGTAAATTTCTGTTAAGTCCGTTTGTTCTTGGGTATAGTTTAAGGCTATTATTTCTTTGTTGACTTTCTGTCTTGATGATCTGTCTAGTGCTGTCAGTGGAGTATTGAAGTCCTCCACTATTATTGTGTCACCATCTATCTCATTTCTTATGTCTAGTAGTAATTGTTTTATAAACTTGGGAGCTGCCATATTAGGTGCATAGATCTTTAGGATTGTTATCTTTTCCTGTTGGACTGATCCTTTTGTCATTATATGATATCCCTCTTGGCCTTTAAAAAAAAAACTGTTGTCTGTTTTAAAGTCTGTTTTGTCTGAGATACGAATAGCTATTCCTGCTCACTTTTGGTTTCCATTTGCACAGAATATCTTTTTCTGCTTCTTTACCTTAAGTTTATGTGAGCTTTTCCATGTTAGGTGAGTGTCTTGAAAACAGTAGATACTTAATTGGTGGATTTTTATCCATTCTGCTATCTTTTAAGTGGAGCATTTAGACCATTTACATTTGATATTAGTATTGAGATGTGAGTTACTGTTTTATTGATTGTGCTAGTCGTTGCCTGAATACCTTGGGGGTTTTTTCATTCTGTTATTGTTATGTAGGTCCTGTGAGGTATATGCTTTGAGGTTCTGTTTTGGTGTATTTCTAGATTTTTGTTTCAAGCTTTAGAATTCCTGTTAGCATTTCTTGTAGTACTGGCTTGGTGGTGGCAGATTCTCTCAGCATTTGTCTGAGGAAGACTTTCTCTCTCCTTCACTTACGAAGCTTAGTTTTACTGGATACAAAATTCTTAGCTGGCAATCATTTCATTTCACGATGCTAAAGATAGGACCCCAATCTCTTCTGGCTTGTAGGGTTTCTGCTGAGAAATCTGCTGTTAATCTGATAGGTTTTTCTTTATAGTTACCTGATGCTTTTGCCTCACAGTTCTTAAGATTCTTCGTCTTGACTTTAGATAACCTGTTGACTTTGTGCCTGGGTGATGATCTTTTTGCAATGAATTTCCCAGGTGTTCTTTGAACTTTTTGTATTTGATTGTGTAAATCTCTTGCAAGGCCCTGTTTTCCCCTATTATTCCCTCAAATATGTTTTCCAGACTTTTAGATTTCTCTTCGTCCTCAGGAACAGCAATTATTCTTAGGTTTGGCCATTTAACATAATCCTAAATTTCTTGGAGGCTTTGTTCATTTTTCAAATTCTCTTTGCTTTGTCTTTGTCTCATTGAGTTAATTTGAAGGCCTTGTCTTAGAGTCTGAAGTTCTTTTTCTACTTGTTCAGTTCCCTTATTCTAACTTTTCAATGCATTTTGTCATTCTCTAAGTGTGTCTTTCATTTCCAGATGTTGTGATTGTTTTTTCTTTATGATTTCTATTTCTCTGGAGCATTTTTCATCCATATCCTGTATTTTTTTAAAAACTTAAATTGTTTTTCACCTTTCTCTGGTATCTCCTTGAGCAGCTTACTAACCTTCTGAATGCTTTATCTGGCAATTCAGAGATTTCTTCTTGGATTGGACGTATTGCTGGGGAGCTACTGTGGTCTTTTGGGAGTGTTATAGAACCTTACTTTGTCATATAATCAGAATTACTTTTCTGATTCCTTCTCATTTGGGTGGACTAATGCAGTGGAAAATTCTAGAACATAAGTGCTGCTGTTCAGATTCTTTTGTTTCATGATGTGGTACACTCCCCTTTCCCCTGAGGACAGGGCTTCCTCTTAGCCAGACTGCAGTGATTGTTGTTGCTCTTTTGGGTCTAGCCACCCAGTGGGACTACCAGGCTCTGGGTTGGTGCTTGGAATATCTGCAAAGAGTCCTGTGATACAGTCTGTCTTCAGGTCTCCCAGCTGTGGACACCAGCACCTGAGCTGGTGGAGCTGGTAGGGGAGTGAAATAGAGTCTGTGAGAGTCCTTAGTTGTAGATATTTTTTACTGTGCTGGCTTCCTGGAATGCTGGTTATGCTAGCAGAGAAGCTGTCACATGGACAGACTCAGGACCACTGGCTAGCCAGGATGTTGCAGGCAGTTGAATTTGCTGCTGTTTTCTCCTTCCTTGGAGCAGGGTTATTCTGTCATGAGTTGTTGTAGTGTCTTGAGTTGATCGGCCTCCAGCCAGGAGGTGGCACTTTCGAGAGAATACCAGCTGCAACTGTAGAAGGGGGAAAAGAGGCTTACCCTAAGTTGGCCAGGATAAGTATTTGGGTTTCTCAGACAATGGGCAGGGATATAAAGCTCCCAAAGAGTTTGTGTCTTTTGTGATCTGCTACTGGGGTAGGTAGAGAAATACCATCAGGGGGTGCAGGGTTAGGCAAATATGAGCACAGACACTTCCTGGGCAGGGCTTGCCATGGCCACTGAGAGGAGTGGGGGGTGGTTCTTGGGGCAGTGGGTTTATGTTTCAGAGGGTATTATGGCTGCCTCTGTCACCAGGGAAGTGGGAGAAAGCCAGCAGCAATAGGCCTCACCCAGCTTTCACGCAGTTGGCAAGGTCAGCCTCACTAACACTGCCTAGTTTACCTCCAGGCAGCCTGGGCATGGGACTCAGACATAGCTCCAGGCTATTCATTTTCTCACTGAGAAAGCAAGCATGGCTTTCAGGCCATACCCCTCCCCATCTGCCCACACTATTGGATGCAACTCCTGCTCTCCTTTCCGAAGCACTTCCTATTTGCCATTGGATTCTGCTCAAGAGAGTTTGAATCCAGTCAAAATTATGACAAAGTTCAGTTGGAAGCTACTTTCACCCTGTGACCCTTCCCAAATTCTACCAGCTGATTTCCCAAGGGCCCCTGTGAGATACAGACAGAGATAGCTTTCCTGGGCTCAAGCTAGAGAATGGGAATGCCTACAAGGCTCTTCCTACTGTTGCTTCTAATTTTATATTTTACGCTAAATCCATTTCAGCTCTAGGTAAGGTTAAATCCTTCTCCCACAATCTGGACTTTTGGGTTTCCTGTAGGGACATGTGCTCGGAGGCGGGTTTTTCCCCTTCACACTTTGAGAACTCACAGTTTTTCACCTGTCTTCTGGAATTTGCAGTGGCCTGCTGCTGCTTTCAAAGGATCTGTGGTGGTTCTGGAGCAAAAGTTCACGGTGTGAGTCTCCACATGCTCTTCCATCCATCCAAGTGGGAGCTGCATGTCAGCCTTATCACCTGTCCACCCTCTTCTCTAAGTTTTTCCAGTTTAATTTCTGATTGAGTTTATTGGGATCTTCTTTCTTCTTTTCTTTTCTCGGTTAATCTAGCTAGAGGTCTATCCGTTTTTTGTTTTTCAAAGAACCAGTTTTTTTGTTTCATTGCTATTTGGTATTGTTTTGTTTGAATTTCGTTTAGTTCTGCCCTGATCTTTGTTACTTCTTCTTTTAACTTAAGGTTTAGTTTGTTCTTGTTTCTCCAGTTCCTTGAGGTGTGACATTAGGTTGTAAATTTGTGCTTTCAGACTTTTTGATGTAGGCATTTAGTGCTATAAACTTTCCTCTTAGCACTGCTATTGCTGTCTCCCGGGGGTTTTGGTAACATGTGTCATGATTATCATTCAATTCAAAGAATTTTTAAATTTCTGTCTAATCTCATTATTAACACAGATGTCATTCAGGAGCAGATTATTTAACTTTCATATATATTTTGTATAATTTTTGAGGGCTCTTTTTGGAGTTGATTTCTAGTTTTATTCTCCTGCAGTCTGAGAAGATACTTGACAAGATTTTCATTTTTTTAATTTATTGAGATTTGTTTTGCGGCCTATCATACGATCTATCTTGGAGAATGTTCCATGTGCTGATGAGAATGTGTATTCTGCAGCTCTTAGGTAGAATGTTCTGTAAATATCTGTTCAATCCATTAGTTCTAGCATGTCATTTAAGCCCGTTGTTTCTCTGTTGACTTTCTGTTTCAGAGACCTGTGGAGAGCTTTCAGTGGTGTGTAAAAGTCTCCCACTATTACTGTTTTGCTGTCTGTCTGATTTCTTAGATCTCATAATAATTGTTTTGTATCTAGGAGCCCCAGTGTATGGTACATACACATTTAGGATTGTAATATCTTTTTGTTGGATTGATCCTTTTGTATAGTGACCATTGTTGTCTTTTTTTGTTTTTATTTTTGTTGCTTTGAAGTCTGTTTTGGCTTTGAAGTAGCTATAAGCATAGATACTTATATTAATCCATTCTCACATTGCTTTAAAGAAATACCTGAGGCTGGGCAATTTTAAGGAAAAGAGGTTTAATTCATTCATAGTTCTGCAAGCTGTGCAGGAAGCATAGCAGCTTGTGTTTCTGGGGAGACCTCAGGAAACTTACAATCATGGCAGAAGGTGAAGGGGAAGCCGGCATGTCTTACGAGGCTGGAGCAGGTGGAGTGGGGGTAGGTGCGCTACACACTTTTAAAACAACCAGATGTTGCGATAACTCAGTATCAGAAGAACAGCACTGCAGGGTTGGTGCTAAACCGTCCATAAGGATCCACCCCACAGGTCCAATCACTTCCCACCAAGCCCTGCCTCTGACCCTGGGGAGGCATGAGGTTTGAGCAGGGATACAGAGCCAAACTGTGCCACTCCTCCTGCCTGCTTTTGGTTTCCATTTGTGTCCCATTGTCCTTCTAGCTTGAGTTATATAAATCCTTCCGTTTTAGGTTGAGTCTCTTGAAGCCGGACATGCACCAAAATAGAACCTCTTGAAAACTCAAAACTCGCAGGGCCTATAATACAATGACACAACAACAACAAAACTGTCAGGTTAACAGCATGAGTAAGAGACTCGTACCCCACATCTTAGTGTTGATGTTGAATGTGAATGGTCTAGATGTGCCGCTTAGGAGATCCAGGATGGCAGAATGCTGCATTATTGTAAAGCAGATTCCAAACATCATCTGACCTTGTCTGTATGTACTTGAGTATGTAGCCTGTATAGTTGAATGTATTTTTCATTCAACCCCAATACCATCATAATACCTAAAAAACAATATTTACTTAATATCATTTTATACAGTCTGTTTAAATTTCCGAGATTGTGTCAAAGGGTCTTTTTATAGTTGCTTTGCTTAAAGTAGGATGCCAACAAGGCCTGCACGTAGTGTTTGATTGACTATTTATCTCTAACATACTTCACTTGACTTTCCTATACTGTTGTTTGTTGAGGCACTGAGGGCATTCGGCCTGTAGAATTTCCACATTCTCATCTGAGCTGATTGCCTCGTTACTGTGCTGTCTACAAGTCCCATTAGTGTCTGCACTTCTTGCAAACCAGTAGTTTTGGGGGCATGAAGGGTGCCACTGCTAATGAGTTGTCATTGCTTCTAGGCCCTTCCAAAGAACGATGGTAGGAAGCAGACATTTTCTAGAAAAAGAAAGAAATCATGATGTTACCTCCCATTTAAATTTAGAATTATATGATTTTCTATGAAATCTTTTAATTTTATATTAGTCTCTTTTTTTATTTGGAAAATCTTTATCCTTAACAAGAATTACATAATCACTTACAATCTATCTAGATACATTTTTTTTCTGAATAGTTAATATTATTTAAATCTTGGTCAAAGCCCCATGGCCCTGGGACAGTCACGTCAACTGTAAAATGGATATGGGAGCCCTTGCCCTCCCCTCAACCCAGTGTGGCAGGATCAGATGAAACAGTGGATGTAAGAGTCATTTGTAAAGACAGGAAAGGTGAAGGAAAGCCTTCACCCCTAGGGGCCTGTGAAAAAGTTCCAAGGAATCCTGAGCATGGGTTATTCAGGGAACCAGATCTCCAGACCCTTAATTTTTATACACATACTTTACTGGTTTTATTTGCCTAAGAACAGCTCTGAGTTTCCATTTGTCCTCCTGCTTTATTGTTTAAAAAACGCAAAAAGGCAGACTCCTCATTCACCCCTGATCTGACTATGGTAATATTGCCACAAGGTGTGCAAACCTCAGGGAGAATGGAAAAAATAAGAGGAAGAGTTCTTTATTGCTTAGCCAAGATTCCATTAGCTCCTGGGCTCTCGTGGTTTCCCATCCCATGCACTTTATGTTAAGGAAGAAGATGGTCTAGAGAATAGTATTTTGTCACACGTTAGGATGTTCTGAATATAGACATGAGAGTCAAGACATTTTCCTTCTTAAAGGAGAGTCCAACAACAGTAAAGCAAAGAGAACATCAGTTAGAAACACTGAATGCCAGAGGAAAAAACAACGTGGCTTTTACAAATATATTTAAATGTAAGCAATACCTTTCAGCCACCTTCAGTACCGGCCCCAGGTCAGGTCTCCAGCTCAAAGGAAGAGCATGGAAGTACAGTCCAGGCATATAGGTTGGTCTGTGCTGACTCATTTAAATATAACTGCAAGTTTTGCCAAGACTTTCACAATTCTCAAGGTATATCAAATGAACTGCACAAATACCAATTTTAGGTGACTTATTTGGATGCAGTATATTTATTCAGTAAGGTAATTTAAAATCCATCTTATGAAATGATATCATGAAATAATCCAATGATAGCTATCGCTCATTTTATTTTACCAGATAAAATATTTAATATCTTCTGCTTTTAACAGGAATAATATTATCCTAGCTTCTGGACTGATTTATTTTTAGCAGAATATACCCCTCTCTTTTATTAAATACATATGAAAAGTTAGAACACGTTCATCTCATTAGGAGATACACTTCCAATCACATTTAACTTTATGTTTAAAAAACAATCAAAATTGGTAACATTTTAATGCAGTTTTGATTAGTTGTATGATAATTCAATCCATAAGCAATTTTTTAAAGCATGGAGAACCTTAAGGTCACAAGGATAAAAGATATTTTTTAATGTATTACAAATACATATGTTATACATTTTAATGTATGATAGGATGATCAATAAAATACCTTCAAATTCTAAAAGTATATTAAATTATGTTAAAGGTTTATGGAGGAAGTAGAGAAGAAATATAAATTCAAAGAGAAAAAGGAAAAATGTAAAATTTCTCAACAGTAAAAACAGCTTATTCACATATTTTAAATGGGATGGTGATGAGCATGAAACCTTTATGAGCTCCAGATTCTGGTTAATATTTTAAGATTGATAGTTGTATGTTTAAATGTCAGTATTTGCAGTAAAATGAAAATTACATCTCTTGTAATTACTGAAACTTATGGTGAAAACTTCACCTATGAACTTAAAAATATGTGACAGGTATATTGTTTGAGATTCTTTTTTGAGATGTGCAAACAAATTTGAAGAGACCTCGGAGCTACAGGAAGGCCTCAGAGGCACAGACGGGAGGCGCTATATTCTCCTTCCTGGCCCTACCCTCTCTGCCTTCCCATCCAAGGCCAACTTGACAAGGGCACTCTGTGTCTGCCTGAGCAGCCTCCAAGCAGCCTGAACACAGAAATGCTCTTTTCTCTTTAGTCAACTGCCTCTTAATAATAATAAAAAGCATGTAACACATCCGTTAGCTATTGTCACGGTTATATTGCATGAAAAACAATCAGAAAACCTCAGTGGCAGACAATGAAAATGTTTCCTCCAGGTCATGAGTCCTTGGGTTGGCCGGGCAGTTCTGTGAATCCTCCCCAGGCCCTGTTGGCCTCTGCTGGGCTCTCATACATCGGCAGTCACTGGGATGGCTTGTCTCTGCTCTGTGTGACCTTTCATTCTCCAGGAGGCCAGTTTGTGCTTATTATGCTGGCAGCCGAGCAGCCTTCTGAGAGAGAAAAGAATGCAAAGCTGATTGAAGGCCTCGTTCAGCACTGGCATTCCATCACTTCCACATCCTGCTGGCCAAAGCAAGTCACAGGGTCTCCCAGATCCAAGGAGTGGGCAGTAGTCTCCGCCTCTTAATGGGAGGAGCTACATAGTCACAGTGCAAAGGGGCATGGATATGGGAAAATAGAGAGAACTGGGCCCATGTGTGCAATGAATCTACCACAAACAGTAACAGCTTCTATGACTTAGGTCCTTGTAATGAGCCAGACACTGTGATTAGAAACTTTTTTTTTTTTAAAGATGGAGTCTTGCTCTGTTGCCTAGGCTGGTGTGCAGTGGCTGATCTTGGCTCACTGCAACCTTGCCTCCCAGGTTGAAGCAATTCTCTGTCTCAGCCTCCTGAGTAGCTGGGATTACAGGCACATGCCACGACACCTGGCTAATTTTTGTATTTTTAGTACAGATGGTGTTTCAGCATCTTGGCCAGGCTGGTCTTGAACTCCTGACCTCATGATCCCCCCACCTTGGCCTCCCAAAGTGCTGGGATTACAGCTATGAGCCACCACGCCTGGCTGATCAGAAACTTTAAATATGTGAATGCCTTTGTTCCTCAAAAAGGTGGATAATCTATGTATATCCTGAGTTTTATCTCTGCTCCTCCTTTCTTCTCACAGGTACCCTGAAAACCACTTCCTTTCCTTTAGTGGGACTGAAACAGAGACTTGAGGAAGCTGTAGGCCTCAGTAACCAGAAGGAAAGTTAGGATGGCAGAGCAGACTTTCTCCCTCCTCAAATCAAGCAGGGCTGGGGCTGGTGGGCAGAAGAGAAGGCACACGGGAGGGAGATACAGAGGGACTGCGAATGCTCAGAGTGAGGGATAGAAGGCTCTCCTGTCTTTATAATGAGGAATTGGGGCATGGGGCCTCTACCCACTCCCTCAAGGGTACATCCCATTTCTCTGTTTCATTTAGCCTGTATGAAGCCTGTATTGATACCTTGCTGACATCTAAATGACTCCTACTCCTGAGTCTGAGCACTCATTGAGAGGAGCGTGATGGCTTGAGTCTGCTGAAGAAATAGGCAGCCATGTCATGATGCTTCTTTCCAGCACTCCACATTACTTGTGTAGGGCTGAGGCTCTGGAAAGAAGGGGGCTGAAAGGCCAAATCTTTATGGCCTTTGGTCTCTGCCCGCACAGAGATTCCTCTGTGAGAAGATGGCTGTCAAAGAGGGTGAGGCTTCCTCACAGCCATGGGGAGGTCACCTGATTCGGGAAGGAGGGGCAATGAGGCATGAACTTGAAGACTGCTTTCTTTCTTTTTTTTTTGAGACAGAGTTTCGCTCTTGTTACCCAGGCTGGAGTGCAATGGCGCAATCTCGGCTCACCGCAACCTCCGCCTCCTGGGTTCCGACAATTCTCCTGCCTCAGCCTCCTGAGTAGCTGGGATTACAGGCACGCGCCACCATGCCCAGCTAATTTTTTTGTATTTTTAGTAGAGACGGGGTTTCACCATGTTGACCAGGATGGTCTCGATCTCTTGATCTCGTGATCCACCCGCCTCGGCCTCCCAAAGTGCTAGGATTACAGGCTTGAGCCACCGCGCCCGGCCAAGACTGCTTTCTTGAGGTGGGCCAGTCTCGCCGACAAACCATCGTCTTCCTGAAGACAAGGAGGTGTTGGTGAGTTGGTGGCGTGGTGTACTCTGAGTTTATTTATTTCCCTGGCTCTCTGCGTTGTGTTTTTGAGACCTTCAAAGTCTCAGTATGACCCTGTCAGTCTCATGTTGTTTTGGCCTCTCTGGTATGTAAATAAAATCAGCATAGGATATTCTTAAAGTTGAGGATGTCCTAAGAGCCTTGGTTCCCCCAGCAACAGACCTTGAGATCAGGATTCTACTGCAGGTGGTTTACTTGGGAGATGAACCTAGGAAACGCCAGAGGAGAGTGGGGAAGTGGTGCAGGGAAGGGAGGGAAGCCAGCGCAAGATGCATTTTCAAGGCTCTTACCACTGTGGCAACTGTTCCTCAGAAAGGTGGGTAAAAGCATCTACCTTTTATCTCTCTGGGAGCTCTTGGTGCCCGTGTAGAACACATGCCTCAGAGCGATTCCACTCAAGGGGTGAGGGAGCTGCCATGTTTATCTACCAGCTCCCGTTGGTGCAACAATAAGGCACTCACCGTGGGCACACTTGCGGCACAGCTGGCTCCGCTGGCTGGTAGAAGCCTTTAGGTAAACAGACATGGGCTAGCCACTGAGAAGGGCTGACACGAGAGGAGATGATACAAAGTGAAGGGAAGTGGGTAAGGCATGTTCCGTAGAAGTCTTTTGTGATTCACTCCCTGCAAGTTACCAGGAAGGTACCTTGGTTAAGCTGCAGGGGCGTCCAGCAGAGGAAAACCCATGGCAACACCTAGAGAATGGTGCACTCACGACGCAGGCAGACATTCAAGGCCCAGTGCAGCCGGGTCTGGTTGTGTCCCCTCACGCTGCTTTTGGCCTGTCCTCAGTCTCCTGGCTGACCACAGCCGTACAGAGACTCAGCCTCCACTTCGCTCCATTTGATTGGAGCTAGCTCCTTCCCTCTCGTCCTTGCCTGGCTCCAGCCAATCCTTGAAGCGTCAGGTCAGGTCCCACCGTTTTTCTCAGGTCTTTTTTTTTCATTACCTATACTTCAGGCCATGGACTTGTCCCAGCCCCTCATGCCCTGTTGTCACGGTCTTGCCTTTGTCATATGATTTATTGCACTGTGTTTTCGTGTAACTGTGTGTGTGTGGGTCTGGTTTCCTCCAGTTGATAACGTGAATTCATGCACCTGTTTCATTGTGCCTGGATGGTCAGGCCAAGGCTGTGTGTGTAATAGATGCTTTTTCCTTCCAATTTGGGGTGACATATTAAGCAAGATATTGGCTTGGCTACTAAGAGAGATCAAAATAACAGTGGCTGAAACAAAATAGACATTTTAATTCTCTGTTATTAAAGAGAAGTAAGTTTTATAGTTACAGATGTCTTTGTTTTAGCTGGTGGGTGGCCCAGGGCAGCTCTCCCACATAAGGGCAACCGTGGACCTGAGGTTGTCTCATTGTTGTCTCATCGAGCTGATGGTTTTGTCAGCATGGTCAGCCTGACTTGTTTCTGTGATTGTGGCATTGACACTTGGACAGGAGGAAAGAAGTGAAGAGCAGGCAGCTTCCTTTTCAAGACTGTGATTTCAAAGTTAGTTACACAAATCACTTCTCAGCTAGACTTCGGTCACATGGCCACATGTAGCTCAAGGAGCCAGGGAAATGTTGGGTCTCACTTTGTGGCTAAAATTCTGAAAGGAGGAATCGGAGAGTGGATGTTGAGAGGCAGCCCTGTGACACAGAGGGCTGACAAATCCGGCTTTACTTTGGACAATGTATGCCATTGCAGCAGGTCTGAACAGTTAAAATGTTAACACATCCCATTTCCTTATTCCCGTATTTCTCACGAACACAATTAGTAATTTCCTTATTCTCAGATACAACATGTAGAGGAATAACATTTGCAATTTTAATTGAAGTATCTTCATCCTTGCTAATTCGTTTTGATCTATGGTCTTTCCTCCACTAAAATTAGACCGTGAGGCTGGGGCTTATCTCCTCAGGAGCGAACTGAAATGTGGAGATAGAAATGAGCCAGTGCCCAGCCTTGAGTTTTGAAACAGACTTCTGAAGCTCACGGCAGATGCAGTAACTTTGAGAGATAAGACTTTTAAAGTTCTAGAGTGCTTGAATTCCAGAAGCCCAAAGCGTATGCCCTAACCAATAATTTTGAAGGAGTACATAATGATAAAAGGAATTGTTTTCCTACCCAAAAGGAAAGAAGACCCGTAGGAGGGTGAGGAGGAGCGAGATAACTAGACAGGGGCAGTACAGGACAGTGAGGGGGTTGGTTGTGTTTCTCCCCCACCCCAGGCAGACTCCTGGTTTGGGGGAGACCCAGAGGTGGGGTCATCAGACTGGGTGGCGGAGCCAAACCACGTGTCTTGAATCCCAGTTTCGCCGTTTATTAGCCTTGTAACTCGGGCAACGTGTCTCTGTGTTTGAATTTCCTGTTTTTTAAGATGGAGATAGCAACAACAATGATAATATCTACTGTATGTTGTTACTGTGAGGGTTCGGTGAGTGAGTACATGAACAGAGCCCGGTATGTAATAATCACCTAATACATTTATTGTTATTAATACCTGAGAGGAGGGATCTGTATAGAGCTTCACTTTGTCTCTAATTTTAAAAATATCTAACATTTCTTCCACTTTTGTTTTTGAGACAGTTTCATGCTTGTTGCCTAGGCTGGAGTGCAGTGGCATGATCTTGGCTCACCATAACCTCCACCTCCCGGGTTCTAGCGATTCTCCGGCCTCAGTCTCCTGAGTAGCTGGGAATACAGCCATGCACCACCATGCCTGTCTAATTTTATATCTTTGGTAGAGATGGGGTTTCTCCATGTTGGTCAGGCTAGTCCCGAACTCCTGACCTTAGGTGATCCACCTGCCTCGGCTTCCCAAAGTGCTGGGATTACAGGTGTGAGCCACTGCACCCGGCCCCACATTTTTTTTTAGTTACATATGATTCAGACTTTTTACATTTGGAAGTTTAATATTTTATTAAGTAATACTACTCAATCCTCTTTCATTATACAAAGAAGCACTGAGAACGAAGAAATTCTTACAAACCCTGAGTACATTGCATGAGATCCAAAATCTGTAAATCATGATGATGATATGCTTTGTAGAAATTCTAGACATAATTTCAAAAAGATCAAGTGAATTAACATTTGAAGATAAACCTGATTATTATAAGCAGTCACAGTATCGCTGTCACCTGCCATTAACAGCATTTACAGGTAGAATATACATGCGATCCATCCATCTGTGGATACCTGCAGGTTTATTAGACTCAAAGATTATGAGGCAGCTATATCCTGATAAAACTTGGAGGAACCACACATTGAGGAGATTTCACAAGTGTAGAGCTAATGCAGACAATTTGAAAAGGATTGGCTTCATGCTGTCGTGAAATTGCGGTTGAGTCTGGGGGAACATTTGAGTGGGCTTGAGGGAAGTGGCTTATGGCACAATCCCAGGGCCTTACCTGGCTCGACTCACCCTTCTTGGTAGTAATGTCATTCCTTTCCTCTGTGCTACACACATTCATGTGCAAGCACAAACACGTCCCACACTCCAGCAGGAAGCACGGTTCCCCCAAGTGCAGCTGCTTAGGTTGCCATAGCAACCCTTGTCGCCAAGTGCCCAGCTGAACAAGTTTCACAAGACACCAGAATGTTTTCTTGCACTGCTCTCCCAGAATTGGGCTGAGATGGATCCAAGAATGGCCGACAGTGAGGGCAGTGGGAAAAGACACCAGGGTGACATCAAGCGTGGCCACAGGGAAGGAAGACTGCCTATGCACTTGGAGTGACTTACACATCCAGCCCGTCAGGACACTGCAGGACTCATGGTTCAGGGAGGTAAGGACGGCTCTGTGCAGAGCCATGGCTGCCTGTACCCAAGTTCCGGCCTGCAAATAGGTGCTCTTTTTCAGCCTTATGGGCGGAGGCCTTGAGCTGAACAGAAAACCCCCATCTGGTTCTAAAAAACAAAACAAGCTAAACAAACAAAACAAAAAATCTCTAATAAAATTCATGGTCAAAACAGAGGAACGCTCCTCATGTCTTGTCTCAAGGTTTCTTTGCTGCCAGTTGCCTGTAACTGATGTAAACCAACAGTCAGCCCCTCGATTCTCACCACATTCACTCTGTGAACTGGACCCTGGGTGAGGGGCTTGGCACAGGAACGAGAACAACGTAAAGGAGTTCACCGGGAGGTCATGCGTTTCACGGCCTCCGTACACCATGATCAAAACTATTTAGGCCTCTTTAGGGCTGGTCAGTACGGTCTAAGAGGCCGTGGTCTTGTGATAAGAAAAGCTCTTTGAGCCTCACAAAGTCCTTTCCTTCAACAGTGTTTTCTTTGGACCTAGTGACAAGTTGGCAAGAGTGGAAGAGTAGGGAAGGCCTTCTTAAATCTGCTTGATGGGAAACTCTGCAAACTTTGGGATCAAGCCTAAGTGATACCTGAGGAAAAGCTGTGCTTTGATTAGAAAACAAAAAATGTTTTAAATACATGAAGTAAGCTTTCTATTTAGGAGGCCAAAATATAGCAAGATAAACAAAGGTTTTGAGACATAGAATTCAGATTTTGGCTCTGCTATTTATATGGCTAAAAGACTTTTGGGCAGGTTAATTCACCTTTTAAACTTAAGCTTCCTTAACTGTGAAATGAATACAATAACAAAAATATCTATCTTCATACAGTAATTGAAAAATCAAATGAGATACTCTATGCAAAAGTGCTTGGTAAATGGCATAAAGTATTAAGGATGTTTATTGATATGGAAAGATGAAGTGTATACACATAATCCCATTTTGTACAAAACAACAGTATGCATTGGAAATTTGTACGAATATGTACCAATATATCTATGGCAGTATTTCTCAAACTTTGTTTTTTTAGTTTTTTTTTTCTTCAAAACGCCTTTTTACACCATTTTTCCTAATCTTATTCTCCAGTGATTTTTTTTTTGAGACAGAGTCATTCTCTGTCACCAGGCTGGAGTGCAGTGGCATGATCTCAGCTCACTGCAACCTCTGTGTCCCAGGTTCAAGTGATTCTCCTGTCTCAGCCTCCCGAGTAGCTGGGACTACAGGCACGTGCCACCACACCCAGCTAATTTTTGTATTTTTAGTGGAAGCCGGTTTCACCTTGTTGGCCAGGCTGCTCTTGAACTCCTGACCTTGTGATCTGCCCACCTCAGCCTCCCAGAGTGCTGGGATTACAGGCATGAGCCACCGCGCTCAGCTTCTCCAGTGAAGTTTTTACCACCAATATTCCGTATATCCATCTGCTTATGTACTGCATGAACATCTGTGCTTTACATACATGAAGAGTAATTGTTTTCTCCCCATGGGGACCAATTTTTGTCTCCTGGGGCTGTGCCGCCTCCACCGAGAATGTGTGCTCTCTGGGTAGTGGGAATAGAGCCGACTGTGCTTCTCTTGCCTTTGCTTCACTTTCTCTTCTTTTTTATTCTCTTCCTCCTTTTTCTTCTTTCTTGGTTTAATTCCAAGTAACCTATATTCCTTGAGTCATTTAAAATACCGTAGTGATTTCAAAAAATAAAGGTGGGTGGGACCTATACTGGACAATTCAGACCCCTTCTTTAAGTGTTGCAAGTTAATTCAGTTTAAAAGTGCCGAGTCCCTGAATCCAACTGTCTGGATTTGAGTCCTGATCCCATCTTACGCTGTGTGACCTGGAGTGGTGCTTAACCTCTCTAAGCTTCAGTTCACTCTTTCGTAAAATGGTGATACCTGCAGTATACCTCCCTAAAAGTGGCTCGTGTTAAAACTTTATTCATGCCAAGATAGTGGGTGCAAACATATTCTAAGGCAGAAAGTGCGCATAACTGAGGCCTCCTGGATAAACTGCCTTAACCTACAGGATGCTCTAATGGAGAGAATTTTAGACACCACGGCAGAAAAGGAGGCCTGTCATGTCTGCATCAAACCATGTAGGCGTTTATTTGCCTACTCCTCCTCCATCCCTCCTCAGCCTTAATTAAAAACCTCATCTCTCTATTACCATAACAATGAGTGAAACAACAACTGATTTGTTTCGCCAAATTAATTCTCCTTTTGGGAACCTGGGAGAACATTATTTATCAGAGCAGCAGGCAGAGATTTAAAAATGGAAACATTTTTCCAATTTGTATGCCAAATTGAGAAAATAACGGGATGAGTATTTCAAGGTTTGAAGGCATCTTAGAGATTTGTTCACTGCTGTGTCCCCAGCACTCAGGACAATGCTGTCACGTGGAAGACCCACAGTAATCACCTGTTGAATGGATGACTAAAATTAGTATCACGAAGATCTCACTTTTCATGAGTTTTTGCTGTTGCTTACACAAAGTACGGTATTTACAAGCCAGAGCAGGAGATGGATTTGTTTTGACATTCCATTACATGTTTTGTGTCTCCTGTTGGCAATTAAGAAGGAATAGGCTTACTTTTTCATGCACAGTCAAAATGAACAAACTCCTCTAAATCATTCTGTTCGCCTGTGATGAAATCTTTCCAGAGATCTAAAAACCAAGATATTTCCAATGTAGGTTCTGAAGTTCCTCTTTTTTCCTGAGGAAACATGACTGTGTCATGTGATAAGACCTGAGGAATAAACACACATGGGATGGTAAACTCAGTAAATACTTTTAAACTTAAGGTAAATATTGTGATGGTTTAGGGGACTTCCCCATATATTAATTTTATCCCTTAAAGGATTAAGAAAATTTACCACAACCTCCCAAGTTTTACCCAGAGTGAGAGAGGACTAGACGCTTCTAACATCTCACAATTTCATCTTCATTTCTCATTTTTGTACATCTTAAAAGTTATTTTGAAGAATTATTGAATGGAAATGAAGTAAAAATATATACCATCAATGAAGAAGCTTTTACAACATGGGAACCAACACCTACGTACTTTCTATTGTTAGCCAAAATCTCCAGAGAAGGAAAGAATGATGGAGGTGGGGTGGGGACCAGCTGCAATGCCTACTTTTCTGTGTGTCATCTCTGATGGATAGATTCAGTAATTCTTATATTTTTTCGACTAGAGATCTTCCTGAGCTGGAAATTTCTGCAACCAGTGATGGTGGGGTCTTTGCTTCAGGCACTCTTAGGGTGTGATTTAGGAACTATTTTCAGTTCTAATGGGATAATTTAGCACCCAGTCCCCAAAATCACGTGATCTGCAGTTCCATTTGAAGAATTAGAGACTTTCACAGCTGAAAGTTAAACAAAATGCAGACAAAACCCCTGAGATTCTTTAATCCAGCAGTATTCAAACTTTTTAAAGCAGCAGAACCTGTTGTTAAAATGAAAGTTTATCTGCAATTGGTAGCAGATAATGTTGATGCCCCAACCAGGGCCCATCAAATCCCCTTGCCATGGCTTAGGTGCTCTTTTATTTTCAATGGCCAGCACTTGCAGCTGGGCCAGCAGAGCTTACTTTGCCCACACTGATGGAAAGCTGGAAAGGTCTGGGAATGTACAGCCCTCTGGAGTGGCCCTGAGCCAATGATTCATCAGTACAGGAAGATGAGAGTGCAGTTCTCTTGTCTCTGGGTCAGGATGACTCTGAGATGTAACTTATACTCCAGAGCTCCCCATGGGATCAGGCAGAGGCCACCCCAGAGGGACTCTGGGTTTGTCTTGTTCCCCTTCCCAGTCTTGCTTCTCCATCTTCTGTCTTCCTTATACGTCTCCCCTGGGAGTATTTCCTTACTCAATGACTCAGGGTATCTTCTGGGGAGCTCAGCCTGAGACAGAGCCTGATATGAAAGTGGAGTATGGGAGGGAAGTCTGTAGATCACTATTCTGTCTGACTTTCTTACTCCGTCCTTTCTCAATTTCTTACTTGCTCTCCTGAAGAGAAAAATCAAGACCAGGGTGGTAAATGAGAGGTTGGAGGGGAAATCTTAACATTATAAAGGCTCAGGGTAGAAAGGGCTCTTCCAAGCCCAGAAAAACACTTTATTATTCCAGGAAGTTTGTTCATGACATTAGATGCTGCCAGCTCTGATGCCATATCACTTCTGCCGCCCTGGAGGTCAACTGTAGCTTCAGTTCATGGTTCCCAATACCCTGATTATACTCCGATGCCTTCTTATCTTGAGTCCCTACATCTCCCTGCACCTGAAGGCTTTCTCGGCCACAGAAGTTACTTGCCAGCACACGGAGAGAGTGGAAGTTCTGAGAGTTAATTATCCCAAGATTAATCCTTAACCCTGGTGGATGGATGTCTCACCCTCTTCCCTGCTTGTTGGCTCAGCTTTAACTGTGTTCTACACTGTCTTTCGAGGACTCCTGGCCAGATTGAGTTCAGATACCTGCAGTGGTAACCTGCCCATTAGCCATGCTTTCTAGACTTTTCTTCTCTTCCTGCCTCTTTTCCCTACTTCCTCACTATGCTTCCTTGGGTAATTGTCCAGCCACTACCCTCCCTGGTCTTTGCCTCATGGTCAGCTTTTGGAAGAAGCCAAAGCGAACCCTCCAGTTTGGAGTTGGCACAGCCCAGACTGAAATCGAGGTCAAGCCCTAAGGGTAAGGTTTTTATCAGAAGGTTGTATTTGGTTGAACATGTGAGCAGCAAGGCTGATTCCTGATGCTACCAGTGGGCGGGCTGGAGTTCCTAACATTCCCCAGCCTCGATCAGGTCTCGCTCTGGAGTTGGTGATGAGACCTGCAGGCCCCATGCTAAGCAGAGCTGGAAAGGCAGGAGAGGTAATGAGTGACACCCATGCACACCAGAATGCAGGCTTTTCAAAAGGGTGGACAGCTGGATGGATAGCCTTCCCGGATGAGAAGTGGAGGGAGCACTGGAGCTAGCGCTGTGGAGTTCCATAGCCTTCCCAGATGAGTGGAGGGAGCACTGGAGCTAGAGCTGTGGAGTTCCATAGCCTTCTCAGGTGAGGAGTGGAGGGAGCACTGGAGCTAGCACTGTGGAGTTCCACAGCCTTCCCAGATGAGGAGTGGAGGGAGCACCGGAGCTAGAGCTGTGGAGTTCCATAGCCTTCCCGGATGAGGAGTGGAGGGAGCACTGGAGCTAGCACTGTGGAGTTCCATAGCCTTCCCAGATGAGTGGAGGGAGCACTGGAGCTAGAGCTGTGGAGTTCCATAGCTTTCCCCAGATGAGTAGCGGAGGGAGCACCGGAGCTAGCACTGTGGAGTTCCATAGCCTTCCCGTTGAGGGGTGGAGGGAGCACTGGAGCTAGTGCTGTGGAGTTCCATAGCCTTCTCAGATGAGGAGTGGAGGGAGCACTGGAGCTAGAGCTGTGGAGTTCCATAGCCTCCCAGATAAGGAGCCGAGGGAGCACCGGAGCTAGCGCTGTGGAGTTCCATAGCCTTCCCGATGAGGGGTGGAGGGAGCACCGGAGCTAGCACTGTGGAGTTCCATAGCCTTCCCGATGAGGGGTGGAGGGAGCACTGGAGCTAGTGCTGTGGAGTTCCATAGCCTTCTCAGATGAGGAGTGGAGGGAGCACTGGAGCTAGAGCTGTGGAGTTCCATAGCCTTCCCAGATGAGTGGAGGGAGCACTGGAGCTAGAGCTGTGGAGTTCCATAGCTTTCCCCAGATGAGTAGCGGAGGGAGCACCGGAGCTAGCACTGTGGAGTTCCATAGCCTTCCCGATGAGGGGTGGAGGGAGCACTGGAGCTAGTGCTGTGGAGTTCCATAGCCTTCTCAGATGAGGAGTGGAGGGAGCACTGGAGCTAGAGCTGTGGAGTTCCATAGCCTCCCAGATAAGGAGCCGAGGGAGCATCGGAGCTAGCACTGTGGAGTTCCATAGCCTTCCCCAGATGAGGAGTGGAGGGAGCACCGGAGCTAGCACTGTGGAGTTCCATAGCTTTCCCCAGATGAGGAGCGGAGGGAGCACTGGAGCTAGCACTGTGGAGTTCCATAGCTTTCCCCAGATGAGGAGCGGAGGGAGCACCGGAGCTAGCACTGTGGAGTTCCATAGCTTTCCCCAGATGAGGAGCGGAGGGAGCATCGGAGCTAGCACTGTGGAGTTCCATAGCCTTCCCCAGATGAGGAGCGGAGGGAGCACCGGAGCTAGCACTGTGGAGTTCCATAGCTTTCCCCAGATGAGGAGCGGAGGAAGCACTACAGCTAGAGCTGTGGGAGAGCAGAGGAGGAGGAGGAGCTCTAACTTGGAATCTACAGTGTCCCATGTGAAAACTGTGAGATCTGGTTTCCTTAAACTTCTCCATATTCTTATTTTGACACGTGTGTGTGTGTGTGTGTGTGTATACATCAGAGTCAGGACTAGGTCAAGTGTCTGGGTTTCAAAATCTAATTAGGCACTCCTCAGATTCGCACAGACCTGGGAGTGATTTTGCACGCTAGACTCTCAGCTTTCCTCTCCCTAATCCTGGCAGGGATTAGGTCTCATTTGACGTGTGTGTGTGTGTGTGTGTGTGTGTGTGTGTGAGAGAGAGAGAGAGAGAGAGAGAGAGAGAGAGAGAGAGAGAATATGAGACAGAAGGAGTATGGTGATGGGGTCATCCTACTCTAACAAGAATACTTCTTGCTATCATTTGTAGAGCATTTGCTATGGGCCTGACACTGTCTGAAGTGCTTTTCTGATATGATTTCCCTTAGCCCTCAACAACAACTTTATTTGGTGGATATTATTCCTCTTTAACAGATACGAAAACTAAGGCTCAGCTGGAGAGAGATCTATTTTCTGAGCACACTTGACCTCCCAAGCACACGGACCCATGGCACTTCGTTTCCACAAAGGGTCTAAGTCCTCAGATGATGTATCACCCACCTGCCTCTCTTTAAGGAAAAGCAGAATGCCAGATTATAAACTAGTATAACAGCTCAATAAAGAGTGGATGATTTCATTTCAAACGGATTCTCCAGTTATGGAGCGATTCCCATGAGAGGGACTTTTTTTGGTGAACTGAATTCAGAATTTGATGTGCAGTTCTGTTTCCATGGGACCTTATTTCTATCTCCTCTATCACTTATTTAAAACAATGGAAATAATTTTTATATATGGACCTGTTTTGAGAGGTGTAGAATCCTTCACTATGTCTCCTTAAGTCTTCAAGCCTTCCTTCCACGCAGGGTTTATAATCCCCATTTCGCAGATGAGAGAAAGAGAGGCACAGAGAAAGGAAAGGCTCAGAGCAGTAAACGGGAAAATCTGGACCTAGAGCACACAGACCCTACACACCTGCCTGAGTAGCCATGGACTCTTCCGGGCTGCCTTTCCTAACCTAAACTTTGAGGAGGAAGAAACTTCATTTGAAAAACTTCCCGTAAAGTCTGCATGGCCAGCGTAGTGTAGCTGCCTGCTCCTCTTAACTCCTCAAGGAGTGATTTTTCTAGAGCCCAAAGGGCGTTTGTTTCTAGCTCAGCTTCACACAGGCTTCCATCTATTCAGAAAGCTATGAGAAAAGGCTGGGATGAAGCATGATTGTGGGCAGCTCATTGGTGCTCCCCGTGCCTATGTGCAGGAGAAAGCAAGGCTTTAGGGGCCAACTGTGGGTCACCCAGGAATCTTGATGTGTCTCTTCCTAGGAAAATGACAGGGCTCCGGCTGGTGCCTGAAATTCTCACGTGGCTTTGAGAGCTGTTCCCCATCATTGCATGTGTGGTCACACCTTTCTTCCATGGACTGGTTTATGTCCTCACTGGCATCCTGTGCTCTAGGCAGCCATTGTTTTAGCCACTGCTAAAAGAGGATGAGCTGCTTCGTGCAAATTCTGCCCCTAACAAGCACACAGCTTACTCACAAAGGCTTGGGAGCAGCCTCAATGAATAAGAGACTAGTGTTCTAGATTCATCCATGGCTCTACAAAGGACATGAACTCATTGTTTTTTGTGGCTACATAGTATTCCATGGTGTATATGTGCCACATTTTCTTTGTCCAGTCTTATCCTTGATGGGCATTTGGGTTGGTTCCAGGTCTTTGCTATCATAAACAGTGCCACAACGAACATACGTGTGCACGTGTCCTTATAATACAACGATTTATAATCCTTTTGGTATGTCCCATTGCTGGGTCAAATGGAATTTCTATTTCTAGATCCTTGAGGAATCACCACAATCCATAGTGGTTGGACTAATTTACACTCCCACCAACAGTGTAAAAGCGTTCCTGTTTCTCCACATCCTCTCCAGCATCTGTTGTCTCAGAGTTTTTAATGATCGCCATTCTAACTGGCATAATCAGCAAACTGACACAAGAACAGAAAAGCAAAACCAAAACGGCATGTTTTCACTCATGGGCGGTGATGAACAATGAGAACACATGGGCCCAGGGAAGGGAACAACACTCACTGGCTATGTGGAGGGGGTCGGGGAGGATGGGGGGGGATAACACCGGGGAAAAGTGCCTGATGTGGGCGACGGGGCGGGGGCTGGGGGTGGGGGCGGATGGAGACAGCAAACCACCACGGCATGTATGTACCTGTGCAGCAGTCCTGCAGGATGCAGGATGTGTACATGTACCCCAGAGCCCAAAGTACAATTAAAAATAAAATAACAACAAAAAAGAAAATAGTTTTGAGTAGGGACAAATGTAAATAATGGCACCTTCTCTCCTGTGAAATGACTCTGCCCAAGCACCAGGTAGGCCAGAGCAGGTGTCATGATTCCTCTTACAGAAGCTTCCTGCCCACCGGCGAGTCAGGGGCACTCCACTGATGGGTAGGCCGTGACCTTCATTAAGGCTTAACGTCATAAATGGCCATCTGTGGAACGTCTTGGCGTTTTATAAGATTACTCACAAAGACATGCTCCACAGACTTTATGTATTCTTATCTTGTGTCTATTTTTATAAACTCAGCCTCTTCCACAGTGGAATTGAGTTAACATACAAAAGAAACACATACAGTAAAATTGTAAACTATAGCTTAGAGTTAAAAATTCAGGTCTAAAGAATATAAACAATCACCTCTCTTGCTTTTTCTTTCTTTCCTATTTTTTTTGGGTCTCTAAAAGTGAGCTTAATTTTTCTTTTGGAAATCAGGGTATAAACAAAATAGGCAGAAAGGCCAACAAGACCTAATAAGAAGAAGTCAGGAATAGGAAGGAAGGAAATTAATATACAGGCCATCAGTGTCTCCATGTAAGTGTTGGAATCGGCCTCCATTCTGGCTCTGAACTTTATAGTAGCCCAAGTGGAAAGGGAAAAAGAGTCATCACACATTTCTTATTATCAGTACACAATATGTCTGTTTTATAGGAGGGTAAAGATTTTGGTACTTGAATCTAAAAGAAATTTCTCAGAGGCATTCACTGCTGGAGTGAGCAGTAGCTTCCCAGAGCAATTCTTTGAAGGCCAGTGGAGAATAGGGGGTGGGATCTGGAGACTGATTTCATTCAAATATGTCAGAAACCCCAGGGAAATTTCAGCTTGCTTCCATAAAGGGCTCTTGTTCTGGGGGGGCCTTGGGTGGAGGCTGGGCAGGTCCAGCCGGCTGTTCTCTGAGAAGGACCTGGGAGGGCAGGGTCAGGCTTACGCATAAAAGTGGGTCCTCAGCAGGAGAATTGCCTGAACCCAGGAGGTGGAGGTTGCGGTGAGCCGAGGTTGCGCCATTGCACTCCAGCCTGGGT
Organism: Callithrix jacchus; assembly: GCF_049354715.1. Lineage (NCBI taxonomy): Eukaryota > Metazoa > Chordata > Mammalia > Primates > Cebidae > Callithrix > Callithrix jacchus. Next base: position 78,537,519 of record NC_133518.1, read on the forward strand.
AACAAGAGCGAAACTCCATCTCAAAAAAAAAAAAAAAAAAAGTGGGTCCTCAGAAATGGAAGAGGTTTTGAACCAGCATGGGCTGCTGTTTTCATGCCCAAACCCAGAAATGCCACAGGTACAAAAAGGAAGTGGCTGGATTTCAGGAACCAACACAGACACTAGGAGAAAACCCTGGCACAAGGAAGGTGGAAGGGTCCCCATGTGGGGTAACAGTGTCAGGGCTGGGGCCACAGGTGGCTTTCTAGAAGTCCCCTTTTTCTCCCACATTTCCTGGGTGGGACCATGTCCCACAGGGCAGGAAGGGATTCTGCCAGAGGGAGATTCTGGAGTGACATCAGAGCAGTGGATGGTAACCTGACAGGTGATTTAGCCAGCCTCACTCCCACAGCCCAGCCCTGAGGGCTATGCATTTTAGCAGAGGGTGGTCCTGTCTGGGGGCAAGCTTGTCTGGGGGTTGAGCCTAGAGTGTGCTGTACAGACTACCCTGCAGAGGTGCCCTGGTGAGTGTTGTCTATTTGCAGCCAGGCGGCATATCGAGCTGTCAGCTGGCAATCCCAAGGGGTCAGGGTAGGTACTCTCAGGGAGACATCCGAGGGGAGTGTGTGTGCTGCTAAGACACCCAACAAAAGGAGCGGCTTGTGCAGGAGAACAGAAATAATGGAACATACGGAATAATAATTTAAAATAAACATCATAAATATCCTCAGGGAGACCAGGAAGTAGGAGTAGGCAGTTATAAAGAAAACTAACTGGAGGTAACAGACAAAAGTAGAATTGTAAAAACAGAGCCCTCAGCGGATGGGTGGAAGAACACAGGGAATTCAGCAGCAGCTCAGATTATTAAGAGAGACGTGGGACATTCATCTCACAGAAGATACCAGAAAGGCGTGCAGATGGGAGAAAATGAGAGAAAACAACATTGAGGGTAGAATCAGAGGTGTTGACTCTTTCTTCTAAAACTCCCAGCAAGAGGGAAATGAGTCTATGGAGGGGAGAGAATAAATATTTGAGGAACTAATGACTGGGGATTTTCCAGATTTAGTGACATAATTGAGGCCTCTGATTAGATGAGTGCATGGTGCACCAAATAGGACAGAGTTAGACACACACACGCCCTTAGCTGTGTTATATTGACATTTAAACACATCAAAGACAGAGACGTTTCCAGAGGCAGAAAGCAGATCCGTACAAGAGAGTCCATGTAAAATAGATACTAAACTTCTCAGTGGCTACCTGGAAATCAGGAAGACAGTGGAGTGATGTCTGCAGAGTGTGGAAGGAAAATACCAGCACATCTAGAATATAAATGACCATATATACATACATATATAGTCATTTCAATGTGAAAGAAAAAAAGGCGTTCCCAGAGATACAAAGTCACAGACACATCCCATGTAAAATCCCTTCCTGAAGAGACCTGAGAAGGGGCCTCCGGGAGGAAGCCAGGAGATGTGGGAGGGTAAAGCTGAAGAAATGGCCCAGTGCAGTTTATGGCTGCCTGGGTAAGGACTGACCTGAGCACTTGTCTGTAACGTCGCAGACCTACGGTGCGAGACCACACCAGCATTGCAGGGGTGTTGGCGTGGGCTGGAGAAGAGGGAGAGATCGGAGGGAGGTGGGAGGATGGTAAGTTGCTGTCTTATTCCAGTGGAAAACAAGCATGTGGACATGTATATCCATGGAGAGCCCACGAATTGCAGCCCCAGGCAGTAGACACTTTCCACTCCCCAGTCTTTCGTGAACGTACCTGAAGAAGGTAGGCTTTCTTGACAAACTCCAACCATTATGGACTGCTTGTGTCTCCTCCAGATTCATATGTTGAAATCCTAACCCCCAATGCAGTGGTTTCAGGAGGGTTGGCTGTGGGAGCTATTAGGTCATGAGGGCAGAGCCCTTATGAATAAGATTAGTTAGCAAAGACATGCGAGCTTGCTCTCTCTCTCTCTGCTCTCTGCCATGCCAGTATACAGTGAGAAGATGGCCATTTGCAAACCAAGAAGTAGGTCCTCACCTGATACCAGATTCTCACCAGGCACCAGTTTCTCACCAGGCACCAGGTCCTCACCAGACACCAGATCCTCACCAGGCACCAGGTCCTCACCAGACACCATGTCTTCACCAGACACCATGTCTTCACCAGACACCAGGTCCTCACCAGACACCGGATGCTCACCAGGCACCAGTTTCTCACCAGACACCAGATGCTCACCAGGCACCAGTTTCTCACCAGACACCAGATGCTCACCAGACACCATGTCTTCACCAGACACCAGGTCCTCACCAGACACCAGATCCTCACCAGGCACCAGGTCCTCACCAGACACCAGATCCTCACCAGGCACCAGTTTCTCACCAGGCACCAGGTCCTCACCAGACACCAGATGCTCACCAGACACCATGTCTTCACCAGACACCAGGTCCTCACCAGACACCAGATCATCACCAGGCACCAGATCCTCACCAAACACCAGGTCCTCACCAGACACCAGGTCCTCACCAGACACTGGATCCTTACCAGGCACCAGGTCCTCACCAGACACCAGATCTGCCGGCACCTTGGTCTTGGACTTCCTAGCTTCAAAACTGGGAAATAAACAGTCATTGTTTAAGCCACCCAGTTTATGGTAATTTGTTATAGTGGCCCAAATGGGCTAAGGCACCAGCCATAATAAGCCACCATTGCTCTCTTCCTCCTCCTCAACAACAGTGGCTTTGAATCATGCTCCTTAAGTAGGGAAGACTCTAGGACAAATCCATGGATTCCCCGGAACTGGGGCTGGGAAAGTCTGTTTTGTGGCCAGTTGGCGTCTGATGCTCTGATTAGGTGGGGGTGGGGCCACTCCCTGCTGTCCCTCCTTTGCATCCATTCCCAGGAAGCTTAGAGCTTAGTTGTCTGGCTGGATGGAGTCCCTCAGCTTGGCTTCATTTTTCTGGAGTCATTTTTCCTCTCCACCCTCTCCATCCTCACTCCCTCTCTGCCCCAGCCCTTCCCTTCTGTGAATTCCTGGACTTCACTTGTGAAAGTTGTTTTCTGACACGCTTTTGAAGACTGCCTGTATGAGGCAGAGCTATATTGGAATCTGTGTCTGTACTGAAGTGGTTAGAGACTGGGTCCTGCAATTGCACACATATTGGCCTTGTTATCTCAGACGAGTTAGCTCCTTCTCTGTGTTCCAGGTTCTTTGTAATAGGGGGAATGCAGATAAGCCTTCTATCGGGGGTTGTTGCGGGGCTGAGATCATGCGGAAAGGGCTTGGCATAGTGCCTGGAGCATGTTAAGTGCCCAGTAAATGTTAATTCAGGGGCCAATGCCGTATCCTTTTTCTGGGAAGGCAAAACAGCATTAAAATACACACCTGTGACCACGTAGAAGTCTTGCTGTTGGGTGTTTCTCTGCAAGATGGGATATACACATACATGTAGATACACATACATTTCATGTGTGTGTAGAGGGGAGGCGGGGAGAAACAGCTATGAGCTCGTGCGAGCTGGCTGGCGCACATACATGTAGATACACATACATTTCATGTGTGTGTAGAGGAGAGGCGGGGAGAAAGGGCTGTGAGCTCCTGCAAGCTGGCTGGCGCACATACATGTAGATACACATACATTTCATGTGTGTGTAGAGAGGGGAGGCGGGGAGAAAGGGCTGTGAGCTCGTGCAAGCTGGCTGGCGCACATACATGTAGATACACATACATTTCATGTGTGTGTAGAGAGGGGAGGCGGGGAGAAAGGGCTGTGAGCTTGTGCGAGTTGGCTGGTGCTGATACTTTGGCTCAGAGCCATCCACACATTCACTTTGCAATTGAAGTTGTTGCAATGCATGAACCCACTAGGCCACGCCCCATTTTCCCAGCAAGGGCATCTTATTTTCATGCTGGTGGGTGCTTCGTGAGGGGCATCCGCTCCAGTCCCCAGGCCTGTCCACCTCCCACTAACATGATGCTGGCTGTAGGCCACTTTCTCTGCTTCTCAAAGCATCCCCTTCATTCTATGATGAGGAATCACTTTGAACTTTGAAAAAGGAACATAAAACAACTGACTTTAACTTCCTTCTGCTTCACAGGGCTGTGGTCCTCCTCTGCTGCGGCCCCTCCCTCATTGCTGGACGTGGACCCCCTGGCGGGGTCCAGCTCTGGCCCTGCTTCTGAGGCTCACGGTCCCTGCCACACACTGCCTCCTCTCCAACCTCTTGGGGCATGAAAGCTGCTCCTAGGCTGGCCGAGTGTGAGCACCCAGGCCCTTTGGAGAAGCTCCCGTGGTGGTAGGGGCAGCAGAGATGAGTAGGGATGCAAGTTAACAGGTGAGAGGGGAGGCACATGAGGCTTTGAAGGCAAAGGACTGCCTGCCCAGCAAATGTTCCCTCTCCACGTGCCAAGTAGAATTTGCTCAAACATATGGAGGCTACAGTTGGCTGCACAGCAGGCTTCCTGGCCAAACTCCTGGAGAGTGGAGCCAGACTTGCCTCCGAATTGTACCAGTGTGGCTACTGGCTCTGCTGGAACGTGCTGCAGGCATTTCATGACCCAACATGGGCAAACCTGAGCTGCTGCTCCTCTCTTCCTCCCCAGCCCTGTAGATGCTTCCCAGCATGGCCGACGGTCAGCTTCTCCATGGGCAGGGTCTTGCTGCAGCAGGAATCCAGCTGTTCTTGAGAAGTACCATAATCAGACTGTTTGCTGTGATTTCAGGGAAGACAATCATTATATTCCAACACCCAGAACCGTGCCAAGCAGGTAACAGGGGCTCCATAATATAAGTTGAATGAATGGGGAGGGCTTTGCAGAAAGCAGAGTCTCTTCTAGGCGGAGGTCTGAGAGAATTCGTGTTTGCCTTTCCCTGGCAATGAGGACTGTGGTTCTCTCCTCCCCCAGCTACTATGAGGGGCTGTGATGACTCATAGCAGCCCCCCTTCTCTGGAGAATTACCCTTGGGCCACATCATCCAGAAGGTATGCACACCCTCATCTAAGGCAGCCCGCAGAGACAAACTTACTGATGTTGAAGGGGTAAAAAGCCCTTAACTGCCTCTGTGGTGGGATTTATGTTCCAAAGCCCCCTTAGGCTCAAGCGAGGCTGGGTGTATTGAGAGCAGATGTGCTTGACCGAGATGCCGCGGACCCAGAAAGCTTTTAGGGAAGAACCTAAAGGGGGTTGATACGAGTTATATTACGTCCTCCACAAAAGATATGTTGAATTTGTAACCCCGGAACCTCTAAATGTGACCATATTTGGAACTAGGGTCTTTGTAGATATAATTAAGATGTAAATTAGGATGAGATCCTACTAAATTGGGGCAAGTCCTTAATTCAATGTGACTAGTGTCCTTGCTAAAGAGAAGAGAGACATGCAGGGAGGGCCCCATGTGGTGAGAGAGGCAGAGACTGAAGTGACACAGCTGCAAAGCGCAGAAACGCCAAGGGCTGGCAGCCACCACCAGACGCTAGGAAAAGCGAGGAAGGGTTCTGTCAGTGTCTCAGAGGGGCACAGCCCAGCTGGCATCTTGACCGCAGGCTTTGAGCCCACAGATCAGTGAGAAAGTTGATGGCTTTGACGTATTTCATTGTGGTACTTTGTCTCAGCAGCCCTAGGAAATTAAGGGTTGTTTCTGGAACCCTGTGTTACTGCATACTCTGTTATCTTTTGGGGAGTGGAGCACCTGAATGGGAACCAGCAGGAGAGCACCAGTTAGCTTCTGGTTCCACTTAGGACTCCCAGCACCCACAGGGAAGTCACAGTTTTCAGAACAAGGACCCAAGAATGAATGTTCTTGCTTCTCTCCGTGAAAATGTTCTTGGGGATTGTTGTGAGGAGAAGTGGCTGCGGAGCACAGCAGCGAAGAGGGCACTGTCTGGGAATCAGGTTGTCTGAGTTCTAGTACAGGTTCTGCTGCCAACAGCTGGGGCCTTTGGGTGAAACCCTTCGCAGCCTAGACTGCTCTCAGTTGTAAAATGGGGAGTTGGGTCAAACATGTCCGTCTGACTTGTTTTCTCTGGGATACGCCTGAGGTTTGGTGATGAACTTTGAACCTGGTGCCACAGCATTCCTGGGCTGCGTATTTTCCAGTTTGTCTTAAAGGACTTCTCCTGCCCTGCTCATCTTTATGGGACCTGTAGGTGATGAAAGACAAACGGGTCCCAAGCAGCTTTGAGCTCAGATTCTGAGTAGCCAGTGTTTTCCTCCCTGCATTCTGTTCTGCTCCGAACTTCAGCTCCTTTCATAACCAGCCTCTCCACCTGCGTTTGTGCCTCAGCGGAAGGTTCCCATGCAGATCCTAAAAGGATCTCAGCCCTTCATTTTTAACTCTCCCGCTTGTTTAAGCCTGAGGAAGCTGTTGGCTTATCAAGTTGTTCCATGAGTTTTATATAAAAATCTGTGGAAAATTGTCCCTATCATGTTTATTAAAAATGTTTGTAACCAAAAGGAACAGAATAGCTGATTGATTGAAAAATAGGTCTATTTATCTGTTGCCTACAAAAAACATGCTTCACTTATAAAGACACACATAGACTGAAAATAAAGGGATGGAAAAAGGTACTCTAAGTCCATAGAAACCAAAAAAGAGCAGGAGTAGCTATACTCGTATCAGAATGGATTTTAAGACAAAAATCATAAGAACCAAAGAAGGTCTCTATATGATGAAAAAGAGGTTCATTCAGACAGAGGATATAGAAATTGTAAGTATATATATACCCAGCATTGGAGCAGCCAGATATATAGAACAAATGTTATCAGCGCTAGAGAGAGAGAGAGAGAGCGAGAGAGAGAGTGAGAGAGAGAGAGAGAGAGAGAGAGAGAGAGAGAGAGAGCCTCCAATATAATAATAGCTGAAGACTTCATCACCTGTTTTCAGCACTGGACAGATTGTCCAGAGAGAAAATCAATAACCATCAGGCTTAATCTGCACCATAGACCAAATGGGTCTAGGATATATTTGCAGAACATACTCCGTGACCATGGAATACACATTCCTTTCCCCAGCACACGGGTCACACTCAAGGGTGGACCACATGTTAGGTTACAGAACAAGTCTTCAAACATTTTAAAAAATCAAAATATTAGCAGGTATCTTCTCTGATAACAATGGAATAAAATGAGAAACAAAACACAAGAAAAAGTTTGGAAACTATACAAATACATGGAAATTAAACAACATACTCCTGAATGATCAGTGGGTCAATGAAGCAATGAAGAAGGAAATTGAAAAACTGAAAAATTTCTTAAAGCAAATAATAAAGGAAACACAATATATCAAGCCTATAGGATACGGCAACAGCAGTACCAAGAGGGAAGTTTATAGCTATAAGTTCCTACATCAAAAAAGAAGAAAAACTTCAAATAAACAACATAACGATGCAGCTTAAAGAACTAGAAAAGCAGGAGCAAACCAAACCCCAAGCTAGTGGAATAAAAGAAATAATAAAGATCAGAGCACAAATAAGTGAAATTCAAATGAAGAAAACAAAAGGTCAGTGAAACAAAAGTTGGTTTTTGAAAACTTAAACAAAATTGACAAACCTTTAGCCAGACTATGAGAAAAAGAGAGAAGATAGAAATAAATAAAATGAGAAATAAAAAAGGAGACATTACAACTGATGCCATATGATCAACTATATGCCAATAAATTGGAAAATCTAGACATAATGGACAAATTACTAGTCACGTGACTGACCGAGATGGAACCATGAAGAAATGCAAAACTTTAACAGTTCAATAACAGGTAAAGAAATTGAAACCATAATTAAAAGTCTCCCAGTAAGAAAAGCCAATGGCTTCACTGCTGCATTCTACCAAACATTTAAGGAAGAAATAATACCAATCCTGCTCCAACTATTCCAACAAACAGAGGAGGAAGGAGTGCTTCCAAACTCATTCTGTAAGGCCAGTACTGCCCTGATACCAAAACCAGACAAAGACACATCAAAAAAAGAAAACTGGGGGCCAGATGTTTCTGATGAAGATTGATGTGAAATACTCAACAAAATACTAGCAAACTGAATTCAACAATACACTAAAATCATCATATATATTGACCAAGTGAGCTTTATCCCTGGAGTGCAAGAATGGTACAATATCCGCAAATCAGTCAATGTAATACATCACATCAACAGAGTGAAGGACAGAAACCATATGATCATGTCCAGTAATACTGAAAAAGCCTTTGATAAAATTCAATATTGCTTCATGATAAAACCCTCAAAAAACTGGCTATCGAAGGAACATACTTCAACATAATAAAAGTCATAGATGACAGACTCACAGCTAGTATCACACTTAATGGGGAAGAACTGAAAGCCTTTTCTCTAAGATCTGGAACACAACCAAGGATGCTCACTTTCACCACTGATACTAAGCAGAGTACTGGAAGTCCTAGCTAGAGCAATTAGACAAGACAAAGAAATAAAGGGCATCCAAATTGGAAAGGAAGAAGCCAAATTACCTTTGTTTACAGATGATATTATCATATGTTTGGAAGAACCTTACTCCACAAAGAACTGATAAATTCAGTAAGGTCGTGGAATGCAATATCAACACACAAAATCAGTAGCATTTCTATATGCCAAGAGCAAAGAATCTGAAAAAAAAATTTAAAAAGTAATCGCATTTACAATAGTCACAAATACAATTAAATGCCCAGCAATTAGTTTAACCAAAGAAGTGAAAGATCTCTATAATGAAAACTATAGCCAGGCACGGTGGCTCATGCCTGTAATCCCAGTACTTTGAGAGGTCAAGGCAGATGGATCACCTGAGGTTGGTAGTTTGAGACCAGCCTGACCAACATGGAGAAACCCTGCCTCTACCAAAAATACAAAAATTCACTGGGTGTGGTGGCACATGCCTGTAATCCCAGCTACTTGGGAGGCTGAGGCAGGAGAATCACCTGAACCCAAGAGATGGAGGTTGCAGTGAGCCAAGATCGTGGCATTGCACTCTAGCTTGGGCAACAAGAGTGAAACTTTGTCTCAAAAAAAAAGGAAAGAACAGAAAGGAAGAGAAAAGAAAACTATAAAACACTGAGAAAGAAATTGAAGAGGACACTGAAAATATGGAAAAATATTTCATGTTAATGGATTGGAAGAATCAATATCTCTAAAATGTCCATAACTACCCAAAGTGATCTACAGACTCAATATAATTCCTATCAAAATACCAATGACATTCTTCACAGAAATAGAAAAAACAATCCTAAGCAAAAAGAACAAAACTGAAGGAATCATATTACATGACTTCAAATTATACTACAGAGCTATGGTAACCAAAACAGCATGGAACTGGCATAAAAGCAGACTATATGAGAATAGAGAATCCAGAAACAAATCCACACGCTTATAGTGAACTCATTTTCAACAAAGGTGCTAAGAATATACACTGGGGAAAAGACAGTCTCTTCAATAAATGGTGCTGGGAAAACTGGATATCCATCTGCAGAAGAATGAAACTAGACCCTATATGTCTCACCATATACAAAAGTCAAATAAACGTGGGCTGAAAACTTAAACCTAAGACATCACACTGTGAAACTGTTACAAGAAAAGCAACTCTGCAGAACATTGGTCTATGCAAAAAATTTCTTGACCAGTACCCCATAAACACAGGCAATCAAAGCAAAAATGGACAAATGGGATCACATAAAATTTAAAAGCTTTTATACAGCAGAGGATACAATCAACAAAGTGAAGAGGCAACCCACAGAATGGGAGAAAATATTTTCAAACTATGCATCTGACAAGGGATTAGTACCCAAAATATATAAAGAGATCAAACAACTCTACAATAAAAAATCTAACAATCCAATAAAAAATGGGCAAAAGATTTAAATAGACACTTCAAATGGAAAACAGGCACATAAAAAGTTGCTCAACATCATTGATCGTTGGAGAAATGTAGATCAAAACTACAATAAGATATATCCCCCCTGTTAAAATGGCTTGTATCCAAAAGACAGGGAGTAACAAATGCTGGTGAGGATGTGGAGAAAAGGGAACTCTCATACACTGTTGGTGGGAAGGTAAATTAGTAAAACCACTATGTAGAACAGTTTGGAGGTTCCTCAAAAAACTAAAAATTGAGCTACCCTATGACTCAGCAATCCCACTGCTGGAGTCATAACTAACAGGAAATCAGTATGTGAAAGAGATATCTGCACTCCTTCGTGTTTGTTGCAGCACTGTTCACAAAAGCCAAGATTTTTGAAACAACCTAAGTGTCCAGCAGTTGAATGTGTAAAGAAAATGTCATATTCATGCACAATGGAGTACTATTCAGCCATAAAAAAGAACGTGATTCTGTTATTTGCAGCAACGTGGATGGAACTGGAGATCATTGGATTAAGTGAAATAAACCAGGCACAGAAAGACAAACAGTGCATGTTTTCACTTATTTGTGGGATCAAAAAAATCAAAACAGTTGAACGTATGGAGAGTAGAAGCATGGTTACTGCAGGCTGGGGAGGGTGGAGCTGTGGTGGGGCATGGGGAGGTGGGGTTGGTTAATGGATACAAAAATTAGAAAGAATAAATAAGACCTAGTATTTGGTAGCACAACAAGATAACTATAGTCTGATGATAACCTAATTGTACATTTTAAAATAACTAGAAGACTTAGAATTAGATTGTTTGTTGCACAAAGAATAAATGCTTGAGGTGATGGATACCCCATTTTCCATGATGTGGTTATTACACATTACATTCTTTTGCCAAAACATCTCACATACCCCATAAATATATCCACCTACTATGTACCCACACAAATTAGAAATATAAAACATATAAAAAGTTTTAAAGTTTCCCAAAGTTACTTTAAAAATATTACTCAGTATAACTAACAAAGTAATAGAAAGTAACACGCATGTGGTGACAAAAACGTAACCGTTTCCACCTGCTTGCATCTCCATTCCTCCCTTTTCTGACAGTGTCACTTTTTTTTATTCATGCTTCAATTTAACCATTGTAGAGATTGCTGAAGACTTCTCAGTATCCGTTTTGTCTCTTCATCTTAGTTTAACAAACCCCGTATTTTTAGCTGGTATGTTGCTTCCCAAATAAAAACTACATTTCTCAGCTTCCTTTGCAATGTCATGTGGTCATCTTTCTAAATTCTGGCCAATGAAATGTCAGTGGAATTGTCACGTGGGACTTCTCAGAGCCATCCTTTAAAAGCAAGCCTTTCTTTCGGGCATCTTTTCCTCCTCCTTGCTTCCTTGAACGTCAATATGATGGCTGAACTGTAGCAACCATCTTAGATGAAAATAGCCAGGCCATGAGGATGAGGGCCATATCACGGGACTTTGGAGCAGTGACTCTGAAGAAGGCCTGTCCCTGGTGACTTTGTAGAGCCACTCTACTGGACTGCCTGCCTCCAGGCTTCTTTTACATATGGAGAAATGAGCTTCTATCTTGTTTACGTCACCTCTTGTTCCAGTCTCTGTTGCTTATGATCGAACCTAATTCTACTTGATAACAAATATTGGCAATCTTGGTGTTTCCTTTCACATCTTTCTGTAGGCCATACACACGTGTACAAACACATATACATATACGTAAAATTCTTATGCCCATTGTTTAAAAATGGAGTCAATAAATGTTTCCGCTTCTAGCCTTTCTCTTTTGACAATGCATTGTTGATACTGAAGTGTGGCTTGAGTGGTCCAGAAGGAAAAAATAAGCAAAACTTGAAACGACTTGAAAGCCATCAGTAGGTGACTGGCTGAATAAATTATGGGCCATCCGAACTATAGGTGATGCCAGCATTTGAAAGAATCAGCTGTTTCTGTATTTATTGGTCTTTTAAAGCTTATCTCTCTAGATAAAACATCTTTTGCTCAATAAGGTTCTAAAGGACCCATGAGGTTTCACTTTTACCCCATCTCAGGAAGCTCAAAGCTCCTGAGTACTACTTAGTTGAAGCAGCGCTCTTCCTCAGTAAATGAAACAATGATCCTTTGTCCACATAATGCCCATTCTCTTTCTTATCTTTATTGCAGTCTTCCCAAACTACCGTGTGTACTTTTATTATAAGTTCTTTTGAGTCCTTTGTGGGAGCAGGTGGAACACAAACAGTACATTAACCAGTAATTTGGGTCTTTACTTTCCCACTGAAACTCTCCAAAGCAAGTGGAAAGATCAACTGCAAGATGGGTGGATGGAGATACCTTTTCATTCTTAGCTGAGAAAGTGAATTGGTTCATAGCCCCGGACACTCTTCCCTGGACCCATTTGTTCATGAAATGAACAGTTCAAGAAGAGAATGAAGAATTTTGACTCTTGGATATGGCCAATACCACAGAGTGGTGGTTCTCATGGGAGGGTGAGATGCTTATGTATCAGGAACATTTAGGAGTCCCTGCCCTGCCCACATAAGATTTTCATTTGTGTCCCAGCTCTTATCTTGCAGAGGACCACTGCTGTAGCATGCTTTCCAGATGCCAAAAGAACAGGCAGAGGGCTTTTAGCCTGCCTCTTCATTCCCTCCTTCGATTCCATCCCTTCTTTATCCTAAGGCTCCTGAAATTTCTCTGAAGAATCAGAAGCAGTTATTACCCTCAGAGAGTTCTAGATCCAGAGCAGGTGCTTCTTAGCTTGGATGTTCAAACCCGTCCCTCTACGTGGATCAGATTAATGCTTGCTGGCTCTTTGATTGGTGAGGCTCAGTGGTTAGTGGAACACCCAGGCTTCTGCAGTGGCTGAGCCTCCCTTACTGACTCTGGACGCTCTTCCATTTCCCAAAGAAATTGGGTTAGAAGATCCATTCTTGCTCCTTCCTTGGAAAAGTTGAAAGCTTTGATCAGGTCCTAAAATAACACACAACGCCTGATAAGAAAGAAAAACACATGTGATCATCCCTAGTAAAGATTTTTAATTAAAAAATTATTGTTATGAAAAGATACGTGTTTGACCCCTGGAAAGAAGAGAACGTAACTGATAGAGCTGTTTAAATGGAGGAAAAGGAAGACTTGAAGAATAAGACAAGGATTTCAGTGGGTGGATAGGGTGTGATAAGTGCGCAGATGGGCTGAGGATGTGCAGAGATCTAAAACCAGCAGCTACTAACTTGACATGTGACTCAGAGTAAACCTCTTTCCCGGTAGGTCTCACTTGCCCAAAAATACAATGAGAGGATCTCGTGGGACTCTTTTGGCTTGAATACTGTTGGGTTGTGAGTAAGCTTGACCCATTTCAGTACACAAGTCCTCTGGGCAGAGTTCTTAGGTCTGTAAGCCAAGCCACTTCTGTTTCTCTTTGGGTTGCTATAAAGTACAGATGATTCTATCAGCCTTGACGCAGATGCCCAGCTTCCCCCAGTTCAGTCTGACAGAGAAAAGTCTGGCAGGGCAGGTTGAATTTGTGGGGGGAATGGGGTGGAATATATCATCTCTTCTCAATCAATGAGCTACTTGGGTGATACTTCTGGACACAAAACAGACACATAAGTGCTCCTAATTTGGCATGATGTGAGATGTGTCTGGGTATGGTGGGACTCGGGAGGGGATACTGAGGACATGTGTGCTGCCTCGGGGGAGATGAACCAGCATGAAGGGTGGTGCCAGCAGTGGGCAGAAGGGAGTTTTGTTGAGGGAGGCAGAAAGAGAAAGCAGTAGCAGGCTCACTACCACAGCTCTTCGGTGCAGATGACAGAAGTGGACTCTGAGTGATACGACCAGGAAAAGAAATTCACTGGAGGAATGCTGGGTAGCTGGCAGGATCCCTGAGAGCTCTAGAGCCTCAGACTTGGGTTGTATGTGGATCACTGGTGGCTTCGCCATCAGAACCACAGCCAGTCTTGTGCCGCAGAAGCAGGTGTGTAATGGGGGATGCCCCTGCTACTGTGATCAGGTCGCTGGGTTCTGAATTCTGTGTTCACCCCACCCCCACCATCGTCCAAAGAAATTTTCCTCTGTTTCTGCTTCTTTGGGTCACTAACTTCCAACAGAAAGTCTAGAGAGTGTGGGTGTGAGTGACCAAGCCTGACCACCTGCCCGTGCCTACCTGCATGTTTTATTGGCTTCTATTGTGAGAAATAAAGTGATGGAGAAGACTCTAAACATAGAGCAATGAGCTTGGGTCACTCAGAAGCTTTCTTCCGCACCAAAGGAGAAAAGGGGCATTTAGTTATTAATCATGTTAAATTAAGTTAACAGGAACTTAGAAAATATTTCAAGGTTTAGAGGAAAAAAAAATTGAAAGAGACTAAAGGTCAAATTACAAAGAAGGTAAAAAGTGGTTTTGAGGGTCCTCAAGTGTCCATACATTAGTGACTCTTTGTTTCGCATTTAAAATCAGAGCTTGCATATAAAAATGTGGTCAAACCTGGTGTCTACAAGTGTTCCATGTGATTAGGGTGACACATGTTTTGAAAGGAAGTATGACCTGGGGTGCAATCCTGTTTTAAATGTTACGGAATTAACAAGGGTGACCTGTCATCACAAAACTTGGGAGACCCAAGGGAGCTTTGCAGCAGGTCAGGTGTCAAGCAAGGAACGTTCAGCCACTTTCATGGGGCAGGAGGAACGAAGTAACTTCCCATCCAAGTGGCAACCAATCGCATGCTTCCGAACAGATGGCACTTTGATGAGAAGTATGACCTCAACCTATACCTTTCCTCTAACCTGGTAGTGTGGGAAGGTCTTCAGGTACTGTGCTCAGGTCTCTTAGCAAAAAGAACCACACATGTATATGTGATTGTACACACCTACACATATACAGCCAGGTCTACCAAGGTAGCCAAGTCTACCTTGAGACAAAGGAAACACAAATATGGCAGGTTGGGTCACAGGATGACCCTGAAGGGCTGGACCCATGACCTTGGCCTCACTACTCCCTCTCTGGATTCCTGAGACAGAAGAAGAGGACCTCCAACAAAGAAGACATCTGGTCCTACCCTGGTGAACATGGATTGGATTCAGAAAGGTGCTATCAGCAAGTGAACCTAGAAGGAGGAGAGGATATTGCCACTTGAGGGAGAAGGAGAGACAGCGGTCCACATTAGAGGCTGGGCATGGAAAAAGCCCAAGTTCCTCGCCCTCTCTCACGGTGACACTCAGTGAAGGGCTGGGCTTTCTGTTACTCACTGAAATATTCCTGCTACTCTGCTGGCTCTCCACGCCATGATTTGAAGACAAGTTAAGCAGTAAAAGGTATTTATGGCAGAATGAGATTTTACCTTCAGAGTTGTAAGGGAAATCTTGAAAATGGAAGAGGCTGCTATGAGAGTTTCCAAAGCACCTCTGAGTGTTCAAGAGTCAAGTACGGTGACGGTGTGGCCCTTCCAGAGATAAGGGCTGTGCCAAAGATCCAGAATTGAATCCTGGGACTTTCTGCCATTGCTCTGAGAGATGACCTAGCACTGGGACTCAAATTGTCGAATGTCCCCACTAGAAGAGGCCCCTGAGAGGCACAGCAGGAGGAGGTCTTGGTGGTGGGAGTCAGCATTTTGCCTAAGGCTACACAGCCAGCTGTGGCAGGAACAGGGAATAATGCGAACACAAATATGCTAGACCCAATTCTTCCAGGAGCGAGACACAGATTGTTGGATTACCTCCCTGAAAGGTCCAAGGGAAGGCACAGTTATCAGGGTCAAGCGGATCAAGGCACTTGAACCATGTCTCTAAGAAGCACCTCTCCTCTCTCCTCCACTCCTGGCTCCGCCACCTTTCAGATAGCCTTCATTCTCAGGCAGGCTTTCTCTCGTGGCAACCCCCGGAAACCTCACATGTTCTCCCTTACAGCTCTAGGTTTAGCGTAAACCAGGCGTCTATTTCCCAGTTGACTCCTAAAGAAGTCCCAGGATAAACTCTGATTGGATGCCTTAGGTCATGTGCCCATCTCGGATTGGATGCCTTAGATCATGCCTGTCTCTGATTGAATGCCTTAGATCATGTCCCCGTCTCTGATTGGATGCCTTAGGTCATGTGCCTGTTTCCGAGTTTGTCACTGGACTGGAGTTACGAAGTATGCTGAGTAGGCTGGGATGAGGTGGGCCTCAGTGTCTCAAACCTTTGGGAGTAAGAAGCGGGAGGTGTGTGATTTCCAGGGAAAATCTGGGAACTGTTTCTGACAACAGGGCATCTAGCTACTTGGAAGATAAACCCATAGGTGCCCACTACATTAGTTTATCTGCATGTGAGCCTCATGGATTTCCTTCATACCCGCTGCCCTTTCCTGGGAATGCCCAGGTTTGCTCTATATGAGCAGGCGCCCAGAAAGCTCAACAGGCAGTCAGTGGTCTTTGCCAGGCTGTTCAGGGAAGGGGCGGGAGGCAGGAGAACAGTGAAGTCTGCCCTGAGGCATCACCCTACCCCAAATGAAGAGCTCGAGCGGCTTATTGTGTCGAGCTCATTGTTTTAACCGCGTAACTCATTGAAAGAAAATGCATAGTTTTATAGCCCTCCTTGATTGAGACTACATGGCTCATTAATTTTTGACATACCTGCCAAGGACTCAGAGGAAGGCAGTGAGCCCTGTGCCTGGGGGCCAGTGGGATCCAGCCAGGACGCCCACCCTAGGGAGAGTGAGGGCAGTGGGGCACACTGCTTGGCACTCTGGGGGCAAGCCTTGCCTGAGCAAAGTGGCACCCTGCAGGGAGAGACTGGGCAGGTACAACAGATGTGAACTCTGGTGCTTTCTCAGAGCTCTGGGCAGGGCTGAATGTTGTCACAGATGGGATTGAATGTGGAAACTTGGATTTAACTGTCAGGTCACGAGGCTTTCCTGGAGAGAAAATTGAGATTTTCAAGACAGTACGACCTGGGAAATCTTCTAGCTGGGGTCCTAGAGTGGGTAAGAGATTCGCTTGAGGCCACACAACCGTGAGTGCAAGAGCAGCTGGGAAGTAGTGCTTTTTTTTGTCACTATGGTTTAGTGTCCTTTCTGCCTCCCTAATGCAGGGTATGATATTGGGCCACAGAGATACACTGTTCCTTCAGGTGGTGTGGCCCCAGGGCTCTGTTCTCTGATGCCATGTGGCTCCTTACAGTGTGGCTGTTACTCAGCCTGAGGGCTTCCTCTGGCGAGTACACAAGGCACCAAGGAGGTGACCCCCCAGGAGCAGCCTTCAGCCAATGAGAGATGAGAAGTGGCAGTTGAATATGCAACTCCTTAACCTTAGGCGGGACCCCTCTGAGGCATGAGCTTCACTGTTATTCTCAAAGTACGTCCTGGCCGGAGGCATCACTATCACCTGGGAACCTGAAAGAAATGCAGATTGGCAGGCCCTCCCCACTTCAGACCTACTCATCAGAAACTGAGGCAGGTCCCAGCAGGCGGTTTCAATATCCCTTTTAGGTGATTCTGACACACACACGAGTTTGGGGATCTGTCCTTCAGTTTCCAGGGCTTCCCCTGATAACCTCCTTATTAATGTACCCCGCTTGTTCTCTCTGCTTCTCTGTCTTCCTTAGGTTTTGACTGGTGCTTTCTGAGATCATTTCCCAAATAAACAACTTGCCCTCAAATCCTTGCTCCCCAGCTTCTGCAGGAACCTGGGAGTACCAACGGCCCCAAACACATCTGAGGTTTTCTTTTCTTTATAACCACAGCTGGTCCCAGAAGCAGTGCAGGCTGATGCAAAGCCCCTGATGGGTCAGACTCTCTTGGGCCAGTAACTTAACCTCGCTGAACTAAAGTTTTCTGAGAGCCTACATTTGGGGGCCTGAAGGCCTAGGAATCAAAAGAGGTGTGTGAGTGGAGCTGAGGATTAATTCTTTTCTAGGACACTCAGTGTCTAGGGACTACATGATGCCTGCCCCTGGAGGGGGCAGATCTCCTTTCCTAATACATTTCTGCTGCAAAAGTTTTCCCGGAGGCCATGAAAACTCTGGCAGAAAGGGACTGGGATGCTGATCCCTCACTTGACATCAAGTTTCGAAGGTAAATTGAATGACAGGAAAGTAGTTACAAGAGAGGGCAGCAGCCTCCCTGAGGGCATAGGACATCTGTGTCAGTAAACTGCATTCTCCTAAGGATTCCCTGGAGGGGACAGCTGGTCGCAGATACAGCCTTCAACCAGAGCCGCCACCCAAGGGCACATGCCAGACGAAATGGGCACCAGTGTTTACTGTAGTTGTTATAAGCTGTAACACTAGGAGCTCAGGCAGTCAGCTGTGGGGCATCCCTCACTGAGGACAGTCCATAGGGATGAGTGTCCTGTTTCTCACTGTGGGAAGTCCTCGGGGCAAGACAGAAGGGACTCCACCTGAGCTTCCGGAAGCAGGCAGCTCGGCAGTGACTGCAGTGTTGAGTAAGATCTCAGTGCCAGTGGGAAGGGGTGGTTTGGTGAAAACCAAATTCCTGTGATCCTGCCAGAAGTTTTAGAAGCACCACAGATCGCTGGCTCTCCCCTGCCCCTGGCAGGCACTGAAGTAACTGAAGCCAGAGGCTGGCAGGGATGCTGGGAGCCAGCAGTTGCTGAACTCAGTTTCAAGTAAGGCTGCCATCATCCAGCCCTTCCACAGGCCAAAGCGGTGAGCACTGACTTTGTATTTTGGAGAGCAATTTATGAGAATTTCTGGTAATAAAGTAGGTAGAGTTGTTACAATGTGGGATATTCATGCGTACATATACACACAACATACATTCATGTGTATATATGCACACACACATGTAGCTGCATGTGTGAATACACAACCCTCTTGAGACCCTCAGTCGATAGAAAGGCATACACACCTCAGCTGGCTGCAGTGGAAACTGGAAGCTAATGGAAGCGCAGCAGCTCAGCACAGTGCCTGGCATGGAGGAGGTGGTGAGTGTCAGGAGTATCCCCATCAAGCCAGGGGGCAGCAAGAACATCCCAGACTCATGGATGCAGGAATCCGGAACAGAGACGTCCAGTCAGCCAGGGTGAGTTCTCGGCCCCTCCCTCAGGGCCTCCATGGTCAGCCCAGCAGGCTCAAGGAATGTGACAGGCACCCCTGGAGTGTACATGTGGTGACCTGGGCCCTCAAGATTTTCCACTTTAATCCTGGTTTCACTCTCCACTGGAGGCATAGGATTCCTGGCATTAGGTCAATGGTCAATGCTTTCAAAGCCAAAAAAAAGAAAAGCTTACACCTTCTCCGTGTGAGCCCTAAGACCCTGAAGACCACTTCATATCTTCCAGAGCCGCAGGAATATGCCATCGCACGTCCCAGCATTGAAACTGGCTGCTCCAGCCAAAGGCACCAACCAGTACTAATGTGTGGCCAGGCCGCTCTGAAAAATGCACCAGGGTCCCTAAGCCGCAAAACCACCTCCTTTAAACAACGACGATGAAGAGTTGCTTTTTCACATTTTCAATTACAATTAAATGAAGGAATGGAATCAGCCACCACCGAACACTAACTATAAACTTCATGTTTGCAGCCCTGCAAGCGTCGCTCTTCCTCAAAATACAACCTTGCTGGAATTTTCTCCTTCTCACCCTTCATTGACGGGAATTAGTGATGGAACACTCCCATATGTTACTGACAAGAATGCAGCCTTCTAAAAGCCGAGTATTTGGCTGGGTGCAGTGGCTGACACCTGTAATCCCAGAACTTTGGGAGGTCAAGATAGGTGGATCACATGAGGCCAGGAGTTCAAGACTAGCCTGACCAACATGATGAAACCCCGTTTCTAGTAAAAATACAAAAATTAGCCAGGCATGGTGGTGCTTGCCTGTAATCCCAGCTACTCAGGTGGCTGAGGCACAAGAATTGCTTGAACCCAAGATGCAGTGAGCCAAGATCGCACCACTGCACTTCAACCTGGGCAAGAGAGCAAGACCCTCTCTGAAGAAATAAAAAAATAAAAGGCTAGGATTCATCCAGCTAGACTGGGGATATGGGAGTGAGGATTTCTGCTGCACAACTGAAGTCCAGTGGACTCAGTAGCCCTGGGTGGGTATAAAAATGCAAATTGCCTTGACTTCCTGAGTGCCATACAGGGTGGTACGCGTCTTCATACGTACGGTATAGCTCGTCACAGCAGCCATGTAGGCTGCCAATGACTTATTCTGTGACCTTAGCGCATGTAGGAGTTTGCAGATCGCTAACCCTGCTATTAGTGAGAGCACACAATGTGCCATGCCCTGTGCCAGCTGCTTACAAGTGGTGCTTCTGATATTGACCAGTCTCATGGCTGCCAAGCTGTAGTCTTACAAATGAGGAAAGGAAAATGGAGCTAATATTAACTGTGTTGCTAAGGAATGGTTACTGTGGAGGAAAGTGGATGCTTCTATTTTTCCAAATCGGTAATTACAGGGCACACATTTTAAAGGAAATAAACTAATATGAATTACTTCCAAATATGATTGGTAAAATAGTTCTTTCTAAGAAAATATGCTTGTTGTAATCTTGGCTTTTTGAAACAGCTCATTCAAAGTATATTATACATATCATAAAATTTACACATTTCCAGCGTACAATTCAATGCGTTTTTAGTAAATTTATAGAGTTGTACAACAGTCTCCATAAATCAATTTTACAAGGTTTTCATGGCCCAGTATGATCCCTTGTGCCAACTCACAATTAATCTCCATTCCCACCTCAGCCCCAGGCAACTACCAATATACTTTTTTTCTCTGTAAATTTGACTCTTGGCTGCTCTTTAATGCAGTTCTCAGCCTGTGTTTTCATTTGTCCAGCTGCAGATTAGACAGGAGGCAGCATGGGATGGTGAGTAAGTCGTGGACCAGGAGTGAAGTGAAGATCTGCTCACTCACCTGGGCCACTCACCAGGTCAGCGAGGTTGAAAGGGGCTCCTCCTGGGTCCTAGTTTCTGCATTGACTAGCAATTTTGCAGGGCTGCTGAGAGTCCACTGTGCAAACATGCTGTGAACTAGGTAAGTGGCACCATCCTTATTTACAGACGAGGGAACCAAGGCTCAGTAGGTTAAGCAGTAGTCTCGGTGTCATGCAGCTAGGGAGCGATAGTGTTGAGATATACACTCAGTCTTTCTAGCCTTGAAGCACTTGTGTTTTCTAGTGTACCTCACTGGTCCCCAAAACTCAATCCAATATTGAGCTGAGTGAATTTCTCAAGTCTCTCAGCTGTAAGGAGTAATTCCCCCTGAGCTTACTTACGGTCAGCCTTCAGTGTGACCCAGAGACTGAGCTCCCTCCCCAGCAGCTCTCATTGGCAGCACCCTTGGAGATGCATGTATGTAGACAGCAAGTACATCGAGTCTCTTCTAGGTTTACAGCTTCGTCTGTGGGTTCTCTAGGGTCCCAGGTGGGACCAGGCATCCACGCTGTGGACCAGGCATCCACGCTGCCTCGCATCTGGCATGTTTCTTCCCGTCGCTTGGAATTTCCATTTCAAAGTGGGTTCATGGCAACCATTCCTAATCAAGGAGAGTCACTATTCTCATCTTTGACTCTCAGCTCTGCTATCCAAACATACAGGACTCACCTTCCCACAAGCACAGGCAATTCTCATAAGAGGCAGACTCACATCTTGCAATTCTGACCTTGATAATCGAACGCTAAAGTCGTTCTGCTAGTAGTCATTTGCCAAGGAGTCAACCAACAGATTCTCCCCTGGAAAACAAAGGGCCCATGACTTAAGGTTTCTGGGAGTTGAAACCTCCAAAATGACTATTTGGCTCAGCTTATTTTCCAGAGCGGTTACCTGAAAAATATCAAAAGCCCTAGACACAAGGTATTCATGAAACTGTGCACTTGCCTATACAGAGCGAAGTAGGAGGTGGTGACTTCTGCTGTTGGTTCTGCACTAATGCACACTTCTCTGCAAAATAAGTTTGGTAAGGTCAGTGTCTGCTATTTTGCTTTGTTTAAGTTATTTTCTATAGCAACTCACCCTCCACCCTCCAACCCGCACTTACCAAGTTCTGTTTTTATGCATTTTATATATTTGCATTTTATGTAAGATTTTATTCACAAAAGAATTCCACTGCAAAAAAGAATGGAAAAACACTGGGCTTGTTGCCTCCAGCTCTAACAAATAATTTAAGGCTTTGTGAAGGATTTCTTTCACAACTGAGAGCCATCCCTGTGACTGATGTGAAGGAGCACTTGGTCGACAGGCATTCTGGTACAGCTTTCTTTACAGGCAGTGTCTTAGGGATTCACCAGTCCATGAGCCTTCAGGAGTTTTACTTGGAACAGCAGACACAGTAACAAACACCACGGACATCTGTGCAGGACCTTCAGCCGTCACATTTGTCCATCTGTTTTGGTCCTCTCTCTTATGTGCAGGTTTCTGAAGGGCTCAGTAACAAAAGGGTCTCAAGAAAGCCACTGTAAGGGACGCAGCACAAAAAGCAGAAGGCTCTTCGATAAGGCTGCACTAATGTTTAAGCTAGGGACCTTGTTTATTTCTTCAGATCCAAGTCCATACACTTTCAGCCACAGGTGTGTGCAGGACTCCCCTTACCGGATATCCTGGCTGTACGTGTGTATGTATGTGTTGTGTGTGTGTGTGTGTGTGTGTGTGTGTGTGTGACAAAGGCAGACAGGGCTTGGGAAGGAGGGAAAGAAAGAGGAGAAAAGACACAGATAAATGCACAGAGAAACAGAAAAATATTCACAGAGAGATAAAGTTACACAGAAACAGACATAGACAGAAGCCAAACCTGCGAAAACCAAGCTGTTTATACAGGGGAAGACAGAAAAACAGAGAGACACAGAGAGATAGGAAGAGGTGGTCAGCCAAAAAACATTCAGTGACAATAGCCTGACGAAACTTATGAACATACCCAATGTGTGGATCTTATTTAGAGGCTGATCTGAATGAAAACACTGTTAAAACAAAGTGGAGTCGGTTGGGGAAACCTGAAGCACTGATGCGATGTTGGATAATTCCGAGGAATTATTGCTAACTATGGAGTGTGCTAAAGGTATCGTTATGTTTTAATTGAGCCGTTACCTCTTAGACACATTCTGAAATGTTTAGGGGTAAAATGACACAATGTCTGAGCTTGTTTGAAACTAACCTGCAGGGAGGAGTGGGTGAGGATGTCAATGAGCGATCATGAAAACTGGCTGATGGGCACATGGGGTTCCTTATATTAATCTGTACCTTCTGTGTATGTTTGAAATGCTCCATAATATGAAGTTTAAAAAACTGTTAAATGCTTACCATGAGTCAGGCAATAGTGTGGGGAATGGGAAATAGGGTGACAAGGCTAGAGGCAGGGATGAGAGAGACAGACAGTGGCGATGGAGGGATGGCGGCAGAGGCAGACAAAATCCAGAGAGACAGAGGAGAGACGGAGAGACGCAGGGTGGGGAGGATGAAGGCGTGAGTGCTGCCCTCACAGCCGTGTACAGAAAAGAGACTTCATCCCGTGGTATTAGGGTACTGACACATATTCCAGCATTCCGGGAATCCCAGAGTTAAAAATGAGACTTCAGCACAATCACTGCACCCACCACAGCCATGGCAGGTGTGCAGCTGCTATCAGAGCCTCTCCGTGTTGTGTTTTTTGGAGTCTTTTGGAGCCTGAGCCCAAGTTCATGAAGCTGCCACACATCGTCCCCCAGGCTCCCTTGTCTCTTGCTCTGGCTTGTGGTCCAGGCTGTGGCCTCAGCAGGGCACCTCTGTTCTTTCCTCTCTGGTCACTGGGGTTTCTCCTGGTCACCACTTCCACTTCCTGTGGGCCCCTCTCTGCACAGCGGGCACCTTCGTCCTTCCCTCCTGCTGGCCACTGCAGCTGGTCCTCTACACACGTGCCTGCTGGGCATGGCCATCTCTTCCAGGTTTTGCTTCTGCCCCACGCTGATAGCCAGCACCCCAGTCAGAGAAAGTTCTGGAGCCTTCCATATGAAAAAATGCATAATGGTCTGTGGCAACATGGAGAAGATGAAGGCACCACTCCACTCTTCCTCACATGGAGGCCACGGAGAGCCAGAGCTGGCTGCTTGTACCCCAGCACCTCACCACTCTGCCTTCCACAGCCCTTTCCATTTTCCCTCATTGCACTCTCCCTTCCAGCAATACCTGAGTCTGTGGGGCTGGGAGGGACCGGTCCGGGGCCAGCCGCCACACTGCACTCTGCATCACTCTGCTTCTAATAATCAAGGCCAAGCATGGCCTGCCCTGCAGATGGAGTAGCAGTCAGGGTTATCCAGAGAACCGTGGCCCATAGAATATATCTGGATATACAGAAAGAGATGTATCCACAAGGATTATCTTATGCCATTATGAAGGCTGAGGAGTTCCACAGTCTGCTGTTTGCAAACTAGAAGCAGGTCATGTAGGCCGAGTCCAAACGTAAAGTCCTGGGAACCAGGAGGACCCATGGCCCAAGGCCCAGTGTGAGTGAGAAGGCCCAAAAACTAGGGGCACTGATGTCTGAGGAAGGGAGAAGATGGGAGTCTCCGCCTAAGCGAAGAGCACATTCAGGCTCCTCCTGCCTTTCTGTCCTCTCAGGGCCCTCAGCGGAGTGGATGATGGCATATTGCTGAGGGCAGTCTACTCAGCCCGCTGATAAAAGTGCTCATTTCTCCTGAAACACTCCCAGGCACACACCAAAGTGGTGTTCTACCAGCTGTCTGGGCATTCCCTCACCTAGTCAGATGGAGGGAACGTGAGCGGCCACAGATGGTTCTCCTCCCTCACCCAGTCAGATGGAGGGAACGTGAGCGGCCACAGGTGGCTCTCCTCCCTCACCCAGTCAGATGGAGGGAACACGAGCGGCCACAGGTGACTCTCCTCCCTCACCCAGTCAGATGGAGGGAACGTGAGCTGCCACAGATGGCTCTCCTCCCTCACCCAGTCAGATGGAGGGAACATGAGCGGCTACAGATGGCTCTCCTCCCTCACCCAGTCAGATGGAGGGAACGTGAGCTGCCACAGATGGCTGTCCTCCCTCACTCAGTCAGATGGAGGGAACATGAGCCACCACAGATGGTTCTCCTCCCTCACCCAGTCAGATGGAGGGAACGTGAGTGGCCAAAGGTGGCTCTCCTCCCTCACCCAGTCAGATGGAGGGAACGTGAGCCGCCACAGGTGGCTGTCCTCCCTCACTCAGTCAGATGGAGGGAACATGAGCCACCACAGATGGCTGTCCTCCCTCACCCAGTCAGATGGAGGGAAGATGAGCCACCACAGATGGCTGTCCTCCCTCACCCAGTCAGATGGAGGGAACGTGAGCTGCCACAGATGGTTCTCCTCCCTCACCCAGTCAGATGGAGGGAACATGAGCCACCACAGATGGCTGTCCTCCCTCACCCAGTCAGATGGAGGGAACGTGAGCCACCACAGATGGCTCTCCTCCCTCACCCAGTCAGATGGAGGGAACGTGAGCCACCACAGATGGCTGTCCTCCCTCACCCAGTCAGATGGAGGGAACGTGAGCCGCCACAGATGGCTGTCCTCCCTCACCCAGTCAGATGGAGGGAACGTGAGCTGCCACAGATGGCTCTCCTCCCTCACCCAGTCAGATGGAGGGAACACGAGCGGCCACAGGTGGCTCTCCTCCCTCACCCAGTCAGATGGAGGGAACGTGAGCGACCACAGGTGGCTGTCCTCCCTCACTCAGTCAGATGGAGGGAACATGAGCCACCACAGATGGCTGTCCTCCCTCACCCAGTCAGATGGAGGGAACGTGAGCCGCCACAGATGGCTGTCCTCCCTCACCCAGTCAGATGGAGGGAACGTGAGCCACCACAGATGGCTGTCCTCCCTCACCCAGTCAGATGGAGGGAACATGAGCCTCCACAGGTGGCTGTCCTCCCTTGTGGTTCTGCGGTCTTCAGGAGGCCTGTCCGGGCGTCCCCTCCCAGAGTGTCTCCAGCCATGCAGAGCCCACACTTGGCAGGAGGCACACTCCTCCTACACAGTTAGCAGGAAGGAGAACTCCGAGGGGTCACTGCAATTACTGTGCCCTGTGCTATCACATTCCAGAGCCTGGTTCCCACCTTGCTCCATCCTTTCCCTGGAAGTCTTCCTTTGTCTTTAAATTCAGATACTCTGAGCATGCTAGACCGCGGGATCCACCAGACCTACTCCACCAAGACTTAGGGAAAGATGTATTTTCCCCAACAAAGGCAGAACCTTCCAGTCATGAAGAAATGATTCCTCAAACCATACTCTAGAGCTTGGATGTGTACAAAGGGTGCTGTGATGTGAAGGGAGGTGTTTCAGCTTAAGAAGCAGATGCTGCTCCTTTGTGTGTGAGGAGAAAGGACGCTGGCATTGGATGAGGTAATGTCTGGAAAGCACCTGGCATTGGGCTCTTCACTTACAGGCTCTCTGTAAATAAATGCCCCTTTCCCAAGTCCTATCCTTTCCTCCTCCACCAGGAAGATCCCTTTAAGGCAGGCAGTTGTCACACTTCTTCCAGGGGGGATTTGCATTCTGAACCTTCTCTCTGCATTGCAGGGTGATTAAAGAAGGGGCAGGAAGATGGACACCCACTAAAGCTGATAGATACCCTAAGAAAGCAAAAGGGAGCATAAAAGAAAAATTTAACTTTGGCTTAGATTTTCCAAGTGTTGTTTTGCACATCTTCTATGTGCGAACCATATGCTAGCTTTCACATTCTAGGAGATGCAAGTTTAATAATTATTATAGCAGCCAGCATTTATTGAACATTTACTATTTGCCAACTGTCGTGCAATGTGCTTTACACACACTAACTTAAGCATAATCTAAAAAGGTGGATACTTTTGTTATGCCCATCTTACCAATGAGAAAATGAGGCTTGGAGAAATCCCACCTGTGTTCGTGCCTTATTGCTTCAGTCCTTCTGACCAGAGGGTTTGTTACTGTGACTCAGGCTCTGGAGGTTGTGGCTGTGTAACTCTGAGAAACCTGTGATGAGGCGCTGATGTTCTTTGTATTTTTGAAGGCACTGACTGGCTCTGAATCAGAAAGGAAACAGGCCACAGAAAGGATTCCCCTGTTGTAGGCAGAGCACGTCAGCCGTGTTTGAAACACCGAGACACCCTGAGAGGAGGAAGCACCTCCGCCTCGTCCCCTCATTGCTTGAGCTCCCTGAGATCCCGCGATCCTCTTCAGGCCAGATGGTTTTTGACAATCCCAAACAGGGCTCTATGTCCCTCAGTGCGTCAGCCGAAGACTGTCACTATCCTTAGTGTCAGGCAAAGAGCTGGCAAGTAGGAGGCGACTTCCTCCCATGCCGTTTCTCTCGTCCCGGCTTTCAAGGGTGAAAGTCTGTATTTTGTTCCATCTCGAATTCGGTTACAGTCCCACTGACCAGCAGATATCTCCACCACTGAGGAGATTTCCCAAATGCATGGATGTGACTTGGATCTTAGCGGTCCCTTCAAGACCCGGAAGTCCCCCATAGACCCTCCTATCCGACTGTCTCCTCGTTGGTTCTGCTGTTCAGCCAGGGAGAGCTACAGGGTGTCATGAAAGCCTCTCGGGCTTGAAGTGCGGTCCATAGACCAGGAGGGCAGCACTCTTGTTGGGCATCCAGAGTCTCAGGCTGAGTCGAACTTATTTTTTTTAACGCGACCTCAGGTGGTTCACGTATATATTAGGGTTTGAGAAGGACTCCTGAGCCAGTGGTTCTTATACTTGGCTGCACACTGGAACCATCTTGGGAGTTTTAAAAATACCAGTGCCTGGTCCCACCTCCCAGAGTTTCTTACTTTTTTGGTTTGGAGGCTGCTTGAAAGGTCCCCAGTGATCCCGGTGTGCAGCTGGGGTTGAGAACTGCTGGCTTAGAGAGTTGGGTAACTACCTTAGCTACACTGATGAAATCCAGACGAGTGGCCCCCTTGCTGGCATCCTGTCACTTAGAGTGCCAAGAGGGACTCCCTCCAGGACTCCGATTCCAGAGTCAGCCCCACCTCCTCTCTCCCTGGCAAGGAGGAGCAGGACCTCTGTCCTCTGCAACAAAGGGGGCTTCTCTGGCTTTGTTTCATGGGAAGATGGCAGGTGAGGGAGCAGGAGTTTCCAGCCGAGTGCCTGCATAGCCCTGTGGCCAGGTAGCCTTGGTCCCTGTGGAGAAAGAAGGCATTACTGGCCAGTGCATCTGAAGGTCAAACGCACTTGAATGCCATTCCCGAAGGATGGAAGAGCAGTGGAAGGCGTCAGCCTTGGCTGCTGCCCGGCCTTGCTTTTCTGGGAAAAACAGAAGTTATGGGATGGAAGGAGTATGGAGAGAGGGTGTTGCTGGCCCTCCAGGCACCACAGCTTGTGATCTGCCGCAGCCATGGGCAGCTGGCTCCCTTCACTGGCCCTGCCGGTCTGGGATCTTTGCAGGGGCGCTAAGAACTCACCCACTGCAGAGGCCCCACCTCGAGGCAGTTTCCTGTGGGCAGTTATTTTGGGAACAGGAACTGGGCATTTGGGAGGAAGAGGGGTAGCCAAGGGCCTGAAGGCAGGCGGTGGCCGGGGGAGGGCCTGCAGCTCAGCCATGCTGAAAGGGCCCAGTGTCCACACCGCAGGCAGCCTCCGCCTGGCACGGGTTGTCCATGCTGCCTCAGGTTCCAGGGAGCCAGACGCTGGGAGGACGGACTTTGTTTTCATTTTCTTTTTCTTTTTTCTTTGTTTGAAAGTAACAGGGGCGAAGGCCAACAGCATTTCCAACTCCGGAAGTGGGGTCTACACAGGCACACACGCCGAACAGACTTCTCCAAGTGTGTTTTTCTAACACATTGGAAACCACACAGTTCAGGGGAGACTTCATCTCACATGCCGTAGCCTGCTTTCCCGGAACATGTCCAGAGACTGCTGTGTCAACACTGCCAAACGCAGCGAGCCGCCCTCCCCACGGAATGGTGTGATTTGCCAAGGAAAAGACTCGACCCAGAGCCTGGGGGCGGGGGGCGGAAGGCAGGCGGCTGGGCGCATTGCGCACCGCTCAAAGGGAGGGTGGGCTTCCAGCTGGACAGGGCACTTCCCTGATTGCACAGCTGTCACCGACCCCTTCAGAGGCCCCGCTGCATCCCCTGGGTTCCCTGTTCCCAGGCAGGGCCGCATTTGTGTGCTCAGCTGCTGAGTGTCCTACTCTTAAAGCACCCAGGGTGGGAGTGTGGGGAGCGAGGAATGAGGCTGGGGTGAGGATGTTTCTCAGCCCACGTTCTGCTCTGAAGCAGCTTGGCGGAAGAGGAAAGGGCTGTGGCATCGCTGAGACCTCAGACAGGATGTAAATCCCCAGTCGCGCATAGTCCTAGCTGCGTTTTCCTGAAGTGAGGATGAGCGCTTCCTCTGCAGAGACATTACAAATAGAAGGGGCGCTAAGGATGGCGAAGGTGTTTACTGCACCTTTCTAACAGGTGCTCACTGCATACCCGTTTCCTCCACCGGTTTGTCCCCGGAGGTTGAGTGTGGGGTTCTGTCTCTCTTACTTGGTTTTCAGGAGATACCCCAATCAGCCATGCTTCCCTTCCTGAACCCCAATCAGCCATGCTCCCCTTCCTGTACCCCAATCAGCCAGGCTCCCCTTCCTGTACCCCAATCAGCCATGCTTCCCTTCCTGTACCCCAGTCAGCCATGCTCCCCTTCCTGTACCCCAGTCAGCCATGCTTCCCTTCCTGAACCCCAATCAGCCGTGCTCCCCTTCCTGTACCCCAGTCAGCCGTGCTCCCCTTCCTGTACCCCAGTCAGCCGTGCTCCCCTTCCTGTACCCCAGTCAGCCGTGCTCCCCTTCCTGTACCCCAGTCAGCCGTGCTCCCCTTCCTGTACCCCAGTCAGCCGTGCTCCCCTTCCTGTACCCCAGTCAGCCGCGCTCCCCTTCCTGTACCCCAGTCAGCCGCGCTCCCCTTCCTGTACCCCAGTCAGCCGTGCTCCCTTTCCTGTACCCCAATCAGTCGTGCTCCCCTTCCTGTTCCTGTACCCCAATCAGCCGTGCTCCCCTTCCTGTACCCCAATCAGTCATGCTCCCCTTCCTGTACCCCAATCAACCATGCTCCCCTTCCTGTACCCCAATCAGTCATGCTCCCCTTCCTGTACCCCAATCAACCATGCTCCCTTTCCTGTACCCCAATCAGCCAGGCTCCCCTTCCTGTACCCCAATCAGCCATGTTCCCCTTCCTGTACCCCAATCAGCCATGCTCCCCTTCCTGTACCCCTCCCAACCACCACATAAGCTGCACCCTTTTTTGGTGTTTGTCTCCCTGAATTACCTCACTCATCTGGCAACTTTCAGGAGCATGTGGACTCTCTCTGCTGGCCATGTGGGGCCTACACTCTCCTCCACACCACCTGGGGGCTGAAGACAGCCTGTTGTCTGCCTCGTGTACCTCTCCTGTACCAGCTCTCTAGTACCCTGCTGGCTAGTTCCATGAGATGGCCACTGTCAGAAACCTCTGGAAGAGATGCAGAGGCCTTCTTCTTCTCTCTTAGCTGACCTCAACCCTCATGAGGAACCCTCTCCCATTTCTTACTCCTTCCTGTCTGATGATGGTGATGATGATCTCTGTGTGTCTACAGTGGAACGTATCACTCCTTATTCTTGATCTTTAAACTCTTCAGGCAGCGGGAAAACCGTCTCCCACTACCTCTTTGCATCAAGTCTGTCTAGTTTCAAACTCTGAGCTGTGTCCTTGAGCAACTTTAGGGTTAGGAGTCTCTGCTCTCATGCTGGGGGCATGTCTGCTGCAATGGATGACCCTGATTTAGTTTCCAGTTGGTGGAGAGTCCCCACAAGAAGCCACCAGGGATCACTAAGGGGCACATTTAATTAACATCTGACTTACCGACCTGCCGGAGTTATGTCATTTTATTTTTATGTATTTATTTATTTTTTTTGCAGAAAAGTGATTTATTTAGGCAGAGGAAGAGAAAAGGGAGAGAGAAAAAGATGAAAGAGAAAGCTTCCATGAGGACTGTGGAAGGGGACCCAGATATGGAATCCCAGAGAGGAAAGCAGCTTCCACGCTGAGTGGGGCGGGACCCCAGAGGGGGAAATCCCAGTTACGTCATTTTAAAGCTGACTGGCTTTGTGTCCCCTCGCAAATTCTTCATGAGCTCCTGGCAGCTGTCTCGGGATGACCTGAGCTCATTGCTTCAGATTTCTGAGCTTCAATTTTTCAAGGCTGAAGCATCTCTAAGTCGCCTTCCGGTTCCAAACTTCTAACATGTATGTGTTTGAGATTCTGGACAAGCCTCTAAATGCTGAGCTCTGGCATCCATATGAAATACAGAGAGTCCCCATCAGACTCCAATTTCTCTAGTAATGGAGGGGAGGTCTGGTATAGATTAAATATAATCCACTGATAATCCAAAGCCCCACGTTAGCCTTTGGTTTTGATCTCATGTATTAGAGCAGTGAACAAGTTACGAAATTGGCCAATTTGAATTCTACCTGTCCCTTCCCCTTCTATCCTCTCAAAGACATGCTAATTTGATCTGTAATGTGGCCAAAGGGCAGACAGTAGAAGGGAGGAGAAGCCAGAGGCATGAAAAATCCCCAAACTGGATCATCCACCCCCTGGATAATGGGCAGCTGCCTCAACAGAATGCTCAATGAAGGCTCATCTTTTTTCCAGCCAGCCCTGTCCCCACGCTGCAATAGCTATAATCTCCATGGCAAAATGCATTAAACCTTTGAGTTCCTTAGACAAATTCCACCATTCCTCACTCAATTCACAGGCAGACTAGATTGTTTGAAATTGAGAAACTGCTTAATTGTCATTTAGAAGTAGCAGGATGTCTGAAAGACCTAACCAAATGCCCGTCTAGGGGCCCGGGAACCCCATTTTCTGCTATCCGGATAGTAAAAGCAAGCAGAAACTTGTATAAACTTTTCATGATTGCTTCTATAATTATAAATGTTTTACTATGAATACCCCTTAAGCTGCAAATGAACCTGACTTGTGAATATTGCTAAAATCCCACGTGGCCTCCTCTGGTCTCCATCTACACCACAGTCTCTTTGGAGTGCTGGCAGCACCCATTTTTGCCAGCCATAATCTCCATCTCAGCTCCTATCTTTGAAGGAGGAAATTTGATTGGCTTTAGGCTTGGCAGTGGATAGGCTGCCTTGGGATCAAAGGAGGGTGTGTTCATTGCCGCCTCCACCCAGTCCCTGCCCGAACGAGGCTCCCTCATTGTACCGTGAAACTCTGACAGTGGGTAGTTAGACTACAAGTGGACATCTGAGCTGGTCTGTGCTTACAACATTCTTGGACCCTATGGCAGAGACTAAACCAGCATGTAGCAAGGTCCCTTCCCACTGCGAAGAACAAGTTAGACTTCATGAGTCTCTGAAGGTCCCTCAAGTTCAAATGTTCTGTAATTTCTTTCCTAAGCCTAAAGATTCTTACGGTCGCCAGGCGCAGTGGCTGAAGCCTGTAATCCCAGCACTTTGGGAGGCTGAGGCGGGTGGATCATGAGGTCAAGAGATCGAGACCATCCTGGTCAACATGGTGAAACCCCATCTCTACTAAAAATACAAAAAAAATTAGCTGGGCATAGTGGCGCGTGCCTGTAATCCCAGCTACTCAGGAGGCTGAGGCAGGAGAATTGCCTGAACCCAGGAGGCGGAGGTTGCGGTGAGCCGAGATCACGCCATTGTACTCCAGCCTGGGTAACAAGAGTGAAACTCCGTCTCAAAAAAAAAAAAAAAAAGAAGCCCCCTTTCTGACTCAGCCCACCAAGCTGCTGCGAAGCATTCCCGTGACTGCTTTGGGTTCCGAGTGGCTCCGCTTGTGTCACTGTCCCATCAGCTGCTAGCCAGTGCAGCCTTGCTCTGCTCCCTTCCTCTTCGTTTCATTCCCCAGTCCTGATACCCAAGGCTCATACCCCAGGCTTTTCTTCTTCCTTGGTTCTCCTTATAATGGTTAACGGCTGCTCCCTGATGGTCATTGGTGACCTTCGGTGAGAACAAGTGCATACGGGTCTAGAATTGCTTTACAGGTCAGATACCGTTTTCTATGGTTGCATAACAAATCACCACAAACTGAAGTATTTAAAATATTTAGGTTGGTGCAAAAGTGACTGCAGTTCTTGCCATTACTTTTAATTCAATTTACCATTACTTCTAATTTAATGTGCCGTTACTTCTAATGGCAAGAACTGCAGTCACTTTTGCACCAACCTAGTAACATCCATTTGTTAGCTCATGGTTCTGTAGGTCAAAATTCTTGACCCATCTTGACAGAGTTCCCTGCTCAGGTTTCACATTCAAGGTGTCCCTTTCTTCTGGAGGCTTCGGTGTGATAGGGGCAGGGGGGCGGGTGTGGCAGAAATCCAAGCTCATTCATGTTGTTGGCAGAATCCGGTTCCTCAGTTACAGGACTGAGGTCTCCATCTTCTTGCTAGCTGTGGACCAGGATTTGTTGTCAGCTCCTGGAGGCCAGCTGCCGCTGCATGACATATGACCCCTCCATCATCAGGTCGGCAGTGGAGACACTCCCTTGCACTGATTCCCTCTGATATTAATCTATTGCATCTCTTATGTCCCCTGTCTCTGATCTCTAGACCCAGATTTAAAGGACTCATGAGATCAGGTTGGGCCCACTTGAATAATCATCCTTTCTTAGAGTCAACCATGCCATATAACACAACCTAATCATATGAACAGTATCCCCTTATTAACCCAGGAAGTAAATATCAGGGGCTGGGAATTTTCAGGGACGTCTTGGAATTCTGCCTACTACAGTTGGTTTCTCATTTCTTCTCTTTTCGTCCATAGTGTCTGGCTTCTACCTGGGCTGGTATTGGCTACAACAAGCTTTTCACACCTTGTGTTGAGAGATGTGGTTCCTGGTATCAGGCTGTTGGAAATATACCCTAATCTTTGACACAGGTGCCCAAAACAGGGATATGGTGGGAAGTCCAGCCAAGGAGTCCTTTGGAATTATGAATGCTTTCCATATATGTATGGTGATAACCACTGTTAATGTTTTTCCAGAGATACTCTGTTCTTAGTATTTAACCATTCTGTGTACATATGCACATGCACCAAATGCGCGTGCACACACACACACACACACACACACACTTGCTCTCTCTACATAAACATACTTGCATAAGTACATATATATAGCCTTAATAAATTGGGGTCATAATGTAAGTACTGTTTATTTTCTGGTGCTTATTTCAGTTTTAAATTTCATGTTAAATAGCTGCATAGTATTTATTGCACTTACCCAAGAGCACCAGTTCTGGAGCTAGATTGTCCAAGTCCTTCTTAGTTCTAGACCAGCGACTCATGTCTTGTGACCCTAAGTGTTCTCATCCGTAAAACAGAGATAATAACTGTACCTCCTTTAAATAACGTCTATGAGAATTAAAGGGGTTTGTAAAGGAGTCAGGGCTCAGTGCTTCATATGTGGTAGGTCCTCAGAAGTTTTCTGTGTTTTTCATTATTCATCCGTCAGTGATCACTCCCCCACTTCTACCAAATGTTCTTATTCAGCAAAACTGGCTTTCTCTAGCAATTGTCTCTACCATTATTTTGGTTCTGCACAGAAGTTATTACACAGAGAGTAGTTCAGAATTAATTAAACCAAGACTAGAAATTCCACTGTTTTCATGTAACTTGCTGCTAGCCATCTGTGAATTTATGTCACTATGAAATCAGATGAAAAATGGCAAAATCAGAGGAAACTTTGTTTTGGGAACTGTGTGTGAGTTTGTTTTTTGCCTTTTCAAATTAATATGTTTTTATGAATAAATAGTTCTATATTCTTTTACTTTAAATTCAGTTCTGAAATTGTTCCTAGCAACGGAAAGTAGTTTGATTTGCTACTAACTCATCTGATACTATCTATTACTATCATCTATTACTATCATTAGTAATAGATTAATCAAAGTTATCTTTGTTGTTCCTAGCAATGGAAAGTAGTTTGATTTCCTACTAACTCATCTGATACTATCTATTACTATCATCTATTACTATCATTAGTAATAGATTAATCAAAGTTATCTTTGTTGTTCCTAGCAATGGAAAGTAGTTTGATTTCCTACTAACTCATCTGTTACTATCTATTACTATCATCTATTACTATCATTAGTAATAGATTAATCAAAGTTATCTTTGTTGTTCCTAGCAATGGAAAGTAGTTTGATTTCCTACTAACTCATCTGATACTATCTATTACTATCATCTATTACTATCATTAGTAATAGATTAATAAAAGTTATCTATCAAATATCATGCTGACATGTGATCTCCAGCATTAGAGATGGGTCCAGTAGGAGGTGTTTGGGTCATGGGCTTCCTCCTCATAGTGATGAGTGAGTTCTTGCTCTGAGTTCACGGGAGATCTGGTTGTTCAAAAAGTTATCTATTACTGTCGATGTTATTCAAAGCATTACTGATGGGCATTCAAGTTGTTTCCAGTGGTTCACCATTATTGAGTCTGTGGAGAGTGTTCTTGCATGTAAATCTTCTGCACATCTGATGATTTTCTTGGAACAAGTCGCTAGAGTCACAGCTCAAGACTGAATGAGGTTTCTGTTTGTATCTACACTGCCAAGTTACCCTACAGGAAGTGTGTGCCTGCGCATACCCCCAGCAGCTGTATGTGAGCAGGGTCCTGTCCCCCAGCTGGCACAGTGACAGGGGGCTACTCTGAAAAGACAGGGTGCACATACAGACTAATTCTCCTGATCTGACCCAGGTGCCACAGACATCCATGAATTGTCACAAGGAATTTACTGTGGACAATAATTAAACTCTCCAAGTTCGTGAATATTGGACTCTTTGGTTCAAATTAGAGTGGATTCCATGCTCTTCCTAAAACATCAGGGTTTCTTGCCGTGCATTCTGATATACTTCTTGAAGAAGCAAAGTTAGTTATAAGAACATGGGTTTCTTTTATAATTAGGAAGGAGAAAAGTAAAAGTTACATTTTTTACAGGATTCTAAATGTAGGGATTATCCTTGGGCAGTGGAGAGAAAATCTCTTCCTCGTGGTCTTTGGGTTATTATAGATAACATCAGTTCCTAGGCATGAGTGAAGGAAGTTGGAAAAGTTAAATTCAGATAGCTTCAAGATTTTTCTTTTAAGCAAGGTATTTAAAAGAAAAAAGCAAAAAGTTTTCTGCTGAGAGAGGAACACTAATGCATGAGGATCAGAAAAACAACATAAAACTTCCCAATGACACTTGACATTGGAAATCGTAGTTTTGTCATGACTCCAATCAGTATGATCATTTGCCTTGCAGGGGTAGAGAGGACAGGTGGTTGAATTGGTTCCAGACAGAGGGCCAGTAGAACAGGTAGGTCTGAAACATGTTGGTTGAATTGGTTCCAGACAGAGGGCCAGTGGAACAGGTAGTTCTGAAACATGTCGAGGGTGCTTCCATGAGCAGCAAGCATCAAGTGTAGGCTGCACAGAGAAGGGGGCCAGGTCATGCCCAGGGTGAGAAAGAAAGGGTGGACGGGAGGGCAGGAGGGTCTCAATGCCAAGATGAAATGAATATAATTCCAGGCGAGTTCAGAAGCTTAGGGGATAGGTGTTGTGTTCAGAAATAATCAAGGTTAAAACTTCTATAAGTCCTGAGCATGAGCAGGGATTGTGTTATTTACCTGGTGATGGCCGAATGTTGCTGGGACTATGGTTAGGAAATCCTATCAGCTAGTTTTACCTGCATCTTAAAAGATGCCAAAACACAGTGGCTAAAAGAAACAGCCAAAATGTGGGAGAGCTGGGTAGGATAGCAGCCCCTAGAAAAAGCTGAGAGGGCAGACAAAGCTTTATGTTCAAAACCCTGCTGATACAATTTGGATGTTTCCTGCCTCCAAATATCGTGTTGAAATGCGATCTCCAGTGTTTGAGAGGGGTCCAGTAGGAGGTGTTTGGGTCATGGGGGTGGATTCTGTTGAGTGGCTTGGCATACTCCTCACAGTAATGAGTGCGTTCTTGCTCTGAATTCCTGGGAGAGCTGGTTGTTTATAAAGAGCCTAGCATTTTCCTTCCTCTCTCTTGCTCCTGCTCTTATCATGTAACATGGTAGCTCCCGTTTACTTTCCACCATGACTGCAGACTTTCTGAGGCCCTTACCAGAAGCTGAGCACGTGCTGCCGCCATGCTTCCTGTATAGCCTGTAGAACCAAGAGCCAAAACAAACCTCTTTTGTTTATAAATTACCCAGCCTCAGGTGTTCCTTTATAGCCATGCAAAGCAGACCAAGACAGAAAATTGGTATCTAGGAGTGGAATGTTGCTGTAAAGTTACCTGAAATTGGGGAAGCAGCTGTGGAGCTGGGTAATGGAGAAAGGTCCAAGAGTTTGGAAGGCTCAGAAGACAGGAAGATGAGGGAAGCTTTGGAGCTTCTTAGGTACTGTTTAAATGGCTGTGGTCAAAATGCTGATGGAGATATGGACAGTGAAGGCCAGACTGATGGGGTCTCAGAAGGAAATGAGAAACTTCCTGGGAACTGGAATAAAGGCCACCCCTGCCACCATCCTAGCAAAGGGCTTGGATGGATTGTGTTCATGTCTAGGGATTTGTGGAAGGCTAAACCTAAGAGTCATGACCTAGGGCAGCAGTCTTCAACCTTTTGGCGACAGGGACTGGTTTCATGGAAGACAGTTTTGCCATACACTAGGCAGGGGATTGTTTCAGGACGATTCAAGAACCTTACATTTATTATAACCTATACTTCTATTATAACACTGTAACACATAATGAATCAGTGGGAGCACTGAGCTTGTTTTCCCACAGCTAGACAGTCCCATCTGGGGGCAATGAGAGAGAGTGACAGATCATGAGACATTAGATTCTCATAAGGAGCATGCAACCTAGATCCCTCACATGCACAGTTCACAATAGGGTTCATGCTTCTGAGAATCTAATGCCACCACTGATATGGCAGGGGTGACTCAGGGGGTAATGTGAGTGATGGGAAGTGACTGTAAGGACAGGTGAAGTTTCATTCACTTGCCTGCCACTCGCCTCCTGCTGTGTGGCCCAGGTCCTAACAGGCCATGGACTGGTACTGGTTTGTGGCCCAGGGGTTGGGGACCCCTAACCTATGGTATTTGGTGGAAGAAATCTCTAAACAACAAAGCATTCAAGATGTGATCTGGCTGCTTCTAATGGTCTGCAGTCAGATACGGGAGAAAATAAATGACTTGAAGTTGGAACTTAAAGGAGAAGGAGAACATAAACATTTGGAAAATTTGCAGGCTGGCCATGTGGTAGAGAAGAAAAAAGCATTTTTAGGAGAGAAATTCAAGCAGCCTGTGGAGCAACCACTTGCTGGAGAGATCAGTGTAACTGAAAGGGAGCCAAGTGCTAATGTCCAAGGCAGTGAGGAAAAAACCTTGAAGGCATTTCAGAAATCTTGGAGGCAGCCCTTCCCATCATAGGCCCAGAGGCTTAGGTGGACTGAATGGCTTTTAAGGGCCAGGCCATGGGTGCTATTGCCCGGAGCCACTTTAGGAAGCTTCTGTTCCCATCCCTGCTGCTCCAGCTGCAGCTCAAAGGGCCTCAGGCACAGATAAGACTGCCAGTTTCACCACCAACTGAAAGCCACCAAGGATTACCAGCTGCCATAATCCTTCATGGCTTCCATGTGGTGGCGAGCCTATTGGTGCACAGAATACAAGAGTGAAGTAGCGTTGACAGTTTTCATGTAAGTTCCAGAGTATGTATGAGAAAGCCTGGCTGCCCAGGAAGAAGCTACAGTAGGGCTGGAGCTCCCACACAGAATCCCCACCAAGGCACTGCCTGGTGGAGCTGTGGGAAGGGAGCCATTGTCCTGCAGACCCAAAAATGGTAGCGCCAGCAGCAGCTTTTATTGTGATCCTGGAAAAGCCACAGACACTCAACTCCAACCTGTGAGAGCAACCGTAGTATCGGCACCCTGCAGCTACAGAGGCAGGGCTGCCCAAGGCCTTCGGAGCTCATCTTTGGCACCAGCATGCCCCAGATGTAGGACATGGAGTCAAGAGAGAGTATTTTGGAGCTTTAAGGTTTAATGTCTGCCCTGCTGCATTTTGGACTTGTATGGGGCTTATTGCCCCTTTCATTTGGTCAACTTCTCCCTTTTAAAATGAGGATATTTGCCCGATTTCTGTTCCACCATCATATCTTGAAAGTAAATAGCTTGTTTTTTTTACTTTACACGCTCATAGGTAGAAGGAACATACCTCGATTCTCAGATGGGACTTTGGACCTTAGACGTCAGACTTTGATTTGATGCTGGAACACGTTAAGTCTTTGGGAAACTATTGAGAAGGGATGGTTGTATTTTGCGAAGTAAGAAGAACATAAGATTTGGGGCCCCAGGAGAAGAATGATATAGTTTGGTTTGGATGTTTGCCTCTCCAAATATCATGTTGAAATACGATCCCCAAAGTTGGAAGTGGGGCCGAGTGGGAAGTGTCTGGGTCATGGGGGCAAATCCCTCAGGAATGTCTTGGTGCCCTCCTGGTGGTAATGAGTGAGTTCTTGCAAAATCTGGTTGTTTACCAAGGATGCACACCTCCCCTCCCCCTCTTCTCTCTCTCTTGCTTCTTCTCTTGCTGTGTGGTACACTGGCTCCCCCTTCACCTTATACCATGATTGTAAGGTTCCTGAGATCTTCCCCAGAAGCCAACTAGATGGTGCCATGCTTGTTACAGCCTGCAGAACTGTGAGCCAAATAAACCTCTTTCTTTATAAATTATGCAGCCTCAGGTATTCCTTTATAGTGATGGAAAATGGATTAAGATACCTGCTGATCCAACAGCTTGAGCAATGTGGATGGCCAAGCTCCTACTTTCCAAAGGAAGCACTTCATTGTAAGACAGCTTTACAGCTAGAAAATCCTTCCCTGGACTGATCTGAAAGCTACCTTCCTGCAGTTTCCACTTGTTGGTACCAGTTCTGTGCCCTGGGCCAGAGAGGGGGCAAATCTGTGTCCTCTGCCACATGGTCACTGGAGAAGAGCCTGGGATGCTGAGGGGACAAACTCATCTGAGTATCCCTTCCCATGCATGTAGATCCTGGCTGAACCCCTGCTCTTCTATGCCGTGTGATTAGCTTCACATAAGTCCCCATTGCTTTAAGTTCCTGACTCAGATAATGAGTTAAATTCTCCCCTGGAAGGAGAGACATGAGGTCATCTGATCAGGAAGAGGGAATTGTTTTAGAGGCAGCTGCAAAGCAGAGTGTGGTAATTAGACAGGAAATCTCCATATCCCTAATGCCTAAAGCAGCTCATTGAGGCAAAGGTATATTTACTGAGCCTTAAATTATATACTTAATTTTTTAATGACTATTAATAAATGTAGACTTAGTCAAAATAATATATAACCTCAAGAGACAAAAATAATGTAATAAGCAATTTTAACTTTGTTATCTCATTTAAACCTTTTATCAACCCTGGGAGATAGATTGAAATATTTTCACTTTATAGGAAGGAAAATCAACCCTCAGAAGGCAAGTGTAATCATACTCTCAGCAAGCTAGGCTGGCCTTATTCTGGGCAACCTGGAATACAGTGCTCAGAGCTCACCTGCCCCTTATGGTGAGGAATTTGGGAGAAGACCTGGATCCAGGGTACTAATCTACATTCCACATGAATCATGCAGGGTATATGGTGGCAACAGTTCCAGTTTCACAGTGGTAATTTGAACCTTTAAATATCATTGATAGGCAAAATAACCCCTCCCCCCAAACCCATGTCCTAATCCCTGAAATCTGAGACTACGTTATCTTCTATGGCAAAGGGGACTTTGCAGGTATGATTAATTTAAGGATCTGTGAATGGGAAAATTGTCCTGGATTATCTGGGTGAGCCCAACCTAATCTCAAGAGTCCTTATAAAATGGAGGAAAGAGCATCAGAGAGAGAGAGAGAGGTTTAAATATGCTATGCTGCTGACGTTAAGGGATCACAAGCCAAGGAATGCATGTGGCCCCTAAAAACCTGGAAAGGCAAGGACATGAATTCTTTACACAGGCCTCCAGAAAAAACAGCCCTACCATACTTTGAGTTTAGCTCAGTGAGAACTCTGACCTACAGAACAATACATTTATGTTATTTTAAGCCAGCGAGTTTATGGTGATCTGTTACAGCAGTCATAGGAAACTAATACAGTATACAACCCTGGTTCTGACTTGCTTGGCCTGTACCAAGGCACACGTGAGCTTGTGTCTTTGGGTTCTGCAGAAGCAGACCCTGAAGCTTATGTGAATGCAGGTTGTTTGCTTTGGAGTGTAAAGAAGCAAAGAAGACAGAGGCAAGGAAAGTTCCTTTTTCTGAGCAAGTTACCACTGTGGTCCATTGGGGGTGAGGCTGATGGAAGGTCTCTGGGAAATAGTGTGGGATGGGCTGCAGAAATGGGTCACCTGAAGGGCAGGAAAGCTGGAGTTTTCATCTGTTATTGGTCAATGGCTGCTCTTGGAGATCCCTAACACTTCTAACTGGTTCCCACATGGACTGATCAGACTTCAGGCAAAGCGTTGCAGGTGCTCATGGTAAGAAGCCATTGGTGTACAGGGGAATGTTGACTGCTGAGGCAATATGGTGGGCCCATTAGCATCTGCTGAGGCTGATTTCTTGGAGAGTTTGTCAGAAAATGACAGGCTGCTTCTCCCATTCTGCAGCTTCACGTGGATCCTTTTGGAGTTAACTTGGAATGTTGCCTTGGGTCTGAAATCTCAGTTAAAGAACTGAAGGGCTTGAAGATTCAGCTCTTTTACCTCTTTCACCTGTCATACCTAAGGCATGACTGGATGGTGTGGGCTGTGAACAGCCGACTCCAGCCACAGCAAGGAGAAGCCATGTGTTTCCTGGACTGTGACCTTTGACGACATAGCAGGTAGTTCCTGGCTGGGAGGGAAAGCATTTCATGAGGAACAGGAGAAAGGTGTTTCGTAAGGATAGCTTACTTGATAAACAGGGAGCTAGACTGTCTTGACCAAGGGAGGGAGGAATAAAGCTCAGGGAAAATGAAGATGAAGATGACCTAACATTTCAATGTCAAGAGGGAACAAGAGTCTTGTAAAATACACTCAGCTCTGGTAAATAAATCACCTGAAATAGAACCAGACGAACACTGTGTTCAGAAGAAGGGCAAACAGAATCACACTATGGACGTTGACCTAGAAACACACAGATCCATGTGGAGAAACACAGTGGAGACTCTTGTGGTGAGACTAAAATGTGGGAAGAACAGTTGTTTTGTGGAAGGGGTTTTAGCAGCGGGGCTGGAGCTGGGGTTGGAGTGTCAGCTGAAAGCAGAGCACATTTCAGTGCCCTGCTGACAACCTCCTCTCCTAGCAAGGCAGGGAAAGCCACAGGGAAGAAAAATTATTCTGGAATCGATTATTATCAGCAGCAAAAAACTAATTGGTAAAATGGAAGCAATAAAAGCTTTGCATAAAGTGACTGTTTTACCCCAGGATTCATAAAGGAAGTATTGAGGATGGTAAGAAAATGGATTCTAGGCTTTGGAGGGCAGATTTCCAAAACAGTCCCAGAAAATGGATATAGTTCTGTAGCTAGAACATCTTAACTGGTGATATGACACAAGAAAAAATGGAGACTTTAAAGCTAAAATTATTACAATCCACAGTTCTCCAGAAAGAAATGTGCCTGTACCTGATGCTTTCAGATAAATTCTACTCCAGAGGATATAAGGAAAAGCTAGAAGAAGGGGTACAGCCAAGGTGTGTGACGAAGGTGAGACGTGGGCCAGGAGGGCTTCAGGAGGATTAAATTCCAGGAAAATCATTGAGCTCCCCAAAGGCTCAAAATGGTAATAACAGCTGAACTTTTATTGGTCTCCTGTATTCCAATCACCGTGCAAAGCATATTATCCTATTTTATCCTCATATCAATCCTGTGAGGTAGGAAGAGGAAACTAAGGCCCAGAGTGACCAACTGGCTGAGGCAAGTCACACGCTAGTAAGCAGATG
Source organism: Callithrix jacchus (assembly GCF_049354715.1). Taxonomy (NCBI): domain Eukaryota; kingdom Metazoa; phylum Chordata; class Mammalia; order Primates; family Cebidae; genus Callithrix; species Callithrix jacchus. The sequence goes on from NC_133518.1 coordinate 78,580,223, forward strand.
AAACAAAAATGTTGACCAGTGAGATGGACCGACAGCTGCTTCAGCCTTGCTCAAAGGGTGCTGCTTCCTGCCTCCACATTCACCTGGAGAAAGGTTTCTAGGACTTGCCGCCAGGCTGTTTGGCATAATTGTGGCTAACATGTGAGTGAATGACCCTGATGTAGGTTTCGTAAACCCAGGAGGCACAGAGAAGGAATGCTGATAGATAGAGCTTCACAATCATCGCAAGCCGGACTTCTGAGCCAAAGTGAACTGCTGCTTATGCGCAGGTTGAGGGCCTTCTGAGGAGATTTCTCAGGTGGTTCTAGTGGGGGCCGGATTGTCACAAACTTCACATGAGACACAGGGTGTGTGGCCAATCTCGTGAAGGCCTGGTGGTTTGACCATCTGCTTGGAGCTCCCGCCCTCACATCTGTGACTGGGTCGCTTAGGCCTGGTGGTGGCGAGGAGTGTCTGGGGTACCCCTGTGGTAGCTCTATGGTGGTCTCCCACCTAAGGGCGCCCCTTCCTGCTCCTGGATTCCACTATGTTGGCCCTCATTCCTCGGTCACACTGTCTCGCACACCCAGACAGCTCGTGTCTTCCTTTCCAATGTGATCCTCTACTTTCTGTTTGTGAGTTTCTCGTAACTTTTTGTCCATTGCAAGCCCTTCTTCTTATTTTTTAATGTGTTTATGTAGATATGTAATATGTTATTTTTATGTTTTCCATCTTTTCTAGGATTTGGCCTAGAGGGGCAGAATGTGGTTGCCCAGTCATTAAAAACAGAAGTTGTTGTCTAAAGCATACTATTGAAAAGCATCTCTGAAGTCTCTGTTTCAGAGCCATGGAAAATGGGAAAATTAAGTTACTTCATTCCAAATCCAACTCAGAAGGCATAGAGAGCTGCTTATGGTCACTGCTCAAGTGACAGCCTGTTTCACAGACCCACATAGGTGTCTCCCTAGTCAGAGACTGAAAAGGTAGTCACTATAATACTTCATCACTTTCTAGACTTGGGGCAATTTTTTTCTCCATGAAATCTCAGAGGAGACCTTGGAATATCTCCCAGAACAGCCTCTCCTCCTCCCCCCCTCCCCCTCCCTCTCCCCTTCCCCTTCCTCCTCCCTTACTTCTTTCTTCTTTCTTCTCTTTTTCAGATGGAGTCTTGCTTTTATTGCCAGGCTGGAGTACAGTGACGCGATCTTGCCTCACTGCAACCTCCACCTCCTGGGCTCAAACGATTTTCCTGCCTCAGCCTCCCAAGTAGCTGGGACTTCAGGCATGTGCCACCACGCCCAGCTAATTTTATATATTTTTAGAGAAAGGGTTTCTCCATGTTGGTCAGGCTGGTCTCAAACTCCCGACCTCAGGTGATCTGCCTGCCTTGGCCTCCCAAAGTGCTGGGATTACAGATGTGAGCCACTGCGTGTGGCTGACAACCTCTTATAAAATATCCAGTGAAATTATAATAACTGTAGGCTGCAAAAAAATAAATTATTTCGATGATTACGTAACGTTTTTATTTTTAAACATAGATTACAAGAGCCAAAACTTTTTAGTTTTTTTCTGCACACTTGAGTATTAAAACTCTTTAAAAATGCTTTCTTTTCCTTTCTTCATTTTTCCTTTTCTCTTTTTCTTTCTTATATTTGCAAGAAAAAAAAATAAGAAAAAGGGAATTAAATCGAGTCTTTTAAAATCTCATTTTATTATCAAGAATATGTTCTGCAGATATAATGTGGCAGAGTATCCTGATGTGGTTGCACAGTTAATAGAACTAGCAGGATTCCATGGGTCCAATTTCATCCTTTGATATAAATTTCAGGAGATTGTTAAAAAAGACAAAACCACCTTGGAGAGCTAAATTCACCAGAATCAACCATGAAAGGCAAGGAAATGAGGATAATGCAGCCAGGGCTGGAGCCTACAAGAGTCTGAGAACGTCTTATAGTGTGGAGAGGCCCCTTGTTGCCCACCCGGCGTTTAAGGTTCTTGATGAGCCAGCATCAGTCTTCCCTTTCAGGCTTATCCCTCATTATTTTCTCTTGCTCTCACTTTTTCTCACACACTTTCTTTTTCTCTCTTATACACACACATACACACACGCGCGCGCGTGCGCGCACACGCACGCACGCACGCACTCACAGAGAAAGGGGAAGTTAAACAATTCAGAGAACAGCCCTGCAAATTAGGACCGTATCTGCATCATGAGTATTGATATTCTGTGACTGACATTAACCTTATTTATTTCAGGAATAAGCTGAAGTTTACCAAAATTCCCAAAATATTTTCATAGTTGATGGTGAAGCTAAGGTTGCCAGATAAAAATACAGGATGCCCAGTTAAATCTGAGTTTCAGATAAACAATAAATATTGGGAACTGTTTATACTAAAAAAAATTGTGTTTTTTCTGAAATTCAGTTATAACTGGGCATCCTGTCTTTTGATTTTGCTAAATCTGACTGTCCTATTAGGGGGGATGTGTCAATCAGGGTTTTGACAGAAAAGAGATGAAACACTTAAAAGAGATTATTTACAGAAGTGTAATGATCCCCAGGAAAATGAGGGTTGATGCAGAACCTGGAGTTAGAAACAGCAGGTATAGTTTCTGCCCCACAGGAGTGAGGAGAGGGTGAGGCTTTCAGAACCAGAAGACAGGGAGGCCCCGTGAGGATGGCTGCCTGAAGAGCAATGACCTCTGCATGAGAGACTGGACCCAACTGGCAAGAGACTGACCCAAAACTCTGTGATGTCGCTCATAGACATCAGTGTCTCGGCCAGAGAGCTGGTGTAGACAGGTGGAGATTGGATTTAAAGAGGCAAATAAAACACTTCCAGCATGAGACATCTTGGGGGCTCCAGACATCCCAATGACATGGATCTAGCATGTGATTAGGCCACAACACTGGGGGCAGAACCCACATGACTGTGAAATGCCTGCTTGGGAAGGGTCCCTCTTCCCTGGGACAGCCTCAGGGTCCCGCTGCATGGGTCTGTGTTTCTTGGGCTGGGTCTCTCTCTCTCTCTCTCTCTGTGTGTGTGTGTGTCTGTCTGTCTGTCTGTCTGTCTGTCTGTCTGTCTCTGTCTGTCTGTCTGTCTGTCTGGAGTCTGGCAAGGCCAAAATCTGCAGGGTGGGTTAGAAGGCTGTAGATCCAGGAGGAGCTGATTTTCATTTCAAGTCTGAAGCCTGTCTGCTGACAGACTTTCTTCTTGCTGAGAGGAGGTCAGTCTTTTGTTTTATTCAGCCATAAACTCTTTGGCATTTCAACCACATTTGGAGAGCAATCCATCTTACTCAAAGTCCACCAATTTAAGTGTTAATCTCATCCAAAAACACCTTCACAGAAACATAAAAAGTAACGCTTTAACAAATACTTGGGCACTGTGGCCCAGCCAAGTTGACACCTTGTGTTAGTCTGTTCTCACACTGCTATAAGGAACTGCTTGATACTGGGTAATTTATAAAGAAAAGAGGCTTCATTTACTCACAGTTCCATATGGCTGGGGAGGCCTTGGGAAATTACAATCATGGAGGACGGGGAAGCGGGCACATCTTACATGGCAGCAGGTGAGAGAGAGCAAGCAAGAGCAGGGAAAATGCCTTATAAAACCATCAGATCTCATGAGAACTCGCTGACTATCATGAGAACATCATTGTGGAAACTGCTCCCATGACCCAGTCACCTCCCACCAGGTATCTCCCTCCATACCTGGGATCGCAATTCAAGATGAGATTTGGGTGGGGATGCAAAGCCTACCTATATCGCACGTAAAACCGTCACAGCTGACTTTGAGTGTAGCCTTGGCCAGATGCTCAAAGGTTGTCCTTCTCACCGTCTTGTGGTCCAGCTCAGCTACCAAGGTTGGACTCTTCCTATGTGGGTTTGGGGAAAGCAAAAGAAAGCTTGCCTTTTTCTCACCCTGAAAAGTGGCTGGGGAGGCCTCTCTCTTATCTCTCCCCTGGGAACCTGAAGTGGGTGAAAGCAAGTGGCCAAGGCATGGGGGATGATTAGAAGTCTTGGTCCTCTCTTCCTCAATTTTAAATAAATTAGAGGAATTTTGAATAAGAATCTGCCACTGTCAAAAAACTCTTTATCTGAAATGGTTGGTATGAGTTTTTGATCGGGGAAAATATTGGATATCAGTGTCATAAGCCCACTGGCAGAAGACAAATCCCCTGTAAGTGTCTGCAATATTGGGACTAATAATGGTGCAGCGAGCCTAGGGTTTCTCCAAGCTTTCATGTGGGCACATCCTCGAAGGACCACTTGTGCGATGCCTAACATGGCGAGTGCCTTTTGGAGAAAATGTGATGCTTTGGGGGCAGATATAAACTGGTCCTGATATTTAAGAATAGCTCAAATCCTTTGTATTAGAAATACTCTTCAAGTGACATTATGAACCAGTTTTGGGTTTCATAGAATTAACTGTGCAAAATGATAGCCCTGAAAATATCTAAATCTGGGACCTGCTGTGACCTTCGAAGTTTTATATTGGGAATTCCTCCTCTAGGTATGTCACTAAGTCAAAGGATTTCAGCATTGCATAGATCAGAGCAAAAATTAAACGATGGCATTTTCTTTAGATAAAAGCCTGTGATAGTGCTACCCTTAGTGGTCCAGTTGTCCCAGGAGCTACAGACATTTTTAACTACTCAGATGAGAACGAAGATTAACACTATGTTCCTAAGGAACGTATGATGGGAGCGACATTGTTATTCTTACATTTTGTGGCAGGAACTTCCTGCCATCTTGCCACGAGCTAATTATTGGTTTACCTCATGAATGGGCAGTCAGTTAATACATTTCCAAAAGATGGCACCCTCCACACCTCCGCCAAAATTCTAGATGGCTGGATGTTCAAAAAGTATGAGAAAATCCCAAGGTCAATAAAATTCCAAATTAAGAACTCAGAATGTAGTATTTTGAGTTTATGTTTTTGCTATAATGTCATTAATAATCAGCTGTTGATAAGCTCAGCTAAGCCACGTTTTACAAAGATTTTAGTTCCCCAACGAGATTAGCAAGAAGTTCAGTGACTCTCAGTGCAGATAATGTGTAAGTGTCTCAGTTCAATGTGTTTTCAGTCTCTGTAGAGTCTTACCTCACTCAGACTAGAGTGCTGGAAGAAAGTACGTGTTAGCGGTTCAAGGGCATCTTGTTTGATTAAACGTTCAGTCAATCTCTTATACAAAGCAAGAGCTCCATTTATAGATTTCAAGGGAATTGGCAAAATCATTATTGAAGGCTTTAAGCAGAGGATTGACATGTTAGATTTGTATTTTAGAAAGTCTTTCTGACGGTGGTATGGAAAAAGGCTTGGAGGGATAAAGATGAGCAGCAGGGAGACCAGTCGGGGGTCTCCAGAGAATGGAAGGGTCTGAACTGGGCCAGGAGTTGTAGAGTTGGTGAGGAGCTGTATGCCTGAGCATACAGCTCACAGCTCTCCAATTACAGGGCACATAACGGACCACGGGCACTGTTGCTGTGATCTAAATCCAACCTCACGTTTGTGTTGAAGCCGTGTTTCCCGTGAACTAACTTGAGCCAGTTACCAAGGGTGGCGGTAAAACAAGTGCAGGGATGTTTCTGGGGGACCCTGAGCTCCCCTAATGGTGTTTCTGGCTCGAAACTCCCCAGTGGCTTTGTGGAAATTTCCTTGCACTGCACAACAGTGAGACACTTCCACCCAACCTTCCTTCCCTCTTCCCTTCATTCAAGGTTGTAATGCATCGTGAGCTTCCTCCATGTTTTCTCTCATAGATATTTTCCTTAACAAACATCCTGGCATGTTTAACCTCACCTTGGTGTCTGCTTCTTAACAAACCTGGAGCAACACAGGGGAAAAATGTCAAAAACATTTGTGTGTGACGGAGTCTTGCAATACTGGCCAGGCCTCAAGTGATCCTCTTGCCTCGGCCTCCCAAAGTGTTGGGATTACAGGCATGAGCCATTGTACCCAGCCAAAAATATTTTAAAAGCAGAATTGGCAAAGGAAGGAGGGAGAAATGATTCTGCTACCATTCCCATGTTTCTGAGTGGCAGGAGGGTGGCTGTTAGAACCCAAGGGAGGAGCAGGTATAGAGCTGAGGGTTTCTTTATATCTCTATGGTTTCTTCCATGACGGGGGAGATTCTAATGTCTGAGAGACCACCCTTTGCCTTCTCTCTAACGTGTGAAAACGTGGCTGTTGCTGCTTCTTCTGAGGTTTGACTGTAATGGTGCGAGCACTGTGCTGACCGTGACTAATGACCTTCATTCCACCCTTTAGCTGTGGTAATCTCGGCACTCTTCCAAGAGCCCGACCCTTCAGGTCTCCATGTGTTTTCTCCTGCTGTCTTCAGCCTGGAAATCTCCCCCAGAACTGCCTTCTGAAGTCTGTCTTGCTGGAAGCAGCTGTGTAGGAGAATGGGAAAGCCTAGGCTTTCAGTCAGGAGCCGGGCTCTTCAGCTCCAGCTCTGCTGCTAAGAGAGGCAGCCGTGTTGGTCCCAGAGAGGACCACAGGGGTTGAACTCTTGTTCTGTCACCCATGAGCTATACGACCTTGGACAAGTTATGTCACCTTTCTGGACCTCAGTTTCTTCGTCCATAAAATGGGGATGGCAAGAATTTCCATCTTGTCGGGTTCCTGTGAGGTTGAAGAAGTCAGGCTTAACAGGGATGGCACATGGTCTGTGCTCGATGTGTGAGTGGAGAATTTTTAACCTGTCTGGGTCCTTAGCTGTGAAGCAAAGGTGTTAGACTAGATGACCTTCAGATCACAGAATCTAATTCACGTGCTGCCTGACCCATTCTGCTGCTCCCACCCTGAGAGCCCGTCACTTCTTCCTGGGCCCACCCACAGGGTGCTGCGACACCTCCAGTTGGTTCTCACGCTAGTTTTGCTTTATGTTTTACTTGGGTGTGTGCAAATCTGTCTACTCCCCTGGACGGGAAGCTGCTTGAGGGCAGGGAGCATTTTTCACTGTGACCCTAGAATGACCAGCACAGCAGGAGCACAAAAATTCTTGTGAGTAATTAAGTGATTAAGAATGGCTTCCAGAGAGAGATGGTTGCAAAACTAGGATTCATTTTAACAACAGATAAATTGATTAAATTCTCACTTAGACCTGGCTGTGCTTAAGTCCTTTTTAAACATTATCTCACTTAACTCTCTTATCAGCCCTTAGACTCAAAGGGCTCCTATGTGGGGTTAGAGGTATCAACAGCCCGATCATAAAGAGAGGCATTATTGTTCCCACTTGCAGATGAGGAAAGAGGCTCACGGAGATTTAGGAACTTGCTAAGTGAGTGGCAAAACTGGGATGGAGTGGCAAAACTGGGTCAGCTCTGCTGACCTCTAAAGACCATGTTATTCACACTACATCGCCAGAGTCTTTGATGCGAAACATTCCCCAAACTCTTGCAGACTAATTTGTGTTTGTTACTTTGTGTCCTCCCAAAATTCATGTGGTAAAGACCTAATCCCCAGTGTGATGGTGTTTGGGAGTAAGGCCTTTGGGAGGCAGTTAGGGTTGGAATAGGTCATGAGGCTGGGAGTCTTAGGATGCAGTTAGTGCCCTTGTAAGAAGAGAAAGAGGCCGGGCGCGGTGGCTCACACTTGTAATCCCAGCACTTTGGGAGGCCGAGGCGGGTGGATCACGAGGTCAAGAGATCGAGACCATCCTGGTCAACATGGTGAAACCCCGTCTCTACTAAATATACAAAAAATTAGCTGGGCATGGTGGTGCGTGCCTGTAATCCTGGCTACTTGGGAGGCTGAGGCAGGAGAATTGCCTGAACCCAGGAGGCAGAGGTTGCAGTGAGCCGAGATCACGCGATTGCACTCCAGCCTGGGTAACGAGAGCGAAACTCCATCTCAAAAAAAAAAAAAAGAAGAGAACCTTCCTCTCTTTCCATGCTCATACATGGAGGAAAGAACACGTGATGACACAGCGAGAAGGTGACTGCATATAAGCCAGGAAGAAAGGCTCACCAGGAACGGAATATGACAGCACCTCCTTAGTGTTCCCAGCCTCCAGAAGTGTCAACAGTGTCTATTGTTTAAGCCACCCCGTCTATGATAATTTGTCATAGTAGCCCAAGCTGAGATAGTGTTGTATTTCACTTCCACCCTGGCCACAGGCCAAACAAATACTGTGTTGTCACCTGCCTGCCCGTTGCACACCTCCCCATCCATCTCTGGAGACCTTGGTTGTCATTGCAGGCTGGCTGTCTCCAGTGGTCCCTGCACTAGACCTCTCCCTCCCACTCAGAAACGTCCTGCCTGCTCAGAACTGTGCCAGTTGGATTCGTTAGTGCACATGAAGGTATTAAACACTTAAAGGGGTTGTTTCTTGTGCTCAGGCTGTTGATACCTCCAACCCCACATAGGAGCCCTTTGAGTCTAAGGCAGGCTGCTGGGGAGATACAGGGGGAACAGAAGGGCATTTTGGTCCCTCCTGAATAAAATCTCAGATCTCAGATACTGTTACTTAGGCAATTCCATGAGTTTCTTGAGAGAGAGCTATGACCCTTGTGATATCTGTTAATAGAAACATAAATCTAGGAAGGCCTCAGAGCCTCTCATTTCACAGTCAGGCAACTGAAGTCCAGCAAGGTTACGCACAATGACGCATCCAAAGCAGCAGGGCCAAGGCCAGAGAGAAAGCACCGTCAGGGAAGGCACATCCTTCCTGGGGCAGGGCGCACTCGTGCATGCGTCCTCTGCTTCCCTTTCTTTCTCCTTCTCTCACACACTTCCTTGTTGCTTCTGCTGAGCAGGAGGGCTAAATCACAGCCACAGTTTCCAGAGGTCAGTTTCCGGGGTAGGCAGGTACTGAGGTTATACCACAGGGTGAATCACCCTGGAAGAACAGCATAAGCACATTCTCTGTGGTCAGCTCCACGGGATGCAGCATTTGTCTACAGCCGCAGAGAAGCGGGAACAATCCTAGCTGTAGGATAAAACCCCTCTTAAGAGTTTTCACTGTTTTAACTAAGCCCTTGAGTAATCCATGCTGTAACCACAGCAACCCTATGGACAGCTGTGGGGGACACAAAACCCCTTTACCAAGATCATTGAACCCTCAAGTTTGGGGAAATAAAATGTGGATCTACCAGGAGAAAATAAATATCCAGAAAAGGAGCCATTCCTTAGAATATTATAAGTGACCAAATTTGGCTCAAAAGTAGAAAAGCTGTTCAGGCCAATAATTATGGAAGACCCAGAAATGTCCGAGAATTAACTGAAAGAAAAGTCACCAGTTCCTGCAGGAATATGATTGACTAATCAAAAAACACCTTTTAGGGAATAATTTTTTGTTGTTGTATAAATTATTTTAGACCATAAAAATGTGAAACGCTCCTCTGATTCATTTCACAAAGCAAACTTAACCCTGGTACTACCCTGTGACAACTGGCATTCCCAAAAGAAAATCCTGGACTGATCATCTCATTTATACAAATAGATATAAAAATTCTGAATAAATAGATCACCACTGAAAAGTATAGTGAAAAGAATACGTGTTACGACAGAGTAGAGTTCAGCGTACTAGGAATGCCACGAATCAGGAAAGCTGTGAATAGAATTAATAGCGTAAGTAGACCACATTGCATTAACGCAGTTTGCATCTACTCCTGATGTTTAAATACAAGTACAATGATATTTACTTAAAGTGCTGGTTATTCCCAGTTTTTGCTCCTTGACTTGTTTTTCTCCTCCCTTTTCAGTCCTGTTTTGTGTCCTTCTGTGGCTCACCTCCACAGACCGCATCCTTGAGGCTCCCAGATCCTCTGTCTTCAGACTGCTCAGCCATTGGATAATGGCAGAGGAAGGAAGGTGAAGGGAAGGATGCTTGGAGTGCTTGTCCCCTCCATCCCTTTCATCCCCTGCGGTCTCAGCAGTGGCAGTGATCAGTAGTGGATGTGTTCCTCCTCAACCACAGCTCCTCTAGGCACATAGCTCTAACTCTCACAGGTTCCAGTGATATTTTTCCCTCCCTTTGTCCCTTCAGGTTTAGGGGTGGTAACAGATTCCCTGGACACCTCACCATCTTTTCCTGGTTCCTGTAACCCCACCCACATCTCTATGCTTGGTTTCCTTGTTCAGTTCTGTTTAGTTAAATAATTTTCAGCACACGATCTTACTGCCAGGATCTTGCCTAATACATCCAGCATGATGAGTACTATTTATTATAGATTGATAAGCAATATTATATTTAAATTATCTCATAATATATTAATAGATAGAAAACCTTGAATTTTCCTCTTTGACAATTTTTGGGTCAATGAGAAAACTGAAGCTGAAATTTCAAACTCTAAGACTTAGCAGTAATAAAATACTGCATGTCAAAATTAATGGCAGATGGCCAAAGCTGATTTCCCAGGAAAATAAAGCCGAAAACACATACATTAGTACAAATGAAAATTTAAAAAAATGTTCTCAAGAAGTTAAGAAAGAATATGAAGGATAACATATGAAAAGCATGAGTAATAAATAAAAAAGCAGAAATGAATGAATTACAACACTGAAAAAGAAGAAACAAAATTTAAAAATTTGACAAAAATCATGTTAGAAGTAAAAAATAAAAAATTAGAATGAAGAAGTAATGAAAGACACAGAGGACATTCAAAAAAGTTTCTGGAAATGTTTGGCAAACCTAAGTACAAATTAAATTGAAACTTTGATGAAATAATTAAGCATCTTAGAAAACACAGAAATTACCAAAATTCACCCTAGAAGAGATAAGAATTCTAATTAGACCAGTAATCAAAAATTGAGACTAAAACATCCCCTAATCACCAGGCCCAGTTGGTTTCTCAGGTAAATAATTTCAAATGTTCAAGGAACAAAGAATTTCAATACTTGAACTGTCTCCAAGCACAGCAAGATAAGAACTTCCATGGGAAGCCAAAATAACACCACCACTCAAATCAGAGTACACGGGAGGTAACCAAACTCGTTTATAAATATTGCTGTTAAAAATGTATTAATAATAAAAATTAGCAACTAGAATGAACAGATTAAAAAAAAAGGTCTCTGTCATGAAAGCAAAAAAAGACGGGATAGCTCAGGAATAATAGAAATTCTGCAAGGTCCTAGGTTCCAAGCAGTCCGTTGTGATGCTCAGAGATTTGCAACAGGTTAAGAAAACTTGCAGATAAAGCACATAGCCTAAAAATACGGAAAAAACAATTTAAGAAAAAGGTATGTCATGAATGCATAAAAAATATATAGATACTAGTCTATTTTTTTAATTGTACTTTAGTTTCTGGGGTACATGTGCAGATCATGCAGGACTGTTGCATAGGTACACAAATGGCAATGTGGTTTGCTGCCTCCATCCCCTCATCACCTACATCTGGCATTTCTTCCCGTATTATCCCTCCCCAACCTCCCCACCCCCTCTACTGTCCCTCCATTGGCCCCCCCAACAGACCCCAGTGTGTGATGCTCCCCTCCCTGTGTCCATGTGTTCTCATTGTTCAATACCTGCCTATGAGTGAGAACATGTGGTGTTTGATTTTCTGTTCCTGTGTCACTTTGCTTAGAACGATGGTTTCTAGAGTCATCCATGTGTTTACAAAGGACACAAACTCGTTTTTTATGGCTGCATAGTATTCCATGGTGTATATGTGCCACATTTTCCCTGTCCAGTCTATCATCGATGGGTGTTTGGGTTGTTTCCAGGTCTTTGCTATTGTAAACAGTGTTGCTATGAACATACATGTGCATGTGTCTTTATAATAGAATGATTTATAATCCTTTGGGTATATACCCAGTAATGAGATTGCTGGGTCAAATGGAATTTCTATTTCTAGGTCCTTGAGGAAGTGCCACACTGTCTTCCATGATGATTGAACTAATTTATACTCCCACCAACAGTGTAAAAGCATTCCTATTTCTCCACATGCTCTCCAACATCTGTTGTCTCCAGATTTTAAAAAATTTTTTAGTTTAAAATATATATATATATATTTTATTGCACTTTAGGTTTTGGGATACATGTGAAGAACATGCAAGATTGCTGTATAGGTTCACACATGGCAGTGTGATTTGCTGCCTTCCTCCCCTTCACCTATATCTGGCATTTCTTCCCATGCTATCTCTCCCCAACTTCCCACCCCCCGCTGTCCCTCCCCTGTTTGCCCCCAACAGAGACCAGTGTATGATGCTCCCCTCCCTGTGTCCATGTGTTCTCATTGTTCAACACCTGCCTATGAGGACACGGGGTGTTTGATTTTCTGTTCTTGTGTCAGTTTGCTGAGAATGGTGGTTTCCAGGTTCATCCATGTCCCTACAAAGGACATGAACTCATCGTTTTTGATGGCTGCATAATACTCCATGGTGTATATGTGCCACATTTTCCCTCTCCAGTCTATCATTGATGGGCATTTGGGTTGGTTCCAGGTCTTTGCTATTGTAAACAGTGCTGCAGTGAACATTCGTGTGCATGTGTCCTTATAGTAGAATGATTTATAATCCTTTGGATATATATCCAGTAATGGGATTGCTGGGTCAAATGGAATTTCTATTTCTAGGTCCTTAAGGAATCACCACACTGTCTTCCACAATAGTTGAATTAATTTACACTCCCACCAGCAGTGTAAAAGTGTTTCTATTTCTCCAAAGCCTCTCCAGCATCTGCTGTCTCCAGATTTTTTAGTGATCACCATTCTAACTGGCCTGAGATGGTATCTCAATGTAGTTTGGATTTGCATTTCTCTAATAATCAGTGATAATGAGCATTTTTTCATATGTTTGTTGGCCTAATATATGTCTTCTTTTGAAAAGTGTCTGTTCATATCCTTCTCCCACTTTTGGATGGGTTTGTTTTTTTCTTATAAATCTGTTTTAGTTCTTTGTAGATTCTGGATATTCCATAAGCCCTTTGTCAGATGGGTAGATTGCAAAAATTTTTTCCCATTCTGTTGGTTGCCAGTTCACTCTAATGATTGTTTCTTTTGCTGTGCAGAAGCTGTGGAGTTTGATTAGGTCCCATTTGTCTAATTTGGCTTTTGTTGCCAATGCTTTTGGTGTTTTAGTCACAAATTCCTTGCCTATGCCTATGTCCTGAATGGTTTTGCCTAGGTTTTCTTCTAGGGTTTTTATGGTATTCGGTCTTATGTTTAAGTCTTTAATCCATCTGGAGTTAATTTTATGTAAGGTGTCAGAAAGGGGTCCAGTTTCTGCTTTCTGCACATGGCTACCTAGTTTTCCCAACACCATTTATTAAACATGGAATCCTTTCCCCATTGCTTGTTTTTGTCAGGTTTGTCAAAGATCAGATGGTTGTAGACATAGCATTGCCTCCAGGGCCTCTGTTCTGTTTCATTGTTCTATATCTCTGTTTTGGTACCAGCACCAAACACCAAACAGCACCATGCTGTTTTGATTACTGTGGCTTTGTAGTGTATTTTGAAATCAGGTAGCTTGATGCCTCTGGCTTTGTTCTTTTTGCTTAGGATTGTCTTGGCTATGTGGGCTCTCTTTTGGTTCCATATGAAGTTTAAGGTGGTTTTTTCCAGTTCTGTGAAGAAGGTCATTGGTAGCTTGATGGGGATAGCATTGAATCTATAAATCACTTTGGGCAGTATGGCCATTTTCATGATATTGATTCTTCCTAACCATGAGCATGGAGGGTTTTTCCATTTATCTGTGTCCTCTCTTATTTCCTTGAACAGTGGTTTGTCCTTTCCTTGAAGAGGTCATTTACCTCCTTTGTGAGTTGTATTCCTAGGTATTTAATTCTCTTTATAACAATTGTGAATGGGAGTTCACTCGTGATTTGGCTCTCTGTTAGTCTGTTATTGGTGTATAGGAATGCTTGTGGTTTCTGCACATCGATTTTGTATCCTGAGACTTTTCTGAAGTTGCTTATCAGTTTAAGGAGATTTGGGGCTGAGATGATGGGTTCTTCTAAATACATAATTATGTCATCTGCAAATAGAGACAATTTGACTTCCTTTTTTTCTAATTGAATACACTTTATTTATTATTTACTATCATAAATTATGCTCATGTATTAAAGTTTAAACTTATCAGAACTTACACATACACGTACAGACCATGCATGGTAGCTTTTGCAGCTGAGAGAAATGTAAAGAAATGTAAAATACAATATTAAGTTATAACTGCATAAAATTATGTACATACTGTACTACTGTAATAATTTTGTATCCATCTCTCGTTACTATTGGGTCCGCTCCAGTGTTGGGAGTATCTGCTTAAAACACCCTGTGCTGCTAATCCTCTCCTTGTGAACAGTTTGTCTCTCTAGTAAATTATCACATTAAAAAATGATTTCTTGTGGTTTGCATGTATTTTTCATTGTGCAATATCATAAAACTTGAATAATATCACGGGACTCATACAAAGTGCCAGTACTCGAAGTGCTCCCAAGTAGCAGAGAAAAGTTGACATTACAAGAAAAGACCGAGTTGCTTGATATGCACCATCACTTGAGGTCAGCAGTTGCAGTTGTCTACCATTTCACGATTAATGAAACCAGTGTAAGGATCATTGTTTAAAAAAAAGAAGAAAAGAAAAAAGAAAAAGAAAACTCTTTTGTGAAGCCATCACTGCATTAAAAAGAAAAAAGTACATGAAACCTTGCACTTTTGTGAAATACTTTTTATCTTACACTGAAAACGCAGTTTTTCTGTGGGTGCAGGATTGCTATAAGGAAGGCATAACTTTGGCCGGGTGCAGTGGCTCACACCTGTAATCCCAGCACTTTGGGAGGCCGAGGCGGGCGGATCACCAGGTCAAGAGATCAAGACCATCCTGGCCAACATGGTGAAACCCCATCTCTACTAAAAATACAAAAAATTAGTTGGGTGTGGTGGCATGTGCCTGTAGTCCTAGCTAGTCGGGAGGCTGAGGCAGGAGAATTGCTTGAACCTGGGAGGTGGAGTTTGCGGTGAGCCGAGATCACACCACTGCACTCCAGCCTGGCGCCTGGCAACAGAGTAAGACTCTGCCTCAAAAAAAAAAAAGGCATAACTTTATACTCAAATATGATTTTTAAAAAGTGAAGTAATTATATGAAAACTTAAAGAAAATGAATGGCAAAGGATCTAAAACCTGATAATTTAATGCCAGCAAAGGATGGTTTGATAATTTTAGAAAAAGGCCTGACTTTAAAACTGTCAAGGTATCAGGAGAAGCAGCTTCTGTCAATCAAGAGGCAGCAAAGTTCCCAAACACCATCAAGAAAATCACCAAGGAGAAAGGACATTTGCCTGAACAGATTTTTCATGCAGATGAAAGTGCCCTATTCTGGAGGAAAATACCACGAAAGAGATCTATGAGTTAAAAAGAGAAGTAAGCACCAGGATTTAAGGCAGAAAGAGATAAGATAACTTTATGTTGTTGACTGCCTTTATCCACAAAGCTGCTAACCCCTGGGCCTTGAGTTGAAAAGACAAAAGTGAGCTACTTGCCTTTTGGTTATACAACAAAAATGCATGAACAATAAGAATGCTTTTTCTTGGTTACTTCCATTAATGTTTTGTCCCTGAAGCAGGGAAGTGCCTTGCCAGTAAGAGACTTCCTTTTAAAATTCTTTTGATATGGGACAGTGTCTTTGGCCACCCAGAATTCCACAAGGTCAATACCAAGGACATTAAAGTGGACTATTTGCCCCCAGACACAATGTCTCTAACTCAGTCTCCAGATCAGGGGGTCATAAGGACCTTTAAAAAATTATTATATATGATACCTTACCGAAAGTATTGTCAATGGTAAAGAGAACCTCATTAGAGAGAGCAACATAAAAGTATGGGAGGATTACACCACTGAAAATGCCATCATTGTCATAGAAAAAAATCCATGAAAGCCATCAAGGGTAAAATAATACATTTCTGCTGGAGAAAACTGTGTTCAGATGTTGTACATGGCTTCACAGGATTTACAAGAGTCAATCAAGGAATTCATGAAAGAGATTGTTGATATGGCAAAAAGAAAAAAAGTGGTGGGTAACAAGTCTCAAGATTTGGAGAAATTCTATAGCTAGTAGACACCACACCATATCATCAAAAAAGTGAAAAAGGCAATCTACAAATTAAGACAAAATATTTGCAACTCACACATCTAAGTTACTTGATTCCAAAACATATAAAGAACCTTCATAATTCAATAATAACAAGACAATCCAATTTAATGTACATCCTATGTCTGTAGATTTGCCAATTCTGGACATTTCACATAAACAATATATAACTTTTTGTGACTGACTTCTTTCATTTAGCATCATGAAGACATGATATTCTTGTAAAAAGTATTTAATTTTGATGAAGTTGAATTTATCTTTTTTTGTTGCTTGTGCTTTGGTGTCTGTAGCCCAATTTGGCAAGTATTGCCTTACTAGCAGTGTTAATTCTCTGCCACATAACATGAATGCATTTCCATTCATTTAGTCCTTTATAAATTTATCTCAACAGTATTTTACAGTCTTCACTGGACAGGTTTTGCACTTTTTAAACTTAATTCTGAGGGTTTTAAAAATCTTTTTAATGCAATTGCAAATAGAATTGTTTTCTTAATTTCATTTTCAGATTGTTTATAAAATTAACTTCTGCATATTGTTCTTGTATCCTCCAATCTTGCTGAACTTATTTATTAGTTCTAGTAGTGTTTTGTGGATTCCTTGGGATTTTCTATATACAAGATAATGTCATCTACAGATAGAAATAATTTAGGTTCTTCCTTTCCAGCCTGGATACTTTTCATTTCACTTTTGCCTAATTGCCCTGCCTGGAACTTTCAGAGCAATGTTGATTGAAAAGTGGTGACAGTGGATATTATTGTCTTGTTCCTGATCTTAGGTGGGAATAATGTAGTCTTTTACCTTTAAGTATGATGTTAACTGTGGGTTTTTCATAGGTGATCTTTATTAGGTTGAGGAAGTTTTCTTTTATTCATAAGTGTTCTTGTTATCTACTTAATCATCAAATGGGATTGGATTTTCTCAGATACTTGCTCTGCATTTATTAAGAATATCATGGGGGGGGTTGGTCCTTCATTTTATAATGTATACATTAATTGATTACACTGATAGAGTTTTGGATGTTAAAACAATTTTATATTCCTGAGATAAATTCCACTTGGGCACTTTTACATGTTGCAGGATTCTGCCTGGTAATATTTTGTAAGAAATGTTGCATCTGTATTTATGAAGAATATTGGTCTGTAGTATTATTTTCTTGTGATACCTATTTTGCTTTTGTAGCAGTGAAATACTTCCCCATAGAATGATTTGGTGTATAGAATGTTCCCTTCTCTTTTTGGTAGAGTTTGTGAAAAATTAGCATTATTTTTCTTCAAATGTGTGTTAGAATCACTAATGAAGCCATTTGGGGCTGGGCTTCCCTTTGGGGGATAATTTTTAAACTAGTAAGTCAATCTTCTTATTTGTTATAGGGCCATTCAGATTTTCTATTTCTTCTTGAGTCAGTTTTGGTGTTTTGTGTCTTTCTAGAAATTTGTTCATTTTATCTAGGTTATCTAATTTGTTGGGGTACAATTGTACATAATATCCTTTACACTGTACATAATAATTATACATAATAATAAGGTTAGTAGTAATATCCCCTTTCATTTTTTTAGCGACAGAGCTTCACTCTGTTGTCCAGGCTGGAGTGCAGTGGTGCAATTATACCTTCCTGCAGCGTTGAATTCCTGGGCTCAAGCTATTCTCCCAGCTCAGCTTTTGTTATTCCTGATTTTGGTCAGTTGAGTTTTCTCTCTTTTTCCTTGGTCAAGCTAGTTAAAAGTTTGTTGACTTTTTTAATCTTTTCAAAGAACCAACTTTTTATTTCATTGATTCTCTCTGTTTTTCTATTATCTATTTCATTTATTTCTGCTTCAATATTTCCTTCCCTCTGCTTGCTTTTGGTTAAGTTGGCTCTTTCTTTTTAAATAAAGTAGAAGGTAAGGTTATTGATTTGAGATTATTCTTTTTTAAATGTAGATGTTTATAGCTTTAAATTTCCCTGTGAGCACTGCTTTTGCTGCATTACAAAAGTTTTCATTTAATGTGTTTAGCTACATGTATGTCACAGTATTTTCTAATTTTACTGTTATTTACTTTTTAATCCATTGATTATTTTGAAGCATGTTTAGTTGTCACATATTAGTACATTTTCAAGTTTCCTTCTGTTACTGATTTCTAATTTTATTTTGTTATGGTTAGATAGCATACCTTGTATGATTCCTTGAAAATTTATTGAGGTTTGCTTTATGTTTATTGCTTATTCTGGAAAATGTTCCATGTGTGCTTCAGAAGAATGTATATTCTGCTGTTGTTTCTTTTTTTCTATATATATCTCTTAGATCTATTTGGTTTATAGTTTGTTCAAGTCTTCTGTTTTCTTATTGAGCTTCTGTCTGTTGTTGCATCCATTACTGAAGAGGGGTTATTGAAGTCTCTGTTATTGTTGAATTGTCTATTTCTCCATTTTATTCCGTCAGTTTTTCTTTCATATATTTTTGGGGTCTGTTGTTAGGTGCACATATGTTTATAATTGTTATGCCTACCAGATATATTGAAAATTTATCATTATAAAATTTCCTGGTTTGTTTCTAGTAAAAATTTGTTTTAAAATGGATTTTGTCTGATATTAATACAAATATTTCTGCATTGTTTTGGCCATTATTTGCATGGTGTATCTTTTTCTGTCTTTTTACTTCTAACCTATTTGTGTTTTGAATCCACCTTGAAACCTTATAGCCAACTGACTGATGAATCGCATTTCTTTAAAATCTGTTTTTCAAAACCTCTGACTTTTAATTGGAGAGCTTAATCCATTTACCTTTAGTATAATTGTTAAAATAGTATTTATGGTTGTTATTTTGCTATTTGTTTTCTATATGCCTTATGACTTTTTGTTCCTCTGTTCTTCTATTACTGCCTTTTTTTGTTTTAAAATGGTATTTTCTAATATATAATTATAATCCCATTTTTAACCATATTTTTTGAGTTATTTTCTTAGTGGTTCCACTGAGAATTGTAATTAGCATCTGAAAGCAATCTAGTTTGGATTAATATTAACTTAATTTTATTAATATCTAGAAACTTGGTATCAATAGTGATTGATTCCATCTCTACTCTTTTTTTAATCACAAATCAAATCTTGATATGTTATAAGCCCACCCATACAATTTTATAATTGCTTTGTGAAACTATCTTTAAATCAGATAGCAGAAGAAAAGATTACAAAAAGTACATTTATACTGTGGTTTACATTTGTCTATGTAATTACCTTTACTGGTACTCGTTATTTCTGTATGTGAATTAGAGTTACCATCTAATATCCTTTCATTTCAGCCTGAAGGACTTTCTTTGTTATCTCTGGTAAAGCAGATTTACTACTGATAAATTTTCTCTATTTTAGGTTTTCTCAAAACTTTTCCATTTTTCAAGGATAATTTTGCTGTATGCAGAATTCTTGGATAACAGACATCGTCCTCCCCTCACCCCCAGTACTTTAATGTCTTCTGGCCTCCATGGTTTCTGTTGAGAAGTCAGCTACTAATCTTATTAAGGATTTCTTTTATGTAGCGAGTTGTTTTTCTCTTGCTATTTTCAATATTCTGTATTTGACCTTGTCTTCCAACAGTTTGATTATAATATTCCTTAAGATTCTGTTACTTGGTGTTTGTTCAGCTTCTTGAATGTGTTAATTAAAGATTTCTCTTTCTTTTCTCCTTCTGAAGTTCCCATTATACATATATTAATGTGCTTGATGGTGTCTCACAAGTCTCTGAGGCTCTGTTCATTTTCTTCCATCTTTTTCTCACTATTCTTCAGACTAGATGATCTTTGTTGAATGATCTTTAAGTTTGTTGATTCTTCTGCCCACTCAAGTCTGCCATTGAAATCTGATAGTAATTTTTCATTTGAATAATTGTATTTTGGCTCTTTTCAAAATTTCTATTCACTTGTTGATATTCTTTACCTAGTGAGTCACTGCTGTCACACTTTATTTGATTGTTTGGCTATAGTTCCTTTAGTTCTTTGAACATATTTATAATATTGATTTAACATCTTTGGTAAGTCCAACATCTAGGTCCCCTTCAGGGATAATTTTCATTAACTGATTTTTTATATATATGTAAGTCACACCTTCTTATTTCTCTGTGTGTTTCATGATTTTCATTGAAAATTGGGTACTTTAGATAATATTATGTGGTAATTTTGGGCATCTCTTTCTTTCCTGAGGGTTTGCTGTTGTTCATGCTTTTGTTGCTATTGTCTGTATTCTTTGTGGTTTGTGAAGCTTCTGCCCAATTAGTTGAGTGATCATATGATGTTTGGTCAGAGTTTTTTTGTTTTTGTTTTTTTTTAATGCCTTGAGCCAACATGTCTTCTAGTTTTTGCTGAGGGACTCTGTGTGTACAAAATCATGTCTTTCAACACTCAGACAGTTTATATCTCTACCTTAGACTTTATTTTCTATGAGTTCAGGGCCTCAAGGTCAGCCAGAGAGGAGGGATTTTAGGGTATTCTCAGGTCTTTCCTTCACATGCATATAGCATTGCATGGCACACATCCTTCTTGGTCCCCAGGAATATGTTAGAGATTTTCAAGGTCCTTTTTGGCATATTGCTCCCTAGATCTTCCTTTTAATTATTGGGCAGGTTCTTGTTTACCTTAACTGGTATTACAGCTTTGGGAAGCTGTGATACTAAATAATCAACATTGATTTTTTTTAAAAACTTTTTTATCAAAAACTTTTTAACTGACAAATAGTAATTGTACATATTCATAGGGTACATAGCAATGCTTTCATACATATAATGAATATTCAAATCAGGATACTTAGCCTATTCATCTCAAGTATTTATCCTTTCTTTGGGATCATTCAGTGTATTCCTTCTAGCTATTTGAAACTATATAATGTATTATTGTTACTATTGCCATAACCCTTCTGGAGATAGGGCTTTTCCTACAGGGTGAGCTTGGAGTTAAGTCATGACAGCATGTTGCAAATGTGGTTTCTCCAGGGAGCTATGAGGTAGACCACATAGTGACCATGCTTATGGTGGGGCTTTTTGAGAAGCTCCAAACACAGCATGTTGACTGAATGGCTGCTGATTTTCAAGGCTACTGCAGAGCTGGAAAGACAGGAGTGGGAGTAGGTCAAGTTAAAGTGCTATGAATCCTGCTCTTCTTACTGAGATGAGCAGTTTTCATCAAATGAATGGTCTTCACATTGTTGCAAGGCTTTAGTTAATCTTAGAATTCTGAAAACTTTGATTTAAACATGTTGCCACTGTTTTAATTGCTTTTTGGAAGAGCAGATTTATGGAGGCCTTTCTTTTAGCAATTTGGATGTCCAATCCTGTTTAATTTTTTGATATTGTGAATAGTGTGATTACATTTTCTAAGAGTTCATATAATAAAAATGAGAACAACTGCAATACAAATGCCAGTATAACCTAGACATCACTGGGAAAACAACGGGATCACTGACTGTGTAATTTTAATGAAAGATGTAAGGATTAAGGAGATAGTATAGCATACTATGTGATATGTGAAAAAATGTTGAATTGGGCCTTATGGGGAAGGAGACATGAAAACACAGATGGACGTTGAATCTCCCAAGTCCAGAAAGAGACAGAAAAGTACTTCTAAATCAATCAAGTAGTTTTTCATCTCCAAACAATACAATAAAGCTTAGCTGAAAGTAGCACTTGCCGAATTAACTCGAGATAACCACACAAGCGTGCATTATCATGTAATTCCCTTGTTACCTGAAATTGAGTGAAATTGCCTTTCTTGATTAAAATAGCTATTAAGCACAATTATGATGTCCTATGAGTGAACTAAAGGGAAAATTTTGGTAATAGATGTTGGTGTTGACCCATTACAGTGCAGCACAGATTTTTTTTCAGCTTTTACCAATGGTCATACTTTCTACCATGTATCAAGCAATGCATCTTATCCTGAAAATTAGCAACAACTTGTAGGAATTAGTTTCCAGCTTTCCACAAATGTCCATCCATTTGGTAAATACAGGCTTATTTTGGAGAGCCAGAAACTAGTTCCTATCAATCTAAAAACCTGCTGTTGCTAATAAGTAAAATATTTTTGTTGAGTATTCCATGTCAAACACTTTGAAACTTGAGGGTAAATTTAGCTCGATGTCATCACATTGAACCGACACCAGAATCCTTAAAGCATGCATTTGATAAGAGCAGAACTACAAGTCAAAGTAACTTTTATGTTTGACTATATTCAGTTTACCCCTACATAAAAGAAAAGAAAAATATCCTAAAGGTTACAGGGAGTTCAGAAAAGTATTGTTGGCAAAGAAAAATCAAGGGTAAAAATACCCTACTGTATCATGGAACAAAAAGAAAAATTTCATTGTTATTTTTTATTAAATGTAGGCAATGTCTCTTTAAGATCTACAATTGTATTATCTATTTATTTTCAGAAATCCTACATTTATGTATGTTAAGAAAACACAATATAGCCTATACAATTTGAATATTTATGTAAAAGCTTTTTTTAAACAAGAGTTTAAATAAATTGCTCCGTCAGAATACAGAAAAAAATCATAAAAATGTTATATTTTATTACATACTTATTTTATGGGTCCTATGATTATTTGCTAAATGCCACTGTTAGTCATATTGTTTTGTTTAAATAATAGCCTTTTGCTATAGAAAAGTCAATAACACAGAATAATATATTTATTGGTATTTTATATTAAAATAATGAAACATGTATGTGATTATTACATACATTATTATTTGATTTCACATGCCGTGTTCTGAGTCGGTTCCCTACAAAGTAGATACTATCCACAAACTACACAAAATCCTGGTCATTTTAGGGGCTCCAGTGCCCCAGCCTTGTTAGTGAAACAGAGGCAGGACCCCTGCCAATATGGGCCAAGAGCTTGAAGTATCCATCCAGAGGCTGGGACAGCAGCAGAAGTTGGTGGGCAACTCTCGTGCCCAGGGAGAGACTGCAGGGCTATTAACAACTGCAGGAAACTAGCCCATGTCATACTCCCTGTGAGTCTCAGAAATAGTGTGGTGGGTAGGTCTTTGGAGAGGAAAGTAAGGTCTTCCATGAATATGTGTGGTCAAGTGCTGATAAATTTTAGTTGTAAGTGTTAATGTAACTGTATTAGTTGGCTTGAGCTGCAATAACAAAATGTTGCAGGCTGGAAGGCTTAAACAACAGAAATTCATTTTCTCACAATTCTGGAAGCTGGAAGTTCAAGAACAAGGTGCCAGAAGGGTTAGTTTCTCCTGAGGCTTCTCTCCTTGGCTTGCAAATGGCCACCTCCTCACTCTGTCCTCACATGGTTTTTCCTCTGTACACATGAGAGGAGAGCACTGGTGTCTCTTCCTCTTCTTATAAAGCCACAGTCCTACTGGGTTAGAGGCCTCCCCTTATGACTTCATTTACCTGAATTGCCTCCTTAAAGGCCTTGTCTTCAAATATGGTCACATTGAGTTTTGAGGCTTCCACATATGAATTTGGGGTAACACAATTCAGTCTGTAACAATGGCCCTCACTGGCACCCATAGGCAGGCAGAACCCATAGAGCAGGAAATAGAAATGAGATCAAAGAAGAAAGGAGATCAACTGAAGAAATATCAGTGGTTCACTCTCCTGTTTAGTTACACAGACTGTATCTGAGTCTTTGAAAGATTATGCAAACCATTAGTTACGATAGAGAGGATTTGAATAATAAATCAATAAATTTATTTAATAAGTATCCAAGGAGCTTAGTGTTCTCTAAATAGAGAATATATATTCTTTTCTATTGCATATAAAATACACACACACAGACACACACACACAGACACAAACACACACACACACACACACACTCTATTCCCCACTCTGTTTATAATGGCACAAGCAATAAAGTAATAACAAAAACCTCTAAATACATGGAAATTTAAAAAATGCTCTTCTTAAAAACTCTTGGGTCAAAGAGAAAATTCAAACTATTATGAGAATAATAGGAATAATTAATAACATAGCAACATTTGTGGAATGGGCCCCAAAGCATTACCAGATGGGAAATCAGTAGCCCTAAATGCTGCCATTAATAAACAGACAGAATGAAAATAAATGAGCTCCCAATTCCATTCAATAAGCTCTAAAAAGAACATCAAATAAAAAAATTAATGATGATAAAATGCAGAAATTAATTAATTGGAAAGCAGAAAAACAGAACTGATAAATACCTTTAAAAGCTGGTTCTCTGAAAAAGACAAACAATATAATAGAAAATATTCTGACCAGTTTAACAAAAACAAAAGATAGAAAGCACAAATCAATGAAATTATGAATGAATAAGTAATGCGACAAAAATGGATTATAACAATTTGATTCTAAAACTTGTTAGAAAGGCCGTGGCCCCAAATCTGCATGGAGATCTTGTTTGTTCTGTAAATTGCAGAATTCATTTCCAGCATGTGACTATATCACAGTATACTTATCTGTTCTGTCAGTGAATATTTAGATTCCTTTTTTCTGCAACAAATACTACTACAATAAACATGGTTGTACGTGTACCTTGTGCATATGTGAAGAGTTCTGCAAGTGCACTGATTTTCAAAGTGGGGTTTCTGGGCCAGTAGCATCAGCATCATCTGGGAACTGGTTAGCAATGCAGATTCACAGGCCCCATCTCAGACCTACTCAATCAGAAACTCTAGGGTTAGGTCCCAGGGCTCTGTGCTTAAACAAGCCCTTCACATGATTCTGATGCTTGCTCTAGTTTGCAAAGCATGGCTTTAGGGTGTATACCTAGAAGTAGAATTGCTGATTGAAGGGTAAGGTGCAACTCTGTTTTTATAGGACATTGCCAATAGCCTTCCTAAAGGCTATGCCAATTTATACTTTGATTAGCAATTAATAAGATTTTCAGTAAGCTGTAGTCTTGCAAACACTTGGTATTATAAAACTTAAAATGTCTAAGTGACAGGTGCAAAATTGTGCTTCATTGTTTTTGTTTCTATTTCTTCGATAACTGGCGAAGTTAAGCACCTTATCTGAGGATTTTTGATCCTTTGGTTTTCTCCTACATTAATTGCCTGCTCATATCTTTTGCCCATTTTTCTGTTGAGTTGATGATCTCTTTCTAAATGACATGCAGAAGTTCTTTATTTATGTCAGGCACGCATATTGCAAATATCTTTTCCCACTCTCTGGTTTGTCTTTTTACTTTAATTAGGCATATTATAATTAAACAGAAGTTTTACTTTCTATACGATAATAAAATTCATCACTTTTTCCTAATTTGTGTCTTTGGGAGGTCTTGGTCAAGAAATCCTGTCTGACTTCAGTGCCATAAAGATAACTTCTTCACGTCTCTCATAAGACAGAGAGAGCCTAAGAAGTAGTGCAGTAAGTATACACTTAATGAATATGCTGAAGTTCCAGAGCCATTGCCCACTGGCCTTCTTGAGCACTTCACCATGAAACAAGAACAATTATCTTCTTTTTGTAACCGTATATTTCCATCCCTCTCCTCTGTCCCCACCTTGCTTCTGTTACCTTGTCTTTCCTCATCTAGGCAGAGACTGAATCCCAGACACTGACTGCACATGAAGCATTGATGGTTAGTGATGATGGTGGTGATGAAGTTTATAAGGGAAATGGTGGCCAATTCTGAGAGGTGTAACCACCAGAGAAACACCACTGGCTGTACAGAGAACAGAAAATAAAACTGATGAAAATCTGCCTACAGGGTTATTGTTTTTCATGTTATACATTATTTAGAACACAGATAATCAGGCAGGTAGCATGTTTCACAAAAGCCTCCCTAAAACTGGAAAATGAACTGGCTGTTGCTGATATGAACATGTCAGAGATTTGAAAAACATTTGGGAGAAACCAAGGAAATCAATTCACCCCCATATTGATGTGTCTAATCCGTTCGAGGATAAAAAGAATACTAATGTGGGCTTTTCAGAAAATACTGAAGGAAAAGGAAATGGAATTGCATCTAGAAGATTCAAGGGAAGAGCACCCCTCTGAAAATGATCTGTTATAGGACCCAGAGGGGAAAAAAACCTGAGAAATTAGTTAGCATTTGTTGTCAATGGTGGAGTCAGGTGAGAGGTGACTGGATCATGGAGGCAGATCCCTCATGAATGCTCTAGCAGCATCCCCTTCATGAGAAGTGTGTTCTTGCTCCGTTAGTTCATGTGAGATCTGCTTATTTAAAAGAGTCTGGGACCTCCTCCTTTTCTCTTTTGATCTGGCCTCTCTGTGTGACATGCCTGCTCCCATGTCACCTTCCACCATGATTGTAAGCTTCCTGACACTCTTACCAGAGGCCAAGCAAATATTGGTGCCATGCTTTTACAGCCGATTAAACCTCTTCTCCTTATAAATTACTCAGCCTCAGGTATTTCTTTATAGCAATGTAAGAATGGACTAACACAGAGTCTCCAGGAATCAATAGTATAAAGTCATAGAGAGCAGGCTAACGTGATAAGGCACCAAAAAGAGAAGAAAAGAAAGTAAAATGAAAGAAACGAATGAGAAGGAAGTATTGCACAGAAACTAAAATCTCAGCAACAAAACCAACATCTCCACTGAAATAGAAAGTTATGTTATATATTGTTTTGTATTGTTATATACTTCTTTATATTGTTGGTATAGAGAAGTTATATCAAGGGAAATATAAATAGTAACATAGAAGTTAAAGATACTCTCCCAGAATATAAAGAAATGTACTAAAAAATGACACTGAAAGAAAAAAGATTCATATAGAATAATGAATACAAAGAAAATTGGTTTTCTTGAAGAAGACATAAGAAATAATGAAACAAAACAATATTAGTTTACCCATTTATTCAACGTGTATTTATCGAGCGATCTACCATGTGCGTGCACTGTGCTAGGTGATGCATAGGCTGCAATGTGTATTAAATGAGCTCACCTCCTTCAATTACAGAAGCAAACACACACATAAATATGTACTTGTGGATTTTGGAAAGCATTATGTAAGAAAACAGAACAATAATTAACAATATAACAGAATAGAACTTTAATGAGTTGAAGAAAGATCTCTGCATGGAACTTGAAAGTATGCTTTCCCAGTCAGGCAAAGCCAATAAAACCAGAACGATACCAGCTAGATAAAGACAGCATCTAAATTGCCATTTTTAAATTATAAGATAAAAAATATTTAAAAGCGGTCATGCAGAACAATAACAACAAAAATACCCTAACGGGACTCATCTCTTCAATGCTAAATGTCAGAAACTTCTGGATCATCTTATCTAAAGACTTTGGAAAAAAGTGATCATGAACTTTGTACCCAATAAAGTGTCTTCCATGTGCAAAGGCACATGAGTTTATCAGATAAACTCTTCAGAATATCTCTAATCCATGAATTCTTCTTTAGAAACCATTAGTTCAACCAAACAAGAGGAGATGACAAAGTAAGAGCTCAAGTATGAAACTAGTTTGAAATGAGATAAAACTAAATTATTGATGCACACAAATGAGAAAACTGAGCCTTTGAGGAACTAAAAGGCCATCAGTACGGGTGGAGGGAGGGGGAAATCATGGCAGGGAGGACCTAGGCTGCACAGGTGTACTTGGGCCAGATCCTACAGATCTGGCAAGCCATGCACGTTTCTTTTTTAAACGTGTTTCTCTTTGAAAGAAATATGTCTAACAACTTCTAAAATGTATTACTCAGATAATTAAAAACAGGTCTCCACCTCAAATTATACAAAGCTTTCCCAGTTCTATAAAATAAGGGTGAATACTCCAATAGAAATTATTTTTTAATGAAAAGACTGGACCGAAATGGAAGATGAAAATGTAATTAAAAATGCAAAATTTAGAAGAGAGCTTTGGCAGCTAGGATCCAAGATGGCTAAATAGGAACAGCACTGGAGTGCAGTTCCCAGCAAGAACAATGCAGAGGGTGAGTGAACACTGCATTTCCAAATGAGTTATTACTGCCCACAGACCAGGAGACTCCTGGGCTGAAAAGTGCTACGAATTTCCAGCATGGCTGTTTCAGCAGGTGCAGTGGGTCTGCACAAAAACACAAATCTGGGCGGCTGTTTCAGCTGGCTCCTGGAATACCTGGGAGACAGAAGCACCCATTCAACTGAAAAAAAGGGGGCTGAAACAGAGAGCCAGGTGATCTGGCTCAGCAGGTCCCACCCCCACTAAGACCAGCAATCTGAAATGCTCCAGACTGAGAGTTTCACAGCAAATGCAGCTGGACTTGGGACAGTCCAGCTCTGTTGGGGGAAGGGTATCCGCCACTACCGAGGCAGTCTGTCATTACTGAGGCACTCCACCATTGCAGAGGTAGTCTACCATTACTGAGGCAGACCACCATTACCGGGGCTGTTCTAACTATACCTCTATAAACAAAACTGCAAGGAAGTTCACACAGCAGCTGGGCAGAGCCCATGGCAGCTCAGCAACACCTCTGCTGGCAGACTGTGACTAGGCTACCTCCTTGCTGAGCAGACCAGCTCTGAAAAAAAAGGCAGCAGCATGTCAGGAACTTGTAAATAAATCCCCACCTTCCCAGGACAGAGCATCTGGGGAAAAAGGCAGTTATGAGTTCCACTGCAGCAGATTTAAACATACCTGCCCAGCAGCTCTGAACAGAACAATGGAGCTCGCAGCTCAGCACTTGAGCTCCTAGAAGGGACAGACTGTCTCCTCAAGTAGCTCCCTGACCCCCCCGTAGATCCAAAGAGTCACCTCATAATGGAGAGCTCGGGCTGACATCTGGTGGGTATCCTTCTCAGACGAAGATGACAGAAGAAGAAACTGGCAGCAACTCTTACTGTTCTGCAGCCACCGCAGGTGATCCCCAGGCAAGCAGGGTCTGGAGTTGACCTCCAGCAGTCCTACAGCAGAGGATCCTGACTGTTAGAAGGAAAACTAAAAAACAGAAAGAAATAACTTCATCTTCAACAAAAAGGATGTCTGCTCAGAGACCCCATCAAAAAGTCACCAACTGCAAAGACCACAGGTAGATAAATCCACAAAGATGGGAAGAAACTAGCACAAAAAGGATGAAGACACCCAAAACCAGAACGCCTCTCCTGCTCCAAGGGATCACAACTCATAACCAGCACAGGAAGAAAGCTGGATGGAGAATGAGTCTGATGAATTGACAGAAATAGGCTTCAGAAGGCAACTAATAATGAACTTCTCTGAGCTAAAAGAACATGTTCTAACCCAATGCAAAGAAACTAAGAACATTGAAAAAAGGTTTGACGAAATGCTAACGAGAATAAACAGCTTAGAGAAGAATATAAATGACTTGATAGAGCTGAAAAACACAACACGAGAACTTCATGAAGCATACACAAGTTTCAATAGCCAAATTGACCAAGCAGAAGAAAGAGTATCAGAGATTGAAGATCAACTCAATGAAATAAAACAAGAAGGCAAGATTAGAGAAAAAAGAGTGAAAAGAAATGAACAAAGCCTTCAAGAAATATGGGATTATGTGAAAAGACCTAATCTACGTTTGATAGGTGTACCTGAATGTGACAGAGAGAATGAATCCAAAGCTGGAAAACACTCTTCAGGGTATTAGCCAGGAGAACTTCCCCAACCAGGCAAGGTAGGCCAATATTCAAGTCCAGGAAATACAGAGAACACCACAAAGATATTCCTCAAGAAGAGCAAGCCCAAGGCACATAATTGTCAGATTCACCAGGGTTGAAATGAAGGAAAACATGCTAAGGGCAGCCAGAGAGAAAGGTCAGGTTACTCACAAAGGGAAGCCCATCAGACTAACAGTGGATCTCTTAGCAGAAATCCTACAAGCCAGAAGAGAGTGGGGGCCAATATTTAACATCCTTAAAGAAAAGAATTTTCAACTTAGAATTTCATATCCAGCCAAACTAAACTTTGTAAGCGAAGGAGAAATAAAATCCTTTATGAACAAGCAATTGCTGAGAGATTTTTGTCACCACTAGGCCTGCCTTACAAGAACTCCTGAAAGAAGCACTAAACATAGAAGGGAACAACCAGTACCAGCCACTCCAAAAACATACCAAATGGTAAAAAGCATTGTCAAAATGAAAAAACTGCATCAACTAATGGGCAAAACAACCAGCTAGCATCAAAGTGGCAGGATCAAATTCACACATAATAATATTAACCTTAAATGTAAATGGGCCAAATGCCTCAGTCAAAAGACACAGACTAGCAAATTGGATAAAAAGTCAAAACCCATCTCACATGCCAGGACACACATAGGCTCAAAATAAAGGGATGGAGGAAGATTTACCAAACAAACGGAGAGCAAAAAAAAGCAGGAATTGCAATCTTAGTCTCTGATAAAATAGACTCTAAAGCAACAAAGATCAAAAGAGACAAAAAAGGGCATTACATAATGATAAAAGGATCAATGCAGTAAGAAGAGCTAACTGTCCTAAATATATACACCCCCAATACAGGAGCACCCGGATACATAAAGCAATTTCTTAATGACCTACAAAGAGACTTAGACTCCCACACAATAATAGAGGGAGACTTTAGCACTCCACTAGACAGAGCAACAAGACAGAAAATTAACAAGGATATCCAGGACTTGAACTTGGATCTGGACCAAGCAAACCTAATAGACATCTACAGAACTTTCCACCCCAAATCTCAGCACCACATCACACATACTCTAAAACTGACCACATAAGCAGAACCAAAGACAAAAACCACATGATTATCTCAATAGATGCAGAGAAGGCCTTTGACAAAATTCAACAGCGCTTTATGCTAAAAACTCTCAATAAACTAGGTATTGATGGAACATATCTCAAAATAATAAAAGCTATTAATGACAAACCCACAGACAGTATCATACTGAATGGACACAAACTGAAAGCATTCTCTTTGAAATCTGGCACTGGACAGGGATGCCCTCTCTTACCACTCCTATTCAGTAGAGTATTGGAAGTTCTAGCCAGAGCAATCAGGCAAGAAAAAGAAATGAAGGAAATTCAATTAGGAAAGGAGGAAGCCAAATTTCTCTATTTGTAGACGACATGATTGTATTGTATCCCATCGTCTCAGCCCAAAATCTCCTCAAACTGATAAGCAATTTCAGCAAAGTCTCAGGATACAAAATCAATGTGCAGAAATCACAGGCATTTCTGTACACCAATAACAGACTTAAAGAGAGCCAAATAATGAGCAAACTCCCATTCACAATTGCTACAAAGAGAATAAAATACCTAGGAATGCAACTAACAAAGGATATAAAGGACCTTTTCAAGGAGAACTACAAACCACTGCTCAAGGAAATAAGAGAGGACACAAACAGATGGAGAAACATTCTATGCTCATGGTTAGGAAGAACCAATATTGTGAAAATGGTCATACTGCCCAAAGTAATTTATGGATTCAATGCTATCCCCATCAAGCTACCTATGATCCTCTTCACAGAACTGGGAAAAACCACCTTAAACTTCATATGGAACCAAAAGAGAGCCCGCATAGCCAAGTCAATTCTAAGGAAAAGGAACAAAGCTGGAGGCATCATGCTACCTGACTTCAAACTATACTACAAAGCTCCATTTATCAAAACAGCATGGTACTGGTACCAAAACAGAGATATAGACCAATGTAACAGAATGGAGGCCTCGGAGGCAATGCCACACATCTGCAACCATCTGATCCTTGACAAACCTGACAAAAACAAGCAATAGGGAAAGGATTCCATGTTTAATAAATGGTGTTGGGAAAACTGGCTAGCAGTGTGCAGAAAGCAGAAACTGGACCCCTTTCTGACACCTTACATAGAATTAACTCCAGATGGATTAAAGACTTAAACATAAGACCTAATACCATAAAAACCCTAGAAGAAAACCTAGGCAAAACCATTCAGGACATAGGCATAGGCAAGGAATTTGTGACTAAAACACCAAAAGCATTAGCAACAAAAGCCAAAATAGACAAATGGGACCTAATCAAACTCCACAGCTTCTGCACAGCAAAAGAAGCAATCATTAGAGTGAACTGGCAACCAACAGAATGGGAAAAAATTTTTGCAATCTACCCATCTGACAAAGGACTAATATCCAGAATCTACAAAAAACTAAAACAGATTTACAAGAAAAAAAGCAAACCCATTCAAAAGTAGGTAAAGGATATGAACAGACACTTTTCAAAAGAAGACATATATGAGGCTAATAAACATATGAAAAATTACTCATCATCACTGGTCATTAGAGAGATGCAAATCAAAACCACAATGGGATACCATCTCACGCCAGTTAGAATGGCGATCATTAAAAAATCTGGAGACAGCAGATGCTGGAGAGGATGTGGAGAAATAGGAACACTTTTACACTGTTGATGGGAGTGTAAATTAGTTCAACCATTGTGGAAGACAGTGTGGTGATTCCTTAAGGACCTAGAAATAGAAATTCCATTTGACCCAGCAATCTCATTACTGGGTATATATCCAAAAGATTATAATTCATTTTATTATAAAGACACATGACATGTATGTTCATTACAGCACTGTTTATAATAGCAAAGACCTGGAACCAACCCAAATGCCCATTGATGATAGACTGGACAGGGAAAATGTGGCACATATACACTGTGGAATACTATGCAGCCATAAAAAACAATGAGTTTGTGTCCTTTGTAGGGACATGGATGAATCTGGAAACCATCATTCTCAGCAAACTGACACAAGAACAGAAAATCAAACACTGCATGTTCTCACTCATAGGCGGGTGTTGAACAATGAGAACACATGGACACAGGGAGGGGAGCATCACACACTGGGGTCTGTTGTGGGAGGAATAGGAGAGGGACAGTGGGGGGTAGGGAGGTTGGGGAGGGATAACATGGGGAGAAATGCCAGATATAGGTGATGGGGAGGAAGGCAGCAAACCACATTTGCATGTATGTACCTATGCAACAATCCTGCATGTTTGGCACATGTATCCCAGAACCTAAAGTGCAATAAAATATATATATATAAATGCAAAATTTAAAAAAACAAATATTTTTACCATATCAAAATAAAAATAGCTGAAAAAAAAGATACTCTCTAGTGTTGGCAAGGGAAGGAGGAAATATGCATTGGTTATGCAATGTCTGTAGAAATGTAAATTGGAATGATTTTCTTGGAGGGCAATTTGGCAGCATATTCCAAATGCCTTGCAAATACGCTACTCTTTGCCTGAGTAATTCCACTTCTAGGAATTTGCTCTGGTTACTTTTCTTCGTAGCATTTTCCTCAGATTTTTTACAATCAGTTTTAAATTTTATATTTGTTAGTGCGACTATATGATTAATGCTTGTTTCTGTAAAGGCAGAGATTAGTCTTTTGAGGTTATTATTGTAAACTAGCATGCAGTATATTCTTGAGTAGGTGACTTAAGATGTTTGGAGAAAGTATACACATACATATGCACATGTCGTAGGAAAATTTTCAATGAGCGGAGTCATACTAGAGCTGTCTTCTGCCAGGTATTCTGAATCTTAATTGTGGCGATGGTTACACATATTTATACATGTGTTAAAATTTACTAAACTTTCGATTATATGGTACATAATTTTTGAAAAAATAATTTATGAAAAACTAATAAGGGAAAAACATAATAGTGAAAATTCACCAGTTACTGTATTTTACTATTTCTATGCTTTTGAGTTATTGATGTAGACTTATGGTGAACATGCTGCATGGTTGTGTGCTATTGCATTTTTCTTTCCAACTGTTCAGTGACTTCACTATGGTAGCTTAAAATGGACCACGTGGGAGTATTCACACCATAGAAAGTGACAAATGCTAATAAATTAAGGTTTTTCTCTTTGGACAGCCAGTTGTTAAATGTTGACCAGCTCTCCCTTGTTATGCACCCTGGCTTTGTAAGCAAATGTGCCGTGAGCTTTTGGAACTGGATACTGCAGATGGGAGGGGATAGGAAGATGGGTGGGTATAGAGCCTCCATCTGCTTATTTATCTGGGATCCGACATGCATACAGGAATAGAGGAACTCTCTGGGAACTGTGAAGGAGGTATAAGATTTTCCCTTTTTAGGCAAAGTTATTAAACTATGTCTGAAAGACAGGGATTGTTGTGATGGAAGTCACTTGTTAGGGGAGGGAGCAAGACCCCTGTAGTGATTGAGCACTTGGGACACCCATATCCAGCTGCTGAGAGCACTGGGCTGCTAATGGCTCACAGTTACCCCCTTCTCCAGAGAATTGCCCTCGACTGACCAGAAGCTGCCCTGCCTGGAAGGTTATGCTCCCTACTCCTCTGGGGACAGTTCATAGCCAGTGACTAGCTTGCATGAGGTATGAAAGGCTGGATCCTTGTACCTCTAGATGGGACGACTCTGTAGCACAATTCATGCCCCAGAGCTCTCTGCTCAGGCCAAAGCTGACTCATGCTGGGACCGCACCCTTGCTTAGCTGCTTCTCCTGCGCTGCCCTGCTTCCCTTATTCCCTTCTCCTGAGAATCATCTTCAATAAATTAATCATTAACCTTCAATTTCAAGTTCTGTTTGTATGTATCCTGGCCTCAGATAGAACAGAAATGATTTCATTAGGAGAGTAGGTGAAGGCTTGATCACAAACAGGCCTGTGTGGGCTAGCAGGCCTGTCCTACTCCTGTGCCAACGGCCATTCTCTTAGCAAGTGATGCTCTCAAAAGTGGACATGTGGATGAAACTAAGATCAGAAGGTCGAATGACCAGGCACTTTCAGTCGTGAAGTGCCCTTATCTATACAACACGCTGAGGTGGGAGCATCCTCACCACTCTGACCCATGCAGCTTGGACATAGACTAGGAAATGGGGGATTAGCAGGGTTGGTATCTCCGTAGACTCCCTGGGTCCAGTAAGCAGTGGTAGTAAGACTCAAAATTTGTAAAGACTAGTGGAGGCAGCATCCAGAGACACTCAGGAATGGCGGCCAAGTTGGGATCTTGACTCCGGGTACTGTTAGGCTTTTAGTAAGAAGTGGACGAGGCTCCTGGCTTCATCAAGAGGAGAGGAGACAATGGGAAGAGCTGCAGTAGTGTAGATTGTTGCGCACGAATGGCTGACTTCTGACTTCCCGGAGGGACCCAGTGGAGTTTCTGTTTCATTGCTGAGGAGTTAAAGGCAGTAAGAATGAAGAAAGAGCTCTTAGGGAGTTTTGCATGTATTCATTCAAGAAATATTATTGAGCTAACCACTTGTCAAGCACTGCTCTACATTATCTTAGAGATCATGCTCCCTGGAAACAAGCTGTGTGGCAGGAGGTAGCCTGCAGGAGGTTTACTGGGAAGTAATTTCAGAATAACATCGGTGGGGGAGTTATGGAAGGAGGACATTATAGGCCCCAGCCAATTCCACAGAAAGCTCTTGATTTGGAATGGCCCTTGGAGTTGTTCCAAGTTGTGGTGAGGGAGCTGGGGTGCCCCCAAACCTATAGCGCATTGGATGTGGGCTACCTGTGGAGGAAATGTAACTTTGAAAGGGTAACTCCCTTTGGCTGAAGGCTGTTCTGAGAGGACTTACATGCAAGCCAGCCCTTGGAGCAGGTTGGGTAATGAGTACCTTGGTCCTGAGCATGTGATCTGGAGGGTGAACTGTGTCATTCGTTAGCGATACTGGGTGCAACCGTGATAAAAAGAGAGAAACTCTGGCTTTATGGAGATTACATTCTAGTGGAGACATAATTAATAAATGAGATTCTCACGAAAATGCTATCACAGTGATCATTTTTGGTTGGGTAACTTTATAAAGAATTTTAATTTTTCCTATTCTTATGTACAGTTTGTAAGTAGCCAACAAGAAGTATGACTTGGATAATTAAAACACAAACACAATTTTAAAAATCTTCTAGAAGAATGTACGGGCAACAATAGTCAAGATTAATTTTGATTATGTAGAATCATCAGAGTCATTTGTCCTATCAGCTGTTTAAATAGTAAGACGCAAATCTGTACAAACAGATCAATGGAACCGAACAAACATTTTAGAAAGAAACCATACGCGACGTAACAATTTGGTCTGTGATGCAGGTGGCATCATAGTAGAGTGTGTAAGGGAATAGACTGTCGGGCGTCAGGGGCTGTGTTGCTGGCTGTGCCCATGCTCAACCTTTCTGAGGCTCAGTCCCCAGATCTGCAGTGTCTGAGGCTTAGAGGAAGTGATGTATGCTAATGTGTGTAAAAGGATTTAGCACAATTCCAGGCATGTAGGAAGTACTGATAAGTGGTAGTGGAGATGATTATTAATAAAATCATTAATATTCACTCGATGTATGAAAGATTTTACGTTAAAAAAAAAGGAAGTGCATTCCAGGAGAATTAAATAATTAAATGTAAAAAACTGTCACTACCTTCCAAATTAGTTTAATCATTTTTAAAAACCCATACATTAACATTTAAGTGTCCCCAAATCAAAAGTGCTGAAATTATAGCTTTAAATGCAATTCAACCAAAAAAAAATTTTTTTTGGGAAATGGAATTTGGGCGTCATTAGAAGTCTCCTCACGATGGCTGGACTTTTCCCTTGCAGAATCAATTTGCCTCCCTCCACTCTGATGGAAGTAGGAACTATGTTTCTTGTTTGGAAATTCCTTCTAAGTATCTATTTAGAATTCTGCCATGCAGCCCACCATTTTCTCTCCGTCCCCTGCCTTGTATTTTACATTACCCAACACTCTGCTAAGAGGAGCCATCTCCAGAGACATTATGTGACCTCCTCTACCTGAGATCTAATAACTCTGAGAGTTTTCAGATGTTTAAAGTGTCAGGCACACCATTATCCAAGGAAATATTTTGCCAAGTTTCACAAAATCATTTTCCCAAACACCGACAGTGCTTTGTGAAGGATAAATAAGATAAGTATAGAAAATTGCGGGGACAAAGCAACCATCCAGTGATTCTGCAGATGGATCATTGCCAAAGCCTCCTGAAACCTCGTTTATCTTATTAAAGATAAATTAGCTAGAAATGAGCAAAATGGTTTTGACACAATAACTGTCTTTGGCATATGTTTACTCTGACCTTCAAAAGCACTCTAAGTGTTTTGGAATTTTTTTAAATTTTCTGCTTTTTTCATTAGCTCTTCATGCTCAAGTAACATTACAAATAATTTTGTATTTTACTATTATTTATTGATTCTTCGTCACTTTTTAAATTATGATACTTGTACATTATAGAGAATTAGGAAAATGGAGAGAAGCAAAAAGAGAAGGAAAGTCAGTATTAACCTCATGAAGCAGGTTTAACCATAACCAACATTTTAAGGTATTTCATTCATCTTATTTTTCAGGTATGTACAGACATATAGCAAAATTGGGATTATACAGCATAAAAAGTCTTATCTCCTTTTAAAAGTTAAAGATTATGTAGTAAATTTATTTTTAATCTTTTAATGATATTCAGAAACCTCATTTTTGGAGGTTATCAGGTATGTGCTTGTGTTGAATTACTCTAATTTACCTAAGTGATTTTTTAGACAAAAAGGTTATTTTCAATGTTTGCTATTATATATATAACTTCTTTGTGTAGATCTATCAATACATTTATTTTTGGATTTTTTTATTTTGTCAAGCTAAATTTCTAGAAATGTAATTACTAGTCATAAGATATGAACATTTTGAAGGGTTTTGACATGTTAATTTAGGCTCCCTGTATCTCAGTTTCCTTATTGTAAAATGGGATAACATTAATGCAAACCTCACATGACTGTTGAGAGAATCTAGTAAGACAACTTACTGTAAGATTTTAGCCAATTCTAAAGTAGTATACAGTTTATTATCATGAGTTATTCCATTCCTCTCCTTTCCAATCTGTGCCAAGTGGTTCTCAGGCAGGCTAATCAGCTGCATTCTCCTGTAAGCTTGCTCAGCACAAAGCAGAGACCATTAATAAATTCCTAGGTAGCCAGTGGCTGCTGGGACCCAATACCAGCATTTTATTCCCTTGAAAAGTCCCCGTTGCTTTTGCTCCATTTCCCTACCTGTAGCTATGTGCTTTGTATGTGACCTATAACGACGTGTGATATGCGTGAGCTAAAACAGAGCAGTATGAGGAGTGGTAAACAACTTGCCCATTTTTTGCCATTCCATATCCAAAGGTTCAACCCAGCTCCAAGAAGTTTGTTCCCAAAGCTTCACTGTTCTGTGGAATCATGAAGAGTAACTAATAAACACAGTGTCTTATTTTCAAATGGAAAAACGTAGCTTTCTGAATGTGTTCCTAGAATTCATATTTACAGTCATAGGCACACACACACACACACACACACACACACACACATTCTCTCTCTGTCTCTCTTTCTCCATATACACATATTATATGCATCCCTAATAGGTTCAACATCCAATATCAGGGAAATCTCCTGGGACAAGGCCAGCACATCCAGGTTCATTCCGGATGGCAGCCCGAGTCTGCAGCAGGGACCTGAGAAAACTAACCTAAGAAAGCACTAGCTGAGCCCCCTGAAGGCCCGGAGCTCTCTGACCATAAACTGTCTAAGGGATAATGAGCTTCAAGTCACAAAGTGAAGCAAAATGGAAGAGAAATTCAGGCCAGTTAAATAAAGTTGAAGTGACTGTTATGCTGAGGGACAGCAGTGGCTCACAAGGAGAATCTCATTTCATCGTTAATTTGCATATGGTGAAGATTGATTTTCTACGGCTAATCCAAATTTATGACACATCAGGTGATATTTAAAGGACTCAATGGAGCATTTAATAGCCAAACATTTTTCCTGATTAGTACCCACTTGACCTGGTGGCCCAGAGATGAATGCCGATTACCCTGTCCCCCTCCTCCCTCCAAGTGGCTCTAAGCAGAATAGTTGCCAATCAGGCAGCAGAAAAACACAGCCAGACTGTAGTCCGGTCATCCTGACACTTGGAAGTTGGGAACTCTCGAAGTATGGAAGGGGGTTGGTGGAGGGAACTGATGGGTTTGTTTCTTCAGAAATGGCACTTGTCAAGTACTTTACGGCTTTCACATCCCAGCCTAATTTATGCAGAATATATTTATAGAGCTGTGATTAGATGCTCTCATTTTTCTGATAAATATTCTCAACAATCTTGATAGATACGAGTTCTTAATCCCGTTTGGCAAATCCGAAGACTGAGTCTCAGAGAAGTTAGGTAATCTTTGTCCAGCCACCTAGCTAATGATCGGTGGGGCCAGGATTGAAACTTGGTTCAGGGCTACTCCAAAGCTTAGATGCATTCCAGTTCTGCACTGCTCATTGAAGGTTCCTGGGTCACTG
Organism: Callithrix jacchus; assembly: GCF_049354715.1. Classification (NCBI taxonomy): domain Eukaryota; kingdom Metazoa; phylum Chordata; class Mammalia; order Primates; family Cebidae; genus Callithrix; species Callithrix jacchus. The sequence goes on from NC_133518.1 coordinate 78,619,422, forward strand.
CTTCGGCTGGTGTTGGATCTGGGCAAGAAACTATCCGAAGCCTAGGCCAAGGCAGTGGGGTGAGAGTAGGCAGAGCCAGGCCAGAGGTCTCTGCATACATCTAGATACCACATATCAGAAAATTTTGATCTTGGCTTCATTTCTTTGCAACACTCATCCAGAAGTCTTGAAGAGAATTCACTGGTGGTAGAGTCTGTGCTCATCACCCAGCATTGATATTTCCATTGCTCCATTGTCACGTGTAAGCCTATGAATAGCAACCCTTCTTCAGAAGTGATCTTCCCCAACCTTCAGTTTCACATCAGTCCGGTGGATTCTGTCACCAAGATGGACGTGTTTGTTCTCAGGAAATCCATACAGCCCTGGTTGAAGATTGCAGAAGTGTATTATTTATCTACTGATGCATAAAAAGCACCTATAAAATTTGATGGTTTAACACATCGTCACTGTTGACCCTGTGGGTCAGCAGCCCGGGCTGGGGTCAGCAGGGCTGCTCCTCTGTTGGTTTTCCTGAGGACATTCGTGTGACTGCTGTCAGGCAGTTTCACTGGGGCTGGGTGTTCCAACATGACTCATTCACATGTCTGGCTATTGGTTAAAGCTTTCCTCTGGGCTGGGCTCGCCATGAGCTTGCTCACCCTGCAGCCAGCTGGACTGGGCTTCTCCACAGTGTTCTCAGGTCTCAGGAGGGTGAGGGCAGAAGCTGCCAGGCCACTTGAGGTCCCCGCTTGGAACTCCAACACCACCACTTCTACTGCAATTTATTGTTCAAAGCAGGACAGGAAGCACCCCTATTCAAGGGAGTAGAGACGTAGACTCCACCTCTTTGCCATGAAGCAAAGGCACATGAAAACAGAAGTGGGAGAAATCGGTGACCTTTTTCTGCAGTCTTTCTGAAGGAGAAGCGTAATCCTAGCTGGACAAAGAAGAGGCTTCACCCCAGGTTCTTCCAACTTTAACATGCGCATGATCCCCCTCGGGAACTTGCTACAGTGCAGGTTCTGATTCAGTCCATCTGGTGTGGGATGAGGGTATTTCTAACAAGCTCTCAGCCGGCGCTGATACAACCGGATCACAAACTGCAGTTGGAGAAGCAAGGTTCTAATTACAGACATGGAGTAAGCCCACTCCCTTTTTTCTACTAAGGGCGAGTGCTGGCCTGCCCAATGATGTACTGGTTCTTCCAAGGGTAGAGAGCCATCCAGCCTAAGCCTGCAATTTTAGATATGCAGCCAGCGAACTCAGTCAATGGAGTGTGTATATTACAGGTCCACTTTAAGAACCCAGGTGGCCTGACATGGATCACATACCTGCTGGAATACTTGATTCTGTTAGGTCTGTGTCTGTTGTCTCTGTTTTCCAGTGTGGTTTAGTGACCATGCCGGGGAAGATCCTCAAATGTGAATATCAAAATGTTCACTTTGACTGTAAAAAGTGCCATCATTCCCTTCTACAGGATTTTGAAATTGGATTTTAAATAGTTTGACATTTCGAGCATTATTATAACAGATTGCTTAGGCCAGATGGGTGTTCTCTGAGTTCTTTACCAGAACTTGTAAAACTTGTCTAATTGTATTCAGTCACAACTCTCTCACACTTTAACTGCTCTTCCATTGGAGGCCGTGCGTACCATCATGTCAGGAAGGGGCCCAAGCTTGGGGACAGATGCTCAGGTAACAGAAACCTGGGTTAAAGTCTGGGGCTCTGGCCACTAGGAACCCAGAGTACCTTTCTCTTTCTGAATGAATTGATGATGCAGTTTGTAATACAGCTGAGGCGAGTGTCCTGAGTGTGTGTCTGTTTCTGGCAGATATGGAAGCAATGAAGCCTTTATACACAAGAGTGGCCGATACTTACATTGGCTCATTTGTTTTGTTCACTTGACGCCACCAAGACATTTTATTTTTGTTCTCCTAAATGCTGATCGCCTGGGGGGACACTGAGACAATGCATGCCGTTCTTCTTGCAGTAGTATGGTGCTGCAAATTTGAAAAAATGGTAAAAACACAGACATAGATGATGGGCCACACACGCAGTTATCTTTCTCTCTGAATGAGAACACATACACGTCAGGCATTGGGTCAGCACCAAGAGACACTCGTTTGTTTTTAACGGTTGCCCACTTGCCTTTCGAAATGGAGGATGAAGTATGATACAGTTAGATAAAGAGAAGAAAAAGTTCTAGTTACTAGTGAATAGAATGCTAGCATTCCAAAAAATCACGGAAATCAGTGACTACGAGCCTCTTTACAAATAGGGAATCTGGGGCCCAGACAGGTGACATGACTTCCGTGAAGCCACGGAGCTTGCCCCCGTCGTCCTAATTCACTCTATAGACTCCAACAAATCACGAAGGAGGCTTTACACTCCCAAGCTGCTGTCATGCTACGGTCCTGCTTCTAAGATTTCTTGCTGGAAACTTCTGGCCTTGTATTTGGGATTTTCCAAGTCATTTGTTCAAAATCATGAGTCTGATAAAAACTCTATTTTCCCCTTATGGCCTGTTCCATTCTTCCCTGGAGGTTTCTCGTTTCACACTATCACATTTTTATTAAAGTCACGCTGACAAATGAGGGAAATAAAACTCTTCTGAGGGTTCCTTTCCACCAAAAGTCCTCTCTCTTCTTTGCTCTATTAAAGAGAAAGGACAAGAAAAGCCTCGTATTATACCACTCAGTAGGCTTTCCGGAATTATACGTCAAATTGGTTGCTTCTCTGAGGGTCCGTCAGGGTTTGTGGGGGAGGAAGGTGAAGAAATTTTGTGTGCAATGCTGGACACCTTATATATTTAAGACCATTTAATCCTTGCAACGACTTTCCTCTATTTTACGGGGAAAGTTGAAGTCGGGTAGTTAAATAGCCTGCCCAAGATTTCTCTGTTAGTTGCTTTAGAACCCAGATCTCCACACTCTGTCTTTGTTCCATACAGTCATTCTCAAATGTTTGTCCAGGCTGAATTAGAATCAGTGTGGAGATTTTCAAACAAATTCTCAGGATTCACCCTCTTATAAATCTTATAAATCTGAGTTGGGATTCAAAAATTCTGTTACATATCTTGGTTTCTATTTTATTTTCTATTTTTATGTCTGCATGTATCTCTGTCAGTTAGTACTTGACACATAATCAGTTGTCCTAAAAAGTTTAGTATACACATTATTTAGCTCATGACTCTGTGACTGGGGAATTGGGGCTATCCTCAGCTGGGTGGGCTCTCCTGCTGGTCTTGCTGGGTTCGCGCATCCATGGCTGCTGCCAGGTTGACTGGGGACTGGCTGGTCTATGATGGCCTCAGCTGAAACAGTTGGTATTTGCTCCATTTGGTCTGTCACCCTTCAGCAGCTTAGCCCAGGCTTTTTACATGGTAGCAGTACCAGGAGTCCCAGCAGCGAAAGAGGGCAAGTCCCAGTGCACAAGCAATTTTCTTTATTTATTTTTTATTATTTTTTTAAAGACAGGGTTTCACCATGTTGGTCAGGCTGGTCTTGAACTCCTGACCTCAGGTGATCCGCCTGCCTTGGCCTCCAAAGTGCTTGGATTACAGGCGTGAGCCATTTTCAAGCATCTGCTTGTATCGCCTTCGCTGCTGTCTCACTGACCATGGCAAGTCAAGTGACCAAACCTGGAGGCAACGTGGGCACTACACATAGGCAGGGATGCGGGGAAGCCAATTCTTGTGACCATCTTCACAACCAGTATGTATCTCGAGATAAATACAGATATTTGCTGAACATGCATGGAGATGACAGCTAAAGCAGTACGGAAGGCGTGGAAGTGTGCATGACTTCGTCTAGCCCCTTCCTCATAATCCTGCTCTCCAAAGGATCCTACTTTTTACTCTGCTTTCAGCTAGTCGTATATAACTGTTTTACTGTTACTCAACAATTTGAAAAAATATAGTTGTGTGAGTAAAGTTCACTCACAGAGTCAAATTCTTCAGTAAGTTTGTTACAAACAACAGCAGCTTCCTTCTTATTTTGTTCCCCTCAGAGGCAAATAGTTTCCATTCTTCTGGTTGATTCTTTCGTTAGTCACCTGCATATTACTAAGAATTCTTTTTTCTGTCTTTAGTTTTCAACTGTTTAGTATCTGTTGTTTTTCTCCAGCCCTCTTCTGCCTCACCTCTGCCCTTATCAAACCACACACGCTTTGCACCTCCTTCTTCTGGGTGAAGCCGTCTTAGAACTTTCTCTCCTGCCAGCCTGGGATTCAGCTGTCTCAGGTCAAGTGAGAGTCAGTCCCCATCCATTTGCTTCCAGCTTCCAACATTTTTCTCTTTCCTTTTGTTGTTATGGGTTTTTGTCTGTAAAAAGCCCCTTTAGTGTTGTTTTGTTGGGATTTCAAGACAGAGTAAAAATATATCCTTGTTCTCAGTGTGTCATCTTGATCTAGAAGTCCTACAGTATTTTTTTCCTGATTTGTCAACATCAAGAAATGTCTGTTGACGCTCTACTTGGAAAGGCCAGCATTTTAGGTCATTTATACTATCCCTTTCACCCCTTCTATTCCTTTCTATTTGGTTATATTTTTATTTTTATTTTATTTATTTGTGTCAGATCCTAGGTGGTAAGGACAAAGCAATAAAAAAAGATAATCAAAGTCCCTGCACTCTCAGACTTTACACTCTAGGAGGGCAAACAGAATCTAAATTATATATACCTACATGCACATGCAGTTATTACAAACATAAAATATAATGTATGAAACCATAAACATACAAAATTTATATATAGATTCTGGGCCTTCTACAGCTGAAGTCTTGTGTCTTTCTCTAGCTCTGAAAAATACCTTCGATTGCTTTTAAAATAATTTTCTCCCATATATTTTCTGTTTTCTCTTTCTAGATTTTTACGTGATGGACGTTGCGCCTCCTGGTTAGACCTTTCTCCTGTTTCAGCCCTGCCACCAATTGCTGCCTCATCCCCCTTCTCTCCCCTGCTCCATCTCTCTCTCACTTTACATCCTAAGACGTTCTAAATTACAGCTCCGGCAATGCATGTTTAATGTAGTAATTATATTTTTAATTTTCATAATTGTATTTATGAACTTTTGTGAACTATTTCTTATTTTCTTATTGCTCCTTTATATAGCTGTGTGCCCTTGTTTAAATGGACGCAGTAGCCACTCAACTTTTTCTGGGAGGAAATTAGATTTCTTGAAGGTTTTCTTCTCCTCCAAAAGTGATTTCTGCTTTCCTGGGGTCACTCGTTCCATTTGTTCATATTGGCCCGTCTCCTTTGTCTCACTTGTTTGCTTCAACACCTGCTGAATCTTGGTAGCCCTGTCACATTTATGAATGAATAACTTTGGCAATTAATATGGGGAAGTGGTTGGAGTTTTCTCTGTTATTTTATTTTATGGGACAGAGTCTCACTCCGTGGCCCAGGCTGTGGTTCAGTGGCTTGATCACAGCCTGCTGCAGCCTTGACCTCCCAGCCTCAAGCAATACTGTTGTATTAACCTCCTGAAGAGCTGGGAACCACAGGCACATGCCACCATGCCTAGCTAATTTTTGTATTTTTCGTAGATATGGACTTTCTCCATGTTGTCCAGGCTGGTCTTGAACTCCTGGGCACAAGTGATTCACCTGCCTCAGCCTCCCAAAGTGCTGGGATTACAGGCATGAGCCACCATGCCTGGCCTTTCTCTACCTTTTTTAATGTTCATTTTTATTATATGTTGCCTGTGAGTAGACCAGATACACAAACCAGAGACCTTCACTTCAAGGGGTCCAGCAGGTTAGGTGAGCACTTAATGTCCACTGAGATGCCAAGACAAAAATGAGTCCATCCCAAAGATGCAGCCTCTCAGTCAGATGTCTAGGTAGGCATGCTGTTCATTAATTTCGAATCCTTCTCCTAGGACTGAGCTCTGACACAATACATGTTCAGGGCAAGGGTCATCTGAGGGAGGGATCCCTTGTAGCTGGCTTGGCTATGGAAGTCATGGAGGAGGTAGTGTTTAAGCCAGGATTCTCTAGGCCAGGATGTATCAGTTAGGAATCTTGTGTTACGTACAACAGGAAACATCACTCAAAAATTTATTGACTCAAGTAACAGAAGTCTTGAGTTAAGATGGCCTTCAGGGTTGACAGATCCAGTGGCTCAGCAGTCCCACGGAGGAGTTTCCTCTCTTCTATTCTTACTGCCTGCACAGTGCTGACTTTGTTCTCAGGCTGGATGGCTGCTGGGTGGCAGCAGCAGGTGGTGCTTTTGTTTCCCCTTTTGTGTCCAGTGGGTGAGAGGCAATGGTTTCGCCTCCATGTTTCAAGCAAGAGACCTTAGTTCCCATCAAGAGGATGGCTTACATCACATGACCACTCCTGGACCAATGACTGGGGTCAAAGGGTATGATGTTCTGGTTGTTCTGAGTCAACCAGGGCCTGCCCCCAGTGCTGGATGGGGGGAGTCAGCTTCCTGGAGTGGGAGGGTGGATAACTGAACAAGACTGTGGGCACTGATAGGGCAGAGAGTGGGTGCGGGAGAGGCAGCCGGCAGTATCCACTGCAGCAGAAAACAGCAGTTGAGGCAAGGCGTCAGTAGGAAGAGAGGGCTGAGGCTGAGCAGCGTAGTCTGAGTTTGGGGGCTACTGAGTAACCCAATGTGACTACATAAAACGTAGAGTAGAATCTTTAGACCTAGTTTACCTGGAGTATGACTTTCCTCTCTAGGTCTTTAATTTGTTTTCCACAACTCTTCAGATTAGAAGCTGTCATGCTTGAGTCAGCATCTCAATAACCCCACTGGACAGGCTCAGGAGATCTGCCAGTCTCATGCAATTACATGCAAAGCTGGATGTGTTTGCACATGTTTCTGGTACATGACAGAAGGCTGGCAGCCTCTCGCCTTCTTGCTGATCAGCCTATCCTGATTCCTGTGATTCCTGTCCACCTGTATCCTGGACACAAACAATTACCTCTTTCTTCCTGCTTCTGTCAGTTTCTATGGACTTGACCTATATGTACTTGATCCTTTCATATTCGTTGACTTTTAAACCAATAAGGAAAGGACAGACGGTTAATAAATGGAGCTGGGATGCCTAGCTAAATATTTAGAAAAGATAAGCCTTGCAATTTCTACACAAAAATCGATTCCATATGGTGTATGAGAATAAATGTAAAATGTTTTACCAAAATGTACTAGGAGAGGTTATATTTGAATAACAATGTAATTTTTTAAGTATGAAAGGAATTCCTTAACATAAGCTCAAGGGCAGTTATCTTAAAAGAAAATTATGTAAGGATTAAAAACCTCTGAACATCAAAAAGTAACATAAAAGATTAAAAAGCAAATAAACTAAAAAAATATGAACATGTGTGGCCAAGGATTAATATAATTAATCTATAAAAACATCCTTATAAATCAATAACAAAAGAAGAATTCTCCAAAGGAAACATGGGCTGAGACATGAACAGTTAGTTTACAAAAGATGAATTACAAAGTACTAAAAAAATGTAAAAACCTATTTTACTTATAACAGAAGTAAGCAAATGAAAACAATGAGATTTTTCTTTAAAATTATAACAGTCAATAAAAGAAAACTATAAGGAAATTAACCAGGGTATAGTCTACTGATGGCATTTAAATTAGCACCACATTTTTTAGATTGCCATGGTATTTTTTAGCTTATAAAACCATAAAGTAACAAAAACCTTAAAAATGTGTTTTTTGATTTAGCAATTTCATGTTTGGAAATTTAGTCTAATAAAATAGTCACATAGACAAAAATGTAGGTTCAAGGATATTTATCATAATGCTCTTTGTTTAATGAAGAATGGAAACATTCCACTGTTGAATGAACGCATGTCGATTGAAGAACTTACGGCCTGCTTTTACGGTGAACTGTTGTGGCCATTACAAATAACTTTAAAGAATTATGTCCAAAAACATGGAAATATGCTGAAATACATTATTAAGAATGGGGGCCATGGAGTAGAAGTACCAGGATCCCTCTCTTACAATATGTATTTATGTACAAAGATACACAGAAAATTATCTTCTAAGCAACACTGTCCGACAGAAATAGAATGCAAACCACAAATATGTTTTTATATTTTCTACTGGCCACATTAAAAAAGGTAAAAAGAAACTAATATAACAAATAATATGTTTTATTTAACCCAATATATTCATAAAATTTTAATTTCAACATGTATTCAGTCCTAAAATTATTAATGGGATATTTTACATCGTTTTTGCATATTAAATCTTTAAAATCTGATGTGTATTTTCATCTTACAACACATTTCAATTCAGACTGGCCACATTTCAAGTGCTTAATAGCCATGTGGGACTACTGGTTACTAATTTGGAGAGGGCAGATCTAGAATTATACTCACCAAGCTGTGAATAGCAGTTGGAACAATTAGTGTCCTTTTCTGTTGTTTTTTTTTTTTTCTGTTATTTTGTATTTTCTGGAATAATTGTGGATTACATTTTTAATAGGAAAAAAATGAGCAAAGAAACTTCTCTATTTGCAGAAAAGGAGTAAAAAATAAGAATTTCAACATCAGACCAAGTGGAAGCAGAAAAGGGAGTACACTACATTGATTACATACTCCCAAAGAGTGGGACAGAGGTTCCGCAGTACTGCACACCCCATGAGGGTGCTTAATTATTTCAGGGAGACTGGAATTTTGTTCAAGTAAAACTACTGATTTTAAAAGTGGCTATCACCGAAACTTTGGAATCACAGTAATTCTACAGACGTGTGATAAGAAAAACATTTGAAACCTTCCTACATGTGGACGGTAATCTTTTTTTTTTTTTTTTGAGACGGAGTTTCGCTCTTGTTGCCCAGGCTGGAGTGCAATGGCGCTATCTCGGCTCACCGCAACCTCCGCCCCCTGGGTTCAGGCAATTCTCCTGCCTCAGCCTCCTGAGTAGCTGGGATTACAGGCATGCGCCACCATGCCCAGCTAATTTTTTGTAATTTTTAGTAGAGACGGGGTTTCACCATTAGGCCAGGCGCGGTGGCTCAAGCCTGTAATCCCAGCACTTTGGGAGGCCGAGGCGGGTGGATCACGAGGTCAAGAGATCGAGACCATCGTGGACGGTAATCTTAAATGAAGAGTTGGAAGAATCCTGTAATACACCTGTCCATTAAGCCAGATTGGTGGGTGGAATTATTCCAGAAGAGATAACATAAAAATCGAATCATTATTCAATTACAATTTCAATTATTCAAATCTCTTCATAGCATGTATACTTTAAATGAAGAGCTAGAAATAGCTTATTCAGTCATTAGGATACACATGCAACGTAGATAGTGATTCCCCTCCAGCTGTAACCCTGTGAAACCCATCAAGGGGCCCACAAGAAACAAAGTAGGTAAGCTGAGGAACTAACAGCACTCTTGTAAGGAAGCTTGTTTTACCAAGTTTAGGCCTGCCAGTTAATTTTCTTTAGCTATCCCAAGGGTTAAAGATAAACAGGCTGTAAATTCTGTATTTTATTTGCTGGTGCCTCCACAGTTCTAGCAGAGGACCTACTGCATGATCAGAGATTTACTAATTTACCTGATAACACTATTTAGTGAATATTTATTGCATGTCATGCCCTGTTATGATTGAAATACATCAGAGAACAGACAAGACAAAAATCCCTCATTCTAGTGAGGTGAAATAGACAGTAAACAATATAAATAATAAATAAGTAAATTGCATAATATGTTACAAAGTGGTAAATGCCATGAAAAAATAGAGGTGAGGGCCGGGTGTGGTGGCTCAAGCCTGTAATCCCAGCACTTTGGGAGGCCGAGGCGGGTGGATCACAAGGTCAAGAGATTGAGACCATCCTGGTCAACATGGTGAAACCCCGTCTCTACTAAAAATACAAAAAAATTAGCTGGGCATGGTGGCGCGTGCCTGTAATCCCAGCTACTCAGGAGGCTGAGGCAGGAGAATTGCCTGAACCCAGGAGGCGGAGGTTGTGGTGAGCTGAGATCGCGCCATTGCACTCCAGCCTGGGTAACAGGAGCGAAACTCCATCTCAAAAAAAAAAAAGAAAAAATAGAGGTGAGTACACACTCACGTTCACTGTAACATTATTAGCAATAGTTAAGAGTTAGGTTGCTTTCTAAGTGTGTATTGATGGATAGATGGATAAACAAAACAGAATTCCAGGATCAAGGTGCCAATACATTCAGGGCCTAGTGAAGGCTTGCTTTCTGCTTCTAAGATGGTGCCTTTCAGCTATGTCCTCACATGGCAGAAGGGGCAAACACTGTGTTCTCACATGGTGGAAGGGCAGACAGCTCCCTTAAACTTCTTTTATAAGGGTATTAATCCTATCCATGAGGGCAGGACCCTCATGAGAATCATTTGCAAAAGGCTCCACTTCTTAATACTATCACATTGGGTGTTAGAGTTCAACATATAAATTTTGGGGGAAATACCAACAAGCAGATCAAAGCATTCCAGCCCCCTGAGTTTAGTCCTTCCAACATGCAAAACACATTTGTTCCATTGCAGTAGCCCCAAAAGTCTTAATTTATTTCAACATCAAGGCGAAAGTCTAAACTTCAGAGTCTCATGTCACTATCACCTACATCACATTTGAGTGAGACTCAAAGGTGTGATTTATCCTGAGGCAAATTCCACTCCAGCTGTGAGTCTGTGAAATCTCGCAAGTTATGTGCTTCCAGACTACAAGGTAGAATAGACACAGGAAAGGCGTTTTCATCCTAAAAAGGAGACACAGGAAAGAAGGGAGGGATAACGGGTCCCAGCCAAATTTAAAACTCAGCAGGGCAAGCATTAAATCTCAAAGTTCCATAATAATCTCCTTTGGCTCCATGTCCCACTTTCTGGACACACAGGTGGGGCTTGGTCTCCCAGGGCTCTGGGTGGCCCTGTCGCCATGGGTTCCTGGGTGCGGCAGCTCTCATAGATTGGTTTTGTATCTGCCATTCTCCCAGGCTGGAGTTGCACATTGGTGGCTTTGTAGTCCTGGGGTATTGGGAATAGCCCTGACCCCCATGGCTTCACCAGGCATTGTCTTGGTGGGGACTTTCTCCAGGTCTCCACTGGATATTGTCCTAGTCGGGGTTCATTACAGTGGTTCCACCCTTGCTGTGGTTCTCTACCTGGGCCTTGAGGCTCTTTGGCGCATCCTTCCTTCCATCCCCTCACAGCTCATGCACCCGGTGCCCTGGTGGAGACGGCACCTCAAAGGTGCTGCCAAGGTTTACCATCTGTGCTTTCTGGAAGGGCTGGACAAGCTGCACCTGCTTGAGTCACAAGTGGAGTGGCCAAGGGGTGCTGCACTGTGGCTGGGGGAGTGGAGCCTTGAAATCATCTTTTCTCAAGGCCCTGGCACTCTGGGCCTGCGATGGGGAGGACACCCCTCAAAGAGCTCCAGAATGCTTTTGAGGTTGTTCTTCCATTGCCGTAAAGAAGAGCACTAGGCTTCTGCCCACCCATATTAATCTCTTTATCGGATGGTCACTTGGCCACGCCCTTGTGTTATCTCCCAAACACCCCTTTCCGTTCTTTACCATATGGCCAGGCTGAGAATTTTCCAAATCTTTAAGTTTTGCTTCTCTTTTGATTATAAATTCGCTCTTTAACTTTCTTTCTTTCTTCTTCCATTTTACTGTAAGCAGTCAAGAGCAGCCATGCCACACCCCCAATACTTTACTTAGAGATTTCTTCCGCCAACTATTCTATTTCAGCACTCACAAGCTCTGCCGTTCACAAAACACTAAGACGTGAATAAGATTCGGCCACGTGATACCTGATCCTTTATAACAAGGATGGCTTTTCCTCCAGGTTTTAATAACTTTTTTTAATTTCTGTCTGAGACGTCATGAGAACAGTGCTTACCAGCCACGTTGCTGCAGACACTCTAATCATGACCTTTTCGGTAATCTCCATGAAGACTGACTCATCCTCCATCACCCTCTTCTTTTCCCTGAGCCCTCCCACTAATCACCCTGAACCCTCTGTTCACAGCAATGCAGGCTTTGTTCAGCTGCACCACCAAACTCTCAGTCTCTACTCATCACCCAGTTCTGAAGCCTTTCCTACATTTTCACATTTTTAGGGCTTGTTATAATTGCACCCCGCTTCTCAGCACCAATTTCTGCCTTAGTTCAGACTGCTATAACAAAATATATTAGATTGAGCAATTTACAAACAACATAAAGTTATTGCTCACAATTCTAGAGGCTGGAAGTCCCAAGCTCAGGGCACCAGAAGATTCAGTGTCTGGTAAGGTTTCACTCTGCTTCATAGATCTTGCCTTCTGGCAGTGTCCTCACATGGCCTAAGGGCAAGGCAACTCCCTTCAACCTTTTATAAGGACACAAATCCCATTCTTGAGGGTGGAGCCTTCATGATTTAACCTCTTCCCCAAAGGACCCATCCCTTGATACCCTCACACTGCACATTAGGTTTCAACATATGAACTTCAGGGGGACACCAGCATTCAGACCGTAGTGCAATGGGATGTCATGCAGCCTTAAAAAGAAGGGAGATTCTGACACACACCACAGCCTGGATCAACCAAGACAAATACGCCAAGTGGAATCAGCCAGACACCAAAGAAGGAGTACTCTATGATGCCACTCATAAAATACCTGGAGTAGTCAAATTCGTAGAAACAGAGAGTAGAACGATGGTCACCAGGGCCGGAGGGGGAGGAAGAGGGGAGCTGCTGTTTTTTAAGCACAGAGTTTCCGTTTTGTAAGATGAAAGCGTTCTGAATATTAGTGACACAGCAATGTGAGTTAGCTCACACTACGGAGCTATACACTTAGAAAGGGTTAAAGGTGGTATATTTTATGTTAAGCACTTTTTTACTGCAATTTTTAAAAATGTGAAAAATAGTAGGACTGGGGCGCTGAGGGCAGGGGGTTCAGGGAGGTCTCAGTGTTAAGGGAGTGGTTAGGACAGGCCGCACTCTGAAAGTAACACTTCAGTGAAGATGGGAAGGAAGAAGGGGATGGCCACATTGGCTGTCCGGAGGATGTTAATTCCAGGCAGAGAGAACAGACAATGCAAAGGAGAAGCCTCGGCCTCATGTATGTGAAGAAGGGCAAGGAGGCTGATGTAATTGGAGAGGGGTGGGAGGAGGGGGAGGGAGATGAGGGCCATCGGGTGACACCCGAGGGCCCTATACACCCCTGTAAGGATGCTGGCTTTGTGTCTGAGATGGGAGCCATCAGAGGGTCCTTACTGAGGGGTGACATAATCTGACTTAGGTTTACAGGGATTCCCTCTAACTAGGGGAAAGGGTAGAAGCTGGGAAACCATTTAAGAGGCTGTTAGAATGGTAAAAGAAAGAGATGAATGAAGAAACAGATAAATAAGCAGAAACCATAAAATTAGGGAATGCTGAAGCTGTTATGTATTATTGTGTAGTGAAGAATTAACTTCACCCAGTGCAAGTTCTGGCCTTGTCTTCAGCCGCTAGAAGCTAATCTCTAGGTCCCTTGAATATCTTGTTTGGTAGAAGTATTTTTGTTTGCCAGGGGCTTTTAGCCACTGGACAGCCTAATAATCCAATATGGTGGGGACTTTGGCTCATGCTATATCAGTTCTGATCTTTTTCCAGCCTCAGTTTAAGAACTGGAAACTAAAACTTCTAGTCCCAGTCTCCAGGAGAGGAAGACGCACTAAATGTCAGCTAACATGGGCAGTGTGTGATCAAGCCCCAGTACAAACACTGGACGATGGAATTCGGTTCAGCTTCCCTAGCTGGCAGTACGCCGGGGTATTATTACTAATTGTAGTTGGGCGGAGGTCACATTTTCAAGGACTCCACGGGAGATGACTGGCAGTTTTCTGTTTGAGACCCTCCCCGATCTCGGCCCTGTGTATCTCTTCCTTTGGCTTGTTCTGACTTGTATCCTTTTGCTATAATCAAACTATAATTGGAAACAGCTCTTCCCTAAGTTCTGTGAGTAGTTCTAGCAAATGCTCATGCCTGAGAAAGTCGGTGGGTGGGGAGCCTTGATTTGTAGCCAGTTGGCCAGAAGTGAGGGCGGCCCTGAAGATCTCGACTTGTAGCTGCTGTCTGAATTGTTGCAGGCGTGGTAGTTGTGTTGGAAGACCATGCCCGTAACTTTTGGCAAACTCCTTGCAGTTATGTATTTCATTACGGTGGCTACTGAACTATATCATATGCATTCTTCACAGAGTTTCACTTCAAATTACAGTCCATAGGCAAAATATGGCCCACTGTCTTACTTTTGCAAATAAAGTTTTATTAGAAAACAGCCATGTTCATTCCTTTATGTGTTGTCTGTGGGTACTTTCATGCTGCAACAGCAGAGCCAAGCAATTGTGGCAGAGATGATACCGTCTGCAAAGCCTAAAGTATTTCCTGTCTGGCTCTATATATAAAAAAAAATTGCCAGCTCCTGCTCCTGACCTGGACCTGACCCTGACCTGGGAATTGGGAGTATGAACTCAGAGGGCCACCAAATTTGGGCGTTGTCTTCCACAGGACAACATTGTCCTGATGGCTCATACAGGACAGGGAAAGTGATACATAGTCATGGCTTCAGGAAAGGAGGGCAAATTGCTAGTGAAGTGTGGCACTGTTGCTCTATTAAGGCAAAATGCCAGCTCTCAAAGGTGGCTTCCACCTGGACCTCTGTCATCAGAGTATATCCTACGGCCAGGCGCCGTAGCTCATGCCTGTAATATCAGCACTTTAGGAGGCCGAGGCAGGTGGATTACTTGAGGTTGGGAGTTCAAGACCAGCCTGGCCAACGTGGTAAAACCTTGTCTCTACTGAAAATATAAAAATTAGTTGGGCATGATGGCACATTCCTATAACCCCAGCTACTTGGGAGGCTGAGGCAGGAGAACTGCTTGAACCCAGGAGGTGGAGGTTGCAGTGAGCCGAGATCACAGCACTATACTCCAGCCTGCGTGACAAGAGTAAGACTCCATCTGAAAAAAAAAAAAAAAACCAAAAAACCTATCTCTCTCCTCTCTCTCTCTCAACATATATATATATATTCCATAGAAGAGAGGAAATTGATCCCCATGACACACATCTCTAATTTTAGGCTTAACATTGATGGTGATTTACATTAAATGTTCTACAAATCTTGCCAACAACTAAGATAATAGGTATTCAGTTCTTTTAAACAATGCCAGCTGGAGCCACTGTGTCTGAAGATTGGCTCAAATTCCATTCTGAATCCTGTAGAAAGTGGATGCCAGCCTGATACTTCTGCCGGGACTATGGAAGTTATGTCCCGAGGGCCACTGACACCGAGCTCTGGCCTCTGCTGATAGTCCTGTTCTGGGCCCCTCTTCCCACCCACGTCTGTTGTTCCCAGCCTGCCTCCCTGAACCATGGCTGACACTCATCCACTTCTAGACTCACGGAAGGCCGTTTCAGGTTTGTGAGACTTTGCTGAAAGGAAAGACAGACAGAGAACCTGACGTGGCAGTCAACATCAGCAACTTACAGGTAAACACTGCAGCACGACAGTTCCCAAACTGTGTGTGGGACGCCTTGAGATGTTGGCAATGCTATGAGGGCACTGGGCGTGGTGGCTCGTGCCTTTTGAAATCCCAGTACTTTGGGGTTTTCGCCATGTTGCCCAGGCTGGTCTCGAACTCCAGCGCTCAATCTACTGAGGAGCTCGAGATGAGCCTGGACAACATGGCAAAACTGCATCTCCAACAGACACAAAAATTAGCCAGGTGCGATAGTAGCACGTGCCTGTATCCCTAGCTACTTGGGAGACCGAGGTAGGAAGATGGCTTGAGCCCCAGAAGTAGAGGTTATGGTGAGCTGAGATGGCACTACTGCATTCTAGCCTGGGCGACAGAGCCAGACTTTGTCTCCAGAAAAGCAAAGAGAAGAAATGCTATGAGGTATTTCATATTTCAAGGTAAACAAAGCGATGCTCAGTGTCTGTCAGGTACTCACTGGCTCAAAGGAGTTCCCTGTTCCAACAGCAGATTGCGCTGCACCCTCGCGGTGCTATCTGTGAAATCTGAATGTTCAGGGTCACTGAGGTAAAAGGCAAGCACTGAGTGAAAGTCAACACGGAACAGGAAGTGAGGGTGGGGGTGTCCAGTCCGAGTCCAGGGTTTCAGAAGTGTGCACATCCAGGGTACACGCAGCTGATTAGTAAGTCACTGCGGTTATTTAACAGTAAAATAACATTACTGGGATTTGAATTTGCATTATCATTTCAAACTACAATTGTTCAGACATATGAAGCTGGTTGAGTTTGCTACTTAATAAAGGAATTGTCCTTTCTTGTGGCCCAGGGGACACTATGGAAAACTGTCAGAGACACCAAGGGAGCAGTGAACCAAGAAAGTTTGGGAGCGGCTGTTACAGTAATGAATGCCGTTGGAGAAGAGGCACTGGGTCATTTCTACCGCGTAGGTGCCAGCTCCTGGCTAAGGGGCTTGGCGTTTATTTTCTCTTTTTTGCTGGGTTCCTCTTTCCCGGCTGCTGTTTGCTTCCCATGCAGAACCTTTTAGTCATCTTCCCTGTTTCTCTGCCTCCTTTCAAAGTGTGCCCTCAGGGCGCTGCTCCCTTCTACCCTCCAGCGACTTATCAATGTATTTCCCTAAACAAAGACAATTTCCTCTCTCAAAAAAATTCTTTTACCAGCAATTAAAAAAAAAAATTCTTCCTCTTCTACTATAAATCGCTGTGCTGTGGGAGAAGAGCCTTGAATCACCAGAGCATGCACACTCAAGAACAGGGGGAAAGGAAGATCAAATCAAAGGCAAAATTGCTGAGTAAAGGCAGAGAACAGGCCTCGGAAAAAGTTGATTCCTCACAGTTTTACTGTGACCACAAGCTGTGCGCCCAAAACACATTTAAATCTGTCCAGAGTCCAAATGCAGAGCCTATAACAGATGAAATATTTTTCCTTAACTCTGTAAAAGTGAGTGTTTTCTAACCTCAAAAGGCAGGATTTTACACCGTGGGAATGCTCTGTTTCCTCCTGCAATTAAATATGCTGGTAAAGGCTGTGAGAGCAAAGGCTGGCAATTCAGTCCAGCAGGCGTGTCTGTTTTCTCAAACATTTTAATGAAACTTTTCTTGGTCAACACCTTTGGATTTTGAGCATATACACACCAACCAGTCCTTGCCTTGCTTTATCCTTTATTCCATTCTTATTTTGGAAGAACATTAGACAACTTTGCTAGTCCGGGAGGGTTTGGGGAAAACAGCTGATCCTGTTATGAGAGCGGATTGGTCCTGGCAATTATGAAGCCCTGACTGCACTGAGGTCCGATGAACGTAATATCCGTGTTCTCCCCACCTCCGGCTCGCGGCAGCAGTACCCTCTTCTACATCCATCACTGTCTCATGCCTGACAGAATGACAGGCACACAAAGTCATTCCTTACTGCAGTAGAAATCTCTCACCCAAACAGGTTTTTGGTAGTTACTCTGCCACATCTCTGGCCAACAGGCTCCTGTAAAATGGGTTCTACGTTCTGCTCTGCTTCACAAGAACCACTTGTTTCCGGGTTTCTTTGCGTTTATTTGCATTAACCTCCGTGGCAAGCAGGACCTCTGCACTGTTAACAGCACTCTGAGAGGCCATTTACATAAGCCTTTCATTTACGTAATGCATAGACTTAATGGATGAGGGTGAACGTGGCATTCTTGGTGCTTCTGTTGGGAATGCTTGCTTGGAATTACTTCTGGTTCATCAATCTGAAGGACCCAAGATCTCCTGAAATTTTGGGTGAAAAGTCCATGTTTTATTTCCTATCCTAATGTGTCTAGAGATCTCAATCTGATCTTGACCAAGCATTTTTCTGCAAATGACTCCTACTGTTTCAGGCACCAGACTAACTGCTTATAGTAATTCTTCTCCAAACATGGCCACCATCAATTCCTTCCCCTCCTGGATGCACATGTTTTTCCTCATTTGAAAATATGAAGCTTATTTCTCCTTCCCCTGAATCTAGGCTGGCCCTTAGAGTTTCTCGGACCAATGAACATTGGTCTAGATGACACTATGCTGGTTCCAGGTCTAACCTTTAGGAAGGCTGGAACTTTCTGCTTCTTCTCTCTTAGGTGCCAGTTGCCAAGTAGGGTGACCAAATACTCTGATACTACCATGCTGTATGAAAGCCCAGTTAAGGCTGGGTGCGATGACTCCTGCCTGTAATCCCAATACTTTTGGAGGCCAAGACAGGCTTGAGCCCAGAAATTCAAGAGCAGCCCAGAAAACATAGTGAGACCCTGTCTCTACAAAATATGAAAATAAAAAAACTTGCCAGATGTAGTGTGCACTTGTATTTCCAGCTACTTGTGGAGCTGAGGTGGGAGGATCACTTGAGCCCAGGAGGTCAAGGCTGCAGTGAGCCATAATCATATGACTGTACTCTAGCCTGGGTGACAGAGCAAAACTCTGTCTCAGTAAACATGAGCAGGAAAGAAAAAGAAAGCCCAGTTATCGAATGGAGAGGTCTCACACACACACATACACACCCTCACACACATACACACATACACACACACACACACATACACACACACAGAGCAGCATCTTGAATGTTTCAGCCCCAACATCTGCCACACAGAGGAGAAGAACCACTCAGCTGAGCCCAGCCCAGATGGCAGAATTTTGAGAAATCATAACCATTGTTTTAAGTCACTAAGTTTTGGAATGAATGGTTATATAGTAGGAGATAACTGAAACAGTGCTTAATAAATAATATTTAAATTAATAAATATAGCAGTCAACCCTGTTAGGTATGAACCACTCTCCACATTTCACAATTGAGGAAACTGAGGTTTTAAGAATTACGTGACCTGCCGGATGTCACACTGCTAGTAAACGGCTGAGCTGACACAGGATCCCAGGCTGTCTGATTTCAGTCTTCTCACTTACCAAAATATGCTCATGCCTCTCCACAGAGAATCAGGTCTCCCATGTATGTGGTATACAATAGTGGTGTCCTTTGTTCAAAGGACACATGTGAAAATGCTTGGATTAACAGATGCTAGTGGCTCCTGACTACCCCTTTCCTTTATGGTTCCCTAAAGAAGCCCCTATGTCAGGCTTTTTGCAAAGAGAGATGGTGGCTGTGTGAACCAGGTCTGGGAATGACAGCTGCCGACAGGAACGAGAGGACAATAGGACAGCTGGGAAAGGAAGTGGCATTTGTTGAATAGCTGCCATGTGCTGCGATCTGTACATGACTGACTAATCCTCAGGCAACCTAATAAGGGCAGCATAATTACCTCTGCTTAACAGATGAGAAATCTGAGACAGAGGGAAGTTAAGGAACTTGCCCAAAGTCACCTAGAAGTAAATAGCAAAGATGGGATTTGACTTCAAGTCTATCTCTCCAAAATCTGGAGTCTTTCTGAGTTAACCAAACCAAAGCCCTGGACTTACACCAGTTGTATAAGATTGAGATTTGAGATTTTTACGGTTGGAGGTAAGGAAGTTTTCAGGTTTTAAGCTCTGTCAATGTACTAATTTTGCCATAACAGAAAGCCAACCTGGGGGTAAAAACAGAGGAAAAGCAACAACAATGGGAACTAATTAAAAGACAGATCTGTGTGGGAAAGCAAAGTAAAACAGAAAGAACTCCTGAGTGCAGCCGTCTGAGCTCACCAGGCATGGGAGGGTTGCTGCTGCACCAAAGGCCTGGGCCTCAGACAGCGGGGCTTACCCTCACCACAGCATCCTAGTGCGCACACAGAATAACACCCACTTCACTCCTCTGTATCAGACACCTACGGCAGAGACTGCCGATTGCTGTAGTGAGCCACTAAGGAATTTTCAAATGTCTTGAGAAGTTAATCTCTAAAATTGCCCTGCATGTTTTATGGCTCCAGGATACATTAGCAGAGATTCCAGAGTCCACCAGAACTGCAGCCTTGTAGTTTCTGTCTGCTTAGAGGAAGCCTAGCTCAGTAGCTAAATCCTGGGACAGTTTGTCTACCTTTGTGAACAGACAGACAGACAGACACACACACACACCCCGGTAAGCCTCACAGCGTGGACCTTTATCAGCAAGCCAAGCAGTGTTCTAGCTTCCTTAGAATTTCCTAGTTACTTATGAGTCAGTCTGGACAGTGTGCGCTCGCTCGCTCTCTCTCTCTCTCTCTCTCTCTCTCTCTCTCTCTCTCTCTCTCTCTCTCTCCCCCCCCGCTCCCTCCCCATCTCTCACTGGCTCACTCTGTCTGTCTTCTCTATCAGAATAGAGGCTGCAGGACCAGCTGAGCGTTGTCTGTGTTCCCTGTAGGCTGCACTAGAGATACGTGCAGTCTGCCTGGGCTGTTCCTGCATTCTGTTTCCTACTGCCTTCATCCCTAGCACACAAGAGATGCTGGCATCTTTGGAATGCTCCCCCTTACCCAAGCCCACAGCAGGTGCTGAGGCTCTGGAAGTCTGTGGCTACTGGCTATCACTGTTACCTCTGGGATTGCCTTGGGAGAGGATGTGTGACCAGCCACCCACAGGCTGTGGGGGTCCCCTACCCCTCCTTGTAGATCCCACAAGGAGGCTGCAGCTGGGAGTCTAAAGGGGCCCTCCCACCTATGACGTTCTAAGACCAGACAGTCTTTCCCATTAGCAGACTGCCATGCTTAGAAGGGCGAGCCTTTCCTTCCAGTTCTTAAAGGCTCAGCCTTGCCATGCCCATGCGGGGAGCCCTTCTGGGGTCATTCTTGGAGGCACAGTGCATGGATGAATCTATGAGCTCATGTGGGTTTTGCTCTCCACACATAGGACTAGCTGCATATTTATATAACAGGAGGGAAACAGACACATGTGGGGTTGGCTTAGTAATTAGACACATGGCTCGTCCCTTCATTTTTTGCTAAGTAATTGCAGCATCTGGTTTACCCCAAGAATGACTCTCCTATTAGAAGGCAGAGGGGAGGAAGGAGAGACCTTAGAAACCCACGCATATCAGCTGGTAGAGCTGCTGGAGACACGGGCAAATAAAGAGTCTCATTTAGTAATTTTGTTTAAAGCAAAGCAGCGATAAACACCGCTCCTGCCACCCTCTCCCCATCTCATAAATGCTTCTGAAAGCTTTAGACAACTGGAGCTTATCAGAAACTGACTAACAGTATTTTTGGAGCTGTGAAGTCATCCGTCATACCACCAGGAGGATTGGATCTGGGGCTCCGGGCTCCATGACCATATGTAATATTCAATCTTGCTCGCTCTCTGCACACTGAGCTGTAAGATCACGTTTGTTGTTCTCCCCACAGCTGCATTAAAATGATCTGTGAATCTGTCCGAAGAGGTTCTTTGCTCATCACTGGAAAGCAGGGCTCAGGTTCATGGCTGAACAGGCAAGCACACACTCTCAGATAAAAATGGTAAAGTATGGAAGAGAAAAGGCTCAGATATGGCATTCTGGGTTGGAAAACGACTTTGGCAAGTCATGCAATCTTCCTGTGACTCAGTTTTCTCATCTAACAAATGGGAATAAGAATAGCTAGCTCTGAGCACAGAGGCCAGGGAGAACAGCAACAGAAATGGCCAGCTCACCAGGTAGCCAGCTATTTACCTGCCTGTCTCACAGGGTTATTTTGGAGCTCAAATAAGGGAGGCCAAAAAAAAATGTGGGTTTTAATCACTATAGCAATATGAGATGCTGTTATTTGGCCCAGCCGTATTGCAAGGAGAATTCTCAAGGCAAACACGGAGAAGAGCCTGCTGTGATTATGTCAGCTCAGAGTCACTCTTTTAAGGACCCTTGTCTTTATGATCCTTCTCAAGGTATTGGTTGATTTTATTTTCTTCATCTATAAGAAGAGGAAATGTGGCCAGGTGCGGTGGCTCACACCTGTAATCCCAGCACTTTGGGAGGCTGAGGAAGGCAGATCACTTGAGGTTAGGAGTTTGAAACCAGCCTGGCCAACATAATGAAATCTCATCTCTACTAAAAATCCAAACATTTAGCTAGGCGTGGTGGTAGACGCCTGTAATCCCAACTACTCGGGAGGCGGAGGCAAAAGGGAGTGAGCCAAGATGGTGCCACTGTACTCCAGCCTGGGCGACAGAGCAAGACTCCTTCTCAAAAACAAAAACAGGAAGAAGAAGAAGAGGAAATGCACACCCAGGAAAGCTTATGAAATTCCCAGCCCTAGGTCCATGAAAGGCAGGGCAGAGCAGGGCAGGGCAGGGCATCCAGGAGCTCCAGCCACTTTGGGGTGGTTCCCAGATGACAGTTTTGGTGGTGTCATCTCCTGAAGGAGGGAGGCACTCATGTCAGTTTCTCAACTCAGCCTCAAAGTCATTCTGCCTTGACTTCAGTACATAATAGGTACATGTTGAATTGGTTCAATGAGACACTAATTAAAGCAATATAAAGTAAAATGACCTGGGAAAGGATTATCCAAGATGAGTGACAAAGTCTGTAGACGAAGACCAAGTAGAGGGTGGTCAGCTCTGTCCACCGAGTCTGAAGAGTCACAGGGTCCTCATGCATCCCTGAAAGCAGAACCGCCTCAGATCAAAGTGGACAGGAGTCATGGCACTTGGGAGTTGGAAGCACATTTAAGGATTCTCTTCCTTCATCGCTCATTTCAGATAAGCAAAATGAGTCCCACCAAGGGAAAGGATTTGGCCTGAGTGACAAAGTGCATAAAAGGCAGGGCTAAGACTAAAACCCAGGTTCTCTATAAACATTATATTTCCAATAAATATGAGACTATAACTTCAGTAAAAAGTAGCCAGAGATCGAGGCCCACATTTCAGTTCTCCATGCAGGTCACCAAGCTAGGCACCAAGCTGTGGCTGAATCTTTGATACTTAATCATAGCCCTTATCTAACGAGATACCAGGGTCTGGCAGGGCAGACTGTTGAAGCCTCTCAGGTGCTGAATCACAAGGCTGGAAGTGACCCAGAAAAGCCTGGAGGGACGCAACGTGTCATCTGGACAAGAGGTAGGATACAGTATCCTGGTAGAGGTGAACTGATAGCAAGATGTCTTGGCAGGAAGCAAAATGGGAGAGAGATGGAAAGGGAGTGTGAGGGAGGTGACACAGGACAGGTAAGAGCAAGAAAGTTCCTGTAGGAACCAAAGCAGGTGGAGAAAGAAAACCAAACCCAACCTGCTGGAAGCGGAGTGTAAAACAGCAGCTTGCTTTTAAAAAACCAAAGTAAATCAAGCAAACAAAACCCAAAGGGATGATGCCCGTGGTGCAACGCGTGGAATACAAAAGACGTGTACGAGGCGTGGAATACAAGACCTGCACGAGGCGTGGAATACAAGACCTGCATGAGGCGTGGAATACAAGACCTGCACGAGGCGTGGAATACAAGACCTGCACGAGGTGTGTGTGAGTAGAGCAGAATGCCGGGCCCAGAACCCTGTTAATACCTCAGGGTCCAGAAGGAGTCGGAGGGACTGGTGAGAGTGTCTCTGGTCGTAGAGATGACAGGACTGCAGCAGATAAGAAAGCAGGTGGCACCCAGAACCTGTTTCATCCAGAGGTAAAGGAAAGGAGGCAAAAGGCAGCTGCGTTGATGCATAAATATTTCTAAAACATTTGCTTCCACAACACACTCTTTTTTAAAACTGAGAAACAGTGACAGACCTAAGGAGTGGAGCCCTTTTTCACTGAAGTGACATTGCCCCGATCGTCCTAGAGTAGACGGCCAGGATGGGAAAGCCGAGCTCTCTAGACGTGGCTCTGGATGGCATCTGGCGGAAAGCCAAAGCCACCGGGACCCCTCCCACTTCCGGTCTTCAGTATATTTTTGGAAATGTATGGTGTAGTTAAATGCCCCATTCTCATAAAGATTTTAGCCTTGAAATCTTTGGCTTTATTCTCAGCTGGACCTAGGCCCAGGGTGACTGTCACTTAAGTGATTCCATGCCTTGGGGAGCCTAAGTTAGGGCTTTCATGTTCAAAGGACATGGTCCATTGAAGACTTGGAATATGGACTTGCTGTGATCTTCATCGTCTTCAGTTCTCAGAGCCAAAGCCGGCTGACTTTGAAAAGGTGGCTTGTATTCTCTTCCTCCCTCCCTGCCCCATATCATCAGCTGTTCAAGGGCAGAGGGAGATAATGGAATACAGGATTGGAGGAGCTGTGGCCACACCAGCAGAATGTACCTCTCGGGCTTTTCAGAGCTTCTCTCCCCAATAGGCAAACCTCTCCTAAGACGCCCTTTTGTCATGAAAAGCAAACCATGTCAGCCAAAGTTTTCAACCAGACTTTGAGGGCTGGATCTGAAATAAAAGGAGAATGGTTTTGAAATCTGTATTCAGCCAGCATAGTTTGATATTCCAAATGTGCACAAATTCAGAGGAGGGTGCAAATTCTTTCCTTTCCTTGGGAGAGCAATGGGGGGTGGTATTAATGATTGTTCCAGGTCAAGCCATCAATTTGAGCTGGTTTAGGTATGCTCAGGTATAGGTCCTAACATTGGAGACAGTCACACTGGGCAAGGAGGGGCCTGCACCATGGATGAATGGCACCACGTGGCAGGGTGGGTAGAAGGCACACGCATAGTGCAGTTAGAACATACGTTAAAGCAGCATTGCCTGTGAGTTTGTCAGAACTTGTGTGTATCAGATGGGGGCTAAGAAAACAGGCTTGGTGCTGGAGCCGCCCAGGAAGTTCTGCAGAGGCATCGCTAGCACAGTTACAGTTCACTTCAAGGGGAGAGAGCGTGATGAGAGCGATGAGAAGACTAAGACTAATCGCACACCCCATGTGAAGAATTCTGTGCCAGGCACAGAATTACGTGACAGATACGGTTTTTCACTTAGATATCCATCCACAAGCAAAATAATGTTTTCCACTTTACAGAAGTAGAAACTGGCTAAAAGACCTGTTAGAACTGTGTGTCCAGGCCTCAGAGGCCTCGGCTGATGATGGTGCAAAGACACTAGTGAGCATGGGCAGGAACCGCTGTAGGGAACAGCCGCGGAGGAGAGGTTGGATGGGGTTGGAAGGTGTGGGAAACTGGTAAAGGCACAGTGGGCCAAGCCATGGACAGTGTTAAGTGGCAGACAGATTTTCAACTGGAGAATTTTAGCAGAGGCATGACAACACTAGTGTCTTATGGCAGGCTCGGAGCTACATAGAGGCCAGATGGAAGGAGGAGAGATTGCAAGTGGGAAATGGTGAAGAAACTGACATGGCAATCCAAGAGTGAGACGATGTGGATCCAAACTCAGGGTTTTCAACAGGAGTGGAAGGGAATAGACACGAACAGAAATCCCAGGAATAACCCACAGAACTTGTCATTTCACTGTGTAACGAGGAAAAAATATTTCTTCTAGTATTAGATCATATTTAACTGTTTCAAATCTTCAAGGGGAGGCCACGCAGTGTAAAGCCACTTCCACCGTGAGGCAAGGCTGCACACAAGTCATCCTGGTCAGATATTTCATTCTCAATGTTTCCCCCGCCTCTCCAGAGAGAGTTTCAGTGTGTCATAGCCACTGATGGTAGATGTTCTGATGTCCTCCTGCACACTGGGAGCACTGTCACTTCCTGCTGGATACAGTGCTGATGCACGGTGATGGCACGTCACTTTCATAGGGTTCTTCCCTTTTGGGACATGGGCTCTGGTTGAGGAATGAATGGCGAATAACCTTAAAAGGCGTTCTTTTGACTTGGTGCAGTGGATACTCTCTGTGCTCATTGGGATCATCTTTACCAGACTAGCACATCCACCCGCCTAGCTGCAACCTCTGTTGGCTGCTGAGAGCCCACAGATGTCTTGTTCATTGGTCTTGAAGCCAATGGAGATGATCAGTCCTCCTTCCACCCATTCTAGAGCAGTCATTGGCTGCCAGACCTAGAATCACAAAAACCCAGTCCCCTTGCCTCTAGGTGGAACCAGTTCTGTGGTTTAATTCACGCTCCAGAAAACCTACATCAGTCTCCAGCTGAGACCCACATCTTTGATTAGTTCCACCCCTTGCTCCATCCTACTTCCTTGAGAGCTCTGTCCCAATAAATCACTTACTCAAGAATCCATGTCTCAGACTCTGCTTCTAGGGAACCTGCCTTTAAGATACTTGGAACTCAAAAAGATTTAATTCATAACAACTGAATCCACACTATAGATTGAAACTTGTAGAGTGTTGGAAGGGTTGAAAACGAGACAGAGATACAAATTAAAGATTAGAAAGACATAACCAGCCATAGGGCTGGGTGGACAAAGGGCAGAGATGGCGTCATCAGAACCTGGAAGCCTGGCTGCCTAGATAGAGCTAAACCTCGGAGTTGAAAGCAGGAGAGAAGCTACCCACTAGGAGGTGGAACCTGGGATGTAGTTAGAACTGCTCGCGGTTTCCCATTGGTTCTTCCCACTGGTTGAAACTAACAGAAAGCCAGTGGACAAGGGAGCCTGGGAAATGTAGTTTTCAGGGAACTGATGTCACATGGTGCACAACAGGAGAAGGACAGGAAATGGATCCAGGATGAATAGGTAAATAACCAGCGTAACATAGGGAGGAAACTACAAGTAACACACATAATCAACTATTCCTAGAAACGTGTCAGCTTATCCCCCTCTTCATGAAGCACCAGGGACTCCATTGCAGGAAGGGTCCAGAAAAGGTCTCTGGGCTATTTATTTCTCTTCACCTCCTTTCTTATACATGTCGTCTTTGGATGTTTCTCTGGGACTCATGCTGATCATGTGGCCGGTCACTTCCTGTAGCAGGCCTATCACTGATGTAGTAACTGCAGAGAATTCTGCTGTCTTCTTTCCCCAAACTTCTCATTCCAGGATTTGCAGTGGAACATTTTTATCAACTCTGTTTCTTGCTGTCTTTGCTCCTGTTTGGTACTATGCTATTTAATGCAAATGTTGAGATTCACCTCTAATTTTGTAAATAAAATTGCAAAAAGCTCAGAAATGCCACCTGCCCTTTGCATTATTATGATCAAATGGGTTGATAGACCTCTCAGACTTCAGTGGGGAAGGGGCATCCTCTATTTAATCTTGGTAATAGTGATAAAAGTGTGCCCTTCCGCACTCATTGCTTTTAGAAATACTCTGTGTTTGTGTCCTTGTGTCACCGTCCACCACCTCCATCTAGCTGTTTGCCCTTATTACCCTTTGATGTGTGGGGTAAAAATAATAGATTTTTATTACATTATTGGATTAATCACCAAGTGTGAGCCTCAAGTCTCTTTTAGGCCAGTTGGCAAAGCAATTCATTCCCAACCTTTCAGCTGAGCTGTGTTCCAGTTTATGAGTCAGATGGGCCCCCTTTTTCTATGTCCCAACCACATAGCAGGGCCCAAGAGGCGCTTTCATTTCTTGGCCCCAGGGATAGTTTTGCCGCTGACTCAGAGCCGCCTCACTGTTGGCTCACTGAGATGGTGCCTTGCTTCCAGAGAGGTGAATGTCATTGGACTCAGTTCTGAAACAAAGGCTTTTTAGGGACATCAAGTGTTTTGCATGTGCCTCATGCGTTTCTTGCTTGGTAATCTTACTCATTCAATAAACACATATTTACTGAGCACTTACTCTGGGTTTGGCTCTGGGCATGTGATGGCAGCTGTAGGTAAATGAAGGGTGGCGAGCATGCCATGGCTTGACTGATCTGCCCCACACCGCTAGCAAGACACCTCAATCACAGCTTTGCCTGAATACCCTCATTCTGTCTTTCAGAAAATTCTAATTGCAAGGGAACTGCATGCAAGGCACTGTGCTAGGCACACATTTGATGGTTAGAATGGTGAATACTATTATTTGTCTGTGATTCTTCCATGTTTCTGGTGGTTTTCTGTGAGTGACACTCACTTCTCCATCCCATTTACTCTGGACCTGGCTGCGACACTTCCCTCGGCCAATTGAACGTGAGCAGAGTGGACAGTGCGTGAATGTGGAGCTGAGGCCTTAAGAGCCATCGCATACCATTTCTCCCTCATCTTGGGGTTTCTAACCTCCCCCATGGGAAGGGACTTCTTCAGGATGTGGTTGGGCTTTCAGGTGGGATGCTGAGAAAACCAAATGGGCAACTAGAAAGCTGGAGTCCAGAGTTGCACCTGAGTGCAGCTGACCCACAGACTCATGAGTGACAGGTGAGTGCTTGTTGTTGAAAGCCACTAGAATTAGGGTTGTTTTTATACAATAATACTGCAATTCTAAAACGCTGCCTAATAATGTAACTCCTGCAAACTTCAGTTGTTTTCCATTCCCAGTACCCACTGCCTGTAGCTCCTGGTTCCATGAGTTTCAAAGGAAATAGCATATGTAAGATACTAAGTATAGCACCTAATATATACTAAGTGCTTCAAAAATACTGGCCTCATCATCGTCGTCAATATTAACAGCACTACAAGATTTATGTATTGGGTCCTTTTCAATGACTTTGGTATACACACTCTGCAGTAGGTTCCAGATTCATCTATGGCCTGGTTTATAAAGCCAGATCTCACACAACACCTAAATCAGCTGGGCCCAGATCATGATTGCTCTCTGAGCTGACAACACTTTAACTTGAATTTCCTTTAATATACCAAGTGAATACTGTGTGAATTGCAGGTGCTGAAATTCATCACCAGATCACTTGATTTGAGATCTGTGGGCCAAGGGAATACACCATCACAATCTCTACATGTCATTAAAGACCTGGTTTTCTCAAGAACATCAGGTGAGAAGAGTCATTTAATGAGAGCAATAACTTCCAAATAAAAATGCAGGTTCTGAGAATTAGGTCATCCTAAGTGGAACTCAGAAACCTGGCCCTAAAAATAGACTAATTCCATGCAGGGTAAGAGATGAAGCATTTGGACCTATATGAGGCAGCAAGTTAGAACTGGAATCTTTGTATAAATCCAGAATCCTCAAATGTCCCACACCCGCTGACATAATGTGATGATTAATTTTGTCTATCAACTTGGCTGGCTATGGGATCCAGATATTTGTCAAATATTGTTCTGTATGTTTCTGTGAAGACTTTTAAAATGAGATTAATATTTAAACCAGTGGACTTTGAGTAAAGCAGATTCCTCTCTGTAAGGTGAATGGGCCTCATCTAATCAGTTGAAGGCCTTAATTAAGAAAAGACTGACCTCCCAGAGGAAGAGGAAATTTCGCAGCAGACCACCTTTGGACTTGAGCTGCAACTCTTCCTTGGGTCTCCAGCTTGCTGCCTTCCCTGCTGACTTTGGACTTGCCATTCCTCCAACGTCCTTACACAAATGTAAGCCAATTCCTTAAAATAAATCTCTCTCTCTGTCTCTCTGTCTCTCTCTCTCTCACACACACACACACACACACACACACACACACACACAGAAACACAGAAACACACACAGACACAGAAACAGACACAAACACACAGATACACAGACACAGAAACACACACAGACACAGAAACACAGACACACGCAGAAAAACACACACAGAAACACACACACAGACACAGAAACACACACACAGACACAGCAAACACACACACACACACAGACCCAGAAACACACACAGACACAGAAACACACACACACACAAACACACACACACAGACACAGAAACACACACACACACACAAACACACACACACAGACACAGAAACACACACAGACACAGAAACACACACACAGACACAGAAACACACACACAGACACAGAAAACACACACACACAAACACACACACAGACAGAAACACACACACAGACACAGAAACACACACAGACACAGAAACACACACACACAAACACACAGACACAGACACAGACACAGAAACACATATCCTGTTGGTTGTATTTCCCTGGAGTACCCTGACTGACACATACAGTGAACTAGGGAAAGTCTACTTGCCCTCAGAAGACAATGGCCAACAAGCTTGAATCTCTCTTAACCACTCTTTTTAATGAACAATAAGTCTACTTAGGAAATTTGCAAATTTATTGTAGGAGACCCCAAACCTAGAAATTAATAAAAACTGATTCTCAGTAGGCAACAACTCTGGGGCATCTGGAAAGAAGCAAAATTAAAACTGTTCGGGAAGGATGTAGGAAGCTTCCACCCTAAGCTACACAGGACATTCACAAATAAAGCCCCTGAAATATGAACTCACAATTTGAAATTATGAAACGCATCCTAGAATAAAATGTTATGAGCCATAGTCAGGAGAATCAATCAACAGCAAATTTAGACTTTTAAGAACTTTAGACATGAGTATCAAATTCAGAATATAAAAATAAATACATTTAAAATGATTAAATAGAAATAGTATAGAATTTACTGTAAAATTTTGGGCAAGTTACTAAATATCTGTGCCTCAGTTTCCATATCTGTCAGCGGATCTCTGAAACCTGCATTTTCACAGGATCGCTAAGGGAATCTGATGCCCTGGTCATATACTGCATCAGGACACGACATGCTTGCCTGCCTTCTGGATGGAGGTCTTTCCATTGTCTGCTCACTTTCCTCTCACCCTGCACACAGGTAGAATCACTTTCCCCTGAGTGAAGGGGGCATGGAGACTCTGTATGGTGCTTTTACCAGTTAATACATGCCTATTGCCACTGGGAAAAATGCCTTTAGGTTTGGTTGGGAACCTTGGTTGCCAACCATCTCTGCTGGAGATAAGCAAAAAAGGTGAGCCACGGGATCAAGAGCACAGGTGGCCTTAGAACCGAAATACAGTGAGAGCACCAGTCAGCCACCACTGCGGTTCGCCGCAGCGAGGATCTGGTTAAATTATGTTTCCACCCAAAGGTATCAGGGGCTACAAGAGGGGACCAACTGAGGGACAAAACTAAGGAGAGCACGGTAGGAACAAAATGATCAAGCCTAAGCTTCAGTGTAAGATCTGATTCTTGAACAAAATACGTGGGAGGGTGGAGGAGGGCACGCTAAGCTTGTTTATGTTGGAAACAACTGGTTATTTCTCCTAAGGAGGATAACAAGAAAATTGCCCTCATGTGTGCAAATTTCAAGTGTAGGTGGGTTCACTTGGCAAGGGACAGGAGAGGGGGCTTTCTAAAAAGGTGGATCTGATGGTGGATGCAATTGGGTCATGGCAAGAAAGTGGAGCCTTAATGGAGGAAAACAGAGGCAGCCACAAGAGAGGGCAGCCTCTGGGGACCAGGGAGGCAAGCACTTTCCCTAGCTTCAGTGAACACCTGCATGATACTGCTGGAGCCTAACCACACACACAGGGATGGCCCAGAGGTGGAAAAGAGGCAGAATCATTAGGAACTCACACCCTGGGAGAAAAGCACAAGGAGGTGAGCCATTCACGCAGGGCCCTGCTGACACACACTCAAGGAAGCCAGGGGAGAGACTCACTCCCTTAGTGGTAGGTGGTGTGTCCACCCAGTGAAAGGAAGTGGCTCCCCTGAGGACATAGGGTGCACAAAGGATCCCTGGCAGGAGGAAATACAGCAGGAACTGGCTGTTCAACCTGTAAGCAGGACAGCTGACAGCTGTCCCTGCACCCCTGCCCCCCGCCTTTTTTTGTCTCATTAGCAGGACACTATCCGCTTCGGGATTGAGGGCACTTCCCACCCACCAGGGTGGAATGTACCTATGTCTCAGCACTTGCTGCAGAGTTTGAAGAGCAAGCTCATCTTGCCCTCAAGGAAGGGGAAACCAGTTTTATGGTTGCTAAAAATCAGAGCTCTGGGTTTTAATGAGCACAAGTTGTGAAAGAATAAAATAGAACTTTTGTGTGAAAGAAGCAAGAGAGTGTAGGTCAGAACCCAAAGGAAGACTTGGAAATAGGCGCAAGTAAATAGGATCTGGGGTAGAGCCTGGAAGCTCAGTTGTACCCTCCGAACACCTGGAGAGTAGCTTGGTGGGGGGGCTCAGGACTCCTAGTCTGCAATAGGGTTAGTGATGGCTTCTTTACTTTGGAGACTTTACAGAATTAGTGTGGAAATCCCCCGGTAGTAGCTTTTATACCAGAAGAAGACAACTTATTAGCCCTTCTGGGATGTGAGTGACATGGCCAGAACACCAGGGGAGACAGTCTGCTCTTTCTTTCTTTCTTTTTTTTTTTTTTTTTTTTGAGACGTAGTTTCTCTCTTGTTACCCAGGCTGGAGTGCAATGGCACGATCTCGGCTCACTGCAACCTCCACCTCCTGGGCTCAGGCAGTTCTCCTGCCTCAGCCTCCTGAGTAGCTGGGATTACAGGCACACGCCACCATGCCCAGCTAATTTTTTGTATATTTTTTAGTAGAGACGGGGTTTCACCATGTTGACCAGGATGGTCTCGATCTCCTGACCTCGTGATCCACCCGCCTTGGCCTCCCAAAGTGCTGGGATTACAGGCTTGAGCCTCCGCGCCCGGCCCAGTCTGCTCTTTCACAGCACGTTGCTGGCAGCACCTGCTGCTGACCTGTCATGCACAGGCTTGTCTGGAGGGTGTGTCCAGGCAAACAATAGGCACTAGCCCCGCTTGTGGCTTTACCTCTTTAAAGGAGATAGCACAGCAAAAACACATTCCATCCTGTAAAACAGCACCCTGAGTCCAGCCAGGGACGCACAGGTCACCTCAGCTGAGCGTCTCATTCCATCCCGTAAAACAGCACCCCAGGTACAGCCAGGGACACACAGGTCACCTCAGCTGAGCCTCTCATTCCTTCCCATAAAACAGCACCCCAGGTCCAGCCAGGGATTCACAGCCCACCTCAGCTGAGCCTCTCATTCCATCCTGTAAAACAGCACCCCAGGTCCAGCCAGGGACGCACAGATCACCTCAGCTGAGCCTCTCATTCCATCCCGTAAAACAGCACCCCAGGTCCAGCCAGGGACGCACAGGTCACCTCAGCTGAGCTTCTCATTCCATCCTGTAAAACAGCACCCCAGGTACAGCCAGGGACGCACAGGTCACCTCAGCTGAGCCTCTCATTCCATCCTGTAAAACAGCACCCCAGGTCCAGCCAGGGACGCACAGATCACCTCAGCTGAGCCTCTCATTCCTTCCCATAAAACAGCACCCCAGGTCCAGCCAGGGACGCACAGGTCACCTCAGCTGAGCTTCTCATTCCATCCTGTAAAACAGCACCCCAGGTCCAGCCAGGGATGCACAGCCCACCTCAGCTGAGCCTCTCATTCCATCCTGTAAAACAGCACCCCAGGTCCAGCCAGGGACGCACAGGTCACCTCAGCTGAGCCTCTCATTCCTTCCTGTAAAACAGCACCCCAGGTCCAGCCAGGGATGCACAGGCCACCTCAGCTGAGCCTCTTGCACGTGCTGTCCCCTCTGCTCAGGACTCTTGCAGACATTCGTGTGGTCCCCTCCAGCACTTCACTCCATTGTCATCTGAAATACCACCCCCTCAGAGAGGCCTCATGGGGCCATCCCAACTGAAATAGCACCACCCTCAACCCTAACTCTGCCTGAATTTTCTTCAGAACACATATGACTCCTCGTATCATTCTGCATATTTGTTTATTTTCTGTATCTCTCTCTAAGATGTAAGCTTCAAGAGGGCAGAGAATTTATTTTGTTCACTGCTGTATCTCCATTATCTAGTGCAATGCCTGGTACACGACAGGCATTCAGTTATTATTAGTGACTAAATGCACCATCAAAAGAGACAAATTAGCCCCTGCACAAATACTTCAGTTAAAACACAGGTATATTCATAGGGGTTTATTTCAAGTCAGTGGGGTATCATCCTCGCCCAATCTTTAGCCGCTACAAGCTGAAGGAAACCGGATCGTCTTACTGAACCACTCTGCTATTGAAAAAGAAAAAGTTGTTGAGAGCCTGAATGACCTGTTGGACCACTCCATCAATTGATTTCTCAGCCGTTGATTTATCTTTGTGTGGCTGTCAGAGCTTGAGGACGTCAGTCAGCTAATGGCTGTCACTAATTGACAAGCAAGGAGGCAGGGTCTGTCCAGTCAGCGCATTCTTAGCTCCACTGTTTTCCTTCTTTAATGTAAATGCAATTTAATTTCCTTCTTTAAATGTAGAGCAATACAAGGATGATGTAAAATAAATTCAGTGCAAAACAGTGTACAATAAAAAAGTAAATTTCCTCTCAACGTCAGGGACCCTTGGCCTCCCTCATCAGGAGCATCTGTTGGCATCTCATTGTGGCTGCCATTTACACTGCCCTCATGACAAAGAAATCAATCTGCTTTTCATGCTTTGTTTTCTTTCGCCTGGCCATTTGTATATCCTCTTCTCAAAGTGACTCATTCTAAGCCCCTCGCCTATTTTTTCATTGAGTTTTATGCCTTTTTCTTGTGAATTCGTGGAACTTTACATTCCAGATACAAGTCCTCTGTCAATTTTGTGTTCCACATATTTCCTCCTACTCAGTGGCTTGAATTTTTATGCTCTTAAAGGTTATTTTTATGAACAGAAGTTACTAATTTTGAGCCTGATGTTGAGTAATCATTTCCTTATGGTAGTCGGTGTTTCTTATTTAACCCAAGAAATGAAGATATTTTCCTACATTATCTTGTAGAGAATTTGTTGTTTCACCTCTCACGTTTATGTTTAAAATCCGTCTGGAATTGGGTTTTGTGTACGGTGTGAGGTAGGGATTCAGTTAAACCTTTTTTCATGTTGATACCCCATTGATACCCGATTGTTCCAGTACCATTTATTGGAAAGTCTTTTTTCTAATCCTCTGCAGTACTGCCTTGATGTAAATTAACTTTCTATAGCTGTACAGGTCTGTTTCTTGACTCTGTATTCTCTGTCATTGGTGTATTTGTCTAGATTTTCGCCTTAGTTATCTATACTGTTTTTGTGTGTGGGCGAGACAGAGTCTCACTCTATCACCCAAGCTGGAGTGGAGTGACAGTCTCAGCTCACTGCAACCTGCACCTCCTGGCTTCAAGTGATTCTCGTGCCTCAGCCTACTGAGTAGCTGGGACTATGTGCCACTACATCCTGCTAAGTTTTGTATTTTTAGTAGAGACGGGGTCTCATCATGCTAGCCAGACTGGTTTTGAACTCCTTGGACTCAAGCAATCTGCCCGAATTGAACTCCCAAAATGCTGGGAGTGTGAGCCACTGTGCCCAGCCTATACCTTAATTATTAGAGCTTTATAATAGTCCCTGTTTGTTAGAGCAAATCATCCTGCTTTATGTTTCTTCTTCAAGAATGTCTTGGTTATTCTTGACCCTTTGCACTTCCATATAAATTCTAGAAAGAACTTACTAATTTTCAGAAAAGAAAAATCTATTCACATTTCATTTGAGTTATCAATTTAATAAGAATCTTTTATGATACTGAGTTTTCTAATCTCTGAACATGGTCTGCCTTTCACATACACATACACAGATACATAATTTTTGGGAGAGAGGTTTTCTACTTTGAAAGTATTTTCTATTATTATACAGCTAATTGATTTTATTTATAATTTCTTTATTGCTGGTGTGTGTAGAGATGAAATGGATACAAATGTAAATTGATTTTGCCTTCTGTATTGCTATTGTCTGATTCATTTCTTAATACTCTTGAATGTTCTGTGTATATGATCATAGCACATCTGACTGAATACTGGCAGTTTTCTTTCTGCCTTTCTGATCACTATGTATTTTATTTATTATTCTTGCCTTACTGAACCGTTTAGGACCTCCAGGAAAATGTCGACTAGAAGAGGTGGTAACTGTGCCAGTTATTTCTTGTTGCTGATCTCAAAGAAAATTTCATCATTAAATATAATGTTTCTGTAGGTTTTTAAAATTAGATACTCTTTAATTGAATAAGGAATTCTCCTTCTCCCCCTACCTCATTATTATTTTTAAGATTATGAATGGATACTGATTTTACCAAATACTTATGCATTTATTGAAAACCATAATTTTTCCATTCTTATTTCTTAATGTGGCAAATCACATTAATGGGTTTGCTAATGTTACACTAACTTTACATCTGCATTTCTGGACTAAATCAAAGTTGGTTATGATGTATTTCCTATATGCACACACATGGGTGTGTGTGTGTGTGTGTGTGTGTGTGGGGCTGGATTGTGTTTGGTAACTTTTTAAGGAAATTTTTTATGTATGATCACGAGTAAAATTAGCTTACTTTTGTCTTTTATTCTGGTCTTGTCAGGCTTGGTATCAAGTTATACTAGCATCATAAAATGAATTGAGGCATGTCTTTTTTTTTATCATTTTCTATTCTCCAAAAGAGTTAAGATTCGCATTATTTCTTCCTTAAATTTTTATGGAATTTAACAATGATGCCATTGGGGCCTATAGTTTCATACAGGGCAAGTATTTTTAAAATTATGGATCTAATTTCTTCTATAATAGGATTTTTCATGAGTTTAAAATTTTCTCTTTGTGTCTTTTTTGGAAATTATATTTTTCTAGGATTTTGCCCATGCATTTAAATTTTCAAACTTATTGGCATAAGGTTTAAAACATTCTTTCCTTGTCATTGTACTGGTTATTTGTGGGCCTTTTTCTCCTTTTTTAGATGGATCTTACCAAAGGTTTATCAATTTCTCTCTCTCTTTTTTTTTTTTTTTTCAACAGCATCTTACTCTGTTGCCCAAGCTGGAGTGCAGTGGCTCAATCTCAGCTCACTGCAACCTCTGCCTCCTGGGTTCAAGCAATTCCCCTGTCTCAGCCTCCAGAGTAGCTGGGACTACAGACCCATGCCACTGTGCTCGACTAATTTGTATGTTTTTAGTAGAGACAAAAAGTTTCACCATATTTGTCAGTCTGGTCTTGAACTCCTGACCTCAGGTGATCCACCCGCCTTGGCCTCCCAAAGTGCTGGGATTACAGGTGTGAGCCACCTCGCCTTGCCAGTTTATCAATTTCATTAAGCTTTCCAAGTAATTAAATGTGTTGGTCCTATTGATTTTTCTCTTTCATATGTTTGTTTTTTATTTTATTAATATCTATGTGTTTCTGTATTATTTCTTTCAGTTTATTTACCTTCTTTTCGTAATTATCTGAGCTGAATGAATCTTGGCTTGGTGATTTTATATAGAATCAGTAAGCTGAGATTCAGAGAAGAGGGACGAACCTGGAATTTGGAGTCACTTTTGCCCAAGAGTTATATGTACTTGTATATATATTCAGTGTGTATACACATAAGTGAGGGGGTTTGATGTAAGCAGCAAACACTCTCCTCTGTGTAACTTAAACACAAAATAGCCTTACACTGAATGGAAGGAAGGGCTGAGGAGTCAGGTTTTAAAGAGAATAGGTGCTAGGGCAGCCCAGGGGTCTGGAGAGCAGAAACTAGTATCATTTTTTTTTTATTATTACTCTGTTTAAAAGTCAGATTCCAAGGAGCAAGCTCTAGTCTGTGTCAAGTGCCTACCTCTTGGCTAGGTGCAGGTAGGGCAGACTGCATGCAGTGAGAAAGACTGGTTCCTCAGAAGCAAATTCAGAGGCGATTTATCAGAAGATTTGGGAATGAATAATGGGCAGACAAAAATAACAAATGTTCACTGTAGATAGAGACAGAGAAATACAGCAGGAGAGACACGGGAGCAAGGAAGCAGAAGAGAAGGAAAGAAAGAAAAGTGGAAAGAAATTGTGAAGACGAGGTGGGGCGGTTCGGATCAGTGTGAGCCAGTGTGCCAACAATCAACAAAAATAATTGAAGCTCTTCCCCTCTCTAGGGACACATATGACTTTGTAGTCCTCATGGGCCCTTTCTTCCATTAGTAATATTAAAAACTGTGTTATGACTGTAGTGCTATAAAGACAAGTATAATTTTGGCTGGGTTTATGGTTATGTATCAAGATTATTATGTTCATGTTTTTCTTCTGATCAATTAAGACATTTTCATGGATCTCCGAAAGTGTCATGGGCCCTAGATGCTCTGCCTCCTCCTCCTTCTCTTCTGTCAGATGCAGCTTGCTTTGTCATTGGCTACCATTTCCATGCACATCAGGCCCTCTTCCAGCTGCCAGCACCCACAGCACTTTGCCTGAGAGCTCTCTCTGGCTGCTGGAGGCAGCTGAGATTTGCATTCCTTACCCCACAACTCTTAAACAATAGGTAATAGGAGATGGTATTTAAATACCCCAGATCCTTACCCTTCAGAGGCATGTGAACGTCACTGACTCCCAGAGGACCTAAGCAGGATTAGCCTCAGTCTCCCCATGTGGGAAGTTGGGAATGAACTTCTGTTGCCTCCTTTCCCTTTCCTGTTTCACTCCTCCACTTCCCTGCCAGTGTTTTCTGGGATCTCCTCCCAAAAAAAACCATTCACACTCAAATCCTTGTCTCAGAGTGGTGCTGGGAGAACTCAAACTTTTGAGACACTACAAACATAGTTTGAATATAAGTCCCTGTCCAAATCTCGCGTTGAATTGTAATCCCCAGGATTGGAGGTGGGGCCTAGTGCAGTGATTAAATCACAGGGGTGGATTTCTCATGAGTGGTTTAACATCATCCCTGTGGTGCCATCACTGTTCGTAATAGCGAGTGACGTGTCTCCCAAGGTCTGGCTGCTTAAAAGTGTGTGGCACCTCGCTTCCTCACTCTTGCTCCTGCTTTCACTATGTGACATGTCTGCTCTCCCTTAGCCTTCCGCCATGACTGGAAGCTTCCTGAAGCTTCTCTGGAAGCCGAGCAGATGTTAGCATCGTGCTCCCTGTAAAGCCCACAGAACCAATTAAACCTCTTTTCTTTATAAATTACACAGTCTCTGGTATTTCTTGATAGCAACGCAAGAACAGCCTAATACAACTACCCTTCAGGTTAGCTGGCATTGGGGGGTGAGAAAATAAAGCTCTGTAAAATACCAGCCTTACAACCAAATGCAAAGGGAGGGGGAGAACCCAGAGTCTTCTACTAGTTATTTTCCTACAGAGCTGTGACCTTGTTTGGAGGGGTAATCTGGCCTTGAATATTTTCTTGGTTCACTGTTATAAAAATATTATTCCAGAAGTTTTTCCGGTCACTGGACTTTCTTAGCCTGGGATTTGCTCTTGTTTCAATTTCATATGAAAACTTTAGTGTTGGCCAGAGAACGATGGACTATTTAATTCTATCAAGGCCTGGTGAAATCTTTCTTCCTGGTGTTTTGGCTGGCAGAGTCTCTTAATTTGTACAAACCAACAGCAACAGGGCAAAGTACTTTGACAATATAAAGGTCATGGAAGGACTTATTCATATTAATCATCCGAGTTATGTTTTCATTTGCTTTAATGTGGTGGATTTGGCCACGGGGGCCGTGGGTCTTATGACTGCCCCCAGAATAAAAGTTTAACGGAATGCGTATTTCTGGAAAATCACTTTTCTGTAACACACCCAGAGTTCTTTCAAAGACGCTTTAGTTTGCAAACCTTCAAATGAAAAGCCATCATTTACTTTATAATCCAAGGCAGAGCATGTGAGAAACCCTGGGAGAGAGGAAGCTGGAGGACTCATACATATTTTCACGGTGGAACTTTGCAACAAATGTGATTTATTTTTTATTTAAAATAGTTCTTATGGTTTTTCCCACATGGACACATGGCAGTTTTGATCTCTGGTGTTCTCAGGGGCCAGACCACTACGCAGCATAGTGCTCACTAACATGGGCCTCAATTTCAGAAAGATCTGGGTTTGAATCCTACCACTTGTGTGTGACTTTGGGCTGGTTACCTAACCTCTCTATACCCCTGGAGACTGAACATAATTATTTTACCCACCTCATAGATGCACGAGGTTAGTGACGAGATCAAAAAATAATGCACGATGGGACTTAACATGTGCTCACTACATTATGTACTAAATATGACTATCTTTTGTCTCTTGATCTTAGCCAGTGTTCCCTGAACCTGAAACCCTATAATAACTTTTCTACATGCTCACAACATCCTCAGCAACTACCAAGCAGCTTCCTTCCTCCCAAGGCCAGCATGTCCTTGGCATAGCTGGTCGTCTGGTGTAAGACCTAGAGACACAGAACCCTGCCCACCCCCGTGAGTCCCCTGGGGACCTGATCCCAAGCTTCTGTCCCCTTATCCGCCATGTCAGTTGCGTGACTGGGGGGGACTTGGCCAGGTCTGGTGTTACAGTCTCTAAAGGCCACCGAAAAGCTAACTGGCCACCAACAAGGGATTTGAGGGCTTGCCTCAACCTTCCTGCCTTAGTGTAGGCAAGGTAATCAGGTGACAGAGGAACAGAAGCCTGGATCACTGAGAGGCAGGATCACTGATCACTTCAGTAGGGGATACTGAGGGTGCATGGGAACCCCAAGACACCCATGGAAACCAGGGCACACAGGAAAGAGATGAGGGTAGGCCATGGTTGGGCTGACCAGATGCAGTCCGGAAGTGAGTATGGACTTGGACGTCCTAAACAGTCAACCCAGATGACCCAGGAGCTGAGAGGAACAACCACCGAAATAGTAGCACATTCTGCTGGTCCTTCACTTTATCTCTGATACAGTTTGGCTGTGTCCCTACCCAGATCTTATCTTGAATTGTAGCTCCCATTCTTCCCCCTCTGGTAGGAGGTAACTGAGTCACGGGGGTGGGTTTTTCCTGTGCTGTTGTGATAATGAGTAAGTCTCAGGAGATCTGATGGTGTTATAAAGGGCAGTTCCCTGCACACGCTCCTGCCTGCCACCATGTGAGACACTGACTTCGCTCCTCATTCACCTTCCACCACGATTGTGAGGCCTCCCCAGCCATGTGGAACTGTGAGTCAATCAAAGTTATTTATTTCTTTTTGAGATGGAGTTTAGCTCTTGTTGCCCAGGCTGGAGTGCAATGGCACAATCTCAGCTCACCACAACCCCCGCCCACCCCCGGGTTCAATTGATTCTCCTGTCTCAGCCCCTGGAGTAGCTGGGATTACAGGCTTGCGTCACCATGCCTAGCTAATTTTGTATTTTTAGTAGAGACGGGGTTTCTCCATGTTGGTCAGGCTGGGCTCGAACTCCTGACCTCAGGTAATCCACCCGCCTCAGTCTCCTAAAGTGCTGAGATTACAGGCATGAGCCTCCATGCCAGGCCAAACTTCTTTCCTTTGTATGTTATCCAGTCTTGTATGTCTTTATTGGTAGAGTGAGAACAGACTAATACAATCTCCATATCTGCTAGAGCGCCAGCCAGTGGCTCCTGCATGTAATAGTCACCAATATCCATGTGCGTTCCTTGTGCAGTGGGAGGTCTGGGAAGAAGTCCCCACCTCAGCCCTCCCATGTACAAGCTGAGTGACGGGCAAACTGCACAGCCTCCTGAACCTCAGTAGACTTGCTCTGCTGGGCAGTGAGGACAGCCAGATGAGGCCAGGCGCAGGAGCTCTTTGGGAGCTTTACGAGGCTGTGTGAATAATGTATGACTCAACTTACGTGCTTAGCCCAGCGCCTGGCACCTGTAGCAGGTGTCAGTATTGAAATTTCCACAGACACAATGAAACACAATCCTGTCCAATGCCAGAGCCAGATCTCTTGTGTGAAAATTATGAGGAAAACTGTGAGGAACTGGTTTCGTAACTTCCAAGTCCCCTCTCACCTACTCTGAGAATACGAAAACGAGAGAGAGAGAGAGAGAATGAGAGACTGTTGGATGCGTGTGTATGTGTGGTGTGTTCGTTTTTCAGAGAAAGCTGTGGTCATGTCATGAGGCTTCTCACTCCACCCGTGGGAGAGGGGTAGGGAGCGCCATCTTTGCCTCAGATTTAGCAAGGAGGTTTCCATGGGATCGCTGAGAAAGCTGTGCAACGCATCGCCTGCATTTGAAAGTGTGGAAAGATCGGTGTCTGACTGCACAGTGGATAGAGAGAAAATGGCCCATGGCTGCAAGGTTGAGGGGCGGGGCTGGGCGGGGGTGGGCCCTGCAGGAGTGAGGAACACAGTGGGATTGGCTTGGCTTCATCTCAACAGGGGCCCCAGGAACTGAGGGGACACGCTGCATCTCTAGGGGCTGTGGAAGAGGCCTCAACTGACTCTTGGAAGAGAGAAGCATCTGTCAAGATGAAGGGAACACCCAGTGAGGGGCCAGCAGGAGACCTTCAAGGAGCCCCCAGATGCTCCCTAAGAAAACCAATCGGCTCCAAACATCTGCCAGAGTAAGAGAAGACAGACCTTGTTCTGCGCACAATTGAGCAGGATTCTTCCTGCTCCTGTGTCCCCATTCTCCCTCTGCAGCTACCAGACAGTCAGTAGGTGTTCACCGCATTGGGCTCTGTACAGTCTGATCGTCTGTACTGTGAATATACTCAACCAGAGGCACCGTTTAACTGCAGAAATCTGTCCCCTGTGTCTGCAGAATTCATCGGCATCCTGGGGGGAGAGAGATCCCAGGGATGTTTTACCTTTCTCTCTGCCTCTTGGCAGGCAACCTGACACAACTTACGATGCATGATCCCAAACCAGACTAGCTACACAATCTGTGGGGCCCATGGCAAGGTGAAAAGGGAGGGACCCTTGCTTAGAAATTATTAAGAATTTTGAGACAGCAACAGCAGAATCTTAAACCAAGAGTAGTGCCCTTCTAAGTGTGGAGCCTTGTGTAATGGTACAGGTCAGAGGCCCACAGAGCTGGCCCTGACCCCGAACTATCTCTTCTATTAGTAAGCACTTAGAGAGGAGCCTGGAATCTGGCTGCCTTTGAGGGAGATCTTCCTTAAACTGCACCCACAATGAGTTAAACAAGCCTCAGCCAGCCGTTCTCTTCTGCCGCCTTCAAGCAGGATGCTAAGGCAGTGGGAGATGACTGGGCAGTTGGAACAGGGGAGCTCTATAAATGCGAGAAACTCTCTGCCCAGCAATGTGGCCATGGGGCCCCGGGGGGAAAAAGTCCTTGGCAGGTAGTCTCCATGTTAGAGCTCAGGATGGCTGGACCACTTATTTACCTGCAATCGTGAGAACTGCAGAGTGACTCTCAGCTCCCAATAGCATGGGCTGGTCCCGAGCTGTTCAGGACTTTGTGGGCTGGGTGGTGTAAATCCTGGCCACGTTCTCCTGGGAGGCAGCCACATCCCCTGTGGGCAGGAAAGCCTCCTAAGAGACTAAAGAGAGCAAGCTTTTCAAAAAACAAAATAATTAGAAAAAGGAGGAGTGAGCGCTCTCAAGGGGCCTCCCTTGGGGTCCTCACTCCTTTAACCACCCCTCCCTTCTTGATGTGAGAGTCGCCCAGCGGGGACACAGAGATGTGCCCAGCCACATCTCAGCAGCTCCCAAAGCAGAAGAGAGGCTGGTGCCCAGGCCACTCCTGTTCCTTCATCGTCTTAGAAATAGGGGCTTGGAGGCAAACAGCCCCATTACAGGGACGAAGGCTACTCTCCACGTGATGTGCCCACATGAATGCATTTATCAGTTCAATGGCTGCCTTTCCTCTTGATTTGTAAACTCTGTGAAGGGATGGGCTGTGCCCACCTGATTTCTTGTGTGCCAGAGTGTACAAAACATGTTTCAATGTATTTGTTGAATAAATGAAAGAATTTAAAAGAGATAAGTGAATGGAACTTTGGCAGAGACTTGTCAGGGCCCCTTAAAAGTTCTGGCTCTATCTCTGCTTGTCTTAGGAATTTCATTACCTAGAAGCAGATCCTGAGAGGGTGATGAAGTGCACATGTCTATTGAGAAAATGCTCTCAGGAGATGGGGGAAGGTAGAAGACAGAGCAAGGTTGGGTCTCAGCTGGACACTTCTTGGACCTGTTCCCACGGGAGCTCTGGAGCATGAACTGTACCAAACACTTGTCTCACCTAGAGGTATGGGCCCCGCCTTTTATATCCTATGCCAGTCATGGGCTGCATGCTGCCCCTGTGGGAAGGTGGGGAAGCTCCCAGGGGCAATTCTCCGAGGAGGGCAGCTGTGATTTCCTTAACAGACAGCACTCTCAGCAGCGGGGAGATGGGCGTGGCAATCACTCTCCATGACACCACCTGTCCTCACCCCCCCAGCAGCAAGCATGTCTCAGCAGGTGGCTCCCAAGATCTAAATTCTCAGAAAAGTTGGGAAACCAAGCTTAGGTCTCCAGCCTAAGCCGCATTCACAGCCTTAGGGGTGTCTTGTGCTTTCCCAGCGATCACAAAAAGGGTGCTTTATTTTCTGTTTGGCTGCTTGTTCCTTTGAACACAGAAAACTCTGTTGGGGACCCTGGAGGGGAGAAGCAAAAGGAGTTGGAGGGTTACCAAAACTTTGCCCTCATTCCCCATCAGACAGTGCCTGTGTGGAGAGAGGTGTGTGTTACAGACGAGAGTCAAAGGGACTCAAAGTCTCAGCTGAGAGGTACCAGTAATGGACATCAGCTCCCACAGGCCACTGCTGGAAACCCTCCCTGGCTTTGGACAGTACTTGGCTTAGATTCCAAACTCTGCATCCATCTGCAAAGCCTCACCTCATCTCATTTCTGGCAACCTGTCTCCGTCTCCTCCTGCTCTCTGGTCATCATGCTCCAGCAGCTCAGCGTCTTCTCTGTTTGGGGCCTTGGCTGTCTCAGGCTTTGGTGCTTGCTGCTCCCTGCACCTGGAATCCTTTCTCCCTGGAGAAGCCAGCGGTGGTCACTGAGTTCAAAGAAGTCCACACCCCTGGCCCATCACCGCCTAAGCCGCCCTTCCCTGCTATTTCTCTTCTTCATTTATTGCTGGTTTATTGGCTCTCCCACCCCTGGCTAAAATGCAAGCTCCGTGAGAACACAGATATTGGCGAAATTACCTGTGGCTGCAACATGAGTGGCTACGAGTAGGAAAGTCAGGGAAGGAGCCGTGCGAAAGTCAGGGAGGAGGAGGAGTCATATGTTATATTTGGTAGAAGTCGAGATTGATGTTGCAGTGAGATACGTGGATGGAATTGCCCAGGAGACAGCTAGAGATGCTGGGCTAGGCCCGAGAGAGAGTCTGAGCCTGGGATATATATTTCGGAGTTCTTCCCGTGAAGCCAATAGCTGAAGTCTGGGTGTGGAAGGGAAGACCGTGAAGAGCAGAGCCTTAGGCAACACCTACATTCTGGAGGTT
Source organism: Callithrix jacchus (assembly GCF_049354715.1). Lineage (NCBI taxonomy): Eukaryota > Metazoa > Chordata > Mammalia > Primates > Cebidae > Callithrix > Callithrix jacchus. The sequence goes on from NC_133518.1 coordinate 78,664,173, forward strand.
GATTATCACGTAACCTAGAATTTTCCTCCACCTCCTATTAAGCAGCCTCTCTCAAAACTGAGGCTGCAGCTTAAGAATTACTTGCCTCTCTCTCCCTGCTGCAGCTGCAGAACAGCAGCCCAGGCGCCCTCTGGAAGCAGCCCTCTCCCTCCTGGCAGCCGGCGGAAGTGCTCTGGCCAGGCCGGCCTTTCGGCTGCTCTGCATATGGAGGTTCAGTTACTGCCAATGGGAGGCCCATCTGCAGGGTGAGGGCAGAACACAGTGGAGATGCGTGTTCCAGATAGGCGCCTAGATCAAAGACGAACCCGGAGTTTGTGAAGTCCTTTCATCCTCCCTGATGAAAGGTGATACATGAAGGCAAAATTATTATGATTATTTCATTGGGTTCCAATTGGGGATGGGCTGCAGCTCACCAGTACGGACAACAGCAAGCAGCCTGCATGGATGTCTCTGTAATATATACAGACAGGCTGGACACAAGTTCTAGCTGTGTGTGTGTGTGTGTGTGTGTGTGTGTGTGTGTGTGTGTGTATTCATCAATAACATCACCTAAGCACTCCTTATTGTCAAGGAAGCCCTAAAGAGAATCACAGACTTGAACTCCCTGAGTCCTGTAGGCACAGACAGACCATGAAATATACATGCTTTGTAAATGTGTACAGAAAAAGCCATAAAGTAGGGGGCAAAGAAAACAGTAAGGACATTTGAATTTGTCAGCGTCTCTCCAGAGAGAGCCCTGAGGATACACCATTCTTAGAACAAAGCTTTCATTTCACAGGGCATCAGTAGGAAAATTAACAAGCTCCCCTCGTCCTGTTCCATAATTCATTCTCTTTGTTTTAGATATTGAGCTGAGCTGGTGACTTAAAACCATGAGAAATAGCTTTTAAATACAGATCTGGGCCTGGCAGTTTTGCCTTGCCGATGCAGAAGACCAACTTGTCCCATTGTTAGGGAGATGGACATAATGTCACTTTGTCATTCAAATTCCTTTTCGATTTAACTCTGTGTCCTTCACTGGTGCTGGCTGCTATGGTGCAGACGTTGTGGTTTCCAGGCTGAACATTTTCCTGCCATCCCAGGATTGCTGCTGTGGCTGGATTTAGAGGTCCTTAGCTTGGGGCGAGGATAAGATGTGTATGTGGGAAGGGGGAAGGGAGAGTTTTCTCTGGCCCTGTGTTTATCCAGGTTTTTCTTTCTCAGGGAGAAGCTTACTGCTGTTTTTGTGGCTCTGCATGCCTGGGGAAAGAGGAAGGCCAGAGGAAGGTGACAGCCGAGGCAGGGCATAGCAGCAGGTCCCCAGGGTGGGGCATTCGCGGGGCTGACAGTCCAGTCGATGCTTTTGCTTGGGTTGGGGCCCTGTGCTAATTTGGATGCTGACAGCCTGGTGACAGCAGCAGAGGGAAAGTGAGCTGAGGAGTAGAGATGGGGAACCTTGAAATGATGCCCCTAAATGATGGTTGACTTGTTTGTGACATCACACCCCTAAGGCATAGCTCTTCTCCCGTAGGAGGTTTGCTGAGGTGTCAAGTAGGCAGGCCGGGTACGTTTCCTTTTGGGATGTTGGGATGTGGTAGCGACAGTGTCCTACAGAGTCATACTGATGGCCTAAACATCACAGGGCTTTGTCCAGCTGGGTCTGGATATCCATTCATCTAGATCCCATTTTCTATGCTTCCTCTTTTATTCCAGTGGATATAGCAGGCTTCCTCCCTGTAGCCATGCAGAAGAGATACCACGCAGAGGTGATTCCTCTCAAAGGACATATCAGATTCTAGAAGAGAGTGTAGCAGGTTTAAGTGGGTCAGATGCCATGACTCAGCAGCTTCCCCTTGATCCTTTAATCTCACATCTGAAGCATAAGACCTATCCAGGTTACCTGGGGCAGCACCACCATGGTACCATTAAGGCTTCTCTTTCAGAAGGTTGAATAATCCATCTGCTGCACTATTTTACAATCTAGTTCAATTCAGGACTCTGAATATGATTTATAAGTGTGAGCTATTATTTTAAGATCAACCAGGGTTAAGCCAGGGAAATTCTGTCCTCTGGGAGGAAGCCTCAATGCCCAGGCCACTGCGAAGCCCCATGAATGCCAAGAACCCTCAAGAAGAGAGATTCACCTCTACGTGAGTTGGAGGAGGCAAAGACAAAAATAAATAAATAAATAAAAGCAGTACAGGGCTTAGCTAAGGAGTGTGGGAATGAGTTTTACCACCATTTCCAGCAACTGCTACACATACAGTATCTTCCAAAAATGCCAGTGGCCTCAAAGAAGACACAGCTGCCTCCCCAGCCCCTCATTCATCACCTGCTTGCTGGCCTGGAACTGATAAGGCAGATCCAGATGAAATTACCTGGCAGCGGGGAGGGCACGGAGATAAGCAGAGGCAAGCTCAGGAGAAGTTCGGTAGAGTAGCAAAGATCCAATCATGTATTACATTTTCCAGGAACTAAAACCTTGCTCCCTCTGGAAACATAGGGGAGGCACCAGAACCAAACAGGGTTCCCAGAGAAAAGCAATGCCTTCAGCTTCTACTAGGAATTAAGAAGAGTACTGAGACCAGTTTATTCTCATGCAGCTGGAATGATAGGAAAATGAAAACCAGGGTCAGAGGTGAACGTTATAGAGGAGCCAAGTGACCAATGGCCAGAGAAACTTCAGTCAAGAGAAAGAACACTGGGCTGAGCAAAAGGCTTGGGTCCGTGTCCCAGCTCCATCTCTCTCCCGCTGAAAATGCATCTGAACCCCTCTGGGCGTGTGTGTGTGTGTGTGCATGTGTGTGCATGCATGTGTGTGTGTGTGTATGTGTATTTGTGTGTATCTGTGTATGTGTGTGTGTCTGTGTGTGTAAAATGGTGGGGTGAGGATTTCTTCGAGCTAAGATCTCCCTGGCTTGAAGCTTTTAAATTTTCGTATTACTGCAGTCTCCCTAGGATACTCCATCTCATGGTTTCCTCTTTTGACTCTGTCATCTTACTCAGCTAAGCCTCAAATGTCTGGCTACGGAAGCCTCCAGAGGTGTTGCTAAAGCTTTAACTCGTTCCTTAAAAGCCATGTGACTTGCTTTATCCAATGGGATGTTGGTGGATGTGACACAAACAAATGCTGGAAAGAGGACTTGTGTGTTTCCATTTACCTTTCTGCTCTTCTGTCATCACCATGACAACATGCCCAATCTGGCTCCTGGAGGATTGACACACAATGGGGGCACAGGGGAGTCCCCAGAGTCATCCCAGCCAAGATCAGCCAATTGTCAATTATCAGGAATGTGAGAGAACTCTAGACCGGGACTGCTCAGCCACCTCTGCCTCAGTCACCAACATACAGACTAGTAAGGTCAATGGATGTTTATTATTCTAAGCCACCGTATTTTGAGATTGTACCTTACGCAGCATTATTGTGCCACCTAAGAAAAGAAGCCAGCAGTCCAAAGGGACATAGCAGCCTCATCTTTGGTGCGAGGTAGTGGTGCTGCAGAAGAGGAATAGGAAGATAGGCTCTCATCTCGGCCATGAGACTAGCAAGGGTTCTCAAGAAGGGTAGAAGCTTAGAAAAACGAGGCCAGTGAGACATGGATCTAAGAGGCATAGCCAGGGAGGAGCAGGCCTAGTCAGTGGCTAGGAGTATAATATCCCAATAACAGAGAGTCTTGGAAAGCTGAGCAGCACCTCAGGACCACACATGACTGGGGAGAAGGGACTGGTGAGGGACAGACCCAGCCAGTTAGGCCTGCAGGTGCTGGGGCACGGTGGGGGGTGCATTGTACCCGCAGAATAAAGCCATACGGGTGAATAGCAAGAGCCACATTGTGGATCTCCCTGAGCAGGTGTCAGAGTAAAGCCTGACATATGGGAGCTCTAGGAACACAATGGTAACCAGGGGAGTAGAGGAAGAATGAGAGGTTTCAAGGCCTCAACAGCAGGTGTGCACAAGTGCTAAGTGGTCCGAATTAATTCAGGAGCTGGATGCCTGACTCAGCTTCTGTGGGCTCCTGGAGGATCCTTAAGAGGTGATAAAGTTTAGGTAAAGACACTGGACTGGGACCAGGTAGAGCCTGGGGTCCTGGGGTCATAGGCAGCCCATTACCGAATCCTGTCAATTAAACTCCCAAAATGTCTCTGGGACCTGCCTGTGGCTCTCAGCATCCTCCTCCCCATCATCTCTTGCCTTGATTTAGGCAGTGGTCCTTGCTTGTCTTCCTGCACAGCTGCCAGGGTGGACTTTCAAAGATGCAGTTTGGATTGCATCATTCTCGCTGTTTTCAAATCTTCCAAGGCTTTCTGGATTATTTCCCAACAGTTTCAAACACTTTACTCCGAGCGTCTTTGTCCCATGCCTGCCTTTCTTACAGCAGCTGCAGACACAGTGGCCTGGCCTTGGTTGTGTGTCTCCAGCTCGTATCTAAGTCAGGGCCTTCACATTTGCTCTTCCCATTACCTCCGGGCTCTTTCGCCCACTCCCCATGGGGCTCCCTCTTTCTCTTCATTCAGGGCTCTGCCTCACTGTCACTTCGTTAGTGAGGTCTTCCTTGGTTACCCACCGAATGAGTTCTCCCCACTTTCTCTTTCTCATAGCATTCTATTCTTTGTCTTCAAAGCCATGATGATGATTGGTAATATTAATAATTTGTAGTGATGCTTGTTTGCCTCCTTAATGTCTGAAATCTGCATTAGACTGTAGGGCCGTAAATTCTGTCTTGTTCACCACTCTATGCCCTATGCCTAGCATGGCACAAGACAGCATAATTGTTGAATAATGATTTGTTGAATAAATGGATGAGGTTTGGATACAAGACGGGGGAAGAGCAAGATAGACCCTGGCTAGGGGAACAGCCCTCTGAACTCCCACAGTACTGTGGGTGCAGAGGGGGTGCCAGTGAACGAATTCCTACCACATTTACTCGTCTGCCCTTATCCGGCTTGGGATGGGTCTAGGCCAAGTAGTCATTCAGGACTGTAATAGAGACACACGCTCCTCAAAAAGCTGCAAAGAGCTAAGAATATTAGGCTTTGGATGCTAATCCCATCATGAAACTTAGACTCTAAGACAATGTGGTGGTTTTGCCACTGTCTCCAGCCCAACCATCTGTCCCAGTGTCTCACCATCCACACTCCAGGTAGTTGATGGCATAAAGGGAAGCTTCCAGCAACTGCCTACAGTGTCCGCTGTGGAGATTGTCTTTGTCTTGTTCTTACTCCAGCTTCCAGGCTCCTAGTCCTTGTCTCTATCTGCTGTTTTGGCCCCTGCTCCTGCCTTTGGGACTTGTGTCCACACTTAGACATTTCAACTTGAGTCAGGCGTGGTGGCTCACACCTCTAATCCAACCACTTCGGGAGGCTGAGATGGGTGGATCACCTGAGGTCAAGAGTTCGAGACTAGCCTGGCCAGCATGGTGAAACCCTGTCTTCACTAAAAATACAAAAATTAGCCAGGTGTGGTGGTGGGCGCCTGTAATCCCAGCTACTCAGGAGGCTGAGGCAGGAGAATTGCTTGAACCTGGGAGTTGGAGGTTGTAGTGAGCCGAGATTGCACCATTGCACTTCAGCCTGGGCAACAAGAGTGAGACTTCATCTCAAAAAACCAAACCAACAGGCCAGGTGCGGTGGCTTATGCCTGTAATCCCAGCACTTTGGGAGGCAAAGATGGGTGGATCATGAGGTGAGGAGTTCGAGACCAGCCTGGCCAATGTGGTGAAACCCCGTCTTTACTAAAGACACAAAAAATTAGCTGAGTGTGGTGGTACGCACCTGTAGTCCCAGCTACTCAGGAGCCTAAGGCAGGAGAATCACTTGAACCTGGGAGGTGGAGGTGGCAGTGAGCTGAGATGGCACCATTGCACTCCAGCCAGGGCGAAAGGGTGAGACTCTGAATCAAGAAAATAAACATAAAACCAACAAAACAGAAGCTTCAACTTGAACTTGGTCACTCCCTGAGATCATCTTTGAACTTGGTCACTCCCGAGATCATCTTTGAACTTGGTCACTCCCTGAGATCATCTTTGAACTTGGTCACTCCCGAGATCATCTTTGAACTTGGTCACTCCCGAGATCATCTTTGAACTTGGTCACTCCCGAGATCATCTTTGGTCCCTCCTGAGATCATCTTTGAACTTGGTCAATCCCGAGATCGTCTTTGAACTTGGTCACTCCTGAGATCATCTTTGAACTTGGTCATTCCCGAGATCATCTTTGAACTTGGTCACTCCTGAGATCATCTTTGAACTTGGTCACTCGTGAGATCATGTTTGGTCACTCCTGAGATCATCTTTGAACTTGGTCAGTCCTGAGATCGTCTTTGAACTTGGTCACTCCTGAGATCATCTTTGAACTTGGTCACTCGTGAGATCATGTTTGGTCACTCCTGAGATCATCTTTGAACTTGGTCAATCCTGAGATCATCTTTGAACTTGGTCACTCGTGAGATCATGTTTGGTCACTCCTGAGATCATCTTTGAACTTGGTCAATCCTGAGATCGTCTTTGAACTTGGTCACTCCTGAGATCATCTTTGAACTTGGTCACTCGTGAGATCATGTTTGAACTTGGTCACTCGTGAGATCATGTTTGGTCACTCCTGAGATCATCTTTGAACTTGGTCACTCCCGAGATCATCTTTGAACTTGGTCAATCCTGAGATCGTCTTTGAACTTGGTCACTCCCGAGATCATCTTTGAATTTGGTCACTCCCAAGATCATCTTTGGTCACTCCTGAGATCATCTTTGAACTTGGTCACTCCCAAGATCATGTTTGGTCAATCCTGAGATCGTCTTTGAACTTGGTCACTCCCTGAGCTCATCTTTGCACTTGGTCACTCCCGAGATCATCTTTGAACTTGGTCACTCCCTGAGATCATCTTTGTCCTGATCTCAGAGGTGAAACTGGCTGGAGGTGCTGACACAATCCCCCAGGGTTTGGAAGGCTTGTGCTGGACTCTGGCCAGGGCCAGCGACTCCAGCTCTGCTTCTGCAAGGCTGTCAGCACTGACGGCTCTGGCCTACACTGGCATCTCTGTTTGTCCCTGTCCACCGGTAAGGGGTACCTCATACCTCTCCCTTCCCCACCCCCACTTCTTTTAAAAATAAAAGTGAAAATCAATGCCGAGTCTTAAGTTCCCTTGTAAATAGGAATCTTTTTATATTCCTAGTAAATAAGCTATCTTTCTTTTTAAGTTCCTGTTCTACACATTTATATAGAAATGGAAATGACTTAGAATTCCGGCCTTCCCCACTGCACTGAGCCCATGTCCCAGGTCTCCATTACTCCTCAGATTAGGTTTGAGAAAACTGGGAGACAAGATAATAAGTGTGACCTAGACTTCAGGGAATGAAATAATTAAACATCGAGCATTAGCAAAAGCCACAATCTGTGGTCAGAGAAAGATTGCTAGAACCAGAGGGACATTCAATAGTGGAAGACCTAAAGTGGTCACAAGGGTAAAGGGAGTGATCAGAATCCTGTTGGCAACTGGCAGCCTGGATGATACTCCTTGTCCTGCTCATCATCAGGGAGGTTCAAGCCCCTCTGCCCTGCCGCCGCCTCTGCAGGGCTGAACACAGGCACTGTGTAGAGGGGATCTTCAAAGATGTTTTTCAAAAGGCAAAACCGGAGTGCACTTGTATTTCAGGGAAAATGAGCTCCTCTTGAATTTCCAGCATTTCACAGATTACGCAGTCACACTTAGGTACCAAAATAACAGAGCAACAGAAATAGAGTTGCTGAATTGTATTCAAGACAGAAAGTCTCTGTACTTTAAATACTGGACATTGAACAACTTCTGTATTTAGCAACCTGGCTCAGACATGAGAAAACGATCAGTCCAGTGTGAGTTTGTTTATACTGATTTGGGAAAAGCCCTTCATGAACTGTTGAGGGAAGTAAGATAAAGATGGGACCAGGGCAATGTGAGAAGAGATTCCAGAGCAGGCAGTTATCATCCTCAGCCTCGCCTGTCAGAGGTGGTGGCAGCGTTCCTTAGGAAGGCTGGGTCAGGAGTAACCGCTAGACCCACAGGATGAAGCCTACGTATCTTTTGTAATTTTCTTACATGTGTTTATGCATTTTAGTGTAGGCATAGTTATGACTTTAATATGTGCATTTAAATAGAACTTTCTGAAGACAGTGCTTTAGTGGCTCTTAAATACTGGTTCCAACAGTAGGAGGTTCAAGTGCAGTGGAAGGGCAGCAAAAAGGACACTTTGGAAGTGGACAGTATCTTGCACTATTCTTGATACCATTTCAAGGAAGTGGCCTTCTGGACGGCTTCTGGATAGGGCCAGTTCTGCTCCGAATACTCTACAGTATATTGCCAATGGGATTAGTCTGCTGAAAATGCTAACCCCATGTTCCAGGAAATCTGGCTTTCCATCACAAACGACGCTAAGATCAGGCCCCATGCCGGAGGGAGAATGGCCTGAGCGCCAGGCAGTCACCCCAAAGGCAAGGTCTCTGGAGGCTGCTGTACATTCCACAGGGTGGAGTCAGAGCCTTTGCTTGGAAAGGGGGCTCCTGAGCCCTGGCCTTGGGTGTGCCCCACCCTACCCCCATTCAGCATACACCTTCCCTCCCCCATCTCCTAGTCCCAGGGCCCGGCATCTAGAAAAGCGCTCTCCTTGTTTTATCTGGCAGAACTTTGGGACAATAATTGGACTGGGTTCAACTGGCCAGGAAACCAAAGCCCAACAGAAAAATGCCTCATGAGTCCTGCCAACCTCCTGCTCCTTGCCAGGCCCAGCGCCGGACAGACAGCCCGCCAGCGTTTGGGGTCCGAGGGGAAGTACATTCCGTATGTGGAGGCTGCATGATGGAAGTTATGTGCTTTTCGGGAGCTGTGTAAGCAAGCACAGCCGCTGCTCCCATTATGTGGCTCATGAAAGGGTTTTCACCTCCTGGGCTGGAAGGGAGTTGGTCTGTCTGCAGCAAAGGCATTTGCCTCTGTGGCTTTCTGAAAAAGAATGTGTGCGCTTGTCAAAACAGAACTTTCCTGCGTGCTTGGAAGAGCGGGCCTGTCTGCCTGCCAGAAAGGAGCAAGGCTCAGTTTGGTTAAAAAGGGAAGAAAAATTCCACTAAGCAGCCCCATTAGCCACTGCTCAGAGCAGCCTTCTTCTCTCACAAAGACATTTGTTCGCTGCTGCAAAGCTGGCTTCCCCAGCAATTTCCCACCACTGCAGTTCGACTCGGCTGGAAGGTGGAGAGCTGGCATTAGAGATGAGTGTTTTCCCATCAAGGAAAGGTTAAACAAAACTTTTCTCTGTGGTGGTCCCAGAGCCCCGGGGCTCAGAGAAATATGAATAATGTGTTGGTAAATGCTCTCACTGTGCTTTTCCCATTTTTTTTCCCTCAAAGTTGGCTGCTGTTATTCCTCTAATGGTAGTGGAAAACAGATGCAAAGGTAGCCTGCCCTGGAGCAAGGCTTTGAAAACCCACTTGAGTTTTAATCAGCTGATGGTGGCAGTGTGGCCTCCTCCAGAAGTTTGCTCGTGGTTCATCCCCGCCCATGCAGCCATAGAGCTCGATCAACCAGAGCAAAGTCCAGGGTTCAAATCAAGTATGACTCTGTGAGTACAAAATAGCACCAGTTTCTTCCAGAAAGATGTTCTAACCTCAGTGTGACTGGCAGACTCGCTTCCAGAACCTGATAGTTCCATTCCCTTAGAGGCTCCAGATTCCCACGGGATGAATTTCCTCATGCAACTCAAAATTGTGTCTAGAAGAGGCCATCCCATCCTCCTCTGTGAATGCATCATGTTTTCTCAAAACAGGACTCCACAACGGAACAATTGAGACTACACGTTTATTTTAAGCCCTCGATTATGAGAATTGCACCCATTTAATTTGAGAAGTTGGGTTAACTTTCCCTAACCCATGAAAATTACCCCCCTGGCTCCTGGGTAGAAAGGAAGAAAAAGGGCAGGCAGAACCTGGGTAATTGTGAGAATAGACAATCACCTTGTTCTTTGTATTTGCTTTCAAATGCCACAGCCCTCAAGCAACCGCCTAAATTTCACCAATGAAAGTCCTGGTAGCATGGAAGACATTTCAGATCTACTTCCTAAAACTATTATTGTGAGCTCCAGAACAACAATTAATATTATTGCAGCTGAGAATTATTGTTTAATCAATTTATGCAAACTTTCTTAGAGGTACCTGGGAATTCCTGTTGAAGAATACATGCGAACTTACAGATGGTTTATCAGTATTGATAACTCTGACCTGTGAAGTGATTGCTTCGCTTCGTAAGAACACGCCTGACTCCTTGGAGCTCTGAGGACTGGCACGGAATGTAAAGTGCCTGGCCAGTGCCATGGACTGTGTTATCCCAGGTGCAACTTACCTCTACTTGAGACGTTAAAAATCAGCAACTGGGCGGTGGCTCACACCTGTAATCCCAGCACTTTGGGAGGCCGAGGCGGGCAGATCACAAGGTCAGGCGATTGAGATCATCCTGGTCAACACAGTGAAACCCCATCTCTACTAAAAATACAAAAAATTAGCCAGATGTGGTGTCGCACACGCCTGTAGTACCAGCTACTTGGGAGGCTGAGGCAGGAGAATGGCTTGAACCTGGGAAGTGGAGGTTACAGTGAGCTGAGATCACAGCACCACTGCCCTCCAGCCTGGGTGACAAAGCAAGACTGTCTCAAAAAAAAAAAAAAATCAACAACTAGGCATAATGATAATTAAGGACAATAAATGGAACTTCACGAATAACCTGTGCTGTACCTGCTGGTCTCCAAGAGCGGCCAGCTGCTGGTAGTGCCCTGTGCTTCATGACAGTTTGGGATAACTCATAAAGTCAATGGCAAGAAGCTACAGTGGTGCCAGCTTGGAATTCAAGAAAAGTATGTTAAATATAAGAAAAACCACAGCATGCATTTAGTAAGTGTGCATTTAACTTGAGCCGGGAAGAGGCTGTATAGGTGTCTCCTCATGATGCAATAGCAAGAACACAGCATTCCTTGAGCGCTGTTCTTTCCAGAAATAATTAAACCTAAATTTAATCATACATCTAGATCTCACTACCAGCTTACAGGAAATTCAAGAGATAGAGGAACATGTGAATTACATTATAAGGAAGAAAGAAGCCCAAGCCAGAACGCGAGGAAGTCTGTGGACAGAGAACTGGATTCCTTCCACACAGACATACCGTGCAATAAAGCAGTAATTCACACACAGTCTTTGGTTTCCCAGGGTACATAAAAGTTACGTTTCCACTCTATTACTATTAAATATGCAAAAGCATTGTCTAAAAAGTACATACGGGCCAGGTATGGTGGCTCACGCCTGTAATTCCAGCACTTTGGGAGGCCAAGGCAAGCAGATCACCTGAGGTCAGCAGTTTGAGATCAGCCTGGCCAACATGGTGAAACCCGGTCTCTACTGAGAAATATAAAAAATTAGCGAGGCGTGGTGGTGCATGCTTGTAGTCCCAGCTACTTGGGAGGCTGAGGCAGGAGAATCGCTTGAACCTGGGAGGTGGAGGTTGCCGTGAGCTGAGATCATGCCACTGCACTCCAGCCTGGGTGACACAGCAAGACTCCATCTCATAAATAAATAAATAAAAATTAAAAAGCACACGTGTTAATTTTAAAATGCGTTACTGCTAAAAATGCTCATGATCGTCTGGGCCTTCAATGAATCATAATCTTTTTGCTGGTCAAGGGTCTTCCCTCAGTGTTGATGGCTACTGACTGAGGAGGGTGGTGGCTGCTGAAAGCTGGGCTAGCTAAGGCCATTTCTTTTTTTTTTTTTGAGACGTGAGTCTTGCTCTGTCACCAGGTTGGAGTGCAGTGGTACAATCTCGGCTCACTGCAACTTCCATCTCCTGGGTTCAAGCGATTCTTCCACCTCAGCCTCCTGAGTAGCTGGGACTATAGGTGTGTGCCAAACGCCTGGCTAATTTTTGTATTTTCAGTAGAGATGGGGTTTCACCATGTTGGCCAGGATGGTCTCGATCTCTTGACCTCGTGATCCACCTGCCTTGGCTTTCCACAGTGCTGGGATTACAGGCGTGAGCCACCACGCCCAGCCAAGGCCATTTCTTCAAACCAGACGGCAAGGGAGTTGGCTGCCTCGGTTGACTTCCTCTCACAAAAGATTTGTCTGTAGCACGCGAAGCTGCTTGGTAGCGTTTCACCCACAGTACAACTTCTTTCAAAACTGGAGTCAATCCCGTCAAACTCTGCTGGTTTCCTTACAAGCTAAGTTTATGGAGCATTCTCAGTTCTAAACATTCTCACTCCCTGTCATTGCAGCAACTTCACCAGAAGCAGATTTTTGTTTTTTTGTTTTTTTTTTTTTTGGAGAGGGAGACAGAGTCTCCCTCTGTCGCCCAGGCTAGAGTGCAGTGGTGTGATCTCAGCTCACTCCAACCTCACCTCCTGGGTTCTAGCGGTTCTCCTGCCTCAGCCTCCTGAGTAGCTGGGATTACAGGCACGCGCCACCACACCCAGCTAATTTCTGTATTTTTAGTAGAGACGGGGTTTCACCACGTTGGCCAGCCTGTTCTTAAACTCCTGACCTCGTGACCCACCCGCCTCGGCCTCCCAGATCTCTGGGATTACCAGAGAGAGCCACTGTGCCCTGCCACCATGAGCAGATTCTGTTCCAAGAAACCTCTTTCTTGGCTCATGCATAAGCAGCAGCTCCTCATTCAATCAACTTTAATCATAAGATTGCAGCAATTCAGTCACATCTTTGGGCTTCACTTCTAATTCTGTTGCTATTTTCTTTTTTAAAAAATAGAGACAGGGTCTTACCATATTGCCCAGGCTGGTGCTGAACTCCTGGGCTCAAGCAGTCGTCCCACCTCAGCCTCCCACAGTGCTGGGATTACAGTTGTGAGCCGCCATGCCCAGTGTAGTTCTTTTTCTGTTTCGACCACATCTGCAGTTACTTCCTCACCCGAAGGCTTGAAACCCTCAAAGTCATTCAGAAAAGTTGGGATCAGCTTCCTCCAAGCTCCTGTTAATGTTGATATGGTTGATAATGTTGACCACCTCCCATGATTATGAATGCTTTTTATGGTGTGTAGAATGGCAAATGCTTTCCAGGAGACTTCGACTTAACTTTGTCCAGATTCATCAGATCCACTGTGGCAGCTATGGCCTTATGAAATACATTTCTTAAGGAATAAAACTTGAAAGTCAAAATTGCTCCTTGATGCATGGGCTGCAGAATGGATGCTGTGTTAGCAGGCACGAAAACGGCATTCACGTCCTCGTCAATCAGCAGAGCTCCTGTTGACTAGATGCATTGACAATGAGTGATAATATTTTGGGAGAAATTTTTCTTCTGATTTGTAGGTCTCAACAGGGGGCTTCAGATATGAAGCCTGCTGTAAACAGATGTGCTGTCACACAGGTTTTGCTGGGCGTTTGTACGGCGCAGGCAGAGCAGATTCAGCAGAATTCTTCAGGGACCCAGGGTTTTCAGAATGGTGACTGACACTGGCTTCAACTTCATTTCACCAGCTGTGTTAGCTCTTAACGAGAGCATCAGTCTGTCCTTGGAAGCTTTAAAGCTAGGGATTAACTTCTCCTCTCTAGCTGTAAAAGCCCTCGATGACGTCTTCTTCCAACAGAACATTGTTTTGTCTACACCGAAAGCCTGTTGCTCTGTGGTGCCACCTTCATCAGTGATCTTAGCTAGATCTTCTGGATAACCTGCTGCAGCTTCTGCAGCAACCCTTGTGTTTCCCTTGACGCTCTTATCACGCGCCGACAACTGCTTTTCTTAAACCTCATGAACCAAACTGTGCTAGTGTCAAGGTTTTCTTCCGCGGCTTCCTCACCCCTCTGAGCCTTCACAGAATTGAAGAGAGTCAGGGCCTTGCTCTGGCTTAGGTTCCGGCTTATGGGGATATTGTGGCCGTTCTGATCTTTTTTCCAGACCGATAAAACTTTCTTCATATCAGCAAAAAAAGCTGCTTCGCTTTCTTATCATTCACGTGTTCACTGGAATAGCACTCTTAATTTCCTTCACGAACTTTTCCTTTGTATTCAGGGACACAGGAAGCCTAGCTTTCGGCCGATCTTGGCTTTCGGTCTGTCTTGATGTGCCTTCCTCCCTAACTTTAATCACTTCTGGGTTTTGATTTAAAGTGGGATACATGTGACTCTTCCTTTCACGTGAACATTTAGTGGCCATTATAGGGTTCTTAATTGGTCTCATTACAATATTTTGTCTCCAGGAGTAGAGACGTCCAAAGATGGAAGAGAGACGGGGGAGCAGCTGCACAGTGTGGCTGTCAGAACACACAGCGTTTATCCATTAAGATTGCCCTATTCTGTGGGTGTGGTCCACGGCACCCCAAAACAAGTCGACAGTACCATCAAAGATCACTGATCGCAGATCGCCATGACAGGTATAATAATGAGAAAGCTTAAAATATTGCAAGAAGTACCAAACTACGACACAGAGACACAAAATGCGCTGTTGAAAATGGCACTAACAAACTCGTTCGACTCAGGGTTCCCACAAACCTTCAGTCTGTAATAAGTGCAATAAATTGCAAAGTGCAATAAGGCAAAGAACAATAAAATGAGGCATACTTATACTGAAAGGACAGTGAAAACGTGAGGAAAGACAGCGGTTCAAAGAAATTTGAGATATATTTTTAAAAGCAGTGTGTGAAATTCATTTGGATCATGATTCAATAAAACTATAAAATTTTTTTTAAAATGATCCAGGAAATTTGAACAAAGATAGTCTGTTAGATAATCTTAGTGATAATATAGGTACATTAAAAATGAAAGTTTATTTAATAGACAGAAATGAAATAACTGAGATTTTCTTTGAAATATTTCAGCACAGAAAGTGGGGTACAGATCAGACAATCAGCAAAATGATGTTTGGGCGACGTGGACGTGAGATTTCATTATACTATTTTCTCTACTTTTGTGTACACTGAAAATTTCCGGAATGCAGTTCCAAATTAATGGAAAAAGTTCTGTGAGAGTTGCAGCTTTCTGGCAAGGGAATCCTGAACATTTGATGCTGCCTTCCATTGGCGGGGGTGGGGTTGTTCAAGGCAACAGGGTGATCACAAAGCCTGGGGCTGATGGGGACTGCTGGCCTATGGGTGACATGGAGGAAGCAGGTTCCCACAGCAGCCCACAAGGCTGGCCATTGCTTAAGGACTAGACTCACAGGGTTGAGCCTCCCCTTGCCCTCTTGGCTTACTTCCCACCCGCTCTTCCATCCATCCTCAAACATGGAACACCTAACACCGTGTCTCCTGGGGAAACATAGGCCATGTGTCCCACTCTTGAGAAGGAGTAGGCCGTGTGTCCCACTCTTGAGAAGGAGTAGGCCGTGTGTCCCACTCTTGAGAAGGAGTAGGCCGTGTGTCCCACTCTTGAGAAGGAGTAGGCCGTGTGTCCCACTCTTCAGGGGAGGACACACAAATACTCAGAGGCTGGGAGAGTTAGCTCAACAGCGCAAACGCTTAAGCATCTTTGACCACTTAGACCAGCAGTGTCCCAGAATAGATCAGTGGCCAATCATGGTGGTCACAGGGAGGCACGAGGATGGAAGGGTCAGCGACCCTCAGAGGGCCTGGCGACTTTGGCCACAGGAAGGTACTTCAGGGTGCTGGTCAGGCTTCCCCTCACAGTGGCCTTTATGATCCTTAAACCAGGATCAGAGCAACCAGCCCCATTCTTTGCTGCCTGGCGTTCTAGCTTGGGTGGCTCATCCAAGCGTGGTTGTACATAAGCCACAGCTCCTTAGCTGAAGGCACTTCTGTAGCCAACTAGTGGGCTCACCTCGCCTGCTGCCTAGGAAGAGCCTATTTCTCAGGACAGGGAAATCGCAATGCAGAAAAATAATTCACACAGAGCCAGCTCCGCCGGAAACTGAAGTTTCATTATTACTCAAATCACTCTCCCTGACACCAGGTGCAGCGGCTCATGCCTATAATCCCAACACTTTGGGAGGCCAAAGTAGGCAGATCACTTGAGGTCAGGAGTTTGAGACCAGCCTGGCCAACATGGTGAAACCCCATCTCTGCTAAAATTACAAATGAGCCAGGCTTGGTTGCATACGCCTGTAATCCCAGCCACTCGGGAGGCGGAGGCAGAATTGCTTGAACCTGGGAGGGAGAAGTTGCAGCGAGCTGAGACCATGCCTCTGCACTCCAGCCTGGGCAACAGAGCAAGACTCCATCTAAATAATAATAATAATAATAATAATAATAATAATGTCTCCCCAAGCATTCATGCATCAGAGTTTTTAAAGCTAATTTGGTGGGCGGGTGTTGGGGAAGTGGGAGTGCTGATTGGTCAGGTTGGAGTTGGAATTATAGGGGTCGCAGTGGGGTTTTCTTGCTGTCCTCTGTTCCCGGGTGCAATGGCAGAACTGGCTGAGCCAGATGACTGCTGTGGGTGGTATCACTGATCCGTCCAGGGCAGGGTCTGCAAAACATCTCAAGCACTGATTTTAGATTTTATGATAGTGATGTTATCCCCAGGAGCAATTTGAGGACGTTCAGACTCTTGCAGCCAGCGGCTGCGTGGCCCCTAAATGGCAACTTCTAACCTTGCAGCTAACTTCTTAGTCCTACAAAGGCAGACTGGTCCCCAGGCAAGAAGGGAATCTTTTGGGGAAAGAGCTGTTGTCAATTTTGTTTTAGAATCAAACCATAATGAACAGCCATGATTAGAGAATGTTTTGTTCAGAAGCGATCTGATTTCTACAAAGCATGCACAGTACCTCTAACTGCTTATCAAACAGCTGCAACTAAAGCCCTTACCTGTCATATTGGTGGCTTTTAAACTGGCCTCCCTGATATCACAGGTCTCTGCAGAGGTGCTTAAGTGGCTAACACTGGTAGTGAAGAAGAATGAGATCGTTAGGGGACATCTGAGCCTGTCAGGGTCCCATCCAACCACCTCACATAATTCGTCTTTCTCTGGCTACAGCTATTAGAGTTGTGCATAAGACAGACAGATAGAATGATAAAGGGAGAGAGAGAAATAAAGATTCCACCTCCAGAAACCAGCTAAACACCACTTGCTTTAATAACTATTCTACCTCACTGTGGATTTAGCCTTGCTAAAAGGCTTGAGAAATAACCCCTGAAGATGTCTGCATATGCCATTCGCATTGTTTAATCTGTTTGTTTCATTAGCAAACTTTTCCTTCATAGCTATCATGAAAGCAGATCAACCCAGTCCTATGTGATCTTACACAAATTTTCAGAACTGGTGGATTCAAAAGACTGGCATTTTCTATAGTTAGTCTTTTCCCCAAGTGGTGTCAGTCACCAGTAAGCCCACGTTCCATTGCGGCATGCCCCTGTGGCTCCGTGCGCCTGGCCAGATCCCATATCAGTGCTTAGGAAGCCACCGAGTGCACAGGCGTAGTGGGGATGGAGCTGTGTGGTCACTGTGTGGAGGAAATTCTCTCTCTCCATCATGACACTGACCAGTTTCCTGCTGGCAGTCCAGGTTGATAAATCAAGTGACCTCAGACGTGGTCCTCCTGGCCCCTCCTACTCCAATAATTCCTGCAGCAGAAGGCCAAGCAACACTTGACAGTGACAGGAAGAGTGGCCACACCATCAATCAAAAGGAAATCCCACAGCTCCAGAGCAGCAGTGAGAGTTCATCACTGCTTTCTTGTCACCATTTCCAATAAAAATGATGGCCATTGATGATAGACTGGATGGAAAAATGTGGCACATATACACCATGGAATATTATGCAGCAATCAGAAATGATGAGTTTGTGTTGTTTGTAGGGACATGGATGAGTCTGGAGAACATCATTCTCAGCAAACTGACACAAGAACAGAAAATGAAACACCGCATATTCTCACTCATAGGCGGGTGATGAAAAATGAGAACAAATGGACACAGGGAGGGGAGTACTAAACACTGGGGTCTATTGGGGGGAAAAGGGGAGGGCCAGTGGGAGGGGGAGGTGGGGAGGGATAGCCTGGGGAGAAATGCCAAATGTGGGTGAAGGGGAGAAAGGAAGCAAAACACACTGCCATGTGCGTACCTACGCAACTGTCTTGCATGTTCTGCTCATGTACCCCAAAACCTAAAATGCAATAAAAAAAAAATGATGGCAGAGCACCATCTTATAACTACAGAACTCCTTCATTTTGCAAAGCCGATAAACAAGTATGGATGCCCCCATCTCTTTCTGTGGATTCTCTAAGACTTGAGGGGACTACATTAAATGGAGAAGAGGGCAGAGAGTGATATTCAGGTGGCGGTTATATTTCCATTCAGGAATCAGACAAGCATAGTCCCTGGCCAACAGCTGGGGACAGGGCATTCTATTCTATTTATGTCCACAAATCTTTATGGAGCACAGGCAAAGGCCTGTGATCTCACTGCAGGAGCCACAATGATGGGAGGGACGTGCTCCTGTCCCCAGGAACTTGCAGTCTAGTGGGAAAGCAAGGCTGTAGTCAGCTGGCTGTCACCTTTAACACAGAAGGTGTGAATGCTATGAGAGAAAGTGAGCAGACGCTAAGGAGGTGCTGGGAACGGGACACAACCCCGAAGGCCTGGACGGGGGTGAGCCACCCTGCACTTGACTTGGGCTACGCTGTTGGGGTGCTCCCAGCAGTACTGCAACTTTTCCATGTCAACAGTGTTATGCAGAACAGAGGAGCCCACAGAGACTCCCTCGATGCTGGTTTACTGGTGCCAGGAGGTGCCAGCCAGATGAATGGCACTCGTACAAAGGAATAACGGTCAGCAGTCTGCTTGCTTTGATTCTGAGACCAGATAAATTGTTTGTTCCAAAATATGTATCTGGTTTGGCTCTTTTGAAATAAAATATTTGTCTTTAAGGGACAAGGGCTAGCACATTGGGTTGATAATGGGTCACTGGCACATTGACATGCACAGATGCACAGAGCTAAATGTGGTCACTCATTTAGACCACATTTCACTAAAGAAAGAAAGAAAGGGTGTCACTCAGTGGCTCCTACTCTTCCTGGTTCTTCAGCCTCAGCCGGAATCTCGGGCCCTTGGTTTTTCCATTCTCTGTAAATTATCCTTTTCCTTCACCTACTTCCCTACCCAACTGAACAGCAGATGCTCACTCTAGGGAAAGTTACTGCCGCTTACAGAGAGGTCCTTTGACTTCCTGCCACTGAGGTGATAAACAGGCGTGCGTCAGTTCCATCCTCTTCTCCTTCCACTTTGGTAAAATGCAGGAGCCCAGGGATTAGTGGGCTGAGACCAGCCGCCCCTCTGTGCTCTGGATCTCTTCTCTCTCAGCTTCCAGGGATCGCCTCTGCTCTGTTATCCCCTGCTCCACCCCACTGATTCTTTCCCATCAGTATTTAGAACATAATCAGATCGCTTCCATCTGAAAAAATAAATCCTTCCACAACCCATGTTAATCCTCTCCAGCTGCTCCTCAGAGCCAGACATTAAGAAAGTCTTGAACTGTAAATGCTTTCCACATCCTCACCTCCCATCTTTCCTCAGCTCAGTCAAGGTGGCTTCTGTTCCAGTCACTTTGCTGAACGTGCACCACTCTCCCTTGCCGCCCCTACCACATTCCCTAATTGAAAAACCATGGCTCTCTGTTCAGGCTCCAGCTCAAAGATCACTTCTTTTTTAAAATGATTTTTTAAATTTTATGTATGTATGTATGTATGTGTTTTGAGATAGGGTCTCACTCTGTCACTCAGCATGGAGTGCAGTGGTGTAATCACGCTCACCACACCCTCAACATCCAGGGTGCAGGAGACCCTCCCACCTCAGCCTCCCGAGTCACTGGGACTACAGGCGTGCGTCACTACATCTGTCTGAGTTTTAAAAAGTGTTGTAGAGAAGAGGTCTCACCATGTTGCACAGACTTCTCTCAAACTCCTGGGCTCAAGCGATTGCCCACCTCTGCCTCCTACCATGCTGGAACTACAGACATGAGCCACTGCTTTCGGCCTGAAATACCAGTTTTGGAAGCTGTCTCCGCCCTTAAGACTGGGTTGCCTACCTCTTACCTTTGTTCCTTAGCATTTGACTTTTGCTCTTATCAGAAAACTTATTGAACTGATTTCCAATGACCCATTCACTTTTCTGATTATAACCTTCTTGAAGGGAAGGGTTGGTTGTGTTTTTTTCTTTTTTCTTTTTTTGAGACGGAGTCTTGCTCTGTCAACCAGGCTGGAGCACAGTGGCACGATGTTGGCTCACTGCAACCTCCGCCTCCTGGGTTCAAGCGATTCTTTTGCCTCAGCCTCCTGAGTAGCTGGGACTCCAGGCGGGCGCCACCATGCCCGGCTAATTTTTTTTTTTATTTTTAGTAGAGACGGGGTTTTACCATATTGGCCAGACTTGTCTGGAACTCCTGACCTCATGATCCACATGCCTGGGCCTCCTGAAGGGCTGATTTTTGTTTGCTAAGGTACCCCACTGCCTGGCACGATGTCCAGGACACAGAAGGTGTTCAAGGCTGTGGAGCTAGTGATGGGCACATGAAATGTCTGCCCCCACCTGAAATGAGCTCTGTCCCTACTCCAATAAACGGATTTCTCAAGGCCAGAGTTTCTCAAACTCGAATGTGCAGCTCATCACTAGAGCCTCTTGTTAAAAGGCAGATTCTGATTGAGGAGGTGTGAGGGGAGGTCCAGGATCTGCATTTCTAACTAGCTTCCACGTGACGCTGACGCTGCTGTTCTGTGGGTCACACTTAAAAGCAAAGGTTGAGCTGACATAAAAACAAGAGTCTGATAGACTGTATGAGAGAAAGAGGATGGCCTAGTCCCTGTTCAGATCCCAAAAACAGTGAAAGGGAGTTCCTCTGCCTCTATTCTCTTTCTCAGCGCTGTCTGCTCCCTAACAGCCAATGAGAAATGAGAAATTCCTTCCAACGCAGCTGTATACTTTAACTCACACTGCAGTTCGTGACTGCATTTCTCACTCTAGGAAAGATTCCAGTTTGACAGTGGAAGGTGAGATAAACCCTGAGTTATCAAATTGTATTTCCTGGATCTGTCTAAACAAATTCCCTTGAAGCCTGCTGAGGAAATAGTTCTGCTGTTTCCCCAGTAATCTGGGTAGAGTTGATGTCATTCAAAACTTAGAGATCAGTCCGGGCCACTCTCTTCTGACTGTTTAAGGTGACTCCTCACTCAAAGACCTCTACACTTTAGACATGTTTTCTCTGTAAGAAATTAAAGAGACAGTGTCCATGAGCCAGCCAAGCAAGGGACTGCCATTCCATGGCTGGATCAGGACACTGATGTGCCCTTATAAGGATGCTGCAATGTCCCCTCGTTACAGACACTGACTGTTGAACGTTTTTCCTGCCAAGCATACGTGGCTTACTGTTTCTTAGGGAATAAAATATACACCCTTCCTTCCAATATGCAGCCACTGTTACCTTACTCTACCGTAACTACTCATCTTTACTAATGTTGCTCTAATGTATTTACCTTATGTCCATTGGTACAATCGGGCACCAATGAACTGCAGATTAGAAACACCACATAGACATAATGCAACAACAGCACAAAAAGTCATTCAAACAAGAGACAAACAAAAGCTAAGTCTCTAAGACCTCAGCAGACTTTAACCCTAAATATAGCCATTTCTATCTCCCTGTGCCAAAGCTGTCTAGAAAAGGCCACATCGTAGCCAGCTGCCATGCAGAGTCCAAATCTGGATCACGGCTGAAAAGGAGACGCTAGTAATGGAAGTCTGAATCAACTTAGGCCTCCCTCCCATCGAGAAAACCTTCCACAAATGCCTTCCCGAGGAGGGTGGGGTCAATGGCAGTGTCTTTATTTGCCATGTATACTAGCTTTTCTTCCCGCCTCAACGTTACATTTCTGCACGAGGGTATCTCTTCCTCCTCCGATTGTGTGTTTCTGATTAAAACCTCAACTCTTACTCCAGGTCACCCTGTAACCTCGTTAGAATGGCCACTGAGCTTCGTGTGCAGATTGCCAAAGGTGTCCGCCATTATTTCTCTTTATCTCTTTGCATCCACACCACTTTGTGACATGACCCTGCTGTTTGCCCAGTCGAGATAGAATTCAGCCAGGCACAGTGGCTCACGCCTGGAATCCCAGCATTTTGGGAAGCCAAGGTGGGTGGATCATTTGAGGTCAGGAATTTGAGACCAGTCTGGCCAACATGGTGAAACCCTGTCTCTACTAAAAATACAAAAATTAGCCGGGCAGTAGTGACACCCATCTGTAATCCCACCTACTCTGGAGGCTGACACAGGAGAGTCCCTTGAACCCGGGAGGTGGAGATTGCAATAAGCCGAGATCTCACCACTGCACTCCAGTCTGGGCAACAGAGTGAGACCTTGCCTCAAAAAAAAAAAAAAGAAAGAAAAAAAGAGTTAAAATCTGAGCTGGCCACATGATTTTCTTTGACTCATGAAAAGTGGCAGAAGTAACACATGAAAGCTTCAAGCCAAGGCCCCCAAAAGTCTTGTGTGCTTCACTTGCTGTCTGAGGCCCCTGGCATCTCTGCCATGTGAATGGGCCTAGCATAGCCTGGTGGATCCTGAGAAACACGAGAGGGCAAAGTAGCCCGGTTACCCCAGCATAGGTCCCAGATACGTAAGAGGACCTGATGAAGCTGATGGAAGCCGGCTCTGGTCCACCCACTGGCTGACCGCAGGTGCATGGTGAGCCTAGCAAAGTGAACTGAGTGAGGCCAACATCAAGCAGATGCCCAGTCATGGTTCACAAATATTTAGTTGGAATGTCAGTGTTTATATTTACCAATTTATGCAAGCACAAAAACAAAGTGAAATAAAACTGTGCCATTCCCAAGAGAATTCCTGGAATGATAAATAAGATGAATTTATACCACATTACAAGCATAAGATAAATACACATACATGTATGCAAGTCCAGTCATGAAGTGTGATCAGGGACAGATGGCTCAGCTCCTGACCTCCCCACCCTTTCCATGACAGGCCCTGTGCACACGGCAGGCCTTCCACACAGACAGAGTGAATAGATACGGCTTCCCCACTAGTCTTACAGGAAACTGAAGTGGGTCTTTAACAATCTACCAGAACAAGGTCAATGCTAAATAAAGATGATACCTTCTCATCCTTTTTTTTTCCTTTTCTTTCTCTCTCTCTTTTTTTTGTGGCCTGGACACAATGTCTGACTTCTATAATCCCAGCACTTTGGGAAGCCAAGGCTGGAGGAGCACTTGAGCCTAGGAGTTCAAGACCAGCCTAGGCAACGTAGTATGACCTTGTCTCTAAGAATAAATGTGAAAAAAGAAAATGTCCATTTTTCTGCCCACTCATTGAGGAGTTCTCAGCTTCTTTGGCTGCCCCCGACTGTCTTAGATAATGGTGGCTCACTGCAGAATTGGGTAGGACCTCTCCTCCCATGGTAGGAAGAACTGATTATCAGAAAAAGAACATGGGTGTTGCTTGAAAGGCCTCTCCTCCCGATGATGTAATTCTGATAAACCCCTCCACCTGCATGGAGAGTTACCAGGCCTAATATCCCAGGGCGGATGGACTGCTTCTAAGCTTTCCCCAACCAATAAGCTTCTAGACCTCTGCTGTCTAATATGGCCTCTAGCCACAAATGGCTATTTACATTTCAATTACTTACAATTAAGTAACATTAAAAATTCGGTTTCTTCTAGCACGTTTTAACCACTCAGTAACCACTTGTGAACAGCACAGAGGCCATTTTCATCCTTGGAAGTTCAACTGGACCACACTCTTGTAGTCAGTCCATGAACTTCTTTCCGTGGGTCTCTGCAGCCCACCCACCCTACGTGGAATCGTTTTGTTTTCTTATCCTCAGTATCTTTTCATTTTCGCTTGGCGTATCTTTCTCATGGCTGCCCCCTGCACCTCTGTGGCATTAGTTCAGTCGAGCCACCCTGCGCACCTTCCCCCAGATCCTGGCTGTCGGCAAGAGCGCTCTCAAAACCCACATTTACATTTAAATGAAGGTCCTACTTCAGCCAGACAGAGGTATGCCTAGAAATAAATCCCTGTGTTTCAGGCAGGGGAATGATCTTCATTCTTATGCTATAACCAGTCTGGACTCCTTTAGAAATGACTGCAAATCCGCCGTTCTCTGTGCCTTCAGGAACGGAGTGCTGATGGAGTTGCTCAGCGAGGAATCCCGGTTGCAAACCCTTGCTGAGGCTTGGCTTCTGTTTTTTCCTGGGCTGTGCTGTATCTAAAACAAACAATGGAAGTTTAAAGCTGAGCAGTGAGTCTCGTTACCATGACTGGATGTTGAGCAGAAAACCCAGGCCTTGGCTCGTAATGGGAGCATGTGAGCCCCATTAACTCAAGGGTAAGCCGTCTTTCTTTTTTAGGATTCCGCTATTGCCAAAGCTTTTTTTTTTTTTTGAGACGGAGTTCGCTCTTGTTACCCAGGCTGGAGTGCAATGGCGCAATCTTGGCTCACCGCAACCTGGGTTCAGGCAATTCTCCTGCCTCAGCCTCCTGAGTAGCTGGGATTACAGGCACGCGCCACCATGCCCAGGTAATTTTTTATATTTTTAGTAGAGACGGGGTTTCACCATGTTGACCAGGATGGTCTCGACCTCTTGACCTCGTGATCCACCCGCCTCGGCCTCCCAAAATGCTGGGATTACAGGCGTGAGCCACCGCGCCCGGCCCGCTGAAGCTTTCTAACTCTAAGACGGGTTATTTTGATCTCCTTCCGCCTTTGGGAGACCTTGTTCATCTCCAAGCAAACAACACAAGTCTGCCAGTGCAGAGAGTAGACTTTAAAATCTCGGAAACTTGAAGGTTGGGGAGTATAATTAGCGTTTCTGGAAATGAGAGAATAAATAAGACCATTCATAGCTTGGGTTCTTCTGGAAGCTGACGAAACAAGAATTTAAGTGCAAGTAATTTATATGGAAGATGATTCCAGGAAGCCCCAGTCCAGGGTGAGAAGGTGGATGAGGGAAAGGAAGCCAGTGCGGAAGGTGTTAATGGGCAGGTAACAGCTATAGTCACCTGCAGCTCAGTCTACCAGAATCCCGTGGAAGACAGCACAGACCATGCTTCAGTGTTGTTGGGATGAGGAAGCTGGGGAATGCATCCTCCAATTCCCAGCTGTCATTCGCTGGGGACATTAGCTACCCATACTTCTGCCCTATCCCATGAGTAAGTCAAACGCAATCCTGTGGAAAGAGAAAGCCCTCAGGATCGTTTCAAGAGCTGTCAGCACATGTGGGTGTTGACACAGGTGCTGCAGGTGGGGCACCAATGGCCCTGCCACACCCCTTCCCTTACTGCAGTGGCATTTCATCCGGTTCCTTAAGCAAACATGTTTGTTTCATATCACTTGGATGATTTCAAAAATCATCTTAAATTACTGCGCACGGTGAGAACCACATTTTGTCATTCCTTCCCCTAGAGTATTGAAGTCAACCTGGGCCCTGAAAAGTTATAGTGGGGGGTGTTCCATGTTTGCTCTGAGTGAAGAGACCCCCTAAACAGGCTTTGTGTGAGCAACATGGCTGTTCATTCACCGGGTGTGGGCGGGCTGAGTCCAAAAAGAGTCAGCGGAGAGCGGTGGGATAGAAGTTGGTTTTATAGGTTTGGGGTAGGCAGTGGAAAGTTACAGAAGTTACAGTTCAGGCAGTTTTTACAAGCTGGGAGGGGGTCGTAGGGTCTGGAGTCAGGAGGTTGACCAGGGTCGGTCACAAAGTCCAGTGGCCTTATGAGTCCTGGCAGGAATAAGGAACAACAGAAGAATATTTCGTAGTTAATTGGGCATCACAGGGGTTGGTCATTCTTCCACCTTTTTGTGGCCTTCCAGTTACTTCAGACTTTCTAGTTCCAGAAACTCATCTGGAACATCTGTGCAGCTCACAGAGTTTGCCGTGCCATCCGTGGCGCAGTCATGTGGCCCAAAAGACCTGAGGGGGACATGTGCTGTGCTGTCTTGCTCAGCTTTCTTCTTTCCATCCTGTGTCATTCTGTCATTCCGGTGGAAGAGGAAGAGTGTGTGCATCACACAGACTTGCCTGTGTCTGGCTGCAGAGATGTAACCTGCCCATTAATTAATGAGACTGAATCCTGGTGAGAACACATGAACCCTTGGCCCCTGCTTTGCCTGAGTCAAAGCACACGAGCCAGCATATGCCACTACCTGCTAAGCCTGAATTGAACTGGGCTCCCGTTACTTACTTGAAAGAGTCCTGGCCAAACAAAGGTTTCAGAATATTATGCTTTGTTGTTTTGAGGACTGATTCTTCCACCATCAGACTGTCATGACATCAGACAGAGAAGAGCAGTCACTGCATTCACCATCAGAAGTCAGCATCACCACAGTGACACGGTGCCTCTGCTCTGAGGATGTGGGAAGGTTACGTTTGCCTCAGCAACGGTTTGCTTTTGTTTTGTGGACACTGAATTGTACAACTCATCTGTTTCCCTCCTCACATTGGCTGCTAAGAAGCCCCAAGGGAATTTTTGTTCTGTTCTTTTCTCCCTTCATTGCCCAATTTCTTCACATATTTTATCTCCTCTGCTGTATGCATTTGTGTACACCACTGCAAACTTGGGTGTTGTTTTTCTTTTTCTTCTTTCTTTTTCTTTCAAATGAGGAATATTGTAGCAGATGCATTTCTACCCTTTGACTTCAGCTTGTAACTGCCATGAACTAATTCTGCAATGACATAAGCACAGGAATGCTGAGCTTTTCTCCATTTTTCTGCCTCAGGGTTTTCTCCATAGCGACCAGGACTTGCTCAATCTACCCAAGTATAGTCCAGAAGAGTGGGGGACTTGACATCCCCCAGAGAAACCCTCAGTCAAAGGGGGGATGGGAATTGGGATGTGAGTGCCTAGCCTCCCATCCAGGGGACAATTCTGAGAGCGTTCTACACAGTTCTTTAGAAAGTCCCAGAGAGATGGCGCTTCAGGGGACTGTGACAGTCACCAGCTTTGATTTGCTTCAATAACTCACCCTTTATTGGCTTGTCTCCCCTCTCTCGTCCCCGTCCCGCACTTGCTCACTTCTACTCACCTTTCATCAATTTGCCTGCACCTAAGCCGGTGTTTCGGGCTGTGTTGGAGAGGACCTAAACCAAGTAATAAATAAATAGATAGATAGATAAATGAATGAATAAATAAGAGCAACGATCCTTTTTTTTATGAACCCATCCTAGAAAATGTGAAACAGCATTATGTTAAAAATAGTGCAAATTTCATGTATTTGGCTGTGAAAATGGCACAGAGAGAGTCCAAGAAGGCCCCGTGTAAGGTGCAAGAATCATACCCCTTACAGTGAGGCAGTGAGGGATGTGATGAAATTCCAGAGTGAGGCCAAACAATTACAAGGGACAGTTGGACATTTGCCTCCTGATTGCAGAATAAAAGAAAAACTGCTAAGGGGAGGAGCTCCTTCTAAACTGCAGGCTTTCAGACACATTTGTATGTACATACCGTGCCGTTATACTGAGGAGAGTTACATTAGAATAAATGAAAAACCAACATGAGACTCAAAACTGAAATGAAATTAGCTAATTATTTCCACATCTAACCATTTGGCACACGTGTCTGGCAGGAAGTGCCATTCTTGTTCCCTATATTGTGAAGAGAATTTCCATAGCATTTGTTCTCAGCCGTGTCACATATTTCCTGTTGTGATTTGTGAGCTGTTCACACCAACCTGTTGGTTTGCTTCAATTAAAGCTTCTTAGACCCACCCAAACAACCACCCCCTCTGGGATGGGATAGGCCCCCTCCAACCCCAGACTGGGAGCAGTGCCTCCCTGCTCTTGAGACTATTATACATCCCCTCCCTGGATCAGGCAAATGATCACTCTGAGCCCCTTGGAAGTCAGTAAACACTGGGAGGCCTAATCACCAGGGACCTGGGGCAGAAGCACACAAGTGTCTGCTAACAGGAGCCAGTCCTGAGCAGGGCCAAGCCCAGAATTCTCTATTTCCACAGGAAGAGAACACAAGTTAAAGGTAGCCCATGGAGTTTGGCTTCACTTCAATCTCTTTATTTTAAAAAAAAACTTTTTCTTTTTTTTTGTTTTGTTTTTATTTTTTTGAGACAGGGTCTCTGTCACCCAGGCTGGAGTGCAGTGGCATAAACACAGCTCACTGAAACCTCAACCTTCCGGGCCAAAGCGATCCTCCCACCTCAGGGCCCCAAGTAGCTGGGACTACAGGTGCACGCCACCACACCTGGCTAATTTTTTTGTAGTTTTATAGGTACGGGGTTTCACCGTGTTGCCTTTGCTAGTCTTGAACTCATGGACTCAAGAAATAAGAAATCTGCCTGCCTTGGCCTCCCAAAGTGCTGGGATTACAGGCATGAGCCACCATGCCCGGCTTATTAATATATATTTTGTGTGAATGTGTGTGTGTGTGTGTGTGTGTGTGTGTATATATATTTGTGTATATATATGTGTGTGTGTATATATATATAATGTGTATATTTCTGTGTGTGTGATTATACATATATATAGTGTATATTTCTGTGTGTGTGTATATTTGTGTGTGTGTATACGTGTATATATAAGCAGACCATGCTTCAGTGTTGTTGGGATGAGGAAGCTGGGGAATGCATCCTCCAATTCCCAGCTGTCATTCGCTGGGGACATTAGCTACCCATACTTCTGCCCTATCCCATGAGTAAGTCAAATGCAATCCTGTGGAAAGAGAAAGCCCTCAGGTTCGTTTCAAGAGCTGTCAGCACATGTGGGTGTTGACACGGGTGCTGCAGGTGGGGCACCAATGGCCCTGCCACACCCCTTCCCTTACTGCAGTGGCATTTCATCTGGTTCCTTAAGCAAACATGTTTGTTTCATATCACTTGGATGATTTCAAAAATCATCTTAAATTACTGCGCACGGTGAGAACCACATTTTGTCATTCCTTCCCCTAGAGTATTGAAGTCAACCTGGGCCCTGAAAAGTTATAGTGGGGGGTGTTCCATGTTTGCTCTGAGTGAAGAGACCCCCTAAACAGGCTTTGTGTGAGCAACATGGCTGTTCATTCACTGGGTGTGGGCGGGCTGAGTCCAAAAAGAGTCAGCGGAGGGTGGTGGGAGATATAAATGAGAAAACAGCATTGAAAGAGAATGGAGGAGATGGTTCTCCCGGTGCAGGCCTCCAAGGGGAACGGGGAGGTAGGGAGGGATGCTCCGGCCATGAGAGAGCTGGCCTCTATCTTGGCCTCCGTGTCTTCACTTGTCATTGCCAGAGTTTGCCCCAGCTCACTGCAGTCCTGGGCCACAGAACAGGTCCTGGCCTACAGAAGGCCATCCAGAACAAGGGGCTTGCGTGCTGGTGAGTGAATGAGGCTCCGCAGGGTCTGACAGATGGATTTAGCCAAATCCATGGTCACTGAAGGGTCAGGGCTCTGAGACTGGCCTTGGCGGGTCCCAGAGCTGTCCTCTCTCTGTCTTCCCAAAACATGGGGGAGGAGCAGGTCACCACAGGAAGGGCCCCCACTGGTGGGCGTGGGGCAGTCCCAGGCTGACTTTCCCCTGGGCTCCCTTGAGGACTGTCTGACTCAGTGAGCTCCTGGGAAAGCCTTGCCTGAAAAAACATGACACAAGAATTGTAAAAATAGAGCCAAGAAGCTGCTCGCTGCAGTGATGACGGAGGGACTGTTTGAACCCACCATAGACCCTGCTTTGAGTGCCTGCCTCACACTGAGCAGAGCTTGTATCAAATGGGAGTGGCCCTTGGGCCTTTGTTTCCACCTGTGGTTGAAGCCAGGCGGGTCCCGCATGGCTCCCTGAAACACCTTTGCCACAGCCATTTCCCTGGCTGGGGTGTGAAAGCAGGGGTAGGGGCTCAGCTGCAGGGGTTCGAGGGGCAGCCCATTTGCTTCCAATAGAAGATTCCCTAGGCCTTCCTAACCTGAGAGTGGCTTGAAGCCAGGCAGGTGCCAGGGAAGCTGTCTGTGTGTGGGGAGGGAAGCTCTGGTTCTGGGTAACAAGGCATCATCAAGTTTGGGGCCAGTGGTGTGCCATGGAAGGAAGAGACACAAGAGAGGGAGATGTCAAAATCCCAGGCTGCTACAACCTGCTGTGTGACCCTGAGATTCTCTCCTTTGGCAGAGCTCAGTGAATGCTCCAGAAGAAAAGGGAAAGGCCTCGGGCCACGCTGCTGCCAGTGTAGAAAGGCTCCAGGGCCATGCTGCTGCCAGTGTAGAAAGGCCACGGGCCACGCTGCTGCCAGCGTAGGCAGGCTCCAGGGCCGCGCTGCTGCCAGTGTAGAAAGGCTCCAGGGCCGCGCTGCTGCCAGTGTAGAAAGGCTCCAGGGCCGCGCTGCTGCCAGTGTAGAAAGGCTCCAGGGCCGCGCTGCTGCCAGTGTAGAAAGGCTCCAGGGCCGCGCTGCTGCCAGTGTAGAAAGGCTCCAGGGCCGCGCTGCTGCCAGTGTAGAAAGGCTCCGGGCCGCGCTGCTGCCAGTGTAGAAAGGCTCCGGGCCGCGCTGCTGCCAGTGTAGAAAGGCTCCGGGCCGCGCTGCTGCCAGTGTAGAAAGGCTCCGGGCCGCGCTGCTGCCAGTGTAGAAAGGCTCCGGGCCGCGCTGCTGCCAGTGTAGAAAGGCTCCAGGGCCGCGCTGCTGCCAGTGTAGAAAGGCTCCAGGGCCGCGCTGCTGCCAGTGTAGAAAGGCTCCAGGGCCGCGCTGCTGCCAGTGTAGAAAGGCTCCAGGGCCGCGCTGCTGCCAGTGTAG
Organism: Callithrix jacchus; assembly: GCF_049354715.1. NCBI lineage: Eukaryota > Metazoa > Chordata > Mammalia > Primates > Cebidae > Callithrix > Callithrix jacchus. The sequence goes on from NC_133518.1 coordinate 78,694,813, forward strand.
AAAGGCTCCAGGGCCGCGCTGCTGCCAGTGTAGAAAGGCTCCAGGGCCGCGCTGCTGCCAGTGTAGAAAGGCTCCAGGGCCGCGCTGCTGCCAGTGTAGAAAGGCTCCAGGGCCGCGCTGCTGCCAGTGTAGAAAGGCCTCGGGCCACGCTGCTGCCAGTGTAGAAAGGCCTCAGGCCACGCTGCTGCCAGTGTAGAAAGGCTCCGGGCCACGCTGCTGCCAGTGTAGAAAGGCTCCGGGCCACGCTGCTGCCAGTGTAGAAAGGCTCCGGGCCACGCTGCTGCCAGTGTTAAAGGCCTCAGGCCACGCTGCTGCCAGTGTAGAAAGGCCACGGGCCACGCTGCTGCCAGCGTAGGCAGGCTCCAGGGCCACGCTGCTGCCAGTGTAGAAAGGCTCCAGGGCCACGCTGCTGCCAGTGTAGAAAGGCTCCAGGGCCGCGCTGCTGCCAGTGTAGAAAGGCTCCAGGGCCGCGCTGCTGCCAGTGTAGAAAGGCTCCAGGGCCGCGCTGCTGCCAGTGTAGAAAGGCTCCAGGGCCGCGCTGGTACTCAAGACAGAAGGGGCAGCTGGTATGACAGGCAGGTGACAGGGTTGTATGGGGACCACACACACACATACATGCACACACACACATGCACACGTGCACATATACACACAGGCACACACACATACGCCTTCACTTTGCAGAAGCTCCCTGACCAGTAGAGATGTACTCTGACCTCAGAGCTCAGAAAAGGGAGAGTGGGGCTGAGGTGGCGGGGCTGGTTTTGGGGAGGCCCCGTGGCTGCCATCAAAATGTAGTTCAGGGAGCCAGCTCCCTTTCATTTCCCTCCAAACAGCCAGCACACTGATCTGGAGCACTGGGTCTGCTGTCTCCTGGAAGAGCCAAGAAGGGAGTCAGAGGAGGGTCTCCCCTGCCTGAGGACCAACGGCACAATTCTCTTTTCCCCTGGGGACAGCAGACCTCAGTGCTTAAGAGCCTGGGTGCTGAGGACAGGCAGAAGCCGGTTTGAATTCAGGCTCTGGGACACTGTGAGTAATCTCGGGCATTTTAGGGACAAGATGAGCTCCAGACCTGGTTTGTGACACAGGGAGATTACAGGCAGCACCTGCAGAGGGTTAAATGGGATTATGCAGGTATCTAGGGTGTTCCAGTCTGACAAATATAACTGCTCAGCAAATGCTGGTCACTACTGTAATTGAGCTCCGAGGCATCCATGGTGCCCTGTACGTAGAAGAGACTCCCTCACTAAATCCAGCGTACCTCTCCAAGGGGGTGAAAGCGTCAGCCCCCAGGAGGCTGGTTCCATGTGGTCTTGGGAAGGGAGGGGCCTGTTCGTGACAATGTTCCAGCTCTGCCTTCTGTCCGTCTGGCCCTCACTGTGTCCCCACCCAACCAAATGAATGGAATCAAGAGGATGGCAAGGTGGTTCTCCTGGACTCAGGGTCTCAGGCTGAAGGTGGAAGAGGAAGGAAGGGGATTCCATTCTGAGAAAGCGTGAAGCTGTCACAACACCGGGCTCCAGAGTTAGAAGCTTGCCTCTGACCCTCAGCGCTCTCCATTTCTACCTCATGTGCCCTTGAGACTTAGTATCTGTGAAATCGAGACAATTACTCCTAACTTTGGAATTACCGTGAGGATTATCTGAGATCACAGATGGATAGTTCCTGGGAGATGTTCCATAAGCTTCAGCTTCCTTTCATTTCAAGGATAGCTCCATGAAATCTCCGTCGCTTTCTCTGTCATGTTTTTGATCATGTTTGGTTTTACCTGTGTACAGAATCCACTACCCAGCTTCCAAAGCAAAGATCCTGTTATCCTCTGTGCCAAGCCCTGTTCTACCCAAATCTCTCTCTGTCTCTCTTTCTCACACACCCTTTTCAAGGAAAATGTATTCATACTTCTTGCTCCTAGCCAAACGCACTCCAGCAGGAATGAAGGTTCCGGCAACTGACGAAAATTGCAAACCAAACCCAGTGTTCCCTTCCTCGTCCCTTCCTCCCACCTAGTACCTCGCTGTCTGATTGAATCAGAGGCTACCTGCCCAACATTTGGATTGTAAAGAAGAAGTCAGGCTCTGGAGGCCACTTCTCTGCAGATTTCCCATGTGCTGTGCTGGACATGTCCCTGTAGAAGACGGCCAGAGTCACAGGTAACACTTTCCAGCCGGAAGATGCATTCGGTTACTTGGACCTCTTAGATTGCAGTCCGTGTGCATAATGCAAGAGTCGGTGGACTCTTCCCTAAATCCTATGTCAGGGAGTAGTCAGCTACAGTCGTTCAACGCTCCCCCCAACACACACACAGCCCTGCCTGACTCAGTCCACACACACGCATCCATCACTCACTTGACAAACGCACAGAGGAGCCGTGGCAATTGCCAGACACCAGGCACAGGAGCTGTGCCAGCTGCATCCTGTCTCCTTTCCATCCCTGTGGCCGTGCCCAAGCCCAGAGCGTCATCATGGCTTGTTGGTCCGGGACAACAGCCTCCGGATAGATGACCACTCGAACAGCCTGTTAGGCCCGGACAATCTCATGGCTCCTCCTGTTGAAGCCTCACCTCCAGAGCCTCTGTTCCTGTACGCCGCATTCCAGTGAAGCCAAACTTCTCACAGTTCCCTGATTTCTCTTCTAGAATATCCTTCTGGCCTTCCGGCCACCTGCCTGAAGAACTTGATTTCTTTATGATTACCTCAAAACATTCACCCCCACCCTTTTGGGAACCTGCCTGAGAACGCTGACAGGATGAGTCCCACTTTCCCGCAGGCCGTTCTTACCTCTTTATCATTTGTCTTCTCCTTTGCCTCATGCATATTCCCCACCTGACTCTGAGTATCTGGAGGCCAGAAACTCTGCCTTAGTCATTTGTGGACACTGCAGCTAGCACTGAGGAAGGGCCATAAAATAAATTTTTGTGGGACGTATTAGTTATCAAATGTGACATAACAAATCACTCCAAAACTTGTGGACCTAACAACAGCAATTTACAATCCCTCACTGTTTCCATGGACCAGGAATTTGGGGGTGGCCTAGCTGAGAGGTTCTGACTTGGGGTCTTTTGAGAGGTGGAAGTGAAGGTGTCAGCCATGACTGCAGTCATCTGAAGGCTCGGCTGAGGCCGAAGGGTCCCTGTGCGACGTGACTCACTCAGATGCCTGGCAAGTTGGGGCCGGCTATTGGTGGGAGGCGTCAGTTTATTCTGTGAGGTCGGGTTGCCAGATAAATACCAGTTAAATCTGAATTTCAGATAAAGAAAAAACATTTAGTATAACTACTACAGCATCCCAATTCTGTTTTTATTTGCTAAATCTGGAAATCCCCACAAGAAGGCCTCTCTACAGGACTGCTTGAGAACCCTTACACACGGCAGCTGGCTTCACCTATGAAAGTGCTCCCAACAGAAGCTGTAATAGCTTTTGTGACGTAGCTTCGGGAGCCACATGCCGTCACTTTTCCCATAACCTATTGGTCACACAGGCCAGCCTTGATTCAGTGTGGAAAGAAGTACACAGTGTCGTGAATACCAGCAGGTGACTCAGTGGAGGCCACCTAGGAGATTGGCTTTCATATGGAATACAGTCCCTAATAGCTGAATTTCATCCCTAGCGTCTCTGGCTAGTCTCAGGATGCCAGTCGAGACATCCGGTTTCCCATGTTTGAAATGGGAAGCATAGCCACCCCTGCTGGGTCCGCCTCTTACACTGGATCCTTGAAGATGTAAGCCAGCCATTCTCAAATGCCTGCTTTAGTGGAAGGGAACTGGAGCTTGCGCAATCTGAAAACCAGGTGGATAATCTGAAAATAACCAGCTACTTACACTGGACTTGTAAATCCAAATGTACACAGTACCCTTCTCTGTTCCTCTATTCCATAGATTCCTTGATCTTCCCAGCCTCCTCCCCCCTCTACTACCAGAAGCCACCATCACTCACCTAATGAGGGCTAACTGTACTGAAATGCATGGCAAAGTATTCAGGTAACCAGATAGCTCTTGTCAAATTCTAGAAAATCTGATAATGTAGAAATGAATTTACCTCTGCTACAGACTTAAACTGCAAAACTCATCCTTGGCCCCACCTCAGGGCATTTATGCCTGCCATTTCCTCTACCTGGAAAATTCTCCCCCAGGAGAGCCTAGCTCCCTCTTATCACTCAGGTCTCTGTGCATGTGTCACCTCCTCAGAGGCCCTTCCTGGCCAGCCTATCTGATATAATCCCCACCATCCCTGCAAACCTGGCCAATGTCTATCTCTTTACCTTTCCATGTTTTCTTCATAGCACCTATAACTATATAAAATATTTTCTTTTTTTTTTTCAAGTTAATGGAAACAAGTCTTTATTAAGTAACTTTTAATATCAGAAAAATAAAACTCTTATAATTCTCTTTACAGCAAATATATAATATCAGTGCTCTGGCCATCTGAAGTTAAAGGCCCTTTATCATAAAATACATGGTTTTAAATTGTACTCAAATTGAATTTATAATCCCTATGACTTCCCTACATATACATAACAAAAGAGTGTAGTACAATTAGCAGCTACTAAACTATATTGATATTTATCATTCTTAGTTTGTGGTTTTTAGAATCAGTACACGCACCTAATATATGTCGATTCCTTGGCTTATTAGTTGCAGTATACAATGCAACAAAATACAAAATACATGCTTGGTGAACATTCGTTCATATCTACAAGATGGCAGCTAGAGATTAAGTTTCAATACTGACATTTACTATTCTACAAGCAATTAGCATTTACATCATAATATGCCATCAAGGCAACTTTTTTTATACTGAAAAAATCAAAATAAAACCCGTTATTTGTAAACTTTTATACGAAATGTAACTCTTCAAGTGGAAATAAAAAATAAAATTTGTCTATTTACTATTGAATACACATAGGATTTCAATTTTCATTATACTGAGAAAAAAAGCTCTTTTGTGTTGGGAAAATAATGCTTCAAAAAATAATTAGTAGAAAAATCCACCAGTATAATGTTTTGTCCTTTCGATGCCAGCACACATTTGGGAACATACTGGGGATGAAGTTATAGACATCCACAGGTGAAATGTACAAGTGTATTTTAAAGAAATCTTTCCTTGTGATTGGAAATAGTTTTGAAATGAAGTAAACTGATTGGAGGTTGTCACAGCTGCTTTTGTGAATTATGCCAAGGGCATCCTTATCCCTTTCTCCCTCCTCCCTCCCCTAAATTACTAAAAAATAAAAATATATTTATAATGTGCAAGACAAATACGGATTGAACATAAAATGTTTCACATTTTGATCTATAGTCTAAAAATTAACAGCTCGATCAGATTAATGAATGGAATGTTCACATCCTCAATTATTAGCCAATATAGGTGCCATCCCAAAGCCCTTCCTGATATGGGAAAACCCAGGTGGCCATTTCCACATTCATCAAGAGAGGCAATGGGCAGGAATTCACAATTGCATTCCTGATCCACTGATCACACCAGCCTTGAGCACTCTGGGAGAGATGAAAGTCGATGTAGCAGCTTTTCATTTTTTAATCTGTTTATTTGTGTATGTCTGTTTCCTCCACTTAGAACATTGGCTTCAAGAGTAGCATCAGCTATGAGCTTGCTTCTTGTACATGGAAAGCTGGGGATTCAGAGACTTTTCTATACTTTGAATAACTCAGTCCAGGCTGATGGCACTTTTGTCAATACAGTTTCCTCAAAAGCTTTTTGGGCTTTCTATTTATCTTATTTGAGTAGACTCTATTCCCTCAAAAGTCATAATCCTCTTCAAGATATAGCTCTCTCTTTCTGCAGACATAATCACTGATATTTAGGGTATGTGACCTGCTGTGGGACATCACCCTTAAAATTCTTGGAAGCCCTCATCTAGTGAGTGGACCTACCAGGAACTAGCTCAATTCTTTTAGCTGTCTGCACAAAGTATCTCACAACCACATCTTTCATTTGATCTTACCTTGAAGTCACCTTATTTTATTTTTTTTAATTTTTTGAGACAAAGTCTCACTCTGTCATCCAGGCTGAAGTGCAGTGGTGTGGTCTCGCCTCACTGCAACCTCGGCCTCCCAAGTTCAAGCGATTCTCATGCCTCACCCTACCAGTAGCTACAGTCTACCTGTAGCTAGGATTACAGGCACCCACCACCACGCCCAGCTAATTTTTGTATTTTTAGTAGACACAGGGTTTCACCGTGTTGGCCAAGCTGGTCTCAAACTCCTGACTTCAGGGGATCCACCCGTCTCAGCCCCCCAAAGTGCTGGGATTACAGGTGTGAGCCACCATGTCTGGCCGAAGTCATCCCTTAATCTGATTATCTTTTTCTCACAGAAGAGGCTGCAGACGGGAAAGTTCTGTTTCCCAACTCAGGCCTTTCTCTATTCTCTCTAAATCTGGCTGACACACCGAACAGTTCTCTCTGAGTCTATCAAGAGATGAACTCTCTTGTGGTACCTTGTCATTTGCAGCCAGCAGCAACATAACTGCCTGCAGAGTTTTTCGGACATGTCCAAAACTTTACTTGGTACATTTTCAGCTTTCAGGTTACCATAGGCAACTGGTCATTGGCTGGTCTAGTATAATCTTCGTGGGGACGACTTGCTTCTGCACCACGTGTCTGTCATCTTCCAGCAAACTAGCCAAGGCATGTTCTCCGGGCAATCAGAGACCAGAAGGGAAATAAGCCACAAAAAGTAAGAATTTAAACCCCTTTTTAAATTGCTCACAACAAGAAGTTATTGTTCTCTTTCACAACTGTCTATAGTGACTGGGGTCAGCTGGGAAGTTCTCACTTGGGCTTTCTCGTGCAGTTGCCATCAGACGGTAGATGGAGCTGAAGTCATCTGAAGGCTCAACTGGACCATGTGTCCAGGATGACTTATTCACTCACATGTTCAGAGACTCAGCTCAGACAGCCAGAACAGATAACCAGATAGGCTGACCAGCTAAGATAACCAGGACACAGCTAATCATCTCACCAGCATAGAGTCTTAGGATAGTTGGAGTTCTTACACAGTAGCTGGCTTCCCCCAGTCTGTGCATTTCAAGAGCTATATATTACTTTTTAAAGGGTGTTCCTTGAACCATTGCGTCTTCACTGGATTTCTAAGACCGTTACTTGTCCACAAGGCATTGACTATGAGTAAAGTGAGGGAGGTGCGCTCACCTAACACGGAGGAGCCAGTTCATCCACTGCTAAGCAGCAGGTACAAGGTAAACATGGAGATGCTGGAGAGATCTGGGGTCATCTGAGAGTGGAGTGTCTTCACTGCTTGATGAATATGGAGTTCTGAAGTCAGGGCCTCCTATTTTCAGGATTTCTGGAACATATTTGACCTGACGTTCTCATCTGACATCAGAACATTTGAAGGCTTGCTTCTTCCTCTGTTATCAGAGCCAAACCCACTTGATTTCCATCTCACTCAAAATGGCATAACATTGAAACTCCAGCTAAGACAGAGCCAAGGACTAGGGAGCATCTAGTTTATTTGGGAGGTGACCCCAGGAAGCAGAAGTGATAGCATGAGGAGAGTGAGGTGGGGAGGAGGACTTCCAGTAAGGGAGGTGTTAAGACGTGAGGTGCCCCTGACGTGAGATGCCCCTGACGTGAGGTGCCCCTGATGTGAGGTGCCCCTGACGTGGGTGCCCCTGATGTGAGGTGCCCTGATGTGGGTGCCCCTGTGTGCAAGTGGGGCTCAGTTCCTCATCCTAACTGTCATCAGGATAACTTCTACAAGATAGAGAGCAGAAGGATGCTTACCAGAGGCTAGGAAGGTGGTAGGTGGGGTGGGGGGCAGGTGGGACTATTAATGGGTACAGAAAAAAGAAAGGATGAATGAGAGCTAGTACTTGATAGCACAAGAGGGTGACTATCGTAATTTTATAATAATCAACAATAATTTAATTGTATATTTAAATTAACTGAAAGTATAATTGGAATGTTTGTTACACAGGGGATAAATGCTTCAGGTGATAGATACCCCATGTGTCCTGACGGGATCATTACATATTGCATGCCCATATCAAAATATCTCATGTACCCACATGCATATATACACCTACTGTGTACCCACAAAAATTAAAAATAAAAAAATTTTAAATAAAAAATAAATATCTCCTACAACTGTCCATCCAAAGGTTGGGAGTCAGGCATTTATCCACCAGCTTGCCACTCTTGGGGGTTGCCCCTAAGAGTTTATCCATGTGTTCAAGCTCAGGGAGAGGGAGTCTGGCCCAGGAGAGGATTGGGGCAGAAAGCTGAAGAACTTAGCCGTGACACGATGGTGTCAGGTCAGTGAATCTGTGTTTGCCCGGAACGTTCTCTGCAGGTGTTGCTGAAGAGGTGGCCTGGCCACGTGATGTGGGCCACTGGAGCCATCTGGTACAGTTCTCGTAACTACTTCTTTCTATCCAGAGGCAAAGCTTTCATGTCAATCCTTGTTCTTATAGCTTACATGAGGCCATTTAGCCAGCTCACTGCTAAATGACAGACAGCCAGGATCTGTCTTCCAGAGTCCCCTGATTCACACTCCTTTCACTTCTGAGAGGAACAAGAGTCAAGGTTTACCTTTCCTTTCCCTGGAGGCCCTATCTCAGACAGGTTTTTATTTCTCAATGACGTTCTTCTCAGAAAAAGAGTCCACTACAAGCAAAGAATCCAAGGGAACTTTTCCACGTATTACAGGGAGTGAAACTGAAATTTGTTTGCTCAGGGATGTCATTTTCACACAAGTCCCCTCTGGCACCTGGGGTCTCCCTTACTCCTTCATGCTTAGGGGAAATTGTTTAGGAACTGCCTTCCCACCTCCCCAGTCTGATTCCATGGCCAGAGCAAATCTAAAACCCCCTTTCAGGCTCCTGCCAGGTCTTGGGAGTTCTCTTCTCCCGGGTCCACTGCCTCATAGGCTCCAGCTTCCTTGCATGTTTTACAACACATCAATCCCAATGAGAAACTTAAGCACAAGTTTTGTTCCAACAACAAACAATTGTTCGCCTGCAGCATACGTGAGTTTGGTGAATTTTGCTCAAGGTTGAGAGAGGGCGGATAGCAAGAAGCAGCTCTTACCCCAGTTAAAACACCTCCACAGCTCTCTTTCTTGAATGCCCCGAGAATTCCAAAAACACCTTCTGTTACCGTAGCTCTCCCTCTCGGAAGAATCTGCCTACTGGACACCTTTAGAAAGTTTTATTGAATAACCTTTTCATTTAAATTCTTTTTTTTTTTAGACAAAGACAGTTCACACCACTAAGGAGGAGTTTGCTGCCAGCTACGAAGTAATTCTGCCTGACCCCTTTCATTATTGATGTTCAGCCAGTGTGTTACCTGAGATTCTGTGCCAGCTACCGAGATAATCCCAGCTACCCACTGCATCACTGATGCCTAGCCATGGGGTTGCTCGACTTAGTCACCGGTGCTCCTTGTGGCACACCCTTGGTCTGGCCAGGGAGGCCACACCCGTACAACTTACACCCTGGGTATGAGCCAGAGGACAGAGCTGTGGTGCTAGTACAAGCAATGGAAACCATTAATTAATACTTTGTGAGAATTTACCAAAAAATGCCAAGGTAGCTCATGGAATCCAAGAAATAGAAACCCCAACCCCAGGAAGGCTGGGATCAGGGCTGCATGGAGTCTGCAGCCTGCAGCTCTGCCGTTTCTTCCTTGTTGTTTTATTTGTTTGTTTTTGTTGTTGGTATTGTTCTGAGACAGTGTCTCTCTCTGTCACCCAGGCTGGAGTGCAGCGGTGCAATCGTGGCTCACTGCAATTGTGGCTCACTGCAATTGTGGCTCACTGCAACCTCCGCCTCCCAGGCTCAAGCGATTCTCATGCCTCAGCCTTCCAGGTGGCTGGGATTATAGGCGCTTGCCACCACACCTGGCTAATTTTTGTATTCTAACTAGAAACAGGGTTTCACCATGTGAGCAAGGCTGGTTTCAAACTCCTGACCTTAGCTCATTCGTCTGCCTCTGCCTCTCAAAGTTGCTGGGATTATAGGCATGAGCCACCACGCCCGGCCAAGTCTGCAGTTTCACTGTCTCTTTGTCTACCATTAATGTGACTCTGCTGGAAAGACTGCCAGTTCATATTTGTATATATTCCAAACTTCAGATTCCCAAGACAAAGAGTCTGGTTGGCTCAGCTTGGATAAGGCATCTGCCTGTGAACATATGAGTGGTATTTGAGGGCAGAGGAAAGTGGTAGAGACATGGCCATTTCTAACAGTGGGGCTGTGGGAGGTGACCGGGGACTGGGCAGGTGTACTGGACTGGGAAGCCAGCCTGGGAAGGTCTGCTTCCGCCCTTCAGCCGTGGTCGGTGTTACACTCACAGGAGGTGGACCCTCCATTCTAGGTCACCATTCTGAGCGGCCCAACCCTTAACCCTATGTGACATTGGTTGTGTTGGCTTTTAAACAGTATACGCTGTAGGTTCTAGTGCAATTCTAAGCCTTGTTTTGAGGTTTGAGGGCCTGAGAAACATTTCAACCTTTCTGCCACTGCCCTGGTGGGCGGGCACAGAGTTTCGGGTTGTATTTCTTGGCAGTTGTCCTGTGTCCTCCCTGTAGTGTGCGGCCTGTTTGCTGGCCGCCCTCTGGAAACGCTCCCTCCTGGTTGTCAAACAGAAGCTTTCCACTTGTCCGGTTTTAATTTTTCGGGAGTCCTCTTTCTTCTGTAACTGTCTGAGGTAGGCAGTCACCCCACTTCTAGTCTCCACTGTCTTTTTCCCCCTCAGGGCTAGCACAATATTTTTTTGTTGTTTTTAACTCTTTCTTTAAAAAATGATACTTTAAGTTCTGGGTACATGTGAAAAACATGCAGGTTTGTTACATAGTTCTACAGGCACCACAGGGATTGGCTGCATCCATCACCCTGTCATCTACATTAGGTATTTCTCCTAATGTTCTCCCTCCCCTACCCACCCCCGCACTGCCCGACAGGCCCCAGTGTGTGATGTTTCCCTCCCTGTGTCCATGTGTTCTCACTGTTCAACACCCACTTATGAGTGAGAACATGCAGTGTTTGGTTTTCTGTTCCTGTGTTAGTTTGCTGAGAATTATGGTTTCCAGCTTTATCCATGTCCCTGCAAAGGACATGAACTCATCCTTTTTTATGGCGGCATAATATTCCATGGTGTATATGTGCCATGTTTTCTCTATCCAGTCTATCACTGATGGGTGTTTGGGTTGGTTCCAAGTCTTGGCTAGCACAATATTTTATAAGGAAATCTGGGAATTAATGCCACAATTGGTTTAAGCTATATAGAAAATTAGAGTTTATACTGTGAAAAATTGTTCTAACTGAACCTAGATACCTATTTCTTACAAATTTGTTATTGCTGTGGATTCTTTTAAAATTTGCTGCCAGGTTGTATAGTTAAAGTTAGTTGTTTAAATAAAGTTTGTTTTGTTTTTAGTAGTCGGGTTTGGGATCTGGGGGAAAAAGAAATAGAAAAAGATGCAGATCCTCAATTAATAAAGCCTGTTATTCTAACATGAGTCTTTCGGACTTCAGGATTGGGAGACTTCTGCCACCTATTACAGACTACCCTGATGGATGCCTGAACATTATGAGGTGTAAATAATAATTATTGGAGGCATTTATCAATTACTTGCTATGTGATAAGCACCCTGTTGAGCTCTTTGCAGACTGCATTGATTTCCATGGGCTGTCCTAACAAGTTGCCATAGATTTGGTAATTTGAAACAACGGATTTTTTTTCTCATAGTTATGGAGGCAAGAAGCCTAAAATAAAGGGGTTGGCAAGACTGCCCCTCTCTGTGGCTCTAGGGAAGAGCCCTTCCTTGCCTCTTCCTCTTCTGCTGGTTCTCAAGATGGCCCCTCTCTGTGGGCTCTGGGGAGGAGCCCTTCCTTGCCTCTTCCTCTTCTGCTGGTTCTCGCCATTCTGTGGCTCGTGGCAGGTAGGTCCCATCTCTGTCTCCCTCTGTATCTGAGCTTCTCTGTGTCTCTCTGTGTCCTCTCCTTTTCCTCCAAGGACATCAGCCATTGGATTTAGGGTCCTCTTTAATCCAGCGAGAGCTCTTCTTTATAGTTAACTAACTACATCTGCAAAGACCTTCTTTCCAAATAAGATCACATTCTGAGGTTCTGGGTGACCATGAATCTTGTTGAGGGGGGGTATTCAATCCACTCCCACATAGGGATTAGTGGATACAATTACTTCCATTTCATCAATGGGAAAGTCAAGGCCCAGGAGGGGATGAACTGCCCTGCCACTCAACCAGCCACTGTAAGAACTTGGTTGAGGACTTAGCTCAGTCTGCTGCCAGCTTGGTTCTCTTTCTGCTATGCCATGCTGCTTCTAGAAAACTCAAGTCTAGAAAGTAATGGCATCAACATTTGTCCATCCATTGCCTTCCAGACCATACCACTTGGAGGCAAAAGATCAGACGTAAGTAGACGAGTTCTCGTAGAATATGACAATTTTGATCTCCCACTGGAGGCCACATGTTTATGTGTCCCTTTAATAGCCATACCTTACGAAGTGACTACCTGAGGTACATTCAGGGATGGGATCGAGACTCAAAGATCGTGACGTGCCCAATGTCACGTAGCTAGTGAGTTACAGAGCTCGAATTTTGCTTTAGATACTGTGTTGCACTGAAGTTCATGATGAGCTCAAGTGGACACGATCATCCCATGTGTTGTGAGTTTATGCATTCCACCAGGACCTAAGTATCCAACATCACACAACGCCGGGAGGGCCAGGATCATTCTCCTCTGGGGTCGTAGTTCCAACGAGCGAGGTGACCTTAGACAAGTCTATTTTCTGGGCCTTCGTAACAGGAGGAGCTGGCACTGGGCAATGCCTTCACTGCCGATGTTTGGCAAGCGTATGCAACGCGCATGTCCAGTCACGGGGAAGTGCCCTCGCCCGCATATGCAACGCGCATGTCCAGTCACGGGGAAGTGCCCTCGCCCGCATATGCAACGCGCATGTCCAGTCACGCGGAAGTGCCCTCGCCCGCATATGCAACGCGCATGTCCAGTCACGGGGAAGTGCCCTCGCCCGCATATGCAACGCGCATGTCCAGTCACGGGGAAGTGCCCTCGCCCGCATATGCAACGCGCATGTCCAGTCACGGGGAAGTGCCCTCGCCCGCATATGCAACGCGCATGTCCAGTCACGGGGAAGTGCCCTCGCCCGCATATGCAACGCGCATGTCCAGTCACGGGGAATTGCCCTCGCCCGCATATGCAACGCGCATGTCCAGTCACGGGGAAGTGCCCTCGCCCGCATATGCAACGCGCATGTCCAGTCACGCGGAAGTGCCCTCGCCCGCATATGCAACGCGCATGTCCAGTCACGGGGAAGTGCCCTCGCCCGCATATGCAACGCGCATGTCCAGTCACGGGGAAGTGCCCTCGCCCGCATATGCAACGCGCATGTCCAGTCACGGGGAAGTGCCCTCGCCCGCATATGCAACGCGCATGTCCAGTCACGGGGAAGTGCCCTCGCCCGCATATGTTAACATGTGCTGGGGAGCGGGCAGGCTGTTAAAAAGAGCCTGCTCACTGCGACTTTTCACCCCCGGGTTAATAGCTGACTTTGCCTCCTTGTTTCACTAGGCTGCCTGTTGCTTTCAGTCAGAAAGAAAAATCCTGAAACACCGAGTGGAGCGATGGTAACATCTGTCTTTCTTTGCCTTTGCTCGATGTGGTTTATTTCTATTAAGTTGGGTCAGGATAGCTTTACAAAAACATGCTATTTCAAAAATACAGTTTAGCATGACACAATTTACCATAAATCTCTGAATAGATAAGTGTTCAAAATAGAAGTATTTTCTTTATTTGTTCATGGTGTTTTTAAAGGTTAGTCACCTATTGCAGCAATTTGGAAAATCATTCTTTGCAGGCTCCTCAGGAAAGGAAAGGTCCGTGGCAGCACTGTGAGGTGGGAACAGCGTGAGCTTTTTCTTAGTGGGGCGGTGGGGACAGGGTCTTACTCTTGTCACCCAGGCTGGAATGCAAAGGCCATATCTCAGCTCACTGCAACCTCTGCCTCCCAGGTTCAAGTGATTCTCCTGCCTCAGACTCTCAAAGTGCTGGGATTGCAAGCGTGAGCCACTGCACCCAGCCAACAGCGTGAACTTTGGGGTTGCACCAACCTTTGATCAGTTTGAGTTCTGTAGCCCGTTAGCCATGTGACCTTGGGCAAGTCACAATCTCTGAGTCTCAAGCTCATCCGTGAATGCACCTCAAAAGTCACTTCATGAATTCCTGTGGCTACTAGAGGGACGTATAAACATTTGGCACAGAGTAGCTCAGCTAATCCACTCCTCCCTCCCTCCTTCAGTCCGTTGTTTTATTTAGTAAAAATCCACCATTTTGGAGATGTGGTTAGGACTGTACCATTCAGTTCCCTTCTCTTCCAAGCCTACTGGTGAAGTGGAAAAGGTGAAATCTCTTCATCTCATTTTGATTAGGCCTCAGGGTAATATTCTGGAAGAAACTCGAGCGCTGCGGAGTATCTTTTCCCCACTCAGAAACAGAGCCTCCGTTTGTACGTGTACACTGAGCCTGCCATTCTGTCTTACTGCTGGATTTGATCTCTTGTGTCCTGAAATGAAAGGAAGGCTTGAAGGAGCGCCATGAAACTGTCAGCGGGCTCACTTGATAAGTCAGGGCTGGAACTGGTGGGATTTTGGCTGTGGAGGTAACAGGTGACCATGGCCTGCTTTGGTGCCCAGCCCAGAGAAGTAGAGCTGAGACTTGGACCTGCTTCTGATTGCAAATTGTTTACTGTTTGGCGCTTGGGCACATTTCCTGCTGGCCCCACACAGGAGTGACAGATGCCCACGGTCATGCACCAGGACTTGGCCTGTCAGCGAAGCTTGTTTAGAAGAGATTTAAATAATGGAGGAACAGCATGATGAGGGCGAAATGGGCTGGGTGAGGTTGCCATGTGCAGAGCTCCAGACCGTGAAGGCAGCGGCCGGAGGATGGGCCAGGTCACCTTGGCAGGACTTCCCAGTCCCAGCAGCAAACAGGTGATGAGCCTTTGTGTGCTAGACCCTGTGCTCCCAGCTGGAGGAATGAGGGTAAATGAGAAACAGCTTCTGCCTCCGAGGTCAGCATTTAGTGCAGAAGACAACCTATTAGCCAACCAGTGGAGCGAGGCAGAGCAGAGGCCTCTGCCCCCATAGACAGAGCAGAGCGCCATTAAGGACAGGACCTCTGCAGCCCCACAGCCTGGACTCAAGCCCTGCCTGAGCGGCTGCCTGGCGCCATGACACTGGGCAAGGTGCCTGACCTCTCTGAACCTCCGAGGCCTCACCTGTGAAATGGGGACTACGATGATACCAAACTCCTGCGGTCGTCAGAGGATGGAAAGAGTGTTTGCAGAGTGCCTGGCACATTGGAGGCACTTTGCTGTTAAAATGCAACCCTCAGGAAATCTGTTTTCAGTATGAGCCGAGCAGAGACCACGTTTTCCAGCCTGAAAATCAAGGCACTTGGATATGCCAGCAGAGCTTTCCTGACTTATACACATGTATCTGTGCAAAGTCTTGCAGAGGGTGGAAACAGGAAAGCACGTTTGGTTTAACAGGAGAATCCAAGTGTTTGATATCGGCACCTCGTCTGCCTTTTGCCACTGGTCCCTTCCAGAAGAGGCTTATGGGACTCTCTCAACACTGGGAGGCTGGAAGCATCCCCAGGTCTTCAGCAAACTTCCTTAGGAAAATCAGACTAATGCAGGAAAGAGTGGCTGTGTGATAAATCCTAGGGACAGAACTGAAAGAGCCAGTGATGCAGAGAGCCAGTGTGGGTAGGAATGGCTGCCCTCCAGGGTAGCTCTCCTGTCTTCCCTGTGGGTCTGCTTTCTGTTTCTAATCGTCCTGTTCCATTCCATCCATCCCGACCCCACGCTGCCATGGAACACATCCTGAGCACATGTATGTGTGCCTATGTTTATAAGCATACATTTGTGCCTATGCTTACAAGCATGTATGTGTGCCTATGCATATAAACATATATATACACCTATGTTTATAAGCATAGATGTGTACCTGTGTTTATAAGCATATATGTATACCACTGCATACAAGCATGTATGTGTGTCTATGTTTATGTGTGTATGTGTGCCTGTGTTTATAAGCATATATGTATACCACTGCATACAAGCATGTATGTGTGTCTATGTTTATAAGTGTGTATGTGTGCCTGTGTTTATAAGCATATATGTATACCCATGTTTATAAGCACACATGTGTGCCTATGTTTTTAAGCATATATGTGTGCCTATGATTATAAGCATGCACATGTTCTCATGGGGTGCACGGACACACATATGTTAGGGCTATCTCTCTAAACTCTCCTGGCTCTGTGGACGTGGCCTGGTTTCTAACTGGATCTAGGCAGGCCCCTAATAGTACAACCACTCAGGCCCTAAAGGCTCTGAGCCAGGCTGTTTCTCCTACACACCAGGGTCTATTGCCTTCCCTCATTCTGACCTTCTCAGCATGTCCTCATTTCCAGCCCAACACCCTCCTCTCTGACTTGGAGACAGAATTTGGCCCTCAGGGCTCCATGGGACACAACCTGCAATCGCCCTATGGCTACACACTGAAACCCAAGCAAATTAGTTCCAGCCACTGGGACCCACCCAGTGTAGATGGCCAGGCAGGCCTGAGCACCTGTGCAGGTGAGGAGCATCGCTCGGCCCCCTGCTCCTCTCCGTGACCCCCACTGCGCACCATTTTTCCTCAACTCACTTATCAACAGCACTTTCCTCTCCAGGGAAGCCTCACGGCAGCATACAATGGCAAAGAGCGGACCTTGCCTCGGAAGACTGTTGTGGTTGTGACACCCTGGGCAGACGCAGTAAAGATTCTGGGCCTTGATGTCTCCCTCCACCATTTTGAGTATCCCGTAAAGTTTTCTAGATGGAAACACTTTGTAAATTTTGAGGGAAACCGTTCTTTCTTGCCTTTCTGCTCCTGCCTGCCCCTTTCTGCACTTGCCCCTCACACCATTCGCCCTCGTATCTCATATCAGGAGCAATATCCTTAGTAGCGTCCATTCCTCCAAACACCTATTTCTGGATAGTGATTCTTTTGTGGTAGATTGATGTAAGCAGTTAGAGGCTGGGAGTGCAAGGACTGAGTTCTCAAGAGCAGGCCTGTGTGCTAACTCCCCAGCACCTAGCCCGGTGCCTGGTTAAGTGAGTGCATGAACAAAGGAATGCGTGGCCTGACGACTGCTGCTTAGCGTGAAAGCCTGCTCCCTGCTACCCAGTGCATCCCATGAAGATCAGCTCCACAGCAAAGACTGACAGAGAGAAGAGACGGTGTCCCCAGGACTGTCCCCACTTCTGCACGGCCCTACTCTTACCTGGGACTCTGCTCAGAGTCCTCCGTCTGGGCACCTGGCGCTCCAGTCAGAACATGGGAGTTATCTACAGCACCTTTCCCCCGACTCACCATAGTAGAACCCTTGGGATCCCACATACCAAAACTTCTGTCTCTCTCTCTCTCTCTCTCTCTCTCTCTCCCCCCCACTCCTGATACCACCATATTATTAGCCATTATTACCTCTTCCTTTTTTTACTGTACAATTCGATATCCCTAACTCCTCCCCTAGTTTGTTTAACTAGAGTAATGGTTTCCTAGCAAAAATCAGGTCATTTCCCTGCTTAAAACCCTTCCATGGCCTCCCTCTACATTTAGAATAAGGGCTCAAAATGAAATTTTGTGTAATAGTTATACAGTGTGTACCTCTAACTTATACATTGTGCAGAATAACTTAGCGCAATGTATAAGTAGGAGTAATGCCAGCTCTGGAACAAATGGAACCCAATAGAAGGCTATTTCTCAGGACAGAACAGTCCAAGGTGAACGGTCCTAGTTGGCAGTGGTTTTAAACTGTGGTTTAGGAACCAGAGTTTCTTCTGTCTAGCAACTTTACTGTGTCTTTGAGGGCCTCAAAGACACCAGCTTCTAGCTGGGAGAATGGAAAAGAGAGCTCTGGGGAGGTTAACCTATCTCTTAAAGGTCCCAGCCTAAAAATGACATGTATCATTTTGATTTGTTGGCAAGAAGTGGCCACATCTAAATGTGAGGAGGGTGGGAATGTAGGTCCTGATTGGCCAGCCACTTGCCAGGAGCAACTGTGTGTTCTGAACGGGATAGCATGATTTTCAGTGGGAAGGGTCGTCTCTATAACGCGTGGCATGCAAGGCCGTATGTGACGTGCCCTATGTTTTCTACTTCATTTGAGTCCGCCAGCAGACTGTTCACTCTCAGTGGGCCACTGTCTTTCTTTCTCACTTCATCCCACTCTCCAGCTTCCTTTCGCTGCCATAAATATTTGTCGAATGAATGGATCTATGAATGAATGAATATCTTATTTTTGACATTTATGAAATTAAATTAATAAGGAGACAGAGTAATCTTGTATTTACTGAGCATTTATTATGTGCCATCACTTGGCTAAAATCTTCACACACATCAGACTAACTTTTCAAGATAAGGCTCTTTACTTCCACTGTTCTCCGTGAGAAATCTGAAGCTCCTGATTCCCAAACATTTTGCCACAAATCAAATAGCCATAACTTGGTGAAGGTGGAATTCATCCTCGCAGTACCTGCCTCCAGAGGTCAAGGCTCACCGGGATTTTCCAGCATCTTCAGAGAGAATTCCACTCATAGGAAGGACAGATCGAGCAAACTGCGTTAGGGCAAGAGTTCTTCACCTACTCTTGCCCTCTCATTTACATTTTCTTTTTTTCTGTGCAGGCAGATGCTGTGGAATGAGGTTTTTTTCTGTTTCCTTCTCTCTATTTAAACATGTCTTGGTAACAGCTAAGTGCTTCTATAATCCCACCCACTATACCCTCAGAAATTCTCCCATCCATACCTTGCGTGTTTCTGGAACTTTAAATTCTAATCGTGCCTTTTCCTATGAAGTGAGTCTATTCAGAAGAGCAGGTGAAAAACAAGCACAGACTTAGCCATCGGTACCTGAGGGCTGCAAGGCCGAGCAAATCCACTCTCCATCATGATCTCCTGGGGCTCACAGGTCAGAGCGCAAAGAGGCTCCAGCTGAGGGGCGAGAAAATAGTACTGAACCCAAAAAGGGAGAAAGAAGGACGTGCCCCATAAAAGCAATGTAAAAGAAGTTCTCCACTTGAGAATCCTCTGTAAGCCCTTCCCCGTCCTGCCCCCAGCTTCGTCGTGTCTCTTTTTAGCTCCAACAGCAACACTTGGGTGTCAATTACAGAATTCATTTTGAGGCTACAAGTGAAGGGAAGGTGGGGAGGGGATGTGGAGGCGATTCAACAAGTAAGTGCAATCAGTGGTGAGACCAGGCCCCAGCCCTGTCACTGCTAGAGTGGCCAAGGGTTCCCGTGTCCTTGAGACTGAAGAGCTACCCTGGCTGAGGGACTTGCAGTGCTGAAATCTGCAAAGTGCTGGGGGACTCGTGACTCGCTCACCCTAGCCTCTGCTGACCTAGAAAAACGTACAAGAATAATTTATAACCCAGAGGTCATTAAAATAAATACCAAGATTCATTGAGTTAAAGAGTTAGGATTTGTACATTTCTCTGTATTTTTCCATTTTAATATAAATTTTACTTTTAAAAAGATCTCTAGTTTTAGAAGGTTGTTATTACTGTGTCACAAATAATAACTGCTATGACTTCATAGGTTACTGATCGGCAAACAGTTTAAATATTCAATTTGAACTCAGGTGATCTGTTTACAGATAATGATACACTGTAAAAAGATGGGGGGAAATTTGCCATTAAAAGATGATGGCATTTGAGAATAACAATCAAACGCCTTAAATTTTAATGTGATATGTTACAACGTTAAATAAAATAAAAACTATAATATTCAAATTAGAGTTATCATACAAATACCTATTACTTGCTTTTCTTAACACTGTTGAATCAAGTCCTTAATCTATTGAAAAATGAATACAAATCTGTAAAATATTAATGTGAATTACCTTTTAGAAAACAGTCTTGATTGAAGCATCCAAAAATAGGAAAAGAAAATAATGAATGTGAACCTCAGACTTAACACATGTGGACATTAGGAGTGGGCCCGTTGGACAGGACTTTATTTAAAGCCTCTGCTTTATTTAAAATGTCAGAAATGGTAGTGTTCACTTGTTCAGATCCTAGGCAAATCCAGCAGGCCTTCCTAAATGACTTTGCATAGGTTGCTTTTAAGTAGAAAAGCAAAGGATAACCTGGGAAAGAAAACTTGCCATTTATTTACCATCATGACCTCTACATACAGAGAGAATGGATAAGCATCCTCTCTTCTCTCCTACCCTATTTCTCATGGATAGGAGAGAAGAGAGGATGCCTGTAACACACAGTGACCACACCTCTTAGAGAACGTGGCCCAGCTGCTGTCCAGTTTGTTCCTGAGCGACAGCGAGGAGAAGAGAAGAACACACTGAAGGAGGGGACCCCGGTGCTTCAAGGGGGGCCATCAACCAGGGTGCACAGGGAGAGACGTGCAATTCATAGTGCCAGTCAGAACTTTTTCCGACTGAAAGAAAGTAAAGTGAGCCGGTGACACCCAGATCTTGCAAAAATGTACGCGGTTTCCCTTTCTTACTCTTCGCACATCTCTCTCTGGGATGACTGTTTTCTCCGAAGGAGGCAGCATCTGTGGGAATGCCTATGTATTTGAGACGACCTCTGTCAGCATCTGTGATGGTTCATGTTCTGTGTCTGCTTCACGAGGCTGTGGCTCCCAGTTGTTTGGTCAAACACCAGCCCAGATGTGGCTGTGAAGGGACTTTTTAGCTGGGATTAACGTTAACAGTGGGTTGACTGAGTAAAGATTGACATAAAATCAGTAGACTTTAAGTAAGCAGAGTGCTCTCCAAATGCCAGTGGGCCTCATCTGATCCACTGCAAGCCTTAAGAGCAAGAAGGAGATTTTCTGAAGAAGAAGAGATTCTCCTTAAGACTGCAGCATCAACTCTTGCCTGAATTTTCATGAATTTCAGATTTGCTAACCCACATGATCATGTGAGACAATTCCTTAAGGTCTCTCTCTGTTATATGTAATATAAAGTTCATAAAACTGTAGAGAGAGAGCTTTCAGAAGTGCTCTCTTTATATGTGTATATATAAACACATATAGAATATGCATATGTATACATATACACATATAATAGTGTATGTATTCTCATATATATATATGTACATATTCTATTATTTCTATTTTTCTGATTTCTCTGGAGAGCCCTAAGTAATACAACATCCTTCTGAAAAGAAGATCTAGGACATGACAACCAGCCACTGTCACAAAAGTACCAGTCCAGCTTGCTAGAATGAAGGCTGACACACCTGACCAGTTTATTCTGCTTAAAATATAGTAGATATGTTCCTAAGAAGTCTTGTTACAAAAGTACCCATAAAAACGAGCTTCGGTTGGAGAAGGAAGGGGAGTCAGGCCTAGAGATTTTCAAATGCTCGAGAGTAATGTCCTGTTTCTCCTGTGGGAATTCGATCAGATAATTTTTAATAGCTGCAGTATTGATCTGTAAAACCCAAACATCACTGAGCAGGGTTGGGCCACATCTCTTGGGTGCTCACAGGTTCAAGCCTTTCTTCCCTTTTGTCTGCCAGCAATTTCATTGGTTTACCGAGCCAAACCACGTGAACAAAGCAGCCTCCTACAGAGAGGGTTGGTCCTGAGAACTGCTGGTTCACCACTCAAAGACTTCACTGGAAAAGCTAACTTTGTCCTTAGGTAGTCCGCTCGTATTCAATCAGCATTACAAACACATGTGATTCAGGGAAAAGGCTCTTATTTCGGCATGAGTCATCCTGTGGGCAGCTTCTGATCAAGGTTTTTTAGCTCTGAGCTGTTAGAGTTAGGTGCAGAGATTTAAAGCCTCCTCCTTTTTTTTTTTTTTTTGTGTCAGTTCGGAAGCTAGAATTGGGGGTTTGCAATGAAATGCCAGCCTCAAGAATGCATAAAAGACAATTTAAGATCAGAAACCCAGTTGGATGCTCTGCCAGTGCCTACCAAAGATTGAGACTTTGATTCTAGAAGATTCCTGTACACAGACATGGAGACCACTGGGCACAGTTGGCACTGAGGAAGCTCGAGGTCTCTGACTGTGCCCCACATGCCAACCATAGTACGTTGCAGGTATATCCCAGAATGTATTCATTAATTTACAGATAACTATTCAGTGCCCGTGACATGGCCAGTACTCTTCTAGGTGCTGAGATCTGTGTGCTCAGTTTCCCAGAAATCATAGCAAATGGTCTGGGTATGGCACCTCTCTTAAGAATCTTTCATTCCAGGGAGAGGTGTATGGAACTTGTGAGCTTGGCACTGGTATGTGGGAATACCTGTGGCTACAGTGAGGCAGAGTATTATTGATGGGAATGTGCCATGTTCCAGAAATCTGTATGAATAGGCCGTAAATCAATTGCCTGATCACCTTACTTGGTGCAGATCCCTCCACTGTCCTCTCCCACCACCCTATTGATGGAAATTTTAAAAGATGAGGTGCCGTGATGCTCAGGCTACAGCCGACCAGAGGTCCTGAGGGTTTGCAGACAGTTTTTTGATTTGCGGTTTTTTGTGGTTGCTATTTTGGGTTTTGTTGCTCTTGTTTTTTTGTTTGCTGTGAAATACAGCTTATTCAATTACCAGACAGAAAGGAGATGGAGAGCATCCTCAAATGTAAAACGTAATAAAGTGAGGACGAAACTCTGATATTTTTCTTCTCTTGCCCAAATTCCTATCTAAGGGGACTAGAGAGTCACACCCTACAAACCATAAAAATCTCATCAGAGGAGTTTTATTTAACCCTATATAATGTGGCCTGCCTTCTAATGTTGACTCTGGCACAATCCCACATGCCAGACAGATAAAAGAAGGAAATCAAAATATTTTACCCCCAAATATGTTTCTCTGTTATATTTTTAAATGGCCTACAAAGCTGTTCAGTGGCATTAGGGTGGGGGGCGGGGCAGGGGGCTTGCATCTATAAAGGATATCCATTATTATAACTAGATCCTTTCCCCTTCCCATCTCTCTCAATCCTGAAGAGATTAACTGAGAGTCTGACATCTTTTAGAGATCTGAATAGCAAACATTTGTCAAGTATAGTCTCTAAGGGCAGCCACGCATGAGACTTCATGTACAAAACAAGAACCACAGTCTCCACAATTCCTTATCTTGAACCTGACACTCCTTTCTGTTGATTCCAGGCCTTTAGATCATAAGAACAACTCTTTCAACCAATGGCCAGCCAGAATCTCTTTGAATCCACCTTTGCTCTGTAGGCTCACCCCTCCCAATTTTGAGCTGTCCCACCTTTGGGACCAAATCAATACCTACCCCATATGTATTGATCATGTCTCCCTAAAATGCATAAAACCAAGCTGTGACCCAGCAGCTTGGGCACATTCTCAGGACCCCTTGGGACTGTCTGTGCCCCAGGCCTTGGTCACTCACGTTTGACTCAGAATAAACCTCTTTAAAATACATTACAGAGTTTGATTATTTTTGCTGACAAAAGAATAATTTTGAGAATAAGGACAGGGTCAGGAAGACAACAGGGAGCAGGGAAGTACCTGGATCCAGTGGCTGTGGGCAGCACTCAGCTTCCCCAGTCCTGCGATGGCAAAGGGAGCCCTTGCATAAGAGCTGTGGCCTTTGGGGAAGAACCACAGCATTCAGATATGGTTTGGCCGAGAGGGAGCAGTGGGGTAACCTCCCAAGCTCACGAACCTCACTGCTCCCCTCATCTTCCAGTTTCCTGCCAGCGCCTCCCATAGCCACACCAAAAATAGGGATGGGCCGGGTGCGGTGGCTCACGCCTGTAATCCTAGCACTTTGGGAGGCCAAGGCGGTGGATTACCTGAGGTCGGGAATTCAAGACCAGCCTGGCCAACATAGTGAAACCCTGTCTTTACCAAAAAAAAAAAAAAAAAAAAAAAATTAGCCAAGTGCATTGGCACGAGCCTATAATTTCAGCTGCTCAGGAGGCTGAGGCAGGACAATCACTCAAACCCGGGAAGCGGAGGCTGCAGTGAGCTGAGATCGCACCACTGCACTCTAGTGTAGGCTACAGAGGGAGACCTTGTCCCCAAACAATACAAAACAGAAAAAACATGAAGGAGATGCTTGCTACAGTCCATAAAGGTGAGCAGGCTGGGAAGGGCATGCGGAAACTCACCAGCACAGCCGCCAGTCAGACAGCACAGCAAGAGCGCTAAAGCAGTTTGCGTTGCTTGAACTCCTGCCTCCAGGTAAGGTGAGAGGACCGGCAACTGCATTCTCTCATCTGATTCTCTGAAGAATTGAGTTATGTGAGCTCCTGGTTAAGGATCCAATCTGAAAACTCTTAGAGCCCCAGAAACAGAATCAGTATCACATCCATGGGTGGCAGGAAGGAGCAGTTCCCGTAAGCCATTTGCAAAGAAAAAGAAGACTCGGAACAGAATACGGGGGTGAGGGGTGTCGCTGATGACACAGCAGCTCTCCCCACCTCACCACACTCCTGGGTTCTGGTCTCCAGTTTGGCCACCAGCAAATTATGCAGTCTTAGCTAAGTGATTTCCCTGACTCTGACAGTTTATGAAACCTCATCTGCCTGCCCACCTAAAGGAACGCTTGGCTCCTAGCAATTCAGTTCTGTTGACACGGAGTGAATGGAAATGAATTAATTTTCACTTCCTGGTTTGGAATCTGTAAAATTATCACACAGTCACAGAAACAAAAATTAGTCAAAGCCCCGAGTGAGCCATTAAATTAACACCCCAGGAACTTGACTCACCTTACTTGATTCATAAGACAGTTTGCCATTTTAAACACCATTCTTGGGAAGGAAAATTAAACAAGGGCTTGTCCGCAACATTCTAGATTGCCTTCCGGGGTCACCCAAGTGACTGGCATACTTCTCTGTTTTTAATACATTGCCCTGTTGCTGGCCCTGTTGTCGGGTTTGGTCATTTGTGATGGAGTGCAGGCAACTTTTTGTAACTAGAATTCCACACCCTCATAGTATTAGAATCTGGTTTACCAGTTAGGATTGGGTTGACCCTCACAGCAAGCCTTTGATGCAGGCTGGAACTCAACATCGGAGAGGAAGTGTTCACAGGCTCCTTAAGGGACTTTCTCCACCGGCGTTAATGATCAGAAGCATATTCCTTGATGAGTAGGCTTGTTCTCATGGGTAGTGGATGAGGCCAGCCTGGCTCACCAGGTGATGGATCATTAGGTAGCTGGGAGTTGGGAGGCCAGAGCTCCCAACCTGCTCTTTGTCAGCGTGTGAGATGGGGAAAGCAACTCCTGGGTTAGACACCCGTCTGTGCTTCCCATGGTTCTTGGTGAGAGTCTCACACCCCATATAACTGAGCCAGCCATGTTCAGCCCCAGCCCTCACTGGCCCCTCACGTGCTGAGCACCTGGCTATTGGCCCTGAAGCCCTGCCCTATGCTGCAGATGCCAGCCTTGCAAACCACACTTCTGGGCTTCCTTCTGCTTAGTCAGGTTTGGCTGATCAAGGAAGACAGGCAGGATGCTGGAGGGCGGGAGGGAGGAGGGGAGAAGCCAGGGTTTCTCCCCTGATCTCGTCTCTCTGCTTAGGATCTCAAGTCTCGAACAGTGGCAACATCTTCTTCATGGATGCAGCCACATTTCCGTGGCTCTGGTGACAGCCCCTCCACCTTTGTTCCTCCTGCCTTAACTGTTGCTGATCTCTAGGTTACCTCACCGTCTGCTACGTGCCCTTTCTGCTAACTCTGGTCCTTGCACCAAATCCCTAGTGTGGGCTCTGTCTTCCTGTCTGGGTCCATCTGACCCTCTGCCCCTCTTTTTATTACTTACATAAGCTGTGCTGCTTGCTATTTCTAGTGTCCTCTGCAACGATCCAAAATGCCTCCATACTTTCCACTCAGAGATCCCTCCCTTCCTTGGTCCTGGCCAGCCCAGAGCAGTCTGGACTTCAGATTCCGGGAGAGGGGTCTTTTTGCAAAACAAGCAAGGCCCTGGAGCTTGAGCCCAAGGTGGTAAGACGCCAACTCACTTCTACCTCCCTGAATTCTGAGAAAGCCCAGAGATCCTGGCGCTTGCACAAGAGGTCACTGCTCATTTTAATCAAACCACGTTGTTCTGCACAGCTGGGCTGTGGCCTTCAGTCAAGATTTCCTGCACGGCAGATTCTCTCTCTTCTTGGGTAACAGTGATACTTGCTGCAAGCATCTAACAGAGCTTGAAATTACCCTGGCGAGTTGTTTACTCTTCTTGAGAGTGGCACTAGGCTCTGAGCAGCGTTTGTCTAGCACCGTCGTCATTTTTATTAACTAATCCCTTGCACTTCCAAAGTGTGCTGTGAGCTCTGTAAATATTTTATTAGCCTTTGTAATTAGTTGCTGCATCTCATGGCCCTGCTGAGAGGTGGGTCAGTGTGACACTCCCCATTTTATCACTGATGTGGAAGCCAGCCACCCAGAGGTGGGAAAGAGGCCTTGGATTTGAGGGCAGAAGGTACAGTTCTTTCTTCCAAGGGAAGGCGGGGACTTTGCTGGAATTTATAGGGATCTGATAGTCCAGATACTGAATAAGAAGAACAAATATCCATCCCCTGCAGATGGATGAAGTTCCCCTACACAGGACAGTGTTGAGAACTGGATTTAAAAAATAGGAAAAGTGGCTAATGCAGAGAAGTTGCTATCTCATAGCACTTACATATACCGACAGCAAACAATCTGAAAAAGAAATCAAGATCACAATCCCATTTACAATAGCTACAAAGGTACAAAATACCTAGGAATCAATTTAACCAAAGAAGTGAAAGATCTCTGCAAGAAAAACTACAGAACTCTCCTGAAAGAGATAGAAGAGGGTACAAAAGAATGGAAAGATATTCCATGCTCATGGGTTGAAAAAATTCATATTGTTAAAATGACAATACTACTTAAAGTAATCTACAGATTCAATGCAATCCCTATCAAAATATCAATGACATTCTTCACAAAAATAGAAAACAAAATTTCTAAAATTTGTATGGAACCAAAAGACCCCAAAGAGCCAAAGCAATCCTGAGCAAAAAGAACAGAGCTAAAGGCTCACACTACCCAACTTTAAATCTTACCACAATGTTAAAGCGACCAAACAGCCTGGTATTGGCATGAAAACAGACAAACAGAGCAATGGAACAGAATAAAGAAGCCTGACGTAAGTCCAGCCATTTATAACCTGCTCATCTTTGACAAAGGTGCCAAAAGCAGACAGTGGGAAAGGACAGTCTTTCAATCCAATGTGCTGAGAACACTGGACAATTCTATGCTGAAGAATGAAACTGGATTCCTAGCTCTCACCAAACACACACACACAAAATCAAAATGGCACCAAAATGGATTAAAATCTTGAATCTAAGACCTCAAAGTATGAAACCGCTAGAAGGACACCTGGGGAACTGCTCCAGGACATTGGTGTAGGCAAAAGTTTTTTGTGTAAGACCTCAAAACCACAGGCAACCAAAGCAAAAATAGCCAATTGAGATTACATGAAGTTAAAAAGCTTCTGCACAGCAGAGGAAACAATCCACAAAATGAAGAGATAACCTACAGGATGGCAGAAAATGTTTGCAAACTATCCATCTGACAAGGGATTAATACCTAGAATTCATAAGGAGCTCAAACAACTCAACAGCAAAAAACAAAATGAAACTTCACAAATAATCCAATTTAAAAATGGACAAAAGGAGGAGGCAGAGGAAGATGGCTGAACAGAAGCCTAGACCATTTGTCACCCCTGCAGGAGCACCAAATTTTAACAACTAGCAACACACAAAAAGTATCATCACCATAATTAAAAATTAGGTAAACAATCACCGTATCTGGTTTTAACTTCATATCACTGAAAAAATTAATGAAGAGGGCAGGAAAGACAGTCTTGAAATGCTGATGCCCCCTTTTTCCCCTTCTTCAGAAGCGGCCAGATGGCGTGGAGAATCTGTGTGCTTTGAAGAGGGAGAGCGTGGTGATTACGAGGCTCTGCATTGAACTCAGTGCTGTCCCATCACAGTGGAAAGCAGAACTGGGCTGTACTCAGTTGACATCTGCCCACAGAGGGAGCATTTGGACTTGCCCTAACCAGAGGGGAATTACCTATCCCAGCATCAGACCTTGAGTTCCTGAGAGCCCTGCCCCTGTGTGCTGGAGTGCTCTGGGGCCCTAAGTGAACTTGGGGGCAGTCTAGGCCACGGATATTGCAAGTCCTAGTGCTGAGCTGGGCTCAGAGCCAGTGGACTTGGTGGGCAGGGCACACAAACTACTGAGACACCAACCAGTGTGTGGCTGAGAGAGGGCTTGTTCCACCCCTCCCCCACCCTCTGGTAGCAGCCATGCGATGCAAAGAAATCTATGCACTGGGAGAAGGAGAGCACAGTGACTAGAGGGCTTTACATTGAACTCAGTGCTGCCCTGTCACAGCAGAGACCTGGCAGGATTCACCAACTGATGACTGAGGAACCAACAGCAATACACTGGTAATATGCCGTGGGCCTTGGGCTCTGAGACTTGCCAGCTTCAGGTGTGACCCAGCACATTCACAACTGTGGTGGCTCTGGGGAAAGAGTCCTTTTGTTGGAGAAAAGCAGATAGGAAAAGTAACAGGGACTCTGTCATGCACCTTAGGCACCAGCTTGGCCACAGGTGGGTAGAGAACCAAGTAGGTTCTTAGGATCCCCAAGTCCAGGCCTAGGCTCTTGATCAGCATTTCTGGACCTGCCCTGGGCGGGAGGGCAGCTGACTGCCCTCAAGGCTGAGTCCCAGGCAGCGTTCATCATAAGCTGTTTGAAGAGCCCTCGTGCTTTAAGTAAACATTGGCAGTGGCCTAGCAGAATGCTCTGTAGGTCAGTGCTCCTGACGGCCACATGGAGAAGCTCCTCTGCCTTTGGAAAGGGAATGAAGAGTGGAAAGAACTTTGTTTTGTGGCTTGATTCCAGTTTAGCTGCAGTGAAGTAGAATAACAGGTAAATGTCTAAGGTTCCTAGACAGCGTTTCTGGAATTCTGAGGCCAGGGGAACTCGCCATCCTGAAGGGAGGGACATAAACCTGGCTGGCTTTGCCACCTACTCATTGTAGAGCTCTAGGGCCCTGAGTGAACCAGGTGGTTACAGTGAGCTTTGGGCAACACCCAGTACCATGCTGGCTTCAGGTCTGAACCAGCACTATCCCAGTCATGGTAACCACAGATGTTTGTATTTCCCCCAGCCTCAGTTTCAGGAGGTTCAGCACAAAGACAGAGACTCTGTTTGTTTGGGAGAGAGTAAGGAAAAAGAACAAGAGTCTTTGCCTGATAATCCAGAGAATTCTTCTGGATGTTATCCACCACCACCAAGGTGATACCTGTAAAAGTCTCCAAGAACCACAGCGTTACTGAGTTTGGGGCCCAAGTTCCTTCAGATACTTGGAAAGCCTGGAAGGACAGGTACAAATAATTCCAGACTGAAGATTACGAGGCCCATATACTGATGAACAAGTACAAACATCAGGGCCATTGAGGAAAACATGATCTCACCGAATGAACTAAGTAAGGCACCAGGGACCAATCCTGAAAGAACAGTGCTATGTGGCCTTTCAGACACAGAATTTAAATGTAGTATTTTAAGCAAACTCAGAGAAATTCAAGATAGCACAGAGAAAGAATTCAGAATTCTATCAGATAAATTTAACAAAGAGATTGAAATACGAAGAATCAAGCAGAAATTCCAGAGTTGAAAATGCAATTGACACACCAAAGAATGCATTAGAGTCTTTTAATAGCAGAATTGATCAAGCAGAAGAAAAAATTAGTGAGCTTGGGCAGGGTGTGGTGGCTCATGCTTGTAATCTGGGAGGTCAAGGTGGGAGGGTCACAAGGTGAGGATATCAAGACCATCCTGGTCAACATGGTGAAACCCGTCTCTACCAAAATACAGAAAACATAGCCAGGCATGGTGGTGCATGCCTGTAGTCCCAGCTACTTGGGAGGCTGAGGCAGGGGAATTGCTTGAACCTGGGAGGTGAAGATGGCAGTGGGCCAAGATTGCACCACTGCATTCCAGCCTGGTGACAGAGCAAGACTCCATCAAAAAAAAAAAAAAAGAAAAAAAGAAAGAAAGAAAAAAGAGAAGGAAGAAAGGAGAGAGAAAGGAAAGAAAGAAAAAGAAATTAGTGAGTTCGAAAACAGGCTATTTGAAAATACATAGTCAGAGGTGACAGAAAAAAAAAAGAATAAAGCATGCCTGCAAGAATGAGCAAATAGGCTCAACAGGGCAAATCTAAGAGTATTGGCCTTAAAGAGGAGGTAGAGAACGATAGGGGTATAAAGTTTATTCAAAGGATATGAGATAACTTTCCAAAGCTAGAGAAAGGTATCAGTATTCAAGTACAAGAAGGTTGTAGAACATCAAGCAGATTTAACCCAAAGAAGACTACCTCAGTGCACTTAACAATCAGGCTCCCAGAGGTCAAGGATAAAGGACCCTAAAAGCAGCAAGAGAAAAGAAACAAATAACATACAATGGAGTTCCAATATGTCTGCAAGCAGACTTTTCAGTGGAAACCTTACAAGCCAGAAGAGTGACATGACATATATAAAGTGCTGAAGGAAAAACAATCTTTTACCCTATAATAGTATATCCAGTGAAAATATCCTTTAAACATAAAGGAATAATACAGACTTTCCCAGACAAACCAAAGCGGAGGAATTTTATTAACATCAGACCTGTCCCACAAAAAAATGCTAAAAGGATTTCTTCAATCTGAATAAAAAGGATGTTAATGAGCAATAGAATTCATCTGAAGGTACAGAATATTATAACACACAGAAAAACACAGAATATTATAACACTGTAATTGTAGTGTATAAAATACTCTGAAGTAGAAAGACTAAATGATGAACCAGACAAAAATAATAGCTATAACAAATTTTCAATACATCGTATAATAAGACATAAAGAGAAACAAGACATTAAAAAGAAGGGGAACAAAGTTAAAGTGTAGAGTTTTTAATAGTTTTCCTGGTGCTTGTTTATTTGTTTATGCAAACAATGTTAAGTTGTCATCAGTTTAAAATAATGGTTTATAAGATAGTATTTGGAAGCCTCATCACAACCTCAAGTGAAAAAAATCATACAAAATACAAAAAGCAGTAAATTAAATCATACTACCAGAGAAAAATTACCTTCACAAAAAGGAATCGAGAAAGGAAGGAAGAAGGACGAGAAGATGACAAAGCAACCAGAAAACAAATAACAAACCGGAAAAAGTAAGTCCTTACTTATCAATAATAGCATTGAATGTAAATGGACTAAAATCTATAATCAAAACACACACACACACACACACACACACACACACACACACACACAAGACCCAATGATCTGTTGCCTACAAGAAACATACTTCATCTATAAATATACACATAGACTGAAAAATAAGGGATGGAAAAAGATTTTCCATGCCAATGGAAACCAAAAAATAGCAGGACTAGCTAAACTTAGACAAAATAGAGTAGATTTCAAGACCAATACTGTAAGAAGACACAAAGCTCATTCTATAGTGATAAAACAGTCACTTCAGAGTGTGGGTATAATAGCTGTAAATATACATGCACTCAGAACTGGAGCACCCAGATATGCAAAGCAAATATTATTAGCACCAAACAGAGAGATAAGCCTCAATACAATAATAGATGGAGGCTTCAACACCCCACTGTCAGCACTGGACAGATCTTCCAGACAGAAAATCAACAAAGAAACATCAGACTTAATCTCCACTACAGAACAAATAGATCTAATAGATATTTACAGAACATTTCATCCAATGTGCTACAGAATACACATTTTTCTCAGCACATGGATAATTCTCAAAGATAGAACATATGTTAGGTCACATGACAAGTGTTGAAAGGGTCAAAAAATAAAAGTAATATCAAGCATCTTATCTAACCACAATGGAATAAAACTAGAAATCAACAACAAGAGGAATTTTGGAAAGTATGCAAACATGTGGAAATTAAACAATATGCTCCTGAACGACCAGCAGATCAGTGAAGAAATTAAGAAGGAAATGGAAAAGTTTCTCAAAACAAAAGATAATTGAAACACAACATAGCAAAACCTATGGAATACAGTGAAAATAGTAGTAGGAAGGAAATTTATAGCTATCAGTGCTTACATCAAAAAAGAAGAAAAACTTCAAATAAGTAACCTAAGAATGCATATTAACTAGAAAAGCAAGAGCAAACCAATCCCAAAAGCAGTAGAAGAAAAGAAATGCAAAAAATGAATGAAATGAAAAACTGTTTTTTTGAAAAGAAAAGTAAAATTGACAAATCTTGAGCCAGACTAAGAAAAAGAAAGAGAAGACCCAAATAAATAAAATCAGAGATGAAAAAAAGAGACATTACAACTGACACTGCAGAAATTTAAGGATCACTAGTGGCTGCTGTGAGCCACCGTGTGCCAACAAATTGGTAAATCGAGATGAAGTGGATAGATTCCTAGACGCATACAGCCTACCAAGATTGAACCATGAAGAAATCTAAACCCCGAACAAACCAATAGCAAGTAAAAATATCAAAACTGTAAAAAATGTCCCAATAAAGAAAATCCCAGAATCTGGCGGCTTCACTGCTAAATTCTTTCCGAACTTTTAAAAAAGAACTAATAGCAATTCCCTATTCCAAAAAGTAAAGGAGTGGGGAATACTTCCAAACTCATTCCATGAGTCTGATATTACCCTGATATCAAAACCAGACAGACACATCAAAAAAAAAGAAAACTGCAGGCCAATATCTAGCCTCTGGTAACCAACCACGAGTCTACTCTCTGCTTCTGTGACTGACTTTTTTAGATTCCACATGTAAGTGGGATCATGTGACATCTGTTCTTTCTGTGTCTGTTGGTCAAAGGATACAAAATTTCCATTAGACAGCGGAATAAGCTCAAGAGATCTCTTGCACAACGTACTGACCATAGTTAATGCCAATACATTATACACTTGAAAATTACTGAGAGTAGGTTTTGTGTGATAACCACAAAAATGTGATACACATATGAAGTCATGCATCTGTTCATTAGTTTGATTTTGCCATCCCACAATGTATACACAAATCAAAACATCATGTTGTACACCATGTGTTCATTTTTTATTTGTCAACAAAAAATAAATGCAAATTTTCAGTAAATAAAAGAGACACTGAAAGTGTGATTCTTCATGGGTAGGATTGTCAACTGGAGGATTTCTCTACAAGATGATCAACTGGAGGACTGACAGTTCTAAAAAAGACTGCAAAATGTCAGCAAATTGCTGTCAGTTTTGTAGTGTCCTCAAAGATGGCTTTTATTCACAGAAAATATCATTTAAGGGTTTGTTTTCTTTTGTTTAAGATTTAATGTTCAATTTCTTAAAGTTATAATTTTTAAGTCCTCTTTCTTTCGTAAACTTTTGACTTGTACTTCTAAATGTTATGATTAAATTTATGAGTCGCACAGATCTTAGAAATCATTCCAGAGAGGTCTTTAAATATTTGGTCCTATTTATAAACATAATTTATTAGATACAGTTAAATATTTAAAAATACATATGTAAACTGAAAATATTCAATTTTCAAGTATTTTTTTCTGAATTAACAAACTTTCCTGAGCACATAAACAATTTTGGCATTTAAAATATAAAATTTCAGCCGGGCACGGTGGCTCAAGCCTGTAATCCCAGCACTTTGGGAGGCCAAGGCAGGTGGATCATGAGGTTAAGAAATCGAGACCATCCTGGTCAACATGGTGAAACCCCGTCTCTACTAAAAATACAAAAAATTAGCTGGGCATGGTGGCGCGTGCCTGTAATCCCAGCTGCTCAGGAGGCTGAGGCAGGAGAATTGCCTGAACCCAGGAGGCGGAGGTTGCAGTGAGCCAAGATCACGCCATTGCACTCCAGCCTGGGTAACAAGAGCGAAACTCTGTCTCAAAAAAAAAAAAAAAAAACCATAAAATTTCATGTATATGTTAACTTAAATGTTCTCATTCAACCTAGAATTACAAATCTAAAAGAAATATTGAGTATACTTTTAAAATTTGAGTTCAAGGTTTACATTTATATTTAGCCAAATTCTAGCATTGTAAGTACCTAAAATACCAAATATGAAAATATTCCCTTTTAACGAAAATATCAACGCAATGATTTCTGGTCTCTTAAGCCTTTGTATTCTTAATTCTAAATCTTGCTGGAGTTTAAAGATACCTACCCACTAAAGAAGTAAAATTCTTCTCAGGCAGCCAGGGTTACTTCCTATGAGAGATTTTGTCAGGACATGAGACCTGGAGCTGCAGAAACTTAGAACGACCCTTCTCTCCACCCTTACTGTTGTACTGAGCCCCTCTTAAGTAGGTCGAAAACTATGAAATCAGCACTTTTATAGTGTTAATGAAGACATTTCTATCATGGGCTTCAAAGCACAAAGAGGCAGTATTCTCCTATCTCTCATTACCTAATTCTCTAGGCCACGTGGTTCTTACACATATCTAAATGACACTTGAGTGAACTTGATCTATCTTCATGAAAATCGTTTTCAGGAGCTCTTTTGCCTTCTTCCCCACTTGACCACGGGTCAAATAATACCTTCTAACATTGCAGAAGTCACGAGGAACACTCTGCAAATCCACAGCAGAAGAAAGGCCACATGCACACTTTAATGAAGAAGCCGCTAAGCAGACGGTCAACTCCAAAACAATGATATAAATGGTCCTGTCCCCCTGGGCATCTTTCAGGAATATTGCTACAAATCTTTACAAAGTGCTTAAAAAGTGCTTCTCAGTTTCTGGGAAAATGTCTTCGTATAATTCATTTTGACGCTGTGAGGATGGTTTCTGCAAAATTTTCATGACTTGTTCTCTTGGGGAGGGACTCTTTCCCTGGAAGTCTGTTGGGTCTGATGACTGGGACTGGCGGAGCTCTCGCCCTCAAGATTCAGATGCCGTAAGTAACCATGGAGGCAGGTTACTGTCACCAGTTTACAAACAGGAAAACTGAGATTCGAAGAGGGAAGTCACACCATCCTGCAGTGACGGTGTCGGCTCTCAGAAACCGGGTTTCCACATTCTGGGCTTTATCACCCAAAGCTGCTTCCATGTGAAAGGAGAAACCAGAGACTCTAGTTTGGCCCTTTCCAGGACTTCTCTGTGGCTGTTCTGGATTCCTGGGACATGTGGATTGTGATCTGTACCTCTCGGATGCTTTGCTGTTCAGTACGTTCTCATGCACAGAATGTTGAATGAGAGGCGTTAGACCTTGGAGTAGCCTACGGCGTTCTCATGCACAGAATGTTGAACGAGAGGCGTCAGAACTTGGAGTAGCCTACTCAAGGAAAAAATGCCAAGTTGTAACCTGACCGCTCATAGTGTGACATGGCTCTAGACAACTTGTTTCAGTCCATAGCTTCAGAAATTAAATATTCTAATCTGAGTCTTAGTTCTGACCTCTAACAAAGAGAGTAAATAAGCAAACCCAGACAATACAAACCCTGAGCAAGAGTCACAGAAGCCTAGCCTAGCATTTTAGCAATTAGGGGTACTTGTCTATAAAGCACTTAAAAATCCATTTAGACCATCCGAGTCGGTTCAAGCTCTTTAATCTTGGATAAAGTAAACAAGATTGTTTTTAAGGTTTTGTTTTTTTCTTTCTATTTTAAAGTAAGAATATTGGAAGAGAAAAAAATAAGACACTCAAGGCCAGACCTTTGGACCCCTGTAGTGTGTAACAGCTGCAGATGCTGGGCAGACCTTTTGGTGATATTTTCGTCTGCTAATGCCAGCTCACCCTTCACAGATTGAAAACAACACATCTCCTTCAAGCACCCTTTTCAATTGCTCCTTGAAAATTTCCTAAGGGCAGGGCCCAGACATGATTCTGTACCCCACAAAGTGTAGCTCAGCCTATAGGGTCTCAGCAAATGCTTGTTAACAGACGGCTGGTTGGAAGCAGCAGGCTTTGCCCTCCTCAGCAATGGACAAACTTCACCCCAGCCCCCAGGCACCGCACTCTGCAGCCAAACCAGCCCCCTTTCCATTCTGAATCCCTGCCTCCCTGTTTTGCACGTCCTGGTTCCACACCCGAAGCACAGCTCTATCTTTCTTTCCTCACTCCATCTCCCTCAGCTGAAGGGACACCTCAGAGGAGCTTTCCCTGACCTGTTTGGCACTTTTCTCGTTTATTTTTCTGCTACCAGTCTCTTGGCAGTGAGTTCTGGAAGGCACGGACTACTACATGTTACTCTGGGTTTATTTGTTTAATGTCTGTTTTCCCACCAAACTTTATGAAGGCAGGGACAAGTGCCTCATTCACCTCAGTATCCCCAATGCCCAGCACAAGGCCTGCCAGCGTGTGTGCTGAGTCGAGATGAATAACTTAGGCATCAAGAGAACCAGGCTAAACAAATCTCAATTTATTCTCCCTTCTAGTTCAAGTCTTAAAGGGTAATGTGTCCTTTAACCGGCATGGCTCAGACAACTGATTAGTCATCGAAGGCCACAAAACTCCAAGTGTACTGGGTGTGACACTCTAAAGTATGGATTTCAGGAGCCAGAGGAGAAACATCGTGGGGTTCTTGTCTGAACAATGTGTACCTACAAGAGAATTTCCAGGAATAGGAGGTGGAATGTGAGCAGACAGGGACAGCAGTGTTTATTTCTACTTGGGAAAATTTTTCAACGGAGATACAGCACATCTCCACTTTTTTGAGTTCTTTTTCAACTGGAAATTGTTCTCCTACATGGAGGATTTCCTGACGTCCTGGTCACATTCCCTAAGTAGGAGGGTTCTGGAGGCCAGCCGCTTGCCCCTGTGTGTGTGCTGACAGGTGTGGCACTGTTAGGCCGCAATATGCTGAACTTTGGACCCTCCCCAGAGACCAAATGCTTCAAAGCCGCTTGGAGACCTAGCAACACAAACAACAAAGCATTTCATCTTGAGGCCCTGACCCTTTTGCAAGGTAGAAAAATGTCACCAAGGGACCACACTCCATTCCTCAACTCAGGAGAAAAGACACTGCAGACACACAGCTCTGAGGCTCGTAATACAGCCCCTTTGGATTTTGTCTTGTTTTGATCTATTCAGTTAGGATAGTCTTTGTTTAAACTTTTTATTTTGAAATAATTACACAGGAAGTTGCAAAGATAGAACAAAGAGGCATTGTGTACGCTTCACCCATTTTCCCCAAGGGTTACATCTCACATAATTATAGTAAAATACCAAAACGAGGAAAGTGACGTTGGTACAATGTGTGCGTATATTTTTATGGTGTGTTTTCTCACAGGTGTAGATTCCTGTGTAACTATCATCGCAATCAAAATGCAGAACTATTCCATCACGCAAAGATCTCCCACATGCTACCCCGATACGGTCACAGTCACTGCCTCTCTCTCTCACCTGTAACCCCTGGAAACCATTATTCTGTTTTCCATCCTTAGAATTTGTCATTCAAAGAATATTATAAAAATGAAATTATATACTATGTGATGTCTTGGGATTGGCTTTCTTCATTCGGCATAATGCCCTTGGGATTTCTGTAGATGGTTCTATGAATTAATGTTTTATTCCTTTTTTACTGAGGGTGGATTTATTGTGATGGATTACCACAGTTTGTTCAACTCTTCACTTGTTTGAGGAGCATTTTGATTGTTTCCTGTTCTTGGCTGTTAAGAATAAAGTTGTATGAACAATCATAGAGCGGTTTTGCCTGAGCATAAGCTTTCATTTCTCTGGGAGTGCAGTTTCTGGGTCATATGGTAAGTGTTGGTTTAGTTTTTAAGATACCGCCAAACTGTTTTTCAGAATGACAGCAGCATTTCACATTCCCATGAGCAATGTATGAAGTCCAGGTTGTCCACATCTGTGACAGCATTTGATATTAGCATTTTATAATGGCTGTTTTATCTGTGTAGTGGTAGTGATAATTCATCATGTTCTTGATATGCATTTTTCTAAAGATTAGTGATATAAACACCTTTCCATGTGCTTATTGTCACCATATATTCTCTTTGGCAAAATATCTCATGTCTTGTGCCTATTTTCTAATTTTATTGTTATTTGCTATTGATATGTAAAAGTTTGTCATGTATTCCAGATAGGAGTCCTTTGTCAGATATGTGGTTTGCAAATACATTCTCACAGTCTGTAGCTAGTCTTTTTATCATCTTAACAGATATTTAAAAGAGAAAGATTTAAAATTTTGAGATAGTCCAATTTATCATCTTTCTCTTTTACAGATCACGTTTTTGTCATATCTAAGAACTCTTTACCAAGACATCGGTCCTAAATCTATTTTTCCTATATTATCATCTAAAAGTTTTATAGTTTTGCATTTTACGTTTAAATATATGATTGAGTTTGAGTTCATTTTCTCATAAGGTGTGAGGTATAAGTCGGAGTTCATTTATGTCTATGGATACCCAGCTGCCGCAGTGCTGTTTGCTGAGAAAACTATCTTTCCTCCATTGAATTTGTTTTGCCCTTCCAAAATAGTTGCCCATACTTGTGCAGGGTTACCTCTGGGTTTCAGTTTGCTCCATTGATCGATGTGTCTGTCCCTTCACCAGTGCCGCACACTCTTGAGTGCAGTGCCTGTATAGCACGTCTTCAAATTGGGTAGAATGACTCCTCTCACCAAACTCTTTTTTTAAAATTCTAGTTAGCTTGCCGTTCCATATAAACTTTAGAATAATCTTGTCCATACCCAGAAAAAATTGTGTCTAGTTACTTGGTAGTTTTGATAGTTGAGCCTGTCTGTCAATTCGAAGACATATGACATCTTTATGCCTATTCTGGACTTTTCATACAAATAAGATTATACAGTATATTGTCCTCTGACTGGCTTTTTTCACTTCACATAATGTCCTCAAGGTTAATCTGTGTTGTAGTATATATCCATATGTCATTCTTTTTTATTATCAAATAATACCCTATCATATGACTATACCACATTTTCCGTATTTATTAATCAGTTGATGAACACTTGGTTTTTTATGCCTTTTGACTATTATGAACAACGCTACTGTGGGCATCAATGTACACGTTTTATGTGGACATATGTTTTCATTATTCTTGAGTATATATCTAAGAGTAGAATTACGGGATCCGATGGTGATTCTGTGTTTAACTATTTTGGGAATTACCGACTGTTTTCTAAAATGATTGCACCATTTTACATTCCCATCAGTAGTGTATAATTTTCTCGACATCTCTGCCAGCTTTTATTATTATCTTCTGTATTCTAGATATCCCACTTTTTTATTGTAGACATTTTACTGGGAGTGAAATAGTATCTAATTTTAGTGTTGATTTGCATTTCCTTGGTGACTAATGATGGCAAAAATCTTTTCATGTGCTTACTGCCTATTTATATATTTTCTTTTGAGAAATGTCTATTCAGAACTGTTACTCATTTTAATTGGGTCATTTATCTTTTTACCGACTTGCAATCATTCTCTGTATGTTCTACATACAAATCCATTATGAGACATATGATTTATAAAAATGTTCTCTAGACCAGGCGTGGTGGTTCATGCCTGTAATCACAATACTTTGGGAGGCCAAGGCAGGCAGATTGCTTGAGGTTAGGAATTTGAGACCAGTCTGGTCTACATGGCAAAACCCTGTCTCCACTAAAAACACAAAAAATTATCTGGGCATGGTAGTGCATGCCTGTAGTCCCAGCTATCGGAAGGCTGAGGCACAAGAATTGCTTGAGCCTTGGAGGTGGGGCTTGCTGAGAGCTGAGATCTCACAGTGCACTCCAGCCTGACAACACAACACAGAGAGACTCTGTCTCAAAAAGTGAGCGTAAAAATAAATTTAAAAAATAAAAATTTTCTCCCAATGTTTGGGATTTCATTTTATTTTCTTAATGGTATCCTTCAAAGGATAAATCTGTCATTTTATATATGTGTAATTTTGGTGATAACAAGTTTATCTGGTTTTTTGTTGTTGTTTTTTTTTTTTGCTTGTGCTTTTGTTGTCATAGCCAAGAAATCATTAGAATTAGTTTGTCAATTTCTGCAAAGAGGTTAGATGGGATTTTGATAGGGATTGTGTTAAATCTATAGATCAATTTGGAGGATATTGCCATCTTAAAATTTGAAGTCTTTTACTTTATGAAATTTAAAAAAATTGATTTAGGTCTTTCATTTCTTTCAACAATGCTTTGTTATTTTTAGAATATATAAGTTTCGTAATTTTTGGTCAAATTTATTTCTATGTAATTTGTTTTCTATGCTACCATAAATGGAATTGTTTATTTCCAGTTTGTTCACTGCTACTGTGTGAAAACACTGTGATTTGTGGAGATTTATCTTGTATCCTACAACCTGGCTGAACTCTTTCTTTTTCTTTTTTTTGTTTCTTTTTTTTAAATCGGATTCCATGGGGTTATCTGTATACAAGACCATGTCATCTTCAAATAAAATAGTTTCACTCTTTCCTTTCAATGTGAATGCCTTTGATTTCATTTTCTTGCCTCATTGCCCTATCTAGAACTTCCAGTACAGTGTTGAATAGAGGTGGTAAGAACAAACATGTTTTGTTTCTGATCTTAAGAGGAAAGCACTCCACCTTTCACCATTAAGAATAATGTTAGTTGTGGGTTTTTTATGGTTATCCTTTTTCAGGTTGAAGAAGTTTTTATTTCTAGTTTGTCAAGCATTTTTATCATGAAGGGTGTTACATTTTGTCTAGTGATTTTCCTGCATCTACTGAGATGGTCCTTTGATTTTTGTCCTTTATCTTCTCAGCCTATTTTCTCTCTGTTTTTCAAATTGGCCACTTTCTATATTGTTTTATCTTTAAGTTCATTAATACTTTTCTCTGTCTTATTCATTCTGCTGTTGAACAAATTCACTGAGTTTTTCTTCTTGTTATTGTATATTTCAGCTCTAAAATTTTCATTTTAAATAGTATCTTCTATTTCTTTTCAGAGACTTTCTATTCCTTCATTGGTTCGAGTATGTCCATAATTTCTCATTTAAGCATTATTATGATGGCTGTTTTAAAATTCTTGTCAGACAATTCTAACATCTGTGTCACCTTGGATTTGGGGTCTGTTGATTTTCTTTGTCATTCAAGTTAAGATTTTCCTGTTCTTGGTGTGACAGTTGGTGTTCCACTGAAATCTAGATATTTGGGGTATCATGAGACACTGGATCTTATTTAAATCTTGTATTTTAAAAGGCCTCTTCTCACACTGCTCTCATGGGAGAAGACAGGCACAGTCTCATTACTGCCAGTGGACGTGGAAGTCAAGCCAAGGGTAGACAGGAAGCTCTTTTTACCCTTGGGTAGGGTTAGAAGTTCAGTCTCCCCACTAGGTCCTGGCTGAATGGACCTAGTTTGTTACTTTCCTGCTCTTCCCTACCATTTCCCACTGAGAAGGGTGAACTCATTGCTGTTGAGCAGTGACAACAATCTTCACTTTCTAGTGGGCTTTCCCATCACCACCTCAGTGAGGAGGGAGGGGGGCTCATTATCCTCCTCAAAGGGTGCAGGTAGAATTCCAGGATCACCCCACGGTCTCCAATGACAAAGGATGTACGTGTGTCCAGGGCGGGGAGAGGGTTCTTTACTCAGAAATGAAATTCTCTACTACTGGCCTTCTGGGACAGCACCCCACCGAGCGTTGAAGTGCTTTGTCCCAGGCTGACAAGGGAGTGATCTAGTCTCTAACTGGTCTTTGCTAGATGGGTCGGGGTGGGGTCCAGGACGTTTAACTGGAGGCGAGCAATTGCTACCTAAAAGCTTCCTGTCTTGCTAGATTGAGCCTTTCCTGGTCCTTTGGCAAAAAGTGCAGAATCTAGGGGGAGCTTCTTTTTGTCTGAAACCATTGGCTTCCTTTGCACTCAGTGTGAGATCTATGAGGTAAAAGAAGCCCCAGGGAACTCATCACCTTGTTATTCGTAGGGTTGCAAAGTCCCTAGTTGGTCCGCTTTCTTTTCTCCATTTTTCAGAGTCTTCTTATGTTTGTATTTTATATAATATCAAGGGTTCTCAGCTGTACTTAGCTGGAGGAACAACAAAAAATATGTCTGATCCATCTTCCCAGAAGTGGAAACGCTCTTCCCAACCCTTGGATTTTAAAGACTGGCTTCTCCTCGAACCCCCACGTAAGTTCATTTATAAAGCACTGTTGCATGCATGGAGAACTCTGCCTTGGAATGCAACTTCCAAAGAGGGATTTAAAGTAACACTGAAAAAGCAGCTGCAGAAACTGTTCACTTCACATTGCACACTTGCAAGTAATTTCAATAAATTGGCTAAACAGACCTGAAAAATCTAGATTACAATTTACTAATAATTTAGGCTTAATTTATTATGTATTTATTTATGTATAGCTTTACTGAGGTTTAATTAACAAATAAAAATTGCACATATTCATGATGTACAACTTGATGTTTTTATAGATATATATGCAATGTGAAATAATCACCGCAATTCAGCTAATTAACAGATCTAGCACCTCACGCAGTTGCCATTTGTGCCATTTATGTGTCTGGCAAGAACACTTAAGATCCACCTCAACAAATTTGAAGCACACAATACAGTGTTGCTAACCACAGTCACTATGCTATACATTAGTTATTCGGAGCATATTTATCTTGCGTAATTAAGACTCTGTACTCTAACCAACGTCCCATTTCTCCCACCCCTCAACCCCTAAAAACCACCATTCTCTGTGCTTCTGTGGTTTGACTGTTTTTCATTCCATGTATAAATGAGATCACGCGGTATTTTTCTTTCTGTGTTTAGCTTATTTCATTAGCTGAAGGTCCTCCAGGTTCATCCATGTTGTCACAAATGGTAGAATCTTCTTCCTTTTTTAAGGCTGAATAATATTTCATTATGTATTTATATATAATAGAGTATTATATGTACTTATATATAATAGAAAATTACATGTAATATTAGAAATGCTTCTATAATAGAATACATATTATATATAATGGAATGTTTATATTTATAATAGAATTATATATGTCTATATAAAAGTATATATATTTTTTCTTTATTCATTCACCCCTTAACAGACATTTAGGTTGTTTCAATATCTACACTACTGTGAATAATGCTACAGTGAACACAGGAGTACAGGTAACTCCTTTGACATAATGTTTTTATTTCCTCTTGATATATATATCCAGAAGTAGGATTGCTGGATCCTGTGAGAGTTCAATTTTTAATTTTTTGAGGAACCTCCATACTCTTTTCCACAATGGCCATACCAATTTACACTCCCAGAATAACGTCCAGATGTTTCTTTATCTCCACATCTTCACTGACACTTAACTCTTGTCTTTTTGATAATAGCCATTCTAACAAGTGTGAAGTAATATCTCATCGTGGTTTTGATGTGCATTTCTCTGATGATTAGTGATGTCTTCTTGTAAGAAATGTCTATTCAGGTTTTTTTACCCATGTTTTGATTAGGTTATTTGGCTTTTGCTATTGAGTTGTTTTAGTGTATTTTATATATTAATATGCTTTGCAAATTTTTCTCCCATTCTGTAGGTTACCTTTTCACTCTGTCAACTGTTACTTTTTCTGGGAGGAAGCTTTTCAGTTTGATGTAATCCCATTTGCCTACTTTTGCTTTTGTTGTCTTGGCTTTCAGTGTCATATCCAAAAAATCATTGCTCAGACCAATGCTATAAAGATTTTCCCTGTTTTCTTCTAGTTGTTCTATGGTTTCAGATCTTATGTTTAAGTTTTTAATCCATTTTGAGTTGATTTTTATATATGGTGTAAGAAAAAGTTCTAATTTTATTTTTTTGCTTGTGGTTGCCCAGTTTTCACAGCACCATTTATTGAGGAGACTATCCCCACATTTGTGTATTCTTGGCACCTTTGTTGAAGACCAGTTGACCATATATGTGTAGTTTTATGTATGGGCTTTCTAATTGGTCCATTGGTCTGTTTTTATGCCAGTGCCATATTGTTTTGATTAATATAACTTTGTACTACATTTTGAAAACAGGAAGCATGGT
This sequence comes from Callithrix jacchus, assembly GCF_049354715.1. Taxonomy (NCBI): domain Eukaryota; kingdom Metazoa; phylum Chordata; class Mammalia; order Primates; family Cebidae; genus Callithrix; species Callithrix jacchus. The sequence goes on from NC_133518.1 coordinate 78,738,842, forward strand.
GTCTCCAACTTTGTTCTCATTGCTCAAGATTGCTTTGGCTATTCAAGCTCTTCTGTAGTTTCATAGGAATTTTAGAATGAGTTCTTTCTACTTCTGTAAAGAACACCACTGGAATTTTGATAATGATTGCATTGAATCTTTAGATCACTTTAGGTAGCATGGACATTTGAGCAATATTAATTCTTCCAGCCATAAATTGCATGTTGTGAGAGACGGGAAAGTTCTTCTTCAAAGTTTATATCTTAGACTACATTACAAGGAGTTACAATCTCTTGCTCTATGGCCATTATTCAATATTAGCATCACATATACTCATGCATATATATTCTTTAAACCAGCTACATCTTAAATCAGCTACCTTGACTCGCTCTGGCATGTCTGAACGGGACTGGGCAAGCTCCAAACTCTGGTGCCTGCCATTCCTTATTTGGAAACCCTCCTGACCTTCTCCTGACTAGCTGCTTCTTCTTCCTTGTCTTCTTCCTCATCTTCTTTCCTGTTGTCTATTCAGGAAATTACCATGGTTTTTAGCCAATCAGATCAAGCACAGAATGTGAGGTCCCATTCTGGCCAATGGAAACTGAACACAGCAGGAGGGCGATTGCATCAGGTTATGAAAGTTACAAATGTCCCTGTCTCCTTTGTTCAGGTGTGCTCTCATGGCAAGACTGCTGGCGAGTTGCACCCTCCCTGCAGGAAGCAAACTAGCCTTGCTGAGTGATCCATTGTCTCAGTGTGGATTTTTCTCAACTTGATTTAAAAATTCACTGTATGTCTTTCACCTCTTTTTTTTTTTTTTTTTTAAAGATGGAGTCTTGCTCTGTTGCCAGGCTGGGGTGCAGTGGTGCAATCTTGGCTCACCACAATCTCTACCTCCTGGGTTCAGAATAGGTGGGACTACAGACAGGCACCACCATGGCTGCCTAGTTTTTTGTATTTTAGTAGAGACAGTGTTTCACCACGTTGGCCAGGATGGTCTCCTGACCTCCTGATCCACTTGCCTCAGCCTCCCAAAGTGCTGGAATTACAGGCATGAGCCATTATTCCCAGCCTGTCTTTCACCTCTTTTGTTAATTTTATTCCTAACTACTTTATTCTTGTTTTTGCTATTGTCAGTGGGATTGTTTTCTTAATTTCCTTTCAGATAATTCATTGTTTATATGTAGATAACTCACTGATTTTTGCATGTTGATTTTGTTTCGGTAACTTTGAATTCATTTATTAGTTCTAACAGTATTTTTGTTTTCTAGATTTCTAGAAGAATCTCATTTTGTAGATTTCTAGAAATGTATTCATTTCTCCTAGGTTATCCAATTTGTTGAGTTATAATTATTCAAAATAATCTTTATGATCCTTTTTATTTCTGAGACATTCATTGTAATGTCACCTCTTTCATCATTTTGTTTATTTGAGTCTTTTCTTCTTTTTTTTTTAAGTTATCTAGTTAAGGGCTTGTTAATTTTATGTTTAACAAAAAACCCAACTCTTAGTTTTGTTGATTTTTAAAATTTTCCTGTTCTCTATTTGATTTGTGTCTGCTCTAATCTTTATTATTCTCTTCCTTCTCCTAACTTTGGATTTAGTTTGTTCGCTTTTTTCCAGTTTCTGTTTCTTTCTTTCTTTTCTTTTTCTTTTTTTTTTTTTTTTGGCAGGTTCCCAGGCTGGAGTTCAGTAGCATGATGTTGGCTCACTGCAGCCTTGTCCTTGCTGGGCTTAGGTGATTCTCCCATCTCAGCCTCCCAAGTAGCTACGACTATGGGTGCATGTCACCATGCCTGCCTAATTTTTGTATTTTTTGCGGCGATGGTGTTTTACCATGTTACTCAGGCTGGTCTCGAATGCCTGGGTTCAAGCAGTCCACCTGCCTCAGCCCACCAAAGTGCTAAGATTATAGGCTTAAGCCACTGTGCTTGCCCTAGTCCTGGTTTCTTAAGATATAAAGGTATGCTGTTTATTTGAGATATTTCTTTTTTTTTTTTTTGACAGGGTCTCACTCTGTTGCCCAGGCTGGAGTGCAGATGCAGTCATGGCTCACAGCAGCCTCGACCTCCTGAGTCCAAGTAATCCTCCTGCCTCAGTCCCCCTAGTGACTGGGATTATGTGCACATGCCACTATACCTGGCTGATTTTTTTTTTTTTAAACAGAGATAAGGTCTCACTATGTTGCTCAGGCTGGTTTCAAACTCCTGAGCCCAAGTGATCCTCCCACTTTGGCCTCCCAAAATGCTGAAATTAGAGTGGTGAGCCTTGCATCTACCTCTTTTTAATATGGGCGTTTATTTTTGTAAACCTCCTTCTTAGTCTGTATCTCATATATTTTGGTATGTTGTGTTTCCAATTTTGTGTGTCTCAAGGTGTTTTTTAAATTCCCTTTTGATTTCTTCTTCAACCCATTGGCATTCAAGAGTGCAGTGTTTATTTTTCATGTATTTGTGAATTTTTCTATTTATTATGGTTGTTGCCAGAGTTGCTGTTGGGTATGGCTCCTGTCAGGTCCCTTGGAGGATGGTGGCAAAACTGCAGCTACTTGGGGCTGGAGCCAAGTCCACAAGAGGGCACGAAAGATCCCGGGTCCCCAGCCGGGACTATACCACAGCACTGGGCCACAGGCCTGCCTTCTCAAAGTGGCCCTCCCGAGTTGCGACATCCATCAGTGGTTTGCAACCTTCTACCTGGATCCTAAGGCTCCTACAAAGGTACTTTTGTCCATGGATGGTCATGTAGGGGGATGAGACCTGGAGACCTCTTATTTCACTACTTTGCTGATATCATTCTTGGTATAATTTATTGAGTCATCATGTTTCACGTTTACTGAACAAGGGTGATAAGAAAAGACACAAAATCAAATTTCAGCTGTCACTTATCTAATTAGTGGGCTTTCCATTGATGTAAAAGAACAGCGAGTTTGAGAAGTTCCTAGAAAAATCATCATTTATTTTCCTTTTTTAGGACATTGGTTGAGTCCAATATCGTTATGTTACTGCCTCATGCTCCCTTTGTAACCTTTCTGAACTCAACGTTTCCATTTCTTAGAGTATCTGGAAAGGCGGGTGGTAAGCAAGCGAAACTGAAATCTCATTCAGACTCATTCTGCAAGAAACTAAGCCCCTTTCTAAATATTTCTAAAGGTGAAGAATGAGAGATGCCTCCTCGCTAAGCTGCTTCTAGCTTTTGCTTAGTGACTTCTATGTTATTGCTGTTCCTGCCGGTTTTTGCCCCAGACACCAGTGTGGCTGCTGCCCCTTTCCTCCCCCGCATATGCCAGTAATACAGGGCTTAATAGATAGTGAGATTGCTCAAATGTTTGCAGATAATGAAGGAGACCGAAGAGTAACAAACCTGACCGTCACTGCCTTGGGTACATCGTACTGACAGGCACCCCAGTTCCTAACTACTGAGATCACTGGGGAAAATCCCAAAATTACAATATTAAATTGTCAAAGCAGAGTAATTTCTCTCTTTTTGGCTTGACAAGGGCCGGGGAACTCATTTATAACCAAAAGGGCTATTCAAGCATTTTCCTAAAGAAAAGAATTGTTTTCTTTCTGAAAATAAATTCTCTTTCCCAAAGGCAAAATTACAAAAATATTCTTTTTAAACAGCATTTACTCCCAATAATTTTTAAATTATCATGTTTTTTTTAACTAAAAATAAATCAATGTGGTCTGACAAGTTTTTTTTCAATGTGTAGATATATCTATATGAGCTTTCAAGGTTTTAAAATTAAATCAGATCACAGTTCATGCTTAATGGAGGCCCAGTTTTCTCATAAAACTGTGGATGCTGTGACCTACCTTACAAAACTATTGTGCTTTAAATGAGTTACAAAATATGCAAATACTCCAGGCACCCAGCTCGGTTTCTGGCACACAGAACATACTCACTGTGTTAGCTGGCCCTGTAATGATAAAAGTAAAATTAAAAGAAATTAAGAGTGTCCTGTAATACTTGGCTGGGAATTTCCGTGCCTTATAAATGCACAAGTCTCTCTCCGTATGTGGCGTTTCCAAAGTTCCTTAGAGGAAAAAAGGTATCTTGAGATGCTTCTTTCTAAAACAATCTTTCTTCTTCCTATATCACCCCTTAACATTACTTTAGCACATTATCTTGCGATCAAAGACATAAAGTCTATTAACTTTTTAATTGATACATATTTTGGGGGTACATGTTATACTTTGTTATATGCATAGAACATGTGATGATTGAGTTAAAATATGTGGGATATCTGCCACCTCAAGTTAGAATATTTGGGGTATTTATCATTTCTATGTGTTGAAAACATTTCAGGTCCTCTCTTCTAGCTATTTTGAAACACTTAGTACATTGTCGTTAACTACCCTCATCTTACTCTGCTATTGACTTATTAAGACTTATTTCTTCAATTTTACCATACGTTTCTACCCACTAATCAAACTCACCTCCCAGACCCACCCACACATCCTTCCCAGCCTCTGATGTCTATCATTCTACTCTGCCTCCATGAGATCAACCTTTTTTAGCTCTCACATATTAGTGAGAACATGCAGTATTTATCTTTCTGTGCATGGCTTATTTCACTTAACATAATGACCACCAGTTCCATCCATGCTGTTGCAAATGACATAAGATCATTCTTTTTCATGGCCAGCTAGTATTTCATTGTGTATATATACCACATTTTCTTCATTCATTCATTCACTGACAGAAACTTATACTGATTTAACATCTTTGCCATTGTCAATAGCACTGCTTGTCACGTGGGCTTGTAGATACCGTTTCGATATACTGATTTTTTTCCTTTGAAGAAGTTTCTTGTAGTAGGGATTACTGAATCATGTGGTAGTTCTATTTTTAGTGTTTTGAGATGTCTCCATACTGTTCTCCATGGTGTCTGTAGAAATTTACATTACCACCAGTCTACACCAGCATGTTATTTTTTGTCTTGGGATAATAGCCGTTCTGACTGAGGCAAAATGATATCTCTTTGAGGTTTGGATTTGCATTTCACTGGTGATAGTAACATTAAGCGCTTTTTCACAGACCTGTTGACCATTTGTATGTGCTATTTTTGAGAAATGTCTATTCATGTATTTTACCTGCTTCTTAATGGGATTATTTGTTTTGTCTGTTGCGGAGTTGTTTGCATTCTTTGTATATTATGGATATTAGTTCCTTGTCAGATGGATAGTTTGCAAATATGTTATCCCACTCAATAAGTTTTCTCTTCGCTCTGTTGATTGTCTCTTTTGCCATGCAGAAGTTTTTAATATTAAGTCCCATTTGTCTATTTTTGTTTTTGTTGTCTGTGCTTTTGAGGTCTTAGCCATAAAATCTTTGCCTAAATCAACATCCTGAAGTGTTTCTTTGTTTTCTTCTAGTAGTTTTATACTTTTGAGTCTTACATTTATGTTTTTAATTATCTTGAGTTGACTTCTGTGTACGGTGAGAGATGAGGGCCCAGTTTCATTCTTCCACATATGACTATCCAATTTTCCCAGCACCCTGTATTAAAAAGGTTGTCCTTTCCCCCATATATGTTCTTGGCATCTTTGTTGGCTGTAAATATGTGGATTATTTCTAGGTTCTCTATTATATTCCCTTGGTCTATATATCTGCATTTATTACCAATGCCATGCCATTTTGACAACTATATTTTGAAGTCAGGTAGTGTGGTGCCTCCAGCTTTTTCTTTTTAATCAGAATTGCTCTGGCTATTTGGAACCTTTATTGGTTCCATATGAATATTCAGATTGTTTTTTCTCTTTCTGTGAAGAATGCCATTGGTATTTTCCTAGGGATTGCATTAAATCAGTAGATTGGTTTTGGAAGTATGGTTATTTTAATAATATTGATTCTTCCAATCTATGAGCATGATTATCTTGCCATTTGGCCATTTGTTTGTGTCCTCTTTATTTCCTCAGTGTTGTGTGGCTTTCCTTGTGGAGTTATTTTACCCCCTTGGTTACATTTATTCCCAGGTATTTTTTTTTTTTTTGTAGCTATTGTAAGTGGGATTGCCTTCTTGACTTCTTTCTCAGCTAGCTTAAACTATGTTGCTTTTGTATTCTGTAGCTTTATTGAATTTATTGATCAGCTCTAAGAGTTTTTTTATGTAATCATCAGGATTTTCTAGAAATGAGATTATGTCATCTGCAAAGAGGAACACTTTGACTCCCTCTCTTCCAACTTGGATGCCTGGTACTTCTTTCTCTTGCCCGATCGCTCTGGCTAGGACTTCCAGTACTGTGTTGAGTAGTAGTGGTGAAAATGAGCATCTTGTCCTTTTCTAGTACTTAGAGGAAAGACTTTCAGCTTTTACCCATCCAGTATGATGTTAGTTATGGGTTTGTCATATGTGGTCCTAATTATGTTAAGGTATGTTCCTTCTATGTCTTGTTTGTTGAGAGGTTTTTTTTAATCATAAAGTGACGCTGACTTTTATTAAATGCTTTTTCTGCATCTATTGAGATGACTACGTGGGTTTTGTCCTTGATTCTGTTGATGTGATGTGTATCATGTTTATTGATTTATATATGTTGAAGATTTGCATCCCTGGAATGAATCCCATTTGATCATGGTGAATGCTCTTTTTATCTTTTTTTTTAGACGGAGTTTTGCTCTTTTGCCCAGGCTGGAGTGCAATGGCGTGAGATATTGGCTCACTGCAACCTCCACCTCCCGGTTCAAGTGATTCTGCTGTCTCAGCCTCCTGAGTAGCTGGGATTATAGACACCTGCCACTACACCCAACTAAGATTTTGGTATTTTTAGTAGAGATAGGGTTTCACCATGTTGGCCAAGCTGGTCTTCAACACCTGACCTCAGGTGATCTGCCTGCCTCGGCCTCCCGCTGGGATTACAGGCATGAACTACCATGCCCGGCCAAATAATCTTTTTAATGTGCTATTACATTTTTTTGGTAATATTTTGTTGAGAATTCTTGCATATATGTTCATCACGGATATTGACCTATAGTTTTCTTTTTGTTGAGTCTTTGTCCAGTTTTGGTACCAGTGTGATGCTGGTCTTATAGAATGAGTTAGGAAGAATTTCTTTCTCTACCATTTTTTGGAATAGTTTGAGGAGGATTGCCGTTTCTTCTTCTTTGTAAGGCTGATAGAATTCAGCAGTGAAGCCAGCCTGTCCTGGACTTTTCTTTGTTGGGAGACTTTTTTTACTGCTTCAATCTTATTAGTCACGATTGGTTTGTTCAGTTTTTCTGTTTTTCCTGGTTTGATATTGGTAGGTTGTTATTCGTTTCCTCTAGATTTTCCAGTTTGCCAGTGTACAGTTGTTCCTAAGAGTGTCTTTTGATCTTTTGTATTTCTGTGGTATCCCTTCTGATGTCTTCTTTTTCATTTCTGATTTTGTTTATTTGGGTCTTCTCCCTTTTTTTCTTGGTTAGTCTAGCTAGTGGTTTATTACATTTATCTTTTAAAAAAACAACTTTTATTTATTATTATTTATTTATTTGAGACAGAGTCTCACTCTGCCACCCTGGTTGGAGTACAGTGGCACAGTGTCAGTTCACTGTAACCCCTGCCTCCTGGGCTCAAGAGATTCTCTCACCTCAGTTTCTCAAGTAGCTGGGACCACAGACATGCACTAATTTTTTGTATTTTTGGTAGAGGTGGGGTTTTGTCACATTACCCAGGCTGTTCTTGAATTCCTGAGCTTAAGCAGTCTTCCCACCTTGGCTTCTCGCAGTGCTGGGATTACAGGTGTGAGCCACTGCACCCAGCCAAAACCAACTTTTCATTTCATTGATTCTTTGCATTATTTTTTAGTCTCTATTTCATTTAATTCATCTGTGATCTTTATTATTTCTTCACTTCTTCTAATTTGGGGCTTGGTTTGTTCTTGCCTTTTAGTTCCCTGAGATCCATAATTAGATTATTCAAAATCTTTTTAAGTTTTTGATGTAGGTGTTTATTGCTATAAACTTCCCTCTTAGCACTGTTTTTTCTGTATCCCATAGGTTTTGGTATACTATGTTTCAATTTTCACTTATTTCCAGAATTTAAAGAATTTTTCTCCCTAATTTCTTCCCTGATCAAATGATGATTTAGAAGCATATTGTTTAATTTGTATGTATTTGTACAGTTTTCAGAGTTCCTCTTGCTATTGATTTCTAGTTGCATTCCCCTGTGGTCTGAAAAAATACTCATTTGATCTTTTTTTTCATTTGTGAAGACTTGTTTTGTGGACTAACACATGGTCTATCGTAAAGAGTGTTCCACGTGCTCACGAGAAGAATGTGTGTTTTGTTAAACGAAATGTTCTATAAATGTCCGTTAGGTCCATTTAGTCTGGTGTGCAGTTTCAATTCCGTGTGTTTGTTAATTTTCTGTCTAGATGATCCATCTCACGCTGAGAGTAGAGTGTTGAAGTCCCCATTATTGTTGTATTGGAGTCTGTCTGTCCCTTTAGATCTAACGACATTTGCTTTAGATATCTGAGTGATCCATTGTTGGGTATGCCTATGTTTTGAATTGTTACATTCTTTTGCTAAATTGATCCCTTTATTATTATATAATAGACGAATTTGTTCCTTTTCACTGTTTGTGAGTTGAAGCCTGTTATCTGATGTAAGAATAGCTATTCCTGCTTACTTTTGGTTTCCATTTGCATGGAATATCTTTTTTCCATTCCTCTACTCTCAGACTTTATGTGTCTTTACAGGTGAGGTGAGTTTCTTATAGGTAGCACGTAGTTGGGTCATTTTTTAATCCATTCAGTCAGTGTATATCTTTTAAGTGTATCATCTATTTATGTTTGTCTATTTCTGATCTGTGATGGCTTATTCCTATCATTTTATTAATTGATTTCTGGTTGTCTTGTGTATATTTTATTCTTTTCTTTTTACTTGTTTATCCTTGTGGTTTTGTGGTGTTCTGTAGTGGTAGCAACTGAATTCTTTCTCTTCTTTATTTGTGAATGTGCTTCTACTAGTGGGTTTCATACTTTTACTGTTTTCCTGATGGTAGATATTATCCTTTCATTGCCAGGTGTAGGACTCCCTTAAGCATTTCTTTCAGGGCTTGTCTAGTGGTGATAAGTTCCCTTAGGTTTTGCTTTTCAGGGACGACTTTATTTCTCCCTCATTTCTGAAGAATACATTTCCTTATCTTTGGCTGGCAGTTTTTTTTCATTTAGCACTTGGAATATATAATTCCATTACCTCCTGTCCTATAAGGTTTCTGCTGAGAATCTGCTGTTAGTCTGATACAAGTTCCCTTATAAGCAACTAGATGCTTTCCTCTTGCTGTTTTAAGAATACTCTCTTTGTCTTTGACTTTTGACAGTTTCACTATAATGTGCCATGAGGAAGGTTTTTTTGAATTGTGTGTATTTGAGGATCTCTGAGTTTCCTGTATCTCAGTATCTAAATCTCTTGCTAGACTTGGGAAGGTTTCAGTTATTATTTTGTCAAATAGGTCTTCCATCCCTTTCATTTCCTTTTTGTCTTCTGTTTACGGCCAAAGAAATCATATGAAGATTACACTACTGCATGAACCCAGAATCAAAGCCAGAGAGCCCAACCCAATCAACATCATAGATGCAGCTTCAGAAAAAAGTTTTCTCCTACAAAAGCAAATTCGTAATTTGGAAGAAGCATCTATTACACCAGATACACAGATAACAATGTGGGAACACAAGAAACATGAAAAGCAAGGCACTATGACATTCTAAGAAATTCTAAACCAGAAACTTTTTCGGTTGCTTCGTGGTGTTCCGGATGTCACATGGGCTTTGTTCATTCTTCTTTCCTTATTGTTTGACTGGTTATTTCAAAAGTCCTGTCTCTTAAGTTCTGACTTTTCCTGTTTGATGTGGTCTATTCCTGAAACTTTCAAACGTATTTATTTAGCATTTCGTTTAATGAATTTTCCAGTTCTAAAATGTCGTTCTTTTTTATGACAGCTACCTCTTTTGGTAAATTTCTCATTCATATTCTGAATCATTTTCCTGATTTTTCATACTGTTTATCTGTGTTTTCTTATACCTCACTATGTTTTTTTAAATAGTATTATTTTGAATTCCTTTTCCAGAATTTCATAATGTTTTTTATTGAAATCTATTGCTGGAGAATTTTTGCCTTCCTTTGGGGGTGTCATATTTCCTTGCTTTTTTCTGTTTCTTGTGTTCTCGCATGATCTACGCATCTGGTGCAACAGTTACTTCTACCAGCTTTTTGTATTTCATTTTGTAGGAAGGACTTTTTTTCTCAAGATGTGTCTGTGGTACTAGCTGGGTAGGGCATTTTGGCTTTGATTCTGAGTGCACGCAATAGTGTGGTCTTCCTAGGATTTCTTTGGCTGTAAACAGCATCCAGTAGTATTTGTGGCTTAGGGTGCACTTGTTAATGGAGGCCGTGAGGTGTTGCTGAGGATGGAAACACCAGGTCACTCAGTCCTTGGTCTTCAATGATGGCAGTGGCAAGCCAAGCATTCCTGTCCTCAGGCCCCAGGACAGCATATACTGGCATCAGTGTTCACAGGTTCAGGTGGCTCAATTCTTGGGCCCCTTGGGGACTTGCTCACGTGCTGCTTAGTTGCTGTGGTGGGCTTGGTGGATGTGTGAGTAGGCTTCAGACCCTGAGCAGCAAGCACGGCATGGGCACTGGCAGTATCAGTGGCGGAACAACCATCTGGCTCCCAAGCAGGCTGCGCTGGTGTTGCAGGTGGCTGCAACAGGATGGGTGGGCCAGTCCTCAGGCCCACATGTGGCATGTGTGGGTAGGTGCCAGCTGTGGTGGTACTGACACATTGGATGGGCTCAAGCTCAAGCCCTCTGGTGGAGTGCTTAGGTATCAATGATGGTGGATGGGGCTGAGTAATCCCCAGGCCCCCAGAAAGCATGCTTGGGCGTCGGAGACAGTGAAGCGGGACAAGAGGACCTGTCCTCAGGTCCCTGGTGGTGCATGCAGGTACTGGCGATGATAGGCAGGGGTTGGGTGATCCTCAGGCCCTGGAGGAATGCTTAGGTGAGTGCAGGTGGCGGCAGCTGCACTGCAGCCCTGCTACTGGGGAGGGAGGGTTGCTTTGAGTGGCAGCAGCAGTAGGCAGGTGGCCGGGGAGCATGCGTTTCAGCCCCAGTGGCAGTGGCAGGTGGGAGTGTCTGTCCTCAGGGCCCGTGAATGCGGCAGCAGCTTGCACTTCAGCCTTAGTGGTGAAGTGGTTCTTGCGTGGCTTGCAGGAGTCTATGTGGAGAATGTAGACCACTGGGGGTCTCACCCTCTTCCTGCACTGGGGAGCCTCTCCACACTGCCAGCCAGTCTCAGCCAAGCAGGCCGCCTTGCTTTCCTCTCCTTCCTTGCTTTGGGTGTTTCCTGTCACTCTCCTGTTGCATTCCAGAGTTCTCTCTCAGATGATCTATTCTAAGTGTGATTATCCACTCACCATTCAGTTCTTTGCAGAGAAAGCATGTACCAGATGCTTTGTCAACCATCTTGTGTCTATTAACTTGTATTTTCATTTTTGAAGTATAAAATTCCTTTGTTATTTTTTATTTATTTTTTGAGACAGAGTTTCGCTCTTGTTACCCAGGCTGGAGTGCAATGGCGTGATCTCGGCTCACCACAAGCTCTGCCTCCTGGGTTCAGGCAATTCTCCTGCCTCAGCCTCCTGAGTAGCTGGGATTACAGGCACGCGCCACCATGCCCAGCTAATTTTTTGTATTTTTAGTAGAGAGGGGTTTCACCATGTTGACCAGGATGGTCTCGACCTCATGATCCACCTGCCTCGGCCTCCCACAGTGCCGGGATTACAGGCGTGAGCCAGCGCGCCTGGACTCCTTTGTTATTTTCATAATTCAGCATGCTTTTATGATTGTAACAGTATTTGTAAGCATTTTAGTTCATATAGAATCTCATTGTCCCAATCTTTTCTTATCCATTAACCCTCCTAAGCAATGTGTGTGTGTTTTTTTCAACGTAACCATTCTGACTAGGGAAAAGAATATTATCTAATAGCTTTCCCCTGAGTTAAACTGGAATTCCTTCTCACCTGCTAAATTGAGTCTCTGTACTAAGGCCCCCATGAGGCTGTGTTCGCTTTCTGTATTACTGAGCCCTTCGCACAGCCTGACTGAATGGCAGCCATTTCCTGAGGGTCAGAGGGTTTTCAAAGCCTATTTTGGAACTCTGCTTTCCTCTGGCTCAGAAATAAATGGTGATAGCACAGGCAGCAGATGGTATTCTAACGAGACTGAGCGTGGACCTTCAAATGCTTCTTACTTCGAAACTTCAACGTTAATAATATTGCTCTCTTAGTTTAGGCTCCCTTAAATTACAGCCTGAGACTAGAGACAAGGACTTGGTGCAGGTGGTTTATTTGGGAGATCTCAAAAAGCAGAGGTGAAAGGAAAGGGAGAGAGTGAGGCAGGGAAGAATGAAAAGCCACTGAGTGTCATCATTAAGGTTGCTGCTATGGGCAGCAGCAGCTCGATTCTTCTGTGACCGTTGGCAAGTGTGCAGAATGCCTCCTAGAATGTTCCCTCCAAAGGATGAGTGGCTAGACGTGTCTGCTGGCTCTCACTCTTCACTGGTTGGAGATGGCTCCTAGAGTGTCACCTCTCCACACTCGCAGGTTGTGCTTGCTTGGGGGCTGAGTGGGCTCCCAGCTTCAGATGTGGCTTTGAGGCAGAAAACATAAAGAGGGCATTGTCATGGGAGCCCACGCTGCACTTTCTACCAGATCTGTGACAAAAATCATAGGTGTGTTGAGGGCATTTGTCACAGGGTGCCAGAAGCGTCAGCTACTAGCATATTGTCCCTTCTGAACTGACTCTTCCCCATTAGGGTTATGGGGGCACTTCCCCAGCAACAGATCACCTGGGCATTGCAGTGCCGTCCTCACAGCACTGATGGGGACAGTCCCTGCTGTGAGCCTCCCCTGACTAGTGTCAGTGCTGTAGAGCTCACTCTCCTCCATTTCCCTTCCAGTCTAACCCCTCGTCCACATCCTCCCCCTCGGAGCTCACCCGTGTCTGGAAGGAGTGCAACCTCAGGTGGCCCCAGTAAAAGCTGCCATTGAAGACAGCATGTCAGCTGACCACAAAGGAATGTGGCAGAGACTCATCTGATGCCGCCTAGACTGTCTCTCCCGCTCCCCTCACCTGCTGTGCCCACATGCGGCCATGTGGTCAGGGCAATTCCGAGGCTGAGTTCAGGGCCCCCTGTGCTGCCCCTTGCTGGTGGACTCCTCATACTTGTTTACACATCTTCGCTGGCCTCTTTCTCATGGGCATCAGCAGCTTGTTGAGGACTATTGTATGCCTTCATTTTTGTGCTTGGAACCTAATGTAGTCCCTGGACAGAGAGGGTTCTCAGCAAACACTTGTGGATACACAGGAGGGAGGGGGGAGGGGAGTCGGTTGCTAGGAGATAAAATGATTTGCTTATAGCACAGTTGCCAAAGATAAGTCACAAGTGGGGACTTCCCAGAAGTAACCATGTAGTGCAATACTTAGCTGAAATCTATTACAAAATACAGTACTTACTTAGGCGCTTACTTTTGTCTTTATTGTTTTTTAAGAAAGAGATGCTCCAAAGGTCAGTGAGTCAGACCACTAGGTGACTTGGCTGTGGTTTCCTATGAGTCAAGCCTACCAGACAGCAGAGGACAGAGGTGAACAGGAAACTGGGCCAGAGAGAAACCAGAGAAACAGAGTCCACACAGACGTCGGGAGGCTTCCGCCCAGCTCTCAGGCCAGAGGGCCAGGCAAGCTGGAGAACTCGGACACTGGCGTCCAAGCGACTGCAGCTACAGGCACTTCAGATTGAAAGCTCCTCTCAAATAGCAGGTGCGGGGAACAGGCAGTAAATGCCTGGGATCATGGCCACTTCCTTCCCCAGCAGAGCTCTACCCAGTGAGAACGCAGGAAGGTTGATAAAAGAGCAAGGAGGGCAGTTTTCTCACTTATTTGTTTGGGTAAAAAAAAACAAAACAAAACAAGGCGTGTGCACTCTTCACAAGCGGCAGAACTTAGTCCGTCCCCGGTTCCCTGGTCCTCCCCGCACCCATGCCTTCCGTGCTTCGCTGGTCCTCCCCTCTCCCACGCCTCCGCTGTTCTCCGGTCCTCCCTGCTCAGACGCCGTCCCCGGTTCCCCGGTCCTCCCCGCTCCGACGCCATCGGTGGTTCCCCGGTCCTCCCGGCTCCCACGCCTCCGCTGTTCTCTGGTCCTCCCCGCTCAGACGCCATCCCCGGTTCCCTGGTCCTCCCCGCTCCGACACTGTCCCGGTTCCCCGGTCCTCCCCGCTCCGACACTGTCCTGGTTCCCTGGTCCTCCCCGCTCCGACACTGTCCCGGTTCCCCGGTCCTCCCCGCTCCTACACTGTCCCGGTTCCCCGGTCCTCCCCGCTCCTACACTGTCCCGGTTCCCCGGTCCTCCCCGCTCCGACACTGTCCCGGTTCCCCGGTCCTCCCCGCTCAGACGCCATCCCCGGTTCCCTGGTCCTCCCCGCTCCGACACTGTCCCGGTTCCCCGGTCCTCCCCGCTCCGACACTGTCCCGGTTCCCCGGTCCTCCCCGCTCCTACACTGTCCCGGTTCCCCGGTCCTCCCCGCTCCGACACTGTCCCGGTTCCCCGGTCCTCCCCGCTCCGACACTGTCCCGGTTCCCCGGTCCTCCCCGCTCCGACACTGTCCCGGTTCCCCGGTCCTCCCCGCTCCGACACTGTCCCGGTTCCCCGGTCCTCCCCGCTCCGACACTGTCCCGGTTACCCGGTCCTCCCCGCTCCGACACTGTCCTGGTTCCCTGGTCCTCCCCGCTCCTACACTGTCCCGGTTCCCCGGTCCTCCCCGCTCCTACACTGTCCCGGTTCCCCGGTCCTCCCCGCTCCGACACTGTCCCGGTTCCCCGGTCCTCCCCGCTCCGACACTGTCCCGGTTCCCCGGTCCTCCCCGCTCTGACACTGTCCCGGTTCCCCGGTCCTCCCAGCTCTGACGCCATCGGTGGTTCCCCGGTCCTCCCCGCTTTGACGCCATCCCCGGTTCCCCGGTCCTCCCTGCTCTGACGCCGTCCGTTGTTACTTGGTCCTCCCAGCTCAGACGCCATCCCCAGTTCCCCGGTCCTCCCCGCTCTGACGCCGTCTGTTGTTCCTTGGTCCTCCCCTCTCCGACGCCGTTTGTTGTTCCTTGGTCCTCCCCACTCTGACATCTTAACTATCCTAATATTTGCCTGTTGTTACACAAACTGTATACCAGTAGATAGCAACATATAAATTAAAAATAATCAGAAAAAAACTCTACTGCGTTTCCTTGAAAGCACAATGACGTACGGCGTCTTTGGAGAGAAGCTACCGCAGTCCTGTGCCTCCTCATGCCCCTGCCGGCTGTGCAGGCTCGTGTGATCCCGCCCTCTGGACTTGAACACACTAGAACAACGGGGAGAAGCAGAAATGCAAAAGAGCGAGTTATACAAATTGCCGAGTCCACAGGAAATAACATATTACATTTGTAATGGTATTTACAGGGTACAAAGCACTTCCCCATATTCGGCACAATCTGACAACAATCCTGAAATCATCACTATTTACAGATGCGGAAACTGAAGGAGCAGTGAACGGCATGTGCTATGTCATAGAGCTCATACCAGGCAGATCTTGGCATTGAACTAGGGATGTCTGGGCCTAGGCCAAATGTCGTTTCCGGGACTCCGCAGCAGGCTCTCCCAGCTAGGCACTTACAGCCTCTCCTGCCCTGCCTTCTCTCCCCTGAGCAGAAGTGTTTGTACCTCAGCCCAGCCTGCAACACCCGGACAGGCAGTAAGCACCCTGGAGAAACACCAGCTGCATCCAGAAACGAGACTGCTTCTGACAACCCTGCTTCACTCATTTCTAGAAGAGAACGAACAGCTTAGGTGAACATTTAGATGAAATTAGAAAAAAATGTTAAGGGAGTTGAGTGTTTGTGAAAGGTCCTTGAACATGCAATGCTAAAAAAAAAGTTCAGCGAAAGACGCCGGGCTCTTCCAGAACTGGGAAGAGCCTAGGACCCGAGATACAGAGATCTAGAACCAGGGAAGCCAGAAAAGTTCACCTACAAAATCCCACGTGCTGCCCTGGGTCCTCCACCCACACGCATGCCTAATTCTACCTCTTGGCTCTCCGTTCTTCACAGACAGTGCTTGGTGCCTGGGGCCTTTCCAAGAAGAAAGGTGTTACAGTGTGAGGCTCTGGTGCCAGTCACGTTGGACTGCCCCTGCTAACACAAGAACTCTTGTGGAGGAAAAGAGGAGGTCAGGTTGCCCCAGGGACCACCCCCTGGCACAGGCCACTGCAGATGCAGCGTGAACATGCTGGGGTCAGCAGGGCAGCCAGGCTCTATTACAATTCTAGGCTACTTGGCACAAAAGAGAGGGAACAAGAATAGGGTGTCAGTTGGAGCCCTGCACACCGAGCTGGCCCGTGGTTTTAAATACCATGCAAATGCTGACAACTCTCAAAGGTATATTTTCAGCCCAGACCTCACTTCCCAGCTCTAGACATTCTAGATGATATCACACATTTGGGTAGATCATATTATCTCAAACTTAACTTGTTTAAAATGAAACCCATAACCCATTCCCGTCACCAAGCACCCCCCATTGCTCAGGCCGGACTCCTGGATTTGTCCCTGAGTTTCTCTCTCCTCCTCATCCCCACAGTTAGTCCATCGCCACGTCTGGCTATGCTCCCAAACCCATGTACTTCTTTCCACCACCGAGGCCATCTCCCTAGGCCTGAGCCCCACCTCCTCCCACCTGAGTCAGTGAAATCCCGTCCTTACCGGCCTTCCCACTTCTACTGGGCTCTCACAAGAAAGCCAGAATGTCCTCGCCAAAGCACGAAGCAGACTGTCCTTCCTTGGCTCTGACCCCTCCGATGCCTTCAGTACTGAATCTAAACTCTCATGGGCCCAGCAAATCCCTGCAGGCTCCAGCTCCAGCTGTCACCAGCCTCACTGCAAACTCCAGCATTGCCCTGTGATACCAAACCCTTTCCGACTTCAGGATCTCTACACCGTCGTCCCCTCCCTGGAATTCCTCCTTCTCCCCTGGCTCCGTGGGGCTATTTCCTTCTTCTCCATCGTCTCAGCACAAGTGCCATCTCCTCAGACCTTCCGTGACCCCTGTTATCCTCCCTCATGGAACCCAGCCGCGTCCGTTCTCAGCAAACACCATCACTGGTTGTTGGACGCTGATTTGGTTTTCTCCCTCTAGACTGTGAGCTTCATGAGGGGCGAGACCGTGTCTGTTCTGTTTATCCCTGTGTCCTGAGAGCACAGCACAGTGCCTGGTGTATAATAAGGGGTCAATAAATAGTTATTGAATTAATAAATATATACATTTAAGATAAATACATAAATTAAAAAGAAAGCAAACTAATGTGTTACTTGTTCTCTTAAGAGAGCTTCTGCCCAGACTGCACCCCACCCCTGCAATCCTTGATTTTTCTCAGTCCACCGTTAGCTCTGAGCAGTCCACGCAGCCCGCTGCTGCATCAGCATGAGTACGCCAAGAGAAGCAAAAAGATCCGTCCGTTGACCCGTGAGCCACAGCCCTCCCATCAGTCCTCCCTTCCCACTCCTCCTGTATTAACTGAATTGACGAGCCCATATATAACAAACATAATCATAAATAATAATTCCTACATTTATGGAGCTTCTGCAATGTGTTGGGCATAGTCCTGGGTCTGGATTTTCTCAATAGTCTGTGGAACCCCACAATGCAATTACTTATATCTGTTCTACTTTACAGAGAAGAAAATCAAGGCTTGGTGAATTAGGTAACCTTCTCTAGGTCAGGTATTAGGAACCGGCAGAGCCAGGATGTCTTTTGGTGCCGTAAGTCTAATGCTTCACCCCGTAAACCACACCACCTTCCAAATGTTCACTGCTGGTTAACGGACTTTAAGATTCAACCCACGACTACTGAGCCCCACAGATAAACGAAGCTCTGTGCAAAGTACGTGTGCATCTTCCTGCGAACTGCCGCGGCAGCCTTGTGAGGTGGGTCTCTGATTCTCAGGTTGCAGAGTGGAACTAAGATCCAGTTGTTGAAGCACCTTCATGTACTTCGTTATAAAATATCAGGGTTGGATGCAGCTCCCTCCCTCGGAAGCCGTGCTCTCTCCTTTCCTGCATATTCTGCTTCTCTGCTCGGAGAAAGAGGCAGGCAGAACCAGCACACGCTGTGATCAGCAGAGTGTGACCTATTGGATCAAAGCACTCCCAGAGGAGCCCTGTTGATCTTACACCTCCAGAGTGGCTCTGGAAAGCCGTGGCACAGGGGAGAGGGCTTGAGTTTTGGAGTGAGACAAATGTCCATTTGATTCTTTATCCCTCACTAACTGGGTGGCCTTGTGTCATCTACCTAACTCTCTGAGCCTCTGGTGCCACTAAGAAAACGGGTCCTGGTACCAACATCATGGAAATTTTGTAGGACTTAACTAAAATCACAGAAAGCAAGCCCTCAATACAGAGATCAGCACATGGTAGATTCTCGGTTGGCTGGCTTGGTATTTTTAACTTCCTGCCCAGTGGGTTCTCAGGCCAGGAGAGGAGACGCTATAATTAGACAGTTCTGCTGCGGAATTCCTCAGAGCCTCATGCCTCTCGTTTTTCCTCCAATTGTCTCTCCCTTCCTTTCCCACCCACAATTTGAAACCGACTTTTCTGTCTGCAGGAAATGTGTTAAATGAGACAATGTTTGTGTTAGCGCCTTGTTTCATGAGCTTTGCTGGCGTGTTCCCCTCTTCTGGTCCTTGGGGAATGTCTGAAATGTGGTCAGGTGCCCCTGCTGACAGCCTCACAGGCACGACGCACACAAATTCTCCTAAGAAGAGAATTTCCTTAGCAGAAAATGATATGAGAGGGATGTATTTATATGGGCACAGGTTTCAGAGACACAGGTTTGGGTCCACATCCCAGCGTTGCTACTGGCCGTGAGCCTGAGGCTGTGTTGTGTGCTACCTCCAAATGTCAGTCTCCCCGACCACAAAACTTCTAGGATTCTTATTCTCATTAGAATAATGAGAGACGATGTTTTGAAACATCTAGGACAGTGTTAGACTGCTTGTAGGTGTTTAACATCGGACATGAATTATTTTTAGAGTATCTAACAGCGGTTGGTATCTAAAACAGGGATTGACGAATTACAGCTGGCCCTCAGGCCAAATCCAGCCTACCACCTGTTTTCATAAAGTTTTATTGAGACACAGCCACACCCACTTGGTTACGTGTTACGGCTGGGGTTGCTTTCTTACTACAGCAGAAGAGGGAAGTAGCTGCCACAGAGACCACGTGGCCCACAAAGCCTAAAGTACTTACTACCGAGCCCTTTGCAGAAAAGGTTAACTGCTCCCTGATCTTAAACATGCTCTATGAATGCCTGGCACACAGCGGATGCTCAATAAATACTGGTTGAATGGAATACGCTCCTACCTCCTTACACCAGACAGGAAGTCAGCTGCATGTGGAAATTCCCTTCAACAGACTCACTGCAAATCACAAACGCCCTCACTCACGTGCTTGGTTGAAAATGTGGGTTGTTCTTACAATCATCATTTTTGGGCAGATGCCCACTGAGCTCACACTCAGTTGCTTCCACGTTTCCTGGACACCCTGAATAGGGTTACCTTGATTATCTCCTGGATCTCCGGGTGCCTGAGCCTCCTTGGCTCATGCCCACAACTCAAATCTCAGAGCCTTAAAAAAAGGACAGGAGAGAGAAAACACTGGGCTTTCTGTTTTTTACCATGCTACCTTTGCTTCTGCTTCGTGTCTTTCTTTTCTCTCTGGCCCCTCCTCTCTAGCCCCTTCTCTCATCAGCCAAAAATTCTCTTTGAGTTTCTGTTCAACATGCATCCTGACCACCCTTCCTACAGCATTGATTCCTGCTGGTGACAAGCTGTTGGTTTGGTTTACAAAAGTCACTTTTGGTAATTGGGGGAAAACTTTAAAAATTCACTCCTTTCCTGACATCAACCGCTCCCTATTCTTCCTGAAGCAAGAAGGCTGACAAAGACCCCAGGGTACAAAGGCCACGACAGGCACAGTCCTCCCAGCAGCTGCCCAGTTAGTGTAGCAGTGGGATTAAAGTTCGTCTACATTAACAGAGCACCAGAATAATCATGGTTTACCCACGGCAGAAGCCTATTTGCTTGTCACGGAGAAAGTCTGGAGGTGGGCAATCTGGGGCTGCTCTGCCCTTCAGAGACCTCAGAAATCCGAGTTTTCTCGCCTTGCCATGTTTCCTCCCTAAAATGGAGACCTTTGTCTTCACAGTAAAAGATGTTGGTTGAAGTTTCAGCCACCACAGTCTCATTCTAGATAGCAGAATAAAGAAAGGAATGGAGACAAGGTGCAAAGTGCATGCATCAGTTTTCTTAAGGATGCTTCCCGGCACCTGACACATCTGCTAATTATCTGCTAAGTCACGTGGGCACACTCAGTTGTAAGGAAATCGGGGAAATAGAGCATTTATTCAAGTGGTCATATGCCCAGAGGAAAATGGCAGCAAGGAGGGGTGTTATTTACCAAGAAAGACGAGGAGAACAGATAAGATAGTGCAGTAAAAACAGTGCGTGTGCATCTCTTAGGACTGTTTTTAGCTACAAATAACCAAAGCCCAGTCTTCAGTGGGTTAGGCCATTAGGATTTTTGTTCTTTAATTGTAAAGACATCCAGCGAAAGGTAGTCTAAGGTTTGACTTGGCAGTTCACTGTGTCATGCAGGACCCAGGCTTCCACCTTCCCCTCTTCCGTATGCTGGCTTTATTTCCATGGGCGGTGGTCTTACAGGGCACGATGCAACTTCAGGAATTATATCCTCATGCTCTGCTCCAAAGGTAGGCGGGAAGGGGCAGTGGGAAAGGGTTTCTGCTTCTGAGGCTCTTTTTTTTTCCCCATCCCTTGCCCCCAACCTGGGAAATCCCTGGAAGTTTCCCCTTCATCTCATTTGACAGCCTCTCTCTCAAGCCCACCCCGGACCAATCACTAGCAAAAAGGGAAGGAGATTGCCAAGACTTGCTCGCATGACCTGCTGCCCTAACAAAATAGGACCCCTTTAGCAAGAAAGAAAAAAGGAAACCGCTTGTGAGTAGAAAATTCATAGAACGATCCACTATTATCTGAGAGGGGGTACAAACTGTAATTGTTTCCCTCCTGCCTCTGGGCGCATGATAATTAGATTCTTCCCGGATATAAGGCAAGGCATGAATTGAATTTGGATCACATTCTCAAGCTTCTTATAGCTGCTATTTGTTATCAACATGTTTTGTATCATTGCAAAATCCAGGAAGAGTAAAATCTGCACCATAAATCTTCAGACTTGAGCCTTTAGTTCAGTACTCTGCAGTGTGCTGCCTCCACAGTGCTCAGAGCTATTTTCAGGTGAATGTTCTGGACAGAAAAAGCAACTTCCTAAAAATAATTTTGCAGTGGCAATCATGTATTTCCTAGAAATGATGCACCTTATCTTGTTGATAGGGTCTGCAATCCTATGGCAGGGCCATCAGCCCTAACCAGACTGTTGGTGATAATGAGATTAAATTCCTCTCCATGGAAAATAGTCCTCACCATTACAGCAGCGCCCAAACAGCACTTTGCGACATTACCCATCTGAGTATGACATTTGAGAAGCAGCGATGGGCAAACCACATCTGGATTTGCAATGCAGAGCTACAGACTTAGCACGAAGGTAGCTCGGTTCCCTCAGATTTCATCCAGATTCTTCCCTTAGCCGGAAGAAGAGGGAAAATGATGCATTTTGGGTCTCTACCATGTGGTAGGTATTTTATAGGTATTGTTTGTTAAAGCCCCACAGTCATAAATAAAGTTGGTCTTGTTTCTGCCTGCAACTCCCCTCATAGGCTGGACAAGGAAGGGGCTGGGTGGCTTAGGTCTGGGACTCTGAACTCCAGAATTGGAAAGAGACAAAGCGTGCACACAAGACAAATTCCTCGACAAACACAGAGAGTCCTGGCCTAAGAACCCAGCGGTACTGCAGAGAGACGGAAGAAAGCGTTATAACAAATCATAGAAAAACACAGTAGATGAGTTTGCTTAAACAAAGCTCAAGAGCATATATGGTGTCAGAGTAACCTTGAAGATTTAGTTGGGGAAACAATTACTACCATTTCACAGGGGACACCTGAGGTTCCTGGAGGCCAAGTACATTACCCCAGGTAACATCATTAGCAGGTGGCAGAGTGGGCATCTGAACTCTGGCTTAGAAATTGTCCCAAATTACTGCTCTTTCAATTGTACCACACGGCTTCTCTAACGATGAGAGGAGCCACCTAGATGGGGAACTGGAAAACCTTGCTCCTGATGCTGGACCCTTGCGGCTGCAAGTGTACCACTACCTGGGCAGTGGAAATAGAGCTTCTTGTCCCTCTTGGTTCTGGCTCATTTCCTTGCCTTCACTGTCCCTGACGTCCTGTAACTGAGTCCTCTGATTCTTCTACCTACAAGGTCAAGATTAATCTCAACAGAGACAGGAAGCATAACTGTAAGACAGCAACTCTCTAGAATTGTACTTAAAGCCGTATTCTGAGGATTCTTTTAGCGGCAAGTTAAACCTGATCCAATGTGGATTAAAATCAAACCTGAATTTTGATCCAAAATCAAACCTGATCCAACGTGGATTAAAACAGTGATTCGGGCCGGGCACGGTGGCTCATGCCTGTAATCCCAGCACTCTGGGAGGCTGAGGCGGGTGGATCACGAGGTCAAAAGATCGAGACCATCCTGGTCAACATGGTGAAACCCCGTCTCTACTAAAAATACAAAAAATTAGCTGGGCATGGTGGCGCGTGCCTGTAATCACAGCTACTCAGGAGGCTGAGGCAGGAGAACTGCCTGAACCCAGGAGGCAGAGGTTGCGGTGAGCCGAGATCGCGCCATTGCACTCCAGCCTGGGTAACAAGAGCGAAACTCCGTCTCGAAAAACAAAAACAAAAAACAGTGATTCGTTGGAAACACACTGGGGTAGTGAAAGCAAGAGAAGGGCAATGGGACAGCTGGGCCTCAGGGAGACCGGGGCTCAGGGGCACAGTCACCATGGCATTCTCCTTCCCTCTCCTGTCATACAACTTCTAAAATCTTTGGAATCTCTGAAGTGCTGTGTTTTTGTATGCTAAGGTTAAGTAACAGCTTCAGGGAGGGGCAGGTCATCCAAGACAGAGATAGGCTTAGAGGATTGGGACTTTGAGCCCCACCTCCAACCTCCTGGGAGAGGGGAGAGGCTGAAGGTTAAGTCAATCACCAATGGCCAATGGTTTAATCAATCATGCCTGCATAATGAAGCCTCCATGAAACCCCCAGAGGACAGGGTTCAGAGGGCTTCTGGATAGGGGATAGGTGAACACCTGTGGGTTCCTGAAGGGTGCATGTCCAGGGAGGGTGTGGAAGCTCCATGGCCCTCCCCGCATACCTTGCCCTCGGCATCTCTTCATCTTATCCTTTTTAATGTCTTTTATAATAAACCAGTAAACTAAGTAAGTATTTTCCTGTGTTTTGTGACTTGCTCCAACGAATTAATCAAACCCAAAGAGTGGGTCATGGGAACCTCAATTTGAAGTTGGTTGTTCAGAAGTTCCAGAGGCCCAGACTTGTGACTAGTGTCTGAGGAAGGGAGTGGGTACATCTGACACTCCAGGTGGATAGTGTCAGAATGGAATTGGACACGCAGCTGATATCCGCTTCTTGGTATGTGGGGATAGACCTCCATACATTTGGTCACGAAGTCTTCTGTTTTGATGATTGTTGGAGTGGTGTAAGAGCAGAGGAAATTGTGGTTTGAGGGTCCTGAATAACTGTTGACTCTGAAATGATGTCACCTCCTTGATTCTAAGTATTGGTAATTTTGACAAATATCATTTGGTTTGTTTTCTTCTATTATTTTTCTCTCTTCTATTTCACAGCTTTTCATTCTGATATTTATCATACTCTTTGTTCTGCTTACTTTGGATTTACTTTGCTCTTATTTTTTCTAGTTTCTTATGGCAGAAGCTAAGCTCACCTTTTCAAGTATAGGCATTTAGTGCTGTGAATTTTTCTCCAAGCACTGCTTTAGTGCCCTCCCACAAATTTTGGTATGTTAGTTTTTTAATTTTCACTCAACTCAAAATACTTTCTAATTTCTCTTTTGAGCTCTTCTTTGACCTACAAGTTAGTTAAGAGTGTGTTACTTAGTTTCCAAATATTTGTGAATTTTCCAGATGTCTGTCTGTTATTGATTTCTAATTTAATATTTTGTAGTCAGAAAACACTTGGTGCTTTGAAACTTTGTAAATTTAACAAAATTTGTCTTATGGCCCAGAATAATATTGTCCATCTTGGTAGTCTCTACAGGCACTCATAAAAAATGTGTGTGCTCTGGTTGTTGAGTGGAATATTCTATAAATGTTAGGTCAAGTTGGTTGGTTATGTTGTTCAACTCTCCTGTATTCTTACTAATGTTTTGTTTGTTTTTTCAATTACTGAGAGAAAATGTTACTGAGATTTCTATTATTGTAAATTGTGTCTTCTATATCCCTGAAATTCTGTTTCTGCTTCTCGTGTTTGAAACTCTGTTATAAGGTATATAAACATTTAGGTTTGTGAATGGCTTTCATGACTTCTTTATCATTATGAAATATTCTTTGCTCTGAAATCTACTTTATCTAACATTTAATATAACCACTCACTCCAGCCTTTTCTTTTTTTTTTTATTGCAATTTAGATTCTGGGGTACCTTTGCAGATCACTCAGGATTGTTGCATAGGTACATACATGGCAATGTGGTTTGCTGCCTCCATCCCCCCATCACCTACATCTGGCATTTCTCCCCATTTTATCCCTCCCCAACCTCCCCACCACTCTGCTGTCCCTCCCTTGCTCCCCACAACAGACCCCAGTATGTGATGCTCCCCTCCCTGTGTCCGTGTGTTCTCATTGTTCATCACCTGCCTGTGAGTAAGAACATGCAGTGTTTGATTTTCTGTTCTTGTGTCAGTTCACTGAGAATGATGGTTTCCGATTCATCCATGTCCCTACAAAGGACACAAACTCACCATTTTTTATGGCTGCATAGTATTCCATCATGTATATGTGCCACATTTTCCTTGTCCAATCTATCATCGATGGGCATTTGGGTTGGTTCCAGGTCTTTGCTATTGTAAACAGTGCTGTAATGAACATACATGTGCATGGGTCTTTATAATAAAATGAATTATAATCCTTTGGATATATACCCAGTAATGGAATTGCTGGGTCAAATGGAATTTCTATTTCTAGGTCCTTGAGGAATTGCCACACTGTCTTCCACAATGGTTGAACTAATTTACACTCCCACCAGCAGTGTAAAAGTGTTCCTATTTCACCATATCCTCTCTAGCATCTGTTGTCTCCAGATTTTTTAATGATCGCCATTCTAACTGGCATGAGATGGTATCTCACTGTGGTTTTGATTTGCATTTCTCTAATGACCAATGATGAGCATTTTTTCATATGTTTTTTAGCCTCATATATGTCTTCTTTTGAAAAGTAACTGTTCATATCCTTCACCCACTTTTGAATGGGTTTGTTTTTTTCTTGTAAATCTGTTTTAGTTTTTTGTAGATTCTGGATATTAGCCCTTTGTCAGATGGGTAGATTGCAAAAATTTTTCCCATTCTGTTGGTTGCTGGTTCACTCTAATGATGGTTTCTTTTGCTGTACATAAGCTCTGGAGTTTAATTAGATCCCCTGTCTATTTTGGCTTTTGTTGCCAGTGTATTTGGTGTTTTAGTTATGAAGTCCTTGCCTATGCCTATGACCTGAATGGTTTTGCCTAGGTTTTCTTCTAGGGTTTTTATGGTGTTAGGTCTTATGTTTAAGCCTTTAATCCATCTGGAGTTAATTTTAGTGTAAGCTGTCAGAAAGGGATCCAGTTTTTGCTTTCTGCACATGGCTAGCCAGTTTTCCCAACACCATTTATTAAACAAGGAATCCTTTCCCCGTTGCTTGTTTTTGTGAGGTTTGTCAAAGATCAGATGGTTGTAGATGTGTGGCATTGCCTCCAGGGCCTCTGTTCTGTTCCATTGTTCTATATCTCTGTTTTGGTACCAGTACCAGGCTGTTTTGATTACTGTAGCCTTGTAGTATAGTTTGAAATCGGGTAGCATGATGCCTCTGGCTTTGTTGTTTTTGCTTAGGATTGTCTTGGCTATGTGGGCTCTCTTTTGGTAACACATGAAGTTTGAAGCGGTTTTTTCCAGTTCTGTGAAGAAGGTCATTGGTAACTTGATGGGGATAGTGTTGAATCTATAAATTACTTTGGGCAGTATGACCATTTTCACAATATTGATTCTTCCTAACCATGAGCATGGAATGTTTCTCCATCTGTTTATGTACTCTCTTATTTCCTTGAGCAGTGGTTTGTAGTTCTCCTTGAAAAGGTTCTTTACATCCTTCCTTAGCTGTATTCCTAGGTATTTTATTCTCTTTGTAGCAAATTGTGTAGCAAATTGTGAATGGCAGTTCGTTCTTTTTTTTTTTTTTAATATTTTTATTGCATTTTAGGTTTTGGGGTACATGAGCAGAACATGCAAGACAGTTGCGTAGGTACACACATGGCAGTGTGTTTTGCTTCCTTTCTCCCCTTCACGCACATTTGGCATTTCTCCCCAGGCTATCCCTCCCCATCTCCCCCTCCCACTGGCCCTCCCGGCAGTTCGTTCTTGATTTGGCTCTCTGTTAGTCTGTTATTGGTGTATAGGAATGCTCATGATTTCTGCACATTGATTTTGTATCCTGAGACTTTGCTGAAGTTGTTACCAGTTTCAGGAGATTTCAGGCTGAGACAAATGGGGTCTTCTAAATATACAATCATGTCAGCTGCAAATAGAGACAATCTGACTTCCTCTTTTCCTAATTGAATACCCTTTATTTATTTATTTATTTTCTTCCCTAATTGCTCTGGCTAGAACTTCCCATACTATATTGAATAGGAGTGGTGAGAGAGGGCATCCTTGTCTAGTGCCAGATTTCAAAGGGAATGCTTCCAGTTTTTGCCCATTCAGCATATTGGCTGTAGGTTCATCATAAATAGCTTTTATTGTTTTGAGATGTGTTCCTTCAATACCTTGCTTATTGAGAGTTTTTAGCATAAAGTGCTATTGAATTTTGTCAAAGGCCTTCTCTGCATCTATTGAGATAATTATGTGGTTTTTGTCTTTGGTTCTGTTTATGTTGTGAATTATGTTTATAGACTTGCGTATGTTGAACCAGCCTTGCATCCCCGGGATGAATCACACTTGATCATGGTGGATAAGCTTTTTGATGTGCTGTTGCAATCGATTTGCCAGTATTTTATTGAATACTGGCATCTATGTTCATCATGGATATTTCCCTGAAGTTTTCTTTTTTTGTTGAGTCTCTGCTGGGTTTTGGTATCAGGATGATGTTGGTCTCATAAAATGATTTGGGAAAGATTCCATCTTATTGTATTGTTTGGAATAGTTTCAAAAGGAATGGTACCAGTTCCTCTTAGTACATCTCATAGAGTTCAGTAGTGAACCCGTCTGGACCTGGACTTTTTTTTTGGTTGGTAGGCTATTAATTGCTGCCTGAATTTCAGACCTTGTTATTGGTCTATTCAAGGTTTCAACTTCTTCCTGGTTTAGGCTTGGGAGAGCTCAAGTGTCTAGGAATTTATCCATTTCTTCCAGGTTTACTGATTTATGTGCATAGAGTTGTTTGCAGTAATCTCAGATTGTAGTTTGTATTTCTGTGGAATCAGTGGTGAGATTCCTTTTATTTTTTTTATTACGTCTATTTGATTCTTCTCCCTTTTTTTGTATTAATCTGGCTAGTGGTCTATTTTATTAATCTTTTCAAAAAACCAGCTCCTGGATTATTGATTTTTTTGAAGGGTTTTTTGTGTCTCTATCTCCTTCAGTTCTGCTGTGACCTTAGTTATTGCTTGTCTTCTGCTAGTTTTTGAGTTTTTTTGATCTTGCTCCTCTAGCTCTTTCAATTTTGATGATAGGGTGTCGATTTTAGATCTTTCCTCGCTTCTCATGTGGGCACTTATTGCTATAAATTTCCCTGTAGACACTGCTTTAAATGTGTCCCAGTATGTTGTGTCTTTGTTCTCGTTGGTTTCAAAGAACATCTTTGTTTCTGCCTTCATTTCATTGTTTATCCAGTAGACATTCAGGAGCCAGTTGTTCAGTTTCCACCAAGCTGTGTGGTTCTGAGTTAGTTTCTTAATTCTGAGTTCTAATTTGATTGCCCTGTGGTCTGAGAGACTGTTTTGATTTCCGTTCTTTTGCCTGTGCTGAGTGTCAGCACAGTATTAACTAGCATTGTTTGGCTAATGTTAGCACAACTTTTTCCATCCTTTTATTTTTAACCTATTCATATCTTTAAAATGAATTTATTTTAAATAGCATTCATATGTGGCTTGCTCTTTTTATCCAATCTGACAATCTCTTATTTATTTATTTGAGATAGAGTCTCACTCTGCTCCCCAGCTGAGGTGCGGTGGCAGGATCTTGCCTCACTGCTACCTCCACCTCCCAAATTCAAAGCAATTCTCGTGCCTCAGCCTTCCAAGTAGCTGGGATTATAGGCGCCTGCCACCATGCCTGGCTAATTTTTGTATTTTTAGTAGACACTGGGTGTCATCATGTTGGGCAAGCTGATCTTGAACTCCTGACCTCAGGTGATTCACCCACCTCGGCCTCCCAAAGTGCTGGGATTACCAACCTGAGCCACCGCGCCCGGCCTAACAGTTTCTACGTTAATGGGAGTATTTAGATCGTTCACATTTAATTGATCATTGTTATTGACAGTAGTCCGTCATCCTACTGTTGGTGTTTGTATTTATTTCTCCATCTGTTTTTCGTTTCCTTTCCTTCCTATTCTGCCGTATATCACGGGAAGGATTCTTTTTTTTTTTTTTTTTTTTTTGAGATGGAGTTTCGCTCTTGTTACCCAGGCTGGAGTGCAATGGCGCAATCTCGGCTCACCACAACCTCCGCCCCCTGGGTTCAGGCAATTCTCCTGCCTCAGCCTCCCGAGTAGCTGGGATTACAGGCATGCGCCACCGTGCCCAGCTAATTTTTTGTATTTTTAGTAGAGACGGGGTTTCACCATGTTGACCAGGATGGTCTCGGTCTCTCGACCTCGTGATCCACCTGCCTCGGCCTCCCAAAGTGCTGGGATTACAGGCGTGAGCCACCACGCCCGGCCAGGATTCTTGTTTTATGGTTTCACTTTATCTCCTTTTTTATTTGTTAGGTGTAACTTTGTTCAATTATTTTAGAGTATATACTTTCCATCTTTAAACTGTTATAGTCTTCCTTCAAGTAATATGATACTCACTTTTTTTTTCCCAAGTATAGTGTGAGAACTGTGCAATCATCCACTTCAGTTTATTCATTGCTGGGCTTTATGCTAATGTTCTCATACGTTTTCCAGGTAGCTGGTGGGAATGGGCACTATTCCTGGCCTGCACGGCACAGGGCACTTTTACCTCTAATCTGTTCAGGTAATGCTTTCCTCGGTCTTGTGTAGTTTTCTTACACTTTTGCGTTGATCCGTAGTTTGATGAATAGTCAGGAGGGCTGCTCTACAGATCTCTGGGGCTCTCCTTCTGTGAGATCTCCCGGTTTTTGAGTCTCCTATCTTGTAAACTCTAGCTGTCTTGGTCTCCCTAAACCCTTAGCTTTATCTCTTCAACTCAAGGAGACTTTCAGTTTCCATCTTTGTTCTTCTTCCTGCTCTGTGACAGGAAACCCACTCAAGATGTAAGCTGGGGCTCCCCCATGTCTCTCAGGGACCACTGCTTTTCACTGCCTAAGGTCCAGTACTTGGAGACTGTTACTTATTAGACTCCGTCTGTCTGTTTGCTTGTTTGTTTGGTTTATTTTGTCAGGAGGGTAAATCTCATCTCTGTTTTTGACTGGAAGCAGAAGTCTAGTATCCGAATGGAAAATTTTTGAAGTAAAATATACCATTATTGAAATTAAAACCTGAAGGATATGTGAGAGATCAGGTTATTTGTGGCTGAATAGAGAATTTGTTTTCTGGAAGACAGATCTAAAGAAAATACTCACATGCAGCACAGAAACATAAAAATGCTGACGATGTGCAGGAGAGGTAAAGGGTGTTGAGGACAAAACAATAAAGTGCAACATTTGTCAGTTCCAGAGAAAAAATCAAGAGGAAATGAAATATTAGCAAAAGAGAAAAAATTGAGATTGACAAAGAACATGAATTCTCAGACTGAGAAAGTTAATAAGCAGGATAAATAAATCTGCACCTAACACGTTGTAGAACCACAGACTACCAAAAGCAAAGAAATCCACACTAGAAGCCAGAGGAGGAGGATGGCGTGTCCACAGAAACGTTTATTCTGATGAGAGCCTTTTCCATAACCGTAGATGGGTGTAATATGATTGAATAACCAGGGAAAATCCATTCTTCATCTAAAAGTCAGCTATAAAAGTAATCTATATCAGCTAAATACCAGTCAAGAGTAAGAGCAAAATAATGACATTTTCAAACTAAAGATAGGAGAATTCATCACTCAGGAATTTTCTCCTGAATGAACCAGAGACACTTTAGGATGAAGAAAATGAAATCCGGAGGGAACACGTAAGATACAACAGCATTGGAATAATACGACCAAATATGGACTTCTGTTTGATCTTGGTAGTGGTTGTAAGGGTGTCTAAAATACTTTCTATGCTTTAAGTAGGTTTAAAATATTCTAATGTTAAAAAAAAAGAACCCTGGAGAACATGATATAATGAAAACCAAGCTGGACAGAGTTACTGTGTAAACTGTTTACAGTCAAGTCAGATGAGGACAGAAACTTAGCCATAGTTTTCCAAGATGAAACCCACTGGTAAGCTTGACAAGAAGAGGCCTATGACTTTGGTCTGTGACGAAGTCAATGAGAAGTCAGGTACAAGTCCTGTGACTGATCTTCCACGCATTTCTGCCTGACCAGAATTACCAGAGCTTCTCTGTGTGGTATAAATGTAAGTTGACCCACCACTCATCACCTCCCCAATTTAGCGACTTACCTACATCCAGTCTGTGGCTCCTCTTTGTCTGAAAGACAAAGCTTGAACTTCACAGTCTAAGACATGAAGTGTGTTAGCTCCTGCCCACCCCGGGAGAATTAATGTAGACCTACATGTCTAAGAAAGAGTTAATGGAGACCCAGATATCTGAGAGTTAAAGGAGACCCAGATGTCTAACGTGGTCTCCTGGGTTAGAAATGCAATTGCCTGCTCAAACTTTCTGGCTCTTTTGAATTTCTGGACGCTCCCTTTAGCTCCCGTCTTGTCTGTCCTTAGCTCTTCCATCTCCTCAGCTGTCCTGGGTCTCCTGGTATTAGATCTGACTCAGCCTAGGATCCATTTTATTCAATCCTGTTTTCTTTTCTAGATAGAACCTGCCTTCCTGCTTTTGATACCTTTCCCACACAGACTGGATTCCACATGTATTTTGTTTTCCAGAGTCCCAAACCTGATGTTCTTGGCACATTTACATTCTGGTGCAACTAAAACCGCGACAGAAACCAGGATTCTCCCTTCAGTATCTCTCCCGGCTGTTTGTTCAGCCTGTTCTTAAAATCTGCAATAACAGGGAGCTCCATAATTTCAAGGTCCCAGGCTTCACTCAGGACAGAGCTGATTGATAAGATATTATTATTTTGAGAAAAAAAAGGCTTCCTCCCTGTAGCAACCCCCCTCTCCCATGCACTGGTGCTATTCTAAGCTCCAGAACTGCAGCAATCCCAATGTTTGAACTATAAGCCCAGTTGTATGGAATTAGGCTGTTAGGTTCAGATCCCAGCTCCAACATGTGAGCTACTCCTCTGAGCCTCAATTAACTCTTCTATAAATTGAGAATAGTAATAGCATCTACTTTATAAGATTATGTGAAGAGCACATAAAATGATTTATGTAAGATGTCTGGCAGCACAGTGCCTGACACAGCATGGAAGTGTATAAATGTTAGCTCTTACTAAGCATCAGAGAAGATAGTTTTTTCCTGTGAGATCCTTCTGTCCTTCAGAAGAGTCAATCCCTTCTAAATTCTGAACTGAGGGAATGCTCCCTGAATTTGGGGTGGGTCACTCTGACAGCTTCACGAAGGCCCAGTGCTTATCAGGAAGTGTTTAAGACTGCATTAAGGATGGGAGTGGTGGCTCACACCTGTAATCCCAGCACTTTGGGAGGCCGAGGTAGGTGGATCGCAAGGTCAGGAGATGGAGACCATCCTGGCTAACACACTGAAACCCCATCTCTACTAAAAACACAAGAAATTAGCCAGGCCTGATGGCATGCGCTCATAATCCCAGCTACTCACGAGGTTGAAGCAGGAGGATCCCTTGAACCTGGGAGGCGGAGGTTGCAGTGAGCCGAGATCAAGCCCCTACACTCCAGCTTGAGCAACAGAGCAAACTCCATCTCAAAAACAAAGCAAAACAACAAAAACTGCATTAAAATTAAGATGAGGAGAGCAGGAGCCCGGGGGTGTCCAAGGAGCACAACCACCTAACCCTGATGCCAACGCTGACTCCAACCTGTCAGTGCCCGCCATGTCCCAGGCACCAGAGTTCCCCACAGTGGTGACGCTGGGACTCTGATCACAGGTGCATAGCACTTTATGGTTCTGAAAAGCCTTTCCCAAAATCACTACTTCATCTCCATAGCAATTCAGCAAGACTGGTATTATCCTTTCCAACTTACAAATGAGAAAATCAAGGTTCAGCTGAATGAAGGAACTCGACCAAGGTCATAAAGAAGAGAAATAATTTTCTTTTATTGAGAGTCAACTCTGTGCTACATATCTGGCCAGGTGACTTTGCATATATTCCCTTATTTTATTTAAAACAAAGCACCATACTTATGGGTAGGTATCCATTTTTAGTTGAAGAAACAGAGGCTCAGTTAAGGTTAAAAGACTTCTCCAAAGCCACACAGCAATTGTAAGTTTCCTGACAGCAAACTCATGTGCTTTCCACAGCCCCCCACGTGGCCAGGGAGAATTACACAGAACATTCTAAACAGTTTCAGATGGAATGGGAATGGCAAATAGCTGTATTGGCTTGGATCGCTTTTTCTACCAGGCTTATGATGAATCTTGTTCCTGGAGGAGCTTCTCTCCTGCTCCTTCTGCGCTTCCTTCTGGGCTCCTCAGCGTGGAGACTGATCCTCCTGGAACAAGAGGACCGAACTCTGAGTATAGCTGGAAGCCAGCCGACTGCAGAACCAAAGCCTCTTCCGAGTAGCTTATCGAGAGGTCCTCAGCATCATGGAACGCCTGGGGAAAGTCACTTCCATTACCAAAGAAAAGGAAAATCCACAGCTGAAACTATATAGAATGTGCTCTGCCAGCAGTAGTGCGAAAGCTTGTGGACGCTGGCGAGGATATATGAGAGAGCTACCGAAGTCAGAGAAGGGGCTGACTTACGAGGGCAGCTTTTAAGGTCTCTTGTGTTTTCAAAGCAAAACAACCCTACCTCTTACCTTTAATAAATCGTGTCTTAAAGAGGAGGAAGAAGTGGGTTTTCACTCCGGGCAGAAGGTGTGGTGGTAGCACCAGCCATAGCCCTGGGGACCAGTACAGATGATTGGTTCTCAACCAGGGGTGACGTTTCCCCCACGGGACGTTTGGCAATGCCTAGAGACGTGCTTGTTTACCACAACTTGAAGGGAGAGGTGGAACCTGTTAGCATCTAGCACGATGCTACTAAACATTATGAAAGGCATGGGACGGTCCCCCACAACAAAGAAGAATGCTTCCTAATGGGGGGAAGCCTGGTGTAGCTGAGGAGGGACTCTAGTGCTGAAGCCTCGGTGGTGGTTTTACACTTTCAGAATGCTGGACGGGCATATTCTTGGCCCTCCAGGAGCAAGGTGCTAACATGAGCGTACACCCTCATGCTAGTGTTCGTAGGACGAGTCACTCGTTGCCTATGAGTGAGAGAGTCTCCCTGAGAAACAGATCATAAGCGTGCTTTCTGGCAAGAAGCCCGAGCAAAGGGACACAATTTCATTAGAGTCGGAGCCAGAGCGGCAAGAGGCCAGACACATCAGGTTTGGGTTGGATTCTCCAGAAGCAGATCCTGAGATAAGAACCTGATAAGGGAGAGCAGGGAGGAAGCCAAACAAGGGGGCTGTCTCAGGCAGGACCCCTCAGAAGGTAGTTTCAGCCTGACCCCCACGTGGGAGCGCTGGAGCACGAGTTACACCTCAGAAAAGGGAATGGGCTCGAATTCTCCCACACTCATTGGCCATTGGTTAAGGGCCATGATGGAGAAGTGAACTCCTACGAACTTCCAGCCTTTCTTGCAGGTGGACCAAGCGGGCGCCAGGAGCCTGGGGGAGCCCTCCATAAAAGCACTGCAGCTGCAGGTGCTGGCTGTTGGAAGTGAAGCTGTGCCACAGACAGGGAGCACGTAGCAGTGGTGTAAAGGGACCCTGAGGGGATCTGCGTGGATCATCGCTGTTGTCTGCTGCACACTTATTTCAGTTGTGGCTGCAGGCCAACCTCAACAGCAGTCGCTTACGGAGCAGCTCATAGGTCCCAGGCACAGCTGCTGGGGACACACGCTCGTCCGCCGTGGCCCTGCACTCCGCCGTCTCTGGGTATGGATGCTGTAATCGCCAGCTCGGAGCCTGCGTTTGTTCCTTTCCAGTCCCCAGTTTATGCTTGCCTCTGGTTTGTGTGTTTCTCACATCTTCGTTACAGTGCATTTGCTGGTGTAATCCAGATGTCAGTAAATCAGCACCAAACTCCCAACTCCGTGCCCTGTGGAAAACGACATGGAACTCCCCCCAGCTCCACCAATATTGCCACAACTGCGGGGGCTTCCTGAGGATCCCTTCTGCATCCAGAATTTGCTTCAAATATTCCAACTTGAATCAACTCAACGTCAAATCGAGCTGCTGTATTCACTTCCACAAAGAGCCCAGCGACACCCAGGGCTGAGTGGGGTTTTGGCTAAACTAACCAAAATTTCCAGGAGTGCAGAAAGAAGTTAGCATCACATAGAGCACAGCCTACCGGATCTTGCTGGCTCCTCTTCTCACTCCAGTTGTCTCTTAAGATCCAGATAAAGTCCTCTTCTGGGTTCGCAGCCTACCGGATCTTGCTGGCTCCTCTTCTCACTCCAGTTGTCTCTTAAGATCCAGATAAAGTCCTCTTCTGGGTTCGCACACAGGGGAGTAAGCATCTTCTGAGGCTGAAGCTCGCCCTTGGGCTCCCAGCACCACCTCAGCGGTTCATGGTTGTATTTCTTCCACATCAATACGGTGCTCTCGCCAAGAGGAATTGTGTGGAATAACAAGCTTCCTTCCACGGCCTTCATGTTAAACAGTTACTTTTTACTTTGGGTACCTTATTCTGGTATATTTCCACGCCTTTATTCATTCATTTATTTCCTTGCTAACTTGCTTATTTTCATGTCTCAGTTATTGTTTGAGACATGTTTCTAATAAACAACCTGCATTTGGAGCTAATCCGGAGCCTTTGCTTTTCTTGTATTCATTACTAGATTGATTGTGAAGATGGACAGGTCTGCTGTCGTTCCTTTCTTCTTCCTTTAGGCCTTGCTTTTTATGCCTCTGCGCTTCTTTTCTTCTATCTTTTGCCAAATGTCTTTTGTTTATTTGCTCTCCTTACCCTAGTGATTTCAAAGTTGCGAATTCTATTTTGCTGGCTTCATGGCTATCCTTACAGTTCAAAGATATTTGGTCTTATATTCTTTTATGCAGGATCTTTTGACACTCTTCGTGAAAAAGGAGATCTCCATACAGTTCCATTTCTTTCCCACCCATGTACACCTCCACCTTCCCAAGACATTTTAGTATAAACTTGGCTTTTAAATCCAAGTTGTTAATGCTATTACATTATAAATCTCTTAAAAATTATTTTGAAATTTGTATTGTTTCCTTACATAATTAAATATCCTTATTTACAATAATTCTAAGTTTAAGCTATATCATTGCTCACCACATTTCTTTTTCTTTTTTTATTTTTTTGAGACAGAGTCTCACTCTGTTGCCCAGGCTGGAGTACAATGGTACGATCTCAGCTCACTGCAGCCTCCACCTCCTGGGTTCCAGGGATTCTCCTGCCTCAGCCTCCCAGGTAGCTGGGATTACAGGGATGTGTCACCACGCCCAGCTAATTCCTGTATTTTTAGCAGAGACAGGGTTTCACCATGTTGACCAGGCTGGTCTTGATCTCCTGACCTCAGGTGATCACCTGCCTCAGCCTCCCAAAGTACAGATTTCTTTTACATCCTTTTTTTCCTCCTATTAGAGTTCTTTGTCATGAAAATCACTAAACTGCTTTTTGAGAAAACAGAATTAAGAAAGGAAGGTGAGTGCATCCTTTCAAGGGCCCTGTCTGGCTGGGAAGTGTTCTCCATTTGCCTCAGTCTAGAACTGTTCAGTTGCCATCAGTGAAATTCTTCCATTTCCCCCTGAGCTTCACAGTTGCAGAAAAAAGGGAGTTGTCAGTTTGATCTTTTTGTTTGTTTTATCTGCCTGATTACCTGTAAGATTTGTTTCTCTTATTCTTAAAATTTTATAAACTTTCTAGAGTATTTCTAAATGTGCCTTTTTTTACACTAATGTCTCGGATAATTGCTAAACCCTTTTAATCCGAAGATTCTAGTCTGTTAGCTCAGGAAATGGTTCTTACTAACCCTCCTGAACCTGTTTGTCATGACTTTTATCTTTTTGCTCGTGATCTCCATCTTTTTACACTTACAAGAAATCTTTTTTACATTTCAGAATAATCAGATAATTTATCAAACCATCCTTCAAAATCGAGTCTCTGATCTGCCTTATTCACCACACTATTCATGCTGTCCAGGATGGTTTTCTAAATTAAGGAATTCATGTTTTTCCTCAGAAACCAATCTGTCCTGATCTGATTTCTCCCTTTTCATAAGTGCATTGTCCCCTTGAGTCTTGCTGAGAATATGAATGAGAGGGTTTTGTTCTCTGGGGAGGCAGTTCCCTGGTTGTTCCCAAGGTGGCAACTTGCTCGAGAGCCTGCGCGTCTCCAGCCCCTGCTAGAGGTCTGGGGGTGCTTGTGTCAATCACGGCGGCCATTGTCCACAGCAGATGGGAAAACTAGCCGGGAGAGAACCACACAGTGGGAGAATTCACTGCGAGCTGAAAGCTTCTCCTCACAACACTCAGCAACCCCCCGTTTTATGGAGTCTTTTAAGGCTTCTTAGAACCACTGGCAACTTCAGACATTTCATTAACTGTTGATCAAGCCACGCAAGTGCTGCTGATGACCACCGTGGCCACTCTCTGCATGTGGTGCGCACGAATACACTTCATTCATTCATTTATGCATTCATTCAACAAATATTTCTTGAGCACCTCTTTGTACCAAGCCCACCTGAAGGTATGAGGTTATATAACATTCTACTCTATAGTGTTTTTATTAGCGTCAGGAGACAGGTGGCGTACAATGAATAGATGATATACTATCAAGGAATTGTAAGTGCTACAGGAAACAAATCCAAGGAAGATGTTAGGAGAAAGAACAGTTGTTATTTTTAGTAAGCATGGTCTGGGAAGACATTTCTTCAGAGGTTTATTAGAGAAGAAACTGGGAGAAAGTGAGGGAGTCAGCTAAGCAGGGATCTGTGGGAAGAGGAGTAGAGGCAGAGGCCACAGCCAGTGCAAAGGCCCTGAGGTAGGACAGCAATTAGACTTTATAAGGAAAAACAAAGAGGCCAGTGTGGCTGAAGCTGCAAGGGTGAGGCAGAGAAGGGCCAGAGGACGTTCTGCGGGGCAGTGTGCTACATTGTGCTTGCTTTATGAGGAAGCCTTAAGGGCACCTGGGCCATACTTGGACTTCTTGTGAAAAAGCCCCACCATTCAAGATGCAGGGCACATCCTTTGCCAATCAGGGATGTGCTTTATCAAAAAAAGCATTTCAGCACCCCAGCCCCGGCACGTGGACTGGCATCATTCCTGCTGAGCACAGGCCTTAGGCCTGCACTGTGTCCTCTGGCCACCATAAGGCCCCCTGCTGCAGCCTTTTGCTACCATCCTTTGTGTTGGGCCAGCACTCACTTACCCGTAAGTCTGTTCCTAAGCATTCCCTTGTTGGTCTGAGCACTGAACCTGCTGAGGGGCCACCGAAGACTTGCTCTGGCAGGTGACCAGATGGCCCTGTCCACTGGGGCCTCAGCAATGCTTCGTCAGCCTGGTTAGAGGACCCGTGTCCAGATGTGTTAATCAGTTAGGGAACCCTTGTCCAGGTGTGTTAATCAGTAAGGAGACTTGTGTCCAGGTGTGTTAATCAGTTAGGGGACTCATGTCTAAGTGTGTTAATCAGTTAGAGGACTCGTGTTCAGGTGTGTTAATCAGGGGACTCATGTCTAAGTGTGTTAATCAGTTAGGGGACTCTTGTCCTCGTGTGTTAATCAGTTAGGGACCCGTGTCCAGGTGTGTCAATCAGTTAGGGGACTCAGTCTAAGTGTGTTAATCAGTTAGAGGACTCGTGTTCAGATGTGTTAATCAGTAAGGGGACTCATGTCCAGGTATGTTAATCAGTTAGGGGACTCTTGTCCAGGTGTGTTAATCAGTAAGGGGACTCATGTCCAGGTATGTTAATCAGTTAGGGGACTCTTGTCCAGGTGCGTTAATCAGTTAGGGACCCATGTCCAGGTGTGTTAATCAGTTAGGGACCTGTGTCCAGGTGTGTTAGTTAGGAGAGTCTTGTCCAGGTGTGTAAATCAGTTAGGGGACTCTTGTCCAGGTGTGTTAATCAGCTAGGGGACTTGTATCCAGGTGTGTCAATCAGTTAGGGGACTCATGTCCAGGTGTGTCAATCAGTTAGGGACCTGTGTCCAGGTGTGTTAATCAGTTAGGGACCCGTGTCCAGGTGTGTTAATCAGTTAGGGGACTCATGTCTAAGTGTGTTAGGGGACCCGTGTCCAGGTGTGTTAATCAGTTAGGGGACTCATGTCCAGGTGTGTTAATCAGTTAGGGGACTTGTGTCCAAGTGTGTCAATCGGGACTTGTATCCAGGTGTGCCAATCAGTTAGGGGACTTGTGTCCAGGTGTGTCAATCAGGGGACTTGTGTCCAGGTGTGTTAATCAGTTAGGGGACTTGTGTCCAGCTGCGTCAATCAGGGGACTCTTGTCCACGTGCGTTAATCAGTTAGGGACCCATGTCCAGGTGTGTTAATCAGTTAGGGGACTCATGTCTAAGTGTGTTAATTAGTTAGGGGACTCATGTTCAGGTGTCTTAATCAGTTGGGGACCCATATCCAGGTGTGTTAATCAGTTAGGGGACTGATGTCTAAGTGTGTTAATCAGTTAGGGGACTCATGTTCAGGTGTGTTAATCAGTTGGGGACCCATGTCCAGGTGTGTTAATCAGTTAGGGGACTCATGTCTAAGTGTGTTAATTAGTTAGGGGACTCATGTTCAGGTGTGTTAATCAGGGGACTCACGTCTAAGTGTGTTAATTAGTTAGGGGACTCATGTTCAGGTGTGTTAATCAGTTGGGGACCCATATCCAGGTGTGTTAATTAGTTAGGGGACTCATGTCTAAGTGTGTTAATCAGTTGGGGACCCATATCCAGGTGTGTTAGTTAGGGGACTCATGTTCAGGTGTCTTAATCAGTTAGGGACCCATATCCAGGTGTGTTAATTAGTTAGGGGACTCATGTTCAGGTGTGTTAGTTAATCAGTTGGGGACCCATATCCAGGTGTGTTAATTAGTTAGGGGACTCATGTTCAGGTGTGTTAATCAGTTGGGGACCCATATCCAGGTGTGTTAGTTAGGGGACTCATGTTCAGGTGTGTTAGTTAATCAGTTGGGGACCCATATCCAGGTGTGTTAATTAGTTAGGGGACTCATGTTCAGGTGTCTTAATCAGTTGGGGACCCATATCCAGATGTGTTAATCAGTTAGGGGACTCATGTCAAAGTGTGTTAATTAGTTAGGGGACTCATGTTCAGGTGTCTTAATCAGTTGGGGACCCATGTCCAGGTGTGTTAATCAGTTAGGGGACTCACATCTAAGTGTGTTAATTAGTTAGGGGACTCATGTTCAGGTGTCTTAATCAGTTGAGGACCCATATCCAGGTGTGTTAATCAGTTGGGGACCCATATCCAGGTGTGTTAATTAGTTAGGGGACTCATGTTCAGGTGTGTTAATCAGTTGGGGACCCATATCCAGGTGTGTTAATCAGTTAGGGGACTCACGTCAAAGTGTGTTAATTAGTTAGGGGACTCATGTTCAGGTGTCTTAATCAGTTGGGGACCCATGTCCAGGTGTGTTAATCAGTTAGGGGACTCACATCTAAGTGTGTTAATTAGTTAGGGGACTCATGTTCAGGTGTCTTAATCAGTTGAGGACCCATATCCAGGTGTGTTAATCAGTTGGGGACCCATATCCAGGTGTGTTAATTAGGGGACTCATGTTCAGGTGTGTTAATCAGTTGGGGACCCATATCCAGGTGTGTTAATCAGTTAGGGGACTCACGTCAAAGTGTGTTAGTTAGGGGACTCGTGTTCAGGTGTCTTAATCAGTTGGGGACCCATATCCAGGTGTGTTAATCAGTTAGGGGACTCATGTCTAAGTGTGTTAATCAGTTAGGGGACTCATGTTCAGGTGTGTTAATCAGTTGGGGACCCATATCCAGGTGTGTTAATCAGTTAGGGGACTCATGTCTAAGTGTGTTAGTTAGGGGACCCATGTTCAGGTGTGTTAATCAGTTGGGGACCCATATCCAGGTGTGTTAGTCAGTTGGGGACCCATATCCAGGTGTGTTAATCAGTTAGGGGACTCATGTCTAAGTGTGTTAATTAGTTAGGGGACTCATGGTCAGGTGTCTTAATCAGTTGAGGACCCATTTCCAGGTGTGTTAATCAGTTGGGGACCCATATCCAGCTGTGTTAATCAGTTGGGGACCCATATCCAGGTGTGTTAATCAGTTAGGGGACTCACATCAAAGTGTGTTAATTAGTTAGGGGACCCATGTCCAGGTGTGTTAATCAGTTGGGGACCCATGTCCAGGTGTGTTAATCAGTTGGGGACCCATATCCAGGTGTGTTAATCAGTTGGGGACCCATATCCAGGTGTGTTAATCAGTTGGGGACCCATATCCAGGTGTGTTAATCAGTTGGGGGCCCATGTCCAGGTGTGTTAATCAGCTGGGGGCCCATGTCCAGGTGTGTTAATCAGTTGGGGACCTATATCCAGGTGTGTTAATCAGCTGGGGACCCATGTCCAGGTGTGTTAATGAGTTGGGGGCCCATGTCCAGGTGTGTTAATCAGCTGGGGACCCATGTCCAGGTGTGTTAATCAGTTGGGGACCCATGTCCAGGTGTGTTAATCAGTTGGGGACCCATGTCCAGGTGTGTCAGTCAGTTGGGGACCCATGTCCAGGTGTGTCAATCAGTTGGGGACCCATGTCCAGGTGTGTTAATCAGTTGGGGACCCATGTCCAGGTGTGTTAATCAGCTGGAGACCCATGTCCAGGTGTGTTAATCAGTTGGGGACCCATGTCCAGGTGTGTTAATCAGTTGGGGACCCATGTCCAGGTGTGTTAATCAGTTGGGGACCCATGTCCAGGTGTGTTAATCAGTTGGGAACCCATGTCCAGCTGTGTCAATCAGTTGGTGACCCATGTCCAGGTGTGTTAATCAGTTGGGGACCCATGTCCAGGTGTGTCAGTCAGTTGGGGACCCATGTCCAGGTGTGTTAATCAGTTGGGGACCCATGTCCAGGTGTGTCAGTCATTTGGGGACCCATGTCCAGGTGTGTTAATCAGTTGGGGACCCATGTCCAGGTGTGTTAATCAGTTGGGGACCCATGTCCAGGTGTGTTAATCAGTTGGGGACCCATGTCCAGGTGTGTTAATCAGTTGGGGACCCATGTCCAGGTGTGTTAATCAGTTGGGGACCCATGTCCAGGTGTGTTAATCAGTTGGGGACCCATGTCCAGGTGTGTTAATCAGTTGGGGACCCATGTCCAGGTGTGTCAGTCAGTTGGGGATCCATGTCCAGGTGTGTTAATCAGTTGGGGACCCATGTCCAGGTGTGTCAGTCATTTGGGGACCCATGTCCAGGTGTGTTAATCAGTTGGGGACCCATGTCCAGGTGTGTTAATCAGTTGGGGACCCATGTCCAGGTGTGTTAATCAGTTAGAGGACCCATGTCCAGGTGTGTTAATCAGCTGGGGACCCATGTCCAGGTGTGTTAATCAGTTGGGGACCCATGTCCAGGTGTGTTAATCAGTTGGGGACCCATGTCCAGGTGTGTTAATCAGCTGGGGACCCATGTCCAGGTGTGTTAATCAGTTGGGGACCCATGTCCAGGTGTGTTAATCAGTTGGGGACCCATGTCCAGGTGTGTCAGTCAGTTGGGGACCCATGTCCAGATGTGTTAATCAGTTGGGGACCCATGTCCGGGTGTGTCAGTCATTTGGGGACCCATGTCCGGGTGTGTTAATCAGTTGGGGACCCATGTCCAGGTGTGTTAATCAGTTGGGGACCCATGTCCAGGTGTGTTAATCAGTTGGGGACCCATGTCCGGGTGTGTTAATCAGTTGGGGACCCATGTCCGGGTGTGTTAATCAGCTGGGGACCCATGTCCAGGTGTGTTAATCAGTTGGGGACCCATGTCCAGGTGTGTTAATCAGTTGGGGACCCATGTCCAGGTGTGTCAGTCAGTTGGGGACCCATGTCCGGGTGTGTCAGTCATTTGGGGACCCATGTCCGGGTGTGTTAATCAGTTGGGGACCCATGTCCAGGTGTGTTAATCAGTTGGGGACCCATGTCCAGGTGT
This sequence comes from Callithrix jacchus, assembly GCF_049354715.1. Taxonomy (NCBI): domain Eukaryota; kingdom Metazoa; phylum Chordata; class Mammalia; order Primates; family Cebidae; genus Callithrix; species Callithrix jacchus. The sequence goes on from NC_133518.1 coordinate 78,781,635, forward strand.
GTTAATCAGTTGGGGACCCATGTCCAGGTGTGTTAATCAGTTGGGGACCCATGTCCAGGTGTGTTAATCAGTTGGGGACCCATGTCCGGGTGTGTCAGTCATTTGGGGACCCATGTCCAGGTGTGTTAATCAGTTGGGGACCCATGTCCAGGTGTGTTAATCAGTTGGGGACCCATATCCAGGTGTGTTAATCAGTTAGAGGACCCATGTCCAGGTGTGTTAATCAGCTGGGGACCCATGTCCAGGTGTGTTAATCAGTTGGGGACCCATGTCCAGGTGTGTTAATCAGTTGGGGACCCATGTCCAGGTGTGTTAATCAGCTGGGGACCCATGTCCAGGTGTGTTAATCAGTTGGGGACCCATGTCCAGGTGTGTTAATCAGTTGGGGACCCATGTCCAGGTGTGTCAGTCAGTTGGGGACCCATGTCCAGATGTGTTAATCAGTTGGGGACCCATGTCCGGGTGTGTAAGTCATTTGGGGACCCATGTCCGGGTGTGTTAATCAGTTGGGGACCCATGTCCAGGTGTGTTAATCAGTTGGGGACCCATGTCAAGGTGTGTTAATCAGTTGGGGACCCATGTCCAGGTGTGTTAATCAGTTGGGGACCCATGTCCAGGTGTGTCAGTCAGTTGGGGACCCATGTCCAGGTGTGTTAATCAGTTGGGGACCCATGTCCAGGTGTGTCAGTCATTTGGGGACCCATGTCCGGGTGTGTTAATCAGGTGGGGACCCATGTCCAGGTGTGTTAATCAGTTGGGGACCCATGTCCAGGTGTGTTAATCAGTTGGGGACCCATGTCCAGGTGTGTTAATCAGTTGGGGACCCATGTCCAGGTGTGTTAATCAGTTGGGGACCCATGTCCAGGTGTGTTAATCAGTTGGGGACCCATGTCCAGGTGTGTTAATCAGTTGGGGACCCATGTCCAGGTGTGTTAATCAGTTGGGGGCCCATGTCCAGGTGTGTTAATCAGTCATACTCGTGCTTTCAGCTCCACCTCCTGCCTCTGCTGTTTTGGACACTCCTACTGTTTGTCCAGAGTCTGTGTTGTCCTGGCAAGTCCCCACCCCAGAGTCACGTCCTGACCCCTGTCCTCATTCTTTGTATTCTCCCCTAGCTCTCTCTATCTCCTCCTAGCTTGTTTTTGAGGTTTCTGTATGTTTCACTCCAAGCCCATCTGAATCTTTGCAGCTGGGCACCTGCCGTTCTTACCCTATGCGGCATTCAGGGTGGGTTATGTAAAGGGATGAAATCATATCTAAATGTTTAATAAGCAAAGACATTTGTAATTAATGGAAAACAAAAGGTTATCTTTCAAAGGAGAGTTACTAGGATTGAGCAACCATCTGCTTCACTCTGTCCCAACAGACCCAGACACCGAGTGACCTTTCTTCAAGGTCTAAGTCTTTCTGAAAGTTTTAGTTTATGCAATGCAGAGGTCACACATACCTTTAAGTTTTATAAGTCTAATATCGCCCTGACACTACTGTTAACAAGGAGTTACAGCCTTTTCCAAACTATATAGATCAATCAATATATATTAATTTATACCAAGATAGATTTATATCGAGAAATTCTTTCCTTGCACTTGTTTTGCAGAAAGCTACGTGGATTTCTCATCAAAATCTCTTGACTAGTCACGCTAACTGTGAGAATTTGTTCCAAACCACCCATCATGGTATCAGCTGAGCAACACCTGAATGAGTTATATCACAAAAACTGTCTTCTATAACCATAGGGAGTTCTTCTGTAACAGTCGTTCTTCATTAGAGAGGTTGTCGTTTCTACAGTTTATAAATAAACCAACTTGATGAGCCACCCACCCACACCTATTAAGACACCTGTCAATAAGACCAACTACAGCATCAAGCCACACAGTTGATGGCATGAATTGATCATCCTGTGGGCTGTCTTAGAGAAGCTAGCCCAGTGAGACGCAGGACCAGTAGGCCAGGTGGCTTAGTTCTGATCCAGCATCAACTAGCTGACCTCGAATAGGCCTTCCACTCTGATATCGCCAGTGGTAACAACACAGTGCATTTGCAGAGACTGAGAAGTGTCTTCAATGACTGTGTTGACCTTGTATCACCTTCCAGACAGAATGGTCTTCACAAGGAGTCCAGTTGTCATTCAAGTGATCCAGCAATGGTTGTTGTTTGTGAAAGAACAAGACCTAAATCGAGGCGCCTTGGATAGGCTAGAAATTCCTAACTTCTCTTTTGAGTCAGCCCACTGTGGTTTATGAAAATCTAATCTTTGGTGCTGCAAATAGCACATGCTTTGACCAGGTAACTTTAGAAGATGAATGGCCCAGGATGCTATAAAATTCACAACCTAAGCAGCAATTTCTCAAAACACTTTTTTGGTAGTAGAAGGAGCACAAATTATTAATATCCAACTTAAATAGCAGTAGTTCACAAGCTGCAGATTCCATTTGTGAAATTTCAATCTCTGAGCAGTGACTGATGGTGCTTGGGGAAAGCGCGCCTTCAGTAATACCACACGTTCAGCTGCCTTGGTCTTATGTAGAGCAGGGACTATGAGAAACTCTAATATAGCATGTGTTTATGTCCTGACCAGAGTGTAAGCCAAGTGGGGGCGAGAGGGGTCCTAATGTCAGCAGTCATTTCCATTTCAGCAGCACAAGCCCGTACCTCATGCAAAATCATCCCGTCTCTCCAAACTGCGAGGGTCCCTCATGTGCTCATAAGTATCTGTCTTTTCCTTTTCTCCGGCCCATCACTGATACTCACCAATGAGGAAGCCACTTAAGGGTAGTGTCTACTACTGTGTTTCTTCCAGGGAACCCAATTTTCTTAGCTGGGTTTCCACAGAAGCAGAATCTAAGACAAGGATTCAACCACAGTTACCTTATGTGAGACGTACTCCCAGGAGTAGAGAGTCAAGCAGGGCTGGGAGGGAAGCAGCAGGTTCACTATCAAGCCAATCACCATCTTTGGCCCCTGAAGTTTAATCTCCATGAGAGACTCTTGGAAGCAATAGAGAAAGCACAACTCAGAGTTGGCCCTCTGCCCTCAGGAGTATTTACACACCAGCTCCCATCAGTCATTAATTATTCAAGGGCCACTTGGGTCAGGGTACTAGGTCATGCCAGAGAAAACCCCAGAGCAGCTGGAAGAGTGGCTAGCATACACCACAGCAGTAAGGCCCAAGAGGATATGAGTGGGGACCCCAGAGCATCTGTCTCACCAATACCCACAGTCAAGATGATGTTTCCTGGCTGTTCCCAAGCTGAGACCAGGCGGACCACATTCCCTGAAGGCCTGACTGCACCACTGTGCACATGTGCAAGCATGTCTGTAGGATACATTCCTATAAGTGGAAGCATCTATTGTAAAAAGTGCATACTGCTGTTTTTGTTTTTTTAATTTTAAGAAGTACTGCCAAATTGCCTTCCAAGAAATATTCACTAACTGATACTCTGGCCTACAGTGTATCTGAATCTCCTTACCCTGCTTTGTGGGATATTGATATTTCCTATTGCTGTAAAATGTGTTAGGCTGCGGCTGGTCTCATTTTTTTGTTCTTGTTGTTTCACTTTTAGGTTAAATTTACATGTAGCAAAATTTAGATATTGTATTGTACTGTTCTGGGAGATTTAACAGATACAGGGAATTATGTAACCACCACCACAATTAAGATTAAAACAGTTTCCCAAAAATAAAAGTACACGTATGTCAGCCTTTCCCGGATACATGGCTCCTGGCAACCATCGATATGTTTTCTATTTATTCAGTTTTGCCTTTTCCAAACGGTCATATACACTGAACTATAGAATACATGACGTTCACACGTCTTCTGTCATGCAGTGTGAAGCATTTGAGATACATTCATGTTGTGTGATCAAGACTTAATTCTTTTTTATTTACTGAGTTGGAAGTATTATGGTGTGTTTCTTCGCTTACCCATTGAAGAATATGTGTGTTCTTTCCAGTTTTTGATGATTATGAATACGTATCCACATAGAGGCTTTTGTGTCAACATAGTTTCCGTTTCATTTGGGTAAATACCTATGAGTGACATTGCTGGGTCATATGAAAAGTGTATTAATACTTTCCAAAGTGGCTATATCATTTTGCATTTGCACAAGCAAAATAGGAGTTTCAGTTTCTCCACATTTTTGCAAGCACTTGTCATTAATGGTGCTTCTTTTTCCTTCCTTCATTCCTTCCTCTGTCCCTTCCTTCCTTCTTTCCTTTCTTCCTTCTTTCCTTCTCCCCTGCCTTCCTTTCTTTTATTCTTTCTCTCCTCTTTTTCTTTTGCTATTCTAATTGTTAGTAGGGGTATCTAAAGATTTCAGTTTCCATTTTCCTAATGATACATGCTTACTTGCTATCTATATATCTTTTTGGTAAAGTGTTTACTTCTTTGCTCATTTTTAATTGGGTTTATTATCTTGTTCTTGAATTTTAAGAGTTCTGAATATGTACAGTAACTCTATCAGCTTTGTGATTTGTAAATACTCTTTACCAGTCTATAGCTTGTCTTCCAATTATCTTAAACAATGTTCCAAGGAGGAGAAGTGCTTAATTTTGATAAAGTCTAACTTATTCTTTTTCTTTTATAAATCCGGCTTTTGGTGGTGTAGTTCAGAAATCTTTGCTTAACCCACATTCATAAAGATGTCATCCTCTTTTTTCCCCTAGAGCTTTATAGTTTTGGATTTTACATTTAGATCTGCGATTAATTTTGACTTGGTTTTTGTCTGTGGTGTGAGATACGGATCAAGGATTTTTGTTTGTTTGCAGTGGATGTCCAGTTGCTCCCACGTCGTTTGCTGGAAAGGCAATCCCTGTTCCATTAAATTGCCTTTGCAATTCTGTTGAACCTCAGGCACACATCCGCGGGTCCGCTTTGGACTTTAGATTCTGTTTTATTGGTCTTCATGTTTACTCTTTGAGGAATACAACACTCTGTTTATCACTGTAGCTTTATAATACGTCTTGAAATCCGATAGTGTGGGTCCTCTAACCCTGTTCTTTTTCAAAATTGTTTTGGCTCTTCTAGTTCCTCTGCATTTCTATATACATTTTAGAGTCAGTTTGTCAATGTCTACAAAAGGCCCGCTGGGGTTTTGACTTGAATTGCACTGAATATACAGATCCACTTGAAGATAACAGACACCTAAATTACACTGAGTCTGCTAATTCATGAACACAGGATATTTCTATTTAGGGGCCTTCTTTTATTTCTGTTATCAATTTTCTGTACTTTTCGGCATACCTAAATGTATTTTGTACCTAAGTATCCATGTTTCAGTGCTACTGAAAATGGTACTTTTTAGAATTTCAATTTTCAGTTTTTCATTGCTAGTATGTAAAAATACGATTACTGTTTGCATATTGACCTTGTATCTTGATGTTGCCAAGCTCCTTTATCCAAAATTTTTTTAAAGAAACTATCCCATGTTTTATTCTAATACCTTTGTACAGTCATGAGTCCCTTAACAGCGGGGATACCTTCTAAGAATGCATCATTAGGCAGTTTTGTTCTTGTGCGAACATCACAGAATGTATTTACACTGAGCTAGATGCTGTTGCCCACTACATACGCAGGCCGTATGGTGTGGTCTATTGCTCCTAGGCTACAAACCTGTACAGCATGTTATTGTACTGATGCCGGGCAATTGTAACACAATGGTAAGTATTTGTGTATCGAAACACATCTAACCATAGAAAAAGTACAGTCAAAATATGATGCAAAAGATTTAAAAACAGTACACCTGTATAGGGCATTTACCAGGAATGGAGCTTATAGAATTGGAAGTTGCTCTGGGTGAGTCCGTGAGTGAGTGAATGGGAAGACCGAAGACTCGACATGGCTGCAGAGTCTTCCATAACAAATCAATCTTAGCTTACTATAACCTTTTCACTTTATAAACTGGAATTCTTTTAACGCTTGACCCTTTTGCAGCAATATTTAGCTGAAAACAAACACATGGTACAGATATACAGAACTATTTTCTTTCTTTATATCCTTATTCTTTATTTTTGTTTTTAATTTTTTTCTTTTTAAGCTTTTTTTGTTAAACACTAAGGCACAAGCGCACACATTAGCCCACAGCTTACACAGGTCAGGGTGGTCAGTATCTTCACCTCCACTTACTGTTCCGCTGGTAGGTCTTCGGGGCGGTGACACGCGTGGAGATGTCATCTCTGAGGATAAGAAGGTCTTCTTCTGGAACACCTCCTGGAGGACCTGCCTGAGGCTGCTTCATAGGTCAGTTGTTTTTTTTATAAGGAGAAGGAGTACACTCTAAACTAATAATGAAAGTATAGTATAGTAAATACATAGTTGTTTGTTATCAAGTGTTACATAGTGTACATTATTGCATGGGCTGTACTTTTATACAAGTGACAACACAGGATCGTGTATACCGGTGTCACCGCAAACATGTGCATGATGTGCGACGACTCAATGGCAACCCACGTCACTCAGTGAGGGACTCTTTCACCTCCGCTATAATCTGGGGTTAGCATTGCTGTCTGCAACGTCATTTTCAGTGCATGACTGTGCTTTTGTTTTTAGATCTAACTTCTTAATCCTCTTAGACTGTATTTCTGCGTATGGTGTGGTGCTGGAGTACAATATCATTTCATTTCTTTCTTTCTTTCTAACAGCTTTTCGTGAATAATCCAATCTTTTCTCCCCCTCTCAGCAAATCCAATTACAGAAAAATTTGAATATGAGTGTGCATCACACATAGCGAGTTCCTGAATTCAGAGTACTTGCAAACCGTTCTGAAAATACACTGTACATATAAATGCTAAACATTCCTTCGGCCTTCCCCAACCGTGGAAGATCGGTTCTAAGACCCCTGCAGACACCAGAGGATTCTCTGATGCTCAAGTTCTTTACATAAAATGGCACAGTGCAGTTAGACCTCTGCAACCCGATCTGTGGGTCCCCCCAACCACGGATGGAAAGTACATGCAGTTGGTCCTCAGCAGCTACAGATTTTGATCTGTGGATGTGGAACCAGCAAATACAGAGGGCAATATGTACTGATATGTAGCTAACATTATGTGCTTTTTCTTCATTTATGTTGCACCTTATTTCAGAGTGGATTATGCCCAGGGTTGGGCCATTGTTTCAGCAGTGGAATATACTAGATGGTTACTTTGCATCTTCATCTCAGCAGAGTTCTCCTGTTACAGGTATTGTTAAAGTCCCCGCACTAGGGCAGCTAATGGAGCAGGTTCTCCTCACAGGAGCTTTCTGCTTCGATTCTTAGTGTATTCACATGTGCATAGAGCAATCACCAAAAAAGAGCCAAAAATGTGTCCTTAGCTCTCACTGGGTAAAGCAAATAGGGGAGGAAAGAGGGCTCAGCAATTTCCTTTTTGTCACATAGAGCTTTAAGGGAAAAAAAAAAGCCTCAGAGTGTATCACCCTGATCCAGGAGGCAGAAAAGAGAGTTCAGTATCAGGCAGAGTCTCTGCTGGCTCAGGGTGAAGAACAGCCTCGGGTGCGCTCCAGCCTGGGGCCAGCTGCACCTGCTGTATTTGGGGTCAGTCTCCCTGAGGCATGTCTCTGCAGGATTCACCGAGGGAATTCCTGGGAATTTCCACCCGCTTCCTCTCCGCCAAACGATAGCAAGTGGCTTTTCACTCTGATGGCATTTGTGTTTGCGTTTGGATCTAGGAGTTATTGTTGGGTTACACAGGCTTCTCGGAGAATCCACAGTAATCAGTGTCTTTTTTGGAACGTAAATGGCATTTTCTCATGTGTGCTACTTTGTGTGTGTACCATTTTCTTTGTTTATTGTATTTTTTAAAATATAGATTGTATTGAATGTTTGAGGGCGATGATTTCAGTATTAATTGAAGGCATATAAGAAAGGGAGAAAGCATACAGAGGTGGACACTGGCAGTCCTTTGCTGAGTGTGCTCGCTCTGTAGCTCAAAGTGAGGGGGGTGTTGTCTCCAGGTGAGTGGTGGGAGAGTCAGGAAGGCGTCCGTCTCAGGGTGAGGAAATCTGCTCATGGCTGTCTCTCCCCCATTCTCTGTAAGGAAGACTCATTCTCTGTGTCCAGCCTCAGCTACACCTTTTCTCACAAACACCCACAGGCAGACCTTATCCACGTTCTCGCCTTCAGGTCATCTGAAACAGCCTCTGGGGCACCTCCTCCTCTCCTAAGGTTTCCCCCAAAAAAGAGTGAGGTGGCTCTGCAAGACGTGTGACCCCAAGGTGACAAGGAACACCTCTAACCACTCCCCCAGCATCAGGGCCCCTTTTGGTAACAACAGAGGGGGCTCCAGCTGTGCTGTGAGGCAGACACTGGCCAGCCTGGAGGGCGGTCAGCAATGTGGCCGGAAGGGAGAGGCCAGGAGACTGCTATCCCGGAGTCACACTGGATGAGGGGCTCTGCGTTAAAGACCACTCAGAGTTAACTGCAACAGAAAAAAAAATGTGCCATCAAAACAACATGCCAGCGACTGAATTCCTACAACAACCGCATGCCATTCGCAGTAACATTCCCATTTTACAGGTAATGACCCGAGGCACAGAGACACTCAGCGGCCAGCCAGCTCCGAATTCAAACACAGGCCTTCTCTCCACAAGTTTCTCCTACTGTACCTCACTGGTGGGTCCACGGTCCTATTTCAAGCCAGTGATTCTCAGCCTTCCCTCTGTCCTCACATGGTCTACATTCCAGACTTTACTTCCCAAATGACACCAGGGATTCTCCACCAGGGAGGCAGAGAGGAGGCCATGTCCCCACCCCCACCCTCTGCAGTGGGACCCATTAGAGGGAAGGGAGTGTGTCTGGTTTGAAGAAGGCTCCCCAGAACTTCTAAAACACTCTCTAGGCCACTTGGGTATCACTGATTTAGTTAAACCAAAAGACACAGACCAGATCACATAATTATTTTCCTGCCCACATAAGTGCTATTTCCATTCCCAGGGACATTGTTGGAGTAACATTTGACACACACCCCAACCCCAAGCCTTTATTCCTGGGTTCTTTGTAATGTGGCCGTTTATCAAAGGGCTGCATTTACTACCTAGAACACGCACAGCCAGGGCCCAGGTGCAGGTACAGACAGTCACGTTAGAGAAGATGGGGGCTCTGGGTGACCTGGGTGCAGAGAAGGGAGAACTCAAAGATGAAAAGGGGTGGGCACCAGGATTGAGGGGTGGGGGGATTCTGCCCTCCCCACTCCCCATGGGGTCCCGCTACAAGGACAGAAGGACACAGCAGCAGATGGGGCCAACTCCCCAGCTGCATTGCCTTGCACGCTGGAGGTTCCTGCTGGGTGGGTCCCCACCTGCTGAGGGTGTCTCCACCTGAGGGTGTTCTCAGGCCGCAGGCACACACTGGGTCCACACGCAGGTCAGGTCTGAAAGATGGGAGCGTAAGACGCCTCAGAAAGTTTCTTAGCCAATGAGGGATGGGAGAAAGTGAAGGAAACTCCAGCTTGCTCCCCCTTGGTGAGAATTCTGAGGTATCTTCTCCCTGGTTCCCAGAGGGCCCCAGCAGGAAGGAGCGCACCTGCCAGCAGAGGCCATGCTTGTTGCCACCCCTAGGACGGGCTTCTCCTCCTGCCCCGACTCACTCTCCCACCTGCTCAGGGCTGCTTTGTGGGATCACCTCCCAAATAAACAGCCCGCACCCAAGTCCTCGTCTCAGGGGCTGCCTGGCAGAAACCCAAATGAAGACATAAACACTCATACATCAGTGTTTTCCGTCCAAGCTCTTTCTCAGGCCTCTGGCCATGCACCCGTTGTCCACGGGACAGCTCCCTGACACCCCAGAAGGGCTCCACATTTTGCCCTGTGGACGTTCTCCTCCTTCTTCCCCGAGTCGACCAATGGCGTGAGGATGGTTTTATAGAAGTGTCACTCTCCCAGATCAGAGATTCATTTAAGTGACTTGAATGGGTTACAGTGAAAGCCGGGATCCATTTTTTGCTCAGTTATTGGGAAAGAAAATCTCTTATTTCCATCCCCAAGAGATGGGTGTGTGTGTGTGTGTGGTTGGGTGGGGGTGGGGGTGTGGTGTGTGTGGTTGGGTGGGGGTGTGTGTGGTTGGGTTGGGGTGTGTGTTTGTGTGGTTGGGTGGGGTGGGGGTGTGATTGGGTGTGTGTGTGTGTGTGGTTGGGTCGGGGCGTGTGTATGTGTGTGTGGTTGGGTGTGTATGTGTGGTTGGGTCGGGGTGTGTGTGTGTATGAATGTGTGTGTGTGTGTGTGTAAAGGCAGAGCCTACTAAGAGTGAAGAAGGGGCTGAAGCTGTGGGCGGCTTACTCATGGGTTCCCTCCCCTTCAGGGTGCCAGCGCTCCTGCTGCATCTCTTGGCCCATGGGCTTTCTCAGGGCTCTCCAAAGGCTGCACTGCCTGAGTGCCCAGCAGCTGGAGTTGCCGGGAACTGATACTCCCTTAGGGAGGCCGTCAGTCAACGGCTGATGGGTATTGTGGCCCCAACTTCCTTGCCCCTCGGGTGGGTAACACTGAGCCATGCAATCCACCAGGTTTCCCAGAGCTGCAAGTGGGAGAGCTGGCTGGACCCTGCGCCGCTCTTTGGCTGTCTTCCCTTCCCACACTCTCCCTGGTGCCTTTTGCATCTCCCAAATCACAGTCAAATTCTTGCCTCAGGGTCTGCGTTGGGGAAACCCAAATTAAAAGGTGGCAACACAGATAAAATAACACAAGGAGGCGGGAAACAGTAGTCTGGTCATCGGCTGAATCCTGGATGGAGTAATGGCTGAGGTAATGCAGTATTTCTTTTTCCTTAAACCTGATATGTGTGTGTGTATGTCAGTTGCAACACTGAGTCCCAGTAGATACATCTAAAATTGTGCAAAACGCCCTGGACAGCACGGACGCTGCCAGCCTCAGCTTCTCCAGCGCTGTACCCCACGTTTCCCCATCTTCAATACAGACCAGACTGGGCTCCTCACTGGTGGGGGAAACCCTCCATGCCCTTTCGTACGCCAAAGGCACGTCCCACTCAGGCGCCCACCCCTCCTCTGTAGGACCAAATGTCATCCCTCTTGCAGGCTCCCATCCAGAGCGCTTTGCTCCCTCCACCCAGATCAATGTCGCCTCCATTTTCTGGCAAGATATTGTTCACCTCTCGTGGCACTTTCCAAGTTCCTCCATGTGCATAGTAGCAAGAGTTTTCTATTAAAATCACCACCTGCCTCAGACAGGAGGCTCTGGGTCCTGCTCTTGTTTGGTTTCTGGGGCTGCTAATGGCTACACAGGTGTGTTTGCTTTGCGGAAATTTATCAAATGATGTGCTTCTAAGGTGTGCATGTTACCTGGCAATAAAATCATTTATTTAAAAATAAAATGCCGGGCGCGGTGGCTCAAGCCTGTCATCCCAGCATTTTGGGAGGCCCAGGCAAGTGGATCACAAGGTCAAGAGATCGAGACCAACCTGGCCAACATGGTGAAACCCCTGTCTCTACTAAAAATACAAAAAATTAGCTGGGCATGGTGGCGCGTGCCTGTAATCCCAGCTGCTCAGGAGGCTGAGGCAGGAGAATTGCCTGAACCCAGGAGGCGGAGGTTGCGGTGAGCCGAGATCGCGCCATTGCACTCCAGCCTGGGTAACAAGAGCGAAACTCCGTCTCAAAAAATAATAATAATAAAATAAAATATCAGCTGCAGTCTAAAGTTCTCATGGCACAGGGAGAGTCCTTTTCTCCTGCTGAGCGCTGTGATACATTTGGATTATAAAACTTGAGGATTAAGAGACGGCTGAATGACCTGCCCCAGGGGGAGGAACTGTGGCTTCCCAGAGTCACGAAGAGCAGGTGAGCGGGATGGATGCAGGGAGGGAAGAATGACCTCACATCCACAATGTGGTCGCTACCTCGCGGCCCCCAACTTTCAACACATTCTCTAAATTCACAAAATGCTTGGCACAAGCAGACTCTTTCTGGACTGTGGTGACGTAACTTAGTTCCGTGTGTCCGCAGACGCAGAATGAGGTGTCGTTGGCATACTCGATTCACGAGCTGGCAGTAAAGAACCCAAGAGAGGGTGACTCTGAAAATTAGCGTTTGTCACTGGGAGGGCGTCAGACTTTATGGGGCCAAAAGATTGGGTGTTGAAGCCAACTTTAGTCCGTGCCAGAACAACAGGAATCTGACGGTTTTCTCAGGACGTCTTTTCTCCTTTATTGGTCTGTGAGGTTCTTGAGGTCGAGAATAGCAATTGGATGGAGGAAAAGAGAAATATTTCCCTTTACTTTTTCTCTTTCCTCAACTCTAAACATAAAAAAAGTGCTGGATAAAACTATGTTTTGCATGAATTAATGAAAAATAGAAAGAGAAGAGGGACTTGGGCTTCTTGGGTAGATAAGAACTCTCCTGATACAGAAGCAGCCTAAACAGTATAAAGAACAACAAAAAAATCTAGTTGAAGATGAGGCTGAAGTCTCAGTTTAACCGGGTACGAGGTGTGACTTTGGGCAAGTCGCAGCCTCTCGGAACTTCAGTCTTTTCATCTATAACTTTGGTGCCTAAGGAAATAAATGGTGAAGTGCTTTTTGGATTTCTGCGTCAAGAGGGTTGTTTTCAGGACCTGCATTCTAAGCTGGCAAGGCTTGCCTGAACAGTGTAACTCTTCTGCCCCCCCGGATTTCTCCCCCGTGAGTCTGGACTCTGGCAGAGCTGGGACAGGTGTCAGGAGTATAGAAATGCAAATACTTCTTGATTGAATTCACACAGAGGTGTAAGTGGTTCTTGGTAGATTAATTCCAGAAAAAACAGATTTTCTTTGATAAAAGGACACTGGGAATTTTAGTAGCATGGGGAGGGGCCACCAGAGAAGGGACTGGGGCAGTTTGATTTCAAATGCCATCAAGAAAAGGCCCTTGTACTTCCCCTGCTGTATCTTCCCTGCTATATCGTCACTGCTGTGTGCTATTGTCATTTGTGTTCCTATCTCCTTGAAGGAGGCCGACGTTACATGAACTTTGGAAAGAAAGAAACCAGGTATGAAATGTGTCTTCTCAAAGTAACGCCTGCAGGGGGTTGCACCTGGGCCCTCTTCTCAAAGTGCCTCCCAGTGGGGTGTGATTCCCACCAGATGCAACTTTCCAGCATCCCTCTAGGTCCCACCCAGTAGTGGGTGCAACAGGTATCCTGTGGATCAGGCCTTCTGACTTTTGGGTGGCTAAGAACTCCCTGGGACTTCTGCTTAAATGCAGACTGTAGTTCATCAGGACTGGGTAGGGCCTGAGGTTCTGCATTTCTGACAGGCTCTCCCAGGGGGTGCTCATGCTGCTGGTGCACAGACTGTGCTTTCAGGAGCAAGGCCATAGATGCTTGTGAAATTAACAATGGAATCAATAAGTAATAAATGAATTAATTTGTTAAATTTCCATTATGTATATTATCAGCCATGGCTCTTTCATCTACTAAGAAACTCTTGTCTACCCCTCCCAGGAAATGGCAGGTTATTATTTGCAGGCAGCTGTCTGACAAGAAGCCAGGATCTGCCTTCAGCCACGTGGCCTGTCTCTGCCTTTGAGCAACAGCTGCCTACCCCTCGGCTCCGACACCACCCCCAGCCTGTGCCCTGTAACTCACCAGGTAGCATTTGATGTGGAGATGAAAGGACCAGCACACCTGGGCTTCTGCCCCACTCTTCAAGCTCCACTTCCTCAACATCAATCACTCCTACCCTCTCACTGATTCAAATTAAAAGCTGAGCCCCCCACCTCCCGCTGCAGCAAATTCTGGTTCACACCCGACCCCAAGGGCTGCCCAGCCCAGCCCAGCCCAGCCCCAAGAATAGGCGGTGGGACCAGCTACTGGTCACTTCCTTGTAGGCGGTGGGACCAGCCTCTGGTCTCTTCCTTGTAGGTGGTGGGACCAGCTACTGGACACTTCCTTGTAGGCGGTGGGACCAGCTACTGGACACTTCCTTGTAGGCGGTGGGACCAGCCTCTGGTCACTTCCTTGTAGGCGGTGGGACCAGCCTCTGGTCTCTTCCTTGTAGGCGGTGGGACCAGCCTCTGGTCTCTTCCTTGTAGGCGGTGGGACCAGCCTCTCGTCTCTTCCTTGTAGGCGGTGGGACCAGCCTCTGGTCTCTTCCTTGTAGGCGGTGGGACCAGCCTCTGGTCTCTTCCTTGTAGGCGGTGGGACCAGCCTCTGGTCTCTTCCTTGCTCAGCCCTTGGAGTCCAGTTGCATGGTCAGCTGACTGTGGTTCTCTGACTGTCAGCTGACTGACATCCCCGGTGCTGTGTTGGACAGCCTCTGGGAATGGGGTGGGGAGGACCCTGAACATCTTCAGGGCAGGCGTAACAGCACACAGCCTGCCAGCTGGTCCACCTCAGAGCAATCCATGGGCACAAGTTTTCTTCCAAATCCCTAGTATTAGGGTATGCTCTGTTTTGAATAGTATGAGCTACGAGAAATGAGCTAAGAGCTTGGCATCTTGTTTCGAATGGCTTCTTGCTGCCCAAGAGCCTGGGTCAAAATGAGTTACTGAGGACAAGAACACCTCTTCATCGCCAACATCAGCCAGATTTGTAACTTTTGGGTTCCTTTTGACATATACCCCTTATGGATATGGATAATACCCCCTTTTTAGAGGACCTGGTGAGCAAATGCAATCCATAATTGTTGAGCACTAAATCTTAAGCACTGTGTATACTCCTAAGGATGCAGTGGTCAACAAAATACACAAGTCCTTTCTCTCCCAGAGCCCACATTCTACCAGGAAGGGAGAGAAAACAAGTCGATACATGACTAAGATATTTTCGGGTCACCACAAGGCTGTAAAGACAGTTACCTGTGGGCAGTTTCTGTGTCTTCTGATGAGAAGTGTGTATTCAGGTGCTCTGCCCACACTTCAGTTGGGTTATTTATTTTCTTGCTATTGAGTTCTGAATTTCTCACGTTTGAGATATTAGCTCATCCCTTATTGGATATATGTTTTGCAAATATTTGTTCTCGTTCTGTGAGTTGTATTTTCGTTCTGCTGATGGCTTCCCTGTGCACAGCTTTGTAGTTCGGTACAATCCCGTTTGTGTGACTTGCTTTTGTTGCCTGTGCTTCTGGGGTCATATTAAAAAGCTCATTGCCTGGACCAATTTCAGGAAGCTTTTCTGCTGTGTTTCTTCTAGTAGTTTCGTTGTTTCAGATGTTACATTTAAATCTCTATTTGCTTTTGAGTGGATTTTTGTACATGGTGTACAAAGGGTCCAATTATGTGGATGTCCAGTTTTCCCAACATCATTCATGGAAGAGACTATTCTTTCTCTATTGAGTTCTTGGCATAGATACCAAAGATCAGTTAATGTCTGATTAATGTGTAGATTTATTTCTGGGCTCTCTCCTGCGTTCCATTGTTCTGTATATCTGTTTCTATGACAGTACCATTCTGCTTTAACTCATATATCTTTGCAGTAATTTTGAAATCAGGCAGTGTGAGGTCTCCAGTTTTGTTCTTTTCACTCAAGATTCTTCTGGCTATTTTGGTTCCATCTGAATTTTGGGATTGATTTTTCTATTTCTGTGCAAAGTGTCACTGGAACTTTGGTAAGATTTGCATGGAATTTGTAGGTCACTTTTGGTAATATGAACATTTTAGCAACATTAACACTTCCAGTACATGAACATGAGATAGTTTTTCATTTATTTGTGTCTTCTTCAGGTTTTTTTGTCAATGTTTTATAGTTTTCAGTGTCCATATCTTTTATCTCCTTGGTTAAATTTATTCTTAAGTGTTTTTATGCTATTGTAGATGAGACTTTTCTTGATTTTTAAAAAATAGTTTATTGTTAATGTACAGAAACACTATTAATTTTTGTAAGTCACTTTTATATCCTATAACTTTACTCAGTTTGTTTATTAGTTCTGACAGTTTTTTGGTGGAGTTTTAGGGTTTTCTAAATATGATTGTGCCATCCACAAACAGAGACTATTTTATTTCTTCCTTTCCAGTTTTATTTCTTTTCTTGCCAAGTGCTTTGGCTTGAAATTCCAATTCTATATTGATTAGAAGGAATGGGAATGGGCACCCTTGTGTTGCTGATTGTAAAGAAAAAGCTTTCAACTTTTCATCATTGAGTATGATGTTAACTGTGGGATTTTCAAAAAGTTCATGGAAAATGCATATTATGAAAAAACTCTGCATGGGTTTAAAATCATTTTTTGTACCAAAGTAAACTTATACTCACTTGTTATAACATGTCTGAACAGGATCTAGTTTGAGGGAATAAGAATGATAAGACATTACTTTGAAAAAAAAAAAAGCCTCTATTAAAGGAACATGAATTCTGCTAAAATTGTAGCAAGAACAAACATCAAACTTATGATGAAGCTTGGGCGGAAATGGTGAAATCGCTGATGCTTTATGAAAATTACATGGGTACAGCCCCTACCAAAGAAACCAGCAGTTTACAAATGGAGAGTTTATTTTATAAAGGGACAAGGCAATGTTGAAGATGAAGCCCACGACGGGAGATCATTCACATTAATTGCGAGGGAAAAGTTAGTTTATTTGTGCCCTAATTGAAGAGGACCAACAATTAACAGTACAAACAATAGTCAACACCATAGACATCTCAACTGGTTCAGCTCATTCAATTCTGTCTAAAAAATTAAAGTTGAGCAAACTTTCCACTCATGGATCCCAAAATCAACAGAGACTTTAAGCGGGATCAAGATCCTAAAGCATTTCTGAAAGAATTGTAGCAGGAGATGAAATGTAGCTTTACCAGTATGCTCCTGAAGACAGACAGCAACCAAAGCAATGGCTACCAAGAGGCGGAAGTGATCTAGTCAAAAGCAAAGGACCAGTCAAGAGCAAAGGTCATAGCAATAGTTTCTTTCTAATGCTCAAGACATTTTGCTTGCTGATGTCTTCTGCTTTTTCCTTAGTCTAGCTACAGGTGTATCAATTTTGTTTATCTTTTTCAAAAACTAACTCTTAGTTTTATTGATTTCTTAAATTTGTTTTTATAATTTCTATTTCATTTATTTCTGCTCTGATCTTTATATTTCTTTCCTTCTGCTGACTTTGAGCTTAGTTTCTTCTTCTTTTTCTAGTTCCTTAAGGTGTAGGGTTAGGTTGTTTGAGACCTTTCTTCTTTCTTAATATAGGCATTTATAACTATAAGTGTCCCTCTTAGAACTGCTTTTCCTGTATTTTCTAAGTTTGATATGATGTGCTTTTACTTCCATTTGTCCTGAGACTTTTAATTCCCTTTGATTTTTTCTTTGATGCATTGGTTGTTCAAAAGTGTGTTGTTTACATTTCACATATTTGAGGCCAGGCACGGTGGCTCATGCCTGTAATCCCAGCACTTTGGGAGGCCGAGGAGGCGGATCATGAGGTCAAGAGATCGAGACCATTCTGGCCAACATGGTGAAACCCCGTCTCTACTAAAAAAATACAAAAATTAGCTGGACATGGTGGCATGCACCTGTAGTCCCACCTACTCGGGAGGCTGAAACAGAAGAATTGCTTGAACTCAGGAGGTGGAGGTTGCAGTGAGCCAAGATCACACCATTGCACTCCAGGCTGGCAACTGGTGACAGAGCGAGACTCTGTCTCCAAAAAAAAAAAAGTCACGTATTTGTGAATTTTCCAATTTACTTCTGTTATTTGTATCTAGTTTTATACTGTTGTGGTCAGAAAAGATGCTTGATGTGATTTCAATCTTTTGAATTTATAAACACTTGCTTCATAGCCTAACATATGCTCTGTCCTGAATAGCATTCCATGTGTGCTTGCAGAGCATGTATATTCTACTGCTATGGGATGAAATGTTCTATATATGTCTGTTACACCCATTTGTTCTGTAATACTGTTCAAATCCTCTGTTTCCTTATTTATTTTCTGTCCTGGTGAGCTGTATCCATTATTGAAAATTGGGTATTGTGATTTCATACTATTATTCTATTGCTTCATTTCTGTTAATATTTGCTTTATCTATCTAGGTGTTTTGATTTAGGGTGCATATATATTTACAATTGTTATGTCTCTTGATGAATTGACTTCTTTACCATTATATAATGACCTTGTCTCCTGTGATAATCTTTGACTTAAAGTCCATTTTTTCTGATGTAAGTATACTCAGTCCCTCTCTCTTTTGGTTACCATTTGCATGGAACATCTTTTCCCATCCCTTCACTTTCAGCCTATGTGTGTTACTAAAACTAAAATGAGTCTCTTGTTGGCAGCATACAGTTGAATCTTGTTTTTAAAATTCATTTAGCCACTCTGTCTTTTAATTAGAGAATTTGATCCATTTACATTTAATGTAATTGTTGATAGGTAAGGATTTACTGCTGCCATTCTGTAAATGGTAATTTTGTAGGGTTTTGTTGTTGTTCCATTCTTCCTCTTCACTGTCTTTTTTTGTGATTTAGTGTGGGTTCATATCTTGGTTTTTGTTTGTTCGTTTGTTTTGTTTCTATAGTGGTATGTTTTCGTTCTTTTCTTTGCATCTTGTATATATTTTTTTTTCTTTTTAGCTACCATGGGGTTTACATAAAACATAACAGTCTAACTTAAGCTGATAAATGACTTCACTTTCACCATATACAAAAACTCTACACTTCAATTTATCTTATACCACATTCTATGTTATTGATGTCACAATTTACATATTTAATGTAATATGTATCCATTAACAAATTGTCATAGCTATAGCTATTTTTAATACCTTTGTCTTTCAACTTTTATACTAGAGTTAAAAGTGATTTATGTACCACCATTACATTACTACAGTATTGTGAGTTTGACTATCTTCTTTCTTTCATGGTGAGTTTTATATTTTCATATGTCTCCTTGTTTTTTTTTGAGACGGAGTTTTGCTCTTGTTACCCAGGCTGGAGTGTAATGGCGCGATCTTGGCTCACTGCAACCTCCGCCTCCTGGGTTCAGGCAATTCTCCTGCCTCAGCCTCCCGAGTAGCCAGGATTACAGGCACGTGCCACCGTGCCCAGCTAATTTTTTGTATTTTTAGTAGAGACGGGGTTTCACCATGTTGACCAGGATGGTCTCGATCTCTTGACCTCGTGATCCACCCGCCTCAGCCTCCTAAAGTGCTGGGATTACAGGCGTGAGCCACCGCACCTGGCCAACTCCTTGTTTTTAATTAGTGTCCTTTCATTTCGAACTTGAAGAATTCCTAGCATTTCTTGTAATATAGGTCTAGTGGTGACGAAATCCTACAACTTTTCTTTGGGAAAGTTCTTATCTCTCCTTCCTTTCTGGGGGACAGACTTGTGGGGTATAGTGTTCTTGATTAGCAGTTTTATTCTTTCAGCACTTTGAATATATCATCCCACTTTCTCTTGACCTGCAAGATTTCTGCTAAGGAATATGCTCAAGTATTATGGGAGTTCCCTTGTATGTGATGAATTGCTTTTCCCTTGCTGCTTTCAAATTTTTCGCTTTGTCTTTAAGAATTTGATTATAAGGTATCTCAGTTACTATCTCTTTACACTTAATATATTTGGGATTCTTTGATATTCATGCATCTAAGTATTTATTTCCCTCTCCAGATTTGGGGGATTTTCTGTCATTATTTTTTTAAATAAGCTTTTGTCCTCTCTCTCTTTCTCTGCTCCTTCTGAAATTCCCATAATCAATGAGTATATTGGTTCACTTGATGATGTTTCTTAAGTCTCATAGGCCTTCTTCACTCTTTTTTATTCTTTGTTCTTTTGTTCCTCTGATGGGTAATTTCAAATGACATGTTTTCAAACTCACTGATTCTTCCTTCTGCTTGATTTCATCTGCTGGTGAAGCTCTCTATGGAATTTTTCAATTAGTCATTGTGATCTTTGCCTCCAGAAATTCTGTTTGGTTCTTTTTAATGGTTTATATCCCCTTGTTGTATGGTCAGTCTGACAGAAGATGAATTTAATAATCTTTCCCTCCTGGTGAAGGTTTTTTTTTCTTTCTTTCTTCTTTTTTTCCTCTTTGCCTATTTAAATTTGATGTCTCCTAGACCTAACTCAAATACCACTTCTCCTTGGACCCTTCCTTATTCTGCTATTCAGTATTATTCCCTCCCTTCTCAGTGATATCATCACCCTATGATCCTTCTTCAGTTATAGCACTGATGACATTTCATTGCATTTTCTTGAGTGTGATGCTTGGTGAACCATTCACTTCTGGAGAGGAGAGTCTGCTAGTAGCCATCTCAGATTCTTGATGTAAGCATGCTATAAATGTTTGTTTAATTAATTTTACCAAACTTCCTCTCTCTAAAGATGAACTGTTGACAGCCTTCCTATAACCAGGTACCAATCTCCCCTAAGAGGTAAAGGCAAGTTGTAACTAATAACATGTTCAAAGAGTTTCCACCAGAAACCGACTTTGAGACAAGAGTTCTAGTTCCACTAGTTTATATTGGAAGGAGACTCAAGATTCAGTGTGATAGAGTGGGGAAGGGAGATGGGGAAGGGAAGGCAGCCACCACAGGGTGGTTGATGAGTAAGTTCCTACTGTGATCTCCAGGGCTGAATAAGACACTCTGGAAGAGTGCAAAGACCATGCCTCAGATCATACCCCACCTGCTGCACAAGGACACAGAGCAATTATCTACCAACTCCTCAGCATAGGTATGTGCTGCCTATGCACAGAAGTGGCCAGAACTGCTAAAGCACTGACCCCCAGAAGTTCTGACCACTGCTGTGCATAGGCAGTGCATACCTCTGAAGCCAGAGAAAACCCTCGGGCAGAGAGTTGCAGGGGCATAGGGTGGGCAGTGCATACTGAAGAGCAAGTGCTGAATAGAATCAGCAAGGCATCCAATCCAGCACGACCATTCCAGCTTCGGCCAGCTTTGGCCGTGGGAAGTTCCTTTCTGATACTGAACCAGACCCTCTGGTCTGGATTTGCCCCTTGGGGCCACACAGGAAAAAAATCTAGATTTGATTTCAGATTCAATTTCTGTGATGGTTACCGGTTTACTCCATGTTTTCCATTTCAATCTCAGTAAAATAATTTACTGAGAAAATTATTTACTTACCTCATCTAAGTTTTCAAGTTTAATGACATTGTATTTTGGTATTTTCTTAGGTTTTCTACATCTCTATTTTAACTATAGTTATGTCTCATTTTACTCTTTTAACAAACTGTGTTTCCCAAAAAGGGCCACAGCAATATTTTCAGTCTCAAATGCTCTTTTAGAACCTTGCCACTCCTTATCGAGTGGTAGAGCATATCTCCCTTCTCCTTGAACCTGAGCAGGACTTGGTGACTGCTTTGATAAATAGAATGCAGATGCTTCTCCTCTCCCATGATGACTCTTGTTATTTCCAAAGACAATTGTTTTATTCCCTGTCATCCCAGACTTACCTTCTGATGCCAAAACCTACCATGCTATGTGCCTGTCCTTGAAAATCAACACTGGGACCATTTCTGAAGAAACAGAAGGTTTGAGAGAGCTGATTTTAAATATATCGCATCATAAATAGGAATCCTGAAAGCAGCTTCCTACATCCTCATTCTACCTCTCTACACTAATGCAAATGGAGACTTGGGCTGTCTCCAGTGACATTGTGTGATAAGGTGTTTGAGCAGCTGGTTTATGGTTCATGTTCCTTTACAGCATAGTTTTGAATAATGCAGTTAATCCTGAAGTGTTATTAAAACATCAGATTAGCCTCTGTGACAGTACAAGGTGACCTGGTCAGCTGTAGCACAGAAGCCTAAGGGCAAAAAAGAGGGCTTCCTGCTGCAACTACGCCAGGGGTCTGTCTCAAACCCTTCTCTTTCCTCTGGGAGGTGTCAGGTTTACTCACTTATTTACCTCGACTTTGTCCAATAATAAAAAAAGTTCACAGCAATGTACAGGAATACATAAATTCAAATAATGTGAGAAGCGGAAACAAAGGGGAAAGTCAGAAGTAGCCAGAGAGTGGGTCCATGCACACAGTGAGAGTCCAGAGGCCGTCTGCAAATTCATGAGGAGCACAGATTTGGATCCACACATCTTGAGGTAGGAGGAAAGGGGAGGTGCAGCCATCCAGCAAGGCACAGACATCTCTAAGAAAAAAAAGTCAAGGCAAGGGGCGAGGAAAAGAAAAATACAGGAGCTCAAGCTTGGCAATTTGAAGATCTTTCAAGTCAGGGCACTGTTTTTTAAAAAACTATTTATTGTAAATATTTCCTGGACACATGGTGTCTATATAGAGTTTTAAAACATGGGAAACGAAACTACATATTGATTAGGCATGTGTATCTAAATACACACACACACACACACACACACACGCACACACCCCTACATACATATCCCAAGTAAGTCTCCATTTGCATTTGTAGAAAGGTAGAATAAGGATACCGGAAGTTGCTCTCAGGAATTTTACTTATGATGAAATGTATTTAAAATCATCTCTCTCAAACCTGCTGTTTCTTAAAAAATGGTCCCAGTGTTGATTTTCAAGGACAGGCGGGTAGCATGGTAGGTTGTTGTGTGAGAAGGTAAGTCTGCTGGATGACAGGGAATGGTTACACACACACACACACACACACACACACTTAAAGTATAAAGATATGTGTCCACCAAATTAAAGGTGGTAGTGACTTCTAAAAGAGAGCAAGAAAGAGAGAATCAGGTTCTCATGGAGCCTTCAACTGTGTCAATAATATTTTATTTCTTATGTTGAATGATGGCTACATAGAAGTTTGCTATGCAATTCTTTGTACTTTTCTGTGAGTCGGAAATATTGCACAGTGTGAATTTTATCCTGACTGCTAGAGAGGCAAAAATGGAGGTAGTGAGACCACCAAGGAGTCTATTAATGTTGTGCTGGGCAGAAATGAAGGTAAACTGGACTAAAGTAAAAGGGGTGCAGTAATAAAGTTATAAAGTAGGCAGACTTAAGAGCGGATCTGAGGTAAAGCCGACGAGACCTGCCAATGGACTGAAGCGTGAGAAAAATAGAAGAGTTGGAACCAAGTTTCTGGCACCATAAACTACGCCAATGGCGCTGACATGTGGTACGATAGGGATGGCTTAGAGGGGACAGCTGGGGCTAGGATGGGAGGGTGTAATCAACACTAGCTCTCTTTGGATATAGAAAGTTTGGTGTGTCTAATAGACAAGCAAGTGAACATGTTGGATTGATGGTTGAATATACGAGTCTACAACCTAGAGTAATGAACCTATTGGCTGATTAAAACCTAAGAGGCATCAACACATACATTCCATTATACATGAGATTACAGGAGATCAACAGCAGAATCTGGAGAGAGAAGAGGGGCAAAGAAAGAGCTTTGGGAATTCTACCATTTAGAAACCTGGAACAGAAGCAGCAGCCAGCAAAGTAGACTAAGAAATGGGGCAATGAGGTAGAAAAACGAAAACGAAAAACAAGATGGTGTTATCTCAGAATCAGATGAAGCAGAGTGTCAAAGAAGAAGGGAGCAGTCAGTTGGACCAAATGCCACTAAGACCTCAAAGGAGGACAAAAGATTGTCAGTTTTGGGAAGATGTAGCTCTTGGTAAAAGCCTCCTTGGTGTGGATTGATGAGAATGAAAGTGTGAATGGCATGACAGGTGAAAAGGGGAGGCAAGGAATTTGAAAGGTTTGTTTGTATTCAAGTATTTCCAGAGGCTTGTTGTGACTGGGAACAGAGAAATGAGGGGAGGAGGTAGATAGCTGGACGGCAATACCAGGTGAAGAGGGTTTTATTTAAGGTAGAAGATTAAGGTATGTATGTATGAGAATAACCTAGTTGAAAGGAAAAGTTTTCATGTAGGAGAGAAAGAGGACACTTGCAGCAGGAAAATCCTTGGGAAAATGACAGATAGGATCCAGGATAGAATGCAGGGCTTAGAAAGGAGATAACACAATCTTCCATTGTAACAATGAGGTTCAAATGCAAGCATAGCAGACTGCCATGGTCTGAAAATGTCCCCAGACATTCATGTAGAAACTTAATCCCCAAAGCAACAGCATTGGGAGGTGTGGCCTCTAGGAGGTGATTGGGTCCTGAGGTCTCCTCCCTCCCGAAAGGGATTGGTTGCCCTTCTAAACGGACCTGATGGAGGGAGTCTCACCCGTTTTTGTCCTCTGACATCTTCTATGTGAGGGTCCAGGGTTCCTTCCCTCTAATGAATCAGCATTCAAGTGCTATATTGAAAGCAGAGACTGGACCCTCACCAGACACCAAACCTGCTGGCATCTTGATCTTGGACTTCCCAGGCTTCAGAACTAGAGGAAATAAATTTCTGTTCTTTAAAAATATTCCCCAGGCTCAAGTATTCTATTATAGAAGCATCAGGTCAACCAAGACACAGACCAGAGGTAGAAAGATAAGATCATTCTCACCTAATAAAATCATTTTTCTCTGTGAAGTCGAAAGTGAGGTCATAGTTGAGATTGAGAGGTGAGAGGCTATTGGAGGCTAAGGAAAGAAAAGAAGTAACAGAGCTCTTTGGGAGAATAGAAAAGTAAGTTTATTGGGGAAGAGTAGCAGGAGTATCTGAAGGTATTGAGTGCCCATTTGAAATCTAACGTCATAAATTTGAAGTTGACCTAATTTTATCCAGTAATACTTAGCTTCTTGAGTACTAACGGAGTAAGAAGAAAACTGGGTTTGACCAGGTCGTCTTTCCATGGCTAATAGTGGAAGGACGGAGGAGCAAAGCGTGTCTCCAAGGGGATGACTATACTTGCTGTCCATGTGACCTAACGAGGAGAGAGAGGGAAAGAGTGAAGGATGACGATAAAGGTAAAATCAAAGATTTAGAAGTTTGAGTAAATTTAGGTATTTTCTGCCATGAGAGAACCAGAGTAGCGAGATAGAGGTAAAGGCAATGGTGATCAGATAGTGGAATGTTTAAAGAATTAGGTTATATTTTGCTTCTTATGAAGGATAAAGTCTAGAAATGAGTGAGTGTCTGCAGTGCAGTGAGGAAAGATTGGTGATGAAGAAATAAACAAATCCACAGCGACCTACAGGGGCATACTCATAAAAAGAATTAAAATTAAAGATAAAATGCCAAATAGTCTCAACATGAGAGATGATTTCAGAGGAGTGAAGAGGAAGATGGTAGAGAGGCCAGGGGAATAGAAATATGCTAACGTTTCATTTTTATGTGGAGAGAGGACATAAACCCTGATTGACTTCAGACACTGACAGAAAAACATTTAAATGTATTTGTTCAAAAATTAAGGGTAACCAGTAGAAGATGAGAAGCAGTATATAAATGCTCAAGTCATTAAGGAGGAAAAGAATAAAAGAAAATGCAATTAATTCACTAAGAGGCAGAGTGGGGGAAGAAAACATGGTACATAGGAAACTACAGTTAGATGGCAGAAATACGTTTGTGTTTATATAAGCAGTTGCAATAAATGTAAATGGTGGGGACAGGAGGAGAGGGCTTCTGAAAGGGCTGAGAGAGAAGTTGGAAAATCCTTTCCTTAAAAAGAAACCACAAAACGGGAAAAAAAGTTGTAATAAATAATCATTTAAAGATTCTGGAGATGATTGACTAAATCATATAACAAATGGGGAGGTGCCACCTCATATTAACATGACTCAAGAAGAAATAGAAAGTTTAAATGGATTTTAAGAAGTAAATGGATAAAATTTGTAACAAAATTTTTCCCATAAATAAAAGTACAAAACTAGATGCTTCACTGATTTTGTTTTTTCTTTGAGACTGGGTTTCTCTCTGTTGTCTAGACTGGCGGGCAGGGGCATGATCATTGCTCACTGCAAACTCGAACTCCTGAGCTCCATCGATCCTCCCACCTCAGCCTTCCCAGCAGCTGGGACTACAGGAGTGTGCCATCATGGCTGGTTAATTTTTTCATTTTATTTTTGGTTTTATCTTTGAGATGGAGTCTATGTCTGTCACCAGGCTGGAGTGCAGTGGCGCAATCTCGGCTCACTGCAACCTCCACCTCCCGGGTTCAAGCAATTCTCCTGCCTCAGCCTCCCAAATAGCTGGGACTACAGGCTTGTGCCACCATGCTTGGCTAATTTTTAAAAATTTTTTTAGTGGAGATGAGGTTTGTTATGTTGCCTTGGTTGGTCTCGAACTCCTAGGCTCCAATGTTTCTCCCATCTCTGCCTCCCAAAGTGTTGGGATTACAGGTGTGAGCCACTGTGCCTGGCCAATTCACTGATTAATTCTACCAAAAACATTTAAAAAGTTAACATCAGTCTGTCATTGAATCTATAGATTTAATACAGTTTCTATCAAAATTTCAGCTGGATTATGCTTTTTTTTTGCAGAAATTTTCAAGCTGATCCTAAAATTTTTACGGAAATACAAATGACTCAGCATAACCAAAAGGATCTTTAAAAAGAACATAATTAGGCCGGGCACGGTAGCTCAAGCCTGTAATCCCAGCACTTTGGGAGACCAAGGCGGGTGGATCATGAGGTCAAGAGATCGAGACCATCCTGGTCAACAAGGTGAAACCCCATCTCTACTAAAGATACAAAAAATTAGCTGGGCATGGTGGCGCGTGCCTGTAATCCCAGCTACTCAGGAGGCTGAGGCAGGAGAATTGCCTGAACCCAGGAGGCGGAGGTTGCGGTGAGCCGAGATCGCGCCATTGCACTCCAGCCTGGGTAACAAGAGCGAAACTCCGTCTCAAAAAAAAAAAGAACATAATTAGAGGGCTTACAAGCTCCAATTTCAAAACTGACTATAAAGCTACAGTAACCAAGACAGTGTGGTACAAGCCAAAGGATGGACATAGAGAGTTGAGCAGACAAAAATAAACCTTTATATTTATGGTCGAGAAATGTGTCAAGGCAAGTCAGTAGGTAATGAATAGACTTTTAGCATATGGCACTCAGACCATTCGCTATCCACATGCAGAAAGATGATTTTAGACTGTTACCTTACACTGTAAAACAAAAGCGAACACAATGGATTGTAGATCTGTATATAAGGACTAAAGTCATAGCACTTTTAAATCATGAGAAACATCTTTTTAATTTGGCATTAGACAGATATTTCTTAAATATAATATCAAAAGAACTATCCATAAAAATGTATCAATTTGACTTCTTCACAATGAAAAATGCTTTACTTCAAAGACATCATTAAGAAAATGAAAAGACAGGCAGCAAATCACAAGAAAATATTTTTAAATCATATATCTGATAAGATACTTTGATCAAGAATATCTAAAGAACACTTACAATTTGATAATAAAAGGCAGGTCATTGTAATTTTTTTAACAGTGTTTTATAGTTTTCAGAGTATGAGTTTGTACTTATTTTGTTTAATTTATCGTTTTGTATTCTTTTTGTAAATGAATTTTTTAAATGCTTATTTTTAGATTAACTGCAAGTATTTAAAAATACAACTGACTTTTGTATATTGATCTTGTATCCTGCAACCTTGCTCTAAAAAAACTATTGGAACTATTAGTTTTACAAAGAACAGAACAACAGACACTGTGGCCTACTTGAGGGTGGAGGGAGAGGAGCAGAAAAAATAACTATTGGGTATCAGGCTTAATATCTGTGCAATGAAATAATCTGTACAACCAACCCCTGTGAAACAAGTTTCCCTGTATAATGAACCTGCACATGTGCCCCCAAACCTACAATCTAAGTTTTTTAAAAGCACCATGAAATGTTTTTTTAAAAAAGGACTATTAGTTCTAATAGTCTTTTAGTGGATTTCTTAAAATTTTATATACAAGATCATGTCATCTGCAAATAGAAATAGTTTTGTTTCTTTTTTTCTTCCAGTCTGTATGCTGTTTTGTTTGTTTGTTTCCACGATCTTCCCTAATTGTCCCGGTGAGATGCTCCAGTACAATGTTGTCTAAAAGTGGTCAGAGCAGATACTCTTGTCTTGATACTGATCTTGGAGAAAAAGTTTCAGTCTTTCATTATTACGTATTCTTAGCTGTGGGTTTTCACAGCTGCCTTTTATCAGGTTAAGGGAGTTCCCTTCTATTCCTACTGTGTGTGTGTGTGTGTGTGTGCGCACGTGCGCGTGTGTGTGTGTGCATGTGCGTGTGTGTGTTGTTGTTGTTGTTGTTTTATCATGAAAGGGTGCTGGATTTTGTCAAATGCCTTTTCTGCATCTACTAAGATGATCATGTGGTTTTTGTCCCATATTCTGTTGATATGGTATCTTACGTTCAGATTTTCAGACATTAAACCAATTTTGCATTCCCAGGATCAGTCCCACTTGGTCACGGCATATAATCCTTGTTGCCGGATCCAGTTTGCTAGTGTTTTCCTGAGGATTTGTGTCTATATTCATAAGAGATACCGATATGTAGCTTTCCTGTGATGTCTTTGTGTAGTTTTAGTGCCAGGGTAACATTGGCCTCATGGAAGAAGTTGCAAAGTGTTCAACACAATGTAAAATGGGCAAAATACTTTATTATTGACATTTTGTGGGTATAAAATGGTATTTCATGGTGATTTTAATTTCTATTTCCCTAATAACAGACTTTAGTAAAAGATGTTTAACAGCTTTTTGTACGCTTATGGGCCATTCATACGTCTTCTTTGGTAAAATACAAATTCAACTATTGTGCCTATTTTAATGCGTTATTTAGAAGATTAACATGCCAAGTGTTAACAGGGACAGAGGGAAACTAGATCTAAAATGGGGTAGCCACTTTGGGAAAAATTCTGGCCACTTCTTAAAAAGTTAAACATAACTGCGCTATACATCCAGCAATTATTCTCCAGGGTATCTATGTAAGAATAATGTAAACTCATGTCCACACAAATATTTATATGTAAATTTTCATAATAACAAGGGAGAAACAATGCTAATGTTCATCAAGCGTTAAGTAAATAAACAAGATGTGGTATACACATTCACAGGAATACTATTCAGGAATGAAAAAGGAACAAACTGCTTATACATGCTACAGCATGAGTAAACCTCAAAAACATTATGCTAAGTAAAAGAAGTCAATGCAAAACACCACATGTTATATGATTCCTTTTTGTAAAATATCCAAAAAAGGCAAATTTATAGAGACAGAAGGGAGGTTAGCAGTTGCCTAGGCCCGAGAGTGGGAATGGAAAGTAACTTCAAGTGGGTACAAGATGTATTTTTGTAGTGATAAAAATTGTTCTAAAATTTGAAGGAAGAAACAATTGCACAACTCTATGCATTTACTAAAAATCACTTAATTTTGCACATAAAGCAGGTGTATTTTAAAACTGTTCAAAATATTTTAAAAATATAAATATGTGAGACTTAGGAATTCTCTAAATATATATATGTTAATTATGAACATATATATTAATAATTAACATATATGTAATGTTATATGTTAACATAATTCTATAATGTTAATTAATGTATATGTTAATAATTCTCTAAATATATCT
Organism: Callithrix jacchus; assembly: GCF_049354715.1. Taxonomy (NCBI): domain Eukaryota; kingdom Metazoa; phylum Chordata; class Mammalia; order Primates; family Cebidae; genus Callithrix; species Callithrix jacchus. The sequence goes on from NC_133518.1 coordinate 78,810,926, forward strand.
ATATTTTAACACACACACACATATATATATGTTAAATTCACCACTTAAAGGAAATTCTCAGATTGGGATTTAAACATCCAACTATATGTTGTTGAAGATGGCACACATAAAATAATGATCTCTAATATTTACTAATCATTTACATTGTTCTCTATATTCAATCCCCACAAGTTTATGAACTAGAACTATTATTATTCTCATTTTATAGAGGAAGAACTAAGGCACAAAGAGTTCAGCTAACTTGCACAAGTCTTCTGAGCTAGGTAATGACAAAGATGAGCTTTGAATCCTACTCACAGGTTTATATGGCTTCTCTTAAGTGGGAGTGTTTCAAATAAAAAAATAGAAAAGATAATTCAAGAGAATTATAAACAAAAATAAAACGTGTTAATATCACAAAACTAAAGTCAAGGCAAAAGACATTAAAAGAGAATTATTTCATATGGATAAAAAGCCCAACTACCAAATATACATCAGACATAAACCTTTACACTTACAATATACAAAGCAAAAATGATAGAAATTCTAGGGGGGAAATCTACAAGTTTACCATCAGAGAAAAATATTTGTTTATCTCTCTGATAAATTAAGCAAAACCTTAAAGACATGGAGAATTTGGGGTTTTTAGTTTGTTTGGTCTTCTTTTGAGATGGAGTCTCGTTCTGTTGCCCAGGCTGGAGTACAGTGGCACAATCTCGGCTCACTGCAACCTTGCCTCCCAGGTTCAAGCAATTCTTTTGCCTCAGCCTCCTGAGTAGATGGGACTACAGGTGTGCGCCACCATGCCCGGCTAATTTTTGTATTTTCAGTAGAGACAGGGTTTTTCCATGTTGGCTAGGCTGGTCTCAAAATTGACCTCAAGTGATCTGCCCAACTTGGCTTCCCAAAGTGCTGGGATTATGGGTGTAAGGTACGGCACCTGGCGAACATGGGGAATTTGAATGCCCTAGTAATAAACTTTATGAGAAAAGAAAGAGAACAAGGAAGTTTTATCAAACCCACATAAAATTTCTACAAAAGTCGACCATGCATTAAGCCCCTTATACACACACTAAAGATCTCAATAACAACAACAAAAAAAATCCCAAAGCAGAAATTACAGAGGCCGTATTCTCTGACCACAGCGCTATCAAATTAGAAATCAACATTTAAAGGATGGTCAAAAAATCTATTTGCTTAGGAATATTTAAACAGTCTTAAATACAATTTTTGGATGAGAGGAAGAATTAACATAGGAATTATTACTATTTAAAAGTGAACAAACATGAGAATACCACACATCAAAAGCAGCTCTCAAAGGAAAATGTACAGCTTTAAATGCATATTTTAGAAAACGGAAACTCTTAAAAATAAATGAACTGGGCCTAATACCCAGAAAATTATATAAAAGATCTACAGAATAGTTCCAAAGAAGTAGGGAAATTTAATAATGATAAAAGAAGAAATTAACAGGCTAGAAAACAAAAGAGAATAATCAATAAACTTGTTCTTTTAACAGACCAACAAACAAATAAACCTCTGGTAAATCTGGTCAAGGAAACAAAATTAGAAGACAGGAACAATATTAATGACAAAAATGGAGGATAAGTCAAGTAAAGAGGAGATTTTTAGAAATTAAGACACCACATGTATAAAACAGAATTACAGCATATTTGAAAATCTGTATGTAATGGATGATTTCCTGGGGAAAAATAAATGTTAAAAATTAATTCAATGAGAGGCAAAACCTGAACAGATAGATATTGACTGAAGAAAAAGAAAAGGTAGCTAAATAACTTCCCTAGAGCAGGCACCAAGTTGGGATGATTTAAAAACAAATTATGCCAAACCTTAGAAATACATCCACCGTCTGTTCTGGCAATGCTGTTTCTAGGAATCCTAAAGAAATGCTCTAAGAGTTATGCACAAAAATGTTCCTGCTTTATTTTAGTTTTTTGGATTTTTCAGAGACAGGGTCTTGTTCTATCATCCAGACTGGAGTGCAGGCATGTTTACAGCCCACAGCAGCCTCAGACTCCTGGGCTCAAACAATCCTCCTGGCCCTGAGTAGCTGGAACTACGCATGAGCACCATCATGACTGGCTAATTTTTATTATTTTATTTTTATTGTTTTGTAGAGATGGGGTCTTGCTAAGTTGCCCAGGGTGGTCTTGAACTCTTGGCCTCAAGTGATCCTCCTGCCTCGGTGTCCCAGATTGCTGGGATTAGAGGCATGAGCCATTACTCCTGGCCTCTTGCTTTGAGATTTGCAATAGCAAAGAAGTGGAAGCAATCTGCATTCCTATCAAAAATGGAGTATTTAATAGAGTGTGGATAATTATATGAAAGAATACTATGCAGCCTTTGTATTCAACCTCTATGTATAAACACAGAAAGATCTTAAAAACATATCAGTTGGTAAAAAATAAATCAAATTTAAAAACAATCCTATAATGTTTTATTTAAAAAGTAGATCTGTAAATATATATCCATTTTTGTAGAGGGGGGCTGCGAGGATGCTCACTAGCTGCTTCTTCGAAGGTGGGCTTGGGTGCCACGGCCCGAGTGGGAGGCGGCATGTGGAGAATCCAGTCATTCCTCAGTATTGCCAGGATGCTCAGGTCCCTGCTATAAAATGGGGAATTATTTGCATATGACCTATGTACATCCTCCTGTGTACTTAAAATTTTCTCTACTTACAATACGTGATACAAGGTAAGTGCTATCTAAATAGTTGTTGTAGTGTATTTCCTATTTGTCCTATTTTTTATATATTTTTTATTAGTTTCTTTTTTTCAAAATTTTTGATCTGCAGTTGGTTGAATACAGGATGCATATCCCACAGAGTTGGAGGGCGGGCTGACTGTATACCAGGTATTGCTTGTGTAAGTAACTATAAAAATGAAATGAAGCGTTCAAGTGGAGGACAGAGACTTCCCACAAGACAACTTTTAATACTCGTTCCAGATCTGAAATTCTATGACTCAGCCCTGTCATGGAGCCTTCCAGACCAGACATTACAAAGCCAACAGCTGTTTACATTTAGCATTCTGTCCCCTGGCTGGGCCAGAGCAAATTACTACTTTTCATGTTCTGCCCTGCAAGCGAGAAGGCATTGGCATCTCGGAGCAGATTCACTCCAAAGACTCTTTTCCTCTTTCTGCCACTGCTCCCACTTGGCCCCTTAAACTCCAAAAGTTAAGCACTCTCGTGGTAAGACTCAGTGGCCGTCATGTAAAATGTTAAGTTCCCTTCTGCCTGAAACTCAAAACCCTGTTTGCTGTTTTGCACAGACTAGGGCTGAAGGAGCCACCGACCTGCCCCTAGGGGAAAGGAGGGGCTGAAGGAGCCACCGACCTGCCCCTAGGGGAAAGAAGGGGCTGAAGGAGCCACCGACCTGCCCCTAGGGGAAAGAAGGGGCTGAAGGAGCCACCGACCTGCCCCTAGGGGAAAGAAGGGGCTGGAGCTACAAACCTGCCTGCTGGACTCAGCTCTGGATTCACTGGCAGTATCAGCCTCTCCTCCAGGCCGTCCCTGATTCTCTCTAGTTGAGTGACCTATGAGCCTGAGCCTTGGCTCCACTCCCTAAGGCTTTGTGCTTCTATTGACCATTTCCAAGGAGCGCCACTCCTCGTCACTCAGTGGAGCTATGGCGTGAACATCAGCCACACAGGTACCGATAGCTCATTCTTGCTTCAACGCAGGCTATCCCATAGCTTAGTAGCTTAAAGCCACCATTTATTTAGCTCACTCTTCTGAGGGTCATCTGTGAGGCAGAACTCAGTTAGGTGATCATTCTGGTGTCCGCTGGGCTCCCTCATGAGCCTGCAGACAATGCAGGTCATTCGGGTGGCTATTCTATCAGCTTTGCTATCACTAGGTGACAGGGTGGCGGGGACACATGTCTCTCATTCTCCAGCAGGCTAGCCCAGTCGTGTTCGCATGATGGTGGCACCTGTGCGAGGGGGTCAACAGGCCATTTCCAGGCATCAAATACTCAAGACAAAGATGCAACCCCACCCTGTCATTTACCTTCCTGCTAAATGTCTCAAGACAAGTTTGCAGTTGTCAGAGATTGTTCCAAGTTCCATGAATTCCATTGCTTTACCTCACCAGAGATCATCTACTTCAGCCTCTCTGTGCCCAGACTCCGGTAGGGATTACGTACCTCTGGGAGGCTAGGAACGGCTTAGAGGAATCAAAACTAACCTTTATTCAGACTCAGGTAATAGCAGCCACTCTAGTTATCCACGTGCACTATGATGGGGATTTTATTTCTTGGGAGAGTTCAGGATCAGGAGTTCCTTGAAGGAGATGGAAGAAATAGAGTTAAAAACCTGAGACCTGCAAATAGGAACTGCCCACAAAGGCTGGATATTAACATTCAGGGCACCTTCCGGGTTGGTGGCCTTAACTTTGTGACTAAATCCAAAAACCCGCAGGTTCTAAGATACCCGATGAAGCAAAATACAGATCTGCCCACGGGATATATCATGGCAGCTCTTTTCTCTCCCCAAACACCATCTGCCCGATGTCCCTCAGAAAGTAGGGAGGGAAAGATGATGCCGAGGATGGCCTTTGCTGGCTGGCATCTCTGGTTTTAAACCCAGAGTGTCACCTACATGATCTGCCTCCAACCCTAAGAATTCATGTGCTCTGGATGCTCATGGTCTAATTAGGAGCTACAAAGAGATATTCCAGTATTTGTAATGCAAAAAGGTAATTTCTATAATGAAGTATGAACAGAATAGGAACAAGGAGGAGCTGGGCCAGTCATCAAGTAGAAGAGAGAATAAAGATTCAGAGGAGGAAGAGCTGGACTGATTCTCAGGGGGGCATGCACGTCAGCATTACGCGTGCATCATGTCAGGTGGGGAAGTGGACATGGACTGGGGGTGGCGGCAGAAATGCGGCTAGAAAAATCAGCACTGCTCAGATCAAGAAGGGTCTTTGGCCAGACGCAGTGGCTCACGCCTGTCATCCCAGTACTCTGGGAGGCTGATGCGGGTGGATTACCTGAGGTCAGGAGTTTGAGACCAGCCTGGAAACCTCATATCTACTAAAAATGCAAAAATTAGCCAAGCATGGTAGCAGACACCTGTAATCCCAGCTACTTGGGAGGCTTATGAGGGAGAATTGCTTGAACCCAGGAGATGGAGGCTGCAGTGAGCTGAGATCACACCACTGTACTCCAGCCTGGGCAACAGAGCAAGACCCTGTCTCAAAAAAAAAAAGGGGGGGGTCTTCACAGTCATGCTAAGCAGTTAAGAGTTTTTCCAAAGGAAATAGGGAGCCATTAAGCAATTAAAGCAGAGTAGATGTCATTATCTTTTCATTTAAAAAGTACTACTCACTGGGTGAAAGAAAGGCACTCAAAACATCATTGTAACTAGCCAGTCAAAACAAGGTTCAATTCCAACGAAGAGAGAGAGGGAAAGAACAGACCTGAGAGGGGGAGAGAGAGGGAAAGAACAGACGCGAGAGGAGGAGAGAGAGGGAAAGAACAGACGCGAGAGGGGGAGAGAGAGGGAAAGAACAGACGCGAGAGGGGGAGAGAGAGGGAAAAAACAGACGCGAGAGGGGGAGAGAGAGGGAAAGAACAGACGTGAGAGGGGGAGAGACAGGGAAAGAACAGACGCGAGAGGAGGAGAGAGAGGGAAAGAACAGACGTGAGAGGGGGAGAGAGAGGGAAAGAACAGACGTGAGAGGGGGAGAGACAGGGAAAGAACAGACGCGAGAGGAGGAGAGAGAGGGAAAGAACAGACGTGAGAGGGGGAGAGAGAGGGAAAGAACAGACGTGAGAGGAGGAGAGAGAGGGAAAGAACAGACGTGAGAGGAGGAGAGAGAGGGAAAGAACAGATGCGAGAGAAGCCCAGCAATAATACATGGGCTTTCGTGGCCGGTTAGATATAAAGTAGAAGAGAAACGCGGAAAAAAGAATGTCACCAAAACTTTTAATGACATTTTTACTTGGGGCACTGTGCAGGTGATAGTGTCCTTGGCTAGGTTAAGGAGTACCGGAGGAGGAGGAGGTGTTGGGGCAGGTTGGGATGGAGACAGCGAAGGATAAGATCTGACTGGCAAACCGAGTTTGGCCTCTGTGGAAGGGTCATCAAGCTGAAAGCAGAGGCCTTTGTCCCCTGGTTCTGGGGCATAGGGGAAGCAGCCTGGGATCCCAGCAGGGTTTTAGTTAAGCTGAAGCAGAGGCAGGCTATGGAGCAAGAAAGAAAACTGCCAAGAACCAAGCCCCCGGGAACAAAACACTTAACGGGGCCAGAGGAAATGGGAGCTGGGATGGAAACAGAGCCGCGCGGGGAGTGGCCGGGCAGTGTCATCTGGAAGATGCGCCTGAAAGCACTCGCTGTGTTAGCCACATGGAGGTCACTGGTGACGTCAGCGGGAGCTTTCATAGTCAGACAGGGCTCTGTTCCAGGGAGCCAGGAGCAGGAGAGGGTCAGAGGGGAAGAGAGCTGGGAGAGATGACACTTCAGGAATACGGTGTCAATGTAATGAAGATATGTGACATTAGGTGGAGGAGCATACAGAGTCTAGGAAGGGCTTTGCTTTAAAGGAGATTTAATTCTGCTTAAATGTCATTGGGAAAGTGGGAATAGTGACACTGCCCTCTTGTAAGGATCAAACTGCACATGCAAGTGAGGTGTTCAGCAAGGTGCCTGAACATATTTAGTGTCCGATAAATAGTGGCTATAATGTCATTAATAATAACAGTTGTATGTAAACCCAGCAGAAGGCAGGTTTAGGACAGAACTCACAAAAGGAACAATGACAGCATAAAGAGGCGGGAAAGGAAGGGGACCTGAAGGCAGGTGAATAAACTGTGCATAAAGAAAATGAGATTCATCTATTCAACAACGTGTGTCAAGCATTTACTTTACCAGGTGCTGGGGAAATACAAGAGAACAAGAGAAACACTGCTTCTGCCCTCCAAGGGCTCACACAGCCCAGCAAAAGAGACGCACAGTAAATCAGTCATTCCAGTGTGGTGGAATGCAGCTGAACTCGGGGTTCAGTAGAAACCCGGGAGGAGACCCTAACCCACCTTGGCCAGCAGAGGCGAGGGCGCCGGGAAAGATTCTGGAAGAAGTGGTGTCTAGCCTTAGACCTGACTTCCCTAGACAGCAGACAGGCAGCAGGGAAGGGAAAGAGGAGGAGGGAAGTACAGGAGGGAAGAGGAGGAGACGACATGCAATAGGATCTCCATAAATCGGGATGGAAGTGAAGAAATTCATGCTAGAAGCTCCTTTTCTTCTCTAATGTAACAAGCTGTTCTCTGAGACCTGCGAATGGGCTTGGAACAGCTGCAACGGAAGGGCAGAAGAAACAGGGCTCGTGATATATATGCCGAGCAGTACTGAAGGTATGGGTGGGACTGTTGTGACTGCCCCGGGAAGCACTGAAAGGCTGGAGAAGAGTGGAGGGCGATGAGGTCGCAGGGTGCTGCTGCAGCTGCGGGGCGGGGAGAGGAGGGTGCTGGAAAACCGAGGATGATGAGGAGGACAGTGAAGGCAGGAGGGGCCGGCTGATGAGTCCCGAATAGAGAGGACACATGCAGATGGAAGCACAGTGGAGTCACAGAGTAAGTGTGGGAGAAATCAGAGACTGAGAAGCCGAGGATGGTGAAGAGGCTGAGCCCAGAGAGGCAGGTGGAGTCAACAGCAGCCCTGGGGATGTCAGAGTCCAGCAGGTGCCACAGGCATGGAAGAGTGGAGGGGGAAGGCCGTGAGAACTGAGCAGATGGAGGAGCTGTGGGGTGTTAGCAGGTCCGCCCAGGAGTGCCTGGGATGCAGGCAGCAATGGGATGGAGCAGAAGGGAGTGGTCCAGTCTCCATCACCTCTGATGAATATGAAGGCGGGACCAGGCTTGCGGTTGGACAGTATGGGGCTGGGAACTGAGGCTCAGCTGGCTGAAGGACAAGGGCAACCCATTCTGCATTTACAGCTGTTTTCTCCCGTAGTTCCCATAAGCACATATGAGATCTTGTGCCCCGACTTTTTCCATTTAAAAAATACAGTCTGTGAATCTGCAGAGTGACCTATTTTCTTCCATGTCCAAATTACATTCACATGTTCACCTCGGGGCTGTTCCTTTGTTGCCAAGTGGGCAAGGCTGGCGAGTACAATTGACCACCTGATTAGGGCATCATGCTTTGTTTCTAACACTGTTGTTCGTTGACTTTCAATCCTTCAGACCTAGAGGTTTTCCTCCCACCTCATCAACTAGCCAAGCGAATCAGCACGTAGAGAATGGTCCATGAGCTGATGCGGAAGGGTCTGCGGGGATGCTTGGTGAGGGTCCTGATGCGGCCTTGCAGGGATCATGAAAGGCTTTTGGTGCCCTAAGGTCCTGTCGGCCTCCCTCATTTCCCTCACTGCCCGGCCCAGGCGCAAGGGCACATGAGACATTAACCACATAAAAGCCAGGCAGATGTGGAGCCTGAAGGAAAGGCCATGTTTTGCTGTGCTCTTTGGCATCGTAGAGATGGGAAAAATGCACGGGCCTTAAATTGGATTCATAAGGGAAACTATGACTCAAAAGCTTGGAAGGCACATCTTCAGACTTCTCATGAGCATCAGATTGTGAGTGAGGGTGAATGAGTATGCAAAAGGAGAAGCGGGCTGTGAAGCAGGTTCTGTCCTGGCAGATGCCCCAAAGAAGCTCCCCCCACCTCAAAAGATGCCCCAGGCACCAGCTCTCTGACTTAGGCAGGCTTGGCTCCTCGGTCTCCTAGCCCCGTTTGTTTCCAAGGTAACAAAGTCCCTGTTAAGTTGAGCACTGGCCGGGGAGTTGTGCTTCCCTGGAATAAATGAACACACAGCAGAGAGAAATGGCTACAGGCCCAACTGAACGGCTGCTTGGACCCTGAAAGGCCACGGGCGGAGTGGCCCCTCTGTACCTGCAGAGGCCCCGTCGTACTTTTCGTTGGCTGAAGACTAGCCACTGACAGGAAGAACGGCCCTGGGGGAGATAGTTGGGACTGGGATGAGGGTTTAGACACAGGTAATGTATTAAGGGTGTGCTCACAGGCAAGGTTAGTACCGGAAAGAAGGAAGCAGGACACGTGGTGGTTTTGGGGAAAATCCTTCAGAGGGTAGCTTCAGCCTGCTCCCCTAGGGACGCCCTGGCATGTAAGCTCCCTCCCACCTTGCTCCTCCGTGCCCAGCCTCAGGGAAGGGTGCTGGCACTCCAGTTGGGCATCGGTCAGTAGTTACCCTTGGGGACGTACACTCCCTGGCACTGCCAGCGCCTCACAAGCAGACAGGCTCCAGGACTTGGAGGGCAGTGCTCCACTATTGGAAGCAACAATTCACCAAAGCCAGGGAGAGAGAGACACAGATCAGATAAAGGGACTTGAATGAATCTGGGCAGACACAACACTCACTTCAGTTACAAATCCCTGCCTGTAAAGGGGAAGGAATGATCCGCAGAAACACTTGGACTTGAACACCAGTTTCCTCTGTGGAACCTCAGTCTGCCGAGGAGCACCTAAGGAGCTGCTCCAACGGGGAGGAGGGCGGAGGAGGGCGGAGGAGGGGCTGAGCATGCAGCATCACCAAGGAGAGCGGCCTCTCTTTCCGTTCTTTGTCTTATTGCCTTCTTTAAAGGAAGGCTTCCCCTGCTGAAAAGAAGTTTGCAAAAACATCCTGCAATAGCTCTGTATCCCCTCACAGGTAGGGTGGGCAGAGCAAATAAAGATGGTAAATCAGTGTGGTGGTCCTTGGGAGGAGTCATCTACCCTACCTGGGATAGCACCAATCCCAGCCCTTGGGGACCACCCCTGCTACCCCCAGGTCCTGCACCAAGCCGGAGACTCTGAGCCCTCAACAGCTCTGCCTACACTCACAGAATTCTGTGGGAGGCCCTAAAAATAAATATGCAGGGAAGATATTTCACTTTTCAGTGCGCCACAATGAGCTGGTGCCCAGACATAGATAAGGGACAGAGCCAGAAAGGAGGGCGCTTTGGCAGCTTGTAAATAAAGCCCTTGGAAATGAAAAATGCAGCCTCCTAGGTACAAAGAGGAGGACCACAGGGAGGTCTGTGGTCCCGGGGAAGCCTTGCTCTCCATCCGGTTAAACAGGTTGCTGAAAAATTGCGTTAAGTTCACTCCAGGAGAAAAGGTACAAACTGAAAGAGTTACTGAAGGAAAGAAGACCCTGGATTCCTAACTGCAATTACTCGAATACTGTGAGCCAGGCAGCCCTCTTGATCACTGGTCCTTGTGGAAAGTGGGGAAGGAAAGACATAATTAACGGAAGTGGAAGACGACCCCGGGAAATAAAACCAGGGAACCCAAAGAAGGAAGTGTTTAATGCTGGCCACTGAAACTCCACAGCGCCCCATGATTGCCTGCGAAGCTACCATGTGCGTTAGAGAGAAAAACTCTGTCCACGCTCAGGTGGCATGGGAAGTTATGGACACGCTGTGAAGAAATGCCCTACAGCAGAAGCACAGACTGGCTGGCTGGGCTCACTGGTGTTAGCTGTCAACGTCATAAATTTGAGAAGTTTCTCATAAGAATCCTACCTTTTGATTTATTTCTTTTTCTGAAAATTGACCTTGACGATGCTGGGCCCAGGATCCTGAAGGTGATGGTGAGGGGTAGCTGGGCAGTCCCTTGTCCTCTCCAGATGGGGACACTTTCACAATGTCTGCCCCGCACTGACCTTGCAGCATGTACTTACACAGAACTCACAATGAAGTCGTCTTGCTTGAGCAGAGAGGAAAACTAACTCTGCTGTTGACACTGGGATTTCTTTGCTTTCACTATCTTCGTCCCATTCAGAATATACCCGTCTCTTCATATCAGGCCCTGTAATTATGCACTTAACCCGACTAAATACAAGTCACGTCTGATTGTAGTAAGAATGCAAACGCTACACCCTCAGTGAACCCGGAGGGACAAGTGAACAGCCTTGAAGGATAGTCCGTTTCTGGGGAGAAAATAGTGTTACTGCCATTGGATGAGCACAATAGAAAGCGTGTGTTATTTTCCTTAATCCACACAATAGCCTTATAAGGCGGGTCACGTTACCAGCCCCGTTTTACAGGTGAGGGAACTGTTTCACATGTTTTAGTCAGGATCTGAAAAACGAGTTTTGCTGTATTTTGGGATCAAAATAGTCAAACTAAGATTTGAAAAAGGGCTGAGAATCGTGTTTATCAGTGTGTCTCACTGCAGGATGGAGTGGCGGCTGCATCTAGGAGGCCGGAAAGGTACGTGAGGTCTGAGCAGGGAAGCTGATCCAGACAGAGTAGCACATCCCAACCCAGGGAGAGAGTGGGGTGACCATGTTTCCTAGACCAGAACTGAAGGCAGTTGAGAACTTGGGAGCCTGTCTTTTTTGTTTTGAGACAAGGTCTCACTCTGTTGCTCAGGCTGGAGTTCAGCGGCGCCATCTCAGCTCAGCACACCTCTGCCACCCAGGCTCAAGTGATTCTCCTGCCTCAGCCTCCCAGGTAGCTGGGATTACAGACATACACCACCATGCCCAGCTTATTTTTTTATTTTTAGTAGAGATGGGGTTTCACCATGTTGGCCAGGCTGGTCTTGAACTTCTGACCTCAATGATCCATCCGCTTTGGCCTCCCAAAGTGCTGGGATTCCTGGTGTGAGCCACTGCACCCAGCCCGTTGGGGAGCATATTTATAAGGGCAGTACATTGGGAAATAAGAATCAGCACTGGTAAAAACTGACTTTATGATGGGCAGGGTGCCAAGGTCCAAGCCTGATGCTCAGATAAGAGCAATAGCTAATATTTATTCCATTGACTTTCCTGTGTCCCAGGCAGAGTGCTGAACATGCCACAAGTACTAAGTCTATCCTATGAAGTACTATTATTATTATCCTTGTTGTGTAGATGGGGAAACTGAGGTGCAAAGAGAGGTTAAGTAACTTATCCAGCATCATAGTAATCTCAGCACGCAGGAGCTGAAATTCAACGTCACCAGTTGTTTCTAGAGTTCATAACTATAAACCCTACATTTACTACCTCCGTTGGCCAAGGGACAGTCAGGCAAACACAAGACAAAGGTTTAGGTGAAGGAATCTCTTAAGGAGGCAGCAGTAGGTGTCAGGAGCCAAAGCCTGGACAAACAGGGTCAGGGGCCCCGTGCTGGGAGGCCAATCTCAAAGGCAGAAATCCCTCATGAAGCCCAGACCTCTTGGGGGTGTGAGAAATGCAGGCTTCCCATCCCGTAGAGCAACGGCCCCGACCTTTTTGGCCCCAGGGACTGGTTTCCTGGAAGACAATTTTTCCACAATGGGGGAGGGGGGTGTTTTTAGGATGAAACTGTTCCGCTTCAGATCATCAGGCTTTAGATTCTCATCAAGAGTGTGCAAGGTAGAGCCCTCGCCTACACAGTTCACAGTCGGGTTCCTGCTGCCATGAGAGTCTGATGCGCCACTGATGTGACAGAAGGTGGGGCTTGGGCAGCGATGCTCACCTCCCATTGTGCAGCCCAGTTCCTAACAGGCCGCAGACTGGTAGTGGTCGGTGGCCCAGGGGTTGGGGACTCCTGCTGTAGGGGAAAGGTTATTGTTTCAGCCACTTGAGAGGGCAATTTACCTGGAGTCTGATTCATAATGGGCATCCTTGGAGCCAGAAATCACTACTCCCAGTATTTACCCTGAAGGAGCCCTTGTCAGCTCCTGCTGTGGAAGGAAGGCACAGAGTCCTCTTCACGGCTGATGATCACTAAATGGTTCATAATAGCAAAGAAGGAAGTGTCCCTCGGGAGGGGAATGTCCAGGTCAATCGTAATAAACCCACTCAGGGGAACATGCTCCAACAAAAAACGCACACACCTCACATGAACAGCATCCGGGGCCCCAGAGGCAGCCACCGACCTGTGCCACTCAGACTTCCCTCAAGAGAGGAGCTGCCCCTCAGCTGCAAGGCGTGCAGTGAGCTAAGTCTCCAGCTGCAGAGCTTTGGGGATTCACTGCCGCATTTGCTCCGAGGCCACACTTTCCTGGAAGTCTCCCAGCAGGTGACTGAGCGTGGCTGCGGAGCTGCAGCTTGGCCATTCTGCCCAGTGGCCCGAGGGCAAGGTCAACTCTGAGCTCCCATTGGGCAGGTGAGACTCAGAGGCCTCACACACAAACATATATTTTTCTATGCATTCACATAGATGTGGTCAAATGCCCTGCCCCTGAGCTCTGCCCCCTGCATTCATACAAATGGGTAGGTATACACTGAAAAGTTCTGAGAACAGCCCAAGTAAACAATAACCGTGGTTATTTCCTGAGGTGGGGAAAAGTTTGGGAATGATGCATTAAGATTCTCCCTATTGCTTTAATGTTCTTTTTACAAGGAGAATGCTTTTAAGCATTATACTTAAGTAACTAAAAACTTTTAAAATGTACACCAGCCTTTGGGAATCCAGGTCCCCTGGACCAAGACTGAGTTTACTCAAGGAGGATCCCAGCATCTCTGCTTAACTCAGGGGTCCCCCAGAGTGGAGCCTGAGGCCCTTCAGAAGTGTGGCACCCCACAGGGGTCAGCCAGCCCTCAACCCACTCCCTGCCTCTGCTGGATAGCCAACAGCCACAGAGATGCATCCAGAAGGAGAAAGATCTTTCTGTCCAGAAAGATCTATGGTGTGTTTTAAATTGCATGAGACTTTCCTGGCCTCCCTGGCTGCACTGTGCAGAGATGCCATAACTCCCCAGTACAGCATCTCTGAGAATTGCTCTTGTAAATCTTCCCCTCGCGTGGCATGGAGTGCTTCAGAGAACGATTCCACATCTAATCAGCTGCATGGGCATCTCATGCAGGAGGAAGCCATGTTTGTTACTTACCTGCCACATGACCTCTTTCACCTTCAAGCTGTCAGGGCCTTCTTTCTCATTCTGTCTCTGTCTCCCTCCCTGACTCCCTCACCTCTTACCCTTTGCCTCCTTCCCTCCTCCTTCCCCCTTCCCCTCCATGTCCTTAAAGAGAGAGCAGGCTAGGTGGGGAGGAGCCCCAGAGGCTGGGCACAGGCTGGAAGCCTCCTCCTTGCACTGCCGGCCTGCGTCATGGTCACTCCACCAGGCTGGGTCAGAAGTCTGCAATCTGGCCGTGGTGTGAATGGCTTCTCGCAGCATGCCCCAGAGGAAGAACTCCAGCTGGCTCAGTTGAGGCTACTGACGTTTAGGAAATTACTATTATTTTTATTTTTAGACACCAATAAAAATGACATCTGGGGCCAGCGCAGATAAATGTTCCATTTGTAAGAAACCAGAAGTCTGAGTGATGGCTGAGGTTGCCCAGCCAAGCATGACAAGGGAACTAGGGGGTTTTGAAGAGGAAGTTCACCCCCAACACTGCAGGGATGGAACAGAGTCCAGCTTGGAAAAACAAGGTGGAGGCAGAAGTTCTGAGAGGTCCCAGAATTGTTTTCTTTAGCCAATCTGAAACTCCCAATGCCTGGCCAAAAATATACCTTAAGTAACGTACCATCTTCCAGCCAGTGTCTACTGCGCCCCTTCGGTCTACATTCGCCAAATGCCATAGCTTTGCAAGGGTGGTACTGTCACCGCCAGTCAACTTAGGAGAAGGTGAAGTAACACACCCACAGCCACACAGAGGATGGATGTCAGCGCCAAGTTTGGCGCCCAGTTCTGTTGAAATTACAGCACTGTCTTTCCACCAGCTCTCAAAGCCAAGGTTTTCCCCTCAGTGACCCACCTGCGCCATCTAAGCCTTCAGAACATAAACAAGGGAAGGGGACAAATTATTAGCGGAGCCAGTGTCAGTCTTTGCAAACACATCTAGTACCGACTTCATGAATGGGCTTAGGTGTTGACAGGTCGTGACTGAGGTCGTTACTGAACGCGCCTCCCCACGTGCTGAAGGGATGACAGCCTGCATGGTTTAGATTCCTGCTCTACCACTTCTTAAAAAAAAATTAAAGGACCTTTTTAAAAAAAGTTTTTACCTAATGTCCTTTTTCTGTCCCGAGGTGCCACCCAGCATACCACATTACATTTAGTTGTGTCTCCTTACCTACCTCTTGCCTGTGACAGTTTCTCAGAGCTTGCTTGTCTGTGATGACCTTGAGAATTTTGAGGGGTCCTGGTCAGGTGTTTTGTAGAATGTCCCTCAGTCCCACCACTTTTTACCCAAGATATCCTACCAGAGGACAGACTTCCTGCAGTTTTCAGAGGCATCTCTCAACTTCACAACCAGAGAATAACTTTGAGATATTAGGAAAAAGGCCTTCTGATTCATTTATTTTACCAAGAAGCATTGAGCCCTTGGTACATACAAAGAAAATATCAGAGGAGGCACAAAAAAGAGGCAGGAGAAGCAGGAGCTGAGTGCTGAGTGCCGGTCGGGCTCTTCCCCACCTCCTTTGGGTCTCGGTGCCCCCCTTTGTGAAGGGGGTTGCGCCCGAGCCCAGACAGACAGATCAGTGCTTCTCAAAGTAAGGCAGAGGGACACCTGCGTTAGAATCCCAAAGGTGCTTGTTAAAATGCTGATTCCTTGCAGAGATTATCTTGGGTTTATAAAAAAAAAATAAACTAACATGCAAATGCTTGCGCTTACTTCAGAGTCCCTGAAGCAGACGTTGGTCAGGACCTGCTTGGGGGAAAATGGCAGCTGATTCCAAGGCTCAGGCAAGTTTGAGGACCACCGTAAGAGATGGCGGTGGATGGCCCCCCCATGACCTGAAGGGACATGTACAAGCCCAGGCGGATACAAAAACAGGTGAAATCGGGAGGCTCTGCACTAGATTCCAGAAGACAGGCACGATTGCTGGAGACTCAGAGGAAGAGGCTGTGATCAGATGGTTTTGTACCGTGTTAGGAAACAGGAAAGGCACAACCCGGACCTGAGGCAAGAATACATAAACAGGACGTATCAAAGACTGGTGGGGTTGGGTGGCAGCTCGTAGGTACAGATTGCGGAATCTAAAAGCCAGGGTGACTTGTAGCCGTCAACGTAGGTGCCAGGAGAACAGTGAGAAACAATCTGTAAGGCAGACCTTGCATGGTCGGGAAAGTAGAGAGATGAGTTTGCTTTTAGCCATGTTGTGCTCAAGGTCTTGATGAAATATATAAACAGACATGTCCTGCAGGAAGTAGGGAAGTTGTCAGAAGTAAGGTTGAGGATCTGCATTTGTAGCAAGGACCTCTGGGATTTTAATGCAAGCGAGTGGCCTCTGTTAAAACCCTACCCTAGAAACACCCATCTGGTGTGACCCCTTGTTCACAGGTGCAGCCCTTGGCTCACAGATGAGAAAACTGGACTGAGAGGGAGCAGGCAGGGAGGTGACCTGCCTGGCATTCATCCTTCCTCTCCTGCTTCTCTTGCACTATTTTTTGTGCCTCTTCTGATGCTTTCTTTGTACATATCAAGGGCTCGGTGCTTATCTGCAGTATGAATGAATGAATCTGAAGGCCTTTGTCCTAAATCTCAAATTCAATGATATCTCTGAAATTCAGGTGGGGTGGGGGTGTCCTACATATTCCTGGGCTTTGGGGTCCTCACAGAGCTGGGTTTGAGGTGCCCTGTCTCTCATCACCCACCAACTGAGTAGCCCTCAGCCAGGTCAATAATCCCCTCTCAGTTTCAAGTCCTTCCTCTATGAAGTGGGTGCAGGATTGACCGTCAGGGTTATGTTGAGGACTTAAAGAGAAAACATACGTAAAGTCTTCATAGCACCCTCAGAAAAATCTGTGTTAATTCACATTTGGATCAAAGTTAAAGTCAAAACCGTGAGTCAGACCTTGAAGGAAAGAGTGTGCAGTAAGAAGAGAAAATTAAGGTCTGAGCCTCGGAGGAAACAAGAGTTAGGGGACACAGAAGGAACAAAAGCCAAAAACAAAAGCTCTTGAAGCTTAGAAGAATGGCAGCAGGATTGTGCAGTGGGAGGTAACTGCTGATCTCCTAGGGAGTATTGACAGTCTCATCCCGTGGACCCAGGTTTGAATCCCTGCCTTTCCACTTACTAGCTGGGAACTGAGACTTGTTGGAACCGTATCCTCAACTCTGTATGGGTGACAATACCTACTACGTCTGGTTGTTGTGATAAACAGCTAAGACGCTGTATGTCAGTCTTATGTCCCGCAGGAGGGACGCAATGTTAACAAGTACCATAATTAACATATAAGCAAGACCGACAAGTAGTTTGCAGAAGGGATAGCAAACCGTATCCAATGCCACAAAGAGACGCAGAAAAATGAGGACTTGAGAGAAAGGTTTTAAAAACCTGGTTTTGTGATTTCAGTGAGCAGAGACAGGTAGCAGCCAGCTGGCAGGCTTCTGAAAATGAAGACAGCTGATGTGGACGGTCCTAGGGCCTCCCAAACTTCTAAAAGTCCAGTTTGCACAGAAAATTGTGTTTATACAACACACTGGGACAGACTACTGAGGCTGCTCAAAATCAGAGATCATCCCAGGAACTCCGACTGCCCCAGGCCCCGTTCTGCTGGCTTGAGGGCTGAGGGGATACATGTCCCAGCATTCTGTAAAATATTCTAGCACCATAGTACCAAAGCATACCAGCTTTATTGCCTGCCCCATACAGCCAAGAAAACAGCCACAAGATGTCTACAGCGATTACGGAAACAGTCTGTTTCATGAACTACCTACTTTAAGCAGGGATCAGCAAACTTTATACGTGGCCAGCTATTTTAAGGACTGTGGGCCACATGGTCTCTGTTGCAAGTATTCATCTTGGCTGTTTAAGTGCAAAAGCAGTCATAGACAATTCATTAATGAATGAACATGGTGTGTTCCAATGAAACTGTGTGTACAAAAACAGACAGTGAGCTGGATTTGTCCTACAGGCCATATTTTGCCAACCTCTGTCTTTGAGCTTCAAAATCTGGTAATACACTTCCACCAGAATTGCCAAACCCACAAGAATAACTAAAATTAAAAGGACTGACATTACGAAGTTTGGGTGAGGATGTGGAGAAACTGGAACGTACATACTTTGTTTATGGGGATGTAAATCAGTGCGATCACTTTGGGAAACATGGACACTATCTACTAATGCTGAACATACACAGCCCTATAACCCAGCAATTCCACCAATGGCTATAAACCCAATTAAAGTACATGCATATGTACGAACATGGCCGTAGTGGCTATAATGATCAAAAAACTAGAAACAGCCCAATGTCCAGGAGCAGTGGAATGGATAAATAAAGTTTGGTGTATTCAATACAGTGGAGTACTATGTGGGAATGGAAAAGAACACACTGCTACGTGCAACAATCTGGATTTCCCACACGGACAAATTTTTTTTTTTTTTTTTTTTTTTTGAGATGGAGTTTCACTCTTGTTACCCAGGCTGGAGTGCAATGGCGCGATCTCGGCTCACCGCAACCTCCGCCTCCTGGGTTCAGGCAATTCTCCTGCCTCAACCTCCCGAGTAGCTGGGATTACAGGCACGCGCCACCATGCCCAGCTAATTTTTGTACTTTTAGTAGAGACGAAGTTTCACCATGTTGACCAGGATGGTCTCGATCTCTTGACCTCGTGATCCACCCTCCTCGGCCTCCCAAAGTGCTGGGTTTACAGGCGTGGGCCACCGCGCCCGGCCATGAGACAAAATTTTTAACGGAGAAGCTGTTTGATTCAATAATGCAAAGTTCTTAAACAGGCAAAACCAACCAATAGTGATAGAAATAAGAAAAGTGATTGCTTTTGAGGGAAGACACCGGCTGGGATTTCTTATTCTGGGAGGGGGTTACAAGGTGCGGACATCCTCACTCAAAAGACTCATCAAGATGTACACTTAAGATTCGTGCACTTTATTTTGTTACATCTCAGTGAAAATGTTTCTTACAAGAATAAATACCCCCAAAACGCGGATAATTCTGAATCCAACACACCTGTGTACTGGGGAGCCGGCCACAGCACACCTTCCCTGCAGACCTGTGGCACTGAGTCCACCTCTGGGCACACCACACTTCCAGTCCTGAGAGGATTGGGAGGTGTAGTAAGATTTTTCTTTTCCCCAACCATGCTGGACGTTGATATTCCACGGGCTGGGTTATGAGGACTCTGATATTTCCCTCTGACAATGAAACAGCTGCTGAGTTGTACCAAGTTGGGGGTAGGGGAAGTTGTGGTTGGTAGAGGAATAAAGAGGAGGTAGGGAGTGAATTTTAGCAAATGACAACGAACACATGACTTGCTGGAAACCGACTTTGGTCCCGGTCCCCCAGTGAAGGATCCCAACTCCTGCATCCCAGGATTCCCTCTGAAGTCCGTTCTGTGAGGTGACATTATCTGCCACGATGGTAGCTAAGATGGTCACAGCACAGAGCGTGGCACCTAAGGCTCCGCTGCTTCATAGGTGTGGCCCTCAGAGGCTGGGGCTCTTACGAGACCTTTACCACACTGGCTGGGTTGTTACATTGTCTAGACGTGTCCTGGTGGGTCCTAAGGCAGCACTTACCTGCACGCCAGCTTCTTATCTAGCCCGAAGGGATACACTGGCAAGAAGTGGCTTTTTCTTGGGCCTCCAACCACACAGAGTCCTGGTTTCACTGGATAACTAGACCAGGAACAAAGTTCATATGCTGTTACTGGAAACGTCTAACAGGCGAGGCCTCAGGTCTGTGTCTTTTTCAAACATTTGGCTCCCTCGCCTCCAAGATTAATGCCTCCTGTCTTGGTGCTACCTGTTGAGACATCTGTGACCAAGTAAGTTTTCAGAGAGGTGTGGAGGGGGTTCAGGGGACACAGGAAGAGAAGCCAACCTTCACTGACCCTACCGGGTTTCAGATATTGTCCCAGATGATTCCTAGATCTCTGCTGGATCCCAGATGATTCCTAGATCTGTGCTGGATCCCAGATGATCCCTAGATCTGTGCTGGATCCCAGATGATTCCTAGATCTTTGCTGGACCCCAGATGATTCCTAGATCTTTGCTGGACCCCAGATGATTCCTAGATCTGTGCTGGATCCCAGATCCCTAGATCTGTGCTGGATCCCAGATGATTCCTAGATCTGTGCTGGATCCCAGATGATTCCTAGATCTGTGCTGGACCCCAGATGATTTCTAGATCTGTGCTGGACCCCAGATGATTCCTAGATCTGTGCTGGACAGCACAGCAGCCAGTAGCCACATGGAGCTATTTAAATTCCTAATTTCAATTAATGAAAATTAAATAAAATCTAAAATTCACTTCTTCAGTTGGTCTAGCCACATTTTGAGTGCTCAACAGTCACGTGTGGCTACTGGCTGCTGAATTGTACCGTGTAGACATAGAACATTTTTATTATTGCAGAGGTGCCCGTTGGACAGCCCTATATACAGACCTTTCCCTCTTGGTCTTTGCAACAGTCCTTTGAGGTAGTTTATCAGTTAGAATGTATTGGACTTCTGGTAGCAAAAAAACCCCAGTTGGAAATGGTTTTAATTCCTTTCTGGCTCTGAGAAGATGAAGAAAAATAAAATAATAAATATATAATTGACTTTAAAATAAATAATATTTATCTATACCTGAGAGTCCAGAAAAGAGATATTTCCGGGACCAGCACAGTCAATGAGGTTATTAAGGACCAGGGATGTTCCATCTCCATGTTTTCTGCCCTCACCAGACGTGTCTGCCTTCATGTCATCTAGTTTCCCACGTGGCTGCGAGACAGTGACCAGTGGCCATTGGGACAACGTGCTTCCTTGTGCATATCCCCTAGGAGAAAGTAAAAATACCTCTCTTCCAGTCTAATTGGACCAACTGGGAGCACATGCCCTTCTCTGAACCACAATGCCAAGGACTTTCATATATTGCTTGAGATGAATCAAGATTTCTCTTTGGAAGTAGGAGTTGGGAAAAGCTGAATGAAATGATGATTTTATTGGGAAGGAAGAATAAGGGAAATGGATGATAGGTAAATAACCAACATTATGTACTGGTGTGAGTGTTGTAACTCTCATTTCACAAACAAGAAAACTGAGGCTAAGGGAGGTTAAGTAAACTGCCCCAGGCCACAGAGGGCACATGGCCTAGAGCAGGAATTCAATCCAGGGTGTGTCATTGCCCGCGTGCCAGCCCGCCATGCAGCAGCGGGTGCATTTTATCATTCAGTAGCACACTGCTACAGTGCCAGTCAAGTGGTTATCACCTCACTCCTGATTAGCATGACAGGATGATTAGCTAATAAGGCGAAGCAGCAATGAACCTGCTCTGATCCTCTTTCTGCGTAAGCAACTTCTGGCTATCTGCTGTGGAGGACACATGAGGCTGCGTTTCCCCTCCCAACCTTTCCTTTTATGTTAAATATATGATTTTTATCCTCAGAAGGGGGATTATCTCAGAGCCGAATTGGCAAGGTTAAACACTATCTATAAAACACATTCAGCTGTGCCATGAAATGAATTACATAATATATCAGTCATCTACCTGGCTTTCAAAAACCTGCAAATGCATTTCTGTTCAGTATGGGTGAGTATTTTATATTTTGCCTCCCTTCCAATGAAGGTAAAAATGACCTTGGTTCTTAGGAAGTGAAGATATATTGAACGGGTTAGGATCAACAGAGTTCCATTTCATTTAGTCTCCACTAAAATTGCAAGGAGTGAAAATAGAGATGGAATTTATTTTACCATATATTGCCTCATTTGAACTTTAGTAAGGCATTAGCTTCTAAAGAAAACCCTCCCTCTTCCGTAATCTCTTATTGATGGCATGTTAAGGAAATTGCCTTGACTTTATTGATTCTGAGCTGTGAGGTACCATGTACCCGCCGGCGTGTTACACCGAGAAGAGTGTACCGGCTGGCTATCGCTGCAGAGATGGACCTTGCTGCCAGCGCAGCACTTTGGCCCTGCCCAACACCCATGGCTATTCTCCCCAAAGAGCAAATTAACAGGAAGCCGAGTGCATCAGAACCTCCCCCCCCCAGAACTTGCTTGGAAAGAGCAAGCAGTGGGAGGAGGTGAGCCTCATCCCCTGAGGGAGAGCAGCTGGGCAAGACCCCCCACAGCTGGGCCAGGCCCTCCCAGCTCCAGCCTCCTGGTGGGCAGGAACCCCCTTCAGAATTCTCCCCAGGTAGCCCAGAAACCGCGTCCAGCCGGGTAGGTTGCTTAGTTAGAGCCTCCGGGCCCTTACCTGTAAAATGGTTGCAGCAGGGTAAAAAAGGTGTGATTTTGGCTGGCAAAAAATATCCCTCCTATGTGCTCAGGAAATCACAAAGTGATGGGCCCCATCGGGTCAGGGGGTGGGACTCCCAGAGAATGGTCTGTAAGAAGATCCTGAGACAAGGGGGCCGCTAACACGCACTGCACAAAAAAAGTATCAGCAGTGTTGGGACTGGGAGAGAATCGGGTGGGCAGAGACGAGAAACCCAGGTGGGAAAAGGAGGTGTGAGCGCTGGTCTGGTGAAGAGAAGACGATGAACATCAGGAATGGCTGGGCTAAAACACTATCTGCGGCTCCCGAACATGTAGAAAAGTCCATCACTCACACGAAAAAGAGGTTTAGGGCAAAATGGGAGGGAGGTTGGGCGTGGGACAAGGAGCAGAGTCAGTACAGAGCCGAGGGAGGAAGCGGACCTAGGAGGCAGATGGAGGTGAAAACGGGAGTTGAGGGGTGACCACAGGCGCCCCAGCGCTGGGGCCCATCACACACGGTGTGGTGAGGAGTAGGCCGGGAATGGGGCAGAGCCATCTCTGCTGGGTTACAGGGGATAAACTGACCTCAACAGATACCTGGACCACAGGGGAATATGGTCTCCAGCTTTGCAGGGTTGAGGTGAAGCTGACGTTTAATGATTCTATTTCCTGACTCCTGTGCCTCCTCCCTGCTCTCCACCTCCCATCCTTTTTGAGGAATGTGGCTGCTGATGGCAGGTGCCATTCAAGGGCTGCCCATAGCCACGAGAGGCCAGTCAAGCTGGAGGGAGCCCCACAGTGGAGATCACCATTCAGTGGCTCTGCCTTGTCCTGGACCCTCGCCCCTCCTGTCCAGACCCCTTTTCCATCTTTCCCCTCTTGACCTGACTCTCGGGTCAGCCTCCTGCCACAGTCCCCATCCCTGTAGTTCCATCTGGCCCCAGGCCCTACCTCACTTCTTGCACCTCTGCTTTTGTGAGTGAGCAGACCCCAGTTAGCAGTCAGAGCCCACAGGTGCCCATCAGAAAAATTCTGCGGTTTCTGCTCCGCCCAATGCCTACTCAGTCACCACTGGGTTCCCCACGGAGGCTCAGGCCCAGTGAGAACATGCTCACGAGCTGCTCTAGACATGTCATTCACAAATGAGGAAGTTTGTCTCCAGTTGCGCGTACGTTGGGCACTCAGGTCAGGGCCAACACAGAACAGTCAAGCGCACCTTTGCTGACATCCCCTCCCTGCCACACACGTGTCCTGCCCACGCCCCTCACTCTCCAACTTTCATTCTTTCTCCAGAACCCGTACCTTGCTGGATCACCAGCTGACCTAACGGACCCCATGTAGAAATGTTTTCCTTTGTAAAAACAGACACAGTAAGGAGCCAAAGGAGTTAGTTTATAAAGGGTAGAGTGTCTGCCACCAGCAAGGAAGTGTTTAGGACTGCATGTTCGGGATTGACAATGCAAGACTGGCCTTCGCCTGCTGACCTGCCAACCCTCTCCCAAAGAAAAACACAAAGGATCCCACCTGCTGTTTATTTCCTCAGAGCCCAGCCCAGGGCCTGGCACAGAGAAGATAGTCGATGAGCATCAAATTTCCTGGGCAATCCCAGGCTGAGGGGCAATCCCAGGTTGAGGGGCCGCCCGCTGCTGAAAGATGAGCTTGTTCACCTCCGTGAGCCCCAAACCATAGATAAACAAACACACCTTCTGAGCCTA
Organism: Callithrix jacchus; assembly: GCF_049354715.1. Taxonomy (NCBI): domain Eukaryota; kingdom Metazoa; phylum Chordata; class Mammalia; order Primates; family Cebidae; genus Callithrix; species Callithrix jacchus. Next base: position 78,834,704 of record NC_133518.1, read on the forward strand.
ACAGAAGGGCACCGTCCCTTCCTTTCTGAATGCAATAAGGAGATCACTTTCTCAGGAGGAGGATCAGGGCAGTGAAGGCCAAACAAATAAACCTCTTTCTCGCTGATGTTAACTGACTCGCCTGGTTGTGCTCTGGGTATTGTGCTGAGTCTGGGAACACCAAGTCTGTTCCTTTTTCTCCAGCTTAGCAAAACGTGGAAGGAGTTAAGGACGGGGTGGGGAGAGAATCACAAGAGTCAGGGAGAGAAGCAAGTTGTGAGGGCAACAGAGTCTCACCGTTCAGCTAATGTGTGTTGAATGAACTTCAGCTTGAGATGACACCAGACATTATATAGGTCACAGGCCAATGGCTCAAATGCCTCCAGGTGGAAAGAAGCGAAGCTGGCCAGTGAGATGGGTAATGAGAGGCCACTGCTCCCAGGAGGGCTTGTGACCTTTCAAGAGTGGCAGCCTCTTCTCAGGCTCCAGATAATTATTTCCAAGCAGGTGTGTGAGCCCCCTGTGTCTACATCTTCCTATCTTTTTCCCCCCAAGAAGAGCCAGAAATGTGGATTTTCATGAAAAGAAAACACCCATTTTGGAACATTGGAAACTAATTTTAAAAGCTTCAAAGCACTACATTGGTCAGTAAAAGTGCATCTGAAGGCGGGACCCAGCCTCCCTTGTTTGCTGTAGAACAGCGGTTCTCAAACATAAGTAGGTATCAGTCTCCTTCAAAACTTAGTAATAGCAGGATTGCTGGGCCCCACCCCCAGAGTCTCCCATTCAGCAGCTCTGGGGTGGGGGCCAGGAATTTGCATTTCTAACAACATCCAGGAAATGCCAATGCAGCTGATGCTGGGGCCGCGCCTTGAGATCCACTGCTGTTGGAGACACCCAGAGAGTCTCCACCCTTTCTTCCTGCCCCCATGATGTACTGGGTGGTGAAGGTGAAGGCTGGCTTGAGTGGTGAAGGTCTGCTCTCTCCTTCAGGGCATTCTGTGAATGAAGTTCTGTGTGTAACCTCTGTCTCTCCAAAGCCTGCCATGAGCAGAGGTGTTAAAAACAGGAGCGTAAGGCTCTCATTCTTGGGCTCTTTCATTTCCTGATTATATTCTTCTGGTGAGACCTGGACCTCAAGCATCACACTGTCTTCTTTAAGTCCCGAACTGAAGATGCTTTCCTGGAGAATCAGGCACCCTTAGACCTGTGATGCCCAACTGTACTCCATCATGTAAATGTTGGAGAAAATCCAATATAAATCCTCTTGGTGTCAGGGGTTCTGCAAGGTTGCTGTCATCGCTTGAAGCTGAAGCCACATTTTAACTTCCTCTGTCTTCAGAGAGGCAGTTCCAGCTAGGCCAGGGGAAATTTATAAACCCTTGGGGTTCTATTTAGGGCGTAAGAGCACATTTCTGGTAACTAAGGAGGAGCGCTGGAAGAAGTAACACATACTTACTGCTCCAACAGGACTATGCTTAGCCAGAATTTCCACTGTGATTTGTGTCTTTTCAAACTCGGAGTTACAGAGCTGACTCAATTTTTTCTTTTTAACACAGGCCCTGACTAGAAAGCAGTGAGCCCCCTCCCTCCAATTTCTGCAGAGAGTGATGCAGAGATTGCTGATGACCAAGTTTATTGGCTGGTCCAGAAAGCTAGAGATATAGGAACCCGGCTCTCCTAGAAGACCTGCTCCCAGGGCCCCAGAATGACAGCTTTCATGATGATGGAGCTAAGAACTGAATCCCAAAAGTTCTGACACACTCTTACTGATATCTCATTGTAGTTCGGATTTTCACTTCTCTGATGATCAATGATGTTAAGCACATTTTCATATGCCTGTTTACCATTTGTATGTCTTCCTTTAAGAAATGTCTATTCAGATCTTTTGCCCATTTTAATAGTTGGATTATAAATCCAATTAAATCTAAACAGTTAGATTTTTTACTACAGAGTTGTTTAAGCTCCTTATATATTCTGGTTATTAGCCCCTTGTCAGGTGGATAAGTTGCGGATATTTTCTCCCATTCTGTGAGTTGTCTCTTCACTTTCTTGGTTGTTCCTTTTACTCAGCAAAAGGTTTCTAACTTCATGTGATTCCATTTGTCCATTTCTGCTTCAGTTGCCTGTGCTTGTGGAGTATCACACAAGAAATTTTTGCCCAGATCAATGTCTTAGAGAGTCTCCCCAGTGTTTTCTTGTAGAAATTTCAAAGTTTGAGGTCTTAGATTTAAGTCTTTACTCCAGTTTGATTTGATATTTGTATATGGCAAGAGACAGGGGTCTAGATTCATTCTTCTGCATAGGGATATCGAGTTTTCCCAGCACAATTTGTTAAAGAGACTGTCTTTGCCCCACTGTAAGTTCTTGGCATCTCTGTTGAAAATGAGTTCACCATAGGTGTATGAATTTGTTTCTGGGTCCTCTATCCTATTCCATTGGTCTATGTATCTGTACCATGCTGTTTTGGTTACTATCGCTCTGTAGTATACTTTGAAGTCAGGTTATGTGATTCCTCCAGTTTTGTTCTTTCTGCTTAGGACAGCTTTGACTATTTTGGGTCATTTGTAATTCCATAGAAATGTTTCGGTTGTTTTTTATATTTCTGTGAAGAATGTCATTGGTTTTTGTTGTTGTTGTTGTTGTTGTTTTTTATAGGGATTGCACTGAATCTGTAGATTGTTTTGGATAGCAGGGACATTTTAACAATATTGATTCTTCCAATCTATGAACATGGACTAATCTTTTTTGTATGTGTGTGTATCCCCTTCAATTTCTTTCATCGTTTTATAGTTTTTGTTATGGAAATTTTTTACTTCTTTGGTTCATTCCTAGGTATTTAATTTTATTTGTACCTATTGTATATGGAATTACTTTTTTGAGTTTTTTTCATGTTGTTCACTGTTGGCATGTAGAAATCCTACTGACTTTTGTATTTTGATTTTGTATTGTACAACTTTATTTGTTTATCTGTTCTAATAGTTTTTGTTGGAGTCTTTAGGTTTTTCCAAATATAAAATTACATCATCTGCAAACAAGGATAATTTGACTTCGTCCTTTCCCATTCATTCTTTCTCTTGTTTGATTGCTCTAGCTACAACTTTTAGTACTATGTTGAATAACAGTGGTGAAAGTGTGTATCTTTGTCGTGTTCCAGATATGAGAGAAAGGCTTTCAGTTTTTCCCCATTCATTATGATATTAGCTGTAGGTCTTTCATATATGGCTTTTATATGTTGAGGTATGCGCCTTCTACACCCAGTTTCATGAGGGTTTTTTATCATGAAGGGATGTGGAACTTTATCAAATACTTTTACAGCATCCGTTGAAATGATCATATGGATTTTGTCCTTCATTCTGTTGATACGATGTGTCACATTGATTGATTTACATATGCTGAACTATCCTTGCATCCCAGGGACAAATCTCATTGGATCATGGTGAATAATGTTTCTAATGTATTGTTGAATTTGGTTTGCTGGTATTTTTGCAACAATATTCATCAGAGATATTGGCTTGTGGTTGTTTTTTGTTTGTTTGTTTTATGTATCTTTCTCTGGTTTTAGAATCAAGGTAATACTGGCCTCATGGAATGAGTCTGGAAGCATTTCATTCTCTTATATTTTTCAGAATAGTTTGAGTAGGATTGATATTAATTCTTCAAATGTGTGGTAGAATTCAGCCGTGAAGCCATTGGCTCAGGGCTTTCCTTTGCTTGGAGACTTTTTATTATGGATTAATCTTATTACTTGTTACTGATCTGTTTAGCTTTTGGATTTCTCCATGATTATAGGTGTCTAGTAATTTGTCCATGTCTTCTAGATTTTCCAGTTTATTGTCATGTAGTTGCTCATGGTAGCCATGAACAGTCCTTTGACTTTCTGCATTGTCAGTTGTAACGTCTTCTTTCTCATCTCTGATTTTGCTTATTTGGGTCTTCTCTCTTTTCTCTTAGTCTGGCTAAAGGTTTGTCAATTTTGTTTAACTTTTTAAAAACAGCTTTTTGTTTCATCGGTCTTCTGTATTATTTTCTTTATTTCGGTTTCATTTATTTTTGTTCTGATCTTTATTATTTTTTTCTTCTATTTTTGTGTCTGCTCTTGCTGTTCTAGTTATTTAACATGCACTGTTAGGTTGTTTATTTGACATTTACCCTTTTTTTTCTTTTGGTATAGAAACTGGTAGCTGTAAACTTGCCTTTTAGTACTGCTTTTTCTGTATCCCATAGGTTTTGAGGTGTTGTGTTTCTGTTGTCATTTGCTTCAAGAAATTTTTTAACTTTTTTCTGAATTTCTTCACTGACCCACTGGTCATTCAGGAGCTATTGTTTAATTTTCATCTGTTTGTATAGTTTCCAGAATTTCTCATTGTTGAGTTCTAGTTTTATTCCATTATGTTCAGAGAAGATGCTTAATATTATTTCCTTTTTTTTTTTTTTTTTTGTAATGGAGTCTCACTCTGTAACCCAGGCTGGAGTGCAATGGTGCAATCTCAGCTCACTTCAACCTCCACCTCCTGGGTTCAAGTGATTCTCCTGCCTCAACCTCCCAAGCAGCTGGGATTACAGGCCTGTGCCAACATGTCCAGCTACTTTTTTAGTAGAGATGGGGTTTTGTCATGTTGTCCAGGCTGGTCTCAAACTCCTGACCTCAGGTGATCTGCTTGCCTTGGCTTCCCAAAGTGCTGGGATTACAGGCATAAGCCACCACATTTTGAATGTTTTAAGACTTCTTTTGTAACCTAATCTGTGATCTATACTTGAGAATGATCAATGTACTGAGGAAAACAAAGCTTATTCTGCAGCTGTTGGATGAAATGTTCTGTAAGTATCTATTAAGTCCATTTGATCTATAGTGCAGATTAAGTCTGATGTTTCTCTATTGAATTTCTTTCTGGAAGATCTGTCGAATGCTGAACGTGGGATGTTGAAGATTCCAGCTAATGGTTGCATATCTCTCTAGCTCTGATAATATTTGAATTATATATCTGTGTACTCCAGTGCTGGGTGCATATATATTTACAACTGCTATATCCTCATTCTTAAATGACCTCTTTATCATTATATAGTGACCCTTTTTTGTCTCCTTATAGTTTTTGTCTTGAAATATAATTTGTCTGATATAGGTGTAGCTACTCCTGCTCTTGCTTGGTTTCTATTGGCATGGAATATCTTTTTCCAGTTCCTCATTTCCAGTGCATATGTGTCGTCAACAAATCATTGCAAGCAACATTCTTGTAAGCAACAAATCATTGATTTTATTTTTTAATCCATTCAGCCACTCTGTATCTTTTGATTGGAGAGTTTAGTCCATTTACATTCGACAATATCAACATGTTATTATTGATAAGTGAGGACTTACTCTTGCCATTCTGTTACTTGTTTCTGGTTGTTTTGTAATCTTCTCTGCCTTCTTTCCTTCCTTCCTGTCTTTCTCTTAGTGAAGGTGATTTTCTCGGGTGATATGGTTTGGTTTCTTGCTTTTTACTTTTTGTGCGTCTGTTGCATATATTTTGATTTGAGGTTGCAATGCCAGTAGCAAATGCTATCTTATAATCCATTATTTTAAATTGATAACAACTCAACACTGTGCATAAACAAAGAAGTGCAAAGGAAAAATAAAACTAATGAAAACCCTACACTTCAACTTTGTCCCACCACTTTTTAACTTTGTGGTTTCTATTTATATCTTGTACTGTCCGTGTCTTGAAAAGTTGTTGTAGTTTTTTTCATTAGTTCATCATTCAGTCTTTCTATTTAAGAGTAGTTTACAGGCCACAGTAACACTGCTGTATTAGTCTGTTTTTTGTGTACTTACTATTACCAATGAGTTTTATACCTTCAGATGATTTCTTACTGCTCAGATTCTTTCTGATTGAAGTGCTACCTTTAGCACTTCTTGTCGGGTAGGTCTGATGTTCATGAAATTCCTCAGCTTTTGTTTTTCTGGAAAGGCTTTATTTCTCCTTCATCTTTGAAAGATGTTTTCACAGAATATATTATTTGAGGGTAAAAGGGTTTTTTCTTCAGCACTTTAAATATGTCATGCAACTCTCCCGACTTATAAGGACTCCCCTGAAAAGTCTGCTGCCAGACGTATTGGATCTCTGCTGGACGTGATTTGGTTCTTTTCTCCTGCTGCTCTTAGGATTCCTTCTTTATCCTTGACCTTTGAGAGTTTTATTATTAAATGCATCTTCTTTGCATTATATCTGCTTTTTCTGTCACCCTCTTGTACTTGGGTGTTGATGTCTTTCTCCAGGTTTGGAAAGTTCTTTATTATTATCTCTTTGAATAAACCTTCTACTCCAATCTCTTAACTCCTTTTTAAGGCCCAAAACTTCTAGATTTGCTCTTTGGAGGATGTTTTCTAGATCCTGTCTGCATGTTTTTTATTCTTTTTTTCTTTTCTTTTTTTTTTTTTTTTGTGACAGAGTCTCGCTCTGTCACCAGGCACCAGGCTGGAGTACAGTGGCGCAATCTCGGCTCACTGCAAGTCCCGCCTCCCGGGTTCAAGCAGTTCTCCTGCCTCAGTCTCCTGAGTAGCTCGGACTACAGGTCGGCACCACCACATCCAGCTCATTTTTGTATTTTTTAGTAGAGACAGGGTTTCACCATGTTGGCCAGGATGCTCTCGATCTCCTGACCTTGTGATCTGCTCACTTCAGCCTCCCAAAATGCGAGATTACAGGCGTGAGCCACTGTGCCCGGCCTTTTATTCTTTTTTTCTTTTTTCTCCTCTGACTGTATTTTCAAATAGCCTCTCTTCAAGCTTGCTAATTCTTTATTCTGCTTGATCAATTCTGCTATTAAAAAACTCTGATGCATTCTTCAATATGACAATTGCATTTTTTAACTCCAGAATTTCTGCTTCATTCTTTGTAGTTATTTCAATCTCTGTTAAATTTGTCTGACAGAATTCTGACTTCCTTTTCTGTGTTATCCTGAATTTCTTTGAGCTTCCTCAAAAGAGCTATTTTGAATTCTCTGAGAGGCCACGTATCTGTTTCTCCAGGATGGGTCCCTGGTGCCTTGTTTCATTCATTTGGTGAGTTCTTGTTTCCCTGGATTGTCCTGATACTCGTAGATGTTTCTCTCTGCTGGGCCCTGAGGAATTAGCTATTTCTTGTGGTCTTCACAGTCTGAGCTTGTTTGTACTCATCCTTTTGGGAAGGAAGGCTTTCCATATATTCAGAAGTACTTTGGTGTTGCGATGGTTGTATCCAAAGCCCCTAATGCTGTGGTCCTTATAAACCATAGATTTACTGCCTTGGTAGTCTTAGAGAAGACCCAGAATTCTCTGAATTACCAGGCAGAGACTCTTTTTCTCTTCCCTTACTTTTTCCTGAACAAATGAGTGTCTTTCTCTGTTCTGACCCACCTGAAGCTAGGGGTAGAGTGACTCAAGGATCCCTGTGGCCACCACCACTAGTACTGTGTTTAGACAGCCCTGAAGCCAGCACAGTGCTGGATCTCACCCAGGGCTTGCTGTAACTACTCCTTGGGTACTGCCTATGTTCACTCCTTGGGTAGAGCCTAGGGCTCTGCAGTCAGCAGGTGGCAAGGCCAGTCAAGCCTGCATCTTTTCCTTTAGGGTGGTGAGTTCTTCCAGGCCCTGGGCAGGTCTGGAGGTACCGTGCAGGAGCCGGAGACCAGAGTCAAAAACCATAGGAGACTACCTGGTGTTCTATTGTACTGTGGCTGACCTGTCACTCAAACTGCAAGACACAGTTCTTCCCACTCACCCTCCTCTTTCCACAGTCAAAGGAGCCTCACCCTGCAGCCATCACTACCACAGGCACATAGAGAATATTGCCAAGCTACCACCAGTGCTCCCTCCAGGTCCAGGGGCTCTTCACTCAGTTAGTCCTAAATGCTGTCTGGCCTGGGACTTACCCTTCAGAGGTAGGAAAAAAACTGTTTTTAGTGCTCACCTGACTTTTGGCTCTTATTAAGATTTTTTTGTGTGTGTGTATAGATAGTTTTTAAATTTGTATTCTTGCTTGGGGTGATGATGGGTAGAGCCTTCTATTCTGCCATCTTGCTCTACCCCCTGGAAGTTATGCTTACTCTTCCAAAGTCAGGTCCAATTAACTCTTGCACCAAATATGTACCTGATATATGGGGACCTCTTGTTTTTTCCAAGAGTGTGGAAATGGTATATGCCATTCTGGTTTAAATTTTGTTTGGAGTGCAAATCATAAAACTTCTAAGTTGTTCTCAGCTGACAGTCTGGGGTGGTAACAATAGGGCACCACTGGAGCCAAATGGCACTGAGTTAGAATCCCAGGTTTGCCCCTAACCAGCTCTGTGACTCTGAGGACATTGCTTAGCCCCTCAGGTCACCCCCTTCCTTAGCTGTCATTTGAGAATTAAAAGAGTTGATGAAATTGCCTGGCTCAAGACAGTACTCAATAAATGTTATTCACACACATAACAAAAACTAAATGTCATTCATATTGTTGTATGTCTGTGCCATACAGATATTCCTAAAAGGAAACGTTTCACTCTTCCATTTCAGCAATTTATTCTCTCAGTTTCATCTTAGTCTCCCAGGAAGTAGGCAGAACTGAGAATGCTCTTTCCCATTTGACACATAAGGAATCAGAAATATTTGTCTCAAGATCACACAGTGACTGAGTGCAAAGCTAGTGCTCTCTCTCTGCAGTCCTTATCTTTCCCCTTTTCGGGGTTTTCAAGGGACAGAGGGGTTTCGAAGGGACACCATGGGCACAGTGTCTATTTCATACATGATTCCAGGTTTCTGTGCAGACAGTTTGAGCATCAAGTAGTGAGAGGGAAAAGCTGGTTGCTGATCAGCCCTTACCAACCCCCAATACACACACATGTGTGTGCAAACACATGCACACGAATACACTTACACACTAGTAGCTGTGAGCTGGCTGACAAATGGCCCCACACTGGGAGAGAAGCTATTTTTGGTGATCTTTAGAGTTCTCTTAGGAGTGGTTGGTAGAAGCTCCATGTACGTGTGTGTGTGTGCGTGTGCGCAAGTGCGTGTGTGTACAGGTGCATGTGTGTGTGTATGTGGGTGTTGGGGAGTGTCTGTTTCATAGAAAATAACACTTCAGCCAACTAAACAAGACTTTGAAATAATTTCTGCTCAACTTCTAACTGATGTTCCTCCCATCCCTCCTCCACACCTACTTTAAAAAGCAGGCTTTCAAACTGAATTTAACTGTCTTGCTCTCTGACTGAATAATCTTCATTGGCCACTCATCACCTTTAGGATGAAGCCCACGCCCAAACCCCACACAAACACCTGCATGATGTGCCCACTTTTAGCCAGAAGGTGGGAGGCAGTTCCTGCCCTGCAGGACCCAGCTCTCCCATCCTCCAGCCATGCGGAGCCACGTGCTCCCTTGCTATGCCCTAGGCCTTTGCATAGGTGGATCATCCTGTCTGCCCCAGCCTCTCCCTCAGCCTCTGCCCTCGAGGACGGGGTTTTTCCTGGACCTTCTTTTGTACTTAGGCTAACCTTCTCCTTCTCTGTTTCGGTGGTCCGCTCTCATTTCTCCTGAACTAGACCATTTACTGGAGGATGAGGACTGTATCTGAGTCCTATCTTGATTTCCCGGTTTATAGCACAGGGCCTGGCCCAGTAGGCATCTGTGCAAGCTTGTTGAATAAACAGAAGTGTAAATGGATGGTTTGGAGCTCCAAAGCCATCTTTCCACAGAAACAGTATTGAAAGGGACTTTGTGTTCCCTGTAGGCTACTAACGGTGGATGACCTCTGACCTCTATGAGATTATAACAGTTTGGCTTCTCCATCTCCATGGAGGGTAGCAGTGAGGATTAGAGCCTTGATCTCAACACCAGCCATGGACTTGATGGCCTGGAAGTAATCCCTATAGCCTGGTCTATTATCGGTTTAGTACTAGTAAGTGACCCATTTTGGGCCAATGAGACTCGGGTAGAGGCTGGCTGAAGGGTCTGTGGTAGTTCTTGAAGGGGGCAGAAAGACAGATGGCTCCTGATAGCCACCTCAAGTGCAGGAGGAGATCCAGGTGTAGGAGGAAGCTAGCTCTGCAGAAGGCAGAGAGGAATTGCAGACAGAGCCTGGGTCCCTGGTGAACATGAGGAGCTACGGGATGGATTCCTCAGACTGCTCATGTCTGATTTCAGCTACATGTGCCGGTAAGATTTCTTCTTTTGGGAGACACTTTGAACTGGATTTTCTCCTGTAACTGCAAGCAGGACTGACCTTTGTGAAGCTAACTAAATATAAGTTTGAGGTCCTTTCCCTTATACCGGCTTCTTCCAAGGCCCTGGGAAGTGTTCCCAGGGTGCCATGTGTTTGTAAGTTTGCAAAAGCAAAAGGAATTTTAACCACAACTCATGAAAAGCACCATGTGCCTCCTCTCTGATGCCTGCTCTGTCATGCTGCCCTTAGGGTGAGGTGCAGCTGCAGTTGTCACAGGCAGCTCAGGGATCTGGCCAAGGGGGAGAGGAACTGGACACTCAGGCCGTTGGGTGTGGAGGGGTGTGGTGCACGGTCCCTTTGGGGCTTAGCTAAGTGATGCTGGATGTCCCAGTGTAAGAATGACTTCCAAGAATTGGATTGCCACCCACACTGTAGCTGACTCACCTGGCACTGTGTCTGGGAGGTGTGGGTCACAAGTTGTCCCACGATCTGAGGCACGAGCCACAGCACTCACAATAGAACTGCATAGTGGAAGGACAAACAAGGTCTGAAATATGTTCTGAGGACATTTCCTCCCGTTACTGGACACACGAAGTTGTAAGTGAAGGATTCTGTTTAACTCGATGCCTCATCACGATGGATGTTATCTCTTGTCAGATGTGATGGTGTTGGTCTTCTACTGTGCCACTGTGATGACGATATGAATGACAAACTGGTTAATGAGCATCTTCAACCCAAAGCGTAGTTAAAGATGGGTCACTGCAAAAGAAAATGCAAAACCAGCCGGGCGCGGTGGCTTACACCTGTAATCCCAGCACTTTGGGAGGCCGAGGCGGGTGGATCACGAGGTCAAGAGATCAAGAGCATCCTGGTCAACATGATGAAAGCCTGTCTCTACTACAAATACAAAAATTAGCTGGGCATGGTGGCACGCACCTGTAGTCTCAGCTACTCGGGAGGCTGAGGCAGGAGAATTGCCTGAACCCAGGAGGCGGAGGTTGCAGTGAGCCAAGATTGTGTCATTGCACTCCAGCCTGGGTAATAAGAGCGAAACTCCGTCTCAAAATAAAAAAAAGAAAAAGAAAACACAAAACCTGAAACCTCTTGGCTTCAGAGAAGACTCCCAAATTTGACAATAGTCCCAAAAATGTCCGTGACCTCACCAATGATGAGTTTTAAAGCTACAAGAAACTTAAAAAAAACTATTCATATTGGGAGGCCGAGGCGGGTGGATCATGAGTTCAAGAGATCGAGACTATCCTGGTCAACATGGTGAAACCCCGTCTCTACTAAAAATACAAAAAATTAGCTGGGCACGGTGGTGCGTGCCTGTAATCCCAGCTACTCAGGAGGCTGAGGCAGGAGAATTGCCAGGACTCAGGAAGCGGAGGTTGCAGTGAGCCGAGATTGTGCCATTGCACTCCAGCCTGGGTAACAAGAGCGAAACTCCATCTCAAAAAAAAAAAAAAACTATTCATAATAAAAATAGTTGATGAACCATAGTAGGTGAAAGTCTGAATTATCCATCTGTTGGCTTCAGAGAAAAATAACATTATAAACTTGCCATGTCATGAAGTAATCAAAGAGAATGCAGCCAAGAAATTCAGGGGGAAAAGTATTTTAGAGGAGACAGTTATTTAATACAAATGACACGCTGTTGTTTTGATTTTGTAATTTCTTGGGTGTGTATGAGTCCATTCTTACGCTGCTAATAAGGACACACCAGAGACTGTGTAGTTTATAAAGGAAAAAGGGTTAACTGACTCACAGTTCATCATGGCTGGGGAAGCCTCAGGAAAATTACCATCATGGCAGAAGGGGAAATAAACATCTCCTTCTTCATGGGACAGCAGGACAGAGAAATGTCAAGAAAAAGGGGGAAAAGCCCCTTACAAAACCATCAGATCTCGTGAGAAGGCACTCACTATCATGAGAACAGCAGCAGGGGGGTAACTGCCCCCGTGATTCAGTTACCTCCCGCCGGGTGCCTCCCACTACAGGTGGGGACTATGGGAACTACAATTCAAGATGAGATTTGGGTGGGGACAGCCAAACCATATCAGTCAGCTTTTCAAAATTTATAATTTGTTGCCATTTCTTATCCTAGGTTTTTGTTTTCTTGCCTAATTTTGTATTGGTAATTTTATGGGCTTTTTTAGTTAAAGAGAGGTCCTGAGCCATGTAAGCCTCAGGCCTCACAACACCTGGATCTCCTCTGACTGGAGTCACGTATACACATCCATGATCTCAGTGAATCTAATCCCACATTTCCTTTAGGAGGTAGGTGTTATCATTAAGGCTCAGAGAGGTTAAGTCACTTGCCCGTTGTCATATGGCTGTTAAGTGGGAGAATAGGAATTTGGTGTTTGGATTCTCTCCTGGAAAGAGATTGAGTGCTCCCTGAAAAGGGGAGCACAGGGGCATTGTCATCTAACCCAGCCTATGGAGAGAAAGGAAGGCTACCTGGAGGAGGTGACCGTGGGACTGAATTTTGATATTTGATGCCTAGAAGGAGACTAGAGGGGTGAGACAGCTGTCCACACAGACGACATAGCACGTAGTGGGTGTTGGAAGCAGATAGTGATGTGCTGTGGAAACAGGCAGACTGAGGGCTCGGGAGCATCTTGGATTTCTCCCCTTGGCTAACCCTCCAGCCTCAGAGCTGTGGGATTTGTTTTATCCTCGTCATGTCTGATTTAGGGCCCAGCATTCTCTTTGGGTCACTTCGGGTGACTACATGCCCAGGTCTGTCTGAGACTAAAGGGTTTCCCAGGACACGGGACTCTCAGTGAAAACGGAAGAAGTCCCAGGCAAGTCAGCACGAGTTGACCACCCAGCAGGCTGGAAGGACCACTTTTCTGACAAACGGAAGCATCACCCTCCTCTTTTCTCAAGCCCAGGAAAGGGAGGTGATGTCCACCAGCAGCTCCTGGGTTTATTGAGGAGGAGGAAATCTGAGGTGATGGGCCGTTAGCAGCGCCCACTTCTCCCACTTAGCTCTGCTCCTGGATTTTAAAAGAGCAAAGCTCACTGCTGTGGCCACAGCCACTGTTTACCTCAGCACACTCTGCAGAGTCTATGGCCCCAGACTAATTTTGTTTTCTGTTCTTTTGTTTTCTTTTTTTTTTTCTGAGACAGGGTCTTGCTGTGTCACTCAGGCCGGAGTGCTGTGACCTGAACATGGCTCACTGCAGCCTCAACCTCCCAGGCCCAAGTGATCCTCCCACCTTGGCACCCAAGTAGCTGGGACTACAGGTGTGACCACCACGCCTGGATGTTTTGTTTTGTTTTGTTTTGTTTTGTTTTGTTTTGTTTTGTAGAGACGAGGAGATGAGGGTCTCACTTTGTTGCCCAGGCTGGTCTCGAATTCCTGGGCTCAAGCAATCCTCTTGCCTCAGCCTCTCAAAGTGCTGGGATTACAGGTGTGAGTCCGTGTGCCTGGCCCAAATTATTGACTGATTAACGGGGTTCTTCGTCCTTCAGACCACAGCTTCCCCACCTACAAAAGTCCGGTTGGCACATGGGGTATCAATGCAGGCCTTGTGGAGGGCATGGGCCAACCATGGCATCTGCAACCCCCTTTAAGCATTTTTATCAAATACCCAGACAACAGTGCCTGTGACAGTCTTTGTCCCTGCTTATGGCAATGCAGATTCCTAGGCCTATATGCCCAGATATTTGAGCTCAGCACCTCTAGGGTGTGGTCTAGCAATTGCACCTTAGACAAGCTTTTTAGGTAGTGATGGTGCAGGTGTTCCCAGGCACTGGAAAAGAGATTGCACCCAGAAACTCTACCTTTTGAAATGTATTAAAGGCAAGTGCACAAAGGAAATTTAAGAGAATTCTCATTCCAGAGTTGTTCAAATAGAAGCATCGGGGTGGGGGATTAGACATTGATTAAGTAAAATGTTTTCTCTACAGTAAAGCTAGGCAGCCATCGGAAATGTTATTGTGGATCTCTACTGAGCTGGAAAGATGTTGAGTACATATATATTTGTTAATAAAATATGTTTATTTTGAAATCCATTCGGATTTATAGTACAATTGCGAAGATTGCACAGAGCTCTAGTACAGGTTTCACGCCAGCTTCTCTGAATATGAACATCCTGCATATCCATGATTCATCAAAGCAAAGATACTAGTAACCATGTAATTTTATTTACTAAACGATCAGCTTCATTCAGATTTTGCCAGTCTTCCACCAGGGCTCTGTTTCCATTGCAGGGTCCAGTCTGGGATACCATGTCACACTTAGCTGTCACGTCTCCTAGTATTCCCCAATCTGTGGCTGTTTCTGTCTTCTCTCTTTTTTTTTTTAGTGATCTTGACACTTGTGAAGAAGTTTGGTTGGATGATTTGGAAGCTGTCTCTCAATTGGGGTTTGTCAAGTTTTTTCAAGATTGGACAGGGTTCTGGGCACTGGGGAAGAATATGACCACCGAGGTGAAGTGCCCTTCTCACTGCATCCCAGCAGGGAGCAGGCGATATCAACGTGACTTATCAGTGGGGATTTTAGCCTGAGCACTGGTTAAGGTGGTGTTCGCCACATTTTTCCACTATAAAGCTATTATGTTTTTCTTTTCTATATGTGAGAAGTGAGGCACTAAGCCCAGTCCATATTTGAGGGAAAGAGAATTAAATGTCACCTTCTGGAGGGAGGAATATAAAATAATTTGTGAACATACACTGTATATTCTTAAGAGCTAAAAAGCAAGTTACAATACAGCAATATGTCATACGATCCCATTTTTGTAGAAAACAATATTTTTATGCCTTCATAAAATGTTATAAGAAAATGAACGACAACATTAACAGCAGCTGCCTCTGGGTGATGGGATAGTAGGTGATTCTTTCTCCTTCATCTCACGGATTTAATTTTTCTAATGAATTTTCACTATGAATAGGTGTAACCTGTGTCATAAAAAGTTGCAGAAAACAAGACAAGAGGCAGCGCTTAAGGCTTGGTCATGACGGAAGCATGAGGCAGAGTTACTGCAGTGCGTGATGCAGTCAGGAGAATGGCTGCAGTCTGGGGCTGAAGCAGCAATAGTGAAAATTTCCAGGGAGGAATGCATGACGTAACACTTAATTCAAACCCGACGGCACAGGTACAGGGTGGAGTGATGCGGAGCTGTGGGGCATTAAATGCTCTGTCGGATCAAGCCATGGGCTGTTTGTCTTCTGAAACCGCAGTTGCAGCTTATAAGATGTCTGGGTGCTCACATTGTTTATGTAGAAGTGGAGGGAGTTGTAGTCCCTGTCACGAGTGCTGTTGGTGACTTTCAGGTTCCCTCTCCCCTCATGCTCCCCTTAAGGCCAATAACTTCTACTGAAAGAAGGACTCAGGTGATCCTCTTGCCTCAGCCTCTCAACGTGCTGGGATTATAGGTGTGAGCCTCTGTGCCTGGCACAAACTATCGACTGATTGCCCAGGGTCTTTGTCCTTCAGCGCACAGCTTCCCCACCTGTCTACCTGTGGCTGCTCTGGCCTCAGGGCTGTGTTTGGCCTGTGCTTGGGGAGGGCCAGGGTGCCAGGGAGTTAACACCCACTCAGTTCATTTGTGTTGCTATAAAGGAATACCTGAGGCTGTGTCATTGATGAAGAAAAAAAGTTCATTCAGCTCACAGTTCTGCAGGCTGTACAACAAGCATGGTGCCAGCATCTACTGGTGAGGGCTTCAGGCTGTTTCCACTCATGGTGGAAGGGGAAGGGGAGCCATCATATGCAGAGATCACATGGTGAGAGAGGAAGAGAGGGAGAGAGAGGAAGAAAAAGAGGAGGAAGAGGAGGAGGAGGAGAAGGAAGAAGAGGAGAATGAGGAGGAGAAGGAGGAGGAGGAGGAGAAGGAGGAGGAGAAGGAAGAGAATGAGGAGGAGGAGGAGAAGGAAGAGGAGGAGAAGGAGGAGGAGAAGGAGGAGGAGGAGTAGGAGGAGGAGGAGAAGGAGGAGGAGGAGAATGAGGAAGAGGAGGAGGAGGAGGAGGAGAAGGAGGAGGAGGAGGAGAAGGAGGAGGAGGAGGAGAAGGAGGAGGAGGAGGAGGAGGAGGAGAAGGAAGGAAGGGGAAGGGAGGAGGAGGAGGAAGAGGAGGAGAAGGAGGAAGAGGAGGAGAAGGAGGAGAAGGAGGAGGAGGAGGAGAAGGAGGAGGAGGAGGAGGAGGAGGAGGAGAAGGAGGAGGAGGAAGAGAAGGAAGGAAGGGGAGGGAGGAGGAGGAGGAGGAGGAGGAGGAGGAGAAGGAAGGAAGGGGAGGGAGGAGGAGGAGGAGGGAGGTGGGAAAAGGGAGGAGGATGCACTCTTTAACAACCAGCTCTCATTCCTGAGAGAACCGCCCCAGCCCATTCATGAGAAACTGAACTCCAGGACCCAAACACTTCCCACCAGGCCCCACCTCCTACGCTGGGGCTGGAATTTTAACATGAGACTTGGCAGAGCCAGACAAACCATATTCAAATAATAGCAACACCCCTGAAGCAGCTTCAACCAACAGACAGACGGCAGTTGAGAACTAACTCCCCAGCCTCGTTCTCCTGGATTGGGGCTGCTCTATGCCATGCTCTTCGTGGTCTCCCAGAATTCCCTGGGAGGGGGAACCCGCTTTGCCCACGGTGATAATCTGCTCACTAACTGCTCTGCGAACGTTTTTCTCCCCTATCTGCCTCTCTGGTATTTCCTGAAATCACCTCCCAGATAAATTCTTTTTTTTTTTTTTTTTTTAGTAAAACAAGAATTAATTTGGCACACAAAATAAATATACCTAAATATATCATTCTGGTTTTCGTTTGTTTTTTTACAATATTTATTTATTTTTATAATTTTAACTTTTGTATTAGATTCAGGGCCTATATGTGCATGTGGGTTTGTTACCTGGGTATATTGCATGATGCTGAAGTTTGGGGTACAGCTGATATCATCACCCAGATATTAAGTATAGTAGCCAGTAGTTTTTCAGCCATTTCTCCTTCCCTCCCCACTCTGGTAGTCCCGCATTTATTTCTCCTATCTATCTGTATGTCCATGAGTACCCACTGTTCAGCTCCCTCTTTAAAGAAAGAACAGGTGGTATTTCGTTTTCTGTTCCTGCATTAATTCACTTAGGACAATGGCCTCCAGCTGCATCCACGCTGCTGCAAAGGACATGGTTTTGTTCCTTCATATGGCTGCATAGTATACCGTGGTATGTACGCACCACGTTGTCCTTACCTAATCCACCACTGATGGGCACCCAGGCTGATTCCATGTCTTTGCTATTGTGAACAGCGCTGCGATGAACGTGCAAACGCATGTGCCTTTTTAACAGAAAATATTATCTTCTTTTGGATGAATACCCACCAGTGGGATTGCGGAAGGGAATGGTAGCTCTGCTTTATGTTCTTCGAGAAATCTTCAAACTGCTTTCCACAGCTGCTGGACCGATTAATATTCTACACAACAGTGTTTAAGCCTACCTTCTCTGCACCCTCAGCAGTATCCGTCGTTTTTGGCTTTTTAATCATGCGACTCTGGCTGGTGTGAGATGATATTTCATTGTGGTTGTGATTTGCGTCTTTCTGACGATTAGTGATCTTGAGCATTTTTAAATGTCTGTTAGCCATCTGTATGTCTTCTGAGAAGTGTCTATGTCTTTTGCCCATTTTTTAAATGGAGTTATTTGTTTTTGCTGGTTCAATTGTTTAAGCTCCTTATAGATTCTGGATATTAGCCCTTGGTTGGATTCATAGTCTGGGAATATTTTCTCCCATTTTGTAGGTTTCTGTTTCCTCTGTTGATGGTTTCTTCTGCTATTGCAGAAGCTCTTTAGTTTATTTATGTCCCACTTGTCAATTTTGTTTTTGTTGCAGTTGTTTTCAGGACTTAGTCATAAATTCTTTCCCAAGGCTGGTATCAAAAATGGTGTTTCCTAGGTTTTCCTCTAGGATTCTTATAGTTTGAGGTCTTACATTTAAATATTTGGTTCATCTTGAGTTAATTTTGGTATGTGGTAAAAGGTAGGGGTCCAGTTTTATTCTTTTGCATGTGGCTAGATAGCTATCACAGCACTATTTATTGAATAGGGAGTTCTTTACCCATTGCTTGTTTTTGTTGGGTTTGTTGAAGACCAGTTGGCTGTGGGTGTGTGGCTTTCTTTTTGAGTTATCTATTCTGTTCCATTGGTCCATGTGTCTGTTTTTGTACAAGTACCATGCTGTTTTGGTTACTGTGGCCTTACAGTATAATTTGGTAATGTGATGCCTCTGGCTTTGTTCTTTTTACTTAGGTTTACTTTGGCTCTTCAAGCTCTTTTTTTGTTTTTTTTTTTTTCATTCCATATGAATTTGGGGATTTTTTTTTCTAGTTCTGTGAAGAATGATGTTGATATCTTGATAGGAATAGCACTGAACCTGGAGATTGCTTTGGGCAGTATGGCCATGCTAGCAATGTTAATTCTTCTAATAGGAGCATGGAAGGTTTCTCCATTTGTTTGTGTCATCTATGATTTCTTTCAGCAGTGCTTCGTAGTTCTCTTTGTAGAGATCTTTCACTTTCTTGATTAGGTGTATTCCTAGGTAACTTTCTTTTTGGCTATTGAAAATGGGACTGTGCTCCTGCTTTGGCTCTCCACTCGGATGTCATCGGTATTCAGAAATGCTACTAGTTTTTGTACATTGATTTTGTATCCTGAAACTTTACCAAATTCAATTATTAGTTCCAGGACCCTTTTGGCAGAGTCTTTAGGGTTTTCTAGGTAAAGAATCATATCACCAGTGAAGAGAGACAGTTTGGCTTATTCTTTTCCTATCTCGAAGCCTTTTTTTCTTTTCTCTTTCCTGATTGCTCTGACGGACTTCCAGTATTACATTGAATAGGAGTAGTGAGAGTGGCCTTCCTTGTCTTATTCTAGTTTTTGAGGGGAATGCTTTTAGTTTTTGACCTTTCAGTATCAATCCTCATCACAGATTCTATTGGTGATCCCAGCCTAAGGCAGTCCCACTGTCTCTGGAAATCAGGTTCAATTCTGTGCATTGTGTTCCTTATTATTCCCAGGAGCCGACGGTCATAGTCTGAGTCTTGCAACCAAGTCGGAGGGCTTCAAACTGGATATGCCAGGGATGCTTAACTTAGGGGAGATTTCAAAGAGGTGGGCAAGATGTCTTCAAAGGCTTGGAACATCCCTCAATAAAAAAAGGACGTCTTTACTCCAGAATGTGACAGCAGCACTGATATGAACCTTATACAGTAGCAATGAGTGTTGCCACCAAGCTATTGGCTTCTTTCTATTGTTATTATTAGGTTCAAGGGTACATGTGCAGGTTTGTTATATATATAAATTGTGTGTCACGGAGGTTTGATTTTACCACCCGGGTAATAAGCACAGAACCTGACAGGTCTGTGCTTTCCCGCCCTCTCCCTCCTCCCACCCACTATGCTCAAGTTGGCCCCGTTGTCTGTTGTTCCCTTCTCTGTGTCCATGTATACTCGACGTTTGGCTCCCACTTACAAGTGAGAACATGCAGTATTTGGTTTTCTGTCCATGTGTAGCTGTTGGCTTCTTTAGGTAGGGGTTGAGTTTCACTCAGCTCGCTACCTTCAGGAACCAGCACAGTGGCTGTCAAAAAGCAAAGAAAGGTAGGAGACATCTGTGGGTTCCTGACAAGCATTTATTCCCACCTTCTCTTGCCAACGGTGATATCATTTTCCTTTAGAGAATCTACCCCTCTTTCAAGTCTTTCGGTGTAGGTGGGATGGACATTCTTACCCCAGCTCCATAGCTCTATCTGTGGTTGCAGTGATTGCTTCAGAGATGGGCACATGACCCAGTGTGAGCCGGTAAGAGAGAGTCTTAGGAGTTGTGCCAGGTGCTAACAAAACAGGTGCTCTTAGTTCTCCTGGAGGATGAGGTAAGAGGCCTGCTCTGCAGCAGCCATTTTGCTCACATGCACATTGATCCAGGAGGGCCAGGAAAGCTTAAGGGTGAGGGAAAAAACATGGAGGCCGGGCGCGGTGGCTCACACCGGTAATCCCAGCACTTTGGGAGGCCGAGGAGGGTGGACACCTGAGTTCAGGAGTTCCAGAGGAGCATGGCCAACGTGGTGAGACCATCTCTGCTAAAAACACAAAAATTAGCTGGGCGGGTGGCAGGCAGCTGTAGTCTCAGCTACTCAGGGAACTGAGGCAGGAGACTTGCTTGAACCCGGGAGGTGGAGGTTTCAGTGAGCCGAGAGAGAGCCACTGCCTTCCAGCCTGGGTGACAGAGCGAGAGTCTATCTCAAAAAAAAAATTAAAATTAATAAATAATAATTAAAAGCAACATGGAAGGCAGAGTGAAAGGAGAGCACCACCTGTCTTCTTTGAACTCTGGGACAAGCCTCACTTGAAGCCACGTTTTTCCAGTAATACCTTTTATAGGGTAAGTCAATTTTCTGTCACTTTTAATATTATGTCATACTGCAATATTATGTCAACCTGCTCAACACAGGTTTGCTGGTGGATACATGGTATAAAAATGGAGCAGATTTCAGGTAGGTGTAAAGGAGGGTTTGTTAAAACTCAGAGCTCTGAAGTATCGAACAGAATGCCCTCTGAGGTAATCCATTTTATCTTTCCAAAGGAAGAAGCATGGGCTACATCACCACCCTGTCAGGGGTGCTGAAGACGGAACCCTGTGGGTGGGAGACGGATCTCTATGAATGAGGAAACAGAACTTTTCCCACTTTTAACATTCTGTCAGCGTAGAAATCTAGCAAGGCTCTTCAGAAGCCA
Organism: Callithrix jacchus; assembly: GCF_049354715.1. Taxonomy (NCBI): domain Eukaryota; kingdom Metazoa; phylum Chordata; class Mammalia; order Primates; family Cebidae; genus Callithrix; species Callithrix jacchus. The sequence goes on from NC_133518.1 coordinate 78,855,581, forward strand.
GAAAGCCACAAAGGATACCTTCAGGAAGAACCAAGTTTGAGGGTGCTAATGTAAAATTTGACTGGAAGTGATTTGGTGCCTAGCTGTCTCCCATTACTCTACATTCTTGGCATATTCCTGGCAGAAGATGGGAGGGTGGAGAATTCTGAGGATGAGCTGAGGGAATGGTGGTAGCCTCAGAGGTGGGTGACAACAGGGCCCCAGAGTTCCTACAGATGAGCAGGACTCTGCAGAGCTGCTAGTCCCCAGGGACAAGCCTCATTTGAAGGTCTGGCTGTAGCTCCAGGACCCAGTCAACCCTTGGCTTGCTGGTGGGGCTGTGCAGTAGCATTTGAGGAGCCCCGTTCTTACCCTGGCACTTGTGTGAAGAGGGGAGTTTGCCCTACGGAGTTTGGTGACATCTTCAAGGCATATGAATGAGTAGGCATCCTGAAAACATTTGTCGTTGATTTTTTCCCTTTCTTTTCAACTAGTTTCTGAATTTATAAATAACCGATAGTGGAATTAATTGGTTCCTTTTTATTTTGTGGGGGCTGACCAGCTTCCAGCTCGTAGGTATACCTCTAAGTTGCTAAGTCTACAGCCGAGGGCTTAGGAACTCTGGAATCTGCCAGATCCAGGCTTGAGTCCCGGCTCTGCCCTGGCCTCCTGTGTGGTTATAAGAATCACATCCACCTCTCAGAGCCACCGTAAAGATAAAACAGAAATAATGCAGAAATCTCGGCATACCCCAAGAACTCAAATAGTGAGGAGCATAAAATGCTTATTCTGGGATCTTGGAGTGATTTTAAAAATGATTGAGCTGCAAAGGGCAAACAGAATGGGAGCCAGGCTCAGTTTGGCATGTTCCACTGGACTGCTGCATTTGCTGTGAAGTCTGGAGGGTGGCCTCAAGTGCTCCCCAACTGCCACGGCCACATGGCCTCGGTCCCTGCTCTGTCCCTTTAGCCTCCATCCATCCGTTCAGACATCGCAAGGCAAAGACATGGCATAGGCAGGGACATATCCATCCATGTGTCAACAGCTGATGACAGAAAACCATCGAGGGCAAGAGAAGTGAGAACAGGCAGTGAAATCAAAGTTTGTGAAGCTCCCTCCTCCACCTGTACACATTCTGCTGCTTTGGAGGCTGAAAGTCAGTCTGCCTAAATGCAGTTCATTTCAATTAAATTTTCCAAATGCGAGTTCATGTAAGGCACTAAGCTAGTTCTTCAGGATTTTTTTTTTTTTTGCATGCCTACTGTGAGCTTTGCACAGTTTGTTGTTTTAAATACATTGCCCCATGACAGCCTTACGATTTAGAAATTATCCTCTTTACCTGCAGAGAAAAAAAGGGCTCAAGAGTGGTGTAGTGGGCAAGTGGCCCGAGGTTTCCTAATGGGAAGACCCAGGCTGGGAAACGGGCACCAGCCCTGCCGAGGTCCTGTGTTTGGAATCTTGATCCTGGGCACTAGGCCTCCCAGATCACTCACCTCTCGCCTCTCCACCCTCTCCTTAAACCCCCACAGCTCAGACTTGGGATGCTCTCTGTTCCCCTCCACGTGGGATCTTGGGCCTGTGTTCCTGCCATGTTGACTACGCTGAATCACTCCCGCCACAGCCTAAGCCCACCCGCCCCCCCCCCCGTCTGAAATCCAGGAATCTTGGCCTTGTGAGACCCACAAGGACCTGAGCAGCCTCTGGACAATGTGAACAGTGGTTTCAGGGGACACACTGGACAGCGGCCTCAAAGCTCTTGGCCACTGCGAGCAGCCACACATGGGAACGTGTGTCTGTGGACCCTGTCTCTCGTTCCACCCAAGTGCTCTACTTTCCTTTGGAGCATGGACCAAAAGCCCTGACATGATGCCCTCTGGCAAGGATATACCCAGGGAAAAACTGGAGGGGAGAACATTTAATGTGGGTGCGGGAACCTGGGTGAGAGTTAAAAACACACACTCTCAAAGGAATCAGCTCTGAGTGCAGCAATCAGTTTGGGTGTAGTCGTGGTCCTCTGCCTGGGGCCTTCTTGGAGCCCACAGAACTTTCCCTGTGTGGGTTGCCCAAGAGCAGGTTCACCGAGAAGCCCACGTCCACCTCTCACTCATACCCAAGTCTCACCACAAGGCGGATCTCAGGCATGGCCCTCAGCATCATGTGAGGGTGACGGTGAGTGCGACGAGGCTCTGGCAGAGGGGCTGAGCAGAAGGGTGCAGGGGCACATGGCATGCCTGGCTCAGCGACTTCTCAGCTGTGAGTACTCAGCCAGAGACGTCTCCTCCTTAAGCCTCAGTTTGTTCGCCTGGGAAACTGAGATACCAGCACCATCTCAAGCTGCCTTTGTGAGGGCTCAAAGGGCACCTGGTGCACAGCAGCATCCACTTGTGTGAAAGTCTCTCTTAGGTGAGGTTACCTAGAGGCAGAGCCTGAGACAGGGATTCGGGTGCCTGCAGTTTATTGAGGGTGTGCTCTCAGGAGAAAGAGAAGGAGAAAAACAGGAAGGGGCAGGGGAATACAGTGAGCAAGGAAGCGGTCCTGCTGAGTCCGCTTGAGCTTATCCTGTGGAATGAGCTTTGTTGGTGACAAAGCTGGCTTTCAAACCCAAGTCCTGTGGCGTCCTGTTGGCTTCCTGCTACCACTGTTTCCTTGGACACAAACAAGGTAAGTGTAAAAATTTCAGCAAATTTGATAAGTATTGCAATGGTGCTGTGGAGGAAAGAAAGGGGAAGTGTCTTTTCCAGAAATTCCTGTGCTTTATCATACACGTGAATTACCTGGGGGTCTGGTTAGACTGTGGTTCTGAGCCTCTAGACTCTGCCTTCCTAAGAAGTGCCTAGGTGATGCCCATGCTCCTGGTCTGTCTGCTGCAGTTGGAAAAGCAAGGCTCTAGTTATTCATCTCAGACAGGGCCCTCTTAGCCTTTTAAGAAGAGACTCTCGATCAAAATGGTGGCATGACGAGGATGTGGCTGGTCAGTGTGAATTCATCACTGCTCTTGCCAAATCGACTCACCTGCCTGGCCACTTGCTGTGAGCTCAGAAGAGTGGTGCCCACACACACATGGTGCTGCTGTGATGCTGCAGATATGGGGCATCTTGCTTTGATGCGATCTGGATGTGACCAGATTCAAGACAAGGCAGGTCTGCCTCTGTGCCAGCTGAACAAGGGAGTTTACTGCTGGAAGTTCTAAAGAGCCAAGGAGGTGTGGTGGATGCTGATGGTGCCCTACTCAGATGTCCTGCACCAAGGGGGTGCCCATCCCCAGCTGCTATAAATGTTGACTACAGAGTGCTCACAGCTGCCCTGTGCTGAATGAGGCAGTTCCAAGTGTTGCCCTCAGCTAAATGAGAGCTGCCCCTTTCAGAGAGCTATCTCTGCCTCTCAAAGCAGAGGCAGAGGCTCCTCGCTACCCACCCTCCCCGCTTAGAGACAGCCTGTAGACAATGACTGAGGCCTCTAGAAGGGGCCCGTCTAGAGGAGTGCAGTTCATGCTACAGGGCTCCCCACGGGATAAGCTCAAGCGGACTCAGCAGCACCGCTTCCTTGCTCACTGTATTCCCCTGCCCCTTCCTGTTTTCCTCCTCCTCTTTCTCCTGAGAGCACACCCTCAATAAACTGCAGGCACCGGAATCCCTGTCTCAGGCTCCGCCTCTAGGTAACCTCACCTAAGAGAGACTTTCACACAAGTGGATGCTGCTGTGCACCAGGTGCCCTTTGAGCCCTCACAAAGGCAGCTTGAGGTGGTGCTGGTATCTCAGTTTCCCAGGCGAACAAACTGAGGCTTAAGGAGGAGACGTCTCTGGCTGAGTACTCACAGCTGAGAAGTCGCTGAGCCAGGCATGCCATGTGCCTGTGCACCCTTCTGCTCAGCCCCTCTGCCGGAGCCTACATAAATATATATACCTACCATATACCCACAAAAATTAAAGTAACTTCCAAAGAGAAAATATGTTCCTATCTTCATGTGACTGCTGGAATTAAGAACAGGGAGAAGAAGAAAGAGGCATTGTCCATTTAATTTAAGGATAAGGTACAGGTGATGAGGCAACTACCAAGTTTACTGGGGAAAATTTGTGAATAGACCATAAACAATCAATCAGCAAGCATATATCAAAACTTCTATGCCTAGGCCTATGTCATCCAACCAATTCCTTTCTTTAAATTATGGTTAAATTAACATAACATAAAATCTACATTTTCGCCGTTTTTAAGTGCACAGTTCTGTGACATTGTTTAATCACAGTTGTGCAAGTCACCAACATCCACCCCACCAATGTTTGGATCCTCCCAGCCGAAACTCTGCCCATTAAGCATGCATTCCACTTGTGCAAGTTACCCAGAGAAGTCAAATTCGCCAAGTCCTTTTAAGCAGGTGCCACTTTTTACATTTCAGTTCTTACACACTAGGGAAATGAGCACAGGATTGACATTTGATTCATTCATTCATTCATTCATTCATTCATTCATTCATTCATTCAAGCTAGCATCCCTAAGCGTGAACAACAGAATTGCCTTCTGTTGCTTCATATGAACTAAAGTGAGACAGGAGAAACAGAAAAATGCCACAGTAACTTCTGAGCTACATTTTTCACGGGGCTGTGGGAGAGCTGCAACCAGGAGAAAGGATGTCGTTTTGAAAGGATGAAGCTGCCTTATTATAGTATTGCACAGAATTCCTGCTGCTACAGTTTCCTTCAGGAAAACTCCAGGCGTGACCAGTACTGTGTATATAAAACAATGAAGATATTTTGAAACTGTGTTTTCAAAGCCATGAGCAAACTTCAGGAGTGCAAGGAAATGTCACCACGGAAGTCTGGGGAGATGGGGCGTCCTGGGGACCACCCTGATCCAGCTTTTATCTGCTCTGTTGTTGAATGGCACACACTGCCTCACCCTTCCCAGTGTGGAAGGGGTAGCCGGCAAGGGGAAGTGTCCCATTTTGCTAGACATTTCTTAAGCTCCCAATGGCTGTTTGACACCCTGTGTCTGAAAGTGTTAAAGGTCAGGAGAGTATGAGACATTCTTCCGTGTGTGTGTGTGTGTGTAAAGCCGGGAAGCCAGCGTTGAGCCTTTAGTGTTTTCTCAAGGAAGACAGAGCTCTGTGGCACAGCTTATTTAAGTTCTAGGGCAGGCTTTCTCAGCCTCTGTACCACTGACATTTCGGGCCACATAATTCTCTGTTGTAGGCGGCTGTTGTGTGCATTGGTGCCATATAGGACGTTTAGCAGCATGGCCTCTACCCTTGGATGCTGGTAGCGTCCCTGACAAAGCTGTAGTTGTGACAGCCAAAGAGACTTCGATCATTACCAACTGTCTGCTGGGGGTGAGATTGTCAGATTTACTATATATAGATAGACAGATAGATCCGAGTTAAATTTGAATTTGAGACAAGCCAATCATAATTCTTTTAAACTCTAAGTGTGTCCCATTGTAGTATTTGGGACACACCTATACTAAAATATCACTCATTGTCTCTCTGAAAATCAGACTTAATGGAGTGTCTTCTATTTTATCTGACAACCCTAACTGAGGTTCAGAGTCACCTGCAGCTGAGAACCACTGACCCAGGGTGACCAACTGTCCCAGTTTGTCAAGGACTTTCCTGGTTTTAGCGTGAAAAGTCTAGCATCCTGGGAAACTCCTCAGTCTCAGGCATACTGGGCTGGAAGGTCCATCCTCAATCTTTCGTGCTGCTGTCAGCTTTCAGGGTCTCCGAAGGCTCACAGCAGGCCCTGGGAGTTGCGGATGCATTTGGTGGATGGATGGAGAGGCTTCGTTGCAAACTTGATAAGTGGGAGCTACTAAAAGGCCCTATTTTTGCTTGATTGTTGATTCACAAACACGACCAAAACATTACCAATAATGGCTCAAGTCCGTCTTCAAAGTGGCCTATTGATTTTCCTGACCTCAGAGTAGATTATTCTTCCCAGAAAAAGAAATCTATATCCCGGATATATTATTCTAAATAATCCAATACCCAAAGTTAATGGGACTTCTCTACCAGCTTCTAAGACTAGAACTACACTTTGGTTTTCATGTAAATCCTCAAGATGGATTTTTTTTGTGTGTGGATATTGCCTTAATTCAGAATTGTATTGACTGGTCTCCCCTTGCTCAGAGCTGTTACTAGGCAACACAATTCTTTTTCCTGTCATTTTATGTTGGGAAAGACAGCAAAGTGAGGCAGGTGTGAATGGTGAGGGTGCTCTAGAAGACTTCTGTGCCCATTTATCTGTGGCTACCCCTGGCATTACTCGGTGCAGCCCAGACCCCAAGCCTCACTCTTGGCAGTAATTTTAACAGAACTCTGGACTTTAGGTAATACAGAAAGGAAATCCATCTTTGGTTTCTTTAGCCACCTTACAAACCTGTTAGTTGATGGTGAATGCATGTAAAAGCAACGTGTTCTCTAAGGGTTTGGAAGTGCAGCCATTTTCCAGTGGTTAAGCTGGAGAAGTTCACACACATGGCTGTGACTACTTTGCTCAGTGTTCTACGGAAGTCTGGGAGCATCCCATAATTCCCATCAGGGCATCTAAGAAGGCTCCGAGAGGCAGCACGCAGCGTGCCCACGGTGGTGTGCTGGGGCCTGCCAGGACCAACTCTCCAGAGCCATTGACTGTGTGCCTCTCTTCCTGCTGGTAGCTTGAAATGGTCTTGGAGGGAGTATTTGGAACTTGACTTGGCTAATGTTACAAATTAGGGCTTCCCTCAGCCCCCCAGAGAGCCAGCTGTTAAACATTTGCTAGTATACCATGGAATTAAATGTGAATATAATTAACGCCTGGAGACCTGATCAGTTGACTTACACCATGACTGAAGAAGGACTTTAGGGAAGCAGCATTGAAATGGGAGCCCTAAGACTCCAAAACTGGCTGTGCTCTTACCAGTACCTAGCCAGGAAGAGAAGGACTAGCCTTTCAAGACACATACCCCCATCCTGGTGTCAAGGGTATCCTGTGTGTCAATCAGCTTCAGGCTTCCTTGGGGACCTTCTGAATATGATTTGGATTCATGGATTTTGAATTTATGATGTTTTCCAGTTCTATTTCTCATTATAAATTAATAGAGCGTCATTCCAGGCTTACAAATGTACATTGGGAGCATCAGTGTGCCCCAGTGTTGCAGCTACGTGCCCAAGGTTGGAAGGAGTCGGACATCCTGGCTTTGCACCCCAGCTCTGCCACTTTCTGGCTGTGTTGGAGCATGTGGTTTAATGTCTCTGTGTTGTCACCTTCATTCTTTCTGCTGATTCAGGCCCAGCTTAGCTTTCTCCATCTCTCACGAAGCTGTTGCCTATTCTAGCACACACTCATCGTGCACTTCTCTAAACCACTTACCCATCATGCCCTTCTCTACACCACTTACCCATCATGCCCTTCTCTAAACCACTTACCCATCATGCCCTTCTCTAAACCACTTACCCATCATGCCCTTCTCTACACCACTTACCCATCATGCCCTTCTCTAAACCACTTACCCATCATGCCCTTCTCTACACCACTTACCCATCATGCCCTTCTCTACACCACTTACCCATCATGCCCTTCTCTAAACCACTTACCCATCATGCCCTTCTCTAAACCCCTTACCCATCATGCCCTTCTCTACACCACTTACCCATCATGCCCTTCTCTAAACCACTTACTGTTTTATTTCTAGTCTTGTCTCCACCAACTTGTCTCCATCATAAATTTTATGATGCTTAACAACTAGAATGATGTTTTATATGACTCTTTTATTCTCAGAAAGACCTGTCCCTGTGCTAACCATGTGGTAGGTGCCTTACACAGGCTCATGAATAAGGTAATTAATTAATATAGATTCTTGAGGACGCTCCAGGTAGAGTACAAGGTATGTTTCACATTAACCCATTAAAATTGCCCAGCTGCCCCCATTGCAAATGCCTAGTGCACACCCTTCCCTTATTTCTCACCTTAGTGGATGTTCTGGGTCAAAAATGTGGCCCCAGATAGGGTGTTTCTGGCTACAAGGGACAGAGAGTTCCAACTCAAACTGACTTCAACAATGAGCAAGCAAAGATATTATGATTTGAAGGCAGGTAGAGATCAGTTGCCAGGCAGTGCTGTCCTTAGGGATCCGGGAACCATCCCTCTTGCCATTCAAGCATATTTGATGTTGGCTCTCCTAGGGATGATAGCAGGATGACACCTCAACACCAGGCACTCGGGGAGAAAAGGCACTCTCTCTCTGAATTCCTTCTTTGCAGAACGTAAACTTTCCCCAGACTGCCCCCAACCAACACATACACACACATAGTGCAGACTTTTCCACATCTCATTGGTCAGGAGTGGATAGCATGCCCTTCACTTAACTAATCCCTGTGAAGGAAAATAGGAATTACCATGACCTGCTTAGACTGACCACATGAGGTGGGATGAATATAAAGGGTGCATCTCAAGGGCCCCCACAGTCCCTGCTCAGTCTATTTGGCCCTTTACGAGCACAACCCCGTCCCTCTGGCTCCAGTCACCTGCTCCATCTACACTGCCTGAGAGACTATTGTTTATATGATGGATAATTAGCTTTCTGTTCCCTCTCAGGGCCCATAGTTGCCTCATATTCCATTTCCTTCTGAAGGAGCAGGCAGCGATTTGGGCAGAAATCCAGGCACTCCATAACCTGAGACTATGGTGTATGCAGACGGGAACTTCAGCCATGCGATGTCACCACTTCAGCATCCCTAGTGGAAATTTCCGTCTGAGATGCAATGCTGAACTCCTATGTTGACGCCCCCATCTTTCAGATAATAGTTAATGAGAATGTGCTATCAATGTCAGAGCTTGCTTACATATGCTCTGGGAGCACATAAGAAGGGAGAAGGAGATAAAAGAATTCATAGTTGTGTGATGCCGAATGACAGGGTTTTCCCACACAGCTGGTAAAAGATAACCACAGTCTCATCATCTCTTGTTTGTCAGTTGGGCTTCAAAACGTGGCATTCAGACCCAATTGCTGTCAAAAACATTTGCTATTTGGGAACTTCAGAAAGGGAACAAATACAAATCTCCTGCAGTCAACAGTGTGCAGGCGCCATTTTCCTCCTCTTCCCACCTCTTGAGAGCCGCCATCCCAAAGAGAAGATGGAGAAATACCTAACTTTTTCCTCCATCATATTTTTAATAGTACCTGCCATTTTCTTTCTTTTTCTTTTATTGTACTTTAGTTTCTGTGGTACATGTGTAGCTCATGCAGGATTGTTGCGTAGGTACATACATGGCAATGTGGTTTGCTGCCTCCATGCCCCCATCACCTACATCTGGCATTTCTCTTCACGTTATCCCTCCCTGACCTCCCCCTCACCCCGCTGTCCCTCCCTTCCCCCCCGACAGACCCACACAGTGTGTGATGCTCCCCTCCCTGTGTCCATGTGTTCTCATTGTTCATCACCTGCCTATGAGTGAGAACATGCAGTGTTTGATTTTCTGTTCTTGTGTCAGTTTGCTGAGAATTATGGTTTCCAGATTCATCCATGTCCCTACAAAGGACATGAACTCTCATTTTTTATGGCTGCATAGTATTCCATGGTGTATATGTGCCACATTTTCCCTGTCCAGTCTGTCATCGATGAGCATTTGGGTTGATTCCAGGTCTTTGCTATTGTAAACAGTGCTGCAATGAACATTCGTGTGCATGTGTCTTTATAATAGAACAATTTATAGCCCTTTGGATATATACCCAATAATGGGATTGCTAGGTCAAATGGAATTTCTATTTCTAGGTCCTTGAGGAATTGCCACACTGTCTTCCACAATGGTTGAATTAATTTGCACTCCCGCCAACAGTGTAAAAGTGTTCCTATTTCTCCACATCCTCTCCAGCATCTGTTGTCTCCAGATTTTTTACTGATCGTCATTCTAACTGGCGTGAGACGGTATCTCACTGTGGTTTTGATTTGTATTTCTAGTAGCCACCATTTTCTTAACACATACTGACTGTGTCCCTGGGCCCTTTACACATTTACCTCATTTAATTTCTATCACAACTTTGTGAAGTTGGAATTTAAAATAATTTAAAAACCATCCATTAAGTAAAGATGAGATGCCAAGCTGAGCTTGATCCAAGGTCGCTTCCCATGTTGTCTCAATTTATCCTCATAGTAAACCTAAGAGGTGGGTTATTATAGCTCCTCATTTTACAGACGAGGAAACTGAGACCCAGAGTAATTAAGCATCTTGATCCAGATCACCAGGCTGTAAATGGCAGAGCTGGAACCTGAATGCAAGGCGATATGGCTCAGAAATCTACCTTTTCCCTCTACCAGTGTCACCCAAATATTTGATCTTTATTTATCCAAAGTCTCCTCTTGACTCTCTGAACCCTGTAAAATCCCCAAAGTAACAGGCTGTGGACTGGTCCTGTAGGCTGGCACTTTTTGGAGCAGCAAATGAGCAGAAGCTTAGCAAATTGGGCTTCAAGCCTTCTCTGGAGCCAGTTAAGTGTCCACATGTACTTGAAGTTCTGTCTCCCTGCTTGCTAGCCCTTCCCATTACTGGATGAGTCATGCGTCCCACTGGAGTGAGGAGGAGGTGTGCCTCTCCTAAGTTGTCAAGAATGGGTTGGAGATCTGCCCTTAACCCTGGATCCCAAGTCAGAGAGAAGCTTTAGAACAAGGGTCTGCAAATACAGCCCGTGGGCCAGATTCAGCCTAGAGCCTGTTTTAGTGTGGCTCACAAGATAAAAATAGGTTTTACATTTTTTCATGAATGCACAAAATCAGAAAAAGCATTTTTTGTAACACATGAAAATTATATAAAATTCTGGTTTCAGCATCCAAAAAAAAAGCTGTGGTGGAACACAGCCACACACATTCTTCACATATTGTCTGTGACCATTTCTTGCTATATAACAGGGAAGCTGAGGAGTTACAACAGAGACACTAGTACCCATGAAGCCTATAACACTTAGCAGCAAACAGTTAGACAACTCCTGCCCTAAAAAGGCTCTGAGCACCACTGATCCTCCCAGCAGAACCCCCCACAACAGGACACACATGGTATTTCCAGCCTTACTGGGAGCCCCAGAAAGGTCACAGGGCTTCACAATCGAGCTGAGTCCACTGCTGTGCCTGCCGTTTTTACCTTGCTTGCTCTAGCCTTATTCAAGGATATTTTTTGCTGAAGTCTCTAAGGGCTATAAAGAAGCACCTCACTACTGCTTTCAGGGTGCACTGCAGCCACAGACCCCCACTCCCATGGCCAGGGGCACAGCTGGCATCATCACCACAGTACCCTGGAATGACTCCCTCCTCCAGATATTTTGCCCTTTTTCCCCAGAACCTGCCCCCTCACTAGGCCCAAATGATCCCACTACGAAGCATATTGTCCCACCAGGCTCCACTGGCTCTCGTGGGCACAACCCTCAAAATGGGAAGACTAGCATTCTTTTCCTTTCTCTGATAAGAAATACAAAATTCCCTTTGCATTTTAGTGAAAAGAACTGTAGTAGATGCTCTCAGTGCCCTACTAGTATTGCTTAAGTGTTACTCTTATAGGATGTAACAATCAGCTTCAAACTCCAGTGTCTATATCTCTGTTCCTGGGGCCTTTGCCCCCAGGAAGCAGGCCCAAGTGCCAGGGCATTGTCATTGCAGCCCCCAGCAGCCCTCAAGCCATGAGTTTCAGGAGAGGGTGTATAAATACCTCAGCTCCCTCACATGGCACCTCAGGAAGAGCACTCTGAGGAGTGTTCTGTGCTGTTTCCCATCGTTTCCCCAAAGGGTTACATTCCAGTCACCCCCTGGCTCTGCTCCACTTCCAACTACACTTCTCATGTCCTGGAACCCTCATCTCAGGGTCTGCTTCTGGGAAGAATACTAATGAAGACTTCAAGTTAAATCTAAAACCCTGTCCTCCTATTCTGGATCAGGCCTGTGTCATCTATGAGGAGACTGGAAAAATCTGGAGGGCAAACACTGAGTGTGTTCCAGGCATTCCCACTGCCTTCTCCGCGTGGTAGAGCCAGGTGTACCTTGGCCGCCTATGCCCTTTGGTGCCCTTTCTTCTTGTCCTCAGAACCACACTCCCAGCAGAGGTGTGACTAAAGGCAGAACAAGATGACCTTCCATTTGCAGTTCAGGCGGCAGACTTCCCTTTCATTAGCTAAGGATCCTCCTTGTCACGTGAATGACAGAAGCTGCTCTTTTATGGCCAAAAACACAAGAGGTGGGGGAAGTTCAGGGATAGGGCAAAGGGAAGAGGGGAAAGAAGAAAAGGGAAAAACAAAGGCCCAGAAATATTATTGAGAAATTGCTCCAGTCTCTCCGAAGGGGTTTCTGCTATCTACGGGAGATGCTGAATTAGTGGGTATGGATTGCAGGAAGCAAATTTTTTTTTTTTTTTAATGAAAGGGATGTCAGTGCGACTCTCCTGAAGTCCTGACTCTGTAATTATACTAAAGGATCCAGCGATAGCCTTTGCTCTGGCTGCTGCTGCCCCTGGCTCCCTGCATCCTCAAGCTTTAGACAGTAATGGCCACTCATGTTCACTTCTCCCAGGCCCTAACCCTCCCAGGGATAATTCTAATACAGGCCTCTCTATTCCTTGTCCAAAATCTTGTGGCCAGGGATGTTTCAGAATTCAGAATGTATTTTAGAAAGGCAGTTTAGTGCACACACTGCCTCGTACATAAACATCGCAGTGGCATCTGGAAAGCCTCGTCATCAATGACATTAATACTCCAGCAGCATGTATGCATATTCACACCAAATGCGATCAATAAAGGTCATCGATAGCCTCGCCTTAGTGCGATCAGATACTTCTGGAAAATGAAATTAACCCGGTTAGATTTTGCCACCAAGCAGATCACAACCAACTTTCGGCTTTCAGAGCCTTTAGGCATTGAGATTACAGACACAGGACTATGGACTGATAAAGGTGTATTTTCACAGCAATACATTAATGTTTGAAAGGAAAGTGAATTCTGGGTTTCACCTGGGTGAGATCTCACCAGTTCCCATTTGTGAGAGCCAAGAAAGGGCCAGGGCAGGTCCCACTCCCTCGGTGCCTGGGCTGGGCAAAAGGCCTGTGACCAGTTATGTGATCACAGAACCAGGAGGAAGGGGTTGCCTTGTGAAGCCGTGCACTGCTGGAACCCAGGGAGTCCATGGAGCAGCAGCAAGGAGCTGGCCAAGGCAGGCCTCAAGCAGCCGTGTCCAGCGTTGCACCTCGGGGCCGGGTGTGAGGCCAGAACATTCCCTCGTTCTGGGAACGAGGCAGGGGTGAGAGGACTTGGGACTGGCCTGTGCCCTGGGAGCAGGTCAGTCCATCCGGCTTGGATGGATAAGCACTGACTAGGCTGGACTTGCCTCCAGAAGCCTCTGGTGGAAAGGTGCATTCACTACCTGGCTGCAGATGCTCTGCCCTCCCCCATGTGAAAGGGTTCGGTGGGCAGATTAGCTGAGGGCAGGCCTGGCCTCAGGGGATCGGAGAGAGCAGTTTCTTCTGCCTGAACCCTTCTGAGTGGCAGATCCGGAAAGCGTGTTTTTGCACATGCTACAATCTTTTATCCATCAATTATTAAAAGGCAAGTGGCTTTGCTCTGTAGCCGTTTTCTTTTCCCAGCAGGGCATAGTTCAGAAGATAGACAATTTGAGTTAGACTCTTTCACATGCAGGATTCAAACCCTAGTTCTCCAATCCTCGTTCGGAATTCTGGGAAGCCGAACGTGGCAGGGCAGGCCCCCGAAACGGATCCGAGGTGAAGCGGGGATCCTGGTAAGGCTGGCAGTCAGTGGGGCCATGCCCTCTGGCCGGCCCCAAACCCGGGGGCTGAGAATCTCCTGGCAAAAGAACTTGGGCAGTATCGAGAATCAGAGCTTCGACACACAAATAAGGCGTCTTTTGTGACCTGAAGCTATATCTCATGAGTTACCGAGAGAGCCTGGAGAAGCACCAGGCGTGTGCAATAGTAACACAGTTAATAGCAGTGAACACACATACAGCCTTGCTGGGGGCAGGTGTTGTTCTAGGTGTTTTAATTAACTGGGTTAACGGCAACTACTTCATGAGGAAGCGTAGCGTATGTTCGCAATGCTGTAGCATGGCCCCTCGTCCCGCTCTTGACTTCAGTCCAGCTGCAAGGAGGAGCTTCTTTCTTGGAAAGTGTCACTCAGGCATGTGCCCATGACTTGCTCCTGTCTGCCTTAAAGACATGCTGAAGCTGCAGAAATCAGCTCAGCCCTCTAAAGGTCGGGGCAGGTGACCACCAACTTCCCATTCCCTTCCCTGGGCACCTCTCCACTGGGGAGGCAAGGAGCTGAGGATAAGCTGCCTCGCTTCCCTCAGGAGGACAATGCGGGGAGACTCACATGTGCTTCTCAGATGTGCCAGTGCAGTCGGGCTCCCACTGCCACACAGTAACCAACAGCACACCCTCAGGTCCCCGCTAGCCTCGCTGCTCATTCTTCCTGTGCTCACTCCTGCTTCCTGGCATCACCTCCCAAACGAGAAGCCTGCAACCCAGCCTTGTCTCAAGTCTGCTCGCAGGAAGACCCAAGCCGAGACAATGAAATATCAATATTCCTATCCCGGTTTTATAGGTAATTGGTACATAATGAATATTTGATGTTGACCAAATAAATTAACGGATGTGAGATTGGAGTGGGAGGAGAATGATATCAGCCAATTATGAAAAAGGAAGGCAGGGTCCTTAAAGGGAGGAGAGGAGGAAAGAGGTCACAATCAGCAGTTTTCTGCCCTGGGCCTGAAGGGTGCTGCTGATCTCCGTGGGTCTGGGGGCAAAAAAGGGTTTAGCTAGTGGCAAAACCAAATTTGATGTCCCATTGAAATCCGTATTGGGGAGCTGAAGGAAGCGGATCCTCCTATCCCTGGCACGGCTCAGCAAGGCTCCTCGAGGGCCAAGAGCATTTGTGGCTGGGCAGCAGAGATCAGCTCCTGGAGGCCTCTCCTGGGCTGGGCCAGTGACCCTGGAGGAGCTCAGGCTTGGCTGACAGTTGTGTCAAACGGCGTAAAGTGTAGCAGAGGGGACGCAGTCTGGGAGGGGGCCAGGGGAGAGCTCCACCGTGGCCAATGGCAGCTACGGGAGAGTGCCCGCCCACCCGTGTTCACACTGGCGTTTCTCAGCCTGGACAGCAGTCCCCACAGTGGGCCTGGGCTTAGCAGAGGAAGGTGCAGCACAGTGGCCTCCAACCACCTGGTCTGACACATAACACACAAGCCATCCTGGGGACTCCTAGAAATACCTTGAGATGGGATTTTAAAAAGACTGAAGTTCGTGTGGCATAATTGGAATGGTAAGCCCTAGGGACAGCTGATTACAGTGCTTTAACCTCAAGAAGTCTACCTCAAGTTCCTCACCGGCCCTCAATCATGAAATGTGACCACGGTCTGAGAAGACAGACGGCCTACGCCAGAACCTCAGCTCAGCTGCCTGCTAGGTATGCGCCAGAGTCCTGTCCAGTCCAGCTGTCTCCTTTGGAAAATGGGTATAATATTAGTAATTTCCTGAGAGGCTTGCGAGGAGGACTAAATGAGATACTGCATTTAGAGTAGTTAGCACAGAGAGTAATCACTCAGTACCTGTTAGAGACATAGCATCAGTTCCCTGACACTGCCCCCAGCTTCTCAATCTCAACTAAGGCAACAATAGTGAATATTTATGGTTCTATTGGGCCACCCAGTATTTGAACTCCTTTTTCATTTGAGAAGCTCCCACTTCATGAGTCTTCATTGTCTTCAGTGGCTGCTTCCCACCATAGGTATCAAAAATGCAGAAACTGGTGTCCCAGCAGCCTCTGTGGCCAGGCGCAGGCTGTACACGGGACCTGTCCACCACATGCCATCCTGGGCTAGACGCAGGGAGGGTGGAGTTCTCTCTCGCTACTGCAGCTTCAAGTCTGTGCACAGGAGTGACAGTGATGCCAGTGGTAGTGCCCAACATTCAATGGCTGGCGCAGTAGTTTCTCCCGACCCCTTCCACCGTGGCATTCTCGGTGCTGCTCCAGGCTGCTCATTCTCCAACCCCTCTGTCGGCATTCCTGCTGATTCCCCAGCCACGCAGTGCTCTTTCCATCAAAGTCTCTTCTGCTTCAGTCAGCCAGGGCTGGCTGCTGCCTGCAACTAAAAATCGTGACTGGTACAGTCCTATGGCAACGTAACTGAGCCACAGCCTGCAGCTTGCAATGCTCTACCTATGAGGATCTCTCTTCGGTGTGAGAGAATGGTGCCAAACTCTGCCAGAATACCCACGAGCGGCAAGTGTCTGACACCTAGAAGGAGGCAGGTGCACGTGGCCCAGTGAGAACCCAGAGCTCTGGGACCTCTTCCTGACTTAGTGAGAACCAGGCTGCCGAGCTCTTCTTTTGCGGTCTCCTGAACATGTCCGGGCTCTCTCCAGGGACAAATCCAGCTCTGCCATCTTCAAGAAAATCAGGTTAAACTAGAAAAGAAAGCACCGACAGACTCCACACAGCAGCCTGCAAAGATGTGTGTCGATGAGGCAGATATAGACGTGGAGACTCACTTATGTTCAGGCTCATGGCTTTTGTGGTAAAGCAGCTTTGGAGAAAACTGCCTGCTCCTCTGTTCAGCCCTCCTTCCTGCCCACTGCATACTGAGTCGTCTGCAGTACAGCCTGGTGGGCTCCCCGTGCACACGTCCAGTGCTCCAATTTATTCCCAACCCAGGGTCAGTTATACTTCCTGTCCCCCTCTGAGCTCTTCTGGAGGCAATGAAGTGAGAGTGTGTAAAAGTATAGCATTAGGCTGGCTTGGGTCCCTCACATAGCAAGTTATCCATCAGCCTCAACTTACTCATCTATAAAATGGGACCAGTGGTACCTATTTTGCAAGTTGGTAATGAAATGACCATGCTAGTACTTCAAGAGACATGCCATAAACATTGATCCTTTACCCTTCTTGACACCGATCCCGGTAGCCCAGCAGCCCGAGGCTCACAGCATCCAGGTTACGTTTGGCAGCAGCCCAGGAAGGGTCAGCATTTGTAGGTAAGAGAGGAGGAAGGGAGGAGCCAGTGGACCAGTGAGGATGCCAGGATGAGAAATGATTAAGCTGTTTAACAGCTGAGGATGATTTTCCCAGGCTTGGCGGAGAGGTCCCTGGGCCACATCTGTCATAAAGCATCAGGAAACCACATCCAAGTGGTCAATTCCTTATTCTCTGAGTGTTTAAATCATAAACACGATCAATACTGAACTCTGCATGTTCCACCTTCATCCAGAGGCTCCTGGGGGAACACAAACAAAACGGGTTACGAGCCAACCCCCCTGCTGGCCCACTCCTAAAAGAGTCCAGGGGCATTCTGGATGTGGCGCCAAAATTATGCACCCATTAGTGACATCTCCATTTCCATGGTGATTTTGCACAAAAAAATCTGAACAGAGCCCAGCCAGAGCCCTATGACCCCAGGCAAAAGTGGAACTGGGTTTCCACATTTCTTAGGTCAGATTCCTTGGAGGCAGAGCCTGCCCATTAATACCCTCAATAAGCTTTTATATTTCTAAAGGGCATCATAGTTTGTGGAGGTTTGGGCGCACTATCTCATCTAAATCTTGCAAAATCATTCTGTGAGTTGGGTAGAGCAAGGGTGCTTTTCCTCGTTTGGAAAAGTGGAAAACGAGACCCAGGGAGAGTGAGTGGCACCCAGCTGGTACCGTCCGGGCTGGGCCTCCAGCCTCAGTCTCAGTCAGGACTCCAGGACCGGGTGTCTCCATTTATTTTGCAAATAGTCAATATTTAAAATTTCCGCTAAAGGAACGGTTAAGTACTCCCGTTTTTCTGACGCCGTGCACGTGGAATCATCAAAGCTTGCAGCGCATTTGCTTATCAGTCCCGCCACCTAGACTGACGTTTGATCTTGCTCGTCTTCACAGCTTCGGTGTGTGGTGTAACCCCACTTTCCCAGTGTGTTTCACCACCTGGAAACAATGGTGTATGCAGCTGGAGAACGAGAAAGACAGAGCCTGCACGGCCCTGAGCTCCAGGCAAAGGGAACAACAATCCTGTAGACTGGAGATGCGCTATGGTGGGCAGGGCTGTGGCATAATCCTGCTTGCATTACAGTATCTGCGTGGGTCTGTAGGGAAGACGGCAGAAGGGCAGTTCCTGCTACTGTGTCAAAATATCACATCTCGAACATGAGCGATTTTGCTGAGGAAATTATATTATTGCAGGAGAACTCTGAGGGGGGGAGGTTAGATCCAGAACTCCTTAACCTAGAATTCAAGACCATCCATAAATGGTCACCCCCCGCATCCCCTCCAGCTTTGCTTACTCTCCTCCTTGTTATGCATCCCAGTCATTCCAAGTTACAATTCCTGAAAAGGTAATCCGAATTCCAGGCTCCACACTGTTGCCAGTGCTAATTTCTCTGCCTGCAGTGCCTTCCGTTCTCATCTTCTTGGGAAACTCCTATTCAGTGTTAGTATCTGGGGTAAGTTCTAGGTCTCTTCCTAGCACTTCCTTCACTCCCTAAGGGGCTATGACGAGGTTGGGCCAGGTGTGAGGACACGGACTGGGACATGGGGTCTAGAGGTAAAGCTTTTGGTGGAATCAAGGAAGGTCAAAGCTCTAAGCCTTCTAGAAGCCCAGTGGCCAAAAGGGACCAGCAGAGGTTAAAGCAGAGATTGTTGAGCACAGAAAAAGAAATGAAACTGAGGCTTAAGCGAAGTATCTCTAGAAGTCAGACAGAAGACAAACATTCAGGTAATGCATGTCCCCTCAGTCCTTTTTCTCTCAGGTGGGAGCTGGATTTTTGCTGGGAGTTGGTGATACTTCTGTCACGGCCTCTCTGCTGTTCCTCCGTCAACCTCTTGGTCTGCTTCAACATGGAGCCCTTCAGGAACTATCTGGAGCATCTGAGTCAGGACAATAGTCACCATTGATACTAGGGGCCTCTCAAAATTTAAACAGAAAAGTCTGAGGATTGAAAAGAATGGATACAGCCTCTGCATCCTTCTGTTTATAAAAAGCTCATCTTTCCTTATCATCTAGAAACAACGGAGTGAACTATAGTGGGATCAAAGAGAGAATAAAATCTCAGAACTTGGGGCTTTTGCTCTCTCTGCTAATGCCTGGACTTTCATTAAATCCAGAATTAATGAAATAGCATTTAAATAGCATAAGGAGAGGGTAAATGCTGTCAGTGGACATGGCCTGTGAGAAATACCCCTCCTCATCTCCCAAGCTGTTTGGACAACCAACGACTCCGTTGAGTCCTCTTTTCTAGTTTCCACCCTCCGGCCACACTGACGGGCTTACCCACAGGTGGTCGTGTGGGGAATCCATTTGGCCTCGTCATAAACTCTATCTCCAGTAGTAATCGATTACCTCTGGCTTGCTGAGTCACTTTTCCCGATGCTACATAAATGGCTTTAGGTGTTGGTAATCTATCATGGAAAACCAAAAACATCACTGCACAGTTTCAGATAATCTAGATTGAAAAACAACCATCTGTTACGCATCTGTGCCCCAACCAGTTAGAAACTTCTCCACAAAACTTGGTAGAATGCAGGGAGGCAGATATGTACGAAGCACGTATTGCATGCCAGGCATCAGCTACTTTATTTTAGTTAGTCCTCCGGTAATGGGTGAGACAGATGTAATTATTTTCCCTTTGCTCACATGAGAAAACTGAAGTCAAGGAAAGCTAAATGGTTTGTGCAGATTCTTTGGTAAGAGATGGTCACATTTTAGGTGTTTTCTTTTTTTTTTTTTTTTTTTTTTTGAGATGGAGTTTTGTGCTTGTTACCCAGGCTGGAGTGCAATGGCGCGATCTCAGCTCACCGCAACCTCCGCCTCCTGGGTTCAGGCAGTTCTCCTGCCTCAGCCTCCCGAGTACCTGAGACTACAGGCACAGGCCACCACGCCTGGCTAATTTTTGTATTTTTAGGGATGTTGGCCAGACTGGTCTTGAACTCCTGACCTCTAGTGATCTGCCCACCCTGGCCTCCCAAAGTGCTGAGATTACAGGCATGAGCCACTGTGCCCAGCCAAGATTGTCACATTTTAAAGTCAGATTTGCCTGATTGTTTGATGAGCCATTGGATCTACTAAGCATCTCAGTGTTCCCACAATTCTCCAGGACATCCCTGGGACTGAAGGCATAGGCAGACAGGAAGGAAAAGTGGTAGAAGGAGGAAAGAGGCAAAGAAGAGGTAAGGGAAAAGAGGGGAGGAAACAGGACCTCATGCTATGGTGTCGAACCATGACCAAAATGATAATCACAGGCATTTCCTTTGCAGTTTCTGGAGTATCAGCTAGCTGCTAAGGAAGAATCAAACTCCTTTCCTGTGAAAGAGCGGAATGTTCATGGAAAGAAAAACGTCAAGGGTAAGCCCCCGCTGCATTCAGCTCTTCGTGCTGTAACGGGGATGGAATCGTATCTCAGACAGCAGTTCCCCAGCCGGTACCTTTCCCCCACAACACGCAGGATGGCCAGTGGGTGAGACAGCAGCCAGAGGGAAACATGCAGGGGTCCGGGACAGGCTAATAATTTGTCACACCTTCAAACGAATATTCTTTAAATATTAGTTCAATTTTTACCTAGAGGAGGTGAATACTAAGAGGAGGAAGAACGGAGCTTCCCTCTTTTCTTTTAACTTGTTGCTGAAATGTAACTTACACATGGAAAATTACACATATCATGAATACTCAGTGTGTTTCCACAGACTGAACACACCTTGTCACCAGCACTCAGATTTTTAAAAATAATGATAACATTACCAGCATTCCAGAATCCTCCCTCGTGTTCCCTCCCTGCCTCCTCCCAGGGATAACCACTATCTTGACATCAAATGGCGGAGATTAGCTTTGCCAGTTTGTGTTCTTTTTATGGATGAGATGATATAGGTTGTTCTCTTTTGTGTCTGACTTCTTTTGCTTGTCATCAAGTGAGATTCATGCACATTGTTCTGTGTCGCTCAAGAGTGTTCATCCTCTTTGCTGATTGTATTCCAGGGTGTAAATATCCCACAATCTATTCATCCTACTGGTGCTGGGCATTTGGAGAGTTTCCAGTTCCTGCTACTATGAATAGAGCCGCTGTGAGCAATCTAGAAATAGCTTTTGGTGAACATATGTAGACATTTCTATCAGAGAGATGGATATAGACTAGACATGGATGGAAATAGGGAGCGACAAATTGTTTGATCATAGGGAAGGCACATGTTTATCATTAGCAGATGCTGCCAGACAACTGCCCAGAGTGACTGCACTCAGTTACGCTCCAGCCGCACGTCGAAGAGCATGAGTTGCTCTCTGTCCTCACCAACGACTGCTGTCTTCTAGGTTTTTCATTTGTCTTTTAGCAGGGTCACCACTCCTCCCCCTCCATCCCTGAACCACTTACGTACGGTTTGCCTTCTCGGAATTCTGGGAACTGCTGTCTTCTTCACTTTGTTACGTTTCAGTGATGCTTCGGTACTTAGTGCCCTCTGCATGCTGGCATTCTGGGCCAGTGGTCCTCATGGGCCATCCTTGCCTTCCCCAGCTCTAGAAAACAGACTCAGATGGAGCCATATTATGTTCCTGGTGGGCTAGTTTCAGTTCCCTCCTTTCCTCTGCCTCTCAGAAAAGCACGTTAGTGTAAGTGAGTAGGAGTAGGGTTATCATGGGAATTACCATAAATCTGTCCTATTTTCTTTTTTAGTAAAGCATTTGCAAGCTTCAGCCCCTCAACAATTACTAGTCATAAACTTCTTGGTCATACCTCACTGACAGCACAGGTTCGCCAACAGCCAGCCATGTGATCCTCAATAATTTCATTCCCCCAGCATTACATGCAGATCTTGACAAGTAAGTGGGGTCCTTGCTCCAATCCCTGTGCCTTAGCACCACCCTGCCACCCCTCCACTCCCAGCCCCCCCAAGATGTTCCCACTCAGAGTGTGTTTTGGAATGCCTTCCTCAAGGCATTCCAAAAGCCCGGCCAGCATGACTATTTGAGTGGGATATCACATGGACCAGGACCATGTGAGCCCCAGTCCCCATTTCTCCTTTCTGGACTGCTCTCTCGCCCTCTATTCCGTGGACAGGTTGCCCTGCTGTGCTGAGGAGCTCCAGGACTTGTGTTTATGGAGTGGTCATAGGTCCACCTGATGCACACACTGTTCCACTGGCAGCTATGGTATTTCTGTCAAGAAATCTTGGCCAGGCGTGGTGGCTCCTGCCCATAATCCCAGAATTTTGGGAGCCCAAGATGGGAGGATTGCTTGAGGACAAGAGTTCAAGACCAGCCTGGGCAACATAGAGGGACACCATCTCTACAAAATAAATACAAAACTTAGCTGGCCGTGATGGTGTGCGCCTGCAGTTCCAGCTACTCGGGAAGCTGAGGTGGGAGGATCACTAGAACCCAGGATTTCAAGGTTTCATTGAGCTGTGATTTGTGCCACCAAACTCCGGCCAGACCTTGTCTCTAAAAAATTAAAATGATAAATAAAACAATAATTTTTTGGAAAATATTATCTCACAGCATTGGGCTGCCAGATGGTGCTGATGCTGCTGACCTGACATGATGCTCACTCACATCAGATGCAGGACAGTGTCGGTCCTCTGGGCTGCAGACAGTTCAGCAGCCCTCCTGACTTGGACCTGTGCGTGCCTCATCCTCACCCACGTGCCCATGCCCCTGGGTTGGTTCTTACCCAGTCGGGTTCTCACTATGTTGCTGCCCATCTGCAGCACCTGAAGGCAGCAGGAATATTTCACTCTGTGTACCCCCTAGTTTGGACACCGGAGCGTCCGCCATACCTCCCCTTCAGGCTCTGCTCCCTTTCAGGCAGTCCTCCAGAACTGGCTGCACCTGTCTTCTCCAAGGGCTTTCAAGACTCCTGTTCCACAAAGCCAAGGTCCTCCCTTCCCGTCAATTGATGTGCTGAAACCATGTTTTCTTAGGTCAGTCTTAAGCCACCATTCTTGGACCTTAGCCGGACTACCGGTGTGAAAGGAAAGGGTGTGGTTAACACTCAAAGCAGTCACAACGTTCAGGAATGCGGTGGCTACAGCCTAGGGAGTTCGGGGGAAGACGGGGTTGGAAGACATGTTGCATGCTGTGCTACAAAATTCTAAACGGTAAATTTGACATGACCAGAACATGCAGGCTCGTTCATGGTTTCCGGCGTACTCTGGATAAGACCTGCATTGGTAGTTGTGATGGTTAGTTTTACGTGCCGACTCAACTAGACTCTAGACCTGAGTTATTCAATCAAACACGAATCTAGGCATCGCAGAGGGACTTCGCATCTACAGGCAGTTGACTTTGTGTGAAGGAGTTTAGCCTTGATAGTCTGATGGGCCTCATCCAATCACTTAAAAGGCCGAAGAGCAGAGCTGAGGCTTTACTGAAGAAGAGGAAATTCTGTGTGTGGACAGCAGCCTTAGCTCGTGTCCGGAGGTTCCAGCCTGCCCTTCCTGGCAGCCTCCTCTGTGGATTTCACACTTGCCTAGCCATAGCCAGGCTCTATAATGATGTAAGCCAGTTCTTTGCAACAAATCTTGTAGTATGCATACATATCCTACTGGTTCCGTGTCTCTGGTTGGCCCTGACTGACTGAGCAGCCATCATCGGGGACACACGGTAGCAATCTTTGAGAGAGTCACTGGAAACCATTATTCGCAGGCGGCATGGTACATGATGCAGTGTCATGAGAAATGATAAAGCCAGCATTAAATACGTGGCATTAGGGAAGCACAGAGGCAAGAAAATCTATTTTGTTTCAGTACAAAGAGATTCTGAAGACCCACTGGTAATGAATTTGATTCTTCTTCAGAGTTCCTTCCACCTCTAACATTCCGCGTCTTTTCTTTATTTTTATTTTTATTTTTTTTGAGACAGAGTTTCGCTCTTGTCACCCAGGCTGGAGTGCAATGGTGCGATCTCGGCTCACCGCAACCTCTGCCTCCTGGGTTCAGGCAATTCTCCTGCCTCAGCCTCCTGAGTAGCTGGGATTACAGGCATGCGCCACCATGCCCAGCTAATTTTTTGTATTTTTAGTAGAGACGGGGCTTCACCATGTTGACCAGGATGGTCTCGATCTCTTGACGTTGTGATCCACCCGCCTCAGCCTCCCAAAGTGCTGGGGTTACAGGCGTGAGCCATCGCACCCGGCCCTTTAATTTGTTTTAAAGTAAATTCTCTCTTCACTCAATGGCTCGGAGCCTCTTGCTCCATTCAGAGAGGACGTCACTGCTCCATGCTCAGGCCAAGGGCATCCTTCTTGGGACATCTCCCACCTAGCCTCTCACGACAGGTATATAGCCCAGGTTGACTGTTGGTGGGGTTAGAATCCCGGGCTCACATCTTCATGTCTTCATACACACACTCAGCCAGGAGGTCTTGCAGGTAAATTCTGACAGGTCCTCTCCTGATGGCAGAACACTGTCACATTGCCTGAACCTGACCCTAAGGCAGTGTAATGGCTGCTACAAGTATTTCTATACGTAGTACTTAGACCCCTCTGTGGCCCACACACTTGTGCATGGATGGATATGCAGTGACAGGATTGCTGGCCTGGGGGTTGGGGCCTCCGAGACCAGCTCTGCTCCTGATTAGCTCTGTGAAACTAGGAAAGCTCCTGTTCTTTCCGGACTCAGTTTCTTCATCTGTAATGTGGGTGAGGTGGACTGAGACACTCAAGTTGCTTTCAGCCCTCGTCACGTGCTGCATTTTCTTTTAATACAGAAAAGTAATTTGAGAGGAAAGTAAGGAAAGTGCAAAGAATAATGTAGCACCGCTTACACCCCTGCTGTTCAGGATGAATGTATGTGTGTACATGTGTATTCTCAATGTAGCACCACTTACGCCCCTGCTGTTCAGGATGAATGTACGTGTGTGTACATGTGTATTCTCAATGTAGCACCACTTACACCCCTGCTGTTCAGGATGAATGTATGTGTGTATATGTGTATTCTCAATGTAGCACCACTTACACCCCTGCTGTTCAGGATAAATATATGTGTGTACATGTGTATTCTCAATGTAGCACCACTTACACCCCTGCTGTTCAGGATAAATATATGTGTGTCTATGTGTATTCTCAATGTAGCACCACTTACACCCCTGCTGTTCAGGATGAATGTATGTGTGTATATGTGTATTCTCAATGTAGCACCACTTACACCCCTGCTGTTCAGGATGAATGTATGTGTGTACATGTGTATTCTCAATGTAGCACCACTTACACCCCTGCTGTTCAGGATGAATGTACATGTGTGTATATGTGTATTCTCAATGTAGCACCACTTACACCCCTGCTGTTCAGGATGAATGTACGTGTGTATATGTGTATTCTCAATGTAGCACCACTTACACCCCTGCTGTTCAGGATAAATATATGTGTGTATATGTGTATTCTCAATGTAGCACCACTTACGCCCCTGCTGTTCAGGATAAATATATGTGTGTATATGTGTATTCTCAATGTAGCACCACTTACACCCCTGCTGTTCAGGATGAATGTAAGTGTGTATATGTGTATTCTCAATGTAGCACCACTTACACCCCTGCTGTTCAGGATGAATGTAAGTGTGTATATGTGTATTCTCAATGTAGCACCACTTACACCCCTGCTGTTCAGGATGAATGTACGTGTGTGTATATGTGTATTCTCAATGTAGCACCACTTACACCCCTGCTGTTCAGGATAAATATATGTGTGTATATGTGTATTCTCAATGTAGCACCACTTACACCCCTGCTGTTCAGGATGAATGTAAGTGTGTATATGTGTATTCTCAATGTAGCACCACTTACACCCCTGCTGTTCAGGATGAATGTAAGTGTGTATATGTGTATTCTCAATGTAGCACCACTTACACCCCTGCTGTTCAGGATGAATGTACGTGTGTGTATATGTGTATTCTCAATGTAGCACCACTTACACCCCTGCTGTTCAGGATGAATGTAAGTGTGTATATGTGTATTCTCAATGTAGCACCACTTACACCCCTGCTGTTCAGGATGAATGTAAGTGTGTGTATATGTGTATTCTCAATGTAGCACCACTTACACCCCTGCTGTTCAGGATAAATGTACATGTGTGTACATGTGTATTCTCAATGTAGCACCACTTACACCCCTGCTGTTCAGGATAAATATATGTGTGTATATGTGTATTCTCAATGTAGCACCACTTACACCCCTGCTGTTCAGGATGAATGTATGTGTGTATATGTGTATTCTCAATGTAGCACCACTTACACCCCTGCTGTTCAGGATGAATGTACGTGTGTGTATATGTGTATTCTCAATGTAGCACCACTTACACCCCTGCTGTTCAGGATGAATGTACGTGTGTGTATATGTGTATTCTCAATGTAGCACCACTTACACCCCTGCTGTTCAGGATGAATGTAAGTGTGTATATGTGTATTCTCAATGTAGCACCACTTACACCCCTGCTGTTCAGGATGAATGTACGTGTGTGTATATGTGTATTCTCAATGTAGCACCACTTACACCCCTGCTGTTCAGGATAAATGTACATGTGTGTACATGTGTATTCTCAATGTAGCACCACTTACACCCCTGCTGTTCAGGATAAATATATGTGTGTATATGTGTATTCTCAATGTAGCACCACTTACACCCCTGCTGTTCAGGATGAATGTATGTGTGTACATGTGTATTCTCAATGTAGCACCACTTACACCCCTGCTGTTCAGGATGAATGTACGTGTGTGTATATGTGTATTCTCAATGTAGCACCACTTACGCCCCTGCTGTTCAGGATAAATGTATGTGTGTATATGTGTATTCTCAATGTAGCACCACTTACGCCCCTGCTGTTCAGGATAAATGTAAGTGTGTATATGTGTATTCTCAATGTAGCACCACTTACACCCCTGCTGTTCAGGATGAATGTATGTGTGTATATGTGTATTCTCAATGTAGCACCACTTACGCCCCTGCTGTTCAGGATAAATGTACGTGTGTGTATATGTGTATTCTCAATGTAGCACCACTTACATCCCTCCTGTTTAGGATGAATGCATATGTCAGTATATGTGTATTCTTGCAATTTGTATAGGTAGTATATTTATTCTCCTTTTTAGGAAATGCAGAAATCAAACCAAACATCAACACCTAGGAAACTCTTGGCAGGATACACTAGCACCTGGCAAGATATGCTGTGACCAACACCTGGAAGGACACATGAGTTAGGAGTCCGCATATGACAGCCCTTGCTTCTGTTTGGCCCACAGGCACCTTTGGTTTGGCCAACAATGATTTTTAAAGCATGAATGTTGATGCCTCCCAATGGAGCATGTCTGTGGGGCCTGGTTCCATTCTGACACCCTCTCCCCAAGTTCCTGCTCATCATGGCACTCACGTTTACATATCCCACCAGACCACTCAAGGCATTTGATTTTGTGAACATAAATTTATTATGCCTGCCTGAGAACAGAAATAATAAAGAGTGTTTTCTACCTTTTCATTTTACCTCCACTATAGCTCCCAAGAGATATTACGTAGGCAAGGAGGGCACAGAGTTTATACTTCCTGCTCTAGATTGACTGCATCCCAATATAACACAGGAAGAACATGGGCTTGAAATGAGCAGACTTGGGCCCAGACTCCAGCTTCATCGTTTGCTTCTTTATCCAGAGGCTCCAATTCATTTGCCTTCCAGAGTTTCTGCAGTGATCAGCAAAACCGTCTGGCACAGGGGAGCACACAGCGGGAACTCAATAAATGCTAATTCCTTCTCTCATCCTGTTGCAGAGTCAGCCCCAACCTCTCTCCAATATCTTCTCCAGGGAAGAGGTCTCTTGGGCTCACCCAGGCAGGGCTGTGCTGTGCAGTTCTTCATTAGGAGATACGAAGAGCCTAGAAATGGAAAAGCTGGAATAAAGGAACGCAGAGTGGGGCTGCCTGCTGTGTTCCTTTTGCAATCACACACAAACATGATGCTGGGGAACAGCACCAGGGGCATGTCAAAGACCACAGCAGCACTGGTCAGTTGCAAATTGCCCTTCAGAAAATGCCTGAGGCAGCACAGCTTTTGGCAGACTGATTTTTTTTTTTTTTTTTTCTAATCAAGGCAAAGATTTCTCTAAAAAGCAGATAGTAAAGGAAGCCAAAGGAATGTTAGTGCCTGTCTCAGAAGCCACGTATATCTATCTTTAGTCCTAGTAAAGCCCAACACACTGTAATCAGTATAATAGCATACTCCCTTTCATAAAGACAGATGACACAGTTGACCTCCAGTCCCCATCTGGACACAGGACGTGTGTTGTGGGTTTTGTCAGCTGGGGACTTGGATTATGTGTCTGGACCCTGTCATCTAGTTTGGATCAGAACCAGGCATTTGCAGGAAGACTAGGAAAGATGAGTGTGGGGTCAGGGGGACCTTTGAGGAAAGAACTGGTGGATATGGAGTCGGAAGGCGGCGTGGGTGGAATTTGTTCGGAATTTTGCTCAAGCCACTTCTGTGAGACCTACTGGCCCTAAAATCAAATCTCTACCTTGATCTTTTTCACCCAAGTTGGTAACTCAATGCAGCCTTCCTGCTGGACCACTTCCTAGTCTTGGGTCATCAAATACATACTCTCATCCTCGTTGAATACTGTAAACCTGAATTTCCCCCAGGCAGGGAGCCATGAGCACTGCACATGGCACAGGGGACCTAAAGACATGGGAGGAAGAAACAGCATCAGGTTGTCTCATGGTGAAGTTTCCAGAACACCCTCCCTTACAGACAGCCTGTCCTTCCACCTGGAACCTTCTCTTCCTGCGCCCCACAGCAGTCTTCATCGTCTCTCTGGCTTCAGTCTGCTCTTCCCCCAGTCTGGACTGCGTTCATCCCACTAAATGACCCCGGCGTTTCAATAGTACATGTGAATGTTATGGCTCTTCTGGTCCCTGCCTATTCCTGAGTCATCAGTCTCCAAATCAACGTCATTCTGCTAGTCCTGGGACCAAGCCTCATTTTCCTCACTTGGAATGTACAGATGATTTCTTAGTTCCCTTCTAGTATGAAATCCTAGTCCCAAGAATGGCTTATCCAACTGTGAGCAACCTGATATAAGCCTATCATCATTGGATATAATTGGGATACACACACACACACACACACGTAGAAACAGGTAGAAATATACACATAAGAGTCATCTTTTATACAAGCCATCGCAGATGACAATTATATATAAGACCTTAGTCATGTACACTGTAGCATTCAGTCTTCACAATAAACTTAATAAAGGCAGGGCAGGTGTTGCCACTCAAATGCAGACCTTCTGACTTTAGGGCCAGGGCTCTCTCCGTGACCCTACGCTGTATCCCTGGTAAGCAGAGGCAAGGGGTGCTTATACGCCTCGGAGAGCATTGGGAAGTGGAGTACTCTCCCCTCTGAGGCCTCTGAGCTGGTCTAATGCTATCGTTAAGATCAGGCCCTGCTCGGACTGACCTAAATTTGAATCTTAGCTCTGCCATTTAGTAGCTGTGTACCCCTGAGCAAGCTAGTCCACTTCTCTGAGCCTCGAGTTAGCACTCTGTAAAATGAGAGAGTTAATAATCCAGATGTCACAATGGAGTCAGGAGGGTTTGATGAGGTAGTTCAGGGAAGGGCTTAACACGGGTCTAGCACACAGTGCCCAACAGGAGGAGTAGTATTTAGACTAGTATTGCATATTAACTTGCAGAGTGTTTCCGCCATGTCTGTTCAGAATAGTGTTAATTTTTAAAACCGAGGACCAATACACTACCCCTAGTGGAGAACTTGAATCCAAGGCGAGATTAGATGAGCCGGGTCAGAAAGGATGTTTGAGAAACTTGATGGAAAAGGCGCCCCTTGCGGAACTCCGGGGTCTTTCAGATCGCCCTGCCAAAGCAGAGCAAATCGTGTCAATCAACAGAGCTGCTCACAAGGAATGGCTAACAGGTCTCTTTAAAGGAGCACCAATCCCGTAAAAAGCCAGAAGAAAGAATGAATAATAGCAAAACTTGGCATTCAATGCAGGACATACTTCCTGCGTGGGGCCTGCTCAGAACACTTAAAGGTCCATCTGGAAACAGCATCAGGCAGAAGAGGGGTCTGCAGCCAGGTCAAGCCAAGCCTCCTTTCATGCTGAGAGCCTGACTCTTCTGAAGTTACAAAGTTCAAGGTGAATCCTCTTCCACATCCCAGATAACCAGCTGCCACCCAGGGATTCCTGATCAAAGCTCTCCCAAGCTTAGATTGCATGAAGTACTGGGGAGGTAACTGGAAAGCACCCAGGGTCCAATACAGTGGAATCCACTTCTCAAACCAGCCCATGACTGCTGAGTGTGCAGCCCTTGTGTTCTCTAGGAACCCTCTCTTAGAGACATCTGGTACTTCCAAATCGGTTGCATCTTTTAGATGTACATGGAAGAGTGGAGGTTTAAGTATCTCAGGGGGAAATCTAAGGAGACACAGAATAGAACAAAGTGAAGAGTTGTGGTCCAAAACTGGGGATCGCTGGGTTCTGCCTCCGCCTCTGGCTTGTGTGGTATCTGTGACCCATGGCTCGGGGTTTTGACAGAGGCTGACCCTCCACTTGTGAATATGCTCAGTGGAAATGCAAGCTTCTGAGTTGGGAAGGGCAAGGAGACTCTTAAGCCTTTCATACCCTGAGGTTCTACTTCCCTTCCTTTCTCCGGGCCTCAGTTTCCTAATCTGTAAAGCATGGAGCCTACGCAGGCCTCTCTGGACCATACACGATATTGCTGCAGGTCTTCTTGAATCCACGGGTTCACCAGACATCCTCTTTCTTCAGCCTCGCTCTGGCCTTGAGTCAATTCTTGCCCACCTTTTAAAAAATGCGCCTGTGTCAGTGACTACCCTGATGTTCAGCTGGAGTTGGAAGTGAGAGCTGCCCAGAGCATCCTCAGTGGACGGCGTTCACCGCATGACATGTAGATTAACTCTGGGAAGCCATGCTTAGCACCAATGGCACGGTTCGTCCATTTTTGGCAGAACATGACAAATCTAACCATCTGAAGCAGGGCCTTACAGTCAGGGCGACCCACTGGTTTATCATACAAATAGGGATACTTTTGAGAGGGACAGGAGCTGCTATTAAAAAATACACCTGAACCACAGGGCTATCGCAGATAACCTAGGACATAAGGTTTACATTATACTCAAAGATATCTGTGGAGGAGAGTCTATGATAATTCAATCGTGAGCCGGAGAGAAGAACACGCATGGGGTCAGTTTGGTTATCACGTAGACCTGAGGACGCTGCTGGTGCTGACTTGGCAGGCGTCAGGGAAGCTACATGTCCAGCAGTGCACAAAACAATCCCAAACTGCAGAGAGTTACCTGGCTCAAAATGGCCAAAATTTCTCTGCTGAAAAATATGAATATGGTGGGATAAGAATAGTCGTAAACAGTGATGTGAAACTCAGAATGACAACTTTCAGTGCTTTCAGGCCCAGTCAGGAACGGAAAACTCTATGCCCCTTCTTAAGGAGTTTAAATTTAAGTCTTTAAAATGCCAAACAATTTTCATATGCACTGAATTTGGCTTTTGGCCTCCAGATTGTGGCCTTCTAGTATATATACACACACATATATATATATATATATGGAGGGAGAAAATTCATGTATGTGTGTATGTCAATCTATATATGTATGTACATATGTGTATGTGCACAAACATTCCGGAAGAACATGGAATGAAATTTACAGTGACAAAAAGAGTAGATGACCCAAAGCTTAGGTGTTTTCCCCTTAAAGCTTTCTACAGCCGTGGAGAAATAGGAACCTTTTAGCAGATATTGGCAAGTACTTAGCATGAAGGCCCCCTGGGAATAGTCTATGAAAAGAAACAGCAGCCACAACTCAGGGTCTGTGCCTGTGATTGTCATCACATCCCAGATGATTTTTCCTAACCCTCAATCAGACTTCTGAAGGACATAAATCCACATCCCTGGGCTCAGCCTGTTGACCCACAGGAATTGGAGCAATGTTGGAGGGTGGGGTGCGCACTGGTGGGGAAGGGGAGGGAACTGGTTGCAAAGGAGCAAACCATTCCCCACTCGCATGCTCTTCTGTGAAGAAAACACGTGCCCAGGCCACCAAGGCAATCACTGCTGGGCTCCAGAACAGGAAGAAATTCGCTAAACACTACGTCGCTGACACAGACAGCAGAGACGTTTGCCAAGAGTGCAGCCCGTCTTGACTGGGACATCAGCACTAAAGGCAGGGCCCGCTGCCAAGCTCGTGATCTCTGAAGCAGAGGCGCAGCCAGCTGCCCTAGTGCTCCGCAGACGGCGCTCAGATAATCTTGACTTGGGCCTGTAACTGACAAGGGTTCACTGGGACTGTTTTCTCTTGTATGTGGGAGGAGATGCCTTTTCTAAGCCTCAGTTATGCCGGGCCCCAAACCTCCGTGATTTCCACCACTCTCATAATAATCCTATAATGGGCTAGGTCCCTTCCGTGTAACCCCATGAGATGAGCATTGCTGTCCCCATTTTACTGATGAGGAAACTGAGACTCAGGGAAGTTAAGTCTCACAGCTACTCAGTGTCAGGTTTCAAGTCTGGACTTGTCAGTGCCACAGTCTTTACCTTCCTGTGCTTACCCCACCATTGCACACATTCAAGCAGCAGCAGACAGCTGAGGTAGTTCCTTCGTGGGCATTGCTGGCGCTATTAACAAACATCTAACCATTGCAGCTGGTGCCACTTGAGGATAATGTCCAAAGACACGAGGGGCTTTGGAACTCGGACTTTGGAGAAAGGATGTGGACTGACCCAGAAATCAGCCAGAAATTGCCTCAATAACACCTGATAAAATTAAGTCTAAAGAGGAACGGCAGTGAGAATTGCATGCGGAGAAAGTGATCACTTGATTATTATTATTTTTTTAACCGGGGTTTCACTCTTGTTGCCAGGCTGGAGTGCAGTGGCGTGATCTTGTCTCACTGCAACCTCTGCCTCGTGGGTGCAAGGGATCCTCCTACCTCAGCCTCCCGCGTAGCTGGGATTACAGGAATGCACCACCACACAGGGTTAATTTTGTATTTTTAGTATAGATGGGGTTTCACCATGTTGGCCAGACCAGTCTCAAACTCCTGACCTCAGGTGAGCCTCACCCACCTCGGCCTCCCAAAGTGCTGGGATTTCCGGTGTGAGCCACCACGCCCAGCCAGAAGTCATCCCCTTCTCCGAGTCTTGGATCCCACCCGACTTGTGGAATCCTGTATGACTTTTCTATTGCAGTGTAACAAACAACCCCAAAACAAAGCGTTCAAAACCCACCACACTTACTTAGCTCATGATTCTGTGTGTTGGCAATCCGGGCAGGGCTCAGCTGGGTGGTCCCTCGTGTGTCTGCAGGTCAGCTGTCGGTTGACTTTGCCAAATCTCACTGCGCTCTTCACATTTCTGAGGCCTGCCCTGGATAGTGGGGCTGACTTGCCTCTGGTTCACTTGGTCTCCTGTCATCCAGCAGGCCAGCCTGGGTTTGTTCACAGGACTGGACAGGTTTAGAAGGAAAACGAAGTTCACAAAGGCTCCTTGAGACTTAGACTCAGAATTAACATGACACATCTGCCACTTCCTATTGGCTGAAGCGAGTCATAAGGCCAACTTGGATTCAAGGAGTAGGGAAACAGACTTCACCTCCTGCCGGAGCAACTGCAAAGTCATATTCCAAAGAGGCATAGTTACAGAGGAGAACAATGGTGGTCCTTTTACAAATAGCTGTTATTAATTGGCTTCACTTTTAAAGTGTAAATGGTGACCATTTCATGCTTACCCGAGATGGTCCTCACTGCTGCCCCTTCCTATTCAAGTCAGATTGTCGTAGAGAACCGTAACCAGGTGGATGCTGCCACCCAGGCCCACCCCATCTCCGCCCATTTCCTGCACATTGTACCTAATAGTCTTCTTCAATTCTTCCAGAAACTGTAGCCCAAAAAGATAGCCCCCCCAACCATACACATAATTAGGGGGAGCGAGCCTGTTGCCTCACGTTTGGGGGACCTAATCTCAGCTGGATCCCAATCTGTCTCTCCACACAATCATTATTTTTTAAAAAACATTGATGAGTACCTTTCACCTATCTCATATAGAATATGCCTGTCATTATTCTAGCATTTAAGAATATAAGGAACAAACTAGACCTGTTTCTGCCCTCATGGAGGTCACAGACTATTTCTCTAGGGAGAATAGAGATAAACAAATATTATCTTCATTTCACAAGTGAAACAAGGCCCACCATCACAAAGATGATATGGGACATGACCAGGATTTGAACTCAAGCGGGTCTACTTCATAGCCCACGTGCCTGTTCACCACCGCCCCACACAGCAAGAGCAGGGCCAGCCTTTGTGGTATAGTTGGGTAAAGGCCAAACCATGAGAGACAAAGAATAAATTTGGGAGATAAGGAGCAGGACTATAGGAATGTCCCTGCAGAGTGACAAAGTGTGGGAGATGCAGAGAGAAGGGAAGCAGGCAGCGTTCTTCCCCCTGCAGCTTGTCAGAGGGCTATGGAGAGGTGGAAGCCCGCTCCCTCCAGCTAAAACTTGGGCTCACACAGGGGCCTCAGCAGGGCCCTAAGAATTGAGCATGGCTCCCTTCCTCCTGCCAAAGTCATTCTCCTAGCCTTCAAAGTGGTCTTCCAGGGAAAGCTTGCCGCTTCCCCCAAGTGCCAGGCAATACCAGCTTCTTAACGAGAATAAGGAGTGTGCGCTGGCTCTCCGGAACTGTTCACCCAGTGAGCCACTTTATATTCATTGTGATTAAGCACTTATTTACTGCATTCCCACGGGTGTAGCGCCAGCTGGAGTCAAACTTGGTAATTGTTTCCCACCTTATCCTCAGCAATTGCATTCCAGCCGATGGTATATACACCGATATAAATTGTTCACCAATAAACACATCTCTTACGAGCCTTATTTATCTTATGGAAGCTTCATGAAATAATCATACAGATTCATCATGCCATATTCCTCCCATAGACTTTATAGGGGATTCCCCATTAACTTTAATGGGGAAGGTTGTTAGGAGTCTTCTTCCCCCTCCCTTGGCATAGATCAAAGTTAGTGCATGGCCAATAAAAGACACATTTTTCAAAAGATCTCCTTGGTCATTCCCGCCCACCTCCTGAGCGACTGCGAGAGCGTCTTCCCTTCTTAAGTTTTGCCTTCTCTGTAGTAGATCAACTTTGCCTGTAGGCCCACACTTCGTCCTCAGCCCCTGGATCCCCGTACTTACTGACCTCATGCTGGGCAAATCTTCCTGCCTTAAAACTCCAGCATTCTTCCTCTCCTTCACCCAGTGTCTTTCTACTCACTTCCCACCTAAGGTCGTGGCCTTCTGTGGTGTTTCCACTACTGGATGCCTCGTCTCCCTTGCTTTCCTGCCATTTCGTACCCACCAAAAGGTTCCGATCCTGCAGGCTTTTGTCACCAGTTGGAATATGTCACTTTCAACTTTCTGATTTTCTGCTGGTTGGTTGGTTGGTTTCAGAATTGGCTTTTGTATTAGTTAGGGGAAAGCTTAAGCTTCTGTAATAAAAAGACTCCCAAGAAGCTTCAGCTTTAAGATGCTCGTCTTTTCTCTCTGATGGAACAGTCCTGAGTGGGTGAGCAGATTTGCTGTGTCATTATCCCCGAACCTCGGCTAGATGGTCAAATCCAAGTACAGGCCCATCTAGCACCTGTGTTTGAGCTTATGGGGTAAGGAAAGAGGAATACCAGAAAAAATGGCTTGCCTTTCACGTGACAATCACCTGGAAAGGACAGTTCACTCACCTCCCCTTGGCCCACGCTTGGTCCCAGAGATGCATGTACTTGCCTCAGGCCCACTGCACTCTCTACTACGCATGGGAAAGGGAGCGAGTGGGGTTTCACAGACAGCTCACTCTTTTCCCATAGCTGCACTGGTCAGCGTCTTCAAACCAAACCGCTCAGTCAAACAGTTAAATGAGAGTCTTTGCCCACAATAAGATTTGTATAGAAGAATGAAATATATGCCAAAGAAACAGCTGGGTGGTACACTGCCACTCTACCACAAATCTTCCTCAACTAAAAACACTTTCTTCAAAGTTCATATGAGGGCTGGCCATGGTGGCTCATGCCTGTAAGGCTGACACTGCAGTGAGCTCTGATTGTGCCACTGCACTCCAGCCTGGGTGACAGAGCAAGAGCCCATCTCTAAATGTGGATATATGTGTACATGTGAAGAGGCCTTCCCAAAAACGCATCAGCCTGCTTCTTTCTGACACAGCCTGTCTGATACATCGGCAAATACTGTGGGTTCTTCCTTGACTGTCTATTCAGAATGACTTTCTCACCACACCCACCACCAATCCAAGCCACCGTTGACTCTTTTCTGGATTGTTTTAATAGCTTTCTAGTGACTGGAATTCTGCCTTCCTATAGTTCTGTTCTCAACGCAGCAGGCTTTAAAACATAAATTAGAGCCTTTCACTTCTCAACTCAGAATTCTTCAATGGCTTCCCTCTCAAACCAGGAGGAAAAGCCAGAATACTTACAGTGACCTACAAGTCTAATCCGATTGTATCACCTGCCAGTCCCCTGCCTCCTTGCCCCCATCTCACCTCGTACCCATTTTTTCCTGCATTCTACTCTCTCCAAATCTGTTTCAGTGGCCTCCATGCTGGTTCTAAAACATGTTAACCGCATTCTTCCTCAGGACCCCGCACCGGCGTTTCCCTCGCCCAGACTCCCAGTTGCTTCCCTCCCTCACTTCCTCCAGGTCTCTCCACAGTGTCACCTTCTCGCTCAGATTTTCCCTGACCGACGCACATGAAATAGCAATCCCATATCCAGCTGTATGCTGGCAAATGTTTAAAAACCAGCTGTCCCTGAATTGTAGCATTTTTGTGTGTGATCTAAATACTCCCACTGTGGCCACTTTCAAGCTACCAAAGTCATTGAACATGAAGCTGGGGAGAGAGGCATAGCGTGTTCAAGAGCTGACGCCAGCCGCCTGCAGCCCATCGTTTCCCACACTTCCCCAGCGTTCTCTGTCCCTTCACCCGCGTTAGTGTCTGTCTCCTTGGCACCTATCACGGCCCGGCTTGTACCTTCCCTTACTTGCTTGTTAATCGCACGTGTTTTCCTGTACAAAGAGCTGGACATGTAAGCCATGAAGGTGACATGACAAGGCAGGGCTGTATCTTCACTGTCATATTGCTGCCATTCAGAATATCTTAGTCATTCAGTCCCATCTGTTGAAATGAGTGAATGAAATGGTGAAGAACATAGACAACTCCCAGAAGAGAAAACACATTGTAATCAAATGTACTGGGAAAGTTTCTGCTCCACTGGCAGTAATTGTCTAAATCAGTACCTACCATCGGAAGAGAAAGCAGTGCTGTCTGGAGAGCTGCAACAATAATTCCTTAATTGAAACAACTGGACAAGTTGACTAGATTTAAAACGTGGAACATTAAAGGAAGCTGGAGGAAGATCAAATCTGGCAGGGTCCAGGGGAAGGAAGGGAGATTCTTGTTGGGTTTAAGAATCAATGAAAATAGGCTGGGCCGGGCGCAGTGGCTCAAGCCTGTAATCCCAGCACTTTGGGAGGCCAAGGTGGGTGGATCACGAGGTCAAGAGATCGAGACCATCCTGGTCAACATGGTGAAACCCCAGCTCTACTAAAGATACAAAAAATTAGCTGGGCATGGTAGCGCATGCCTATAGTCCCAGCTACTCAGGAGGCTGAGGCAGGAGAATTGCCTGAACCCAGGAGGCGGAGGTTGCGGTGAGCCGAGATCGTGCCATTGCACTCCAGCCTGGGTAACAAGAGAGAAACTCCGTCTCAAAAAAAAAAAAAAGAAAATAGGCTGGACGAAGTGGCTCATGCCTCTGATCTCAACACTTCTGGAGGCCAAGGCAGGCAGATTGCTTGTGGCTAGGAGTTTGAGACCAGTGTGGGCAACATGGTGAAACCTGGTCTCTAAAAAAAAAAAATTAGCTGCACGTGGCGGCAACTGCCTGTAGTCCCACTACTGGAGTGGGGCTGGGTGGGGGGCGGGGGGGGTTGGGGGTGGTGGGCAGAGCCAAGGCAAGAAAATTGCTTGAGCCCAGGAGGTCAAGGCTGCAGTGAGCTGTGATGGTGCCACTGCACTCCAGCCTGGGTGACACAGCAAGACCCTGTCTCAAAAAAAAATAAAATGAAAATACATTCTGATTCCGGATGAAGTTGGGGTTTGTGAGGATGTCCTAGTGAAGACCAGCAAACAGCAGGTATTGGGAGGTCTTTCTGGCCTGAAGGCTCACACAGAGGGGAGGTACTAATAATTCAGCTACGTTTCCGCTGAAAAGTTAGTAATGTGCATTTGTTTTGACGACAATGGCCAGTGTGAGAAAAGTTGAGAAGGAAACGGTCCCACCATACATAGTCGGCAGCATTGTACGTCTGGTTGGATCCCTTTGGAAGGTAGTGTGTTAGAATGAAAATGTTCGTCCTTCCAACCAGTAAGCCAAAGGAAGAATTTAATCGAAGAAATTGACTGTAAACACAAACATTCATACAGCAGTCACCATCACAGCCAAAAACAGAAAATCCTGCAAATGTGCATCAGTAAGGAATGATTAAATAAATGATGGCGGTAACTCAATGGAATATACGTCATGAAACCCTAAAAAATCATTATAAAAGCACAGCAATGCCAGTGACGCTGCGGAGTGAAACGCCAGACTGCAAAGCGCAGACTACAGATCCTTAGAACTGTACCCACAAATGGCCAAGCTAAAGGACAATGTACAAAAAGAATGGTGTTGGTGAGAGGGTATTTCTTCCTAAAATTGGCTTTACTTAATTACTAAAGTCTTCACGGTAAGTGTTTCATGGCAGAAAATTATTTTTACACAAAAATGGGGGGGAAGACTGAGGAATGAAAGGAAGACATCCTTCTCCTGGTGGCTGGTCAACTACTGACGTCCCAGGAAGTCCGCTGTTGCTGGGGTTGCTGAAGAACATGGAGACACAGGCCTTCTACTCACAGAGCGAGGCAGCGTGGCCACGGTGAACACTTGATCCACCCTACCTACCCGGACTGGGACAGAAAATCACAGGAACATTGGTCTTGGGTGCTCTTAGGGTTCCCGTGGTCACACCACGTGAACAATTTCAGACAATGAAATTCCTGTGGACACTTCCTGCCTTCCAGGCTAAATGCTGAGCACCGGCTCCAAGGCCAGTACGGGAAAGACCCAGCCTCTCTTGGGTAGCAGCTAAGGAAACTTCTGCCCGGGGAGCTTCTGCTGCAGAAGTCGGGGGCTTTTAGCAACTATTCAATTAATTTCTGAGCCTGCCAGCACTTTGCTCTCAGGGTGCAAGAGCAAGAGCAAAGTGCACGCTTGCTTCCTCCCACGGCGTGTCGTGTTTAACAGCACTTTTCCAAACTCCTCCACACCCCATGCTGAGAGCCGTGTCGCCTCAGAGAGACGGGACTGGTCCAGGTCCGATCTGACTCTAGGCAAAACTGCATTTACAGTCCCCATCAAAACAGTGGTCAGCCCTAGCCTGAATCGTATCCACAGACAACTACTCTCCGACCTTTTGCGGCTCTGCCCATCTGGGAGGCAAAGCTGTGTCCCACAGCTCAGCCCATCTGAAAGTTCCGCTAACTCAGTCCCTTTCTACATGGCTGCAGTCGTATCGGCCTCCTCCTCTCCTTCCTGTCAGCTGCACAGAAAGCAGCCGCGGAACTATCACCATCATCACCATCACACCCACTGAGCCTTCATTTATACCCACAGCTGGTAAACTGTTTTCATCCACTCCTTTTTACAATTCTATGCCGTAGATACTGTTGTTATCCCCGTTTCATAGATGAGGAAACTGCCTGAGGCCGCCCGAGAAGTAGCAGAGCCCGGATTTGAACTACTCCAGAACCCGTCTCTGTCCACTCTGCCCGCCGCTTTCCTCCACAGAAGCCCTGACACTGAGGAAGAGAGGCACGGCATTCACGACAGAAATGTTCCCAGAATTCAATTCGCTTTCTGAGATATCTCTGACCTGCTGGGAATCGACTTCAGTATCACCATCAATTCACACGGATGACCTAACGTGGGGGAGGCAAAAGCTTTTTCAACAATGGCCCAAACCAACAAACGTTTCCTTAAAAGTGAGCCTCAAATTGAGATCCCTGCACTGGGAAGAAAGGCATGGTTCTCACGCGAAAAAGAAGTTTGATGGAATCTTCTGATACTCTGAGTGACTCTGCATGGGCTTGCAGACTTTTCAGACTCTCCTTGCTGATTTAGAGGCGGCATTGTCTAACCTACTGACTTAGGAATCCTTTCCATATGTTAGTAGGATTTGACTCAAAAGCTGAAAGGAAGCCAGATAGAAATGGGTGCGAGAAATAAAGATGAGAGAAGAAGGCAGAACACAAATGAGCACCTCCCCTACCTGCAAAAGCGAGACAAGCGCAGGTGGGCTGAATGAGGACAGAGAGCCCACGTGGGGAAGGGAAGCAAACTTCCGAGGTCTGGAGAGCTGAGTGACCAGGCAGTAAGAGGCCCAGAATGACCGGCAGGAACCACCCCCACTTTAGGGCCTCCCTAAGATACCACAGTTGAATTGGGGTCCTCAATGGAGGCTGGTGTCCTGCAGTTCAGCAGATGGAAGGGACATATAAAATGACAAGAGCAAAACACCTTCACTGTCAACATAACTTCATTTATATCCACAGCCTGATAAGGAAGGACGAAGACCCCATCCTAGTCCTAAAAAACAAAGCTAATCACAAAACTTCCTGTTTAAAACGTCCACGGTACCCCAACACTCCTGTAGCTTACGACAGGATGAAGCCCTGACCCCTCCACCTGGCACACAAGGCTGCCTCCCTCTCCAGCCTCAGCTTTCAAGATTGCAACTTTCGGGAGTCCAGTCCTCCCTGTTCTTTCCTACATGTGAGGAAGAAACACCAATACGCCGTGCCATTGCTGACCTCCACACCAGTGCCCACACTGCACAGGGAAGGTGTGAGCCTACCCTTTCCCTCCCCCTAATTCTTCTTTTGCAAGGCTTGCTCTACTTCTCTTACCTTCTACCTTTCTTTACTTATCCTTTCCTTTGGGGAAGAATACATTCCTCATGCTTTCCTCTGGGCTCCAAACTGCAGTGTTCAGCCTTGTTTAAACGCCCACTGCATGGTGTCGTCATGGATGCTTACCATGTCTGTCTCCCTTACTCTGCTGTGAGCAGCCAGCAGACAGCTGCACCTTGCTCATCTTTCTCTCTCACACCCATTCTATCAGCTTTCCCTTGAGTCACATCCTATTAACATAGGGAGAAGTTTAGGCCGGTAGGCTACGCAATAGTGTGTCTAAGTCAACAAGTGAGATCTTTTAGAAATCCACATGGTGGTAGATACTTTTGGAAGGGAAGGCCAGGAATGTGGTGTGCTAGATGACACAGGTGCAGCTGATTCGAGCAGTTAACCTGCATGACGTGCCTGGAGTGAAGTGGGCATTGAATGAATGTCGGTGGAAACCAGGTTTTCCACTGGCCCTGACTTCTCATGTGCTGTAGAGAAGGCTGGGTCTGCGCTTGGCACCTCTTCCCGGAAAGACTATGCCTGTAAGAATTCCCTGAATCATTCCAAGGAAAGGCCATTTTACCATTAAAAACTAGTTTTTTATCCAAGAAACTAGGAGAATTGAAAAATACTACCTGGCCAGTATGTCCCCCATCGCAATGCGCCCCTCCTGGCCTGGGATCCTGACTCACAGCTGCATTTTCTCGTTCCCAGGTTCCCTGTCTGGACCTCTCTCCAATTCCACCAGCTTCTGTGTTGAGAAAGGCCAGCCTCAGACCTGCTCCTCCTCACTCTCCTCTGTCACAGTTGTTTACTGGACTGTTTGGTTTGACTTCCTGTGGACAGTGTCCACAGCACCAGCAGTTTCCACGATGCAGGTCACATTACTGCGTCACCTGTCAGTAAGTCATCAAGCCCACCAAATTCTGAGCGCTCGCTTCCAAAAGTGTGGCTGTTCTGATTTCTACAAGGCTCCTCTTGTAGATTTATTGTGGGGTAAATACAGGACTTTCTGGCCTTCAGGTTTAAGAATCCCCTCCATATTTTAACAGGATTTGACTCAGAAGCCTCAAGAAAAGAGATAGGAATTTGCCTTTTCAGTCCACCCCAGAAGATTTTTTTTTGTCTTAATTTATCCCTAGAAATCAGCCAGGAACTCCTAGGCCAGCATTCTTCAGAAAGCCTTTTCCGTTGGCTTCTAGGGAATGCAGTAGGATTGCTAGAGAACCAGGGCTGGGGGCCCAGGACTGGACTTCCTCCTGTAGGAAAACTGAGCTTGGGTCTGCCCTGTCAGAGCCTGGAAGCCCTCTAGTACAGCTCAGACTCAGGTGCAACTCCACGGGCTCAGCCTCCTTCCTGGCACAAGTCCCACGCGTGGCGGAGCAAGGTTGCGGCAGAAGCACGGCTTTCATCCTTACCTGGTCTGGCTGCAGGACGTCAATCCTCTAGAGAGACAGCAGCATCCCAGCAGCCTAGCCCAGGGCCTCAGACCACTCTGCCTACAGCCCCCCAGAGCCACTATTACTGACCCCAGAACTATACTGCCTCCTAGAGTCCTTGGAATCAAGTGGGCTTCCTGCAGGCCTCTGCAGTTCGAGTAGACCCCCCAAGGTCTGATCCGGTCCTTGGAGTGAGAGACAGAGCCTAGGAAGTTTTCCTTATCAGTTCCCCCGTGTCCAGTTCTCTAGCACTGTCCAGTCGTACACCTGGATCTGTTCTGATTTCTGGGAAGCCAATTGTTCCTCCTTGGAATGGCCCTAGGATAAAACCTGGTTGCAGCCTAGTGCTTTGGTGTGGGAAGCAAGTTAGCTCTCTGCCGCACCCCAGGACCCAGCAAGGCACAGATAATGTGCCAAACCCAGCTTTCCCGGGAGGATCCCAGAGCCATCTGACTGACAGAGTTGTGGCTGAGGAAAATGGGGTGACTGGTAGTATGTGTCAGTCGGGTGGACTAAGAAGTCACAGGGTAAGGCAGTCACAGACAGCCAGGACGTTTCAGAAGCAAGGCAGCCTAGCAGCAGACCAGCAAGCCTGACGTCAGGAGCTGAGCCCCAACTCTGAATCAGCTCTGGCGGCCAGACAGCAGTATCTGGGGACACAGAAAGGGCAGGCAAGATCAAGGGCAAGGCAGAGCTACCCTGGAAGCCCAAGGGCACAGGCAGGGGTCCCTCAGCAGCAGGAATGAAAGAGTAGTCAGAGTGGAGCCTGGGGCTCAGCAGAAGAGTCTTAATTCCCTTAAGGCTGAAAACAGAATTGTCCTGGAAACCTCCTGGGTCTACAAGAATGTGACAAAGAACCCCCGTCCATGAAGAGAAAAGGGCTTCATGGGACTCCAGCTGACATAGGGGAGAATCAGCTCCTGAAGGGAGAGAATGGCCCTCTTTCTTCTGCCCATCTAATGCCCTTGACCTGAACTAGCCATGAAGGGCTTGAGTTCTCCAGGAAGCCTGGAGAGAGAGCGATCTTTTCATCCTCAGAAAGGACAGCACCTCAGAAACCCGTCTTGCCACCTGGTCTTTTATGGGGTAAA
The DNA here is from genome assembly GCF_049354715.1 of Callithrix jacchus. Classification (NCBI taxonomy): domain Eukaryota; kingdom Metazoa; phylum Chordata; class Mammalia; order Primates; family Cebidae; genus Callithrix; species Callithrix jacchus. The sequence continues at coordinate 78,899,085 of NC_133518.1, forward strand.
AGTACAGGAGACCCTCAGAATTGCGGGGCAAATAGCACCTCAAATGTGAAATCATATGAACTGGTATGATTAAGGAAAAAGGCTCCCTCGTTTTTAAGATCACAGAACTTCTACACCCAAGTTAACTCTGTCCCCCAAAACCTTATCACCAGGCTGTAAGATGCGTATGGCTTTCCAGAGTAGTGCTTTTGGGCAAAAGCATTTTTGGGCATCCTAGTATTTTAATAGGTAATATATTAATGTCGTATACCAGTTGAAGGAGTATTGATTTTTATTGTGTTGAGCAAACATCAGTAACGCTTTTGGGCCAAAGCATTACTCTGGAAAACCACACACCTCACACGCTGGTGATGCCATCGCTGGGGATGTTTTGAGACGCGTCCCATGGAGGCCTTCAGAGACCATTTACAGGCGCCAGAGAAGCAGCAGCACGGCAGCCTCATAAAACCACACCTTGCTTTTGGCCGAGAATGGTGTTATTATCACCATATTAGTCAGGACCAGGATGAGAAAACCAAATCAAACCAGCCTTCCTATGTCTTTTTCACCCCATTTTTAAAGGTTTTATAGCTCTACAGTTTACATTTGAGTTTGTGATCCATTTTGAGTTAATTGTTATAAAAGGCATAAGACTTAAAGTTGTGATTAATTGGATGATTATTTTGCCTACGAATGTCCAGTTGCTCCAGTATTATTTTTTGAAAATAATATCTATCTACACTCCATTAAACCATCTTTACGCCTTGTCGGAAATCGGTGCGGCTTATTTGTGTAGGTCCATTTCTGGGTCCTGTGTTCTGTTCCATTGATAGGGTTTGTGTTACCTCCACCATTGCTATGTGTCTTGATCCGTGTAGCTCTTATAGTAAGTCTTGTAATCGGATTCTACACAAAATTTATTTCAGGAAATAGAAGTCTTCAATTGGATTCCTCCCACTTTATTCTTCTTTTTCAAAATTGTTTACTATTTTAGTGCCTTTCCGTTTTCTTTCTTTTTTTTTTTTTTTTTGAGACGGAGTTTCGCTCTTGTTACCCAGGCTGGAGTGCAATGGCGCGATCTCAGCTCACCGCAACCTCCACCTCCTGGGTTCAGGCAATTCTCCTGCCTCAGCCTCCTGAGTAGCTGGGATTACAGGCACGCGCCACCATGCCCAGCTAATTTTTTGTATCTTTAGTAGAGACGGGGTTTCACCATGTTGACCAGGATGGTCTCGATCTCTTGACCTCATGATCCACCTGCCTCGGTGCCTTTCCCGTTTCATGCACATTTTAGAATAATCTTCTATATCTAAAAAAAAAGGATAATCCTGGGATTTCAATAGGAAATGTATTAAACCCATGTATCAGTTTAAGGAGAACCGACATTTTTTATTGTATTGAGTCTTCCAATCCCTGACCATGGATGTCTCTCTATTTAGTTAGATTATATTTATTTCATTAGTGTTTTGTGGTCTTCAGCGTGTAAGTGTTCCACATTTCATTAGCTTTACCTAGTCTTGTATATTTTTGTTAAATTTATGTTTAAGTGTTTTAGTTTTTCCTGAGCAATTGTAAATGGTATTGTATTTTTAATTTCAATGGCCACATGTTCATTGCTAGTGTATAAAAACACACTTAATTTTTGTATATTATTTATGCCCTCTCCTGTGGCCCCACTAAACTTACTTTTTAGTTGTAGGAGGTTTTCTTTCTCTCTCTCTCTCTCTCTTTTTTTTTTTTTTTGGTATATTCTTTGGAATTCTCTATGTGCGTAGTCATGTCATTTGCAAACAGGGACCATTTAATTTCTTACTCTTCTGTCTGAGTGCCTTCTATTCCCTCTTCTTGTTTTGTTTCACTGGCTAGAAAGTCCAACACATGTTGAATTAGAGTGTAGACATTTCTGCCTTCTTCCTAAATTCAGGGCTGAAATATTCAGTCTCAGTAGCAAGTGTTGGTTACTTGTGGGGTTGCTGTAGGTGCTCTTTCCTGAGTTGAGGGACTTTCCTCTATTGGTAGTTTTCTGCGTTGTTTTTAATCATAAATGGATATTAAATTTTGTCAAATGATTTTTTTCTGCCTAAATTAATATGATTGTGTAATTTTCTCCTTTAGCTTACTAATGAGATAGATTATATGATTGATCCTTGAATATTAAATCATCCTTGGGATGGACTTTATTTTATTCTGATATAAAATTTTTCTTATACATCACTAAATTCTGTTTGCTAATAACTTGCTAAGGATTTAGCATTGATACTCATGAGCTATACCGATCAGTAGTTTTCTTTTTTTAGTAAAGTCTTTGATTTTGGTATTAGGATAACACTAACCTCATAAAATGAATCAGGAAGTTTTCCCTCCTCTCCTATTTTTTGGAAGAAATTTGTGTAGAATCGCTTTAAATAGTTGGTTGCTTTCTCCAGAGAAAACTTCTGGACCTAGAGATTTCTTGTTCAAGAGTTTTAGAATTATGAATCCAATTTTCTTAATACTTAAAAGGCTGTTCAAATTGGCCTTTTCTCCTAACATTCAGTGCGTTGTGATAGTTTGTATTTGTGTAGAGAAGGTTCATTTCCTATACGTTGCCAAACATACAAGTCCAAAGTTACTTGTAGTGTTGCCTCATTATATTTTATACCTTCAGGGTCTGTGGTGGTATTCCCTGCCTCCTTCCTGATATTGGGTATTTGTGTCTCCTCTCTTTCTTGTTGATTTTTTTGTTAATTTTGCTAGAGGTTGATCAATTGTATTGATTTTTTTCAAAGGACCATCTGTTTTGTTGATTTTTTTCTGTTGTTGTTTAAATTGTATTGATGTCTGCTCTATCTTTATCATTTCCTTGCCACAGCTTCTTCGGGTTTATTTTGCTCTTCCTTTTCTAGGTTCTTGAGATGGGAGCTAGATTACTGACTTGAGACTTTTCCTCTTTCCGAGTACATTCATTAGTGCTATAAATGTCCTTTCAGTGGCGTTGCAGCTATGTCCCACCATGTTGGTATGTTGCATTTTCATTTCCATTCAGTTCGATGCATTCTTTCATTCCCCCGAGACTTCCTCTCTAACCCGTGGGTTATTTGGAAGTGCGTTGTTTAGTGTCCTAGTATTGGGAAGTTTGTCAGTCATCTTTCTGTGTTGATTGCCAGTTTGATTTCAGTGTGGTCAGTGAATACACACTTTATGATTTTGATTCCTTTACATGTGCTGAGGTTTGCTCCAATGGCCCAAGATGGACTCCTTTTGGTCTGCGGTCCAAGTGCACTTGAAAAGAATGTGTATTTTGCGGTTCAGGTGAAGTGTCCTATAAATGTCCGTTAGATCCTACTGGTTGATTATGTTGGTATCTATTGATTGCCTTTTTCATTCAGTTGATATTTTCCTGGTTCTTGGTATTACAGGTGATTTTCTCTTGAAACCTGGACACTTTCATACTGTAAGTCTCCCTTTCTTATCTACATCTTCTGTTTTCGCTGGTGAAGAAGGTCTCATCACTGTCTGGTGGGAGTGAAAGCCCCAGGTCGCTATTTAACCTTCTCTGACACCCCCGATAGGGTATCGAAATGCCTCATTACAGGCTCAAGAAGGTAGAAATCTATGCTCCCCATTCAGCTTTTGCCTGCACGAGTTGGGATGGGGAGACACATTTTCTGCAGTGGCTGGAGGAAATGAATAACTGTCTAAACCTTTGTCGTCTTGTTAGACTGCCTCCTTCCTGGTCTTTTAGCAGAAGAGACTGGGCTTTTGTTGGGCTTTTAAAATTTTGTACCCATTGGTGGTTCTGAGTTGCCAGATTCTTCAGCTCAAAGTTTGGTATAAATGAGATGAAAAGAAAATCCAGAGCTAGCGTTCCACTAGACTTCTGCTTTTCATTCATTTTGTCTTTTTTATTATGCATTTTAAAACACTGGAGAAAACGTATCATTCCTTGGGTCCAGAGGTCTCTAGCTAATCTGTCTTCTTTTCTCCATCTTCCAGAGTATTCTCATGTTTGTTTCGTATATACTGTCCAGAGTTTTTACTGTGCTTAGTGTCTAGTAATTACATTTTCTTCTTAATAATGGATTTGTTTCCAATATTTAACTGTGTCATTCTTAAGCCTTTCTCCTAATGATCATGTGGCTTGTTTCCAAGGATGTACCAATGTAGGTATCACTATCATTCACATCTTTGTGCACAAAGTTTTATTTCCTTATTTGGGAGTTATTTTTTTCAGTATAAATTCCTATAAATTGAGTTGCTAAGTTAAAAGGTGAGGGCATTCATTTTACATTGTGTATTTTTTAAAGGATGGTTGGAATGTGTCTAAGAGAAACATGAATGGAAACTCGCCTATAGTATTTGGATTCAAAGAGCCCCTGACTCTCTCGCTCTCATTTCACTTTGAGCCTGACGTAAACAGATGTGCCTGTCACGGTCCTTCTGCAGGGCTCCTTCACCGAGCCACACGTCAGGAATTTGTTAGTGTTTATTTTAGCATGTCACCTCCAAGGAATGACGAGCGAATGTCTTGTTACCCCACCTCCATGTTTCGTACCTTCTCTGGGGTGTATGTTCTAGCAGTAAACCATTCCCAGTGTTTCTGTGTGCTGTGGTTCAAGTTCTTTAGCTTCCGTCAGTCATGGGAGAATGAAGGCTACATCTGTGCTGTTCACATCAGTAGCCACTAGCCCCATGTGGCTACATTTAAGTGAATTAGAATGGAAACGTTGAGTTCTCACTGGCACTCCCCAGGCTTCAAGTGCGCCATGGTCGCATGTGCCCGGTGTCGGACAGTGTGCCGTTCTGCTGCTGAAACAATTCCTGTGGCCTCGGCTGTCACAGAAAACCTGCGTTTCCTAATTACCTTTCCACAACCCAGTTCGGATTTGAAGTGAAGTACATCCTCCTGCCTATCGAAGACGCAAAGGAGCACCCCACCTGAGGACGCTGACAGTGACTAGAATCACCTACAGTCACTGCGGACTCACTGGGCCCCAGGCACCCCGCAAACACGTCTACCTCCCAACAGCCCCCAGGCACGGGGGCTGTTCACACATCATGAGAAGTTCTGGGAAGAAAATTCTTCTGTTCAGTCTAAGTGATTTCGTGGGAAGGAGTGCTTGAACATGCTGCTGAGGAGAGGGGTGGGCCTCTGAGACAGTGCCCAAGGAATAAAACGCTCTCATCAGATTGCTCTATAATGATGTGGTTTCTGAGGTGGGGGCAGAGGATAGAGGAAGGTGCCCCTCAGGGAAATGGAAGCAGGAAGCACACGTGGAGCGCCTCAGTCTCTGAAAAGCCTCGTGTGCTGTAGGAAGGAGCCTTGACTGCTTCTCTTCACACGGACTGGCAGGCAGCGGTGCAAGGGTAAAGCATGGGGGTGTGGACTGACATCTCCCACTGAGGCTCAGGAAAACATCAGTTCGGTTCAGTATTGCATTCTGTCTCTCACTGACTGTGAGACCTTATTCAAGCCCGGTATCCCAACCTGCAGAATGTGGAGAGCACCAGGTAACATGGACGTTTGCCCGAGGCCCGAATTAAAGGAGAGAGAAGGGGCTTTGTCGGCGCCGCCTCCCAGGTCACCTCTGGGCTGCATGCTCCTGTGACCAGACTGAGACAGGTGGCACTTTCACTCCACGGCCAACCGATACAGAGCCACACAGCACTCGGGAGAGGCTTGTCTGTGCTCCCTGAGAGGGAAAGCGTGGGCTCCCCTAGCCTAGGACTGGTGGCCACCCTGGGCTCCTGGGAGAGGAGGCAGGTGGAAGTCAGATGGCACTTTGGGTCTTCCCAGGATGTTGCTGCCAGACCCTCAGAGCGGAGGAGATGATGGGAACCCGCAGCGCCATGACCTGCTCGAAGCTGCCAGGAAGCAGCAGTAGCCTCTTTGCAGCTGTGCATGCGGGGGAGTGGGAGCTCCAGCACTCCCTGAGATATGGAGCTTTAAACCTGTCACAGTAAATAGTCAGAAATTAATACAGCAACTCCTCAGCTCTGGCAGTGCAATTTGCCATCTAAATTGTTACCTTCACCAGAACGGTACATAAACAAAGTCAGCAGGTTGCAGGAACTTTCCAGCAGACGTGGTGAAACTTGTTCTTCCCTAAGAAGAGAGGGGGAGAAGTAGGGAAAGGGAGTCGGCACGTCATACATTCCTGGGGTGCCAGGTAGGGAGCGGGCGCTTGGCACGCACTGCCTCTTTTATCTTGACAGCCCCCTGTGAGGGAGGAATTATCATTCTCATCCTACCGATGAGAAGAGTGAAGGTCAGAGTCATCTGGCCAAGGTCACAAAGCCACCCTCAGCCTCAATGCTTATGACCCAGGATTCAGGCTACACTTCTGAATCAGGTCTTCAAACAGTTCCAGGAGACGGGAGTCCATGTGCCGCGTGCCAGCGGCTCAGCAGTGAAGTGGAACAGTAGACCGAGGTCTGCCCAGACCCCAGGGATCTTCCTCTGACCCTTTCTGTGCGCCTGTCACCCGCTGCCCCTAACAGCCACATGTGCCTCTCCCTTTAGAGGACTGAGTCTCTAAGGGCTATCGCAGCACTCTGCCCACATGACCAAAAACCTGGATGTGCCTGGAGGCCCTTGGGCAAAGAATGACCGTTTGGGGACCGTGAACGAACAGCTCCATTGCCTCAAGTCAGGACATACTCTGAGGTGTGACACTCCCCAGAGCACTGGGACTCTGCCTACGAACACACCCTTGTGAGGTTTTCCACCCTGCCCTGCTTTTCCCTCCCTTCGGTTGCTTCTGGATGCACCTCCTTAATCAGTTTCCCGTGGATGACCGTCTCAGCGTCTGCTTCTGATAAACCTACCCTAAGACAGAGGATTCCTTACCAAAGGCAGCCAAGTCGTACTTGGGACAGGGGCGACTTAATAACCCAGGCTGCTGCTGCTTCATTCATACGTTTCTTGAGTCCAATACGTCTCTCCCATGTCCACCAAAGTGCCAGCAAGTGACTCTAACCTGCTGATAAAACGGGGATAGTTTTGGAGGTATAATGGGTCAAATTTTGAACCAAAATTCCGAAAGTATGTATTTAAAACCTCTCGACAAAGAGATCTCAGTGTGACTGGCGTGACCCATTTAGTCAACTTAGGGTGCAAACCATTCCCATCACTTCTATTTTTCAATCACTCAATCCCCACCTTATCTGGAAATAAAATTCTCCCTGTGGCCTTGTCTAGCCCCATCTCCCAGTGTTCCTGGGCCTTACTCAGACTTAGGAGGTCCATCCTGCCTCCACATGCCTGGTAGAGCGAAAACACGGATCCGCTGAGCTCCCACTCCTATTATGGCCTCTGTGGCTGCCACATCGTGTCACCATTAAAAATGGGTCCAGCGGCCGGGTGTGGTGGCTCAGTCCTATAATCCCAGCACATAAGTAAGCCGAGACAGGAGATCTGCTTGAAGCCAAGAGTTCAAAACCTGCCTGGGCAACAGAGTGAGACCCTGTCTCTACAAAAAAGGGGAAAAAAAAATAGTCAGACAGGGTAGCACACCTGTTCCTAGCTACTCAGGAAGCTGAGGCAGGAGGATCCCTTGAGCCCAGGAGTGTGAGGCTGCAGTGAGCTATAATCACACCATTGTACTCCAGCTGGATGACTAAGACCCTGTCTCTAATAAAAAAGAAAAGAAAAGAAGGAAGGAAGAAGAAAGAAAGAAAGGGAAGGAGAGAAGGAGGGAAAGAAGGGAGGGAGGGAGAGAGGGGAGGGAGGGAGGGAGGAAGGGAGGGAGGGAGAGAGGGAGAGAGGGAGAGAGGGAGAGAGAAAGAGAACAGGTCCTTCAGACTTACAGAGATGCTCCTCCTCTGGGGTCAGAGCCACGGTGCCCAGCGTCGCCAGCTCCAGGAGCACTGTTCTCATACACAGTCACATGACTGCAGGATATCACCCACGTCATGCAGCCAGCCCAACTGTGCACAGAGGCCTCACCTACCGGCCTCTGCGCAGTCTGTGTTGCCCCAGTCCAGGCTCCAAGGTTCACATTCTTTTGGTTAACACTCATGCTCAGCCAGTTCCATATGCACAGCTGGAGAACCGTCCAGCTGCAGCTCTCCTCCCCCGCTGGCCCCAACCCTCGCCCCACTCCCTGCACCCCCACACACCAGCCTCTGGTCCCAGCTGCTGAGCCTGAGTCAGCCAGCAGCCAGGCCAACTTCCGCCCGGTGCGTTCACCTTTGGGCTTCATGACTCAGCCGGCCAGGGAGGCTCCGTCAGGACAGCCCAGTGCACCCGAGAGGTCCCACTGCCTCAGAACATCAACAGCTTGGGGTGCCCCACCAGTCACATCCCCTCCATTCTCATCTCTTCTTCCCTCAGCTTCCATCTTCCTCCCTCCCCTCCCAGGAACCCTAATATTCTAGGTTGAATAGTGTCCCTGTGAAATTCACATGCTGAAGTCCTGACCCCAGGACATCAGGATGTGGCCATACTTGGAGATATGGCCTTTAAGGAGGTAATTAAGGTGAAATTAGGTCCTATGGGTGAGCCCTAATCCAACAGGACAGGTTGCCCTTATAAGAAGAAGAGACTAGGACACAGACACGCACAGAGGGAAGCCCATGTGAAGGTGCAGGGAGACGAGGATGGACTGTGCAAGCCCAGCAGAAGGGCCGCAGAGGAAACCACCTGCCAGCACCCTGACGTTGGCCTCGTAGCCTCGTAGCCTCATAACTGTGAAAAAATTAATTTCTGTGGTTTAAGCCTCACAGTTGGGGGTGCTTTGTTGTGGCATCCTGGCAAACCAGCACAAAGCCCCTTGCAGACTTCCCCACCATCCCTCCTGCCAGCTCTGCCTCCTGAGAGATACTAGGAAGAGCCAGCTTTGTTCCGGCACAACGGGCATCCCCTCGGGCAGTGGTAGCCTCCTCATCCTACATTTTTATGACAAAAAGGAGCCATTCTCATTTCCAAGGTACCTTCCTGCATCCTCCGGCCAGAGAAGACACCGTCAGCTTCTTCTACTACCACGCTTCATTACCGTGACGAAAGCCACCCAGCCACCCGCACTGCAACCCACTGACTCCCAAACCCAGGTCTGTGAGCTTTGCTCTTGCCTTGCACTGTAGAGCAAACGCTGGTCTTCCTAATGCTATGGCAATAAAATTATGAATTAAATGATAATGACACCACTTAATTCTCTATTTCACCTCCTAGAATTGGTGAGGGAATGTACAGAATGTTATTTTCCAAAAAAATTGTAGCTGCATGGAAGGAAGTCACTCCTCTCACACATAGGAAAGTCACAGGAATCTTATCTCCTCACGTGCAGAGCTGCCTTGAGTGCCTGAGGGTCTTCTCCAGAGAGAGCCAAAGCAACACTGGGTCCCTGAGATGGAAGTCACTGCTAATTTGGTTCCCTGGGTCACACAGAAATGGAAGGAGGTAGCCTAGGGAGAGGGAGGCTGGTATTTTCTCTCTCCTCAGAGGACTGCTGTACACTTCGCATTTCCCAAAGGCCATAATTATTTCCGGAGAAGAAATTCAAATGACCCAGATCGTTAATTCAGTGAGGTTGGCCCAGAAAGTATTTACCTAAAAGACAGTTTTGTCGAAAAGAACGTCACGACGTCGTCGGGCTGGCTCTCGTTGCCTGAAGAATGCAGGGGCCAGATCCAAGGCTGAAGCCTCATGATGACAGAGGGCAGGAGGCTCTGGAGTTCGGGAGGCAGAGAGGGAGGAAGAGTTTGCAGGCATAAGGGAGGGAGAATGAGCGAGAGAAACAGACAGATTATCTTGCAAGCCACTCAGTGGAAGGACCAGCTCAGGGGCTGGTCCTGGGTCCTGGAAGTTCCCTCTGCGTGGAAAAAAGTAGAAAAGCAGAGAAGTGTTTCTTCGGCTGCCTCCATCTCCCTCTCATGCCTGTCACTGACCAGCTAGAACTAAGTTTCTCTTCCTCCAAGGCTCCCACCATGACTGAGCAGCGACTTCACATTCTCCCCTGCTCTCATCCCTAGTCCTAACACTCAGTCCCTTAGTATAATACAAAGAGCTCCGCTTTGAGTCAGGAGGGCACTTGCTGGTGGAATGAATTCACACAGCTACTGCGTGTCCAGCACCGTGCTCAGGGTTAGACATGAGCTGACCACGTTGCCATGGTACACATAAGAAGATGGAGAGGCAGGTGCTTGAAGTGTGATGTGTCAGCACAAGGCATTCCACTGGGCATGATAAGCAAAGACTCATTAAGCGGTTACTATGTGCCAGGGACTGTGCTGGGGCCTTTGTTGGAAATTATTTCATTAAGTTCATGTTAAAAAAAAATAAGTATAATTATTATCTTCATTTTATACATAAGGAAATTAGAAAAAAAGTCAGGACTTGAACCCAGGTTTTAATCACCATGCCGTTACTGACCACGTTACTCGGCCTCTTCGTGCAGGAAAATGTTGCAATAGATTCTCAAGGTCCTCTCTCCACCCTTTCACACCTGTGCAGTGAACAACCCCAGGCAGCTTCCAACAAATTGACCTTCAACCCCTGAGCTCATGGTAGGTCTTGGAGACAGCTGAGTTGGGTTCCATGGGCGTGAGGGGTGTGTGCTGACGGACGTGGCTCCGCCGTTTGTGTGGCTGTGGCATGGTTTGCACTGCTGGGCAAGGGGCTTTACCGGCTAAACAGCCCTGACCTCTACCCACCCTGCACTCTTCCCGGATTGGATGAGATCAGAAGAAGCCACTGAGAAGTTCTTGTGTCTGGGCTCCGGCAGCCTGCGGGATACCTGCATTCTTCCCTGCTCCCCAAACGCAGGGTCGGCCCCCACCTGGGGAAGACTGCCATGGTTCCGCAAAGCCTGGTTGGGAGGTAAATCTGTCTGATCAGAAGTTCGGTATTTTGATTTCCACAGTTGCCCCCTAGCTAAGCTGCATTCTCCACCAACAGCTTTGCTGGTGAGGATGCTCACTTTCCATTGTCAATCCAGAGGCTTTCTCGACCTGCCTCAGTGGTTCAGAATCCAGGTGAGGAAGAGACATGCTGTACACTGGACTTTCTCAGATTCCAACCACAGACGTTGTTTCGTACAGAGCAAGAATGTGAATGGGCTGAGTAGAACTAAAAGAGCCCTGAAGGAGTTAGACTAGTCCCGGGTGCAAATGTCAGTCACATAGTCCAGCCAATGAGAGTTCGATGGCTCAAGATTTTTCAAAAACCAGGCCAGGCAGTGGCTTGCACCTGTAATCCCAGTGTTGGGAGGCCAAGGTAGGGGGATTGCTTGAGCCCAGGAGTTAGAGACCACCCTGAACAATGTAGCAAGAATCATCTCTACAACAACAACAAAATTAGCCAGATATGGTGGCACACACCTGCAGTCCTAGCTATTCAGAAGCCTGAGACAGGAGGCTAGCATGAGCCCAGAAGATCAAGGCTATAGTGAGCTGTGATCACACCACTGCACTCCAGCCTGGGGACAGGGTGAGACCCTGTCTCCAAATAAAAAATAAAAATAAATTAAAAAGCACGTTCTACTGTCCCACTACTCGAGGCACAATATTTCTATGCATGCAAAAGCATATATAAGTATCCAAATAGGTGCCCATGTCAGGGGTGTAGGCATATAGGAATTGTGAATTTCGTTCCATTTCTTTTCACTTCTTAGGAGTCAGTCTGTTTATGTGATATTGAGAGGACCCTGCTTCCATGGACTGACATTCTTGCGGACCTGAGCACAGAGCTGACTCTGCCAGCATCTTTCCACACTAAGCCAGTTCTACCCCGTCCTATGGGAACCCTGAGAGTTTGGGGCCACACAGGACAGATGAACCCTCTGTGTGGTCCTGGGCGTGCCACTCATCACATTCAGCCCGCTTTCCCCTCTGCAAAAGGAAAACAGCAGGACCTCCCTAGCAAGGTATTTTTGAGGACTGATTGATAAGTGCGAACAATTTCTGAATGTTAATGGTCTTAGTCTGAAGGATTAAACTTAAGTGGAGCTAGAGATACAAGACAAAAAGACCAGAGAGAGGAAAGAAGGGGTAGAGACCATGTGTGGACTCGGGTGCTGCCTGGAGCAAAGTCCTTGGGCAAAACAAGAGTGACTTGTGCAATCTTCTGCAGATCCCGAGACCGCACCAGATCACGGACCTAAGACCAGCATCTTGGCATTTGGTCTATACCCTGCCACACAATCGTGCATCAGAAGCAGAGCTCAGGGTCTACAGGACCCCCTGGTTTCCTGTGTGTCCGTCTGGCCTTCCCAGTCAGAACATAAGCTCCTTGTCTCACACAGGGCGTCTCTGTGTGCCCCGCAGCCCTGGGTACAGAGCAGACCCTCAATAAATATTTGCAGACTGTCTGCCGGGAAGGAGGCCTGACTTCCTCCAGCTGCATCACGGACCTTCTGCCACCTCCCGGGCCCATGGCTGCCTTTCAGACCTCAGTGATACCGACGAAATAGGGTTTCTACCAACTGTGGATAAGAGAACTGTTTCCTTATACTCCAGGGGTAGAAAAAGCCAAGACAGGGTCCCGGAGGGCTGGGGGCCGCTGCAGCAGGGCCTACATGAACATCACACACCTTCCATTTCTGTGACATGGGCACAGGGCAGGTGAAAGCTGACTTTTCTGGCTGGCTGGGGCATTGCCAGGGCATTGCAGCAGGGCTCACAGGAGAGCAAATGGATGGGAGGACAGGAAGTCACCAAAGAGGCCTGCATTTGCAGTGACGTGGCCTCAGACCACGCCCGGCCGCCCAGCAGCTCCAGCCAGGAAGCAGCTTCCTTCTGTGGCCTGGCCCTGGCCGGCCGCCACGGCCTCAACAAGAGCCTTGTGATGCGCACTTTTGAAATGTGTTGGTGGTGCGGAATGGCATGTCTAACTCGTGTTTAATGCCCGTCCGCATTTACATCTCTTTCCCACGCCCACTGATGCGGGCTGGCTGCATGTGGGGAGTGGTGGTGGCCGGCCAGCCCAAGGCCTGACCCTGTGGCCGGGCACTCAGGACATGCTTCCTTTTCCCCTAAACCTGGCCTCTGTCGGGCCAAGGCACGGCTCCCTGAGAGGACAAGGAGAAGAGAAAAGCCGAATTGGTAGTCGCGGCCACACAGGCATCATGTTGTTTTTCATCTTTGTGACAATTCTGTGGGGTGTTTGGCCTCCTGTTACAGGTGGGGAAATGGAGGTTCAGAGAAGCTAAATCTTTTGCTCAGGGTAAGCAGAACCAGAGAATGAGGAGCAGGGATGCCCCCTTAGCCCCTTTCCTCCAAGGATTAGACCCTTTCCAGACCCCCAGCCTCTCTCCAAAGACCCCAGGGCCAGTCTCCTTGGGGACAGAGGCAGCCACACTCATGTTTCTACTACCTGCATCCATGTCACAGTTCAGAGTTTGAGAAGAGCCAGAATCGGCCGGGCCAGCGCTCTCCTTGCCTACACTCTGCTTTAAAGCCTCTCCACTTGATTTGGGTTGTGAATTCTCACAGTATGCCTGTCGAAGCGCAGAAGGCCGTGTGCTTACTCTTTTCCCCACTCTTTCCTCGTTTCTCCATCATTTGTTACCTAAGGCAGCTCCCGCCAGTCTCTGTGTGTATTAGGCAGTTCCTGCATTGCTATAAAGAAATACCTGGGGGTCCAAAGTGGCTCCCGCCGGAGGTCATGGTGCTTGCGAAGGCGAGGTCATCAGTTCAAGGCTAACCTGAGCAACTTCATAAGCTCAAACTGATTGGCAAAAAAAAAAAGAAATACCTAAGACCAGATCATTTACAAAGAAAAGAGGTTTAATCGACTCCCGATTCTGCATGCTCTCCGGGAAGCACACAGCATCTGCCTCTGGGGAGGCCTCAGGAGGCTTTTACTCATGGCAGAAGCAGAGCAGGAGCAGACATGTCACATGGTGAGAGCAAGAGTGAGAAAGAGGTGCTGGGAGAGAGGGGCCAGGTGCTTTTAAACAACTAGAGCTCACCCTTATCCTAAAGACCTCACCAAGCCATGAGAGATCCGCCCCGTGACCCAAACAGCTCCCACTAGCCCTTCCCACTGGGGATGACAATTCAACGTGAGATTTGGATGGGGACGAATATCCAAACCACATTACAGTGGAAATACCAGCAAGTTGAGTGGTCTCCAGGAAACCCAGACCCCAACCAATGGATGATAAGCAGCCCCTCATTTGTGAAGTGCTAACCCTGTGGCGACACAGCCCTTCACAGCCCTTCCACTCACGTGATCTGGCGGGGAGCCCCTCCAGCCACACAGCCCCCGTCTTGGGCTAGTGCCCTCAGGAGATTAGAGTTTGAGGGCACTTTGTTTACTCAAGAAGTGATCCCCAGAAACTTCAGTAGGATATGAGACAGGGAAGGAGAGGACAGCACAGCAGTACGGGAGTGCTCATGACGGGGCTGCCTGTGTGCATGACTGGCCTCAGTCCCACGGCAGCTCTCTGGGAAACTGAGTAGGGCATGCCTCAGAGTTGTGCCATCCAAGGGACAAGGAAGCTGGAGCATTTGTATACCAATTATTGGTTTAGGGCTGCCCCCAGGTCAAAGTTCCCAGGCAGAGAGAGGCATGTGGCTGCACGCTTACAGGGTCTCATGCCTATAATCCCAACAATTTGGGAGGCCAAAGCAGGAGGATCACTTGAGGCCAAGAATTCGAGACCAGCCTGGGCAACATCATGAGACCCCATCACTACAAAAAAATTAAAAATGAAAAAATTTTTCATGGTGGCCTGCTCCTGTAGTCCTAGCGACTCGGAAGGCTTGAGCCCAGGGGTACAAGGGTTCACTGAGTTGTGATCACACCACTGCTCACCAGCCTGTGTGAGACCCTGTCTCTTAAAAAAGAGAAAATGCATGCTTGAAGTCAGCAGGTATGTGGAAGTGAAGGGTGCCATGGGAGACGGCAGCTGCCCGGGGCAAGGATGAGCCTCATGGTGCTGCGACACAGGCTACCAGGAGTGCAGGAAAAGCTTGTGCTTCTTCCCGTCCTTCTTGTTGGTTTAAATTTGGGAGATGCTACAGCAAGGCTCTAGGCCGCCCTGTGTGCCTGCACACACACTTTCTCAGGCATCTCAGACCAGGGAAGAAGCCGTTAGGGTGCCCTGTCCAGATTGGGGGAGTCTGAGGAGAGACAGATGGGGCACCTTCCAGAGAGGAGCAAAGGACTGACCCAGAGATCCCTGGGTGCACCTGGCACGTCCGCTGAGGCATCAGAGACCACGCGTCAAGCTGAAAGACTGCAGTGAAAGCCCGAGACGATCTTCGAGATTTGCAGACTTTTCCTGGGAGTTGTCCGCTAGAAGCAGGGATGACCGCAAAACACAGGCATGGCTCCTCTTAGAAACACAGCGTGGGGTTGGGCACAGGAAGGAGGCAGCCTGGGAGGGGCGAAGGTGCTGTGCCCCATTCCTTTATTATCCAGCAGGGAAACTGCTGTCTCCTTTTCCTCCCACTGCCGACCCTCCTCCTCCCTGTTTCTGCTTGTCTGGACTACCTCTGCTTGTCCCTGCGGGCCTCTTATCCCCACCTGGTCCCTCTCTCCTCCTCCTCCGCAGTCCCCAGCCTCCCCTTCTTGTGTCTCTCGGGACCGCTGCATCCCGCAGGTGCCGCATCATTATCTGCTCTCACTGCTCTCTCTTCATTCTCTCTCCGCCTCTCCCCCGCCTGTCCCTGGGCTCCCAAAGGCTCCTTCCCCATCCTTCTTTAGAGACTTGTGTGTGCCTCTGTGAAGAGTTTGGAGCTCCAGCAATAGGAGCTGCGTAAATCATTAGCGGGAGGGAACGAGCATGTGTGTCCCGTGGCATGTTGCCTGTGAGGCCGCACATGGAGGCCTGGCAGCCTCATCCGGTGCCAAGAACTTCTCTGAGCGTCAGGCACTGCAGGCAGCCTTCCATTCAACAGCCTGCTTTTAGCCACAATCGACATTTCAAAAGGGAGTGCACAAGGCCTACAGTAGGTTCCTATAATTCACCCAAGGGTCAAGCCTGCGCTGCAAGACAGGCCTTGTTCTGCTCTGAGTGAGCTATTTTTAGGATTGCTCCCCCCTCACTTCCAGTTCCCATTTCAGCCCGAGCACTGAATTAGATTCTTTCTTCATTTTATAGGCTCCCCCTCTCTGTTATTATATAAAACCATTTCAGCCCTTAAGGAGTTGGCATCTGACATCCACAGCTTCTGAATCCCCAGAACAGAGACGAGAAGGAATAAACAGAAGGGAGGGAAAGAAATGTTCTGCTTCCGCTTCAGCAACATGAATTGTCAGAGTTAAACAGCAACCAAGTGCCTGGTGTTAATCTTCCGTACGCCCAGGAACTTGTCACCTCCTTCAATCCCAGAGCTGCCGTCCTCCAGGTGATTCTGGCGCCTCTCACAAGATATCACACCTTCTATTATGCTCTTAAGAAAGTACCCATCAGAGGGGAGTTCCTAGTGATTAGACTGCCAAAAAAAAAAAAAAAACTGAAGCTGCTCCTTGCTACTGGCAAGGAAATGACTGCAAAGGGGTGAGCGGTGGGTTCCTTCTCCATCAGCCTTGCCCAAGTGAAGCGGCCCCTGCCTGAGCTCAGCTTCTGATGTGATCTTTCCCTTCCTCAGGCTCCAGAGTCAAGGGTGGCATTTGGCAAATACCAAGGGAAGAAGGCAGCCTGAGAAAGTGGAAATGGAGCAGGGCTGGGTGGCAGCCACCAATGCTGACTGGTCCCTCACTGACAGCCCGTTCCCACCCTAGATGAGGTAAGCCAGGTGGCTTCCGTTGTCATGCAAATGACAAGATGCACACCATGCATATGTCCTCTTAATGTGGGTCCCCCAGAGGCAGCTCCTGAAGCCAGAATTTCAGTGGGGGTGTAATCTGAGGAGCTCCTAGGACACCTGTAGAAGAGTCAGAAGCGAGACGGGGTGAAGGAGCCAAGCACGCTGTGTTGTCAGGAATGCTGTGGGCAACTGTGGGAGTCAGTGCAGAACAGCTCAGAGTTACGACACAGGAAGGGCGAAGGAGCTGGAGGAATTTGTCCAGCAGCTCCTGCCAGCCCTTGGTGGAGGACCACTGGGAGGAGGGCACGAGCTCTCTGGCTGCTTAGGTTTCTGCACACTGTCTGCAGAGAATGCTTCCAGCAAAGGGATGCAAACCCTGGCCTCTGAAAGTGCCTTGCCATGGTAGGCTAGAGGGGATATGAATGTGGCACACTCAGTAAACATCAAGGGCCTGTGTCATCTGTGTTTGGGGTTAGAGCTTCAAAATAAAGAGAGGAATCTACATTCAGCATATAAACACTGCCCTCACTGCACCAAACCTCTTATCCCTGTGTATCTCCCGAGTTTCCAGGCACCAAGCACAGAAAGTCTAGAAGTCTTTGCCCCAACACTGTAGTGGTCAGGGACTTTGTAGAGGAAGGGTTTCTCCTGTTTGGAGAAAGAGGTGCTTGCATCAAAGGTCCTGTCCTCACCACAAATTGCGGGGCTTCCTGAGGCTGAGCGTTCCTTTCTCCTTTCTTCCTGCAGCTGTGGGCTTAGAATGTGCCCAAGCCAAGCAAGGCAGGAAAGAGGAAGAAGATGAGTTCCTCCCTCTCTGCCTGTTCACCTCTGCCATGAGTCTCTTCCCCAAACAGGGATCTTTTGTAGAAACTCTGATTGTTATGTAGAATGTCTACTGACACTCTCTCCCTCCTGATTCCATGAGAACCAGGACTGAGTCTTTTCCAGAATTGGACCACCAGGTGCTAGATGTTCAGTAAGCTCTTCTTAAATGAATGGGTGTCGTCACTGCCCGACTTAGAACCTTCTTTGGCTCCCCATCAACTATAGGATCAAGTCCAAATCCCTTGATATGGCATTCAAGACTTTTTCCAATTTCTACTCACTATTTCGCACCCAAGTCTCAGGCCCTGCCATTCCTTGACATGGGGCTAGTGACCATTTTTCCAACATGTCACCTTTTTAAGCTTTGCACGTGCTGTTAGGTTGGTGCAAAGGAATTGCGGTTTTTGGCATTACTTTCAAATATTAAAGGTGGCGATTACTTTCACACCGACCTAGTATTTCTTTGCCCGGAATACTCTCCCCCTTCTCTTTTGTCTGAAGTGGCTATGTGCTCCTGAAGACCCACCTCAATTGTCACCGCCTCTGTGAAGCCCCCCCGCCACCCCCACACCAACTCCTCCAAGAGGCTTAAGATGATCCAGGGCTGACCTAGTGTGTGTTTTGGGCACCAGCAAACACAGACAACCAGCAACACTTCTTCAACAAGTTTGATCTTAAGGCAACTAAGCAGCCAATATGGAGAATACTGAGAACAGGTTTAGCCTTCCTTTTACGTGTTACAGTTTAGAGTATTTTGTTTTGTTTTATCGCGCTTAGAGAAAAAGGCATCATAAACCTTTTGGAGCTCAGGGCCTCTCGATTTTATTATTGCTCTACTTCCAGGCACTAGAATCATTCATTCATTCACTCATTCAGCACACTGTGCCAGGCATCACACAAGGCCCAGGGCCATGCTTATGGCCCAGGCCCTGCCCTTGAGGCCACACATTCTGGAGGAAGTGACTAGCACATTACAGATCATTAAGATACTGTGTGGTTTCTGATCATTTGAGAGGCCTGCTATAGCAAAATAAACAATGGTAGTCATGGATTATCACCAAGTATCCACACTGATATTAAAAAAAAGATCAATAAATGACAGAGAAGGAACAGCTCTTCCTTACGGAATTCTAATTAATAGATGTATGAGGAATAATGGAGATAGAAAATCACCATTGGAGCTAGACACAGTGGCTCACTCCCTTAAGCCCAGCACTTTGGGAGGCTAAAGCAGGAGGATCACTTGAGCCCAGGAGTTTGAGACCAGCCAGGCAACATAGTGAGACCCTCATCTCTATAAAAAGAAATTTTTCAATTAGCCAAGCATGTGTGGTTTCTGATGATTTGAGAGGCCTGCTATAGCAAAATAAACAATGGTAGTCATGGATTATCACCGAGTATCCACACTGATAAAAAAAAATCAATAAATGACAGAGAAGGAACAATAAATGACAGAGAAGCACACACCTCTGGTCCCAGCTACTGAGGAGGCTGAGGTGGGAGGATTGCCTGAGCCCCCAAGTCAAGGCTGCAATTAGCTATGATTGTACCACAGCACTCCAGCCTGGGCAACAGAACAAAACCCTGTCTCTAAAAAAGAAAGAAAGAAAAGAAAAGAAAAAAGGAAGGAAGGAGGGAAAGAGGGAGGGAGGGAGGGAGGGGAGGAAGGAAGGAAGGAAGGGAGGGAGGGAGGGAGGAAGGGAAAGGAAAAGGGAAAGGGAAAGGGAAAGGGAAAGGGAAAGGGAGGAAAGGAAGGTCAGTCACCTTTTGGCAGTCACCGCACTAATAAGAATTGTAGGCAATAATTTGACGCTAATGCTAAAACTGGTGGACAAATGCGTGCTGAGAACAGGATACTTACATAATCTTAAACCATCTTCCCAGAAGATACCTATTAATTACAAAGGGATTAATAGTTACTTTATATTGGGGACACCTGACAGACCACCAAGCCATCAAAGATGACTGATGGCAAAACATGCAGATGTTACAACTTTCAAACCCACATTAAGAGACATTCTACAAAATGACTAGCTAGCATTTTTTATTTTTTACTTTAATTTTTTTGAGATTGGGTCTCACTCTGTTGCCCAGGCTGGAGTATAGTGGCACAATCTCAGCTCACTGCTGCCTCTGCCTCCCAGTTTCAAGTGATTTCTGTGTCTCAGCCTTGTGAGTAGCTGGGACTACAGGCACGCATCACCACATCTGGCTAATTTTTGAATTTTTAGTAGTGATGGCGTTTCACCATGTTGGCCAGGCTGGTCTTGAACTCCGGCCTCCTGAAATGCCAGCGTTACAGGCCTGAGCCACTGCGCCCAGCCTGGCTAACATTTTTCAAAAGTGCCATAGTGACAAAAGGCAAAGAAAGACTGAGGGACTTTCCCAGATTAAAGGAGGCTCGGGAGACACAACTAAGTGTGATGCAGGATCCTGGATTGAATCCTGGACCAGAAAAAGGAGCATTAGTGGGACAATTGGCAAAATATGAATAAAGTCTGCAGATTGGCTATTAGGGTGATATCAATGTTAATTTTTGGGTTTTTATCATTGTACTATGGTTATGCAAGATGTGGACATGAAGTGGAGTGAGCAGCACACAAGAACTCTGTGTATGGCTTCAGCAATGTTTTTGGAAATCTGAAATTATTTCAAAATAGTAAGTCAAAAGTATAAGAGGAAAATGCACTGTTTCCTCACCTTAATTATCAAAGCACCTGGGGGACTGACTGTTTTGGAATATTTGTTTCATTTCTTTCTATCCCTTCCAGGCTGTAATCCTCTCCAGGGACAGCCTAGTTCACTTTGGGATCCCTGTGGTGCTGATGTAGAGGAGTTTTTATATGATTCGCTCCCCCAACACCCTCCCTTTGCACTATGATTGGAGGACCATTGATTGGAAGTGGAAAGGGAGCCTGTGGAGAAAATTCTGGACTTTCTTGAATATTACCATAGCTTTTATAAAAAGCAAGGGCAGTGCAGAGATAGCATGATAGGTAGAGTATTTGCAAAACTGGTCACAATTCCCCTACCCTCTCCTTATCCATGGCCCTTTGCAATGTACCTTTCCAGACCCCTCTATTCCTTCCCCTGGGATCTGTGTTGGACTTGTACATGCTTTGACCAACAGGTGGAAGAGATGACATTGAACCAGTTTTGAGCCTGCTCATTCTCTTTGAACCCTATCCACCCACCTACTGCAAAAACCCAGGCTAGCTGCTAGAAGATAAGAGGTCACATGATGCAAAGACAAGCCAACAGCCAGCCAACCATGTGAAGGAAACAATATTTGATGAATGAGCTTGCTAACTGACCACAGGCTCATGAGTGAGTCCAAACAAGACCAGAACCATCCAGCTTAGCCCAGCCCAAATTGCTGACTCACAACGTCACATGCTAAATAATTGGTTGTTGTTTTAAACCACAAAGTCTCGGCATTGTCTATTACACAGCAATGGATGACTGACACAGGTAGCAAGACTCCAATAGTTCTATATCCTATGTCTCCTGTAATTTTACACTCAGAAACTAATGCCAATTACCCTCTTTTTGCCTCAAATAGACAAATGCAAAGATATACATCCCTGTTTTTACAAAAGGAAAGCTACAACCAAAATAATCCCAGAACAGTCTCTCCTCCCAAAAGAGAATTTGGACCACTCCTCCCCAAAAGAAAGAAAACCCGTGCAAAGGAGTCACACTTGATAAGGAAGCAAAACACAAGCAAGGCCAGCTGGGCAACTCTTCAGTAAAAGATACTTAATATCATGAGTTGCTGCAGGTCATGGAGGCAGCATGGAAAGGTGGTGGGAGGAAGTGACTGAATAATCTCCCTGCGCAAATCTTGTCCACACCTTTTGTCCCTGAGGGACGGCCAGCAGTCTCCTCAGGCTTAAGATGCAGGCCAGAAGCCACCCTAGGCTGCACGATGCCCAGCGGAGTCAAGCAGGCTGGCTTGAGGTCAGCATACAGAAGTGCATCCCAAAGGACTGCCAGAGAGAGAAAGGCAGGAGGAGGACATGGGTGACTAGAGGACTAGAAGGGTGGATCCCTTGAGCCTGAGCTGGAGGCCTCCCCACAGCTGGGAACAAGATGGGCAAAACTCCCAGGAGACGGGATTACTAGCTAAAAGTCCAGGTAAGCTCCCAGCAAGAGTTGCCTTATTTGATTCTTGAGGGCTTCACAGTCCATTCCCATGTGCTGAGGGGCCTCATGGCAGAGCTCAAGGACAAGGTTGAAGGAACTAGGTGAGTACAGTACCGAGAGAGACTTAGATCTCTGAATGGTGTTGGGGTGTCTACATAGAATTGGTGGCTATTACATGCTCTATCTGTTTCCACAAAAGATAGGCTCAGTCGCTTCAAGGTGCACCCCCAACACCCGCTTGGATGCCATGAGAGACAAGCTCAATATTCATTCTGTTGTGTCTCCTAGGTCAGGACTCAGCACTGGTCACTGACTGAAATATCCTGTCTTTACTTGCCTAGGCACGTAGGTACACTCCCTACGGTGACAGCTTATCGTATTCCCATAAAGTAACTTCTTCCCCTGGTCACAAAGGAAATGACCCTTGTACTCCTTCCCCAGCTCTGACCTCCCCACCCCCAGCATGAGGACCCCACTTTTTCCAGGATCTGGCTATCATCTGGCCACTAAGCTGAGAAACACACAACACAGCCACACAGTTTGCAAGAAAACAGTACTCATCGAATATCATACTGTTCCAATATCTGAACTAAGGAATCACTTATGATGTGTTATATACCGGGAGGAAGAAGCAAAAATAAAGGGAATAAGGCAGGAAGAAAGTAGTCAACAGAAATATGGTAGTCAAAGTTTCCTATTAGGTGGGCAGTCAACAGACCACATAGGGAGAGGCGTTCATTGACACAGGTCATCTCAGGAGACAGGAATCACACACCCACATCCCTCACCTGGGACTCCTTCCTCAGTCCTCCTTAGTGCCACCAGCCAAACTCCCCAGAATGACACATGCTACACTGGGCCAGAAGCTAAACTGGGGTTTATTCCAGCTCTGCTCAGCTCTTTCTCTGTTTTCCCCCTCAAGATGTAAGATGGCTATTAAAATAACAGCAGGGCTCTCGGCCATACATGCTGTTTGTTAATTCTTATGATTAACCCTCAATGGGTCAATAAAGAATAACCTCATACTTAATTATTTAGTGACGGTGTTCCCTCCCAAGCCTGAGCTGTTCTGCTCTTAAGGCCCCTGTGAAGGATTTAATGTGAACTAGAAAGTCAAGGGCCACAGTCCCTGGGAGATCCATCTGCCTTCAGGGACTTGCCAATGGACAGGTGGGCATAGGGGTGCCAAGGCTGATACCTGACAGAAGGTGAGGATATTCTAGGGTGAATCAAATTTGTGCCAAGCATCATCATCACTTGGAATAATGCCCTTCTTCATATGGTCCAGGCTTCATGTGTCCCTGGAACAAGCTGTCGGCTGCACCTCCCCACATGAGGTCATGTCCTGGCTTTGATCAGAAATACCCATGCAGTACGCCCAAATCTGAAGCTTGCTTGTTTGCTTCTACAGGGATGAAGCAGGCTTTTTCCAGGGAAATACTCCTTCTTCAAAGCCACTGTTTATAATGCAAATCCCCCAGAGAAGCTGAGAAGCATCACCAAGTAATTTGGTCAGAAAAGAGTCCCCAGAAAGCAGACCTTGAGACAAGGATTCAAATGCAAGTCATTTATATTGGAATAAAGAAGAGTGAAGAAGTTAGACAAGAAAGGGGGAACAGTCCATAAAGGGCACATTGCTGACTATTTACTGCTATGGTCACTGGAGTTTAACCCCTTGAGAAAATGAGTAACCATGTAAAACATAGGCTTCATATTATTCTAAATTAGCTAAGGTATTTTTATACCAACTCCCACAGTCTTTCAGTTGAGGTGAGCAGGGGGATGGAGGAAGAGAGGAGAAGTGTCAATTCCCTAGCATATCCAGCCTCTCACTTGGATGGGTCGAGTGGCGAGAGGATCCTTTGGGAAAAGAAATGCAGCCTGTGGCAGCTGGAAATCAGGCTAGCATGCACTGGAGTGGTGAGGGCCAGGGGTGCCATGGAAAAATAATAGATAGAAAATAGACCTCCTAGAAATTAAAAACCTGATAGCCAAAATTTTAAATTGAGTAAAATTAAAAAGGCCAAGACTGGACAATAAAAGAACAAGAAATTTTTTTTAAAAATTAAGCAATCTGGTGTTATGTAAACTTTGTTTTACCGTGACTCATAGCAATCAATGCGTCTCCTATTGCATTGCAGCCCACAGCACATAAATACACACAATTCTGCTGCTTGGTGTATGATCTGCTGCATTAGTCAGTTTTCACTAGAAAAGCAGAATCAATAGGATCTATGTGGATATGAGGGGATTTATTGTCAGAAATGGCTCGCCCAACCATGGAGACTGAGAAGTTCCGTTATATCCCCTGTACAGGTTGGAGAAGCTGGAAAGCTGGTGGTGTAATGCAAAGATCTGAGAACAGAGAGAGCCAGCGGTGTCACTTCCAGCCCGAGGCCAAAGACCTGAGAGCTAGAGGGTAGTGGGGGCCGGGGGAGGAACACTGCTGTGTGTCCTGGAGACCAAAACCTAAGAACCGGGAGCTGTGATTTCCGAGGGAAGGAAAGGGTGTATGTGCCAGCTTAAGACGAATGACACTTTTTTCTTCATTCACCTTTTTTTTTCTATTGGGGCCCTGAATAGATTGGATGACGCTTGCCCACATTGGTGAGGACAGACGGATTCAAAAGTTTATCTCTTCCAGAAACACCCTCACAAACATCCCCAGAAATAACGTTTTCCCAACTTGCTCGACATCTGTTAGCTCACTCAAGGTGACCCACAAAGTTAACCATCACATATGAAGAAAATACAATTTTCTATTTTATTCTATTTTATTTTTTTAAGTGCTCATTACAACCCACTAAACTGATGGTTTGATTTCAAATGAGGCACAACTTGACATGTGAAAACCTGTGGTCTAAAAGATGCATCATCTAACCATTTGGAGCTTCAGGAGAAAAAGAAAGAGAGGGAAAAGAAGTTAGCAAAAAAACAACACAACAGAATTTCTAAAAATTCGAGGCCTCATGTCTCCTGCTGAAAGATTCCACTGTGGGCCTCAGAGAATGAGGAAGAGATTCG
The DNA here is from genome assembly GCF_049354715.1 of Callithrix jacchus. Classification (NCBI taxonomy): domain Eukaryota; kingdom Metazoa; phylum Chordata; class Mammalia; order Primates; family Cebidae; genus Callithrix; species Callithrix jacchus. The sequence continues at coordinate 78,923,736 of NC_133518.1, forward strand.
CATTAAGGCACATTATCATCACATATGAGGACATCACATATCAGCGATAAAGGGAGCCTTAAGAAATTCCAGAGAGAACAACCACAAAAAAGTCACATACAAAGAATACAAAGATACAAAGAATCACATCAGACATCTCAATAGCAATTATGAATGCTAGAAAGCAATGGAGTTATGCTTCAGTTCTGGGGTGAAATTCATTTCAAACTGACATTCCGTATCTACATGAAGCCTCAACTGAGTATGAGAACAGACTAAAGAGAGTTTGCATACAATGGACTCAAAAAATGTATGCCCCATTTTTTAGGAAGCTACTGGTGGAAATGTTTCAGCAAAATGAAAACATAAACTTAGAGGATCCAGTGACAGAAAATGCCAGGAAAATACATCTGTCCCAGTCCTAGAAAGAAACCGGGGCAGATGAGGACAGCAGGAAGTGAACATCAATCTGAAGGTCTCTGGGCAGGGAGCCGACTGGCGGTTTGACATAGTTGAGAGAAATATTAATTTAAAATGGACAGAGCTGTAGAAGTGCTGTGCATGGGTTGGGGATGCAGAAAATGCCTTGCAAACATAGAAAACTTAGCCAAGGAAAAAATGAAACACTTCTTCAAGAATAGGACACTTGAAGTATACTTCACTACTTGATTCAACAATAAGCGGTATGTTCACAGTCTTAGAAGTATAAACACAGATTTCATTAACCAAAAGTTGGGATGTAACTGTATTGAGACTGATGAGGACGCACAGCATAAGTGGTGTGAGGACGCTAATTTGAAAGAGGTTAATAAACTGCATACACATTGACATATTAACAATAAATATGCATGAGAAAAAGAGCCACAGAAAAGCAGATGATATTTTTGCTGAATCTCTTCAAAATGTTTATCCAGTTGAAACGAACAAGTACATCTTTCTTTATGTAAAACTTGTTATTAGGAAATCAGTCTGTTTCCACCCTCCTCCCCCACACTTAGGTAAACAGTGACCCTTAAGACTACTCGTCTAAAGGGCTGATAAGACAGACACCCGTTACTGTGTTCTGCACTGGCCAACAAAGGCTAGTTCTGCTAAAAAGAGACGGCTGGATTGTAAATAATGATCATAAAGAATTGTGGTCTATTACTGTGGGGAAACTGGGCTCCGTCCCCCCGAGTTGCTGTCCCTAACCATCTCATCCCTGGTGCTCGTTGGACTGCCCTGGCAGCCCTGGACCCAGAGGGGTCTTGAGGACCATCCCCACCATTGGGAGCATATCTCCCAAACCAGAGAGACGCTGACGTTTTTGTCAAAACTGACTTAAAAAAAAAATCTCCCTTAAAGTTATTTAAAAGACAAACATGATATTCTGAGAAATATAAATAATTTTTATAGGCAGGCAACAGTCTCTGTCTGAGATTTTATTATCAGGAGGCTTTCTTGAATGAAATGGGACAAACTCTGTGTAAGCAAAGAGGCCCTTAAAATTGCTTCTTTCTTCTCCCCACCCCCGGAATTCAGGTTTCCAACAGGATTCCAGGGTAACAAAGGAATGCTGAGTCAGGCCAACCCCAGGGGCATGATTCTGCCTCCTCCAGCTCTGACCTGAAGAGCACACAAGCCCTGGGGTCCATTCCACAGGTTTCTACAACTTCCTGGGCAGAGGTAAGAATATGTGTTTTGCTATGCAACGTGTCATTGCTCAGGCTGAGGGCTGGGCAAGTAATACCCCAGGGCGGGCACTCACAGTGGGAAAGTCTCATCAAAAGGAGCTTTGCAGCAGCCTGAGCCAACAAAGAAAGGGCAATGTGCATTCAGAAAGGCCCAAAGCCAAAATGAGATTCCCTTCCTCTCCCCGGTTTGGAAATATTACCTCTACCACCTGGTTTTCCTTTCCTTTTGCTTGGCTGAATTTCAGAAGTAAAGTAAAATCTGCTTGTGCCTCATCCAGTTATGACTCTCAATCATGCTGCTGCTACAACGTGTAATAATACCTGGTGAGATTATATTGCCCTACAAGTCCCTCTCATGCACAGGAATTCACTTGACCCTTAAAACTACCGAGGGAAGCCGGCAGGGCATTTTATAGAAAAATGAGGTGCAGAAAAATGAATGCCTCTCCTGAGAACACACAGCCAAGAGCTATGAAAAGAGAGGCATGTTGTTTCCGTCCAGCCTTTCCCCACAAAGGGAGTGAAGTTGAGAGTAGTAAATATATGTAACAAAATAGTGTGATACACAACAAAAATAGGGAAAAGCAGAAATTACAATAGTATATACGGGCTGGAGGAAGAAATTCCCAAGAAAGTCCTGCACAGTTGCTACAATTCAAGGCATCCTGGCGGCCTAAGCAAAAAAGGAAACAAGGGCCAGGTGCGGCAGAATTAGAATTTTGAATGCAGAGACACAGAGCTGAGACATCTGCCGACCGTACCCCAAACAAGATAGCTCATGAGGTTCTGACTGCGATTCTCATGGCTTCCCTGCTTCCCAAAGCCTGCTTGGTCAAGGTCGTTTTAATAATATTATCAATTATTCAACATCTTTCCAATACATTCCTTTTTTAATTAACAAATGTCAGTTTCCGTTGCTTACTGTCAAAGAATGCTAACAGAAACCCACAGAATGGGGGTAGATAAGGAGGCAAACCTTTCTTGACATCTCTTATGGGCCAGGGTGGTGTAACCAACCCACAGGTGCTTATCAGAAGCACTGGGAGAGTTTCTGAACAATTCCTATAATCATTTAGCAAAAGCTGCCCTGGCGACAGCAATGCCTGACCGTGATTAAGAACCCTTCCTCCAGTGGAGGAGACGCTAACAAACCCGAGCTGTAACCCTGGACGTGCCATGTGGCATACACACGGAGTGATCGTGGTGGCAGAAGATGGTTTCTCATTTTTCTCAATGAGACAAAAAGAAAGCGGGGGTAATTTTAGAGAACTCCCCACTTAAAGGGAGAAACTGCTCTTCATCCCAGTAAGTCGTGGCCATGAGGAAAAGAAAGCCTGAACTTGCCAGCCCTTCCAGCTTTTCAAGAGAAGTCAGAATCCAGTTCAATTTGCCATAAACTAGGTGATCACAAAAAAAAAAACCTAATGACAAGTAAAACAAAATAGGGTTATTAAATTCCATCTGGAAATGTTGCCTGTCTCAGACCTTGAGCCCGAGGGCTGCCACCTCTTTACTTCAAGAAGAGATTAGGAGGAGGGAGTAAAGCATGTCATCGTCAGACCAAGACTCTTTGTTACAAGCAGGGAGAGCGTTGGAAAAGAATTAACTTTATCGTGACATGATTCTGTGTTACTCAGTGCTACATCTGCGGACCTTGTGTGCGACTGCCCACCGCCCTGGGCACTCAGGACCTTTAAACCTCCCTTCATGCCCAAGCTGGATTTCCCACTCACTGGTGACATTTCTCTGCCTGCTTCTCGCACAGCCAGCCCAGAGGACCTTTTTGTGCCCTCCGGCCCGGAAAACCACCCTGAGCCCGCTGTTCTGCGTCGTCCCTCACTCTCCACGTCCTTGGTTTTGCTTCCTTTTCTTCCTTCCCTCTGAATCCTTCACGCATCCCACATGGGGTTCGGTGTCTTCCCACCATCCTTGGCCTGACAGGAGATAGGAGAGAAGCAACATTCCCAGATGGGACTGCAGAGCCCAGGGTGTCATCATCTCCTTGTGGAACAGATGTGCTGCTCAGGGGACTGTGGTCACACAGCACACGATCGGCAGAGCCCATGTGCGTGAACTCATTCATTCAGTCACTTGATAGATATGGAGTACCTCAATTATAGCCTCAAGATTGGAGATAGAGCAGTGAAAACATCTTGTCCTCCATAAACAGAAAAAAGAATTGAGATATTGTCTGGCAGTGAGAAGTGCTATGATATAACACCAAGCAGGCTGGAGACGGAGGCTTCCAGGGGCAGTCTTTTGGACAGGGTGGTGGGAAAGGCCTCTCTGAGGAGATAATATCTGAGCACAGACTGGAATAGTGTGCCGTGCAGATATCTACTGGAAAGAATATTCCATGTAGAAGGTAAAGAACTCCAAGGAAGGAGGACACTTGCTGTATTTGGAAAGCAGCAAGAAGGCTGGTGTGGCTGGAGCAGAATGAGTGAAGGAAGAAGCTTTGGAGATGAAGGTGGGAGGTGTAAGGAGTGAGATCATAACAGCCAGATCACAGGCCGTGAGGAGCTGCTGAGCAGCAGAGTGCCATGATTAGGGCTTCGAGGAAAATCAGAAGCCATTTTCTGTGCCCCTGCTCAGCGCTATTTCTAGAAGTCCCTCCTGACTCCTTTTTCCCCATGGCCACTGAGAACAGCAGCTCATGTTGTACACTGCTCAACACCAGCTCATGAAGATTGTGGCTTGAATGGTGCCCCTCAAGTGGTGAAATGTGGTGGTTCCATCACATCTCATCCCTGGAGGTTCAGTTAGGCCCTAAGCTCATCATAGTGCGTGTGAAGAACACCAAGGACTTCTGATTCAAGTCCCCTTGAGGACTTAGCCTCATACACATCACCAGGTGGGTGACACGGTCAATCCGGGGATTGAGCTGCACTTTGATGGAGAAGCTGAGGTGGTAGAGAGGCTCGTTCTGATCTACAAATACTTATCCAGCATATGCTTCCAAAGACCTGGATCTCAGAAGCCAGAGGGGAAGTACATGAGCCAGTGCCACCCCTACCAATGACAAACCTATGACAGGTTTGGCAGCGACTGTGGACCAGGCAGAGTAGCAATGAGACCCCATCCCTCCTCCCGCCATATCCAGGCCTCCTGTATGTGTCTTATCACACAGGTAGGGAAGAGTCAAGAGGGACTCCTTGGGGTCCAAACCATTTCCTTTCCCTGCGTGATACTGTCTTGGTTACACACGTGTGCACACACACAAACTGGGGATTAGTCGGGGTCAACTGAGGCACATCTCAGCCCAGGATTACATTCATCTTCCCTGTGTCTCAAAAACCTCATGGTGGACCCTCTCACACCCGCTTCTTCCATCCCAGGTGCCTGCCTTTTCTCATCACATCTCTTTTATATAGATTTAGGGAGTACAAGTGCAGTTTGTTACATGGATATATTGTGTAGTGGTGAAGTCTGGGCTTTGAGTATAGGCTTCACCTGAACGGTATTCATCTTTCAAACAGCAGCTCAAAATGTAGCGCCTTTTGCATGACCCTAGGACATAGAGAGGTAGCTTGAGCAGGTGCGTGTCTGGATTGACTGCCTGGCACAGCAGGCAACACCTGGTTTTTTGTGGGGGGAATATTTGTCTCCACATCACTGGGATTTGGGTCTGAAACTGTTATAAAGCAGCTAGCATCTCACACAGAAACTAATGAAGCTCTTGAATGAGGAAGTGTCATTTTCACAAACCCATTTTTAGAAGGCAAGCAGCCAATCAGACATACTAGCTAATTAGCTGAGCTGTGGAAGGAGCAACATATAAACATCTTGCTGAGAGAGCGAGCAGAGAAAAATCATGCAAGGAGAACAACCCTCACTCCCCAGTTCTTTCTGCAGGGGGAACGCAGTAGACCCAGAGCCATCCTATCTGCAAGTCACCATAGCTGGCAACTTTTCTACAACCCTTTCTTAGGCAGGATTATTCTCAGAATATTCTTAGTATAGCTGGCCTGGTGTACACATCTTGGCTCAATCTTCTGCCTTCTGGAAGAGAAGTCTTCAGTCCAAATCCTGTTTTAGGTATTTATTACTGTAAGGGTTATTGTCTTGTGAGGTTTATTGCTGAGTTTAAAATGAGGAAACTGAGGCCTGCATGAGAACAATTAGACCCCAATTTATTTAACTCCCGGGTGAGGTTCTGTGGTCCTGGGGAAAGAGGCCAGAGAAGTCACCCCTGACTCCTCTCAGGCATGGGGTTTTATAGGGAGGGAAGGCATTCTGACTGGCTGTGGAGAAACAGGATGTGGACATGGCAAGCTGCTATTGGTAGGTAGGTGGGATTTCCGGTGAGCGGGCTATTGGTAGGTAGGCGGGATTTCCAGTGCCTGGTGCAGAGCTTAGTGCTGAGTCTGGAGGGGATTTCCAAGGCGGGCTAGGTGCCGGGTGCAGAGCTTAGTCCTGAGTGCAGAGGGGATTTCCCAGGCGGGCTAGGTGCCTGGTGCAGAGCTTATTCCTGAGTGCAGAGGGGATTTCCCAGGCGGGCTAGGTGCCCCGTGCAGAGCTTAGTCCTGAGTGCAGAGGGGATTTCCCAGGCGGGCTAGGTGCCGGGTGCAGAGCTTAGCGCTGAGTGCAGAGGGGATTTCCAAGGCGGGCTAGGTGCCGGGTGCAGAGCTTAGCGCTGAGTGCAGAGGGGATTTCCAAGGCGGGCTAGGTGCCGGGTGCAAAGCTTAGTCCTGAGTGCAGAGGGGATTTCCCAGGCGGGCTAGGTGGCGGGTGCAGAGCTTAGTCCTGAGTGCAGAGGGGATTTCCCAGGCGGGCTAGGTGCCCGGTGCAGAGCTTAGTCCTGAGTGCAGAGGGGATTTCCAAGGCGGGCTAGGTGCCCGGTGCAGAGCTTAGTCCTGAGTGCAGAGGGGATTTCCAAGGCGGGCTAGGTGCCGGGTGCAGAGCTTAGCGCTGAGTGCAGAGGGGATTTCCAAGGCGGGCTAGGTGCCCGGTGAAGAGCTTAGCGCTGAGTGCAGAGGGGATTTCCAAGGCGGGCTAGGTGCCCGGTGCAGAGCTTAGTGCTGAGTGCAGAGGGGATTTCCAAGGCGGGCTAGGTGCCCGGTGCAGAGCTTAGTGCTGAGTGCAGAGGGGATTTCCAAGACGGGCTAGGTGCCCGGTGCAGAGCTTAGTGCTGAGTGCAGAGGGGATTTCCAAGGCGGGCTAGGTGCGGGGTGCAGAGCTTAGCGCTGAGTGCAGAGGGGATTTCCAAGGTGGGCTAGGTGCCGGGTGCAGAGCTTAGTGCTGAGTGCAGAGGGGATTTCCAAGGCGGGCTAGGTGCCGGGTGCAGAGCTTAGTCCTGAGTGCAGAGGGGATTTCCAAGGCGGGCTAGGTGCCGGGTGCAGAGCTTAGTGCTGAGTGCAGAGGGGATTTCCAAGGCAGGCTAGGTGCCGGGTGCAGAGCTTATTCCTGAGTGCAGAGGGGAGTTCCAAGGCGGGCTAGGTGCCAGGTGCAGAGCTTAGTGCTGAGTGCAGAGGGGATTTCCAAGACAGAGCTAGATGATGGGCATATTCCGGTGACATAATTTTCAGGCGAGGAGAGGGATGGGCGTGTCTGAGCTCCTGGCGAGGAAACCAGCCTTACAATTACTATGAAACAAACTGGTGTGGTCCGAATGTTTGCATTGCCTCAAAATTCATAGGTTGAAATCCTAAGCCTTAAGGTGATGGTGTCAGGAGGTGGGGCCTTTAGGGGGGTGATTAGGTCACAAGGATGGAGCCCTCATGAATGAGATTAGTGCCCTTACAAAAAAGGCCCAGGGGAGCTCATTCTGTTCGTCCTTCCACCGTGTGAGAACAGTGAGAAGACACTTTCTATGAACAGAAGACAACCCTTACCAGAATCAAATCTGGCATCTTGATCTTGAACTTCTCAGGCTCCAGAGCTGTGAGAGATCAGTTTCCATCGTCAGAAGCCTATTGTTTGTTTCTTTTTAATAGCACTCCAAACAAACTAAGACACAAACCCAACACTTAGTGGCTCAAAGCCATTTATTCTGGTCTCTACCGGGCTCTGCTGGATAGATGTCAGTGGCATCTATCATGAGGTTATAGTCAGATGGAAGCTGGGGCTGAAGTCATTTGAAGGCTCCACTGGGCTGGACGCCCCTCTCAGTTCAGGCTGTTGGATGAATACTGGGTGCTTAAATGATAGAAACTTATTTCTCACAGTTCTGGAGGCTGGAGAGTCCAAGGTCAAGGTGCCAACTGATGTAGTTCATGACGAGGTTGGCAGATGGCTGTCTTCTCATTGTCTCCTCACATGGTGGGGAGAGAGAGGAAACCAGCCTTCTCCTGCCTCTCCTGAGGGCACCAATCTCATCATAAGGGCTCCACTCTCAAGACCTAAATCCCTCCAAAAGGTCTCATTTCTAAATACTTCCATATTGAGGATTAGGATTTCAAAATATTGATATTGGAAGGACACATATATTCAGTTCCTAATGACATCTGAGATGTCTCACTCACGTGGCTGGCAGTAAATGGTGGCTGCAGCCTTTGAGCTCAGCTGGGGCTCTTGATGGGGGAGCCACAAGTATCCTCTCCATGTGCCTTGGGATTTTGATGGGGGAGCCACAAGTATCCTCTCCATATACCTTGGGATTTTCACCACCTGGAGGCTGAGTTCCAAACACGAGCGTCCCTCGAACCCCAGGTAGAAGCTCCTGGGCTTCCCGGGCCTTAAAACATCTCAGAGCATCACTGCATTGTATTCTACGTAAGCAGGTCACAAAGCCCAGCCCGGGTTCAAGGGAGGGAAATTCAAGTCTTCCTCTTAATGTGAGGAACAACATGCTTGTACTGGGAAGGAAGGAATCAATGGAGGCCACTTTGGGAGACCTCAGGCTTCCCCAGAATCAGGCCTGGAGACGATGATTCACATGCAGGTGATTTATGCAGAAAGCACGTCCAGGAGAAACTGGCTGGAAAATAGGGGAAGCAGGTCAAGAAACAGGAAGAAGCCAAGCGAGGGAGCAAGTCCAGGCGAAGTTCCAGCCTCGGCCTGAATGCAGAGATGAGCTCTGGCATGAAAACTGTGCTTCGTGTCTGGCCCCACTTGAGAGCAGGAGCTGAGGCTTCATTCCAGCACCTGTCAGTGACTGACATGTAGCCATGAGGAGAGACTTGGAATGTGTAAACACCCACGCACTTCCAATCTCCACATGTGGGCAGAGTGGGTCCAGTAGCCAAGGGCAGTCCTCTGAAATGAGTCACCTGTGCTGCTCTGGAAAATAAAGGGCACACAGCTGGAAAAGGAGTGCATGGAAATGTAGAAGGGACCCAAAGGGGTCTGCATGGAAGACTGACTGTCTGCTGCAGCTCGCCTGGGTGATTTGGGAACAGACAGGGAAGTGAGGGTTTGTCAATTGCACATTCTCATGCATTATTTCACTTCCCCCCCACCTCCACAAGGTGGGTCCTGGAATCCCCATTTTGCATAGAGAAAACCCACAGTAGCTTACCCACAGAGCAGGATCTGGGCTCAGAATCTTATGGCTCTGAAGTCCATGCTCCTTTCTTAAACTACAGAACAGTCACAGAAGACTAGGAAGCTCCAGCTAAATACTGCCTCCCGCCACAAACCCTGCTTGGGAGGGCCTTTGGGCACACACAGCTGGGTTCTCCTCTAATACCTCACAAAACCACACCATTTACAGAAGGCTCTTCACTGCTGTGGAAGACGTGCAAAGTTCCCTACCATTTAAGTCATGTTAGTCTCAGGAGAGAAGCTGAGAGCTTTGTCCTCCATTTAAAGTAGTGGTTCTTAATGTGGGTGGTGGGTGAGGTTGCTTTCCCAGGGGATATTTAGAAAGGTATGGAGACATTTTTGGTTGTCACAAGGGGCAGGGGAGTGTTGCTACTGGCATCAAACAAATGAGGCCCAGGCCTGCTGCTAAGCATTCTGTGAGACACAGGACAGCTCCCACAGCAGAGGATTCTACCACCCAAAGTGGTAGTAGGGCCGAGCCTGAGAAACCTACACTTAAAGAAATGAGTCTCTGGCCAAGCTACACATCCAAAAGAGTGGAGGGGAGAGGAGCAGCAGCTCTACCTACTGTTATGTGACCCAAAATCCACTTAATATTGAAAGTTGAATTTTGGAAGATTGGTTTTTATCCCCAGGAAGAACAACTAGCCTTTTCTTTCTATTTTTGTAGCATGTCTTGGTTGGAGTAGCTGAGTCGTACATTCTGGAACTCCTGCAGCCCACTGGGTTAGGACATTCATATGCCAAAGAGGATATCTAGCCACCTTCTCAAGGGAGAAAGTACGACAATAATAGGTGACACTTAGCAGCTTTAAAATGAGGACATGGGTAGCAGGCTGTGCTCCCATAATGCTCTGTGTTCTCCACGTTCTAATCTGTGACTCCCCAAACATCTAAGCTGTTTAACTCAGGTGGATGACAGTAATGTGTCTCAGCTCTTGGAAATGGGTACATTCACCTGTGGGTGAATTATGGCCGTAATTGCACATGACTGATCATATTAAACCAACTTAAATATCCAAACAAGGGTGTCCTTTCAAAGTAGTCACCTTGGGAGGCTGCACACTTATTTGTAACACATCTTCCATGGCTCAAAATGTATTCATGCTTCATCCTGTGGAACTGCCTTCCAGTTCGGCTTAGAACAACAAAAGAAAACAAGCCTCAGCATCATATACTTATTTACCATCCAAAACAGTATTTCTCACTTTGAAAAATGACTCGAATTTGCCAGACTTATCTCTGAACAAATCTGGGTCATTTCTAGACATCAAATACACTCTCAAAGAACCAGAGTTTACAGATGCTTATCTTCAGAACCCAGCTTTCTAATGGATTTAGGTTCCAGTTTAGAATAAGTTATGGCCAAGGGTAAAGTAAGGCTTGAAATATTCAGTGTTCAATTTCATCTTAGGCTGTGTTCACGGGAGTCAGTATCTGACGTTAGCCATGCTTCAGTTCACCTTGTATTACGTGGATATTGTCATTTTGATATCACTTCTGTGTCTGGTATTGGGTTGTTAAGTGTGGCACGACCTGCACTGGTAATGGAGATATAAAAATAAATAAATAGGCCAGGTGCAGTGGCTCACGCCTGTAATCCCAGCACTTTGGGAGGTCGAGGCAGGCAGATCGCCTGAGGTGAGGAGTTTGAGATCAGCTTGGGCAACGTGGTGAAACCCCATCTCTACTAAAAATACAAAAAATTAGCCTGGAGTGGTGGTGCGTGCCTGTAATCCCAGCTACTTGGGAAGCTGAGGGAGGAGAATCGCTTGAATCAGGTAGGCAGAGGTTGCAGTGAGCTAAGATCACGCCATTGCACTCCAGCCTGGGCAACAAGAGCAAAATTTGGTCTCAAAAAACAGTCCTTGCCTGCAGGCACACTGATCTAGTGAAAGAGGCATAGATATGGGCAGATGATTACAATTGGGGTGATATACAAAGTATTTTACCACCTACAGCACAGGCCCAGCTGGCCAGCCAGTCAGACAGACTCGGAGCTAAAGACCTGCTTGGCCAGAAATTAAACCTTTAGTTGCAAAATTATGGGACCATCCAGAGGTTCCCAGGAGAGGCTGAGGGCTGACGAGGGAGTGTAGGATTCTTAGTTCTGCGTTTGAACAACTGGGGCACATCAGCTGAGCACCAGCCCTACTATAGGTGGGGTGGAAAGAATGTGGCAGAGGTTGGCCTAATGGAAGGGGTTATTAACTGTGCAGAAGCAGCCAGGGTGGACATTTCCGTAAGCTTGAACAGGCTCCAGCCCACAGTGTTCTTCTTCAAGCTCTATGATCTCTACTTTCTGCCATAGAGCAGCCAACCCATTTCAACCCGGTCCAAAAGTGAGGGTGCTCGTACTCCTGGGGCAACCCTCTGCCCGTGGGGGCAAAGGCAGGGGCAAGGAGGATACAAGCTGGAGAGACGCCCGGCCTCCTCTCCTAGCGGTCAGTCCAGGGAGGCCTCTGGCCTTCTCCACAGTCCCAGGAAAGCCAGGTTCCTGTCACCGCAGCCACAGTCCCCACAAAGCAGCACGCACCAGCTTTTCCTCTTCTCTACCCTGCTCTCTCTGCTTCTCAATCCTCTTCCCAGAAATCATTTCCTGATTCTTTATCTAAAGCTTGGGTCTTAAAGGAACCCAGATCAAGACAAGAGGAATCAATGAAGGTACCACCGGGAACCCAGAAGAATCTCAGTGTAATTGGCCCTGCTCCTCTCCAAGGCTGCCCCCATTTGCATTAACTAGTATTGATTTCCCTACACTTGTGTCAGTCACCTCCAGGGAGCCATGCACCAAGCCCGAGGGAAAGGAAGCCCAGCCAGCGGCCTTTGCAACTGTGATCTACAAAAGCGTTTTTGATTTGTTCTTACATTTCCTGAAATTCCTCTGTTTTTCTAACTGTATTCCGTTATTACATCTTCGTTTCCTTTGTCATCATTATCATTCATTTGTACAGTTATCCCTTTGCCCCATTTCTGAGTTTTTTACTTGCTCACACTCTGAGAATGACTTGTTAGTGCCAGTCCAACGTCCTGCCAGTTCTCACCCGCCACTGTCTCTCACATCCATACCTCTCTTTCCCCTCAAGTGCCATGTTCTCAGCTCAGACCCTTAGCAACACATGCCTCAGTGATTGCTCAGTCTCCTGGTTCTTGCTGCCACAACCTGCCCCCAGCGAGGTACCAGGAGTATCTTCTGCAGAAGGCACTGGTGGGATTCGAATGACATCTGGATAGGGCACCTTAAAATGCATTTCTTCCTTTCTGCCGACCAGTTTGCTGAGATGCATTTGCCACTGTACACAAGGAGCGAGTGGGAAGCAAAGTACTGCTTTGCTATTTGCAGAACTTCTGCCAAAGGGGCTGGGGAGTATGGCTGAGGGCCAAAAATGAGGAAGATGTCTCTTTCCCTCTGAGCTCAAGAGAAAACTCTCCATGGCCCAGCCCCCTGGACTAGAGGCTGGATCACTAAGTGCACATGGCTGAAGAATGGAAGAAGGCGTGCACTCACTCCGCCAGCTGCCTGCAAACAAGAGGAAGAAGGAAGAGGAGCCTTGGGGGAGAAAAAGCAAGAGTGTCTCCTCCTAAACAGGGGTTGAAGAGTATGATGAGGAGGAAACTTACCCTAAAATGCATCTGTCTGCTCAGCTTACAAAGGTACTTGTAAAGCAGGTAGACAACAGTCAGGCAAAATACTTTGGCACCAAAAAAAAAAAAAAAAAAAAAACAAGGATAGTGAAAAATTAAGTAAGGCGCTTCAATATTCACGGTATCTATAAGAAAAAGATGAAAGGTCGAAGTCTAGTCCATCCATCTCTGATCACAGAATTTTGGTGGTGTTTGTACACACCTTGAAAAAATAACAGCAATCATCATGCTGTCACCCAGCAAAGACTTCACACACACCAAACCAGGGGACCTGGGAAGTCAAATTCCTCCCTGTATTATAATGACACGATAATTCCCAGAATGGAATGCACAGGTCGTATTGGAAGACGGAAGTGGGACCATCCAAGGGTGGCCCAGATGGCCTCAAAGACGACATTTGACAGAGCCAGAAGAGGGAGCAAGGAAATCTGTGTCCACTGATTCACATTGCTTTGCCCTCAACTGGCCAACAGGATCTCTGTGAACGCTGGCTCAGAGCCTGCAGGACTGTGTGGCTAGCTGCCTTACCTCTGCTGCCAGTTGCTTTGGGAGGGAAGTGATTGTAACAGCCTGCTGATGCAGCCAAGTTGCCCCACTGTTCCTTTTGGCCCCTCAAAATCAAGAATAGAAAAGTAGTCAACATACAAATCTGCCCCAAAGAAGGGAATGGCTGTAACCTGTCCTCAAGTAAGCACGGCCTGGTGAGCATTAAGTGTAACCGGTTAGATTAGTGGAACGCTGGGAAAGCCCCCCCAGGAAGGAGTGTAAGTAGATGAGAAACTATGCCATAAGCACCTTCCTCCCCTTGGGCTACATTCCCATGCTTTTTGGCTTTCATTAACTCTCAGGCTCTGTAGACAGGTCTATTGTCAGTCAAACCTAAACTGGGTAGAAAATCCACAGATTACCAGGGTCACCTCTTTCTCCATTCTTGTGGTTCCCATTCAGATATTTTTACCCTAAAAACAATGCCTCTCTTTTGTAACTCCCAGAAGTTTCTGAAATAGGTCAAGAAAGGCCACTCACTTAACTCCAAAGTTCACTACCTGACAATTTGTCCCCAGTCTGTATCCCAACTATATCCAGCCTCACTCATCAGAGAAGATTATACAAGGAACTCAGTCCAACTCCAGAAAAACAAAAATAAAACTAACACTCACACACCATTACAAAGTTTCCACACAAAAATTACAGTTCTTAGAGAATATAAAAGTTCCAGCAATGCAATCAGTCTTCCATTGTCGCCACTGAGAAAGTAAAATCCTGAAATCAAGTATCTCCCACTTTGCTACTTAAAAAAATCGGGCCAGGCATCATGGCTCACATGTGTAATCCAGCACTTTGGGAGGTCAAGGCGGGTAGATCACAAGGTTAGGAGATTGAGACCATCCTGGCTAACATGGTGAAAGCTCGTCTCTACTAAAAATACACAAAATTAGCCAGGCATGGTGGCATGCACCTGTAGTCCTAGCTACTTGGGAGGCTGAGGCAGGAGAATCACTTGAACCTGGTAGGTAGTGGTTGCAGTGAGCCAAGATCACGCCACCGCACTCCAGCCTGATCAACAGAATGGGACTCTGTCTCAAGAAAAAGAAAAAAAAAAACAGAAATCAATTTTGCAAAATGTCCTTTCCATGTTTCTTTTCATTCTGCACACCCCAATCTGAGGATCGCTCTCCAGAATCTGGGGGGAGTCTTGGTTTCTTTCAATAGTTACAACATGGACTGGCTTGTTGAGACTGGTCTGACTCTTCCGATGTCTTCCAGGAAAGATTTATCCAATGCTAAATCTCCCATGGCTGCTACTGCCTCAAGTTTTAGATTAACAGGTCACATAGAACGACTCAGTTTCACCATGAAACACCCTCTGTCCTTCTGGTCACTCCAAAGGCTCATCGTGTAAACACGGCTTGCTTTCTTCCCAAAAGTGAGGGAGGAAACAAGAGAACAGCTTTAATCGTATCACTTCTACCAAAACCTGCGGTGGCTTTCCATTGCTTAAAGAATAGAACGTTACTAAATCTGTCTCCTGTCATTCAAGGACTTCCAGGATCTGGCCAACCCCCAGTTCTCCATCTCTGCATTCTGTTCATGCCATTCTGCTCATCTCCCATGTCCTCTCTTCCCTTTCCATTGCTTCTCAAGACTCACTTCATTGAAGTTCAGTTTAGGTTCCAGCTTTTCCAGGAGGCTTCCCTGGCTATGCCATCTACACACAGTGGTGTCTCCCCTTATGCCACCCCACCCAATCCCTAAACTCAGGGACTATACCTGTGCTGCTCACATGCCACTGACCACATAAACTGTCTTGTCTCTGGGCTCCCTAGTAGCGAAGAGCAAAATTGGTATCCTACATGGCCTTAGCAAGAGCCCTGCACAAAAAATGTGCTCCTACCCTCAGAGGGAATTGATATTGGCCGTTGAAAAGTCTCACTCGACAGGGATTTGACCTTATGCTAGTCAAGGTTTGGTTGTAAAGAATAAAGTCTGTTCTTGCCATGCTAGGCAAGAACAAATTATTACAGGCTCTTTAGAGCTTGTAGGATCGCGGGAAGCACTCAACAAACAAGTTGAGCATTTTAAAATGACTCCCAAAGCTACAGGAATAACTGAGCCACCAAAAGAGCTGCTGCCTCTCCCACAGTCGGGGGCCACTGTGGAGACAGAACCACCACCAGGAGACCATGACATCCAACCACTGAAAGCACGCTTCCCCCACCCCCCAGCTACACTTGGCATCTAAAATCCTCGGAGATAGTCGCTGGACCCTGGGACAAATACAGCCGGCTCCGCAGTGCCCCTGGCAACAGAAAGAGCAGACGGTAGGCCCCTGCTCCCTTCAGCTGCCCCACACTCACAAGGGTGCTCCTGAAAGGCCAAGTTCTAAGTTCTATCCAGACCTCAACCTGCAAGGGAGTCTGGGAAATGTAGTTCTTGGTTTCCCGGTCTCTGTAAGAAGGGAAGACCCTAGAAGGGTGGAATTGCTGATGAGAGTCAGCCCATCATATCTACCACAAATCCGCGGGTGTGTTAACCTTGCCTGTGAGCTTTATTGCAAACTAATGTATATTTGAATTTATCTGTGGTGCCTGACATTTTATCCTGGCGACCGCCATTCACCCCAGCTCTGTGAATGCTTTAGTATACCGAGGCAGTGTTTCTTAAATGCTATTGGCAGAATTCTTCCAGACTCCCAGTGTCTGTCAAAATTCTTTTTATTACAATGTTATTTAAAATGTAGAAACATAAAAATAGCTATAAAATTCTCATGGTTACAAAATCTTTTAAAAAATACCATAAAAATTAATATGCAAATTAAACCCGAGCAGAACTTTAAAACGAATGAAAGTCAAAGCAGCAACATTGCTCTAGGATGATGAATGATGTTGTTTTGCTCACAGGAAATCACCAATGTCGGACATAAACGTAGGAAAATTTATTTGCGCGTTTTACGTTTCACATGTTAATGGTCTGAGTTTTTGATTTTGAGTAAGACGGCCCATTGTTTTAGTCACTGTCAGTATCATTATCATTAGTTCTTTTTAACAATGAACTCATTTTTTAGCCACTGATTTTAATGGGCCAATCAATTTAATGGTGCACTCCAAAATAGAGTGCTGAAATTTTTAAAGCACCATTTAATTAAAACTTCTTCAGCGCACAATTACTAGTACCTTTATTGTTAATGAAGTGTGGAAGTTTGGTTTGCACAAAGTAGTGGTTTGTGCTGCTGTGAGGGTGGGTCTGACTGCCACGATGCCGGCTTGGTAGAGGTCCAGATGACTATACCACCATGGGCAGAGTGATGACTCAGGCCTCTCACCTCCTTTCTCCATACGAACTACTGGAAATCATTTGTTCCTACGAGTTCATTTGAGCTTTACTTGGCACCAACATGCTCATAAACATAAATGAAAATAGGGATAGCACATGATTAGAACAGTTCCTATGACAAAAGAAACTCTTCCCTGCAAATCAACAAGAACAAGTCAGTAAATGCAATAGGGGGAAAAAATGTACAAAGAGTATGAACAGGCAATTCAAAGAAGTGGAGGTAGAATGGCAAACAAGCATGAGAATTGATGCTTACACTGGCACAATTAATCACTAATTAAAATAATTATGAGATACCACTTTATAGCCATAAAATTGGCAAATTAAAAAGTCAGAACCATATCTTAATCATAATGGGCAAGCATTTGGGGGAAAAGGAACCTTTGTGCACTAATGGTGAGCGAGAAGGCTGGGTGCTGCACTACCAGCAAAAACCCAGCATCACTTAGTAAAATGAAGTATCCCTGTACCCGACGGCCCAGAGATCCGTCACTCTGGATATAGACCCAAGAAGAGCTGACACTCACATCCATGAAGAAACATGTGTGAGGGGGTTTTGGCAACTCTCTTTGTTTGTTTTTGGAAGCAGGGATATTGTGGTCACTGAGGCATCCAGCATTAGCAGAATGGATAAAAAAATTATGGTGCCGACCCACTAAGGAACACAGGAAGCAAATGGAAATAAGGAATTAGTGGTTCACAGAGCAACATAGACAAATATTTTAAAGTACTAAGCAGGTTAAAATTAGAATGAGATCTCTATTACAATACCATGTTAAAAATGAAAACACTTGCCTATTGCAAATACTGTGCATTTTTCAAAGGTGTATACCTATTACAAGACACATACCAAACACATCAGAATGTGCCTGGAGAGAAAAGGGATATGGGAATGTGCATAAAGAATAAGACAAGAAAAAGTAAAACATCAAAAGGAAGTGAAACCAAACAAAACAAAAAGTGCCCCTGCCTGAACTTACAACAATAACAGAGGCACATGGTGGACTCTGCTTTCTCTAGAGATCCAAAAAAGAAAGCAGGAAAATGCAGAGTATGGACATGTGATGTTATCTTGAAAGTAGAATCAATGGGATTTGATGATTGGATTCAGATGTGGAGATAAGATAAAGAGAGGTCTTTAAAAAATAACTTCTAGCATTCTGGTAATAAAGTGATTTGCTAAGATTACCTTTATGGAAAAAGATAATGTTGGAGAGTAATCATATTAGAAGAATAAGGAAACAAAAATGAAGAGTTCGGTTTTACTGAAGGCCTAAGGGTCATCCTGGTAGAAATGTGGAGCTGGATTTGGACAGGATCTCAGAAGAGAGGTCCGGGCTGGTTTATCACTTAATTAACAGGCTCAGTTGCAATAATGCAACAAAAAGCGTTCCAAATACAGATGCTTAATACAGTAGAATTTTACTGTGGTGTGACTCTGCTCCATGAGATAATTCAGGGCCCAGGCACATTCCATCGTCTTCCTACACCATCCTCAGAGTGTGTCCTCACTGGCAATGGCAAAGCTAAGTTCCCGCCTTGTCTGTGCCCCAGCCTGTGGGGAAGAAGAGAGAAAAGTCCAAGGCAAGTGGCTTGTATTTAAGCTGGAGATTAGCCAAAAGTTGCACCCACCGCTTTTGCTAACATCCTATTGGCTCAGACTTGGTGAACCCTCAAAGCTGGCCACACCTAGTCACAAGAGAGGGGGGGTATGTAGGGTCTAGCTGAGATGGCCAGGGTCTGGAAACAACTCGATTCCTAAGGAAGAAGAGGAGAGTAGCTCTGGGGAGATAACTAGAAGTCTGCCCAAGCTGGCAATTCAAGTCATAGACGTGCAAGTGGAGCTGAAAACCAAAACTGCAGATAAAATAGTGTAAGACGATGGCACAGGTAATTAAGAAAACAGGCTGACACCAAGCCCCAAGGCACTCCTGTATCTAATGAGGAGGGACTAGGGCCCAAAACGTAGACTGAAAACTAAGATGTATAAGGAAACCCAGCAGAGTGTTGGGGTGGATCACGAGGTCAAGAGATGGAGACCATCCTGGTCAACATGGTGAAACCCTGTCTTTACTAAAAATACAAAAAATTAGCTGGGCACAGTGGTGCGTGCCTGTAATCCCAGCTACTCAGGAGGCTGAGGCAGGAGAGTTGCCTGATCCCAGGAGGCGGAGGTTGCGGTGAGCCGAGATTGTGCCATTGCACTCCAGCCTGGGTAACAAGAGCGAAACTCCGTCTCAAAAATAAATGCTCCCAAGAAGGAACCCTCCCCCAGTGAGAAATAGGAGCCAGAAACAAATACCCCAACTTCCTCCCCCAACACAGGGACAATCACTCCCCCACTGAGAAACAGGAGAGCATAAATAAATACCCCAGCTTCCTCCCCCAACACAGGGACGATCTCTCAAGAATCCCCAGGGGGCCCAGCATGGTGGCTCACACTTGTAATCCCAGCACTTTGAGAGGCTGAGGCAGGAGGGTTGCTTGAGACCAGGAGTTTGAGAATAACCTGAGCAACATAGCAAGACCCCAAAAAACTACCTGGACATAGTGGCACGTATCTGTAGTGCTAGCTACTCAGGAGGCAGGGAGGGAGGATTACTTGAACCTAGGAGTTTGTGAGGCTTCATTAAGCTATGATTGAACCACTACGCTGCAGCCTGGGTGACAGAGTGAGACCCTGTCTCAAAAGAAAAAAATGAATCTCCAGTGACTTGAGCCCCCATTGCTGGCAGAGGTGACCTGCTCATTTATTCACCCTGGAGTGGCTTCCTTCCTTCCCGCCTCACTTTCCTGAATCCCTGGGTGCTTTAGGGGAACGCCAAACCAAAGGAAGGCCCCAAAATGCACTGTGCAAGTGTTACTGTGACTCCACACTTTTGTTCAGAGCAGGCTGAGGCTGGAGCCTTCCCTCAGGGCCCCAGCCACAGACCAGATTTATTACAAAACCCAGAAGACTGTATCTCCAGGTCACATCATCCCGCAATCCTGCTGGCTCTGGCTGTGACAGATCAGACTACGTTCTAAATTCAGTGCTCCACTGAGCTACAACAACAAGCCAGAGAGAAAAAAAACACCTCACCAGACACTCTACTCCCAAGAAAATAAATAAAATCTGTGTCTCTGACGGTGAGGTCGGGAGATGTTTTATTTTTCACACATTTGCACTGAGCCTTCACAGGCCGAGCCCATGAATCCTCCGTCTTTATCTCGACACTATATTAAGTGGGAAATAAACTGAGTGATAGTCATAGCTTCTTGCAAGAAGCTGAGGGAGAAAGCCGTTGGCAGCGTTTGGCAGAGCCCACCAGGGAGGAAGCAGCTCTCTCAGGGACGGGATGGGGGGCGGCACTTCTGGTTCTGGAAGCAAATCTGCTCAGCACCTACCTGCCTTTATTGTTCCCTAGGAAAAGCCAGCCACTCCAGGACTGTGACCTTCTCATCCCTCCCTCCAGCACGGGGAGGAAGCGCTGCATCCCGTGCTGCTTTGCAGGTGAACGTGAGTGCGTGCATATCGCTGCATGTCTAAAAGTTTGCAAATGTGGCTGAGCATTTGAAGTCTGTATCTGTGCTCTAGGACCCGTTTCCCCCACATATTGTGAAACTGTAGGTGGTTCACACACGTAGCCATAGAATGGGAAGGGAGGAGGTGTGGAAAACAAAGACAGGGACATTAGTGGCCAGATAAGGAAGTCCTCGTGAGTTACCTGACTACGTTTAAGAGGATGATGAAACCGTTGAAGGGATTTAAAAGAGCGAGTGACATGTCAGCTTGGTATTGCAGAAAGGTCATTTGGTTGCGACATGGAAAACGTTGGAAAGGGTAGAGAGCGGAAACGGGTAGGAAGAGCAGGTAGAAAACTATTCCCAGCAAGAGACAACCAAGAGTGTAGCAGTGGCAATGAAAACATGGGGCAGGTTCCAGAGAGATTTAGGCAACGCTGACCATCAGTGACTGAGCAGCTAGAGCATGGTGAGGGGTAAAAGAAGCATCAAGGTTGAGACCCAGGTCTTGCTTGGTCAACTGCGTGGAAGACAGTTACGTCAATAAGAGATGCACAAGAGAAGGAAAAGGCAAGTTTGGCTGGGGACGGGGGTGCTGCTTTGTGCCTACTGGCCGTCAGAGGCTCGTGAGATTCATGAGTAAAATGTCGATAAAGGACTTAGCCTTCCCAAGCGACCGACCAGGACCCTCAGGCCTGGGAGAGGCTTCAGGGGGCGTCCAGGCCAGGTCATCTGAGCAAGGCCTTGGGAGGGGGCGCATTTCCACCCACCTCGATGAGGCTGCCGGGGTAGGGAGGAGCCGGGGTGTGGAGGGAATCGTCTGAACCAGGGTTCCAGAAGTTTATCCCAACAATGGCGTGCTGGATGGACTCAGGGAAAAGGCTGAAGAAAGGGACCTGAGGAACAAGGAAATTTGAGATTGCAATAAGAGTGATGTTTTCTTTTAAGCGTTGAGAGTTAGACGGACCAGAGACCCGATCCCTAACTGTGTGGCCTTCAGCTGGTCAAATTACCACCACCAGTAAATAGAGAGCACTGAACATCTACCCCTGGGGCTGAGACTGCATCTCAGTGCCTGGGGCATGCTGGGTACTTCATAAACATTCATTTCTTTGTGTCTTCCTCAATCAGCCTCTCTCTAATTAAACTCTGCCTTCCAACTGTCCTGTTACTGCCACTGCGACTTCATTTCCCCAACTCTTTTCTTTTTTTTTTTTTTTTTTTTGAGTCCGAGTCTCACTCTCTCACCCAGGCCAAAGTGCAATAGCGTGATCTCAGCTCACTGCGACCTCTGCCTCCTGGATTTAAGCAATTCTCCTGCCTCAATCTCCTGAGTAGCAGGGACTATAGGTGCGTGCCACCATGCCCAGCTAATTTTTGTACGTTTTTAATAGAGACAGGGTTTCACCATATTGGCCAGGCTGGTCTCAAACTCCTGACCTCGTGATCCGCCTGCCTGGGCCTCCCAAAGTGCTGGGATTACAGGCGTGGGCCACCGCATCCAGCCCCATTTCCCCAACTCTTTAAACCCACCCTGTTCAATTCCCAGTTCAGCTACTCAGAACTCTTCCTAACTCCTTTACTTTGCTCCATGAGGCTGGGTCCATCCACGAAGCCTCCACATACGAATGGGGTCCATCCACATGTGAATGTATGTGGCTGAGGATGGGACTTGATTGACTAACTGGACATTCTGGCCCAACATGTAGAAGCCTGTGAGGTTCTGCTTCCCAACCCATTTTTAAGAGAATACACTTGCTCAGATCTGTCAGAAAGACTCCTCTCATGTATTAATTATGCCCCCACTAATTACACAGCAGGGTTCTAGCAGCATTATTGAAAGGGAGGGGCACAGGGCAGCCAAGGGAGTGATGACCCTGGCCACTGCCTCGTGTTTCAGGCCGGTCTGGATCTCAGAAAAGACTCCAACAACTTTGTTCCTCATGCTGTACACACAAAGGTGGGATTTACAGCCCCTGGTCTGATGGTAGCTGGAGCTGCATGTGTGATGAGGCTGGAGGTGAAAGGGAATAAAAGAGGAACGTTCCTGCTCCCTAATCCTGGAACTGCCCCTGTGACATGATGCGGCCATCTGCTTAATAACAGGGTTCGAAAAGAGCGTGGGGAAGGAACACTCCATGCACAATGCCCACTTCCCGTGTCAGAAACATTAAAATGCACAATGCCCACTTCCCATGTCAGAAACATTAAAATGCAGAAGAGAAAGGAATATGTGAAAATCGAGGGAACATGGTATCTGCTTTGCAAGCACAAAAGGAAGAGGAAAGCTCCTGCTCCGCCTGCCTCCCTCTCTCAGGAGTCTCCTCTGTCTGGAGTCAGCAGCCCCTTGCACCTCAGAGACCCATCAGGCTTAAGTTTCCAAGAAGCCAGCTGGACCCCAGGGAGGCACTGGCCCCTAGAAGTGATTGGGGCGCTCCTCCATCACTCGGAAACCAGCAGCTGCCAAGTAGAGGCCCTCAGGTCCCTGGACAGGCTGGGAAAGGTAGACCCAGAGCCATTCAAGGACAGTCCCCCCACCTGCCCCATGGTTTTGGCACCTGCTGCTTCTTTCCTCAGGCAGAGGCAATGGTTTCCATCTGCAGCCCTGGTCGAGATACTCCTTGGGAAGGGTAAATCCTTATAAACTATGTGTGGCCTGAAAATATGTGCTATTTATTTACATGGTGGTGCTGGTGAATAGCTTGTTCATCCTGAGAAAAGACTGGCCAACTGGGTGGCTTCAGGGCTTTCAAAACAGCCTGGTGGAATCTTTTAATATGCTTGATAATAGTTTTAATAATCTAAATAGCACATGTTGATTATAGAAAAGTCAGAAAAATCAAAATTAAAACTCTTGTACATAAGCGTGTGCTTGTCCACAAAGGCACCTGTACGAGGGAAGTTCGTTGCAGGATTCTTTGAGATGCAAAGAAACAGAAATTCCTCAGAGCCCAACAATGCGGAAAGGCCTAAGTAAATTACATTCTTGCAGCATAGAAAGAGTTAATGATAAAGTGTCATGAAAAATACAGACATAGAGGAACAGATATAGTGTAATTCCATGAATGGAAAAATTACTGTTTGTTTTTTGTTTTAAACAGAGTCTCACTCTGTCGCCCAGGCTGTACTGCAGTAATGGCGCAATCTCAGCTCACTGCAACCTCCACCTCCCTGGTTCAAGCAATTCTCCTGCCTCAGCCTCCTGAGTAGCTGGGATTACAGGCACCCACCACCCCTGCGCCAGCCAATTTTGGTATTTTTAGTAGACAGGGGGTTTCACCATGTTGGCCAGGCTGTTCTCAAATTCCTGATCTCCCAAAGTGCTGGAATTAGAGGTGTGAACCACCATGCCCAGTTGAAAAATTACTTTCAAAATTTGTGTTTGCAAACATAGAAAAACGTCTGCAAAGAAATACACTAAATTGATATATGTTTCCTCTAAGGAGGGAGTTGACAGAGTGGAGGGGGGTAGAACCCTCTGTTTTAGCTTACATGGATCTGAATTCTTTGAAATTTTTGATGAGTATTATGTATTACTTTTTCAAACTTAGAATTTAAAAAATGCAGAAACCCACATTAGCATCAAATAAATAAAAACCACTTATAAGACTAACCCCTGAAAATAACCCTAGTTGATATGTACCCTTCCAGGTTTCATTATGCGAATACAATTATATTCATAGCTTACATTTGTTTCTAGATAACATAGGCACCTCCTTCCAAGTCAATAAGCAAACATTATGTTTTCAAGGACTAGTTCCGATTTTATTATATGGATGCGTTAGATTTATTTAGACATTTAGATTGTTTTTGTCTTCATTTTCAAACAAAAATGATGCTGTGGTGAACATTTTTTCTGCTAGATTTTTGCATGTGATCATAATTATCTCCTTATAACTAATTTCTAGAAGTAAAGTTTTTGGGTGAAAGGGTGTGTACATTATAAGATTCTTTATATATATTGTCAAATTGCTCTCTAGAAAGGTTGACTATCCCTTGTCTACAAAACTCTGAGAACTATAAATGCTTTCCTAAGTTTAGTATCTAAACTCCTGTGATGGCACACCCTGACCTGAATAAACACGAGGCTGTTTACAGTCTTTGTTTATCCCCCTGAATTTGAGTATCTGTACATTTCACTGCAGACACATAAATGCGTTTGATCATGAGGTATTCCCCTCATTCCTGCAGCGAGTGTTATGTAATTACAACTTATACATCATATTGCTTTTCTAAAATCTGAAAAAGTCTAAATTCCAAGGGGCAAAGCCTGTCAGCAGGATCATGACACTGACTCCTAGATCATGGCTTGTGAGCAACCCCAGGTATCTGGGGGTTGATGGCTGTGCCTGCCTCATAGAGGCAGCCTTTGAAGCAGACCCAGCCTCTGGCTGCTACATGCAAATCTCCCTCTTCAGCCCAGCCCCTGAGCGTGTCACTCAGTCTCCCACAGGCTGGGCCAATGCATTAAGAACACAATGGTGGGGGCTGCAATCAGAGGTGCTGCTCAGTGAGGGTGGCTTTGGCCTATGGGAGAGGGATCTGAATCCTAATAAAGCCTGTCTCTCAGACCCTACAAGAACAACCTCAGCCACTTGTAGACACCAGCAGCTGAAAAGAGTCTTGATGCCGAGTCTTCCAGAGGGCGTCAGAGATCCCGGTGTCCTCAGATAAACAGTGCTTCCGCTGGGGCTTCTGAATGCCCGAGACAAATTAAGCAGGGAAGTGGGTCAAAGAGATTCCCAGGTAATATTTCTATATACAGTACCTCTCAGTGGCTCCTAATGTGAGTTACTGATTGGTTTTGAATATCAGTAAATTATTTAAATTATTATTAGGAGTCGTATTTGACACAGTCTCCCTTTGTTGCCCAGGCTGGAGTGCAGTGGCGCCATCTCGGCTCACTGCAACCTCCACCTCTGGGGTCCAAGTGACTCTCCTGCCTCAGCCTCCTAAGTAGCTGGGATTACAGGCATCCGCCACCACACCTGGCTAATTTTTGTATTTTTAGTAGAGACGGGGTTTCGCCACATTAGCCAGGCTGGTCTCGAACATCTGACCTCAGGTGATACACCTGCCTCAACCTCCCAAAGTGCTGGGATTACAGGCATGAGCCATGGTACCTGGCCTGAATGTTCTGTACCTAACTTTTCTCATCTGTAGAGCAGGGATTATTATGAAGGTCAAAAGACATCATATAGGTAAAATAAATCCCATAAAATAGTGCTTGATACGTGGTAATTATTAAATGTATGCTATTATTGCTGTTTTATTATTATCTGGGGTGATTACTTATATCAGATGAAAAATAGAAATTCTTTGATCATGAGCCTGGACAGTTTATTATAGAAAATAGTAGAAAAGAACAACAAAGAATGGCCATGGTCAAGGCTCCACCTCTAACTGCCAGACCAAAGGGAATCTGTGAGTCTTTCTGGTTAATCAAATGAATGGAAGAAGATATAAAAGAAGAGGTGAAGTCTCAAGACAGCAAAACAAGGGAACAGACAACAACTGGGGGGCTGCAGGGAGACTCTGCGAGCCCTGCCTGCAGCTCTGGGCTGTGCAGGGAAAGGGGGAGCTGGCGGTGTAGAACAAACCAGTAGAGGGCAAGCTGCTGAGAAAAGGGGGTCCAGGTCAGGCAAGGCAGGTCCATCCTTTGTCACTGCCATTGTTGAAATGAGCAGTTTGAAAAAACAAAGTTTGAAAAGAGGAATTTCTCTCTAGAATTGTAAACGTAAAAGGCATTTTAAAAAAACCTCTGGAGACTGAAAAGGATTAAAAGAAGGCAAGGATGTAAGACATCTCTATCTTACACTAGAATAGTGTCCAGCAGATGAAGTCTGTTTCCCAGAGAATACGTAGGCAGGTGTAGGGGTGGGTGGAATGGATGCAGTGCCCAGGGCATCAATTAAGTGTCACAAGTCACCGTAATTTTTGCCTCTCCATGGCCAACCCTGAGCTCCACCCAGAATTTGCCTAGGTTAGGAAGGCCAGGCAGAAAGGCAGAGGCATCCCCCACCTCAGAGAGAAGCAGTCAGGGTGAAACACCAAGGTGGGGAAGGGAAGAGGGGGCAGTTGTGGGCACAGACCAGGAGGGAGCCAGTCACGCCCCACGTGATCAGTTTCAGGTGTTCGTTCTCCACCCCCGCAGGGAAGAGGGGGCAGTTGTGGGCACGGACCAGGAGGGAGCCAGTCACGCCCCACGTGATCAGTTTCAGGTGTTCGTTCTCCACCCCCGCAGGTGGTCTGGGCACTGTGCAGATATCCTTGCCATCCACCCACATTGCACAAAGCAGGCAGAGAAGAGCTGTCTGAGGCCCAAGAGGGCTTGACTTCTTGCTTGACAAATGCCAGTTATGCCCACTCTGGGCAAAATAGGTTACAAAACATATCACAGAGAGGGGGCACAAATTCTAAAGAGCACCAAAAGTAACTTCAATTCACCAATTTTAGGGAACCAAAGACCTTCTTGGAGTTAACAGCATATCATCAGAGTTGTAAAGGACTATTTCAGGATAAAAAAAATCGCCTCAGGAACTCTCTTAGGGATAAGTCCAAGCTGGAATTCGGAAATAAAATGGAAAAAGGCGAGGAGACACAAAACGTGAGTACTTATTTTCTGTGAGTTCACACGTACCTACGTACGCGCATACGTGAGTGTCCGAGAGGCGGGAGGAGCAGAGGAGATCTGCGGAACCCTACTCCAGTCTCATGTGCATGACACAAAGAGGAAACGACTGGGACCAGCTCCACCAAATCTCCATAATGGAAGGTTTCGCATGGGCCAGCTGTAGGTCATCGTTTTCTTTCTTGAATGTTCCACTATTTTTGAAATGTCCAAGGCTTATGGTTTTGGTTCTGGCTTTTACAGAAGATGTTACATCCCAATGCCCTGCCTCGTAGGAGGCTTCCTGACCCTCGCTGTGCCCACTTTGTCCCTGGCCACCTCCCATGAGGGTACGTGTGAGGAGACGCAACAGTTAAGCCCTAAAAAAGTCCCGCTTCACCTTCCTCCCACTCTGCTCGCAAGACAAAACTGAATTTTTCCATGGTAACCTGCAGCCTCCTCTGTTAGACACAACAGCTTCACAGAGACAACTTCCAAACAGCAGCTTCTAAACAGCAGCTTCGTGGCCTCCTCCTGCCCGTACGGAAGACTTGGAAAAAGGCGGAGGAGAGCACACCAAATCGCTGGCTGTTGGTCAGCGGGCTGGTGGCAGCAAACCTGGTTGTTCTCATTTTTCTTTATGCTCTTTTTATAATCTGAATTTTTAAAATAATGACATATATGTTATATTGCTATATAAAAATAAACTAGATTTTTTAAGGAGAAAAAAGTCAAACTTCATTGCCCCGCCATGCTCTCAGCGTAGCATTCAATTTCTGAATGGCTCACAAGGCTTCAAGAGCTTGTGTCTGACTAGTTCGTGACATTTTAAATACTTGGTTGAAATACGTGCAACTGTTATTTTTCTTAGTTAAAATAGTCAGCTACTGGCAACTTGATATGGCTGAACCTACCAGGGCCTTCATCCTCACCTCTGCTGCCCCTCGACCTGCAGACTTACTTGCCCCCAGCCTGGCTTTCCTCCGCCTCCCTCCTTTCCACCCACTCCTTCCTTCTTCACTTCTACCCTTTCTTTAACTCTTCCAGGCGCCCTGCGTATCTTCCACGCAGCCTTAACTGATCCCTCAATGCTGGATTAGAGACTTCTCCCATGGGCTTTCCAAACATTCTACCCATTCACTCATTCATTCACTCAACAAATAATTATTAAACACCAACTGCATGCCAGCATAAATCTAGGAAATAGGGACACAGTCATGAAAAGGACAAAGTCGCCTAACCTCTAGTATAACATAATTTGGTTGGGTTTTTATTTCTGTTTATTTATGTTTTGTTTTAGAGTCAGGGTCTTGCCACGTTGCCCAGGCTGGTCTTGAACTCCTAGCCTCTAGTAATCCTCCCACCTCATGCTCCCAAAGTGCAGGGATTATAGGTGTGAGTCACCATGCCTGGCCTGGGTCCTTACGTCTAATTTCCTGTACTAAACTGTGAACTCTTACAGGTCAAGCTCTGTGTCTCACACACCGTTGAACGGTCACAGCTCAGCGTACCCAGCACACAGTATTCACATGCTTGTTAAATAAAAAGTAAATGAATACCCCGTTTCATCAAAGTATGATCCAACTTATTTTCCTTCTGTTACAGTTTTTTTTTAAGGTTGTTACTCTTACAATTTATCTTCTAACAGAAGGGAACAGCTGATAAAAGAAGCCCTCCTTTGTTCTGCCTTTCCTGTTCTCTCTGGAGTGCTCGAGGGGTGAGGTCAGGGAAGGGAAGGAGAAAACCCGCCCGCCTGTGCTGGAGTCACAGGAAAGCAACTGCAAGGCTCCCGCTGCGAAAGGGGGTTGGGGGGTGGGCAGAGGAGGAGGACGGTGACCAGCCTGGACAAACCCCAACCTGAGAAGAAATGCGTATTTAAAACCTACACCCAGCCTTGGGACCTGCCCGGCAAAAGCAACATATATACATATATGTTGCTTTTGTTGTGCTTTTGCATATGTGTGTATATATATATACATATGTGTGTGTGTATATATATATACACATGTGTGTATACATATATGTTGCTTTTGTTGTGCTTTTGCATATGTGTGTATATATATATACATATGTGTGTATATATATACATATATGTGTGTATACATATATGTTGCTTTTGTTGTGCTTTTGCATATGTGTGTATATATATATACATATGTGTGTGTATATATATACATATATGTGTGTATACATATATGTTGCTTTTGTGCTTTTGCATATGTGTGTATATATATACATATGTGTGTGTGTGTATATATATACATATATGTGTGTATACATATATGTTGCTTTTGTTGTGCTTTTGCATATGTGTGTATATATATATACATATGTGTGTGTGTATATATATACATATATGTGTGTATACATATATGTTGCTTTTGTTGTGCTTTTGCATATGTATGTATATATACATATATGTGTGTGTATATATATATATACTTTTGTATATGCTTTGTATATGTATATATATACACACATATATGTGTGTGTGAATATATGTATGTATATATATACATATACAAAAGCATATAAATACACACACACACACACACACACACACACACATATATATATATATATATTTTGCTTTTGTTATTTGCCCAGCACCTGTATATATATATATATATACATAGTCCTTGCCTATATATATATATAGGTTGCTTT
Organism: Callithrix jacchus; assembly: GCF_049354715.1. Classification (NCBI taxonomy): domain Eukaryota; kingdom Metazoa; phylum Chordata; class Mammalia; order Primates; family Cebidae; genus Callithrix; species Callithrix jacchus. The sequence goes on from NC_133518.1 coordinate 78,953,133, forward strand.
TGCTGGGCAAATAACAACATAACTGAGCCTCAAACCCCAGCTTGCTACCCCAAAGTCTTTGCTTTTTCCTGGAGAGGCAGAGCTGGGAGACTTTACAGCCCACGACTCTTGGCTTCCACTCAACTGTAACGACTTTGGGTGACTAATCCACCCACATTATTTACTGAGCACCTATTATGTTCTAGCGCCTGTCTAGGTAGGCGGTAGTGGGGGAGGCAGATTCCCACACTTGAAAATCCCCAGAATGAGAGTGATATGATTTGTGGCATTCATAAAGTTGTGCAACTCCCCTGGGTGAATCAGAGTCTGAAGCACTGGAAGCCTTTATAGGAGGAGGTGGCCTCTTCAGCCTGCCCCTCCCAGAGCACAGGCTCTGCTGCTGGAGTCCTGCCTCTTGAGATGGTCCTAAGCAGGCGGGAGTCCTGAGAACCAGGACATTACAAGACGGAAAGGAAGTACTCCTTGATTGAACACCTGTGATGAGCCAGGCCCTGTACCCAAACCTATACACTATGTGCATCGATCCTTAAAACAATTTTCTACAGATTAAGAGACTGAGGCTTCAGAGAGAGGATTGTGAGAACCAATTTCTGGGGCATCTGCTGCAAGGCGCCCCACACCTGTATCGCTTACTCATAGTCATCAGACATTAACCACACTTGCCACGACAACTGGTCAGTGGCCACTTACAGTTTGTCCATATTGGACGGCACAGATTCTACAGAACATTTCCGTCACCACCGACGGTCCTATTAAACAACACTGCACCAAACCATGAGAGTCGGCAGCTTATGAAAACACTTCCCACTGCCCTGTATTTTTTTTTTTTTTTTTTTGGAGACGGAGTTTCGCTCTTGTTACCCAGGCTGGAGTGCAATGGCGCAATCTCGGCTCACCGCAACCTCCGCCCCCTGGGTTCAGGCAATTCTCCTGCCTCAGCCTCCTGAGTAGCTGGGATTACAGGCACACGCCACCGTGCCCAGCTAACTTTTTGTAATTTTTAGTAGAGACGGGGTTTCACCATGTTGACCAGGATGGTCTCGATCTGTTGACCTCGTGATCCACCCGCCTCGGCCTCCCAAAGTGCTGGGATTACAGGCTTGAGCCACCGCGCCCGGCCTGCCCTGTATTTTTAACCCCCCTTCCACTCTCACTTTCTCCAAAAGCGGCCGTGTAGTAGGGGACGACGTAGGTGCTCAGTAAATGTTTCCTGAATGGAAAAGGAAGACACAGCCTAAAGATGAGAAGGAGGTGGCTGCGGAGTTGGAAGTGGGCCTGATTTATTCAAGAAATGTTCGGTAGCTGATTGAGAGCTTGGGCAGACCAAGGAGTCCTTTCTCTGTCACCCAGCCACACCCATGGAAACACAGAGCTGAATGGTGATGTAATTTATGGGAGCGGTAAAAGGCATACCTACCCATTACCTCTTCAAATGACTCATGTCTGTATGTGCTCACAGTGAGTGTTTTAAACAGACCAGAACAGTGGTTCGTGCCCATGAGGACAGGTGTCTTTTTAAAATAAAAATTTTTAGTCCTACTCAAGTCAGAACTTCAGAACTAGGATCCTGGAGTTACTGTAATCCAGTTCTTTTATGGTTCAGTTGGGGAAACTGAGGCCCATCCTAGTGACTGGTCCACAGTCACACAGCCAGTTGGAGGCAGTAGTGTCCTCCTGCCCGCCCACCTGCCACCTGGAATACAGGCTAGAATGAGAGTAGATGATCTTTGTCGCAGTGGATGGACCAGGAAAGGGGAAGCTTGGTGTGTGGAGAGCCGGGGGTGAGGTAATGAGGAAACCAGGAATAACATAAGACAACGGGTCGGGACCAACCCCACAGCAATGGAGTCAACCAGGGCTGCACTGAGAAAGGGAAGGTGCTGTGGCCTGAATGTCTGTGTCCTTCCGATACTTATATGCTGAGACATAATCACCAAGGCAATGGCATTAGGAAGGTGAGTCGTTCGCAAGGACAGAGCTGTCAGGAATGAAATCCGTGCTTTTATAAAAGAGGCCCCAGAAAACTAGCTAGCCCCTTCCACCACGTGAGAACACAACGAAAAGGCCCCATCTGTGAACCAGGAAGCAGTTATACGGCTGAACCTGCCAAGGCCTTTATCCTCACCTATGTGCTGCCGTAGGTGAGGATAGAATCCCTCATCAGACTCCAAACTCACCAGCACCTTGATCTTGGGCTTCCCAGCTCTGGAACTGTGACGCATGGATTTTTGTTGTTTGTGAGTCACCTGGTTTATGGTATTTTGTTATAGCAGCCCAAACACACTAAGACAGAAGGCAATCGGAAAAAAACGAAGGCTGGCGGTGGCAAGTGCTGGCCCGATGGTGGAAATGAGCATTGCCGTGCGCTGCTGGTGGGGCTGCGCGTGGGTGCGGCCCTCCGAAGGCAGTTTGGCTGGCAGAATTTAAAATGCGTCTCTAGTCCCAGCAATCCCACGACTTCTGAGGAGGAACACTTGCACATGTGTACACAGGACGTGTACAGGGCCATTCATTGCAGCATTGCCTGTGATCATGGAAAACTCAGAACAACTCAAGTGTGCAGTGGTGGGAGGGATACGTAAAGTACACCACACCCACAACAGGGGACACTGAGGCAACGCAACAGCGTGTGGAGGATCCATCCAGGGCCACCACAGTGCTTGTCTTTCCATGAATTAAAATAAGATGATCCCCTCCGGGTGAACCAATTACAGAAAGGCGTCCCTTCCTCAGGGCTAATCTAGTGGATATGGGCGGAGTTCCAGCCTTCCTCACCCTCCTGGCTGTGACCAGACCAGCAGCTCTGAATCCAGTCCCGCCATCTGAACGACCCCGTCAAATGGATAAACAGGATGCCTTCAATATATTTGAGCGTGTATTCTTTATGTTTTCTCTAAGGATAGCAATACAAAATATGTGTGTTAATGAGTAGAAAAGGGAGGAATACGCGCCTTCCCTGCAGTAGGCGTCACCCCTGGGGAGGCCGGGGGTAAGAACCGTTGGTCAGAGCGGTCTTTAACTTTATCAGATGTGTTTAGATTTAACTTTCACAAGAAGAATGTACTTTCCTATAATTTGTAAGACTAAAGTTAAATTTTAAACTAAAAAGAATGGGAAGGTGAGCTTTGGGGACAGAAGGAGAAACTTATGCCATCCTCGGTGACACCCACCATCACCGCCACCACTGCCAACCGCAGATTTAAAGGCACACGGCTGAATGGGCCAGAATCCCACACAAGTTCATTCTGACCTCAACTCTGGGATGAGGTGGAGTAGAAAGTGACGGGGACCTCAGATTCGATGAAAAAAACCTTTTAGAGATCAGAGAAAAGTCGGCTTGCTCAGGCCACATCTCTTCTAGGCACATCTGCAGGCAACCTAAGTGACTTCAGCCCTAAGAATCCCAGCTTCGTCCCCAAGTCTGGAAAACAACAGAGAAAATAGGAAGAAGGGGATGGAGGCTCCCCATGCCCACTTTCTCCTGGAGCGCATTTGCAAGGAGCACCTCTGTGCCCAGCAGAAAGTGGTGACAAAGTCCACGCAGCAACTTCAGCAAGATCAAAGGAAGCACCCAGTGACTTTGGGGCCTCATCACAGGGAATAGAAGGTGAGGGAAGTTGGCTGGTCTTGAAATTGTCTTTTAATGGTTTGATTTCACGGTCCTCTTGTTACTTAAGTACCATTCATCTTCCTCCAAATCTCCAGCAGGAGTTTCATGTGGCTTGGCAGTTCAATTTCCTCTCAGCCTACTGGATGAGACCAAAGGTCCGCCGGTCACTCATCTAGGGAAGGCTCACTGTGAGCCATCAGAACCGGCCCCACCAGGCTCAGCATCCCTCTCCTTGCAAGATCGACAGCCCCCATGAGAATGGATTTATATCTCAAAACATGCTACTCTTGTCATCTCCATTCAGGAGCAACGCTTGTAGTGATTGTTCATGCTTCAGATGCTGCTTAATTATCTCTCAGAACGACTGGCCACTAAGTCAAGGAGATGTCACTGAATGACAGTGACGTTTGACTCAAATGTGTAACTGCAAAGGTACAGTAGTCCTGGATCTGCTCCCCTATTTCCTGCACATACCTCCCTTCCGTTAGTTACACCACCCTCTGTCATGCCCACCCGGCGCGGCCATAACCTGCTGCCCAGGTGCCATTTCTCTGCTGTACACTCTCTCCCGAGGCTCCCAGGAGCATGTCCCAGGGCCTGCTCCACATGGAGAAAGGTTGGCGCCCATGGCAGGGCTGTAAATTGACTCGGAGAGAATTAAAACTGGAATGAAAGGGCAGCCTACAGAATGATAGAAAACAAAGGCTGAAAAGCTAAGTCAGCATCCAAAAACTATGGCTACAGAAGGAAGAAACACTGGCTCCAGGCTGATCCGCCATGTGCCCATCAGCATAGTCTCGCTGTTATTAAACCCCGTGTATAGACATACCTCACGGTGGACTGCGGGCTGACCAGTGGTTTTCACTCTTGCTTCAGTCTCTCCATCTCCCCTCACTTGCCCGGCTCAGTCGAGCCCTCTGTCTTTGTTCACATTTCTGCTACTTTTGGGGACCATGACTCTCTTAGGTGCTTCTCCCAGAAGTAGACAGGAGTCAAGGATTCCAGATGCGATTGTCTGGGAGGTGATCTCAGGAAACACTGCTAGGGAAGTGGGGAGGTGAGATGGGGAAAGGAAGGGAAAAGGAGGAAGCCAGTAAGGAACGTGTGGTCAAGCATGTAGTCACGATGGGAGAGCCAGGCCCATCCTCGGAGACCTCGGAACTCACTTCAGGGGCAAAGAAATTAGGGCATTTATCCCGCATCTCCCACCCACGGTTGGCTGAGGGCTCCTCCCAGGGCTTCACCTCTTCAGCCCTTGCTGCCTGCCCAGCTCACTGTGGAAAGCAGACCTCGGGCTGAGACTCCTGTGCACGTAGTAGGCAGCTGTGAAACGTGCTGGATGGTGAGTCCAACAGATATGAGCAGTAACCCTTCAGTAACTGCTGCAACTCTTCACTTCGTTTCTGCTTTAACAAACTGTCATTTATCTTTTCAGATCCATGTGAAATTCAGCCTCCTCCGAGATGTCACCTTCCACACTCCCTCCCCACAAGGAAGAACTGATGGCTTCCTCCTCCGAGCTCTGCTGGCTGCTATGCTCACACTTCAGTTAAAGCAGCAGCTGTGTTCTGTTCTTGCTCTGACTGTTGTTCTTCCCAAAGAAGTTTGAGTTTGAAGATCAAGCCTAAGCCAGGTGGGTACTTTCGCACAGTCACCCAGTCATTTAATCTGTACTAGTGAGCACCTACTCTGACAAACGCTGTTCCAGGTGCTGAGGATACAGAAGCAAAATATATATATCTAAACACGAACTCCTTGCTTTCTTGATTTTAACAGTTGCGTGTGTGTGTCTCTGTGTGTGTAGATAACATATGAAAACAAATCAGTGTAAGATGTGAGTGGTAATAAATACAATGAAGAAAGACAGAGCCCGGCATGGAATAGAAACTCAGTATGCGTGGTCTCGTCTTTTACATGGGATGCCAGGGGAAGGCCTCTCTGATGAAATTGTATTTGAATGTAGGTGCTGGATAAAGGGAAGGGGGTGGTCCATAAGGATACGCAGGGGAAGAGCAATCTGGGCTAAAGGAATCATATGTGCAAAGGGCCTTAGTTGAAAGCATGAGGTGTGTTCTGAAAACATCAGGAAGCATATGCCATGTCCAGCTCGTGGCTGCTGTGATCATGCCCTGACCGTAAGACTCACCGCAGATCCCTCGTTTGGCTCAGCTGTCTCTCCTCCTCTGCACTTCTGTGTGACACTGTGACTAAATGTGTGAGATGACCAGGTGTAGGGACTGTGACTGCTGATCCTTTGCGTGTCGCTGGTGCCAACCTCAGTGCCTGTTCTGATGTAGGTGCTCAAAAAAATTCTTCTTAAACTGAAGTCCTCACTATTCTCCATACAAAACTTGGGAAAATAGAGATCAAATCACAGAAAGGGTCCATTTGAAGTGCGCGCGCGCACACACACACACCTATGCGCACGCACAAGTACACACATGCACATGCACACACGCGTGCACACACGTACACACCACACACACACACACACACACTACAGAGCACCTCTGCTTGCAAATTAAAATGAACACAGATGCTGGGAAGTAGCTTCAGAATTCTTGAAGGTAGTGGCCACTCTTGGGTGAAACTAGGACTCTGAGAGTTACAGCCCTAAAAAGCCGTCTTTTCTCTCAGGGGCGCTGAATTGTCTCCAGTGGTTGAACGTGTTTTCCAGTCTGGCCAGAGTGAATTTTGTGTGCTAAACGATGATGTATTACAGCTTTCCAGAAACCCCCCAATGTTCACGGCCTCTTCGTGGAGCAGAGGGAACAGGTGCTGAGAACTGACTCAGATATGGGCCTGACTGATTGTATTTTAAGGCTGTAACAGATGACAGGCTGTTTCAGAAAAAATGCCGTGGGCCTTGACATTAGTAAGGACGCTTAGGGTTGCAAGGACAATAGTGTTTTGCCTATTCAGCACCCTCTTCCCTTCCTTTAGGAAGTCACATCTTTCCTACTGCAAACACACGACTGGAGGGAGGGGAGAGGTGACAGTCACAGCTCCCTTGGTTGCACGATCAGCGGCTCCGTGAGGTAGGCAGTCTGACTGTTCCATTTTATGCGGGAATTACCTGAGGTTCCGCAAGATGAAGTTTCTGCCCAAACTTTTATTTTTTTAAATATATATTTTATTGCACTTTAGGTTCTGCGGTACATGTGAAGAACATGCAGGATTGTTGCATAGGTACATACATGGCAATGTGGTTTGCTGCCTCCATCCCCATCACCTACATCTGACATTTCTCCCTATGTTATCCCTCCACAACTACCCACTCCCTGCTGTCCCTCCCCTAGTCCCCTGCAACAGACCCCTGTGTGTAATGCTCCCCTCCCTGTGTCCATGTGTTCTCATTGCTCAACACCCACCTATGAGTGAGAACATGTGGTGTTTGATTTTCTGTTCTTGTGTCAGTTTGCTGAGAATGGTTTCCAGGATCATCCATGTCCCTACAAAGGACAGAAACTCATCATTTTTTATGGCTGTATAATATTCCATGGTGTGTATGTGCCACATTTTCCCTGTCCAGCCTATCATCAATGGGCATTTGGGTTGGTTCCAGGTCTTTGCTATTGTAAACAGTGTTTCATATGTATGCATGTGTCTTTATAATAGAATGATTTATAATCCTTTGGATGTATACCCAGTAATGGGATTGCTGGGTCAAATGGAATTTCTATTTCTAGGTCCTTGAGGAATCACCACACTCTGCCCAAATTTACTAAACCAGAAAGTAATAGGGCCAGTGGTCAAACCTGGTTCTTTGTGATTCCAGGATCCTTGCACCTCACTGGAAATTACAGGGAGTGGGGCAGCAATAGGGCAGAGGGGATGCAGACAGGAACGGGAAGCTGACATCAGGGCAACATGGTCCTGTAAGCCCAGGCCCCAGAGCTCAGGCAAGAGCCAAGGCGGAGCATCTGAGCATTTCCATGGTGGGACTAGATTCAAGAACCAGCTTAAGAACAAGATTCAGGGATCCAATGGACTTTTGAATGCTTGGAATTTCTCGTAAAGACACTAACTACCCTGGGGTCGGGGGTTAAGGTGTTATCTCCTTTCCCAAGAAACCAGAAGTCAGAACAAGACCATGCCTGAGTCTGCAGAGGCTTGCCTTGCATCTGAAAGGCCACTGGGGGCAATCCACAGGGCCCCATTTAAAGAGAACCTTCACATGCCAGTTCTAATAGGCTCAACCCAGAAGTACTGCCCATTTAAAATCACCCTTGACCTGTGACTTGAGTATCTTCAGAGAGCAACTAAACCAGCAGGGTATTGCCAAGCCTATCCGTGATGACTCTGGTATCAATATAGCATCTCCAGGGGCAGAAGGCAGAGCAGGGCCTCTCAGAGGTAGGGCCCTGTGTTGGTCAGGACTAAGAGACAGACTCAATTCTAACCAGCTTAGGCAAAAGAGGCAAAGTTTATCATATAAGACCACGTGACGGGCAGGCCCGGTCACCTGGAACCGGGGACTCAACAGCAGTTCCTTATCCCTTCTCTTCTCACGGCTTTACTTCCTCCTAGGAGGCCTCCTTTCCTTTCATGAAGCTGAAATCATGTTCCCCAGAGCTCTGGACATGTATTCTTTCAACTTCATCCAAGAGAGGAAGCTCCAATCAGATAAATCTCAGAAAAGGCCCTGATTTGTCCATTTCAAGACCAGCCACTGTTGCCAGTGAGGGAGGCACCATGACTGGCCCCATCAGGTCAAGGATGCAGGGCACCAGGAATCCAGGATCCAGTCGCCTTTACTGGAACTTCACAGAGCCATAGGTATCAGATGGAGGATGGGCAGTTCCCCAAATAGCATGGGAGCATAGCAAGGACAAGACCCCACAGGAACTGCTGAGGCCTGGCAGCCAAACCAGCAGTATCTATTTCAGCTCAGGACCTTTTACCCTCATCAGTCCAACTCCCATTCCTCCCTGGTGAGAACAAAGGGAGGGAAGGGAGTCTGAAGCCTATTCATTTTGAGAAATACAGTGGTTCGAGAGTTTGGGCTCTTTCCTAGGTGAAGGGGAAAGGGAGACGGTCTTTGCTATGGAGAAAACCAACATAAACAAGACTCATACTTCCTGGTTATCGGGCTCTCATTCTAGAACTCCGCATAGTGCAGCTCTCATCCACACAGCAAGGTCAATAGTGGTGTCCCATCTTGCAGATGAGGAAAAACAGGTTGAGTTCACAAAAGTGATTGCCGTGGATCACACAGGTGAGAAATGGGGAAAGCTAGTGAATTGAGCCTGTGTTTTCCCATTGGAGGCACTTCACAGGTGAGACTATTTCTTCCAACCTATAGAGTTTCTCCTCAATAACATTTGCACCTGGCCTGAAGTAAGGTACGTGCCCTGGGGGTGAACATCTTATCTGGCATTTTTCAGACTTCTCCTGCCCCCCTGTAGATATCTGTGCAGACTGCCATAGCCTGTCTGACACCCAAACCCACCGGGAAAATGACCTGAGCCACTGAGTAGTGGTCTCTTCCTTCATGCCTTTTGGTATCGAGGTAGCAAAACACTTTACAAATCATCGTAGCAGCATGTTGACCAGGTCTTACGTGAAGATGAGGTAGTGCTGATAATCCCCGCATTCTAAAAAGATGACGGGGTTTATTAGGTAAGAGGCAGAAGAAATGACCCCTCTGTAATCGACCACCAGCCCCACCCCTGGAGAGTACTCAAAGGAAACTACTGCGAGAAAGAAGGTAAAGAGGTCGTGGGGATCAGTGGAGAGAGCTGTGTGGCTTTCTGAGGAGTACAGGTCCCTGGAGAAAACAGACTTCTCGCCTCCCCACAAAGGATGGGGAGACAGGAGTGCTTTCTTCTCTTCACACCAATGGGAAACACGGTCAGGAAAGTAACGTGAAGATTGGGGATGTCAATGAGACTTCTCTCTCCTAGGCGCTGTATCACTGGCCACAGGTGGAGAGGAACATGTTTAGAGAATGCTTGGAGAATACGTAAGTGTCTTCTGAAGGTGAGGAGCACATGTCAGCGGCCTCATGAAGGTGAGGAGTACGTGAGTGGCCTCGTCTTGCGTGGGGTAGGAAGCTTAGAAGAGACTCAGATGAACAGTGCCTAGTAGGAAGAAGGGAGGCACCTCCACCCCAGCAGGAGTGTGAAGGTCAGAAGAGGGAGCGGGAACCACCGTCCCCCAACCAAGAGAGGAGACTCCACTTCAGAAAGGGCAGCAGGGACCTGGACTTCTGGTGTGGTTGACAGGAGACAGGGCCGCCCTGAGAGTCTTCCGTAACGGAAATGGAATGAAACTGAGCACCATCCCCAAGGAAAACACATCCACTGTCTACGCAGAGACAGCCACATCAGAAAAGACCTCAAGCCTCAGCCAGTACCGGTTTGAACCACAGAGAAACCAAGGCCACTCTACCACCTGAGACTCATGTAAGTTGACCCCTGCTTCTCACCTCTCTCTCCTTCCCCAGTGTAGACAAGCTAGAGACAGAAGAGGGAGGAGGAAGAAGGGAAAGGGAAGCTCATGCTCTCCCTCCATTTAGGTTCTTTGAGCCACAAGTCTAGATGGCAATAGCAAGGAAGAGACCATGGTGTTACTTAGAGGATTGGTGTTTTTAACAGAACCAGCCTGTGTTTAATCATCAGAAGTGGCCAGAGAGTTAGAGAATCTGTCAAGATCAAGGTTGAGAGAGGCAGACATCACAGTGCACAGCAATGAGTGGGAGAAAATGTCTCATGTTGGTATCTCTATTGCACTGAGTATTCTCAGTGAGTCACTTACCATTTGGATTCTCTCAATTGACCTATTTTCCCTGAGCCTCTTGAGCCATTCAGAGTTCATTTTTATGTGTCCTTTTAGCTGTGAGAAACAAGACCAGAGCCCTCCTTCTCTTTGTTTCGCCTGTATCTTCTTGGCTCATTATCTTGCAGAGCAGACAGGCTTTCTCTGGGTGACTGAAAACAAGGCCGCCACCCTCTCCAACTTCAGATTCTTCCTGATCCATCCCCCAGGCACAAGGCCCTCCTCCAACTCCAGCTGAAAAAAATCCCAGGGAAGGACTTTGATTGGCCTTGTTTGAGTCACATGTTTCCCTCACCAAGGGGTTAGTCTTGTGATGACCACACAGTCCTTCACCATGTGTCTGGAGTTAGGGCAGAAGAAGGTGCAGCGCCCCCAGAACACGGGTGGGCAGTGCTGGAGCGGGTAAGATGCTATGGATGGCGCACACGATACTCACATGCATTCTAAGCACAGTTCTTATCCTACTGACATCTTGGAATTCTTGTTTATCTACATAGTTTTAAACGATAGTTTAGATCATATGGGTCTTTTAAAAGCTTCTTTGAACAGAATAAAGTGATGTGAATGAAAGGGAGTGTCTGCAGTTTCCATATTTTAGGTTTCTCTTCTCTCAAAGTTATAAAGGCCCATTTGTAAACAAGTACCTCTCTTTGGCCATCCCTTTTTTTCCCCTTGGACAATAAGAAGATTAAAAAGTCATGTGGCTAGTGTCTACCGTTTGGACAGCACAGATTATAGAGCATTTCCCTCATTCCAGAAATTTCTGTTGGACGGCACCGATGTGGACACTCCACAGAAGCCAAACACACAGCAGAATGAGCCAAGAACACGCTGGTGATGAGGGCAAGACACGTACAGAACAAGGAGGGAGCAGACGCCGGAGGGCAGGTGAGTCTACGGGAATGGCTGGGGGACACATGTGGCCCCAGGGTTGGGGGTGACACCTTAGTCTCTTAGGTGGGAACCAAAGCCCTTACTGCTAGTTACTGGAAGAGCCCACGCCAGTGTCAGAACCAGCACTTGTGGGCTGGGCCAGCAGCTCATTCCTGTAATTTCAGTGCTTTGGGCAGCCAAGGTGGGAGGACTGCTTGAGGCCAGGAGTTCAAAACCAGCCTGGGCAACATAGGGAGACATCATCTCCCCATGTCTCCTGCTTACTGGAAGCAAGGTCAGTGGAAGGAGGGAAGCAAGTACAGCGGGCTGGAGTGGGGCACGCAGCGTAAGGGCAGGAGCAGATTTGTTCTGCACATTCCCTCCCTGTGGAGAGGCCTCACATGGGGTCCAACTTGTCAGGAAAGAAAAAGAAATGAAAACAAAATCACGTAAGCTGCCCTTCCTGGAGAGTCTTAACCTCTTTTTCTCTCTTTCTAAACTTTCTGATCAAAATGAAGCCAGGAATAAAGGCCTGGAAGGAGTCGGGCAGAGCATCCAGCCCAGAGTATTCCTTGTTATAGACGCCCCGGCATGCAGCCGTCCCCCATGCCAGGCACGCTTAGGCTGTCCTGGTCACCTCTGCTTAGCTAGTCCCTGACAGTGTCTGGCACAGAGTTGCTGGTATTCAGAAAATGACGTTGAATAAATTAATCAATCCCCTTTCAGTTACATAAGGAAACAGTGGTTGCCCAGGAAGACATCCATCTGTTCAGTGTGGGCATGAAGGGGATAATGGATATTGAGGTACATGGTTTAAGGCGGTGGCTGCTGCAGCACATCATGAGAGCTGGTTTGGTTTTACTTTTAGAGACAGTGTCAGTCGGCCAGGCTGGAAAGCAGGGCCATGATCATAGCTCACTGTAATCTTGGATGCCTGGGTGATACTCCTACCTCCACCTCCTGAGTAGCTAAGACTAGAGGGGCATGCCACCACACTTGGCTATTTGTCTCCCGATGTTGCCCAGGCTGGTTTTGAACTCCTGGCCTAAAGCAGTCTCCCCGTCTTGGCCTCCCAAAGTGCTGGAATTACAGGGATGAGCTGCTATGCCCAGCCCACAAGTGCTGGTTCTGACACTGGCCTGGGCTCTTCCAGTGACTAGCTGTGCTCCTTGGGCCTCACTTTCCTTATCTGTGAAATGGGAGTATTGCATTTGATGTGCTCCTTGGCTCTGCCCAGCTCTCAAACTCTCTGCATAATAACGCCTGACCTAGGCCGGGCGCAGTGGCTCAAGCCTGTAATCCCAGCACTTTGGGAAGCTGAGGCGGGTGGATCACGAGGTCAACAGATCAAGACCATCCTGGTCAACATGGTGAAACCCCGTCTCTACTAAAAATACAAAAATTAGCTGGGCATGGTGGCGCGTGCCTGTAATCCCAGCTACTCAGGAGGCTGAGGCAGGAGAATTGCCTGAACCCAGGAGGCGGAGGTTGCGGTGAGCCGAGATCGCGCCATTGCACTCCAGCCTGAGTAACAAGAGCGAAACTCTGTCTCAAAAAAAATAAAAAATAACGCCTGACCTTTCCTTCTTTGACCTAGAACACAGGCTTTCCTCCAACTAAAAGTGTAGTAAAGAGATTTCTGCTGTCTTTTTGGTGGGGATAAAAGAGCTTATTAAAGGGGGCAGGTAATTAACCCCTCCCTATCAAAGGTGAGTTTGGGAGTGTCCCCAGTCCACCTGGCGCCATCTTACCTGCGCTTTAAGTTGTATAACTATTCATGATTATGTACCTGTCTGTGTGAGACCACAGTGCTGGGGAGAAGTCCTCCCTAACCTCAACAGAAAGCTGGAAGCCAGCTTGTGTGATTGATTTCTGGAAGCAGAAAGAAGAATGTACAGCTCTGAGAAGGGGTTAATGCAGGAGGTCATAAAATTACAGGCAAGGAATTTAAATTAAAAAAAAAAGGCTAAGGAAACAGGCACCTTCAGGTAGGTAAGCAAAAAATAAATAAATAATAAGGCAGGAAATAACATGTAAGCCTACCTACAGCCTCTGTGCTTCCTGCATGTCTAACTAATATGCCTCTTGTTTGGGAAAATCAAAGCTGGTGAGTTCAATGTCATTATCTTCACTTTAGAGAGAAAAGTGGCCAGGAGAAGTTCTGTTGATGAATGTGCCTTACTGAGAGCCTATTAAGTACCAGGCATAAGTTATACAGCAGTGTATGTGATGCTCTTGAAACTACAGCTCACTGAGAGCTGTCAGACACTGAAAACTCGTTAGCCAAATAACTAATTATAGCGATGTGATGTACAAAAAGAAAAGTCCGGGGCACTCACTGGGGTGCGAGCAAGTCACAGGTGCAGCGATCTAACTTGCTGCAGTCAGAGAATGGCTCTGAGGAAGGAAGTGGGAATCTGAAAAACAGGTGGGGGGTCTCTGGGTGAGGGGCGGGAGGTCACCAGGTGAGGGCGGGAGGTCTCCGGGTGAGGGCAGGAGGTTGCCGGGTGAGGGCAGGAGGCAGATTGTGAACACTGTGCGACAAGCAATCTGCTAGAAATCCCATGCTAGCTGGAAGTCAGGTTGTTGCCATTACCTGTTTCCCCCTTTTCTCCTGTGCTTCAAGGCCCAAAGAGCATGGTCAGTTACCGGTGGAGCTCGCACCAGTATCAGATCCAGCACTCTGATGGGGTGCTGCAGCCACCGCCTTAAACCATGTACCTCAATATCCATTATCCCCTTTGTGCCCACATTGAACAGATGGATGTCTTCCTGGGCAACCACTGTTTCCTTATGTAACTGAAAGGAGATTGATTAATTCATTCAACGTCATTTTCTGAATACCAGCAACTCTGTGCCAGACACTGTCAGGGGCTAGCTAAGCAGAGGTGACCAGGACAGCCTAAGCGTGCCTGGCACGGGGGACAGCTGCATGCCGGGGCGTCTATAACAAGGAATACTCTGGGCTGGATGCTCTGCCCGACTCCTTCCAGGCCTTTATTTTCTTGGCTTCATCCTGATCAAAAAATTTGTAAAGAGAGGAGAGAGAGAGAGAAAAAAAAAAAGGATTGGTCCCAGCCAAATGGAGCTCAGCAATCATGGCCTTAGGAAGATCCCCCGCCCCCGCGCCCGACGGTGCTGGGGCTCCTGTCACCTTGTAGAATCCAGGTTTCCTTCCTAGCCCGAAGGTAATTTGCAATTATACGTTTATGTCTGAGATTGTTAGATTAATGCCTGTCTTCCGGGTTAAGCATGAGGTACAGGAGAGAAGGGACCAGTCCTGCTTTTGGTCACCGCTGTAGCCTCAGCACCTAATCCAGGACTAGGATGGAGAATATGCCCAATATCCATTTGTTGAGTGCATATGTGAATAAAGCTGAGAAGTGAGAGAAGTCTCATAACTGAAGAAAAGCAGAAACAGTTAATAAGCAGAACGACTTGACTTCCAGTTAGTGCAGGGACCTTGAGCATGTTGCTGGCACAGTGTTTGCATTCTAAGTGGCAGTTATTATTTAAGATAACTTTAAATAACCTGAAACTGGAGAAATAGCTGAAGCTTTCCTTCTAACACTGTGATGATTATCCCTGTTTTGGGGTGAGAGAAGTGCCGCAGCTTGACCGTAGCCACAGCTCCAGAGCTCTCGGCCTGATGCACACCCTAGAATCCCTTACACCTTGGTAAGAACCAGTCAAAGACGAGGCTGCCTTCTTCCTGCCTCCGGCCCACATGGTCCTATCATGAGCTCTTAGCAATCACCTCTGAAAAGCTCTGTAACACCTTCTCGGTTTTTTGTCTGTACCACCTAGACAATTATTTGCTTAATACTTTTCCTTAAATCAACCCAATGGGTTACTTTGAAAAGTTCAAAAGAAAGAACACTATCGCTTTTTCTTAAATATTGGAGAACTGAAATAAACATGATGAAAACAAAACACCTTGACTAAATTCAGACACGAATGTTTGAGAAAGGAGGTCGGCCTGAGGGCCGCTCTCTGCGTTGAAACAGAAGACACACTAGAGGAATGCTTTTACGCAGAAGGAAAGGCTCCCGGGTGGGAGAAAGGATGGGCGGGAGGAAATGCGGCGCACCTGCGACGGCAGATATCAACATTTTTCACGGCTGAAAGCAAAGACTACAATGTGTGCATGTGAGGTGTGTGTGTGTGTGTGTGTGTAAAACAGACGAACACAACAGCAAACAGGCTGGAGCAGGATAAATAGATTTAAATTGTAAGGGTCTTGCATTGTTCCGGTTGTAATAAAAGTGCTGATCTGAAGTAGACTGCAATAAGTTAAGGATGTATCTTATGATTTTTAGGGTAACCAGCCGCTAGAATGATAGCCCAATGCCCAACAGAAACGCTAACACAGGAGATAAAGTGGGCAGGGGAAAGAAGGCAGCAGAGATGTGTCAACAAAGGGAAAACAGCAGCGCCAGGGCAGACCAAGACTTCAGATCTGGATGGAGCTCAGAAAGAAAAGAAACTTCCTGCTTTTGATTCCGTGTTTTCTAACGCTGCACACATGGCCTACCTGGAAGTCACCTCCTGTTACCCGCAAAAAGGGGATATAGGCCTTGAAGGCTGCTTCACCCAGTGGCTGTGGTAAGGAGGCCATTTGTTACTGGGATTGGTGCTTGGAATCAGATGTTCGTATCCTCCTCCCTTTTCTCATGGGACGAATGTCAGAGCAGAATGGGACACTACATGAGGAGCCAGGTATCACTTCTAACCGGAGGCCTTTCTTCAAACCAGTGGTGGTCACTGGGAATGATTTCGTCCACCAAGGGGCATCTGGCAATGTCTGGAGACATTTGTGGTTGTCATAAGTTGGGGGAGGGGCCTGCTCCTGGCATCTAGGTGCAGGGATACTGAGGAATATCCTTCCACATGCAGGGCAGCCTCAACCAACACAGAAGTATGTGACCCCGAATGCCAATAGTGCCAAGGAGGAGAAACTCTGCCTTAGGGCGTAACTAATCACAACACCAAGCAGAAGTCTTGACTGGAAGCTGAGAGAGTCGGCAACACAAAAGCACTGTCCTGAGTTCCTCGCTGGTGGAAAAATGTTCAGCCCCGCTTCCCTGGGCTGGAATCAGCTGCATCACTAACACTGAGACTCTTCTCAGAGAGTTTGGTGACTTTCTAGAACACAGAAAAAGCCCTGGCTTCACAAAGCTCAGGTCCTGCAAATTAGGTAAAGGCCTTTTCTGACACCAAACTCCAGAGATACAGCCTTGTAGGAGGACAGTAAGACAATGAGCAGATGCTGTTTTGACATGACACGTCCGCAATACTCACTGAGTGAAGAAGCGACCTCCTTAATAAATATAGACGAGGCCTGAGTCCGTTTACCCATCTTCGCTCTACTTGGTTGTACAAAACACAGCCTGGTGTATTTCTCTTTTCTTTGCATCTGTGCATCTCACCAGGCACAGCTGTCACCCTTGCCAGAGTGGAGGCTCTGGAGCCAATGTGCTTTCTCCACAGTAGCGCCAAGCCTCAGGGGATGCTGCCCTCCTGTCTCCTGCTGACAGCTGGGGCTCTGCAGAGACTCAGAGGCAAGAAAGCAACACTCCCTGGAGGCCCCCTGCTCCCTGGCAGGCATCCCCAGGGATTCAGGACAGGCAAAGATTTCTCTCAGGGGCAAAGACTTGACTGCACCCCAGGCCTCCCTCCCACATGATGGTGGCCTGTGCAGGGGAGAGGAAGGAGGAGCGAGTGGGGCAGCCAATTGCAAGGCCTGGGAAGCAGGAAGGGAGGGCTAACACTCCTCTGAGAACACTAATCTCCCCATCTTCTGGCACCGCACAGAATCTCCCTATGGATTCTTCTTGAAGTTCTCCAAAAGCATCAGCTTCTGGAGGTGCAGCCTAGAACCCTAAGGATCTCCAGGGTGGGTAGTGCACATCCATGCTGGGATCTGATTGGTCACCCCGCTGCGTTAATGTCAAAGCCGTGGCTGTGTTACGTACGTTTTCTTTCCCTGGGTGGCTCATCCACAGCTGGTGCTAACCGCCACGGTGCAGACCTCACCTACGTCCTGCTGTTCACCACACTCAGCCAGTTCTACTCAAGTCTCACTGATATCCCTTCTCATTCCACCCTCTTCATCTCTGTTGCCTCGTCTTGGTCTAGGCGGGTCATCTCTTGCACGAATGACGAATGGATCTCTCTCACCTTCTGCCTTGTCTCTATGGCCCTCTGCAGACACCGGTAGAGGAGCATACACCTCCTCCTGGTGATTTTTCAGAAATATGATTCTGAGCATCCCCCCGCTTAAAACCTTTGGAATACTTACCCTGGCTTCCAGAAGCTTCAGATTCCTTAGTGCTGGGCAGAAGTTCCTGTCGGAATCTAGCCTTTCCTTTTCTCTTGAGCTCATTGCTGGCCAGTCAAACCCCCGGGGAGAGTGGTAATTATATGGGTCAATCAGAGAGAGAAAGCAAAACCGGCTGGCCCCATGGCTTTGCTCATTTTAAAGGTCATCCAGGGTGAGGCAGCCATTCACACCAGGGAGGCCAGTCAGAGTTGAGAGCATGGCTTCTGACTCTGAGGGGCAAGGGCGTCTGCTGTTGGCCCCAAACCCTGCTTCATCTCCTCTGCACTCCTCAAGAGACCATCTTTCAGGATTCTGGCCCCCTGTCGGGGTCATCACTGTCTCCAGCCACATCTGTGATGGGGTAATACCGGCCATTCCCTGAGCTGCTACTGCACATTCCGGGCACCTGTCCTGTCTTGCTGAATCCTGGCCCCCTGTCGGGGTCATCACTGTCTCCAGCCACATCTGTGATGGGGTAATACCGGCCATTCCCTGAGCTGCTACTGCACATTCCGGGCACCTGTCCTGTCTTGCTGAATCCTGGCCCCCTGTCGGGGTCATCACTGTCTCCAGCCACATCTGTGATGGGGTAATACCGGCCATTCCCTGAGCTGCTACTGCACATTCCGGGCACCTGTCCTGTCTTGCTGAATCCTGGCCCCCTGTCGGGGTCATCACTGTCTCCAGCCACATCTGTGATGGGGTAATACCGGCCATTCCCTGAGCTGCTACTGCACATTCCGGGCACCTGTCCTGTCTTGCTGAATCCTGGCCCCCTGTCGGGGTCATCACTGTCTCCAGCCACATCTGTGATGGGGTAATACCGGCCATTCCCTGAGCTGCTACTGCACATTCCGGGCACCTGTCCTGTCTTGCTGAATCCTGGCCCCCTGTCGGGGTCATCACTGTCTCCAGCCACATCTGTGATGGGGTAATACCGGCCATTCCCTGAGCTGCTACTGCACATTCCGGGCACCTGTCCTGTCTTGCTGAATCCTGGCCCCCTGTCGGGGTCATCACTGTCTCCAGCCACATCTGTGATGGGGTAATACCGGCCATTCCCTGAGCTGCTACTGCACATTCCGGGCACCTGTCCTGTCTTGCTGAATCCTGGCCCCCTGTCGGGGTCATCACTGTCTCCAGCCACATCTGTGATGGGGTAATACCGGCCATTCCCTGAGCTGCTACTGCACATTCCGGGCACCTGTCCTGTCTTGCTGAATCTTCACAGCAACCACACAATGCAGTGTAATCGTTGTGACCATTTTGCAGATGACCAAACTGAGGCCCAGAGGTCAAGCAGCATGAAGATTACACAGCCGGAAAATGGCAGAGCTGAGATTTCTGATCACAGGCATGTCCTATGCATTGGCCATACATTTCCCCGGTTAAGATGGGGGTACTGAAGGTGCTTCCAAGTTCAAGATGGGGAGGGCACTTGACAGCATGTTTCTTACTCTTCTGTGTGTATTTTCAGCATGTGTTAGCAGCCACTAATGTGCCATCTCCTTTGAAATGACGCTTTTGTCTTCCTTAAGGACTTACTCATCCTGTTTAATAGCAGGATTCCAAGTGTCTTGGTGGTAAGGTGCCTTTGCCTTAGCCCTCCTGCAAGAATGCTGGAAGTCTTGGCCAGATTTGAGAGAAAGAAGGAAACTCTGCTTGTTCGCCCTAATCTCAGAGGATGCAGGCAGGGACTCTCAGTTCAGAAAGTGACCTCCCACAGACCCAGAAGGGACTAGCTGCATCGTGAGCTGAAAACCATCGCTAGGCCTTTCCCAGAGACTGGAAGGGGTTCTGGTACCTCCGAGACAGCAGCTGAGCTGTGTGCTCTGTTTCCCCTCCAATGTGAAGAAAGCCTCACCACTTCCTATAGAAGAGAGGCTGTGAGACCGCAGCCCAGAGGAGGCTGGAAAGGGGGTCCCCGCCGTGGTCACATAAGAGGAGTGGCATTACACGTAAAGACCTGCCCTTGGGAACACAGAGGAGCTTTCCCAGAGGCCGCTGAATGCTTGAAAACGGAGTCTCTCCGGCTGCCCTGCTTGTCTCTCCGGCTGTTCATCTATTTTGTTTGGATTTAAAGGTCAGTGAAAATGCACAGCACAGGGTTATTTAGGGCCTTTCTCGGAGGATGTGGATGCCTTTTCAGTGGCCACACAGAATTCCACCTGTGTTACTCTCCCCGCCTTCTGCAGTATGGGGGAGCTGTGTCCGAGCCCTGGCCCTGTCAGGAGGTGAACCTGGCTGGTGGGGGACTGAACTGCATTCCTGGTATTCAGGAGAATACCTCTCCCTCAAGATTTATGGGCTTCATTTTATGTTTAAATGGTTTCTGTCAAAATTCCAAGAGGTTTTAGTGACTAATGGGAAGCAAAGAAAGGGGAAGAATACTCCAGGTGGTAGAAACAGCACGACAAAGCCTGCTCAGAAGGGAAGGCCATTTGTGCGGTGAATGTCCGCCGAGCATCTACCACACGTCGTCGTCTGATTCCCAGATAAAAGAGTTTGGACAGACTCTCCATGGCTGTTGCAAGGCCTGGCCCCTCTGGGAGACTGAAGGCCTGTTGTCATTTCTTCCAACTAGGGTTAGAGAGCAGTGTCTCAGAGGAGCCCAGTTCACACCAACCCTTCCTGGCCACGGAGGAGCTTCGGAAAATGGAGCCCAGAAGCAGATCCAAGATGGAAACACAAAGACAAGGAACTTGCTCTTTCCTAGTTCTAAATCTGGCACGTCCCCGAGTCCCTGGCAGAGTCACACCCCATCTAGACTTGATTTGGGCCCTGCTGATGTCTACACAAACTCACCCATCTGAGACCAAGGCACACCCCCCACGGGCCACCTAGAGCCTCTTGCCAAACACTGGGAAGCTCATCTCGTCCGCAGCAGCCTCTCAGCGCGATTTCACCATCTACGCTCCAGCTTCTCCTTCAAAATAAATGCATTCAATGCAAAGGCACAGAGTGGACGGAACTTCTTTCTAAATGCTGATTTCATGCCCCTCCCAAAGGCAGGCTTTTGTTCTGTTTAATTTTTACATCAGATCATTGAGAAACTCTAGGGTGGATTTGTCAAAGGAAACTGATAATTACCAATGCTGTACATTTTATATTGTTCATTATTTTGTTAACATCTGATTCTGAAAAATATTCTTCATGAATGGGCTGGAAGCTCATTCCTATTTCTGTGCAAAAACATCTTAGTGTAATAATAATAAAAATTATTATAATATATAATATAAAATTAATAATTTATATTAATTATATGATATTAATATATTATTATTTTTATAATTGTTATTATAATATATAATAATAATAAAATTATTAGCACTAAGAAGATGTTTTTGCACAGAAATAGGCTTCTTACCTGCCAGCTGCAGTTAAATGTGTGTGACTTGCTTTCCGGCAGCCAATAATATCCAGCAGGCTCCTTTCCACCTGCCTCCAGGTGAAAAAAAAAAAAAGCCTTAGAACCCAGGAGCTGGGATGTGTTTTCCTCTGCAGAAAGGTTCCCATCTTGTTCCAGTAGGATTCCTGGTAGGTGGAAAACAGATCAGCAGGCAAGTGAAGTCAGAGGTGAGCCTCGAACAGCACTGCAAAGGCAGTCGAGGGGCCGGTGTCCTGAAGACCGGTTGAGGTGGAACCCTGGGAGATCCCGCATTTGCTAAGAGGAGCAGAGAGTGTGTGCGTCAGTGGATTCATTCCACATTCATGAATACGCACAGGCCTCAGCAGAGGGTATTTAAGCAGTGGGTATTGCTTATTTCTGGATGCCTCCCAACATCTTCTCTTTGCGGGAGTTCGATGGTCTGTGATGCATCGCAGGGTAGAAGCTGGAATCGCTCCTGCCCATCCACTCATGCTGCTAAGATACAGGCAGGGGATTTAGGCTCTACTGACCTGATATGCTCACTTGAGGTTTTCACTGGGAAACTAGTACCGTGAAGTTGGTGCCACAGGGAATTCATTCTGCTGAACATAGCAGCAGATTATTCTAAGAAGCATTCAAGCCCCAGACTCCGGGGAATGAACACAGTATTTGTGCCCAGGGGTGTATTCCCGGAAGCAGATCTGTGAGGAAATCTGGCCACTGTTCTTGGTCACCAGGCTTTCATGTCTGAATCTCTGGCCTTCTCAGAGATCCTGTGAATTATCTAATATTCTTGAACAAATTCCCTTTCCACTTACAGTTTCCGAGGTTTTGCAACTGGGACCTCAGACTGTGATCAGAGCTTTATGTAACCCGCAAGTGACAGAAACTCAAAGGAAATTTGCTGAGTTGAGTTGTGTAAACAAAAAAAATCCAGTAGGCCTATGTGTGGTTTCGGATATGGTCAAATCCAGGGGCCAGGACTGGCTACATAATTTTCAGGGCCCAATACAGAATCTAAGTGTGGGATCCCTTTGGAAAAATCATTAAGAATTTCAACATAACAATATAAGAGCATTCAACCAAGCACAGGGCCCTTCTAAGCTCAGACCCCTGTGTGACTGTACAGGTTGCATGCCCATAAATCTAATCCCACTGGGGATCAAACAATGTCACGGAGATTTCAATGTCTCTCGCTACCTCTTGGCTCTGCTTTTTTCTGTGTTGTCTTCTTTCTCGAGCCAGTTTTCTCTACATGGTGTCCCCTGGCAGCTCCAAGCCTTAAGCCCAACAGAGAGAGAGGGGCCCTTTCCTAATTTCCAAAAAATAATTCCAGAAGTTGGTCCTACTGGACCACATACTTCTTGCAGAAGATGGAGTCGTCCCCACTGGAGCCATGTGACTTTAGAGTGGAGGAGAGGCGAAGCAGTGAATGGTACTAGCAAAAAGGAGAATAGACGGAGGGCAGGCAAAAGCAGCAGAGGGGACTACTGCACAAGGCACACCTGCTCTTAAGATGCTTATAAATTAATAGGAAATATGATCCCACAAGAAAATGTGAGAGTTAATGTTTGTCAACGTGCACTCCGCTCACTTCCAGCCTCCCTTCAATTAGGTTAGAACCTGAGCTAGTTCTGGATTGCAAATCCACGTAGTTAATTAAGAGCTAGTGCCTCTCTTCCATCTTTCTCCTTCTTGAGGCTACATGTTCCAGAAGCATAAAGATGAGGAAAAGCACGCAATATGCATTGCATTATATGTAAGCAAAAAATAAATCCTTTTTGTAATAAGCCATTGATATTTCTGACTTTGCTTATTACTGCTGCAAAGCATAACTTATATTAATTAGTGCATTTGAGAAGACAGAAAATAAGGCTCTCTGGACTCTTTGTGCCCTCTAGCTCCATGTGCTTGGAGTTTAAAAGAGCGCTATGGGTTGTTACGGTCAGAACATGTCTTACGGTGGAGGAGACTGAACCAAGGTCTTGAAATATAGGTAGGATTTAAATCAGCAGGGAATACTGTCATCCTAAGTAGAGATTTGCATGAATAAGTTGTACCGCATGAGCCCATGACCATTATGATGTTACCTAAGTTTGATTCTTTTCTTTCATTGTTGTAACATGTAAACTGCAGGTTTATCCATGCCTCCACTGGGATGTGTAGGGGCAGGAAAATGTGTGCAGATAACCTCTCTAGGCTGTTGCCCTCTGGTGCATGACTCCAAAGAGCACAGCCCTCGGCTGGACAGGGAAAAAGTAAGATGTGGCCGAAAGTGCTTTCCATCTCAGGTCTAGGAAGCAGCATTCCCCAAAGGCCAGTCCCAGAAGGCAACTGTCATAAAGGGTTTGGAAATCAATCCAGCTCTTTCTTCTGCATATTGGCATGTGAAACGCTTTGAGAATCCCACAGTTAAGTAACCTGGATAACTTGGTCCATGCGTTTTCCAAAGTGATTACACCGCGGTACTTCTTTTTCCCATAACACCAACAAAGGGCGCTCATGGACACTGCTGCCCAGTCGCCATACCATCTTATAACCTGACCTGTCTGTTGTACAAAGTGTGTATTGTAGATTTTATAATGAAAATTATGAAAAAGCTGTAAATGAGAAGTTCCTGGAGTTCAGACCTACTAGTCACTGCAAAGCCAGAGAGACAGTTATAGTCAATACTCAGCTAATCTCCGCTTCATAGTGAGCTCGATCTCAGAGAAAGAGAAGGACAGAGGGGAGGAGAGCGATGTGTCCACTTGGACTGCTCTTCACTGCAAGTGGCAGGGACAGCAAGAAAAAGTCTAGCTTACCTTAAGTAAAAACCATTTCTTCTCCCATAATAGATCTCAGGGGCAGGGCTTCTGACTTTCCCTTGAACTCCCCCTTGTTCCCATAATACAGCTGCCCGGGTTCCAGACCTCACGTTTGTGGTCAAGGCAGGAGGAACAGTGTCATGCAAAGGCATGATACTGGTTTTCTCTGTCCCTTTAATCAAGAAAGCAAGAGCTTTTTTGGCTGTCCCCAGCAAATAGTTTCTTCCATCTCACTAAATATGTCCCTAAATATGTCACATCTGAAGGGCAGCTGGGAAAGTGAGTTTGGCCTGTCTCAGAGCAGGCGAGGGAGGGAGGAAGGAATCCACCTGAGGTTAGTCAGCAGCATCTGCCTCATTCTGCTTCCAAATGTAATCAGAAAGACTCAAAATCTGTACTTAGATAGTTTCTTATTTCTGTGTGTTAAGACGTAGCTGATACTGCCTTTGTTTTATCTTACTGAAGTAAAACAAACATGGAGAAAAATACATATATTATAATGTATACCTTGCTGAATTTTCACAAGGTACACACACCCATGAAACAGCACCCAGTTTAAGAAACAGGACATTCCAAGCTCCCACCTCCCCCAGAAGGCCCCTCACATCCTCCTCCAGGAGGCAGCCACCTGTATGACTTCCCTAGCATAGATCAGTTTCATCTTGGCTTCACTCCGCAGTTTTAAGTGACAGAGGCTTGGCAACTTCTATTGTGTTTTAGGTGTGTTTTGTATCAGTATGGCAATTTTAGATGGTAGATGTTCAAAGGACACGTATGACATGTGAGGGGTATTGCGGGCTAGATCCTAAAGCACCAAATGATCTGCCTGGTCAGTACCTTTGTAAGTGAGAAATAATTCATTTGCACATTCGCATTTATACTAACCACGTGCCCCAGGTGCCGGGGGAAACCATGAACTATTGTTAAACAAATGAATCCTGGGTGCCACTCATCCTGGAGAGC
Organism: Callithrix jacchus; assembly: GCF_049354715.1. Classification (NCBI taxonomy): domain Eukaryota; kingdom Metazoa; phylum Chordata; class Mammalia; order Primates; family Cebidae; genus Callithrix; species Callithrix jacchus. The sequence continues at coordinate 78,977,858 of NC_133518.1, forward strand.
ATGGCACAGTTGCCCATGCAAGAAGCAGCTCACCTGCAGATCAGCTTCCACCTGTGCCTCTCTGAAGGACTCACAGTAGGAACTGTCATTTATTTTCCCCATCCTGAAATCTTTCCCCATCAGTAGTGTCTCAGGCCTCTTATCCTTTCTCCATTTTTCCCACTCTAGAAAATAACTGTTCCAGCTGAGCATGGTGGCTCACACCTGTAATCCCAGTACTTCGGGAGGCCAAGGTGGGCAGATCACCTGAGGTCAGGAGTTCAAGACCAGCCTAGCCAACATGTTCAAACTCCATCTGTACTGAAATTACAAAAATTAGCCAGACCTGGTGGCATGTGCCTGTGATCCCAGCTACTTGGAAGGCTGAGGCAGGAGAATTACTGGTACTGGGAAGGGAGAAGCTGCGTGCACCACTGTGCTCCCATCTAGGCAACAGAGCAAGACTCCATCTCAAGAAAAGAAAAGAAAGTAATTGTCTCTCTGTATAAAGTACCCTCAAAGTCCTCAAAGTGAATTTTATTCAAGCCATGTATACTATATTTTATCTCATAGAGAACGTATGTTCTAAATTTGGTAAATCAATGAAACTTCAACCAGTTGAAAGCTGATGATTATATAAATCACTGACAATCGTGTGAATTTTTTTAAGCAGAAGAAAACTATAGTAACTATGTACTAACTGGGTACTTTTTATGTGTTAGATGCTGGGTTAAGTGTATTGCATTTATCATTTTATTTAATTCTCACAACTACTTAATGAGGCAGAGGCTTCCACATCTTACAGATGAGGACAGAGAGGTTTGTGACTTGCCCAAGTTCTCACAGCCAGTAAGGGCTGAAGAGCAAACTGGAACCTAAGCTGTCTGACTTAGGAAGGCATGCTGACATGCTCAGCTGGTAGGAAACCTTATCCTGGCCCTCATCCTGCAAAGGCCAGGAAGTAGAAGTGGGTATCTTCTGAAGGCAAAGCAGTTAGGGTCTCCTAGGACAGTGGCAGACTTGGGTGAAAAGAGTGAGAGGCCAGGAGGACACTCAGGGGCCTCACCTGGGACCCAGGTTAGAGTCCAAGTGAGGGTAGATCTCCCTTACAACCCACACCTTCATGCAGGTGCAGAGAGCATCCTGAATGGGGGAGGGGCAGGGTGGAGTCACTTTCCTTCGGGCTGGTAGCACTCAGCCGGAGTCCCCTACCCCTACTCTGGTCAAAGCTGCCCTGGAACCACAATCCCAGCCCGAGGAACTGGGTTTCATCGAGGCCTTTGAGGGAGTGTAGGAAAAATGACAAATCCTAGCTGATCCCTTACCTGCCCAAGCACTGCAGTGCTCCAGAGAGAGAGGCCAGTCCAGACCCCCACAGCCAGTTGGCATGCACAGACCCGCTCTACCCATAGCATGTCCAGGCAGGAATGCTGACCGCACTGGACACATTGGTCAGCCAGATATGTGGAGTATGGTCTTAGGTTGCATTCTCTAAAAGCAGATTCTGAGATAAAGATTGCTGTTCAGGTGATTTACAAAGGAAGTGCTGCCATGAAGATGTGTAAGGAAACGGGAGGCAAGACAAGGAAGGAGAGGATGCCAAGCAAGGCTGTGTCAGAGTCCCCTGGGGGGTGGCTTCAGCCTGATCCCACAGGGAGCTCTGGAGAGTGAGTTATGCCTCAGAGTTGTTTGGACCTGAGATGAGGGAGATGGCATTTCATCTCTCCCCATCTGCACCCCTCAGTCATTGACTAAGGACCACTCTCCATGTGGGTGAACACAGAAAATTTCCAGGCTGTGCCAGTGGACAAAGTGGGTTCCAGTAGACAAGGATAATCTTCTGAAAAGGAGCTCAGGGCCAGGCAGGATGGTGCACCCCTCCATCCCTCCAGTCTAGTCCCAGGCTGAGGCGGGAAGATCACCAGAGCCCAGGAGTTTGAGGTTATAGTACATTATGATAGAGTAGCCACTGTCCTCCAGCCTGGACAAGAGAGTGAGATCTCATCTCTAATAATTAATTAATTAAAAGAGAGTGAAGCAAAGGAATGCACATACTGTACCGGCTCATGGGGTGAACACCAAAGTGGGGAAGGGTTCACAAAACTGTACAGGTGATCTAGGATGTAGGCAGGACACACACCCTGCATTCAGCTCCCACCTGCGGCATCCCTCAGAACTGCAGAACTGTGACGTGCCACCGGGAATGTTCATGCGTGATCCTTTGAGCCAGTAAATCAGGAAGCACATTCCTGGTGATGGGGAGGTCGTGATGATAGGTAATATGTACTTCTGACGTTCTATTTACCTAACTTTTAAAAATTAGTCTTTGCCTATCTGTAGCACATCTAAAAATTAGATTCCCTGTTTTGAAAGGAATCCATTACATAATCGCGTTTATAAGACCCCTACGAGTTTCTGAGTCTGTCGCAGGAACAAACTTTGCACAGACTCTGCTCATGTCTTCTGACACCTGCACTCAGTTACAGGCGGCCTTGTGCTGCTCCTAAGAGAGGAATATCCTGAGATTCACTAAGGATTGGATGCTAGAAAAATAGGACTAATTGTTAATGATAAAATATATGAGCAAATTGTACAATAGCTTTATTGAGGTATGATTCACATACTGTATCATTTCCCATTTAAAGTGTACAATTCAGTGGTTTTTAATATTTTCACAAAGTTTTGCAACCATTCCCACAATCAATTTTGCAATATTTCCACCACTCCAAAAAGATACCTCACACCCACTGACAGTCATTCCTCATTTCCCCCTAAATCCCCAGCCCAAAGTAAAAAGTAGATAGGGCTGGGAGACAGTCCCTCTTGTTCCTCATTTCAGGAACCATCCAGAAAGCCTATGGGAAAGAATCGCTCTGGAAAGTCCCCCACTCCCCACATTTGCTTCACAGAGTCACTACTTTGGAGTGCCTTCGTGATTGCCAAGCTCAGTGACTGGCAAATCAAGAGAAAGAAAGAAAGGGAAAGCCCGTGACACACTCAGTACAGCCAAGCTAGTGAATCTGGTTCCTGTTCCAGACTAAGAAATGTGAGCATTTGCACGCCCTGCCACATGAAGAGCAGCAGCCGCCTATGGCACGGGAGGCAGGGCTGTGGCCTGGCTTCTTCCTGAGCACCAAGGGGATGATGTCAGGCCACCCTTCTAGGCCACCCATCCTCAAATTCAGACTCGGGGAAACGGGGCACCCCTTATACAGGAAGCTGGCAGCACTGGGCAGGACTGGGTGAACCAAGTTATACATTTGCATAAAATCCTCCCTACCTTTTGGGAGAGGAAAAAGGAAAGCCTGTTAGAAAATCCTTTGGAAATATAAATTGACAATATTACTAAGGGGTTTATACCTGATCAAACATGTTTTATCTTTCCAACTGAGGCGAGAAGTCCAGAAAAAGTTATCCATGAGACTCAGGGTTATTAAGTCAATTAAACATGATAACCTGTATCTAATTTTGCTGTATAAAAATCTTGGCTAGAGTGTAGCATGATGGGGTTGGATGCATTCAGTAAACAATTATTTTAAGACCTTTTCCACTGAAATATAAGACTAAGGCAGTGAAAAGAATACATATTCTGAACATCACACCGGCCCCATTAGGAGGGCTCTGTGATCACATTATTATGTGCTTTGTCTTCAAACAGAGACTTCCCTGTCTTTTTCACCCATAAGCAGAACAAGTCCTCTCCATGCTCATTATCAGGCTTGCAGAGCCCGTTCTCTCTGATGTGCCTCCCTCCCTCACTTTGGAGCTCCACTTCCTTGAGATCTGTCATTGTCACCTTTATTATAATGGTCCTTACAATCCCACAGCTAGTGACACCCAGGGGAGGAGTATTCTGATGAGGAGGGTGGGGGTACCCGGGAGATGTCTGCGATGGAAGTTTCCACAGAGGCTACACTGAAAACTTGCAAGAGAATGGAGGACTGACAGGGAGATGGGCATTAGGCCACCCAGTTTTACTCCCCTGCTCTCATGCAAGAAAAAGTGAGTAAGATCTTTGAAAGTATTTGGGAACGTCGATCTTACAGTTACTCCATTTGCAACAAGCAGGAATATTTTCTTCCCAGGTAATACAAGCAGAGCCTGGTACACACAGAGGCAGGTGAGTAAACAGGTAGAGGTAGCAAGCTTTCCTTCTTTCTTTCTTTCTTTTTTTTTTTTTTTTTTTTCGAGATGGAGTTTTGCTCTTGTTGCCCAGGCTGGAGTGCGGTGGCTCAAACTTGGCTCACTGCAGCCTCCGCCTCCTGGGTTCAAGCAATTCTCCTGCCTCAGCCTCCCAAGTAGCTTGGATTACAGGCATGTACCACCACGCCTGGCTACTTTTGTATTTTTAGTAGAGATGGGTTTCACCATGTTGGTCAGGCTGTTCTTGAACTCCTGACCTCTGGTGATCTACCGTCCTCGGTCTCCCAAAGTGCTGGGATTACAGGAATGAGCATGTCTTCTTTCTATCACATGTGGGCAAAAGGAGCTTAAAACCCCCATGAGAGGAAGGAATGATGGCTGGTTTCCTTGTCTCATGCTAAGTAGGGACTCCGAGTGAATGGCAAGTCAGTATCAAGCAGGACAGTAGAATATGATGGGCTTCTTTCCTTCTTTCTAAGAAGAAACTACATGTCTGTTGTGAATGCTGCTCATGTAGAACAAAGTCAGAGATCAGGGACTACGATTCACCCACATTTGGGGGTAGAATTGGCCCAAGATATCATCAAAAGGTGTCAGAAGCACAAAAACAATGTTTTAAAAACCACAGCTATGCTGGAAAGGTTCAGTCCTTCCAGTTTTCTGCTTTGGCCAAAACAATGGAATTTGTTTTCAATTCATGTGCCATGTGATTTGTGTGACAGTTTATGATAGACTAGAGGTGAATAAAAGTCACGCTGTCTATTATCTATCTATACTTTCTGTCTATCATCTGTCTAAATAGCTATTGGCATTTTTCTCCCTAAGAGTGAACAACTATTAATTGAAACTGTACACAGCAATGTGATAAGTGGAAAAAGTCAGATTTTAAAAATCATTAGGGCCCTCTCAATCTTTTTCATTGGTTTTTGGGCCTGCAATTAAAAACATGCTGGCTGGACATGGTGGTTCATGCCTGGAATTCCAGCATCTTGGGAGGCCAAGGCAAAAGAATTGCTTAAGCCCAGGAGCTCGAGACCAGCCTGGGCAACATGGCAAGACCCTGCCTCTGCAATAAATAAATGAATAGCCAGGTGTGGTGGCATGCACCTGTGGTCCCAGCTGCTTGGGAGATTGAGGCAGGAGGATTGCTTGAGCCCAGGACGTCAAGCCTTGTTTGTGTCACTGCACTCTAGCCTGGGCAACAGAGCAATACTCTTTGTCAGAACAAAAGAAGAAGGAGAAGGAAAGGAGAAGCAGCAGCAGCTGCAATTGCAATTTTAGGAAAGACTGGATCCAATACCATATGAAAATGGCACAGAAGTTGCCCTGCCATTTTATGCAGAATGAAAGAAAAAATGAAGAGCTATGGGAAAGGAAGAAAACGAACACCTTCAGGGAAGATAGGTTGTAGGCTCGTAAAATAAAAAGATACAGAAGAGGCTGTTCCATAAAGATGGAGAGATGCGGTAGCAGGAAACTCTTCTGCTAATAAGGGAAGTAAAGGCCAGGTCAAGAGGAAAGGCAAGACACTCTTAATGGTTTGCAAGAGGAAACAGGCTCGGGGCAGTGAAATACAACATCTTGTTCAGAGTAATCCAAGGGCAGTCTTCACGGTGGGCGTCGATTCTGCGAGTGATTATGGTGGAAAAACAATCATCACAGTGAAGATAAAAGCTGGGGAACCTCTTCTAAGATAAGTTCCAAATAGAGTAAAGATATAAATATAAAATAAAAATTGTTATTAGAAAATACAGAATTACTCTTCTGTAACTTGGAATAAGAAAAGCATTTCTAACTGTAAAATGCAGAAGACACAAAAGAAAAGGTTGATTTGCCTAGATAAAAATCTCCTGAACGGCAAAAAGAAAAAAGGAAAAGACGGACGAGGAAGTGGAAAATGAGAAAGAAGAGGAGGAGGAGGAGACCAAAATTTAAAAACCATAAAAACATCATAAACAAGCCAAACACACTGAAAAAAATATTTGTATCACAAAGACTGAATCTTCCTACTATAGAGAATTTGTAGAAATTGAAGAGATCAATAGGCAAAATATATACCTATCAGTTTACAGAAATAGAAAAATATTCAGATGCATGAAAATATGTTCAACCTCATCCAAAAGAGGAATGCACAAATTACAGTGACATGTCATTTATAAAATTCTGAAAATCTGATGACAAACTGTTTGACTGGGTTCTCCCACGTATTTTAGTCTAAGTGGTTTATTTAGGGGATGATTTTAGGAAACACCCCAGGGAAGTGAGGAGGAGAGAAAAAGAAGTCCAGACAGGATGTGTTATCAAGCCGTTTAACACAGTGGAGATCTGGAGCCTGGGGACTGTGGGAGACAGTGTAGAACACACTTTCGAGTTACCCCTCTAGAAATGAGAAAGCAGGGTGTTTATCCACCTGCTCCACTCCTTATCATTGCTTGATGGCACTTCTGCCCTATCCCCACACTCACACACAAGTCAAACCTGCTTCCTAAACCAAAAAAAAAAAAAAAAAAAAAAAAGCCCTGGGGCAGAGAGTTGCAGCTGTAGTATAGAAATGACTTGTCTACAGGGCATGGGTGGGGCATCGCTGTATCTTCCACACACCCTCCATTGATGAAACTGCCAGAGAATAGTCATTCTCATTTGTTGCTGGTGAGAATGGAAATTGTCACAAAACTTATGATCATTGGGAATGCCTACTAGATATTGACAATTTGACAATATTGCACTGATTCGTCTCTCCTGGTGCCTATTTTTTTTTTTTTTTTGACTCAGCAGTCCCACTTCTCTGGGAATTGATCCTACAGCTAATATTTGCACGTGTAGCAAATGACAAATGTGCAAAATTATGATGCAGCACTATTTGTGATGAGAAATTCTTGGGAACAATCTAGTGTCCATCAATGGGGAGGGGTTAAATAAACTAAGGTACCATGGAATGCCGTGCAGTTATAAAAACAAACGAGGCCGCACTCTCGGTACTGATGCAGCCGCACTCTCGGTACTGATGCAGCCGCACTCTCGGTACTGATGCAGCCGCACTCTCGGTACTGATGCAGCAAGGTTTCCAGGATACGGTAAGTGACAAAAATAAAGTCCAAGAAAATTTCTGTCTTTTGCGTTTAAAAAAGAGAGGGAAAGTAACACAAATTCATGTTTTCATAGAGAGATGGACAGGATACAGAAGAAATTAATACTAGCATTACGGTAAGAGTGGCGGTGGTGGTGGGAACTGGTGGGCAGGGTGAAATTATATACAGGAATATGTATTTCTAAATAAATACCTGGAGGATTTTCCAAAGCAAGGACCAGTTTGCCACTTCATGGAGCCGATGACGTGTGGCCTTTTCACAAACGCACATCTGAGTGTTAAACATAAGATTGAGCACATAGAGTAGTTTAGAAATTATTTTAATGAAAAAAATGGATGTTCTACAAGAAAGTGATCTTCAGTTCTATTGAAGACCATGGAGACTTTTATTTCTAGTGTTTGGAGATAGATATTATAGCTAAACAAACTAATTTTAATAGAAAACATATATTTTACAAAAAGAAAGAAAGGGAAAGGCTATGTAACTCAATCAGGCTGAGCTAATGACTAGTATACCAGTCCAAGAGAAATACACGCATGCACGCACGCATGCATGCACGCACACACGCATGCTTGCACACCCACACGCACGCACGCATGCATGCACACCCACACGCACACGTGTGAATGCATTACTTAATTGGAAAATTAAATTTAGAAATACTGATGGATATCTGATGGCATGGAATTACGGGGAACTTTTCACTCTATCTCATACATTTTTATCTGTTTGAATGCTTTAAGTGATGCATGTATTATTTTGAAATCTGGAAAAATAGTAGAGAAATAATGACTAAATACAAACTAGGGAGGCAGACAATAGAAAATAACCCAGATAGAAGGTTTATCCGCCCAGGGGTTGAGCTGCAAGGAACAGCAATGACTGATTAAAGCAGTAAGGAAATGTATTGGAAGGATATTGGATAGTTCACAGAATTCCCAGAAAAGGTAGAAGCAACAGGCTTCAAATGCAAGTAGAAATCCAAGGGGGCTAGGGAGCAATAACTACAGAACCATCTGATGAATTGCCTTCTTACCCATTGGCCCTGGCTCCCTCTGAGTCAGACCAGAAGTGTCAACTGAGGCACCAGACTATAACGGTTTTAGATGTCAGAATGAAATGTACGGTAGACCACCAGGCCGAAAGGTCAAAGCAAGTGACCCAGAACTGGGAACACTGAGCACATTAAAGATATGAGAGGCTAAGACTGGGGGGCAGTCCTTGAAGAGGACCTTACAAGGGATTAGTGGAGTCCCATCATGCTAAGGGAGAGGGAGTCAGAAGGGTTTGCAGGAGAGCTGCGAATGAACCCATAAAAATGCCCACCTTTAGATACTGGCTGGACCCAAAAAGCAAAAGCCAGTTTATGACCGTAACCAGTCTGTTAAGAAATGTTGTATTCCTCTTATCTTTCCACATGGCCCAACCCTAAAGGGAACCAAAATAGCAGGTAGCCAGTGGGGAGAACGTGATGGTGAGAGGGAGAAGGCAGCTCACCCTCTTCACAGCCCTGGCTGGGAGTGGGAGAATTTTTACCTTTGCCTAAATATAAAAGCGTGATTAATAAACTGGGACTGTGTTTTGCAACTCAGTAACCATAGCACTTTGTTGTGACAAAGTGAGGGAAAGTCACTCAGAAACACTGCCAGGGAGGAAGCTTAAGGGAGTGGGCAAAAATAAAGTTGGTTTCCAGATGACCTGTCACAATTCCAGTAAAGTGACCACCACATAGAAACAGGACATCAGTGCTGCAGTCACTGAAATAATTAAAGCTGCCTCAGCTTCTTCGTGTCATCTGTACCAAAGTCCCAAACAGAACCATCTGACTGGTGGAGGGAGGACTTCATGCCCTGGCTGCCATGGTTCATGTGGCCCACATTATCTGCCTGCGGAACTCCTCACGCTTAGGAAAAAGGATTCAGGGGAGCAGGCAAAAACCTACCCACGTGCACTGTCATTCACAGCTTTGCATTCACTTCTGATGGGCACTGGACCCCGCTAAATGTGGGCAGGGGTGGCGGAGAGATGAGAGAGGACTGCAGGAAGGGTAACACAGGCCCTGCTCGCAATGAAGCAGCATTTCCCTACACTCCAGCCACTACAGCATAAACGTATTTCACTTTTACCTAGAACCTGAGAGCTTAAAACACTGTTTCATGTCATTTCATTTGCTCTTGACCACAATGCAGTGAGATAATTCTCCAGTGTCCCATGGGGTGACAGGCACAGAGTTGGTATTCAGTAAGTATCTGTTGAATGAATGAACAAGTAAAGGCATGAATGGGTGAGCAAGAATTAAACCCAGTGAAGTACACGCTTTGCAGTTGGTCAGCAGAGTTCAGGACTGTCCAGGGGAACTTACAGTAATGATATTTTTGTGCTGTGCAACATATTAGCTGCATATGGCTACCGAGTGCTCAAAATATGGTGTTTAATTTTAATTTTAGTAGCCACATGTAGCTCATGGCTATTTAACTGAACCGCACAGGTCCAGAGTTCAAATCCCAGCTCTGTCTTTATTTAGCTTATAACTTGAGCAAACTTTGTAATTTCTCTAAGTCTCATTTTCCAAAATGTAAAATGGGGAAAATGATGTTTTCCTACCTCAATAGTTGTGATGGTTAAAAGAGACTTCTATATGAAGAGTGAAGTTCACTGGGTTGTAAAGGGCAAAGCTCTTTCCTGGTGGCAGCTCAATAAATGGAAGCCACCACTGGGATGATTGTGACTTACTACGGCAGTAATGCCAAGACGCAGAGACAAGACTAAGAGCCTGCTCAGGTCACATGGCTAATGCACATAAGAATGGGGTTTGCATCTTCTGTATTCGTGATAGCAGTGGCTTTCTAACTATCAAGTTAAACAAGGCTCCAAGACCCCATTACGAGCCCTAATCAGTGTTCATCCATGAAAAATGAGTCTTCCACATTTGTTTGCAAATACTATTCAAAATCAGATGCCACTGCAATTAATAAACATATTTGTTCAAAATCAATACTGAATTTATAGCTTTTTGTCATTATATAGATTTTCAACAAACAGCTGCTAAAATTGCCACTATTATTGAGGCCCTGTGAATCTTTTGACATTGAACAGGCATACTTATTCTCTTTAATTACTTTTTGTTAAAATAGTGTGTGTGTATATATACACAGACACACACTGTCTTTTGTGTGTGCGTATATATCAAGAGACACTGGTGATGCAGGACACTCCACAAACCTGTATATACTTTCGGTACACTTGCTAGAAAAATGAATGGCAGTTTTTACCAAAGGGAGTTTATTTAAAGTCAGTTAATAGAAAAGATCAAGGTATAATTCCCTAAAGGATTCTGCAATAATCAGTAACTATAATAAATCAAGCTCTGAGTTTAGTTTAAAAAATGAATTTCACAAATTCAGAATAGGTGAAATAATGCTTTGAAGCTAATTATGGGAAAGATTTGAGAGTTTTAGAGCAGTTATCCTGAGTGGAGAGACTATGATCCGGAAGGCACATGAGGGTCCACCGGAATGAGGAAAAAGTTACTACAACCACTATATTTATTTTTTTTAAAAAAAGAAGTCAGGCTTCACTGATATTTAATATATGTAATTGGCAGCAGTACATATATATAATTTTAGTAGATATGTGTCTGTGGGTGCACATACAAAATTATTTTACTAAGAAGACTGTACCATTAAAAATCTTTAGAAATGCTTGTGTCAGAAGATAAGCAGCACACAACCCGCAGTATGATGTGATTATTTAGAACAAGACAAAATCTGAATTTTCTTTGTTCTATTACTTAGCTTTCCTATGTGACAAACCACCCCAAAACAAATTGGCTTACAACAACTACCATTTTTAATTGTTCAGAATCGGCACAATGTCACTTGTACTGACAGTCTATGAATCAGCGTCCTGAAAGGTAAGTCACAGGAGAAAGTGTTGAAGGAACTGGGATGGGTTTGCTATGAAAAGAGGACACTAGTAAGAAAAAGGAATATGTGTTAGACATTTACTATCTTTATTTCTTATAGCTTAGTTGCCAATACAATTTATAATGGACAGAAAAATGTTTTGAATGGATAATCCCTTGAAGCAACAGAAATTAAAGCACTTTTTTTCTTTCCCCAAATCGATTTTATAATTATAGAACTATACGATTTCAGTGAGTTCCATTTGGTAGAATGACACAGTCAGCTGACATGAAAATGACTAGAAATTCCCAGTGGAGATGTGTTTATCTCATACTTGTCCACTTTCCTCATTTTTTTCATGAAATTGGCCAGTTCTTTCTCCTCTTTTTAAAAGAAAATCAATATGACCTTTACTTCTTTTTCTTTTTCCCCCTAACTCAAATTCTACAATTGTACATTCAAAACATGAACAGATTTGAAAACAGATTATGAAGGAAAAGCTTTAGTACAAACAAAAGAAAGATGGAGTAAAATGCGTGTCCGTCGCTGCATGGGAAATGGTGTGGCAAACATGTGGTACCTCCGCACAGAGAAAGGTAGTGACTAAGAACGTTGCTTGTCCACCTAAAAAGAGGATGCAAAATAAAATATGTTTTAAAGAAAATCCATGCAAATGCTGTGTCCCTTCCAGGTGTAGCTGGAACAGCACTCTGTTTGAATAATTTTATACCTTCACCTAGAACTACAATTTCTGCAAAGTTATACCAAAAAATGCTCTTAAAATTTATGCATTGTATAAGCAAATACTGTATTATAAGATTTAGCATTAAATGTTAAGATCATCCAATATAATAAATGTTAATAATCGATAGCCTTGAAAATTTGGCCATGATAAAATTTATTTATTTTGCTTTCTAACAAACAAAAAATTAAGACTGCAATACAAACAAAAATGTCGTTTCTTTTGGCAGCATTATTAGAAGAAAAATCGGAAATGACTACATCCTTACCCTAAGAATGTTTTAGCCAAGTAGTTAAAAAAAATTCAATCTGTATGTTCTTCCACTCTTCTAGGCCCAAAGTTAATTTTTACTGAGTGGTACAAAATAGAAAAAGGACATTTGCTTCTGGCACTGTGACCCTCTCTAGGCCCTGCCCGTGTTACTCTGATACAACATATTTCTGGCACACACTTGTGATATAACCAGCAACCACTCTCCTTAAACACTCAACTGGACAGCAGGTGAAAGGGAAAATAAATTTTCTTTTCCATCGATAAAGAGTGCTACACTATAAACACACTCCATTCTTTGATAAAATGGATGATTTTACAAAATTATTTAGTTAGGTAATTGCTCAACTTATTTTTTTTTCCAGCTATACACATGGAAACATCTAATTTTTGTTCTGAAACCAATGAAGCTCAAACATATTATAAACAACTTATAATTTTTTAAAAGAAATATATAGCTGATCCATATGTTTTACAACTAAGACACAGTATAAAACCTCTATGTTTAAAAACGCCATACTCTCCATAGATACTCACACATACATATACACACCGATGCAACTCCACACTTACCCACTGATGACTAAACCTTTTAGCATGGATTGGTGAAGGGCAGGGGGAAAAGAACTGGGGAGAATTTTTTTCTCAATAGGCATGTTTACTAAACAGGACATTTTACTCAGTATTTTGTTTTAGTGTGGGGGGGATCCTAATCGTATTTAGACTTTATATGGCATGGGTTACTCAGTTCACAGCAGAAGCACCTGCAGCGAATTAATTTGTTGTAGCACATTAATTATCTCATAGCTTCTATTTAGGCTGCAGCTGTTGCTATTATGTTAATAATATTTTTTATTACCACTGTATACAACAGGTTATGTCAATAATAGAAATATCTCTTTCTCTCTCTCTTTTTTGGCATCTCCCCCCCCCCTTGTTGTTTTCATTTTTCTATGTCGGAAGGGGAGACTGAAAGAAATTTAGGCAAATTAAGCCCCAAAGCGCACTATAATTTTCTATTTCTGAACTGATTTGTAAGAGAATGGGTAAGTGAAATTAGCAAAGAATCACCCCACACAAAGATGGCGCGTGCAGAATTTGTGAAAGCGAAAAAGAAGACGAAGGAGAAGCAAAGAGGACGGAATACTGCGGTGCTAGGGTGGTGAGTGTTTGGATGGGGGCGGGGAAAGAGCTGCAGTTTTCATGAAATAATAAGGTGGGGGAAAAAAGGCATACAAAGAGTAGGTTTTTCATTGTTTGTAAAATATAAACACAGATGAATTCTGTCTTTGGTTTGTTCATGCTTTTCACTCTGCACAGCAGGGATGTTCTTAAGAAGTTGCCCTCTGCGAAATTTCACTAAATGGGAACCGTGGACCCTGCATGATGGGATTATAATCACACCAGCCACTCCTTTTACATAATTTTTTGTTTAAGATCCAGTAAGACTCCCTGTTTTTAATACATATAAAGCAATAGACATGTATATGTCGATAAACTGAGGGTTTGCATCCTTATTGCCTAGTGCAAGCTAAAACAAAAAACCGGTGATATCACATCTACAAATCTCAATGGATTCAAAAACAATATGAAAATTTTAGCTGACAAGAACATGTCTGCTGCCTGCAGTCCCTGCAATAGCTCACCATGTTGCCTACTAACCAAAAGATCAAAAATTATCGATTTCATGGCGCTGCGAGGTCTGGAAGGAAAAGCTACTTTAAAATTTGCATTGTTTAAGAAATGACTTAAAGAAAAGAATCATTTTTTTTCCTGAACATTTTGGAAGGTGAAAATGGCTTGTTTTAATCTTATCCATGATTTGCTATAATTCTATTATTTTTAGCAGCTGGAGTCCAGAAATGATTTTTTTCGGTGAATTTAGGATTTTGCCGCAGTATACATCTGCAGTCCCAGAATCCTCCGGTAAGTTAATCCTTCTTGCGATGGGAAACGCCTTTAACCTTCTTGTGAATGAAATATCTGCAACCATTTTGAAATTTTTAATAGAGGGGTGTGTGTGTGTGTGTGTGTGTGCGTGTGTTGCGGGTGTGTCTCCGAAGCATGATTTCTTAGAAATGCAGCGGTTCTTTTCTGAGTTCTTAGAAACATTGAGAAACATACATACCTTCATGTTCTTTGCATATCATGGATGAAGTCTCCATTGCTTCTCCTTCATACTTTGTACGGTAGCCATTAAAATATACTTCATCAGTATGGCAAACCAGTGAAGGCCTCGAGAACACATACCTCCAAGCATGTAGGGTGTTCCTGACATAACTGAAGTGACCAGGCCACAGCAACCACCATGGCCACTGCCTCCCGCCACCTTCAGCGCCCCTCCCTCGCTCTGCAGTGTACATCAGCTGCAGGCTTTCCACAGCGGCTTTTCGCCGAACTTGCCCAGTGGGTTCCTAGATTACTTGTGTGCGAGAATAGCCAACCATGTAGTCTGACAAGAGGTATTTACAACTACTTAGCCTGTTCAGCTGGAAAGAAATCAAAAGATAACACTGAACCCTGAGATGAGTATTACAAATCAAAAGTCCCAATCCATAAATAGCCCACTTGATGAACTGCTGAATGAGAAGCTGGTCCGGATTGCTGTCCAGTGTTTTTACATCGTCATAAGAAATATTCTTAACAAGCCTTCTTAGAGAGTTGGGATTGTTTTTAAATGCATGGAATATTATTCTTACCTTTCTGCTGGGTGGGGAGCCTTCCAAGGGGACTTGGATGTAGAGTCCGAGAGAGACCACACCCTAGCTTCACGGCTTGTTTTCTACGGTTTCTGCTTCTCTTAAAATAGGGTTCACAGTCACAATTTTACATTAATTTAAGAGACCTAATCAAAAGGAGCCAGTCATCGGTTCCCTCTCTCTAAGGGAAGCTCATTGTCTTAGGTGCTCAATAAATGTTTAATTAATGGATTTGATAGAGTTAAGGATCCAAAAAGTGAACGAACCTTCTTTACAACGCTGGCGTGATTCATATTTCTGTCTGAAGTGTGAAATAATCCGGGCTGCTTTTTTTTCTCTCTTTCTCTTAAAGGTAATTCAAAAGCATCTGTTTTAGGGAAGGGATGCCTTACATTCAAGTTCTGTCTTCTACTGCTTGATATGCCAGTGGCCTGATAGCATGACAAGAAATATCTTCTCTCTTAAACTAGCTGGAGACGCTTGGTTTCTAAGAACACAGCTTAAAAATTAGAACCACTTGCCTGTCGCCATTTCATAAAATTAATTTATGTCAAACCCAGGATGACTGGTTCTAGAAGGAAAAGGCTTTTAGATAACCAACTGTTTTTATGAAATGTATTGTCCAAGGTCAATTTTTAAAAAATTATTTAACAAAATTTCTTACTTCACCAAACTCAGGTATTTTGATGTTGTATTTTGCTTTGGTTTAGTGATAGTATTTGTCTTCATTCCATAGAAGATATTCAGCTCATATTTTTGGTGAGACAACTGGAACAATTTCTGCCTTATGAAACATGCAAATAAAAATTAGGAGCAATGCTAAGTTTAACTAACTTGCTTTAATGCTAGTCAACCCGTAATTCTTCAGTGAACTTATTATGATGGGAAAAACAGCATGTTGCATTGTTGCAAATTTTACCTTTTTTTTTTTTAATAACATGTATTTGTTTATGGTGTCAATACGGATTAAAAATCTGAATTCTAAATTTGAAGTATTTAAACTATAGAAAAATGATTCCATTATTTTGGTAATGGAACACAGAAACAGAAATATAGAAATGTTTTTTTACTTTAGATCTTCCAATGGTGCAGATATTTCTTAGCCAATTTCAAGAGTGCCTTATTCAACAACAAAAAAACTGCATATAGGAAAACAACATTAAAAAAAAAAACCCTTCAAAAGTGGTGAATCTGTCGTCTGATTTTGAATGTATGACTTTAATCAAATCAATTGCATATTCCTTAACTCTGCAAATGACAATTAAAATTAGGACTCAGTACCTGAAAACGCCATTTATACTTGTGAGTTTGTATTAGAAACATGGCTTTAATGAAATACCTTTTTCGGTTCAATCTTTGAATTGTGAGTACAACCAATAGCTATACTTAATTCTACAGAATTACTAAGGAAAGATACTAATGAGAAGGTCTTTCTAGACAATGGATCTCACTGAACGTCATCTTAGTGTGTGGACTTTTTCCACTGCAGTGGCCCACATGTGCTATGGTGACAGACGGCAGTTGGCATTACCATTTATATAGTAAAATATCTTTAAGACAAAAATAAAAGTTATTTCAAGAATATGCTGTCCCTGAAACATGAGCTATGCCTTAAACTACATATCCTACCTCCATGAGTGAATACGTAAGTGGGTTTCCTGCCAGCATGTATGTGTAAAGACCTATTGTTTGCATGTATTAATTGCGGTCCTGGGATAAAAGCACAGACGTAACTTTCACTGCTGCTTTTTGTACTCTCTCCAATGTTTTGGAGGAAAAATAAGCACAAACAATAGAATAGAGAAAGTGAAGCGATCGTAATTGTTGCAGCTTTGACAAACGCCAATTTTGCTGCATTACAATGGGAAACATTTTTCAGCCTATCAAAATTAATTAAAAAACGTTTTTAAAGTCAGTTAAAAATATTAGAGGCTGTCTAATCGATCGCTTTTTCTATAAACATACTTTGGTTTCTCAAGTAATACCGTAAAAACCTTCTTCTCCAAAGAAAAAATCCCCACAAATAAATCTATTGATACCTAGTGACAAGTGGAACCAGATAAAAATGGAATCTATAATAATTAAGCTAATGGACAGTGCTCCGGAGCGAATCCATTTCCACTAGTTACTTGCTCACAGTAGGTACTCAGAAGGACTTGTTGAACTGCGGGCTTGGCGCCCATTCTCCGGGAGTTCACAGCCCTCGCGAGCGGGATCGAGGGCGGCTTGGCCCGGTGATTCAGGTCGAAACTCAAGCTGAGCCGCCCGCTGCGGGGGGGGACCCACCATCCGGACAGTGGGGGGCCTCTGGGTGCCGCGAGACTGGGCTGCCAGCCAGGTCCAGCAGGGAGTGCGCGGCACAGACCGCAAGGTCGTAAGGCCCCGACACCCGCGCCGGGCCGGGAGTCCGCAGACTGGCGACGGGGCAGCGGCGGCGGCGGCGGCGCCCAGGAGCGCCCCGAACTTCCGCCCTCCGAGGACCCGTCCCGCCCGCCCCGCGCGGCCCCCGAGGGCCGGGGCCGAGGAGCCACCTTCCGCAGGCCGCGGGAAAGGCGCGCCGAGTCCTGCAGCTGCTCTCCCGGCTCGGGAAACGCGCGGGGCGGGGGCGTCGGGCTTGGGACGGGGGAGGAGACGGGGCCACCTTCCCTCACCCAGGCCTGCAGGGGCCCGGCCTCCCCGACGCAGACCACGGCGCCCTCCGGGGCCGCCCTCCGGTCCCGCGCAGCAGGCAGCCGCCAGCCTGCGCCCGGGGAGCGTCCGTGGGGAGCGTCCGCGGCGAGCGCGGCCCCCGCCCCGACCCGGAGCGCTCTCACGGCGGCGCACTGCCGGGCCGCGCACGGCTGGCGGCGCGGGACTACTTTCCCCCGCCCTCTCGCGCCCCGCCCCGTGTCCTCGCGCGGCGGAACGCTCCGCGCGGTGCCGGCGGCGGCAGGATACAGCGGCTTCCGCGCGACTTATAAGAGCTCCTTGTGCGGCGCCATTTTAAGTCTCTCGGTCTGTGGCAGCCGCGGTAGCCCGGCCCCGGGAGCGGAGAGCGAGGGGAGGCGGAGACGGAGGAAGGTCCGACGAGCAGCCTCAGTGCCCGCCGAGCCGCCACCGCAGGTCGAGGACGGTTGGACTCCCGCGGCGGGAGGAGCCTGTTCCCCTGAGGTGCTTGGGCGCTCCTTTCCTTATCCTTCCGGGGCTGCTCCCGCTTCCTCTCGGAGCCAAACTTCGTCGCAGGCGCGCGGTCCGGGCGGCGGGCTGGGAGCCGGGCCGGGCACAGCCCGGAGGCCTGGGGTGGGGAGCGGGGGTTCGGGTGGGGGACGGCGGGGGCGGGACGCGCCCGGGGCGCGGAGGGCGGTGGCCGGGCCCGGGTTCCGGTCGCGCTGCCCCTCAGGGGCCCCGGGGGCATCGCTTGCAGGGAGGGGGTGCCGCGGGGTCGCGTCCAGGAGCCCGGATGGCCGGCGGGTGGGAGTGGGGGTGGGGGTCTGTGGTTTCTGTGCGGGGCTCCGGCCTTGGCCGAGTTTGGGGGAGGGACCCTGTGCCTCGGGATGCGCTGGGGCCCGGGGTGGGGTGGGGGGCGGGGTGGGGACCGGGGGCTCCGCCTTTTCAGCTCCTGCGGCGAGTTGGGGTTCGGGGGCTCAGGCCGGAGCGCCACCCTAAGTCCCATCTGTCCTGGGGATCCGCCGAGTGGACTTTCTCTTAAGATTTCGGAAGAATAGAAGTGTTAATTTTATTATTATTAATTTTTGGTAATGCCCTGCCTGTGTGAGTTTGAATCGAAGCAACTTTAAACCTTAGAGTAAACTCTGAGTGCGGTCGGTGCGATGCGTCAGTAGGGTGTGCACGTAGAAAATCCGTGTCTTGCACTATTTTAGCGTACCGTGCAGGTGAGTGAAAGCGGTGGATAAAGTAGGGGAGTCTTCTGGGTTTATGGTAGTGGGCATGAGACCCTAGTGAAACAAGGGGGTGGAGGAAGGGCGAAGGTGATGGCTCACTGTTTGTTACCACGTAAACTGCAGGATTCGGCCTCTGACTCGGACCGCTTCGAGGATTTTGTTCGTTTGAAATAATTTAAATTTATTCAAATAGTTTGATGGCAGCTAAACTTGATTTTTAGAGCACGTTTTCTTTTCAGCGGAGTGAATGAAATTTTCCTTCTTTGCAAAACGGCCAAATGCAATTCAAGCAGTTGAAACTTCTCTGTTTTGTCTGGAGAGAGGACTTTGAACCGAGACTTTTCGAAGTTGAGTTCCTATAGCCCGCTTCTGAATCTGCCAAGCTGGAAAGCTTTGGCACTGGGTGTAGTTGTTCCCTTCGTTCTGTTCCCTTGTGGAGGGACATTGTCTCATACTTTGTATCTTGCAGACATCTGTGGTCTCCCCCGTCCCCGGCCCCCCACCCCTCGAGTTTGTGAGTGGTGAATGAAGAAAGACCAGGCTGCTGGTATGCAGAGGTCGGCAAAAGGAAATCGAGGAGTGGTTTTAGTGCAATGAGAGCTTTGTATCGTGAATAATGGTGGCTTAGGCTTGAAGGGACGGCAGCATTTCCTTTGGTAATGTCTACGCTAATGTTTTTCAGATCGCTAAGTTGTAAAGTAGTTTGTCTGGAATTTAGGAAGCCATTTCAGTGTTTGTCACTTGGTGAACGAACATTCAGTACCTTCAGATGTCTTCGTGTCGATCGATTTGTATTCATCCTGAGAAATAGTAAATATAGCCTGAAGTGTTATTTATATTACTATCCGCTTAAATTGTTGACATAAATTTCTACTTTGGAGTCGTTTCGTTTGAACTAAGGCTGCTGCGACATTTATTTTACTTTTATATTTAAATCTTTGAAAAATCTCTGATTAAAAAAAAGTACCTTTAAGGGTTTGAGGATGTCCTTTCACACCAGACAAAATTTAGTTAATTTGCGCCCAATATTCATTAATTTGACCTAACCTTTGTTCTGAAGGCCATGTACAAGGACAAGGCCCTGAGATTATTGCAACAATAACTTGAAAAACTTTCAGAAGTCTTTTCTGTAGGATTAAAGGAATGCTGAAACTATTCAAGTCTGAAGTCCTGGGGGTGGGGAGAAGTAAAAACCTGTGCTAGAGAGCTTAGTATAGCATGTAACTTTAGAGTCCTCAGGAGTCGTGAGTCTCCCACAGACCAGAGCAACCATTTAAAAGTTTTCAGGAGAAAACAACTTAAAAAAAAAATAAGGCGGCTAATAAAAAATGAAGCATTTAACAGTGTTCAGGTTTCAGAGTATCGAGGGGTTTTTAAAACTGTTACTGGATTATTTCCTTTACCAAGATGATGATATAGAAAAGTGTATTGCCAATATTAAAATTATCAGATTGAGCTTCTTACTGTTCCTGATGACTGGATAAAAATTGGCATAAATGAGGGTCTCTGTGCTTGTTTTCATAACATCGCCACCAAGATAGAAAATGAGGAGGCAAGTTTCTTTAAGAGTATTTTGAAATGTGTTACCAAAAACTGTCATAGATACCCTTTTTTGTTATAGGGCGTGGTGGGGAGAGGTGCATGCTAAATATTGTTGAAACTAGGGATGTGGAGAATTCACAGTTTCAATATCATTATTTTGTTACTATAAGTAGCAGTGAAATTACAACTCCTGCAACAGACTACATATTCAGTTAAATGAAACTTCAGTGTTATTGAAATGAAATAACACGTCTGTCCTGTTACAAGATTATTTTATTTCTCTTTGGTGGTTTCCTAGCTGCTGATAACCAATAATGGTAGATGAGTAGGTGGTAAATTTTAAGTTTGTACTTTGAGCCTAGTAGGAAGCATGCTTGACTGCCAACCCAGGTCACAAAGAATGAAGGCTTTCAGAATTGGACAAACGTCTAACTCTTCTGTAATGTGGCGAGTTGATTTGCAACATTGTTTTTGGAAATACTGTGTTAACTTCGTTGTTTTCTTGTAGTCCTCTTTTTATTGGAACTGTGGTATCTACTGTTGAAACTGCTTGACTGAGAACATTCTTATACTGTAAAAGTAAATAGTAAACAGAGCCCAGAAGTGCTTCTGATTCGTCCATCGTATTTAGCCATTGCCTCCTATACCCTCATTGAGAAGATACTGACGTGCAGGCAGGTTCAGTTATCCTTCTTTAACAGACTATATAATGTTGCAGTTGTGATTGTGATAGGTAAGTGGGCCAATCGGTTAAAATAAATACATACTTCTCAGGTTTCACAAAAGGAAAATAAATGATTGTGTTGATTGAAAAGAGTAGGAGTTAACTTCTATAGTTTTTCATCACTTAAACTTAGGAGAAAGTTATTTATTTCCTCCGTTTACTTAAGAGTGCTGCTTTGTGTTTCATGCAGGGCTGAGCTTGACTCAGTTGGAAACCTAGGCTATCTGTTGAGGCCTGAACCCTGCTGTCCTTGAGGTATGCATGTAATTGCTTCCTCCCTAAGGAAAAAGCAGCTCTTGAAAGATAAAGTCAATCACGTTGGGAACTCATTTTTAGGGTTTAGCTACCTTTTTTTTTTTTTTTTAAACTTATGGTCATCTCTTTCGTTAAGAGACATTCCCCACTCTCAGAGTTTCCCTTCGAGCCTGAAGCAGCAGAGTAAGTAGTGTTGGAGCAGGTTCATTCCATGCTTGGGTCATGTTGAGTGCCCTCCAGTGGATGTAGTATAATGCTTGTGACTTTTTTTTTTTTTAATTCCAGAGAAGTTTATGTGGAATATATTTGCGAATATCTCTGATGAGGGAGAATCAACTAAGAAACCTTTGGTTTCTAAAGTAATTCATTCATATCATTACTGCTAATTAAAAGACAGGCTTGAGAAAATGTCATCTCAGCCAATATTTGCAGTAGAAAAGTAGGGAGTTTTTTTAAGGTCACTTTGAATAGGCAGTTCTGCTTAAATATATCATGATGATAAACCAGAATCTCAATGTAGTACTTTAGGAGATAAAGGATCATAATGTTTAGCTATATTGATGGATTAGAGCAACTGAAATTCTCAGAAAAAATTAATGAAGAGGTGAATTGTCAATTTGTCTAAAATCAGTCACAGAGTAAAAGATGAGTAAGTGCTCAAGTTGATTATATCAGGAAATACATAGAAATAAAGGTATTGAGCCAATGTGTGTGACCTTAGTGACCACCAGGCTGGTCTCATCTGTACACAGTGGTGGGCTGTGATGAATTGTGTTTTGCTCTTTCAGTTTTTCCATAAAAGCTTTCTCCAGGTTCCTATGTTAAAGTTTATGGTTTTTCTATTAATATTATTTTCTGAAAATACTTGTTTCACATCAGAATCTTAATTACCAACTGGAATGAAGCTTATTCTAAATTAGCTTTTGGAAGTCAAATGGTCAGCTTATGGAAATTTTTCAGGTTTTAGATTTTTAAAAGTTTGTTTTTCAGAATATGTTTCTGGAATGACATTTAAATGTTAGTAAGTGTAGGGAGGGGAAACGACAGCTATCAGTGATTGCTTTACTTTGCCTTTGTAATTCTGTGTGGTTTTGTGGAAACATTGGTATATGATTTTTCACTAAGAAATGTATTATTGCTATATTTAGTTTTTTTTTTTTTTCTTTTTTTTAACCAAATAGGCAAGAACGCCTCAAGTGCTTTATGTGAATGATTATTTCTGGATGTATTAAATATTCCTCCATCAAGGACCATACTTGTAAATTAGTGATTTCCAAGTTGGTGCTTAGTATTGGCAGCATTTACTGTGTATAAGCTTCTGTTCTGATTTTTCAAGAGTTTTACGAGAAATGAGAGTAGATTTAAAAGTCCTTTGGAAAATTATGTACATACAGCGTACTGAAAAAATTGTTACTGGGGATTTAATTTGTCTCTTGAAATGGGCTACTTGCCTTCATTAATGTAGGACACTGCAATTTGATGTTTAAGTAATGTTACCAAGAATAAGATTGCTTTCACAAGCCTTACAGGATTGGTCTTACTGCATTATAGGGGGAATGGCTACTCAAATGTCTCCAGGGCCACTTAGTTATTGGCTAAATGGGACCATGTGGACAATGACAAATTGGAGTGCAAATGTCCCATTTAAGCAGCCAGTCATAAGCAGCTCCAGTCATCGTGTGGGAATATAGTTTATGTTGCCAGATCATCTAATTTTTTTTTCCCCCTAAGAGAAGTAGGAAATCCAGATTAATGTACATCTCTTGATTTGCAAGTGTCAGTGAACAAAATTCATATTTTAAGATGCTATATTCAGCACAAATTAAATATACTTACTGGCTGAATACTGCAGTAGACCCATTTGAAGTATGGTGTTTTCATGATTCTGTGAAATGACTGGTTCTGTGAATGTACATAGTTTAGCAGATAACATTAAGCTATTAGGTTTGTATTTAGGCACTTGGAAATACCTTGTGTCGATTACAGATTAGGAACTTAAGAGCAAGATTCATATTACTAACTTATTTGTGAAGACTGGAAAACTCACATTTTTAAAGTTAGGAATTAAGATGGCCTGGTTCAAGGAAAAGGGGGAGAAGTAACTTGCTTATTACTCGACCATCTTAAATAGAGTTCTTTAAGTGTATTTTAAGAGGTCTCAAAACAATCTGTGAAGGCACTTGGAATACTGGACAAATTAAATTCTGTATATACAACTCATGTCAGCCTCAGATATTACTGGCCTTTAAATCCTGTCCCTTTTACCAGAAGTTTGCATTTGTAAGCTAAGCTATTACTTTTAGATTAGATCCAAAACTTAAAAACAGTTAGGTAGTTAAAAATTAATTGATATGTTTTACTTAAATTAATGGCATATGGCTTTTTTGGTCAATATAAGTTTATGCAGGCAGTTAAATAGATTTTGGTTAAATCTTTTGCTGCTAACAAGGAATTTCCAGAATTTGAAAAGTGGGGTGGCCAAGTGTGGTGGCTCATGCATGTAATCCCAGCACTTTGGGAGGCCGAGGCTGGCAGATCACCTGAGGTCAGGAGTTGAAGACCACCCTGGCAGACATGGTACAACCTTGTCTCTACTAAAAATACAAAAATTAGTCAGGTGTGGTGGCAGGCGTCTGTGATCCCGCCTCGGGAGGCTGAAGCAGGAAAATCTCTCGAACCCAGGAGGTGGAGGTTTCAGTGAGCCGAAATTGTGCCGCTGCCCTCCAGCGGGGCAACAGAGGGACACTATCCCAAAAAAGAAAAGTGGGGTGTTTAGCCTTCAAATTCCATGTTTAAATGGACTAAAAATGCAAATTATAGGCCAGCATTGGTTTAAAAAGCATCACCTGAAAATAGTGCTGTATGGTCTGTAGTCATTTTTATTACAGTATGATGATGTAAAATACAAGCAGATCAGTGAACCTTTCAGGAAACATTAATCCTAGAGGTGCCCCGGCCTATCTCACAATCTCCATGTGACTCTTCATAGAGCCACTGTAAAGTTTCTTTTGTAATATCCTAGAAGTTTCCTACCTCTCATATCTTTTGAATTTGTTTTTCAGGCTTTTTTCCTCCCCTCTTGATGAGGTTTTGAGAAGTGTGAACAGCTGAATGATGCTGGGGTGAAACTGCTTCATCGTACTTCTATTTTCTCTGCTATTTATTTCCGTCTTTTAATTAATTTTTTCACTAATATCACCACAGTTTTACTCTGATTTAGTAATTCACATGTTACTGGCCTAATATTTTCTTTTTAACTGACTTGTAACAGATACGTTAAACCGTTTAAAACTTGAGGAATATTTTTAACCTACTTGAGTAGGTTAATCCATCTTCATGGCATACAGACCTTATGATTAATAAATTTAAATGCTGGTAGCGGAGTTGGAAGCCAAAGATGTACAAAAAAGCGGAAGGGTTAGGTTTAGTTTGATAAGCTTCTCTTACAGGGTTTTGTAATCTTGGAAATACATATATATGGATATATATATAGTATACCTTATTGGACATCCGTATAAAAATGTAAGAAGTTAAATTTACTGCCCATTTTCTTGGGAGTGCAATTTGAAGATGATCTTAAGTGGTGATAGTAATTTGCTATACTGAGGGATAGTTGTTGCAAACTGCTCCCAATTTTGCGTTACTATGAAGTAAACTGAACAGCTGTAACGGATTAGGAACTGCTCTCTCCTTTTTTTTTTTTTTTTTTTTTTTTAGTATAATTAACTGGTTTTAAGTGTAGGAAGTGAATGTCTTTGAAGTTTTGCATATACTAGATGAATGCCACCTGCATAAGGGAGGAAGAAGGGATTCTTGGAAATATTTTTCAATCCAGGTAACTATGGAGGCTTCCAAATGGAGTTCTGTTGCCGGTGTAGGAAAGTGCTGAGGCAGACCCTTAAATTTCTTACTGAGCCATTGAAAGAATGTCTTCAAACTTTGCTTATACTTTATAGTTCATTTAGGTACAAACGTACAAACTAAATGTTACTTAGGAAACGTAGTGCTCTTTAAATATGTTATAAATTTAGTATATCAGTTTTCTGGCATTTTGCTGAATTTTGTGAAGTTTGAAGCCCACCTCCTTTGTTAGTCTGTGTCTTGTATTTGTCGTCTGCTGATCACTATTTTCCTGCTTTAATTGTACTGTCATTTTTCCTAGATCCTGATTGAGAGTGCCAGCCATTCTGTTCCCCATAGCATAAGAAATAAGAGGCTAGAAAGTTTAGAGATGAGATGTCTCGGAATGCCAGAAGATCAGGGGTCACCCTTGAGGTAGAGTAATTATAGTTAA
Organism: Callithrix jacchus; assembly: GCF_049354715.1. NCBI lineage: Eukaryota > Metazoa > Chordata > Mammalia > Primates > Cebidae > Callithrix > Callithrix jacchus. The sequence goes on from NC_133518.1 coordinate 79,003,381, forward strand.
AATGGTATTGCTGATAAGTGGATGCTGGGAAATATTAAAATTTTGATTTTTTAGAAGAATATTTCTTATGCTTGAAGAATGCCCTGATTGTATGCTAAAGGGCCTTAGGTTTTTCCTGATTGCCATTATACCCCAGATTCCATTACATTTGTCTGAAATGTCTTAAGGCAGAAGGGCAGTTTCATACCTTCCCTTTTCTCAGCTTCCCCTCTCTCCACCATCAGGAGCTAAGTAGGAACTCCTTCACCTTGTTAGCATCAAGCTTCATCAGGGGTCTGTCTTGACATGAAGGAAGTAGTAGTACTGCCTTCTGGTCAGAGGCCAATCCTGAGGCTTGCCTTTTCAAGGATACTGTTACTTTAGTTACACTTGCTCTTCTTTGTTAACTCACCCCCCAGACTCTAATCCTGTTGCTTTTTTTGGTCCAGTCTCCCACCTTTCATCATCGGAAATCCATTCATTGTAACTTCTATAACTCGGTCAATCTGTTGTGTGAATGTTCCTTTCTTTCTTATTCCAACTGTAACCTAGCTTTCTCCCTGAGGATGCTACTTCTCTTGCAGCTCTCTGCAGTGGTGAGTTTTTCCCTGCTTGCACACCTTATAATACTGAACTCTAAGATGTGTGCACTAAATGTCTGCTTTTGTTCCTCATTGTCAACTTTTTGACCTTTCTTCTCCAAAACTTAAAGCTTTGACTTTCATGTGATCACATTATACCACCCACTGCCCATCTTTATTTCAAGCATTTACAAACGTTTCTGGGTCATTCACATTTTTCCTTGATCACTTTCTTAGCGCTTGCTCATTGTCACTTCTCTTTTATTTCTGTCATAATTCTTGGGGACATCAGTATCCATGTAGAGCAGTACTGGTCAAGACTTGGTCTGGTAACTGTTTGTAACCTGTATGAATTAAGGAAAAGTTTATGCCAGAATGAAGTCACCTGTGTCACTAAGTTTACTGTTTAGTTCAGCTTACTTTTTTTGTAGCAAGATTTTGATGAAGGAAGCGATATCCTGATTTACAATCTGGTACAAGCTTTGATGTACAAGATGCTTCCAATATCCTGGTCTCTTAGTTCCTTAATTTCCTCTCCTCCAGTGATCTTGTTTTCTACCCTAACTACACATTCCTGTTGTCATATCCTGGAATACTTAGTCTTTTATCAGTAAGTGTGCTCCCTTCCCCCAATCTCATTTCAAACACCCCAGTTTCTAATTCCTTTAGTGAATATATCAGCTCCAGCAACCCATCAGTCCCATTGGGACCTATAGTTTATGCAAGCTTTTCCCTGTTCCTCACCCTAACTTCTACACAGCTGAAGTTTCATATTGATTTATGATCACTTTCTTGTATACATGTTCAACAATCTTGTCCCTCCCTGGCTTCATGCCCAGTGATCCCTAGTATCTATGACCGTGTCCTTTATCCTCTCCTCTGCCACTGTGGACGAACTGTAGCCTTCCAAGATAGGGCCACCCAGTTCATTTGTACACCAGATCTCATCCCCTCTTGCTCTCTAGAACTTCACTTGTATCAATGGTTTTTCCTACTCTTCCTGCTCTTTTTAGGAACAAACATGCTGTTATCCCATTCTAAAAAAAAATTTTCTCCCTGTCTCTCCTTTCACTCACCACCTCAGTCTCTGCTTCTCTTTCCAGCAAAATACCTTGAAAAGTTGCTTTATGCACTCACTGTTTCTTTTAAACCCCTACCAGTGACCACCATGTTATAAATTTGTAGTTGTCATCTCCCTTAATCTCTTAGTAGTATTTGGCACCATTGCTACAGTTGCTTGAAATGCCTTTTCATTGGTTTTCACCATGTTTGTTAGGAGGTTTTCTTCTTACTTCACTGGCAGTTCCTTCTTTTTTCGTTATCTTTCTGACCTCTGTTGGAGTGGCTGAAGGGTTAGTTTTTGAATCTCTCCTTTTTTGTTGTGCATGTTTACTCCAGTATCATAGTTTCATACAGATGGTATTTACATGTATTTGCTAATGACTTCCAAATTGACATCCTTAACCTGATATCCAGCTATTTTTTGGTCAGCATTTTGGATGTCTTAAGCTTCTCAAACTTAATATAGATCTAAAACTGACCTCCCAGTTTTCCCCACAGCTGCATCTTAGTCTTTTCTGAAATGCAGTTCTGCCTTTCCGGTTATCTAGCTTAAAACCTTGCAGTTCTTGACTCATCTTTCATACCCCATATCCAAATTCTCTCTGCAAAGCTTGTCTGTTCTCCCTTCGAAATACAGTCATGTGTCATTCTATGATGGGGATACATTCTGAGAAATGTGTCATTAGGAGATAATCATGGTTGTGCGAGAGCATCATGGAGTATACATAGACAAACCTAGATGGCTTAGCCCAGTAAACATCTAGGCTATATGGCGTGGCAAATTACTGTAATGAATACTGTAGGCAATTGTAACATAAAGATAAGTATTTTTATGTAAACATATTGAAACATAGAAAAAGTACAGTAAGCCTACAGTCTTGAGAATAAAAAATGGTTCGCCGGTATAAGGCATTTACGATGACTGGAGCTTGCAGGACTAGATGTTGCTCTGGGTGAGTCAGCGAATGACTAGAGTCCTTGTGAAAGATATGGGACATTACACTAGTGTAGACTTTATAAACACTGTACACTTAGGCTGCACTACATTTTTTTAAGGTTTTAAGAGACTTTTTTCAATAATAAATTAGCTTTAGCTTACTGTCACTTTTACTTGATGAATTTTACTTTAAAAAATTTTTTGACACTTGTAATAACACTTAGCTGTTATAACACTTAGCTGGTATTACATTGTACAGCTCTACAAAAATTTCCTTTATATCACTATTCTATAAACTTTTTTCTATTTTTAAAATTATTTTTTACCCTTTACCTTTTTTGTTAAAAACTATGAATACATTAGCCTAGGCCTACAGAGGGTCAGGATTGTCAATATCACTGTATTTCACCTCCACATCTTGTCCTTCTGGGATGTCATCAGAGGCAGTAACAGAAATGGAGCTGCCGCCTCCTTGGAGAAAAGTGCCTTCTGAAATGCCTCTTGAAGGATCTACCTGTGGCTGTTTTAATAGTTAATTTTTTTTTTAATTTAAAGAAATAATAGAAGGAGTGCACTCTAAAATAATACCTGTAATGCAGTCATTGTCATTATCAAGTAAAGACAGGGTCTCACTATGTTGCCATGGCTGGTCTTGAATTCCTGGCCTCAAGTAATCCTCCCACCTTGGCCTTGCAAAGTGCTAGGTTTACAGGCATGAGCCACTATGTCTGGCCTGCTGTACTTTTATACAGCTGAAGTGTACGGTAGGTTTGTTTACACCAGCAACGCCACAAACACCATGAGTAGAGCATTGTGCTGCCATGTTACGATGGCTACATCGTCACTAGGTGATAGGACTATTTCAGCTCCCTTATAATCTTTTGGGACCACTGTTGTATGTGCAGTTCGTCATCAACTGAAGTGTCCTTACGTGGTGCATGTCTGCATATCCAAAAATCTTAATCATTTCTCACTGAAGCCATGCCATGCCATCTTTTGTTGGTATTATTATTTTTCAGCTTTACTTTAGATTCAGGGTGTGCATGTGCAGGTTTGTTACAAGGGTATATTGTATGATACTGAAGTTTGAGGTACAGTTGAACCAGTCACCCAGGTAGTGAGCATAGTACCCAGTAGATAACTTGTCTACCCTTCCTCCTCCTTCCCTCCCTGCTCTTGTCCATGTCTGTTGTATCTTGATGTCTGTGTGTACCCAGTGTTTAGCTCACACTTCCAAGTGAAAACGTGTGGCGTTGGATTTTCTGTTCCTGTGTTGATTTGCTTGCAGTAAACAGTCTCCAGCTGCATCCACATTGCTACGTAGGACCTGATTTTGTTTTTTATAGGCTGCATCAGATTCCATGGTGTATATGTAGCACATTTTCTTTATCCAGTCTGCTGTGGATGGGCATTTGGGTTGGTTTTATCTTTGCTGTTATGAATGGCTTTTGCCTGTATTATTGGGAAGGCCTAACTGGTCTCCCTGCTTACACCTGTTTCCCCCTTAAATGTGTTTTCAACATGGTAACCAGAATAACCCTTTTTATAACATTAAATGATGTAACTTTTTTGTTCAGAAACTTCCAGGGGCTTAGCATCTCATTCAGTAAAAGCTCAAGCTCGTATATATTCAGACCACATCCTTCATCACCTGTTACTTTTCTCCTCTTCCTCTTCAGCCTTTTTGTTTTTCTTCAAACTGATCCAGCATTCAAGACTGATGTCAGATATTTTGTCCATTGAAATTTTCCTTGTTCGCTCAGTTGGACTTGGTGATTTATTTTCATTTATTTGATGTATCTAATCACAATCTGAAAGTTTGTCTACTTGCTTATTTTCCCCCCTTTGAGGGCCCTTGCTCTGTTTTTGTATCCCTGGTAGCTGGACAGTATCTGGAACCTAAAAATGCTTGATAAAGTTTTGCTAAATGAATACTCTAGAATCGCCCAACCTTTTTTTTCTTCTCCTTTTCACGGACTGAAAGATACCCTCTGTATATGGTTCCACTTTTCACTCTCATCCCAGTTTGTGATGTGTTATTCCAATATGTTGTTATTAATATAATTCCAATGAACATGCTCTTGCTGAGATCACCACTGGACCTACACGTTGGCCAATCAAATGCAGACTTTATAATTTTAGTCTTGATGGACTTCTGCATTTGGCACATTTATTACTTTAGCACGGCACTGTCCACACTTTCTGAGACAGTGGAAATGTTCTCTATCTGTGCTGTTTAGTTGGTAGCAACCAGCTACATGGGCCTATTAAAACTTGAAATGTGGCTGTGTGATTAGTGGCTATTGTATTGGAGAATGCACTTTTAGAAACTGCTGTTTTTTCTTACATGGCACTAGATTTATTATCACAATCTAATTGTGCAGGCCAGATAGGTAGGACTCATCTTTATTCCTCTTACCTAATTTAATTTTCTCAGCTACTGTATCCAGTTCATCCCATCAACAGAGCCTGTTGTTTCTACCTCCTAAATATTTCTTTAGCTGCTTCTTGTCCCTAGCGCCGCCACCATCTATCAGCCGGACTATTGCTATGGCTGCCTTACTGCTTTCCCTTGTTTCTTGTTTTCTTCTATTTTTTTTTTTTAATTATAGCACGAGCTTTTAAAAATGCGAATGATAGTATGTTATTCACCTCCTTATAACCTTTCATGACGTTAGTGTCACATAGAATAGAAAACATCTTTCTTACCAAAGGCTAGAGAGCTCTACGTGTTCTGGCTATTTTTAACATTTCACTGCACTCACCCTTTTCCTCTATAATCAGACTACTCTGATCTCAAGGGTTAGTTCTTGAAAGATGATCATGTTATTTCATGACTTTGGGTTTTTGCACCTTATTTTCTATTTCTGGAATGTTTCTTCTCTGTTCCTTACATGCTGGCCTTTTTGCATCCTTCTTTAGGTCTCAGCTTATGGGTTACCTTCAAGAAGGCTTTGACCACTCTAAGTGAGACTTCCTTCCACTTCTGCTGTGTTCCACTCCCTTCTCCCACTTGTTACTTAGTTATATACTGTTTTGTAATTGTTTATTTGGTTGTCTGTCTCCCTCTCCAGAATGCAGGGACCATTTCTGCATTCGGCACTACTGCACACCCAGAATCTATTACAGATCCTAGCATGTAGCTGATGCATAAATATTTGTTGAATGAAAAACTATACATTGTATTATACTGTTGGTATTGCTGAAACTATTGTGTAAATAAAGGAGTTGTGGGAAAATTTGATTAACATCATAATCTGGTAAATTGAGAAAACAGCATATACTAGTGGAGCACTCATGCATAGTTTGAGGTTATGACTCATTTATTGGTGTGTCTTTGGACTCACAATAGAAGAAAGATGAGGGAATAGTCCTAAAAGTTCTGTACTGAAATAACAAAAAGCAGTCACATTTTGATAAAACAAGCTTCCTAGCTGACTCCTTCTGTCATCTTCTTTTCCTAACTGTAAGAGAGCCTCATAATTATGAGGCCTATTACTAGAGTAAGGCTGTCAAAGGCAGCAAAATGTCTCTCTGTTTGCAAGGATAAGATAAACTTGACATGTATGGTGGGGGAAGAAGTTTTCAAAAGTTTGAGAATCTGTATTGTCTTAACGAATAGATGCTGCTTTAACTTGGGTTATTTCCTAATGGCAGGCATGAAGTTTGGATCATATGGTTTGATTTTAGCTGCAGTCCTTAGCTATGGGGGGCAGCATCAGCAACCTGTGACACATAAATGAAAAATACAGGGCCAGGGCCCTTCCCCAGCCCCTCTGATAGAGAATCTCTTGGTATTTCTGGATGTTCCAGGTTAGTCTGATTAACACCCTTGGTTAAGAACCATTGGAAGGACCTGGTTGCCAGTTTAAGGGGACCTTCAAGCAAGCCTTTAGTCTTCATAGTTTAAAAAAAAAAAAAGATTTTTAAAAGTCATGCATATGTTGTGACTGAATTATGGTTTAGCACGTAGTGCTTTTAATGGCCTGAAACGGTTTTCCCAAATAAATTGTCTTGGTATAGCTTTCATGTGTGATTTGGTTTAGTTTCATGTTTTTGAAGATACTAATGAGGAAAAGAAAACTTTGTGATTTCTCTTAGTAACCCACTTAAAAACCTTTTTATTACAGGTCCTCACATTTAGGCTTAATGTGCATTATTAAAATGTGAAAATACATGTTCTTTTGTTCTCAGTGAAAGTATGTAACAAATAGATGAGGGGTTGGCAAACTACTGTCCACCGTCTGTTTTTTTTATGGCCTGTGAACTAAGAACCATTTTTAGATAGCTAAAAAAAAAAAAATCAAAAGGATAGTATTTTGTGATGTGAAAATGTTATGAAATTCAAATTTCAGTTCCTGCGAATGAAGTTTTATTGGGACACAGCTATCCATGCTCAGTAGTATGCATATTGTCTGGCTGCTTTTACTGCAGTAGCACAGTTGAGTAGTTGTGATGAAGAGTTTATTGCCCACAGAACCTAAAATATTTACTTTCTGATGCTTTTCAGAAAAACTTTTCTGAACCCTGTTCTCGATGATACCCATTGTTCATAAATGAATCTCTCATGGTTCTGAAGGCATTTAAGAAATCTCTTAGGTTATAAATAAATGTTGTTCCCTCTCCAAGCCTCCGTATTACATTTTGTGTGTTCTTCTGTCCACTTTTGAGCATTTTCTTTTTATTAACACGTTTAGTTCATCAAATATTTAAGAGCTTAATATACGCGAAGCACTTAAACTTTAGAAACAGTGAGAAGCTGTTTTAAAGGTACTGTCTCAGCTGTCACAGAGTTCACTCACTGGGTGCTTTAAATTTTCTTTTTTTAAAAGCATGCTGGTATAGTGGGGAAGGGAAACTCTTAATAACAAGTGGAGTAGAGAAAGGTTATCATTAAGGGATATAATTTGGAAGTCATTGAGTACCTCCCCATTAATTCTGCCTGTAGTCTGAATGTGGAGATTAACATCTAGAAACTTTCTTGAAATAAAATCTTCAATTTCTTTGGCATATCTGGTACTGTCTACCTAGGCACACAAAGTATGGTGTATATAGTGATTCAAATCTCAAATACTGAAATAATTTTTGGGGGGCTATAGTCACTGTTGAAAGGATATCATTCATTTTTTAAAACATATAGTTCTTTACTATTATATGTGATACCTTTATATAAAATTGGCTACCCCCTTTCTTTGATTTATCTGCAACGTTGACTGTTACCAGTTGTCTCTAACTTTGGTATGGGGGTGGCAAATATGATTAGATTGAAAGGGTACATGACTGAGCTACAAACAGACCTGGATTTGAATTTTAACTGAATGGCTTATTAGGTAGTCTTACATTAATATAGGCTAGTCAGTTTTCTTGTGATTTTGAGGAATGGTACCTTCTTTTTTTTTTTGAGATGGAGTTTCGCTCTTGTTACCCAGGCTGGAGTGCAATGGCGCAATCTCGGCTCACCGCAACCTCCGCCTCCTGGGTTCAGGCAATTCTCCTGCCTCAGCCTCCTGAGTAGCTGGGATTACAGGCACACACCACCGTGCCCAGCTAATTTTTTGTATTTTTAGTTGAGACGGGGTTTCACCATGTTGACCAGGATGGTCTCGATCTCTCGACCTCGTGATCCACCCGTCTCGGCCTCCCAAAATGCTGGGATTACAGGCTTGAGCCACCGCGCCCGGCCCGGAATGGTACCTTCTTTATGAGGTTGCTAGGAAGATTCAGTGAGATAGGCTCAGAACCAAAGCTGCTAGGAATTTAATTATCCTTGTTAAGTATGTCAAAGGCAGAATTCATTGTTTAGCTGATCCACAAGGCAGTATCCCAAAATTATGCTGTAAAAGATACTAAGATGTTGTAAGTGACTCAGAAACTTGGTGACTTTATAGTGCAGTTGATCCTTAGAATACTGTCACTTTAACAGAGTAAGATATAGGAATGAACAAATATTTATTAAATTACTAAAATACGAAATTTATTGATACATATAAAGTGACATTTGCTTAAAGATCGAAAAATTTGCAATACTATTTCCTTGCTTTAGAAAATATTTTTAGCAATTTGTTTCTGCCTTGAGGCAAAATGGTTGACTGAGTAGTTGCCACATTTCTTTTGTACAAAGTCCATTTCATACGTCACCTAGCTTTCATGCTTAGAAACATTTCCTTAACGTTATATTTCAGTATTTGGCTAACCTATATAGGGTTAAATTATATAACCCTAATATCTATAACCCTAACTTTTTGGACAAATTATTTCTAATAATACATTTATGTATTTGGTTCTGCAAATATATGCAAAAATATACCTAAAAAGATATACAGATGCCTTGCATACTTGCTATATATATATATGGTCTACATAAAATATATCTACATATATATTTATATATAAACATATAGATAGATAGATTTTTTATGTAGACCTTTTTCATTCTCTTTGATGACTGCATGGTAGTCCACCACCCCCTCTCACCTGGACAGCTATAGTAACCTCCTAAATGGTCTTTCTGCTTTGCTACTGCCCCCTGTTGTCTTTTTTCCTTCCCCCTTATAGCTGCTAGAGTGAGCTTTAGAAAGCTTAAACCATACATCACATTGCTTCACTGGCTTCCCAGTATACTTTGGATTTTATTTTACATCCTAACTGATCTGATTCTCTTAATGGTTCCCCGCCTTTAGTTCACTGGTGACCTTTTAATACCTTTACCACATTAAGCTCATTCCTTCATTTTCACTCGTTCTCTGCCCCATCTTTATGTGGCCAGCTGCTCCTCCTCTGATGAAATGTCTCTTCCTCACAGGCCTTCCCTGACCACCTGCTAGAGTAGCACACCTGCCACCTCATAAGCTTGTTTATTAGCAGTTCTCACTCTAAATTTTCTTTTGGTTTTTATTGCTTAATTCCCTAACAGTAGACTATAAGCTTTGCTGTATGTATGACCTTGACTCTCTTACTCATTGTAATACCAGTAATATAAAGGGTGTTTAAAATTTGTTCAGTGGGTGAATATATTCCATTTAATGGATAAATTATTTTTTATTCAGTCCCATGTTGATGGACATTTGAATAATTTCCATCTTTTTCTCTATGAATGCTTCAGTATACAGAACTCTTAGCATGCTTTTGGCAGTATTCTCACAGAATACATTTCTGTTATAAAAATTGAATTTTTGGCCGGGCGCGGTGGCTCAAGCCTGTAATCCCAGCACTTTGGGAGGCCGAGGCGGGTGGATCACAAGGTCAAGAGATCGAGACCATCCTGGTCAGCATGGTGAAACCCCGTCTCTACTAAAAATTACAAAAAATTAGCTGGGAACGGTGGCGCGTGCCTGTAATCCCAGCTACTCAGGAGGCTGAGGCAGGAGAATTGCCTGAACCCAGGAGGCGGAGGTTGCGGTGAGCCGAGATTACACCATTGCACTCCAGCCTGGGTAACAAGAGCGAAACATCTCAAAAAAAAAAAAAAAATTGAATTTTTAAGTCAAAGGGTAGTTGCACTTATATTTAATGTATAGTGCCAGCTTACTGTCAAAAGTTCTTGCTAGTTTAACCATATTTTTAATTAGCGGTAGATATTATCAATGTTTTCAGTCTTTGCCATTCTGATAAGCAAAAAGTAAATGGGTTTAATTTTGTATATAGTCATTGCTCACTTTTTGTTTTTCCTTTGAAAGGCTATTTCTTGCTCTTTCCCTGCAGTGTCATTTTTTTTTTCTTACTGACTTGTTCCCAGTTTTTTTTGTACTGTGGATATGAGCCTTTAATTATGTTACACAGGTTCTAGCATGTCACTTTTTGGAATATTTTATATGTGGTGATTTGTTGCTCAGACTTTAAAAACTACACACACAAATTATGTTATGTTTCCCTTTTTGGTTTTAATTTCAGCTCCTGCTTAATCAGTAATCAGTTGGGCATGGTTTTATTCTTACACACACATATTTTATCTCATGTTATTTTTTACATGTAAATAGTGAATATAGATTTAATTTTAATGTAAAATAAGGATGAAAAAAATGATAGTTGGAATTACAAGCCCATTTCTCCTAATACTTTTAATCAGGTAATCTACTAATTGAAATATTACCTTCTTCATTTATGAAATTGCCGCGTTACATCTGGGTGTTTTTCTGCCTACTGCAGTCTCTTACCCATTTCTTCCCAATAATACAATACTTGAATTGCTGTGGTTGTTGATTTATGATGTTATCTTAGGAATGTGATTGAACTGGTTCCTTCTTATAATTCTTCTGAAATCAAGACAAGAACAAGACACATCTTTCCATTTACTCTTGTATATATCTCATTTTACTGTTATGAATGAAATCTGTCCTATTTTTGTACAGGAAAATAGTTTTTGTATGTACTTGTGATGACCACTTATATTAAAAATTTAGTTAAATTAAGAGTTGCTTTCTGTTCAGCCTTGTCAGACTATAAAATCCACACGAAATGGGTATAAAAGTGTCTCAGGAATGTTAACTGGTATCCTAAAGTTTAAAAGTATTTAGCCAATCATTTTGTCAAGTTGGGAGATGTAGTGGAAACACTGTCTCACAGAGCTGCAGTCTTTATCCTTGTGAGATAGACTTGTAGCCTTGTTAGCATTCGTGACTGTTACCTTTTCAAGGAGATGGTAATATTTTATCCTGGTATTTGAGACTTGAGTTAGTAGTGTTTAAGCTGATTTACCAAAAGTGTACATAAAATACTCATGTCTCTTTTAGTTAGCTCCACTTTGTTTTTAAAAAATTAAGTACAAAGACTTATTTTCAAATTACATTTGGGCTTTAAATTATTTTATCTGAAGTGCTATTTTCTTAATTCAGTTTTTGCTCTACAAGATAACAGAACACCTGTATACTCACTTCCTAGATTAACAGATAGTTTTGCTGTATTTGTTTGATTTTTTTTTTTTTTTTTTTTTTTAAAACCAAAAAACTGCTAAAGAATTGAAGTCGTCTTTTTTTTGAGACAGGATTTCACCCCAGTTTCCCAGGCTACAGTGCAGTGGCGTGATCATGGCTCACTGCAGCCTCAACTTTCCGGTCTCACGTGATTCTCCCACCTCAGCCTCCCAAGTAGCTGGGACTACAGGGGCATGTGCCACCACACCCAGCCAATTTTTACATTAGTATTTTTAGTAGAGTCAGGGGTTTGCCATGTTGCCCAGGCTGGTCTTGAACCCCTAGACTCAAGCAATCCATCTGCCTTGGCCTCCCAAAGCATTGGGATTACAGTTGTGAGCCACCGCCCCTGGCCGAATTGCAGCCATCTCTAATACTTTTTTCTATCCTATTCCCTTTGCTGACCCCAGGCCTACTCTATTGATAGCCTACTATTAAGAAGCTAGTATATATTCTTTGTATACTTTTACTTCATAAACTATATGAAGCATTGTTTTGTTTTTTAAGTTAATTGGTATAAAATTATATTTTGGAAATTATAGAAAACGTGCCTGTGAGATAAAGCCTACTCAGGATGTATCTTAAAGGAGATAGCCATGTTTTAACATGTCAGTGTTTTTGGCTGCGTATGTTAATATAAGTTGGAGGAAAATGATCTGCTTTTTGTGATAATTTGTTCTTGGAGATGGAGTGAAAGATTGCTTTAAGGCACTGTCTTTTTTTTTTTTTCCCTGAAGGACCAGTACTATTTATTTTAGGATTATGTTACTGACCAAAGATGCGTATGGAGTTACTCATTGGTGAGACTAACAGTAAATCAACATGCAAAGGGTATTCCCATAATCTAATTATTTTAAATAGTAAAATTCTAAGAAATACACTTGGCCTAAGTGTGCTATATCAATGAATGTTCAAGGGGCTTTTTATGTATAATGTATACATGTACTTCAAAAAAATATAAAAGGATGACATGAAAAATCTGGCAAGGCAAAAGGCTACATTACATGTAGTAAATAAATAAGCATTTATCCTTATCAGAATTTAGAAAACCTTGTAGGATGGGTGGGTGATGGTATGTATGTTAGGTGTGTGGACATATCTATTAAAAGTTGTGTGAGATGACAGCTGATGCCGACCAGTCCTTGGTAAGATGGCCACTTGTTCAGTACGTTCTGTGAAAATTGTGTCAGTTTATGCTGTGTCAGTATTTTGGAGCTGTGCATGAAGGGACTTAAAATTCTTACCCTTTAACTCAGTAATACTATTTCTAGAACATCTGGTGGTGGAGGAATTAAGGGAATTATTTATACGCAAAGATGTTTATTGCAGCATTGTTGGAATAGATAAAATGGAAGAACAAGCTAAGAGTGGAGGAGATATGCTTATAGTATAGACATATGACACAGTCCAGATGGTAATATTTTATAGTAGTTTGATGAGGAGTGATTTTTATATTCCTGTTTTTAAAAATACATAGCAATCAGTTTAATATGCCAAATATACCAAAATGTCATCATTTACTGTGTGGTGGATTCATATGATGGAGATGACAAATAGAAATTCTAATTTATACTAAGCATATATTACTTTCTGGCTGAGGTAGGAAAACAATTAGGAAGAAATGAAGAGATCATTCTGTAAACATCCTAATTTTTCCCAGCCAAAAAGAGATTTCATATATTTATTTTTTTGTTTACCTTCTGTTTCCTACCTGAGAAGATTTCATATTTCCAGTAGCCATCTGTGTACCTATTTAAAGACAATACCAAAGGCATACATCTTAGCGTTCAGAGGAGCAAGGGTCACTTGATGTTTGATGCTTATTGGCCATTCTAGGATGACAAGACACCTCGGGAACACACACACACACACACACACACACACACACACACACACACTCCACCCCACCCCACCCCTCCCTGAAGAAAGCTGTGATGGAAGAAAGCAGAAAGGAAACTGGATTGAGTTGTTACTTAAAATGTTAGTGTTGGATGCAATGTGCTAACAGGAAGATTTGAGGAAACTGCATACATTTACTAGATGGCAAAGTATTACTGGTGACAGTTAACGAAAATGTATGTGCATGTGTTTTTGGATTTACAAATTAAATTTTACTAAGAGCTTTTAAAAAACCCCTGGAGGTTTATCAAAAGTTTATCATGCTTATGCCATAGAGTAGCACTTTCTAACTTTAAAACAGGGAATAATTCTTTGGATCTTGATTATTGTTAAAGGGAATTATGAATTGCAACTATAAAACTATGGTTTTAAAATATGTGTGCTTTATTTTTATGTAGCAGATTTACTCCTAGTTAATAATACTCAAACGTCTTGAAATCCAAGGTCATTAAGATAATTCTGTCCTGATGGGAAGAGGAAATATAACTTTAGTGTGAAATCTATTATATATTAGTTGTGTCAAGGTTTTTGCCATTGACTTTGACAGGAGACATTTATAGGGTTAAAAGCAGAAATAGCAAGATGAATTTTGAAGTATCCTTTATAAATTATGTAGTTGGAAAGAGTATCATGTTCATATTGCCAAAATATAAGATGCATGGATGCATCAGACTGAATGGAAAATACATGAGAGGTTGGCCAGTCCCCTCTTTGTCAGAACATCACTTGGTGATGGTAAAGCTGTCGGAACACACAGTATTCTAATGTAGCCTGTAGCTTAATGATCATCTGTCTTGAAACATTTAGTGTAGAACTTTGACAAACCTGGATGCCATAATGTACTGCACACCTAGCCTATGTGGTATAGTCTGTCGTTCCTAGGCTGTAAACCTGTACAGCATGTTACTGTAGGCAGTTGAAACAGTGGTATTTGTGTATCCTTTTTTTTTTTTTTTTTTTTTTTTAAGAGACAGGGTCTTGCTTGTTGCCCAGGCTGGATACAGTGGCGTGATCATAGCTCACTGTAACCTTGAACTCCTAGGATCAGTGATCCTCCTTGCCTAAGCCTCCCGAGTGGTTAGGACTACAGGCACAAACTACCACACCTGGCTAGTTTTTAAAATTTTGTTGTAGAGATGGAATTTCACTGTATTGCCCAATCTGGACTTGGAACTCTTGTGCTGCAGCAGTCCATCCACCTCCCAACATGCTGGAATTATAAGCCACTTCACCTGGATTGTTTGCGTAAACATAGAAAAGATCTAGTAAAAATACAGAATTACAATCTTACAGGGCCACTGTAGGATATGCAGTCCATCTTGACTGAAATGTCATTATGTGGTGTATGATTGTACTTCATAATTTTTAAGCACTCCTGCCTCTTGATTGGTACTTAGTGGATTTTTATCGTTTTTCTTTCTTGATAAGTCTTTCTGAAATGCCTACTAGTTGGACCTTTGAACTCCTGAATTGATTATTATTTATTCTCTTGTATTTTTTGTACTCTAGGAAGTTTTCTCAACTTTAGTTTCTATTCAGTTTTCTTATTATTTATTCTCTTCAGTCTTTATGGAGATACTAAATTGTTCTGTTTCACTCTCTACCACACTCCTAAAAGTTTCATCTCAGTTTCTATGCAGTTAATTTTTCTGTTGCTTTTTAAAAAACATTTTCCTGAAGTGATTGGTAAGTTTTGGCTAATTGGGAGCGCTAGAATTGGGACCTTAATGGTTGGCAGGGTGTGGTGGAGGAGATGCCAGCCTTAGTCTGAAGGCTCAGGGCAGAAAAAGGAGGAGGAAGGCTTTCCTTTTTGTTTCTGGAGCAGTTTTCTGCCCTAGTTCTTGCTGGGCAATCTGTTTGATTTCTTTAGTGGTTAATGCTCAGATTTTTAGTATATTTGGATCTGCCTCCAGAGCAGGTACGGGGTGAGAGGGACTTTGCTGTTACCTAATTAGATCCCCATTTCTACCCTTTGTTGAAGAGCAAGATGAATTTTTATTCATGTTGCATAAATTTTAAAGGCTAAAAAATAATATATGTAATGTTGGGAGGTCCCAGTGTACAAATGGCTGTTGTAAATTTGGAACATGAACTTGATTTTTTCCATTCTAAAAATGAAATCATTATAAATCATGGTCAGCTTACTAGGTCAGCCTGTACAGAGTTTACCCAGTATTGTGGGTAAGTGTTTTTTCTTTGCAGCAACAACAAGGGAAAACAGTTGTGTAAAGTTCTTGGAAGCCGATGTATCAAAGCACTTCTTAAGTAGCTATATGGCACATAGACATGACCAGTTGGTTTCTGAGTCTGTTGGCACCGGCCAAAGCACAAGTTGGTGTAGAACATGTTTTGAGTCTCCTTTTGCAGAAATATATTGCAGGTCGGAGTGGGGAGCCAATGTTTTGGAAGGGTGGCTAAGTAGTTAAATAGCCACTCTTAAAGACAGGCAATAGAAAGCAGCTAAGGTCGGGCGTGGTAGCTCACATCTGTAATCCTAGGACTTTGGGAGGTCAAGACAGGAGGATTACTTGAGACCAGGAGTTCTGAGACCAGCCTGGGCACCACAGTGAGACCCCATGTCCACCAAAAAAAAAAGAAGAAAAAAACTAGGCCTGGTGGCACAGGCATGTAGTCCCAGCTACTCCAGAGGCTGAGGTGGGTGGGAGAATTGCATTAGCTTAGGAGTTCAAGGCTGTAGCGTTCTATGATCATGCCACGGCACTCCAGCCTAGGTGACAGGGCAAGACCCTGTCTGAAAAAAAATAGACGCTAAAACAGCCTCAGTGTGCAGAGAATAGGGTGCCTTCCAGCATAGTATTTTCAAAGTGTGGTCTGCAGATAACTTGCCTGCATCCTAGAATGCTCATTAAAAATGGAGATTCCTATGCTTCACTCCAGTCCTATTAAAGCAAAACATGAAACACACAATCCTGCTTAGCAAATTATCCTAAAATAGAAGATTCTCAAGGACCGAATCACCTTTACTATTTCCTGTCCTTCATTTCGCATCGTATGTAAATTGTCAGTTGTTTCCACCATGGACACTGAACAACTGTCTGCAACTCTTGTCAGCTGTAGATGTCAAATGATCCTGGTGATTGTAAAAATCGAGTAATGGAAGCACAGTGTTAGAAATAATAAACACATACTCTTTTACATAGAGAAAATAGGACACAGTAAGGAGCTTCCTTCTTCATTAAACATTGACACGTCGCATTCATTGAAAACAAAGTCTGGACGTAGTCGCTCACGCCTATAATCCTAGCACTTTGGTAGGCTGAGGCGGGCGGATCACCTGAGGTTAGGCATTTGAGACCAGCCTCACCAACGTGGGGAAATCACGTCTCTACTAAAAATACAAAAATGAGCAGGACGTGGTGGCGGGTACCTGCAGTCCCAGCTACTGGGGAGGCTGAAACAGGAGAATCACTTGAAGCTGGGAGGCAGAGGTTGCAGTGAGCCGAGGTTACACCACTGTACTCCAGCCTGGGGAACATACCAAAACTGTCTTCAGGAAAAAATAAAAGAAAAACACAGATCACACTTACATATTTTATTCCATATCTTTACATACCCAGTATGTTTGTAGTTCAAGATGAATTTGTTTGGGACAGATTCTGTAATAAAGGAAATTTTGTTATTAGAAATACCTAGAGGCCTGTAAGTCCTTAAACTGTTCTCATTTGCAAATAGTTTCCTGTGTGAGGCAGTGTTTTTTTCTGAATGTTGCATAATAAAGTAAAAATACATACATTAGATGTTAAGATTTATATATATGATATTAATCAAAATAATACCTATCCCTGTTGGTGGTAACTGTATTTATAATAAATCATTGCTGTAAATTTGAACTTAGAAAAATTTCACTCATAAAGGTGCTTTTGTATTGCAAACTTTCATTTGAAAATTAATTTTTCTTTGTACTAAAAATCTTAAAATTTACCAGTCATCAAAGTTTGCTTTACGAGAAATAATTTTTGATGGCACTATATCAGCAAAGAAAACAACTAACTTGTTAATGAAAATGTGGTGTTTTAAAAATCCCTTTGGACCTCTGTTATCCAAAGGGGGATCTGTGAATTTTTCCCTGAAAGGTTGCAAAAGGAGAGACCTTTAGGAATTCAGAGAGCAGCTGATTTTTGAATAGTTTTTTCCCCTTCCCTAGATTTTATTATTATCTCATCACCATCCTGAATATCTGTAACTTAAATTTCTGCTGTTAATAAAAAGACATGTTTGGTAAGGAGGAGTTTTCACTGAAGTTCAGCAGTGATGGAGCAGTGGTTGAGGTGTCTGGAGGAGACCTTGAGGTCTGCATTTCACTAAATAACCTGGTAAATGAGGACATGGGGTGTTTTTATGGGCGTAGTAATGACATTTAACCGGTATCCCAGTGAATTAGGAGTATCAATCAAACTAGATTTAAATCCTAATGACTTTTGATTAACTTTTTTTAGGGTATCTGAAGTATACCATACAACTGTTTTGAAAATCCAGCGTGGACAATGGCCACTCAAGGTTTGTGTCGTCAATCTTTCGTTACTGAATTGGGGCTCTGCTTCGTTGCCATTAAGCCAGTCTGGCTGAGATCCCCCTGCTTTCCTCTCTCCCTGCTTACTTGTCAGGCTACCTTTTGCTCCATTTTCTGCTCACTCCTCCTAATGGCTTGGTGAAATAGCAAACAAGCCACCAGCAGGAATCTAGTCTGGATGACTGCTTCTGGACCCTGGATACAGTACCATTCTTCCACTGATTCAGTGAGTAACTGTTAGGTGGTCCCCAAAGGGCTTAGGTATTTCATCACTGAGCTAACCCTGGCTGTCATTCTGCTTTTCTTGGCTGTTTTTCAGATTTGACTTTATTTCTAAAAATATTTCAATGGGTCATATCACAGATTCATTTTTTAAAAATTAAAGCAACAGTTCCAATGTACTAATGGCAATACTGTTTCATATTTATAGCTGATTTGATGGAGTTGGACATGGCCATGGAACCAGACAGAAAAGCAGCTGTTAGTCACTGGCAGCAACAGTCCTACCTGG
The DNA here is from genome assembly GCF_049354715.1 of Callithrix jacchus. Classification (NCBI taxonomy): domain Eukaryota; kingdom Metazoa; phylum Chordata; class Mammalia; order Primates; family Cebidae; genus Callithrix; species Callithrix jacchus. The sequence goes on from NC_133518.1 coordinate 79,021,790, forward strand.
ACTCTGGAATCCATTCTGGCGCCACTACCACAGCTCCTTCTCTGAGTGGTAAAGGCAATCCTGAGGAAGAGGATGTGGATACCTCCCAAGTCCTATATGAGTGGGAACAGGGGTTTTCTCAGTCCTTCACTCAAGAACAAGTAGCTGGTACAGTATTATTTTTCATTACCTTACTGAAAGTCAGAATGCAGTTTTGAGAACTAAATAGTGAATTTAGTGTATCATAGTTTAAATAAAATGTTGTGGTGAAGAAAAGGGAGTACTTGCAATGTTGCTTTTACCATTTAGGATAGCAGATACTTAGATAAATGCTGAACTATGGATAGTGAGTGTTGATTTAACCTTTTCCAGATATTGATGGACAGTATGCAATGACTCGAGCTCAGAGGGTACGAGCCGCTATGTTCCCGGAGACACTAGATGAGGGCATGCAGATCCCATCTACACAGTTTGATGCTGCTCACCCCACCAATGTCCAGCGTTTGGCTGAACCGTCACAGATGCTGAAACATGCCGTTGTAAACTTGATCAACTATCAGGATGATGCAGAACTTGCCACACGCGCAATCCCCGAACTCACAAAACTGCTCAATGATGAGGACCAGGTGAGCAGTGACATGGCTACCTTTTTAGTCTGCTTCAAAGGAAATGCTCAAAAGGAGTAGTTTCAGAATGTCCACCCAATACCAGTACTGGAAAACTAACGATGTTTCTTAATTCCTTTATTATAGGTGGTGGTGAATAAGGCTGCAGTTATGGTCCATCAGCTTTCTAAAAAGGAAGCTTCCAGACACGCTATCATGCGTTCTCCTCAGATGGTGTCTGCTATTGTACGTACCATGCAGAATACAAATGATGTAGAAACAGCTCGTTGTACTGCTGGGACCTTGCATAACCTTTCCCATCATCGGGAGGGCTTGCTGGCCATCTTTAAATCTGGAGGCATTCCTGCCCTGGTGAAAATGCTTGGGTAAGAAAACATTGTCAGAATGCTTGAAGCTAAAAAGTAGAAGAGTATAGTCATAGTATTTCTCATGAGGCTTGTTTCTTCTTCCCAGTTCACCAGTGGATTCTGTGTTGTTTTATGCCATTACAACTCTCCACAACCTTTTGTTACACCAAGAAGGAGCCAAAATGGCAGTGCGTTTAGCTGGCGGGCTGCAGAAAATGGTTGCCTTGCTCAACAAAACAAATGTTAAATTCTTGGCTATTACGACAGACTGCCTTCAAATTTTAGCTTATGGCAACCAAGAAAGCAAGGTAAGAGAATTGTTCTTTATGTGGTTTTCATGGAGCATCAGGGACTGACAGTGTCATATCATTCCATGCAGTGTTCCTAACCTTTTTGGCATCAGACACCAGTTTCGTGGAAAACATTTTTTCCATGAATGAGGTTGTGGGGATGGTTTCTGGATGATACTGTTCCACCTCAGATCATCAGGCACTAGATTCTCATAAGGAGCATGCAGCCTAGATCTCTCACATGTGCAATTCACACTGGGGTTTCCACTCCTACAAGACTTTCATGCTGCAGCTGATCTCACGGGAGGTGGAGCTCAAGCTGGCTAATGCTCACTCACCTCCTGCTATGCAGCCCAACTCATTTCTATTTAAAATCTTTGAGTTTTCATATGTAAAGCACTGTGCTAAGTCGTAGGGATATGATAGGCAAGCTTCTCTTCACACTTTTGTTCTAAGGTGGGATGTAGATGCTGAGAATAATAACCTAATTAATATTTAATTTATGTAGTGGGAAGAAGTGGGGCTATGAGAACACATAACAAGTGAAACAGGCCCTCTTTTTCAGGGTTCAAGGAGGCCTCTTGGAGGAAGTGATAGTTGAGTTCAGTGTTCAAGAATGAGAAGGGATTCACTAGGTGAAGGTTAGGTAAGAAAACAGCATCTTTGAAATGAAGGAAGGAGATGGAAAGTTTTGAGAATTTAAGAAATACTAATGAGGAAGGAGGAAGAAAGGCTTGAGGTGAGGCTATTGAGATAGACTCAGCAGATCTCATAGGGCTTTGTAGAACATGTTTAAAAGCACAATAGGAAATTTCAGAATCATGAAATGAAATTTGTTTTTAGAGAATTGGGACAGTGTCAAGAGGGAGGATATATAGGGAATGAAAGGGCAAGAGTGAATGATCCTTTTATAATATCTGTTTTTAAGGTGGATATAATTAGGAAAATTAAAAGGGCCAATTGATTAGGAGTTTTAAGTACCAGTTCTGGTTCAGATTTCAGTGAGTCAGTTTTGAGGGCATTACTGTTGCATACCAACATGGTTTCTAAATTTTTTTTTGTTTTTCTATGAGCAGTATGGGAAGAAGGAAATTGGACCAAAACTGATAACATTCTTGGGAGGACTGGGATGTCTGAATTTGAGTGGAATGCTTTAAAGGGACAAATTGAATAGGGCCCCAGTGTGGGGATCTGAGTGATGGGGTCCAATGGCAAGCTGGCTGAAATTCTTGTGTAATAAAATAGGTTGGTAATACAGCTTTTCTCAGACATTTGATCACGATTTCATGACCAACAGTATATGTACATCTTTCTAGCTGATTATACTGGCCAGTGGTGGACCCCAAGCCTTAGTAAATATAATGAGGACCTACACTTATGAAAAACTACTGTGGACCACAAGCAGAGTGCTGAAGGTGCTATCTGTCTGCTCTAGTAATAAGCCGGCTATTGTAGAAGCTGGTAAGTATATGTATCTGTGTCTGTAGTTCTATTTAGATTACTTTTATTAGAAAAAGGTGATAGCTACCCAGGAGGCTGAGGCAGGAGAATTGCCTGAACCCAGGAGGCGGAGGTTGCGGTGAGCTGAGATCGTGCCATTGCACTCCAGCCTGGGTAACAAAAAAAAAAAAAAAAAGAAAGAAAGAAAGAAAAAGGTGATAGTACTTTAACGACTGAAAATAGACGGTCTTAGTTTGCAGCCAAGATTACATTCAGAGTATGTGTCATCAGAGTACAGTAGCTAAATATTTAAGACTAGGTAGAGTTCTTATTATCTATCAGAAATTAATGGCACATATTGTACTTGATAAAATTTGTTTGTAATTTGTTTTGAGTAAACCTGAGATTTGCTAAGAGACCTATGAATTTATAGGAGAAATGACAAATTCTAGTATAGTACAATTTTATGAAGTAAAATGATTGCTTTATTAGTAGATGCTCATGAGCAGTGTGTTTTTTTTTTTTTTAACTTTTAGGTTCATTATATAGGTAAATTGCATGTCACAGGTTTACGTGCAGATTATTTTGTCACCGAGACAATAAGTATTATACCCAATAGGTAGTTTTTCAGTTCTTTATCTCCCACCCTTAAGTAGGCCCCAGTGTCAGTTGTTCCTTTTTTTGTGTCCATGTGTACTCAATGTTTATCTCCCACTTAATAAGTGAGAACATGTGGTATTTGGTTTTCTGTTCCTGTGTTGGTTTGCTTAGGATAATGGCCTCCGGCTCCATCCATGTTGCTGCAGAAGGCATCTTGTTCCTTTTTTATGGCTGCATAGTATTCCATAGTGTATATGTACCACATTTTCTTTATATAGTCTACCATTGATGGGCATTTAGGTTGATTTCCATGTCTTTGCTATTGTGAATAATGCTGCGATGAACATATGTGTGCATGTCTCTTTATGGTAGAAAGATTTCTTTCTCTTTGGGTGTATACCTAACAGGATTGCTGGGTTGAATGGTAATTCTGTCTTAAGCTTTTTGAGAAATCACCAAATTGCTTTCCACAGCGGCTGAACTAATTTACTTCCCACCAGCAGTGTATAAGCATTCTTTCTCTCAGCATCCTTGCCAGCATCTGTTGCTTTTTGACTTATTAGTAGCCATTCTGATTAGTGAGAGACATTATCTCATTGTGGCTTTGATTTGCATTTTTCTAATGATCAGTGATGTTGAGCTTTGCTTCGTAAGCTTGTTGGCCACTTGTATGTCTTCCTTTGAAAAGTGTCTGTTTGTGTCTTTTGTCCACTTTTTAATGGAATTGCTTCTTTTTTGCTTGTTAAGTTTATTGTAAACTCTTGATATTAGACCTTTGTCAGATGCTTAGTTGGCAAATACTTTCTTTCATTCTCTAGGTTGTGTTTACTCTGTTGATTTCTGTTGGTGTTCTGAGCTCTTTCTACTGTCCCATTTGTCAATTTTGGTTTCTGTTGCAGCTGCTCTTGGCATCTTCGTCATGAAATCTTTGCTAGGTCCAATGTCCAGAATGGTATTTCTTAGGTTATCTTCCAGGGTTTTTATAGTTTTAGGTTTTATATTTAAGTCTTTAATCCATTCTGAGTTGATTTTTGTATATGGTAAAAGAAGGGGTACAGTTTCAGTCTTGCATGTGGCTAGCTAGTTATTCCAGCACCATTTCTTGAATAGGGAGCCTTTTCCCCATTGCTTTTGTTGACTTGTTAGGTGTGCGGCCTTATTTCTGGACTCTGTTGTGTTCCATTGGTCTGTGTGTCTGCTTTTATACCAGTAGCATGCTGTGACTGTAATCTTATCTTAATAGTATAGTTTGAAGTGGGGTAAAATGCCTCCAGGTTTGTTCTTTTTGCTCGGGATTGCTTTGGCTATTCAGGCTCTTTATTGGTTTCATATAAATTTTTAAATAGTTTTTTTTTTTTTTTAATTCGGTGAAGAGTGCCATTGGTAGTGTGATAGGAACAGCATTGCACCTGTGAATTGCTTTGGGCAGTGTGGCCATTTAGCAATATTGATTCGTCTTGTCCATGAGCATAGCACGTTTCTTCACTTGTTGGTGTCACCCTGAGTTCTTTGAGCAGTGCTCTGCAATTCTTGTGGCAGAGGTCTTTCACCTCACTGGTTAGCTGTATTTCTAGGTATTTTGTTCTTTTTGTGGCTGTTGTAAATGGGATTGCATTCTTGACTTCAGCTTGCAGCTTGGCTGTGGTTGCTGTATGAACACACTTCTGACTTTATACATTGATTTTTATATCCTGAAACTCTGATGAAGTTTATTGGATCAAGGAGTTTTTAGTCAGAGATTATGGGGTTTTCTAGGTATGGAATCATATTATTTGCAGAGACTTCCTATTTGGGTGCATTTTCTTTCTTTCTCTTGCCTGATTATATGCAGTGTTTAGCCCCGATATTCTGTATTCTCAGTTAATAGATGGTCTAAGTTGGACAAACAGGTTTTTTTCTATTCTAAGTATTTTTTAAGGAGTAAACTTGTATGTGGTAGTTTGTATCTTGTGTATGTTGGCAATTGGGGTAAATAGATGGTTTGTACTAGGGCCTCGTGTGTGTGTGTAAAATAGTTACTCTTTAGCGACCTAGCATTTTTTATCCTTTCAGTAACCCACTGACAACATTTACCCAGAATTTCAAAACAAGCTTCAAATCAATATTGAAAGAGGGAAAAATATAAAGGCATTTAATGGAAGAAAATGTTGGGAGTAAAGTATAGGGCTAGCAACATGCATTTTTCCCACTTACCGACAGTACTTTTACTTGGGAATTTATGGGAAAGACATTATGATTGTTAACTGCTGGCAGTGGAACCATAGGCTTGGGAATAGACAAGCGTGGCTGAGTTCATAGTAGAATGGGGGGATGTAAATTCTGTCAGCTGTTTCCGCAGTAACCTGTAGAGTAAGCTGAAAATACATTTATTTATCAGAATCCCTGGAATGTTACTTTTGACATCAAGTCTCATAGTGTTTATATGAAGTGACTGGAAGGTCTGTAGACAGCTGGACATGTGTGGGACTGGAAGCCCAGGAATCTTGAGGTTCTTCCAGGTTATTCTTACATTTGTTCATTCTGAACATAGCATCTAACATATTTTAAGAAATGGAATAGGTACGTGGTATACATGGGGAACACAGCAGATAGGGTCCCTGTGCTCATTCTTACTGTCTTGTGGAGGTGACAAAAATAGTTTAAAATTTGTAGTACTTGTAAATATTAGAATGAATGTTATGAGAGAAATGAATAGCAAATAGCGGGAGGGGACTTGGCTAATTAGATGAGCAGGAAGGGGCCTCCTTGAAAAAGGGATGTTAAATGGGACTGCAGGATGAGAAGGAACCTATCTCTTGTCTGTATGAGAAGTCAGCGTTAAATGCTTTCCAGGTAGAGAAGAGGAACACCATGTTTTATGTCTTAGAACAGGGAGGGGTGTCCAGTCTTTTCGCTTTCCCGGGCCACATTGGAAGAATTGTCATGGGCTACACATAAAATACACTAATATAGCTGATGAGCTAAAACCAAAAAAACTGCAACAGAATCTCACAATGTTTTAAGAAAGCTACACATTTGTGCTGGGCTGCATTCAAAGCTGTCCTGGACCGTGTGGCCCATGGACTGCAGGTTGGACAAGCTTACCTTAGAAGGAAAGAGATCGTGGAGATCCAAGTGCGAAAGTCTGCATAAACAGAACTTAGTAAGTAACGAGGCGGACGGCCTGGTGTGAGACGACTTCAAGGTTAGGTAAGCATAGCCATAACATTCAGGACTTTCTAGGTTTCTGTAAGATATTTACTCTTCATGGAGTTTATTCATGCCTTATTCCTGCTTTGGAGTCATAGATACAGAATACTTTGGTCAGTTTGGAAGGCTAGGTGGGGTTCAAATTCTAAATGGTTCTTCAAGGTTACACTAAAGAATGTCTACTATCTCAAAAAGATGCTGAGACACTTTTGACAGTTGTTTATCAATGGCAAAGTACACAGTGATGTGTTTAAAATACTAATAGCAGCTTTGTATAAATTAACAGTTTGATTGACCAAAAGCTAGAAGATGAGACTGCTGAGATGTTACAGGTTTTTAGGCATGAAATAGTTTGGTTTTAGAGCTACATGGCAAAGGAGAAACGCCCAGGGCATGTGAAAGAATCATAGAATATAACAACAGGAGCTCAGGGAGCAACCAGCAGTGGTTTGTGGAGAGGACATTGGTGCCATGAAGATAAATGGAACCTCCTGAAGGCATTCTTAATTTAAGAAGCTGACTTAAAGTGACTTAAAAGGTCAGTACGTAGTTGGAAATGTATGAATGCAAGAGAGGCAGGCTAGAGATTGGCAATTTCCCTCTTAGTATATAGGGATAAGGGCAGCAGGGAAGGGGAGGTAGAGGTGCCCCAGGGTCATCTGCATGGGACTTTTTTTACCCTAGAACTGCAGAATGTGTGTGTTTTAAAAGTCTGTAGGCCATTCTGATGGACATCTCGGGTTAAAATCCATTCTTTTTAAAGTTAATGGTTGTATAAAGGGAGGGAATGAAGTCTTAATGAGGGAAAGAAGGTAGTCATTTCACAAATACTGAGCATCAGTCATATGCAGGTCATTCTATTAGCAGCTGGAGCTACTATGAGAAAGGAACACAATAGAGATGATCTTTGTCTTGTAGGGACAGTTGACTAACTTACAGTCATGATAAACACTATGAAGGAGAAGTTCAGGGTATCATAAGAATTACAGCAGATAGACCTCATCTGAAGAAATAAAACAGACCTCAAAGATGAAGAAGGAGATGAGGAAAAGCATCTCTTCCACATTCAGAAGTGATTTAAGTTGAAGATGGATGGGGAGAGTTCATCTAGTATGTGGGCATTGGGCTTCCATATATCCTCCTTTTCCAGAGTAAATGTCCCTCATTGAAGGGTCCTAAAGGATGGAAGGTTGCGAACCTTGGGAACACATGTTTTGTAGTCAGTGAATTGTATAAAGTCCCTGGCAGTAAGTGTTTCCATGCCGTCTTTCTGGATTCTTCTTACCCCAGGAACTTACCTAGCTTCTTCAGTCAGGTGTCATCTTCATGTGAGGTGACCTAATTACTTAAAATTGTAGCTGTACTCCATTGTTTTATTTTCCTCCATAGTGCTTTAATACCATCTGACATACTCCGTATTTCTTAATTGTATATTTGTTTGTCTGCCTCTTCAACTAAATCATAAATTCTGAGGATAGGAACTTTTGAATATTTTTGCTCACTGGTGCATCTCCAGTGCAGAACAGGACCTGGTACTGAATAAATATTTTCGAAATGACTGAATGGATGAAAAGAAATAAGAATAAGAAATAAGAACTATCCCTTAGGAGTATTACCTAAGGGGGACAGTGGAGATAACAAAGGCTTTTTCCGCTTAGGAAAGGAACAGTAGCTATTTGACAGTTTGTCACTAGTGAGGTAAACTGGCAAAGCGAGGGAAACTGAGCATCATTCTAGAAAATGGGAGGACATACAGCACTTAGGTGAAAGGAAAGTAACTCTGGAAATGAAGAAGGACACCTTCTAAGAGTAGAAAGATATTTAGGGTTGATAGGAACTTCTAGCGAATGACTATTGCTTTATATCCTTTTTAATTTTCCAGGTGGAATGCAAGCTTTAGGGCTTCACCTGACAGATCCAAGTCAACGTCTTGTTCAGAACTGTCTTTGGACTCTCAGGAATCTTTCAGATGCTGCAACTAAACAGGTAAACTCTGACTCAACTGGCACCGTGGGAATAGAGTCAAGATGAGTATGTACTTGTACTGACCATCTGATTCTATCTCCATAGGAAGGGATGGAAGGTCTCCTTGGGACTCTTGTTCAGCTTCTGGGTTCAGATGATATAAATGTGGTCACCTGTGCAGCTGGAATTCTTTCTAACCTCACTTGCAATAATTATAAGAACAAGATGATGGTCTGCCAAGTGGGTGGTATAGAGGCTCTTGTGCGTACTGTCCTTCGGGCTGGCGACAGGGAGGACATCACTGAGCCTGCCATCTGTGCCCTTCGCCATCTGACCAGCCGACACCAAGAAGCAGAGATGGCTCAGAATGCAGTTCGCCTTCACTATGGACTCCCAGTTGTGGTTAAGCTCCTACACCCACCATCCCACTGGCCTCTGATAAAGGTACATTGTCAAAGTAGAGTTTACCTTTGTTGCAGAACTGAAAATGAAGCACCTTTAGCTGTTAGATGGCTGTCCAACCATAGTGATCAAATAAATAGGAGTTGTATTCCTTAGTAAGTAGGAAGTATGGCTGCGATGGGGGGGGATTCTGAAATGTTTGTGTAGTCACAGCCCCCTTCAGTTGTTACCAGCAGACTTAGTGTGGTGGGAATTGTTGGCCAAGAAAATGATTTTGTTGAGTTGTATGCCAGTTCTTCCATCTGTTTTTCAGGCTACTGTTGGATTGATTCGAAATCTTGCCCTTTGTCCCGCGAATCATGCTCCTTTGCGTGAGCAGGGTGCCATTCCACGACTAGTCCAGTTGCTTGTTCGCGCACATCAGGACACCCAGCGCCGTACATCCATGGGTGGGACACAGCAGCAATTTGTGGTAGGTGATACCTGGCTATCTAAAAGGAGTGCATAAATCCAAAGGCTCCTGAACTTCTTTCGTTATTGGTCCCCCCATCCCTCTTCCTGAAGGGCTGCTAATGACCCCCCTCACTCAAAAAAACTGGCACATTTCTGTGGCTGCAGAGAAGATAAGGCATAGTGTGGCCCCAGTAATAGTTCCTTGGACACGTCCTCGACATGGTCAGTCTTAAAAAGGTGGGGTTACTGTGGGGTTAGGCGTTTCATGCAGTGTTCTCATTTAATCTACACAAAGGCCCACGTTTTTAAGAAGAGGTAGAGTCCAAGTCTAATTTCAGAGCTGCTTATCCCTTGCCTCATCATGAATTTTAACTATAAATATTTAGCAGTCTGTTTTATTTTTTCTGTGAGGGTTAAACTTTTTTCATAGACCGAAGAATCTAGTATTGATGTTATTTCAGAAATAAGTAGTACTATTTTTGGACTCTTACCCACAATAATCTCAGTCTCAAGCTTTGATATTAAGTTTGAGTCTTAAAAGTAGCATCATTAAAAGTATAAAGACACTTCTGATTTCTCAAGACTTTAAAACCTTACTTAATTAGGTTAGTTTAGAAAACAAAGATGTAGCCTACCAGCCATTGGGAATCTTGTTTTGCTGGTTGCTCTGCGGATGTTACTCACACTGGGCTTTCGCTTTCTTCATTTATTACTGTTTGTATTGGCCCATCTCCATGGGGTGACTTCATAGAATGTTGAGGGGCACTTTTTAAAATCTCTTTTCTAGGAAGAAAGGAGTTTTTGTATACTTGTAAGAACCAAATTATGTATAAAAGCTGCTAAATGTAGCAGAATCATAACCCCTTTTAAAACGCAAATACAGAAACAGGAGAAACAGATGGTACTTGCATATTGCAAACGCTAACTTCCTTCTCCTGTGCATGAGGCTGTCAGCTCAAGTGTCTTGGAAGAGTGAGGAGTGGATTTTCTGCTGGCAACTCTAGTTAGTTTTAGCAGTTGGTGCTAAAACTTGGCAAAGTTTTTACCAAATACATGGAAGATGTACAAAAATAGAGGAGGGATGTAAAAGAGAAACGTTGATTCAGTCTGAGCCTTACTTTCTCATCTTCTCTTTTTATATACCATTTACCCAGAGTAGTTGGTGCCCTCACTGTAGGAAAGTTGCCTTTTGGATTCAGCGCTGTATTGGAAGCTCCGTTGTACTGTGTATGGAGGGGGTGGGAGGTGCTAGTTGGAATTAGTGCTACCAGGAGGCCTCTTTTCAGTGACATTCAACTTAATGGAATCCTCCTTCATTCCTGAACTGATTGCAAGTTATGGGGAACTTCAGGTACATAATGTAAATAACTGTAGTCAAATAACTGTTTCTCAGCACGCAAAGCCTTTCAAGTTCAGAAACCTTACAGAGGGAGAATGCTCTACTTGTTAACCCTGTTTCTTCTGGTAGGAGGGAGTCCGCATGGAAGAAATAGTTGAAGGTTGTACTGGAGCCCTTCACATCCTAGCTCGGGATGTTCACAACCGAATTGTCATCAGAGGACTAAATACCATTCCATTGTTTGTGCAGGTATGTTGGTTTTAAGTGAAGTGTTCTATGTTTTGTGTCTATAAAATTTCCAGATTGTAATGATTAATAAAATTTCACAACATTAGGGACCAAAATAGGGACCAACATTTTAATTTTATGAAAATTACCTTCATTGTTTTGGTTGGTAGGAGAAACATTGAGACCAGAGCCTCAAGCCGAGGGAGGAGACTTCACATTTCACTTTTACAGGCATCTAGTTTTAGATGGGGAGAGCTGGCCTGGGCTGCCAGGGGCATGGGCCCCAAACCAATTCTGGGGTTTTCCAAATCTCAGATGAATCAGAGTTGCCTCTGCAGAAAAGTTTCATAGCTAAAAAAGTATTTTAGAAATCTAATGCTCTAGAGCATTAAACGCCCTAGGACATAAAATTCAGAGAATATTATTTACAACACTGCGAGTGCCTCTTGCACTCCAAACTGGGAATGTTTGCACCACAGTGGGGTGCTTGCCATGTTTTTAGCTTTAGATTTAATTAGGTTTGCGTTTTCTCCTTAGCTGCTTTATTCTCCCATTGAAAATATCCAAAGAGTAGCTGCAGGGGTCCTCTGTGAACTTGCTCAGGACAAGGAAGCTGCAGAAGCTATTGAAGCTGAGGGAGCCACAGCTCCTCTGACAGAGTTACTTCACTCTAGGAATGAAGGTGTGGGTAAGTAAAAAGGAACCGAAGCTTTTAGCAGATGTGTACACTGAAGTCAGTTTTTCATCAAGAGCCTTTTCCTTGTTTCTCAGCGACGTATGCAGCTGCTGTTTTGTTCCGAATGTCTGAGGACAAGCCACAAGATTACAAGAAACGGCTTTCAGTTGAGCTGACCAGTTCTCTCTTCAGAACGGAGCCAATGGCTTGGAATGAGGTGGGGAAAGTGAGCAGTTATCTGGTGGTTTCCTAGGGCGGGAAAGGCAGCTTGTTCTTTCCTCTCAGAACACTTAGTGCACATTCACGTGCATTGACGGCTTCCCTGGCTGGAGTATTCTTCTCTATGCTGTCTAGCGACTGCTCTGAGGAAGAAATGTAATAGAAGCTTTTAAAGAGCCTATTCAGAATCCTTACAGACAAACTGTGCTCTTAAAATGACAGTTCCCAAGAAAGATGAAAAATGTTACCAGATTAAAGATTGTTCAGAAGGGTGTAAGGAAAGGGACAGGGTTAAACACTGTTAGAAGTCAGTTTATCCTGTCTCTACTAAAAATACAAAAAATTAGCTGGGCATGGTGGCACGTGCCTGTAATCCCAGCTACTCAGGAGGCTGAGGCAGGAGAATTGCCTGAACCCAGGAGGTGGAGGTTGCGGTGAGCCGAGATCGCGCCATTGCACTCCAGCCTGGGTAACAAGAGCGAAACTCCGTCTCAAAAAAAAAAATCCGTTTATCAGTATCTTTTACTAAACTTTAATGAAACTTTTTACTTGAATTTCTGCTATGGATCTGTCTTCAGTATTTGTCCTCCATAGGGGTGCTGACTGAAACATTGTTTCTAATAAAACCAGAACCACCTGGAAGTTTGTTTTATCCACTCTACAGTGATCAGTGATGGTACAAGTCCTAGTCATACAGTGGATTATATTTGTTGAGTGGAGAGAGATTGTTAGGTTTAAAACGATGCAGCTCTTAAGGCCAGGAGTTTTAAGACCAGCCTGGGCAACAGAGTAAAACCCCATCTCTACAAAAAACTTAAAAATTAGTTGTGTATGGAGATGGATACCTATAGTCCTAGCCACAGTGGAGGCTGGAGCAGAAGGATCTCTTGAACCCAGGGGTTAAGAGGCTGCCCTCAGTGACAGAGCCAGACTCCAACTCAAAAAAAAAAAAAATGCAGAGCAAATTACCAGTGACTAGTGTCACTTGGGTTTTTAATACATCTTATTAACATGTTCCTATATTATATATAATATATACTTGTTGAAATATCAAGTCAGTATTTTTAATATGAGGTGCAAAGAGAAAAAATGTATCTTTGAGGGGTGGAGTTTTGAAGAACTTCATTTTCTAAGCATGTCTGTAATGTTGGAGTTACTTGTTCCTTTTACAATCTGAAAGTATGCTTCAAAAAAAATGAGAGTGTACTTTTACTTTCTATTCTTCCTTGCCTTGTGCCTGTTTATCTAGACTGCTGATCTTGGACTTGATATTGGTGCCCAGGGAGAACCCCTTGGATATCGCCAGGATGGTATGTGCCTCATATTTCTTAACTCCAGATCAAGCTAAAGTTCTAAAACCTTATCAGAAGAGCCACTTTGCTCATCTGGGAAACCAGTGTTGGCAGAAAAGTAGTGGCTTCCATTAAAAGCAGTTCCTAAATTCCACAGTCAGCAACAGTATCTCTAATGGAGCACAGGGAATGCAGAGGCACACACTGAGCATCAGTAGGGCTACACCACCACCAGAGAAACGCTGCTGCCAGGCCTCTGCCATGCAGGGTGCTGCAGTTTACCTGGTTCTTCATTCTCTTTGGCCAGAGGACTCACAGTACCTTTGTCTACAGCCTACCCAAGGCAGAAAGGCTCCGATTGGGGTTGGGGGTTACATAGTTGCATTATCAGGGTTTTCTTGAAAAGTTCATTCAAATCTGGATAATGAACATGGAGGATGGGGTAGACCACTAACAACTATAACTACCTTGGATTTATAACCTCATCTGCTTCTACCTAATTATGAAACCACTAAAGTGCAGGATTCTTGCTGTGACAAATACATGTCAAGCCTGAGGTAAAATTTGTTGAGGTTTAATTGAAATGGTGCCTTGAGCTTTTTTAGGACTTTTGTGGGAGTCACTGATAGATTACACCTGCCAGACCTCAGTATTTATTGTCTTGATCCTCTTCCCATGACTTCTCACTGCCTAGGTGGTCACACACAATTAGATCATTGCTGTTCATCTTTGGGAACCCCAAGTCTGATGGGTAAATGCAGAGTGTTCAGGGTTAGGCTGACGGTGTGACTCGGCCCTGCTGGTGTGCTGCTCGCATAGTCTCATGGGTGGCCCAGCACTGAGTCATTACTTGGCTAAAGAAAGCTATAAGTTGAAAGAGACTAGAAAGCATTGTTTTCCAACAAGTTTGCTGCTAAACTTCGGATGCCCTAACCGCAGTGTTAACGTCTGTGTCTGTTTGTCTCCTCTCTCTGGCCTGTTTTGTTGCCACTCTGCTTCTTCTAGACCCTAGCTATCGTTCTTTTCACTCTGGTGGATATGGCCAGGATGCCTTGGGTATGGACCCCATGATGGAGCATGAGATGGGTGGCCACCACCCTGGTGCTGACTATCCCGTTGATGGGCTGCCAGATCTGGGGCATGCTCAGGACCTCATGGATGGGCTGCCTCCAGGTGACAGCAATCAGCTGGCCTGGTTTGATACTGACCTGTAAATCATCCTTTAGGTAAGAAGTTTTAAAAAGCCAGTTTGGGTGAAATACTTTTACTCTACCTACAGAACTTCAGAAAGACTTGGTTGGTAGGGTGGGAGTGGTTTAGGCTATTTGTAAATCTGCCACAAAAACAGGTATATACTTTGAAAGGAGATGTCTTGGAACATTGGAATGTTCTCAGATTTCTGGTTGTTATGTGATCATGTGTGGAAGTTATTAACTTTAATGTTTTTTGCCACAGCTTTTGCAACTTAATACTCAAATGAGTAACATTTGCTGTTTTAAACATTAATAGCAGCCTTTCTCTCTTTATACAGCTGTATTGTCTGAACTTGCATTGTGATTGGCCTGTAGAGTTGCTGAGAGGGCTCGAGGGGTGGGGCTGGTATCTCAGAAAGTGCCTGACACACTAACCAAGCTGAGTTTCCTATGGGAACAATTGAAGTAAACTTTTTGTTCTGGTCCTTTTTGGTCGAGGAGTAACAATACAAATGGATTTTGGGAGTGACTCAAGAAGTGAAGAATGCACAAGAATGGATCACAAGATGGAATTTATCAAACCCTAGCCTTGCTTGTTAAATTTTTTTTTTTAAACTATATCTGTAATGGTACTGACTTTGCTTGCTTTGAAGTAGCTTTTAATTTTTTTTTGGCAGTAACTTAGTTTTTTAAGTCTCTTGTAGTGTTAAGTTATAGTGAATACTGCTACAGCAATTTCTAATTTTTAAGAATTGAGTAATGGTGTAGAACACTAATTCATAATCACTCTAATTGTAATCTGAATAAAGTGTAACATTGTGTAGCCTTTTTGTATAAAATAGACAAATAGAAAATGGTCCAATTAGTTTCCTTTTTAATATGCTTAAAATAAGCAGGTGGATCTATTTCATGTTTTTGATCAAAAACTTTATTTGGGATATGTATGGGTAGGGTAAATCAGTAAGAGGTGTTATTTGGAACCTTGTTTTGGACAGTTTACCAGTTGCCTTTTATCCCAAAGTTGTTGTAACCTGCTGTGATATGATGCTTCAAGAGAAAATGCGGTTATAAAAAATGGTTCAGAATTAAACTTTTAATTCATTCAATTGTGTCACTTTTTTTTTTTCTTGTCATTAAATGGTTTGTGACAGTGGTTACTTGATCCAACTCAGCTCCATGCTGAGGAAGATACATAGTGAAGTAATTTGTTGTAGTGATAGAGAAGGCAGGCCCTCTCTAGGTGAGATTTGCCAAGTTTCTTTAGCATTTGGCCCTGCATTACATTGCACCCCCCAAAAAAGTGTTTCCACCTTGTACACTGATTAATTCTGGGCTTTTGTGAGAGAAAGCCAGACAGTGTCTATCCCAGTCCCCTTCAGATAATATTTCATTATTACCTAAATGGAACGAAACTAACTACCTGGGTTTGGACTTCAAGCACCTTCACACGAGTGTGACTCACTGGGAGAGGGGAATTCCTTTAGCTCCACTTTGAACTAATAAATAGGTTTAAGTGTTGACATTTATCTGAACATAAACAGAACTAGAATGAGCCTTTCACGCTATCTGCCAGATGGTCCTATCATCCCAGTGGTAGGTCTGACAAGCTTAGTTCATCTCATCTCTTCAAGTAGACCTGTTAAGACCTGTGTTTGGGCTTTTAAAATGTGAAAGTGTTTTGTCTTTAGGGAGAGCTGTTTGATTTACTGTTTTTGATACATTCAGTTCCTTTTTGTTAAAAAATCAGCTTCATCAGAGGAGGACTTTTTGTGACTGCCCTCAGTTTTCAAAAGTAAGTGCTTCATTGTGGTCTAAAATGTAATTAATTAGGGTTTGAAATTAAACATTCACATAGCTGACGAGGTGGTGGGTCTCAGGTTCTGTCTCAGGTGTAATAAACCAAACCAACCAGTATTTCAGGAAGCCTAGAGCTGTTGGGAGGTTAACACAGTGAAGCTCTTTAGTGAATTCAGCTTTTAACATAAAGAGCCATTGCAGGGTGTTTAAAGAACTTTTTAAAAGCAGAAAACATTTTCAGAGCTTTGCTAATTCATTGTATTTTTGAAGTTTAAAAACTTACTGTGCGAGTTGATCCAGTTCAGCAAGGTGGTTCTGGAATTTACTTAAAAGTACTAAAGGTGAATAATAGCCAAGACGCTTAGGAAAAACAGGAGTATTTGCTGCTCCAGCAGCTGTCAATGCCTATAAACTTAATACAAAACTCAAGGTAGGTAACCCTGTTAGAGGAATAGGGATAGAAATAATAGAGATTAATACAGAGTAATACATAGGCACCTAAAGACTTCAGAGACAGCACTGGAGATCAGTGTGGGAAGAGTGACTTTCTCATAAAGATGTGAAACAGCCACTGGAATAAGACAAACCAATACAGAAAAACATCCATGACCAGCAGAAGATTTTAAATAAAGGCAGTATTACTGATTTTTCTTTTGCCTCAACCTCCAGTAAAGCTTGGTAGGGCACAATATGACCATCTACACTGGACACCCATGTGTCCAGCAGTCTGTTCACCCAAGAGACATCGCAGTAAAAAACGACAGCTTCAAACAGTGATGTGTCAGTATGGTACGCGAATCTCTCAAACATAATACTCAACAAAAGCAAGTCACAGACGCGCGCTTTCGGACTCCATTGAGTCACCGATTCAAAAGGAGGGACAAGCTATTTTAGGGAAAATATCCACAGACAAAAGCAAGGAGATGATGAGACGACTAGCAATCACAACAATGGTTACCTGAAAAGCGAGGTGAGGATGCTGGCAAGGCGCCCACCGTTCCTCTTCGTGGTGGGGAAGATGGTGAGGTCGAGTTTGTAGTACTAGAAGTGGTGAGGAGGAAAAGGCAAGGCCTAAATGGAATGCTGCCTACCTGCATTTCCAGGTGCAGGACGTGAAAATGACAAGATGAACATGGTCGTTGAGAAGAGCAGGGCTTCCCAGCGTGAGTTTTCTTTATTCACTTGTGCTGTAGTTACGAGACAGCCTGGGGAATTAAGACATTTGGTCCCATTGCGGCGACCACTATTGAACTAAAGAAGGAAGCTTTTCTATGGTGGAGCAGATGTTAAGCTGTGGGGCTTTGAAATCTGATGATCTGAATCCTTAATGAAAGATCTTCACACTCTTAACTCTTGGTTGCTATAAGAAAAAGATGTGAATTGTGCTGTTTTGTTTATAAAGTGAAGAATGCTGAGTTGATCTGCAGTTCTATTAAGTGAGAACCAGCCTTTCCTTGTCTTAAGCAGATCACTCACCGAAGCGCAATTATGAAATGAAGGGGGCCGCAGGGGCTGGCAGGGGCTGGCAGGGCCGTTCTCCCTTTTTCCGTATATAGAAGCCTCGTTCACGGAATTCTGTATCATGTTCATTCCACCACTTGAGACTGCAGTAAGCACAGAGCGAGGTGACAGGCTTCAGAGTTCAGGTTGTGGGAGAAGGTCAGAGCTCAGAACAGGAACGGGTATGCAGGAAGGCAAAGGAGAAACCCTATCCCTGTGCATTTCCAAGGTAGGTTTTGGCATCAGCAGGGAAATGCCTGTGTGTCCATTAACGTAATTTCCATGATAGACTGAGAGCCACTGTGTGACAAGGCAGTTCTCGGAAGTATCTGAAGTATATTCACAAGTCTGTACAAGGAATTCATTGTGGCCCTAATCAGAGATGGCAACCCAAACACCTACCAAAAGGGGACTAACCACAAAGCAAATTTTGATGCATCTATTTGGTGGACCACACTGCAGTCAAAAGGGAGAAACTGCTCAGCACATAAAGCTTTGTTTTGGTATAAAATGGTCTTCAAAATACTTTATTAAGAGAAAAAGCAAGGGGCAGAGTATACAGCTGCTGACATATGGGTAAAAATGGGTGGGTGCAGAATCTTTCTGTGAGACATAACATAGACCATCCCTGGATACATATCAAAGACCCTGGTGGCGGCCAGGCGCGGTGGCTCAAGCCTGTAATCCCAGCACTTTGGGAGGCCGAGGCGGGTGGATCATGAGGTCAAGAGATCGAGACCATCTTGGTCAACACGGTGAAACCCCGTCTCTACTAAAAATACAAAAAAAAAAAATTAGCTGGGCACGGTGGCGCGTGCCTGTAATCCCAGCTACTCGGGAGGCTGAGGCGGGAGAATTGCCTGATCCCAGGAGGCGGAGGTTGCGGTGAGCCGAGATCGTGCCATTGCACTCCAGCCTGGGTCACAAGAGCGAAACTCCGTCTCAAAAAAATAAATAAATAAAAGACCCTGGTGGCACTGGGCACCTTGCAGGAGGAGACAGAGTGACAGAGAGGCTCTGCCATCTTTCAGGTGTTTTCACCAGGCTTCTGGATTGAATAGTACCATTCAAGTGTAATTATTAATCAAAACACCTAATGAATACATTTGTCCACCGCCTCAACATCACCAAGCCTCTGCTGGGGGAGACCAGAGGCCGGATTTTAAGGGCCAGTTCAAAAGTCCTTGTTCTAGGCCCAGCTTCTTGCTCCCACACACCCCTTCTCAACCCCACCGAAGCTTGAGGCCAAGGCTGCCTAGCTTTGCCTGGTCCCCCCAGCCCCACTCCAGACACTCTCCCACGAGGCCAAGCCTTTCTTGTAGCCTCTTCTCTCCTTTCCTACTAATTGCTACCTTAGCCCCTGTATGTGTTAAGATTTATTCCTACATTGCGTTTTTCTGTTGCCAGGGAAAAAGGGCATCTGCATCAATTGGAGGCAGGAGAGACCAGGGGAGGGAGATTGCTTTCTCATCGCCTGGTCTTAGAGCCTTCGCCACCAGAGCCCCCATTTTCTATCTGGAACACAGGAATGATGGCTGCCCTGTGTTGACAGAACCGACCTGAGAACCTCATTAGCTCATAGGACAAACATGAAAAGAGAAACTGCAAAGAACCGTAAGACTACGTTCTGTTGCTACATTCCACTGGCTCACCTCCTTACACGCCGCGAGTGATGGTCAGCAGCTCTCAGGACACCTGTGAGCAGAGTTACTCCAAATGGTGCTGCACGGTGGGACAGCTCCGTGGGTATCCACACTTGGCTGTAAGTGAAGGCAAAGTCTTGGAACTTTGGATCCGCTGTTAGTGGAGGGAGAGGAGGAAGCCCTGTGTGCAGCCACTCAACTGGGCCTCCTGTGCCCTACTGCTTGTCACCTCCTTTGTCTCTCAACTCTGTGACTTAGTGACACCATCCATCCTTGAAGAGAGCCAGTGCGTAGCAGCCAGTTAGCAGAGAGCCAAGTTTGGTGATGGAAGGGAGGAGAGGGCTAGTAGGTGCCTAGGCCTGGGCCCCTTGCCACTGCCAGAATCCTAAGAGCTGAGGGGTCAGGGACCAGCTCTGCTCTCAGAATGGAGCCACTTAGGAATGTCAAATAGTAAGGTACAGGTCAAGGCGGGGAGCAGGTGGGGACAAGGAAGGGTTACTGCTCTAAGCCGCCCTCTGCGCAGCCGGGCTGCTCATACCCTGACCTCGGAACTCAAAGGGACCTGGGCTGGTGCTTTCCATAGGCACCTTCCTCTAGGACGCAGCCTCACCAGAGTACAAGGCTTGGCATGGACTAGCTTCAGTGACCCGACGCCTTCGGCAGGGCAGTGGCTCTGCTTTCGACCATCATCTCCTTGTCCTCACCTACCCAGATAAGCTTTTCCCCAAATGCAACACGGGGGCTGAGGGCCAGGAGTGGTCCACTGAACAGAATGGTTCTGGAATAGTGAAAGTTTCCTGTCCTATGTTAAACAGCAGACTCTTCCTTGCTCAAGTGAAAAGGGGGAAGAAGGAAGAAGAATCTTCCCTTGCTCTGAAATACCTTGAGAGGACTCCAGACCCAGAACCCCAGGGAAGTTCCCGCAAGAACTAAAGAAGGGAGAAGGCAAAGAAAACAGACCTGAACCTGTTCCTGCATCCAGCAGGCAACATCACTGGGGCTGAGGACCAAGTGTCTGGCTGCTCCATCAGCTACTCCCCGCTCACTCGAAGGCAAGTCCAGCCAGGCCAGGGCCACGTGGGCGCAGACAGCTGGAGATGAGCAGACTGCCGGGGAGGACTTACACAGTGAAGCCTGCTCACCACGGGCAGCGAGTAGGCTCTGCGCGGTCCAGTGAAGCTGCTGGGTCCTGGGTCACGCCCAGAGGACACACTCTCATGTCCCAATTCATCACAGCTTGAGCTTTGGGCTCGTCATCCCAATAGGGGTGACGGTATGGAGTCAGAGTCCGGGACTCAGCCAAGCTATGGGCCTTGGGCAAGTGGAAATGGCTCCTCTGAGTGTTTTCTCATCGATGAAACGTAGAAGGCCTACTTTGCAGGTTGCGCTGGGGATCACATGAGGTAACTGGCATTCCCTTTGATGCGGCTGTGCACAGAACTGTTTTCACTGTAAAGCAGTGAAACTATCTGAACCATAACACAGGGACGATGTCTGCCCTGTGTTCACAGGGCTGCCCGAGAACCTCATTAAGGAACAAGGTGGTGATGAGGATGCCTCTGGCTGGCCTGCAATGAAATGCTTTACAATGGAAACAACAGTCCTGTGCACAGATGCATCCAAGGGAATGCCAAACTGCCCAGATTACTGTGTCACAGAGGCTGGGCTGTTGGTGCAGCATGGCCCCTGAGGGGCAGGAGAGGGGCCACCGATGGGCCGGCATGGCCACTGCCTGGGATCGAATCCATCTGAGCATGTTAGAGAGCAAATCCCCTCAGCAGAAGCACCAGGGCACTGGAATTGGGAAGGGGGTTGGCAGCCACTGATTTAGTCTAGCCTTTTCATTTTGCAGATGGGGAAAATGAGGCCCCAGCAGAGCCAAGGCATGACCTCCACTTACCCATCTATCTGATTGGAGCTGCCTAGGGCCCACCTCTACCTACCCAGTCCAGATTCAAGAATGAGCCTGTCCACTACAGCAGTCCCACAGCATCCACCAAATACTGTCAAGGGCTTGACCGACTCTTACATAGGAGGTTCTAAGGCGTACGTGTGGGGGAACATGAGGCAGGAGCTGGAAAGGTTTTGGGGATACGGGATTAGGTGGCAGAAGCTGAGGAGAATGATTCTACTCTGACGCCATCATCCCATCGGGATGGGCAGACCTTCAGGGAAACCACTGTTCTTGAGCATTTTGCATTCCTTCAGGCAAACTTTTCACTATCTATGCTGGTCAGTGAGTCTTACCCTCCTCCCCAGAGTTCTCAGAATCAGTTTCTCCTGAAATGAACGAAAGCCAGGCAGGTAAAAGGGGAGGAAGACAAGAGGTTCAGAGATGAGCTTCCAAAGGCTTCTCTGAAGCTGGGTGGGAGAGCGTTCCTGCCTGGTCCTGCCCTTCTGCTCTTCCCGGAGGAGAGGGGCTCACAGATGCTGCTGGCAGGCTGAGGACTGTGCTTCTCCTCACTGCCTCCTTACCACAGGCAGTGCCAGCCTTAGACGAGGCCCACCTGGCCCACACACAGGGAAAGAACATTTCTGAGGACAGCTAACAAACCTGGGCTTCCCTGACGCATTCCACAGGAACTGAGGAAGTCTGGGCCCTGGGGATAGTGAGCACTTTGGCCGGCAGGTTTTGGGTTCAGCTGACTTTTATTAGGTCCAAATACAGCTGTGGGGGGATGCGGCAAAGAGGTCTGGGAGCCGACCTCACTTCTGAATCCGAGGGCTGGGGCCACAGGGTGGACTCCTGCTTGGTGGGCTCCTCCTCGGTGCTCTCTCACCTAGTGTCCAACAGCTTGGAGGATTTCCAGGGCCAAGGGAGCCACCATGCTGTTGGGAAGTGAACTGTGAGAAAAACCAAAATAGGAACACTTACAAGGCACCTCTAAGGTAAAATGCCCCCCCTTCAAAGGGACCAGCCTCTTTTGCACCCGAGTATTTGATGGACCAGCCACAGGATGCTCTTGGGAGGCAGAGGCAGGAAAGCCTGGCTCACAGTCCTGGTGGGGCTCAGAACTGGCCATGCCACCACCTCTGAGCTATTTCTGAGTTCCCGGCCCCAGCCACCACACACTGTCTGAGCCACCTCTGCCAGAAACACTGCCACTGAGCTACTGAGCCACTAAGCCGCTGAGCCATAAGCAGCCAGACTCCACCAGGCCTGGGGCCCTCAGTGGGCCTGCCCAGCTCCCGCCTGGAGCAGACTGTGTGTACCAGACCCACTCCACACGTGAAGCCTCCTGCTCCATTGCCCTTTCCAGCCAATCAGCCAGGAGCTTTCTTACTCTTATAAGTGTGACCGTGCAATTAAGAGCTTAAAATGGGAACTTTGTTACCGGAGCAGATTGAGACACGTTTAAACCTATGTGTAGCCACTGTTAGCAAAGGCAAGGCTGACACCAGTGATCCTTGAGGTGTAAACTAGCTTGTGGCACAGTCGACCGCACAGAAATACAGCTGTTACCACACAAATGGTGGGGGCACTGCATAAAAGGCAGGGTGGCAATGGGACGGGCCATGACCAGGAGACCGTGCCATGCATTCCTGCTCCGCGCATCAAAGCCCCTGTGGGACGGCAGGAATCTGTTTGAACTTGGCCCGCCCCTGGCTGATGCAGGCTAGACTAGTGTGGCCATGCTGTCCACCCGCACACAGCAGGCCCAGTGAGGCTGGCAAGGAGGGCAGAAACTGCTGGCAGAGCAGCACCCGAGCTGAGGGCAATGCCATCTGCTCATTCTTGGTCGACAAGAAGCGCCTTTCTGGTTAGGCCATCTGAACGAAGTCCAAACGAGACCACTTTGGAGGAGCAGCTTCCCACCTGACACGAGATCTGCCTGCACAGAACTGAGCGTGGGGGCAGGACAGACCACCAGCCTCACAGAGCACTGAACTTTGACACATTTGGTCCAAATTGGGGTCCAGCATGAGGATATGCTATTTTTGGCTAAAAGGCAGTTGGGGGTCCGTACTGGGAGGCGTCCCACACAGTGCAGGTACCTGCAGAGCGAAAGGGCTCTCTCGAGCTGCTGCCACACTCCACTCCCTGTGCCCTCCTTAGCGTAAGTCTGGGTAGGTGGCTTCATAATGGCATTTTGCACAAGGCCGGTGTCGGATGGCATGTGCTCCTCAAAACAGTCTCGCTGGAGGCCCGCAGGCCAGTCCAGGGAGTCACCGTCCACGCCTTACATGGTAGGGGCTGAGCAAGGTGCAAACGGGCCCTTGACAGCAAAGTCTGTCTCTCCTGCCCCTCACCTCACAGCAAGTCATGACGAACTTACTTCTATGGTCTACACTGAAGAGGAAAGGGGCACGTTAAAAATGATGGTACCCTCCTTCCCCCTCCCTATCCAGGATCAAACGCAAAAGGCTGGTTGCAACTGAGCCTTCTCTGCAAACTCGCCTTCTTAGCCACACTTCAGCCACTTATTTTTCTTCAAATTACTAACAAACCCAAAGTACACCAGGAAGCAGATTTCACAGAAACATGTAGTTCTAAAAACAGAATCTGCCAGGAAACCACAGAAGCATTCCAGGTCCAGCGAAGGTCAGGGACCCCGTAAGAGGCGGGTCCTCCCCAGGTGGGGAAAGGTCCACCGAGCAGCAGGCTCTCTGCAGGCTGGCTGGGACGCTGCTGCTCCTACAGCTTGTAACATGCTCCTGGGTGACAGGCCTATCCGGTCTGTTCTAGACACGCTGACTGTACAGCCACGGGTGGGAGGCTGGCCTGGCCTCATGCTGTCAGCAGCTGGTGTCAAATACTCAGTTCCCTGTGGTGCCTCTGAGCTGCCGGCTGAGGAAGGTGGCCTGGGGCTGCAGAGGAGGCTAAGCTGTCACATCTTCCCCAGCCCTGGTCCTTCGCAAGGCGGTGATGAGGACACCTCTGGCTGGTGCTGATGGGAGCACATGTGCTCAGCCCAGGGCTGCGTTTCTCATGTGTTTCCTTGCTCCTCCCACTTGATCATCCACTCAACCTCCTAGGTGCCTCAACATGGGGCACAGTTTCCACTAGCAGGACTCAGATCCCTGTGTCCCCACCTACCCCACCGTAACTGCGGATTCCCAGTGGGTGGAGTGGTAGAGCTTCCCTTCCCACATGGGGAAGGTGGTGGTTCCTGGTGTGGAGGGGAATGGGTGGGAGGAGCAGAGAAGGGAACGGCTGAGTGTGTTTGCCGATCCGGAGTGACTGCACTGATCTTCCCGACCCACTTACCCACGCCCAGGGGCCAGCCGCTCCAGGGCCTGCAGGAGGCTGTCCGCGTTCTTGAGGGTCTCCAAGTGCTTCTCATTGGAGGTGACCTACAGGCACGGGAGGACGAAGACAGTGGTCAGCTGATGCATCCCCGACTCATGCCCTGTTGGATGGGCACCCAGAGTGTCAGGCCTACATGGTGCTGTGGCTGCCTGAGGCACTGGGGGGTGTCCCCTCAGCTTGTCTGTAACCCCCTGTACCCACCCTTCCCCACAGAGCGCTGCTGACCAAGGGGAGAGAGGCAGGACCCCACCTGGGGAAGGCACAAGGCAGTCTGCTGGGGCAGGAGAAGGCCAGTTCAGGGCAGGGTGCCTCCTGCGGATCTCAGGGAAAGAACCCGGGAACCTGAACTTCCTAGTTAAAGCAAAACCCCGCTGTCTGTGCTGGGATCAGGAGGCCTGACCAGCAGCTGTGAATCTGCTCTGAGCCCAACGTGCTCTTTCACATGGGCAGAAGGGTGCCCAGAAGGTGACTGGGGACCTGGGGGAGAGGCATGAGGAACTCAACCCCAGGAAGTGTGCCCATGCTAATCGCCACAGTCCTGGGAGGAGAACACTTGGGCACCCCTGACTCTGTAGCACCTATTTGCAGAATCATAAACTCTTGGGCCTAGAATAGGCTCAGGTGGGGATTTGTCCAACTCTGGCACCCAGAGACCTCACAATTCAGCCCCTCTGTAAAATGAGTCCATGTCCTGAACAGAGAAGAGAAGGCTGTGATTCTACTAACAGACTTGCTCTTAATTTACCATCACCTCCTATTGTTCGTTAGTTTAACGTTTCTTGTAATAAACACTTGTACGGCACTTCATATTTCAGAAGCCTGCTTCCTGTGTGTTTTCTCAGCTATTCTTCTCAACAGCTGCATTATTGTATCCCTAGATCTGAAGATGCTGAGCATTTTTTTTTTTTTTTTTTGGAGACGGAGTCTCGCCCTGTTGCCCAGGCTGGAGTGCAGTGGCATGATCTCAGCTCACTGCAACCTCTGCCTCTGGGGTTCAAGCGATTCTCCTGCCTCAGCCTCTTGAGTAGCTGGGATTATAGGCATATGCCACCATGCCTGGCTGATTTTTGTATTTTTAGTAGAGACGGGTTTTCACCATGTTGACCAGGCTGGTCTGAAACTCCTGACTTCGTGATCTCCCTACCTTAGCCTCCCAAAGTGCTAGGATTATAGGCGTGAGCCACCGCACCTGGCCTTGAGGCTGAACATTTTTTAACCAATCAATCATGATAGAGAGGTCACGGGGTAACTAACCCTGGACATGAACTCTGGATTACATATGAATGCATTTGCACATACGCTGAGATCCCCTCCCACTTCCTGAGTGTGCCAGCGAACAGCTGCTAGTTCAACTGCTTCAGGTGTGATTTCTGCAAAGATTTACACCTCAGAAGAGCTGCATGTAAATTTGTTCTAAAATTGCACCCAACTTGATGTGTTCAAAAGGTTACTGCTTAAAAATGTCAGCCATAGTTCAGTTACGTCTGAAGTATACACAGACTTGCACTGCAGATCCACTCCACATCAGGGGTCTTCAGCGAAGATTCCCACCTGACTTTTCTCAGAGCTGCCTCAAACAGGTCAGCTGACTGCATCCAGGCTCACTGCCCCGGCATGGTCCGGTCCCGCCATGAGCCTCTGTGCAGAGGCTGCGCTCCAGGGAGATCACCCACACGTTGCAAACCCATGGCTAGACTACTTCCAGCCACAAGGCTGGTTAGAAGGTGCAAAGAGAAAACTACCGTGACAGTCACGTGATCAAGGGAAGAGCCCAAAACGTATCATGTGCAACTGACGTAAATACAGGCATAAACAAAGCCAACTGAGAAATATGTGGTTTGGCCAATTACCTGACTCTTCTTAACAACAGCTGCCGGGCACCGGGGCTTACGCCTGTAATCCCAGCACTTTGGGAGGCTGAGGCAGGTGGATCACAAGGTCAGGAGATCAAGACCGTCCTGGCCAACATGATGAAACCCCATCTCTACTGAAAATACAAAATTAGCCAGGCGTGGTGGCATGTGCCTGTAGTCCCAGCTACTCAGGAGGCTAAGGCAGGAGAATTGCTTGAACCTGGGAGATGAAGGTTTCAGTAAGCCAAAATCACACCATTGCATTCCAGCCGGAGCAAAAGCATGAGACTCCATCTCAAAAAAAAAAAAAAAAAAAAAAAAAAAAAAAAAAAAAAAAAAATTTAAAGTCCTCACTAGATGGACTCAAGAGCAGAATGGAGACAGCAAGAGGAATGAGTCGTCGGTGAACTGGAAGATAAATCAGTAGAAATTATCCAATCTCAGCACCAGAGATTAAAAAAAAAAAAAAAAGACTGAACACAAATGAACAGCACTTCAGGGACCTATGAGACCATAACAAGAAGTTTGTACCACTGGAGTTCCAGAATGAGAGGACAGAGATTAACTAAAACGAAAGAAATCTACAGATTCAAGAAACAGAGTAAACCCCAAACAAGATAAGCCCAAAGACATGTACATCCAAACCCATCAAAATCCAACTTGCCACAGACAAAGCAAAGGAGGCAGAAACAAAATGGATACATCACCTACAGGGTAACAGTAATTTGAATTACTGTGAATTTCTCATCTGAAACTAAGGAAGGCAGAAGATTTTAAGGCGCTAAACGCATGATATACCAAACGAGTTATAAACCTAGAAGATATTCAGAAACGATATCATGGTTTCAAAATGTTATTTAGGAATGAAGGTAAAATACAGACATTCTCAGATAAATGAAAACTAATAGAAGCAGAGCTGCTCTAAAAAAATTTGCTAAAGGAAATTCTTCGGAGAGAAAGGAACTAATCCAGAAGGAAACCTGGGACATCAAGAATGAAGGAAGAGCAACAAAAATGGCAAATGTAACAGGATATTATCTCTCTTTAAAAGCTGTTTGGGGCTATAGAAAAAAATACATATAATGTATTGATGGAGGTTTCAATGTATGTAGATAGAATATATAAGACAGCTGGAACTAAGATGGGGGAGGGCAAAGGAACCTACATGGTGGTAAGGCTTTTATGTTCCATTTGAAGGAGTAAAATATTGTCATATGTAGACTCTGAAAGGTTACATATTTTATAACTCTAACACCAACCACTTTAAAAAAAATTATAAAAAGAGATGTGGTAAAAAGAAAAAACCCACAATAGATAAATTAAAATTTAATATTAAAAATGTTCAAGTAGCTGAAAGAAAGCAGGAAAAGGAAAAGTGAGAAAATAAGACACTGTACCTGATCAGAAATCAAATAGAAAGGTAGACTAAGTCATAACATACCAAGAATTACATTACATGTAAATGGTCTAAATGCAGCAAGGAAGAAAGTTCCTGGATGATTTTTAGAAATGACCCAACCACATACTGTCTGTAAGCATCCTAATTCAAATATAATGAGTAGTGGTTTAAAGCAAGCGGATGAAAAACAATAGCACGTACACATTAATCGAAAGCAAGCTCCAGCATCTACAGTAATGTACGGCAAAGTACACCTCACAGCACAGAAAATAACCAGGGATGGATTCTGATTAAAGGGTTTTATAACCAAGTAGACATAACAAGAAACGTGTATACATCTAACAAAAGAAATTACACATACACAAAGCAAAAACAGATACAACTGAAAAGAAAAACAGACAAATCCACAATCATAGTTGGAAATTTCAAAACTCCTCTCATGACAAGAAATAGGATGCGGAGACAAAAATCAGCAAAGATGCAGAAGAACCAAGGGACCCCATCTGCCACCTGCGTCCTGTTGATACATATAGATTACTGACCCCGTCAACAACAGCATTCATTGTTCATATTGCAAGAATCCGGGAATACTTAACAATGTATACAGTATTCCATGTCAAAAAACATACCTTAACACATTAACACATGTAAAACAATATATTATCTGACCATAATGGAATTAAACTGGAAATTAATAACCAAGATAACAGGAATATTTATAGTCACTTGGAATTAAACAGCACACTCCTAAATAATCCAGGGGTTAAAGAGGACATTCCAATAAAAATTAGAAAATAATCTTAGCTGAATGAAAATGACCTTGATACAACATGTCAACATCTGGAAGGGGCTAAAGCAGGGCTTAGAGGGAAATTTATAGTACTAAATACTTATTTTAGGAAAAAAGAAATGTTCCAAATCCGTAATTTAAGGTTCTACATCAAGAAACTAGGAAAAAAGGGCTGGGCGCAGTGGCTCATGCCTGTAATCCCAGCACTTTGGGAGGCCAAGGAGGGCAGATCATTTGAGGTCAGGAGATTGAGACCAGCCTGGCCAACATGGTGAAACCCTGTCTCTTCTAAAAATACAAAAACTAGCCAGGTGTGGTGGCGGGCACCTGTAATCCCAGCTACTCAGGAGGCTGAGGCAGGAGAATTGGTTGAACCCGGGAGGCAGAGGTTGCAGTGAGTGGAGATTGTGCCACTGCACTCCAGCCTGGGCAATAGAGTGAGACTCCATCTCAAAAAAAAAAAAAAAAAAAAGAAAGAAGCTAGGAAACAAGAAGCAAAACAAATGCAAACTGGGAAGAAATCAAGAGGACTGTGGTAAATGTAGGCCCTCAAATATAAATTCTTACATTAAATGTGGATTTACTAAATGCTCCAAGTAAAAAATTAACATTTCAAGCTTTATATAAACAAAATAAAATACATCTCATATATAATTACATGCATCTATAACATATAATTATAGCTATATACACACATAAGTATCTACAACACTATATGTTATATATATAAATATATAGAGATATTTATATCTCTATATATTTATATATATATATTACTTGTGAGAAACATATTTTAAATATAAGGGCACTGAGTCCAGGTGTGGGGGCTCACGTCTGTAATCCCAGCACTCTGGGAGGCTGAGGCAGGCAGATCACCTGAGGTCAGGAGTTTGAGACCAGCCTGCCTAACATGGGGAAACCCCGTTTCTAATAACAATACAAAAAATTAGCCAGGTGTGGTGGCACATGCCTGTAATCCCAGCTATTTAGGAGGCTGAGGCAGGAGAAGCACTTGAACCCGAGAGGCTGCAGTGAGCCAAGATTGCACCAGTGCACTTCAGCTTGGGTAACAAGAGTGAAACTCCATCTCAAAAAATAAAAATGAAAAATATATAAAAATTATATATATAATTTTTAATATAATATATATATATATATATCACCAAACGGTTGAAGGTTAAAGAATGGAAAAAGAGATGACATGCTAACAGTAACCCAAGAAGGCTGGCATAGCTAACACCAGATAAAGCAGACTCTAAGGCAGTCATCATCATGAGAGATAAGGAAGGATATTTCATATTTATAAGGAAATAAATTGGCCAGGAAGATACAGCAATTCTAAATTTCTGTGCTCATAATCACAGCCTCAAAATGCATCAAACAAACTAATGACAGAATCAAAGTGAGAACTGGATAAACCCACAATCGCGTGGAGACAGTTTTCATTCTCTTCCAGCAACGTGCGTACAAAAAGCAGAGGGAGGCTGAGGTCCTACACAACGCGACTGAAGAACTGTCCTAGCTGACATGCATAAACAATTCACCTAGAAGCTGCACAACATATACTCTTTTCAAGTGCAGATGGGAACTTTCCAAAATATACCATCTGCTGGGTCGTAACGCAAGTTCTGACAAATTTCAAATCTGATAAAATATGTCAATATTTTAAACAACTCAAAATAAACAATTTCAAATCTGATAAAGTATGTTAGCATCTGTATGATAAACTATAAAATGCTGATGAAAGGAAATAAAGAAATGGCTATACTATGTTCAAGGATCAGAAGGCTGAATAAAGATTTCTCCCAAAATATAGGTCAAATGAAATTCCTACCAAAATATCAGCAGGAATCTTTTTAATGTGGAACAACTAAGTCTATTACTTCTTGGCCTCTGGCTAAGATCAAGTGAAGAATAACTGACTACAAAACTTTCGTGGAAAGGCAAAGGAGCCCAAAGAGCTAAAATAATTTTGAAAGAGCAGAATAAGTCTAAGGAGCCATACTGCCCAACCTTGAGAGGTCCTGCATGATCACGGCAACCCTGACAGTGTGTATTGGCAGAAGGCCAGACCCAGGCAATGGAATAGACAAGGGAGCCCAGAAACAGAACTGCACAAATATTGTTAAAATTTTGACAAAGGTGCAAGGTAAATTCAAGGAGGGAAGAACAGTGTTTTGAACAAGCAGTGCTAGAACAAATGGATTTGCACATACGGGTACACCTCAACCTAGACACGTTTTACATCTTATGTAAAATGTAATTTTAAATGGATGACGGATCTAAATATAAAATGTAAAACCTAGACAACTTCTAGAAGAAAACTCAGAAGAAATTCTGTGACCTTGGGTTTGGTGATGAGTTTTTAACATAAAAACATGATCCCGTAATTATAAATTGGACTTTATCAATATTAAAAACTTTATTTTTTGAAAACACTGATAAGATGATGAAAAGATAAACCACAGACCTGGAGAAAATATTTACTACTTACATATCTGATAAAGGACTTACATCAAGAACATGAAAGTAACTCTTTAAAAAAAATTCTTTTTTTTTTTTTTTAACAGGGTCTCACTCTGTTGCCCAGGCTGGAGTGCAGCAGTCACAGCTCATTGCAGCCTCATACTCCTGGGCTCAAGTGGTCTTCTTGCCTTGGCCTCTCGATTCTCACCTTGGCTGGGATTACAGATGTGAGCCACCATGCCTGGCCAAAAAGAACTCTTCACATTCAATATTAAGAGGACAAGCAGCCTAGTTTTTAAAATGAGTCAAAAATCTGAATAGACACATCACCAAGGAAGACATACGGGTGGCAAATGAGAAAAGGTAACTCAACATTGTCTGTCACTAGGGAAATGCGCACTGAAACTGTTGCACTGCATACCTATTAGAATGACTGAAATGCATAAAACTGACAGTGACAATGTTCCTAGGCATGCAGAGTAATAGCCATTCTCATTTACTGCTGGTGTGAATGCAAAATGGAACGGGGCTTTGGAAGATAATGTGGCAATTTCTTATAAAACTACACATACGGGCCGGGCTCAGTGGCTAACACCTGTAATCCCGACAGTTTGGGAGGCTAAGGCTGGTGAATCACTTCAGCCCAAGAGTTCAAGACCAGCCCAGCAACAAAGTGAGACCTTGTTGCTACAAAAAAAATAAGTAAGGCCAGGCACGATGACTCACACCTGTAATCCCAGCACTTTGGGAGGCTGAGGTGGGCGGATCACCTAAGATCAGGAGTTCGAGACCAATCTGGCCAACATGGTGAAACCCCATCTCTACTAAAAATATAAAACTTAGCTGGGCAGGGTCCAGCTATTCAGGAATCGCTTGAGCCTGGAAGGTAGAGGTGGCCATGAGCCAAAATTGCGCCACTGCACTCCAGCCTGGACAACAGAGTGAGACTTAATCTCTAAATAGATAAATAAATAATAATTAGCTGGGTGTGGTGGTGTAGACCTGTGGTCCCAGCCACTCGGGAGGCTGAACTGGGAGTATCGCTTGAGCCTGGGAGGTCAAGGCTTCAGTGAGACTTGATCAAGCCACTCACCCCAGTCTGGGTGACAGAGCAAGACCATGTCTCAAAAAAAAAAAATTAAACATAGTCCTATCATATGGCCAAACAATTGCACTCTTGGATATTTATCCCAGTGAACTGAAAATTTATGTCCACACAAAAACCTGTATTCAAAATCCTTCACGCTTTCGTTCATAAGCACTAAAATGTAGATGGAACCACGCTGTCCTTCCACAGTGAAATGGAAAAGCAAGGAAGCCATGCGCGCATCGCTTGGAGATAATCAGATCGGCAGAGTCTGGGTTGGCTTTTAGAATGAGATATTAGTAAAAATAAGTCTGAGTACTTTTTGAAAAAATTATGTGACCTTCGGTTTGGTGATGAATTTGCTAAATTATCGTAAACCATGACACCAAATCATTTCCTATAGCTGGTAATCCCCATGATATGAGGATTTCAAGTGGCTCTGAAATGAATGATCCTTGGGAGGGGGCTTCCGTCTCCCAGAGTTGAGTGTCCTCTTAGGCCACGGAAGGTTACAAATTGAGATGGGAACCAGCCTTCTTTTAGAAACACAGATTCCACTGTATCTTCCAGACTACGTGGCCTTGAAACTTCTATTTTCTCAGTACTTACATTTTCTTCAAAAACCAAATTATGGGTCTACTCAAAAGTCATCCCGCCTACTCCTCTTACAGCTACCTAAGCAGATAATATTCTGGGCAAACTGAAACCCTCAAAGAAATCTCTCCATTCTGAAGGAATTAGGAGTAAATGTGACCCTTGTCCACCGTGGTGCTGAATTCATGACTAAGAGACTGTTGGAGAGCTTATCCTGGCTGTGGTTACAGAAGTCAAGAAAAAGTACTGCAGGGACTCAGGGAAGAAAACAACGCGAAGTGTGCAAGCACAATACCTTCTACCCGAAATTACTGTCTGCGTTACTCGCAGTCGGTCAGCCAAGAGAGGCGAACTGAATTTTATTTTGCAATCATGTACTATAGCAGAGGTTCCAGGACCTCTGAGTCCATGAGTGGATTTCATATTTCAAAACATCGAATAGCAGCATCCATTTCCTGGGAACAGTCACGCCGGCCTCACATTTCTCCACTTGATGATGAAAATATATCAGCCAAGTCTGGAGTGCTAGTCCTTATCTCATGCTGCTAAGACATCTGCCTGGTAACTAAATGGCTAAAATCAATCAAAATGGAAACATGAATTATACTAAATATAGAAAGTTCACCTGGTAGACAGGTATTGTTCAAAATATGGGTCTTTAAAGGAAAAATCATAAAAGAATTTGCAATTTGAGCTTAGAATGAAGATAAACTTGGAAAGACAATTCCTGTATATCTGTTGAAAATCTATATATACGTACATACATATATAATCAGTTAACACACTTTTTGTAAATACATAATTTTATGCACCCTCTGCTACGGTCACTTTAACATGGCGCTGTGTCAATCCAGCATTCGCCCACAAATTGAAAGGAGATGTTAGTGTCCCGCAGAGTCATCTTCACATTCTCCTCCAGGCTCAGGAATCGTAAGGTAGTGGCCTTATACACAACACCCCGCGTTACAGAGTCTGGGCTGCTCTTCTCTGGATTTCCGCTTCCCCAAATGCAGACTAGCAAGTGGAGTCATCGTATACCCCCGATAGTGGCAGAAGCCTGCAGTTGGCAGCCTCTTCAGTTCACAGGAGAGGTCGAGAGAACAGAGAAAACAATGGTGTGCCCAAGGCAAATCGGCCAGTGAGGGACAAAGCCAGGCCCGGTGCTGATTGAAGGCCTTAAAAAACACTCACACCAGAATTCTCTTCTATTTTCCATAGCCATGGGCGCGTCAGGAATTCATGCTCACCCCACCCTCCTCCTAAAGCTCGTCAGAGGCTCCGGTGCAGGCTTCTGTACCTACACCTGTTTTCTGGAGTGGAGAGGTATGCGGCTGTACTGAGTCAGGTACGGGCAGGTTGCAGGACTTCATGAGTGTGCATAATATGTCTGTATCTGTAGTGATCTTGAATGTGTGTGGCAAAGGGAAGTCAAGTTAACTTCAGCTTTCTAATCATGAGTTCCTCTCAACAGGCCCAGGCAGTGCTGGCAGACAAGAAAGAGCCATCAGGAGATGAAGTGGGAGCAGCGAGACGACCCAGGTGCTTCTTGCTGCTTGTTATTACAGACACACGCTTCACACAGGGGAGGATTATTCTAATTCTGTGGCCCTCAGATCTCATAAATACAAGTAAAAACAAGTGGGTAACTGTGACAACTTTACTTCAGAGAGTTTACATTTAAAATATAACTCTATCCATCCAGCCCCTTCGTTCTGTTCTCTTAGTGTACTTTGCCTCCTCTTCAGCTGGGTTTTCAGGCCACTTCAAAGCCTTATCCCAACTGCCCGTGGAGACAGGCATCCCCTTGCCACCTGACACCAGGAGGGAGTCTGGAGGAGAATCTCTCATGGGTGTGATGCAATCTGGCAGGCCCGCCTTCACTTTCTCCCTGGCGTTGCGGTGTGCATTCTGGGTCCTTCCAGAAACGTCTTGAGCTGCTGCCAGGGTCTCACCTTTCGTATTCAGATTAAAGCAAGACTGTATTAGCACATCTTGCTCTGCGTCCAGGCCCATACGCTCAGTGCGTCTTCCATGTAGTGCTCAGTGCACTGAGACTGGATGGAGCGACTGTCATACATGGCCTTCAGCTGCCTCACAGCCTCTGTGCCTTCCCTGGAGTCCATTCAGAAACTATGTGCCTCAGCAAAAGCAGGTGAGGCCCGTTCTGTCCAGGGTTAGTGAGCAGAGGGGATGGTCTGAAAGAGATCAAGAGGTGTCCCTAAGGATGCCCATCAGTGCATCTGCTGATCACCAAGGGTAAGGGGGTAACAGCTGGAGCTCAAAGGAAGAGGCAGAGCCTTACAGAAGAGGTGGACCCAGTCACAAAGCCTTGCTCACCTAGATTTAACCCAGTTCCCCATGAATGAGCTTCTCTGGAGGGTGACGGAGACATTGCACTAAACGCCTGGAGCGGTGCTGGAGCATAAGCAGCACCACGTTTCTGTCCAGGAGGCCTGCAACGTGAGGCAGCCCTTCACTGTCGGCATTAGCTCACCGGGAGGCCCCCAGCGTACTGAGGCCTGCAACGTGAGGCAGCCCTTCACTGTCGGCATTAGCTCACCGGGAGGCCCCCAGCGTACTGAGGCCTGAGGAAGTGCTGGCATCAGGAATATCGTGATTCCTCGAGGTGAAGGAAGCTGGGAGAGGAGAGGAGGAAAATGGCAGGTAACCTCTGTTCGACAGCACCCATGAGTCTCCACGGGGTGTACTCCAGACAAGCCAGGTGGGAGGGGGGTCTGCCAGGGCATTAGGAGATATGTGGGGGCAAAGTTGACAAAACCCAGATTTCAGGTAGGAGCCACTGGGCTTCACTTTTACCTATAGGATTAAATGAGTCAAAAAGCCCTGGAGTAAAAAATGGCTTGAGATTGGCGGCAAGAAAGGAAGCTACCATCCCTGAGCATCTGCTATATTCGGGGAGTTACGCGCTTTCCAACATTTTATTTTCCTTTTGACAACTTGAAAAACAAGTATCAACTATGCTCACTTTACAGAGGAGGAAATGAGGGCCGGGCGGGCTCAGCAGCAGAGGCAGTGCCTTGGTGGAGATGTGAGCCAGCAGGTGGCTGCTGGGGTGGGCGTGGGGTAAGCCACGCATTGAGGACCCTCTCTTGTAGGAATAAATGCTGAAGGAGACCCATTCTGAGGGAACGGGTCCGCCTCATTCACCACATGGAAACAGAACTCCCGAGATTGCTGACGGAAACAAAGTAACTCAGGCACTCTTCGAAGAGGAGGAGAAAAGGAGCTTCCAAAATGGGCAACAGGATTCCACAGTCTCAGATCTGGAAGGAGCTGGGTTAATTGACAGTTGTTAGCGATCTCTTCCACGATTCTATTAGACGAGCCTTTTATCTTTCGGTAAGTTTGAAGATACGGTGGACCTGTCGTCTCTGTGAGTGAAGTCTTCAGCCTCCCCTGAAACTCATGTTTCAGCTGTTAGTCAACAGTCGGTCAGTTGCTGCCAGCCATGATTTCTGCCCTTAATAGCACGCTCTACTGAGTAGACACCTCTGCGGCAGTGAATCCACAGCGGGGAAGGGAGACTGGGACAGGGCACAGGGCTGGGCCTCCTACTGATCGCCACGGGCCTCAGAGAAACCACCACGAACTCCAGAGGCATCAAGCTGGGATTTATAAGGCAGGACAGAAGGCCTCAGGGATGCTGGGACACAAGAGGTCCAGGTGGCCAGGCCTTGAGAGCGGAGGCAGGGCCGACACTGCAGAATTCTCAGCCTCAGTCAGGAGGGCAGGTGAGGGACCATCTCAGACCCAGGCCACAGGGGGCCAATGTGTGAACCCGAGGCGGTCAGCTCTGAGAATGACGTGCGTGCTTCCTGGGACGGGGTCAGCCACCTCTGTGAGATGCACCCTCACCTCGGCCTCCTGCTGAGCACGAGTCAGAGCCAGGCTGAGCGCGGCTGAGCACCCACTGGAACAGCCGATGGCACCACGCAAGCTCGGTCACTGGCTCTGTCCTCCAAACTTCCTTGTGCTTCTGTGGCTCTCTAATGAAACATTAGGGGCCGCCGAAATTCCTTCAACTTGACAAAATTAGGAGGAAAATAATATGGAAAGGAAAATTAAAGCACATCTGGTTTACATTATTAAAGCCGTCAGGTATCCATTAATCAAAATTTAGGCCTGCCGTTGACTGCCGGACAGCTGAAAATGCCCATGCTGACTGTTATTCTTGTCAAGGGACTTCATCAAATTACCAACTCCGTTTGGAGACATTTCACAATGA
The DNA here is from genome assembly GCF_049354715.1 of Callithrix jacchus. Classification (NCBI taxonomy): domain Eukaryota; kingdom Metazoa; phylum Chordata; class Mammalia; order Primates; family Cebidae; genus Callithrix; species Callithrix jacchus. The sequence continues at coordinate 79,058,654 of NC_133518.1, forward strand.
CCGTTTTGAGAGAACGAACAGCCCCTCTGCCAGACCTCACCCGTCCCCCCTTAAAGGCTGGGATGAAGCTTTGAGACTCTGGCTCCAGAAGGGAAGGGAATCATCATGAAGCCTGCGGGTTTTTACCTCACAGAGACAGGTCAGCTGACCCAAAAGCAACCGTTCTGCACAGCTTGGTGGTGACAAGTATCTCCGTGTGTGGTGGGGTTGGAAGGCTCCCAGGAGGCGCCTGCTGGCCCACACCCCCCGCTCTGGGTGAATCAGAGGACCACACAGGACCCAGCAGAACCTGTCTGCACAGGAAATAACTTCCTGGCTAAGTGTCAAATCAGCCTTGAGATAAAATTAACTGAAGCAAGGTCTCCCAGGCCTCCAAGGGCACCATCAAAGAGCCGGGATGTTCCTCTCTCAAAGGGTCTGACAGGCTGAGTGGATCAACCTCCTCTGGCCTCTGCTCCTTATCCTTGTGGACAGACCCAGCTGAGGGGGCGGCGGGTACTGGGGGCAGGACAGGGTTGGGGCCCTGGGCTCAGAGGAGCTGTGACCGCCGTGTAGCAGTCACTCCGCTGGGCAACCTCGGACACGGGCAGCAGAGCCCTGGTCCAATGAAGTACCTAACGGGTGAAGCTAAGATTCTAGAAAAGCCTCAGGCTGGCTGCAGACTCTGCCTGCACACTCTGCAGAGTAGAGAAGGATGCATGAAGAGAGGCCTCACAGACTCAAGGTCACTGAGACCAAGAGGCCCTCCCTCACAGTCCGGGTGAGCTGCACGGGTAATTCTTAGGCACAGGCTGTTTGGCTGCAAGCAGGCTGGACTTTGTCATTGTTTCTTTGCAGTTTTCTTGATGGCTCATAATACAAGGTTAGGCTTCTTGGAAGCCTAAGAATGTTATCCAAAAAGGCTGTTTTCAGATGGGTTAGAGTATAAAGAGTATAAACAGCTTACAAGTGCTTCATGAACGCCCAGTTCGAATGCAAAGGCATTCTTAGAAGGTTTTCATTGAATACAGGCAGGAAAAGAAATTGAGACCAAGAAAATGATTTCAACAGAGGGGTGAAGAGGGGGCTCCTGTTCTTCCCTCCAACAGCCCCCTTTACTTCCAGGCTCCTCTAAAAAGCACTTTGCTAGGAGTCGACTTACATGGAGCAAGACAATGATGCTGGAGAGCACGGCCAGCTCTGTGGCTTCTAAGTGGAAAATGTCACCCTCTTGCCAGCCACCCACGTGCCAGGTGTGTGTGTGAGTAACTGTGTGTTTGTGGGGGTGGAGGGGTGGGGTTAAGGCTTTTGCTTTCTTTTTAGCTTTTATTTTTCAAAAAAATTTTGAGCTCCGGGATACATGTGCAGAGCATGCATTTCGTTACATAGGTGTACATGTGCCGTGGTGGTCTGCTGCAGCTACTGACCCACCCCCTAAGTCCCCTCCCTTCGCCCACCACCCCCAACAGGCCCCAGTGTGTGATGGTCCCCTCCCTCCGTCCATGTGTTCTCATCTTTCGTCTCCCACTTATGAGTGAGAACATGTGGTGTTTGGTTTTCTGTTCCTGTTAGTTTGCTGAGGATGTTGACTTCCAGCTTCCTCCATGTCCCTGCAAAGGACATGATCTCATTCCTTTTCATGGCTGCATAGTCTTCCATGGTGTATATGTGCCACATTTTCTTTACCCAGTCTATCACTGGTGGGCATCTGGGTTGGTTCCTTGATTTTGCTATTGTACACAGGGCTGCAGTGAACATACGTGTGCATGTGTCTTTATAGTAGAATGATTTCTATTTCTTTGGGTGTATACCCAGTAATGGGATTGCTGGGTCAAACGGTATTTCTGGTTCTAGGTCCTTTAAAACTTACCTTAGACAGACTCTTCACCCTGAAATAGAGGACATGGTGGATGGTAAAAGGTGTGAGCTATGAACACCTTACCACTACAAACTCTGCTGACTCTTAGAACCTAGTTTGACAACAGCCACAGTGGAAAGTCCTGCACGTGACCTTCTCCTGCCCGCACAGATCAGTGTGAGTCCTGCTGCTACTCTGGTGTACAGACGAGGAAACTGCCACCCCAGGAGGCAAAGGGACTAGCCATGGTCTTCCCGACTTCGAATCCTCAATCTCAACCATCAAAGGACACTAAGAATGAAGGAGTCAGGAGCGTAGCTGAGGTGTCTGCCGCATTGAGAGAGCCCGTGACGTCGGAGTCCAGCTGCGGCTGCGCTCCAGCCAATGGCTTCACAGCACAGCTTACTACTTTACGGAGGTAAACTTACTAGTTTACCTCTAACTGGGGGTGACTTTGACCCCCAGGAGACATTTGGCAATGTCTAGAAACACTTTTGGAGGTCACACCTGGGGTTCAGGGGAGGTGGACTGGCATCTAGTAGGTGGAGCCAAAAATGCTGCCATACACTCCATGCTGCACAGGACGGTCCCTATGATAAAGAACTATCTGACTCACAATGTCACTAGTGCTGAGGCTGAGAAACCTTACACTAGGCCATCAGATCCCTGCTGAGTCAGACTGCGTCTCTTCCTCATGTTATACCAGGATACCTTTCTTTGGAAGGTTACTAACCACCCCCTCACCAGACTATACGCCCTTCTTTTCCTCTCTCCTTACGTTGGACTCCCAGACCAGTCTTTCCTCCAACACACAATAAATAATCTTACTTCTGCAGTACTGGGTTGGTGGCTATCACTTGGTGACCTCCTGTCCCAGGGGGAACCTGTACTTCAGGGTCCTTCCGGGCTGCCCAAGGTAGAGAGGCTCTGGCAGACTAGCATTAAATGCCTCATAATCGCTTATGCCTGTAATCCCAACACTTTGGGAGGCCGAGGCAGGTGGATCATTTGCGGTCAGGAGTTCGAGAGCAGCCTGGCCAACATGGCTAAACCCTGTCTCTAATTTTGTAAAAATACAAAAATTAGCTGGGCATGGTAGTATGTGCCAGTAGTCCCAGCTACTCAGGAGGTTGAGGCAGGAGAATTGCTTGAACCCGGGAGGCAGAGGTTGCAGGGAGCTGAGATTGCACCACTGCACTCCAGCCTGGCACCTGGTGATGGAGTGAGACTCTGTCTCAAAAAAAAAAAAAAAAAAAGGTCCTACACTCCATCATCTTCCCAGAAAGTAAAGACGCAGCTCTTCAGATGAAGGCTTTCCACACAGCTGCCACAGGGTCAGCGAGAAGCAGCCTTCGGTTGCAGCTCACAATGGCCAGCCCCTCAGCGGCTCCCTGGACCAAGGGCTCACTGGCCACGCTGACCCAACCAACCGAGAAGAGAGACTGCATAGCCTGACTGACTGGCACACACTTGTCACCAGGTATGACCCACCTGAGAATGTGAAACCAGCTTTATCACACACTCTGAAATCAGCTCCGTATGAGTTTTAGAGCCTAACAGGGTTCTGGCCGAAGATACGTGATGAGCAGGATGATTTTGTGTTCAGGGAATAATCACTCACAAGTGTCCCCTGCAAATGGATAATTCCATCTACCCCATTAACTTCACTACTGATTTTAATGCAAATCCACGAAAGGAATACGGTTCCCAGATGGTAGAAATGTGACACGTTACTCAACATGTCCTCGAACGGGCAATCCTAGAAGCAGAGACCTGGCCTGGGGTAGAATACCAGCTCCAGGAATTGATGGTCCTGTACAAACGCACAGTCTTCCGACACCTGGACGAGGTCGCAGAAGGCAGCACCATCCAAGGGCTCCCTTAACTGAGGGCATCAGGAGGCTACAGTCCATTTCACCCCATTACAAAACGGTGCCACCAATCAATTGCTACCATGACGATATACTTTGGTTCATGATAATGAAACATGACTTAAGGTCATAAGGATTCTAAAACTACTCAGGAGGCTGAGGCAGGAGAATTGCCTGAACCCAGGAGGCGGAGGTTGCGGGGAGCCGAGATCGCGCCATTACACTCCAGCCTGGGTAACAAGAGTGAAACTCCATCTTAAAAAAAAAAAAGAATTCTAAAATTGTTTTTAGGAAATATGACATATAAAGATGCAAACTTGTGAAAAATAAATTATTATACAGATTATCTACAGAAGAGAAGGACCTTCATAGAATCCTTATAAACATTACAATCTCAATAGTACAAACTTAAGTTATCCAAGTTATAAACATTTGGTTTTACCATTTCTTATAAAGTTAAATTACCTAACAGAGAGGTGTACAATAAAGTGCTTGCACGTGACTGGTTAAAGGGTGCTGGGGAAAATCCTTAACTCTTTGGAGACTCATCTTTTTGCTACCCTTAGTACTGTGCGATGACTCTACTCTAGTTTGAAGGTGCAATGAAAATACTATTATCAGTATGAACTGGTAAGTGTGAAAATTATAGAGTGTTTTCTATATAAGTTGGAATATATAGGTATCATATTAGGATAAATACACACGACATAAACGCACATGTACAGCCTAAGATAATTACGAGCAAAGTTGTTAGCTAAAGTTGGAGGTCAAGAGATTACGCAGGGAAAAAAAGCATTCTGCCACACGAAATAAAAAACTACCCGCTCAGACACGAGGCCTGGAGTCCAGAGAAAAGAGGCGGCCATGTGGCACAGTCGGGTGGGGAAGGACACAAAGCCCTCAACAGGAGAGTCTGACAGCGGGGCTGGACAGTCACACTGAGGACTCGGTCCATCATGCCCGACCCAGCTGGGGGCCTGTGATCTTGACGCAAGCCCTGACTGGCCCCACACGCGTCCACGGCTGTCCACTCTTCTCCCCGTAGGCCCGAGAGTTGTCCCGCACATCTGGGGGTTGGTCCTTGGAGTCAGTAAGCTGAAACGAAGACCTCAAGCCCTTTCCCTTTTCTCTCCGTCCCTTTTTTAGTTTTTGTTGTTTTTCTCTGAGTATGTAAGTGATGTGGGAGGAATTACCATTTTAAACTTCAACCTTCTGGATACAAGGTGGCCTTAGAGGCACACACGGTTAGTAGCTGGTAATCGTAAGAGCTAACAAGTATTGAGTGCTTACTGTATGCCATGTACCGTTCTGAGAACTTAGAAATGAGCTCATTTAAGCGTCTGTTAAATACGACTAATATGCCCTCACTGTATATGAGGAGATTGTGGCAGGAAGGTTAAATTTCCAAAGAAATCATTACAAATCTTACATAGAGCAATTAAAATTCAAATCCTGTAAATGACAAAGTCTGAGAACAGAGTATATTTTTTTACTTCTATTTATTCACTCATTCACCGGCGATACTATAATAACCTTTTTTTTCTAAATATAACCATCTTTCTAAATTATTTCTTTAAAGATATACTATTCATACTGTACGTTATTTTACCTACTTGTTGTAGGGCTTATAAAACTGTGATTTCTATAATTTTCTGTGTCTTTCTCATATTCTACTCTGTCTTAATATACTATTTTTGATAGTTTTATTGAAGTTTAACTGACATATATTAAACTATACAATTTGCTAAGTTTGAATATGTGTACAATCGTGAAACCAACACCACATCAAGACAGTGACTGTACCCACCATTCCCAAAGTCTCCTCATGCCCATGTGCACTCCCTCCCTTCTCACCACACCCAACTCCACCTTCTGGGCACCCGCTGATTTACTTGCTGTCATACTACTTTGCATAACCCAAAACTTTATGTAAATGGAATCATGCTGTTTACATTCTTCTGTGGCTTCTCTCACAAACCGTGATGATTTTGAGATCCATCCGTACTAGAGCATGTATCGATCATTCATCTTTGCTGATGAGTAGCACTCTACTGTGTGGATATACCACAGCTTGTCTGATCACCTGTCGACATTTGGATTGCTTCCAGATTTGGGCCATTACAAATAAGGCTCTAGGAACTCTCATAGTTTATACTGAGAACATCATGGGTGTGTAGTTACCATTTCTGATGCTTCTCATTCCTTTGGGCGGAGTGCAGTGACACAATCTTGGCTCACTGCAACCTCTGCCTCTCAGGTTCAAGTGATTCTTGTTCCTCAGCCTCCCAAGTAGCTGGAATTGCAGGCATGTGCCATGTCACCTGGCTAACTTTTGAATTTTTAGTAGAGAAGGCTTTCACCACATTGGCCAGGCTGCTCTTGAACAACTGACCTCAAGTGATCCACCTGCCTTGGCCTCCCAAAGTGCTGGGGTTAAAGGCATGAGCCACTGTGCCCAGTCCCAGATTTTAATTTGGTATCATTTTCCTTCTGCCTGAAGGGCCTCTTGTAGTATCAGTCTGCTGGCAAAAAATCAGTTTACCTTCTGTATATCTGAAAATGTCTTTTGTTGCTTTCAACTTTGAAAGGTTTTTTTTTTTTTTTTTTTTTTTTTGCTGGAAATAAAATTCTAGGTTGACAGTTTCTCCCCCGCTTTGGTAAAGACGCTGCTTCCTTGTATTCCCACCTGCACTGGTTATAAGAATTCGCCATCACCCTTTGTTCCTCCACGTGTAAATCTTCCTGTTCCTCTGGCTCCTTCGAAGATTTTCTCTTTACTACTGGTTTGGAGCAGTTGATTGTGATATGCCTTGGTGTATTTTTCTTTATGTTTTTAGTGCTTGAGGGTCATTGACTATATTGCATCTCTGGGTTTGTAGTTTTCATGAAGTTTAGAAGAATTTAGAGCATCATTCCTTCAAATATTTTTGCGGCCCTCTTCCATCTCCCCTTTTTCACTGACTCCAATCACACATATATTAGGCCACTGAAAGTTATCCAATAGTTATGTTTGTTTATTTCTGTGTTTCATTTTGGATAGCTTCTATACGTTCAAACTCAGTAATTTTTCTTCCACAATGTCTAATCTACTGTTGATGCCATCCCATGTATTTTTCCTCAGGTGTTAGTTTTCATTTCTTAACGTTTTCCTGAGGTCTTTTTTCGTATCTTCCATGTCTCTGGCTAAACTTTTTGAACAAGAGAATCGAGTTATAACTTTTAACATCCTTGCCTGCCCATTCTAACGTCTGTGTCACTTCTGGATTGGCTTTGACAAGCTGTATTTTTCTGCCTCTTTTCATGACTTATAACCTTCGATGCCAGACGTTGTAAAACTTATCTTGCTGGGTGCTTGATATAGTTGCATTCCTAAAAATGTTCTTGGTCTTTGCTTTGAAATACAGTCAAATTACTGGAAACATTTTGTTTTTTTTGAGGTCTTCATTTTGAATCTCCGGCAAATTATCTCCCCTGCTGGGGCAGGACCCTTCTGCGTATTCTACCGTAGGCCCCAGGAACTATAAAGTTTTCTAGTTTGCCTGGTGGGCATGGGCACTATTCCTGGCCCGGGGCCAGCACGGGGCACTGTTCCCTTTAATCCCTTTGGATGGCTCTTTTCCTCACCTCACATACAGGTGCTGAAATACTCAAGGGAAACCATCGTAGATTTCCAAGGTTCCTCTCCAGTACTGTGTACTACTGACCACTAGCTGGCTTGGTCTCTCTGGACTCAGCTCTGTCTCTTCAACTTGGACTCTGCTGGGCCCCAGCTCAGTTCCTCTCTCCTACAGTTTAGATATGATCTGCTTGGTCTCATCAAACCTAACGTTGAAATTTGATCCCCAGAGTGGGGGTGTCGGGAGGTGGGGCCTAGTGGGATGGGTGTTTGGGCAAGGGACCGGATCGCTCATGAATGGCTTGGGGCTATTCTAGCAGTATTGAGTTCTTGCTTTTGCAAGACTAAATTAGTTCTCGCCAGAGTGGACTGGTTCCCGTGACAGTGGGTTTGTTATAAAGCCCCTCAGATTTCCTTCTCTTCACACACATCTGCTTCCTCCTCGACCTTCTATACCATTTCGTGATACAGCACAAAAGCCCTCACCAGAAGGCAGGCCGTGTCCTTGAACCACCTCAGCCTGCACAACCGTGGGCTAAATAAGCCTCCTTTCTTTATACATTACCAAGTCTCAGGTTTTTTTTGTTTTAACAGCAACACAAAATAAACTAAGACACCCCCCCGTACTCTGTGGCCTGTAGACTCTCAAGGCAGTAAGCTGGGGCTGTCACAGGACTCACCCATTTTGTGTGCCATCTCTCAGAGGCCACTCCCTTTCATTGCCTGGTGTCCAGTGTCTCGAAAACCATCGCTTTATGTATTTTTTTCCTTTACTTTTGGCTGTTTTAAGACAGGAGGGTAAAGCTGGGCCCTATTACTCCATCTTGACCAGATACAGAAATTCTCATGTATTAATTTGTGACGCTTACATGTCCAAAATTTATGTAGCCATTTCTCTACTGTTGGATACCTGCGATATTTCCAGGTTTCATTTTTGTGTGTGTGCACTGGTTTGCCACATATTTGAAGGCTGCACAGTAACACAGCCAGCCACTAGTAACTGTTCACTAATAATTCTGTGTGGGAGTGTCTGGGATGCTTGCGCTCTGTGCTGTCCACTTAACTGGCTCTCATACACATCAGTTCAGTCCCAGTGGTAATGTTTTCTTTCAAAACACACAAATTAATCAACTTTTGAAAAAAGGTTCAGGGACAGACTCATGGATTTAAAGATGAGTGGCAACCACAAACCTTAAATTAAATTATTCCTAAGACTATTGTGGCATCAGATACAGCCCAGTTATTGTAGGCACTGGTCTGGAGTATATGGCTATAACTATACTGAACCAGGATAAAATGTGGGGGGTTTGATTTACTAGTTCCCTTAGATTTCTGATATGCCAAACAACCAGAGCAGTCAACCACACTCTTCGGAGCCGTGTTCCAATTTAATATTGCTCCAGTTTGCTGGAAGTTCTCTGAGTCTCGCGTATCTCATGGACTCGTGTACTAAGGACTTCTATTTATGTGGTGGCAGGGAAGATAAAAGGGTATGAGAAAAGATGCCTCCACGACAGCTACCCAACTCTGCTAAGCCTTCGGATTCAGTGCACTGCCTACTAATGACCCTGTGTGGGAATGCCTGAGACATCTGTGTGCTATAGGCTCATATTCCAGTGGGGCCAAAGTACAGGGAACTGGGTTGTCCCACAGTCCTCATGAGAAAGACACAGGCAATCTTGTGGTGCTTGGCAAACACCTCAGAAGTGACTTCCTTATTAATTCCTATAAAGAATGTTGGGACAGTGGCAAGTGTGTCATTTGCTGGTTGGTTGGGCTTTGGTGATCCTCTGGGTCAGCGACCCCTTGCTATGGAGGAAACCTAGAAGTTCTCTTTACCTTCTGCCAAGTTGGAAACAATTTGCTGGTTGCAAAGAACGAAGTTCTACAGCACTTCGTTAAGGGTTACAGTAAAGCATTGGTATGGATTTTGCTTTTGAAAGTATTTGTCTTATTTGACCTGATATTTAGGTGATTTTGAGGCAATCCATTAAGTACATAGAAACAAAACATTAGATCAAAAGATCAAACTTAAAAAGAATGCCTACAAGATCAAAGCCTCTGTTCATCCTCTTCCTGCAGGAGTGTCTAGCAGAGGGAGAAAACATTTCTTTTGAGAAATATCCTTTTCAAAGAAAGATTAGAATCTGGCTTTAAGAGAATGGCCAAAGGGTGGGGAGATAGGGGGTGAAAAACATCAGTCATGGCATTCAGAGCAAGCTTTTCCGGCTACCAGTCCTGACAAGTTGGTATATCCATCAGATGTCTGAATGCTCAGGACAAAACAGCCCAGCTGCCACTGAACTTACGTAGAATCTTTCTAACATTTGCAGAGCCCAAGGTGACACCATCTGCCCAAGAAATGTGCGTCTCTGCCATTCCCTCCAAATAAGACTGACCCAGCTGCTGCTGCCATCCGCGCCCAGGCAGAACAGGTGGTGAATGATCTGTCCTCACTGGACACGGGCTTTGTCTATGGCTGTAGGAAAGATGGAATACCAACACAGAATGGGACATCCATGATGCAGAAGGATGAAGAATTAGCTCCTCTGCCAGCTCTGACTCCAGGTTTCCACGATGACGGAACAGGTAACAGACAGGACTACTGCCGATTTCCAAGGGTACGGCTTAGCATCTCAGAAGAGCAAATGAGCTAGAGAAGATGTGTCTGTGAATGTGAGACATCTGCCACACAATGTGTCTCACACTGTGCAGGTTTCTGGGCACTGACTAGTTAGCTCTTCCATTCTCTCATAGTTACCTAATGATAGAAAGTGTAGAGCACATTTGGCACCCTTACCCCAACTCCAATTTAACAAAAGCCTCCGTTCTTCAGGTCTCTGAGGAATCTCCGTCCTCTGGTTACCTTTCTGGACCTTTGAGCCTCCAGGGCCAACCTTTCACTTCCGATCTTGAGAATCTGTATTCTCGATTTGTCCCAAGACTCAAAGTTTTGGACTCTTCCTTATTCCCTGGCCCATCCAGGTCAAAGCTCCAGCCCTTGCACCCTTCACTTGGCTAAAAGGGGAGGTCAGAGGATAAAAATAGGTGATCAAAAAAGAATAAATTCTCAAAATAGATTGACTGAAAGCAAAACCCTGGAAATGGGTTTTGCAAAATGACATTCTGCAAGGAAGCAACTATGAACAGAACAAAAAAGGAAACAATAAATAGGGTAAATAGTTGCAGCATTTAGCACAGAGGGCTTGGGTGTTTTCCTAGTAAAGAACTCCGGCAAATCAGTAAGTATAAGGTCAACTCACAGAAACTGGGCGAAACATGAAGACAGTAAACTACGTGAAAGAAATTCACATGGCCTTCAGATAGGAATCTGGGCTTAATTTCACAGTAACATACAAATGAAAACTATGCAAGATTAACCAAGAAAAGAAGAGAGAAAATCCAAATAACCACCCTAAGAAACAAAGCGGAGATTTTACAACTGGCACCACTGAAATGCGGAAGGTGATCCAAGGCTACTATGAACACCTTCACGCACCAACTAGAAATCTAGACCAGATAGATGAATTCCTGGGAAAATACAACCCTCCTAAATCAGGAAGAATCCAACACTCTGAACAGACCAGTAATAAGCAGTGAGAATGAAACGGTCATAAAAATGTACCACCAAAAATGTCCAGGACCAGATGGATTCACAGCAGAATTCTATCAGACATTCCAAGAACGGGTATCTATCCTTTTGACATTATTCCACAAGACAGAGAAAGAAGGAACCCTCTCTAATTCATTCTATGAAGCCAGCATCACCCTAATACCAAAACCAGGAAAGGTAATAACAGAAAAGAAAACTGCAGACTGATATTTCTGAAGAACATAGATGCTAAAATCCTTAACAAAACACTAGCTAACCGAACCCAACAACACATCAAAAAGGTAGTCCACCATGATCAAGTGGGTTTCATATGAGGGATGCAGGGATGTTAACATATGCAAGTCAGCAAATGTCATAGACCACATAACAGAATTAAAAATCACATGATCATCTCAACAGATGCAGAAAAAGCATTTGACAAAATCCAGCATCCCTTTATGATTAAAACTGAGCAAAATCAGCAGACAAGGGACATATCTCAATGTAATAAAAGCCATCTATGACAAACCCACCCACGGCCAACATAATACTGAATGGGGAAAGGTTGAAAACATTCCCTCTGAGAACTGGAACAAGACAAGGATGCCCACTCTCCCCATTCCTCTTTAACATAATACTGGAAATAAAGGGCATCCAAGTCAGTAAGGAGGAAGTAAAACCATCACTGTGTGCTGATGATATGATCATCACTTACCTTGAAAACCTGAAAGACTCCAGAAAGCTCCTATAACTGATTTAAAAATAATTCAGCAAAGTTCTGGATTAAAAAACTGCAAAAATCAGTAGCTCTTTTATACACCAACAGTTACCAAGCAGAGAATCGAATCAAGAACTCAACCCCTTTTACCACAGCTGCCAAAAAAGCAAAAAACAAAAACATACGAATATACCTAACCAAGGAGCCAAGAGACCTCTGCAAGGAAAACCACAAAATACTGTTGAAAGAAGCTGCACACAACACAAATGGAGCACGTCCTATGCTCACGGTCATAGATGGGTAGAATCAATATTGTGAAAATGAACTCACTGCCAAAAGCAATCTACAAATTCAACACAATGCTCATCAAAATACCACAGCCATTCTTCACAGAATTAGGAAAAAACAGTTCTAAAATTCATATGGAACCAAAAAAGATCCTGCACAGCCAGAGCAAGACTAAGCAAAAAGAATAGATCTGGAGGCATCACACTACCTTATTTCAAACTATACTATAAAGCCCTCATCACCAAAACAGCATCGTACTGGTTTAAAAATAGGTACATAGGGCTGGGCATGGTGGCTCATGCCTGTAATACCAGCACTTTGGGAGGCCAAGGTGGGCAGATCACAAGGTCAGGAGTTCAAGACCAGCGTGGTACACATAGTAAAACCCCACCTCTACTAAAAATACAAAAATTAGCCGGGCATGATGGCACATGCTTATAATCCTAGCTCCTCAGGAGGCTGAGGCAGGAGAATTGCTTGAACTGGGACCTGAGAGGCAGAGGTTTCAGTGAGCCAAGGTTGTGCCACTGCAGTCCAGCCTGGGCTTCAGAGTGAGACTCTGACTTAAAAAAGGTACATAGACCAGTGGAACAGAAGAGAGAACCCAGAAATAAACCCAATTAATTACAGCCAATGATCTTCAAACAAAGCAAACAAAAACAGGAAGTGGGGAAAGGACACCCTTTCAACAAGTGGTGCCGGATAATTGGTAGCCACAGGTAGAATGAAACTGGATCCTCATCTCTCACCTTACATAAAAATCAATTCGAAATGGATTACGTACTTACACCTAAGACCTGAAACTATAAAAATTCTAGAAGATAACATTAGAGAAAACCCTTCTAGACAGTGGCTTAGGCAAGGACTTCGTGACCAAGGACCCCAAAGCAAAATGCAATCGAAACAAGATAAATAGCTGGGACTTAATTAAACTAAAGAGCTTTTGAACAGCAAAAGGAACAGTCTGCAGAGTGAACAGAAAATTCACCAAGCATGAGAAAATCTTCAAAATCTATACATCTGACAAAGGACTAATACCCAGAACCTACAACACAAATCAGTAAGAAAGAAAAGAAACAGTCCCATCATAAAGTGTGCTAAGGACATGAATAGATACACAAACGGCCAATAAACATGAAAAAAACATTCAACATCACTAGTGATCAGGGAATTGCAATCAAAACCACAGTGTGATAGCAAGAATGGCCATAATCAAAAAGTCAAAAAACAGGAGATGCTGGCGTGGACGCAGTGATGAGGGAACACTTCTGCACTGCTGGTGGGGAGGTAAACGAGCACAGCCGCCCTGGAAAACAGTGTGGAGACTCCTTAAAGAACTGGAAGTAGAACTACCATTTGATCCAGCAATCCCACTACTAGGCATTCACCCCGAGGAAAAGAAGTTATTATCCGAAAAAGATACGTGTCTACGGCAGCACAATTTGCAACTGCAAAACTGTGGAACCAATCCAGATGCCTGTCAATCAATGACCGGATAAAGAAAAGGTGGTGCGTATGTACACGGATGGAATGTTACTCCCCGTAACAAGGAACAAACGGCATTTGGATGGAGCAACCTGAATGAGACTGGAGACTATTATTCTAAGCAAAGTAACTTAGGAAGGGAAGAGCAAACATCGTCGGTTCCCTCTGATACGTGGGAGCTGAGCTATGAGGGCGCAAGGGCATAAGAAAGACACGATGGACTTTGGGGACTTGGGGGGAGGGGGCGAGGGATAAAAGACTACAAATGGGGTGCAGTGTACACTGCTCGGGTGATGGGTGCACCGAAATCTCACAAGTCACCACGAAGAACTGACTCATGTAACCAAACACCACCTGCACCCCAATAACCTATGGAAAAATTCAAAACAATGGCAAAATACCATTTCTACCTAGCTGATGAGCAAACAGCCAAGGAGGAAGTGGGACAGGAAACACGCTGCAATATGCTTAGTGGCTGCCATTTCTGTACAGAGGGGAGGAGAATGAGTATCTAACACTTCCTCGCATATGCATAAAGCATCTCTGGGGTAATACACAAAAAAAGATAATAAAGGCTACCTCCAGGGAGGAGAATATGGTGGCTAGAGACGGGACTGGATCAGAGAGTGTTTATTTTATACTCTCCTCATTGATGGAAGTGAAAGCTGAACTGCTTTCATCAATATCTAGAGAAAGAGTATCTTTGTGGGACCTCGTTTTGATGCATATGCTGATAGGCCAGGCTGAGTGAGGGGCTATTTTATATTCAGAGATTGATATACAGTAATTCCCTTTAATATCATTATGGTGCATCATGATTAGTTTATAAAGGTCTTTCATGCATTACCTTCTTGAATCTTTGTAATCACCCTCTGAGACGGGCATTATTTTAATCTCTATTTTTCAGAGGGAGTGACTGGGGCTCAGAGAGACAGCCAGCTTTTTTTGGCCAGAGAGTCAAGATCCAGAGCCAGGATTTGGCACAAGTTAACGTGGTAGCCACATGAGGTTGCATTTATAGATATGCCCAGCCTAGGACAGATGTGACAAGCCCACCTTATCCCATGGGGAAAAGCAGATGAGGGAGTGGGAACGGCTGGAAAGCTGAAGCGAGGATAGCCAGCAGACGGTGCCTGAGACCTGTCCAGGAGGCCTTCAGGAGGAGGAGGCAGGGCAGTGATGAAAGTAGAACGGCTTCTCCAGGGTCCAGCTGGCATCCTAAACTACAGGCACAACCGTGACCAAGGGAAAAAGGAGGCTGATGCTGGGTGAAGACCCCAGGCCTACATTCAGGAGTGGCACTGGAATACAGATTTTGGGCAATGCTTCCTGCTGAAACCACAGGGTACCTTCCTTCTAGTCCATCCTCAGACCCTCCCAGACTTGGGGCCTGCTCTCCACACACACAGCATTCCTCCCTCCCTCTTACTGTCAAGGTCCCTCTGTAAGACCTTCAGCCTGGGAGAGACAGTTGCTCAGGAAGCAGAGGTTAAACCACTCTCCAGGGGCGTCTGTCATCTTAACTGTGCTTATAGGGACCAGAAGGCTACAAGACCTAGAAGTTCAGACCACGTCGTTCTCAGTGGTTTCATGTCATGATGTGCTGTCCATGCAAACGACCCACCGGCGAGACAGGTGTTGCAGACGGCTGTAATGAGGCCGGTCAGCAATCCTGGCACATCGAAGGGCCTGGCAATAACCCTAGGGGCTTATGGCAGAAACTGGCAAAAATCTCAATGGAAAATGGCAAGATCAGGGTAGGAACTGAATTTGGGGGGCAACAAAAAGAGCAGAGAGAAGGAAAGTTACTGGACAGGCAAGGGGTTCATATAGGCGGAATTCAGTGAGAGTTAGGGACTTTTTTCTTCTAAGAAGGAAGAAGAAAGAAACTTTCTGTTTAACTTAGTGGAAGGAAGGAAAACAGGACTGAGTGGGACTCAATTTCCTGCTAGCTCCAGAATGGAAATGATACGAGGAGAAAAACAGCGCCGCTTCTTCTGTTTTCTGCCCCTGGGGTATGGACTCGGCTGGGAATGGAATATGACGCTTATCTTTATATTGAATTTTCTTGGTCCAAAATTCAGAAACAAAATAAGGCCAAATGGGTCCCCGTGGAGAGAAATTTTGTTGTGTTCCTTTGCTTTGTAAAGAACAGGACAGACAGTTACAACAGATGGAGGATACATTCTTGTCTCCTTTTGAGCACTCTTCAAACAGAGACCTGATTTCCCAGCTAGAGACTTGGGTCTCATGGAAGCTGAGATTTCCTCTCAACCAAATACTCGCAGTGAGAACCTTGCACCCTCCTAGGATGATACTAACATTGGCCAGAGCACACACACAGGAACTAGAGTCACCCTGGAAAGGACTGCACCGAGGACGACGTCAGGTTTGTTCACAAGTACTGTTTACCAAGGTTACACAGGGGACATCTGAGGACAGGGCGGGCATGGCCTGCTTTCATAAACTAGGTTGAAACGTCTTTTGGATCTTGATCCCATGAGCCTGGCTGAATATAATCTGATTGGGTTAAATGTCTTTAGAGTTTCTTTCAGGCTGCTTGAGTCTGAGGCAGGTATGAAAAGAAATGGAGAACACGATTTCTTCTCAAGGATGAGAATGACACTGAAATTCAGTTTGAGTCTAGTTATTCTCTGTATATAGTTTCGCGGAAAACTAAAGCTAATTTCACAAACAGAAAACCTGAAATACAAGTAGATATCTCTGTGCCCATAAAAAAGCCTATCTCCCCCCTTCCCCTTCCTCATAGAAGTCCAGTTTTAAGTACCCACTCCTCGCCCACAAGGCTTGCTCCCAGGAAGATGAGCCCCCCGAGCACCAGGGCAGTTTCTGACCAGTCTGAGCTAAAGCCAGTACAGTGATTCTCAGGAAAGCACCAACCCTAATCTGGTCAAAGATACTTTAGGAAACCTGCGGGTGCCTTCTGGAAAAGGTCTCCATCTCTAAGCCCCAGGCAGGTCGTCTTAGAGAGCCTTTGGAGGTATGTCTTCGTCTGACTCTTCGTATGATGGGTGGAATTGCTGAAAACACCCTGCTAAAGTCCAAAAGAGCAGCACACGTGAAGCGGATGAAAATTCAAGAAAGAAGCCAGGCAGGCGTTGAAACCCCCATACCTCTGGATTCTCTGGGAAACAGAATTTATATTTACTCACTGCTCAAACCAACCTGACATGGTGTTTCTGTTATTTGCTGATGATGTAACTAATAATGAATACATAACCCTAAGAATACTCTGAGGGGCCTTATACCTCCAATGTATCAGCATGTGGCACTCAAGAGAAAGCCTGCCAAACCCACTCGCAGACCTGCCCAGGGGCTGTGTTTCTTGAGAGAAATAACCCACCTTGAAGTACTTCTTTCAATAGCCGAGGTTTCCAGCCTAGTCTAGAAATGTGATGATGGAAGATGGCACACCTTTGGGTCTCACTCTGTTCAGGGTCATGATGGAGCAGGCACGTGGCAGGCCCCACCTCTGCCTGTTGAGCTCCGCAGCACTGAGCGCACACTGTGGGTGGAGGAGGCACTCTCTGCACGCACAGTAGGCATGCAGGAGCTCTCTGTCACAGCACCACAGGAGCGGCAGAGCAGCCAGCAACTCCCACGCCTTTCTGCCTTTTTCTCTGTTCTTTTTCTGTTAGAGCTGTGCCTCATCTTTTAAAATTTTTAGTCAACCTATTTGAATTGCTTTGCTTTATTTTTTATGCTGCTGTTGTTATGCCAATTATAAGCCACATGGTAAAAATGTTCTAAACCCTAGAAGACTTCATGACCAAAACACCAAAAATTGGCAACAAAAGCCAAAATAGACAAATGGGACCTAATGAAACTCCACAGCTTCTGCACAGCAAAAGAAACAATCACCAGAGTGAATCGGCAACCAACAGAATGGGAAAAAATTCTTGCAGTTTACCCATCTGACAAAGGGCTGATATCCAGAATTTATAAAGAACTCAAACAGATTTACAGGAAAAAAACAAGCCCATTCAAAAATAGGCAAAGGACATGAACAGACACTTTACAAAAGACGACACACATGAGGCCAACAAACATATGAAAAAATGCTCATCATCATCACTGGTCATTAGAGAGATGCAAATCAAAACCACATTGAGATACCATCTCATGCCAGTTAGAATGGTGATCATTAAAAAATCCGGAGACAACAGATGCTGGAGAAGATGTGGAGAAATAGGAACACTTTTACACTGTTGGTGGGAGTGTAAATTAGTTCAACCATTGTGGAAGACAGTGTGGCGATTCCTCAAGGACCTAGAAATAGAAATTCCATTTGACCCAGCAATCCCATTACTGGGTATATATCCCAAGGACTATAAATCATTCTACTATAAGGACACATGTACACGAATGTTCATTGCAGCACTGTTTACAATAGCAAAGACCTGGAACCAACCCAAATGCCCATCGATGATAGACTGAATTGGGAAAATGTGGCACATATATACCATGGAATATTATGCAGCAATCAAAAATGATGAGTTCGTGTCGTTTGTAGGGACATGGATGAACCTGGAGAACATCATTCTCAGCAAACTGACACAAGAACAGAAAATGAAATACCGCATATTCTCACTCATAGGCGGGTGATGAAAAATGAGAACACATGGACACAGGGAAGGGAGTACTAAACACTGGGGACTATTGGGGGCAACAGGGGAGGGACAGCGGGGGGTGGGGAGCTGGGGAGGGATAGCCTGGGGAGAAATGCCAAATGTGGGTGAAGGGGAGGAAGGCAGCAAAACACACTGCCATGTGTGTACCTATGCAACTGTCTTGCATGTTCTGCACATGTACCCCAAAACCTAAAATGCAATTTAAAAAAATAAAAATAAAATGTCCTTACTTTCGGAATAACGTGCCATCATGTGAGTGTACTGAACAATTTTAAATTACAGCTATCACTGAGTTTCCTGGCTCAGGTGTTGGCGGGAGGACACGGTGCACTGAGAGGACTGGGACACATGATTAAGACCCCAAGGGCGACTCTGCCTACTCTAAATTCTCCATCAGATTTTACAATCGCCTGGACCCAACACCCACTGACAATTATGATGAACCCTGGAGCATTACTGAAGATATCCACAAAACAGGGTGGGCTCAATATGGTTTTGGTGCCTGATAACACATACTTGATGCTGACAAATGGCTGAGGACACAGTAAAAGCCTGGACAGTGTGCTAGGGCATCCCACAGAGCCTCGGGGTGAAGGTGGCCACGGAGCCCAGGGTGGACAGAGTGGGAGGAACCTCGGGGCCTATTCATCCAACCCGTCTTCTTGGACAGAGGACACTCAGAGCTCAGCACCAGAGGGGAGAAGCCCGAGGAACGGAGCAAGTCAGTCTGATACCAGCAGCTGACCCCAAGCCTGCATCTTCTTATTAGGTCAACCTTATTTATTCTTGAGATGCAGTTCTGCTCTTGTTGCCCAGGCTGGAGTGCAATGGCACCATTTTGGGCGCACTCCAACCTTTGCCTCCTGGGTTCAAGCGATTCTCCTGCCTCAGCCTCCCAAGCAGCTGGGATTACAGGCATCCACCACCCGGCTAATACTGTACTTTTTGTAGAAATGGAGTTTCACCATGTTGGTCAGGCTGGTTTAGAACTTCTGACCTCAAGTGATCTGCCCACCTTGGCCTCCCAAGTGCTGGGATTACAGGCATGAGCCACTGTGCCCGGCCCAACTTTATTTTGGTGTAAGACTGAGTAAGCTTTCTGCCATAAGATATTACAGGGATGCCGATGACGGCAGTGACAGAGGCTGACAGGTAAGTGTACGGAAAGTTTACTGTGACCAGTCACCTTATATGTATTCACTCATTTATAATCATGCAACAAGTAGATGCACAAACTGTTATTACTACCTCCCTTTACCAGATGGGGAAACTGAGATACAGGTTAAAAGTCACTTCCACCAGCTGGAAAGTAGGAGGAGCAGGGATCTGAACCCTCAGTCTGGCTTCAAAGCCCCTGCTCTTACTCTTCAGGTTACACTGCTGCTCTCCTAGGCTTTCGTCCTCTTCTACAGGCTTCCACCCCTCCGTGATCCCCTTTTGGCTCTGTGGTGGTCTGAGTGACTAGCAGGTTTCCACTAGGAAGGGGTTCTGGCTGCGCTCTGTCGCTGAGGCACTTGGCAGCGAGGAGGCAACATTATAAAGAAGGTACCAGGTGTTGACCGGAATCACCTGAACTCCTCTAGGTCACATGCTCCCCGTGGGAAAGGACTGTGGTTCACATATGCTCCTAAGCTGAAGACCAGCTCCTGATACTCAGGACTGTTCTCATCACCCTTCTATGTTCCTGCCTGCATGCAGGACTCCAGAAAACTACACTTCCCTGACTCCCATGCCAGCAGGTTCCTTTCCATTCTGCTGGTGAAATTAATCACATGACATTTGGAAGGTGGGCAAAGAGAGGCTGTTATTCACTGGATGCAATGCAGGCAGTGCCTGGGGATTAGTAATGGCCAGTGTGAGGTTTGCTAATGGCTTCTAGGCCTCCTCCCGGGAATTCCGTAGCATTGGCAAATGGGACTTGTGAGTGTGTATGTGGTTTGCTGTGATCCTTGCAAGTCCCAACTCCTTGAAAACTTGCAGAAGCTTCTGATTTTCACTCTCATCAACATTTCAATCTCCTGTCTTCAATTCCTTCCTGACTGGAATACCGAGAGTAACTTGTCTTCTTCACTAGACATTGATATAAAATGTGTACAGGATTACAGTGCTTTTCATAATAGGAGAGAAAGAGAAAAAAAGAGAGAGAGAAAGAAAGAAAAAAGGGAGGGGGGAAGAGAAATGGAGGGAGGAAGAGAGGGAGGGAGGAAGGAGAGAGAAAGAAGAAAGTAAGGAAGGGGAGGGGAGGGGAGGAAAGGAAGGAAGGAAGAAATGAAAGAAAGGAGAGAGGGAGGGAAAGAAGAAGGAAAAAGGAAGAAAGGGAAGGAAAGATGGAGGGAGGGAGAAAAGAAAAATAGCATAATATTTCCCAAGAGAGGAATGGATAAGCAAACTATTTTGTAATCATGTGATAGAACATTACCTCCAGCAGTTAAAGACTAATCTACATGAGTAAACATAGTTAAGCCTGAAAAACAGAAAGGGACACGAGGGGGCTTGTGGGGTGCTGCAATGATGCCTGACAGGCTGGGTGCTGCTGGCTGCACAGGTGCATTTGCTCATGAACATTTGTCCTGTGGCCACTTGTGATTTTCTCTAGGTATGTCACTTATCAAAAAGTTCACGAATAAACAGCAGCAGCAACAATAACTACTTCTAAGTGGAAGGTGAAGACTGTAACTAATTTGGAAAGGCAAGTCTTTCAACTCACAGCAACACTTTGAGATAGGGATTATTTTCCCACTTAATAAACAGAGACTCAGAAGGATCAAATGACTTGCCAACAATTCCCTGGATTCTTGTCCAAGCCTCTGGGTCCAGGACCTCAGCTTATAACTAATGCCCTCTACTGCAGGTGGATCACCTGAGGTCAGGAGTTCGAGACAAGCCTGGCCAACATGGCAAAGCCCAGTCTTTACTAAAAATACAAAAAAATTAGGTGTGGTGGTGGGCACCTGTAATCCCAGGTACTCAGGAGGCAGGGAGAATTGCTTGAACCCAGGAGGCAGAAGTTGCAGTAAGCTGAGATCGTGCCACTGCATTCCAGCCTGGGTGACAGAGGGTGACTTGTTTTAAAAAAAGAAAAAGAAAAAAAGACTGGGCACGGTGGCGCATGCCTGCAATCCCTACACTTTGGGAGGACAAGGCAGGTGGATCACGAGGTCAGGAGTTCAAGACCACCTTGGCCAAGATGGCAAAATCCTGTCTCTATTAAAAATACAAAAAATAATACAGTGGGCGTGGTGGTGCGCCACTGTAATCCCAGCTACTCGGGAGCCTGAGGCAGGAAAATTGCTTGAACCCAGGTAGTAGAGGTTGCAGTGAGCCAAGACTATGCCACTGCACTCCACCAGCCTGGGCGACAGAGCAAGACTCCATCTCAAAAAAAAAAAAAAAAAAAAATTAACACACCTTGTGGTCCCAGCAATTTCGGAGGCTGAGGCAGGGGAATTGCTTGAACCCAGGAAGTGGAGGTTGAGGTAAGCGGGGATCAGGACACTGCACTCCAGAGAGAGAGACTCCATCGAAAGAAAGAAATAGAAAAAGAAAAGAAAAATAGGACTGATAACCTAAAGAATATAAACAAGGTAGAAATGAATAAAAATAAGGCAAGGAAGGTATCATTCAGGTAACCAAGCCAGGCAACAACTTAAGCTTCACAGGAAAACAATGGTGGGATTGTCACAAGAAAATAAATGTGTACACAAACATACATACAAATAAAAGTTGAAAACAAAGCTGGCAGTATTCCGTGCAAGGTCAAGGTCTGAAGAGAATGAGATTAAAGTCAGGAAGTGGAAAGAGAGGCGAAAGTCATGGTGGCGAAGGTCAGTCCTCCGCTCACTCTGTCACCCGGTGCTGGGCCAGTCACAGACCTTGAGATGCATACGACACAGCCTCACTCTCAAAGACTCACCATCACATAGAGAACGAAACTCCCCAACAACATGCTACAGGCTGTAACATCAGACAGGAGCCTCTGAAGGTCACCTAGTGTCAGGAGCCTGAGCTTTGTAGTCTGACACCCTGGGTTCAACTCTTATCTCCACTGTTTTCTGGCGATATTATTCTCAGCAACATGCAAACTAAACTCCTTTGGCCTTGTTTCCTCAATGGTAAAATAATAGCAGCTCACAGAGCTGCTGACATAATTACACTGGAGACAATGCCTGGCATACAGTAACTTGTTGTCTATTCTTAGCTATTATTTTATATAAAGTGCTATGGAGCCCTATGAAAATGCTAATTTCATCTGCAGTAGGCATGAAAGGCTTCATGGCAAAGGTGACATTCATCTGCATCTTGAAGGATTAGAGGCAGTGTGAAAGGTGGAGAGAAAGCGAAATAACTCTCAGTAAAAAGAACAGTGTGAACCAACATATGAAGCTGTGGAAGACTGTGTGAATTCAGGACCGGAGGGCTGATGTCACTGGTAAAGTCTGCGATGCAGGATGCTGAGAGATGCGTGGAGAGATGCTACTGTCTGAGTGTGTCCTCCAAAATACATGCTGGACACAAGTCTCAGAGCCGCAGTGTCAGGGGGTGGGGCCTAATGGGAGGTCACGTTTAGGCCACAGGGGCTTTGCTTTCGTGGACGGTTTAGTCCTGCTATAGAAGAGCCTGCAGGAGCTGGTCTGCTCTCTTCTGCTCTTCTGCCATGTGAAGACAGAACCTGCTGCCCCTTGGGAGGATGCAGCATTCAAGGTGCCATCTTGGAAGCAGAGACTGGACCCTCACCAGACAATGAACCTGCCCATGCCTTGATCTTGGACTTCCCAATCTACAGAACTAAGATAAATTAATTTCTATTCTTTATAAATTACCTGGTCTGTGGTATTTTTATAGAAACAAATGGACTAAGAACAGATAATTTGGCTTTATGTACCATGTTAAGGAGTCTGCATTTTATTCTATTGGTAGGAGAGAATCATGAGGTTTTCTGAAAAAGAATGTAATCGTATGTGTTTCATAAAAACAATGTGACTTTTGGTTGATGTGGCTGGCAGTAAGGACGTGAAAAGTCCCCCTTTTGTCCACACACTGAACCAAAACATAAAAAAAAAAAAAATGAGGAACAAGGCAAAAATGGCCTCTCTCACTACTCATTTTCAACACTGTACTAAAAAGTATCAGCTAATGCAGTAACAAGAAAAGGAAATAAAAGATCTGTATGAGAAAAACTATAAAAATCTGATGAATAAAATTTAAAAAACTAAATAAATGGAGAGACATTCCATGTGCTCATTGGATAGGGACACTCAATACCATCAAGATGTTGGCTCTTCTCAACTTGATCTATAGCTTCGATGCAATCCCAATCAAAATCCCAGGAGATTATTTTGTGAATGCTGACGAACTGACTCTAAACGTTCTGTGGAGAGATAAAATACCCAGAACAGCCAAGAAGAACAGAGTTGGAGAGCTGACACTTTCCAACTTCAAGACATACCAAAAAGTGACAGTAATCAAAACAGTGTGATACTGGTGAAATAAAGACAAATAGACGAATGGAATAGAATAGAGTGCCCAGAAACAGACCCACATAAACACAGTCAATGGATCTTTGACTTAGAGTAAAGGGAAAATAATGGAGCAAACATAGTCTTTTCAACAAATAGTGCTGGAACAATGGGATAAGCACATGCACAACATGAATGTGGACACGGATCTTTCACTCTTCACAAAAATCAACTCAGAACGAATCAGACTAAATGTAAAATGCAGGACTGTAAAACTCCTAAAAGATAACATAGGAAAAAAAATCTAGACAACGTTGGGCATGACAATGACCTTTTACCTACAACACCAAAGCCATGATCCATGAAACAAACAACTGATAAGATGGGTTTTGTTAAAATTTTAAACTGCTGTCACAGACTGGGAGAAAATATTTGCAAAAGACACATCTGATAGACTATTGTCAAAAATATATAAATAATTCTTAAAACTGAAAAATAAGGAAACAGTTGACTAAAAAAAAATTAGCCAACGACCTTAACAGACACCTCACTGAGGAAGATACATAGATGGCAAATAAGCATATGAAAAGACCCCACATCGTGTGACGTGGAGAAATGTAAATTAAAACAATGAGACACCGCTACACATCTTTGAGAGTGGCCCAAATCTTAAACACCGAGACACCAAATGCTAGCAAGGAGGTAGAGCGACAGGAACTGTCCCTCACTGCTGGTAAGAATGCAAAATGGTGGAGCCACCTTGAAAGATTAAGTACGCCCTTACCTTACTACCTAGCACTTGTGCTCTTCTGTATTTACTCAAAGTGAAAACTTTCGTCCACATAAAAACCTACCCATTTATAAGCAGCGTTGCTCATAAATGCCAAAATCTGGAAGCAACCAAGGTAGCTGTCATTCAGTAGATGAATGAATAAACTGTGGTATATCCAGACAAGGAACTATTATTCAGCACTGAAAAGAAAGGAGCTATCAAGCCATGAAAAGACATGGAGGAACCTTAAATGTATATTATAAACGAAAGAAGCCAGTCTGAAGAAAGGCTACCAACTATATGACATTCTGAAAAGGCAAAACCCTAGAGGCAGTAACATGATCAGTGGTTGCCTGGGATCTGGGAGGGGGAGGGGAGGAACAGCCAGAGCACAGAAGGTCTTTAGGGCAGTGGGGCCATTCTGCCTGATGCTGTAACGGTGGAGACATATCGTTATGCATTTGTCCAAACCCACAGAATCTACACCACCAAGAGTGAACCTAATGTATACTATGAACCTGGAAATATGTCAGCAGGTTCATCCACCGTGACCATGTCCTGTCTGGTGGGGGATGCTGATGGTGGGGGATGCTGTGCACGTGTGGGGGCCCGAAGTATATGGGAAATCTCTGTACTTTTAATTTTGCTGTGAAGATAAAACCCCTCTAAAAAATTAAGTTTCTAATTTAAAAAAAGAAATATGTAACTGGCCTGAAAGAAAGTAAAAGGGCTCCTGGAAGGTACTGAAGAGAAGGGTTGGAAATAGAAACCCTCTGGGGACCTTGGCCAGGGCGTTAACCCAGGGGCACGCTTCAGCATCAGCCTGGTGGGCGCTCGAGGACACAGGCCCCAGACTTGGTAAACCGAGTTGAGCTTCCTGGCTGATGCTGGGTTCATGAAGGTCTGTCCTGCCTGCGGAACAGGCAAGAACATTCTTCCCACTGGGTGGGAACTCTGTAGGGAGGCTGCCATGGACGGAAAAAGAATTATTCCTGAGACATCAGAGGCCTTTGGTGGGAGGTGACATTTATGCTAAGGCCTGAAGGAAAAATGGAGGCAGCCACACCAGGGAAAGGACAAATGAGCAGAGGGAACTCCAGGCAGAAGCGCTCTAAGAAAACAAAACTCCTCATGGCTGGGAGCTGATGAGTGAGGAGAGAGGAGACAATGGCAGACCTGGAGGGACCCGAGTCAAGAGGACATCCAGTGGAGTGAGAACAAACAGAATGAGGCCCAGAAGGGAGGGCGAGAGGGAGGGAAGAAGACACACGTGAACGTGGAGAGGAAGGAGAGGGATGAAAGAGGGCAGAAGTGACGGACGGCAGGAAAGAGAGAGGGATGGAGGAGGAAGAACCGTGTTGAGGAAACAGAAATCAAACACGGTGAGATCTAACCCCACGTTTCCCTGTGCGGGAGCCCATCACGCTTCTGCTTCCCACAAACTGGGCCTGAAACAGTAAGAGGGGCTGCGTTGTGCTGCGATGGGACCTCTCCACGGCTGGGAACGTGCTCTCTCTGCTTCACTGAAGCCCATCTGTCCTTGAGGGGCCCACTTTCTCTCCCTCCTGCCGCCTCCATGAGCACCTGCTATGCCTCAGCCTCATGGAGGTCCACATCCATCCGCTGTGTGTAGACTTTGTGATCCTGGGATGACTTCTGAAACCCGAGCGCCTGCTTCTCTGCCATCGCTGGGCAGGGGTTGGGGCGACACGGCTTCTTCCTGCCACAAATGCTTGGAGAGCGGAACAGAGGGCATGTCTCAGCTTTCTGAGTTTGAGATTGATGTACCACGTGAGGGTCCATGAAGTGCTCCAGCATACTGCACCGGCAAAACAGGGGACGACCTGATGCTGTGCTGATGCTGACCCCACTTAAAAGGAGTGGCAGAAGCTTCTTCTCTTAACACATATTTAGTGCAAGAGGTCGCAGCCCTGCCACTCAGGAGAAACACTGATACCACCACGAAACACACGGATTTCCAGGTGCCTTCGGATCCAGCAAATCAGTGTCTTTGGGAGTTAGGGGCCAATCCTGTTTTTAAAGTCCCATAGATTGAGAGCCACTGAATTCAACTGAAGCCGAAGAAAAGTAAATAAAATAACTGATCTGTTTCCTCCAACACCTGAGACGCTTTCTGATGGCCCACTGCTGGTCTCAAAGGTGAACTGCCTGGCCAGACACAGCCACTGTGTCCCATAAGAGGCTGAGGATGGTAAGGCTGTCAGAAGTCTTCGGGTGGGACAATGCATTATCACACTGCAGAAGAGCATAAACATCAGCCCGCTGTATCCAAGGTCACAAAGGATGATGCTTCCCTGGCAATGCTACACAAACACTTTCAGCACCTACAGGTCAAAGGCCTCACACAAGTCAGTAAGTCCTCAGTCAACAACTGAGCAGGCAGCTGCCTCAGAGGCTCGCGGGAGATGCAAACTGCCCATCGCCACTCAGGGTGTTCCCTCTATCATCTGATTCTGCTGAGAAATGGAAAACTCAGACACGCAAATAATATCATACGCCATACACAGCAAATAATACGCAGCTTAAAATGCAATCAACGGAAAATAATATTTGGTTTATAAGACTAACGCATGAACCAGAAACCTACTGAAATACTTTTAAAAACTGGCTTTGGTTTTTCTGCCGGATGAACTATTTCAGTTTTCTGTCGATATGAAGAGATAACATTAGGATTCATGGGACAAGCACAATAGCTTTTTCTAAGAGTTTGAAGAGTTTAGGGATCTGTTCAATTTCAAATTGGACAGTCTCCAAAGTCAGTCCCCACAATGCTATTGCAGCATTGCCTCTGTCTAATGTGCTCTTGCTGTTAAACTGGTCAGTTAACCAGAATTCGTGTTATTCAGAAACATTTAAATCTTCCTATTGTTGTTTTTGCTCCCTCAAACCAAATAGAAAATAAGGTTCTGACCCAGATGCAGGGAAGACAGGTCTCAGCCTCCATAACCACACCGTCTGTTGCCGAAGATGAAGTCACTTGACAACCACCTCTCCGAACTGTGTGAGCAAAGTGATGCCCTGGGAAGGCTGTGAACTTTCATGCCCATCAGAGGGTCCTCAAGTCACAGAGAGGCAAACAGAGGAGACACTCAAAATATTTAAGAAGCTGCTGGTATGGCCTTGGGCCAAGCCGTCAGGATGGGCGCCACGACCAACTCAAAGGGGTGCATGCTGGTGTCTTGGCTGAATCTCAGCCCTGGGGTGAAGCATCAGATTCGGAATACCTGCACTCTTTAAAGCCTCATTGAAGGTTGTAAGGAAACTTGACAATTCAGCGAGTCAGGGTTAGTGAGTGATGCTTGCAGAAGTGGCTGCAATGACTCTCCTCCCAGCACCCACACCTCTGACAATGCAACACCACAGCTCCTCCCATCGACACGTAGAGTCTGTTTTCCATCCTTGAATCTGGGCTGGCCTTGTGACTCGTGTTGGCCAACAGGATGTGATGGAAGTGACGTTGTGCAGTTCCAAGCCTGGAACTCAAGAGGCTTTGCACACTTCGGTTCTCTGGTTTGCATCAATCTCTGTCTAGGAGAACAAGCCTGGACTATCCTGCTGATGAATGAGAACCCACGTGGCCCAGTCGTCCCAGCTAAGACTCCAAATACAGAGGACAGGCCAGCCGAGATCAGCAGTACCACCTACCCAACCAGCAGCTGACCAAGGATGCATGAGGGAGTGCAGCATTCCACGCCTAACCCTAACACACTGGATTTCAGGTTTCCTTATAACCTTCAACGGTTCTTTAAAGAGTTCAGGTATTAAAATCTCAAGCTTTATCACAGGGCTGGGATTCAACCAAGACAATCCCATCAAGACAAGCAACAGGCTTCCTGGCAGTGCCCAGCCTAAACGGCAGGCCGGCAGAATCATGAGCTACGTACGTGGCTCTTGTTAGAAGTCAGCAAATGTTGGCGTGATTTGTTAATGCTGCGATATTTAACTGAAGGAGTTGGTGGTCTCCTGAAAACGGAGATGAGGAGATTCTTATGTTCTGTGATCCTTCTGCTAAGGAGGAATAACTTTTCATTCCAGGGAGCACACTATTTTCATTGCTTAACTTCTAACCATCATATTTTAGCTTACATACTTCTCCACATTGCCAATCAGTATTTATTATGATAATCTCCAATGACTACAAATATTCCACTGAAGGAGTACAGTACCATTTACCTAATCATGCTCATGTTGGCAGACTTTCAGATTGCTTCACATTTCTGAGATTTATAAATAAGCTTATACATCTAACATATTCCACGTTTTGGATGATTTCTTTATGAGAGATTCTTAGGAGCAGAATTAGGAAGTCGAGGTTATTAACAGCAATATGGCTCTTGAAATAGGCCATCAGATACTTTCTACAGGGAATGAACCAATTTTCACCAACACCAGCAGAAGAACAGCACCAGTTTCCTCACACACTTGCCAGCACTGGATTTATTTTCAGGAGGTACAAATTTAGCAGATGAAAAGTGGAAAAATGAGAGCATTGGTCACATTTCTTTGAATGGATAAAATCCTGGAGCCACCATTGAGCTGCCTGATTTATATATTGCTGAATAAATGAGGCTGGCACACAATTTTGAAACTGCAAAGAACTAAGGAAGAGGTCAGTGCTACTCAGATATTTAATTCTGGAGCAGTCACAGCTCTAAAGTGTGGAAACCGGTGGGTATTTGCTTTTCTAAAACAAGTTTTAGAGGATGATCACTCATGTGAATATGTGTAAGTTTCCTCTCAATGTATGTTTCTAAGGGACATTATTTAAGATAATCATATTGAAGGGATAACAACTTGAAAGCAAATAAACTCTACAGGATTTTGCCCTAAGTTTTCACCAGTTTCTGTATTAACATTATTCTAGGCCGGGCGCGGTGGCTCACGCCTGTAATCCCAGCACTTTGGGAGGCCGAGAAGGGTGGATCACGAGGTCAAGAGATTGACACCATCCTGGTTAACAAGGTGAAACTCCGTCTCTACTAAAAATACAAAAATTAGCTGGGCATGGTGGCGCGTGCCTGTAGTCCCAGCTACTCGGGAGGCTGAGGCAGGAGACTTGCTTGAACCCAGAAGGCAGAGGTTGCGGTGAGCTGAGATCGTGCCATTGCACTCCAGCCTGGGTAGCAACAGCAAAACTCCATCTCAAAAAAAAAATTATTCTACAGTTGCCAAACACTACCCAAACAATAGGACACACCTGTGTGAACCTTTATCTTCATCAAGGTCTACAACGAATGTGCAACGTCACTGCGCAGCCTGGTGAGGCTCCTGTACCCTCTACAGTACCCCCAGAGGGTTGTACTGAAGGACCACACAGAGCCCAGTTAGGAGAATGCTATGGGGACACCCTCCTTGCCATGATACAAGTGATCTGTGGCCACAGCAGTTCACTGAAGTTCACAAAAGAGTTTTCTCTTCTCTCTTATGATTAAATTTTGGTTACTTTACAGAATACACACACACACACACACACACACACACACACACACACACACACACGGTATCTTGCTAGCCTGGGATAGCCAAGACCTGAAGTCACAACAGGGAAGTAGCTGAGCACAGACTGAGAAGGAGGACCATAAAAGGCTGTGAGGTGTGTCAGGTGTGACTGAATTCCTCAGGCTCAGGGACTTGTCCAAGACCTTGCAGCCCATGTGGATGGAGCAGGACTAGGCTCAGAAACGGTCAAAGGCAGCTGCTGGATTTCACCACAAAATGAAAAGCGTGATTTCTGAATCATTCATAGCCTGGGGATCCTCCACACTGCCTGCTGCCTTCATTAGTCAGACTGTGAGCTGAGTGACGCAGGCAAAATCAATCCCCTGCAGGGATGGTGCTGTTGATGCCCAGAATATTAGACTAACTAGATTTTTTCCCTCTTTTAACCAGCTGGCATTTTATTTCATTTTTTAAAAGAAATGCTATTCAATCCTTTAAGATGAGGGGAAATGTGCACTTCACTGTAACGACAGAATGGAATGGACAGCATCTTCCCAGTACCCAAGATACCTTCTAATTGGCTCTAAGTTATACACCAGGAACTGGTATACCACGAGAGCACTAACTTATTTAATGGTATATAGCTAGCTGAAGAGATCTACACCAACGCTGATTTATTTAACGTTCAACCAGACAATAGCTTAAGCACGGGGTCAAAGGGTTGATCACTATTTTCTACAGAGACAGACTTTCTGGTGTGCTGTTTAGAGTATTACAAAGGAATACATCTGAGCAAATGCATTTACTTTTAGTAACGCATTTTGAGTGTCTTTATTTCAAATATCTATCAATACAAATGAAGAAACGTGAAAAAAACATAAAATCAAAAGGCTGAATTGCATTCAATGCACCTTGTCAGATGTGTCACCACTGAATTGCCATTCAATGCACCTCGTCAGATATGTCACCACTAAAGTGTCTCACAATCAGTGTCTGTATGAAAACGAAATCAGTTATTAGTCTTGGGAAGGGGCATTCTATTTCTAAACGTTATTTGATGTTCACTATGTGAAGTAAAACTCACGTTTAAGGTTCTAAAACAATCTTGGTTTTTTTATTAAGAGAGGCCCAGACCTAACTGATACTGAATGGTAGTCAGAACAAGAATATGGATAAATGATGATCATGTGAAGCACCTGCGCGAGGGAGGTGAGCATTTCCTACGCTCTCACGAAAACCACTTACATACAAGCACTGTGGAGAAAGTTTGGCAAACAAAGACTCGAACAGATATACTGAAAGGTGTTGGCTGTTAGTTTAAAATGTGTTTAACTTTTCTATCAAAGATAAATGGAGTTTTTCCTCAACTCATTATTGAGTAGAAACAAAAAAGCCTTTGAATCAAGACTTAAAGGAATGGTTTAAGCAAGTGAGCAAATAGGGTTTATCTTATGCCTGGAAACCAGGAATGAGAGAGGAAAGAGACGCCAGCAGTCCCGCTTTTAAGTGCGGGGGTGGGGGTGGGGGTGGGGGTGGGGGCTGCTGAAGAAAGAATACAGAAGACTGGATGGTTGATGGGAACAAGGAGTGACAGATTATTCTCTGAATAATCAAGTCCGTCTCTAAAGAGGCAGTTTCATGGAAACTCAGCATGATGTAATGAGCCATTTATTTAACTATCTGCAAAGTTCTTGAAAGATTTAGAATGTTGCCCAGCTGCGGCTCGGGTTTATTTACCTCCCAATTACTCCAAAAAGTTCGGATTCCAACTAGCAAAACACTCCTTATTTTAAGTGAACAGACAATTTTAAAATAAAGAGTAATAACAAAAAGCTCTGATTCCAAATTAAAAATCCACAACGAATGTCTGCTGGGGGACTATGGGTAACTGAAAGCATTTCGGTGATCCATGTTAGCAAAGTATCTGCTGGCTCTACATGTCAAATTTCAGATAAACAAGTTCATTTAAATGCAGAAATCTGAATCATCTACTCTAATTCAATGTGGGGGAATTTTATAACATTAAAGAATGAAATCTTTCTAAAATATAGAACACACTAAAACAGACTGTAGCCAAAGACTGGAAGACAGAACAGTGCATTTATGTCACAAGGGACAAAATCAGTATCACATTCAAAAGTCATGAAATGCCAAGCATTCAAATATAAATGAGAAAACATTATAATTATTTTTAAGTCATTATAATTTTTAAAAATTATATGACTGGGCATGGTGGCTCACACCTGTAATTTCAGCACTTTGGGAGGCCAAGGCGGCCAGATCACCTGAGGTCACGAGTTCGAGACCAGCCTGACCAACATGGAGAAATCCCGTCTCTACTAAAAATACAAAACTAGCCAGGTGAGGTGATGCGTGCCTGTAATCCCAGCTATTCAGGAGGCTGAGACAGAAGAATCGCTTGAACGCGGGAGGCGGAGGTTGTGGTGGGCCGAGATGGTGCCACTGCACTCCCGCCTGGGCAACAAGAGTGAAACTCATATAAAAAAAAAATATACACACACACACACACAGACACACACTGCATTGCCTCTGCTGATAATTATTTGCCTTGTCTTTTAACTGATTTTGACTCATGCTCTTCTCAGAGTTTGGACCGAAAGATTCTCCTATTTTTGAATAACACTTAAAAGAGCTTCAAACTCAGAAACCTATTTGGGATATTTCACTCTGCCTAAGATTAAATTCTTAAGATTAAATTGTTGAAGGTATCACAGCGAGAAGTAAAACTCTCGGGAGGCTATTGACAATCAGCATTTCTAGTTCACCCTAGAGTATTAATCCACTTCCCAAAGAAAGAGGAGTGGTATTGATTAAAATTAAGACCTTGTAACTACAGAAATGTACCACCACATTTATATTCGAGCATATCAAGAATAACATACAGCTGTCTCTGTGAATTCAGTGGGGTTAGTGAGGTCTGAGCTTGAGTTTTCCCTATTTCTTTGCCTGTATGGTAAAATATAGACAACCAACTTTTTATTCACAAATGGAAGTGAGTTTCTGCAGACATGCCTGGCAGCGTCCTCTGAAATAAGGGGCTTCCTGGACCAGGGAGTAGTGATGTTCTTCAACATCACAGCCGTAAATGTGCTTTTTCTGTACGGTGGTTTCTTTCTTACCTGCTCAAGTCTATAATTCAGGGTCACCTTGGGTAGCATGGCCTGGGAATCCACCTGTCCCGGGAGGTAAGCTGGGAGAAGAGCAGCCTGCAGTAGTGTCTGGGATTGAATCTGGGGCTATGGGAGCAAGAGGTGTGTGGGGGAGGCAATAAAAGGCGTTCAGAGCTCTCCAAGAATATTTAGAAATATTTGGGAGGGGGGAAGATACATGCCAAATAGGTGCTATCACTATTGTACTTGGATGCTAAAGAAACAGAGAATATCTGAAGGCTGGAAAATGTGGGGCAACTCAGACTGATACATCAATCAGTGAACGATCTGCCTAGTGTAGGAGCCACTGGGCATCTCCACGCCCAGTGAAATGAAGGTGAAGGTCTACATGTAAGAGAAGGCCATGCAGAAAGAATCTGTGCACGGACAGCCCCAGGCGGGGACAGGCTGACTTCGGGGAAACAGAAGCGGTTAAAAGATTGATGAGGGTAGCACCTGGGTTCTTAGTTTTTAGTAGCAAGCTGCAGAGATGAACCCTAGTTGACTCAGCAGAGACAGTCTGGGACTTGGGACTCTGAGGGGAGCTGGAAAACTTGAAGCGAAGCTGCCAGGAGCAAAGCCCATCACCGCCACCACTGCTACAAGGCACTCCAGGACTACGAGTGGAAAGCCGCGAGGGATGCTGCAGCTGTGACCGCCGAGAGCCCTGCTGCTGCTCCATCGTGCCAGGAGGTGAAGCTGGCAAACCAGGGTCCTGCGCTTTTCCAGGCAGCGAGCTCATCGTCTCTTCCTGCAATGTCACGAGCTCCTGCGTCGATGTGTGGAATGAGGGGGTCTGACAGGGACAGCTGAGATCTGCCTTTGGCCCAGCTGCAGGGTGGGAGGAGGAGTGAGAATGCAGTATTATCAGCTGAGGCTAGCCTTTGTTTCCTGCCAAGTGTGATGGATGAGGTGGGGCACATTCCCCTAATACAGAGAAGGGTACGCAGGCTGGGCCACCAAAATGACACACGCTCTGCAGAAGACAGTTACTATCTGGTTGTGTTGCTCAAATGGTAGGGAGAAAAACGAGGAAAGATGTGAATAGGAATGAGGAGAGATGCCAGAGCTTGATGGAGATGAGAACAAATGGGGTGCTGACGTAGAAGGCGACTCCAGACTGGAAGAGGAGAGGGAGTGGAGACGCAGCAGCAGGCAAACGCCGGGAAAGGGCCACTCGGCCTGATTCCACGCACCACCCGTGGGAATCCTCTTCTGTGCTTTGACAGTGCGAAAAAGACCGTGCCGAGGAGAAAGACTTAGAACTTAGGGAGGGAAGCTCCAGCCCTTAGCGAAGGTAGGCGCTTTTTCTTTTAAACTAAGAATGCTCATATTTTTCCCGATGATAAAGATGCATCGTGGGAGACTTCCATTCCAATAACCTAACATTAGAGACTGGATAGACACCCTGTAAATGTGCTGATAAAACAGAGCCCTCATCCCCTTACAAATAAAGCTAAATTAGGCTGGGTGTGGTAGCTCACACCTGTAACCCTAGCGCTTTGGGAGGCTGAGGCAGGCGGATTCCTTCAGTTCAGGAGTTTGAGACCAGCATGAGCAATGCAGTGAGACTCCATCTCTACAAATATATTAAAAAATTCAGCTGGGTGTGGTTGCAAGAGCCTGTAGTCCCAGCCACTTGGGAAGAGATGCAGGAGGACTGCTTGAGCCTAGCAGTTTGAGGTTACAGTGAGCTATGATTGTACCACTGCACTCTAGCCTGGGTGACACAGCAAAACCTCATCTCATTCACTCACTCATAACGTACATATGTACATACATACATACATGCACAGCATGTATGCGTAGAGTATACATAGTATACAGCTAAAGTGGTAAGGAAACAGGAAACTCCTCAGTAGGAAAACACACAGAAAAAGTTAAACCTGCAGCTGTTGTGGCTGCCTCAGAACATGCCCATTTTGCTACCCAGAAACTTGAGTTTCCACAGCATGCAGGGGCAGACACAAGAAGAAACGTGAAAACAACACGTTCATGCCCTCAGGAAGAGAGTAAAAATTATGCCCGCTCTGACACGGGGACAGCTGAGGAAGCCTGACTTGCAGGGCCTGAGCGCTGAGTCCGAGCTAAACGTCCATGACATCGGTAACTATGGTCTGGCTTGTATATGGTTTGCTTTACAACTACTGTAGGTCCAGAAAACTTAGTGAAAACACACATGTGCATGTACATGTACACACAGGAGTGTGTCTTTGAGGGTAATACCCTCAGGGTACCTGGAAGAAAAAAAAAACAGTGCATGAGGGACATGTCCTCAATACAGACGGTGCAGCATCCCTACAAAAAGATAACTCTGAAGGTGACTATCTCACAGACTCAAATTACAAATACAAGGAACTTCATGTAACTAAATTATTGAATAAAAACTACAAAAAAGAATGATTACATTGATGACAGGTATAGAAGGAGGCATCAGGAAAGAGAAGATCAGGACAGAGATACGGGAAATAATTAAAAGAAAACTCCATTTAAATACAAAAAGCGAAAAAAACATGGTTGTTGAAATTTAAAATTCAAAGACTGGGTTAAGCAGTAGATAAGCAATAGAGGAAGAGAGAACAAGTAAGTAGAAAAATAGATGTAGGCTGAGCATTCCTAATCCAAAATCCAAAACCCAAATTGCTACAAAATCTGAAACTTTTTGAATGCTGACATGATGTCCTAAGGAAATGCTCACTGGAGCATTTCAGATTTCTAGATTAGAGATGCTCGAACCATATACCTATGCAAATATCCCAAATCCAAAACACTTGTGCTCCTTTTGGATTAGGAATATGTGACCGGTGTGAAGAAGGCATTCAGAACACAGAACAGAGAGCTCAGGTGAAGGAAAATATGTATAAGAAGTTAAGAGGGAAGACTTAGAGAAGCCAAGACTCACTGAATGAAAGCTTACATAGAGACAGCTTTATTGCTTTCATAACTTTCATAAAGTATGAAAATTGAAAGAAAGCTCATAACTGTAAAGCATGAAAGCTATTGAATCATAACTTTTGTACTTTCTAGAAAATTATCAGATAACACCTCTTAAATGTTGCTGCAAGAAGCAATATTTTGCTACAGGAATATTGCTTCAGGAAGCAACATTTTTGAGATGTTTCATGAAACACATAAACACGGTTGTGAATCTGTAGAACAACAAAGTTAAAGGGGACATATATTTTAAAAGAGGGGGGTCTCACTATGTTGCCCAGGCTGGAGTGCGGTGGTTACTCACAGGTGTGGTCACTGCATTCTACAGTCCCAAATTCCTGGGGTTGAGAAACCCTCCTGCCTCAGCCCTCCCAGTAACCGACACTGCAGGCACATGACATTGTACCCAGCTACGAGATTTCAAAATTAGAGGAAAAAGACTGATTACCTATTCAAAAATGGCAATTAGACTCAAATTAGGCTTTTTGACATTTACAGCAGAATGGCAGAAGACAGTGGGGCAACGTTGTAAAAGTACCGAAAGACCATAATAGACTAAATGTTTTAGAGCGATTGCTTCAGAATAGCATAATTTTAGTTATACAATCATGCAAGATGTCGGTTAAAATAAAGACACTTTTCTAAAAAACAAAAATAAAGTTTATCAGTAAAAACCCTTAAGGAAAAAGTTACCAAATGAAGTATTTTTAGAAATGAAGGATTAGAATCCAGAAGGAAAGAATAAGCGGCACTAAAAAATAATAAGCAAATGAAGTTTGGTAAACACACGGGTAAATCTAACCGATGCCTTTTAGAAAAATGAAAATAACATGACACATTTTAGAGGTATGTTTACAAATGGGTCTAAAACACTAGATGACAGTAACATATAGGGTGGAAAGGGGTAAACCGCGCGGAAGAACTTAACGTCGGTGCGTTGTTTGGGAGAAGGCTAGAAACCTTGAACTTCAGTGTTTTTCAAACTATCTGTTGCGAAGGCCACTCAACTTTTCTCCAGTCCATCATGGACGGATCTTTTATAAAACATAATAAAAATGAATCACTAGGAAAATGATCCTATCCTTGGATGTACTGGCAACATCAAATGAACCCATACGTTTGTAAATGCTTATCACGTTGTGAGTTAATACACAACAGTCCTTAGACTGGTGACGATCTGTGGGTCACACTCTGTGCCACGCTGTTTTTAAACTTTGTTAAATCAATTACACCTGTTAAGTTTTTAAGATAATTACCAAATAAAAGAAAAAGACTACCTTTCAAATCAATAGTAGAAGAGGGAAAAAAAGGTATACATTTGTTTACCTTACAATCAATGTATTGAAAGCTGGCAGTGGGGGCATGGGAAAGCAGGGTGTGGGGAAAATCAGAAAAACATAGTAAATAAACAACACAAAATAAAATAGCAGAAAAAACTAACTCTAAACATGATCACAATAAATGCAAATAGGATAAACTAACAAATTAAAACAGATTGTCAGAGCAGATAAAAACAACAAAATCTATGCTATTTACCTGAAATTTATCTAAAGCATAAAAACAGAAAGGCTGAAAGTAAGAGGATGGAAAATCAAAGAAGTGTAGGTCCAGCTGTGGGCAGTGGCTCACGCCTATAATCCCAGCACTTTGGGAGGCTGAGATGGGAAAACGGCTTGAGCCCAGGAGTTGGAGACCACATGTGTAATGTGGCAAAACTCTGTCTCTACAAGAAAAATTAAAAATTAGCCATGTGTGATGACATGTGCCTGTGGTCCCAGCTACTTGGGAGGCTGAAGTGGGAGGATTGCTTGAACCTGGGAGGTTGAGACTGCTGTGAACCATGATCATGCCACTGCACTCAGCCTGGGCAACAGAGTGACACCTTGTCTCGAAAAACAAAACAAAAAAAAGAAAGAGAAAAGGAAGGAGGCATGGAAGGAATGGAGAAAAGGAGGGAGGGAGGGATGTTGTGATGGTTAATTTGATGTGACAATGTGGCTGACCCATAGTACCCAGGTATTTTGCCAAACATTATTCTAGATGTTCAACAAACTAATGAACAAGCTCAATGTAGTGGACATTGTAATGGTTAATACTGACTGTCAACTTGATTGGCTTGCAGGATGCAAAGCATTGATCCAGGGTGTGCCTGTGAGGGGCTGCCAAAGGAGATGAACGTTTGAGTCGGCTGGCTGAGAACGGCAGACCCACCCTTCATCTGCATGGGCACCATCTAATCAGCTACATGCACAGCTCGAATATAAAGCAGGCAGAAAAACATGAAATGACCAGACAGGCCTAGCCTCTCAGCCTACATCTTTTTCCCGTGCCGGATGCTTCCTGCCCTCAAACATCAGACTCCAGGTTCTTCAGTCTTGGGACTCAGATGGGCTCCTCTCCTTGCTCCTCAGCTTGCAGATGGCCTATTGCAGGACCTTGTAATCACGTACATTAATAAACTCCCATACATATATCGCCTATTAGTTCTGTCCCTCTGGAGAACCCTAATACCGACATATATAGAGCATTATACCAATTAAGTGGAGGACATATTTCTTCTAACACACACACATTGATTATTTATTTATTTTATTTTACTTTTTAAGCAATGGTTCTTACTCTGTTGCCTAAGCTGAGGTATAGTGGCATGATCACAGCTTACTGCAGACTCAACCTCCTGGGCTCCAGCTATCCTCCTGCCTCAGCTTCCTGAGTAGCTGGGGCTACAGGTGTGCACCACCAAGCCTGGCTAATTTTGAAAAAATTGTTTAGAAATGGGATGTCACTGTGTTGCTCAGGCTGGTCTCAAATTCCTGGCCTCAAGTGATATTCCTGCCTCGTTTCTTGAGTAGTTGAGATTACAGATGTGAGCCACCATATGGAGTTGAATATTTATTTTAAAATGTTCAATTACTGGGCCATAAAGCAAGTTTCAAAATGTTTTAAGAATCAGAATCCATTACAGCTCATGTTCTTGGACCACAGTGCAGTTCATTTAGAAGTCAATAACAACAAGCAACCTACAGATTTTGATATCTAAAACCACATTTTTCAATAACTCATAATTCAAAGAAAAACATTAGAACTAAGTGATAACACAAAATTAGAACTAAGTGATAATTGTTTAAAAAAATCAGAACTAAGTTATAATGAAAACACTAAACATTAAAACTTGGGGGCCAGGCCTGGTGTCTCAGGCCTACAAACCTAGCACTTTGGAAGATGAAGGATGGGGGGATGCCTGATGCCAGGAGTTTGAGACCAGCCTGGGCAACACAGGGAGACCTCATGTCTACCAAAAAAATTAAAAAAAAAGAACTTGAGAAGATGGCACTGTAGGACCAACTCAGGATTGCAGCTCCCAGTGAAAACACAGAGGGTGAGTGGATGCCCCATTTCCAGATGGATCCTTATGGCCCACAGACCAGGAGATTCCCAGGTGTAGGAGCTGCACAGGCTGCCGGCATGGCTGTTTGGGCCGGGGCCACAGCACAGCGGCACTCCGTACAAAATACACTGGTTTGGTTGCCCCGTTAAACCGGCAACTGGAGATTTCAGAAGGCAGAGTAGCACATTCATCTGATTAAACGGGACTTAAACAGAAAGCCAGGCCAGGAGATTCCTGGGCAGCAACATTGTTCCAGCCAGTGCAGTGGGTTGCTGCACGGGAAATCACACAGATCCCAGCGCCCTTTCAGCAGGCGACTGGAACACCTGGGAGAGAGTCAACCGTTTAACTTAAAAAAAAAAAAAAAAAAAGGGCTCTGAGGCAGAGAGCCAGGTGATCAGGCTCGGCGGGTCCACACCACAAAAACAAAACAGAACTGGAAACGCTCAGGGTTGAGAGTTTCATGGTAAGCACAGCTGAACCCAGGATGGTGCAGCTTGGTGGGGGAGGGGCGTCTGCCATTACTGAGGCACTCGACCCCTATGGAGGTACTCTGCCATTGCTGATGCAGCCTGCCATTGCCAAGGCAACCCACCATAACAGAGAGTGTCCACCACTACAGAGGCGGGCCACCATCGCCACGGTAGCTCTAACCACACCCATACAAACAGGACTACAGGGAATTACACACGGCAGCAGGGCGGAGCCCACGGCAGCAGGGTGGAGCCCACGGTAGCTCAGCATAGCCACTACAGGCAGGCAGTGATTAGACTGCCTCCTTGCTGGGCAGGACAGAGCAACGGATACTCATAAAGTCCTAACTCCCCAGGACAGAGCACCTGAGGAAAAAAAGGGGCTTTATGAGTACTGCTGCAGCAGACTTAAACTTACCTGCCTAGCAGCCCTGCACTTGAGCTCCTATAAAGTACAGACTGTCTCCTAAAATATAAAGTACAGACAGTCTCCTCAAGCAGCTCCCTTTGGATAGACCCCCGTATATCCAAAGAGTCACCTCACAAAGGACTGGGATCAGACTGACATTTGGTGGGCATCATTCAGGGACAAAGATAGCAGAAAAAGAAACTGGTAGCAACCCTCATGGTTCTGCAGCTGCTACAGGTGTACCCCAGGCAAGCAGAGCCTGGAGTGGACCTCAGTAGTCCTATAGCAGAGGGGCCAGACTGTTAGAAGGAAAACTAAGTAACAGAAATACTTCATCATCAACAATCTGGACGTCCACTCAGAGACCCAATCGATAATCAGCAACTACTCAGACGACAGGTGGATAAAT
Source organism: Callithrix jacchus (assembly GCF_049354715.1). Lineage (NCBI taxonomy): Eukaryota > Metazoa > Chordata > Mammalia > Primates > Cebidae > Callithrix > Callithrix jacchus. Next base: position 79,099,184 of record NC_133518.1, read on the forward strand.
CCACAAAGATGGGAAGAAACCAGCACAAAAAGGAGGAAAACACCCAAAACCAGAACACCTCACCTCCTATAAGGGACCACAACTCCTCACCAGCAAGGGAACAAGCTGGATGGAGAATGAGTGTGATGAAATGACAGAATCACACTTCAGAAGATGGGTAATGAGAAACTTCTGTGAGCTAAAAGAACATGTTCTAACTCAATGCAAAGAAACTAAGAACCCTGAAAAAAGATTTGAGGAAATGATAACAAGAATGGACAACTTAGAGAGAAATATGAGTGAATTGAAGGAGCTGAAAAACAACACGAGAACTTCGCGAAGCATGCACAAGTTTCAACAGCCGAATTGACCAAGCAGAAGAAAGGATATCAGAAGTCAAAGATCAACTCAATGAAATAAAATGAGATGGCAAGATTAGAGAAAAAAGCACATAAAGGAATGAACAAACTCTCCAAGAAATGTGGGACTATGTGAAGAGACCTAATCTACATTTGATAGGTGTACCAGAATGTGACGAAGAGAATGAATCCCAGCTGGAAAATACTCTTCAGGATATTATCCAGGGAAATTTCCCAAACCTAGCAAGGCAGGCCAATATTCAAGTCCAGGAAATACAGAGAACACCACAAAGATATTCCGCAAGAAGAGCAACCCCAAGGCACATAATTGTCAGATGCACCAGGGTTGAAATGAAGGAGAAAATGCTAAGGGCAGACAGAGAGAAAGTTCGGGTCACCCACAAAGGGAAGCCCATCAGACTCAGCAGATCTCTCGGCAGAAACCCTAGAAGCCAGAAGAGAGTGGGGGCCAATATTCAACATCCTTAAAGAAAAGAACTTTCAGCCCAGAATTTCATATCCAGCCAAACTGAGCTTCAGAAGTGAAGGAAAAATAAAATCCTTTGCGAACAAGCAAGTACTCAGAGATTTTGTCACCACCAGGCCTGCTTTACAAGAGCTCCTGAAAGAGGCACTACACATAGAAAGGACCAACCAGTACCAGCCATTACAAAATGATACCAAATGCTAAAGAGCTTCAGCAAAATGAAGAATTGGCATCAACTAACGGGCAAAACAGTAAGAGAGCATTAAAATGGCAGTATCAAATTCACACATAACAATATTAACCCTAAATGTAAATGGACTAAATGCACCAATCAAAAGACACAGACTGGAAAATTGGATAAAAAGCCAAAACCCACTGGTGTGCTGTAACCAGGAAACCCATCTCACATGCAAGGATACACAAAGGCTCAAAATAAAGGGATGGAGGAAGATTTACCAAGCAAATGGAGAGCAAAGAAAAGCAGGAGTTGCAATTCTCATCTCTGATAAAATAGACTTTAAAGCAACAAAGATCAAAAGAGACAAAGAAGAACAATACATAATGGTAAAAGGATCGATACAACAAGAAGACCTAATGATCCTAAATATATATGAACCCAATACAGGAGCATCCAGATATATAAGGCAAGTTCTTAATGACTTACAAAGAGACTTCGACTCCCACGCAATAATAGTGGGAGACTTTAACACTCCACTGTCAATATGAGACAGATCAACCAGACAGAAAATTAACAAGGATATCCAGGCCTTGAACTCAGACCTGGAACAAGCAAACCTGATAGACATTTACAGAACTCCCCACCCCAAATCCACAGAATATACATTGTTCTCAGCACCACATCAAACCTACTGTAAAATTGACCACATAATTGGAAGTAAAGCACTGCTCAGCAAATGCAAAACAACTGAAATAACAAACAGTCTCTCAGACCATAGTGCAATCAAGTTAGAACTCAGAATTCAGAAACTAGCTCAGAACCACACAGCTTCATGGAAACTGAACAACTGGCTCTTGAACGTTGACTGGATAAACAATGAAATGAAGGCGGAAATAAAGAAGTTCTTCAAAACCAACGAGAACGAAGACACAACATACCAGAATCTCTGGAACACATTTAAAGCAGTCTCTAGAGGAAAGTATATAGCAATAAGTGCCCACATGAGAAGAGTGGAGCGATCCAAAATTGACACCCTAATGTCAAAATTGAAAGAGCTAGAGGAGCAAGATCAAAAAAACTCAAAACCTAGCAGAAGACAAGAAATAACTAGGATCAGAGCAGAACTGAAGGAGATAGAGACATGAAAAACCCTTCAAAAAATCAATAAATCCAAGAGCTGGTTTTTTGAAAAGATCAACAAAATAGACAGACCACTAGCCAGACTGATAAAAAAGAAAAAAGAGAATAACCAAATAGATGCAATAAAAAAAATAAAGGGGAAATCACCACAGATTCCACAGAAATTCAAAACATCATCAGAGAGTATTACAAACAACTCTATGCACATAAACTAGTAAACCTGGAAGAAATGGATAAATTCCTGGACACTTGTGTCATCCCAAGCCTAAACCAGGAAGTCGAAACTATGAACAGACCAATAACAAGGTCTGAAGTTGAGGCAGCAATTAAGAGCCTACCACACAAAAAAAGCCCAGGTCCAGATGGGTTCAGAGCCAAATTCTACCAGACACACAAAGAGGAACTGGTACCATTCCTTCTGAAACTATTTCAAATAATCCAAAAGGAGGGAATCCTTCCCAAATCATTTTATGAGACCAACATCATTCTGATACCAAAACCTGGCAGAGACTCAACAAGAAAACAAAACTTAACGCCAATATCCATGATGAACATAGATGCAAAAAGCTTCAATAAAATACTGGCAAGCCGATTGCAACAGCAAATCAAAAAGCTTATCCACCATGATCAAGTAGGATTCATCCCGGGGATGCAAGGCTGGTTCAACACATGCAAGTCTATAAACGTAATTCACCACATAAACAGAACCAAAAAAATGAAAACCACATGATTATCTCAATTGATGCAGAGAAGGCCTTTGACAAAATCCAGTAGCCCTTTATGCTAAAAACCCTCAATAAACTAGGTATTGATGGAACGTATCTCAAAATAATAAAAGCTATTTATGACAAACCAACAGCCAATATCATACTGAATGGGCAAAAACTGGAAGCATTCCCTTTGAAATCTGGCACTAGACAAGGATGCCCTCTCTCACCACTCCTATTCAATATACTACTGGAAGTTCTAGCCAGAGCAATCAGGCAAGAAAAAGAAATAAAGGGTATTCAAATAGGAAAGGAGGAAGCCAAATTGTCTCTATTTGCAGACGACATGATAGTATATCTAGAAGACCCCATCGTCTCAGCCCAAAAACTCCTGAAACTGATAAGCAACTTCAGCAAAGTCTCAGGATATGAAATCAATGTGCAAAAATCACAAGCATTCGTCTACACCAATAACAGACTTAAAGAGAGCCAAATCAAGAATGAACTACCATTCACAATTGCTACAAAGAGAATAAAATACCTTGGAATACAACTAACAAGGAACGTAAGGGACCTCTTCAAGGAGAACTACAAACCACTGCTTAACGAAATAAGAGAGGACACAAACAAATGGAGAAGCATTCCATGTCCATGGTTAGGAAGAATCAATATCATGAAAATGGCCATACTGCCCAAAGTAATTTACTGACTCAATGCTATCCCCATCAAGCTACCATTGACTTTCTTCACAGAACTGGAAAAAAACAACTGGAACTTTGTATGGAACCAAAAGAGAGCCCGCATAGCCAAGTCAATTCTAAGCAAAAAGAACACAGAAGGAGGCATCACACTACCAGACTTCAAATTATACTACAAGGCTACAGTAATCAAAACAGCATGGTACTGGTACCAAAACAGAGATACAGACCAATGGAACAGAACAGAGGCACCGGAGGCAACACAACATATCTACAACCATACAATCTTTGATAAACCTGACAAAAACAAGCAATGGGGAAAGATTCCCTGTTTAATAAATGGTGTTGGGGAAACTGGCTAGCCATGTGCAGAAAACAGAAATTGGACCCCTTCCTGACACCTTACACTAAAATTAACTCCAGATGGATTAAAGACTTAAACGTAAGACCTGGCACCATAAAAACCCTAGAAGAAAATCTAGGCAAAACCACTCAGGACATAGGAGTAGGCAAGGACTTCATGACCAAAACACCAAAAGCATTGGCAACAAAAGCCAAAATAGACAAATGGGACCTAATCAAACTCCACAGCTTTTGCACGGCAAAAGAAACAGTCACTAGAGTGAATTGGCAACCAACAGAATGGGAAAAAATTTTTGCAGTTTACCCATCTGACAAAGGGCTGATATCCAGAATTTACAAAGAACTCAAACGGATTTACAGGAAAAAAACCAACAAGCCCATCCAAAAGTGGGCAAAGGATATGAACAGACACTTTACAAAAGATGACATACATGAGGCCAACAAACATATGAAAAAATGCTCATCATCACTGGTCATCAGAGAAATGCAAATCAAAACTACATTGAAATACCATCTCACACCAGTTAGAATGGTGATCATTAAAAAATCTGGAGACAACAGATGCTGGAGTGGAGAAATAGGAACACTTTTACACTGTTGGTGGGAGTGTAAATTAGTTCAACCATTGTGGAAGACAGTGTGGCGATTCCTCAAGGACCTAGAAATAGAAATTCCATTTGACCCAGCAATCCCATTACTGGGTATATATCCAAAGGACTATAATTCGTTCTGTTATAAGGACACATGCACACGAATGTTCATTGCAGCACTGTTTACAATAGCAAAGACCTGGAACCAACCCAAATACCCACTGATGATAGACTGGAATGGGAAAATGTGGCACATATACACCATGGACTATTATGCAGCAATCAAAAATGATGAGTTTGTGTCCTTTGTAGGGACATGGATGAATCTGGAGAATGTCATTCTCAGCAAACTGACACAAGAACAGAAAATGAAATACCGCATATTCTCACTCATAGGTGGGTGAAGAACAATGAGAACACATGGACACAGGGAAGGGAGCACTACACACTGGGGTCTATTGAGGGGAATAGGGGAGGGACAGCAGGCGGGGGGAGCTGGGGAGGGATAGCATGGGGAGAAATGCCAGATGTGGGTGAAGGGGAGGAAGACAGCAAATCACACTGCCACATGTGTACCTATGCAACTATCTTGCATATTCTGCACATGTACCCCAAAACCTAAAATGCAATTAAAACAAAACAAAAAAAAAACAAACTGCACACCTGGAGTCCCAGCTACTTAGGCTGAGGTGGAAGGATTACCTGAGCCCAGGGGTTTGAGGTTACAGTGAGATATGATCACACCACTGCACTCCAGCCTGGACAACAGAGTGAGACCTTGTCTCAAAAACAAAAACAAACAAACGAACAAACAAAAACTAATCAGCCAAAGAAAAAACTTGTGGAATGCAGTGTAAGTAGCTCCCAAAGGGTTATCTGTAGCCCTGAGTGCTTATATTAGAAAAGAAGAAAGGCTGAAAAGCAATGAGCTCATCGTAAATAAATTAGAAATAGAAAAGCAGAAGAAATTCAAAGAAAATAATTACTGAGCAAAGAGTAATGCAACAAAAATGAACATATGCAAAAAAATTAACAAAGGCAAGAGATGGCTTAAGAAGGCAAACCTTTGGAAAGGTTTCTCCAGTGAAAGAGAAAAGACACAAAACACCACGAGGAATGAAAAGAGGGGAATAAACAGAGACACGGCAGAGATGAGAAGCAGCAAGGTAATGAGTGGCGAGTGTTGTTCTATGGGCAAGTTATCTAACGTCATGGGCAATGTAGGGTTATCTGAAGTACCAATTGCATATGGGTGCTGTGAGAATTAAACTCGCTGATATAATGTGCTTAAGTCAGTCTGTGGCAATACAAACTAATAAATTAGTGCTTACTGAATGCTGGCTGTTACTCCTATTGCTGGTGCTTACTTGTTCTCCTGTGTTTTCTTAGCTAGTTGGACTATTAACATTGTCAAACAACAGCTTTTGGTGCTGATCGTCTTCTCATTTTTGCATTGTTTTCTATTTCATTAATTTCTGCTCTTACATTTAGCATTTTATTCCTCTGCCTTCTTTGGGTTTATTCTATTATTCTTTTACAAGCTTCTTTAGTTGAACATTCAATGCATTTACTTTTGACGTTCCTTGTTTTTAAAATTCATCTTTAATGATAAAAATTTATCTCTAGCTAAAGTTCTAAAGTGCTGCTTTAGTTAAACCATATAATTTTATTTCTTCAGTTCTATAGTGGTTTTAAAACAGGCCCGAAAGTTCTTTTATACTACTGCCATCAAAAATAAAATTTAATTTCCCTCCTTTTGAATACAGACCAGGCTTAAGGACTGACCTTGAACAGATATAAGGTTTGACTTCCGAAGTTAAGTGACTTCTGAAGCTAGGACATAAAATGTGGCACAGCTTCTGCAAGGCTCTAGAGCTTGTGAGATGACCTTCCTTACAACCTAGCCACTGCGTCCTGGGAAGAGGCTACATGAGGAGGTCACGTACAAGGGGCCCAGCTTGTGCCACAAGCATTGACTGCCACCGAAGAGTGAGCCCTCAGACGATTCCCACACCCCAGTCTGAGCTGTGCCAGCTGATGTCCTGTGGAGCAGAGGTATAGAGACAAGTTGACTTCACTGGGCCCAACCAAACCTCAGATCTGTCAGCAAGATCGACGTTATCCGTGTAGACTACTACGTTTTTTAAACATTTTTAAATGCTCTATATCTTTTGGGGGTGCAAGTGCAGATTTCTTATATGCATATGTTGTGTAGTGGTCAAGTCTGGGTTCTAGTGTACCCATCACGTCAACAGTGAACACTACACCCAACTGGTAATTTTTCAGCCTTCAACCCCTCCCCTTCCCACCCGCCCACCCCACTTCTGGAGTCTCCAGTATCTAGTATTCCCCCTGTATGTCCATGTGCACCCACTGTGTAGCTCTCCCTTATGAGTCTGGACATGACATTTGACTTTCTGTTTCTGAGTCATTTCACTTAGGATAATGCAGGTCACTCCGATTTAGCATGGTTTGTTTTGTGGCAGTCTAAAACCACAACGGTTCTAAATATTTTCTATTCTAAGGTTGTCGAATTACCTTAATGGCACAAGTGTACATACGTCCCGCAGTTTCCAAACACATAATGCTAGTGGTAACAGTGGTGATGGGGGTGGCGCATTTTATTACTAATTTTTAATTTAATTATGGGTAGAAATATAGTCTGAGTATATAATTTATTTAAAATTTGTTTAAAAATTTAGTGATGGTCTGTAAGTGTAATTGTTCTAGGCATCCTAAAGAACACATCTTCATCTGGTACAGTGTGTGTGTGTGCGCGCACGTGTGTGTACGTGTGCGCATGTGTGTGTGTGTGTGTGTGTGTGTGTGAGAAACCACGGATCTAAGGGAGATTATATATGGATCTTTATGAGACAAGTGGTTTTCAAACTTTTTGGTCTTAGACCTTTTTATTTTTAAAAATTGAGGATCTCAAGGGAATTTGTTTATGCAGGGTATATTTATCAATATTTACTGTATTGGAAATTAAAACCAGGACATTTAAAAATACTTATAAATTCATATAAAAAACAATAAAACTGTGCAAATTAGCATGTCTTTTTAAATGTATTTTCTAAAACAAGAAAAATCAGGAACAAGAGTGACACAGTTTTACATTTTTGCAAATCCTTATATGTCTGCCTTACTGGAAGACAGATGCTCCTATCTGCTTGTACATTCAAACTGCTGGGATATACTGTTTTGGATGCAGTTTTCTAAAATTTAGAATTCCCATTTTTGCTTGAAAACTCAAATTTATGGCGACAAGTGCCGTCAGTTGTTTTTCTTGAAGTCACAGACTTTGTTCATTTCTAACAAAATGCCTGCCAGATGCTCAGGTCTAATCATAGTTAGCCCGTCAGTAGTTACGTGTTTGAGTAAAAACGGTGTTCCAGGCTTCTGGAATAGTGGTGTGAGGAGGTACGAGGGAGACCCATTCCCAGAGAAACAGGCGTAACTTGTAGAAATTTAAAAAACAATCATTTAATGTGTCTGAAATTGTCTTAAGTGTACAGAACAAATGAAGAAATGTTTATTCAAGAAAATCTACTAAACCTCAGTAAGAACAGTGTTAGTCTGCGGCATTTCAGCCACAGTCCTGTCCGTCCCTCCGCCTTCCCAGCTCAGCATGACAGAAACTCCACTCTAGGCTGGTGTAACCAAGAGCAGGGCTCAGTCTCCCATCACATCCCATCGGGGGGCAAGGGATCCAGGTAAACACTTCCTCAGAGGAGATGTACAAGCGGCCATGAAGCACATGCAAAGACAGAGGCCCAGTGTCGTGAGCCATCAGGACAATGCACACCCAAACCACGACGAGATGCCACTTCCCACCGACTAGGACGGCCGCAACCAAAAAGACAAACAGTAACCAATGTTGGGGATGATGAGGAGGTCGAGAAATCAGAGCTCTCATACACGACTGGTGGGACTGTAAATGGTCAGCTGCTTTAGAAAAGAGTCTGGGAGTTCCCCAGATGGTTAAACACAGAGTTATCAAATGACCCAGAAATTCCACTCAGAAGTACGAACACAAGAAAAATGAACACATGTACACAAAACACAAATGCTACTGTTTATGGCAGCATTATTAATAATAGCAAAAGGGGGAAAAGCCCAAATGACCATCAACTGATAAATGAATTTAAAAAATGTGAGCTTTGTCCATACAATCAAATATTATTTGGCAAAAAAAAAAAAAAAAAAAAAAAAGGCGCTGACACATGCTACAAAATAGGTAAAATCTGAAAGCACTGTACTAAGTGAGACAAGTCAGACAGAAAAGGCCACATATCGTATGATTCCATTTGAAATATCCGGAATAGACAAACCCATAGAGACAGAAATGCTAGCAGTTTCCAGGGCTTGAGAGGGGAATGGGCAGTGACTGCTAATAGGTAGGAGGTTTCTTTCTGGGGTGAAGAAAATATTGAAAAGCTGGTGATGGTTGCATAACTGCTAATACACTAAAAACCGCTGAGCTGTGCATTTGAAATGGGTGACTGGTATGATATGTGAATTGTATCTCAATAAAGCTGTTATTTTTTAAAAACGGAGAATGAAATCATATTCTTTACAGCAAAATGGATGAAGTTGGAGGCCATAATCCTAAGCAGATTGATGCAGGAAGAGAAAACCAAATGCCGTATGTTCCCACTTATAAGTGAGAGTGAAACACGGAGCACACATGGGCACAGAGATGGGAACCGTGGATTGCTAGAAGGGCGGGAGGGGTGTAGGCTGAAAAACGACCTACTGGGTACTGTGCTTACTACCTGGGTGCAATATACTCACCACGTGACAAACCTGCACATGAACCCTCTGTATCTAAAACAAAACTGGAAATTTAAAAAATCGACATATTTTCCTTCTCTCAGGTGTGCAAACTCCAGGAAGGCAGCACTGTTTGTTTGTTTGTTTTTGAGACGGAGCTTCGCTCTTGTCGCCCAGGCTGGAGTGCAGTGTCGTGATCTCGGCTCACTGCAACCTCCGCCTCCTGGGTTCAAGTGACTCTCCTGCCTCAGCCTCCCAGGAGCTGGGATTTCAGGTGTGCGCCAACGAACCCAGCCAGCAGCACTTTTATTTGGCTCACCACCACGTATGCTGTCATCTAGAACAGTGTCTGCCATGTAACAGACACTCAAATCATTATTAAGTGAGGTAACATCTTAAAATGTTTCCCTCTAGACTTTTGCTCTTTGTTCATATATTTTTCTATGCAATTTTAATTGAATATATTAGGTATTTTCTAAAAACATTAAGACTCTCCTTACACATACTATTTAATGATTGGAAATTTTGATGTAAAATAGTCAACTACATCTATTTTTTTCAACAATTCAAACTCATGTCTTCTGATTTTGAAATACTGTCATTTCATTTTTTTCCTTCTCGTCTGTACACAGCTGATTACTGGTAATTCTAAATGATCTAACACATGGATGGGTTAAAGTTCTATGAAGAAAGAGGAGATGAACAGGACGGTTCCAGACAGGAAAAGGCATGCGTGTTCCTCTACCCACACCCCCATTTACCAAAATGCAACAATCATTTTTTTCTTGGTCAAATAACACATCCCTCTGAATAACACATCACTAATTTTCTTATAATAATAACTCAAGATAAATAGCTGATGCTGGACAGAATTACAATTTTGAAAGAAAAAAATTACCAAAATATTCCAGAAGGTGATTTATGCTGCAGCCCCGTGCCATCCAAACCACAGACTGAGGCTCTGCCACCCCAGAATACCTTCCAGTGATTACAGTCAAGAAAGATTTACTTTCTGGGCCTGAGGCTTGGAAAGTTGCTGCCAATTCTTCTCCTTTTATATCTTCTTACTGTTAAGTCACAGACGCTGCAGGGAATTAGTCACTTGACCTCCCTGCTCCTGCTAGTGCCATTTCATTGACCCTTTAAACTAATCGGCGTAGCTAGCACTGTTGTCTCAGGGGTTAAGGTAAATTATTAATGAATTTAAAGGCAAAAGTTGCTCTCACCTCATCTTACCTCTTGAGAAAATCCTAATGGGTAAACTCATAAGTAAAAAAAAAAGAAAGAAAGATAAAAAAATGACTTTCTTCAGTTCTTCCATTCCATGAATGTTGTGAGAAATAAACAGTAATAGATGGGATTTTCTTTGGCAGAGAGAATTAGGAAGATATTTTCGAAAATTAGAGTCTCAAAAAAAAAATAACTGATTTGTTGGATAAACTTGGTATTTTAACTTTAAGAAGTCTACATTGGTTTGAAGTGGGTTGTTAGGTTTGATTTTAAAGATGATTTTTTGCATATTTTAGTAAAAATATGTAATTCGATTTGGTTTTAAATTCAGTAAGTAGGCACAGTTATATCTCGTTTTTGGTTCAAAACTTTAGTTTTCTTAAGTATACGTGAAGCTTAATTAGTACTGAGAGTCAAAATAAAGATTTGGAAGAAATGTCACAAAAAAAGGATTTGTGTTTGGGATTGTACCTGCCATTACGCTAAAAATATTTTAATGAGAATCTTCTCTATAGTTAGAGCGCTCTGCAGAGGGTCCAGTGCTTGTGGTGTGTCCTGAGGGAAAGCCTGAGGAGCAGGTCAGCCAGGCCACCTGAGTCATCCTGGAGTGACAGCAGTGTGGACTGTGAGGTCAGAGCAAATCTAGAAAAACAGCTTGGACGTGGTTGATCAATATTCTGTATCCAAGCATGGCTTGCAAAGAAAACAGCTGTATTTGGAATGAAGAGGGCTTAATCAGTGGTGCCCCTTTATAACCTGTAAAAGATGACAGATTCATCCAGAAACTCAAATCTACTTCCAGTGTTATGTTAACTTGGTTTTAAAAAGAACAATGATATGGAAGAATCAGTAACACTGAGGATATTGCGGTGAACTTGGGGGAATAAAAAACTGGGTCTGAAAAGATATGATTAGCTGTCACAGGTCTATGAAAATGAGTTTGGGTATTTCTCGCATGACTTCTAAAAATAGGGTCTTTATTTTACTTACATGTAATATTAAAGGTAGTACAAGACATTTAAGTGGCAGTGTGGAGGCTGTGGCAACCTTTGGAATGTACTTAAAAGCTGCATTATTCTGCCAGGTGCACCTGGGCATCTTCGTGTGGGACACTACGAACTAGTACCATGAAGTACTTGTGATTTAAACTCTTTAACTTATATATACTTCAATTTACATCCTTCAAACAAGATGGTCTCCATCCCAAGAGCTGTTAAGATGCCTTGTTTCTACTGACTTCTCAATGGCTCAAAAAGGCTAAAAGAACTCTTCATATGTGCATGATTATCTGATTATCATAATTCATCAAGAATTAGCCAAGTGTTTAAGTACTGTCAATTTCAAAAGGGAGAACCTGTAAGCCTGTGACTCTGAAAATCTAGTTTTTATTAAGTAAGAAGAAGCCTTCACATGAATTGTTTTACTATGCTAGACACATCTTGGGACATGGGCAAAGCAGGATGCCATCATGTCTAACCCGGCAAAGCAAAGGCTATCATATTCATTTTTTAAACATCTAACATTTACTTGATGTTGACCATGTGCCTGATACTTTTCTAAATACTTTATGTATTAATGTCATGTAATCCTCATAAGAACTACATGAGATAGGTATTACCATTGTGTCCAATTTATAGAGCTGGAAATGGAGATTCAGAGAGGTTAAATAACGCTCCCAGAAACATTAAATGAATAAATGGTGTGGCCAGAGTCAGTGAATTAATAAATGGAGAACCCAAGCCTAATCACTGTTCTACCAATAGTAAAATCAGCCACTATTGATTCCACAGTTTCTTCATGCACAACTTCTCATAACTTAAAGCTTAGTAATGATAAAAATGTTGTATTTGAAATATGTTTATACACTTGTGTTTTCTTCAAATTATGGTATATGCTACACATGATTGGAGAATCTGCCGCCTGAATTCTGATTCTAGCTCTGCTGTTTACTGGTTATGTAACTTAAAGGGAACTCTTCTAGTGGCTTTGGGCTTCTGTTCGTTCTCAGGAGCATGAAAGGTAGGGTGTGTATGCAGCACTCATCTCTTCCTGAGCACTCAACAAGGGGCAACCACTACAGTTATGAGATATTCTAGGGGAAAGTCCTGTGTAAACCATGCTGTATAATGCAGGGATGTCACAATTATTACCTTGATAGTGATGACAAATGTGATAAAACAAGTCAACTGTTGCAAGATCATAAATATTTTTCAATAACAAGGAGAGTGGATGCATCCCAGAGAGTCTAGTAACTCTAGCATAAATTCCTTCCGTTTCCATGGAACTGAGGAAGCCACTGAACTAGCCTGGCCCCAGAACACAACTTCTTCTTGCCACTGTCCCGGACGAGAATCCTTCTCAGTTTTGAATATTCTTCTAAAGTGATCCCGAGAGACCTAACCTTTAAATAAGCCACCTAGGGCTGGGCGTGATAGCTCATGCCTGTAATTCCAGAAGTTTGGGACACCAAGGTGGGCGGAATATTTGAGGTCAAGAGTTAGAGACCAGCCTGGCCAACATGATAAAACGCTGTCTCTGCTAAAAATACAAAAATTATCCTGGCATGGTGGTACACACCTGTAATCCCAGCTACTCGGGAGGCTGAGGCGAGAGAATCGCTTGAACCTGGGAGGTGGAGGTTGCAGTGAGCCAAGATCAGGCCACTGCACTCCAGCCTGGGCGACAGGGTGAGACTGTCTCAAAAAAATAAAATATAATATAAAAATAAACAAAAAAGCCATCTAGGCTGCTCTGGAACAAGTTTTAAGATGCAGTAATTTAATGCAGTGATATCTTACTGCCTTTTGTTTTTTAAGCCTGGAAACTATCCATGGATCTTAACTGCCAGGCCTCTCTGGTTTATTTTTTCCATTTATAATGAGACAAACTTACACCCTGGGAAGGTGCTTCCTCCCAATATCTCACATTTCTATTGAGAACCCCAGGGGGCTCCTTTAAAAGAGGAGGAGGAGAGGTGTTAATTAAGGTGGTAATAGGTTCTAGTCCTTAGAAGAATCAGTGCCTGTTGGAAACTCTGCATTGTGAAAAGAGCTAGGGCTATAAAATATTCAACAACTCTTCGGTGTAGAAACCCTGCTTCGCACATCCCGGCTGCAATGACTACAGTACCCAGTGGCTGCGTTGGTGCCGCAGGTTCCGCGGCATTCGCTCTGCTCGAAGTCCCTTATTTGTGTTGTTGTGGATGGTGTCCTTTGAAGTGATGCATCTGCTATGACTGGGTTACAGTAGGTAGTCAGACATGAGCAGGGCGGGAGACCTCCCCCACCACCACCCAGGAATGGGAGGTGACCATGAGGTGATGGTCAGGTGGTTGTCAGCTGTCTCTAAAACAATCACTGCTTTCAGCCAGAGCCAGGAAAGGCGGGCAGCCTCCCGACAGATAAAACACCTGACACTGGTGATGAGCAGCTTCCTGAGAGCACCTCAAAAACTGGGCGAGTGGGCTCAAGCAAGTGCACTCAGAGGCAAAAGGGTGGCGCTTAAGGCATGTCTGACCGTTCTCCCGGAACACTTGCCTGCTAGGGGAAACACCTCCAGTGAGCATGCGCACCACTTCGGCAAACACGGGGCATGGCTCTGCCCAAGCGCCGGCAGGCCACTGCGCATGTGGACAAGCCCCTGCGCATGCGGACGGCCCACTGCACATGCGGACGGCCCACTGCGCATGTGGACAAGCCCCCGCACATGCGGAAGGCCCACTGCGCATGCGGACGGCCCACTGCGCATGCGGACAAGCCCCTGGCATGTGGACGGCCCACTGCGCATGCGGACGGCCCACTGCACATGCGGACGGCCCACTGCACATGCGGATGGCCCACTGCACATGCGGACGGCCCACCCCGGGGGAAGAACAGGGGAGAGGCGACGCCGACGCCCAAAGGTGCCGGCCTGTAAGAGCTCACGTGAGAAGTCAAACCACACGCCGGAGTCTCTCAGGTCGTCCCCTTGGCCCTTCCCCGGTGAGGAAGGACACCTCTCCCTCTTGCGCTTCTAAGACCACTTGCCCTTAGCCTTCTAGAAGTAAACGTTGAACACAGAAGGGACAAGGGCAGTGGAGGGGACAGACCCAGTGCCACTCGCAGACCTGGGGGAGCAAGATCAACCCCTGCAGCCCCGATCCTGTGTGCAGATCACAGGCAGGTATGGCGGCGTCTTTCCCGGAGGCTCTGCTCACATTGCATCCACCGGGAGTCACGACTGCACCCGCGCGCAAGCCTTACCTCATGGACCACGACCCTCTCACGTGCACCCTCTAAGAGCGAGAGCCTTTAAACGCGGCAGGATTCTCCAGTCGTGGGGCTCAGTTCTTGGGACGCACGTCTGCCCAGACTCCGGGCCAAATGCAACGGCCACTTCCTTCCCAGTTGGGTGTTCGAGGTTTGTTTGCAGCCGCTCCGGCCTCACCAGTATACTTTCTTCCTTTTATTCCTGCTTTAAAACTTTTACTTATTTTGAGGCAGAGTCTCGCTGTGTGCCCAGGCTGGACTGCAGTGGCGTGATCTCAGCCAGGGCAACCTCCACCTCCCGGGTTCAAGCGATTCTCATGCCTCTGCCTCCTGAGTAGCTGGAACTACAGGTGTGCACCACCACGCCATACTACTTTTTGTATTTTTAGCAGAGATGAGGTTTCGCCATGTTGACCAGGCTGCTCTGGAACTCCTGGACTCAAGCAATCCACCTGCCTCAGCTTCCCAAAGGGCTGGGATTACAGGCATGTGCCACAGCGCCTGGCCTTTAAAACTTTTTAATAAACTTTCACTCCTGCTCTAAAACTTGCCCCAGTCTCTTCTTCTGCCTTATGCCCCTCAGACCAATTCTTCTGAAGAGGCAAGAACTGAGGTTGCTGCAGACCCGTGTGGATTCGCCACTGCTAACAATTTGACCCACATAAGATAGTATCTCTCAAAGTACTGACTGCAGACCACCTGAACTGGATAAAAAGCAGGTGACTGAGCCCCATTCGTAACCAACCAGAATCTCACCAGGGACCAACAATGGACATTTCTTCAAAGATCGCTGGTAATTCCCACCAACACTAATGTTTGAGAGCCAATGGAATAAGAATTAATGAATGCTTATTTCTTTCCAAGTTATTTAATGTTCAGCAGATACTGATTGCTAGACTACATCTCAAACATATTAAACTATATCCAGGAGTTTTGCTTCACTCAAACAAAACCAGAAATAAATGTGTGCCAAAGATTTACAGGATGACATTCCGAAAATTCTGGTGAGAACAAGGCATATTGTAGAAGGTTATCTTTATGACTAGGGATTAGGGAAAGTTCTTAAGCAGGGCTCTGTGAGTATATATAATAGCCGTGTGTGTGTGTGTGTGTGTGCGCACACGCGTGTGTGTATGCTTTTAAACTCCTTTCATGTTGCCACACCCACAAATGTCAGCTGCATATTCAAGGACATATATTAAATTCACTAGAGTGGGGATGGGGGAATGGGAGTGGATATTGGAGAGGGAAAAAATAAATTAAATCCCAACCCCTTCCTGAACAACAGTAACACACACAAAGACACACACCAAAACCCCGAAAAACAGACGCATGGCACTTCTGTCTAGTAAGAAAAACTTTACATTTAGCTATACAGAGAAATGAACATTTTTGCTAATCAGGGTGTAACTGACTAAAGATCTTCATTGATCTCAGTACTACTAAACCATAGAAAGCAAATTCTTCACCAGCTGGCCAGGAGCTGATCCAGGAAACCTACACCCATGCACGTAGCTTTGCCTTCTGCCCCCACATCCTCCCAGTGTCCTGTCCAAATCTCACTCCTACGAGCACTTGCAGCTGGAGCAAAAGCAGACATAGTCAAGGGGCTGCATGAACCCCTTTAAGGGTGTTTTTAATTGAGTCAGCAAAAAGTAACAAGCAAAAACTGCAACTCAGAAGCACCGAAGTATAGAGACTTTCGGATTTAGAAAATATATAGAAAAATAAATAGATTTGAAATGTTTCCCCTTTTTTGTGGATGGCATAGATCAGTTACTTTCCTGGGTTTATCACCTAAGAAGGTGGCAAAGTTTGCACCTGGTTATCTTGAGCTTTTTCAAGATCCAGCAGCACTCCTGTTATTTCACTTTAAGAGATTATAACTGTCACTGCAGGCTGAGCCCAGCAGGAAGCCAGGTCAGCCCAAGCTCAGGGTTCTAAGGTCATGGTTACTTCAGCTGGGGCCTTAGCATCAAGAAGGCAGCCCATTCTCTTCCTTTCAATTCACTGAGCAGGTTCAGAGACTCTGGTGTGCCCAGCCTGTGCTCAGGACCCACAGGGACATAAAGAAGATGCAGGCCCTGCTCCCGGGAAGGAGACATCTAGTTGTGTCACTATACCCCTACTGCACAGAGGCTACTACTCAGTTGTCTGCAAGTAAGAAAGCTAGTCTGACTGAAGGGGACCGCTGAACACCTGCTTCCTTCATGAGACCTTTTATCCAATTCACTGCATTTTTGAGTGTCTACTCTGTGCACAGAACTATACAAAGGTACGTGTACTCTGTGTACACAAAGGCCTATACACTCCATGCGCAGAACTATATAAAGGCACAGAGCTAGACAAAGGATCCATGCCTTATTTTGCCTGGAAGAGAAAATATGGAAAGTTAATAAAAGCTCAAGAATCAGATAAAACCACCATCAGGTAGAGAGGTTCACTGCCAATTAGAGGAGCAAGCACTCGGAGTGCTGAGAAGGGGAGGGGCTGGCTCAGCTATTCAGAGGGTAGATGGAAGTGGCTGTGGGCCGTGAGGGATGGAGGGGTTTGAACAAGTGGAAAGCAGGATGGGGGAACAACATAAACAAAAGCAAAGGTTTGAGTGGAAGGTCACCTTCTCTCTCTGGGCCTCCACCTGCCAGATGTTTCTCTCCTTTCATCAAAGGCAGTATGACAGCATTTTCCTCCTTCATCTCGTGTGCTGTGGTCTTAGGAGAGCCTCCTTTGGTGTTCTTGTTTTCCAGCCAGTGCCTCATGATAAATTATGCACCTTTCACTCTTGAGTGGAGGAAGTAGGCTAACACATTAAGTCGGAAAAACAGGTACCACGAGAGGAAAAACAAATGACCCTCTTTCCGAAGAAGGTAACTACCCAGCCAAATGAGATCATCTACACCAGCAGGGAGACGGGGAGGACCAGTAGGGCTTGTTAAGTGGTGAGAATGTCCCTGAGTTCTTCAGTGTAACCTACAATTTTCTGATGGTTTAAATGATATGTTTTTCATTAAAGTACAGCTTGACATCATACACGTAGTCCCTAGTGACCAAAAGATAGGTATAATGGCAATATTCTCCCAGGAATTACCAAGAAAACCACCCCTTTTCCAAGAAAAAGGCAATATCAGAGCTTGGTCACTCAGAAAAGAAACCCGGGAGGTGGGGGGATCCAGGGAGTTTGAAGAATTAAAATGAGATAGAGATAAACTGGAGACAGAAAGGCTTTTCAAAACCTAAATACAAATTCTTCACTGGGCTCCTAAAAGAAAGATCAGAGTTGAACTCCAGTTATCAAAAGGAAAGCAGATTTCATGCTGCGATGTGATAAACACATACTTTTGATGCAAATACTTATCCATTCAGTAAATTCTAGAATATATATTACTGTTTTGGTGAAAATGGTTTCAAAGAGACTGAAATTGCATGTGAGGAGAAAAGCTTATGACACTGAAGAAGGTATTTTAAATAAAAGGATGGATCTTATTTTGTATATAAAACATGTAATAGCTATATATAAATAAAGTATGTGTATATGAATGCATGTGTAAACAAATAGCTAAGTAATGGGTTCTGTGTATGATAAAATCAAATCAGGTCTATATCACATCCCAGCAAAAATCACTCTACACAATGATTGGGCTCCTGGACCCCCACGGGCTGGGACTATTGGCTTTAGCACAGCATGAGCATGGATGGGGGCTCCCAGAGAACAGACTGCTCTGATCTCTCTCATTCTCTCAGCAGGAAGCAAATTCACAGCATTCCAATCACGAGTAGCACCATTATACCTCACAAATCAATACAGACAACTCTTCAAATTCGATTCTTAAATACAAGTTTGCAGCTAATTCCTGCAAGGATTTCATTATTAACCGAAGTACAATTTAGAATCTTTGATTGAAATGCCTGCCTGCTACAATTCCCAGTTCTCTTTAACTAGATTACCCTACATTTGCTGAAAAAATGTACTAACCTTAAGTTAAAGAAAGTTATATTTACACGCATGTATATAAATAAACACACACACACACGAACAGATGCATAGTAGAGTAATAACATATGCTACCGCCTCTGTTAACAGTAAGAAGAAAAGTAACAGGTTGAAGGCAGACTTGAGGGAAAGAAGCTGACGGTTGCAAGATGGAAGGCTGGGGATTTCTGAATAAAAGAAAATGCTGCATGAAATGTGTTTTTGGCAGTCATGCGTGAAGTACATTTTACATAAGCTTTAAGGTGCGTCTAAAGGTTTCTTCCTCTCTCTGTCTCACTTTACCTGGACTGGTTAGGACAGATGGTTTGACTATTTCAAGGCCATTGAGAAATGGTCTTCTTTGATAGCGCATGACACTTCCAGAGGGACAAAGTAAAAGACACAGAAGGCAGGGACACCCCCTTAGCCAGACAATCAGAGGGACCCCTGACTCAGAAGCCAGATTCCCTTCTCACCCCATTAAGGGCAGGGCCTTTAGGACACTGTGGCAAATGTTTCACATAAGGACTATCAAGTAAATGCAATCTCCTGGCCAACCAGCTTAGGAATAACTATATAAAACTGGTCAGTATCTGGTAACACTGCACTTACATGCGATGCTCTCTGCCCTACTGTTTCCAAGCTTTTCATAACGTAGACAGGCATAGAATTTCACCAAAATTTCTTCTGGTGAAATGATTTTTTTTTTTAAAGAGGGTTGGGAAAAAAGGATGGCTTCCAGGTGAGGAAAAAAAAGATGATCTAGAACCTTCTCCATTTACCCTCACATCCTGAGCTATCGACTGGAAGAAGGTGTCTTGTTAAGAGAAAGCCCATAGAGCACTTTCAGGAGCAAAGTACACCAAATCCCTGGCCTTTCAAGTTTACCTTATTATATCAAGTGCACTTTTAAATCATGCCGAGAAATTGCCTCTGTGGTCATTTATGATTTCTCTCACTTTTTCCTACAGAGCCTCTAGTTCTTCTTATGTCCTCCTGCCCATACTCTGGTGCCTTGTCCCTGGCTACCAGCCTTCTCTGTAGTTTCCAGAGCCCACACACCTCCAGGACCCACTAAGGGAAGCTGCTTCCAAATTCCTAATTATTAACATAATTAACACCTTTTCATTCTAGAATAGGCCAGTAGTCACCTTTCAACTGCAGCAATTATGGAAAAAAGACAGCCAGATGTGTAGTAATTTCATAATAACTACACACCTAGGAAGCACCAGAGGAGACTGCAGGTTTCAGATCTGCTTAAGTATGCAGTGATGCTAATTAGGATGATAAGCTGTATTTATGCGGCGCCATCCGGCCCCAGCAACCCAAACTCTAATAGCATCAAGGCATACAATTAACAGTCACATACAAAGAGGTACAACATTCAGAAGACAAGAGGAACCTTTCCAGAAAGGGGCACAGGCAGAGGGAAAGCTTAAGACATGTCGGCATTTATTTTCTCGTGGAACAGGCTGTTCCAGTGAGTCAGAGGTGATGGCACAAGAGTGAAACTCAAGCATCTCCCTTCTTCATGTCGTCTGGAAAGAGGGATTATCCTACTGGCTTAGATGAAGACTTGGCATGTCAGAGCCTGAGACTGGGAAAATGTGCGTACGCCAGACGTCAGACCCCTGCAGGATGCAAAATGACCTCAGCCGGCCCTAAAAAGATGTAACTGAATGGGATAAAGACGAAAAACCTACTGCTGCTGAACATAATGGGGAGGATGAGGCGTCTCAGCAGCATGTGCAAAAGACCATGTGTGGGCACGTTGAGTCCACGGAGTGACACGGCGTCTACAGGTGGCCCTGTGACCTGCGCATCATCAACAGAAAAACCATGTTAGGGTTAGCAAGAGGGCCAACTAGCTCCGTTTCCTATTATCAGACCACAGACGGAGAATCATGTTCACCTCCGGCCAACGCATTTTCAGAGGGACGCTGACAAATGAGACAGTAGACAAGAGAGCCCAGAGTAGTGGTGAGTGCAGAAATCACGTGAGAGAAGCAGCAGTACAGAGAAGTGAGAGGGTGAGAGCAGAGGGAGGTGAGTGCAACACACTGATAGTCTCTAGAGCTGCATTAATTCTGTGTGATACCAGTGAGCAAAATTAGATTCTGCTGGTAGAAGTTAGATGCAGAAATTGCAGGCTTCATAGAAGGCAATATATGTAAATCCAATAGAAAGTTTTGAAAGGTGCTGAGCTTCCTGGTACTGGATTCGTTTAAACAGAACATGGACAATCCCTTAGAGTTACTGAATTGATGCCCCCAGCAGAAGTAACAGTGAGGCTGCCTCTGGGATTTAGCCAAGGAGAGAGAGCCCCATAGAGTGGGGTAGACACATGGTGCCAAACAGGAAGCCACAGCCAGGTTCTTGTCTGGGTTCAGACATAGGATATTCATTGGTTCCTTATTCCTTTGATTTTTTTGCTTTTACATATTATTTAAATTAGCAAACAATAAAATTGATTTTGTTTATAGTTCTATGAATTTTAACACATTAATCTCATGTTTACCACCACCACAATCAAGATAAAAAACTTTCTATCACTGAAAAAATTCCTCTGTGCTGCCCTTCTCCCAGACCCTGGTAATCACTGATAAGTGTCTCTGTCTTCACAGTTTAGTCATGCTGAGAATGTCCCGTGAATTCCGTCTGAAGTAGTATGTAACCTTTTGAGACTGGCTTGTTTCGGTCAGTAGAAAGCTTCTGAGATTCATCCGAGTTGCTGCAACGTATCAATACTTCAAATTCGTAAACAGAATATGGCTGGGAACAACCGGCTACTCCGAAATATGTTTTTTCAGGTTTTCCAAATTTGGCTCAATCTGGGGAGCAGTGAATTCAGTTTAAAGATGATCATAGTATCTGCTGCCTCTAGTGATCTTTTTCTTTGTATTGGTGTTTAATTTTACAGGAACTTTAACTCTAGACAAAAAAAAAAAAAAAAAAAAAAGCATGCTCATTGAAAAAGCCCAAATGCTTCAGGTCAATACAAATATAAGTGATTAAGAGGATAAAAATTTCCAGCTGGGTGCAGTGGCTCATGCCTGTAATCCCAGCACGTTGGAAGGCCGAGGTGGGCGGATCACCAAGTCAGGAGATCAAGACCATCCTGGCTAACAATGGTGAAACCCCATTGCTACTAACAACACAAAAAATCAGCCAAGTGTGGTGGCACATGCCTGTAGTCCCAGCTACTCAGGAGGCTGGGGCAGGAGAATCACTTGAACCCGGGAGGCAGAGGTTGCGGTGAGCTGAGATCGCCCTACTGCACTCCAGCCTGGGCAACAGAGCAAGACTCCAGCTAAAAAAAAAAAATGGTTTGACAACAATTCCTCATAGACTTTTTTCTGAACTTACTTTGTCACATATTTGAAATTCATAAAAAATGAACCTCACTATACAGTTGTGTAACCCAATATCACAAACATCTTTTCCTATCAATGCATCTAGCTCCATGTCATTAAGAACTGCACAGTATTCCATTATAAAAACGGATCAAAATTTACATAATAGATACCCCATTGATGAACATTTAGATTGTTTCCAAGTTTTCACTAACACAATGTAGCAATACACACTCTTCTTTATATAAGAGGTTTTAAATCATTTGGATGAAAAAATAAAGCTCTTTGTAAGAAAGGATATTTATTAGAAGAGCATATTAGATTTGACAAATGGCATTTGGAAAATAAAAATACAAAACCATATGAAATTACTGACCCGAATTAATATTCCCTAACTTGTACTAACAGGAAGGTGTTTCAGATGAATATCACATTAATTGACCTCACTTCCACAGGCCTAGTGGTTCCCCTCCACACAGTTAAAGTTGTTTCTCCCCCGAAGCAAAGAGCTGTTTCCTGCCACAGATTTCACAAGCCTGCTGTCACTGAGGTCTCTGCACTCAGTGGACTGGCGTCAATGCCGGACAGATTCGAATTTGCCAGCACAAGGATGCTCCCGGTCTCTCCAAACCCCTCTCTCCTATTTCTTTCTTGTTTCCTTCAACCAACTTCTATCCGCTTATACCCTCTCCCAAGCTTCTGGGGTCTCACAATGCTTTCCCAGGGAAATGCACCCTATACTGACTGCTCTCTGCAAGTTTTACAAGTTATCTGACAATCTGAGCACTTCTGGACTCACATCCTCTCCCACTTCCTCAGCCAGTGCTTACCTGCACATTTCTTACAGGCAAAACCAAAATTGGGTTATGCCCAACTCCTCTCCCACTTTTCTACAAACCCAAGTCAGGAATAAGGGTTCAAGGACACCATGGGAGCACAGAAACGCAGTTACAAAAGCCGTCGATGGCACTGTAAGAAGCTGTCGTCCTGGCGAGGGGTGACCGCGTAGTCAGAGGATGGAGCCAAGTCATCTAAAAATATCCGAAGAACCCTTTGTCCCCAGCACTTTGTGGTTTAAAAGACCTTTTATTATGGCAACACTGAGGCCTCACAGTAGTTCCAGGCAGCTGGGCTAAGGCTCTGGGAATAGTCTAGCCAAGGCCGCAGCAGTAGGCTGAGGTTCCAGCTTTTTACAAAGCCATGCTCTCACGCTCATATTGGCTACAGAGGTCAGACAGAAGCAAGGTGGGGACGTCAAAGGAAGGTGGAAGAGGCCAGGAGGACAGGCCAACCTCTGCCAGTCTCTACTGGGTGTCATGTGAAGTCTACAGCTCAGCACTTCAAGAGTCTGGTCTTTAACCCATACACACCCCTCCTGAAAACACCAAAGCAGCTTCAAGGCCCCTGCTCTTCCTAAACTTCCTAGTGAACTCTTTCGGGCACAGCAGCCACTTGGGTGAAAGAAGAGAGCTATCCACAAGCAGACTTGGGTATCCGTTAGCACTGTAGGTCTGGCCTGCGAGCACTCACTAGGGTTCAAGATGTAGTTCGTCTGGCTTGTACCAAGCAGATGTCCAGCTGCGGGCGGGGGCAAGGAGCACTTCGGGCCCACAGCTGAGGAAATGGCACAGCAGCGATGCATGTAAGAGACATTAAGAGAGCAGAATCGCTTGGGCAAGTCAATCCACACCCGGCGTGTACTCCAGGGTTCTCAACAGCTCATCTACTCCAATTATCCAGAGTGAATGGAGTGTTCGTGGGATAATAATGTGTGCAATTATACAATAAAACCTGACTGTTTCATATTAATTCCTTGCCTTTAGATCCTTGGCAAAAAGTGAAAACAAGAAGAAAAATGTCTGTCCAAGGTTTTCTAATGCTCTTTATTACCTGTCCGGTCCCCAATCCCAGGATACCAAACTGTCACAATGTCATTTAGGATTCCTCAGTTTCTCATTTTTTTCTATATTTATTTACGCATTTTCTTAAGCATTTTACAGATTTGAGGTAGAAATAAACTTTTTTTTTGGTGACCCACTTCCTTCACCCCTCCCTAACCAAATTCAAAGAATCTCTAAAGTTGTTTTGAGACAAATTTCTTAGCACTCAGTTTTATCCATGAGGGTCATTTAATGAGTTTTCCCTGAAAACTCAGTTAGTCTGTGTTTGGATGGCTGTCAATTACTTCTGATTCTTTCTTGGTGCCTTATAAACAGCAGGTGAACAATGGATGTTTGTGAATATGGATTAAGTAGAAGATTAGAAGGAAATATACCAAAATTATCATTAATAATTTATCTGGGACCATGGTATGACTTTCCTTTTCACCTGTCTTCCAAAGCTTTCTATATGCTAAATAAATAGTCATTAAACATAAAATAAAATTCAAAATTGTACAGGCTGCAGAAATAAAAGACATAATTAAACGAAGACCTTGGGATGTCCAGTCATAAAAGCTCACGACTCTTTCTTTAGCGCCCACTGGAAATCTGAGCGTGGCCACTGTGGGGAGTACAGGATAGGGCTACTGCTCCAATAAGCAGAGATTCTCCAGCCAAGAGGAAAAAAATATAATACAAACCAACAAACCTATGTTTCCATCTCAAAGCTTATCTGTTCCAAAAGCACCAATTACAAAGCAGATCTGGGGGACACAATAACATTTGTGACCGCCAATCAAACATTCAAATGATTTAGGGAAGTTCTGGAAAACAGTCAACTCCAGGCATGAATCACAACCTGATTTTATCATGATTATGACACTAGTGCCACAAAAGGGTGGTGTTTCCAGCTTCCCATCTTCCCGATGGCAGTCGTGATGGGGAGCCAGCAATCTTACCTGCTCAATGGATGAAGTCTGTACTGCTTTGCCTGGATGAGCAGATGGCGTGCCAGGCAAGGCAAAAGTCACTTAAGATCTTTTCTTTAAGAAGGTTGGTCCCTATCTCTAAAATCTTTAGACCAACTTTAACCAACATTTAAAGAATATTATTTTTAAAATAATTTCAACGTTTACTTTAGATCCAGGCGTATACATGCAGGTTATGTGCACACATTGTGTGATGCTATGGCTGACCCCATCACCCAGGCAGTGAGCACAGCACCCGATGGTTAGCTCCAGCCCTCTCCCCTCCACCTCCAGCAGACCCCAGTGTCTGTTTTTGCCATCTTTATGTTCATGAGCACCCACTGTTTCGTTCCCACTTACAACTGAGAACATGTGGTACTGGCTGTTCTATTCCTGCACTTAACCAACTTTTAAAAATACTTTGTAGTCATCTCATGTGAAACAAAGAACAAATGTTTTTGGAACAAAGCATTGCACACTGAGACCTAGAGGGTAGGAGGAGAACACACTTCTGGGCAACTTATGCAAAGCCGTGATAATCCCAACAACAGGAGAAAGAATCTTTCTTGAAGGTTCCATCGGTATAAGAAGCAGAATAAGCTGAGGATGTTGTCTGTAGTATTTCAGAGTAAGCACAGAATTGAAACCTGTGGACAGATGTGGCCTAGACAGTTTCAAAATGAAAAGCTGATGGCTCGTGGGATCAGGGAAGTGATGAGACCAGAGCCCAGGCCGCCGCACGCGGCCGCAACGTGCCTGTACTCAGAGGGGACCTGCTGCTTGGCGGTCACTGCTCATTTCCACCTGTGATTCCTTTTACATTCCTTTCAACAGGATTCACTGTAAAGTACTGAGAAATTCGTTCTGAGAATAAAAGTTTGCAGGACAGGATAACTAAGAAACGCATGCAGGGCACACACAAATCCGATTTGGGGGGGTCTCCACTGGGCATTGGCTTGGGGAAAGAGAACTCAGATCAATCAGCACATGC
This sequence comes from Callithrix jacchus, assembly GCF_049354715.1. Lineage (NCBI taxonomy): Eukaryota > Metazoa > Chordata > Mammalia > Primates > Cebidae > Callithrix > Callithrix jacchus. The sequence continues at coordinate 79,125,097 of NC_133518.1, forward strand.
TTCCCACTCACCCCGGCCAGAATTACTCTTTCTTTGCCTTGGTGTCTGGTACTCTCTTAGGTCTGAAATCTTGCACATCTCACCTAAGGGTAAGCAAGGGTAGTGCCATCTTGTGACAAGTTTCATTTTTCTTCATCTGAAACATTACTTGTGTTCTTTTGTGATCTAGGCAAGATTGAACAGAGCTGCTTTCATGCTCCCGTTTGCTGTGCAGGATACACAGGGTCAGGATGCTGGCTATTCGGGTTGAGAACAGTAGAGAATAAACCAATTTGGCAGCACATCAGAATCAGGGGACATCAAAAATTCAGATGCCTGGGTCTGGAGTGGTGGCTCACACCTGTAACCCCAGCACTCTGGGAGGCTGAGGCGGGCACATCACAAGGTCAGGAGATTCAGACTATCCTGGCCAACATGGTAAAACCCCATCTTTACTAAAAACGCAAGAATTAGCCGGCCAGGGTGGCACGCACCTGTGACTGCACCACTACACTCCAGCCTGGGTGACAGAGCGAGACTCTGTTTAAACACACACACACACACACACACACACACACACACCACACACGCACAAAGAATTCAGATTCCTGAACACCAGGACTCAGTGATTCAGCTGGTCTGGGCTGTGGCTCAGTTGACTCCACAGCAGCTTGGGCCATGGACTGGTGCTGGGGAACTACTGATCTAAGTGAAATAGTGCCAAGTTCATAAAGCTTCCAGACTCGGTTTTCTTATTTTAATAAAGCATCTTATTTATTATACGATGTCAAGATCTTGAGAGGAGAATAAAAGTCCACAGGACAGGGTAACTAAGACAGACAGACACACACACACACACACACACACACACACACACACACAGGCAAAACTGAGGGCAGGATGAGGTCATATTTGGAGAACTGCTTCTTTCCCGGTTGTGTGTTATGAGAGAGAGTTGCTGTGGTGATGGGAAGAGGGCTGAACACGGAGGGCTTGTGAAAGGGGCTGCAAACCGACAAGGGCTTACCCTACAGAAACCTTGTTGAAATTATCTCTGCAACTTGGGTTGAGAGGCTGCCTCATCTATTCTCTGTCAGAGACCCGCTGCATTTCTTCAGGTTCTATTAGCCACTGTCATCCTGGGGGGATCCCAAGCCTCTGCCACAAGAGAGGACAGAAGTCCCACCTGATATCCTAGGATTCTTCCAGCCCTCCATTTATGAACCTATACGATGACTCTGGAGGATTTTTTATGAACTATTTTTCTGCAGAGGCCATGTGGGAAAAAAATTGGTACACACACTTTAAAGTGTGCCCATAAGTATATATAAAACTAAAAAGCGAGCCACGGGAAGCAACACTCTGGTGTGGGTATGCAGGTTCTCCTCTCTGCTGGAGCCTGCTGCGTCTCCCGCTCCACTTCCAGGCTCTCCAAATGGGGCAGCAGGAAGTCCCCTTGTGAGGTTACATATCATTAAGACAAAGAAAGAGTTCTAGGTCTTTGAAGTCCACTGCCTAAAGAAATATGTCTGAGACGTGTATTTTAATACACGAAAACATATTTGAACATTTGAGGAAAAGAATTAACCACAAATAGCATAATAAGTTTCATGTTTAATTAACTTCTGTTTTGATTCATCTTTTGAAGGACCAGAGATAAAGAAGACGCATAGAGGAAAGGAAGAAGTGAAGAGGGCAGAAGCTGCCCCGAATGTCATAGCTAGAGGGGAAGGAACTGCCAAAATGATGGCCCATTTACCAGGGATGAGAATTTAAGGCAGGATAAAAATACATGGAGTTGAGGATGAAAGAGAGAAAGGTCAACAAAAGTAAACTGCTATTTACACAAATAAACAAAACTTTGCCATTCTACATTAATTTTTTAAAGGTTTTTTGTTTGTTTGTTTTAGCAATGGCACACAATTCCTTCGTTATAATAGTGCCGTTTGCTAGAGAAGTGGAATGGCTAATTAAGTCAGGAACCTCATCGAGGATATGAAGTATCCTCATCAACAGTGAAGTTTTAAATTAGCTTCACTTAAATCAGGAGATGAGCACAGGTCATTTGATGCTGGTTAGCTTCCCAGTAAAGACGATCTGCTCCCTGTTAAAAAAGCACATTTCATGGCCTGGAATTTAAAGACTGATGACAGAAATCAGCAGCAGCTTAGGATCTCTATTTTCATTCATTTAATAAGTTCCTAGCTATTTAGGTAAGAGTAACTCCATCTTCATATTATCAAGTTTAATGGGGTTGGAAGTGGGTAAAATCACCACATCTTGGTGGTAACTTATGTTTATTAGGAAGACACTAAGAAATGGAGAAATTGTGAGATAAAGACTTTTCCCCCTTGTAAAAACATCACAACCACTGATGCCACAAGATATAAGAAAATGATGTCCTGTGATAGTGTCAGCAAACAGCTATTTTGTTGAAGAATACTGTGCCCGATGCTAACCTACCCCACGGAAACTGGTAACTACGAAGCAGCTGTGTCCTAGAGGCATAAGAAATTTCCAGGAGTTAGATGTCAGCAGCAGGAGGGCAAAAAAAAATGTACTTGGTCTTTGAATATCTTCAAAATTCTCATCTCAAATTATTTATTTTAGATATTGAAAAGCGTCCACCCCAAGCCTCTAAGGGAATATGTAGAGGTGAAAAGGAACACATCCACGAGGCAAAACACTCTACATTCTTTTAAAGAAATATCTAACCTGAGAAAACCAGCAGACACTGTGCCACAGCTGCAAGCCGGCCCTAGAACAAGGCTTTCTGAAAAATACTGCAAGGGAGGAAGAAACGAGCCAGGACAGCTGAATGTGCATGTGATCTCTGCCATCAAGAACTACGGTGAGCCTGTCCTCGAGCCAAACTTCCTCAGCTCTGGAGACCAGGCTAGACCAGGAGGACAAGTGGGAGAAGGACGGCTCAACTCACCGTCCCGGCAACACGCCTGGGCTCCCCAGTAGGACCCCAGTCCTGCCACCAGGAAAACCATCACGACCTCTTGGAAAAAAACACCTTCCGTACAAATCAATTGGCAAGAATTCTAGGAAAATAACATGCAGCAGTGTCCTCTCCAATCAAAAGCTGGAGAACTTCAAGCTCCCTCTCAAACACTCTTTAACGTTACTGGGGTCCAGATTAGAAATGAAAAACTGTGTCAGCGGAAGGCCCTATGGACTTCTGTTCTGTGTCACTTCTTCTGGACGAGCACAGAAGTCTACTTCTGCTCACCAGCTCTCAGGGAGGAGTCTCGCCTTGTGGCGTAAGGCGAGAACTTGCTGGAACAGGCAGGCACAGGTTGACTGAAAGGCACAGAAGGAGAAACAACATCTGAAACTCTTATTTTACCCCAAGCTCATGCCCACCTCCTTTCCAAATGCCCATGGTCTGTGCCTTTGGTCACACCACTAACTCCCTCTGGTAGGTCACCTGCATTTCTACCCACAAAGCCCGGGACTGGATGGTGCCTGGAAGGACTGCATCTCCTGGGCAGCCTGGAAGACTGGCAGCTCAAGTGAATGCTCGCTGTGTATCTGGAGCATGTGGGAGGCACTCATCAGGAAGCGGTGTGACTACAGCTCACTGTCGGTCACATGGAGGAGCCTAACCAATCTGGAACTCAGCTTCTTCATCTGTAAAACCGGGGGGCTACACTGCAGCTGCGAACCACTCTACCAAGGATGCTATGACACTAACTTGGTCATAGCAGGTCACACTTCCTCAAATGTCATCTATCGGATTGTCACAAAAATACCTCCACTGGGGCCTTCCTTCACTTCATTTTCTTTTCTTTCTTTCTTTCTTTTTTTTTTTTTTTTTTTTTTTTTGAGATGAAGTTTCACTCGTTACCCAGGCTGGAGTGCAATGGTGCGATCTCGGCTCACCGCAACCTCCGCCTCCTGGGTTCAGGCAATTCTCCTGCCTCAGCCTCCCGAGTAGCTGGGATTACAGGCACGCGTCACCGTGCCCAGCTAATTTTTTGTATTTTTAGTAGAGACGGGGTTTCACCATGTTGAGCAGGATGGTCTCTATCTCTGGACCTCATGATCCACCCGCCTCGGACTCCCAAAGAGCTGGGATTACAGGCGTGAGCCACCGCGCCCAGCCCACTCCATTTTCTAGATGGGGAAACAAAGGCTAAGGGAGAATGCTTGCCACATCACGAATCCACAGCAAATTCAGGCCTCAGATCCAGGGCTTATTACATAAGATCCCATGGCTCCAGATCAGGAGGATTCCATTTTATACTGAATTTTATATTTCTGGCTGCCAAGTACTGCTTTCTAATATACATTATATGTACATAAAATTGAGAAGTTTGGTAATTTTGGTAAGTTAGAATTGACATTGATCCGGCAGACTCCCTGTATGAGGCTGGGATGAGAGAGGAGTGCAGGAACAAGAGCTGTCATGTCTCTTTGTCGCTGTTGCTGCCTAGAAGGACCTGTGTGAGGGATAGGCCTCCTCGCCTCCTCTGCCCTGAGGGGTAAGCATGAAGGGAGGAGGATACCTGGCAGCTGAGGGGCACATCAACACCAACCACGTGTGCTAGAATAGGGAGGACGGGAAAAACACACATGGATGTGTAGATGTGCAGGTACACACACGTGTGCACACAGATGTAAGCACATACATGCACATATATAGAATTCTGAGGGCCTGGGGCCCAGCAACTAAAATTTCACAGAATTTTAGAGTTTGTAATGTACCCTTCACGCAATATGCCGAGGTACTGCTGTCCTCATTTCCTAAGATGGAATTTTCGTAGCCATTTAGCAGCAGAACTAGCTTCAACCACAGAGAGAAAATCCAAATTTGATTCCTCTCCCACTGCACGGGCCTGAACTCAGCCCTCTGTGTTTCCTGTCATAACAGGAATTCCACAATCTCAGGCTGCTCTAGGTGTGGCAGTCCTTGAGGTTTTGCATCGGGGACAGGCTGGCATCCACAGACGGATGGACACTGAAAGCCTTTCTGTCAATCCTCGTCGCTGAAAACCAGAGGGCAAGATTATGAGAGCTAATCAAGTTCCCGTGGCTGCGAAGCCGCTTCTCTCAAAAGCAGAGCGTTTTCTCAAATGGAAGAAAGTAATTTCTCTGCCAAGAAAGCTTTTATGTTCACCTTCAAAATAGCATTTCTGCTTCGCAAAGAGCCTTTCAGAGGGACAACTTCTTTGAAAGGAAGTAAATAAGAAGAGAGAAAGTGCCCGCAGCTCCAATTTTTCTCCAAGAGGACTGCAGTCCTTTGACATAAGAGCACCTGGCAGCTGGAATTCCAGCTTCTCTTTCCCCTCCTTGAAACAGGCATGGGGAGGCTGCTGCAGATGGGGCAGGACGGACCCCGGAGACTCTCTCTCTCTGCTGTGTAATGGAGCCCTCAACATTCTAACTGTGAAAACGGAGGAAGAACTGCAGCGGTCCCAGGCTTTATACAGAAATACTCAGATGCCGGAGCAAACAAGCCAACATTAATTTCTGGATTATGTGGGTTCCTTAGCCAGCCTTACCCATGAGTGGATCTCTCGATCTGAATACTTTCCCCACAAGCCTTTCTACAAATTTTCTCTATCGCTCACCCTCTGCTTTAAAATTCCTAATGTGAGCCGATGGAATAAAAGCCATTATTTTAAAAATCGCATTTGCCTGGTCGTAATTTACCAGGAAAATCTCCAGTCCCCACTCCAGAGAAAAGATCCAGTGTACTTTGTAGGGTACAACAGTGTGTTAGCTAGGGTTCTCCAGAGAAAAAGAACTAGTAGGATAATGTGCACATATACATGTTTGCATGAGTATGTATGTGTGTGTGTGCATATATGTATCTCAGATGTTTAACATATATATATATATTTATGTATATATCTCAGATGTTATAGATTCCAGGAAGATCCTGAAGGCCTGAGAACCAGAATGCCAAGAGCAGAAGAGCAGGGGCAGACTGACAGCACAGCATAAGCAGTCAGGTAGAGTGAATCCTCCCTTCTTCCACCTTTTTGTTCTATTCAGGCCCTCAGTGGGTTGGTGATGCCCGTCTGCTCTGTGGAGGGCCACTTGCTTTATTCGGTCTGCCAATTCAGTGCTAATCTCTTCCAGAAACACCCTTACACGCCCAGACATCATGTTTAACCAGCTATCTGGGCATCTCCCAGCCCAGTCAGGTTGACGCATAATTTAGCTACCACAAGCAGAAGGATGGGGCTCACAGCTGTGGTCAGGTGCCAGGGTGAGGCCCGGTGGACATTGCCAGGGCTTTCCCCAACCCCCTGGATCTTTTTTCTGGCCTTCACTCCTGTCCAGGGGCCTGCACCAGTAGCTCACGGCAGAGGAAGGCCCTTGGCCTATTAGCTGCTCTGTGTGCACTCTCAGAGAGCTGCCACTACCCAGGATTTACGTCCCACACCGTGGCCTTTGCCAATGACTGACTTGAGTGTGATGTGAAAAGCCCAGTCCCCTGGCCTCACCTACAAATTGTAAGATGAATCCAGCACTCTCTGTGGAATCAGGATGAAGCCGCTCTCCATGTGTTCCTGCAGGGCTCCCTCTGTACTCAGTTTTCTCTTCTTTCTGTCCTGCTTCTCCCACTCCCTTACGGGTTATTCCTGGGAGCACTTCCTCAATATACAACTTATGCCCAAATCTCATCTCAGAGTCTGCTTGTGAAGGACCCTAAGACCGAGTTCCTTGCTGGCAAGCGCCAGGTGGAACGGGGCTTTTCCGATGAGGTAGGAACAAGGCAATCTCATCTGCGTTTCAATTTTTTGCTTTGGGCCACTCTCATACAGTGAAGGTAGGAATTGTATTTTAGGATTTTGAATTCTCCACACAGCTAGAGGAAAAACATCCCTTTCTAAAGACAGCAGCTAGGCTTACCAGTGTATTTAATCATATTCACAGCCCAAGACCCATCTATTACTGGTGCCTAACACTGTGGGCAGTAGGGATGGTAATGCCTGCTGTTTTTCTCAACAGTGATTAATATTATTTGCATAAATTTGTAGAGGCGCTTACTACAAAGAAATAAAGTATCCACCTAAGCAGTGCATGAAAATCAGCATAATATGAACCAAAAGAGGAAATTAAAAAGGAAAATGTCACCAGAAATTTTAGCTTATCAATCTTCATTCTTCCTCTTTAGCAGTGTTTCCCCTGCTGCTTATACCACATTTGCATAATTAAATTGCTGGAAGCATGTGTTTTAATTTGGATGGAAAGTATATATTATTTCTACTGTGTAAAAATTATTTGATGTTTGATTGGGTTTTTAATGCTCACTCTTCAAATTACTGAAGAGAAAAAAACAGTTTTATTTTTCTGTCCTTTTTTCCCCCAACCTATTTGACCAAGAGGTGTTTGGATAATGCTAGAAGGTAACAAGTACAAAATTAAGGCAAACTAATGCAAATACAGGCCTGTAGGAGGGGAGGGAGAGGGGCACGCGCCCAGGGAAGGCTGGCTGTCCACGGCTCTGGGGCCTTGTTTTGGCTTTGCCATGCATTGGCCATGTGACCTTGGGTGGGGGGCATTTCTCTTTTTCATTCATTCATTTGTTCATTGAGAAACATCTACTGATGTCTACTCTGGGCCAAAAACAAATGACCTAGATCAGCACTGTCTAATAGAGTAGTTACTAGTCAATTTAAGTAAAAATTGATGAAAATTAAAATCCAGTTCCTCAACAGTATGAGACACATCTGGAGTGCTCAATAGCCACGTATGGCCAGGAGCTACTGTAACGGACAGGACAGATGCGAACGTTTTCATCATCACGGAAGGTTCCGGACAGTACTCAACTAAATGATCTCTACAGGTTCTTTCATCTCTGATGTGCTATGATTAGAGTGATGTGAAAATAAGCCCAGGTTCATAATGGTGGCCACTCTCAGTGCGAAGCTGAAGTTTCCGTCGTTTCATAGACATTCTCTGACATTCTCTGGGAATCTTATATGGAAATGGATGGGGTTGGGGCGGACACACAGGGGACAAAGGAGCAGGTTTCTCCTCTTGAAGTGTCCGGCTGAGGAGACAAACGTGTGCAAACAGGATATCTGAGGACAGGGGAAAGAGAATAATTTGTAAGCTGGATATAGAGCCATCCTCCTCAAATTTCCAAATGGAAGTCCAGCTGTGTGCCACCCCACAGCAGGGAGCATCTCAGGACAGTGGCATAACTGGTATTCCATCTTGATTTAGAGGCTACAATGTTCTCCAATGTATGAATTCATAACTGTCCACGAATCACTGCAGCTATACCATCAAGATGTTTAGACTCCTGCTGTCCATGTTTCAGAATAAACAGCGAGGGAGGAATGCACAGACTGATATGGGCTTTACCGTACACAGCCAGGCCCTGTGAGAGCTTATATTATTTTCAAACAAATATTCATTTCAGCTTGACCATGTAACTTTTTACTTCAGGGTGGATAAAGATACTTCCTACCTCCCTGATTTTACACTTGACCATGAGAGGAGACTTGATTTAGCTAATGGCATGTTAGAGGATACTATGCCAGCAGAGGCTTGGAATGTATTTTGAACAACTGGGTTTGGACTTCTGTGCTTCTGCTGCAGCTTCAGAAAGCTCTGACTGACCCACTGGCCTTGAATAATGGAGTAATGTTAAATCCAACCTGCAGGCTGGTAGGATGCAGCCCACTTGTAGAGGTAAAGAGCAAGGGAAATGAACAAGAAGGGTAGAGAACAAGCAAAAGGAAGGGCGGGGGGCTGCACCTGGCAATCAAGAAACCAGGGAAATGACTTAATGGTGGCTGCATTTGGTCCTACAGGCTCCAAGATGGAAGGCCTTGCTAAGCATCCCCACAGAGACCCCATTCCTACAGCTTACTTTCCTGTAAGGTCCACCCCTCAGAGGAGCAATACAAATAGCCAAATGAACGGAAATAAGATACTTTAGAATTTCTAATATTGTTTAAGAAATGAAATGGAACATGAAGCATCTGTAAAATTGTTTCATGAAGTCAAAAAGGAGTTTCCTGAACTAGCTATAAATGAATTCTACTATAGTAAAAGCCAACGGAGCACATTTTAGCAGATGAGTCAATTCAAGTGCTTTTGGGGTGAAAAAATTTTAAATATAGTTTATGATAAGATACATATAGTTTATGTTTCTGGGGTGAACAAAATTTAAATACAGTTTATGATAAGTGTAAGGCTGGGTGCCTCGCCGGGAGGCTGGACACACCCACCTCTGCACTCAGCACCTGACTCTGCACCCGGCACCAGGCTCTGCCACATGGCTCCCCTGGAAAGCTCTGGCTGATGCAACCCTGGCCAGCTCTCCCACTGGAAACCCCACCCAACAACCGAACAACCAATGGCAGCCTGCCCCGTCCCAATCCCGCTCCCCTGGAGCCAATCAGAGCACCCAGCTGTTGCTCGTTCATCACAGCCATAAAAACCCCACGCCCCAGGAAGTTGGCAAGTCAGTGTGACTTCTCTGGCCCCCTTTCCCTGGACCACAGAACCTCACCCGGGAGCCAATTAAATTTCTTTATTTCAATAACTGGCCTCAGTTGCCTCATTCAAACCTTACAATAAGAACTGGAATAAACTGCGGTAATGGTTTAGTAAGTTTCCCTCACTCCTTTTAAGTTCTTGGCTGGTGTTGAGTAGAGAAGCATATGGGGAGAGTAAATTAATGAGTTGACGGTTCAGAATCAAGCTTTTCTATGAGTTTTCATGCAGAGCAACAGGCAAATGCATCCAATCATATCAGAAATGCACAGCCATGAGCCTCTTCACATTTCCGGAGACAGATCAGAATGGAGAGGAAAAGGGCTGCCTGGAAGGCTAACAGACTTGTACTACAATCTAATGCGTCCATCTCAAATTTCCATGGAGCCCAAGGCTTCCAGTATGTTTTTCTTGTCTGTGTTACAATCAAAGCTGATTTAGAGGCCTTTAATATTTAGGATGTTGCTACTGTGATTACAGCTGAAGTCACGTAGGAAATACACAAGCAGCTACTCCCTCAATAGACCAATAATGAGTTATGAAATTGAGACTGTAATAAATAGCCTAGCAACCAAAAACAGCCCAGGACCAGACAGATTCACAGCTGAATTCTACCAGAGGCACAAAGAGGTGGTACCATTTCTACTGAAAGTATTCCAAAAAACTGAAAAGTAGACTTCCCTCTAACTTATTCCATGAGGCCGGTATAATCGTGATACCAAAACCTGGCAGAGATACATCATAAAAAAGAAAACTTTAGGCCAATCTCTCTGATGAACATCGACGTAAAAATCCTCAATAAAATACTGGCAAACTGAATCCAGCAGCATATCAAAAAGTTGTCCATCATGATCAAGTTGGCTTCAACCCCGGGAAGCAAGGTTGGTTCAATATATGCAAATCAATAAACGTGATGAATTCTGCCATTCAATTCTTTTAGACTTAGTTTAATATTTTCAAGTGTATAGAATACGTTCATTTTCATTGGGAATTACTTTTTGTAATAACTGCACAATTAATAAAGACATACATTTGTGTGCTGTGGAAAACGAGTCTGAAGTAAAAGTAATCGAAAAGGAAGACAGCGAGCGGAGATACTCTATCTTTGAGCTCTCTTCTTCTGAAATAATTCCTTTAAAAATCATTCCCCAAGTATTCTTAAGCATTAAGCATTTAACATGACAAAAGTGTGAGTCAGTCATTTGCGTATGAGGGCCCAGTCACATATAGACTCAATGCTTTTTCTGATGAGCTTCAAACTTTTCTAACGGCTTAAAAATAATCTACAATACATAGAGTCATTACTCAGGATTTATCTTCAAAGAACTCCAGTTACAGAATGTAGTCACTGGAATCCCCCCTTTTTAGACACAGGAACAAATATTTAGCGGAAAAAAAAACCCACACAGGATTCACATGTAAAGATTTATACCTTTTTCTGAATAGAGCAGGCGCTAAATAAAAGTGCCGTCGCTGGGGCTCTAGCTGAGTTCAAAGGCGCACTGCCACAGCTTTAAAGTTTGTTCCAATAATCAACTCAGTCCAAAGTTAGGCATGTGCTAACTAGACTTGCCATGTGCATACTGCTTTTAAGTCTTTAGCATGCAAAATGTCTCTTCACTATTGGAAAAAATCATAAAATAAAACATTCTTATGTTGGATATTTTGTTCATAGTCTAAAAAGCAAAACCAGACAGGCACAGCAAGTACACAAGACAGATGTTCTGTGCTCCAGCTCTCAAACATCACCAGATAGTGAATTCTCCCAGACCAGGTTCGGATTTGTCTCGCCGACTTCATTTCTTCCTCCTCTTCCCTTTCACGCACGCCACCCCCTATCTACAGCTTCCTTTCTACTCTGATATATACATGGTTCCTTCACACTTTCCAGCTTCCATACGCACACCCAGGCAGTGCCTCGTACCTGGAATGCTCTTCCCGCCACATCTGCATGACCAAATCATGCACACGTTTCCAAGCTCACCTTGGATACCTCCTTCTCTAAGAAATTTGCCATAGTATCTCCAGAGAAAAGGAGTCTCTCTGTCTATGGGCCACTCCTTTTTTTTTTTTTTAGACAGGGTCTCACTCTGCTGCCTGGCTGTAGTGCAGTGGTGTGATCTCCACTCACTGTAACCTCCACCTCCTGGTTTGAAGCGATTCTCCTGCCTCAGCCTCCCAAGTAGCTAGGACTACAGGCTCACACCACCAAGCCCAGGTAATTTTTGTATTTTTAGTAGAGATGGGGTTTCACCATGCTGGCCAGGAAGGTCTTGAGCTCCTGACATCATGATCCTCCCGCCTCAGCTTCCCAAAGTGCTGGGATTACAGATGTGAACCACCACGTATGGGCCACTTACTATTCCACATCATGTCATCTACTCTGGGCCCCCTGAGGGCAGGGTAACCCTTAGTGTACTGCTTTACTTCTAAGAAGCATCAGTACCTGTTACCTGCATGAGCAATAAGGTATTAGGAAGACAGAAGCAGGCAGAGTTCCTAAATTAATAAGCTTAAAAAGTGCATGGACCACCGGGCATGGTGGCTCATGCTACACGTGTAATGCCAGCACTTTGGGAACCTGAGGCAGGTGGATCACCTGAAGTCAAGAGTTCAAGACCAGCCTGGCCAACATGGTGAAACCCTGTCTTTACCAAAAATACAAAATTAGCCAGGTGTGGTGGTACACATCTGTAGTCGCAGCTATTTGGGAGGCTGAGGCAGGAAAATTGCTTGAACCTGGGAGGCTGAGGTTGCAGTGAGTGGAGATGATGCCTTTGCAGGCCATCCTGGGCAAAAAAGCAAAACTGTCTCAAAAAAAAAAAAAAAAAAGTACATGGACCCAGAGGTGGCAAAAAGAAGAAAATTTCAAATGTGAGAGCGTGAAGTTTTGGCACAGGCATAGCATTCACCTTCAGCAAATACAATTGAGCATTTCTGGGTGTCGGGGACAAGGCGGACTGCAAAACGAGGTAAAGACTATCATTTATACCAAGTGCAGGGTTGCGCAATGGATTTCCCGACATGGATATCTTTCTCAAAACAACTCTAGAATGTCTGTATTATTATCCTGGCTTTAAAGGGGAGGGATGGGGGCCAGAGAGGATGAGGGAGCTCAGAGAAGCCCAAACAGCTAAAAATCCTTCTGCCTCCAAGGTCCCACCTTTTATGCTGCCTGAGAACTTTCCAAGAGAGATAAATATAACTGAGCACATACACTAAACCTCAGTAAAACGTGAGTAAATGTAAGACTTCTTCGAGTACGGTTAGTTTTATAGCAAGAAAAATCAAACGAGGTTAACAGAAGTCCTTTATGTCATCATACTTCCAAGGAACTTCCATATTTATGAATTTTCAGACATATCAGATTTGGCATAATCTGAATTAGTAAAAACTGAACAAATGGGGTTTGGCCAGATCCCTTAGTTCTTAACTTCTGGGAGACTCAGAAAGCCCAGAGACTCCAGAGAAGTGTCGTCTGTAACGTCACTTAGAACCAATCTCCAAGAGACCCAAGGAACCAAAGCACCCTTATGAAGCTGTGGGCTAAGTGGGTTATTTTTCCCCAAGTCAGCCTCTGAAATGCTGGTGCAAACAGAAGTGGGGCTGTGGAGCCCTCCTGCCTGACGTGATGCATTCTGAGCACATCTGGAAGACCAGAGGCTCTCTAGCGCTCCAGCCATAACACAGGTCACATAGGAGAAGGCCGAAGTCCTACTGAATTCTCCATATATCCCCATTCCCAATTCATCATTCATAGAGCTGACTTTTCTCACACCACAAATATCCATGTATCCTATTCATATCTCGTATAACTCCTGGAAGGCATTCATAGACTCTTGTGATTCGGCATTTCCTGAATAACATACGCTCAGAAACAGCGGGTTCCTAGGCACATCCTTAAGGAGACCTGACTACCTAGGTTGGTTTGGGAGAGCTGGCCTCTAGGTCCATCTGACTTGGGATGACTCACACCAGACTTCTCTACCCTCTAGTCCTACATCCGAGTCTTCCTTGGGGACCAGCATAAAACTGTTCCATTCACCAATACTCGACATTCTACGGGCAGACACGTGAGGGGAACTTTAGGAGAAGTGGTAGCAGAACTACTACTGGTAGTCATAATAAAAAAGCCGCTTCTAAATCCCTGTCCCTCTTACAGAACTAAACTCTAGAAAAGGCAAAGTCGGGCAAAAATAGAATCTTCTTCACCCTCAGTCCATTTGTCAAAAATAAGCATAAAACTCCGATATCCCCTTGGGGTTCTGGCCACACATACAAGGCATGTAAGTTTCTCTTTGGACGGGTCTTGCTGAATGGGATGGAGAACCCAAGATATTTTATTCCTACTTTCAGTGAAATTGCTCAATATTTCTATAAATAATTTTCCCCCATGAAGTAAAGGAAATATCACCACAGTACCACTATGAAGGCTACACACATCTTTCTGAAAAATAAGATGAAGATTATTTTGTCCCTTTTGCCATTATTAATATGAATATAAATTCTCTGTGCTAGTTCATTGGCATAGTTTCCAGGCACACAGTATATATAATTTAATACTATATTATGATAAATGTGATTTGTGAAAGTCATTTATTCACAAACAGACCTTTCCATATTTTATGTAAACCTGCTATTCATTATATTTAACATTCTCATATTTAACCTAAGAAGATAATAAAAGTGTAAATTGAAAAAATAGTTTCATGAAACCCTAACTTAACTGTCTCTGTATTTCTCAGCAGAGGGGCATCATGTTCTTTGCTCCTTTGCTTTTGATTTTGTTCTTGTATTTTGAGTCATGTGCCTTTTTAAGAATAAGACCAAAGTTATGATTCCTCTTCTAGAAAAACATGCACAAAACAGAAACACAAGGTTTTCATACAACTAATTCATTTCATTGGAAATTTATTACCTTGATATAAATAGAAATCTTTATAAAGAATTATATATCTTTTGCTGTTTATGTTTATTATGCACATAATAACAAACATAAAAAAACAGCAAAATATATATAATAAAAAGTAATGCTGCTTAAAAATAAACAACTTGGGGCTTGCATAAGCTGAAATTGTGGTGTACTGTTTGACAGCCAGGAGTGGGTGTGTGTTTTAATAACTAGAGCTAGTTGTATCCAGCAATTCCAGAATCATCTTGACTTTGCAGAAAATTCATGGTTTACTCTTAACTGTCTTTCATAAGTGTCACTGTGCTTGGCAAGGTCTGACTCACTGGGGCTGCCTCTGTCATCACAGAAGAGACGGAGAAATCCAAGGAACCGTCTTAACGGAAGCAGGAGCAGCCTTCACGGGAGCTGGCTGGTGTTGTCGGACGTGTGCAGATTTCCTTCTGCAGAGAAATTAACAAGGCTTTGTCCTGTGGGAGAACAACCTGCAGATTCTCTTCTTCCATCACAGAGAGGTTCACAAGACAATTGCGTCCACCCACCTCTTCCGGAATCAAAGTGCAGAATGTCTCAGAAGCATCAGGAAAAGAGACTATGAGACTTTGTAATAACCGATTTCCTGCGTTCATGTGGCAGACATCGAAAGACAACCTGTAAGCAGGTCGGGTGATAGACTTCTCCCTGGCAGACTGCTCTGAGAACGCCTTTCCTGTCCACTCCACGTTGGAGCATACAGGACGGAAGGTGAGTCAAGTCGTGTGTTCTCTGGAGAGCCAGCTGACTTCTGGGGAGCATGAGCTTTACATCCAGCATATGACTTGGTGTACCCCGAACAAGCTGGTGGTTCAAGGCCTCGGTTCTCCTCAAACGCAACTCACCACAGAGGGAAACAGGACTTCCGTGGGATTGGTAGTGAATGGCCTGGTGCCAGAGCGTGTGAGACGAAGACACTAATGGTGCTTTCTTCCTCTTCGCAGGAAGTTAAACAGGAGCCCTTTGACTGCAGCAACAGGCACCTGACAAAAGCCATAGGCTGGTTTCTGAGGAATACATCAGGAATTTTACAAAAATGCTGCGGAAGGAAAGTGGCAAAGCCGCCAGTCTCTCCAGAGTGTATTTTCAAATGCTGAAAATTAGAACCTCCAGGGATTCCAGTGGTGCATTTGACAAGGCACTGCTTCATCCTTTCTCTTCCTATTCAAGCGACAGACTGCAGCACGCCACCCCCAGCTTCTCCAAAATGCTGCAGGAGCCTCACTGGCTGCTTAAAGATGAGGCTCTCCCCTTGGGACAAATCCAAGTTTCTGCCTTTCCACAAGGAGCCATCTTCTCACAGAGAAGATCCATGTGCCTGGTGAGTCTCCAAGCAAGATGAGAAGAAGGCGCTCCTTTTCCATCTGTGTCCAGCGTCAGACACCCCAGGGACCACTATGCTCATCCCACTGATAGGGTGGAAGATCTGACTTTCCGTCCTGCCTAGGTCACCCGCTTCTAAAACTGCATTCTTAACAGGGTGAAAACTGGCTCTGCAAGTGGGACTAAAGCTCAGATATGACCACGGTTTGTGCCTCTCCAAAGGACCAAGGACATACACGGACACAGTGTACATTAAAACTGCATAGAGAGAGGTAGTCGGGAGAATAAGCCAAAAAAGTTTCCTTAAAGTGCCTGTGAAAGAAAGGCTGAGCAACCTTGCTCCAGCGCATCGGAAGAAGGGAGCTGGGGTGTCTCCAGCCTGTTCCCATGCTACCCGGCCATGGCCTCGTATGCGTTACTTGGCTGCTGGCTTCCTCTGACCTGGCTCCTGGTTACCAGCTGGACTAGAGGACTACTGATGCCCCTTCCTGCTCCCCGATAAATGCTAAAACCATCATTGTGGGCACAGAGGCATGGTGAGGGTCACACACACACTTACACGGTCCTTGCCAAGAGTACACACTGCTTCCCCTTCCTTTATCCTCCAGACACGACTGACTAGTACTTATCACAGTATTTACAGATAGCATCAGAAGGGACTGCAGTTTCTAACAGAAAACTTAAATCTCTGCATCAAATTTTCATGTTCTCCTAGAGGAATCAGCCATATCCCACTGCCGGGGGCCCCTGTGAACCCACTGCTTTCCTTGTTCCCTTCATATTGCGGGGACCCCTCTCTTTCAGTTACGAGCTGCTTCTCCTCGCGCTCTCAGTCCCGTCCCATGCTCAGAATTCTGGTCACCAGGAAGCAGCCGGAAATAGTAAATGCCACATGAACTTCTCCTCCCAGGACAGTCATCTTTTGGTTTGCCCCGCAGAGCAGCTTAGATCGTCTGCTTATCCTCCTCCCTTGGACTAGGTTCCCAGCCTCATCTCTGCAGAGCTCAAAGCCCAAACAGGAGAGTCCTGGGCTTGCATGAAGGCAGATGATTCAGGGGCCTAACTAGGTTCTGGTTAACAGCGAAGCATGAACCTTCAAGGTCAAACAAGGCCAAGTCGCAAAACAGCAGGGCGCATGCATTGTTGGATCTTAAACAAAAGAGAACAGCACCGTCTTGAACAGCACTCAATCGGGAGTCTGGGAGTCAGAACAGCACCCACGGACCTGTGGATCTGGCCTCGCCTTCCCCTCCCCAGCTTTCCTCTACTGGACCTGCTTTCAAGGCCGGCAGTATGTGGCAGCCTTCCTTTTTGGATTTGGGAAATCTAAGAAAGGACTTGACTTTGACCGATTCCTGCCTACTATGTAGAAATGTTAAGCTTGGTACCCACTGCACCCGGGTCTCCCCATCCTACAACCCTTCCTGGAATTCTGATTTCCCCTGGCTCTAAGAACAAGCAGGACCTGGCTCCACGAAGCACTGGCCTGCCTTGCTGACGACAGACTAGATTAATCTCCATGCAGAGGGCCGGTGATACGGATGCAAATTTGCATTAACATATTTTAACAATCTGGAACAGTAGAATGTTAACATAAACTCAATAATAACTAAAGCAGGTTGGGTGTGGTGGCTCATGCCTGTAATTTCAACACTTTGGGAGGACAAGGGGAGAGGATTTCTGGAGCCCAGGAGTTTAAGACCAGTCTGGGCAACATAGCGAGACTCCGTTTCTACAATTTTTTTTTTTTTAATTAGCTGAGTGTGGTGGCTCATATCTGTAGTCCTAGCTCCTTGGTAGGATGAGGCAGGAGGATCACTTGAGTCCAGGAGTTCAAGGTTCTAGGGAGCTATGATTACCCCACTGCACTCCAGCCTGGGTGATGGAGCAAGACCCTTTCTCTGGTAACAAGAACTGCTGAACAAAGACAGACCCAGCCTTACATCTATAGAGCATGCCTCCTAGACCAGTTAAAATAATGCCAGATGAAGCAACAGATCCCTCCCCATGCCTTCCTTCACCCAAATCTCAGTAGCCGAACACCTTAGAATTGTATTTCTTGTTTCTTCTGACAGACAATTCAATACAAATTACAAAGGTGGACTGCTACCTGGTGCCTCAGAGACTCATGCTCCTTCCACTGTGGGGCTCCACCGTGCCATGAGGGTTCCAGAGCCCTCGGCATGTGGCTGGCAAGGGCAGAGAGAGGGCTGAGAAGGCACCTCTGCCTGCCAAGAAAATTCAACCAGAAGTCACACACATGTGCTCACACAGCATTAGTGAAAACTGAACATAAGGGAGGCTGGGATGTGCGGTCCAGCGTGAGCCACACAGGAGGATGAATGCGTTTGGCCCACTGCTGACCACTCTGCCATTCCCTGCCTTCTCCCCTCAGTCCACAGTGGCTGAGCAGGGGCTGTGCTGATATCATGGGGAGGGGCCTTATGAGACCATGGAGTTCAATCTGCTTTTACTGAAGTCTTGAGTAACGTGGGGGTTCTTTCCCAAGTGTCACTGCCCATAATTTCTGTATATTGTACCCTCTATAAATCAATCCTCTCTGACTGTTTCAGAGATTTCAGTAGAACTTGGTTTTCAACCGGCTAGCTCGTTTATGGACCACATTTGCAGACAGTTCTCATTTAATTACAAACACTGTCTGACAACGGTGTGTGGTAACATGTCTCTTACCCGTTAGACTGGGGATTCTCTGAGGTCAGGACACAGTAGAGAACTCTTGGTTATGCTCTCAGCTCTTAAACTGGGGACGAGCAGAAGCCAGGTTATGAAAGGGTCCTGGAAGATTAGGAAATGAGGTCCCACTCTGAGATGGGGCAAACTGTGCTAGGTTCAGGCAAGCCCACTAAAGCTGTGTTTATAAGATTGCAACTTGTTTTTACAACTCTGTATTCATTACAGACACGTGTAATTGCAGACCAGCACTTCTGTGCAGGCTTCTCCAGGCTGAACATTTGACCTCTATTTTATTACAGAAATCCAGAACGGTTTGCTGACCTCACCTCTGCCTGTGGATGCTCCTCCCGCTGATGATGGCCATCTTTCCCTTCCCTGAACATACGCGTCAAAGTGCTGTGCGGTTCCTGTTTGTCAGTCCTAAAGGAGTTGCTCTGGCCTCTCTACCACACTGGAGAGCAGCTAGAAAACTCCTGTTTGCCAAGAACATGACTGTGCTGAGGGTAAAGACATTACCTTTCCAAGAGTGTCTACCAAGGAGTGCTTAATAGACCCAAAGAAACATCTCTAATGGTAGAATTATAGAAACTAATAATGACTTTCAGAGAAGAACTGAAAGGCAGATGCTCTGAGGTGGAATGGCACTCCCATACTCTCCAGTTACCTTAGAATGGCAGCTTTTGGTCCACCCATATCTAAGACTGGACCTGGGAAAGAGATACAATCCTGGGTTGAGTCTCAGCCTCCAAACCCAAAATGCTCGTGGGCTTGTCAAAAACCCTACAAAACCTAACTTCTATTTACAGATCAATTATTGTACCCTGGTGATCTTTTCAAAGAGCCATTCTCTGTAGGATATACTCTTAACAGAGACTTTGGGATATCAAGTCTTCAGGGCAGTTGAGTATTCACAATCAACTTTCTTATTGTAAGAGAGCTGACTGTCAAGATTGTTGTTTGCAAAAATATTTTAGAAGGCCTCAAATCAAACTGTATAATCAGCACTCATGTTGGATGCAAATTAGAAGACTTTATATTCTTATACTGCATCATACGAACTAATCATCCTAGCACATCACTCAGAGAAAGCATCTGCCAACTGAAATTGAGAAAAACCGTTCGCAGTCTATGGAACTGTGCATCACCACAGATTAGACCTGTTATAAATTTATAATGATTTCATATAAAAACACCACATTTTAATAGCTGCAAGAAATGACAGGGGAGGGCTGGTATAAATGTTTAACTAGCACTCGCTCACATTTTACACTTTGTTTATTTCATTACCGGATATGCTAAAATGAAACAGCTAGCTTAGAAATGTCATCAAATTCAAAATGGAAAACTTGAGAACAAATACTCCATACAAACCATTTTTCTAGCCTGAAGGATATCCCAGAGCCTCTCTCAGATGAGCACCTGGATATGTAACTGTCACAAAATTTTTCCTTATAACTTACTTAAATTGTTTATCGTTCTGACCTTGGCGAGATGGAAAATAGGTCATGGCCTTGTAACTGAATTTTCTCCTGTATTTGAGGCTGCCACTGAGAAACCCAGTCCCCCATGTTCTTCAGGCCAAACTGCTCTTTGGTGCTTCTGTGACTTCACATGCTTTTCTATAAAGGAAAGCGGGTCACTCAAAACACATCGAGTCCTGTCAATATGAGACCGAGACGTGGCAGTCCTAGTTCACTGCTGACCACTACACAGACACACGGACGAGACCTGACGCTGCCTGGCAGGGACGCACTGGATTTGTCAGTGTCAGGTGTGTATCATCTCTTGCCCCTTCTCTTGATAGTCTCTCCTTCTCCAGATTCTCAGTGACTGTTCTTCTCTAACACAGTCACTCACAGAGGTGTGAGGATATGGTGGCATCCCAAACCACAGCATCAGTAATGATATCCTTACACCTATCAAGTGTAGCTGAACCAGACTAGAAATTCCGTGCCTCACAAGCCAGTGCAAAAAGGCAGCTGTGGGATGTGTACAACATGATTCCTTTTTTGTTTTTTTTCTTTATCATTTTAACTCGTTGTAATGCTTTAATTGTTTTTTCTAAAGGTCATTAAATAAAGATTTAATTTTGCTAAAAAAACAGATATTCTTCTGGTTAAGGTGTTTCACAAGGAAGACAGAATCAGAGCGGAAGCTGAAACCTGGCAAAGCCCATCAGAGCCAGGGCCTTCCAAGTCCGGAGGAGGAGGAAGGCAGAGGGAGCAGAAGTGAAGGCAAGAGGGCAGCCTGGGAAGGGGGGTGCAAGGCAGGAGGAGACCTAGCAGTTCAGGCAGCAGGTTGAAAACACCTGCTCCCCACACCTGCAGATGAAACAGAAAGGCTCTGAGGAAGGTGAAGGGTGTGACGGTAACTGGGGTGTGGGATCTACAACCTAAGCCCTTTCTACTTTTCAGGCATCTTCTGCAGCCACTGGAGGGTGTTGGACCCCAGGGTAGAGCAGTTCTTTTATCTGGAGATTAAAGGAAATAATCACCCTAGAAGCTTGGAATATGTGAGGACATTTAGGTAAACATTTGATCTTCAGAAAAATAAGTAAAGAAAAAAAAAAACCATTTGATCTTCACAGAAATCTATGAAGCAGATGCTATAATCTCTAGTTTTTGATAAAGAAAATAAGTACTTAAGGAAGTTAAGTAACTTGCCCCAGGTTTCCCAGGGTAAAGTGGAGATTTCAACCTAGGCTTGACATGAAACCTTGCCTCCTCATGAAAGATACCTTAGGGAGAGTGACAGCCCTAAGTCAGCAGCCTTGATCCAAGTGTGAGGATGCGTCCATGGCGTGTGGGGTACAATGCTCTCCGGAGTGCTGGGCTGGCAGGACCACCCCACAGCCTCAGAGGGGTGGGAGCCGGAAGATGCAATTACAGATGGCACGTGCTCTGCTTCCCACGGCGTCCGTTTCTGAGAGTAGGGCACTGGGATCTCACAGCTAAATGGGGTGGAGCTGAGAGATCCCTGATGCTGGGCACTGCCACCTGTGTCTGCTCACCGCCATCTGTCCCACGCCCAGCACAGGGCTCAGAACTTGTTTGTGGAAGACATTCATGACATAGTAACAGCTCGGGCACAGGTAGAGGTCTGCCGCCTGCCCGTCTGACACTGTCCCCTGCCCCTTACACTGTACCTCCAAAAGGAGACATGGGTTTGATGTAAGCTCACTGAATTCAGCTTGCTGTGACAGAAGTCATGGAGGACCCAAAGACAAATGACAGCATGACAGCTAACACGCAGCATCTGCTCTAACTGCTTTTACAGAAGTAACTCCTCTGTTCCTCCCAAGAGCCTCACGTATACGAGGAGAACACTATTAGAAGCCCATTCTACAGATGAGGAAACTGGAGGCACAGACAGGTTAAGTAACATATCTAAGTCAGAGGGCTAGTAAGTGCTGGAGCCAGGTTCAAACTTGACAAATTTGGCTCCAGAACTTGTGCTGTCCACCATTACACCACACTGCCTCTCATATGACCTCCAGCTACAGGGCATCGGAGGGTGAGCCCAGCACTCCGGAGAGCATGGCGTGCCCCACACGCCATGGAGGCAGCCTCGCACTTGGATCAAGGCTGCTGACTTAGGGCTGTCACTCTCCCTAAGGCAGTGACGTGGGCTCTGCAGAACAGACTGTGGCTCAAGCCCATCCCAGGAGGAACAGGTGCAGTTTACAAAAACTACTCATTTATTTAAACAAGCCATATTCCTAGTACAATTCTAGGAGCTAGGTATAGGGCACTGATAAGAATGTACACCTTCACTATCTTCGCAGTGCTTGTATGTGAGAGAGGCAGATAAACAACAGAAAATAAACAAGCAAATAGGCAAAGCACATTAAGATGAGACAATAAGTGTAAAAAAGCTAAAACAGGAGGCAGAGGGTGCAGAGGCAGAGAAAAGGCCCCAGATCCTGCAGGCTGGTCAGGGAAGGCCTTTCTGACAGGGTAGCATGCGGGTAATGACCTGAAGGAAGAAAGGAGGAAGCATGTAGTGTGGAAGAATCTTCCAGAAAGAAGGCAGAGCACATACAAAGGCATGGAGGTACAAGTATGCTTGGTGTGTCTCAGAAACGGCCTGTGCATCACGATGGGAGTGAGCAGGAACAAAAGAGGTTGGAGAGGGGGTGAGACATGTGGGTAGTGGAGGCTGACTGCAAGGGCCTCGTAGACAAGGTAGAACTGGATTTTACTCCAAGATGGACAGCCATTCCTCAGCTTGCATGCCATAAACTTAGGTTTTAACACGATGGCTCTGGCTGTCGTGTTGAGTGGACTGGGGCACCGGCAAGGGGCAACGTGGGAAGCAGGAGGCAAGGCAGTGACAGTAAGCCATGTGTGGGTGATGGACTGGGAGCAGGGGAGGTGGTAAAAGGATCAGATTCTTCACATACTTTGAAAGTAGAGCCCACAAAATGTGCTGGTGAATGGGGTGGAGTATGAGAGCGGGGAGCATTAGAGATGGCTTGTTCCTTCACTCCCTTTGGGCCTCTGCTCAGAGTTCACCCTACTGAAGCAGCATGCCTTGCCGATGCAAGGTCTGACTTGGGAAACTTGAAACTGCCATGACTAAGATGGACAGGAGTGAGGAAGGAGCAGGTCTGGGGAGGCCAGGAGAAGTCTCAGGTGCCAGTGAGTCAAGTGGGCAAAGACGTGGAGCATGTAAGTGACTCTGTCAGACCCCACTTCGGGCTCTGGGTGGGCTGAAGGGACAAATACAGAGGCCTAAGTGTAAAGA
Source organism: Callithrix jacchus (assembly GCF_049354715.1). Classification (NCBI taxonomy): domain Eukaryota; kingdom Metazoa; phylum Chordata; class Mammalia; order Primates; family Cebidae; genus Callithrix; species Callithrix jacchus. The sequence goes on from NC_133518.1 coordinate 79,148,255, forward strand.
TGATAGAAAAAGCCAGAAATTGGATGAGCTCCCCTGGGGAGCAAACCCAGATGGAGAGGAGTCGTCGTCTCAGGAGCCAGTCTTCAGGCAAGCACTGCGACGTTTAGAGACCCAGCCACGGACACCGAGAGGAATGGCTCCTGTGTCGGGAGAAGCAAGAGAGCAGCGTGTCCCAGAAACCAAGGAAGAGTCACCAGCTGTGCCAAAGGCCAAATTACTCACTAGTCACCAGCAAGAGTCATGGGTGCAGATGCTTGGCTAGCTGGAGGCGGTGCAGGAGTTTTGGTAGGGAGGCAGGTAGGGAGATGAGGCAGAGTTAGACAGGACTCAGATCTGGAGAGGCCTTTATTTTCCTTTTTAAAAGATGGGTGATATCTGTATACAGAAATCAACTCGAGATGGAGTAGGGACTTAAAAATAAAGCCCAAAACTATGAAAACCTTCAGGACATGGGCACCGGCAAAGGCTTCACAATGAAGATCCCAAAAAGAACTGCAGCAAGAGCAAAAATTGACACATGAGATCGAGTTAAACTGAGAAGCTTCCGCACAGCAAAGGAAACTGTCATCAGAGTCCACAGCCTACAGAATGGGAGAAAATTCTTTCAATCTATCCATCTGACAAAGGGCTCATATCCAACATCTACAAGGAACTTAAATATTTACCAGAAAAAAAAAAAAACATTAAAAAGTGGGCAAAGGATATGAACAGACACTTCTCAAAAGAAGGCACATATGCAGCCAGCAAACATGGAAAAAACTCAACATCACTGATCATTAGAGAAATGCAAATCAGAACCACAGTGAGATACCATCTCATGTCAGTCAGAACGGCTATTGTTAAGAAGCCAAAAAACAATGCTGGTGAGGTTGTGGAGAAAAAGGAACACTTTTACACCACTGGTGGGAATGTAAATTAGTCCAACCCATTGTGGAAGACAGCAGGACAATTCCTTAAAGACCTGGAGGCAGAAATACCATTTGGCCCAGCAATCCTGTTACCAGGTGTATGTCTAAAGGAATATATGGGTAAAGGGATGTAAGTCATTCTGTTATAAAGATACATGCATGTGTATATTCACTGCCGCACTATTCACAACAGCGAAAACATGAACTCAACCTAAACGGCCTGTCAATGACAGACTGGATAAAGACAATGTGGTACATACACACCATAGAATACTATGCAGCCAGAAGAAGGAATGACATCATGTCCTTTGCAGGGACACGGATGGAGCTGGAAGTCAGTATCCTCAGCAAACTAACACAGGAACAGAAAACCAGACACCATAGATGTTCACTTAGAAGCGAACACATGAGAACACACGCACACATGAAGGGGCCTGTCGGAGGGTGAGCGGTAGGAGGAGGGCGAGCATCAGACCGAACAGCTAGCAGAAGCTGGGCTTAATACCTAGGTGATGAGACCATCTGTGCAGCAAACCACCATGGCACACGTTTACCTGTGTAACAAACTGCACAGCCAGCACACGTACCCCTCAACTTAAAAGCTGGAAATCAAAAAAAATGAAAAGGAAGGAAAAAAAAGATGACTGATATACCAGCATATCATATTCTAACGGGAAAGAGCCAGGAAGCGCGCTTTGACAATGCAGGAGAGAGAAGGGGGATATCTGCTACGGATGTCCTTGAGCGAGCGGGAAAAGCCAGATCTGGCGCAGAAGCTGAGAGCTCGGCCTCAGGGAGGAGTCGGGTCCTCTGGTGAGAGGAAACAGCAGCCTGTAGCACAGACGCAGGCAGGTGGCAGATGTCAGGAAGAGAATTTGAGGTGTTCTCTGCTTATCTTTTCTGTTTTCTCAATGACATATGAAGATCATCAGCTGAGAGAGAAGATGATGGGTTTAAAAATCTTTTATAAGATTTTAAATAGAAAATGGTAAAGCTGTTGGGCGCTGTGGCTCACGCCTATAATCCCAGCACTTTGGGAGGCTGAGGCGGGTGGATCATCAGGTCAGGAGTTTGAGACCAGTGTGGCTAACATGGTAAAACTCCGTCTCTACTAAAAATACAAAAAATTAGCAGGGCGTGGTGGCAGGCACTTGTAATTCCAGCTACTCAGGAGGCTGAGGCAAGAGAATCCCTTTAACCTAGGAGGCGGAGGTTGCAGTGAGCTGAGACTGTGTCACAGCACTCCAGCCTGGGCAACAGAGAGAGACTCCATCTCAAAAAAGAAAAAAAGAAAATGGTCAAGTTAGATCTGATTGAGAAAACTCCAATTTGATAAGATAAAACCCAGGAAAAAATACATAAAATTAACAAAAAATATGAATTCCTTGCCCTATTGCTCAAAAAGGGCTTTTGGACACAAACTCATTTCTTCCTAGGAGCAGGCTTGGGTATATTCTTTGTGGAAGAAGCTGACTAAATCTAGAACTTGTTGGACATACAAATCAAACTGTTTAGAACTTTGAAAGCTATACAGTTAAAAGTACATCATTATTTGGAGATTGTTTTATATCACAACACTACTGTGAGATAAGTTTTTATATCCCAATGTGACCAGAACCTTTTTTTAAAGCAGCATTTTTCTGGGTGGTGGTTAAAGTCTTTCTTATTTTGTTTTCTGCACATTTTAGCATGAGTGTGAAATATTCATGATAAAATACAGCAGCTTATGCTTAATTTTGATATGATGAATTTTCATTCAATGCAAGTAAAATGTTTAAAGATAGACTAGCATTTTGGTATTGTTTCTAGGGAAGTCAGCTATTTTTTATCTATATCATTATGAAGAGCTTCAGCAGGCTTGTAAAACAAGATAACTGAATGACACTTCACTTGATGTTCTGCTGTTTATATCATGTGGGTCACTGCATATTTAGAAAGGAGTTCTAAAGAAGTGAACAAAGATTAATTTGTGTTGGGAAGAGTTTTGCTGATAAAGCTTATCTCAGCCTTCTGCTTCCTGAGATTATAGTTGGTTCAATACCTCCTCGATTAACCAGAAGTGCCCACTTTTCAGTTGTGTCGGACAGCACAGGGTTAACTATGGTAAGACAGTCAAGTCTAGCAAGTTTATTTCAGGTGTGAAAACCTGCAGGCGTAGACTTGTGGCTTAGAAACACAAAACATGCAACCCCTCCGGTGCAGTGCGGACTGGAGTATTCAGAAACTTATTAGGTATGATGATGCTATATTGTTCCGGAAAAGACAATTTTAACAGAAAAGGTAGAATTCAAATTTGTGACTGAATTAAAAACTGACATACTGAAGCTACTGCTAAAGCAGAGATGGGTTAAGAACATTAGAATCAGCCACACATTCCTCAACATAGATCCCTAGAGGATTTTGTCAATTCTTCCTTATCTAGGGTAAGTATGACACAATACACAATAATGATGATATATATAAGCGATACTCATACATTCAAACTGTAAGCTAGAATGTCTAGGTTCAAATCCTGGCCCCGCCTCTTGCTCATTCAGCCTCCTATGCCTCAGATTCTTCTCACCTGTAAAACGGGGTTAATCTCTCCTCTCATTAGGTCCTTCTAATATTCACGTCAGTGACTCAGCGGCCAGCTCAGGGTCAGCAAACACTCAACACAGGGTGGATTTTACATCATTATTAAGACAAAGGTCAAACACTAACTTCACAGAAAACCGTTTCCCAGTCTATAGAGATATCTGACTAACAGTTGGTGACAATAACCAGAACATCCCTGGGAGAGGCACTTAGTAACAGAGAACCTTCCAGCTTCCCGACAGCTCAGAAGCCCGGGAGATCCAGGCACTGAGAGCGCAGAGCCCTGATCTGGCTGCACTGCTCCTGGAAAGCTTCTGTGCAGTGATGCAGTCTCCAGTGTCATTCCTTGCAGCTGAGGCCTTGCCAGCAGGCTGGCCATTCGCCAACCTTTGTAGTGGTAATGGAGGCAGGAGACCTGCAACTTTGCAGTGGACTCTCTGAGCGACCCTGCCTGTCCCTACGATGCCCCAGGGCCACTGAAGAGACAACACTGGAGGCTCCAGCTCTCAGTGGCCATGCAATTAAGCCTAACAAGGCACAAGGAGCTCCCCAGGGGCACCAGAGATGCCCACGGTAATTGGCAATGGTCCTCAGGTTCCCCAGAGGCTGAGGATTATCTGTTGGCAGCAGGGAAGGGACAGAGAAGGGTCAAGACTTTGAGGGAGGCCAGATGGGATCACCTATCTTCATGCATAAGTCATGAGCAGCTCTGTTGACTGCTCCATGCTCTCCTGAGTCAGACACAGCAAGGTGGATGCCTGGTTTGGGGAAGCAGAAACAGAAGCTTCCTCCGTGTCGGGAGACGCTGGCCCGGGATAACTCCCTACCTCTCTCTGTGGCTCCAATGAAGCTGACTTCACAGCTCTGGTCCTTGCTGAGGCAAGCAATACAAATGTGTGCATTTTGCAGTGTACATTCTAGTTCACCCTCAGCAGAAGGTGTGTACCACTGACAGGATGGGTGTGCATGATCAAAGGGAAATGGGCCTTTCCTGAAGAAATCAGGATGAAAGCTTGTGATACAGTAGGGATATACTCCTGGGTGCCACACATTTAAGCTGACAAATGCCATTTCCAAAATATCTATCTGTGGGCATGGGCATGCATACATGTTTTTCATGGCTTTCTCTGTGCCAAGCACTATGACACATACTTTGAATATCTGCCTGCTGTAATTTTCATAAAAGGGCCCTATCAGGTAAATTACCACTCAGTGTTGAGATGTTAAGTGATGTGTCCAAGGAAGGGACAGCGTGAAGATCTGAACCCTCCGTCCAAGTCTGTCTCTCTCTCTTTTTTTCTGTAGATACAGGGTCTCACTCTGTCCAGGCTGGAGTGCAGTGGTGTGCTCTCAGCTCACTGAAACCTGACCTCCCCAGCTCAAGCTGTCCTCCCACTTCTGCCTCCCGAGTAGCTAGGACTACAGGCATGCCCCACCATGCTTGGCTAATTAAAACAAAATTTTTTTTTTTTGTAGTGACAAGGTCCCAATATGTTGCCCAGGCTAATCTTGAGGTCTTGGGCTCAAGTGATCTTCCCTTGCTGGCCTCCCAAAGTGCTAGGATTATAGGTGTGAGCCACTGCACCAGGCCCAAGTCTCTTCCCTTAATCCAGTCACTTGCTGGTGATTGATTACCTGGAAGGGCCCACTCAATACTCCCCACTCCACCTCCTGCCCATTTCCTGACCTTTGCCCCTGAACTGACTGATCAGTAACAACACTGGCCCAGCTGCCCTCCACCAGGCCTTGTGGGGCCCCCTGCATGCTACTATAGTCTTAAGGCATCAGTAAGTGGATGTAATCATTTTAACACAGAAGACAACTCTCCTGTTTTGGCTAGCCTGTTTCACAGGTTTATTAAATCAATATTTATTTTTCCCAGTATTTCTCTTCCAGTGCTGCTCAAAGTCTCTCCATTTGTGAATTCTTTACTAGATAAACAAGACTTTAGAGGCGAGAGACTGTAAACAGATATGCCAATGCTGACTGTTCTCATTATCATTTAATAAAGAAAAATTAAAGAAATAGAAAGGCTTTTCCCAAGTGGATGTTAGCAGGCCTTCTAGAAATAAACAAAAACAAATTGGAGTTCCGGTCCTCTTTCCAGCAAACATAACCGAACATATCTGGAACTGGCTAGAGACAGACCCGATTCTGAAAAGCGAAACTCTCAGATGCAAATCTTTTTTATGGCTTCAATAATCACCCACTCTGTATTGGTCAGAAGCAGCCTAGAGAGCAGCATTTCTCAAAAGATATGCATATGAATTATCTGGGGGATCTCATTAAAATGCAGATGCGGATTCTGCAGGCAAGGGGTGGGGCCAGATTTTGAATAGCAGGGGCTAGAGGTCCTGTCATCTCCATCACACAGAGTATCCCAGAGATGGCAGTATTTCAGCACTTCCACCCCACTCAGGATTCTGAATCCAGAAGTTCTTTTTGCCAGATAATCTCAATATCTGGTGTGGGAAGTCTGGCTGTCTTATCAGGGCTTCTTCACATCACAGTAAACAGTAACACTTGCCTCATTTAAGAGAAAGAAGAAGGGAATAAACCAAATTTTTCACTATTTGGTAGCCTTCGCAATCTTGAAGTCTGATGAAATTTTAATGAAGCAGATTCAAAATAGTCTCAAATAACCAGCTTCATGTTCTAATGTTTTGCAATCGTGTGGGCAAAAAATATTATGTATCTGGAAAATAAGACAACTAAGTTTTTTGCTGCAGCCAGAGAATGAATATCGCATAGGAATAAAAGTGATGACGACACCACCAATACGAGCAGTTTGAAGGCACATGCGAAGCACTTTGCTTATACTATATCTCACTCAGCCCTTGTAACGGTCTTACAGCAGAAATACCATTACGTCTGGTTTTTATGACAGAAAACAGAGACTCAGTGAAGACAGGTTACTTGCCCAATTATTTACCAGATAAAAGTGTGACTTGAACCCAACTCTGCCTAACCCACAAGCCCCTGCTCTTCACCATTATGTTACACGAGCATTTCACTGCAAATGCATAAGCAACACCTTGTAAGAATTAATGGAAAGACAACTATAGCGTAAGGTCAGATCAAATAAACTACAGGCTTTTGTAAAAAAGTAATAATAAAGTGAATATTATTGATTTCCGTGATTAAAGACATAAAGCAAGTTGGTTAAAATCAAATACTCCATATTGCAAAGTTAACTGTTCCAAAACCGTTTGGATAGACTCACTATTTACCTCAACAAAGGGTGATCTGTTAATTACACGTAGCGAAAGGCTGCACAGGTTAAATCTTCCAATTCAGAAGGATGGGACAGTCGCACAAAACGGGCCAATAACGGCACCATTTCAAGAGCTGGGGATGTCCTCAAAGCAAACAGCAAGTAGCACAGCGGGTGTGCGTTCAGCGCCCGCAGCAGCGCGCCCGGGCAACGCGAAGGAACCCCAGCCAAACGGCTTCACGGCTTCACTGCAGGTGCAACTCACTTCTGGAATCTTCTCAAAACTTACTCAGTGGAAAACCAAGGCAAACAGAGTTGCGGCGGTTCTCACTTAAGAGGGGCAACCGCTTAGGGGAAATACGAGGGAACGTAGGTAAGACGGTCTTTTATTTGTGTATTATGACGTTGGAAATATAACTCCCCAGAAAATATGTGCGCCTGAAAGTAATAGTATATATTTTATGCTTTAACAGTACAACACAACTGTATTTATTTGATCTAAGTAAATATGTAACAATATCCAGTTCAACTGATTCTACAAATGAAATGCCCCAAACACTTGTCTTTGGAAAATATGGCTGCGAGCTCATGCGTATGCATGCGTGCACACACACACACACACACACACACACACAGATACCATTTTATCTATATATCTATTGTACATATACGCACAGACACATACACTGTGTGCAGGTATACTTATATACATATCTGTATATGTCCACAATTTACTATTATGTACCATTGTCTATTACATGGCTGTAGATATACACATGAATATATACGATATGCAAATTGCTCTCACGCAGACAACATGGGGGAAATGTTCACAGGCCACAGCTGAGTCTCCTGTCCCTTCTCTCTATGGTGGGAGGTATTCAGTATTAGTACATCACCAGACCTGTGGTGCCAATACCCAGTTCCCATAAAGGCTTTTGAAGTTTTTAGATCTATGTGCCATGATTCTTAACATCTCTCTGGCTGTGCTCAGAGAGAACTCTTCAAGGTGGTCTTATAAGTAAGTCACTTGACTTCTGTCAGAGTCTGTTGTTATTCAATCTCTCTGCTGGGATTTAAAATTTGAAAGTCATATTTTATTTTAAGGAAATCTTAATTTTTTTTTTTTTTTTTTCTTTTTGAGACAGACTCTCGTTGTGTTGCCCAGGCTCTTGGCTCACTGCAACCTCCATCTCCCAGGTCCAAGCGATTCTCCTGCCTCATCCCCCTAGTAGCTGGGATTACAGGCACATGTCACCATGCCTGGCTGATCTTTGTATTTTTAGTGGAGGCAGGCTTTTGCCATGTTGGCCAGGCTGGTCTCGAACTCCTGACCTCAGGTGATCTACTCACTTCAGCCTCCCAAAGAGCTGGGATTACAGGCATTAGCCACCATGCCTGGCCCTAATTAGAGTATTTTTAAAGACCTGTTTCTTACATTATCTTTGTTTTTTCCATGCCTGTTGGCCTTTGGGTTCCCCTGTGGCCATTCTTTGGCTATGGACTTCCTCAAATGCCCAGCAATTCTTCCTCATCTGTTCATGTTCATAAATGAAGGTCTATGAGTACTTGCAGCCTGATGAGATAGCTCAGTAAGTTTTAAGATTGCGCTTTGATTTTCTTGGGGATCTCCTAAGTAGATGTTGCTGAAAGCTGTAGGCAGCCTCACCCTGGAGTTAGTGAAAAGCGGATGAGAAAAGAAGAAATATATCCATTCAGAGGAGGAATAGGGATGGAAGGTTGAGGGTCTTCTCTGGTGGAGAGCAATGACTCGAGGGACAGGACCACCCAGTCCAGAACTGACACACTCTTGTGCCCATCCCCAGGGCACCCTGGGGAATACCCCATGGTGAGCAGCATCATGGCTGGAGGGGTCTACGCTCAGCCCTCCCGGAGTCTGGGATTCCTTCAGAACTTTTCCATGACCTGCTTCCTGCTTATGGCAGTCTCTGGTCTTCTCAATCCTGAACTCCTTTTCTGTGAGAACTCCTTTTCTGTGTGTCTTCTAGTAATTTCTCAAATCAGGTATTTATTATTGATACCTTACCTGTTTACAGTGAGACTGTGCCTTTTTACTTATTTTCCTACTCATTTTGACCATTTCAATGGAATTTTGTGGAAGCCAGCAAAATAAACACATGAACTTTTCACTATTATGATTTAAAATCCTAATTCATTTAGAAGTATGTTAATATATGTATATATGTATGTGTATGCATGTGTATAACTATGCATACGTACATGTCGTGTGTGTGATTAGAAAGAAAACAACCAAAATATTGTAGCTATGTTAACCCATGCATTATATATTTAAGGAAGACATTATTTTCTTTACTTATGTATTTTCCAAGTTATCACCATAACTATATATTCCTTTTTTTGGTGTTGTGACTTTTTAAAATCACAAATTCACAAACCGCAAAATTCACCACTTTAAAGTGTACAACTCAGTGCTTTTCAGTACATTCACAGTGTGCAACCATCACCACAATCAATTTTAGAAGACCTTCCTCATTCCCAAAAGAAACTCATACCCATTAGCAGTCACGCCCACTCCCCCCTCGAGCCCCTAGCAACCACAGTCTTTCTGTGGATTCCACACATCAATAATCTATGTGTCATTCCAGGTATTTTACATACATGTAACCATCCATCACGGTGCTTTGTGTCTGACTTAACTTGGCACAATATTTCCAAGGTCCATCCATGTTGTGGCATGTGTCAATACTTCATTCCTTTTCATGACTGAATAATATTCTATTTTATGGCATACCACAATTTATTTATCCATTCATCAATTGAATCACATTTGGGTTGTCTCTGCTTCTTGGCTGTTATTAACAATGTAGTTACAAAATTCATGTACAGACTATATATTGCTTTTGTAATTTAAAAAATACTGCTTTAAAAATTGCAAAAATAGTTTTTCAAAAATAGTACATCAAACTTTTCACTCATTTATACCTGCTTTGCTCCCACCTAGAGCATATGGTTTTCTTATACTCTTAAAATCTGCCCAATACCTGCAAACACCTGGGTAGAATAAATTAACTAGGAATAAACAGGCATTCTTCCATGAATTGGTGGTAAACTAATAGAACTAATAATAAACCTTGAGAATTTTCTTTTCAAAATGATGAGAGTACTCTAATGTATGTTAACAACTGCTATGGCATTTACAACTATTATTTCAGAAGTAGGTCTTCCTTGTAAGAACATCACCTTGGAACCCTAGCACAGTGGCCCCTGCCTGTACCTGCACTTTGGGAGGCCAAGGCAATCGGCTGCTTGAGTCCAGGAGTTCGAGACCTGGACTTAGCATGGCAAAACCTGGACTCTACTAAAAATACAATAGATTAGCTGGGTGTGGTGGCACATGCCTGTGGTACAATCTATTCAGGAGGCTGAGGTGCGAGGATCACCTGAGCTTGGGAGGTCAAGGCTGCAGTGAGCTGATACTGTACCACTGTACTCTCACCTGGACAAATGGAATGAGATCCAGCCTTTAAAAAACAAAACAAAAAAAAAGAATATAATCTTGGAATATATCTTATTCTGTCAAATACAACAGTCATAAAACAATACTTTGTGTATTGAATTAAAACCTGCCCAGGCCATGAAAAAAAAATCTATTTTTCCACCCACTCATAGAGTACAGCCTTTAGACAGGGATTATTTCCATTACATTTTCATCAGAGACTGGCAAAGAAAATACATCATGTTATTACAGAGCCTGGAAACGTAATGACTTCCAGGTTGCTAAGCAACGCCACAATGTTAAAGGCCCCAGTATCTGTGATCTCTGGAGACACTCTCAAATTTCATTAAAACCTGCTCATAACCATCACACACAAGATCCATGTGGGGTTTATAAACAGGCTTGGTTTCCTGATATGACAATGGAGGAATAAAAAAAAAACAAGTAGCATCAAAACTTTTGTGGAACTTAAAACCAAACATTTTGGAGACCCAATTGATGAAATCCACAATGTTTCCAGGAGCATTTCAGTAGAAAGAAATAAGTGTTCAGTGGGGATTCCCAGACAAAATGGCTGAATAGGAACAGCTCCAGTCTGCAGCTCCCAGTGAGACCAATGCAGAAGGCAGGTGACTTCCTGTATTTCCAGCTGAGGTACCCAGTTCATCTCTCTGGAACTGGTTAGACAGTGGGTGTAGCCTATGGAGGGTGAGCAGAAGCAGGGTGGGGTGTTGCCTCACCTCAGAAGCACCAGGGATCAGGGAACTCCCTCCCCTAGCCAAGAAAAGCTGTGAGGAACTGCACCATGATGAACAGTGCACTCCAACCCAGACACTACGCTTTTCCACGGGTTTGCAACCAACACGGCAGGAGATTCCCCCGGGTGTCTGCCCGACCAAGGCCCTGAGTTTCAGGCACAACACTGGGCGGCTGTTTGGGCAGACACTGAGCTACCTGCAGGAGTGTTTTTTCATATGTCAGTGGTGCCTGGAATGCCAGTGAGGCAGAACCGTTCACTCCCCTGGAAAGGGCACTGAAGCCAGGGAGCCAAGTGCTCTAGCTCAGCGATCCCACCCCCACAAAGCCCAGTGAGCTAAGACACTCTGGCTTGAAATCCTTGCCCTCAGGGGCACCCACCAGATGCCAGGTGGAGCTCTTCTCTGTGAAGTGTCTGCATCTGGTGGGTGCCCCTCAGGAAGAAGCTTCCAGAGGCAGGAGCAGGCAGCAACCTTTGCTGTTCTGCAGCCTCCACTAGTGATAGCCAGGCAAACAAGGTCATGGTGGAGCCCCCAGCAAACTCCAGCAGACCTGCACAAGAGGGGCCTGACTGTCAGAAGAAAAACTAACAAACAGAAAGCAACAGCATCAACATCTACAGAAAGAATGACCATGAAAAAATCTCCATCCAAAGGTCACCAACAGCAAAGACCAAAGGTAAAGAAATCCATGAAGATGAGAAAATAGCCCCAAAAGGCTGAAATTTGCAAAAATCAGAATGCCTCTTCTCCTCCAAAAGATCACAACTCCTCGCCAGTGAGGAAACAAAACTGGACAGAGAATGAGTTTGTAATAACAAACTCCTCTGAGCTAAAGGAGTGCGTTCCGACCAAATGCAAGGAAGCTAAGAACCTTGAAAAAAGGTGAGAGGAATTGCTGACTAGAGTAACCAGTTTGGGGAAGAACATAAATGACCTGATGGAGCTGAAAAACACAGCATGAGAACTTTGTGAAGCATACACAACTATCAATAGCCAAACTGATCAAGTGGAAGAAAGGATATCACAGACTGAAGATCAACTTAATGAAATAAAGTGTGAAGACAAGAGAAAAAGAGTGAAAAGGAACGAACAAAGCCTCCAAGAAATATGGGACTATGTGAAAAGACCAAACCTACGTTTGCTAGGTGTACCTGTAAGTGACAGAGAGAATGGAACCAAACTGGAAAATATCCTTCAGGATATTATCCAGGAGAACTTCTCCAACCTAGTAAGGCAGGCCAACATTTTAATTCAGGAAATAGAACACCACAAAGATACTCCTCAAGAAGAGCAACCCCAAGACACACAATCGTCAGATTCATCAGCGTTGAAATGAAGGAAAAAATGTTAAGGGCAGCCAGAAAGAAAGGTCAGGTTACCCACAAAAGGAAGCCAAGAAGCCCAACAAACTAATAGCGAATCTGTCTGCAGAAACCCTACAAGCGAGAGTAGGGACCAGTATTCCACATTCTTAAATAATTTTCAACCCAGAATTTCATATCAGCCAAACTAAGCTTCAGAAGTGAAGGAGAAATAAAATCCTTTCCAGACAAGCAAATGCTGAGGGATTTTGTCACTACCAGGCCTGCCTTACTAGCGCTCCTAGAGGAAGCACTAAATATGGAAGGAAAAAACCAGTAACAGCCACTGCAAAAACAAACCAAAATGTAAATAACATAAACACTATGAAAAAACTGCATCAACTAATGGGCAAAATAACCAGCTAGGATCATAACAACAGGATCAAATTCACACATAACAACATTAACCTTAAATGTAAATGGGCTACATGCCCCAATTAAAAGACACAGACTGGCAAATTAGATTAAGAGTCAAGACCCCATCGGTGTGCTGTATTCAGGAGACCGATTTCACATGAAAAGACACTCATCTAAATAAAGGGATGGAAGAAGATTTACCAAGCAAATGGAAAGCAAAAATAGCAGGGATTGCAATCCTAGTATCTGATAAAACAGACTTTAAACCAACAAAGATCAAAAAAGATTAAAAAAAAAAAAAGACAAAGAAGGGCATTACATAATGATAAATGGATCAATGCAACAAGAAGAGCTAACTAACCTACATATATATGCATCCAATACAGGAGCACTCAGATTCATAAAGCAAGTTTTTAGAGACCTACAAAAAGACTTAGAATCCCACACAATCATACTGGGAGACTTTAACACCCCACTGTCAATATTAGATCAACGAGATAGAAAATTAACAAGGATATTCAGGACTTGAACTCAGCTCTAGACCAAGCAGACCTAACAGACATCTATAGAACTCGCCACCTCAAATCAACAGAATATACATTCTTCGCAGGACTACATCACATTTATTATAAAATCGACCACATAATTGAAAGTAAAACACTCCTCAGCAAATGCAAAAGAATGGAAATTGTAACAAAGAGTCTCTCAGACCACAGTGCAATCAAATTAGAACTCAGGGTTAAAAAACTCAAATCGCACAACCACATGGAAACTAAACAACTTGCTACTGAATGACTACTGGGTTAATTACAAAATGAAGGCAGAAATAAAAAAGTTATTTGAAACCAATGAGAACAAAGACACAATGTACCAGAATCTCTGGAACACAGCTAAAGCAGTGTTCAGAGGGAAATTTATACCACTAAATGCCCACAGGAGAAAGCAGGAAAGATCTAAAATCTCTAAAATTGACATCCTAACATCACAATGAAAAGAACTAGAGAAGCAAGAGCAAACAAATTCAAAAGCCAGCCAAAGAAAAGAAATAACTAAGATCAGAGCAGAACTGAAGGAGCTAGAGACATGAAAAATCCTTCAGAAACAAACAAAACAATCAATGAATACAAGAGCTCTTTTTTTTTTTTAAAGATTAACAAAAGAAGAAAAAAGATAAGAATCAAATAGATACAATAAAAAATGATGAAGGGGAGATCACCACCAATCCCACAGAAATACAAACTACCATCAGAGAATACTATAAACACCTCTGTAAATAAACTAGAAAATCTAGAAGAAATGGATACATTCCTGGACACATACACTCTCCCAAGACTAAACCAGGAAGAAGTCAAAACCCTGAATAGACCAATAACAAGTTCTGAAATTGAGGCAGTAATTAATAGCCTACCAACCAAAAAAAAAAAAAAAGCCCAGGACCAGATGGATTCACAGCTGAATTCTACCAGACACTTAAACAAATGTACAAGAGAAAAACAAACCACCCAATCAAAAAGTGGGCAAAGTATATGAACAGACTCTTCTCAAAATAAGACATTTAGGCAGCCAACAAACATATGGAAAAAAGCTCATCATCACTGGTCATTAGAGAAGTGCAAATCAAAACCTCATTGAGATACCACCTCATGCCAGTTAGAAGGGCGATCATTAAAAAATCAGGAAACAACAGATACTGGAGAGGTTGTGGAGAAATAGGAACACTTTTAAACTGCTGGTGGGAGTGTAAATTAGTTCAACCATTGTGGAAGACAGTGTGGCGATTCCTCAAGGACCTAGAAATAGAAATTCCATTTGACCCAGCAATCCCATTACTGGGTATATATCCAAAGGATTATAAATCGTTCTATTATAAGGACATATACACACGAATGTTCGTTGCAGCACTGTTTACAATAGCAAAGACTTGGAACCAACCCAAATGCCCATCCATCTTAGACTAGGTAAGGAAGATGTGGCACATATACACCATGGAATACGATGCAGAAATAAAAAGAAGGAGTTCATGTCCCTCGCAGGGATATGGATGAAGATGAAAATCATTATTCTCAGCAAACTCACACAGGAACAGAACACGAAACACTGCATGTTCACACTCATAAGTGGGAGTTGAACAATGGGAACCTGTGGGCACAGGGAGGGGAACATCACACACTGGGGCCTGTTGGGGGCTGGGGCGAAAGGGGAGGGAGAGTATTAGGAGAAATAACTAATATAGATGACGAGTTGATGGGTGCAGCAAATCATCATGGCACATGCGTATCAACGTAGCAAACCTGCACACTCCATGCCTGCATCCCAGAACTGAAAGTATATTAAAAGAAAGTGAAAAAAGAAAACAAAAAATTAGAATCCTGAAAAAAGTATGTACTGTATGAAACTATGAGACTTTCTTTGAAGAAGAGATAAAAATGTTCTATGTATACACTGGAAATGGAGGTAGAATAATCTGAAATCCGAGCCCTAATCATTACTTGCACGGAGGGTCCTGACAGCAACATGCTTTCAACTGAAAAAGGAAATCAAGATGCCACGAGAAACAATTCTCAGGAACGCTTTCAAAACATGTCCTTTAACGGTGGTGTTGGAGAAGACTAATCCCTGGGACAGAAAACGTGACAACAATCCTCAGTATTTCATGGGTTTTACTGGGAATCCAGTCGAGGCAGGTTGGCGCAATTGCCTAAAATGCCAGTGAGCCCTGTTCTATGACACACGTGCGGGGCACCCATCCCTGCCCAGCCATCTCCTAAATGTTCTAAGCTGAAAGATCAAAAGGAGACCATGTGGTTAGCTCAGCCTTACTCATCACCCCTACAAGCCAAAGTATTTTTTAAAAATCAAAGTAAATGCCTACTGAACAGATCAAAAGGGTCATTTACTATGATGCTTGATTTTAAAGGCAAATTCTTGAATAGAAACTATACATGCATGCAGGATCATAGGTTTGCTACACTAAATGGGTAGTCAGAGTGGCAGAGGATATGTAATACATAAAAATTTATTTTCAGTACCCTAGTCCCCAGGAACTCTGACTGATTAGGGAAAACCCAAGTCTTTAGGGGCATAAACAAGTTCACTGATAAATTGATGGGTAGTTGGCACATACTGCTCTCATACCAAACTGAGGAAAAAAAATTAAAATCTTGAAAAAGATGTGAGATTTCATAAAATCAGGGCCAGTGATGACAGAAGAATCACACCCAAGTCTTTGATGAGTGAGAGTCTGACAGAGCACAAAGCTAGCGGGTTAACAGTTGGAGAAGAGAAAATCTTTTCGAGGGTGAAAGACAAGGCAATTCAGAAGAAAATGCTAGTTTGAATAGCAATGGAAAACTAGGAAGATCTTACACAGTTCTACAACAAGAGACCCGTTTTTATGATGGGTCCGGGAAGGCTCAATATGGAGAATGTTACAATGTGCCATCGTGCAATTCTGATAATGTGAAACACGACACCAGCAACGTTTAGAATCATTGGTAAAGCCCCAAGTGATGGAGCAGAAAGGTCTGTCTACAGGCCTCTTGCCACACCCTCACAGCAAGACTGTGCCTCTGCTGATTCCCAGGGCAGGGAGACAGGGATCACCTCCATCCCAGCTGGAGTCAGGTTCAGGAGGAGTCCCAGAAACTCTTCAGGCTCCAGGTTCCTACAGCTCACTCCCGGCCTCACCCATCCAGGTGGCTGGGGAGAGTCAGGGCCAGCCTCATTCCTCATTGTGCCCAAGTTTTCGTAGGTGGCAAAGCCCAGGTCCCCCAGGTCAGCCTTCTTCCCCTGGGCTCTCATCCCCTCGAGCCTCTGTACTTCCTGTATTCTGACTCTCATCTTCACCCCTCCTCTTGAATCCCTTCTACTCACTGTGCCCTTTGGACAGAGTCGCCAGCAAAACCTCCTTTATCCTCAGACTCTTCCCTTCACCTTTCTGTGCTGTAACTGAAACTGAGCTTTTCCCTCGCGGCATGCTCCTCCTGCATGTGTGTCATAGCCCTGAGCTGCTGGGCTGGAGAAGGCTCCATGGTTCCTACTGCTGCCTCCTGCCCATTCTCCACCCCTCCTCCATGCATCTCCTGCCCCTCTGCCCCAGCTTGAATCTTATGCCTCCAGCGAACACCTTCTCCTCTTACCCGTGGCAGTTACCTGTGGGTCATCGGGTCACTCACACTCCAGACCTCAGCTCACCGGCAGTGTCTTCAAAGCCGCTCCTATCAAGCGTTTGGTCATTTCAAAGTCCACAGAGAGGGCCCTGCCAAAACTCCTCGTTTCTTTGGCTTTCCCTCCAGTAGTCTCGTCCTCCTCCACGCCTGATTTACTCACTCATTTTAACCTATTCCTGGTCACTACAATTAACCAGCAACCCTCGGAATCCACATCCAGGCACCCCACCTTCCATCACCGCCTCCCACCACTCTGCTCTGGTCCGGACCTCTGTCCGCTGGAATTCCAGACCCGCAGATCCAGCTGCCGGCTTGCCATTTCCACATGGCTGTCTGACAGGCATCTGAAGTGTCAAATGTTCACAATGGAGCTCCTGGCTTTCTCTAAGCCCTCAAATCAGCAATTCCTCCAGTTTTAGCCATCTCACTTGTCTTAGGCCAAAACTGGAATCATCTCTCACTATTTCTTTCACAGTCTCCAGCTACTCTGTCAGCAAATTCTATTGGTTCTGCTTTCAAGATATATCCAAAATACGACCCCTTTTTACCCTCTCCAAGTCATGATCGGGACTCTCCCGACACAACAGCCTCCCGACATGTATCTCCTGTCCTTCCCGCTCTTTAATGACTGTTCTCAATGCAGCAGCCAGATGGTCTCGCCCTTCAGCTCAAAACCCTCCAATGGGTTCCGCTTCCCTGGGGATAAAGGCCAGTGTTTATGAGGTTTGCAGGGCCTTTGTAGCCTCTTTCCTCCACAGCACCCCTCCCTGTTGTCTCCCTCACATCCCACATGTCTCCTTCTTGCTCAGTCTGCTCTGGACACAGGGGCTTCCTTATAGGCCCTAGAGCTCACCAGGGATGCACCTGCCTTGTGGCCTTGGCACTTGGTACTCCCTGCTCCAAACATGCCCTGACTGCTATCTCCACTTCAGATGTCACCACAGAGACACCTTCCCTAGCCACATCATCTAAAAGCTGCAAACAGCCTGCTGCCTCTCCTACCTTCCTTTCTCTCTACATTTTTCTTCTAGGTGCTTTTGCTATCTAAAATACAACACAGTTTATGTAATAAATGTGGCTATCATCTCACTCTCCCAGCACGCTCCATTACAGCAGCATTTTCTGTCTTGTTCACTGCTGTGTCCCCAACACTGAGAACCATGCCTGCCACAGAGCAGGCACTCAGTATCTACTTGTTGAGTGAATGGTCACTCGGTCTTATTGAGGACCTTTTCTGTGTGGTATTGAAAAACGCTGAATAACTCATTAGAATGACTTTATAACACTGTTAAAAGACAAAGTAAGTTCACTTCGATAAATGTTAGTTTCATGTTTTAAGACCAAATCCCAATGACCCTTCCGTCATTATTTAACATAATTGCTAGATTGCCAGTTTAAATAAATCTATCTATATTAAGGGGTTAATTTTCCAGTGTCGCTTATACGGGAACAAAAAGGAACTGCTGTGTTATAAAATCACATACCTAAACCTTGTCAAGTAGTTCTGTTGACTGAATTCAAGACACTAGTTTACAAAAAGACAAGAGGTCATACTTTACATGATATGTTTAAATCCAACTTATCTAACATTTGAACTGAAAATACTCTCTTGCAGAAATATGGTAAATATCAACTGAACTAATCTCTTTATCTTTATATTTTTCTGTGATTATTTAAAACCTGTGACCTGACTCTGGTTATTTGCTTTATATATAGCCTATCTACTTAGAAACAGTCCTGCTAAGAGCCATATTCCTATGAACATGTGGATATTATTTATTATTTCAATTAATGAAATTAATTTCTTAAAATTAATATACATCATATAAAGAAAAATATTTAAAATATTTTAAAAACAAAATTTAAAAACATTTAGTGTAGATACTCATAAGAGAATGCCCCCTCAGAAAATTGCCATTGCTGTTTACAACCACAAGGAAGTATTTATCTTTTTTTTTTTTTTTTTGACGGAGTTCCCCACTTGTTGCCTAGGCTGGAGTGCAATGGCACAATCTCAGCTCACTGCAACCTCCACGTCCTTGATTCAAGAGCTTCTCCTGCCTCAGCCTCCTGAGTAGCTGGGATTATAGGCACCTCCCCCACCATGCCTGGCTAATTTTTTTTTTTTTTTTTTTTGAGACAGAGTTTCACTCTTGTTACCCAGGCTGGAGTACAATGGCGCGACTCACCACAACCTCCGCCTCCTGGGTTCAGGCAATTCTCCTGCCTCAGCCTCCTGAGTAGCTGGGATTACAGGCACGCGCCACCGTGCCCAGCTAAGTTTTTGTATTTTTAGTAGAGACGGGGTTCCACCATGTTGACCAGGATGGTTTCGATCTGTTGACCTCGTGATCCACCCACCTCGGCCTCCCAAAGTGCTGGGATTACAGGCGTGAGCCACCACACCCGGCCCAAATTTTTATATTTTAAGTGGAGATGGCGTTTCACCATGTTGGCCAGGTTGGTCCTGAACTCCTGACCTCAGGTGATCCACCCACCTGGGCCTCTCGAAGTGCTAGGATTACAGGCGTGAGCCACCACGCCTGACCTGAAAGTATTTTTCAAACATACTCATTCTAACAGCTAACATGCTTTAAATGCTCACTGTTTTGAGAATGGTTTTGTTAAGAGCGTGTCATTAAGATATCCCAAATTACCAAAGGACTCTGCAGCATTCTGCAGGGCAAGAGCGCACAGTGAAGCTGGTGACGGTCAGAATGATTGCTAAGCATCAGGAAAACGCCACAGGAACTTGCAATGACTGTTATGTGAACCAGACGATAATTCCCGGTAAACGGAAATGTTCAGGGGTTGAATGAAGAAATGATCCCTCACAATAAGCTTTTCTTTTGTGTTGCTCCCACCTCTCCCCTTGGTTCTCAGGAGGCTGCAGAACGCAAAGCGCCGGGGACTCTTGGCTTTTACTTACAGCTTACATTGGGCAGATTCTCAGCGAATCAGTGTCACAGAAGGAGGCAGTATTCCCAGCAACTGTTCTCCCTTTTTGAGAGCTATTACGTCTGTTTCCAAGAATAGTAGATTGGTCTTTTCCACATTTTAAGTATTTCCCCTCAGGTGTTAAAATCAACCATTTTGCTCCAAAAACATTATCAAATTTTTATAGTTTTAACCCTTTTCTTTAAAAAGTCAATGTGGGGAATAAAAATATTCACACAGTTCCAATGTATCTCTCCAAGGATTACTTAGTGATTGCCAGGGAAACACATGCCTGCATGGTGAGACATGTGGACCGTCTCAACCAATCAACCAAACTTAGCATCACTGAAAGTGGAGATGACTGACATCACATGTTTTTTTGTTTTGTTTTGAGACAGAGTCTCGCCCAGGCAGGAGTGCAATGGCACGATCTCGGCTCGCTGCAACCTCTGCCTCCCAGGTTCAAATGATTCTTCTGCCTCAGCCTCCCAAGTAGCTGGGATTGCAGGCACCACCACCACTCCCAGCTATTTTTCGTAATTTTAGTAGAGACAGGGTTTCACCATGTTGGCCAGGCTGGTTTCAAACTCCTGACCTTGTGATCTGCCTGCCTCAGCCTCCCAAAGTGCTGGGATTACAGGCATGAGCCACCATGCCCAGCCATGTGCTTCTTAATATGATACAGTATAAGGGGGCACTATCAATGGGACACTCTGATCCAAAATATAAGGAAACAATCATTCTACTCCAGAGTATGGGATATTTTATAAAACACGTGACTCAGGCTTTTCAAAAACTCAATTTCATGAGGAAAAAAAGAAGAAAGGTTTTTCTAGATTAAAAGAGACCAGGAGACAATAATGAAGTTCAATATGTGAGCCTTGGTTGGAATGTGGTGCAAAAAAAAACCAAAACCAAACAAACTATGATAGTCATTTTTTGACAACTAGTAATCCCAGCATTTTGGGAGGCTGAGGCAGGTGATCAGTTGAGCACAGTTTAAGACAGGCCTGGGAAACATGGTGAAACCCTGTTTCTATTTTTCTGAAATCAGATGAGATGGGGCGCATTCAGGGTGTTATGGCCGTAGACTCTGTCCCTGCTTTTTGTTTTTTTCTTTCTTTAAAGACAGAATCTTGCTCTGTTGCCCAAACTGGAG
Source organism: Callithrix jacchus (assembly GCF_049354715.1). Lineage (NCBI taxonomy): Eukaryota > Metazoa > Chordata > Mammalia > Primates > Cebidae > Callithrix > Callithrix jacchus. The sequence goes on from NC_133518.1 coordinate 79,169,173, forward strand.
TGCACTGGCACCATCTCAGCTCACTGCAAACTCCGCCTCTCGGGTTCAAGCGATTCTCCTGCCTCAGCCTCCCAAGTAGCTGGGATTACAGATGCCCGCCATCATGCCTAGCTAATTCTTCTATTTTGAGTAGAGACGGGCTTTCACCCTGTTAGCCAAGTTGGTCTCAGACTCCTGACCTCCAGTGATCCACGTGCCTTGGCCTCCAAAAGTGCTGGGATTACAGGCATGAGCCACTGCACCCTTAAGAGATATTCCTGAGATTTTGAGCAAGACAGACTCAGGAAATGGCTAGTGGAATAGGGTCATTTAGAGCCAGTCCTTCTCATTCTTTAAAAAAAGAAAATTAGCGGCCGGGCGCTGTGGCTCACGCCTGTAATCCCAGTACTTTGAGAGGCCAAGGTGGGTGGATCACGAGATCAATAGATCGAGACCACCCTGGTCAACATGGTGAAACCCCGTCTCTACTAAAAATACAAAAAATTAGCTGGGCATGGTGGTGCGTGCCTGTAATCCCAGCTACTCAGGAGGCTGAGGCAGGAGAATTGCTTGAACCCAGGAGGCAGAGGCTGCGGTGAGCCGAGATCCTGCCATTGTGCTCCAGCCTGGGTAACAAGAGTAAAACTCCGTCTCAAAAAAAAAAAAAAAAAAAAAAGAAAGAAAATTAGCTGGGCATGGTGATGCATGCCTGTAATCCCAGCTACTTGGAAAGCTGAGGTGAGAGAATCAACTGAGCCCCTCAGGTCAAGGCTGCAATCCCCATGATGGCACCACTGCTCTCCAGCCTGGACAACAGAGTGACACTGTCTCAAAAAATAAAAGAGAGAGAGAGAAAGTGAGAAAGTATTAAGTAGATATTAATGATATGAAATTGTTAATTTTCTTGGTTGTGATAATGGTATTGTGGTTAGAGACCAAATGTCATGATGTCTTCACTTTCACATGACTTAGAAAACACATACACACACAGAAATATGGTAAAATGATAATTCCTGATTACACAGGTGTTCATCCTATGATTTTTTCAACTTTTCTGGGATTTTGAGACTTTTATAATAAAGAATAAAAGTATCATCAGTGGCAACAGAAACCTGAAAGAGCATAAGGTGCTAGAGAGAGAGTAGGGAGGGAATTTTATGTGCTAGGATTACAGGAAGGGAGTGGGGGAGCTGAATCTCTTGAGAAAATAAATGAAAATAGAAGGAAAATTATGCTGCACAGGGGCTACGAATGACAGACTGGGGAAAAAGGAAGGGCAGACAACTAGCCTGGGCAACAGAGTGAAACTGTCTCTGAAATTAAAAAGAAAAATTATATCAACTAGGTACGCACAGCCACGTGTGCAAACAGATGCAGGAAACGAGAAAATAGTTTCACAAGGCAATATCCTATGAACGACAATTAAGATTTGTTACTCTGCTCTATTTCATTTTTCCTTAAATAACAAATGCTATACTGTGAAACTTTAAATTGCTTTCAACGGATCATGATGTGCAGTTGGAGAAACACAAATCTCAGTCAACTTGCTTGCTTTGTCAGTAGTGAAAGTTAGAGAGGCTGTGGCTTGTCTACTATTGCAGTATGAGTAGCTGACTGAAGGGCCGGGATTGGAACACCAGGCTTCAGGCTCCTCTCAATCCCACATTCCTCCTGACTTCCACATTGTTTCATCGTTAAAACATACATGAAGCTTTTCAACCTCCTTAACTGACAGTATTTCCCAAATCTCAAGCCATGGCTGATTATTATTGTTAATACTACTCCTGGGAAGAAATACTCTGTATCCAGCCACTCAGATCATAAACATCCTGACAGCAAAGGGCTTGCCTGTCTTGTTCTTCAATATACCTTCAGCACGTCGGTATCTGGCTCATAAGAGATGCTCAATATACTACTGCTGACTGAATTAATGACTCTACTCTTGTGGATTTAGCCATTATCTCAACATTGATAACTCCTATATATACATATTCCTTTTTATAAAACTAGAGTCTAATTTTGTTTTTCATTTTGTGGCCTGCTTTCATTTTCATCCACCCTAATTTTCAAACACCAGATCACTTTTTCACGATGTTATTCGTCGTTTTTAACCGAACACGTGTAAAATTAAACTTATATTGAATGGATCTTTCTCTACCACTACTTAAGGTACTAATAATATTCCAGGTATCTGAATGAGGAATTCTTATGAAGTGGGGTCCACAGACTCCAATTTTCTCAAAAGTCAGGCAGGAAACAAATGTTTGAATCACCTGGGTATAAAACAGGGAGAAGTGGAGCCACAGCCAAACCAGAGAACCCAGCACCACCTAAAACTTTTGTTGACCCTTTGTGTTCAATTTGTGAGCCATACTTAACTGACATTCCCCTGCCTCAGAGAGCTACACTCGATTGTTCACCAGACCTGGCTGATTTTTCCTATTAAATGTCTCTCGCAATGGTTCTGTACCACTCATCCCTACGTGCAATCAAACTGCAGGTACTAGGAGACTCCACGGAGGGAGGAAAGCAGAGAGCTGATATTTGGGGAAGTGAGACCTGTTCAGAGGAATCTTAAGGAACTTTCCCTGTCACCTCCCGTGACACGTGATCTTGTCGACACCTATGGTAAAGATCTACCTGTCACCTCAACGCTCTTGAGGTGGACTGTCATCTTATCAACAGTAATACAGAGGTCTGAGTCCTGGGACGGACTGGCTATAAATGACTGTTCCACTAGCCATTTCCTGAATCTGTCTTGCTCAAAATCTCAGGAATATCTCTTAAGGGAATGTTGTAAAAATTTTAGGCACTATTTCTTTCCTTTTTTTTTTTTTTTGATAGACTTTAAAAAAATTGGCAAATAATTATTGTACATTCATGGGGTACACAGTGACATTTCAATACATATAATGTATAGTAGTCAGATCAGGGTAATTAGGATAGCTATCATTTCTTTGTGTTGAGATGTTAAACATCTTTCTGTAGCTCTTTGACACTGCACGTTATTAGGAACCATGGTCATCCCACAATGGTATAGAACGCCAGGACTTCCTCCTCTTATTTAGCTGTAATTCGGTTTCCTTTGACATATCTTTCCCTATCCTTCCTCTCTTCCCCTTCCCCTCCCAGCCTCTGTTCTACTTTTTACTTCTAAGAGAGCAACTGTTTTTAGCTTCCACATATGAGTGAGAACATGCAGTGTTTGTCTTTCTATGCCTGGTTTACTTAACGTAGTATCATCCAGTTCCATCCATGTTTATTTGTTGGAACAATACAACAAAGTCATTCAGAGTTCCCAGTTTTACTTGCAAACCCTATGGCAATCAGTAGCGGAGAGAGCTTACCCAGCAGAACTACAAATGGGTGTGTACACATGTAAGGAAAGGTCTCTTTCAGAAATGCTCAAGAGCATCCTTCCGGGGTTTCAGGGAACCTTCTAAAAACCGGATTTCATAACATTGAATAAATTTACTTTTAACTCATTTGGGTGCATAATGTTTCCCTTAGAAATTTTACTGGTTTTACAACAATCCCCATTTTTCTTTCCTTTAAGAATACAAATCAAGAAAAGAAGGTTTTAACCACAAGAAAAATAAGATAGGAAAGAGAGGTATAATTTTACCTTTTTATTATATCTCAAGGAATCCTTACTTTTCTAGTAGAAACGGTGTCCCTTCTGATTCCAAATTCTACACCCCAACCCAGTGCTGAAATATTAAAAGAATGGCTGCAGAGGGACTGCTGGCAAGATGGCCGAACAGGAACAGCTCCAGTGCACAGCTCCCAGGAAAAGTGATGCAGAAGGCGGGTGATCTCCACATTTCCAACTGAGGTACCTGGTTCATCTCAATGGGACTGGTTAGACAGTGGGTGTGGCCCAAGTAGGGCGAGTTGAAGCAGGGTGAGGCATTGCCTTACCTGGGAAGCGCAAGGGGCCAGGGAACTCCTTCTTACAGCCAAGGGAAGCCGTTAGGGACTATCTCCTGCACTCTGGCCCAGATACTGCACTTTTCCCCTGGTCTTCACAACCTGAAGACCAGAAGATTCCCTCCAGATTCCTTATTTGTGTAAACACCTCTACACAAATAAACCAGTAAATCTAGAAGTGGATAAATTCCTGGATACTTTCACCCTCCCAGGACTAAACCAGGAAGAAGTCGAATCCCTGAATAGACCAATAACAAGGTCTGAAATTGAGGCAGCAATTAATAGCCTACCAACCAAAAAAAGTCCAGGACAAGACAGGTTCACAGCCAAACTCTACCACAGGTACAAAGACTAGCTGGTACCATTCCTTATGAAACTATTCCAAACAATGGAAAAAGAGGGAATCTTCCCTAATTCATTTTATGAGACCAACATCATCCTGATACCAAAACCTGGGAGACACAACAAAAAAAAGAAAATTTCAGGCCAATATCCATGATGAACATTGATGTAAAAATCCTCAATAAAATAGTGGCAAACTGAATCCAACATCATCACATCAAGAAACTTATCCATCACAATCAAGTCAGCTTCATCTCTGAGATGCAAGACTGGTTCAACATACGCAAATCAATAAACGTAACCCATCACATAAACAGAACCAAAGACTAAACAACACGATTATCTCAACAGATGAAGAGAAGGCCTTTGACAAAATTCAACAGCTCTTTATGCTAAAAACTCTCAATGAACTAGGTATTGATGGAAAGTATCTCAAAATAATAAGAGCTATTTATGACAAACCCACAGTCTATATCATATTGAACAGGCAAAAACTAGAATCATTTCCATTGAAAACTGGCACAAGATAAGGATGCCCTCTCTTACAACTCCTATTCAACATAGTATTAAAAGTTCTGGCCAGGGAAATTAGGCAAGAGAAAGAAATAAAGGGTACTCAATTAGGAAAGGAGGAAGTCAAATTGTCTCTATTTGCAGATGACATAATTGTATATTTAGAAAATACCATCATCTCAGCCCAAAATCTCCTGAAACTGATAAGCAACTTCAGCAAAGTCTCAGTATACAAAATCAATATCCAAAAATCACAAGCATTCCTATACACCAATAATAGACAAACAGAGCCAAATCATGAGTGAACTCCCATTCATAATTGCTACATAGAAAATAAAATCCCTGGAATACAATTAACAAGGGATATGAAGGACCTCTTTAAGGAGAACTACAAACCACTGCTCAAGGAAATAAGAGAGGACACAAACAAATGGAAAAACATCCCAAGCTCATGATTAGGAGGAATCAATATTGTGAAAATGGCCATACTGTCCAAAGCAATTTATAGATTCAATGCTATCCCCATCAAGCTACCATTGACTTTCTTCACAGAATTGGAAAAAAAACACCTTAAATTTCATATGGAACAACAACAACAACAAAAAAAAAAAAGCAGCAGCCGCCCACATAGCCAGGACAATCCTAAGCAAAACAAACAAACAAAAAAACAAAGCTGGAGACATCACGCTACCTGACTTCAAACTATACTACAAGACTACAGTAATCAAAACAGCATGGTACTGGTACGAAAACAGAGGTACAGACCAATGGAACAGAACAGAGGCCTCAGAAATAATGCCAAACATCTACCACCATCTGGTCTTTGTCAAACCTGACAAAAACAAGTAATGGGGAAGGAAGTCCCTATTCAATAAATGGTGTTGGGAAAACTGGCTAGCCACATGCAGAAAGCTGAAACTGGATCCCTTCCTTATACCTTACACAAAAATTAACTCAAGATGGATTAAAGATTTAAACACAAGACCTAAAACCCTAAAAACCCTAGAAGAAAACCTAGGCAATGCCATTCAGGACATAGGCATGGGCAGGGATTTCATGACTACAACACCAAAAGCAATGGCGAGAAATGCCAAAATAGACACATGGGATCTAATTAAACTAAAGGGCTTCTGCACAGCAAAAGAAACTGTCATGAGAGTGAGCAGACACTCTGTGGGATGGGAGAAAGTTTTTGCCATCTATCCATCTGACAAAGGGCTAATATCCAGAATCTACAAAGAACTTAAACAGATTTACAAGAAAACAACAACCCCATTAAAAAGTGGGCAAAAGATAGGAACTGACACTTCTCAAAAGGAGACATTTATGCAGCCAAAAAACATAAAAAAGCTGATCATCACTGGTCACTAGAGAAATGCAAATCAAAACCACACTGAGATACCACCTCATGCCAGTTAGAATGGTGATCATTAAAAAATCTGGAGATAAGAGATGCTGGAGAGGATGTGGAGAAATAGGAACACTTTTACACTGTTGGTGGGAGTGTAAATTAGTTCAACCATCGTGGAAGACAGTGTGGCGATTCCTCAAGGATCTAGAAATAGAAATGCCATTTGACCCAGCAATCTCATTACTGGGCATATACCCAAAGGATTACCTCATTCTACTATAAAGACACATGTATGCATATGTTTATTGCAGCACTGTTCACAAAAGCAAAGACTTGGAACCAACCCAAATGCCCATCAATGATAGACTAAAGAAAATGTGGCACATATACACCATGGAATACTATGCGGCCATACAAAACGATGAGTTGGTGTCCTTTGCAGGAACGTGAAGCTGGAAACTGACACTCTCAGCAAACTGACACAAGAACAGAAAACCAAACACTGCATGTTCTCGCTCATAAGTGGGTGTTGAACAATGAGAACACATGGACACAGGGAGAGGAATATCACACACCAGGGCCTGTCAGGGCATGGGGAGCTAGGGGAGGGATAGCATTAGGAGAAATACCTAATGTAGACGACGGGGTGATGGATGCAGCAAACCACCATGGCTCATGTATACCTGTGTAACCAACCTGCACATTCTACACATCTATCACACAACTTAAAGTATAATTTTTTTAAAAAGTAAAAATAAAAGGATGGCTGCAGAATTCCTAGTTTCCTCATCTGGTATCTTAAAAAAGGTAATGACTCTATACAGGAACAAATGCTACATTACACTCATTTTCAGCAACACGACATGCCTGTTCTCATTGGAATGAGGACTGGTGACCTACATGGGAATTCAGAAGGAAAATGATGGCGAGCACAGCAAGACTTTCTAAAGGCCACAGGGTCAAGATTCTTCACGCAACAGGCATTTGTAACAATCCTCACTACTAATCATCTTCAGAGAATTACTGCAAATCACACTCCTTCAACCTCTGCTGCACCAGGTAGACGGGTGAGAAGGTGACAGAAAGCACTCTATCGACTGTTTTTCTGCTTTCAGAGCGTAGTGCATAGCATATACTTAAGCCAATTTCAGGCACAGAACACATTTGTGGTGGTTCATGTGTAGTCAATATTCTGAGCGCTGGAGTAAGCCAGCTTTAATTAAGACACAAGCAGCTAATCTACAATCACTGCCCTGGGACAACTCCCATTGATATCCAGTTTAAGGGAAAGGTAAACTTGGGAGACACTTGAAGGATTTCCATCACATTTTTTAAGCTAAAGCAGAAAGTGTAATTATAAAACCTCCCAACTTCCTGTTAAATTACAGCAGATAATTAAATCGTTAGGTTTCTTCAACATTTTCTGGATGTTCTAAATACAGACTAAGTAAGAAAGAGCACCCTAGAGGCAAAACACATCCCACCTCCATTAGCAGAAATTAAACATCCTATTGCTTTGTTAGTGAAAAATACAGTTTTGGAAAATGACTGTCACAAGATTGGAACTTTAAAAAAAAATGTCAAGAATCCAGGGCCATTTCTGTGATGCACAGGGAGAAATCTGCCACATTATTCCCCAAGGTGATTCTCTAACAACCACTGTTTACCAGTCACTGACATGCTCAGTACCTGTAAATTATGGGGCCAAACCTATCTCGGGCTTGCCCTCTCTGAATCCATCGGGGCTGGCTCAGTTTCGGGTACAGGAGGCCACTCTTCCACCAGGGCTTTATAGGAGATGATTCACCAGCTTAGAATGCTCTTCTCTTTAGACATGCTCCTGGTGGGAGTGTGTACTTAATCAATGTCCTCTGACTAGGTGGTCCTCAGGAACTTGTCTTTTCCTCCTCCTTATGGTCAAGGAAATGCATTTTCGGGCTTCCTTAATCCAATTACTGGCGCCAGGTAATAAATCTAGATTGTCTCTCTTTCTCTATGGAATCTGATTCTTCTGCTCCAGTGAGCTCAGCCTGAGAGTTGGGTCTCCCTGGAGTCACGGGAATTTCTGCTTGTACTCCTCATATCAGCGAAGTTCCTGTCCTCCATCCACGTGCATATCCAATCTCATGCAGTCCTCAGAAACGTGACAGGGCTACCGTGGAGAAGACCGAGCTTCAGACTCTGGGGCAACCACACGTCTTTTACGGTCCTTCTCAGTCTGACCTATGTGTGTCTGCCAAGTGCTAACACGGGCTCCCAACAGGGACTAAAGAGCAGAAATGAACTGCTAATAACAAAATCGCTGTATTTTATGAACATTCCTTATTCAGCTCAGTAAATACTTCCTACACACCTATTCTGTGACAGCTACTATGGTAAAGTTTGGTTCCACTGTGAGGAAAACAATCCAATAAAGATGCTGCCAGCAGCCTTTTGTCTCAAAGACCAGAATTCCTCAATTTCATCAAAATGTCCAGACTGCAAATGCTCCTAAAGCTCACGTCTAGTAAAGCTCTGCCGTTCCCCGGCCCATTTCTTACGTCTTCCCAATCTGGCTCCATGGATTCCTGAGCCTTTGCTCAGGATGCACTCCTTCCTGCTCAGCGTGTAGAATACCAACACAGTCTTCCCACACTCAGCTTAAACATCATGTCTTGCCAGCTTCCTCCCCTGAACGATCGTTCCCGAGGAAACTTCTTGGCTCCTGCACCGTGGCACTGATTGGATTGTGCTTTGTAATGAAGCTGGTTGCTTCCCTGTCTCTCTGGCTAGAGATCCCTGAGGGCAGGGAGCAGCAAGATCAGGTCTTACTGTTTCAGGGCGCCCGCCCGGTGCAGTGCTGTGCACACAGTCGTAACTCTACCTATGACTTGAGTTTCTATGAATAAAAGAATGACTCTCTCAGGTGCTGTCTGGACCAACATTCAGTCAAATTCTGCCGGACAAATACCTGTGGAATTCAGATCAGTCCTTGGCAAAGCAACAGCCTGGGCCAGCTATTCGGAGGGAAAACGGGCCGGGGCAATCCGACCTGGGCTTGATACCAGCTCTACCCATTTCCTAGTTGGTGGCCTTGGAAATTATTTCCGTTTTACAGGTTACGTGTCTCCTTGAGCCTTAGTTTATAACCTGTAAAATGGGAATAATTTGGGAACAATCACTGGAACTGATCTCTAGGGATGCTGTAGAGATGGAAGCAGATTAATGCACCAAAAATCCCAACACAGGGACTTCCGCACAGTAGTACCCAGCATCTGAGGAACACCTTTTCCATGGCAGATATCGTAACACTCCAAAGATACAGCAGATAACAAGACCGACCACATTACTACCCTGGAACAAGGGTAATGTAAAGACAAGAGCAGAAAGCAAGCCAACAACTACAAAACAGAGGCTGCCAGAGAACTGAAAACAGAACAGCAGAACAAAGAGGAAGGACTAAATCAGTCCAGAAGCACGAGACGGGTGCGTCACATTCCTCTTTGGGTCGCCTGCTGTTTCTCTCCAAAGGTACTAGTCTCTGTACAGATGCTCCCTGACTAGTGATGGGGCTACTTCCCAATAAATCCATCCGAAGTTAAAAACAACGTAAATCAGAAATGCATTTAGTACGCCTAACCTACAAACCATCACAGCGCAGGTTCAGTGCTCAGAACGCCTACATCCGCCTACCTTCAGTGCTCAGAACGCCTACATCCGCCTACCTTCAGTGCTCAGAACGCCTACATCCACCTACAATCGAGCAGAATCATCTAATACAAACCCTATTTTGTAATACAGTATCGACTATCTCATGTAATTTATTGAAGACCATATTGAAAGTGAAAAGTAGAACGGTTGTATGGGTACTTGAAAACCAGTTTCTGCTAAGTGAGCACCAGTTTGGCCCCACTGTAGAGTTGAGAAATCCTGAGCTGAACCGTGGTAAATCGGAGACCATCTTTCTTCCATTTAATCAGAACTGAGCTTCAGGATGAGGTCACACCTGAGCCGACCGGGGCCCCTAGAATTTCTAATTGTCTGTTTTACGTGACTTGGCCCGACACTGACTGACCCAGGGTAAATCAGAAAGCTTTCCGAAGATTGTGAGGCATTTATCACACACGGCAGGCCTGGAAACATTATGGGCATTCTTGAACAACTGAAGGAGAGACATCAAAGGGGTACAGTGACCTCACAGACACCCTCCAGAGGAGGGAAGAAAACCATGTATTTTAACTCTCGGGACCGTCTGTTGCTGTTGCTGAGCAAACAGTTGTTGTAATCCCAAACCAGAATGTTTTTGCATCGTACTTCCTAAACACCACACAGAAAGGCTCCACAGTTCCTTGGAGGAATGGCTGATTCCAAGGCCACATCAGGGATACAACATGAGGCTGGAATATCACATTATGGTGGAAAGCACTCCCCACATCCCCCCGAAAAAGATGCAGAATGTCAAAAGACAGCAGACATCCAAAAGCCATTCCCATTAGCCAAATCTGGGGCAGCTGTGGATTGTCACCCACTGAAAAATCTACGAGCCAATCCTGATAACAGATATGTTTTAAAAGATCAATAAATGGGGCCGGGTATGGTGGCTCACAAGGTCAAGAGATCGAGACCATCCTGGTCAACATGGTAAAACCCCGTCTCTACTAAAAATACAAAAAATCATCTGGGCATGGTGGCACGTGCCTGTAATCCCAGCTACTCGGGAGGCTGAGGCAGGAGAATTGCCTGAACCCAGGAGGCAGAGGTTACAGTGAGCCAAGATCGAGCCATTGCACTCCAGCCTGGGTAACAAGAGCGAAACTCTGTCTCAAAAAAAATAAATAAAAATAAATAAATAAATTGGACAGAGAAGGTGGGATGACACAAACGTCCATCAATGTAGGATACATTTTTAAAATGTGGCATACACACATGATGGATTATTAGTCAGCCTTTAAAAAGGGAAGAAATTCTGGCACATGCTACATCATGGATTAACCTTGAAGTCGCTCTACTAAGTGAAAGAAGCCAAACACAACGGACAAATTCTGTATAATTCCACTCGTACAAGGGACCCAGAGTAGTCACAGTCATGGAGATGGGAAGTGGAGTGGCAGTTATCAGGCGCTGGGAGGAGGAGGACTGGGAAGTGACGGTTTAACGGGCACAGAGCTTCAGTCTGGGAAGATGGAAGGGCTGTGGAGACGGACAGCAGTGATGGCCACACAACAATGTGAATGTGCTGGATGCCACTGAACCACTGACTTAAAAATAACTCAAGTGACAAATTTTATGTTATATACATTTTACCACAATAAAAAGAAAATAGAAGAGCAGCACCAGGACCAACTTTTGTTTTCACGTAGAAAGGTAAAAATCACTGGGATTCAACTTTTCTTCCACACACAAAATCTGCCTGGCCCTATGTGGTAGGTCAGAAATTATACAGAAGTCATTTTATTTTTTAAATTGTATTATTATTATTATTTTGAGACGGAGTCTCTCTCAGCCAGGCTGGAGTGATGTGGTGTGATCTCAGCTGACTGCGACTTCCACCTCCCAGGTTCAAGCAATTCTCCCGCCTCAGCCTCCCGAGTAGATGGGATTACAGGCATGCTCCACGATACCTGGCTAAATTTTGTATGTTTTAGTAGAGACGGGGTTTCGCCATTTTGGCGAGGCTGATTTCGAACTCCTGACCTCAAGTGATATGCCTGCTTCAGCCTCCCGAAGTGCTGGGATTACAGACGTGAGCCACCGTACCTGGCTAGAAGTCATTTTAAATAGTAAAGCAAACTAAAAGATGGTGGAATCTGTTTATTTCAACCAAGTGGGGGTCTAATTAATTAATCTGTATGATTAATTTGATCAGTGTTTTAGTAAATAATATAACTTATTTCCAAAGACAAGTCCATAATATCTGCAATTCTAAAATCTAGAAAACTCTGAAAATAAAAACTTTTTTTTGTAAGTTTTGCTCAAAAACCCATTTGGTAGAAAAACCTGACCTGAACTCACATGAGCCCATGTTTGGTCTTTCGTTACCCCTGCTTGGCATAAATATTCATACATTTTTCCGCAGAAATATCACTGTGCTTATGATGGCATTGCCTGGGGGTCTCCTACAGGCATCGTATAATATACAGTATAAGTACCATGCCAAAACTGAAAATTCTAAATTAAAACAAAAATCTGGTCCTGAGTTTCAAAGAGACTGTAGATCGCTATAAAATTTAACCATATCAGATATCAGACCAATATTTTCCAAGTTTTTGACATTCTCTACCAAATTCACAGATTGGACATACCTACAGATCACTTGCATTATTATATTCTCTAGTACTTGTCTTCAGATTGACTCACCTTTTTCTTTAAATAAAGTAATTGTTAAAGAAACAGCTCCACTGTAAAACATGAGCACCTGAGAGGCCTGCTCTGTCTAAAAGGGGAGTTTTGAAGGGCTAGAGAGGTATTAAACCTGCAACAACAAACTGAAGCTTTTGCCTTGAATAACCAGAAAGACCAAAAGAAAATGGAGATGAAATAACGTGACTCCACGTTATCTAGTGCCAGGCTGGTGCACCATCTCCAAGACCTACTCTCCTCAGAATATGCACCCCACACCTGGGGAACTGACCCAGACCATCACAATCCTGCCACACAGGAATGGCTCCACTGAGATTAGTAAGTCTTGTTTGGGGCTGGGGGGAGCGGCCACACCCATACAAAAGCACAGTATAGCAGTGAGGGGCCAATCTCCTTTTCTCCCTTCCAGCTCTGTCACCCACCACCTGTCATGCAGGTTCAGCAGGGTCACTCGCTGCAACTGTCTACTTATCAAGTCGGTGCAAGTCACCCTGAGTACGGCTCTCAGCCTCCACGGGCCAAAGGACACTTCAAGGTGTCAGGATCTAGAAGTCAAAACAGACTGACAAACCAGAAGACGACAGGTGAATGGAACCTCCACCCTGTTCTAACTTAAACACTGGCGACTGTAAAGAGAGGCCTTCAAAATCAGCGGAGAAAGGTTTGCTGCAGAAACGGAATAGGTTTTCAAAAGCACTTTCAAATAGACAACAGCTACACATACATTTTTAAATAAAGTAAGCGAAGCAGAAGGGAAAGTTTTTCCTTACAGTAGAATGCTGGGAGTTAGAAACGTTGGGGATGAGAAAATATCCATTTTGCAACAACTACCAAACAACAGTAACCAACTATACGTAGATTAAACCAAGCGATCAAAATTAAAACCACCAATAAGGGGCAAACAGCCACCAGGAGCCTCTGGATGAGATGGACTGAGAAGGACCAGTTTACTTCTAGATTACTCATGAATCAAATCGTGAAGAAACACCACACAGACCCAAACTCAGGGAGATGCTACAAAATACCTGCCCTATAAGCTTCAAAAATATCATCAAAGACGAAGAAAGACTGAAAGACTAACGTGTGTCTACCAAACACATAATCTCCACTGTATCCCATCCCAGAAAAACACCTATGAAAGTTACTGGGACAGCTGACCCAACTAGAATATGGACAGAGGACTGGTAAGGGAATTTTATCAGTGTTAAATTTCCTGATTTTGACTGGTTAAGTACCAGAATATCAATTTTACTTTAGGAAATACATACTTAGATGTTAAGGGGCGTGAAGCACCGTGTCCCTAACATATTCCCAAATGATTCAGAGATGCAGATCAACAGGATATGACAAATGTCAACAGCGGGCGATTAAGGAGAAAGGTAACAGGGAGTTCTTACCACTCTTGCAAATTTTCTGGAAATCTGAAATTAGGTCCAAGAAATGGCTACTTACTGTCCATGTGGCAGCCAGCGACGTCACCCACAGTGTCCCCAGTTTCTGTGTGAACTCACCATTCTCCTGAGAATCCTTAACAGAAGCTTCTGCTCCTTTGGGTCTTCCTTGGATGTCAGTAAATGAGCAAAAATTTCCACATTTTCAGGAGAGAGGCTGTCTGGGTTTTCCCCTCCATACAGCTGAACCAGTATAGACAGACACTTGGATGAGACATCAAAAATCTCAGGATCTTCATTAGAAAGCTGAAAATTAACAAATATGCCTATTTAAATTCTGTTGAAGATGGTATCACTATTACTCAAAAAGCACAATAAAACTTGGCTTAATAATGGGGTGTCAGCCTGAGTAGTCTGCAAAATACTTTTTTACTTTTTTTGTTGCTGTTTTGAGACAGGGTTTCACTCTGCTGCCCAGGCTGGAGTGCAGTGGTGTGATCACAGCTCACTGTAGCCTCAACCTCCTGGGCTCAAGTGATCCTCCTGCCTCAGCCTCCTACAAGTAGCTGGGTGCAAAGGTACACAGCATCATCATGCCCAGCTAATTGTTTTTTTTTGGGGGGGGAGGGGCAGGGTAGAGATGTGGCCTCCCTATGTTGCCCAGGCTAATTTTGAACTCTTGGGTTCAAGGAACCCCCTATCTTCAGCCTCCCACAGCGCTGGGGATAACAGCCATGACACTTTTTAAATGTATCTTTTTCAAAGTGTATACAGCTGCTCAAACAAAGCTAACAGCACAAAATCAGAAGGTCCTATATAGTCCTTTCTTCTTTTAAAACGTTTTTCTATAATTTTATTTTTATTGATACATAATTATACATTTTATGGGGTACACTGTGAGGTTTCAATACACATATACAATGTGTAATATTCAAATTAGGGTAGATAACATATCCATACACATATCTTTTACTTGTGGTGAGAACATTCAGAATCCTCTCTTCCAGCTATTTTGAAATATACATTATATTTACTATAATGTGGCGAAACCCTAGCCCCACATTCCTCTACTGAATTGTAACTTTGTACCCACTGACTTGCTTCATGGTAACTCTGTATTTAACCTTTTGAAGAACTGCCAGAACCTTTTCCAAAGCCGCCACCTGTACCAGGAAGGTATGAAAAGTCCATTTTCACTGATATTTGTTATTATCTGTTTTTTTTTTTTGAGACGGAGTTTCACTCTTGTTATCCAGGCTGGAGTGCAATGGTGCGATCTCGGCTCACCACAACCTCCGCCTCCTGGGTTCAGGCAATTCTCCTGCCTCAGCCTCCTGAGTAGCTGGGATTACAGGCACGCGCCACCGTGCCCAGCTAATTTTTGTATTTTTAGTAGAGACGGGGTTTCACCATGTTGACCAGGATGGTCTCGATCTCTTGACCTCATGATCCACCCGCCTTGGCCTCCCAAAGTGCTGGGATTACAGGCTTGAGCCACCGCGCCCCGATTATCTGTCTTTTTAGTTGTAGTTATCTTTGCAGGTCTGGAGTAGTCACTCCTTGTGGTTTTCAGATGTACTTCCCTGATGGCTAATGATGGAGAGTATCTTTTCAGGTGCTGATTGATCATTGGCATATCTTTGGAGAACTGTCTGTGCAGACCCTTAGCCCATTTAAAAAACAGGCCATTTGTTTTTATATGGTTGAGTTCTAAGAGTTCTTTACATAATTTAAATTCAAGTCCCTTATAATTATATTATAAATAAAAACTTTTTTTTTTCCTTTCTGCAAGTTGTCTTTTCACTTTCTTGATATTGTGCTTCAAAGTAAAAAATGTTTTTAACTTTGAAAAACTCTTAACAACTTTTTTTTTTACTTGGGTATATGTATCATTTCAGTAACATATAGCTAAGAACGTTCTCATTATTTATTTTTGTTTTTGTTTTTTGGGAGAAAGCATCTCTCTCTGTCACCCAGGCTGGAGTGCAGTGGTGCACACAGCTTACTGCAGCCTCAACCTCCTGACTTCAAGCAATCCTCCCACCTCAGCCTCCTGAGTAGTTGAGACCACAGGGGTGCACTGCCACAGCTGGCTAATTTGTAAATTTTGTGTAGAGATGGTCTCATCATGTTGCCAAGGCTAGAGTTCAAGAACTCTTGGGCTCCAGCTGTTATCCTGCCTTGTCTTTCCCAAAGTGCTGAGCGTACAGGCAAGAGCCACCGCACCCAGTCATGCCCATGTTTCTTCTAAGAGCTTTATAGCTTTAGCTTTTTACATTGAGGTCTTTGATGCATTTTGTGTTAATTTTTATATATGGTGTAAGCAGAGGTCCAATTTTATTCTTTTGCATGTGAATTAACCTTTTATTTTGAGATATTTGTAGATTCACATGCAGTTCTAAGAACCAGTACAGAGAGATTCCATATATTCTTAACCCAGTTTCCCCAATGGAAATATCTTGTATAATATCTATGGTACAATATCACAACCAGGAAATTAACCATCAACCATATTCTGATTTTACTAATTTTATATGTGTGGGTGTGTGTACTCATTGTATTTATCTCTGTGCAACTTAATCACGTGTGAAGATTTGATGACAACCACCACCACCAAGGTAAGAATTCCATCACAAGGTGGTGGCTCACGCCTATAATCCCAGCACTCTGGGAGGCCAAGGCGGGTGGATCACGAAGTCAAGAGATCAAGACCATCCTGGTCAACAAGGTGAAACCCCGTCTCTACTAAAAATACAAAAGTTAGCTGGGCATGGTGGCACGCCCCTGTAATCCCAGCTACTTGGGAGGCTGAGGCAGGAGAATTGCTTGAACCCAGAAGGCGGAGGTTGCGGTGAGCTGAGATCATGCCATTGCACTCCAGCCTGGGTAACAAGAGCAAAACTCCATCTCAAAAAAAGAAAAATAAGAATTCCATCACAAAGATCGCATTATAGTAAGAGTCAACTGTCACTCTCCTTCAGCCCTAACCCCTGGTGACCACAAACTGATTTGCCATTTTGTCATTTTAAGTATGTTACATAAATGGAATCACACTATACATGGTTTTTGTCACTCAGCATAATTTCTTTAAAATCCATTCAAGTTTTTTGCATATCAGTAGTTCATCTATTGAGTAGTAGTCCATGACGTAGATGTACCATAGTTTAACTCACCACAAAGAAAATTTGAGTTGTTCCCAATTTGGAGCTATTCCAAATACAATTACTGTGAACATCCATACAAGTTTTCGTGTGAACATTAGCTTTCATTCCTCCGGGATAAATGCCCAAGAGTACAAGGGCTGGGTTGTATGCGAGACTCATATTTAGTTTTTTAAGAAACTGCCAAACTGTTTTCCAAGGCGGCTATGGTGTTTTACCATTTTGTAAAGTCAGCATCAATGTCCAAAAGATCCAGTTTCTCAGCATCTCCCCTAGCACTTAGTGTTATCATTTTTTTTTGAGACGGAGTTTCGCTCTTGTTACCCAGGCTGGAGTGCAATGGCGCGATCTCGGCTCACCACAACCTCCGCCTCCTGGGTTCAGGCAATTCTCCTGCCTCAGCCTCCCAAGTAGCTGGGATTACAGGCACGCGCCACCATGCCCAGCTAATTTTTTTGTATTTTTAGTAGAGACAGGGTTTCACTATGCTGACCAGGATGGTCTCGATCTCTCGACCTCGTGATCCACCTGCCCCGGCCTCCCAAAGTGCTGGAATTACAGGCTTGAGCACCGTGCCCGGCCCATTTTTTTTTTTTTTTTTTTTAGCTGTTGTGATAGGCAGGTGATGGTATCTCATTGTAGTCTAAATTCACATTTCCCTAATGGCAAATGCTAGTGAACGTCTTATCACATATTCATGACTTTGCCCCTTGTTAACTGGATGTTTTTTCTTTATTCTTGATATTTCAAAGTTCTTTAAACATTCTAGATACAACACCTTTCTCAGGTAGATGGTTTTGAAAATATTTTGCCCCAGTCTGTAGCTTGCCTTTTTATCCATTTTACTGAGTCTTCTGCAGAGAAAAAAAAAGTTAATTTTGATGAATTCCAATCACTGGTTTTAACTCTCGGCAATTCTGCTTGTGGTGGCAAGAACAACAAACTCTTTGCCAAAACACTTGTCCTGAGGCCTTTCTCCTGTATTTTTTTCTAAAGGTTTTATAGTTTACGTTTATTTAACTTACATTTAAATTAACTTAATTTGGGGTTAATTTTTGTATAAAATACGAGGTGTGGGTAGAGGGTTTTACTGTTGTTTGGTTTTGCCACCGTGCATCTAATTGCTCCAGCACCATTCTTGAAAAGGCTGCTGTCCTGTGGTATTGCTTAATGAACGGGCAGCTAGAGAAAGCTGGTCTCAGAAAGGCAGAGGAGCCTTGTCTGTGAAAATTAGAACCAAGGGGCTCCACAGTCCTCTGGCATCACTTCCATTTGTATCTATGGTTAGAAATGTACATGATAGGAACTCTAGGAATCTTATGGATCCCTCTTTTAGGGTCTCTGGTCAACGTGGCCACAATGTGACACTTAATGCTGCGTTCCTGTTTGAGGCGGTCATCTGCGAGGGCTCCTGCGTGTGTGCAGGGTAACTGTTCACATCTCGGATCCCTGATGATCCTGGGAGCCACCCGACACTTCTGCCACAATTTCTCCGTTTCAACCATTATACAATCAGTCACACAAGGGATACACTTGGCATATGGACCGCCCATCACTGCCTGCACTAAGTCCAGCATGGCTTTGATGGAAAAGTTGATAAAGTTTGTATCCACAGGATGCGGCAGGGTGGGCCCAGCTGTGTACTGTACTGGAAAACAAGCAGGCACGGTGCTGAGGAACTTGTCTGGCACTCTATGACCGTCCTTCTCCTCCGTCTTAGGTTTTAACCTGCCCTTCTCTTTGAGCCTTTGATCTGAGACTGAGCATTCGCTCCATGCTCGCAAACTGTCCCGCTTTCTTCTGCTTCCCCATGGCCGTGTCAGACCCTTGTTTCTTCTGGAATCTATTCATCGTTAGCACATGTTAGTATACAGAAACGCATCTGATTTTCTACTGAGGTATCACTGATATATAAAAACTTGCACATACTTCATGTATACATTTTGATGAGTTTTGTTTATTGATCTTGTATCCTGAAACCTTGATGAACTCACTTATTAATTCTAGGAATCTTTTTCAAGGTTCTTTGACATTTTCTACACAGATAATTGTGTCACCTGCAAATGCAGATAGGTTTATTTCTTCCTTTTCTTTCTTTCCTCGCCCTACTGCACTGGCTAGAACTTCCTCTCGGATGTTAAATGAGCTTAGTGTGAGTAGACACTCTTGCCTTGTACCCGATCTTAGGAAGAAAGGATTGAGTGGTTCATTATTAAGTACTATGCTCGCTGTAGATTGTTATAGCTGCCCCTATCAGGTTGAGAAGATTCCCTCTCTAATTCTAGTGTGATAATTTTTTATCATGAATAGGTGCTGGTTTTGTCAACCACTTTCTTCTGTATCAATCCATACAATCATGTAGTATTGAACCTGTTCATATGGTAAAATACATTAGCTGATGTTTTAACGTTGAACAAGCCTTACACTTCTGGAATAAATCCTGCTCTGTTCATTCTCTTTATACATTGATGTGTTTGAGTTACTAATACTTTGCTGAGGAGTTTCATATCTAAGTTTACAGGAGACACTGGTTGTCGTCTTTTTTGGAGTGAACTTTGTCTTAGTTTAGTCATCTAGTAATTGCACAACATTTCGTTTCCATTAACAATAGCTTTTTCCGTGTTCCCAGCACTGTGAGATATATTTAACCCTTCTCTGTTTTCATAGAATTTAGATACTTGGTGAGATTGAAGTAGGCTTCTATTTCAATCTACTCTGATATGTCTTTGTTTTTTAGTTCAAATAACTGGAGGATGTTTATCATAAGTAATATTTTAAATGGCAGTTTATTTTCTGGATCCTTGTAGATCCGAAAATGTCTTTGTTTTGCCATAAAAAGTAAGTATTTTACAGGTATAAAATCTTTCCATTTTCCCTGGCTTAACAAGGAAGGGTATACCCAGCTGCCTGAAACAAAAAACTAGCATACAAACGTATGAAGCGATGGTTCTTAAGATACTAGACATAAGATAATGAAGGACAGAGATACCTAAGAGATGGGACACAAAAACGATGAGACCTCTCCTACTGTCCTAGATTAGAGACTTGAGAGAGCTTCCAGGCCTATGTGCAGGGGGGACAACAGAGGTGGACCCCAGTGGACTCCTTCAGTTGAGGAGACAGAGCAAAAAGTCCTGAAAGACCAAGGCAGCTAGAGTTAATAGGACGAAGTGACAGAGAGAACAAATCAGGGTGAGGCTCACTCAGGAAGAAACAGATAACCTGGGTAGCACATTATCCATTAGAGAAAATAAATTTATGGCTAAAAATCATCCTACAAAAAAACAAAACAACAACAAAAACCTAAATACTCCAGAGTCAGACGGCTTTACTGGTGAATTCTCCCAAACATTTAAGGAAGAAGTAATACCAATTCTACGCAAAGTCTTCCACAAAACTAAGAAAAGGGAACACTTCTGAACTTCTCTGAGAGGAGTACCACCCTGATACCCGAACCAGAAAAAATCATTACAAACAACAACAACAATAAAAACAAAAGCCCACTATAGGGGCTTAAGAATATACATGCCAAAACCCTTAACAAGATAGTAGCAAACCAAATCAGCAATATGTGAAAAGCATTATAGACCATTACCAAGTGGGATTTATGCTAGGAATTCAAAATTAGTTTAACATCTGAAAATCAATCAACGTTAGATGCAATAGCATTAGAAGAACAGAAATGACATGATCTTCTCAACAGTCACAAAAGAAACAAAAGAAGCACTTCACAAAATGTACTAAAAACACTCAGCAAGTTAGGAACAGAAGGGAACTTTCTCAACTGATAAAAGATCGCTATGAAAAACCTATTGCTGACATACTTCATGGCAAAAGAGTGAACTAACTTCCCCTAAGATCATGAACGAAGAGAGATGTCCACTCTTTTTGTATTCATTATTATAATGGAGGTTCTATCTAGAAAAGTACGTAAGAAAACTAGCACCCAAAAAGAAGCAAAACTATCTCTATTTGCAGAAGACAATCTTATACATAGAAAATCCTGAGGAACCCTTTAAAGAAACTTTTAGGACTAATAAACAAGCTCAGCAAGGCTGCAGGATACGAGATCAATATACAAAAATCAATTGCTTTTTTTGTTTTGTTTTGTTTTTTTTTGAGATGGAGTCTTACTCTGTCGCCAGGCTGGAACGCAGTAGCACAATCCTGGCTCACTGCAACCTCCACCTCCTGGGTTCAAGGAATTCTTCCACTTCAGCCTCCTGAGTAGCTGGGACCACAGGCACATGCCACCATGCCCGGCTAATTTTTGTGTTTTTAGTAGAGATGGGGTTTCACCATGTTGGCCAGGATGGTCTCGATCTCTTGACCTCGTGATCTGCCCACCTCATCCTCCCAAAGTGCCAGGATTGCAGGCGTGAGCCACTGCGCCCCACCAAAAATCAATTGTATTTCTATACACTAACAATGAACAATCTGGAGTTGAAATTAAGAAAATAATTTCATTTATAATAGCATGAAAATAAATGGCATATTTAGGAATAAAGGCAGCAAAAATATAATACCTATTGAAAAGTACAAAACACTGTAAAAACATTAAAAAATTAAAGAAAGTCTACATAAATTTAAAAAAAACTTGCATTGTTTATAAACTAGAAGACCGAACATTGTGAAGATGGCAACATACTCAAAACTGATCTACAGATTCAAAGCATTCTCTATCAACATTACGGTTGTCTACTTCGGCACAAATTGATAAGCAGATCCTAAAATTCGTATGGAAATGCCCAGAACCAAGAGTAGCCAAAACAACATTACAAAAGAAGAACAAGGTTGGAAGACTCCAACTTCCTAATTTTAAAATTTACTACAAAGCAACAGTAATCCAACAAATGTGGCATTGGCCATAAGAGAGATATACAGACCAATGGGATAGAATTAAGAGCCCAGACAAACCTTTACATGCATGTCAACTGGTTTTTAACAAGGGTTCCAAGACAATTCAATAGGGGGAAAATAGTCTTCTCTACAAATGATGCGGAGACAACTGGATATCTACATATAAAAAAATAAAATTAGACCCCACATCACACCATATAAAAAAATTAACTTGATCAGTGGCTGGCAAGATGGCCAAATAGGAACAGCTCTGGTCAGCAGCTCCCAGCAAGATCAACGCAGAAGGTAGGTGACTTCTGCATTTCCAGCTGAGGTACCTGGCTCATCTCACTGGGGACTGGATAGACAGTGAGCGTAGGCCACAGACAGTGAGCTGAAGGAGGGTGGGGCACCACCTCACCCGGGAAGCACAAGGGGTTGGGTAACTCCCTCTCCTAGCCAAGGGAAGCCACAAGGGACTGTACCCTGAGGAATGGTGCGTGCAGCCCAGCCCACATGCTACACTTTTCCCATGGTCTCTGTAACCCGCAGACCAGGAGATTCCCTAGAGTGTCTACACAACCAGGGTCCTGGGCCTCAAGCACAAAACTGGGTGGCCCTTTGGACAGACACCAGGTTAGCTGCAGAAGTTTTTTTTTCATATGTCAGTGGCACCTGGATTGATAGCGAGACAGAACTGTTCACTCCCCTGGAAAGGGGGCTGAGGCCAGGGAGCCAAGTGCTCTAGCTCAGCAATCCCACCCCCACAGAGCCCAGCGAGCTAAGACACTAGCTTGGAATTCTTGCTGCCAGCACAGCAATCAGAAGTCGACCTGGGACACTTGAGCTTGGTTGGGGGAGAGGCATCCACCATTACTGAGGCTTGAGTAGGTGGTTTTCCCCTCACAGTGTAAATGAAGCCTCCAGGAAGTTCGAACTGGATGGAGCCCACTGCAGCTCAGCAAAGCTGCTGTAGCCAGACTGCCTCTCTAGATTCCTTCTCTCTGGGCAGGCATCTCTGAAAGAAAGGCAGCAGCCCCAGTCACGGGCGTACAGATAAAACTCCCATCTCCCTGGGACAGAGGACCTGAGGGTAGGGGTGGCTGTGGGCACAGGTTCAGCAGACTTAAACCTTCCTGCCTGCTGGCTCTGAAGAGAGCAGAGGATCTCCCAGCACAGCACTCAAGCTCTGCTAAGGGATAGACTGCCTCCTCAAGTGGGTCCCTGACCCCATGCCTCCTGACTGGGAGACACCTTCCAGCAGGGATCAACAGATACCTCATACAGGAGAGCTCTGGTGGCAGCTGGTCGTGCCTTTCTGGGATGAAGCTTCCAGAGGAAGGAGCAGGCAGCAATCTTTGCTGTTCTGCAGCCTCCGCTGGTGATACCCAGGCAAACGGTCTGGAGTGGATCTCCAGTAAACTCCAGCCAACCTGCAGCAGAGGGGCCTGTTAGAAGGAAAACTGATAAACAGAAAGAAACAGCATCAACATCAACAAAAAGGACATCCACAAAGAAACCCCATCCAAAGGTCACCAAAAGCAAAGATCAAAGGTAGATAAATCCATGAAGATGAGAAAAAACGGTGCAAAAAGGCTGAAAATTACAAAAACCACAAAGTCTCTTCTCCTGCAAAAGATCACACCTTATTGCCAGTAAGGAAACAAAACTGGATGGAGAATGAATTTGACGAATTGACAGAAGCAACTCCTCTGAGCTAAAGGAGCATGTTCTAACCCCATGCAAGGAAGCTAAGAAGCTTGATAAAAGGTTAGAGGGAATGCTAACTAGAATAACCAGTTTAGGGAAGAACATAAATGACCTGATGGAGCTGAAAAACACAGCAGGAGAACTCTGTGAAGCATACACAGTATCGGCAGGTATCAGTGATTCTGCCGAATCGATCAAGTGGAATAACGGATGTCAGAGATTGAGGATCGACTTAATGAAATAAAGCATGAAGAAAAGATTAGAGAAGAAAGAAAGAAAGGAACGAACAAAGCCTCCAAGAAATGTGGGACGATTTGAAAGACCAAACCTAGCTTTGATAGGTGTACCTGAAAGTGATAGGGAGAATGGAACCAAGTTGGAAAACACTCTTCAGAGTATTATCCAGGAGAATTTCCCCAACCTAGCAAGACGCTAACATTCAAATTCAGGAAATACAGAAAATACCAGAAAGATACTCCTTGAGAAGGGCAACCCCAAGGCACATAATCATCAGATTCACCAAGGTTGAAATAAAGGAAAAATGTTAAGGGCAGCCAGACAGAAAGGTTGGGTTACCCACAAAGGGAAGCCCATCAGAGTAACAGTGGATCTCTTGGCAGAAACCCTACAAGCCAGAAGAGAGTGGGGGCCAATATTTAACATTCTTAAAGAAAAGAACTTTCGGCCCAGAATTGCATATCCAGCCAAACAAAGCTTCATAAGCAAAGGAGAAATAAAATGATTTTCACACAAGCAAATGCTGAGAGATTCTGTCACCACCAGGTCTGTCTTACAAGAGCTCCTGAAGGAAGCACTAAATATGGAAAGGAACAACCAGTACCAGCCACTGCAAAAAAGTACCAAATTATAAAGACCATCAACACTATGAAGAAACTGCATCAACAAATGGGCAAAATAACTAGCTGGCATCATAATGACAGGATAAATTCACACAAAACAATATTAACCCTAAACATAAATGGGCTAAATGCCCCAATTAAAAGACACAGACTGGCAAATTGGATAAAGAGGCAAGACCCATCTGTGTGCTGTATTTAGGAGAACCATCTCACATGCAAAGACACACATAGGCTCAAAATAAAGGGATGGAGGAAGATTTACCAAGCAAATGGAAAGCAAACATAGCAGGGGTTGCAATCCTAGTCTCCAGTAAAACAGACTTTAAACTAACAAAGATCAAAAGAGACAAAGAAAGCCATTACATAATGGTAAAGGGATCAACGCAACAAGAAGAGCTAACTATCCTAGATATATATGCACCCAATACGGAAGCACCCAAATTCATAAAGCAAGTTCTCAGAGACATACAAAGAGACTTAGACTCCCACACAATAATAGTGGGAGACTTTAACACCCCACTGTCAATATTAGATCAACAAGACAAAACTAACAAGGATGTTCAGGACTTGCACTCAGCTCTGGACCAAGCAGACCTAACAGACATTTACAGAACTCTCCACCCCAAATCCACAGAATATACATTATTCTCAGCACCACATCACAATTACTCTAAAACTGACCACATAATTGGAAGTAAAATTCTCCTCAGCAAATGCAAAAGAAGGGAAATCATAACAGTCTCTCAGACCACAGTGCAATCAAATTAGAACTCAGGATTAAGAAACTCACTCAAAATTGCACAACTACATGGAAACTGAACAAGCTGCTCTTAAATAACTACTGGGTAAATAATGAAATTAAGGCAGAAATAAATAAGTTATTTGAAACCAATGAGAACAAAGACACAACATACCAGAATCTCTGGGTCACGGCTAAAGCAGTGTTTAGAGAAAAAATTATAGCACTGGATGCCCTCAGGAGAAAGTAAGACCTAAAATCAACACCCTAACATCACAATTAAAAGAACTAGAGAAGCAAGAGAAAACAAATTCAAAAGCTAGCAGAAGACAAGACATAACTTAAGATTAGAGCAGAACTCAAAGCGATAGAGACACAAAATACCCTTCTAAAAAAAAAAAATCAGTGAATCCAGGAGTTGGTTTTTTGAAAAGATTAACAAAACAGACAGACCCCCAGCCAGACTAATAAAAGGAAAAGAGAGAAGAATCAAATAGACACAATAAAAAATGACAAAGGGGAGATCACCACTGACCCCACGGATATATAAACTACCATCAGAGAATACTACACACACCTCTACACAAATAAACTAGAAAATCTAGAAGGAATGGATAAATCCCTGGACACACTCGCCCTCCCAAGACTAAACCAGGAAGAAGTCAAATCCCTGAATAGACCAATAACAAGTTCTGAAATTGAGGCAGCAATAAATAGCCTACCAACCAAAAAAAGCCCAGGACCAGAAGGATTGACAGCCAAATTCTACTGGAAGTACCATCCCTTCTGAAACTATTCCAAACAATAGAAAAAGGGGTACTCTTCCCTAAGTCATTTTATGAGGCCAGCTTCATCCTGATACCAAAACCTGGCAGACACAGTAACAAAGAAAATTTCAGGCCACTATTCCTGATGAACATCGATTTGAAAATCTCAATAAAATACTGACGAACTGAATCCAGCAGCACATCAGAAGGCTTATCCACCATGATCAAGTTGGTTTCATCCCTGGGATGCAAGGCTGGTTCAACATATGCAAATCAATAAATATAATCCATCACATAAACAGAACCAATGACGAAAACCACATGATTATCTCAATAGATGCAGAAAAGGCCTTTGTTAAAATTCAACAGCCCTTCATGCTAAAAACTCTCAATAAACTAGGTATTAATAGAACATATCTCAAAATAGTAAGAGCTATTTATGACAAACCCACAGCCAATCTAATATTGAATGGGGACACGTTAGAAGTATTCCCTCTGAAAACCAGCACAAGACGAGGAGGCCTTCTCTCACCACTCCTATTCAACATAGCATTGCAAGCTCTGGCCAGGGCAATCAGGCAAGAGAAAGAAATAAAGCATATTCAAATAGAAAGAGAGGAAGTCAAATTGTCTCTGTTTGCAGACAACATGAGAACTCCACTCTCTCAGCCCAAAAACTCTTTAAGAAATACCATTTGAACCATCAATCCCATTACTGTGTATATGCCCAAGGGATTATAAACCATTATACTGTAAAGACACATGCATACACATGTTTATTGCATCACTGTTCACAATAGCAAAGACTTGGAACCAACCCACATGCCCATCAATGACAGACTGAATAAAGAAAATGTGGCACATGGGCCGGGCGCGGTGGCTCACGCCTGTAATCCCAGCACTGTGGGAGGCCGAGGCGGGTGGATCACGAGGTCAAGAGATCGAGACCATCCTGGTCAACATGGTGAAACCCCGTCTCTACTAAAAATACAAAAAAATTAGCTGGGCATGGTGGCACGTGCCTGTAATCCCAGCAACTCAGGAGGCTGAGGCAGGAGAATTGCCTGAACCCAGGAGGCAGAGGTTGTGGTGAGCCGAGATCGCGCCATTGCACTCCAACCTGGGTAACAAGAGTGAAACTCCGTCTCAAAAAAAAAAAAAAGAAAATGTGGCACATATACACCATGGAACACTATGTAGCCATAAAAAAAGAATGAGTTCATGTCCTTTGCAGGGACATGGATGAAGCTGGAAACCATCATTCTCAGCAAACTAACACAGGAACAGAAAAGCAAACAACACATGTTCTCATTAACAAGTGGGAACTGAACAGTGAGAACACATGGACACAGGAAGGGGAACATCACACACTGGGCCTGTCGGGGGTGGGGTGAGGGGCTAGGGGAGGAATAGCATTAGAATAGATACCAATGTAGATTAGGGGTTGATGGGTGCAGCAAACCACCATGCCACATATATACCTATGTAACGAGCCTGCACATTCTGCACAGGTACCCCAGAACTTAAAGTAGAATAATAATAAAAATTAAGATAGATCAAAACTTAAAAATAAGAGCTAAATGTGGTTGGGTGCAGAGGCTCATGCCTCTAGTCCCAGCACTTTGGAGGCCAAGGCAGGTGGATTGCTTGAGCTCAGGAGTTTGAGAACAGCCTGGGCAATGTGCTGAATCCCCATCTCTACAAAAAATACAAAATTTAGACAGACACGATGGCACACACCTATAGTTCCAACTACTCAGGAGGCTAAGGCAAGAGGATGGACTGAGCCCAGGAAGTGAAGGTTGCAGTGAGCAGAGATCATGCTACCGCACTCTAGACTGGGCAACAGAGCAAGACTCCACCTCAAAATATATGTATATAAGATATAGAAAACACAGGAATAAGTCTTGTGACCTTAGGTCAGACAATAATTTCTTATGTTTTATGCCAAAAGCATAGCAACAAAAGAAAAAATAGATAAACTAGACTTCATCAAGATCTAAAACTGATTTGCTATAAAGGATATAATCAAGAAAGTGAAAAGGCAAACTACAAGGGAAATATTTTATAAATCTGAAACCTAATAAGGAACTTGCACATACATGATACATTCTTACAACTCGCTAATTTAAAAAATGATCAAATTTTTGAAAGAGCAAAAGGTCGATCTGAACAAATATTTCTCCAAAGAAGGTATGAATATAGTCAATTCATGAAAAGATGCTCAATATCATCTGTCATCAAGAAAGTGCTAATTAGTGGGTGGGCATGGTGGGCGCATCACCAGAGGTCAGGAGTTTGAGACCAGCCCGGCCAACATGGTGAAATCTCATCTCTACTAAAAATACGAAGATTAGCCCGGCGTGGTGGCGTGTGCCTGTAGTCCCAGCTACTTGGGAGGCTGAGTTAGAATAATTGCTTGAACCCAGGAGGCGGAGGTTGCACTGAGCAGACATCATGCCACTGTACGTACTCTAGCCTGGGTGACAGACGAGACCCTGTCTCAAGAAAAAAAAAAAGAAAAAAGAAAATGTAAATTAAAACCACCATGATAATATTGCTTCATACTCCACAGAGGGAGTATAATAAAAAACACAGACAGCAACAAGCAGTTGGTGAGTATGTGGAGAAATGGAAATCCTCACAAACTGCTGGTGGAAATGTTAATGGTGCAGGCACTCTGGAAAATAGTCTGGCAGTTCCTTTAAAGGTCAGACATAGATTTACCATATGACCCAGCTCCCAGATACATATTCAAGAAGAGAAACTATATGCTTATACAACAATCTGTACACAAATGTTCCTAGCAATGTTATTCATAAAAGCCAAAATGTGAAAGCAACTGACATGTCCATCAACTGATGAATGGGTACACAAATGGGATACATGTCATGGAGTATGGCTTAGGAATAACAGGGGATGAAGTCCTGATCCTTGCTACAAGCATGAAGGAGTCTTGAAAACATAAAGCGAAGAGAACAACAACAGAAAATCGAACTATGTATTTCCATATATATGAAATATCCCAAATAGCCAATTTAGAGAAACAGAAAGTAAATTAGTGATTGATCAGAGTTGTAGCAGGAGGGAATGAGAAATGACTTTTAATGAGTTTGCTGTTGGGGATGATGAAAATATTCTGGAATTGGAAAATGGTTGCACAACATACAAAAATACTGAATTATGTACTTTTGAAGAGTTAATTGTATGACATGTGAATTACTGCTGAATGAAACTGTTTTTTAAAAACCAATGGTAATTGTACACGAAGTGTTCAAGAAAACTGAAAAGAAATTTCTAATTCATTCTCTGAGTTCAGCATTATCCAAAATAGACAGCTTGGGAAAAACAACACAAAACTAAACAAAGGCAGCATAAGTGACGCCATTCTCCCACGTGTCTTTGTCTCTACATGGCTGTCTTCTCAAAAGGACAGCAGACATCCTGGATTAGGGACCTATACCTCTGGTATACCTCATCCTAACTCATTCTATCTGCAAGAGCACTATTTACAAATACAGGTATCCTAGAGTAGTGGAGGTTAGGACGTTAACATATCTTTTCCACGGGGCACAGTTACCCCATAACAATGTACCCCAAACCACAAGATCTTCTCAGGAGAAAAAGCATTCGACAATATCCAACACCTATTTACAACGTAGAACTAGGAGTAGAATGGAACTTCTAGTAAACCAAAAACAAAATGCCAAGGTTCCCCAACCACCTGAATGGCCTTCCTTCTCAGCCACAGCACTCTAAAATTTAACCTGAAAGACCGGTTCGGGGCAGTGGGGGGTCCAGACATGCCTCATTCCACCCTCCAGCATCAACATCAACACATATCTTTTGTCTGATAAGAAACATTCACAATCTATTCTCAGTGAAATCTGCTTAGAGGCTTTATCTGCAGGATAAAATGTTCTCTGCAGCCTCTTATCATGACCCAGACATTCCTTTCTCTCTTTTTTTTTTTTTTTGAGATGGAATCTTACTCTATCCCCCAGGCTGGAGTGCAGTGGTGAGATCTCGGCTCACCGCAACCTTAGCTTCCAGGGTTCAAGTGATTCTCCTGCCTCAGCCTCCTGAGTAGCTGGGATTACAGGCGCATGCCACCATGCCTGGCTAATTTTTGTGCTTTTAGTAGAGACAGGGTTTTGTCATGTTGGCCAGGCTGGTCTCAAACTCCTGACCTCAAGTGATCCACCTGCCTCGGCTTCCCAAGGTGCTGGGATTTCAGGCATGAGCCCAGCAACCGTTTTTTTTAAATTTTTTTATTTTTATTTTTTTGAGATGGAGTTTCGCTCTTGTTACCCAGGCTGGAGTGCAATGACGCGATCTCGGCTCACCGCAACCTCCGCCTCCTGGGTTCAGGCAATTCTCCTGCCTCAGCCTCCTGAGTAGCTGGGATTACAGTCACACGCCACCATGCCCAGCTAATTTTTTGTATTTTAGGTAGAGACGGGGTTTCACCATGTTGAGCAGGATGGTCTCGATCTCTTGACTTCGTGATCCACCCACCTCGGCCTCCCAAAGTGCTGGGATTACGGGCGTGAGCCACCGCACCTGGCAAGCCCAGCAACCTTTCTACTGACAATAACTCTTTCAACAAATTGTCAATCAGAAAAATTTTAAATCTACCTATAATCTCAAAGCCGCCCCTGCCCCCTTTTCTGTGGACATTCCTAAACCAGATAAAGGTTGTGTAGGAGACTGAATGCTTCCCCCTGAGATTATGAAGACAGACAGGATGTCTCTTCTCACCACTGTTTGGAAAATTCCGGCCAATGCAATCATCACAACCCCTACCAGAAGTTCCACCCAGTGGCATCCAGATTGGAAAAATAGGAATATAGTAACTTTATTTGCGTAAGTCTGATCCTGTATGTAGAGTATCAGATATAATTAACAAACAAGGTACTAGAGTACATGATTGAGTTTAAGGATGCAGGATTCAAGAAAAACACATAAAATCAATTGTAGTTTTCAGGTAAGTAGCAATCAGAAATTGAAATTAAAACAAACAGTATCAGTATAATAGCATCAAAAAATTGAAAATGCTTAGGGATAAATTTGACACAGGATGCAGGATATACACATGAAAAATACAAAATATTGCTGAAAGTAAAAAGGACTTAAATAAACGGAGAGATACACCTTGTTCATTATCCAGAAAACTTGATATCATTCCCAATATTTTCCCCAAATTACTCTGTATATTCAATACAATCTCATTAAAAACCCACAAGTTGTGGTGTTTTTGAAATTTAATTAAATTTTTTTTTTTTTTGTAGAAATCCGCAAGCCATATCAACATGTCATATGGAAATGTAAAGAACACGGAATAGCCAAAACAAATCTCAGGAGATGCCCAGAGGCTCACACAGTCAACTGATTTCTGATAAAGGTCCATGGCAATAGAGTTGAGATTACATTTTCTGTTTTCCTTGGGACAGAGTGGAGTGCAGGCTGGAGTGCAGTGTCGCAATCTGGGCTTACTGCAACCTCTGCCTCCCAGGTTCAAGTGACTCTCATGCCTCAGGCTAAGTAGTAGCTGGAATTACAGGCGTGCAGCACGACATCTGGCTAATTTTTTGTATTTTTAGTAGAGACAGGGTTTTGCTATGTTGCCCAGGTGGTCTCGAACTCCTGGCCTCAAGTAATCTGCCTTCCTCATCCTCTCAAAGTGCTCGGATTATAGGCATTAGCCACTGTGCCTGGCCAACGGAATACATTTTCAACAAATGCTCAAATATGCAAAACCATAAGCTTGTACCTAGCCTTTGCATCATGTAACAAAATGAACTGCAAAAGGATAAAAGGCTTTAGTAGCCAGTTCTCACGTTGCTGATAAAGACATACCTGAGACTGGGTAATCTGTAAGAAAAAAAGAGGTTTAGTGGACTTACGGTTCCACATGGCTGGGGAGGCTTCACATCATGCAGAAGGTGAAAGGTATATCTCACATGGCGGAAGACAAGAGAAGAATGAGAGCCAAGTGAAAGGGGTTCCCCCTTAAACAATGATCAGCTCTTGTGAGACTTACACATTACCACGGGAACAGTATGGGGGAAACTGCCCCCATGATTCAATTATCTCCCACTGGTCCCTCCCACAACATGAGGGAATTATGGGAGCTACAATTCAAGATGAGATTTCGGTGGGGGCACAGCCAAGCCCTAAAAGCTGAGACTATAAAACTGCTAAGAGAAAATACGGGAGAAAACATTTTGGTCTTGGACTGGGGAAAGGTTTAATAGGTATAATTGCAAAAACATGAATTACAAAAGGAAAAATTGATAAAAACCAACTTTAAAAAATTGCTCTTCAAAAGTCATTGTCTAGTTAATAAAATGATCAATAAAAAGTAGATATTACCACCTCTACCCTCATCATCACAAAGTGTAACTTAATGGAGATCCATGGAAAAATTTTCTTTCAAACTTAAAATCAGAAAATCTTTCTTGCCCCATGGAACTCTTTCCTTCTTTTCCTCCTCCTTTCTGGGCAATACACCTTGTAAACAACTATAAATATTTTTTGTCTGGCAACCAGGACTCCCCAAATCAAAACTATGACCCGACTTTGGTGATTTTGTTAGCCTCCTTTTTCTGGAAACTTCACCCTGTATTATTTCTGTTGCTGTCTTCATGCTCCCCACTTTACTTGGGGTTCCCAGACTTAGAAAAAGGAGGACCTGAATAAATCTGAACTTCAGATTTAAAAAGTCATTTTTAGCATAAGTATGTCCATTTGGCATCTTATATCTTCTGTCAACCGTAACTTTATTGCAGACATTCTTATTGGCCACCTCAAATGCTTCTCAGGAGAGATGAGATACAAATACATACACACATACAACTTGGAAATGCTTCCTAGTAAAGTTACATTTGGATTTTAAAAGCCTTTTTAAAACAATTTAAAATTACAGTTGTGTTTACTTCTCGTTATTCAATCTACTCAGTGTAACGCATTTCAAAGTCTTTCACATTTTATATTCTATTTTAAAAATAACACCTGGTGCAGTGCTTTGTCAAAAAGTATATGAAAATATTTATTTTCAGACAAGATATTAACTAACCAAGAAAGGAAAAATAATCACTAAATTCTACCTCTTTTTATATTACCAGAAAGCACATGAAGAAGAGACTCTCCATGTTGTTAGGACATCTTTGACAAAAGATCTCCCATTCGGACATCAATCCTGTTCCTCTTCATTTTCCTGTATCACTCTTGCCCAAACTCAGCCGAAGGGGCAGCAGAAAGCATCAAGAAGCTGATGAATGGTGCTAACTCCAGGTAACGCAGCTCAAGGGATCACTGCTGCCCAAGGCCTTGGCACCGTCCCCTTTCTCCTGAGAAGGGTACTTAGTCTCCTTTGACCCCAGACACCCTATATTTTTTAATGTGGGAATTCAGAGGGCAGAAAACCCGCCACCACCTTTACTGATGTAGTTTTAAGTCAACATATCACAGACTAGAGTACCAGGGTGTCAAAAAAGAAAGGTAAAACAAGTTGAAAATCACAGCAAGGGAAGCGCAACCTTGCCTCCTGCACTGCCCTACTTAACTCTCCTAAGGCTCTTCCTATGTCCAACACGTCGACGACTAAAGAGGCAGAAAGCGTCACCCATTCCTACGTCTAACCCGTCGACGACTAAAGAGGCAGAAAGCGTCACTCATTCAAAGAGTCATAACCATCAACACAGGAGATGTAAATGATTCTACTGAAGCAGCGAAGTTTCGGACCCCACAGAGGATGAATGTGTTCACAGTGAATGCTGGGACGCTGAGTTCTGCGGAAAGCCTCTGGCCTGGTCGTGTCTTTTGTGCTCTCTCCCAGCAGATTCTGTCGCCGCTGACTGGATGAGTCCCGTGGTTGTGACACAGCCACCCAGGAAGTAACCAGCGCCCCACGACGCTCCGCTTGTGCCCCTACAGTCCATTTTCCCCATCTCACCAGCACCCACCTCTGCCCCTTGCTCGTTGCGCCTAAACCCTCTGGCTTTCCTTCACTCCTCTAGACGTCCCAAGTCTGCTGCTGCTCAGGCCATTTGCGTCATCTGCTATCTCCTCTGCCTGGGGTGTTCGCTGCCTGTTTTCAAAAGGGTGCCTGCACACAAATCACAGCTCAGCTCAAATGTCGCCTCCTGCCAGAGTTCTTCCTTGGCCTCCCAATGTAAAGAGCCTGGTCTTATTCCCACTCTGGCTAATTACCCAGGAGGAAAAGGAGAGAGAAAGGGGCAAAAGGGAGGCTGGGAAATGTAGTTTTTATTCTGGCTACTGACGTGAACTCTGAGTGTGTGTATTTAGCTATACATACTACTCTGATATACTGTTGATTTAAGTTAAAGCCACTTGGAAAACAGCAGGTGTGAAAAGATCACGCTGACCTCCATGCTGTTTCTCAAAAGCAGGAGATGAAGTTCCCGTGTGAAAGATGACACATTCTTATTGTCAAGGATGAGACAGTGAGGCTGATGGAATTCTGTTCTAATGAGCCTTGTTGAAGTAACCCTTACCATTCTAGCTACTTCCACACCCAACAATCTACCCCAGTCCAGGCTCCTTTGCCTTACCATTTTCACAACTACAAGGTGACCCTTGAACAACAGGGTTAGGAGCACTGACCCTGTGCTCCTAACACAGTCCAAAAATCTGCTTGTAACTTTGGATTCCCCCAACTTAACTACCAAAAGCCTACTGTTGACGGGAGGCCTTAGTGATACTATTTGCACATAGACCAGTATCTTACATGTATCTTACGTATTCATGACATACGTTTTTCTCAATTCTGGTAGGGGGCGGGTATTTCTAGGCTACACAGTTTGTCTGCAAGTTTTCTCAAACTGTCACAAATCTCTAAAAGTTTTTCCAAAAAATGTTTATAAGTCCACATATAAGTGAACCTGCACAGTTCAAACCTGTGTTGTTCAAGGGTCAACTGTGCTACTCATTGTCCAATTCAGAATATAAGTGACGGCTTTAACTACTTCTTCTGGTCTTTACTATTGCCTTATGAGAACTCCCATGCCATGTGAAAACCTGTTCTAAAACAATGTGTATGCTTCAATCTATCTTAGGTCAATCTAATCCTCGGGACTGCTCAGGACCCTACGAGGATGGAGGTGGAGTTCTGCGGTTCCCACAGCATGCACAGGAGAATGGATATTGGTGGACAACGTTAAGTCTCTGCCAAATGCACCTACCATGAGTCAGGCATTGTGTAGATGCTACAGGAACAGGTGGACCACGCAGGTGAGGCCCTTCCCTCCTGGGGCTCTCACTCTAGAGGGGCTGGCAGACAATGCATGAATGGGCACATTGCACAGTATCAGGCCAATTTGCATCGGGTTGTTAGCAAGGGTTCTCTGAGAAGTGTTCTTTGGACAGACAGGCAGTGCAAGTGAGGGAAGGAGCCAGGTGAACGTTGGAAGAGCGAGCCTTACAAGGTTAGAACACCAAGTTCAAAAGTCCTGTGGCATTACTATCATGCATCAAAAAGTAAGATGGATAGATACATAGATGATAAAATAAATGCAGAGAACTTAAACGACGCAGGTGGCAATTACGTACATGCTCACTGTGCAGTTCTTTCAGCTTTTCTGTTTGAAAACTTTCATAATAAAAATGGTGGTGGGGAAAAGGGGAGGAAAAAAAGCCCAGTGGCAGCAGAGTGCTTGGTGATTCTGAGGACCAGCAGGCAGGCAGCATGACTCAGTGAATGTGCAACGAGAGGCTAGAAAATAAGGTCAGAGAGGAGAGCAGGTAACAGGCAGCCTCAGAAAGGCCAGTCAGATCGCCACCCTACGGCTCACACCACCGCCGGCTCAGACGCTCTTGTGCAGGTATTTTTTAGGCAACAGACTTCTAAGAATGGAGCTCAGGGGACAGGTCATGACTAAAGACACAAATTTGGAAATCCTCAAAGCACAGACACCATAGAAAGCAAGGGGCTGAATGACATCACTGGTGGTGAGAGGCAGAGGTGGTGGGGCTTGGAAAGCTTCTCTTCGGGGAGGGCTCACCATCACTACCATCACTTCAATCACCAGCACTCTGCAGAAAATCAGGACTGCTGTACTCTGAGGTACTGTCTGATTTCTGCTCAGCTTCAGCGTCACTGGGGGCAAAGTGCTGCCATCACTGTGGAGGCACGGGGGGGATGTGCTGGGCTGCCTGGTCGCTGGCATGCAGTAACTGAAGAAGGGCGTAAGAGGGAGGAGATGGCAGAGCTGTTCCCTACAGACTTCTGAAAATGCCCCTTCCATCTCCTCCCGAGGCCAGGGGCACTGTGAGAAAGCCACTGCCTACCGCCACGTGACCCCTCACAGGGTATTTGGTGGAAGCCCTATGCCAAAGGCTTCCACGTGCCTTCCACAGGCTCCTGTAGGGCCCCCGCCTCCCAGAAGTAGGTTGAAATCTTCATGTGCCACTGACTTCCTTTTCCCCTTTCTCCTCATTCATGTAAGTTTATTCCTTTTTGAGTTCCTGTGTTTTTCTCTAAAGACGTTCTGGGAGAGACAGAAGATAAATGTAAGGACAAAAAGAATAACAAAAAGAGGCCTTTCTGTTCAAAATTTTCGTGGCTAGTCTCTCACATTTATTTTGTAGGACTATTGTTAATATGCTAAAAAAAAAAGGGTAGGTGAGATTATGATAATTACTTTAAATTTATATTTTAATTTTGGAAGATTAGTATTTTCGATGACAGTCTTCTCACCAGGTACCTGGCACGTCTGTGATTTCATTTACATCATATTTTACCTACAGTCTTCAAATTTTTCTATAGTTATCATGTACAAGTAGTCATGAGTTGTATTTTCTTGTTACCTTTATTTTTGGGCATTTTATAGGATGATTTTACACTTCTGTGAAACAGATTTCCTCCCATTTCCAGTTCTTTACATTTTTTTTTTTTCTTTTGAGGTGGAGTCTCACTCTGTCACCCAGGCTAGAGTGCAGTGGTACAATCTCAACTCACAGCAACCTCCACTTCCTGGCAGCAATTCTCCTGCCTCAGCCTCCCAAGCAGTTGTGATTACAGGCACCAGCTACCATGCCTGGCGAATTTTTGTATTTTCAGTGGAGATGTGGCTTCACCATGTTGGCCAGGCTGGTCTTGAACTCCTGACATCAGGTGATCTGCCCACCTTGGCCTCCCAAAAAGGTGGGATTACAGGTGTAAACCACCGTGTCTGGTTCTTTCAATTTAATGTCAGTATTTTAAAAAGGCAGCCAGACACGGTGGCTCATGCCTGTAATCCCAGCACTTTGGGAGGCTGAGGCAGACAAATCACTTGAGGTCAGGAGTTTGAGACCAGCCTGGCCAACAAGGTGAAAGCCTGGCTCTACTAAAAACACAAAAATTAGCTGGGTGTGGTGGTGCATGCCTGTTGTCCCAGCTACTTGGAAGGCTGAGGCAGGAGAATCGCTTCAACTTGAGAGGCAGAAGTTGCAGTGAGCTGAGATTGCAGTGAGCACCCAGCTTGGGAAACAAATGAGTGAGACTCTGTCTCAAAAAAAAAAGAAAAGCTATTAATTTCTGTGTATTATATAATACCTGCTCACTAAAATTTGCCGTTTAGTACAAACAAATTTTTTGTTTTCTTTTTTCTAGGTATGAAAATCTTATTAAATGCAAATAATCATTTCAGACTGCAGATTTACTTCTCTTACTGTACAGCATGGTCTACGTCACACTGACCCACCCTCCCCATCACTGTGGACTAGCAGTGGCATTCTTCTTTTGCAATTTTAATGACAATGCTTTTAGAGTTTCTTTATTTAAAACGTTTACTATTGACTCTTAGAAAATAACCTTCAACGTGTTTGGGAGACTCACTCTACCTTCAATGGAGTTCTAAAAAAGAATGAATTGCTGGCTGAACTTTTTAGCATCAATAATTATAAACACGTTTTTGCTCACTTTTACTTTCTTAAAATATTAAATGTTTTTCTAGTGCTTGAACTGTTCCTGAATTCCACAATCAAATCCTATTTGGTTACATTAAGTAACATACTGCTAAATTTAATCTGTTTGGGGAGGAGGGGATTTTCTTGACTATAATCCTAAATGAAAGTTACCTTTAATTGTTCTGTACTAAGGTAGATTAATATGAGACTTACTATAGCTTCTCAAAAATGCACCAGGAAGCTTTAACTCTCTACATGCCAAATCATTTAGATAGCATCCGAGTTGCCTACTAATGCGCATGTAGAACCATCCAAGCTTGACAACATTCTAATTAAAGACCCTGTAGATGCAAAATATCACAGCACCGTAATCCACTTGTTTGCTGTTTGCTTTTTTCATATTTGAAGATTTTTTTTTCTTTCGGTAATAACAAATGAAATTTCGGTATTTACCCTTTAAACTGGCAGCCCTTCTAACTGCTTGTGAAAGAAATCTTAGCAGAATAATAGAGAAAAATGTTTCCTCTTTCCCTGAAGCTACAGAAAAGCAGATTCTACTCTCCATCATAAAACAGCCCTTGAAAATGTTATTTCTAATAAAGAAGTCTTGTAAGATCCCTGCAAGGCAGAAAGGGCGATCACATCCTGTGAAACCAACATTTATCTTTTAAAACACACAAAATTCTGATTAGTTGTCTTACCTAACAGCTTTGCTTTGGTGAGAGTTATATTCACATCTTTGAATTGCTACAGGGTGTAAATACTTGTAAGATTTCTTTGTTGGATTTTTTCTTTTCTATCTGCTTGTGGTGAACTTACACCTTGCAGATTCCTATTCTTATTTAAATAGAGGTTGAGATGCTAAAATGTTACATGATTTGAGAACTTTGAAGTTTGATATTATTATCTACTCTGATGTCAATTTTGATAATTTATACTTTTCTGTAAAATCATCCACTTCTGTGTTTCACACTTAGTGCCTTAGTGCCACACACATTCACATGCCTGTATTTCCTTTCTTACCGCTGTAGCCACCGTTCGAATGGAAAGTTTGTGATGTCATTTTTACCATCAAATGGCCAAAAAAAAAAAAAAGACTCAGAAAATGCAGTGCTGGTAAAAATGTAGAAAAGCAGGTACATTTATACAGTTTAGTTAGAATATAAACTGTTAGAATCTTCTGAAAAGTTATATGGTAATTAGTACTTATAAAATAAAAGCACGTTTATATCTCACCATCACACGTCTGGAGTTTATCTAATCAAGGGAAATTCAGAAGTACCACCCGAAGGTGTGTATTGTGCTACACTGATAATACAGAAAAGAAAATAATTGAAGACATTCTGCATGGCCATCCATCAGAAGATGTTTAAATCACATTCATACTATAAAATACCATGCTATTAAAAAGAATGAGATGAACGTGTAAGTACAGACTTGGAAAAGGTGTCCATAATATTGAAATAAATAAAAATATAAGCAAGTTACAAAATATTTATACTATTTTGTGTATGATCCTGTCTTCAGCAATGAAAGCAAAAACCAAAGAAAGAAAATGCCTGAGGTAAGTGCCTGTGACAGTGACCGGGGAAAAGAATGCCAGGGCCCGTGCCAGACGCAAGCAGTGGCTACACTGCAGTGGGGTCCTGAGAGAGGAAGACCTCAGGCTTACCTGAATCACGTCTAGATTGCTTGAATTGTTAATGTGCTTATGGTATGTTTTCTAACTCAAATGTCTGAAATAAATCTGCCTTTCCTACTCCTAAAATTTAAAAAAGGGAGAATTTGCTAGGCACCCTATATAATGACCCTCGTTTAGTGGGGTCAAATCCAAGACTTGCTATGGGAAGCACAGGAAGGGCTCGGCTGCCTTTAACAAGTCCAGAAACAGAGCGTCATGGTTTCCTGTGACCATCAAACGGGGAACAAAGAAACTGGAAAATCTGGCTTTTTGGTTATAAGATTCACAAGCATCTCATGGAGGAGGGGCCGAGATGGCCGAATGGAAAGAGCCGCAGCTGGAGGCGCCCACCAAGAAAGTAAACGGCCACTGAGGTTTGCAGGTTCTCTAGCTGGGACTGACTAGGCGGTTTTCTGGACCCATGGAGAGTGAGGAAAAGTGGGGTGTATGACAGCCCACGTGAGAGCCACCCAGGGCAAGGGAGCTTGCACCCCCAGCCAAAAGAGGCAGTGAATGAGCATGCCACCCTGCCTGAAAACCACGCTTTTCCCAGGGATCTGTGCAACCGGCGGATCAAGGGACCCCCTCGTGGGCCACACCACCAGGGCCTTGGGACCCAAGTACAGAGCTGTGCAGATTCTTAGTGGCCACTGGGCTGGAGACAACCTAAGGTTATGGAGTCCCTGGGGGGAGGGCTGACAGCATCCCTGAGGTTGCCTGTGCCTACCAAGACTGAGCTCTCGGGGCAGGGGTGGCCGTCACTGCAGCTCCAGTCTGCCGTCTTCCCCTGCTTGTTGGGGAGATGGATGGTTTGAATCCAGGAGGAATTCTCCACAGAGTGGCACAGAGGCTGTGGCAGGCAGTGGCCAGACTAACCTACCCCTCCTCACTGGGTGGGGCCTCCCTGTGGGAATTTCAGCAACTCCACCCAGGAGTGTAGGGTCAAAACCCTGATCTCCCTGGCCTGGGCCCCTGTGGGGAGAGGCAGACACATCTTTTAGGAGCAGCCAACTTAGTCTTGCCCCTGCTGGCTCTGAGGAATCCGAACAGTGTGGACATGTGTGATCTTCCCCAGTGCAGCACCCCTCCACCAGAAGAACCACGAATGCTTCGCTAAACGTGTCCCAGATCCCAGGCCTCCTGACTGGGTGAGAGCCCTCACAACAGTTGCCATACACCTTATACTGGAGCATTCTGGCTGGCATTAGGTCTGTGTGCCTGAGGGACAGAGATCCCAGAGGCAGGAGCAGGCAGCCATCTTTGCTTTTATGGAACTTCCACTGGTGACACCTCCAGGTGTGGGAGGGACCCAGGTGAATAGGGTCTGGAGTGGACACCCAGTAGAAGCACCCCTATGGAACAGGGGCCTCACTGTTAAAAGAATAAGAAATAAATAGAAAACAACAAAAACAGCATCGACAAAAAATGACCCCACCAAAACCCCATCCAAAGTTTCAAAGATCCAAGCTAGATAAATTCACCAAGATAAGAAAGAATCATCAAAAAAAAAAAAAAAAAAAGGCTGAAAACTAAAAAAGCCTTCTCCTCCCCAAAATCACAACAGCTCTCCACCAAGGGCACAGAACTGGGCAGAGGCTGAGATGGCTGAATTAACAGAAGTAGCCTTCAAGGGTGGATAGTAACGAACTTCACTGAGCGAAAGGAGAATGTTGTAACCCAATGCAAAGAAGCAAAGAACCAAGATAAAACATTGCAGGAGCTGCTGACCAGAATAACCAGTTTACATAAGAACACAAATGAACTGATGGAGCTGAAAAACAGTAGAACATCACAATGCAATCACGAGTATCAATAACCAAACAGACCAAGCAGAGGAGAGTTTCAGAGTCTGAGGATGATCTTGCTGAAATAAGGCAGGCAGAAAGGATTAGAGAAAAAAATAAAGAAAAGGAACAAACAAAATCTCGGAGAACTATGGAATTGTGCAAAAAGACCAAACCGATGACTGAGGTACCTGAAAGAGACTGGGAGAATGGAACCAGGCTGGGGAACTCACTTCCAGATATCACCCAGAACTTCCCCAACCTAGCCAGACTGGCCAACGTTCAAATTCAGGAAATGCAGAGTACCCCAGTAAGAAATTCCGTGAGATCAACCCCAAGATACATAATCAGCAGACTCTCCCAGGTCAAAATAAAGAGAAAAAAATGTTAAGGGCAGCCAGAGAGAAAGGCCACGTCACTTACAAAGGGAAGCCCATCAGACTAATGGTATAACGTCTCAGCAGAAACCCTACAAGCCAGGAAAGACTGGAGGCCAATATTCAACACAATTCTCAAAGAAACGAATTTCCAACCCAGAATTTCATCTCTGGCCAGACTAAGCTCATAAGTTAAAAAAAAAATAAAATCCTTTTCTGACAAACAATTGCTGAGGGAATTTATCACCACCAAGCCTGCTTTACAAGAGCTCCTGAAGGAAGCACTAAATAGGCAAACGAAAAACCAGTATCAGCCACTGTAAAAACACACTGAAGTACAAAGACCAGTGATACTGTGAATCAACTGTATCAACATGTCTGCAAAATAACCAGCTAGCATCATGATGACAGGATCAAATTCACAACACATAACAATGTCAACCTTAAATGTAAACAGGCTAAATGTGCCAATTAAAAAGTACAGATGACAAGCTGGATAAAGAGTCTAGATCCATCAGTGTGCTGTTTTCAAGAGATCTAACTCATTTACGAAGAAACAAAAAGGCTCCAAATAAAGGGATGGAGGAAAATTTACCAAGCAAATGGAAAGCAGAAAAAAGCAGGGGTTGCAATCCTAGTTTCTGCAGACTTTAAACAAAGATAAAAAAAGACAAAGAAGGGCATTACATAATGGTAAAGGGGTAAATGCAACAAGAAGAGCTAACCATCCTAAATATATACACACCTAATACCAAAGAACCCGGATTCATAAAACAAGTTCGCAGAGACCTACAAAGAGACTATAGACTCCCGCACTATGCTAGTAGGAGATATTAACACCCCACTGTCAATGCTACTCAGATTGAGACAGAAAACTAACAAGGATATTCAGGACTTGAATTCAGCTCTGGATCTAAGGGACTTGATAGATATCTATAGAACTCTCCACCCCAAAACAACAGAATATACGCTATTCTTGGTGCTAAATGTCACTTACTCTAAAACTGATCACATAATTGGAAGTAAAACACTCGTCAGCAAATGCAAAAAAACTGAAATCACACCAAACAGTCTCTCAGACGACAATGCAATCAAATTAGAACTCAAGATTCAGAAACTCAC
Organism: Callithrix jacchus; assembly: GCF_049354715.1. Classification (NCBI taxonomy): domain Eukaryota; kingdom Metazoa; phylum Chordata; class Mammalia; order Primates; family Cebidae; genus Callithrix; species Callithrix jacchus. Next base: position 79,211,971 of record NC_133518.1, read on the forward strand.
TCAAAACGACAAAACTACATAGAAACTGAACAACTTGCCACTGAATGACTCTTGAGTAAATAAAAAGAAAAAAAAAAAAAGACAGAAATCAAGAAGTTCTTTGAAACCACTGAGAACAAACAGACAATGTATCGGAATCCCTGGGATACAGCTAAGCAGTATTAACAGAAAAACTTACAGCACTAAATGCCCACATCCAAAAATGAGAAAGATCTCAAATCAATACCTTAACATCACAACTAAAAAACCAGAGAATCAAGAGCAAACAAACCCCAAAACTAGTGGAAGACAAGAAATAACCAGGATCAGAGTGGAACTGAAAGACAGAGACACAAAAAAACCCTTCAAAAAAATCACTGAATCCAGGAGCTGATTTTTTGGAAAAAAAATTAATAAAGTAGACACTAGTAGACTAATAAAGAGAAGAATCAAAGAGACACAATAAAAAAATGATAAAGGGGATCACCACTGACCCCAGAGAACTATAAACAATCATCAAAGAATACTATTAACACCTCTATTCAAATAAACTAGAGAATCTAGAAAAAATGGATACATTTCTGGACACATACACCCTCCCAAGACTGAATCAGGAGGAAGTTGAATCCCTGAGCAGACCAATAACAAGTTCTGAAATTGAGGCAGTAATAAATAGCCTACCAAATAAAAAAAGACCAGGACCAGATATGTTTACAGCTGAATTCTACCAGAGGTACAAAGAGAAGCTAGTACCATTTCTTCTGAAACTACACCAAACAACTGAAAAGAAGGTACTTCTCCCTAACTCATTTTATGAGGCCAGCATCATCCTGATACCAAAACCTGGCAGAGATACAACAACCAAAGCATCAGGCCAATATCCCTGACAAACATCGATTAAAATAATCCTCATCAAAACCGAATCCAGCAGCATATCAAAAAGACTATCCACTATGATCAAGCTGGCTTCATCCCTAGGATGCAGGGTTGGTTCCACATATGTAAATCAATAAACCTAATTCATCACATAAACAAAACTAAAGACAAGACCACATGATTATCTTAATAGATGCAGAAAAGGCCTTTGGTAAAAGTTAACATCCCTTCATGCTAAAAACTCTCAATAAACTAGGTATTGTTGGAACATACCTCAAAATAATCAGGGCCATTTATGACAAACCCACAGTCAATATCATACTAAATGGGCAAAAGCTGAAAGCATTCCCCTTGAAAACCGGCACAAGACAAGGATGCCCTCTCTCACCACTCCTCAACATAGTACTAGAAGTTCTGGCCAAGGGAATCAGGCAAGAGAAAGAAATACAGGGAATTAAAATAGGAAGACAGGAAGTCAAACTGTCTCTGTCTGCAGATGACATTATCCTATATCTAGAAAACTCCATTGTCTCAGCCCAAAAGCTTAAGCTGATAAGCAACTTCGGCAAAGCCTCAGGACACAAAAATCAGTGTGCAAAAATCACCAGCTCCCTATACACCAACAACAGGCAAGTAAACAGCCAAATCATGAATGAACTCCCATTCACAACTGTTATAAAGAGAATACAATATCCAAGAATACAGCTAACAAGAGAAGTAAAGGACCTCTTCAATGAGAACTACAAATCACTGCTCAAGGAAATCAGAGAGGACACAAACAGATGGAAAAACATTCCATGCTCATGGATAGGAAGAATCAATATCTTGAAAATGGCCATACTGCCCAAAGTAATTTATAGATTCAGTGCTATTCCCATTAAACTACCATTGACATTCTTCACAGAATTAGAAAAGATTACTTTAAAAATCATATGAAACCAAAACAAGAGCCTGCATAGCCAAGAAAATCCTAAGCAAAAGCTGGAGGCATCAAGCTACCTGACTTCAAACTATACTACAAGGCTACGGTCACCAAAACAGCATGGTACTGCTACAAAAACAGATTCATTGACCAATGGATTAGAATAGAGGTCTCCGAAATATGACCACAGATCTACAATCATATGATCTTGGACAAACCTGACAAAAATGAGCAATGGGGAAAGAATTCCCTATGTAATAAATGGTGCTGGGAAAACTGGCTAGTCATATGCAGAAAAGAAACTGGATCCCTTCCTTACAATGTATACAAAAATTAACTGAAAACAGATTAAATACTTACATGTAAAACTCAAAACTATACAAAACCTAGGCAATATCATTCATGATACAGGCATGGGCAAAAACTTAATGACAAAAACATCCAAAGCTATTGCAACGAAGGAAAATTGACAAATGGGATCTAATTAAACTAAAGGGCTTCTGCACAGCAAAAGAAACTATCATCAGAGTGAATAGACAACCTACAGAATGGGAGAAAATTTTTTCAATCTATCAATCTGACAAAGGTCTAATATCCAGAATCTATAAGGGACTTAAACACATTTATAAGAAAAAAACAATCTCATTAAAAAGTGGGCAAAGGACATGAACAGATACTTCTCAAAAGACGACATATGCAGCCAATGAACATATAGAATAAAAGGTCAACATCACTGATCATTAGAGAAATGCAAATCAAAACCACAGTGAGATACCATCTCATGCCAGTCAGAATGGCAATTATTAAAAAGTCAAAAAACAACAGATGCTGGAGAGACTGTGGAGAAAGAGAAATGCTTTTACACTGTTGGTGGGAGTGTAAATTAGTTCAACCACTATGGAAGGTAGTGTGGTGATTCCTGAAAGACCTACAACCCTTTGACCCAGCAATCCCATTACAGGGTATATACCCAGAAAATATAAATCACTCTGGTATGAAGATACATGCACGTGTGTATTCATTGTAGCACTATTCACAATAGCAAAGACATGGAATCAACCTAAATTTCCATCAATGAGACTGGATAAAAAAAAATGTGGTACATACACACACTATGCAGCCATAAAAAGAACAAGATCATGTCCTTTGCAGGGACATGGATGGAGCTGGAAGCCATTACCCTCAGCAAACTAATGCAGGAACAAAAAACCAAACACCACATGTTCTTACTTATAAGTGGAATCTGAACAATGAGAACACATGGACAATAGGGGAGGCACAACACACACTGGGGCCCGTGGGAGGCCGGGGTACATGGGGAGGGAGAGCATCAGGACAAACAGCTAATGAACGCTGGCTGGGCTTAACACCTAGGTGATGGGTTGACAGGTACAGCAAACCACCATGGCACGCATTTGCCTATGTTACAAACCTGCTTCTCTCACACATGTATCCCAGACGTAAAAGAATATTTCTCTTTAAAAACTGTATTACAGAATTATATGGTCTAGAAGTCTGTTAAAATTGCTGTTTACTGAAACCAGGATATGGAAAAATACATGAAATCCTCTTCATACTAAAATAATTCCTTTCTGAAGAACTCATACTTAAATAATACAAGATAAAGGTAAAGAATATATATTACATGAAAACCAATAGGAGATAATAAATTTATTCCTTAAAGGTGTTATTTCCATAAAAAAATAGATGCTTTCTAATAAAATTGCAAGGGTAGTAAAAACCACCACTTCCTAACAGCAGAAACTTAACAAACTAGGCAATTTTTACAACTGAAAGAAAATTCTCTATATAAAATGGCTTAGACATAGCTAAGCCTTTATTATCTAGGCACTCAGCGTAAGTTCCATAAGGTAAAGTTTCAGCTTTATAAACTGATGGTTCAGTTATTCAGAGGCTGATCCAAAATTGAATTAGAATGAGTCTGTCTGCAGTTTTACACTACAGAACTTGGTTGCCCCAAAGTGCCTTTACTGTGAGCTCTGCTCCATGTGCCTTCATGATCACTGGAGCTGAAGTGGCCGTTTGTGCACCAGTAGGGCTGTTAGGGCAGCTAATTTTAGAGCTACAATGAAATTATTGGAAATACCCCCGGGTACATTATTTCAGCACATTAATGAGGCTGTTCACAAAGAGAGTTTATTACAATAAGAGATGGATGTTTATTAGATCAGTAATATGATTATAGAACATGCTGCATGGGAAAGGCCTCTGGGAGCCACAGGCAGGATAATTTTGCAGGCATTAAACAAAACAAAGAAGCCAAACATCATTATCAAAACTGCTGCATTTACTGTATCACAGTTATGGGTAAGTAAGTATCCACACTATTAAATATCCACATTATTTTCCTTTCAAAGAGGATGCATGGGCATGCTTTCTGAGCTTACATGCAATGAGGTTTGGGGGTGGGGGTGGCAAAAATGAAACAAATCACACTCAGAGAATTTACTGTTGATCTTAAATAAGGGCCACTTTTAAAGACACCTAGGAATTGTATTTTGTTGACTGTAGCCATCACAGTCTTTCACTACATGTACTACTGAGTAATAAAGATAATAGGCCGGGCATGGTGACTCATGCCTGTAATCCTAGCACTCTGGGAGGCCAAGACAGGCAGATCAGGAGGTCAAGTGACCCAGACCATCCTGGCCAACATGGCGAAACCCTGTCTCTACTAAAAATAGAAAAATCAGCTGGGCATGGTAGTGGGCACCTGTAATCCCAGCTACTCGGGAGGTTGAGGCAGAAGAATCACTTGAATCCAGGAAGTGGAGGCTGCAGTGAGCCAAGATCATGCCACTGCACTCCAGCCTGGCAACAGAGCAAGACTCCACCACACACACACACACACACACACACACACACACACACACACACACACGCACACACGCATAAGATAATACCACTACTGATAACAATATAACAGATAAAAGCAAACATCCTGGTAAGGGGGTGTTTATCATATGCCCAGTGCTGTGCTAAGAGTTCTTCATGCATTCATCTTTTAGTTTTCTCAACAATCCTGAGGTGTTGTAATTCCCTCCCTTTTTTTGATGTGGAAAGAGACGCTTACTAACTTGCTAACAGTCATTCATCTGGCAATCAGGAAAGCCTGCTCAACCACAGTTAAACAAATGGGTGCTCAGGGGCGATCCAACTGAATCACAGAAATGCCCCATATTTCCTGCCAAACAGCCTCGTATCGAATGTCAGGTTAATTAGATAACGTCGCTTCGTTTTCAGTTTTTAAAGATGCGACCATTTTTTTCATTGTTGGTACCTGTAAATGCACAGCTCCATACTATTACAGGATCATCCCTGCTGATGACAAGGCAACAGCAGCTTCTACAGTTCACAAGCCTGGTACACACACATTTGAAGAGGGCGAGATTTTACCAGTACTGACAAGGTAAACTGCCATCAGTATGACCTTGAAATAGAGATTAGGAAAAAAATACAGGCATAATTATGTTACCCATTAACACCTCAACTTTAAATGGAGTTTTCCTCATAAACCCCCAGAAATCAACAAAGTATGTCTTCAGTCTTTTTCTCTCGGATGACCCAATGAAGAAAAGAGGTATTTCCAGAGGGAAAACCAGTCCTGAAAATGCTACTTTCTCTAGAGGATCACATAGTGTAAAAACAAGCCTCTTCTGTGTAATTCTGGGGGCCTATGCCAGAACAGCTTTCCCACCTGGAAGCCACTACTCACCTCATTTCTCTGGTATAAAAGAATCACTATCAATCATCTCCTTTTGGTTAGTTTTATTAGGAAGCAGCAAATTGTATTTTCATAGAAGATGCTTCGCTATTATTTTCCAGGACGTACACTACTCCCAATTACTTTATGATTATGGTGCAGACGGTAAATATAACCAATCACATTCAGTCAAAGAAATAACTTCATAAGATATGCAGGTGCCACTCCACTTATTTAATATGTGGCAAAGGATAACTAGACTCAATGGAACAAAATTTTATCAGTACTTGATGCTTGAAATCTTTTACCAATATACCACTACACAGATGTCTACCTATTCCTTACAATAACATAATTCTGAATAAATAAAATAAATGTAAAATATAAAGCCACGGAAGTACTAGAAGAAAATGTGGGTGACTGTATTTATAATACTGGAGTGGAAAGACTTTTTCAAGCATAACATAAAACTCAGAAATCTTAAAGACAAGGATAAATTTGATTGAACAGAACTATCTTTATAGTGAAAATACATATAAAAATTAAAAACACGAAAATAAACTGAAAAAGCATATTTGTTGTGACAAAAGGATACGCTTATTAATATGTACAGAGCTCTTACAAATCAATAAAAGAGGCGAACTAAGTAGAAAAACAAGAACAAAGATTACACTAAAGCAATTTAGTAACTGCATAAAAAGACACACAAATGACTAACCTACGAAAGATGCTCAACTTCACAAATGATTAAAGAAATGCAAAACACTAAAGACCTATCAGGATTCATGCATCAGAATGGCAAAAAGCTACTATTTCATAAAACTCAGTATCAGCAGGAAGACACAGGCGATCTCTTATTTTGCTGAGAATGAAAACTGGTCCTCCAGCTTTTGGGAAGGGCAGTTTGGCACTCGGTATCAAAACTAAAAATGCGCAACCTTTTACCTAGAATTCTATTTCTAGAAATTTGTCCTATAATTATATAAGCACAAGTAAACACAGTATACTAAACAAAAAAAATTTCAGTGCAGCACTATTTGTCAGAAAAATGTACCCCCTCCACATACACACACCTAGAAGCTTAAACATCCATTAATAGGAAACCTCACCAATCTGATTATGCTATGTTCATACAGTATGACAGTCATTCAAAATAGTTTTACAGATTGGGCATCTCAAATCCTAAAATCCAAAACCCAAAATGCTCCAGAATCCCAAAGTTTTTGAGTGTCAATATGATGCCACAAATGGAAAACTTCACACCTGAGTGTGATGGGTCACAGTCAAAACACAGATATACAATACAAAGATGATCAGTATTCTTGAAGGAGAAATAAAATTATCTTCATGCTATATGTACAAGGTGTAGATGCAACATAAATGAATTTTGTGTTTAGACTTGGTTCCTTTCCCTAAGATATTTCATTTTTTATGGGCAAATATTCCAAAATCCAAAACACTTCTTGTCCCAAGCATTTTGGATAAGAATACTCACCCTGTATTTATATGTACTGATAGGGAAATTTTGTTAAAATATATTGAGAAATGGGAGAGAAAGCACATTGCAGATCCACATGTATACTATGATTTCATTGTATAAACAGGGGCATATATACATTTATTTATACACACATACACACACACATATAATTGTAAAAGCAAACATTATTTTCTGTGAGTCTGGACAAGAGAGGAAGATACTTCTCATTTATTAACCCTTCCAAAGAGTTTGCATTAGTTTTACTGAACATATATAAGTATTATTTTTAAAAGAACACTAGTACATAGAATCTATTTGTCAAACACTCAAAATATTTGGAGATAACAAATGTAAGATATTGTAAATCATGCAGGTATATTTAAAACTCAGAAGACAGCAAATCTGCCCATCATCAGGATAGCAATTCATTTTTCATTTATACTTTTTGGTACCTTATATGTGAAAAGTTTCAGCAAAGAAATATATTATTATTTTTTTTATGTCATAGTGTGTTTGCCTGGTGTTAAAGATAAAAGTGTTTTAGTTTGAATTGACTTTAAAGAATAACTTACAGAGAAAGCTTAGCACTTAATTTATTTTTCCCTCAGTGATAAGGGAAACTGATCACTGGGTTAAACATTGAATTTTCTGTATTTGCAGTGTTTCTGCATGATAGATTTTGTAATTATCTTGGCCTCCAACTTCCAAACAGCTTTGAGATTTCATTTACATGAAATGTGAGTATCTTTTTTTGCTTCAAGTGAATCTTTAATTCACTTATAACCGTAATTATAAAAAAAGTTACGAGTTGAAAAATTCATCCTTCAAGATTCACACTGACAAACTCAAAGATAGAAACAGCTTAACAAAACGATTTATACTTAAGTTTACTCCTCTGTAAAATGGGTAACTACCTGCTGCATATGAAAGCATCAGTCCAACCAGGCATGCTCCTGATCGTAGAGGGATCTCTCAAGTCTTTAGTCATGTGGCTCCCAAGGATGCTTTAAGCCCAGGGACAAAAAGAACTGTGAAAATCTAACAACTAATGATCACAGTGTGTCCAGCCAAAATGGAAATAAAAATATCTAATAGAATATACTTATGCTAATGATCCGAAATAATTATATACCTCTTTCTAGGAAGGATGGTTAAGGAGATCAAATCAATCAAGGCTGACTGGTTTTACCAGATGCCGACGGTGTGGCCCAAAATAAATCAGCAATGATTAAATAATAGTTATGTGAGAATAAATAGTAACTCTGAACTGAATATGCATACAATTCCTTTTGGACTCAAGTGATACTTTAATAGCAGGAAAATGGAAAATACATGTAACCAACTACCTTAAGAACACAGACAGGCTGGGTGCAGTGGCTCACGCCTGTAATCCCAGAACTTTGGGAGGCTGAGATGGGTGGATCACCTGAGGTCAGGAGTTCGAGACCAGCCTGTCCAACATGGTGAATCCCTGTCTCTACTAAAAATATAAAAATTAGCTGGCTGTGGTGGCAGGCACCTGTAATCCCAGCTACTTGGAGGCTGAGGCAGGAGGATCACTTGAACCTGGGAGGTGGAGGTTACACTGAGCCTGGGCAACAAGAGAGACTCCATCTCAAAAATAAATAAAACAAAACAAAATAAAATAAACAATATGGACAGTTCCCAGCTTATCATGGTTTTACTTAAGGTTCTTTTGTCTTCATGATGGTGGGACGTAGATGCGCATTCAGCAGAAACAGTACTTTGGGCACTCACACAGCCATGCTGTTTTCACTCTCGGTACCATAGTCAATAAATACATGATATGCAACCCTTGACTGTAAAATCGCTTTGTAGTAGATGGTTTTAACCAACTGGTGGCTAACATAGGTATTCTGAGCACATTTAGGGCAGGCAAAGCTAAGCTATGAAGCTTGGGAGGTCGGGGCTATGAAACACATTTTCAGCTTACAATACTTACAACTGACGACGGGTTTACGGGAGGCATGACCCCATTGTAAGCTGAGGAGCGGCTGTATTTTTGGTTGATGCTTTTCAAAAATGCTATCCTATATTGTAGAACATAGTCTTATTTGAAACTGATACCGGCCAGGCGCGGTGGCTCACGCCTGGAATCCCAGCACTTTGGGAAACCGAGGCGGGTGGATCACAAGGTCAAGATATCGAGACCATCCTGGTCAACATGGTGAAACCCCGTCTCTACTAAAAATACAAAAAATTAGCTGGGCATGGTGGCGCGTGCCTGTAATACCAGCTACTCAGGAGGCTGAGGCAGGAGAATTGCCTGAACCCAGGAGGCGGAGGTTGCGGTGAGCGGAGATCGTGCCATTGCACTCCAGCCTGGGTAACGAGAGCGAAACTCCGTCTCAAAAAAAAAAAAAAAAAAAAAAGAAACTGATACCATGTATTTTTCATTATTTGTTACTTTATATTAAATTTTTCATGATCTCTTGGGTGAATTTTTAAATGATTGAGTTTGAAGGGGCCAGCAGGGCTCTTCCAGTGCAACCAATGCCTTGTAGGCAGAAAACTGTCATTTTAACTCCCTGAATCTTTCAAATGAACAGGATGAAAAAGGAGTCTTTATGCACTGTGTCAATCAACTGTACTGTGTTTTTGGACAGAAATATGTTAGGGGCCATCTGCCCAAAATGTCCTGACTTGCTTGGTAAGTGGGACCAGCCAGCCATGTTCTTTCATAGTAATTAGGAAGCAGACCCAAGGGCTTCTGCTTGTTTCAAAAATCAGGGCCCCCATGTCCTCTACAGCAGAGGGGCGCAATGCAGCTCCCTCAGGAAAGGCAGCAAGAATTCATTAAGATTAGCAAATGTCACAAGTAATATTTATGAAAGGAATCTCATCTGCTTTCTTCTAAAAGAAAGTACTATTCTTATCGTTTCATGAATACAGCACAAGGTGTCAAGACATGAACTTACAGAGTCTGACAGTGGAAAAGCAAAATACCTATATTGGAGATACAGTTTTATGCTCTGCTAAGTCATATCTAGCTGCTTATTTTGGATACAAGAAAACAGCACTACAGAGTGTCAATGTACTGCCACAGGAAAGCCAATCAAACTATGTCTTCACTCAACAGAACAGTACTCTGATTTTTTCTGGCAAAATTAGAGTGAATTCTGATGAAAACAGCTACTATGAGAAACTCAGAGTTGCCGAGCTGGTGAATATTTATGAAGTTTTCTTACTATACTGGCCACTGGCAGGGAGGATGGAAGGGGTGTGTACTTTTGAATGATCTAAGAAGCTTGGGGTTTCTCTATCAGATTTGACTCTAGGATTTCAAACCCTAAATTAGGAGAAAAATTCACTTTTCACTGAAAATGATAAAGTATATTAGGAAAAATGCTCAATATTCTGAAGCTAAAATCACAATTTAGATATTTCTCTCCATGTCACAGGGAAAATGTTGGGTATCTCCAGTGTGGAAAGAGCCGGCAGAGAGCTGCCACCTTGCTTTGCTTTTGCGTCTTACACACTATACTCTGGGCAGAGCAAGAAGATATCTTGGTCCCTGTAGATGCAAAGTGAGAGATGCTTCTGAGATCAGGTCCTCTGAGTAGATGAAAGTTTCCAGGGCTGAGGTGGCCTGTCACTTGCCCTGCTTCACCTCATGAACACTAAACACCTTTCATCTTATCACTCACACCCCAAATCAAAATAAGATGCCAAGATTTTCATTTTCTAATTCCAATTAAAAGAATTTCAAGTAGCATCATGGAAAGACTTTTTGAAGGGATGCAAGGAAGAAATTCTGTTTACAAGTCCTCTCAGTCCTTTCAGAGCACCTGAAAATTAGTTCCTGGAGGAAGAGAAGGAAGTGAGAAGCGTAACAGAAAATCATCTGCAAAGAAGACTTGGTGCTCTGGGGATGGAAAGTGGTCGGGGGAGCTGTGCCTCAACTCAGGAGAGATGAGAGTCAGGACATAGTTTATTTGTTTAGTATTTTCAAAATGAAAATAACTTTATCGTATTCTGGTTTTTAAAATAAATGTTTATTGTGAAAAACAAAAAAAAGGAGGATCAGCGCAGGGACAGCAAAGAAAGGCACCTTTTAAAATAAAACGTTATCCAGAAATACCCTAGTAATCCTTTGCTGTTTCTCCAGCTTCACTTCTTTTTGTACATTTTATACACACATATATAGACTGTGACATAAATCAGACCATAATTTTTTGTAACCAGATTTTGGCACTTCGTGTATCTTATTCATGGGTCCAACAATTATTTACTGAGAACCGGCTATGTTGAGCACTTTAAAATGTGACGGGGTAAAGCTGGCAACTATACAAGCATGTGACTTCCAGTCTAGATGGTGCATGAGTTCAAAATTTACACCCCTCCCCCATAATAACTATAATAATAGAAGCTTTTAAAAAAATACAGCTAGTTATCCCTGCGGGCCTGAATGGAACACATACACACAGCAGCCTGAAGTTCAAAAACCGTCAGAAGTAGCTACCAAGAAATAAGATCTTCACTGTAAGGAGACTATCACTCCAGGTGTGGCAAGACAAAAGCCAGCCGGAGAATGTGGAATGGGGGTTGGTGTTCCCTGTCAACAAAAGTAGACAGAAGAAGCTTTTCCAGCTGCGGGGCTCCTGCTAATGAATAAAGCTATTCTACTGTTGAAACAGCAGCCACAGAACGTGGGCCAAATTCACTGCAGGCTCAGTATCTGAATTTGGGGATAGAAATTTGGGCCTCGCATCTGTTTCTGGATGTGGGGATCCAGGGCAAGGCACCTACAGTGCTGCTAGACGGAAAGCAGTTGCTTTACAGAAAAGAAACAAGAGTATCACAAACACAAATACCTTTCACTCTTGATGAATTTGGGCAGGAAGCGAAAGAGAACCACCAAACAAGATGGCCACTAGGTGAATTCACCCAAAAAGAAATGAAAATAATAAAGCAGCCTAAAAATGAGTTATTTTCAACAGCTTCCTCGAGTCCTGATTGACATGCAATGACGTACACATTAAGTACACAGCAATCAAGACCGTGAACATAACTGTCACCCTCAAAATTTTATTTTTGCTAATCCCTCACTATTTTGATTACGGTAGCTTCACAGTACGTCTGGAAATCAGATAGTGTTAGACCTCCAACTTTATTCATTTTCAAAGTTGTTTTGACTATCCTTAGGTCTTTTATATTTCATGTGAATTTTAAAACTAGTTGGCCAATCTCTACAAAAAAAGCCTGTTGGGATTTTGACTGGGACTACACCGAGTTTACAGATCGATTTTGGGAGAACTAGCATCTTAACATTGAGTTTTCCCTCTCTTGAACCAGGTATCTCTCTCCACATACACAGAAGTCCTTTAATTTCTCTCAGCAATGTTTTGTGGTTCCATACCTTTTGTTAGATTTATCCCTAATATTTCATATTTTAATGCTATTGCAAATAGCATTTTTTATATCAATTTCAAATTGTCCATTGCCACAGATTTTTTTGTATATTGATTTTGCAATGTGGACAAACATCTTTTCTAGTAGCTTTTTGTTGGTTCCATTGGATTTTTGACATAGACATCCTATCACCTATGGATAAAGACAGTTGTACTATTTATTTTCCAATCTGAATGATTTTTATTTTTCCTGCCTGACTGCACTGGCCAGGGCCTCTAATACAATGGCAAATGGAAGTGGTGAAAGCAAACATCTGTGTTTCAGATCTCAGGCAAGAAGCATTAGGGCTTCTACCACTAAGTATAATGCCAACCATAGATATGCTCTATCGGGTTTTATCAGAAACAAATGTTAGATGTTTACCAAGTACATTTCTGACTCCACTGAAACAATCATATGGTTTTCCTTTTCTAGCCTGCTAATGCAATATATTACTTGATTGATTTTTAGATGTTAAACCAGTCCTGCATTACTGAGATAAATCCCACTTGCTCATGATATATTTTTTCTTTTAATATATGGTTAGGTCTGGTTTGCTAAAATTTTGTTTAAAGTTTTTACATCTATCGTAAAGGATACTGGTGGTATTCTGGGAACACCTTTCTTTGGTTTCTAGTGTCAGGGTAATGCCAGCTTCTAGAGTGAGTCAGGACACAGAAGGTCAATTTTCTGGGAAAGATTCTGTAAATTTGGCATTTCTGAAATGTTTCACTGAATTTACCACTGAAGCTATCTGGGACTGGAGGTTTCTTTATGGAAACATTTTAAACTAAAAATTCAGTTTCTTTAATACATACAGGGTTATTTAGGTTACCTGTTTTTTTCCTTGAGTTTGATAGTTTGTGCTTTTCAAGAAAGTTCTCCATTTGATCTAAGTTCTTTCATTGATGGGCATGTTATTTATAATATTCCCTTATTCCCTTTAATATCTGTAGAATTTGTAGAGATGTCTCTCCATATTCTTCTCTCATTTCTGATATACGCAATTTGTATCTTCTCTTTCTTCCCTGATCAGTACGATAATTGGTTTATCAATTTTGTTGACCATCTCAAAGAACTGGGTTTTGATTTTACTTATGTTCTCTACTGTTTTCCTAGTTCCTTGTCTCTGATCTGATTTCTGTCATCTTTATTATTCCCTTTCTTCTACTTACATTGAGTTTAATTTGCTCTTCTTTCTCTAGTCTTCTAAGGTAGAAGGTAAAGTCATTGATTTGAGACCTTTTCCAAACTTTTCTAACAGAGGAGTTATGCGCTATAAATTTCCCTCCCCAAGTACTGGTTTAGAAGCATCCCACAAATTCTGATATGTAGTGCTTTTACCTTCATTAAATTTGAAATACTATTTAATTTTTTTGATTTTTAATTCGACCCATAATTTTTTTTTTTTTTTTTGAGGCGGAGTTTTGCTCTTTTTACCCAGGCTGGAGTGCAATGGCGCAATCTCGGCTCACTGCAACCTCTGCCTCCTGGGTTCAGGTAATTCTCCTGCCTCAGCCTCCTGAGTAGCTGGGATTACAGGCACATGCCATCATGCCCAGCTAATTTTTTTTTTTTTTTTGTATTTTTAGTAGAGATGGGGTTTCACCATGTTGATCAGGGTGGTCTTGATCTCTTGACCTCATGATCCACCCGCCTCGGCCTCCCAAAGTGCTGGGATTACAGGCTTGAGCCACCATGCCTGGCGCGACCCATAATTCTTTAGAAGTGTGTTAGTTTCAAATATTTGGGGATCTTCCAAGCATCTTTTTCAAATTGGCTTTTAATTCCATGATGGTGAGTTCTAATAATTATCATTCTATAATTTCTATATATTCTAAAATATATATTTGCATAATTATAAATGTATATATATACTTTCTATGACCTGAATAATCTTAAGTTTGAGGCTTGTTTCATGGCTCAGAATAAGGTAGATCTTGGTAAAATGTTCAGTGAACACTTCAGAGAATGTATTTGCTTCTTTTGTTAGGTGCTCTGTGAATGTGAATCGGGTCAAGCTAGGTGGTGGTGGTGCTCAAGTCTACCGTTTCCTTGCTGATTTTCTTTCAACTCTGTCAATTATTAAAAAACGTGCACTGAAATATTTGATTTAACCTGCATATCTGTCTTTTTCCCTTGTGCTTCTAACAACTGTTGTGCTTCACGTGGCTTGTGTGGCACTGTTAGGTCTACTTGATTGACAATCTTATCATTAGAACATGACCTTCTTTATCATGGGCAATAGTTTTGCTCTGAAATGGACTCTGTCTAATATTTTAAAATAGCCACTCTCCAGCTCTCTTTTGATTAATGTTACCATGGTGTAACTCCTTCCTTCTTTTACCTTTAACTTGTGTGTGTCTTTATAGCTAAGACACGCTTCTTGTAGGCAGTATATAGTCCGGTCTTGCTTTTTTATCCTCAAAATGGGGAAAAATGAAAAAAAAAAAGCCCCAAAGTGGACTGTTAGCTGATGGGAAAGGGCTATCACTGATTTATCAGCGGGAGGACATTAGGGAGCTAGGACAGGACGAAGTGGGTAGAAATTTAATATCATTGTTTATGCTAAGGAAAAACAGGTAACGTAAGATAAAAATGGAGACAAAATGTTTTGTGTTTATAAAGGTGATAAAATTTTAAAGTAGCTTAAAGAAACTCTGAAACATACAAATGATTTAAGGAAGACAACAGAAATCATGGGTTGTTCTACCACCCAGAGTAAACCACGGCAAGCATTTCAGTGTGTGTGTGTGTGTGTGTGTGTGTCCTGTATTAAACAGAAGAGTCCTCACTTTACATGGAAGTACGGGACCATTAAAGCCACCACGCGAACGGGAAACATGCAAAATAATCTTAATAATGAATGGAGAAATTAGGGTTGTTCCATGATCTTTAAAATTTTTTTTCAAAATATTGAAAACCTTATTATTTTTAGAGACAGAGTCTCCGTCACCCAGGCTGGAGTGAAGTCGTGTCACCATAGCTCACTGTTACCCTAAACTCCTGGGCTCAAGCGATCCTCCCACCTCAGCCTCCCAAAGCACTCAGATTACAAGCATGAGCCACTGCACCTGGTCCTTATTATTGATTATAAATGTGTCCTTATAAATGTGTAGGGGAATTAAAAAAACAGTAAAATATTTATGTAATACTCTGTAATTTGAAACATCAAGAACACTGAGAATTAAAGCATCTTATTTCTTTGTAATACACCAAGAGTAGTTTGAATAATGCTTTTCTTCTCATCATATAATTTATCATGCGGAGAAAGCACATGGTCCAAGACTCGGTGAACTGTCATCCTGCTTTCTAACTTGGGTCAACTCTCAACATTTTATCCTTTGCACATTGAGTGTCATGGATATTTCCCAGAGTTCCTTTCATGTGAAGTGTTTGGCTTGCGTCACTTCCTCTGGGACATCTTCATTCTTTTCATGAGGAATCATTCATTCATTCCTCCTTCCTTCAATCAGTCATTCAAGGAGGAATCATTCATTCATTCCTCCTTCCTTCAATCAGTCATTCAAGGAGGAATCATTCATTCATTCCTCCTTCCTTCAAAGAGGAATCATTCATTCATTCCTCCTTCCTTCAATCATTCATTCAGGGAGGAATCATTCATTCATTCCTCCTTCCTTCAATCAGTCATTCAAGGAGGAATCATTCATTCATTCCTCCTTCCTTCAGTCATTCAGGGAGGAATCATTCATTCATTCCTCCTTCCTTCAATCAGTCATTCAGGGAGGAATCATTCATTCATTCCTCCTTCCTTCAATCAGTCATTCAGGGAGGAGTCATTCATTCCTCCTTCCTTCAATCAGTCATTCAGGGAGGAATCATTCATTCATTCCTCCTTCTTTCAGTCATTCAAGGAGGAGTCATTCATTCATTCTTCCTTCCTTCAGTCATTCGAGGAGTCATTCATTCATTCCTCCTTCCTTCAGTCATTCAAGGAGGAGTCATTCATTCATTCCTCCTTCCTTCAGTCATTCAGGGAGGAGTCATTCATTCATTCTCACCACCTTTCTCTGACTACATATGCAGAGCTTCTCAAATGGTAACAGTGTCAATCATCCTGGAGTCAGCTATTTCTCCTGCAACTCCACTTACATTCCTTTCAAATTTCACTTCCCAAGGGATTTTTAATTTCTTTGCTGCGATCATCTTTGGACAACTCCTTCTTCCCATTATGAATTTTTGGACTGATATTAACATTGAACTGAAATTTGTTCATATCACAACCATGCGGCGTGTCTCTAGCACGTTAAGTGACATCCTAATACCTTATTGTTAGAAATTTTTTCTCACAAGATTAAATGTGCTTAAGAAACGTGGCATTTTGAGTATCACAGAATCTACCATAAGGATGGAATTTAATTAATTTCCAATTGCACATATAGATTATCAACCAAGTTTTCAGTACTAAAAATGGTGCTGTAAAGTACATCTGTTTAAACAAATAATCCTGTGCTTCTCTGATTAATTCCTTTGCATAAGTTTCTATAAGTGGAATGATTATATTAAAAGGTATAAATAATCTTAAGGCTTTTAATACAGATCAATTAACTATTTAATTTACCAACATATATTCCCACAGCCAGTTTCCAACTCTGAAGACTGGAAAAGTAAAAACTTGCATTTCATTTAATTTTACTCTATTACCAGTAAACTTATAGGTGTTTGGTGAAATTAACATTGGGCATTTGTACTTTTGCTGTTGTGAATTACCTGCTAATTTCCTTGATCACTTTTCTCTTGGGGGTATCTATTTCAAAACGATTTAAGTGACTTCTTTATACATATCACCTCCTTACAAACACTATGCCTCATAAATGAATTTGTTGTAAGTTGTGAAACTCCAAAAACTATCAGTTATTACCACTCTGCCCAGTTCTTACATAAGTGAGATGTATAAATGTAATGTTTACTAAAATTCTGATGTGTTTTTACTGGTTCTAATATCTAGCTTTTAGATTTGGTTATTAGAGTCTATTAAGATTCACTTTCCTCACTGATGCACATAAAAACTCACCCATTAATTATGCAAAAGCATTTTTGTCCTACATTTTGAAATCAAGGCAAGTATGTTGAGAAAGAAAAGAAAATACAGCTTTAAAAACCTTTTAGGGAGGGAAGCTCTGCTTTCGGCCTGACCCGGGTTTCACAGCTCCACATTCGGTTCTTTCTTCAAGCCCTCTACCTCCCATCTCTCGCTTAGCGGTCTGTCCCGTTGCCCCGGTGAAATGTATTCATATGAAAGCACTGCTTCCTGAAAGAGGGCTTGACAAGAAGACGGGGGAATGCCAGAGTGTGGTCATCACAGTGAGGGGGACTTTCCGGAGGAGCTGCTTTATGGCATGCCTCACATCCCACCACAGAAACCAACGTTTTCTACTCAACCTAGAGCAGGCAGCCTCAGCCAATAACAAAATGCCATTAAAAAAACATATGGCTACATGACAGCCACTCAAGACAATGGCATAAAACGTAACAGGAGAGAGCAGAGCTGCAGTTCCCGGGCCTCTCTTCCCTAAAGCGCCACAAACCTAAACACTGAATGTCTCGGCCCCGGGGACTTGCCTGTTAGAAAAGGGTACCGGTGCTGTGGGATCTATTTTGACTGCTCAGAGGCTTCTGTGCTCAGGAATGCTGCCGGGATCCCAGGGCTGCGTTTTTATGCATTGGAGTGGCTCTAAGTAAAGCAATTTTCCAGCAATACATGGGTGCCTGGTAAATGGTATCTGCCCTTTTGTATCCTTTCTTGACAATCAAAGACAGGGCTTGGGTTGTTTCAGAAATACAGGCTGCCCAGTGAATGTCAGGGCAAACCCCACGAAGAAGAGGGCAACCTAGAGAGAAGCCTAAAGGGTGCAGTTTTAGAGTGAGTGAGCCGGGCTGCTAAGCCATCCCACCACCACCTCCCACCAGAGGCCAGCGCAGCACAGCAGGAGGGCTGCGGGCCAATTCTCGGAGTAAGTTGTGCTTGGGTCCTTGTCCTTCCAGACTGACTCTATCCTCAGTTGCACTGGGGAGATATGTCACGTTCGTTAGCTCTTCCTTTCCTGCACAAATATAATTAAATCCCTTCTCTGCACCAGGCCCCAAAGTGAAGCAAACAGATGTGGCTCCTGCCTTCCTGGGGTTTACAGTTTAGTGGCAGGGACAGAGACATAAACAAGTGATTGCGGTACAAGGTCACAGGAAGTGTTAGAACTCGGAGGCAGGGGATGCTACGGAAGCCGGTGTCTGAGACACGCTAACCCCGTCTTTGGGCCTGTAAGCAGCTTCCTGAGTAAAAGAAGACACTGAAGCCAAGACCCGAAAGCCAAGGAAACGTCGGCAAAATGAAAGGAGAATGAGCTGAGGGAACCAAGACATGTTTAAAGAACGGAAAGAAGTTGGTACACAGAACAGAATATGACAAGGAAAACCGAGAGAAAGTGCTAGAAACGTAAGAAAGGCTCCAATTATCTATGATTTTGTAAACCTATTCAGAAGGTGGAGTTTATTAAATCGATGAATGACAGGATGAGTTTGTATTTTGGAAAGGGCACTCTGCCTGTACCATGGAGAAGACAGCAGAGGGAGCAAGGACAGGCAGAGAACCCAGGTGGAAGGCTCCTGCGGTCCTTCAAGGGCAGGAGGCCAGTGCTGGCCTTCATGACAGTGCTCATGGCAGGAAGGAGAAAACGGCAGGATGTGATGTGTGATGTGTTTGGGTGGGAGAACAGCCAGGGCTTGACGAGGCAGGGCAGGATGATGAGACAAAGACAGGAATGATCCCACATTCTGGGCTTAGGCAATTGAGTGGAAGTTCGTTTCCTGAAAGCACAAACGGAGCAACACTTTTACTATTCAATTTTTTTTTTTGAGATGGAGTCTTGCTCTGTCACCCAGGCTGGAGGGCAGTGGCACCATCTATCTAGGCTTAATTCAGCCTCCGCCTCCCAGTTTCAAGCAATTCTCCCGTGTCAGCCTCCCGAGTAGCTGGGATTACAGGCACGCACAACCCCCGGCTAATTTTTGTGATTTTATTAGAGAAAGGGCTTCACATTACTGGCCAGGCTGGTCTCAAACTCCTGACCTCAAGTGATCTGCCCACTTCAGCCTCCCAAAGTGCTGGGACTACAGTTGTAAACCACCAGGCTTGGCCCCAGATTCTATTAAAAAAATTTTTTTTTTTTTTTTTTTTTTAGAGACCAGGCCTCACTGTGTTGCTCAGGCTGGTCTTGAACTCTTGGGCTCAAGCGATCCTCCCGCGTTGGCTTCCAAAGTAGGAACACTTTTGAGGAGATGCTTATTATGAGTTTGTTTTAACCCTATTGAATCTGAGGTGCTTCTGGTGTATCCAGTGGAAATGTCCAGAAGGCAGACGGGCGGTGGCTCCTCAGAAAGACGCGTATCACCTTTAAATGGAGTACTGACTCCTTGGCAGAGCTGCTCAGTACAGAACGAACAACATCTCTTGGGCTTGACCTGTAAAAACGACCACCTCCCCTGGGCTCCATCACCATAAACCATCATCACCGTAAAGCATGACCTGCATTTCATGCCTCTGACAGTGAAGTCGGCAGGAAGGAGAAGAACAGACAAGTACAAGTCCACCACCATTTAAAAAGAAAAGTCTGCTCATGTGTTTTTGAAAGAAAGAAATGTATTAATAAAAATGGAAAACAGAAATGGACTTTTTCAACGCTGTGTTTTATGTTAATTTACCTATTTTTAAAACTGGCACAGTGATCTCAGAAACATGAATTGATAAGAATCGTTAGATGCTCAGGCGACAGCTGGGTCTCCCAGTTACCGAGCACGGTCATACTGGTGCAAGCCGGGGACCGGGTCCTACATGGACTGTCGGGAAACAGCTTTCAGTGGCCAAAAAAGGCACACACGATTCATGTGAGATAAACAGAATCATATAAATTACTCTAAATACTGGCATCTCTGATACATAATAAAGAATATTTTAAAAATACCACCCCCTATAAATTTGAAGATATCTATTTTAATTGAGGGACAGGGAGGCTGCAGCATAATTTCTTATCCTAGGTAACTATCAAGTTTAAAATCGCATCTAGAATATGTAGTTTGGCTTCTCATTTTCTTTTTTTCGGAAATAGAATGCTGTGGTCAAACAATCCCCTCTGCTTTATCTTTCCTTCAGGAGACACAGTGGACTTGTCAGCCACGTCTTATACTGTGGTTACCAACTGAGGGTTTGAAGTTCCCCTGAAATTGTGAACTGCATGAAGAACTTTGCATATAAGCAAGTCCAGGCAATTTTAAGGTAAGAGAGTCAAGAATAATCAGATTGTCAAAACAGACTTAAAATCTCTGTCTTACATAAACGTTTCACTATGGTTTCCCACAGTGTATATTATAAATATAGGGCACAAATTATAGGTTGACAGGTTTCATATTCGCTTAAGGGTAAGTAGGTTTACTTTCATAAGACCATATCTGGAAAAATCCTCAAAGGCTAACAAGTTCATTCTGTTGCCTTTAGGCCAAATGCTTCCAAAATCATCCACGTCAGATGAAAACTGAAAGTGTGTTTACTTTTCCCTACGGGAAAGCAATTCCAGCACCTCATTCTGTAACCTACCACATTTTTTAACAACCACTGTAAAATTCATCTTTGCTCTGTATGTGCTCTGCTTTAGGTCCTCAATAGCCTTATTGCTATTTTTCTTCACTTTATACACAGCTATAAATGTGTATTAATCTTTCCAAGAGAAGACATATGGCAATGTTCTTGTCACAGGCCATTTTTAAGCCCAATGGTTCCAATGATAAATGAGTATACACTGTACACAGTGAAGCCCACACACATCAGACACACATGCCAGAACCTAACTGTGATCAAGCTACATGTAACAGGAGTTCAGTGTCACAAAGAGCTGGGAGAAGCCTCTTGGAGGACAGTTTTATTCCGGGCAGTCACCTGGCCTGAACACTGCACAGCATCATCACTGGGCTGTAGGCTCTAAGCCAGACAGTGGAAGCCACAGCTCCAGCAGGATTCTGCAGAAACGCAGGAAGACCTCTGACCAGGAGGGAGGATTCAAGGAAACTGGACCCTGTGCTTTTACACATGTCAATATTCAAGGTAAGAAACCAGAAGACAATCTGGAAAAGGACAGGGAACAAGAGGGGGCCTCTGGGAGGGACTTGTAACACAAGGGAGGAAGCCTGAAGAAGACTCCAAGACCCGTCTTGTAAAGAATCCTCAGCTGAGCAGAGGTCCAGCACTGGAGGCGGGCTGGATGACAGAGACAAAAGGAGCGCCTTATGAGGGCAGTAGAGTCTATTCCGGCAGATCATAGCAAGCAGTGGATAAGGCTGAAAATCAGACATAATATGTGATCAAAGAGGAACTTTTAGAGAAATGACACTTGAGCATGCTAGGCGCCTTCCCGGGCATCGTCTCACTTAATCCTCAGGCTCACAGGCAGAGCGCCCAACCCAAGAGCACACAGCTAGGCGGCAGAGCCAGATGTTGGCTTTCTTTTTTTTTTTTTTTTTTTTAGACAGAGTTTCGCTCTTGTTATCCAGGCTGGAGTGCAATGGCGCGATCTCGGCTCACCACAACCTCCGCCTCCTGGGTTCAGGCAATTCTCCTGCCTCAGCCTCCTGAGTAGCTGGGATTACAGGCACACGCCACCATGCCCAGCTAATTTTTTGTATTTTTAGTAGAGACGGGGTTTCACCATGTTGACCAGGATGGTCTCGATCTCTTGACCTCGTGATCCACCCGCCTTGGCCTCCCAAACAGTTTTCTTTAAGATAACTCAATTTACTTTTACTTGTAATGTATTCATATTATGAAGAAAATTCATTAAAAAAAATAGACACAGATATTAGCAAAAAAGTACATGCAAAGATGCTTAATACTACTGGTCATTACAGAAATGCAACTGAAACCACAATAAGACACCACCATCACCTTTTAGGAGAGTAAAAGAAAGTTTTTTAATAATAATTTGTAACAAAACAAAACATTCCTCCTCTAGAGTGAGTGTGACACTAAGATTTCTCAGTAGGTGGTGCTAGAGGAACACAGCTGGGGTTGGACACGCCTGCTCCTTCTGGTGGGTGCCCTTGGTAGGTGCAGGTGTGATGACTTTGGTAATGAACTACCCTAACCATGTGCCCGGAATTCACAGCCCCACAGCAACCCTCAGCCTCATCCTGCTGCCCTTTCAACATGGATACTGTGCACTTGCACTCCAGCTCCCCTGGCTGACGGGTGTCCTGCAGAGGTAACCCCAACAAGCGTGCCAGGCTACCCACCCACAGTGGATACCCTGTGGTTGCTTCCTGCTTTCCCAAGGACTGTGGACCAGGTCTGCTCCTGGAAATGGGCAAAGTGCACTGTGTTGTGGGCTGTTGCTATGCCCCCAGTGAGGTCTAACTCACAGGCTCAGGGAGATGGTTGCCCTTTCAAGTTCATCCTTCCTTGAGTATTTTCCCTCAGCTTTAAGGTACCGTACAGAGAGTTTTAAAAATCTTAGTTACTTTTCTATAGTAGTAGCTTAATACTGTTCAATATTAAAATTATATTTTAATCACTGTGTGGTTTCTATTTCCTGATTGGACCTAGACTGATATAAGTACAATATCTTATTCTTTTTGCCGATAGGGAGTATTTGCTAATAGTTCATTTTTTACTGTTTTTATTTTTTCTTCTAATTTTATTGTAGTATTGTGGTTAAAAAATGTGGTCTATACAATTCCTCTTAACTGGAATTTACTGATCCTCTTTTCACGTAAAGCATGGTCAGCTATTTAAAGATGTGCTTCAGAACACTGAGATAGAGAGGGTTTGCCCTCGTCCGTGTCTGTGCTTCTGCCCTAGTCTGTGTCTGTGCTTCTGCCCTCGTCCGTGTCTGTGCTTCTGCCCTAGGTCCGTGTCTGTGCTTCTGCCCTAGGTCCGTGTCTGTGCTTCTGCCCTAGGTCCGTGTCTGTGCTTCTGCCCTAGGTCCGTGTCTGTGCTTCTGCCCTAGGTCCGTGTCTGTGCTTCTGCCCTAGGTCCGTGTCTGTGCTTCTGCCCTAGGTCCGTGTCTGTGCTTCTGCCCTAGGTCCGTGTCTGTGCTTCTGCCCTAGGTCCGTGTCTGTGCTTCTGCCCTAGGTCCGTGTCTGTGCTTCTGCCCTAGTCCGTGTCTGTGCTTCTGCCCTAGGTCCGTGTCTGTGCTTCTGCCCTAGTCCGTGTCTGTGCTTCTGCCCTAGGTCCGTGTCTGTGCTTCTGCCCTCGTCCGTGTCTGTGCTTCTGCCCTAGGTCCGTGCCTGTGCTTCCGCATTTCTGGACGGCCCTACATGCCAAGTGTAACTCTAAAAGATCTTTTTGAAAAGAAACTGATTCCCATAGTAATGTCTTCTTCCTTCTTGGAATTCATTTGTTGAATTTCTTCACTTCACATTCGTTAAGAAAGTAATTTGATTTGAGATTCTGCCTTACCTAAGTATCTATTTAAATGAATAAGCCACCTGGTTTTAAAACTGAGATTTACTTTTCCAGGCCAAATAATCTTCTGAAAGTTCTTTTGGCTCTAGTTTTGAAGGGAATGAAAGTAACACAGAAATTCAAGAGATCATGAAATTCAAATGAAATTACTTCGACTTCAGTAATGTTCCAAAAGACACGCACACAGGTGATATCTTACCAGCGGAATGAGCAGGCTGATGAGGTCTGTCAGAGGCTTGCTGAGCAGCAGCAGGTCTTCGGCAGCCTGAGTGTCCTTTCCCGAGCCAGACTTCCGGGCCTGGAACAGGGAGAAGAGAAATGAAAGAGGGTCTCGGTGGTGAGTCAGCTTGGCTGAAGGAGACAGGACCACTCGGTCTGGCAGACACAAGGGGCTGAGGAAGCATTCCACCCCGGTTCCCAAGGACAGGGTACGCGGTGGCCCCAGAACAGATACCATGCTTCGTTGTAACACAACACAGAGTGTAGATACTGCCACTGCCGCCAGCTCAGGCTACACAGGCTGGCCTGCACAGCACACAGATAAAGCATTACAAGGCTGCTGCGGGAGAAATGATGGTGAGGTCCCATACACTGCAGTAGGGAAGCACTTTATCTTTGAGAAGGAGTCTGGCTGTCACCCAGGCTGTAGTGCAGTGGCATGATCTTGGCTCACTGCAGCCTCCGCCTCCTAAGTTCAAGCGATTCTCCTGCCTCAGCCTCCCGCATAGCTAAGATTACAGGCGCCTGCCACCACACCTCGCTAGTTTTTGTATTTTTAGTCGAGATGAGGTTTCGCCACGTTGGCCAGGCTAGTCTCTAACTCCTGACCTCAGGCAATCCACCCACCTCAGCCTCCCCAAGTGCTGGGATTACAGATTCGAGCCACTATGCCGAGGCAGGAGCGCTTTATCTTAACAACCATCCAGAGACCAGGTGCTGAAGAAAACTGAACTTTAGAGAAGCTAGGTAGTTTGTGTAACATTTCACAGATAATGGGTGACAGTGACAAGGCCAGAGGACCAAAGCCAGGCTGCCTCCAAGTCACAAATGCTAATCTCCCCTGAGCACATTTATGCACATACAATATACACCAAGTACGTTCTGCTATGCTTTCCTTCTCTATATGCACACATATGCTCAAATAACATCCAGAATATTTGTCCAACATAGTACCGCATGAAAAGGCTTCAAATGTGGCTCTACATTCCTGCATCCCTGTAGACTTAAATGGCAGTTAAAGTTAATGAGTGGTTTTTACATTGTGTCTTCTCCCAGGGGTTTTATAGAATTGTCTAATTCTGAAGGAGACTTCTATCAGAGACAATTTTATACTGAAGAAAGGTACTGATTATTTCTTTGCATTTGCTATAACACGTACACATTCACATTCTTCCTCTCTGTTTCTACTTTTACTCAGAAGAAACAAAACCACTTTTCAATAATGACCTTTGCCAGAGCCAAGTGAGCAGGCTGCCCTGCACTGTCATTCACCCGGACTCCGGGCCCTTCTCACAAATGCCTAGCTTCCTTCTGCACTTCTGGCCCATGCACAGAATTTCAGTTGCCTCTTTTCTTTGGTTCAGAAGAACCTGACTGAAAATCGGATGCCTGTCTTTGAACACCCTGCACGTCTCAACAGGTGAGAACGAGGGTCATCACCAGCGTGGAGTTTCCCTGTCCTCTCACTTCCCTGACTGACTTCATTGGAGATGGAGAATTTCCTTTCAGTAAACAAATGTGCAGCCCTATCCCAGAGGCCTGAACCTTCCTGAACGCTGGCCGTTGATCCCTTGCCCTCTGAAGCATGATCTGACATGGAATATCAGCCCTTCCACATCACCACATTATCCCTCAGAGCAGACTGGTTTCCTCCCGGGAAAGGTAAGGCCATCCTGCAAATCGGCAATGGGGCAGCAGCGAGGGGCAGGATGCCTCCTTTCCAAACACACAGAAGCAAGCGAATGGGGCCACAGCACAGAAAATTGTGAGGCTTTTTCCATCAGGATGTCCCAGGGTCCTCCGGATCCTCCAAGACCTACAGGGTGGGTCACAGTCACCAAGAAACATCGACCCCACCCACCAGTATCCACGTGCCACCTCCTTACAATGTTGCCAAGAGTTCCAGAAGGAGGAGGAAGCTACTGCTGTGCACAAGCACAGGGACACCGGCCTGGATGCAGCAGTGAGCACTGACGCCCCCATAAAGGAGACTGTGTGCAGCACAGGGACACCGGCCTGGATGCAGCAGTGAGCACTGACACCCCCATAAAGGAGACTGTGTGCAGCACAGGGACACCGGCCTGGATGCAGCAGTGAGCACTGACACCCCCATAAAGGAGACTGTGTGCAGCACAGGGACACCGGCCTGGGTGCAGCAGTGAGCACTGACACCCCCATAAAGGAGACTCTGTGCAGCACAGGGACACCGGCCTGGATGCAGCAGTGAGCACTGACACCCCCATAAAGGAGACTGTGTGCAGCACAGGGACACCGGCCTGGGTGCAGCGGTGAGCACTGACACCCCCATAAAGGAGACTCCGTGCAGCACAGGGACACCGGCCTGGGTACAGCAGTGAGCACTGACACCCCCATAAAGGAGACTGTGTGCAGCACAGGGACACCGGCCTGGGTGCAGCGGTGAGCACTGACACCCCCATAAAGGAGACTGTGTGCAGCACAGGGACACCGGCCTGGGTACAGCGGTGAGCACTGACACCCCCATAAAGGAGACTGTGTGCAGCACAGGGACACCGGCCTGGGTACAGCGGTGAGCACTGACACCCCCATAAAGGAGACTCCGTGCAGCACAGGGACACCGGCCTGGGTACAGCAGTGAGCACTGACACCCCCATAAAGGAGACTGTGTGCAGCACAGGGACACCGGCCTGGATGCAGCGGTGAGCACTGACACCCCCATAAAGGAGACTCCGTGCAGCACAGGGACACCGGCCTGGATGCAGCAGTGAGCACTGACACCCCCATAAAGGAGACTGTGTGCAGCACAGGGACACCGGCCTGGGTGCAGCGGTGAGCACTGACACCCCCATAAAGGAGACTCCGTGCAGCACAGGGACACCGGCCTGGATGCAGCAGTGAGCACTGACACCCCCATAAAGGAGACTGTGTGCAGCACAGGGACACCGGCCTGGGTGCAGCGGTGAGCACTGACACCCCCATAAAGGAGACTGTGTGCAGCACAGGGACACCGGCCTGGGTGCAGCGGTGAGCACTGACACCCCCATAAAGGAGACTGTGTGCAGCACAGGGACACCGGCCTGGGTACAGCGGTGAGCACTGACACCCCCATAAAGGAGACTGTGTGCAGCACAGGGACACCGGCCTGGGTACAGCGGTGAGCACTGACACCCCCATAAAGGAGACTCCGTGCAGCACAGGGACACCGGCCTGGGTACAGCAGTGAGCACTGACACCCCCATAAAGGAGACTGTGTGCAGCACAGGGACACCGGCCTGGATGCAGCGGTGAGCACTGACACCCCCATAAAGGAGACTCCGTGCAGCACAGGGACACCGGCCTGGATGCAGCAGTGAGCACTGACACCCCCATAAAGGAGACTGTGTGCAGCACAGGGACACCGGCCTGGGTACAGCAGTGAGCACTGACACCCCCATAAAGGAGACTCTGTGCAGCACAGGGACACCGGCCTGGATGCAGCAGTGAGCGCTGACGCCCCCACAATCAAATGCAGATGCCCAGGCTGCCTCGCCTCTCTGCCTCTCTCCAATTCTCCAGCATCACAGTCCCTCGTGTCAGCTACTGACTCCTGGGCGTGCAGCCCTCTGTGGGCATCGTGCGTGGGGCCTGTGTCCCTGACGTGACGCCATGACTGTCTGCGCCATCCAGGTCCTCCGCCCTGGCCTCTGGTCCCACTGAGCCCTTTCCAGAGCGCACTCTCTTCTGTCACTGCTGTGTGAACTCACCCCACTCCCAGCAAGCCCTCAGCTGTTACAGCCCAGGTGAGAGGGTGCCAGCCTGGGCTAGGGTGGCAGCGGCAGGGTTGAGAGAAGCAACCTGATGGGTTTGATATTTCTAGTAAAATCTACATGATTTGTTGACAGATTAGATGTGGGACAGCAAAAAGAGGGAAATTTCAAGAATGCATCCCAGGTTTCTGGGTTGCATGGCAGGGTGAGCGGGGAAGGGCTTGCTGGCAGGGAAATGGATTTGGGAGGCAGATCTTGAGTTCAGCTTTGGTCTATGGGGCATTCTAGGGGTCACAGTGTGCAAGCTACTAGCTATACAAGTGTTCATTTCACTGAAGAACTTCAGGTAGAAATATATATTTAATAGCCTTAAGCATATATAACTAAAGAAGCTGGCATTCCTTTGGAACCTGTCATCCTTTTAGTTAAACCATGAGATTCTAGAGAGCAGAGACGGAATAATATCCATCTCTGCATTGCAAACACGCACCGTGATGGTGTTTGGGGGCACAGTGAGTGTTGAATGGATCCGAGCCACACCATTGATGGTGATGCTCCAGTGTGTCCTAAAACCCGCTGGGGGTATAAGACAGGAACTGGGCTGGGTGTGGTGGCTCATGCTTGTAATTCCAGCACTTTGGAAGGCCAAGGCAGGCCACCTGTCAACTTCTGAGACATATTTAACATTAAATGGCAATACAGCATTACCTAAAATGAGATTACAGAATACAGCTAACTTGTCAGTGTTTTTTTAAGAAAAAAAAAAAAAAAAAGGCCAGGTGTAATACCATTCTCTTACTTCTAACATTGCCACATGAATCTAGTGCACAGAAGTAGGCAATCAACAGAGGTCTGCTAAATAAACATAGAGATAAGGCATCTGTAAAGAACAAGAGACAGCTAATTTCTCAAGTAGTTCCAGTCTTATTTATTCGGAGATGGAGCCTCACTCTGTTGTCCAGGCCTGAGTGCAGTGGCACGATCTCAGCTCACTGCAACCTCTGCCTTCTGGGTTCAAGCAATTCTCCCGCCTCAGCCTCCTGAGTAGCTGGAATTACAGGTACCCTCCACCACACCTGGCTAATTTTTTGTACTTTTAGTAGAGACAGGGTTTTACCATGTTGGGCAGGCTGGTCTCAAATTCCAGACCTTGTGATCTGCCCGCCTTAGCCTCCCAAAGTGCTGGGATTACTGGTGTCAGCCACCACGCCAGGCCTTTATTTTTATTTTTTGAGATGGAGTCTCACTCTGGCACTCAGGCTGGAGTGTAGTGGCATGATCTTGGCTCACTGCAACCTCTGCCTCCCAGGTTCAAGTGATTCTCCTGCCTCAGACTCCCGAGGCTCCCAGCTGGTAGTACAGGCATGTACCACCACACCCGGCTAATTTATTATTATTATTATTATTTATTATTTTTAGTAGAGACAAGGTTTCACCATGTTGGCCGGGCTGATCTTGAACTCCTGACCTCACATGATCCGCCTGCCTGGGCCTCCCAAAGTGCTGCAATTGCAAACATGAGCCACCACGCCCAGCCCAGTTCCTGCCTTATGACTCCAGCAGGTCTTAGCACACACTGGAGAATAACTGTCAATGGTGTGGCTTGGAACAATTCAATCCAGCAGCCTCTGTGCTCCCCAGACACCATCACGCTACACGTTCGCAACACAAAGATGAATGATTCAGTTCCCACTCTCTAGGATCTCAGGGTTTAGCTGAAAGGACAACAAGCTCCATATAACCGTGCTACGGCAGAATATGAGAACTGCCACAGTAGAGGTGGAAATAAAGTTTGGGTGAAGGAGAGGATGATGTCACAGTTGACTTCACCATCTGGACGGTGGGTCCACTAGAAGTCATGGAGTGTGGGTATTTCACACGTGGCACAGTTCATGAGGAAAGGCACAGGCGTGCCAAGCACAGCATCCATTTACAAGATGGCAGTGCAACGGTCTGCTTGGGGTATGGGAGCACGGAGCTCAGGCAGATGAGCTGGGGAGGCACCCTGGGGCTGGACTGCACAAAGCCTCAAATGCCTTGGCAAGGAGTCAGAGTTACAGATAACGAGGTGCCACTCAAGTTTTTCAAAGGAAGGGAGAAACTATGAGGACGATGGGCTGTGACAGAGAAATCTCATCTGCTTTCAACAACCAGACAGAGGGTGGTTCATGGTGAAGGTCAACAAGGGGAAGGCCGTGAAGGAATCAAGTTGGATAATTGTAAGACATGCTAAAAATAGCCCCCCAAAATAGACAGCCTGTATGTGTGTGAGAGGAAGGAAGCCTCAGTAGTCTCATCACAGCCTTTCAACAACGCGGACACATCTGCAAACTGAGAGCAGCATAACGGCCCTACTATCGGGCGGCTGATGTAAGGAGCTTCCCCACGCCACCTCAGAAAGGATAAACAAGGTCCAGATGGGAAAGTCAGGTGACCTGAATTATAATAATAAAGATTTCTCTTCCCCAGAAAAGCCCTCTGTAATCTCAGTGCTGGGTTCAGTCCCCCGTCCCATTATCCGCTGAACAGCATCAAACACGTTTCAATTGCTGCGTTTTCACACAAGCAGTAAGATGAAGACCTGCTTCGTTATTTGTACATTGACAGTTTCCCTATTAAACTGCAAGAACCAACAGCCTTTCTCTCTTGATTCCTGCTGAAATTACAGGAGCCTATGGTAGGCTCCTCTGTGGAAAGTAACTCATGAGCCTGCTAGGAGTCCGTCAGTAAATATGAACGGACTGCTGCTCCAGGCACCAGAACACAGAAATGAGACATTCAGGACCCACAGGAGGCCCCTGTAACAAGAAAGGAAGCACCTTTCTTCTTGTTGCATTGATGATAAGAAAACACTTCTTGGCCACCTTCACTGGGCCAGGTATATGTACGCCACTTTATATTTATATATAATTACATATATTTTATTCTCCCATTGAAGTCTCCCAGCCACCCTGCAGAGCAGTGATCACACCTACTTTGCAGATGAGGAAACTGACACTCAGGTGCAGTGACCTGCCCAAGGTCATACAGGGTGGAGAGTGGTATAGAGGTGTGTCTGGGCTTTGAATCTAAAGCATTCCAGCCTGCATGGCCCACGTGTTCCCACCACACCAGTGAGTCTCAGGCACTTTGTCTCTGCCTCCATATCTTTCACACATAACATTCAGGGGTGAGCAGGGACCAGTTCTAAATCAAGGGAAGGAAGTGTGTAGGGAATGAACTTCTGATGGAGACTCATACATGCCTGCCTCCGCTCCCCGGGACACATGCTTGCATCGCACCACTCTCCTCCCTGGAAAAGTGCTTTATGAATCTAAGCATCATTATAATTTTAGACGCTGGCCTCTCTCAATTCTTCTGCTCAAAGAAGCTGCTATCAGACATAGATATAGGTTTTAAGTGCAGAAGAATCCCCAGTGTGAGAAGATGTCTATAAATGGAGGGGGTGAGTTAGAGTTTTGGGAAGTACTTATGGCTCCGTGTTTCACGGCAGGTATGTCTTTGATTCACGTTCCATTTCTTTTCCCAACTCCTTCACCTAATTCAGCCTCAAGGACTCCCCCTCCTTCATATTGACACATCAAAGTCGGTGGTCAAAGCCAAAAGCAACACACAGCAGATAGTATGAGGGATGATTTAGAGAGAGGACAGCAGTGAAATGTACAGTGCTGTTGAAGACTATGAAAACAGAAAGAGCGGTCCACCAGGAAAATGGAAAGTTGGAAACAGAAAATTCAATTAATACAAAAATACTGTGTATTAAGAGGTTTGCTTTTAAAACATCCCTAAATATCTACCTCATCTCTTGCAGTAAAAAAAAGAATTTCTGGCCGGGAGCGGTGGCTCAAGCCTGTAATCCCAGCACTTTGGGAGGCCGAGATGGATGGATCACGAGGTCGAGAGATCGAGACCATCCTGGTCAACATGGTGAAACCCCGTCTCTACTAAAAATACAAAAAATTTAGCTGGGCACGGTAGTGCGTGCCTGTAATCCCAGCTACTCGGGAGGCTGAGGCAGGAGAATTGCCTGAACCCAGGAGGCGGAGGTTGCGGTGAGCCGAGATCGCGCCTTTGCACTCCAGCCTGGGCGACAAGAGCGAAACTCCGTCTCAAAAAAAAAAAAAAAAAAAAGAATTTATATTGTTCTGAAAATTTTTAACTTCTGATCCTTTTTTTTTTTTCTGGTCTACAGTTTACAAGACAGTCTTTTACAGATTATCATCAGGCATCCTGCAAGAAAGCTACCAACTACGTCTCAAAGGGTTACAGAATCAACGACTATGGAAACCCAAATAACAGTATTCTCTGAAGAGAAACTTACCAGAGGAGACAGGAAAGGAGAAATATGCCATTCCGGATTATTTAAGTATTCAACAGTGCTTTGCTATTAATTTGGAATTATTATAAATGAGGAAATAAAAGCCACCAGGTAATTCAAAGACAATGGCGTTTTAATTAGTCTACTGGCTTTACAGTTTGGGTTAAACACTTGGTAACTAACAATATTTGTTGAGGGGATCTTGGAATGGTTTCTTAAATCATGTGAGACAAGCTCAACACTTGAGCAGCTTAGCTGTGGATAAAAGCTGTCATTCGTCATAACCATGAACAACAGACTATCCAAGGGTCTGGGATTTATTCTTGGCTCTGCCACGTGACTTGGCAAAGTATGAAAACAGTTTGGTTTCAACTTTAGCTTCTGCATCTATCCAAGCTAGGACGCTGCCATCTGATAGACATCTCTTGCCAATTGTATTGGGATTTTAAATACAACAATAAATTCACATTGGCCCTGTCACTTTCACTTGATCTAAATATCAGCTGAGTCAATTGGTTAGAGCATTAACTGAAACAGGCACAGGAAGGTGCTCTGTAAAACCACACCTCCTTCCTGCCTTAGAGCACGATGCTAAGTAAATACAGATGACAGTTCATGGCTAACTGGCTTTTTCCGTAGCCACTGAGTACAGCTCTAGTCCTCAGGACCATCTCACAATTCCACGGTCTCAGTCATAAGGGAAAGCAAGTCAGCTTATGAGTTACGTAAGTATGTCTATGTACCTACAAACACACATACACGAGTATGTACATAAACCCCAATCCATTATTCCTAGAAAGCTGACCTGCCCTGCAGAAGGGGAACTGGAGAGCCACGTCGGGACGTGAACGGCTGCACACGGCTTGGCTAACCTCGGGTGTGCCTAAGGGAAATGCTCTCCTGGGTCAGGAGTGCTTTCCCACCTAATGCTCGCTAAGTCTTCGCTTAGCAGGCCTCTCCTTCTTTCCCTGAAGATTCTGACCAAATTCTCTGTTCTTGACGTTGGTCACCCAAAGACGACTGTTTGGAAGACACTCTCCACAGAGTGATGTGTTCTTTAAAATAAGTAAAAATACATTAAAAGAAGATGAAGAATAGAATGAAAGGGAAGCATGGCATGGCGTAGGGCTGCTC
Source organism: Callithrix jacchus (assembly GCF_049354715.1). Lineage (NCBI taxonomy): Eukaryota > Metazoa > Chordata > Mammalia > Primates > Cebidae > Callithrix > Callithrix jacchus. Next base: position 79,245,227 of record NC_133518.1, read on the forward strand.
CAGACACAGGAAAACGGATTCTCTACCTGCAAAGCCAACCTCACAATCCCGGAGGTATAGGTCAGCATGCTGTGCAAAATTTCCAGCAGGGAGAAGAGCAGTGCCGCTGCCATCTCGTTGTTGGTTTTATTGTCCACATCTAAGCACAGTGTGGCAGTTTCAGTGAGTAGGTTACAGATGTGACTGACAAGTCCTGAGGGTAAAAAAGAAAAAGAAAAAAAAAACTCATCATAAAGTACAGAAATGTGTCCTATGAACCAAACAGAGAGGCACTCTGGCTCTATGCTGAATAAACCCTAGGCAGTACTTCAACCGTGCCAGATCCACTGAGGAAAGCTGTTGAAAATACAGGTTTCCAGGCCTCACTCCCAGAGAGTCTGCTAAGCAGTCGGGGATAGGGCTTAAGAAAGTACCCGTTAGAGAAGTTCCCCCACGTGATCTCAATGCAGACGTTCCAAACCACAGCCTGAGAAACACCGTCTTGCATGGGCCGGCTTCACGGGGTCTGAGGACTGACAAGAGCTGCCCCAGATTCTCGTTTGAAGGCAGTCTTCCGTGCATGACCAAGGACCACAGTGGACCCAGGGGCCTGGCCTATCAGTGGCTCTACTAGCAACTGCGTGGTCTCAACAATGCAGCTCAAAAATCTAAGATTCGGTATAATTTTCAGAAATGTGAAATTTAGAAATCACCAGGTGCCGTTCCTTTGTCTCTGCAACCCTCGTATTAACAGTATGGCTGGTCTTCACCAAAGTTTAGTCTGACACAGTCCATTACGACAAATACATTTGCACATTTCGGTGGTGTTGTTCACATTTAAATTGACATTTTTATGCTGTCGTATAGCGTTAGCCTCTGAATTCACAAACGTGAAATAATGTTATCACCTAAATGATAAGCGGGAACCTTGGCACCAGCAGAGCATCATAAATTCGATGTTCCTTTAAAAAAAAAAGTGAATTTTCAAAGATAAACATTTTATACGAGCAGATGGGGAAAAGCGCAGTGAGGAAGCCTCGTGTGTCTGATGCGTATTAAAAGCTGTATTTTATTGGACCTGCAATCTACTTGTCCCTAGTCCAGACCAGCAACTGAATGGAAGCTCAGCTGCGCACAGCCACACGGGTTTCGGTATCTGTTCCACGCAGTGCACCTTGTCACTTCCAGCAGAACAATCCAGTCCTCCTGACAAATGCAAAATTCTCATCAAATTGTTATCAGACTGCAAAAGTGAACTAATTTCATCACTACAAGCAGAGACACACCAAAAAGATACACATCATTCAAAGTTATACTCCCTGTGGCAAAAAAAAGGTATAAATCTCACACAACTGCTAAGACGCTTATAAAAACAAAAACAAAACCGAGTTTCAAGGCTGAAAAGAAACACACTTGAAAGTACAATGAGTTACTGTCAAAATTTCCTTATCAAATGACAAGGTCTGATAACCCACATCATCAATGGTACATAGCGCAGCAAAGCAATTATTACAGCGTGTGCACTGCACCAGCAGGCATTCTCCTCAGAGTTACAATGCATCACCCGTGCAGGCTATGAATCAGCACTTGGCATCTGGGAGCCGTGGACAGAGCAGAAGGGCTTGAAAACATAGTATCTGCTAAACATTTGCTGCAAGAGAACAGGTTTTTCATTTGGGGTCCCTGATGACTTTGTGACATGTCACGGAGATGGTCAAAGGTAAAGGGGCTGAGTACCGGTGGCGTTCAGCGCTGTGAGCAGCAGAGAAAGCTATGGTTCTTTAAGAAGCAGAGGTGGCCATTCTAACTGGCGTGAGATGGTATCTCAATGTGGTTTTGATTTGCATCTCTCTGATGATCATTAAAAAATCTGGAGACAACAGATGCTGGAGAGGATGTGGAGAAAAAGGAACACTTTTACACTGTTGGTGGGAGTGTAAATTAGTTCAACCATTGTGGAAGACAGTGTGGCGATTCCTCAAGGCCTTAGAAATAGAAATTCCATTTGACCCAGCAATCCCAGTACTGGGCATATATCCAAAAGACTATAAATCGTTCTACTATAAGGACACATGTACACGAATGTTCATTGCAGCACTGTTTACAATAGCAAAGACCTGGAATCAACCCAAATGCCCACTGATAATAGACTGGATTGGAAAAATGTGGCACATATACACCATGGAATATTATGCAGCAATCAGAAATGATGAGTTTGTGTCGTTTGTAGGGACGTGGATGAATCTGGAGAACGTCATCCTCAGCAAACTGACACAAGAACAGAAAATGAAACACCGCATATTCTCACTCATAGGCGGGTGATGAAAAATGAGAACACATGGACACAGAAAGGGGAGTACTAAACACTGGGGTCTATTGGGGGGAAAAGGGGAGGGCCAGTGGGAGGGGGAGGTGGGGAGGGATAGCCTGGGGAGAAATGCCAAATGTGGGTGAAGGGGAGAAGGAAAGAAAAGCACACTGCCATGTGTGTTCCTACGCAACTATCTTACATGCTCTGCTCATGTACCCCAAAACCTAAAATCCAATAAAAAATTAAAAAAAAAAAAAAAAAAAAAAAGAAGCAGAGGTGGGCCCCGGAGCACCCATCTCATCTACATACTGCTTACTTCAGAGTAAACAGCTGGTGGGTGTCAATGTTCTTCTTGATCTTCCTTCAGTCTTCAAGGAAGGAGTGCAAAGAATGAATGCAATTAAATCCCTGCTGGGACAGAGAGTATGTCTAGTCTGCTGTGTAAAAGCAGGCAACAAATGCCAAGCTCTGGCTTTACACACTGGAGTCACCAGCACCCAAGGGAAGGTTCTCAGATAAGACTAGAAATGAAGTATGAGATAAAAATATTTCTCCACAGCAGTGATAATGCCAGCAAAACCCATTAATACGATTGATAGGAAGCTGATCTCGGCCAGATTTTCAGAGTTCTTCATAGCCAGAACTTTCACTTCAGGGTCAAAATGCATGTTTTTGATGTTTAAATTTTTTTATTAAAACAAGGAAAGTCATGAGACTGTTCAGAAAAATAAACTTTCATTACCCTTTTCATCTATATCAACATTTTGACTATTTTATCTGTCTTGAAGCATTTTAAAGTGAATGCCAGACATCTTATCTCTCCTGTAAATACTTACGTATAACAGATACTTTTTTTTAACTATAATAAAATTGCCACTTTAAAAATTAATGTATTTCTAATATATTCCTCAACTGTCTCAAAACTACATTTTTTTTTTTTAACAATGAGTTTGTCTAAATCAGGATGCAAACCAGCTCCATAAATTCCACTTGGTCATGGACCTTAAGTCTCCTCTAATTTCTACTCACATTTTTAATCCCATGTATTTGCTGGATAAATTAGAAGAGTTTTCTTCTGGATTTTCTCATGGAATTGTTCCTATACCCCTACATGTCCTATAAATTGGTAGCTGCACCTAGAGACTTGATTTCATTCAGGCTCGATTCCTGTGGATGGACTCCTTGGATTTCCTGTTGCATCTTGTCCAGAAAGATACACCATTTGTCTTAGTGAAGTTAAAACTGATCCATGGACTGCAGGGTTGTTATTTTGAAAAGGAAAAGCAAGATAAATGTGTATTATTTCCTGTCATTTACCGGTTTTCAGAAGAACGATTCTGGAGTGTTAGCAACTACCACAGATAAGCAAGGTGGGAAGTGGGTACGGTAGAGGAAGACAGACACGGCCAAGGTGACAAAAGCAGTCATTCTGTAGCATCATTGTGGACATAATGGATTTGTAAACAATATGTATTACGGGTTCCAATGGATTTCAACTATTATTCATGAGTATGCTCAATATGTCCTATTTTTGGCCACTAAGAGGCCCCTGAAAGTATCCTTGTTTCTGCCATAGCAATGTGACTTGAGTTCATATTGTAGAATTCCTGTCTCTGACTGGACATTAAACACTTCTCCAAGAAGCCTGGTTTGGCTCAATGAGAATCTGTATTTAGAGGCCATGGTCTCAGCACTCGGGATGTTCACTGCTACTGGGTCACTGACTCAGTAAACGGAGAGCTATCTCTTTAAGAAAAATGAGTTCAGGCAGATATCTCTAATGGCAGAGTGCAGAAACAGACCCACAATTACACAGTCAAGTGAATTTCAACCAGAAACTCTTCAGAAAAAAAGAAATCCTTTTCAACAAAAGGATGAGGAAAAGCTAAGTATCCAAATCGGGGGGAGGGGGGGAAGAGAGATACCTGACCACCACCTCACACAATATACAAAAACTAATTTCAGATGAATGACAGATCTAAATATATAAGCTAAAAATATACAGGTTATAGGAGTAAACATAAGAAAAGATCTTTGTGGCAAGATTTCTTAGGATTCCCAAATATCTGGTCTTTAAAAAAATCAGTGAGACTTCATTAAAAATTAAAGCTTTTGCAAATCAGAAGAAACTATTAAGAAATAAATAAGAAAACCAAAGGCTAGGTGAAAATACACACTCTTTCTTTCTGTATAAGTGTATATATATATGTGTGTATCCAAAAACCTATATCCAAAATATACAAACAACTCCCACAACTCATTAAAAAAAATCAAATTTTTAAAAAATGGGTAATATATGTGAAGAGCCAGTTCACAAAATATGTAATAGTCAATAAGTATATGAAAAGTGTTCACTATCACTATCATCAGGAAATGCAAATTAAAATCATAATGGGATATCGCCACACATACATATAAATAATTATAATCTAAAAAACCAATACCAAACGTTAGCAATGATGCACAGCAACCAGGACTCACATATATTACTGATAAAAAACCGTTGGCATTTTTATTTTTAATAAATTTACATATACTTTACCATATTATCCAGAAATCCTACTCCAAGGGATTTATCCAAGTAAAATGAATACATATATCCACATAAAGATTCATTAGAGCCTTATTCAAAATAGCCCCAAACTATGGCCGGGTGTGGTGGCTCACACCCGTAATCCTAGCACTTTGGGAAGCCAAGGTGGGCTGATCACTTGAGGCCAGGAGGTCAAGACCAGCCTGGGCAACATGGTGAAACCCCATTTCTACTAAAAAGACAAAAAATTAGCTGGGCATGGTGGCTCAAACCCGTAATCCCAGCACTTTGGGAAGCCAAGGTGGGCTGATCACTTGAGGTCAGGAGTTGGAGACCAGCCTGGCCAACATGGTGAAACCCCATCTCTACTAAAAAGACACAAAATTAGCTGGGCGTGGTGGCACACACCTGTAATCCCAGCTACTCAAGAGGCTGAGGCAGGAAAATTGCTTGAACCCTGGAGGCAGAAGTTATAGCCAAGAGGTATAGGTAATGGCCAAGATCGTGCCACTGCATTCCAGGCTGGGTGACAGGGTGTGACTGTCACAGACAAAAAGTCCCAAATTAGAAACAGCCCAGGTATCCCTCAACAGGAGACTAAACAAATTGAGATATAATCATACAATGAAATATTACTCTGCAGCTAAAAACCTCAAACACTGAACTTTAAAAGAACATAGACGGATCTCAAAAAAAAAAAAAATGCTGAGAGATAAATTCCAAAAATTAAAGAATTCTATGAAGTTAAGTTGTCTGAACATATTTTTTTAAGGCTCTAAAGAAAACTTGTCTCTATTCACTGGGATCAGAAGTTATTTCTAGGAGAGGGGAAGATGGAATTTTCTAGGGTTACAGAAATGGTCTATATTTTCATGGGGTGTTGGTTACAGCAGTACATGCATTTTTCAAAACAAATGTAAGATTTGTACCTTTTACTGAATATAAAATATACTTGAATTAGAAAACACAGAGCTAAGAAAAAAACAAGATGAGACAAACTAGAGGAACGCGTGAGGAAGATAAATAAAACAGTCTGTGCTGTTAATAGCAGAATTTACTGAGCATTTGCTCTGTTCCTGGCACTATGTTCTCACTGGAAGAAACGGGGGAGTGAGTTTCCAGGTAATTTTAGGTTAATTTTTTTTTTTTGAGACGGAGTTTCGCTCTTGTTACCCAGGCTGGAGTGCAATGGCACGATCTCAGCTCACCGCAACCTCCACCTCCTGGGTTCAGGCAATTCTCCTGCCTAGGTTAACTTTTAAGATACACTGAATTTGATATAACAAGGGGGCATCAAAAGAGCCAATGTCCAAGGAGATTAAGCCCTGAAAACAGTTAAAACTGGAAAAACAAAAAAACAAACAAACAAAAAAAATGTGAGCAAAAAAGCAAAATATGATCCAAGAGAACAGAAAATTTCCCAAAGGACACTCAGCGTTAGAAAGAAACAGAGTCAAAGACTTGGGGTTGAATAAGTCCCAGACAAGGGCAAGGATTTACAGAGGAAATAAAGGCAAAGGCACTAATATAATAGAGTAGGAATCAGGACAATATGAAGTGATGGATATCAAGGAATAACTAGAATTAAAAAGAAAATGGGTGTCAGGAACGCCTAGTTGGATGTCTTCAAAATGGAAGAATAGGTCAACTTAGGCTTCACCATGCTCCACAGAAAGTTCTATCAACAACTATCCAGATATGAACACTTCGGCAAAATCCTCTAGAACTGAGGTCACCTGTGTGGCTTATGGGACTTTTCCCACATGAAAAGGGTAGGAGAAAGGGACTTATTTTGGCTATGCCACCCTTCCTCCTCCCAGAGGTCAGCATAGTGCCACAGAGAGAGGATACTCCAGAGACTGGGGTTTCTACAGAGGAAAAAGAAAACCAGAGGACGACGACCATCTTCCCTAGCATTCTGTGACACTTTCCAGAAAGCCCACTCCTATCCTACCTCACAGGGAACACAGGAGAAAATGGTACCACCAGACCAACTGGGATTAGGCAGAAGCAAAGAAAAGAGGTGGAGTTCAAGCAAACAGGACACAGATATGGTGTTAGCTTTGTGTACCTGTCAGCAGCAGTGCCCAATCAGTTGATAATCCATCTGACTTGAAAAGCTGAGCCAGTCTTTGCAGAAGTGATCCACAGTTCTACCTAGCTTAAATCCCTACACAGCCAGCCTCCAGGACCAGCATCACACCGTGCATCCAGGGAGAAAGGCAATCATCACAGCAAATCCACAAAGAGCACGGGCTCTATCTGACACACCCAGGAGTTTAAACAGCACTCAGTCCAGCTTCATGGCTCACCTCAAGAGCCTGCGTGGACAGAGAGACAAAACTCAACTGAGCATTTCTAATGAACACAGCAGCTGCTCCCATCTATTCCAAACAGCATCCTAATCACAGCCTTTCCTGCAACCCTGTTGAACTGCTGAACTCAAACAGTAAAACTACCCAGAGAATATAACCCTGTGGCTCAGCCCAATCACAGGCCACTGTATTGCCAGAGATCAACCAGCTGTTTTCACTGAATAGAAAAGCCCAGCCAACTGCCTCATCGAAATTGAAAGCAAAGGCAGTGTCCCAGCCATCTAGAGAGCCCAAAACAAACTCTGCCTGCCCATGGCCATTAAAGTTGGCCTATCTGCAATAAAAGCTAAATGAAATAGTAAAGGTCTATCCCTGCCAAACAAACAAAACACCCTAACAACCTAAAAACATGGCTATCTCCTCAACTGCACAAATACCAATGCAAGAATAAGAATAACAAAGAATCAGGAAATTGTAATATCCCCAAAAGAAAATAACAAAGCTCCAAATATAGACCCTAAGGAAAGGGTCAAATTTTATAAACAGAAATACTAGAGACAATACTAAACTAAAAAGTGCAAACAAAAAGCTTCAATATTAGTCTCCCTCAAACTGATGAATCAGTCAACTCGAAAATAAAACATCTGAAATCATCCAATCAGAACTGCAAATAAATAAATAAGAGTGAATAAAGCCTACAGGGAGTATAGAATATCATTAAGAGACCTAACCTATGTATAAGAGGAATTCAAGAAGGAATAAAAGAGAAAAAAAATCCAGAAAGCACTTTTAAAAGAAATAATGGCTGAAAACTTTTTTAAATTTAGGGGCAGATGCTAATCTTCAGGTAGAGGAAGCACAGAGGTCTTCAATCAAAGTAAACCTAAAGAAGAGTTTACCAGGACACATAATCAAATTATGAAAACTCAAAGATGAAGAAAAAATGCAGAGAGCAACAATAAACATTAATCCAAGCGAGTTCCAATACAACTCTCAGCAGATTTCTTAACAGAATTTCTGCAGGGCAGGAGACAGGGGGATGATTTATTCCAAGTGCTGAAGGAAAAAATGCTGTCAAACAAGAATACTTTACCCAACAAAAGCTGCCTTTCCAAAACAAGAGATAAACTTCCCAGACAAACAAATGCTTAGGGAATTCACCACTACTAGATCTGCCTTATCTGACTGGCTACAGGGAGTTCTTTAAGTTAGAACAAAAAACCACTAATTAATAACACAAAAATCACAAAACTCAATGGTATAAGCAATACAAAGCCATATTTAGGATACTTTAGAACTCTAATGGTGGCACATAAAGCAGTTTTACTCCTGGTATGAGAGTTCCAGGGAAAAAACTAATAATAACTATAGCTAAAATAAATTGTTAAGAAATGCATATTATAAAATGATGTAAATTCTAGTATCAAAAACGTGACATAGGGGCAATAAAAGTGTAAAGTTAAGAGGTTATTGGCTTGAAACAGACTGTTATAAGATGTTCTATGTAAGCCTCATGGTAATAACAAAATAAAAATAGATATAGACACACAAAACAAAAATAGAAAAGACTGAAAGCATATCACTATAGAAAACCATCAAACTGCAGAGGAAGGCAAGAGAGGAAGAAAGAAACAAAACAACTAATAAAATGACAGAAGGTCTCACCTATCAATAATTACCTTGAATGTAAGTGAATTAAATTCTCCAACAAAAAGACACAGTAACAGAATGATTTAAACAAACAAAAAAACAAAACAAAAACCAAAAGACAAGACCCAACTATAAGCTGCCTATAAGATACTCACCTCACTTTTAAGGACACATACAAACTGAAACTAAGAAAGTGGGAAGATAGTTCATGCAAAGGGAAACCGAAAGAGGGCAGGGATACTTATATTTATATAATACAAAACAGACTTTAAACCAAAATTACAGAAAGAAACAATGAAAAATGTCATATAATAATAAAAGGGTCAATTCAACAAGAGACTATAACAACTGTAAACATATATGCACCCAACATCAGAGCACCTAAATATATAAAGCAAATACTAAAAGATCTAAAGGGAGAGAGAGACTGCAATACATAGTAAGGGACTTATCCAACTTACAGCAATGGACAAATTATCCATTTATAATTATCCAGACAGAAAATTAATAAGAAAACACAGGACTTGAACAACACTTCAGAATGAACTAACAGACACATGCGGAACATTCCATTCAACAACATTCTTCTCAAGCACACATGGAACATTCTTCAGGATAGATTACATGTGAGGAAAAAGTCTTGACAAGTCCTCATCAGTATTCACAAATTTAAGAAGACTGACATAACAGCCTTTACCAACTAGAAAGGTATGAAACTGAAAAATCAACAACAGGAGTAATTTTGGAAAATTGACAAACACATGAAAAACAACACATTCCCGAACAAACAATGAGTTAATGTTGTTTGTTCCTAAACAGGAAATTTAAAAACAAATTGAGACAAATTAAAATGGAGATAAAAAATGCTAAGACTTTTGGGATACAGCAAAAACAGTTCTACAAAAAAAGTTTATTGCAATAAGTGCCTATATCAAAAAAGAAAGATCTCAAATCAAAAAACTTAATATTATGCCTCAAAAAAGAAACAAAAGAACAAGCTAAGCTCAATTTTAGCAGAAAAATATCAGCAGAAAACAATGAAACAAAACTAGAAAAGCAATATTATGTAAACTAAAACTTGTGGGTTTTTTGAAAAATATAAAAATAAAAATCGAGAAACCTTTAACTAGACTAAGCAAAAAAAGAGATGACTCAAATAAAATCAAAAATGAAAGAGAAGACATTAAACAGAAATATAAAGAAATCATAAAAGACTACTATAAACAATTAAATGCCAAAAAATTGAATAACTGAGAAGAAAGAATGTATTCCTAAACACATATAACCTATTAAGACTAAATCATGAAGAAAAAAAAAATTGGGGCCAGGCATGGTGGTTCATGCCTGTAATCCCAGCACTTTGGGAGGCAAAGGCAGGAGGATCACCTGAGATCAGGAGTTCTAGACCAGCTTGGCCAACATGATAAAACCCTATCTCTAATAAAAATATAAAAATGTACCAGGTCTGGTGGTACATGCCTGTAATAGCATCTACTGTGGATGATGAAGCAAGAGAATCACTTGAACCCAGGAAGCAAAGGTTGCAATGATCAGATTTCATATCACTGTACTCCAGTCTAAGTGACAGAGTGAGACTCTGTCAGAAAAAAAAAAAAATCTGAACAGATCAAAAGAAGATGGAAAAAATAATGAAAAGTCTTTTGTCAAAGAAAAGCCCAGGACCTAATGGCTTCAGTGTTAAATTCCACCAGACTTTTAAAGAAAACCTAACACAAATCCTTCACAAACTCTTCCAAAAAATAAAAGAGGAAATGATCCTTCCAAACTGTTTTTATAAACCCAGCATTACCCTCATACCAAAGCCAGACAAGGATATCATAAGAATAGAAACTCAGAGGCCAATGTCTTTGATAAACACAGATGTAAAAATACTCAATAAAATACTAATAAACTGAATTCAGTAATACATTAAAAGAATCATTCACTATGAGATTTTTCTCTGGCATGTAAGGATGGTTCAATATATGCAAATAAATATATCAAATAAGAACAAAGGAAAAAATTATATAATCAACAGATGCATAGAAATAATTCTACATCCTTTGCCTACATTTTGCTGGGGTTGTTTTTTTCTTATAAGTTTGTTTAAGTTCTTTGCAGACTGAACATTAGCCCTTTGTCAGATGCTGACCACAAAAATTTTTTCCCATTCTGTTGGTTGCCGGTTCCCTCTAATGACAGTTTCCTTTGTTGTGCAGAAGCTCTTAATTACATTCCAGAAGACATTTATGCAGCCAACAAACATATGAAAAAATGTTCATCATCACTGTTCATCAGAGAAATGCAAATCAAAACCACATTGAGATACCATCTCATGCCAATTAGAATTGTGATCATTAAAAAATCTGGAGACTACAGATGCTGGAGAGGATGTGGAGAAATAGGAACGTTTTAACATAGTTGGTGGGAGTGCAAATTAGTTCAACCACTGTGGAGGACAGTGTGGCAATTCCTCAAGGATCTAGAACTAGAAATACCATTTGACCCAGCAATCTCATTACTGGGTATATACCCAAAGGATTACATCATTCTATTATAAAGACACATGCGCATGTATGTTCACTGTGGCACTGTTTACAATAGCAAAGACTTGGAACCAACCCAAATGCCCATCAGTGATAGACTGGATAAAGAAAATGTGGCACATATACACCATGGAATACTATGCAGCCATAAAAAGGGATGAGTTCATATCCTTTGCAGGGACATGGATGAAGCTAGAAACCATCAATCTCATCAAACTGACACAAGAACAGAAAACCAAACACTGCATGTCCTCAATCATAAGTGGTTGCTGAATGACAAGAACACTTGGACACAGGGAGGGGAACGTCACACAACAGGGCCTGTTGCAGGGTGGGGGAGCTAGGGGGTGCGGGGTTAGGGAGGGATAACATTTGGAGAAATACCTAATGTAGACAATGGGATGATGGATGCAGCAAACCACCATGGCATGTGTATACCTATGTTACAATCCTGCACGATCTGCACATGTACCCCAGAACTTAAAGTATAATAAAAAATAAAAATAAAAATAAATAAATTTTGACAAAACTCAACATCTTTTCATGATTAAAAACTCTCAACAAACCAATGTACCTCAACACAATAAAGGACATAGATGATAAGCATAGGTAGCGTTATAGTCAATGATGAAAAAGTAAAACATTTTCCTCTAATATCCAGAAGAACACAAGGATGCCCACTCTTGCCACTTATATTGAACACAGTATTGGAAGACCTTACCAGAGTAATTAGGCAAAAGAAAAAAAAAGCATCCAAATAAAAAAGGAAGAAATGGAATTGTTGCTGTTTCTCAACAATGCAATCTTGTATATGGAAAACCCTAAAGATTCCACCACAAAATTGCTAGAAGTAATAAATACAGGCCAGGCACAGTGGCATACACCTGTAATCCCAACAATTTGGGAGGCCAAGGTGGGGGGATCATTTGAGGTCAGGAGTTCAAGAACAGCCTGTCCAACACAGTGAAACCCCGTTTCTACTAAAAATACAAAAATTAGCCAGGTGTGATGGTGGTGTCTGTAATCCCAGCTACACAGGAGGCTGAAGTAAAAGAATCGCTTGAACCAGATAGGTGGAGGTTGCAGTGAGCTAAGATTGTGCCACTGAACTCCAGGCTGAGCAACAGAGTGAGGTTCTGTTTCAAAAAAAGAAAAGAAAACCTAATATAGGGATATTTATTTAAAAAAAAAACTGATAACTAAGTTTCAGGGTACAAAATCAACACAAAAAAAGCAGTAGTGTTTCTATATACTAACAACAAACTTTCTAAAAAAAAAAAGAAATTTAAAAAAATCTCATTTACAATAGTTGTAAAAATACTCAGAAATAAATTTAAGATAGTCAAAGAACTGTACCAGGAAAACTATAGAAAATTAAAAAGAAGTGAACAAAGAAATGAATAAACAGAAAATTGTCCCGTGTTCATGGATTGGAGGAATTGATATTGTTAAAATAGTGATTCTGCCTAAAGCAATCAACAGATTCAATATAGCAATCCCTCATAAAATTTCAAAGGCATTCTTCATAAAAATAGTCAAAACAACTGTAAAATTCAAATGAAACCACAAAATAAATTCATATGGAGCCCCTAAATGGCCAAGGCAATATTAAACAAAAAGAACAAAGCTAGAGATGTCACACTTCCTAATCTTTTTTCTTTTTTTTTTTTTTTTTTTGAGACAGATTCTCACACTGCCACCCAGGCTGAAGGGCAGTGACATGATCTCAGCTCACTGCAATCTTTACCTCCTGGATTCAAGCAATTCTCCTGTCTCAGCCTCCCGAGTAGCTGGGACTACAGGTGTGCAGCACCATACCTAATTTTTTTTTTTGTATTTTTAGTAGAGATGGGGTTTCACCATGTTGGCCAGGATGGTTTCGATCTCTTGACCTAGTGATCCACCTGCCTTGGACCTCCCAAAGTGCTGGGATTACAGGCATGAGCCACCATGCCTGGCCCCACACTTCCTAATTTTAATATATACTACAAAGTAATAGTAACTAAAAAGCATGGTACTGGTATAAAAATAGAATAGACAGGCACTGGCAAGATGGCAGAAGAGGAACAGCTCTGGTCTGCAGCTCCAAGTGAGATTGACACAGAAGGTGGATGATTTCTGCGTTTCAAACTGAGGTACCTGGTTCATCTCACTGGGACAGGTTGGACAGTGGGTGCAGCCCACAGAAGGCGAGCCAAAGAAGGATGGGGTGTCACCTCACCCAGGAAGCACAAGGAATCAGCAGTTTCTCTCCCCTAGCCAAGGAAAGCTGTGAGAGACTGTACCAGGGAGAAAGGTGCATTCCGGCCCAGGTACTGCACTTTCCCTGTGGTCTTCAGAACTGGCAGACCAAGAAATTCCCTCTGTAGCCCACACCACCAGGGTCCTGGGTTTCAAGTGCAAAACTGGGTGGCTATTTGGGCAGACACCAAGCTAGCAGCAGCAGGTTTTTTTTTTTTCCCCCATACCCCAGTGGCACCTGAATTGCCAGCAAGAAAGAACCTTTCACTCCTCTAGAAAGGGGACTGAAGCCAGGGAGCCAAGTGGTCTGGCTTGGGGGTGGGGGTCGCACCGCCATGGAGCCCAGCAAGCTAAGATGCACTGATTTGAAATTCTCACTACCAGGACAGCAGTCTGAGGTAGACCTGGGACACTCAAGCTTGGTGGGTGGAGGGGTGTCCACCATTGCTGAGGCTTTAGTAGGCAGTTTTACCCACAGAGTGTAAACCAAGCCACTTGGAAGTTTGAACTGGGCAGAGTCCACTGCAGCTCAGCAAGGCTGTTGCAGCCAGAGTGCCTGTCTAGATTCCTCCTCTCTGGGCAGGCAATCACTGAAAAAAAAAAAAAAAAGGCAGCAATTCCAGTCAAGGACTTAAAGATAAAACCCTTATTTCTCAGGCAAAGAGCACTGGGGGGAAGGGATGGCTGTGGGCACAGCTTCAGCAGATATGAACATCCTGCCCGACAGCTCTCAAGGCAGTAGCTGATCTCCCAGCACAGAGCTTGAGCTCTGATAAGGGACAGATTGCCACCTCAAGTGGGTTCCTGAAACCTGTGTAACCTGATTAGAAGACACCTCCCAGTAGGGGCCAACAGACATCTCATACAGGAGAGCTCTGGCTGGCATCTGTCCAGTTCCTCTCTGAGACTAAGCTTCCAGAGAAAGGAACAGGCAGCCATCTTTGCTGTTCTGCAGCCTCTACCAGTGATTCCCAGGCAACCAGGGTTTGCAGCAGACTCCAGCAAATTCTGGCACACCTGCAGCAGAGGGGCCTGATGGTTAGAAGGAAAACTAACAAACAGAAACAAATAATATGAATATCAACAAAAAGGATGTCTACTCTAAGACCCCAACCAAAGGTCACCAACATCAAAGACCAAAGGCAGATAAATCCATGAAGATGGGAGAAACCAGCACAAAAAGGCTGAAAATTTCAAAAACAAGAATGCCTCTTCTCCTCCAAAGGAACACAACTCCTAGCCAGCAAGGGAGCAAAACTGAACAGAGAATGAATTTGAGTAACTGACAGAAGTAGGTTTCAGAAGCGGGTAACAACAAACTCCTCCGAGCTAAAGGAGCATGTTCTAACCCAATGCAAGGAAGCGAAGAACCTTAAAAAAGGTTAGATGAGATGCTAACTAGAATAACCACTTTACAGAGGAACATAAAAGACCTAATGGAACTGAAAAACACAGCATGAGAACTTCATGAAGCATACACAAGTATCAATAGCCAAATCAATCAAGCAGAAGAAAGGTTATCAGAGAATGAAGATCAACTCAATGCAATAAAGTGAGATGGTAAGATTAAAGAAAAAAACAGTAAAAAGGAAGGAACAACGCCTCCAAGAAATATGGAACCATGTGTAAAGGTCAAAACCACCTTTGATTGATGTACCCGAAAGTGATGGGGAGAATGGAACCAAGTTGACACTCTTCAGAATATTATCCAGGAGAACTTCCCCAACCCGGCAAAGCAGGTCAACATTCAAATTCAGAAAATACAGAGACCACCACAAGATACTCCTCAAGAAGAGCAACCCCAAGACACATAATCATCAGATTCACCAAGGCTTAAATGAAGGAAAAAGTGTTAAGGGCAACCAGAGAGAAAAGTCAGGTTCCCCACAAGGGAAGCCCATCAGACTAAAAGCAGATCTCTCAGCAGAAACCCTACAAGCCAGAAGAGACTAGGGGCCAATATTCAACATCCTTAAAGAAAAGAATTTTCAACCCAGAATTTCATATCCAGACAAACAGTTTCATAAGAGAAGGAAAAATAAAATCCCTTCCAGACAAGCAAATGCTGAAGGATTTTGTCACCACCAGGTCTGTCTTACAAGAGCTCCTGAAGAAAGCACTAAACATGGAGAAGAACAACCAGTACCAGCCACTGCATAAACATACCAAATTGTAATGATCATCGATATTATGAAGAAACTGCATCAACTAAAGGGCAAAATAACCAGCTGGCATCATAATGACAGGATCGAATTTACATATAACAACATTAACCCTAAATGTAAATGGATTAAATGCCCCAATTAAAAGACACAGACTGGCAAGTTGGATAAAGTGTCAAGACCCATCTCACATGCGAAGACACACATAGGCTCAAAATAAAGGGATGGAGGAAGATTTACCAAGCAAATGGAAAGCAAACATAGCAGGGGTTGCAATCCTAGTCTCCAGTAAAACAGACTTTAAACTAACAAAGATTAAAAGAGACAAAGAAAGCCATTACATAATGGTAAAGGGATCAACGCAACAAGAAGAGCTAACTATCCTAGATATATATGCACCCAATACGGAAGCACCCAAATTCATAAAGCAAGTTCTTAGAGACATACAAAGAGACTTAGACTCCCACACAATAATAGTGGGAGACTTTACCATCCCACTGTCAATATTAGACAGATCAATGAGACAGAAAATTAACAAGGATATCCAGGACTTGAACTCAGATCTGGACCAGATGGATGTAACAGATATCTACAGAACTCTCCACCTCAAATCAATAGAATATACGTTATTCTCAGCACTACATCACACTTATTATGAAACTGACCACATAATTGGAAGTAAAACACTCCTCAGCAAATGCAAAAGAATGGAAATCCTAATAGTCTCTCACACTACAGTGCAATCAAATTAGAACTCAGGATTAAGAAACTCACTCAAAACCACACAATGACATGGAAACTGAACAACCTGCTCCTGAATGTTTACTGGGTAAATTACTAAATTAAGGAAGAAATAAACATGTTCTTTGAAACCAGTGAGAACAAAGAGACAAAGTACCAGCATCTCTGGGACACATTTAAAGCTGTGTGCAGAGGGAAATTTATAGCACTAAATGCCCACAAGAGAAAGCAGGAAAAATCTAAAATTGACACCCTAACATCACAATGAAAAGAACTAGAGAAGCAAGAGCAAACAAATTCAAAAGCAAGCAGAAGACAAGAATCAGAACAGAACTGAAGGAGACAGAGACACAAAAAAATCCTTCAAAAAAAAAAAAAATCAATGAATCCAAAGTGGTGGTTTTCTGTTTTATTTCTTGTTTGTTTTTTTTTAGAAAGATCAAAAAAATAGACTGGTAGTGAACTAATAAAGAAGAAAAGAGAAGAATCAAATTGACACAATAAAAAATGATAAAGGGGATATCACCATCAATCCCACAGAAATACAAACTACCATCAGAGAATACTACAAACAACTCTATGTAAATAAACTAGAAAATCTAGAAGAAATGGATAAATTGCTGGACACAGACACCCTCGCAAGACTGAACCAGGAAGAAGTCAGATCCCTGAAAAGACCAACAACAAGTTCTGAAATTGAGGCAGTAATCAACAGCCTACAACCAAAAAATGTCCAGGACCAGATGGATTCATGGCCAAACTCTGCCAGTGGTACATAGAGAAGCTGGTACCATTCCTTCAGAAACTATTCCAAACACAGAAAAAGAGGAACGTTTTCCTAACTCATTTTATGAGGCCAGCATCATCCTGATACCAAAACCTGACAGAGATACAATCAAAAATGAAAATTTTAGGCCAATATCCCTGATGAACATTGATTCGAAAATCCTTGATGAAATACTGGCAAACTGAAACCAGCAGCATATCAAAAAGCTTATCCACCATGATCAAGTCAGCTCATCCATGGAATGCAAGGTTGGTTCAACATACGCAAATCAATAAACATAATCCATCACATAAACAGAAGCAAACGCAAAAATCGCATGATTATCTCAATTGATGCAGAAAAGGCCTTCGATAAAATTCAACACCCCTTTGTGTTAAAAACGCTCAATAAACTAGGTACTGATGGAACGTATCTCAAAATAGTAGGGGCTATTTAGGACAAACCCACAGCCAATATACTGAATGGGCAAAAACTGGAAGCATTCCCTTTGCCAACAGGCACAAGACAGTGATGCCCCCTCTCACTACTCCTATTCAATGTCATACTGAAAGTTCTGGCCAGGGTAATCAGCAAGAAAAAGAAATAAAGGCTACTCAAATAGGAAGAGAGGAAGTAAAAGTGTCTATGTTTGCAGACGACATGACCGTATATTTACAAAACTCCAACATCTCAGCCCCAAACCTCCTTAAGCTGATAAGCGACTTCAGCAAAGTCTCAGGATACAAAGTCAGTGTGCAAACATCACAAGCATTCCTATACACCAATAACAGACAAGCAGAGAGCCCAATCATGAGGGAACTCCCAATCACGACTGCTACAAAGAGAATAAAATACCTAGAAACACAACTTACAAAGGATGTGAAGGACCTCTTCAAGGAGAACTACAAACCACTGCTCAAGGAAATAAGAGAGGACACAAACAGATGGAGAAACAGTCCATGCTAATGGTTAGGAAGAACCAATATCATGAAAATGGCCATACTGCCCAAAGTAATTTATAGATTCAGAGCTATTTCCGTGAATCTGCCATTGACATTCTTCACAGAATTAGAAAAAACGACTTTAAATTTCATATGGAACAACAACAAAAGCCCATATAGCCAAGACAGTCCTAAGCAAAGGGAACAAAGCTGGAAGCATCATGCTGCTTGACTTCAAAGTTCACTACAAGGCTACAGTAACAACAGCAGCATGGTCCTGGTACCAAAACAGAGATATGGACCAACGGAACAGAACAGAGGCCTCGGAAATAACACCACACATCTACAACCATCTAATCTTTGACAATCCTGACAAAAACAAGCAATGGGGAAAGGATTCCCTATTTAATAAATGCTGTTGTGAAAACTGGCTAGCCATATGTGGAAAGCTGAAACTGGATCCCTTCCTTATACCTTATACCAAAATTAACTCAAGATGAATTAAAGATTTAAACATAAGACCTAACACTATAAAAACCTTAGAAGAAAACCTAGGCAACACCATTCAGGACATAGGCATGGACAAAGACTTCATGACTAAAACACCAAAAGCAATGACAACAAAAGCCAAAATAGACAAATGGGATCTAATTAAACTAAAGAGCTTCTGCACAGCAAAAGAATGTATCATCAGAGTGAACAGGCAACCTACAGAATGGGAGAAAAATTTTGCAATCTATTCCTGACAGAGGGCTAATATCCAGAATCTACAAAGAACTTAAATAAATTTACAAGAAAAAAACAACCCCATCAAAATTGGGCAAAGAATATGAACAGATACTTTTCAAAAGAAGACATTTATCAGCCAACAAACGTTTAAAAATGCTCATCACCACTAGTCATTAGAGAAATGCAAATCAAAACCACAGGATACCATCTCATGCCAGTTAGAATGGTGATCATTAAAAGTCAGGAAACAACAGATGCTGGAGAGGATGTGGAGAAAGAGAAACACTTTATACTGTTGGTGGGAGTGTATATTAGTTCAGCCATTGTGGAAGACAGTGTGGCAATTCTTCAAGGATCTAGAATTAGAAATACCATTTGACTCAGCAATCCTGCTACTGGGTATATACCCAAAGGATTACAAATCGTTCTACTATAAAGACACATGTATGCATATGTTTATTGCGTCACTGTTCACAATAACAAAGACTTGGAACCAACCCAAATGTCCAAAAGTGATAGACTGGATAAAGAAAATGTGGTACATATACATCATGGAATACTATGCAGCCATAAAAAAGGATGAGTTCATGTCCTTTGCAGGGACACTGATGAAGCCAGAAACCATCATTCTCATCAAACTAACACAGGAACAGAAAACCAAATATTGCATGTTCTCACTCCTGAGTGGGAGTTGAACAGTGATAACACGTGGACACAGGGAGGGGAACATCACACACCAGGGCCAGTTGGGTGTTGGGGGCTAGGGGAGGGATAGCATTAGGAGAAATACCTAATGTAGACGACGGGTTGATGGGTGCAGCAAACCACCACGGCTCATGTGTACCTAAGTAACAAAGCTGCATGTTCTGCACAGGTATCCCAGAACTTAAAGTATAATTAAAAAACAAAAAACAAATAGAGACACTGACCAGTAGAAGAAAACAGAGAGCCCAGACATGAAACACCAATTGACTCCTGAGAAAGGTATCAAGAACCTTTAATGTGGAAAGGACCATCTCCTTCAATAAATGGTGCTGGGTGAATCAGATATCCATACACAGAAGAATAAACTGGACCCTTACTCTCACTGTATATACAAAAATCAGCTCAAAATGGATTACAGACGCAGATGTAAGACCCGCTACTGTAAAACCACTAGCAGAAAACACAGAGGGAAAACTACATGACACTGGTCTCGGTAATAACTTTTTAGATTTGACCTCAAAAGTGCAGCAACAAAAACAAAAGTCGTCAAAGAGAACTGCATCAAAATATAAAATTTCTGCACAACACAGGGGAAAACACAGTGAAGAGACAAGCTACAGACTGAGAGAAAATACGCACCAGCCATACATCTGATAAGGTGTTAACATACAAAATATGTAAGGAACTCAACAGCGCTGCAGAAAGAAAAGAGTCTGATTTAAAAACAAACAAGGAACTTGAATAGACATTTCTCAAAAGAAGACATACAAACAGCCAACATGTATGTGAAAAGAAGCTCATCACCAGGGAAATACAAATTAAAAGCACAATGAGCTATCACTCACATCTGTCGGGGTGGTTATTATCTTTTTATTTTGATTAATTAATCTTTTTAGTCTGCTTTAGGCTTTGTTTTTAGTGCAAGAAGGGTGGTTATTACCAAAAAAGAAAAGATAAGAAACCTTGGCAAGCACGTGGAGAAAAGGCAATGCCTGTACCCTGCTGGTGAAATGTAGCTTAGCATGACTATTGTGGAAAGTATATGGAGGCTCCTTCGACAATTAAACACAGAATTACCATATGATCCAGAAATCCCACTTCTGGGTCTTTACCCGTAAGACCTGAAATCAACACGCTGAAGAGGTATCTGCACTCTCATGTTCACTGAAGCACTATTCACAGTAGTCAAGTTACAGAATCAATCTAGGTGTCCATCAAAGATAAAAGGACAAAGAAAACGTGGTACGTACACACAAAGGAAATGTATTCAGCCTAAGAAAAGAAAAAAAATTTCTGATTTGTGACAACATGGATGGACTTGCAAAGCATGCTATGTGAAATAAACCAGACACAGGAAGACAAATACCACCTGGTCTCATATCTACAGCATCTAAAACAACAAGATACAAAGAAGCAGAGAGCAGAACGGTGGTTACCAGAGACTCAGAAGCTGTGCAGATGGGGAGATGACGGCCAAAAGGTACAAAACCTCTACTAGACAGAAGAAATAAGATTGTTTTCTCTGACATATAATGCAGAGCACAGGGAATACTGTAAAGAATGATGTATGCTTCACAGTCACCAAGACAGTATACATTTCAAATATTCTCACCACAAAAAAATAAGTATTTGAGATGATGGACATTTTAACTAGCTTAATTCTTCCACATTATATTAAAAAATTACAGTATCACTTTGCACCCCATAAACATACAACTATAATTTACCAGTTTACAGTTTTTTTTTAAAGGATTAGAGTCATTTATTAAATGATTTTTTTGGCAGAGAACCATCACATTGTTAGGCCAATTCACTTTCTCTTACTTCCATCACGGGTCCCAGCAGTCAACTTTTTTTTAGGGCCATTAAAAATACATGTGTGTGTATATATGTATATAAAGAGATCAATGTTCCTCTGTTTGAAAAGTAACTGCGCAGGAGCTACTGCAGATGTTATAATGAATTATAGACCACAATATGAGATGCGTGAGTGCTGCGAGGCTGGCTAGGCTCACTCACTAGCTTAGTGATAGTCTTCTCTCTCCCAGCCTTGCAGTATCAATGATTTGACTTCATGCCTCTGTAAAATGACAAATTGTATGGGTCCTGATGTTTTATTTATTTTTTATTTTTGTTTTTTTAGAGATGTTGGCCAGGGTAGTCCTAAATTCTAGCTTCAAGTAATCCTTCCACCTCGGCCTCCCAAAGCGCTGAGATTAGTCATGAGCCACCACACTGTGCCAGTCCCTGACTTTTGAGGTCACTTCAAATAGCTGAAATCAACCTTTATGTCCACAAATACCCAAAGTCTACCATCTACGCAATCTTTTTAAGATCCTATCACTTTTATATGAAAATATTCATTAAAACCAAATGCCCAAAAAGAAAAAAATTGTGAAAACTCTAGGCCAGGGGCGGTGGCTCACGCCTGTAATCCCAGCACCTTAGGAGGCCGAGATGGGTGGGTCACCCGAAGTCAGGCATTCAAGACCAGCCTGGCCAACATGGTGAAACCCCATCTCTACTAAAATTACAAAAACTAGCTGAGTATGATGGCGGGTGCCTAAAATCCCACCCACTTGAGGGGCTGAGGCATGGGAACCACTTGAACCCGGGAGATGGAGGCTGCAATGAGCCAAGATTGTGCCACTCACTCCAGCCCTGGCAACAGAGTGAGACTCTGTTTCAAAAAACAAAATTGTGAAAACTCTATAGGTGTTTCAATGAATAATGTTTTAAATTGGTCTTTGAACTCAGTTCCAGGGGGGTATCAGGTATTTTCTGTTCTCTCTTCTTTTTTTTTTAGACAAAGTTTCATTCTTCTCGCCCAGGCTGGAGTGCAATGGTACGATCCTGGTTCACCACAACCTCCATCTCCTGGGTTCAAGCAAATCTCCTGCTTCAGCCTTCCAAGTATGTGGGATTACAGGCATGTGCCACCATGTCTGGCTAATTTTGTATTTTTTTTTTAATTGCATTTTAGGTTTTGGCATACATGTGAAGATTTTAACTAGCTTAATTATTCCACATTATATTCATAAATTACAATATCACTTTGTACCCCATAAACATACAACTATAATTTACCAGTTTACAGTTTAAAAAATTAAAAAAAAAAAAAACAATGTTAAACTGGGTAGTTCAAAAGCTGAGAAAAGTTCACGGATTTTGCAATTTCCAGACCACTGATAACTATCATCAGTAAACTGCTAGGTACTGCAGACTGAAGTCAGACCTCAAGTCACCGGACTTTCCATGCTGCATTTTCCCATGTACCATGCAGGTGCTGACGTGTTTGCTCCTCTACCGTTTCAGAATGTGCTCACAGGAGAAGTCAGGAAATAGGGAGGGAGGGAGGGAAGGAGGGAAGAAAAGAGGAAGGGGAGGAGCAAAGGAAGGAGGGAGGAAAGGAAGGAGGAAAAGAGGAAGGGGGCACAGGAGGCTAGGAGAGGAGGAGGAAAGAAATAAGGAAGGGAGGCCAGGCATGGAGGCTCACGCCTGTAATCCCAGCACTTTGGGAGGCTGAGACGGGCAGATCACGAGGTCAAGAAATCGAGACCATCCTGGCCAACATAGTGAAACCCCGTCTCTACTAAAAATACAAAGAAATTAGCCGGGTGTGGTGGTGCATGCCTGTAGTGCCGGCTACTCGGGAGGCTGAGGCAGGAGAATTGCTTGAACGTGGGAGGTGGAGGTTGCGGTGAGCCATGACTGCGCCACTGCACTCCAGCCTGGCGACGGAGCAAGACTCTGTTTAAAAAAAAAAGGAAAAAGAAACAAGGGAGGGAGGGAGTAAGGCTTAAACCTGCATTTGCATAGGGCTGACACCACCAGTGGTCCATAGCCCCTAAGGGTGCAAAGGGAGAGGGACCAGCTGCTGTTAGTCTCCCGCCTTTCCCGTGGGAACTGAAAATCAGACTACTAATGCTGGTTAAGCTCTGTCAACAGGGAAACATAACGCATTTTTCTAAATGAAGAAATAAATCTACAAAGAAGCAAAGCAAGTCAAGGTAGAAACCTGTGGTCTGGAGGGGGGAAAAATCAGCACTTCCCTGTCTCCCTACTTTTCTTCTTCACCAATGAGTCATGATCAAGACAAGATATTCCACCTCCAAAGAGATGGAATGAAGGTCATGGAGGCTGCCAAGGCTGCATTCTCCAGAGTTCAGACTTTCCAAGAGATCAAAGTGTCAGCGGAGATGGGCGTGTGGCTCTCTGTTCTCATCTTCCACTAAGGAGGCTGGTGACAACATGGCACAGCCAGAGGGCTGACCCCTTGGAAACGCTAAGCCATTCCTTTTTAAATGTTTTCCTCCTCCTCCTCTCTCCTCTCTCTTATCCAGACCCAGTCTAAGGTACAATAATTACTTGTGGCTTAGATCAGCTCTGCTTCAGACTTTTGGGAAAATGTATAGCCTTTTTTTGCTAATAAAAAATGACTTTTGCCTCTTCTACTTATTTAGCTGATACACAACTACTTGAAAGGGCAAGGTAAGCTTTCTTACATGAACGTATCAACACCGAAGACTGAAGTTTAAACACTGAGGTAAATGTACAGGGAAAGCCAAAGCCACCTTTGCCTCCAGGCTAGTAGGTAGGTATAGGAAATAGAGGAACATGTACCTCAGCGTAATGAAAAGGGCGTCTGCGCCCTGCACGCCTGTCATCTAAGATGCTGCTGGGATGCGTCTGGGGCAGTGTCCTAGTGCTTCCCCAATCTCTTGTCAAATGCTACCACAGTAATTTAATATTCCATCCCAACATCTCTAAAAGAAACCAAAATTCATTAATTCAAAGAACCCAAGAATTATTCTGCATTAATTATAACCAACTCCTAAAAAAATCCAAGACCTATTTTGTATTAATCATAAGCAAATCCCTAAAGGAGTCTCTCTATAAGTTATTTTCAAGTGTTTAATGTTCTGAAAATATTAATATACATGAACCGTTCCAACTCCAATCACTGTGTCCTTATTATTAGTTTCTCACAATCTGTGGGAGTGAGAGCTAATATAAGCATATACTTCGAATTTCCAAGCTTTAGAAAGTGCTTTATATTTCATCTTTAATGATTTGAAAATACAACACTCTTAAATGAAATACAACCTTCCTACATAGAGGCTTTCTTCTGGGTAATGTTACGCTTACATTATGCAGACCTGTGGTCACTAACAATAGGGTTCTTTAAAATCAACTGAAACACACTATCTGGAAAAGATGTTTAAAAGTATTTGTAAATTCAATGTGGGGACATCATTCTTTCCCCAATTGATCAATGCTTAACCACTAAAACCAGAAGTCACATTAAATCACGTAAGTTAAAGTTCGTTTTTAAACTGAAGAACTTGGAGGGTGAAAGGGGCAATGCTGTCCTGGACGCACTGACAGGTTACAAATGGAAGCATCTGTCAACTCTGGGGTCCTGAGCCACGGAGCACCCAAGGGCATGCAGTCTCTTCCGGCCAAAGGTTAACAGGCAGCCACTCACCTACAGGGTGGTCCCACATGACGGTATGACCAAACATCTCTGCGGTTAGACATTTCTGAGCCATCTCAGTGTAGGGTCTGCCTCTGCTATTTCAGCCCTGTTACGCATGGGTCTACCATGTCACCTAGGTTGGCATTAGTGACCACATAGGTGTCTACACTGTGCTTGTCACCAGGCCAGTACCTCTCCCCAGCTCTGGTCCTCCTCCGGCATTTGTACTCCTAACTCCGCAGTCCCTTTGGACTAGAGCTTTCGGTTTGGCTCCTTTACCTGAAATCCTCACCCTCACCCATGGGTCCAAGCTCCAGGGCTCATCGGAGTTTGCCCTTTCCGAGTCCGGTGGTGGGGGGGGACATCAAACACGTTTAGCTCCATGACTGTGACTAGCTAATTCACAATTCTGGGCTTTACTGAAAAGTAACCCATCAGACTCTATAATCTGGAAGAGCCCTGATGAATCACACACTGAGACGTCTCAAATATGACAGAAGCTAATGTTTCAACAAAACGTTCTCTTTCAAAAATCCAGAGAGACTCTGTATTCATTACTTTCATTCTGAATTACTTTCCCAGGAAAACTTTGTATATGAGAGTATCTGAAACTGGCCCCGCCCCCTTCTGAGCCCACAATGGTCTCTGGGTCCTCCTATGATTGGCATAGACCTTTGTGTCGAATTATTCCAAGCATATAATTTATTCCGGTAGCCTGTCCCAGGGGGCTACCATGCCCTTTTCTGGTTTAGGCAAAAATCCTGAATTTTGCTGCATGGCCAAAAAGAAGTCCAAGTTACATAATGAGAATGAAAAGTTTTGGATAGAATGAACTCCATTATAAAATCCCTGAAAGAAGTTTAACACTTAAGGGATTTCTGCACTGAAGAGACACTCATTTTGACTACTCAGAGACAGCTCAAGTGGCTTAGGATTAATTTAAACAAATATACCTGGAGGCATTTTTGTGAAAATACGGCAAGTAGGAGTGGCCACTAATCTCATACTCAAAACGTATGATACGATGTTATTTACGGCTAATTCAAAAACTAAATTCTGTTAACTGAAATGCATATAAACTTACTGTCCAATTATCTCAGGTAATAAGATGGCTAAGGAACAACTGATCATATATTCCAATGCCCAGGAAACGCTGGGGAGAGAGAGTAGAGTGAAGGTGTAGAGAAGAAAATCCTCCTGGAGTGGGGAGATCCTTCATCAGCAACACAGCCCTGGGCCTACCCCACAAAGCCTGAAAGCCTTATCAATTCAATTTCAACTATATTTCAGCATGTGCTCAATGAAGAAGAGATTTTTGCAAGCTGGGCAATGAGCTGCACATCCTCCAGAGCCCGACACCTCAGAAAATCTTCAGCCCTTCTTTCTCTGCCCCTGTCATCTACCTCTGAGATGGTAAGTAAATATTCAGGAGAAAAGCAGCATCACTCTTTTATTCACTGGCTCATCCGCAATACGCTAAGCATTTGTAAAGTAACTTTCACAATGCTGGGCTAAAGCAATTACAAAAAAACGTAAGGAATAGTCCCTACACAGCACATATAAATTACTGGAATATGAACTGGAGCACAGGATAAAGCACAAGTTGGAGAAGATGATGATCAACGGGAAGGCAGGGAAAGCTCTTGTGGGAAGGAGGAACGTGAAGTGGACTTTGCAGGTGCTGGGATTGGACAGGTAGAATGCGAGAAGAAAGGCAAGCCAGGCTTGGTCAGTAAACAATGAGAGGCTCGCAGTTGGGATTTGAACTTGCTGTGTTCAGGCAGTTGTGGGACGGCTAGCAGCCAGGGCCTGTGAAAAACAGCTGTGAGAGGCAGGGCAGAAGGGCAGAGAGACGTGGTGTGCAGATTCTACGACCCCTAAAGGACAGGAGACACTAGACTTTATCCTGCAGGCAATGCAATGTGGCGACAATTTCTCCCACTGTGTTTTAAATTATAAAAGCAATATATATTCTTTATAGACAAATTCCTAAGTTTTCCTTATCATACTCTACAAAAATTCAGATAATACTAATGTGTATATTTGCATATAAAAGTATTATACAGACAATGAAAACTTCATGGACGTCCCATTTCCTCAAAATGCACCATATGTACAAGTTTGCTATAGTGTCTAAGTATATGAAATACTTGCAAATACAAAGACATATTACACATGGGATATATTCTCTCACTTACTTTTTTCACTGAAGAATACAGCTGACGCCTGAACAACATGGGTTTGAACTACACCCACTTGAATGCAGATTTTCTTCTGCCTCTGCCACCCGAGACAGCAAAACCAACCCCTCCTCTCTCTTCCCGGGCCTCCTCGGTCTCCTCAGTGGAAAAACAAAAATGAAAGACCTGTATGATGATCTGCTTCTACTTAACGAATATATCTTCTCTTCCTTGTGATTTTCTTAATAATGTTTTTCGGTAGCTTTATTGTACTGCATTCCCCAGTTCTAGTGAAGAACATAGCATATGTATTAGTTCCTTCTCACACTGCCAATAAGACAGACCCAAGACTGGGTAATTTATAAAGGAAGGAGGTTTGATTCACTCATACTTCCACAAGGCTGGGGTGGCCTCAGGACACATACAATCATGGTAAAAGAGGAAGCAAACACATCCTTCTTCACACGGCAGCAGCAAGACCTGCAGAGTGAAGGGGGTAAGGCCTCGTACAAAACCGTCAGATCTCGTGAAAACTCACTATTGTGAGCACAGCCTGGAGATAACCGCCCCCATGATTCAATTACCTCCCACCAGGTCCCTCCCGCGACATGTGGGGATTATGGGAGCTACAGTTTAAGATGAGATTTGGGTGGGGACACAGCCAAACTGTATCAGTGCGTAATACATAAAACAGACAAAATGTATGCTAATCGACAGCTTTATATTGTCGGTAAGGCTTCCAGTCAACAGCAGGCTGTGAGTAGTTAGGTTTTTGGGTGGTCAAGAGTGACATGAAGGCATTTTCCATGTGGGGTGCTGGCACGCCTAACCACCACAGTGTTCAGGGGTCAACTCTGAATGAGACATATTACCACATTTTTAACACATAACTCATTGTTTTAATTTAAACTGCAGGGTCCTGTTCTAAAAATACGAACCCTTAGTATCATTAACAATGCCTAGGCAGAGAAACAGTGAAGCTCAGGTGTTGGAGGCATGTGAACCAGACTGACTCCATCTTGAATAGGGTAAGGCAAGGCTGAAATCGACTGGGCTGCATTCCCAGGAGGACAGGTGTGGATCTTTTAGGTTAAGGAAACAGATTAATAACATGCTACTAAACAGACCTAGACGTAGGTCCTGATATCCTAGTGCCTTGAGAACAAAAGCATTTTTAATTTTGCTTTAAAGATAACGTTGATTTTTGCAAAATAATTAAGAACACTAATCCTTTATCACAAACCCTCGTAGTAGAGCACATGTCCCTGTGATTTTCTGTTGTTGTTATGCTATAGACAAACAAGCATCGTACCTAGGGTGGTGTGGTCTTCCTCTTACCTTTGGGAATGTCCTACTCTGTGTGTGGAGTAGCTATTCTTTGGCCATTTTACTTTTCTTTTTTTTTTTTTTTTTTTTTTTTGAGACAGAGTCTTGCCCTGTCACCCAGGGTGAAGTGCAGTGGCGTGATCTTGGCTCACCACAACCTCCACCTTCCAGGTGCAAGTGATTCTCCTCTCTCAGCCTCTACAGCAGCTGGGACTACAGGCACACGCCACCACGCCAAGCTAATTAAAAAAAAATTTTTTTTCCTGGTTATCTTTAGTAGAGATGGGCTTTCACCATGTTGGCCAGGCTGGTCTTGAACTCCTGACCTTGTGACCTGCTCACCTCGCCACTTTACTTAACAAATGTGCTTTCACTTTGCATTGCGGACTCGTCCCAAATTCTTTTTTGTGTGAGATCCAAGAATCCTCTTTTGAGGTCTGGGTCAGGGCCCCTTTCCAGTAACACGGTTACCACCTAATTACTGCACAGCAGGCATTCTGCACAAGGGCACTGGCTTCCAGGCCACAGCCAGAAAAGGGCAAGGAAGGAGAAAACGGCATCTGAGAAACGCGTTTTAACATTTGAAAGCGACATCTTATTTCAAGGACAGTGGAGCCAGAAACTGGGTTACAAGTATAAAAAAGCAAGCTGTCGCCAGAGAGGAGGAACTTGGGGGCAAGGGGCTTCAGGCGCCACGTTTGGGTACTCAGTTCCAGCTGTACCTGGGACATAAAAATGGTTCTTGCCTAAATGAAGACATTCTCCTTTTCACTTGGCTACGGTGAGTTGAGTTTCTGCTATGAGCAGCTAAGAGTCCTAAGCGACACAAGGACTGGAAGTTTTGTTTTTTAAATCTTCTAGATTAGCAGTCTCCAGTTGTCAAAAGTCAAGTTACTTTCTTGACTTCGTACATTTTCCTTCCTGTTCCCTTTCTTTCTGTTTGTTCAGAGTTAGAAGTCTTACAGCAGTCCCAGGCTACCTTCCTCTCTCTGCAGAGACAAGTACTTTCAATTCATTTTTTAAAAATATTTAGGTCACAGAGAGCTTTTCATAGTTTATTTTGTTGTTTTGTTCAGATTTGTTGTTGTTTTTTAATTTTTGTGAGTATGTAATAGGTGTAAGGTGTATATCTTTATAAGGGATATGAGATATTTTTGTACAGGCACATGATATGTAACAATCACATCACGGTGAAAGGGGTCGCCATCACCTCAAGCATTTATCCTTTGTGTTTCCGACTCACCTAATTATAGTCTTATTTATAAATGTACAATTAAATTAGTACTGACGACAGTCACCCTGGTGTGCTAGCCAATGCCAGATCTTATTCATTCTTCCTTTTTTTGTGCCTGTGAGCAGCCCCACTTTGGGCTTCCCTCCCACTACCCTTCCCAGTCTCTGGCAATAACAACATTCCACTCTAGCTCTGTCATTTCAACTGTTTGATTTTTAGCCTCCACAAATAAGTGAGAACATGTGAGGGTTCACTTATTTTACTTGATTATTTTATTTGCCTCCATTTCTTTAAATAACACGTTTGTTCTGCTACTTTAAGATTTTTTTAGTTTTAGGCATTATCTACTGACTTCCTAGCATGGAACATGCAGACGAAGCTCTTTCCCGTCCCCGTCTCATAGGCATACTATTTCCACCCCCACGCCTCCCGCATGGTTACCTCTTACTTTTGCTCAGATCGATGTTCCGTGATTTGCTATGATTGTATAAACACTATTCCCAAGTAAATAAAATGGAAAATAAGGATTATCCTTTCCTGAGCAACGTTCTGTTTTCCCTTAATAGTTTAGAATACTCAATTCTCATTTAAATGACGTTTTGAGAGTGTGATAAGCTGAATCATGCTCCCCTGCCCCACCCAAGGACATCCACATCCAAATCCCTGGACCCTGTGAATATAATCTTACATGGCAAAGCGGACTTCGCAAATGTGATTAAGCTAAGAATCCTGAGACAGGAGATTTGCCTGTAATATCCAAGTGGGCCCATTAGAATCACAAGGATCCTCATGAGAGGGAGGCAGGAGGCCAGGCTGAAGAGCAGGAGAAGCAAGAACCTGAAGTGGTGCAGGGAGGGGACCAGGAGCCACAGAACGCAGAGGGCCCCTGAAGGTATTCAGCTTGGTTTTTCAAGGCAAGGAAACAGAAGCCCCCGAAGGAATGATGCCCTGAGAATATCTTGACTTTGGACTTCTGACCTCCAGAAGCTTGTGGCTTTTCTACTATGTCAATAGGAAACTAACATAAGAAGGGAGCAAAAGTCATTTCTTTAGCCTAGTCTGCTGTCTTTTCCAAGAAGCTTTCAGCCACTGTTCCTAGTAATGAGTGCACTTCTGAGTGAGAATCAGGTGATGCACCAAGAATTTAGAGAATCCAATTTGATATCAATATCAATAAATACAGGGTGTCTCCAATGTTTATCAAATACATTTATCAAGTAAATATTGGACACACCCTATATGTAGTACATTGTTCTGTGGGAAAAGTTTATAAATCGGCTCATTTTTGGTCTGCCAAAATGGGATGAAAACTGTATTGTTCAAATTGTAACAGAGAAAACCCACTGGACTGGGAGCCTGGAGACGTACATCCTGCTCTGAGCACTGACACATCTGAGTGACCTTTTCACCAAGGCTTCATTTCCTCATCTGAAAATGGAGAAGGAGCACCATGTGCTATCTAAGGTTTCTTTCAGCTTTGCTACTTTCTGAGTGAGACTGTGGTAAATGAGTATTATTTACCTCCAAACCTGTTAAAGCTCTACACAAAATTATTTCCATAAATTTTCAATAAAGATGTATGATAACAAACTGACAATCATTTGTAAGTCGATATTCTGAAGCTAAATATCAGACACTGGAATAACCTAGAGTAAAGCGGCAGCAATAACAGCAAACAGCTTCACAGGTGAAATGGAGTCAGGAGGTCAGGTGACTTCACCGAGGCCATGCGGCTCCACGGTCTGTGCTATTACCCATTTTGCAAGACTGCTTTCCTGTAACTACAATGACAGAAAAAGGGAAAAGGAGGAAAATAAGATCATCTGGCAAGTTTAAAGAGTGAGTGCAAGAAACAAACAAAAACCCAGAAGTGTTTTAAAAGGTGTAGCTGGGAACAGAGAAGAGTCAGAAAGGAAAGGGGAGGGCTTCGGATGGGAAGCTGAAGGTCTCCCCCGACTACAGAAACGCAAAGGGCTACAAAATAACTAAATAAGAAGCAACAGGAAATTGTCACAGCAGCAAGAAATTCCACCTTGAAAACAAATCTGCTTTGTTAAAATCTCATTTTGCAGAAGTTATTTCAGCATTTGTATAGAGCAGGGCAGTCTGTTATCCCACGACAATCTTCTACTTCAGCGGCATCTTTCTGCCATAGCTAATTAACAGCTGCCACTCAGAGTGAGTCCATTCCAGCTGATGTTGCAGGAGGTGTGCAGCAGTATTCAACATTCAACACCAGTGCTGTCAAGTAAATGACAACAATCAGCAGGGAGCGCGCTTCATTTTCAGCCTTCTGGGGGAGAAAATAAATTCTAAGAAGAATTGATATGCAGCTTTTACATATCAAATCTCTAAAAAATTGAAGTCACACCGAAATCAATTCAAGTTGTAAGCGGACTTCTAAATGCTCACTTTTAAATATGGATGTAAAAAATAAAGCTGACAGACATAACCATAAAGCAAAATAAATAAGGAAACGTGGTTAAAAGCCAAAGACCATGATGTTCATTCTTTACCTCCTTGCACTTGATCTCTGGATGGCTCTAAACACATCTGACCTTTTGAAAATGCTGCTGTTCCTTAGTTTGCTGGACCCCTCACTCTTCCGGGTTTCCTCCCTCAGCATTCCTTTCTGGTTTCCCAGAGCTCTCTTCCCTTTACCCCATGACCCAGTGTGTGCACTTATCTAACGAGTACCTGTCTTTCTACTACACCACACATTCCACAGGGGAGGACACACACCAGCTCGGGCTGTCACTACATCACCTGGCCTTGCACAGCCCCCAGCTCACAGTGGGTGCTCAAGAAACATGTGCAGAGTAACTGACATTAAAACACAAGCAAAGAAGGCTTCCTTCTAGAAATCTGCTGCCAATGAATCATTAGAAAACCGTTAATGAACATTAAAGTGTGCAGAAATAAATGAAGGTCACCCAAATGAGAACAACAGGAGCTACTGGGAGGTGTGTATGGTAAGGGAGTTGGCCTCATTTACATCTGATGGAGACTCAAAGGCGGGCCGGGGAGTGGGAGAGTTTTATCGTGAAGAGACTGAAGGGTGTCAGGTAAGCACTGGCTGGATGTTGTTGGCACGGGGAGGCTGCATGGAGGTGGAAGGCCTAACAGAAGGAGGGCACTGGTGCTCTTTGTATGGGGAGCATTTTTGTCTGTGGTTGGTCCCGAGTTGGAAGTAGGGGCGAAAATCAGAGAAGCTAGTAGTCACTTAGCAACTTGGGCCAATTTCTGCAGAGGCTGTGGGTTAGCCTTCCGGACTAATTGCTGCAGAGGCTGTGTATCAAGTGTTCTCTTTCCATACACGACCTGGCCATTGACCATCTGTATATACAATCTCAAGGGAAACACTAGAAGCACATCCATTCAAGTCAGGAAACAAGACCAGGAGGCCTACTCTCCCAGTTTTTACTCGGATTTGGTTAGGAAATCTAGCCAAAGCAATAAAGAATGGAAACAAGCTGAAAATACCAGAAACAAGTAAAATTATCATCAATTATAGAGAAAGTGGTTGAGAACCTAGAGGAAATGAGAAGAAACCATTACTAATCAGCATGTAAAGTTTTCTTTAATATCGGAAATATCCAGAAAAAATATATAATTAAAAAATTTCTTTCAGAACTAAACTACTACTTAAGCTATTTCTTAGGAATCAATTTGATCAGAAATGTGAGACCTATGTAAAGAAGAATCTAACACATTATGTAAAGATATGAAAGGAAAACTGAGTAAAATGGAAAGATACAAGACCTTCATTTAAAAGTATCTGTAAAGACACAAATACAATCCGAATTGGCATATAATTAATATTGGTGATCAAAATTGTACTGAGATTTTTGAGGAACATAACAAAGTTATGTGTTAAAGTTGATATTAAAGTTCATTGAAAAGATAAATGCACAAGAACAGTGGGATAAGAGAATTAAGTACTTGCCCTATTAAACATCAAAATATATTCCAATATTACCATAATTAAGATATTCTGATTCCAATACGGGAATTAAGAGCTGTACCAATGGGACAACACAGGAAGTCTAGATGTAGACAACAGGAGTCTGATGTGTAGACATATGAATTCTTGTATAAACAGGGATTTCAAATTCTATAAAGAATAAGTAATTATGGTATAACTGTTTAACCATGAACAAAAGTAAGGCTAAATCTCTACACTTCATATCTTCATATCATTCATAGAAACAAATCCTAGCCAGATTAAGCTTCTAAATATAAAAACAATCTCTCGGCCAGGCGCGGTGGCTCAAGCCTGTAATCCCAGCACTTTGGGAGGCCGAGGCCAGTGGATCACGAGGTCAAGAGATCGAGACCATCCTGGTCAACATGGTGAAACCCCGTCTCTACTAAAAATACAAAAAATCAGCTGGGCATGGTGGCACGTGCCTGTAATCCCAGCTACTCAGGAGGCTGAGGCAGGAGAATTGCCTGAACCCAGGAGGCGGAGGTTGCGGTGAGCCGAGATCGTGCCATTGCACTCCAGCCTGGGTAACAAGAGCGAAACTCCGTCTCAAAAAAATAAAAAAAGATAAAAACAATCTCTCAAGTGGGAAAGGTTACCAGAAGGCATAACAGAAAACATTGATAAATTTGACAACAAAAAAGTCTGTAATTGCTACATGACAAAAGTCTCAATAAAGTTAACATATATTTTTAACAAAAATTACAAACGTGTAAATATCCCTAATATAAAAAATCTTTTTCTAGTGATTCTTACAAATCACCAAGAAAAAGACAAATACCCTAGTTGCTCATGAGCAGAGAATGAGGGACAGCTATTTACCAAAGAAATACAAATGATCAATAATTCTGTGAAGAGTGCTCAACTTCACTACTCGGAAGGGGAAGGAAATAATGAGATTAGAAACCATGATAAAAGATGAAATAGAACCACATGCAAGTCATAGAATGGCAGCTATGACAAAATATGGAGAGCCAAGTCAGAGAACAATACATATAGAATAATCCAATTTGAGTTTCTAGCACATACAGATATTGAGAGTAACCTTTCAATGGAACACTTCCTCCTTTCAAGCACCGTGCTATTTTACACACAGTGTATTTACACACATTATCACATCCTCTGCAGTCACTCAGTTATTATTCCCATCATGCTGCAGAGGAGAAAGTGGAGCCCGTCCAGAGAGTCGGAAATTAGGCACGAACCCAGTCAAGCCAACTCCAGACCCGGATTCTTCCTCATCACCTAGTTCTGCTTGGTAAGCTCTATACACACGCCTAACCCAGATCATCTCTGGGAGTGAGTTCACTTTTAACTTCATACGCTTCGGCATTATTTGAATTTTTTATCATGAATATGTATTACTTTTGTGATTGGAAAAGATACAGATATTTAACATCTTGCCAAGAATTAAAAAGAAGGATTCACAGTTCTTCTGCATTTTAAATGGTGGCCTGAAACTCACCAGTTTGCTAGCAGTGAGTGAGGCTTCTCTTCAGGGTCCAGTTTGTACCCCTGTAACACCAAGTGAAACTCTTGCCGCATTCTGACACTTCGGTAACGTTTGCTCCATTTTGAAGAAAGTTTCAAGTGTCTTAGCTATGAGAAAGCTTGACACCAAGAAAAATACCACTCGGCCCCTTGTGGGACATTAAAGTGCTGGCTTTGCTTGCCTAAATGGGGTGACTTTGGCACAGGGGCACGATGTGAAAATCGAGGATATAAAAAAATAAAGCCGAGAAAATGGCACACTCCAGCCACCCTTCCTGAAGGTCTCGGAGTACGAGGGACTCCTTCCTTCTCAGGAGCCCCTCCTGGTCAGCACCCATCCCACTGAGGCTCTATCTCAGTCCCTTCTGCCTCCTGCAAACCCCCACCCCGACCCCCAGTTCATCCACTTTCATCTCCCCCTTTCATCTGTCTTTTCTCAAATATGCCAATTTCTCAATTCCCAAGGAAACCTTCAACTGGTGCTCCCTGAAAATTCCATCCTATCCTTCTTTAACTGACAACATCAATATGTTTTATTTCTATTTTTCCTATTAAAGTCATGATTTGAACTTTCAAAAGATAATTTACTGACAAACACTTCAGCAGCAGATCATCTATTCTCTGCACTGGCTTATTTTGCACTGCCCTGGTGGGTTTCCAGTGGCTCATCACTAGCTGACTTGCAATATAATCCTTTACCAGGTACAGTGGGAAGGTGATGAGGTCTTCAGAAGACTCAAAGTATTCAACAGAGGGCAGGGTGTGATCTAACTCATGCTTTCCTTCTCTTACTTGGCCCAGTGCCTCACAATCCTCATGTAAGGAAGCCAAATCCTACTAACAGTGCAATGAGCCAAAGAGCAGCATCCTCCCCTTCCTGGCACACTCTTTTCTGCCCATGACCCCCACCTAGGTGGGAATAGATGCTTTCTCCCTAACCTTCATCTGTCTAGACACTATCCGCAAAGTCCTTGCCTGTACAGGAAATGTAGCTACTTTGTAATTTTTTCCAACGAAGTCAGCACTAACACACTCTAAGATTTAGTAAACACAAGTTCTCCTGTGGATTCAAATCATCCCATTCCAGGAAAACTGCCCCCAGATGTCACCTCCTATCAGTCTTGGCTAGTAAAACTCTAGTTACTAGATTCTAAACATCATAAAGCCTAAAACACTAATATTAATATTAATACACACAGGGTGTGACTAGGATTATTCTCACATAGGAATTTTTTCTTTCCAAACTTTTACCTGATTCAGAGGATAGGACTCTCAAACTGACATCTTCAGGAACAGTCGAAAGGCATGAAGACGTTTCCTGTCGCTGTGATTTGAAACCTTGGTGGCAATGCTATCTTCTCCCACCCAACCCGTAGCTGTTACTCAGTCCTGACTGTGCCCCTTCTGCTGTGTCTCTGAAATGATTCTGTACGTTACAGCTCCTTTCCTGTTCCAGTTCTGGTGTTCATCACTACGTATGTCACTGCTTCAGCTCTCTACCAGTTCCCTCTGCCTCTGATCTCCAGCACATGATTGGGGCAGCCTCACGGTGCTTAACATCACTGACATAATAGAAAGTCCCTCCACTGATGAGGAGGCTGAGCAACGAGCCATCCCTTACCTGACCATTCTGAGTCCAGCCCAGCATTCAAGGCCCTCCACATTCCAGCTCCGCACATACCACACTTCCAGACAGAATGTATGTTCACAGCTGACTGCGGTCTCACCCTTCGCTCCTGCCTTTGCCCTGCTCCCGCTGTTCTTTTCAGCTGACGTGGTCTTGCCTTCTTACATGACTGACAGCCTCTGCTGCCCTCAAGGTCCACAATCCTCTGCTCGCTGTTTCCTTCTTTGAGCGCTTCTGTTCATGCTACTCATTTCTGCATCACCACCACATACTGCTTTTTATCCTTTCGCATTAAATGTTTCCCAAGTTTCTCAAAGAATGGAACTCAAATGGAAGGAAAAACACATTTTGGGACTATCAAAGGTATTCACTAAATAATTTCTGAATGACTCGATCAACAAGTAAATTAACTGGGATGAGAGAGACCACAATATAAGACTGCCAGTGTGTAAGGACAGGACCTGCATCCTTGGCATCATTACACCCAGATATGCTCTCAGTAGCTGATGCCAGTCAGTGCCCAATACATGTCTGTGTAAGAAAAACAGGATTTGTTGCAAAAAGAAAAAACAAATCAGTGAAAGAGAGTAATAACATAGAAAACCGAAGATCCAATTTACAAGAGCAAGGAAAAGATGAGGTGACTGAGAATACATTTAACAAGAACTGTCCAAGGCCTACTGACGAAATACTTAAAACAATATTGAGGGGCACAGAAGCAGGCAGACTGAAACAAACTGCCAGACCACGTTTTTGAATAGGAAAGCTCAATTTCTAAAACATGTCAATTCTTCCTAATCTATTAATTCAAAGTAACTGCAATAAAAATAAGTAGTCAATATGTTTCTCCATCTATAGAAGGTAATTACCAAGTTGTTTTGGAAAAAAATAAAAAGAAAACTGCCAAAGATGGAAACATAACTGGAAGCAAAAACAACCACAACATATCTCAATATATAACAATAGTACAAAAATTAAGATAGTTTGGCACTGCTACATAGGCAGACAAATCAAAGAGAAAAAGTGAAGAGGCCTAAAATCTACAAAAAAATATGTAGAAATTAAGTATAAAAATATGGCATTTCAGATCAGTGGAGAAAAGGTGAAATATTCAGTTAACAGCATCAGTACTGCTGAGCAGTCACAAAATAAGTCCTCCTCCCACAACTCCTAACACAACGCATTCCAGGTGGCCCAATGATTTGATAAACTGAATCCATAAAATTAACAGGAAAAAAGAGAATTCTGAAAATTCCGAGTTGAGAAAGCATCCATAATATAACACAAAAGCCAGAAGCCATCAAAGATTTATAAGTAATACTTATTAAAATATTGTATTTCTGTAGTGAAATACAACACTAACAAAATCAAAAATCAAACAATAAAGTGGTAAATATTTGTAAACATATCAAATTTGGAAACACACCAAATAAGTGAAAAAGAGGTCAATTTTCACTTCATTTAAAAAAAAAAAAAAAATACTGACAAACCAATAAGAAAATACTAAAAAGTGTAGAATGAACAAAAAGAAGGAAATATAAATCACTCTTAAATAAATGAATAAATGCTCATAAGTAAACTTCAAACTAAAATCACAATGAGAAAGACTCAAGACTGATAATCCGACAATGTTGATACAACTAGTACCAAACTAGTCCTGTCATAAACGTTAAGCCCACAAAAACATACACGAGGCAACTGCATTCCAAATGTTAGATAAAAGAAGTCTAAGACTCTGATTCGTGAGAGGAAAAACACGTACGATGAATGAGCCCCATAACTACCCTGGCACTCTGTCTGGAAGAATTTTCTAGACTAAGACACACGGTGACAGGGTTCAAGGAGAGGGAGTAGTCTTCCTTTGCTTGAGAGAGGGAAGAGCTTGGAGTTAGAGTTTGCTGAGGGAGGTAGAGTTTTCCTGGTAGAGTAAAATCCTCGATAAAA
Organism: Callithrix jacchus; assembly: GCF_049354715.1. NCBI lineage: Eukaryota > Metazoa > Chordata > Mammalia > Primates > Cebidae > Callithrix > Callithrix jacchus. The sequence goes on from NC_133518.1 coordinate 79,284,112, forward strand.
TACTGGCAAAATGAATCCAACAGCACATCAAAAAGCCTATCCATCACGATCAAGTTGATTCATGCCTGAGAGGCAAGGCTGGTTCAACATATGCAAATCTATAAATGTAATCCATCAGACAAACAGAACCAATGACATAATTATCTCAATAGATGCAGAGAAGGCCTTTGACAAAATACAACAGCCTTCATGTTTAAAAACTATCAATAAACTAGGTATTGATGGAATGTATATCAAAATAATGAGAGTTATTTATGACAAACCCACAGCCAACATCATACTGAATGGGAAAAACTGGAAGCATTCCCTTTGAAATCTGGCACTAGACAAGGATGCCCTCTCACCACTCCTATTCAATATAGCATTGGAAGTTCTAGACAGAGCAATCAGGCAAGAAAAAGAAATAAAGCATATTCAGTTAGGAAAAGGGGAAGTCAAATTGTCTCTATTTGCAGACGACATGATTGTATATTTAAAAGACCCCATCATCTCAGCCCCAAATCTCCTTAAGCTGATAAGCAACTTCAGCAAAGTCTCAGAATACAAAACCAATGTGCAGAAATCACAAGCATTCCTATACACCAGTAACAGACAAACAGAGAGTCAAATCATGAGTGAGCTCCCATTCACAACTGCTACAAAGAGAATAAAATACCTAGGAATACAACTAACGAAAGACATGAAGAACCTCTTCAAGGAGAACTACAACCACTGCTCAACGAACTAAGAGAGGATACAGATAGAAAAACATTCGACGCTCATGGTTAGAAAGAATCAGTATCATCAATTATAGATTCAGTGCTATCCCCAACAAGCTACCACTGACTTTCTTCACAGAATTAGAAAAAAACACCTTAAATTTTATATGGAACCTAAAAAGAGCCCATATAGCCATGACAATCCTAAGGAAAACAAAAACAAAAACAAAGCTGGAGGCATCACACTACCTGACTTCAAACTATATTACAAGGCTCCCTAATCAAAACAGCATGGTACTAGTACCAAAACAGAGATACAGACCAACAGAACAAAACAGAGGCCTCAGAAATAACACCACACATCTATATCCATCTGATCTTGGACAATCCTGACAAAAACAAACAATGGGGAAAGAATTCCCTATTTAACAAATAGTGTCAGGAAAATTGGCTAGCCATATGCAGAAAGCTGAAACTGGATACCTTCCTTACACTTTATACAAAAATTAACTCAACATGAATTATAGATTTAAACATAAGACCTAACACCATTAAAAACTCTAGAAGAAAACCTAAAGGACATAGGCATGGGAAAGGACTTCATGACTAAAACACCAAAAACGATGGCAACAAAAGCCAAAATAGACAAATGGGATCTAATTAAACTAAAGAGCTTCTGCACAGCAAAAGAAACTATCATTAGAGTGAACTGGCCACCAAAAGAACGGGAGAAAATGTTTGCAATCTACCCATCTGACAAAGGGCTAATATCCAAAATCTACAAAGAACTTAAACAAATTTAAAAGAAAAAAAAATCCATCAAAAAGTGGGTGAAGGATATGAACAGACACTTCTCAAAATAAGACCTTTACTCAGCCAACAAACATGAAACAAAAGCTAATCATCACTGGTCATTAGAGAAATGCAAATCAAAACCACAATGAGATACCATCTCACATCAGTTAGAATAGTGACCATTAAAAAAATCAGGAGACAATAGATGCTGGAGAGGATGTGGAGAAATAGGAATGCTTTTACACTGTTGGTAGGAGTGTAAATTAGTTCAACTATTGTGGAAGACAGTTCAACTATTGTGGTGATTCCTCAAGGATCTAGAACTAGAAATACCATTTGATGAAGCAATCCCATTACTGGGTATATATCCATAGGATTATAAATTGTTCTATTGTAAAGACACACATACACGTATGTTTACTGCAGCACTCTTCACAATAGCCAAGACTTGGAACCATCCCAAATACCCATCAGTGATAGACTGGATAAGACGTGGCACATGTACACCATGGAATACTATGCAGCCATAAAAAAGGATGTTCATGTCCTTTGCAGGGACATGGATGAAGTTGGAAACCATCATTCTCAGCAAACTGACACAAGAACAGAAAACCAACCACCACACATTCTCAGTCATAAGTGGTTGCTGAACAGTGAGAACACACGGACACAGGGAAGGGAACATCACACACTGGGGCCCTTGGGTTTGTGGGGGCTAGGGGAGAGATAATAGGGGGTGAGGGCATAGGGGAGGGACAGCATTAAGACAAATACCTAATGTAGACGACGGGGTGATGGATGCAGCAAACCACCATGGCACGTGTATACCTATGTAACAAACCTGCACGTTCTGCACATGTACCCCAGAACTGAAAGTATAAGAGAAAAAAATAACACATAAAGCAGAAACTGATATAATTAGACAGAAAACCCCATCCTAACTGGAGATTTTAACACTTCTCTTTCAGTCACAGAAGCAATGAAAAAAAAAAGCATATAGAAAATCAGCTATAGAAACTCTGAACAGCATTATCAAATATCCTGATGTCAATGATTTCTATAGACTCCTACAGCCACAGCTGCAGAATATACATTCTTTCCAAGTAGACATGAAACCTTCTCTAAGAGAAACCACATGCGAGGCCAAAATCAGTTTAGGAATTTTCAAAAACGGAAATGCTTAGAATGTGTTCATTCAACATAACTGAAAATAAATTAGAAATCAATACAATAAAGTATCTAGAAGAGCCCCAAGTGTTTGTAAATTAAGGAACAGGCTTCTAAAATACTCATGGGTCAAAGAAAAAATCTCAAGGGAAATTAGAAAATATTTCAAAATGAATGATCATGAAAATACAATAGAGCGTGGAGTTGTGTAACTCAAATACTAGAAATGAAGAAAGATTTAAAACCAATTCTATATATTCTCACCTAAGGAATCCAGGGAAAAAGAACCAATTAAGCCCAAAGTAAGTAGAAGAAATGAATTAATGAAGCTAAGAGCAGAAATCAATGAAATTGAAAATACAAACATTAGAGAGTTTATTCTTTTAAAGATTGATAAAAATCCCTAGCAACACTGAAAGAAAAAACCACAAATTGAAATACATTATTACTATTCTTCAATAAAAAGGAACAAAATACTGATATGCTACAAAGGGATAAATCTCAAAAATGCTGTGGTAAGTGTAAAAAAGCCAGATCCAAATAGCTAAATATTCTGATTCCATTTACATGAAATGTCTAGAAAAGACCAATTTACAGAGCACAAACATGAACCACGGGTCCGCCTCATTCATTCATGCCCTTGCCAATATTTGTATTGAGCTAGGCACTCTAGAACACTGGCTTCAAAAGCTTTGTAACTGATGGAAAGGCTTTTGCTAGAATAAGCTTATGAAGAGCCCCAGTATGCAACAGAGCATCTTTAGCTCTGTCGAAAGAAGAGAAGAGTGTCTTGCTTTTGATCTCCCCTGGGTAATCAAGAGTTGAACATAACAAACAAAAAATTATGAATTAAGTATTTGCAAAACCTCCAAAATACAACAGAATCCCAGTATTTCCTGGCAAAGTGGCAGCTTCTTTCCTATCTGTAGGGTGTTGAGGGCAGGATACCTCGGGCAAATTTTTACTGATTGGCACAAAACATATGGTGGGCTCACAGCCTGGGTTTAACCCACTGCAAAGTGAAAAGAGCGGGAGATTAAGCCTTCCCTTCTAGGTACAGTAGTGACATTTAAAGACTTTTTTTCTGTTGTCCAGTTTTACTTTTGACTTTGGCAAATAAATTAATGTAGTGAAATTTGAATGAATGTGTGAATTACATAAAGGCCTGCCAACTTTACGTTTAACAAAACGGAGCATCCCAGGGGCAAAAGACAACACGTGCATGGCACACGGGGGTTAAGAATGAGGTTGTCTGTGGCCAGAAAGTGCCCACGTGAAAGTCCTTCCTTAATGTGAGAGTTCTGATTAGTGACATTTAACTGTGTCTAATTTTGAATAAATTATATGCAGCTTAGCTATAAAACCATTCAGACTTTCTACTTCTTGAATAAAGTTTGGTTAGGCTATATCTAAGTTTATTTTTCTATGTTTTCAAATGTACTGGCATAGTATTTCCTCAGTATTCCTTTATTCTCTCTCCAGTTACTGCTCTAGCAATGTCATTTTCTCTTTTTCATTCTTAGTTCTGTTTATTTGCACTTTCTCTCCTTTTTCTCTTAAGGCTATCTCGAGTTTTTTTCTATTTTATTAGTCATCTCAAAGATCTATCAGTTGGCTTTGCTGATCTTCTCCATTAATGAACTGTTCTGCTTCATTAATTTCTGCTTTTTTCTTTATTATTTTCTTCTTTCTTTTTCCTTCAGGGGTTGTTTTTTTTCCTTCCTTTTTTAGCTTCCTAAATTGCAAGCCTAGCTCAGCTCATTAATTTTCATCTTAACTTTTTTTTTTCCTGGCACTGGTTCTCAACAGTGCAAAACCCTGGTTTTAAAAACTATCAATGCCAAGATCCCACTATTCAAAAATCTTTATTTCTTTGGTCTAAAGGGGGGCCAGGATGGGAGTTCTCCTAAGTTACCTTTTACCTGCTGTGATGACTAAAGGGAGCATGTGTATGGAGGGCAAGGAGAGGCCCACCTCAATAGTGGTAGGCAACCTGCCCTCAGGAATCAGGGCTGTGGAGTGAGGGTCTGCACGTCCCTAATAGCCCTCTGGCCAAACCCCTGGATCAAAGCCACGGTGGAATTCCCAGAAATGCTGGTGGCTATCCCAGAGACACAGCATCCTCACCTATACACTCACTGGATACCACGGAGGCCAATAGATAATACCAAGCACAGACAGCTCTGGAATGATCTAGAGACTGCAGCTGAACCCTGCAACCTCCAAACCCTGGAACTCGGGGCCAGCAGACAGTGCAGCCTCATGCCACTCATCTCAAGTCGGACCATGACAACCCCTCCTTCATGCACCTGGACTTTTTACTCTGCTTACCGCGTGCGATGGCACATTTTTGTTATAACTATGCTCTTGTACGCTTTCTGGTTTTTCGTGGATTAGTTTACACGTCTTTGTTTTTGCTTCTCCAGGAGGCCTTCACTGTTGTTGTGTTCTCCAGTAATCTAAAAGGTTTATATGTTGTTTTAAGGTCTATAGTTACTAACTGGCAAATCAGCACAGCTCAACATCAATAGACCTAAGGCGATACAAATCAAAACCACAGGAGATACCACCACACGGCCACTGGAATGGTTAAAATTAAGTAGATCGACAATTCCCAAGTGTTGGTGAGAATCTCAAACAACTGGACTTCACATGCTGCTGTTAAGAATGCCAAGTGGCACAACCACTTTGGAAAACTGAAAGGCAGTGTTTTAAAAATTAATTTTTTAAAATAGACAAAAATTGTATATATTTATAAGGTACAGTGCTTTGATGATTTGACGTATGTATATATTACAGAATAATTAGATTAAGCTAATTTACATAACCATCACTTCACATACATTTCTGTGGCCAGCAGAATTGCAATCTACTTTATTGGCAACTTCTAAGTATACAGCCATGACTGTCAACTGTAGTCGCCGTGCTGTACAACAGACCTCGCGAACTTACTCCTTCTAACTGAAACTTTGTGTCTTTTGACCAATATGTCCCAATCATCCCCAATCCCTGCACCTCACCCCACCCCACCCCAATTCCTGCCGCCACCATAACACCTGGTAACCACCGTTCTCCTCTTTGCTTCTGAGTTTGACTTTTCTGGATTATGCTTGTAAGTGAGACCATGTGGTATATTTCTCTTTCTGTGCCTGTCCTCCAGCTTCATCCGTGTTGCCACAAATGACAGGATCTCCTTCTTTTTAAAGGCTGAAGAGTATTCCATTGTGTACATACTCCATACTTCCTTTATCCATTCATCCAGTGATGGACATTGAAATTGATTCTATCCTAGCTACTGTGAATAACGCCGCGATAAATACGAGAATGCAGATGTATCTTGTGGCATATGAATTTCATTTCCATTGGATATATTTCCAGAAGTAGAACTGCTGGATGACATGGTAGTTCCATTTTTAAATTTTTGAGAAAATCATACTATTTTCCACAATGACTATATTAATTTACATTCCCACTAACAGCGTACCAGGGTTCTCTGTTTTCACATCTTTGCCAGCACTTGTTATCTGTTATCTTTTGAATAATAGAGACAGGCAGTTTCTTGTAAAAACACATTTATCATATAACCCAGCAGTCTCATATCTAGGTATTTGCTCAAGAAAAATGACAACAGACGTGAACAGAAAGACTCACATGTGAGGGTTCATATTATCTTATTCACAACACTAATATTAGGAACAACCCAAAAATGCCCATCAGCTGGGAAATGAATAAATGAAATACAGCCATACGACAGACTATTCAAAAGAAAAATACCATCGATACATGTGACAACATGAATGAATCTCAAAACCATTCTGTACTGTGAAAGAAGGCAGACACAAATGTTTACGTATTGTATGATTCCATTTATATAACATTTTTTTCAAAATTCAAAACTATGTAGTCGTTTAAAAAAAAAAGTGGTTGCCAGCAGATGGGAGGGTTGAAGGAATTCACTTCAAGGGACACAAGGAAACGGAGGTGATAAAAATGTTCCACATCTTGATTATGGTGGTAGCTTCACAAGGGTATACGCATCAAATTGGACATGCAAGTAGTGCATTTTATTGTTTGTAAATTATCTCAATAGACCTGGTTAAATGTACAAATAGCACCTATCCATCAATTGGTGTAAAAAAAATGCAATGCCCTTTGACACAGCAATACAACTATTGATAAATTAACCTAAGTGGGGGGAATCTTTAGATACGCTTTTCAACAGTTACAGAAATTCCAAAAGGTACTGGAATGGTAACCAATTCTCTGGTTGACAAGGAGGACAGAGAACATCTAGTCCCATACCTATGTGAAAAGGAATCCTACATATCTAAAGGACTAAATTAGAATTATGAGCGCGTGTCAGTTAAACTGAACTTCAGCCTTCTAGAAGAAAGTAAGGCTCTTCTCAGCAAACCAACATTTAATTTCAAAACTCACAGGAAACCTAGTCAGTGCACCAAAACGATCTCAGGAAGCTGGAAGGGTTGTGGCTACAAGGAGTGCACAGGCAAACAACAAACTCAACGACAGACCAACACTTAGTTGTTGACAAACTCAGCATGTGTAAAGCACTTCACACGTTATTCATACAAATAAGCATGACCCAGCTGTCCTTTATGCTATGGGCACACTGTGACCTAAAGCTGACCTACGAAACAGAAGGGGACACAGGTGTCAGTCTGCAGATGCCAGCTGTCAGTGTGAGCTCTGCAGGGCACCCCACCTTCTGCCAGAACTCCTTACTAGCATGAGGAAATCAGATTAAAAGTCTAAAGGCCCTGTACACTCCAAAATTCTCTGAGGAAAATTCCTGCTAATGTCAAAGGACATCTAAATTTTTAAGAAATCATTTATGTAGATCAGAAAATTGAAAAATATAAAAACACTGTTCTGAACTTGTTTAAAAACTAAATAATGATGCCTCTTTACATCTTTTCAGATTATATTTAAAAGTAGAACACATATGTAATTGGCATTTGGTATGTTTTCGTCTTTAAACAAAAACAAAATCTGATGATTAACACCTGACATTCTCAATGTCCTAAAATGAAATAAAACAATACTCTCTCTTTCTGAAAAACATCTAGATCTTACTCATGTATGTAAACATATTTTAATAGTAAGCAGCTGCCTTGAAAAGAGCTAGAACTGGAAATGTTAACTCTGGAATCTCAACATTTGAAACCAGTCATTTGAATCAATGCTTTGATTTCAGAAATAGAAAAGGCCATCTTGGTTGAATCAAAATATACAACACCAAAGCTAACAAAACAAAAACAGCCAAATTACCCTACAGAAATAGAGAAATACTAGGGTACTTTCTTTTGGGTCATTTAACTTCAAATTAAGCCTGGAGTATTTAGCTGGTCAGGTGGAGAATGCTCGTCCCTACACATTGGCATGACTCTCCCTCCCTCCTCCACGTCTCTGCTCAAACATCATCATGAAAAAAGACTTCCCAATCACCTCTAACAACCTTCATCTTGCATGTCCTACCCGCTAACTGTTCATGTCAACATCTGACATACTTTTACAAGTTATTTACTGTCCCTTCCCTAAAACATAAGATAGGGGAGGGGCTTATTTTATTTTTTTTTTTAGTCTTGCTCTGCCACCCAGGATGGAGTGCAGTGGTGCCATCTCAGCTCACTGCAACCTTCACCTCCTAGGTTCAAGCAATTTTCCTGCCTCAGCCTCCTGAGTACCTGAGATTACAGGCATGTGCCACCACACCTAGCTAATTTTTTTTAATTTTTAGTAGAGGTGGGGTTTCACCATGTTGGTCAGGCTGGTCTTAAACTCCTGACCTTGTGATCCACCCACCTCAGCCTCCCAAAGTGCTGGTATTACAGGCTTGAGCCACAGCACCCGGCCTGTTTGTTTTATACGTTGTTGTGACCAGTGCCTAGAAGAGCAGCTGGAATTAGTTCTCAACAAATATTTAAATAAATGAATATGTGAATGACTAAGTGAATGGAAATAAAAGCCATTTCTGTTATTCTGGACTATAATATGACTCAGGCTTGCAGACTGACATATGCAAATATGGAAGTGAAGAGCATAATTTTGAATCTCATTTTCCATCAATGTCTGATTACCTACTGCTTAAATGTGACAAGCTACAAAAGGGAGGAAAATCATTATTAGATCCCAACCTATCATCTATAACAATCTAAATACAAGTAATCATATGTTTAATTTTACATAATAGCTTTCAGATGGAAAAAAAAATCCATAGGCATAATGTTGTAAAAAATCTCCAGTGAATTTTGTACTATATCTGAACATATCCACATCCATCTATAGTTACACTTAGATCTCTCTATATAAACTGTAAACATGTATTTAGAAATAACATTTCATTTACAGATACATCATTTTCAATCTAATCAATAGTCATAACTTAAAACTCACTAGAGTTGTTGCTTTTTATGCATAAACACACACAGTGTCCCCTAAAGGGAAAGAATATATTCTTGATGACATCCATATACCAATATTAACTCTCAGTGTAGCTAAATAAGCATAACATCCCCATCTTACATATGAGGGGGTAGTTCAGACATGTGTGCTGGCTGGGTGTGCAGGGTCACCCCGCTATTAGGCAGCAGTGTCAAGTAACAGTCTGGTCTGATTGAATCTAGGATGCACGTACACCAACGGTAAGCTACTGTCTGCGTATATAAAGAGACATTTTCAGAAAGACTTTTTACTGATGTGTAGTAGACACAGAAAATGTGTACGTAACACAAGAAGCTCAGAGAACACCTGTGAAACTCATCATAGAAAGATCATCACCCAGGCACAAAGTCATCAGGTTATCTAAAGTCAAGACAAAGGACGGGATCTAAAGAGCTGTGAGGAAAACACCTCGGGTAACCCACGAAGGAAAAACCATCACAGGAACAGCAGAATTGCTGTGAGGAAAATACATCAGGTAACCCACGAAGGAAAAACCACCACAGAAACAGCAGATTCCTCAGCAGAAGGCCTACAAGCCAGACAGGACTGGGGTTCTGCTTTTAGCCTCCTTGAACAAAATAATTACCAGCCAACAATTTTGTATCCAACTAAACTAAGCTTCATAAATGAAGGAAAGATAAAGTCTTTTCCAGACAGACAAATGCTGAGAGAACTGGGCACTACCAATGGCATTATGAGAACTGCTAAAAGGAGCTCTAACTCAAAACAAATCCTCAAAATACACCAAAACAGAACCTCTTCAATGCATACGTTTCACAGGATCTATATAACAATAACACAATGAAAAAAACCCAAGGTATTCAGGCAACAAATAGCAAGATGAATAGAACAGTACCTCATATCTCAATACTAATGTTGAATGTAAGATGGCCTAAATGCACCACTTTAAAGACACCGAGTGCAAGAATGAGCAAATTCACCAAACACGTTTCTGCTGTCTTCAGGAGACTCACCTAACACATAAGAAGAACTCATACAAGCTTAAGATAAACAGGTAGAAAAAGACATTCCATGCAAATGGACACCAAAAGTGAGGACTAGCTATTCTCATATCAGACTAAACAAAATTTAAAGCAACAGCAGTTAAAAAAGACAAAGGGGGGCATTAAATAATATGACCAGTCTAACATGAAAATATCACAACCCTAAATATATACACACCTAACACTTGGGCTCCCAAAATTGTAAAACAATTACTGCTAGTCCAAAGAATGAGACAGAAACACAATAATGGTGGGGGTTTTAAATACTCCACTAACAGCACTAGGCAGGTCGTCAAGACAGAAAGTCAACAAAGAAACAATGGACTTAAACTATGCCCTAGAAAAAGTGAACTGAAAAGACATTTACATAACATTCTACCCAACTACTATAGAATATACATTCTGTTCATCAGCGCATGGAACATTCTCCAAGATGGACCATATGATGAAGCACAAAATAAGTCTCAGTAAATTCTTAAAAATCAAAATAATATCTAGTACGTTCTCAGACCACAGTGGAATAAAATCGGAAATCAACACCAAAAGAAACGCTCGAAACCATGCAAACACATACAAATTAAATAACCTGCTCCTGAATGATCGCTGGATTAACAATGAGATGAAGATAAAAATGATTCTTTGAACTGAATGATAATAGTGACACACGTAACAGGAAAGTTCATTGCATTAAATGCCTACCTAAAAAAGTCTGAGAGAGCACAAATAGACACTCTAAGGTCACACCTCTTGAAACAAGAACAATCCAAAACAAAACCCAGCAGCAGAAAATAAATAACAAAGATCAGAGCAAAACTAAATGAAATGGAAACAAACAAAAAATATAAAAGATAAATGAAACAAAAAGCTGGTTCTTTTAAAAGATAAATAAAATTGACAGACCTTAGTGAGATTAACCAAGAAGACAGAAAATCATTAAATAAGCTCAATTAGAAACAAAATGGGATATATTACCACTGACGCCACGGAAACACAAAATATTATTCAAGGCTACCATGAGCACCTTTTCTCACATAAACGAGAAAACCTAGAGGAGATGGATAAATTCCTGAAAATATAAAACTCTCCTAGATTAAACCAGTAAGATACAGAAACTCGGAAGAGAGCAACAACAAATAATGAGATTGAAATGGTAATTTACAAATTGCCAACAACAAAAAAAGTCCAGAACCAGATGTATTCACAGCTAAATTCTATCGAATATTCAAAGAAGTGGTACCAACCCTAGTGACACTATTCCATAGAATAGAGAAAGAGGAAATCTCCCTAAATCTTTCCATAAAGCTAAAATCACCCTAATACCAAGACTAGGAAAAAACATACAAAAAAAGGAAACTACAGATCAATATCCCTGATGAACACAGATACAAAAATCCTCAACAAAATACTAGTGAACCCAATCCAACAGCGTATCAAAAAGATAATCCATCACTATTGAGTGGGTTTCATACCAGGGATGCAGGGATGGTTTAACATACATCAGTCAATAGATGTGATACACCACATAAACACAATTAAAAAGAAAAATCAATCCTCTCAATAGATGCAGAAAAAGCATATGACAAAATCCAGCACAGTTTATGATTAAAATCCTCAGCAAAACTGGCATAGCAGGGGCATAACTTAAGGTAATAAAAGTCATCTATGAAAAACCCACAGCCAACATCATTCTGAACAGGAAAAAGTTGAAAGCATTCCCCCTTAAAACTGGAACAAGACAAGGATGCCCACTTCCATCACCTCTTTTCAACATAGTACTGGAAGTTCTGGCCAGAGCAATCAGACAAGAAAAAGAAATAAAGGACATCCAAATTAGTAAAGAGAAAGTCCAACTGTTGCTGTTTGCTGATGATCTCGTCATATACCTAGAAAACCCTAAAGACTCATCCAAAAAGCTCCTGGAACTGGTAAATGAATTCAGCAAAGTTACAGGATATAGAATTAATGTACACTATTCAGTAATTCTGGGATACACCCACAGCAATCAAACTGAGAATCAAATCAAGAACTCAATCCTGTTTACAACAGCTGCAAAATAAATAAATAAATAAATGAAATATTTAGGAATATACCTAACCAAGGAGGTGAAAGATCTATACAAGGAAACCTACAAAACACTGCTGAAAGAAATCATATACAACACAAACAATGGAAGCATATTCCATGCTCATGTGAGTAAACTGTGAAAATGACCATACTGTCAAAAGCAATCTACAAATTCAATGTAATTCCCACTGAAATAGCACAATCACTATTCACAGAACTAGAAAACACACTCCTAAAATTCATAAAATAGAGCTGCATAGCCAAAGCAAGACTAAGCAAAAAGAACAAATCTGGAGGTATCACATTACCCAACTTCAAACTATAATATAAGGCAACGGTCACCAAAACAGCATGGTACTGGTATAAAAATAGGCATATAGACCAATAAAACAGAATAGAGAACCCAGAAACAAAGCCACATACTTACAGCTAACTGATCTTTGACAAAGCAAACAAAAAACATGAAGTGGGGAAAGGACACCCTATTCAACAAATAGTGCTGGGATAATTGTCAAGCCACATGTAGAAAAAAAAAATGAAACTGAAATCTCATCTCTCACCTTACAAAAAAAATGAACCCAAGATGGAACAAAGACTTAAATCTAAGACATGAAACCATAAAGATTCTAGAAGATAACATCAGAAAAACCCTTCTAGACTTTGGCTTAGGCAAAGACTTCATAACCAGCAACCCCAAATGCAACACAAACAAAGATAAATGGGTGTGACTTACACTAAAAAGCTTCTGCACAGCAAAAGAAATAATCAGCAGAGTTAACAGACAACCCACAGAATAGGAGAAAATCTTCACAATTTATACATCCAGCAAAGGACCAATATCCAGAATCTACAAAGAACTTAAACAAATCATCAAGAAAAAAACATTGCCATCAAAAAGTAGGCTAACAACATGAATAGACAATTCTCACAAGAGAAAATGCAAATGGCCCAGAAGCACATGAAAAAAAGGCTCAACATCACTAATTATCAGGGAAATGCAAATCAAACCCCCAGTGCAATACCACCTTACTCCTGCAAGAATAGCCGTAATAAAAAACTCAAAACATAATAGATACTGGCATGGATGCAGCGCACAGGGAGCACTTCTACACTGCTAATGGGAATGTAAACTAGTACAAACACTCTGGAAAACAGTGTGGAGATTCCTTAAAGAACTAAAAGTAGACCTACCATTTGATCCAGCAATCCCACTACTGGGAATCTACCCGGAGGAAAAGAAGTCATCACACAAAACATACTTGCATGTGCATGTTTACAGCAGTACAATTTGCAACTGCAGAAACATGCAACTAACCGAAATGCCCATCAGTGAGTAAAGAAAATGTGACACACACACACACACACACACACACACACACACGGCTGAGTATTCCATGGTGTGTACATACATATATATACGTATACATATATACGTATAGATACATACATATATTTTTTATATATATGCATATTATATGTATACACACACGTATGGCTGAATATTCCATGGTGTGTGTGTACATATACACATATATATACACACACAGGCATATACACGTATATATATACACACACCTGCATATACACGTATATATACACACACCTGCATATACACGTATATATACACACACCTGCATATACACGTATATATACACACACCTGCATATACACGTATATATACATACATACGTTTTATATATACACATTATATACACACACACACACACACACACACACACACACACACATATCATGGAATACTACTCAGCAATAAAAAGGAACAAGATAATGACATTCACAGCAACCTTGACTGAACTGGACACTGGTATTCTAAGTGAAGTAACACAGGAATGAAAACCAAACATTGTATGTTCTCACTCATAATTGGGAGATAAGCTATGAGGATACAAAGGCATAAAGATGATACCATGGGCTTTCAAGACTCGTGGGAAAAGGTGGGAGGGGGCTGAGGGATAAAAGACGGCACACTGGGTACAGTGCACACTGCTTGGGTCACAGATGCACCAAAATCTCAAAAATCGCCACTGAAGAACATATTCATGTTACCAAGCACCACTTGTTCCCTAAAAACCTACTGAAATAAAACTTTAACAAATAAACAAACAATATTAAGATTATTTAAAATGCCCTTTTCACAAAATTAGTTTCCAATTATTTGCTTCAAGAAGTGAAAAGTTTTCTTGTATTTCAACTGTAAATTTATTCTGAATTAGATACCTAATAAAATTATTTTTAATGGATTGTTTAAAAAAATGAAAAGAAAACCATTTTGAAGAAAGAGGTAGATTTTGCCTGGAAACAGGCAACCTACCAGTTTTAATGATTGAGAATCACATAAAGAACTGAGCCCAATTAAAGAGTTAATTTAAAAAACAGCCTTTTGGGGTGGGGGAGACAACTTAAAGGTTTTAATAATCTTACTTTTATATAAAATGCAGAGACAGATTTTCTTTTTTCAGGACCAGGTCAAAGAAAAGACCTAGGCCAGGCGCGGTGGCTCACGCCTGTAATCCCAGCACTTTGGGAGGCTGAGGCGGGTGTATCACGAGGTCAAGAGATCGAGATCATCCTGGTCAACGTGATGAAACCCCATCTCTACTAAAAATACAAAAAATTAGCTGGGCATGGTGGCACGTGCCTGTAATCCCAGCTACTCGGGAGGCTGAGGCAGGAGAATTGCCTGAACCCAGAGGCAGAGGTTGTGGTGAGCTGAGATCGCGCCATTGCACTCCAGCCTGGGTAACAAGAGCGAAACTCCATCTCAAAAAAAGAGAAAAAAGAAAAGACCTAGAGGGGGCTGTGTGAAGCAGAGGACCACAGAGTTCTGAATGCCCACCATGCTGGGAATAGTATCATGCTTGGTACATGTGACTGCAGGCCCAGCAAAGAAGTCTGTCCTGGTAAGACCCCAGCAATTTCCTGGGTGAATTCCAAGCTACTTCATGAACGCGTAAAACCTTCACAATAACACAGATACAAAAGTGACCTAGGTGTCCATGAGTGGATGAATGAATGAAGAAAGTGGGGCACACTTTCCACACACTCCATATGCAATGGAATATTCAGCCATGCAAACAGTGAAATCATGTCTTCTGCAGCAATGTGGATCAAAGAGGAGGCCATTCTCAAGCGAAACAAGCCAGGCGCAGAAAGACAAACCCTGCATGTTCTTACTAGTAAGTAAGAGTGGAAAAATGTGCTCATGTGGACACAGAGAGGGGGATGAGAGATCATGGAGACTTGGAAGGGTGAGGGGGTGGGAGGGAGGATGAGAAATTGCTTAATGGCTGCAACATATGTTATTCTCTTGATGGATAACTTTAAAGGCCTGACTTGACCACTATACAATCTATGCATGTCTATGTGCCCCTAAAATTTGTACAAATAAAAAGAAGAAAAAGAAATATTCAAGTAATTACTTTTTCTGTTTGTCATTAAAGAACAGATATGCTAGCTGGGCATGGTGGCTCATGCCTGTATTCCCAGTACTTTGGGAGGCTGCGGCAGGTGGATCACTTCAGGTCAGGAGTTTTTGTGACCAGTCTGGCCAATGTGAAGAAACCCCGTCTCTACTAAAAATACAAAAATTAGCTGCGTGTGGTGGTGCACGCTTGTAATCCCACCTACTTGGGAGGCTGAGACAGAAGAATGGCTTGAACTCAGGAGGTGAAGGTTGCAGTGAGATGAAATTGTAACACGCTACACTGTACTCCAGTCTGAATGACAGAGTGACTCCATCTCAAAAAAAAAAAAAAAAAGAAATGCTGCAGAGATAAACTATGACACAAAGATACAGAGAGATATGCTAAAGAGAAACTGTCATATATTCATACAATAGAATACTACATAGTAATTTAAAAAAGAACCACCACTGATAAAAACAACAATGTGGATGACTCACAGAAAATGCACTGTGAAAACAGCCAGATAAATAGATGTATTAGTCCATTTTCACACTACTATAAAAAGTTGCCAGAGACTAGGTAATTTATAAAGGAGAGGGGTTTAACTGACTCACAGTTCTGCATGTGAGTCATGGAGCGGGAGGCCTCAAAAAACGTCCATTCATGACAGAAGGGGAAACAAACAAGTCCTTCTTCACATGGCGGCAGGAGAGAGGAGTGCTAGCAGGGAAATGCCAGATGCTTACAGAACCATCAGATTCCATGAGACTCATTATCACAAGAACAGCAAGAGGGGAACAGACCCCATTATTCAATTACTTCCATCTAGCTCCGCCCTTGATATGTGGGGATCATTACAATTCAAGGTGAGATTTGGGTGAAGACAGCGCCAAAACGTTTCAGTAGACTTACTTTCTAATTCCTTTAATATGACATTCCAGAACAGGCAAAATTAGTCAAAGGTGACAGAAATCAGAAGACTGATTAGCTCTGGATATGAGCACTGTCTGGGAAGGGGCTTGAAGTGACTTTCTAGTGTACTAGAAATATTATTTACACACACACACATTTTGATGGAGTCTTGCTCTATTCACCAGGCTGGAGTGCAGTAGTGCAATTTTGGCTCACTGCAACCTTTCTTTCCCAGTTCAAGCGATTCTCCTGCCTCAGCCTCCTGAGAAGCTGGGACTACAAGCACGTGCCACCATGCCCAGCTAATTTTTATTTTTATCTTTAGTACAGACAGGGTTTCACCACGTTGGCCAGGACGGTCTCGATCTTTTGAACTCATGATCCACCCGCCTCAGCCTCCCAAAGTGCTGGGATTACAGGCGTGAGCCACCGTGCTCAGCCATGTTCTTTATCTTAATCTATATGTTGATTTTACATGTGTATATATCTATATAAATTAAGTTATATGCTTAAAATTAATGCATTGTACTGCATGCATGTTAAACCTCAATTAAAAAGTAAATAAAATATAACAAAAAGACTGAAAACTATTCACATCTATTTAAACATTTTCCAAGTGAAATTCAATCAGTCTTGAATCTATTAGCAATACAACATGTTCTGATTAGTAAGGACAACAATTATGAGAAAATGAAATTTTACTAGATGAATTATTTTTTAAAAAACCTCTGTGTAACTGGTGTACAGATTTGAAAATAAGTATCTGGGATAAGCATAGTCAAGAGTGCACTTTCTGTACTCACTTCACTCACTTCTATATATTGTTTATGGTTTACTTTTCAGCTATTAAAACCAAGTAGTAAAATAAACTAAACCCGAAGAAAATAAAAACACATCACAGACTAGAATAAAATATTTGTAAAACATATCTGATAAAGGACCTGTATCCACTATAGTACTCCACAATGGAATACTATTCAGCCATAAAAAAGAATGACAACACGGCTGGAACCAAAGGTCATTAGGTTAAGTGAAATAAGCCAGGCAAACATCACATGTTCTCACTTATTTGTGAGATCTAAAAATCAGACAATTGAACTCATAACCACAGGGAGTAGAAGGATGACTGAAGGGCAGTGACGGGTGGGAGTGGGGGAAGGTGGAGGTGGTCAATGAGTACAAAAAATCAGAATGAATAAGACCTGCTATTTGATAGCACCACAGGGTGACTGTAGTTAATAATAATCATGTATTTTGAATAACTTAAAGTATGTAATTGGATTGTTTGTAACGCAAAGGATAAATGCCTTTTCCATGTTGTTCTTATTTCACACCACATGCCTGTATCAAAGCCGCTCATGTACCCCATAAATATATACACCTACTATGTACCTATAAATGTTTTTTTTAAAGGAACTGAATCCAAAGTATACAAAGCACCCTTAAAGCTCAAAAATAAGAAAAGAAACCACTCAATTGAAAAGGGGCAAAAGATCTGAAAAGATACCTCATCAAAGAAGACATGCAGGTGGCACATGAGCACAGAAAAGGATACTCAATAGCATACGTCATCAGGGAATTTCAGACTAAAAGAACAAGATGCCACTACACACCCAACGGAATGGCTAAAATCCAAATGCCGGCAAAACGTGGAGCAATGGTGCTGCGATCCGCCAACAATTCATATACTGGAACCTACGACCCAATGTAACAGTATTAAAAGGCAGGGCCTTTAAGAGGTGATGAAGCCAGGGTTCCACCCTCATGAATAGGATCAGGACCATCCCTAAAGGGCTGGAGGGAACTAAGGAGGACCCTTCTGCTCCCTTCTGCCATCAGAGGACACAGCAAGAGGCACCACCTTAGACGCAGAGAGGAGCCCTCGCCAGATAGCACGCCTGCTGGTGCACTGACCTGGGACTTCTCAGCCTTCACAACTGTGGCAAAATCAATTCCTGTTCTTTATAAGCTACCCAGTCTCAGATATTTTGTTACAGCAGCAGGAAAAGTCTTTTTTTTTTTTTTTAAAGAATAGTAAACGGTGCCATGGCTAAGCACTTGCTGTTCTGAAGAGAAAGGGAGGTAATTCAGCCCTTGGTGACGGCACAGGGAGGAAGGGAGCCCCGGAGTCTCAGGGACAACTCAGCCACTTTCTAGCCAAGGGTCCTGAGCCAGTTTACGCACCTCACTGAACTTATTTTCGTCATCTGTACAGAGAGGGTTTTTAACAAATTATTTAGGTTGGTGCAAATGTAACTGTGTAATTGAAAGTAATGGCAAAAACCACGATTACATGTGCACCAACTTAATATTAAGAATACTTCCACTCTGAATACTGTGAGTCAAAAACGGTTTGTTGAATGACATTGAAGGGAACAACCCAAATCAGAACAACTGTATCTAACAGGAAGGGAAATCTTCTGAGTCTGGTAGGGAGTAAGAGCTGTAAGGAAGGAGGCAGAACAAGACAAACTATGCAAACTATGATGTCCAGAAATAATTCTGGTGGAGATTGTTAATGAAAGAGGAAGTAAATGGCCTATAATTTATTCAGCTATTTATAGCTAGCAACTGGGAGACACCTAGAGGAGAAGACTGGATTAAATCCAACATTTGGGGCTTATACAGACTAAAGATCATTTTACTGTTGGCTAATCCCTCATCTGTATATCAAGTAGAAAGAGCTGGTATCTTACCTCACATTTAAAATGTTAATGCCGGATCACTGCTCTTCGGGGACTCATTTTTACATGCGCAAAATTCTACAGGCTTTAACAATAAGATGCATATAAAGGCATTTGAAATCTAAGTGATCTCTTGACATTTGACTAAAAGTCAAAGCAGTGGACCACAAGACAAATAGAACACCTCACCCGTGAAGGCTGACTATTAGCTACGTTTCATGATCTGTGAATGAGTTATTAAATGCCTCTATAAAGTTTTATTACTGTTTTAATCCTACTAATAACTGTCCCCACTTTAAATGTCCTGCTGTTTGCTGAATATGGCAGCAATGTGCCTCAATAATGCTGCCTGGCACTAGGACTCTTTTCTGTAAAACTGAAGATCTAAAAGAGAAGGCATTAGAGACACTGGTTCTACGAGTTAAAGGCAAGAGCGGGCCAGATGTTAGCTGTCTGCCTCTGCACGGGTATAGCCTGCTTGAGTCCGAGTGCCAACAGCCTCGACATCAGGGAATAGAAGTGAATGTGTGTTTCAGCACATTAGGAAAGCACTTACAGAGAAAACAATCTACATCTTAACGGCTCTCATTACATTAACTTCTCTGCTTTCCGTCTTGGAGACTGCGGGAACGTCCACGAACACTAAATATGAGAAAGAATCACGGCATCTTGGAGCTAGAAGGGGCTCCAGAGGCATCAGCCCGCCTCCCACCCCTGCTGGAACCGCCCTCTCCTCGTCCCTTTAGCGGCTGCTGGGGCATTCACAGCGCTGACCATTCATCCCTACGTCCAGAAGTTGGCCTCCACAGAATTCCATCTTTAACCTGCTGGAAAGGTCTTTCTTATGCTGAACACAGAGTGGCTGCCCCAGAACTCTGACTAGGACCCTGGAGCTTCTCTTGGCACGCACCTCCTCTGTGCCTCACAGGAGAGGCAGACACCTATCTGAAGGCATCCCTTGGAGCTCTGGCTACTCAGCCCACCTACATGCCAAACATCCTAGCACCTTCCCCCTTCCACAGCATGCCTTGGAAGGAGTGCTTCCCACTTGCCTCACTACTGTGGGCACCAAATGATAAGCAGTTTCTAATTTCATATGCGGTATTTCTTTTAAAATGTTCCACTTAGCATTACATGCCACCTTCTTCCTCATACAGAAGAGACATTTGATGTTCCACAGCTGGGACTGCACACAGCTGTCCCCTCTGAAACACAGTGTGGTAGGGAATTTGAGTTGAAGGATACATAAATATGCAGGGAAAACAGGGGCAGGAGAATCAAGGTCAGTTAATGGAAGCTTTAATCACGGACAGCACGCACTAATAAAAGAAACGCTGTGTACATTTTATTCATTTGCATTGGTAAAATGGGAACTTTAAAGTGTATTTTTCCTGACTCGAGTTTGAGAGGAACTTTTCAGGGTCTCCAGACCTTACAGTCTCTAAATTGAATTACTACTTTGTAAGTTGCATGTACATCAACTTAAATTTGGTCTTTGTGGCCAAAAGAGCTGACTGTCCACAAAGTATTCACGGACTTCATTCCAAACTGTGGAACAATTACTGGGAAATGGCACTCAAACAAGCACCACATCACCCAAACTCTCTGCATCTTGACGTGGCCATAGGCCACCTCTCACCAGGGGAATGGGAACAAAAGGCATGTGGGTCCATTTCAGCTGGGGTTCACTGTTTAACGGTGGTAAAATATATGTACCATAGAAAGGTACCCTTTTAACTATTTATAAGTATAGAATCCAGTGGCATTAAGTACATTCAGTGTTACATACCCATCACCACTGTTTCCAGAATATTTTCGTCATTTCACACAGAAATCTCTGTACCCATTAAACCCTCACTTCCCGTTCTCCCCACCCCCAGCCCCTGGTAACTCCTGTTATACTTTAGTCTCCATGAATTTGATTTTTCTAGGGACCTCACACAAGTAGAATCATAACAATACTTGCTCTTTTGTGTCTGGCTTCTTTCAGTTAACATAATGTTTTCAAGGCTCGCCGATACTATGTTTTCTATCTCAACTTCATTCATTTTTATGGCTGAATAATACTTCCCTGTGTGCGTATGCCACAACTGGCTTATCTTTTCATCTGTTGACGGAGACATGAGTTGTTCCCAGCTTTTCGCTATTATGGATAATGCTATAATGCATATTTGTGTATATGTTTGAGTCCCTGCTTTTGATTCCTTGGGGAATATTATAAAAGAATTGCTGAAGCACATGTAATTCCTTATTTAACGTTCTGAGGAACCAACACCCCATTTTACACAGTGGCTGAACCATTTTACATTTCTCCCAGCAATGCACGAGGATTCCACTTTCTCCACATCCGCACCAACGTGCTCCTTTTTCATTCTTTCAATAATAGTTACACTACACACTGTGCAGTGGTATCTCATTGTGGTTTTCATTTGGATTTCCCTAATCAGTAAAGACGTTAAGTGTCTTTTCAAAGCTTATCAGCCATTTGTATATTGTCTTTGGAGAAATGTCTATTCAAATTCTTTGTCCATTTTTGAACTGGGTTAGTTTTCCCTTGTTGAGTTGGAGTTCTTTATATATTCAGGATATTAATTTCTTATCAGACATATGATTTGCAAATATTTCCTCTTCTAGCTAGGATTCTTAAGAAGCAGCTGTGCCTTTTTCACTATTTTATTCTTCTGCCTGTTGCAGATGATTCTAAGACCCACGGGAACGCATGGAAGAAAAACACCCACTGACCAGGAGAGCCACACATTCTCCTGTTAACGCTACTGGTAAATCAACTTCTTTTGTGCTGATATGCTGAAATTTTCGTTTCTTTGTTCTACCAGCTAGCATTACCCAACCTAAGAGTCCAGTGTCCACAGGTTCCCAGTCTTTCTGATAGTGTGACCCAGAAGATCATGATTTCCATCTCCCAGATCTCACCTTCATTAGTATCTCATATATATGGTCTCAAGCCTTTCCTGATTAGATCTTTTTCCCCCCAATTTTCAAAAACACAGCATCATCATTTTGTCTAGACAAATACATGTAGATCTGAAATTCTTCAATTCCTCCTTTTGAAAATGAGATATTTCCCATCCTAAACTCTTCAGCACCTTTGTTTCTTTGCAGCAATGGCTCTAAAATCCTGTTTGTGGATTTCTCAGTACTCTGGATAAGAATCTATTTGGGTTGGTAAAGTTGAACTATTTAGAACAGGTGATACTGTCTTCAAATCTAATCATGTACCTTGGATTCTCTTCAGTCATTCTCAAGATCTGCTTACAATAGTCCCATGTGATGAACACTCAGCTATTTTGGGTATTTACTTTTAAATACACTAATTCAGTTATTACAGATGGCAGAGTTACATGTAATTATCATTTAATTTTCAACACAAACACATAAAATAGAAACCGGTATCCCTGGAGAGATTAAGGCCCAAAGTATCTCACCAAGTAAGCTGTAGACTCTGGATTCAAACGCAGCTATTTCAATTGCCGGGCCATGTTACTTTCTGTCATTCACACGCTAACTTGCCAAATTATTTCCTAAACAGACGAATATCTTCTTTTTAGGAAGACAATTTCAATACAGAATCATTCAGGAGTTCTTTGTAGTTTTGATAGGAGGCACAATTCATTGTATGCTATTCTCTGATACTATTATATAACACCTAGTGTTATATGTCCCCCCTTGCTGTTGTAAACATGTTTTGAATCTAATCTACTCATTAAATGTCCTTTTTTTTTTGAAAGAGTCTCACTCTTTTTCCCCTAGGCTGGAATGCAGGGGCACATTCTCAGCTGACTGCAGCGCCTCCCCTTCCAGGTTCAAGTAATTCTCCTGCCTCAGCCTCCCAAGTAGCTGGGATTACAGGTATGTGACAACACACTCAGCTAATTTTTGTATTTTTAGTAGAGACGGGGTTTTACCATGTTGGCCAGGCTGGCATCAAACTCCTGACCTCAGGTGATCCACTGGCCTTGACCTCCCAAAGTGCTGAGGTTACAGGCATGAGCCCCTGCATGCCTGGCCAAATGTCTTCTCCTACACTGAAAAAACCTTTTGTGATAATTGACAATATGGCTTTGATATTTCCGAATATTTTAGACCCTCAGAAACCTAGCAGAACACTAGGGAGAAGGCTTTTGGGCTGAGGAATAATGACATACAGGCCATTCTACCTCAATGAAATATGAAAGAAAGAAAAATGGAAAGTTCTATTTATTTCTTAACATCTTATTCTCCATATTTCAAAATTAGGGAAGATAATATGAAAGAACTGAAAATGAAACAACTGCTTGAAAGTTTTTATGTCCCAAAATTGGTCTGTTACATCCACATTACAGTGTCAGTCTCTGCTCGATTTTCATTGTGTTCCAGAGCAAAAGGACCTGTCCCAGGGATCTTAGCCAGCTGAGTCCTGAGAGCATGTCGTTATCACAAGAGAAAGAGGGTAAGAACTGGTGAAAAACCAATCAGCAGATCAGATCAAGTTTGGGGTGTGTGTGTGTGTGTGTGTGTGTGTGTGTGTGTAACAGAGTCTTGCTTTGTCACCTAGGCTGGAGTGCAGTGGCATGATCTTGACTCACTGCAACCTCCGCCTCCTGGGTTCAAGCGATTCTCCTGCCTCAGCTTCCTGAGTATCAGGGACTATCAGTGTTTGCCGCCACACCCAGCTAATTTTTTCTAATTTTAGTAGAGACCGGGTTTCACTATGTTGGCCAGGTTGGTCACAAACTCCTGACCGCAGGTGATACACCTGCCTCAGCCTCCCAAAGTGCTGAGATTACAGGTGTGAGCCACTGTGCCCAGCCCCAGATCAAGTTTCATTCATTTTGGTGGCCCTAAAAGAATCTAGCGCATAGTGTCTTACACACATTAGGTTCTCAATAAAGATACATGGAGAGAAGGAAGATATGAAACACATCACTACTAATAAGCTTAGGAGTGGACAACACATGTGGCACAGGGCATTCTGGGACTGAGACTATGAGCAGAGGGCATTTATTCTAGAATCTAGAGATGGATGGTGGTGATGGTTGCACAACAATGTGAATGTACAGTTAAAAATGGTTAGGGCCGGGCATGGTGGCTCACGCCTGTAATCCCACCACTTGGGGAGGCCGGGCATGGTGGCTCACGCCTGTAATCCCACCACTTGGGGAGGCCGGGCATGGTGGCTCACGCCTGTAATCCCACCACTTGGGGAGGCCGGGCATGGTGGCTCACACCTGTAATCCCACCACCTGGGGAGGCCGGGCATGGTGGCTCACGCCTGTAATCCCACCACTTGGGGAGGCCGGGCATGGTGGCTCACGCCTGTAATCCCACCACTTGGGAAGGCCGAGGCAGGTGGATGGATCACAAGGTCAGGAGTTTGAGGCCAGCCTGGCCAATAAGGAGCAACCCTGCCTCCAATAAAAATACAAAAATTAGTCAGGCACAGTGGCGAATGCCTCTAACTCTAGCTACTCGGGAGGATGAAGCAAAATTGCTGGAACCCAGGAGGCAGAGGCTGCAGTGAGCCGAGATCATGCCACTGCACTCCAGCTGGAGCAACAGAGCAAGACACCATCTCAAAAAAAAAAAAGGTTAAAATGGTAAATTTTAGGTTATATTACAATAAAAAATAAATAGTTGTATAATACTTTTTTATGGATTAATAAAAAGAACACATCAGACATCACTTCACACCATTAGAATGGCCATAATTAAAGCCAAGTAAGTTTAGGAGAAGATATAGAGAAACTAGAATGTGTACACATTGCCGGTAGGAATGCAAAATGGTGCATCCATTTCGGAAGAAACATTCGGGCAGTTTTTCAAAGAAATCACAAAACTGGAGGATCCAAGATGGCAGATTAGACACAACTCCAGCGCACAACACGCAGAGAGAGAGAGACGCAGAAACCCAGAGATCTCCTAGCGCCAACCAAGGTACCAGGTGCATTTCAACAGGTCTAGTCCGAGGGTGAGCAAAGCCCACTCAGGGCAGACCGAGGCGGGGAGGGGCGCGGCTTCACCCAGAAAGTGCATCTTACTGGGGAGTCGGAGGCTCCCCCTCTGGCACTCCACTCCAGATACAGCGCTTCCCCCAAAGCCTCAGCAATACACAAAACAGGAGATCTTTGCCAGTCAAGCGCTGGGAATTACAAGCTCGGAGTTGAATATGAGCCTGTGGACTGAGCTATGGCCCCCTCTCCCCATCCTGAGAGAGAGAGGGAGCTGTAAGTGGGAGCAGCTGGGCGGCCCCCACCCCATGACGAGAGAGAAAGCTGAAAGGGGGGATGGCCTGGTGCAGCTGGGCGGGTCCCTACTGTCCCCCACAAACTCCAGGGGGCTGAAGCTCTGACTCTAGGAGGTTGTGCAGCCAGTGCCACAGTCTGAGATGAACCCTGAATGATCCAGCCCAGTGGAGGAAGAGTGCAATCCACCACTAGAGGGGTGGGACTGGGCTACATGTTTTAACAAAAAACACAGGAAGCGTAAGTAGCAACGGGATGGCGATACTGACAACCCAGCAGCTCCTACAGGTCAGTGAAAGAGGTGGGCCTAATCTCCCAGCATAAACAAAAAAGACACAGGAAGCTTCCCTAGTAACCTGAAGGAGTCCCTAGAAACCCAGTAGCGCCCCCACAGGCAGACAAGTGACCTCATCAAGCAGCTCTCTGACACCACAGCCAGGTAAATCCACAAAGATAGGGGAAAAAACAGCGAAAAAAGGTGAAACCACCAAAGACCAGAACACCTCTTCTCCTTCAAGGGATCACAACTTCTCAACAACACAGGATCACAACTTGACCGAGAAGGAGTGCGAAGAATTGACTGAAACAGGATTCAGAAGTTGGATAATAACAAACTTTTCAGAGCTAAAGGAACACAATCTAACTCAATCCAAAAAGACCGAAAACCTTGAAAAAAGATTAGACAAAATGCTAACTAGAATAACCAGCTCAGAGAAGAACATAAACGACTTGATGGAGTTGAAGAACACGGCACAAGAACTACATGAAGCAAACACAAGTTTTAATAGCTGAATCGATCAAGCAGAAGAAAGGATATCAGAGATTGAAGATTGACTCTATGAAATAAAAAGAGAATGCAATACAAGAGAAAAAAGTGAAAAGAAATGAACAAAGCCTCCAAGAAATATGGGATTATATGGAAAGACCTAACATACGCTTGATCAGTGTACCTGAATATGACGGGGAGAATGAATCCAAGCTGGAAAACACACTTCAGGATATTATCCAGGAAAACTTCCCAGGCCTAGCAAGGCAGTCCAAATTTCAAATTCAAGAAATACAGAGAACTCCACAGAGATATTCCTCAAGAAGAGCAACCCCAAGGCACATAATCATCAGATTCACCAAGATTGAAATGAAGGAAAAAATTCTAAGGGCAGCCAGGGAGAAAGGTCAGGTCATCCACAGAGGGAAGCCAATCAGGCTAACAGCAGATCTTTCTGCAGAAACCCTACAAGCCAGAAGAGAGTAGGGGTCAATATTCAACATCCTTGAAGAAAATAACTTTCAACCCAGAATCTCGTATCCAACCAAACTAAGCTTCATAAGTGAAGGAGAAATAAAATCCTTTACAGACAAGCAATTATTGAGAGATTTTGTCACCATCAGACCTGCCCTACAAGAGCTCCTGAAAGAAACACTAAGCATGGAAAGGAACAAGTACCAGTCACTGCAAAAGCAAACTAGTGGGCAAAGACCAAAAATGCAATGAAGAAAGTGAGTCAACTAATGAGAAAGAAAACCAGCCAGTAACAAAATGGCAGGATCAAATTCACACATAACAATAGTAACATTGAATGTAAATGGCCTAAGCACCCCAATCAAAAGACACAGACTGGCAAACTGGATAAAAAGCCAGAACCCAACGGTCTGCTATATTCGAGAAACCCATCTCACATACAGACACACATAGACTCAAAATAAAGGGATGGAAGAAGATTTACCAAGCAATGGAGAACAAAAAAAGCAGGGGTTGCAATCCTAGTCTCTGATAAAATGGACTTCAAACCAACAAAGATCAAAAGAGACAAAGAAGGACACTACAAAATGGTAAAAGGATCAATCCAACAGCAAGAGCTAACTATCCTGAATATATACGCCCCCAACGCAGGAGCACTCAGATACATAAAGCAAGTTCTTAACAACCTAAAACAAGATTTAGACTCCCACACGATAATAGTGGGAGACTTCAATACTCCACTGTCAATATTAGACAGATCAACGAGACAGAAAATTAACAAGGATATCCAGGACTTGAATGCAGAGCTGGACCAAGCCGATCTAATAGACATATACAGAACTCTCCACCCCAAATCCACAGAATATGCATTCTTCTCAGCACCACATCACACCTACTCTAAAATTGACCGCATCATTGGAAGCAAATCACTCCTCAGCAAATGCAAAAGAACAGAAATCAAAACAAACAATCTATCAGACCATGGTGCAGTCAGACTAGGATCAAGAAACACACTCAAACCCACACAACCACTTGGAAACTGAACAACTTGCTTCTGAGTATTGACTGGATAAACAATGAAATGAAGGCAGAAATAAAGATATTCTTTGAAACCAATCAGAATGAAGATACAACCTACCAGAATCTCTGGAACAACTTTAAAGCAGTATTGAGAGGGAAATTTATAGCAATAAACACCCACCAGAGAAGAGAGGAAAGATCTAAAATCAACACCCTATCATCAAAATTGAAAGAATTACAGGAGCAATATAAAAAAAACTCAAAAGCTAGCCAAAGACGAGAGATAACTAAGATCAGAGCAGAACTGAAGGAGATAAGAGACACAAAAAACCCCTTCAAAAAAAAAAAAAATCAATAAATCCAGGAGCTGGTTTTCTGAAAAGACCAACAAAATAGACTACTAGCCAGATTAATAAAAAAGAAAAGGGAGAAGAATCAAATAGATGCAATAAAAAACGATAAAGGGGATATCACCACTGATCCCACAGAAATACAAACTACCATCAGAGATTACTACAAACAGCTCTACTCACATAAACCAGTAAACCAGGAAGAAATGGATACATTCCTAGACACTAGTACTCTACCAAAACTAAACCAGGAAGAAGCTGAAACCCTGAATAGACCAATAACAAGGGCTGAAATAGAGGCAGCAATCAATAGCCTACCAACCAAAAAAAGTCCAGGTCCAGACGGGTTCACAGCCGAATTCTACCAGACATACAAAGAGGAGCTGGTTCCATTCCTTCTGAAACTGTATCAAACAATACAAAAGGAGGGAATCCTCCCTAACTCATTTTATGAGACCGACATCATCCTAATACCAAAACCAGGCAGAGACTCAACTGAAAAAGAAAACTCCAGGCCAATATCCATGATGAACATTGACACAAAAAACCTTCAATAAAATACTGGCAAACAGATTGCAACTGCACATCAAGAAGCTTATTCATCATGACCAAGTAGGCTTCATCCCAGGGATGCAGATCCATAAATGCAAATCCATAAATGTAATCCACCACATAAATAGAACCAAAGACAAAAACCACATGATTATCTCAATAGATGCAGAGAAGGTCTTTGATAAAATTCAACAGCCCTTCATGCTAAAAACTCTCAATAAACTAGGTATTGATGGAATGTATTATAAAATGATAAAAGCTATATATGACAAACCTACAGCCAATATCATATTGAATGGGCAAAAGCTGGAAGAATTCCCTTTGAAATCAGGCACTAGATAAGGATGCCCTCTCTCACCACTCCTATTCAACATAGTATTGGAAGTTCTAGCCAGAGCAATCAGGCAAGAAAAAGAAATAAAGGGTATTCAATTAGGAAAGGAGGAAGCCAAATTGTCTCTATTTGCAGATGACATGATAGTATATCTAGAAGACCCCATTGTCTCAGCCCAAAATCTTCTCAAACTGATAAGCAACTTCAGCAAAGTCTCAGGATACCAAATCAATGTGCAAAAATCACAAGCATTCCTATACACCAACAGACAGCCAAATCAAGAGCAAACTCCCATTCACAATTGCTACAAAAAGAATACATAGGAATACAACTAACAAAGAATGTAAAGGACCTCTTCAAGAACTACAAACCACTGCTCAATGAAATAAGAGGACACAAACAGATGGAGAAACATTCCATGCTCATGGTTAAGAAGAATCAATATCATGAAAATGGTCATACTGCCCAAAGTAATCTATAGATTCAATGCTATCCCCATCAAGCTACCAATGAACTTCTTCACAGAACTGGAAAAAACCACTTTAAACTTCATATGGAATCACAAGAGATGCCACATAGCCAGGACAATCCTAAGCAAAAAGAACAAAGCCGGAGGCATCATACTGCCAGACTTCAAACTATACTACAAGGCTACAGTAATCAAAACAGCATGGAACTGGTACCAAAACAGTGACACAGACCAATGGAAAAGAACACAGATCCCAGAAGAAACACCACCCATCTACAACCATCTGATCTTAACAAGCAATGGGGAAAGGACTCCATATTTAATAAATGGTGTTGGGAAAACTGGCTAGCAATGTGCAGAAAGCAGAAACGGGACCCCTACCTGGCACCTTACACTAAAATTAACTCCAGATGGATCAAGATATAAACATAAAACCTAACACCATAAAAACACTAGAAGAAAACGTAGGCAAAACCACCCAGGACATAGGTATAGGCAAGGACTTCATGACTAAAACACCAAAAGCAATGGCAGTAAAAGCCAGGATAGACAAATGGGATCCAATTAAACTCCACAGCTTCTGTACAGCAAAAGAAACAGTCATTAGAGCAAACTGGCAACCAACAGGATGGGAAAAAATTTTTGCAATCTATTCATCTGACATAGGGCTAATATCCAGAATCTACAAAGAACTAAACAGATTTACAAGAAAAAAACAAACCCCATTCAAAAGTGAGCAAAGGACATGAACAAACACTTTTCAAAAGAGGACATATATGAGGCCAACAAACGTATGAAAAAATGCTCATCATCACTGGTCACTAGAGACATGGAAATCAAAACCACATTGAGAGACCATCTCATGCCAGTTAGAATGGCAATCATTAAAAAATCAGGAGACAAGAGATGCTGGAGAGCATGTGGAGAAATAGGAACACTCCTACACAGTTGGTGGGAGTGTAAATTAGTTCAACTGTTGTGGAAGACAGTGTGGCAATTTCTCAAGGATCTAGAAATAGAAATTCCATTTGACCCAGCAATCCCATTACTGGGTATATGCCATATATACCCAGTATATACGGTATTTATTTTTATACTATATATTTATATATAGTATATATTTATATACTGTAAATCGTTCTACTATAAAGACACATGCACACCTATGTTCACTGCAGCCCTGTGTACAATAGCAAAGACCTGGACCCAACCCAAATGCCCATCAATGATAGACTGGACAAAGAAAATGTGGTACATATTCACCATGGACTACTAGGCAACCATAAAAAACGATGAGTTCGTGTCCTTTGTAGGGACTTTGATGAATCTGGAAACCATCATTCTCAGCAAACTGACCCAAGAACAGAAAGCCAAGCACCATATGTTCTCCCTCATAGGTAGGTGTTGAACAACAAGAACATGTGGAATCAGGGAGAGGAGCATCACACACAGGGGACAGTTGGGGGGTGTAGGGGAGAGACAGTCAGGGGGTGGGGAGGGATAACATGGGGAGAAATGCCAGATATAGTATGCACCTAAAGTAAGATAAATAAATTAAAAAAAATAAAACTAGATAATGAAAAAAAATCATAAAATTACCATATGATCTAACAATTCCACTCCTAGGTACATGCTGAAGGCAAATGAAAACACATCCACACAAACTTATACGAGAATGTTCAGAAGAGCATTATTCACAACTGCCAAAGAGTGGAAACAACCCATATTCTATCAACTGATGAATGGATAAACAAAATGCAGTATATCCATATAAAAAAACTCCGCAATCAAATGAAATGAGGTACCAATATATGCTACATTTTGGATGAGCCTTGAAAATCTTATGCAAACTGAAAGAAGCTAGCCAAAAGACCCCATGCTGCAGGATTCTTTTTATATGACATGTCCAGAATATTCAAATCTACAGAGACAGAAAGTAGCTAAGTGGTTGCCTAGGCAGAGGGGATTTAGGGGATGTGGTCAGTAACTGCTATGAGCAGAGTTTCTCTTTGAGATGACGAAAATGTTCTAAAATTTACTGTGTCATGAATACACTAAAAAGCACTGAATTATACACTCTAAATGGGTGAACTGTGTGGTATGTGAGGTATATCTCACTACAGCAATTGTAAAATTAAAGCAGTGGATGTAGGGTAGTGAAAGTGCAGAAATGAGTGACGTCATTTAATCAACTGTAGTGTCCCCTTTTGTTCTCCTCCATCTTCCTTCTCTCACTTCTTATTCCTTTGAATGGACTTTCAAAGAGATGCCCAGTAGTGACCATGGGAACAAGTAAATGGTCAACTAGGAATTCAAAAGAAAAGTACAAAGAAAACCAGTCAATACCATAATCCCTAGAACTGGCTATCCTGTTCTATTCTCCTCCAGTGTTTCCTCAGTTCCACAATTCTCACAATTAGAGCTGCATTTAAAACTAGCACTAAGTACAGAGTCCTTTGGTCTGAAGTCGACCAGAAGCAGGAACACACCGAAGAAAGGAAGAGGAATGTTCTTCCATTGGATTGCGTCCTCTTATTTTGTTGAGCAGTGGTTTATAGTTTTCCTTCAAGAGGTCCTTTACATTCCTTGTTAGTTGTATTCCCAGGTATTTTATTCTCTTTGTAGCAATTGTGAATGGTAGTTTGTTTTTGATTTGACTCTCTTTAAGTCTGTTATTGGTGGATAGGAATGCTTGTGATTTCTGCACATTGATTTTGTATCCTGAGACTTTGCCGAAGTTGCTTATCAATGTGAGAAGATTTTGGGCTGAGACAATGGAGTCTTCTAGATATACTATCATGTCGTCTGCAAATAGAGACAATTTGGCTTCTTCCTTTCCTAACTGAATACCCTTTATTTCTCTTTCTTGCCTGATTGGTCTGGCTAGAACTTCCAATACTACATTGAATAGGAGTGATGAGAGATGGTATCCTTGTCTTGTGCCAGATTTCAAAGGGAATGCTTTCAATTTTTGCCCATTTGGTATGATATTGGCTGTGGGTTTGTTGTGAATAGCTTTTATTATTTTGAGATACATTCCGTCAATACCTAGTTTACCCATGATCATGGTTAGAAATAATCAATATTGTGAAAATGGCCATACTGCCCAAAGTAATTTATAGATTCAATGCTATCCCCATCAAGCTACCTATGCCTCTTCACAAAACGGGAAAAACCCACCTTAAACTTCATATGGAACCAAAAGAGAACCTGCATAGCCAAGTCAATTCTAAGCAAGAAGACCAAAGTTAAAGGCATCATGCTACCTGACTTCAAACTATACTACAAGGCTACAGTAATCAAAACAGCTTGGTACTGGTACCAAAACAGCGATATAGACAGATAGAACAGAAGAGAGGCCTCGGAGGCAATGCCACACATCTACAACCATCTCATCTTTGACAAACCTCACAAAAACAAGCATTGGGGAAAGGATTCCCTGTTTAATAAATGGTGTTGGGAAAACTGGCTAGCAGTGTGCAGAAAGCAGAAACTGGACCCCTTCCTGACACCTTGCACTAAAATTAACTCCAGATAGATTAAAGACTTAAATGTAAGACCTAATTAATACCATAAAAACCCTAGAAGAAAACCTAGGCGAAACCATTCAGGACACAGGTGTAGGCAAGGACTTCATGACTAAAACACCAAAAGCAATGGCAACAAAAGCCAAAAGAGACAAGTGAAATCTAATTAAACTTAAGAGTTTCTGCACAGTAAAAGAAACAATCAGAGTGAACCAGCAACCAACAGAATGGTAAAAAATTTTTGCAATTCACCCATCTGACAAAGGGCTAATATCCGGAATCTATGAAGAACTAAAATAGATTTACAAGAAAAAAACCCATTCAAAAGTGGGTGAAGGAAATGAACAGACACTTTTCAAAATAAGACATATATGAGGCCAACAAACATATGAAAAAATGCTCGACATCAGTGGTCATTAGGGAAATGCAAATCAAAATCACATTAAGCCATCTCACACCAGCTAGAATGGCGATAATTTAAAAATCTGGAGACAACAGATGCTGGAGAGGATGTGGAGAAACAGGAACACTTTTACACTGTTGCTGGAAGTGTAAATTAGTTCAACCATTGTGAAAGACAGTGTGGTGATTCCTCAAGGAGCTAGAAAGAGAAATTCCATTTGACCCAGCAATCCCATTACTGGGTATATGTCCAAAGGATTATAAAGCATTATATTATAAAGACACATGCACACGTATGTTCACTGTGGCACTGTTTACAATAGCAAAGACCTGGAATCAACCCAAATGTCCATCTATTATAGACTGGACAGGGAAAATGTGACACATATACACCATGGAATACTATGCAGCCATAAAAAATGAGTCTGTGTCCTTTGTAGCAACATGGATGAACCTGGAAACCATCATTCTCTGCAAACTAACACAAGAATAGAAAATCAAACACCACATGTTCTCACTCATAGATGGGTGCTGAACAATGAGAACATATGGACACAGGGAGGGGAGCATCACACACTGGGGTCTGTTGTGGGAGAACTAGGGGAGGGACAGCGGAGGACAGGGAGGTTGGGGAGGAATAATGGGGGAGAAATGCCAGATATAGGTGACGGGGGATGGAGGCAGCAAACCACATTGCCATGTATATACATATGCAACAATCCTGCGTTTTCTGCACATGTACCCCGAACCTAAAGCGCAATAAAAAACTATATATCTAAGAAACTATATTTTAAAAAATGAAATTTCACTAAATACAGAAGTATAAAATATTAGCTAATGAAATATGTTTTTTTTCCTAGAGTTACCTTAAAAAGCTTAAAAATATGAACCCTTAAAAACCACTACAACTCTAAGGAAGGAGAGCACAGGAACCGCTGTTGGAACACATTTAAAAAGACAGGGTTCGGAAAACTGAGCTGAAATGTCTGGGACCAGCAAGGAAAATTAAGTCCAGGCAGCCAGGGAGCTACACTTGGCCCTTCAGTCACTAAAGACTGAAATGATTATTCTGGTGGTATGAACTGTGGCCACTGAGTGCATTTAGGGATTGGCAGGACTTCACCCAGAACCAAAAGGAACTGCACTAGAACCCAACTTTATTAGTCCATTGGAGCTACCCCACCTAAGCTGCCCCAACTCTGGCAATTCGTTAATGTGTATCACAGGCCAGCCTTCAGCTGAGCTCTCTCCCAACCTACAGACAAGAGTCAAGATAATAGATAATTTTTGTCTCAATTCACTGAGTTATGGTGGTTTGTAATTCAACAACAGCTGATACAACTTGAAAATAAACAACCTGAATTAATACTAACTGAATACATTCTCCTCAATAATGAAGTAAAATGAATGTCAAAATCAAGGAATGCCCAGTGTTTTGGCAGATACTATAACAAGGGATAGTTACAATAAATAGGTAAAGAAATAAACATGTTTCTCATCAATAGCTGAAAAAAATCAGTGTTTCTAGCATCTTAAATGTAAGATATTACAAGACACCAATTGTCATATTATTGTAATTTAAACTTTACTTGCATATAATACTGTAAGGTATTTTATTCCTCCCATACGTAAACTAAAATAAGAAATACTGTTTAAGTAGTTCCAAAGAGGAAAACCAGAATCAAATAGAGTAATAATTACACAGAAGCAATTTCAGTTCAATAGAAAGAAACACTTTGTAACAATTAGAATTTTCCAAAGGTAGAGTGTGCTGCCTTATAGGAAAAGGGATTTTCTAACCCCAGATAGATTCACACAGAAATCTCTCAAGATAACAGAATACAAGAGATTCCAGTCAAGTGGGAGCTGAGTCTACTGCAATGGTTTCCTAACCTAGATCATGATAATAGCCACACTTGGGAAGCTTCTAGGCACTTCTCTGAATCTGCTTCCCAAACCACTGGTCTAATCTGCACAAGTTAGCCAACCAAGATAGAGAGATAGGTAGACAGCCCCAAGTTCCCAAATGATTTTGATGCTTTCAAATAGGTTTTGACAAAAAAGAACCTGTGCAGCCTGACCACACCACCAAGTTCTGCTGATTTTTCTTACTGCTCTTCCCAGCATTTAATCTACTGCAACCACACATTCTACTGACTGCTCCTCTAATATTCCAGCTGTGCTCCCACCTTGGGCTTTTGCATATGCTGTTCTCTTCCCCTGGGTATCTGCATGGTTTCCCGCTTCACCATCTCAAGCTTTTATTTTACAATCACCTTCACCATGAGTCTACCCAGGGTCAGACTTCAACCCCCACTCCCATCCAGATACTTCATATCCCCTTTCTTCATTTTATGTTTTTTCTCAGTATTTATTACCTAACATCTCATGTCATCTAACATAAACTTCTCATTATTAATTTTGCTTGTTGCTTTTTTTCCCCCACCAAAATGTAAGCACCATCAAGGTGATATTTGTCAGTTTTATTCATTGCTGTATTCTCTGCACATAGAACAATGCCTATCATAAAAATATTTGTTCAATGACTTAACGAACTAGACCTGGGGTAGTAAACCCTAGATCTGGAATAAAGTTTTACTGGGACATAACCACACATTCATTTACATACTGTCTACATCTATTTTTTTGTGCCACCCAAGTGCAGTTAAATAGTTGTATCAGAGACTGTATTGCCCATAAAGCTTAAAATATTTCTTGTCCAGACTTTTACAGAATAAAATTTGCCAACCCCTGAACCAAATGTACCAATCAGAATGTCATGTAGCGTTCTGCTTCCAAATTTCTAGGTAACCGTGGTAGATTAAAGACTGCCACATACTCTTTGTGGTTCCCAGCACTAGGAGCTGGAGTCTCTTTCTCCACCCCCTGAACCAAGGCGGCTTAGTGATTTCCTTCAACCAATAACATGTGATCAAAGTAACCCGAGGGTTCCAAGCCTAAGAGCAAGAGGCCTTGCAGCTTCCCGTCAGGCCGTCTTCGAATCCGCCACCATGTTTAAAAGCCTGAGCGAGCCTCCTTAAGAATAAGAGATCATGTGGGGAGAGAGGTCCACCCCATACTGAGGCTCCAAGCATGTGAATGAGCCCAGCTGACACCATGGAGCCCAGACCACGCTGCCAAAGCATGCAACAGTGAGCAAGTAAATGTCACTCTAAGTTGCTTGGATTTGGATGGTTCATTATGCAGGAAAAGTTACTTGACATAGTAAGACTATGATATTCAGAATAAATCCTAGATTTTCCCGTTTTCCTTCATTCATCTCCATACTACTGTGGGAGCAGCAGCCTCAATCTCTATTTATTTATTTACATGTAATGTCCCTGTTACTTCAGTTAAATCACAGTTTAATAAGAAAATTTTATGATTATGTTGAGGTGTGCAGATTTGAGAGTAGTTTGGGAAGTGTTTAAATTAGTTATTGGACAGAGGTTGGCAAGCCATGGCCTGTGGGCTAGCCACCTAATTTTGTACATAAAATTTTATCAACACGAGTTATGGCCATTCTTTCACAGATTCTCTATGGCTCATCTTCATGCTATGTTGGCAGAATTAAGCAGCAGCAAGGGCAGTGTGGCCCACAGGCCTTAAATATTACTGTCTGGTCTTCGGGGGGAAGTTTGCCAGGCCCTGCTGTACAAAATTATTTTGAATGTTATTCTTAAAAGTAAAGAAATACAAGAGAGCAATCTGGTACACCTTCTTTATTCCTAACGCCCGATCTTCAGAGTGGTTTTTGGTCCTTGAGTAAGTACCAACTTAGACAGTTTAATAGTGAGCCTCATAAGAGGTGAGTAGTTTGATTTCTGACACTCCATATAAACCAAGAGACAAACGTATTTTCTTTAGATGCTTCTTTGGAGGTGCTACAGTTTTCTGGTGCTGCAGCGTGTTATGTAAATCCATTATTCTGACAGTTCTGCTGGTAAAAGCGAAGCTGGAATTAATATCCGTTATTGAAAGGTCATTGCACAGGAATGAGCTGGCAGCCAGTTTTAAAAT
Source organism: Callithrix jacchus (assembly GCF_049354715.1). Classification (NCBI taxonomy): domain Eukaryota; kingdom Metazoa; phylum Chordata; class Mammalia; order Primates; family Cebidae; genus Callithrix; species Callithrix jacchus. The sequence goes on from NC_133518.1 coordinate 79,321,476, forward strand.
GTTAATAATGGGTACATTTCAAATAGAAACAAAGATCTTACTCTGTTTTGTAATGATTTCTCTAAGTGTTTTATTTAAAAGAGAAAATGTTTAAGCAAAAAAAGCTAAACTATATAATGCATTTATATGCCGATAACATCAGTAAACCTACTTAACAGTATTTCTGTAGTTTGTGGCATGTCAACGGACATGAACTGAGGCAACAGACACTGAACTGAGGTCCTTACTGATATTACCATACTTCGCTGACTCTAAGATGCCACTGATCAGAAGGAGAATAATTTACAGACCATTAAAAATGCTAATTAAAGTATGTTGCATTCATTATCACTTAGAACCTCACCTTATACTCAATGCAAGTGCTGAGACTCTGATATATGAGAAAGTTAATTGACATAGTAAGATTTATCATGACTTTTAGATTAAATCCTTGAAGATATATCTAGATATATAGATATAGATAAAATAGGCAATATATGAGAAAAACCGTATCAAACTATATGTGTGTGTATATATGTATGTATTCACACATACATAAAAGGAAAACATAAGTTAATTGGTTAAGTTATTCTAAAAAGTTCTTCCACTTTGGAGCCTGATTCTTCTCATTTTTCAACTAAGAATTACGAATGCTTGCCTTTTTCCAAATCCTTTGTTCCATGAGGATTGGTGAATGAGAACGCTGCTAAAACATCGCCTCCTGAGGTCTCTGGGTTTTCTTCCAGGGTGCTCAAACCCATTACGCATGGTTCAACATGTACATTCTAGCAGCAATAATTATGTCACGGCTACTACACGGAGAGCAGTGGCTGATGTAGTGATTTCAGAAATTCCACAATATGAGGAAAAATAATGGGTGCCTTAGAATTCAGCCTTCTAACAACCTACCACTGACTCTTCGTGTGGATTGAGGATGAAAGTGTGACAATGACTAACACAATGCAGTGACGAGGCACTTAAGGCAGAGAACAATCATTTCTAGTTCTTCACGTACATTATTATATATCAGTATTAGAAATAGCACTGCATGTTTGAAATATGCAATTTAATTCCATATAAAATGCAATGAATATACAAACCAATGACTGAGACAGAATACATCAAAAGCAAAGACTTACAGCTGACTTCATTCAAACCACATACGCTCAATGCCCACACAGTGGCAGGTGACCTGAGACTCCGCATGTAGCCATGCTCCATGAATCTGTATATACTTTGGGTTTACAAACACACATAACATCTTTAACCAACTTCAGAAAAGTAAGCTCACACACTTAGCAGCCAGACCTGGGTGCTCATCTTACAGCGTGGACTCAGACTGCTCAAGCCACCTGGGCCTCCCCTCTGCTCTACAATCTACCAGTTGGGGCTAGGACAGGAGTCTCTGATCTCAATGTACTCCTGCCTAGAAAGCCCCATACTCTTCCTGGCCCCGCCAGATTCACAGTCCAAACAGCCTCCTCAGCCTTAAGACCATCTGGAGTCATTACATGTCTCTACTCATGCTGTAGCAAGGAGCTCAGGATCCTCAGGTCACCCCCCCCCCTTTCTCCTGCACATATCTTTCAGATGGCACATCCCACGCACACCAGCTCCTGACCCCTTCCACTGTGACCTTCGGAGCTCATAGTCAGTTATCAACAAAATCCCTCAGATTGTCAGCCTCTTTTCTGTATGTTTCTCTTACCTTCCCACTCTTATCTGAAACTGCCTCTCTCAGGGACTGTGTCTCCTCTGCAGGCCCTTTCAAGTGATGAATATTTCTTCTCACGTTCTGCATTCATTGCTGGGCCTTGATGATGTTGCCACATTTATGTTATTAGACTAGGAACTGGCAAACTTTTTCTTAAAAGGCAAGATAGTAAATATAGCTGACCCTTGAAAAATGCAGGCGTTAAAGATGCCAACTGCCCTCCACACCACCCAGCCAAAAATCCGCTTATAACTTCTGACTCTCCCAAAACTTTACTAACATCCTATAGTTGACTGGGAAACTTACTGATAACATAGTTGATGAACATGTTTCGGGGTTGATTTTGCATGTATTATTGACTGTATTCTTCCAGCTAAGTAAGCTAGAGAAAAGAAAATATCAAGAATACAACAAGGAAGAGAAGATAGATTTACTATTCACTGAGTATAAGTGGATCATTGTAAAGGTCTTCATTCTTCACGCCTTCTCACTGAGCAGGCGGAGAAGGAAGGAGAGGACGGGCTGGTCTTCCTGTCTCAGGGCAGCAGAGCCAACAAGGTGGAAGAGGTGAAGGGCAAACAGGAGAGGCAGGCACACTCAGGGTAACTTTACAGAAAACATCCTGACTTCTGCTTTTTCATTTCTCTAAAAACGTTTCTCAACAGTATGAATCCTTCCACCATTCGCTTTCGTTTCAGCACCGATATAAAAAAGGTCCATGTTATAAAAGGAGTCAAAAGCAGTCTTGAGAGTAACTAGAACCTTCTTCCTCACCATCTGCCAATAGTTCAGTCTTGAAAGTAACTAGAACCTTCTTCCTGTCAGACTGTTTAATGCCAATTCGTTTTCTGACACTGCTGGTTATACACCTTCTTCCTCACCATCTGCCCATAGTTCAGAAGCACCCCACTCCATCAAGACGCCTGCTTTAAACTCCTCTGCCATGGTGCCTGTTCGCTCTTGGATTTCGCCAAGATTCACACCTTGAAACCCTTCGCCCCAACCTTTCTGCTTGTTTGCCATACCCACAATCTCATGATTTCCTGGATTGCTCTGCCGTAAATCCTGTGAAGTCATCACATCTGGACACAGTTTTCTCCAGCAGGAATTTATTGCTTATTGTTTGAGGCTTGATCACTTCATTTTTTATTGTTTATTTTTGTTTTTTTGAGACAGAGTCTTGCTCTGTCGCCAGGCACCAGGCTGGAGTGCAATGGCGCGATCTCGGCTCACTGCAACCTCCATCTCCCGGGTTCAACCAATTCTCCTGCCTCAGCCTCCTGAGTAATTGGTACTACAGGTGTGCACTAGCACGCCCAGCTAATTTTTTTTATTTTAGTAGAGATGGGGTTTCACTATGTTGGCCAGGATGGTCTTGATCTCTTGACCTCGTGATCTGCCTGCCTCGGCCTCCCAATGTGCTGGGATTATAGGCGTGAGCCACCACGCCTGGCCACTTGATAGCTTTGTGGCTTTTTCTACAACAGTGGCCTCTTCAATGGTGTAACCCTCTCCGACTTTCATGATATGCTCTCTGTCAGGGGTTCTTCCAAAGAAGAACCATTTTCTTTGAAAATCTTTTTTGACATTTTCAAACCCTTGTTATAGAGTACATGTGTAATGAGCCTAAAAACTCCTTATGAGCCCTGATCTAGAGGCTGAATTGGAGATGTGATGGGGACAAGTAGACCATGCTGATACCTTCTGTGTTGGGCTCATAGGGTTCTGGGTATCCAGGAGCATTTCCAATATCAAAAGACCTTTAAAAGGCAGTCCCTTAAATGCAAGGTACTTAGTGATTTCAGATATAAAGCGTCAATGGAATCAGGCCAGAGAAAGTGTTCTCATTGCCCAGACCTTCTTGTTGTATAACCAAAACACTGGCAGTTAGTGCTTTTTCCCTTCCAGGCTTAGGGGTGAGCAGTTTTATAAATAAGGCAAGTCCTGATCATAAACTTTGTGTCAGCATTTGCACAAAACAGTACCGCTAGCCTATCCCTTCCTGCCTTAAATTCTAACGCTTCTATTCCTTATTAGTAAATGTCCTTTGTGGCATTATTTTTTTTCTAAAATAGGGCATTTTCACCTGCATTAAAAAAAACCTGTTCAGGCAGATACGCCTTCTCATCAATGATTTTCTGAATGGTGCCTGGGAACTCGTCTGCTGCCTCTTGGTCAGCAGAAGTTCCTTCTCCTGATTGTTACACTGGCATTTTCAAAGCCAAACCTCTTTCTGAAATTATCACACCATCCTTTGCTGCCATCAAATTCTCCAGCTTTAGATCCTTCCTCTTCCTTTTGCTTTAAGTTGTCACACAATGACTTTGCTTTTTCTATCATCGCATTAGAGTCTACAGATAGGCCTTTCTCACAGTAATGTTTCCCCAACATAAAGCTGCATCTTCAGTGTGAGATTAAAGACGGTACCACAAAACGTTTTCATGCCTGTTGGTGTGGCCACAGCAGCAGCATCACGAGTTTCCTTCCCTCTCCCCCCCACAATGGCCCTTACATTGGATTCATTTATCTTGAAATGACAGGCAACAGCTGCAAACTTCAACCTACAATACGTATCAAAGAACTCAACTTTTTGTGATAACGTCATGACTTTTTGCTGCTTCTTGGGAGCACTTTTAGTGTCACTAGTGGCATCTCGGATGGGTCCCATGGTGCTATTTAAGGATTACGGTATTACACTAAACACAATGAGAAATATACAAGAACCCGGATAGATCCCCTTTTACCATGATATGCAACTTGCTGGAGAGAGAACTGCTCGTGGGAGATGATTAACATCACAGGGTAGGTTAGATGGATCTCACACACCTCAGCCCACCACAAGTGCAGCAGGAGGTAGCTACATTATCATCATAGTAGTAAAGTATGTATCACTGTTAATTTTATGCAGGTATGATTAACACTGCGTTTTTACATTTGTTTTTATTTCTCCCATAAATGTCCTGTGTGGCATTTATGGAGAAAAAGATGCCATATATGGCCTATAAGCATGTGTATGCACGAGTTTTGATAAATTTTAACTTTTCATTTATGTATTTTATTTTATATATTTAAAAAAATTGATACAAATTTTAGATTTCTATCTATTTTATGGCAGTCAATGATAACACAGACTAGTATCCACATAGATTTTATGCATTCATGACATATCTTTTTCTTCCTTTTTTTCAGCATTTCTAGGCTAGGTGATTTTTCTGTGAGGTTTTACAAATTGTCATAAACCTTCTAAAATTGATCTGACATATTTACTGAAACAAATCCGCATATAAGTGGACCCGTGCAGTTCAAAGCATGTTGCCCAAGGGAGCAACTGTATTTTCGGCTGTGTGTGCCGTGCAGTCTTCATCTCAACTACTTAATGCTGCCGTTCTAGCATAAAACCAGCCATAATCAATACTCAAATCCGTGGACGTGCCTATGTTCCAAGAAAACGGTTTGTAAAAGGAAGTAGCTGACAGCAGGCTAGTTTACTGAATCTCAGATCACTAGCCTGTACCACCTACTTGCTCTCCCCAAGATGCCATTATCCTCAGACAATGGATTCCCTCCACCTTATTTTCTGAAGCTCACTGTTACCCCCCACCGCCAACACTACTACCACCACAATTACTTGCGTGGTTTCACTCCATAAAACCTAGAATGTGTCTAGGTTTTGTGAAAACTGAAGTATATATAGTTGGGGAACAGGGATGGACTATAGGAAGAAAACAAAATTAGGAATGTTAAATTGCCCCCATATAAACAAGGACCCCTGACACTTAAGCTTCAATGGCTTCATGATAAATCCACCTGTGATCCCTCAGGAACTCTGACTCTGACTGCTAAATGCAAAACTTCAGTTGCTACCTACATCACATTACAGACAAGCCTTTCATGCCTGACCTTGCCACTGCCTAAGCTCCTATCCTCCTCTGGGACTTCTGTCCTCCATCCCATCTCAGTTACACAATCCCATGCTTTCAGGCTTTTCAGGAGCTGCAAGGCTCTGTCATCTCAATTTTAGGCATCTAACTCCTCATCCACTATCTCAGCCAGTCTGAGACTACTAAGAATCTTAAAAGCATTGTTCGACAGTATCCTAACTGCCAGCCAAAGTTAGAGAAGAGACTGTTTTGAAGAAGTTTAAGGGTAGGATTTTTGTTTAATGGAATAAACATCAGTAATTTACAGAAAACAAAGTTTTTAATTGAATTGTATCATCAGAAGCACCTCCAGCTTGACAGGGACAATTCTTTTCAGAATGCGAAGAGGTCTCAAGGTCCCCAAAACTTCTACGGACAGGGATCAGGCTGAGAAATCTACTCAACTACAAATATGAGCCATTATTATGTAAAAGGAAGAAGGTTTGGAGAACGTAAAGAAGAGCCACAAAGAAGCATCCCCAAGGAGCAGAACTTTGCCTAAAGCAAGTAATACTTTTCCCCTAGAACAAAGAGAACTTGCCATCAAGTTTCCAACACCGCCATGGATCAGTGACTGCCAGGTGCCATGTGTTTTTCTACTTTTTAAATCAAAGTGTCTATGGCGGTGTTTCTTTCTGTGTCTCATCACTGTAGTCAGGGAATCTGAAGGAGCAGATGATCTGTGTCCTTGGTTCACAGGTCACCAAAACTGAAAGGAACAATATTTAAGGAGCTGCACCTGAGGATAGGGACCCAAGAAGCCTCATGTATATTTAGATTTAATTTGGATGGCAAGAGCCTTGGTTAGGAAGCCTGAAACTAATCCCGTAAGATGAGATCTGGGGGTGTCAGAACAATGTTGTATTGTGTGCGGAAAAGCCAGAATCATTAGGGGATGGGGAATACACTGCAATATTGGATATCCAAATACATTCCTCTGGGTTATTCTCTTGTATTTAATGAACTATCCCTGTTTGTAGTCACATTCTCTGTGGGATGTTTGTGATTACTAATCCAATCTCTTTGTTATAAGTTTATTCATTTTTTTCTATTTCTTCTTCAGTCAGTTTTAACAGCTTGTCTTTCTAGAAATTCCACCTAAGTTACCTAATTTACTGGCATACATTTTTCCATAGTATGCCCTTATCATCCTTTTCGTTTCTATGAGGTCAAAAGTGATGGCCTGTTTTCATATCAGCTCTTTTTTCTGTCAAGTTCAAACCTACCATTGACCTTTAGTAAATTGGTCACTTCAGTTATTCTACGATTCAATTCCAGAATTTCCGTTTGATTCATTTTGGTAATTTCTGCCTCTCATTGATATTCTCTATTTGGTGTGACACCATTTTCACACTTTCCTTTTAGACACGGTTTCCTGCAGTTCTTCGCAGACACTTAAAACAGTTGATTTAAAACCCGTCTAGTGAATCCCACATACTGGTCCTCTCAGAAACAGTTTCTTTGCCTTGCTTTTTTCCTGCGTACAGGCCATATTTTCTCAGTTTTGCTTTTTGGCATGCTTTGTGATTTTGTTGTTGAGAACCGAACACCTTGGATAATATAATGCGTCAACACTGGAAATCCGACCCTCCCACTGAGGATATTTTGTTACTGATGTTTTATTCTTGTCTGTTCAAAGACACTTTTGTGCTAATCCTGTAAAGTCTATATTCCCTGTAGAGTCTGGCCACAGAAGGGTCTGTTCATTTAGCTCAGTGACCAGTTAGTGACTGGCCAGACGTTTCCTTAAATGCCTTAAATCACTGAGTCTTTCACCCTTTGCCAAAGGGCTATGTACACGTGTTGGAGCACGCCTCCAACATTTAGGCAATTTACAATTCTGCACAGGGCCTCAACATCGGCCAGAAGAGAGACGGGGTCCTCTTCAGGTCTTTCTTGGTCATATGTACAGCCCTATGCATGGACGTAGGCTTCCATATTCCCCAGGAATACATTAAGAGATTTGCAAAGTCTCCGGTGGATATTTCATTGCCTAGAACTTCCTTTTAAGTTTCCTGACAAACTCTTCTTTGCACCAGATGGTCTCTCAACTTCGAGCGATGATGTTTAGAGACTGTCAATGACTGTGTGCTATGAATGCCAGTAGTATTGACTTTTTCCCTCAGATGAGCTCCAGTTCAGGTCATATAGTGGCAATGACCTATGAGTAGGGTTTTTCCAGGGAGGTATGAGACAGGTCAAATTGTGGCAATGTTCTGGGAGTGAAATTTTTAGGCGGGGTTCCAAATCCAAGTGGCCCATTCCAGAAGCTTCAATTCTGCTAGTTTTCACAGCCAAAGTGTTTACAAAGTTGCTAGTTTTCAAGGCTGCATGCAGGTATGAAAGAGAGGATGGGGTCAGATTAAGTCACACAGCACTACCTCACTGTTCTTACCGAGACTCATCAGTTTTCCTTGTATTGTTGCAATCCAGTGGTAACTTGGTAATTTACAGAATTCTGAATGTTAACTTTCACAATTTACCCAGTGCTTCTGTTGGTTTTATTGTGGGGCAGATTATGGAGGTTCTCAGTGTACCTTTCTGGAAGCCCACCTAGTCCATTTTAAGTAATTACACAGTAACAAATAAAAGGTATTCTTTCTTATTTAACCACATTTGCATTCTCTCTTGTGTACTTCATTTCTTACTGTAAATTTGAGTTTGAGTTTTCATCTGGTATCCCTTTGCTTTAGCCTGAAAAACTTAATTAAGCAATTCATGTAAAGCAGGTCTGCAGCTGATAAATTTTCTTAGCTGTCATTTATGTGAAATGTCCTTATTTGAACCTCATTTTAAAACATATTTTCTGGAGATAGAAAAATACAGATTGGCAACTTTTAAAATGGTTTTCTGCTTTTCTGGCCTCCACTATTTCTGACCAGAAGTCAGCCACCATTTGTATTGTTCATTACCCTTTATGTAATATATAATTTTTCTGTAAATATTTTCAAGATTTTATCTCCAATTTTTAGGAGTTTGACTATCTTGTGTTTAGATGAATTTTGTTTATTTGCTTCTTTATCTCCCGAGGGTTTTCTGACATTTCTCAATCTGTAGACAAACATGCTTTACCAAATTTGGGGATATCTTGGCCACTACTTCTTTAAATTCTTTTTTCTGCCCCATTCTCTCTCTTCTGTTTCTGGGATTCCAGGTACACATATATTAGAATCCCTGAAACTGTCCCATAGGCCAGAGATGCTTTTTCATTTTTTAAAATCTTTTTTTCTCTGCCCTTCACGTGGAAAAATTTCTATTAATCTTCTATGGTTTTTAATCTGCTGAAAAGCCCAGCCAGGGAATTTTTTTGTTTTAAATATTGAACTTTTTAGTTTGAGACTTCTATGTGGTTCTTCTTTATAGATTCATTACTCTGATGAGATTTTCTACCTCTTCACCTATAATGTTAACTTTTTGGCTTTGAATATATTTGTCTACTTGTTTCAAATTTCTGGCCTGTTAATTCCAACATCTGGGTAATCTTGGGTTTTGTTTCAGCTGATATTTTATTATGGGTAATATTCTTCAAATTCTTTCTGTATTACCTAAGTTTTGGTTTCTCCTAGCCACTGTGAATAATATGCTGTGGGGAATCTGGATTATGTCACCTACTTTTTAGTGGTACTGACTTTTGTTCTGGTAGGCAGTCAAACTCCTGGTGGCTCCTTTGACCCCAAAATGCTTAGTTTTACTCTGTTAGGACGGATTTATATTGATTTAATCCTTAGACCAAGGACTTAGCCCTGACTTTAGGACGTGACCTATATTCTAAAGCAGGTCAAAAGTGGCCCTGAATGACAGGCTAGTTTTACGCACACTCAGGTGCATAGCAATGACAGCCACTGCGGTGAGGATGGAGTTCCAACATCCTTCATCACTGCCCATCATGTCAGTTCAGCTCTCAGCCTTCCAACTCCACCTCTGCAAGGCCTGACACGATCTTGCTCTGTGCAGGTACAGCCCAGCCTTCACCAAAAACCTGTGGAAAACTCTGATACAGGTTTCTGGACTCCATTCCTCTACGAAACTCACTCCTCCCTTAGACCCTGCCCTGTGAATCCCCACTAGCTCACATCCTTAACCACTGCTCTCCTCCTTCCCAGCTCAACAGGACCTCTACTTCTACCTGGACTCTACTTCCCACCCTGGGCCAAAAAAAAAAAAAAAGAAAGGCCAGAGTGAACACAATGTTCACCTCATGTGTTTCACTTCTCTCAAGGACCACAGCCCTATTCTGTCTACGTTAAAAAATGTTTTCCTGCTCTTCTGGCCTCTGTTGATTTTGACAAGAGGACAGCTATCATTTGTATTGCTTGCCCTCCTTGATGTAATTACCAGTTTCTCTATGATTACTTTCAAGACTTTATTTTCCGTTTTCTGGTTGCTTGAGAACAGTTGCTTCACATACTCTGTTGAGTTTTACGGTCACTAATAGTGGGAGGACGTGCTACTACCAGTCCCTGTCATGAGAGAAAGCCAATATGCACCTTTTCAGGAGCACATTATATATCATGAAAATTGAATAGAGAAGGCTCACGGTAACATCAATACATTTTAAAAAGTAGAAATGATACTCCCAACATTTGTTGATCATAGTGCAGTAAAACTACAACTGTCTGGGAGGCTTTCAGGATGGTTGACTAGAGGTATACACGTTTCCACAAGGAAGGACCAAAACAGCAAGGAGACAATCATGTGTTTCTTAGAGCATTTAAGAGAGAGCACTGGAATTCAGCAGGGAAGGGACAAGGGAACATCCGAGGCACAGAAAGAGAAGTGAGGCAGCCACTGCTGCCTGGCCAGGATCAACTTGGAGTCCAGAGAGGCTCCCCAGTGTAGGGAAAGAATAAGGGACCCTGGGGTCCACACTCCCACCCCTGATAAGCCCTACCCACGGGAGAGCCACTTTACTCTTACAGGCCCTGAAACTAGCAGAGTGAGCTGTGTGGAGTATGGGCAATGGCACTGCTCAAGACAGAAAATTCACACTGGGTCCCGAACATTCCCCCAAGACCCAAGCAGCTGCAGAATGGCATTTTGAGCACCCAGCTCCCACCAGACTGTATTTTTTAATGGGGCCCCAAATCCCCTAAATCTCTACATCCCTGGAGACCTGTTGACATGCCTCAGTATTTACCCAGAGGGTAGCAGCAATGCAATGCCAGCTGGAAACATGATGTGGCCAGGTTCCAGCACTCTAGCCTATGCAGTGCCCCACACTGTGAAAACAAGCAGTGCAATGAGCTGGGGAGGCTGTTCCTGGGACATACGGAGCCGAAACATGCACTCCCCAGAGACTGAGAGTTGCCTCCCTGCCGCCTGGGGATGCTGCCACCAACAGCAACCCTGCACCCACCCTACCCCACAGTCATAGGGCTGCCGTGTATGTGCAGGTGTCTTCAGTGGGCCAGGGGACAAGCCCTCTAGGATACCACTGCAGGGCTTGAGAATAGGCTCATCTTGCCCACTGCTGCTGCCACTGAGCACACCGCACAGGAACCTGGGAATGCCCTTCTCCACCCACCATAGCCTGTGCCCATGTGTCCTTAGAAAGTCTGAGGAAAGGCCTGCTTTACCTGGAGTCACCCCTCTAGGTATCTAAGCATGCCTCCCAAGGGCCTGGGGTTCATCTCAACATGTCTGTTGCCCGAGGCACACATACACACCAGGAGGCCTGACACAGGACCCAGCGAACCCCAACCCCCACTGCCCCTCAATACTAACTGGGGGTCTGGTGACTAGCCCACTCCACCTATCACCCTGAGCAAGCATATAAACCATCAGAAACCCTGACAAAAGGCAAAGCCTACCTGCCACCAGCAGACAAGCACACTGTCTCAGGACCTGGGGACTCTCCTGCCCTATATACCCATACATGCTACCTGGGGGCCTGGAGACTGGCATGCTCAGAACATCATGACCACTGCTAGCATCAGCATATGCCATGTGGCAGCCCAACAGTGGCTGGCATCTCCAACCCCCAGAAAAATGTCACCAATGCCTCCATTAACAACCACATCCTGGCCAGAGAGGAAATCACAGGTAGCACTGATGGTGACCACAGCTAAAGAGATCATACAGACAGTGCACTGCGGCATGAGCCCAGAGTCCAAGCTGAAGTGCCCCACTCAGCCAGCACCATGTGGAATCACACAGACAGTGCACTGTGGCATGAGCCCAGAATCCAAGCTGAAGTGCCCTACTCAGCCAGCACCATGTGGAATCACACAGACAGTGCACTGCTGCATGAGCCCAGAGTCCAAGCTGAAGTGCCCTACTCAGCCAGCACCATGTGGAATCACACAGACACTGCGCTGCGGCATGAGCCCAGAGTCCAAGCTGAAGTGCCCTACTCAGCCAGCACCATGTGGAATCACACAGACACTGCGCTGCGGCATGAGCCCAGAGTCCAAGCTGAAGTGCCCTACTCAGCCAGCACCATGTGGAATCACACAGACACTGCACTGCTGCATGAGCCCAGAGTCCAAGCTGAAGTGCCCTACTCAGCCAGCACCATGTGGAATCACACAGACAGTGAGGTACCGCATGAGCCCAGAGTCCAAGCTGAAATGCCCTACTCAGCCAGCACCATGTGGAATCACACAGACACTGCGCTGCGGCATGAGCCCAGAGTCCAAGCTGAAGTGCCCTACTCAGCCAGCACCATGTGGAATCACACAGACAGTGAGGTACCGCATGAGCCCAGAGTCCAAGCTGAAGTGCCCTACTCAGCCAGCACCATGTGGAATCACACAGACACTGCGCTGCGGCATGAGCCCAGAGTCCAAGCTGAAGTGCCCTACTCAGCCAGCACCATGTGGAATCACACAGACAGTGAGGTACCGCATGAGCCCAGAGTCCAAGCTGAAGTGCCCTACTCAGCCAGCACCATGTGGAATCACACAGACACTGCGCTGCGGCATGAGCCCAGAGTCCAAGCTGAAGTGCCCTACTCAGCCAGCACCATGTGGAATCACACAGACAGTGAGGTACCGCATGAGCCCAGAGTCCAAGCTGAAGTGCCCTACTCAGCCAGCACCATGTGGAATCACACAGACACTGCGCTGCGGCATGAGCCCAGAGTCCAAGCTGAAGTGCCCTACTCAGCCAGCACCATGTGGAATCACACAGACAGTGAGGTACCGCATGAGCCCAGAGTCCAAGCTGAAGTGCCCTACTCAGCCAGCACCATGTGGAATCACACAGACAGTGCACTGCTGCATGAGCCCAGAGTCCAAGCTGAAGTGCCCTACTCAGCCAGCACCATGTGGAATCACACAGACACTGCACTGCTGCATGAGCCCAGAGTCCAAGCTGAAGTGCCCTACTCAGCCAGCACCATGTGGAATCATACAGACAGCGCACTGCTGCATGAGCCCACAGTCCAAGCTGAAGTGCCCTACTCAGCCAGCACCATGTGGAATCATACAGACAGCGCACTGCTGCATGAGCCCAGAGTCCAAGCTGAAGTGCCCTACTCAGCCAGCACCATGTGGAATCACACAGACACTGCGCTGCGTCATGAGCCCAGAGTCCAAGCTGAAGTGCCCTACTCAGCCAGCACCATGTGGAATCACACAGACAGTGCACTGCGGCATGAGCCCAGAGTCCAAGCTGAAGTGCCCTACTCAGCCAGCACCATGTGGAATCACACAGACAGTGAGGTACTGCATGAGCCCAGAGTCCAAGCTGAAGTGCCCTACTCAGCCAGCACCATGTGGAATCACACAGACAGTGCACTGCTGCATGAGCCCAGAGTCCAAGCTGAAGTGCCCTACTCAGCCAGCACCATGTGGAATCATACAGACAGCGCACTGCTGCATGAGCCCACAGTCCAAGCTGAAGTGCCCTACTCAGCCAGCACCATGTGGAATCATACAGACAGCGCACTGCTGCATGAGCCCAGAGTCCAAGCTGAAGTGCCCTACTCAGCCAGCACCATGTGGAATCACACAGACACTGCGCTGCTGCATGAGCCCAGAGTCCAAGCTGAAGTGCCCTACTCAGCCAGCACCATGTGGAATCACACAGACAGTGAGGTACCGCATGAGCCCAGAGTCCAAGCTGAAGTGCCCTACTCAGCCAGCACCATGTGGAATCACACAGACACTGCGCTGCGGCATGAGCCCAGAGTCCAAGCTGAAGTGCCCTACTCAGCCAGCACCATGTGGAATCATACAGACAGTGCACTGCTGCATGAGCCCAGAGTCCAAGCTGAAGTGCCCTACTCAGCCAGCACCATGTGGAATCACACAGACACTGCACTGCTGCATGAGCCCAGAGTCCAAGCTGAAGTGCCCTACTCAGCCAGCACCATGTGGAATCACAGACACTGCGCTGCGGCATGAGCCCAGAGTCCAAGCTGAAGTGCCCTACTCAGCCAGCACCATGTGGAATCACACAGACAGTGAGGTACCGCATGAGCCCAGAGTCCAAGCTGAAGTGCCCTACTCAGCCAGCACCATGTGGAATCACACAGACAGTGAGGTACTGCATGAGCCCAGAGTCCAAGCTGAAGTGCCCCACTCAGCCAGCACCATGTGGAATCACACAGACAGTGAGGTACTGTATGAGCCCAGAGTCCAAGCTGAAGTGCCCTACTCAGCCAGCACCATGTGGAATCACACAGACAGTGCACTGCTGCATGAGCCCAGAGTCCAAGCTGAAGTGCCCTACTCAGCCAGCACCATGTGGAATCATACAGACAGCGCACTGCTGCATGAGCCCACAGTCCAAGCTGAAGTGCCCTACTCAGCCAGCACCATGTGGAATCATACAGACAGTGCACTGCTGCATGAGCCCAGAGTCCAAGCTGAAGTGCCCTACTCAGCCAGCACCATGTGGAATCATACAGACAGTGCACTGCTGCATGAGCCCAGAGTCCAAGCTGAAGTGCCCTACTCAGCCAGCACCATGTGGAATCATACAGACAGTGAGGTACCGCATGAGCCCAGAGTCCAAGCTGAAGTGCCCTACTCAGCCAGCACCATGTGGAATCACAGAGACACTGCACTGCTGCATGAGCCCAGAGTCCAAGCTGAAGTGCCCTACTCAGCCAGCACCATGTGGAATCACAGAGACACTGCACTGCTGCATGAGCCCAGAGTCCAAGCTGAAGTGTCCTACTTAACCAATACTACAGATACATCTACAAGAAAAAGTCTCCCCCTAAGAAACCTATTCTGAAAAACAGGAAGAAGTGCCTGTTACACAAGATGCATAGACATCAACATAAGGACACAAGAAAAATCAAAAGGTGAAAAACAAAACAAAACGACACCAGCGAAGGAAGAAAACAATCCTCTAGTAATAGATTCCAACAAAAAAGAATTCATAGATATTTGTAAAGAAGTACTCAAAGTCATGACATTAAAGAGGCTCAGTGAAATGTAAGAGATACAGATGAACAAAACAAAGGAATCAGAAACGTAACTCATGATCTCAATGAGAATTTCACAAAAGAGACAGCTCTCACTAAGGAGGATCAAATGGAAAATCTGGAACTGAAGAATTAAATGAATGGAATAAAAATTCAATCAAGAACTTCAATAAAGACTATATAAAGCAGAGGACAGGATTTTTGAAATTGAAGAACGGTTTTTTGAAATAACCCAGTCCGATAAAAAATAAAATGAAAAAACCTTCTACAATATATCAGACACCATAAAGAGAGCAAATGTTCAAATTCTGGGTGTTCCAGAAGTAGAAGAGATATAGAAAACCTATGTAATAAAATAATAGCTGAAAAATTCCTAAGTCTTGCAAGCCCTTTGGAAACAGGAAGCTCAAATACTCCAAAACAAATACACCTCAAAAAGGTCTTCTCCAAATCACATTCTAGTCAAACTGTCAAAAATCAGAGTAAAAGGGAGAATTCCATAAACAGAAATACAAAAAAAAGTGTCAAGCTACATGTAAGGAAATGACCATCAGCCTAACTGGATTTCTCAGCAGAAACTCTACAGGTCAGAAGACAATTGGATGATATATTCAAAGTGCTGAAAGAAAAAGAAAACAGCAGCAGCAAAAAACTTGTGAGCCAAGAAAACTGTGTCCAGCAAATCTATCCTTCAAAATGTAAGATAAATAAAATCTTTAGCAGACAAATAAAAACTAACGAAGCTCATCACCACTAGGCCAGACCCACAAAAAAAATGCTTAAAGGAATCCTACATATGGAAGGGAAAGGACAATATTTATCATCACAAAAGTATTAAGCTTACTGGTAGAACAGACACAAAAATTAGATGGAGAAAAAACTCAAATGTGAGCAAAACATAAAGCCTAAGTAGTTATTGTTTAACTACAATAAACAATAAAAGAGAAAGAAACAAAAGATACACAAAACAACCAGAAGATAAATAACAAAATGACTGAAATAAGTCCCCACCTATCAGTAATAACCTTGAATGTAAATGGATTGAACTCACCACTTAAAAGGTATAGACTAGCTGAATGAATTTTAAAAACCATGAACCATCTTGCTGCCTACAAGAAATGTATTTCACCTTTAAACATACATATAAACTAAAGGTATGGAAAAAGATACGCCACGTGAACAAAACCCAAAAGCAAGCAAAAGTAGCTACATTTATATAAGCTAAACTAGACCTCAAGTCAAAAACACTAAAAACAAAGTCATTACATAATAAAGGGATCAATTCAGCAAGGGAATATAACAAATTTAAATATATATGTACCCAATGCCACAGAACCCATTTACATAAAGTAAATATTAGAGCTAAGGGGAGAGATATTAATAGATTTTAATAGTTTGGGATTTTGACATACCACTCTCATCATTAGACAGACAATACAGACAGAAAAACCTTCAACAAAACATTGGATTTAAACTACTTTAGATCAAATGGACCTAACACGCATTTGCAGAACATTTAATCCAACAACTGCAGAATATGCATTCTTCTCATCAGCACATAAAACCTTCTCCAAGATAGACAATGTCAGGCCACGAAATGAGTCTCAACAAATTTTTTAAAATCAAAATCATAAGAAGTATCTTCTCAGAACATAATGGAGTAAAACTAGAAATCAATACCAAAAAGAACATTGGAAACTATACAAATATACAGAAATCAATATGCTCCTGAATCACCACTGGGTCAGTGAAGAAATCAGAAAACACAAAGAAAAAGTTACTGACACAAATGAAAAGTGAAATAAAACATATCAAAACGTACGAGACACAATGAAAGCAGTGCCAAGAGGGAAGTTTATAGCAATAACACATCTACATTAAAAAGTAGAAAGATTTCACATAAACAATCTAACAACACACCTAAAGAAACTGCAAAAGCAAACCAAAACCAAAATTAGTAGAAGGAAATAATGAAGATCAGATTAGATCTAAAAAGAAAAAAAGAGACAAAAAAGTATAAAGGATCAACCAAAATGAAGTTTGTCTTTTGAAAAAATAAAATAAAAAAACCACTAGCAACATTACAAGAAAAAAAAGATCCAAATAAACAAAATCAGAAATGGAAAAGGAGACATTGCAACTGTTACTACAGGAATACAAAAGATCATCAGAGATGATTAGGAGCAGCTCTACACCAACAACCTGGAAGACCTAGAGAAAACAGCCAAATTCCTAGACATAGAAAACTACCAAGATTGAATCAGGAAAAAAAAAAAAAAAAAAAAGAAACCCTGAATAGACCAACGATGAGTAATGAGATTGAATCAGTAATAATAATAAATCTTACAGCAAAGAAAAGTCCAGGACCAGATCACTTCACTGCCCACTTCTACCAAACGTTCACAGAACAATTAACACCAATTCTCCACCAGCTATAGCAGAAAAATGGAAAGAAGATAACTCTCCCTAACTTATTCTACAAGGCCAGCATCACCCTGATACCAAATCCAGATAAGAACACAACTGCTACAAAAAAACCCTACAGGCCAATAGCCCTGATGAACACAGACACAAAAATCTTCAACAAAACACTAGCAAAGAGAATTCAACGGAACATCAAAAAGAGAATGCACTGTGATCAAGTGGGATTTATCGCAGGGATGCAAGGATGGTTCAACGTATGCAAATCAATCAATGTGATAAATAATCTCACAGAATGAAGGATAAAAACCATGCGGTCATTTCAAAAAATGCAGAAAAGGTATTTAACACGGTTCAGTATCTCTTCATGATAAAAACTCTCAGCAAACTAGGCACCCAAGGAATATACCTCAATATATAATTATAAAGGCCAAATAGGACAAACCAACAGCTGATATCATGCTGGATGGTGGAAAGCTGAAAGCCTTTCCTCCAAGAACTGGAACAAGATAAGGACGCCCACTTTCACCACTCCTATTCAACGTTATTACTGGAAATCCTAGCCCGAGCAATCAGGCCAGAGAAACAAACAGAAAGCAGTCAGGAGGAGAGGAAGTCAAGTTTGTGTGTCTTTGCTAATGATATAATCTTAGATCTGAAAATAACTAAAGACTCCACCAAAAACACTCTTGGAACAGATATATAAATTTAGTACAGTTGTACAATACAAAATCAATATACAAAAATTAGTGTCTCTATACACCAATGATAAACTAGCTTAGGAAAAAATATCAAGATGGCAAACCCATTTACAACGGTTTATAAAAATACCTAGGAATAAATTTAACCAAGGAGGTCAACTACTTCTAAAAGGAAAACTTTGAAACACTAATGAAAGAGACGGAGGAGGACAAAAATGAATGGGGAAACGTCCTACGCTCATGGATTAGAAGAATATCGTTAAAATGATCATACTGCCAAGAGCTATATTCAGATTCACAGCAATTCCTATCAAAGTACTGATGCCATTTCTTATACGAATAGAAAAAAAAAATCCTAAAATTCGTATGGAACCAAAAAACAGCCCAAATAGCCAAAACAATCCTGAGGAGAGGAGAAAAAAAAAAAAGAAAAAGCTGGAGGCATCATACTACCTGACTTCAAAATGCATTACAATGCTAGGGTAACCAAAATAACTTGGTACTGGTATCAAACCAGACACGCAGACCAATGGAACAAATGGAGATTCCAGATATACATTCATGTATTCACAGCTAACTGATTTTCAACAATGATTCCAAGAATATACAATGGAGGTAGGATTCCCTCTTCAAAAAATGTTTTTGGGAAAATTGGATATTCATATGCAGAAGAATAAAACTCACCTCACCTCTCACCACATACAAAAATCAACTCACGACAGATCAAAGACTTAACCGTAAGACCAGAAACCATAAGATTACTAGAAAAAAATACAAAGAGGTAACTGTTCAGTAGATTGGTCTAGGCAGATATTTTACAGCTAAGACAGCAGAAGCACAGGTAACAAAAAAATAGACAAATGGAACTGTATTAACCGTAAAAGCTTCTGCATAGCAAAGGAAACAGTCTGCAGACTGAAGAGACAACTTTTTGAATGGGAGAAAGTACTTTCAACCCATTCATCCAACAAGGAACTCAACAGAACAACAATAATTCCATTAAAAAGTAGGCAAAGAATTTGAATAAACACTTCTCAAGAGAAGACACGCAAACTGCCAACACGTATATGACAAAATGCTCAACATCACTAATTATTAGGAAAACGCAGATCAAAACCTCAATGAGATACTATCTTACTCCAGTCAGAACGGCTATTACCAAAAGGACAAATAAACTACAGATGCTGGAGAGGATGTAAAGAGGAGGGAACTCTTATACACCATTGGTAGGAATGTCAGTACAGCCATTATCAAAAACAATATGGAGATTTCTTTGTGTGTGTGTGTGTGTGTGTGAACATGGTAGATATATATATTTGTGGGGTACATAAGATATTCTGATATAGGCATGCAATGCATAATGACCGCATCAGAGGAAATGGGCATCCGTCCCATCAAGCATTTATCCTTTATGTTACAAACAATCCAATTACACTTTTAGTTATTCTTTCTAAGTATTTAGCCATCCCCACCTCCCCCGTCGGCACAACCCACTACGCTCCCAGCCTCTGGTAACCTTCATTCTACTATCTCTCTCCGTAAGTTCAACTGTTTTAATTTTTTGCTCCCTCAAATAACTGAGAACATGTGAAGTTTGTCTTGCTGTTCTTAGCTCATTTTACTTAACATTATAATCTCCAGTTTCATAGAAGTGTCACTTGATCAAGCAATTGAATGAATAAGGCCTAGTATTTGCTGGCCCAACAGGGTGGCTCTGATGTATATTTAAATATATACAGTTAAATGTTTAAAAAAGAAACTAAAAGTATAATTGGATTGTTTGTAACATAAAGGATAAATGCTTGATGGGATGGATGCCCCATTTCCTCTGATGTGGTTATGATGCATGCCGGATATTTACCCATAGGAAAAGAAATCAGTACGTCAGGATAATGCACCTGTTTCCTGCAGCAATAGCCCCAATAGCCAAGGTGTGGAATCAACCGAATAATATTCCATCCATGAATAGATACAATATTCAGTCTACAGACAAATGGATAAAGATAATGTGATATCTATACACGACAGAATACTATTCAGCTGTAAAAGAGAATGAAATCATATTGTTTGCAGTGACATGGATGGAAGTGGAGGTCATCATGTTAAGTGAAAGCAGCCAGGAACAGAAAGACAAGTATCACATGTTCTCATTCAAATGTGCAATCTAAAAAATAAATGTCCAAAAATCAAAAGCATTCCTATACACCAATAACAGAAAAGAGAACCAAATCATGAGTGAATGCCCATGGAAAAATTTGAAGTTTCATTATTACTACAGAGAAAAGCATCACAGAGCTACCACTACCATCATACTGCAAAAAGAGAGCACCGGTCAGATGACTTCACAGAGAAATGCTGCCGAACTTTTAAGGAGTAGATAATTTCAATAATACATGAACTTTCCAGAAATACAGAAAGAGGAAAAAAAAATTTTTTTAATAAGGCAATATAGCACTAATATTAAAATCTGGGCAAAGAATGTGTTTCTCCCATAAAAAATGCACAAGTAAAATCATACATCAATCATATCAATGAATGGCGGTGAAAAATTCTAAATAAAATATTAACAAAGAACCAAAGTAGCACAATTAAAGATCTCTAAATTATCAACAAGTGTGGTTACTGACTCAAACACCAGGATGGGTTCAATGTAAGATAACCTATTGAATAGAATCCATTATATAAATAGATTAGAGGAAAAATCATTCGATCATTTCCATAGAGGCTAAAAAAAAATCACTTGACAAAAGTTATTATTCCCAATTAAAAAGAAAACAAAAATTAAAATAGTCAAGTACCTCCTTAACCAGAAAAAAGTTCTGCAGATAAACCCAACACATCTTCTACCCCACTCTGAGTCTTGTAATTAGACCAGAAGGGAGAAATAGAATCATAACAACTGGAAAGAAAACCATTATTATTTACAATTATTAGTATTATATGACTGGAAAACGAAGAAAATCACCTAAAAACTATTATTATTAAGAATTATAAAAGAATTAACTTAGATACCAAATTGCATATACAGAAATCAAACACTTTCAGACGTATTTAAAATAACAAACTGTGGCCAGGCATGGTGGCTCACACCTGTAATACCAACCAGTGCTTTGGAAGTCCGAGGTGGAAAGACAAACTTGAGGCCAGGAGTTTGAGACCACCCTGGTTAACACAGCAAGACGCTGCCTTCACACACACACACACACACACACACACACACACACACACACATTTACCCAGGCATGGTGGCATGTGCCTGTTGTCCTAGTTACTTGGGAGGCTGACGTGGGATGGCCGCTTGAGCTCAGGAGCTCTAGGCTGCAGTAAGCTCTGATCGTGCTACTGCACTCCAGCCTTGGTAACACAGTGAGGCTTTGTCTCCAAAATCAAGTAAAATAAAACAATTTAAAAATAAATTGGAATATATAATGGTAGAAAAGTCCTCATTTTCATTGAAAGCAAAAAAGATAAAATGCTTAGGAAGACATAAACTTGACAGGAAATGCACAAGACCTATATAAAGAAAACTACAAAACATCTCTAAGAATGTAAAAACGTCTTGAACAAATGGGGAAGCAAAACATGCTCTTAAATCCAAAGACAAGCAATCTCATGTGTCCTGGTGGAAATTTAAGTTGGCACATCACTTAGAGCAGCTTGTCAACATCTACAGAAATTACATATGTATATATCCTTTGATCTAACAATTCCAATTCCAGGAATTTCTCCTATAAGCGTTCCTGCTCCCATGTGAAAGGATGTATGTATAAAGCTATTCATTGCAGAACTGTCTGTCACAGCAAAATATTGGAGCAGCACATATCTATCATTAGAGCCCCGGTTAAATAAATTATGCTACAATCATAAAGGAGAGAACAGGGTGTTGCTATGTGAAAGAATAAACATCTCTATGTACGAAAGCCCCACAACTGTTGGCAGTATTTATCACTGTGGGTGAGTGCCTATTTTTCTCAGGGGAGGAAAAAAGTATTACCAGCATTGAAATATATTAACCACACAGAAACAGAACTCTAGGCCGGGCGGGGTGGCTCGCACTTGTAATCCCAGCATTTTGGGAGGCTGAGACTAGTGGATCACCTGAGGTCAGGCGTATGAGAGAGACCATCCTAACCAACATGGTGAAACCCCGTCTCTACTAAAAATACAAAAGTTAGCTGGGCCTGGTGGCGCATGCCTGTAATCCCAGCTACTCAGGAGGCTGGGGCAGGACAATTGCTCGAACCCAGGAGGTGGAGGTTGCAGTGAGCCGAGATCGCGCCATTGCACTCCAGCCTGAGCAACAGAGCAAGACTCTGTCTCAAAAAAAAAAAAAAAAAAAAAAAAAAGAAAGAAAAGAAAAGAAAAAAAAAAGCAGAACTCTAAATTTTTTGGGGGTGGGATGGGCAGAAATTAAAACAATGACTTGGTAAATTTATTCAGTGACAGATTTTGTCCCAAGTCTTATTTTTGTGAAGGATTCCAGTGACAGCTATTAACGTGAAAGAGTAACCTAGACCGTCCTGCGCTGCTGATACTTCAGTCAACAGTAGACTGCATACACGACGGTGGCCCCACAAAATTATAATGAAGCTGAAAATTTCCTGTCACCTAGTGACAACTTGATGACCCTGATCCCATTTAGGTGAAGGTTAATGCGTGTGTTTTCGTCTTAGTTTTTAATACAAAAGTTTAAAAACTAAAAAAGTTAATCAAATTTAAAAATAGAAAAAAGTGGCCAGGTGCGGTGACTCACACTCATAATCTCAGCATTTTCAAAGGCTGAGGTGGGCAGACCACTGGAGCCCAAGAGTTCAAGGGCAGACTAAGCAACATGATGAAGCCCTGTCTCTACAGAAAAATTATCTGGGCAGGGTGGCATGCGCCTGTAGTCTCCGCTACTAGAGAGGCTGAGGTAGGACGATCACCTGAGCTCGGGGAGTTCAAGGCTATAGTGAGCTGGATCGCCTAACTGCACTCCAGCCAGGGTGACAGAATGGGACCCTGTCTCAAAAAAACAAACAAGAAACAAAACACTTACAGAATGAGGATATAAAGCTATGCCATGTGCTTGTATTCCAAGCTAAGTGTTATTACAAAAGAGTAAACAAGGAGGAAAGGATTTTTAAGTTATGAAGTTTAAAAGTGACAGGAAACTAAGGTTACTTTACTGTGAAACAAAGAAAAATATTTTGTATAACCTGAGTGTAGCCTAAGTGCGCAGGTTGATAAAGTCTACAGCAGTGCCCAGGAACATCCCAGGCCTCCACGTCCACTCACCACCCACTCACTGGCTCACTCAGCCCTGAAAGCTTCATCCATACTTAGTGCCCTACACAGACAGGTGTATCCTGTTTTATCTTTGATGTCACGTTTGCCGCACCTCTCCTATGTTTCAGTACCCAAATACTTAGAGCTCTGTGTCACAACTGACTACAGTATGGAGTCCAGTAACATGCTGCACAGGTTTGCAGCCTAGAGGCAACAGGCCACGCCACACAGCCTAGGTGTGTAACAGGCTATGCCACCTAGATTTTCTAAGTACACACTATGGTGTTCCACAACGATAAAATTGCCTAACAATGCATTTCTCAGAACACATGTCTGTAGTTAAGTAATGCACGAGTAAACATGATTTTTAGAATTGTAACAGTACAGACACGCATAAGATATAAAGTAAACCACTGTCAACTCATCCAGTTTCATTTTCCAAGGTGCTTTTGGTCATATCTGTTTTTATTTTGATTGGCAGTGTTAGAGGGTTCAAATGTTCATCCCCTCCAAAACTCATGCAGACCCTTAACCCCCGTTAAAATGACATTAAGAGGATGGGAAATCCAACTATGGTATTAGAGGTGAGAACTTGGAGTAGCAGTTAGGATTAGAGAAGGTCATTAGGAGGGGACATAAGTCACTGCATAAGAGGAGGAAGATAACCCTGAGCCAGCGAGCTCAGCCCCTCACCATGCGATGCCCTGCCCTGCCTTTGGACTCTGCAAAGAGTCTCCAATAGCAAGACGGCCCTCGCCAGATGCAGCCCCTCAATCTTGGTCTTCCCAGCATCTAGAACTGTATAAAAGAGACTTCTTTTCCTTTTAAATTATTCAGTCTCAGGTATTCAGTTACAGCAACAGAAAACAGATGAAGACAGAGACCAATCAGTCTCAATACTGTGATTATACTTCTGTTTCTTGGTTTGTCATCTTTAAGCAATGCCTACTGACTTTATGCCATGAAAGAATAAATTAACTTAGAGAAACCATCCCACACTTCCAACTTTTGCTAGTGATATGACTTAAAAATTATTAAATATCTATTTTGACTCATCAACTTCAAGGAGTACTTCTAGACTCTGCTAGATAAGATGAAGAAACTTACGAATAGGCAAAACTCGATCGGAGAGTAATTCTATGAAGCATTTACCTTGTTCATAAAGCAGCTTCATATTCGAATCTTTGCAGGCAACTAGATTGTTGAGTAATGCGATCACACTTTGCATGGTGTTACCCAGAATGCTCTCCTGATGCCCCTGCAATAGATCATAATTTCCATCATAACCACACAGAAATACAATCACGTCATCATAAAGACAAATGAGCAAAGCATCTCCATTGCTTCATTCTTTGCACAAGGTTGAATTATTACCTTTTTGCACTTTAATGACCATATTTTTCTGTGTTAAGGCAAATCTCATCAGTGAGTTAAGTGAGCTGGGAGGGAGGGTAACTGACTTAGAAACCAGTGCTGCAGCAGGGACTCCCCTGCCCGTCAGCTGAGACACACCACATGGTCCTCCATGCTTCAGGTGGGCGGCAAACGAATTCAAGTGTGTAGAACTCAGAAGACCAGGCTTGAAGATGAGTTTGAGATCAAGACCATCCTGGTCAACATGGTGAAACCCTGTCTCTACTAAAAACACAAAAAATTAGTGGGCATGGTGGCGTGTGCCTGTAATCCCAGCTACTCAGGAGGCTGAGGCAGGAGAATTGCCTGAACCCAGGAGGCGGAGGTTGCGGTGAGCCGAGATTGCGCCATTGCACTCCAGCCTGGGTAACGAGCGAAACTCCATCTCAAAAAAAAAAAAAAAAGAAAAGAAAAGAAAACTATTTCTGCAGTTTCAATATTATCCTGGTACTGATATTTCCCCACTTTGGCACATTTGATCTGATTCATATTACTGCCTCAGCACAGTAAACTACATGTGGACCAAAAAGAGCCAGTTGT
Source organism: Callithrix jacchus (assembly GCF_049354715.1). Classification (NCBI taxonomy): domain Eukaryota; kingdom Metazoa; phylum Chordata; class Mammalia; order Primates; family Cebidae; genus Callithrix; species Callithrix jacchus. The sequence goes on from NC_133518.1 coordinate 79,346,811, forward strand.
GAATTCTGCTTCCCTCAACACAGCATCACGTGGTAGGGAGCAACTTAGGCCCTAAGGAGAACGGAAAATGAGTAATTCTTTAGTCTTAATTTCTCATTCTAAAGGCAAAACAACTTCTTGGTAATTTTTAAAGGGTTTTATGAACAGCTTGCGTTTCTTTTCTTCCCTTCTTCATCACTATGAATATTTTTTAAAACTTAAGCAATTAACACACATTATCAATGAAATTATTGAATTTCATGTAATTCAAAAATAAAGAGGAAGTCTTTGCAGTCTGGAACTAGCATGAGGCAAGAGAGACACAGGGGGTGCAAAATGTAAGGTGGTGCTCCTCTCAGTTCCCGTAAGCACCCCCGAGACTGAGGGCTTGTCCCACTCTAAGTCCTGTGCCCCTTCCCAGTGACTATTCTGCTAGTAACTAGTCCAACCCTGAAAAGCAATCAGGATGTTCACTAGCAGGCTTGACCTAGACCTTTTCCACCCCTCGCTCACAGAGAAACTTGTGGTTTGCTGTGGGGTTGTTTTCACATACAGCTATTTTGGGCCAGGCACTGTAGTAGGCACTTGAGGTATACTGGCAAACAAAGTCCCCTGTCCTCACATAAACAGACGACAAGAAGCATAATAAATAAGTGATCTGTATAATGTATTAGAAGATAGCAAATACCCTGCCAAAAAAGAAAAAAGCAGAGCAGGGAAGCAAGGTTGAGAGGGCAACATTGGGTGGTCAGGGTAAGACTCACTGAGGTGGTGTCATTTAACAGAAATTTTACTTTTTAATGAAGGCTCTTGGTATCTCTCATTTTAATGAGCTTTTCTTTTGAAATAATGTTAGCTTTATAGAAGAGTTTCAAAGATACTACAGAGAGTTTCCATATACCCATCACTCAGGTTTCCCTAATGTTAACATCTTACATGTGTTGTATTTATCAAAACTAAGAAATTTACACTAATACAATACTAACAATTCAGTTACAGACAATTTGAGTGGCGCCAGTTTTCCACTGATGGCCTTTTCTGTTCCAGAATCCAATCCAGGATCCTATTTTGCATTCAGGATGAGTCATTTTTGCAACAAATACTAAGCGCCAACGTTTCTAGGTAGTTGGCATATATCAGTGAAAGAAACAGAAGAAAGCCCTGCCCTTATGGTGTTTACCTTGTACCAGGAGGAGAGGACAATAAATGACATACTAAATAATTATGAGATATATTACAGCAAATAGGGTAACGCTTGGGAGTGCGGCAGGGGAAGCTGCAATGCTAACCAGAGCGAGCGAAGCGTAGCTCCTTCAGAAAAAGATGTCTGAGCAAAGACTCGAAGGCACAGAGCTGTGCTTCCTCTCCTGATGTGCTTCCCGACCCCATCGGCTTAGTTGCTTTAAGATTGCTGCATCTATGTTCATAAGTGATGCTGACTTCTGAGTGACACCCTCTTCTGATTTTAGCATCACGCCAACCTTGTCCATCCATTTCATTCCAAAAATATATATATATATTTTTTTGAGACGGAGTTTCGCTCTTCTTACCCAGGCTGGAGTGCAATGGCACGATCTCGGCTCACCGCAACCTCCGCCCCCTGGGTTCAGGCAATTCTCCTGCCTCAGCCTCCTGAGTAGCTTGGATTACAGGCACGCGCCACCATGCCCAGCTAATTTTTTGTATTTTAGTAGAGATGGGGTTTCACCATGTTGACCAGGTTGGTCTCGATCTCTCGACCTCGTGATCCACCTGCCTCGGCCTCCCAATCATTCCAAAAATATTTACTGTGCATGTAATATCCGTTTCTAGGAGATCTGGTAGAACTCACTCATAAAAGCAACCAGCCTCTGTGCATTTCTACCCGTTTTGTGGGAAAACACACAAACTCAAAGAGCTTTTTCTCTTCTCTCACTCAGTCATAATCAACACAGGAGCCTTCTGTGACCAAATGTGTGTGGGGATTTCTCCCCAACACAAAGCAAGCACTCGATTCTGCTGCTGCCACAAGCTAGGTGTTCCCTACCTCAGCTCCAACACTATCCACCTGGAGATAGGATCAGACCACATAGGGCGAGGGCTGAGTCCCACAAGGCTACGCACCCCTCTGCCTTCAGACACTCATCACAAGTCTGGGCCTCTGGAACTTCTGACCCACCGGCATCGAGTTGGGGTTCCAATGACCCCTTCTTTGGGTTCAATTACTTTACTAGGGAGGCTCACAAAACTCAGGAGAACATGTTTACCATTTTACTACAAAGGATATTACAAAAGATGTGGATGGAGAGACGCATAGTGCAACGCATGGAGAGAGAGGTGTGGAGCTTCCATCAACCCGTACATATCCAGCTATCCGGAAGTTCTCTGAATTCTGGGGTTCCGTTTTAGGTCCTTTAGGAGTTTATGGAAGCTTTGCTTTGTAGGCAAGACTGATTGTAACACTGACCATGAGTGATCAACTTAACCTCAGCCCCTCTATCCTCCCCAGAAGTTGGGGATTAGGACTGAAAGTTTTCAGCCCTCTAACGTTGCCTTGGTCATTCAGGTGACAAGTCACCATCCTGAAGCTACCCTAGGGGATGCCAGCCATCAACTCATTAGCATACAAAAAGACAGCATGTGAAGACAGAGTTTCTAAGGATTTTAGGAGCTGTATGCTAGCAAACAGGGGTGACGACCTAATATAAACTTCACAGTATCACAGCAGTAGACCTTAAAAGAAATTTAAAAACGAAGCACTTCTACTCAGGCATCTACAACATCTTGACGCAATTTGGTTAGTTCTATTTTCCTAGAAAACCATCTATCATGTCCAAATTTTTCAAACATACTGTAATAAACCCACAGAGCATTCCATTACACCTTCGCGAAACTTCCCTGACCCTGTTTATATTGCCTTTCCACTGTGTTCTCTCTCCTGTTGATCAGCCTCACCAAAGTTTCATCTAAGCCATCAGACTTTTCAAGGAACCAGCTTTCCATCTGAATCATTACCCTGCATTTTTTGTTTAGTCGGTCATTATGAATGACTAACCAATTTCCCACTTCTCTCTCCTGGGAATAGAGCAGAGTGGCATTTCCATGTCTGCTTGGAAAATGACACTAGTGATGAAACTGACACTTGCTCTGGCCAATTAAACTCAGGTGGGTAGAAGCACTAGGAGCCAGCGACAGTTTCATCATCCTCTCTTCTCCTCTGCCCAGTGACCTTCTAGATGGTGAGGCTTCTAATGGCCTGGGTATCATGAGAACATGAAGCAGGGAATCCAGGAACCTCTTGATTGGACAGCTGGCTTCCCAGGCTTATGAAAATACCCACACTGCATCTGGCTCTGAAACCGCTTTCTCAGCAGATTGGTTCCTCCACTGATGAGAGCCACGTGATTCCCTGTGGGTTTTGCCATGTACGCCATTGCTTAACACAAGACAAAGTCTTTGCTTTCCAAATACTGATGACTAAAAATTTTGAACTTCAGAAACACACGCTTAAGAGCACTTTTGTGGTGAACGTTAATGTTTGAATGTTTCACGGACACCAGCTTAAGATTAATGTGGAAGCAGTGGTCTGCCGCCAATTTCATCTAATTATTCTCACAGCTGGTTGGAAGGAAAGGCGGATTAAGAAGCACCAAGATGACACTACACGTTATTCGTGATAAAGTAACTAACGATACGTAGAAAACCTAATACATCTTCTATTTTTGGTTCCATTTGGTAAAATGACACATACCGCTCCTTGTTCAAAGACCCATCAGTCAGCAAATATAGGTCAGTCTTATTAGAAATAAAGCTACTGTTTGAGATACACATTTTTGTAACTTAATGCACATTTTCTATAATTCTCTTGGCAATTACTTTGCTTGTTCTGAAGCCAATACTACAGCTTTTCCTCCACTCATGAGTGAGTGCCACTTGACATAGGTACTCCCTTTACTACAAAAGCTAACTCCCAAACCCCTGCTAACTAACCCTGGATGCTAAGAATGCAGAATCAGATCCCAAACAATCAGGTCCCGGGGCTCCATGCTCGGAGGTCCCAGAGTCACTGCAGATTAAAGGCCTCTGCCAGTCCCACTACTCGATCTGCAGAGAGGTATAAAACTAACATATACTTGGCCAGGCGCGGTGGCTCACGGCTGTAATCCCAGCACTTTGGGAGGCCGAGGCGGGTGGATCATGAGGTCAAGAGATCAAGCCCTTCCTGGCCAACATGGTGAAACCCCGTCTCTACTAAAAATACAAAAAAAAAAAAAAAAAAAAAAAATAGCTGGGTGTGGTGATGCGCGCCTGTAATCCCAGCTACTCAGGAGGCTGAGTCAGGAGAATTGCTTGAAGTCAGGAGGCAGAGGTTGCAGTGAGCCGAGATCCTGCCACTGCACTCCAGCCTGGCGCCTGGCGCAAGAGCAAGAGTCTGCCTCAAAACAAACAAACAAAAAACTAAGGTACACTCTAATTATCAAACCTCCCCACTAACATTATTACTAGGGGTGCTCAGGAAAAAAATATTTGATGCACAGAATAAAAAAAAGAGACGAATAATCCCATAGTCACTCCAGAGGAAAGTGTTCCACTTCTATTCCTCAGGTTAACTAAAAACACTTGTTATTTTTTATTGTCTTTGTTGGTTTACAGACTATCCATATATCATGAACTTTGCTCAGTAGAAAGTGAGGGCTTTATAGAAATTATAATACAGAATATCTTTACTTGCTCTTCCCTCTTATGTGTGTCTTCTTACACAGTACAGCAGACGGAGACCTTGGTGCAGAGTAATTGTTCCTGCTCGAGATGAGACAGGGTCTCTAGGTGAACTAAGACTTACTGCTCTGGGCTAGAGCATAATTTTCCCAGAAAGAATGCTAAATACACGCAAAGGACAGTAGAGAAGGTGTAAATGTGAATCAAGCACACTTCTATGAACTTTTATCCAACTGTGCTATTTATCTGAGCAACTATAATAAGGTCTTTTCTGGTTCACAATCATATTAGCTTATGGGGGTAAACTGTGCATTGAAACCATTACATTTGCTTCTTAAAGTCAGAGGAGAGGAATATACGAAGAGAGAAAACATGAGCATGAATATGTGGGCTCCATTTCTTCTTGGGCCCATCTGGAAGATTGGTGGGAAGAGACAAGGGCACACACGTTTCATTCAAAGACCACAGGCCAGAGTTGGAGAGGAGGGATGATTCTGACTAAAGACTATTTCATCAGTAGATGCTCCTCTGGGAGCGTCCCTCCCACTCCCCCAAATTTATGACTGAGTCCCAGGGTAAAAGCGCAATACAGGAGACGAGTTAAAATCTTGATAATCTATATTTTTTTTCTATCTTCACAGCTCATTAATAAAGCAAGGAGTCTACACTGTCAGTGACCTGACGGAAGCAGTGAGGACCTTCGACAAGGCCTCTGGGACAGTGTCAGGGGATGGGCACCAGCAGAGCCGCAGCATGGGTCTGAGCTGGGCCACGACAGTGCTGATAATGCACTGAGAACCTCCTGCGTGCCACGGCCTGTACCCCAAGCACTTCCCCTGCATCATCTCATTCAACCCTTACAAAAACATAACGAGGGCAATCGCTGTACCCTTTTTATCCGTGAGGACTGAGGTTAGAGAAGTCAAGTGTAACTTGCCAAACTCTTCATTGGTGAAGCGGGAATTTGGTTTACGGGATGGCAGAAGCCTTGCCCCTAATCACCGTGAAGCATTGCCTACTGATCAGAGGAGGGTGGAGGGCCAGGTCACCGGCCAGTCAGCACACTCCAGGTTAACCAACAGCACCTGTGGACCCACCGTGTTACCTGGGAGGAGCTGAATGAAGCCAGCGTCAGGGGTGAAAAGGACCCAAGAAACCCTAATCTCAGCTGTCACGTGATGCTCGTCCTCCCTTCCAGGCCACACTGTCCCATGTCCCCTCCCCCGACCACCGCGGTCTTCCAGTTTCACAAGAGCCCTCAGTGTCTGTCACTACACTGCATGATGCACACCCCAGGAAGCACGACGTGTGTATCCGGCAATTACAGGAAAGAAGAAAATAAGCATATTGCCCCAAAGGGGGGAAAAAAAAATCCTAGAGCCACCGTTAACAGCCACATTATTCAGGTGCTTGTGTTCACACTGGCTGAGGGGAAAAGAGGAAACGACTCACAGAAGATGCATCACTGAGAGCCCACGAAAGGCAATCCCACTGCACTTCAAGATTATGACGAAAACACTTGACTCCTTCATCCATAAGCCGAAAGCCCAGCTGACCTAAGCTATGTGCCTCACACCATAGTGTATGGACATCTGATAAACAGAACCCTCGATGGCTCTAATAAAACAGCATTTGCCAGTAGAGATAATTAGAATTGAAGCAGCAAAACTCTAGTGTTTGGCAACACAGATGAGACAACTTCATTAAAACATACAGTTTCAGCAAATGAATGGCAGGAGAGCACTGGACCCTGAAGAATCGGCCTTCTCAAAACTGACTGCTTCAGTGCTTAAAGAGGACAGCTCTGAAATACCAAGGGCACAGCAAGGAAATGCTAGTATCATGACCAGCCTTTCCAAAGCAGTTTCATGTAGACAGGGCATTCTACTTTACTCTGATAACTGACATTGTAAATGCCATTGAAAGACTTCAGATATCTGGATTAAAAGTTTGGTAAAGATCTAAATAGAAAATACCTTTACCTAAAAGTAACAGGGAACCATGGTCACCTTTTGCCTTCGGTTCAGACCAGAATTTAACAACTAATTAGAAGACTACAGGCCGGGCGCAGTGGCTCACGCCTGTAATCCCAGCACTTTGGGAGGACGAGGCGGGTGGATCATGAGGTCAAGAGATAGAGACCATCCTGGTCAACATGGTGAAACCCCGTCTCTACTAAAAATACAAAAACTTAGCTGGGCACGGTGGCGCGTGCCTGTAATCCCAGCTACGCAGGAGGCTGAGGCAGGAGAATTGCTTGAACCCAGGAGGCGGAGGTTGCCGTGAGCCAAGATCGCGCCATTGCACTCCTGCCTGGGTAACAAGAGTGAAACTGTCTCAAAAAAAAAAAAAAAAAAGACCACAACTAATCGCATGAGAAACCAGAGAGAACGGAGAGAGCAGCACATACACAAGCTGTGCATGCAGCATCCACAATCTTAGAAATACAGCACATTCTACTCAACACATGCCTAAACCACGTTTCCGGAAACACATTCACGGCTGCTCCAGAGGACACGAGTCTACCGCGCACTCACATGTACCGTGGCACCAAAGTGCTGCTCCAGGATGTGGTGGGGCGTCCAGTCACTTTCCGTCACGAACATTCTCTCACCTGGCTAGATTCCTAGAGCTCTGACCCAAGCTCAGTAAAGTCCTCAGAGTACTCAAGTGAAATCAATATGTTCTGAGGGAAGAGGACACATTTCCATAGTACTGATGACTTTTCACAAGCCTGTGTCACTGGCAGCTTAAACTCAATGGAATCTACATTCAGTTCATCTCCCTTTGCCCTCACACTTTCTGGTTCCTCTTTCAATGGGAGGCCCCACACCTTGCCCAGCCACAGAGCCACAAACCTCGGGCACTGCCTCCCTAGGTCTCCCTCAGCCAGCCAGCCACAGGGTCTCCTGGAATCTCCCTTGAGCCCCTCCCTGCATCTTATCCTCTGCTCTCCATTCCCACTTACCTACTTAAGATCAGGAAACTGGCATCCTCAGCACGGACCACAGCCTCCTAACAGGTGTCTCCACTTCCAGCCCCATCTCCACTGCTGCTACCAGACTCCTCTTTCTAAACTGGTAGAGACTCTGTCTTCATCTGTGGGGCTTCAATCTGGAAGATGCCAGCCAAGGCAGGGAGCATTGGTTTACAGTAGGCCCAAGACCACTGTGTCCAGCTTCTGCCCACAGCCCTGGTGGGATTTAGAGCCCTGAAAGGAGGGGCAGCCACCAAAATCGTCGGAAGGCAGAAGCAGGGACACGGTTACTCTAGTGCTCTCAGGCCCACAAGATGATTTGGGAAATGTCCTTATGACTTTTTGAACCAAATAGTGACCCCTGGGGGTGAGAAACAGGGACGGGAACAAGCTGAATTAAACTGAAAGGGCACAGGCTAATTTAAAATTAATTCAGTCATTTACCTCCTCAACATAGATGTGGATTTCCTAGGAAGAAAGACCAGGATCTAGAGGTCCACAGAGGGGATGTGGCGTAGGATGAAGGTGCTGGGGTCATTGCCCTGGGCATTTGCTCTGTTGGCTGTGCAGCAGGTAAACAGCCCCTCTGCCAACATGGTTGGGGCTTCTAGGGGCTGAGGAGGCAAAGGGAGAATATTGAGGCATGTGTTTCTCCCCTCGGTAGACAAAAGCATATGGTGCTCTCGCCCCGGGCATCCGGAGGTACATAGATTTAAGCCCCTTCTTTTATATGGGGCACCATCAATTGAAGGCTTCCTCCACCTTTCTGATCAAAGACATGAGAAGGCAATTTAAAATTATTTTTAAATTTGACTGACAGATGCTGTAGGGGCCCTCTAGCAGCAGCGAATACAAGTTATGATTAGTGATGCATTCCAGCTGGCACAGAAGGGAGTATGTGGATGCACTGGTGCCGTTTGACATCAGTATGCTGAGCTTGTCTTCAGAACTGCAGTCCTCTTTCAGCACCAATAGCGGTGTGCTGTGAATGTCCTTCTGGCAGGTTAATTGTGTCACTTGGCTTTCCCAGCCCTGCCCTTTCATGTTATTAGGCTTCTAGAAGGAAGTGTCCATCCTCTTGGCTCTGCTGTGGCCCTATGCCTCAAGGCAGGAATAGTGGGCCAGAGCCAGTGCTGCCCAGGCAGGAGAACCCTGGCAATGGAGCCAAAGGGAAGCTGCCAGGACCTGCTCCCTGGAGATGGACTGTGCCCCTTTTATGTATCTGCCTGCAGTGTTGAAAGAGAGGCCAATCTGCCACACAACACACTATCTGAGCTAATGACCAGCCCAGAGTAGGGAGGACAAATGAGAAAACAGAACACGACCAGACACACACCTCCTTCAGCGTCACATCCCTGCTGCTGTCCAAAAGTAAAGGCAGCAACAAAAGTAACAACAACAAAGTCCTAGCAAACTAATGTCACTCTTAAAAATTCAGGCCAGATGTTGTTTCCTGAAGCTGGGGTCTGTGGGGAAGGCCGCCTTGTGCCGAGTCCTGTTCTCCTCACTTCCCCGTGCCTGGGGCATCGCTGTGCCCACCAAGCGTACAGAACTGTTGGTTAATCCCACTCCTCACCGATGCCGAGTGCCTGAGGGCAGGACTGGGGCTTCTAATCGTGTCCCCAGTGCCCACGTCCAGTCCCTGGTACACAGTGCTCTCTGAAAAATTAATGAAAAAACAATCCTGCTCAAAGTTGCTTGGGTAAAGGCAGCTGCAGAAGGCAAAGACGGTTTGAGAGCCCCCTTCGAGAAATTACTCATTGACGAGAAACTTTTCTAGTTTCTAGTGCCCCTTTTATGTATCTGCCTGCAGTGTTGAAAGAGAGGCCAATCTGCCACACAACACACTATCTGAGCTAATGACCAGCCCAAAGTAGGGAGGACAAATGAGACAAACTAGTCAATGACTAGTCAAAGACCAGAAAAGCCTTTAGTTAAGGAACTGATAAACATTCATTGAGCACCTAAAATTTGCTACATACCGTTATAAAGCAGAACTGTAAAAGGATAAAAACAGCCTTTCCCAAAATGCTTTCAATCAGTTTACATTTACTTTTGAATACTGTTTGCGAAAAGGGACAAATTCAGATTTTCTTTTTTTACTTTAAATACACAAAAATCTCTCTCATGCTAAATGCTGGTCAAGCACTCATGAAGCATTTGCATTGGCATGGAAAATGTATACTCCTAAAAGTCTGAAACGCACTTTAATGATATTCTCTGTAAAAGAGAACTGCTCACAGTGTCCCATCCTAAAGAAAGAAAATGGGACAGTGAAAAGGAACAGAAAGATTCATTACACACACTTATCACAAGGCAGTTTTCAATTAGAGTTGTCTTTCACTGTGGGAGTGCGCAAATTTTACCTAACGCGTTTACCAAGTGTCGGTACTAACAGTTTGTTTCCAAGAGGTACTAGTAAATCCTGCAGGAAAAAGGTTTCAGGGGAATTGACTAGAAGTTTATTTAAAGCTACAGTTGCGCGTGTGTGTGTGTGTGTGTGTGTGTGTGTGTGTGTGTTCGTTTTCAGACGGGATCTCGCCCTGTCGCCCAGGCTGGAGTGCAGTGGCACAATCTCAGCTTGCTGCAAACCCTACCTCTGGGGTTCAAGCAATTCTCCTGCCTCAGGCTCCCAAGTACCTGGGACTACAGGGACCCACCACCACGCCCAGCTAATTTGTTGTATTTTTAGTAGAGACAGGATTTCACCACGTTGGCCAGGCTGGTCTCAAACTCATGACCTTGTGATCCACCTGCCTCGGCTTCCCAAAGTGCTGGGATTACAGGCGTGAGCCACCAGGCCCAGCCTAAAGGTAAAGTTGTTGTAAACGTATAATGCGGTAGAGCAGGAAAAAAAATGGTAGAGCCCAGATTTCAGCCTTGGCCTGCCCTAAACCAGCTGAAAAGCCTAAGCAAAGCAAGAAAAGAAACTAGTAGACCTTGGAAGAATCTTAAAGACTTCTCTAGTTCAATCCTTTAATTTTTCATTTCTGTGAATACAGAAGAGGTGCATGTATTTAAGGAACACATGAGATGTTTTGATGCAGGCATGCAATGCATAATAATCTCAACAGGGAAAGTGGGGGAATCCATCACCTCAAGCACTTATCCTGTTTCACAAATGATCCGATTATATTCTTAGTATCTTAAAGTGTACAATTATTATTGACTACAGTTACCCTGCTGTGCTATCAAATACTAGGTCTTATCCATTCTTTCTTTTTTTCTCTCTCATTAACCATCCCCACCTACCCTCCACCCTCCCACTGCCCTTCCCAGCCTCTGGTATCCATCCTATTCTCTAGCTCCATGAGTTCAATTACTTTTCAATCCTTTAATTTTAAAGACAGATTGAATCTCTGAGAAGGGAATATAAAGAGGAAGGTCAGGACTTAAAAGCACATCTTCCTTTACCATTACCTCACAATTATTTACCTAAAAATCACATCAGGGCTTGCAGAGTCAAAGACGTAATTTTACACTTGATCTCAGCCAAAGGCCAAGGAGACATCCAAGGATGTATCTTGAAGACAGATAAGTGTTCTGCCCACACTGGAGCAACGCTGTCAACACGGCTCCCTGGAGCTGCACAAGGGGCTGCCCTTAACACCTTCCTCGGCAGGTCAGCTCTGACTCCTGAACGGCAAGTGATGAACAAACAGGCTGTTCCGGAGCAAAGGGGAATGCCCCAACAGGATGCACGCTGGCCCTCAGGCCGGAAACACTTCCCGGACCTAGCAGAATTTTTCAGTTTCTGCAGCAGAAGGCTATCTCTAAAAAAGGGATAGCCATCTTACAGTCAGGGTTGACATTAAAGCCAAGAGCACCTATTTTCCAATAGAATATTCTAAGCAGGTAGCTTAGAACTGCGAGCACGCACGTTTACGATAGGTTTAACAGCAGCAGGACGCAACCTGGATCGGTGTCACTCATGCTGGAATTGACTGCACTTGGTATTTTATGCGCGGTCACACCTCTGTTCCCATTTCCATAACTGAAGGCAATCAGCTTTAGACTCTGTCTCAGACTCTACTCAGATAATAACCATTAGACTTGACGGATCACTTTGGAACATTCAGTAAGCTCATTTTTGGCCGCATAATGACACAAGCTATACCATCTTGAAGAATTAATGGTTGCCACAGGATAAAACAATTCCAGGAATTTTTCACCTCTCAGGTAATCTTTCGTGTCTTTACGGTCATATTTTCATTAACTGGAATTAGAAGAAAGTGTAGACACAAGCATAAACTGAGGCGTATTAATGTGGGTCAATAAATTAATAAATGTGGGTGCAAAATTCTGTGCTAAACAATCCCAGGAAGTGTCCGTCAAGGAGTCTTCTGATGGGAAAAGGTTTGGAGGAAGGGATTCATAAACCCACAGACCCTACACATAAGTAGGGTATGTGCTGGACAAGCAGAAATAATAAGGAAACTCTAGAAGTCAGGAGACTGGCCAGCTTCATCAAGGGAGAAAGGGATTGTATACTGGCCAGTCTCCATTTCCGAAGTCCAGAAGGAAACTCTTGAGAGCTTCATTTCTTCAGTCAAGCTAGGTTGAGACTTCCCCAAGGGCCTTGAGACACCAGGGGCAACCCAAACTCCTCTTCAATGTTTATTCAGGGACAAATACTTATGGGGTTCTTGGCTACATGCTAAGCATGTCAGACTTATCTGAGAAGTACCATTTGCCATGTCCACCGTTTCTGCGTCAAAGCACCAGGCTCACAAGCCCACGAGAAGCCCCTTGAACAATGGAATAAGGAAATGGGAAACCAGGAAAGGGAAGGCTTGGTGTTTTTGTATTTTTAACCACTGTATCTCAATAAATGAGCTCCAGGTTTAAGGGTTTATAAGTCGAAATGGCTTGATCAAATTTTCCTCATGCAAATCAAAGAGAAAACCAGAAATCAAAATGAGTGCTAAGAAGGAGGGGAGGGAGGGGAGGGAGGGGAGGAAAGGGAGGAAAGGGAGGAAAGGGAGGAAAGGGAGGAAAGGGAGGAAAGGGAGGAAAGGGAGGAAAGGGAGGAAAGGGAGGAAAGGGAGGAAAGGGAGGAAAGGGAGGAAAGGGAGGCCAGGCGGGGCAGGCAGGCTTTACACATGAAGAAAACAGTCCAATGAGGCTGAGCCCGAGGTACAACCCCAACTCCACAGATGCTAGCTCCAAAGGCCTCCCCGTCACAGGGCAGCTGTCACATTAATCTGGAACTGGCATGTTTCTCTAGGAGTGAGTCCAAAGGCTTCCTGAGCCACACATTGCAGCGAGGCGCACAAACAGAGCATCTCTGTGGCTGCACTTGTGTCTTCCCGGCATGACCCATGCCATCCCCCAGACAGCAAGCAGAAAGGCAAGTGCAGTCTGTCTGACTCTCTCCAACCTGTTTTTCAGCAGGGAGCACGTGTGTGAGGACTGCCTTCTTGTGGGCATACTCCCACCTGGCCGCCCACTGAGAGTACACAGAGTAATGGTGTCACAGCCCCTTCTGCATGTGAATTTCGACGAGCTGCTAATGAGTGGACATGCCGTCCCCTCAGGCTGACGGGCTGGCACAGTCCTCCTGCCGGTGTGCACAGCAGTGGACAGGCAGCTGTCATGAGCTCGTACTTACGGGGGTGAGCACAGAAGTCTGCCGGTGATGCATCAGGGGAGGCCCCTGAGCTTCCGGAACACCCATACACCATTCTGCACCATCCCTATTTCATTATCAGCCAATCTTATTAGATAATCTTAGAACCTTCTCTCTTGAGGCACAAGTAACAAGTTAAACCAAGTTTTATTTTTTTTAAAAAAACCTGTTAGTGGTCGGGCGTGGTGGCTCACAGCTGTAATCCCAGCACTTTGGGAGGACAGGTGGATGGATCACTAGGTCAAGAGATCGAGACCATCCTGGCCAACATAGTGCAACCCCATCTTTACTAAAAGTACAAAAATTAGCTGGGTGTGCTGGCGTGCGCCTGTAGTCCCAGCTACCGAGGAAGCTGAGGCAGGAGAATCGCTTGAACCCAGGAGGCGGAGGTTGCTGTGAGCGGAGATCATGCCATTGCACTCCAGCCTGACAACACAGTGAGACTCTGTCTCCAAACAAAAACCTGTTTGTGAGGTACAAAATATCATCTATATATCAATATTAAGATATTTCATTTCCCTATGCTCTCTAGTTCAACACAATGTGGGCTCTGCCGCACCAGGGCTAGGATACCCCCAGAGAGAAAAATGTCAGCAGCAACGACTGTGAACCACGGCATCCAAATCATTGCCACCAGAGCCATTAAGGACAGAAAAAGAGGTGAAACTTTAGGTAGGTAGAAACATGCTGTTTAAAACTGTACAGGTAACAGAACCCTGTCCTTATAGCAACTGAGGGCACCCAGCACTGTGCCTCAGCTGCCTCGTCCGGGTGCACGGCTGGGAGCCCCACCCAGAAGCAGCAGCAGAGAGGGCACTGAAGCTTCCAGAGTGCCTATGGATGCCAGGACACAAGTGATCTTCTGGGGACTCAAGCCCTTTTCTGCCCTAACATTCTCTGATGCTAAACCCAACGCTGTATGTTTCCAAATTACTCCCAGAAAGACCATACAGGGAAAACATTTGAGTAAGAGGTCAAATAATGTCAAATTCTAGCAATTTCTAAGCTTTATGACTACATTCAAACAAAACAGTTCTGCACAATGTCAGTTTTATCTGTGGATTAAGGCAGAGATCATTCAAATACAAGTTTTAGCACAAGACTGGCATCCCCCATTCACCTTTTCCCAGAATGTACACTAATCAACCCAAGAACAATATAAAGTTGTAACATACAGCAAGAAAAACATCCTCAGGAGCCCACCTTTCTTCCATCCCAGAGGAACCCTATACACTAAATCCAGCTAAGTTCCCATGACGTCCAGCCTCATCACAAACACTGGCCAGGTAGGCGGGCGGGAAGGCAGGTGGGGAGTACGTCTACCTTCCCAGTCATAGGCTTTACCAGAGACTAGAAAAAACAGAGGACTCATTTGGACACAATGAATGGATTACAGCTAAGCCCCAACATAAAAACAATAAGAGGTTTTGATGAAAACGTGTACACATTTAAAAGACAAACATAAACAGATCCACGATAAAACTTTCACAAAATAACATGTGACCAATTTGGTTTTCCATCATTCTGTGTAGTCTTCCCTACTAACATCCCTGTATCACAGAAAACAGACTATTTTGAAAAAAAGTTAAAAAAATATCTCCACTGCACACAACTGAATGTTATTTCTTCAACAATCTGTATGAAGAGCAGGATGGGAAGGGCCCGGCCCACCCCAGGTCCTTACACTGGTCCCAAAGCTTCACCCAGAGATGAGCCATTAGGGAGTGTGCCATCCAGGGCATGGTAGGTCAGACAAACACAGCACGCTAAGGAGTGGTGCCACGTGCTAATCAAGGCATAGCAGGGGAGAGGCCAGAGGGAGCTGAGAGGTTTTAGGAAGGAGATGAGAATGAGCTGCGCCACAAGAACCAGCAGACTCGGACAGGACACGAACCTGGGGAGGAGCAGAGACGGTGGCTGCACAGGTGAGATCAGACAAGGTCTTGCGGTTGAGTGAAATGGGAAGTGACAAAGGCACACTGAGGCTGATTCCTCTGAGCACCTGGCCAGAACTTTTGCAAAAAACACTGAATCTTGGTGGTATGGGTTAGCTGTGTCCCCACCCAAATCTCATCTTGAATTGTACCCATAATTCCCATGTGTTGTAGGAGGTGCCAGTATGAGAGAATTGAATTATGGGGCAATTTCCCCCATACTGTTCTCGTGGTAGTGAGCACGTCCCATAAGATCTGATGGTTTTGTAAGAGAAAACCCCTTTCACTTGGCCCTCTGATTCTCTGTCTGCTGCCACATAAGATGTGCCTTTCGCCTTCTGCCATGACTGTGAGGCTTCCCAGCCATGTGGATCTGTGAGTCCATCGAACCTCCTTTTCTTTATAAATTACTTAGTCTTAGGTATGTCTTTATCAGCAACGTGAAAACAGACTAACACACTTGGTTAGTAAGGACCTAGGATATTACTTTCTTTTGAATTCAGGGGAATTAAAAACAAACCAGAAATACACTGTCATTATAAATCACCGATATCAACTACATTATGTCTGCATAGAGCAGGCAGGAGCAGCAGCCCCACAGAGCCTATGCTGCCGGCTGCTTGCTCCTCAACTCATCCCTGACGAGGTCTTCATCACCTTGCTTTCTGCTTTCACATGGCCCTGTGGGCCTCTGGGCATTGACTTCAAACTGAACCAAAATAATGAGGCTCCACCTCTCTGGCTGGAAAGGCCAGCACCCTCTCCCTTGTTACATTAAACTTCTGGACATTTTCAACGTGTGTGGATTCCTAACTACTCCTATTTCTCAAGTGCTACTAAACGTAAAATGCTAGTGCTATTACTGACTGTGTATTGTCTACAAATGTGACTTCGCTGTGGCTGTGCTTGAAGGCAAAGGGGTAACGAGAGTCATTCGAGAACCCTCAGAGTCCGCACTGTAGAGACATTCATCAGTCAGTCTTAGTTTTGTTTTCAACTTTAGAATCAAACTTTTTTGTGAAAGCTCTTAAGTAATGATATTTATGGCTTTCAGAAGATGGGGTGAGAAACCAGAATATATGAAATTCTGAATGTGAGACACATATCAAAGAGCAAAAATGAAAGAACAGAAAACCATTAGCTATTTTTGTTTTTAATGCAACTCAGAGACTTCTATACTCAGAGGCTCCCCAGATACGCCTCAGAGCTGCGGTGTGGCAGGAAGCCTAAATGAGGTCTCAGAAAAGATAATGGAGCTTTAATGATGGAAATAGTAAGAAAATTAAATCTAATCATGTTCCATTAAGCATACTCTTAGCTCCTATTTTTTCTAAATTATTTTATTATGAGTTTGCCTCTGTCTATTGAAATAACCTTTTACAGCGATTTGATTTGCAAGCATAAATAAGTCTCATTTATTTTCCGCTATGAACCTCCGTGGGATTAAGAAGAAGAGATGGATCATCTAAATTTTACCCATTCTGCAATCAGGAAGTAACCATTCAGAGAGATGAATGCTTTGTTTTATATTTATATTTCTGAGGAAAGCATTATACTATAATTATAGTCTCATTCAACAGTAACATATCACCTGCCAGGGAGATGATGTCAGACCAGGAAGCTACCTCTATACCAGCCTCTCGAAGGGGCAGCCAGAATCGCACACACCTCAGTGCGGCTCTGTCCTACCCTCCCAGCCACCTCTGCTGCTCAGGCCGCGGCCTCCTCGTGCTCCGCCTCACTCCCACTCTTCGATGCACTTTGACCACGTTGGAATGCTTTGTCGTCACTGACCAGAACTGCTCAATTGTTTGCTTCTAACCGGATGCTCCTGCAAAGCCATCTACCCGTGGACCCTGGGATGTGGCATGGGGAACTGTCAACAGCCAGCACTCTGTCAAGAGGCACACAAGTGTGGGATACCACAGAGGAAGATGGAAATGGCTGCAGCTCTGGTCTCTGCAGAGAACAGAAGCACCTGTCATATATGCAGATGGCATTTTAAAGAGTGTTTCCAAAACCCATTTGCTCCCGAAAAGTGCCATGATGAGAAAGCTATGAAGTCTAACTGAAATCACAATTCACTAATGAAATGGTTCTCTGCGCCAAATCTTCATTCAGCCTATCAGAAACGAGAGGACTTGAGGAGGAAAACCTCTGACTGAAGAACGACAGTATCAATGGGAGAAGAGACTGGGAGAAGATTATATGATGACCAGACACGAATCCATCCCTGCCTTCTAACTCTGTATTAAGATCTAAAGAGAGAAAAATATTATAAAGGATAAACTAACGAAGTAATCAACTATGTATCATAATATTTAGTCAAGATATAGAAACTTTTCTTTTGAGACAGAGTCTCACTCTGTCACCCAAGCTAGAGTGCAGTGGTGTGAGCTCAGCTCTCTACAACTTCCACCTTCTAGGCTCAAGTGACCCTCCCGCCTCACTCTCCTGAGTCCCTGGTACCACAGGTGCATGCCACTGTGCTCAGGTAATTTTTATTTATTTATTTTAGTGGAGATGAGGCATGACTACATTGTTCAGGCTGGTCTTCAACCCCTGGGCTGAAGTGATCCTCCTTCCTTGACCTCCCACAGTGTCGGGATTGCAGATATGAGTCACCGTGCCCAGCCAAGAAATAACTATTAATATGTACATTCCCAGTAACACAGTGACAACTTCCAAAAACCAAGAGATGTGGGAACAAATATGCAAAAACACACTAATAATAGGGTACTTCATTCACTTCCCTCAGTCTCAGACAGATAAAGGGGAAAAAATCAGTAAAGATAAGCAATATTTGAATGACACAGTAAGACTTATCTTATGGATAATGTCAAATTGTAACTCATAAGCAGAATAACCACGGACAATCTTCAAGTACACACAGGGAACTTACTAAAATGCACAACAGCATAAACAACAGCTAACAACAACTTGTCTGAAAAGGAAGTTAAGAAAACCTTTCCATTTACAGTAGCATAAAAAATAATAAAATCTTTAGAAATAACCCTAACCAAGGAGGCAAAAGACTCGTACACTAAAAACTATAAAACACTGCCAAAAGAAATCAAAGATACAACAAAATGGGAAGACATCCTGTGCACACAGATTAACAGATGTAATGCTGTTCAAATGTCCATACCACTCGAAGTGATCTGCCAGATTCAGTGCAATCTATAAAAATTCCAATGGCACATTTTTGTAGAAATAGAAAAAAAAAATCCCCAAATTCATATGGATTGTCAAAAGACCTAAAAAAGCCCAAATAATCTTGAAAAAGAAGCACACACTTCTCCAAGTTTTCTCACACTCACTGATTTTAAAACATATTACAAATGTAATATGTAATCGGGGCAGTATAGTACTGTCATAAATACAGACATATATAAACCAATGGAACAAAACAGAGTGCCCAGAAATAAACCTGTGCTCATATGGCCTAACAACCTTCGACAAGTTGCCAAGCCTACACCATGGGAAAACGAGACACTCTTGTCGACAAAGGTCATTGGGAAAACGGGATGTCCACATGCAAACAGATGAAGTTGAATCTTTACCTTATGCCACATATAAAAATAAATCCAAAATGGATTAAGCATCTAAATGTAAGTTCTGAAACTATAAAACTTCTCAAGGAAAACATAGGGGAAAGCTTCCGGACACTGGATTTGGCAATGATTTCTTTTATATGACACCAAGAGCACAAGCAACAAAATAAGAAGCACATAAATGAGACCACATCAAATTTTCAAACTTCTATCCTTCAAAGGAAGAAGCCAACAGAGAGGAAAGACAACCTATGAAATGAGAGAAACTTTGTGCAAACCAAACATCTGATGAAGGGTTCCTATCTACATTATATAAGAAACTCCTAAATTTCAATAACAATGACAACAACAGAACTAAAAATAGGCAAAGGACTTGAATAGACAATTTGTTAAAGATGATATGCAAATTGCCAACAAGCGGACGAAAAGATGCTCAACATCACCAATTAGTAGAGAAATGCAAATCAAAACCACAATGAAATATCAGCTCACATCTATTAGGATGGCCACTATACAATAAAAAATATAACAAATGGTGAGAATGGGCGAAATTGGAACCCCTGGACACTGTTAGTGGAAATGCAAAATGGTGTAACCGTTATGGAAAACAGTATGGAGGTTACTCAAAACATTTCAAATAAAATTATCACTTGATCTAGCAGTCACACTTCTGGGAATATATCCAAAAGAATTCAAAACAGGATCTCATGAGCTAACAGGCCATTCATGTTCACTGCTGCATTATCCATGGTAGCTAAAATATGGAATCAACTTGAGTGTCAATGAATGGGTAAGGAAAATATATTCTATATGCACATTGGAATACTATTCTCTTAAAAGAAGAAGGAAGTGCTGTTATTTGCAACAACATGGATGAATCTCAAGGATGCTATGCTAAGTGAAACAAGCCAGTCACAGAAGGAAAATACTGCTTTGATTCCATTCCATGAAGCCTGTAAAGAAGTCAAAATCCTAGAAACAAAGTAGACAAGAGATTCCAAAGAGAATAAGGGAGGGAAGAGGGTTGAAACCAACGTTTAATGGAAACAAAATTTCAGTTTTACAAGATGAAACAAGTTCTAGAGATTCATTGTATGACAAGGCGAATATACTTAATGTTAATAAATGTCACATTTTAAATGGCTAAAATGGTAAATTTGATGTTATTACATGTTTTTTGCCACAATAGAAAGATACTAAAAAGTGGCCAAAGAACATGTTAAGTGACACCATGAGAATGTAGCCTGAGAGCACCGTGAGAATGCGGTCAGAGGGCACCGTGAGAATGCGGTCAGAGGGCACCGTGAGAATGCGGTCAGAGGGCACCGTGAGAACGCGGCCAGAGGGCACCGTGACAACGCGGCCAGAGGGCACCGTGACAACGCGGCCAGAGGGCACCGTGACAACGCGGCCAGAGGGCACCGTGACAACGCGGCCAGAGGGCACCGTGACAACGCGGCCAGAGGGCACCGTGACAACGCGGCCAGAGGGCACCGTGACAACGCGGCCAGAGGGCACCGTGACAACGCGGCCAGAGGGCACCGTGACAACGCGGCCAGAGGGCACCGTGACAACGCGGCCAGAGGGCACCGTGACAACGCGGCCAGAGGGCACCGTGACAACGCGGTCAGAGGGCACCGTGACAACGCGGTCAGAGGGCACCGTGACAACGCGGTCAGAGGGCACCGTGACAACGCGGTCAGAGGGCACCGTGACAACGCGGTCAGAGGGCACCATGAGAACGCGGTCAGAGGGCACCATGAGAACGCGGTCAGAGGGCACCATGAGAATGAGGCCAGAGGGCACCATGACAATGCGGCCTGAGGGCACCATGACAATGCGGCCAGAGGGCACCATGACAATGCGGCCAGAGGGCACCATGAGAATGCGGCCAGAGGGCACCATGAGAATGAGGCCAGAGGGCACCATGAGAATGAGGTCAGAGGGCACCATGAGAATGCGGCCAGAGGGCACCATGAGAATGCGGCCAGAGGGCACCATGAGAATGCGGCCAGAGGGCACCATGAGAATGCGGTCAGAGGGCACCATGAGAATGCGGTCAGAGGGCACCATGAGAATGCGGTCAGAGGGCACCATGAGAATGCGGTCAGAGGGCACCATGAGAATGCGGCCAGAGGGCACCATGAGAATGCGGCCAGAGGGCACCATGAGAATGCGGCCAGAGGGCACCATGAGAATGAGGCCAGAGGGCACCATGAGAATGAGGCCAGAGGGCACCATGAGAATGCGGCCAGAGGGCACCATGAGAATGAGGCCAGAGGGCACCATGACAATGCGGCCAGAGGGCACCATGACAATGCGGCCAGAGGGCACCATGACAATGCGGTCAGAGGGCACCATGACAATGCGGTCAGAGGGCACCATGAGAATGCGGTCAGAGGGCACCATGAGAATGCGGTCAGAGGGCACCATGACAATGCGGTCAGAGGGCACCATGACAATGCGGTCAGAGGGCACCATGACAATGCGGTCAGAGGGCACCATGACAATGCGGTCAGAGGGCACCATGAGAATGTAGTCAGAGGGCACCATGAGAATGCAGTCAGAGGGCACCATGACAATGCGGTCAGAGGGCACCATGAGAATGCGGTCAGAGGGCACCATGACAATGGGGTCAGAGGGCACCATGACAATGTGGTCAGAGGGCACCATGACAATGCGGTCTGTAGGAAGCACCACAGGAAAAACTTTTTGTTTCTTCAATATCAGAAAGAAAGAAAAGGAAAAGATTTAAGAAACTCAAAATGTGTACTATCAATGTCAATAACTTGTTCAGATAAACCAGAATAAATCAAGTATAAGACAACTGAAAATTTGAACATTGAATATTTGACGGTATCAATAAATTACTAATTTTTAAGGGCAAAAAACACCACCAGCAGCCACTTAACTATCTTAGTTTCTGTAGGTCAGAATTTCAGGCAGGCTCAAATGAGTTCTCCACTTAGGGTCTCACAATACTAAAATCAAAATGTGGACTAAGTGGCGCTCTTATCCAGAGGCTTCATGGAAGAATCCTCTTCTAAGCTTACCCAGACCACTAACAGAATTCAGTTCCTTGTGGTTTTAAGACTGCAGTGCCTGTCCTCCTACTGGCTGCTGGATGAAAACCACTCTCAGCTCCCCAAAGGCACACTCAGGTTCTTGCTCCACGGATCCTTCCATTCCGAACAGAATTCTCTGGCATTAATCCCTTCTCAAATTTTGAGTATCTCTGATTTCCTCTTCTGCAACCCACTGAATACACTATTTTTTTTTTTAAGCTCCTGTCATCGGGTTAGGCCCCCCTGCATAATCTCCCTAGCTTAAGGTCAACAGATTAGTAATTTAATTAAGTCTGCAAACTCCCTTTTGGTATGTAGTGGGGTACAGCTCCTGGGGACACATTAGAATTCTGACTGCCACACTGACAGATGCACTGAGGTTGAATTTGACTCCATGGAGACACAGCTTTGAAATACTGAGGAAGAACGATTACCTTCTAGGTAATCAGACAAAAGCTGTGAAATATTCATTTGGTACCTTATTCCCGCAGTTCCCAGTAGCATTTATCTACTCGATTACAACCAGATGAAGCCACCTGAAGGCAAAGGCTAAGTATTATTTATCTTGGCAGACCTGGCACAATACCAGCGCTCAGTAACATTACCGTATGAATTGAAAACTGAAAACACCATGACGCTCTTATAAGTGTTGCTCACATCACAGATAAAATCTTTAAAATCGTTATTAGTATCGGTTAACTAGCACTTTTAATTTTTTAGCATTTAATGTATTTTCCTCCAATTTTTAAGTTGAAGACAATTTAAAGGTGATCTGTTATTTTGTTTATAACAGATGACAAGATATAATGAATAAAAGATTAAAATAATGATCAGGTTAAATACAGCTTAAGTCAGGAGCACTAATTAGAACTGCCAAACTACACAAAGGAACTAGAAGCTCTTTTATCCCAAAGATTGCTGTTGAAATCAGGCTTTGGCCAGATTTAAGGACATCTGGGCAGACAGCCTTCAGGATGCCAGTGAAAGGTGCCACAACAGAACTGCAAACAAAAGAAGCAGGTGGTGAGGGAAAAAAAAACCCCACACACAGCAATGATCTACACTAAAGGAACAAAAAGTAGGAGAAATGTATATATATATATGCACACACACACACACACACACAGAGCAATGATCTACACTAAAGGAACAAAAAGTAGGAGAAATGTATATATACACACACACACATACACACACACATACACACACAGATCATCTGACTGATGGTGCATTTTATTTAGTACCTGATTCTTTGTAAAATGCAATTAAAATACACTTTTGGGACCCAAAAATATATACTTGCATACAAACTTGCCTATATAACTTGATTTTTCAAAATCATTCAATTCCAAGACATTCAATTCCAAGACAAAATGATTATGCTTTGAATTTTCTTTTCAAATTTTCACAGAAAAATGACAAAAATCACAGTGCTTGCAGCTAAAAGAACCTGTGGAACTGAGTTCACCACTGAACTTTTATCTAGGGTCAAACTGAGGATCTGAGCACAACAGGCAACCACAGGGCAGCAAGAGAGGCCCAGGTTTCCTGTCGGCCACCACTCCAGCCTGGCTGGACATCACACACTCAACCCCTGCATCTACCAAATGGCAGGGCAGGCACACAGACCCATCTTAATAACAAGACCTTATCATTCCCTAATGCATAAAGCCATATATATTTTATAATGTGATTTATACTAATAGACACAAAATATTATAGTAATTTATGTGGACATATGAAATTTTAAAACATAAAAATTTAAGGTTACAGTTGATAAATAGGGTATCCAGACATTTAAATAAATTTAGGTATGATAGTAGTCTTATTGTAAGTCATAGTGAGAAAGAAAACATAAAACATATTGAACTCAGTACTTCACTGATTTTAAGATGGTCCTAAGATCTCAATCACTATTTCCATTTAGCAAGTTCTCATTACGTGTCCAGTGCTGGCTAGTGTTGGTGATTTCAGCCACACCGTCCCCGTGGTGTCATAAAATGGATACTCCCGGACTTCACCTTCCAGCCGTGAGGGATTCAGAGCTGGGAGATGAAGCTGCAATTACCCTACCTCTGTCAAACCCTAGAAAATAAGACAAATTTTAAAAAAAGAAACAAAACTTAGCATGGGAGTATGATCTCGAAAAGAGAAAAAGTAAGTGAGGAGAATCTACCACTGACCAGGTCTTCTACTGTGAGGCAGTTTTCAGAGGCCCAGTGACCAGGAACCTGCCCAGAGTCCAGCAATCGAGGGAAGTTAAGGAGAAAGGAAACGGAGTTTGGGGGAACTAGAATTTATGTGGCAGAATTCGAGAGAGAAGAGAGCTACACAGAGAAAAAAACTTGGGAAATCTATATAAAGATCCCAGTGGATTTCTCAAATCAATCTGCATATGGATAGGAAAAAGCACCACAAAGTCCAGGCCAAAAAAAAAAAAAAAAAAAATCCTGAGAAATGAGTTACTGGGTAAGAGTAAGAGTAACAATTTCCAGAGCTCAGATAAGGCCAGGGAGTCAGCAGAGCTCTCACCAGCCAGACTACGGAGGCCACGCTGAATACATAGTGCCTTTCATCAAGATAATCCAGAAGGGCAGTACCTTAGAAACGGAAGAGTCCAACTCCTAAAATAAAGGCACTTCTAAACATGCCTTAAAAGAGCTTTAAAGCAAACTCCTAAAAAGTTAAAATAATCCAAAAGTAACTTTATTGCCTAACAGAATAAAATCCAACACTCTTCAGAAAAATCAACATGACAGATTTAATGCAAAATTTACATCAAAAATTAAATGAAATATTGCTACACAAAAGAAATGCAAAAATGACTCATAAAAAGAAAAATCAAAAAAATCAAGATGCAGAAATGACAGAAATAGTCCAAGTTCAAACAAAAAGTTACAATTTCTATTATAAAGATACATAATAAGCTCAAGAGTGTAGAGAAAAATGAATATAATGAGGAGATAAAGACCTGTTCCAAACAACCAAACCCAAGTTTTAAAAGCAAAAGAAGGGCTGGGCACGGTGACTCACGCCTGCAATCCCAGAACATAGGGAGGCCGAGGCGTTTGGATTACCTGACGCCGGGACTTCAGACCAGCCTGACCCATATGCTGAAAACCCCACCTCTAACAAAAATACAGAAAAAAATTAGCCAGGCATGGTGGCGTGTGCCTGTAGTCTCAGCACTTTGGGTGGCTGACATAGGAGAATTGCTTGAACCTGGGAGGCAGAGGTTGCAGTGAGCCGAGATCACGCCACTGCACTCCAGCCTGGGTGACAGAGTGGGAGACGAAAGGAGAGAGAGAGAAAGAAAAGGAGAAAGAGAAAGAGAGAGAAAAAGAAAGATAGACATCTGAAGTAATAATTTCACTAGATGGGATTATCAACAAATTAAATACAACAACAGACAAACAGACCAGTGAACTTCAAGACCTAGCAATGGAATATATCCAAAACTAAGCACAGAAAGGAAAAAAGCGAAATAAACAGAGGCTCAGTGTCCTGTGAGATCATATCAAGTAGCCTAACATACATGTAATTGCAGGATAAAATAGGCTGGAGGAAAGAGGACAAAAAGCTTTTTGAAGAAATAAAGGTTCAAGAAGTTTTTATTTGAGGAAAATCATAATTCCACAGATCCAAGAGCTTAATAAACCACAGATGGCTAAGCACTGAAACACGCATAGGCACACATACACCCTCGACACACCAGGAGTAATCATAATCAGACTGCTGACAACCAGAAATGAAAGTCAAAGGGAAAAAAGACAGGACACAGAAAAGAACAAATACAAAAATGACGGCAGACTTAACGTTAGTAACTGTGTGAGCCAGAAGACACTGAATTAGTAAAAAGAAAAAGTAACAAACTAAAAATCATACCCAGTGAAAATATCTTTCAAATACGAAGGTGAAATAATAAAATTATTTTCAGCAAACAAAAATGGAAATGATACGTTACTAGTATCCCTGCAGGAAAAAAAAAGTGAGGAATGGGAAAAGTTTGTCAGACAATTTTTTTTTAAAAAAGATAAAGATGAAAGTTGAATAGAATCTAAATGGCTGTTCAGTCTTTTGGCTTCCCGGGACCACACTGGAAGAAGAATTATCTTGGGCCACACATAAAATACACTGATGATAATTGATGAGCTTTAAAAAAAAAAAAAAAAAAACAGTCTGTGAATAACCCTCATAATGCTTTAAGGAAGCTCAGGGACTTGCCTTGGGCCACAGGCGAAGCTGTCCCGGGCTGCAGGCTGGGCGAGCTGGATCTAGACAGGGAATGAAGGTCCGCTAAGGCAGTTAAGATGAGGAAATATTTTTTCAACTTATTTTTATCATCTTTAAATTTCTTCAAAATAATGGATAAGGTTAAAAATAATAATGTACAATCAGAGTCATAACCTATGTAGAAGTAAAACATGTTATGTGCAAATATTTGGCCCTAAGAATAAAGGTAATTCTTCTATTAGGCAGCCCTTACGTTGCACAGTTTGTGTGAGACTGTTAAAACGGCCAAACCAGCTGAAACCATATCAAGCCATCTCACTCATAATCAATAGAAAAAAATGACAATTGCTCCATGATCTTTAAAATGTGTTGTCAAGGGACCCCGGAGGGTCACGACGGACGGAGGCAGGACGAGGCTCCAGCTCCCACGGGGGCGGACACAGCAGCATGTGAGTCTCGCATGGTGAGCTCGCTCCGAACAACTGCAGGAATAAACCAGGAAAGCGGAGAACCTGCAGACCCACTGAAGGACCCGGGGGACACGCCAAAAACTGTGGGTGCCCCAACTGTGGAGGTGAGAAGGGGCTACTGTCTGCCCCTGAACACACACCCTCACTGGAGAACCTGAGGTCTGGATCACAGAAGACTCCGACCTCTACCCGGAGCTGAGTCAACTTAGAGAGCTGTGTGAAATACAGGGGTACAGGAAGCAGCGGGAAAAGCCCTATGGGCTCTCTGGGTCCCCAGGGAAACCATTCCTGCCTTCCCTCACAGGGGTCTTCGGGGCAGGCTGCCCGAGGTACTGGGAAAAGGCCACAGGGAGAAAGGGTGGGAAAGGGGTGAGGGATAAAAGCCTACATGTTAGGTGCCGTGTACACTGCTCAGATGACGGGTGCACCAAAATCTCGCAAATCACACTAAGGAACAGACTCATGTAACCAGACACCACCTGTTCCTCAATAATCTACGGATATAAAAATTTTTTAAATAACAAATAAGAATAAATAATCTTGTAAAAATATCAAAAACTCACCAATTAGAAATGTATAGAGATTAAAAATAGCAAAGCTAATACTTTAGTACACTGTAATTTAACACAAACATTGAGAGTTAGTTTCACTTCTCTGTAAAACACTTATGGAGAATGCTGCTGAGCCTTCTCTTTATCCTATCACTTACAACACAAAGTGAGCATCTTCTCTGTGCCTTGAGGGACTGTCATATTCCTCACGTTTTATCCTTTGTGCTTTCAAATGTTGCGACGTATCTGTGTGAGCTCTCTTAATGCCACTTTGTGTTTGACTGATGTCACTTCCTCTGGCCATCCTCATGCTTTTTGTCACAAGCACTTTGTTCCTCTGGCTGCATACCTAGGAATCCTAGGACAGCGGCAGGACACCATTACCACAATCAGCTATTTACTCCCTAACTCCACCTATAGTTAATTCGGGTTTCATTTCCAGAACCTTCACATTGTTTCTTTGCTGAACTTTTGTCCTAGTTGACCAGTCTCTCGACTATCCATTTTTGTAAAAAGTCACGTGAGTTTTCCACTGGGAGACAAGGAGAAAACACAAGTCTCCACTTTGCTGTCTAAGCAAGAGCTGACGCCAAGTGACAAATCACTGACTCTGAAAGAAGTGATGTGACAGGCCACTAATCAGGGTGCATGTCTCTTATTTGGCGATTTGTTGACTGAAGATCTACCAGGGAGGTTTGTACATTGTACAGTCACTCACCATACATCCTACACACACACGTGCACACAAAAACACAATGAAATCTGCAACTGAAACCTCAACCATGCTGCAGGGGAACTGGAGTTATTCAAACCATGGTAGCTGAAATTCATGGATGTCGGAACCATGCAAGGAGATGACTGGCTGTAGCTGACAGTTATATACATGACAGTAACTACAGAGAGAAATACACAGAAATATATACACTAAAATAAATGTTAACTACGATCATCTCTGGGCGCAGAGTCGCAGCTAATTTCTATTTTCTTTCTTAGGCTTTTTTGTATACTTTAGTTTTTATACAATGGTGATCTAAACGTACCACTTGTATAAAAAGAAAAATGTGCTGGCTGGGCACAGTGGCTCACTTCTGTAATCCCAGCACTTTGAGGGGCTGAGGAGGGCAGATCACTTGTGCTTGGGAACTCAGACCAGCCTGGGCAACACAGTGAAATGCTGTCTCTACAAAAATATCAAAGAATTAGCCAGGTGTCAGGGCATACATGTAGTCCCAGCTACTGGGGTTGAGGGAGGGGAGCTGAGGTGGGAAGGGGCTTGATCCTGGGAGGTGGAGGTTGCAGTGAGCCAGGACAGCACCACTGCACTCCAGCCTGGGTGCCAGTGACACAGAGAAAAGAGAGAGGAAAGGGATGAGAAGGGGAAGCAGGGAAGGTGGGCAAGCAAGAGTTATTTTTAAAAGATAGTAGTAATTTTTTTTCTTTTGAGGCAGAGTCTCGAAATTAAATTTTAAATTTAATTAAGTAAATTTAGAGTTAATTTTAAAATTTAATTAGTAAATTTTAAAAGTTATTTCTTACATGTTATCACTTCCTTGTTTAGAAAATATAATTTGTAATTCATCCAAACGATCAGAAAATCAAAATATGCAAAGTTTCTCACTTATACACACAAGAAACAGGAAGGGCACGAGAGGCTGGGCAGGGCAGCTCATGTCTATACTCTCAGCTCTTTGGGAGGCTAAGATAGACGACACCAGGAGCTTGAGGTCAGCCTGTGCCACGCAGTGAGACGCCCATCTCTACAAAAACACTGTTTAAATTAGCTGGGCGTGGTGGCGCATGGAGGCTGAGGTGGGAGGATCGCAAGCCCAGGAGCTGAAGGCAGCACTGAGCTATGATCACACCACTGAAGTCCAGCCTGGATGACAGACGGAGACTATCTCTTAAAATAAAACAAAAGGAAGGGCCCTGTGGCTGAAGAACACCGGAAGGGGTGAATGGTATGCGTGGTGTGGAAGAGAGATGAGAGGGACAGAAGTGGTGCTTTACATGCTCAGTCAGAGAGATTTGGATTTATTTTCAATTGGATATTAAGCCATTGCAGGTTTTAAGCTGGGGAGGAATATAGACGTTCCATTGGTAAGAAAATCAAATCTAGCAAATCCAGCTCAATGGAAGGCAAACAACGAGAGAGAGGAGAGAAGCAGGGAGGTGAGTCAGGCACCAGCCAGTGCCGCTGAGACAGGAGGGTGGCCTGGGCCATGGCCAGTCATGGAGATGGAGAAAAGGAGGCAGACCGAGCTCTGCTTGGAAGAAAGGATGGTCCCAGCCTGTATTACCTGGATAGGGAGACGTGTATGTCACTGAGATAGAAAAAGCCTCTGGAGGAAGCTGGTGGGATGCTCGAGGAAGGGCAAGGAGTGTAGGATCAAAAGATCTATTTGGCTACATAAAGTTTAAGATATTTACAAGATACTTGTGATCGCTTTTTCAGATTACAGATAGCATACTGATCAGATCCGGCGACACGCTCAAAAGGGTTTCACTAAAAATAATGTAAAGAAGGGGCTCTACAGATGTGTAGGTCAGCACCCAGAGACCAGTCAGTAACCCCCTTACCTGAAGTGACCTGACCTTTTTCCTCCTGCCTGCTGATCCTGCCAGGGTCAGCTGCTGGCTTCTAGTTGGGTTCTGCCAGAAGTTGACCCTGAAAAACTATCCCAAATCACCATAGCATGTGTATACCCAATGTAGCAAACCCGCATGTTCTGCCCATGTACCCCAGAACTCAGAGTAAAATAAGTAAGAAAAGCTAATGAAGAATTACTAATAAAAGAATATTTGGGCCAGGCACAGTGGCTCACGCCTGTAATCCCAGCACTCTGGGAGGCCGAGGCTGGTGGATCACGAGATCAGGAGTTCAAGACCAGCCTGGCCAAAATGGTGAAACCCTGTCTTTACTAAAAACACAAAAAATTAGACAGGCATGGGGGTGGGCACCTGTAATCCCAGCTCCTCAGGAAGCTGAGGCAAGACAATCACTTGAACCCAGGAGGTGGAGGTTGCAGTGAGCCAAGATCAGAGCACTGCATTCTAGCCTGGGTGACAGAGCAAGACTCCTTCTCCAAAAATAAAAATAAAAAATATTTGAAGCTACCAGCATGGACAGATTTACTCATGGGAAAATGTGTAGGTTGAAAAAAAAAAAAAAACAAAACATGTTCTAAGACAGAGCTCTGGGGTCCCTCTGAACCTTCGTGGTCAAATACAGCTTGAGGAGCGAGCAAAGGAGACTAGGAAGTTGTACTAAGAAGATGGGAGGGAGACTCAATGAGTGAGGATGGTCATTATTTTATTAAGAACTATTTTCAGGTCAAGGAAGTAAAACAGAGAGGTGATTAAGGGGTCTGCCAACGTGACAGTCACTGGTGACATTAAAAAGCTGAATCTCAATAAAGAGAAACCAAAAACCTACTAAGTAGCGGAGGAAATAACAAGGCAAAGGAAGGACAGCACCAAAGACAACTCTTCCAAGAAACTGAGCTGCGAGGGTAATCAGAGAAATGAAGGAACAGCTGCAGGGAGATGTGGGCTTAGGAGTATCCCTAGTATTTCCTAACAAGATCGTGAGAGAGAGTCGGAGAAGCTGAAACAGGAGACGACCTTACAAAGGCAAGAAGGAATGGGGCCCGGCACAAGGAGATGACTTGGTTTGGCTTTGATAGAAGCAGGCATGTTCTAGTCATTACCTGGGGGGGTGGCAAGAAAGAAAGGGAGTGTGAGTACACTTGCCTGCAGGTTGACAGGTCTGGTGCTGGAATGGAGCACTTCATGTCTCAATAGAGCTTATGGCAGCTGTGCATCGGGGGCACTTGTTTTACAGGGTGGGAATCATACACATAAAGCAGCACGAATTTCCAGCTGAGATAATGTCAAGCCATTTAAAGAGAAACCAGTTGGTTTAATTGCGTATTTTCTCCAGGAGATTTTTATTTTTCGGGTGCTGGTGAAGAACAGGAGAGTAAGGAGTTGGGCTTGATCAAAGCTGTTGCTGACAATTGAGGAAGATACAGGGAAGAGGGCAAGGGAATTCAGGTGTTTTCAAGGATTGAAATGGGCAAGTCACGGAATCCAAGCCATGAAAGGGAAGAGCGGACATAAAGAGTTGGGAAGACAGTGAGAATGGCTGGGTCAGTGGTCTGGACATTTCTGTGAGGGTGAAGAATTCCTGAGAGAACTGCCACGGGTGAGCTGGGAGGACAGGAGGTGGCATTCCGAGTGAGATGCGTGAAATCAAGGTCATAAAAGTAGTTTGGGAAAGATCACAAGGTCAGATGTGTCCATGGAATGTGTGCATGAGGTGTGTGTAGGGGATGGAACAGAACCTTAGAAATAAGACACCTGAGGTACCGAGTGGCCGAAGTGCAGGAGGCACCATCCACATGAAAACGGAAGTCACCACAGAAAGAAGGACACCGAGCCAGATTCTGGTGTAAGGTTTCTCAGTGCCAGCTGACACCTAAGCTAGGTAACGGCTTTGGGGGCTGCCCTGGGCACTGCACACTATTCAGCAGTAATCATCGCACCCCAGTCTCTCTGCTGCCCCCTTGGGTTGAGGCTGGTGGTCAGGAAGGAGAACAGGCCACCCCTCCCTGCACACTCCCCTCCCAGGAGTCATACGTAAAGTCCCGTGAGGGCCCCTGTTTTCACACAGCATGGAGGTGACTGGGAAGGGCAGGCTCCCCACTCTGCAGTGGGGCATAATGGAAAAATCTCAAAGTAAGTCCTTATGTGTCAACCACACAACATCGAAAGCTCACTCTTACTTGTTCTCTTGAAGCTGGACCTCGCCAAGGGATTCTCCAGGAAACACAGTTCAAGGAACTTCCTTTCTCCATGTGGCCAAGGGAGCTATATTGGTGGCTCTTTCCTTTAGGGTCAAAACCTGTAGGCCCTTGCACAAATCAAGACACAGCAAATTTTACAGCTGTCTTTTATCTCTTAAGTGAAAGTTGGCTCTGTAACATAATTCCTATCTCTCCACCTCTGCATAGCACATCCCAGGTTGAATGTTTTAGGCAGATAGTCCAGGCACCTGCCGAATTAAATCCCTGGTAAAACAGTGAGTTCCATAGAGGACCACCCCGTTCTGTCCTCTGGATTTACTGCCTAGGCCAAGGAGAGTGAGTACTGATTGGCCACACATGGAAACCCTTCAGGGAGGAAGAGGTTTCTGGACACAATGAGACCGTGTTGCCCATATGTAATCGCTTCTCTTTGATTACTGCCCCGAGAAGGCTGATTTACCACTGGATAATCCTTAAAGAAGACAAAAAGAGAAAGAGAGATGCTTCTCAAAATACAAACCTAGAGATTTTTGGGGAGAGGAGCAGCCTTCATAGCAGAGGCGAAATTTGCAACTTGCAATGCAACATGTGGAGAAAAGCGAAAGAAAGGAAAACGCCTAAGCACAGTAGCAGGTGTACCGAATCCTCTTAACACACATTTCCCTAAAGTAAAACAAAAAATAACTTTTTGAAAAAACTCATTTCCAAGCACATCTTTCCGTTCTAGCAGACCCCGACTTCCCAAAGGGCTGAAGCTAAAAAGCGGTAAGAGTTCTAAGGCCTGTTGCGATGAGTGGGCCTATTGAACATTACAGGAGTCCCCAGCATGCTAAACTAATCCAAGCAGGGATGTCCTGGTCCCACACGACCAGTTCCTCACTCCCTCCCAGGCCGCCAGCAGAGGAAGAGTCAGAAAGACCTGCCTGCTCATCTTGCTTCAGCCGCCATGCCAGCCACCCACCTAAACAGCTTCACAGCACAGCTCACTCTGCAAACCAAACCCTGTAAACTACCCTCCAAAATAGTGTTTAAAAGTAGTCCAACTGGAGCTATTAAAAAAGCTATCAAACATTGCTTGGTGAAATAAATAAAAATCCAGTGTTTCAACAGATAAAGAACATCTCAGGAGTCCAGACAGATAGAGAAACATGTGAGCAATCTCCTAGAGAATGCGAGTAATATATTTCAAATGAAACTCCGTCATGGAGAGCAAAATCAATCATTTTTACAACAAAACCTAGAAACTGCCACAGTTACAGGGCACAGCAGGAATTCTTCACACAGGAACCATGGGGCAACAGCATTAGAAAAAAATCATAAATTTTAATCTAAGAAACATCATCAAATATATGTGGCTATTTTTATGTCCCAGAGAATACACCGCCATCCACCCCCCACACATAAGAGTTTACATTTCATCTCAGTTGCTGCTTCTACAAAGACTGCTAGATATTGTTTTCATGACTATTTATGTGGTAGGCTTACTATAAAAAGAACAGTAAGAGGTATTATGTAAGTGTATCACTGCTGTAACAAATTATCACGAACTTTGTGGCTTAAATCAACATAAGTTGACTCTCTTACAGTGCTAGATGTCAGAGGTCCAAGAAAACTCACTGGAACAGAAATCTAGGTGGCCACAGCGCTCCATTCCTTTCTGGAGGCTCCAGGGGAAAATCCCGTCTTCTTGCCTTTTCCAGTTCCTGAGGCGGACAGCGTCCCTCCGCCTGTGGCTCCCTTCCAACATCAACGCTAGCAACGGCCAGGTGAGCCCTTCCCATAGTGCATTAACTCACTCAGGCAATTCCTTTTCCTGTCTCCTTCTTCCGCATTTAAAGAACCCTTCTGACTGCATTGGGCTGTGGGATGAGGATAATCTAATGACTATCAGCTGATTGGCAACCTTAATTCCCCTTTGCCACGTAAGTTAACCATTCACAGGTTTCAGGGATTAGGGCATAAACCTCTCAGAGGGTGTGAGCAGCATTCTGCCTACCAAAGGTACAAACTTTGAAAACCACAGGAGAGAATTTACGTTAACTCATGGAAACTACATGGAAAAGGCGGTTTTTTTAATTATCTTTTGTTTTTGAGATGCAGTCTCACTGTGTCACCCAGGCTGGAGTTCAATGGCATGATTTCGGCTCACTGCAACCTTCGCCTCCGGGTTCAAACAATTCTCCCATCTCAGCCTCCTGAATAGCGGGATTACAGGTACACGCCACCATGCCTGACTAATTTTTGTATTTTTAGTAGAGACCCGGTTTCGCCATGTTGGCGAGGCTGGTCTTGAACTCCTGGCCTCAAGTGATCCGCCTGCCTTGGCCTCTCAAAGTGCTGGGATTACAGGCGTGAGCCACCACACCTGGCAGAAAAGGCACTTTCAAACTGAGAAAGTTACTGAACAATAGCTATTGCTTAATATCTAGGAAACAAGCATTATCTGCTAACACTGCTTTACTCTTATGCTCCAAAATGTGTCCCTCATCTATATGACTCTTAGATGGATCTTTCTAAATACAAACCTAATAAACAAATCCTTGCTTAATAGCTTTCCAAGGCCCATCAGAAGACATGAGATAAAGTCCAAATTCCTTAGCACAGACTAAAAGCTTGTCAAAGTCTGGACCCAGTCCACCTTCCATCCACCGAGCCACCACCCCTCCCCCTCACCTACTGACTCCCTCGTGCAGGTATTTACTGAGTGCCTAATGTTGCCAGTCACTGGCCATGTGCAGGATACAGTGGTGGCTCCACATGACACAGTCCCTGCAGTATGAAATCAGTGATCTGCGGCGGGCTTTCATCAGCTAATCACTCAGAACAAATGTACACCTGCCAACCGTGACAGCTGCTCCAGAGACGTGTGGCTTGCACCTGTGGCCCACAACGCCAGCCCGGTCAGGAGAGGCCTGGAGAAGGGGAACCAATGGGAATTAACTCTCACAGGAGAGCAGGAGAGTTTTCCGAGCAAAGAAAGGGCAGATGCATATGGACTTGGTGAAAAGGCACGCGGCAGTACACACTGCAGCTCGCCAGCACCACTGTCCATTCTGCAAACGGCAACACTTCCTGCTCAACAGTGTCCCCTGTCCTGGATGGGGGTTCTAATCACCCCGCATCAGAGAGGTGGCCCCACCATGTCTCTGCAGTAACTTACACTCTACCGGACTGTAACTGTGGATTTACATCAGCCTCCACAGTAAACCATGAGCTCACCAGAGCCATGTCCTGTGCTCATTCCTCTCCCTAACCCCAGAAGTGGCAACCCACCAGCTGACTGAATTTAGCAATGCTTACCACAAGTCACACAGAAAACTTCCACATAACACTTCCCACTCACTTCCCTCCCTGGCACACCCCCAAGGAAACAGAGGTAGCTCTAGTTGAGACAATGAAAACAGACGCCTGTTATTTTACACAAGAAAAACTGATAAAAGGGTACGCACTTGAATCAAGGAATCAGGAAAGGAACAAAACTCTTATTTTAAAAAGGACTAAGATGTTTTATAAAACTATATAGTAAAATCAGTAGAAATGATAAATATTCGAGGGCTAGTTCTTTAGGAGAAAAAACTCATTATGGTAAATAAAACACTAAGCTATCTTAACATCAACTAAAATGGGAGAAGTCACAACTTGTCAAACGAGAAAGAAGAGAGTAAATAATAACATTAAAATGTATGTTCATACAATGCTACTCTAATAAGTAACAGAGTGAAAAAAAACCCTCAGATTTCTAAACTAAGAAAAATAAGAAACAACAGGAAATAAATTTTTTTAACCTTTTAAAATTATACTTTAAGTTCTAAGGTACATGTATAGAACATGCAGGTTTGTTACATAAGTATACACATGCCATGCTGGTTTGCTGCATACATTCCCCTGTCATCTACATTAGGTATTTCTCCTAATGTTAGCCCTCCCAAACACCCCAACCCCTGCTATCCCTCCCCTGACCCCCCAACCCCCAATGTGTGATGTTCCCCTCCTTGTGTCCATGTGTTCTCATTGTTCAATGCCCACTTATGAGTGAGAACATGCGGTGTTTGGTTTTCTGTTCTTGTGTCAGTTTGCTGAGAATGATGGTTTCCAGCTTTATCCATGTCCCTACAAAGGACATGAACTCATCTTTTTTTATGGCGGCATAGTATTCCATGGTGTATATGTGCCACATTTTCTTTATCCAGTCTTTCATTGATGAGCATTTGAGTTGGTTCCAAGTCTTTGCTATTGTGAACAGTGCTGCAATAAACACACATTTGCATGTGTCTTTATAACTGAATGTTTTGTAATCCTTTGGGTATATACCCAGTAATGGGATTGCTGGATCAAATGGTATTTCTAGTTCTAGATCGTAGAGGAATCACCATACTGTCTTCCACAATGGTTGAACTAATTTATACTCCCACCAACAGTGTAGAAGTGTTCCTATTTCTCCACATCCTCTCCAGCATCTGTTTCCTGATTTTTTTTTTAATTTTTTATTGGATTTTAGGTTTTGGGGTACATGAGCAGAGCATGCAAGACAGTTGTGTAGGAACACACATGGCAGTGTGCTTTTCTTTCCTTCTCCCCTTCACCCACATTTGGCATTTCTCCCCAGGCTATCCCTCCTCACCTCCCCCTCCCACTGGCCCTCCCCTTTTCCCCCCAATAGACCCCAGTGTTTAGTACTCCCCTTTCTGTGTCCATGTGTTCTCAGTTTTCATCACCCGCCTATGAGTGAGAATATGCGGTGTTTCATTTTCTGGTCTTGTGTCAGTTTGCTGAGGATGACGTTCTCCAGATTCATCCATGTCCCTACAAACGACACAAACTCATCATTTCTGATTGCTGCATAATATTCCATGGTGTATATGTGCCACATTTTTCCAATCCAGTCTATTATCAATGGGCATTTTGGTTGATTCCAGGTCTTTGCTATTGTAAACAGTGCTGCAATGAACATTCGTGTACATGTGTCCTTATAGTAGAACGATTTATAGCTGGCATGAGATGGTATCTCAATGTGATTTTGATTTGCATTTCTCTAATGACCAGTGATGATGAGCATTTTTTCATGTTTGTTGGCTGCATGCAGGTCCTCTTTTGAGAAGTGTCTGTTTATGTCCTTTGCCCACTTTTTGATAGGGTTGTTTTTTTCTTTTAAATTTGTTTAAATTCTTTGTAGATTCTGGATATTAGCCCTTTGTCAGATGGGATCTCAAAAAGTTTTTCCCATTCTGTTTGTTGGTGGTTCACTCTAATGATAGTTTCATTTACTGTGCAGAAGCTCCTAAGTTTAATTAGATCCCGTTTGTCTATTTTGGCTTTTGTTGCCATTGCTTTTGGTGTTTTAGTCATGAAGTCCTTGCCCATGCCTATGTCCTAAATGGTATTACCTAGGTCTTCTTCTAGGGGTTTTATGGTATTAGGTCTTATGTTTAAATCTTTAATCCATCTGGAGTTAATTTTTGCATAAGGTGTAAAACTTGGACCCAGTTTCAGCTTTCTGCATATGGCTAGCCAGTTTTCACAACACAATTTATTAAATAGGGACTCCTTTTGACATTGCTTGTTTTTTACAGGTTTGTCAAAGACAAGATGGTTGTAGATGTGTGATGTGATGTTACTTCTGAGGTCTCTGTTCTTTTTCATTGGTCTACATCTCTGTTTTGGTACCTGTACCATGCTGTTTTGATTACTGTAGACTTGTAGTATAGTTTGAAGTCAGGTAGCATGATGCCTTAACCTTTTTTTTGTTTTTGTTTTGTTTTGTTTTGCTTAGGATCGTCTTGGCTATGTGGGTTCTCTTTTGGTTCCATATGAAGTTGAAGGTGTTTTTTTCCAAATCTGTGAAGAAAGTCAATGATGGCTTGATGGGGCTAGCACTTATTACTCTGGGCAGCATGGCCATTTTCAGAATTTTCTTCCTCACCATGAGCATGGAATGTTTTTCCATCTGTTTGTGTTCTCTCTTACTTCCTTGAGCAGTGGTTTGTAGTTCTTCTTGATGAGGTCCTTCACATCACTTGCTAGTTGTATTCCTAGGTATTTTATTCTCTTGGTAGCAGTTGTGAATGGGAGTTCACTCATTATTTGCCTCTAATAGGAAATAAATTTTAAAAGGTGTCAGAGAATAAATGGGGGAGGGAAGACAAATCTCCTTTATGGAAAAATTCCAAATAATATCTGCACATAATCTGGTCCCAAGGAGGCAGAGCTCCATTTCCTATTCTTTGAGTGTCAGAAGTACTTAGAAACTTGCCTTCAAAGGGTAAAGTAGAAAAACTAGAGGTCTCTCGCAAGTAAGAAACCTGAAAAGCCTCAGCCACGGAATGAAGGTTAACATATTGACAGGCCGTGCTAAGTGTATATGCCCTTAATATGACATGATAAGATTGGCACCTTGCCTCTGGTTTCCTCCCCCAAACCCATAATGCTTATCTCATCATGACAAAAATATCATAATAAAAAAGAACACGCTTGAATTAAGAGACATTCTTCAAAACACCAGTGCAACTCAAAACCCCTAAGGTCATTCAAAAGAAGGAGAGTCTGAGGAGCTGCCACATATCCCAGGAGATTAAGGAGGTACGATGACTAAGTGGAATGTGGTATTCTGGATGAGTCTTGGGGAAAAAAATACTACAGAAAGTTAGTGAAACCTGAGCTGGACACAGTGGCTTATACCTACAATCCTAGCACTTTGGGAGGCCACGGCAGGAGGACCTCTTGAGGCCAGAAGTGCAATACCATCCTGGGCGACATAGTGAGACCCTGTCTCTACAAAAAGTAAAATAAAATCAGTGAGGCATGGTGGTGTGTGCCTATAATCCCAGCCACTCAAGGGGCTGAGGTGTCAGGATCACCTGAGCCCAGGAATTTGGGATTACAGCGAGTTATGATCAAGCTGCCCCTAAAGCCTGGATGACAGAGCAGGACTCTGACTCTAGGAAAGAGAGGGAAAGGGAAGGAAGGGGGAAGGGGAAAGGGAAGGGAAAGAAGATGGGAGGGGAAGGGAAAGAAGATGAGAGGGGGAAAGGAAAGGGAAAGAAAGGGGAAAGGGAAGGGGAAGAAGATGGGAGGGGGAAGGGAAGGGAAGGAAGACGGGAGGGGTAAGGGAAAGGAAGGAAGACGGGAGGGGGAAGGGAAGGAAGATGGGAGGGGGAAGGAAAGGGAAAGAAGACGGGAGGGGGAAGGGAAGAAAAGAAAGACGGGAGGGGAAGGGAAGGGAAAGAAGATGAGGGGAAGGGAAGGGAAAGAAGATGAGGGGGGAAGGGAAGGGAAAGAAGACGGGAGGGGGAAGGAAAGGGAAGGAAGATGGGAGGGGGAAGGGAAGGGAAGGAAGACGGGAGGGGGAAGGGAAGGGAAAGAAGACAGGAGGGGGAAGGGAAGGGAAAGAAGATGGGAGGGGGAAGGGAAGAAAAGAAGATGGGAGGGGGAAGGGAGGGGGAAGGGAAGGGGAAGGGAAAGAAGAGAAAAGAGAGAGAGAAAGACAGACAGAAAACCAGTGAAAACTGAATGAAGTATTGGATGGTTAGTCATGACAAATATACCACAGTAATGTAAGAACTTAACAATGAAGAAATGAGGCAGGGCACACAGGAACTCACTATACTATCTCTGCAACTTTTCTGTAAATCTAAAGCTATACTAAAATAAAAAGTTATATAAAAATTTTTAATAGCAGTCCAAGGACTATAATCTCCTAAAAATGAACCATAATCAATATGGCTTCAGAGCTGAATTTTTAAAAGAAACTTTCTGTGGTGGCAGATAAGGTTTCTATACTTTATTTAAACTGTGAAAATGATTAAAGCAGTAGACTGTAACTTACATTTTTCTAGTATGATATGGAGAGGAGAGTAACCACTAACAAATCTATACAGAGAGAGACACACACTACAGACAAATAAAAATGAAATTCTAAACAATGTCCATGTAATCTACAGGAAAACAGGAAACAGAATGCAAAAGAGAAAAAAACTGGCAGGCTCAATACAGATAACATTAAAAATCAGATTAAATATGAAAGGTCTAAATATACACTGAAAAGACGGATTTGCGAAATAGAGTAAGAAAATAAATTACCAACTGCATGTTGTCTACAAGAAACTCACTTAAAATTTAATAAAAGTAGAGTGAGCATAGAAAAGGAGACACCATGCAAACATTAATTAACAGAAAGCAGGTGTGGCTATACTGATATAAGAAAAATAACCTTCAGATGAAAGAAATTAAGAGGAACACAGAGAAATGCTACATAATGATAAAATGATAATTATCATTTTTATTCCATTCACCAAGAACACATAATCATTCTAAATATGTATGAGACAAGCAATTGAGGTGTAAAACACTGAAGCACAACCTGGGAGACAGACGAGAGAGGAGAAACAAACCCCACAATTAGAGCTGAAAACTCCAACACTCCTCAACTGACAGAATAACCTGAAAGAAAATCAGCAAAGATACAGAAGAACTCAACAGCATCATCAAGCGACAGGGTCTATCAGCGTTCATCTCACACCCCAATGAATAACAGTTGAATGCACATTTCTTTCAAGCATTCATAGAACATAAAGATAAACCTCAACAAATCATACACACTGAGATATGCACGCACATTGCACCAATGCAGATTTTCTTGTATAGATATTGTACTAGAGTTTACACGATACAACCGTTGGGAAAGGCTGGGTGAGACAGAGACTTCTCTGTCCTATCTCTGCAACTTCTGGTGAAAATATAAGTATTTCAAAATATAAAATTTAAGAAAGCATTAGCAGATGATACAACTACAGACCAATTTAATTTACAAATATTTATTTTTTAAATCCTTTAAAATGTGCCTATTAAATCCAGCACTACGTTAAAAGTAATACTTGCCTATACCATAACTATCCTATAGATACGTATTGAGTGGCTACCTAATACCTAAGACTACTGTGTGCTAGATGACAGATGAGGCTAAAGGGAGAGACACAGCTGATGATTCCCACGGGGCCACTTTAGATGAAGTAGAGAAGAAAGGCCTCTATGAAAATGGAAGGCTGAGAAACAGTCATACAAAGAGGAGAAAATCATGCTGGGAAGAGGTTCGAGGAAAAGCAAAGGTGCACAGTCAGGAAAAAGTAGAACTCCGCAGAGCGTATTCAGTAAACTAAGGGGTCAGTGCGGTGACAGCAAAAGAGAGAGGTGACGTGAGGTGAGAGAGGTAACCACAGCCAGACCAGGGAGGGCGCTGCAAGAGCTGGACTGTGTATGATGCATGGAACTGGAAGCCACTAAAAATAAAAGTACACTGATGTGAGTTTTTTGCATGAGACATGAAGTGCTGTAGAATAGGTTCCTGTATCACTGGAGGATGGAGTTCTGACACAAATGAAAACACAGAATGCAGGAAGCTTATGTATCACCCATAGATGGAGCCCCTGTGTGTGTATTCAGCGGAATTAGAAATGAATGAAAGGACAAAAAGATACATCGTATTCCTGAATCATTAAACACACATGAACTAGCTGGGCCCTAGATATTCACAAGACACCAAACATACAGGAAGCACCAAACAGGCAGCATCTGTGAAGTTTCAATGAAGCCGCGAATCGATGACAGCTACTCAGGCCCTGTGTGTTCTTTGCCTAAGAAACACCAGTAAAATTCACAGATGTTCAGCAAGTTTATTGTCACAATACAGCCAGGGCCAACTCTAAATGTCTCTAGGCCTGTCTTATACAGCAAATACATGTTTTTGACCCAGGATACCTTCCATCGGTGGACTTTCTTTCTCAAATTTCAACTCTGAAGAAGGCTGATGCTGCAGAGAGGAGGAAAAATATTCCCCAGGATTATTCCCCAGGATGTATGAGGCATGGACTTCACCCTGTCTGCCCTAAAATGTGTTCACTCGCCCCACCCCTTGCTTCTCACCGTGCATACTTAATTGATTTAATAAGTCATGTGGGGCTGGGCACGGTGGTTCACGCCTGTAATCCCAGCACTTTGGGAGGTCGAGGCGGGTGGATCACCAGGTCAAGAGATCGAGACCATCCTGGCCAACAAGGTGAAACCCCGTCTCTACTAAAGATACAAAAAATTAGCTGGGCGTGGTGGCGCATGCCTGTAATCCCAGCTACTCAGGAGGCTGAGGCAGGAGAACTGCCTGAACCCAGGGGGCGGAGGTTGCGGTGAGCTGAGATCGCGCCATTGCACTCCAGCCTGGGTAACAAGAGCGAAACTCCGTCTCAAAAAAAATAATAATAATAAAAAGAGTCATGTGATGTGAGCTGCTAAAATTGATCCTTTATGTTCAGTGAGCTCTTGGCTACTTTATCCAGCAGTGTATTTGGAGGTGACTAGTCCATCAACACAATTACTTCTGTGACAGCAGGTGGACTTGAATAAATTAAAAGTGTGTATGTGTTATCAACTATACCAACCATTAAAAAAAGGAAACACTCAACCGAGCCAAAAGAAAGCGGAAAAAGACAAAAGAGAAAAACAACAGAAGGTACAATAGAAAATTAGTAGTAAGATTTAAATATAATATCAAAATCAAATTAAATAAAAATGTTCTAAACACCTTTAAAAGGTTAATATTATTAGACTGAAAAAAGGCAAGGCCCAATTGCATCTATCTTCAAGAAAACAGTTTTAAATATAAAGGCATAAATAGGTTAAGAGCTAAGGAATGGAAAAAGATGTATTTAAGTAACACTAACTAAAAAAGCTGCAGTGCTAATATTAACATAACATAAAATACATTTCAGGGCCGGGCGCGGTGGCTCAAGCCTGTAATCCCAGCACTTTGGGAGGCTGAGGCGGGTGGATCACAAGGTCAAGAGATCGAGACCATCCTGGTCAACACGGTGAAACCCCGTCTCTACTAAAAATACAAAAAATTAGCTGGGCATGGTGGCGCGTGCCTGTAATCCCAGCTCCTCAGGAGGCTGAGGCAGGAGAATTGCCTGAACCCAGGAGGCGGAGATTGCGGTGAGCCGAGATCGCGCCATTGCACTCCAGCCTGGGTAACAAGAGCGAAACTCCGTCTCAAAAAAAAAAAAATCTCAGGACAGAGTACAACCAGGGATCAAGAGGGTCATCTCATAATGATAAGGGGTTGATTCATCAAGATGGCATAAAATCCTACATTTAATTTTTACATGGAATAACAGAGCTTCAAAACAGAAAACAAAACTGATCCAAGAGGGGAAACAGTCAAA
The DNA here is from genome assembly GCF_049354715.1 of Callithrix jacchus. Classification (NCBI taxonomy): domain Eukaryota; kingdom Metazoa; phylum Chordata; class Mammalia; order Primates; family Cebidae; genus Callithrix; species Callithrix jacchus. The sequence goes on from NC_133518.1 coordinate 79,389,913, forward strand.
GCCATACGAGGGGATGAGACTCTGCAGACCCTGTTACCCCTCTCTCAATAAGTGACAGAAGAGTAGCCAGAAAACCGGGCAAAGAAAAAGATGACCTGAAACACGGTAACAAACTATTGCCTCGTTGACATTCACAGAACATCCGACAGCAGCAGTATACACATTGTTTACCAAAATAGACTATCTACTCCACCGTAAAACAAGTCTGAAGAAATTGGACAGGATGCAAATAACGCAAACTACGTTCCCTCACTACAATGCGACTAAATTTAACTCAATAAAAAACGTATCTGACAGTCCCCCAAATACTGGGAAACTAAGTAGCACTTCTAATTAATCCATGAACCAAAGATAAAATCACAAGGTCAATTGGAAATTATGTTGAACTAAGTGAAACTGAACAGAGACACATCAAAATTTGTGAGATGGAACAAAGGCAGTGAGTGCTTAGGGGGAAACTTTAGCACTAAATGTTGGTATCTGAAAAAACAGAGGAGTCTCAAGCCAATCCCCTAAACTTCCACATAAAACAAAACAAAACTGAAAGACCGGGCGCGGTGGCTCACGCCTGTAATCTCATCACTTTGGGAGGCTGAGGCAGGCAGATCACGAGGTCAAGAGATCAAGACCATCCTGGCCAACATGGTGAGACCCCATCTCTACTAAAAATACAAAAATTAGCTGGGCGTCGTGGTGCATGCCTGTAATCCCAGCTACTCAGGAGGCTGAGGCAGGAGAATCACTTGAACCTGGGAGGCGGGGGTTGCAGTGAGCCAAGATCACACCACTGCACTCCAGCCTGGTGACAGAGCAAGAGTCAGTCTCAAAAAAAAAGTCAAGGCAGGGTGTGGTGACTCATGCCTGTAATCCCAGCACATTGGGAGGATGAGGTGGGCAAATCACCAGGTTAGGAGATGGAGATCATCTTGGCTAATACAGTAAAATCCCGTCTCTACTAAACATACAAAAAATTAGCTGGGTGTGGTGGCACATGCCTGTAATCCCAGCTACTGGGGAAGCTGAGGCAGGAGAATTGCTTGAACCTGGGAGCCAAAGGTTGTAGTGAGCCGAGATCGCGCCATTGCACTCCAACCTGGGCAAAAGACAGAGACTCAGTCTCAAATAAATAAATAAATAAATAAATAAATAAAAATAAATAAATAAATAGAATAAAAATTTAAAGATCAGAATAAAAGCAAAAAGTGAAACCCAAAGGAAACAAAAGAACAAAACAGTAAAATAAAGAAATCAATAAAACCAAAGGCGAATGACAGAATTTCATTCTTTTTTTTTCCGAACAATCTATTTCTCCATGAAGCCCGAGAATTCCTTCTTTTTTTTTTTTTTTTTGAGACGGAGTTTCGCTGTTGTTACCCAGGCTGGAGTGCAATGGCGCGATCTCGGCTCACCACAACCTCCGCCTCCTGGGTTCAGGCAGTTCTCCTGCGTCAGCCTCCCGAGTAGCTGGGATTACAGGCACGCGCCACCATGCCCAGCTAATTTTTTTTTATATTTTTAGTAGAGACGGGGTTTCACCATGTTGACCAGGATGGTCTCAATCTCTTGACCTCATGATCCACCCGCCTCGGCCTCCCAAAGTGCTGCGATTACAGGCGTGAGCCAGCGTGCCCGGCCGAATTCCTTCTTTTTATGGCTGAAGAGTAGTCTACTGTGTGTACGTGACACATTTCCCTTATCCATTCAGGGTGACTGCATAGCTTGACTATTGTGAACAGGGCTGCGATAAACACAGGGAGGCAAGTGTCCCTTCAACACGCTGATTCTCCTTCCTTGGATAAACCCAGCAGTGGGATTTCTGGATCACACAGCAGTCCTGTTTTTATTTCCTTGAGAATCTTCATACCGTTTTCCATAATGGCTGTGGTAATTCATGCCCCCACCAACAGGGTGTCAGAGTTCCCTTGTCTCTGCTTCCTTGTCAGCACTGTGATTTTGTCATTTTGATCACTGCTTCCTTGTCAGCACTGTGATTTTGTCATTTTGATCACTGCTTCCTTGTCAGCACTGTGATTTTGTCATTTTGATCACAGCCATTCTAACAAGAGTGACATGTCTGATCGCGGTTTTGTTTTGCATTTCCCCAGGGATTAGTGATGTTGAGCGTTTCTATACACTTGCCCATCGGTATATCTTCTTTTGAGAAATACCTATTCAGAGCCTTCGCTCATTTTTCATTGGATTATCTGTTTTCTTGCTGATAAACTGTTTGAGTTTGTTGCATATTCTGGACATTATTCCCTTGTTGGATGAAGAGTCTGCAAATACTTTCCCCCATTTCACAGGTTGCCTCTTCATCCTGTTCATTGTTCCTTTGCTCTGCAGAAGGTCCTTTAATTTCACAGAGTCCCATTTACCTACTTTTGCTTTTGTAGTTGAACTCATAAAACCTTTGCCTAGATCAATGTCCTGAAGCATTTCTCCTATGATTTCTTCTGGTAGTTTTACATTTTGAGGTCTTACATTTAAGTCTTTAAGCCATTTTGAGTTGATTTTGGTATGTGGTGAGAGAGAGAGGTCTCAAGGCACCACAACGATGGAGTAAATCAATAATCATTGTTGGAACATTAGCTTGATGACAATAAGAAGGAGATGTGGGGAAGAGATAAGTTGTATTTGTATTCATTCCTTAAAGCAAAATTATTTTGGAGCAAAGATTTACAACTTAATCATGAAGCCATAAACGTATGGAATAAAAAAGAATACTTTATAACCTTTTGAAGGAGAAGTCCTTTCCTAAGCATGCTAGGAAACATGTAAGCTTTGAGCAAAAACACTGATAAATTGGACTCTCATAATGAAAAGTGAACAGGTCAAAACAGAATTGACAGTTTAAAAGGCTGACAATATCAAATTATGCTAAGGGTGTGGCAAAGCAGGCCTTACTGTATGCCACTGTTATCAAGGTATCGCCCTTTGAAGCGTAACATTAAAATATAAAGGATGCATGTACTTCACTGTAACAATTCAACTTTCAAGAACGTATCCTACAGAAACTCACATAGGTAGACAAAGGTATGACAAAGATATCCTGTTTATTTTTCCCACATTTTAGAAAGTTGGGGAGAAATCTGGAACATCCATCAATGAAGACTGGCTAAATAAATTTTACTAAATATAATAATAAATACTACATGCTCATTAAATAGAATAAAAAATACCCATGGGCATCCACATGGGCACAGGCATGCCTGCATGCACATGTATGCATGTGCACACTCTACCACTGCTGCTGTGGGCAGTACAAAGTATGACAGACACAAAATAGAATATTCAGGATGGTCCCATTTTTGACAAAAGACATACAATACATGCATGGAAAATAATGAGGAGAACAGGCACTAGCGGTAAGTCATGAAATCATGAGAGACCACCACATGCTACGTTCGACATTGCTGTGTTGTTTAAACCTTTTAAACGTATATATTGTTTTTGTCACAAAGAAAAAAGATAAACCTAAAATTTCTACGTAATAACTTGCTCTTACTGACTTTCTATCAGTCTTTTTCCAATTTGGTATCTCTAATAAATCCAAAATGCAATTTCACTTGCTAGCACTATTTTAAAGGCTCTACTTTTCTCATAAATCTGTAAACTGATTTAGTACATCAGATTTCCTGGCTCAGTCTGAAAATCCTTTGCAGCTCTGGGTAAGTGCATAAATTCTGATTTTTCTTGTTCATCCAAAAAGAAAAAAGCAAAGAGCATCAAAAGCAAATGCTAATAGATGTTTGCTGCTTTCTTTAATCAAAACTAGCAACTCTTTGCTGACATTTCTACTGTCTTAAAATGTGGGTAATCTCAATTGTTTTTGTTCATGAATAAACTTTACAGGGTTCTGTGTTACTGAGTAATTTCAAGAAAAAGTAACATTCATTGGTTTCATATTGAGGAGAAATCACTGATTTCACAGTAGGCTTTTCCAGCAGTTCTCTGCATTTACCATCAGTCATTTGACTTTCTTCTATCTATTGAAGAACTCCAAATGCACACGTTTTGGGAGCAGAGTGATGGAGCAGTGCCTGACCACAGTAAGCATCTTATTTTTTAACACAAGCCTGAAAACAAAGTTGGCCAATGTAACTGAGGGTTAGGTTATCCAGAATTGTACCCCAGCCCAAGGAAGTTATTTTGCAAACATGTATTTATGACATAAGCCACCAAGAAGAAATTTTTTTTTTTTTTTTTTTGAGACGGAGTTTCGCTCTTGTTACCCAGGCTGGAGTGCAATGGCGCCATCTCGGCTCACCACAACCTCCGCCTCGCGGTGGCTCAAGCCTGTAATCCCAGCACTTTAGGAGGCTGAGGCGGGTGGGTCACGAGGTCAAGAGATCGAGACCATCCTGGTCAACATGGTGAAAGCCCGTCTCTACTAAAAATAAGAAAAATTAGCTGGGCATGGTGACGCGTGCCTGTAATCCCAGCTACTCAGGAGGCTGAGGCAGGAGAATTAATTGCCTGAACCCAGAAGGGATTTATATAAATCAATCTTCATTCCCAGAAGAAACACCTCACATATACTTAAATGGCAGTATGTGTTGGCAGTGTATGAAGACATCTTTGTGTACAACAAACAATTGTTACTTGGCTCCTTCTTCAATCTGTAAAAGCCCTGAATGGGTACAGATGTAGATTTATTGCCTGCATGCAACAGGTGTTAACTGTATACATTGAAAGATTTTCCTGAATCACACATTTTGAAATTGTAATCAAATCTTGTTTTCTGCCCAGGCACAGTGGCTTATGTCTGTAATCCCAACAATTTGAGAGGCCAAGGTGGGAGGTCTGCTTGAGGTCAGGAATTTAAGACCAGCCTGGTGAACATAGCAAGATGTCATCTCACAAACCCTAAAAAAAATTAGCCAAGCATAGTGGCATACCCCTGCAATCCCAGCTACTTGGGAAGCTGAAGCAGGAGGATCTCTTGAGCCCAAGAGTTCAAGGCTGCAGTAAGCTATGATCATGCCACTGCACTCAAGCCTGGATGACAGAATGAGACCTCATCTCAAAGAAAAAAAAAATAGTAAAGACAATAAAATTCAAATATTGTGGGGTTTTTTGAAACAGAGTCTTGCTCTGGTACTGAGGCTGGAGTGCAGCGGCGTGATCTTGGCTCACTGTAACCACTGCGTCCTGGGTTCAAGTGATTCTCTGTCTCAGCCTCCCGAGTAGCTGGGATTACAGCTGCATACCACCATGCCTGGCTAATTTTTTAATATTTTTTGGAGATGGGGTTTTGCCATGTTAGCCAAATTGGTCTCGAACTCCTGACCTCAAGTGACCCACCTGCCTCAGTCTCCCAACGTGCTGGGATTACAGGCTTAAACCACTATACTCAGCCAATATACTTTTTAAATCTTATTTTCTATTTTATTATAGAAATTTTCACCCATGTGCATAGCAAAATTTTGTTAATGGTATACTGAACATAAGCATGTAGATTCTTAAAATTAAAAGGAAGTTCTCTTTTTAACGTACGCTAAGAACCAATACATATTTGTTGAGTTACAAGTAGAGTGGAGAGCAAAGCAATTTTATAAGCCTGATGAACGCACAGGATTGAAAGCATCCCGTAAACGTAATGTGACTGTCTGTCTATGCTACATTGGTGCCTCAGCGATTAAATACGTTAAGCCTCCAGGGTCCATAAAGAGACTCTTTTCTAAAAACAGTTGACTTGAAAGATTTACTGAGGCTTGCTGCAATTGCTGTCCTTGAGAATTGTTAAAACAATATAATTGTCAAACTAGTGTACTGCTGATCCAATTTTTATTGTTAACATTTGCCACTGAAATTGCTTTTTAATTGTTTGTTTTGGAATAGAAACATAAAATATCATGACAGCAATATTTTGGCATATATTGGAAAATCTGCCGTGAATATTTTTTTTCCAATAAAACAGAGGTTACCTATATTACTTGACATTAAAATGATTTACTGAAGTAGGCCAAAACATAAACCACTGAAACAACATGAAGAAAGATTAGAATTATAGCAAACTCCAAACGCTGATACATCCAAATTCCCACTTCAGGCACATTGAAAAGCGACTTCTACTCTTTGGAAAAAGTGGAGAGAAAAAAAGAGAGTCCTCCATCCTGTGTATCCAACAATTCTGCACTCAAAGGCCAAGTCAAGAGGCTCTTCTCATGGCTCACATTCTTCAGGAACCCGCATTTATTAACCAGATCCAGACTGCCTCAGTGCGGCAGGCCGTGAAGACTGGGCATCCTATAATACAACTGCATTCAGCTGAATCCAGCACATGCTGCCTGGGCCTCCACTCCCTGTCCAACACAGCTGCCCTGCGCTGCCAACGAAAATGCAGAGGCCTCACCCAGGTGGGCTCTGCTTGGGGAGCAGCACCCAGCGCCCACAACAGCAATTTTTTGTAAGCAATCAGCTACCTGGCTTTCTCTGCTGTTTGGCCTGCCAGGGACCAGGTAACTTGAAGCTAGTGGTCAGGATTAAAAACATTCTCTGCACTTTCTGCCCTGGATGTGATGTTAGAACTCCTGGGACATTGGATGAGACATCTGAGACCTGCTCTGTATCTTACGTTCCCTTACCCACAGTCCCTTTGACTGATCTCAAAAGCCTCACTGATGAGAACTTACAGAAACTCCCAGAATCTAGTTTCCACCCTTCCAAGCTTCTCATGACTGAAGGAGGACACTCAAGTTTCCAGCACATGCCCATCACCTGAGCCTGATGTTTGCTGAGTCCCACACCTGCAGCCAGTCAGCCTGCCTCCTCATTGCACAGGCCTCCGAAAGCACAGGGCTTCTAGACTTTTTTTTTTTTTTTCAAATACAGGATACTACCTGATTTTGAAGAGCATAAACTATTTGCAAAACCAAACAAATAAGAAATAAGCACAGTATAAAGCCCTGTAGGTTTTCAGGTTAAACTACCCTTTGCCCTTATTCCCCACCATTTTTTCATGGTCCATGCTCCCTGTACTTGGGTTCATCTAAGGACAGTCAGCCCTGCTTATCCATGGGCTCCACATCTGTGCATCTGACCAACCACAGATCAAAAATATTCAGAAAAAAATTAAAAATAACAATACAAGAAAAAGTAACACAAATTTTAAAATACTGTGTAACAACTATTTACACAGCATTTACATTGCATTAGGTTTGGCAGGTAATCCAGAGATGATTTAAAGTGTACAGAAGGACTTGCAAGGGACTTGAGTGTCTGTGGATTTTAGTATGAGGCTGGTTCCTAGAGTGAATCCTGCAAAGACACTGAGAGCCAAGTATACCCAGCACTGAGCATACGGACCTAGCCGTCCCATTCCCCAAGTGGGAGTCCCTTCTCTTTTCCTCAAAATACCTCCTCCTCTGTCCCCAAGGCCCTGTTCAAAAGTTACTCTTTCTGGGAGATTCCTGCCTCCTCCCAGAGTTGGTCACTCCCTTCTCCAGGGTCCATAGCTTTCCACACCCACCTTTGTAACAAACAGCTATCAGGCTCCTACCCGACCATATGCATACACATCACTCTCCGCAACGTGAACTCAAGAGCGCCTACGTATGAGCCATCCAGGCAGGAAGTGGCAGTGTGCCTCCTCGGGAGGTAGTGACAATGGAGATAATTGTTAATTTTTTTCCTAACTAATAAAAATTAATTTCAATTGGTTACTTATTTAACCAGTTTGAATCCATACTTGGAGCTCATGGTTTGCCACACAACTCCAGAAATGTCTGTTCTTCCTAAGATTTCCATTTGGCTATTTTATATAGATAGGATGTCAAAATCAAAACTATAGTCCCTTCACCTCATCTGCCTGCAATTCCTGCACATCAGAAGAGACAGACCCACTTTCTTTCTTTTCTTTCCTTTTTTTTTTTTTTAATACTTTAAGTTTTGGACTGTTGTACAGGTACACACACGCCATGGGGGTTTGTTGCTTCCATCCCCCTGTCACCTACATCAGGCATTTCTCCCAATGTCATCCCTCCCCAACCACCCCACCCCACCGCTGTCCCTCACTGTCTGAACGGAAGACATCTAGGAGAGGAACACATCGTAGGAGAAACTCTAGAAAGGAAGAAGGAAGTTACAAAGCTCGTAAGCAGGTTTTAAGCACATCAGACAGAAGCTGGGAAACAGTGAGGAGCGGAGAGTAAAGAAAAAAGTCATCAGGAGGCCACAGCAGACTAGCAGCTAAATGAATCAAATGCTGTTTTGCTGTTTTCTTAATGGGTAGCCAGAAGGCATATGTGGCAGCCAACAGGCAGCGCCCCACACAATCTTCTCATTATGACTTGTTCTGATCAAATCACTGTAAAGCAGCCGGCATATATATGCTAGACAGCACCAAGGCCCTCAAAACTTAGACACAAACCCAAAGTGAAATATATACTATGTTTCCTTGAAACTAGAAATCCATCAGTTCTAAGATGCACCATTACTTTATCAAGCACTAAGAAAGAAAAATGCTGCCAATTAAACTGTGACATGGTTTCTTATTACTTAGAATTTTTATCTTCTTTTTATTGAAGGAGCTCTTTTAGACTTGTTCAGACATAGATTTTTATAATATATCACTTTTAGGCATTTACAAAAAGGAAAATAAAAGTGAAATAAATAGGTTAAGGCAATGACAACCAGGTCACCTGGCTGAAAGCAACTGTAAAACACCACTGATTTGGAAAGTATATCACCGTTTCAGAAATGCTAAAATCTGAAAAAAATGTGTGCATCATAGAATCAAGAAAATACTGTATTCCATCTAGCTTGGTGACAACAATTTGAAAAGGACAAAGTAATAGTTCACAGGGTACCTGCCATAAAGACATCTCATTGACTGAAATGTATTTCCACACAGAAAAAATTTGAGATGATTCAACTCAAAAAAGACAAAAGTAGAATAGGAATTTAATAATGTTCTTCAAGGACATCAAACTCTTGCCTCATAAAGCAGTGATTTCCAACACTTTTCTTCCTTACATTTTGGCAGCAAGATCTCTTTTTCAGATAATGTTCTACAAGAAATGTGAGCATGGAGCGTCTCTGGTTAGAGAAGGAGGATCATCTCAGACATGCCTGCGAGGCCAAAGGGCTCAGGACTGGCTGAAATGCTCATCTGGTGATCTGCAGAGTAGATATCACCTTCTACCCATTCCCTGTGACAGCTACACCACAACGACAAGGGTTCAAATTGTGACATTAATCAATTATTTAAACATTTATTATGCTTTGTAAAACACTTGCTGGGTGCTCAGTACACAGAGATTAACCAAGTATGAAGAGGTTCTGGTAACCTACAAAAAGGAATTCGTTATGGTGAAATTTTAGACCTTGAGATGATTGCCAAAGCATAAGGTAAGAACTTTCTGTCAGCCACAAAAGGAGTTGTATTGACCTAATGGGTTCAAAGCTCTCCTGCCACAGCAAGAGGATGAATCACATGGACCCGTTAAGGCCCATTTTAGCCCTAGGCTGTCTACAGGATGAGCCTCTTTCCAAATGCATCCAAATGTGGCTGAGTCCAACCATGTGGCCACACTCAGCAGTATGCTGCACCACTGCCTCCAAAACAAACCCAACTCTGTAACAAACTGGCAAGTAATGTGCATGGGACTGAAGGTGGGAACAGCTACACACCCACGTCATGGGTGAAACTTCACATCTCCATCAGACAGCTCTGGAGCTCCATGTTTCTTTATCTGCCCATTCTCCATCCTGTCTCCTAACATTGTCTCTAAAATTCTCCTTCACAATTCTAAGCAATTCAGTCCAGGCTCTAACATGACATATTCCAGTCATCGAGACAGCGGTCATCTTGAACATGCTTGAGCATCCTGAACATGCTTTGGGAATAGCACCCATTCCCATCTCTACTCCCCATCCAGTGCAAATAGCTCAGCAAATCCACTCAACAATCCTGAAAGGGTAAGAGTAATCTTCAGCTAAGGAAAATGATGGTTTTCACCATATGGACATGACAGCACACAAATGATTCACAGAATAATATTTTAAGATGATTAAAGAAAGATGATTTTCCATGTGGAGGGTTAACAGACTATCACAACTAATGCTCCCCCATTGATGAACTAGGTAAATTAGGCTGATCTGGCTGGGGAAGTGCCCCGCCCCCTTTGTTGTCCCTTGTGCTGTTACAGAGCTAGGGAAGTAAACTACTGAGTAAAAGGAGATAACACATCCAGGGACAAGAGAACCTTTCTTTGACTATGGGCACTTGCTTGTAAGTACCGACTCGGTTTCCAGCCTAAGTCACAGATCTGTATTTGGTATCACTAGGAATTTATCAGGGACAAGGAAAGTCAATCCTGCATCCCATTTTACTCTTGACATATAGGAAACACAAAGAAGATTTTCTTTAACAGATAGTTTTAAATTAAAGTATATTCTGTGAACAGAAAAAATGGTGCACAGGAGCGAAGACATTCTAAGTTCCGAAGAAAACTTTCTGACCACGGGCATAGAACTACTGATCTGGTGCCCAGTAGCTGCAAAGTCAGAGGGCTTCATACTGAGCACCAGAAAATTCATACTGAAGTGTAGCAATAATCATTCTTCCCTCTCTATACAAACCAACCTCAGATAAAGTAATCTATGTCAGAAAATATATATTGTTTAACACAACAGAACTAAAATGTAAAGGGCAGTCATTAACCAGTGTCCCCACATAATTTCAGAGCCTGACATTCCTTTAAAGATGAGGAAGCTGAATTCCAATGAGGTTAAGGGTGATGATGATGGACACACAATCCTTCAGGGCAAAGTTGGGGTAAGCAACCCAGCCATACAACATGGTTAAAATCTTTACCATTTTAAAATTTCATTTGAATTTCAAATGCACATTTCTGTTCTTACCAGAATTACTTCAAAAATGAGTGGGATCAGTTTGCTTTCTTTCACAAGTCTGTTAAAAAAAAAAGATAAAAAGATAAGTACACATTAGATAATTCATATTTAAACTGATGCTCTAATATGAAGCACTGCAGCCCCCATGTTTTATTGCTAAAATTCCATGACTAAGAAATCGTAGGATTAAGCATTCATTTTTAAGACACTGAACTACAGCAATTAAAGAAGAAATATGAGGCTTTTTGCAAGTGACTACTAGCTTAGCCTTATTGATGAGTACCAAGTGAAATCCCACAGAGATTGATACTTTTAATGTAAGAATCAAAATTCACAATTATTATAAAGACTATCAAAACTGGTAATATCAGCTGAAATAATGTAACCAACCCTCACTGCACAGTTAAATCATAAGAATGACACACTGTAATTTTTTTTAGATATGCCTCATTAGCTGTCTTCTCAGCATTAAGGAATTAATGTATGACAAATTTTAATGATCTCTAATTTTTTAAAAATTAGACACCAATCACCTGGTAGACTCTAGGTACTTTCCCTCATCAAATCTAGTTATCAATTGTCATCAATTGTAATACAAAAATTTTTTCACTAATGTTAAGAAAAAACAGACTTCATAAAAACCTAAGCCATTCAAAAGTCACAGTTTTGATTAAGAACAATATTTGTGACATCCAGGGAGGGGCCAAGATAGCTAAACAGAAACAACTCCAATTTGTAGCTCCCAGTGAGACCAATGCAGACGGCAGGTGATTTCTCCATTTCTGACTGAGGTAACAGGGCCTCACTGTTAGAAGAAAAACCAGCAAACACAAAGCTAAAACATCAACATCAACGAACACCCACACAAAAAACCCCATCAAAAGGCCATCAGCCTCAAAACTCACAGGTAGATAAATGCATGAAGATGAGGAAAACCAGCACAAAAACACGAAAATTCAAAACACCAGAATGCCTTTGCTCCTCCGAATGATCACAACTCCTCTCGAGCAAGGGCAAAACCTGAATGGAGAATGATATTGAGGAAATGACAGAAGTAGGCTTCAGAAGGTGGGTAATAACAAACTCCTCTGAGCTAAAAAAGCACGTTCCAACCCAATGCAAGGAAGCTAAGACCCTTGATAAAAGGTTACAGGGACTGCTGACTAGAATAACGGGTTTAGAGAAGAACATAAATGACCTGATGGAGCTGAAAAACACAGCATGAAAACTCTGTGAAGCATACACAACAGTCAAAAGCCAAACTGATAACTGGAAGAAAGGATATCAGAGACTGCAGATCAACTTAATGAAGTTAATTTTATTATAATAAACTTATATTAGTGAAAGACTTTAACACAACACTGTCAATATTAGATCAACGAGATAGAAAATTAACAAGGATATTCAGAACGTAAACCCGACAGGGGGAAGATGGCGCTGTAGGAGCAACTCAGGATTGCAGCTCTCAGTGAAGGGGCAGAGGGTGAGTGCACGCTGCATTTCCAGACGGATCTTTGTTACCCACAGACCGGGAAATTCCCAGGTGTAGGAGCGGCATGGGACGCCAGCACAGCTGTTTTGGCTGGTGCGGCCATTTCAGCCGGCGCTGCAGTGCAGCGGCACCCCGGACAAAATGCACTGGTCTGGGTGCCCTGTTAAACCAGCAATTTAAGATTTGGGAGGGGAGATTAGCATATTCATCTGATTAAACGGGACTTGGACAGTGAGCAAGGCCAGGAGATTCCCAGGAAGAGACGTTTGAGCCGGTGCAGGGGTGGCTGCATGGGAAATCACACAGATCCCGGTGCCCTTTCAGCAGGCGACTGAAACACCTGGGAGAGAGTCAACCATTCAACTTAAAAACAACAATAACAACAACAAAAGGGCTCTGAGGCAGGGAGCCAGTTGATCAGCTTGGCAGGTTCCACCTCAACAGGAACAAACAAAACGGCGATTGGAAACGCTCAGGGTTGAGAGTTTTACAGTGGGCACAGCTGAACCCAGGACAGTGCAGCTCGGTGGGGAAGGGGAATCCGCCATTACTAAGGCACTCCGCCCCTATTGAAGTAATCTCCCATTGCTGACGCAGCCTGCGGTTGCCAAGGCAACCCGCCATGACAGAGAGAGTCCGCCAATACAGAGGCGGGCCATCATCACCACAGCAGTCCTAACCACACCCATATAAACAGGACTACAGGGAATTACACTTGGCAGCAGGGCGGAGCCCACGGCAACAGGGCAGAGCCCATGACAGCAGGGTGGTGCCCACGACAACAGGGCAGAGCCCACGGCAGCTGGCAGAGCCCACAACAACAGGACGGACCCCATGGCAGAAGGGGGAAGCCTCGGCAGGCAGATAGTGACTAGACTGCCTCCTAGCTGGGCAGGACAGTGCAACAGATACTCACAAATAAAGCCCTAACTCCCCGAGACAGAGCATCTGAGGAAAAAAAAAGGATTTATGACTTCTGCTGCATCAGACTTCAACGTACCTGCCTAGCAGCCCTGAATGAACAACGGAGCTCACAGCACAGCACTTAAGCTCCTATAAAGTACAGACCAACTCCTCAAGCAGCTCCCTGACCCCTGTATATCCAAAGAGTCACATCACAAAGGACTGATCAGACTGACATTTGGTGGGCATCATTCTGGGGCAAAGATAGCAGAAGAAGAAACAGGTAGCACCCCTCACTGTTGCGCAGCTGCTATAGGTGTACCCCAGACAAGCAGGGCCTGGAGTGGACCTCAGCAGTCCTATAGCAGAGGGGCTAGACTGGTAGAAGGAAAACTAAAAAACAGAAATACTTCATCATCAACAATCTGGGCGTCCACTCAGAGACCCAATTGAAAAGTCAGCAACTACTCAGACGACAGGTGGATAAATCCACAAAGATGGGAAGAAACCAGCACAAAAAGGAGGAAAACACCCGAAACCAGAACACCTTACCTCCTACAAAGGACCAAAACTCCTCACTAGCAAGAGAACAAATCTGGACGGAGAATGAGTGTGATGAAATGACAGAATCAGACTTCAGAAGGTGGGTAATGAGGAACTTCCATGAACTAAAAGAACGTGTTCTAAATCAATGGAAAGAAACTAAGAACCTTGAAAAAAAGATTTGAAAAAAGATTTGAGGAAATGATAACAAGAATGATAACAAGGAATAGATTCCTTAGAGAGGAATATGAATGAATTGAAGAAGCTGAAAAACACAACACGAGAACTTCGTGAAGCATACACAAGTTTCAGCAGCCAAATTGACCAAGGAGAAGAAAGATTATCAGAAGTCAAAGATCAACTCAACAAAATAAAACGAGAAGCCAAAATTAGAGAAAAAAGCGCAAAAAGGAATGACAAAGGTCTCCAAGAAATGTGGGACTATGTGAAGAGACCTAATCTACGTTTGATAGGTGTACCTGAATGTGACAAAGAGAATGAATCCAAGCTGGAAAATACTCTTCAGGATATTATCCAGAAAAATGTCCCCAATCTAGCAAGGCAGGCCAATATTCAAGTCCATGAAATACAGAGAACACCACAAAGATATTCTGCAAGAAGAGCAACCCCAAGGCACATAATCGTCAGATTCAACAAGGTTGAAATGAAAAAGAAAATGCTAAGGGCAGCCAGAGAGAAAGGTCAGGTCACCCACAAAGGGAAGCCCATCAGACTCACAGCAGATCTCTCAGCAGAAACTCTACAAGCCAGAAGAGAGTACGGGCCAATATTCAACATCCTTAAAGAAAAGAACTTTCAACCCAGAATTTCATATCCAGCCAAACTGAGCTTCATAAGTGAAGGAAGAATAAAATCCTTTGCAAACAAGCAAGTACTCAGAGATTTTGTCACCACCAGGCCTGCTTTACAAGAGCTCCTAAAAGAGGCACTACACATAGAAAGGAACAACCAGTACCAGCCATTCCAAAATCACACTAAATGCTAAAGAGCATCAACATAATGAAGAATCTGCATCAACTAACAGGCAAAACAGCCAGCTAGCATCAAAATGGCAGTATCAAATTCACACATAACAATATTAACCCTAAATGTAAATGGGCTAAATATACCAATCAAAAGACACAGACTGGCAAATTAGATAAAAAGCCAAAACCCATCAGTGTGCTGTATGAAGGAAACCCATCTCACAGGCAAGGATACACAAAGGCTCAAAATAAAGGGATGGAGGAAGATTTACCAAACAATTGGAGAGCAAAAAAAAAAAAAGCAGGAGTTGCAATTCTCGTCTCTGTTAAAATAGAATTTAAAGCAACAAAGATCAAAAGAGACAAAGAAGGACATTACATAATGGTAAAAGGATCGATATAACAAGAAGAGGTAACGATCCTAAATATGGGTGGACCTAATACAGGAGCACCCAGATATATAAGGCAAGTTCTTAACGACTTACAAAGAGACTTAAGACTCCCACACAATAATAGTGGGAGACTTTAACACTTCACTGTCAATATTAGACAGATCAACCAGACAGAAAATTAACAAGAATATCCAGGCCTTGAACTCAGACCTGGAACAAGCAAACCTGATAGACATTTACAGAACTCTCCATGCCAAATCCACAGAATATACATTCTTCTTAGCACCACATCACATCTACTCTAAAATTGACCACATAATTGGAAGTAAAGCACTCCTCAGCGAATGCAAAACAACTGAAATCATAACAAACAGTCTCTCAGACCATAGTGCAATCAAGTTAAAACTCAGAATTCAGAAACTAACTCAGAACCACACAGCTTCATGGAAACTGAACAACTGGCTCTTGAATGTTGACTGAATAAACAATGAAATGAAGGCAGAAATAAAGAAGTTCTTCAAAACCAACGAGAACAAAGATACAACATACGAGAATCTCTGGGACACATTTAAAGCAGTCTCTAGAGAAAAATATATAGCAATAAGTGCCCACATGAGAAGAGTGGAGAAATCCAAAATTGACACCCTATCATCAAAATTGAAAGAGCTAGAGGAGCAAGATCAAAAAAACTCAAAACCTAGCAGAAGACAAGAAATAACCAAGATCAGAGCAGAAATGAAGGAGACAGAGACATGAAAAACCCTTCAAAATATCAATAAATCCAAGAGCTGGTTTTTTGAAAAGATCAACAAAATAGACCACTAGCCAGACTGATTAAAAAAAAAAAAGAGAGAGAACAACCAAATAGATGCAATAAAAAACGATAAAGGGGAAATCACCACAGATCCCACAGAAATTCAAACCATCATCAGAGAATATTACAAACAACTCTATGCACATAAACTAGTCAACCTGGAAGAAATGGATAAATTCCTGGACACCTGTGTCCTCCCAAGCCTAAACCAGGAGGAAGCTGAAACTATGAATAGACCAATAACAAGGTCTGAAGTTGGGGCAGCAATTAAGAGCCTACCACACAAAAAAAGCCCAGGTCCAGATGGGTTCACAGCCAAATTCTACCAGACACACAAAGAGGAGCTGGTACCATTCCTTCTGAAACTATTCCAAATAATTCAAAAAGAGGGAATCCTTCCCAAATCATTTGATGAGACCAACATCATTCTGATACCAAAACCCGGCAGAGACTCAACAAGAAAAGAAAACTTCACGCCAATATTCATGATGAACATAGACCCAAAAATCTTCAATAAAATATGGGCAAGCCGATTGCAACAGCACATCAAAAAGCTTATCCATCATGATCAATTAGGATTCATCCCAGGGATGCAAGGCTGGTTCAACATACACAAGTCTATAAGTGTAATTTTCCACATCAACAGAACCAAAAACAAAAACCACATGATTATCTCAATTGATGGAGAGAAGGCCTTTGACAAAATTCAACAGCCCTTTATGCTAAAAACCCTCAATAAACTAGGTATTGATGGAATGTATCTCAAAATAATAAAAGCTATTTACGACAAACCAACAGCCAATATCATACTGAATGGGCAAAAACTGGAAGAATTCCCTTTGAAATCTGGCACTAGACAAGATGCCCTCTCTCACCACTCCTATTCAATATAGTACTGGAAGTTCTAGCCAGAGCAATCAGGCAAGAAAAAGAAATAAAGGGTATTCAAATAGGAAGGGAGGAAGCCAAATTGTCTCTATTTGCAGACGACATGATAGTATATCTAGAAGACCCCATCGTCTCAGCCCAGAAACTCCTGAAACTGATAAGCAACTTCAGCAAAGTCTCGGGATATGAAATCAATGTGCAAAAATCACAAGCCTTCCTCTACACCAATAACAGACTTAAAGAGAGCCAAATCAAGAGATATGGACCAATGGAACAGAACAGAGGCATCAGAGGCAACACAACATATCTATAAGCATACAATCTTTGATAAACCTGACAAAAACAAGCAAAGGGGAAAGGACTCCCTGCTTAATAAATGGTTTTGGGAAAACTGGCTAGCCATGTGCAGAAAGCAGAAACTGGACCCCTTCCTGACACCTTACACTAAAATTAACTCCAGATGGATTAAAGACTTAAACATAAGACCTGGCACCATAAAAACCCTAGAAGAAAATCTAAGCAAAACCATTCCGGACATAGGAGTAGGCAAGGACTTCATGACCAAAACACCAAAAGCATTGGCAACAAAAGCCAAAATAGACAAATGGGACCTAATCAAACTCGACAGCTGCTCCACGGCAAAAGAAAACAGTCACAAGAGTGAATCGGCAACCAACAGAATGGAAAAAAATCTTTGCAGTTTACCCATCTGACAAAGGGCTGATATTCAGAATTTACAAAGAACTCAAACAGATTTACAAGAAAAAAACAAACAAGTCCATTCAAAAATGGGCAAAGGATATGAACAGACACTTTACAAAAGAAGACAGACAGGAGGTCAACAAACATATGAAAAAATGCTCATCATCACTGGTCATTAGAGAGATGCAAATCAAAAGCACATTGAGATACCATCTCACACCAGTTAGAATGGAGATCATTAAAAAATCTGGATACAACAGTTGCTGGAGAGGATGTGGATAAATAGGAACACTTTTACACTGCTGGTGGGAGTGTAAATTAGTTCAACCATTGTGGAAGACAGTGTGGCGATTCCTCAAGGCCTTAGAAATAGAAATTCCATTTGACACAGCAATCTCATTACTGGGTATATATCCAAAGGACTATAAACTGTTCTACTATAAGGACACATGCACACGAATGTTCACTGCAGCATTGTTTACAATAGCAAAGACCTGGAACCAACCCAAATGCCCATCGATGATAGACTGGACTGGGAAAATGTGGCACATATACACCATGGAATATTACGCAGCAATCAAAAATGATGAGTTCATGTCCTTTGTAGGGACATGGATGAATCTGGAGAACATCATTCTCAGCAAACTGACACAAGAACAGAAAATGAAATACCGCATATTCTCACTCATAGGTGGGTGATGAACAATGAGAACACATGGACACAGGGAAGGGAGCACTACACACTGGGGTCTATTTGGGGGAATAGGGGAGGGACAGCAGGGTGGAGAGCTCGGGAGGGATAGCATGGGGAGAAATGCCAAATGTGGGTGAAGGGGAGGAAGGCAGCAAAACACACTGCCATGTGTGTACCTATGCAACTATCTTGCATGTTCTGCACATGTACCCCAAAACCTAAAATGCAATAAAAAAAAAACCTTAAACTCAGCTCTGGACCTACTGGACCTAATAGACATCCACATAACTTGCCACCAAAAATCAGCAGAACATATATTCTTCTCAGAGTGACGCAGCATATATTTTTGACCACATAACTGGAAGGAAAAGACTCCTGAGCAAATGCACAAAAACAGAAATCGTAACAAACAGCCTCTTAAACCACAACACAATCAAATTAGAACTCAGGATTAAGTAACTCACTCAAAACCACAAAACTACGTGGAAATTGTTTGTGCTCCTGAATGACTACTGGGTGAATAATGACATTAAGGCAGAAATAAAGAAGTTCTCTGAAACCAAAAAGGACAAAGAGACAACATACCAGAATCTCTGGGATACAGCTATAGCTGTGTTAGGGGGAAAACTTCTTATAGCACTAAACAACCACAACAGAAAGCTGAAAGATGTAAAATCAACACCCTAACAACATAATAAAAAGAACTAGAAAAGCAAGAGCAAAGGAATTAAAAAGCTAGCAAAAGACAAGAAATAACTATGATCAGAGCAGAACTGAAGGAGCTACAGACACAAAAAACCCTTCCAAAAAAATCAACAAATCCAGGAGCTAGTTTTTTGAAAAGATTAACAAAATAGATGGACCACTAGCTAGACTAATAAAGAAGAAAAGTGAGAAGAATCAAACAGACACAATAAGAAATGATAAAGAGCAGATTACCACCAATCCCACAGAAATACAAACTACCATCAGAGAATACTAGAAACATCTCAACACAAATAACCGAGAAAATCTGGAAGAAATGGATAAATTCCCGGACACATACACCCTCCCAAGACTAAACCAGGAAGAAGTAAAATCCCTGAATAGCCCAATATCAAGTTCTGAAATTGAGGCAGTAATTAACAGCCTACCAACCAAAAAAAGCCCAAATTTGTACCACTGGTAGATTCACAGCCGAATTCTACCAGAGGTACAAAGACAAGCTGGTACTATTTCAAACAATAGAGAAAGAGGGACTCCTCCCTACCTCATTTTATGAGGCCAGCATCATCCTGATGCCAAAACCTGGCAGAGGCACACACAAAAAAAGAAAATTTCAGGCCAACATCCCTGATGAACATCGATGCAAAAATCCTCAACAAAATACTGGCAAACCCAATCCAGCAGCACATCAAAAAGTTTGTCCACCACAATCAAATTGGCTTCATCCCTGGGATGCAAGACTGGCTCAACATATGCAAATCAATAAACGTAATCCATCACATAAACAGAACCAATGACAAAAACCTACTGATTATCTCAGTAGATGCAGAAAAGGCCTTCGACAAAACTCAACACCCCTTCATGAGAAAAACTCTCAATGAACTAGGTATTGATGGTATATATATCAAAATAGTAAGAGCTACTCATGACAAACCCACAGTGAATATCTCACTGAAAGGGCAAAAGCTGGAAGCATTCCCTTTGAAAACCAGCATAAGACGAGGATGCCCTCTCTCATCACTCCTATGTGATATAGTACTGGAAGTTCTGGCCAGGGCAATCAGGCAACAGAAAGAAATAATGGGTTCAAATAGGAAGAGAGGAAGTCAAATTCTCTTGGTTTGCAAGGACATGATTGTATATTTTGAAATCCCCATCATCTCAGGCCAAAATCTCCTTAAGCTGATGAGCAACTTCAGCAAAGACTCAGGATACAAAATCAATGTGCAAAATTCATAAGCATCCCTATACACCAACAATAGACAAGCAGAGTCAAATTATGAGTGGACTTCCATTCACAGTTGCTACAAAGAGAATAGACTACTTAGGACTACAACTTACAAGGGATGTGAAGGACATCTTCAAGGAGAACTACAAACCACTGCTCAAGGAAATAAGAGAGGATACAAACAGATGAAAAAACATTCCATGCTCACAGATAGAAAGAATCAATATCATGAAAATGGCCATACTGCCCAAAGTAACATAGATTCAATGCTATCCCCATCAGGCTACCATTAACTTTCTTCACAGAATCAGAAAAAAACTA
The DNA here is from genome assembly GCF_049354715.1 of Callithrix jacchus. Classification (NCBI taxonomy): domain Eukaryota; kingdom Metazoa; phylum Chordata; class Mammalia; order Primates; family Cebidae; genus Callithrix; species Callithrix jacchus. The sequence goes on from NC_133518.1 coordinate 79,410,438, forward strand.
TATTAAATATCATATGGAACCAAAAAAGAGCCTGTATAGTCAAGATAACCCTAAGCAAAAAGAACAAAGCTGGAGGCATCACACTACCTGTCTGCAAGCTATACTACAAGTCTATAGTAACCTAAACAGCACGGTACTCGTACCAAAACAGATATATAGACAAATGGAACAGAACAGAGACCTCAAAAATAACGCCAGACATCTACAACCATCTGATCTTCAACAAACCTGACAAAAACAAGCAATGAAGAAAAGATTATCTATCTAATAAATGGTATTGTGAAAACTGGCTAGCCATATGCAGAAAGCTGAAACTGGATCCCTTCCTTACACCTCATACAAAAATTAACTCAAGACAGAGTAAAGACTTAAATGTAAAACCCCCAACCATAAAAACCCTAGAAGAAAATCTAGGCAATACCATTCAGGACACAGGAATGGGCAAAGGTTTCATGACTAAAACACCAAAAGCAATTGTAACAAAAGCCAAAATTGACAAATGGGATTTAATCAAACCAAAGAGCTTCTGCACAGCAAAAGAAACTAGCATCAGAGTGAATAGGCAACCAACAGAATGGAAGAAAATTTTTACAATTTTTCTATCTGACAAAAGTCTAACATCCAGAATCTACAAGGAACTTAAATTTAGAAGAAAAAAACACACAATCCCATCAAAAACTGGGCGAAGGATAGGAACAGACACTTTTTGAAAGACGACATGTAGGTGGCCAACAAACGTATGAAGAAGAGCTCATCATCACTGGTCAGTAGAGAAATACAAATCAAAACCACAATGAGATACCATCTCACGCCAGTTAGAATGGTGATTATTAAAAAGGGCAGGAAACAATAGATGCTGCAGTGGACGTGGAGAAACAGGAATGCTTTACACTGTTGGTGGGAGTGTAAATTAGTTCAGCCACTGAGGAAGACAGTGTGATGATTTCTCAAGCATCTAGAACCAGAAATATCATTTGACCCAGCAATCTCATTACTGGGTATACACTCAAAGGATTATAAATCATTCTACTATAAAGATACATGCACACATATGTTTATTGCAGCACTACTTACAATGGCAAAGACTTGGAACCAACCCAATGCTCATCAATTATAGACTGCATAAAAAAATGTGGCACATATACACCATAAAATATTCTGTAGCCATAAAAAAGGATGAGTTCATGTTCTTTGCAAGGACATGGAAGAAGCTGGAAACCATCATTCTCAGCAAACTAACACAGGAACAGTAAACCAAACACTGCATGTTCTCACTCATAAATGGGAGTTGAACAATGAGAACACATGAACACAAGGAGGGAACATCACACTCCGGGGTCTATTGGGAGAGTGGGGGTAAAGGGAAAGGAGAGCATGAGGACACATACCTAATGCAGGCGGGACTTAAAACCTAGATGATGGGTTGACAGGTGCAGCAAACCACCATGGCACAGGTATACCTATTTAACAAACCTGCACATTCTGCACATGTATCCCAGAACTTCAAGTAGAATAATTTTTACAAAGAACAGTATTTGAGTCTCTAAATACTACTTGAGTCCAGGGCTCAGCAAATACTTTTTCTACAACAGTCCAAATATGAAATACTTCAGGCTTTGCAGGCCACACTGTCTCTATAGCAATTACTCAACTCTGTCATCATAAAGTAAAAGCAGCCATAAAGAATATAGGAAGAAATAAGCACGGGTGTGCTCCAACACAACTTTATATACAAACACCAGGCAGCGGGCCATGGTTCTGGGAAAGCTGTAGTTTGCAGATTCCTGCTTCAGCCCAAAAAATGAAATAAAATCATATTCCTTTCTACTATTTTATTAGAATTTTGTATGATGAATTAAAGAGCTTAAGACAAGTGTGTTGCACATGTTGTAGGTATGTGCAGTTTGTCTATTTCATAGAACACAACAAATATTTAATAGCATGATTACATGGTCATGGATAGACAGGGAATTTTAACAACTGGCCTCCCAGGAGCTCATTTGTCTACGATAATACATTCATAAAAGAAAAGACGATGAGACTAACCAAAAAAGACCGGAGTATTTACATATATTTGTGAAGAGCTAATGAGACACAGAGAGATTTACCAAAGACTGAAGCACTTAGAGAGTCTAACTTGATGTCTAGCCAAGATAAATGTGATTACTGTTCATTGCAGTATTACCCACAGTAGCCAAGATATGAAAACAGCTTAAATCCACATCAGATGAAAGAATGGAAAAAATGCAGTGTGTGTACACAATGGAATACTCGTCGGCTTTAAGGAAACAGGAAATTCTATCATATGTGACAACATGGATGAACTATCCCTAGTGTAACAAGCCAAGCACGGAAACTGAATACTACATGATCTCACTTACATATGGAACCTAAAAAAGTCAAACTCATAAAAGTAGAGGGTATAATGGTGGTTACCAGAGTGGGAAGGTGTGGACAAGGAAAGGAGAGACATAAATCGAAGGGGTCAAAGTTAAGCTGTCTAGACCGGAGGAATAAGTTAGTTAATGATAATGTAATATATATTTCAAAATTACTACAGGAGTACATTTTAAGTGTTCCCACCACAAAGAAATGGTAAATATATGACGTGATGGATTTGATAATTAGCCTGACTTACTCCACAATGTATATGTGTATGATAACATTACTGTGTATGCCATAAATACACAATTACAATTGTCACTTAAAAATAAAATTTTAAATAAATAATGTTGATAAATTTAAAAATTAATAAATATTATTAGTTCTATAGTTTCAACAAAAGGCGTTTTGAGGACAAATATTAAGTTCATTTATATTTTCTACCTTTCCTAGGCAATTGAAGGCTCATAAGTGAGGCTGAGGCTCTTTACATCATGCCTGGGTAAGACAGGAAATGCACAGACTCAAAACCACAAGGAGCTTCAGACCAGCATATTCATAGTCCTCCTCCTCGGCTTCCTAGATGTTAACTACCTCTTTTCTTAAATTGGTCTTCTTAAATTTTTATGACATATACTATTATTAGGCTTAGGCTAAAATAGCCAAGCACATACGTCCCAGAGTTGCCCTAGCAACCGAGGCCAGTAACATCAGATCATAAACGCCACAACTTCTCCAGTGGTACCTGAAGATCCACAGCGTCATGCACAACAATGGCCTTTTGACAATATATTTTAAGCTATATTCTACTAAGGCATAACCACACAAAACTACCATAATTCCTTCTTAAGAACTGCAGCTAGCTCTTCTCCGGGTTTCTGCATGATGCCCAGTCCGGCATGGATTACCTCTTAAGTCTCTTTGACTGTAAATGCTAACATTCCATTCTTACATTCTTCTGAATACAACAAACCATAACAAATTTGTTCTTTGATTTGACAAATGTTGTAGTGCTAAAGAAAATTTAGAGCTACATAAATTATTCCATAGTGAATAAAAAGAGAATTCGAGCTGTGTAATTTTTTTTATTATACTTTAAGTTGTGAGACCCATGTGTAGAATGCGCAGGTTCGTTACACAGGTATACACGTGCCATGGTGGTTTCCTGCACCCATCAACCTATCATCTACATTAGGTATTTCTCTTAATGCTGTCCCTACCCTATCTCCCCACGCCCCGACAGGCCCTGGTGTGTGATATTCTCCTCCCTGTGTCGATGTGTTCTCACTGTTCAACTCCCAATTATGAGTGAGAATACACAGTGTTTGGTTTTCTGTTCCTGTGTTAGTTTGCTGAGAATGATGGTTTCCAGCTTCATTCATGTCCCTGCAAAAAACAAGAACTCATCCTTTTTTATGGCTGCATAGGATTCCATGGTAAATATGTACTACATTTTCTTTACCCAGTCTCTCATTGATGGACATTTGGGTTGGTTCTCAATGCTATTGAGAACAGTGCTGCAATAAACATACGTGTGCATGGAATAATTTCTAATCCTTTGGGTATATACCCACTAATATGATTGCCGGGTCAAATGGTATTTCTGGTTCTTGGTCCTAGAAAAATTACCACACTGTCTTCCACAATGAATGAACTAATTTACACTCCAACCAACAGTGTGAAGTGTTCCTATTTCTCTACATCCACTCCAGCATCTGTTGTTCCCTGACTTTTTAATTATCACCATTCTAACTAGCATGAGATGGTATCTCATTGTGGTTTGATTTGCATTTCTCTAATGACCAGTGATGATGACCTTTTTTTCATATGTTTTTTGGCCACATAAATGTCTTCTTTTAAAAGTGTCTGTTCGTACCACTTGCCACTTTTGGATGGGTTTGTTTTCTTTTAAATTTGTTTAAATTCTTTGTAGATTCTGGATATTAGCCCTTTGTCAGATGGGTAGATTGCAAACATTTTCTCCCGTTCTATTGGTTGCCTGTTCACGCTGATGACAGTTTCCTCTGCTGTGCAGAAGCTCATTAGTTTAATTAGATCCCATTTGCCTATTTTGCTTTCGGTTGCCATTGCTTTTGGTGTTTTAGTTATGAAGTCTTTGCCCATTCCTGTCTTGAATGGTACTGCCTACATTGTCTCTAGGGTTTTTATGGTTTTAGGTCTTACATTAAAGTCTTTAATCCATCTTGAGCTAATTTTTGTATAAAGTATAAGGTAGGGGTCTAGTTTCAATTTTCTGCATATAGCTAGCCAGTTTTCACAACATCATTTATTAAATAGGGAATCCTTTCCCCATTGCTTGATTTTGTCAGGTCTGTCAAAGGTCAGATGATTGTCGAAGTGTGGCATTATTTCTGAGGCTTCTGTTTCATTCCCATTGGTCTACCTATCAATTCTGGTACCAGTACCATGCTGTTTGGCTTACTGTATTACCTTGTAGTATAGTTTGAAGTCAGGTAGCATGATGTTTCCAGCTTTGTTCTTGACTAGGATTGCTTTGGTTATATGGGTTCTTTTTTGGTTCCATACAAAATTTAAAGTAGTTTTTGCTAATGCTGTGAAGAAAGTCAATGGTAGCCTGATAGGGATAGCATTAAATCTATAAATTACTTTGGGCAGTATGGCCATTTTCACTACATTGGTTCTTCCTATCCATGAGCAAAGAATGCTTTTCCATTTGCTTATGTCCTCTCTCATTTCCTTCAGCAGTGGTTTGTTTTCCTCCTTGAAGAGGTCCTTCACATCCTTTGGAAGTAGGATGCCTAGGTATTTCATTCTCTTTGTAGCAATTGTGAATGGGAGTTCACTCATGATTTGGCTCTGTTTGTCTGTACTGGTGTATAGGAATGCTTATGATTTTGTATTCTGAGTCTTTGCTGAAGCTGCTTATCAGCTTTAGGAAATTTTGGGCTGAGATGATGGGGTTTTCTAAATATACAATCATGTCCTCTGCAAATAGGGATAATTTGACTTCCTCTCTTCCTAACTGAACACCCTTTATTTCTTTCTCTTGCCCAACTGCATTTGCAGGAACTTCCAATACTATGTTTAACAGCAGTAGTGAAAGAGGGCATCCTTCTCTTGTGCTGGTTTTCAAATGGAATGCTTCCAGCTTTTGCCCATTCAGTATGATTTTGGCTGTGGGTTTGCTCTTATTATTTTGAGATATGTTCCATCAATATTTAGTTTATTGAGAGTTTTTAGCATGAAGCAGTGTTCAATTTTAGGAATGGTCTTTTCTGCATCTATTAAAATTATCGTGTGGTTTTTGTCTTTGGTTCTGTTTATGTGATAAATTATTGTGTATGTTGAACCAGCCTTGCATCCCAGGGATGAAGCCAACTTGATCATGGTGGATAAGCTTCTGAATGTGCTCCTGGATTTGGTTTGCCAGTATTTTATTGAGGATTTTCCCATCGATGTTCATCAGGGATATTGGCCTGAAATTTTCTTTTTTTGTGTGTCTCTCCCATGTTTTGGTATCAGGATGATGCTGGCCTCATAAAATGAGCCAGGGAGGAGTCCCTCTTTTTCCACTGTTTGGAATAGTTTCAGAAGGAATGGTACCAGCTCCTCTTTGTACCTCTGGTAGAATTCGGCTGTGAAACTGTCTGGTCCTGGGCTTTGGTTGGTAGGCTGTTAATTACTGCCTCAATTTCAGAACTTGATATTGGGCTATTCAGGGATTTGACTTCTTCCTGGTTTAGTCTTGGGAGGGTGTATGTGTCCAGGAATTCATCCATTACTTCTAGATTTTCTAGTTTATTTGTGTAGAGGTGTTTACAGTATTCTCTGATGGTAGCTGTATTTCTGTGGGATCGCTGGTGATATTAGTTTTATCATTTTTTATTGTGTCTATTTGATTTTTCTCTCTTTTCTTCTTCCTTAGTCTGGCTAGCAGTCTGTTTTATTAATCTTTTAAAAAACACCAGCTCCTGGATACACTGATTTTTGGGGGGAAGAGTTTTTTCTGTCTGTATTTCCTTCAGTCCTGCTCTGATCTTAGTTCTTTCTTGTCTTCTGTTAACTTCTGAATCTCTTTTGCTTTTGCTTCTCTAGTTCTTTTAATTCTGATGTTAGGGTGTCGATTTTAGATCTTCCCAGCTTTCTCCTACGGGCATTCAGTGCTATAAATTTCCCTCTAACAGTGCTTTAGCTGTGTCCCAGAGATTCTGGTACTTTGTGTCATTGTTCTCATTGGTTTCAAAGAACTTATTTATTTCTGCCTTAATTTCAATATTTACCCACTAGTCATTCAGGAGTAGGTTGTTTGGTTTCCACATAGTTATGTGGTTTTGAGTGCGTTACTTAATCCTGAGTTCTAATTTGATTGTACTGTGGTCTGAGAGACTGGTATGATTTCCATTATTTTGCATTTGCTGAGGAGTGTTTTTTATTGCCACTTATGTGGTCTATTTTAGAATAAGTGAGATGTATTGCTGAGAATGTATATTCTGTTGATTTGGGGTGGAGAGTTTTGTAGATGTGTGTGAGGTCCACTTGGTCCAGATCTAAGTTCAAGTCCAGACTATCCTTGTTAATTTTGTCTTATTAATCTAATACTGACCGTGGGGTGTTAAAGACTCCCACTATTATCGTGTGAGAGTTTACATTTCTCTGTCAGTCTCTAAGAACTTGCTTTATGAATCTGGTTGCTCATGTACTGGGTACATATATACATTTAGGATGGGTAGCTCTTCTGGTTGCATTGATCCCTTTACTATTACATAATGCCCTTGTCTTTTTTTATCTTTTTTGGTTTAAAGTCAGAAGAAAAAGTTCCCTGACCCTTTGTGCTTCCCAGGTGAGGCGACGCCCCACCCTGCTTCGGCTCGTCCTCTGTGGACTGCACCACTGTCTAAGCAGTCCCAACGAGACGGGCCAGGTACTCAGTGGGAAATGCAGGGATCACCTGCCTTCTGCGTTGACCTCCCTGGGAGCCGTGGACCGGAGCTGTTCCTACTCACCCATCTTCCCAGACTCCACAGTCATTTTCTTTAGTTAAAAAAATTTCTATATTGTTTTCTATGACTTATGAACTGACCTCAAATGTAATTTCAACAGAAGAATTTCAAGCAAGTAAGGAAGACGGGTGCCTGCAAACATTCACAATTCTCTAACGCAGAATTTTTCTAAATTGCAGGAAGTGATCGGCAAGTGGACAACGAGATGAGTTTACTGGATATTAACTAGCATGTTTTTAATTAAAAATAATGAAACAAAGAATATCCAAGGGTATCGGACATAGTATTGTTCTATACTGTATTCAGCAGTAGCATAAAACGCTTTTCTTCTTTTTAACCATGAATTGAACAACTTTTGATAAAACCTCTGATATCCACAGACTTAAGGACATTGCTTTAGAGCCAGTAATCATTTGTCTTTCAGTACGTTCTTTTTTTTTTTTTTTTTTGAGATGACGTCTCACTCTGTTACCAGGCTGGAGTATCTGGGACTACAGGTGCCGCCATGCCCAGCTAGTTTTTATAATTTTAGTAGCGACAGGATTTCACCATATTGGCCAGGATGGTCTCAATCTCTTGACTTCGTGATCTACCTGCCACGGTTTCCCAATGTGCTATCTGGACTCAGTATGTTCTTAGAATGTGATTTTTCAAAGTCAGTCACCTTACTTTAAGCATCTCCTCTCACACAAGCATAGGTCCAACTGGTGGAGACAGTAATCAAACCCCAACGTACTCTGGGTCGTGGCGCCATCTACTCAGCACACCCTTCATTTGACGTAGCACTCTGCAGAGCAGCTCCAGTGCCCAGGCCTCTGTAGGCCAAGGAGGATGAGGCTTGCCACTAAAAAAAAGTTAATTCTCTGATTTCTAGAGAATTAACAGATAGTAAGTCTTAAATAATTAGGGCAGACCTTAGAAAATCATGACACGAAAGGCTCTTTTACTGCTGGGCTCTGCTGTGGCTGGCCACCATGACTTAAATCATCGGTATCATTTTACTATGTAAGCTTGTTGTACCATAAATCCTAAAGCAACGAAATGTCTGTAATTTATGGACGGTGTGAAGGACAAGAAGTGGAAAGATTTACTTACATTTTTTTTTAAAACCAAAACCAAACAAAATGAAGATCTTTTTGAAACGATCTCTGACCTTCAAGGACTGTGAACGTATTAACAATATGACAGCACGTTTCCTTGCTTCTGGCCAGCTAAGCACAGCGTGTTTAAGTAACTCCGGGTACGTACACTGAAGTACACTGCGCTTCCCAGATGCAGCTCCCAGGACCACTTTACCCTGGGGTCGCTTGGTTGCTCACCCGTTTAACGGTGCCGTTGGATGACAGATTGCCTGTGGTTGAGGCTCCCTGACAAAGTTTTGGTTCAGATTTGATTTGTGTATCTGTGCTTTATATTATTAACAAAGGAGGTAGTGTTTCAATTATCAGGTTTTGAATAAACTTATACAAACTTTCAGAATGCCCTATTTCACAATCTAACTCCCTCCTGTGTCTAAATGATACCCTGCATGTTGACAGTATTTAAAATTTATTAATGTTCGATAGTCCAAGTATAAACACACAGTATTTTAAGTGTCATGTATTTAAGTACTATTTTAATAAACCATATAATTAAATTATGGTAGTTATTTAGCTGAGATTCATCTAGGAAGCTACAAGCACAAACTGAACTATTCTGTCACAAAATTTGCCGTGATTATTAAATAATTAAAACACATACTTTAGATACTATGCCAATATTTTAATGTAAGACAGTATACGTGCTTTTATGGTACAGTCATAGCAGCGGCCTGTGGAATATGGTGGCCTTGGTCTTTCTCTACTTTCTGGCACAGCTGCATTTCATGTACATTGAAAACCAAGGCTAAGGAGAAAGTAAATCTGATAATATTTAGACATAAAGCTGTAATTTAGGAAAAGTAGGAATAAGGAGACTAACTTCGTTTACATTCAGAGAGATAAGGAAGTGGGCTGAGCTAAATTTCACACCATTATTAGCATTTTCTAACTTTCCTTTAAAATTTAAGAGTTTTGTCCCAAGGCCATGTAGGGATGAGGGAGGAATCAAGTTAAGAGGAATGAAGTCTCTCCGGCCCTACCCCGCCTTAGTCCTGTTTATTCAGAAGCAGAGGAACCAGGAGAAGAGGGAGGTACGGAAGGGAAAGAATTTCTACCTGTTTTGAGCTCAGTTTTGCAGGAAAGAAATCAGCTCCCCCAAGAGTGACAGGACAGGTCCAAGGAGATCGCTAGGTTGGTAGATGGAGCTGCCCTGTCTTAGGTTCACTGGCTTGCTTGCAGTTTTTATCTACCCATAAAAAAAACAGACAAGACACAGGAGGCAAGACACATGATGCCATAAGTCCAGGTCCACTGTCTCTGTAAGCCAAGCCCGTCAATCAAGGACACACTGTCATCTCCAAAGGCTTCTCCGTCTCCATCCACCTGCTCACCTCAAAGGCTTGTCCGTCTCCATCCACCTGCTCACCTCAAAGGCTTGTCCGTCTCCATCCACCTGCTCTGCCTTTCTGGCATCCATCTTTTCACACAGTTCTTACTTAGCACAGGGACTTGAATTTCTGGAAACTACCTCGGTATTTAATTTATGATTAACATTATTGAGCTGTTGCTAAGGGCTAATCTTATCAACTCAAAGTCCACAGATACACAAACAAACATAAAAGTGAAATTAACTCCTATCACAGATACGCACGTACGTACAGGACATAAAGGAACAAACATGAAGAAAACCTAGCTAGCCCAAACTGGTGAGAGGAGGCATTCGTGAGCCTTCAGAGACAGTAGGGACTGGGCAGTTCTGATGTGGTGAGGAAGAGAAGGGTAAGGAGGACTACCAGGAGAGTGTTTTAAGTGGTAAAAGGTAGTGTGACAGGTGGAGCAGAATGATACAGCCTGAACGCCATGCTAAGAAGTGCTAATGAGGCCAGGCGCGGTGGCTCAAGCCTGTAATCCCAGCACTTTGTGAGGCCAAGGCGGCTGGATCACAAGGTCAAGAGATCGAGACCATCCTGGTCAACATGGTGAAACCCTGTCTCTACTAAAATACAAAAAATTAGCTGGGCATGGCGGCACATGCCTGTAATCCCAGCTACTCAGGAGGCTGAGGCGGGAGAACTGCCTGAACCCAGGATGTGGAGGTTGCGTTGAGCCGAAATCACACCATTGCACTCCAGCCTGGGTAACAAGAGTGAAACTCCATCTCAAAAAAAAAAAAAAAAAAGAATGCTAATGAGTTTCGGTTTTACCCTAAAGGTTATGGGTAACCTCTGAGGATTTTAAGCACAATGACATAGCTAGATTTGCTGTTCAAATTCCAATCCGACTGTAACAGGAAAAATGAACTGGAAGAGTCTAAAACACTGCTATTCAATGCGTGGCTACAGACCAAAGACAACCAACTGACACAGGCCCATGACAAGATTATGCAAATTTCAAAGATAGTTTATGTCTGTGGCTCTAGTGATAAAAAATTGTAAGTTTGTGACAGTTTTAAAATATGATTTTAAAACAACAGGATATTTATACAGTACCTCCCCTAAGGTATTTATAGTATCTGAGAAACCTGGCGGACACCCCCAAGGGAGCAGGTTTCACATGACAGTAATGAGACACACAGCCATCATGTACACTCCAACAGGACGCACGGAGGAGGGGACAGCATGGCTTCTGTGTTGTTCTTGCCAAAAATGCATGACTCAATCTAATCACGGAAAAAACAGCAGACAAACTTGAATGGACGGGCCCCTTCCAAAGTAACTACCCAGTACACAAAGACAAGACAAGGCTGAGGAACTGCTGCGGACTAAGGAGCCATGAGGAACAAATGTGATGTGGGATCCCAGACGGAACCCTGAATCAGAAGAAGTGTATCAGCTGGACACGGGAGAAACTGGAATAGGATCTCCCATTCAGCTACCAGCATATCAGTGGTGATTTCCTGATCTTGATACTGATAACCGAGCCGTGGCTATGTGGGATGTTACCATTAGTGAAAGCTGAAGGACACATGTAGGTTCTTTGCACTACTTGGAAACTTCGCCGTAAGGTTAAAGTTATTTCAAAATGTAAAAGGTTTTTCAAAATGGCTTCTGATTTATTTGACTCTTCTCTGAGAAGGGTTTGTGTCTCCTTGTGAGTCTGGGTGGGTTTATGAGTGCTTTGACCAAGGGAGCAGCACAGCAGTGACACCGTGATTTCCACTTATATTCCGTGTGTCTTTTCTGAATTTCATCTTTATAGTATTTTATAAAAATACTTATTCTCGTTATCTCCTGCTGCATAACTAGTGCCTCCAAATTTGGGGGCATAAAGCAATAACCATTTTATGAAGCTCGTGGATTCTGTGGGTCATGAATTTTGGCAGGACACAGTGGGGATGACTTCTCTTTGTTCCGCAACGTTTGCAGCCTCGGCTGGGAAGGCACAAAAGCTGTCGGGGATGAGAACAGCTGGGGTGTGATCACCTGAAGGCTTCCTCACTCACACTTCACCTGGGCTGGGGATGACTCAAGGGAGGCCCGTCAGCTCTGCTGCCTGGGGCATCTGACCACGGCGGCACTCCCCATGTGGCTTGGCCTCTCTCTGCGTGACAGCTGGGTGCCGAGGAAGCATCTGAGGAGCAGGCACTCCAAAGAACCAGATGGAACTGCACGGCTTTTGTAACCCAGCTTTGGAGGCCACAGCACCACTTCCGTTGTGTCAGACGTGGGTATGTGTGAGTCATGAAGCCAGTCCCGATTCGAGTGGAGTGCAGCTGGACTCCACCTCCTGATGGAGCATGGCATGGCTACAGGACAGAAGGGCATGTGAGATGGGCAACAGGTTTGTGAGATAATCTGCCACAGTATTAGTCTGCAACAAATAGAACATTTTTAATCTGCTTCTTTGGCTGGGCGTGGTGGCACACGCCTATAACCCCAGCTATCTGGGAGGCTGAGGTGGGCAGATCACTTGAGCGCCAAGAGTTTGAGACCAGCCTGGGCAACATGGAGAAAGCCGGTCTCCACAAAAAACAGAAAAGTTAGCCAGGCATAGTGGTGTGTGCCCGTCATCCCGGCTGCTCAGGAGGCTGAGGTAGAAGGATCGCCTGAGCCCAGAGAGGTCGAGGCTGCAGTAAGTTGTGATAATGCCACTGTTCAATGTCTCCAATAAGTAAATAATTGCTTCCTCACCAGTCTGAGTAGCACCAGCGCACAGAACCGGACAGACCACTACAGCAATCCAAGGGGATACCACTGGGGCCTTGTATTCGTTTTCTATTGCTGTCTTACAAATCGACAAACTTAGCAGCCTAAAGCAACAGCCGTTCATTCGTCCAGTTACACCTGAATTAGTCCTACAGGTCAGAAGAGCAGCTCAGCATGGCTTGGCAGCCATCTCAGAATATCACAAAGCTGGAATCAGCGGGTCAGCTGTGCTAAGTTCCAGTCTGGAGGCTGGAGGTGAAGGGGATACATCTTCAAACTCACCCTTACTGTTGGCAGAATTCAGTCCTCATGTCCTGGCTGCTGCCTTCCAGGGACGCCTCTCAGCTCGTAGAGCCACACACCTGCCGTACTCCTCAAAACCAGCAAGCAAGAGTCTCCTCCACCACAAATCTTCTCAAGCTTCTAATCTCTTGGACTTCTGTCTACGAACTCTAGACCACATCTAAAGGGCTCATATGATCGGTTAGGCCCACCCAGATAATCTCCAGATTTTAAGGTCAACTAATTTGGGACCTTGATTACATCTGAAATACCCCTCACAAAAGCACAAATTGGTGTTTACTTGACTGGTAGGTGCTGGAGATCCGCCCACCAGAGCCCGAACTCGCCCGACCCCTTTCTTAAAAGTAGCTCATATTTGGGTCTCTGAGTAAGCTGCTTCTGGCCCACTTGTGTACCCACCAAAATACAAGCTGGACTTTGTTTAGCTTTCCAACTATGCCGGTTAGGAGGTTTAGATTTTACATTTGCTCAGCAACTGACCAAACGCTAGACTGTAAGCAAAGCTTTTTTGTTTACATGATTTACCAGTCTAGCAGACCAAGGACAGTCATTTTAAATTAAAAATCTCTAACATCAAGCTGAATTTCAAATTTTTGGATCAGTGAATCGGCTTCTAAAAGAAACAGTTTAGTTATGGTATGATATTATGTCTGCCCTGAAAGCAACAACATTGTGACATTTCTCCTTGAAGTGTCTGCCCTTGCCTGCAATTCTGGCTGATCTGCTTTCAGAGAATTGGCAGAAGAATTATCATTACAGTGCATATATAGGGAGTTGTTTGTCACACAAAAAAGGGGAGGGCAGGGTTGAGATTTCAGCAGCTTTAGTATAGATCAGTTTTAGAACCAGTCCTTTTACAAAGATCTACAGAGTCCTCCTTATGGACAGATATTATACTTCTTCCCAGAGGAAATGTAAACTCTAATAGGCACAAACATATATAAAAATAACTTAATCCAAGTTATGAGACTGACTGCTTAACTTACTGAGAAAGCCTTAGGATCAAGTTAGAATATGAAGCTCTTCTAGAATGTACCTCTGATTTAGGGAAACTGTCCATTGCCTAACAGCGTAAGAAATACGGATTTTAATAAAAGAAATTTGGTTAGGTTAAAAGCAAGTATTTTCCAATAGAAAGGAGATTTTAAATGTAAACAGAATAATTTTATGTTGCATTAACAGCTTTGTAAAATGCTTTTTACGCCTATCACTTCACTAGATGTTCAACACAGCCCTGTAATATTCCACACCTGTTGAGAATAAGGCCACAGACTGTTTCAATCACAGGAAGCACAAAAGGAGAAATGGAAAGCTGCAGTCAAGAGGCTCCCACAGAGTGTGCAGGACGCTTTCATGCAGCACCTCTGACCACTGCCGACCTGGATGCTGTGATGTGGCTGAGTCCAGTTTCATCCAGGGCTTACGTGGTCCGTCATGCTCCTGCCACCACCCAGCTGAGGGCTCTGGCCTCTAACCCCCACATTCTGCCCAGTGCTGTCCGTTCTTCCTGGGTCCTGAGCCCTCACTCTCTCTCTGAACCCCGCTGTTCTGCAGCTGGCCACCTTTCTCTAATGACTGAATCCGTGGCATTCTCCTGGAGACATGATTCCGTATTCATACCTGGGCTTTACATGTTGAAACCACATGTAAGAGGCATGCTCATCCTTGCACCAGAGCCACAAGGAGAGTGAACAGAAAGAGGCAGTGTCAGTAAGAGAAAAGACTGACAGCAGAGACGAAAGGCAAAGTCCCTAAAAGGACCACTAGATTGTACCCGTGTCCAGTCTATGATTACCTGACCATCACCCTGCTCTGAAAGCCTGACACTGTGTTCTCCCAGGCAGCCTGGGGAAATCCCTGTCAGGAGCATCCCTAGTTCTTCATCCGGAAGGTACAAACTCAATATACCACCACAATAGGAAACAAGATCAAAGAGTGTTCTTTACAAATCCTGGGCAAAAAAAATGTGTAATAAATCAGGAGGGCAGCCCTCCATCCCTGGGTCACATGAGGCAGGAATGAAGTCAGACAGAGAAAAAGAGAAATGCATGGCAAGTGGCAGCATATGTAAGGGAATAGGGTTATTTCAAGTTCACAGGCAAATGCCTGAAAGGTCCTTTAGAGAAAGCAGCAGGAAGTGGGAGCCCACTCTGCTGGGCAGGAGAGATGCCTCTAGGTTCTCATCTCTGGCCACTGGCTTGAGCCACTGGGGAATAGTGTAGAAATGGAAACCAAGTCAAGGGTGACTGAGCCTTGTTTTCTGTATGCAAAAGTTAAATTTACGTTGAATATGAATGTCATGGCAACATAAAATCACGAGAATTCACTACACCAAGGTAACAGAGCTAATCTGTTTCAGAGTTTATAACCTTAGCTGCTGTAATGTACAGGAGAAAGGCATGGCTGAACAAGGGGAGCAAAGTTGGAGTGGGAGGGGGGAAGAGGAGGAGGGGAGGAGGGGGAGGGGAAGGGGAGGAAAGAAGAGGAGGTAGGGAGGAGTGAGGGGAAGGGGAAGAGGAGGTGGGGAGGAGGAATGAGGGGAGGGGGACAGGGAGGGGGAGAAGTAGGGGAGGGGAGGAGGTAGGGAGGAGTGAGGGGAGGAGGAGGGGAGGGAAGAAGGAGTGAGGGGAGGGGGCGGGAGAGGGAGGGGGAGAAGTGGGGGGGGAGGGGGAGGAGGGGGAGAGGAGGTAGGGAGGAGGAATGAGGGGAGGAGGGGAGGGGAGAAGAGGAGGTGGGGAGGAGGAGTGAGGGGAGGGGGGCAGGGAGAGGGAGGGGAGAAGCCGGGGAGGGGAGGAGGAGGAAGGGAGAGGAGGAGTGAGGGGAGGAAGAGGGGGAGGGGAGGAAAGAAGGGGAGGTGGGGAGGAGGAGTGAGGGGAGGAAAAGGAGGGGGTGGGGAGGGGGTGGGGGAGGAGAAGCAGGGGAGGGGGAGGAGGGGGAGGAAAGGAAAGAGTCCAGGAGTTCAAGACCAGCCTGGGCAACATGGCAAAACCTCATCTCTACAAAAAATACAAAAATTAGCTGCAATGGTGTCCCACACTTGAAGTCCCAGCTACTTGGGATGCTGAAGCAAGAGATCACTTGAGCCCGGGAGGTAAGGCTGCAGCAAGCCATAACTGTGCCACTGCACTCTAGCTTGGTCAACAGAGCCAGACTCTGTTGGAAGAAAAGAAAAGAAGGAGAGGGAGAGAGGGAGAGAGGGAGAGAGGGAGGGAGGGGGAGAGGGGGAGAGGGAGAGAGGGAAGGAGGGACAGAGGGAGGGAGGGAGGGGGGAGAGGGAGGGAGGGAGGGAGAGGGGGAGAGGGAGAGAGGGAGAGGGGGAGAGGGAGACAGGGGGAGAGGGGGAGCGGGACAGAGGGAGGGAGGGAGGGAGAGAGGGGGAAAGGGGGAGAGGGAGAGAGGGAGAAAGGGGGAGAGGGGGAGAGGGAGAAAGGGGGAGAGGGGGAGAGGGAGGGAGGGAGAGAGAGAGAGGGAGGGAGGGAGGGGGAGAGAGAGAGGGAGGGAGGGAAAGAAAGAGAGAGGGAGGGAGGGAGGGAGGGAGGGAGGGAAGAGATAGTAGCTGTCTTACTATTTTTATTGTTGTTGTTTTAAATAATGTTTTCATGTGCATTCTTTCTTTTTAAATGGGCATTCTTATGTATAAACATTCATTAATATCTTTTACTATTTTCTTAGGATATATTTCTCAAAGTGGAATCAAAGGTGTTTAACACATACTGGCAGTATGCTCATCACAAAGGACATACTAATCTGTACCTTTATTTGTTAATCTTAATTTTAAAATGTATATATTGTGTATAACATGTCAACACATTTTGAAATATGTACACATTATGGAATGGCTAAATCAAGCTCATTGAAATATATATTATCTTCTTGTGGTGACAATACTTAAAATCTACTCTCACCAATTTTCAAGAACACAAATACTATAGTTAATAACTGTTATTAACTGTATGTGCAGGTTGCATATTACATCCTCTCTAACTGAAATTTCTCACCTTTTGACCAGCATCTCCCCAGCCTTCCGCCTCCTTCCGTCACCCCTCGGTAACCACCAGTCTCCTCTCTACATCTGAGCCAATTTACCTTCCACATGTAAGTGAGACCATGAAGCATTTGTCTTTTTGTGCCTCATTTATCGGACTTAACAGAACGTCCTGCAGGTCCATCCATGTTGCCACAAATGACGGGATTCCTTTGTTTTTAAAGGCTGAACGGTATTCTATTGTGCAACTCGACCACATTTTCTTACTCACCTATTGATGGACATAGGTTGACTCCATATTTTGGCTATTGTGAATCATGCTGCAATGAACATGGCTGTATAATATCTCTTTGAGATAGTTATTTCAATCCCTTTGGATACATATTCAGCAGTGGGATTGCCAGAACATGTGGTAGCTGCAGTTTAAATTTTCTGAGGCACCTCTATACTGTTTTCCATCA
This sequence comes from Callithrix jacchus, assembly GCF_049354715.1. Lineage (NCBI taxonomy): Eukaryota > Metazoa > Chordata > Mammalia > Primates > Cebidae > Callithrix > Callithrix jacchus. The sequence goes on from NC_133518.1 coordinate 79,427,775, forward strand.
TGCTGGAACAACTTCCATTCCCACTGACAATGTGTAAGAGTTCCCTTCTCTCCACACCTTCTCCAGTCCTCCTTATCTTTCACTGTTGGTTACGGCCATTCTACCAGGTGTGAAGTGACTGCTCTTCATGGTTTTAACCTGCACTCCCTGCTGCTTAGTGATGTTGAGCTTGTCTTCACACAGCTGTTGGTTATTTGCACATCTTCTTTTGAGAACTGTCCATTCAGATCCTTTGCCCATTTTATCCGGGGTTGTTTTCTTACCATTGAGTTGTGAGCTCCTTATATATGCTGGATGTTAAGCCCTTATCCGATGAGTGGTTTGCACATACTTGCTCCCACTCTGCAAGCTGCCTCTTCACTCTCGTTTCCTGAGCTCTGCAGAAGTTTTCTCAGTTGCCGGAACCCGTTTGCCCATTTTGGCTTTTGTTGCCTTTGCTTTGAGCTCGAAGATACGTATTTAAGAGGCAAACAGTGGGGTATGAAAGTACACATTTCACTAGACTCTCAGTAAGTGCGGCTAAAACTCAAACTCTACCATTTGGTTCTGTTTAAGTATGCTATCTTAATGAAATTTTCTTATTAATGAGAGTGGCTCTTTTTTATGTTTATTGTTAGGAATAGCCTTTTCATATCCTTTGTCCATTTTCCCTTTGGGCCTACTCTATGTAGGAATCTTAAGATATCTAATAAGACCTGTCCGAATCCCATTACTGGGTATATACCCAAAGGATTACAAATCATTCTATCATAAAGGCACACGCAAACATATGTTCATTGTGGCACTGTTTACAATAGCAAAGACTTGGAACCAACCCAAATGCCCATCAACGATAGACTGGATAAAGAAAACGTGGAACATTTATACCATGGAATACTACATAGCCATAAAAAACGATGAGTTCGTGTCCTTTGTAGGGACATGGACGAATCTGGAAATGATTATTCTCAGCAAACTGACACGAGAACAGAAAATCAAACACCACATGTTCTCACTCACGGGCGGGTGTTGAACAATGAGAAAACGTGGACACAGGGACGGGAGCATCACACACTGGGGTCAGTTGGGGGGGCTAGGGGAGGGACAGCAGGAGATGGGGAGGGTGGGGAGGGATAACATCAGGAGAAATACCAGACATAGGTGACGGGGGGATGCAGGCAGCAAACCACCTAGCCATGTATGTACCTATGCAACAATCCTGCATGATCTGCACATGTTCCCCAGAACCTAAAGTACAATTTAAAAAAAAGCTGACTGTTTGTTTATCCTGTAAACAACTGAGTTGAGGGGAATTGTGACTCCAAGCAGAGAGAGGAAATGCACACCAAAAAAGTGGTGTATTCTGAAGATACAAAGTGTCTTTGAGCCTTTACCTCATTGAAGGACCGTGACTTCACCGTCTGGGTTTTTCTCCTATGTAATATGCTCTGGCAAAGAATGCTAAGTGATAACACATGTTTGAGATGGTAACAAAAATGTACCAAGCAAATCACAGAACATTATCTGAAACTCAGACCACTGTTTAGTCTGGCAGCTCTTAATTACAGGGCTAAGGCCACGTCTGTACAGCAAACACGGTAATGTATTCTGGCCAATAACTGTCATCACATGAAATCAGAAGACGCTTGATATGGAAGGAGGTTTGCTGTTGAGACGTGACAGATGAATTCAGAGGCCGTGTTACATCCCATTCAGTCGGGTTTCACTTTGTGCTTAGCTGACTGCCAATGGCAGGTGTATGCAATGTGTTCACGGTAACGCGTGCCTTTAGTAAGACTAGACAACAACAAAGTCGCACAGCCCAAGTACTCTGTTAATTCTAAAACGGTAAATGACCTGGACAAATTGCCAAAAGAAAGCGTAAAGAGTAAAAAGGAACCATGAGGCCAAAGCAGGTCAAACATTAATAGTAGCAAGAACTGGTTCCCTCAGACGTCACAAGGTCACGTTGATCACATCAGACTCTGTGTAGCTATTATTTCTACAGTCAGAATACCATCGGCTGATGATTTTACCGGCTGCAAGACAAGTAATAGTTCCTGCATTAGCTACATGATAGGGAGACCCAGTAACCACATAAACACAAAACGTAAGAATGCCACAGAAATTCTCTATTGCAAGACAATGTTTCCTATTGCCACTGTCTTCAGTGCTGCACACTTTAACATCATTAGAAGCAAAATAAATTTGTTTTACAAGTTCGAAATAACGGAAAGACATTAACTGACAAGCCAAAAATCAAAGAAGCCAGAAACAAAAGTTGTCAACGCTCATCAGGCAAAAAATAAATAAACGGTTGGGTGTGGTGGCTCATGCCTGTAATCCCAGCACGTTGAAAGGCCGAGGCAGGCAGATCACCTGAGGTCAGGAGTTCGAGACCAGCCTGGATAACATGGTGAAACCCCATCTCTATTAAAAATACAAACATTAGCTGGGCATGGTGGTGCATACCTGTAGTACCAGCTACTCAGGAGGCTGAGAAAAGAAAATCACTTAAACCCGGGAGGCAGCGAGCCGAGGTAGCGTCACTGCACTCCAGCCCGGATGACAGAGCTAGACTCCATCTCAATAAATAAATACATATATCTGTCAAAATAAATGCTGCTAACATTCATATTCTGGTATAAGGCAACTGTCACTTTCATACACTCTCTAATAAATCAGTAAAATAAGATGTTAATCTATATTCTTTTCAAAAAATAAGTAATTTGAAGAATATTTCTTTTAAATCCTAAAGATAATGATACCTGTGACGTCTGGGTAAAGAAGTGGAAACTGTATTACGGGAAAGGATGAAGTGGACTGCTCTGACCCCAGACCTTTGTGTGCCTGAGAAACCAAACCCTCCATTGCAGCACAGCACTGAGTAAACTGTATTACGGGAAAGGATGAAGTAGACTGCTCTGACCCCAGACCTTTGTGTGCCTGAGAAACCAAGCCCTCCACTGCAGCACAGCACTGAGTAAACTGTATTACGGGAAAGGATGAAGTGGACTGCTCTGACCCCAGACCTTTGTGTGCTGAGAAACCAAACCCTCCACTGCAGCACAGCACTGAGTAAACTGTATTATGGGAAAGGGTGAAGTAGACTGCTCTGACCCCAGAACTTTGTGTGCATGAGAAACCAAGCCCTCCATTGCAGCACAGCACTGAGTAAACTGTATTACGGGAAAGGATGAAGTGGACTGCTCTGACCCCAGACCTTTGTGTGCTGAGAAACCAAACCCTCCACTGCAGCACAGCACTGAGTAAACTGTATTATGGGAAAGGGTGAAGTAGACTGCTCTGACCCCAGAACTTTGTGTGCATGAGAAACCAAGCCCTCCATTGCAGCACAGCACTGAGTAAACTGTATTACGGGAAAGGATGAAGTGGACTGCTCTGACCCCAGACCTTTGTGTGCTGAGAAACCAAACCCTCCACTGCAGCACAGCACTGAGTAAACTGTATTATGGGAAAGGGTGAAGTAGACTGCTCTGACCCCAGAACTTTGTGTGCCTGAGAAACCAAGCCCTCCACTGCAGCACAGCAGTGAGTAAACTGTATTACGGAAAGGATGAAGTAGACTGCTCTGACCCCAGAACTTTGTGTGCATGAGAAACCAAGCCCTCCACTGCAGCACAGCAGTGAGTAAACGGCTGCTGGCCGATAAAAGCTTCGGATGGCTTGCATTTTACCAGCGCCACCATAATCATCATCTTCTCATGAGCAATGACATCTCCAGCCCAGCAAACACAAAAGAGAGGTCCCATTTTTACTGGCACAGAGGCCACTTACAGCTCTCGCCTCCCCACTGGACCAGCTAGAAAAGCTCACTATGCACTCATACATACAAAACTGTAGAAACTCCTTAGAAAGCTTGCTTTATACAACTGAGTCTTTTCTTAAAAATGGCTGGTGAGTTGAGAAGCCTTCCACGGCCTGCTTGGAGCCTAGCTCTGGATTTTACGTGACACTCTAAGAGCCCCAGCAAGACTTCCTGCAATAAAATAATTCAGGTATTTAAGTGCTACTGCCTTCACAGCACTTTCATGTCACCTCCAAAATGGCCAGAGTCTGTTGAACCATCTCTGGTTTTGCCTAGTGGCCCAGGAACCCAAAGGCTCTTCCTAGGAGAGAACTTGGGAGGAGCTGTGGGCTGCACCCACTGCCCGCCCCTCCAGAGCTCTGTCAAACTTCAGCAGGAAACACACGGAGAACCATGGCCCCAAATTGTGTCTCAAAATGCTGAAGTCTGAGCAGATAACAAGCAGGTAATAAAATACGGCCAAGGGCATCGTGCACCTGGGACTTCACCAATATTCTAGACACACATGCAGCAAGGAACCTGGAAGACACACTTGAAGCAGAAGCTCAAGAAGAAAATGGAAGAATGATCCAACAATATATACAACTCTTAAGTCATAAAACCACAGTCTCTACAGCCTGGAAAATCCAGGCTGAAACCCACCTCTAGGACGAGTTCCAGAGCAGGCTGAGACTGAAACGTAGCAAATTCTGAACATGCTTAAATGGCGCATCAGGGGCAATGTAATACATTTTTCCCCGACAAGAATAATTATTTCCTAATAACTGTGTAAAAGGCAGGTATAAAAAAGGAGTTCATAAAAATGACCACAATTAATACCTTTTTTTTTTTTTTGAGATGCAGTTTTACTCTTGTTGCCCAGGCTGGAGCGCAATCGTCAGATTCTCTGCTCACGGCAACTTCCACTTCCCAGGTTCAAGCAATTCTCCTGCCTTAACCTCCCCAGTAGCTGGGATTACAGGCATGCACCACTATGTCCAGCTAAGTTTTATATTACTAGTAGAGATACGGTTTCTCCATGTTGGTCAGGCTGGTCTCAAACTCCTGACCTCAGATGATCTGCCTGCCTCAGCCTCCCAAAATGCTGGGATTACAGGTGTGAGCCGCCATGCCCAGCCAATACCTAATATTTTTTACTATTGATCTTAAAGTAAGTAACAAAGGATAGTACCAAATGACTACAGCTCCAAACAGAATTAGGTAAACAGTAACAAGGCACTAGGACAGCGTCAGTAGTTGTTTTTATGAATATTCTAAAAATAGCAATCTGTATATAGTTTCCAGTCATCCAAATAAGAATTCAATGCCCTGTCCACCCGGCTGACAGACCTCATCACTTGCAAACTGTTTTCTTAGCCTACCCTCAATCACCCAGTCAGCACCCCTTCAAAAATCTCACTTTCAAGCATCTCAATGCCTGAACACAACTTCTTAAGTTTCCAGCTCAATTACCCTCTCCACTTGTGACATCTCTTCTCCCTTAGGGAATGTTGGGGGAGGAGGGTGGGAATTCACAAGAAAGAACATCCATCTAGCAGGTCACCACTTGCCTTCCAGCATCACCAGTTTTACCCTTTCCAGGACAGAAAGTGTCAGAAAACTTTCGGTAAAAAGCCAGAAGCAGGCTGTGCATGGTGGCTCACACCTATAATCCCAGCACTTTAGGAGGCTGAGGTGGGCAGATTGAGCCCAGGAGACCAGCCTGGGCAATATGGTGGAACCCTGTCTCTACTGAAAATACAAAAATTAGCTGGGCATGGTGTCTGCCTGTAATCCCAAGTACTTGGGAGGCTGTGGCAGGAGGATTGTGTGAGCCAGGGATGCAGAGGTTGCAGTGAGCCGAGACTGTGCCACTGCATTGCAGCCTGAGTGACAGAGTGAGACTCTGTATCAAAAAAAAAAAAAAAAGCCAGAAGTGAATCTCCACAATGACTCAACTTTCCCACCATGATGCAAACATAGGCACAGACGATACAGGAAACAAAGGGAATGGTTGTGGCGGCGGCAGCCCATCTGGAGCCACCACTGCAAAGATGCCAGTGGTAGTGGGGGAGACGCAGCCAGAGATGCGTACTCTGTGAGGTGGCATGAACCAGGAACAGATGGGAACCCCGCCCTCCACAGAGTCAGCGGGGCAGGGGACCCAAGCTCCTGGCCATAGCCGCCTCCCAGCCACGGTTCCAACCCAGGCAGCCCTGAGCTCTCTAGGCCTAGAAAGTCCCTATACCCCTGGCTCAGAAGTGCCTGCTCCTGCTCCTGGTACCTGCTCCAGTCCTGGCTAAGCCTGGGCACTGTCGCAACCCAGCTAGGTGTGCGCATGCTCGGGGTGGTGCTGACACACCAGCCCCCTGCCACCTTGGCCCCCTCCAGTCTCTGGGTGCCAATGAGCACAGAAGGAAGGCCTGGTGGGGGGTGCTGAGGGTGGCTTGGCACAGGCCTGCAGGTGCCCCACAGCATGAACAGCCTGGGCCACCATGGATGGCATGTTGATGGCAAAAAGCAGACAGCTTCCTGGGCAGAAGAGGGAGGGCTCCTGGTGAAACCCCACCTTCAAGCCAGGGACAGCCTGAAGCCTGTGGACCAGGCTGTCAGTTCCGGGGAGACTTCGTGACCCAGAGTGAGAACTTAAGTGCTTTTTCCAGACCCACCCATGGCTGCCCATGGGCCAATCAGCATGCACTTCCTTCTCAGCCCATGAAAACCCCAGACTCACCCAGACTCAGAAAGACGTTGGGACGCCAGCTGAGGGAAGGAGGTACCCACTTTGGGTCTCCTCAAATAGTCAGGACAACCTGCCTGTGGAAAGGAGCTACCCGCCACAGGTCTCCTCTCCACTGAGAGCTGGACACCTGAGGGGACAACCTGCCTGTGGAAAGCAGCTGGCCACTCTGGGTCTCCTGGGAGCTGCTCTGTCACTTAGTGAAGCTCCTCTCTGCCTTGCTCACCCTACAGTTGTCCACATTCCTCATTCCTCCGGGATGTGGCACAAAAACTCAGGACCTACCAAATGGCGGGACTGAAGAGCTGTAACACACACAGGGCCGGAACACGCCTCTCCCTGCTACGCTGCACGTGACAAGAAAGAGAGAAGAGCTGCAGCCTCTCAAGAAGCCCAGACCCAGGGGCTCCCCAGGCCAGGGTGAGGACACCCTCTTTGGGGCTCTGTGGTTCCCAGTGCCTCCAGGCTTCTGGATGCTACCACATGCCCTGGTGTCCACAGTGGAAGCTGCCTGTGGTATATCTGGTCCAGCCACAGCTTCGCACAGAGCTGGCACCTGTGCTGGCATCTGGAGTTGCCTGCCCTGCCGTGGCCGGCACACCTGGCTGTGCACAGTGGCTGGACCCCATGCTCGCTCACACACCCCACACCACTAGGCGCCTGGCTGGCCTCGGCAGGCATGCGATCAGGCCGATAGCCCCAGCCGAGCACAGCCTGCCAGGCCAAGTGGGCAGAATGAGCCCAGCAGGCTGGAGTAAAATCCAGGTAAAGGCGCCCACAGCCACAGAGGTTTCCAGCTGCAACAGCAACAGCCTAAGGATCCTGTGACACCCTAAGGACCAGCCCCTACACTAGATCGTTCTTTTTAACACAAAGACAACACTAAAATGTTCATCATCTTAAATGAAAAGCCTCCTTTGACCCCCTCCCCCACGCCCACATCTCCTCCTAGCTCTCTTATTCCCCAGTTCTCCCCTCTGGAGCAGAACTCCATCAGTTATTGACGTTCTGTTTCCAGTTCATCACCTCCTCCTCAGTGCACACTACCAGGCTGGTGCCCCACACAGCACTGAAAATTATCCTTAAAGTACTTATGCCTTCTAATGCCAAAATCATGGTAATCCTCGGCCAGGCACGGTGGCTCACACCTGTAATCCTAGCGCTTTGGGAGGCTGAGGCAGGCAAATCAACTGAGGTCCGGAGTTCAAGACCAGCCTGGCCAAAATGGCACAACCCCATCTCTACTGAAAAAAAACATACATCCTTGAAGTTTGCTGCCTAGAGTTGGAAACGCAGCAGGCAGGTGGTCACGCTACAAGTTCTTTCTGGGCCTCTGGCAAAGGGAGTGGTCAGTGAAGGCCATCGTTGCCATGGGATCTGCAAGGCTGGTGTTTTCGGGATCTGCTGTCCACAGCTCTCCACTGTAATCAGAATGCTTTGCCAGTGCACTAATCTCTTTGGAGATAAAATTCATTAGTGTGTTACTAAATGTTAATTTTCTTTTGCAGAAAATACAGTACCATGTCTGAATTAATTATTAATATTTAAAATATTTCATTCCTTAGCTCTCCCTGATTTGCTCTGCCCACAGCTATTCAGTTCCTTTTTTGGAAGGATTCTGCAACATGTGTCTCACCCACTACTGAGATTGTTCAGCCCCTAACGTATTTGTATTGATTTGTTTCTGGTGGTAGCTTGTCCTAAAATGTGTGTAGAAAGCAAGCGTTTTATGATAAAATTGTTGTGTAGTGCACACTCTGTGTGGAATTCAGAGGAAAACCCAGATTCAGCGATTAACAATGCCAAAAGAGGCAAGGAAGCAGCCATTGTTCCAATGACAGTGGTGCTGTTTCTCTTTGGTGGCCTTTTAGACTTTTGTTGCCCTAAACTTCCATTTTACTGGGAACCCATTTTCCACCTGGTCTTTCAGACAGGGTTTTTTTTTCTACTTTAAACAGTTTCTAAATAAAATTCTGTATTTCAAGAGTAAAAAAAATAAAAATACAAAAATTAGCCAGGCGTCATTGTGGGTGCCTATGATCCCAGCTACTCAGGAGGCTGAGGCAGAGCATCATTTGAACCCAGGCAGAGGCTGCAGTGAGCTGAGATCGCACCACTGCATTCTGGCCTGGATAAAAGAGCGAAACTCCATCTCAAACATAAATTAATTAATTCGGAATGGTATCCTCTGTTTTCCTCATACTGACCCTCTCAGCAGCACTGGATATTGTTATTCTCTCCTTCTGAAAGTCGCTGAAAATTGGGGCTTGCTTTTTAAACACTGCAGCTGGCACTAGCACAGCCAGTTGGCTCCCTCACCTCAGGGCTACATGTCACCTTCCCAAGAAAGGCTGTCTTTGTCCACCTTCTCAAAAACAGCCCACCCCACCTCATAAAACTCTCCATTCTCTTAGTATCCTTCACTGCCCTCCACAGCACCTGTCGCTAGTGGAAGGATGTTTGTTTAAGTTGGTTTCCTTGTTATTATCTATTACACTCCACTCAATCATAAGCTCCATCTAAAGCCAGGACACTGCTTGTTTTGCCCACCTCAGTGAACATAACTAGTTGTAAAGTGACTCAATGAATAAATGAATGAATGACAACTCTTTTGCAGGCAGAAAAATGCAACATGATTCTGTTCTGAAGTTCCACGATTCAATGATATAAATAAACTGTAAGACGTCAAGAGGCAGAAAAATAAAAAGGAATTTTCCTGTGGGCAACTCAGGAAATATTTTGGGGGAAAATGTTAGGTAGCATTCCATTAACAGTGATGGTCTCTAAATTTCTATTTAATACAGAAGGAAGGACCTGTCTGTCAGTGTAGACTGCAGGCCCAAAATACCCAGGCACTTCCAACACAAGCAGCACTGAGTGACTCTAGCTTGGGCGGCATGTGACCATGGGGAGCTCTCTGCCAGGCTCTGGTTACCCCTCCTTGAGAAAAGCTATCACTGAACCCATGAAAGCCAGAGAAGAATAACTATACTGAGCAGGCCCCTAACCTATAGGGCTGCTATGAAATATGGATTTGAAAGATTAAGTTATTCCTGACAGCAGAGATGAACAGTCTCAGCAGACGCAGCTGAGCCTGAGACGATATGGATAGGCAATGAAATGTTTACCAAATTACCATGAAACAAGGGGAAATCTCTATGATGGGAAGCAAGCTAATGGAAGAAAATAAGCAGAAATATTTACCACCTAGAGCAGCAAAACTCACGTAAGATGTTTCATACCCTGGAAAACATAAATCACCTCAAGACGGGCTTAGATCCATTACCATTGATCTTCCCTATGAATACGTACGAAAAACAGAATACCTGGGACAAAACTCCTAAGCATTTAGGTTGTTTTTCTACAGTCCTATCAGAAGGATACTGGGGTAGGTGGAGATAATTAAGGGCCATTTCATCAGTGCTTAGGTAAAGACTTGGGTTTGCTTCTGCAGGAGACAGTGACGAGTACTATCATAATTAACATACGCAGGAGGGATGCCAGCCCTCTCAGTTCAGTTTAAGTCATGCCAGAATAGGGCTCAAGACCTAGGACAGTGGGAGAAGGAAGAGGCTAAACGGAACGAGGACGTAGACGCAAACTACCAATCAAATAGTGCCAGGAGCAACAAGTGGTGAAAAGCGAAAAAGAGATCGGGGCGGAACCTCACGCTGACGGCAGGGGAACAGGGCGGAACCTCACGCTGACGGCAGGGGAACAGGGCGGAACGTCACGCTGACGGCAGGGGAACAGGGCGGAACCTCACGCTGACGGCAGGGGAACAGGGCGGAACCTCACGCTGACGGCAGGGGAACAGGGCGGAACGTCACGCTGACGGCAGGGGAACAGGGCGGAACGTCACGCTGACGGCAGGGGAACAGGGCGGAACGTCACGCTGACGGCAGGGGAACAGGGCGGAACCTCACGCTGACGGCAGGGGAACAGGAGAATTACACTTCTGTTTTTATTCACATGACACTGAGAGTGACTGTGTTGACAAATTGGACTGTTCTAAGTGCAACACGATGAAACTTAAAACACTTTGACTTTAAGTCCTTCATGATACTCATCTGGATTTTTACAGGAAGAACGGGGTTCTGCTGAGTAGTACAAAGCACCATGAATAAACCAGATGTAAACCCAAAATGTGTTCTTGCTTCAAGCTGCCTGTGGGGTTTGGCATACACAGGCTACTGGTGGGGCCTCACTTTCCTGATGTATAAAACGAAAACACTGGCACCGTATACTGACAATATCTTTTTCCTCTGTATTTCTGATGCTTTCCTATCCTGGGGTCTTACTAATCTCGAGCCAATGGCTGCCCCAGGCCTGGCTAATACCTAGTGACAGCAAAGAGCGAGCCTTTGCGCGTGTCCTTCCTATGCAAAGCAACCAGCGCTTAGCTCATACCCGTAACCGCCTCCGTTACTGAGCTCATAACACTGCAGGCCAGTACTCCCCTGCCCTAATCACTCCAGAGCAAGGTACCAGACACCCAAGAACAGACCCTACACTCCAGAGCCCACTGCAATTATTCAAACTAGCCAGTCTGAAGCCTGCTTACCTGGTGTTGGCTGTCCCTTCCCATCAAAACCAGTTTTCCTCTGCCCGCTGACTGACCCTGGCTCCTCCTCACTGGCACCCAGTGGCATGGTGTGCTCTTCCCCTTGGATCTTTTGGTAACAAAGTATTTTTTCAACGGCAATTCTCTCCTCACCTATTAGCCTCACCATCCCTGAGTAATAAAATCTACATTTTAAAATACCCAGATGATCACCACAGTTCCATGTAGCTCTAAAATTCCAGTACTTCTGTTCACATGAATAAACACCAAAAAGTTCTATTCCTTTAAAGAAAGAATCAGCAAACACTTTCTAAAAAGTGTCCAGAAGTAAATATTTTACGCTTTGCCAGATACAGAATCTCTGTCTCACATTCATCTCTCTAAGTTTTATAACACTTTAAAAACGTGAGCACCACTCTTACCACCCAGGCCTCACACAAAAACAGGCGGCAAGCCAGCTGACCATATGGGTCACAGTTTGTCAGTCTCTGCTTTGGATGACAAGGGAAAGTTTACAGACCTTAGGAAGTCTTGCAAAACATAAAAAGCTTGACTGAATCCACAGGCAGATTTAAAACCACTCTGCAATGCACAGCTGGGGAATCACTATTTATAAATGTACACAGTCAGCCTGAGTTGTGTCCTTTGAATCTCACACCAAAAAAGCCATCCACTGCTGACCCAGAAATAACTGCTAAGAATTCATGTGACCACAAACTCACATCTATGTTGAAAGCAAACAATGAGAAAATATCACTGTGTTGAAACAACTATCCTGGCTGGAGTCCAACACACACAAACTCAGCAGGTTCAAAAATCAAGAAATGCACTGCAAGGACAACATGTATCTATTCTAAATATGCTTATAAATTGTGGATTTCTCTAGAACCGGACAAGACAACATGAAAAAACACATCCAACTATCCACATGTCCTTTAGAATGAGAGGTGCTATTTTACTAACAGCTTTCAAAGATAGTTAACAACCACTAGCAGGTGAATCAGGAGGAAGCATTTCCACAGGAAAAACAAAATGCTAAACTTCTCAACAGCAAAATAAAACTTTATGCTCAGTACTGTTAATCTCACTGAAAGAATATAAAATACTCTAGCAAAGCCAACCATTAGGACAATTTTAATTTGCTCAGTGTTTTAAATAGTTTACGCTTGCTTTACCCCCTAAAATTCTACTTTGACAAACAGGATGGATGTGTAGCCGATTTAAACAAGTGGCTGAGGGCGTTGGGACATGAGCTATGGTCCACACAAAGAATAAAGAGCCAGTTCAAAACAGATGCCCAAGAGCTCACTCCCCACTAGGGAAACCTTGTAGCTCAGTCTGCAGAGGGCCAGAGAAGAATAAATCAGAAGCCACATATGAGTGACCCTCAGACAGACACAACAGCTTCACAGACTCAGAGACTGACCTGTGTCTCATTATGAGGCTTTCCAATATACACAGGCAGCTTGAGAAGCAGTAAATTATTTCTGAAGAAATCAGTTCATTCTAATAAAGTTGGTGGGATGCAGTGGCTCACACCTGTAATCCCAGCACTTGGAGGCTGCGGCGGGAGGATCACTTGAACCCAGGAGTTTGAGACCAGCCTGGGCAACATAGCAAGATGCCATCTCTACAACAAAATAAATTGAAAAAGTATCTGGGTGTAGCAGCACGCACCTGTGGTCCCAGCTCCTCGGGAGGCTAAGGTAGAAGGATTGCTTGGGCCTGGGAGTTCAAGACTACAGTAAGCTGTGATCACATCAGTGCACACTACAGCCTGGGCAACATTAGAATGAATTCATGACACAGTTACATAGTTATTTAAGTCACTGAGAGTTCATCAAAGGAAATATTTTAGCTGTATAAATTCAGCTAATTGAGGGTAAAAAACTTAAATGGCTTATTTTAACAAGTTTCACAAACATCTCAAACATCTCTGATGATGTTTGATAAATTAAAATACATAAGAACATGGCAAAGCCTAACTTTATTAAGGCATATAATAAATTGAAAGGCAGACTTAAGTGGACTTGTGTATCCTCGATGGCTTGCACTACTGCTTTCCAAAGTCAATTAAAAAAGACCGTCCTGCCTATGCAGTGTTTTTCTGCTACTGAAAAACTTTTTCCCCCAATTTTTTTGTAGGGTCCTGAAGCTCTGGTTTGAATCAATATCACTAGACATTTCTAACTTCTGTCAAAAGAATTACCTCTTCTAGGAACACTCATAGTAATATTCCTTCCTCTAAGAATAATGGAAAGGATGAGGAAAGGGGAGCGGGGGTGGAAAGGGAACACTTAATACTGCATTGTCTATGGACTGGGGGGGGGCACAGAAATATTGATATTTCTTTTATTCCTCTCATTTTCCAGGGCGAGGGAATTTAGGTACAGACGAATGAAGTAACTTGGCCAAAATCATACAGTTAGTTGGGTTAAATTCTTTTAAATGCTACTATCATCAAAAGACACAGCATTAAGAAATCATTACATGTATTAAAATCATTACATTGTTTAATAAAAGCTATTCATAAATCTGTCTCTTCCATTTACTAAGCACCCTTAGGGTAAGAACTTCCTTATCATTTATTTTTGCCATCATTCAGTAGTTGCTAATTAAGATGTTTGATAAATTAATGAATGAAAGAATGAACAAATGAACCAAAAATTAATGAGAAGTCAGCAGAAGACTGGTGAGCGTATGAGCAGAACTACTTTTCACTGAACACTGTATCATTAATTCACTGTACACTGCATCATTAATTCACTGTGAACTTCATTTAAGAGAACCCTAAAATTTCATTCCAATGAACAGCATTTTATGAATCTTTTGTTATAAAACAAATAGCTCTAACAAGCAAACTAAAATAACAATTCTTAGATATAGAACATAAACAATTTTTTTTTTTTTGCAATTCAAAAAAACAGTTAAATTTTGCTCGAAAACAACTCAAAGAAGTTAAAATCTAATTCGTTTGCTAAGGAAGATTTGCTGAAAGCTAATTATCTCTTAATGGAAACAAGATTCTGGAGTGCTGCTTTCACTGAAAGGAATGGTTTGGTGCAACCTACTGTAAAATTAAGGAGAGAAAAGGTCAGAGCTCAGGGGAGTTAACACATCCCTCCGAATAAAACTGCGCCAGCATGGCCAACAATTTCCCTTTCTGCTGTACCTCAAGAATAAACTAGATCCAGGAGGGCGGCCCTGTCTAAAAAACAAAAATCCCAGCCATGTACAATGCAGATTTGATCACGCTCGTCCCTCACTTGAAGGGGAACAATAAATTCCCAGCAGTCATATGACTAAGCTTTGAGGGCTTCTGTCAGCTAAGAATCCTATAAAATAAGAATAAACATATAAAAATAATAATGCTTCACCTGGCATGGGATGGTTTAATGCTCCAATAGTTATTACTGGGTACTCTAAACTCATAACACATACAAACAAAATTACAATGCATACCCTTCAAAGAACGTGATGCTGTTGGATACAATTAATAAGCAAGTTAAATCGGCAACAAAGGGTTCGTGGTTATTTTTACACATTTGGAACTCTATGTGCACAGACAGTCGAGCCACTCTACTCTTGGTATACATCTGTAGTCGAGCATTTTGCCTCCAAACCACTCACACCAAACTGCTGGGGAGGCTCTCTAAGGTGACATTCCCCAGCACGAGGCCTAATGTTCTTTTGGAAACAAACAGAGCATTCACAGAAATTGCCCATATATCAAGCCACAAATAAAAGCAAATAATAAGAAACAGAAATAGAACAAAAAAGATGACCTGATCAGAAAGCAAGAAAACCGGAAATTCACATCAGGGACTGACGCCACCTGAGGGAAGGCAAAGATCACATATGCACGGATTTGATAACAGTTCTGAATTGAGAGGCACTTGTACACAGATGACAGACAGAAAACTGGTACAACTTAGACCGGGGGAAATTTGGCAACATTGCTCAAAGTTACAGATCCTTAGACCAGTGGTTCTCAAACGTGTTTGCATAGTTAACAGCTGGGAAGCGTCTAATTACTGATGCCAGTTCTAGCCCTAGAGATTGTGACTGACTTGGCCTAGGGTACGACCTGGACTTCAAATGTTTTCAAAGTTCCCCAGGTGATACTAACGCACAGACAAGTCTGAAAACTGCTTGCTTAAATACCTTTTGATAAGCAATTCCACTTCTCATTTACGCTACACATATATTCACACATATGATCAATGACCCATTTCATTAAATGTGGCTTTGTTTATAATACCAAAAGATTAGGAAAGAACAAATATTCATCAAAAGGAGACTTGTTAAATCCATATGTAATATTCATAAAATGCAACACTATGTATCTGTTTAAAAGAGTGGCACAGAGAGCATATGAATTACATTTCAAAATAATTTTTAAAAGAGGTGCAGAAATGGTATAGACAGCATGCTACTGTCTATGTGAAAAACAGTACACACACACACAAACACACATACACTCACACACACAAGCACACTCACAAACACAAACACATACAAACACACACACAAACACACTCACAAACACATACACACACACGCACACTCACAAACACACATACACTCACACACTCAAGCACACATACACTCACACACTCAAGCACACTCACAAACACACATACACTCACACACTCAAGCACACTCACAAACACACATACACTCACACACTCAAGCACACTCACAAACACACATACACTCACACACTCAAGCACACTCACAAACACACATACACACACACTCAAGCACACTCACAAACACACAAACACACACACACAAACACACACACATACACTCACACTCAAGCACACTCAAACACACATACAAACACACACATACAAACACACACACAAACACACTCACACATACACTCACACACTCAAGCACACTCACAAACACACATACAAACACACACAAACACACACACAAGCACACTCACACACATACAAACACACACACATACAAACACACACACAAACACACTCACAAACACATACACTCACACACACAAGCACACTCACAAACACACACACAAACACACACACAAACTGGCAACAGTGGCTCTCTCTGGAGGAAGAACTGCTTTTCTCTGTGTACCCTTTCACATACTGAAGTTCCAAACATGTTATGCATTAACTCTGAAAAATAAATGTTTAAAACTAAAATGAAATATAAAATCAATGTGGTCATACTCCCCAAGCAGAATTTTTATGAGGTGACATTCAAAGGGGCACAAGCGAACTTTCTGGAATGACAGAAACCCTCTATATCTTGATTGTGATAGTGGATTACATAACTGTATACCTCAAATGAGTGATTTTACTCCATGTAAATTATATCTCAATAATCCTGTGTTTATTTTTTTTAAAAAAGCTTACATGACACCCAAGGCCCCTCGAACAATGCTGACAGAAATGTAAACTGGTACAACCAACCTGGAAAACTCCTGTACCTTTGTGGCACAGTGTACCTGTCGGATCTGGGTGCGCACACGCCCTCGGACCCTGCGTGAGTACCCAAAGGACACGCGCACAGGGATTCACCACAGAGCATGCAGAGGAATATTTGTGGCTGCACCATTCATGACAGCAGAAACATGCAACAACCCAGCCTTGGTTAAAAGTAAAATGGATTGGGTGACCGTGTGTATTTGTGCAATGGAAAGCCAAGGGATGATTTGGTTTGAAAGGCAGTGTTGCCAAGACCAAGGAAATGTTGGCAAAGGCCATAAGCAGAAAAAGATACACACACATCCTTGACCATGAAGGGGCAGTCATTCTCACTCATGGTAAGAGAAATGCGTGTTAAAATTACTCTGAAATAACTAATTTCACCTGTCACAATGGTATTGTTGCAAAATTTAACCAATTTTGATGGCAAGACATGTAGAGGAGTAAGCATCCCCAGATATCTCCTTTGGAAGTGTAAAACCGTACCCTGCAGGGAAGGCAATTTGGCCATATTAATAAAAAGTTCAATGCATTTCTCCTTTCATACAGCAATACATTTGTAGGAACTGTCCTATAAGATAATGTGTACAAAATTACACATTTTAAGAATATTCATTATTTGCAATTACAGATTAGAAACAAGTCTATTAGACACTAGATAAATTATAATATATGCATGCAATGGAAGATCTCACCAATGTAAAACACAGTGTAGAAGCTCTCTATGTATTGATAAGGAAGCAAATCTAGAAAACAGTTAAGTGAAAAAAGAAAAAAAAAACGAAAGGAAAAAAACATACACAACATGTTAGTTGCATACAAAAGGGAAAAAGGAAGACAGCTGCAGTGATTCATACCTGTAATCCCAGCACTTTGCGAGGCTGAGGCAGGCAGATCACCTGAGGTCAGGAGTTTGAGACCAGCCTGACCAACATGGAGAAACCCCGTCTCTACTAAAAAATACAAAAACAAATTAGCCAGGTGTGCTGGTGCATGCCTGTAACCCCAGCGACTAGGGAGGCTGACGCAGGAGAATCATTTGAACCTGGGAGGCAGAGGTGGTGGTGAGCCAAGATCGCACCATTGCACTCCAGTCTGAGCCACAAGATCGAAACTCTGTCTCAAAAAAAAAAAAAAAAAAAAGGGAGGGGGGAGAAATGAAAAAATACGTGTTCATATTAGCTTGCATTTGGATACATAATAAAAATACTGAGCCATAGGGAATAACAAAAAAGCGGAGGAAAGAACAGGATAAACGGGAAGAAATAAGAATTCTCAGTATCTAGCTTTTTAAAAATATTGTTCTTTGTTCCCCCACTAAAAATTCACTACTCATTCCAAAATTGTGCACTTAAAATCCATCCTTGAACAGTTAGGGAAATAAACAAACTCAGAAGTCTGATTACTTTTTCCTCCTTTAGCCCTTCCTTAAGGTGTATAAATGGACTTTGCAAGTTGCACACATGCTGCTAGGACCCCCCTTTGAAGTGTGGGGGACAATAACTGGTCTTTAACACATTGCCCTTGTCCTCCTTAACCTTGGGAGCCTCAGCCACAACTGACATGAAGCAAGACTTACTTTAATGCTGTTTCTCAGGAAAAGACACACAGAACCCAGAAAGAGATCACAAATAAGACAAAGTTGCATCTAACGGGGAGAGGGGGGTAAATAAGTAATTTCAGTTAACAAAATGATTTAGATATCTTTGCACATCAGTATTCAAACTGTATCTTCTCCTTGAAACGGTTACATAGTGTTCTGCATTATAGCTATATCAGAATTTATGTTTTACTTATATAAAATTGTATAAATTTATAAAATTTTCTCATTTTTAAAATTATTTGCCTTAGTAGAATTTTATTTGTGTATATGTGATTTTTCTCTAGAACAAATCCTTCGAAGTAGAATTGAAGGTTGAAGGCTGTGTACCTTTCACACTTTAATTAAATACAGTGAATAAACGTTAAAAGAGATACACTGTTATTAGTTAGTTACTTGAATGCAAATAAAATGAGATCCCATTTTCATTCATTTGTTTGGCAAAGATGTTGACAAGAGTATGAATAAATATGATATGAAAAGATCTCCAAATCATTTTCATAAGTAAAAAAGCAAATTTCAGGAAAATACACACAGAATGATACTATCTAGGTTTTTTGAAATCAACCACCACAAATTAAATCTATTTATTTCAGTATTTATGTGTGTGTGTGTGTGTATGTGTGTGCATGCACACAGGTATATACACATAAATATATGTATATTCATATATATACACACACATATATACATACAGATAGGGAGGCAGGCAGGCAGGCAGAGAGACAGACAGAGAGAGAGATAAATACATAGATAGACGATAGACAGACAGACAGAATTTGAGCAGCCAGAAAACAATTCAGGAGGACATACACCAAAGTAACAACAACTATGAACACTACTGTGAAGCCGAGGATGTCGGGGATAGAGAAGCCACAGAGATCTCTTGATTTTATGGTTAGAATTTAAAGCAAAAGCATATATTCAAATATAGTTCAATTAAAACAAAAAAAATACAAAAACTACTCCACTAAATTCTGCTTGTCAAG
Organism: Callithrix jacchus; assembly: GCF_049354715.1. NCBI lineage: Eukaryota > Metazoa > Chordata > Mammalia > Primates > Cebidae > Callithrix > Callithrix jacchus. The sequence continues at coordinate 79,446,923 of NC_133518.1, forward strand.
TTTTTTTTTTAAACTAGAGTAAATGGACTTCTAAACCTGCTTTCTAATCACTTTTAAGGTGAAGAGGTTGTACAGAGGCTAAAGAACTGCTCCTACTTCTCCAGGGTTTTCTATTCAATGTGAGGAAATCCAGCTGAATAGAGATGGCGAGAAGGAAAAGGAGTCTTGAGAACATGACGCGTGAATGAGCCCAAGTTAACACTTAAAAACGTGGCTGCAATATGCTCCGTCTAATGGAAGGATAAAACGAGGACGCAGTGTTAGCACTTGATGTCAAAAGTACAGGAAAGAAACAACTATCAGAATTTTTATGCAACTTCTAGAACAGATTCAGTCTTTAGAATTAAATTTCTTTTTTAGGAATGGAGAGTGATGCCTTCTGAGTGATGAATTTGGAAGGCTCATTGCTCAGGCTCTCTGAAAGACTATAGAAACAGTGAAGGAAACACTTTGCTTCCAATCGGCAAAGATAAAAAGGGTATTATTGCAGTGCTCCCCGGAATCTTTTGCAACATGGCTCAGAGAACAGAGGGCAGTATTTGCATGGCATACTTTAGAAATGGATGAGGGAAAGAGGCTCTGGAACCACCACAGCCCAGCGCTGCAATAACCCAAAGACAAGAGCAGCTTGGCACTTGTGACTCGGTCAGGGCATATCTGTGTCCTGACACAGCCACTGGGATGAGTGTTTGAGATATGTACTCATATCCCAAACATAGCCTTTCTTCTTTCCTGGTGACAGCAGTCAGAGTGGCTCACAAGAATGCAGCACTTTCTGTGACCGGACCACAGACCAGAGGAAATGGAGACAGCTGTGGCTATGTGAGTTAGTGCTTTTTTAAAGACCAACCGGTAGCTCTGGTGATGCCCTGCACCTACAGACGGTATTCAAATCCCAGAAGGTCCTCAGACAACACCTGGACACAAAGTCCTCAGACAACACCTGGACAAAAAGTAATTTCCTTGTTTGAAAGCAAAAAGAACCTCTACCTTTCTTCCGCTTCTGTGGGCCCGGGTGTTCTCTAAGACAAGCTATTCTTTACAAGACTAAAAACAGCCTCAGCAACTAGTTCTAAAGAGATGTGGCATCATCATATTCAGTACCTTCAATAAAGGTAAAGCTCTCTACCACTTAAAGAGAAGCACAGCAACTAAATAAAATGGCAACAAATAACAGTCAGTAAACACTACTGACATTTAATAAACTGTTCAGTACAAAATGAGGCACCAATGGACATTTTTAAAGTACATATGTTGTCTTATTTCTTAAAGAGATTATCATTTTAAAGCAGCATGCATTCCACAGTATGACAACTCTAATAAAACTTTAAAATATGAGAAGAGTCAAAACAGCATAAATGACAGATATTACAATTCATGAAACATAAAAAAATGAGATTCTGAAAACTCAAACATTGGTCTTTTGGAATCTCAGCATCTTCAATAACATTTTCAGAATACATAAAATTAATTTTATAGGTGAGACACAAGAAAAAAGAAATGTGAACTTCCAGTACCTGGTAAAAGCTGGGCTGTGTTCTGTCATTGCAACAAGCAGTTTCAGAGCATATGCTGGTACTGGGTCAGGTTCCATGAGAATGTGCTCATACCTGAAACGGTAAAGACATTTTAAAAACACTCAGCAGGAAAAATTATGTCCAACCTGGAATTCTATATCCAGCCAAACTATCAACTTAGCTTGAGACAGAAAGATATTTTACACACTAACAAAGATTTAAGTAATTTACCTCTCGTGTGCCCCTTCTCAGAAAGTTACTGGCAAATGTGCTCTACGGAAATAATAGAATAAACCAAAAATAGAAAGATAGAAGCAAAAACAACTCAGCAGTTTTCTTCACTTAAATGCTACTCTGAAAATAGAAATAATATAGTATACCATAAGGTACAAACATCTGAAAAATATACAGAAACTGAAATAAGCTTATGAGTTAACAGACCTATACAGGTTACTTAACCTCTTAAAGTTTGAAACAACTGCACTTTCCAGTCCTGATCATGATCATCACTAACCTCATAAAACATTGTCCTTGGGAAGATTCAATGAGATAATCCATGTAAAACAATTAGTATTCAGCTGGGCATATAACAAGAGATCAATGAACATTAGGCGTTTGTGTTAAAGGTCTACAAGAACACCCTCACATTCAGAGACTCGCTAGATAATTCACAGGACTCAGCAAGGCCACAATGTAGCACAGCAGTGTAGAAAGGCCGCCTTCTGAATCACATGGGAAAGGATGGGCACAGAGGACTGCAGGATGCCAGGTGCCAGTTTCCTTATATCCTCTGTCTTCCATGAGGGGTCACACTCTTACCCCAGCATAAAAATACAGCACATGTGTGGGATGTTTCTGCCCAAGGAAGTCTACTGGGTACTCAATGGCCAAAGTTTTTATAAGGGGCGGGTCATGTAGGCAGCCTTGATCTAAAATGTATCAAAATTCCAGATTCCCAGAAGGAAAGCAGCTGTTTTCAGGATAAACCATTCTGTTTGCTCAAACAGTCGAGGCGCAGTGAACTACCCTTACCAGCTAAGTGTTAACTGGGTGCGCTCCAACAGCCAAGTTCCTAGATGTCTAGCCAATTACGATTTTGCTTACAAAATTTTTGTGGTTTTTTTTTTTTTTTGGATTGGAGGTTTCAGTGGGACGGGAGAATCACAAGGAATCAGGTGTTCAGAGGAATGTATTGAGTAGAGGTGAGGAACTAGGATGTTGAAAAGTAAAAAAAGGAGAGAAGGAGAGGAAGAAAGAGGAAGAAAAAGAGGGAGAGAGAACAGGAATATTGCTTCATTCTAAAAATGGGTATTAATAATGGCCAATCAATATTTTGTGTATTTGCAATGGAGAACTCTATAAATATTTATTGAGTTTACTTGTTGCAGATCTGAGTTGAAGTCCTGGATATCCTTATTAATTTTCTGTCTCGTTGAGTCTAAATCTCGTTATGGGTCTTATGTATCTGGGTATTAAGATCTCTTACCGTAAATTTTTTGTAAACAAAAAATTTTTCTGGATAGCAGTATCAGGCCTGCTATGTTAACTCTTTTCTGCACAGCAATTATTATTATTAATACTTGAAAACCTAAATTTATTACCAAAGAGAATAAAACTCAAAATGTCTTCATCAAAATTTCCACAACAAAATTCTCCCATGCTTGTTTTCCAATGTGATTTGCTAGGCAGAGGCTAGTCTATGTGCTATGTCTTACCTATTGAGGTTCACAGTCCAGTATACAGCGCTGTATAAACAAGCATCAAACGAGCAAACCAACAAACTAACCAATGTTATGATTTAATTCTCTGGAATAGTCAACTACTAAAAAGAGAGAAAAATACCTCTAAAATTCCTAACTGGATATTTAAAAATCTGTGATATAAAACAGACGCTTTTCATCTAGAGAATAGGGTCCCAGGCTGACTCAGAGCTTATTTACTCTCATTTTGGAAATAATTGTACAACAAGCCTAATTATATAGCCTGTATGCAAATGTATATATTTGTTACTCAGGAGGCTCAGGCAGAGGACTGCTTGAGTCCAGCCTTCTAAGGCTGCAGTGAGCTATGATGGCGCCCCTCCATTTCAGCCTAGGTGAGAGAGCAAGACCCTGTCTCTTAAAAGAAAAAAAAAAAGACAAAAAAAAACCTGTGAAACATTACTGACTGAAATCAAAGTGTCCTGAGACTGTTTGAGGTTATCTAACCTTGAAACAGGAGGGAAGAATAAAGCTTGTACTACTAGCTTGTGCATAAGAATTTTCCCAAAGAACATTGTTCTGTTTTCCTCCTGTTGGAAAAAATGAAGGGCAAAATTCATAATGGGCATGTTTGGAATACACATATTGAATATATTTTAGTTTAACCAAATGACAGTTTTGTAATTGTGAGCAAGATCTAGCCAAAGGTAGGCTGTGATTTATTTTGTCTTTGAAAGCACAGCTAAGCTGATAGTAATTGAGTCCTGCACTCCTTTGAATGCAGCTTAGCAGAAAAAAGTACACAGTGATGAGCCCTGACTCTTGAAATGGCCTCAGAGAAGGCTGACCAGTGAAGAGCTGGCCCATTTTGATGGACAGGGGCTGGAGAGGAGCACTCCACGAGCCCCGAGGCTGGCCACAGATTAAGATCACTGTTGACATCACAGTGCCCAGTGCAGACAGCATTCCTGAACCTCACACTTCTACCTCTAGGATCTAATCTAAACAAGATGTCTTTGCTAGAAGCCAAAGCAGCAGAGGTCCAGGCAGGAAAGGCCATTCACACTAAATTCACATCCATCCCGAAGAAGAGAAAATCCCTTTTAAAAAAATCACATTTTCGGGACCTAAGTCAACAAGCTGAAGGTGAGAGAGTCCTCAACTCTCCATTCCTCATTACCAGTTCTATAATTAATAAATCCCTGTCTTGTCAAGTGCCTGTTATAAACAAGACCCAATTAGGTCAGCTGGGAGAAAACGGAAACTGGCTAAGTCACTCTGGATTACCACGAGAAGATATTCTGAGGGACGTGAACAAACCATTGGTCAAGTAAAGGAAAGTGTCTCCTTCTTGAATAAATGAAGAAGTCCATTCTGCAGGGATTCAGCCAGAGACTCAAATTTACATCTCAATGAGTGTGCTGAGAATGTGGGGGGGGGGGTCCCAGAATATTCCACACACTTGAGGGTGAAATAGAATGAGGAAGATTCTGCTAAATAAAAAGCTAGAAAACAGTATCAAACCACAGTAATTATTACATACAGGGTGGACTAAAGAATACACACACAGTCACGTGCCACGGAACAACATTTTTGGCCGATGACAGATGGCATATACAACAGTAGTCATATAAAAATGTTTTCTATACCTTTTCTATGTCTGGATACATAAATTCTTACCGTTGTGTTACAGTTGCCTGCAGTATTCAGCGCAGTAACATGCTGCGTAGGTTTGCAGCCTGCGAGCAACAGGCTATACCACATAGCCTCGGTGTGTGGTGGGCTCTGCCACCTACGTTTGTGTATGGTAACCTCCATGATGTCTGCACAATAATAAAACCGCCTAAGGGTGCATTTCTCAGAACATATTCCTAAGTGACGCGTGACTGTGTCAAAAGGAAAGAAAGGTAACACCTAAGACTGAACAGGAAGAAGTAAATTTAGAAAGGGAGTTACACTGGTCAGACCGTATCTCAAGGAAATGTATATATAATAAATTAAAATTTTAAGTTAAAAATTTTGACTTCATTAGAATACTGAAAATGAGTAAATATTCACATATCATTGGGTAAAAAGGCCTCTTCAGCATAACAAATGTAAAATGAATGAGAAAAATATTTATAACTTTAAAGTTTTTAAAAGTTAAATATTTCTGAATGGCAAAACCACCATAAACAAATCAAATGAGGAAAAGATTATTTGCAGAATGTGGGTGAAACAAAAAAGTTAATGTTCCTACTATATAAAGAGCTACTGCAAATCAATAAACCTACCACAGAAAAACAGACAAAATTCACCAAAGAAGAAAATAAATGGCCAAGAAGCATGGGGAAGACATGATCTACTTCATCACCATCTGGAGGGACACAAAGCAGAGTCAACGCAGGTACAATAAAATGGGCAGTTTCATAAAAGGAAGCTGGTAATATAAGGGCGCATCCTGTTTGGAAAAAAAAACAGCAGAATGTATTAAATACCTTTAAAATGCATATGATTTTAGGGGTTAGGGAGAGAGCACTGCTCCCTTTGTTGCCCAGGTTGCAGTGCGGTGGCAAGATCCTGGCTCACTGCAGCCTCGATTTTCCGAGCTCAAAGGATCCTCTCACCTCAGCCCAGCTCCCTTCCCACTCCCACCCCAAAGTAGCTGACACCACAGACACATGTGACCACACCCATCTAATTGTTTTATTTCTTGTAGAGACAAGGTCTCACTATGTTGCCCAGGCTGGTCTCGAACTCCTAGACTATAGTGGCCCTCCCACGTTGGTCTCTCAAATGCTGGGACTACAGCAGTGAGCCATGGCACCTGGCCAAAATGTATATAAACTTTTACACAGAAATTTTACTCCTAGAGATTCTATAAAAAGAAACAAGAATGTGTCCAAGGATGTAGCCATAAAAAATGGTATTTGAAGCATTATATATAATGTAAAATATGGAGAACTCCTAAATGTTTAGTGATTGGGAATTGTTTAAATGATTTTTAGTACACTTATAAATGTAGGTATACATAATTTCATTATGAGACAGCCAATTATATAGTATTACATAAATATAGATATAGTGACAGACACAGATAGTAATAATACAATGTCCATGAATAGGGGGGACAGACAGGTTCCAAACAGAGAATTTCGGAAAGTACTGGGCAAATCTGACCAGGAATATGAAGGAACCATAGAATGGAGCAGGAATATATTAACTTAAAATGGTAGACAAGAAGCAAAACACTGAGAGTCTTGAATATTTGGGTAAATACTGTTAATGTGTTCTACAATCTTTAGGTTAAAATGTTTCTAAGCAAGGGAAGGATTTGAGGAAGAAAGAATTTGAGGAAGATTTAAAATGCAAATCTAAAAGAATGAGACATGGATCTGAGGCTTGAAGAGTTTACAGAGATGTGTGTGGAAAGAGATATTCTGGGTTTAGGTATAGAGCTGGTTGCCAAACAGCAAGGACCCTGAGGTAAAATCTAACTAATGAGAAGGTCCAGGACATTCCTCTAGACTGCTACAAGAAAGGGGTAGATGGCTGATGCTTTTTGGCATTTTCTGTACAGTCTCTTTGAAAATGTGAACTAGGTGACATCGTTAGTCAACTCCAAAACTATGGGGATTCAGTCAGGGTGCTGGCAAAAATATTAAGGGAAAAATATGAAAGAAAGTTAGAGAATGTAGACTCAAACCCTTTTGGAAAACCTAAGGGTTTTTTCTATAGTTCATGGCTGAAGTCAGCCTTCTCCCCATAGTTAAATAAATTAGAGTAGAAACAAAGGAATGTGGGGAGTTTATCTAACTAACTTGTTTACTCATGTGGTCTTAAAACTAACCTTTGAGCCAGATGGCCCTCTCCGGGTGAGGTGGACCAGGGAAATTACCCTCTGATGGTGTTTGCTTTGGGCTCAGAACCTGGCCTTTAATCTTTCTCTAGAAGCGTGCTGACTTAGAGCCTCTGTTGTTAAATCTTTACTGAATAAATGCGAAGAGGGCCAACTAGTCAGGGTTGTGTAGCTGCAATCTCTGTGAGTGGCTCATGAACACTTGTTCACTGGAAATTTGTGTCTGAGTGCATTTATCACCTGTCACACAGCTGAGGTCTGTGGGACAGACCCTGGCACAAAACTTTATAAAATGAAATTAAGTACAAGTCAAACAATAGTTAACTTCAGGACTTTCCAGTCTTGTGATTTTTATGTGATTTGAGCTCTGTGATTCTCTGGTGTTCTGCATGGATACACAGACAAAAGTACATCAATAGTTAAATAGATACATAAAGAAATAGTGAAATGGACAGTCTGGTGGGAAAACCTATATATATTCATATAGGTATGTATATACACACACATACTTTTTTAAGTAAAAGAAAGGTAGGTACTTCAAATAAGTGTTAAATATAATTGCACACAGTAAACCCTACTCTCTTCTGGGTTGTCTCTTCAATTAGATCAACAGCAAATTTTCATTATGAAAGCCTAAAACAGATAAAAGAAATGACTTCAATAAAGCAACACCCAAGATTTACAAAACATATCCAAAGAAATGAAGTGGTATAATTATCCTGATTGAGAAGGAGCAAATAACATTTAACTTTATGTTCTATTACCTACCACAACTCTCAAACTATCCCAATTTACATTTCAGTAGTTTGTATCCACAAGAAGGAGATCACTGTACCTAAATGTGCCAATTTCAGCACAGACTCAAAACATTATACAATAAGTAAAGAAGGTAGAATATTATGATGCTTTTGATGCAAAAATATCTGAAGTTAAATTTTATCTACAAAAGATTTATCAAAGGTGAAAACATCCTGTGCTCATAGATCGAAGAATTAATATCATTAAAATGACCATACTGTCCAAAGCAATCTACAGATACAATAAAATCTCTATGAAAATACCAAGGACATGTTTTACAGAAATAGAAAAAGAATCAAAACATTCATATGGAATGACAACAACAGAAAAGGCCGGAAGAGTCAAAGAAATCCTGAGCAAAGAGAACAAATCTAGAAGCATCACACTACCTAACTTCAAAATATGTTACAAGGCTATAGTAACCAAAACATCATGGTATTAGTATAAAAAGACACACAGACCAATGGAAGAGAATAGAGAACTAAGAAATAAATCAACACATTTGTAGCCAATTAAGCTTCAACAAAGCCATGTATACTTGGAAAAGGACACTCTCTTCAACAAATGGTGCTGAAAAAAACTGGATAACCAAATGCAGAAGAATAAAACTGGATCTCTCTCTCATCATATATATCATAATAGATTAAAGATGTAAGACCTGAAACTATAATATTGCTAAAAGAAAACACAGGGAAAACTCTTCAGGACATTGGTCTTGGCAGAGAATTTATAGCTAAGACATTAAAAGCACAGACCACATAAACAAAAATAGACAAATGGGATTATATTAAACTTAAAAGCTTCTGTGCAGCAAAATAAAGTCAACAGAGTAAAGAGACAATCTGTTTAATGGGAGAAAATATTTGCAAACTACACAACCAAGAGGGGAACTAATATCCAGACTATATAAGGAACTCAACTTAGCAGTGAAAAACGATAATAACAATAATCCCATTTAAAAGTGGGCAACAGTCATAAACATTTCTTAAAAGAAGGCATACAAATGGCCAAAAGGCACATGAAGAAAAGCTCAATATCAAATCATCAGGGAAATGCAAGTCAAAACCACAATGAGATATCATCTTACGACAATTAAAATGGCTGTTATTAAAAAGACTAAACAGAAGAGATGTTGGCAAAGACTAAGAAAGAGGAATTCTTCTGTATTTTTGTTAAGATGTAATACGGCCATTATGAAAAACAGTATGGAGAATTCTTAAAAAACTCAAAACAGAACTACCACATGATCCAGCAATCCCACTACTAGGTATTTATCCAAAGGAAAATAAATAAACATATCAAAGAAACACATGCACTCCCATGTTCCTTGCAGCACTATTCACAACAGCAAAGATCAGGAATCAACCTAGCGTCCCTCAACAAATATGGTATACACACACAATGGAACACTATTCAACCATAAAAAAGAAAGAAATCATGTATTTTGCAGCAACATGGATGGAAATAAATGTCATTATATTAAGTAAGTAAAATAAGCCAGGCAGTAACAGACAAATACCACTTGCTCTTATATGTGGGAGCCAAGAAAGTTTATCTAATAGAATTAGAGGGTGAAATGATACATTCCAGGGACTAGGGAGGATGTCTAGGTAGAGTGGAAAATGAAGAGAAGTTGGTTAATGAGTACAAACATGCAGTTAATTAGAAGGAATAAATTCTACTCTTTGATAGAGAAGTACAGTGACTGTAGTTAAAAGTGTATTGTACTTTTTAAAAAGCTGAAAGAGAGGACTTAAAATGTACCCACACATAGAAATGCTAAATACCTGGGTGGTAAGATACCCCAAATACTCTGACTTAATCATTGCACACTCCATGCATGTAACAAAACTTCATATGCACCCAAAGTATATATAAATATAATGTCTCCAAAATTTTTATTTTTTGAGACAGGATCTCATTCTGTCACCAAGGCTGAAGTACAGGGGCATGATAATTGTTCACTGCAGCCTTGAATTTCCTGGGCTTAAGTGATCCTCCTATCTCAGCCTCCCATGTAACTGGACTATAGGCACAGAACACCACGTCCAGCTAATCTTTTCTAATTTTTTGGAGAGATAGAGCATCACTATGTTTCCCAAGCTAGTTTCAAACCCCTGGCCTCAATCAATCTGCCTGCCCTGGCCTATCAAAGTGCTGGGATTACACATATGAGCCACCATACCCAGCAATAACTTTTTTTTATATAGTACAGGAGTATAAAAACGCCATTTCTTTTACTATTACTATACATTAAGTTTTGGGCTATATGTACAGAATGTGCAGGTTTGTTACACAGATAAAAATGTGGCACAGTGGTCTGTTGCACCCATCAACCTATCAACATTAGGCATTTCTCCTAATGCTATCCCTCTCCTAGCTCCCCCACCCTCCAACAGGTCTCAGTGTGTGATGTTCCCCTCCTTGTGTCCATGTGTTCTCATTGTTCAACTCCAATTTATGAGTGAGAACATGCAGTGTTTGGTCATCTGTTCCTGTGTAGTTTCCTGAGAATGATGGTTTCCAGTTTCATGTCCCTGTAAAGGACATGAACTCATCCTTTTTAAGGCTGCATAGTATTCCATGGTGTATATGTGCCACATTTTCTTTATCCAGTCCATCACTGATGGGCATTTAGGTTGGTTCCAAGTCTCTGCTATTGTGAACAGTGCTGCATATGTGTGCATGTATCTTTATAGAATTATTTATAGTCCTTTGCATATACACCCAGTAATGGGATTGCTGGGTCAAATGATATTTCTGCTTCTAGATCCTTGAGGAATCACCACACTGTCTTCCACAATGGTTGAAGTAATTTGCACTCCCATCAATAGTGTAAAAGTGTTCCTATTTCTCCACATCCTCTCCAGCATCTGTCTCCTGACTTTTTAATGATTGCCATTCTAACTGGCATAAGATGGTATCTCATTGTGGTTTTGATTTGCGTTTCTCTAATGACCAGTGATGATGAGCCTTTTTTCATATGTTAGTTGGCTATATAAATGTCTTCTTTAGAGAAGTGTCTGTTCATATCCTTTCTCCACTTTTTATTGGGTTTGTTTTTGTCTTGCAAATTTAAGTTCCTTGTAGATTCTAGATATTAGTTCTTTGTCAGATGGACAGATTGGAAAAATTTTCTCCCATTCTGTAGCTTGCCTGTTCACTCTGATGATAGTTTCTTTTGCAGTGTGGAAGCTCTTCAGTTTAATTAGATATTGTTTGTCAATTTCGGCTTTTGATGCCATTGCTTTTGGTGTTTTAGTCATGACGTATTTGTCCATGCCTATGTCCTGAATGGTTATTGCCTAGGTTTTCTTCTAGGGTTTTTATGGTTTTAGGTCATAAGTTTAAGTCTTTAATCCATCTTGAGTTAATTTTTGCATAAGGTGTAAGGAAGAAGTCCAGTTTAAGTTTTCTGCATATGGCTAGCCAGTTTTCACAACACCATTTATTAAACTTTCCCTATTGCTTGTTTTGTCAGGTCTGTCAGAGATCAGATGGTTGTAGATGTGTAGTGCTATTTCTGAAGCCTCTGTTCTGATCCACTGGTCTATATATCTATTTTGGTACCAGTACCATGCTATTTTGGTTACTGTGGCCTTGTAGTATAGTTTCAAGTCAGGTAGTATGATGCCTCCAGCTTTGTTTTGCTTAGAATTCTCTTGCTATGTGGGCTTTTTTGGTTCCATATGAAATTTAAAGTAGTTTTTTCTAAGTCTGTGAAGAAAGTCAATGGTAGCTTGATGGGAATAGCATTGAATCTATAAATTACTTTGGGCAGTATGGCCATTTTCATGATATTGATTCCTCCTAACCATGAGCATGGAATATTTTTCCATCTGTTTGTGTCCTCTCTGATTTCCTTGAACAGTGGTTTGTCCTCTCTGATTTCCTTGAAGAGGTCCCTCACATCGCTTATAAGTTGTATTCCTAGGTATTTTATTCTCTTTGTAGCAATTGTGAATGGGAGTTCATTCATGATTTGGCTCTCTGTTTTATCTATTATTGGTGTATAGGAATGCTTGTTATTTTCTTCACATTGATTTTATATCCTGAGACTTAGTTGAAGTTGCTTATCAGCGTAAGAACTTTGAGCTGAGACGACAGGGTTTTATAAATATACAATCATGTCATCTGCAAACAGAGACAATTTGACTTCCTCTCTTCCTATTTAAAAACCCCTTATTTCTTTCTCTTGCCCCATTGCCTGGTCCAGACCTTCCAATCGTATATTGAATAGGAATGGTGAAAGAGGGTATCCTGGCCTTGTGCCAGTTTTCAAAAGAAATGCTTCCAGCTTTCACCCACTCAGTATGATGTTGGCTGGATGTGAAATTCTGGGTTGAAAATTCTTTAAGAATGTTGAATGCTGGCCCCCACTCTCTTCTGGCCTGTAGCATTTTTGCAGAAAGATCTGCTGTTAGTCTGATGAGCTTCCATTTGTGGGTAACCCGACCTTTCTCTCTGGTTGCCCTTAACATTTTTTTCCTTCATTTCAACCTTGATGAATCTGACAATTATGTGTGTTGGAATTGCTCTTCTCGAGGAGTATCTTTGTGGTGTTCTCTTTACTTCCTGAATTTGAATGTTAGCCTGACTTGCTAGGGGAAGTTCTCCTGGATAATACTCCGAAAAGTATTTTCCAACTTGGTTCCATTCTCCCTGTCTCTTTCAGGTACACCAGTCAAATGCAGATTTGGTCTTTTCACATAGTCCCATATTTTTTGAAGGCTTTGTTAGTTTCTTTTCACTCTTTTTTTCTCTAACCTTGTCTTTTCACTTTATTTCATTAATATTTATCTTCATTCTCTTGAAGATAAATTGATGATTTATCTTCATTCTCTGATATCCTTTCTTCCACTTGATCAGTTTGGCTGTTGATAGTTGTGTATGTTTCACGAAGTTCTCGTGCTGTGTTTTTCAGTTCCATAAAGTCGTTTATGTTCTTCTCTAAACTGGTTATTCTAGTTAGCAATGCTCCTTTTAGCTCAGAGGAGTTTGTTATTACCCACCTCTGCCAGTTCTGTCAATTCATCAAACTCATTCCCTGTCCAGTTTTGTTCACTTGCTGGCGAGGAGCTGTGATCCTTTGGAGAAGAGGCGTTCTGGTTTTTGAAATTTTCAGACTTTTTGTGGCTTTTCCCTCATCTTCGTGGATTTTTCTTGGTCTTTGATGGTCTTTGATGTTGGTGACCTTCTAATGGGGTTTCTGTGTGGACATCCTTTTTGTTGATGTTGATGCTGTTTCTTTCTGTTTGTTAGTTTTCCTTCTAATGAGCCCCTCTGCTGCAGGTCTGTTGGAGTTTACTGGAGGTCCACTCCAGACCCTGTTTGCCTGGGTATCACCAGCAGAGGCTGCAGAACAGCAAAGATTGCTGCCTGTTCCTTCCTCTGGAAGCTTCATCCCAGAGGAGCACCTGCCAGATGCCAGTCAGAGCCCTCTTGTATGTTGACCCCTGCTGGGAGGCGTCTCCCAGTCAGGAGGCATGGGGTCAGGGACCCACGTGAGGAGGTAGTCTGTCCCTTCACAAAGCTCGAGTGCTGTACGATGAGATCCACTGCTCTCTTCAGAGCCGGCAGGCAGGAAACATTTAAGTCTGCTGAAGCTGCTTCCACAGCTGCCCCTTCCCCCAGGTGCTCTGTCCCAGGGAGATGAGAGTTTTATCTGTAAGCCCCTGACTGGGGCAGCTGCCTTTCTTTCACGATGTCCTGCCCAGAGAAGAGGAATCTAGAGAGGAGTCTGGCTACAGCGGCTTTGCTGAGCTGTGGTGGGCTCTACCCCAAAACATTTTTTTAATTAAAACAAATTATCTAAGGAAAGAACAGAAATGAAATACTCCTTTGTATTAGAATTCCTATCAAAGATGGTCAGGTTTATACCTATTTTCACACAGATTGCTTACGGCTAAGGGAGACAAAGCAGCAATGCAGAATCATCCACTCGTGACGTTTACGGGACGTTCTTCCTACAGCAGCTAAATAAGCCTACAGTGTGTTGCTGCTAATAGAATCCACCTACAAATTCCAATTCCTAAAAGGAAATGTCATTTTAATTTGTAAGGAATCATTCTTTCTCGGATTCCAAAAAACAAAGCCTGAATAATTTATGAAGCTACTATGGCCCTGATGATTTTACAAGTCACAAGAGAATTACAAAAAAGAAGGGCTGTACTCATTTTCCCTGGGAGAGAAATGTTGAATGCCATACTGTCAAAAAAATGCTGCAAGCACATTTACATCAGCATCATCTCTTTTCAATGCAAACACGCAAAGCTAAAAAATATACATCTAAAACTAAAATGTATGTTGGCAAAATGGTTCCCGTCTACCAAAGGCAAATTGCGTGGCAAATGTTTCCCACAACTTGTGACATCACTTAAGCCTTGCCTGACTATGCTATTCAAAACAGCCAGCCTCCCCCATTCCCCTTCCCAACACTCACTCTTGCCTCATAATGGTTCATAGTTTTCTTTACAGTACTCACAATTAGCTGAAGTCATCCCACATATTCATCTCTTCACTGCTTTGTCTTGCTCACAGGAATGTAGGCTCACTGAGGGGCGGGGATTCACTCTTGTGAACCATTGCATCCCCAGTGCCTGGCACACGGAAGTCACTTAATATGTATTTATGGAATTAATTAATATAAAAAAAGGAGGCAGGGAGGAAGACTGGAACGGTCTTAAAGGGCATATGCACAATCCCACCATACAGTATTAATACAAATTAGATTTGCATTCGTGAGAGTATTGAAATTGCCACCACCCAAGAAAAAGCAATGGTGTTTCCTCAGTGAAAAATCTAGTCCCATGCACATTTAAATACTAAAAGAGAAATGTCCTCACCTTATGTAACAAGTCTCTGGAAAAAAAAGTCCAAATAGTCAGCAGAAGACTACTTTTAGTACTCAGATTTCATTGATAATGACTTTGATATTAAACTCCTGAGAGGTGCTGATTTTAATTAATAAGGTCAATTTGGGCTTAAGTTCCATTAAATACTGCCTTGTCTCTTCTGCATAAGCCTTTAAAATTAAATCTTGTCTCTCAGCTGAATATAAATCATGGGGTAGTTTTCTGAGTATATGTGGTATCTTTCCTCCCAGAAGAGAAAAAAATCTATGCTCATTAATCACACAGATAACTCAGTTATGACACTGGCATTCCAACCGTATTAAAGAAAGGAAGGTAACTGACTGGAGAGGGTGAGGGCACACACACTGAGTTAAGGGCAAGGTCAAGATTTGAATCCAAACAAAGAGCCACAAGATAAAGATGACCATGCCCAGTATCACCAACTTAATAAGCACAGAGTTTCCTCAAGCTGGTGGCAAAATGTGAAGTCAGCGTCCAAGTATGTCAAGAATTTGACACACCGTTTCCAGCTTGTGGATGGAGGGACTCTGTAAGAAGAAATACAGGCAGCACAGATATGGGTACTCTAATCCTACAAATGCACCATGGGTTGAATAATTGCCCCCAAAAAGGTATGTTCGAGTTATAACACCCAAAACACATCAATGTGACCTTATTTAGAAAAAGGGTTTCTGAAGATGTAGTTAAAAACTCAAGATGAGATCATCCTGGGTTAGGCTGGGTGCTGTGGCTCACACCTGTAATCTCAACACTGGGAGGCAGAGGTGGGCAGATCACTGAGGTCAGGAGCTGGAGACCAGCCTGGTTGACATGGTGAAAGTCTGTCTCTACTAAAAATACAAAAATTAGCTGGGTGTGGTGGCACCACACTTGCAGTCCCAGCTACTTGGGAAGCTGAGGCAGAAGAATCGCTTGAACCCAAGAAATGGAGTTATAGTGAGCCAAGATTGCACCACTGCACTCCAGTGGGAGACTCCATCTCAAAACAAAACACAAAGAAAAAGATCATTCTGGATTTAAGATGGGCCCTAAATCTAAATCCAGTGACAGTGTACCCATAAGAGAAAGGCAGCGGAAAATTTAAGGCAGGGGCCCAAGGGAGAAAGCCACATGAAAGCAGAAGCACAGATCAGACTGACCCACCACAAACCAAGCATCGCTGGAGGACACCAGAGGCACAGAACGGATTCTCCCTCAGAGCCGCCCAAAGGAACCACCGCCACCAATGCCTTGATTTCAGACTTCTGGCTTCCCGAACTGTTACAGAATGAATTCCTTCTACTTCAAGATAGTTGGTTTATATAACTTGTTATAGGAGCACCAAGAAACTAATAAAAACAAGAAGCTGAATTCTGTCCACAACCTAAATGAGCCTGGAAGCAGATTTCTCTCCAGAGACATTAAAGGAGGACCCAGCCCAGGGGATGCCTTGATTTCAGCTATGTGAGAACCTGAGCAAGAACCCAGGGACAGTGTGGCAGACTTCTGACCTTGGAGCTGTGACCGAATAAATGGGCATTGACTTGAGTCACTAAGTTCATGGTAATTTGTTATGTGTCAACAGAAAGCTAAGCAAATATTTAGAGTTTAATTTTCTTGTATTATATTAATACTTAGAACCTAAAGTTATATAAAGTTTTGATGGTGAGTATCCTTTTCTTTTCCTGACCTTAGTGAAAACGTCCTTAACTAAGCAATACTTCTAAAATGGTGACGGAAGGAGCACTAGAATTCTGAAAGATGTCAGTGGGTAGGTCATAGGAAATAGCATCCTCAGGGCACAGAATGCTGAGAAAGCCTGAGCTTTAGGAAGTGTGAATTGTAAAACTCAAAACCAAATCGGTTTCAGAAAGAACACGTTCCCTCCAGATTTACTAACATTATACAGGCGCAGAGCTTAATAAAGGTGGCTTCAAGATAAAATTAGTATTTCAGTAAACATTTTTACATACATGACTTACACACTTCTTCAGTTAAAGAAAAACAAAAACTTCTGAAATTCTTAGAGCTGTCAGAGAGTAAGTTCTGTGGAAAGGCAAAGGCTATCCTGATGTTGGTCATTAATGTTTCCAGCAATTAGGAACATGCCTGTGAAATCAGATGCGTTTAGTATCAGGTTGTAAATGAGCTGATGAAGAGAGAAAATACTGTCTCTCCAGCTTATTTCAGCTGACTCTCAATGTGCAGGTTTCTGCAGGAAACAAACTAGCCTGCTTCCTGCCCAGTATGCTGCCTCTTCCATAGCTTTGCTTATCCCCTTCTTGTCTGGGGTACCTGCTCCCCTTTTCTTTTGAGACAGGGTCTCACTCTGTAGCCCAGGCTGAAGTGGTGCTGTCACAGCTCACTGCAGCCTTGACCTTCCTGGGCTCAGGTGATCCTTCCACCTCAGCCTCCTGAGTAGCTGAGACTACAGGCGTGCGCCACCATGCCTAGATAATTTTTGTATTTTTTTTCTAGAGATGGGGTTTCGCCACATTGCCCAGGCTAGTCTCAACTCCTGGGCTCAAGTGATCCACCCACCTGGGCCCCCCAAAGTGCTGGGATTACAGGCCCAAGCCAGTGCGCCCACCAGCCCTATTTGTTTCCTCTCCAGCCACACTCAGGTTTCAAAGTCTAACTCAAATACTATCTCTTTACAAATGGTATTATAATCCACATGTGACAGGCTGTAAGCAAATACTCTGAAGTTCATTCTTTAGAAAGCATGCACACTGAGAAAGGGTAATGATTTTTCAAAATTAATGCATCAATTTAAATAGTAATGAGTTCATTGACAGTATTTTGATAGACATTGTGATGGTTAACCTGATGCGTCAAGTTACTCACTAAGTAGGGTACCCAGACATTTGGGCAGGCATCACTCTGGGTGTGGCTGTGACGGTGTTTCCGGATGACAGTAACGTTTGAATCAGTAAACTCAGGGAAGCAGACGGCCCTTCCTAACAGGGGTGGATCTCATCCAATCAATCAAAGACCTGAATAGAGCAAAAAGACTAAGAGGGAACCCCTCGTGCCTGCCTGCCTTGAACTGGGACAGAGGTCTCCTGTGCCTTTTAACTGGAGCAGAAACGCCGGCTCCTCTTCAGCCTTGAGCCCGCCAGCTTTCAGAAAGCAACGACGCCACCACAGGCTCTACTTTTGATTCCTGCTCTGCATTTGTGTTTATGGTTTTCTTATGCATTCTTTGGCAATATTCTGCAGTTAAGTCTGTTTTTAGCATGTAATTTTGTCTGTCTCCAGCTTGTCAACCGCAGACCTTGGGACCTCTCAGCCTCTGTGACATGCAAGCCGATTTCTTAAAACAAATCTTTATTTCATGTATGTGTGTGTGCGTGTACACACACACACACACACACACACACACACACAGAGCTCCTATTGGCTCTGTTTCTCTGGAGAGCCATCATATTGAGATTTGTTCTTACAACTGAGCTTTTGTTCCTATTACACAGCAGTTGTGATAAGCACCTGGCACGTGGGTATTACATGGTACTTAACAAGATTAAATTATTGCCCTTCCTGAGATTGTTTCCTGAAGTATTAGAAAAGACATCCACCCTTTCTCTAGGATTACCCTCTCTGCCAGGAACCATTTAACTACCACGTGGCTGAGAACAGGAGTCTATCTGAGAACAAAGCAGAGAAGATGTAGGCAGAGCAAAGAGATGGAAAGAAAGACGTATCCATGGAGTATCACAGACAGAAATCAAGCCCCTAAATCCAGCTGTTTACACAAGTCTTTGACCTCTCAGTCATGTGAGCAAACAAATTATCTTGTAAGTTAATTTGAATTGGGTGTTATTTGCAAATAAAGTGCTGACTAATGAAACACCTCCCTGTGCAAGCTGGGGTCCCTATCGTACATGTGCATGAAAAGCGTGTCCCCTTGGCTTTATCAAAAGTATCGTTTAAGGTCAAAAGAGGGTGAAACCTTTAACAAAAGAAAAACACGAACACCAATGTGTCTACTTGCTAAACTGAAGTGGGCGCCATACGGTTCCCATGGACTCTAGTGACTTCTTCATTCTTAAGCTATTATGTTCACATACTCAGTGGAGAACATGGACTTTCCATTTTTAGTATTTCTAAACTTATTCTTACCAAGAGGTACCTTCAAAGATCAAACTCCTTGCCAAGGTTCTAGTTTTCCAGAGTCAAAGAAGTTAAACGAATGTGTTACTTATATTTCCTTTACAATTTTTTTTACATTTCTTCTATTAGCCCTTACTATATATGCCAGGAAGGCACGATAAACATTATCTATTTTAATGGCCAATTCATTTCTATGAAGTATGTACCATTACTATTATTGTTCTATTATGATCTTCACTTTAAAGATGAACATGAGATTAAAATAATGAGCCTGGTAATAATAGTGACAGTACTAAACACTTGTCAACAGGGTACCATTTGCCATACGCTGTACTAAGTGTTTTAAAAGAAGCACCCTATGTAATCTGGACAATGATCATCTGAGGTAGGTACTATTCTACAGATGAGAAAACCAGGGCTTGGAGACTGAGATGAGGGCCAAGGCTTACACTCCACGACAAAATCAGTCTGAAAGCTTTGAAAACTTTCCACATCACATCCAGATAAATTCCGCACTGTTATCTGAAGTGCATTTCAAGTTGTTCAATAAAAACTTGAACTCATCTACATTACTTATGTTCTTGAACTATCGTGTGGTTTACATTTGCATTTTCCTCTTTAATGCCTCGTCTCTGGAATAAGTACAGACTCACACCAAAGGAAATCTTTAATCCCAGCTCGAATCAGTAACACAGGATCACTGAATTAGAGTTAATACTTTTTATTATAAACTGTGCCAAAACCGGGAAGACTTCAGAGATACAGAAATGTGGTTTCAGATTAACAGAGCTGCAAAAAATCTATGCCTGGACTGTGAGGTCCTGTTTGAGTAAATGTGATCCCTACCGTGCAGGGCAGACAGCTCAGGTCCTGAGAACACTTCTCTACAAGTTCTTACACAGCATATATCCAAAGCACGTATTTTCTTTTTCTTTTTGTTTTTTGTGAACTATGCTGCCCAAGCTGGCCTAGGCAATCTTCCAGTCTCAGCTTCCCAAGTACCTGGGACTGCAGGCATGAGCCACTGAATTCAGCTCTCAATGAACATCCTTTGAGTATCATATTTTGTGCGAAAACTATGTTTAAGGCATTTCCTTTTCTGAAATATGCTTATAATTATACACGAATACTTTTCAAAACATAGAACACACTAAAAGCATTAATCCCATTAGAGAAGGGTATAATCACTTATTGAATTCACGTAAGTGTAGAGCACAGACACACACTCATACATCACGAATATAACTGAAAAGGTACTTACTGACAGCTCATCATTGAGCAAACTCCACATGACACAGTTTCAGAATTTTTTCATACAGATAATTGTCTTACTTTGGGCATCAAAAGTATTCTTACAGTACATATTAATGAGCTCTCCCTGAAACCAACTGCAGAGTGTAAAAGGAAAAAAGACACAAGAGTCGGGCCTTTCAATCAAGCCGTTACAGACCAAGCTCCAGCCAGTCAGGACGGGCTCCCCCAGACACTGGAAGGCTGAGGGTGGACACAGAACAGCCACACACTTAGTGAAAGGCACCTGCTCAACCAACTGGGGTGGCTGAGTGCTTCATCCACAGCAACCGGCAATTTCAGTTATTTGGGTTTTCTTTAATGTGAACCTCGTATTATATGAGAGAGTTCAAACTCTTAACACTGGCCAAAATCAGAATGTAATTACATCAGTTTCTTTATTATGATCATTATTTTTTTTTGACGAGGACAGATCTTAAGAAGTTGCAACAACAGAGGGAAGTGTTCATTAGGCTGCCTTTCTTGTAAATCTGCGGAGCTGACCCCAACTGTGGCCCAGGCCTGAAGAAAGCCGTGATCAGGCAGCATATTAATGCATAATACACAATCTAGCATTGGTTTAATTTCGCAAAATCTTCTTTAATACTGACATATAACATGCAGGTTTGGGAACTAACTTAGATAAAATTGACAGCGTCCTCTCTGGAGTTTCGCACGTTTGCATTAGATGGTCTCAGGAGTCATCCTGCTGTGTGTTTGCTCTACGAGCGATGGAGTGAAAGAACACAAAACCCCTTTCTCTTCATGAATACTCATTACCTGTTCCACCTCCACCGAACCCCTGAGAAAGTCCTGCTCATAACTAAACATAATTTCAATTCCAAGAGTTTGGGGAAAGGGATCACCTCTATCTCACTTATACCCGAGTACAACCAGGAGAAGTCTCAATTTCATGTTCCCATAGTCTTGTAATATTGATCTTGAATCATAACCCTTACCCCTTGAGCCATGAACACCTGTAAATCTGTATAACTGCTGGGTGCAGTGGCTCACGCCTGTAATCCCAGCACTTTGGGAGGCCGAGGCGGGTGGATCACGAGGTCAAGAGATCGAGACCATCCTGGTCAACATGGTGAAACCTTGTCTCTACCAAAAATACAAAAAATTAGCTGGGCATGGTAGCACATGCCTGTAATCCCAGCTACTCAGGAGGCTGAGGCAGGAGAATTGCCTGAACCCAGGAGGCGGAGGTTGCGGTGAGCCGAGATGGCGCCATTGCACTCCAGCCTGGGTAACAAGAGTGAAACTCCGTCTCAAAAAAAAAAAAAAAATCTGTGTAACTTCAAAATCATGTTCTCCTGAGTCTTCTGCAGGCTAACAGTTACTGCATCTGTCTCTAAACTTTTTTTACAATGAGTACGTAAGCATATGTGTATAAATATAAAGCCAGGAAGACCCAGCGCCGTCACTGAACCTAGTTCGACAGAGCCTCCTGGATAGCCCACCCTTCCCTGCATGAATACAGCTGCATGATACTTACTGGGGAAGTAAGACATCTCGAATGAGAGCCAGAAGACTGCTGTCAGAGTCAACGCCGGCCGCCTCCTTGCCATCCCCAAACTCCTGGTTCACAAGTAGAGATGCAGTTTCTGAGAGCAACCGCAAGCTGAAGAGTCTCCACTCCACTGGGAAAGAACACAACGCCAAGAACATGGCTCCATGGAGACAGAATGAAAATGGAATGTGTAGCTGATGGAATTCTTGCTGCTGACATCACACTTACCATTCTGGCTTTGGACCAAGGACACCAAGGGTGGCAGGATATACTCAACGACCTAAAAGAAAGCACGCAGAACACTCAGTTCCAATCTCTATCAACACTAAACTGATATCAGCCACAAACTACATCTTTTTCCACAGATAGAATCCCTAATCAAAGGGGTAGAAAAACAATGGCTAAGTTTATCCCAGATTTAAACTCTCCATGACATTTCATAAACCACCAAGTTCATTTAACTCTAAAAAAGCCGTCAGGTCAAAATGACATCATGAAAATCAAAACAGCAATTTCTCAAAACCTTCAGGGTCTATGAAACGAACTTCAGAATGTAATGCAAAATCTAGTCAGCACAGGTTGGCATGAAACCATCGAACTGATATGTATATGCTGATGATCACACGTCAAGTGTAACCTAAACAACAGTCAAAATGTTGGGGAAAGAAGAGACACAGAGGCCCCATGTTTTATCAAATACGTCGAACAACTACAAGCTCGTCCTGGTTATTTTTAGAAACAGACCCCAAAGATGTAAATCCCTACCCAAACCAGCCGTCAGCTCCTAGTCACATCACAGCACAAACGTGGAGTGAAATGTAACCCAAATAAACAAGTATTTTCCTCCAAAATACCAAAAAAGAAAGAATAAATCCCTACTCTAGCCTAACAATGAAAGCGACTGTTTCATTTGATGAATTATTTCAGTAACAATAAACGAAATTCCCATTGTTAGTGTGCTCGTTCTCTCTATACTGGTAAAAGAGCAGGAGAATCTGTGCACACCCAGATGACATCTTGCTGTCCCTACAAACAAATCAACGTCCCACACAGGCAAGAATCTCCATACGTGCTTGGTGGCCATCTGCGTTAACATGTTCTGTCTCCACTTGACATAGGAAATGTACATGCAGTAGTGTATCTCGATATTTTTATGAGGACCCTAAGAACCAGTGGTGTTTTGTTCACCCTCTTCCAATAAGTGATGTCCGGTCACATCACCCAAAGATACCGTGCTCCACCAAAGCATTTTGAGAACTCCAAACCTGCAGTCATGTCTGAAGCAAAAACTATGCAAAGGAAAGAAATACACACTGCTCTCGACGATATCAACATGACCAACAGCTATCTTAAAGGCTGAAGACTGTGTATCAGGAGAGGAGTAAGACTGAAACAAAGATCTAAGAGCCCATCTCAAGAAATTCAAAAACAATTAAACATGGCCAGGAAAGAAAGCCTGTCAGACAGAAGAAGAACACAGAAAAATCAACAGCATTTACGACACACAGTAGGGACAAGGCTTGGCTCCAGCTCACCCTTACTAGAGCACTCTTTCATACACATTCTTCCACGCATTTCCCCTAATCACAAAACCCACACCACTGCCTCACTGATGCCTCACCCACTAACCCCAAGGCTTTACTCACGCTCTGGCTCTACGCTCCCATGTTTAACCGTGCCTTTTACTTAATGAATTCCAACAACTGGCCTTGGAGATCCAAAACCAACCATGGAGTGTCCCCCTCAGGAAGGAATGACAGCTTTGTGCCACTGGCCAGACCACCACGGGTCCATTTCTTAAGATAAACATCGCAACCAGCTGTGCTGACCTGCACCCTGACCCTTCACGTTCCGCTTTGCCCAGCCCAGCCTGCATACCCTACCCTATTTATCAATTCCTGCACTTTGCCTAATAAAAATTCCAATCAGCTCTTCAGAGAGGCAGTCAGGGAATTCTCTTTCTCTCATGATGCTTCCCTTATGCATGAGCTCCAATGAAGCCTTGTTTGGGAAAACTCTTTTGGCCTCGTCAATTTCTATTGCACTGAGAGCCCAAGGACCATGGTCAGTAACATTTATACGTACCTCCAACAACCAATCAAATAACTCAAAAAATATCCTGTTGACAACGGCAATATCATGATCTTAGCAAGAATATATATATTGATATAAATGTATACATGTGCATATTTGTGTGTATGTATATGTAAATGCATATATTTACAGGTACTATAGTCTCTGATGGACTTCTGGATTCTAGACCAACATGTCGAGAGCTTGGAAATCATCACAACCAACCATACCACAAAGAAAAGGCTGAACAACTAAAAATCAACCACTTTTCTTAGATACATCAAAGAACTGAAGTCATAGGAAACCATCAAGCCCAGAACCAGAGGGACAGCAAATTTGGAAAATCACAGCTTACCAGGAGCAGGACTCACCACTGGAGCCACCAGAACAGCAGGTAAAGGGTGGCTGACTGACTGCTGGAGACTGAGCATGGACTAGCTCAGGAGATTAGTCACTCCTGGAGACCCAGCGTTAGGGGAGCCACTAAGTGTTACCGTCAGGAGCTCCCCACCAACACCACTTCTCAGAGTGAATGTGAAAAAATCTCCCGGTACTTCAGTAAGGGAAGAGGAAATTTACTATTTTGAAGTATGTCCAGAGCATTGTTTAACAAAGGTCTGGACTCAAGGGAAACTATTTTACAACAGCCTAACTTAATGGGGTTTTAGCAGAACTTAACTCCCCGGGCAAGGGAAATACCCAACTCCAGGCTCCTCTAGCCTTCTTGTCTCACCTACAGTGGGAGGCTGGGGACACTAAGAAGCACTTGTGAAGGTCACACCCTAGGTACTAACTAAAAGAGTAAGACCTAATCACAGAACTATGCAACGCCCCTTCCCCCACCACCTTACCACAACATTAACATGGGTTCAGTTTAACACTGTCTTACGAGTGGCACAGGTGGTATTTAAGACAGAGTTCTTTGGAGGGAAACCCGAAGACAACAGCAGAGAAAACAACTCAGTTACTAAAGGGAATCTTAGTCTCTGAAACCTACAACTATCGCAAACAAGGAACACAGACTAGCTCCTGGGCTTCGATAAACATAAAAACTTACATGAAAGGCCCATTTACCTAAGTTCAGTCCACCTGAAACACTGTGCTGGAATGAAATGTCCAAAGTGCTAAGAGAAAAAAGCCGCCAACCTAGAATTCTGTATGTGATGAAATTATCCCTCAAAATTGAAGGAGAAATGAAGACTTTCTCATAGACAAGAATTGAAGAAATGTTTCACCAATAGATTTGCTTTGTAAGAAATATTTAAAGAAATTCTTCAGAGGGAAGGAAAATTGTAGATCAGGAATATATATCTACATAAAGAAAAGAAGAATGTTAGAGAAGTGGATAAATGAAGGTAAAACAGTTGTTTTGTTTTGTTTTGTTTTGTTGAGACGGAGTTTCGCTCTTGTTACCCAGGCTGGAGTGCAATGGCGCCATCTCAGCTCACCGCAACCTCCGCCTCCTGGGTTCAGGCAATTCTCCTGCCTCAGCCTCCTGAGTAGCTGGGATTACAGGCACGCGTCACCATGCCCAGCTAATGTTTTGTATTTTTAGTAGAGACGGGGTTTCACCATCTTGACCAGGATGGTCTTGATCTCTTGACCTCGTGATCCACCCACCTCGGCCTCCCAAAACATAGTCTTTAATAAGAAGACTCAAGAGAGGCCAATTCTCTGAAAATTAATCTATAATTCCAACACACACACACAAAATCTAACAAGGTTTTCAAACCCTTCATATTGACTCTGTAATATATATGGAAAGCAGAGGTTCAAGAAGAACAGAAAACTGTCCAGGTACAGTAGCTCGTGCCTAGGAGCCACTTCGGGAGACTGAGTTGGGCAAATCACTTGAGGTCAGGAGTTCAAGATCAGCCTGGACAACATGATGAAACCTCATCTCTGTTAAAAATGCAAAACTTATCCAGGCATGGTGGTAGGCACCTGTAACCCCAGCTACTTGGGAGGCTGAGGTGGGAGAATCGCTTGAACCTGAGAGGCCGAGATAGCAATGAGCTGAGATTGTGCCACTGCACTCCAGCCTGGGCAACTGAGACTCTGTCTCAAAAAAAGCAAAACAAAACAAAACAAAAAAAACAAGGATTACAGAAAACTTCCAAAAAAGCTTGGGAAAAGGATGGCTAACTCTAATAAGTTTCCATATTTACTCTGATGGAAATAAAATGCTACAGCACAGAGTAGACAAGATGAATGGAACAGAAAAGGGAGTATAGAAACAGACATGTATATGAACTTGGAAGTGGACGGAGTACCACCAACAGGGGTGTATTAGTCATTAGTCCGTTCTCATGCTGCTACACAGAAATATCTGAGACTGGGCAATTTATAAAGGAAAGAGTTTTTATTGACTCACAGTTCCGCATTGCTCGGGAGACCTCAGGAATCCTACAATCATGGCAGAAGGCAAAGGAGAAGCAGGCACCTTCTTCACAAGGTGGTAGGATGGAGTGAGTGCCGAGGACACGGGGAAAAGCCCCTTATAAAACCAGCAGATCTCATGAGAACTCACTCACTAACATTAGAACAGCACAGGGGTAACCGGCCCATGATTCAGCTGCCTCCCACCGGGGAGGCAGGGACACGTAGGGATTATGGGAACTACAATTCAGGATGAGATTTGGGCAGGAACTCAGCCAAACCATATCAAAGGGAAACTTAATAAAATAATACAATATATGTCCATATAAATCTCACGGGTTATTTTCTCTCTCTAAATGATAAAGGGAAATTTGTGTGACTGATACATCCAAATGCTGGCACAAACATTGTTTGTAGGCCCACATTAGATACATACAGATAGAGACACACAAACACGAAAGTAACTATTTAGATGAGCTGACACAGTATGTAGGTAAAGGGATTTTGTCACTGCCACTATCAAAATTTAATAGCTATTACGGGCTAGGAAAGAAAAGACCCAATTCATAAGTATGTATTTACACAAATATAAAATAACCAACAGTATATAAATAGGGATATGCAGAAAATCCAGGTTTCGTGGAAGAGGCCGACATGCGTGCTACTGTTACTGCTGTTTTGAGGCCTGAATTAGAGTCATGGAATGACTTGGGTCTTCTTTTATGTATTTATTTGAGATATTTAGAGAAATTTATTTTTACTTTAATTTGAAAATGTACAGATGAAAATTAAAACAATCATCTAGATAATAATCCAGAGGACACCAGACAAAGATAAGAAAGTAACCTGAAATTAAAAGAAAAAAAAATTTGCTCAAGTGACATATTGAGCAAAAGTTCTAGCCTCAGCCTCTGGCCCCAGATCCCTCGAGGTGACACTTCCAGGAGGACTACTGTAAAATAAGAGAGAGCTGCTCCACGGGTACCCAAAGTGAGGTGGCAGAGCTGGGCCAGAACAGAAAGGAGCTCGTGGAAACACAGCAAGCATGACTACCTCGCAAGCATCAGGAAAAATTTCTTCTCTTTAAAAAATATTTTTTAATTCCAATACATACAGTTTCCTAAAAAACTGTATGTATTTTATTTATTTTCTGCATTTAAAAACATCATTCTGAGGTTGGGCATAGTGGCTCTTGCCTATAATCCCAGCACTTTGGGAGGCTGAAGTGGGAGAATTGCAAGAGCCCAGGAATTCCAGGTTACAGTAAGCTGTGAGTGCACCACAGCACCCCAGCCCAGGTAACAAAGCAAGACACGGTCTAAAATAATTAATTAGATGTGGCATGGTGGCTCATGTCTGTAGTCCCAGCCCTTTGGGAGGCTGAGGCAGGTGGATCACAAGGTCAAGAGATTGAGACCATCCTGGCCAACACAGTGAAACCCCGTCTCTACTAAAAATACAAAAATTAGCTGGGCATGGTAGTGAGTGCCTATAGTCCCAGCTACTTAGGAGGCTGAGGTAGAAGAATCACTTGAACCTGGGAGGTGGAGGTGGCAGTGAGCTGAGATCGCACCACTGCACTCCAACCTGACGACAGAGAGAGACTCTGTCTCAAAAAAAAAAATTAATTAAATTTAAATAATACACAAATATTTTTAAAATTTTAAATATTTAAATATTGTATATTTTAAATATTTTAAATAATAAAAGCATCATTCTGAGAATGCATCCATAGGCCTCAATAGACTCCCACAGGCTTCCAAGGTACAAGGATCTTTAATGTACAAGGTAAACTTCCCTTAAGTGTCGCCAGAATGGGACAGCAGAAGCTCAATGAAATAAACTCATGAACAAATCAGTGTCCAATGTCAAGAAAACCACTCTGCTGCGTTGACTAGATTCCTGTACCTTCCCATGTAAGGATATCGGTGGTGGGGGGGGCACCTGTACAAAATTTCTGACCAATCCCTATGTCTTGAAAAAAAGACTAATTTCACCAAAGGAAAAAAAATCTAACAAGAGGGCCATCAAGATAAAGACACTTCCAAGTAAGAACTTCTGATCAGAGTGTTTCAAATGCTAGCCCGACACCTGTGAAGGGTATATTCCTGAGAACGCACTCGACAGGTAAGGCATTGTTCCCACCAGCTCCCAAGCACATGCCGAAGCTGAGGCAGCCCAGGCAATGCTCCTTTCTAACCACCTGTCCACGGGGGCTGGGCGAAGGGCTTGACTCTCAACCCAAGGCTAAGGTGAAGGGAGGTGGACACAAACACGATTCTTTCTGCCTACAACACTCACTCCTTGCCTTCAAGACTTAGGTCAAGAACTGCCTCCTCTTAAAATCATCTCCAGACTCTGTTAGACCAAACAGGGCTCCCAGCATGCACGGTGCACACCACCAACACAGCACTCTTCAAACCGTGCTCCAGTATCGGTCATCCCCTCCATCCTCATCCCACCACCTCCCCCAACAGAGAAGACATTCAGAGTAGGACCTGACTCTGGCTCACTATTAACTTCTCAAAGATGGTAGAGCCGAGCATGGTGGCTCACACTCGTAGTCCCAGCTACTTAGGAGGCTGGGGTGGGAGAATCGCTTGAACCCAGTTGTTTGAGACCAGCCTGAGCAATAGGATGGAACCCCAACCCTAAAAAACGAATAAACAAACACACAAATGGCACTTACTAAGAATATATGAGTAATGAATACATGAGCAAACCAAATAGCTAAAAGGTTTTCTTGAGACCACTTTTTATCTCACTGCTGTAACTCTATTCATACTATTTTTTTAGTATGAATAAGATAGTTTTAAAAAGATCTGAACTTATAAAACTATTTGTTTGTGGTACCGAATGCCAGTTTCTTTAGAACGAAAGAAAACTTTATTTGCTTTTGTATCCTGATTATCAGCTGAGACTACCCTAAACTTTGAGTTTCAAATAAAACCATCAGCCCTACATGCTATAAGCAATTTAGTGTCCTTTCCAAGGTTTCTGGGACTTTGCAGAGGCTTATTTACTTTCCCACGGTTCACTGCCAACTCTGAGTTTCTACCTCACTTATCTGCTTTTTACCTTCTCCTGCCCGCTATTTGCTTCTGGGAGATTGAATATACTGGTGGTAGCCAGACTATACATGACAATGGAACTCTAACTCACGGCCTCTACTGAAAGCAGGAGGAAGGCCAGGACCACAACCTCTGCAGCAATCAGCCTGGGATGCTTAGGGTGTAGTCGATGACTGTCAGCTTCAGTTTTTTTTGTACTCGTCCAAATTAGAGCCAGCTAGAGAAAGCCAAGTACATTCCCCTAACCAATCACATAGGATGTCCTGCTTCTAACAAGCCCACTTCCAGATTCCCCCACCAAGAGCCTCCCATCAGGGCACACTGAAGCCTTCCCTCTCCCACTCCCCTACTTGCCTTTAAGTCTCTGCCAAAGGCCAGTGATGGCCAACTTCTCTGCTGTAGCAGCTCTGAAAAAACCACCTGTTGTTCTCATTCGGTTGGTCTTTGTTGATTTCTACCCACCAGTGAAAGTCATAGAACATAGCCGCTGTTTAATAACTAAATTTAGAGGACTCACAAATTGTTGGTATGTATACCAGATTTCACTGAGAGTCTGCAGTGACTCATCACAAATCGTTGGTATGTACACCAGACTTCACTGAGAGTCTGCGGTGACTCATCACAAATTCTTGGTATGTACACCAGACTTCACTGAGAGTCTGCGGTGACTCATCACAAATCGTTGGTATGTACACCAGACTTCACTGAGTCTGTGGTGACTCATCACAAATCGTTGGTATGTACACCAGACTTCACTGAGTCTGTGGTGACTCATCACAAATCGTTGGTATGTGCACCAGATTTCACTGAGAGTCTGCGGTGACTCATCACAAATCGTTGGCATGTACGCCAGACTTCACTGAGAGTCTGCGGTGACTCATCACAAATCGTTGGTATGTACGCCAGACTTCACTGAGAGTCTGCGGTGACTCATCACAAATCGTTGGTATGTACGCCAGACTTTACTGAGAGTCTGCGGTGACTCATCACAAATCGTTGGTATGTACACCAGACTTCACTGAGTCTGTGGTGACTCATCACAAATCGTTGGTATGTGCACCAGATTTCACTGAGAGTCTGCGGTGACTCATCACAAATCGTTGGCATGTACGCCAGACTTCACTGAGAGTCTGCGGTGACTCATCACAAATCGTTGGTATGTACGCCAGACTTCACTGAGAGTCTGCGGTGACTCATCACAAATCGTTGGCATGTACGCCAGACTTCACTGAGAGTCTGCGGTGACTCATCACAAATCGTTGGTATGTACGCCAGACTTCACTGAGAGTCTGGGGTGACTCATCACAAATCGTTGGTATGTACGCCAGACTTCACTGAGAGTCTGCGGTGACTCATCACAAATCGTTGGTATGTACACCAGACTTCACTGAGAGTCTGCGGTGACTCATCACAAATCGTTGGTATGTACGCCAGACTTCACTGAGAGTCTGCGGTGACTCATCACAAATCGTTGGTATGTACGCCAGACTTCACTGAGAGTCTGCGGTGACTCATCACAAATCGTTGGTATGTACACCAGACTTCACTGAGTCTGTGGTGACTCATCACAAATCGTTGGTATGTGCACCAGACTTCACTGAGAGTCTGCGGTGACTCATCACAAATCGTTGGTATGTACGCCAGACTTCACTGAGAGTCTGGGGTGACTCATCACAAATCGTTGGTATGTACGCCAGACTTCACTGAGAGTCTGCGGTGACTCATCACAAATCGTTGGTATGTACACCAGACTTCACTGAGAGTCTGCGGTGACTCATCACAAATCGTTGGTATGTACGCCAGACTTCACTGAGAGTCTGCGGTGACTCATCACAAATCGTTGGTATGTACGCCAGACTTCACTGAGAGTCTGCGGTGACTCATCACAAATCGTTGGCATGTACGCCAGACTTCACTGAGAGTCTGCGGTGACTCATCACAAATCGTTGGTATGTACGCCAGACTTTACTGAGAGTCTGCGGTGACTCATCACAAATCGTTGGTATGTACGCCAGACTTCACTGAGAGTCTGCGGTGACTCATCACAAATCGTTGGTATGTACGCCAGACTTCACTGAGAGTCTGCGGTGACTCATCACAAATCGTTGGTATGTACGCCAGACTTCACTGAGAGTCTGCGGTGACTCATCACAAATCGTTGGTATGTACGCCAGACTTTACTGAGAGTCTGCGGTGACTCATCACAAATCGTTGGCATGTACGCCAGACTTCACTGAGAGTCTGCGGTGACTCATCACAAATCGTTGGTATGTACGCCAGACTTTACTGAGAGTCTGCGGTGACTCATCACAAATCGTTGGTATGTACGCCAGACTTCACTGAGAGTCTGCGGTGACTCATCACAAATCGTTGGTATGTACACCAGACTTCACTGAGAGTCTGCGGTGACTCAGGTTTTACTGCAGTGACTCCAACTGAAGTCTACCTGTTTTTAACCATCTTCAATCACTTGCAACTTTAACTTTTCTCACAGGCCTTCGTCCTTCACCAGCTCTGTGTTCCTGCCCTGCCGCCTCACTTTCTGGCTTCTAGGCAGCCTTTCCCTTGCTTCCTGCCTCCTTTCCTCTTTTCTCAGCTCTGCCAGCAACCAATGCATTTTTATTTCTTATGCTGACAATTTTAGCTACTCTGCTACCCCCATCCCTTCCTTCATCCAGGGTTTAAGGCCACTCCCCAATACTACCTACAAAAAAAACAAGAGGCTCAGTACAGACCATCCATGGCCTCACAGCTACAGAAGGGCCAGGCATATGTTTCCAGCTAACAGCTTCTCTCTGTCTTCAACCAGACCACTTTCCAGGACAGAGCACCTACATGCAGAAGGGAGGTTCTTCCCTCATAATCCAAGCTCATGCTGTGACAGCAGGTAGTCAGGCAGACATGAGCTGGCAGGAGAGGGACCCCACCCCAACCAGGAATACCAGGCGACATCGGGTGATAGGCAGTTGTTACTGTCACTCTAATCGGACACAAGTCAGTGCCAGCGAAGACAGTCTCCCAACGGATAGAAACATCTGGAACTGGAGATCAGAAGCTTCTCAACAAGATCTTAGGAGTTACGTGACTGGGCTCAATGTGCACTAAGAGGCAAAACGGTGGAGTTTAACTGGCATAGGACCTTCTAGTAGTAAGGGAAGAACTGCTCCAAGTGAGCATGTGTACAACGTCACACAGTGAGCACGCGGCCCCACAAGTTCTGGAAGCCACCGCACACGCGGACAACCTGCCCCAAGGGAAGAATCAGGGGAGAAGAGATGAGACCTGGGAAGCATGTGACATTTAAAGCCCCAAGTCCAAGGTCAAACCACAAACTGGACTCTCTCAAGGTGCCCACCTGGCCCTCTTCCAATTGTTGTTTACTTCCTTTGGTTCCTGCCGTGAAGCTTTTAAATAAACTTTCACTCTGGCTCTAACACTTGCCTCGAGCCTATGCCCCTCAGTTGAATTCTTTCCTCTGAGGAGGCAGGAGCTGACACTGTTGCAGACCCGTACAGATTTGCTGCCACCACCAGTACCTCTGCCCAGAGATGGCAAATTCTCTCTTCCAAATATCCTTTTAAACAGTAGTATCCATTTCTTTATTTCCTTTAGCATCCATTGATTCTTGTCTAAAGTTGTGGCTAAACTGTCTATCAGGACCTGAGAAATTTCAAAGCCATAACATGCCGACACAAAGAATGAGTTAATACTCTATTTACTGAGTAATCGTGTTACATGAGGTCTCCTGATTTAAAAGAATAACTGGAGAGTGCAGTCTGATACACGGTGAACCTCAGTCTGCATTTTGAGAAGGCAGATTAGAACTGTATGCTTTAATGGCAGCCCAACAGCAAACAGCAACAATGCAGCAAGACAAGAAAGAGCAACAGAAAAAGGACAAAGCCTAAAAGTTCTTCATTAAATCACTTCCAAGTCACAGTGACAAAACCGTGATGACAAAACCTGACACAGTATATGACAGTGAATGTGCTCCAAACCTTCAAATGGGCATGGCTTTGCCCACTGATACTAGGTCACCTTTTTAAAAAGAGACTGAATCTGCCGGGCGCGGTAGCTCACGCCTGTAATCCCAGCACTTTGGGAGGCCATGGCGGGTGGATCACGAGGTCAAGAGATTGAGACCATCCTGGTCAACATGGTGAAACCCCGTCTCTACTAAAAATACAAAAAATTAGCTGGGCATGGTGGCACGTGCCTGTAATCCCAGCTACTCAGGAGGCTGAGGCAGGAGAATTGCCTGACCCAGGAGGCGGAGGTTGCGGTGAGCCGAGATCGCGCCATTGCACTCCAGCCTGGGTAACAAGAGTGAAACTCTGTCTCAAAAAATAATAATAATAATAATTAATAAATAAAAAGAGACTGAATCATTGAGACAATAGACAATGAGTGCTTTTTGCTGCTGTGGAGTTGGCTAATTTGCTCACCAGTGTTCTGCCCTTCCAGAATCTTCCACAGAATTTATATACATATACATCACATGTTTATATGCACTACTATATGCTATATATTTTGTAACATCTATACTCATATAGCTAATGGTATTAAAATAAATACAACTGCACCCTAATCAAGCTCCTCTGTACCAGTGATCTCCATTAAAAAATTCCATCACTAATTATTTATTTCAGTGTAGGTATAATACACTTACATGGAATAATCCAAGGAATTTTAATAATACTAGCAATATTGATTTCTTGAAGATATTTACTTGTGCAAGTTCATTTGTCAGCGTGTTCTAAAAGCAGAGACCTACTGAACTCTTTGAAAATGGAAAATCCCAAGTCGGGTGACTTTTATTTCTTCGCTCAAAAACTAGGACCCCCACCCATTTTTTAAAGTGTGTGAATATGCATGCACATTATTAGTTTCTCTGCATGTTACTGATTCTCAACGGCATGTCCCAAACGAAATGAACGCCTATGACTTAGGAATGCTAAGAGAGGTCTGGGACATATAAGCTAAACAACAGCAAATAACACTTGCTTCACTGAACCTTATTTCATTTATTCTTAAAGTTACTGTTGCCCAAGATTGGTGCTTTGTTTAAATCTTCTTTGCAATATTAAATAGCTATAAAAATGTTAAGAATTGCTATGGTCACATTCAGTGGGTAACACATTATTGGCAAGACGGTGTCAAAACAGGCATTCTCATACACTGCTGGTGAGAAAGACAATGGTAAAAGCCCACATAAGGCTAACAAAAGTGCAAGTACCTTCACCCTTTGATCCCAACATCACCCTTCTAGTGATTAAACTGCCAGATTGCAATTTATCCTGAAGATACACCTCCAGTAGGAATGTGAACATGAACAAGGTTATTTGCTGCTTAAAACTGCAAATATTAGCAACTACCTAGAGGGCCAAACACTGGTGGAATACTATACTGTTTTAACAAAGAGTGAGAAAAAGCTCTATGAACTGATATGGAGTAATTTCTAATGCTCATTATTAACTGAAAAGGCAAACTGCAAAAGAACATATATGTTACATTCAGTGTGAGAAGGAAAAATAAGAAAACATATACTCACTTTACAGAAAGAAATTATTAAAAGGATAAACCAGAAAACAATGAAGTAGGTAATCTGCAAGAGTAAGGAGAGCATGACGGAATGGCAACGGAGTAGAGCAGATATATATTTCAGGGAAGGGAGTGACACTGCTCTGAATATATCTTTTTCCATAGTTTTGACTTTTTGGAAGCACATTCATGTTCTACATATCTAAAAAAATCAAAAGCAACAGAAAAGGAAGGAGCAAAAGAAAACCTAAAATTGAAAGCAAATGGACACAAATCTACTGTGCTTCAAACAAATACTGTGACTACACTAAGAGTAGGGAAGGGCGCTAAGCCAAGCACCTTATGAACACAGTATTGACTGTATACCCCCAAGTGCTGCTTGAGAAGAGGGTGGGAAGGCAAGGAATTCTGCAAACAAATCCTGACTTCATTTGGTTTGTTTTGGTAGTGGTTTCAGTGAAGCAATTCCATGACAATTTTAGATATATTACAGGAAAGCAAATGAGAAAATGCACTGGAAGCCAAAACTTCCACAAAGGGGCACACAAATACAGAATGGGTGAAGGCAAGAAAGAACTGTGCAGGGGGCTGAATATGAAGAGAGCAGTGTGAACTCACAAATCCAAATATGTATGTGTGTGCATACAGGCACGTGTATGTAAGTACATACAGCTGTCCCTCAGTATCCACAGTGGACTGGCTCCAGGGAGAGAACAATGTGTCAACACATAATTGAGTAGGAGCATAGCATAGTAAGGGCTGTTACGATGGGTGGTATAGAAAGCTATGGACCCCAGAGCAAGGAGGGCCTGTCTCTGCTGGGCGGGTAGGAGAGTCTCACAGAGGGACTTTTGAATGGGGCTTTGAGAGAAAAGGAGGAGGGAACAGAGCAGACAACCTGACTTAAGGGATGAGAAGTCTAGGTTCACACAGGGAATGCTGAATATAACTGGGCCTCAAAATGAGACAGAGTTTGGTACTAGAATCCCTTCCCCATAACAAAATCCAGGGATCTTTAAGTCCTTATATAAAATGGCGTTAGTATTTGCATATAAACTACACACAACCTCCCATATACCTTAAATCATCTCTAGGTGACTTATAACACCTAATGCAATGTAAGTGCCAGCTAAATAGTTGTTATACTCTATTTAAAAAATTTTTTTTATTGTTATATTATCATTTTTCATTGTTTTTCAAATACTTTTTATCTGCTGTTGGTTGAATCCAAGGATGTGGAATCTGTGGATACAGAGGGCCAAACTGTCTGTGACTGTATGATATCTATGTGTGTTCATATGCATATGTGTTGGTGTCTATGTGTGTTCACATGCATATGTGTTGGTATCTATGTGTTCATATGCATGTGTGTTGGTGTCTATGTGTGTTCACATGCATATGTGTTGGTATCTATGTGTTCATATGCATGTGTGTTGGTATCTATGTGTGTTCATATGCATGTGTGTTGGTGTCTATGTGTGTTCATATGTATGTGTGTTGGTATCTATGTGTGTTCATATGCATATGTGTTGGTGTCTGTGTTCATACACGTGTGTTTATCTATGTGTGTTCAGACATGTATGTATTGATATTTATGTGTTCATATGTATATGTGGTAGTATCTATGTGTGTTCATACACATATGTGTTGGTGTCTGTGTTCATACACATTGGTAGCTATGTGCATTCATATGTGTATGTGTTGGGATCTATGTGTGTTCATATGCGTTTGTGTTGGTTTCTATGTGCTCATATGCATGTGTGGTTGTATCTATGTGTGTTCCTATGCATATGTGTTGGTGTCTATGTGTGTTCATACATGTGTGTTGGTATCTATGTGTTCAGAAGCATATGTGTTTGTATCTATGTGTGCTCATATGCATATGTGGTGGTATCTACGTGCATTCATATGCATGTGTTGGTGTCTATGTGTGTTCATACATG
Source organism: Callithrix jacchus (assembly GCF_049354715.1). NCBI lineage: Eukaryota > Metazoa > Chordata > Mammalia > Primates > Cebidae > Callithrix > Callithrix jacchus. Next base: position 79,483,556 of record NC_133518.1, read on the forward strand.
TGTTGGTATCCATGTGTGTTCAGACGTGTATGTGGTGGTATATGTCTGTTCATATGCATATGTGGTGGTATCTATGTGTGTTCACACACGTGTGTTGATATCTGTGTTCCTACGCATGTGTGGTAGTGTCTATGTGTGTTCCTATGCATATGTGTTGGTGTCTATGTGTTCATACACGTGTTGGTATCCATGTGTGTTCAGATGCATATGTGGTGGTGTCTATGTGTGTTCATACACATGTGTGTTGGTATCTATGTGTGTTCATATGGGTATGTGTTGGTATCTATGTGTGTTCCTACACATGTGTGGTGGTATCTATGTGTGTTCATATGCATATGTGTTGATTTACTCAGGCTGCTGTAACAAAGGCCTTAGCCTGGGTAATTTCATAACAGAAATTTGTTCCTCACAGTTTAGGAGGCTGGGGCGTCCAAGATCAAGATGCCAGCAGTTTCGATGTCTGGTGAGGGCTGCTTCCAAGGTGGCATCCTTTAGCTGTGTCCTCACATGGCAGAAGAAGTAGAAGGCCCAAACCAACTCCCTCAAGTTCTTTAAAAGGACACTAACTGCATTCATGAGAGGGGAACCCTTGTGATCTAATCACCTCCTAATACCGTGACTTGGGGATTAAGTTTCAACATATGAAGTTTGAGGACACATTTGGACCATCACAGTGCATATACCTGCATGTATTTCCTAATGTTTCTTGGAAGGGCTAGAAGCTAAGATGTTCCAGAAGACAGGAGCACACTTAGTGCCCCTCTGATGCCATTTCCCAATAAAGAAAACCAGGGCTCCTCGGAAATGCCTAACTTCATAGCCAGGGCCGAGTAGTAACAAACTGAGGATGGAATATCTTGTTGTAACATAAAATAAGGTAGCACTCAGCAAAGGACAGGGTATGTCACAAGGACCCGTGACAGAGGCCAACCTGAAAGAGCTTGCGCTAGCCACATCTGGAGAAGAGCAGCACCAAGGCAATACAGTAATGAAGCCATTGATAAAACAGAAATCTGTGGTGAACGACGCCTCTCCAAAGACGGCCATGTCCTGATCCCCAGAACCTTCAAGTCTTATTTACACAGCAAAAGGGAGTTTGCAGAGGAGATTCAGTTCAGGCTCTTGAGAGATATAATATATATCCAATATAATAATAAGGATCCTCAAAGGGTGACAGGATGGTCAGAGTCAGAGAAGATGTGACAATAAAAGCAGAGGCTACAGAGAGATTTGAAGATGCTGCTCTGCTGGATTTCAAGATGGAAGAAGGGGCCCGGAGCCTAAGAATGAATGCAGGTGGCCTCAAGAAGGTGGAAAGGGCAAGGAAGCAGAGCCTTCCCCTAGAGCCTTGGGAAGGTTCACGGCCATGCTGACACCCCGAAACTCATTTCAAGCTCTGACTCTCCAGAACGGTAAGAATATATTTGTGTTGTTTTAAACCACTAGGCTTGTGGTAATTGGTTACAGCAGCAACAGAAAACTAATACAGAATATGAATCCATACCAATAAAAGAGAGAGCTGCTTATTCGTATCAGTTAACTTTATATATACACAGTCACGCACGGCATAATGACGCCTTGGTCAGAACAGATGATATGTATGAGGATGGTCCCATAAGCTGATAATGGAGCAGAAAATTCCTGCTGCTTCTGACAAGGTCTTAATGATCCGGACCCTGTGTAAGCCCAGGCTAACTGTGTGTCATTTCGTCTTCATTTTTAACAAAAGTTTAGAAAGGAAAAAAATTTTAATTAAAAATTTCAAAAGAAAGGCTTATCAAATATGGATATAAAGAAAATATTTTTCTACAGCTGTACAATGTGTTTTAAAATGAGTATTATCACAAAAGAGTCAAAAGGTTTTTAAAAGTTCATAAAGTAAAAATGTTACAGTAAGATACAGAGAATTCAGTATTAAAGAAAGAAAAATATATTTTTTTTGTTTTCTTCTGTTTATTTTGAGGCAGAATCTCACTGTTACCTAGGCTGGAGTGCAGTGGTGCGATCTTGGCTCACTACAACCTCTGCTCCCAGGATCAAGTGATTCTCCGGCCTCAGGCTCCCAAGCTGGACTGCAGGCACCCACCATCACACCTGGCTAATTTTTGTATTTTTAGGAGAGATGGGGTTTCACCATGTTGGCCTAGTTGGTCTCGAACTCTTGACCACAGGTGATCCGCCCACCTTGGCCTCTCAAAGTGCTGGGATTACAGGACTGAGCCACCGTATGTGGTCACAGATGGGGTTTCACCATGCTGGCCTGGCTGGTCTTGAACTCTTGACCTCAGGTGATCCGCCCACCTCGGTCTCTCAAAGTGCTGGGATTACAGGAGTGAGCCACCGTATGTGGTCACAGATGGGGTTTCACCATGCTGGCCTGGCTGGTCTCGAACTCTTGACCTCAGGTGATCCGCCCACCTCGGTCTCTCAAAGTGCTGGGATGACAGGAGTGAGCCACCGCACCTAACCATATATTTTTTTTTCTACAGGCATGCACCACGATGCCCAGTTAATTTTTTTTTTTTTTTTTTTATAGGCAAGGGGTTTCACTATATTGCCCAGGCTGGTCTTCAGACTCCTGGCCTCAAGTGGTTCTCCTGCCTCAGTCTCCCAAAGAACTAAGATTACAGGTGAAGATGTGAGCCGCTGTGCCTGCCCGAAAAATATTTTTTAATAAATTTAATGTAAGCCGGGTGCGGTGGCTCATGCCTATAATCAATCCCAGCACTCTGGGAGGCCAAGGAGGGCAGATCACTTGAGGTCGGGAGTTCGAGACCAGCCTGACCAACATGGAAAAACCCCGTCTCTACTAAAAATACAAAAAATTAGCCGGGCGTGGTGGCACATGCCTGTAATCCCAGCTACTCGGAAGGCTAAGAAAGAAGAATCATTTGAACCCAGGAGGCGGAGGCTGCGGTGAACCGAGATTGCGCCGCTGCACTCCTGCTTGGGCAACAAGAGCGAAACTCCGTCTCAAAAAAAAAAAGAAAGAAAGAAAAAATTAGTGTAGCTTAAGTGAACAGCACTGATAATGTCTACTGTAGTGTATGGCGATATCCTAGGCCTTCACACTGACTCAGCTCTCAGTACTGACTCGCCCAGAGCAACTCCAGTCCTGCAAGCTCCACTCAGTGTAAGTATCCTACCAGGATATACCATCTATCTTTATGCAGCATTTCCACCAGACCTCTGCTTGATATACTTACCACCTGTTACACTCACCTACAATACTCAGTGTAAGTATCCTATCAGGATATACCGTCTATCTTTATGCAGCATTTCCACCAGACCTCTGCTTGGTATACTTACCACCCGTTACAATCACCTACAATACTCAGTGTAAGTATCCTATCAGGATATACCGTCTATCTTTATGCAGCATTTCCACCAGACCTCTGCTTGGTATACTTACCACCCGTTACAATCACCTACAATACTCAGTGTAAGTATCCTATCAGGATATACCGTCTATCTTTATGCAGCATTTCCACCAGACCTCTGCTTGGTATACTTACCACCCGTTACAATCACCTACAATACTCAGTGTAAGTATCCTATCAGGATATACCGTCTATCTTTATGCAGCATTTCCACCAGACCTCTGCTTGGTATACTTACCACCCGTTACAATCACCTACAATACTCAGTGTAAGTATCCTATCAGGATATACCGTCTATCTTTATGCAGCATTTCCACCAGACCTCTGCTTGGTATACTTACCACCCGTTACAATCACCTACAATACTCAGTGTAAGTATCCTATCAGGATATACCGTCTATCTTTATGCAGCATTTCCACCAGACCTCTGCTTGGTATACTTACCACCTGTTACACTCACCTACAATACTCAGTGCAGTAAAGCGCTGTACAGGTTTACAGTCTAGAAGCTACAGGCTATACCGTGTGGCCTAGGTGTTAGTGGGCTGCACCATCTAGGTTGGAGTAAGTGCATTCTGTGATGTCTGCACAGCAGAAAAGATCACCAAACAAGGCATTTTCAGAATCTAGCTCCATCCATAAGCAAGGCATGATTGTACGTACAATCCAAAACTCTAAAATCTGAAATGCTCCAACATTTGAAACCTGTTTCTCTTCCTTTTAGAAATGGGGTTAGGGCTACGTTGCCCAGGCTGGCCTTGAACTCCTAGGCTCAAGCTATCCTCCCACCTCAGCTTCCCAAGTAGCTGCAACTACAGGAGCTTGGCACCATGCCCAGCTTGAAACTTTCTGAGCACCAATGTGACACAGAAGCACTGCTCACTGGAGTGGTTCAGAGCTTCAGATTAGGCATGTCCAACCAGTAAGGATAATGCAAATATTCCCAAAATTCACAGATTTCCAAACCCCAAACCACCCAAAATCTGAATCACTTCTAGTGGCAACTGTTTTAGATAAGGGAATAATCAACCTGTATACAGGCTTAGACCTTTACCAACTTCTAAGCCTTTTTTCATATTTACGTAAATTTTTAATTCACAAATAAGATCCATACATAAGATGTACTTATCCTAAGTATACAATTTAGATAATTTTCGCAATGTGAATACACCATGTAAGCAGCACCGAGATGAAGGAACGGGATATCGTGAAGCCCCCTTTGTCAAGACCTACCAGTCACCACCCAAGAGTAACCACTATCCCAACCTGGAATAGTTTTGTCTATTCTTAAACTTTTTGCAAATGGAATCACGGTATTTTGTATTTGTTAACTTTAGTGCCATATTAAATGTGTAAGGTTTATCCATGCCATTACTTGTAATTGTAGGTCGTTGATTTTCTCTGTGGAAGAACACTCCGTCATTTCACTATACCATAATGTATTCATGCATCGACTGCTGATGGGCATCTGGGTAGTTTCCAGTCTGCAGCTATGAGCATTCTTGTGTATATGTCATCCTATTGAATATATGCTTAGAAGTAAAATTGCTGAGTCACAGTATACGCCTATGCTCAGCTGTAGTTAACTACTGCCAAACAGGTTTTCAGAGGAGCTGTAACAACACACACTCTGCGTGTAGAGTTTCTGGGTTCCATTTCCTCCATGTCCCCACCAACACTAAGTATTAATTCAAATAAGTGGTTTAGGGCTAAATTATTCAATATTTATTAGGCTCCAGCCTCTCCCTGAAAAATTTACAAAAGGATAGGGTTTTTTTTGTTAAAAAGTATGAAGGCTTAGCTTACTTTCTAAACTTAAAGACAGAAATATTTTAATTAAATTATGTATATTGCAGCCAGAATTTTCTAACAAAGAAGTCATCTTCATTTCTCCCTTTGCTGTTAATATTTTCCTAAGTCACCATGAGTGGGAACAAATTCTCTGTACAAAACAAACATGTGGCTTTCTGACTGCCCTATAGGCCAGATTGATTATTTCAACTCTGAGGAGCTAAAGAGTCTAAAACTCTGGGGAAAATCTGAATTAAGTGTCTGTGCTCAGCAAGAACCAAATGCATTTGGCCACTTCATACAATGTAGTATTGATCAACAGCCTTGGACACCACATGTGCTAACACTTCAAACAACAGTACGTTCCCTGGGGTGCTGGGTCTTCCTCTTCATGTATTCCAGTCATGCTCAACAAGAGGTAATTAGAAAATTTCTTATGAGTTATAACATTAAAAAATGTTTTTATGAAGCCAGTAAGTTGCAATAATACCTTTTCTACCACAATACATGCTGTAGTTACAACAATTAGTATGCTTGCATTTCATGATTAGAAAATAACCTAATTTCTATTTAAATGCAATATAGACATTTATAAATACTGGACCATAACAAATTAGCCATAAGGTTACTGTTCATTAGGCAAAAGAATGAGCAAGAACATCCCAGCAAGTCATAGCTTATTTGATGACTTGGAATTCGTTGCTATGACCATGACCATGACAAACAGGTTCCTAGTTAGGGTAAGTACTGTGACTTGGATTAACTCTCTTACTGAAAACAATGAAAAATGCCAGATAAAATATAAATACCCTAAACCTTAAGCTCTGAAAACAGGGGGAGCTTTCAGACTAGTTTCTGAAGGAAAGCCTTAGGCAGAGAGTTGAGAACGTGAGAGCACGGAGCTGACTGTGCCCAGCAGGCACTCAGCAACAGCACAGCACAGGTATCAGTGGGACCCCTGCACTCAGACCCTCCCAGCACACAGAGTTTTATGAGTCACCTCACACAGAAACGGGCACCTGCAGAGAGGGGGTTATCCTCTCAAAGTAAAGAAAAACTAGATCCATTCGCCAACCCTTCCACACACATTCACGCTCCTGAAAACTGAGAAGGCTGCCCTGGGAAGTTACAGTCTCCTACCTACACTGTCAGGGATTTACATACTGATGCTGTACAAAGGATGCTGACCTGAAGCCCTGCCCCAACTGGCAGAGCCCTTAGGTGCCTGGAGAAAGGAATATCCATACTTGACTTCAGGGAATGCCCTGTAAAGAGTTTCAGGAACAGTGTCCTGGAAGGATAGACAACATTCAGGCCTCCAAGAAACCAGGAAGATCTGGGCATGAACAAGATATGACAGGCACCACAGACAGAAGATGACCTTCTTTAATTGTACTCTAAGTTCTGGGTACATGTGCAGAGCGCGCAGGTTTGTTACATAGGTATATACGTGCCATGGTGGTTTGCTGCATCCTCCTCCGTCATCTACATTAGGTATTTCTCCTAATGCTCTCCCTCCCCAACCCCCAACCTACCAACAGTGCCCGGTGTGTGATGTTCCCCTCCCTGTGTCCATATGTTTTCATTGTTCAACTCCCACCTGTGAGTGAAAACATGCGGTATTTGCTTTTCTGTTCTTGTGTTAGTTTGCCGAGAATGATGGTTCTGATATTAGAATGACCACATATACTGTAGAACTACATTTAATAAACATGAATAAGTAAGTCACACACTAGGAAATACCTACAGGGAACAGGAAATTATAAAATAAAAAGCAATACAGATTTGAAAATAAAAAGAAGCAGAATTTCTAGCAATGATAGACTTCTACAAATGAAAAATAACCAAAATCAGAAACTCAAAAACTGTAGAACACAGGGGAAAAAGGAAATATCATTTGGAATATAACACTAAGAAAGAAAAAGCTGACATGTACAAAAAGACAGTAAGAATTAGAAAATACAGTGAGAAAGTTTAAAGTCTACGTGATCTGAATTGCTGAAGGAGACAGAACAAGAGAGACAGTAAGCAATGATAATGGCAGAAAGTTTTCCAGACTGATGAAAAAGGAGCATCCATAGATTCAAGAAGCACAGAGAATCCGAAACAGAGTAAGTAAAAAAGAAACTTAAATTTAGTTACATCACAGTGAATCTACAGAAAACTAAATCTACATCTCCTCCCCCAAAAAATGTTTTAGAAGGACACAAGGGACAAAAAGAGAGATTTCCTTCAGAGGAAAGACTTGAGATGAACCACAATCCTCTCAACAGCAACAGTTCAGAACATGAGATAAAGAAATAACATCTGCGCAGTGCTGAACAGTAATATCAAAAATAACTACCAACTGAAATGTAATGCTCAGCAAAATATCCCTCAAGGAAGAAGGACTTTGTCAGACAGACAGTTTGCCCCCAAACGAAGCTAAAGGAGACTAGAGAGGGAGACTAGAGATAAGTGAAGGCCGCAGGGGGTGCTCTGCCGTCAGAGATAAGTGAGGGCAGTAGTGAAAACTGAGAAGAAATGCAGTAAGTGTGCGGATAAATGCAAATGCACATGAACTGCACTGAAGCGGTGATAACAAAGTCTGGTGGACATTTAAAAGAGAGAAACACACAAGGCAGACTGAAAACTGCCGCAAAACACCGCCAATAACATACATATCCCGGGGGACTGCGCGGAGTTACGCAGGCTGAGGTCTGTGTATTACTAGGAGAAAAGAAAGCTGCTCTTCCAGTTTGGCTTTTAATACATTAATATGCATGATGAAAATTTTAGCGTGACCCGTAAAAGAACATAAAGAGAATATACAAATACCAATCTTACATAGGGGAAAAACTAAACGAAAAATAAAATATCAATGACACATGAGAGTGGAAGTAAGAAGACAATGTATGACAACGTTTGCAAGACTAAAGTAGGATGAATCTGAAAAGACCAACAATTACACTGTGTAAACAGAGTACATGTTGTAGTTAGAAGTCAAAAATTGGCCAAATTATTTTTATTTACTTACTTACTTATTTATTTGAGACAGGGTCTCACTCTGTCACCCAGGCTGGACGGCAGTGGCATGATCTCAGCTCACTGCAACTCTCCCTCCCAGAGTCAAGCAACTCTCCTGCCTCAGCTCACGAGTAGCTGGGATTACAGGCATGTACCACCACACCGAGCTAACTTCTGCTCTTTTAGTAGGGATGGGGTTCCACTGTGTTGGCCAGGCTATTCTCAAAGTCCCGACCTCAGACGATCCCCTCACCTCTGCCTCCCAAAGTACTGGGATTACAGGCGTGAGTCACCACGTCCAGCCTGGACAAATTAATTTTAAAATACTATATGATATTCATATTACAGAGATCTAAAACATAATAAGAGAGATGTTGGAAAGAAAAGACTGAAAAAAGATAGAGCAGGCAAGTATCAATCAAAAGAAAGTTTACATGATTATGCTAAAATGGGACAGAGTAGTGTAAGGCAAAAAGCATTACTAGAGATAAAGAGGCCACTTCACAATGACACGAGGGTGATTTCATTAGATGACATAATTTGAAATTAAAATACACGTAATAACATGGCCTGAAGATACATAAAACAAAAATTGTCAGAACTACAAGAAATAAATGCATGATAGTAATAGTAGATTTATACACATCTCATTCGGTAACTTACAGAAAACGCAGGCCAAAATTAGTAAGGGGAAGATTTGAACAAGGTAACTAATAAATGATCTGATGGACATACATTGAATACTGCACCGAACAGCTAAAAAATATATTTTTTTCAAACACACTGAATATTTACAAAAGAATAACCTCACAATGTGCTATAAACACAGTCTTGATGAATTTCAACATATTAAAATCTCCCAGACTACGTTCTCTCACTTCAAAGCAGTTAAACTAGAAATCAGTATACAAAGATAACTATAACGTATCCACACGACATTTAAATAAGTGTATATTAATAACCCATGATTCAATAAAGAAAATATAAAATACTTTAACTGAAAGATTAAAATTATGTGTGTGAAAATTTGTGAAGTGACACGAAGGCAGTGTTTAAGAGAAACATCATCTCAAATGCATAAATCAGAGAAGAAACATGGGAAACTAACAAGCTAAATATTTACACCAAAATGTCAGAAAAATACAAAACAGACCTAAAGAAAAAGGAAATAAGAATTACAACAATCAAAACAAAAAGAAACAGAAGTGATTAGCAAAAAGAAACAATGACATTCTAAACCATGTTTTATAAATTCAAATTTCTAAATCTGTATAAATAAAAACCGAAAGTAGAAGTGAGGTAATTCCGAGACGTCACGAGCCAAAGAACATAGAATTTAAGTGAAGGGTTTAATGCACACACACAAGTTAACTGTGTTTCATGGGTGGGGGCAGAGGGTAGAGAACTATGTGAGGAAACGAACTGCAGAATTCACTTCTACAATGGTAACTACGTGACCATGAAGGTGTTAAAATTAACTTTTTCTTTACTTCATAATATCTTTTTTAAGTACAGTTGTGATTTCTAAATTCGGTACTGTTATTCATGATCATGACAAGCAATCCAGAGCTCATGACTGACTGCTATCTAAAATTTTCCCTATACAGTTAGTTCGAAATTGACAAACAGTTTCACATCAGACTCTGCTGAGTTATGCTTTGGATGTCCTCGTAATTTGTTATCTGAAAGCGGTCACTATTGCTTGGGTCAAATGCTAACTGGGGCAGATCACTGGAAGCAGGCATAAGGCTGAGGTGCAAGAAACACATCCCCCCTTTACCACATCACCCATGCTCCAGTGAGGGGGTGGGGCAGGAGTTGGGAGGGCTCAGGAGGGCAGGAGGGAGCCATGTCCCTGCTCCGCAGCAGCTTCTAGGGAAAGCCACTGGCTGGCAAAGCCTGCTACTGCTCCTTGCACCATCAGCTAGTCTTCCTAACTGGCTCCTCTTCTGGGGGCCTTTCTGCAGAAAGAAAGGGAGGGGGATTTCCTCCTCCCATAGTCAACAGGCAGCTCACCTAAGGATCCTTCTAAGGCACAGTTTCTCAAATGAGAGCAATTTTGCAACCCAGGATACATATGTCAATGCGTAGAGACAATTTTGGTTGTCCTACTGAAGGGAGAGGAGTGGGGCTATCGGCATCTAATGAGCAGAGGCCAGCGTTTCTGCTAAATACCCCACAGTGCACGGGACGGCCCCATAACAAAGAACTGTCCATCCCAAGATGCCTTCAGTGCCAAGGCTGAGAAAGCCGGTCGGAGGATTTGTACTACCAGTTACGATAAATAGCCAGGCAAGAAGAAAGTACGCTGAGGGACAGGTGTGGGCCAGGAAGGAAAGAGAAAAACAAAGAAAAACCTTTAGAAAGTCAACAAAGGGAAGGGATTTCCTATGTTCACCCTGCCAGGGTGGCAGGGTTCTCAGTGGTTACTTCATGAAGGGAACGCGCACGTCTGAACAAGCACCCTAAGCTAGGGCTCCCTATACAGAATTACCAAGGACATTTAAAAAGAACTTTTTTCAAAAGCTGCTGGAACTGACCGTAGAGTGATAGTCTTTCAACACAACAGGATACTGTACGATTGCTTCAAAAGCAGACAACGTGATGTTGATCAATTCTTCTGACGCTGTCAGTCCTAGGAATACAGGTAATTATTACAGGTACGTATTTACATGTTTAAATCGCAATATCCAAGTACCTCAAACACACACATAAAATGCTCCACGGTCTACTCACCCATGGCTCCATCTATGTTTGTTTCTCCTGAGTCTACAGATTTAATATGACTCTGAAAAGAATAAATATTTTAATAAATAGAGTTTCAAAGTAACTCTGAAATAAAATGCAGGTAGTTTACATTTGCCCAAAACTGTACCTATTGCTCTTAATAACTCATAGACAGCAACACTCTACGTACATTATAAATACCATTAGTTTTTAAATTATATTAAATAATATATGTAAATTATTAACTACAATCATTTTTAAATATACAAATCACTATCAATGAGATTTAATGTTGGAATACGGTCAGTGGTAATGTAAGCACTTGCAAAAGTGAGAATAACAGAACTGATATATAACCATCTCCAACCATGTGCCACACTTAGACATTTGCCGTATCGGCAGTTAGTTAGAATGGCACCTAAGCAGGGGGACAGTCATCTCAAAGGAAGGTCAAGCCTTCGGTGCCCTGAATACAAAGTGTGTCAAGACAGCAGTTTTGCTCTCAAGGCCTGTCTTCAAATTTCACCATGTTTTAGTTCCTGCTCTGTGCTCCCACGCACCTCGCAAGGTGACACCCATTGCTGTTTGAGAGGAAGACCTTTGTAGCTTGGCTGTGAGCTCTCTGAGGCCTCAGCTCCCCGGATGAGGGGGCTTCCCAGTGTCTGACCAAACGCTCTGGACAGAAAAGGCACTCCACGAACACGGCCTCAATGAAACACTCACTGCCACGCGAGGCAGAGCCCCCACGTTACCGTCTGCAAGAACACTGCAACAGAGTTCTTGCCCTAGTGAACAAAACAATACATAGACATTCTTTTATATATGGTAACAGGCGGCAAATAAAATGTAAGATGACCTTGTAGGTAAAAAGTGATGAAGTATGAGCAATTAGTGAGCAGTAGAAATTGGTCTACTGTGCTCCATTTTAAGACAGTGCTATGTCTAAAAACATCTAATACAATAGAATGTACATAACAGGTACAAAAGAACGCAGGCATATATTTTGTGTTAGAAAGAAAACGCTTAAACACCACCCAAGGTAAGGACTAAGATGTCCCCAACTGGTTGCATGGACTCCCCTTTGCCGCCTGCCTACCACTTCCAGAGATAACCACGGCCACGTATTTATCATTTCCTCAGTTTTCTTAAATAGTTTTAACACACATACACGTGTCCCTAAATAGTGAACTGTCTGTGTATTTTTGAGCCTTACTGAAATTATACCAAACTAGCTACAGTTCATACAAACAGAATAGCAGCCGCTAAAATCTTCAGAAAACGTAAGACCCAAAATCGGAAAACAACTAGAAAAAAACAGAGGGTGAAGCTCCAAGACTTTGGTCTGGGCAACGACACTTTTAGGTCTAACCCAAAAACACAAGCAACAAAAGCACAAACAGACAAATGGGATCACGTGAACCTAAAAAGCTTCCGCGCAGCCAAGGACACAAAAGAATGAAGACAAGCTACGGAATGGGAGAAAATCTTCGTAAACCACAAATCTATAAGGGGTGAGTATCCAAAATATATAAGGAACTCAACTCAATAGTAAGAAAGCAGATAACCGAATGTCTTCAAATGGTCAGGCCAGGTGAAGTGGCTCATGCCTGTAATCCTAACACTTTGAGAGGCCAAGGCACAAGGATAACTTGAGGCCGGGAGTTTGGGCAACTTAGCAAGACTGTCTCCACAGAAAAATAAAAAAACAGCCAGGCATGGCAGCATGCACTTGTAGCGTTCGCTACTCAGAGGCTGAGGTGCAGGATCACGTGAGCCCAGGAGATCAAGGCTGCGATGGTCTATGCTGGTATCACTCCACTCCAGCCTGCGCGACAGAGCGAGACCCTGCCTCCCACAATAAAACGTCAAAGGAATGAATAGACATTACTCAAAGAAGATATGCAAATGGTTAACTATGAAAAAAACGCTCAACATCACTAATCAGGGAAAGGCAAGTTAAAACTATAATGAGATATCACTTCGCATCTGTAAGAATGGCTACTATCAAAGAGATAAAAGACGAGCGTGCTGAGGATGCTCAGAAGGGGAACTCCTGCACACTGTTGGTGGGAACGTAATTAGCACAGCCATTATGAAAAACAGCATGAACATTCTTCAAAAGAATTAAAAATAGAAGCACCACATGATCCAGGAATTCAACTACTGAAATACATATATACGCATTTCCAAAGGAAATAAAGTCAGGATGTTGAAGAAACAGCTACACTCCCATGTTCACTGCAGCCAAGATATGAACCAACGCAACTGTCCATCAACAGATGAATGCATTTTACAAAGGTGGCGAATATACACAATGGAATTTTTTGAAAAAGGAAAACCTGTCACTAGCGGCAACATGGATGAACCTAAGGTTCATCCTTATGTTAAGGGAAATGAGCCCGGCACAGAAGCACAAACGTCATGTGATCTCACTTACAGGATGGAACCAAAACAGGTGAACTCTGAGTGGAGAAGAGATAGTGGTTACCAGGGACTGGGGGTCAGGGGAAGACACTGGTCACAGGACACAATTTTGTTTACATAGAAGGAATCGGTATGAAGAGATGCAGAGTACATAGTGAACATGGTAGAAAACTGTAGACTTGAAAATCAGTAATGGCAGATTTCAAGTTTTCTCATCACAAAAACAAGTGTGTGAGGTAACAGATACTTTCATTAGCCGATTTAGCCATTCCACAATGTATACATATTTCAAAACAATCTGCTGTACACAACGAATGTACATCATTCTTATTTGTTAATTTAAAATTAAATTTTAAAATGTTTTTAAGAGGAATTTTTTTTAAGTTATGGGAAAATACCTAAATGCAACCTAATTGGTTTTTTTTTCTGGTTTTTTTTTTTTTTTTTTTTTTTAGGAGAGAGAGTCTCACTCTGTTGCCAGGCTGGAGTGCAGTGGCATAATCTTGGCTCACTGCAGCCTCCACCTCCCAGGTTCCAACAATTTTCCCGCCTCAGCCTCCCAAGTAGCTGGGACTACAGGCATGCATCACCATGCCCGGCTAATATTTGTATTTTTAGTAGACACGGAGTTTCACCATGATGGCCAGGTTGGTCTCGATCTCTTGACCTCATGATCTACCCGCCTTGCCCTCCCAAAGTGCTGGGATTACAGGAGTGAGCCACCATACCCAGCCAAATGCAACCTAACGTTTTTAAAGGTAGAATATGAATCTATGGACACAGAATGGTCTCAACCACATGTATTTGTATATGTCACATATACGTTATAGATACATAAATAACTGTGTCTACAATACAAACACATCTATATGAATAGAAAGCATAAGAAAACAAGAACAGGTTAACAACGGTTGTCTCCTAGTGTAGAGTTATAATTTTATAAGAAACAAGAACAGGTTAACAATGGTTGTCTCCTAGTGCAGAGTTATAATTTTATTTTTTCAAATTTCACAGTTTTCCACATTTTCTTTAATAACCATAAATAATTTAAACAAAAAAACTTAAAAGACATTTATTGTCTAGGTTATAAACAAAATCAGAAAGCCTAAAAAATGCAAGCCCTTTAAAAACTGAAAATAAAGGATATCTTCCAATTTTGGTGGGGGGGGGGCGGTTCAAAGAAACAAAATTGACTTTAAAATGAAGTTAATTTTTAAAAGTAGCAATGTATGCTTTTCATGATAATTTTGTTAAAATCATTTCACATAATTCCAAAATGGGCACATAACTTTTGTTGAATAAAAAATTCAGAGAGAGTGAGAGAGATATCTTTTCACTTCAACAAATCTACTTAAACGTCTATGAATCACTAAGTAAAAAAAAAGAGGACACAGCACTGTATGTAACAACAATCCCTTCTGTGTAAGTCCCTTAAAAATATATACATAGGCCCACTGCAGTGGCTCGTCTGTAATCCCAGCACGTGGGAGGCCAAGGAGGGAAGATCACAAGGTTAAGAGATCAAGACGGTCCTGGCCAACATGGTGAAACCGTCTCTACTAATAATACAAAAATTAGCCAGGCGTGCTGGTGCGCGCCTGTAGTCTCAGCTACTCCAGAGGCTGAGGCAGGAGAATCGCTTGAACCCAGGAGGTAGAGGATGCAGTGAGCCAAGATTGCACCACTGCACTGCAGCCTGGCAACAGAGCAAGACTGTATCTCAAAAATTTTTTTAAATAAAAAATACACACACACACACACACACACACATGCAATATACCAATGCTGGTGATGTGAACAACAATTTTTGAGGAAGAGATCACTGGCAAGGACAAGTGTCGCTTCCTTTGGGAGCCTGAGGAGGTACGGACACTTCCCTGCGTTTTCTGCCTTTTGCTTCCCTCGGGACGTTCTAACCACTCACACGCACTGCCTTTTTCTTTTATATATATAAAAGAAATAAGCTTGACTAAATGCTGACATTTATTCTTTATTATAAAGAATTATGAGATTCTTTTAACTGATTTCCTACCTTATATTTTCCCTATTTAACTTTTTTTAAATCCCTACTAAATATTTCATTCATTTATCAATTTCAAGGTCTTTTGATGTATTTCTTCCTTCTCATTCTCAGTGTAATAGGAAGTAATGAGGGGGGAGTGAGGACGGGGTAGGAGGCATTGGAGATTCAAGGAGAAGGGAACATGGAAATAGCAGCTGATGTGAATTTTAAGACAGACCAGTTATTTGCATTGTCCCCCCCGTCCCTGCCCCCTCACAGCCATATTTAGCCACTCAGAGCAGGGCTAAGGTAGGTGGAGACTTAAATTTAACTAGCATTAAAATTTGCCAGGGAGCCAGATGCAGTGGTTCATGCCTGCAATCCCAGCACTTTGGGAGGCTGAGGCAGGCAGATCACTTGAGGTCAGGAGTTCAAGAGCAGCCTGGCCAAATGGTGAAATCCCATCTCTACAAAAAAACATAAAAATTAGCTGCAAGTGGTGGCACACACCTGTAATCCCAGCTACGTGAGAGGCTGAGGCATGAGAATTGCTGGAACCTGGAAAGCAGAGGTTACAGTGAGCCAATATCGCTCCGCTGCACCAGCCTGGGAGACAGAAAGAGACTCCATCTCAAAAAAAAAAAATAGCCGGGTGCGGTGGCTCAAGCCTGTAATCCCAGCACTTTGGGAGGCCGAGGCGGGTGGATCACGAGGTCAAGAGATCGAGACCATCCTGGTCAACATGGTGAAACCCCATCTCTACTAAAAATACAAAAAATTAGCTGGGCATGGTGGCGCGTGCCTGTAATCCCAGCTACTCAGGAGGCTGAGGCAGGAGAATTGCCTGAACCCAGGAGGCGGAGGTTGTGATGAGCCGAGATCGTGCCATTGCGCTCCAGCCTGGGTAACAAGAGAGAAACTACGTCTCAAAAAAATAATAATAATAATAATAATGCCAGAGGAAGACAAGGAAGGAAGAGGGGAATGGGAGCTCCGATCTATGCGAGGAGGGATTAATGCTGGACCAGGCGCTCTAGGCAGAGTAAAGAGAACGTGAAGAAGCAGAGCCCTAGCAGGGCAGAATGGTGAGTAGAAAGCAGGCAGGAACAATTAAGTCTCGCAGGAACAATTAAGTCTCAAAGGAACTGAAGAGCTGCTGGGGAGGAGAGAAAAGGAGCTGAAAATCAGGGCTGGTGGACCGACAAGGGGATGCTGACAGTAAGGTCAAGTGTTTGAGCATGGGGGCAGCCAGCTGACAGGAAGACAGACAAGCTCTTGGGGAGAGAGGCAGCCAGGGAGCTGTGAGGCTGAGGCACTGGGAGACCCCCCAGAGGGATATCAAATTCCCCACCCATGACGCGGAAGCCCCAAGGAGAGGCTCATGGCTAGCCAAGTGCTAAAGGAATGCTGAGGAACAAGGGCCAGTGACACGGAAATCTGCAGATGACCACAACACAGAGGGTGACACTGTATCTTCTCACAGCGCACACTTTAAAGCGGGGAGTCTTAGCAGGGGAGCAAAAGAGAGCAGCCACTCCCCTGGCAAGGTCCGCTGGCTAGGGAGTGCGGGCAGTGTGTGCCAGTGCTGTGTTTCATTCAGTGCTCCCCAGCAGACGCTGAAACGAGCTCCTTCAGCAAACTGGGAAACAAATTCATGATGTGTTAAAGGAATAAAGACAAGAACATCTGGGTGGCACCAAATAAGTGAATATATACGACCATCTTCCGGAAAATGCAAGCCTGCCCCACCTCCGGCTTTGCTATAGCTGAAGTCAGTGTCTATCAACAAACCAGCATTGCTTTACCAAAAAATCTACAGAGGGCAGGAAGCATGTGCTTTCGTAGTTATTTATTGTAGAAAACGATCACCACCACAAGCCATTTTACTTGTATAAACTAACGAAGCCAGAACTTTGACACAACAAAGTGTGCTTCCCCTGATCATTAATCAAAAGCATTTTCAAAAGGACATAAGAAATGCAGTGAATGTTAGGTTAATACATATCATGAGCTCTTGAAAATATTTCCTTAATTTACTACTTCCTATTTCCCAGCCCAATTCAACGGAGGACCAAAAGAAGCATGCTGTTCGCCAGAGAACTTCTCCAGAGACCAGACTGTTGAAACCTGGAGAGGGAGCGAGCCAGAAGGCAGGCTGCTTCTGCCAGTAAGAATGAAAACAGCGATTATCAGCTGGGCAGTCCTCTTTTGCTAGGACTCTTTCAAAGCTTGATAATGGTTTAAAATTGCTCTGCTGAATTGTTTCCAAATGCTAGTCTCCTTAAAATATAAGACAATCAAAACTTCATTTTCCTTGGGGAAAAATTTTTACAAAAAATTAATTCCTGTATTTATGCCTCCATACATAAGAAGTATCCTGAATTTCTGTACATCAAAAAAAAAAAAAAAAAGTCTGTAGGTCAACTAGGCAAACAGTGACCTAGTGGCATTATAACACTGAAGCCAATGGGAAGCACAATTCCAATGCCCCTCTCCAGCCTGTTCCTTAAGAACCCTTCCGACCTGCAGACATCACAGCAACCCTGGCTGCTATCTCCACGCCCACCCACGGCAGGCCAGCAGCTCGTGGAGAGCTGCCTCAATGGAAGCCAAGAAGTTACTGGATTGCTGCTACTGGATACAGCTTCTAAAAGTGGACTAAGCTTGAATACCCCAAATAAGTCATACCTTTAAAATATTAAAGGTCAATATGCCTGCCATAAGACAATCGCTACTCCACAAGCATCATTTTGAGAAATACTGAAAATAACATTTATCTCCTGATGTATCAATAAGTCTTTCAAAACACAATGCTGGGCAAGGTAGCTCATGCCTGTAATCCCAGCACTTTGGGAGGCTGAGGTGGGTGGATCACTTGAGTCTAGGAGTTCAAGACCAGCCTGGTCAAGATGGTGAAACCCCATCTCTTCAAAAAAATTTTAAAAATTATCCAGGCATGGTGGCACACACCTGTAGTTCCAACTACGTCAGAGGCTAAGGAAGGAGGACTTATTGAGCCTGGGAGGAGGAGGTTGCAGTGAGCCTGATTGTGCCACTACACTTCAGCCTGGGTGACAAAGCAAGACTCTGTCTCAAAAAAAGAAAAGAAAAGAAAAGAAAAAAAATTCACAAAGCTAAGTATGTAAATATAATAGACTATTTCCCTATGTCACTAGAACCAAATAAGCACTATGCTCTGGACAGTTTTACATGATCATTCTGTGGACTGGGCTACAGAACATTCATAACTGTGCATCCCCACCACTACCACCAAAAAAAAAGACGGAGGGAGGGAAGGGAGGGAAGGGAGGGAGGGAGAAAGGGAGGGGAGGGAAGGGGAGGGGAGGGGAGGGGAGGGAGGGAGGGACGGAGGAAGGAAGGAAGGAAGGAAGGAAGGAAGGAAGGAAGGTAGGAAGGAAGGAAGGAAGGAAGGAAGGAAGGAAGGAAGGAAGCCTTTGCCTAAAAAAATTTGTTAAATTATTAAAACTCAAAAGGCTTTAATATGCTAATGTGCACTGTAAATTTCTAAGGGTCTCCTGGCATCAGTAAGGCACTGTAACCTGAATAACATTTCTGCTGTCTTCTGGAACAGTTTGCAATCCGTATGGCTAACTAAAGCCAGGTCCTGAATTTGAGTCAGTAATGCCCTCTTGTCAGGGCCATCAACGCTGAGTATGCAAAAGGGGAGCACACAGTTAAGGCCAAGCATCAAGCACAATCGGAAAAGTAATTCAAGAATTCTGGGACTGGCCATGATTCAAAATAGGAAAACAGACTGAAGAGAGGCAGAAAACTCATTCTGTTTCCCTAAACTTCCTCTAATTGGGTGAGACTCTCAAGAAAAAAACTGCTAAAATTTTTTCAGTATCTTAATGATCTCTAAAGCAACCGAGTTATTTTCCATTTCCTAAAAGTGCCTATATTGAAAAGACCCAACAGAGCAGCACACAGAAGACTCAGTGTGGTCTCCTCCCTTGTCTCTGAGCACAGAATTACAAGTAGCAGATGTGTTCTCCCTAATATTCATAGAACTTATGAAAGCCCATAAAAACTTTTCTGTTAGAAAAACTTGGTAGTTACTTAAAAACCTGAAGCATATGTAGTTAATGTAGGCAGAAGAAAATACTACCCATGAAAGAAAAGAGAGAGGGAGAAAGAACAGGACAGTTATACCCATCCCAAACAAACACAGTGCCACAATACTCCCAACGTGGGTACTATGACAAAATTTCCAATTTCAGGCATCAATATGCCAGTGCGATGGAATCAGTCATGCTAAAATGATGCCTATGTTGTACTTAAAACCAGGTAAAGAGACGGTGGTCAATACAAAGTCTCATAATGTGCAATTCCACAAATGTGGTACCAAAATTACAGACTTTGTAGAATTCAGGATTCAAAGTACTCAAAGATAAAAATTTTAAATTGAGCACAAAGGGACCTCTACTCCATTGCTTCCTAAAAATCAGCAACCGCTACTCACCACTTACACTTACAAACATCATACTTCACCCTATAATTAAATTTCTAGACGAGGATGTTCTCACTTGTGTGTTGCAATCTTTTTTTAAAAAATCCCAAACCAACAATAAAATTAAGATGCTGACTTCCCTTTAACTAGTTACCTCAATGGCATTTTGAAAATCTCTGTTCAGTTTATTATTAATATCAAAGTGAGGCTGGAGAAGCTCGGTGTCAAATGTTTTAGCTTTCCCTCTGCATGGCTCCTCATTTTATCAGTCATATATACTGCAAACACTACTAGCAAGGGAAAAACATAACATAATTCATGACCCGTGAGCTAAACAAAAGACCATTTTTGTGAGCAAAAATGGAAGTGAAAACTAACACAGCGATTTCTCATTTCTACCTGCATCCTCAAAATTAAAGAAGAAGCTGAACTGAGCTTAACAGAGAGAAATGCCAGCACAAGAAGAGATACCGCACATGACTAAATCCAGGTCCTGAATTTCAGTCCATAATTCTCTCCCTTGACTAGTATTACTATTTACTTCTGACAACGCAAGCTGAAGTAAATCATAATGATAGCACGATCCCAGCATTCCGTTCGTCAGTTTTATTAAATGTTTTCATGATGCTCAATACCACATGTGTGAAAGTGTTTCTGTGGGCATATTTACCCTGTTTGGGCTGTCTCTGAACAAATACATTATCAGGAGAGAATGTGTTTTCTCCAAATGTCAAATTTTATTACAGTCAACAGATAAAAATATTAAAAGGTCACTTCCCTGGAGACAAATAAATACCAAGAGGATTTTTATATTACCTCATTCTGACACCAATTCCACAAATGGTAGAGGCAGCCACTTTTTTATTAGAAACAAGAAAAATGTAGTGTTACTCACAAGAATAGTTCCGTAGCTGAAAAGAAACTCTTCTGTTACAACCTGAGGTCGAAATACCTGTGTGATGAGAGATCCTGTAGATTAAATTCTGGAAGCTATGTACAATTTAGTGCAATAAAAAATG
The DNA here is from genome assembly GCF_049354715.1 of Callithrix jacchus. NCBI lineage: Eukaryota > Metazoa > Chordata > Mammalia > Primates > Cebidae > Callithrix > Callithrix jacchus. The sequence goes on from NC_133518.1 coordinate 79,504,376, forward strand.
GAAACTGTTTTGAGTTAAGGATTCTCAGCTCCAGTTTACAAAGAAAAGAGGCACGGATCCCCTTTTCCTCCTCAATTTCATCATACCTGTGAGGTCACGAGGTGAAGCACCACAGGCATCAGGGGGAGACACAGCTTCAGCTGCTTCACTTGAACTGTTGATGGGTGTTTACGCCCAGAAACATTAGCCAAGGCGTTCAGAATGTCACCTGGGAAGCACAGCCCAGAGCATGCATGCAGGTTAAAAACCACAAATACTTAGGAGCTGCTGGTCATTGCTGGAATACTAATGGGACTTCTAAGGTAATTAATCTCCAAATAAAATAAACAGATATACTTATTCACAAGTACTGAAATTACAACAAACACTTATGACCTCTTGGGACAGAATGTGACACTCGGCAAACACGCTATCAATGAACTCAATGTCTCGTGGAAGTGAAAAATAAAATTTAATAAATTATAATAGTTTTAGAAATTTTTTGTATTTTCCAAACGTCAATCATGAGTACTTGTTACTTCTGCAAACAAGAAAAAATATTTAAAATAATAAGCGAACGGATTACAGAACACGACCTACAACTGTAAGAAAACAGAAGAGGTTGGGAGTAAAAAGAGGTCGATTCCCAACACTTCTCATTGGACGATAAATAGAAAAATAAATACAACTTGCTTTGCGGGCACCAGAATCTTACCGTCATACCCTAAAACAGGATAAGTCCAGGAATAAAGAATTCAGCTACCAACTGACCAAATTATAGCCTTCAGGTTAGAGCTAAAAATGCTTACAATTCGAAATAAATTTTCAGAGGCTCTATTTTCAGTCATCACCAGGCAAAAATAATCTCCTAAAGTATCAGTAAAGAGCAAAAAGTTACTGTCAGTTGGCCTTGAAGATATTTTCATCACTTTGATTTAAGATTCTGGATTCCTGAATCTAAGTACTCTCTACTCTAACAGCTTGAATCAAATTTAACATTCTAAACATTTCTGGTTTACAGCTACATCTGCTGGAAAAGCATGGAATGGGGTTCAAGCTGCATGTACATGCTCCTTAGCTTATTTTCATTTCTGCAAAAACAATGAAATACAGTATTTCTTTAGCTGTAATAAACGTCCTTTACCAATCATTAGAGGTTTTTATCGTAAGATAAATTCTTCAAACAAAGAAAGTTTCAAACTTTAAACGAATGTCAAAATTCTCTCACATTACAGTTGAATATTTAAAATCCAAATCCATGCCTTTTTGTTCTCACTTACTGTGGGCGTTAATAATGATTACGTGGCAGAAGAAAACGGACAGCAACACAGACTGAGAAGGGTGAGCGGGTGTGGCGGGATGACGAAGAAAGGCGGGTCAGAGGGTACGAGCATACAGTCAGATGGAAGAGTAAGTTCAAAGCCTGACGGCAGAGCAGGTGACTAGTTAACAAAAAGGTACTGGAGGTGGGTGTCACACACCCTAAATGTGCCGACTTGATCGCTATGCATTTTATACATAGAACGACGTTTCTCACATACTCTACAAATTTGTACAAATAAAAGAAAATCTTGTTTCAGCAAGGGAAAAAAATAAACAAAATCTATGGATTTTTTATGTTTTTTTTTTTTAACAATAAATAAATTTTTGGCTCTAATCCCAAGAGAAAATTCGTCTGATTTAGGCAGGAAAAAATCTTAAGAAAAGTTAGCCCCAAATACGTAAGTCCAATTTTAAGCATTTAAAACACTTTTCTTTTATATATTTTCTCAAATTGCCAGTTTACCTCAGATCACACCTTAATGTGACATGGTGTCATCAGGCCTCATCACTGTCATTGATGCAAAATAATTACAAAAACAGATAAAGCAAATTTAAATCTTGAAACTACACATTCATGAAAAGGTGACTTTGCCTTCAAGAACAGGCAAGTGAGAATTAAAAAAGAACTGATGCCTAAAAGCCAGGTCTTAGAAAGGAAAGCAGAAACGGGGCCTGTGGACAAGACTCCAGCCTACCCAGGATCCGTGGCAGCTCCTGCACGATGTGACAGATGAGAAGATCCAGGCATCTGGACAGGTATTCATTGCCGCTTTGCTGCTCCTTGCCTGGGGTGGTCTTTCTGCTGTCTCTCTCGATGTACATCACCAGTCTACATGCAGGAAAGTGCAGAGATTACCTCTCAGGATAAAACACTTGATAGCATCTGTCCGAAAATGCCGCCACGGCGAGTGTTTCCGGAGGGCGTCCGTCCAGTCACATTGATGTTTACATTGGCAGCAACCTGTCAGGGACAATTTTTGCCTCGGAAAACTTAAAACACTTATGGAGAAAGAAAATAAGGCAACTTTGAATTTCTCTGCTAATGTCCTGATTTCATTTGCCTTGGCCAGTGGAAACAATCAATATTCTCCAGGTGATAAATGAAAGGCAAAGAGATGTCTGGGCAGAAGAGGGCTCCTTATGTCTCAGAGGTTCAAAGCAACCACAGGTTAACTACACATTTGTTTGTCATCAGTACTGAACTTGCTTGGGAACCTACATGATTCACATGAATTTCAATTCTCTCAGCAAATAGTGTACATAAATCCAAAGAAAAGGTTTCATTTTAACAATGGGTTATACAGATGGCGGATACTAAATACCTGGCTTTTACATGTCTCTTTATCTACTCGTTTTATGGTACCTGCCTTTTAAAGTTAACTTGTGCCTTCTTTCAAAATACTGGTATTCTTTAGACATTCATTTCTGAACTAACCACTTCCAACCCAGAACTAGGGAGTCTACTGGACCACCACCTTAGACATTTAAGATGTTACCACATCTTAACTTTTAGGTCCTCTCCCCACTTTCTCCCCTTTGCTGGGCATACTAGTCATTTCCTCAAGTTCCCATTCCCCACAACTCCACTGATTTCATCATGCACAAGTCCCTTTAAAGCAATCTCCATGGTCACTGCCATCCATCCATCCATCCATTTCTGTTATTCTCACCCATCCAGCCAGCTTTTACTTCTCAGAAAGTACTTCCAACCAATTCCCCTTGCAAACTGGAGCTGTACTCACAATACACACATGTAGGTCAAATGTATTGAAATCCTGACACAGCGTGGATGGGGCTCTCTCAATGGATTTATTCATGTATTTGCATTTCTGTGTACTACTGTTCGGAACTCACTAGTGAACGTGTGAGGATGAACTTGAATCAGGAAGCTGGCCTTGATGCTGTATCCATCAGGTAGCACCCTCTGTTCTAGGCGCTGATTATGTGGATAGAGCCATAATCACTTTCAACCTAGTTGTTCCTCAACCACCTTCAATCTGACTTTCTCTCTCTTTGCCATCTCTAAGGTCACATGACATCAAATCCAATGGGCCTTCATTGGCCTTCACCTACACAAGTCAGCAGCATTCAACACTGCTGCCACCCCGCTGCTCCTCCGCCACGACGTCTGACTTTACTGGTTTTCTTCTCCAGTTTCTCTGGTTGTTCCTTCTCCATGTCTTTTGCTGGTTCACGCACTTTTCCTTTTTTTGAGGCAGAGTTTCACTCTTGCTGCCCAGGCTGGAGTGCAGTGGTGCAATCTCAGCTGACTGAAACCTCTACCTCCCAGGTTCAAGCAATTCTCCTGCCTCAGCCTCCCAAGTAACTGTGATTACAGGTGCTACTGGCATACACCACCACGCCCAGCTAATTTTTTGTATTTTTAGTAGAAATGGGGTTTCACCATGTTGGCCAGGCTGGTCTCGAACTCCTGACATCATGTGATCTGCTTGCCTCGGCCTCCCAAAGTGCTGGGATTACAGACATGAGCCACTGGGCCCGGCCAGTTCACACTCTTAAATGCTGAAGTTTATCAATACTGAGTTCTAGGCCCATAGCCATCCTCTAACTGTTTAACCCAGGCTATCTAATTCCTACCAATGATTTAAATTACTACTTTTCTATACACATAATCTTCCAATTATATATCTGGAGCTTGATCAAACCTGGTCCCTAAGTTATATACCAATATATTCAACTGCTGACTTGACATCTGATTTTAGCTGTCTTAAAGGCACTTCAAACTCCATATCCAAAATAAACGTCATCATCTCACCAAACCTGGTTTTCTTCCAGAGCACAATATCCCACTGTTTAGTATCACTCTCTACCTCACTAAACAAACCAGAACCTAGGAGAGTCATCCTTTTCTCTCACTTCCCATATTAAATCAATCATTGGATATTCTTCAGACTCTTCCACTTCTCCACTCCAAACCAAGAGCAAGCGACCGTATTTCCTCCTCCTGGCCTATTACCCCAGCCTTCTAGCTAACTAGTCCACCTGCTTCTCCTCTGTCATTCCAATCCTTGCACACCCTACATCTAAACTAATCTTCTCCATCAGGTCACTCCCCTATTTAAAACCCTTCCAAGGCATCTCACTGTTCCTCAGATGGGAGTTCTTAAAACTCCCTATCATGACCTACAAGACCTGACCCCCAATTACCTCCCCAGTTTCATCTTGCTTTCTCTCCCTCCAGTCACACTGAGTTCTCTGTCCCTCAAATACAGTACCTCCGCCCACAACAAGCTACACAATTAATCCACACACATAAGGGGACTGGCTAGGTAAAAATGGTACATGATTAGAATGCAGGTGTCAAAAAGCAGCAGCTCTTTATACACTATATGAAAAAACTACAAGATATATTTTTAAGTAAAACAAGCAAGGTTCAAAATAGAAAACTTTTGCTTATATAAAGGGAGGGAAATAATCAATATTGATATTTGCTTAGATTTTTTAAAAATCCAGCAGGATAAATGAGCTAATAATGATGCTTAATTTTACGTGGTGGTAATCTAGGGTAATAAAGTATAGGTGAGAAGTTTTAACTTTGAATTTGTTTTTTTGGTTTTTGAACCATGAGTCGGCATTACCTACTCAAAGCTTTCAGTGTAAGTTATTTTTCTTTTGAGACAGAGTCTCACTCTGTCACCCAGGCTGGAGTGCATGCAGTGCCGTGATCTCAGCTCACTGCAACCTCTGCCACATGGGTTCAAGCGATTCTCCTGCCTCGGCCTTCTGAGTAGCTGGGATTACAGGCACCTGCCACCGCACCCAGCTAACTGTTGTATTTTTAGCAGAGACAGAGTTTTGTCATTTTGGCCAGGCTGGTCTTGAACTCCTGACCTTGTGATCCACCCACCTCAGCCTCCCAAAGTGCTGGGATTACAGGCATGAGCCACCATGCCCGCAGAGTGATTTTAAACATTAAGTGATATTGTTGTCCTACAGACCCTTTTAAAAAATATTTTTAGGCGATTAATGCTTAATTTCCTAGGATACCCTACCAAATATAAATGCTGAGTGCAAGGCAAACAGACAAGCACATTTGTAAGATTTATGCTTTCTCACGGCGTCAAGTGTCAGGCTGCCTTTACAAAAGAAGCAAACCGACAGTGCTCTGGCAGTACCCCACAACTTTACTGTGGCTTGTGTCCATTACGATTCCTGGACTCCTTCCTTCACAGGGTCAAATCTTTGCCTTTGACTATAATGAAACAGAGATGTCAACCAAACCTGGAAGCAATTCTCAGCTGCTGCACTTCCTGACAGTGTGATCTTGTACAAATTAAGCTCTTACAGACTTCAGTTTTCTAATTACAAAATGAGATGAGAATGCCGGCCTTACAGGACTGCTGCGAGGAAGTCAATGAGTATGTAAATACTCAGGAAACCGCAGCTGCTTTATCACCACCAACAACCTTGGGACACTGCTTTCTTGAGTACACAAATCTTAAGAGAAAGTCCGTAGAGAAGGCTAACACTCTGCTTTTCATCCCGTTCTCCGAATCACCAATCACCATGGTCAAAAGCCCTGCCCCACTTCTGCATCTGAAGCACTGACTCAACTTACTAAAATGAAGGAGAGCCGGACGTCTCTTCAGAGATGAGATAGAATTTGATGCCATGAAAATTCTTCTACTTTTGATATAGGAAGAACAAACATATTCTTTAAGAATATAACTAGTTTTGTCTTCATTAAACATGCAGAATATATAACCATTTATTTACCCATCATTCTATTGAAAGACATGAGGGGTGCTTTCAGCTTTTGTTCTCAAAAAACAATGCTTGAGGAACACTGCTTTACCTGTTTCCTGGTGCACATGTGCAAGAGTTGCTAGGGTGTATAGGAACAGAAGCTGGAATATTCAATGTCACAACCCTGCCAAACTGGCCTCCAAGTGGTTGTCCCAATTTATTCCCACCAGTAGTGTATGTGTTCCCTCTAAGTTACAACCTCACCAATCCCTACTGGTATTAGACTTAATTTCTGCCTATCTATCTATGGGGTCTAAAGCGGTACCTTGTAGTCTTAATTTGAATTCTCATAATTATTAAGGACAGTGAGAATATTTTGGTAGTTATTTTCTATTCATATTTCCTCTTTTCTGAGGAAAACAAGAAAATATCAAAAGAGAAAACATAAACAGCAAATCCCTGAAAATGCCGATTTCTGAAATGCCTGTTCAGGTTTTTTGCTCATTCTCCCTTGGGGTACTGATCTTTTGTTACCAATTTGGAGGTCTGGATCTTTTCTCTTCTTTCTCTTAGTCCCCTTCTTTTTTTTTTTTTTTTTTGAGACGGAGTTTTGCTCTTGTTACCCAGGCTGGAGTGCAATGGCGCGATCTCGGCTCACCGCAACCTCCGCCTCCTGGGTTCAGGCAATTCTCCTGCCTCAGCCTCCTGAGTAGCTGGGATTACAGGCATGTGCCACCATGCCCAGCTAATGTTTTGTATTTTTAGTAGAGACGGGGTTTCACCATGTTGGCCAGGATGGTCTCGATCTCTTGACCTCGTGATCTACCCGCCTCAGCCTCCCAAAGTGCTGGGATTACAGGCTTGAGCCACTGCGCCCGGCCTAGTCCCCTTCTTTACCCTCTTTCTTCCTTCTTCCTGTTTCTCCTTCTCCTCCTCCTCGTGTCTTTCACATTGAATTCCTCAATCCACTAAAAACTGACTTATCTTGTGGGTTGAGGTGGGAATCTAATTCCATTGTTTTTCCAGGTGGACGAGCACTTGTCTGATACTATTTATTGAAAAGCTCTTTCTAAAACTAGGGGTGAGGAAGGAGGAGTAAAAGATCAAATATCTGACAAAATGTGATGAAAAAGTAGTTTGAACCTTAAATTACCTCCTGTAGCCAATATATACAGGTAACGTCCACTAGGCTTGCGCTCAGGCAGAAGTCTGAACATTTATTCTCTAGAGAAAATAAAATAAAAACCATCTGGACTAAGAAAGAGCGGACCAAGTTTAAGAGGGGACTACTAAAGTGCACATAGGGAGACGGAGGGAATTTACGCACAGTGAACACTGAAACTTCAGCCCCCTACGCCCAGTGGGCTCCTGGGACCCTGGCAGCCTATTTGTTTCCTTCCAAGCATGTGGCTGCAACACTCTTCATATGTTCTTCTTTGGCAAAACGAAATAGCCCAAGAGAAATAGCCAGAGATACTCATGCTGAAGTTTACACTAAACATGCCCGTATGGAAGATCTTAGTGTGAAGCTCAAAGTCAACATTCACCAATACACTGAGCACTTCTAAAAAGAGGCTGTCGTTCCCTCAACTCTTAATCATAAGAGATGAAACAGTACCAAACAGCTGAAAGCCTGGCTTATCTGCTCTATATTTACGCCTGCTCATATTCATCCATATTCTTTTTCATTGCTGTATAGTGCTCCAGTGTGTGAATATACGATAATTTTCTTATCCATTTTGTTGTGGATGAACATTTGGGCTATTTCAATTTACGAACAGGGATAAGCATAACTTATGCTAAATACATGCAAACATTTCTACTGGATATACACTTGGAAATAAAATTGCTGTGTCACAACGCATGCCTCGATTCCGTTTCATAGACACTGATGAACAGTTTTCTAAAGTAATCATTATGTCAATTTATACTCCAACAGGTAGATGTAAGAATTCAGGTTCTTCTACATCCTTGCCAAAACCCCACATTATCAGACTTTTAAATCCTAGCCATTCTGGAGGGCACACGTTGGTACCTCATTGGGACTAAATTACATTTTCCTGATGACATATCAGGTTAAGCACCTTTTCAGGTGTTAATTGGCCACCTGGAGGTACCCACTTTTATAAAGTGCCTGTGCAAGTCTTGTGCTCATTTTTCTACTGGGTCATCTGTCCAATTTTCCTTGATGACATAGGTGTGTACCATGATTATCTCAACTGACGCAGAGAAGGCCTTTGACAAAATTCAACAGCCCTTTATGCTAAAAACCCTCAATAAACTCGGCATTGATGAAATGTATCTCAAAATAATAAAAGCTATTTATGACAAACCAACAGCCAATATCATACTGAATGGGCAAAAACTGGAAGCATTCCCTTTGAAATCTGGCACTAGACAAGGATGCCCTCTCTCACCACTCCTATTCAATATAGTACTGGAAGTTCTAGCCAGAGCAATCAGGCAAGAAAAAGAAATAAAGGGTATACAAATAGAAAAGGAGGAAGCCAAACTGTCTCTATTTGCAGACGACATAATAGTATATCTAGAAGACCCCATCGCCTCAGCCCAAAAACTCCTGAAACTGATAAGCAACTTCAGCAAAGTCTCAGGATACAAAATCAATGTGCAGAAATCACAAGCATTCCTATACACCAATAACAGACTTAAAGAGAGTCAAATCAAGAACGAACTGCCATTCACAATTGCTACAAAGAGAATAAAATACCTAGAAATACAACTCACAAGGAACGTAAGGGACCTCTTCAAGGAGAACTACACACCACTGCTCAACGAAATAAGAGAGGACACAAACAGATGGAGAAACATTCCATGTTCATGGTTAGGAAGAATCAATATTGTGAAAGTGGTTATACTGCCCAAAGTAATTTACACATTCAACGCTATCCCCATCAAGCTACCAATGACCTTCTTCACAGAACTGGAAAAAACCACCATAAACTTCATATGGAACCAAAAGAGAGCCCGCATAGCCAAGTCAATCCTAAGCAAAAAGAACACAGTGGGAGGCATCACACTAACAGACTTCAAACTATACTACAAGGCTACAGTAATCAAAACAGCATGGTACTGGTACCAAAACAGAGATACAGACCAATGGAACAGAACAGAGGCATCGGAGGCAACACAACATATCTACAACCATACAATCTTTGATAAACCTGACAAAAACAAGCAATGGGGAAAGGATTCCCTGTTTAATAAATGGTGTTGGGAAAACTGGCTAGCCATGTGCAGAAAGCAGAAACTGGACCCCTTCCTGACACCTTACACTAAAATTAACTCCAGATGGATTAAAGACTTAAACATAAGACCTGGCACAATAAAAACCCTAGAAGAAAATCTAGGCAAAACCATTCAGGACATAGGAGTAGGCAAGGACATCATGACCAAAACACCAAAAGCATTGGCAACAAAAGCCAAAATACACAAATGGGACCTAATCAAACTCCACAGCTGCTCCATGGCAAAAGAAACAGTCATTAGAGTGAATTGGCAACCAACAGAATGGGAAAAAAATTTTGCAGTTTACCCATCTGACAAAGGGCTGATATCCAGAATTTACAAAGAACTCAAACAGATTTACAGGAAAAAAACAAACAAGCCCATTCAAAAGTGGGCAAAGGATATGAACAGACACTTTACAAAAGAAGACAGACAGGAGGCCAACAAACATATGAAAAAATGCTCATCATCACTGGTCGTTAGAGAGATGCAAATCAAAACCACATTGAGATACCATCTCAAGCCAGTTAGAATGGTGATCATTAAAAAATCTGGAGACAACAGATGCTGGAGAGGATGTGGAGAAAAAGGAACACTTTTACACTGTTGGTGGGAGTGTAAATTAGTTCAACCATTGTGGAAGACAGTGTGGTGATTCCTCAAGGACCCAGACATAGAAATTGCATTTGACCCAGCAATCCCATTACTGGGTATATATCCAAAGGACTATAAATCGTTCTACTATAAGGACACATGCACACGAATGTTCATTGCAGCGCTGTTTACAATAGCAAAGACCTGGAACCAACCCAAATGCCCATTGATGAAAGACTGGACAGGGAAAATGTGGCACATAAACACCACAGAATATTATGCAGCAATCAAAAATGGTGAGTTCGTGTCCTTTGTAGGGACATGGATGAACCTGGAGAACATCATTCTCAGCAAACTGACACAAGAACAGAAAATGAAATACCGCATATTCTCACTCATAGGCGGGTGATGAACAATGAGAACACATGGACACAGGGAGGGGAGCACTACACACTGGGGTATATGGGGGGAATAGGGGAGGGACAGCGTGGGGGGAGTTGGGGAGGGATAGCATGGGAAGAAATGCCAGATGTGGGTGAAGGGGAGGAAGGCAGCAAATCACACTGCCACGTGTGTACCTATGCAACTATCTTGCATGTTCTGCACATGTACCCCCAAACCTAAAATGCAATAAAAAAAAAGAAATAGGTGTGTGCATATTTCTCTTGAGACCGCTAATGATTACATTTGTCATTTATATATGTCTCTTACTCTACGGCTTATGTTTTTACTCTTTTAATCATGCCTTTGAATGAACCATCATTTTAAGATAGCCTGATTTATCAATATTTTTCTTTCTGACCATGCTTTTGTGTTCTGTTAAAAAAAATTTTCCATCTACACAAAAGTCATGAAGATATTTCCATATGCTATCTACCAGAAGCTTTACTGCTTTACCTTTATAAATTTAAACAGAAAATCATAAAATCTACCTGTACTGATCTTCGGTACAGTGCAGCTTAGGAGTAAAGTTTTTTTTCCTATATTGATATCCAAATTATCTATTACCATTTATTGCAAAAAAAACACCACTTTCTCACTCCTCTCCTCTGTATCTCTCCAGCACTTCTCCATGTCTTCCACACTTTAATCTCTCTATACTGATCTCGGACTTCTGCTAGATATTATTTCTCTGCTTAGGTCAGTCTAATCTGTTAAGCAAATCCACTGAGGTTTTACTTTCTGTTATTGTATTTTTTGGTTCTCGAATATCCATTTGGGTTTTTTTAGTAGCTCTAGTTCTCCACTGAAATCTTTAATCTTTCAAATTCCTTGACTATATTGATCAGTTATTGTGAAGTCTGTATCTGATAACTCCACTGCCTGTATTCCCTGAGGGTACTGCCTCTCTTGTTGCTCTTACTGCTTTTATTCATATCATCTTGTCTCCTCATAGGCCTGATTACTTTCTCTTGAGTATTAGACTCTATACCTGAAATCCAGGAAGATATTCCGAGGCCTGGGGTTAGAGTTAGACCTATCCACACAGGACTGACATTTGATTCTGGAAGGCAGCTAGAACCCCAAACAATCTAGATCATCTTAATCCAAACAGAGACTGAGATGGTTCAAAAATAAGCTTCTCTTCCTGTCTTACGAAATCCTCTATATCAATAACAGCTACCCCAGAAACAGAAAACAGAGAAAATAGAAATGTTATCTTTTGGCAGTCAGGGAATCCCATAGAAATCCTCTCCAAATGTGCAGAGTATAAAAAAAGCAAATTCACACTTGTCTGTGAGGAATCAGTTTTTCTCTGAAGTTTAAATTATCCATTATAAAATTTGATAATGTGTTGCTAAACTACCATGGTTTGAAATGTCTTTTACTTAAGGCAAAAACTATTCAAATCATTTTCAAACACTAGCACAGACTTAATACATAAGAAAATATCCATTACATCTGCTGGGAGAAATAAAAGACTAATGGGATCCATAACAACATAAACCTGACTCTAGAATGATGCTCCATTTCTTCGTGCCGTCCCCAATGCCTCCCCATTACAAGATGTGTTTTCACAGGCTACCGCAGAATAAATTGACTTTACTGACAAGAGAATATTATTTTCTAAAAGAATTCACATTCTGTAACGGAGATAAAATGTGGAAACATTTGAGCATAGTGTCCACAAACACTTCACAAGCATTCTACAAAAGGCAGCAAACGCTATTTCCCAGTGTTCTACAAGGGTTGTCAAGTTAAAGAGGTAACACAGTGAATAGAAAACCAAATAAACTGCAATAAACAAAAACAATTCTCCTCTGTGTCCCTTATTATCTTTTCTTCTGTTTGTTTAATGGAGTCTTGCTCTCTCGCCCAGGCTGGAATGCAGTGGCATGATCTCAGCTCACTGCAACCGCCACCTCCTCCCGGGTTCAAGTGATTCTCCTGGCTCACCTGGCAGCTGTGATTACACGTGAGCCACCACACCAGGCTAATTTTTGTATTTTTGTTTTGTTTTGTTTCATTTATTTTTTGTATTTTTAATAGAGACAGGGTTTCACGTGTTGACCAGGCTGATCTCGAACTCCTGACCTAAAGTGATCTGCCTGCTTCTGCCTCCCAAAATGCTGGGATTACAGGCATGAGCCACATCCCCCAGCCAACTATCTGTAACAGTATTACTTCTCCCTGGAACATACCCGTTTCCCAAACTACTGTCACCCCAACCCCTGCATTTCTCTCCATTTATCTCCCTGATTCATTCTCTCCAATCTGACCACAATTTTCTTACTCTTACCACCACAGGAATCCTATGCTCAATAAACATACATCTGCCTTTAGGTAACCCTGATCCACCTTCTATTAAGACCTCCCACCATGCCTCCGTGATTCTAAGGCCAAACTCACCAAGTCCTCTGTCTAATATCTACACCGGTACGATGTCTACAGCAAAATGAATTCAGTGAGTACAAGGATGAGGATGTCAGTTTACTCACTCAATAAGTATTTATTGTATCTGCTATGTGCTAAGCATTTTTCTAGTTGATGTATATACAACCCATGGAATGCATATTCAAGTGCAATGAAACAGCCAGGAAGTAAGCAACCAGAAAATAGCTCAGCTGGTGACAAGTCCTATGGAGAAAATCAAAGAAGAGCAAGAAAACTAGTCTCTTGCCAGAGGAAACCTCTCTGACAGGATGTCAGCTAGGCAAAGACCAGAAGGAGCAAAACAAGCATGCAAAGTGGACAAAACATTCCAGTCATTGGTAAGCCCCATGCAACGTCCCACAGGCAGACGCAGGCTTGCTGTGTAGCTACAGCTCAGTGTAGGAAAGATCCAAGAGGTTCTTTCTAAGAACTCCGAGCCACGAAGGGGCTTGCATGCCATGGTAAGAGGCTTGAATTTTACTCTTGAGGCAGGCATCGGCTGATATGTGGTTAAAAACAATAGAAGCAACTTGCAACAGCTTGGATGAGAAGTCATGGTGGCTTTGGTTAGTGTGGTAGTGGGGAAACGGTGTGAATTGATGAAATTATGGATATCTTTTCATAGTACAGATAATTAGATTTGCCGTTGATTGGATATGAGATGTAAAAAAGAGAAATCAAGAATAATTCCACACAACTAAGCAACGGGAATAACAGAGCTACCATTTACTAAAGTCGATAAAGACTGCCAGAGTAGCAAGTCTGGAGCAGAAAAATCACTATCAAACATTAAAGTTTGTTTCACATGGAAGGCTGGTATGGAAGTGTGAGTGTGAGAAAAGGCTTGGGCTCTTGAAATTAATCTGAGAGTAGGCCATAGATAGATGGTATTTAAGGCAATTGTCTTGGTCCATCTGTGTTGCTATAAAGCAATGCCTGGGGTTGGGTAATTTGTAAAAAAAAATAATGTGTATTTGGCTCATGATTCTGAAGTCTGTAAAAGTTCAAGAATGAGTAGCTGCATCTGGCAAGGATCACAGGCTGCTTCCACTCATGGTGGAAGGCAAAGGGGAGCCAGGATGTGCAGAGGTCACATGGCAAGAGAGGTAAAAAAGAGAGCGGGTAGGTACAATCCTCTTTTCAATAATCAGCTCTGGCAAGAACTAACAGGGCAAGGACAGTCCCCAGTCATTCATGAGGCCCAAACACCTGCGATTAGCCCCACCTCTAACACTGCAGATCAAATTTGGAGGTCTGAGGAACGAGCATCCAAACTCTAGAAGCCATTAGATTAAATGAGATCACCTGGGGAGTGAACGTCCAATGACTGAGTCATGGAATTAGTGGAAAGGCTGACAATGAAGAAGGACCAGCAGAGGGAATGAGGAAGAGTGACTAGCGAAAGGTGAAGAAAACCCAAAAAACTGCCCTGGGTGTCAAGAAAGGACTTCAAGAAGGAACGCAGTAGAATTCTAGTTTCTGGTAAATGTGAATTAGGTTATTCAGACAGACATCACTACTACAAATCAAACAAAACTGAAAAGATACATATATCCACTTAGCATATAAGTATACACATATATAATGTATATCCACCTGAACCATAATCACACCAAACCACATGGCTTATAAGCAAACACACAATGCCTAAGATGACTGTCTGATGTTATGTAAGAATCTGCAGTTTTATCCTGACGTCACCAAGATGGCTGACTGCAGGTGCCTGACACTCGTGACCCCAACTCCCACAGAAAAAGACCAAAACAATGAATCGCCAACTCCATTTTGACTCGAGTATCTGAGGAGAACACTGAGTGCAGCGGTGGAGTGGGAGACTCAGGACGGCATGGCCGGGTTGAGAAGGAATGCAAATACTCTACTCTCTGCCACCCTGTCTCCCCAGTTGGGATCAACTCAGAATCATGAGGAAATTCCCTACAAGAAAGAGGTAAGCGTGGAGCCCCCAGTAGCTCCTATCGGCATCATGAAGACCTGCACTTTTTGTTGCTGAAGAATCTTGCACTCCTCCTGGGCCCCAGTCCCTGCTGAGGAAGCTGCCTGGAGTCCACATGGCTACACCGTGCCATAGAAGAAGCCGACATTGTGCCCTATTTTCCCCCGACCCAAGCTGCTGCTGCACAGCGTTCCTGCGAGAACACTGCGAGCTGCAAGAGTGTCCCTGCCCCGGGAGCCAACAGCCACTGTATCTCCCCACCCCAAAGGCTCCACCACACTCAACAGCCCTGCGGCCCCTTGGAGCAAACAAGCCTGCCAGTGTGCTCCCAAAAGAATAATGCCTGATCTACCAGGCAACAAGCTCCATTCCCTCTTGGCATGGCACCAGAGACAGCTTGTTACTTCCACCTCCAAAGGTGGGGAAGCAGCTGAGCTGCCAGTCAGCCAGCCCGGCACTCCCTTGGTGCAGTGCATGCAACGGCCTGCCACCCTTCCTGCAGGGAAGCAGCCCAAGCCGGCAGAGCAGGTGCACAGACTCCAGCAGCCCAAGCCGCTGAGGTACTCATAGGCATTGTTAACACTGACTGTCGCTGAGGAAACTGCACAAAGACTAAGCTACTCCACCTACTCAACACCAAAGCAAACAAATCCAACACAACCAACGCCAGAGGACGGATGTTCAAAATTAGATTAAGTGTGTTTTCTGACTACAATGAAATAAAACTAAAAATCAGTAACAGGAGGAACTCTGGAAGCTATATAAGCACATAAAAATTGAATAATATACTCTTGAACAACAGAAGGCTCAAGGAAGAGTTTT
Source organism: Callithrix jacchus (assembly GCF_049354715.1). NCBI lineage: Eukaryota > Metazoa > Chordata > Mammalia > Primates > Cebidae > Callithrix > Callithrix jacchus. The sequence goes on from NC_133518.1 coordinate 79,519,875, forward strand.
TCTTTACATTTAAAAATTTAAAAATTCTCTGATACAAATAAAAATGGAAACACGATATACTGAAACCCGTGGGATACAGCAAAAGCAGTTCTAACAGGGAAGTTTAGAGCAATAAATGGCCACATCAAAAAATCAGAAAGATCTCAAACAACATAACATTACACATACTTCAAGGAACTAGAAAAACAACAGCCAACTAGACCCAACATTAGCAGAAGGAAAGAGGTGCCACTGAGCAGAAATAAATGAAATGCAGACTTTTTCAAAGTACAAAAGGTCAGCAAAATACAGTTGGTGCTTTAAAATATAACAAACTTTAGGCAAAGAAAAACAGAGAAGATTCAAATAAATGAATTTGGATATTAAAAAAATAGATATTGCAATGGATGTCACAGACTAAAAAGAATCACAAGACTATTATGAACAACTATACACCAAACAGTTGAAAAATCTATGAAAAATGGACAAACACCTGGACACAGTCTATCAAATTGAATCATGAAGAAATAAAAAATATGAAGAGACCAATAATAAGACGAAGTCTCCCATCAAAGAAAAGTCCAGAGCCTGAAGGCTTCACTGCTGAATACTATGAACATTTAAAGAAGAACTAATACTAACCCTTTTCAAAGTACTCCAAAAAAACTGCAAAGGAAGAAGTCTTTCAAACTCATTCTACATGGTCAGTATCACCCTAATAGGATAACCAGAGAAGGAGGCTTTAGGCCAACATCTCCAATGAAAAGTCATTCACCATGATCAAGGGTAATTCACCCCAGGGATGCAAGGATGGTTTAACATATGCAAATCAATAAATGTAATCCATCACATTAACAAAATCAAGATGATTTCAATACATGCAGGGAAAACACTTGATAAAAGTCAACATCCTTCAAAATAAAAACTCAACAAATTAGGTATAGAGGAATGTTTGTACCTCAACACAATAATGGCCATATATGACAAACCCACAGCTGACATAATACCTGAATAGAAAAAAACTAAATGAAACGCTTTTTCCCTAAGATTTAGAACAAGACAAAGAAACCCACTTTTATTCAACATGGGCAGGAGAAAGTACATTTGAACTGAAAAAAAAAAAAAGAAGAAGAAGTCCAATTGCCCCTGCTTGTAAATGGCATAATCTTGAAGCTACAGAAAATCCTGAAGATTTCACTGGAAAACTCTTAGAAACAGTAAGTGAAGGCTGGGTGCAGTGGCTCATGCCTGTAATCCCAGCACTTTGGGAGGCCGAGGCGGGTGGATCACGACGTCAAGAGATGGAGACCATCCGGGTCAACATGATGAAACTCCGTCTAAAAATACAAAAATTAGCTGGGCATGGTGGCACGTGCCTGTAATCCCAGCTACTCAGGAGGCTGAGGCAGGAGAATTGCCTGAACCCAGGAGGCGGAGGTTGCAGTGAGCTGAGATCGCGCCATTGAACTCCAGCCTGGGTAACAAGAGCGAAACTCCATCTCAAAAAAAAGACAAAAACAGTAAGTGAATTCAGCAAAGCATTTCTATATATCAATAGCAATGATATATATGAAAAAAAAATCAAGAAAGCAATACCACTTATAAGAGCTATTTTTTTTAATCCTGTTAATATGTTTAGCCAAGGAGGTGAAAACCCTCTACAGGAAAAACTACCTAACAGTGATGAAAGAAATTAAAGAGGACATGAGTAAACGGAAAGATACTCCATGTTCATGGATTGGAAAAATTGATATTGTTCAAACATCTATATTACCCAAAGTAATCTACAGATTAAATGCAATCCTTATCAAATTACGAATAACATTCTCCACAGAAACAGAAAAAAAACCTAAAATGTGTACATAACTACTAAAAACCCAAAATAGCCAAACCAATTTTGGGGGGGAAAAACAAAGAAGAACAAAAGCCAGTAGCAGCAGACTTGAAAATGCACAGTTTTTTTGTTTGTTTGTTTTTCTGAGACGTAGTTTCGCTCTTGTTACCCAGGCTGGAGTGCAATGGCACGATCTCGGCTCACCGCAACCTCCGCCTCCTGGGTTCAGGCAATTCTCCTGCCTCAGCCTCCTGAGTAGCTGGGATTACAGGCACGCGCCACCATGCCCAGCTAATTTTTTTGTATTTTTAGTAGAGACGGGGTTTCACCATGTTGACCAGGATGGTCTCGATCTCTTGACCTCGTGATCCACCCGCCTCGGCCTCCCAAAGTGCTGGGATTACAGGCTTGAGCCACCACGCCCGGCCCAAAATGCACAGTTTTAATAACCAAAACAGCATGGAACCAGCATAAAAGACACACAGGTCAATGACACAGAATGGAGAACAGAAACGTAAAACCACGCAGTCACAGCTGGTTTTCAACGAAGATACCAAGAACACACTTAGCTGAGATGACAGTCTCTTCCATAAAGGAACCTGGGAAAACTGGGTGTCCACATGCAGAAGAGTGTAGCCAGACCCCTCACTCTCACCATACACAAAACTCAAGTCAAAATGGATTAAAGACTTAAATTTAAGATCTGAAACTATGAAACTACTAGAAGAACACATAGGGAAAGTGTAGCATAACTACAACAATAAATTAAATATTCACAATCACAGGTAAACAGTCATCTACTGCATCAAATTCATTTAAAAATTTATATAATTACCATGTTTTCGCCTTTAAAAAAACTTACTTTTCAGACATTCCATTGAAAAATTAGGCTTTCATATAATCAAGATTGCCTTGAATTCAACCAAACACAAATGTTTTCTTTTTCTTTTTCTTTTCTTTTTTTTTTTTTCTGGAGAGAGAGAGTCTCACCCTGTTGCCCAGGCTGGAGTGCAGAGGCATGATCTTGGCTCACTGTAACCTCCACCTCCCAGGTTCAAGCAATTCTCTTCTCAGCCTCCCAAGTAGCTGGGATGACAGGTACCCACCACCACACCCGGCTAATTGTTTTGGATTTCTAGTGGAGATGGTTTCACCATGTCAGCCAGGCTGGTCTCAAACTCCTGACCTCAGGTGATCTATCCACTCAGCCTCCCAAAGTGCTAAGATTACAGGCATGAGCCACTGCAACCAGCTAGATGTTTCCATCAGATTGTTCCAGCTTTCGTGTGGAAAATGTATTATTGAGTCAGAGGGGGTTTAAAGACTAGAGGCAGGAGGCCAGTGTCAGAGCAAAGAAGAGATGCTGTTGGCTTGGTTGGGGATGTCTAGAAAGAAGTAGATAAGCGGGGACCATCTTTTGTAGGAAGAGATTGTATGACTTGTTTATTAACTGCATGAATGATAAGAAAAAAATATGGGTTACTCAAAAGTTTGGGCTTGAGTAACTGGATAGAGCGTTGTTGAACATTTTTTACAATTACTGAGTAACTGGATAGAGTGCTACTGAATGTTTTTGATTCCCAGTCTGGGAGGTAGGACGAAGTTAGGAAGCATGTTTGATTTGTATATGTTAAACTTAAAACTCCTCTTGGGCATGCAGCTGAATATGCTACGATAATATAAGCCTGGAGTAGAGAAAAGGTCTCATCCAAGAGCATATCAGCACACAGGCAGTGTTTGAAGCCACAGGATTAGAGAAAATCACCAAAGGACAGTGACGGAAGAGAGAAAAAGAAGGCTCAGCACATGAAGCAGAAAAGCAGAAACCAGCAAAGAAAGGACTGACACGGGAAGACAGCAAGGAATATACATCAAGCCCCTATTATGAACCCTAAAACTACAAAGGTAAACTCCAATTTAAACTCCTAACACTTCACTGTCAGAATTAGACAGATCAACCAGACAGAAAATTAACAAGGATATATAGCAATAAGTGCCCACATGAGAAGAAAGAGAGATCCAAAATTGACACCCTATCGTCAAAATTGAAAGAGCTAGAGGAGCAAGATCAAAAAAACTCAAAACCTAGCAGAAGACAAGAAATAACTAAGATCAGAGCAGAAATGAAGGAGATAAAGACACGAAAAACCCTTCAAAAAAATCAATAAATCCAGGAGCTGGTTTGTTAAAAAGATCAACAAATAGACCACTAGCCAGATTAATAAAAAAGAAAAGAGAGAATAACCAAATAGATGCAATAAAAAACGACAAAGGGGAAATCACCACAGATTCCACAGAAATTCAAACCATCATCAGAGAATATTACAAACAACTCTATGCACATAAACTAGTCAACCTGGAAGAAATGGATAAATTCCTGGACACTTGCATCCTCCCAAGCCTAAACCAGGAGGAAGCTGAAACTATGAATAGACTAATAACAAGGTCTGAAGTTGGGGCAGCAATTAAGAGCCTACCACACAAAAAAAGCCCAGATCAAGATGGGTTCACAGCTAAATTCTACCAGACACACAAAGAGGAGCTGGTACCATTCCTTCTGAAATTATTCCAAATAATCCAAAAAGAGGGAATCCTTCACAAATCATTTTATGAGACCAATATCATCCTGATACCAAAACCCGGCAGAGACTCAACAAGAAAAGAAAACTTCAGGCCAATATCCATGATGAACATAGATGCAAAAATCTTCAATAAAATATTGGCAAGCCGATTGCAACAGCAAATCAAAAAGCTTATCCACCATGATCAAGTAGGATTTATCCCGGGGATGCGAGGCTGGTTCAACATACGCAAGTCTATCAACGTAGTTCACCACATAAACAGAACCAAAAACAAAAACCACATGATTATCTCAACTGATGCAGAGAAGGCCTTTGACAAAATTCAACAGCGCTTTATGCTAAAAACCCTCAATAAACTCGGTATTGATGGAACGTATCTCAAAATAATAAAAGCTATTTATGACAAACCAACAGCCAATATCATACTGAATGGGCAAAAACTGGAAGCATTCCCTTTGAAATCCGGCACTAAACAAGGATGCCCTCTCTCATCACTCCTATTCAATATACTACTGGAAGTTCTAGCCAGAGCAATCAGGCAAGAAAAAGAAATAAAGTGTATCCATTTAGGAAAGAAGGAAGCCAAATTGTCTCTATTTGCAGATGACATGATAGTATATCTAGAAGACCCCATCGTCTCAGCCCAAAAATCTCCTGAAACTGATAAGCAACTTCAGCAAAGTCTCAGGATACAAAATCAGTGTGCAAAAATCACAAGCATTCCTATACACCAATAACAGACTTAAAGAGAGTCAAATCAAGAATAAACTGCCATTCACAATTGCTACAAAGAGAATAAAATACCTAGGAATACAACTAACAAGGAGTGTAAAGGACCTCTTCAAGGAGAACTACACACCACTGCTCAACGAAGTAACAGAGGACACAAACAGATAGAGAAACATTCCATGTTCATGGTTAGGAAGAATCAATATCATGAAAATGGCCATACTGCCCAAAGTAATTTACAGATTCAATGCTATCCCCATCAAGCTACCAATGACCTTCTTCACAGAACTGGAAAAAAACACCATAAATTTCATATGGAACCAAAAGAGAGCCCGCATAGCCAAGTCAATTCTAAGCAAAAAGAACACAGCGGGAGGCATCACACTACCAGACTTCAAACTATACTACAAGGCTACAGTAATCAAAACAGCATGGTACTGGTACCAAAACAGAGATATAGACCAATGGAACAGAACAGAGGCATCGGAGGCAACACAACATATCTACAACCATACAATCTTTGATAAACCTGACAAAAACAAGCAATGGGGAAAGGATTCCCTGTTTAATAAATGGTGTTGGGAAAACTGGCTAGCTATGTGCAGAAAGCAGAAACTGGACCCCTTCCTGACACCTTACACTAAAATTAACTCCAGATGGATTAAAGACTTAAACATAAGACCTGGCACCATAAAAACCCTAGAAGGAAATCTAGGCAAAACTATCCAGGACATAGGAGTAGGCAAGGACTTCATGAACAAAACACCAAAAGCATTGGCAACAAAAGCCAAAATACACAAATGGGACCTAATCAAACTCCACAGCTGCTCCACGGCAAAAGAAACAGTCATTAGAGTGAATCGGCAACCAACAGAATGGGAAAAAATTTTTGCAGTTTACCCATATGACAAAGGGCTGATATCCAGAATTTACAAAGAACTCAAACAGATTTACAAGAAAAAAGCAAACAAGCCCATTCAAAAGTGGGCAAAGGATATGAACAGACACTTTACAAAAGAAGACAGACAGGAGGCCAACAAATATATGAAAAAATGCTCATCATCACTGTCATTAGAGAGATGCAAATTAAAACTACATTGAGATACCATCTCATGCCAGTTAGAATGGTGATCATTAAAAAAATCTGGAGACAACAGATGCTGGAGAGGATGTGGAGAAAAAGGAACACTTTTACACTGTTGGTGGGAGTGTAAATTAGTTCAACCATGTGGAAGACAGTGTGGCGATTCCTCAAGGCCTTAGAAATAGAAATTCCATTTGACCCAGCAATCCCATTACTGGGTATATATCCAAAGGACTATAAATCGTTCTACTATAAGGACACATGCACACGAATGTTCATTGCAGCACTGTTTACAATAGGAAAGACCTGGAACCAACCCAAATGCCCATCGATGATAGACTGGATTGGGAAAATGTGGCACATATACACCGTGGAATATTATGCAGCAATCAAAAATGATGAGTTCGTGTCCTTTGTAGGGACATGGATGAACCTGGAGACCATAATTCTCAGCAAACTGACATAAAAACAGAAAATGAAATACCGCATGCTCTCACTCATAGGCGGGTGATGAACAATGAAAACACATGGACACAGGGAGGGGAGCATCACACACTGGGGTCTGTTGGGGGGAACAAGGGAGAAACAGCAGGCGGTGGAGAGGAATAGGGGAGGGACAACAGGGGGTGGGGAGTTGGGTAGAGATACCATGGGGAGAAATGCCAGATATAGGTGAAGGGGAGGAAGGCAGGAAATCACACTGCCATGTGTGTACTTATGCAACTATCTTGCATGTTCTTCACATGTACCCCAAAACCTAAAATGCAATTAAAAAAAAAAGATGGAGTCTCGCTCTGATGCCTGTCTGGAGTGCAATGGCACAATCTTGGCTCACTGCAACCTCTGCCTCCTGGGTTCAGGTGATTCTTCTGTCTCAGCCTCCTGAGTACCTGTGATTACAGGAGTGTGGCACCACTCCCAGCTAATCTTTGTATTTTTAGTAGAGATGGGGTTTCACCATGTTTGGTCAGGCCTCATGATCTGCCCACCTCGGCCTCCCAAAGTGCTGGGATTATAGGCATGAGCTACCACACACTGCCCCCCATACTGTTCTAATGAAAGTGAGTGAATTTTCATGAGATTTGATGGTTTTATAAGGAGCTTCCCCCTTCAGTCTGTATTTCTCCATCCTACCACCAAGTGACGGATGTGTTTGTTTCCACTTCTGCCATGATTATAAGTTTCCTGGGGCAGCCTTCTCAGCCATGAAGAACTATGAGTCAATTAAACCTCTTTCCTTTATAAATAAAAAAAATAATTAAAAATAAACAAATTCCCTTTCTTCTTTCCTTTTTCACACATTCCCACCAGAAAATCACGTTAGCCCTAAAAACAAGAAATTGTACCATTCAGTCAGAACCTTCAAAAACTTCTTAACAATGATGGTGCAGATTAATGGATTGAGAGAGGGCCCAAGAACAGGTGAAGGAAAATGCGGACCGGAGAGTAGGCAGAACCCCAGCAGCACCTCAAGCCCTAAACCGCAAGGGAACAAGACAAGTTTAGGCTTTAGGGCTGACGGGACGACATGAGGTTTCTCAACCCTGTGAACAGAGGAACTGGGTGCCAGAAAACCTGGCACAAAGGTTATGCTAACTAAAAACAGAGGGATTGCAGGGAGCCTGAAGGAAGGCAATTGTTTAAAGGAAAGAAACGATCTGATGAAAGTGGCATTTGGGGAATACTAACTGGCAGCGGCTAAGCTAACGAACAGCTATTAGGAGTCACAGGTGTGCAGGTGAAGGGGAAAACAGAACACAAGAGAGAAGAACCGACCGCCTGGGAACGGTTATGAGACAAGGTTCCAGGAGGATACTGTGACACAATGTAAATGAGTTTTCATTTACAGTGTGGAGACTCAGTTACACAGGCTCCAGAAACAGAGTTCACCCTCCTTGCCTTGACTTAATCTACGTTTCTCCTTGGAGATGCCTCACGCCAATGTCCCTGGGCCAACGTCACTCCCTTCGATTCCACCGAGCTCTGTGTGCCCATCAGTGGACTAGTGCACTGCCTATTTCTACTTCGGCTCTTCTCATGTGCGGGATGCTACTCGAATGACGTGTAAACTGTAGACATCCATCCCATTTGAATTCATGCCGGACATCACAGCTGGTTCCACGCTGAGGCCATACGCTGTTTACAGAGACTCAACACTACAGTTTCTCCTTGCTTCACTTCACTCTAAGTCCATTTTTATCTCTTTAATGCGCATTCTTTAATTTATAACTGTTGTTCTCCCCCATGCAGAAACAATTTGTACTTTAAATAGGGAACGAATTTCTCCTCTTTCATCTCCCTGCCAGAATCCTCAGCAAACTCATCGTCCAATTCAAAGCCTCTGTTTGTAATTAAACGTCGCAGAATGAGCATGTGCGTGTTCGCTAACGGGCATCCAACTGAGAGGAGGCTCTGAAGAGCCAAGTGGACAAACGTCAACGAAGACTCCTTCTCCAGCCACCCAGGGCTTGCTCCATGGGCCTGTGTATGGCGGAGCCAAGTGGCAAAGATGGAGGCTGTGCAAGGGCTCAGCAAAAGGATTGCTCCTGCTGACGTCCTCATCCGCGTTTCACTGATTACTAATGATGCTGGGTATCTGTTCACATCATCACGCATCTCCTTATAGTACACAGATCCTGATTAACTATTACATATGATGCAAAATGTTGCAGCTTTTGTTAGCATATAAATTTTATTTATGATTTTTGGCAGATGAAAAGTTTCTAATTTATATGTAGCCAAAACTATCAGTGTTTCCTTTTATGTCTTATTTCATTGCCCTTCTCCTCAGAAAAGCTTTCTCTGCCCATATTTAAACATATTTTCTTCCAGCTGTTTACGGCTTTTTGGTATATAATTCTTCAATCCATCTGGAATTGACTTTCGTATGGCATAAGCAGAGAAAATAAGTTTTCCCCACACTAACCAATTACCCAGAGCAAGTATTTCTTTTTAAAAGATATTTATTTTAAAATCAAAGCAGTTTTGTTTATTTAACTGATTACTACATTATTAGCAATATTATGGGAAAGGAAAAAAACAAACTCCAGGAAAACCTGATCCATCAGGAGCCACTGACATTTCAGGCTCCTGGCAAACCTATATAATCAACTTATAAGATGATTCATCCTCTAAAAGAATTATCATTTTGAGAGATGCATAAAGCCCTATTTTATTGCCTGTCACAGTAACACGAGTATGAAGCCATTTGGAGAAATAGGTGGACATTTGTGAGCCATCATATCATTTTTATCTGATCCTGACAGCTCAATTTCACTACCTGTGTCATGCCAGATCGATTTCAGAGCTGACATCATAGAAAATGTGCTGAAGTGTAATCCATAAAAGGCCAATGGTGAGGATGTATGCAGAAAAACATATTTGCATAATGGAGCATAGGTCATCCTGGGCTACTGATATGAGGCTTCCATTCTCAGGCAGATGGGCAGCTCTGTGATTTGTTCAGGACTCAGCAGCTGGTGCAGTTTCAAAGGACAAGTAAGGAAGGGAGAACAATTTCCTGAATAAACTCATCACAGAGAATTTTAACGACTCTCTGGCCTGAAGGCTGGCTCTCTTTTGCATGCCTTTATATTGAACCGTGCATTTTATACTCACATGAATATAATACATGGGCTGCAAAGCACAAAGGAACAACTACTATTTTCCGTAGTCTGCACCGGCTGCTATTCGTTTCTGACAATAATTTATACTACTAAATTTAATCTAAGTGAACTTTTATGGCCTCAAGGATCCCCTTAGTCCTTCAAAACCAACTGGTACCCAACGCTAACATTTCCTTTAGTTTGTTTTTCATTTTATATATACGGATACATATGCATATATGCATATATATTTATATATAAAATTATATGAGTGAAACATGCTTATTGTAACAGCCTAAAAATACAAATGAGTGAAGATAAATGATCACCCTATCACATCCTCCTGACATAACCAATTTGGTAATATTCTTTCATGCCCTTTTTTATAATTAAACTGTATACAAACCCATGCAAATAGAAGTTTTGCCATTTTCGCTTTATAAAAATAACTTCGTAATTAACATATGACTCTGCCCTTGCCCTTTTTTCACTTATCTATATACAGTGAACATTCTTCCAGGTTAATTAAATGCTTCATTTACATCACAGCTATACCATTATTTATTGAAGCATTTCAATTCCAATGGATATTAATATATTTCTAGTCATTCCCCACCTAGAAATAATGCTGCACTGAATAACCTCCAGCATATATCATGAACGATTCATACTTTTATTTCTAGTGGCTAAATCAGACACAAGCCTGTTGAAACCAAAGCAATGTGTATCTTTAACAGTCACAGCTTTTTTCCAAATCACTTATATCATTTTTTTAAAGGTTGCAGCAAGTCACATTTCCTCAAGCAGTATTCAAAAGCCAATGTGAAAAGTAGGCCAGCTAACTACTATACCACCAACTCTAAAAGTGACCGTGGATGTTCAGTTCTGCCAAAATAGGGTAGGATCAAAATAAGCACAGGAAGACTTTGAAAGGCAGAAAGAAGGTGGACTGGCTACAGAATGAAGGACTTGAGGAATGACAGTAAGTCTTCTTGCTTTCTTATTGCCTCTCCTCTATTCCTCTCCTATATTGCCTCCGATGCAGAAATGCCCCTCATAAAAACTCTATGAAAAGCCTGCTCTCCCTGGCCAAAGGACCAATGAAAAGACGGCCTAACAAAGAAATTCTTTCTGGCAATACCTGCCCTACTCTGGCAACAGAAAATCACATACAACTCTTTCCTTCCCAGTCCTCCACAGTTTTAGGGGGACCATGGGAATTTGATCTACCTTAACCCACCCCCAGGGACACATGTGGCCCTCTCCACTCCCCAACTGAGCAGTATGCGCAAAGCTAATGTTCCATCCCCTGCCAAGTAGAAGCAGTCAGCAGTTATCCAACTCCCCTGCAAGGGTAGTGTCTGTAAGACTCAGCGAGAGCTGACCCCTCCATTCCTCGTCCAACAGAAGCAGCCCATTCTTTAATTTCCCTGCTGTGACAGTGTTAAGGTGTCTGAGTGGGGAGCTACCTCCCATTCCAAGCAGCAGAAGCCGGCAATGGTCTGATTCCCCTACAAAGCTGGCATCAATGAGGTCCAGCAACAAGCAACAAAACCCCCACTCACCAACAATAAGACTTAATGACACAGCCCAAGATGAGGACTGAAGGCCTAGGCAAAATGTCACTCAACAAACGAGAACCAAGGAAATCCCACAAATCAAAAAAGACCATCAACACATATTATACCAGCAAGAATCAGATGCTGGAATGATCTAACAATGATTTCAACGCAGCTATCACAAAAATGTTTCCAAAAGTGTTACAAATTATCTGAAAACAAATGAAGCTGTTTAAAATCTCAGATGAGGAAAAAGGTTATAAAAAAGAACCAGTGTACAATATAGAACTGAAAAAATACAATAACTGAAATAAAAACCTCACTGGATAAGCTCAATGGTAGAGTGCAGACGACAGCTAACAGAATCAGTAGTCATTAGCACAAATAAATGAAACTTACAAAATCTGAAAAGCAGAGAAAATATAAACAAAAGAAAAATAGAGTCTCAGTGATCAGTAAGAGAATAACAAAATACCTCACATTCATATCACTGGTGTCCCAAAAAGAGGAAGAGAGAGAAAATGGAACTGAACAAGTATCCAAAGAAATCGTGCCCAAAAAATACCCAAATTCAGCCGAAGACATAAATCTATAGATTCAAGAAATAGATCAAACTCCAAATAGGATAAAAACCAAAGAATCCACACCAAAGATATACCACAATTAAATTTCTCCACCCTGAAGGCAAAGAAAATACCCTCAAAACAGAAATAACATATTACTTATAAGGAAAACTAACTGAAACAACAGACTTGAAACCACGGTAGGAAACCACAGGGGAAAGAAGAAAGTAGAAAAAGTTTAAAGACTAAAAAGAAAAAAACCTGTCAACCACAACCAAATGCAGTAACCTTCAGGGATAAAGGGGGAATAAGATTTCTCAAAGAAAAACTAACCATTTTTTTCAACAGCAAACCTACCCTTAAAAAATGTCTAAAGAAAGTTCTCTGATCCTAAAGAAGTGATAATAGAAGGCTAAGAATATGGAAAAGAGGAACATGAGAATGGGCCAGAAGCAGATGTAACGTCTAACTTACTTCTAATACATTCCTTAAATCATATTTGATGATCAAAAGCAAAGAATATAACACCATTTGTTAAAATGTTCAATGCATGCAAAGAGAACATCCTTAAGACAATTTTTTATTTTTATTTTTTGAGAGGAAGTCTTGCTCTGTTGCCCAGGCTGAAGTGCAGTGACACAATCTTGGCTCACTGCAACCTCTGCCTCCCAGATTCAAGCAATTCTCCTGCCTCTGCCTCCCAAGTAGCTGGGATTCACTAGAAAATTCTACAATACATTTAAAGAAAAATTAACAATTTTTTTTTGAGGCAGAGTCTCTCTCTGTTGCCCAGGCTGGAATGCAGTGGCATGATCTTTGCTCACTGCAACCTCTGCCTCCTGGGTTCAAGCAATTCTCCTGCCTCAGCCTCCCGAGTAGCTGGGATTACAGGCACGTGCCACCACACCCAGCTAATTTTCGTATTTTTCTTAGACATGGGGTTTCACCATGTTAGCCCAAGATGGTCTCGATCTCCTGACCTCTCAATCCATTGGTCTCGGCTTCTCAAAGTACTAGGATTAAAGGCATGAGCCACTGTGCTCAGCCAAAAAACTTGACAAATTTTATACAGTCTGTTCCAGAAAACAGAAACAGAAGGCATACATCACAATTCATTTTATAAGGCTAGTATTGTATTAATACTAAGAGAAGGAGGGAGAAAGCAAGCAAGCAGACTACAGCCGAGTATCTCTCACGAACCAAAAGGTAAAAATCCTCAACAAAATATTAGCAAATCAAATCCAGCAAAATATAAAAGAATGAACACACTGTGACCAGGTGAGATTACTCTAGGTATGCAACTGATGTAGAATCTGAAAACCAATTAACATAATTTATTGTAGAAACAGCTAAAAACATCATATTAACTGATAGAGAAAAAACATTTGACAAATCCAACAATTCATGAGAGAAAAAAACTCTGAGGAAATTGGAGATAGAGAATAGGATGAGAGTGACCTTCCTCCACTGATCAAAATCATCTACAAAAACCTGGAGTTAACACCACACGTAATAGTGGAAGCCTCAGTCCTTTCCCTACAAGGTCAGAAACAAAGCAAGGACATCTGCTCTCACCACTCTCACTCAACATAGTACTGGAAATTCTACATACTAAAATAAGGCAAGAAAAATAAATAAAGGGAAAACAAGAGAGAAAACAATAAAACTGTCCATATTTACAGATGACACAATTGGCTATGTAGAAAATCTCCTGGAATTTACCCAAAACAAACAAACAAACAACCCACCTAAAACTGATGAGTTTAGTAAGACTGTGGAAGATAAAATCAAAAAACACAAAAATCCCATCAGTTCAATGTGGAAACTGAAATTAATGATGCAACATGATTTATAATTGCTCCCCCCAAAAAAGAAACACGAGGTGTACACGTAACAAAACACGCTGAAGTTACAGAAAGGAGGTTAAAAAAAAAACAACTAGACAAATGGAGAGAGACCCGTTCAAGGATCAGCAGACAACAGAGTAAATGTATCAACTATGCCTGTGTTGAGCATTAGTTTAATGCAACCCCAGCAAGGCTTTGGCAAATATAAACAAACTCATTCCAAAACTTATATGGACAAGCACAGAGATGCCAGAACAGCTAAAACGATCTTGACAAAGAATAAAAGGAGAGGAATCGCTCCGCCCAGTATTGAGCCTTACTATGATCCAGTAATCTTAATGTCAATGATCAAGACGATGTTGCACTGATCACGGGATAGACACACAGATCGATGGAAAAGTTTAGAAGTAGCCCACACAAATACACCCACGTGATTTCTGACAAGGCACAAAAGCAATTCAATGTGGGAAAGACAGCCTTTCAACAAGTAACACCAGAGCCCTTAAATAATCACAGGCAAAAACCAAAGCCAAAAAGAAAACCTCTGATTAAACCTTACACTTTACATAGAAATTAACTCAAAATGGATCACAAACTCAAATGTAAAGCATATAACCATAAAAAATTAAATGTAAAGCATATAACCATGTATGTATACCATATTGTATACATATATGGTCTCTATGGTGTGTGTGTGTGTGTGTGTGTGTGTGTGTGTGTGTGTGGCCTCTATATACATATGGTATATATATATGGTCTCTATGGTATATGTGTATGTATATACATATGGTTATATATACACCATATATATATACACCAATATGTATACACCATATGTATATAGAGGCCACATACACACACACACACACACACACACACACACACACACAAACGCCCCATAGAGACCATATATACACACACACTATATATATATAATTTCAAAATGGCAATACTTATACACTGACAACAAGAACACTGAATGCAGCTTAAGGTTTCTCAATGGGATTTTGGTCACTAAAATATGTAACAGAAATATCCTGCCATAATACTGTGATTTAAAAGCACTGTAAATATCTCTTCTCTGGGGACTCATACCACCAACTTGACGCACAGATTGTTTTCAATTTTTAAGGACCACTTTATTTTTATCGTTTTTATTTTTGACATTATATAAAACATTTACATGGCTCTTAAGTCTAGATCATACAGCAGGTACATTCAGAGAAGCACAGCTCATTCCAGCCCCTGCACCTTCCTCACTCTCTTTCTAACCCTGAAAATCACCACTCATTAATTTATTTAACTTTCCATTCTGTCTTGTGTAAAATATTAGTAAAATTACATGTCTTCTCTCTTTTCACCCCATCTTAGACAAAAGGTATTAACAGTATGCTATGGATACTGCTCTACCTCTGACTTTTATCAGGATAATAGTATCTCGTAGATGACTCCATGGCTGTGGACAGACATCTTCCTTGTGCCATCCATTCCGGGGATTGCGGTTAGCAGAATGCTAAGGATGCCCCTGCCCTCCAGGCCCTACCATCCCAGTACTCAATCAAACACTAATCTGGATACTACAAGTGGTCCCCAACTCACAATGATTCAACTTGCAATTTTATGATATTTTAGCTTATGATGGTGCAATATTCAGTAGAAACCATACACGGAATACCCATACAACCATTCTGCTTTTCACTTTCAGGGTGGTATTCAATAAATTCCATGAGATGTTCAATACTTTATTATAAAACAGGCTTTGTGGTCACGGCACAGTGGCTCATGCCTGTAATCCCAGCACTTTGGGAGGCCAAGGCAGGTGGATCACTTGAGATCAAAAGTTCAAGACCAGCCTGGCCAACATGGTGAAACCCATCTCTACTAAAAATACAAAAATTAGTCGGGCATGGCAGCATGCACCTGTAATCCCACTTTGTGTTAGATGATTTTGCCCAACTATAGGCTAATGTTAGTGTTCTGAGAGCATTTGAGGTAGGCTGGGTTAAGCTATGATGTTCAGTAGGTTATATGTATTAAATGTGTTTTTGACGTGACATTTTCAACTTATGATGGGTTTACTGAAATACAACCCCACCATTGTAAATCAAGGAGCATCTGTTTTAGGAAGTGAGTTCAAAGGCATCATTAAAGTCCCACTTCCATTCATCTTAACACACATAGATTATCTGAATGAGCCTAATCCAATCAAGTGAACATTTAAAACTCATTTTCTCTGACTGATGGCGGATGAGGGAAGTGAAAGATGTTTGAAGCATGAGGGGATGAGTCCCTGCTTCTCAGGGCATGAGGCACTCCTGCTGCCACCAAGGGAAATAAACAGGTCTGCAGTCAACTGTCCATGAAGAAGAAGGACAGATTCCTGGAGCTGAGTGTGAATTCCAGGCAAACACCGACAAGAAGGTGAGGCTGTCAGTCCACAGACTGCAAGAAAATGAATTCTGCCAATCATCAGTGAGCTTGGAAGAGGACCCGGAGCCTCACCTGAGAATCTCGGGAGCAGCCAACACCCTGACATTAAGTCTGTGAGATGTGAGCAGAGGATCCAGTTATACCAAGCACAGACTCCTGCCATGGAAACTGTCAGATTAATAAACAAGCACTGCCTTGAATCGTGGCGTCTGTGGTGATTTTCAACTCCCAAAATACAGACAAGGTGACAACATTCATCTGCTGTAGCCATCTTTCCCTTTGCTTCTGCCCGTGTGGTCTTGTGCCTTTTAACTCTTCTATTCTCCTTCCAGTACAGTATCAGAAGACAGCATGATCAACCAGAGGATGAGCGCTATGATTTCCTCAACTGCACTCCTCCTCCATCTGTTCTTCGCTCCTCCTAAAACTCGTGGCACTCGGCACGTGAGGTCTCCTGGATCTCCACTCCGTATTTCTTACTGTTTTCTCTTTGTCATCAGCTCTGAATGGTTCAATGTGCCCTTTCATACTGCCTTTCAAAGCATCACTGCTATCCCTAGCAAAGGCCATTCTCTTTCAGTTCTAGAATTTAAAAAAAAAAAAAAACACTGTCTTCTCCATAGAGTTTTCAATGTTTGTTAAAATTATTTTCTGTGTCTTCCATTAGTTCTGGCTCCGTAAGAAATGCCTAGTCTGGCTGGCTGTGGCAGCTCATGTCTGTAATCCCAGCACTTTGGAAGGTCAAGGTAGGCAGGTCATTTGAGTGAGGAGTTAGACACCAGCCTGACCAACATGGTGAAACCCCGTCTCTACTAAAAAATACAAAAATTAGCTGGGCGTGGTGGCGCACACCTGTAGTCCCAGCTACTGGGGAGGTTGAGACAGGACAATCACTTGAACCCGGGAGGTGGAGGTTGCAGTGAGCTGAGATCAGGCCGCTGCATTCCAGCCTGGGCCACAGAATGAGACTTTGTCTCAAAGGGAAGAAGGGAAGGGAGAAGGGAGAAGGGAAAAGAGAACAAAAGAGAAAAGAAAAGAAGAGAAAGAGAAATGCCTGGTCTTCTTTCTCCTTCAAATACTGTTTCCCTAAATGGGCTGATACAAATCTCTGCCTACTGAGTTCTTAATCTGTTTGGCACCCAATCAGGACCGCTGTGGTGAAGAGGCAGGTGGTAAGAGAGGCTGTTCTCTCAGGGCAGGAAGGTGATGCCGTCTTTCTAAAACCTTATGGACAGAGACAGACTGTTCCACCATTTCAGTTCTGCTCGAGATCTCCTGGGAGTAAGACTGCAAGCCCAAACCACCATATGCAGAAAGCATCTGCATTTTAGACAGTACAGAAGCTCCAAGTTCTACTATTCACGCCGAGCTTAGGGGCCCAAGGACAGGAGCATCATCTCTGCCACACAGCGGAGGAAAAACAGAGCCTGTCTTACCTCCCCTGCAAGGTTAAGATCACCGGCCAGACCCTCTCTCTAAACTCCCCCTGCGTGTTGTGTTGCTCCAGAGAGTGAGAGGAATGCAGGTCAGGGTCAAGGGCATGCCTTCAGACCACTATGTTCCCACCACTGCTCCAGCGTCTAAACATTGTTTCCGAGACAAGTCACAGCAATTCCCAGGGAGGAAGGACCACATGTGTCATACCCAGGCTCTGAAGGTGTACGTGGTTCGGTTTCTTCCAGTTAAAGAGTTTCTGAAATTGAGGTTGCAGTAAGTATTTTAGACAGAGTCATCAGGGTGGCTCTCAGAAGTAACCCTTAGACAGAGACTGGAATAATCTGAGGAAGCCAGCCATGCAAGCATCTGAAAGAAGGGACACAGGCGCAGGAAACAGCAGCCAAGAGAAGCCCTGAGGTGAGTGAAACGGGCTTAGTGAGTACACAAAGCAACAGCCAAGCCATGGGCCGGAATGCAGTGTGCCCAAGGAAGACCGGACAAGAACTGGAAAAGGCAGGACAGGGAGGACATGGAGGAGCGAGGCTGTCATTCCAGAGTGACTGGATGCTGCTGGAGGGGTCAGAACAGGGAAGGAGGGGTGTCATTCCAGAGTGACTGGATGCTGCTGGAGGGGTCAGAACAGGGAAGGAGGGGTGTCATTCCAGAGTGACTGGATGCTGCTGGAGGGGTCAGAACAGGGAAGGAGGGGTGTCATTCCAGAGTGACTGGATGCTGCTGGAGGGGTCCCCGCAGGGAAGGAGGGGTGTCATTACAGAGTGACTGGATGCTGCTGGAGGGGTCAGAACAGGGAAGGAGGGGTGTCATTACAGAGTGACTGGATGCTGCTGGAGGGGTCCCCGCAGGGAAGGAGGGGTGTCATTACAGAGTGACTGGATGCTGCTGGAGGGGTCAGAACAGGGAAGGAGGGGTGTCATTACAGAGTGACTGGATGCTGCTGGAGGGGTCCCCGCAGGGAAGGAGGGGTGTTATTACAGAGTGACTGGATGCTGCTGGAGGGGTCAGAACAGGGAAGGAGGGGTGTTATTACAGAGTGACTGGATGCTGCTGGAGGGGTCCCCGCAGGGAAGGAGGGGTGTCATTACAGAGTGACTGGATGCTGCTGGAGGGGTCCCCGCAGGGAAGGAGGGGTGTTATTCCAGAGTGACTGGATGCTGCTGGAGGGGTCAGAACAGGGAAGGAGGGGTGTTATTATCCAGAGTGACTGGATGCTGCTGGAGGGGTCTGAACAGGGAAGGAAGGAAAGCTGATTCTCAGTGTCTCAGCAGGCATTCCAGCTGCTACATGGAAACCAGACTGTGAGAGCAAGAAATGATGTAAGAGCATCCATTGAGAACATTTTTGCTATTCTTTCTCTCTTATTGTTTCATTTTCTCCTTTTTTTCTCTGTGGTTTCTTGCCCTAACTCTGCACAGTAAAGCTGTGGAGAAACTATGTTAGTTGTTCCAGTGAAAAATGATGGTTAAACGCCAAGACAGATCAGAGGTAGCAAAGCCAGCGGTGAGGTCACTAAAAATACATAGACAAGGGCAACTTCCACTTCTGGCCATAATGGACTAACAGAAACAGGATTCACCATCCCATCTAAAACAACCAAGAAATAGACAAAATACATGAAATATCACACTTCAAGGCATCGGACCTAAAACAAGGAAAAACACTGATCTCTAAAAGTCGAGAAACAAGGAGGTTTACTAGGAAATTCCACACCCTCAGCTGGAAGTGATTCATCCACCAGGAAATGCCATCCTGAGACACAGAAGTCCAGAATCTTACAGAATGCCGCACATGCCTTCCCAGTGGCAAATGTGCTCACTTAAAATCACATGTTCACGAGTTGATACTGTTATTTGGCAGTATCTATCTGTGTAAAACATTTTCGAAGACAAAACACATTAAATCACATTAAAAAACCAGCAGTAAGGTAAGAACATTCACAATTGATTTAATGATAGGGACACTAACTTTGATCCCCAGTTAAGCAAAATGTTATCTCCTCCTTCCCCTGAAAATAAAAAAGAATTATGTTCTTCTCGTTACTAGCCCTGTATTACAAAAGAAAATTTTCATTAAATTATTAATGGTATATTTTTATGTTTATAAAATACGTGGGCTGGGCATAGTGGCTCATGCCTGTAATCCTAGCACTTTGGGAAGCTGAAGCAAGAAAATCACTCAAGCCCAGGAGTTCAAGACCAGCCTGAACAACACAGTGAGACCCTGTCTCTATCAAAAAATTGTAAAAATTATCTGGGCATGATGGCATGCACCTGTAGCCTCAGCTACTCAGGAAGCTGAGATGAGAGGATCGATTGAGCCTGGCGCAGGGCTCAAGGCCACAGTGAGCCATGATTACACCACTGCACTCCAGCCTGGGCAACAGAGCAAGACCCTGTCTCCAAAAATACACACGGAAATTTGTTTTCCTGTTTGTTATATAGGTCGGTATATAATAGCTCCAGTTTTCCCTCTTGATCCACAAAGCCTTCTCTCTCACTGTTACTAGGAACAAAATTTGCCAACCCCTAATCTAGATCAATCTCAGCAATACCAGGCTCTGCTCAGTACTCTAGAACAATAAAAATCTGGATCCAGAAACAGACATTAAACTAAATTTTCAGGGCCCCTCTGGGCATCGACACAGCACTGATCAGATGGTTCAGATGTTAATGGGAAAGCATCAGGACGTGAAGCAGACCTGAGGAGCATCTAGAACTGCTCCTCCTTTAGAGGAAGGCATTCCAAGCCAGGAGAAACACCTGTCCTTCCTAGGACCAGTCCATTAACTCTTGCCCTACCCTGCTCCTCCTTCTGAGCCTTCAGCTGCTTATTCCAGTATCTTACAATACGGAAAATTACAACCAAATCCCTGGTCCAACATTGACTCCAGTGGTACAAATCAGAACCATCTCAACACCCTGCCTTGGATTGTTCTCAGATCTAGGGCTGTACTGGCCCACTGCCACACTGCTGTGAAGAAATATCTGACACTGGGTAATTTATAAAGAAAAGAGGTTTAATTGATTGACATTGCTTGGGAGGCCTCAGGAAATTTACAATGATGGCAGAAGGTAAAGGGGACACAGGCACCTTCTTCACAGGGCGGTAGGATGGAGTGGGTGCCAGACGCTCATAAAACCAACCGATGTGGTGAGACTCACTGATTATCACAAGAACAGCATGCGGGATAATCCAATTACCCCACTTAGTCCCTTGACACATGGGGATTATAGGGATTGTAATTCAAGGTGAGATTTGGGTGGGGACAAAGAGCAAAACCGTTTAAGGTCACACCAGGCATTTCCCAGCCTGCTATGGTTTCAGAGGTCCTCTCTTGGTCCTCAGTACTTCCAAGCTCAGGTTACAGGAGACATATTAAACCCCTAGAAAAGCCCTTAAAAACATTCAATACCAAATACACGGAGGCCAAGAAATACCCTAGAACCACTAATGCAACAGGCTCTAAACTGAAGTTGCTGATGAAAACATCAGAGAAGATCTTACCTTGCTTGGCAACTGAGCAGCAACATCTCGCGGTTATAAACCAAAATATACAGAAGAACCAGGAAGGCTTTTGCTCTAATGTATGTTGAAGGGCTGTCGAGTAAGTGGATAATTGTGGAGACAAAATCCTGTGGAAGACATTTAAAAAATTTTTTTGAGAGAACATTTAGAAGAATAGGGCCGTCTCAGTTCTCAGAGTGAACGGACTATAACAATCAAGCAGATGGCAGGAAGTAAATAAGGGCAGCTACTGTTTCACAGTCTCCGTTTGTGCTGGATCCCGTAATTAAATTTTAAGATTATCTCACTTAAATCTGAAAGTTAGTCATAAAAACTTGACAATATTGTCCCAACTTTAAAGAGAAAAATGAATACTGAAAAGTTAGGCGTTTACCCAACTTCAGAGCTGGATAAAATCCAGGCCAGTTGAACGACAAAGGCTGCCCGTTGGCTATGCAATCACACAGCTGGAAATGTGGCAGCAAACAACACAAGTGCATGGGGACAGGTGTGTCTGAGAAGACCTGCACAGAGAGATCATCTCTCTAGTCTACACATCTGAGGGCTTAACGGACACAAAATAAAGACAGTACTCAGTACACGACACAAAGAAATGTGCACTCCTATAACACCCTTTAATTAAAGGTATAGTTCAACACAGAGGAATAAGTATTGACAGGGAATACTGCTACTTTCCCTATTAAAACACAGACTATACATAATTTCTATCAATATGTAAACAGAAAGCAGACACACACACACACGGTTACTGAATGTAAGTAGTCAGAAATATGGAATCATAATATCAGCAAGATGGCTACAGAGAACAGGAATACACAAGTTCCCAAGAGAGCTTAACAGAGACCAGCACCTAACAGTAACAATGAGTGTCCAAGGCAGATTGAAGAAGCTCATTTTTTTTTCTTTCTTTTTGCCACACTCCAATCCTTTTCTATTCGGTGCTGTGTTTCCAGGTAGGAAGAATTTACACAGTCACGTACATGCCATGTAAATTCTATGCTACTTAAGGACACAAACATATCTAAGCATCGATCTCACCTAGCTCTTGAACCAAACTGTCAAAGCCAAATTATTCACCTCAGGATAAAAAAATAAATCAATGCCGAGTCATCCTTGAGTAGAATATTTGTTTTCTACCTTTCCTGTATACAGACAGTAGAAAATCCATTTCCCCCGAGTCCATTCCTGATCCTGATTTATCCCCTGTGGCCTAAGGACCACAATCACACATGTGTCTCCCACGTCGGCACCACCCCCAACATACATACACGTAATTCCAAAGCCATTCAAATTTCCAGCATTCATAGGCTGAGAAACTTCCAGATTATAAGAGATTAAGAAGACATGATAACTGACTGCAATTCTAGATCTGGAAGTTCTGTTCCCATAAAGGACACTATTGGGGCAACTGGATAAGGTCCCCAGAGCAGCTAAAAACACTGAACCAATGCTAATTTCTTGATTTTGAAATTCATGGCTTGTTTCAAGGAAACATTCTATAAGAGCAAATATAACTCACCTACAAAATATTCTCAATAGTCACTCAACCATTAAAAAGAAGCTAAAACTCGTCATGGCGTATGTGGTCCTTCATAATCTGGCTTTTCATTGTCTTTCCAAAATCATGCATCAAACCATCAACTCCACTGAACACCTTCAACACTCACCACGAGGGAATTAAAAACGGAAGATGAGAACACTGAACAAGGGAAAGGAGCAAAGGGAATCCCGGGATGATTCCAAGGTGACAGCCTTCACCAGACAGAGGGCAGCCTATCTGTGCGGAAGCCAGTCAGAGCCCCCAGAGAACGCAGGAGAAATCAACTGGCAGACTATTTGAAGCACCTGAATGTAATCTGAAACACGAAGTTATGTAAACAAAGAAAGATCCGCTAGATATCCATCTCACTAAATTAACAGACTGAGCACATCCGCATGTTGGAACCCGTCCCATGTACTACTTCAAAATAAACAAATCTAAGATTTAAAAAATAAACACAAAATGATTCAAAGATCTAGAGGAGGCCATAGGAGGTAGGGATACAAACATATACAGATACGTATATATATATTTCGATCTCAGACTGGGGAAAATGTTCATAAATAATTTATTAGAAAGAACAAAATAAGCGTGAGAAATGTAAATACAAAAAATGTTAAATGCTACATACATATAAAACACTATAAAGAAAAAAAACACATAAACTACAGAATATATTTGCAGCACATTTTATGAATAAAGGGGTGATTTTTTTCATATATAAATATCAATAACTAAGAAAAAAACTAAAGAACTAAGGAAATAAGAGCTGAGAAACAAATGAAACCTCTGATCTCTTCCACATGAAATATCACATTAACCAAAGAGAATATAAGGTATTTCAAAAAATACAGAGCATAGGGGGCAAGTTTCATATAATGCTATCCATAAGTGAGGAAACAGCTGCAAAGATCACATGCAGCATGATCCCATTCATACGACATTCTGGAAAAGACAAAGCTACAGGGGCAGAGACGACATCAATGATTGTCAGGGACTGGGATATAGGTGGCTTGTCTAAGAAAAAAAGCAGCACAAGGTCATTCTTTGGAATACTGGAATTATTCTGCATCTTTCTGGTGGCGGTAACAAGAGCCTATGCATATATTAAACCTCATAGAACTGAGTCCCCACAAAAGTAAATTTTATTAAAAGTAAACTTCATTGTATATAAATTCTAACATTAAAAAATATTGTATGTATATAAAATATATATGTATAATATACTATTACATATTATATGATATAGTATGTATGTTATAGTACATGTGTACATATATGTACATATTATTGTGTATATATGTACATATAATATACATATTTGTATATTGTTGTAAATAGCATATAATATGTACATACATATTAATTATACAAACATATATGTACATATTATATGCTATTTACAACAATGTAAAACACAATGATTATAGCAATGAATGTTATGCCTTAAACAGTATAGCAACCACCTTTCTAAAGTAAAAATTACATAGGATACAAGCAGCAATAAAATATTTTATCACACTACTGTCAGTTCGAGACTTTTAAAAGAACAAAAATGAGGACATAAAAGACATAAATAACATAAACAATACATAAGATATTATGGGTAGGTATCAAATTTTACATTCCAATAATGAAGCGTATACCTTTTTCTAACCATAAAACGTTTCTTTAAATTGATCACATAACAGATCATGAAAAAATATTCATATATTACACAAAGTAAAAATAATTTTTATGATCACAATGCAATAAAACTAGAAATCAGGCTGGGACCGTGGCTCACACTTACAATCCCTGCACTTTGGGAGATTCAAGCAGGAGAACTGCTTGAGCTCAGGAGTTCCAGAACAGCCTGGGCAACATAGCAAGACCTCTTCTCTACTTAAAACAATTAATAATAATAATTAGCCAGACATGATGGCATATGCCTATAGTCCCAGCTACTTAAACGGCTGAAGTAGGAGGATCACGTGAGCCCAGGAGGTCAGTGCTGCAGTGAGCTATGATCCCATCACTGCACTCCAGCCTGGACAACAGAGTGAGACCCTGCCTGTCTCAGGGAATAAAACCAAACAAATAAAACTAGAAATTAATTAAACATCAATAATCCAAAAGGCCCTTCTACCTACAAAATATTTTTAACTTTGTATTAAACCTTAAGAGAAAATAAAAACCAAAATTGCAAAACTTAAAAATACTGGATCTTACTCGTTCTATCTGACTATATTTTTGTACCCATTAATCAACCACCTCTTCTCTCCCCTCAACTACCCTTCCCAGCCTCTAGCAACCATCATTCTATTCTTTATTTCCATGAGTTCAACTGTTTTAAGTTTTAGCTCTATGCACCCACAAGAATTTAGAATGCTTTTTTTAATTTTAAAAACTAATAAGTAAATAAAATAAAAAGGTAAAAACACTATTGTAGCAGCCTGTTCTCACAGGGCTATTAAGATACTACCTGAGACTGGGTAATACAAAAAGGAAAGAGCTTTAATTAACTCGCAGTTGCACATAGCTGGGAAGGCCTCAGGAAACTTACAATCACGACAGAAGGTGAAGGGGAAGCAAAGCATGTCTTACATGGTGACAGGAGAGAGAGCAGCAGAGCAGGAAGTGCCGCACTGTAAGACCATTGGCTCTCAGGAGAACTCACCCACTACCACGAGAGAGCAGGAGGGAAGCCACCCCAGGACCCAATCACCTCCCACCGGATCCCTCCCTCCACATGTGGGGATTACAATTCAAGGTGAGATTTGGGTGGGGACACAGAGCCAAATCCTAGCAGCTATATATGGGATAGGATAAAAGTAGAAATAAAAAAATAAATAACCCATAATTATATTTGGAAATAAAATAGTAAAAATACCTGAATCTCCAACATAAAAAGCTGAAACATGAAAAACAAAGTATGCCAAAATGAAGCAAGAAAGCTGTAAGCAGTAATCACGAGGTGGGAAAACAATGTTTAAGGAGAGCGATAAATCAAAATCCTGGCTCCAAAAAATAACAACAGGCCAGGTGCGGTGGCTCATGCCTGTAATCCCAGCACTTTGGGAGGCCGAGGTGGGCAGACTGCTGAGCTCAGGAGTTCACGACCAGCCTGGGCAACACAGTGAAACCCCATCTCTCCTAAAAAAAAAAAAATACAAAAAATTAGCTGGGCATGGTGGCATGCACCTGTAGTCCCAGCTACTCGGGAGGCTGAGGGAAGAGAATTGCCTGAAACTGGGAGGTGGAGGTTGCAGTGAGCCAGGATCGCGCCACTGCACTTCAGCCTGGGCAACAGAGCAAGACTCTGTCTCAAAAGAAAAATACCAACAAAATAGATAACTTACTAACTAAAATCAAGAAAAAGGGGGAGATAGCAAAGATATGCAAGAAAAGAAATGAAAAGAGGGAAATTACCATTGTCGGCTTCCATATAATGGAGTGAAAGCTGTATAGATCACCTATAGTAGTAGTTGGTATTTTATCATTGTATAATATTCCATTGCGTGAATTCAGAAACATTTATATACCCATTCCACTTCTGGACATTTGGGTTATTTAGAGTTTGGGTCTATTAGAAGCAAAGCTGCCATGGACATTCTTCCACGTCTTTTTGTGAACACGTGCATTCACTTCTCTTAGTACACACCTGCCAGAAGGATTGCTGTATGAAGAGGCAGGTGTCTATCTAGCTTTATCAGAGACTGCCAAACGGCTCTCCAAAGTGGCTGTACCAATCTACTCTCCACCAATAATGAAAGATGCAACTGTCTCACAGCCTCGCCAACACTTACTGTTGTCCATCTTTTTCTTCTATTTAAATGTTTAATTCTCAACTTAGAGCAAATATTAGTAAGTACACATGGCAGTCAATTTCAGAAGAAACTTTCTAAAAAGTCTACTGTTACTCACTTAAAAGCAACCCAAAGGATAATGCATTTCTTTTTCTTTTTTTTTTCTTTGACACAACTGAGCAAACCTTCTGCAGGAAAGGATAATACATTTCTTATTCTAATCCATGAAGAATTTTCAAAGTATTCATGGTGAAGAAGAAAACCTATTTAAATCTCCCTGACAAGGAGCAAAACACAAGACTTCGGCATAAACAATAATAAACCAAGAAAATGAAAAAGTGTATAAACTTAAAGAAGATATAACCTTACAAGTGATTTAGCTATGCTTTAAAGATGTTCATTTATATTTAAATGCATTTTATTAAATTGTATATGAAAACGAACATTTTCTTAAACATTTAGATGCAGCACTTATAAATTCAAGTACAGAAACATGGTAAAAATGCAATTGGTGCTTCTTCCTTTGGGGATGCCTAGTAAAGTAACTAGATAACCATAAAGATTGAGGACTCCACAGTTTCCACTACAATTACAGTGTAACTTTTGAAATCTCATTAA
Organism: Callithrix jacchus; assembly: GCF_049354715.1. NCBI lineage: Eukaryota > Metazoa > Chordata > Mammalia > Primates > Cebidae > Callithrix > Callithrix jacchus. The sequence continues at coordinate 79,547,013 of NC_133518.1, forward strand.
CAAACAGCAACAAAAATACAAACCATATTAAAAAAAAGTGGGTCAGGCATGGTGGCTCACACCTGCAATCCAAGCACTTTGGGAGGCCAAAGCAGAACTGTTTGCGACCATCCTGGGCAACACAGCAAGGCCCTGTCTCTACACAGAAAACAAAAAGCTTAAAAGAGAAATGTAGGATTTAGACAAAGAGAACTACAGATTTTTACTGAGTGGTAAGAGGGTACTTGAATAAATGGAGTGGCAGTATAATATGCTAGCAAAGAATTTGAGCTTTGGAGTCAGTAAGACCTGAATACAAATGCCACATTTCTTAACAAAATAACCACTGTGATTCAGTTTCTTCAACTTTAAAATAAAGTGGAAGAATTACAATGACACTTCTCATAGGCCTGATGTAATGACTGAAGGTTTTTGTCCAAATATATCATAAAAATATCATAATGCATAAATCTGCAGGAAGTATTCATTTTTGAGGACTTCTGGAAGACGGCTGAATAGGAACAGCTCCGGTCTGCGGTTCCCAGCGAGAGTGCCAGAAGACAAGTGATCTCCGCATTTCCAGCTGGTACCAAGTGCATCTGACTGGGACTGGTTAAACAGTGGGAATAGCCCAAGGTGGGCAAGCCAAGGCAGGGTGGGGCATCGCCTCACCCGGGAGGAGCGAGGGGCCAGAGAACGCTCTCTCCCAGCCAAAGGAAGCCATTAGGGACTTCCAGACACTCCAGCACTCCAGCTAAGATACTGCGCTTTCCCCGTGGTCTACACAACCCGCAGACCACGTGATTCCCTCTGGTGCCTACAACATCAGTGCCCCAGGTTTCCAGCACAAAACCAGGTGGCTGTTTTAGTCGAATGGCGCCTGGAACGCCAGCGAGACAGAACCACTCATTTCCCTGAAAAAGGGGGCGGAAGCCAGGGGGCCAACTGAGCTGGCTCAGCGGGTCCCACCCCGATGAAGACCAGCAAGCTAAGATCCAGCAGCTTGAAACTGTCACAGCCAGCATAGCAGTCTGAGCTCAACCTGGGACATTGGAGCGTGGTGGAGAGGAGTGCCAGCCATTGCTGAGGCTCAGGTAACATTTGTTTCAACGTTGCCTGTGTAAACAAAGCCACTAGGAGGTTACACAGCAGCTGAGCAGGGCCCAGCACAGCAGCTCAGCAAGGCCTCTGCAGGCAGACTCTCAAGCAGATTCCCTCCTTGCTAGGCAGGGCATCTCTGAAAAAACAAACAGCTACCCATCAGGGACTTACAAAGCCCCTACCTTCCTGGGACAGAGCATCTGGTAAAAGGGGAGGTGTGGGTTCCCCCTGAGCAGACTTGAGCGTCCCTGCCCAGCAGCCCTGAAGGATCGCTCAGCACAGAGCTTGAGCTCTGTTAAGGACAGGCTACCTCCTCAAGTGGCTCCCTGACCTCCCCACCCCCACCCGTGTGTCCTAAGTGGGAGACACATCATACAGAGAGCTCTGGCTGACATCTGGCAGGTACCCTTTTGGGACGAAGCTACCAGAGGGATGAACAGGCAGCAACCTTTGCTGTTCTGCAGCCCCTGCAGGTGATTCCCAGGCAAGCAGGGTCTGGAGTGGACCTCCAGCAAACTCCAGCAGACCTGCAGCAAAGGGGCCTGTTAGAAGCAAAACTAACAAACAGAAAGAAACAGCTTCAACATCAACAGAAAGGACATCCACTAGAGACTCCATCCAAAAGTCACCAACTTCGAAGACGAAAGGTAGATAAATCCACGAAGATGGGAAGGAACCGCACAGAAAGGATGAAATCACCAAAAGCCAGAAGACCTCTGCTCCTCCAAGGGATCACAACTCCTCACCAGCAAGGGAACAAAACTGGATGGAGAATGAAATTGACGAACTGATAGAAGCAGGCTTCAGCAGGTGGGTAATAACAAACTTCTCTGAGCTAAAGAAGCATGTTCGAACCCAAAGCAAGGACACTAAGAACCTTGAAGAAAAGGTTAGATGCAACGCTAACTAGAATAACCAGCATAGAGAAGAACATAAACAACTTAACAGAGCTGAAAAACACAGTGTGAGAATTTCGTGAAGCATACGCAAGTGTCAATAGCCAAACTGATCAAGAGGAAGAAAGGATATCAGAGACTGAAGATCAACTCAATGAAATAAAATGAGAAGGCAAGATTAGAGAAAAAAGAGTGAAAAGAAATGAACAAAGCTTCCAGAAATATGGGTTTATGTGAAAAGACCAAATCTACGTTTCATCTATGTACCTGAATGTGACGGGGAGGACAAATCTAAGCTGGAAAACACTCTTCGGGATATTATCCAGGAGAAAATCCCCAACCTAGCAAGGCAGGCCAACATTCAAATGCAGGAAATACAGAGAACACCACAAAGATATTCCTCAAGAAGAGCAACCCCAAGGCACATAATTGTCAAATTAACCACAGTTGAAATGAAGGAAAAAATGCTAAGGGCAGTCAGAGAGAAAGGCCAGGTGACCACAAAGGGAAGCCCATCAGACTAATGGCAGATCTCTCAGCAGAAACCCAACAAGCCAGAATAGAGTGGACGCCAGTATTCAACATCGTTAAAGAAAAAAATTTTCAACTCAGAATTTCGTATCCAGCCAAACTAAGCTTCATAAGCAAAGCAGATATAAAATCCGTTATGAAAAAGCAACTGCTGAGAAATTTTTTCACCACCAGGCCTGCCTTACAAGAGCTCCTGAAGGAAGCAGTAAACATGGAAAGGAAAAACCAGTACCAGCCACTGCAAAAACACACCAAAATGTAAAGACCATCGACACTATGAAGAAACTGCATCAACTAACAGGCAAAACAGCCAGCTACCATCAAAATGGCAGGATCAAATTCACACACAACAATATTAACCCTAAATGTAAATGGGCTAAATGCCCCAATCAAAAGACACAGACTGGCAAACTGGATATAAAGTCAAGCCCCATCAGTGTGCTGTATCAAGAGACCCATTTCAGATGCAGACACACATAGGCTCAAAATAAAGGAATGGAGGAAGACTCACCAAGCAAATGGAGAGCCAAAAACAGCAGGGGTTGCACTCCTAGTCTCTGATGGAACAGACCTTAAACCAACAAAGATCTGAAGAGACAAAGAAGGGCATCACATAATGGTAAAGGGATCAATGCAACAAATATATTGCACCCAATACAGGAGCACCCAGATACAGAAAGCAGGTTCTTAACAACCGACAAAGAGTCTTAGCCTCCCACACAATAATAGTGGGAGACTTTAACACCCAACTGTCAATACTAGACAGATGAACAAGACAGAAAATTAACAAGGATATCCAGGACTTGAACTCAGACCTGAACCAAGCCGACCTAACAGACATCTACAGAACGTTCCACGCCGAAACCACAGTATATACGTTGTTCTCAGCACCACATTGCACTTATTCTAAAATTGACCACATACTTGGAAGTAAAACACTCCTTAGCAAATGCAAAAGAATGAAAATCATAACAAACAGCCTCTCAGACCACAGTGCAATCAAATTAGAACTCAGGATTAAGAAACTCACTCACAACTGCACAGCTACATGGAAACTGAACAACCTGCTCCTGAAAGACTACTGGGTAAATCACAAAGTTAAAACAGAAATAAAGATGTTCTTTGAAACCAATAAAGGCAAAGACACATCGTACCAGAATCTCTGGAACACATTTAAAGCATTGTCTAGGGGGAAATTGATAGCACTAAATGCCCACTAGAGAAGCGAGGAAAGATATAAAATCGACACCCTAACGTCATGATTAAAAGAACTAGAGAAGCAAGATCAAACAAATTGAAAAGCTAGCACAAGGCAAGAAATAACTAAGATCAAAGCAGAACTGAAGGAGATAGAGACACAAACACCCTTCAAACAAATCAATAAATCCAGGAGCTAGTTTTTTGCAAAGATCAACAAAATAGATAGACCAGTAGCCAGACTCAAAATGAAAAGAGAAAAATCAAATAGATGCAACAAAAAATGATAAAGGGGATATCACCACTGATACCAGAGAAATACAAACTGCCATCAAAGATTCAACATCTCTATGCATATAAACCAGTAAATCTACAAGAAATGGATAAATTCCTGGACACTTACATCGTCCCAAGACTAAACCAGGAAGAAGTTGAATTCCTGAATAGACCAATAACAAGGGCTGAAGTTGAGGCAGCAATTAATAGCCTACCAACCAAAAAAAGTCCAGGAGCAGAAGGGTTCACTGACAAATTCTACCAGATGTAGAAAGAGGAGCTGGTACCAATCCTTCTGAAACTATTCCAAACAATACAAAAACAGGGAATCCTCCTTAACTCATTTTATGAGACCAACATCATCCTGATATCAAAACCTGGCAGAGATGCAACTAAAAAAGAAAATTTCAGGCCAATATCCATGATGAACATTGATGCAAAAATCTTCAACAAACGACTGGCAAACCGAATCCAACAGCACATCAAAAAGCTTATCCATCACCATCAAGTCAGCCTCATCCCGGGGATGCAAGGCTGGTTCAACATCCACAGATCTATAAACGTAATACATCACATAAACAGAACCAAAGACAAAAATCATATGATCATCTCAACAGATGTAGAGAAGGCCTTCAACAAAATTCAACAGTCCTTTATGCTAAAAACTCTCAACAAACTAGGTATCGATGGCTCATATCTCAAAATAATAAGAGCTACTTATGAAAAACCCAGAGCCAAAATCATACTGAATGCACAAAAACTGGAAGCATTCCCTTTGAAAATTGGCACAAGACGAGGATGCCCTCTCTCACCACTCCTATTCAACACAGTATTGGAAGTTCTGGCTAGGACCATCAGGTAAGAGAAAGAAATAAAGGGTATTCAAATGCGAACAGAGAATGTCAAATTGTCCCCATCTGCAGATGACATGATTGTATATCTAGAAAATCCCATTGTCTCAGCCCAAAATCTAAAGATGATAAGCAACTTCAGCAACATCTCAGGATACAAAATCAGTATGAAAAAATCACAAGCATTCCTACACATCAATAATAGAGAGCCAAATCATGAGTGAAACTCCCATTCATAATTGCTACAAAGAGAATAAAATACCTAAGAATACAACTAACAGGGGATGTAAAGGACCTCTTCAAGGAGAACTACAAACCACTGCTCCAGAAAATAAGAGAGGACACAAACAGATGGAGAAACATTCCATGCTCATGGTTAGGAAGAATCAATATCATGAAAATGGCCATACTGCCTAAAGTAATTTATACATTCAATGCTATCCCTATCAAGTTACCAATGTTTTTCTTTACAGAATTGGAAAAAACTACCTTAAACTTAATATGGAACTAAAAAAGAGCCTGCATAGCCAATACAATCCTAAGCCAAAAAACAAAGCTGGAGGCATCACACTACCTGAACAAGGCTACTGTAATCAAAACAGCATGGTACTGGTATCAAAACAGAGATATAGACCAATGGAACAGAACAAAGGCCTCACAAAGAACGCCACAGAACTACAACCATCTGATGTTTGACAAACCTGACAGAAATAAGCAATGGGGAAAGGATTCCTTATTTAATAAATGGTATTGGGAAAATTGGCTAGCCATAGGCAAAAAGCTGAAACTGGATCCCTTCCTTACACCTTACACAAAAATTAACTCTAGATGGACTAAAGCTTTAAACATGAGACCTGACACTATAAAAACTCTAGAAGAAAACCTAGGCAAAACCATTTGGGACATAGGCATAGGCAAGGACTTCATGACTAAAACACTAAAAGCAATGGCAACAAAAGCTAAAATAAATGGGACCTAATTGAACTTAAGAGCTTCTGCACAGTCAAAGAAACTATCAATAGAGTGAACTGGCAACCAATAGAATGGGGAAAAAGTTTTGCAACCTACCCATCTGACAAAGAGCTAATATCCAGAATCCATGGATAACTTAAACAAATTTACAAGAAAAAAACAACCCCATCAAAAAGTGGACAAAGGATATGAACAGATACTTCTCAAAAGAAGACATTTATGCAGCCAACGAACAAAAAAGCTCATCATCACTGGTCATTAGAAAAATGCAAATCAAAACCACACTGAGATACCACCTCATGCCAATCAGAATCATGATCATTAAAAAATCAGGAGACAACAGATGCTGGAGAGGATGTGGAGAAATAGAAAGTTTTTATATTGCTGATAGGTGTGTAAATTAATTCAACCATTGTGGAAGATAGTGTAGCAATTCCTCAAGGATCTAGAAATAGAAATACCACTTGACCCAGCAATCCCATTACTGGGTATATACGCAAAGAATTATAAATAATTCTATTATAAAGACACATGCACATGTATGTTTATTACAGCACTGCTCACAATAGCAAAAACTTGGAACCAACCCAAATGCCCATGGACAATAGACTGGATAAAACAAATGTGGCACATATACACCATGGAATATTATACAGTCATAAAAAAGGATAAGTTCATGTCCTTTGCAGGGACATGGATGAAACTGGGAACCATCATTCCCAGCAAACTGACACAAGAACAGAAAACCAAACACCACATGTTCTCACTCATAAGTGGGTGCCGAACAATGACAACACAGGGACACAGGGAGGGAGCATCACACACCAGGGCCTGGGAGGTGTGGGATTAGGGGAAGAACAGGGAGTGGGAGGACTGGGGAGGGAGAGCATTAGGAGAAATACCTCATGTAGATGACAGGGCAATGGATGCAGCAAACCACCACCGTGGCACATGTATACCTATGTAACAAACCTGCATGATCTGCACATGGAGCCCACAACTTAAAAGTATGATAAATAAATTTCTTCTTAAAAAAAGACAACAGAAAGAGGAAAACCAACATAAGTATATATAAGCCTCTAGAAAAAAGACTTTTCATTAAACGATATCCTTACTTTATTTCTTGTACTAGAAAGACTCCAAATTAAAAATTTAAGCAATATTATTATACAGCTTTTAAAATGAATATATTATCTTGGAAAATGAATTGCAAAGAATCACTGCTTTATTATAAATGACATTTATTAATAAAAATGAACACTCCAATAAAACAACAAAACGGCATGAACAGCAAACAAGTGACAAAAGAAATCTGACCCACCAATAAGCAAATGAAAACATGGTTGTCGTCACTAGTAGTCACAGACATCCCAAGTTAGTGAGAATAAGAATCCAGTTTAAAATATGAAAGTGTGACGAGGAAAAGAAGAATATCAACTACATGCTTCCTCTAAGTCAGGCACCGTGGTAGGTGACTTAAATATATTACTTCAGTTATTCCTTTAAGGAAGATATTATTGGACTCACAGATGAGGAAACAGAAGTCTCAGGAAACCAGAACATTTTTAATACCTTCCCCTCCTGGGGGGACTTCCGTCTCATACCAATTCCACAACTAGCAAGGCTTCTTCTAGGAAAAAACACAACCACACAGGTGTACACAGAATATGAATAAGTAAAAATGTGAGATTATGCATTAATAAGACAGTGGAGGTAAATGTGGGTAATCTCAAAACTGGTTAGGTGTTTGTTTTCTCTTTAAGTTTTCTTAATCTTAATGGTGTTTTAAGAGCTTATTTGGAGGTTCTAGCAAGGAAGCACAGCTACCTGTATATCCTTGACCAAAGCATGGTCCTCCTCATCAAGGAATGATCTGATCAACCACAGGGCTTTGGCTGGAACACACATGGAGCCGTAGGAAGGGAACACCTGCCTCGCCAGCCAGATATGCTGAATGAACCCTGGTGACCAGTGGGGCGACACATGTCACAGCCAGATTGCCCTCATATCCCTTAACAGTGTTTCAAAAATTGAAAGAGCTACTGGAAGTTTATGCATAGGTCTAAGCTAAGATGTAAACACAGAGTGCTTGGTTAACTGTGAAATATGTTCGTTTCCATATTTATGTTGTTTCAATTGTTTAAAAAAAGAGATTTGTCATCACACATTATTTTCTTGTATTCATTTGCATATGGATATAGATATTGATACTGTAAATTATTTTGTTTAGTGAATGGTTTAAAAATACACTTTTTGTCCGGATAAGTAAAAAATACAGTTGTTTAAAAAGTTGAAGCATGTTAATTTTCCTCACAAAAATGTATACTTGCAAGTTATAAAACCTTTGCAAAATACAGAAAATTAGAGCCAAAAGAAAAATCATCTTTCTTGATTTTTCTTACCTGATCCAGAGACAGACACTGAACTTATCTGAATTTGGTTTTTAGTACGTATTAAAATACTTTTTGCTTTTTTAATTAAAAAAATCTACACTGTTCATAAAAAGTCATCTGCTCCCCACACTTCTACCTCCCAGTTTTTGTGTACCAAGCACAATTAATCTGAATGCAGCTATCTGTCTTATCTATTCACACATCTGTTGCTTTCCTGCTCCTTGCCTCCCAAATACGCACTTCTCCTCCCTCAATTATCCAATGGTTATATTACAAGTCAATGTGTATATTCCACATGTATATCATGACTGTTCAAATAATATTCATAACTGAGCCATGCAAAAAAAAAGGAATCACTTTATTGCAAATTAGACTCGCAAAGATGAAAAATGCATGGCAGCCAGTGTTGGAATGGTCAAAGGTAAACAGATAAATCTTAAATACAGCTAAATATTCAGCCTTTCCTACAGCTGGTAGAAAAGTGAGCTGCTATTTCTCAAAGGCCTTAAAAATGTTATTTTCTTTTTTTGTTTTGAGGTTTTAATATATGGTTTTTTTTTAATTATTTTTTTATTGCATTTTAGGTTTTGGGTACATGTGCAGAACGTGCAAGATAGTTGCATAGGTACACACATGGCAGTGTGTTTTGCTGCCTTCCTCCCCTTCACCCACATTTGGCATGTCTCCCCAGGCTATCCCACCCCAGCTCCCTCCCCTATTCCCCCCAATAGACCCCAGTGTGTAGTACTCCCTTCCCTGTGTCCATGTGTTCTCATTTTTCATCACCCGCCTATGAGTGAGAATATGCGGTATTTCATTTTCTGTTCTTGTGTCAGTTTGCTGAGAATGATGTTCTCCAGATTCATCCATGTCCCTACAAAGGACACGAACTCATCATTTCTGATTGCTGCATAATATTCCATGGTGTATATGTGCCACATTTTCCCAGTCCAGTCTATCATCGATGGGCATTTCGGTTGGTTCCAGGTCTTTGCTATTGTAAACAGTGCTGCAATGAACATTCGTGTGCATGTGTCCTTATAGTAGAACAATTTATAGTCCTTTGGATATATACCCAGTAATGGGATTGCTGGGTCAAATGGAATTGCTATTTCTAGGTCCTTGAGGACTCGCTACACTGTCTTCCACAATGGTTGAACTAATTTACACTCCCACCAACAGTGTAAAAGTCTTCCTTTTTCTCCACATCCTCTCCAGCATCTGTTGTCTCCAGATTTTTTAATGATCGCCATTCTAACTGGCGTGAGATGGTATCTCAATATGGTTTTGATTTGCATCTCTCTGATAACCAGTTATGATGAGCATTTTTTCATATGTTTGTTGACCTCATATGTGTCTTCTTTTGTAAAGTATGTGTTGATATCCTTTGCCCATTTTTGAATGGGCTTGTTTTTTTCCTGTAAATCTGTTTGAGTTCTTTGTAAATTCTGGATATCAGCCCTTTGTCAGATGGGTAAACTGTAAAAATTTTTTCCCATTCTGTTGGTTGCCCATTCACTCTAGTGACTGTTTCTTTTGCCGTGCAGAAGCTGTGGAGTTTGATTAGGTCCCATTTGTCTATTTTAGCTTTTGTTGCCAATGCTTTTTCTTCTGACAAAGTTGTTACATCTCAAGAAACTTATCTCAAAGTGATGAACAAATGAGCTTATGTACATGAATACTCATAGCAGCACTGTTTATTACAGGGGTCCCCATCCCGCAGGCCACAGACCAGTACTGGTCTGTTAGGAACCAGGCTGCACAGCAGGAGGTGAGCAGTGGGAAAGCTAGCATTCCCACCTGGGCTCCGCCTCCTGTCACATCAATGGAGGCATTAGATTCTCATGTGAGCATGAAACCTATTGTGAACTGGGCATGTGAGGGATGTCGACTGCACACTCCTTAGGAGAATGTAATATCTGATGATCTTCTGAGTTGGAACAGTTTCATCCCCAAACCATCTCCCTGGCTCCGGTCTGCTGGAAAAAAACTGTCTTCCATGAAACTGGTCCCTGGTGCCAAAAAAGGTTGGGGACCAGTGGTTTATAAGACAAACAACAAATGATTTTAACAACTAAAACAAGAGATGTGTTAAGTAAATCATAATTGTAGTAAATACCCCACCTATACAATATCTGGACTAACCTCCTTCTTTCACGACACTAATGAAGTATATGGGGATAGGAGAAGTGGTAGAGGTGATGTTACCTCCAAGGCTAGGTTTCACACGGTCATGTATACTCTATCTGGTCCTCTGGAAACAGTCACTCTTGGAACTCAGCCACCATGCTATGAGGAAGCCCAAGCAGCCTGTAGAGGCACACATACAATGCAACTGAGGCTCCCAACCTACAGCCTGAGCTGAGTTCTCAGCAAACAGCTTGTACCAATTTGCCAGTCATATGAATGAACCATCTGGAAAGGATATTCTCCAGTCCCACCCCAGATAACACAGCCTTGCTCAAATTACAGATCTGTGAGCAAAATAACCTATTGTCTTTGTCTAAACCATAACCTTTTTGAGTGGTTTATTACATTGCAGTAGAAAAATAAAATATAACTTAAGTATATAAAGAAAGAAAAGAAATTCCAGGCACAAAAAAGTTTCAAACAGCAATAGACATAATTTAAAAACACAGAAGTGTTCAATAATAAGCAATAGATCTATTATTGTATTTCTTCTTGATATACAGATGCTTTTGAACTTACAATAAACCCACTGTAAGTCAAAAAAAATCATAAGTTAAGCCATTATAGATTAGGGACCATCTGTAATGTTACTCAGCTATAGTAATAAACTTGCAAAATCAAACTAATATGCTCATGACTTGGGGTGAAACAAACTAGGCCAACTATAACAAATATCAGAAATAAAATAAATCGCATAGATTTATTTGTAACACAGTAACTCTGCGTCCTTTAAGAAGCTGTAGCCCAGTTTTAGATCTAAGCCTAAAAACATCTTCTGCCCTAAATAAATTCTCGTTTGGTCATTTCAGAAAAACCGAATCAACAGTAATGACTTTGACTCCCTACAACTGGCGGCCTAGGGTTCTATCCTTACTCTTAAGCAACGTGTACCACGCCTCTCCAACAGTTTTAATCTTACAACACTTGAGGAGGGAAGATTACAGGCTGCAGGCAAAGACTTAGTGCCAAAGATGAGTAATCAAAACTACCTTTAGAGAACCAAAAATGACCTCAGGTCACTTCAGCTAGCAATCCACTATGTATTCAGCTTTGACTGAAATTCATCTTGTCATACTGCTCCACACACCCAAGTATTACTGTGCAGAACAGGAGCAGAGGCTATTTAGTTCTATCACCCAAATCACAGCACCAGTTTCTGTCCAGCATTCACAGCCAGAAGCAAATAGTATTCAGCAGTGATTTCAGAGTGGGTATTTCTAGCCTAACTTAAAGATGATATAATGAAATATTCAAAATGATAGGAATCTCTCTGAAATACATAAAGCTTCCATCACAACCAAAAATATTTCACTATCAAAATTAAGCATAACGGGAATATTCCTTTGGTACACATCACACAGGCAAACATTCAATAATGAGGTAGAGAACTTCAAAATTATCTCTTGCAAATCTCAAGGGGCAAAATCTGCCTCAACTGTGACAGCTAAAAATCAGGATGTATGGCCTGGGCAACAACTGCAAATAACCTCAAAGAAAAGCACCAGAAGTCACGTTGACAACCATGCGGGCACCGTGTTTCTCCTTAACATTGATGGAGAAAAACGAGGTACTCAAGAAATCTAAAATTGCTTTGGGTCACAAATTTCCTTCAAAAAGTTTAGCCAAGCATCTAAGTAAAATGTCTTTCAGAGAACACATATTAATGCAGACTAAAAATATCATGATGTACACCCATAATCTAATTAATATGTATAAATGAATTTCATATTTTAAACGCTTGATTTAAAAAGTGAGCAAATGTATCTGAATTTTTCAAAAGTTTACATGCATCGAATTTCACAGTGATCTTCCATGGTGCTTCCAAATTTTACAGAGATCAGCAGCTTTGCGCTTATTATTAATCATTGCTCTGTTACAGGTTTATGTCAAAACATAACATGACCAACCCAGCCCTCGGTCCTTCAGGCTTTCCATGTTGACAGGAAAATTTTTTTGTAGGGAGGTAACCACATGTTACTCTTTCACATTCATAAAATAATTTTCCTAATACTATGAGTAGGGGATTACCACCAAAAATTGTATAATGTATATATTGATTTTACAGAATGATACTTTTGTTTCTTTGAGACAGAGTCTCACTATGTCACCCAGGGTGGAGATTAGTGGAGTAGTCTTGGCTCACTGCAACCTCCAGCCTCCTGGGTTCCAGTGATCCTCCTGCCTCATCCTCCCGAGTAGCTGGGACTACAAGCACACCCCACCACGCCAGGCTAATTTTTTTGTATTTTTAGTAGAGATGGGGTTTCGCCATGTTGGCCAGGGTGGTCTTGAACTCCTGGCCTCAAGTGATCTGCCCACCTCAGCCTTCCAAAGTGCTGAGATTACAGGCATGAGTCACCATGCCCAGGCAAAATGGTACTTTCTGAATCATAAGTAAACAGGGTTAGGGAGAGAGCCTGGTAGAGATCTATGTGAGAAATATTAAGTTACTTTTGAAAGTTGAATTTCTAAAAAAGCATTTTTTTTTTAGCTAACTTCAGATTCTCCTCAAATTAAACAACTATGGCTGCAGTCATCCATGAACACCTGTAGATTGAAAGATGACAATGGATTTATAAATACTAAGAGAGAATTAAAAAGAGTAACATTGTTTATATCTGAAATACTGAGTACTCCAGCTAACAATACAGCTTCCCATAAGAACAGCTCACTCCATCAAGTAGTAAGTTTCCCTACTCCCTTGCATACCTAAGTCACAATGTATCCTCTATAATTTCTTCAATTATAAAACACCACATAATCTGTCAGAATATTTCCACTAAAATATGTGGTAATGTACAAAGTTAGCTAGTGTGGGCCAGGCACGGTGGCTCAAGCCTGTAATCCCAGCACTTTGGGAGGCCGAGGCGGGTGGATCACGAGGTCAAGAGATCGAGATCATCCTGGTCAACATGGTGAAACCCTGTCTCTACTAAAAATACAAAAAATTAGCTGGGCATAGTGGCGTGTGCCTGTAATCCCAGCTGCTCAGGAGGCTGAGGCAGGAGAATTGTCTGAACCCAGGAGGCGGAGGTTGCGGTGAGCCAATATTGCACCATTGCACTCCAGCCTGGGTAACAAGAGCGAAACTCCATCTCAAAAAAAAAAAAAGCTAGTGTGATAATCCATACCATTTTCAATGAGAGATGGAGTTCCTAAAATCCAGTATATTCTGGAACTTTCTGTAAACTTTCAGAAGAAATATAATGAAATAAGAAAGAATACATTGCCACAGTGCTTTACAAATGATGGCAAAACTCAGGAAATGTAAACTAATGATTTGGGCATTCTATCATTACTAATAAGCACCAAAAGGCACATAAGAATTTTTGAAATAAGAACTTACTCTCACTTCCAACAACAAAAAATCCTGAGTATCTGTGAGATGTTACAGCAGTTGCCCTTTCAAATCACACTGTGTGTGAGTAAAAGCTACCCCTGTGGTAGGAAGACTGTAATACCTAATGCTGTCACTACCACCGCCACACACACAAATCCCTCAAGAGAAAATCACTGACTTCCCATCACTACCACCACCACACACACACAAATCCCTCAGAGAAAATCACTGAAAAATTCAAAAGTGAAGCAAAGAAAAAGTAAAACATTATAGCAAGTCAAGTACATATATATCATCAATCCTTTTATTTAAATTACAGAACATTTCAAAGATACAGAAAAGGAGGGTGATTTTTTAAAAAATCTATTTGACTTTACCAAATCTTAATATTTTAAATTTATAAGCCCAAACCCTTTCTTTAAAAAAAAAAAAAAAAAAAAAAAACAATGAATTAGAGAGGCACAACTGAAGCCCCTGCCCTCCCTCCATCCTCAGAAGCATGCTCTGACTCTGGTGGGCATCACCACAGATATTTTTTACTACATAATCATGTACCAATAAGAAATATAAAGATTTATACTTTTTCACAATTGTATTTTACTTATCCTGACCAAGAAGTGTATCTTTAAGCCATTCACTAAACAAAATAATTTACATTATTAATAATTTCCATATGCTAATGAATATAAGAAAATAACATATATATGATGTCAACTACTTTTTTTTAAAGTGATGAGATCTTGTTCTATTACCCAGGCTAGAGTTCAGTGGTGCAATCTGGGCTCACTGCAACCTCCACCTCCGAGGTTCAAGCGATTCTCCTGCCTGAGCCCCCTTAGTAGCTAGGATTACAGGTGCACACCACCACACCCGGCTAATTTTTTTGTATTTTTAGTAGAGATGGGTTTCACCATGATGGCCAGCTGGTCTCAAACTCCCGACCTCAGGTGATCTACCCAAATCAGCCTCCCAAAGTGCTGGGATTATAAGCGTAAGCCACAGCCCCCAGTTGAAAACTCCTTTTTGTAAAACATTGAAACAAAATAAATGAACTATTCATATATGTTATTACATTGCCCATATCTTTCTGCAACTTGCCTTTTTCACCCAAAGTTTTCTTTATAAAGTCCACACTAATTCTTTTCAATCGAGTTTGTTCAGTTTTAATTACTTTATAATATTCCACCACGTGGATATGAGTTGAATTATCCCATTGTTAACGTTTGCATTCTGCACCACCTCACGTTACTGCCAACACTGCTGTGATAAGCCGTTTCTCCACATTTCTTTGTACACATGTGTTTTTTAGCTCAGGTATGTATATCTTCAACTTCATTAGAGATTATAAAATTACACTCCACTTTACCTGGCTGAGTTTCCAATGGCCCATATCTCTGCCAGCAATTCTGTCAGACTTACATTTTTGCCAATCTGGACATTGTAAAATAGTCATTTTAACTTTCATTTTATCCGTTAGTTTCTAGTTCAAGTGTCTTTTCCCAAGTTTACTGACCATTCCAATTTCTTCTTCTGTGAAGTCACTCTTCACACCCTATGTCCATTTTGTCTTAACTTTTCCTTTTCATTATTAGGCTATTTTTCATATCCTGGATACTAATCATTAAGAAGTTTCCCTACAACAAGATCACAAAGACAGTTATGTAAATTTCATTTTAGTTTTTCAAATTTTCCTTTTCATATTTTAGTCTTATAATGTCAGTGAAAAAAGATCTAACACTCAAATGTCAATAAAAAAAGAGTTGAATAAAAATGTGTTACATTCACACTACAAAGTACTAATTTAAAAAAAGATGAAGAGCATTTCTATAAACAGATATGATGTGATCTCCGAGATACACTGCAAAGTTTAAAAAGGTGCAAAACGGGCCGGATGCAGTGGCTCACACCTGCAATTCCAGACACTTTGGGTGGCTAAGGCAGGCAGATCGCCTGAGTCGAAGAGCTCGATATCACCTTGGGCAGCATGGCAAAACCCAGCGTCTACCAAAAAGCAAAAAATTAGCTATGTGTGGAGGCACATGCCTGTGGTCCCAGCCACCCTGAAAGCTGAGGTGGGAAAACGGCTTGAGCCCAGGAGGCAGAGGTTGCAGTGAGCCAAGATCACACCACAGTACTCCGGCCTCGGTGACAGAGTGAGACCCCATCCTGGGCCAAAAAAATCAATAAAATGCCCAATGGTGTATGCTACCTTCATATAAGGAAGGGAGAAAACATTGTGGCACCCACCAAAGGACTTTTTAGAGCCAATCAAGCACACAGATTCAAAAGTCTACCCAAGATCACATTTTCTATCAGTTTGTCCTGGAACCTGAGCCTGCCAGCAAGGCCATAACTGATGCTCTCCTCCTGAGGGAGTAGTGACTGCCACCGGGGCAGCACAGCGCAGGTGCACTGAGAGAGCCACACTGTCCTCCTGAGGGAGTAGTGACTGCCGCCGGGGCAGCACAGCGCAGGTGCACTGAGAGAGCCACACTGGGCAGGTATGGGAGCCAGCCTGGCTTAGAAACTCCTGACCACACAAGTACCAGGATATCCTGTAACAACTCCATAACCACAGCTTCCCGAGTTTACACAGAGACCAGAGTCACTGCACTCAGGGGAGCCCCAGAGCTAGAGCTTCCTACCGAGTATTTATCATTCTCCCAGCTTGGATGCAACTGACCAATCAGGGATCATTTTTACCACAAGCAGTCTTGCTTGATAAGGCAAATAACAGATCAGTCTTATTGGGTTCCCAGAGACACAGAGTTCAAAAGTTAACTGAAATTCAAATTCCTACACAGAAGAGGGAAAGGTTTTGTTAACCCTTTACTCATAGATAAGCAGAGATATGCAGAAAGAGAGGTAAACATAGAGAAAGAGAAGATAGAGGCAGAGAGATTTATACAGAGAAAATGTATATACACACAAATACATATATAAAATGTACATGTATATACACACAGAGAGAGATGATGAGACATATTTACTTTTATTTGCAAACAGATATCTAATTGAAACAGATAACCTAGAAAAAATCATTTATGAAAAAGTGAAGAGAATGTGAACTCTGGATTTGTGGCTATTTTGAGAATCTATTAATTTGGGGGCATTTAATGACATTGTGAATATATTTACTTTTAAAACTTCCTTGTCTTCTACAGATACATGCAAGGTAATTACAAAATGATACAATGCATAGGTTTTGCTTCAAAATAATTTGGAGGAAGAAGGACTGAAGTGGGAATATAAATGAAACAAACTGGCTGAGAATGACAAATTGCTGGTGACGTGTACACTTAGGGCAATTATTATCTTCCCAAGTTATTTAGGTTTGAAACTCTTCCTTGCAGACATGCGCACATATCTTGATAACCGAGGCTGCCTCCCATTATTCTCGTAGTAGCCCGTCTGATTTCCACTTCATCTTCATTCTTAGATATTCTGATCTTTTTTTTGGCAAGTTCAAGTATATCTTTGCAAGGACTATCTGGCATGTTTATTTTATAATGAGAGAGCGTTTGCAGAGTATCTACTCAGCCATATTATCAGAAATATTTTCCAGATTCTATTCTTGTCTTATTTAGATATTTTAAATTCCAAGAACAGTCATCTTCTACCAGACACTCTGATGTCAGAAGACAACGCGTATTTTGTAACTGGCATGATTTCTGGGCTCAGATTTAGAACAGAGCCACAGCTTTCAACAACCCCAAAATAACTTACTGTGACTCACCAAATTTAAAAAGATGGAGATCATTAAAAAAAGAAAACCTTAATTTACTATGTGACCTCAAAGTATCTCAGCTGAAAATTTTAAAGATAGAAAGGTAAATCAACAGGTATAGAGATTGTAATCATGCACTCAATGAAGTGCTAAATCCAACTATTTTTGGCATGTATGAAAGAGTTTAATTTTATCACGTTTTTTACTGACACTATAGCTGTGTGCAAGTACATATAAAACTACAGTGTTATATATAAACTACCAAAAAGAACTTTTAAGAAATGAGACTAATCTAGCAACTTTATTTAAAAGTTTATCTTCAGGGAATAATTAAGGATGTCCATACACAGGGATTTAGCCATGAGAATGTTCTCCCTGTCAAATCAATGAAAATTTATTGTTTTTTTAATGATTACTATTTTGAGACAGAGTCTTGCTCTGTCGCCCAGGCTGGAGTGCAGTGGTACCATCTTGGCTCACTGCAACCTCCACCTCCCAGGTTCAAGCAGTTCTCTGCCTCAGCCTCCTGAGTAGCTGGGATTACAGGCACCTGCCACCACACCTGGCCAGCCTGGTCTTGAACTCTTGACCTTGTGATCCACCTGCCTCAGTCTCCCAAAGTGCTGGGATTACAGGTGTGAGCCACCATACCCAGCCTGGAAATTATTAAATGTGCAAAAGGGAACTGTTAGAATAAACTGTAATACCTTCATATGATTGTATATCATTACCTTTTAAAATGACATTGAAGAGTTGCATAAATTGACTTAAACACACATTCATAACACATCACTGAACAGGAGAAATATGGGCCAGCAAAGAACATACAGTTGGTCCAATTTCCACAAAGAAAATAAAAAGACACTAATAGCATGACAGCAGGGAAGGGGAATGTGTGAACATATATATGTGTATATATAATATGCATAGCAAGTATGAACTTGAAAGGCTATATATCAAATTTTTACAGACATTACCTCAGAGAGGTAAATATTTAACTTCAGCCTTTGGTGATCTGTATTCCACATATTCTGAATTTTCATTTTATTATTGAAATAGACTTGGTCCTAGCCAGGAGCATTAGCTAACCCTGTAATCCCAGCACTTTGGGAGGCCGAGGAGGACAAACTGCTTAAGGCCAGGAGTTCAAGACCAGTCTGGACAATATGGCAAAAATCTGTCTCTACTAAAAATAAAAAAAATTAGCCAGGTGTGGTGGCTCATTCCTGTAAACCCAGCTATTCAAAAGGCTGAGGCATGAGAATTGCTTGAACCAGGAGAGATGGGGTCTCACTATGTTGCCCCAGGCTGGCCTTGAACTCCTGGGTTCATGCAATCCTCTGGCCACAGCCTCCCAAGTAACTGGGGCTACAGGCGCGCACCACTGTGCCCAGCTTGAATCTTCTGCACTTCATCTTAGCCAAAAGGCCAAGAAGCGATCAAGCTTCTTACTACTCATATGAGTCCTAAAATTTGTTGCTATAAATGTAATCTGATAACAATTGAAGTAAATTAGCATTGACTACTTTAAGTTTTTAGATATTATAATAATAGAAAATTGTAATGAGCTCATCCAACATATTTATCCCCAATAAACAGCAGGAAACATCTATGAACTCTCAAACTCCTCAAGCCTTGAAAATGAAATATTTGCAGGAAACATTAAAAGCTTGGAAGTGCCAGAAAAATGACTACAAAGTAAACTAGAAAAATAAAAGAGCTTGTTGGACAAGGATGAGTAGATAAAGTCATACCTAAGCCTACAGAGTTTTTTCTTCCACTTGATCAGGTCTTCAGAAGTGTCTTGGTCAGTCATTCAAGCATCTGAATTATAAAAGGTAATAAATTCCCTACATCTAGCAGTGATTCAAAAACCACATATAAAGTACCATCTACCAATAATTCAGTAAGTTTCCTATTCGGTGTTTAGAGGAAAACATGGACAAAGCGGTTTGTCACTTTGATTTTTAATCAGGAGTCCCTTCTCACTGTGGTTATGATTGTTTTTACACCACGGGGCATGGAACTAACACTTGTTTAGATGTGCTTCTTCCATTAAGCACATTTATGGGCAAGCAAATCATTTTAAAGACGATGACACAGAACAAACCAGGCACTAATGATGTAAACGGCTGCTCAATAATAACCCTCTAAGGTCACTGACACCCAGGCAGCTGATGCAGACGACGGTGTGAACGGGTCAAGTTCCTTCAACACGTGAGCATGCACTCGGGAAATTGCGCTGGTTCAGAGGACAACAGACTCCACCATCTAGTTAGTGTAGTTTAAGACGAAGACCGGGCTGCGGTTACAAACCTCAAATGGAGAACCAGAGATTAATCACAAACTGCAAATAACTATGAAACACGGAAGGCACTGCTAGTTAAATAATGTTAAACTCGGATTTTACAATGAGAAAATACAGCAGGTGGCTTAAATGACTGCTGGCGAAATGTAACTCAACAGTACTCACGACGTCCACCTCTCCAGGAAACAATCTGGCACCATCGATGTGGAGCCTCACAAATGTGCGGAGCACTTGAGGTCGTCTAGCAGAGGTGAACAAACATGCGCGAGGCAGGCTATTCACCAAACCAAGGTAAGAGGAAGCCAAAACACAGGGGCCAAATGGCTCAACCATGGCGGAAGACCTAAATTACCGGTGTGTCACAAAATAAATCATGTAACAAGGTAGTTTTTTGTCCCTGAGGAATATTTAATGACACAGTAAAACACTCATGAAAATAGCAAGAAAAATCAACACGATTTTATTTTAACTCGGTAAATATATGCACAAAATGCAGAGACGCTGACAGAAAACTAAAGAGATAAACCAACATGTTAACAATAATTACGTCTGCGTAGTGAGATTCCAGTCGATTTTTTCTTCTTTAGAGTCTTCTAAGTTTTCTGTAGTAAACAGTAATTCAGCTTTTATTTAAAAGGAAGGGAATGGAACTCTTTTGGAGGCTGGATTTCCATTATAAAAGACCATAATATATGGGCATAAGTCCTGCCAAAAAACAGTATGTATAATTCCCTCTGCCTGTTCAAGAGGAAGCAATTTGCTCCTGGGTTTCCCCATCTTCCACTATTCTAACCTATCAACAATAAGGCTGGTAAACCTGCACCTCAAACACCCATGTATAGACAAATACACTCCCTTTTCTTTAAGTAGCAATAAGACAATGATCGTTGCGCTAAACCCCCTAGGAAGGCTAATATCATGACCCTACGTGACCTGGGTCTGCTTCCAACTGCCCAGATTCTTCCATGCTCCCTCCTCCCTGCTGGCTATGCCCCGCGCTGTGGACCTTCTTTCTCTCCCCACATTTCCCTAAGACTCACACTTCAGGAAGGCTGAACCACCACGTTCTTCCCCTACATCTTTACATTTCAAGCTCTTTCTTATCATCCAAAGCCAGAATGTGCCTCTCAGAGAGGTCTTCCCTGACTGCTCCCCATCCCAACCCAGGCTAAGACTGTCTGGCTCCACTGCACCTGCACACGGCCCCTTGCAGTCACTCTATCACATACCCTATTCTATGTTCTTCAGGGAACTATCCCAAATTACTGTGTTTTCCTGTTTATTATCGGCCCCTCCTGTTAGGGCATAAGCTCTTGTACCTAGCACTTATGCACTCCAATAACTTGACAAAAATACTCAACACACTGTCTCATCTGTGAAAGACCCAGAGTTGAAAATCATTTGACCCAAAGTAAATGTCCAGGGCCAGGCATGGCGGCTCACACCTGTAATCCCAGCACTGTGGGAGGCTGAGGTGGGGGGATCACTTGAGTCCAGGAGTTCAAGATCAGCCTGGGCAACATAGCAAGACCCCATCTCTACAAAAAATATATATATTAAAATTAGCTAGGCATGATGGTGCACGCCTGTAATCCCAGCTACTCAGGAGCCTGACATGGGAGGATCACCTGAGCTCAGAAGGCCAAGGCTGCAATGAGCCAGAATTGTACCACTGCACTCTAGTCTGGCAACTGGAGTGAGACCCTGTCTCGAAAAAAAAAAAAAAGGTAAATGTTCAATAAATTCTAAAATTTTATTAATCCTTTTTTATTAAAATAGAACCTTGCATTCTAAATAAAAATTCATTGTACATTACTGAGGTGTCACAGATACAGTTAAAAAACCAGAAAACAAGAGAGAAAAGATGCACTTCTCCCTATTCCTACCACTAAGTACAGCTAAAATCCCTGGACAGTATACAGGAAACAAATAGAAGATGACAGATACATGGAAAGAAGGCAGCAGCCAGCTAAGGACCTTGAAACCTGAGGATCAAAACAGGAATGCATTCACTGACTTGTCTTTTTGCCTCTTAAGTCCCAGATTGGGTGCTGAAGAACCCAAGAGCGTAGAAATAGCAAGAGGTACACATACAGAAATAAACAAGAAAAACCCTTCTCTCAAACCAAGGGACCGAGAGATGGCAGCCTGGCAAGACAGAAGATTTTCAGAAAACAGCTACTCTACTTCAGCCAAACACCGTGGAAAATCCACACCCCAGCCCCACCAGCAAAGAGCAAGTAGGCAGCCTAGACTTCCAACCTCAGGTGACCATACAGCAAGGTGCCCCAGCACTATCCCCTGCCAGAGTGGTGTCAGAAAAGGGCAAGCGGAGAGCTGGAGCTTTCACCCCAACCCTAGCATAGAAAGTCCTCCATTGTGCTGCCCGTTTCCCTCCACCAGCATCAGCGGAGGCGATGATGAGAATGCCTTCCCCCAGCAGCCAGGGTATCATCAGAGGAGCCCTAACAGAAAGCCTGACCTCCCACTCTCCCCCAGCAGTAATGAGGAGCTCTTCTACCTCCCGAGGTGGCAAACGTGGCCCCCTGGGGACCCATGCTTCCATCCCGACCCAGCAGCATCAATGCAGCACCCTTCTTCCCACTGCCAATTCAGTGTCAGATTTAAACAAAATATAACACCACCCAAAATGCTTCATGGGTACAGAGTTTCTGCTCTGCAGGATTAAAAGGATCTGGGGATCTGTTTCACGACAATGTGAATTTACTTAACACTACTGAACTGCACACTTAAAAATGGTTGAAATGATCAATTCTACGTTCTGTTTTATCTACCACACAAAAAAACGTTTTTAATGTACCAATACTAATAAAAAATAAAAGACTGTTTATCATTCCATACACTTAATGGCTCATTTCCTTAAGATATGTGGAATAGTAGTTATATATTATAAATGATTAAAATTATATTAACATACATCCTATTTTACTGCTTTTGTAAAATACTATATTTGAAACTTAATCCATGCCTGTGCTGGGGGTTAAAAAAAAAAAAAAAAAACAAATTCTTCTAAACCTCTCAGCCTCTCTAACCATGGATTACACAGTAAAATTATTCTAGGATTACTTTGTCTAATACAATGATAAGAACATTTAAAGACTGAAAATTTAATAGTAAAAATTAGACGCACAGATTTGTTGGAAAAAAATACTTTCTCTGAGGCACAAATTTCTTAGCAGAATCTAAATCAGAATAATTGAAGACAAGAAGTGGTTTACTCTCTATTTGGACTTCTACAGATCAAGTTCACTAAGTAAATCTGAGAGGTATTCATAGTAGTTACTGAAATTAAGTTTCATGATAAAAGACAAAATTTAATGTGTTTCATTTAATGCAGAAGAACCATGGTAAACAGCCTATTTAACTGGTTCCATTCCACACTTCTGAGCAGTATTACCTTCACCATAGACTGCAGAACTCTGAATTGAAGGTACACCTCGGCTAGGCGTGGTGGCTCACGCCTGTAATCCCAGCACTTTGGGAAACCAAGGCGGGTGGATCACCTGAGGTCAGGAGTTTGAGACCAGCATGGACAACGTGGCGAAACCCTGTCTCTACTAAAAAATACAAAACTTAGCAGGGCATGGTGGCAGGCAACTGTAGTCTCAGCTACTCAGGAGGCTGAGGTAGGAGAACTCCTTGAACCCAGGAGGCGGAGGTTGCACTGAGCCAAGGCTGCACCATTGCACTCCGGCCTGGGAGACAGAGCAAGACTCCATCTCAAAAGAAAAAAAAAAAGGGAAAAAAGAAAGAAAGGTACACCTCTCTACCCCTGCTAGAAGAAAAGAACAACTGGTTGAAATAACGCTGCACACTGCGTTCCCCTCATGAGGACTCACAGTAAGTTTAAAGAACGCTGCTTGCTACATTTTAAAGAATCAGTTTCAAATGCATTCCCCTCATTAGGAATCACATTACACACTTGCATATTAAAAACTGGGAAAAAACTGTACAATGGAAAATATTTCTAAGTGTGACTCACTGCTTTCCAAATTTCTATACAGCCAGGTGTACTTTACTTTTTACATGTTAACAGTCATCAAACACTAATATTCTCAGGCAAAGCTTCTCAAGCCATAAAGTTCAAACACATCACCTAGAGATCTCGCCACAATGCAGATTCTGACTCAGCCAGTCTGCATGGGGCCCACGAGTCTACATTTCCAACACGCTTCTAGGTGGTGTCAGTGCTACTGGTCCAGGGACCGCTCCAGCAAGGGGCTAAAGACGCTTTGAGAAAGGCTACTACAGAGATCTGTTTCTCACTATGCAGTTCTGTGATGTGAATTCCAAAGTCACAAACGCGACTGTATCTATAATAAAGGCACAAAAGGACTGGAAGAGGGCTAAGTTAAAAGCACAATGGGGGCTCTATAATTTCGACTGGCGGAGTATTACAAGGAAGGGAATAAAAACAGGTCAGACTAAGCAGAAAATATAAAGAGATCCCCTCCCCCTAAAATAGCAAAGAACATGGGAGAAAGATGGAGGCTGGAGCTGCTGAGGCATAAGAAATGCCAGCATACAGCAAGGGCTCTAGTTTAACATTACCGAAACGGGACAGGCAGGCAGAAGCCGCTTAAAAACTTTCTATTGTAATCACTGAGAGCCTCTTAAAACACGTTAAGATGAACCCTCTGTGGTACAAATGATTGGCAACGTTCAAAAAGGCCTCTTGATATGAAAAATAAATTTTGCAAACATGACATGATTTGTGGAACCACCAAAACTGCAGAAGAAAACAACAATTTTAAATGCAGAAGAACAGGTGAAATCTGAGTCAAACCTTTTCTTGGACGAGTCTTTGAAGATGAATGCCACAGGACAGCATGGCCGTGAACAAGGTCAACATGTACTGCTGAACTTTGCAGATGGCAGAGGCCAGCGAGCTTATGACTGAGTTCAGTCCCACCTTTTCAATGACGTTCTGGAAGGCCGTGGGAGAATGGCGAGTGATTCTACACAAGGCCTAGGAAGACAAGAGAGCAGATCTGTCAGGAGCTCCAAGTGCATCAGTCATTCCCCTGGAAGGTGACGCAGCAGGAGAAGGTGCTTATCTGGCTCTTTTATCACTTATTTTGGCACAAGAAAGTTTGAAATTTTCAACAAACTTAAAAATAAAACAATCATTGGGTTGCCAATAAAAACTAAAGTTGTCTTAAAACACTAGAGACTATCGTAGTAATAACCATTAAATTGATAAATTAACCCATAAGCCTACATAGAAAAACTTCCCTTTAATTAATAAAACACACTATCAAACACCTTCAGACAACGAACTAAGTACTGAAAAATAGTCCTTCCAGTAAATATCTAACATATATTGTTTATAACGTGAGGAACACTGTCTGTAATCATCGGAAGAGTGTCTCATTTAATTCTCCTAACAAATATAGGAAAGGTAGTACTATTAGCCTCATTTTATAGATGATAAAACTAAAGCATTCATCGTTAAGTAACTTGCCCAAAGGCAGGTAGCTGGTAAGTAGCAGAGCAAGCAATTAAACCGGGGTAGTCAGACCCCAGAGCTGTTCCTAAAGTGCTCACAGACCTTTAGACATGAAACTTAAAATCAGCTAGGAGAAAGCAGTAAGTGTTAGAGCAGAAGTGGGCTCCATCAGTTGCGTTTGGAAAGGGGAAAAAAAGTCAACAAAAGCTACATCAAGATGACGCTGAGCCAGTTTTTGAAGGGTAGGGATGGGAAATATGTGGAAAAGTGAGTAAAAAAACAAAATTCTAGATTGAGAGAACAGACGTATTCACATGGAGACATAAAGATTAAGTTGTCTGACTCAACCGGGACATTTATCGGGTGCAGAAAAAGAAGAATACAGTAGGAAAAAAGAGACCTCAAGCTCCATCCAGAAAAGCAGGCTGGAACCAGAGTTGGTCCACAAAGCTGGGAACTTAAAATGTTATGCCATAAGGAAAGGGAAGCCCTTGAAAGTTTTGAAGGAAAAGAAAGAAATGATGATATTCTGTGTGTACATGAGAGACTCCAAAGAGAGACACAAGCTTAAACTAGGAACAGTTTTATATAATATCATATAAGCTCCTTCTCCCTGGTTTATATTTTAAACGGATTTATAAACTTGATTAATAGCAAAAACATCAAATATAAAACAAATTGTTAGAAGTAATGATGTCATGAGGAAGGACGGGAGGAAGGGAGATATCGAAAAAGATTTTGAACAATACTTCCATTTTCTTAAACATCTTAGAAAAAAATTAAAGACATTTTCTCTACAAGAATAAACTTCTTTTAAACGTTATAATAAAACAAGGAAAACAATACTTAATTGGCATAAAACACATTATCGACCCTCAAAATGAAATTCTTTAAAGTTAATGTTTTTACTTAATGCTAAACCTCATTTCCAAATCTTTTTTTTTTGTTTTTAAACAGAGTCTCACTCTTGTCGTCCAGGCTGAAGGGCAGTGGTGCAATCTCGGCTCACTGCAACCTCCACCTCCAGGGTTCAAACGACTCTCCCACCTCAGCCTCCCAAGTAGCTGGGATTACAGGCCCCCGCCACCACGCCAGGCTAATTTTTGTGTTTTTAGTAGAGACAGGGTTTCACCATGTTGGCCAGGCTGGTCTCAATCTCCTGACCTCAGGTGATCCACCCACCTCGGCCTCCCAAAGTGCTGGGACTACTGGTGTGAGCCACTGCACCCGGCCTCAATCTTTATGAAAATGCTAAGATGGCTTTATTATAGCCAGAAAGGAAAAGGTAAGTGTAACTCATGTCACAGAAAATGAGAAGGACTTTTTCCAGATGCTTCCTCTTGAGGGCAGGAATGAGAGGGGGGAGGTAGGAATCGGGCCGTGAAGAACCTTCAATCTTTCACATTTACACCATTCAAATTTTTCAAATAAATGCATATTAGTTTTATAGTAATATTTGAAGTTACAATCTAATGCCAATGACCATATTACGTTTTTACTTGTATTTTTTACTTCCATAAACATTTATGGAAGTTTTTAAATTAATAATATATACATTTACTGCCATTTCTGCAATAAACAAGTAAATGTGCACTGAAAAAATGAGCATTTGTAGGGTACTGACTAGATACTTCTCCCTAAAAACAAAATGAGTCCCTTTCCTTGTGGAACTATCGCAGGAAACACCTGTAACATTTTATAAACACCTATAAAGGGAATAATCACTGACTCCATTTCAAGCATAGGCCAGGGGTTTGTATTCATTTGGAGCTACCCATGTCAGAAGGAAATTCCGTCAAACAATTAAACTCTGCTTGGGGCATTTTTCAAGTAACTCTTCAGTGTGTCCTCTTCCTTTCAAAGGAGCTGTGATGGATAAACCAGACATCACGGTTTAGGAAACACAAAACTAGAGTTCTTCAGATCTAAAATGCAAATTGCTGAGTTTTGGTAGAAAAGTATTAATAGTAATATCTGAAAAGAGTAATATTAAAAATGAATTCACTATTTCTCTGTGTCCATGTAACACAATAGAAAATGAACTCACTTCTAAAAATCTGGTCCTGATTTTACAATTTTCAGACATATGTAGGGGTGTGTGTGTGTGTGTGTGTGTGTGTGTGTATGTGTAAAAAGTATTCTTTATTTTGAGACAGTTTTGCTCTTGTTGCCCAGGCTGGAGTGCATGGCACAATCTCGGCTCACCGCAACCTCTGCCTCCTAGGTTTAAGCGATTCTCCTGCCTCAGCCTTCCGAGCAGCTGCATGCCACCATGCCCAGCTAATTTTTGTATTTTTAGTAGAGACAGGGTTTCAGCATGCTGACCAGGTCTCAATCTTTTGACCTCGTGATTCACCTGCCTCGGCCTCCCAAAGTGCTGGGATTACAGTCGTGAGCCACTGCACCTGGCAAAAGTATTCTTTAATTATAAATAAATTTAAAATTTTAATTAAAAAATAAAAATTGTCAAAGTTTTAAAAACTCATTTGTAAGGGATCTAAGAAAATGGCTGTTTATGAAATCAAAACAATATTGTTTATTTTCCTAATCCAAGTGACGTCCCTAAAAATCAGAATTTTTCAAGCAAATTAGGGTTCTCTCAGCAATGACTTCAACACAGCAAAACAATGAGTCTCAGCCCAGTGCGGTGGCGCACATCTACAATCCCAGCCCTTTGAGAGGCCAAGGTGGGCAGATCATGAAGTCAGGAGTTCGAGACCAGCCTGGCCAACATGGTGAAACCCTGTTTCTACTCAAAATAGAAAAAATTAGGTGTGATGGTGCACACGCCTGTAATCCCAGCTACTTGGGAGGCTGAGGCAGGAGAACTGCTCGAATCTGGGAAGCAGAGGTTGCAGTGAACCCAGATGTCAACACTCTACTCCAACCTGGGCGACAGTGAGACTCCATCTCAAACAAACAAACAAAAAACAGTAAGTCTAAGTCTCATTGGCACTGCAATGATTCTTGGAGGAGCTGGCACTACAAACCGACTTTCCATTGAAATAAAATCTCTACCCAGTGGTGACAAGGAAGTTTCTCACTAAAAAGATTTTCCCAGACTACTTCTGGGCAACTGGAAAGCCTCTTGTTCAGAATGCTGCCAAAAGCCTAACGGACCTTTCGTTTTGAAAAGCTCATGCAGAAATATTATTTAATTCACTTCTGAATATCAAACTCGGTTGAGAGCTTCTGAGCAGCTGAGAAGACCCACAGAATCTTAAGAGGACACTTGTATTTTCTGAATCAAAAAAAGAAATCACATCAAGGCTGATCTTCAGTGATGTGGTTTTTAAACATTTACTTATTAAACTGAATCTGATCCTGTATTTTAAAACTGGAAAAAACTGTTCCAGTTCAAAATTCACATCAAAATTTACTTCCAAAAGAACGTTTAGCATTACCTCCAGAATTTGGATTTTCTTACACTCTGTTCAATAAAAGCAGTTTCCAAGAAAGAGACTCACTCAAAATTGAAGACCGCATATCTGTTAGAAACATACGAACAGAATCGCCAAGGAAGAAAAGGTTTAAGTACCATTTCTTTTGGTATTTCAAATGATTTTTTGATGTCATATGAAATTACCCTGGGAGGTTTTTCAAACTACACACACTCTTATCTGACCCCTGAGAGATCTTAAGACATATCAGAATAGGGGCAGGGGGTGGACAGAGAAGAGGAAGTAGTCCATGTTGCTTGAAAAGCTCCCCTCCAGCCCCAGTGAGGACCACTATCCTGCACGCTTCCTCACTATTCGACACCTTTTCATCTCAGCACTTCAGTAATTGTGATTACTCCGGCTACCTCTCTCATAGGAGCCACTTAAGTCAGTCTAACTCTACAGGTCTCCCTGGTTCTCACCATGGTCTCTATAGAGGCTTTTCCCTATAATCCCAATAGGTCTGAGACTCACTTTTATCTATTCAGCACATTCCCCAAGTCAGGTCCTCTCCCTCCAGCTACCAATCCCTACCAACGCTGCCACTCCATGTGAAAAGGACAAGTTGCTATCTTTTACGGTAAGCCACACCGGCGCATTTTAAGACCTCCAAGGGCCAGGGCAGTGGTTCGTGAGCATCGGCAGGCTAGGCAATGTTCAAGTCGAAGTGACTGGCCTCTCCCCTGGGGGAGTCTCGGTCACTAAGGCTGGGTTTGGGCCCGAAAATCTACATTTCTGCCAAGTTCCCAGATAATGTGAATGTTGCTGGCGTGGGGAACACACTGGTGTGGAAGAATCTATGGAGCCATGAGATCATCAGGAGAAATCAGCCAGCAAATCACTGACAGGCAGAAAACAGAGACAGTTACAAGTGAACAGCAAGTGCAGGTTGCTCCTCGGCACAAAGCAGTGCGACCCTCCACCTGCTCATTTGTCCACGTGACTAGCAGGTAGCTACCGAGCACTGCCAGGAGCTTAGAAAAGAACAACAGGACTTTGGCCTTCCTGGAACTTACGTTAATGAAAACAACTGTGGTAAGTAAGTTAAACAAAGCTGCGTTCACTAGAGGGGAGAGCCAAGTCACGGGGTCCTCACTGAGGAAGTGACACTTACGCTGAGACCTGAAATAAGGAATTAGCCATGTAAAAAGCCAGCAGAGAACATACAGGCACGGCAAACAGCAAGGAGAAAGGTCCTGAGGCAGAAAATGCTTACGAATCCTGGGAAATGTCTGAAGGTAAAGTCTGGAGACAGAGTGATGGAGGGAGTGAGTGTTACAAGACAGAGCAGAAGAGGCAGGCAAGGGCCAAACCACGCAAGACACTGAAGGTCACGTTAAGAACTCTGACCTGTATCACCAAATGTATCCATTAACCTCCAGGACACGCTCCTGAGAGGTAAACAGCGAAAAATACCTGAAGAAGAAGGTTCAGCCATGGAAGCCACCCCAGAGAGGAGGCGACTGTCCTTCCCCGCCAGGAATGTGCATGAATTATTTTCAGAGCACATGTTCTCCGTTTGTATAACCTCAGTCTTTAGTAAACCCTCATGCAAATCTGTTAACCGTGTAGGTGCACTTTTTTTCGTAAGACCGTGATGTCAGAGTAACTGTACAATGATCTCATGCTGTTCTCCCACCTGCCTTTTATTATTATGTTGTGGCCTATTCCTCTTTGTCTCCCAGTAAGGACGGGAGTTTAATCTTATTAACCTCGGCCCTCTGCTCACATTTGGGCAGGATGCTTTTCTTTGCAAGAAGAACCTTAACTTGCAATCAACAGACCTGGTGTCAAACAGAGAGAGAAAAACAAAACATAACCCTAAATTTCAAGGAGTTTAAAATGTCTAAGACATTATAATAAAATAAACGAACAAAACAAATTGACTAAGCAAAATGTGCTGCTTTAAATATTAACATTACCTTAAAACAAAGCAGTCAATTCTCAACTTCTATCTAGGATTATTAATAAAGTATTATTAACTTTTCCAAAAAAAATGAAAGCTTTGAAAAATGTGCGCAGATAAGAAGAGGAGATATGATTCTATAAAGTTCATTCTGTGGGGAGAACCAAGTTGGTGGAGCCTAAAAGTGGCCTTTGGAAGACCATTTAGAAAGCTACTCCATGCTGGGCGTGGTGGCTCACGGCTGTAATCCCAGCACTTTGGGAGGCCGAGGAGAGTAGATCACAAGGTCAGAAGATCGAGACCAGCCTGGCCAACGTGGTGAAATCCCGTCTCTACTAAAATTACAAAAATTAGCTGGGTGTGGTGGTGGGTGCCTGTAGTCCCAGCTACTTGGGAGGCTGAGGCAGGAGAATCACTTGAACCCAGGAGGCAGAGGTTGCAGAAATCACGCCATTGCACTCCAGCCTAAGCGACAGAGCAAGACTCTGTCTCAAAAAAAAAAAAAAAAAAATTAACAAAACTCATTTTACATTTTTAAAGGGTTACTGAAAGCAAAACCAAAATATGCATGAGAGATTGTATGTGACCTATAAAGCCCAAAATATTTATTATCTGGTCCTTTACAGAAAATATTTGCCAACCTCTGATGTGAAAAGAACAATGCAAACAGATCATCATCACATGGCAACCACCACAGAGGTATCTGCTACAGGTGAGAGTCGTCGATGGATGCCATGGAGATTTAATGAGGAAACACAGACAGACCCAGGCTGAGCTCCGCCCTACAGAACAAAAGCCCCGCAATCTAAAACCTGTAAACGGTCTGAAAACACAAGGACCGAAAAACCCTACCAGACTGGAGGAGACTAAAGAGCTAAGACAACAAAACACAGGCCAGGCGCAGTGGCTCACACCTGTAATCCCAGCATCCTAGCACTTGGGAGGCCAAGGCGGGTGGATCACCTGCAGTCAGCAGTTCAAGACCAGCCTGGCCAACATGGCAAAACCCCGTCTCTACTAATAATTCAAAAATTAGCGGGGCATGGTGGCAGGTACCTGTAATCCCAGCTACTCAGGAGGCTGAGGCACAGGAATCGCTTGAACCCGGGAGGTGGAGGGTGCAGTGAGCCGAGATCGCACCATTGAACTCCAGTCTGAGTGACAAGACCAAAACGCCATTGAAAAGAAAAGAAAAAAAAGCCAAGACAGGATGGGACAGGCCAGGACAGGACAGGCAAACCATCCTCCTGAACAGGGACAGAATCTTGGCACAGAAAAGAAAACAGAGACACTGTTGGGACAACTGGAAAATTTCTGCGAGAAAGTAATGATTCAGATAAACGCTAGGAGCAAGTCAAAGACTCAAACCTGACGCGTCGGGTGGAAGGACTAGAAGACATGAGGTGGAACAACTGAAAAACACCTTGCCAAGAAGACAAACCATGAGAAACCATGCTGAGCACCAAGATCTTAATAATGTGATCTTTATAACGCAAACCCAATCAAAACAAGAGAGGTTTTTCTAAACGCCCAGGATTTAAATGAATGCCTTGAAATAGTTTTCAATGGTGCCTCAACAAAGTTCACTGTGTACTGTGTAACTCTTTCTGATTGTTCACCTGTAATTGTTAGCACCACAACTGGTTGTGGATTTCTGTAATTTTGAAAACGTGTGCATCCTGAAACAGATGTGTGTATAATCAGTGCTATACATCCTTTCTTAATGATATTCAGGAGAGGACTTTTAACCGCTGAACTTCCAGATTATATACGTAGCACAATATGAGAAAATTCCAGAAACGCCCACAGGATTTAGCAACATGGAAGTTATTAGTAACCTTAGCAAGTTTAGCTTCAGTGGCATTTTTTGGACAGCACCAGATTGGGCTAAAACGGAAATGTAGGCCAGAAAGGAGCAGCATGTGGCAATGGGTCTTCAGAGAGGTACAGCTAGGAATGGGGGGATAAGCAGCATAGAGACTTTTCAGTGTGAGTGTGTGTGTGACTGTGTGTCTGTGAGTGTGTGTGCAAGTGTGAGTGTGTGACTGTGTGTGAGACTGTGTGTCTGTGTGAGTCTGTGTATGTCAGTGTGCGTGTGAGTGTGTGTGTCTATGTGTGTGTGTGTGAGACAGTGGGGGGGGGTCTGTGTGTGTGACTGTGTGTGTGAGTCTGTGTGTGTGCGCGCACAAAGGTATTTTAATGAGGTAAATTAAAGAACACCTAAATGCTGACTAGAAGAACTTAGTAGAGAAGGAAAGATTTGAGATCTAGGAAAGGGTAAAAAGAACCATTTAAGTGAGGTTCCCAAGAAGGGACCAGAAAGAAGACTTGGAGGAGCATGAAGAGGATCGTCTCTGACAGGAGGATGGACAGCTTGTCGACAGCGCCAGGACGGAAGGAACTGAGAGACACAGGTGTGCAGTGAACAGGTCCTACTTACGTGGCACAAGGCATGGCATCATTCCCCTCGGAGGGCTTCGCTTTTCTCTGGGCAGCAGGGGGAAGGTCCTGAGTGAGGAGGCGTGATGAAAACGAGAGGATGGGGACATAAGGAAGGAAGACAGAGTGAGGAACTGCCACAGAGAGAAGTGCAGGAGCGGCCAACCAGGGAACACAAGGATGCCACCTAACGTGTAAGAGCCCAGATGAGATCGCTGACTCAAAGGGGTATTCAAACAAATCACATGAGAGGGGGTTGTATTTGGTCGGTAGACTATTAAATTGATACAAGCATGTTAAACATCTTCATACGTAATTATCCTTTATATCAAGTTATTAGAACCATGTGAGCAAAGTAGCAGGCAACCAATCAAAACACAAAAACGGCAAAGTCACAGACCCCTGAGCATTAAATGAATCCATCTGAACCACATGATAAACTCATCGGACACAGAATCTGAATGAGGATGCCAACAGGGAAAAGTCAGCAACATCAAAAACAGAGTAACCCAAACCCTGTACCCCATATACTGCCACAGTTTTCTACTATCACCTCTAAATAGTTTTTGAGGCTGGACACGGTGGCTCATGCCTGTGTAATCCCAGCACTTTGGAAGACAGGCAGATCGCTTGAGGCCAGGAGTTCAAGACCAGCCTGGGCAACATGACAAGACTCCGTCTCTACAAAAATACGGAAAAAAATCCAAGCATGCTGGTGCATGCCTATAGTACCACCTACCTGGGAGGCTGAAGCAGGAGAATTGCTTGAACCCAGGAGGCAAAAGTTGCACTGGGCCAAGATCATGCCAGTGCACTGCAGCCTGCACGACAGAGGGACACTCTGTCTCAAAACAAATAAATTAATTATTAATTGGTTTTTAAAACCATAATACCATAGTCTTTTTTTGTTTTTTGAGACAGACTCTAGCTCCGTTGCCAGGCGCCAGACTGGAGTGCAGTGGCGTGGAGTTCTCCTGCCTCAGCCTCCCGAGTAGCGGGGATTACAGGCACGCACCACCACGCCCAGCTGATTTTTGTATCTTTAGTAGTTTCTTAACAAGGTTTTACTGAAATTCTCTCAAAGTCCCAAGGTTTTCCAGTCCCCAGTTTTCAAAATCCTATTTTAAAAGGAAATCAAGTTATTTCTCTCTATATTACTCTGAGATTTCAGTTTCCTACCTATTCATTTAAGTTTACGCTTATTCTGATGTTTTCTTCAAACTTGGTGTTTAAAGATACCCAGATATATCACCAAAAGACGCTCCAGCTTACCGATATTGCTGTTATCCTAAGGGAATCAGCAGTGGAGTGTCTGAACAGGTACCATAAGACAGGTCCGACTTCTGCTGTAATAAAGCCCTTGGCCTGAGCAGAAAAGGTGGTACAGACATTTTCAATTATTTTTGCTGCCATGTGATTCACAATGCGTTCTTCCTAGAGAGAAAGGATACAGATCAAGGAGATTAAAATAGTATTAATTAGTGTGAGAATAAATACATGTTATTTCTTTATAACCACTACAAATAATTTTTTTTTTTTTTTGAGACGAAGTTTCTTTCTTGTTACCCAGGCTGGAGTGCAATGGCACGATCTCTGCTCACGGCAACCTCCGCCTCCTGGGTTCAGGCAATTCTCCTGCCTCAGCCTCCTGAGTAGCTGGGATTACAGGCACACGCCACCATGCCCAGCTAATTTTTGTATTTTAGTAGAGACAGGGTTTCACCTTGTTGACCAGGATGGTCTCGATCTCCTAACCTCGTGATCCACCCGCCTCGGCCTCCCAAAGTGCTGGGATTACAGGTGTGAGCCACTGTGCCCAGCCCTGCAAATAATGTTATGATACCAAGGCTGTATCATCTGCCTCCAGATGTGTAAGGCATCTTAGGAGAAATGATAACTCTTTCAGATCACTATGAAACTATTACATATAATCATTTGGTAATTCACTAGCAAGCTAGCATAACATAATTCTCCATACATTTTAATAAAACAAAGACACTGAAACAATCTGGAAAATAAACAATATAACTATAATATAAAAATTGGAAGATAATTTTAAAATCATACAGAACAGGCAAAATCATCCTCAGAAGCCATCCAGTCCTAGGAATAATCTGTGTACCAATCAGCCAGAGTGGAAAGATTGCCTAAATAAGGGACATCAAGGAGAATCCTAAGAAAGGTATTGCTTCATTGGCGTGACCAGATTAATCCAAGACTAAAAGCCATTCTGGATGGTCCTAACGGTGCAAAAAAGTTAGCCTCAAAAAGATTCAACTGTTTCCAGGTAATAAAAATGGGCCCAAGAAAAAGCCCAGAAGTACAGACACTGTAAAAACGTCAGCACCCAATCACATAAAATTCAAAGTGACAAACATCTAATTAAGCATTGCCAAACACGCCAAGCTGAAAACGCCGATTCATAATTCAATCTCTAGAAATGACTGACAGACTTAGCAGAAAGATATTAAATGGCTATAGTAAATACAGTCCACATACTCAAGACGGAAGAAGAAAGCAAAAACACGATAAGAGAGAAAAAAAGACACAAAATTCATTCCAATCAAAAATCTACAGATAAACGATGCAACGCCTTGTATTAAAAATACACTGAATGGGATTAACAAATTAAGACACTACAGACTAGATGATTAGTAAACATGAAGACATAGCAATTAACAATAAACATCTATCCAAAATAAACACAGAAGAAATAAGACTTGAAAAAAAAAGAAGAGAGCATCAGTGAACTGTGGGACACCTTCAAAAGACCTAATAAATGTGTAGTTGGAAAAATGCTTGAAATTTTGTCTGAGAATTTTTCAAATGCATGAATACTGGTCATTCCAGGTCTAAGAAGCTCAATGAGCCCTCTGCGAAGAAACAAAGAAAAATCACACCAAGGTACATCATAATCAGACTGGTAAGAAAAGAAGACCACACACACACACACACACACACACACACACACACACACACAGAGTAATAAAGAGAAAACCTTATGGACAGGGGCAAGGTCTCATGCCTGCAATCCCAGTGCCTTGGGAGACCAAGATGAGAGAATCCTTTGAGACCAGGAGTTCAAGACCAGCATGGAAAACACAGCAAGACCCTTTCTCTACCAAAAATTCTAAAAATTTGTCAGCCATGGTAGTGCATGCCTATAGTCCCAGCTACCTGGGAGGCTGAGGCAGGAAGATCAGTTGAGCATGGGCATTGGAGGCTGTAGTGAACTGTGATCACACCACTGCACTCCAGCCTGGGCAACAAAGCAAGACCCTGTGTCAAAAATAAAAACAGGCTGAGCACAGTGGCTCACATCTGTAATCCCAGCACTTTGGGAGGCCGAGGCAGGTGCATCACGAGGTCAGGAGATCAAGACCATCCTGGCTAACAGGATGAAACCCTGTCTCTAAAAAAAATTAATTAATTCTGCAGACCACAGTTTGACAACCCCTATTCTAATCCTTCTGTTGGTTAATTACACTAAAATTAATAAACTGTTGAGCCCAAAAAAAAAGTAATTAATTAATTAAAGTAAAATAAAAAGAAAACTTTACAAGCAGCTAGAGTAAAAAGGCATATTCCATAGAGAGGAACAAATATGACAGGGAATTCTCAGAGAAACAATACAAATCAAAAGACAATAGAGTAATACCTTTTAAGTATCAAAAGAAAAAAATGGGTAACTGTCAACCTACAAATTTACACAAAAATAGCATCTTCCACAATAGAGGTAAAATAAATACTCTTCCAACATACAAAAGTTGAGAAGATTCATCACCAGGCAGAACTGCACTATAAAGTATTAAAGGAAACTATTCAGGCAGAAAAAAATGATAATGAGAAGAAAATTAAATGTATACAAAAAGAAGAAGAAAAAAATAAATATGTTAATAAATATATAGGTTATTTTCCTTAATTTTTGAACCTATTTCAAACATAACTGCTGCTGTTCTTATATACTGTTATAACAGTATGTGATAAATTCGACTTACATACTGTCAAAAAAAGATTTATAATAATAAGCCCATAAAGGTGATAAAAAGGCAGGAAGGACACAGAAGAGCAGGATAACACTATCAACTGACTTTTACAATGATCCAACGCTCTGCCCAAAACAGGTAGAAGACACATTCTTCTCAAGATCACAAGAAACGTTACCCGGTTAAACCATGTACATGGCCATAAAGCATCTTAGCAACTCCGTACTCACAGATTAATTTGAGGTGAATCACAAACCTAAATGTAACAGTTAGGACCATAAAGCTTCTAGAAGAATTCATAAAATACATATTGTGGTAGGCGAAGCTTTCTTAACCAGGACAAAAAGGTACTAAATATGAGAAAAAGTATTAAATTAAGCTTCGTTAAAATTTTACATTTCTGCTCATAATGACACCATTAAACTTCATAGTATCTCAGACCAGGAAAAAATATTTACATCCAGGCACCGTGGCTCATGCTTGCAATCCCAGCACTTTGGGAGGCCATGACGGGTGGGGATCATTTGAGCTCATGAGTTCAAGACCAGCCTGGGAATCACGGAGAAACTTCTTGCCTCTACCAAGTGTGGTGGTGCGCACCTGTAGTCTCAGCTACTTGGGGGGCTGAGGTAGGAGGGCGGCTTGAGCCCAGCAGGCAGAGGGTGCAGTGAGCCAAGACTGCACCACTGCACTCCAGCCGGGGTGATACAGCCAGGTCTTGTCTCAAAAAAAATCTACAACACACATACATTAAATATCGGAGCATTTTATATAAATAATACCTTAATTAAAATAGTAAAAAATACAGTAGAGATTATATAATCCTATATCTAACAAGGAAAAATATATATGCAAATATTAACATATACATAAAGGAAGGGCAAAGAAAGGTATATAACACCCTGTGAATGATGACTGTAATAGGAATGGATTGTGGGGAGAAGGGGCCCATTAATTCAACTTTAGATATTTTTATATTGCTTGGATTATTGCAATAAGTATGTATTTTTCCAATCCATATTTATGTATTTTTCATATAAAAACATCTTAAAACGAGCAGAAGATACAGAGTAATAATATCTAAGTTTACGCCATCGCTTTTGAATTTTGCTAGCTATGTAACCTTGAGTATTTTTGTCTCTCTGCCTGAGCTTCACTATCTATAAAACGAAGGTAACAAAACAAGCAGTTAGAGCTTGAGAATTAAATGAGATAGCATACATGAAGACTCAATCTAGAGCATGAAAAGTAGTAAATTCTCAACAAATGTTAGCTTTTCCCCATTATTATTAATACCACACAGTACAAACTACAAGGTTGCTAGGAACAAAAATGTAAAGATCCTTTAGTCTCTCAAACTTCAACACGTTTTCATTTCTCAGAATGAGTATCTGAGAGAACTCTTCCTTCCCAATCCTGTTGCCTTCAATGCAGCCAGAAAAAATTAACCTAACACTTCTAGCCTCTGTGTTCCTTTATTCACTCTACTTGGGGACATAAAATGTGACATCTGCTTGACAAACGTGAAAAGAGAAACCTGGATATTTCTGAGTGCTCAGCTCAACTCTTCCCCCTCTTCCCCACCGCACAGGGGTGTCCTCACCTATCTCCCAGTTGTAAGGTCGGCCTTAACTGGACAGGTACCCCACGTGGAGACTGCCGCTGTGTCTGGGGAAGGCTAAGCTTCCTAGGGTGGCGGGGATCCAATATGCGGAAGCCTATTTGCCCACAGAGATAAGCTGCATCCTCTATCCTAGTTCTCACTACAGACAAATACTGATATTTTGTCCTCATATGCCTTGCTCTTTGCCTTATTTCTCATGAAGTTCTAAAACCTTTTTCCTGAATGTAGAGGGGAAATGAGCTATTTATAAAAAGCCCCCGCAAACACATGTGCTTTACAGCACAACTGTCAGTCAATTCCTAGGACTCATTCCTAGCACCAGAAAACCACAACGATTTTGGCAGCTGGGCTGGAAAGGGGCCACGTGTCAGCCCAGTGCTCTGTAAAGTCAGAGAGGTTGTCAGGCCCATTCAACCTGCTCCTACCTAAAGTAGGAGGCCCTAGTCCATCGGCAATCCTGGGTGGGATTCTGTACAAGCAATGAGACTGGTGGTGGTTTATGCGTAGCTCACTCTTTGGGAAGGGTAACTGCACTAATGCCCGTTGCTTAAATCAAAGACCTATTTCTTCACACTGTTAAAATGAAAGCAAAGATTATTTTTAAAATAGCTAGGCTTATTAATGAAGAGCTGTTTTAATGTTGTTAAACAGATGTAATACATTGTAGGTGGTCTTACAAAAAGTTTTCTGCCAATCTAATTATACTCAGGCAGGCCCTGAGCCTCGCCTCTCATTTCCCTCATTTCCCTTGGTGGGCAAATGCTGTCAGGGCAAACACCAGCTTCAGTGTTCTGGGCACCTCTCAGGGCTCTTGTCTACACAGTTGCTGGCTTAAGAATCCCATGATACTTTATAGATGCTTTCAAGGTGGTATTCTTATTAATATTATATTATATCCAGTGTTTCTGGTTGCTTTCAGAGGGGTAGGGCTGTCCAGGTAACCTCCCCACTATACTGCAAGAAATGAAAATCCTACATTCTTGGTTCAACGAAATACTAAAACAATAAAATATGTTTAAAAGAAAAAAAACTCCAGGTACCTCGAAGCCTTTAAAGGAAAGATCAATCCACAAATGTGAAAATAACTAACGTCAGTATTTCAGATGCTAACTTTGGTGCTGTTTATTGGAAAGCAGGCATGCAGACTAAAACTATATCTGTGTGTGACACTATGTTGAGTTCTAATTTTGTTTGTAAACATAAATACAGACAGTCAGCTTCCCCACATCGCTGAGTCACAGTCCGTCTTCTCTCCCCGCTCTGCCCGGCCATCTCCGCCTCACCAGCTGGCGTGGCTCTTTCTAGGCTCTGCTTGGTTGGCCTATTGATCCCTGTGCCACACTATCTAAATTAACAGTCTTTACTTTTAATATACCTTTTGAATATATGCAATGTTTTCCCTACCAATATAATTTTTCAATAATCTATTTTTGCCTTTTTTCATTTGCGTGTAATTTCTAAAACCCACTTTAGTTTACCTACTGAGATGCTGACTGAGAATATGTAAATTTGAGAAAGATAACTGATGTTAGGAGAAAATAGAAAACATATTCAATGAAAAGATTAACAGTAAGAGACAGACACATTTAAACTTAAAAACGCCGGAATAAGATGGCAGCTGATTGAAGTTCCTTTAAAT
This sequence comes from Callithrix jacchus, assembly GCF_049354715.1. Taxonomy (NCBI): domain Eukaryota; kingdom Metazoa; phylum Chordata; class Mammalia; order Primates; family Cebidae; genus Callithrix; species Callithrix jacchus. The sequence continues at coordinate 79,587,278 of NC_133518.1, forward strand.
TCTCGATCACATTCAGCTAATGTGTTTATTACTTAAGCTAGCTCTCCAGTGTAAGTCCAGCTCTTCATAGTTAACATGTATGAAACTACATTTACACATCATACACTGTCTGAGTGTAGGAAAGGCACTGTCCTGTCTTCATTTATTGGGAAACAGAAATGGCTTTTATCCCTGGTTCTCTACTCCAGCTTTGTATTGTTTTATAACTTCATTTGCTTTATTTCTTTCTGTGTCATTATTAATCATTTAAGGCTATGAACTTTCCTTTCAATCCAGTGTTAGCAATAGCCCATGAGTTCTGACATGCAGTATTTCCATTATTGTTACTATATAGACAGGCCCAAGTCTAGTTTTAAATTTCCTTCATCTAGGGTTGTTTATGGGATGGTTTAAAACTTTCCAGGTGGGTGGGATTTTACTGCCTTCACTCCCCTTTGTTGAAATAAAGCTGCATTACCTAATAGTCGAGAACACGGTCTGCTCTATTTCTCTGTCTCTTTAATGCTGTGGCAATAGCCAGGAGTGGTGGCTCACACCTGTAATCCCAGCACTTTGGGAGGCCAAAGCAAGAGGATCGCTTGAGCTCAGAAGTTCAAGACCAGCCTGGGCAACTTAATGAGACCCTATCTCTATTTAAAAAAAAAAAAAAAAAATTAAGACGAAAATAAAATAAAGTTGTGGTTATATGTAAAATAGGTATAACATAAAATTGACCATTTTAACTTAATAGTGTATAGTTCTGTGGCATCAGTCCATTCACACTGTTGGGGTAGTTCTCGTTTTTACATCTGAAATGTTAATTGGCTTATTTCGTTTTATTCCCCCCACACCCACATTCAAAAGCTGGTAATGCACCTTGCTGAGCATGGGCCATTTATTGATTTACTTTTTAGAGACAGGGTCTTGCTCTGTCGCCCAGGCTAGAGGGCATCAGTGTGATCACAGCTCACTGGAGCCTCAAACTCCTGCGCTCAACCAATCCTTCTGCATCAACCTCCAGAGTAGCTGGGACTACAAGCGTGGACCACTACACTGGGCTAATTTCTATTGTAGAGATGGAGTCTTGCTATGTTGCCCAGGCTGGTCTCGAACTCTTAGCCTCAAATGATCCTTCCACCTAACCCGCCCCAAAGTGCTGGGATTATGCGTATAAGCCACCCACCTGGCCTTTATTTATTTTTACATTTTTTTTTAGAGATGGAGTCTCATCCTGTTGCCCAGTCTGGAATGCAGTAGCACACTCATAGCTCACTACACCCTCGAACTCCTGGGCTCAAGTGAGCCACCAAGTAGCTAAGACTATAGGTGCCCAGCCAGCTAGTGTTTTTAATTGTTTGGAGACAGGGTTTCCACCACTTGAGCCCAGTGATCCTCCCGCCTCACCTTCTGGAGTTGCTGGGGTTACAGGTGTAAGCCTGGTGCCCGGCCAAACGTGGGCTATTGGTCCTGTCTCTTTTCCTTTTCCTTCTAATCTTTGTATTGGAAAGAAAACAGTATAGAAATCTTATTTCTTCATTTTATTGATATGTAGATCTCTGCTTAGAAGGCAATTTTAGTTTTACATTATAAATGTTTTGTTCATTATTCACAGAAAGGTAGATCTGCTGTGGGATATTTACCAATGTTGCAGGAGTGAAGGGTCTCCTAGTCAAATAAGCTGGAACACATTGGGTTAAACAAACTCGGACAGTTTTGTTTCTAGGAAATTTTAGAGCTCTGAATTATGATTCTACTCAAAAGGATACTGTATGTGGCATTTTCAAAGTCACCTTATCCTGTGTCACGCTGTAGTTACACTTTGGGAGAGGAAGCTATAATCTTATACTGAGACTGTAATGGATTAAAGTAATTTCAGTAGCTTTCTCTTTTTAGAGTTACCTGAGAAATTACAATGCCCTTTTCCAAACAGACCAACCTGCTTTGTGAACATGATTTCCGTAATTTTAACAATGGTGAGGCCAGGCATGGTGGCGCACACCTGTAGTTCCTTCCAGCACTTTGGGAAGCTGAGGCAAGAGAACCGTTTAAGCCAGGAGTTAATACCAGCCTGGGCAACATGGCAAAATCCCATCAACACAAAAAATACAAATTAGCCAGGTATGGTGGCGCACACCTGTAGTCTCAGGTACTCAGAGGCTTAGGTGGGAAAACTGTTTGAACACAGGAGGTCAAGGCTGCAGTGAATGGTGATCACGCCACTGCACTCCAGCCCAGGTGACAGAGCAAGACCCTGTCTCAAAAACAAACAAAACAAAACAGAAACAAGGGTGAGAGACATGTTACATCTTTTTGTCTCTGCTACAGATGTCAATGCTCAGATAGAAAGAGGGGAAGTATTTACAGTGAAAACTTTTGGTGGAACACACATAAAAACAGGAAGATCAGGTATAACTGCTCAAAAAAAAAGCGTGTGGCAGTACAGAAGAAGAGGTGTCCATGAAAATACAGAATAACAATTTCAGAGCTGGTGCTGGGGTTTCAGAGACCTTGCGTTGGGAGTCAGAAGATGGGAACTGCAGTCTCAGACATGCTGCTCCTTAGAGATTTAATACTGACTAAACCCCGGGCCCTCTACTTGGTGGTGTTTGCTATTTAAAAAAAACAAAACATGTGCCAATGACCTTCCACGTGCTTCTGACTTGAGCCCCACCCGAGTCTGCACACTTACCCTTCCACTGCTTTGCTCTTCAAGTTTGTGCCCATTAGCAAAGAGAAATCTCCTTGGGATCACTGCTGTGTTGCTCTCAGAAATAGCTGGCATTGAATTTAAATAACATAGCTTTCATATGTGTGTGCAACAGGGAGGCTGAGAAAGTTGTTTTTAAGGTGTTCATTTTGGGGAAAGCTAGCAGCCCACTCTACAAAGGTCGCGGAGGCTGGAAGTCGCCCTGAGAGAAATGTACACATTTGCATCTCATCAACATTTTTAGCTTACATCATAGTCTGTATAATTATGGCTACTGAACTGACACCTGGCATATGCTGTATTTTAAAATGCAAGGTTCAGTGAGAACACATGGACACAGGGAGGGGAACAACACATACTGGGCCTGTCAGGGCTTGGCGGGGAGGAGCATCAGGAAAAAAAGCTAATGCATGCTGGGTTTGACACTCAGGTGAGGGGTTGACGGGTGCACCAGACCACCACAGCACACATCTACGTATGCAACAGTCCTGCACATGTACCCTAGAACTTAAAACAAAATTTTAAAAATAGTAAAAAATATGAAATTCAGAGCATAAACTGTTCCCTTATTTGTATTTTCTTAATAATTCAGAAATCATTTTCTGAAGTGTAGTTTATCAGATAATTTTGATGTAACAATTTTTAAGAGGAAGTTTAATTTTTAGTTTTTAACTAGGGCTCTTTTTTCTTCTGAGAAAGCCAGTGACAATTTATATATTTAACTAGAAGAGGCTGGGCTTGAATTTTTTAAAAGCACTAGAAATAGCCATTATATAAGTTATCTTTGAAATGTTTTAGACCCGAATTACCTAAACAAGGAGCAAATAAGTTAAATCTCTTGGATTTAACAAGAGCTAAAATGTACAGTTGCATTTTCTGGTTTTTTGAATGGTTACAGTTCTTCCTAACGGAGCAATGTCTGCGCCGTCAGCATCAGGTTCTTTGTGGACTCACCGTTCCCCTTGCCTTTTATCAGCGAAGGAGAGAAACGTGTGTGGAACAGAAATGATGCCGCTCTCTTTCTTCTGAGTATCACTATGAATCTAATAATTCGAAGATTCCTAACTTTCTGAAAGCCTTATTAGCAGGATGCAAATGGCTCGCCAGGTATAGAGTTGCCCGATGTGCCCTGGAGTGAACTATTGGGAGTGGTATGAGGAAAGTGGCTCTCAGCTGGCACTGAGTGGAGCAGCCGCTTCCAGAGCAGTGATGGGTAAGGCGCGCACACAGTGTGGCATTTCCACTGCAGAGGGAGGTCTGTGCTGCCTCTCCTCCTGCGGCAGGTCTGCTCACCAGGGAGGATCCAAAGTGTGGCTTTGCTGGGTTTGGCGTGTGAGAACTGATGAAACATTTGTACGTAGCGTCTTTCAAGGGTTTATATTGGTTGGATTTCTGTGTAAATTTTCACATCCCTTTGACTGCTTTACCCATTACAAGCTTCATAAGCTAAACAAAATCTGTAACTCCTCTGTCACATTCTCTTTAGTATCTGCCCTCCTGGCTTTTTACTTTATGTTTTTATTATTATGTTTTTATTAATGACATCATGATTAGAGAGAAAGATGTATACATGGTTCTGCTTATTAGGACTTTGTTGAGATTCTCCTTATGGCTCAGTATGTATATACTGGGTGGGGGGTGAACTGTCACTTTGGAGAAATGTGTTTTTCTGTACATTAGGTCAAGCTGGTTAATTTTCTAGACAGACGTAGATCTTTTATGTCTATGCTGATTTTTTTTTGTCTGTTTTATCAGATACTGAGATATGTGTGTAAATTGCCCCATTAGGTAGGATTGCAATTTTGTCATATTTTGCTTTCATGTATTTTGACTGACAGTTATTAGAGATATTAAAATATTAGATTGCCTTTTCCCTTGGTTTATAATTTTCGCCATTATTTGTGACCTTAAAAGATCTCCCATATTGCTTTTTATCCAAAGCCTATTTTATCTGCTAATAATATAGCTAACCACCCCTCTCTGGGTTAGGTACATACGACATGTGTTTTTTTTCATTCTCTTTCAGTCTTTCTATAACTGTATGTTTTAGATGTCTTTTCATACCATTCATTTTCAAATTCTGTTTGTTTTCTTGAAACACAGTCTTGCTCTGTTGCCCAGGCTGGAGCGCAGTGGTGTGATCTCAGCTCACTGTAACCTCTGCCTCCCACATTCAAGTGATTCTCCTGCCTCAGCCTCCCAAGTAGCTGGAATTACAAGTGTGCACCACCACACCTGGCTAATTTTTGTATTTTTAGCAGAGATGAGGTTTCACCATATTGGCCAGACTGGTCTCAAACTCCTGACCTCATGATCAGCCTGCCTCGGCCTCCCACAGTGCTGGAATTGCAGCCATGAGCCACTGTGCTGAGCCTAATTCTGTTTTACAGTCATTTTCTATTAACTATTTAGTCCATTTACATTTATTGTGATTGTTGGCTTAGTTTCATTTATAACGTTCATCTTATTTTGTGCTATCTGTTCCATCTGTTTCGTATTTCTTCATGTCTTCTTTTTTGCTTCTCTTTCTCCTAATTCCTTTTATATTCATGGTTATTCTATTGTTCCTGAAATATATATTTTATGTGAATACATTTGTGAGTTGACAATACTTTATTAGCAATTAAATATACTATGTCACTTTTTTTTAACTACAGTTGTTGCTGCTAAGAAATTAGCTGTCAGAGCAACTGTGGCCTCTTGAAAGAAATTACAATCAAGTGATGACCTGCTATGCTTTTAGCTTCTTGTGGCCCTTCCCTCCTGCAACCTGCACTCCCATCTACAAATACAACCTCAACGCTCTACTCAGATCAGTGGAGTATCAGGGAGATGGGGAAGTTATTGTTCATATTTTTATGCTTAGTTGTAGGCACTGGGGGCTCTGACCTTAAATTGGGTCTAGATAGGAGATTCTTCATTTGACTGTATTTATTTTTAAAAAGCAAACTGGACCTACACATAGCAACACACACAAAAGATAATTACAAAGAGGTAACACCTCTAAATGGGAAAAGAAAAATAAGACTTTCAAAACAAAATGTAATAGACTCTCTTAAAGATGTTGGAGGAGGGAAGCATTTCATAAGATACAAAAAGCACAAATCAGAAAGGAACAGATAAACTGAGCTACACAGAGCATAGTGGCATGCCTGGCTATAACCCCAGCTACTTGGAAGGCAGAGGCAGAAAGATCACTTGAGCCCAGGAGTTCAAGACCAGCCTGGGCAAAATGGCAAGACTTTAAAACTATATATGTATACACACACACAAACACACACACACACACACACCGAGTCTTATATATACTATTATATATTATATACAATGTGACTACATTAAAATTAAGAACTTCTGCCTATCAATAAACACTATAAAGAAAGTGAATATATGCACACACACATGGATACACGTATGCTCACACACACACATATTACGGCAAAGCAAACAAGACAAAATGTTTACTCGTTAATCTAGGTGATGGAAACAAAGGTGATTACTGTGGCTTTCTTTCCTTTTCTAATGTTTGAAACATTTTATAATAATAGGTTGTAGAGGGTACAGAGTTCCTACAAAGCAATAGGAAGAAAACTAGTTTGAGACTTGACAAGTACTTTTCAAAAGAGAAACCCCAAAAAAGGAGATAAATAGAGAAAGATAGCCATCCTCCTTAGCATCAAGGAAACACATGTTAAAACTACTGTAAGAAACCAGGGCTGGCATGGTGGCTGGCACCTTAATCCCAACTCTTTGGGAGGCCAAGGCAGGTAGGTCCCTCGAGCCTATGAGTTCCAGACCATCCTGAGCAACATGGTGAAACTGCCTGTACAAATACAAACATTAGCCGAGCATAGCAGTATGCATGGGCAGTCCCAGCTACTCAGGAGGCTGAGGCAGGAGGATTGCTTGATCCTAGAGGCAGAGCCGCAGGGAGACAGGGACAGAGTGAGATCCTGTCTCAAAAGAATAAAAATAAACCACTTAATGCCCATCAGATTTACAAAAATTTAAAGTCTATGTCAAATGTTTGAGAAGACATGGGTTAATGAGTACTCCCAGCCCCTGTTGGTGGGATTATAAACTGATACACACATGCACACACAGCACTGAAATAAATAAACCAACAGAACCAAATAGAGTCCAGAAAGAGACACTTCAATTAATGTGACAGAGGTAACACTGCAGAGCAGGGGAGAGAAGACAGACTTTGACCAGACTCAGTCATGTGGGGAAACTGTGTGTGTGTGTGTGTGTGTGTGTGTGTGTGTGTGTGTGTGTGAGAGAGAGAGTGCACGCACGTGTGCACTGAGGCATATTTCAACAACACTCTACACGGTGGGCCAAATGAACTACAGTCTACACAATCAGCATGTAAATTAACCTAGCTTTAAAGGCAAAAGAATTAAGTCTGAAAAGACTATGGTGCCATTCCATTTATATAGAGATCAGCGTTAAGAACCAATCAATTCACTTTGGGAGGCCGAGGCGGGTGGATCACGAGGTCAAGAGATCGAGACCATCCTGGTCAACACGGTGAAACCCCGTCTCTACTAAAAATACAAAAAATTAGCTGGGCTTGGTGGTACGTGCCTGTAATCCCAGCTACTCAGGAGGCTGAGGCAGGAGAATTGCCTGAACCCAGGAGACGGAGGTTGCGGTGAGCCGAGATCGCGCCATTGCACTCCAGCCTGGGTAACAGGAGCCAAACTCCACCTCAGAAAAAAAAAAAGGACCAATCGATTTACTCTTTAGCTAAATGATATTTCATGGTGTATATATGCCACATTTCCTGTATCCATTCATCCATTGATGGACACTTAGGCTGATTCCGTATCTTAGTTGAGGAATTAATAAGCAGAAGACATGGAAAAAGAAATGTAATAAATATATATCATAAAAAACTATGCAGCCATAAAAAATAAGAAAATCATGTTCCAGCAACACCACGGATGCAGCAGGAGGCCATTATCCTAAACAAATGAAAGCAGGCGCAGAAAACCAGACACCACGTGTTCTCACTTACAGAGAAAACCAGACACCGCGTGTTCTCACTTACAGGCGGGAGCTGATCACTGGGTACACACTGACAGAAAGAAGGGCACAGCAGACACTGGAGACTTGCAGAGGGCAGAGGGTGGGCACAGGGTGGGCAGAGGGTGGGCACAGGGTGTGCAGAGGGTGGGCAGAGGGTGTGCAGAGGGTAGATCGAGTGGGCACAGGGTGGGCAGAGGGTGGACAGAGGGTGGGCACAGGGTGGACAGAGGGTGGACAGAGGGTGGGCACAGGGTGGACAGAGGGTGGACAGAGGGTGGGCACAGGGTAGACAGAGGGTGGGCACAGGTTGGACAGAGGGTGGGCAGAGGGTGGGCACAGGGTAGACAGAGGGTGGGCAGAGAGTGGACACAGGGTGGGCACAGAGTAGACAGAGGGTGGGCACAGAGTGGACAGAGGGTGGACAGAGGGTGGGAACAGGGTAGACAGAAGATGGACAGAGGGTGGGCACAGGGTAGACAGGGTCGACAGAGGGTGGGCATAGGGTGGGCACAGGGTGGACAGAGGGTGGCAGAGGGTGGGCAGAGGGTGGCAGAGGGTGGGCAGGGAACGAGGGCTGAGAAACTCCATCAGTCCTTATTCTTGGATACTATACTCATTACCTGGTTGACCCACAAACTTAGCATCACACAATATACCCATAAAACAAACTCACACATGTTCCCCCAAATCTAAAATAAAAGTTGAAATTTTAAAAATGATAACCAGCATATGTAAGGACTTCAACTCTATAGTAAAAAACCCAAATAACCAAATTCAAAGATGGACAAATGATCTGAATAGACATTTCTCAAAAGACATAAAAATTGCTAAGAGGTACATGACCAAAGGCTCAACAACTCGAATCCTCAGGCAAATGCAAATCAAAACCACAGTAAGACACCATCTCACCCCAGTCACAATGGCTGTTATCAAAAAGACAAACAGATGCTGGCAAGGAAGTGAAGAAAGGGCAACTCGTCTACACTGCCGGCAGGAATGGGAACAGGAGTTAGAACAGCCGTTATAGAAAACAGTATGGAGTGTCCTCAAAAAAAAAAAAAAAAACCTAAAAATACAGGCACCATAGGATCCAGCAGTCCCACTGCTGGGGAGATGCGCTAAAGAAAGAAACCCGGTGTCTCAGAGAAACACCCACTCTCCGGAACCCCCGTGTCTACCACAGCACTGCTCACAGGAAGGTCGCTGCACCGACGGCAGGATCCCTACGAGCCTCCTCTCTCCCTTGCGTTCCTGCATTTGCTTCTTTTGCATTTATGCGTTTGGCATGTTCCACTGTACATTTTTATTTTCGCTCCCACAAGAGGTGAGATCTGTGTGTGAACAGGAATTCCTTCACCCGTGTGCCTCCAAGCGCACCTACCTTGAAGTTTTAGTGTTAAACCAAACATGTCCTTCCATGAGAGCTGAGAATGACTTAATTCTCATACTGACAAAGTACAATTGATACCATACACCACACCCCATCATGACAAACCACTACGGATTCAAACCCAGTCTGGGAAGCGTCACACTTTTCTTCTGGATCACTAGGGGAAAACCTCGGAGTTTTTCTACACTGGGAACATGATTCTGTTACCATACAAAGTAGGAAGTAACTCAAAAGAAAGATGTTTATCCTGATGTATCTTTTTCATTCCTTAAAGAATGCTTCCAGCCTATGGCTTTGCCTTGGGTGAACCCATGTCAAATGATTTAATGCAAACGGAAAATGCCAATCTTTTAGGTCACTTAGTCCATCCTGTACACAGTTACACACGGGAGACACATATAGGGCCAGCTCTCGGCCATTAACAACTGCTTAATAAACTGAAAAATCACCTCACATAATGAATACGACTTAATATTAAAATCAACGGATACCAGAAGCTTCCCTGTTTCTAAACCTCAAAATGGCAATCTGACAAGATAATCATGGGTGGCTCAGCTCCCAGAACATTCTCTGCATACGCCTCGCTTACTAAACCGGTGTATCTGCAACCTTAAAGGGGGAATGGGGAGGGTAATTAAGAATGTGCTATGAATGCTAGTTCCCTTGTTTATATGTGCTGTCATTCCTTTAAAAAGCCAGACATTTAAACAAGTGAATGAGAAAGCTGGATCATCTTCACACTTGCCCCACTGCAGGTCACTTGCTCTTGGCAGGTTGTCGGGATTATTTAAATTCAGGAGCAGTACTTGGTTGACAAGCTTCTGCACTGCTGCAGGCTACATCCTCCTAGAGCGCCTGAAGGGTGATTACAATTGCCAGCATCTACAGAGGACAACAAAGGAGGCTTACCCCTTCCCGAAGGCACCTCATTAGCACTGTGTATGCAGCCAGGGGAACAGCCCAGCACTCTCTAGGGTTCTTTTTTTTTTCTTCCTAAAATGAAGTGGGGGGAAAAAAGGCAGTGAGGCTCATAACACAAAAGATATTAACCCATTCAAGCAAATGGCACAACTCAGTTCCAAGTATACAAACTATCTAAAACTTCTTAATAAAACATTACTTACTACCTGACGATAATGACCAGATAAGGATCTTCTATTGCATTGCACATACAAGGTATTTCTTCTATTTCTCATTGCATTACATGTGATGTGGAGAAGATCCCTTCATTAGAAGCTAGATGTAAAAAACTGAGAAATGATAATATGATCCAATACAATCTGACAGAGAAATCATCCTGTTGATAATTATAGATGATAATATAGAAACAACTATCTAAAAAGCATCACATTATCTGGAATGATTTAAAAGCACAGAAAACCGAACTTTGAGTGATAACTCAGGAGAACCCCCAAGCACAAGTAATAGGCAGTATGTTACCCAGTAAGACAAAAAGCCAAATAAAAATGAGCACATGAGCAGGTGCACTGATTTTAATGACATCAGGAATAGTTCCCTTCCAGAAGATTAACCAAATTAGTGTCATACCCACAAGCACACTCCTGCAACCTATCAAATACAATCACAAAATAAATCAGGTGCCACAGAGAAAGATGAAAAAAAATAATTTTTAAAGCAGAAACAATTAGGTTCTCCTTACAGAATATACTCAAGATTGTCCAGATGACAGAAGTGACACCTTATTAAATTACTTCAGCCACTGTGAAAAACAGTCTGGAGATATCTCAAAGAACTAAAAACAGAAACAGGATTTGAACCAGCGATCCCATTACAGAACGACCATCTGAACCAGCGAGCCCATTACACAACACCCATCTGAACCAGCGAGCCCATTACACAACACCCATCTGAACCAGCGAGCCCATTACAGAACTGCCATCTGAACCAGCAAGCCCATTACAGAACGACCATCTGAACCAGCAAGCCCATTACAGAACACCCATCTGAACCAGCGAGCCCATTACACAACACCCATCTGAACCAGCGAGCCCATTACAGAACACCCATCTGAACCAGCGAGCCCATTACACAACACCCATCTGAACCAGCGAGCCCATTACACAACACCCATCTGAACCAGCGAGCCCATTACAGAACTGCCATCTGAACCAGCGATCACATTACAGAACTGCCATCTGAACCAGCGAGCCCATTACAGAACGACCACCTGAACCAGCAAGCCCATTACAGAACACCCATCTGAACCAGCGAGCCCATTACAGAACACCCATCTGAACCAGCGATCACATTACAGAACACCCATCTGAACCAGCGAGCCCATTACAGAACTGCCATCTGAACCAGCGAGCCCATTACAGAACACTCATCTGAACCAGCGAGCCCATTACAGAACTGCCATCTGAACCAGCGAGCCCATTACAGAACTGCCATCTGAACCAGCGAGCCCATTACAGAACACTCATCTGAACCAGCGAGCCCATTACAGAACTGCCATCTGAACCAGCGAGCCCATTACAGAACTGCCATCTGAACCAGCGAGCCCATTACACAACTGCCATCTGAACCAGCGAGCCCATTACACAACTGCCATCTGAACCAGCGAGCCCATTACAGAACTGCCATCTGAACCAGCGAGCCCATTACATAACACCCATCTGAACCAGCGAGCCCATTACAGAACTGCCATCTGAACCAGCGAGCCCATTACAGAACGACCACCTGAACCAGCAAGCCCATTACAGAACACCCATCTGAACCAGCGAGCCCATTACAGAACACCCATCTGAACCAGCGAGCCCATTACAGAACTGCCATCTGAACCAGCGAGCCCATTACAGAACACCCATCTGAACCAGCGAGCCCATTACAGAACTGCCATCTGAACCAGCGATCACATTACAGAACACCCATCTGAACCAGCGAGCCCATTACAGAACACCCATCTGAACCAGCGAGCCCATTACAGAACTGCCATCTGAACCAGCGATCACATTACAGAACACCCATCTGAACCAGCGAGCCCATTACAGAACACCCATCTGAACCAGCGAGCCCATTACAGAACACCCATCTGAACCAGCGAGCCCATTACAGAACGACCATCTGAACCAGCAAGCCCATTACAGAACACCCATCTGAACCAGCGAGCCCATTACAGAACACCCATCTGAACCAGCGAGCCCATTACAGAACACCCATCTGAACCAGCGAGCCCATTACAGAACTGCCATCTGAACCAGCGAGCCCATTACAGAACACCCATCTGAAGCAGCAAGCCCATTACAGAACTGCCATCTGAACCAGCGAGCCCATTACAGAACTGCCATCTGAACCAGCGAGCCCATTACAGAACACCCATCTGAAGCAGCAAGCCCATTACAGAACTGCCATCTGAACCAGCGAGCCCATTACAGAACTGCCATCTGAACCAGCGAGCCCATTACAGAACGACCATCTGAACCAGCGAGCCCATTACAGAACTGCCATCTGAACCAGCGAGCCCATTACAGAACACCCATCTGAACCAGCGAGCCCATTACAGAACTGCCATCTGAACCAGCGAGCCCATTACAGAACACCCATCTGAACCAGCGAGCCCATTACAGAACGACCATCTGAACCAGCGAGCCCATTACAGAACTGCCATCTGAAGCAGCAAGCCCATTACAGAACTGCCATCTGAACCAGCGAGCCCATTACAGAACTGCCATCTGAACCAGCGAGCCCATTACAGAACACCCATCTGAACCAGCGAGCCCATTACAGAACTGCCATCTGAACCAGCGATCACATTACAGAACTGCCATCTGAACCAGCGAGCCCATTACAGAACTGCCATCTGAACCAGCGAGCCCATTACAGAACGACCATCTGAACCAGCAAGCCCATTACAGAACTGCCATCTGAACCAGCGAGCCCATTACAGAACTGCCATCTGAACCAGCGAGCCCATTACAGAACTGCCATCTGAACCAGCGATCACATTACAGAACTGCCATCTGAACCAGCGAGCCCATTACAGAACTGCCATCTGAACCAGCGAGCCCATTACAGAACACCCATCTGAACCAGCGAGCCCATTACAGAACTGCCATCTGAACCAGCGAGCCCATTACAGAACGACCATCTGAACCAGCGAGCCCATTACAGAACTGCCATCTGAACCAGCGAGCCCATTACAGAACGGCCATCTGAACCAGCGAGCCCATTACAGAACGACCATCTGAACCAGCAAGCCCATTACTGGTTATGTACCCAAAGGAAAACAAATCATTCTACCAAAAACACACACAGACTCCCATGTTCATCGTAGCACTATTCACAAGAACAGAAACATGCAGCCGACCTAGGTGCCCGTCAGCAGTGAACTGGATAAAGCAAATGTAACACGTCTCCACCGCGAAACACTTCTGCAGCAACGTGGATGCCACTGGGGGCCATTATCTTAAGCAAATGAAAGCAGCAACAGGAACCCAAACAGCACGTGTTCGCACCCGTGAGGACTAAACATGGGGTTCACTCAGACAGAAGACAGGAGCGAGAGACACTGGCACCACCAAAAGTGGGGAGGCGGGACAGGAGAAGGGCGGAGAAACTGCCTCTGGACGGACTAGACACTCACCATCTGGGAGGCAGGATCGGCCACACCCCAAAGCTCGGAATCGGCAATCTATTCAAGAAACAACCTACACATGTATCCCCGAATCTAAAATAAAGTTGAGATTTTTAAAAAAGAATTAGTACATTACTAATCCAAAAGTATTTGACGCCCATGAGAAGAATGATGGCCCATCAAAACCATACCCTTACTGGATTATAGAATCCCACATATGGCCACACCCTGAACATTATGATCAGGAGCTGCTCCAACCCAAAATTCATAAATTGACAGCAAATTTAACCTGCAAACACAAGGGTCTTCCCTTCCCTTATTCAACATGCCCACGCAACCTTTACCATCACTGGAATCTGTCATCTCCCTGGCCCCTCTTCCTTGCTTCCGTCAACAGATGGCCACCTTCACTCCCTGCCGCCTAATCCCTGGCCCATGACGTAATCACTCCTGCCCAAAACCTCACCTTTACTCTCGTTTGGGAAACCTCAACCTCTGAGAAAGCCGGCTGCTTGTTTTCTCTGGGTCTGCTCTCGGACAACTGAGCCCTTAGAGAAAGTGGCTCCACAGAGCAGAGTCCATTACTGACTCTGGATCCGCATTCTCAGGGTACCTTCAGCATCACTCTCCAGACCTGCTGCTTCTCTTATCACCGCCCTCCCTGCAAAGGCTATTTTAAACCTGTGACCCTCCCACCACTTTACCTACTTTCCTCCGTCACAGATAATGAGAATGGAAAAGGAGAACACTTTCATCCACATAACGCCCTCTGCTACTCCTGCCCAACGGCTGTAACAGGACAGGCCCCTCCACTCCTCTCCCTCCACTTGGACTCAGGATCCTCCCATTCCCACCCTGCCTTCTTCAGGGTCATTAGCTTATGAACGGTCCCTTATGGCTCCAAATTTTCCACGTCTTGTCCCCTCTGATCTGTCCTGTTTCCACCTGAATAGGACCACTGCCTCTCGTTTTGAAAACCAGACCCTCTCCATCCCTTGGTCCCTTTTCACAACTATCCTCACTTTACACTGACTTTCTCCGTTTCCTCACCATCCACTAAATCCTCAACCCACTCCAATGTGACTTCTTCTAACCCCCTCATTCCAGGGAAAATAAACAAACATGTACAAAGCTCTTGTTGAGTTACCAGTGACTTTCATGTCATTAAATCCAACAGGCCCCTCTTAGTCCTTTAAATTGGACCTTAACCTACATTCGGCCCTGCTGACTTTCCCTCTCCTGAAATACCCACTTCTCTCTCCTAGTTTTGCTGCTGTTTTGCTTACTCCCAGCCAGGCTCGCAGAATTCTGTCTTCAGTCTTCACTCAACTCTTCATATTTAAGCCAGAGTAATCTTTCGGGCATGCAAATCAGCTGACATAATTGCTCTTCTTCAAACTCTTTAATGAGTTCCCCTTGCTCCTAGGATCAGGGCCAAGACCTGTGACTGGCAAGGAGCCCTTTATGGTCACTGGCAATCTCTCCAACCCTGCCTCCTTCCTCACTTCTCTCCTGTCCACTGGCCTCGGTGAAGTCACACATGAAGAAAGCACCTACTGTGCGCCAGGAGCTCTTCTTAATAATTGCCATACACCATAACAAGGCAGATCAATTTTCTTCCTTGGTAGTGCATAGTGGAAGATTGAGATTTTTGTTTTGTTTTGTTTTTTTGAGACAAAGTTTTGCTCTTGCTGCCCAGGCTGGAGTGCAGTGGCGTGATGTCAGCTCACTGCAACCGCCGCCTCCCAGATTAAAGTGAATCTCCTGCATCAGCCTCCTGAGTAGCTGGAATTACAGGCATCTGCCACCACATCCGGCTAATTTTTTGTATTTTTAGTAGAGATGGGATTTCACCATGTTGACCAGGCTGGTCTCAAACTCCTAACCTCAGGTAATCCACCTGCCTTGGCTTCCCAAAGTGCTGGGATTACAGGCATCAACCACGGCAGCCGGCTGAGTTTCTTTTTTTTTTTTTAAGAAGTAAAGAAAATAAGTCAGTCAAAATAATGCTGAGTGCCACAAAGAAAAACAGCAGAGGAGGAGGTTGCAGAAAGACTGCAGACAGGCTGGCTCCATCTCAGATCATCAGCCACGGAAAGGCCTTCTGAAGGGATTCATTTGAGCAGAGAGAAAACACAAACATCTCAGAAGCAAAGAATGCAAGCAGGAGGAACAGCAAATGTCAGTGTGGCGAGGCAGAACCATGGCGGGATGGGTGTAAGGAACTGTGGGAGGTGAGTATGGCTGGGAGGAGTGAGTGAGGGGGAAGGTACTGAGGACTTAGGTCACATAGGTTCTGGGGAACCAGCCCGTGAGGGCCCAGAGGGCAATTAGACTTTGGCTACGATAATGAACAAGGCGAGAAGACAGAAATTATGGGCTAAAACAAACAAAGAAGACAAAATAAGAATACCTGAACTCAGGCATCCTCGACAAAAGAGAAACACAGGAACTGGAAGTGAGTTGCCTTACAGCATTCTCTGCAGAATCAGTCTGAAGCCTTAGGGTGTTATTAGAGAGTCAGTAAGACTTAGGCTTGTGTATGGTACACGACTATCCGGTTATCCATTATCGTCAGCTCAGTCCCCACAGGTTAGCACTGACCTGACACTTTAAGGTTTATTGTCATCAAAGTGTGAATTCCACAAAGCCCTCAGGTCCTGAAGTTATTTATTTTTGTAGATCGAGGGACTTAACTTCCTTTTCCAGTCTGCTATCATAAGATGTAGTTAAATGTCATGGCCACAGTATCATCCCTTTATTAAAATAGCCTAGTTTGTATTCAATTAAACTATATACCAAGGGCTGGGAGTACTGGCTCACACCTGTAATCCCAGCATTTTGGGAGGCCGAGGCAGGCAGATCACTTGAGGTCAGGAGTTCGAGACCAGCCTGGCCAACATGGTGAGACCCTGTCTCTACTGAAAATCAGCCGGGAGTGGTGGTGTACACTTGGAGTCCAGCTACTCAGGAGGCTGAAGCAGGAGAATCGCTTGAACCCGGGAGATGGAGGTTGCAGGGAGCCACTGTGTTACTGCACTCCAGCCTGGGAAGACAAGGAGACTCCATTACAAACACCACATACCGAGGAAAATGATTCTCTAGATCTACTTTTAGATCTAGCAGGAACATGGTTCTGTATGGTTCCATCTGCATAAGATTCTAGAAAATGCAAACAACAGAAAGCAAATCAGTGGCAGTATGGAGACAGGAGAGCACTAAAAAGGGTGCTGAGGAAATTTTGGAGGTGACAGGTTCATTTTTGTGTGTGGTGACGGTTTCACAGGTATATACATAAATCAACATTCATCAAATTCTGATCTTTAAATACATGTTTATTGTATACCAATTATATCTGAAGCAGGAGGCAGGGAGGAAAAAAACTACAGGACCGAAAAAAGAAGAATTAGTCTAGACTCTGATTCTCGGTAAGAAGGCAGACCAGGTACCTGACTACTCTTCTAATAAAAGCAACTGTTTTCATTTTGACATCCTTAAAATGCATCAAAGATCTGACAAGATAATAATGAATAATTAAGCCAAAAATCAGACAATTGAAAGCATGGGATAGACTGAGCACTGAAGTTTTCTTTTACTCTGGGGGCATATAAAACTTGGTAAGTCTGCCTTGAGGGTCCAAAACAGTGGTAAAATAGAAATAAACTCTCCATCCCTATCCCCAAAGAACTGCAAGGAAAGGTATCTTTCACAAAACTTGGCACACAGTATACATCACACAGCGAATGTTCTCCTAATTATTTTATTTATTTATTTATTTTTTAGACAGGGTCATGCTCTGACACCCAAGCTAGAGAGCTGTGGCGTGATCACAGCTCACTGCAGCCTCAACCTCTCAGGCTCAAGCAATCCTCCCAGCCCAGCCTTCCACGTAGCTGGCATTATAGGTGCACACATCTATACACAGCTAATTTTTGCATGGTTTTTAGACGAGCTTTAACCTTGAAGACCAGGGTGGTCTCAAACTCCTGGGTTCAAGAGATCCTCCTGCCTTGGCCTCCAAAAGTGCTGGGATGGCAATGTTCTATTACATGAAAAAAAGAGGGAGCAGGGAGCTACAAGTACCGACTGAAATATATCTATGGTAATTTTAAGAAATGGCTCCAGCGGCTGTAACTCCATATACTATTCTTTTTTTTTTAAATGGCTGGTATCATCGCCTACCAAAGTATCTTGACCTTGATGGAGCTTATGTTGAGAAATAAAGGTTACATTTTTATTGATATATATAAATGTGTGTATCAATAAAAATCAGTATCAGTATATATGTACACACACACACACACACACACACTTTTTTCCATTTTACTTTAGGTTCCAAGGTACATGTGCAGAATGTGCAGGTTTGTTACATAGGTATACATGTGCCATAGTGGTCTGCTGTACCTATCAACCCATCATCTAGCTTTTAAGCCTCACATGCATTAGGTATTTATCCTAATGCTCTTCCTCCGCTTCTCCCCCAACCCCTGACAGGCCCCGGTGAGTGGTATTCCCCTCCCTGTGTCCATGTGTTCCCATTGTTCAACTCCCACTTATGAGGGAAAACATGTGGTGTTTGGTTTTCTGTTCCTGTGTTAGTTTGCTAAGAATAATGGCTCCAGCTTCCTCCATGTTCCTGTAAAAGACATGAACTCATTCCTTTTTATGGCTGCATGATATTCCATGGGGCATATGTGCCACATTTTCTTTATCCAGTCTATCACTGATGGGCATTTTGGTTGGTTCCATGTCTTTGCTATTTGTAAATAGTGCTGAAATAAACATTCACATGCACGTGTCTTTCTAGTAGAATGATTTATAGTCCTTTCGGTGTTCGCCCAGTAATTGTATTGTTGGGTCAAATGGTATTTTTGGTTGTAGATCCCTGAAGAATCACCACACTGTCCTCCACAACAGCTGAGCCAATGTACATTCCCACCAACGGTACAAAAGTTTCTTATTTCTCCACAGCCTCGCCAGCATCGATTGTTTCTTGACTCTTTAATAATCGCCATTCTGACTGGTGTGCAATGGCATCTCAGTGTGGTTTTGATTTGCACTTCTCTAATGACCAGCAATGGTGAGCTTTTTTTCATGTATGATGGCTACACAAATGTCTTCCTTAGAGAAGTGTATGTTCATGTCTTTTGCCTACTTTTTGATGGGGTTGTTTGCTTATTTCGTTTAAGTTCCTCATAGATTCTGGGTATTAGCACTTTGTCAGATGGGTAGACTGCAAACATTTTCTCCCATTCTGTTGCTTGCCTGTTCACTCTAATGCCAATTTCTTTTGCTGTGCGGAAGCTCCTTAGTTTGACTAGGCCCATTTGTCAATTTTGGCTTTTGCTGTTGTTGCTTTTGATGTTTTTAGTCATGAAGTCTTTGCCCGTGCCTATGTCCTGAATGGTACTGCCTAGGCTTTCTTCTAGGGATTTTATGGTTTTGGGTTTTACATTTAAGTCTTTAATCCATCTTAATTTTTGTATAAGGTATAAGGAAGGGTTCCAGTTTCAGTCTTCTGCATATGGCTGGCCAGTTTTCCAAGCACCATTTACTAAATAGGGAATCTTTTCCCCATTCCTTGTTTTTGTCTGGTTTTTGTCCCCATTGCTTGTTTTTGTCTGGTTTGTTGAAAATCAGATGGTTGTAGATGTGTGGTGTTATTTCTGAGGTCTCTGTTCTATTCCATTGGTCTATATGTCTGTTTTGGTACCAATACCATGCTGTTTTGGTTATTGTAGCCTTGTGGTATGGTTTGACTTCAGGTAGCGTAATACCTCCAGCTTTGTTCTTTTTGCTTAGGACTGTCTTGGCTATAGGGGCTCTCTTTGGTTCCATATGAAATGTAAAGTAGTTTTTTCTAATTCTGTGAAGAATGTCTATGGTAGTTTGATGAAAATAGCACTGAATCTATAAATCACTTTGGGCAGTATGGCCATTTTCTTACTGACTCTTCCTGTCCATTAAATAACCTTCCTATCCATGAGGATGGAATATTTTTCCATTTGTTTGTGTCCTCTCTTATTTTCCTAAGCAATGGTTTGTAGTTCTCCTTGAAGAGGTCCTTCACATCCCTAGTAAACTATACTCTTTTTTTCTTCTTTTTTTATTGTATTTGGGCTCTGGAGGACATGTACACACCTACATCCTGCAGGAGTGTTGCGTAGGTACACACATGCCATGGTGGTTTGCTGTCTCCACACCCTTCTCCCCCACGTTGCCTACATCAGGCATTTCTCCCAGTGTTATTCCTCCCCATCCTCCCTGCTCCCCTTCATGGTCTCTCCCCTCCCCTCGCCTCCACCCCACAACCTAGCCCTGTTGTTCCCTTCTCTGTGCACAAGTGTTCTCATTGTTCATCACCGCCTATGAGTGAAAACATGTGGTGTTTGGTTTTCTGTTCTTATGTCAGTTTGCTGAAAACAACGGTTTCTAGATTCATCCATGTCTCTAAAGAAGACATGAACTCATCCTTTTTTATGGCTGTATAGTATTCCATGGTGTATATGTGCCACACTTTTTTGTCCAGTCTATCATCAATGAGCATTTGGGCTGGTTCCAGGTCTTTGCTATCATAGCATCACAATGAACATACATGTGCATGTGTCTTTATAACAGAATGATTTATAATCCTTTGGGTATACACCCAGTAATGGGATTGCTAGCTTAAATGGAATTTCTATTTCTAGATCCTTCAGGAATTGCCACAGAATGATTTATACTCCTTTGGGTATACACCCAGTAATGGGATTGCTAACCTAAATGGAATTTCTATTTCTAGATCCTTCAGGAATTGCCACACTGTCATCCACAATGGTTGAACTAATTTACACTCCCACCAACAGTGTAAAAGTGTTCCTATTTCTCCACATCCTCTCCAGCATCTGTTGTCTCCAGATTGTTTAATGATCACAATTCTAACTGTCATGAGATGGTATCTCAATGTGGTTTTGATTTGCATTTCTCTAATGATCAGTGATGATGAGCATTTTTTCATATGTTTGTTGGCTGCATATTTGTCTTCTTTTAAAAGCGTCTGTTCATATCCTTTGTCCACTTTTGAATGGGTTTTTTGTTTTTTTTCTTGTAAATCTGCTTTAGTTCTTTGTAGATTCTGGATATTAGCCATTTGTCTGATGGGTAGATTGCAAAAATTTGTTCCCATTCTGTTGATTGACGGTTTACTCTAATGATTGTTTCTTTTGGTGTGCAGAAATTCTTAAGTTGAATTAGATCCCATTTGCCTATTTTGGCTTTTGTTGCCAATGCTTTTGATGTTTTAGTCATGAAGTCCTTGCCTGTGCCTGTCCTGAATGGTGTTGCCTAGGTTTTCTTCTAGGGTTTTTATGGTGTTAGTTCTTACGTTTAAATCTTTAATCCATATGGAGTTAATATTTGCATAAGATGTAAGGAAGAGGTCCAGTTTCAGCTTCCTGCATATGGCTAGCCAGTTTTCCCAACACCATTTATTAAACCAGGAATCCCTTCCCCATTGCTTGTTTTTGTCCAGTTTGTCAAAGATCAGATAGTTGCAGATGTGTGGTGTTGCTTCCAAGGCCTCTGTTCCGTTCCATTGGTCTATATCTCTGTTTTGGTACCAGTACCATGCTGTTTTGATTACTGTAACCTTGTAGTATAGTTTGAAGTCAGGTAGTGTGATGCCTCCAGCTTTATTCTTTTTGCTTAGGATTGCCTTGGCTATGTGGACTCTCTTTTGGTTCCATATGAAGTTTAAAGTGGTTTTTTCCTGTTCTGTGGAGAAGGTCAATGGTAGCTTGATGGGGGCAGCACTGAATCTATAAATTACTCTGGGCAGTATGGCCATTTTCACAACATTGATTCTTCCTAACCATGAGCATGGAATGTTTCTCCATCTGTGTCCTCTCTTATTTCCTTGAGCAGTGGTTTGCAGTTCTCCTGCAGAGGTCTTTTACTTCCTTTGTTAGTTGTATACCTAGGTATTTTATTCTCTTTGTAGCAAATGTGAATGGGAGTTCGCTCATGATTTGGCTCTCTGTTTGTGTGTTATTGGTGTATAGAAATGCCTGTGATTTCTGCACGTTGATTTTGTATACTGAGACTCTGCCAAATATCAGCTTAAGGAGGTTTTGGGCTGAGACAATGGGGTCTTCTAAATATATGATCATGTCGTCTGCAAATAGGGACAAGCTGACTTTTTCGTTTCCTAATTGAATACACTTTATTTCTTTTTCTTGCCTGATGGCTCTGGCTAGAACTTCCAATGCTATATTGAATAGGAGTGGTGAGAGAGAAAATCCTTGTCTAGTGCAAGTTTTTAAAGAGAATGCTTCTAGTTTTTGCCCATTCCATATGGTATTGTCTGTGGGTTTCTCATAAATAGCTTTTATTGTTTTTAGATATGTTCCATGATACCTAGTTTACTGAGAGTTTTTAGCATAAAGCACTGTTGAATTTTATTGAAGGCCTTCTCTGCATTAATTGAGATAATCATGCGGTTTTTGTCTTTGATTTTGTTTATGTGGTGAATTACATTTATAGACTTGCGTATGTTGAACCAGCCTTGCATCCCTGGGATGAAGCCTACTTGATCATGGTGGATAAGCTTTTCGATATGCTCTTGGATTTGATTTGCCAGTATTTTATTGAAGACTTTTGCATCAATGTTCATCATGGATATTGGCCTGTAGTTTTCTTTTTTAGTTGTGTCTCTGCCAGATTTTGGTATCAGGATGATGTTGGTCTCATAGAAAGTTAGGAAGGATTCCCGTTTTTTGTATTGTTGGGAATAGTTTCAACAGGAATGGTACCAACTCCTCTATGTATGTCTGGTAGAATTCAGCTGTGAACCCGTCTGGACCTGGACTTTTCTTCATCAGTAGGCTATTAATTGCTGCCTCAACTTCAGACCTTCTTACTGGTCTATTAAGGGTTTCAACTTCTTCTTGGCTTAGTCTTGGGAGTATGCAAGTGTCCAAGAATTTATCCATTTCTTCCAGCTTTACTGGTTTATGTGCATAGAGTTGTTTGCAGTAATCTCTGATAGTAGTTTTTATTTCTGTGGAATTAGCGATGATCCCCTTTTATCATTTTTTTATTGCATCTATTCGATTCTTCTCTCTTTTCTTTTCTATTAGTCTAGCTAGCAGTCTATTTTGTTGATCTTTTCAAAAAACCAGCTCCTGGATTTATTGATTTCTTGGAGGGTTTTTATGTCTCTATCTCCTTCAGTTCTGCTCTGATCTTAGTTATTTCTTGTCTTCTGCTTGCTTTTGAGTTTTTTTGACCTTGATTCTCTAGCTCTTTCAATTTTGATGATAGGGTGTCAATTCTAGATCTTTCCTTGTTTCTCATATGGGCATTTATTGCTATAAATTTCCATCTAGACACTGCTTTAAATGTGTCCCAGAGATTCTGGTACCTTGTGTCTTCATTCTCATTGGTTTTGAAGAACATTTCTATTTCTGCCTTCATTTCATTGTTTATCCATTCGTCATTCAGGAGCAAGTTGTTCCGTTTCCATGTGATTATGCAGTTTTGAGTGCTTTTCTTAATCCTGAGTTCTAATTTGATTGCACTGTGGTGTGAGAGACTGTTAAAATTTCTGTTCTTTTGCATTTGCTGAATGAGTGATTTACTTCCAATTATATGGTCAATTTTAGAGTAAGTGTGATGTGGTGCTGAGAAGAATGTGTATTCTGTGGATCTGGTGTGGAGTGTCCTGTAAATGTCTGTTAGGTCCACTTGGTCCTAATCTGCATCCAAGTCCTAGATATCCTTGTTGGCTTTCTGTGTCTCGTTGATCTGTTCAATATTGTCAGTGGAGTGTTAAAGTCTTCCACTATTATTGTGCGGGAGTCTAAGTCTCTTTGCAGGTCTCTAAGAACTTGCTTTATGTATCTGGGTGCTCCTGCATTGGGTGTGTATATATTTAGGATAGTTAGCTCTTCTTGTTGCATTGATCCTTTTACCATTATGTAATGCCTTTCTTTGTTTCTTTTGATCTTTGTTGGTTTAAAGTCTGTTTTATTAGAGACTAGGATTGCTACCCCTACTTTTTTTTGCTCTCCATTTACTGGGTAAATCTTCTTCCATCCCTTTATTTTGAGTCTATGTGAGTCTTTGGATGTGAGATGGGTCACCTGTATATAGCACACTGATGGGTCTTAACTTTTTATCCAGTTTGCCAGTCTGTGTCTTTTGATTGGGCATTTAGGCCATTTACATTCAATGTTAATATTGTTATATTTGAATTTGATCCTGCCATTTTGTTCCTGGCTGGTTGTTTTGCCTGTTAGTTGATGTGGTTCTTCATTGTGTCGTTGTTCTTTACCATTTAGCACATTTTTGCAGTGGCTGGTACTGGCTGTTCCTTTCCCTGTTTAGTACTTCCTTCAGTAGTTCTGTAAGGCAGGTCTTGTAGTGACAAAATCTCTCAGCAATTGCTTGTCTGTAAAGGATTTTATTTCTCCTTCACTTATGAGGCTTAGTTTGGCTGGATATGAAATTCTAGGTTGCAAGTTTTTTTTTTTAAGGATGTTGAATATTGGCCCCCCACCCCCTTCTAGCTTGCACGGTTTCTGCTGAGAGATCCACTGTGAGTCTGATGGTCTTTCCTTTGTGGGGGACTCGACCTTTCTCTCTGGCTGCCCTTAGCATTTTTTCCTTCATTTCAACTCTGGTGAATCTGACAATTACGTGCCTTGGGGTTGCTCTTCTTGAGGAATATCTTTGTGGTGTTGTTGTCTGTATTTCCTGGATTTGAATGTTGGCCTGCCTTGTTAGGTTGGGAAAGTTTCCTTGGATAATATCTTGAAGAGTGTTTTCCAACTTGGATTCATTCTCCCCCGTCACATTCATGCCAATCAAGTGTAGATTAGGTTATTTCACCTAATCCCATAGTTCTTAGAGGCTTTGTTCATTTCTTTCCAGTCTTTTTTCTCTAATCTTTCCTTTGTTTTATTTCATTGATTTGATCTTGTATCTCTGATATCCTTTCTTCTGCCTGATTGATTCGGCTGCTGAAATTTGTGTATGCCTGGCAAAGTTCTTGTGCTGTGTTTTTCAGCTCCATCAAGTTGTTTATGTTCACCCCTAAGCTGGTTATTCTAGTTACCATTTCGTCTAACCTTTTTTCAAAGTTCTTAGTTTCTTTGCATTGGGTTAGAACATGGTGTTTCAACTCAGAGAAGTTTGTTATTACCCACCTTCTGAAGCCTGCTTCTGTCAATTCGTCAGATTCATTTTTTTTTGTTGTTGTTGTTGTTCCCTTGATGGTGAGGAGTTGTGATCCCTGGGAGGAGAGGAGGTGTTCTGTTCTTTGGTGGTTTCATCCTTTTTGTGCTGGTTTTTTCCGTCTTCATGGATTTATCTCCCTTTGATCTTCGAAGTTGGTGATTTCAGGAGGAGTCTCTGGACGTTTTTTCTGTTGAGGCTGGAGCTGTATGTTTTTTGGCCTGTAGAGAGCATTGCTGGGCTCCCGGGTTCAAGTCAGGTTGCTGGGTAGGTGGTGCTTCCCTGGGGTTTGTTTGCAGGTGAGAGTGGTCCTGCCTTCCCAATGGCGTCTCTCCAGAGCTCTATCTGCCTGGGTGGGGTCAAGTTGATGTATTCGCTGCCACGCCCTCTGGCACGCGGGCTTCCATTTGAGCCCTGTCGGCGGGGGGGGCGGCCTACCAGGCCTTATGGTCTGCTTCCCTGCTCTCAGTGCTGCCTCCCTCTGTGGGACAGTGGGTCCCGCTGGCGCTGGTCCAAACTCAGGTCCACCCAGGTCCGTGTGACAACTTGCCGCGGCCGACTGGGGCCGCTGCTCAGATGTGCATCACTGCCCATGGCGCCCCACAGTCTGGCAGGGCTCTCATGGACTGTGGGTGGTAGGAGGGCTGAGGTAAGCACAGGATCTGAAACAAAGCACCCAGGGGGTTAAGCT
Source organism: Callithrix jacchus (assembly GCF_049354715.1). Taxonomy (NCBI): domain Eukaryota; kingdom Metazoa; phylum Chordata; class Mammalia; order Primates; family Cebidae; genus Callithrix; species Callithrix jacchus. Next base: position 79,612,887 of record NC_133518.1, read on the forward strand.
CCCCGACCCTCCGAACCGGCTGCACGTTTCCGGTGGGGACGCACCCCCACTCCCCGTCCTGATTTGCCCCCCTAGGCGGCTATCGCCCTGCGGCATCTTCCCTGGGCTATTTTCCGTGCCCCGTCGGTCCCCCTGAAATGCACCCTGCACCTCATTTGGAATCGTGAAGTCCCCTACCCTCTGTGTCTCATTCGCCGGGAGCTGCATCCCAGTGTAGCCTTCCCACGGCCATCTCGGTGCCCCCAACTTGTAAGCTATATTCCTAGGCATTTTAGTCTCTTGATAGCAACTGTCAATGGCAGTTCATTCACAATTTGGCTCTCTGCTTGTCTAGTGTTGGTGAATAAGAACGCTTGTGAGTTTTGCACACTGATTTTGTATTCTGACACTTTGCTAAAATAGTTTATCAGCTTAAGGAGCTTTTGGGCTCAGATAAGCGAGTCTTCTAAATATAGAACCAGGTCATCTGCAAACAGAGACAATTTCACTTCCTCTCGTCCTATTTAAATGCCCTTTATTTCTTTCTCTTGCCTGATTGCCCCAGCCAGAACTTCCAATACTATGTTGCTCCACATACTGTTCTTTATAGTGTATAACTACTGAGTGAAAAAGTGTTTCTACCTGCTGCATAAAATGATACAAAATCTACATCTGGATTTATGTACATAGGTACAAAATTAATTCGGTAAATAGAAGAAATTATATTTTATATTATTGATATTACATTACATATAATTATAATATTTATTGGGGAACTAGACAGATCGGATACAAAGCTATAGAAAGGCTTCTCACCATACACCTTTCTTCACTTTCTAGTGTTCCAGGTTCGTGAATATCTTGTCCCTTTGAAATACAAAATTACCTGAGAATAAATTCAACCAAAGAAAGATGTACAAAGCCATTCTGTAAAGAAGAAACGAACTGTAATAAATTTTTCAATACATTACTATATGGAAATACTACTTTTGTGCACTGGAGGACTACATAAACACCATAAAGATAGCAATAATTCCCAATCAATACAAAGATTCAGGACAATTCCAAACGTGATTCGGAAGATTCAAAATCATAACAATATTAGTTCTCCTCAAATTTATCTGCGTAATCAGTATAGTTTTTAACAACAGAAGTTCTGCAGAACTGAACAAGCTGATTCACGAAGGGCCAGGAATAGCCAAGACACTCAGAAAAGGAAAGAATAAAGAGGAGAGACCTGCTGCGTCAGGTATCAGGACTCATTATGGAGTTAAACAAGTTAAAATACTGATGTTTTATGACAATCGTGGAAACTGCCTTAAAGTGGTGATTGTTCGGAAAGTCGGTTTAATTTAGATACTAACAATATTGAGGTTATGAAACACCGGAGCAAGTTCTAGAACCAAAACTCAAGAAATACAATGACAGTCGGGTATAATGGCTCACACCTGTAACCCCAGCACTTTGGGAGGCCAAGGTGGGCAAATCATTTGAGCCCAGGAATTCAAGACCAGCCTGGGCAACATGGCAAAACCCCTTCTTCACAAAATGAACAAAAAAAGATTAGTCAGGCATACAGAGGTGCACACCTGTAGTCCCAGCCACCCAGGAGGCTGAGGTGGGAAGATGACCTGAGCCCAGGAGGTGGAGGCTGCCACGAGCCGCGATCATGCTACCGCACTACAGCCCGGAAAACAGTGAGACCCTGTCTCCAAACAAACAAACAAACAAACAAACAAAGAAACGCAATGACAGAACTTCCTTAATTGCTTATAACTTACCAGTATTTATTTTAAACTCTAAGAGTAAGACACGAAATGACTAATCCATAATTTATCACTATCTATTCCATAATACTTAAAAAACACACACACACACATTAAAGAAATATTAAATTTTGCCTTGTTGAATTCAGTAGCACTTCCATATCGTGACTTTAGATATGAGAAGTCAAATTCTGCCTTCACAAATGCCCATAGTCATGTTAAAAGCTTTATTTGCACAAAGTTGTATTTTATTTAAGCTGAAATGGAACTTTCTTTGGAAAGAACCAATGGTCTCCTCTTGCCTGAAGGAGTCAAAGATGGCAGCAACCTTGGGAGTACCATAGAGATTTTCAGCCCATTGGTTTTTAAAATACAGTCTTCAAATCTACATTTTACAGGAAAAGAGGCACTGAGAGGGAGGGAAGGAGAGGGACAGGGTAAGATAGAAAGAAACCGAGAAACATTGAGAAATTCTTCCCCAAGAGGTAAAATTTCTCCTAAATTCCTTAGGCATGCTCTAAGGGGCAAAGTCAAAAATCTTTTATAGGATATTAATACTTGTCAGCCAGAGTATGTCAGAACATGTCAAACAGCAATAGAGTTAATCAGACAGTCTCACCTGGGTGGCTACAAGATAGATCAGCTCCCCGAGGGTTGGTAAAAGGCACTGTTTTAATTTGCTGTTCCTGAAGTTTTCCCTAATTAATTCAGTTAAGAGAACAATTGCCTGCAAAGAGAAAAAAGTAAATTGTTAAAAGCAAGATACTCTGTAAAAGTCACCATTTTTAAGAACTATTTTCCAAGTTATTTTCAAAATATGGGCCTTATATTCTTGAAGAAAAATACAGTAACTCTCCCAGATGAAGCTTAGAAATATATCCAGCAAGATAAACGCATACAGCCCTTTTCAGTTTATAAAATGCACCCCAGGCTGGAGTGCACTGGCATAATCTTGGTTCACTACAACCTCTGCCTCTTGTGTTCAAGAGATTCTTGTGCCTCAACCTCCTGAGTAGCTGGGATTACAGGTGCATGCCACCAAGTCTGGCTAATTTTGGTATTTTTAGTAGAGGCGGGGTTTTGCCGTGTTTACCAAGCAGATCTCAAACTCCCAGCCTCAAGTGATGCACCCAACTCGATGTCCAGAAGTCCTGGGATTACAGGAGTGAGCCAGTGCACCTGCCCCATTCTTCAGTCTATAAAACACTTTCACTGTATCACTGATCCTGAGAGGCAATGCTGCCCTATCTGTAAAGAGTAAACAGAGGCTGAGAGGGGTTCCAGCAACTGGCCCCAAGCCATCCAGTTCCCTTGGACAGCCAGGATCTGAAAACAAATGTTACCATGCCAGCTCCCTGGTATGCTCCAGTACACCGCAGTCTGAAAAGTTCTTAGATTGCATTAAACTATTATGTGATTCCTTAAGAAATCAGAGACTGGGAATGTTATGCCCAAGGGGTAATATAATGCAGGCTGCCACTTGGCAGCATGTCTTATCAGATCTAGTTAATTTCCTAGGAGTCACACTAAGAAAATCACATAGACTCACTGCCAGAGTACATACACCAGAACACAAGCTAATCAAATCATAGTGGAGCCACAATTAGACAGAATGGTTTCAGAATAACACATATGGAATGGCTCCATTCTGACAAGGAAAAAAAAAGGGTATGAAATAGTGTAGAAACACTCATCTCATTGTGACTCAGACTGTCTCATCAAGAGGGCCCCTGACCCCCATGTATCCTGACTAGGAGACACCTCCCACTAAGGGCTGGCAGACACCTCATACAGGAGAGCTCTGGCTGGCATCTGGCAGGTGCCCCTCTGGAATGAAGCTTCCAGAGGAAGAAACAGGCAGCAATCCTTGCTGTTCTGCAGCCTCCACCTAGGCAAAAGGGACTGGAGTGGACCTTTAGCAAACTCCAGCAGCCCTGCAGCAGAGAAGCCTGTTAGAAGGAAAACTAACAAACAGAAAGGAATAGTATTAACATCAACAAAAAGGACGTCCACTCAGAGTCCCCACCCGAAGGGCACTGACTTCAAAGACCAAAGGTAGACAAATCCACAAAGATGGGGAGAAACCAGTGCAAAAAGGCTGAAAATTCCAAAAACCAGAACACCTCTTCTCTTCCAAAGGATCACAACTCCTCACTAGCAAGGGAACAAAACTGGAAGAAGAATGAGTTTGACAAATTGACAGAAGTAGGCTTCAGAAGGTGGGTAATAACAAACTCCGCCAAGCTAAAGGAGCATGTTACAATGCAATGCAAGGAAGCTAAGAACCTTGAAAAAGGTTAGAGGAATTGTGAACTAGAAACACCAGTTTAGAGAAGAACATAAATGACCTGATGGAGCTGAAAAACACAGCATCAGAACTTCATGAAGCATACACAAGTATCAATAGCCAAATTGATCAAGCAAAAGAAAGAATATCAGAGAATGAAGATCAACTCAATGAAATCAAGTGAAAAGACAAGGTTAGAAAAAAAAGGGTGAAAAGAAACGGAACAAAGCCTCCAAAAAATATGGGACTATGTGAAAAGATCAAATCTACATTTGACTGGTGTACCTGAAAGTGAAAGAGAGAATAGAACCAAGTTGGAAAACACTCTCCAGGGTATTATCCAAGAGAAATTCCACAACCTAGCAAGATAGGTCAACATTCAAATTCAGGAAATAAAGAGAACATCATAAAGATACTCCTTGAGGAGAGCAACCCCAAGACACAATTGTCAGATTCACCAAGGTTGAAATGCAGGAAAAAAATGTTAAGGGCAGCCAGAGAGAAAGGTCAGGTTACCCACAAACAGAAGCCCATCAGACTAACGGCAGATCTCTCAGCAGAAACCCTACCAGCAAGAAGAATGGGGGCCAATATTCAACAGTCTTAAAGAAAAGAATTTTCAACCCAGAACTCCATATCCAGCTAAACACAGCTTCATATGCAAAGGAGAAATAAAATCTTTTCCAGACAAGCAAATGCTGAGAGACTTTGTCACCACCAAGCCTGCCTTACAAGAGATCCTAAGGGAAGCACTAAACATGGAAAGGAACAACCAGTACCAGCCACTGCAAAAACGTACCAAATCGAAAAGACCATTGACACTATGCAGAAACTGCATCAACTAACAGGCAAAATAACCAGCTAGCATCATAATGACAGGATCAAATTCATACCTAACAATATTAACCTCAAATATAAATGGGCTAAAGGCTCCATTTAAAAGGGACAGACTGTCAAATTATATAGTCAAGACCCATCAGTGTACTGTATTCAGGAGACCCATTTCACGTGCAAAGACACAGATAGGCTCAAAATAAAGGGATAGAGAAAGATTTACCAAGCAAATGAAAGCAAAAAAAAAAGGCAGAGGTTGCAATCCTAGGCAAAGAAGGGCATTACCTAATGGTAAAGGGATCAATGCAACAAGAAGAGCTAACAATCCTAAATATACATGCACCTAATACAGAAGCATCCAGATCCATAAAGCAAGTTCTTAGAGACCTACAAAGAGACTTAGACTCCCACACAATAATAGTGGGAGACGTTAACACCCCACTGTCAATATTAGACAGATCAATGAGACAGAAAACTAACAAGGATATCCAGGACTTGAACTCGGCTCTGGACCAAGGGAGCCTACAGAACATCTACAGAACTCTCCACCCCAAATGAACAGAATATACATTTTTCTCAGCACCACACCACGCTTATTCTAAAACTGACCGTGCAACAGGAAGAAAAACACTCCTCGGCAAATGTAAAAGAACGAAAATCCTAACACACAGTCTCTCAGACCACACTGCAACCAAATTAGAACTCAGGATGAAGAAACTCACTCAAAACTGCACAGCTACATGGAAACTGAACAACCTGCAACAGGAAGAAAAACACTCCTCGGCAAATGTAAAAGAACAAAAATCATAACACACAGTCTCTCAGACCACACTGCAATCAAATGAGAACTCAGGATGAAGAAACTCACTCAAAACTGCACAGCTACATGGAAACTGAACAACCTGCAACAGGAAGAAAAACACTCCTCGGCAAATGTAAAAGAAGGAAAATCATAACACAGTCTCTCAGACCACACTGCAATCAAATGAGAACTCAAGATGAAGAAACTCACTCAAAACTGCACAGCTACATGGAAACTGAACAACCTGCTCCTGAAAGACTATTGGGTAAATCACAAAGTTAAAACCTAAATAAAGATATTCTTTCAAACCAATAAAGACAAAGATACAATGCATCAGAATCTCTGGGACACAGCTAAAGCAGTGTTTAGAGGGAAATTTATAGCACTAAATGCCCACAAAAGAAAGCAGGAAAGATCTAAAATCAACACCCCAACATCACAATTAAAAGAACTAGAGAAGCAAGAAGAAACAAATTCAAAAGCTAGCAGAAGACAAGAAATAACTAAGATCAGAGCAGAACTAAAAAAGATAAAGAGACACCAAAAAACACTTCAAAAAAATCTATCAATCCAGGAGGTGTTTTTTGAAAAGATCAACATAATAGATAAACCACCAGCCAGACTAATAAAGAAAAGATAAAACCAAATAGACAAATAAAAAATGATAAAGAGGAGATCACCACTGATCCCACAGAAATACAAACCACCATCAGAGAATACTGTAAACACCTCTACACAAATAAACTAGAAAATCTAGAAGGAATGGATAAATTCATGGACACATACACCCTCCCAAGACTAAATCAGGTAGAAGTCAAATCCCTGAATAGACCAATAACAAGGTCTGAAACTGAGGCAGTAATTAATAGCCTACCAACTTAAAAAAGTCCCGGACCAGACAGATTCAGAGACGAATTCTACCAAAGGTACAAAGAGGAGCTGGTACCATTCCTGCTGAAACTATTCCAAACAACAGAAAAAGAGGTACTCCTCCCTAACTCATTTTATGAGGCCTAACTCATTTTATCATCCTGATACCAAAACCTGGCAGAGACACAGGAGAAAAGAAAAATTTCAGGCCAATATGGACACCGATGGAAAATCCTCAATAAAATGCTGGCAAACCAAATCCAGTAGCATATCAAAAACCGTATCCACTTCAATCAAGTCGGCTTCATCCCTGGGATGCAAGGCTGGTTCAACATACACAAATCAATAAACATAATCGATCACATAAACAGAACCAGTGACAAAAACCACCTGGTTATCTCAATAGATGCAGAAAACACCTTTGACAAAATTTAACAGCCCTTCATGCTAAAAACTCTGAATAAATTAGGTATTGATGGAACATATCTCAAAATAGTAAGAGCTATTTATGACAAACTCAACAGCCAATATCATAATGAATGGGCAAAAGCTGGAAGCATTCCCTTTGAAAACCAGCACAAGACAAGGATGCCCTCTCTCACCACTCCCATTCAACATAGTATTGGAAGTTCTGCCCAGGGTAATTAGGCAAGAGAAAGAAATAAAAGGTATCCAATTAGGAAAAGAGGAATTCAAATTGTCTCTGCAGATGATATGACTGTATATTTTGAAAACCCCATCTTCTCAGCCCAAAATCTCCCTAAGCTAATAAGCAACTTCAGCAAACTCTCAGGATATAAAATCAATGTGCAAAAATCACAAGCTTTCCTATACACCAATAATAGACAGAGAGCCAAATCATGAGTCAACTCCCATTCACAATTGCTACAAAAAGAATAATATGCTTAGGACTACAACTTACCAGGGATGTGAAGGACCTCTTCAAGGAGAACTACAAACCACTGCTCAAGGAAATAAGAGAAGATACAAACAGATGGAAAAACATTCCATGCTCATGGTTAGGAAGAATCAATATCATGAAAATGGCCATACTGCCTAAAGTAATTTATAGATTCAACACTATCCCCATCAAGCTACCACTGACTTTCTTCACAGAATTGGAAAAACTACTTTCAATTTCATGTGAACCAAAAAAACAGCCTGCATAGCCAAGACAATCCTAAGCAAAAGGAACAAAGCTGGAGGCATCATGCTACCTGACTTCAAAGTATACTACAAGGCTATAGTAACCAAAACAGCATGGTACTGGTACCAAAACAGACATATAGACCAACAGAACAGAACAGAGGCCTCAGAAATAACACCACACATCTACAACCATCTGATCTTTGAGAAACCTGACAAAAACAAGCAATGGGGAAAGGATTCCCTATTTAATAAATGATGGTAGGAAAACTGGCTAGCCATATGCAGAAAGCTGAAACTGAATCCCTTCCTTACACCTTATACAAAAATTAACTTGAGATGGAATAAAGACTTAAACATAAGACCTAAAACCATAAAAACCGTAGAAGAAAACCTAAGCAATACCATTCAGGACATAGGCATGGGCAAAGATTTCATGACTAAACCACCAAAAACAATGGCAACAAAAGCCAAAATAGACAAATGGGACCTAATCAAACTAAAGAGCTTCGGCACAACAAAAGAAACCATCATCAGAGTGAACAGACAACCTACAGAATGGGAGAAAATGTTTGCAATCCACCCATCTAACAAAGGGCTAATATCCAGAATCTACAAAGAACTTAAACAAATTTACAAGAAAAAAAAAAACATCTAAAAGTGGGTGAAGGATGTGAACAGACACTTCTGAAAAGAAGACATTTATGCAGCCAACAAACATCATTACTAGTCATTAGAGAAATGCAAATCAAAACCACATTGAGATACCATCTCACATCAGTTAGAATGGTGATCATTAAAAAGTCAGGAAACACTTTGGGAGGCCAAGGCGGGTGGATCATGAGGTCAAGAGATCGAGACCATCCTGGTCAACATGGTGAAACCCCGTCTCTACTAAAAATACAAAAATTAGCTGGGCATGGTGGCGCGTGCCTGTAATCCCAGCTACTCAGGAGGCTGAGGCAGGAGAATTGCCTGAACCCAGGAGGTGGAGGTTGCAGTGAGCCGAGATCGCGCCATTGCACTCCAGCCTGGGTAACAAGAGAGAAACTCCGTCTCAAAAAAAAAAAAAGTCAGGAAACAACAGATGCTGGAGAGGATGTGGAGAAATAGATATGCTTTTACACAGTTGGTGGGAGTGTAAATTAGTTCAACCATTGTGGAAGACAGTGTGGTGATTATTCAAGGATCCAGAACTAGAAATACCAGTCGACCCAGCAATCCCATTACTGGATATATACCCAAAGGACTATAAATCATTCTACTATAAAGACACAGGCACATGTATGTTTACTGAGGCACTGTTCACATTAGCAAAGGCTTGGTGGAACCAACACCCAAATGCCCATCAATGACAGACTGGATAAAGACAATGTGGCATATATACACCATGGAATACTATGCAGCCATAAAAAAGATGGGTTCCTGTCCTTTGCACAGACATGGATGAAGCTGGAAACCATCATTCTCAGCAAACACAGGAACAGAAAACTGAACACTACCTGTTCTCACTCATAAGTGGGAGTTGAACAATGAAAACACACGGACACAGAGAGGGGAATATCACACACCAGCGCCTGTCAGGGGGTGGGGTCTAGGGGAGGGATAGCACTAGGAGAAATACCTAATGTAGATGATGGGTTGACGGGTGCAGCAAACCACCATGGCACATGTATACCCATGTAACAAACCTGCACATTCTGTACATGTATTCCATAACTTAAAGTATAATTTAGAAAAAAAAACTAAGAGTAAGTGCTTAAAAACTTCAAAGCAATTTGACAATTACACAACATCCAACGATGCAATCACTGGTCTCGTTTTGCACATAAGAATATGGAAAAGCTGGTGATGCAGGTGGGATAGCTGCACAACAGTCATGTGCTGTAGGAGCACTGGTCAATGTGGTATTTAACAGCTTTACTCAAGTATAACTTACATGAAATAAACACATCTATTGAAAGAGTGCAATCAGACACATCTGTTGTATGTATACACTGAAATTATCACTACAATCAGGATAGCAAAAACCCTCCAGTGTTTCCTCCATGTCCCTTTTAATCCCTCTTTCCTACTTCTTTTCTCTCCTCCCCAGAAAGCCATCAATTTACTGTCATTAGTATGTATTTTCTAAATTTTATGTATATTAGATCATATACTATATATTCCTTTTTGTCTGGTTTCTTTCACTCGGCATAATGCATTTGACATTCATCCATCTTGCTGCATGTATTAATAACTCATTCCTTTCTGGTATTTTTCTTTTTTGTTTGTTTGTTTGTTTTGAGACAGAGTCTCACTCTGTCGCCCAGGCTGGAGTGCAGTGGTGCGATCTCAACTCACTGCAACCTCTGCCTCCTGGGTTCAAGTCATTCTCCTGCCTCAACCTGAGTAGCCAGGATTACAGGTATGGATCAACTCCTCAAAAAATGCAAACAATCACACTTCACCCAATACAAAACAGATAATCACTTGCAAATGACATGACTGTCAACACAGAAAGTCCCAAGGAGTCCAAAGAAAAAAACCAGAACTAATAAGTGAGTTCAGCCAGGTCACAGGATACAATGTGAACCTTCAAAAATCAACTGTACTTCCACAGATTAGCAATGAACACATGGAAACTGAAATTTAAAACACCATTTACAATCCCCCCGCAAAAAAAAATAATCCTCAGGTATACATCTGAAAAAACACATACAGGATTTGTATGCTGAAACCACACAATGCTATTTAAAGAAATCAAAGAACAGCTAAATAAATGCAGTAATAGACTACGTTCACAGAGAGAAGACTCTACATAGTGGAAAACGTCAATTCTCCCCGTGTTAATGAACAGTTTTAACTGAATTTCTATCAAAATCCTGAAACAATTCTTTATATATATCAAAATTATTCTAAAATTTATAGGGAAAGGCAAAAGAATCAGAACAGCCAAAATAATTTTGAAAAAGGAAGAAAATGTGAACCGGGCACAGTGGCTCAGGCCTGTAATACAACACCTGGAGAGGCCGAAATGAGAGGATGGCTTGAGCTCAGGAGTCTGAGACAAGCCTGGACAACACAGCAAGACCCCATGTCTACAAAAATAATTTAAAAAAAGAATGAGCCAGACATGGTGGTGCATGCTTATAGTCCCAAGTAGTCAAGAGACTGAGGTGGGAGAATTGCGTCAGCCCCGAAGTTGAAGGCTGCAGTGAGCTACGATCATGTCACTGCACTCCAGCCTAGGGAACAGAGTGAGACCCCCATCCAAAAAGGGAAAAAAGAAGAAAAAATGGTTGCAATGACTCTACCTGGTTTCAAGACTCATATAGATACAGTAATGAAGACTGACATTGATAGAGTTTGGACGTTCATCCCCTCCAAATCTCACATTGAACTCTAATCCCCAGTGTTAGATGTGGGGCCTTGTGGCAGGTATTTGTATGATGGGACAGACCCCTCATGAATGGCTTAACGCCATTCTTGTGGGACTGAGCTGAGTTCTCGCTCTTAGTCCTCTGGAGATCTGGCTGTGAAAGAGAATCAGGCACCTCCCTCCCCTCTCTTTCCTTCTCTCTCACCATGTGACAGCTACTCCCCTTCACCTTCTGCCATGAGTGGAAGTGGCCTGAGCCCCACCAGAAGCACATTCTGGCCCCATGCTTCTTCTATAACCTGCAAAATCGTCAGCCAAATAAACCTCTTTTCTTTATAAATTATCTTTCCTCAGGTATTCCTATATAACAAAGTGAAACAGGCTAATACAGGCATTACTAGTGAAACAGGTACAGAGATAGATGGAACCAAGCAGAATTCAGAAGTATCTCCACACAAGAATGGCCTCTCACAAAAGTGCGAAGGAGAAATGGAGAAAAGTCGACCTTTTCAACAAACAGTGCTGAAGCAATCGGGCATCCAGAGGAAAGCAAAAACTGAACCCTGACCTAAGTCTGGCCCTTGACACAAAAAAATCACCTCAAAATTGGATCATAGTTAAATATAAAACACAGGGTAACGTCTTTTTAACCTAACACTAGGTTAAAAAGCACAGAGACATTGTTCCAAACTGGACATGCAGCTGGCAGATCAGCATGGAAAAAGATGTTCAGCATTGCCTGCAACTAGGGAAATGTCAATTAAAACAAAGTAAGTTATCACTAACACTCCTCAGAACGGTCAAAATAAAAACCGGTGGCAATGCCAAAAGCTGCCGAGGATGATGAGAAACACAATCACTCACACGTTGCTGGTGAGAATACAAAACAGTATTTGGCAGTTTTTCTTAAAAACAGCAACAATTAAACCTGCAAGTACCACAGAACCCGCTACTGCACTCCTGAGCACTTACCCAAGAGAAAGGAAGACTTCTGTCCACACAAACATCGGTAAATGGACGTTTACAGCAGTTTTATTTGTAACTGTCAAAGCTGGAAATGACCCCGATATCTTTCAATGGTTATGTGGTTCAATAAACTGTGATTCAGCCACGCCACAGCACAGCAATAAAAATGAACAAACAACAGATACATCCAACATCCTAGATGAATCCCCAGAAAATCATACCAAATGTGACTATTTACACAGCATCCTCAAAATGACAAAAATACAGAAATGGAAAACAGATTGGCTCGGGGGTGGAGGCAGCAGGGGCAGCAGGGGCAGCAGAGCGAGACGCAAGGACCACAACAAGCTCACAGGAGGGTCCTTGCAGTGCTGAAGCTGTTCTTCCCCTTCACTGAATATTCTGGTGGTATATCTTGTACTACACTTTTGTAAGATGCAACCTTTGGGGAAAATGGGATGAAGTATATGCAGGATCTCTCTGTATTATTTCTTACAGAGAGAAATTATTATTATTCTGTATTATTTCTTACATAGTTTGAATATCTGTCATCCCCCCCCATCTCATGTTGAAATTTGATCCCCAATGTTGGATCACAACTGGGGATCCACAATTACCTCAAAATAAAAAGTTTAATTTAAAAAGCTGTCAACCTCATATCAAATTCAAAACTCATATCTGGCTTTCTGCTTCACAAAGTTAGTGGCAGGGATTTATAGCATTTCTCCATTTTAAAATCCACTGATATTTTGTGTCAGTAAGCGTCACTGGAAATTTAGAACATTTTAATGCTACAGACCCTTAAGTGATAAAACTGTCTGGACTGCCTCCAGCATAATAGAAATTGCTTTGGAACTCAGTGTCTTGTAAATAGACACACATCATATAATGTATTCCAGTAATGCCACAGCAACCTCACATCTCACTTGCAAAAGTTCACTTTGGGTAGCATTAAAAAGTACTCAACAGATAACAGTTCCCTCAAGGTTATTTATATAGATTTTCCATTTGTGGTATTAAAAATTTAAAGAAATGCTAATAACGAAAAGAAAAATATAAGCATAAGCAACAAATATAACACATAAATGACAAACACCAGGGGGAAAAAATGTACCTGCTGACCTAGGTACAGTGGCAGTTGAAAATGCCAATACTGAATGAACAAGGAAGGTAAAATAGATTTAGTTCTTCAAACTCAGAAATTCAAGGAATATGTGGGTATGATTCTTATGCATGTTTTCTTCTAGACTTTAAGAATCCTCCTAGCCTTCTAACATTGAAATTACTGTTAAAAAAATCCTAACATTGAGGCCAGGTGTGGTGGCTCATACCTGCAATTCCAACACTTTGGGAGGCCGAGGCGGGTGGATCACCTGAGGTCAGGAGTTCAAAGCCAGCCTGGCCAACATGGTGAGACCCTGTCTCTACTAAAAATATAAAAGTCACCCAGGTATGGTGGTGCACAACTGTAGTCCCAGCTACTCAGGGGGCTGAGACAGGAGAATCACTTGAACCTCGGGGCAGGGGTTGCAGCGAGCCAAGATTGCACCACTGCACTCCAGCCTGGGCGACAGAGTGAGACTCCATCTCAAAATACAAACAAACAAACAACCACCATTGAAACTAAAAGATAAAAATAGGATATTCAAGTATCACGCTATTATCGTGTGCATTTTTAGAAAACCATGCATGAAGGAAAATGGGCAGTTTTAGGTCTTATTTCTAATATTATGCTTTGAGGCACATCTACACGATCACTGGTTCTATTAACCTAATGGAGACTATTCTTGGGCAGCCACCGGCATGATGGGTTGGCTGAATACTGTAGACAGTGATTTAAGACCGTGCTGCCATTTCCCAAACTACTTATTTGAAATCAAAACCTATTTTATAACAAATATGACTGGGTGGAGCCAGGCCTTGTTGGCTTTATCTGAAGTCATCTGATAGATACGAAAAGGTCAAATGTGCTACAATCTTGTATACCCAGGACTGAGTCTCTTAGGTCAAAGATTGGAAGATGATGAAAGAGAAAACGAATTCCGATAAACGTGGAAGTTCTGCGGTTCCGCAAGTATTATTCTGATACTTGCAAAGATATAATGTGCTTGCTCTTGTCTCTCAAAATATGGTTGTTAGATGTCCATGTTAGTGGATACACAATTAACAACAGCTGTAAGAAGAGACGGAATTAAGCTCCAGATTTAGAAACTATCAGGCATTTCCTATTATGATCAGTGTTTTACTAGGCCGAAGGGACATGTAAAAACCCTACTTAACTACTTCCAATGGGAAATACAGTAGAAACTACACCAACAACACAATTTTTTAAATAATCCAGTGTTTCTTCCCTAAACCCTGAAATAAGGGGCATTCCACAATCCCAAACGAAGAGGGAATTCTATTCTAGAACACGCTGCCCTTTGTTCTAAGTGGTTTCTCAGAACAGTACTTTCCACGTTCCAGACACAGCGAGGGCACAGAAAGTCACACTGTAAACCTCATAATCCCCCCGCCTTTTAAATCCATGTTCTATTTTATTTGTATTAAATCTTAGATTCCTTTGGATGCTGCATATTTGATTAAGCCTTGGCAAGTAAAATCACATCTGTCGGCTTGAAACTTCAAACTCTCAGTTTCACAACGTTGGTTAAAAAAGAAAATGGACATGCTGGATACGTAAGGGAAGGCCGGTAACGCCACGGGGAACAGATGATGAAACTGAAGAGAAAACAGCTCTGAAAGAAAGAAAAAAAAAAAAACCTAAAAAACAACTAAACAAAACAGAACTGAAAGAGAATAAAGTTCTGTTCTGCGTTTAGTAACTCTGAAAACGTCCTGGCAAGGCTGTCTATAAGAAGATCTCTTTGGTGACGTCTGGACCATAATCGAAGTTGTAACATTATCTCTAATTCTCTTCATGTTAATTGGCTAAATGCATTCAAACTGGCATCTGTAATTGGCATCTGACTCCTAAAACTAAATCAGCGAGAAGCAAGGGCCGCTGTCTTGTCACTTCCCTGCCGAGGCCTAAACGTAAACAAACAACCTGTAACTGGGAGATGCCTTCTCTTAAACATAATGAACTGTCAGGAAAGGCGAGTGGAATGCGTGAGTGGATTTCTCACACAGTCTTTCAGTCATTTAAAAAGTTTGGAGACACTAGGTACACAAACTTTATAAACTTGCTGGATTTTTTTAATTAGATGTCAACAAATGTCAGCCACAAAAGAAATTTGCCATTTTTTGGTCACCAGTCATCCAGTCCCTCTTCCCAACACCACTCAATTTCCTTTTGAGGAAATGTCTTTCCTGCACTGTGCCTGGTCTGTAGAAATGACAAATCAGACATTCTCCTCTTCAAACACAAAACCTGAAGAAGTCCCCGGCTCTCCTCAGAAACACCTTTCCTCTTACAGTCTGGTACAGTCAAGGGCAGAGCCACAACCTAACTTTCAGCCAGCAAGGCTCTTGCTCAGGAATCTGAACCTTGGATGGAGTGACGCGGATTGAAGGAACAGCTGGAGTTCGCTTTTTCATTCTCCCAGTATCCCCACAGAAGACTAAAAGAGCCCAGGTCCTGAAACCCTCTGAAGCTGCCAGGTCCAGCTGCCAGGAATAGCCGACTACTCCAATCTTCTCTTGGAGCCTTTGACATTGCTCATTTCCTTCTAGAAACTACCCTTTATGCCTAAGGCAGGATCAACCTTAAAAAGTAACAGATGGCGCTGTCCAGTTTCCCGCCCTTCCTGGACACAAAAACATTTGTGCCCCCTTAGAGTCAGGGAGGGCCATGTGACTAGCTCTGGCCAATTAACTCAAAGTGGAAATGATGTGTGTATTCCTATGTGCAATTCTCCATACTCTCTTCCTCTGCCTCAGGAAACCATGAGGCACTATACTGGATAGAAACAGCATAGTAAGATGAAAGCAGCCTGGAGTGCTGAGGTCAGCTGCCCACAAGAGCCAGCTAGGCCTGCAGCCAGACTCTGAGATTCTGATGGCTTTCGTTACCATAACATAAGCTGGCCTATCCTGACTTAGGCATAACCCTAATCATTCAACAGCCTCAAGACAAGCACTACTGAAACATTCTGGAAGACCATGGAGACCTGAAAAGGTCAGTGGCTGCCAGGGGCCAGGGGAAAGGAAAACTAAAAATAGGCAAAGCAGAGGGGATTGGTAGGGTAGTGAAAAAACTCTATTTTAAACTATGATGCTAAATACATGTTTTCATATATTCTTCTCAACCCAAAGAAATGTACAATGCCAAGAGCAAAGCTCAGTGTCAACTACAGACACGGGGTGACAATAATGTGTCAGTGTAGGTTTACCGACTGGAAGAAACGCACCGCTTTGGCGCAGGACGTTAACATGGGAGGCTGTATACATGTGAGGGCAGCGGTGTACGAGATACCTTTGTGCCTTTCTCTCAGTGATGACGTAAACCTAAGCTGCTCTTTAAAAAAAAAAGTTTTCCTTTTAAAAACTGTACTGATCAATGTTGCCATGCAGACTAAATTAAGAAATTGGATATCAAATCACAATAAATCTGTAGTTCAAAACCAGATTACTCAATTAAAACTACCTTTTTCCATTTCTGATGAATAGCAGGCAAAATCTTCTGAATATTCCTTCCATTGAAAGGAAAAAAAAATACTGGATAAAATATCTTTATAAAATGCATACCTAAATTTGCAAGAAATTAAGAAAACCTCAAAGGCCAAAAACAGAGAGAAAAGAAGAAACTGACAGAAAAGGGGAAACAGAGAGCAAACAGGACAACAGAGAGAGAGCGAGAGAACGGCAGAGAACAAACAGAAGCCACAGAGAGAATCGGGATAGTTTAACCTGGGCTGGGCAAGGGGGAGATGTGCTAACCTCTTGGTGACCTTGAAACGACCGAGACAACCGTCAGCTCCTGCCCATAGTGTGGTATCAGATAGGGGGCCATTCAGATTAAGTCGGTACCTCAAGGACACATGAATAAGAAATGAACCAGCCTGCAAGAGAAGCTGGCAAGAAATATTGACACCTTGGCACGAAATGAAGCAGTGGTGAAAAAAATCTCCCCTGAGAATCAAAGCACGTCTGAAAAGCATCTCTGCAGCTCACATGCACGATGCCTCACCTGGGAGACCAGAGAGTCAAACACCTGGGCGCCTGCTAGGCTGGACAACTGAAACACGGCCTCTAAACGGTTAAGTCAAAACGCTACAGTTTCCCCAGCACACTCTCGAGCAGTGCTTCGCAAATTTTAGGGCACATCAGAATCACGGAAGGGCCTGTGAAAACAGGTCGCAAAGCCCCATCCTCAGAGTTTCTCACCAAATGGATCTGGGGTAAGGCCCAAAAATCTGCATTTCTAACAGCTGCCACGTGATGTTCGCACTGCCGGTTCAGGATTACACTTTGAGAACCGCTACTGTGGCACTCAGTGCTGACTGCACATCACCATCACCCACGTAGCTTTAAAGACTAGATACCTCCGGCCACCCCCGAGATCTGGACTAAACGGTATGGGGTACAGCCCGGACATGACAATTTACTTAAACGTTAAAATAGAGCATAAGACTGACAGAACAGACTCTCCGTTGCAATAAGATGCTAAGTTCTAAACAAGACCTAAGCCCGCACTAGGCAAGGGTTAGATCACACACGTCACACTTAATAAACTGTTCTAACGCCTCAGGGCTTTCTGTTTTTCTCTAGCAGCTAAATAAGCACTGGCCTCAAGACAGGCATGACAGAACAACCGCAGCCCGTCCACAGCCAGATGCTGGTAACCGACAGCCTCTCCTGCTCCACAAGCCAGAACAAGTTTTGACTGGACAAGAGACCGAGTTCAGTAACTTTCTCCTGGTAGAGGCCACAGACCAGGGACTGGCTCTGGCTGGTTTACGGAGGGTGCACACTGAGTGCCGTCCCATCCCCCGCGTCACCTGGGGCCTGACTGGGATGCATTTCAATGTTAAGTCTCCACCCCGAAGTGAACATGGGCTGCATGTAACATGCATGTTTACTTTCTACACATGCGTGTGACCCCTTTCATGAATATTCACAGCTTCTCTTATCATCTTTAAACATGTACATTCAGCCACCTCATTTGGCATAAATTCCTGTTCCATCCTTCCATCACTCCGATCACCTGCTTTCAGCTTCTGCTGGAAGCCACATTTCCCAGCCTGTCAGGATGGCCAACCTGCAGGCTGCAACCCCTTATAAGAAATCAAGCTCTCTTTAAATTTAGGAGTCTTGAGATTCTTCAGTTAACACCAACATGCAGCAACCCAAGGGTGAGAACCACTGCCAGAGAGGATGGAATAGAAAAGCTCTGGAAATTGGAAACGCTGGAATGCTTCAACAAAGTCCGGCCTGCCAGCCACCCCATAAACCATTGCTCTTACGTGACCCTGGAAACCATCTTAGTGAAGGGGCACCAGCAACTCTGAAGAGCTCTAAGGTGGCTATCCTTAATAGGCCAGAGATGATAGTGAAATACTAACAGTGGAAGTGGGTTTTCTGATCACAGTGGAAATCATGAGATTTGGGATTTCTAAGGCCAGTGGCAACACTTACCTGCACAGACAAGGTGGGCACAACGGCCACAGTGAGTCAGAGGGCAATGTGGTAATGAGAATATCCTGACCCACAAGAATCAATGGTAAACTGACCATCAGGTCAGTCTCGGAATTCTTAATAAGAACATTTCTAGATTTACTGAGCAGAAACCTAACTCAAATCCCATAATAATTCACAACTTCTCACCCAGATTCCAGATCGAACACTCTTCACAGACCTCGAGCTCCTCAGCTAAGCTAGAGAGAGGCTCCTTGAGACTCCTGAAAAGTGGCCACAGTCTCACAACACTTCCATGCTCCAGAGAGTCTTCAGCACTTACCATGTGGCTGAGCACTGAGAAATGGAAATACCCAGACCCTTTGACGTGCCACCATAGTCCAATCTCAGGTTAAGAACTTACCTAGACCAGGTGCTACCTGGAGTATTAGCCCAAATCCACCTGACATCTGTACAGCGGGCCTACAGACCCAGCCTTGGGAAAAAAAAGCACCAAGAAACTATTGGGATCACTAGAGATAACAATCCATGTATCATCTCAGAGACGTACCACAGAATCAGCCTCTGAATCCCCCTTTAATCCACCCATCAAGCAACTTCATGGCAGTGGCCAAAAGAGGAAGGTGCAAAAAAGAACCTAGCAGTCAGCAGAGGCCTCCCCACTCTGAAACCCACCTATGATGGCGGTAACAGTAACGGTGCTCTGTGTCTTCTTACCAGTATGGGGTGCCTGGACCACGACTCTTAGCAGCTATACCAGAAAGAGAAGCATACCCTTTTTCTACCCTTACAGCTGCCCTCTGGAAACCACAAACAAAACCTGATGAATTTGGAGGGAGAAACCACTCCAGGCAGACAAAACCACGCCAGAGGCACAGAATCCAGGTACTGCCACACTCCTCAACTAACCTAAAGAGAAGCTCCTTGAGACTCCTGAAAAGTGGCCACAGTCTCACAATACTTCCCATCTCCAGAGAGTCTTCAGCACTTACCATGTGACTGAGCATTTCTGTATCTGATGTAAGCGTCTACTGGGGTGTGTATGATACACACATTTATCAAGGGTTATAAAAGACACATTTTCAAACAGCAGAACCACAGCTATGCCTCCTACATGAATGTTTTCTTAAGAAGCCAAGTTACTATTGCCCTGTTATTAAAATTGGCTTTTAGAGGCTGTAATAATTTAAAAGTTATGGCACAGAGAACATAACTCCAATATTACAATTTCGAGCTTGCTAAATATAACCAGTATTATTGACTTGTTACTGTACTATTAAAAGTCCGATCTTCAGCACTCCTCAAGCAGCAGACATACAAAGGGAGCTCACTTTAAACTGCATCTTTCTGCTTCAGGGATCAGCTCTGATTAGTTATGTTTTGTGCAATTCTTTCCATCTCCAATTCTGTTTCCATGTTTCCTTCATCTACTAGAAAATTAAATGTTCTGCTTTGCTAGGTTCCCAAGGATTACTAACTTACATTACATTCAGATATGTTAGTCTCATAACTGCTGCCTGAAAAATACCGCAAAGGTACACTCATAGCCCAGAAGAAAACGAGCACCAAAATGAGTCAGAGCAGCAAACACAGAAGCTAAAAACTACTCTGAGATGTCAGATAAGAAATTAAATGAATTCCATCATTATAAAAAATTAAAAGGCATGTCTTTTAAGCATTCTTTGATGTGAGATATTCAATTTGTATGCAGAAGTGATTCAAATATGGCAATTCCCCAAATGATATGTACTTTAGCATCACAGCTTAATATAAGAAACAAATCCAGAATGTTTCACTTCATTCTACACAAAAATGTGATTATTATTCAACTCTTGCTTTATCACTTTCAACAAATTTGCTACTCCTACTGTCCAAAAAATAACAGAAAAAGAAGTGTATTTAGCTGTGAGGTACAAGGATAAATTCACTGAAATTAACAATGTGGGGAGTTATAAATGATATGTCTAAGCTTAGGGGGAACAGAGAAGCAGGAAATAATCACACACCGTGTCTGATGTAAAATATGGCATCCTAGGGCCCCTCACAATAGTATACAAAACAACTGAGAAAACCACACCAAAGCAGGAACGGGGTACAAGGTACTCCATGAGGACACATCAATAACACACAAAAACATAAGCTCAACTTCAGCTTCAAACCCAACAAGATAGTTTTTCCAGAAAAGCATCTAAGACTTCAAGACCAGCCTCAACAACACGGTGAAACCCCATTTCTACAAAAAATACAAAAATGAGCCAGGCATGGTATGGTAGCGCATCCCCTGCGGTCCCAGTTCCTCGGGAGACTGTGGTGGGTAGAGAGTGAGCCCACCCCAGCCTGGGTGACAGAGTGAGATCCCGTATCAAAAAGAAAAAAAAAAAAGAGAGAGAGACGAAGTCACTTAGTCTTCTAATTCCTTTTCTTCACTTCTCACAGCTTTTCTTCCCTTGCTTTCTGATGAGACTGGATAAACTAGGTTCTGGGGTAAAAGACCCAGAAACACAGGGCTTTGTGCAGGAGGGCTGGAAGCAGTCACTCTCTCCCTCCAAAAGAAATCCAGTCCCTCTCTGGACTGAAACTGTCTTCTGGAGAACAGCATAAGCTAGGCTGACTTCTTTCACATGAATTCTCCAGCACAAACCTGGTTTCTCTGGAGCCCTATTCTCTTTCCTAGAGGGCCAGCTTTCCCCTTCTCTGAGATGGCAGCTTCTTGTCTCCTCCTCTGCTCAAATCCCTGGGGTACTCATTACTATCTTTCTAATGAATTATCTTTCCAATGTATTGCTGAATTCAGTTTGCTAGTATTTTATTGACGATTTCTGCATCAATATTCATCAGAGATATTAGCCCGTAGTTTTCTTTTTAAAGTATGTCTGTCTCAGATTTTGGTATCAGGGTAATACTGGCCTCGTAGAGTAAGCCTGGAAATATTCTCCCCTCGTCTTTTTTTTTTTTTTTTTTTTTTTTAATAGTTTGAGTAGAATTGGTATTAGTTGCTTCTGCTTTAAATGTCTGGTAGAATTCAGCAGTGGGGCCATCGAGTCTCTGGCTTTTCTTTACTGGGAGGCTTTTTATTATGACTTTTACCTCGTTATTCATTATTAGTCTGTTCAGGTTCTGGATTTCTTCATGGTTCAATCTCGTAGGTATCTAGGAATCTGTCCACTTCCTTGAGATTTTCCAGTTTATTGGCATACAGTTGTCAGAGCAGCTACTAAGGACCCTCTGAATGTCTCCAGTATCCGCTGTGATGCCTCCTTTCTCATTTCTGATTTCATCTGGACCCTCTGAATGTCTCCAGTATCCGCTGTGATGCCTCCTTTCTCATTTCTGATTTCATCTGGACCCTCTGAATGTCTCCAGTATCCGCTGTGATGCCTCCTTTCTCATTTCTGATTTCATCTGGACCCTCTGAATGTCTCCAGTATCCGCTGTGATGCCTCCTTTCTCATTTCTGATTTCATCTGGACCCTCTGAATGTCTCCAGTATCCGCTGTGATGCCTCCTTTCTCATTTCTGATTTTACTTGGATCTCTTTCTTTTCTTAGTCTGGCTAAAGGTTTGTCAATTTGGTGTAATTTTTCAAAAAACTACTTTTTGTTTCGTTGATCTTTAATTTTGTTTCTGCATTTCGGTTTCATTTATTTCCGCTCTGATTGTGATTTCTTTTCTTCTAATTTTAGATTTGGTTTTCCCTCGCTTTCCTCACTCTTTAAGATGATTGTTAGATTGTTCATTTGAAGGTTTTCCTCTTTTCGATGCAGGCACTTGCAGCTATAAAATTACCTCTGAGTGCTGCTTTCACTGTATCCCACAGGCTTTTCTGGTTTTTGTTTTTGCAGAGTCTCACTTTGTTGCCTAGGCCAGAGTGCAGTGGTGTGATCTTGGCTCACTGCAAGCCTCCAGCAGGCAGGTTCAAGAAATTCTTGTGCCTCAGCCTCCCAGGTAGCCGGAATTACAGACACCTGCCACTGCGCGTGGCTAATTTTTGTATTTTTAGTAAAGAGGGGTTTCGCCATGTTGGCCAGGCTGGTCTCGAACTCCTGACCTCAAGTGATCCGCCCGCCTTGGCATCACAGAGTGCTTGGATTATAGATGTGAGCCACTATGCCAGCCTCCCAAAGGTTTTGGTAAATGTGTTTACATTATCATTTGTTTTCAGAAATTTTTCCATTCCCTTTTTTTTTCTTGAGACAGAGTCTCACCCTGTCACCCAAGCTGGAGTGCAGTGGCACAATCTCAGCTCACTGCAACCTCCACCTCCTGGACTCAAGCCATCCTTCCACCTCAGCCTCCCAAGTAACACAGACCACAGGCACATGCTACCACGTCTGGATAATTTCTGTATTTTTTTATTTTTTTTTGTAGAGACAGGGTTTCACCATGCTGCCCAGGCTGGTCAGGGACTCCTGGCCTCAAGTGATCTGCCCACCTCAGTCTCCTAAAGTGATGGGATTACAGGCATCAGCAACTGTGCCTGGCCCAAATTCTGTTTTTTTCCCATGGAAAGCAGAAAGATCATGTATTCTAAAAGATGGCAGAAATAATAAATTCATGCTGAAAATACAGTTAGAGGTAATTCTGCTGAGACAGCTCTTCCCTCTGAAAATGGTCTCCTACCGACTGCCACGCTGGAGTCTTACTTGTCTTGTAGCAGTTTCTAAACACTTCGCCTATTCCCTTGTGAGAAGGCGGGAGCCATCTTCGAATGCACAGATTCCAAGGAGAGAGTGACATCTCTCTCAGAAGAGCATCTTCCGTCTCAGAAGAGAACATACTCACTGTGTGGATCGGGCACAGTTCAGTTTAAGTAGGCACATAATTCATTATAGTGTAAAAAAGGGGAAGGAAAAAACGATACATTGGAGAATAAGACATTCAAATTCGGCGCTAACGTTTAAGGCGGCTGATGGCCAAAATGGGCAAGTCAAGAAAGGTGGTCTGGTTGGAGGTGATTTTGCATCTAGAAGGCATCCTCTTCTGATGACCTCAAAGACTGCGCACTGTAGAGCACACCTTCTCCCTCAAGGACAATAATGCTTCACATAGCAGACAGTTTCATTTTTCAACTGTGGTTCAAAGAGAGGGCTGAGTTGGGCTAGAAATTGAAATCAGCCAAAAGAGTTAGCAGCAAACTGAACAGGTCATCAATATGGTGACCATAACACCCCAGTCAGGACCCTGAGGGATCAACCAAGGCTCCCAGAAGCCAACAAAGCCCCAGAACACGCTCATCACAATGAGGCAGCAGGAGGCCCTGCTACGCCACGGTCGCTGCCAGAGATGCCAGCCCTGCCCAGCCGCCTCACTTCCCAAATTCCTTCTCCACTTCTTCCCTGACCCACTGTCATTCAGGAGCATTACTGTTTACTTTCCCTGTATTTGTAGAGTTTCCAAAATTCCTAGTTATTAATTTCTAGTTTTATTCCACTTTGGTCAGAAAAGATGCTTGATATTATTTCAGTTTTTTGAATGTTTTAAGACTTGTTTTGTGATCTAACATGTGGTCTAACCTTCAAAATGATTCATGTGCTGGGCAAGAGAATGTTTATTCTGCAGCTCTCAGATGAAATGTTCTGTAAATATTAGATCCTTTTTGTCTGCAGTGCAGATTAAGTCTGATGCTTCTTTGCAGATTTTATGTTTGGGAGATCTGTCCAATGCTGAAAACGGGGTGTTGACGTCTTCAGCCATTTCTGTATCTGGGCCTGTCTCTGTAGCTCTAATAATACTGCCTTTATGCACCTGGGTGCTCCAGTGTTGGGTGAATACATATTTTACATTGTTATGTCCTCTTGCTGAACCGACTCCTTTACCACTATGTAGTGACCTTCTTTGGCTCTTCTCACAGATTTTGGCTGGAAATCTATTTTATCTAACGTAAACGTAACTACTCCTGCTCTTTTTTGGTTTCTGCTAGCATGGAATATTATCTCCCTCCTTTATTTTCAGTCTGCGTGTGTCTGTATAGGTGAAGTGTGTTTCCTGCAGGCAACAATCAATGGGAATCAGCATTCCATAAATGTTAGTTCTTTCAGTTTCATCAATATCATTCAGATTTTCCATGTTCTCACACAAGTATCATCTACTTATTTTTAAAATATCCAGCAATGATGAATTTGTCATTATCACATTCTCCTTTCAGTTGTGTCAATTTTTCCTTCATATATTTTAAAGTACTCACATTTTATAGACAAATTAAAGACTGTTAATGCTTCCTAATGAACTGAAACTTTCATTATTATGAGCTGTCTTTGCCCCTTACTTCCTGCTGTGTGATTAAAATAGCTACCCACGATTTCTTGTTACCAGCCTTTCCATGGCATATCTTCTTCTGTTCTTTAACCTCTGATTCAAAGTATGCCTCATATAAACTGTATATAGCTAGCTCTTTTTATTAAAAAAAAAAAAAAGAGGGCCGGGCGCGGTGGCTCACGCCTGTAATCCCAGCACTTTGGGAGGCCGAGGCGGGTGGATCACGAGGTCAAGAGATGGAGAGCATCCTGGTCAACATGGTGAAACCCCGTCTCTACTAAAAAGCCAAAAAGTAGCTGGGCACGGTGGCACGTACCTGTAATCCCAGCTACTCGGGAGGCTGAGGCAGGAGAATTGCCTGAACCCAGGAGGCGGAGGTTGCAGTGAGCCGAGATCGCGCCATTGCACTCCAGCCTGGGTAACAAGAGTGAAACTCCGTCTCAAAAAAAAAAAAAGAGAAAGTCTCACTCTGTCACCCAGGCTAGAGTGCAGTAGTGGGATCTCAGCTTACTATAACCTCCGGCTCCAGGTTTTAAGTCATTCTCCTGCCTCAGCCTCCCAAGTAACTGGGATTACAGACGTGTGCACCACCACGCCCACCTAGTATTTTTGTATATTTTTTTTAGTAGAGACAGGGTTTCACCATGTTGGTCAGGCTGGTCTTCAACTCCTGACCTCAAATGATCCACCTGCCTTGGCCTCCAAAGTGCTGAGATTACAGGCGTGAGTCACTGCACCAGCCTAGGTCTTTTTCACTTTTTTCAGTCTAGTATGACAATCTCTGCCATTTGTTGGGAATGTTTAGGCTACTCATATTTAACACAGTTATTAACATGGTGAGGTGTGGCCATGTGTGGTGGCTCACACCTATAATCCCAGCACTTTGGGAGGCCAAGGCAGGAAGATCACAAGGTAAGGAGATCAAGACCATCCTGGCCAGCATGGTGAAACCCCGTCTCTATTAAAATACAAAAATTAGCTGGGCATGGTGGCGCATGTCTGTAATCCCAGCTACTTGGGAGGCTGAGGCAGGAGAATCACTTGAACCAGGGAGTCGGAGGTTACAGTGAGCCAAGATCATGTCACTGCACTCCAGCCTGGCAACAGAGCAAGACTCCATCTCAAAAACAAAAACAAAAAAACGCACTATATATATATATAGTGAGGTTTAAATCTATCTATAATCTTGTCATTTGCTATTTGCCCCATTTGATCTTTCTTCCTTTATTCCTTCTCTCCTGACTTACTCCTGATTAAATGTTATTTTAGCAATCTTTTTTTTCAGGCTAGTCAAGTGAAACCGTGGGAGTGGAAAAGAAACGAATCTGTGACTAGTTGAGATCAATTAGTTGTAAACACCATGGCCCTAGATGAGACAAGTATTCCTTTTTATCTCTTCTATTCACTATTTAGTAATTACTCTTGTTTCTCAGATAATTTTTTACTGGACAATCTTCCAATTATGATAGCATGCATAAATTATCAGAATTACCCTTTAATCAACATTACACTATTTCACATACGTGTAAGAACATATACAGCATTAGCTCGTACAGGGTGCAGTGGCTCATGCCTGTAATCCCAGCACTTTGGGAGGCTAAAGAGGAGTTCAAGACCAGCCTGGCCAACATGATGAAACCCCGTATCTACTAAAAAATAAAATAAATTCACCGGGTGTGGTGGCACACACTTCTAATCCCAGTTACTCAGGAGGCAGAGGTGCAGTGAGCCATGATCAGGCCACTGCACTCCAGCCTGGGTGACCAAGTGAAACTCTGTCTCAAAAAAGAAAAGAAAAGAAAAGAACACACACATACAATATAAACGTAAAACCTAATATACACAGAAAATATAGTGATACAAAATTCATATTAGACTTCCGCATATGTTCCTCCAACGCTTTATAAATTGCTGTCATATATTTTACGTCTACTTATGTTATAAACACATAATAGCTTTTCCTAGAGTTAACGTATTTAATAAGTTATAAAAAATTTTTTGTTTTCCAACATATTTACCACGATAGCACTCTTCAATAATCCTTATAAACTCAGGCTTATATCTGCTCATTTTCCTTTACAGGAAAAACTACTTTAACATTTCTAGTCAAATTTTCTCAGTCTGGAGACTAATTTACCCATTTATTTCTTCACTTCCCTTTTATTTTTGAGAGTATTTTCGCAAAATGTAGAATTCTGGGATAGCAATTTTTTCCTTGGAACACTTTAAAAACCCTGTTCCACTGTCTAATGACACATATGGTTTCCAGTGAGAAGTCAGCACACATTCGCACAGCTGTTTCCCAGCATGGAATACCCAGGATTTCTCTTCAGCTTTGATTTGCAGCATTTTGACTATGAAGAGCCGAAATGTAGGCCTTTTTGGCTTATCTTGGTCAGGGTTCAACGTGATGCTTGGGAATGTGAGCTGACATCTATCATCAATTTGGAAACATTTTCAACAATTATCCCTTCAAATATTCCTTCTATCTCATTCTGTCATCTTCTGAGAGTCAAATCATGTGACGGTTAGATAATTTTATATGCCATTATTCCACAAGTCTTGGACACTGTGTTCCGTTTTCTTCATTCTTTTTCCTTTGTGTGACAGTTTTAGCCATTTCTATTATTCACTGATTCCTTCTTCTGTTACGTTCTGACTGTGACGTCCATCCAGGAAGTGTTTCTGAACTTTTATTGTGAAATGATTATGAACTCACAGGGAGTAGGAAAAGCAGCACAGAGAAGTCCCACACACCCTCCTCCAGTTTCCCACAATGGTAACATCTGACGTAACTACAGACCAAGATCAAAGCCAAAAGTCTGCCATTGGTACAATGTGGATATATAATTCTACATCACTTTACCACGCAGCTTCACACAACCACCACTGCAGTCAAAATACAGAACGCTTCAATGATGACAAACATCTCCCTCATGCAATCGTTGTGCATTCAAACTCTCTCTCTTCCCCCAGTATCCCTAACCCCTGGCAACTGCTGTGATACGGTTCGTCTCCGTGTTCCCACCCAAATCTCACCCTGAATCGTAATCATCCCCATACGTCAAGATTTCATGGAACCAGGTAGAGACAGCTGTGTTATGGGGTGGTTTCCCTCACGCTGTTCTCATAACAGTGAGCTCTTACAAGATCTGATGGTTTTATAAAGGCTTTCCCCCTTCACTCGGCACTCATTCTCTGCTCCCTCCACGTGAAGAAGTGCCTTCTGCCATAATTATAAGTCTCCTGAGGCCTCCAAGCCTTGTGGAACTGTGAGTCAATTAAACCTCTTTTCCTTATAAATTACCCAGTCTCTGGTATTTCTTCATAGCAGCATAAGAACGGACATCTGGATATGTCCAAACAGACAAACAGACAATGGATATCTGTTTTCTCACACTCTAATTTCAAGAATGGTATATTAACATGACCTTTCACTCATCGCAATGCCTTGAGAGCCATCCACGTTGTTGAGTATCAATAGTTCATTTCTCCTTACTAAGTAGTATTCCATTCTAAGGATGTAGCAGTTTGTTTAACCATTCACAAACTGAGTGACACTCTGGTGTTTCCAGTATCGGCCTATTAAAGCTAGTATGAATACAGATATAAAGAAATAGAGAGAGAAATATCAATATTTGTATAAACATAAGATTTCACACCTTTGAAAAAAGCTCAAAGTGAGTATGAAATATGCATATTCATATGGATATGTATTATGGAGTTATAATAAGGTAAGTAAATGTTTAGTGTACGAAATGGCCAAAATGTTTCCAGAGTAGTTGTAGGATTTTACACTCCCATCAGCAATGTACACAGCTAGTTCCTCAGCATCCTTGAGAGCATGTGGCACTGCCACTGTTATACTGTTTTATAGGCGCACAGTTGCAGAATTAGTTCACTTTTCCCTAATGGATAATGACAAGTATTTTCTCATGTACGCATTTGTTATTCATATAACCCCTTTGGTAAAATGTTTCTCATGTCTTTGGCCCATTTTCTAACTGAATGTTTTCTGCTGTTGAGTTTTGAGAATATTCCAGATATGAATCATTCGTCAGACACGTAGCTTGTAAATATTTTCTCTATGTGTCTAGCATATCTTTTCATCATCTTAACAGGGTCTTTGGTGGAGCAAATGTTTTTAATTTTGATGAAGTCCAATTTATTAACTTTTTTCTTTTATAGACAATGCTTTTGGCTTTCAGTCTAAAATCTCTTTGTCTAAGCCAGGATCTGCAAGAGCTTCTCCTCTGAACCTTCTGGATGATATACACTGGAGGCTCTGGATAACCTTATCTTGCTCTAGAGCACTGGGCGGCGTTCCGGCAAGCAGCATCTGGACAGTCACTCGATCCTGTGGAGGCTTCTTCTTGCTCTATTAGTACCAGGCAGCCCTAGGGCACAGCCTCAGTCCCAGGACATGATTCCTAGTCCTGATGTGTGGCATGGCCCTTCTCAAATTTCAAAGGAAAGAAGGCCAAGGCGTCTCCCAAGCCCCTCTTGACTTGGTGAGTCTTCCCCTCCAAACTCCCTCCCTGGCACCGAGCACCTGCCGGAACTTTGCTCACTCTTTGAACTCCCAGCTTCTGCTTTCTGCTGGTTCCATGGGGTGTCGTTCAGCACATGCCCAGCTTCAAAGTTAGCCGAGGACTGTAGAGGAACTTGTACACATATTTTGTGACTCTGCTTGTATTATGATTTTTCCCCCACTCATTTTCCACCACCCTTTCCCAGCAGGGCCGAACTGCAACCCCAATTCCTTGGCCCAGCAAGAAGTCACTTTCTGCCTAAACTCTATTCCCTTTGTGTGAACTCAGAGCATCAGCAGAAGGAAAAACCAGTTAAACGTACAGCTCAGCAGGTCACTTCCCTTCTTTCAAGTGGTGTGTTCGCTCTAGTTTCTACCTACTTTTGTTTTATATTCTGTCCAGATGTATTATTATTTTTATTATTATTATTGGCTAGAGAGTAAGCCCAATACAGCTCCTCGACCATTACCAGAACCAGGAGCCCAGGTGTGGTTTTTATGTTCATTTTCTAGTTTAAGAGATGTATAAACTCATACCCCAAAACGTGAGTAAAATTGAAAAAAAAAACCTGCAGTTGAAAATGTTTATGGAAGACATTTTTTCCTCTTTCTAGAGCTGAAGATAAAAATCACCAAACTTCTTTTTTATCTCTCTGTGTAGATAAGCGAGTTGCCTTTTACCTTTCCAATTGCCCATTTTATTAAAAGGACAGCTCTTCAAGGCTCTTGGCTCTGGCTAACTGCTTCAAGCAAACCTCAGACCTCATCTTCTATCTTAAATTCTATCAAACCTCAAAACTATGACACAACAGCAATACCCACCAACTCATCTTGTCCCAGACAGCCTTTCAGTGTTACCATTTCAGGATTTTAGTTGTCCCCATTTCTGACTTTTGAAAATTCCCCTCACTTTCTTGTTCAAGCACACATGTATTCCAAAGTCTTTTTGTTAAATTTTATCCTGCATTTCATAGATTTGTTTGTTTTGAGTTTTTTTGTTTTTGAGATGGAGTCTCACTCTGTCACCCAGGCTGGAGTGCAGTGGAGCAATCTCAGCTCACTGCAACCTCCGCCTCCTGGTTCCAGCAATTCTTCTGTCTCAGCCTCCCGAGTAGCTGGGACTACAGGCACACGCCACCACGCCCAACTAATTTTTGTCTTTTCAGTAGAGACAGGGTTTCACCATATTGGTCAGGCTGCTCTCAAACTCTTGACCTCAGGTGATCTGTTCACCTCAGCCTCCCAAAGTACTGGGCTTACAGGCGTGAGCCACCCAGCCCACCGCTAGGTTTGTTTTTGTGTTGTTTTTTTGATGGGGGAGGATCACACATAATTGGCAAGATTATCTCAATAGCCAAATCGCCATAATTAGAAGATCATGTGTTATTTTTATAATTAGGATATTTACAAAATCATAAATGCTACATGGAAAAACCATAGTGAAAAATACGTCCACATATCTATATAATTCATGTATCTCAAAAAGTACAAAAAGTGCTCTGTGTTCTTAAAAAAAGGTTATAAACTGAAAATGAGGGCTACAGAAAACAGGACAATGACAGAAGTGGCTGTGCGTAGTTGTTCTAGCAGCAAAAGCAAAGCAATTCCTCTGAAGCTAGGAGACGGAGAGGAGGAAGCCGCGCAACGGCATGTGAACATGGAGCGAGAGCCCAGAGCGGGGCACACAGCGCAGCCCTTGAAGTGGATTCACATTCACTACGTTTAGAGTTTCCAAAAGCACACACTCTTCAGAAAGAACTAAGCAATGCTTCAAATCACCATACATCCACTTTTAACATAAATTCAATTCCAGAACCAATTCAGTAGAATGGAAAGAACTTCGTGCCGATACTTTTAAGTCAGTAATTCTTAGGATATTTCACTTCTTTAAAAAAAAGAACCATGTCATAAAATGTGATTGCCCCACAAAAACCATGAGGACATAGAATGTAAAATACATTTTTCACATTAGAGGCCAGCATTATTCCAATTGAAGTCACGTAGGAATAGAAACCCTAGTATCAAATGTTCCCAGTTATGAGTGGGAGCTAAGCTATGGGCGTGCAAAGGCATACAGAGTGGCGTAATGGGCACTGGAGGCTCCCAGGTGGGGGAGGGGAAGGGATTTAAAACAACTACGTATTGGGTACAATGTACACTATGTGGTGACCGGTGCACTGAAATCTCAGATTTCACAGTTACACAACTCATCCAGGTAATCCAAAACCACTTGTACTCCAAAAGCTACTGAAATAAAAAATGTATATTAAAAATATACTAATTAATTGATTAGAGGTCAGGTGCAGTCGCTCATGCCTATAATCCCAGCACTTTGGAAGGCTGAGGTAGGTGGACTGCTTGTCACCAGTAGTTAGAGACCAGCCTGGACGATAATACGAGACACTCTCTCTACTAAAAGTAAGAATTAAAAGATGAGCAGACATGGTGGCGTGTACCGGTAGCCCCAGCTTCCAGGGAGGCTGAGGTGGGAGGATCACCAGCCCAGAAGCGTGAAGTTGGGGTGACCCACGATCACGCTACTACACTCCAACTTGGGAAACAGAGTGAGGCCCTGCCTGAAAAAACAAACCTTAAATTAATTTCAAAACAGTAATGGTGATAACGTTGCACTGCACAATGAACTTAGTGAATTAAAATCTGCTGAGGCCAGGTCTGCTGGCTCATGCCTGTAATCCCAACAATTTGGGAGGCTGAGGAGGATGGATCACTTGAGCCCAGGAGTTTAAGACCAGCCTGGCACCTGGTACACAGTAAGCATTCAATAAAGCTTGGCTAAAATGATTAAAAAAAAAAAAAAAAAAAGACCAGCCTGGGCAACACAGGGAGACTACGTCTCTACAAAAAATTTACAAAAACAGCTGGGTAGGATGGCACACACCTCTAGTGCTAGCTGGTCAGGAGCTGAGGTGGGAAGAGGGCTGAAGCTCAAGGTGTGAGCTGTGATATACAGTGGGGCTCCACCTCAAAAATAAAAACAGTAATCATCTGTTGAAAATGAAGAGAAGATGCAATGGCAATTAATGACAATGAGCACGATGATTAACACTTCCTGAACTAACTAAAACTGTTTCCTTTAGAGAAATGAAAATGTTAAAAGAGCAGTTACAGTCTATCTAATTCTTAATATTCTGTTCTTACTGCATACATCACAAGAGAGCTAAAGTGGCACCGCAAAGGGAAAGATGCAGCTTCACAACGGAGCTCCAACAGCGCCGCTTTAATCAAAGGATCGAAGCAAGCGCCTGACGCGGATGCTTCCTGGTTACTTCAAATACGAAGTGCCCAATGTCACCTGTGATATGTTCTCACCAAAAAGAAAGGTTTAACCTGAATCCAATGAAGTCTCCAGACCTAACTTACGGTTCACAGGGAATGTGTGCACTAGAGGAATAAGTTAGCAATACCAAGGAAAAGCAAGCAGACAAATCTGGACTGTGGAACATTCTACAGGACAAACAGGCTGGACTCTCCAAGAAATCAATCTAATGTGGCAAGAAAAAGTAGAGAAACAATTCTAAAAAAAAAAAAATAGGAAAGAGATTCCAACAGCGAATTATAGAGAGCACCAAGTCATTTCTTCTAAAGATGCAAGGTCATTTATTTATAGTAATTCTATTAATATAATCCACCTATTAAGAGAGATAGGAAGAAAGATTATATACTCATACTTTCAGACGCCATACGAAACTGAATAACCATTAAAGTTAAAAGCATAGAGGAAACTGGCAAATACTTATTAACATCATTGCATGCCGACACCGAATATTAAGGAGAAGGCAGAGCACTGAACATTCTTTCATTAGTCAAAGCATTTTAATTCATACAACCTTTTTGGAAAACAGCTTAGATTATCTCCTAAAGTTGAACACACACATATCCTATAACCTGCCAATTCTGTTCCTACACGCACCCAACAGAGAGCTTGCGCAAGTGCATCAAAACGTGTGTGCAAGGTTTGTAACAGCCAGATACAGAAAGCAATCCAAATGCCCATCACCAGTGACGTATATGCATGCGATAAAAATGAATGACAGGGATGTGTGACAGGGATGAATTCCACACACATAGTATGAAATAAAAGAAGCCAGATACCAAAGTATTCATATCTTATGGCTCAATTTAAATGAAATTCAAAAGCAGGCAAAGTCATCATAGAATTGGGAGTTACAGTAACTTCCTTTGTTCGGAAAGGACACGCGGGTCCTGGGTATGCTGGCAATATCCTACTCAACGTTCTACTCGAACCCAGGGCAGCTTCTTGGGTTTTCACACTTTTAAGCAATACATGTATGTTTTGTACATACTTCTGTATATTTCTAGCACTTATAAAAAGGGATTATAATTTTCAAACCAGAAAGTACAAAGTAATCCTTAAGTATCTAGGGAAAAGAAATTGGAAACCTATGTAACTATATATCATATTGGTAACAAGCACAAAGCAAAGATTTAAAACTCAGCATTTTGACTGTATATACCATCCAGTGGGTTATATCCCAAGGGAAAAAGTACTTAACATGTGTCTTGTAGTTTTGTTGTTAGTAATAATACGTGTACTACTATTTTTTACCTATTCTAAACTCTAAGCTAAAAAAAAGATCATTATGTTAATGTAATTAACAGCCAAGAGTTTTCTTTTTTTTTTTTTTGAGATGGAGTCTCGCTCTGTGCCCCGGCTGGAGTACAGCGGTGCAATCCCAGCAGCCTCCACCTCCTGGGTTCAAGCAATTCTCATGCACCAGCCTTCCAAGC
The DNA here is from genome assembly GCF_049354715.1 of Callithrix jacchus. Classification (NCBI taxonomy): domain Eukaryota; kingdom Metazoa; phylum Chordata; class Mammalia; order Primates; family Cebidae; genus Callithrix; species Callithrix jacchus. The sequence continues at coordinate 79,647,033 of NC_133518.1, forward strand.
AGCTAGGTAATTTCTGTGTTTTTAGTAGAGATGGGGTTTTGCCACCTTGGCCAGGCTGGTCTCGAACTCCTGAACTCAAGTGATCCACCCACCTAGGCTCCCAAAGTGTGGAGATTACAGGCAAGAGCCACTGCGCCCAGCCAGGATTTTTAGCTCATGAGAAGAAAAATAAAAATTGTAAATCAAGAGGTAAAAACGAATTTTAAATCTGAATTGAGGCCAGGCACGGTGGCTCATGCCTATAATCCCAGAACTTTGGGAGGCCAAGGCAGGTGGATCACCTGAGGTCAGGAGTTTGAGAACAGCCTGACCAACATGGTGAAACCCTGTCGCTACTAAAAACACAAAATTAGTCGGGCATGATGGCGCATGCCTATAATCCCAGCTACTTGGGAGGCTGAGGCAGGAGAATGTCGCTTGAACCTGGGAGGCAGAGGTTGTGGTGAGCCAAGATTGCACCATTGCACTCCAGCCTGGGCAACAGGAATGAAACTGCATCTCAATTTAAAAAAGAATCTGAATTGGAAGGGTATATGTAAACTCAGAATTTTTCTCTTTTTAAGAAACAGTAGTACCTAGATCTGGCCTCTGAAAAGCTCTACAAGGGAAAAAAAATCCTAGAGAACCCATACTGCCATCTCTGACTACATCTTCTACCAAAAAGTAAACGAGATTCCTTGCAGAAGTGGTTTCAAAATTAGGAGCTGACTATTCCCAAAACAAGCCTGTGAAAGTTCACCTGGGAGAAGCCAGCAAGCTATCAGAGACAGGAGCAGGCTCGTGTCAAAGGGAGGAAGGGGCGGGCTTGAAAGGGCTCCCACTGGATGGAGATGAAACCATTTAGGCATCGAAGAGACCATGATTGTGAAGGACTAGATGATACACATATACTCGTATAACCGGTGAGTTCTCAGAACATAAAATCAATCTCGATGGACACTTAGGAGATCACGAGGGCACACATTCTTTATTCTGCAAACTGACCCATGAGGAGAAACAAGCATTTATCCTGCCTTGAGAAACACACTCTATTTTTGGATAACCAAACAGTTGATCAGGGAAACCTCTTCTGTAAAACTTCCGACCACAAATAGAAAGGAAATTACAGAAGAAGACAATTAGTATTTTGCAACTCTGAAAGATCACTCCATGAAGACAATAATCGATCGATGTTAAAACTATTAAATAAAAAAGTGATGAAGAAAGAAGAGTGATGGGAATATGTGTAATGAGGCTGACCGCATCTGACTCTAGCCATGAACTTTAACTACCCTCTAATAGGGGCATCTACCGTTTAGCTGTCTCACTTTCTATGAAGCAACAGGAGAAATACAGCACCAACTATGACAAATTCCTATTTCCCCAAGCTGTCCTCCCCCAAAAAAAGTGCTGAATCAAGGGTCCACAGCCAAGCAGCAATGTGCAAGGAAGGAAAGACAGGTGATAAAGGACTCTCTTAAATAACACCAGAAGAGTGCAATAAAGCTTCTGATATTCCAATTTGGGCCAAGACAAGGGACAATCTGTCTGTAAGAAATAAATATCACTAAAAAATTAGACCAGGAATTAAGAGACTTAAGGGTCACGTTATCTAAGCACAATCCTGGCTCAAAGAAAAATTACAAAATGACATGTATGACACCACCAAGAAAATCTGAACGTTAACTGGGTATCAGATTATACTCAGGGACTACTGTTGAAGGTATTGGGTGTGACAATAAAACTGTGGTTATATATTTTTCTAATTATTTTCTGTTAGAAAAATATATTTTCTAGTAAAATAATTTTTTTATTGCATTTTAGGTTTTGGGGTACATGTGAAGAACATGTAAGATAGTTGCATAGGTACACATGTGGCAGTGTGATTTGCTGCCTTCCTCCCATTCACCTATATCTGGCATTTCTTCCCATGCTATCCCTCCCCAACCCCCTACCCCCCGCTGTCCCTCCCCTATTCCCCCCAACCGACTCCAGTGTGTGATGCTCCCCTCCCTGTGTCCATGTGTTCTCACTGTTCATCACCTGCCTATGAGTGAGAACATGCAGTATTTCATTTTCTGTTCTTGTGTCAGTTTGCTGAGAATGATGTTCTCCAGGTTCATCCATGTCCCTACAAAGGACACAAACTCATCGTTTTTGATTGCTGCATAATATTCCGTGGTGTATATGTGCCACATTTTCCCTGTCCAGTCTATCATCGATGGGCATTTGGGTTGGTTCCAGGTCTTTGCTATTGTAAACAGTGCTGCAATGAACATTCGTGTGCATGTATCCTTATAGCAGAACGATTTATAAAAATACTCCTGCAAGACAGAGAGAAGGGGGGAGAGAAAAAGGGAAAGGGAGAATGAAAGCAGGAGACACAGACGAACAAGATGAATCAGTGCTGATGCTGCTGGGAGCAAATGATGCTACCTCATTATTCTAGTCTTGCTACTTCTGTAGATGTTGAAATTTTCCACAATAAAAAAACATTTTGAGACAGGGTCTTGCTCAGGCTGGAGTGCAGAAGCATGCTAACAGCCCACTGTAGCCTCAGCCTCCCAGGTTCACGTGTAGCCTCCTGAGTAGCTGGGACCACAGATGTATACCAGCACGCCTGACTGTTTTCTATTTTTTGTAGAGAAGAGGTCTCCTTATGTTGCCCAGGCTGGTCTCAGACTCCTAGGTTCAAGTGATTTTCCCACCTCAGTCTGCCAAATACTGAGATTACAGCCGTGAGCCACCATGCCCAGTCAATAATAAGGAAATTTAATGAATGGGTTAACCTAAAATGTCTGTTAATATTCCTATTGGCTGGGTGTGGTGGCTCACGCCTATAATCCCAGCACTTTGGGAGGCTGAGGCGAGTGGATTATTTGAGGTCAAAAGTTCCAGACCAGCCTGGCCAACACGGTGAAACCCTGTCTCTACTAAAAATACAAAAAAAAAATCAGCTGGGCGTGGGTGCATGTCTGTAATCCCAGCTACTCAGGAGGCTGAGGCACAAGAATCACTTGAACCTGGGAGACAGAGGTTGCAGTGAGCCAAGATCATGCCACTGCACTCCAGCATGGGCAACAGTCTAAGACTCAGTCACAATAAAAGAAAAAAGGCCAGGCACAGTGGCTCAAGCCTGTAATCCCAGTACTTGAGTGGATCACGAGGTCAAGAGATCAACACCGTCCTGGTCAACATGGTGAAACCCTGTCTCTACTAAAAATACAAAAATATTAGCTGGGCATGGTGGCGCGTGCCTGTAATCCCAGCTACTCAGGAGGCTGAGGCTGGAGAATTGCCAGAACCCAGGAGGCGGAGGTTGCAGTGAGCCGAGATTGCGCCATTGCACTCCAGCCTGGGCAACAAGAGAGAAACTCCATCTCAAAAAAAAAAAAAACCTTTCAGTTCTAGAATTTGATGGGTCTATATTAAATTATTAAAATTATTAAATTTCCTAAAATATATTCGCTGCATGCTTCAGACTAAATATGCTGGCTTAATATCAAAAATATTTCTTAAATTATTACACACAGAAACCACAATGACTACAGAGTGGTAAATGTGTTATCTAGGAAAATAATCTTCAGATGGTTATATTTTTCTGTAAAAAAGATACATATGTCAATAAATGCTTCTAAATGCATAAAGGAGATGAGCAGTTATTTTCCGTAGCTGTTGATGAGACAGTAAGATGAAAGAGATTTAAATTATATTACGAGGACAGTAAAATAAATTTTTGTTCCATTTTTTCTGTCTCTTTGTGACAAATTACACCATCATACTCTCCGAATATTCTTTTAATCATTCATTAAGCTCTTCAGCATTGACTAAGTGCCTGAAATACATATTACTTTGCTAGCTCCGCTCTGTGGGGTACAAAGGTGAGTGACAAAATGAGGTTCTATGCCTTTAAAATACTTACAGGGGCCAGGTGCGGTGGCTCACGCCTGTAATCCCACTACTTTGGGAGCCCAAGGCAAGTGGATCACTTGAGGCCAGGAGTTCAAGACCAGCGTGGCCAACATGGTGAAACCCTGTCTGTACCAAAAATACAAAAATTAGCGGGTCATGAACCTGCAGTCTCAGCTACTCATGAGGCTGAGGCTGAGACTGTCCTTGAACCCAGGGGGAAGGGGTTGCAGTGAGCCAGCAGCCCACTGCTGCACTGTAGCCTGAGCAACAGAGCAAGACTCTGTCTCAAAACATAAACAAGTAAAATATAAAATAAAATGCTTATAGGATCTTGAACCACAATTTTTCTTGTTCACTGATAGTAAACCTAATAGTGAATTCAGGATTTATCTCACACTTGAAATTTTCTTACTGATTACTGGAAAATATCCACAATCATCTAATTGTGAGTTTTACAAAAACCTGAACTAAAGATTGACCAGCAGACTCCACAAGGTTCCCAAATCCCCCAAAATCACATGCTCAGTGTCGACTGCATCTTTCTGAAGAGGCTATAATGGTTTTCATGGACCTTTTTCATCACAAATAGTAAAACATCACCAATGGAATGGAGCCAAACATCTTGTAGCAAAAACTTTTTTTTTTCCTGAGACGAAGTCTCACTGTCACCAGGCTGGAGTGCAGTCGTGCGATCTCTGCTCATGGCAACTTCCACCTCCTGGGTTCAAGAGATTCTCCTGCCTCAGCCTCCCGAGTAGCTGAGACTACAGGTGCGCACCACCACGCTCGGCTAATTTTTTGCATTCTTAGAAGAGATGGGGTTTCACCATGTAAGCCAGGATGGTCTGGATCTCCTGACCTCAGGATCCACCCACCTTGGCCTCCTAAAGTGTTGGGATTACAGAAGTGAGGCACCGCACCCACCCAGAAACCTGTTTTTCCAGAAAAAAACAGGACAAAGATGAAACATGGTACCATGTACCTGCTCAACCTCCAAAGATCCTGCTTCTGGAAGTTGAAACATAAATTCTTAAAACTTGGCCAAGCGTGGTGGACTCAAACCTGTAATCCCAGCACTTTGGGAGGCCGAGGCAGGCAGATCACAAGGTCAGAAGTTCAAGACCAGCCTGACCAACATGGTGAAAACCTGTCTCTACTAAAAATACAAAAATTAGCTGGGTGTGGTGGTGTGCGCCTGTAGTCCCAGCAGGAGAACTGCTTGAACCCAGAGGTGGAGGTTACAATGAGCCGAGAGAGATCGCACCACTGCACTGTAGCCTGGTGACAGAGTGAGACTCCATGTCAACAACAAAACCAGCTTGCACAACTTTTTTTCTAGTGCTTGAATGACCTCTTGTGGCTACTTCAGTTATCACAGCCAATTGCTCACAGCAGGAATCAAGTTAGTACAAAAGTAATTACAGCTTTTGCCACTAAGAGCAATGACCAAAGAACTAAAAAGTGTTGAAATAACAAAATGAAGATGGCATCGCAAAGGAGCACCTGGCTCAGTTTCAAGTTATTGCATAAGTTCTCTATTATCCAACCAAATTTAGTTCACAATACAGTGTGTGTGATTCAAAACGGTTCACCAGATAGTCAAGCACACATCATTCTTTTCATGAAGTATGATTTTCCCTAAGTTACTGCATTTCAAATGAATAAAGCATCAGCAAACACCCACGAAGAGAACAGTACTGGAATAAACGAAACAAGAACCCGGGGAGTTAACACCCACCCCGTCCTCTCAGTGGAGGCAGCAACAGGAACACTGTCGGCAAACGGTACAATTGGAGAAGAAGTACTGTGAGAATGCAGACTGGCCACGGAACTCAACCTGAGTGGGCAGAGGTAACAGAGACGGTTCATGCACGGCCGGGCCGAACCCTCCAAGTGGGAGTGCAGCAGCAGGTACCAGTGAATGTGGGCTGCACATCACCCAGGGTGACTGGCAGGTCCCAGGTTACTTCACACACCCTCTGCCCAGTCCCTTGAGAATTCCTGCAGTAGCAAAACACAGCATCTTCCAGACACTGCTACAGGGAGTTCCAAGCATACTGGTACAGTTTTACTCATTCATTTCAAAGTACTTGTCAGTATCCATATAGACACAAGGTACGGTCTACGCACTGGGGTGGAGCATTGAACAAGACGGTTCAAAATCCGTATTCCAATGGAGCTTGTAGTCTAGTGCAGGAAGAGAAATGAGCACATAAAATGTCAGGTGGTGATACATGCTGTGGAAAAGATAAAGTAGAATAATCGGGTTGGAAATTCCAGGCTGGCCATAGCATTCTTTCCTGTAAGTTGGTCATCTCAATTCAGACTGGCTGCTCTTCAAGCCACAGTGGCTGGAGGCCGCCATGCTGGATAGTGTAACAAACCTGAAACTATCATCCATGCCTTTCTAGTTCACAGTCTTTACCCTCTTTCTAAATCCTAAGAAAATTCATCCAACTGATCTTCAAATCCACTAACTCAGCTTCCTAAAGCATCCATGCTACTTATCACTGTAACTACTGAATAACGTAATTCAACAGTCACGTTGCACACCTTCAGAGGCTCTTTCTTCACAGCTCCTGAGCAGCAGGCGCCTGCCGTGGCAAGGCAGGTACATCCTCAAACTCCTGGGACCCTGTCTCCGACTTCAGGTTCTCCCCCATCTCCTACAGCGACTCCACCCCACTGGAGGCCTTTTGCTCGGAGCCATCAGAAGGAACCCCCACTTTTGAGAACCTAAGCCTTCTCATCTTCCTGGTCAGTACTGCCCAATGTGCTCGATCTTTTGGATAAAAATCTACTTGACACATCTCTGAGAACCAAGCTGGGTACCATCAGTGATCACATAGGGTCACAATTCATTTATTTTAGGCCCTCCAAAAAAGGGAAAATTCAGACTTAGTGGCATTTGACTAGTAGCTCAGAGATCCAACCGTTTGCAGGAAATAGAGAAGGAATTGTAAGCAAGGTATTGAAATACAGTGAGATTAAATTAAACTCCACCCAGACACTACAAGGCCAGCTGGGATACTACCCCAGCAACTGGCCACGGGAGTGGATGGCACAGACGGAAATCTTTCCAATTGTTCTTAGAGTTCCAAATACCAGCTGGCTACTATAGAGAACACCACAGTCACAGAAAGTTTTCCAATTTCTCTTAAAGCCCCAAATACTACACAACAGCTTCAGCTCTGCAGTCCCCTCTCCTGACCCCTTTCACTTCCTTCAGAAGCTCTTGCTTTCTTTTCACCTACACTGACTCTTGAGCCTCTCCCAGTTCAAGGAATAAAACTCCATTACCAATTAAGTGTAATAAACATTAACATAATGGGTAGAAAGGAGTCTTTAGTATGAAAACACTAAATTCTAGGTGAAATGCCAGAAGAACTTGCATTTTGAATTATAAGCTATGCTTTAAATAGGAAATACGTTAGTTGTAATAAAATGTTGGACAGACTACAAGAAAACTAGAAATGAAAAAAGCCTTATTCAAAAACAAATGATGAGTAGAGTTCACAACCCTTGCTAACTCTGCCATGCCACTTTAATGATGGACCACACTGTAAATGAGCTGCTGTGTTTAAGCCTAAAGGTCTGTTGAGGTGATAGTTTCAGAACAATTGCCACAATCCCACAAAGAAAAAACAAGTGAAGGTCAACGAAAGCTGCACGTTCTAAATTACAGAAGCAAGGACAGTATTTGTCATTCGTCCCATTTCAGTAATAAAAGACATTACCTCAACAACGGGTGTATTTTCCTGGAGCTCAGTTGTGTGCGAAGCCACTAGACCAATCACCCGAGCAACCTTGGCCCGTCTGTAAATGAGAGAAAAAAGGCTCTGAAGAGAGGAGTCAGGGACCGAGGAAAGCAACCCCAGCTAGTTACATTACGCAGTGATGAGCAGTACATACGAGACCGTGAAATAAAAACTGAACGTGACAGGTCAGGCCCACACTCCCCCACGTATACAGCCCACAGAAACTCTCCCTCAGACACACAGGGAGACGTGAGCTGCAAGGTCTGCTGCGATACTGCAATAGCGACAAAATTTAAACAAGTTGTGGGTCAACCAGAGGAAAGAGCGAAACAGTAATTACCCCTTTCATTGCCGGGTACAGAAGCATTTGGCTAAAGGTCTCTTTCCTACTTGCTAGTCGATCAGTGAGTGTCTATGTAAGTCGTAAATAGAATCTGAACAGTGACATATCTATATATATTCAGTTTAACAGAAACTTTTACAATCGAAAGTTTTAAAAATATCGTACTATTTGCATAAACACTGGTTTTTAATGAGGTGTTCCCTCAGTATCCAGCAGAAAACTGAGGTTGACAAATTACTATTAATGAATCACATGCACTGTGATTTAAAAAGTTATTTCATGCAGAAAAATTAGTTTTAATGAGTTTTTTTCTAATTGAAACAAATGGTGAGTTGATGAGAAATGCACTCTTATTTAGTGATGTCTGCATGTTGTCAGAGATGATCAGTATGTAACTTAGTTTATATTTTTTACCTTCTTAAAACAGACCTAGGTGGGCATCCATGGAAGAAACCAAACCAGACTCAGAGAAGTGCTACAGGGAAAAGGTCTGCACTTCCAGACTCCAACACACAGAAGTAATTCTTAGAAATTTCAACACTTCTTAAATTGCCCATTAAAATCTCGTAACATATACAAATTAAAGAAGTCCTAGGCAATTGCAGAAGTAGCACCCCACCTCTGACTAAACAGATTATACTTTAAAAGTAATCATTTTGAAAAATGTCTGCAGGATAATTGGAAAAACCATCCTCCCAGCTCAACCCCCAAGTAGCTGGGGCTATAGGCGTGCATCACCATGCCCAGCTAATTTTTTTTACTGTTTGTGGAGATGAGGGTCTCATTATGATGCCCAGGCTACCCTTGAACTCCTGACAAACAATCCTCCCATCTTAGCCTCCCAAAGTGCTGGGATTACAGGCCTGAGTCACTGCACCTGCCTATCTCTTTTAAAAGAGAGGCTCAAAATACTTATGAAACACTGAACCATTTTTCAATCTATAAAAGTAAATATTAGTTACCAGATTTATTCAACTAAAATAAAAATGTACCCACATGCCAATTATTTTCCATAATATAACCAAAAACAATTCCTATTAGAACAAGAGAAAATACACTACCTAAAAACCCTATACTTTTAAAATAGAAACTTTAAATAGCTTATGAATAGTCACGTTTTACCAGAACCCTAAATACAAGTACCACATACACTATACACAACACCCTCACAGTACAGGCTCTTTCTCAAAATTCAAGTTTTCTCAGGTCACCACTCCAGGTGCCCCAGTGACTGCACCTCAGAACCAGCCCAGCTCCATGACAGCATCTAAGCCAGCACTGTCTAACAAGCCTTCGCGCCCTGACAGCCGTCCCACACCTGCACTGCTCAATGCAGTAGCTACTACACGTGACTATCAGGCACAGGAAATATGACAGATGCAAGTAAGAAACAAAATACTTTATTTATTTATTTATTTATTTTGAGACAGGGCCTCACTCTGTCACCCAAGCTAGAGTGCGATGCTGCAATCTCCGCTCACTGCAACACCTCCCAGACTCAAGCAATCCTCTCAACTCAGCCCCCAAGTAGCCGCGACTATAGGTGTGCCCACCACACCTGGCTAATTGTTGCATTTTTAGTAGAAACAGGGTTTCACCATGTTGTCCAGCTGGTCTTGATCTCCTGAGCTCAGGTGAGCTGCCCACCTCGGCCTCCCAAAGTGTTGGGAGTACAGGCATAAGCCACTGCGTCTCGCCGTGATTTTTAATTTAAAAACTACCCCACAGTTGAGGGTAAGGGAGACAGCACCCTGGAGTAATCACTCATCTTTCATGTTCCTGGTCCTGGCTACCTCGTAAGTAGGACCAGTAACACTACCTCCCTCAAGTTGTAGGAATCACAGGAGATAATCCCTGTGCAAAAGTACCATCGTGTCTGACAATATGTGCCGAATGAGTAAGCTACTATTAATTTTTAATTTAAATAATCCCCATGAAGTCAATGGCTACTACACTAGAGCAGAACTATAATTCGGTAGTTACTTTTTCATTCATTACTTGCTTATTATCTGTCTCCCCGACCAGCCCAGAGATCCATGAAGGCCGGGCTGTATCCCGACACCATTGTGGGCACCTCGTCAGTGCTTGGGGGCACTCAGGCAACTAAAAATGTTTGTTTAATAAACACATCAACATCAAAAGCAAAACGACTAAACACGTTAGCAGGAAAGGAGTTCACGGAGGTAGGACCCTGCAGGCAAACAGGGTTTCCAGTTTCCAAAGAGACGCTCAGTAGAATTCAAGGCTGAACTCATGGAAGAAGATTCCCTTTAAACCAAAAACCTTATGACCAACAAAAGACGGAAGGTGTGAGTCTTCATAAACCAAACAACAAAGCACGAAAGGTAAACCCGGAGCAGCGGCAGACTTCCAAGCACAGAGAGGCAGCAACAGTGAATATACAGTCATCGACACATCCACACGTTCAAGCATCCTAAATAAAACTCACAAGGTCAAAGTATCAGACGCATCTATCAAACTCTACACCCTACAAGCACTGACCACCCTCACCCAGTGGGAGGCTGTGCAGGATGGTGTCTAAGACTCCGAGATTCAAGGCCATGGACCCCACCATTGGGGGTGAGGGAGACAGCAGCCCGTGATAATCACTCATCAGTCACGTGCCTGGTAGGCACAGTAAGTACAACCAAGAGTAATACGTACCTCATATTGTTCTAAGAACCGGGAGATAATCCACATGCAGAAATTACCACTGTGTCACGACGACTTGTGCTGAATGAGTAAGCTACCATTGCTACATTATTATTAACGACTACATTCATGGCATGCATTAAAAACGATTTGTATTAGACCGCAAAGATAAATTAATAGAATTCCCTAACACAGAAATTATACAGGACTCATTTTGATGTAGTAAAAGGTGAAAAGTAAAAATAACAAATATAAACCAAAAAGCCTAAACACTGGTGAAGTTAAAGCACCTCTCACGCCTGTAACCTCAGAACTTTGGGAGGCTAAGACAGGCAGATCACTTGAGGTCGGAAGTTCCAGACCAGCTGGTCAGCATGGTGAAATCCCATCTCTACTAAAAAATACACAAATGAGCTGGGTGTGGCAGAGGTAATTACAGACTCACGCCTGTAACCTCAGAATTTTGGGAGGCTGAGACAGGCAGATCACTTGAGGTCGGAAGTTCCAGACCAGCTGGTCAGCATGGTGAAATCCCATCTCTACTAAAAAATACACAAATGAGCTGGGTGTGGCAGAGGTAATTACAGACTCACGCCTGTAATCTCAGAATTTTGGGAGGCTGAGACAGGCAGATCACTTGAGGTCGGAAGTTCCAGACCAGCTGGTCAGCATGGTGAAATTCCATCTCTACTAAAAAATACACAAATGAGCTGGGTGTGGCAGTCCACACCTGTAATCCCAGCTACTCGGGAACCTGAGGCAGGAGAATCACTTGAACCTGGGAGGCAGATGTTGCAGTGAGCCAAGATCTTGTCACTGTACTCCAGCCTGGGTGACAGAGTGAGACTCTGTCTCACACACACACACACACACACACACACACAAAGGGGAAAAGAAAGGCACTTCTATGTATCATATACATCCTATTAAAAAATAAAAACTTTGGCTGGGTACAGTGGCTCACACACTTTAGGAGGTGTATGAGTAATCCCCAGCACTTTAGGAGGGCGAAGTGGAAGGATCACTAAGGCCAGGAGTTCAAGACCAGCCTGGCCAACATAGTGAGACTCTGTCTCTACACACACACAAATATATATATGTATATATATATATATTTCAATTTAGCCAGACATGGTGGCATACACCTGCAGTCTCGAACCAGCCTGGGAGACACAATGAAACCATATTTTTTTTTTACAGTGAGTCTCTAAAAAAAATAATAAAATAAATATGGGAAGGAAACAGAAGGAAAAATAAAAGGGAAAGAAAGCAAGCATCCATAAATCACAATAATGTAAGTAACACAGATCCAAACTTACGACACATGCTCTGTCTTTAATGATTGCAGACTAAACACCTGACAGTCACTTTTCTGATCCCCCTACAGTCTGCTAAAATACAAGTTCTTTTATTAAATGATAATTGGAAGCTAAAAGGAGGGCTACGAGTGGACCAGAAAGTTTAAGAAAATCTCAGATGACATGCATAGATAGAATCAAGACTGCCAGGACCAACAAAGGAATCCCCTGCCTAAAGAACCACAGGTAGACAGATGTTCCCAAGGAAGCCTCAGGGACTTTGAATAAACTAAGACCAAAAGCAAGAACGAGCCACAGGACCATCATCAGAGTAAACAACTGTGCCAGGAACAACTGCGCCCTTGTAAAAGGAACACTGAGCCAGCCAGGCCCTACCTCTTTTCCATCTCCCTTCCCTGCCACACAGAATAGACCCTGCAGCCCTGGGCTCCTGGGTGAACATGGAAAATTGTTCCTACAGTGAGCAATCCACCTTGGGGTGGGACACAGACATCGATGTGGGAAGAAAGACTGTGGTCCTCCAGATACCAAAGCAAGGAAGGGGTTAAATGAGGAAAGCCAGCTCCACTCCAAAGAAAAATCCACCCTGGCAACTGCAGAGGGCTCCAGCCTGCCTACCTCATCTTCAGCCAGTGAAATCCCAAATTCAAGTCAACCAGTCAACAGGGCTCCCTTATCCACATACCAGCCCTTTCTTTAAAGGACAGGCTATTGGAGAAAGAGACTTAGGCAAACATAAATGAGACTTGTACTGCCAACTTCTAAACCAATTTAATCATTTGTTCATAATATAAACTAAGAACCGATCAATTTAATCATCTAATCATAACACAAACTAAGAACTAGATCAATTTAACCATCTATTCATAACACAAACTAAGAACCGATCAATTTAACCATCTAATCATAACATAAACTAAGAACCGATCAATTTAACCATCTAATCATAACACAAACTAAGAACCGATCAATTTAACCATCTATTCATAACATAAACTAAGAACCGATCAATTTAACCATCTAATCATAACACAAACTAAGAACCGATCAATTTAACTATCTATTCATAAGACAAACTAAGAACCGATCAATTTAACCATCTAATCATAACACAAACTAAGAACCGATCAATTTAACCATCTAATCATAACATAAACTAAGAACCGATCAATTTAATCATCTAATCATAACACAAACTAAGAACCGATCAATTTAACCATCTATTCATAACACAAACTAAGAACCGATCAATTTAATCATCTAATCATAACACAAAGAACCGATCAATTTAACCATCTAATCATAACACAAACTAAGAACCGATCAATTTAACCATCTAATCATAACATAAACTAAGAACCGATCAATTTAACCATCTATTCACAACACAAACTAAGAACCGATCAATTTAACCATCTATTCATAATGTAAACTAAGAACTAGATCAATTTAACCACCTAATCATAACACAAACTAAGAACCGATCAATTTAACCATCTAATCATAACACAAACTAAGAACCGATCAATTTAACCATCTAATCATAACACAAACTAAGAACCGATCAATTTAACCATCTATTCATAACATAAACTAAGAACTAGATCACCAGGGCATGTGAGAAGTAGAGAGCATTAAAAAAAGCAGGGCCATGAAGAAAAAGAAGTTGTGACCTACAAGTTCAAGAGACAAGAATACAATGTTTTCTTATCCTAATTTTTTCCTTTTTTTTTCTTTTTCAAAGTCCAGGTTCCAGGCTTATCTTATATAACCCTAATGTTTAACCTTAAATATTAATAACAATATTTAATTCTTAATTCTGCCCCAAAAAGAGAATTTTTATAATCCTAATATTTATCCTCAAATTCAAAAGCATATTATACACCACATATAGGCAGCTAGGAAAAAGGACCCATCAAAGAAAAAGAAAATGGTGGGGAGGGGAGGAGGAAGGAGGTGGAGGGGGAAGAAGAGGGGGGAGGGGAGGGGAAGGAATGAAGGGAGGAAGGGAGGAAGGTAGGGAGGATGGGAGGGAGGACGAGAGGCAGGGAGGCAGGCAGAAGAGAGCAACTGAAGTGAATTAGTGAAAAGAGATTCCTAGAAACAATCTAGTAAAATTTACAGGCCTGGAATAAAAAGAAAAGCTAACTCAAACGAGACACACAAAAGAGAACAAAAAGGTAAGACTGACCCCCAATCCCTACAGAGCTATAGTTAGTACAGGGAAGAGAGCTCAAACTCCAAAGTGTGACACAGAGGTGAGTCACTGAGAGGCCTTCTTGAAAAAAAAATTACTGGCCAGGTGTGGTGGCTCACACCTGTAATCCCAATACTTTGGAAGGCTGAAGCAGGTGGATCACCTGAAGTCAGGAGTTCAAGACCATCTGGTCAACACAGTTATACCCCATCTCTACAAAAATACAAAAATTAGCCAGGCATGATGGCAGGTGCCTGTAATCCCAGCTACTTAGGAGACGGGAGATTGGCTTGAACCCGGGAGGCAAGGGTTATAGTGAGCCAAGATCATGCTACTTGCACTCCAGCCTAGATGACAGAGCAAGACTCTGTCTCAAAAAAATAAAATTAAAATAATCTAACTACCAAATTATGAAATCTAATCAACCAAGAGGAGAACTACAGTAAAGAAACATAAAACCTGTGTTTGTAATTTAAAAATTAATGATGGATGAGCACTCACTTTTCCTTATTCAAGTATAAAACTCTTATTTAAAAAATAAAAAAATCCTTCCTAAATTCGTATCTCAAAAGGCACTTGCCACAGTAAAAAGTAACCTATGTAATGAGAGAAGATATTTGCAACCATTTATCTGACAAGGGGTTAATATCTAGGACATACCAAACAAATACCTACAACTCAACAACATAAAACTCAATGCAAAAACTGGCAAAAGACTTGACTAGACCTTTCTTCAAAGAAGATATACAAATAGCCAACAATCACATGAAAAGATGTTCAACATCACTAGTCACAAAATACAAATCAAAACCATGAGATACTACTTCACACCCATCAGGATAGCATTAGCAAAAGCAAAAACAGGAAACACTAATGTTCTTAGCAGCACTGTTTACAACAGCCAAAAGATAAAAACAAGCCAGGGCCCAAAAATAGATGAAAAGATAAACAAAATGCAGTATATACATGCAATGGGGTATTATTCAGCCTTAAAAAGGAACAAAATGCGCACACGTTAGTTATAACATGGGTGAACCTTGCAAATGAAACCAGCCCAATTGTCCTATAAAACTGATGTTTACAGTCTTCTTCAATAAACATAAAAATGGACCCTCCCAGCCTTAAAACTTGAGAAAGTTACATTTGTCTTATCTGAGTTCCTTTCTCAGGAAACCAATCATCAGGCCTCCCAGATAGTTATCAAGGAACTGAAACTTACCAGATCACCACATCTAGACCATAAGACACCAGATCCCCTCACCCATCATGACTGCCTAACCAACTACCTGCTTCCTGTCAACCAACTCCTCTTTCTCACCCTTCCCTAACTCCTGTTTTCCCATGCATGGTTACATTTCTTCCCTGCCAAATAAACCCCTGGTTTTAGTCAGTTGAGGAGACAAATTTGAGACTGATCTCCCATCTCCTTAGCAGCAGCACCCAACTGAAGCCTTCCTCCCTGGCAACACTCATTGTCTCTGGGATTGGCTTTCTGTGCTGTGAGCAACAGGACCTAGACCAAACCCCCTGATGTTTCAGTGGCAATATGAAGTACTCACCATAAGCAAATCCACAAAGATAGAAAGTAAAATATAGGTTACCAGGACTGGGGAAGGGAAAGGGGGAGTTGTTTAATAGATAAAGAGCGTCTGTTTAAGATAATGAAAAAGTTCTGGAAATGAACAGTGGTGACGATTATGCAACAAGAATGAAACTAAATGCCACTGTACACATAAAAATGGCTAAAATGAAACATTTTAGACTATGCATAATTCGCAATTAACAATTTTTTAAATCACAGTATTACATTATTACTATATGTGAATTATTCCTCATAAAGTTGACTGGCAAGGATAAAGGGATATACAATTTGATAAATACCCAATGTTGGAAGTTCGAACAAAAGGCATTTTAAACACATTGACTGGACATTTTTAAGAGCATTTTAGCAATTTTTCAGAAATCACGAAAATATTTATTTTTGCCTTCTACCCATTTGTTCTAATTCTATGAATCTTCCCTAAAGGGAAAAAGAAAAAGCAGGCGAAAGATTTAAGCCCAAAAATGATCATCAAGATGTTGTTTATGATATTATAATACTATCCAAAAATAGTAAATGAAATGATCAGATATTCACAACATATAAAAAGTTTATCTTAAGTATTATGTATTTTATTTTTAAATGTTAATAGCATTTAAACTACATAATATATGTTATGAAGGAAAGCAAACTTATAAAATTGTATCATGTGATTCTAATTTTTTACATGCAAAACAAAACTAAGGAATAAATATATCTATTTCAATAGTAATTACCTCCCAGACTAAGTTAAGGACCCTTTATCATATGCTATCAAAGCAATATAACCTGAGGTCAGAGAAAACCTCGCTGGAAGTAGCTTTGAATGGAGGAGAATAAAAAAAGATTCCTACCAGCGAACTTGTCCACCTCGGTATTTATCACTGTGTTCAAATTAAAACTGTTTTATAATCAAACTTCAGTTTTTAAAAGCAGGGTGAAAACCAGTATGTGTGGATTTTGGTATCCAAGGGGATGCTAGAACCAATCTCCGGGCTGATACATGGAGATCATGTACCTGGAAATGATTTGGATTGTGTTTTACAACGTCAGCAGGGGGCACTCCATTCAAGGATATTATGCGTTTTAGATAAAAGTGTTTAAACAAGTATTTCCCTGATTCAGTTTTAATGGGCATATCATAAGCCTTCTCAAAATATTAAATGCCCAATCGTTACCTAAAAATCCTAGTTTCTATTACCAGATGTTACTTTGGGAGAGTAATATTAGAAGATGTATAAGAATTACTCTTATTGTTAAGCATTTTCTAAACTCCTGTTGTTTCACCAGTATTTCACCAGCACAGAAGAATAATTGTTATCATACCACTGCCACAATTCACAAACTCCTTTCGCCTCCATTTTTACCTGTGTCTGTCCTAACAATCATGTGAGATAAGCAAGCCTGGTGATAATAACACAACTTCTACAGCCCCAGCCCCATTGTAAATGAAATGTCCTCCAAGAACCAGGCACCATACAAGGTCTCTCACAGATTTACCTCATTCAAAGTGAGTCATTACCAAAAATTCATGAAGTATTTCTCTCAACCCAACTTTACAGATGAGGCTACTGAGGCTCAGCAATTAAAGTAACTGGCCCCGAAAACAGATCTGTGATCACACACCCAGGCCTGTCTCAATCCCAAACCTATGCCATTTCCTTGTCCCACCCACACTCCCCAGGAAAGAGAGATTGAGAAAAAGATAATCATTAGGCCAATTCTCACTGACAACCGGAACCCAGAGCCTTCTAACCCTTGATCTGCTGTGTTTTCCGTATGGCAAACTGCTTCTATAAAAAGCCAGGACACTTCCTTCCATCATAAATGGATTTATAAAACATAATCCTATTAGATTATAAAAAACATCATAGGGAAACTACGTGCTATATGAGGGAAAGATAACGGTGTCCAAGGGAAACCTTGAGGAAGTATAACTAAATTAATACACAGGGACAAGGGTTTAAGTATTTTATAACCAAAACTCAAAACAGTAACAGTCAGCAAGCTGCAGTGGCTCACACCTGTAATCCTAACACTTTGGGAGGCAGAGATGGGAGAATCACTTGAGCCCACGAGTTCAAAACCAGCCTGGGCAACATAGTGAGAGATCCCGTCTCTAAGAAAATAAAAAAAACGGTAACAGTTAACAAAGTTTCCAGGAGTAGCTTAGATAATTCCAGAATTGTATTTATAATATTAGGAGAAGGGCTATTTTAAAATATTCCAAAATTTATCATTGGAATGCCCACAAAAATTGCCTACGGGTAGAGTCATCATTATGTCAGAATAATTTATTATTTAGGACTCTGCCTTTGATAAATATGTATGCTGTAACTACTTAATAAAGTCATGAAAAATAATTTTTTAAATATAAACGTTACTTACATATCCCAGTTCGGAGCTATCCGCAAATGCTGGATTAGTAACTGGAACTAGAATAAAAAATTAAAATGTAAAAAAAGGAAAAATTAAAATATTGAAACCACAAAACACAGAAAGTAACAGCAAAGTTAACAGCTCGGATCTTCATAAAAAGGAAATTTACAATGTACACCAAAAATGATGTTTACCAAATTACCAAGACACTAGTCTATGAATACAATTAAAATAAAAACTAAGAACAGTACTTTTAGTTTCTCCCAAATGACTGCCCTTACCTGACAGACACACACCAACTATCAAAAAAGGTAATATTAATACTATCCTGAAAGCAAACGAACTGAAAGTTTTTCAAGCAAATTCCCAAATGGGGCCCACTACAGAAAACACCTCTGAACCACAGTAATTCCTGCCTGAGGATGACCTCAAACGCTCTGCCAATCGACGCTCAAACGTGAGCCAAAAGAAACAAAAGAACTCTGACAAATTCCCATGAGCTTACAATGGACCAACACAGTCCAGAAAGTAAATTCCCAGGGGAAGAGGAAAAACGTGTCTTACAGGGTGGATGTCTTTCTCCAGCGTCACGTCAGAAACCGAGCAGTTGACCCGACGACCCGGTAAAGGACCGACACCCCCACCCATTCCGCACCCCCACCCACTCCACATGGGCAGTTCACTCCGGTCACTGATGAGAAGGTAGAAGGTCTGTCTTAGGATATCACACTATTTTTCTTTTTTGAGACCAAGTTTCACTCTTTTTGCCTAGGCTGGAGTGCAATGGCACGATCTCAGCTCACTGCAACCTCTGCCTCCCAGGTTCAAGTGATTCTTCTGCCTCAGCCTCCCGAACAGTTGGGATTATAGGAGTGCACCACTATGCTCAGCTAACTTTGTGTTTTTAGTAGAGACCACATTTCGCCATGTAGGCCAGGCTGGTTTCAAACTCCTGACCTCAGGTGATACACCCGCCTTGGCCTCCCAAAGTGCTGGGATTACAGGCATGAGCCACAGTATCCGACCTGATTTCATATTTTTTTTAATCTTACAAGTTAACGTAAAATGGAAATGTGAGCATCAAAAAAAAAAGTTCAAAATCACCATCTACTCTCATCTACTTTAAGACCTAAGAATTAAGCAGAAGATAATTTTCAGAAACCTAAAATCATGATAAATCAGATTTTTCATGGTAGTTAAATCAAACTGATATTTTAGTACTTCTTTGAGCCTCTATAAAAACACAAGCTTAAACCAGACGCGGTGGCTCAAGCCTGTAATCCCAGCAGTTTGGGATGCCAAGGTAGGTGGATCGCAAGGTCAGGAGATGGAGACCATCCTGGCCAACATGGTGAAACCACGTCTCTACTAAAAATCCAAAAATTAGCCAGGCATGGTGATGGGTGCCTGTAGTCCCAGCTGCTCGGGAGGCTGAGGCAGAATTGCTAGACCCTGGGAAGCAGAGGTTGCAGTGAGCCAAGATTGCACCACTGCACTCCAGCCTGACAACAGAGCAAGATTCTGTCTCAAAAAAAAGTGTAAATGCATAAGGCATGTCACAGAGGCCTACCAGCGGAGAGTGGAGGAGCCTGGTGGCCACCTCCTGGTGACCAGCCACCACGCACAGATAGCAAAGGAGATTCAGCTTGGCGCGGGAGGCCCCCATGCTCTTCTCGGTGCAGTCGATCTGCGAGCACACTTGTTGCAAAAAGTCATTCCAATCTTGGTCTTTCAGCAACAGTAACTTATCCACTGCCAAGGAAAGAAAATGATAAAAGCATTTATGAGAAAAAGAACTGCCAGAAACATTACATGAGCAATAAACACAGAATGACAACGGCTGACGACAAAGAAAACACTGCACTGTCAGAACCAAAAATAACTCCAAAGATGACACGACTTGTATGTGTCCTACTTCCTCATCTCTTTACCTATCCACGGAAACTTTTCAACCATGTCAAGGGAAAACCATGCTTCAAATACAGCGGATGTCTGAAGCACAACTGTCCCACAACCTAGACTATAACAGAATGCAAAGTTCAATACAACCGAAGTCAAAGACAAAAGAGCCTTTGTATACATAAATCCACTCTGAAACACCGGGAAAAGCACAAATCTTACAGTTCTTACAAAGTTCCAACAGCCAATTGCGGAGGCTGACGCCTGTAAGCCTGGCACTTTGGGAAGCCAAGGCGGGCGGATCACGAGGTCAGGAATTCAAGACCAGCCTGGCCAACATGGTGAAACCCCGTCTCTACTAAAAATACAAAAATTAGCTGGGTATGGTGGTGTGCTCCTGTAACCCCAGCTACTTGGGAGACTGAGGCGGGAGAATCACTTGAACCTAGAAAGCACAGGTTGCAGCCAGGATGATACCACTGCACTCCAGCCTGGGTGACACAGCGAGACTCTGTCTCAGAAAAAAAAATTTCCAACAAAATTACTGTAAAAAAAAAGAAGGATAACGTGATAGGTAAAATCACCTGAAATTCCAACCTCTAAATCCCTATACAAAAAAAGGCAAAATCTAAGAAATGTGATACCCCCTAAAATTAACATATTTTCCACTGATCTCTATCTTTAGACAAAATAAACTGTAAATATAATTCCTAAATAACTCAAAGAAGAAAAAGGAAATCGGATTCCAGGTAATAATTCTCTAGGTTTGCATAAACAGTCCTACTTGGCACTGAAAGCACTGTTAATAATATTTTGCTTCACTTTGGTCTTTCACAAACGTCCTTCTACACAGTTTCTTTTCTGTTTTTTATCAGTAATTAAGATGATCGATATAAACCCTTAGCTGGTTTATTTAAAGCTAAATTTTATTTAAAGCTATATTTTAAATTTACTTCAAGTAATAGATTCTACTCTAGCCACGATGAATGATTTTTCCCAAATCCAGTTTAACAACTTAAATGTAATTTGTTTAAAAAAAACAGTTTAAGAGATGTAAAAATATCTGCCATTCACCCTAAATAAGATTTTCATTAGCGCAACAGAAAGGTAGAAATCATCCTATAAGCATCTCCACTCCCACACCATCTCCACAGTCACGAGCCACCTCGTTCTGTTCTCAAAGTCCAGTCCCTCCAACAAATCCCAGTCCTTCATTGCTGTCCCCAACCCTGTGCACCTACAGCAGCCATAAATGGTGGAAATTCAACCAGCTCTATGAAGGCAAGGGCAGGAGACCCCCACCCACTCTACAGGAAAACTCCCCAGATCTACAGGAATCCCCTACCCACAAGAGGACAGGGCAGCGCAGGCTCAGCTGAGAAATGTAAACAGCTGGCACAAATGAATTACAGATTGTTTACAATTCGCCTAACACTGCCCCAAGAATATAACCAATTGTCGAGAAAAAATAAATTTAGCTTTTCACATACAAATATTACATTTGCAAGGAAGTTTCATATTTGTTTCCATATACAGAGTCTACATGTTCAGTAAGTCCTTTACAATCCTACCTGAATATGCTGGTAGATGCAATATTTTTGGATCAAATTTAACCGGTGGTTGTTTCATTATCTGCAGTTAAAAAGGAAAAAAACAACTTTCGAGACTACTTTTTTTAATTGCATTTTAGGTTTTGGGGTACATGTGAAGAACATGCAAGATTGTTGCATAGGTACACACATGGCAGCGTGATTTGCTGCCTTCCTTCCCATCACCTATATCTGGCATTTCTCCCCACGTTATCTCTGAGACGATTTTTAAGATGGATTATCTGTCTCCTTATACGTCCCTTATGTCAGATTATAAATCAATGAGGATAAAAAAAGAATGTGTAAAATGTGTTACTAAAAAAAAATAAGAATTCAACAATGCCTTTCAGATTAAAACATACAAATACAGGTAACAACAACTTTTTTAATTATTTCAGTTGATATCTGTAATAAAATAAAGCTTCATAGAAAAAAATTCAGCCCTCTCTCGGCTTCCATTTTAGCTAATTAACCTCTAGATTAAAAATTTGGTCATTTAACAAATATCTATTGGGTACCTGCCAAGGTAAGGTAAGGCTCTATGCGAAACGCTCGTGGGAATACAAAGGTGTAAAAGACACAATCCTGTTTTCAGAAAGCTGACATTCTGGTTGGAAAGACGAGACAAACATCTGTTAACAAAATATTTCACAATTCAAAACAGGCAGGACATTACAGACGAAGCACTGGACAGAAGAATGTTTTTGTAAATAGTGGTTTAGAGAATACAGCAAGCACCTTAGCTGATACAGTTAGGACCAGGCGTGCAGGAAAGAAAGAAGGCGGGCTGCCGTCCTGAAGGATTAGAACTTTATTGTTATATCAGAGAAGACGGCATTCCGGGAAGCCAAAATGGCATGAATTGGAAAGCGCACAATTAATTCGAGAAACGTGAAGAAACCACGTAGTTGGATTCATGAGCTTAGGACAGACAGATACTTCATCTTGAGACTTTGACTTAAAAAAGCAACCATCATTTCTATACCTAACTTCTGCAAAACTTCTATATGTAATATTTTTAAAACCTTTACTAATAAAGTAAGTAACCAGCATGACTGTATTTATTGTAGTATTCTTACTAAAATGCATATTATCATTCTAATCTCATAATCCAAATTCATAGTATCATTCTAATTATGAGAAACCCTTAGACAAACCTAAATTAAGGGACATTCTATAAAACACTCAACCAGTTACTCTTCAAAGTGTCAAGGACTTGAGTCATATGTTTTATAACATGTATTACAAAAAAACACGACAGGCGCAATGGCTCAAGCCTGTAATCCCAGCACTTTAGGAGGCTGAGGCAGGTAGAGGAGGTCAGGAGTTCAAGACCAGCCTGGTCAAGATAGTGAAACCCCATCTCTATTGAAACTACAAAAATTAGCCAGGCGTGGTGACAGGCACCTGTAGTCCCAGCTACTCAGGAGGCTGAGGCGGGAGAATTGCTTGAACCCGGGAGGCAGAGGTTACAGTGAGCTGAGATTGCGCTACTGCACTCTGGCCTGGGCAACAGAGTGAGACTCTGTCTCAAGAAAAAAAAGTGTCAAAGTCATGAAGACAAAGTCTGAGAAATACTGACAAGGCCGTGAAAGACCAGGGCAGACTGCAGGAGACTAAGGGGGCAGAACACCTAACTGTAATGTGGCATCCTGGAACGAAAAGAGAGGACACTAGAGGCAACTGGGAAAATTCAGGTCAGGTTGGCAGCGTAGTCAACAGCACTACACTCAGGAGTTCTTTTATCTTTCCCTTTCTTTTTCAGGAAGACCAGTGAGGATACTGCAAGCCCTCATTACACAGAGACGTTAATCAAGTATCCTGCAACCCTGATTACCACATTCCACTGCCCTCCAGAAGGAGGAACAGGTAAGGGTTATCCTGCTTGACTAACTACAGCAGTGTCAATTCCCAGGCCTTGCTAACTAGACGACAGACATGTGCGATGTCAACACTAAGAGCGGCTGGGCAAATGGTACACGGGAACCCTCAACTTCTCTTAAGTCCAAAAGCAGTTTAAAATGAAAAGTTCAACACAAAATTTCCACTCACTAAGGCTTCCCAGAAACTATCAAATATGGTTACAAGAGGAAAACGACACAGAATATTGTCTAAAGCAAGCCTATCCAACAGGCAGCCCAAGACGGCTCCCAATGTGGCCAAATCCGTAAATTTTCTTAAAACATTTTGAGATTTTTCTGCAAACTGTTTGCTTATTTAGTTCATCAGCTAACATTAGTGTATTCTACGTGTGACCCAAGACAATTCCTCTTCCAATGTGGCCAGGGAAGCCAAAAGATTAGACACCCCTGGGAAAGATACCACACACTGTTCTAGAAAGACCACTCTGAAAATGCCCCAATGCGCATCACACTTAGCGTAACAAAGTTTTCCGCCAGACACATTAACTCACGAAAAGAATTAGCTCCATTATGAAAAATAGCTTAAAAATCAATATGAAATACTATCTAGAAAATAAATGTGAATCCAAGAATTCCTGTGGTCTAAAGCACAATGATGTTCCCAATGAGATGTAAGGAAAAACAGTCACGAATTAATACAGAAAAACACATTTTAAAAAGAAAAAGCAGAAAAATTAACATGGAGAATAAGCAGTGGAATGTGAGCATGGTGAGGAGCTTGAAGTCAAGACGAAGCAGAGGGACTTGGAAATGAATTTGTTTTTTAAAGTAGATACTCATATCTATCCCCTGGCCATAAAGTATCATATTCCAAAGACGAGAAGTGAGACAGCTGGCAGTGGCTAGGAAGTACATTGTGAACCATGACCCCTCCAGCCCCCCGTGGCTCCCCACCGTCTCCCCTGCAGTCTCAACCTGTGAGAGGTGAGGGCTTCTGTGTGATCTGCCTGCCCGGCCAAACCTGGCAAGCACTGCCCTCTGACCGCCTCTGCCTTCAAAATACATCAGAGACTAAAATATTTAGAGGGGTTCGCAGCAGTGAACGTGGAGAAAGAAAGGGATGAGAGCTAAGGTCTGAGGCCAAGAGGGTGGCAGCCCCTCCGTGGCATGTGGAAGGTCTGAGGCCAAGAGGGTGGCAGCCCCTCCGTGGCATGTGGAAGGTCTGAGGCCAAGAGGGTGGCAGCCCCTCCGTGGCATGTGGAAGGTCTGAGGCCAAGAGGGTGGCAGCCCCTCTGTGGCATGTGGAAGAGAGCCGCGGTGAGGGGCGGAGCTGACTCGTCAAAACGCAGGAGAGAACACTTACAACTCCAGTGAAGTGCAGGTAAGGCAGAGGACAGGGCTGCCGACAGGAGAGGCAGACACGCAGCACAGTGAGTGAGACAGAAGCAGACAAGAGCAACAGGAAAGGTCAGGCAGTAAACAACACTCTCGATGAAAACCCCGTGCGCATTTCAGGTCTCAGTGAGGTCTACCCCTCAGTGGTGAGCGTCTCTGCACACCTTTGGGTTGTCGATAATGGGGGTGACGAGAAGATCTGAGTCCGTGTAGATCAGCTCCCTCATCCGGGACTCCAGGTCCTGCCGACTCAGGTGTCCACTTGCAACCTGAAACTGGAACAAAAATTAGACTTCGTTTCTGCGACTCATGTAGAGCTTCAGAAGACTGAACTAGTAAGATGCCGAGGAAGACCCCACTGTCAGAGGTCCCCTAGATGGATGCGCTTCAACTGCTATTCGAGACACCTGCGGGCTCATGTGATTTTCACAGAAACCCCAAACTGTAGGCACCATCATTCCCACTTTACAGATAAAATATAAGACTGCGCAAGTAACTGAATCGCTCATGTTACCAGTAAGGCTGGATAAGAAAAAAGATCTTTACAGTTCAATGTTCTAAGCTGTGATGAGGCAAATTGGTTTTTTGATTAATTACCAGCACGGCTGTTTGTTGTTGTTGTTGTTGTTGTTTTTTTTTTTTTTTTTTTTTTTGAGACCAACTCTCACTCCATCACCCAGGCTGGAGTGCAGTGGCACACTCTCAACACTGCAACCTCTGTCTCCCTGGTTCAAGTGATTCTCCTGCCTTGACCTCCCAAGAATAGAATTACGGGTGCACGCCACCATGTCCAGCTAATTATTATATTTTTACTAAAGACGAGGTTTCACCATGTTGGCCAGGCTGGTCTCCAAATCCTGGCCTCAGGTGATCTGCCTGCCTCAGCCTCCCAAAGTGCTGGGATTACAGGCGTGAGCCACTGCGCCTGATCCACGGCTTTAGTTTTCATTCACAGAATGCTAATCAATTTATTTCCGCTTTACAGAATATTCAACATGAAGCTGAAGC
Organism: Callithrix jacchus; assembly: GCF_049354715.1. Classification (NCBI taxonomy): domain Eukaryota; kingdom Metazoa; phylum Chordata; class Mammalia; order Primates; family Cebidae; genus Callithrix; species Callithrix jacchus. The sequence goes on from NC_133518.1 coordinate 79,672,904, forward strand.
TGTACACACACAAAAAAAATGTCAGACTTAAATACAAACCTGTTACCTAAGGGTTAAACATCAATTATTTATTAAGCCTAGTCAGAGCTGATAACTAATAAAATGAATCACCAGACATTCACCATCAGTTATGCCTTTGAGATGGTTCTTTGTGCTCTACTTAAATGTAATTTGTATTCCTAGTACTATGCCTCAGTATTTGCCAACAGGGAAAAAAAAAAAAAAAAAAAAAAGGATTTATGCTTCAGAACCGTAAGAGAAACAATGACTAGCAAACTAAATAAAACAGAAAAGCGAATCTGTGAAGTAAGCAATAAGAAAAATAAATTATTCAAAGCTGAGCAAGCAAGGGTCATGGATAAAGGAACAGAGGAGTTCGCTAAGGAAGTTCCTGGAAACCCAAAATGCCCCTTGCAACTCAGAAGAAAGACATAATGAAACATACAAAGAAGCTGGGCATGGTGGCTCATGCCTATAATCCCAGCACTTTGGGAGGCTGAGGCGGGCGGATCACAAGGTCAGGAGTTTGAGACCAGCCTGACCAACATGGAGAAACCCCATATACTAAAAATACAAAAATTAGCCAGGCATGGTGGCAGGCACCTGTAATCCCAGCTACTCAGGAGGCTGATGCAGGAAAATCACTTGAACCTGGAAGGCAGAGGCTGCAGTGATCCAAGATCACACCGCTACACTCCAGCCTTGGCAACAGAGGGAGACTCTGTCTCAGAACAAAAGAAAAGAAAGAATGTAAGATTAGTAAGGTGGACCAATTAAAAACTTGTATGCAAAAATTAATTTCCTATAGGTAAACTGAATATATGCACAAATGCCAAGTTGTAACAAATATCCCACTCACAATAGCAAAAATATATAAAATAAAATGTTCAGGAATGAACTAAATGATCAATAATTGCAATGAGATCATAATCATTAAATTAAAAACAATTAAAATAGGTTGAAATTTTGAAGAAATATTTATCCAAAGAAAATAGATAAATGGTCAATAAAATACATAAAAAGATACTCAACATCAGCCAAGTGCGGTGGCTCACGCCTGTAATCCCAGCACTTCAGGAGGCCAAGGCAGGCCTATCACCTGAGGTCAGGAGTTCGACACCAGCCTGACCAACATGGTGAAATCCCATCTCTAGCAAAAATTAGCTGGGCATGGTGGTGGGCTCCTGCAATCTCAACTACTGGGGAGGCTGAGGCAGGAGAATCGCTTGAACACAGGAGGGGGATGTTGCAGTGAGCCGAGATCACGCCACTGCACCCCAGCCTGGGAGACATGGCAAGACTCCATCTCAAAAAAAAAAAGTTCTCAGTATCATCAGCCATCAGGTAAATGCAAATCAAAACCACTAAGACACAGAATTTCACACCTACCAGCAGGACATGGTGACTCATGCCCATAATTCCAGCACTTTCAGAGGCTGAGGAGGCGGGGGGATCATTTGAGGTCAGAAGTTCAAGACCAGCCTGGCCAACATGGTGAAACCCCGTCTCTACTAAAAATACAAAAATTAGCTAGATGGTAGTGGTGCATGCCTGTAATCCCAGCTACTCGGGAGGCTGAGGCAGAAGAATAGCTTAAGCCTGGGTGGGGAGGTTGCAGTGAGCCAGGATCATGCCAGTGCACTCCAAACTCCAGAGTGGGCAACACAGTGAGACCCTGTCTCCATCAATCAGTGGAATGTCACACCCGCTAGGTTTGAAACAGCATGGCTATCGTAAGAAAGACAATAGCCAACAGGTGGAGCAACCCAGGTGTTCATCAACAGACGGGAAGATAACAAAGCGTATTCAATACACACAAGGGAAAATTATTCAGCCTTAAAAACAAACGAAATTCTGGCACATGCCACAACGTGGATGAACATTAATGACATTAGGCTAAGCAAACGGAGCCAGGCACAAAAGGGCAAATACTATATGAGACCATTGGTGCCAGCAGTCCCCAAACTTTCTGGCATCAGGAACCAGCCTGGCAGAGACAGTTTTTCCACAAACCAGGTTGGGGGAAACGATTTGGGGATGATTCAAGCACATCACATTCATTGTGCACTTTCTTTCTTTCTTTTTTTTTGAGACAGAGTCTCACTCTGTCAGCCAGGCTGGAGTACAGTGGCACAATCTCGGCTCACGGCAACCTCCGCCTCCTGGGTACAAGCAATTCTCCTGTCTCAGCCTCCTGAGCAGCTGGGACTACAGGCACGCACCACCACCCGCAGCTCATTTTTGTATTTTTAGTAGACACGGGGTTTCACCATGTTGGCCAGGATGGTCTCGATCTCCTGACCTCATAATTTGCCCACCTTGGCCTCCCAAAGTGCTGGGATTACAGGTGTGAGCCACCATGCCCACCACAGTGAACTTTATTTCTCTTATTTTTATACTGTATTATATAATGAAATAATCATACAACTCACAGAATCAGTAGGAGCCCTGAGCTTGTTTTCCTACAACTAGGCAGTCCCGTCTGGGGGCGATGGAAAACATTGACAGAGCACACAGCCTAGATCCCCCACTCGGGTAGCTCACAACAGGGTGCACGCCGCTCTGAGAATGTTTAACGTCAGCACTCCTCCGACAGGGGTCGGAGCTCAGACAGCAATGCAGGGGATGGAGAGCGGCTGTGAATACAGACGCTTCATTCACTTCCCACTGCATGGCCTGGTTCCTAAGTGGCCACGGACCAGCAGCAGCCCTTGGCCAGGGGCTAGAGACCCCTGACTTATGCAGTGCACCTAGAATAGGCACATTCATAGAGGCAGAAGGTTTAACAGTGGTCGCCAGGGGCTAAAGATAACGGGAAATGGGCAGTTACTATTTAATGGTAGAGTTTCAATTTGGGATGATGAAAATCTTCTGGAGACAGATGGTGGAATAGCTGCACAGCAGCGTGAATGTACTTCATGCCCCTTGAACTGTATACTTAGAAATGAGTTACAATGGTAAACTTTATGTAATGCATTTCTTACCACACTTCTTAAGACCAGCAATACCAAATGTTAGTGAGAGTGTGTAAAAGTGGATACCCTCATACACTGCTGGCTGGAATGTAAAATGCTGCAGATACTCTGAAAACAGTTTGACAATTCCTTGAGAAGTTAAACAGGGCCAGGCCCGGTGGCTCACGCCTATAATCCCAGCACTTTGGGAGGTTGAGATAGGAGCATCACTGGAGCCCAAGAGTTGGAGAACAGCTTAGGCAAACAGCAGGACACTGCCTTTAGCAATGATTTTTGGTAGTGGTGGCATATGCCTGTACTTCCAGGTACTTGGCAGACTGAGGCAGGAGGATCCCCAGAGCCCAGGAGGTCCAGGCATCAGTGAGCTATGATTGTACCACTGCACTCCAGCCTGAGTGACAGAGTGAGACTTTATCTCAAAAACAAAAAGTTAAACAAGGAACAAGGAGCTAACACATGACACAGCAATTCTACTCCTAAGTATATACCCAAAGAGAAATAAAAATATTCATCCGCACAAAAACATGTACACAAATCACAGCAGCACTTTCATTCCAGCCAAAAGGAAGAACCCACCCAAATACTCATCAACTGATGACTGATTCAAAAAGATATTGTATATACAATAAATTATTTGACAATAAAAAGGAATCTAGTACTGATATATGCTACAACTTGGATGAATCTTGAAAACCTATGTTAAAAAGGCCGAGCGCAGTGTCTTGCGCCTGTAATCCCAGCACTTTGGGAGGCCAAGGCAGGCAGATCATGAGATCAAGAGATCGAGACCATCCTGGCCAACATGGTGAAACCCTGTCTCTACTAAAAATACAAAAACTAGCTGGGCATGGTAGCTGACGCCTGTAGTCCCAGCTACTCAGGAGGCCAAGACAGGAGAATCACTTGACCCCAGGAGGCAGAGGTTGCAGTGAGCCGAGATCTCACCACTGCACTCCAGCCTGGCTATAGAGTGAGATTCCATCTCAAAAAAAAGAGAGAAAACATATGTTAAGTGGGAAAAGCTTGTAACAAAAGACCACATATTATTTGATTCCATTTATATGAAATGCACAGAACAGGTAAAATAATAAAGACAAAACGTATACTAGCGGTTGTCTAGAACGAGCACAGAGAAGAACAGCAGAAACGTGGGGTGGCCGGCGGCAGTGCCTGCTGATGGATGATGAGACAATTAACTGTGGTGACAGGTGCACAACTCTGAATATGTTACTGGTCCCTGAATTGCACCTTTTTAAGAGGTGGGGTCTCACTCTGTCACCCGAGCTGTCACAGCTCACTGCAGCCTGAATCTCCTGCACTCAAGCACCTCCCCTGCGTCAGCCTCCCATGGGGCTAGGGCTACAGGTGTGTACCACCAAATCCACGTAAAAACATGTACACAAATGTTCACAGCAGCATTTTCATTACAGCCAAAAGGCAGAATCAACCCAGCTAGTTATTTTTAATTTTTGTGTGAGGACAGGGTCTTGCTAAGTTGACCAGGCTGGTCTCAAATGCCTGCCCTCAAATGATCCTTCTCCCTCAGCCTCCCAAAGTGCTAGAATGACAATTCACACACAGCCCAAACTGTCCGCCTTAAATGGGTGAATTGTATGGTATGTCAACTGTATCTCAAGGAAGGTCTTACCAAAAAGATCAACCATGGAGCACCTAAATGGGCTCTCTCTCTCACAGCACTTACAAGAAAACCCGTAGCCATCAGGAAAGATGATCTCATTGTGAATTTTGGAATCATAAACATAATTCATTGATCAACTTACAATTATTCTTTTGGGCTTCTACATCTCCTGTAGGAAGTTTCCCAAGTCTGCTTACCTTGGTCAAAGGAGAAGTCTTCTGCGGTGAGCTGTGAGTCACGTCCTCAGCAGGACCTGCTTCCACCGCACTGCTAGTTCTTGGAGTAGGACGCGAACTGAAAAACCCACACCAGTTACCATTACACAGATCTCAGAGTTTATTGTTTACTGTTTTCCAGAAGAAAACATGTCTCGTGAAAACTAGTATGATAATTCCATATGATCTCAGTACAAAAGTCTAGACATCATTTGTTCATATAATTTTTATAACTGCTACTAATTTCCTGGCCAGTGTATTATTTCTTTTATTTATACTTTCCATGCCATATACAGTATTCTCATTTTTAACTAGAAAGCTTCAAACATTAATCTTTATAAATGTCTTTTGGTACTGACAGGATTAACATAAATAAAATAGATCAGATATTCTACAAAGAATGGAAAATATTTGTAGCTGTATGTCAGAAAATTTTCGAAGAGGAAATTACCCTGGCACCTATTTAAAATAAGTAGCAAGTAGGCTACAATCCATATGTATATGTAAGAATCCCTCCTACACATACAAATGCTGCTACACTGTACGAGCCACTGCACTTTTCCTGAATCTACGGTTTCAAGCTTTTCACTTTTTTGTTTTGTTTTGTTTTTTTCAGATGGAGTCTTGCTCTGTCACCCAGACTAGAGTGCATAAGCAGGATCTCGGCTTACTGCAACCTCGGCCTCCCCAGTTCAAGCCATTCTCCCACCTCAGCCTCCCAAGTAGCTGGGATTACAGGCACCTGTCACTGCATCTGGCTAATTTTTGTATTTTTATTAAAGATGTGTCTCACCATCCTGACCCTGTGATCCTCCTGCCTCGCCCTCCCAAAGTGCTGGGATTGCAGGCGTGAGCCAATGCACTGGCCTGAGCTTTCCACATTTTAAGAAATCCTTCCCCTCAGAACATTAATCTTTTTTGATTATTTCCTTCAGGGCCAAGCACAGTGGCTCATGCCTGTAATCCCAGCACTTTGGGAGACCAAGGCAGTCAAGATCACTTGAGGTTAGGAATTTGAGACCAGCCTGGCCAACATGGTGAAACCAGCCTCTACTAAAAATACAAAAATTAGGCCAGGCACAGTGGATCATGCCTGCGATCCCAGAACTCTGGGAGGCCGAGGCAAGCAGATCACCTGAGGTCAGAAGTTCAAGACGAGCCTGCCCAATGTGGCAAAACCCCACCTCTACTAAAAATATAAAAATTAGCCAGGAGTGGTAGCAGGTGCCTGTAATCCCAGCTATTCGGAGGCTGAGGCAGGAGGATCACTTGAACTCAGGAGGTGGAGACTGCAGTGAGCCGAGGTCATGCCAATGCACTCCAGCCTAGGTGACAAAGTGACACTCTATCTCAAAAAAAAAAAAATTACCCAGGAGTGGTAGCAGATGCCGGTAATCCCAGCTACTCGGGAGGCTGAGGCAGGAGGATCACTTGAACTCAGGAGGTAGAGACTGCAGTGAGCCAAGATCACGCCACTGCACTCCAGCCTGGGCAACAGAAGGAGATCTTGTCTCAAAAACAAAACAAAACAAACAAGCTGGACTTCTGAAATTTTACGTTCAATTTTATTTTAAGTTAAATAACAAAATGAAGAGACAGTAACCCTTACAAATGTAAACAATGAGTTGGTTTGGTAAAAACTAAGTTGGTTTGGTTAAAATTTTTCAAAAATCCTGTATATAGCAAAACCTACATTTCACTGGCCAGTACCTAACGGTAACTTTGAAAACAGAGTGAAACTGGAATTTGGCACTAAAATTCCTGTTCTTTATTTCCATGTAACATGGTTTGCACCAAGACAGCAAACGCTTTAAGAAAACGTAACTTTTGTCCAGCACTGCTCCCCGTTTTCATTTTACCTACCTGAGAAGAAACATGGATTCTTTCAACTGACCCTCCAGAGTACTCTTAGGCCGAAATTCGGTTGGATTTTCTGTAGCAGGAAAGTAGTATGTTATCCAGAAAAGAACAAAAATATCATAGGCAAGGTATAAGATACGCAAGATTTCAAGGGAAATGACACTGAAATTAGGAACTCTCTCAAACAGCATTCTCAGCAGCGTGAATGTGCTCAAATAAACGCTTACCTAGTCTGAAAGAGTGACCTAGTGCTTGACCACTCTGGTGGCCTTTTGCTTGTCCACTCTGAGGGTTCTGCGGAAGCTCCCTGGAATCTTCTTGCCCAGAACGCTCCGTCATGTTTCTGTCATTATTGGAGGAAACCAACACAATCAAACTGACTTTGGAGTTCTCTACAGTTTTGTGTTAGAAGAAGAGGTTGGAGAAGATCAAGTTACACCTGACATTTAGCAAAGCTACAGAACCTCTTAACTTCGTGCCTCACTCATACACATAGCCATCAAAGACTGGCAGGGCAGCTACGTCACCGCAGTCCCTCAAGATCCAGGCTAAAGCCGGGTGTGATGGCATACACCTGTAATCCTAGCACTTTGGGAGGTCGAGGCAGATAGATCACTTGAGCTCAGGAGTTCAAGACCAGCCTGGGCAACACAATGAGACCTTGTCTCTATTTTTTTGTTTTTAACACATTTTTTTAAATTTATAAAAGAAAAGAATAAATAAAAAGACCCAGGTTGACAGACCAAGTATGATGGCTCACACCTATAATTCCAGCACTTTGGGAGGCCGAGGCAGGCGTATCACTTGAGGCCGGGACTTTGAGACCAGCCTGGGCAACACGGTGAAACCCCGTCTCTACTAAAAATACAAAAATTAGCCAGGTGTGCTAGCCCGTATCTATAGTCTCAGCTACTCAGGATGCTGAGGTGGGAGGATCACCTGAGCCCAGGGAGGTCAAGGCTGCACTGCGCCATGATTGCACCACTGCACTCCCGCCTGGGTGACAAAGTGAGACACTGTCTCCCCAAAAAAAAAAACACACACACAGATCCAGGCTGACAAGAACCCCATTTTGACATTTTTCTTCCCAATCACCTCGTCATGAGGAAGAAATGTGGTAAATTACCACCGCTCTTCGATTTTAAATATGAGAATAACACACATTACTTTTGCCAACATTTTGTTTCCCAAAACAAGACACATGACCACACCTAACTTAAAGAGAGAAAAGTTCCTACCATTTACTTGGGAGGTGGAAAACCAGAGTTATTTGGCGACAGAACTAACGACTATCACATCAATGACTGAAGAACAGAAAATAAGCAAAATCAAGAACACAAAAATATCGTGATTAAACTCCTTAATCAAACAAATGCTGGGCTGTCGCCTGCTAAGAAAGCAGACACATTCAGGTCATTGATGCTGCATCGTTAGAACAGTCACGGGCCTGAGCGTCCCATACGCAAAGGGAAGTGTATCTACCTGAGACCAGGGGCGCCGATGCCCGCTTCCGGATCTGCCCCAGTGAAAGCTTTCTTCCAAAATGAATGCTGCAGTAGACCTGTCCAAGTCATTCTTTATAAAACATAAATGGTAAAACTCTACTTTAACATGATTTACCATCAGGAGTTCCCAAGATACGTCCCAATTACACATAGCAGACTGTACAATCTCTATCTCCTAAAGGTGCATGTGTACCTTTGAAATCACTTTATATTTTATTCTTTCATTTTTGTATGCGATTAATCTCTTTTAGACAGCAAGATCAAAAGAAATAATTCAGAAGACTTAAATGGTACAGAATGAAATAGTCTGTTAACTAAGTATTAGAAGTTTCAGGGTTCAAATGCCATAGAGTCTGGGTTCTCCGCCCATTCTAGAAAAAAGGGAGTCTATAAATAAACTGAAAGTCTGAAGTAAATATTCAGATATCTATGATCCTGCCATCCTTTATTTCACAAGAGAGGCAAGATTATTTTACTTACCCTCACTGACACTCTTCAGTTTTGCAACTATTCTATTAGAACTTCATTCAGGAATAAATAAGGATACCAGGCCAGGCACAGTGTGGCTCACACCTGTAATCCCAGCACTTTGGGAGGCCAAGGTGGGCAGATTGCTTGAGTCCAGGAGTTCAAGACCAGCCTGAACAATGTGGCAAAACTCATCTCTACAAGAATTACAAAAATTATTTGGGTGTGGTGGCCCACACCTATAATCCCAGCTACTTAGGAGGCTGGGGTAGAGAATCTCTTAAGCCTGGAAAGCAGAGGTTGCAGTGAGCCAAGATAACCCCACTGCACTCCAGTCTGGGTGACAGAGTGAGACCCCCCCATCTCAGGGAGGAAAAAATGATATATATTTTTTTTCACATTCACACCTTGTTTAAGAGTCAAAATAATATTACCTAGCTAGTTCACTTGCATTAAAGTGACATTAGGCTGTATTTAAAACTCAGGCTCCCTTTCAAAAGATTAAGTTCCAGTACTAATACAGTATACCTCTAGGCATACACTCACCAGATTGAGAAAATTAAGCCTGACTGAAACTTCAAAACGAAAAAGAACTAATTTATAGTTGATTAATCATTCAAAATTTCTGTATTAAATAAAAATTACTTTAATCAAAAGTAAAACACAACAGGATTTGCAACCACATATAATATTCCTTTACACAAAAAGCTCTTGTGATTCACTAAAGGAGAAATAAAAATAGCCAAAGAAGTAAAATTTATTTTCATCCACCAAACTGCCAAAAATGTAGATCAACAAGGCACACTGCAGGTGAGAGCGGGAGGGAAGGAGCTTTTTAACACACTGTGGCTGGAAGTGCACAGCAGCGCCTCTTCCCAGAATGCAGGACACGTACCCAACTTTCTAAGCGCTCTTGGCCTTCAGCCAGCCATTCCACTTGGAGAAATCCATATGAAAGAGATCGCTACCCAAGTAAACCCCCAAAACTGAAAAACACTCACAGAAGGACATTTACTGTTAACAATGTATGTAATATTTCAAATCAGGAGGCAATGTAAATGTCTGCTTTTTTGTAGATAATTGTGTATACATTCTACAGCCATTTAAAATGACCAAGCAGCCAGGCACGGTGGTTAGCATCTGGAGTCCCTGCACTTTGGGAGGCCAAGGCAGGAGGAATTGCTTGAGGCCAGTTCAAGACCAGCCTGGCCAACATCATGAAACCCCGTCTCTACTAAAAACACCAAAATTAGCTGAGTGTGGTGGCATGTGCCTGGGATCCCAGCTGCTTGGGAGGCTGAGGCACGAGAATCACTTGAACCCGAAAGAGAGAGACTGCAGTGTACCAAGACTGCACCACCCACTCCAGCCTGGGTGACAGAGCAAGACTCAGAAATGGAAATGGAAAAATATGCATAATGTACCATGAGAGGAAGAAGTAAGTTACAGAATAGTCCCATGTAAGCAAAACATTATATGGCACAGGGTTATAAATGTAGGAATGTGTAGACACACCATCTGAAATAGAGTAGGTATAGTTACACCTTATCAAAAGAGGTCTGAAAAATTATCCACCAAAATAGGTAAAAGATGTTTGTCCTACGGCTTATACAAAAGTCATCATTTCCTTCTGCAGTTTTAAATATATTTAATAAAAGAATAGATTCTTGTACATGCTACACTAAATTTATTCCCCATTTTATAAACTGAACCCTCCTCCCATCCCCCATCCGAGTTATCTGATGGCAGAACCAGAACCGGAACCTAGCTGGTGGGAGCTCTTTCCCACTCAGGGCCACCTCCCAGGCTCCCCATCCTGTGCCTCAACAACGGTTTCTAACGTGGCCGTCACTGCAACAGAGAAACGCACCACGTGCCTATCATTCTGTCGCTTACCATCCCCATTATGACAGGACTGTCATAAAAACAGGTGGCATTACATGTCACTCAGTTAACAGCACCTTAACCTGACAACATCATCCCTAGGGCGATAAACAGTTTTAGCCTGAAATACGCAATAAAAGAAATGGCACTTCTTGGATTTGGGAGTTTTCAGAAAATTTTTCAGCTATTTAATACATGAAAGAAGAAACTGACTTCAAAAATTCCTCATGATTAAAAACACCTGCCAACTGAGAGAAACCCTTTTAATCCAAAGTCAGACTTCTTTAAAAAATAATAATTTGAATAGCTATTTGTATATTAAGAACAGCACCATTTTAGAAGTACATAAAAGGGGGAAGAGATCCCACTACTGATTCCCATTAAAATACTGTCCCTTACTCCACTTGCAGAACCCTAAAGAAACATTTTTAAAAGCTGAAATACTGCCCTACCTTTTTTGAGGATCTCTTTGAAGTAACCCATCAAGCAAATTGATAAAATCTGAAGAAGCTTTAGGAAGAGAAGAATCTATAAACAAATTAATTTCCAAGAAAAAATAAGTAGTATATACATATCAATTTTATTTTTATATTCTGCATCAACATTTAAAGTCACAGTATTTTAAACACATAAATTATTCATAAGAGAACACTGACTCCGTTAACAATTACATCCTCTACTTAACGAGGAGGATAGGGAGGTACAGAACACAAAGATTAAAAACATTTTTTCCTTGATCACAAAAAAGAAATGTAAATCTCAGCTGGCATGGTGGCTCACGCCTATAATCCCAGCACTTAGGGAGGCCGAGATGGGTGGATCACCTGAGGTCGGAAGTTCGAGACCAGCCTGACCAACATGGAGAAACCCGGTCTCTACTAAAAAAAAAAAAAATTAGCCAAGCATGGTCGCACATGCTTGTAGTCCCAGCTACTCAGGAGGCTGAGGCAGGAGAATTGCTTGAGCCTGGGAGGTGGAGGTTGTGGTGAGCCAAGACTGCGCTATTGCACTCTAGTCTAGGCAGTAAGAGTGAAACTCTTTACTGAACAAAACCAATAAGGATCGCCAGCTTAACAAACTCAAACACTTGTCTTCAACTATTCTGGGTATCTTTTTTTTTTTTTTTTGGACACAGGATCTTGCTCTGTCACCCAGGCTGGAGTGTAGGGGCACAATCAGGGTTCATTCCAGCCTCTACCTGGAGGGCCACTGGCTCAAGTGGTCCTCTCACCCTAGCCTCCGGAGTAGCTGGGACTACAGGCATGCGCCACCACACCTGGGTAATTTTTGTTTATTTTTTGTAGAGATGGGGTCTCACTATGCTGCCTCGGTTAGTCTCAAACTCCTGGGCTCAAGTGATCTACCTGCCTTGGTCTCCTAAAGTGCTAGAATTATAAGTAAGCCACTGCGCCCAGCTCAACTTTTTTTTGTTGTTATTGTTTTTGAGATGGAGTTTCACTCTTGTTGCCCAGGCTGGAGTGCAGTGGCGTGATCTTGGCTCACTGCAACCTCCACCTCCCAGGTACAAGTGATTCTCCTGTCTCAGCCTCCCAAGTAGCTTGGATTACAGGCGTGCACCACCATGCCTGGCTAATTTGTTTGTATTTAGTAGAGTTGGGGTTTCACCATGTTAGTCAGGCTGGTCACTAACTCCTGACCTCAGGGGATCTACCCACCTTGGCCTCCTAAAGTGCTGGGATTACAGGCATGTGCCACCGTGCCTGGCCCCAGCTCAACGATTAATTACACTTTATTCTTTAAAGTATTCCTAACTTGAACAACTTTGCATTATAATGTACTATGATTAGAACATCTGCAATCCCTCTGTTAAGATTTTTAACAGAAATAAAAAGCATTACATTACGACACTGTCCAGTGCCACTAATCTCGTAATATTTTATCTTTCTAAATAAAATGCCACATCCAGGTCATCGGTCTACGGTTAGAAGAAGTAGTAACAGCCACACACTGTGGCTCCTACTTGAAATCCCAGTACTTTGGAAGGCCAAGGTAGGCGGGTCACTCAAGGCCAGGAGTTCGAGACAAGCCTAGGCAACATAGCAAGTCCCTGTCTCCACAAAACAATTAAAAAACGAGCCATTCCTGGTGGTGAGCACCTGCAGACCCAGCTACTCAGGAGGCTGACTGAACTACTGCACTCCAGCCTGAGGGACACAGCAGGATGCTGTCTCTCAAAAAATCATATACATATATATACATATTAATGTGTATATATATATCTACACACATGTATATATACACATATATATACAGCAAAGATTTTTGTAGAATCCTGTTTTCATTTATGGGTCTTAAGATAAACTCTAACGACGTACAGCAAAACGTTTTAACATCTTTGCCTTTTTTCTTTCCTTAAAAATTATTGCTGATAGACTGTAATATTAACCACAATTTACATGATTAAAGTTCCAACACTTTAAAAACACTATGACTGTATACAATTTTAAAGATTTTTAAAACTTAGAAGGGTAGCATTCTGATTCATCAAGATAAGGAAGTGGCAGCTTTGTTCCTATTCCAACAGGAGGCAGACAACCACGTGGGATGTGACCACAAAGGACATGCCACACACAAAAAGCTGCGTCACGTAAGGGTTTCAGATGTTGAATCCTTCGAGCTATTCACGTTTTATACAGATGCATGAAATAATTTGTTTTTAAATACGGGAAATCTACTAGTACTTTGTTCTCTGTTTCAGTATCTTTAAAAAAACGGCAAAGGAAGCACTAACATTTCGAAAAATAACAACTTGGGATCACTTATAAAACATAACTTCGGGGACTTATGAATCAATAATAGCAAACTTTGGATAAAGGTACACTCTATTCACTGTAAATGTAAATTAATTCCATTTATCACAAGAAATCTTACCTTTCGGAACAGGTGGCAAAGGATCTTCATATAAGATCTTTTCCGTTAATTCTGAAATACTTTCTGAGAAGAATGGAGGTTTTCCTGAAATCACATGAAAACTTGTAAAATTAAAGACGTTTGCTATCACCAACAATTCTAATTTCATCCACAGATATCTCAAGATTATACAATTTATAGAAAAAATATACAGCAATAGCTAATTATTTAATGCCTTGTATGTACCAGGCACTGTCTATATATTTTCTATTTATCTTAGTTCAAAATGCATCATTCTAACAAATACACAAACACACATACGGACCACTACTGGGAACCATGGTTGGCACGGGCCACGCAACACATCCGAATAATACACAGGTGCAAGCCATCTTCACAAAAATGTCTAACGACTGCACTTTTTGAGTTAGGCATATTTCAGCATTCCAGATTATTACCATGAAAAATTACCTATTTGTCAAAAAGTTCCTAGAAATCTGCCTACGCGTAGATACCAAGCAGCTCTGCCAAAATCAGTATACATAAAAATTTAATAAAGTCAGTTTTTTAGCCAGGCACAGTGGCTCACACTTATAATTTCAGAACTTTGGGAGGCCAAGGCAGATGGATCACTTGAGGCCAGGCGTTCAAGACCAGCCTGACCAACAGAGTGAAACCCTGTCTCTACTAAAAATACAGAAAATAGCCAGGAGTGGTGGCAGGCACCTGGAACCTCAGCTACTCAGGAGGCTGAGGAAGGAGAATCGCTTGAACCCAGGAGGCAGAGGCTGCAGTGAGCCGAGATTGTACCAGTGCATTCCAGCCTGGGTGACAGAGCAAGACTCTCTCAAAAAAAAAAAAAAAAATCAGGTTTTTTGACATCTTATAGGTAAAACATCCACAAACTATAGACTTAACCTGGTTTTGTTTTAGTCAAGCTCTGATTTTCTACCTATTCAGGAAACAATTACCTGCAAACATTTCATAAAGCAGACAGCCCAAAGACCAGAGGTCGCTGGAGATGGAAAAGTCGGTACCCCTCACAACTTCTGGTGCTGTATATGTAGGAGATCCTAAAAGCAGGGCATGAAGAACAGCTCTGTTAGGCATCTGTACTGCTGCCAACACGGACCTGCCTAGGAGAGGCCTGATGAGATGCAAATGCGCAGGAGAGGAACAGACGCACGAATAAAACTTCCTGTGCATTTCACATTTGTAAATGTTTCCTAATTTTAAGGTTACATTTTGCAGATGGGTGTGAATTTAAAATCTTTTAAATTTCAATTAGAATAGTTTAAGCAGCAGTAACAACCCCAACATCCCACCGGCTTCACAGCAAAGGTTTACCTATCACTAGACATGTCCGTAACAAATCTCCTAAGAAGCTTTGCTCCTCACAGTCACGCAAAGACCCAGGCTAAGAGAGGCTCCAGCTCCGCTCATGCTTCCTCAGTTGGAGGCAGGGAGACAGAACGCAGCTGACTCAACACTGGCTCCCACCTCAAAGTCACTCACATCACTTCTGCTCACACACACCGGCTTTGACAGGGGGAGGGCGCAATCCTACCGTGCATCCAGGAGAATCCGAAACACTGAGGGAAAAGCACTCACGTGTGCCACATACACTTTATACAAAGTTTAACATTACACAGAAATTTCATATCTTAGAGCCAGAAAGTCCCCTCATTCACTGACAAGAGAAAAGGAAGCTTTAGGGGGGTATGGAAGCTCCACTTCATCACACAGCTGGGCACTGCAGAGCACCGGCCAAGGCCAGGGTCCTTGTCTCTCCCTGGCGCACACTCTGTCCATTCCATCTAACAAATTCCCACCTCCCAGGGAGAATCTTTTCTCTAGGAAGTAAGTAACCTCCAATGATCTGGAAACAAAATTCCCCTGAGGTAGGCCTCCCAGCAAACCCTACATCCAGAGCCCACGACAGCCAGATCAGCAGCTTCGTGTGCCCTGAGGGGGACTGCAAAGTTCTCCCGTGGAGGATTTCCGCTGCGCTATCACACTGCATCTGCAAAGCTCTCCCGTGGAGGGTTTCCGCTGCGCTATCACACGGCATCTGCAAAGCTCTCCCGTGGAGGGTTTCCGCTGCGCTATCACACGGCATCTGCAAAGCTCTCCCGTGGAGGGTTTCCGCTGCGCTATCACACGGCATCTGCAAAGCTCTCCCGTGGAGGGTTTCCGCTGCGCTATCACACGGCATCTGCAAAGCTCTCCCGTGGAGGGTTTCCGCTGCGCTATCACACGGCATCTGCAAAGCTCTCCCGTGGAGGGTTTCCGCTGCGCTATCACACTGAATCTGCAACGCTCTCCCGTGGAGGGTTTCCGCTGCGCTATCACACTGAATCTGCAAAGCTCTCCCGTGGAGGGTTTCCGCTGCGCTATCACACTGAATCTGCAAAGCTCTCCCGTGGAGGGTTTCCGCTGCGCTATCACACGGCATCTGCAAAGCTCTCCCGTGGAGGGTTTCCGCTGCGCTATCACACGGCATCTGCAAAGCTCTCCCGTGGAGGGTTTCCGCTGCGCTATCACACGGCATCTGCAAAGCTCTCCCGTGGAGGGTTTCCGCTGCGCTATCACACGGCATCTGCAAAGCTCTCCCGTGGAGGGTTTCCGCTGAGCTATCACACTGCATCTGCGAAGTTCTCCCGTGGAGGATTTCTGCTGCGCTATCACACTGAATCTGCGAAGTTCTCCCGTGGAGGGTTTCCGCTGCGCTATCACATGGCATCTGCAAAGCTCTCCCGTGGAGGATTTCCGCTGCGCTATGACACTGCATCTGCAAAGTTCTCCCGTGGAGGATTTCTGCTGCGCTATCACACTGAATCTGCAAAGCTCTCCCGTGGAGGGTTTCCGCTGAGCTATCACACTGCATCTGCGAAGTTCTCCCGTGGAGGATTTCTGCTGTGCTATCACATTTCATACACATCCACAGAAGGCATATTTGCCTGCACTAGATGTTGAGGAAACAGAGACAAATAATGCCCATGGAACGCACTTTTACTCTGCCCAACACTAAATAGATGTTTCGTTAATATTTGTTGAATATGAATATTTGTTTTCCTGTCCTTCCTTCTAGTACCTAGAACATGCCTAAACTAGTCAAGTTAAGAAATAAATGTGGGCCAGGTGCTGTGGCTCACACCTGTAATCCCAGCACCTTGAGAGGCCAAGGCAGGCAGATCACCTGAGGCCAGTAGTTCAAGACCAGCCTGATCAACATAGTGAAAGCCCATCTCTACTAAAAACACAAAAATTATCTGGGCATGGTGGAGGGTGCCTGTAATCTCAGCTACATGGGAGGTTGAGGCAGGAGAATCACTTGAATCTAGTAGGTGAAGGTTGCAGTGAGCCAAGAGCACACCACTGCACTCCAGCCTGCGTAACAAAGCAAGACTCTGTCTCAAAAAATACACCAATGTGGAATTAATGAATAAATGCACTAATGAACAATGGAATTAAAGTCCCGGGGTTCACACACAAATGGGTAGAAAAAAAACACACTGAACAGCATATTATTACATGGTAAGTTAAATGGTTTATGCACAAAACATGAAAGTTATAAAAGAAAACAACACTTAAGTATTCAGTCTGATAAAATCTTGCCACCCAGACAGACAAAGAAGTAAGGGAGTCTTTCTCAACAAAGCTGAAGCCAGGCTGGGTGCGGGGCTCACGACTGTAATCCCAGCACCTTGGGAGGCTGAGGAGGGAGGATCACCTGAGGTCAGGAGTTCAAGACCAGCCTGGCCAACACGGCAAAACCCCATTTCTACTAAAAATACAAAAATTAGCCAGGCATGGTGGCACACGCCTGCAGTCCCAGCTACTCGGGAGGCTGAGGCAGGAGAATTGCTTGAACCCAAAAGGTAGAGGTTGCAGTGAGCCAAGATTGCGCCAACGCACTCCAGCCTGGGCAACAGAGTGAGACTCCATCTCAAAATTAAAATTTAAATTAAATTAAATTTTAAAAAATGAAATAAGAAAGCTGAAGTCGGGGCTGGGTACAGTGTACAAGCCTGTAGTCCTAGGTACTTGGAAGGCCAAGGCAGGAGGCTTACTTGAGGCCAAGTCTGAGACGAGCCTGGGCAGCACAGCCAACTCCAGTCTACAAAAACTGTAAGAACTTGCCAGGCATAGTGGCACACATCTGCAGGCCCAGCTACTCAGGAGGCTGAGGTGGGGAATCGCTTCAGTCCAGGAGCTCAAGGTCAGAGTGAGCTATGATCACTCCACTGCAAGATGAAAGGAAGGGAGCAGAGGGGAGGAAACGGGAGACAAGAGAAAGAAACAAGAACCAAGAGCAAGGGCGCGGCGTGAGCAGCTGTGCAACACACGCAGGAAACCGTGAAGACGACGTGTTGCTGCAATATAAGGCCAAGGGTGGGGTTAGGGGTGAGGGGGTGGGGTTAAGGGGTGAGGGGTGGGGTAAAGGGGTGAGGGGGTGGGGTTAGGGGTGGGGTGGGGTTAGGGGTGAGGGGGTGGGGTTAGGGGGTGAAGGGGTGGGGTGAAGGGGTGGGATTAGGGGTGAGGGGTGGGGTTAGGGGTGAGGGGGTGGGGTTAAGGGGTGAGGGGGTGGGATTAGAGGTGAGGGGTGGGGTTAGGGGGTGAAGGGGTGGGGTTAAGGGGTGAGGGGGTGGGATTAGGGGTGAGAGGTGGGGTTAGGAGGTGAGGGGTGGGGTTAAGGGGTGAGGGGTGGGGTTAAGGGGTGAGTGGGTGGGGTTAAGGGGTGAGGGGGTGGGATTAGGGGTGAGGGGGTGGGGTTAGGAGGTGAGGGGGTGGGGTTAAGGGGTGAGGGGGTGGGGTTAGGAGGTGAGGGGGTGGGGTGAGGGGTGAGGGGGTGGGGTTAAGGGGTGAGGGGGTGGGGCCTGGGGGTGATGGGGAAGATGGGATGAGAACTGTTAGTCTGGGCCCCCCAAGAAGCAGTCGCCAAGGCAAGATTATCCACACAAGGATTTTATTACAGGAAGCACCTATGAGAAAAAATGTGCTCAGACTACAGTGTACGGTGGACTGGAAGCCAAGAGAAAGGGAAGGAAGATTAGATGAAATCATCCTTAGATAGATGCCATGAAGTCTTAAGAAAGCTTCTTCAGGGTCATCAAGAATCCCTGAACCAGGCCAGGCACGGTGGCTCACGCCTGCAATGCCAGCACTTTGGGAGGCCGAGGTGGGTGGATCATCTGAGGTCAGGAGTTCGAGACCGGCCTGGGCAACGTGGTGAAATCTCATCTCTAATAAAAACACAAAAAAATTAGCCAGGCATGCTGGCAGGCGCCTGTAACCCAAGCTACTCGGGAGGCTGAAGCAAGAGAATCATCTGAACCTGGGAGGCACAGGTTTCTGCACTGAACCGAGATCACGCCACTGCACCCCAGCCTGGGCAACAAGAGTGAGACACTGACTCAAAAAAAAAAAGATTCACTGAACCAGGCTGGGCACAGTGGCCCATGTCTGTAATCCCAGCACTTTAGGAGGCCAAGGTGGGCAGACTACTTGAGGTCAGGAGTTTGAGACCAGCCTGGCCAACATGGTGAAACCCCATCTCTACTAAAAATACAAAAATTAGCTGGCATGGTGGTGGTGTGCACCTGTAATCCCAGCTACTCAGGAGGCTGAGGCAGTAGAATTGCTCGAACCCAGAGGCAGAGGTTGCAGTGAGCTGAGATCAAGCCACTGCACTCCAACCTGGGCAACAGAGCAAGACTCCATCTCAAAATAATAACAATAATAATAATAATCCCTGAAGCAATGTCGCCCACCAGAGTGCCTCCCAGGAGTAGGCCTGCCTTACTGTCCCCTCCAAGCTTAGCCATTAGCTGGGTGCAGTCATGAGAAGCTGGCCTCACTCTAAAAGCACTGGTGGATTTCTTCAAGCAGGCGGAGGCCTTGCTTAGTTGCACCTGCAGTTGAAGGACCGTGAAACACGTTCTTGTGGCCACCGCAAGAACAGACAGGCAATGCAGGGCCAGATCCTGGAACCTGAACTCCAACCTGCAGGTAGGGGATCCTAAATTTGAAACTCTTTTCATAAATCGGCCCAGATTTATAATTTCTCTCAATCAACATTAGGTCAAAATTGAGCCTAGTTTGACATAACTTCCATCAATCCCTCTTAAACTGGGCCACATCATTGGTTTATATAACTTTTCTGTCCCTGAATTTTGCA
This sequence comes from Callithrix jacchus, assembly GCF_049354715.1. Taxonomy (NCBI): domain Eukaryota; kingdom Metazoa; phylum Chordata; class Mammalia; order Primates; family Cebidae; genus Callithrix; species Callithrix jacchus. The sequence goes on from NC_133518.1 coordinate 79,692,502, forward strand.
ACTATGATCCAGCCAACCTCCATTCCCCTAATTTTCCACAGGAAATTAAAATTCCTAGCAGCTATGTGACACTACTCTGAAAGTTACAAGAAGCAAAGCAGAACCAGAATCCAGGTATTTCTGCCCTGACATCAGCGTCTACGTGAACGGATTCTTTATGGCTGCACACCACCACTGACCCATCATCAACGCCACCACAGCACCCGACTGGTCACATATGGCAAAAGGCTGGGTGATTATTTTTCATGTGCCTTGTTCATTGCCACACTTAAGAATGAATTAAGAAGAATTAAGACTCATAAAGAGATTTAGACTCAATGAGACAGAAAATTAATAAGGATATCCAGGACTTGAACTCAGATCCGGAACAAGTAAACTCAATAAATATTTATAGAACTCTCCACTTTAAATACACAAAATATACATTCTCCACCTTAAATACACAAAATATTGATCGGCCATTATTAATACCCATTTTTAGAATAAAGCTACATTCCTGTTCTCTCTCCCTCTTTTTCTTTCTCTTTTTTCCTCTCCTTCACTCCTTTTTTCTTTCTTTCAAAAAAATAATAATAATAAATTCTCAGCCGGGCGCAGTGGCTCAAGCCTGTAATCCCAGCGCTTTGGGAGGCCGAGGCAGGTGGATCACAAGGTCAAGAGATCGAGACCATCCTGGTCAACACGGTGAAACCCCATCTCTACTAAAAATACCAAAAAAAAATTAGCTGGGCATTGTGGTGCGTGCCTGTAATCCCAGCTACTCAGGAGGCTGAGGCAGGAGAACTGCCTGAACCCAGGAGGCGGAGGTTGCGGTGAGCCGAGATCGCGCCATTGCACTCCAGCCTGGGTAACAAGAGCGAAACTCCGTCTCAAAAAAAAAAAAAGACTGAATTCTCAGTCTCCAGGAAAACGGAAGTGGTTTTACACTTTATCTTAATACCACGGGGATGTGAAGGTTAATTGCCTACGAAGTACATGATCCCCAAAAGTCAGCGCTGATTCTACCCTGCTGGCTGCAAACAGACCAACCTGCCCTGTCAGAGACTGCTCTTAGATTAAGCTCAGAAGTAAGCATCACTGCTAGAACTTCTGGCCTGTTTCTCCAAAACACAGCTCTCTTCCCCGTGCTAAACCTGTATTTACACTGACATATACCGCCAGGTCCAACCTGCAGACCCTGACCCAGCAACGGATGAACAAATGCACTCAGACACAGATAATCAGTAAAAGGGCAGGCTAGGGGTCCGGGCCACTCACAGACACCAAGGAGGGTGCCATAAAGAGTCAGGAGTCACAGCCCTGACCAAGGCATTTATTTAGTATAGATTCAGTGACAAAGGCTTTGAGTCAACACACTTGTGGAAAATTAACATTGCTGACCCCCACCCCTCAGTAGAGAGCAGGTAGAATGATCAAAGGTCGGTCCCAGGACCACATGAGTAAAGAAGCTCTTTAGAGAAATTCCCCACACTCCCTTGTTATTTGCTTTTTGCTCTTTTAGTGCAAGAGGATTAGGCTGCCTTCAGCTATAAATCTGTCCTGAGGCTTCTGCAAAACCTTCCGGCCTTCCCAGAAGGTTTGCATCTATTTTACAATTTTTCCCACCACCCTGACTGAACCCCTACAATACACTGACCTTGTTTTCTACAATAAAATTTTACACAATTCAAAACTTCATATCCTACTAACATAGACCACAATAGTCACTTTCATAGAATTCAGATAATTCTGTGAAATGCAATTTGAGGACATTAAAAGCCTTCTTCTTGGGCATGAAATCTTATCATATACAAGCTGGGCCTGAAACTTTCATTTCCTTTAGTCCTACTTATGAGGCCTACGACTGACCTGCTGTTCCCCGTCCTCCTCCCTCATCCCTGGCCACACGACTAGCAAGTCCAGGGATCTGCCACCCTCTGAGTGCCCTTTCCTTCAACCGCCACCCAGCTCAGCTGACAGCATGAGGAGTGTCACAGCTTCGACGGCCCATCGTCTCCAGTACCTGGACATAAAACTTGAGGAGGAAAGAGCTTTACCATGTGCCCCAAAAGGTATAAGAAACATCACTTCAGACTCTCCCCTCGAGTATAGCAATTTGAATACCCCTGGCCCCATTTCACATGCCAAGAATACACCCCAGAAAAAGGCTTCAACTGCAGAATATCATTCACTTGACTAATTTCTACTGAGCCACTGATACACGAGACACCATTCCCCGCCTATGTGCTAATTAGTGCTCAGTAAAACATAAAGCTAAGGGCAAAATACAGACTCTGTTAAAGTTTCTCCAGGCCTGACAGAGTAGGTCCACACTGAATACTTCAGGCACGCAGAAAGCCATCCTATGTAGAGACTTTGTCTGCTGGCCATTATCATTTTCAATAGGTTATTTGACTGGCAAAACAAAAGACTGACACTCTCCTCAACACAGGCGTGGCATGCTCCACAAGGAGAGTTAGACCTTTAAGTTTCCCAGGTCCACATACCTCTGACTCGACTTTTCATGCTTTTCTTCAGGACATTCTCTCCACCGTCACCTCCTCCTTCTTCTGCTGCCACCAAAGCAAAAAACTCTTCCAAATTTTCACCTTGAACTTTTGCCAAGCAAAAGTTGCTAAACTTCAGTGTGCCAGGCCCTTCCAAGAGTATCTACGAGGAACAAATAGATGTTTTCAGAAAAAATTTAGCTTTGTTTGTACATAAATCAGTACCTCTTATAATTGCACTAGAGAACTTTTGAGCACTGGCATTCTTTCTCTATCAGAACTCAGAAAAACAAACGCTCATAATATTTCTAAAAAGCTAAAGAAAAACAAATCCAACTTTTCATAATCAAATAAAAAACTAAATTACTCATTCTCAGATATAATGAGCACACTGTGTAACCACTGTAGAAAACCTCAGGTCTGGGGAAGGTAAGCCACGAAGAGAATACAACAATCTGCACTTGCAGAGTCGGGACTGAAGTCACCGCACCTGCCTGCGTGTGTTCACGTGAGGACATGACGCAGACTCAGGACTGGTCACCGCACCTGCCTGCGTGTGTTCACGTGAGGACATGACGCACAGTCGGGACTGAAGTCACCGCACCTGCCTGCGTATGTTCACGTGAGGACATGACGCAGACTCAGGACTGAAGTCACCGCACCTGCCTGCATGTGTTCACGTGAGGACATGACGCAGACTCAGGACTGGTCACCGCACCTGCCTGCGTGTGTTCACGTGAGGACATGACGCAGACTCAGGACTGGTCACCGCACCTGCCTGCGTGTGTTCACGTGAGGACATGACGCAGACTCAGGACTGGTCACCGCACCTGCCTGCGTGTGTTCACGTGAGGACATGACGCAGACTCAGGACTGAAGTCACCGCACCTGCCTGCGTGTGTTCACGTGAGGACATGACGCAGACTCAGGACTGAAGTCACCGCACCTGCCTGCGTGTGTTCACGTGAGGACATGACGCAGACTCAGGACTGGTCACCGCACCTGCCTGCGTGTGTTCACGTGAGGACATGACGCAGACTCAGGACTGGTCACCGCACCTGCCTGCGTGTGTTCACGTGAGGACATGACGCAGACTCAGGACTGGTCACCGCACCTGCCTGCGTGTGTTCACGTGAGGACATGACGCAGACTCAGGACTGAAGTCACCGCACCTGCCTGCGTGTGTTCAAGTGAGGACATGACGCAGACTCAGGACTGGTCACCGCACCTGCCTGCGTGTGTTCACGTGAGGACATGACGCAGACTCAGGACTGAAGTCACCGCACCTGCCTGCATGTGTTCACGTGAGGACATGACGCAGACTCAGGACTGGTCACCGCACCTGCCTGCGTGTGTTCACGTGAGGACATGACGCAGACTCAGGACTGGTCACCGCACCTGCCTGCGTGTGTTCACGTGAGGACATGACGCAGACTCAGGACTGGTCACCGCACCTGCCTGCGTGTGTTCACGTGAGGACATGACGCAGACTCAGGACTGAAGTCACCGCACCTGCCTGCGTGTGTTCACGTGAGGACATGACGCAGACTCAGGACTGAAGTCACCGCACCTGCCTGCGTGTGTTCACGTGAGGACATGACGCAGACTCAGGACTGGTCACCGCACCTGCCTGCGTGTGTTCACGTGAGGACATGACGCAGACTCAGGACTGGTCACCGCACCTGCCTGCGTGTGTTCACGTGAGGACATGACGCAGACTCAGGACTGGTCACCGCACCTGCCTGCGTGTGTTCACGTGAGGACATGACGCAGACTCAGGACTGAAGTCACCGCACCTGCCTGCGTGTGTTCACGTGAGGACATGACGCAGACTCAGGACTGAAGTCACCGCACCTGCCTGCGTGTGTTCAAGTGAGGACATGACGCAGACTCAGGACTGGTCACCGCACCTGCCTGCGTGTGTTCACGTGAGGACATGACGCAGACTCAGGACTGGTCACCGCACCTGCCTGCGTGTGTTCACGTGAGGACATGACGCAGACTCAGGACTGGTCACCGCACCTGCCTGCGTGTGTTCACGTGAGGACATGACGCAGACTCAGGACTGGTCACCGCACCTGCCTGCGTGTGTTCACGTGAGGACATGACGCAGACTCAGGACTGGTCACCGCACCTGCCTGCGTGTGTTCACGTGAGGATATGACGCAGACTCAGGACTGGTCACCGCACCTGCCTGCGTGTGTTCACGTGAGGACATGACGCAGACTCAGGACTGGTCACCGCACCTGCCTGCGTGTGTTCACGTGAGGATATGACGCAGACTCAGGACTGGTCACCGCACCTGCCTGCGTGTGTTCACGTGAGGACATGACGCAGACTCAGGACTGGTCACCGCACCTGCCTGCGTGTGTTCACGTGAGGATATGACGCAGACTCAGGACTGGTCACCGCACCTGCCTGCGTGTGTTCACGTGAGGACATGACGCAGACTCAGGACTGGTCACCGCACCTGCCTGCGTGTGTTCACGTGAGGACATGACGCAGACTCAGGACTGGTCACCGCACCTGCCTGCGTGTGTTCACGTGAGGACATGACGCAGACTCAGGACTGGTCACCGCACCTGCCTGCGTGTGTTCACGTGAGGACATGACGCAGACTCAGGACTGGTCACCGCACCTGCCTGCGTGTGTTCACGTGAGGACATGACGCAGACTCAGGACTGGTCACCGCACCTGCCTGCGTGTGTTCACGTGAGGACATGACGCAGACTCAGGACTGGTCACCGCACCTGCCTGCGTGTGTTCACGTGAGGACATGACGCAGACTCAGGACTGGTCACCGCACCTGCCTGCGTGTGTTCACGTGAGGACATGACGCAGACTCAGGACTGGTCACCGCACCTGCCTGCGTGTGTTCACGTGAGGACATGACGCAGACTCAGGACTGGTCACCGCACCTGCCTGCGTGTGTTCACGTGAGGACATGACGCAGACTCAGGACTGGTCACCGCACCTGCCTGCGTGTGTTCACGTGAGGACATGACGCACAGTCGGGACTGAAGTCACCGCACCTGCCTGCGTATGTTCACGTGAGGACATGACGCAGACTCAGGACTGAAGTCACCGCACCTGCCTGCATGTGTTCACGTGAGGACATGACGCAGACTCAGGACTGGTCACCGCACCTGCCTGCGTGTGTTCACGTGAGGACATGACGCAGACTCAGGACTGGTCACCGCACCTGCCTGCGTGTGTTCACGTGAGGACATGACGCAGACTCAGGACTGGTCACCGCACCTGCCTGCGTGTGTTCACGTGAGGACATGACGCAGACTCAGGACTGAAGTCACCGCACCTGCCTGCGTGTGTTCACGTGAGGACATGACGCAGACTCAGGACTGAAGTCACCGCACCTGCCTGCGTGTGTTCACGTGAGGACATGACGCAGACTCAGGACTGGTCACCGCACCTGCCTGCGTGTGTTCACGTGAGGACATGACGCAGACTCAGGACTGGTCACCGCACCTGCCTGCGTGTGTTCACGTGAGGACATGACGCAGACTCAGGACTGGTCACCGCACCTGCCTGCGTGTGTTCACGTGAGGACATGACGCAGACTCAGGACTGAAGTCACCGCACCTGCCTGCGTGTGTTCAAGTGAGGACATGACGCAGACTCAGGACTGGTCACCGCACCTGCCTGCGTGTGTTCACGTGAGGACATGACGCAGACTCAGGACTGGTCACCGCACCTGCCTGCGTGTGTTCACGTGAGGACATGACGCAGACTCAGGACTGGTCACCGCACCTGCCTGCGTGTGTTCACGTGAGGATATGACGCAGACTCAGGACTGGTCACCGCACCTGCCTGCGTGTGTTCACGTGAGGACATGACGCAGACTCAGGACTGGTCACCGCACCTGCCTGCGTGTGTTCACGTGAGGACATGACGCAGACTCAGGACTGGTCACCGCACCTGCCTGCGTGTGTTCACGTGAGGACATGACGCAGACTCAGGACTGGTCACCGCACCTGCCTGCGTGTGTTCACGTGAGGACATGACGCAGACTCAGGACTGGTCACCGCACCTGCCTGCGTGTGTTCACGTGAGGACATGACGCAGACTCAGGACTGGTCACCGCACCTGCCTGCGTGTGTTCACGTGAGGACATGACGCAGACTCAGGACTGGTCACCGCACCTGCCTGCGTGTGTTCACGTGAGGACATGACGCAGACTCAGGACTGGTCACCGCACCTGCCTGCGTGTGTTCACGTGAGGACATGACGCAGACTCAGGACTGGTCACCGCACCTGCCTGCGTGTGTTCACGTGAGGACATGACGCAGACTCAGGACTGGTCACCGCACCTGCCTGCGTGTGTTCACGTGAGGACATGACGCAGACTCAGGACTGGTCACCGCACCTGCCTGCGTGTGTTCACGTGAGGACATGACGCAGACTCAGGACTGGTCACCGCACCTGCCTGCGTGTGTTCACGTGAGGACATGACGCAGACTCAGGACTGGTCACCGCACCTGCCTGCGTGTGTTCACGTGAGGACATGACGCAGACTCAGGACTGGTCACCGCACCTGCCTGCGTGTGTTCACGTGAGGACATGACGCAGACTCAGGACTGGTCACCGCACCTGCCTGCGTGTGTTCACGTGAGGACATGACGCAGACTCAGGACTGGTCACCGCACCTGCCTGCGTGTGTTCACGTGAGGACATGACGCAGACTCAGGACTGGTCACCGCACCTGCCTGCGTGTGTTCACGTGAGGACATGACGCAGACTCAGGACTGGTCACCGCACCTGCCTGCGTGTGTTCACGTGAGGACATGACGCAGACTCAGGACTGGTCACCGCACCTGCCTGCGTGTGTTCACGTGAGGACATGACGCAGACTCAGGACTGGTCACCGCACCTGCCTGCGTGTGTTCACGTGAGGACATGACGCAGACTCAGGACTGGTCACCGCACCTGCCTGCGTGTGTTCACGTGAGGACATGACGCAGACTCAGGACTGGTCACCGCACCTGCCTGCGTGTGTTCACGTGAGGACATGACGCAGACTCAGGACTGGTCACCGCACCTGCCTGCGTGTGTTCACGTGAGGACATGACGCAGACTCAGGACTGGTCACCGCACCTGCCTGCGTGTGTTCACGTGAGGACATGACGCAGACTCAGGACTGGTCACCGCACCTGCCTGCGTGTGTTCACGTGAGGACATGACGCAGACTCAGGACTGGTCACCGCACCTGCCTGCGTGTGTTCACGTGAGGACATGACGCAGACTCAGGACTGGTCACCGCACCTGCCTGCGTGTGTTCACGTGAGGACATGACGCAGACTCAGGACTGGTCACCGCACCTGCCTGCGTGTGTTCACGTGAGGACATGACGCAGACTCAGGACTGGTCACCGCACCTGCCTGCGTGTGTTCACGTGAGGACATGACGCACAGTCGGGCCTGAAGTTGGAGATGTGGATTTTAAACCCGGGTCCACCATTTACTTGGTGTCTGACCTTGAAGAATTTATTTAACCTTTTTAATCCCCAGTCTCTTCACCTGTAAAATGGGGAAATGATACCTAACTCTTCAGACTGCTGTATGGATTAATCGAGTTAAACATGTAAAGCGTCTGTAACAGTCGCTGGTAGGTGGTGAGAGTCTCCTAGTATAATTTGTGATTAGAAGCCATGGATTGTTGAAAACATGCCAGGAACTAACATTCCGTTACTTTTATCATTTCCTCTATTAAAAGTATTTCTAGATCAGTGCAATGGGTCAGGTGGCTTTGTGGCTTTTCAAAGCAATGTAGGGTCAAATGCAGTGGTTCACGCCTATATTCCCAGCACTTTGGGAGGCTGAGGTGGGTAGATCACTGAGGGCCAGGAGTTTGAGACCAGACTGGCCAACATGGTAAAACCCCATCTCTACTCAAAATACAAAATTTAGCTGGGCATGGTGATGGGTGCCTGTAGGCCCAGCTACTAGGGAGGCTGAGGCACCAGAATTGCTTGAACCTGAAGGGAGAGGTTGCAGTGAGCCAAGGCTGCACCACTGCATTCCAGCCTGCATGAGAGCAAGACCCTGTCTCAAAAAAAATAAAAGTAAAAATAAATAAAATAAAGGCAATGTGAAGTTAAATCTTACCTTCTAGTCACAAACACACAGTAAGGATGTCTGCTGGTCTACGATAGAGGCTTTTACACTCATGTGAGCATCACAGGCCCCTGGAGGACTTGTTAAAGCACAAAGGACCAGTCACTACCCCCCGAGTTTCTGATTCAACAGATCTGGGATGGAGCCTGTTTCTACCACGTCCCAGGTCAGGCTGATGCTGCTGGTCCAGAGGACCACCGGCGTGGATCAGCAAACACTTTTGCTGTTGGTAAAGAGCCGGCCAGTAAATATTTTAGACGTTATGAGCCATACAGTCTGTCTTCACTTCAATCCTGTTGCACAGCGGTAGCCACTGACAGCACATACAGCAGAGACTGTGGCCGTGCGCCACTCAGAGTTCATTCACTAAAACTGGAATCCAGCCCAACCTGTGCTAACCCCCGTTCCGGAACGCAGGTTCAGGTCACAAAGCGGCCTGACCTTCTCACATCCTAACACTCAACAGCTCCCGCACAGATTTCAGCAAACTACAGCCTCTGGGACAATCCCTGGCCACTGCCTGCTTTTGTACAGCTAGGAACCAAGAGTGTTGAATTTAAGAAAAAAAAACTATCTGAAAACTGCCACACACAAAAAAAAAATGTGGTTTTTGGCCAGGAATGGTGGCTCACGCCTATAAATCCCAACACTTTGGGAGGCCAAGAGAGGAGGATCACCTGAGGTCAGGAGTTTGAGATCAGCCTGGCCAACATGGTGAAACTCCGACATTACTAAAAATACAGAATTCAGCTACGTGCCTCTAGTCCCAGCTACTCGGGAGGCTGAGGCAGGAGAACTGCTTGAACCCGGGTTGCAGAGTTTGCATCACTGCACTCTGTCTCTGGGCGACAGAGAGATTCTGTCTCAAAAAAAAAAGTAGTTTTTATATTTCTAAATGGTTTAGGAAAAAAAATGTCTAGACAGGTGACAATGAATTACATGAAACCCACATTTCCATATCCATGAATGAAGTATTGAAATACAGCCACATCCAGGTATTTACAGGCTGTCTGCGGCTGCTTTCAGCCCTGTAATGACAGCTGAGTAGCTGCAGACTTGAGGCACACATCTGAGTATCTCAAACAAGAACTACTATTCATTATACGGGATTTTATAGAGTTTTTTTTAGCTTTAATTATCTTCTCATACAGATGGCCTACAAAAATAAAATTTCTAGTGAAAATAAAATTTCTGATTTCTAAATGAAATATTCAGCTTTTGATTTCATTGGCATAAATTAAAGGAAAAGTAAAAACTTAAACCAGTAATATGTACAATTCCTCGGAGTATGTACTTACAAAGACAAGTATTGACATCGCTGTGAGCCCACTACTTACCAAAAAGTATCCTAGAAACTTAACCTAAATATAATAGGTAATCCTCACCAGTACCTTGAAAATTCTATCTCCATGTGACAAAGAAACTAAGGCAAAGACAGGCAGGGTAACTTGTCCAGGTTCACACGGCTTCTAAGTGCAAGCGTTGATTGCAACTCAGAAACCAAGCAGGTTTCACAACTCCACTACATGGAAGCACAGTTAGTTGTGAATAATTTTACCAAAAAAGAAAATATGTGATCCATAATATCAGGAATCATACATATATAGCCAAGAATGCCACTATCAAGCTAAAATAATAATGTTTTCTAAACGTGTCCGATGACTTTGGAGCTAAGAGGGCCTTACCTTACAGACCTACTGTGTTCATCATATACAATATAGGTTAGCAGCATTAAGGCATTACTCAAAGAACTCTGACAGGGAGACTTCACATTCAAAAAGCAGCTTCGGCACCTAAAATACAGTACCATGTACTTCCTTTTATTTACTTATTTCTTTTTTTTTTTTTTTTGAGACGGAGTCTTGCTCTGTCACCCAGGCTGGGTACAATGGTGGCCCAATCTCGGCTCACTGCCACCTCTGCCTCCCAGGTTCAAGCAATTCACCTGCCTCAGCTTCTCGAGTAGCTGGAATTTCAGGCATCTGCCACCACACCTGGCTAATTTTTGTGTTTTTAGTAGAGACAGGGTTTAGCCATGTTGGCCAGGCTAGTCTCAAACTCCTGACCTCAAGTGATCCACCTGCCTCGGCCTCCCAAAATGCTGGGATTACAGGCATGAGCCACCATGCCTGGCCTCCTTTTATTTTTAAAAAAAAAAAGGTTAACTTAAAATTTCAAGATGTTCTACACCAAAATTTTATCTAAAAATAAAAACATCTTTGAGAAAGCACTCTAAATTGAGACAGAAGCAGTTAGGAAATAAAAACCTTTCATGAATTACCTTCTCAGGAGAAATGTCACAAAAGAGAATGCCAAGTTTATGAAGATGATGTAATCCAGTAATCAGGTCAATTCCAAATTCTCTCACAACATCTTCTGGGAGGTTTTCATCTTGAGCAATAACTGTTTTTAAGGAACCACCTGCAAGAAGTTGATTAAAATCATCCACTTCAACCCACTGCCGTCCCCGAGTGCCCGAGAGGTTCCATGCTGACAGATGCCAACATTAAAAACTGATCAAGATCATCAACCCCAACAGTCTGCTGGAGGAGCACGTAGGTGGGTGAACACAGTGGCCCGAGCACTTCCACAGAAGTCTACGCCCAAGCACCAGAGACAGATTCAGGAAACTGCCTGCTCCCTACGGACGAATGGTGAGAGGCAAGCAAGGTGAAAGGATAATAATCCTAACAGCTGCAAGTATTAACGGTAAATACAACTCCAAAACGGTGCACTTACATCACATTACGCAAAGTACAGTCAGATCACCTTCCGCAAAGTGCTGCACAGCAAAAAAGACTATGCTCTTTAGATAATCACACCCCTTAGCATGCACCATTGATGAAATATAAGGCCGACGTCAGGTGCACTGAGAATCCCACTGCTATATCCTTCTCCACCAGTTACTTCTCTTCCCAGTTACTTCTCTACCAGTAAAGTGCCAGAAACAAACTTTTTTTTTTTTTTGAGACGGAGTTTCTCTCTCGTTGGCCAGTCCGGAGTGCAATGGTGCAATTGCAGCTCAAAGCAACCTCCACCTCTCGGGTTCAAGCGATTCTCCTGTCTCAGCCTCCCGAGTAGCTGGGATTACAGGCATGTGCCACTGTATCTGGGTAATTGTGTTTTGTGTTTTTTGTTTTTTTTGAGACGAAGTCTTCCTCTGTTGCCAGGCTGGAGTACAGTGGCACAATGTTGGCTCACTGCAACCACAATCTCCCGGGTTCAACTGATTCTCTTGCCTCAGCTCCCGAGTAGCTGGGATTACAGACGTCTGCCACCACGTCCGGTTTTTTTTTTTTTTTTTTTTTGTATTTTTAGTAGAGATGGGGTTTCACCACATTAGCCAGGATGGTCTTGATCTCCTGACCTTGTGATCCTCCTGCCTCGGCCTCTCAAAGTGCTGGGATTACAGGCAAGAGCCACCGCGCCAGGCCAATTTTGTATTTTTATAGTAGAAACAGGATTTCTCCATGTTGGTCAGACTGGTCTGAAACTCCCAACCTCAGGTGATCCGCCCACCTCGGCCTCCCAAAGTGTTGGGATTACAGGTGTGAACCACCACGCCCACCACAAACTGTTTCTTAAAGGGTCAAGATTACAACAGCCAATCCATGAATGGATGAATCGATAAAGAAAATATGGTACATATCCACAATGGAGTAGTAGTCAGCCATAAAAAAGAGATTTTGTCATTTGCAACAACTTGGTTAAAACTGGAGGTCATTATGTTAAGTGAAATAAGCCAGGTACAGAAAGACAAACATCGAATCTTCTCACTCATTTGTGGGAGCTGAAAATTATTTGAAATCATGGAGATAGAGAACAGAAGAATGGCTCCCGGAGGTGGCAGGGGAGTGGGGATGGCATTTGGAATAAATGGAATAAATAAGAACTAGTATTTGATGATACAACAGGGTGGCTGAAGTCAGTACTAATTTAACTGTACATTTTTAAATAACTAAAAGAATGTAATTGCATTGTAACACAAAGGACAAATGCTTGAGGAAATGGACACCCCGTCTACCCTGCTGTGCTTCTTACACACGGCACGCCTGTACCAACGTATCTCATGTACCCCATAAATATTCATTTACGTACCTACTAAAGAGCCACAAAAGTTAAAAATTAACACAACAGCTAAATTCAGAAAAAGTCTCTGCTGGCATTGGAAAGCTGAATAAGAACTACCATAATGAAGGGAAGAGGCATTTGGGGTTTTCTTCATTTTGTTTTGGTGGGCGAGGGGCCGTCACAGATGCAGGCATGTTTTACGGTTCGGGTTTTGCACCTGGTCAGAGGTCAGAAATAACAGCTTAAGCAAAAACTAATTACAGGACGATCCCTTGATGACCTTGCCAATGCGTACATCTGTGGAAGTAATTCAACCACAATGCTGTCCTACTGATTCAAAAATAAAATCAAATAAGTTATTAATCCAAATTACTTCTTTAAGAAGAAGTTTTATAAATTCCAAGTATCAATATGTTGGATTCACAAAGCTAGCAATAAGTATATCGTATTTAATTATCCTCTATTGTTACTAACATATACAGAGTACACAATAGTAGTACTTACTAGGAGTTAATGGTAGCTCTTAGTACTGATTACATTTTTGGCCTGTTTACCTCCTAAAACTTTGAAACCAAAAGCCCAGATGATACGTATCTAGTCACCTTTCTCCCTGTTCAGTCCCACAAGGCTGTATGGAGCAACAGCTGTAAGTGTGGGTTCATCTTTGTACCTTTCCACATTGCTTAAAATTTTATGAGGTACAGAATGCGTCTCATAAAAACTAAAGATACTTTAAAAATTTACTAGTTAATTAATAGCTACTCAACTTAAAATGTTTGTTTTTATGGGGAAAATGTTTTTGATAAATTCATCATCACTTTAAAACATTTCTAATTTTTTATGTATGTAATGTAATACCAAAGTCAAGTCAACCCAAAACTGAATTTACATAATTCTTCTTCCCAGACGCCTTTGCTCTTTACCCTTCCCTGAAATCCACAGAACAATAGATTTTCAAGTTAACATAGTAAATAACATCAACACAACTTATATTTACAAGATAAAAGGAAAGTAACGAAACTTACAGCATTTTTTTCCAATACCGTATTCATAGCACTTCTTACATACGCTTTCTTACCTGTGCAGAGTTCCACTACTAGCCAGAGGTGATTGCTGGTTTCATACCATTCATGAAAAGTAACAATATTCTTGTGTTTAATTTCATGGGTGAGACGGACCTATAAAAACACAGAGCATTCACTCTAAAAAGAAATTCCTAAAGCTCTTACCTCTACTGAGAAAAACCTAAATATGCAATTAGTAAGTGGATAAGAAAATGGTGACATTTATTTGGTGAAATTCTGTACAGTTATTAGAAATGATGATTATGAAGGGTAATTATTACACAGAAAAACACGAACTTAAAAAGAAACTTTCTTGGACATGCACAGTGGCTCACACCTATAATTCCAGCACTTTGGGAGACTGAGGCAGGCAGATCACTTGAGGTCGGGAGTTCAAGATCAGGCTGACCAAGATGGTGAAACCCCATCTCTACTGAAAATACAAAAATTGGCCAGACATGGTGGCACACATCTGTAATCCCAGCTACTCGGGAGACTGAGGCAGGAGAACTGCTTGAACCCAGGAGGCAGAGGTTGTAGCATGCCAAGATCACGACACTGCACCCTAGCTTGGGCGACAGAGCAAGACTCCATCTCTAAATAAATAAATAATTTTTTTAAAAACTTGTGTAATACTCTTTTGTCTGTCTGTGTAAACACAAATTTGCATAAGAATTATTTATAGGAAAATGACCAGAAGATATTCACCAACATAGCTACTTTTATTGGTTAAACTGCTGGTGTTTCTAATTCTTTTCTCTCATTTTCTATCGTCTATACTAAAACACACTACTTTTTAAGCCAAGGAAGAAGAAATAATTTTAAAGGAAAAACTTTTTGCTAAGTAAACATAACCTAAATACTCAATAACACAATAGTTAACTTGTATTATCTAATAAGTATCATCAACATTAAAATGTTTACTTAACACATAGAGGAATGAGTATTATCATGTTAAGTGAAAAGGGTAAGAAACAAAATTATACCATGGCTAACACATTTTTAAAAACCCTCAAAAACTAGAAGGAAACAAACCAAGACATGAGCAATGATTATTATTTTATTTTTTTTGAGACAGACTCTTGCTCTGTCACCCAGGCTGGAGTGCAGTGGTGTGATCTGGGCTCACCGCAACCTCTGCCCCCAGGTTCAAGCAATTCTCTGCCTCAGCCTCCTGAGTAGCTGGGATTACAGGCACACACCACCATGACCAACTAATTTTGGTATTTTTAGTAGAGACAAGGTTTCGCCATCTTGGCCAGGCTGGTCTTGAACTCCTAACCTTGTGATCCTCCAAAGAGCTGGGATCACAGGTGTGAGCCACCGCGCCCGGCAGAGCAATAATTAACTTTAGGTGATAGGACAACTGTCCTTTTTTTCTTCTATTCATTTTTCCGTTGTCCAAGTTTCTGGTGAACACCCTGCAGAGTAGCGGAGACCACAGGCTTGCACCACCACACTGAGTGAATTTTTTGATTTTTTGTATAGATGAGGTCTCACTTTCTTGCCTAAATTAGTCTTGAACTCCTGGGCTCGAGCGATCCTCCCACCTCAGCCTCCCAAGTGCTGGGATCACAGGAATGAGTCACTAGGCCCAGCTGAATAAAAACACACACTTTTTTTTTTTTAAAGTCCCATCCAAACTCTACTACCACTTAACACAAACAAACGAGCCTGGGCCCATATGTACAGAGCTCCCCACACTTTTTTTTTTTTTTTTGCGATGCAAGTCTCACTCTGTCCCCCAGGCTGAAGTGCAGTGGCACAATCTCGGCTCACTGCAACCTCCACCTTCTGGGTTCAAGCAATTCTCCTGCCTCAGCCTCCCAAGTAGCTGAGACTATAGTCGTGCACCACCACACCTGGCTAATTTTTGTATTTTCAGTAGAGATGGGTTTCACCATGTTGGCCAGGCTGGTCTCAAACTCCTGATCTTGTGATCCACCCGCCTCGTCCTCCCAAAATGCTGGGATTGCAGGCACAAGCCACTGCACCCGGTCTGGGCTCCCCATTTTAAAAATGAAACGCTCTGAACAACTAGGTGGGCTCATACTGTAACACAACTAGAGGAAAACAGATCCACATAACTTCGACGATAGAGGGGTTAAAAAACAAAAAGCACAGTGATCGAGAGAAAATTTAAGGAGCACCGTGTAAGAAACGACAAATCTAAAATAAAAAAATTAGCCAGGCATGGCACATGCCTGTGGTCCCAGCTACTATGGAGGCTGAGGCAGGAGGACCCCTTGAGCTCGGAAAGTCAAGGCGCAGTGAGCCGAGATCACACCACTGCACTGCAGCCTGAGTGAGAGTGTGACCCTGTCTCAAAAAAAAAAGAGAAAGAAACTGCAAAACTAATAAGGCCACCAAAGAATAAGAAAGACCAGCTGGTGAGCATGTTTAAGGACTCCCACCGCATCAGGCACAAGAAGGGGAGGTCCCAGTGAAAAATAAAGGGGGTACGGCAATGCCAGCAGAATCACCAACAGAATCTGGGCCCCAACACTTCCTTCCAGCACTCCTCATCGTTCCACTTACGCCCCGTGCCTGCTCTTCCAAATGCTGGGCCAACTGCCTCTCAAAGTCTCACCTCCGCCTTCACCTCAACCACCTGTTCATGGTTACTCCACAGACCTACAGTATTCAATGTGGGAGCAACGTGCCACGCAAGGCTACTCAGAACTCGAAAAGTAGCTTGTCTAAGCTGGGACGTGCTACAGATGTGAAATACACACAGTGTTCTGAAGACTTCATACCAAAAACCAACAATAAACAATATCTCAATAATAGTTTTTACTGGCTGGGTACAGTGGCTCATGCCTGTAAAACCAACATTTTGGGAGGCCAAGGTGGGCAGATCACTGGAGGTCAGGAGTTTGAGACCAGCCTGGCCAACATGGTCTCGACAACAAAATACAAAAATCAGCCAGGTGTAGTGGTACATGCCTGTAATCCCAGGAACTCAGGGGGCTGAGACAGGACAATGGCTTGAACCTGGGAGGTGGAGGTTGCAGTTAGCCAAGACTGCACCACTGCACTCAAGCCTGTACAGCAGAGCAAGACTCCATCTCAAAAACATAAATAAATAAATAGTTTTTACCAATACCATGTTGAAATTATTAAACACTGTATATACTGGCTTCAGAAATATATTACCAAAGTTAATTTCACCCATTTGTTTTTCATTTTTCAATGTGGGTACTAAAAAGTTCAAAATTAGATTTGTGGCCCCCCTTGCGAGACTTTTACTAAAAACCGCATCACCACCAAAATGTCTTCCACACATCCCAGCCTGTGACCACATCCACACATGTTCCAGCTCACTCCCACAACCACTGCAATTCTCGTTAAACTCAACCAACCCTCTACGTACTCTGCAGCTACTCTGTTTGCTTATTTTTGAGACAGGGTCTCATTCTGACAGTCACGTTGAAGTGCAATGGCACAATCACTGCTCACTGTAACCCCCACCACCTATACCCAGGCTCAAGAAATCCTTCCACCTCAGCTTCCCAAGTAGCTGGGACCACAGGTGCCTGCCACCAACTCTGGCTTTTTTTTTTGAGACAAAGTCTCATGTTGTTGCCCAGGCTGGAGTGCAGTGGCGCAATCTTGACTCACTGTAAGCTCTACCTCCCGAGTTCAAGTGATTCTCCTGCCTCGGCCTCCCAAGTAGCTGGGACTACAGGCATGTGCCACCATGCCCAGCTGATTGCTTTTATATTTTTAGCAGAGATGGGGTTTTACCATGTTGGCCAGACTAGTCTTGAACTCTTGGCCTCAAGTGATCCGCCCACCTTGGCCTTCCAAAGTGCTAGGATTACAGCCATAAGCCACCGTGCCTGGCCCACCCCAGGCTAGTTTTTGTATTTTTTGCAAAGACACAGTTTCACCATGTTGCCCAGCTGCTCTCGAACTCCTGAGTTCAAGCAATCTGCCTCCGCCTCCCTCAGCCTCTCAAAGTGCTAGGATTACAGGTGTGAGCCACCATGCCCAGTGAGAATTTCTAGACATTAACAAATATACAATGGAAAAAGGAAACTAAGAAAACAACTCCATTAATAATAGCAGCAAAAACAATAAAACACACAGGAATTAACTAAACAGGTGGAAAGACTTATACAATGAAAACTACAAAAAACTTCTGAAAGAAATTTTTAAAAGATATAAATAAGTGGGAAAGTATCATGTTTCTATGAATTGGAAGACAATATTCAGATATTAACAACATTCAAATACCACCCAAAATCAGTCTCCCCAAAGCAATCTATGCATTCAATAAAATTCTTATCAAACTCCCAACCACTTTTTTTGCAGGACTAGAAACAAATCTATCCAAAACTTCACATGGAATCTCAAGGTATGCAAAATGGCCAAAGCAATCTTAAAAGAAAAAGAAAAAAAGGCTGGAGAACACATACCTCCTGATTCTAAAACTTACTACAAAGCTACAGTAACAAAAACAGTATAGCACTGCTATAAAGACAAACATATACACCAACCATATAGAATAAGGAGCCCAGAAATAAACCCTCACACATATGGTCAAATGACATTCAACAAGGATTCCAAAACTATTCAATGGGGAAAGGACAGTCTTTTCAACAAATGGTGCTGGGAAAACTGGATATCCACATAAAAAGGGAGAAGCTAGACCTTTACTGCTTATGGTACGAATGTGTCCCTCTAAAATTCACATTGAAACCTAATGCCCATTGTGGTGGTATTAGGAGGTGGAACCTTTAAGAGATGATTGGATCATGTGGACTCTACCCTCATAAATAAAATTAGTGCCCTGAGAAGAGAGGCTTAGGGAGCCTGTTTTCCTCTTCCACCATGTGGGGACACATAGAAGGCACCAGCTTTGAAAAGGACAGCAAGCCCTTACGAGACACCAAAACTGCTGGCACCTTGATCTTGGACTTGCCAGCCCCAAGAACTGTGGCCAATTTGTTATTTATAAGCTATCCAGCCTAAGGTATTTTGCTTTAGCAGCCCAAACAAACTGAGACACTTACTGAACACCACATACAAAATTTAACTCAAAATGAATCAAATACCTAAATATAAGAGGTAAAAATATATAACTCTCAGAACAACAAATAGGACAAAAGCTTCATGACACTGGGTTTGGCAACGATTTTCGGATATTTGGATATGACAACAAAGACATAGATAACAAAAAAAAAAGACACACAAATGTGGCTCTGCACAAATTTTTAACTTTACTACATCAAAAGGCACTAACAACAAAGTGAAAAGGCCACCTAAGGAACATGAAAATGTATTTGCAAATCATCTATCTGATAGCAGATTAGTATCTAGAATACATAGATAAGTCATAAAACTTAGCAAGAAAGCAACTGGATTAGAGGGTGGGCAAAGGACTTAAGGAAATGGGCAAGAAGAACCAACGTCTCTCCAAAGGAGGAATACAAATCGTCAACAAGCACATGAAAAAGTGTGGCTCGGCACCACCAGGCACTAGGGAAACGCAAATCCAAACAGTAATGAGATGCCACCTCACACCCGTTAGGATGGTTACTGTTGAAAAAAAGAAACGAGTACTGACAAGGATGCAGGGAAGCTGAACCCTTGTGCCCTGATGGGTTGCAGCGTGAAGATGGTAGAGCTGCTGAGGAAAACAGCACAGTAAGTCTTTAAAAACTCAAAAGTAGAATTACCATAGGACCAGCAATTCCACCTCTGGGTATATACACAAAAGAAAGCAGAATCTCAAAGAGATATCTGTACCTATATATTCATAGCAGCATTGTTCACAGTAGTTAAAACACAGAAGCAACTTGTGTCCACTGATACATGAATAGATAAGCTAAATGCAATATACGTATGTACAATGAAGTATGATTCAGCCTTAAAAAGGAGGAAATTCTGATCCAAGCTGCAACATGGATGAACATTGAGGACATTATACTAATTGAAATAAGCCAGACATGAAAAAAGAAAAATACTGCATGATACCATTTACATAGAATAGTCAAAACCACAGAGACAAAAAGTAGAATGATAGTTGCCAAAAGCTGAAGGAGAAATGAGGAATTACAGCTCAATGGGTATAGAGGTTCTCTTATGAGAAGCAAAAGAGAAAACAAGTGAAAATACAGTATAAACAAATATGGAACGATATTTCCATGTAATCCTAAGGATTGTAGGAGTCAATCCAAATTTCATTAACACTGCTGGTTGGCTCGTAGGCCAAACTGCACATGCCGCCTGCTTTTGTAAATAAAGTTTCATTGGAAAAGAGTTATAGAGATTGGTGGTGGTGACACTTGAACAGCAACATGGATGTGCTTACTATCCCTAAACTGTACAATCAAAAATCACTGAGGTGGCAAACCATAGGTACAATTAAAAATCACTGAGGGGCAAACTTCATGTTATGTTGTATTTTACCACAATATTTTGTTTTAAGCTAGGTATGTTCCAGGAAGCCTAGGCTATAAAGTGATACAGCTATTTCAAACCCCAGGCACTCTCACCCACTGTCCTTCCTTGACAGTAAATTGTAGGCCTGGGGGTGGTGCTTGTTTGGGAAACAAGCGGGGAACTGCTTGCTTCCTAAACACACCAAATTCAAAAAGTAAACTATCTATTATAGAATATAGTTTCCAGGCTGGGCACAGTGGCTCCTGCCCGTAATCCCAACACTTTGGGAGGCCGAAGCGGACAGACTGCTTGAGCACAGGAGTTCAAGACCAGCCTGGGCAACACAGCCAAACCCTGACTCTATGAAAAATACAAAGAATTAGCCAGGCATGGTGGTATATGCCTGTGGTCCCAGCTACTCTGGAGGCTGAGGTGGGAGGATCGTTTGAGTCTTGAGGTCGACGCTGCAGTGAGTCATGACTGCACCACTGCATTCCAGTCCGGGCAACAGAGCAAGGCCCTGTTTCAAGAAAGAAAAAAAAAAAGAGTATAGTATCCCTGGTTTATACCCCCACAAAAAAATAAAACAAAATAAAATAAACCTAAGTTAGTCATGACTTGGATATGCTTATTACTCATTACTCAGGACTGGTGGCACTGAACAGAGAGGTCGCCCATTCCAGATAGAAAATGTGGCATTTAATATAAACAGTTCAATGGCTCCTGTGAAAATGCTACCCCCTTCTACCTATTGCAGCTCTCTTTCCCCATACCAGTGGAAACACAGTGACTTACCCAGTTGGTTATTTCAGGCCTTTTACACTTATCAGTACAAAGAATGGCTACAAAATGGACTGTGCCCTTCCGTCGCCCTTTATACACAACAGTCTTGCTTCCTCTTCCAATCTCCTCATACAGAATGAAGTTTTCCATCCCTGGGCCGACTTCTCACATACGATAGAATAATGGCATCCCTGGCTCCTAAAAAGTAAACAAAAATGACATTGATAAGTACAAGCTAGTTGCATAATCAGCCTAGGATAATTAGCCAAGAGTACTTTCTACTGAAAAAAAAAATTTCTTTGGGAGGCCGAGGCGGGTGGTTCATGAGGTCAAGAGATCGAGACCATCCTGGTCAACAAGGTGAAACCCCG
The DNA here is from genome assembly GCF_049354715.1 of Callithrix jacchus. Taxonomy (NCBI): domain Eukaryota; kingdom Metazoa; phylum Chordata; class Mammalia; order Primates; family Cebidae; genus Callithrix; species Callithrix jacchus. Next base: position 79,713,798 of record NC_133518.1, read on the forward strand.
ATCTCTACTAAAAAAAAAAAAAAAAAAAATTAGCTGGGCACGGTGGCATACGCCTGTAGTCCCAGCTACTGGGGAGGCTGAGGCAGGAGAACTGCTTGAACCCAGGAGGCGGAGGTTGCGGTGAGCCGAGATCGTGCCATTGCACTCCAGTCTGGGTAACAAGAGCCAAACTCCGTCTCAAAAAAAAAATCTAGCAATTCGATAAATTCGGAAAAGTGACTTACAAATGTTAAATACTAATGTTGATATATTTTGCAGGATGAACAAAGCTAAGGGTCAAATAAATTAAAAATTCCCAGCCAGGTGCAGTGACTCACGCCTGTAATCCCAGAACTTTGGGAGGCGGAGGCGGGGGAATCACCTGAGGTCAGGAGTTTGAGACCAGCCTGGCCAACAAGGTGAAAACCCGTCTCTATTTAAAATACAAAAATTGGCCGGGCGTGGTGGCGCGCGCTGTAGTCCCAGCTACCCGGGAGGCGGAGGCTGTGGCGAGCCGAGATCGCACCACTGCACTCCAACCAGAGCGACGGAGCGAGACTCTGTCTCAAAAATAAATACGTAAACAAGTATTCGCAAAGCAGTATTCAAGCTCCATCAATAAGATCTTTAAAACACAGCGGGCGGTGGCCCGTGGCCCCAGGGTAGTGGACATCCCGGCATTCCCTGCGGTGGTGGACATCCCGGCATTCCGTGCGGTGGTGGACATCCCGGCATTCCCTGCGGTGGTGGACATCCCGGCATTCCATGCGGCGGCCCTCAGCTGTGGCGGCCGCCATTGCAGGGCGGCCATGGCTGCGGGCGACCCTGTGGCCGTGGGCCTCGATGAGGGCCACAGCGTGACCAGAAGCGGGAGCAAGCCGGCCCAGCCACCGCCGACGTGGGCAGCTGAACAAGCACGCCGAGTCCGTGCGGGACGTGACCCCGGAGGGGTCCGGCTTTGCTCCCCAGGGGCCCGCGCCGCAGAGTTGCTCAGGTTGACCCAGAAAGGGCGGGGGCACATCCGCACCAAGAGCAAGAGAGGAGCTGAGAAGCGTCCTGCCCGTGGGGAAAGCGGCTGCCAAGAGGGACTGCGGCCCCTGCCCTCTGCCGGCAAGACCTTCGCCGAAAGGAAGTGAAAGTGACAGCTAGTTCCAACACCAGTCGCGGCCTCAGCCTCAGCGGGCGAATGAGACTTTACCCAGAGCGTCTCCACGGCTTTCTTACTGCCTCGGCGACAGCGGAAACCTGGCACAATGGGAATCAACGTCTGCACGATGGGACAATATGCGTGAGGCAGGGAACCTAAGGCTGTGTCACAGGGACTTCCTGCAGCTAAGTAGAAAGGAAAACCCTAACTTTCCATGCCTGGGTAACAAAAAAGGCCAGCGGCCATTCCGTCTGCAAACGCCCCACTTTATCGCCGCCTGCAACCAATCAGACTGATTGGGGCGGAGTCTTGGCTGCAACTTTGTAACTTCACCTTAGCATCTGACTGGGTGCAGACAATGGAATTCTGAAATCCATCAGACCCACCGCAGGCCACTACTTGTACTTTCGTTTTCAACAAGTCCCTGCTTTTGTTCTGTTGTTGCTTCATTCTTTCTTTGCTTTGCTGGGCATTTTGTCCAGTTCTTTGTTCAAAAGGCCAAGAACCTGCACAACTTGCACTCAAGACCCTCTACCGGTCTTGACGGGCATGCCCCACCTAAACCTTATAAATTATGAGAAGCAAAAGAGAAACATATGCCCCACCTAAACCTTATAAATTATGAGAAGCAAAAGAGAAACATGCCCCACCTAAACCTTATAAATTATGAGAAGCAAAAGAGAAAAAAGTGAAAACACAGTATAAAAAAATATGGAATATTTCCATGTACTCCCTAGAGACTGTAGGAGTCCATCCAAATATCATTAATACTACTGGCTGGCTCCTAGGCCAAATTGCATGCTGCCTGCTGTTATAAATAAAGTTTAATTGGGAACATAGCCACACCCATTCATTCGTATATTGCTTATGGTTCCTTTCAGACGGCTATATATTGCCTATGACAGAGTTGAGTAGTTACGACAGAGACTCTACGGTCTGCACAAAAATATTTGCTATTTGTCCCTTTATTTAAAAAGTTTGCCAATGCCTGCTCTAAATCAAGATGTTGGTTGTTTTGGGTTTTTTTTTTTTTTTTTTAACCAAGCACTTCATCCTTCACCTAAGGTATAAGAAGTTAAGAGTTCGTTTTCTTGGCCAACATAACCCTTTAATTTTCATAAGTAAATAAGGACTTGATGTAATCTTTTATCAAACTAGATCTTATTTAGAATTTCAGTTAAGGTAGAATTAGAGTCATAATATGAAAATTTAATCAATCAATCTTTCAGGCTAAGTGTGGCGGCTCACACCTGTAATCCCAGCACTTTGGGAGGCCAAGGCAAACTGATCACCTGAGGTCAGGAGTTTGAGACCAGCCTAACCAATATGACAAAACCCCATCTCTACTAAAAATACAAAAATTAGCCAGGTGTAGTGGCACAGGCTTGTAATCCCAGCTACTCAGGAGGCTGAGGTAGGAGAATCACTTAAACCTGGGAGGTGGATGTTGCAGTGAGCTGAGATTATGCCACTGCACTCCAGCCTAGGAGACAGAGCACCACTCAAAAAAAAAAAAAAATCAATCTTTCGTAACCTGGCATCTCTTTGGAAAGGTATGTTAGACTATATTAAACTTTGCAAAACCTCACAACATATCTGTATATCAAAACAACACACTGGCTGGGCACTCTGTGATTACTGGCTCACACCTGTAATCTCACCCCTTTGGGAGGCCGAAGCAGAAGTATTGCTTGAGCCCAGGAGACTGAGGCTACAGTGAGCTACAACTGCGCCACCGGACTCCAGCCTGAGCAGCAGAGTGAGACCCTCTCTCAGGGAAAAAAAAAAAAAAAAAAATTCAAAAAGCACATTGGGCTGGACTCAGTGGCTCACGCCTGTAATTCTACCGATTTGGGAGGCCAAAGAGTGAAGTTCACTTGAGGCCAGGAGTTTGAGACCAGCCTGAGAAACAAACACCATCTCTACAAAATATTTTTAAAAATTTTTAAATTAGCCAGCAGTGGCGGCCTCTGCATGTAGTCCCAGCTACTTGGGGGACTGAGGCAGGAGGATAGTTTGAACCCAGAAGGCAGAGGTTGTAGTGAGCCAAGATCTCACCACTGCACGCTAACCCAGGCAACAAAGAGCCTGTCTCAAAAAAACACACACAAAAAAAACCCTGTACACCTCAAATACATACAACTATTGGTAAACCATATCTCAATATGGGTATATTCCAAAAAGAATTAAAAGCAGGGTCTCAAAGAGACATTTGTACCCCATATAGTCACAGCAGCATTATTCACAATAGTTAAAACATGGAAGCAACTTGTGTCCACTGATATATGAATAAGCAAAACGTAATATATTTTGCTTTTGCAAAAATAAAGTTTTAGAGATTGCTGCACAGCAATGTAACTGTTCTTAACCTCTACTAAACTTGTACCCTTAAAAAGGGGTAAGATGGTCAATTTTATTTGTATTTTATAATTAAACATTTTTAAAGACTTCAAAAAATTAAAATTAAAAAATGGTTAATATATTGGCTGGACGTGGTGGCTCATGCCTGTGATCCCAGCACTTTGGGAGGCCAAGACAGTGGATCACCTGAGGTAACAAGTTTGGGACCAGGCTGCCCAACATGGTGAAACCCCATCTCTACTAAAAATACAGAAAATTAGCTGGGTGTGGTGGTGCGTGCCTGTAGTCCCAGCTACTCGGGAGGCTGAGGCAGGAGAGTCGCTTGAACCTGGAAAGCAGAGGTTGCAGTGAGCCGAGATTGCGCCACTGCACTCCAGCCTGGGCAACAAGAGTGAAATTCCGTCTCGGAAAAAAAAAAAAAAATTAAGAAAACTCATTTTACAGATGAAAATATTTCCAAGATTGCTCTATCAAGGGAGAGAAAAATTTTTTCTACAAAATATTACAGGGGTAAACATTTTAGGTTTTACAGACTTTACGGTTTCTGTCACAGCTACTCAGCTTTGCTCTTGAACTAGAAAAGCAACCAGAGACAGTAAGCAAATGGATAGGTATGGCTGAGTTCCATTGACACTTCTATTTATGAGCAGGGTGAGGTAGCTCATGCCTATAATCCCAGCACTTTGGGAGGCCAGGCGGGTAGGTACTTGAAGTCAGGAGTTCAATACCAGCCTGGCCAATCTGGCGAAACCCTATCTCTATTAAAATACAGAAATTAGCCAGGCATGGTGATGGGCGCCCATAATCCCAGCTACTCCAGAGGCTGAGGCAAGAAAATGGCTTAAACCCGGGAGGCGGAGGTTGCCGTGAACTGAGATCCTACCATTGCACTCTAGCCTGGGCAACAGGAGCAAAACTGTTGCCTCAGAAAAATAAAAAATAATAATGATGATGACTGATTAATTAAAACAAAAAGGCACAGCTTAGTTTTCTTTGTTTTTTGAGACAGAGTTTTGCTCTTGTTGCCCAAGCTAGAGTGCAATGGTGCGATCTCAGTTCACCGCAACCTCCACCTTCTGGGTTCAAGCAATTCTCCTGTCTCAGCCTCCCCAGTAGCTAGGATTACAGGCATGAGCCTCCTCACCCGGCTAATTCTGTATTTTTAGTAGAGATGGTGTTTCTCCATGTTGGTCACGCTGGTCTTAAAACTCCTCAGGTGATCTGCCCACCTTGGCCTCCCAAAGTGCTGGGATTACAGGCATGAGCCACCGCACCCAGCCAGTATCTATTTCTTTTAATGACAGTTTCCCTAAGACCTTTTAACATTCCTCTTCATTCTAAAACCTATGCTTTAAAAAGAACCAATCCTGGCCTAGCGCAATGCCTAGTGTCTGTAATCCCAACACTCTTGGAGGCAGAGGCAGGATTGTTTGAGACCAAGAGTTCAAGACCAGCCTGGGCAACATGGTAAGATCCTGACTCTACACAAATTAAAAAATAGCCTGGTGTGGTGGTGCATGCCTGTAGTCCCAGCTATGTGCTATGTATTGTAACCAAAATAAGATTAAACTGACAGTATGTTTAAATGGGAAGATGTTAAACCAGAGAAAAGATCATCAGAAACCTTATTCACCAATTGTCTACATTAGAATATATCAGAATAAGTTGATAAGTTACCATATGGTCTGTATAACTGATTTCTTGAAAATAAAGTTTTAGGCTACAGGGGAAAAAATAAGTAAAATCTTACATATATATATTTTTTTAAGGGAGGCTAGGTCTTGAACCCCTAGGCTCAAGTGATCCTGCTACCTTGGCCTCTCAAATTTCTGGGATTACAGGCTCAAGCCACCGCCCAGCCAATCTTGAAATACTGAATTTGATTTAGGACAAATTCATTTCCTTAACCTTTATTTTAGTTACATCTGACCATTGAGTAACATCTGAACGATTTCATTCTGAAATTAACAAAACATATTAGTTATAAATCTGCTTAGATGGGGTGGTGTTACTTTCAAGCATTTCTCTCCTCTGGGACTCAATTTCCTTAGAGTAAAATAAGAATTGGATCAAATGATTTTCTACTTTTTTTTTTTTTAGACAGGCTGGAGTGCAGGGGCAAGATCTAGGCTCACTGCAAACTCCACCTCCGGGGTTTAAACGATTCTCTTGCCTCACCCTCTGCCTCTGCCTCTGGCACGCCACCATGCTAGGCTAACTTTCTGCATTTTTAGGAGATGCGGGGTTTCACTATGTTGTCCAGGCTAATCTCGAACTCCTGGCCTCTAGTGATCCGCCCACCTCAGCCATGCAAAGTTCTGGGATTACAGATGTGAGCCACCACACCTGGCATTATCTTTCAATAACATTAATAGTAGAAATTCCATGAGTTTAAGATTGTTTCTCAGTCCAAAGTCGTTCCCCATTACAGACCTCCTAATATTCATTTTTAAATCCGTAACTTCTTAATTGTAAAATAAAACACAAATACAGAAAACGCCACAAATAAATATATAGTTTAATGAATAAAGAAGGACACACTCCTAACCACCACCCAGGGTCAGGAAGTGGCATTTTGCCAGCCACACAAGAAGCCCTCGGTGAGCGTATCGCTATCACCACCCCTCCTGATCCCCCAAAGTAACCACTCCCTGACTTTCGTAGTCATCACTTCCCTACGTTTCTTCCTGGTTTTCTCACTCGAGGGTGACCTCCCAGAAACCAGTTTAGTCTCTCTCAATTCACAAGTTCACCTAAGACGCATCTGAGAAGCCAGAAGGCAGAGCAAATCACACACGCGTGCCAATGAGGCAGGTCCCACATTCAAGGAATTCGGAGAGCGACCAGGTGATGAGAGCGCACAGGCGCCACCTTCAGCACAACCATGACCCCCGCAGCAGGAGCAAGGGCATCACCCGGGGCTTCACAGACATGCAAGTTCGCGGCCCCGCGCCAGACTAACAGACTCAAACGCTGAGTGGTAGGGCCCGGCCTTCCCAGTTACTACCCGCCCTGGGGTGGCAGGGAAGCGCTCCAGTCTGCGAGCCGCCGGCCACATCAGCCTTCCTTCCCCTGGGCTCCAACCGACGGCGCGCGTTCGCTAAGACCCCACAGGTGCTCCTCCTCGCCGCACTTCACCGACTCAGGGTCGCCACGGAATCGCTCGCCCCCCGCCCCCCAGGCAGCTGGCGGCGGGCGACTCAGCGGCCTCGCCACGTCCATGGTCCTCCGCCCGCGAGGCCGGCAGGGAGCCCGGGAAGCGCTGCTGGGCGGTGAAGACGCCACATCCGTCCGGCGCATCTCCAGAGCCGAAAAACACGAGCACCCTCGCTCCGCGCTGCAGCCAGGTCCTAGAAGGAGCGAGCCGTGTGCCCTTAACCGAAGCCCGGATAAAAACGGGCGGTTTTTCCTTTAACATGAGCGTAAAGTGGGGCCCGCAGGAGCCAGGTCCTAGAAGGAGCGAGCCGTGTGCCCTTAACCGAAGCCCGGATAAAAACGGGCGGTTTTTCCTTTAACATGAGCGTAAAGTGGGGCCCGCAGGCAGAAGCCAACGTGGGGGAGCGCAGGGGCACGGGGTCCACGCGCAAGAGAGAGCACCCCTCAGGCCTGCTCGCTCTTCTGCCCCCGCCTAGACAGAGACACAAACCCAACCCGTGCCGACTAAAACCGCCACCGCCACGCACCTGGCAGCCAAGTACCGCGAAGCCTCAGCCCCCTGGACTGCTCCCGCGGCTACGCGTGTCGCGGCCTCCGCCTTAGGACAGGTCCACAGGCCCAACGATGGGGGGGAGCTCAATGAAGCAAAGCGGGACGCGCGGAGGCGCCTACCAGACTGACGGAGGCGGCACCCCTCCAGGTTTGGATTTGTCCACACCGTTTCCAGGGCAGCAGGCAGGACGCCGGAAGCAGCTCAGGAAGCTGAGTGGCTGAGCGGTTTCCGTTCCTGTGGGCGGGGCCGGAAGTGAGCGACCACGAGGGCAGCTTCCTCCACCCAAAGGGCATCGCGCGGGCCTTTGGACGAGCCCACAGGCCCGAGATCGGGGCAGGAAGTGATGGATTAACAGTCCATCCACTGTTAGGTCTTGAGCCACCACCCCTCCATGTTTGGATTTGCTCCTTCTATCTCCATGGCAGCACGCAGAACGCAGGGAAAACGCAAAGCGCTGATTGGCTGAGAGACTCCGTTCCTATTGGCTAGAGCCCGAAATGGGAGCTCGTGAGGGACCATTCTTCAATCCTAAGTGGGAGCGGAGGCTGGAGTGTTGGGCCATTAGAGCTGACCTTCCTGGGTAGCGCTGGGGGCTGTGGAGCCCTGGGACCTCCTCATTTCTTCCCTCCTCGTCCCCTCAGCCCTTCTGTTTCCTTCCATTTTTTTCTTTCTGGCGTCTTTGGGAGTTCAGGTGGACGTGATGGCATAGTCTGGATAACCAGTGGCTCAGAAGCAGGGGCCCGTGTTCCTAACCCTTTAGAAAAGAGAAAGCTCTGAACTTCCTTCCTTCTTGGGGATGGAGGAAACAGATCAGACACTCCATCCCAAGTTGATTGTGTAAACCAAAACTAAAAGTACCAACTGAATGCATCCCTCTTCTATGCCAAAGGCATGCCAAAGTTAACCTGAAAACTAGTTCAGGCCATGAGGGGAAAGTGGGATGGGACAGGCCTCATTATACCCTCCTCCCGTTGGAATTCAGGCACAACCGATCAGTGTTAACAATTAAAACAGAGCTCATGAGTGTAATCCCAACACTTTGGGAGGCCAAGGGGGACGGATGACCTGAGGTCGGGAGTTCCACACCAGCCTGACCAACATGGAGAAACCCCATCTCTACAAAAAAATACAAAAAAATTAGCTGGGCATGGTGGCACATACCTGAAATCCCAGCTACTCAGGAGGTTGAGGCAGGAGAATTGCTTGAACCCGAAGGCAGAGGTTGTGGTGACCTGAGATCACGCCATTGCACTCCTGCCTGGGCAACAAGAGTGAAACCCCATCTCAAAACACACACACACACACACACACACAGATTTCTGGCCCCACCTACAAAACTACTGATTCTGTATCTCAATGGGGCCTAAAATTGTGCGCTTCTGTTACCAAGTAATATCAATGTTGCAAGGTGAGCACCACACTTTTCAAACAACCATTTGGGAAGAAGAAAAGCTCCTTTTTAAGTTTCCTTTCTTGTTAAAGAATAAGTATGCTGATAACTTTGTGAAGCCCTCTCCTATATAGCTGTTAGACATGCCATGCTTACAGGCATGTAGTACATCCTGTGTCCTTGTACTTTAACCAAGATATCTGTACAGGATGTGCTCAGAGGCATGTCCCAGCTCTTCATTGCTTTTACCTGTTTAGAAAAGTTTTAAGGTGTCATTGGGAGGCCAAGGTGGGTGGATGACGAGGTCAAGAGATCGAGTCCATCCTGGTCAACATGGTGAAACCCCGTCTCTACTAAAAATACAAAAAATTAGCTGGGCACGGTGGCGTGTGCCTGTAATCCCAGCTACTCAGGAGGTTGAGGCGGGAGAATTGCCTGAACCCAGGGGGCGGAGGTTGCGGTGAGCCAAGATCGCGCCATTGCACTCCAGCCTGGGAGTGAAACTCCGTGTCAAAAAAAAAAAAGAAAAAACAGAAAAGTTTTAAGTTGTTAGCCAATCGGGTTTTAGTTTAGATTGTGAGGTCTGGCTCCAGCCAATGGAGATCAGACACAGAAGTAAGGACGGCCCCAAACGCGCAAGGGATACATTTGTCTGTTTTTCCTTTGTTCATCGTACTCTCGTGGCACTACGGCTGGTGAGGGTGCCCTTCCTGCAGTCCAGGAAGTAAAAATTGCGTTGCTGAAAGATCCTTTGTCTCAGGGCTAGTTTTTTCTTTGCGGCACCGAGCATCTATTTCCGACAAACTATCTAGAAAAACTGTTTTGATCTCAGGTAAATCAAATCTCCTTTTACTTCTAATCCTTCCTGCCTTCTCAAGAATCTTGCAGTTATCCATTATTGTCAGTTCTATGTATTTAACAGCTTTTGTGTGGAAAACATTTCCTCATGGACTACCTCCAAATTAATGAAGATTAAAACGCGAAAGTATTTTGTTTATTCTGAGTTTTGATAACCTAAAAGTTAATGTCAGAGGCAATATCAAATCCTAGGTCTTCTTAGCCTAAGTTCCTCAGATGCTTCTGTCAGAGGCATGCGAATCAGAGTGACTCCATCTTGGATACGGGCTGGGTAAAATAAGACTGAGACCTACTGAGTTGCATTCCCAGGAAGTTAGGCATTCTTAGTCACCGGATGAGACAGGAGGTCAGCACGGCTACAGGTCACAAAGACCTTGCTGATAAAAGTTTGCAGTAAAGAAGTCGGACAAAACCCACCAAAACCAAGATGGTGACGAAAGTGACCCCTGATCATCCTCACTGCTCATTATATGCTAATTAAATGCATTAGTATGATAAAAGACACTCCCACTAGTGCCATGACAGTTTACAAATGCCCTGGCAACATCAGGAATTTACCCTAGATGGTCTAGAAGTGGGAGGAATTCTCAGTTCTGGGAATTGCCCACTCCTTTCATGGAAAACTCATAAATAATCCACCCCTTGTTTGGCATATAATCAAGAAATAGGCCAGGCATGGTGGCTCATGCCTGTAATCCCAGCATTTTGGGAAGCCAAGGTGGGCAGATCACTTCAGATCAGGAGTTCAAGACCAGCCTGGCCAACATGGTGAAACCCTGTCTCTACTAAGAATAGAAAAATTAGCCGGGCACCGTGGCATGCACCTGTAATCACAGCTACTCAGAAGGCTGAGGTGGGACAACTGCTTGAACCTGGATGGGGTATGAGGGGGGCAGAGGTTGCAGTGAGCTGAGATGACACCACTGCACTCCAGCCTGGGTGACAGAGTGAGACTCTGCCTCAAACAAAAAAGAAAAAAAAGAAAGAACTATAACAATTATCAGTCCAGGAGCCAAAGCTGCTGCTCTGTCTATGGAGTAGCCATTCTTTTATTCCTTTACTTTCTTCATAAGCTTGCTTTCTCTTTATGGATTCACCTCAAATTCTTTCTTGCTTGAGATCCAAGAACCCTCTTTTGGGATGTGGATCAGGACCCCTTTCTGGCAACACTTCTGGGCAATACATGAACCTGCAAAGACAGTCAGTTTTCGTATGCATGTTCATTTTTCCTGGCTGGGGGGGTCTGTGGGTTTGGTTAGATTCTCTAAGGGGCCAATGACTCAGAAAAGCTTAAGGGCTCCTGCTGGAGATAATTTTAAGACAGTATCACAAAAGGCAAACTAGAGAAAGCATGGACCCTACTCAGTAACGACTACAGGTCCAAAGATTAGACCTTGAGAGACATTAGTTCAATTTCAAAAAGCATAAAAGAGTTGAGTGCTGTTTAGATTCTTAAGTAGTACTGAGAGCTGAAATGCCACGTTTTGAATTTTGCTTAAATTCCCAAGTGCTTTAGAATGACCTTTGCTTTCATCTCAATTTTAGATGTTCACTCTCATTATAATTGCTAAGAGTGAATCTGACATGGAGAATATCAATACTGAGTTATTCAGGCAAATTCTTCCTCTCAGAAACAACTAACGTCTCGTCTTCCTCACTTCTAGATGATCATAAAGAAACTCTTCCTGGGTCCAGTGGCTCACACCTGTAATCCCAGCACTTTGGGAGGCTGAGGTGAAAGGATCACCTAAGCCTAGGGAATTAAGGCTGCAGTGAGCTATGATCGCACCACTGCACTCCAGTCAGGGTGACAGAGTGAGACCCCATCTCAAAAAAAGAAAAAACTCTTCATTCAAGCACATAGCTACTTCCTTTTTTAAGGCCAAGCACGGTGGCTCATGCCTGTAATCCCAGCACTCTGGGAGGCCGAGGCAGGCAGATCACCTGAGGTCAGGAGTTCAAGACTGGCCTGGCCAACGTGGTGAAAGCCCATTTCTACTAAAAATACAAAAATTAGCCAGGCGTGGTGGCACACAGCTGTAATCTCTGCTACTATCACTTGAACCTGGGAAGTAGAGGTTGAAGTGAGCAGAGATCGTGCCACTGCACTCCAGCTTGCTGACAGAGCAAGACTCAGTCTCAAAAAAAAAAAGAAACTCCCTTTCTTAGGCAAAGAATTGCATTAAATATTGTAGGGGAGAAAAAAATATTTTCTTCCTATAAAATGTATATGAATAATAATAATAATGCATTTAAAGTCAGCAAAAAAAAAATTCATTTTTAAACTTCTTTTTTTTTTTTTTTTTTGGAGACGGAGTCTCCCCAGGCTGGAGTGCAATGGTGCGATCTCGGGTCACCACAACCTCTGCCTCCAGGGTTCAAACAATTCTCCTGCCTCAGCCTCCCAAGTAGCTGGGATTACAGGTATCTGCCACCACGCCCAGCTAATTTTTGTATTTTTTAGTAGAGACAGGGTTTTGTCATGTTGACTAGGCTGGTGTTGAACTCCTGACTTCAGGTGATCCACCGCCTTGGCCTCTCAAAGTGCTGGGATTACAGGTGTGAGCCACCGCACCAGGCCTAAATTTATTTTTTAGAGACAGGGTCTCCCTCTGTTGCCTGTGCTGCAGTGCAGAGGCGTCATAATAGCTCACTGTAGCCTCAAACTCCTGGGCTCAAGGGATTCTCCCATATCAGCCACCCTAGTAGCAAGGACTACAGATGCACACTACCATGCTTGGCTAAGTCTGTGTGTGTGTAGATGGGGGGGGTGTGTGTGTGTGTGTATGTGTGTGGAGATGGGGTGTGTGTGTGTGGAGATGGTGTGTGTGGAGATGGGGTGTGTGTGTGTGAAGATGGTTGTGTGTGTGGAGATGGGGTGTGTGTGTGGAGATGGGGTGTGTGTGTGTGTGAAGATGGTATGTGTGTGTGGAGATGGGGTGTGTGTGTGGAGATGGGGTGTGTGTGTGGAGATGGGGTGTGTGTGTGTGGAGATGGTGTGTTGTGTGTGTGTGGAGATGGGGTGTGTGTGTCTGTGAAGATTGTGTGTGTGTGTGTGTAGATGTGTGTGTGTGTACAGATGGGTTGTGTGTGTGTGGAGATGGTGTGTGTGTGTGGAGATTGTGTGTGTGTAGATGTGTGTGTGTGTAGATGGGTGTGTGTGTAGATGGGGTGTGTGCGTGTGGAGATGGGGTGCGTGTGTGTGTAGATGGGGTGTGTGTGGAGATTGTGTGTGTGTGTGTGGAGATGGGGTGTGTGTGTGTGGAGATGGGGTGTGTGTGTGTGTGTGTGTGGAGATGATGTGGTGTGTGTGTGTGGAGATGGGGTGTGTGTGTGTCTGTGAAGATGGTGTGTGTGTGTGTGGAGATGATGTGTGTGTGCAGATGGGGTGTGTGTGTGGAGATGGTGTGTGTGTGGAGATGGGGTGTGTGTGGAGATGGGGTGTGTGTGTGGAGATGGTGTGTGTGTGTGGAGATGGGGTGTGTGTGTGTGGAGATGGGGTGTGTGTGTGTGGAGATGGGGGGTGTGTGTGTGGAGATGGGGGGTGTGTGTGTGGAGATGGGGTGTGTGTGTGTGGAGATGGTGTGTGTGGAGATGGGGTGTGTGTGTGTGGAGATGGGGTGTGTGTGTGTGTGGAGATGGTGTGTGTGTGTGGAGATGGGGTGTGTGTGTGTGGAGATGCGGTGTGTGTGTGTGGAGATGGTGTGTGTGGAGATGGGGTGTGTGTGTGTGGAGATGGGGTGTGTGTGTGTGGAGATGGTGTGTGTGTGTGGAGATGGGGTGTGTGTGTGTGTGGAGATGGTGTGTGTGTGTGGAGATGGGGTGTGTGTGTGTGTGGAGATGGTGTGTGTGTGTGGAGATGGGGTGTGTGTGTGTGGAGATGGTGTGTGTGTGTGTGTGTGTGGATATGGGGGGGGGTGTGTGTGGAGATGGTGTGTGTGTGTGTGTGTGTGTGTGCGTGTGTGTGTGTAGATCGGGTCTCACTGTGTTGCCCAAACTGGTCTTAAGCAATCCTACCATCTCTGCCTCCCCAAGTGCTGGAATTACAGGCATGAACCACCGTACCTAAAAAAGTTTATTGTCTGAAATATGCTTTACCCTCAAGTTCTAAAGGCGCCTAAAAAGGAGGGGGGGAAGTTTGATCACGTTTATTTTAAAATAGTTTCATTTCTACAAGTTCATGGGGTAGATGTGACATCTTGTTACAGGTATATAATTCATAGTGATCAGGCCAGGGAATGTAGGTGTCTGTCACTCAAGTTCAATACCTTTCTGTTGAGGATTGTTACCCTGCTCTGCTATCAAACGGTGAATTTCTTCCTTCCGTCTTACTGTACTGTTGTTGATTATACTTCAGTACACGTTACTCCACTACCCCCTCCTCCCACTCACCCTTCCCAGCCTCTGACATTTACCTTTCACTTCGTATCACCATGCGGCCAGTGTTTGAGCTTCCACATACAAGGGAGCACATGCAGTATTTGTCTTTTGGTGCCCGGCTTATTTCACACAAGATAATGGCCTTCAGTTCCATCCACGTGGCTGCAAATGACATTTCATTATAGAAAAAACAAATGAGGGAAAAGGAAAATAAATTAAGAAAATTCACTTGAATACTGGAGAGCAGTTAGAACAAATACTTGAAGACCAGGCACAGTGGCTCATGCCTGTGATCCCAGCACTTTGGGAGGCCAAGGCAGGCAGATCACGAGGTCAGAAAATCGAGACCATCCTGGCCAACATGGTGAAAATGCGTCTGTACTAAAAATGCAAAAAATTAGCCAGGTGTGGTGGAGCGTGCCTGTAGTCCCAGCTACTCGGGAGGCTGAGGCAGAAGAATCACTCGAACCCAGAAGGCGGAGGTTACAGTGAGCCGAGATCGTGCCACCGCACTCCAACCTGGGCAACAGAGTGGAAAAAGGAAAAAAAGAACAAAGAATACTTATTTTGAAGGCTCTGAAGGACCTCAGAGGTGCTCAGCGTAGCCCCTAAGACAGACTCTCCACTTCTACTTAGAAGGGAACAAAAATAAGACACTTGGGAATGGCTACAATTGTCCTCATCAAATAATTTAGACTTAAGATTCAAGGTGAAGAACTGAACATATGAATTTACCACAAATCCTCCTAAAATCTCACTAAAATGACTGAATTGAGATTGAGATCATAAGGGCACTTAAGGAAGGGAGCCATCATTAGGCGGAAGCTCTGAAGCGTTCTTTGGAACACAGAAAAGCACTTAACTTTAGATGAACCGAGGATTCAGAGCCACCCCACTCAGCCACTGACATGTGAGTCCTGCAGCATTTATCCTCAGCCTGTTAAGGATGACAAGATTCCACCTTGAATACCAGCAGACCTCGGCACCCCAGGCAAGTTTCTCCACGCAGTAGCATTTACCTTCAAGGCAAAACATGGAAATACTTTCTAAACAATATGAACAAAAGGCTTGGGACACTGGAGAATGAGTGAAAATCTGCCCTTTGAACCACGAAGCCTTTCTTTAGCCCCCACTTCCTGCAAATCGTCATGACAATTAGTCTTCTAATCTTCAATTAAAATATTGGAATATTATTTATTGGGAAAGCGTTGTGTACAAGAAATAGTGACCTTTGGCAAAAGAAGATGTTTCCTAATTTTTGTTTGGTTTGGTTTTTTTTTTTGAGGCGAGGTCTGGCTCTGTCCCCCAGGCTGGAGTGCAGTGGTGTGATTTCAGCTCGCTGCAACCTCTACCTCCTGGGCTCAAGCCATCCTTCCATCTCAGCCTCCCAAATAGCTGGGACATGGGTGTGCACCACCATGGCCAGCTAATTTTTGTACTTTTTGGAGACACAGGGTTTCACCATGTTGCCAAGTTTGGTCTTGAACTCAGGAGCTCAAGCCATGCTCCCGCCAAGGCCTCCCAAATTGCTGGGATTGCAGGCATGCGCCTCTCCAGCACTTTGAGAAGAAAAAAAAGGTGGGGCATGGAGGCTCACGCCTCTAATCCCAGCACTTTGGAAGGCTGAGGAGGGCAGATGACGAGGTCAGGAGTTTGAGACCAGCCTGACCAACTTGGTGAAACTCCGTCTCTACTAAAAATACAAAAAATTAGCTGGGTGTGGTGGTGCGCACCTGTAATACCCGCCACTCCGCAGGGGAGGCAGGAGAATTGCTTGAACCCGGTAGCTGGAGTTTGCCGTGCTGGGACTGTGCCACTGCACTCCAGCCTGGGCAACAGAGAGAGACTCCATCTAAAAATAAATAAATAAAATAAAGGAAAAAAGATAACAGCAAAAAGATCACAGTGGAAACGGAAGAAAAGCATTACCAGAGATAAAAAAAGAAATGAAAGAAATAGAAGGGGGAGAATCTGCTAGCCAGGGACCTAAATTCAGAAGGCAGGAGATGGTTTCCATGGTGCTCTTCTGGCTCGCAAAGCTGGCCATGGTGTCATGGGGTCTCCAGTCCTCTTTACGATGTAGTGTGTGCCACTCTCAGATCACCAGTTCAGGGAACGATTCTCCTAGAGACAGAAACTGGAGTCTGGTAGCTTCAAGACTGTTGCTGCCCTTAACCCTGGAAGGCCTGGGAAGCAGGAGGATCACTCTGTGTTCGCGAACACACTGGAAGAGTCAAACACCTCCCCCCTTGGATGGGAGGGTTTCACCCTTACAGTAACACTCTAAGAGCCCTTAAAATGTGTGGCCTACTGGGATGTCCTTTTCCATTAACAGCAACCTTAATGACTCCAGCATCCATTGCAGGGACTTGGCAACTCCAGAGCAGACGGGATTTTCAGGGAAATCGTATTGTTTGGTCTTTTCTCACAACAAGTTCCTTAAGTCTTGCTTCCTTCTTATCTTATCTCCAGCACATGCTGGTCTCATCGGACCCTGCTTCCCCTCACGCATTTGACAGTGTAGAAGGGCCCTTTTTCCTCTGTTCTCGTAAGTTCTGTGACTGGGGCCTGTGACGTTGGCAAAAGAGAGATTAACGGGAGAAAAGCATACACATTTTATTTGATAATATTCTAAATTTTATGTGCACATGGAGCCCTTCAGAGAAAAGAAAGGAAGCCTCAAATAAATGGCTAGACCCAGGGGCTCACACAGCATTTTAACAAAGAGTCATTATAGAAACAGGAAGAGGCTATGGAAAAGGAGATCTGAGCTGGGGGCAGTAAATTACAGGAAGGTGACTAGGAAATATGCAGGGAAAATTAATGGAAGATTTTTGTTGCTGTTGTTGAGATGGAGTCTCCCTCTATCACCCAGGCTGGAGAGCAGTGGCGCAATCTGGGCTCCCCGCAACTTCTACCCCACCGGGTTCCCCCTATTCTGCCTCAGCTGGTACTACACATATGTGCCACCACTCCCGAATAATTTTTGTATTTTTGGTAGAGATGGGGGTTTCACCATGTTGACCAGGCTGGTCTTGAATTCCTGGCCTCAAGTGATCCACCCATCTCAGCCTCCCAAAGTGTTGGTATTACAGGCATGAGCCGCTGCACCCCGGCCACATGTATTATTTTAGTAAGGTTTGTTTCTGCATATTCATGTTGGCGTGAATTCCCGACCTCCAGTGATAAGAATGTTCTCCTTTTCCTGGTGCAGGGAGGTTACCTTTCTGACCGGAAATTTACACCCTCCTTTTAGGTAGAAAGAGGAGGTTAGGGAATCCTTCCTGCACCTGCTGTTTCTCTCATCCAGGTATTAACAGGACTGACCCTGAAATCAGCTGTCTCTCAATTGCCTTCAGCTCAACACAGTCAACATGTCTAAGTGGCATGTTTTGGGGTGACATGTTCTGATCTTCTTCAACAGTACCGTTAAAAGTAATTTCCTTCTCCTTCTTCATTCCCCAAAGCCCATGTTACTCTCTGACACATACTTTTACAGAACGTGTGGCAATAAGAGAAGTTACAGCGTAGAAAGAAACCAACTGAAAATGGAGTATCAAACCTGGTGACGGTAAGGGTGTCAGGGAGCAGGCACCTGCACATTGCTGATGGGAGAGCATTTGTCAGTGTTCCTGAAAATGGCAAATGCACATCCCCTGTTCAATCCAGCAATTCCACTTCCAGGAAGTGGCACGATCTCAGCTCACTGCCACCTCCACCTCCCAGGTTCAAGCGATTCTCCTGCTGCAGCCTCCCGAGTAGTTGGGACTACGAGCGCCCAGCACCCACACCTGGATGATTTTTGTTACTTTTTAGTAGAGACAGGGTTTCACCATGTTGGTCAGGCTGGTCTCCAACTCCTGACCTTAAGTGATCCGCCCACCTCGGCCTCCCAAACTGCTAGGATTACAGGCGTGAGCCACCACACTCGGCCTGTACATCATATAATTTAAATTAATATTTTTCAATCATATATGTGAGTATACAGTTATATGTGTATATATGCACACGTAATATATAAAATATCTTCCGGGCGCGGTGGCGCATGCCTGTAGTCCCAGCTACTCTGGAGGCTGAGGTGGGAAGACCGCTCGAGCCCAGGAGTTCTGGGCTGTAGTGCACTATGCCAATCCGGTGTCCATACTAAGTTCGGCATCAATGTGGTAACCTCCTGGCAACGGGGGACCACCAGGTTGCCTAAGGAGGGGCGAACTGGCCCAGGTGGGAAACGGAGCAGGCCAAAACTTCCATGCTGATCAGTAGTGGGATGGCACCTGTGATAGCCACTGCACTCCAGCCTGGGCAACATAGCAACACCTAGTCTCAAAAAATATATATATATGCATTTATATATATTTTTTATATATATAACATATAATGTATATATGTGTATATACATATACATATACATTATAGATATATAAATGTGTATATATATATACATGTATGCATTATACACATATAAATGCATATATTCCAATTTCCTTAATAGCTCTTTTAAAAGAACTGTTTGCATATACATGGATGTATGTATACAGGTATATACGTGCATGTCCGCCTGCTGCCTCAGACCCACAGGAACCTAGGGCTCTGCCTGAAGCTCGTTCTGTTTTCCCTTCTCGCCTTTTCCACCCAGACTTGGGTTCCCCACTTTCTTCCTTGTCTTCAGGGAAAATTGTAAGTCCTACTATGTGATTTGGGGCAGCACTTGAAGTCTGTTAATCACTCCCCTCTAGATGAAACTGACCTCGTCTGTTATCTCTAAACATCATTAAAGAGTTTTCCTAAATAAATGTCTCCATTCCTGACTTTTGCCTTTAGCAATTCAAAGAATCTGCAGATTATTATAGTTTAGAGTTTTCTCTTACAAATTCAGGCCTAACTATTTGGTCAGGCTCCCTGAACATCTCCGATGGGATGAGGGAGAGGTGCTCTTTCCTTGTCCAGAATGAAAGCTGGCTTCCTTTTCTCTTTCATGGTACACAGTTAACACTGAAAAGAACTTTTTTTTTTTTTTGAGACAGAGTCTTGCTCTGTCACCCAGGCTAGAGGGCAGTGGCATGATCTGAGCTCACTGCAACCTTAACCTCCTGGGTTCAAGCCATTCTCAGCCTCCCAGGTAGCTGGGATTACAGGCTATTATTTGTATTTTTACTAGAGACAGAATTTCACCACTTTGACTAGGTTGGTCCGGAACTCCTGACTCAGGTGATCTGCTATAGGTAATTACAGGTGTGAGCCACCATGCCTGGCAAGAACATTCGTATACATCAGTCTTGGCCAGCATGTCAGGTGTTTTTGTCTGATGATAAATTCCTATGTGATAGGGTGGTGTCAACAGTTTACAGTTTAACATTTCCTCTGTGGCTTTAAAAATATTGTCCTTGGCCAGGCACAGTGGCTCGTGCCCCTAATCCCAGCACTTTGAGAGGCCGAGGTGGGCAGATAGCTTGAGCTCAGGAGTTCAAGGCCAGCCTGGGCAATATGGTGAAAGCCTGTCTCTACCAAAAATACAAAAAAAAAAAAAAAAAAAACCTGGTGTAGTGGGGCAAGCCTATAATCAGGAGGCTGAGGCAGGAGGATCGCTTGAGCTCAGGAGATGGAGGATGCAGTGAGCTGAGACTGTACCACTGCACTCCAGCCTGGGCAACAGAGTGAGGCTCCATCTCAAATAAATTATTATTAAGCTTAGAAAGGCATTTTTCATTTGGAGAGTACATATTTGCATATTTTTCTACTTTTATTCTTTCAGTTTTCACATCAGATTATTTAATCCATCTGGAATTTATTTTGGTGAACATTGGGAAATTAGGGCATAACTTGATTACCCCTCAGAATACTTAGCCAATTATCGCAGCACTAAAATTCTCCCTTTCCTCAGGAATGTGTGATGCCCTCCTCATTACAGACTGGCTTTTTGATATATGCATTAGGTCTGTTTCTAGCTGATTAATTTTGCCCCATGAAGCTCTATTTTTGCACTAGTTGGAGAAAGTTCTTAATAATTTTGTTTTAAATTATTATAACAAGGAAGGAAGAAAAATTATCTGCAGAGAATGAGGGCACAGAGATGATAATGAAGACATGAAAGGCGAAAACGGTTAAGACGAGGCAGGGAGTGTGTGGAACGAGGAGTCATTTACAGCTGAATAGCTGAGGCAGGGCTGATCTCACGGCCTGGCTATGGGTGGAAAAAATCAGAATGATTAGAGAAAAAGTCTTCCATCAGTGCTCTCTGGAATCCACATCAATTTAAAAGCAGAATCTGGCCGGGCACAGTGGCTCACACCTGTAATCCCAGCACTTTGGGATGCCAAGGCGAGCAGATCACCTGAGGTCGGGAGCTGAAGACCAGCCTTGCCAACATGGGGAAACCTGTCTCTACTAAAAATACAGAAGTTAGCGGGGCTTGCTGGCACATGGGGAGGCTGAGGCAGGAGAATCACTTGAACCCAGGAGGCGGAGGTTGCAAAGAGCCAAGACAGTGCCACTGCACTCCAGCCTGGGTGACAGAGCAAGACTCCATCTCAAAAAAAAAAAGAAGTTGAAAAGGAAGCAAAGTGTGAATATTTTTCTTTCGGGATGCCAATCTGCCCCTGAAGGTTACTCCCCAATACTTCAGTGGCAATAGCAACAAGTGGCACTGTTTTCAACTGTTCGACAGAATGTGAACAAGCACGGAAGTCCCTGGAGGTGACAACAGTTGGACAGTAGTGTGACTACACCAAAATCTGAAGATGAAGAAGGCTGGAAGAAACTTTGGGTGAACAGTTAGATGCCGACGCGGCTGTTGGATCAGCCAGAAATGAAAGTCCCCACGTAGGTTCTGCCCAAGGAAGACGGCTTGTGCTTTACTGGCGTGTCTGCAGAAGCCTTTATTACCTGAGGCTCAGTCACCGATTCGGCAGCTTGCAAGAAGATGCTCCGAAGTGAGGCTCCTAGTGGGTAGCAGAGATGATGGGAAGGGTCCTGCTTCGAATTTATTAATCTGCTTGGTTGGCAGGTATTTTGACCAAAGTGATTTAGCTGATGAGCCTCTGGATTAGCTGATCTCTCAGGGATAGAAGGTATGTCTCATGTAGGCAGCCTAGCTCTGAGGAAGTGCAAGGGAACGTTCCACGTTGTGTAAACGGTTTGCATCTTAACCTGTACCATTCCGGTTGATACTCAGAATATACATTGTATCGATTTGAATGTCTGAAATAACAACAAAAAATCCCCCCCCGCCCCGTTTTTGATGAACAGTTTTCTGTAATCAAGCAGCTCGCAAAGAAATTGCGTGATGGAATTTTACATAGGTTCTTGGTGCTCCTTTGTCGTTTATCTACATATATACACATAAAATGTTACTGAAAACACGTTTTGGTTACTAAAATTTTGTTTGACTCCTAGGAAAAGACAATAGATGGCCTTAGCATTAGAATTAAAATAATCTAGATTAAATGGCAAATGAGTTCATACTAATAAAATTAATCCAGGATTTTAAACAAACAAACAAAAAAGGTAAGATTGCCTGGCCATGGTGGCTCATAATTGTAATCTCTGCACTTTGGGAGGCTGAGGCAGGAGGATTGCCCGAGCTCAGGGGTTTGAGACGAGCCTGGACAACATAGCAAAACCCTGTCTCAAAAATTAAAAAAAAAAAAGGTAGGATCCACCCTCCTGGAACTTCCTGAAAATCGAGAAACGGTCCCTGGAGTAGGATATTCAGCCAATGAGGGTATGCATTCTGTTTTCTTTTGTAATAAAGATAGACATTCTAGACATTTCTCAATGTGGGCAGACAGAACATAAATCTCCTTCTTTTTTTAATTTTATTTTTTTTTGTGTGTGTGACAGAGTTTCACTCTTTTGCCCAGGCTGGAATGCAGTGACAAGATTTTGACTCACTGTACCTTCTGCCTCCTGGGTTCAAGCGATTCTCCCAGCTCAGCCTCTGGAGTAGCTGGGATTACAGGCACCCACCACCACACCTGGCTAATTTTTTCTTTTTCTTTCTTTCTTTTTTTTTTTTTTTTTTTGAGATGGAGTTTTGTTCTTGTTGCTCAGGCTGGAGTGCAATGGTGCAATCTTGTTATTTTTGATCAGTTCACCTTTTCATCTTTCTACTCAAGATATGAGTAGTTCACACATCACAGTTACAGTATTTTAATACTCTGTGTTTTTCTGTGAGCTTACTATTACCAGTAAGTCTTGTCTTCAGAAATTTCTTGTTGCTCATGAAGGTTGTTTTCTCTCGGATTGAAGAACATCCTTTAGCATTTTTGGCAGGACAGGTCTGGCGTTGATGTAACCCTTACTTTTTTGTTTGTCTGGGAAAGTCTGTCTCTTTCTTTTCTTTTTTCCTTTGCTGTTGTTGAAACGGAGTCTTACTCTGTTGCCCAGGCTGGAGTGCAGTGGTATAATCTAGGCTTACTGTAACCTCGGTAACCTCCGCTTTCTTTCTTTTTTTTTTTTTTTTTCAGACAGAGTTTCGCTCTTGTTACCCAGGCTGGAGTGCAATGGCGCGATCTCGGCTCACCGCAACCTCCGCCTCCTGGGTTCAGGCAATTCTCCTGCCTCAACCTCCTGAGTAGCTGGGATTACAGGCATGCGCCACCATGCCCAGCTAATTTTTTATATTTTTTTTAGTAGAGACGGGGTTTCACCATGTTGACCAGGATGGCCTCGATCTCTTGATGTCGTGATCCACCCACCTCAGGCTCCCAAAGTGCTGGGATTACAGGCGTGAGCCACTGTGCGGGTTCAAGCGATCCTCTCACCTCAGCCTCTCGAGTAGCTGGGACTACAGGGGCATGCCATCACTCCTGGCTAATATTGTATTTTTAGTAGATACGGGGTTTCACCACGTTGGCCAGGCTGGTCTCGAACTTCTGCCCTCAGGTGATCCACCTGTTTCAGCTTCCCAAAATGCTGGGATTACAGACATGAGCCACCCACTGCCAGCCGGAAAGTCTTTCTTTCTCCATCATATCTGAAGAATAGTTTCACCAACTATATTGCTTTAGGATAAAAGACTTTTTCCTTCAGCACCTTAAATGTGTTATGCCACTCTCTCCAGGTTTGCGAGGTTCCCACTGAAAGGTGGGCTGCCAGACATACTGGAACTCTATTGTATTATTCATCTGTCTTCTCTTGCCTTTAGCATCATTTCTTTATCCTCGACCTTTGGGAGTTTGATTTTTTTTTTTCTGAGACAGAGTCTTGCTTTGTCACCCAGGCTGGAGTGTGGTGGCATGATTTTGGCTCACTGCAGCCTCCGTCTCCCAGGTTCAAGCGATTCTCCTGCCTCAGCTTCCCAAGTAGCTGAGACAACAGGCATGTGCCACCAGGCCCGGCTAATTTTTTGTATTTTTGGTAGAGACGGGCTTTCACCGTGTTGGCCAAGATGGTCTCCATCTCCTGACCTCGTGATCCACCTGCCTCGGCCTCCCAAAGTGCTGGGATTACAGGCGTGAGCCACCGTGCCCAGCTGGGAGTTTGATTATTAAATGCCTTAAGGGGGTCTTCTTCGGGTTAAATCTGCTTGGTGTTCTGTCACCTTCTTGTGCTTGGATACTGACGTCTCTCTCTAGGAATGGGGAGTTCTCTGTTATTAACCCTTCGAATAAACTTTCTACCCTCTCTCTTTCTCTACCTTCTCTTAAGGCCAATAGCCCTTAGAATTGCCCTTTTGAATTTATTTTCCCGTTGTGTAGGCATGCTGCATTCTTTTTGAAATCTTTTTTTTTACTTTCCTCTGACTGTGGTTTTTTTTTTTAATTTTTAAAAAATTAAAAAAGAATTTTGAGACAGGGTCTCACTCTGTTGCCCAGGCTGGACTGCAGTGGTACAAACAAGGCTCACTGCAGCCTCAACCTCCCAGGATCAAGCAATCTTCCCACCTCAGCCTTCTGTGCAGTTAGGACCACAGGTGCACACCACTGTACTCAGCTAATTTTTAAATTTTTTGTAGAGACAGAGTCTCACAACTACTGGTCTCAAACTGGTTTTGAACTACTGGGCTCAAGTGACCTTCCTGCCTTGACTTCCCAAAATCCTGGGATTACAGGCATGAGCCAGCACACCTGCTGACTGTGTATTTTCAGTTAGCCTGTCTTCAAGCTCACTGGTTCTTTCTTCTGCTTGGTTAATTCTGGCATTAAGAGACTCTGATGCATTTCAATGTGTCAGCTGCATTTTCCCATTCCAGAATTTCTGCCTGGAATGACATTGAAATGATTTTTAAAAATCATTTCAATGTCTTTGTTAAGTTTATCTGATGGGATTCCGAATTATTTATCTGTGTTATCTTGAATTTATTTGAGTTTCCACAAACAGCTCTTTTGAGCTCTGTCTGACAGGTCTCATGTCTCTCTGGGATCGGTCCCTGGTGCCTTACGTAGTTTGTCTGGTGAGTCACGTCTTTCTGGATGGTCTTGATACTGTGGATATTGGTCGGTGTGTGGCACTGAAGAGTTAGGTGTTTATTGTGATTTTCACAGCCTGGGCTCGTTTGTTTCCATCCTTTCTGGGAAGGTTTTCTGGACAATTGAAGGGAGTTGGGTGTTGTGATCTAAGTTTTTGGTCACTGTCACGGTTCCTGCGTTAGGAGACATGTCAAACCACGTAACACTGTGGCTCCTGAAGACTCATAGAGGCACTACCTTGGTGGTCTTGGGTAAGATCAGGGAGAATTCTCTGGATTACCAGGTAGAGACTCTTCTTTTTCTCTCTTACTTTCTCCTAAGCAAACGGAGTCTCTCTCTCTCTGTGCTGAGCTGCCTGGAGCTGAAGGAAGGGTGACACAAGTAACCCTGTAGCCACCACCACTTGGACTCCACCGGGTCAGACCTGAAGCCAGCGTAACACTGGGTCTTGCCCAAAGCCCAGTGTAATCACTTCCTGGTTACCGTCTGTGTCCACTCAAGGCCCTGGGGTGCTACAGTGACTTCCCGGTTACCGCCTGTGTCCACTCAAGGCCCTAGTGTGCTACAGTCACTTCCCGGTTACCGCCTGTGTCCACTCAAGGCCCTGGGGTGCTACAGTCACTTCCCGGTTACCGCCTGTGTCCACTCAAGGCCCTGGGGTGCTACAGTGACTTCCCGGTTACCGCCTGTGTCCACTCAAGGCCCTGGGGTGCTACAGTGACTTCCCGGTTACCGTCTGTGTCCACTCAAGGCCCTGGGGTGCTACAGTGACTTCCCGGTTACCGCCTGTGTCCACTCAAGGCCCTGGGGTGCTACAGTCACTTCCCGGTTACCGCCTGTGTCCACTCAAGGCCCTGGGGTGCTACAGTCACTTCCCGGTTACCGCCTGTGTCCACTCAAGGCCCTGGGGTGCTACAGTCACTTCCCGGTTACCGCCTGTGTCCACTCAAGGCCCTGGGGTGCTACAGTCACTTCCCGGTTACCGCCTGTGTCCACTCAAGGCCCTGGGGTGCTACAGTCACTTCCCGGTTACCGCCTGTGTCCACTCAAGGCCCTGGGGTGCTACAGTCACTTCCCGGTTACCGCCTGTGTCCACTCAAGGCCCTGGGGTGCTACAGTCACTTCCCGGTTACCGCCTGTGTCCACTCAAGGCCCTGGGGTGCTACAGTGACTTCCCGGTTACCGCCTGTGTCCACTCAAGGCCCTGGGGTGCTACAGTGACTTCCCGGTTACCGCCTGTGTCCACTCAAGGCCCTGGGGTGCTACAGTGACTTCCCGGTTACCGCCTGTGTCCACTCAAGGCCCTGGGGTGCTACAGTCACTTCCCGGTTACCGCCTGTGTCCACTCAAGGCCCTGGGGTGCTACAGTCACTTCCCGGTTACCGCCTGTGTCCACTCAAGGCCCTGGGGTGCTACAGTGACTTCCCGGTTACCGCCTGTGTCCACTCAAGGCCCGGGGGTGCTACAGTCACTTCCCGGTTACCGCCTGTGTCCACTCAAGGCCCGGGGGTGCTACAGTCACTTCCCGGTTACCGCCTGTGTCCACTCAAGGCCCTGGGGTGCTACAGTCACTTCCCGGTTACCGCCTGTGTCCACTCAAGGCCCTGGGGTGCTACAGTGACTTCCCGGTTACCGCCTGTGTCCACTCAAGGCCCTGGGGTGCTACAGTCACTTCCCGGTTACCGCCTGTGTCCACTCAAGGCCCTGGGGTGCTACAGTCACTTCCCGGTTACCGCCTGTGTCCACTCAAGGCCCTGGGGTGCTACAGTCACTTCCCGGTTACCGCCTGTGTCCACTCAAGGCCCTGGGGTGCTACAGTGACTTCCCGGTTACCGCCTGTGTCCACTCAAGGCCCTGGGGTGCTACAGTCACTTCCCGGTTACCGCCTGTGTCCACTCAAGGCCCTGGGGTGCTACAGTGACTTCCCGGTTACCGCCTGTGTCCACTCAAGGCCCTGGGGTGCTACAGTGACTTCCCGGTTACCGCCTGTGTCCACTCAAGGCCCGGGGGTGCTACAGTCACTTCCCGGTTACCGCCTGTGTCCACTCAAGGCCCGGGGGTGCTACAGTCACTTCCCGGTTACCGCCTGTGTCCACTCAAGGCCCTGGGGTGCTACAGTCACTTCCCGGTTACCGCCTGTGTCCACTCAAGGCCCGGGGGTGCTACAGTCACTTCCCGGTTACCGTGTGTGTCCACTCAAGGCCCAGGGGTGCTACAGTCACTTCCTGGTTACCGCCTGTGTCCACTCAAGGCCCTGGGGTGCTATAGTCACTTCCTGGTTACCGCCTGTGTCCACTCAAGGCCCTGGGGTGCTACAGTGACTTCCCGGTTACCGCCTGTGTCCACTCAAGGCCCTGGGGTGCTACAGTCACTTCCCGGTTACCGCCTGTGTCCACTCAAGGCCCTGGGGTGCTACAGTGACTTCCCGGTTACCGTGTGTGTCCACTCAAGGCCCTGGGGTGCTACAGTGACTTCCCGGTTACCGTGTGTGTCCACTCAAGGCCCAGGGGTGCTACAGTCACTTCCTGGTTACCGCCTGTGTCCACTCAAGGCCCTGGGGTGCCATAGTCAGTGAAGCCAGCCAGTCTGTGTCGTCATCAGGGTGGGAATTTTCCCCAAAGTCCAGGGGAGGCTAGAACTGTCATCCGGGAGCCAGAGCCTTGCAAATCCACCTGGTGCTGTATTCTACTCCGTCTGAGGGGGCGCCTGAGCCACAGGACAAAGTCCTTCCCACTCTTCCCTCCCCTTTTCCCAGGCAGGAGAGCTTCTCTCTGTATCCACCACTGTAGGTCCGTGGGGAGTATTACCTGGCAATTGCTTACATTTACTCAGGGCCTGTACGAGAGCCCTTCCGTCCGCTTATGATGCATGCTGCCAGGTCTGGGACCCAGCCTTCAGTGAAGTTATCCCTTCTCTGTCCCAGGGTAGATCCAGAAACACTGTCCAAGAGCCCACGCCTGGAATCAGGTCTGCAAGTGCCCTCTTGTTCCTCTGCCCAACTGTGGCTGAGCTGGTACTGAAACTCCAAGTCAAAGTCCCCTTCACTCTCCCCTTTGCTTTTCTCAAGCAGAAGGAGTCTCTCTTATTTTTGTTTTTTGTTATTTTTATTTATTTATTTATTTTGAGATGGAGTCTCGCTCTGCCACCCAGGCTGGAATGCAGTGGCTCAACGTTGGCTCGCTGCAACCTCTGCCTCCAGGGTTCAAGCAATTCTCCTGCCTCAGCCTCCCGAGTAGCTGGGATTGCAGGCACCCACCGCCATGCCTTGCTAATTTTTGTATTTTTAGTAGAGATGGGGTTTTACCATGTTGGTCAGGCTGGTCTGGAACACCTGATCTTGTGATCCGCCCACCTTGGCCTCCCAAAGTGCTGGGATTACAGGTGTGAGCCACCGTGCTTGGCTGGGGTCTCTTTTTATAGCCACTGCAGCTAGGAATGTGCTGGTTTGTACCTAATGCCAACACATCTCAGAGTCTCACTGAAGGCCCACAGTAAGTACTTCCTAGTTATTGCCACTGATTATTCAGAGCCTAAGGGCTCTACGGTCAGAAGGTGATGAATCCTGCCAGGACTGGGTCCTTCCCTTCCAGCCCAGAACAGCTTTAGAACTGTGGTGTGGGAGGAGGGCCTGGAATGAGACCTCACGACATGACCTGGTGCCTGTGCTAGTCTGGCTATGATGGTACCCATGTTGCAGGGCAAAGTCCTCTCTACTCTTCCCTCTCCTTTCCTCAAGTGGAAGGAAAGGGTCTCTTCTGGAGCCACGACGGCATTGTCTGGGGCTAGGGGAGGGGTGGCACAAGCACTCTCTCAGCCACAGTGGCTGCTGTTTCACTGGGTCATGTGCCCCCACAGGTCCTCTGGCTCTGAGCCCAGCACAGCACCAGGACCTGCCCAGGAGTCGCAGTCCTAGTGGGCCAGACTGCCTCTCAGGTTCATTAGAATATCAGAGCAGCACCTGGCCCGCAGTGGCAAGGCTTGCTGAAGCTCAAGTTCTGATCCCAGGAAAGGGTCATTTCCCTCGGGCTGGGGCTCATCTAGATGCTCCCTCCACGATCGTCGATGGAGTTCTGCTCAGTGTTGGCAGCTCTGAGTAGCAATGCAAACCCCACAGTCACTGTACCCCCCACCAAGCGCACAGACCCTCTCTCTGTGCCACCTGACAGCTTCTAGGGGACGGGGGAAACGGCACTGGCAATTCAAGACTGTCTTTCCTGTCCTTTTCAGTGTCTCTTTCAATGATGAGAAGCTAAAACCAAGTACTGTGATTGCTCACATAATTTTTGATTCTTATAAAGGTGGTTGTGTGTGTGTGTGTGTGTGTGTGTGTGTAGATGGTTGTGGAATTTCATGTTCCTGCAAGGACAACAATTGGTGGAGGCTTCTATTTGGCCGTCTTGCTGTGACTCCAGCTTCAATAATGTATTTTAATTTTAAAATACTCATATTTTCCAAAATGATGTAAAATCAGCGAGCAGAGTAGCATTTTTAGGAGAGAGCTGGATTCTTACAACTGCTTCTACATTCCCTCTGTTGAGATGACATGTCATGTAGTCTCTGGAAAACTTCACTGTACATTCATGAGAGAATATGAGTGAAAAGCAAGTAACAGGGGGCTGGGCACAGTGGCTCATGCCTGTAATCCCAGCACTTTGGGAGGCTGAGGTGGGAGGATCACTTGAGCCTGGGATTTTGAGACAAGCCTGGACGACAAAGCAAGATCCCATCTCTACAAGACATTGTAAATTTTTTTTTTTTTTTTTTGAGACGGAGTTTCCCTCTTGTTACCCAGGCTGGAGTGCAATGGCGCGATCTCGGCTCACCGCAACCTCCGCCTCCTGGGTTCAGGCAATTCTCCTGCCTCAGCCTCCTGAGTAGCTGGGATTACAGGAACGCGCCACTATGCCCAGCTAATTTTTTGTATTTTTAGTAGAGACGGGGTTTCACCATGTTGACCAGGATGGTCTCGATTTTTTAACCTCATGATCCACCCGCCTCGGCCTCCCAAAGTGCTGGGATTACAGGCATGAGCCACTGCACCTGGCCTGTAAATTTTTTAAATGAAAGAAAAAGAAAAGCAGGTACATCATAGTACAATGAAAATAGTTTTGAGATCACACAGCCCCTGAAAGGATCTCAAACATGGCCAGGGTTCCCTGGGCCACACTTTAAAAGCCATAAATATAAAGAAAAGGCTCCAGAGACTTTGAGAGGACCTAACTACCTTTCACATATGTACTAGAAGACTGTTCCTTTATCAGGGCCTTGAAAAATATACTGGGAGAGAGGGATAAGCATCTCTTCAGAGCACATGAGTGGTTTTGTCTGTACACCGTGAACACCAGTGGGAAATGTTAAGTGGGAATGGCCTTTTTCATTTCAATGGGAATGGGAGGGTCCCAGGAAGAGGTGATCATACAACAGCTCTTCATGGTGACAAACAAGATGCACATTGTCATCAAAATAGCAGGGACAGAGAGATTAACAGAATGTTCTCTCCCACAGGGATGTTTAAGAGGGGGTATTTGATTATGTAATTGCTATTACTAAATAGATCTGTAAAAAGAATAACGTAAAATTAGTAAAATAGATAATAAATACAATTTGATTTGTATGACCCACACAAAAAAATCAGGTCTGAAAAACAAATTTGTAATTTGAGATATTATGATAGAGAATCATGACCCGTCACCCATGTGCCCGACCTAAGACTTATCAGAATACAGAGTCCTTGAGTGAAAGGAGGGTCCAAATGCTCATGAGAACACATATGGTAATGGTGTGTACGGAAACTTACCGTGTGTCTTCTTCCTAGCATTTCACAACGAGACTTGAAGGCACCGATCACAGTAACAGCACACCAGGTAAAGGGAGACACTTGGCTTGCCAGGGCACTGTGGAGCACTGTGGGACCCCTGGAGTCCCATAATCCATGTGATCCATAGATCAGAGTGGAACTTTGGGGTGTGAAGTGATTAATGGCGTTTCCTCAGTGGCCATCTCACAGTAGGCCCAACAAAATGCTAAATATATTCTAGGAATTTTTTGCCCCCAGATCCTGGGTGTGATTTGGAATATACATTTTCAGCAATTTCATAACATTCCTTGACCTGTGACATAAAGAATATTTCGGCCTCGAACTCCTGACCTCAAGTGATCCTCCTGCCTCGGCTTCCCAAAGTGCTGGGATTACAGGCATGAGCCACCACATCTGGCCAAATTTGGCATCCTTCTCACATCACTTAGTAACTTCAGAGGAGCGCATCTGAATGTGGTACACGTCATCTCACAAATCCAACGAGGTCCGGCAAACATTGGCCATTTTTCTCTTTTTCCCTTCATTTTGTTTTTATTACAGCTTCTTTGCTCAATTCACAGCGAGCAGAAGATAAGCTGGGTCCTGCTTTCATCCAAATGTTGGTGTTTCAAAGGTTGTACACAATATTTGTTAAAAAGAACACATAAAAATACCTTTTCAGGAGCCTCTATAAGAAAGAAAACACAAAGTTTAACCCCAACTTTCCTCTTTGCTAGAACTGCAAATTACTGCTACAGTTTTATATAGTCTTCTTGTTATTTAAACTATACGCCCTTGGGATATGAGCAGCTTATCATGAACTGAGTTAAAAGAGCCACCAAGCCATAAAGATGAGTGAGCCCAGTGTCACCACATCATTAACCGCGGGCCCTACGGGTACCAGAAAGTTGCCGTGTTTCCAGCACGCCTACTCCTGACGCACAGCCAACCCTTCCTAGCCCACAGCTTTTCTCTGATGGGGAGTTCCCTCTGACTAAAGGAAGGAAAATTCAATGCTGGCTTGGGGCTTGCTCTGCAAGGCTTCCTGGAGGAAACTGGAAGGATACCGCTTTAGCGTTCCAGGCACAGAAGACAAAGAGACAGCCTGGGCAACATGATGAAACCCTGTCTCTGCAAAAACTACAAAAAGTTAGCCGGGCAGGGCAGCGTGCCCTTGTAGTCCCAGCTATTCAGGAGGGTGAGGTGGGAGGATCCCTTGAACCCAGGAGGTGGAGGTTTCAGGGAGTGGAGATCATGCCAGTGCACTTCAGCCTGGGGGACTCAGTGAGATCAGTCCAGAGAGGGAGAGAGAGACAGATAGACTAAAGGAAAGAAAATCCTTCCCGCGAGGGAACCCTTGGACAGCAAATCCACTTTCCCGGATGAAGAGAAGGCCTGAGGTTAAGAGCTGCACAATTAATAGGCAGGGACCAACATGTCCATGAGAAATCGAGGGCGGTGGGCCCCGGTTCCTGTCCCGAAACGGGCTGCACAGCACCCTGCCACGCGCCCTTCCCCTGCGTCTCCCTTCCACCACGACTCAGCCTGTCATGAGACAAACCTACCGGCAACGCTCAGGCCATGGCTGCTTTTCACCCGCAGCGCTAGTGACTGTTTCCCCTGCCCATGGCACTAACGACACTCTCCCCCGTATACTCGGAGCTACCCGCTCCTCATTCTTTGTTAAACTCATCCCATCACACACAATGCTGGTGAAACTCACCTCCCCTCTGCCCTCCGTGCCAGCAGGAGCAGAAGATGGAGGCTGCGGTCAAACGCACAGCCGTGGCCGGGCGCGGTGGCTCACGCCTGTAATCCCAGCACTTTGGGAGGCCGAGGCGGGTGGATCACGAGGTCAAGAGATCGAGACCATCCTGGTCAACATAGTGAAACCCCAGCTCTACTAAAGATACAAAAAATTAGCTGGGCATGGCGGCGCGTGCCTGTAATCCCAGCTACTCAGGAGGCTGAGGCAGGAGAATTGCCTGAACCCAGGAGGCGGAGGTTGCAGTGAGCCGAGATCGCGCCATTGCACTCCAGCCTGGGTAACAAGAGCGAAACTCCATCAAAAACAAAAACGCACAGCCGTGCTCACCTGGGGCCTGCCTTGGATCTGCAGCCCACGGCTCTCCAGTGGCTTCCCAGGCCTCCACATTTTCTTAGACTGTTTCCTTTCTTCCAGTCTGAGCTATTTCACGACTTCTCTCTCCTTTAGCCTCTCATAGTGTCATCCCTTCCCCACTCTCCCCGGAATCACTGAGTCAATCCATTTACATGCATGAACACACAACCCGTCTTCCCGCGGACACAGCGGCTGGTGACGGACGGTCGCCTCCGATTTAAGGGCAACACCTCCGCTTCTTCCCTGGGTCCATCCCCTTTCATCTGCACGGGACCTCTGTTCCTCCCGTGCCCCCTCTTTCCCCCCTGAATCAGCCAGCAATGGCTCCTTTGGCATTAGCTTGCTCTATCTTAAATTGTTTCTTTTGCCAGATGCCATTTCATAAAAATAAATGAGAAAATTTAATGAAATTGATCTATTTTTAGCAAAATTCAGATAAACAAAATAGACACAAAAAGAGCAGGAAATCAGAATAAGATAATATCCACAGAAGAAATTGAAAAATTTGTGAAAGATCTCCAGCCCCACAAAAAAGCCATGGCAAGATAAAAAGCCATGTCAGGGTGAGTTTTGTCAACACCGTTTCCCTAGTAATATGTACATTTCAGGTAACTTGTCATGAGAGTCTTCTTATCTTTTAGAGATGCACATTGAAATATTTACTTTTTTGTGTGTATGTGTGAGACGGAGTCTCTATTTCCCAGGCTGGAGTGCAATGGCATGATCTTGGCTCACTGCAACCTCTGCCTCCCGGGGGTTCAAGCAGTTCTCCTGCCTCAGCCTCCCTGGTAGCTGGGATTACAGGCATGCACCGGCACACACAGCTGAGCTTTGTATTTTAGTAGAGATGGTGTTTCACCATGTTGGCCAGGCTGGTCTTGAACTCCTGACCTTGAACCATGTGCCTTGACCTCTCACAGTGCTGGGATTACAGGCGTGAGCAACCACGCCTGGCAGCACTGAAATATTTATGAATAAAATGATATGATGTCTGGGATTGGGATTGAGGACTGAGAGAGACCAGCTTTGGGTTGATAATTCTTGGAGCTAGTGATAAATACATGAGGGGTCCTTATATGATTTGTTTTCATTTTTTGAGACAGCGTCTCACTCTGCCACCCAGGCTAAGAGTGCAGTGGATCACCTGACCCTCCCACCTCAGCCTCGGGGTATCTGGGTAGCTGGGACTAGAGGCTGTGCTCCCACACCGGGCTCTCCCACCTCAGCTGAGTAGCTGGAAGTACAGGCACAGCCCACCATGTCTGGCTGTGTAATTATATATATACACGTTTACACTTAATAGAATAAGTTATATAATATATTAACATTATATATTATTACATAGATATATAATGTATACAGGTATTACATATAATGAAATATGTGTATAGATAACATATAAACATTAAGTATATACATGATATATGTTACATATAATATACAAACATATATACACATATATGTGTGTGTGGATATACACAGGATTTTGCCTAAAACCCATGTCACAGTAGACACCATATGACTAATACAATTTCTTAAGGTTTTCTTCCAGTAGAACAGTTCCTATCTGAATTATTCAGGAACCCAGAGAATCTGCAGTACTAACAAAGAGAAAATAGTGCCCTGCTAGATATAAAGCTAAATCCTCACAGATCTATTATTCTGGTTTTAACTCTCAGTTCTGTGCAGTTGACATATTTGTCTATTCCGATGACAGAAATAATCCCTTAGTTACTGTGACTTTATGTTACATTTTGTTTTCTGGTCAGGAGTAGTAACCCTTGATTTTTAAAAATTGTCTTAGATATTCTTACGTATGCATTCTTCCATAGCAAGTTTAGAATACATCGTAATTTCCTTAAAATAAAATTCTGGTACATTTGGTTGGAATTACGTAAAATTCACCGATTCATCTGGGGATAGATGACATATCACAACCAGAGTCTTTCCATCTGGTTAACTTGGTTAACATATAATTACTATCCCCAGGTCTTAGTCAATTCTAATTAAACGTGACAGCCTTACATTAGCTGTGCTTGGGTAGACAGTCGTGAGGCCTCCAAGTGGCCTGGATTGAAAAGACGTCCAGAGGCAAGAGACCTGCAGTGAGTCATTTAGTGGCCCGAGGGATAGAGGTGACAAGAATAAGGGAATGGGTTTTTGGAAAATGTAAACATGTTTCAAGGTCCTCAGATTTACTGGGGAAAAGGGTAGAACCCACTGGCGTCAGGCCTGATGAGGATTCAGGCTGTGAGAGCCGGCTGAGAAGCACAGGAAGACAGACGTTCAGACCACCACGCTGTAGTGAGAGCCACCCACGCTTCCTTTTTCTTTCTTGTCTTTATTTACTGTGCATTCTTCTGTTACATTTTTGCCCTTCCCACTACCACTTTTCAACTTTCAAAAAATCATGCTTTTTCAGATATGTTTCTGTAAGTCAGTTCTGTGGAGCTAGATTTTCTTTCTCTCTCTCTCTCTCTCTTTTTCTTTCTTTCTTTCTCTTTTTCTTTCTTCTTTCTTTCTTACCCACTCTGAGAGCCTTCTCTCTCTCTCTCTCTCTCTCTCTCTCTCTCTCTCTCTCTGTCTCACTCTCTCTCTCTCTCTCTCTGTTTGATTTTGAGAAAGGGTCTTACTCTGTCACCCAGGCTGGAGTGCAGCTGCATGATCATGGCTCACTGCAGCCTCTACCACCTGGGCTCAAGCAATTCTCCCACCTCAGGCTCCCGAGCACGCGGGACCACAGACATTCACCACCAGGCCTGTCTAGTTTTTGTGTTTTTTGTAGAGATGTGGGTCTAACCTGTTGCTCAGGCCAGTCTCGAACGCCTCAGCTCAAGTGATCCACCCACCTCAGCCTCTCAGACCTCTGGGATTACAGGCATGAGCCATAATGCCCACCTGAGCCTTCTCTTTTTTAAGGAGAATTTAACCTTTTAGTACTTACTGTAACCATTGATTACTCATTGGCTTTATCCTTGCCGTATTTAATGTTTTGTCTATATTACACTTTATCAGTTTCTGCTCTATTGATAAAGGTGTTCTATAATGATTTCTGTTAACGCCTAACATCTAAGAAATATATATTTTTTCCATAAAAACCATACGTGAAACAGGATGAAACCTACATTTATTTATTTATTGAGGTTCTCACCTGTTACCCAGGCTGGAGTTCAGTGGCACAATCATAGCTCACTGTAGCCTCGACCTCCAGGGCTCAGTCGATCCTCCCATCTCAGCCTCCTGAGTAGCTGGGACTATAGGTATGCACCACCACATCTGACTAATCTTTGTATTTTTGGTAGACACAGGGTTTGCCATGTTGCCCAGGCTGGTCTTGAACTCCTGGCCTCAAGTGATCTGCCCGCCTTGGCTCCCAAAGTGCTGGGATTGCAGGCGTGAGCCTCCACGTCCGGCTGAAACTTCTCAATTTACCTCATTTCTCCATCCTCTTCCTTCTCCTATGACGTCTCAAATTTTATAGAAAAAGTATATTTTAACTTTAAATTGTATTTACTTTTTACACTTAAGTATTTCTTTAGTAACCGCTTCATTAAATATCTTAATCATATTACAAATTATTTAAACTATCTTTTTATTTTAAAAGTATTTAACCACTATACTATCTATGAGGAAGAAATTATTTAAACTTTATTTGTTTGTTTGTCTATTTTTGAGAAGGAGTCTTGTTCCCTCACCCAGGCCGGAGTACAATGGCGTGATCTTGGCTCACTGCAAGCTCTGCCTCCTGGATTCAAGTGATTCTCTCACCTCTGCCTCCTGAGTAGCTGGGACTACAGGCACGTGCCACCAGCCTGGCTAATTTTTGTATCTTTAGTAGAGACAGGGTTTCACCACGTTGGTCAGGCTAGTCTCAAACCCCCGACCTCAAGTGGTCCATCTGCCTTGACCTCCCAAAGTGCTGGGATAACAGGCGTGAGCCACGGAGCCCAACCAAATTATTTAAACATTAAATCATACTGGTTTCAATGTTTATCCCTGTTTTAAAAATAAACCTTTTATATTAGAATAATTTTAGATTCACAGGAAAATTATAAAGATAATACAAATTGTCTCCATATGTCCCACACCCGGTTTCCCCTATCAGTGACCTCTTACGTTAGTTTGAGGTTGATATGTTTGTCATAATTAATGAACATATACTGACGCTGATTATTAATGGCAGTCCTCATGTTGTTCATGGTTACTTGGTTGTTACTGCCTGTCCTTTTTCTGTCCCAGAATTCCATCCAGGATGCCCCATTGTATCTAACCATCTTGTCTCTTTGGGTTCTTTTTGGCTGTGACAGTCTTTCCTACTTTCCCAGTTTCTGATGACCTCATCGATTTTGAGGATTATTGATCAGGTATTTTTAGACTGTCACTTAATTGGGATTTGTCTATCTTTTTCTCATAATCAGACTGGGGCTATTGGTTTTGAGGAGGAGGCGAAAGGAGATCAAGTGCCATTCTCATCACATACTACTAAGGGACATTCTACCAGCGTGACTCACTACCTCTGAGTCAACCTTCATCACCTCACTGCTGGAGGCGATGCTTGTCCACATCTCCACCGTGAAGGTTCTTTTTTTTTTTTTTTTTTTTGAGTCAGAGTCTCACTCTGGAGTGCAGCGGCACAATCCCAGCTCACTGCAACCTTCACCTCCCGGATTCAAGTGATTCTCCTGCCTTCTGACTCCACCTCCCCGGTAGCTGGGGCTACAGGCGTGCACCACCACACCCAGCTAATTTTTGTATTTTTAGTAGAACGGGGTTTTGCCATGTCGGCTAGGCTGGTCTCAAATGCCTGATCTCAGGTGATCCGCCCACCTTGGCCTCCCAAAAAGCTGGGATTTCAGGCATGATGCCCAGGCCATACTGTACTCTTTTGAAGGACGTCACTTAGCACAGCCCACACAGACAGAGTGGGAGTTGTGCCCCATCTGTTGGAAGTGGAGTTCTACATACTTTATTTGGAATTCTTC
Organism: Callithrix jacchus; assembly: GCF_049354715.1. Taxonomy (NCBI): domain Eukaryota; kingdom Metazoa; phylum Chordata; class Mammalia; order Primates; family Cebidae; genus Callithrix; species Callithrix jacchus. The sequence continues at coordinate 79,750,932 of NC_133518.1, forward strand.
TGTATGGGAGATTTTTTTTTCTTCTTCCCCACATATTTATTCATTCATTTATTTATGTCAATATAGATTCATGGGGATTTATTTTGTACTTTGAGTTATAATCTAATACTACTTTATTTATTTTGTTGCTCAAAGTCTTCCAGCTTTGGCCACTGGAAACTTTTTCAGTTGACTCCTGTGCCCCTGTGACATAGACCCCATGAGAGTGGGTTTAATTTTTGTTTTAGCATTTCTTTATTTCCTGGCTTTACAAGATACTCCAGGTTCATCCTGCATCACTGTGGTTTGCATGTGGTCTTTTAGCCTCTTTATTTGGATTTTTTTTTTTTAAAGACAGAGTTTCGCTCTTCTTGCCCAGGATGGAGTGCAATGGCGCAATCAATCTCAACTCACAGCAACCTCCACCTCCCTCCTGGGTTCAAGCGATTCTCCTCTCTCAGCCTCCCGAGTAGGTGGGAGTACAGGCATGTGCCACCACATGCTAATTTTGTATTTTCAGTAGAGACGGGGTTTCTCCAAGTTAGTCAGGCTGGTCTCGAACTCTAGACCTCAGGTGAATCCCATGCCTTGGCCTCCCAAAGTGCTGAGATTACAGGTGTGAGCCACCGCTCCCAGCCTTTTGTTTGTTTTTTGAGAAAAAGTCTCATTCTGTCACCCAGGCTGGAGTGCAGTGGCACAATCGTGACTCACTGCAGCCTTGACCTCCCGTCTGCCGAAGCCTCCTTAGTCACTGGGACCACAGGCCCTCACCACCACGCCCAGCTCGTTTTTTATTATTATTTGTAGAGACAGGGGTCTCCCTATGTTGCCCAGGCTGGTCTTGAATTCCTGGACCCAAGAGATGCTTCCCAGAGTGCTGAGATTACAGTGAGAGCCACCGCACCTGACCCTACAGTGTATTTTTTTGTTGTGGTTTTTTGTTGTTATTTTGAGACGTAGTTTAACTCTTGTTGCCCAGGCTGGAGTGTAGTGGCACAATCTCGGCTCACTGCAACCTCCACCTCCTGGGTTCAAGCGATTCTCCTCCTGCAGCCTCCCAAGTAGCTGGGATTGCAGGTACGTGCCACACGCCGGTTAATTTTTGTATTTTTAGCAGAGATGGGGTTTCTTCATGTTGGTCAGGCTGGTCTCAAACTCCTGACCTCAGGTGATCCACCTGCCTCAGCCTCCTAAAGTGCTGGGATAACAGGTGTGAGCCACCGTGCCTGGCCAGTGTATTCTTAAGTAAGAGTAACGTTTCAAAGTATGATGTAGGCTGATGCAAGAAAAAAATTAGCATCTTATTTTAATATAAATTTGTCAAATATTTAAAAATAAATATATTAAAGAAATAGAAACACATTGTAAAACTTTTGAAACAGCTGAGAGGGGCAGAAAAAGAACCAATAAAATGTGCTACATTCAACAAAGGTTTTAAATGGAAGGGGCGTGGTAAAGGAAAACGTGACTTCATCCAATTTCTTCAAATTGTGTGTTTGTTTCTCCTGCTTGCCGCTGGGATGTGCAACCCGGAAGTGTGGTTTGGACGGGCTTCTAAACAGAAGCAAACACAAGTTTGAGTTCTTGTCGAGAGAAACACCCACCCTCTGGGCAGCAATGTCAAGGTGGCGGCCACAGATGTTCCTGCTCTTTGGTCTTGGCCTTGTGCTTCGGTTGCTAAAACCATCCACGTGGGTGCGGCAGCGTCTGTGTCCTGCCGCGTTCGGTGGCTCAAACAAAAGGAAAGGCACGAGCACTCCTGGCTTCTATTCCCGGAGGTCCTTCTTTGTTGATTAATCCAACAAGCCTGGGACGCTCCTTTGAGAACCTGCGGCTGCTGAGTCCCCAGTTTGATTGGTCTACGTGGCACGGGTTTGGGAAGAATAAATATATTTTCCCGGATACTTTCCCTCAGCTAAGTTAGCTCCATCTTTGCCAAGTTCTTGTAACCTATGTAGAGGTTGTTTCTTTTGGGCTTATTTATATCTAAGGCCCAGTCAGAGCACCAGGAGTCTATTCATACAGGTCAACTGTGTTATTTTTATTAATATTATTATTATTATTATTTTGTGAGACGGAGTCTTGCTCTCGCCAGGCGTCAGGCTGGAGGGCAGTGGTGTGATCTCAGCTCACTGCAACCTCCGCCTCCCTGGTTCAAGCGATTCTCCTGCCTCAGCCTCCCGAGTAGCTGGGGTTACTTACGGGCACCTGCCACCACGCCCAGCTAATTTTTGTGTTTTTCAGTAGAGACGGGGTTTCACCATGTTGGCCAGGATGATCTCAATCTCCTGACCTCGTGATCCACCCGCCTCGGCCTCCCAAAGTGCTGGGATTACAGGCGTGAGCCACCGCGCCCGGCCCTGTTATTTTGCTAAATGTATTAAATTTGGTAACTCCCGGAGGAAAACATTCCACTAGCTGGTGCGGAGCAGCACACACTGGTCGCTTTTGTTTTCTTTGGTCTCACGGAAACAGCGGGCCCCGCCTCTCCTCACCTCACCACCCAACGTGGCATCATCACCGGGTCTGAGAAGTTTCCCTGGGGGATCCGTGCTTCAATCTGGCAGTCGCCAACATACAGACCTTGTGCTAAACTCTGACCAGACGCAAAAGAGTAGCAGTAAGAGGTGTCTTAGTTTGGGTCCTCCTAAAGTGGCCCCTAAGACATGCAATTTATCTGGAAGTGATCCCAGGGAACACCGCCAGGGGACAGAGAAGTGAGACAGGAGAGGAAGGTGGCTGCTGATGAAGGGGGTTTTATCAGGCAAAAATAACTGGAGCCTAATCACATGAAGGAAGTCTGGGAGCCAGCAGAGAACAAACAGTGCCCAAAGGGACAAAGGAACAGGGATTTCTGGAAGATCTTCAATTCCCCGTAACTTCCAGCCCACTGCACTGAGCAGGGCAGGCTTCGGCAGCCAGAGGATTAGGTCAGCACGCTGGCAGCTGGTCCTGGCTCCTCTACAGCTGTGAGGCTGTGGGGGACATGGGCAGAGTGCCAGCACTGTCCCCCACGGTAGGTTTCTCCCCGTTTTTATCAAGTAATTCGTTCAGATGTCAACATGGTGTGGTAATGCTTGCACCCTGCCCCACCATATGTAGCGGCGTCTTCTCTTGGTAACAGGCCCTAAGCTTTAGTCTCAACAGCCACGACCCAGCTGGGCCAATCAAAATCTCATGCTTCCTAATGAAGCATAAAGTGAACTAAAACCAAAATCTTGAAATTTGAACTTACAAAGCGGTTTTCTTTACGAAACACTTTCAGAATAACATAAAATAAATTGATTAAAAAATATATTTTGGCCGGGAGTGGTGGCTCACGCCTGTAATCCCAGCACTTTGGTAGGGCGAGAAGGTTGGATCACCTGAGGTCAGGAGTTCAAGACCAGCCTGGCCAACATGGTACAACCCTGTCTCTAATAAAAATACAAGAAATTAGCTGGGTGTGATGGTAGGTACCATGAAGGAGGCTGAGGCAGGAGAATCGCTTGAACCAGGGAGGCAGAGGTTGCAGTGAGCTGAGATCGCACCACTGCACTCCAGCACTCCAGTACTCCAGCCTGGGTGATGGAGTAAGACTCTATCTTAAAAAAAAAAAAAAAAAAAAAATTATCTATTATCTATCTATCTATCTATCTATCTAGAGAGAGAGAGAGACAATGGGTGTGTGTGTTTGCCCAGGTCTCAGACCTCCTACGTCAGAAAATGCTGAGTACCAAAATCTAATCTAGCCTCTCCTTCTTCTTTGTTGCTCAGCTGGACTACATTTCCCAGCCTCCCTTGTGGTGACGCATGGCCATGTGATTAATGCCTCTAGCCAGTGAAATCTGAGCAGAACTGAAGTGTACCCGTCAGTCCTGGCTCATCAGACCTCTCACACATACTCCTCCACGCTCTCTCCTTCATCCCCTAAGTGGGATGACCATGCCAGGGTGACCGGGATTTACCCAAGTCTTTGAATGAGTACATGGAACGGAGCTCCTCCTCCAATCTGGGGTCACTCTCGACTGTTACTTGAGTTAAACAAACATGACATTTTAGCTTTTATTTATTTATTTTTTTTTTGAGATGGAGTCTCACTCTGTTGCCCAGGCTGGAGTGCAGTGTCAGTCACATCTTGGCTCACTGCAGCCTCCGCCTCCCAGGTTCAAGCGATTCTCCTGCCTCAGACTCCTATGTAACTGGGATTACAGGGGTTTACCACTGCACCCAGTTAATTTTTGTATTTTTAGTAGAGACAGGGCTTCACCATGTTGCCCAGGCTGGTCTTGAACTCCTGATCTCAAGTGATCTTCCTCGGCCTCCCAAAAAGCTGGGATTGCAGGCATGAGCCACCATGCCCGGCAGGTTTACTTATTTTCATTTCAGTATAGTCCTCCCTAGCATATATACTCCCTGATGTCCGCCCTTGAACTGCCATGAACCCTGAGCCTGGGTCAAGATTGCTCAGGGGAAAACAAAAGAAAACTTAGAGAGCTAGAAGCCTGTTGCCACACTTAGAATATCGGTTACCAGAAACTCAGAAAGGCATACACATTTGGAAAGACTTAAATAAGAGCAACTAAAGAATTAAAATAGCAGAGGTATTTTTCCGTGAGGATAAACTGTGACTAATTCTCTTCAGTTTGGGGCTGAGCATGGTGGCTCATGCCTGTAATCCCAACACTTTGGGAGGCCAGGGTGGGAGGATCCCTTGTATCCAAGAGTTCAAGACCAGCTTGGACAACATAGTGAGACCCCCATCTCTACAAAAATTTGTTTAATTATCCAGACGTGCGGTGCATGCCTGTTCCCTAGCTACTCAGGAGGCTGAAGTGGGAGGATTGCGTGAGTCCAAGTGTTCAAGGTTACAGTGAACTATGATTGTGCTACTGCACACCAACTTGGGTCACAGGGCAAGACCTAGTCTTAAAAAAAAAAAAAAAAAGACACTTTAGCTTAGGAAGAAGATTAAATGAGTTCAAAGTTCATAAAAGCCTGAGATTTAGCTGGTGTCAACATATCATTATCAGAAAGTAATAACTCATTACCCCAAGAATATTACTGTATGTCTTGAATACAAATAGGATCTGGCAAGGTTTTGAAAGGTGGTCACTTTATAATGAGTTGTGAAGGGGAAGTTAAGGAGATTCAGGACATATTCTCAAGCTCTTTTAACTTTGATTTGAGAAATGAGAGTTACTACACGCTTCACGCCCAACAAAACGACAAAATGTTAATCAATGAACGTACTCCAAGTCCTACAGATCTGTGGTTAGAGCCTGAAGGTTTAATGCAACCAACAAATATTTATTGAGCAACTGCTATGTTCTAGACGTTGTGCTGAGAATATATATGAGATTAAGGCCACCTCGTGAATTAAGAGAGTTTAAGAAAATAAATAATATATTAAAATGTGCTAAAGTTTAAAAAAGATAGAGCAGGTTAAGGGGCATTGAGAGTACCGAGGAGAATAAGTGGCAGTATTAATGAGATGATTCACTGGTGAGCCATGTGACTCATGCCTATAACCTCAGCACTTTGGGAGGCCAAGGAGGGAGACTCACTTGAGGCCAGGGGTTTCAGACCATCCTAGGCAGTATAGCAAGACCCTGTCTCTACAAAAATGAAAATAAAAAATTAGCCAGCATGATGATGCGCACCTATAGTCCCAGCTACTCAGGAGGCTGAGGCAGGAGGATTGCTTGAGACCAGGAGTTCAAGGCTGCCTGCAGAGAGCTACGATCATTCCACTGCATTCCAGCCTGGGTGACAGAGCAAGACCCCTGTCTCAAAAAAAGTAAGTCTTATTGAGACAAGGAGAAGAGCCATAAGGGCAAGCGGAGGAAGAGCATTCCAGGCAAGGTTCTGAGGTGACAGTCTCCGACATGCTCAAGGAACAGCAAGGTGACCATTGTTCCTGTGAAGTCAGTGAGCTGGAGGGAAAAGGAAAATGAAGCCGGTTAGATCAAGGAATAGATGTGTAGGTCTTTTCTTTTCTTTTTTTTTTCTTGAGACACGGTTTCTCTCTGTTGCCCAGGCTGGACGGCACCGTGACAACTGCAGTTCACTGCAGCCTCAACCTCCTGAGCTCAAGCAGTTTTCCCATCTCAGTCTTCCGGGTAGCTGGGACTACAGGTGTGCACCACCTCTGCTGGCCCTGTAAAGAATTTTGCTTATATTCTGGGAGGAATGGGGAACAACTGGAGGGTTTTGAACAGAGGAGAGCCACGATGTGACTCACGTTTTACAAGATCATTGGCTGCCGCACTGAAATATGGACTGAGGCAGGGCAGGGGCAGAGGGCAGGTGAGCAAGTAAGAATGTGGGAGGTTCTAGCAGGAATCCAGGAGGAATGACAGTGACTTGGTACGGAGGGAGGCAGTGAAGGTGGTAAGAAGTAGGTTCTGGATCATATTTTGAGGGTAGAACCAACAGGCTTTCCTAACAGACTGGATGTGGGGTGAAAAAAAAGGGAGAAATCAGAGATAAGTATAAGGTTTTTGCGCGGACAACTGAAATCTAGGAAACTGTGGAATAGTGCTTGGGAGAAGTCCAGCAGCTCCATTTTGGGCATGATAAGGTCGAGATGCCTATGAGACACCCAAAGGTGAGGTCAAGCAGGAAGTTTGTTTACATGAGTCTGGAGTTCAGAGGGAAAGTCCGGGCTGGAAGTGTAACCGTGGAGTTGTCCGTGTGCAGATGGTGTCTAAAGCCTGGAGAGCAGATGAGGTCACTACGGAGTGATTGTACAGGGCAGTTTCCTGGAATCCAAGTCAAGAAGGTGTTTCGAGAAGCAAGATGACAAAGGTTGTGTCAAATGTGGCTGAGAGGTCAAGTGAAAGAAGAACTGGGAATGGACCCTCAGTCGGCCAAGTGGAGGCCAACGGTGACCTTGACACAGGCTGTTTGGGTGGAGGAGTCTGAGCGGAACAGGCTTAGGGAAAAAGTGGACAAGAATTGAGACAGTGACAATAAGCAACTCTTCAAATAGCTTTGCTAGGAAGGGTGACAAGAAACGGGTGGCATCTGGAGGTGGAAGTAACGTCAAGAGAATACCGTTCCTGGAGTGAAGGTCTGGGCTATACCCCTAGATCATCAGGGAGGGGAAGAGTTTACAACACAGGCATGATAGCATCCGGTTTGTCTGAGGAAGGTAGATGGATTCAAGGCAAAAGACCAGATGCGGTAATGGAGTTATCATTATTAATCCATGCTTTTTCTTCTAAAAATTCCATGAGCAATGAATCTGGTTCATAAACACAAGTCTTCATGTATTTTTTTTTTTTTTTTTTTTTTTTGAGACAGGGGCTGGCTCTGTCACTCAGGCTGGAATGTAGTGGCTTGATCTTGGCTCACTGCAACCTCCGCCTCCCAGGCTCAAGCTACCCTCCCACCTCATCTTCCTGAGTAGCTGGGAGTGCAGGTGCATGCCACCATGCCTGGATAATTTTTTTGTATATTTTGTGGAGATGGGGTTTCACCAGGTTGCTCAGGCTGATCTTGAACTCCTGAGCTTAAGCAGTCCACCCTCCATGGCCTCCCAAAGCGGTGGGGTTACAAGTTGGAGCCACCATGCCCAGCCCTTCATGTCTTAATCCTAGAATTCTTTTCCCAGGCAAATCCTCACCTCTTCATTCTTCCCATTACCCAAGACTAAGGTTGACTCTCTTTTACTTAGCAGAGACAAAAGCGAAGTGTTCAATCAGTTATACGGGGCTAGCAGCCTGGCTTTTTCAATAGTTTATGACCTTCCCCAGGGGTCAGTTTCCCTATCTATAAACTGCAGATGATAGCTATCCCAGAGTGGCTGTGAGAATGAAGGCACTGACGTTATGAAAGCAGTCAGCACGTGGCTGCACGGGGGGCTCACACCTGTAATCCCAGCACTGTGGGAGGCCACGGCGAGAGCGTCACCTGAGGTCAGGAGCTGGAGACCAGCCTGGCCAGCATGGTGAATCCCCATCTCTACTAAAAACACAAAAATGGCCGGGCACGGTGGCTCAAGCCTGTAACCCCAGCACTTTGGGAGGCCGAGGTGGGTGGATCACGAGGTCAAGAGATCGAGACCATCCTGGTCAACGTGGTGTAACCCCGTCTCTACTAAAAATACAAAAAATTAGCTGGGCACGGTGGTGCGTGCCTGTAATCCCAGCTACTCAGGAGGCTGAGGCAGGAGAATTGCCTGAACCCAGGAGGCGGAGGTTGCGGTGAGCCGAGATCACACCATTGCACTCCAGCCTGGGTAAGAAGAGCGAAACTCCGTCTCAAAAAAAAAAAAACAAAAAACCAAAAACACAAAAATTAGCCAGGTGTGGTGGTAGACGCCTGTAGTCCCAGCTACTCAGGAGGCTGAGGCAAGAGGATTGCTTGAAGCCTGGAGGCCGAGGTTGCAGTAAGCCGAGATCTTGCCACTGCACTCTAGCCTGGGCAATAGAGGGAGACTCTGTCTCAAAAATAAATAAACAATAAAATAAAAATTTAAAAATAAAGCACTTAGCACCGTGCTTGGTGCAAACTGTGCTTAATAAATGTGAGATTAAAATCTCGCATAAAATATTCCATGGTAGCTGGGCATGGTGGTTCTCACCTGTAATCCCAGTACTTTGGGAGGCCAAGGTGGGGGATCACATGAGGCCAGGAGTTCAAAACCAGCCTGTGCAACATAGTGAGTCCCCCTGCCATCTCTACCAAATAAAAATAAAAACTGGGCCTGGTGGCCTGCACCTGTAGTCTCAGCTACCCGGGAGGCTGAGGCAGGGCTCCTCGAGCCCAGGAGTTCGAAGCTGCAGAGAGTGATGATAGTGCCACTGCACTCCAGTCTGGGTGACAGAGAGAGACACCGTCTCTAAGGAAAAAAAAGGGGTGGACACAGGTGCAGTGGCTCATGCCTGTAATCCCAGCACTTTGGGAGGCCGAGGTGGGCAGATCACTTGAGGCCAGGAGTTTGAGACCAGCCTGGCCAACACAGCCAGACCCCAGCTCTACTAAAAATATGAAAATTAGCTGGGTGTGGTGGCAGGTGCCTGTGATCCCACTTACTCGGGAGGCTGAGGCAGGAGAATCACTTTAACCTGCCTCAGTCTCTCGGGAGATGGAGGTTGCAGTGAGCTGAGATCTCACCACTGCACTGCAGCCTGGGTGACAGAGCAAGACCCTGTCTCAAAAAAAAAAAAAAAAGAGAGAGAGAGAGAGAATGAGATTTCAGGATAATGTGCATGTGGATGAAACATCATTGGGCTTTGCTCTCATTCTGGAATGGTGACAGGTTCAAGCTCTTCTCTTAGAGGATTATGTGCGTGGGGTGCTTGTAGGTGAATACCCTACAATCATTTGGGGTGCTCTCACTTCAATTCAAGCTGATGCTTTGTTTGTAGCAATTGTTCTATTTCTTACACAACTGCTAATGAATAATAGAAAACGTTTTTCCCCTTTCCCTCACATAGTAATTGTAAGATTGTCTGAGAACTGTTTTTTTTTTTTTTTTTTCTTTTAAACAGGATCTTGCTCTGTCGCCCAGGCTGGAATGCAGTGGTGCAATCATGACTCACTGAATCCTCTACCTCCTGGGCTCAAGCAGTCTTCCCACCTCAGCCTTCTGAGTAGCTGGGACCACAGGCATGCAACGCCACACCTGGCCAACTAAAAAAAAAATTGTAGAGACAAGGTCACCCTATATTGCCCAGGATAGAAACACTGGTTTTAATTAACTTTCAGCTATGCAACCCTTAGTTTACCAATTGCCATTTTTGAACCCATTTATGTCACAGTGAGTTGCAGCGTATTCCTGAAGAATTACTGGTGGCAGTAGTGGTGGCAGAGGGGACGCTGTGGCAGCTGACCCTTCTGGGCTGGTCTTGATGTGATCTGGTATTCCTCACACTCTCCACAGCCAGCAACATGGAGGTTCCTGATTATCCGCTTGAGTTCATCCTCCACACAGCGGCTAGAAGGAGCTTTTTAGAAAGTGAATGTGACTATGTCACTCTTACCTAAAATTCTTTATTCCTCACCAGAACCATTGAGGCCCAGCACCTGGCTCTTCCCTGAAACCCCAGCATGGCTCCAGCCATGGAGGGTCTGTCCCCTGATGCTGCCCCCCCGCCCCCAACTTTGCTCCAGCCACAGCGGGTCTGTCCCCCGATGCTGCCCCCCCCACTTTGCTCCAGCCACGGCGGGTCTTTCCCCCGATGCTGCCCCCCCACTTTGCTCCAGCCACGGCGGGTCTTTCCCCCGATGCTGCCCCCCTCACTTTGCTCTAGCCACGGCAGATCTTTCCCCCGATGCTGCCCCCCTCACTTTGCTCTAGCCACAGCAGATCTTTCCCCCGATGCTGCCCCCCTCACTTTGCTCTAGCCACAGCAGATCTTTCCACCGATGCTGCCCCCCCCGACTTTGCTCCAGCCACGGCGGGTCTTTCCCCCGATACTGCCCCCCCCACTTTGCTCCAGCCACGGCGGGTCTTTCCCCCGATGCTGCCCGCCCCTCACTTTGCTCCAGCCATGGCAGATCTTTCCCCCAATGCTGCCCCCCTCACTTTGCTCTAGCCACAGCAGATCTTTCCACCGATGCTGCCCCCCCACTTTGCATGGCTGCTTCCTGTTCCTCCTTTAGGTCTCAGCTAAAGTGTTAGCTCCTTAGATCTTCCTCAACTGACTAATCTATCACAAACCCCGATCTTATCCTACTTACAGCACCTGCAGCCTTTTATTTATTGCACTTTTCACAAACTAATTTTGTTTGTTTGTTTGAGACAGAGTCTTGCTCTGCCACCCAGGCTGGAGTGCAGTGGGACGATCTCGGCTCACTGCAACCTCTGCCTCCCGGGTTCAAGTGATTCTCTCACCCCAGCCTCCTGAGTAGCTGGCATTATAGATGCATAGCACCATGCCCAGCTAATTTTTGTATTTTTTATAGAGATGGGGGTTTCACCATGTTGGTCAGGGTGGTCTTGAACTCCTGACCTCAGGTGATCTGCCCGCCTTGGCCTCCCAAAGAGCTGGGATTACAGATGTGAGTCACCACGCCCAGCCTTCACAAACTAATTAAATATGTATATGTGTATTACAATATCTGACTCCTCTCTTGGACAGAGAGGTCCACTAGGGCCAGCAATATACCCATTTATTTTTTTTTGACACTGGCTCTCCTTCTGTCACCCAGACCGGAGTGCAGTGGCACAATCGTGGCTCACTGCAGCCTCCACCTCCTGGGCTCAAGCAATCCTCCCATCTCAGCCTACAAAGTAGCTGGAACTACAGGCACATGTCACTGTGCCTGACTAATTTTTTGATTTTTTTGTAGAGATGGGGGTCTCCCTGTGTTGCCTGGGCTGAGGAGCATACTTGTTTTATTCACTACTCTATCACCCTAGCCCAGTCCAATACTAATAAAACACACACAGGCTGGGCACGGTGGCACATGCCTGTAATCCCAGTGCCTCGGGAATCTGAGGTGGGAGAATTGTTTGAGCTCAGCAGTTGGAGACCAGCCTGAGCAACACACAAGACCTCATCTCTAAAAAAATAAAAACAAAACCCGAAAAAACAGACAGACAGGCGCACACACACACACACACACACACACACACACACCTGTCAAAATATGACTTGTGAAACCGGGTGTGCTGGCTCATGCCTGTAATCCCAGCACTTTGGGAGGCCAAGGTGGGCAGATTACGAGGTCAAGAGATAGAGACCATTCCTGGCCAACATGGTGAAATCCTGTTTCTACTAAAAACACAAGAAAAATTAGCTGGGGATGGTGGTGCGCACGTGTAGTCCAAGCTACTTGGGAGGCTGAGGCAGGATAATTGCTTGAACCTGGGAGACAGAGGTTGCAGTTAGCCGAGATTGTGCCACTGCACTCCAGCCTGGCGACAGAATGAGACTCTGTTTAAAAAAAAGAAAAAGAAAAAAAAAAAAAGACATATGGACCTACTTTTTGTAGTATTTCAGTCTTTTTTTTTTTTTTTTTGAGACAGAGTCTTGCTCTGTCAGACAGGCTGGAGTGCAGTGGAGCAATCTTGAATCACTCACTGCAAACTCTGCCTCCAGGTTCAAGTGATTCTCCTAGCTCAGCCTCCTGAGTAGCTGGGACTACAGGCATGTGCCACCACACCTGGCTAATTTTTTGTCTTTTTAGTAGAGATGGGGTTTCACCATATTCACCAGCTGGTCTGGAACTCCTGACCTCAGGTGATCCGTCCACCTCGGCCTCCCAAAGTGCTGGGATTACAGGCCCCGGCCATTGTTTATTCTCTATCTAGTGACTGGGCATCCATGAGTCAGGCACTGTTGTTTGTGCTGGGACGGCATCAATGAATGAGGCTGGTGTCAGGCGTCTTGTATATATGTCCCATGCCGCATCTACTTTTTTTTTGAGATAGTGTCTTGCTCTGTTGCTCAGGCTGCAGTGCCGTGGTTTGGTTATAGTTCCCTGCAGCCTTGAGATCAGGGGCTCATGCAATCCTCCTGCTTTAGCCTTCAAACCAGGCTAATTTTAAATTTTTTCTTTTGTTGAGAGAGGGTCTTGCTATGTTGCCTAGGCTAGCCTTGAACTCCTCCCACCTCAGCCTCCCAAAGTGCTGAGATTACAGGTGTGAGCCACCACCAACTGGCCTCAGCACCAAGTTGACCAGTGGGAGATAGGAACTGGTGGCTAAATATTCCCTCCTTCTGTCTTGCATTCTTCGCAGTTCCTCAGGGGCCTCCGTGGGACTAAGCTCCAGTTGTTCACAGAAATTTCACATCCTTGGACTGGCTTTCTTTCCTTCCTGTTTCATTCTTCCTAGTCCCAATTTCTTTTTCCACCCATATCCCATGGGCTCATTCCCCAACAGAAAGTATCTGCCCAAGAGTCCTTCTCCAGCACTGCTTTTGGGGAACCCCGGCTGACACAGCCAGCCTTTTAATTGCTTTTGTTGAGTCGCTTTCAACATTTCCACCTCGGGTCCCCGGCTGCGTTTTTGTTTCCTAACAGGCAGGGATCAGATACTCTCTATTTTGTATTTTCCCACAGTTACTAATGAGGAAACATAGATTAATTTCAATCTGATTCAACAAAAGGAAAGAGTACAGTGGCTATCCGTGGCTCACAAGAAGCCAGTTGCTTCTGTTGCCGGGACCTGTGCCTCATACTGCATAAAGTGAGGACTCGCCCAGGCCGTGACTGTTTTCCCTTCTTGAATCCATCCTGCTTCTCTCCCAGGTTCCTGTTCCGCTGGCTTCCAGCAGCAGCAGGCCAGCAGCCGCTCCAAGCAGCTCATCAGCTCAGGCAGGTCCAGAGTTGGGGCTGTCACTGGGGCCTCGCCTGCCATCTGCTTCCTCCAAGCTGGGAGTAGGAAAGGAAACTGGCCCCTACTCCTCAGGAGCAGCATCCAGATGCCTGTCATCTGGCACCACAGAACAAGGCAGGGACCCCAAAGAGTGAATGACTTCAAAATTTTCTACCAGCCTTAACTGAATCTCACAGATCTAGGGAGTGGCAGGCAGCTGGTAAAGGTGCAAAGAGAGTGGAACATATTTGACAGACAAGCGGTAGTTACAGGTCTACCGCTAATTTGATGCTCCTGTGGACACACACTACTTTTCTGCCCACAGTTTCCTGCAAATGAGCAGGTTAGACCAGATGATCTCAAAGAACCCCCAGCTCTAGGGTTCTTAAATCACAGTGCTGGAACGAATCTGATCTGTCAGTAATACTTCAAATAGTCTAATTTTCTTCTTGAGAACCTTCACCGTGGGCAACAGCACCGTGTCTGTTCTGGATCCGCTACGGGACCTCCGGCGTATCTGCTCCGGCATGCTCCCAGATGGTATGCCCATTTACATACAGTTTTTTTGTAATTAAACATTGTATTGAGATAACGGTAGGTTCACGTTCAGTTGTAAGAAATAATATATTTGGCCTAGTTTTCCCCAATGACAACATTTTGCAAAACCTCAATATTATACCATATACTAGGATATTGGCCTTGATATAATTTACCTGTCTTATTCAGATTTTCCCAGTTTTCCTCGTACTCATTTGCATGTGTATCAAGTTCTAGATAATTTTATCACCTGTGCTACCATAATCAAGACGTTTAGCAGTTCCAAAGTCACAAGGAGCCCTTGTGTTCCCTTTTACATCATACCTGCTTTCTCCCCACCTTACTTCATCCCCAACGTGACGGATTTTCCAAATCTTTTTGTCTGGAAATAAGTTCGAACTTACAGAAATGTTTAAGTACACCCCACGCACAGATTTACCGATAATACGCAGCTTACCTTTATTGCCCACTTAGCTTTATCATTTTTCCTATCGAGATTGTTTTCCCCAGAGTCATTTGCAGGTAAGCTGCATATGCTGTGACCTTTTACTCTTACAAGAGGCTTCAGTCTGTATTTCCTAAGAATGAGATACTTTTGTACATGGCCATAGTAGAAGTTACCAACGTCAGTAAGTTTAACATTGATCCAATGCTTTAATCTATTACATGTATTCTGACTCAGCTGGCATGCTGGTGAAGCATTTCCCCTCCTCTAGAACAGGACGCAGTCCAGATCAGGCACGGCCTTTAGCTGCCCTGAGTCTTTAGCACCCTTTAATCTGGAACATTTCCCGAGCTTTCTTTTGATTTTAAGGACACCGGCATTTCTGCACAATGCCGCCCCTTCCTCTTTTTAGTGGATGGTCCGTATTTGGGGTTGTCTGGTGTTCCATCATTATGATTCAGATGACGCTTTGTCCCCAGGGATACTGCACGGCTGATGTGGACGTCAACTCCATCTGCTCTCACCTGCGATGGAAATTGTGATCACCTGGTCAAGGTGCGGGCTGCCTGACTCTGTCTAGTTCCTGTTTCCGCTCTTGCCACTAACAGGTCTGAACCACCTATGGGGAGACACATCAGCCCAGGCAAGTGTCTGCCCCTAGAGTCGGCGTCCATGGATGGTTCTTGCCAGAGCCAATCTCCAGTGCACACTCGATGATCTCTCCGAGTCAGGTCGGCGCCAGCAGGAGAAACCAGCTTTCGCGGCGTTCAGTTTCCTTACACCTTTGGATCCGGTCTGAGTCTTCAAGTCCTCCCAACGTCCTCTGTGACCCCTGGGCAGAGAAGAAGTAGACTCAGCAGCCTCAGCTGGAAATGCGATCGTGTGGGTTGCTCCCCGTTAAACCGTCCACAAGTGATTTGCATAACAGGGTGGCCTGCGAGCTAGACTTCCTGGATCGGTTCCTGATTTCCCCGCGCTGTCCCCCGCCCCCGCCGCCCGCACCCTTGGGTGGCATCTTGCCCCGAACGCCAGCTCCGTCCCCCGCGGCCTCCTCCCCGCCCAGCTCCATCCTCCTCCATTTGAACCCACGGGCGTCTTTGCCCTGCGGGGACAGAACGGCTGGACCTCCGCGGCGTTCACGACCCTCAGCGCCCGGACTCAGGAGGGAACCGCACAAGTGCTCGGAGTAGAGCGGCGCTCGGGGCGGGGGCGATCAGCTTTTCCGGATCCAGGTCCTGACCGGACGCTTCTCTGCGCCCCGCGGCGAGGGTGACAGTGCAGGGGCGGCCGCGGGCGAGGGAGCAGGAGCTGCTCTGGGGACCGGGACGAGGCCGCGGGGCATCCCGGAGGGCGGCGCGCAGGTGGCGGCGCGGGCGGCGGGCGGGGCCGGAGGGGGAGGGCTCGGTGCGCGTCGGGCGGTGACGGCAGCGCGGAGGGAGGGGGTGGAGCCGCCGCGCGCGGGGGAGCCATGGCGAGAGGCCGTGCCGCGCCGCCCGCATCGCAGCCCGCGACCCCGCCCGCCGCCCCCCGGCCCGCGCGCCCGCCGCCCCCGCGCGCCCGCAGCCCCCGCAGCCCGTGACGCCCGCGCGCCGCGAGCCAGGCCCCCCCCGGAGCGGGGCCACAGGCGGGAGAGCCCCGGCGCCCCTGAGCGCCCCCGGAGCCCCGCACGCCCCGACGACCCCGCGGTCGGAACCCGGGCCCGAGCCCAGGAGCACCCGGGCAGGCGGCGGCGGCGGAGCGGATCGGAGGGGACCGGAGCCGCCGGGCGGCCGGGGCCGGGCCGAGAACGACGCGGAGGCGGCGTAGGAAGAACCGAGCGCCCGGCACACCCGAGCCCCGGGACCGCGCCTGCCGCGTCGCGCTCCGTGCGCCTCCTGCGGGTAAGCCCGGGCCGGGGATGGGGGACGCGGCGTCCGGAGTGTCCGCGTGAGACCGGGGCGGCGGGAGGGGCCGGGACCCTGCGGGGACGCGCTCGGGCGTCCCGGCCGCACCGGCCCGCGGCCCTCGGACCCGGAGAAGTGCCCCAGGGCTTCGTGTTGGCCCCGCCGCGTGGCCTGGATCCGCGCCCGGGCTCTGCGAGGTGACAGTGAGGCGACCTTCAGAGAGCGCGGAGCGGCCAGGCCAGCGCGCGGGCGGCGCCCGGTTCCCACGCACCCGCAAGGTTTAATGAAAACTACCCCCTCTGGGCGCGGAGGGACCGCAGACACGCGTATAGGAGCCTGCTCTGCGCCCCGGAGAGCCAACAAGTTCACTTCCTCACTCTTTTGACTTGATTTTTAAAGTTCTTTTCTGGTGTCCAAGGTCAGCCTCTTGCAGGTAAAAACAAATGCAGTGAACCGCATCGTCTCTTCGTTTCTAAAGTTGTGTTTCAGGAAAGATGTGAGAAGTCGGCCTGCGGCGAGGCTGGCGCTGGGCGCCCCTCCCCGTTCAGCTTCCCGGTTTTAGACCCTCGGCCGCTCTTGTGCAGACACTGAAATTCGCGTCGGCTTTGAGAGCCTCCGAAGTATTCGTCGTTGGACCGCTGATTTTTTTTTGTTTTCACCAGAACTTTATTTGCTTCCAAGGTGTGAACGTTGTCAGTTCTGTCTGTGAGTGTGATCGGGACTGGTCGCCTTTCCTGGAGAGGCTTTTGTTTACCCGGAAGGGGGGTGGAGGTTACCATACAGAAACGATCTCGTTCCACGGTCCGTTCCCGTTTCCAGCTACCATAGCAGCGGAGAGGAAGGCGCTCAGGCTGAGCTCTGCTTAGCCCTGGGGCCAGTCCACTGGGGACGGTCTCCCAGGTGCAGTGCAGAGACCACAGGCTGGGAAAATTGGGCCTGGAATGACAGATGGCGCCTTCCCCTCTGGCTCTGGAATGGTCATGCTCCGTTGCTCTTTGATCTTTGACCTCCGCTTTGTCAAGAGGTTCCCAGGCCAGTGTAGTCTAAGCCAGCTGGAGAGCTGAGCCCGGCCCTGGGGGATGCTGAATTGGGCTAAAGCCCTTGTCCCGGGACTGCGAATTTGGCAAGAGTCGGGCTTCAGCTTGGCCCCAGCACTGGCTGCTTCCTGTTTGATGCCCCAGGGACCAGTTTCCATTCCCCACCGCTCGGCCCAGGGTGTCTCCACCCTGGCTGTGTGGCGTCTCCTCTCTGGTCCTGGAGTGGGAAACTTGGACTGAAATTCCAACCCCTCTCTCTTTATTGGCTGTGTGACCTTACTTAACCTCTCTGCCCTGCTGTCCCCTCTGTGGGAGACAATGTTTTAAATGCAAGTGTCTGTCTGTAAGAAAGTTTGAACGACATGGGAGCGCATTGAGGTCTCATTCCAACCTGATTCAGTTTGTAATTTAGTAACTGTTTTGAGCCTTAGCAGGGATAATAAAGCGTGTCACAGTAATTATCGTTTTATAGGCTTCTCATGAGGGTCAAATCGGGTAATATAAAAGGGCTTTGGGCCGAATGTGGTGGCTCACGCCTGTAATCCCAGCACTTCGGGAGGCTGAGGTGGGCGGATCACTTAAGATCAGGAGTTCAAGACCAGCCTGGCCAACACCGTGAACCCCCGTTTGTATTAAAAATACAAAAATTAGTTGGGCATGGTGATGGGCACCTGTAATTCTAGCTACTTAAGAGGGCGAGGCAGAATAGCTTGAACCTGGGAGGCGGAGGCTGCAGTGAGCCAAGATCACCCCACTGCACTCCAGCCTAAGTGATAGAATGAGACTCTGTCCAAAAAAAGGAGGGGGGGGACTTTGAAAATAACGGAGCACTATTCACATTGAAAGAAGTTCTTAAACGTTCACTTTCCAGACTTTTAAGGTTTGCCATCTTAAGTGGATTTTGTTCCTGTCATTGCATTCTTTTTTTTTTTTTTTGAGTGTCGCTCTGTCACCCAGGCTAGAGTACAGTGGTGTGATCTCGGCTCACTGCAGCTCTGCCTCCCGGGTTCAAGCAATTCTCCAGCCTCAGCCTCCCAAGTAGCTGGGATTACAGGTGCCTGCCACCACGCCCAGGTATTATTATATTTTTAATAGAGATGGGGCTTCACCAAATTAGCCAGACTGGTCTCACGTGATCTGCCTGCCATGACCTCCCAAAGTGCTGGGATTACAGGTGTGAGCCACTGCTCCCAGCCCTTGTCATTGCATTCTGAGTCCCTGCCTCTGACCTTGTATGTAGTAAGCCTCTGTAATTGACGATTCTTGAATTAACCATCTTGGTGCCCCATCTTGACTCTGTGCTCTGAAGGTAGAGAACAGACCTTGGGCATTCTCCTCTCAGCTGTTAGAGTTTTTATAGATACGATTATTCTGTTGTATCGTACAGCCCATAAGAGAGCCAAGGAGAATAAGCAGATAGGTGGCCAGTTTTTCTACGAGGGACAGTTCTTTTTTTCTACAAGGGACAGCCCTTTGGGGCTCAAGTGAGAAAGGCGAGGGGGAACAGTTCATTTAAGCTCACTGAGGGTTGCAGACGTCAGTAAAGCCTTTTGTGCATGCCAAAGTTTAGCACTATATGATTGGAAAGTTTGATAAACTTGTGGTCATGTTACCATGACCAGCCTCTTCACATATATGATTCTGTGACCCTTGGTTTTGAAAATGGGCTCTGATCACTGGATGCGGGGGTTGACATCTGTAATCCTAGTATTTTGGGAGGCTCCAGCAGGTGGATTGCCTGAGCTCAGGAGTTCAAGACCAGCCTGGCCAACACCATGAAACTCCATCTCTACTAAAATACAAACAAATTAGTAGGGCGTGGCCTGCACCTGTAACCCCAGCTACTTGGGAGGCTGAGGCAGGAGAATTGCTCCCAGGAGTTGGAGGTGCAGTGAACTGAGATTACACCATTGCACTCCAGCCAGGGAGACAAAGTGAGACTCTGTCAGAAAAAAAAAAAAAAGAAAAAAAGAAAGAAAGAAAATGGACTCTAATCCATTTAACTCATCTATGTTTGGCACGCACTGTCATTTTTGTAGGGGGAGACAAGAGGATGCTCTTTTTAAAAGATGGAGAGTTAGGAGGAAGACTGTCTACATGAACTCAGGGGCTCACCTGGGTTCTAAGGTTTTATTTTATTCTCGGAAAGAGATACACTGTTGTTCGACAGAGTTACACTGTTGAATGAATGGCTCTTCTGGCTTCTCACCTCCCTTATTCCCTTCTTTTCAAACAAATGTTCCCTATTCTGACTTGTCTTCTTAGCTGCATCTAAATGGAGGCCACTTTCCATATTGAAAAGTGTAAGTTTTAGTGAAGAGACAGTAAATAATTGGGTATGTGTAAAACTGGATGTCTCCTGAGTGACGTAGAATACCAGTGATGTGAGCTGCTGAAAGAAAGGCTTTGATGGGCGTTTTATGAACGGCTGTGTAGTATTATTCATTATAGTGAGACATTTATTTAATTATTGTTACTAGTGCCCTGAGGCGGAAGAGGGTTGAATGGGGTGGGGGGGAGCTCTTGAAATCTTCATTTGGTCTTCCTTTTTTCCCCCCAAAATGTATTGTTTTTATTTGTAGCACTGTTTCTTGTGGAGCAGGGCTAACATGGGCAGTGTGCCCGTAGTAGCCTGTTTGGACTTCGTTAACTTTTTTTTTTTTTTTAAAACAGAGACAGTGTTCTTGTTATATAACAGATGAAGCTGGGAATAGCCCTTCCTAGAATGCCGAGGTGGGAGGATCATTTGAACCCAGGAGTTCAAGACCAGCCTGGGCAACATAGTGAGACCTCATCATTACAAAAAAAAAAACAAAACGTAGCCAGGTGTGGTGATGTGCACCTGTAGTTCCAGCTACGAGGGAGGCTGAGGTAGGAGGATCTCTTGAGCCCAGGAGGTTGAGGCTGCAGTGAGCTGTGACTGCAGCATTGTACTCTAGCCTAAGTGACAGAGTAAGACCCCCATCTCAAAACAAACAAACAAAAAAATTGCTGTCTGAGTCGAAAAGTGCTTTTTTTTTTTTTTTAGGAGAGACGGTGTTTCGTCTTGTTGGCCAGGATGGTCTCAATTTCTTGACCTTATGATAGGCTCTCCTTGGCCTCTCAGAGTGCTGGGATTATAGGCATGAGCCACTGTGCCCAGCCTCCAAAAAGTACTCTTAAGGAAAATGTACCTTATTTTCGCTGAGGTTCTGTGGACTCCCCAGCATAAGGACATGTACCCCAGTTTGAGAATCTTGGGTCTGTATTATTTCTAGGGTCTCCGCTAGTCCCAGGACATTCAAAGACAGAAGATAATCTATCCAGAGGAAATGAATTTTGTGCTAACATCCGACAAGGATGCTCCATCGCAGTATAAATTATCCACATTTGAATGTTAAATAAGACCATGCTGTGGGTACTCAGGTGACTTTAAAATCTTTTTTTTTTTTCTTTTAAGAAGTAGGTGAAAATTACTGTGAACATGTGGACTAGGTGGCTTGGCATTTTCTGAAAGTGTCTCTTTAGCATAATTCAGGGCACTTCTCTCTTACTGCCTTCCACCTTAATGACTAGAATTCGTTACTAGATAACATGATTATGTTGATTAAAAGATGCCACTGTCTACTGATTTATGTTCATACGAATTCACTATTAGCAAATCCGATCTTCCATTACATAGATGCAGGTTGATTTACGTCACTTGAAATGCATATTAATTAGAATAGGGATATAGGACCTCACTTTTTCTCTCTCTCCAGGATTGCTGAGATAAAGCATTTATGCATGTGGAGAACCCTGGGATGTTAGAAGTTGTCCATCCGTCCCTCTGCTTGTTTTGGTAAAATTAGAACGTTCTTTTTTTAGAGATAGAATCTCTGTTGCCTGCGCTGAAGTGCAGTGGTGTGATCATAGCTCACTGTAACTTTGAACTCCTGGGTGCCAGCCATCTTCCCGCTTGCCGCCAAGCATGTGTGCCGCCACACCTGGCTAATTTTCTTTTTCTTTTTAAAATTTTTTTTGTAGAGATGAGGTCTTCCTATGTTGCCCAGGCTGCCCTGGCCTCCAGCGATCCTTCCGCCTTGACCTCCCAAAGTACTGGGATTACAAGCATGAACCACTGTACCTGGCCAGGCAGTCCTTTAACATGAACCACATGTGCTGTGGGTCTGGATGTTTCTTGTGCTAACCTTCTGTAAGCTCTCGGTTTTTTAGTTTTGCAGAATGTGGAGCAGATACGCTGCAAGCTGCTCTTGATGCGCAGCGCCTCGTGCAGGCTGCGTCCTTTGATCATGGATTGCTGTCAAATGATTTCTAGTTTGAGATGTGACCGAAGATAAGGTGTCTCCCTATAATGTTAGCAGTGGTTTGGCTTCACCTGTACTACTACGTCAGGAATTTGGACCTTGAGGAGCAGGGAAACCATGAGAGCAGAAACCACCCTTGAATTTATGTTTGTCTGCAGACCATTAGGGAATATTTCTTGGAGAGTGGGGAAGACAGATTCCTTTGACTTCCAGAAGGATTGGTTGCCCTCAGCGTGATGAGAAGATCAGGCAGAGAGGGACTGCAGGCAGCTCGGCGGTTCGTGTCACAGGGACTGATGGGCCAGGTTCATGGTGGAACCAGGTGGCCGTGTTCTGGCTGCAGAACACAGTGGGAAGAGGACACGGCTCACGAGAGGCGATGGCGGTCTCTGCTTCTGCCCGCCTTTTGCTTGCTGCCGTGCTCTGTGAAACAAAGAGTTTATATGATGCTGCATTACCGTCGAGGGCTGACAGATTGACTGAACCTTTCATTATCTTGGCTTTGTTGCTTTTACTTACGTACAGCACTTGTACTGCCCGTGACTCCTGTAGGTAGCCGCTCCTGTGACCTGCGTTACCGTGGGATAGTTGTGTCTGTTTTTGAACCTCATGTAAACAGCATCGTATAGTGTGCACTTTTGTGTCCTGTCTCTTTTGCTCAACGTTTTGTCTGCAACATTCACCCATTTGTTGCGTGTTCTGGTGCTTCTGCGACGTTCACCCACTTGTTGCGTGTTCTGGTGCTTCATTCCTTTTTGGTGCAGAATAGTATCCCATTGTGATTTGTTCATACAGTTACCTGTTGATGGACATTTGGGTTTTTTCCATTTGGGACTATCATGAATAAATCCGCTGTGAACTAAGTATATAAGTACTCGTTTCTCTTGGGTGTATGCTCAGGAGTGGATTATTAGGTCGTAAGGCGTATGTTCGGCTTTAGTAAATGTTAAGTTTTTCAAGTGTTCATTCCTCTTTGGATGCGGTATATGAGACTTGCAGAAGAGAAAACGGTAACTCAGTAAAACAGTGTGCTACGTCTTGTGATTCTGAATACAGGGCTCCCGCAATAAAATAGGTTTGCCTGTTGGGCTCCAGTTGGGGAGTTTGGTAACCTGATATCTGAGGAGGTCTAGCAAGACAGTTATAGTATCAAGGGGAGGTCCAAGGGTGTGGGCTTTGCCCACTGTAGAACTTCAAACCTGGGAAGAAACTTGGAGGTTTACTTAAACTAAAGGGACAGATTCTTGTCATGTTACAAAGTTGGAATTGGCAAGCTTTATGCTGGAGAATTAAAAACACTAAACAAACAAAAAACCAAACCTATGATTCAGGAATAGCAGTACAATGACTTAGAGGAAAGGTGGGGAGGAGGAAAATGAGTAATTTGTTATGTGTGTGACTCACTGGTGCTGTGTCTCTGAGAATTACAATTGGGTGCAGAATTTCCAAGACAATTGATTTACTGGCTTTCATAGTAGAGAAGAAAAGAGTGTCACCTAGATAGCGAGTATTTCTTTTCAACCTTTGCCTCTAGAATATGTTTTAAATAAAATACAGAATACAGTTGTACAGTTGCTTTGTGTGCCTGAGTGAGATGTAGCTGTGTTTTCATTCATTAGTTAAACAGTTAGACCCTTCCTATTTAAGTGTAGACACAATGCAGCACACCACTGATGTGTGTGAAGCCATGTTCCTTTTTCCCCTGTGAGATTGGTGCTTAGGTGCGTTGAACCCAAGAACTCCTGTTTACGACAGGCAGCCTCGGAATCATCCCCTGATATGATAACCTCATACAGTTATTTTTTTTTTTAATGGAGTCTTACTCTGTCACCCAGGCTGAAGTGCAGTGGCATGATCTTGGCTCACTGCAACCTCCGTCTCCCAGGTTCAAGCAATTCTCTTGCCTCAGCCTCCCCGGTAGCTGGGATTACAGGCACCTGCCATTACGCCCAGCTAACTTTCTTATCTTTGTAGAGATGGGGTTTTACCACGTTGGCCAGGTTGATATCAAACTCCCGACCTCAGGCGATCCACCTGCCTTGGCCTCCCAAAGTGCTGAGATTCCAGGCATGAGCCACCACACCCAGCACTCTTACAGTTAGGAAGTGGATTATGTGAACTTATACATATGGTTGGCTGAGAGGAAGCATTTGTGTTAGCCATAATTACTGTTTACTCAACTCCTTACGATCCATTCATCCACGAATAGTTTGGGAACACCTCAAGGGTGGGGTGTGCACTGGCCTTCATCTGTATGACAGTAGCCCCGTGGCCTAAAGCACAGATGTGGGCTATGGCTTTTGCTCACCTGGCGAGTAGCTGCCCTGCTCGGACTTTGAGGAGAAAGGGTTAACTTTGCAGTGGTCCCAAGACATTAGAAGAATCCCTTTGGATTTGAATATCAAGACATTCCAGAAGTGTCTTGTGGAGAAAACACAGTTTGGTGTTATATGTTTGAGGAAACATGTTTCTATTTGAGAAAACAAGCAGATTGTTATTATTACAGCTGAGGATAAAAGGCGTGACAGCCAAATCGTTGGCAAAATTGGACTAAAATGTTGACTGGTGCAGTACATGTTTTACACTGTATTTGAAAGATAGGAAAGTAATTCGTCTTATTAAATTTCTGGCCATGTGTGGCAGCTTTGCCTTGTAATGTCAGGACTTTGGGAGGCCAAGCAGAGTAGGTTGCTTGAGCCCAGGAGTTGGAGATCAGCCTGGGCAAGAGGGTGAAACCCCATCTCTACAAAAACTACTAAAATTAGTGGGGCATGGTGGTGTGTCCCTGCAGTCCCATCTATCTGGGAAGCTGCAGCAGACGATTGCTTAAGCCTGGGAGACAGAGTTTGCAGTGAGCCATGGTCATATACCACTGCACTCCAGCCTCGGCAGTGGAGAGAGACCCTGGCTCAAAAAAAATTAGTACAAGAGGAATGTTTTTACAACAGCTGAGTGTTAACTTGCAAAACTTTTAGCCGGGCTAAGTCTCTTGATGTTATAGTAGAGATGGCCGTCGTGAAGGGAATAAAGAAAAATATTCTGGCTGGGCCTGGTGGCTCACGCCTGCAAGCCCAGCACTTTGGGAGGTGGAGGTGGGCGGATCACTTAAGGTGGGGAGTTCGAGACCTGGTTGACCAACATGGAAAAATCTCTTCTCTACTAAAAGTACAAAATTAGCCGGGTGTGGTGGCACGTGCCTGTAATCCCAGCTACTCAGGAGGCTGAGGTGGGAGAATCACTTGAACCCGGGAGGCGGAGGTTATGGTGAGCCAAGATCATGCCACTGCACTCCAGCCTGGGCAACAGGAGCGAAACTCCGTCTCAAAAAAAAAAAAAAAGATAATGAAAAGTTCTGGTTAATTCATCAGCTCTCGGAACAAGCCTGTCTAACCCGTGGCCCAGGATGGCTTTGAATGTGGCCAAACACAACTTCGTAAACTTTCTTAAAACACTGAGACTTTTTGCAATTTTTTTTTTTTTTTAGCTCATCAGCTATTATTAGTGTATTTTACGTGTGGCCCATGACAATTCTTTTTTCCAATTTTGCTCGGGAAAACCAAAAAAATTGGACACTCCTATCTTAGGTGGCAATGCAGCATGATGTAATCCATTTATTCAAATATTCAAAGTCTGATGTCACTGTGTCACACTGACACACACACACACACGCACACACACCCCTCCATAGGTGGTCCTGAAGCTGCTGTCCAGTCTTTGATGTAGCTAATGAGCCTGGGTGTTTCTTCCTTCCTTGGCTTGCCCCACGTGTATTGTTATTAATGTGGGCCAGGGCCTGAACTAGGGTTGTACAAAATTTAAGGGAGGGTGCCAAAACCCTCAGTCATCAAGATAAATAGCATTTTAATGTAACACTTAAAAATATAAATGCAAACAATTTTGTGATGAACAAAATCTCAAAATTTTAATTAAAGCCAGGAGTGGCGGGCCGGGCGCGGTGGCTCACACCTGTAATCCCAGCACTTTGGGAGGCCGAGGCGGGTGGATCATAGGGTCAGGAGTTTGAGACCAGCCTGACCAACATGGTGAAACCCCATCTCTACTAAAAAAAAAAGTACAAAAATTAGCCGGGCATGGTGGTACAAGCCTGTAATTCCAGCTACTCAGGAGGCTGAGGCAGGAGAATTGCTTGAACTGGGAGGCAGAGGTTGCAGTGAGTGGAGATCATGCCACTGTACTCCAGCCTGGGTAACGAGCAAAACTCTGTCCAAAAAAAGAGACAGGATTGGCATTATTGGATATTTTTGCTTTTGGCTCTGATATGGCATAGCAGGGCACTGTTGTGGACCTGAAGGCGGAGCCAGAAGGAGTCTCTTAAGACTTGAGCAAGAGTGACTTGACCTGGAGGTGGGACCGGAAAGTGAAAAGGCAAGATTGGAAGAGTGAAGACCAAGATTGCAACCGATCATGTTAATGCTCCCGTTGTCTTGTGAATGGAAACAGCTGCGCTGTGTGTCCAGGAGGGCTCCTGTCAGTTTAGTAAACATTGCAACAGAAGGGAGCAAGGTCTAAAAGTATTGATGATAGTCCGTAGAACACTGTGTCTTTGAAGTTTAGTGAATTTTGCAGTGTTTAACTAATGGCAACAACAGCATTGGTGTTTTTTGTTTTTTTTTTTGAGACGGAGTTTCGCTCTCGTTACCCAGGCTGGAGTGCAGTGGCGCAATCTCGGCTCATCGCTACCTCCGCCTCCTGGGTTCAGGCAATTCTCCTGCCTCAGCCTCCTGAGCAGCTGGGATTACAGGCACGCACCACCGTGCCCAGCTAATTTTTTGTAATTTTAGTAGAGACGGGGTTTCACCATGTTGACCAGGATGGTCTCGATCTCTTGACCTTGTGATCCACCCGCCTCGGCCTCCCAAAGTGCTGGGATTACAGGCTTGAGCCACGGCGCCCGGCCAGCATTGGTGTTTTAAGTTAAAACGGCATTGTCGAGGGTTACATAACTTGTTCATGATATTAATGAGATAGAAACGCCGTGTTTCTGTAACTGTTTAACAGTAGGTGAAGTTAACGATTGCCCACTTGTAGCTAATCCTGTGATTGCTGTTGAAATGAATACTTGCTCGACAGCGATAAGTCTAGTACTGTGTTAGCGTCAGTACTTCATGCCCGCACACACACCATGCTGCGTTTCCAAGCCTGCGTTTTCAGACGTGGCCTTCTTTGTCCTTTGCCGGAGAGTGAACCCCAAGTGTCTCACCGTAGCCATTTGACTTCCTGGCTGTCAGGATGTGTTGCCCTGGACTGAGAGTGAGTGACCGCAGATTTTTCAGCTCCTCTTCAAATTGCTATGGACACCACATCCGTGCCAACTGAGTCCTCTTGCCACTTTCTCCCGCCTCCCCTCAGGAGCCGAACCCCTTCCCCTTCCTGATGCTAAGGCACAGTTTCTTAAAGTGCTAGAGAGCTTTTGAAAGTATACAGTGATGGGAATTAGTTTCAAAGGGTTATACCAGACGGGGTTAAAACTGCCCAACCTTGTGAGAACCTCACGGCTTTGTTTACTTCCTCCCTGCCCGCCCTTGTGCTGAGCCTCGGCCAGTGGGAAAGTCTTCCTGCCAGACACAGCCTCCCTGCCCGGTGCTCCTGAGACGCCTGCACCTCGGACCCTGGCAACGAGGCACGCTGGGGCACGCTGGCCTTTCGTTGTGGTGTAGAAAGTCTTTCATTTGGAGTTCTGTTTTACAATAGATGCAAGGTTATTTATATCTTCTTGCCTTAACTCTGATAAGTTGTGTATTTGCAGTGCTTTATCCACCTCAAGCTGCTGAGTGAATTGATGTGATTATTACTCTCAGTGTCCATAAGATCTGTAGTGATGTCCCCATCTTTGATTTCTGGCATTTGCCTTTCACGTTACGAATGTGTCCAAGGGAGAGGGGAAGGAAAAAAGAAGAATGTGTCTGTTCAGAGGAACTGCTGCACCACAGTAATGCAGCTCCAGAAAGCGGGAGGGGGTGGTTTCTGGAAGGGGAGAGTGAACCAGTGGAGGGAATAAAGCCTGCCCGTGGGGGAGGGCGGGATGGGGACTGTGCTCGGTGGCAGCCTCCTCTCTCTGGAGAAGGAGCCGTCACGTGGGTGGTGAGCTCATTAGGCTGGGGACACCAGCTGTGCTATTATTAGGGCTTTTAAAGTCCGTGGCAGATGTTCCCAGGCGGAGTTCCAGCCTTGTTCGCTTCCCGCATATGGCCTGATACAGTACACAGAAGAAAGAGGGACTCTAACAAGCAGCTTTCCTGCAGCACGCTCCCCGTTTCTCCTCCGAGGACTTTTCTCTTTTCTTTCTTCGCTGTGTCTCTCTGTTTCTCTCTCTGCTGCTTGTTCTTTCTCTTTTTCTCCCTTTCTCTTTCTCCCTCTGTCTCTTTCTCGCTCTCCTCTATTTTTCTGTATTCTCATTCTTTCTGTCTCTCCCTCCATCCCTCCCTTCTTCCTTCTTTTATCCTTTGAGGCCCCTTTTATTTAATCCTTTGTGGAACTGGAAGAGGACTCAGTGGGACATGAAGCAGTTTTGCTTATTTTAGATTAAAAATGAGCCTTGGGCTGGGCGTGGTGGCTCACACCTGTAATCCCAGCACTTTGGGAAGCCGAGGCAGGTGGATCACAAGGTCAAGAGATCGAGACTATCCTGGTCAACCTGGTGAAACCCCGTCTCTACTAAAAATACAAAAAATTAGCTGGGCATGGTGGCGCGTGCCTGTAATCCCAGCTACTCAGGAGGCTGAGGCAGGAGAATTGCCTGAACCCAGGAGGTGGAGGAACGGTGAGCTAAGATCGTGCCATTGTACTCCAGCCTGGGTAACAAGAGCGAAACTCCGTCTCAAAAAAAAAACAAAAAACAAAAAAACGTGAGCCTTGGCATTTCACAGAAAGTGTAAGAAATGTGGGTAAGTCTCAGGGTGATCCTGTACTAAGGTTTTTTTGACAGGAGCCTGGTTTGAACTGGGTGGTTACCTTGCTGTCCTCTTCATCCCATGGCTTTTGCACGGGACCACTTTTACCTCAGTGGACTGGGAAGCTAGCCAGGCACTGATTAGTTCTGCATGCCAGTTCGTGTGTTGTTGGTTTGGCTAAGCACCTTTTCTGCAGCTGTTGTCCTGGGTCTCAGTGAGGAAGTGATTAAAGAGATCAGTGATCTTTCTTTTTTATTTTGAGGTAGAATCTCACTCTGTTGTCCAGGCTGGAGTGCAGTGGCGTGATCTGAGCTCACCGCAACCTCTGCCTCCCAGGTTCAAGCAATTCTCCTGCCTCAGCCTCCCGAGTAGCTGGGACTACAGGTGTGTGCCACCATGCCCGGCTAATTTTTGTATTTTTAGTAAAGATGAGGTTTCACTGTGTTGGCCAAGCTGGTCTCCAACTCCTGACCTCACGTGATCTGCCCGCCTAGGCTTCCCAAAGTGCTGGGATTACAGGCGTGAGCCACCACACCTGGCCAGTAATCAACTTTTATCAGTAAGTTTCCGTGTGTACACCCTGCCTCTCCTCTGATTTATAGTAACCCATGTCTTGGCTTGGAATTACAGGGTATAATCAACATCAAATCTACTCAAATAACTGCTCTGGAAGACTGAATTTCTACAGGAAATGGGCTCTTATGTGAATATAATCTCAGTGTGTACTCTAATAAAATCTCAGAATGATGCAAGCTTCATTATAGGTGTTTCCTACTGTTTATTTCAAAGTTCTGATATTTTGATGTATATACACTAATTTTATAGCTAGAGTACAACATTTATTACCCGATCATATTTTTATTTCAAAAATAATGAGATAATATATGCATACTTTATTGGCATTTCTTACTCTAATAATGGCCGCAACTGTCAGAAGTACATTTTCAGAAAAGCTTTTATAATCTGGGCATTTTTATTTTTTTTTATTTGTATTTTTTGAGACAGTGTCTTGCTTTGTCACCCAGGCTGGAGTGCAGTGGTGCGATCTCAGCTCAGTGCAACCTCTGCCTCCTGGGTTCAAGTGATTCTCCTGCTTCAGCCTCCCAAGTAGCAGGACTATAGGCGCACACCACCATGCTGGGCTAATTTCTGTATTTTTAGTAGATATGGGGTTTCACCATGTCGGCCAGGCTGGTCTCGAACTCCTAACCTTGCGATCTGCCTGCGTTGGCCGCCCAAACTGCTGGGATTACAGGCATGAGCCACTGTGCCCAGCCAATCTGGGCATTTTTCTTCAAAAGAAAGTAAATATATCTATTTTAGAAAGGTACTTCTATATTTTAAACATTATTTAGTTGTAGAAAAAATATTTTAAAAAGCCCAAAACCTAAACTATACAGTGAGGCCAGAATGAGAAGAGAGTCACTTAACTGGGTAACTAATTATTAATATGTTCATTTCCCTGCGAATTCAGAGCTTGGGAAAGAAAACCAGGAACAACCGTTTTTCGTTTCTCTCATTTCATCTGAAGGAGGAGAATCGTAAAGTAGGAAGCCACTCATGAAGCCTTTTCTCTCAATGGCAGACTCTGTTTTTCTTCTTTTTGAGATGGAGTTTTGCTCTCGTTGCCCAGGCTGGAGTGCAGTGGTGCGATCTCAGCTCAGTGCAACCTCTGCCTCTGGGGTTCAAGCGATTCTCCTGCCTCAGCCTCCTGAGTAACTAGGATTATAGGTGCCCACCACCATGCCCAGCTATTTTTTTGTATTTTTAGTAGACACAGAGTTTCATCATGCTGGCCAGGCTGGTCTTGAACTCCTGACCTCAGGTGATGCACCCGCCTTGGCCTCCTAAAGTGCTGGTATTACATGTGTGAGCCACCACACCCGGCTGCAGCCTCTGTTGTTACAAACTAGTGGACGCAGGTACGGGAACACCAGGGGACGGGCCACGTGCTTACAGGCTGCCTAACATGACAGTTGCTGAGTGCTTTATGCTTATCCCAGAAACGTATGGTTGGCCCTGATTTCACACGTCTTCAGCAGGTAAAAATCACCTGATTAGAGTCAGGGGATTCCTGGGAGAATGGGGAGTTGGAGACCCACCTAGATCAATAATTGCTAATTGTGTGCTGCGTGGCTTCCCTGGGCCAGGCGTTGAGTTCTGACAGTAAATGAGACTGTCCAGGTCTGGGGGCAGATGGCAGAGACACAAAGTAGTAATAGGTGTAGGATGTGATGCCATGTAATGATTAGAGGAGAGAGTGCGGTGGCAGCAGAGGTGACTTTAGGGAGGTCATGGGTGAGCAGAGATCGAATGAGCCATGGGAACATGGAGGCAAAGCTTCCTAGCAGAGCGAACAGCAAAAGCAGAGGCCTTGGTGAGAAGGCCAGTGTGCTGCAGTGCAGGGGCCTCCTGGGGAAAGCGGGCATGGCTAAAGCCAGGAGCCACTCAGTGGAGGGCCGCATACCCTTGCAGCCGCCCGCTCTAAGGAGTGGGTATTCTAATCTGCGTAGGATTGGGAGCTACTGGAGGATTCTGAGTATGGAGGAAGCTGCAGCACAGTGACAAGAATTGATTGATTTTTGGATGATTTATTTGTGAGACAGGATATATTAGGCTAGTCTCACATTGCTATAAAGAAATACCTGAGATTGGGTAATTTATAAAGAAAGAGGTTTGACTGGCCCATGGTTCTTCAGGCTGCACAAGAAGCATGATGCTGGCATCTGTGTGGCTTCTAGGGAGGCCTCAGGAAACTTACAGTCGTGGTGGAAAGGAAAGGGGGAGCAGCACTTCACATGGCTGGGGCAGGAGGAAGAGAAAAGGCGGAGGTGCCACACGCTTTAAACAGTACCAAGGGGGGTGGTGGTAAACCGTAAGAAAGCACCCGCCTGGTCCCCTCACCTCCCACCAGGCCCCACCTTCAACACTGGGGATTACAACTCAACATGAAACTTGGGCGGGGACAGATCCAAGCCATGTCACAGTGTCTTGCTCTGTCACCCAGGCTGGCAGGCAGCAGTGCAGTCTCAGCTCATGGGAGCCTCAACCTCCTGGGCTCAAGCGATCCTCTCCCCTCAGTCCCTCCAGTAGCTGGGACTGCAGGTGGGTGCCACCATCCTGGCTAATTTTGTTCGTTTTTGGTAGAGATGGGGTCTCACTATGTTGCCCAGGATGGTATTGAACATCAAGCCATCCTCCCTCCCTGTCGTTCCTGAGTGCTAGGGTTGCAGGTGTGAGCCAATGTGCCCAGCATGATAAGACTTTTTTTTTTTTTAGACAGAGTTTTGCTCTGTTGCCCAGGCTGGACGTGGTGGTGCGATCTTAGCTCATTGCAGCCTCCCAGGTTCAAGTGATTCTCATGCCTTAGGCTCTCGAGTAGCTGGAATTACTGGTGTGCGCCACCATGCCCGGCTAATTTTTGTATTTTTGGTAGAGATGAGGTTTTGCCATGTTGGCCAGGCTGGTCTCAAACTCCTGGCCTCAAGTGATCCACCTGCCTCGACCTCCTAAAGTGCTGGGATTACAGGTGTGAGCCACTGTGACTAGCCCTGATTGACTTTTTAAATGAAACCTCAGCTGCTGTGTGGAGCCAGAGCAGGGGAGGCAGGATTGGAAGCAGGGATGGTAGAGAGGGTTTCGCACCGGGAGAGGCAGGAGGAGGGTGGTAGAAGGGGGCATTTCAAGGCAATAGAAGGATGTGATATGCCCTGAGGGGTAGAGGGACAGGAGGAGCCAGGGGGAGAGAAGAGGCGAGGGTGAGGCCTAGATCTCACACACATCTAAATGGAATTTTTAAAGTCAGAAAACATTTACATAATTTTTAAATCCTGGTGTTAAAAATTGTTGTCTCAGTGCGGTGGCTCATGCCTATCATCTCAGCACTTTGGGAGGCTGAGATGGGAGGATAGCTTGAGGCCAGAAGTTCCAGACCAACATGGGCAACATTGGGAGGCTGAGGTGGGAGGATCCCTTGAGCCCAGGAGCACAGGCAGCAGTGAGCTGTGATCTGGCCACTGTACTCCAGCCT
The DNA here is from genome assembly GCF_049354715.1 of Callithrix jacchus. Taxonomy (NCBI): domain Eukaryota; kingdom Metazoa; phylum Chordata; class Mammalia; order Primates; family Cebidae; genus Callithrix; species Callithrix jacchus. The sequence continues at coordinate 79,783,295 of NC_133518.1, forward strand.
GTGAGACAAAGTGAGACCCTGTCCCTCTCTCTCTATATGGCCGGGGTAGTGGCTCACGTCTATAATCCCAGCGCTTTGGGAGGCCGAGGTGGGTGGATCACTTGAGGTCAGGCATTCAAGACCAGCCTACCCAACATGGTGAAACCCCGTCTCTACTAAAAATACAAAAATTAGCCAGGCATGGCGGTGTATGCCTATTATCTCAGCTACTCAGGAAGCTGAGGCAGGAGAATTGCTTGAACCCAGGAATGGAGGTTGCAGTGAGCCAAGATTGTGCCTCTGCACTCCAGCCTCAGCAACAGAGGGAGACTCCATCTTAAAAAAAAAAAAAATATATATATATATATGTATGTATGTATGTATGTATGTATATGTATATATATATATGTATGTATGTATGTGTATATATATATGTATGTATGTATATGTATATATGTATGTATGTATATGTATATATATATGTATGTATGTGTATATATATGTATGTATGTATATGTATATATATGTATGTATGTATATGTATATATATGTATGTATGTATGTATATGTATATATATGTATGTATGTATATGTATATATATGTATGTATGTATGTGTATATATATATATATATATATATGTATGTATGTATGTATATGTATATGTAACTTGTTGGTCAGGCAGTTAGTAGGAACTGCTTGGGTTATAGTTTTCCCAGCACTTGAGAACTAGGTGGAAGCATCTTCATCTCAAGCTAGAAGTAGTGGATGAGGAGGAATGAGAATGTTTTCTTTTGTTGCTGAGAAATTACTTTCGTCGGCAGAAGAAAGAAGGTAAACCTCAGACTTCATTCCAAATCGATGAGCATGGGATGACTACTGAACACAGTTAAAAGAGAAAAACAATACGGTGTGCTCAGCGCAGCGTCGGTGACATTAGGAGAGTTAACCTCAGTTATTTGGATTTTCAAAATGGATAGTTTTCCAAAGATCCTTGACTGGGCATAGTGGCTCATGCCTATAATCCTAGCACTTTGAGAGGCTGAGGCAGGAGGATAGCTTGAGCCCCGGAGCTCGAGCCCAGTCTTGGCAACATAGCGGGACCCCTATCTCTACAAAAAATAACAACATTAGCCAGGCATGGTAGTGCGCCCCTGTAGTTTTACCTGCTCTGGAGGTTGAGGTAGGAGTTTGAGGTTACAGTGAGCCACAACTGTGCCACTGCACTCCAGCTCAGGACAGAGTGAGACCTTGTCTCAAAAAAAAAAAAAAGTTTTCTGAACATTCTTCAGGTGATTTGATAATACTTCCTCGGTATATGTGTTGTGAACTTGGCGTAGGCTGTGTCTGGATGCAGCGCTCCTTTGAAGTTTACTGTTTTAAAAATGATTTAGTGGGGCTGTCTGAGTTTCCTCCTGACATGCATAATAACGTGCCCCCAGAGTGAAGATCAGAATTCCAGGGACCAGGGAGAGTATAAAAAGATTAAACAGCTAACCCAAGGCTCATCATTATCACTCCTGCTCACCTCAACAATCTGAGATTAGTTCCCCGCCTGCAAAGCTGCTGGCCCTGAGCAGCATGGGTCGGGCGGGGGCGTGGGGGGTGGAGGGTGGAGTCCGAATTCTTCCCCATCTCCTGAAAAGTGAGGGGAATCAGCTCCCTCACCCGCAAGCCTGGAGAGACTGAGTCAGGGATGCTTAGCAGGTTTCCTATTTCAGTGGGCGCTGATGCTTCAAGTGGGTAAGTGGCTGAGGTTGTTGGTAAGGAATCTAGACGGTGCAGTTCTCTTGGAATCTGAAGTACTGAGGACAGAAAACCATGCGGCTTTCTGGTGGAGTATGGTAAGAAGAATCAGCCCCGAGACGGGGGATTTTCTGGGGGCCGCAGTGGGCGAGGCCTGCCTGGTTGATGCAGAACGTTGATCTTCCCAGGCTTTGCTCTGAGCAGTGCAGCCGGCTGCCCCTTGCCCCTTGCCCCGTGTTTGCAGCCAGGCGCGTCTTGCCAAGTTACCGTGAGAAACCCCAAGATTTTGCTCAAATGCACCTAGAGTGGGTCAACCTGGAAAAACCATCTTTGCAGCCTCCAGCCTCTTCTCAGGCTTTTCCACTCTGTCTTATTAAAATCCAAATAAATAAACATCAAACAAACGAAGCGCCAGATGAATACTGTTGCCATCTTGTGCGCGAATGTCGGCAACGAGACTATTGTCCTCTCTTATTTCCTCAAGGTTTCTTTTTGATCCACGTCTGTGGCACCAAACATTTTGTCACCCCGTAAAACAAGTGTGGTGCTTTTCTCATTATAACGAAACTTCGTTGTCATTGGAGTCAAAGCACCGGCTGCCAGGCATGGCAGTGTGAGCGAGTAGTTCCAGCTACTTGGAGGCTGAGGTGGGAGGATCTGTTGAGCCCGAGAGTTCGAGTTCGAGGCTGTAGTGAGTCACGACTGCACCACCTGCACTCCGGTGTGGGCAGCAGAGTGACACCCACTCTCGAAACAAACCACTGACTGGCTCGTGTGGAAATGTGGGAAGGAATTTTTCCTGTGGAGTTATGATCGACTCAGCTCTTTTAGAAATATAAACTCTAGGCCAGTGTTGCCTTAAGCACCGATATTTGGATGTGTCTGCCCTGGAACTATTAGCGCATCACGTTCCCAGTGCTTTTTACTGGGCTCTGGGTCGTCACCGAGGCCTCCCGTCTCAGCCAGCACAGTAAGCCATTCAGGAGGGCAGCGGGCTGGTTACCCAGCAGCCTGGCAGTCCCCGACCCCTCCTCCTCAGAAATGGTGTGAGGTGCAATTAGAGAGCTCTGGGGTGGGGATAAGGGCTTGCTGGGGCATAAATAATGCAATCTATCCTGTCTCTCTGTGAACGTGGTGGGGCGGAGCAGAGCTGCTTTGGTGTTTGGAAGCCCGAACCCCAAATTCTGGATTCAGCATGTTTAAGATCTGTGATCTTGGCAGGCTGGGTAATGAAGTGAGGCCTCATGTCTACCAAAAAAAAAAAAAAATTAGCCAGGTTGGTGGCACACGCCTGTGGTTTCAGCTATTGAGGGGCTGATGCGGGAAGATCACTTGAGCCCAGGAGTTTGAGGTTGCAGTGAGCTGTGATTGGGCCACCACATTCTTTTTTTTTGAGACCAAGTCTCTCTCTGTTACCAGGCTGGAGTACAATGGCGTGATCTCGGCTCACTGGAACTTCTGCCTTCTGGGTTCAAGTGATTCTCCTGCCTCAGCCTCCCGAGTAGCTGGGATAACAGGCACACGCCACCATGCCTGGCTAATTTTTGTGATTTTAGTAGAGACGGGGTTTCACCATGTTAGCCAGGATGGTCTCGATCTCTTGACCTTGTGATTTGCCCACCTCGGCCTCCCAAAGTGCTGGGATTACAGGCGTGAGCCACTGGCCTGGGCCATTGCATTCTAGCCCAAGCAACAGAGTGAGACTCTGTCCCAACAGATAAATAAGTAAACAAACTTCAAGTTTGGGAAAGTCTGTAGTCTGTGAGCCTGTTTCTCCACCTATAGAATAAGTCTGTGCAGTGTGCTTGTGGGGATTAGAGAAGGTAATATATGTATAGTTCTGCCTTGCTCTTGCTTGTTGATGGCCTGTAGGATACATTCGTTGAAGGGGTCTCTGAGCTCTGTTCCTTTGGGACAGGTGGTGTGTTGAGACCTTCTCTTTTTCTTCCCTCTACCCAAAGACGCTGTGCTTCATTCTTTGAAGACTGGGGCATGTGGCTCCAGGTTGTCTTCCCCTGACACGCTGGTGTATCATTCTGGGTTCCGATGACTCCCCTAGCATCTTGATTCGTCTCCTGTCGAGCGTCACGTCTTCCGCCGCTTCACCACAGCCCTTGTCACAGCCTGGACTGTCATCTCCTGGAGTCACCCGTTCACTTGCAATCCTGAGCAGATTCCCTTGTTCTCTGAGTGCCAGTCCTCCTGTCCCTCTGCACACATTCCTTGCCACACCTAGGTTCCTGGCTCTTCCCTACACCCTGTCCTTCCATCATGGAGCACCCGCTGTCCTTCCTTTATGCACGGGGCGGGACTCTGCCCCTGCCTTCTGAGAGTCGCTAGAGAAATCACACAGTCACCTATCAACCCAGCACGGTCAACCCTGTAAACCAGCTTCAGCTCAGTCATAGGGTCCTGTTTTAAAAATGTGAGACAGAGTCTCACCGTGTCACCCAGGCTGGAGTGCTGTGGGATGATCACGGCTCACTGCAGCCGTGACCTCCCTGGGTTCAGGTGATCCTCCCACCTCAGCCTCCCGAGTCGCTGGGACCATAGGCATGCGCGCCACTACACCTGGGTAATTTTTGTATTTCTTATGAAAATGAGGTTTCTCCATGTTGTCCCGGCTGGTCTAACCGCTGGGCTCGAGTGATCTGCCCGCCTCGGTCTCCCGAAGTGCTGACGTTACAGGCATGAGCCACTGCATCCGGCTCCATTCGTGTTTCCTTAGTCTCTGTCTGCCTTCCGCCAGGATTGCTGTTCTGTGCTTCCCGTGTCTCTCTCAGACCTGTGCTCCGTGCTTGCCCTGTCCTTAACAGCGTGAGCAGGAGCACCCGGAGGGGGCCTGCAGCCCTCATGCCCGGCCGTGTAAGGGCTGTTCTTCTGGTCTGCCTCCTCTAAGGTGAAGGAGGGGCCCTCTTCCTACCTGAGCTGGTTGTGCTGCCAACATAGACCCCACCCCACCTCCTCAGGAGCAGCACTTGGTCCGTGAGCCCCTCTGTCTCTTCAGCCTCCTCCTGTCCGTGGCCTCCATCTCGCCATCCTTTAACATGCTCAGTTCTCCGCCCGCTTTCTGGACCACATTCCCCAGGGCCGTCGCTCTTCCCCACTTCATTGCGGGTCTCACGAAAGTGTCCTCTTCCTCCTTACCGTGACCGTCAGGTGTCTGCCGTCAGACGCCCGGGTCTGTTATTCCGCCACCAAAACCCAGTGAATTTGGTGCTGGGTCCGTGGCCCCCCTTCTAGTCCCGGCATTCTTTGACCTTGGACAGCGTGGCCTGTACTACCTCATTCTTTCCTTCTGGAAAGGCTGTTTCCCTGGCTTCTGGGAAGCCACGCCCTCTTGGTTTTCCTCCTACTTCTCCAGCCACCCCACCTTAATTTCCTTGTAGACCGCAGGCTCCTCTGCCTCCATTCAACCTTTGAATGTTGGTGTCCTCAGGGTGGTTCTGGTGCCTTACCTGGCACCCTGCTCCTGGTCACCTTGCCAGCCAGTGCCCTGGTTGCCGTCACTACCCAGATCTTGGGCCAAACCTGTCTCCTGAGCTGAGGACCTGTTCACCCACCTGCCTGCTCATTCCACACTTCCATCACAGCCTGTGCACCGCCACCATTACCCGCTCCCTGCCACCGCCAAAAAAAAGGGTCTACCTGTGAGCAGTGACATGGAGGACACCGCTGTCCTCAGCTGCTCAGGCAGGAGCCAGGACCTTTTCCTGACGCTTCTTTCCGCTCTAGCATCTTCTGGCCGGTCACCTCCCAGACCTCCCTGACTGCCCTGTTGGGCTTGGCTGTTCTGATATTGTCCCTACTCTGGTGCTCGGTGACCTTCCCAAAGTGCAGATCAAATCCCATCATGGCCCTGCTTACTGTCAGTTCGGGAGCTCCCCATGGGGCAAAAGAGGCTGCTGCCCCTCCTGCCTTTGCTAAAGCCCTTCAGACTGTTTTCAGTGTTCCAATGGGCCATGCTTCTCCCTCTCCAGGGCTGTGCTTCTGCAGTTAAGCTCTGCCTGTGTAGAGCGCCCTGGCCACCCCAAACCCCAGCTCCTCTCTGCATAGCCCGTTCTGGCAGCCCCGGCTTCTTCTGGCAGTCTAGGTATTTCCTGCTCACCTTTTTAAGTTGGACCTACCGTTGGCCTGGGAAGCCTTCCTTGACCCCAAGTGACCCATCTGTACCAGCAGTTTTGACAGTGGCCTGGCACTGCTGCTATTTTGGTCCGTGGCCTCTTGAAAGTCAAGACCATCTGTGGGAGGCTTCGTTTGGACAGTGGCTGATATGGCATCTAGCACTTGACCCAAAGGGTTGTTCTTGTCTGTGTGTTACAGGGGCCAGAGCTTGCAGCGATCATCACTCCGAGCAGACTGTAGGCTCCACGAGGGCAGGGATTTTTGCTGGATTCTCAGCACTTGCAGTGCCTCACAGTAGTGCCTGGTACACAGTAGGTACTCAGTAAATATTCATCGAATGACTGAAACGTGAACTTCTCAATCTGCATTTGGGTTTTCATGATACCCAAAGTGTGTTCCCCACGACTCTTAGAAGTTGCTGTGTCTCTCTGCCAGGGTAGATAGATGGGCAGGGATTTGGAAGTGGGCTGGCTAACGGGAGCGGGGTTTTCTCTGCAGCCTCTCTGCTCCTTCCCCACATGTTTGTGAACCTCTTGAAATCACAAGCTGGAATCACCAGAGCAGTGTAACAGAATTCCTGTGTCACGAGGCAGCCGCGACCGTTCTGACTCATGCCACACGAGGGGAAGGTTAGCGTGTTTCCAGCCCTAGGAGTTAGAGACTACCTAGGCTTGACTCTGTAACAGTCAGATGCCTTCGACCCTTCTAGGAGTTTATTATTTTTTATTTGCTAGCTTTTTGAGACAGGGTCTTGCTCTGTCACCCTGGCTGTTGAGCAGGGCTGCGATCATAGCTCACTACAGCCTCCAACTTCGGGGCTCGAGCGATCCTCCTACCTCAGCTTCCCGAGTAGCTAGGAGTACAGGTGCACACCACCACACCTGGCTAATTTTTAATTATTCATTTATTCTATTTCTGTAAATATTTTTTTTTTCTCTGCTGCCTGAATCAGCATAATTTATTATTTGTTTTGTAGAGACGAGTCTTGCTACGTTGCCCATTCTGAGCTCAGACTCCGAGGCTCCAGCTGTCTTCCTACCTGGGCCTCCCAAAGCATCGGGATTATAGCCATGAGCCGTCACGCTGTGAATGTAACCTGGCCGAGTGCAGCAGATGATGCCGGGTTGCCGCAGAGCAGAAACATGCTGCTGTCGTGGTGTGACGCCACGGGAGCTGCTTTCAGAGTTCTAGGATTCAAGTAACTGGTTAGATAAGGTTCATCATCATTGTTCTATTGACAGATATTTACGATGTGTCCATTTTAGGCCCATAGTCTTTAATGATCTTATTCACTGGCTTATGGGTTTTGTTTTCAGCCTTCCCTCTGAGTAGACCAGAAGCTGCCCGAGGTCAGGGGCGTCCTCTGTGCTGGTTCCTGCAGATGTTCAGGGCCTAGAGAGGTGCCTGGCAAGAGCTGAATGAATGGTAGGCAGGGTACTGGGGATGGCGAGCAGGCATGCCGATGCGGAAACCCTCATGGAGCTTACAGCCAGGTCGTGTAGACAGACGTGAATGCATTTTAACAAACAAATGTCAGGTTGTAACAGTGACAGCTTCTGTGGCAGGGACCATTGTTCTCAGGACTAACCTACAGCTTTGGCTTAGTCAGGAGTTTGGGAAACCTTGCCGAGAGCTAAAGCAAAGGTACCCAGGCGGAGGGAGGCTCGTGACCCATGTCCAGAGAGTGTCTGTTAGAGGAATGACTGGAGAGAACCTGGAGTCATGTCTCTCCATCTCTAGGAGCGGCTCTGCCCTATTGTATGCCTCTCCTTTATGATAACAACAAATAATTAGTGAGTCTTCTCGGGCTGACAGCAGTACAGGGTTCCATCCCTCCAGTGACCCCCGAGTGGAGCCTGGGAATCCGTTAGTGGTCAGGGGGCTGGGTGAGGGGTTTGAGTCCAGATGGCCTTTCCCTCTTCCTGATATGAGCTGTGTGTGGTGTGATGTGTAAAAGATACCATCAGTCCCAGATTCTTGCAAGGTCATTCAAAGGGATGCTACCCTGAGAGCTGCTGGGCCATGTTTAAGTGAAAGACAGGATTATAACATCGTCAGCCACTTGCCTGACAGAGATTTGGCTCAGAGAGCTCAGTTGCCTTTTCTAATGCAGGACCTCGAATGGAAAGGGAGGCAGTGGGTCGGAGACCTCCCAGAGGTGGCGGTGGCTTTAACATCCTTTAAATTTGTCTCTTTCTAGGTGTGGTGCAAGGGTGTTGGGATAGGGGCAGGAATGCTGAATTGAACTGAATTTGTCTAGCCACAAATACCAAGGAGATATTGGTGTTTTTCTGAGTCAGGTTCTCAGTCTGTCGTCCAGCTTGGAGTGCAGTGGTATGATCACAGCTCACTTCAACCTCAACCTCTCTGGCTCAAGTGATCCTCCCACCTCAGCTAGGACCACAGGCATGTGCCACAACATGTGGCTAATTACTTTTAAAAATTTTTTGTAGAGGCCGGGTGCGGTGGCACGCGCCTGCAATCTCAGCACTTTGGGAGGCCAAGGGAGGTGGATCACCTGAGGTCAGGAGTTCAAGACCAGCCTGGCCAACATGGTGAAACCCTGTCTCTACTAAAAATACAAAAAAACAAAAAATTAGCTAGGCATGGTGGTGGGTGCCTGTAATCCTAGCTACTTGGGAGGCAAAGGCAGGAGAATTGCTTAAACCTGGGAGGCAGAGGTTGCAATGAGTCGGAATTGTGCCATTGTGCTCCAGTCTGGGTGACAGAGGGAGACTCCATCTCAAAAAAAATTTTTTTTCTTAAGTTTTTTTGTAGAGACAGTCTCCCTGTGTCACCCAGGTTGCTCTCAAATTCCTGGGCTCAAGCAATCTTCCTGCCTTGGCCTCCCAAAGTACTGGGATTGATTTTTTTAAAATCGGCTTTGAGATTAATTAATATACCTTACAATTCATCCAATTAGTGATTTTCAATACAAGCTTGTGCAACTGTGATCACAATAAAATTTTAGAACATTTTATCCCATAAAGGATAATTCCATAGTTACTAGCAGTCAATAGTCAGTCCTCCCTCCCTCCATTCCCCAGCCCTAAGCAATCTCTAATCTGGGTATGCCTATTCTGGACACTTCATGCAAATGGAATTATATAATATGAGGTCTTTTGCGTGCGGCCGTTTTCACCTGGCATAGTGTTTTCAAGGATGGCTCATGTGGCATGCAGCAATTCTTCATTTCTGTTTCTTCCCAAATATTTGTCATGTGAGTATACCACATTTTATTTTCCATTCCTCAGTGAGTTGATGGATGTTTGCATTGTTTCTACTTATTATTTATTTCTTGAGAGGGAGTCTTGCTCTATCACCCAGGCTAGAGTGCAATGGCACGATATTGGCTCACTGCAGCCTCCGCCTCCTGGGTTCAAGAGATTCTCCTGCCTCAGCCTCCCGAGTAGCTGGGACTGCAGGCGTGCACCAACATGCCCAGCTAATTTTTGTATTTTTAGTAGAGACGAGGTTTCGCCATATTGGCCAGGCAGGTCTCGAACTCCTGACCTCAAGTGATCCTCCTATCAGCTTCCCAAAGTGCCTGGATTACAGGCGTGAGCCACCATGCCAGCCGGCCACTTATTATTTATCTTAAAAGTAATGCTGTGAACATTATGTGCAAATTTTTGTGTGGATGTATGACATGTTTTCATTTTGCTTGAGTATATATCTAGGACAGAATTGTTGGTCACAGTGTAACTCTATGTTTCACTTTTGGGGGGACTACCAGACTGTTTTCCTGGGTCTCTGCACCATCGTACATTTCCACCAGCAGTGTATTATGGTTTCATTCTCCCTAGATCCTTGCCAAAATTTGTTACTGTTGATATATTTGATTGTAGGCATCCTAGTGGGTATGAAGGGCTATCTCACTGTGACTTTGCATTTTGGGGTTGGCTAATGGTGCTGAACACCTTCCCATGTGCTGACCGGCCGTTTGTATATCTTTGGAGATATGTCTGTTCAGGCCTTTTGCCTATTTCTGGGTTTTGCTTTTTTTTAATGTGAGAGTTCTTTATATATTCTGGATACAAGTTTCTTATCACATATAGGATTTGCATATATTTTCTTCTTTGGATTGTCTTCTACTTTTTTGTTGGTATCGTTTACAGCACAACATTTTTAATTTTAATGAAGTCTTTATTTACCTTTGGTCACATGTGCTTTTGGTGTCATATATAAGAAATCATTGCCTACTTTAAGGTCACCAAGAGCTGCTACTATTTATTTGTTTATTATACAACTGTTCCTTGCTGAGCAGGACTCTCATAGGCAGTGTGCCCAGAGTTGGTCTATTACTTTTTTCTGTTCTAAGAATGTAAAAGTTTTAGCTCTTATATTCAGGTATATGATCCATTTTGAGTTAATTTTTGTGAGGGAGGGCTCTAACTTTGTTCTGTGAGGTGAAGGTACAACTTTATTGTTTTACATATGGATATCTGATTGTCCTGGTACCATTCATTGAAAAGACTGTTCTTTCCACAGAATTGTCTCATTGAAAATCAAATGACCATAAATGTAACAGTTTAGTTCTGGGCCCTTAGTTCTATTTCATTGATCTGTATATTCTCATACCAGTACCACACTGTCTTTTTTTTTTTTTTTTCCTGAGACAGAGTCTCACTCTGTCGCCCAGGCTGGGGTGCAGTGCCATGATCTCACTGCAACCTCCACCTTCTAGGTTCAAGCGATTCTCCTGCCTCAGCTCCCAGATAGCTAGGACTGTATGTGTACACCACCACACCCGGCTAAGTTTTGTATTTTTAGTAGACATGGGGTTTCACCATGTTGGCCAGGCTGGTCTCAAGTGATCTGCCTGCCTTGGCCTCCCAAAGTGTCTTGATCCCTGGTAGCTGGGTAGTAGGTTTGAAATTAGACGGTGTGAATCCTCCAACTTTGTTGGATTTTTCTCCAAGATGTTTTTGGCAATTCTAGTTTCCTTCATTTCTATATGCATTTTAAGACCAGCTTGTTAATTTATGCTTAAAAAAAACAACTGGGATTTTGGTAGGAGTTGCATTGACTCTGTGGATCAATTTCAGGAGTATTGACACCTTAACAATTATTAAGTCTTCCAATACCTGATCATGGGATGTTTTCCCATTGATTTAGACATTCTTTCATTTCTTTCCACCCTGTAGTTTTAGGTGTACAAATCTCTTACTTTTGTTGAATTTATTAAGTATTTTATTCCTTTGATACAATATAAATGGAAGAATTTTCTTAATTTCATTTTTGGAATGTTTATTGCTAGTGTGTGAAAATATGACTTACTTGGTTTGTTGATCTCGTATCCTGCAACTTTGCTGAATTTGTGTATTTGTTCTAATAGATTTTTCCTGGGTTCCTTAGGATTTTCCGTATGTAAGATCATGTCATGTACAAATGGTGATAGCTTTACTTCTTCCTTCTCGATTGAGGGCTGTTTTGTTGGCCCCCGGCCCCCTCCCACCCCACCAGTTGCTCTGGCTAGAACCTCCAGTGATGTTGAATAGGAGTGGCAAGAGTGCATGCCCTCCCGATCATAGGGGCAAAATATTCAATCTTTCACTATTAAGTCTGATATTAGCAATGGGTCTTTGATAGATGCACTGTATTGGGTTGAGGAAGTTCCCTTCTATTTCTAGTTTTTTATTTTTTGAGATGGAGTCTTACTCTGTCACCCAGGCTGGAGTGCAGTGGTGCGATCTTGGCTCACCACAACCTCTGCCTCTCAGATTCAAGCGATTCTCCTGCCGTATACCCTCCCGAGTAGCTGGGATTACAGGGATGCACCACCACACCTGGTGATTTTTGTATTTTCAGTAGAGACGGGGTTTCTCCATGTTGGTCAGGCTGGTCTAGAACTCCTGGCCTCAGATGATCCTCCCGCTTCGGCCTCCCAAAGTGCTGGGATTACAGGCGTGAGCCATCAAGCCTGTCCTATTTCGAGTTTGTTGAAGGTTTTTATCATGAAAGGGTGTTGAATTTTGTCAGATCGTTTTTCCGCATCTATTGAGATGATCATACATGTTGTATCCTTTGTTTTATTAATATGGTCTATCATAAATGATTTTTTAGATGATGATGATCTTGAGACAGGGTCTCACTTTGTTGCCCAGGCCGGAATGCAGTGGCACCATCTCAGTTCACTGTGGCCTCACTGGTTTCAAGCGATTCTCCTGTCTCAGTGTCCAGAGTAGCCGGAATTACAAGTGTGCACCACCATGCCTGGCTAATTTTTGTATTTTTGTAGAGATGGGGTTTTGCCATGTTGGCCAGGCTGGTCTCGAACTCCTGGTCTCAAGTGATCTGCCTGCCTCGGCCTCCCAAAGTGCTGGAATTACAGGTGCGAGCCACTGCGCCCGGACAGATGATTGTATTACTTTAAAAATACTGTTGTTTAGACTTCCATTAATGGAACGTTTTTCTTTTCAGTGACATAGAGTTTTGAGTAGAGATTTCTTCTGCTTGCAAATTTTCAGTGATCTCGTGAAAATGATTGCTTCACAGTGTATGCTCCAGGAGGGAATACAGGTTTTTTTGTTTGTTTGTTTTTTTAAATGGAGTCTCGCTCTGTCACCAGGCTGTCTCAGCTCACTGCAACTTCCGCCTTCTGGGTTCAAGTGATTCTCCTGCCTGAGCCTCCCGAGTAGCTGGGACCACAGGCGCGCGCCACCACACCCGGCTAATGTTTGTATTTTTAGTAGAGACAGGGTTTCACCATGTTGGCCAGGATGGCCTTGATGCCTTGACCTCGTGATCTGCCTGCCTAGGCCTCCCGAAGTGCTGGGATTACAGGCATGAGCCACGGCGCCCAGCCCTGGGAATACAGTTCTTAACGTGGAGGGCGGGCTGGCTCTTCCTCTCTTTGGGGCAGATCATCTATTGTACTCACTGCTCTGATTTCTTTCTCTAATATTTAAGTAGACGTGACTTGTCATGGTCTGGACATGTGGCTAATTGTACTTGTCTCCTCTGCTCTTCTTTAAAAAGGAGTGATCTCAGATTCTTATTACTGGACGATGTTGGCCTCCTTTGTGAAGAATGCACTGGGAAGGCCCTTCTGTGGAGTTTGATGCCGGGGACTCTGACTTCAGAGCTCCTGCTGATCTTTCCCCCGCGTTACGGGCAAGGACTAGTGATCGCAGCCGTCTCCAGGCGTAAGCTTTGTTATTGTGGGCTAAGGGGCAGCAGCTGAGCAACCATCTCAAGGCATTCCGCTGTCCCCTGGGCCTGTCTCTGCTTGTCACCGTCTCCTCCTGCCCTCCTTCCCCTCCCTCTCCTCTTGCCCATTTCCCTTCTTTCTTCCCATGTCCTTTTACGGTTTCCTCCTTTCCGCCCCCATTCCTTTCTCCTGACCCCTCCCCGACTCCCACTCGCTCTCTGCCCCCTCTTCTTTCCCTCCTCCTGGTTCCTTTGCCTTTTCTCATCTGAGCTCCTCCTCCTGACCCCTACCCTCCCTCTGTCCCTTTATCTCGGGAACCCTTTGTCCTTGGGACCCCTCCACCCCATCCCAGCCCTGTGAGCAGACCTCTCTGGCTTCTGGTGGACGCTGTCTCGGGCTTTCCGCCCGGGTGTTTTTCTCCAGCTCCAGACCCTGTGTCTTGTTTTCTCCGTGGAGCTGGGGAGCAAAGGGGATGCCGGTTCTCATGGTGTCCGGCAGGCCCGGTCTGCAGGGTTTGGCCGTGTCTGAGCCAGTCCCTGGCTTTGTTTCTCGGTATCCCTGATTGATTCTCCCAGTGGCCTGTTAGGTTGACAGGACCACCCCTCCCCCGCCACCCCAGCTCCTCAGCGCGAACACAGGTTGGAAACAGGACCATGCTTTGGTCTCGAGCACTGGATTACTTGGCAGACCGCCTTCTGTACCTTTTAGTTGGTGGGAGGCCAACTGTTTTTTTTTCTTTTTAACTAATTTTAAATTTATTATGAATAGTTATTCCTGTGGTCAAGTTTATCATTTTGAAAATGGGAACTCGTGTCTGCCGTCTGCTGGTGGCCCCCAGGCCTGGGTAGGAGCCCAGCTCCAGGTGACCCAAGATATCAAAGGCACTGGATTGTTTGATTTTGGATCTTAAAACTGATTTTGGAATTTTAAATCCAGTTTTCAGTTATGCCGCAGTGTCCAGTCTGTCCGTTTCATCCCAATCTGCTTTTCATTTTATTTATTTTTCGAAACAGGGTCTCGCTCTGTCGCCCAGGCTGGAGTGCAGTGGCACGATCATGGCTCACTGTAACCTCTGCCTCTCAAGCAGTCCTCCCATCTCAGCCCCCCTAGTAGCTGGGACCACAGGTCACACCGCCACGGCTGACTGATTTTTTATTCTTGCTAGAGACAGGGTTTCACATGTTGCCTGGGCTGGCCTCCGGCACCTGAGCTCAAGAGATCCACCTTCCTTGGCCTCCCAAAGTGCTGGGGTTACAGACATGAGCCGCTGTGCCCAGCCCATTTTATTTTCCCGAAGGCCGTTTGAATTTGGGTTGTGTTAATGGAAGGAGTTTTCTCTGTTTAGGGGGCAGCTTTCCTGGAAAGTAGCCGGTGAGTCGGATTTGCAGAGGTTGGGCTCTGGAGCCAGAAGACCCAAGTTCAAGGATGTCTGTGCCACGTGCTGGCCGTGTGGCTGTTTCTTGAGCTCCCTGGTACGGCTGATGTGGGTGCCTCCTCCATCTGCGTGGGGAGAAGGGGAGGTGCTCCAGGTTAAATGCTTATTAATAAATGGTTTATTTTTTACTAAGATTTCATGGAACACATCAAGCAGTGACACAGTGCTACAGGTTAAATGCTTATTAATAAATGGTCTATTTTTTAGTAAGAAGATTTCATAGAAAAGATCAAGCACTGACACAGCCACGAGTCTGCTGCCGGTTTTCTCTATTTTCTTTCCTGTGCTCTGGTTTCTCACTTGAATTAAACGATTTCTCTAGATGTTTATGTTACTTTAGTTCTGGAAGCTAGAGCTACAAAACCAGTGTACTTAACACAATAAAATCTTTGGCTGGGCACGATGGTTCACCCCTATAATCCTAGCGCTTTGGGAGGCTGAGGCAGGCAGATCACCTGAGGTCAGGAGTTTGAGACCAGCCCAGCCAACATGTGAAACGCCGTCTCTACTAAAAAGTACAAAATCAGTCAGGCGCGGTGGCACGTGCCTGTCTTCCCAGCCACTCTGGAGGCTGAGGCAGGAGAATCGCTTGAATCCAGGAGGCGGAGGTTGCAGTGAGCCGAGATCGCACCACTGTACTCCAGCCTGGGCAACGAGAATGAAACTCTGTCGCAAAAAAGAGAAAAGAAAAGAAAATCTTTGCCAGCTGATGCTTTTTCCCCTAATCAGGAAATTGGATGTAGCAATTTTGAAATGTGGTGATTAAAATTGTTCAAAGGAGAAATCTATGCTCTTGAGTATGGATTTCATAGTGCGTTACTTCTCTACAGATAGGTGCTTTGCTTTCTTTTAAACCTATTTAGAAGCTGGACTCATGGCTTCTGTTAAGGGAAACCTACTGGTGGGAACTGTTGGAGGGTAAAAATTTTGAAGGGAGGCCGGGCGCAGTGGCTCATGCCTGTAATCCCAGCACTTTGGGAGGCCGAGGCGGGTGGATCATGAGGTCAAGAGATCGAGACCATTGCTGGTCAACAAGGTGAAACCCCGTCTCTACTAAAAATACAAAAATTAGCTGGGCATGGTGGCACGCGCCTGTAATCCCAGCTACTCGGGAGGCTGAGGCAGGAGAATTGCCTGAACCCAGGAGGCGGAGGTTGCGGTGAGCCGAGATCCCGCCATTGTACTCCAGCCTGGGTAACAACAGCGAAACTCTGTCTCAAAAAAAAAAAATTGAAGGGGAATCACATTGTTATTCATTTAAATATAAACCAGGCTGGGCGTGGTGGCTCATGCCTGTAATCCCAGCACTCTGGGAGGCCAGTGCAGGTGGATCACCTGAGGTCAGGAGTTTGAGACTAACCTGGCCAACATGGTGAAACCCCGTCTCTACTAAAAATACAAAAATTAGCCAGGCCTGGTGGCACGTGCCTATAATTCCAGCTACTAGGGAGGCTGAGGCAGAAGAATCGCTTGAGCCCGGGAGGCAGAGGTTGCAGTGAGCCCAGAGAGTGCCGCTGCACTCCAGCCTGGGAGTCAGAGCAAGACTCTGTCTCAAAAAAACTCAAAAACCATCATAAACCCAGTGTTCTCTGTGAGGTGCTGGGAAAACGCCCTTTGCCTGCTGCTGATGCTTCAGGTGTGGCTGCTGAGCACACCTGGTATGGACTTCAGAGATATGGGAGTAGGGGGGCATTTGCTGCACTTGAATTTACGCCTGTGGCTGGGTCCCAGGACCCAGGCTCACCATTCGGAGACTGTGAGTCTAGTTCTTACCCTGGCAGCAGTTACTCTGATTCTGAGGCAGTGCTGTCTGGCTGCCATCCTTCCCCAAGACTCCTCCGGGAATGGTTGTAGACACCAGGCTGCTGTGGTTAGTAGGCTGAGACACTTTATAATGTGCTTTGTTCAGAGGGACCCAGTTCCCAATCAGGCCTCTACTCCAGGGCCATTGCTGGAATTGCTTACTGGCGTATATAGACAGTTTGAAAAATCTGAGTTTTTTTGCTTATATGGACTTTGGATAATTGAGCGATTCAGTATGTTATATGGGGGGAGTCCCTGTGCCTACACATCTCTGAGACTGCAGAGAATGACCCTCTAAGCCAGTAATGTGCATTCGGGGCCAGTGGTCCCCACACCAAATGGCAACCAGATCAAAACTGGAGACTTACTTGGGTAGCAGATAACCAAATTTGGAACCAGAAGCTTTGCTTCCTTGACAATCACGATTTTCACTGAGCAACTTTTACAATTTTATATCTTCGTGTCGATTTAAAACTTGAGTAGAGCACATTTGAAAAAAAAAAAAAAAAAGACCACACATAATTTTTACAGCATTCAGGAGCTCCTGGGAGACCCTCAGGAGCCCATAGCCTGGGAGAGGCTGGAATAGGGACCCCGTCTCTACGGCAGGGTGGAGCTGGAGGAATGAGGGTTTCTGTGCGTTTTGGTGGCCCTCTGGCCATCGCGCCTGACTGCCTGGACTTTCCCTCTGGATGGATTTATTGGCTCATCTAACAAGCCAGAGGATAAATGAGCTGGTGCCTAGAATTCCCACTGCTGGGAAGATGAAATTAAGAGAATGTCTACAGAGTGCTTGGAGCCCTTCTGAAGGAAGATTAATCACTGGGTTTACCATTAAGTCTGATGTGTAAGGCCCAGTGTCTGCTAGAATTTATGTAACTTGTTTTGGGTTGCAGAAATGTAAACTTTTCTCCCTAAGACTAACTCCCCATCATAAACCCCTAAGCACTAATGGTGCTAGTTGAGTACTTCTCGCTTCCTTTTCAATATGTGCATGTTTTTTGTTTATTGATTCTGGATTCATGAGCTTTGGTATTTATTTCCGGGGTGCCTTGTAATAACTTTATTTTTTTTTTAAATTAGGATGGCCTCAATTTCATTTCATTTTTAAGGGGTTCTGGAAACTGATTAAAATGGAAGATACTCGTAGGCATACCCTACCTGATTTAGGATAACATTTTAATATTTAAATTCATTCATTAAGTTAAACATGGCCGTGGCCAAGGTATTAGCTTGTGCTTTTTAAAAGGTAAAGGTCTTCTAAAATGCATAATTATTATGTACCTGAATTGTCTTCATATGTTTAATGGAGGCAGAGAATACTCTCACAAAAGCTGATCTTTTGTTTTTTTCTCTGTCGCCTAGGCTGGAGTGCAGTGGCACAATCATAGCTCACTGCTGCCTTGAACTCCTGGGCTCAAGTGATCCTCCCGCCCCAGCCTCCCAAGAAGCTGGGACTACAGGTATGTGCCACTGTGCCTGGCTGATTTTTTTTTTTAACTTTTTGTAGAGATGGGGTCTTCTTTGTTTCCCAGACTGGTCTTGAACTCCTGGCTAAAGCCAGATTCTTAAAAGCCAGATTCCTGCTTAGCCTCTCAGTGTTGGGGTCACAGACATGAGCCACCACACCTGGCCATGAAAGCTGGTCTTTTAGCAGATCTGAGAAGTCGACAGATGGACTTATTTAGGATTTACCTTTTCTCATTTCTGTCCCATACTTCTAGGTTTGGCATTAATTAGGTAAAGCCAGGACAAAAGAAGGAAGATGGAAACTCTGGCACCCATGGGTGTGAAAAATTAGCCCATGGACAGCTATAGTTGACTTTCATGTAAAATAATGACTATTTTTGTGTTCCAACCAATTTTGAAGGTTCTAATTATGTAGGAAAGAGATGAAAGTAAGAAGCCATCCCAACTCATGCTACAAAGAAATACTTAATGTTGGTAACAGGGAGCATCTTGCCAGAGAGTCTTCTGTGTGTGTGACGTCTGCCTGACTTTATCTTTACATGATTCATCTTCATCACGGCAATCATACGCACATAGCTTTTTAAAAAGCACTCCCCCCCCCTTTTTTGGGTAAAATCACATGCAGATACAGAAAGCCACACAAAACAGTAATAGGTGGTGAATTATAAGATAAGTCCTCCTGTCATAAACATCCAGGTCAGAAAATAGAACTTTGCCAGCTTCCCTAGAAGCTCCTCTCTCCCCGCTGCCAAGAGTAACTGCTGTCTTTTCATCACAATCGCTAGGCACATAAGATTTTACTGTTCTTAGGAGCTGGGTGTGTATGTCGTCTTTTTAAATCTGCAGATCCCCCCCGCCATGTGATTTTTTCTTACATTTTATCTCCCGATGGACAGGCTGTGGGACCTGCAGAGTTTACCGTGGGTCTGAAATTACTTTTGTGCAAAGTCATAGTTCAGGTCGACATGGCTCTCAGTCCAGTGTATTTCCTGCTAATTCCATGTACGTGGTTTTTAAAAAGTCAAAAAGGACTCCAAGGTCCGTTAGAACCACTGTGAATTCCATTCTGTGTTCCACCTGCTCCGCCGTTAGTCTGGTCCCTGAAAAGTCACTGTTTCTAACTTGTAGCTTTTTCTTTTTCTTCTGATATTTGCCTCTATGGTTCCCCTTTTTTTTTTTGAGACAGGGTCTTGTCTGTCGCGCAGGCTGGAGTGCAGTGGTGTGATCTCGGCTCACTGCAACCTCCGCCCCCTGGGCTCAAGGGATCCTCCCATCTCAGCTTCCTGAGTAGCTGGGACCACAGGCACACATTACCACACCTCACAACAATTCTTGTATTTTTGTATTTTTAGTAGAGATGGGGTTTCACCATATTGCCCAGGCTGGTCTTGAACTCATGAGCTCAAAGCAATCAATTTGCCTCAGCCTCCCACAGTGCTGGGATTACAGATGTGAGCCACCACGTCTGGCCTGCCTCTGTAGTTCTAAATAATATCCTTCTGCATGGGGCATTATTATTTTTATTTTTTGAGAGGGGTGTCAGTCTGTTGCCCAGATTGGAGTGCAGTCTCAGCTTACTGCAGTCTCAACCTCTTGGCCTCAAGCAATCCTCCTGCATCAGCCTTCTGAGTAGCTGGCACTACAGATGCCCACTACCATGCCCAGCTCTTTTTGTTTGTTTGTTTTTAGTAGAAATGGCGTTTAACCATGTTGCCCAGGCTGGTCTTTAACTACTGGGCTCAAGCAATCCATCCATGGCCTCGCAGGCATGAGCCACTGCACCTGCCAGGGATGTTATTTTTGTTCTGCTCTTATGCTTGAGTGCTAGTTGGAATGGGTGTGGAATTCTAGGTTGAAATAATTTTGCCTCCAAGTTCTTTTAACCTCCTGTGTTGTTGAGAAGTCTTTTATCATCTTGGTTCCTGTTCATTTTTATGTCATTCATTTTTTTTCTCTCAAAGTTTTTAGAAATATCTAAATTTGGGGGTGCTGGGTGGGACTTTAAAAATTTCTTCTGCCAGGCACTCAGTGGGCTCCTTCCGTCTATTTTTTAAAAATAATTAATTATTTATTTAGTTATTATTTTTTCCATCACTCGTTTCTTAGCATGAACCTTTCGATCTAGAAGTTTATGTGCTTTATTTCTGGGAAAGTTTCTTGTATCATTTCTTTGATAATTTCTCCTCTCATTCTCCCTCTCTCTTCTCATTCTGGAGCTCCTCTGGGACTGATCCTGTTTTTCTTCATTCTCTAGTCTTAATTTTCTTTCTTTTATTTTCTTGGATATTTCCTCAGTTTTATCCTTAGTCCTTTTATTTTTCTTATTTCTACTATTAATTCTTTAATTTTCCAAAGCTTTCTCTATAACTTCCAAAAGCCCCTCCTGACTTTTTGGAATCAGTATCCTAGTCTTATTTTCTGGATACAGTGCCTTCTCTCTCTGAAGGCACTGATGATGAATTCTGGAAGTTTTCTTCTGGTCTCTGCATTGTCTCTGTTTCCTGGCTTCCTTTTCTCTGTTTGCTTTGGTGTCTGTCTGCAAGTTAGAGGCTCTCCTTGGGCGTCCGGTGGCCTCTGTTGAGGCAGCTGGCCGGAGCTCTGTGCAGAGCGGGGCGTGTTGTCTTATGGGCGATAAGACACCACCTTTTTCACCAGGAACTCTTTGGGTATTGGTCGTTTTGTCCCTTGGACTGATTGGTTTGCCCAGAGGGGAGCCCTCTAGTCCCTGCCTGGCTGATGGTGCTTCGTCAGTGGAGGGGGGGAAGGGAACTGAGGGTGGGGAGGTGTGAGGGTGGGGGTCTCGTACTGCTACGTGTATAGACTTATAGTCCATTCTCGGTCCTACCTTCATCTGTGCTCGGTGTTCCAGAACCCAAGCTTCTGTGTTCACCTTCTCTGATCAGTTTCTGCTGGAGTGCAGAAGGGATGTTGCCTGTGTGATCAGGAGGGTGAGGCCCTTCAGGAGCTGGGGAGGTATCAGTGCTCATTTCTATGAACTTTGGGCCAGTCCTCCTGCTTTTAACTATAAGCCCGACTCCCCTTCACTGCCCTCCAGAGCCCAGGCCCTGCAAGCCCAGAGCCCCGTTGACGTCACTGCTTTTCCCTGGGCCCCTGCAGGCAATCCTGGCCTCGTCCCACCGAGGCAGTTAGGCTTTGTCTGGCTGGTTTTTCATCTTCCAAAAATCTGTCAAAAATTTTCATCCTCTCTTCTGTTTTCTTTGTATTCGTGGGTTTATTATATCTTTTTAAATTTTTATTCTTTGAGACAGGCTTGCTCTGTTGCCAGGCTGGAGTGCAGTGGTGTACTCTCGGCTCACCGCAACCTCCGCCTCCTGAGTTCAAGCGATTCTCCTGCCTCAGCCTCCCGAGTAGCTGGGACTACAGGCACGCACCACCATGCCGGGCTAATTTTTGTATTTTTAGTAGAGATAGAGTTTCACCATGTTGGCCAGGATGGTCTCGATCTCCTGACCTCATGATCCACCTGCGTCAGCCTCCCAAAGTGCTGGGATTACAGGTGTGAGTCACCGTGCCTGGCCTTATTTTTATTTTTAAGGTTGGAGTGCAGTGGGGCTATCTCGGCTGTCTGCAACCCCCGCCTCCTGGGTTCAAGTGCTTCTCTTCCCTCAGCCTCCCGAGTAGCTGGGATTACAGGCATGTGCCAACACACCCCGCTAACTTTTGTATTTTTAGTAGAGGCAGGGTTTCTCCCTCTTGGCCAGGAGGGTCACTATTACATATTTTAAAAACCTCCTTTATGGTCACTTTTATAGGAATTAAGGAAATAGAGTCGGAGGTCCTCTGGTTGACTTTCTTATTTTGAAGGAAAATTTTTATTATATGTGGAAGAGCTCATATTATACATTTGATTCTTAAAAATTTTAAATTTTATTATTTTTTATAAAACAACGGGGTCTTACCATGCTTCCCAGGCTGGTCTTGAACTCCTGGGCATGAGCAGTCTGCCTGCCTTGGCCTCCCCAAGCGCTGGGGTTACAGGCATGGGCCACTGCGCCTGGCATTCATTTAATTTTTAATCCAGCTTCATGGCAACTTTTGTGGCCTTTGTCTTTTCCAGGTGGGCCGTGCAGACCTTGGGTTTGGGGCCCAGGCACTGCCTCCGCAGCACGGCAGCTGCCATCGTGTCGGTCATTGTTTAGATCCTGAGAGCGTTCACCAGCCTAGCCGGAGAGAGCTCTTAGTGGTGGGAATTAATCAGCGAAGGTGAGGGTGGTGCCCATCTTTCTGTGGCGTTTCCTTTGATAATTCAGCGCGGACCCTCCCTTCTATGCCCAAAGGAGGGAGGAAGACCCCAGCCTAGTGGGGCCCGGCGTTCTTGCTTTCTGCGCAGGTGGGATGGTGTCAGCCCCGTGGGAAGATCAGCTTGCTCTTCGCCCGGGCCTGCCTGGCCCAACATCTGCAGCTGCTTTTCTTGCTTTGGCTCCCAATTCCACTCATGGAGCAGCCTGAGCAGCCGGTGGCTTCTCCACGGCCCCTGACCCGAGTGGACTGGCCTTCAAAGACTCGAAGGAGACGGCTAGCCCTTTGCCACCAGCACTTGAATGAGCCATTCTGAGAAAGAGGCCGTGGAGCATTCTGAGTGACCGGGAGACCGAGACACACGATGGAGGTCTGGCTGCCTCGTGCCCAGTTCCCAGAACACAGTCCCGGTGGCCGTCCGGGTGCGTGTGGCTGAGATTTTCCTTCTTAAGCTTCTTCCCCTCTGAGCCCTGTCTTCTCTGCTACCCAGTGACGTGACTCTGCGAAGCCACCCTGTGCCCTTGTGATACGATAGCTTAGCATGCCGGCAGCATTTGAATGACTCGGTCTGCAGACGCTGTCAGACACAAGGGGTAATCCGTGAAGTCCAAACTCATGAAGATGGAAAGATGGTGATACATTAAAGAAACTCCACCTGGGCGGCTCTGCAGGGGACCAGGCGCCGGGCCTGTGCGGAAGAGGCCGTCGCGTCAGGTCTTGGGGCTTATGTGGCTTCACGTTGCTTGCTCTCTCAGCCGCAGCCCTCAGTGCGGTCCCCAGCCCATGTCCTCAGCGTCCCTGGGAGCTTGTCAGAAATGCAAATTCTCGGGCCTCACTTCAGACCTCAGAATCTCAGGCAGGGGCCCTGCAGTCCGTTGTAACAAGCCCCTCAGGAGGCTGTGCTGCCCCTCGCGGGTTTGCGTGACCCTGTAGACTGGCGTGGCAGGCCCTGCTGGGTTTGGGGGTGGCCCCCACATAGCCTAGAAGGAGGGAACAGCAGCCTCCTCTGAGGCTTCCAGAGGGAAATAACCCTCCAGCGTTAGGCTCCTTGTGCTGTTGTTGAGCGGATTCAGCCTTTGATTTGGGAAAGTAGCCAGTCTTGAAGGAAAAAAATAACTCGGGTGCCTGCGTCATGTGGAGATGGAACTGGGTCTGCGTGTGGATGCCAGCGTTAACAGCTGGCGCGGGGGGTTTCCTTCGGACCTTGATTCTGGGTGCACGCAGGATGTGCATTTAACCCAGCTGGGCTCCCATTGTGTGCGATATTGTGCCCTCCCCCATTATGCAAGGGTCCCTGACACCACAGCGTTAAGGCCTGGGGTGCTGAGGTCCCCAGGATGTGAGTGGCTGTCAGAGGAAGTCATTTTCCCAAGGCCTGTGGAGCTGCTGGTGCTCCTGGCACATTTCAGACCTCCGTTAGGGGCAGCCAGGGAGCCGACCGTGCTGAGGTCCCCAGGATGTGAGTGGCTGTCAGAGGAAGTCATTTTCCCAAGGCCTGTGGAGCTGCTGGTGCTCCTGGCACATTTCAGACCTCCGTTAGGGGCAGCCAGGGAGCCGACCGGTGCTGAGGTCCCCAGGATGTGAGTGGCTGTCAGAGGAAGTCATTTTCCCAAGGCCTGTGGAGCTGCTGGTGTTCCTGGCACATTTCAGACCTCCGTTAGGGGCAGCCAGGGAGCCGACCGGCTGGGCTCCTCCATTGCCCTTCAGATTCCCTGACTCTGCAGGCCGGCTGAATGCTGCCTTTGCATGTGCTGCCTGGACTGAAGCTGTCTGATTCTTTCCCCCTGAACAATGGCTGTTTTTATGAGATCTTGCCTCTCCCGGGCAGTGGCCTGCACAGAGAAGTCTTTTCTTTCCCGTTTGTGTAAGCTAGTGGACCTTATGGACTCTGTCTGGCTGACTTTTCTCTAATGTTTACAGTTCGTATAGTGTGATAGCCGAGCTCTTTTTTGTGTGTGAAGAAAAGGAAAAGGTGGATGATGGACCTCCTCCCCCTCCCTGCCTCCAGAAAAAAAGGCACTCAGTGGAAGAGAAAAGACTGCCATCCCATTCAGAAGTGGGGGGCTGGGGGATGGCAGAGGGGGAGGGTAAAAGAGGCCCTTAGGGCAGTAACTGTTCTGGGGATGGGGCGGGGAGTCCCCCCTCTTGGGGGAGCTGGGGACACTGTCTAGGGCCCCATTCTGTGGTATGGGCTCCTTTCCTCCCGGACCCTGGTGAAGGCTGGAGAAATCGGTATTACAGAAGCCACTGCCTCCTCACCCTGCCCCCAGGATCTAGGCCCAGAGGAGTGGGCAAAGACTGGTTGGCACCCACCCCCAGGGCCTGCCTGAGCCAAGTCCACACTGCCCCTGCCTGACCCGGGCTGGTCAGGGAGAGTAGGCCTGAGCTGTGACAAAGATACTTGGATGCACAGAGGCCTCTTCTGAGTTTAACTGAGATTTCTCTAAGCGCTCTGCCTCCCCCTGAATCTTCCCTGTTCCCTGAGACCGGCATCGTGGTGTGAGCACGGTTAGTGAGCACCTGCTAATGTTACACTGGGGTGTCGAGGATTCAGGATGGACAGCAACCTGTGCTTGGTAAGCAAGCTAACATTTGAGTGTGTGCACCTATGGCAGTGATTTATTCAGGTAAATAATGAAAACCATTAGTAATCACAGCTACCACCATTTATTCAGGTAAATAATGAATTATTCAGGGCTCCTTATGTGCCAAGTACTGTGCTAAGCATTTTGTCAACATGATCAAGAAATACCTGTGAAGTGAATGACCTCCTTCAAAGCCCCCTTGGCTGGACAGCCAGGCCTGGCTGGTCTTGTGATCCAGCTGTTGGTAAAAGAGCAGAAGGCTGTCCTTCCCCAGCCTGGCGAGGAGAGGCAGGAAGAGGCAGGTGGAGGGTGTAGCCTGAGAGCCTTGCAAGCCAGAATCAGGAGCTTGGGTTCTTTTTTAAATTTATTTATTGTACTGTAGGTGCATGGTATATCTGCGATTTCTCCCCATGTTATCCCTCCCCGCCTCCCCACCCA
Source organism: Callithrix jacchus (assembly GCF_049354715.1). Classification (NCBI taxonomy): domain Eukaryota; kingdom Metazoa; phylum Chordata; class Mammalia; order Primates; family Cebidae; genus Callithrix; species Callithrix jacchus. The sequence goes on from NC_133518.1 coordinate 79,808,288, forward strand.
CCACTGTCTCTCCTCTACCCCCCTCAGCTGCCCCTAATGCATGATGCTCCCCTCCCTGAGTCCATGTGTTCTCGTTGTTCAACACCCACCTATGAGTGAGAACATGTGGTGTTTGGTTTTCTGTTCTTGTGTCAGTTTGCTGAGAATGATGGTTTCCGGATTCATCCAAGTCTCTGCAAAGGACATGAATTCATCGTTTTTTATGGCTGCATAGTATTCCATGGTGTATATGTGCCGCGTTTTCCTTGTCCAGTCTATCATTGATGGGCATTTGGTGGTCATTAGGGAAATGCAAATCAAAACCACACTGAGATACCATCTCACGCCAGTTAGAATGGCGATCATTAAAAAATCTGGAGACAACAGATGCTGGAGAGGATGTGGAGAAATAGGAACACTCTTACACTGCTGGTGGGAGTGTAAATTAGTTCAACCATTGTGGAAGACGGTGTGGTGATTCCTCAAGGACCTAGAAATAGAAATTCAATTTGACCCACCAATCCCATTAGAACTATAAATCATTCTACTATAAAGACACATGCACACGTATGTTCATTGCAGCCCTGTGTACCATAGCAAGGAGCTTGGGTTTTATTTAGCCATGTTGGGAAGCCATGGGTATTTAAGTAGGAGAATCAGAAAGCACTCACCGCAGGTCACCTCACCAGTGAGTCAGTTGTACAGCCAGACCAAGAACCAGGGACTTCACACTCCTCTGTGGCCTGGTGCCTGGAAGAAGCAGCATTTATTCCATTGGAAGGCTCATTGTTTTCCGTAAAAACAGCCTTCTGCTCTTTGACCACCATCATACTCGTTCCCAGCATGGTAGAAATATTTTGAAGATACTGTATGTATGGTGGAAATTGTATGTATGGTGGAAAGTGGAAAGAACTTTCTCATTCACCGAAGCAAGTATAACTAAGTCATGGAAAGGCACATCATTTTTCATTTTACAGACTGGCCACTGCCGTGATTATCTCTGAACTTTTGTGAGTAATACATAGGCTGTGTATGCCCAAAGCCACAGCCTTAATTTTAAAAAAATTTTAGAAACGATTATACAGCAAACTAGTTTTTCTTTTTTGAGACCATCACCCAGGCTGGAGTACAGTGGTGCTGTCTTGGCTCACTGCAACCTCCATCTCCCAGGTTCAGGAAATTCTCGTGTCTCAGCCTCCATAGTAGCTGGATGAACAGATATGTGCCACCACATCCAGCTAATTGTATTTTTACTAGAGACAAGGTTTCCCTATGTTGGCCAGGCTGGTCTCAAACTCCTGACCTCAAGTGATCTGTCCACCTGGGCCTCCCAAGGTGCTGGGATTACAAGAGTGAGCCACTGTACCCGGCCTGAATTTTAACACATGTATAGAGTCATGTAACCACCACAAGAATACAAAATAGTTCTAACACCCCAAAGAAACTGCTGTGAAACTCTCTCTTTATGAAACTCTCTTCCATAGACTTTTTAAAAAGCTTTGTTAAAATAACAGCTTTACTGAGATATAATTAACGTACCATTCAGTTGACACATCTAGAGTGTGGAATTCAGTGGTCGTCAGAGTTGTGCGGTGTCACCACAGCAAATCTCATTTCATTTTGTTTTTTGAGACAGGGTCTCGCGCTGTTGCCCAAGCTGGAGTGCAGTGGTGTGATCATGGCTCACTGCAGCCTTGACGTCCTGGGTGCAAGCAGTCCTTCCATATCAGCTTCCTGAGCAGCTGAGATCACCGGCATGTGCCGCCATGCCCGGCTAGTTTTTTAGTGTTTTGTAAAGGTGGATTCTCCCTATGTTGCCCAGGCTGGTCTTGATCTCCTGGCCTCAAGCGATCCTCCTTCCTCAGCCTGCTAATGTGCTGAGATTTTAGATGTAAGCCACCACGCCCAGTCATCCACAATACACTTTAGAAAACTTTCCTCACCCCCAAAAGAAGCCCCATGTACATTAGCAGTTACTCCCCACTTCCCCCAATCCTCCAGCCCAGGCAACTACTAACCTACTTTATGTTTGCTGTACCGTTCCCTTCTGGACACTTGTGTCAATGGAAGCATACGATACGTAGTCCTCTGTGGCTGGCTCCTTTCACTCAGCATAATGTTTTCAGGGTTTGCCCACCATGTAGTAGGTATCAGTACTCCATTCCTTTTTATTGCTGTATAATATTTCATTGCATGTATTTTTCATATTTGGTCACCCATTCATTAGCTGGTGAACTTTTGGATTATTTCCACTTTTTGGCTATTGTGGATAGGATTGCCGTGAACATTCGTGGACTCTTTTACTGTGGACATTTGTTTTCATTTCTTCACGTTGATACCTGCAAGAAGAATTGCTAGATGATGTGGTAACTCTGTTTTTACATTTTGAGGAATTGCCAGACTGTTTTCCAAAGCGGCTGTGCTGTTTTGTATTCCCGCCGGCAGTTTGCACACGTCCTCACCAGCGCTTGTGGGTTTCTCTCTTTTTGATTGTCGACACCCTTGTGGGTACGAAGTGGCATCTCGCTGCGGTTTTGATTTGCATTTCCCTGATGGTTAATGATGTTGAGCATTTTTTTATTGGCTTGTTGACTTTTGAAATTATTATTGAAATAATTCTTGGGTAACAGACATTGAAAATATTTCAAAATAAATGGAAATATTTTATATAATTGATTAAAAAGTTTTTTGAGCAACTAGATTAACTGCTTATTAAATAGATTATTTTACCCCGGTGAGTTATTAGAAATTTTGAAATTAAAAACATTCTTTTGTTTTGTTCACTCAGAAATCTGGAAAAAAGGTAAAAAATCTCGCTTTTTAATACTATCCCGAGCGCAGCATGAATGTATGCCTTTTTCTTACATGAATGTCTTAGCCTTTAAGTGTGCGTCATGTGAGGATACAATACTGAGTGCTTCATATTTTTGAATTCACAGTCCTCACTTTTTCCTGGCCCTGATTATAATAATAGGTGATTCTGCATCCTTCTTTATACCTTCAGGTCGGCATTTCTATTTCCAGTGTTAAAGTTTTAAAAATAAAAATCTTGTGTCAGAGACAGAGTGAAGTAGCAGAATCGTCTCAGGGAGAGACCCGGTTTTCCGTGGACGTGAACCAGCCTGTGACCTGAGCTGTGCACAGCTGCTAGGAATAGAACAGGGGCTGGTGAAGGGCACCTTCTGCCAGTCTGGCTGATGCAGAAAGAGCAGCCTCCTGGCTGGCAGCGGTCCTGCAGACGGGAAGTAGGGCAGCGGCGCATTTTAAGGAGCAGTCATTAAAAGCACTCCAAATTCGTCTCGGCTGTTTAGACCACCTGGCTGTCCAGTGTTACTTTGGATACCAAGGAAAATGGAATATTGTTATGTGAATATGGATGGACCATGAGCTCCTGGAGGGCTGGGATCCAGTTTTGTGCAGCTGTTTTCTCCACCAAGACTGACAGGAGGCCTATGGTGCTGCTTTTGGAAGAAAGGGAGGGAGGGAGGAGAGAGGAGGGAGGAGGGAGGGAGGAGGGAGGGGAGGAAGGGAAGGAGGGAAGGAAGGAAAGGGAGGAAGGGAGGAGGGAGGAGGGAGGAGGGAAGAAGGGATGAGGGAAGGAGGGATGAGGGAGGGAGGAGGGAAGAAGGGATGAGGGAAGGAGGGATGAGGGAAGGAGGAGGGAGGGAGGGAGGAGGAAAAAAGGGATGAGGAAGGGAGGAGGGAGGGAAGGAGAAGAGAGAGGGAGGAGGGAGGAGGGAGGGAAGGAAGGAAAGGAAGGAAAGGAGGGAGGAGGAAGGAGGGAAGGAAGGAGGAGGGAAGAAGGGCTGAGGGAGGGAGGAGGGAGGGAAGGAGAGGAGGGAGGGAGGAGGGAGGGAGGGAAGGAAGGGAGGAAGGAGGGATGAGGAAGGAGGGGAGGAAGGAAGAAGGGCTGAGGGAGGGAGGGAGGGAAGGGAGGGTAGGTGGGTAAATGATGGGAAAAACAGAAATTGCCAGTTCTCATCCATCTCTGCCACACTTCCTTCCTTCCTAACAGAGTCCAGATTTCATTCTATTCTTAAGTCTCCTTTGCAGCATGCTGGATGGGGGTTGAGGAGGTGTCAGGTGGGTATTGATTGGCCTGTTCCCTCTGCTATAGTTTTGACTGGGCCCAGTGGGATCAGAACAAGCCGGCTGCAGCCTCCCGGGGAGGGTCTTGTCATGTTTTACGGGCGATGCTGTATCTGCTGCCCTCATCTTGTGATCTGAGGAGAACCTGCTGGAAGGCGAGCACTGACCTGCTGTGTGTGGCCAGGCAGAAAGGGAGTGGAAGAACTCAGGTTCTGGGCTTGGCTCCCTCTCACCTGCATCTCGGGGAGGCCACATGTCGCTCCTCCCTCAAGTGTCCTGTGCCCTGGAGAACTCACCCTGGTTCACCTCACACATGGCCCACACCATGTTCCTCAATTTGTGCTTTTATTCTTATGTATTTGAAGAAACCAGAAAATTCAACCAACTGAAAGGCGTTTTCATTTTAAATGCCAGTAAAGCTGAACGTGCCCTTCAGGGAGCTTCCTGGTAGAGCTGAGCTCAGGCATCACTTCCTCCTTCACTCCTTCCCACACTTGCCCTTTGTCCCCTGGTCGGGTTATTTCTGCCACCGTTGAGTTCTCCTGGCCTGGCTGCTGCCTCTCCTACTGCTCTGCCACAGTGGGCATTCCGTTGAGAAGTCAGACCTGTGGCCGCTTTGGGTAAAATCCTCCTTGGAGCCTCTTCTTTCAAATATAGGTAATCCTCATGCGTCCTGGCAGCTGTGGCGATTGATGAAGATAAGGTCTGTTTCTGAGTATGCTTTTGCCCTTAAATTTCATTTTATCATGTTCATCTTTATTATAATAACCGAGGACTGGAGGGAGCCTTTATTTTGATTAATTTTTTTTTTTTACAAAGAGCGCTTTATTAGGCAGAGAGAGGAGAGCCTTTAAAGTCAGCCTGTCCGGGCTCCTGGCCGACGCAGGGATCTCCCTTTCGTGTCTGCCGTGGTCTTGCCCCTCATTTGGTGGCCCATTTGAATCGTTGCTCTGAACTCCCATCCCCACATGCAACAGATCGTAAGATACACCGTTGCTTTATGTACCTCTAAGAAAGCAAAAAATGCTAGAGTAAGCATAGGTATATGACAAAAGGTAATTTGAGAGATATTAAAATGTGTATCTTAAGAGATTTGCCCTTTACCATCTGTTCTTTGTACTGTAGTTTCTTTTAAAGGATAAAGTGCTCATTTACGGAATTTAAAATAAATTCAGGTGTGTATGCATGTGCTTATACATGTATGTGTGTGTACACACATATGCATACATACATATGATGGCAGTAGGCTTTGGACTTCAGGGAACTTTTTTTTAGGCAGGGTCTCATTCTGTTGCCCAGGCTGGAGTGCAGTGGTGCAATCACGGCTTGCTGTAACCTCCACCTCAGCTTCCCGAGTGGCTGGGACTATCGGCGTGCTCTGCCATGTGTGGCTAATTTTTAAAAATTGTTATTAGAGAGGAGTGTCTTTCTGCTGCCCAGGCTGGGACCTCAGGGCACTGGCAAGTGTGGTTCTGAGTGTATACAGCTTTTGAGATTCCCACCTCAACTTTCCACTCCAGGATGGGACCAGAGTCCACTGAATTTTAGAAAGATAGTGACTTGTCTTCACCAGTAATCTTTCTGGTAGTTTTTATGAATTCTAATAAAATTTTCAGAACAGTGGCTAGAACAGAACTGTGGCCCGTTTCTCCCTGTGCCTGTCAGCAGGCCACAGGTGTTTCCTTCCCCTGGCGGACATATCTGCATTTTCCTGCAAGAATAGATATGGTGGGTCATGTACGGTTTTCCTGGATATTTGTCTTTAATTAAAAACCTCATCCCTTTGGGAGGCCGAGGCGGGTGGATCACGAGGCCAAGAGATCGAGACCATCCTGGTCAACGAGGTGAAACCCCGTCTCTACTAAAAATACAAAAATTAGCCGGGCATGGTGGCGCATGCCTGTAATCCCAGCTACTCGGGAGGCTGAGGCAGGAGAATTGCCTGAACCCAGGAGGCGGAGGTTGCGGTGAGCCGAGATCGCGCCATTGCACTCCAGTCTGGGTAACAAGAGTGAAACTCCGTCTCAAAAAATAAAAAAAAAATAAAAAAATCATCCAACTCAGAAACCTTATTATTTTCTAGGAAAAAATGTAAAAGTGACTGATTTCAGGGTATTTTTATTCTTCTACAGAGAGACAGCTAGCTGTGATGGAAGCTCTTCTAGGCAAGATGTGGGGAACTTAGTTCCTGTCCTGGCTTCACAGTTTCCTTGCGGTATTTCAGTTTCGTCCTTTGTGCAATGGGAGTAATAACGCCTACTTCTGAAACTTCACAGGTCACTGAGAAATGAGTGAAGTCATTTATATAAAGTAGCATGTACTTAGTACAGGCAGTAATACAGTATTTAAAGCATGGGGGACAGAGTTACAGGTACATAGCAGTTCTGAGAGTGCTTGTTTGATGAATCAGTTCTTTCTTTCCTCCTGCATAAGAAATGTCTTATCTTTTTAAAAATCTTAATGATTCCAGAGAACCATGTCAAGAAGCTCATAGGGGACAGCCCAGAGAAGGTTTTTAAGAAATCATGTTAGCAGTGAACAAAAAACACAAAATCTCCACCCACATGGAGCTTACACTCTATTTGAGAGAGAGGGGAAATAAACAAATGCATATATTGTAGTATATTAAAGGGAATCGCTTCTAAGAAGAAAAATAAAGGAAGGGGATGCTGAGGGGTTAAGGTGTCAGCTAAGATCTGAAGAAACAGAGATGGCCACAGCGTGCCGGTGGGGGGGGGATGGGTGGGTGGGTGGTAAAGGGAGATTCCAGGTAGAAGAAATAGCAATACTAAGACCCATGGGTTCTGAGGAGCAGGAAGGAGGGAGATGGGTAGCTCTGAAACTGTGGGACGGGAGGGTAATGTAGTGGTAAAGGACGGCCTCTTTCCAGGCATGGTCCCTTAGCAATTTCATGGTTTATAGTCTCCGTCTGTCATTGGGAATAATCCTTAATGTGAATGTTGTCATATTAATATCACACCTGTTTGTCAGGTGATTTTTCTTTTTTTTTTTTTTTTCTGAGACAGTTTTGTTCTTGTTACCCAGGCTGGAGTGCAGTGGCGTGATATCAACGTACCACAAGCTCTGCCTCTTGGGTTCAAGCCATTCTCCTGCTTCAGCCTCCCGAGTAGCTGGGATGACAGGCACCTGTCACTACACCCAGCTAATTTTTTGTACTTTTAGTAGAGATGGGGTTTTGCCGTGTTGGCCAGGCTGGTCTCGAACTCTTGGCCTCAGGTGTTCCGCCCGCCTCGGCCTCCCACAGTGCTGGGATTACAGGCATGAACCACCGCGCCAGGCCTGTTTTTGTTTGTTTGTTTGTTTTGCAGTGTTTTGGGGGATCTCATCAGGTTCATTCAGGGCCAAATAAACTGACCCTCCAAGGGACTTAATGACTTATGCTGAAGGACCCTGTGAAAACCTAAATGGTATGCTTTAGGCCTCGAAGCTGACTGAAGAGTGTGTTTTTAAAAGTTCTTCTTTATGGTATAATTTTAGATTTACAGAATTACAAAGAGAGTGCGGAGAGTTTCCAGGCACCCTTGACCTGCTTCTACTAACGTTAATATTACGTAACCATTGATCTTAGGTCTCAGGGGTGCTGGTGTGTGTGCTTCTGTGCATTCGTGTGTGTTTCATGCATTTGCGTGTGTGTGCTTCTGTGCATTCGTGCACGCAGGCACACACGCACGCACATGCACACGCACAGTGCGAGGGAGACAGCCCTGTTGTCCGTCAGTCTTTCATAACTCATCACATTTCTATGTCCTGGGTACAGGGTGGACTCTGGCCATGGCAGAAGCAGGCAAGGAGCTACTTTCAAGCTGAAGTTCCAAAGCAGGAGATACGGGGAGAACAATCAGCTGCTCCAGAGCTCTGAGTGTCATGTGAACCCAGTGCCACTTGAACTTTATTTAGTAGAAGATTGGCCTGAGATACTTAATATAGAAATCCCAGCTGTCATGTGAGAATTCCATTCTGCACAAATACAAATACAAGAGAATTTGGGGATGTTCGCTTTGGCTTGAGTCATGCCAGGTCATCTCACTTCTTTCCCGTCAAATTCACGAATGAGAACACCAACAATGTATGCCACTGCGTTAGCTAACCGTGCCACTGAGTTAACTTAACGTGCCACTGCGTTAACTAACAAACATGCCACTGTGTTAACTAACATGCCACTGCATTAACTAACACGCTGCTGCATTAACTTAATGTGCCACTGCGTTAACTTAATGTGCCACTGCGTTACAAACATGCCACTGTGTTAACTAATGAATCAGGAGCATCCATCTACCCATCTGCAGGGATTTGAGCTTTACTCAGTAGTTCTTTGCCCTGGAAGTGGTCCAGGTTATTTTGGAAGGGGATATTTGATTCAAATGATGGCAGCCATTGGCGCTCACGCCCGGGCTCAGGAGGAAAGCCACTCCCTTCCAGGCTGATGCTGACGCCATCCCTCCAGAATGCAGCTGTCTCTGGCGGAGGCTCTGGGACAGTTTTCCAGACGCAGGAGTGGAATGCTGCCTGTTAATGCTGACTGAGAGGAGCTCTGTCTCTTCGGGGGCTCCTGGCATTATAAAGGGTGCCGTATCAGCGGAGGTTCAGTGCTTTTGATTCCTTTGGCTAAGCATAGATCTTAATTTGAATCATCTTTTTCCAACTGAAGCCAAATTCAAAAAAATAAAGTTTGCATCCACATGTTTAAATATTATACTTTTAGCATTACAAACATGCTTGTCTCAGAGACTGTTTTTTATTTAACATGTCAGAATGTTAAATACAAAACCAGCTTAAATTCAGCGTGGTGATACTGCTATGCCTCTGAAAAACTTTGTATTTGAGTGAGGACACCTCTGAGGCTTGCTCATGCTGGAAGCTTTTTATTTTCCTTTTCACTGACCAGGCGTGCTACTCTGTGTGAAATAGGGTTTGTGAAATAGATGGTGTCAGCGCTATCCGTGTGCCTTAAAACAAAGTATTGCCAGGCGTGGTGGCTCACGCCTGTAATCCCAGCACCTGGGAGGCTCAGGCGGGTGGATCACTTGAGGTCAGGAGTTCGAGACCAGCCTGGCTAACACGGTGAAACTCCATCTCCACTAAAAATACAAAAATTAGCCAGGCATGGTGGCGCACGCCTGTAGTCCCAGCTACTTGGGAGGCTGAGGCAGGAGAATTGCTTGAACCCAGGAGGTGGAGGTTGCAGTGAGCGGAGATCACGCCATTGCACTCCGTGTCACTGCGTGACAGAGTAAGACTCCATCTCAAAACAAAATAAAACAAAACAAAAAAGTATTTTGCTGTTAAGAAAATGCAAAACAATGGTAGGTCTTGAACAGAGACTTGAGGCTAGTGCTGCATAGTGTGATTCTCATCGGTGTCCCCTAGTGTCCCTTGGCGGGACTTCCCTGCAGCCCCCTGAGCTGTTCTCCAGGCTCTGCACTACAGCGAACGCGTGTTTGTCTAATAAGGGGACGTGCACTCACTTTCACCTTATCCCCTCACTGCCCCGAATGACCTCAGGGGTTGGACGACATGATCCCGTTTGTGAGAAATGGAAGAGACACTTAGGAATTTTAAGAAACTCAAACAAGGTCACACTGGCAGTGAGTAGTGAAGTCAGAATTCCAGACCTGGATTTCAATCCACTGCTTATTCTCCCAGACCGCGGGTCAGCAAATTGACCTCTGGGTCAAATTGATCCCCCTGCCTGCTGTCATAAATAAAGTTTTATTGAGACACAGCCACACCCACTCATTTCTGTATTTTCTGTGACTGCCTTCCTGCTACAGCTGCTGAGTTTACGTTGCCCTCAAAACGTGAAATAGTTACTGTTTTCCTCTATGGGAAACGTTTGCCAAGCCCTGCCCTGGGCCGTAGCTGAAGGAGCATCCCAGCTGTGTCTGTCAGCAGATTTTTCCCCACCACAACCGGGATTGCCTTTGTGATGGAGTTCACGCTCTTTTGAAAAGGCGTGACTGAGTGTGATGGCTTGTGCCTGCAATCCCAGCACTTTGGGAGGTGGGCAAATCACTTGCGGTCAGGAGTTTGAGACCAGCCTGGGCAACATAGCAAAACTCTGTCTCTACAAAAATCACAAAAACTAGCCAGGCCTGGTGGTACATGCCTGTAGTCCCAGCTACTTGGGAGGCTGAGGTGGGATGATTGCTTGAACCTGGGAAGCAGAGCTTGCAGTGAGCTGAGATTGTGCCACTGTACTCCAGCCTTGGTGACAGAGTAAGACTCTGTCTTCAAAAAAAAAAAAAAAAAAGGCCAGGCGCAGTGGCTCACACCTGTAATCCCAGCACTTTGGGAGGCTGAGGTGGGTGGATCACTAGGTCAAGGGATCGAGACCAGCCTGGCCAACATGGTGAAACCCCGTCTCTACTAAAAATGCAAAAAAAAAGAAAAATATTAGCCTGGCGTGGTGGTGCATGCCTGTAATCCCAGCTGCTCGGGAGACTGAGACAGGAGAATCACTTGAACCTGGGAGGCGGCGGTTGCAGTGAGCCAAGATCACACCACTGCACTCCAGCCTGGGCAACAAAGAGCGAGACTCCATCCCCCCAAAAAAGTGGCTGAGCCACACAATGAAAAAGAACCTACGTGCTGGGGCAGCCCAGCTGTGCCTTACTGTCTGCTGTCTGGCATGCTCCCATCCAGATGTAGGGTCTGTAATCTTGCCCCTGGCATCTGGGCTGGCCTTGTGACGTATTTTGACCAATAGCTTGTGGTAGAAGTGACACTGTGTAACTTTCAAAATTGAATGTAAAGAGATCTGCGATTTCTGCCTCTTCCTTTGAACACCCCTTCTTGGGATCCAGCCACCATATGAGAAGCCCTGGTGGCCACGTGGAAACTGTATCCACAGGAGAGAGAGGCCCAGCCATCCCTCCCAGAGCACTAGTGTGGGAGGAACCCACTGTACACGTTCTGGCTCTTGTTACTATCTGACCCGAGGGAGACCCCAAAGCCCTTCTGATTGGGTGGTAATGACGCATCACAAAAATGCCTGTAAACCCAGCATATTTCGAGGCCTAGGTGGCTGGATCCCTTGAACCCAGGGGTTCAAGACCAGCATGGGCAACATAGCAAGACCCTGTGTCTCAAAAATACAAAAATTAGCCAGTCTTATAACCTGGTCTCAAATGAATAAATAAATAGATAGATGGATACAAATTTTTTAAAAATTTAAAAAGAATGCTCTCTGCCAGATGTGGTGGCTCACACCTGTAATCCCAGCACTTTGGGAGGCTGAGGTGGGTGGATCACAAGATAAGGGGTTCAAGACCAGCCTGGCCAAGATGACGAAATCCTGTCTCTACTAAAAATACAAAAAATTAGCTGGGCATGGTGGTGCATGCCTGTAATCCCAGCTACTCAGGAGGCTGAGGCAGAGAATTGCTTGAACCTGGGAGGCAGAGGTTGCAGTGAGCCAAGATGGCGCCACTGCACTCCAGCCTGGGCAACAGAATGAGACTCTGTCTCAAAAAAAAAAAGAATTCTCTCACAGACAGTCTCATGTCAGTGTTGGACGACTAAGAAATAAAACAAATTTCTGAGCTGTCTGATTACCCAAACGTAATTCCTAAGAACTCTAAACTATTATCAACTAGAGTCTAGAAGCTACCATGTGATCCTAGGCTAATATCCTAGAGTGAACGTTGCTTCATTATGAAGTTACTATGGAAATACAAGTACATGATAAACACGGAAACAGATTCCAGAATGTTTCCTAAAATACTGAAGTTAAAATGTTTGTGCTGGACTTCCTGGAATGAAAAGCTTTTCTCATAATGATTTATGAATTAGTTTTACCATAGAATAGTAAGGGTATATTTTTAGTGGGTTAAGTAGCTATACTTAAAAAAAAAAAAAAACAGGCCGGGCATGGAGGCACACATCTGTAATCCCAGGACTTTGGGAGGCCAAGGGTGGATCAGTTGAGGTCAGGAGCTCAAGACCAGCCTGATCAACATGGTGAAACCCTGTCTCTACTAAAAATACATTAAAAAAATACATTTAAAAAAATTAGGCAGGCATGGGTGCAAACACCTGTAATCCCAGCCTATTCAGGAGGCAGAAGCACGAGAACTGCTTGAACCTGAGAGGTCGAGGTGGCAGTGAGCTGAGATCACAGCACTGCACTCCATCCTGGGCCACCGAGCAAGACTCCATCATAAAATAAAATAAAATAAAATAAAATAAAATAAAATAAAATAAAATAAAATCCCTTTCCCAAACTGCTTAGAACCAGAAGTGTTTTCGATTTCATATTCTTTTAGAATTTGGAATATTTGCATTATATTTGCTGATCAAATGTTTCAAATTTGAAAACCTGAAATCCAAAACAGTGCAATGAGTACTTCCTTTCAACACCATGCCGGTGCTCAAAAGTTTTGAATTCTGGAGCATTTTGGGTTTTGAATTTTCAGATTTGGGGTGCTCAGCCTGCAGTTATGCTGGGTAAAGTCTACTCAGTTTGTTATTAATCAGATGGTATCAAACAGAATAGCCTTTACCCAGCATAACTGGGTTACAGAATTGTGGAAGTACCAGAATAGTTTATTTATTTATTTTTTAAGAAACAGGGCCTCATTTTGTTGCACAGGCTGGAGTGCAGTGGCGCAATCATGACTCTGCAGCCTCGACCGCCTGGGCTCAAGCCATCCTCTCACCTCAGCCTCCCAAGTATCTGGGACTACAGGCATGTGCCACCACACCCGACTAATTAAAAAAAATTTTTTTTTATAGAGATGGCCCCCCACTGTGTGGCCCAGGCTGGTCTCCAACTCCTGGGCTCAAGTGATCCACTTGCCTCAACTTCTTAAAGTGCTGGGATTACAGGCATGAGCCATCACACCGGTCACCTCTTGAATCTTAACTCCATGTTGAGCTTTTAAAGGGTTTTCTTATTCCTTCTGCCAAAAACACCTTTCTCACCCTTCCAATAGAACAAACACCTATTAAAGTTTTAGTTGTTGGGCTGGGCACTGTTGCTCACGCCTGCGATCCCAGCATTTTGGGAGGCTGAGGTGGGCAGATCACTGGAGGCCAGGAGTTTGAGACCGGCCTGGCCAACATGACAAAACCCCATGTTTACTAAAAATCCAAAGATTAGCCAGGCGTGGTGGCACGCACCTGTAGGCCCAGGTACTTGGGAGGCTGAAGCATGAGAATCACTTGAATCTGGGAGGCGAGGCTGCAGTGAGCTGAGATCATGCCACTGCACTCCAGCCTGGGCAATAGAGTCAGACTCTGTCTCAAAAAAAGGTAAAGTTTTCATTGGGAAGGGGAAGCGCTGAAGTGTGTTAGACCTAAGGCCATGGAGGGATTCCCTTGCTCTGAGATGGGATGGTCATGGAGAGACAGAGAAAGAGCCTGGTATGGGAAGGCTGGGTGTGGATGTCGACCCTCGCCCCTCCCCACGCCCACCCAGGGGAGCAAGGGCATGAGCTGTACAGAAGCGAGACCTCCCGCTGTTGGTGCTCCTGGAAGTAGTGCCCAGCAGGGACCAGTGAGGAGCCAGTATTGCTTACCCTGGGCACGGCGCAGCCCTCCCTGCCCACCGTGCACGAAGTTCCCAGCCTGCGTGTCTCCCGTTTTCATTTCCTGTCTTGCTATTGCCTTTATGCATTGTGCTTATCAGGCCCAGTGAGGCCCAGCTGTCACTGTACACTTAGTGTGTATGTGACTGTTTGGACCCGTTTCCTGGTAACCGCCCTGTTCATTTCAATGAGAAAGGCTAATGGGTGCCTTTTCGGGGACGGGAGCGGGGAATGGCGTGCTCCCTTTAGCCCTGGGCATTCTTATACAGAGGTTCTCGGCTTCTTCCCTCAATACCACACATTCCTAATTAGTTGAGCTACTTCTTGAGTGATCTGAGGTCTGCTTTGGATTACTTATCGAAAGTGGCTGATAAAATCTGAGCTGTCATTTCCCAGATGCGTGTGTTAGAGCTTTGTAGAGAATTTCTTCTTTTCAGTCAAGCTGATCTGGAATCTGACTTTTAATTGCAGACCAAGCAAATCCCCCGTGCCTCTCCAGGGATTATTTGGAATTAATAAAACCAGGTACGTTCTCACACACGTGTCTGAAGTAGGGATTGTTAACTGAAGGAACTTGTATATGGTACAGTTTGTTCTGAAAATTAGGTATTTGAGGAGTTTGTCCATTATGGTTGAGCACATTTTTTTATTGAAAAGAACAAGATATGTAGCTAAGTGGCTATGTCCAGGCTGAGATGTTCCTTCTCACTCGATCCTACAGTGAAGTCAAAATGTAGCGACAACTGCGGTTTCCATAGCTGCAGAATCTGTTTTCAAAAACACACGGCTGTGGTTTCACCGTAGTTCAGTGCACACTGAGAAGCTAATATGGAAATAGAAATGAAGCTTTTGGAAATACATGCCTTGAAACAAAAACTTCCAGCTCTTCTTTGGTGCTTGGCTGCGTTTGTCTTTTTCAGGCTTTGCAAGGTTTGCAGGTTAAATGGGAAGTTGCTGGCGATGAGACCTGGTGGACCGTCAGGAACCCCTCCCACACTTCCTTCTCATTTCCGAACGCGACAGATGGGTCGGTGAATAGCCATGGTGCTTGATAGGGTGGTATATTTGTAATTGGCCTGTCACGGTCATTTTTTTTTTATTTTTTGGCAATTAGCTTTTTTGATGTGAATTTTCAAAAAATTTATTTATTTAGAAACTGGTTCTTGTGACCAGGCGCAGAGGCTCACCACGCCGGTAATCCCGGCACTTTGGGAGGCCAAGGCGGCGGATCGCCCAAGGTCAGGAGTTTGAGACATCCTGGCCAACATGGTGAAAACCCTTCTCTACAAAAGTACAAAAATTAGCCCGGCATGATGGTGGGTGCCTGTAATTCCAGCTTTTCGGGAGGCTGAGGCGGAAGAATCACTTGAATCTGGGATGTGGAGGTTGCAGTGAGCCAAGATCATGCCATTGCACTACAGCCTGGGCCAGAGAGCAAGACCCCATCTCAAAAAAAAAAAAAAGAAAAAGAAAGAAACAGGGTCTTACTCTGCCACCCAGGGCGGAGAGCAGCTGCGGCGTGATCAAAGCTTACTGCAGCCTTGAACTCCGAGGAGCAAGCAGTCCTTCTGCTTTGGCCTCCTAAGCAGCTGGGACTCCAGGCGTGCCACCATGTGCAGCTGGGACTCCAGGCGTGCCACCATGTGCAGCTGGGACTCCAGGCGTGCCACCATGTGCAGCTGGGACTCCAGGCGTGCCACCATGTGCAGCTGGGACTCCAGGCGTGCCACCATGTGCAGCTAACTTCTCTTCTTTTTAAATTTTTTGTAAAGACTGAGTTTCACTATGTTGCCCAGGCTGGTCTCAAACTCTTGGCCTCAAGCGATCCTCCCGCCTTGGCCTCCCAAAGCCCTGTGATGACAGGCGTGAGCCACTGTGTATAGACCACGTAGCTGTAGTTAAAAGAGTTGGACTGGTTATTCTTTAGTGCCTTGTGCATAAAGGGCGAGTCCTTAAGTTCATTCTGGACTCACTGAGTTTCACCGTGTTTCAGGCACTGAGGTCAAACAGTGAACTAAAACAGTCTTTAAGGAAAGATACCTAACTAGTCTCCCCTTGAAATTTGTGCTTTATTGAAATAGGGTCTCCATTTCGCCAACAAGTTAGCCTCTACTACTTATAGGAAATCACCTCAGCTGCAACTGCAGAGCAGTTATTATTGAGCACTTACTGTATGCTTAGAGTGCATTTTTCCTTACGTGATCGTATTAATTCAGCTAATCCTATAACCGCTTCCCATTTTATAGATGAGGAAACCAGGGGTGGTAGGGGTTTTTGATTTGGCCAGCGTCGTATGGTGACCTGTTCTGACTGTGTCTGTCTGTCCCTGTGGGGTTTGAACTTACAGGGGAAGTGCTTTAGGAAATGCGTTTGTGTCTGTGTGGTCATGGTTAGGAGATGTGCTTTTGTCCAGTTGTTTAAAAGTTGTGGAGGCCGGGCGTGGTGGCGGGCACCTGTAATCCCAGCACTTTGGGAGGCTGAGGTGGGTGCATTACTGGGGCACAGGAGTCAGAACAACATGGTGAGACCCCGACTCTGTACACACACACAGGATTAGCCGGGCGCAGTGGTGCATGCCTGTAGTCCCAGCTACAGGGGAGGCTGAGGTGGGAGGATTGCTTTATCCTGGGAGGTCAAGGCTGCGGTGAGACTTGACTACGCCACTGCACTCTAGCCTGGGTGACACAGCAAGACCCTCTCCCAAAAAACAAAAGCTGTGGGCGGGTCGGATGGTGCAGTGATGCTAAGCTCACTCAGTTCTCAACAGGGAGGGCTGGGTTTGTCACGTTGGAGGTCAAACAAGGACCTCATAAGGAGGGTAACCGAGGACTGTTGGGTGTAGTTCTCTGAGTGGGGATGGGTGGGGAGCGGCTGCTTTCGAAGATGAAATTCTATTGGAAATATTCTTTAATTACATTGTACATGTCTCACCCTTATTTAAATAGAGATGCTGTGTTCTGCACTTTGTTTTGTGACCTGCCATTTTCGCAGTCTCTCCCGAGAGCGCCTTTTCTTGGCTACTGTGTCATTCTCTGCAGTGTCACTGGATGTGGTGTTGAATTGAAAAATGTGCAGACGTGACATATGGGAGGACCATGCCCTTATTTAATCAAAATCTGTATTATTAGATATTTTCACTTTCCAATTTTTAACAGTTATATAAATGCTGAGAAAAGTTACATCTTTGTATGCAGTTGTGATTTTTCTTAGAAAATAATTAAAGAAGTGGAATTGCTTTTTTTTTTTGAGACAGAGTTTCACTCTTGTCGCCCAGGCTAGAGTGCAATGGTGCGGTCTCTGCCACTGCAACCTCCACCTCCCGGGTTCAAGCGATTCTCCAGCCTCAGCCTCCCCAGTAGCTGGGATTACAGGTGCCCACCACTACGCTCGGCTAATGTTTGTATTTTTAGCAGGGTGGGGTTTCGTCATGTTGGCCAGGTTGGTCTCGAACTCCCGACCTCAGGTGATCTGCCTGCCTTGGCCTGTGCTGGGATTACAGGCGTGAGCCACCGTGCCTGGACTGGAATTGCTTTTGATTCGTGCTCCTGGGTGTGAGTGAGCTTCTTAACTGCACCCTTGTCAGCAGCATAGGTTATAATTATAATTAACGCCAGTTTGACTGATAAATGATAGTCGCTCATACTTGTTTTATTTTTCATTTCTTTGATTACCAGTGATATTTTTTTCCTGAAAATTTTATTACTGAATTTGATTGTTGTTGCTGTTGTTTTGGGACAGGGTCTTGCTCTGCCACCCAGGCAAGAGTGTGGTGGTGCCATCATGGCTCACTTCAGTCTCGGACGCCTGGTCTGAAGCAGGACTCCCATCTCAGCCTCTCAGTAGCTGGGACCACCGGTGTGTACCACTGTACCTGCTACTTCTGTTTATTTTTTGTAGAGATGAGGTCTCACTTGTTGCCCAGCCTGGTCTCCAACTCCTCGGCTCAGGCAGTCCTCCTGCCTTGGTCTTCCAAAGTGCTGGGATTACAGGCATGAGCCACCATGTCTAGCACTGAAGTTTCTCTGCTAAAGATGCAGGTGCGGCACAGCGGCTCGTGCCTGCCAGGTGTTCTTTTTATGTCCCAGCTTTTTATTCTGATATGTTTTAAATCTGTGAGTGGTGGAATAAGAGTACAGTGAAGTACACGATGTTTCTCTTATGCTTTTATTGCATGGTTGCCAGGTGCCGTTACAATAAACAGGCTTGGGCTCAGCACCAGCTTCACCTGTTGGTTCTTAGTCTGTGGGCAAGTTACTTCCGGCCCCGGTCTCCCCACTGGTGACTTGAGGAGGGTGATGATGTGGCCCCATGGGCCGCTGTGAGTTTTGGACGGACACTCCCTGGGGTAATGCACCCAGGCCTGGCCAGGCACATGGTCACTGTGCAGTAAATGGCAGCCAGTAGTGCTCTTTTCCTTGCTGGAGTCCCGATGTTTTAAAAGCAGGTTCCTCCTAGGGAGTGGGTGCGGTGAAAGCCAGGCCTGAGGAGGACTCACAGACAGACCTGTTCTCTTCCTGTCCCACCGTGTCTCATACTCCCGGACCGCTTTCTCACGCTAGCTATCATGTTAACTCTGTCCTAGGCGGTGGCAGCTAGGCAGCTGTGGGTTCGGGTGAGGGTCATTCAGGCCTGTTCATTGGGAGGCATGAGGCCCCATGTGCCTGCCTTCCTGTAGATACCCACACTTGGCAGGGCGCGGTGGCTCACGCCTGCGATCCCAGCACTTGGGAGACGGAGGCGGGCTGATCTCCTGAGGTCAGGAGTTTGAGACCAGCCTGGCCAACTTGGTGAAACCCTGTCTCTACTAAAAATACAAAAATTAGCCAGGCATGGTGGCGCGTGCCTGTAATTCCAGCTACTCAGGAGGCTGAGGCAGGAGTATCGCTTGAACCTGGGAAGTGGAGGTTGCAGTGAGCTGAGATTTTGCTTATTGCAGTCTCGTCTGGGTGAAACTCTGTCTCAAAAAAAAATCCACTCTCTTTTCCCCCTTTCTTTCTCCCCCAGAGACCCCCTGCCATTCAGGGCGATGACACAGGCAGTGTGGGCTTCCTGGACAAAGCTTTCCTCTTCAAAGCAATAGCTTTTCAGCCTGGAGTCTCATGTTTCCAACAAGCCACCCCACAGAGATTTGGGATGAGGTTACCACTCCTACCACTCTTCCTGGCTTTGGCCAGCTTCCAGAATTCTTCTGGTGTCCTGGGAATGCAGAGAACCCCGCTTCAGGGTCTGATTTTCTGACTGGAAGTTACAGTGGGGCATGTAGCATCCTGCTGGGATGCTTCTCTGAAAACTGTCTTCATCCTGCTGGCTGCCTGTCAGGCTGGCCTTGTGCCCCTTGGCTGGCAATATTAAGTGTCCAGAGGCCACTGTGTACCCCAAAGAGCAACCCCGTTAGCCCGGTTTGCTGGGGAAGCCCCTTTGCAGGGCAGTGTCCTATAGTCACCATTCCTACACTGGCCTGGGAGTGCTGTCTCTCTCAGGAGTCGTCGATAGCCAAGTTTTATTCAAAACTTTTATTCTGACTTAGCTTTTTGGGGTCTTTGAGATGGTGCGTCTTCACTGGCCCTGGGCCAGCGGGTCTCACTGAACTTGCTTTGTGCCTGAACACTCTGCTCGTAAAGCTTCCGTTGTAAACGAAAGAGGAGGCGGCTGGACGCAGGCTCTGCAGCTCAGCCTCTTAGCCTGGTTTCCTGTGTCAGGAGAGGGAGCTATTTATGGCGTTTTATAAATCTGCTGCCATCAGCTAGGGAGAGTTGCAGACCATTACGTAAGGCAGTCGGTGTGCAGCTTTTCCCCTCTTCCTCATTCTGGGCGACAGGGATGAGCTTGCAGAAGGCAGCATGGTTTGGGATTTCTTTGCTCTCTCAGTTGCAGAATTATTTTTGGAAATGGGGATTTGGTCACATGACAGCAGCTTCCATTCATGAGACGCAGATCGATTCAGTAGGTGTTTACTGGGGGCCGTGCACGTGAGGGTGCATTTGCTTCCGTCCTGAGCAAGGTTTAGAGAAGACAGAGGGTTGGATTTGGGAACGAAATTGGGTCATAGTTGTTTTTTTGCAGTTGCCTTGAGTTGTGGAAATTTTCTTTGAGTGACCATTGATTTATTAGGGGGATTCACTTTCTCCAGAGCCAGAGAAAGGTTTAGCCTTAAAAGTGGCATTTGTTTTGTGTGTATGTGTGTGCATATGAGTGTTTGTGTGTTCCTGAGCCCGAGTGTATGTGAAATGAGAGCGAGAGGACAGACACGCGTGATGCAGGCACCTGCAGCCCTGTCCACGTTCAAGTCTGCCCTGAAGTCATTCGAGCAAAATCTGTGACGTGGCCGCCCGGGGCCTGAGCTTTCCCGGCTTGTGCTTTTCAGGAGGCCCTGGGGTCTCCCCCAGGAGCTCACCGAGGCCCTGGCAGCTGCCCTTGACCCTTTGTCTTCTTCTTTCCCGTGCTGTGGTTACCCTGACCCCGCTCCCACTTCCTGAGTGCAGTTGCGGCTGTCAGCTCCTCCAAATCTTTCTCATTCTGTGGGGGCTCACACGCACCCCCTCTTCCAAGGTGCTGCCCCCTTCACAGCCCAGGGGAGCAGTAGTTGCAGTTTTCCAGTGATCAGCAAAGCTTCCCAGTCTGATATGTACAGTTATTTAGATAAACTTTGGTGAAGTCACTTCATCTTTCCCCAAGTCTTTTCCCTAAGCCCTGCCTCAGAAATGGGGACAATTCTACCAAGCTCTAGCATGTGACCGCTGTACGGTGGGACCCGTGGCCCGTTGCCTGCGAAAGCCCACCACGAGCTGCGTAGCATGAGGGTCCTGTGAGGCCGACGGCGGCTTCTTGGCACGCTGGCTCTTTGGTCCACCCGGCGCCATCACTGTAAGCCTTCAACTCATCCTCCACCTGTCTGACTTTTACCCGCTATTTTCCACTGTGCAGCCACTTGTCCAGTTATTTAAGGAGTTGGCCCGGACCGACGGGAACGCCAGAAAGGTCAAATGAGGCAGAAGAGTGGTGGGATGAAAGGAGGGGACAGACCTCTGGCGTGGCTGCCCATCAGCTGCCCCAGCACAGCTCAGCCCCGGCCACCATCGGCCCCACCGTCGGCCGAGCTGGGTGTACGTACTTCTCACATGGACTTGAGCAGTCTCAGTGGGTCTTGGCTTTGAGTTCCTTTGCCCCATTTCAACAACAGAGTTGTTCTAAGAGAGTGGACAGAGGTAGGAAAATGGTCAGTGGTCGAGATCACGTGGAATGTGATTCTCCTGGACCGTGAGCTCCTTTAAGAACAACACTACACAGCCGTCACGGGGCAAGCGGCCTGTTTGGAGCCATTCAAAGCTAGGCTCACATCCTGGCCCCGTTTACCCTCTGTGCTTCCACTCTTGTAATAAGTGGGTGCTGATGTTACTTTAGAGGCTGTGAGCCTTAAGGGGGGACATGCATGCAAATTACTGGGCATAGTGCCAGACCACTGGCTTGTTTTGCAAGGCCCGTCATGAGTGAGCTGGCCGCAGAGGAGCTGAGGTCCTAGAGTGCCCACCCTGGTTCCAAGTGACTGTCTGCAAGTTAGCTAGCTTCCACGGTGCTTGATTGCTCCTCAGGTAGAAGCACAGGGCCGAAAACACATGCCTCCATTGCATGTTCCGCAGCAAAATGCCTGCGATGCTGAGGGTGAGTCTCAGACTTTTTTCTTTTTCTTTCCAACTTTTATTTTAGGTTCAGGGAGCATGTTACATGGGTGAGTTACCTGCCACAGGGGATTGCTATACAGATAATTTCATCAGTTAGGTAACTAGCACTGCACCTGATGGATTTCAGTCCTCACCCTCCTCCTGCCCTCCTCCTTCAGGTAGGCCCCGTTGTCTGGTGTCTGTTATTTCTTTGTGTCCATACGTATTCAGTGTGTAACTTCCACTTATCAGTGAGAAAATGTGGCATTTCTTTTTCTGTTCCTGCATTAAATCACTTGGGATAATGGCCTTCAGCTCCATCCATGTTGCTACAAAGGAGATTATTTTGTTCTTTTTTTGTGGCTGCGTAGTATTCTGTGGCATCTGTCCACATTTTCTTTGTCAGGTCCACCACTGATGGTCATCTAGGTTCATTCCATGGCTTTGCTATTGTTTATTATTATTATTATTATTATTATTTTTAATTAAAAAAATTTAATCAAGGGATGAGTCTGGTCAGATGCAGTGGCTCACACCGGTAATCCCAGCTACTCTGGAGGCTGAGGTATGAAAATTGCTTGAACATGGGAAAGGGAGGTTGCAGGGAGCTGAAATAGTGCCACTGCACTCTAGCCTGGGTGACAGAGTGAGACTCTGCCTGCCCCACCCCCTAAAAAAAGAGGTATGAGGTATCACTATGTTGCCCAGGCTGGTCTTGAACTCCTGGGCTCAAGTGCTGTTGTGAAGAGAGCTGGAATGAAGACCCATGTGCATGTGTGTTCATGGTAGATGATTTACATTCCTTTGGGTATTTGCCCAGTAATGGGATTGTTGGGTTGGATGGTAGTTCTATTTTAAATTATTTGAGAAATCTCCAGACTGCACTCCACAGTGGCTGAACTAATATGTAATACAGTTCCACCAGCAGTGATAAGCATACGCTTTTCTCCTCCACCTCACCAGCATCTGTTATTTTTTGACTTTAGTAGCCATTCTGACTGGTGTGAGATGGTATCTTATTGTGGTTTCAATTTGCATTTCTCTAATGATTAGTGATGTTCGGCTTTTTTTCATATGCTTTTTGGCCATGTGTATGTCTTTCTTTGAAAAGTGTCTGTTCACGCCCTTTGCCCATTTTGAAATTTTGTTTTCATTTTTAATTATTGAATTATTATTATTTTTTTGCTCTGTTGCCCAGGCTGGAGTATCGTGACACAATCTCAGCTCACTGCAGCCTCTACCTCCTGGGTTCATGAGATTCTCCTGCCTCAGCCTGCTGCCTCACCACATTGGTTAATTTTTTATATTTTTAGTAAAGACAGGATTTCATCATGTTGGCTAGGGTGATCTTGAACTCCTGACCTCAGGTAATCTGCCTGCCTCAGCCTCGCAAAATGCTGGGATTATAGTCGTGTACCACTGCACCCAGCCTCCTTTGCTCATTTTTTAATGCTTTTGTTTCTTGTAAATTTATTTAAGTTCCTCATAGATTTGGGATATTAGACTTTTTTTTTTTTGAAGCAAAGTTTTACTCTTGTCACTCAGGCTGGAGTGCAATGGCTTGATCTCAGCTCACCGCAACCTCTGCCTCCTTGGTTCAAGTGATTCTCCTGCCTCAGCCTCCCAAGTAGCTGGGATTACAGGCACCCACCACCACTCCCAGATAATTTTTGTCTTTTTAGTAGAGGCAGGTTTCACCATGTAGGCCAGGCTGGTGTCAAAATCCTGACCTCAGGTGATCCACCTGCCTTGGCCTCTCAAAGTGGTGTGATTACAGATGAGAGCCACCAGTCCTGCTCAGATATTAGACTTTTATCAGATGTTTATCTGTGGGTTGTCTGTTTATTGACAGTTTATTTTGCTGTGCAGATGCTCTTTAGTTTAATTAGATCCCACTTACCAATTTTTGGTTTTCATTGTAATCGGTTTTAGTGAAATCTTTGCCAGGTCGCATGTCTAGAATGGCATTTCCTAGGTTTTTTTCTTAAGTTTTTATAGTTTTAGGTTTTATCTTTTACTCTTTAGTCCATCTTGAGTTGATTTTTGTATGTGGTAGAAGGAAGGGATCTAGTTCCAATCTTCTGTATATGGATAGCCAGTTATCCCAGCACCATTTATTGAAGAGGGAGTCCTTTCTCCATTGCTTGTTATTGTTGGCTTTGTAAAAGATCAGATGGTTGTAGATGTGTGGCTTTATTTCTGGGTTCTTTAACCTGTTCCATTGGTTTATGTGTTTGTTTTTATACCAGTACCATGCTGTTTTAGTTACTGTAGCCTTGTAGTATAGTTTGACCATTTGGGCTTGTTGTTGTTGTTGCTCCGAGTGAATTTCAGAATATTTTTTTCTAATTATGTGAAGAATATCATTGGGAGTCTTACAGGAATAACATTGAATCTGAAATCGCTTTGAGCAATATGGTTATTTTAATTATATTGATTCTGCCTATCCATTAGCATGGAAAGTTTTTCTTTTTTTTTTTTTTCACTTGAGACAGAGTCTCGCTCTGTTGCCCAGGCTGGAGTACAGTGGCACCATCTTGGCTCACAGCAACCTCCACCTTCTGGGTTCAAGCAGTTCTCTTCCCTCAGCCTCCCAAGTAGCTGGGATACAGGCATGTGCTACCACACCTGGCTAATTTTTGTATTTTTAGTGGAGACAGGGTTTCACCATGTTGGCCAGGCTGGTCTTGAACTCCTGACCTCAAGTGACCCACCCAATTTGACCTCCCAAAGTGCTGGGGTTACAGGCGTGAGCCACTGAGCCTGGCCTGTCTCTTCGTTTGTTTCTGTCACCTCTGATTTCTTTCAGCAGTGTTTCATAATTCTCATTGTGGAGATCTTTCTCTCTCAACTTCCTGGTTAGCTGTATTTGTAGGTATTTTATTTATTTATTTATTTGAGATGGAGTCTTGCTCTGTTGCCAGGCTGGAGTGCGGTGGCACAATCTTGGCTCATTGCAACCTCTGCCTCCCGGGTTTAAGTGATTCTCCTGCCTCAGCCCCCCACGTAGCCGGGACTACAGGTGTGTGCCACCACGCCCAGCTAATTTTTGTATTTTTAGTAGAGATGGGGTTTCACCATATTGGCCGGGATGGTCTTGATTTCTTGACCTCGTGATCCTCCCAAAGTGCAGGGATTACAGGCGTGAGCCACTGCCCCCGACCTGGTGTTTTATTCTTTTTGTTGCTGTTGTGAATGGGATTGAGTTCTTGATTTGGCCCTCAGCTTGGATGTTGTGGGTATGTGGAAATGATACTGATTTTTGCACGTTGATTTTGTGTCCTGAAACCACTGAAGTCGTGGGTCAGAACTGGGACCCTTCGGACAGAGACTAGGGGTTTTCTAGGTGTAGAGTGATACTGTCTGTGAAGAGAGAGAGCATCTCAGACGTTCATACAGTTTCAGATCTACCATCCCACCCTGGCAGCCACCTACTCTCACTGTGTCTTCTTCTTCTGCAGTTTGACAAGCAGGTGGTCACACCACGTTTTGTAGATGGAAGAAATTTCAGAACCTGGCCAGAGGCTGCTGTCAGCAGCTGGTGGCTAAGCTGGGACTGAGCCCGGGGCCGTCTGGTACGTCAGCTCTAAATCTGACCTTCTGGGGCAAAGGGTCTGAGTGGCTGCTGGGGTGACGCTGGTTTGCCTTCCCACTAGGCTGGGGCAGCAGGGGGCTTTGGAGGCAGAACATGCCTTCAGAATCAAAGGCCTCTGTGGGAGGCAAATCCAAACTCATCCCCTCACGATTTCCATCCACTGGTTATTAAGTCAAGCACGGACCCAGATGCTCTGTGAAGGAACTGTGCACATAGAATTAGGGCTGTTAATCTCTTGACCTTAAGATAGGGGCATTCTCCTGGATGATCTAAGTGAGCCCCGTGTGATCATTGAACCCTTAAAAACAGAAAAGTAAGGCAGAAAAGGAGGATGGAAAGACAAGGCAGAAGGGGAAGTCACGGAGATTTCTAGGATGAGATGGATTCCACATGCTCTTGCTGGCTCTGGGATGTGGGAGCTGCTTGTGAACGCTGGAGAGAGACCCCCAGGAGCTCATGGAAAGCATAAGAAATGCAGGAAGAAATGTTGGCACCCAGCTGACAGCCAGCAGAAAATAGGGGCTCAGTCCTGCAACCACAAGGAATGGAATTAGGCCTGCAGCCTGAATAAGTGTGGATACCAGTTCTTTCCCAGAGCCCCAGTAAGGAGCTCACACCCCAGTGACATCTGGATTGGAGCCTGGTGAGATGCATGGTGGATTTCCAGTCTGTGGAACCGCGATCTGAGAAATGGGTCTTATTTCAAGATACTCAAGTTGTGCTCATTTGTTACAGCAGTAATAGAAGACTGACGTGTCCCAAGAACAGTTAGTCCCTTTTGAAAACTTTGTCCGTACTTGGACCTGTGTGTTTAGAATTGCTGAGGAAAGTCCCTGGTATATCAGAGGCCTCTGCCCAGAAAGAGGAAACCTTGAAAGCGCGGGGGCCTGGCTGGCCATGGAGGGGTCACCCAGGAGTAGCTTCTCCTTGTTACCTTTTGGGCTTCAACCAGGTACTCTGGTTCTGATTTTCTCCTTACAATCTGAGTTTGTCCTGAAGGAAGCTCGCTCTTTTTTTTTTTTTTTTTTTTTTTGGGATAGAGTCTCGCTCTCTCACCTAGGCTGGAGTGCAATGGCGCCATCTCGGCTCACTGCAACCTCTGCCTTCTGGGTTCAAGCAATTCTCCTGCCTCAGCCTCCTGAGTAGCTGGGATTACAGGTACCATGTCTGGCTAATTTTTGTATTTTTAGTAGAGGCAGGGTTTTGCTATGTTAGTCAGGCTGGTCTCGAACTCCTGACCTCAGGTGATCTGCCCTCCTTGGCCTCCCAAAGTGCTGGGATTACAGGTGTGAGCAACCGCAAGGTGCTTTGTCAGAAGCTCCTTTTTTGACCCCTTGGGAAACGGGTGATTTATTGCTCACAAAGGGCAGTTCTGTCTGCGCGTGATCCCCTGCTAGAAGCTACCTGTGTGTGGGTGAGCATGGTTTCACGCTCATCACACCAGGGAGTGGAGAAGGACTGGGTACAGTGCACAAATCCTCCTGCAATTCCACCTGCCCTCTTTTGTAGCCCATGTGGTGGCATAGCTGGAAGGCAGGCTGTGGACGGTCGCTCGGTTTCTTGGTCCCTTCCTCGTCCAGATGAGGGGTCTGAGGCCTGGGACGTGACACAGTTTTCTTAGTGTCAAACGGCTCTTCAAGTTTTAGTTCAGGTTCTGAGTCACAGAAATTACATAGGTTGGAGGGGAATGGGGAGAAAATATTAGGATCGTGCACAGGTGTATTTTGTTAGCAAATCTGAGTTCAGTAGCAAACTGGCATGACGTTGAACAGTGTGTTAAGTACTCTTGACAAGCGGGGGGCTGGAAGTGTTGAGCACGGAGTTGAGAAGAGTGGGGCGGGGGACCCGGGCCGCCCAGCCAGGCTCAGCTTCCGTGTGTACTTTATCCTACTTCTTTTCCCGGCGCCTATTTTGCTGAGAAATTGACAAGGTTGCAGAATTTCTCACTCCTCTGCTAAGAAAAATCCTGCCTTCCTGCAGCTCTCTGGGTGGAATTCAGTCAACTAAACAGAGGCGCTTTCATCTCTCAGGGCCGTGCCATCCACTCTCACTTTTCTTAAGCCTTGTTTGTTTCCTCTGCCTGAAAGGAGCCTTTGCTTGGTGTGCCAGGGTTTGCTGGAGCCAGAGGGCATCCAGGGCAGGAGTGCTTTGTTCCTGAGCCCCTGTGAAACCTCAGAAACGCCCGTTTACATTAGAGAGAAGTTAGGCTGGCACCTTGGGGAAAGGTTGTCACCTTTGCCCTACAAATTCCTAGGTGTCCCCAGAGGGCACATGCTGTGGCTCATTCTCCAAGCTAGAAAGTGGGTGGAGACCTTGCAAACCAGCTTTTGAGTGGTCTATAAATGAGGTCTCTTGATCCTTGAATTGTTGTGTCTGGGTCATTTTACATGTTTGACTATTAAACTACATTTTTGGGGGGGGCAGGGGGCGGATAGGATCCCACAGTCACCCAGTCTGGAGTGCAGTGGCACACTCATGGCTCTCTCAGCCTCAACGGAACTTCCCAGGCTCAGGTGATCCTCCCATCTCAGCCTCCCTAGTAGCAGGGACCACAGACACATGCTACCATGCCTGGTCAATTTTTTGTATTTTTTATAGAGACAGGGTTCTTCCATGTTGTCTAAGCTGTCTTGAACTCCTGAGTTCAAGCCATCTCCCTGCCTGGGCCTCCCAAAGTGCTAGGATTACAGGTGTGAGCCACTGGGCCTGGCCTCTTTAAGCCACATTTGCTGTGTGTTGGTCTGTATTGAAAATGAAGTAAGGACACTGGAGCGGTGCAACAGAGCCCGCGGGCCATGGTCTGCATGTTTGGAATGCTTAGGAGTGCCTCAGGTGGTTTCCATGGATTCCTGTTGGTCCTCAAGGTTAGCAGTGTGAAATTTGGGAGTTTGGACCCTTTGGTTCCTGTATAAATTATAAAACCTCAGCTCTAAGCTTCAGGGGATCCTCAGAGTTGTTTGCACCAAACCCCTTCTTCATTTGTCATTATTTATTCCGTAGACATATACTTAGAACCTAGTATGTGCCAGTGCCAGGCCATGCTTCCAAGGAGCTCACAGTTTTTGGGGGGAGATCGGCACTGGACAGACGGTGGTGGATGGACAGTGCACGAAGCTTGTGTCTGATGGAGAGGCTTTCCCAGAGCGTCGTCCGTGAAAACAGATGCCACGTAGGTAGGTGTGTGGAGAAAGGTTCGTGGTAAAACAGGTTTGGAAATGCTGGCATGTGAATGTTACAGTACAGCCAAGAAAAGTGCCCGATTCTGAGAATCTGGAAATTATAATGTTAATGATAGTAATTATTTTGAGAATCTAATTCGTACTAGGCACAGAGGTAAGTGCCGTCTATGGATAAGTGCCTTACATTTTATAGAATTCAGTTGTTGGGATGTGCCGGAATGTATAACTGTTTTTCTATGAATAGAAATTGAGGTTGTTTTCCATTTGATTTTAATGGGCGAAAGTTCAGTCATGTCATTTCAAGAGGGGCCTCTCAGGCATCTGAATAGCTTTGCCAGTTGCTGCACATGCAAAATGTTTTCTGGATTTCAGAACATGGCTTGTGTGCCCTTTGGAGTCTTGAGTGAGGTGACCATTTGCTGATGTCTCCAAATTTCGTTTTTTTTTTGAGATGGAGTTTCGCTCTTGTTACCCAGGCTGGAGTGCAATGGCGCGATCTCGGCTCACCGCAACCTCCGCCTCCTGGGTTCAGGCAATTCTCCTGCCTCAGCCTCCTGAGTAGCTGGGACTACAGGCACGTGCCACCATGCCCAGCTAATTTTTTGTATTTTTAGTAGAGACGGGATTTCACCATGTTGACCAGATGGTCTCGATATCTTGACCTCGTGATCCACCAGCCTCGGCCTCCCAAAGTGCTGGGATTACAGGTGTGACAAATTTCAGAAAGTGCTTATATGTGCAATGTTTATTTTGTAGCAGTATGTTTCTGGGTTAAGTGTCTGACAGCTATAAATGGAAATGTAGGTACCAGGAGGAGGAACGGTGGTGATTTGGGGTTACTGATGAGGATTTCGGCCATCTCCCTCATTTTATAGATCGTGAAAGGGAACGTTGTCTAAGGCTTGCTTGTAAAACCTCTTTAAGAAATCTTTACATATTAGGGCCAGGCCCTGTGGCTCATGCCTGTAATCCCAGTACTTTGGGAGGCCCAGGTGAGTGGATCACTTGAGGCCAGGAGTTTGAGACCAGCCTGGCCAACATGGTGAAACCTGTCTCTACCAAAAAATACAAAAATTAAGTGGGCGTGGTGGTACATGCCTGTAGTGGCAGCTATTCAGGAGGCTGGGGCAGGAGAACTGCTTGATCCCAGGAGGCCTAGGCTGCGGTAAGCTGAGATCGTGCCACTGCACTCCAGTCTGGGAGACGGAGCAAAACCTGTCTCAAAAAAGAGAGAGAAATCTTTACATATTAGAACCTTTGTAAAAACAAACAAAAAACCATATTGATTTATATGAAACTGTCTTAGTTTTCAGAAGAACAATTGCATTTTGCAAAGGGAGAGAGTATTTCAAACTTCTGTGTATGTAGGTCAGATGGAACGCGGCTGAGTGCAGGCTGAAGAAGGCTTGACGAAGGCTCGATTTGTTGGTGCATTTCAAAAGATTTTCAAGTCCACGTTCGTGACCTACTGTTTTTCTCCCTGGAGCATCTTTCTGTGCGGATTCATTCCCGTCTGCTCTGACGCTTCCTCCTCATGGCGGCATGGTTGACTTCTTGAGAGCCGTCCCATAATTGATGGCCGAGTCCTCTGCTGTGGCTTGTGAGGCTGTTCCTAGCATTTCCTGTGTCGTGCATACTCGGGCCGGAGAGCCAAAGTACATTTTGTCAGGCTGTTCTTCCAAATGTACTCTCCTCGCCTTACTTCAGTCATACGTAAGGCTGCAGGTTCCCTAAGTCAGCTGTGAATCTGGACGTCGTTATACTTTCAGAATCTTTGTGATCGTTTTTTAAATTCACTGTTAAGGTTCCTTTCACTGTTTGGGAGTGGGTGTGTGTTGGGTTTTGGCTGCAGGAAGGAACGTTTCTATCCTTCTCCCGTTTTTCTTTTGGGCTGTTTGCTTTGTTTGTGAATGAAGTGCTTTAGTCACATGTCGACTTTAAGTGTTCCTGGTTTAATTTCCTGCCGGTTTCACTTTGCTCCGTCTTCCTCACCTGTCGAGCTCTTCATGGTGACCTGTGTTAGTGAGAGCCCATGAGGCGTCATCCGTCATCAGAGTTGGAGCTCCTGAGGAGCATCGGAGTCTTGGAGCTTCTGAGTATCTGCCAGTTGTTTTTGTGTATAACAGTAGCTTCCGTGGGTAGAGAAGTCTTACGTGACTGCCTTTCACTTAGATTTCTGAAGAACTGGCCAGGTGCGGTGGCTCATGCGTAATCTCAGCACTTTGGGAGGCTGAGGCGGGAGGATCACTTGAGCCCAGCAGTTTTAGACCAGCACGGGCAACATGGCAAAACCTTGTCTCTAGTAAAAATACAAAAATTAGCTGGATGTGGTGGTGTGTGCCTGTAGTCTCAGCTACAGGCTAAGGTGGGAGGATCACCTGAGCCTGGGAGGTCAAGGCTGCAGTGAGCCGCGATGTGCCACGGGCCTCCAGCCTGGGTGATAGGAATGAGACCCTGTCTTAAATAAATAAAATAAAATTGAATTAAATTCTGAGGAATTATCCCACTGGCACGGCATGTAGACATGTGGGGATGCCTTTTTAATGTTTGTCATATTTTTATCTAAATCTTTGGAATTTAAATTTCCCACTAGATAACATCTAGGAGTTTATTTTTCCATGGATTTTATTTGGGTCTTGGTGTAGAGCCTTTTGACTGAAAGGTGTAAGGCTTCTCCTCTAGAAAAGCATTTTAAAATGAGTGTTTGTATATACTTTTCTCTTTTGTCTCAAGCCTTTCTTGGTTTTTCTGGGACTCTCATCAGTGTCTCTTTTTATCTTAGTTTAGGGATGACTTCTCAAGCTAATTTACAGATTCAGCATCCGCATTCACTAATCTTTTCACCACTTAACTGAAATAGACATACAAAGAAAGAGTATAAGGGCTGAGCTTGGTGGTGTGCACCTGCAGTCGGGCTACTTGGGAGGGTCAGGCAGGAGGATCACTTCAACCCAGGAGACCAACCTGGGTTACAGTGTATGACTCCATATTTTTTTAAAAGTGTGAAAATAGTGTATGAATTGTAAAGAGTGCAGCTTGATGGAGTTTCATGCACTGATTCTAGTCGGCAAATTGGTATCCAGACTAGGAATCACAACTTGGCTGTCATGGAGACGTCCCATTGGGCCCCCCTGGGGTTGGCTGTGACAGTGCCCAGCTTCCCTCGGCTGCAGCCAGTGAATTCCCATCGGGCCCCTTGACCACCAGTGGTGATGCTTGGGGGTCTTCTAGTCCACCCTGCTCAGTCCTCTGCTGCCTGGAATGTTGTGGGTTCTGCTTGAGGATTATAGACTTTTCTAGTTAGGTGGTTTATCCATTTGTCTGTAGTTGAGTCACTGACTAGGTGTGACAATCCAGTTTTCTTTTTTTTTTCTTTATGCCAATCCAGTTTCATCTACATGTTGTTTTGCAGAAACTCCTAAAGGTCCCAAGCTTCTCTTGTTAACTTTCCCTTCTCAGCGGGGATATACGGTCTCTCCTACCCCTCCCTCCCATTTTCATATTTATTTTTTCATTTTAGTGAGGGCAGGAAGTGTATTGCCTGGGCTGAGTTCATTTATCCAGGCTGAGTGTGTCTGATGTGAAAATGTGAGATTTGAAATGTTTTGAGTGTTTACATGACACTCAATGCAAACGCTCATTGGAGCATTTCAGATTTCAGATTTTTGGATTTGAGATGTTCAACTGGTAAGTATAAGGCAAATATTCCCAAACCTGAAAAAAATCCAATTTTTTTTTTCTTTTTGAGACAGAGTCTTGCTGTGTTGCCCAGGCTGGAGTGCACTGGTGTGATCTCGGCTCGCTGCCCCCTCCTGGGTTCAAGTGATTCTCCCGCCTTAGCCTTCCAAGTAGCTGGGATTACAGGCATGTGCCAGGACACACAGCTACTTTTTGCATTTTTAGCAGAGATGAGGTTTCATCATGTTGGCCAGGCTGGTCTCGAACTCCCGACCTCAAGTGATCTGCCTGCCTTGGGCTCCCAAAGTGCTGGTATGAGCCACTGCACGTAGCCAAAAATCAAAAATTTGGAAGACTTCTGTCCGCAAGCATTTCAGATAAGGGATACTCAGCCTGTAATAGGAGACATAAGATGTGAAACCGCAGGGATACGAAAGCTCCATTACTTCGCCTTCAGATCAATGACATCATCACACATAATGTAGTCTCTGGAAGATTCCACGCACATCCATGGGAGAGTGAGAGCGAGAGCGCCTTTGGCCTCGTAGACCCTCTGAACCGGTCTCAGGAAGCTCCAGGGATTCTCAGACCACGCTTTGCGGTCTCCTGTGCTGAGGAATGTTTTCTAGGCTTCCTTTTCCGTGAAGCTCCTGTTTGGCGTTTTGAGTGTACACCTGTGGTGTGTGTGCAGGTGGGCCGGGAGGTGGGGTGTGAAAAACGCCTGCGTGCGGGTGTGCTGTGGCTGGAGCGGAGCAGATGCTGGACAGCCTGTCATGTGCCATCATTTTCTCAGTAGGTATCTTTAGTCCGTCAGGTTTTAAATGGGGGTGAGTTCATAGTTTTCATCAGATTCTTTTTTTTCTTTTCTTTTCTTTCTTTTTTTTTTTTTTGAAGTGGAGTCCCGCTCTGTCGCCCAGGCTGGAGTGCAGTGGTGTGATCTCAGCTCACTGTGACCTCTGCCTCCCGGGTTTAAGCGATTCTTCTGCCTCAGCCTCCTGAGTAGCTGAGATTACAGGTGGCTGCTACCACACCTGGTCAGTTTTTTTTTTTTTTTTTTTGTATTTTTAGTGGAGATGTGGTTTCACCATATTGGCCAGGCTGGTCTCAAACTCTTGACCTCAAATGAGCCATCCTCCTCAGCCTCCCAGAGTGCTGGGATTATGGGGGTGAGCCACTGCTCACCCATTTTTATCAGGTTCTTAAAGGAATCCCTCATTTCTCCCTGTAGCTTAAGGTAGGGACATACCTTAAAGTCCTTACGGAGTTGAGAAGTTACTGTGGTTGGAAGAGTTTCAGAGAAACATATCTCATGTAATTCAATATACAAATAAAGATGTGACCACTGTGTGTATAAATCCTGTAGGAATTCAGGTTTAAGCTGTGCTCCAGTGTGTCTTACTTGCTTAGAGCTACTTCCAGGCACGTTTCAATAAGCAAATGAAGCCACGGACTCCACATTCTGGTCAGTGTGATACCTGATTAGCTGAACAGAGCTTGGCTGCAGTTGTCTTACTGAAACTAAACAATGTGATTGCAGACGTCTCGACGTGAGGGAAACGCTCCTCAGAATTCAGTCTGAACGCACGCCATCTCGGGCCCTTCTTTTCTAAAGCTTTGTTGGGGTTTACTGACACACTCTAACTGTGCCCCTCTCTCTCAATTGTCCCATAGAGTCCCTGTAAGGAGCCCCTGCTGCTGCAACGGAACCACTGGGGGCCATTCGCCCGCTGCCCCAGACTCCGGCAGTGGGGCCCCCAATGGCAGTGGGCACCTCCCTGTGAAACCTGCCAAGCTGGACGCCACAGCTCTGCACGACGACTCTTCGGCCAGCCCCGTGCCCGCCCCGGACGCATGCAACCATGCAGTCCTAGCCTGCAGCCCGGGCATCCCTGAGGAGCACTACGTAAGCGAGGCTGTGGTGGAAGATGCTCCCTGCTACAGAGGGTACCGAGATGCCTGCACCATTACCGGTATGTGGCCCTTTCCCTGCCAGGCAGGAAGGGAGGGAGGTTTCAGTCACCGAGGACTCCGGAGCAGGGGAGGGTCTGGGGGAGGTGCGTGGAGAGGAACCAGCAAAGCGCGAGAGAGAGGGGTTTGGGATTGTGAGGCCTCCCGCCCACGGCCGTTCTGCAGTGAACGTTTGTCACCTGGGGCAGTCGTTGACCTGCTCTCCTGACTGAGATGCAGACAGCACCTCAGTGAATGATCATGAAGGTTAAAGATGGTAACACGGAAACCTGAGCAGCCAGTGTGGCCCATCGCAGGCACGCGGTGTAGACTGGACCCTTCCTTCCGTCTTTGGGGTCAGCTTCTTCAGATAGAAGACAGCGTCCCTGTGGGATGCAGGCAGAGGACTTCACGCAATGCCCTTTGTAGACTGTTGGACTTGCGCAGACGCGGGTCCTACGGATGCATGTGTCAGTCGTGAGTCTCTGAGTCCCAGGCGGTAATCACCTCCCAGGGGAACGTCGCCGTGCAGGCACTCAGTACTACCTGCCCTCTGCTTCATTTTCCCCAAGGAAACACTGAGGCGAGTGTTGGAGCTAGCACAGAGAGGGCTCTCAGTGGAAAGGGTGGAGGGCGGTGTGCGCACCAGCGGGAAGCCGCGGAATCGGAGTGAAATCCAGCTGCATTCCTGTAGTGTGTACTCAGTTTCTCACCTTCGTCTGCAGTGTTTGGTTTTGTTTGTCTGTTTGAAGTGATGCCTGATGACAGCTTAGTGGATGCAAGTTGGGTTCCAGTGGCTTCTCTTTGTCATGTGTCACCAGTAAAGCCTTGAGGACCTCCTGTGTGTCGGGGTTTCCTGGATGCAGAAAGGCACAGAGGAGGCCGGGGCTCCCAGCCTGGTGACTGCTCCTCCTCTCCCTTTTTGTCGACTGGCCCACACCCGTGACTGAGCCCCTCTCCCGCCTGCCCGCCCCGCTGAAGGACGCATTCCAACGCCTCCCTTTTCTCCCCTGCATCATCCTTTTCCCTTTGCACTGGGACCTTTCTTACTCGTGCAGAAACGGCGGTGATCTCTGTCTTCTGAAACGGAGTCCTCCTCAGCCCCGTGTCCCCGCAGGGTCTCTGCTCCCCTGCTTGCTTGCTCCAGCTCTTCTTCTGTTCTCTCTGGAGGCTGCTGCAGGCAGGCTCCTGCCCCACCGCTCTCACAGCCTGGTGCAGTGCAGGGACCGTCCTCTGTCTTCGCCTGATTTCACTGCTCAGCGGTCGTCGACACCGTTGCCAAGTTCTGACCCCTGGAAGTACAGTCCTCACTTGGCTTCTGGGTCTCCACACTCTCCCTGTTCTCCCGCCTCAGTGTCTGCGCTTCCTCTTCTCCCAAGCCTGGGAACGTCGAAGGGCCCGGGGCCCAGTCTTCCCACCCCTATGTCTGCACCCAGGCAGCACAGGACCTCACCCAGCACACAGGCTTTAAAACCGCCTTCTGTGTACTCAGCCTGGACCTTTCTCCCTAAGCCAGACGTTTCAGGCTGAAGACTCCACGTGCGCTTCCACTCAGGTGTCTGACAGGCGTGTCAAGCTCACGTGACCAAAGCCGAGCTCCTGGTTTCCGCCTCCACCTGCTTTCCTCGGGGTCTTCCCCGCCCTTGTAAATGGTACTTGCATTATTCTGGGTGCTCAGGCCAAGCATCTTGGAGGCATTTATGATTCTGCCCTTCTCTCTTTCATACCCCAGTTTCTTAGGAATGCTATTGGCGCTGTCTTCTGAGTGTGTCCAGAATCTACCCAGGATTCACCAGGTCCCAGCCACCCCCACCTCACACCGGGGTGATCGTGCTGGCTCCCAGCGGGCCCCTACTGCTGCCCTTGGCTCCATAAAATTCTTTCTCCACGCAGCCGTGAGAGTTGGCTTTTAATACAGTCCGATGGTTTAACTCTTCTCCAAACTTCCCGTGAGCCCCCCTCCTATAGAGACCTGGAAGGAAGGGGCTGAATGATGGGCATCCCTCTTTGCCCCGCTGACCTGTCTCCTCTCTGCCCAGCCTGCTCCGGGCACACTGGCTGCCTCACTTAACCTCGAACTCACCAGGCACATCCAGCCTCAGAGCCTTTGGATCGCCTTGACTCCAGGTAGCCTATGACCCCCTCTTCCTTCTCCAAGTGACATTTGACACTTCTTTTTTTTTTTCTTTTTGTGGAAAACGAGGCCTCACTATATTGCCCAGGCCAGTCTCGAACTCCTGGGCTCAAGCTATCCTCCCGCCTGTGCCTCCCTAAGGGCTGAGATTACAGGTGTGAGCCACTGTGCCTGGCCCCAAATGACATTTTATTTGGTGCTTTTTGTGACCCCTCGCTCCCCACATAAAGAGTGATCTTCCCCACCTTTCCCCATTTCCCTTTCCTGCTGAAATTTTCCCCGGACTTCACCATCCTCTGAGCTCCTGCATTTGCGTTTTGTCTGGCAAACTTGCAGCAGACCGTCGACTCGCAGAGGGCAGGCTGTGTGCCAGCTTTGTGCACTCCTCCGTCCAGTGACTAACGTCGTGCTCAGTGAACGTGTGTTGGGTGTATCAGTTGTGTCTGTCTGTGAAGTGGGCACTGTTACCCTCTTTGCGTAGATGAAGAGTCTACATCTCAGGAGGCTCAGCACGTTGGCGGAACTTGCATCCAGGTCCATGGGACCCCAGGGCAAGGGTTCTTTGCTGCCCGAGATGCAGTCTAGTTGGGGAGACAGATGAGTGAGTAGAAATTGGCTGTACACCAAGGTTGGCACAGTGGGAAGCACAGCACAGGAGGGCACCAGGGAGGGTGCCAGGCTGAACCTCGGAGAGGAAGGACAGGAGCCACCACAAGGGCCTTGTGGAGGAGGTGACGTCCCAGTGGCACCCACATTTGTCCAAACAAGGAGCTGATCCTTGGGATTCTCGTGGTGTCTGTACCAGTGAAATCCAGGAAGCCTGCAGCCTGCTAGGCCGGTTTCACTTTCTCTGAACGTGGCAACGGAGGGTAGAGAAATGGCAGAGTGTAATGCTGACACTTCAAACCCTATAGGATGTGGTGACTTGGGGGTTCTTTGTTGGGACTGGAGGACGGCTGAGAAACGGCTCAGTGCTGTCGTGTTTAGCAGTGGCTTGGTAAACTGCAGTGAAAACACAGGTGTGGGCTGCCAGGTGATGGAGCGCGAGCATGCTCGGATTGGAGTTTTATTAGGCAGCCACTGAAAGGAAGACAGTAAATGGAAAAAGTTCTCCGAGAGACCCAGTGTCCCCGGGAATGCATCTGTGGCCTCCCAGGGCTCAGCCAAGTGCAGTCTCAGGACACCGCCTGGCATCCAGCCCCGATAATTCACTCCTCCCCCAGTTCCCAGCAAGCCCTGAGATGAACAGCAGAGTTTTTGTTCCACTTTAATTTTTAGGCAGGACCAAATGCCCATCACAAAGCGCCGTTCTCCTTGCGACTCCCCTAACCCCAACTTGGAGGTATCACATACTTGGGTGCGTCATTTTCTGTCTGGGATGGCTTAACAAGATGAGCCGATGGGGTTCCCAGGCTGCCTGGGGTTACATAACCCATTGTGCTCATGATCTTAGGATTTGCCCTAACAAGCAAACTCAGAAAACTGCTGAGGAAGGCGCGGGCGGGCGGCCGTGCGAGGCTGCCTGGGCTGGGGTCCCGCGGAGGCTCTCTCTGTTCTCTGAAGTGCCTTTGGATTTATGTCTGCACATGGCATTGCTTTTTCAATTCGGGCAGCCCGTCAGGGCCCAGTCTCTGCCAGGACGCTGCGAAGTCCAGCTCATTCAGACAAACTCCTGCGGTAAGTACGTTTGCCAGGTCTGTCTGTATCTGTTTTCTTTGTGGTGTGGCCCGAAAGGAGGAGACCACAGGAGAAGCTGTCCCTCTCTTGCTCTGTGCTGCCTGGGAGGTTGTTCTTGGCCATGTGGTAGAGAAATTACCATGTTGAGTGACAGACAGGCAGAGTGAAGAGACTTTAGAGACATAACCAGCGCCCTCTCCCCGCATTTCCGGGTCCCCTTGTCCCCTTGCCCATGCTCAGAGGGTGCAAGTGGCACCTGCAGGGCAGGAGCACAGGGCTGAGTTGAGCCCAGGCCCCTGCACTCCCCGCCGATTCCCTCCGAGTTCTCTGCAACTCTTCTTCGCAGGAGCAGGGCTTCTGCGAGGGCTCTCATCCCAGGCCTCGTCTTCATCCTGGTTTCTCAGACACTAACCTGGTATCTTGTGTCAGCAAGGAATTTTTCAGAAGGTAAAGGACAGAGCTGGACCGTCTCCCTCCCTCCCTCCCCGGCTCTCTCTTCCATCCTCCCTTTCTTTTTTGTCCTTTACTAAACTCTTGGGCCTGGGACTCGGACCCACACCCCAGTGACGGAGGGCTTGCTAATCAGATCTGCTGTGGCTTGTCTCTCTGGCTGTGGGGCTGACCTCTCACTCCTTCTAAGCTGGTCAGAGTCTGGTGGTTGATGACCCGTCTGGTTTCTGTCCTGTCTCCACACAGCTTCCTGGGAGCTGTCTGGACCAGAAAACAGTTAATCCCTGAGAGACGCGAGCTCCTGTTGCGTCCCAGCCAGTTTTAGGCTTACGACGTGTAAATCTGTTTGAGTAAACCTAAAGACACTTTAAACATGCATCTTACTGAGGCAGTCGTATTGATTTTTGTGTGTTGGCCCCAGGGCCAGCTTTTTTTGCTGGGTTTATGTGAATTCCTGGGGTTGGTGAGGACCGGCCCTGCTCTCAGAGCATAGAGGTGGGCCAGGGGATAAAGGAGAAGCTGTGAACCAGTGAGGATTGCCCAGGAATAGTCTGCTGACAGGAACGGCCCTCCCTGGGGCACTCTTCATCAAAGGACCATGGCTTAGAATTTGTTGTTTTATTTTGAGACTCACTGTGTTGCCCAGGCTGGTCTTAAACTCCTGGGCTCAAGTGGTTCCCCTGCTTCGGCCTCACAGAGTGCTGGGGTAACAGGTGTGAGCCGCCCTGCCTGGCTCAGGTTCTGTTCCTTTTCTGTCACTGACTTAAGCCATAAAACTTGATGTCTTATCCTTGAAAACATGCTCAAATAAAATATTATGCAATTATTACACATCTTATTAATTACATTTAAGGCCTTGTCAATTTCTCGTGTAATTTTTATATGTGTTTTCTATTGAAAAGTTATAATCTAAATGGGTCTCTTATCTGACTGTATTATTGATCGAAACAGAAAAGAATGGACAGTGCAGTATATGTCCCTTTTATGACAGAGTGAGAAAATTAAATTATAATCTAGGGAATTACAAATATTTTCTAAATGTAACTTAGAAGTGTTTTTCTCCTTCCCTCAGTGCAATGGCCTCTATTTCACAGCTGATTTGCTTTTGCAAATGGAATGCAGAAAGGACCTGTTAAGCTGATTGCTGGAGATAACATTTGGTCTTTGCCAAACCACGGAAACATTCACCTCTGCCTTTTCAATGTGCCGTCAATGATTTTGGGGGCCACCAGCTAATCATCCTGTCCTCCAGTTCCCTTATGATTAGGGAGGAGGTAGAATATTTATCACAAGATTTTTGATGTGAGTTGTGAAATGTATTTGTCAGATTTTTTTCATGTGATTTGGGACTTTAGTTCTCAGGTATTTGATATATTTTTATCTTCTTAACTGGTTTTATTTCTGCATCTGAAGCAGTCTCTTCTCTCCCATCTCCCCTCTCCTCTCTTCTCTTTTTTACTTTTATTTTTTTGAGACAGAGTCTTACCCTCTTGCCCAGGCTGGGGTGCAGTGGCATGATCTTGGCTCACTGCAACCTCTGCCTCCCAGGTTCAAGCAGTTCTCATGCCTCAGCCTCTCGAGTAGCCGGGACTACAGGCGTACCCCACCATGCCCTGCTAATTTTTTGTATTTTTAGTAGAGACGGGGTTTTGCCACATTTCCCAGGCTGATCCCAAACTCCTGAGCTCAGGCAATCTGCCCGCCTAGGCCTCCCGAAGTGCTGGGATTACAGGCATGAGCCAGCGTGCCTGGCTGAAACAAGTTTTTCGTGTATATAATGGATCAATCTTTGTTTACCCCAAACTATTTTAGGAAACTGGCACATAATAAATTATGATAGAAAAAATGGCAGTTGTTGGCAGAGTGGTCAGGTGCGGGCTGTGGCACCCTGTTCTTCCCGCTCAGCCAAGGTCTGTTGTAGGAACCGGACTGACGAGAGGAGATTCGGGGTGCACTGATGCCAGCCTCGGGCTGAGGAGCTGGGCGGGCATGTGAGTCTGGGACCCAGCCCCGGGAGGAACTTTGGAGTCGGAAGCTTCTCTGTTTTCACTTGACCCCTGATCGATCGTTCATAAACATGGAAAAACTTGAGCAAGTCAGGCTGAAACTCGCAGGAGCTGAAAGCATTTTACTTTTAGAGTCAGACTCTCATTCTACCACCCAGGCTGGAGTGCGGTGGTGCAATCATGGCTCACTGCAGCCTTGAACTCCTGGGCTCAAGTGATTCTCCCACCTCCACCTCCCAAGTAGCTGGGACTACTGGCTCAAGCCACCATGCCTGGCTATTATTTTTTAAATAGAGATGGGATCTTGCTATGTTGCCCAGGCTGGTCTTGAACTTGTGGCCTCAAGCGATCCTACCACCTTAGCTTCCCAAAGTGTTGAGATTACAGGTGTGAGCATCAGGACCTGGCAAAGCTGTAACTTTATAACTAGATCTGGAAGAAACAGAATTTTATAAATCCTGTTCTAGGTTTCTCTAGAGAAACAGAGCCAATGGGAGAAGCATATATACAGATTCATCAGAAGGAATGGTGTTACTTGATGATGGAAGCTGACAACCCCAAGATGGGCAGTTGGTGAGCTGGAGCCCGCGGAGACCTGATGGTGTGGCTGGAGCCCAAAGGCTTGACAGGATTGAGGCCCAGGAACTGGGATTCCAGTCCTCAAGACCCTGGGGGTGGGTCAGCCTCTTTGCTTCATTCAGACCCCAGCTGATTGGATGAGGTCCTTGTCACTCACAGTAAGGAGGGACCTGTTTACTCAGCCTCCCCGCTGATGTTAATCTCACCCAGAAACACCGCCACAGACACATTCAGAATACTTCTTGACCAAATTTCTGGGCACCCAATGGCCCAGTCAAGGTGACCCATTTGTACAAGCAGACTTCGCAGATCCTGACAGTGGCTGCCACTTACCGAGGAGTAGCTCTGTGGCTGGCAGGTTTCCAAGGGCTGCTCCTGGAACTCACCTCGCCCTCAGCACAGCTCTGAGGTGGGTGCTGTCGTCACCCCCACCTTTGAGGAGGCGCAGAGCAGGAGGCTTAACCGCTTGTGTAAAATAGGGGTGCTTGAGGGTTAGACCCGGCAGCATTATTTTCTGACCCTCTTTAAGTTACGTTCTTCATTTTTTTTTTTCCTTTTTTAATAATTTCACTTACTGTTAAATGGGTTTAAAAATTATGAAAATAACACATGCAAGTGGTGAAACTGGAAAGTGTACCGAAACGTAGTCAGGGCAGAGCAGCTCTCACTGCACCGTCCGTGCCTTTCACCGCTAGAAAGGGCATTCCAGGAACTTTGTACGCACGTGTTCATTGTCTAACAAACACAGATGGGACCATGACCTATTCCTTGATCTGCGTTTTAAGACCATGACCAATATGACTTAAAATGAATCCACATACTGTTACCTTATTCTTTAAAAGAATGACATCGTCTCCCATTGTGTGGCTGTATCGTCAGCATCACCATGAGTCATTTAATTAAGCCAGGCTGTGTGAATGTTTGACTCCCCAGAGTGCGCAGGTTGAAACCGAGTCGGCAGTCCAGTGGTGTTAGGAGGTAGAGAGCCTCTGGCAGGTGTGAGGTCACAGAGACGGAGCCCTGATGAGTGGATTAGTGCCCTCGTAGGAGAGGTTTTGGAGAGCTAGCTGTTCTATCCTGTGAGGACGGAGGAGAATGTGCCGTCTGTGAACCAGGAAGCAAGCCCTCACCGGACATCTGCTGGTGTCTTTCTCTTGGACTCATTGGCCTCCAAAGCTGGGAGAAATACATGTTTATTGTTTTCAACTCACCAGTTTATGGTATTTTGCTCTAGCAATCTCAACAGGCTAGGAAAACCCGGCAGTTCTCCGTCCTGGGAGACTTAAGATTTCTTTTTAGAAGAGGCATTTTGTAATTCCTTTCTTATTGCTCTTAAATGAAATTAATAGATAACAAATTCTCTTAAGAACATAATTTTATTTATTTTCATTTTTATCTTTTTTTTTTTTTTGAGACGGAGTCTCGTTCTGTTGCCCAGGCTGGAGTGTAGTGGTGTGATCTCAGCTCACTGCAACCTCTGCCTCCTGGGTTCAAGTGATTCTCCTGTCTCAGCCTCGGAGTAGCTGGGACTACAGGTATGTGCCACTATACCTGGCTAATTTTTTGTTTTGTTTTGTTTTTGAGACGCAGTCTCAGTCTGTCACTAGGGTGGAGTGCAGTGGCACAATCTCTGCTCACTGCAACCTCTGCCTCCCAGGTTCAAGTGATTCCCTTGCCTCAGCCTCCCAAGCAGCTGAGACTACAGGCGCCCACCACCACACCCAGCTATTTTTTTGTATTTTAGTAAAGATGGGGTTTCAATATGTTGGCCAGGATAGTCTCGATCTCCTGACCTCATGATCCACCCACCTCGGCCTCCCAAAGTTCTGGGATTACAGGCATGAGTGATTGCGCCCAGCCAATTTTTTGTGTATTTAGTAGAGATAGGGTTTCTCCATGTTGGCCAGGCTGGTCTTGAACTCCTGTCCTCAATTGATCCGTCCATCTTGACCTCCCAAAATACTGGGATTATAGACGTGAGCCACCGCACCCTGCCAAACACATAATTTTAAAAAGATCAATGTAATGCCTCGCCGTACTATAAAGGAGAAACTAAAGAAAAATGACAGCCTGTATTTCAGATGTCACTGAGTGGACATAGCCTCATTAAGACATGAGAGGAGCAGTCAGGCCCTGCCCCAGCAGGTAGCATTGCTGTGAAAGGGGCAACCAAAAGGCGGCTAAGCAGGCGGACTACTCAAGGGTCAGAGAAAGGTCCGCGAAAGGTCCACTGCAGCTGCCCCTGTTGATAGGGGCTGTGAGTGGTGTCCAGTTTTTGCATTTTAAATTGCACCTCAAGCGGCATTCCTACTCACCCTCTGAAGCACTGGTTTAAAAGGTGTGCAGCAGGAGAAGTGCATACGGTGTAAAGAAGACACTTTGAGGTTTCCTACCTTCGTCACACTCCCAGCCTGCTGCCTTTCCTCCCGAGGGAATGGCTGTTGCTTGTCTATCTTTCCAAAAATGTTCTGTGCACACGTTTGTACAATATGTATGTCCCTCCCTGCTTTGAAAGCTTTCTCCAAATGGAGACATACACTCAATGGCTGGCTGCTTTTTCTCCTCAGTAATCCGTATGGGAGACCTTTCCACTTAGGAGACCTCCATCATATTCTTTTTGCTGGCTGCCTAGTTTTCATTGTGCATAAGCCCCACGATTGATTTAATTAACTCCCCATTGGAAGACATGTAGATTGTTTCCAATATTTTGCAAATACCACTGGGGTTGGCGGGTAGCCGCGTCCCCACATATTTAAGCAAATAAGCGATGAGCGTGCCTGTGCGAATTCCTGGGCTGGGGACTGATTTGATGGCGCGAGTTATAGAGGTTGTGTGGTGTGTGTTGTTCAGACGACGTGGGAGCATGTGGGCGCCTGCCGCCTGCACCCCCGGGACGAGCGCACTCGCGGTTTGCCAGCTGAGGTGTATACACAGCAGCAGCGTCTGATATACATTCTCAGGGTGTAGAGGCCGAGCGATTTCGGTATTTCCTCGAGGAATTTTATTGTCTTTTCTGTGACCCGAGACAAATGCTGAACAGTTTCTGCTTCAGCTCATGGAGCGATTGCCTCCAGAACCCTAATCACTGCGTGTGCCCTGTCCACACGCTTTCCTTTCCTTCCTCTGGCACACCTCACTGCCTGGTCCACGTGGGGTCTGAATCCTGGATTCTGAATACCAGGCGCCGCCCCCCGGTCCTACGCAAACCTCCCATCAAGGACTCCCACATAGTTTATGGTTTGAGTTTTTAAATTTCCCAGACGTGTGTCTTAGAAAACAGACCAAACACATACTGATAGGTGGCCCACCAGGGCGTGATCTGGGAAGGGCTTCGGGCTCTCACCTTTTAAATGGCCATGATATTGGCAACCGTGTCAACAGCAGGGCTCAGTGGTGTGTCTGCCTCCAGAGGAGTACCCTGGAGGACCTTTACTTTAAGTTTTCCTTTTTCTCACCCTCTTCTCTCCCCCATCTCTCTCCCAGTTTGTCTGTTCCCCGCCCTTCCCTGTCTCTCCTTCCTCCTGCTCCCCCTTTCCTTCTCTTCCTCCATCCCCAGACCCCTCCTTTCTCTGCTTCTCTCCTCCTCCTCTTCCTTAAAGAAACAGTGTCCTTTTTCTTTTTAATAATCGTACAGCTGAGGTGGATGTAGGTTGGGGATGCCTTTGGAGGCTTTGCAGCATTCCACAGAGCTTCTTAGGTGCAGGCGGCGG
This sequence comes from Callithrix jacchus, assembly GCF_049354715.1. Lineage (NCBI taxonomy): Eukaryota > Metazoa > Chordata > Mammalia > Primates > Cebidae > Callithrix > Callithrix jacchus. The sequence goes on from NC_133518.1 coordinate 79,852,517, forward strand.
GTAGGTCACAGGCTGTGCCGGGTTAATGTTCTGCCCACAGGCCGTGCCGGGTTAACGTTCGGGACTCAGGCCATGCCGGGTTAATGTTCTGCCCACAGGCCGTGCCGGGTTAACATTCAGGTCTCAGGCTGTGCCGAGTTAACATTCAGGACTCAGGCCGTGCCGGGTTAATGTTCGGGTCACAGGCCGTGCCGGGTTAACGTGCAGGACTCAGGCCGTGCTGGGTTAACGTGCAGGACTCAGGCCGTGCCGGGTTAACGTGCAGGACTCAGGCCGTGGCGGGTTAACGTGCAGGTCTCAGGCCGTGCCGGGTTAACGTGCAGGACTCAGGCCGTGCCGGGTTAACGTGCAGGACTCAGGCCGTGCCGGGTTAACGTGCAGGACTCAGGCCGTGCCGGGTTAACGTGCAGGACTCAGGCCGTGCCGGGTTAATGTTCGGGTCACAGGCCGTGCTGGGTTAATGTTCGGGTCTCAGGCTGTGCTGGGTTAATGTTTTTGGTGCTTTTCCAGCACGTGGAGGAAGCGAAGCCGGCCCTGTGGTCAACTGGCCCTTTCCCAGCTGAGTCTGCGTGCTGTGAGTGTGCGGTGTGTCCTTTGAATTATTAGCTGGAGTTAAATGGGAAGAAAGAGGTGAGGATATCAGTAACGTGAGGCAGGAAGGCTGAAGCCTGTGAGCTCTGTGGGGCTCACCTGACCTGTCAGTTCTGTGGGGAGAGGGAGGAGAGAGCACAGAGCTCCAGCCAGCTGACCCTTTGGTGCGCTGCCCAGAAGGCCGTCTTGCCCTAATTTACAAATGTCCTGCCCTGCTGAGGCCGTATTCGATCTGGGCTCACTTCCCATTCTGCCACCCTCTATCACAGTGTTGGAAAGGAAGGGGTGCCTAGCAGGGTGGGCCCTTTGAGGATGGGAGTCCACGGGGTACCCCTTGGAGCCCAGCTGCAGGGAGAGCAGGTGGACAGGTGGTTTCATCCAGAATTGGGTTTTGCCATATGGGTGCCTCGAAAGTCCCACAGGAGTGAGGTGGACCAGCATTGCCGGAGCTGGGGGGATTCCAGGTGGACAGAGAGAGGACGGCAGAGGCCGTGCAGAGGTATCTAGGGGCTGGGGGTCTCCAGGTGGACAGGAAGAAGACAGCAGAGGCCGTGGGCCGGGGCATTCCAGGTGGACAGGAAGAGGATGGCAGAGGCCTCACAGAGGGAACTAGGGGCTGGGGTTCTCCAGCTGGACAGGAAGAGGACGGCAGAGGCCGTGGGCTGGGGCATTCCAGGTGCACAGGAAGAGGATGGCAGAGGCCGTGGGCTGGGGCATTCCAGGTGCACAGGAAGAGGACGGCAGAGGCCGTGCAGAGGCAGCTAGGGGCTTGGGGTCTCCAGCTGGACAGGAAGAGGACGGCAGAGGCCGTGGGCTGGGGCATTCCAGGTACACAGGAAGAGGACGGCAGAGGCCGTGCAGAGGTATCTAGGGGCTGGGGGTCTCCAGCTGGACAGGAAGAGGGTGGCAGAGGCCGTGGGCTGGGGCATTCCAGGTGCACAGGAAGAGGACGGCAGAGGCCGTGCAGAGGTATCTAGGGGCTGGGGGTCTCCAGGTGGACAGGAAGAAGACAGCAGAGGCCGTGGGCCGGGGCATTCCAGGTGGACAGGAAGAGGACGGCAGAGGCCGTGGGCTGGGGCATTCCAGGTGCACAGTAAGAGGACGGCAGAGGCCGTGCAGAGGCAGCTAGGGGCTGGGGGTCTCCAGCTGGACAGGAAGAGGACGGCAGAGGCCGTGCAGAGGCAGCTAGGGGCTGGGGGTCTCCAGCTGGACAGGAAGAGGATGGTAGAGGCCGTGGGCTGGGGCATTCCAGGTGCACAGGAAGAGGACGGCAGAGGACATGCAGAGGCAGCTAGGGGCTGGGGGATTCTGGGTGGAATCGCGGGAATGACTGAGGGAGAGCTGTGAGGGTGGGGTTGCAGTCAGGACAGGGGGCATCTGAATCCCAGACTTCAGAGGTGGCCCAGGTGTGGCTGGCAGAAGTGGTGTGTGATAGGACCATAGAGGTCCCAGACACAAGAGCTGGGGAGTTGGGTGCTGTCAAGTGTGGGGTGTCAGCCTGGATGAGTGACTGCACTTGGAGAGGATGAGGATGGCCGCCAATCTCTACCGGCCTGGAGTTGCTGATGGGTGGACGTGTGGGCATAGGCAGGGGTGACCCAGCTGGATGGCTGTTTCAAGCGAGCAAGGATTTTTAAGTGCAGGTGAGAAATGAGCTGGAGGTGGGTGGAGGAGGCAGAGGATGCCGGCACCAGCTCCAGATCCGAGTGCAGCAGCTCAGAGCAACACCCTAATCCTCACCCTCCGGGGGTTTAAACCCTAGTTTGATTTTGACCGAGACGGTGGAACATACGCGTGGTACAAACTGAACCTTCTTAGTGGGAGGGATGGAGATGGCTGGACAGACGACGGCCAGCGAAGCCTGTGGGCAGGGCCCCTCCTTGAAACCCCAGCCCGCAGAGAGGGAGAGCCATGCTCAGGGACCCTGATGTTCTTCTCTTAGTAGGAATTTTGGTCTCTCTCCCAAACCGACGTGTTCGGTTTCGGCTTATCTGATAAATAAACGATGCCGTTATGTTCAGCTTTGACCAATCCTGCTGTGGACCGTTCAGGTTGTCATGCCTGCGCGTTCCAATTCAGTGCCCCGTGCTGTTTTAAGTGTCGTTTCTCCCTTTCGATGCGAGTAGACGTGAGAAGGGGGCAAGGCCACTTGGTGGCAGGGCCTGGAAGCCGTCGGTGCCCGTCTCTCTGCCTTTGCCTTTGGTTCGAGTTCAGGCTGCCTGGGATGGCAGGTAAAGAATGGGCCCGTCCGGGTGAGGCTGCAGCACCACCTAGTGGCCAGAGACACACTAGCAGCAGGAGCCCCGTGCCTTCGCCGGGTTTTGCAAGTTTTGGAATGGATTGAGGGAAAGGGAGTTCACTGTAGGAAGAGACTGCCAGGGCGGGGCCCGTGGCCTACACCTGTCATCCCAACACTCTGGGAGGCCGAGGCAGGAGGACATTGCTTGAGCCGAGGAATTCGAAGCCAGCCTAGGCAACACGGTGAGATCCGCCTCTCTACAAAAGTTAGCTGTTTGTGGTGGTGCATGCCCTGTAGTCCCAACTACCTGGGAGGCTGAGGTGGGAGGATCACTTGAACCCAGGGTGTGGAGGCTGCAGTGCGCCATGACTGTGCCATTGCACTCCAGCCTGGGTGACAGAGCAAGAGATCTTGTCTCTCTCAAAAAAATATGGTGGCGGGTGAGGCGGGCAGCTTTAACTGGGTAGAAGAAAAGGACTCTTCTCCCACCTCATCGTTCTCCTGCCTTGTTCCATCTACCTGTACTCTCTTCCCATCCGCGTTATTTCCTGGAACTAACTCCGGAAACAGTTTCTGTAAGGGATGGTGTCAGTATAGCCAAGTGTGGCCGTGTTTTTCTTGTACGGAGATTCCGACGGGGCTGTGACTTCAGTCCCATGTGCTGGACTTTACTCTGGCTGTCAGTGGTTGTACTTCACAAGACTTTATTTATTTTGAGACAGAATTTTGTTCTTGTTGCCCAGGCTGCAGTGCAACAGCAGGGTCTCGGCTCACTGCAACCTCTGTCTCCCGGGTTCAAGTGAGTCTCCTGCCTCAGCCTCCTGAGTAGCTGGGATTGCAGCTGCCCGCCACTGTGTCTGGCTCATTTTTTTGTATTTTTAGTAGAGACGGGTTTTCATCGTGTTGGCCAGGACTTTAAATTAGCTATGGATTATATAGTGTTGCTGTAGGACACTATATAATCCATAGCTAATTTAAACATTTGTTTCTTGCTCACAGACATGGGTCACCTGAGGATTGCCTTTCTTTGTCTCTTATTTGGGGATTTGGCCCAAAAGGTTGGTACCTACCTAGGGACATGTTCTCCTCTGGGCAGAGGATAAGTCAGGAGGACAGACCCAGCCGCCCCACACAGCAGGCTCAGAGCCTCCTGCTGGACATGGGGTTATATCGGCCACAATGAGTCGTGTGACCCAGCATGAAGTCACAGATTTGTGAAATATTTTGCCCATATTGGGCAAATGGTGAACCACAGCGAGGGTGATTCAGGAAGGATGAAGGAAGAATCACGGACAAAATGAACAGCTTGGACTCTAGGATACTCTTAGGTGACAGGAGTGGCACCGAATGGCACCTCGTGGTGCCAGTCATCTCCGAATGACTGGCTTCTTCTCTTAGCCCTGCTGGGCTGGAAATGTGGGGGTGGAGGATGGGGGAAGGAGATGACTCTTACGGCCCAGAGCAGCGGTTGGCAAACCCTGTAAAGGGCCAGAGAGTAAATCTTTGAGGTTTGCAGGTCTGCGGGCCTTGGGCTCAACTGCTTGTCTCTGCTGTTGCAGCGCGAAGCAGCCGACACTGCCTAGAGGAGCAGCGGTGCCAAGTTTCAGGAGCACTTTTCCTTATAAGAATAGCAGGGGGCTGGGTTTCCCCTGGGGCCATAGTCTGCAGACTCCTGGTCTGAGCTTCACGGAGTGATCTGTATCATGACACCAACTTAATGTTAAGAGGGTGCTGGGAAGCCCCTCTTTTTAGTTGGGAAGCCCAATGGCATTGAAGGAGCTGCTGAGGAGCCCAGCTATCTCCCACCTGTCTGCTCAGCACTGTTAGGCTGTAAACATGTGTTTCGCGTCATTGAAAATCTAGGCAACCAAAGCTTATTGTTCTTAAGCATGAAATGTCATTTATTTATTTATTTATTATTTTTTGAGCTAGAGTCTCATTCTGTCACCAGGCTGGAGTGCAGTGGTGTGATCTCAGCTCACTGCAACCTCCACCTCCCAGGTTCAAGTGATTCTCCTGCCTCAGCCTCCCAAGTAGCTGGGACTACCAGCCCACACCACCATACCCAGCTAATTTTGTATTTTTAGTGGAGATGGGTTTTCGCCATGTTGGCCAGGCTGGTCTCGAACTCCTCACCTCAAGTGATCCGCCTGCCTTGGCCTCCCAAGGTGCTAGGATTACAGGCATGAGTCACCGCACCCAGCCAAAGTCTCATTTTACCTCTCTTACGTTATTTTCAGAAGAAATGTCTGTTAAAGGTATTGAAGGTCCTTTTACCTTGGGCTTTCCACACAGTTGATGTGGAAGGCAGTTTAATCTTTCTCGTGGATTCAGTTATCTTTGTGAACAGTGTTTCCGTTTTCCACGTTTGCTGATGTGTTAGGGTATGGTGCTGATGCAGGTTATTTCGCTCCTTAGCCCAGCAAGGTCCAGGTTCTCGTCTCCTGACCAGGGAGCAGCAGGCACACAGACGCTCGAAGCATGAGTGGAATTAACTCTCAGCAGAGAGAGGAGTCCTGAAGGCAGGTCGCCGGTCTCCCGTTGCAGTTGAATACAAGGGCTTCTCCGTCTGCGGAGGGGGCTGTGGTCCTGATTTGTATGAGGTGCGAGTTTCTGGCGGCCCCACCCTGACCTTGCAGTGTGCGTGTGTGCCCTTAGCCTGAGCCATTCCGCACTGATCTGTTTCCCTCACTGCGCGTGTGTGAAGGGATGGAATTCTTCACTGCTGGTATGTGTAGGCAAGTGCCCTGTGCACAGTGACCTCAGAGGGTTGGAAGTTCTCCAGGGACCCTTCCCTGCCTGCCCAGGGGAGTTCTCTGCTTTCTGCCTCTACTGAGCACGCGTGCTCTGCAGCCCTACTCCACGTTCCTTGCGGTTACATTATTTTTTTCTGTAACAGCTTCATTGAGATGTCGTTCGTGCTCCGTGTGGTTCATCCGTATAGAGTGTACTGTTTGGTGGTTCTCAGTGTGTTCACAGGGGTGTGCAGTCATCACCAGTTCAGTTGGTGAATCTGTTCAATTTCAGAACATTTTCCTCCACCCCCCCAAAAGCTCCACACCCTTTAGCTATCATCCCTCGGTCTCCTCAGTCTCCCCCAGTGTGGCTGCATTCTTGTTTGTTTGTTTTTGGAGATGGAGTTTCACTCTTGTTGCCCAGGCTGGTGTGCAATGGTGCGATCTCGGCTCACCGCAACCTCCGCCTCCTGGGTTCAAGCAATTCTCCTGCCTCAGCCTCCTGAGTAGCTGGGATTACAGGTGTGCACCACCATGCCCAGCTAATTTTTGTATATATATATATATTTTTTTTTAGTAGGGACAGGGTTTTGCTGGATTGGCCAGACTGGTCTCAAACTCCTGACCTCAAGTGATGCACCTGCCCCAGCCTCCCAAAGTACTGAGATTACAGTGGGAGCCGCCGCGCCTGGCCATGCATTCTTAAGAAGCTTTCGAAACTCTCTTGATTTCTGCTTTGTTCTTGATTCCGACAGGCTTGCCCCTAACCTTGGAGAGCGGTGGTGAAGGTCCTTCCTGAGAGGTCATCGATGCTCTCTGAGTGTACACTTCACAGACGCTTTAGGGCTGGGCTTGTGTCTGTGATCTCAGCTCTTTGGGAGGCTGAGGTGGGAGGGTGAATTGAGCTCAAGAGCTTGGGACCAGCCTGGGCAACATAGTGAGACCTCTTCTTTATTTAAAATAAAAAATAGAATAATAAAATAGAGACTTTATGTGCACTGGACACTTGTGTGTAGTGATTATATCACCTGAATAATTACTTTTTGAGACTAAAATGTCGTATTTGTCTATTGTTTTCTGCTTTGTAGGTCGTCCTTTGGAATTTTCCACAGTTTGAATCTATATTTGCGTTCATTTGAGAATTGGTTCAAGTAAATGTGGAATCACGTTACCGTCAGGGTTCGTTTGTTTTCCTTGCCTGTTTTGCTTAACTGCGTGTTGTCAGACTGGTAGTTTTTGGATGGGCTTGAAATCTTTTAACATCCAGATGATCTCATTTGATGTTTTGAAAAAGTAACCATTGTTCATTTTTAAATAGAGTTTCCTGTTCAGGAAATAGTTTAGATTAACAGTAAAACAGATGAATGCATTGAATGGTAGAGGCACAGCTGGCACGTGGATCTCATGAGATTTTGTACTATTAATAAAGTAGGTTTTCCTAATGTGGCACTTAACTCTTTCAGAATTTGCTCCTTGACCATAATTAAAAATATGATGCAGGGTCGGGGCAGTGACTCAAACCTCTAGTCCCAGCACTTTGGGGGCCAAGCTAAGTGGATCCCTTGAGCCCATATCAAGACCAGCCTGGGCAACATAGAGAAACCCCATCTTTACTAAAAATATAAAAATTAGCCAAGTGTGGTGCTGCCTGCCTGTAGTCCTAGCTACTCGGGAAGCTGAGGCAGGAGACTCACCTGAGCCCAGGCAGTCGAGGCTAGCACGATGAGTAAATGCTGGAAGTAGTTCTTAGCTTAAGGTCACCCTGGCCACTGCCTGGCGCCCTCCATTCCCAGCGCTGCTTATGGACGTTCTATTCTAAATCACTAGAAGAAAAAAGAATCTGGCAGCACATCCTCTACAGCGCGAAAGGCAGTAGAGTAACGAAACCTCCAGAGGTGGAACCTCCAAGAGGCGTGGCCGCGGTAAGATGATCTTACCCAGTTCGACCAGAATGCTCCCGGTCGAAGACAAAGCCCCAGAATGGGTGAAAAAGTGAAGATTTATCTGTGTGCTTTGCTAAGAAATTCTCAAAGTGTGCAAGAGACTGGAAGGTGGGCCAGGAGAATTTAGAGAAAGAAGAGTTAGAAGGAGGGATTATTTCGTCAGTGAGGCCAAGATCTTTGGAGCCAGAGGCAGGCAAGGGTGAGGTGGGCGTGGGTGGTGGTCAGGATTGTGACCTCTTGAGTTCAGATCTGTTGGAAAACCAGTTCATTGTTTACAAGCTGTGTGATGTGGGTCTAGGTATTCAATTCTCTCTGCTATAGTGTGCTCGTTCTCTGTGAAGTGGGGATAAATGTTAGGACTGTCGGGAGGATTTAATGAGTTAGTGGATGTAAAGGCTCACAGTCCATGAATGTTTGCCGTCATTACCGATGTGTTTGTTGTCGTTATAAGAAAGTGTGTACCTGGATCCCTGCGTAACTCCATCAAACCCAATAAAATCCAGATGGTTCAAAACTGATTCAAAGATGTAATGCTGGCTGCTACCTAGACACACTGCCTGTGACTTAGCCCTGCTTCGCAAACAGCAGTGAAAAAGAATTTAAGAAAGGAGATATAATGTTAACAATTCAACCATAAAAGTGCTAGAGGAAAATATTACGGGGTATTTTACTAATCTGGAGCTGGGGAAGGCCGTCCTAAGCAAGACGTAAAGGCGCGGACTGATCGCTCTGAGTGTGCAGAACTCAGCTGTATCCAGGCGTCCTGACTCTGTGTGTCTGTTCCTGAAAACCCGGTGTGTGTTGCAAAATTGGACGCTAAAAATACCAGAACTAATGCAACTCTGTCGCCAGAACACTTATAAAAACTGTCCCTGTGGGGATAACTTGGATAGCCCCGGGCAGTTCCTGGCTGTGGCTGGAGCCGCACAAACAATAGAGGGAAAGGCTGTGGGGCGTGTCTGTGTGTCTGCCTGTGTCTGTGTGTGTGTGTGTCTGCATATGTCTGTGTGTCTGCATGTGTCTGTGTGTGTTTGTGTGCCTGTGTGTGTGTCTGTGTGTCTGCGTGTCTGCATGTCTGTGTCTGTGTCTATCTGCGTGTGTCTGTATGCCTGCGTGTGTCTGTGTGTCTGCATGTCTGTGTCTGTGTGTGTCTGCGTGTGTTTGTGTGCCTGCATGTGTGTCTGTGTCTGCGTGTGTCTGTCTGCGTGTTTGTGTGTCTGCATGTGTGTCTGTGTGTCTGCGTGTGTCTGCATGTCTGTGTCTGCATGTCTGTGTCTGCGTGTGTCTGCGTGTGTTTGTGTGCCTGCATGTGTGTCTGTGTGTCTGCGTGTGTCTGTGTGTCTGCATGTCTGTGTCTGCGTGTGTCTGTCTGCGTGTGTCTGTGTGCCTGCGTGTGTGTCTGTGTGTGTCTGCATGTCTGTGTCTGCGTGTGTCTGTGTGTGTCTGCATGTCTGTGTCTGTGTGTGTCTGCGTGCCTGCATGTCTGTGTCTGCGTGTGTCTGTGTGTGTCTGCATGTCTGTGTCTGCGTGTGTCTGCGTGTTTGTGTGCCTGCATGTGTGTCTGTGTGTCTGCGTGTGTCTGTGTGTCTCCATGTCTGTGTCTGCGTGTCTGTCTGCGTATGTTTGTGTGCCTGCATGTGTGTCTGTGTGTCTGCGTGTGTCTGTGTCTGCATGTCTGTGTCTGTGTGTGTCTGCGTGTGTCTGTGTGTGTCTGTGTGCCTGCGTGTGTCTGCATGTCTGTGTGTGTCTGTCTGCGTGTGTGTGTCTGTGTGCCTGCGTGTGTCTGCATGTCTGTGTCTGCATGTGTCTGCGTGTGTGTGTGTGTGTGTGTGTGTCTGTGTGCCTGCATGTGTGTGTGTCTGCATGTGTCTGTGTGTGAGTGTGTCTGTGTGTGTCTGAATGGGTAGGGGGTGGGGTTTGGTGGATCTGGGTTCTGGTGCTTCTGCTAAGGTGGGCACAGGAGAAAGTGCAGCCCTCTGCAGCGGAGAGCCACACAGGGCAGGGGCGCACCTCTCTGGGGATGGAGGCCATGCAGAGCTTTTTAGTTCTTTTGAAGTAGGCCTGAAAGGGCTCTTCCTGCCTTTGCAGCCTAAGAGCTGCAGGGCTTTTCCTGTTGAGGGTGTGAACATTCTCACTCTTCTGACTTTTCTTGCTCAATTCAGCTTCAGGTGTTGAATTTCGTTGTCCTGGTTCTGCCCCCTCGCCTTTTATAGGTGGGGTGTGAGCTTGGCCATTTGACAGCCAAGCTTTTTGTGGCCCAGGGAGGAGGAGAGGAGAAGACAGAAAAGCAAGTCTTGCCTCGTGCATTTCTGGACCAGGAGAGAGGCATCATTTTGGCGAAAGCCCCAGGTCTCCTACAGGTGTTTGCTGAAGGTCCTGGCCACTCTGCTCGGCATCTGTTCGATTTTCCCAGTGCACGGCGCTGCAGGCGCCTGTGAAGAACCCACTGGCTGCTCGTTCCATTCTGCAGCATTTATTGAGTGTCTGCTCTGGCCCTGAGCAGACCCTGTCCTTGCCCTCTTGGAGATGTATGTAGTCCAGAGACAGAGACTGCGACAATCAGTCACTAAATCAATGACTACAAATTGAGATTGGTGGAAAATGCCAGGTGCCACGGCGGGTAACTCAGCCCACCTATCTAGGGAGGTGGCCCCCAAGAAGTCACTCCATCTGGGATCGGAGGGCAAAGGGGTGACTGGCAGGCAAGGGAAAAACGTTCCAGACAGAAGGCTCAGAAGGAGCTGTGAACCCAGAAAATCTGAGACGGTGCAAAAAGATTTGACCCGACTCCATCTTGCTCTTAACCTCCAAGCTGTCCTTGTTCATTCCTGGACATAGGCTGAACTCACTTTGGGAGGCATTTATGTAGTTTAGCTTTGAAACAAAGACGATACCAGACCTGTCCCAAAACAAGCTTCCTTATTGTCTATGAACTAGACCGCCTAAAGCCACAGGATTAGAAGTGAAGGTATTAATCTTACTAACCTCAAAATGCAGCTGTTTTCATGAAACCTCTATCAATGTTTTCTTTATTAAAAATCAAACAAAGATGATAGTTTTGGGCTGGGTTTATAGTTTTGTAACCCCTGTGCCAAAGTTTGACACACTACATAGTATTTGACAAGGATAAGTATGAAATGTGCCAACATTTTTGTTTTGAAAGATGCTATGGGCTGGGCCCCATGGTTCACACCTGTAATCGCAGCACTTTGGGAGGCTGAGGAGGGATCATGAGGTCAGGAGTTCGAGACTAGCCTGGCCAACATGGTGAAACCTAACCTAAAAATACAAAAATTAGCTGGGCGTGGTGTCGTGTGCCTGTAATCCCAGCTACTCTGGAGACTGAGGCAGGAGAATTGCTTGCACCTGGAAGGCGGGGGTTGTAGTGAGCTAAGATCATGCCACTGCACTCCAGCCTGGGTAATAGAGCGAGACTCTGCTTCAAAAACAAAAAAAAAAAATTTATTTTTAAAGAGATGGGACTTGCTGTCTCCCAGGCTGGAGTGCAGTGGTATTGTCACAGCTCACTGCATCTTCTAACTGCTGTGCTCAAGGGATTCTCTTGTCTCAGCCTCCCCAGTAGCTGGGACTACAGGTGTGTGCCACCACATCTGGATTTTCAATTTTTTTTTGTAGTGATGAGGTCTTGCCATCTTGCCCAGGCTGGTCATGAACTCCTAAGCTCAGGTGATCCTTCTGCCTCGGCCTCCCAAAGTGCCGGGGTTACAGGCATGGGCCAGCGCACTCAGGCTAACAATGTCATTTTAAAAAGTATTATAGGCCAGGCGCTCTGGCTTATGCCTGTGATCCCAGAACTTTGGAAGGCTGAGGTGGGCAGATCAGTTGAGCCCAGTTCAAGGATGTAGTCAGCCATAATTGCAGCACTGCACTCCAGCCAGGTGACAGAATGAGACCCTATCTTTTCAAAAACAAAATAAACATAACATTTGTCATTTAACCATTAACAAAATTAATTTTCTTAAAAACTTTTTTTTTTTTTTTTGAGATGGAGTCTCGCTCTTGTCGCCCAGGCTGGAGTGCAATGGCATGATCTCAGCTCACTGCAACCTCTGCCTCCCAGGTTCAAGTGATTCTTCTGCCACAGCCTTCCAAGTAGCTGGAACTACAGGTGTGTGCCACCACACCTGGCTAACTTTTTGTATTTTTTAGTAGAGACAGGGTTTCACTATGTTGGCCAGGCTGGTCTAGAACTCCTGACCTCAGGTGATCTGCCCACCTCGGCTTCCCAAAGTGCTGGGATTACAGGCACGAGCCACTGCACCCGGCCAAAAGCATTATAGCAATGGGATGTCACTATGTTTCCTAGGCTGGCCTCAAACTCCAGGGTTCAAGTGACGCTGCTGCCTTGGTCTCCCAACGTGTCGGGATTACATACATGAGCCACTGTGCCCAGCCCAGTTAACGGCGTTAAAGGGCATTTAGTGCATGTGAAATGTGCACCCATAACCATTATTTAGTTCTAGACCATTTTCGTCACCCCAAAAGGAGACCACCTGCCCGTTAGAAGTCACCTCACGTCGTCCCCTTCGCTTGGCCTCTGCCAGCCACGAATCTGCTTTCCGTGTCTGTGGACTTACCTTTGCTGTACGTGTCATGTGAATGGAATCATTCCACGTGGGGTCTTCTGAGGCCGGCTTCTTTCACTAGCAGAATGTTTTCAAGGTTCACCATGTTGCAGCGTTTGTCAGTCCCTCATTCCTTCCTGTGGCTGAACGATACTCCTCTGTAGCTACACATTTTGTTTATCCGTTCATCTGCTGCGTGTTAGGACTGTTTCTATCGGAGCTACTAAGAACCTGGGTGCTTAAATATCTGAGTTCCCGCTTTCCCCGCTTTTGAGATAAAAGCAGCGGCAGGAATTGGCTGCAACGCAGGGTCACTGTGTTTGACTTTGTGAGAAACCTGGTCACGGCTGTTTCTAACTTTGTCACGTGTACCATAAACACGCTTGTGAATTTCACACTTTACGCCGTCGATAATGTGGATTTCACACTCGACGCCGTCCCTCTTGCTTTCTGAGATGTAATCGCAGGTGCGATCACTGGTTTAAGGATCGTGGACACATTTTTGGTTCTCTCCACATACTGTGAAACTGTTTACTGCAGGTGCCGTTCCAGCTTCCACCAGCTCCGTCTGTCTAAACACTGCTCAGTTGCGAGCGTGTTAATGACATTCGTGCGGCACTGGATATTTTCGTGTAAAGCAGCCCTCCCCTGGTTATTTAATAACGGTAGTATGTTACATACTTTGTTTTTTTTTTTTTTGAGACGGAGTCTCCCTTTGTTGCCCAGGCTAGAGAGCAACTGCATGATCTCAGCTCACTGCAACCCCCACCTCCTGGGTTCAAGTGATTTTTATACCTCAGCCTCCCAAGTAGCTGGGCTGAATGGCATGTGCCATCACACCCGGCTAGTTTTTGTATTTTTTGTAAAGATGGGGTTTTGCGATGTTGGCCAGGCTGGCCTGGAACTGAAATGATCCGCCCGCCTCAGCTTACCACAATGTCGGGATTGCAGGCGTGAGCCACCGCGCCCAGCCAGCATTCGCTTTTTTTTTTTTTGAGACGGAGTTTCTCTCTTGTTACCCAGGCTGGAGTGCAATGGCTCGATCTTGGCTCACCCCAACCTCCGCCTCCTGGGTTCAGGCAATTCTCCTGCCTCAGCCTCCTGAGTAGCTGGGATTACAGGCACGCACCACCATGCCCAGCTAATTTTTTGTATCTTCAGTAGAGACGGGGTTTCACCATTTTGACCAGGATGGTCTCGATCTCTTGACCTCGTGATCCACCCGCCTCGGCCTCCCAAAGTGCTGGGTCGCTTTTAAGAGAAATTATCAACACTAGTGGAGAACAAAAGTATTTTATCTTTTTATTTCCTAGTAAAACAAATTCAAATAGACAGTAACAGTCTTTTTTTTTTTTTTTTTTTAGTATTTTCCTGGAGATTTCACTCCGAACTTACACACGTTAACTTTTCCATTTAAAATAAATTTCTGTACAATTTTTGCTTTATGTTTTAGTATTAGAATCAATCTAATACTAACAACCTGTAATGCAATGATTGCCTGTTTCCGTAGATCCCTATATAAGGTCTGTTGGAGTTAACTGTTCCTGAAAACCCTGAATTTAGCTGTGGCATGTGGGGCCTGCATGGCGGGGTCCTTCCTGTCTATTGCCCTGCCTTTCTCATCCCGTCTTGTGCCCAGCACCCTGGCATGGCCGAGTGGAGTGCGCCACGCCCAGATGCCCCTTAGCCTCTTGTCGGAGCCGTTTCTAAACACAGCTGAGTTGGCTGGACTGGCCGTCTCTGTGCGGCCGCCTCCTTCGGGGTGTGTGTCGCCGGGCTGGTGCGTATGTATGTGAGTAGATGGAAGCTCAGCACCTGACACCAGGCTGTGTGGAATTCAGCCAGTGTAACTTCTTACCCGTTTTCTTAGAGTTTCTTCTGGTTGTAATGAAGGCCCCTGCGTTCTAGGCAACCCCCCGCATTGGGTTTTGTTCCTGTCTGTGGAGTGGAGTTTGTTAGCCTTTCTTTCTCATTCTAGAGGGTTTCTCTGCTTGTCCTGCGCTCCCCTGGAGATCCCCCTTCACGTTCACAGCAAGCGAGCTGTTCCTCAGTGGAGAGAGGGACAGAAAAGGAAGACTTGGACCTGCCCTTGTCCCTCTGTGGCTGGGGTGCGAGCCAGGCTGGAGATGGAGGTCCTGCTTCCGTTCCTGCCCCCGCTGAGCCTCCAGACTTCCCCCGCGGCTCTGAACCTTGCAGGGCCTCTGTCTCCCCTCTGTCCTAGATCTGCCCCATCCCAAGGCCCTGACATGGTGGGACCTGCCACATCCCAAGGCCCTGACATGGTGGGACCTGCCGCATCCCGAGGCCCTGACGTGGTGGGACCTGCCGCATCCCGAGGCCCTGACGTGGTGGGACCTGCCGCATCCCGAGGCCCTGACGTGGTGGGACCTGCCGCATCCCGAGGCCCTGATGTGGTGGGAACTGCCGCATCCCGAGGCCCTGACGTGGCGGGACCTGCTCCATCCCGAGGCCCTGACGTGGCGGGACCTGCCCCATCCCGAGGCCCTGACGTGGCGGTACCTGCCGCATCCCGAGGCCCTGACGTGGTGGGACCTGCCGCATCCCGAGGCCCTGACGTGGTGGGTCCGACCACGTCCGGAGGCCCCCAATGTGGTGGGACCTGCCGCAGGCCAAGCGCCCATCTCGGTCTGTTGCTTCCTCGGCCTGAACAGTGTCCTTTCCTTCCAGTCAGGGGGCTGTGCCAGTAGCTGTTAGCCCTAATGTCCCCTTTGTGATCTGTGGAATCACAGCTTTGGTGGCATGGAAAGTAATTCCTGAGACCGAGGCTCTAAAGATGCTCAGGTACAGCTCTAAACAGCATGGTCCCTTGACAGAGAGGAGTTTTCTAGAAGGTTGTCTGGTACCGCTTACAAAGTATCGCATGCGTCTGCAGCACCAGTGTGGCCTGTGTATGAGTCGGCTGCGCCCTTTAACCCTTCTGATTTTAAGAAAAGGGAATCGTTTCCGAGTCTGTGGTTTGCAGGTGGCTGAGCAGATGAGGAGTGTTGTCTTGTGAAGTCGTGAAAACGCCACTCTGGGTTTGTGGTCACTGCCGTGGGTGATGTGGCAGGAGAGAGGGTTATCGCCCCCAGCCAGGACCCCTCCTGAGCACGGCCAAGGGCCATGCTCGGCCCCCACCTCTCTGATGGCCAAGTGGAAACTTGGTGGGTAAAGAAATGGAAGGGGAGAGGGGCAGGCAGGAAAAAATAGAAAAGAGGGACCTCCATAATGTGGCCGTTGTTTGAAGAGTGAAGGTCCCTTCTGTTGTTCTGATTGTCACCTTCAATGTGTCCTGCATTATTCTCTGAAGTCCCAGAGTCCTGGAGGCATGCGTGTTTCATCTGGCCCTGGGTTAGTATTCAACATTCGTAAAAATATAGACCCCTGGTCTCTGATGGAGTCAGCATGTCAGCGTGGCTCCGGGGGCGTCGATAGAAAGCGCTGAGTGGTGGCTGCCCCAGAACTCCTGCTCTCACTGCTCAGAGGAACCGAGGGTGTGAAAGCAGCTTTGCGGCAGCCACGCGCCTTTGTTCTACAGATGAAGAAACTGCGCCTAGGTGTATGAAGATGTGATTTGCCACAGTGACAAGGTGAAGCGGGGTCAGAACCAAGAAGGGCTCCCTTTCTCCTGACTCTGGACACCGTGCTCCAGGCGGGCACCCAGGGCCTCCTGGCTTCTTCCAGCAGGTGGCAGCTGTGGTGCTGGCTTCCTGGCATTCATCTTGGCCTCTCCTCCTCTGCTTGCCCCGAGCTTTCTCTCACCAGGTTTTTCTTTCTCTCTCCTGTTGTTTTTTCCTCCCTCTCCCCTTCTGTTTTCCCACATCTCCTGCCAGCCGGGTGAGTGTCTACGGCTACTTTTCATCTAAACAGCTCTCTGCACACTCCACCCACCTTGGAGCTGCTCAGGTCTCTTCTCCTGGCCTTAGAGCCCCCAAGCTCCAGCGTGCAGGCAAGAGGCCCAGAAGCCCTTGCCTGCTGGGGTGACCGCACTCCCTCCCCGGGACAGCCACCACTCAGCATTTTACTCCTCGGTGGAGGAGGGGGGCCTTGATCCTGGATATGCTGACTTCTTCTGAGAGACCAGAATCTGTATTTTTGATTTTTTTGAGATGGAGTTTTACTCTGTCACCCAGGCTGGAGTTCAGTGGCACGATCTTGGCTCACTGCAACCTCTGCCTCCTGGGTTCAAGCGATTCTTCCTGCCTTAGCCTCTCAAGTAGCGGGGATTACAGGTGCCCACCATCATGCCTGGCTAATGTTTTTGTATTTTTAATAGAGATGAGGTTCCACCATGTTGACCAGGCTAGTTTTAAACTCCTGACCTCAAGTGATCCTCCTGCCTCGGCCTCCCAAAGTGCTGGGATTACAGGCGCGAGCCACTGCGCCCGGCCAAGATCTGTATTTTCACACCAGGTTCTGAGTGTTAAATGTTCAATGCTAATTTAGAGAGGCTGTAAAACGTCAGCATTGTCTCAGGCACCTGCAGGTTTTGTGAAGCTGGCATGTCCCGTGAGCATCAGTGCAAATCCCTAGATGGAGGAGCCGCCTCCTAGCCGCTCTCTGCAGGCGAGGATCTAGCCCAAGCCTGGTGGAGAACGGACACAGCTGCTTCTACAGCTCCACACCTTCCAGGTGCTAAGCAGGCTCCAGCACCCTTTCCCCACTCCCAGGCGGCCCTACCGAAGCCCACATTCCTGGGTAGGAGGATCCATTCTGAATCTTATGCCTTGGAAAAATCCTAGAAAGGGTTATAGCTCTGAAGAGGTGAAGAGTCCTTTTATGCTTTTTGCTTCCAAAGTGGTGCCCAGAGAATGGTGGGCATTGGATTGACATCTGCTGAGCAATCCAGAGGACGTTCACTATCCACGGACTTTCCTCTGTGCTGGATAAAGAGGAGGGGGATACGGAGGCGGGTTTGAGAAGACCTTGGCACTAGATGTCCCCCGCCTCATGCTGCAGGCTGGGCGCATGTCTGTCCTGGGTAGGCAGGGCGTCACAGGCAGACCTGCCATGGGACACTGCCCCTCCTTCTCTTGCTGCCTCACTCATTTCACACCACTGTTGCCTGGCAAAGTACTAAGGGCTGGGCAGAGCGTAAGGCGGATAATTCAAAGCCTTTTCTCTTGAGGGGCTCACAATTAGTAGGGAAGGGCCACAGAGAATACACTTCTTTTTAATTTTAATTTTTTTTAAAGATGGTGTTTCACTGTGTTGGTCAGGCCTTGGCCTCCGAAGTGCTTGGATTACAGGCATGAGCCACCATGCCCGGCCTAAGAATACACTTCTAACAGTGAAGTGATTTGTGTACTAAGTACTGTGGAAGTCGGAGAAAAGGGGTTAAGGGGGCTTTGCAGTACAGAGTGACATTTGAGTGATATTTTAAGATGGAATTTGCTAGGCAGGGAAGGGTATTCTAGGCAGCTAAAACAGCTGGTGGAAAAATGCAGATTTGTGGGAAAAACGTGTTTGGAAAATGGTGAGAAGTTGGCATGCCTTAAGTGAAGGGAAATTGGGGAAAATAGCAGAACTGCGCTGGGTAAGAAACGCCATTCCAGCATTGAGTTAGCTGCTTTAACAGAGACCAAAGCAATTGGAATTGTGGCATCAGTAAGGCGGCCCTTTGTGTCTTTTGCTTTTAAAAGGCCAAGTGGAAGGAGATCCAGGAGCTCCCTCTCCACCAGGGTGTTTCAGGCAGCTGAGGTAGCTCTGGTCATTTCCTGGGCATTGCCTTGACTAATTCAGCTGAGCATGGCTCCAGCACCAGCCCAACTCTGCAGCTGGACAGGCGGAAAGTGCATGACTTGGAAGTTCTTTTGACCAGGCCTGTGGACACGCTTCAGTGCAGGGAAAGCTGGGAAACGTAGTTTTTAGCTGGGTGGCCGTGGCCCAGCCACATCTCGGGATGGCATTACCAAAAGGAAGCAGCAGAGACTGCGTGCTGGGAAGCATCTGTAGCCTCTGCCGTAGAAACAGGCAGAATGATGAAGCACTTTACAGGGACCTGGGAGGTTTAAAGAGCAACAGCATGATTTAAAAAGCTCTTTGGGAGGCCATGATGGGAGGGTCATTTGAGGTCACGAGTTCAAGACCAGCCTGGTCAGCATAGTGAGAGTCCGTCTCTATTTAAAACAAAACAAACAAATAAAAAAAAAATAAATTAAAAAAAAAAGCTTTTCTCCAGAAATGGCACCAGCCTCAATGTGGCTGGCCACCAAGGGGCCATTACAGTAACTGGGCGAGGAGGAGACGCTGAGAGGTGAGCCTCCCCTGATGGTTGGTTTGACAGGCTGGGAATCGGTGGGACTTTGGGCTGTCGTTACTGCATGTCTCCCTGAAGCCATGGACCTTCGGGCTTTGGGATTGGTCAGGAAATTGCTGCCCTTCATCCGAGACTTCCGTGAGAACACATTTTACAGCTTGTTACTAACATGAATTGCACCTTCGGGGAGATGGTGGCCACAGAGCATGAAGGGCCCCTTTCCTCGGGGTGGGTGGGAGGCGGCTGTGTCCATTCACAGCGGGAACTTGAACGAGTTCCTGCCCCCCCAGGCCCCTGACCCTCCGCGGTTCTGCAGACAAGTCTCTAAAGTCTTGCCCCTGCTTCCTGTGCTTTAAAGGGGAAAATCATTCCAGCACCTCCCTCATTTGAAAGTGTTTCATTTTACAGGCCTACCACACGTATGAAGCCTTCCACCGGTTTAGAACAAAAGCGTCCTGATAGTGACATCCTGGGAATTCCCCAGCATTTCAGGTGCACCCTCCTAGGAGCTGGGCAGCAGGTGGGGGAAGAAAGAGCCCAGCTTTCCATGGAACAGCAGAGGGTGCACCTGCCTGACCCACTGTGTAGTTAGCTGAATCACCTTGACCAACAAGCTATCCCACAGCCCCTTTGCATCTCAGCTTACTGATCTGTCACAGAGGCAGACATCTGTGTCCCAGGTTGCTGGGAGGGTGAGAATGCCCTTCGTGGTGTTGGGCACGGTGAAAGCATTCCTGGGGAATTCTCGAAGACTCTTCCCTTATCTTTACCTGATGTCAGGCCCTGGATGCGTCCTCTCCTTGAGGCAAACATGGTGTCTCCTTCCACAGGGGGTCCGTGGGGCTTTAGGCTTTGTGGCCAAGGTCAAGGAGAGCTGCATGGGCCACCTCTCAATTCTTTGGACCTTTAAAGCATGTGGAAATTTGCTGCTAATGTTTATACGGCTGGTCTCATCACACAAAAATCAAATATACAGAGGCTTTTTTAGAGACTGAGTCTTGCTCGGTCACCCAGGCTGGGGTGCAATGGCTTGATCTTGGCTCACTGTAACCTCTGCTCCCCAGTTCAAGCAATTCTCCTGGCTCAGCCTCCTGAGTAGCTCAGATTACCACCGTGCACCACTTTGCCTGGCTAATTTTTGTATTTTTAGTGGAGACAGGGTTTCACCACATTGGCCAGGCAGGTCTTGAATTCCTGACCTCAAGTGATCCACCCACCTCAGCCTCCCAAGATGCTGGAATTACAGGTGCCAGCCACTGTGCCTGGCCCAGGGCTTTTTAAAAAGGCGTTTTGGCATCGCCTCACCTTTTGATACTTTACCTCACTGATCATATGCTCTAAGGAAAAAGAGATCACTTGGGCACAAGGACACACACTGTAAACAGGTTGACCTTCAGCTCTGGAAACATGGAAGGAGGGGTCAAGTCTCCACTTTGAGCAACCGAAAGCATGCTCAGCAGTGAGGCGTTATTCTTAGATTTCTTAGAAGGAACTTTGTCTTTTCTAGAGTCTGTTGCCTTCCCCACCACCAAACAGCTTTGACAGCAGATGATCCCAGCCTGTCGTGTGGGTGCGTCCTGTGGGAACGTGTTGGTTCCCTGCCTGCTCGGCTGGTGATGGGCTGGCACCCGCTGTGTGGAGTTGCCGTGGAGTCCTAGTTTAGCCAGATGCTGCCTACTGGGTGTCAGCCCCGTTTGACCCCACGTTCCCTCAGTTACCTGGTGGCATTTTATGGCTGTGAGGTCTTTCCCAGAGATGAACTTCATGGGAACTTACCGAGACCAGCTCGGCCGTAGAGACCCCACCCAGGCGGCGCAGAGGGCATTGAGAAGCAGACACTCAGGTAGAACAGCCAAGTGGGACTATCCGGGGCCCACAGCCTTCCGAGCCGAGAGCCTCGGGCTGAGGGCCTCGAGCAGACGCTGACCCACCTAGTTACTGTCTCTGAACAGGTGATGCGTATTCACAAACAGGTGTTCTGCGTTTTCTCATAGAACCAAGATAAACTAGGTGGGCAGCTGGCACCTACTTACCACTGGTACCAGAAAGTATTCTCCACGAGGGAGCCCCGGGGGCAGGTCACATGTCCCGTGCTGAAAGAATTGTTTTCACTGGTGTATGATAGAGACATACTGTTTTGCTACTTTAGAATGCCCCAAGCAGTTTTCCTCTTATGTGTGTGTTGGGGGAGCACTAGGTTTTCCTTGCTGCTGTTCTTAGCTAACAGTATATTTTACCGTACACTCAGCATTTCTCAACACTTACTCTTTACTTGATAGTGAGAAGAGGAAATATTTGCTTATTACCGGCCCATCTTGAGCCTTTGGATGGTGGTTTATTGCCAGTGGGAGGAAATATGAGAAGTCTTCTGTCTTGAGGTTGGGCTATTGCTCTGCCTGGGGGAGGAACAGCTTTGCAAAGTGAGGGAGCAGGTCTGGTCTTGTTTTTGGCTGGCTGAAATGCCATGTGTGCTTGCTGTGACATCTCCCCCCAGAAGCAGAGAAGTCCCAGCAGTGAGATGTAGCCCTCCCCGACCCCCCCAGGACTGAACTGCTTTCCTGAAGCTCCACGTAAAATCCTGCATGTCCTCACTGTCTCATTTTTAACCCTTTCCTTGCATTTTGGAACGTGCTGACCACTGGGTGGACGTGCTCTATGGTGAAGCTTTGCATATGAAGTTGAGGGAGAACGTGGGAACCGGAGGGTGGGGAGCTGCTGGAGGGTGGGTGCTGACAGGTGTTTTCAGTGGGTGCCTTCCCAAAGGGTGGTGAGTCATAACTACGCTCTTCTTTTCCCATGAATTCATATTTTTTTCATCTGCTGAATGGCCTTCTTATCAGACACGAGGTCTTTGCTCTTCTTCCAGGCACGTGTCCCCTGTTTACCTGAGTGTGTGCAGCCCCCGGTCACTGCCTTGCTGCCTTCCCGGCCCTGGCTCCAGCAGGGAGAACAGGGAAGGGACTGCTCCTCCCTGCTGTTCTGGCTTTGGTTCTGCCGTGAATCCATCCCTACCCCAGGCCCTTCCTGCTCCCTCTGACAGCTGCCTCCCTCGTGGAGCACGCCAGGATCTACTCCCACTGACCGCACTAGTCATTTCCTGCATGTATGTAGACACGTGCCAGTGAGTGTTCATGTGTAAGACTGGCCCCTTCTTCTTCAATGAGATCTTCCCATGTTTAGGAAAGCCTCATACTTCTGGTTCATCCTCAGCATCTCCTCTTTGTTTTCCCATCCGGTTGTGTGGTTTTATTTGTCACAAGTAATTTTTTTTCTCCTCTGCCCTCTCTAACACCTCGGGGTGGGCGGATGGAGACTGAAGCTTGAGTTTGGTCCTTCACTTGATCCGGGTTCTCGTTTTTGTTTTCTGCTTCAAAGCGAGAACATGGTACGGTGACTTTGACGAGAATTGACCTCCGGCCTAGCAAGATTTCTCATGCTTGTGATCCCGGCACTCGGGGGCAAAGACAGGAGGGTTGTTTGAGCCCAAGAGTTCAAGACCCACCTGGCAACATAGTGAGACCTTGTCTCTACGAAAAGTAAAATGAGCTGGGTGTGCTGGTGCACATCAGTGGTCCTGGCTACTCGGGAGGCCAAGGTGGGAGGAACGCTTGAGGCCAGAAGGTCAAGGCTGCAGTGAGCCAAGATCGTGCCACTGCGTTCCAGCCTGGGCAACAGAGTGAGACGCTGTCTTAAAAAACAGAATCGACCTCAGTAATATTCTTATCTTTTGATTCATTTTTCTTTGTTGAAGACTCATTCCTAGAACAAAACACCAAGTTAACTCTCCTCTCTTGTCTAGCTGCGTGCACCACAGGCACCTGGTTTATTTACGGATCGACGGAGCCACCGCTGCTCCCATGTCTTGGTCACAGGTCTCAAATGCCTCCTGCAAATCGGGCTGATAGAGAGGAGGACGTCAGAGTTACCTGACAGAGAGTTATCACTCACCCATTAGCACTTCCTTCAGTTTCTGCATTCTCCTTGATGAATAGCCCTGGGATAGAGAAGTAGGGTACACGTCCTGGCTATGTTTGCCGTGCCTTCGTGTGCTTTGTGTGAATTGGTTCTTCACAGGCATTCTTATGCACCCCCGAGCACAGCCTGGCCAAGAGCTGCGGGGTACAGGTGGTGGATCAAGGATAGCTGTGTATGGAAGTTCGCCCTCCCCCAACAGGATAAGTCAGATACTGAAATAGCCTCAAGACACTTAATAAGTGTAGCAGCGGCTGGGCGTGGTGGCACAGGCCTGTAATCCCAGCACTCTGGGGAGCCAAAGTGGGTAGATCACGAGGTCAGGAGTTCAAGACCAGCCTGGCCTATATGGTGAAACCCCATCTCTATTAAAAATACAAAACTCAGCTGGATGTGGTGGTGTGCGCCTGTAGTCCCAGCTGCTCGGGAGGCTGAGGCAGGAGAATTGCTTGAACCCAGAACATGGAGGTTGCTGTGAGTTGAAATCACACCACTGCACTCCTGCCTGGTGAAAGAGCAAGACTCTGTCTCAAAAGAAAATAAAAAAATAAAAAATAAGTGTAGTAACTGAAGTTCTGACAAAATGGCATGTCAGTATAGAAAGGGCAAGGCAGATTAATTCTGCTTGGTGTACTCAGAACACCAGTATGTCAGGTGTTATTCCTTAAAGAATGGGCACCTGTTAGTGTAATTGCTGGATGCTCCCTAACGATATGTGTCGGAAGGGCAGGACCGTGACTGGTGTTCACTGCCATGTCTTCTCTGCCTCTGGTACTCAGGATACATATGGATGGATAGGTGGAAGGAAGGAAGTGTGGATGAATGAGCAGATGAATGAATAAATTAAATGAAGGCAGAATTCTAGATGAGGGGATAGCTCGAATGGTAAAAGTGTCAGGAAGCAGTTAGGCATATTGGTAAAATTAATACTGGTTTGGCTGAAGTGTAGAAAGCTTGAAGGAGAATGGCCGGAGAAAGGGTTAGAGGAAAGACTCACATGATAAAAGCTCAAAAATGTTGGCTTTTCTTCCTAAATAGTGGACACTGAACAGCCGGAGGCATTTTGCGTAGGTCCTGGCAGTAAACCTGCAAAATTCGCAGCTTCGAGAATGGAGTTTAAATAGGGGAAAGACTCCTGATCTAGCCTTGCCTGGCTTCTTTGTGCTGTAGATGAGTCTCCGCAGGTGCCAGCTGCAGGGCGGGGGTTTAGTTCACTGGCAGCAGCGGGGCTGCGGCCCCGCCCGGCGCTCATCTCTCGTGGTCTTGTCCTCAGATGTGTGCAACAGCACCGACCTTCCAGAAGTCGAGATCGTCAGCCTCCTGGAGGAGCAGCTGCCCCATTACAAGTTAAGAGCCGACACCATCTACGGTTATGACCACGACGACTGGCTTCATACACCTCTCATTTCTCCCGATGCCAACATTGACCTCACGACCGAGCAAATTGAAGAGACGCTAAAATACTTCCGTAAGTAGTGTCCACGTGTGCTGCGACAGCAGCATCAGGACCAGTCCTTCTTAGGCGTGGCCCCAAACAAGTTCTTGCTCTGCCCACCCTGTGCTGTGCCTTGCCACCTCTGGAAAGGTGGTCAAAGAAATGCAGCTGTAGGGGTTACCCACATCGAAGCTCCCAGTTTTAAATGTTCTGCATAGACATTTTAGAGGAGTGGGGACCAAGTAAGATTGTCATTTGATCCAACTTTTTATTTACTTATTTTTTGAGATGGAGTCTCGCTCTCTCACCCAGGCTGGAGTGCAACCACGTGATCTCAGCTCACTGCAACCTTTGCCTCCTGGGTTCAAGCGATTCTCCTGCCTCAGCCTCCCAAGTAGCTGGGGGTACAGGCACGTACCACCTTGCCTGGCTAATTTTTTGCATTTTTAGTAAAGAGGGGGTTTCACCATGTTGGCCGGGCTGGACTTCAACTCCTGACCTTAAGTGCTCCACCCACGTTGGCCTCCCAAACTGCTGATTACAGGCGGGAGCCAACTTTTTTTTTTTTTTTTTTTTGACTGTACAGAAGAATTTGAAAATATTCCTATTCCTGTTTCTTACGAAAAGTACCACAAGTCCTTAGAAACTCACTGGAAAGGAGTTTGTCTAAATTTAAAACCAAAGATATTGGGAACATCCAGGCTGCTGATTTATGTGGCATAGCAAGACGTGTGTACCAAGGCTGATAACTCTTGTGTGAAAGCTCACTAAGCGGTTATTCGGAGAGGCCCGGCGTGCTGATGGGCTGCAGAGCTGATACCTGGCAGGGTGAGCAGTGCACTCAGTGAGGGTTTTCAGTGTGGTCGTGATTGCCAGCCTGTGCAACTTGATGTTGCAGACTCGGAAAAAAGGATAATTTAAACAATTAATACTTTATGTTTCTGATATTTATTTTTTAGAGGTAATTTCACTCTTTAAAAATTTATGGCAGCCAATAATTTACATATCTGTGTATCACTGTGTCACTTAAAAAAAAGTACAGCAATCCTCCTACCTGGAGATAACTTGGTTCAAAACCAGCTTACATCGAATCTCTAAAGATTTCCTGTAATCATTTTTTCTAATACAGGCTGATCACTCCAATTTTATTGAATTAGTGAGATCATTTATAATAAGCAAGTTGGTACTACAAGTTTCTCCAGGGGACGTCTAGGGATGTTTTCAGGTTTTCTTTATTAGATATTAATAAGAAAAAAATGTTGCTTACATTGACTCATAAACCCTACAGAGTCCTTGTGAGCACAGCAGATAATCAGCTTCGATAGGGATAAGAATAGAATAACCTCACGGGTAGATATGAAGCGTGTTCGACTTGTACTCATGTTAAAGTTGAAGCAAACCTCCTTGGTAGGTTTGGTATTGACTTTTTTCAGATTGTTGAAGTCTGCAAAAGAACTCACAGGAGAAGAGTGGAGTTTGTAACAGAATTATTTTCTGGGAGATCTCTCAGTGTCTGAGGTTTCCCTGAGGAAACGCTCCTGTGAGTCTGCAGTACCTGTCATGGCTGTTTCTGCCGCAGGAGGCTCCTGGTTCCCACCCACACACTTTCTTTTTGAGACAGGGTTTTGCTCTCTCCCAGGCTGGGGTGCGGTGGTGCACATGCAGCTTATCGCAGCTTCGACTTCCTGGGCTCAAGGGAGCTAGGACTTCATGTATGCACCACCATGCCCAGCTCATTGTTCTTTTTTTTTTTTTTTTTTTTCTTTGAGAAACGGGGTCTCCCTATGTTGCCCAGGCTGGACTCAAACTCTAGGCCTCAAACAATCCTCCTGCTTCAGCCTTCCAAAGTGCTGGGATTACAAGCGTGAGCCACGGCACTCAGCACCATTCACACTTTAATTCATCACTGGCATTTCCATTGTAAGTGGAAGACCATCCGTGGACAACACCACGCAATTTTCAGAGAACTTTTACACAAAGTGTCTCATTTCATTCCGTGAAATACCTACAGCTGGGTAGGGATGGCTTCATTATGGGGAAAATAGATGTGGGAAAGGCTCAGTGTTTACTCCATGACGCTGAGCCACAGCTTCTAAAATCGGTTTGACAGCAGACCTCAACAGAGAGAGTGTCTTTTTTTGTTTGCTTGCTTTGTTTTTAGTTTATACAGTTAAGAAAAAAGAAGAAATCCTGGTGAGTTAGGCATTAGATAACACAACTTATAATAAAACTGGAAAAACCAAAATAAACATTGAGCGGAGAGTCCGAGAGTTCTTAGAGCGTGCTTGCATCAAGCCGTCCCTTACTGCTGTGTCTTCTGTGGTTCCTGCTGCTAGAGGATTATTCCCTAAGCATCTGTTAACTGAATGATCAGGTGTTAACTCCTAAATACAGGACCCTGTAGAGCAGAGCTCTCAGGCTGAGACGCCTTAGTGTCTGTAGGGAGAATTTAGGGCTTCCATGAATTAGTAAAGGGGAAAAATTACTTTTAGTTTTTATTAGCTTCTAACTGAAACGCAGCATTTCCTTTAATTATGAACGTAGACACACACAGGCACAGTGGTGTTAGCAGGACCTGTGACATTGTCACCAGTAGATATCACAGATATTTTCGCATCACTGCCATGAAATTACTTGTTGCTAAATGTGCTGATTGATCTTTCTTTTCATGTTACTGTTGGGTAGGACTGTTTTTTTTTTTTTTTTTTGAGATGGAGTTTCCCTCTTGTTACCCAGGCTGGAGTGCAATGTCGCGATCTCGATCTCCGCTCACTGCAACCTCCGCCTCCTGGGTTCAGGCAATTCTCTTGCCTCAGCCTCCCGAGTAGCTGGGATTACAGGCAGGCGCCGCCATGCCCAGCTAATTTTTTGTATTTTTAGTAGAGACGGGGTTTCACCATGTTGGCCAGGACGGTCTCGATCTCTTGACCTCGTGATCCACCCACCTTGGCCTCCCAAAGTGCTGGGATTACAGGCTTGAGCCACCGCGCCCAGCCAGGGCTGTTTTTTATAAGTGAAATGGAAGTGTGGAAGGCTCAGTGCTGTGGCATGCGGAGTCATGGAATGAGTCTTGTTTTATTGACTTAGATCTTTTATTTCTTTATTCTTAATGAAGAAGCACTCACCAGATGTCACAGACTCTTTTGCTGTCATTCACATCCCAGAGTTTTTCAAGTTTTAGTTGCCATTGTTTTCCTTTGCAGTCCTGTGTATTTTATGTTACGTATTCAATTTTTGTCTGAAGAAGGGTCTGTGAGCCTTGCCAAACTGGCGGAGGGTCGCCAGAGGCACAGGTCAGAGTCCTGCTGTGCGCCTGGTGCCCTTTTTGGGTTCCGTGTGTTTGTTCACACGTGTGTAACCCGGGAGATGCTGTGACTCCCAGCGTGCTGAGTCAGCTTTGAGACGTGTGAGAAGACAAGGCACCTCCATCCATGAGGGCAGAGGTTCTCGGTTGTGGGTGGGCACGGGGATAAGGAGCGCCGGGTTCTGATGCGCTCCCCTCCGTGAGGCATCCTGGAGAAGAGGCCCAGCTACGCATTGCCGCGCACATCAGATCAGAGCAGACACGGATGCTTCCAGCACGCCATCCCCTGAGCAGAGACACGTGGCTTCACCTTTTAAAGGTGGCCCTCACTTGGCTTCCTAAGAAGAGGAGACAAAGCTTTGGGCATCTACCTTTACCAGGTGGTAGAATGACCTTTTCAGAGAAGTTTTAGCACTTCTCCCAGTCAGGTGGATTTCTAACTCCTGAGTCTGAGAAACACAGAAAATTCAAATGACCCACAAAACAAATATACCCACAACCATGGGACATTTGGGCGAAGGCACAGTCAATACACAGTATTTGCAGTGTGCTGGGTAATCCTCAGAGTGGCCTGAATCTAATACTCTTGCTGTCCCCATTCTGCAGATGAGGATGGCGAGGCTCAGGGCAGTTGGGAAAAAGTCACAGACCGAACAAGGTGAGGGGCTCAGATTCAGACCTAGTTTGTCAGAGTAGCTACAGAGGGGACAAGAAGACTTCTTGTTTAAGAATAAAACTCATCTGGTGAAATATAAAAAAAAAAACCAAAAACCCATCAAAACCTTAGTTTTAACATCTGTCAGTAGATTGTTTTTATAAAATATGTGTCTAACATATTCAAAATTCATAGTGTTTTCATGGCTCAGGGCATTGTCCCAAGTGACACTTAGCTTGATACAGCTTAACTTGAAGATGAGGTTTCCTTCTTCCCTGTGACTTTCACCTCCATCCTGTGGCCTGTAGGATACACTTCCCTAATCCCTGGTGGGAATGACATTGTGTGCGCCACACTTCCGCAGTCACATACCAGGCAGCAGACACCCGCCATGAAAGTTGCTGCACTGGCAGTCCGGTGGCTGTGGGACTCTGGTTCCTTCTTCCAGAAGCTGCTGTATGTAACTTTGTGGTTAAGCAGCATTGATTGAGAAAAAAATAAAATCCGTATCTCACCTGCGTATGATCTGCTGACCACCCTCCCTCAGAGTTTACCTGGGGCAGTCTTTTTCCTAAGAAGGGAAGGTTATGAAACAAATGAGTTTCTTGAAATACCCATCCTTTGCTTTACTGTAAAGGAAACAATGGAGCGGTGTTTTGAGAAACTCCCATTTGTTTAGAAACAAATGAATTAGCCAACAGTATTTACCGAGCGGCTGGTATTCACCTCTAATCCTTTGAAGACTTGTTTGCATTCCAGCTCAGGCTTTCTGACTAAGAAGGTAAAATCATCTCCTGGACTATTTATTTTTGCCATGACCTAACCCAAGGACTTTGCACTGGGTTGGACCAGTGCAGGCGGCTCCATCCTTGGGCGCCATCCTGCCCTGCTTTGCTTACCTTGCTGATGTGGGAGGAGGGAGTGGGGTCTGGGAACCTACATGTTAAACCAGCTCCCCTTGCCATTTTAACTTCAAAATATTGAATTTAAAATTCAACAACAACCACAAAGACCTTCGATCTAGTCCGGCCATCATTGTTCACATGGGGTCCCTGAGGCGCAGCGTCCTGACTTGCTAAGCCTTGCGTGGCTGGGGTATGTGGGGCCGGGAATTGCGTGTGCATCTCCCCACTCCTCCCCCGAGCACTCTAGAGTGTGTCCATAGAGTGGAACCTACAGTGATACTATTGTACCCCCATTTCCACCTTTCCTCATTCGCGTGTGTCCACACAACCACAGCCGTAGCAAGTGTTTATACAGTTGGTTTTATGGGTGTGCACAACAAACCTCATGTGTTTTACTCATACAGGCCTCACCCCAGGAGATTGGAAATTTGCTCAAGATAAGGCATGATGGCCAGGCACAGTGGCTTACACCTGTAATTCCAGCACTTTGGGAGGCTGAGGTGGGCGGATCACCTGAGGTCGGGAGTTTGATACCAGCCTAACCAACAGGGAGAAACCCCATCTCTACTAAAAATACAGAATTAGCCTGGCATGGTGGCGGATGCCTATAATCCCAGCTACCTGGGAGGCTGAGACAGGAGAATCGCTTGAACCTGGGAGGCCGAGGTTGAGGTGAACTGAGATGGCACGGTTGCACTCCAGCCTGGGCAACAAGAGTGAAACTCCATTTCAAAAAGAAAAAGAAATAAATAAGGCCTGAGGACCCAGAGTATCTTGCATGGGGTTCAACTGGAATCCCTCTGCCCGCCCCCCGCCACTGTGCCTGGAGGCTCCTGTGTCCCCTCATCCTGCTTGGCCTTGAGGGGCCCACAGCGCCCCTCCCTTCTGGGAGCAGTTAAGCAGCATTGACTGAGAGAAACCCAGTACCTCACTTGCCCCAGAGTTCCATCTTGTCTCTGTTGAAGTCTTTCCCGCGTCTTTCACCAGTTCTTTCTTTTCCTCTTCCTCCGAGCTTCCAAATCAATGGCTCTCAACCCTGATGCACCTAGTGCTTTAAAATAGATGGTCCAACCTAGCACAGTGGCTCACGCCTGTAATCCCAGCACGCTGGGAGGCCTAGGCGAGCAGACCACCTGAGATCAGGAGTTCGAGACCAGCCTGACCAAATGGTGAAATCCCATCTCTACTAAAAATACCAAAGGTAGCTGGGCATGGTGGCATGCACCTGTAATCCTAGGTCCTCGGGAGGCTGAAGCAGGAGAATCGCTTAAACTTGGGAGGCAGAGGTTACAGTGAGCCGAGATTGTGCCATTGCGCTCCAGCCTGGGCAACAGAGCAAGACTCTGTCTCAAAAAAAGAAAAAGAAAAAGCCAGCCATGGAACCAATCCCCTGCAGATACCCAAATCCACGGATGCTGAAGTTCCTGCTATGAGATGGCGTAGTGTCTGCGTTTAACCCGTGCACATCTTTCTGTAGACTTTCAGTCTAGGTTAACTGTATTGTAAATGCTGTGTTTTTTGGCTTTTGGGTTTTATGTGTTTGTTTTGAGACAGAGTTGTCTTCTGTCATCCGGGATGGGGTGGCCATCTTGGCTCTCTGCATTCTCAACCTCCCAGGCTCAAGCCATCCTCCCACCTGAGCCCCCCGTATTTGGGACTACAGGCATTCTCCACTATGCCTGGCAAACTTCTGTATTTTTTTGTAGAGACAGGGTTTTCACCATGTTCCCCAGGCTGGTCTCGAACTCCTGGGTTCAAGCAATCCTCCCGCCTCAGCCTCACAAAGTGCTGGGATTGAAGGAGTGAGCTGCCATGCCCAGCCTAAAATTTTGTATTTTTATTTTATATATATTCTTTTCCTCTGAATATTTTTGATCCACGGTGGATACAGAGGGCTGACTATATACGCTTCCAGGATGCACCCTCACACACAGTCATCGTGATTGGCCCTCAGGTGACTGGTGTGCCCAGCCCACTGCTGTCTGCATCCTCTCTCCCAAGGCTGTAATACCAGCCACATGCTGGTGACTGCCAAATGTATGCCCACCCCGACCTTCTCTTTCTTCCTCCCCCAGACTCATATACCCACAGACCGAGGTTATCAACTCATCCACTGCGGAAAGTGGGTTGTTCCCCCATCCACACGCGTTTGTCTTAATAAATGCAATATGGTTTACCCCATTTCCATATCCTCCTGGCCGTCCACCGGCCCTGTTAATTCTTCCTTCAGATATGTCGCAGACACATTCTCCTGGGTAGGCTGGGACTACAGGTGCCCGCTGCTGTGCCCAGCTGCTTCTCTGTTCTTTGGTTCTCAGCAGAAGTGTGCTGACCACCCCAGCTGTGCTGTCCCCCGCTGTCCTGCCTTCATGGCTCTGACCCCCCCCTTATTTGCTTATGTAATGATAACCAGTATGTGAGAATGACTCACACCTGCTTGCCAGGCTGGTGCTAAACGCTTTACCTCTGTGAGCACTGCAGGACGTAGAACTGGGTTTGTGGTCGGACATATCTTCTTTTCGTTTAAATGATTTTTCAAATATATTATAATTGTTTTATCTAAATTAATTGGCCTTTTAATTCTTAATTGTTTTTTAAGATATTGAAGTTAGTTTACCTAGCAATAACACTTTTTTATAGCAATGTAAATGGACTAAAAAGAAAAAGAAATTTTAAACCGCTTTTAATACTATCCATGAAATAATAAACAGAATTATGTAATTACATTGATAAGCAAAACAGGCATGAACAAACAGATTGGGAACACGCACACATGACCATTTTTCCTTTGGGGAAAATGCTCAATTCACAAGAGCCCAGATGCCTGGGCACACGAGACAGTGATCAGCTGGCTGGCAGTATCAGCAGGCTGTGGGCCGGCCTGCCCACCCTCCCTCCCTCCCTCCTTTTCTTTCCTGCCTCCCTCCCTCCCTCCTTTCCTTTCCTGCCTCCCTCCCTCCCTCCTTTCCTTCTTCCGTCCCTTCCCTTTTTCCTTACCTTACCTTGTCCCTTTTACCTTACCTTAATCTTGCTCTTGCCCAGGCTGGAGTGCAGTGATGGCAGTTGTGGCTCACTGCAGCCTCCACCTCTTGGCTTCAAGTGGTCCTTCAAGTAGCTGGGACTACGGTTGCACACTACCATGCCCAGCTAGTTTTAAAATTTTTTGTAGAGACAGGGTTTGTCATGTTGCCTCAGCCGTCTCACACTCCTGGCCTCAAGTGATCCACCTGCCTTGGCCTCCCAAAGTGCTGGGATTACAGGTGTGAGCTAAGCGCCTGGCCTTTTTTATTTTCTTAGCGACAGTCTTGCTGTGTCACCAGGCTGGATTGCAGTGGTGTAGTTATAGCTCACTGCAGCCTCGAACTCCCGGCCTCAAGCAGTCCTCCTGCCTTTCCCTCCCAAAGCTGTGGAATTGTAGGCAGGAGCCCCATGCCTGGATGGCTTCTGGAGGCCATGGCAAGAGCAGGCTTGTCAGAGGAATTGGAGAAGCAGGGATTAGCTAGGAAAACTTCTCTGCTTCTGCCTTGTGTTTCATGCCAGGTGGTGTTTGTAACGTCAGAACCGGCCCTTACCTGCCTACCTGCATGCTATGCTTGTTTCACCTACTGTTCTCTGCTGTTCAGGGAGTGCCCTGAGGGCAGAGATCGTGTTAGTTTGTTCCCCCTTCTGTCCAGAAGGAGGACGTGCTGCTGCCGTCTCTGTATTTCTAGGTGCTCCTCGTTGACCCCTAGCTAAGATGTTGTCTTCTGAGCTCTCTTGATGGAGGGGTACCACGGTGATGATTGAACATGAAGTCTTGGCACAGTAGCTCACGCCTGTAACCCTAGCACGTGGGGAGGCCGAGGTGGGAGGATTGCTTGAAGACAGGCCTTTGAGACCCGCCTTGGCCACAAAACGAGACCCCTTCTCTACAAAAAAAGAGAGAGAGAGGAAGAAAACAAAAACAAGAAAACATGAAAAGCGTCATCCAGAGTATTCCCAGTGGGAGGCTTTACCCTCTGTACAGAAGGCAGAACAAAACTAACACGACCTCTGCCCCGGGGCGCTCCCCGCCCAGCAGGGACGGTAGGTGAAAGGAGCATAACATTAGGTAGGTAGTAGGTGAGGGAGTTTTGCTTCCGCCTGTGTCTGCGTGGAGTGGGATGTCCACACGAACCTGGTGCCCTAGCTCTCCTCTGACTGCTCGTCCCTGGGTTTCGTCCATGTTTTTGGCCAAGCTCCTTTCTCTCTCTGGTGCGCTTGGATGCGGACGCTCAGGCCTCTGGCTTGGGGTCCCCTCTTGCCCCCACCTTCTTTGTGGACACTCAAGTCCTCTGGCGTGGGGTCCCATCTTGCCCACACCTTCTTTGTGGGTGCTCAGTCCTCTGGCGTGGGGTCCCCTCTCTGGTGTGGTGTCCCTCTTTGGCGCAGGGTCCCCTCTCTGGCATGGGGTCCCCTCTTGCCCACACCTTCTTTGCGGATGCTCAGTCCTCTGGCATGGGGTCCCCTCTGTGGTGTGGGGTCCCCTCTGTGGTGTGGGGTCCCCTCTGTGGTGTAGGGTCCCCTCTCTGGTGCAGGGTCCCCTCTGTGGTGTGGGGTCCCCTCTCTGGCATGGGGTCCCCTCTCTGGCGTGGGGTCCCTCTCTGGCGCAGGGTCCCCTCTCTGGCATGGGGTCCCCCCTTGCCCACACCTTCTTTGCGGATGCTCAGTCCTCTGGCATGGGGTCCCCTCTGTGGTGTGGGGTCCCCTCTCATGGGGTCCCTCTGTGGGGTGGGGTCCCCTCTCTGGCGTTGGGTCCCCTCTCTGGCATGGTGTCCCTCTCTGGTGTGGGGTCCCCTCTGTGGCGTGGGGTCCCCTCTCTGGCGTGGGGTCCCCTCTTGCCCACACCTTTGCTTTTCCTGTTGCCTCTGCAGCGATGGCTTCGTCTCTCTCTCTCTCTCACCTGCCCTGGTGTGTTGCCAGAATCTCACAGAAACCGAATGTGTGCTCGTCATCCTCACCCCAGCTCTTCCTGCCACCTGCCTGGCTTCCTCAGGAGCCCAGGGCAGACTCGCCTCGGGCCCTCACCAGTGACCCTGTCCGTTCTCAGAGACACCTTCCCCTGCTCTCCACTCCCTTGCACCTCAGTCCTGGTTCTGGGACCTGGTTTTTTTTGGCATAAAGAAGTCACGGAACCTCTCTGTACTTTGGTTTCCTTTTTTGTGGGTTTGAGGAAGGTTCTGTGGCTTCGTTGGTGATGACATGGCGGAGAGCCAGGGCCCGTTTCTGATTTCCAGAGTGAAGAAGGAGGCATGTGTAGGGACCTGTGGCGCTGACCCTGTTCTTCAGCTCTTTGTGCCTGCCCTTGTAATGAGCACAAATGATCCTTAAAATAAGCTAGGTTTTAAAAATAATATTTTTGTGGCTCACACTTATCATCCCGATGCTTTGGGAGGCCGGAGGCAGGAGGATTGCTTGAAACAAGGAGTTTGAGACCAACCTGGGTGGCATAGGGAAACCCCCGTGACTACAAAAAACTGCATTTTTTTAAATTAGCCAGGTGGTGCATGCCTGTAGTCCTAGCTGCTCGGGAGCCTGAGGTGGGCAGGTCTTGAGCCCAGGAGTTCAAGGCTGTAGTGAGCTATGATTGTGCCACTGCATTTCAGCCTGGGTAGTTGAGTGAGACTGTTTCAATAAGAGAGAAAAATAAATAAAATATTTATTTTCTTTTGTTTTGAGATGGAGGCTGGCTCTGTCGCCCACGCTGGAGTGCCATTGCATGATCTTTTCTCACTGCAACCTCCACCTCCCGGGTTCGAGCGATTTTCCTGCCTCAGTCTCCCGAGTAGCTGGCATTACAGGCCCCTGCCACCATACCAGGCTAATTTTTGTATTTTTAGTAAAGACAGGGTTTCACCCTGTTGTCCAGGCTGGTCTCAAACTCCTGACCTCGCGTAATCCACCCCCCTCCACCTCCCAAAGTGCTGGGATTACAGGCGTGAGCCACTGCTCCCGGCCAAAATAATATTTCTTTCTATCACAAAAGTATGCTGATTTTAGGTGATTTTGAAAATAAAAACAAAAAGATGACTAACATGGCAATCGCTATTCTCTTTTTGTGAGATTTTTCTAGATTTTTTTTTTGGTTTTATTCTGCAACATTTACATATTTAAGGACATAATACTTTTAAAATAAATATTATATGTTGACCAATTTCCCCTGGCATTAAATCTCTTAAAAAACACAATTTTCACTGTTACTTAATATTCTGTCAATTATATTTGACCATTCATCTACGATTAGGAATCCACGCTGCTTCTACTTCTTCCCCAAATAACACGTGGGCGAAAACCCTTTTACTTCCGGATGTCAGGCCAGATAGTACTTACCAGCAATTTGCCTGAAAACACTGAATCTGGTCTTCAGGAAGCCTAAACGCATCCTAGAGATATTTTTATTAGATGCCTGAGGAGGGATGTCTTACCTCTTTCTTAGCGAATGTTTAGAAAATAGCGCTGGCTAATGGCCAGGAAGGCGAAGACTAAGGTTGGTGTGAATGCGGCACATCGTTTCAGGAAATACAAGTCGTTTCCCTTAAATTCAAAGTGTTATCAAGAGACCCGTTTCTCAAACTGTAGCAGGGCAGTTTTGTGGGGGACAGCGGTAATGCATGTCATTTGTGAAGTTTCGCTAGAATTGAGAGATACACCTGATCCCTGTGTGGGTTGGGTAATGTCGCTTTAGAATGAAGGGTTTCTTCTTCCAAGTGGCTCTGAGAGGAGAGAAAGTGGCTGCAGACTCTCAGTCCTGTGTTAGAGCCCGTTTCTTAATCATTCACCGATTAAATATGCGACCTTGGGCAAGTCACTTGTCACTGCATTGAGACTCGGTTTCTTATCTGGGAATTAATCAGCAGTAAATATGTTATGGTTCTCTGAGTGTTTCTTTGAGAGTTGTTCACTCTCTAGTTAATGGTATCCCATGACGAAGGTTTTAAAATTGTTTT
Source organism: Callithrix jacchus (assembly GCF_049354715.1). Classification (NCBI taxonomy): domain Eukaryota; kingdom Metazoa; phylum Chordata; class Mammalia; order Primates; family Cebidae; genus Callithrix; species Callithrix jacchus. The sequence goes on from NC_133518.1 coordinate 79,888,106, forward strand.
ATGGCCATCTCTTAGAGTTTTTCTATGTTGCAAAATAGGAATTAAGAGAATGGAGACTTTTAATTTTTGTTTTATAAAAATTGTAGTGTTGCTTTCTTTTTCAAATGCAAGCGCTATTAAATTGCTTTCCGTTAATAATCTAGGGAATATCTTATAAGTATTCCCAGAACACTACAGAAATATGCAGTTAACTCTCTAGCATGTTTTAAATTATCAAGGACTTTTCTTGTTAAGATTTAGATATGTACTAGGCTTAAATTCTAAAAGGTGACAAATTGTGGAAAATAATTTTCACCTTCATAGAGCAAATGAAAATGGAGCAGAGTCCATGTCTGCTTGATCCTTATCCCAGGGCCTCATGTTGAACAGGTGCCTAATAAATTCTTCTTAAATAAGTAAAAATGCAGAGACACGTTTTTAAATAAAAAAAATAAGCTCTATCGTTTCTTATCTTTTTTTGTAAAAGCAAAACAAGATTTAAAACCCACACATAGAACAACAGGATCATTCTATCTGTTGCCACCTTCCAAAGATTGCCTTCATTTTAATTAAAATCCAAGTGAAACAAAAATAGAGACACTGGCCAGATGTGGTGGCTCGCACCTATAATCCCAGCACTCCAGGAGGCTAAGGCAGGGGGAGTTCGAGACCAGCCTGGGCAGCATGATGAGGTTCCATCTCTATTTAAAAAATAAAAAGTGCTGACATGCAGAATGCAGTGAGCCTATACAAATTAAATGAATAAATAGCACATAGTGCTGACCTTCTGAAGGGGAGAGCGGTCAGTAATTGTATTATTTTATGAGGTGGTGACCTAAAAGAAAGCTGTGTGTGTGCGTGTGTGCGTGTGTGTGTCTGTGTGTGTGTCTGTGTGTGTGTGTGCGTGTGTCTGTGTGTGTGTGCGTGTGTGTGTGTGTGTGAGTCTGTGTGTGCGTGTGTGTGTCTGTGCATGTGTGAGTGTGTGTCTGTGCGTGTGTGTGTCTCTGTGTGTGTGTGTCTGTGTGTGCGTGTGTGTGTCTGTGTGTGTGTGCGTGTGTATGTGCGTGTGCGTGTGTGTGTGTGTGTGTGTTTGGGGGGTGCCTCTTGGAACATTGAGGAGTCTGTTGTCACCTAGACGTGTGTGTGGGAGGCAGGGTTGAATGAAGGAAGGAAGGATAAATTGTTGGGGTGTAGTGGAGGTTGTGCTGAATTGGAAAGGGAATCTAATTGCCAGGAACTTTTCATTATCATTTGCTAACAAAGCTAATGGCAAGACCTATACATTATAATGTATTTATAAGTCATTACCAAGAATTTCTCTTGTGTAAATGTCCAAGTACTCTGGGTATGTCTTTTCTGCCATCCCCAAGCTCTGGGCCTTTTTGTTTTTACAGGCCAGAACCAAAGTGAGCCCTGGAGTTGTGCCTTCTCTCTGTTTCTCTTACTCACTGCTCCGATAAGCAGACTCTTCCGTGGGCCCACTTTTCACCGCTGTTAGCTGACACAGACGCCTGCGAGATCGAACGTAGAAGCAGAGACACCACAGTCGTTTCCTCCAGGTTAGCCATGTGCAGTCACGATGGCTCCACCCAGGGGTGGGCCTGGCGCCAGGTACTGAGTGGAATTGAGGGTGCCTATCTCAGGGAGGTAATTGAAGGCAGCCCCATGCCAGGGTGCAGGACAGCACCAGGAGCCTTGCACAGTGCCTGGTGGGCACGGCAGCCAGGTACTCGCACTGGTCAGCAGAGCCACCCTCATGGTCCCTGGGCACACTTTGTCCCCCGCCTGTCAGCTTTCAGTTCTTTCTCATCAAACCAGATTCCAATGTCGAGTGTTTTTTTTTTTTTTTTCTTTCTTTTTAAGAAGAAAAATGCCTGGCAAGCAATTCTGTACAGATTGACAGTTTTTCTTTTTCATGTTATTTCATATTTCGTATTTGTGAGCGTATCTAAGACAAAGCTGGAACGGACTCAGGTGGGAAACTGACATGACAGCTCACTAACATTCCGCCCCCGTGATGGGCTCAGGCTACTGTGGTGCAGCTGACTTGGCGAGAGTGGAAAAGGGGCCATTCGAGCTTCTGGTTTACTTGTGTTTTGAGGCCTGTGGCACCTGCTGTGTGACCTGCTGGACACGGGAGTGAGATTTCCCATTCAGCCTCCCAGGCTGGGAGGAGGCAGCTCAGAACTGTGCAGGCTGCGTACTGCTGTCCCCACGCACCCGAGCTCTTTCTTCCGTCTGTGCTTCTCAGAGGTGAGGTTGGTGGTGACGAGAACGGCATGGAGGCCAGGATGTGTGGTGGCTCCTGAGTGCTCTGCCAAAGCCCTCTCCCTGCTTTTGGATGTGTTCTGTACAGGCCCGGCTTTGTTCCCCCACCTTCCCCTGGAGGTGGGTTGGTGCCCGCTTCTCCTGTGCCTGAAACGAGGGGTAATGACAGCAAGCTGTTCATTAGCAGCCTGCCTTCTGCCGTGGGTGCTGTGACTGGCAGCGGCAGCGTTTTAAAAAACAAAGATCAGAAAGAGAACTCTGCAGAAAGCAGCACCCTGTTCAGTTACTTTCTGAAGCAGGTGGAAGGAAGGCCTGCTTTCAAGGCTGTCTTTCGCGTGAGCCCCATGGCCCCCTCAAGGACAGAAGGTTCGGAAGCCTCTTCCGGGTCTTCTTCTCTTCCACTATGGCCTTCTTGGCTGCCCTGGCATACAGGTGCCCTGACCAACAGGAGGAAAGCTCTGGAGACTGGGAGCAGGTTCCAGAGGGGAATTGGGACCTCCAAGGGCTGTGCGTGCCGGCAGGAAGGAGGAGCACTGGGGGGCGAGCAGGAACTGGAAGTCGTTTTGTTCAGCCACATCAGGGCCCCTGCATGCTCATGCTGGTCACCTGTGAGGCGCGGGGCAAGGTGGGATGTGGCAAGGTCTGTGAGGTCTGAGAACGGGCAGACTCATCACTGCATCGTTTGTATTGTTTATCGCTCCTTGTTAGTGTTCATTCCTCTTTTTCATGTAGTACGTAAATTGAAATATATACTCACACAACTAGTAAGTAACATTATTAAATTCTTTTAAACATTTAAATTTGTTTACAAATATATCTACTTAGACCTGCCTTAACATCACAGACCAAATCTGTTAGATGCTCTTCAATACGCGCGAAAGAGAACGTGTAGGTCTTGTAGCGGCACCAGCAGAACTCCTGATAACACTTAACGTCAGCATCAGTGCTGTAGGTTTGAGTCATTTCTTTGTGATTTCTGCACCTATTTTCTATTTTTCCAGTGATCTAGTAACCTTAACAGATATTAAAGAAAGTGTGATCTCAGCAGCTGTGTTAGATTCCTGGGGCTGCCATAACAAATTACCACAGACTTGGTGGTGTGAGACCAAATTTATTCTCTCACGGTTCTGGAGGTCAGAAGTTCGAAGTCAAGGTGTTGGCACTGCTGGCTCCTTCTGCCCCTCTCACGGTTTCTGGTGGCTGCCGGCCATCCTCGGCATTCCTTGGCTTGTGGCCTCATCCCTCCAGGCTCTGCTCTGTCTTCACATTGCCCTCTCTTCTGTGGGCCTTTTCTGGTCTTCTTTTCTGAAGACACTTGCCATTGAATTTAGGGCACACCTCAATCCAGGATGATGCCATCTCAAGACTTTTAAGTGATTTACACCAGCAGGGCCATGCATGGTGGCTCAGGCCTGTAATCCCAGCACTTTGGGAGGCCAAGGCAGGAGGATAACTTTAGGTCAAGAGTTCAAGGCCAGCCTGGCTAACATGGCAAAACCCCATCTCTCCCAAAAATACAAAAAAATTAGCCGGGCATGGTGGCTTATGCTTCCAGCTACTCAGGAGGAGTCCCTGAACCTGGGAGGCGGAGGTTGCAGTGAGCCGAGATGGCGCCACCGCACTCCAGCCTGGGTGACAGAGTGAGACAACGTCTTAAAAAAACAAAACAAAAAAAAAAAAAAAGAAGAAAATGAATTCTACCAGCAAAGACCCTTTTTACACCTCCACAGCTTCCTGGTGGACTTTATCTTTGGAGGGGCCACCTTCAACCTGGTGTCTTTTCCTGAAATGACAAATTCTTTATATTTGGCTAATGTGCTTGTGACCCATTGTCCCATCCAACTGACACACTCACCTGGAACATGTTTGAAAACATACAGACTTTGTCAGTGCCTTACTGGTGTCATGAGCAGCTCTTAGTGAGCTCTTATCTTCCAGGAATTTGGGGCCCCAGTGTGGGTAGTCAGCTCTCCTCGGGGGCCCTCCGGCTAATCCGTCATTTCACAGCTCATCCTGCTCCTACCTGAATGTAGTCTGTGCAGAACGTCAAGCCTTTCTGTTTTTGAGACTTGCTTCCTCCTTCCCTGTAGGGTTGCCTTATTCAGGGCCATTCTCCTCAGAGACACATTTGTACGCTGTCTTATAAAAGGTATTAGTGGCAGAAACCGAGCTGTCATACACACCCACCTCTGCTGCTTCCTCAAACGGATTAAAAATAACTTCCAACATATTCTCCCTTCCCTTGTTGCCCTTGGTGCGCCTTTCATGTTGATGTTCATTGATGATTCGTGGCCTTTACAGGCTCAGCTTGTCCCCTTTCGCCATTGTTAACTCTGCTCTCTTTTGGATGTTCAAATTGTCACAACACAGCACATGGTAGTCCTTTTAAGAGGGCTCTTAAAGGGGCCGGGCGGGTGGCTCACGCCTGTAATCCCAGCACTTTGGGAGGCTGAAGCAGGTAGATCACGAGGTCAGGAGATTGAGACCTTCTTGGCTAACAGTGAAACCCCGTATCTACTAAAAATACAAAAAATCAGCCGGGTGTGGTGGCACGTGCCTGGAGTCCCAGCTACTCTGGAGGTCGAGGCAGGAGAATCGCTTGAACCCAGGAGGTGGAGGTTGCAGTGAGCCAAGATCGCACCACTGTACTCCAGCCTGGGCAAAAAGAGTGAGACTCCGTCTCAACAAAACCCAAAAAAGATGGCTTTTATATACCGTATCACTTCTACCCAGACCTCCTGAAGCGGTCTTTGCTTTCTGGAAACCTGGTGTTGCAGGTCCCGCTGTATTTCTCCCTGCCCCAAGATATGGAATGGAATCAGCAGCTCCACAGGAGCCCTGTTAGGCTCTAACCTGAATCTGGGCACCAGAATGTTGACTTGCCGCTGATGGGTCAGAGGCCGTCCTTTGGAGCCGCTCGGTGACGGAGCTGGAGAGGGTTCTGTTTGTTTGTTTTCTCTGTGAGGTGCTAACTTGAGTCTTTATCTTCTTTCATTGTACCTCTTCTTTTTTTTTTTTTTTTCATTCAAATTCCATTAGCAAATAATCCCTGGATGCTTTGTCGTTCACTTATTGAGAAGTGGAAAAGGCTTAGGACGGAGGTAATTTCTGGTTTATATCCAGAAGCTTTTCGTGCGCAGTCCTGGCAAGTGACTTAAGCCACTAAGACCCCTTTCCTTGTCTCCGCAGTGGGAGAGTCGTTAGGTCGCAGGAGTCTGAGGATTAAGTGAGATAGAAGCTCTGAAAGCCTGGAGGACAGTCGGCACTTCCTGAACGGGGCGGCTGAAGCAGGTGGCTAAGGAATGGCTGACTGGGTGGCCATGAGGCTAGCCCGAGACTGCTCCTGGGACCTGTTCTTATCCCTGACTTCCTGGTGGCAGTGATGGAGGAGCGTAGGGTCGTGGTAGGAAGGACGCTGCTTTTTCAGCTGCAGTGAACCTGGGCTGAGGAAGGGCTGTAACCCTCAGGAGCGCCGGGATTCTTGCGTGAAGGAAAGTGGTTTTGGTGTCAGACGGGTTTTAATTGTGAAGCTCTGCAAAGCTGTGGACAGACTGCTTTGTCTTTCTGAGCGTAGGAAATAGTTCTGGTGCAGTTCACTTTGAAATTGCTGGAAGCCCCTAAATGATGCTATTTCCTTTGTGCTTATTTTGTACATTGTTTTGTTTCTTTCCCTTTTTCTTAAAAAGTGAATTGGGTATGTGCAGCCTTTGGACTTAACATGAGCTATGCTCAGTCACGTGTTGTCGCTGTTTAGAAATGGTCTCACTCCTGCCTCACCCCACCTGTCACTCCTGCTTGTTGCTGTGAGCGCAGTGCCTTTGAATCAGTTATGCTGGGAAAAGCTTATAAATGGCATTTCTACCTCATTTCCCTAATTATAGCTTAGGAATTTGTACCGTCTTTTTAATTGTTTATTTCCTGATAATTCCCCCCCACTTAAAAAAAGTTAGAGTGATAAAGGTGAACGCAACTAACATTTATTGTAAAGTCACTTCGCGCAGGCACTGTACTGAGCGCTCTGCCACACGCTGACTGATTGTAGCTTCACCTGTCTCTGTGCAGTGTGTTATAATCACCCCATTTAGCAGGTGAGACTGATGTGTCTACCAAGGTCACAGACATGGAAAACGAAGAGCCCGAAGCAAACCTCAGACCGTTTGACTCCAAAAGCACATGCTCCTCACTGTGCAATCTTTTATTTTTGACTTGTTTTATGGTAATGGGGTAGGGATAAAATGTTAAGCAGATTCGTAGTGCTGTAAGGTCAATGTGCCAAGCTCTGTGTAAACAGTTTCTATCAAAACAAAAAAGCAAGCAGATAAGGGATTTATTTGTATCCTTGTCTTTTTTTTTTTAACTTTAACAAAATTCATTCTTATAATTTGAGAACATATTGTCCCAAATAGATCGGATTATTTTATTAAAATGTATTTGTTTCTTGATTCCGTTACATATAAAGTTATATGTGGAGAAAACATGCAAAGAGATGGCTAGGATTCCAGTAAGAGAGAGGTTTCTAGTGAAAGCTGATGTTTTATAGAACTCTGGGGAGCCATTGAGCCCTGCTCAAGTGTTATATTTCTTCAATTGTGCTGAATTTCATAGAATGTCAGTTTTTTCTATGTCTATTTTATTTAAGTAATATTCACTGCATTTCAATTTTTTTTAATTATGTAAGTAACACAGGCTGACTGATTGGTAAAGTGGCTAGCAGTCTGTAAGTAAGACACACAGTCTTCCACCTCCTCTCCTCCGCAAAGGAGCTACTTTAACATGTTAGTATATATTTTCTTCCAAAAAGTTATATGCAGTTTTGAAAATTTCACAGCTGCCTAATTAAGAATGGGCAAAGGGAGCTGAGCCTCGTGGCTCATGCTTATAATCCCCGCACTTTGGGAGGCTGAGGCGGGAAGTTCACTCGAGGTCAGGAGTTTGTGACCAGACTGGCCAACATGGTGAAATCTCATCTGAACTAAAAATACAAAAAATTAGCTGGGTGTGGTGGCGTGCACCTGTAATCCCAGCTACTTGGGAGGTGGAGGCATGAGAATCGCTTGACGCTGTGGTCAGAGGTTGCAGTGAGCCAAGATCGCGCCACTGCACTCCAGCTTGGACAACAGAGCGAGACTCCATCTCAAAAAAATAAAAACCCAACAAACAAAAAACAAAAGTTTTGTGCATTTGTGAACAAAGATCTTTGATATGATTTGTAAACAAAAAATGTATCCATTACATTTTCATGCATTAGCATAATTTTCAGTTGCTGAAACTCAGAAACGTGTTGATATTATTAGATTTGATTTACATCTCATTTACTTTTCTGTAAGTAGATACAACTTTTCCAAATGTAGTCGGTTCCTCAACTTTCTCAGCGTTCTTCAGAAGCATCAGTCTTCTCAAGACGATGAATATCACACACCGTACTGAACAGCCATCCGATTTCAGCACGTGGAACATAAGCCGGTGGGCCCGGTGTTTGGTTGGGTCATAAGGAAGAACACACACGAGGCACTGAAGCCCTTTGCCCGGGACGGACAGTACTGTATCTGCATAAGTTTGAAACCTCCTGGATTCCTGCAGCCAGCGCTCCCCTATCCCCAATTCTGTCAAATTTGTTGATATGTGTTCGAGGAAGATCAAAAATGCTGCAACAGTGAATGAAATGTTCTGTGAAGAACTCTTACATACTTTGGCTCCAGGAACTTAGGTGATTAGTTCTTCTGGGTAAGAAAGATTCTGCTCTGTAAAAAATTCTTGTATCCCAAGTTCACTGATTTATGCACCGACGACACTATGTCCCTGGTCTGGAACCCATTTCATCTCAACAAAGAGGGAAAAATACCTTCCATCTACGCTCGCCCTTAAGAAAAGTATCCAGATGCTTCTTCAGCAGCAGATGCCCTTGTTCTTGGCGGAAAGCAGTACTGTAGTTCACCCACTCCTCCTGCCACCCTCCAGAGTTATCAGTACTTGCCTTTTCTGACCTCAGCAGTGGGATACTCTTCCATATCAAGCGAAGCTCTTGTCTCATCCATAGTTTCATAGATACCATTGTCTCACAATGTTGTTAATGCTTTACTGGTTTATTACGAAGGAAACTGCAAAGGATGCAGATGAAGAGGTGTGTAGCTGCGGGAGCCTCCATGTGTTCAGCCATTGAGAAGCTGTCTGACTTTCCTATGATGCTTTGAGGAGTTTGCCTTTCCTCTTCCTCTAGTTTATGTTTTTAGTTTTTGAGGTAGGGTCTCACTCTGTCATCCTGGCTGCAGTGCAGTGGCACGATCACTTCTCTCTGCAACTTTGAACTCCGGGCTCAAGTGATCCTCCAGCCTCAGCCTCCCAGGTAGCTGGGACTACAGGCATGTTGCCACCATGCCTGGCTGGTTTAAAAAATGTTTTTGTAGAGATGAAGTTTGGCTGTGTTGCCCAGGTTGGTCTCGAACTCCTGGCCTCAAACTGTCCTTGCTTCTTGGCCTCCCAGAGTGGTAGAAGTGCAGGCATGAGCCAATGCAGCCAGCCCCCGGTTCCTCTATTAAACCATCTTGCAAATTCTTATTCGACCTCCCCCACCCTGATTGGATGGAACTGGTAAACATTGCTGATGTTTTAGGAGGTGCTTGTTAACCATCTGCCTGTTTAGAATGCCCATCATCTTTTTGTAAATACCTTAAGGAACTTTAAACAAAACCTTAGAAAAACTCGGGACTCCGGCCTCTGTTGTGAATGTCTCGAGGTGAACATCTGAGGGGGCTGTTTGGTGGTCTGCAGTGGGGCTCTTGAGAGGCACCATCATGGTCAGAGATAGGATGAGATGAAAGACTAGAGGGAGGGGTGAGATGTGTCAGATAGCAGAAGCAGTTATAAGAAAGGGATAAAGATCATTGTCTGCTGACTTTAAGTGGGTACCCGTCCTAGAAGACTGAAAATGTATCCTCAAGTTGGGATCAGGGAGAGGGAGTGACGTAAGTGAGGCAAGCTGACACCCACTTTGACCAGAGAGAATGTGCAGTTGGGCTGGGGGTACCTTGGAGGAGGAAGAGATGAGGCCAGAGGGCCACAGGTCCTCCAGGGAATGGGTGGCAGCCAGAGGACACCATGGCTGGGCATGATGTCATTCCCTTGTCCCTACATTTTCTGGACTTTTCACCCTGTTAACAATTTTAGCCAAAATTCGCATCAACATCAGCAGTTCCTCTGCCCCGTGCAGGATGGTTCCTTTGTCTGCTTTTGGTTTGGGCCTCTGCCTTTCACTTCCCTTCTCCCTCTGGGACTTGAGGCTCCGTTATTCGTAGTGCCAAAGGGTTGGGTCCCTACGGTCCACAGGTGGACAGGATCTGCTCTCAATAAAGGCTGGGCCAAATGGTGTCGTCCAGCCACCTGGCAAGTGGGAAGGTCTGATGTGGCTTCCTGCCCAGGTGTGCCAGCAAGGCCCGATGAAGAGGGCCAGATGTGGCCCTGACATGAAGAAAGGCTACCCCATTTCTCTGGGGACCTCACAACACAGCATGACAGACTTCAGCTTCCAGTGATTTAGGAAGACTGAGATGGATTGGTACAAAGTGTAGATTCCATCTAAGGTTCTGTATGTAAGATGCACATGTCTATGTGATTTTCCTTTTAATTTTCTATTTTACATACAGAAGCAGACACCCCCCCCCCCACACACACACACACACTCTCTCTGTTTTTATATATGCTACTGTTGACACCAACAGATTCTTACAGTACCTGGCTGAGAGGCCAGTGAAGAAAGGAAGTAGTTTTGGTTTAGGGCAGGGTTTTCACCAGGCAATTCTGCATCCAAGGGACATTTGGCCTAGAGACATTTTGGTTATCACATCTTGGGGGTAGACAGAAGTGCTGCCCGCATTTGGTGGGGGGTGCCAGGGCTGCCGCTGAACGTCCTGCGATGCTGAGAACAGCGTTTCACGACGAGAATCATCTTACCTTAAATGCCACTCGTAGTGCTGAGCTTGAGAGACCCGGCTCTAGGGAATGAAATTCAACCTGCAGCTTAGTCTAAAAATCGGTCTTCTTATCCACTACCTTGTTTTGTTATGAATCTTTCAAACACGTCAGACATTTAGAACTTGTATTAACTGTATTTTTTAAGGAAATAAACCACACGGGTGCATTTATAAGGAACGTTTAAAGCCCCATTTCCTCACTGCTTCCCCGGAAGCAGCTACCTTCCTGCAGTTGGGCTGCTTCCTTCTGCTGTGCATTTTTGCACCTTGATTACACGTGTAAGTGTCCATGAAACAGCATGTTGCACTGTACAAGCCCTTTGTGCTGGCACTCTTTTCTATTTGCATGTGACAGGCTGTTTTTCTAGAAGTTTGAGCAAAGGCATGAGAATAATAGTGCATCTAAATGAAAATGCTTCCATTTTCTTTTTCTTTTTCTTTTTTTTTTATTTGAGATGGAGTTTCGCTCTTGTTACCCAGGCTGGAGTGCAATGGCGCCATCTCGGCTCACTGCAACCTCCGCCTCCTGGGTTCAGGCAATTCTCCTGCCTCAGCCTCCCGAGTAGCTGGGATTACAGGCACGTGCCACCATGCCCGGCTGATTTTTTGTATTTTCAGTAGAGACGGGGTTTCATTATGTTGACCAGGATGGTCTCGATCTCTTGACCTGGTGATCCACCTGCCTTGTCCTCCCAAAGTGCTGGGATTACAGGCATGAGCCACCATTTTCTAAGTGATTTACAGTTCCTTTACGTTGTGGTCAAAAATTATAAAAGATGTTTAATGTGTTAAGTCAGGTCGAGGGAAGGGAACCAACAGTAATGGTCTGTAGATTTTAAAAGGTGGCAGATTTCAAATCAGAATCTTCCTTCTATCATGACCCAGCGTAGGGTGAAGAAGCGTGTCCTCACATTTGTTGAAGGTGGTGATGGTGCTGACCCCCCGTCTCTCCTTGCTGCACCCTCTGTCCTCCCTGCCTGGCGTCTCCCAGCCTCTGCTCCCAGCATCCTTGGAAGACATTTCCTCCATCTCTGCATCATTTTTCAGAGCCAGCCAGTTTCCATGGCAACGGTTAGATTGAAAGATGAGCGGCAAGCAGGCGAGGAGGCTTGAGTGAGGCAGCCGGCGGTGGTGTGTGTCCCTGACGTCAGCCTGCGGGCGTCTGGATAGGACGAGCCTGGCTACTCCCACTCAGGGCTGCTGTCCAGTGCCGCTTTATTGGCAGTGCTGCCAGGGTCTCCGGTAGCTCTGCAGATTGCCTTCCTTTCTGCTCCTCCTACTCCCTCCTTCCCCAATAGAATTTTTCTTTTCATTGCCCGCTTTCCTGTTTTGGCTCCAGACTGTCGTTAAGAATGCACAGCCTGATTCCGGTGTGTTTCGGGATGCTCTTCTGCCCGGTATTCTGGAAGGGCGGGGAGGCATGGCAGCCTTTTACTTGACGTTGATGGCGCTCTAAAGTCCGTTCTTTCCTCCGCAAGACCACTGACTATGCAGAAATTTATCGAAGCGGATTATTATGAACTAGACTGGTATTATGAAGAATGCTCGGATGGTAATTATGGCCCCTGCAAAATAGAGCCGGCATGTTTAGGGGCACTGTCTCCTTCAGGGTGGGGGGGCGGTCCTGAAAGCTTTAGGGGAGACAGGCGGCCGGCGAGGGTGGGCACCAGAACTGGCGCCACTGGCTCTGACGATTGCAAAGGCACGGTGGAGGAGGTGGCAGGTGGGCAGGGCTCTTCACTGCGGGAGACGCCTGCGGTGTCTATGAGGGTCTGCTCAGAAGGGGAGATGGTTTTGGCGTGCCGGGCTTGCGAGTGTTCTACTTCTATTGGATTGAATTCTCTCTGGTGTGAGACGTGAGTGTGCTGTTGCACATATGTGTGCAAGTGGAAGTGTGTTCCCTGTGCTCCTGCGTTGGAGGGTTAGGAAACTGGGAGCTTGGAATCGTGTGCTCAAGAGGTGGCTTCCTGGACGGCCAGCAGCAGGCCTGGAAGACTCTGCCCTTTTCTGAGCCAAGAGCTGGGAACCAGCAGAGGCTGGAGAACAGGCAGGAGCAGCCTCCCACTTAGCGGGTGATTCAAATGAAGCTGCTTGCTGGGTCCGGCAGAGATGGGGGCGGAAGGTGATGGGAGGGCAGGAAGAGAATGTGTCCTTCTGTCACTACCTTGGTTTGTGCAGGGAGGGTGTGGCACATTCCAGAGGAGGCTGGGTGGAGGCCGAGCTGTGTGGCTGGACAGGCCTCAAGAGGTTTCAGGCACACGGAAAACAGCACTGAGGTGCATTCTCTGAGAAATCCCAATGGGCGGGTCTCAGCTTGCTGGGGTGTTGGGCATCAAAACGGTGTATTACACGGTTAATCTGTCTTTTTAAATTTCTTCTTGAAAATGATCGTCATATCACATCCCTTCACAAAAAAGGGCACAGTTAATATATACACTTTGAGGGTCTGTTCCCCAGTGATGATGTGCTCCCAGCCCTGCAGGAGCCATTAATAGATAAGGTAAGTGCTTTTTAATTGAGTCGGGAGTTTCAGAATGCTCTAGTCCCGACTACATTTGATTAACCTGAATGATGTAACGGGCTGGGACCTGGCCTAGTTAGTCCCGGTCGAAAAACTACGTAATTCTCTCTTATCCACTGATTTTTGCCTCGACTGTGGGTTAAGGAGAGGGGCCAACAGGCCTTCTCGGGGCTGGTATTTAAATGGGCGGAAAAACTCTGCCAGTTCAGCCCCATCGTCCCCCGGCATTAGATGCAGACATCGTCATGTTGGTTCCCTGTATGTGTTTAAGTATCTCAAGCAACAAGGTTTGGCAGCAGCTCCCAGGGTCATGAGGGGAAAGGATGAATGAATTCTTTTTTCTTTGGAATATATCCTTCTTAAAGCAAGTTCCCATCCTGTTACCTAACTCCAAAAGGGAATTCTAGAGATGCTGCTTTTTGGAAACCATCATTAGTTTTCTTGGTGATTTGTGACTACCCTCCATAATTTTTTTTTTTTTTTGAGACCATGTTTCACTCTTGTTGCCCATTCTGGAGTGCAATGGTGCAATCTTGGCTCTCCGCAACCTATGCCTCCCAGATTCAAGCGATTCTCCTGCCTCAGCCTCCCAAGTAGCTGGGACTCTAGGCATGTGCCACCACGCCTGGCTAATTTTTTAGTTTTAGTAGAGATGGGGTTTCTCCATGTTGGTCAAGCTGGTCTCAAACTCCCAACCTCAGGTGATCCACTGGCCTTGGCCTCCCAAAGTGTTGGGATTATAGGCGTGAGCCACTGTGCCCGGTCCGTAACTTTTTAAGTGATTCAATACATTCTCACTGTACCATTGGATTAGGGAGCACTGGTGATGGCAGGGTGCTGTCACAGGCCCGTGGATGGGTCAGGTGTGGCCGTGGCTCTGTGGACGTCATCGTAGAAGTGGGAGAAGAAGGTTTCTTAATATCATGACCCAATTACCACACCATCCGGTTCCCTTTACACCCTGAAATAAAGCCAGTCACTGCCATGGTCAGTCTGGAGGGTGGGCAGAGGCCTGCTCTTATCTGAGTGTCCATCAGAAGGATTTTCTTACCCAGCACTTCCTCAGTTGAGTCTTTTGGCCCAGAGAGACCCTGATCTGTCTTCCTGTAAGAGCAAAGGAAATGGAAGAGGAGGTGGCTCATCTGTTCAAAGGTAAACATACTGATTCTCTTCTTGTCTGAATGTATGTTGAGCCAAACAATTGTCTTTTACCCTGTCTCCCATTTTGGATGATGGGAAGAAGGTTTTTGAGACAGTTTCCTGGGACCATGGGAATTTTCATGATCCCATTTAAAGAGGTAGCAAAGTAGGGAATAAAAGGCACAGAAGTCCAGAAATAAGCTGGTTTAGGGAAAGTACGAAGAGGGAATTTCAAGCACGCGCTAATTTTGTGGTTACTTGCTTACACGTCTAACCAGTTGGGTTCCTTCCTAGCTTCAGGCAGGTTAGTCTGGAAATGAAATTCAGCCCTGTTTATTTATACCTGTCTTGAATTTGCTTCTGTCTTTCTTATTGCAACTTAATAGACACACACCATTGCTTTGTCTCTCTGATTATTTGGCATTTGAATCGTCAATGAGGGAACCTTTTAGGAACTGTTAATACTAATAAAAGGTGAGTCAAATGTTTTGAAAAAGATGCAGAATCATTTATGTCAGAGTTACTGACTCACACTTAAATTGCAGTGTTAGCACTGAAAAAGAAAGGGGTCTGGTTGGGAGTATAGATTGCAGGCCAGTTAGAACCCCTCTTTTGAAGTTGGAATTAAGGGATAGCTACCAGTCCCTCCAGTCTTTGAGGGTTAGGAGAACTTCATTCGGTGTTGAATAACTGTATTTCCCCGTGTGTTAATGTGCATTGTGGTGGCCTTCTATTCAGCGTCCATCTCTGCCTGCCCTGCTTCCCCACCTCCAGAGCAAGACCCCAGAGGATATAACAAGAGGCATGGGACAGGGGCTTATAAAGACAAGACGTTGGAGGGGTTGATGACTCCGTGTCTTCAAGTACCTTTTACGAGAGATTTGAAATGGCCAGCGGTCGATACGGAATGGCAATGGCCCTGGCAGAATGTGCGCGTGCGTACCCAGTGTTGACAGTTACTCTGCCGTCAGGCGGGGGCTTAGTCCTGCAGACTGGATGCGTCCCACCTCTGAGGCAGAGCCTTGAAAACGAGAAATCGTTGAAAATCATTAGCTGATTTAAAAAGCAGATTCTCAGATTCACAGCAGACTGGGAAAAGTCCTGAGAGATTTTTGGCACATGCCTTGGGGGATTCTATACATCACGTGTGTTCGGGAAACTGCTGATGTCCAGGGATGGGGAGGGGGAGGAAAAGAATCATTGAGGTCCGTTTAGGGATCTTAGATTGTTTCTTGCCTGCACTGGTCACTTTTTAAAGTGTGCTTAGAAAGAATATGACCCCTTTGTAATTTTCAAAAGGGCTTGGGTTCAGTGTATGCCCTTATAGTAAAGAAACAGTCCTCTTTGTAGTTACTTTAGACACGGGCAGAACGGCAGGAAGAGCCCTGGCTCTCTGTATTTGAGGCCTGTTTCGGGCTTTGTGTAGCCATGTGTATGGGACATCCTGGGATTTCTGCGAGCCTAGATTCCCCATCCGGAAGACGGGAATAACAACACTGGTAGAAGCCGCTGTGGAGCGTAAATAAAGTGATAGCTTTCTATAAGCGATGAAGAGCCAGGTCAGTGTTTAATTTTATTTTCTCAGAAATAGTACTACTTACTAAGGCCTTTAACAAAAGAAATCTCTTTGAAAAGGCTAATGGGGGCCTGGTGTGGTGGCTCACACCTGTAATCCCAGGATTTTGGGAGGCTTGAGGTGGGAGGATCACTTGAGGCCAGGAGTTTGAGAGCAGCCTGGGTAACATGGTGAGATCCTGAGCTGCATGTGGCGGCACACACCTGTAGTCCCAGCTTCTCGGAAGCCGATGTGGGATTATTTGTGCCCAGCAGGGCAAGGTAAGCTATGATTATGCCAGTGTGCTCCAGCCTGGGTGACAGAGTGAGATCCTATTTAAAAAAGGGCGGTGGGGGGAATGCTATTTTGAACAAGGTACAGCGTGTTGACCACCTGTTGGTGACATCACTTTCCTCTGTAATGAGACTTGCTTTCCATCCCCGCTCACCTCCCCATTTATGACCCGACAGATTTGAACGCTGGGGCGGGAGGTGGTCTAGTTCATGCCGATTTCACAAATGAAGAAACTCAGGTGGATTGTCGCTGAGGTTATTCTGACGCCTTCTTACTCTCTCGTGAAGACCGATATGTACATGAGGCCAGTCTCATGTGCTCCGTTCCTCCCTTGGTTTCAGTGATCTCCGAAACGTCACCCAAGATGGCGGTGGCTGGTTCGTGAGTGAAGTTTTATTTATTTATTTTTTGGTGCATGAGTGAAGTTTTGTTAGAGGTGATTGAAGTATTAATTGAAAAGCTGTGATTTTGAGCCGAGTTTTCGAATTTTCCTACGCGTTGATGCAAACAGATCCCCGTTTCTCTCTTGTGTTTCATCGTGTAAATGCGCCCGTGAAGACAGAGGCTGACTTCTCGTTTTCCAGACACAGCATCTAACTCCTCTGTGGTTACTACAGGGATTAAGAAAAGAAAAAGAATGAAACGTAAATGGTTTCATAATGTAACTGTTTTAGAATTAAGTTTTTGTGAACATCACTGGGTTAGGTGAGACAGAGAGAAGGTCCTCTCTGACGTAGGAGCTGAGGACTAGAGACTTGGAAGAAAGCCGGAGGGAGCCCAGAACCCAAGTGTTTGGAGCTCTGTGATGCTCTTGTTTGTTTAATTTTATTTATTTATTTCTTTATTTTGAGATGGAGTCTTGCTCTGTCACCCAGGCTGGAGTGCAGCGGCACGATCTTGGCTCACTGCAACCTCCGCCTCCCAGGTTCAAGCGATTCTCCTGTCTCAGCCTCTTGAGTAGTTGGGACTACAGGCACCTGCCGTCACGTCCAACTAATTTTTGTATTTTAAGTAAAGATGGGGTTTCACCATATTGGCCAGACTGGTCTCAACCTCCTGACCTCAGGTGATCCACCCGCCTCGGCCTCCCTAAGTGCTGGGATTGCAGGCATGAGCCACGGCACCCAGCCTTATTTGTTTATTTATATTTATATTTTATATATTTATTTATTTTGAGGCAAGGTCTTGTTTTTGTCACCCAGGCAGGAGTGCAGTGGCGCAGTCACGACTCATTGCAGCCTTGACCTCCTGGGCTCAAGTGATCCTTCTGCCTCATTTTAAAATTTATTTTTGTAGAGACGGAGTCTCACTATGTTGCCCAGGCTGGTCCCGAACTCCTAGGCTCAAGTGATCCTCCTGTCTTAGCCTCCCAAAGTGCTGGGATTACAGGTGTAGGCCTCTGTGCCCAGCCTTATTAATTTATTTACGTCGTATGAGCAAGGTCTTTGGGGACATGAGCCTCAGTAGGGTCAACCCTGCTCTGTGGGAGCAGAGAACTGAAATGTGAGTGTGGAGCACTGAGCATCAGTGGGGCGGGTGAAGTGGAAGAAGGATGCCCGCACCTGAAATGAGAGGGGAGCCGTGCTGAACCAGACCTTGAAAGCTCAGGGGATTTAGGCCTGGGGGGGTGGGGATGTTGAGGTGTAGCAGAGAAAAAGCTTTATCCCTCTACCCTGCTTGATTCGGTAGCTGGGCGCCCTGAGCCACAAACTGATAAAAGACATTGACAAGAGAAAAATCAGTGTAATTATGTAAGTAGGTACTGGCAGTCACAAAGAAATAAGAGTCAAAGTGGCAGTAAGAATTTGGAAGCCTCTGAATCATCCCAAAGGGCAGCAAGGTGTGGAGAAAGGGTGAGACAAAGGACAAGGGGCTGGGGCTCCCATGGAGGGGGTGAGTTGTGGGGAGGCGACCTGGACACGTGGACATGCAAGGCCGGTTTAATGAGGTACGTGCAGATTCAAGTGGGTGCCTCATCCATCGATAAGAGGTTATATGGAAGACGGAGACACCCTTCCACATGTACATTTGCTTTAAGAGGGAAATGTATGCTCTGTTTTTAGAGCTCTTCCGGCATCTGCTGTCCCTCAATTTGTTCTGCTCAAAAGGGGTGGCAGTGTGGTCTGCTTCACAGGTGAGCTAAGGCAGTGGCGTTACATAGGCAGAAGTTAGCAGCTTGTTTTGTCTGCTTGAGGTGTGGTGGGAAGCCAGGCTGGGAGCAGAGGCTGCCGGGGAGATGCAGGGTGTGGAGCTCCCATCTTGAAAATAAGGGGCACGCTTTAGATCAGTGCGATCCAGTGACACTTTTTGTAATGCTGCCAGTGTTCTGTTCTCTGCTGTCAGATATGGTAGCCACTGGTCCCGTGTGGCTGTGAAGCCCTTGAGATGTGGCTAGTGTGACTGGATTTTAAACTTTTTAAAATTTTAATTCATATAAGTGTAAACATAAATAGCCCCAGTGGCTCGTGGCCACTCTTTGGACACCACAAGGTAGAGCTTTGGGAAGATGCCTTCTGCGGAGTGTGTCAAGTAGATGTGAGCCGGACGCAGAGAACCACGTGCCCCTGCCCTGCGACAGGTGGCTGACCTTCCCCTCCGCTGGTCTTCCTGTCCGGTGTTCCTGGAGATGGAGCAGGAACTCACTCTGCTTCCCTGCTGTGGGTCCCCATGTCTAGTCTATGCCTTTGGAACAGCACGCACATCTGCTCCTCAACTTCCTTTCATGCCTCCAGCTCCAGCCTCCACGTCCAGCCTTGCCCCGCTCTCTTCATCCCTCTGTCGGCACGGGGGTTCCCAGGCTTTCTTGCCAGTCTTTGGGGGTTGTGTTTTGCTTAGACTGTTGGAGACACTACACTCTCAGGGAACATGCTCTTTGTATCATCTCTGCCTTTAACGGTGAAGTGTGCATGAGTTTTGAGAACTGTCTCACACCCCTGAGTCAGGAGGAAAGGAAAGATCAGGTATATCCTGAGGAGTGTCTACACCCAGAGAAATGGGGTGACATGAAGAGTCCAGGGTGATCCTGTGTTCAAAGTCTCACGTCTTACACAGCAGCCAGCCTGAAGGGGCTTCCCCTGGCCTAATATGGGCAATTTGAACATCCAAACACATAATAATAGTAAAGGATTATAACTGTGGAATAAAGGAAGAATACATGAGTCTATACTGACATAAATAAATGAATGGCTACATAAATGCGAGGAAGAAAAGGTTATTGCCAACAATAGAAAGCAAACTAGTAAATGTTAGAATGATGGAATTAGAAATTCACCACTTTTCGTCCGTCCACATAACTGATTAAGACAAGACTTACTGGGCTGGGCGCGGTGGCTCACGCCTGTAATCCCAGCACTTTGGGAGGCCAAGGCAGGTGGATCACAAGGTCAAGAGATCGAGACCATCCTGGTCAACATGGTGAAACCCCGTCTCTACTAAAAAATAAAAAAAATTAGCTGGGCATGGTGGTGCACGCCTGTAATCCCAGCTACTCGGGAGGCTGAGGCAGGAGAATTGTCTGAACCCAGGAGGCAGAGGTTGCAGTTAGCCGAGATCGTGCCATTGCACTCCAGCCTGGGGAACAAGAGCGAAACTCTGCCTCGAAAAAAAAAAAAAAAAAGACAAGACTTATTAAAACTAGTGGTCTCAAAGTATATATCACCATGAGACACTTTTGAATAACAAAGGGAAAAATAACAGCTTTATAGTGAGGAAACCACGTAATCAAAGTTAACATTGGGACTTTAAAAATTGGAGCTTTAAAAATTACTGACGGGGGCCGGGCATGGTGGTTTGTGCCTGTAATCCCAACACTTTGGGAAGCCAAGGTGGGTGGATCACTTAAGGTCAGGAATTTGAGACCAGATTCACCAACATGGTGAAACCCCCTCTTTACTAAAAATACAAAATTAGCCGGGCTTGGTGGCAGGCGCCTGTAATCCTAGTTACTTGGCAGGCTGAGGCAGGAGAATAGCTTGAACCCAGGAGGCGGAGGTTGCAGTGAGCCAAGATCGCACCACTGCACTCCAGCCTGGGAGACAGAGTGAGATTCTGTCTCCAAAAACCCCAAAAATCCAAAACAAACAAACAAAATTACTGATGGGACCAGGCATGGTGGCTCATGCCTGTAATCCCAGCACTTTGGGAGGCTGAAACAGGTGGCTCACTTGAACCCAGGAGTTTGAGACCAGCCTGGACAACACAGTGAAACCCTGTCTCTACAAAAAAAAAAAACAATTAGCAAGGTGTGGTGGCATGTGGCTGTGGGGCCAAGTGCTTAGAGGCTGAGGCGGGAAGGTCGCTTGAGCTTAAAGGTTGAGGCTGCAGTGAGCCATCACCACACCAGCGCACTCCAGCCTGGGCAGCAGAATGAGACCCTATCTCAAAAAATAAAAATAAAGTTAACATTGGCAGTAGTGGGATTGCTCCACAGCAGACCCTCCTGAGAAGATGTGCTGAAGAGAAAGTAGCACCACCTCTGTGTTTTCTGTTCATAAACAGAATCTAATCATGAGAAAACACCAGGAATACCCAGAGCGAGGGACCTTCTACAAAATAATTGGCCTGTATTGTTCAAAAAATCAGTGTCTTGAAATACAAAGACCCAGAGATTGTTCCAGATTGAAGAAGACTTAAGAGACCTGTCCATTGAATGAAACACGTGATCTTGGATTTCTTTTGCCGTAAAGGCTGTTATGAGGGGAATCTCAGGAAGGTCTGCGGGTTAAAAATAGTGCTTCAGTGTCAGAGACAGAAAGTAAATGCAGTAAGTGTGACCATTTGGGGACTCTTTTTGAACTGTCCAGGAGTTTTCTGTCCTGTTCTCGTAGCTTTTCTGTAAATCTGAACTGTGTACCCCCCCAAACAAAATATTCATTGTTCATTTCTGATAGAGGCATGCCAGTGTTCACTGTAGTGTTCTTTGAACGATTCTATATATTTTAAATATTTTTGTGATTAAAAGTTGGGGGGAAGTAATAAAGTCATGTTCTAAATATTATGTAATACATAGAGACTTGGGCATCATTTAGAATATGTAAGTCTCTGTATTTCATAATAGGGATCATCTAGATGCAAATTAAAAGATGAGTAGAAATGACTTTATTATGAGTAAGTCACTCGGTAGCATTTTGAATCCGTGAAATTCGCTTTTGTTTTCCTTTCTATACACTGTTGCCAGCACAATATCCCATGTGTCTTATGTCAGTCTGATACTTGCTAAACGAATCATGCACGAGGTGGAGGTTCTTCCTCTCCCCCTCCTTCCCCGGGGTTCAGAATAACCATTGTGTCATTCACAGCACTTTGAAGATGTGCCCACTGTCATCTGAACTGAATTCGCCTAATCTGATAAAGCCTATGAGATTAAAGAAACTTTTTTTGAGTGTGTTTATATTTAAAGCTTATGCAGTATTTCAAATGGAATTTTGAACTCCCTGCCTACATTTTTTTTGGGGGGGTGGTGGGTGAGAAGAACACACCTTTAACATGGTGAAGTGCAGCTCTCATTTTCAAGTGCAAAAAAGTTAACTAGAGGATGCATATGTCCTCTGGTTTTCTATTTAGAGTCACTTGTATATGATCTCATAGTGGTCTTTATGGAGGTAGTAATTCAATTTAGCAGACATTTTCAGCCAGCTAAGCAGAATTCTCAGCCCTGAGGATTCAAAGATGATGAGATACAGTTCACAAACTCGTGCGGTCTGTGAAGATCTCTCTCGGCTAGCTTGTCAGAGAGCTTAGAATAGGTGTCCTGGTGTCACTGTTAGGAGCAGGAGACTGGCACGGTGTGGGTGAGGTGGTGCTGAAGCACAGAGACGACAGAGCTGTGATTCTCTGACGTGATGAAAGAACCTGCCATTCTCACAGTTGCAGGCAAAATCAGACAGCACAGAGGAACTGACACAAGGTTTGCGATTAAACTGTGGCTGCTTCTGCAGGCAACATCACAAGCTATTAGGCTTTAGGTTTTTTTTTTTTTATCTTGGTCTAGCAATTACAGAGATCTTTATAAATTTGGCTGTGGAGACACAGATTTAGGGTAAGAGCAGGATGTTATGAAATGCATCTAAGGTGACAGAAGATAACGAGAAAATGCAGGTTATCGTCAAAGGGGGACGGGGATGAATCACGCTTACGAGGTAATGGCGACTGCATTTTTTCCCTTTTGCCGGAATGGTCCCTTCCTTCCCCTGCTAAGCACTGTCAGTCTGGCTGTTGTCACAGTCAGGATTGTCCCCTTATCTTATGCACGCCCACAGGAAGTCTTTCATCTGAGGGCACTGGGCAGTGCTTCAGAAGGACACCTCCTCCGCCAGCGCCCCACCTTCAGACAGGTGTACCTGCTCTAGGCTTGGCTGGTGTTGCCCCATGGGGTTGCTGTGAGCCTTTCGGAAGCTACCATTCCTCACTGCTCCTGGGGGAGAAGAGGTGGGGAGAGTCGAGGTGGAGAGCTAGCCGAGGCCCTGCACCTGCCTGCAGGGCTTCCCTCAAATCCCCTGTGCCTGGCTGGGCATTCCCACTCCGCCTAGTGCTTCTCCCCGCCCGCCCCTCCTCCGGGCTCCTGGGAGCCACCCCCTTCCGGGTCCTTCCCTGCTGATGCTGGGCCAGGAGCTTTGTGTACACCCCTGCCCTTCAGCTCAGACAGGGCATGTCTGCGGCCCCTGCCGGGGCACAACGTGTCCCCTGGGGGCCCGGGCCAGCATGGCTCCTCTGGGTAGGGGGTTGGGGGCACCCCCAAGGATGGTCCCTTAGGGTGATGCTGTGGCTGTGGGGTGACTTCAGCAATGTCCCTGAGAGACAAGAGCAGGGAAGAAGAATGTTTTGAATATGACTGCCAGGAGGAACCGAGGAAGCCCACCCACAGGCAGCATGACTCCCAGGACCTCGTGGAGGAGGGTAAATTCTGCACTTGGCTCAGATCTGATCCTTTCCTTCTTAGGGTCTAAACAGGCTTGAGTGTTCTGCTGATTTCATAGCACTCTTATTTTTCTTTTAATTGAGGTATATCTTAGAGATCTTCCGCAAATGGTGTAAAGCCATCCTTGTAAGACCCGCACCCCCCAACCCAGAGACAGCATTTCCAGCTCCCCAGGAAGTCCCTAGTCCCTTTCTAGTTTACACCTACCTTCCCAGAATCAATTGTCATGACTTCTGTCACCTTAGATTTGTTTTGCCACTTCCCGATCTTTGTAATGGACTCGAACAGGGTGTCTTCCTCTGTGTCTGGCTTCTGTTGCTTAACTGCGTCTTTGAAATTCCTCCTTGTTGTAGCAAATATCACTAATTGTTCTTTTTTTCTTTGTGGCATTCCGGCATTCTGTTTTAAGAGAGTCGGTTGTGATCTTGTGACTAGGTTTTGATAAGTTAATGGATAAGAGACCGAGTCTTATTAAATGAAGCATGTTTTTGTTCTGGCAGTGTTTACTTTTTTAAAAAAAGTATTAACCACTGATCTGAAATAAAGATTTTTTAAAACTTAGAACTATTTCAGAACGAACAGCCCAAGGCTGATATTGAAATCTGGGAGCCCACTGCCAGTTCTCTTAAAGAGATGCTGCTTTGCAGGGAAAAGGGAGGGTGTGTGAGCTTTCTAGCTGGGCTTCCGGAACTGTCACCCGCAGCCTGGACAAAGGGGCTTTAGGGGCTGACCAGGATGTTTACACAGTGATTCGGATGTTCTTTAGGGCCCTTGAGTAAAAACAATCAGAACATGACGCTCCAAAGTGCTGCTTTACGGTGCTCTGTTTTCCTGTCTCAGGATAACGTCTCTTTTTCTTTTTTCTTTCTTTTTTCTTTCCTTTCCTTTCTTTTTTCTGACGGCTTCTCCCTCTGTTGCCCAGTGCAGTCCTGGCTCACTGCAGCCTGGCCTCCCAGGCCCCACCTCAGCCTCCCGAGTACTGAGTGGCTGGGCCCACAGGCACACGACAACAGGCCCAGCTACTTTGTAAGTTTTTTTTTGTAGAGACAGGATTTCGTTATGTTGCCCAGGCTGGAACTTTTGTTTTCAACATTATTTATAATCGGCCATGTACCAAAAGTCTTTTTCTTTTGAAGTCACTGTTCTAAAAATACTGTTAACACTTCCCCACCAGGACAGCTGCAAATATTTTGTTGCAGGAAGGGAGGAAACTGGGAGAAGCCAGGAGAGAGTGAGGGACCCCATCCATGCTGAGGCCTGCGTTCTGGCAGGTGCCCTCTGGCCTTGCCTTGAAGGAGATGGGGGAGGGGAGAGGAGTGACAGGTTGAGGATTTGTTAGGTCCCTGGATGGGATCTGGAGAAAGGCGTCCATCTGCCCTTGTAGAACTAGGGCTTCTCCAGATTTAGCTGGATTAGCTTCCTGCCCCTTAAATCTCTGCTGCTTCTGCCAGTGCCCTCATCACTTGGGAGCTTGCTAGAAACGCAGAAGCTCAGGCCCCAGCCCAGACCCACTGAGTCGGAGTCTGCGTGGTAACAAGATGTCCAGATGATGGGCATGTACATTAAAGTATGAGATGAGCTGCTGCCTTAAAACCCACTCAGAGTTCTGGCCGGGCACGGTGGCTCACACCTGCAATCCCAGCGCTTTGGGAGGCCCAGGCGGGCAGATCACTTGAGGTCGGGAGTTTGAGACCGGCCTGACAAATATGGAGAAACCCGGTCTCTACTAAACATACAGAATTAAGCAGATGAGGTGGCGAGTGTCAATTGAGTCACCCGGCTGGGTGACAAAAACAAGACCTCGCCTCAAAATAAATAAAGTATAAATATAAATAAATAAGGCTGGGTGCCGTGGCTCATGCCAGTAATCCCAGCACTTAGGGAGGCTAAGGCGGGTGGATCACCTGAGGTCAGGAGGTTGAGACCAGCCTGGCCAATATGGTGAAACCCAATCTCTACTAAAAATACAAAAAATTAGCTGGGCATGGTGGCGCGTGCCTGTAATCCCAGCTACTCAGGAGGCTGAGGCAGGAGAATTGCCTGAACCCAGGAGGCGGAGGTTGCGGTGAGCCGAGATCGCGCCATTGCACTCCAGCCTGGGTAACAAGAGCGAAACTCCGTCTCAAAAAAATAAAAATTTTTGATAAGAATTAAAAAAGAAACAAACAGTCATTTATCTGTGTGATTCTAAATTAAAGGCTATAAAATATTCTGGAGAAGTATCATATATCTTAGTCAAGAGGAAAAAACTTTGTGTTGTACACATTTCATATGTATAATATGTATGTGATAAATATAATATATGTAAATACATATTATAAATATGTATCATATATAAATACATGAAGAGAGAGTGTGTCTCTGTGTGTCTCTCTTCGTATATTTTGTCAACGAAGTGAAGTCACAGCCACTAGAACTGAGAGAAATCACAGTTTATTCTGAGCCAGGTTTGAGGACCGAGCCTGGGATCACAGGCTCAGCACTGACGGGGAATGTGTCCTGACGTCGATGACTTGAGGCACAGGAGAGGTGCATGTTCTAACAGGGGGATACGTGTGACAGATGGGAGAAGAGGGAGAGTGAAGCCACAGCTCCTTTCCTGGAATTCTGTTTGCTGTGCAGAGGTGCTGTGCGTAAGATAAGGCAAATATGCAGCTGAGCAGTAGGGAGAAGGTTTAGGTGTCTCAGGGGTCTCTGGAGGGTGGCTGATTTTGTCAGTCCTGCCTTTTGTTCTACATCTGATAAACAGGTTTCTGACCAGTTCCTGTCAGCAAAACATTTGACAAACTCTAGTTATCAGGCATGCGGTCAGCTTTAGTGAATAGGCTTAGGTCTGTGAACCCCGCGCTCATCCACAGCCATCATGGGCCACTGTTAAAACTTTTGTTAGAAATCTTCTTTCCCTGAAAATTTCTATAGATACATGTGTGAAAGTTTTTTTAAAAGCCGAGAGCCCGGAGGTGGCGTTAGAGAACGTCCCCGTGCACTTCCTAAGTACTTGGCACGATTTTCAGTAAGGTGGATTCATACATTGAACGTTTAAAACATTCATTTGAGGTCACGTACTGTTGTTATTTCCATTTTATAGGTTTATGGGAGGAAATGTGAATGACTTGTCTAAAGTCACAGGGTGAGTTAAGTGGTCCTCGCCTGTTGAGAATGGCTGTAGAACTCTCTGCTCTTATGCTGTTGGCTGTGATGCCAGCGGTTCTCAGAGCATCAGCGTCGGTATCACCTGGAACTCGGTAGAAATGCACCTTCTTGGATCTCAGTCCAGACCTACTGAAGCAGAAACAGGCGTATCCCAGCCAGCTGAGTTTTAACACGCCCTCTGGGTGACTCCAACGCACGTTGTCCTTGGCTGATCCACACCTCATAGATGATGGTGTGTCTGCCTCATAATCGGATTCCGGGGAAGAGATTTGTCACCTTACGATAATTACTGTGTATTCTCTTCTGCTCTTGTTTTCTTCTCTCCAGTGTTCCCTCATACTCCAGGAAATCATTTTTAGCAGTCCTGTAGGAGAGGTGTTAACAGTATTTTTAGGACAGTAACCTCAAAAGAAAAACGCCATTGCCAACATGCTTAGTTTACTTTGTAAAATGAAACAGACTCACTTCTAAGGTTTGCTCCTGACATGAAAGCAGCCAGGCCGCGGTGCAGATCAGAAAGACAGAAACTGAGAATGTTTGGCGTCACGGCCGGTTTTGCTGGAAACATGTCGTGTGTCTCAGAGCAAGCTGGGCAGGACCCCATTTTTCTCTGTCACGGTCACACAGAAAGCCAATCCCACCTGTGAAGTAGAAATACTCTGTGAGTAGTGAAAATATGCGTGGATTTGGATCTGACTGTGTTACCTGGATTTCGAGGTCTTTCTACATTGTCAGCTTGTCTAAAAGAGGTGCTTTTGGTTGAAATCTGTAAGACACAGTTGGTATTTGAGTTGCTCTGATAGTTATGGATACAGAATATTACTGTTCTCCCCAGGTCACCTTGTAGAATACTAGGCACTTTCTTATGTCACTCATTTAATCTTTATAACAGGCTTTCAGGTAAATACTCTCTCTCATTCTGTAAGCACCGAGGCTCAGGCACTTTGCGGTTGTGTAGAGTCCCCCAGCTGTAAGCACGGAGCAGGGCCTTTGCCTTGCCTTGTGAGACTCTGTGTTTCGCCACGCCCAGGCACTAAGCTGGCAGAGTTCTAGGCCCTTCCCTTGAATTATCTCACCGATCCCCTTATCCTAGGAGGTGGGTGCTCCTGGAAGACCAGGCGGCAGGAGACGACTTGGCTCTCACTGTCTTTCCAGGGAGAGGAAATATCCAGGCCCTGTGTCTTCTGGCGACTGAAAACTTGCACAATGAGAAAGCAAAACGGATGTCGGGTGCTTAGTGGTATATTCAGAGTCGGGCTCCGTCTGCTTTTTGAGATCCAGAGGGCTGAACTGTGTGAATGAAATAGTGGGTCCTGCCCCGTCTCAGTGCCTGGGCATCTGTATGAGGAAAACAGTGGTAAAAAGGGAGGTTTCACGGTCACTTTCTTGTGGCCTGTTACCTGGCACATTCCCGGTGTTGTTGTTTTTAATGAAATGCATCATGAAGCCTGACATCCTAATTTCTTCTCATTGGGGCACTTCCAAAGCGATTGCCCATTTGCAAGGTGAATCACTAAATTTCTGGCAGATGTTACTCAGCATTGCTCAGGAGAAGGTGTGATTTGGAAAGAGATGTGCGATGGTCTGGAGTTGGCTGGGCGTTCTCATTACCAAGCTCAGGTTCCCCGACAGCACGGGCTGCAGGAGAGAGGATGCATCCCGCTCTCCCTAGGGGTGGCTGCTAAGAGTGTGTGAGTCGGCAGTCAGTCTTCCGCGCAAAGGGCAGCTTTCAGCTGTCGAACACTAGGCAGACATCATCATCTGGAAAGACATGGGTGGAAAAAACGCCAGTCAGTCGTGGGAACCCAGAGCCTCCTGCGTCTCTGTCCAGTGGCTGCACCTGCTGGCCGTTCAGATTCTCCAGCTGGTGGGTTCCCAGGTGAGTCTGGGGAGGCAGCACAGAGAGGGCATGTGTCTCCAGCCTGGGAGAGCACTCCTGGGCTACAGAGAGAGGACTGGGCTGTGGGGGTGACTGGGTCCAGATGTGCTGTGTCCCCGAGGTGCTTGTGATGCCTCAGGCTTTTCTGGGCTGTGGAGTTGGGAATGTCCCAGAGAAGGGGCCGGAGTCCTGGGCCTTAACATCGTGTCACGGCAGCGTCGAGGGTGCTGCGCACGGCTTTCCCGGTGGGTCAGAGTTGGAGGAGGAGCTGACCTGGCATGTCAACCCACTGCAGCACTCTTACACGCAGGTCTCTTGGTTCACGGTTTCCGTTGTCCTGGTCTCTGCTCGGGGTGTGATTCTCAATATCCATGCCTGCCCCACACAGGCCTCCCGTGGGGTCAGGCACTCTGGGTGGCTCTCCTAATAGAGGGTTCCAGCATCACCCCAAGGCTGGCCATGGACAAAGAGCCTGCTCACGATCTCTGTGTTTTGGGGTCCTTTTACTGCTCTGCCCACTTCTGGGCTGTCCGGTGTCCCTCTGCCACCCCCAGCTTCCTTCTGCCCTCCAAGCTGCCTAGCAGTGTCGCCCACCTGGCACTTTCTGCTTGCCCCTCTGTTACGGCAGTTTGTGCAGGCGCCTTACCTTCTCAGCTGGTTCAGGAATTCCTTGAGGGTAGGATTCATTCATTTACTCAACAGATATTGAGAGCTCCAACGTGGGGATCAGACAGAGCAGGCCCTTCCATAATCGCTCTGTAACCTTGGGCAGTTCCTTTATGTCTAAAATGGGACAAGAGTAACACTTTCCTCATAGGATGGATGTAGATGCTAATGGTGGTGACATGCAGGCAGCTCTTAACAGAGTGCCAGGCTCATGGTTCCGGGGCCAGGGCGAGCCATCTGGTTACCGCCTCACTAAATGTCTCGGTGACAAATGGCCACTGTAGATCAACACTGGGATTTCCAGTCTGGGGCGGGGTGGATGGTTACAGCATCTAGCAAACCTGGTCCAAGTCCAGGGTTGTGTCTCTCTTGACCTTGGACTAGCCACTGGCCTTTCAGTCTGGTTTGTTAAATGAAGATCCTATTTATGTAATGGGGTTCTTCTGAGTTTTAAGTGAAATAATTCTTGTAAAATGCCTGGGGTAGCAGCTGGCACATTGTAGACACTCAGTCATGGTATACTCGTTTCATTGATTCTTCTCTGCTGCTTACGTAGGTTGTGTTGGTGCCCTGCGCTTAGCCAACAAGGCATAGGAACGTGAGCCGGTAGAATAGTCACACTACAGCTCAGTGAATAGTGACACTGATAAGCAGTAAAAGGAAGCCAGAGCTGTGCTGTGTTGGTCTCCGTCCCTGGCAGGTGACAGCATGCTCCTGCCTCCCTATGGAGAGGCCAGGCTCCACGCAGACGGGGGTAATGCCCGTACAGACCACTGTGCGGAGTGGGCCTGGCTCTGGGCTGGCCTCTGCCCCACTGCTGTCCCCGGGACCTGCTCCTGTGCCTTGTTCGGAATGCCACACAGGCCCGAGGCAGCCTGGGAAGCCAGCGCCTCTCTGGGAGGAGCGGTAGCGGTCTGCCCGTTTGCTTCTGGCCTAGGACAGCCACTGAGTTGATACATCTGACTTAGTACCTTCCCATCTCCCTGTCTCTTTGCGTCGCTTCTTTTTTGCAGGGAGCCTTGTGGCCAGGACAGACTCCCAGGACTCATGCTGATGTTGGTCCCGTGACACGCAGGCTTTTCACGTTCTCATCCCTTTCTGGGGTGTCGGGTAGAAACAAACTGTTCTTTGCAAGTAGAACAGAGCTTTGCTCTGCTTTTTTTTTTTTTTTTTTTTTTTTTGAGTCCCAGCTGTGTGGCCTCAAATGAGAAAGCGCTTGGCTGCCTTCACGTGACCTGGACAGCCCAGGTGGGAAGGGATGTTTGTAAGCATTTGGGGGTTGTCCTGCCTATCCTGCTGTAGCCATTTTTGACATGAGGACATCGAGATAAGAACAAAAAGAATTTGTTCCTTCTTTTTGCTGTAATTGCTGAGTAATGAGCATCGTTTTTTATTACTGAGTACTGTGGGCCCTCACCCTGTGCCAGTGGCCACTTCAAAGTCTTCATCAGAATAGCTATTTTGTTTTGTTTCTAAAGCCACGTAATGTGTGTCTTAGGGGTGAGTAGTCAGTTCACTAGGACTATTTGATCAAGTCTAAATTACTTTGAAGATAAGTGTTGAAGGTCAACCGGCAAGTGAGGGACTTGGCCAAGGCTTCAAGGAGGTGGCTGTACCTTGGGAGGGAAGATAGAAGAGGTGTGTGCCTGGGAAGAGGGTTCAAAGTCAAACTCTTATCAGTTATGGCTGTATCATGAGATTATTTCTGTGATCGGACTAAACTTTATTTAATAACAATTCTCTAATTTTAAAATAGTCTAGTAAGTGGGGCGGATGAGTACCTTTATGTGCTGTTTATCGTGCTGGTTTGTTAGTGGGGTTGAGACCACGCAGTGGTATTTTTGCATTGCCGTGTAGCGGGGGAGTGGCTGGAATATGGCGTGGTTCGAGGATGCTTGCTTGCGTGTTATTTATTTGGTAACTTAAATATCACCCATTTTAACCAGACAACTCAAACGTCTTCCCTAACTTCATTGAGTTGTGAGGCCAGCAGCATAATTCGGTTTTAGACCTGGCGTTCCCCAGCGAAGGTCCTTTGTGCCTGCGCGCAGTCAGCTGCCGTTTCCCGCTCAGGGTTCTAGGCAACCACTTGTCTGCTTTCTCTTTCTTTTTTTGAGACGGGGTCTCACTCTGTCACCTGGGCTGGAGTGCAGGGGCGCAGTTTCAGCTCACTGCAACCTCCACCTCCTGGGCTCAGGATATCTTCCCATCTCAGCCTGCTGAGTAGCTAGGACTACAGGTATGCCATGATTTCTGCCTAATGTTTTTAATTTTTGTAGAGATGGGGTTTTGCTATGTTGTCCAGGCCGGTCTCGAATTCCTGGGCTCGAGGGATCTTTCTTTTGCTTATTGCTGTTATGTTTTGAGATGGAGTCTCACTGTGTCACCCAGGCTGGAGTACAGTTGAGTGGTCTCAGCTCACTGCAACCTCTGCTTCCCGGGTTCAAGCAATTTTCCTGCCTCAGCCTCCCGCGTAGCTGCGATAACAGGTAATTTTTGTAGTTTTAGTAGAGACAGGGTTTCACCATCTTGGCCAGGCTGGTCTCAAACTCCTGACCTCAGGTGATCTACCTGCCTCGGCTTCCCAAAGTGCTGGGATTACAGGCGTGAGCCATGGTGCCCGGTGAAGTGGTCTACTTTCTATCTCTGTAATTTGCTCTCCTTATACATTATATGAATGCATTCATACAATATGTGGTGTTCTTGTGTCTTTTTAAACTGAGCATAAGAATTTTGCATGCTGTAGCATCCGTGCACTTCATTTCTTCTTATGGCTCAATCGCTTCCCGTTTATGGACATGCCCTACTGTGCGTATTCATTCTCCAGTTGATGGACTTTTTGGCTATAATGAATAACGCTGCTAGGAATGCTGATATGTGTGCTTATCTCTGCATGTGCATATATGGTTTCATTCATCTTGAGCAGATACTTAGGAGACCTTAAAAAGTGTTTGTGACCTTAGACAATTCACGTGACTTCTCAGAGCCTCAGTTTCCCTGTCATATAAAATGTGGAGGTGAAAGTATAAGTTACCCAGCACTGGGTCTGGCAGAGACAAGTGAGCATTGCTGCTGAAAGCTGAGTCACAACAGCCATTGAAAGATGTTTCTGGCCGGGCGCGGTGGCTCACGCCTGTAATCCCAGCACTTTGGGAGGCCGAGGCAGGTGGATCACGAGGTCAAGAGATCGAGACCGTCCTGGTCAACATGGTGAAACCCCGTCTCTACTAAAAATACAAAAAAATTAGCTGGGCACGGTGGCATGTGCCTGTAATCCCAGCTACTCAGAAGGCTGAGGCAGAATTGCCTGAACTCAGGAGGCGGAGGTTGCAGTGAGCTGAGATCGCGCCATTGCACTCCAGCCTGGGTAACAAGAGCGAAACTCCGTCTCAAAAAAAAAAAAAGAAAGATGTTCCCTTCACCAGATGTGCTTTGCGAAATCAGCCTGCCCTAGGTGTCTGGGCAGACTGTAAAAACTACAGATCTTACGAAAGGGGGCAGAAGAGTGGACCCTTGGACAGGGAGCTATAGGGAGGCACCTTCCTTTTGGCCTATGGGAAGAGCAGGAAATTCCCAAACGGAGAAGTGAGAGAAAGACAGTCTGTACAAGAAGGAAACAGCAGGCATACAAGTGCCAGTCCAGACATCAGCAGATGTGGAGGAGCCATGGTGAAGAATGAGCTTGGATGGCAGGGGAGGCTGGGCCAGGTAGGGCTGGCTCCTGTAGGTCCGGTGTGCTGAGGCTGCTGCTTGTAGGAGGTGGCAGAGCTGGGGAACATCATTCAGCAGAGCAGGGACTAATTAAGTTCAAAAGCTGCATGCTTTCAACAGACCTCTGAAGGACATCTGTTTTGTAATGCCTGGTAACTTGGATGAAGGGTGACTCATCTGGAATTTTATGGAAAGCTTTTTAGCTCCCAGGTTCTGGGACCCCAGGTTGGCTCCCAGGTTCTGAACCTGCATCCTCTGCCCGTGTGAACACTGCAGGCAGGAAGTGGCTACTGAGTTTACTTCCTGAAGCATTAGGGGCAGGTGTAGTGTGCTGCTTTTTCACCCCGATGACTGCTGCCGCTCGTCAAGAGAGGCAATCGGCTGGCCTGTGAGCCGTTCTCTCGTCTGTTTCAACCGCGTATATCAGAACTGCTGGGGGTTCTGGTATACTTGGAATGTTTATTCAATCCGTTTGCAGTTTTTGTGATGAAAATTATAGAAAATTGACCTTTAAAAACACTGATGCTAAGGTACAGAAGACAGGAAGAAAAATTATTGAGGGGAGGATGGAGCTCAGTTTCTTTAAAAAAAAAAAAAAGCTTTGGAAAACACTGTTTTAATTAAAGAAATGACCCATAAGTAAGGCAGAACGCAAACAGCCCACAATGCAGACACACCAGGCAGTCTCGAATATCTTTTCTACTCGAGGCTACTTGTTCTTTGAGTTATAAGGAAACAGCGTCTTCTTGAGGGTTTGGGAGGTTTTTCTCCTTACATTCACACACACACGCATACACACATATGTACGTGTGTGTAAAATAGTTACTCATTTATTCACTCCAGAGATACGTAGAGTGACATCAATGGGAAGAATGTGACTAGAATTAGGTGAAGAAACGATGAGAGCTATTCCTTCTAGCAAAGTTATGAGAATGTTTTCCTCCAAAATCAATGAATGGGAAGGGAGGGTTTTCTAACTGTATTTTCTTAAAGAAGACTGATAGGACCAAAATGTCAAAAAAGCTTTTGTCACGCCTGTTAATTGGACATACAGCATGGAGACGCAGGGTCCTTTGGGGAGGGCAGGTTGCTGTGATGAGCTGTAGGCATCTGCCCACCCACCACCCCTCAGGTTAGGCCTCTGGGCTCTGCCTTCTGCCTGGGTCTCAGATCTTACCTGCTCCAACCCCCAGCTCCGCTCCTTCCCACTTCTCCCAGCTCGTTCGGAAGCCCCGGACAGTGTCAAGATAGAAACCCCAATGCTACACCGCCTTTGTCTTCTTCCCATGGGGTTTCCCTTGGGATCTTCAATTCCAGTCACTCCTGAGCTTCCCACTGGCCAGATCTTCTTGTCATCAGGCAGGGACATGTTCTGTTCTGCTCTGGGCCTGCCCACCGTAGATGTTTCGGGTTTTTGGCCGCTATGTCCTGGATGCTGGAAGATGGTTGCCAACATTTATTGTTACAATCATTTTGAGCATGGTTTAATTCCACATAAAAGTTGCTTTACTGGTTTTCAGACCAGGGCGGTCCATGGAGCCCACCCCACCTCCATCCCCCTGTCCGCATCGGCTGTGACAGCCAATCCTATATCTCCTTACTTTACCTGCCATGCCAAGGACTTGATTCTCCTCTTATCTCAAAGTGGATTCTCCCAAACCAAAAATCTCCCTCCTCCGGCTCTAGGAGGGTGTTTCTGTCAGGCGGGCGTCTTGCCCCTGTGTATTGTGGGCAGCCCTCTGTCTGGCACGTGACTGCAGAGGGTCATCAGCTACTGTCCCGGTGCCAGCAGTTTCTCGGGGCATCCTCATCCTGCCTGATTTTCCATCTCCTGCCCGTTTTCAGAGGAGACACTGCTCCAGCCCTTATTGTCCCAGGGAGAAGCCCCAATCCACTGCTTTTTTATTTACTTCCAGCCTTGATTCTGGTCAGGGTGCCCTGCACCTCTCCTCCATGGCTGCACACTGGAGCCAAAATGTCTTCTGAAATAGCAATCTCATTGCATGCCCCCCTACTTCAAAAACTCTCTGGTGGCTTTCAGTTTAAGTCCACAGTCCTTAAAGGGACCTGTCAGGCTTCGAACCCTCTGAGCCCCATCCCTCGGGTTGCCCTGTTTTCTGTGTGCCTCAGGAGGGCAGGGGTCCTGCCTTGTTCAGTGCAGAGCCTGGTGCCTGGTAATGGTTGTTTGGTGTGAGCGTGATGATGCCAGAGGTGAGACATATGTACTTTACTATGTTGGCTAGGCAGGAAGTTGCATCAAACTTCTTCTAGGAGATGGACCATAATTTTCTCATATTAAATTATTGTAGAGGCCAGGCATGGTGGCTCACACCTGTAATCCCAGAACTTTGGGAGGCTGAGGCAGGTGGATCATCTGAGGTCAGGAGTTTGAGACCAGCCTGACCAACCTGGTGAAACCTTGTCTCTACTAAAAATACAAAAATTAGCTGGGTGTGTTGGTGGGCAACTGTAATCCCAGCTACTCAGGAGGCTGGGGCAGGAGAATCACTTGAACCCAGGAGGCGGGGGTTGCAGTGAGCTGCATTTGTGCCACTGCACTCCAGCCTGGGCAAGAGTCAGACTCTGTTTCAAAAAAAAAAAATCATAGAGGTTTATGGTGGCTCCTTTACTTTCCCTCCCTCCCTCCCTCCCTCCCCCCTTCCTTCCTTCCCCCCTCCTTCCTTCCCCCCTCCTTCCTTCCTTCCTTCCTTCCTTCCTTCCTTCCTCCCTCCCTCCCTCCCTCCCTTCCCCCCTTCTTCCTTCCTTCCTCCCTTCCTCCCTCCCTCCCTCCCTTCCCCCTTCTTTCTTCCTTCCTTCCTTCCTTCCTCCCTCCCTCCCTCCCTTCCCCCCTTCTTCCTTCCTTCCTTCCTTCCTCCCTCCCTCCCTCCCTCCCTTCCCCCTCCTTCCTTCCTTCCTTCCTTCCTTCCTTCCTTCCTTCCTTCCTTCCTTCTTCCCTCCCTCCCTCCCTCCCTCCCCCCTCCTCCCTTCCCCCTCCTTCCTTCCCCCCTCCTTCCTTCCTTCCTCTCTCCCTCCCTCCCTTCCCCCTCCTTCCTTCCCCCCTCCTCCCTCCCTCCCTCCCTCCCTCACTTCCCCCCTCCTTCCTTCCTTCCTCCCTCACTTCCCCCCCTTCCTTCCTTCCTTCCTCCCTCCCTCCCTCCCTCCCTCCCTTCCCCCTTCCTTCCTTCCCCCTCCCTCCCTTCCCCCTCCTTCCTTCCCCCTCCTTCCTTCCTTCCTTCCTTCCTTCCTTCCTTCCTTCCCCCTCCCTCCCTCCCTTCCCCCCTCCTTCCTTCCTTCCTTCCTTCCCCCTCCTCCCTCCCTCCCTCCCTTCCCCCCTCCTTCCTTCCTTCCTTCCTTCCTTCCTTCCTTCCTTCCTTCCCCCCTTCCTCCCTCCCTCCCTCCCTTCCCCCCTCCTTCCTTCCTTCCTTCCTTCCTTCCTTCCTTCCTTCCCTCCTTCCTTCCCCCCTTCCTCTCTCCCTCCCTCCCTTCCCCCTTCCTTCCTTCCTTCCTTCCTTCCTTCCTTCCTTCCTTCCTTCCTTCCCTCCCTCCCTTCCCCCCTTCCTCCCTCCCTCCCTCCCTCCCTTCCTTCTTGCCACATCTTTTGGTTGGAAGTGGATTTATTTGGTAGCACTCCTTGGGTCAGAAATGCAACTTCTCCTTGAAATACGTTCTTGTGAAGAGAGAAATTGACCACGGTGTATTGTAGATTTAGTGTCTGCAGCAGTCACTGTCTGAGGCACGGTGTGTTATTTCCCACCCTCATTGGTCTCACGCCTGCTTCCTTATTTCCTAGAAGAGGAATTCCAAAGCACAGAAGTTAACTGATGGCCGCTCAGAGCCCCGTGACCTGGATAGAGTCTCCTGTGAAAACCTAAGCCTCTGAGCCCAGCTCCGGGTTCTTTCCCCTGGGCCCAAACGCTGCCCGCTCTGTTTACACACTTCCTACACATCCATGCCTTGCGCCTTGTTCTCGTGTCCTTTAGGGTCCTCCATGTCAGTCCAGGAGCCAGACTGGCCCAGGTACGGTCCCTGCAATGCAGCCTCGTTCTCTGCGACCTCAGTTGGGTCCTTAGTATCCAGAGCCTTAGCGTCTCAGAGCCTCAGTTTTCTTGTCTGTGAAGCAGTCATCGCGGCAGTGCCCACCCGGCAGGGTTGCCGTGAAGATGAACTGAGAAAGCGTGTTAAATCCCTCGACATAATAGGGGAACCATCAATGTTAACTGCTGCCTTGACCGGAAGTTTGTTATTTTGAAATCTGCCACCTGCTAGCTGCGTGACATTGGCGCGTTATTCGGCCTCTCTGGGCCTTAGTTTTCTGTTGTAAAATGGTGTCAATGTAAGCGCTCACCCCTCGTAGTATTGTTGTGAAGATGACATGAAATAATCTCTGTGGAGGGCTGTGAGTGCCGCCATAGTTACTGTGCTTAGTAAAGGTCGGCTCACTGCAGCCTCTACCTCCCGAGTCCAAGCAGTTCTCCTGCCTCAGCCTCCCGAGCTGGGCTTACAGGCGTCTGTCGCCATGGCTGGCTAACTTTTATGTTTTTAGTTAGCCAGCCATTGTATTGGGTTCCATTTTTAAAATATTGCAAAGCTTTATAAAGAGCAACACGTGGGATCCTCGTAAGTGGTAGACGTGTGAACCAACACAGGCAGTAACATTATATAGAGCTTCTTGCACAGAAAGGAGTGCGAGTGAAATGGGAACTGTGGGGAAAAGGCATGGGTTGCATCAGTGCTGATGTCCTGCTGGGGATATCATGGTCTTGCACAATGTTACCATTGGGGGAACTGGATGAAGGGTACACAGGATCCCTCTGTGTTATTCCTTCCTTTTTTTATTTTGAGATGGAGTCTCGCTCTGCCGCCCAGGCTGCAGTTCAGTGGCACAACTTCTGCCCCTGGGTTTAAGCGAGTCTCCTGCCTCAGCCTCCCGAGTAGCTGGGACTACAGGTGTGTGCCACCACACTTGGTTAATTTTTGTATTTTTTTTTTTTTTTTTTTTTTTTTTAGTGGAGATGGGGTTTCGCCATGTTGGCTAGGCTGCTCTCAAACTCCTGACCTCAGGTGATCCACCCACCGCCCCACCGCAGCCTCCCAAAGTACTGAAATGACAGGCGTGAGCTCCCACACCCAGCCCCCCCCATATCACTTCTTGTTTCTGCTTGTGGTTATCTACAAATGACTGACTATATGAATAATTACAGTTATCTCAATTCAAAAACTTAGCCTTAAAAATTGGCATGTTATCTCTAAATAATATAGGGTTAGAGAATAGCAGCTCTGAATCTTGTCATACAGAGAATAGAGCCGGGTTAGTTAAAAATATAGCCCAGTTTCCTTTTTTCCCAGGAAAGTGGAGGACTCAGTCCTTCGAGGAGAGTGGGGGCCAGAGAAGGGGGTGATGAGCAGGTCATCAAGTGACAGCACAAATGTAAACACGGAGGCCACCTAACTGCTGCGGGCTGTTGCCTGGTGTATACAAGGCGCTGCAGGGGCGTTGGGTGCTGGCTGGGGGGCCGGGGTTTTGATCTGCACTCTTGCAGACCGTCACAGCTGTGTGTGAAGAGAATAACGTGGTTGGTG
This sequence comes from Callithrix jacchus, assembly GCF_049354715.1. Classification (NCBI taxonomy): domain Eukaryota; kingdom Metazoa; phylum Chordata; class Mammalia; order Primates; family Cebidae; genus Callithrix; species Callithrix jacchus. Next base: position 79,925,735 of record NC_133518.1, read on the forward strand.
GCGTAGGAGTCTCACTTAAGCACCTGTGTGACCTTGAGCTGATGGACTATCTAGAGCAATTTGAGCTGGACTTCATCTACATCAAATTAGATCCTGGTTTAAAGCTACTCTTACACATCTCCCTTGCTGCTCCCTCCCTGGCAGCCCCATCTGAGGCAGCGTATTTCCCCCTCTTGAACAAGAGGGGTCTCATGAAAGTGCTGGGTGGAGGGGTCCCGTCTGCTGGCTCTGGCGGCGCTCTCTTGGTCGGGTTTCAGATTTAGAACCAGATTTCAGGTCTCCTCCCTAAGCTAGAAAATCATTCCAGCAGATCCGATTTCTCTGAGCTAATTTACTAGGATGATCTCTGCTTGCATTTAATAAAATATTCAGAGACCTATTGAATTCCAGTTGCTGTTTGCCATTTGTAATGCTACTGAGTTTGACTTAATAATACGCTTCAATTCCCAGATGGGTTGCATGGGCTGTCCCTGAATGTGGGTCATTAGGAAAGCTTTGACTCTTAACAGAATCTTTCACTAGAGTCTTAGTTACAAAGCATTGCTGAGAAGTTACTTATTCCGTCCCCAAGTGGCAGGTTTCAGAAATGTTTGTGCGTTGGCCCTGAATCCCTCTGCATTCCCTCCTCCCCCCCGTGAATAAAACTTACGCTGCCTTCTCGCTGTTTGTTGAACTGCAAATCAATTCCTTTTCATTGATTTAAAATAAAGCAACCCCGATGTATCTTTAGCAGACAAAAGCCTTCTTTCATTTCACAACCCGTTTCTTCAACGGAAGGAGAACAGACACGTTGTCCTGAAGTGCTTGTGTGCAGATTCTTATGACCACAGTAAACTGTGCGTGTGACGAAGTAGCACTCTCAGTGCATGTGCATGTGTACGTGTCGGGGCCATCGTAGCAGGCTTTTTAATGTATATTTAAAATTAACAGCCTAGGTTTCATGGTATGGAGCTGGTCACATCACCTTAGAATGTAGGCCGCTTGGGGAGGAGGGGCTGCGCCACTGTGAAATGCTCAGTTTAAGACTGTTGTTGAATAATTATGCCAACAGCTGCTTTCCGAAGGATCCCGCTCTGTTCCTACGGTTGGGTCTGTGTGTCGTTCTGATCATTCACACATGGGTGGCTGTGCCGGCCCCGCCCCCCAGTTCACTTTGCTGAGTATCGTGAGGCCAGACCCCTTCCCCTCCATCGCCTCACCCTCAGCACCTGCTCACACACACACACACACACACACACACACTCACACACACACACACACTCACTCCATGTGAAGGTTTCTCAGGGAGTGCACGTCCTCCTCCCCGCAGACTCATCCTGCAGCCACTGGCCCAGGGAATGGAGTCTGGTGGTGAGTACAGCCGGTGCGGGCTGAACGCAGCAGAGCCGGCACCCCTCCGTGCCGGACGCGCTGCGACGCTTAGGGGCTCTTTTTCACATGAGGTATTTGTTTGGCAGGTTTGTGACATCGGGATTCTCATTGTCGTTTTTATTTCTTACAGTTTTATGTGCTGAAAGAGTTGGCCAGATGACTAAGACATATAATGACATAGATGCTGTGACTCGGCTTCTTGAGGAGGTAAGTGCTCCAGGGAAGGCAGGAGTTGTTTGTAAGGCCCGACCTTGGTGGGTGCTGGTTAAGCCATGCCTCATGGCCTGTTTCACTCAGGAATCTTGGAAAGTGGGCTCTTTCGGGGTGTCGTTCAATGGCTTGACCTTTTGAGCTGGTAGCTATGTCGGCCGTTACAGCTGTGATTTTGTGCAGGTATTTTATGTGTTTAAAGGAATATATGAATGGCACCAAATGTGCTGCATTTAAATACTTGGTAGAATATCCAGTTGTCAGTATAAAAAAATCCTGCAACGTTGATATATTTTAAGTGTATCCAAAAATGTCAGAAAAATACGTCATCATCCGTGTCTTCCTAATGGATTTTAAGTTTTTACTTAGGTTAGTGGAATAATTTGCAGTGTCAGCATGGAAATCAGCAAAAGAAGCATGGCAAGAAACATTTAAGAAAGTCGCTTAAGATTGGGTGAGCTGCCTGCATTTTAGAGTCTGTAGTTTTCTGAATTTCTTCTGATATTCTGCTGGGAATTGAGAATTCAGTGCTACGAAGGTCTCTAGAAACAGCTGAGGATGATATGTGTATCTGCGTGCCAGGGACACGCCAGAACGTGGTGGGTTCTTAGTGTTTATGGAATACGTGCCCATCATTAATACTCCACCCCTCCCCTGAATCAGGCCTTAAGTGGACAGATGCTGATGTGTAGACCCTTGCTCCTCCTCTAGACTCTAGAATGACTTCGGGGTGTGTGGCTGTGATGTGGGGGACACAGAAATCATTGTTACTGTTTTCAGCCAGTGGGCGGTCAGAGTTGAAGCTCAGACAGAAACTGGGTCACACTGGTTTTCCCAGACGATTTTTTTTTTTTTTTTGAGACAGTCTCACTTTGTTGCCCAGGCTGGAGTGCAATGGCGCGATCTCGGCTCACTGCAACCTCTGCCTCCAGGGTTCAAGCGATTCTCTTGCCTCAGCCTCCCGAGCAGCTGGGACTACAGGCGTGTGCCCCCACACCCAGCTAATTTTTATATTTTTAGTAGAGACAGGGTTTCACCATGTTGGCCAGGCTGGTCTCGATCTCTTGACCTCATGATCCGCCTGCCTCGGAAGGTTTGTTTGGGGTGCCTGGCATTCTCTCCCCGTGTTTGTGTCTCTCTCTTCCCATGTTTCTACCTCTGCACATCAGCTTTCTCATCCTGGTCCTGCAATCTCCTCCTGTTCGATCCTCTGAAGTAGGGAAGTCACAAACTCATCAGAAACAATGTCAGGGTGTTTGGCTGTGTGACAGGGTGTCGGGGTGGTATTTGGGGCCCCGCCTTCAGCCTTCGGCGCCCGCCCGCTGCGGCCATCTTTGGCATCAGCCACGCGGCAGGCTGCCTTGGCTGGCACTGCTGACTTGAAAGCGGTTTGTTGCTGGCTCCTTCCTGCAGCATCCGTTTCCCCCAGCAGTGCTCTCCAGAGCTTACAAAGTGCTTCTGGCGCCCACTCATTGCCCCTTGTTCAAGTCATCGAGTCTTCTGAGAGGGGTCCCAACTCCGTGCCTTTATTTTTATTCCAAGGCCACCACTCAAGCTCTTGGGGCCTCAGCAGCGAGATCTTATGTTCTCTCTGCTCTAATCTTCCTTGCAGCTGCCCCCGTCCAAGCCCTCTGTGACCCCCTCACCCTTTCTCTGAGGCTCCTCACGGTCCTGAGCCCTCCTCTTCCCCCCGCTATCTCTGGGGACATGGCCCATGCTCTCCCCACTTGGCCCTCTATGCCGTTTAACTGCCTTGGTTTCTTCCTGCTTCTCAGTCTTGGGCTGCAGCGTCCACCAGGGACCTTTGAGGCCGACCCCAACTCCAACCCCATCCCCAGCTAGCGGCGCCCTTGCCGAGCCCCAGGTATAGGAGTCACCCCACAGTGTCGTTTGTTCTGTGCATCCAGCCGGATGAATAATTTATGTTTTATTTTTTGTAGAGATGGGATCTCCCTGTATTGCCCAGGCTGATCTTAAACTCTGAGGCTCAGTCTTCCCAGCCTGGTGCAATGCCTCACACCTGTGAATCCCAGCACTTTGGGAGGCCAAGACAGGTGGATCACTTGAGCACAGGAGTTTGAGACCAGCCTTACCAACATGGCCAAACCCTATGTCTACAAAAAATGCAAAACTTAGCCAGGCATGGTGATGTGTGCCTATAATCCCAAATGCCTGTAATCCCAGCCGCTCGGGAGGCTAAGGTGGGAGGATCGCTTGAGCTCGGGAGGTGGAGGTTGCAGTGATCCGAGATCGCGCCACTGCACTCCGCCTGGGCACCAGAGTAAGACTGTCTCAAAAAAACAAACAAAAAAATTAGAACCACACTGCAGCAGCACAGTCACTGTTTACTGGAATCTCTCACATCTTTAAATTTAAAAATTCTCTCACCTTGGCCTCCCAAAGTGCTGGGGTCACAGGCATGAAGCACCCAGCCTCTGTCATTTTTAAAGCCTCATCATGGCAATGGTCTGTTTGTGTCTGTGTGTTCCGTGTGTAATGCTGCTCTGTTCCTGTTCCGATAAGACTCACACCTGAGTCACTGCCTTTCCTCGGACCTAGGCGGGGGTCCTGGTTAAAGTCTCACTGTCCCAGTCATGTGGCAGCCGCGCTGTGCCGCGCTTTTCCTGGGCTTTGGCTGCTTCTTCTGTTCTGCTGCTGTGGTTTGCACGGCTGCCCCCGGCAGGCAGGTGGGGTGCTGGGGGATTTGCTCAGGACGCCAAAGCACAGCCCTCCGCCGGCCGGGAGTCTGCTCTGGCTCTAAGAGGAAGACGATGCTGAGGCTTGCCTGGGCTGTCCAGAGTGTACCTCTGAGCAAAGCTTGCCTCCTCCTCAGTTACGGAGAGGGGGATTCCACTGGCCCTTAGTCACGCTTTTTACCTTGAACTTGGTGAAAGGGATGAGTCAGTTGCTAAGCGTAGGCAGCAGGCTGTTGGAATCTCTAGTGGGTGTGCCAGTCAGCACAGGAGTTCATTGGTGAAAAGGGCTGAGACTCGAGTTACAGTCTTTTTAAGTCTGTGCTTTTAAAGCTCAGTGAGGAGAGGGAGCCCGCAGTTAGAATGAGCACTAGCTCGCCTCATTTCCAGGGGAATAAAGGAACTAGTAGTGCTGGGCGCGGTGGCTCACGCCTGTAATGCCAGCACTTTGGGAGGCCGAGGCGGGTGGATCACGAGGTCAAGAGATCGAGACCATCCTGGTCAACATGGTGAAACCCCGTGTCTACTAAAAATACAAAAAATTAGCTGGGCCTGGTGGCACGTGCCTGTAATCCCAGCTACTCAGGAGGCTGAGGCAGGAGAACTGCCTGAACCCAGGAGGCGGAGGTTGCGGTGAGCCGAGATCACGCCATTGCACTCCAGCCTGGGTAACAAGAGCAAAACTCCGTCTCAAAAAAAAAAAAAAGGAACTGGTAGCTCTTTTAATGGCTTATTTCCAAGGCCCTCAGTTACTTCTTTGTGGTCTCTTTTTCTCATTGTAATTTAATCCGGTGGCTGTCCTCTAGCTGTTTTCTTGTTTTTATCTCTTTTATTTTTGTAAAGATGGGGTCTCACCATGTTTCCCAGGCTGGTCTCAAGCTCCTGGCCTCCTCAAACTCCTGATTCTCCCACTGTGGGCTCCTGATTCTTCCACTGTGGGCTCCTGATTCTCCCACTGTGGGCTCCCAGAGTGATTACAGCCATGAGCTGCCATGCCTGGCCTTTTTTCTTATTTTTAGAAGTAAACACTGTATTTTGGCTAGAGAAATGGGAGGTTTTTTCATTCTTGTAATTCTAAAAGAAAAACCAACCAGCTTGTTGCCTTAGTAAAATTAAAGAGAAAAAACTAGAGACACTATAATAACGTTTTTGTTTAAATTTTCATTTCATCTATAAATATTTTTGATTGAACTTTGTGAGTACAGAGTAGGTGAATATATTTAAGGGGTACATGAGATACTTTGATAGAGGCATATGATACATAATAATCACATCAGGGTAAATGGGGTATCAGGCTGAGCAACGTGGCTCACGCCTGCAATCCAAATACTTGGGGAGCCTGAGGTGGGAGATTGCTTAGGTCAGGGGTTTGAGACCAGCCTGGGTAACATAGTGAGACCCTGTCTCTACAAAAATCTAGACTCTGTAACTGAGGCGGAGGCAAGCTTTGCCCAAAGGTACATTCCAAAAGTTAGATAGGCGTGGTAGTGCATGCCTGTGGCCCCAGCTACTCACAGGCCGAAGTGGGAGGGTGGCTGGAGCCCAGGAGTGTGCGGCTGTGGTGAGCTGTAATTGCACCTCCCCACTCAAGCGGAGGCAACAGAGCGAGACCTGTTTCAAAAAAAGAAGGTGGAGGCAGGGAGAAAGGAAAGGTACCATCACCTCGCGCATTTATCACTCCTTTGTGTTATAACCATTCCAGTTACACTTTTAGCTATTTTTAAATGTGGAATAAATTACTGTTAACCGTAACCACCCTATTAGGCTGTCAGATACCAGATCTCATTTGAACTACGTTTTTATACCCATTTGCTATGACTTCTTGCTTTTTCTTCTGGCAGAGAGTATTCTTTAAAATTAAAGATCACATTTCTGGTATCGACCAGGGAAGTGTGTCTTTATGGGGCAAGAAGGGGCGAGGCAGCTCTTGGGTGCAGGGTTTGAGGTGTGACCGGTAGACACAGGACTTCATTGTTGAGCTCCCGCTCCACCTGTTTGTCCTCCCCGTCCTGTCTCCCAGTTCCTGTTGGCTTCTGGCCCTTCGTGAGCCTTCCGCATCCTTCAGGCGCTCTGGCATCCCTTGCCTTGCCTGACCCATCTGCATTATTGTACTCTGTGCTTCATTTGTTTACATTGAAATGTGCATGCAGGACGTGGTAACGTCCAGGCGGGCATGGCGGCTGACGCCTGTAATCCCAGTGCTTCGGGAGGCTGTGATGGGTGGATCACCTGAGGTCAGGAGTTTGATACCAGCCTGGCCAACATGATGAAACCCCATCTCTACCAAAAATACAGAAATTAGCTGGGTGAGGTGGCGTGAGCCTGTAATCCCAGCTACTCAGGAGGCTGAGGCAGGAGAATCACTAGAACCCAGGTAGCACAGGTTGCAGTGAGCTGAGATCGCACCACTGCGCTCCAGCCTGGGCAACAGAGCGAAACTCCATATAAAAATACATATGTGTGTGTATGAATGGCTAAGGCATACAAAGTGTCAGCGCTGGTTGGAACTTGGCAGCCTGCGTGCGTGAAGGCAGTGCAGAACAGGGAGTGAGCTGCGGAGCACTGACGAAGCACCAGCCTAGTGTTCCAGAAGAGATGTTTGGTAGACTTGAATTAGATTTATGGAGACCATACTTCCAAAGGGAAGTGAACATTGGTACTGCAGTTTTAACCACATCCAGCTGAAAGCACGTGGGCTAGGTGCTGGTCTTGAGTCGGCCCCTGGAGACTTTAATTCTGTGCAGTGTCCCTCACACGCCTCTTTGAACCCTTTCCTCTAGGTGCCCAATAAGCACAACTGTTGAGTCTGAGACATGGCAAAGGGCTATGAGATGAGGGACCTTTCTTTCCATTTTCTATCTTGAGATGGGGTCTCCTCTGTTGCTCAGGCTGATCTTGAACTCCTGTGCTCAGGAGACCCTCCGGCCTTCGCCTTCCAAAGTGCTGGGATTACAGGCATCAGCTGCTGCCACCGGCCAAGGGAACTTCTTAGTAGACACTGTGACCCGTGTGGATGAATGTGCAGAGATGAGCACCTCGGTTGATTGAGGAGTCATGTGTCCCCTTTGCCCATGAGCGGGCCCTCTCCACATGTACCATGTTTCCAGAAAGAAGCGTCATGATGAGGAGGCACAAGTTGTGGGAATGAGTTGGGTAATTTGTAGCTCTTTTCTTTTTTTTTTTTTTTTTTTTTTGAGACAGAGTCTCCCTCTCCTACCCAGGGTGGAGTACAGTGGGGTGATGTCGGCTCACCACGAGCTCTGACTCCTGGGTTCAAGTGATTACCTGGCCTCAGCCTCCCGAGTCACTGGGATTATTGGCTCCCACCACCACACCCAGCTAATTTTTGTATTTTTGGTAGAGATGGGGTTTTTGCCATGTTAGCCAGGCTGGTCTCTACCTCCTGACCTCAAGCGACCCCAAAGTGTTGGGATTACAGGCGTGAGCCGCTGCCCCCAGCTCATTTTTGATAACTGTGATACCTGGCTGGCTTCTGGGACTGTGGCGACAGCAGTGCCATTTTGGGGACTGTGGAAGGCCTGGAGGAGAGAGCCGTCATCCTGCAAGAGGGAGCCAGTCTTAGACCTCAAGTGCGATGCTCATCTTCAGTGGAATTCCTGGGCTTTGCAAAGGGAGACGTGGGACTATTGCATGGAAGAATCTGGTGGATATCTAAGAAATTAGGAATAAAAGTTGATTATTCTACTTATTCTAAAACTCAGTGAGTCACAAGGCTAGAAGAGTTTTTCTAGAATATCTCAGCTAGCCTGCCCCTTTACCTCCCTTTAACAGTTGAGGGAACCCGCGTTCACACAGAGAACACATACTCTCCCAGTGTGCAGTAGGCTGGTTCATCTGGAGCAGCGGAACTTGTGACCGGTACGTGCCATAAGAAACACTCTTAGGTTGTGACCCAGTACTCACATAGGGAAATATGTGCCGAGACAACTGTTTAAACATAAGATAATACTCTTATTACATACGATGCACTTCGGTGTTTTCCATTCTGTGCCACTGTATTTAAGTTAAAACAAAATGTTGGTTGCTGTCACTAACCCACTAATGGGTTTGAAACCTGTGGCCTGAAAAATGAATCTGTTGCCTGGACGCAGCCGCTGATGATTGTAATCCCAGCACTTTGGGAGCCTAAGGAGGGCGAATCACTTAAGGTCAGGATCTGAGAGCAATCTGGCCAATGTGGCGAAACCTCGTCTCTACCTAAAATACAAAAATGAGCTGGGCATGGGTGGCGCGCACCTGTAATCCCAGCTACTCAAGAGGTCGTGACAGGAGAATCGCTTGAACCTCAGAGGTGGGGATTGCAGTGAGCCGAGATCGCGCCATGTGCTCCCTGGGCAGCAGAGTGAGACTCTGTCTCAAAAAAAAAAAGAAGAATCTGTAGTGTGCCTGATTCTGTGAGGCAGAAGCCCTTTGCCTGGGACCGTGTGGTAGTTAATAGCAGGTGCTGGCACAGAGCCCAGGACTCCTCCCCAGCGATTTTCCTGCCCCAAAGAACACATCCATTCTTTCTTTCAAACCAGATGAACAGAGTCATTAGCGCAGACTTCTAAAATGATTTCGTTTTTCTGACTTCTCCTCCCTTTGCCAACACCCAGGTTGAATCAGACAGTGGTAGCAAACCACCAAGTCTGCATTTGCTGATGGCTCCTGTCCCCTATCAGGGGACATCTTTCTTCCCACAGAGGCTACCCTGGCTTTACACGCCACTCCCAATTTTCCTGTTTTTTTTGTTGTTCTTGTTTTGAGACAGTCTCTCGCTCTGTCTAACTGATGCCATCAGCTGAGCTAACAGAAAATTCAGTGCCTTAAGCATGTTTTTGTCTGTGAAGTATGGCCATTTTATGCATAATATCTCCATTTCGGAAGTTGTTTTTTTCTTAATGAAGCTCGAGTAGCCTTTTCTAAGTAAAAAACACAACAAAAAAGCACGGAATTGTTTTTCAAACATTTTTGTTTCACATGAGGCAAAAATAAGGAGCTCAATGCATTCCAGCCTAATGTGTGCTAGAGAGGCTGCCTCCCTGTGTCAGCTCTTGGCTTCATTGTAAGAGCATTTTAGAATTTCTATATTCATGCATTCATTCATTCACTTAACAAATAGCTGCTGTTTCCTTGTGCTGGGCCCTGGCAATGCAATAGCCCAACCCTCAGGTGGAGAGACTATCCCATGATTGCACAGTAACTGTTTTGAGACACATGTTTTTCTTTTGTGAAGGAATGAAGCTTTTTTCATTACATTTTCAGGCCTCCCTTCTACTGCGCGATGACTGTGTAGCTCTCACACACTATGTGGGCAGAGGTTGCACCTGTTTTAGCAGGCATCGGATGCCAGCACGGCTGTGAATGATTAATTCCTCTGTTGTTCCTAGATGCCCTTGTTTTCCTCACTTGACGCAGAGCACCGCTGGCTCCTTCAGGAAACGCAGGTTTTTGAACCCTTGTTCTCCCTCTTTCCTTCCGCAGAAAGAGCGGGATTTAGAATTGGCCGCCCGCATCGGCCAGTCGCTGTTGAAGAAGAACAAGACCCTCACGGAGAGGAACGAGCTGCTGGAGGAGCAGGTGGAACACGTCAGGGAGGAGGTGAGAGTGGTGGCCGAGGCTCGCAGGGGGTCCAGGGGCTGTGGGCGCGGCTGAAGGAGATGGCTGAACAGGGTCCTAGTTGGAAGGTCCCTGAGCCCCGAACCGTCTGTTCTGAGATGGGCAGCTGGGGCCTGAAAGCCGCCCCCCCTGCAGCTCCAGCTGCTGCCCGTGCCTCCTTTCTGTCTCAGGCAGTGAGGATGGATGGGTTGGTCGGGCGGGCACAGTCCTCAGTCGCACGCCTGTGTGACCTTTTGGGTCAGCCACAGTCCTTGCCCTCAGAGAGTCCAGGCCGACCCAGACGCCCCATGCGTGGCAGAAGGGCACCCAGGCAACCACCCCAACAAGCAGGGCTTCCCAAGTCGGGCCGGGTGTGGGCAGCTGGAGAGGAGCCCTGGGAGGACATCAGCTCTGCACACAGAGGAAAGCGGAGACTTGCATCATTGTTACAGTATAATTTTGAACTGTAAAACAAAACGAAACAAAAATGCCAATTGTTTTCATGACAGAACCCTCTTATTTCCATGATGTGAGTCTTGGCTGGGGGATATGAGTGATGAGAGGAAGGGCATGGGACTTCTGGCCCACCTTAGGGTGCCTCGGCTTAGGAGGAGTGACGCTGGTTTTCTGGAAGGGACATGGCGTGCATGGGGGCGGGGGGGCAGCTGGGTGTCGGGGGCGATGGCTGGAGCAAGGATAAGAGGCTTAGAGCCACGCCCTCCTTAGAAGCTTCCTTGCTGTCACCCTGTTCTTTTAACAGTGAATTTTAACTGTGAGAACTCTCCTCCTCGTTTCTTTTCCCCACTTTTCTTTTCTGTTTTTTTGAGACAAGGTCTTACTCTGTCCCCCAGGCTGGAGTGCAGTGGTAAGATCACAGCTCACTGTAACCTCCACCTCCTGGATTCAAGTGATCCTCCCACCTCAGCCTCCCCAGTAGCTGGGACCACAGACATGTGCCACCACACCCGGCTAATTCTTGTGTGTTTTTTTATAGAGAAGGGTTTCACCATGTTGCCCAGGCTGCTCTCAAAGTCCTGGGCTTAAGCGATCCACCAGCCTCAGTCTCCCAAAGGGCTGGGATTACAGGTGTGAGCCCCTGTGCCTGGCCTCTTCTCCCTTGTTTTCTATCAGAAGCTTCCTTAGTGGGAGTGGATGCCCTGGTACCTAAGATGCCTTCAGACTTCTTTCTTGTTAAAGCTATTCCCAGTACATTGCTGTCTGGGTTTAACAATAGTTTTAATATGATGAAGCATGGTTGCCACTGTATAGAAAAGTTTTAATCCTAGCCTTTCTTTAAAATACAATAAGGGAGAACGCTGCTGTCTTCTAGGAGAAATAACGTGATCCCTGCATTCCCTGTCCCCAGCGTCATGCCCTGGATTCCCTCTCACGTGACTGATGGGAAAGCTTGCTGGGTCAGGCTGGCCCCCTCCCGGCCACTTCTGAGCAGAGAGACCTGCCACCCGGTAGCCCGCAAATGGCCAGCGTGGTCGCTTTACTGTCCTTGCATGGGGCAGGCCTCACTTGCACAGAGGATGCGGCTCTCTGGGAGTGGAAATGCCTTTTCCCCCGGGAAAAGCTTTGAACTGAAAGCTATAGCATCTTTCCCTTCGGCATATTATTCAATTATCAGTCTAGGTGTCGAAGCTAAACCCTTCACGCACATAAAATTGTCTCCTCCATGGAAGACGCCGTAATCCACTGTGTTATGTAGAAAAGTTGCAATAAACCACAGACCCCAGGTCAAATGACAAACAGAAAATTAAAACATAATTGCGGTTCTTTTTCTAGCACTGGTTCCCTATTCATCCGTGCTGCAGAGTCAAAGGGCAAATGAAAACTTTTACAGTAGGACTTGATTTGAAAACCTTAAGTACAAATCAGGGTGGTTTGAAAGCATCTCAGCTGGAGTCAATGTGACCTTCCCTGCTTGTTGCCTCTGTTCTTCCTGTGTCGGAAATTCTTACCCAGCGAGCAGTGAACACACAATGAGGTGTGGCCAGGCACGGCCAGGAGACTTATGAGGGGGCATCACAGAGTGGGGCCGTGTGGGCATCCGAGCAGGAGAGCAAGGTCGGCAAGCTGCTCGTGCTGGCCCGTGCAGAGCTGCCATCTCCAGGGTCCTATTTGGAGTTGGGATTTGGTTCTGACAGAAGTGAATGAATGGCCTCCTCTTTCATAACATGACCCATTTTTCTGGCCATTTGCCCAGCTGTTCATCTGGCTACATCCAAAGCCCCTGGCGGTCTCATCCCCCACAAGCATCATTCTTTTTTTGAGACAGAGTTTCGCTCTGTCACCCAGGCTAGAGTGCAGAGGCGCGATCTCGGCTCACCGCAACCCCTGCCTCCTGGGTTCAAGCGATTCTCCTGCCTCAGCCTCCTGAGTAGCTGGGATTGCAGACATATCCACCACTCCCAACTAATTTTGTATTTTTAGTTGAGATGGGGCTTCTTCATGTTGTTCAGGCTGGTCTCAAACTCCCGACCTCAAATGATCCACCTGCCTCAGCCACCCAAAGTGCTGGGATTACATGCGTGAGCCACCACACCCAGCCTAATTTTGTATTTTTAGTAGAGTTGGGGTTTCACCATGTTGGTCAAGATGCTCTAGAACTCCTGACCTCAGATCCGCCTGCCACCTCGGCCTCCCGAAATGCTGGTATTACAGGCATGAAACATGGCACCCGGCCACCAAGCATCATTCTAGTCCCCTCTCTGCTGTTCCTTGTACGAAAGTAAAAATTACAACTTCAGACAGCTTTCTGCCAAAAAGTAATTGTGTTTCGTTTAAATAGATCAAATGAAAGCCTATTGTTTTGAGCAGCACAGAATCAGTTTAAATGCTTTTACTTTCAATGGTGAATTTTAAGAAAATACTGTCACCAAGTGGTAAGTGTTGGGATGGAGTTACCTTTGGGACGCAGTTGATGGCCCCGCTCTGCCTGTGCAGGTGTCTCAGCTCCGGCATGAGCTGTCCATGAAGGATGAGCTGCTTCAGTTCTACACCAGCGCGGCGGAGGAGAGTGAGCCCGAGTCCGTGTGCTCAACCCCGTAAGTCACCAGAGGGCTGTGTTTCCGGAGGCCAGAGCACAGGCTGGCCGCTGTTATGTCCTTGGGGTCACCTAGACAGGGTCACCTTCATCAGCAGTGGGGGTCACCTGGGCTCAGCCTTCTCTGGGCCAAACGTCTCCAAGCGCCTCAGACAGATTCATGTTACCGTTTTAGTGGGACCGGTGGACAGGTTTTTAGCTTTCCTTTTCCTGGGTCTTATTGTTTATTTGTCAATTTACACCGATGCGCCCTGGCACATTAGTGGATGATGGGTTAGGCTCTGCTGTTGGAGGAGTTCAGGGTTCTGGAGCCAGAGGTGCTGGGGCACGTCCTTGGGACAGAAGGTGTGGTGTCTTCTCTGAGAGTCCACAGAGCCTTGTGTCGGGAGCCTGAACTCTAACGCCCAGCAGGCTGGCTGCACATCTTGGCTCCGGGCCTCACTAGCTGCATGCTGTGGGCTAGATGACTCAACCTCTGTGACTTGAGTTTTCATCTGTAAAATGGAGATAGCAGTAGAACTTAGGTCACAGAGTTATAAGCACTGATTGAGTTGAAACATACAGAGTACTTAAAAGAGTTCTTGGCACATGCAAATGCATTATGAGCATCAGATAAACTCCCAGTTATCCTGGAATCGTGTAGGCTTTAAACGGAGTTGGTGGCCCTGAGTTCCGAGGTGACGTGGCAGGTTGTGGATACAGGTCAGCTGTGGGTCTGAATCGGTGCACCGGGCGCTGCCTTCCTGGGGCTGGGAGAGTGGTCTGGTGGGTCACTGTCCTTCTGCACGCCCCTCCTTGTGTCTCCACGTGGTTTCCCAGGTGCTGGGAGGAAGCGTGGCTCCCTGGATTGAGTGTGCTTTCTCCCCAAGGTTGAAGAGAAATGAGTCGTCCTCCTCAGTCCAGAATTACTTTCATTTGGATTCTCTTCAAAAGAAACTGAAAGACCTTGAAGAGGAGAATGTTGTACTTCGATCTGAGGTGACGTGCACTCCCTGCTCTTGCCCCTGCTGGAAGGGAGGTGGCCCCATTCCCCTTATCTGGCGAGGTCAGCCAGGGTTAAGTGCCCTCCTCAGCGGTGGCAGTCTGTGAAGAGCTGTGCCAGGTGCTCAGCAGACGTGCCTCTGCTGTGCTCCGGGCACTGCCTTCCAGCCCAGCACACACCTCCTGGCTGGGGCTGGAGAACCTGGTAAATGACACAGTGAGGGGACTGGGAAGACTGAAGACCCCTCCTTCACCGTCAGCCCTGCAGTGAGGTCTCCCCGGTGTGCTCCAGCTCTGACCACAGCACCTGTGGAGCAGCCCAGCCTTGCTTTCATGCTGCCACAGAGCAGATGATCAAGGAACGGGTCCACAGGTGCTCACAGGCAGATTTCTTTTTTTTCTTTTCTGTTTTGTTTTGTTTTTCTTTTTCTGAGAGTCTCACTGTGTCACCCAGGCTGGAGTACAGTGGTGCAATCTCAGCTCGCTGTAATCTCTGCCCCCTGGGCTCAAGCAATTCTCCTGTCTCAGCCTCGAAAGTAGCTGGGATTCAAAGCGTGCGCCACCACATCCAGCTGATTTTTGTATTTTTAGTAGAAACGGGGTTTCACCGTATTAGTCAGGCTGGTCTCGAACTCCTGACCTCAGGTGATCCACCCACCTCAGCCTCACAAAGTGCTGGGATTACAGGCGTGAGCCACTGTGCCCGGCAGAGCCATATTTCTTAATTAACTCCAAAAAGCCTGAGCCGAGGTGACTGGGGACTTGTGCTGTTAATTTTGTTGCCAAGTGATTGTGCCAGGGCTTTTGCCCGCCTCATTTTTTTAGTCTTCACAACAGGGCTGAAAGCTCATTACTCTGATTCTCATTGGAACAGTGGGCCCCCAGGCTACTAGGTGTTTTGATAACCCAAGGTCAATCGAGTGAGTAAATGACAAAGCTATGATTTGCAAGTCTGACTCTAAGCCCCTTGTTTTCTGCCTCCACCCACTGCCCCCTCTAGAAACACCAATGGGTGCAGATTTAGTACTGTTTCTCTTAATCAGTGGTGAGTTTCTGTCCTCTGGCCGAAATATAGCCTGTTTATCAGGCCTGTGTCAGATGGGAGCTGTGTGCCCACCTAGGCTGGCCCTGGGCTCCTGGGAGCCCCTCGAATAGTCCAGACTGTCTGTCGAACTTTCCCACACCTTGGTAAGATCTTCACGCCCCACCTGAAGAAGATGCTCTTCTGCACGCCCTGTTCTCGTGGACCTCACCTCTTCCAGCCCCTTGTTCACTGATGGGTCACGTAAACCCAGACTGACCAAGAAGGCTGCCCAGGTTTGCTCTGCCAGCCAGTAGCCAAGCAAGGCAACAGCCCCCTGCTCCCCATTGCGAGTCCAGTGCCACCTCTTCTAGCACCTGACATGGGTAAATGCTCCAGCCCCAGGCGCCCAGGAACTCAGCCCTGTCAGAGTGTTCACTCAAAGCCAGCTGAGGGAATCTGATCCCAGCTACAGACTCCTGCTACCCCACCTCCGCTCCCAGTGTAATGTCTTTCTGGAGCCAGGACCCAGGGCTCAGACACTTCTGTCTAACTGGTGCCCTCCCTCCCTCCCTTCCTTTCTTCCCCTCTCTCTCTTTCTTTCTTTTTTTTTGAGATGGGGTCTCGCTCTGTCACCCACGCTGGAGGGCAGTGGCATGATCTTGGCTCACTGCAGCCTCCTCCGCCTCCTGGGCTCAAGCAGTTCTCCCTCCTCTGCCTCCCGAAGTGCTGGGATTCTAGGTGTGAGCCACTGTCCCTGGCCTTCAGCTGTCTGTCACCCCCCCTTTTCAGCCAGGGCAAGTTATCCAGCGTCCTGGGACGGTTCTTGTGCCTCTGCATCGTAATGCTTTTGTGTCGAGCCTTGTTCTTAGTAAACTCGAACACAGCGGGTTTAAGTGCAACTCAGAACCTCAGGGTTCGGGGCCTGGCACATAGCAGGTGTTTGCCATTCCTACGTGGTTATCCTTAGGGTGCCTGCTGTGGGCAGGGTAGGGTCCTAGGCATTGTGAGGGCCACAGAGCATCCACATTTAGGAGCCGGGACAGCTACAAATGAACAGATACGAACAGATGTGAGGATAGGATGGTGGTGGTCGCAGCGTTGAACAGAGCACCTGTGCCCACGGCTCTGTGTGGCGCCCTCCGGTGGTACACGGTTTTCAGCTTGAGCGCGCGCGTCCATTAACTAAGTAGGGAACTCAATGGACTTTGTGTATCTGAGGCTGCGACCGGGGACACGTGGGGGCTGCTGAGGGCAGCTTCCCTCCCAGACCCAGGTTAGCCCTGGCTTTACGCCTCAGCTTGTGTCTGCCTCACCTGGCCAGGTGAGAACGCGCGGCGTCTGACCTGGGTCTCGTCCGCAGGCCTGCCAGCTGAAGACGGAGACCATCACCTATGAGGAGAAGGAGCAGCAGCTGGTGAACGACTGCGTGAAGGAGCTGAGTGCGTCCCGCCCCGCCCCGCCCCGCCTGCTGCCCCGCCCCCTCACCTGCTGCCCCGCCCCGCTTGCTGCCCCGCCCCCTCACCTGCTTCCCCGCCCCGCCCCGCCTGCTGCCCCGCCCCCTCACCTGCTTCCCCCCCCCCCGCTTACTGCCCCACCCCCTCACCTGCTTCCCCGCCCCGCTTTCTGCCCCGCCCCCTCACCTGCTTCCCCGCCCCGCTTGCTGCCCACCCCGCCTGCTGCCCCGCCCCCTCACCTGCTTCCCCGCCCCGCTTTCTGCCCCGCCCCCTCACCTGCCTCCCCGCCCCGCTTGCTGCCCCGCCCCCTCACCTGCTTCCCCGCCCCGCTTGCTGCCCACCCCGCCTGCTGCCCCGCCCCCTCACCTGCTTCCCCGCCCCGCTTGCTGCCCACCCCGCCTGCTGCCCCGCCCCCTCACCTGCTTCCCCGCCCCGCTTTCTGCCCCGCCCCCTCACCTGCTTCCCCGCCCCGCTTGCTGCCCCGCCCCCTCACCTGCTTCCCCGCCCCGCTTGCTGCCCACCCCGCCTGCTGCCCCGCCCCCTCACCTGCTTCCCCGCCCCGCTTTCTGCCCCGCCCCCTCACCTGCTTCCCTGCCCCGCTTGCTGCCCACCCCGCCTGCTGCCCCGCCCCCTCACCTGCTTCCCCGCCCCGCTTTCTGCCCCGCCCCCTCACCTGCTTCCCCGCCCCGCTTGCTGCCCCGCCCCCTCACCTGCTTCCCCGCCCCGCTTGCTGCCCACCCCGCCTGCTGCCCCGCCCCCTCACCTGCTTCCCCGCCCCACTTGCTGCCCACCCCGCCTGCTGCCCCGCCCCCTCACCTGCTTCCCCGCCCCGCTTGCTGCCCCGCCCCCTCACCTGCTTCCCCGCCCCGCTTGCTGCCCACCCCGCCTGCTGCCCCGCCCCCTCACCTGCTTCCCCGCCCCACTTGCTGCCCACCCCGCCTGCTGCCCCGCCCCCTCACCTGCTTCCCCGCCCCGCCTGCTGCCCCGCCCCTCACCTGCTTCCCTGCCCTGCCCCTCCTGCTGCTCCGCCCTGCCCCGCTTGCTGCCCCGCCCCCTCACCTGCCCCGCCCCGCCTGCTGACCCGCCCCCCGCTTACTGCGCCGCCCCCTCACCTGCTGCCCCGCCCCGCCTGCTGCCCCGCCCCGCTTGCTGCCCCACCCCGCCCCTCCTGCTGCTCCGCCCCACCCGCCTCCCCGCATCCGCTCTCGCAGTGACACAGCCTCACAGCATCCCTGAAGGGCAGCTTCCTGCCAGCCTACGGCTCAGCAGCATTTTCCCTAAAACCAGAGGCCTCCCCAGCCTTGCGTGCCACCCCCTCCCCATTAATCAACTTAGTGCTCAGTTGCCAGCTATGTGTTATCTCAGTTTATTACTGAGGTGGATATTTAAATTTGATTTTGGCTTTCTACTGGAATATTGGAATTATTGTTATTTTGAGATGGAGTCTCACTCTGTCACCCAGGCTAGGGTCCAGCGGCGTGACCTGGGCTCACTGAAACCTCTGCCTCCTGGGTTCAAGCAGTTCTGCCACCTCAGCCTCCCAAGTTTACAGGCACCTGCCATGATGCCTGGCTAATTTTTGTGTTTTTGTAGAGACAGGGTTTCACCATGTTGGCCAGACTGGTCTTGAACTCCTGACCTCAGGTGATCTGCCCGCCTCGGCCTCCCATGGTGCTGGATTGTGAGCCGCTGTGCCTGGCTGGAATATTGGAATTTTTTAATGTCTAAGTTAGGGCCACCCACAGAAACCTGTGTTGCTAATGTGGAAGGACAGCTTACAACCAATAATTTGATTTGTGGAAGTTGAGGCCAGAGTTCTCACCTTTGCAAACAAATATTTCCCTCATCCTCTTCATTTTAAGTTTACAAGTTAAGACAAAAGGTCAAAACACTAAGTATTTTGCATTTCAGCCAAATACTAAGTAAATGAAACATCTAGCCGAATGAGTGCTAGCTCTGAATATGGGTTGGAAACCCCAAGGGATTGTGCTGTGCAGGCAGAAGTTCGCTTCTAGAACTGGACACAGCAGCGCGTGCCTGTTTAGACTCACGGGTTGCTCACGTGTGGAATGTAAGGATTTGGCCAGGCGAACTCATGTCTCATCACTTTCTTTCTGACTCCCGGAGCCTCCCTGCTTTGTTCTGGGGACACAGCCTTGGTGTCCCCAGAACAAAGGGTGGGCTTGGGGCCCCACGCTGAGTCCAGGAATGACAGCTAATGGGGTGAGCTGCTTTTTCTGAGCCCTGCAGAAGCTGCTTTGCTTCTCCATGTGGGAAAATGGTCACTATGAGTTCCTTCTTCCTGCACCCTCTCCACTCCAGCTGTCTGGTAATAAGCATGGTTTTTCTTGTGCAGAGCGCATAGAAACTCTTCTCTCTGGTTCTGCGCGTGGGGTTTTCTGACTTTCTCTTGTGGTTGTTTCTTTGTTAAAGGGGATGCCAATGTCCAGATTGCTAGTATCTCAGAGGAGTTGGCCAGGAAGACAGAAGATGCTGCCCGCCAGCAGGAGGAGATCACACACTTGCTGTCGCAGATAGTGGATCTGCAGAAAAAGGCAAAAGCTGTAAGGCTTCTGTGTCTCTGGCTGATACAGTGGCCACGCTGAGATGGAGGAGGGACGCTTACTCCAGAAGACAGCCCCCTTTCGTCTCACATCTTAGCAGTTTGTGTGGCCCCTTTGCAGAAGAAGCTTAGTGGACTCAGAATAAAACCGACTGCCCTAATGGGTGACGAGTCTCGGTTGTGACCTCTTATCTCCTAAAATTATTTGAACTCATTAAAAACATGCCGTAAATATGGACTTTTGGAGTTTAACTCATGGATCATCTAGTCTAGTGTTTTTATTTGTTTGTTTGTTTTGTTTTTGAGACGGAGTTTCGCTCTTTTTACCCAGGCTGGAGTGCAATGGCACGATCTCGGCTCACCGCAACCTCCGCCTCCTGGGTTCAGGCAATTCTCCTGCCTCAGCCTCCCGAGTAGCTGGGATTACAGGCACGCGCCACCATGCCCAGCTAATTTTTTGTATTTTTAGTAGAGACGGGGTTTCACCTTGTTGACCAGGATGGTCTCGATCTGTTGACCTCGTGATCCACCTGCCTCGGCCTCCCAAAGTGCTGGGATTACAGGCTTGAGTCACCGCGCCCGGCCTGCTGTTAGTTTTTACACAGAGCACTAGGTATGTTCTGCAGCAGAGCAGAATCCTCTTCAGATTTAAGAAGAGGCAACAAAATGGGCTTTGCTGTTAGTGTAGGGTAAAGTGCTTCCGAGAGCTTTGGAAGTGGGGGCTGGGGTGGAGGGCTGTAGAGAATGAACGTAGATCTAGGAAAGACATAACCTTCAAAATCATACGAAAAACAGAACTCGAATATGAGATGAGCGTGTCTTCGTAGAAAGTGAGGAGATCGTCGTGGATTAGGTTAACGAGGGGAAAGTGGGACAATCTGAGTGTCTTAGAAAATGTTCTGTCTTTGCCATGCCGTAGTGCGCGGTGGAAAATGAAGAGCTCGTGCAGCATCTGGGGGCTGCGAAGGATGCCCAGCGGCAGCTCACGGCCGAGGTGAGCACCCCTCATTCCTGCAGCGCCTCCGACTGCAGCGAAGGTGGACCAGCCTTCCCCGGCAGCAACGGTCCCGTCCATCGTAACCACCGTTTATATTTTGAATTTCATTTCGTTTTTATTCATGGGATAGTAAACCTGGTCACATCTTGATTCTGTACCCACGGGCACGGTTGCTGGTTTTGATCACCTGTGGGGCGGCCTCTACACCAGCTGAGCCTGGCAAGTGCAGATGCCCGAAACATGTTCAGAGAAATGAAACAGAGCCACACAGAGCACTCTGGGAGAGGAACCTCAAGCACAGCTGTGGCCTGAAACATGGGTGTGGCAATTTTCTTTCTCTTTTTTTTGTTTTATGAGACAGGGTCTCATATGTCACACAGGCTGGAGTACAGTGGCGTGACCATAGCTCACTGCAGCTACACCCTCCCCAGGCTCAGGTGATCTTCCTGAGTGTCTGGGACTACAGGTGTGGGCCATATCCCCACCTAATTTTTGTTCTTTTGTATAGATGGGGTTTTGCCATGTTGCCCCGGCTGGTCTCAACTCCTGGGCTGAAGTAATCTGTCTGCCTTGCCCTCCCAAAGGGCAAGGGCTGTAAGCCATCATGGGTAGTCTGATTTTTCTTTTGCATGAAGTTGCTTTTATTCCATTTGCCCGCTGTTGGTATTTTAGAAGGTTTCTGAGTCTGTAAACTTGCCTCAAGTCAGAGAAAAAGCAAGCCTTTGAAAATTCTGTAATTGGGCCATAGGCCCACAGGGCAGCTGGTTCCACGCATGCTGGGGACTCTGTCGGTGTCTTTCCGGCCCTCAGGTGGGCAGATGTGTGCACGCCTGGGTGCCCAGGAGACCCTGACCCTCTGTGTCTTTGCTGCCTGCAGCTGCGTGAGCTGGAGGACAAGTATGCTGAGTGCATGGAGATGCTGCATGAGGCGCAGGAGGAGCTCAAGAACCTCCGGAACAAGACCGTGCCCAGCACCACGTCGCGGCGTTACCACTCGCTGGGTCTGTTTCCCATGGTGAGCGGAGCCTTATTCCCGGCCGGAGGGCAGGGGGGGTCCAGGCGGTGGGAGCTGTGTCGGACATTCCGGCCACCGGAGTTGGGTGTTTACAGTTTGCTTCTCGTTGCTCAGTTCAGATCTGAGTCTGAATCAAGGACGCTTGAGTCTGGCTGGTGGTTTCTTAACTACGTGAGACACGTCGGTCCTTTCTTTTCCATTCCTCTCAATCTGTTGTCTTTTCTGCTCCTGCCATTAAAAGCTAAATGTCTCAGGACCTTGCTTTAGTAGGACCCTCAGGTACTGGAAGACCTGACTCATACAGGTTGAGCACCTCTGATCCGATATGCTTCACGATGCTCTAGGAAACGGTCATTGGAGCATTTTGGATTTCAGATTTTCAGATTAGGTATGTTTAGTTGGCATATATTCTGAAAATATCCCCAAATCTCAAGCACTACTGGCCCCAGGTATTCTGGATAAGGGATATTCACCCTGTTCCTGAGGGTTTTTTTTTATTTTTTGGTTTTTTGTTGTTTCTGACCTTACTGCAGTATGTGCTGTTTTGGCCTCATAAGTACATTCCAGAATTTTTTAAATGCCCTTCCAGTTCTGCTGATTCTTTCTACGCTTATTAATCATTCTCTTGGTGAGTTTCAATATCTGTGATCTGAAAAACAGAATTCTCTCTGTGCTTAGGCTAACAATATTCTCTCTCTCACTTGCTCTCTCTCTTTTCTTTCTTTCAAAAATAGAGATAGGGTCCCGCTCCATTGTCCAGCCTGGTCTTGAACTCCTGGCCTCAAGTGATCCTCTCACCTCAGTCTCCCAAAATGCTAGGGGTACAGGAGTGAGCCATACACTCAGCTACATTCTTCATATTATTTTGCTACAGCCGTGGCCTCATTTACTTCATGTGCTTTGGGGGAACATGATTGACAAGGTCATTTTCCAAGAGGCTGCTCTCCTTGTTGAAATTGGGCAGCACGGGGCTGAACCCCGTGGCTGATCACTGCCCTGTGAAGAAGTGTTATAGGGGAATGAGCTTCCTCATGTCATCTTCTGTCAGACTAAAGCCCCTGGAAGGTGGGGACCCTGTCTTCTTTGTAGCTTTCCCCCTTCCTAATACTCTGTACCTAGCCCAGCGCTTGGTATGTTGTAGAATTGTAGACATTTAATAGACATTACGTTTAGATGGATCTGATGGCCTGAAGAACAAACTCAGGAACTCCTGGTCGTTCAGGCTCTATTTCCATGGTTTGATGAAAGCTAAATGCTCTCTGAGGAGAGAAGAGCTTTGTAGAGACACTCCCCCAAGTGAGATGGGAGTGGATGGCTGCATAAACGCTTGTGAAATTCTGTCCCTTCTGAACTCGGCCTTTCCTTGGCGCTCTCTCCCTTCGGCCCCTGTTGGCAACCGCCATCCCTTACGCCTTGTTGTCTGGCCCACTTTCCCTAAATCATGTTTTTTTTCTTCTTTGCTCTCACGCATCAAAGTCAGGCTGCAACAGCCACCACCCCTCTACCCCACCGGCAGGAAACTTCACTGAAATCTCAGGGAAACCAACAAGAAAGACATATAGTCAGCTTTCTAAGGCACGGATGGGCCATCCAGTGATTCCAGGAATCTCAGTAAAAGCAGCAAAGAATATTCAATCCCCCAGGTTCCCTGATGTAGCGCTAACCGCACTTGGCTCCCGGGCTGCAGGCTCCTTGCCGGGCGGGGTTCCCTCCTTCCTGGCTTCTCATCTTGGTGCAATGAGCTCCTGGCACTGTCGCGTTTGCTGGGCACCAGGATCCATTCTGCTGCCTTCCCCACTCTCAAGGACGGACCTCTCTTTGAAAACTAAACTATTGCGTGAGAAAAGTTTACTCGAAACTTCCACTTCAGTTTCTTCTGAGGGATTCTCAGCTTTCGCATTCGCTGAGATAGAGTTTTTGTTTGCCCTTTTCTGTAGCTTTTGGCACAGCCCGGTTTTTGAAGATGGCTGTTTTTTGGTGCATTAAAGGTATTTGAAGCAGTCTGCAGACTGCACCGTGCGGATTGCCCGGATCTGCCTCTCTTGCTCCTGGCCGTTCTAACCGCTGAATGGAACAGTGAGTGGCAGTTTTCACACAACTGTGTTCCCAGTTCCCTTGCCTTATGGCAGTTCATCTGGGATGCACAGACCAAATTCGGGGGGCCTGTCAGATTAGTTCCTAATCGTACTCAACATTTCCTTTATGAAGGTCCCCAAGCCACAGTGACATTAGTGCTCCTGTGACTTTGTCATCATTAGAAATCACAGGCATTTTTATGGTACGTTTCTTTTTTTTTTTCTTTCTTTTTTGAGACGGAGTCTCGTTCCGTCGCCCAGGCTGGAGTGCAGTGGCGCAATCTCTGCTCACTGCAACCTCTGCCTCACGGGTTGAAGTGATTCTCCTGCCTCAGCCTCCTGAGTAGCTGGGATTACAGGCTTGCACCACCACGCCCAGCTTTTTTTTTTTGGTATTTTTAGTAGAGATGGGGTTTCACCATGTTGGCCAGGCAGGTCTTGAACTCCTGACCTCAGGTGATCCCCCCCACCTCAGCCTCCTAAAGTGTTGGGATTACAGGTGCGAGCCACCCTGCTGGGCCCTATGGTGTTGCTACAGGTGCCTCACACCCCACGGATGCTGATCTCCGCTTCAAAATGACAGCAATAACCAGTCCTGAACTCTCCTCTCCCTCTCTCCCTCTCCCTCCTCCCCCACAGTTATATTGATTATATATCTGCCTTCTTTTATAATCCTCATAATTTTATTTTCCTAAAAATATTATTCTGAGAAGGGGTCCAGAGACTTGCCTGCTTCGCCAGAGGAGAGAGGGTCATGGCCATAAACAAGTCACAGAGCCTGCACGTGGCTTTATCTCAGTGTTGCTTTGGAATGAGTTATTCCTCAGTATCTGAGGGCAGTTGGTTCCAGGACCCCCTGCAGATACCAAAATCCTCCAGTGCTGCAGTCCCTGATGTAAAAGAGCATCGTGTTTGCTTGTAACCTATGCATGCTTGTCCACATACAAAAAGCCATCTCAAGATTACTGGTAATACCTCATACATTGTCAATGCTGTGTAAATAGTTGTTATACTGTACCAAGTGTTAAATTTTTATTATTGTTTGTTTTCTAACCCCCAAATTTTCTATCCAAGATTAGTTGAGTCTGAGGAGCCCACAGATACGGGGGGCCGACTGTGGTAATTTGACAGTTCATTTCTCTTAAGCTGTATGAAGGCCCTTTCCTCTCCATGTTTATAAATTCTATGGTGAATAACAGTATTAAAAAAATAGGCTGGCTTAAAAGATGTCAGACTCACCTAGGGAAGCCCTTACTAGACATCATGTTTAATTGCAATCTGTGGGTAATAATTACAAATTAAACGCACATTTGTGAATAAGGATTGAGAGCAAGCATGCTAGCCCTTTATTCATCCAGCTTCCTGCTGGCGCCTGTGCCGTCTCCTCACTTGGTTCCAGCCTCCAGACTCGAGCATCCCCGTGGATTGTGAAGCCACAGAGATGGATGCCCTGGAGGCCCCAGGCACCGTCTGCTGGGAAGCCACTGGCCACGTGTGGCTATGCAAATTTAAATCAATTAAATTAATATATAATTATGAATTCAGGTCCTCAGTCACACAGCACATCTCATGTGCTCACTAGCCACCCCTGGCTGGTGCCTTCCCCTGCCCCACAAAGCTGGAGAGAGAAATATGTGAGCTCTTGAAGAACGTGGCAGAGACTTCCTACGTTTGGTGTCTGCTTCTGAAGAAATGCGGATTCCTAGTGGAAGCAGGAACCCTGCATTTCCTGGGCAGGTTGTTAAAAGGTGGGTGGGCCGTGGGTAGTTGGTGGGGAAAGGAACTTCCCTTTCAGGAGGGCGGGGAGGATGAGAGTGGAGACCTAGAGATGTCAGGGTGTGTGACTCAGGCCACATGTATGAGATCTCGCCAGCCCAGAGCCAGACTGCCCTTCGGAGGTGGGAAAGGCTTCCCTAGGAGCTGAAGTTGGAAGCACTTGTCTATTCTTTGTCAAGATCTTGGACACAGAGGGAGTGTGACAGACCCTGTAGATGAGGGGGACGGTAGCTTTGTGTGGCCTGTGTGGGCTGTGGTGCCACATCTCACTGTATGCTCAGAGGTATTTGGAAATTCACCTGTCCCCATCATTGTGAACGCATTGCCCTCCCCCATAAGCTCCGCCTCCCACCTTGTGGCCGTGGTTGCAGCTCCGTGGTTTGGCCAAGGGAACAGAGAGTTTGCTTTCGACACCTAACAGTGTGTGAGTCAGCAGCTGTGCGCTCCGTGCCCAGAACCTGCCCGGCAGACGCTCAGCGAGGGTCTCGGAAAACAGAGAGTGCTGTTCACCTTCCGTTGTGGGGAGGCTGTGGGCTTCTGCTGCCTTGGTTTACTCTCTGTGGCGCCCCTGGCTGCGTGCCTCTCTCAGAGACAGAACATTTGAACTGGCGCCCACTTGACATCTGTCTTTGGTTTTCCCAGGACTCCCTGGCAGCGGAGATTGAGGGAACAATGCGCAAGGAGCTGCAGCTGGAAGAGGCCGAGTCTCCAGACATCACGTACGGCCGGGCGGTTTCTCGGTTCCGAGCTTCCCAGAGGCAAACTCGTCATCTGTGCCGTTCAAAACCTAGCAGCGTTGGGGTTCTGGGTACCAACAGTGGTTGACTCTTGTCCTTCCCCGTCCAGATTAAGGGAAATGATAGAACACAGCTGGCGGCATCCCTCAGCTTCTCTGATTAGCTTTTGTTCATGTTAATTTTTATTTATTTTTTAGAAATGGAGTGTCTCTGCTTCTCACGCTGCAGTGCGGTGGTGTGATCATAGCTCACTGCAGCCTCGAACTCCTGGGCACGATGATCCTGCCGCCTCAGCCTCTTGAGTAGCTGGGACTGCATGTGTTGCCACCACTTCCAGCTAATTTTTAAAAATCTTTTGTAGACATGGGGCTTCACCGTGTTGCCCGGGCTGATCTCAAACTCCCGGCCTCAAGTGATCCTCCTGCCTTGGCCTCCCCAAAGTACTGGGATTACAGGTGTGAGTCACTGGCCCATGAGCCCCTGTGCTCCTCTTCTTCTTAGGTTTTGAAGGCAAATTTTGAACTTCCAGGAAGTCCTAGAAAGGGAGATACATGTTTTCCATCTCTCTTAACACAAGCTTCATCTTGACATAGCTGCACGTTTTTATCTTTCCTTTCAGTGGAAAACATTTTTTAAAAAACTAAAAGCAATGTAATATTAGATTCAGAGGATCCGTAGAGATTCTGCACACGGCTTCCATCCCCTTCTGAACACACCTGGGGTCTGAGCTTCCCGCCCCCCCCACTGCCTTCCGTCTTCCTAACACAGCCCTGTGCTTAGCCTGCCCCAAGCTGTTCGTAAGGAACCCGTGGACCAGGTTTTATTGTGTTTTCTCTGAACCCAGACTCCATGGACAGAACTTCAGTGAGACCCTGGGAGTGACAAGTGTCCAAGTGAACTTCAGTATATGTGTGACACCCTCTGCAGCCCAGAAGGAAGTAGCCATCTCAGAAACATGCATACCCTTTTCTCTTTAAAAGGGGACAAATGAGCATCACAGTGTGGTTCTGTCCCTAAAATAGCACTTTCCAAAAAATAGGCAAATCTAATATTTACCATCTCATTATAGAAGTTTAAGACTACCTTTAAGTCTTGCTTTTCCTCTGTGAATGTTTGGCAAATGTGCATTCTGTAAGTATCGGCTGAATCTCTGCGATGAGCTGAGCATCCTAGTGATTGTGAAAAGAGAAAACCAGGAGGCAAAAGTCAGACTGAAGTATTTTTATTTGTAGGTTAAGCTTTAGGGATGTGAAACGTGGTTTCACTAGCGTCACCCTTAGGGTACAACCAGGTGTTCAAGTCTGGATTGAGTGGGTGTTTAATCTCTCAAGTTTCACCTGGTGACAGAGGCAACCGACACCCTAAGAAACACATGGCAGACACAGGACAGTGGGCTGCTAGGGACGCGCACAGCCAGGTGTCCTTTCTGTTCCTCAGTGCACAGGACAGTGGGTGGCTAGGGACGCGCACAGCCAGGTGCCCTTTCTGCTCAGTGCACAGGACAGTGGGCTGCTAGGGACGCGCACGGCCAGGTGCCCTTTCTGCTCAGTGCACAGGACTGGGCTGCTAGGGACGTGCACGGCCAGGTGTCCTTTCGGCTCCTCAGTGCACAGGACAGTGGGCTGCTAGGGACGCGCACGGCCAGGTGTCCTTTCTGTTCCTCAGTGCACAGGACAGTGGGCTGCTAGGGACGCACACAGCCAGGTGTCCTTTCTGTTCCTCAGTGCACAGGACAGTGGGCTGCTAGGGACGCACACGGCCAGGTGTCCTTTCTGTTCCTCAGTGCACAGGACAGTGGGCTGCTAGGGACGCGCACGGCCAGGTGCCCTTTCTGCTCCTCAGTGCACAGGACAGTGGGTGGCTAGGGACGTGCATGGCCAGGTGTCCTTTCTGCTCCTCAGTGCACAGGACAGTGGGCTGCTAGGGACGCGCACGGCCAGGTGTCCTTTCTCCTCCTCAGTGCACAGGACAGTGGGCTGCTAGGGACGCGCACGGCCAGGTGTCCTTTCTCCTCCTCAGTGCACAGGACAGTGGGTGGCTAGGGACGCGCACGGCCAGGTGTCCTTTCTCCTCCTCAGTGCACAGGACAGTGGGTGGCTAGGGACGCGCACGGCCAGGTGTCCTTTCTCCTCCTCAGTGCACAGGACTGGGCTGCTAGGGACGTGCATAGCCAGGTGTCCTTTCGGCTCCTCAGTGCACAGGACAGTGGGTTGCTAGGGACGTGCACGGCCAGGTGTCCTTTTGGCTCCTCAGTGCACAGGACAGTGGGCTGCTAGGGACGCGCATGGCCAGGTGTTTTTTCAGCTCCTCAGTGCACAGGACAGTGGGCTGCTAGGGACGTGCACAGCTAGGTGTCCTTTCTGCTCCTCCGTGCACAGGACAGTGGGCTGCTAGGGACGCGCACGGCCAGGTGTCCTTTTGGCTGCTCAGTTGATGATTCTGGAGGTGAGACTCCCGGGTCGTCTCCATGTTGGCTCACTCATGGTGTGCTCCCTTCTCCCTAGTCACCAGAAGCGCGTCTTTCAGACAGTGAGGAGCATCAACCAGGTCGTCAGGCAGAGATCTCTGACTCCTTCCCCCATGAACATCCCCGGCTCCAACCAGTCCTCGGCCTCGCACTCCCTCCTGTCCAGCTGCGTCAGCACCCCCCGGTCCAGCTTCTATGGCAGCGACATCAGCAACGTGGTCCTCGACAACAAGACCAACAGCATCATTCTGGAAACAGAGGCCGCCGACCTGGGGTGAGCGCGCTGGGAGCTTTCGCTTCTCTGTTTTAGGGTGAGGAGCGGTATGGATTGCCTGTGGGCTCAGTCATTGTTAAGACGGGGGTGGATGAGAATTGCCTGAAAAATACAGACCCGGCCAGGCGCGGTGTCTCACACCTATAATCCCAGCACTTTGGGAGGCCAAGGTGGACGGATCGCCTGAGCTCAGGAGTTTGAAACCGGCCTGGGCAATATGGCAAAACCCCATCTCTACCAAAAAGAAAACAAAAAAATTAGCTGGGTGTGGTGGCGGGTGCCTGTAATCTCAGCTACTCGGGAGGCTGAGGCAGGAGAATTTCTTGAACCCGGGAGGCGGAGGTTGCAGCTAGCCAATGATTGTACCACTGCTCTCCAGCCTGGGTGACAGTGAGACTCTGTCTCCAAAAAAAAAAATGCAGACCTTCCAGTTCTACCTGCCCACTGAGCCCGTGCCTGTCCTCGATATGATATTTTAATCGGCTTGAAGTCGTATAACAAGATGATACTAGAAAGTCTACACTTGAAATGATTGACGGGAGGATTACTGCATGTTTTGTTAATCTTCATGGTAAGGCTACAGAATAGACATGTTTTGTGACCACTTTGTAGCTTGGATGTTGGAAAGACTGAGGAGCACGAGACTGTCTTGTGACCAGAATGTGGTCACAGGGTGTAGAGGGTGGGGTACAGGGGGGTCAGGGTGCCCAGGACTGGGCTTTCTTCAGGAGTGGTGAGTTCCTCTTTGTCCTGAAGGCAAACAGGTAGACACGAGCAGACGCGCGCGCGCACGCGCACACTCACCCACACACACCCATTGTCCACTTTGTGTACCCTTACAAACACACACACACACAGCCCCATTGTGCACTTTGTGTGCCCTTTTTCTCTGACCTAATAAAACTGATTCTTCCTGACCAGTGGGATCACACAGACAGGAGCCTCCCTGGTCGGGGCAGGTTTTGTTCAGAGTCGGGGTCTGGGCTCCTTTTCCTCAAGGGGAGAGAGAAGCATCCCTTAACCCGCTCCCTTCTGGTAGCCAGAAACAGCAGCTTGCAGGCTCCTCCTACGGGTTCTTGAGGGAGATGTGTAGACGCACTGAACTGACTCAGTCTGTGTGCAAATACTCATCCTCAGTCCCCAGAAAAGACCCTGGGCGGGAGTAGCTCTGGACACACGTTTGTCCCCCTTTTGCCTGAATGCCAGCTGCTTGCCTTGGTTCCCGTGGAGAGTCCTGCAGCCCCAGGGACACGGCTGCTGTGCGCTGGAGCCCTGCTTACATTCCACCCTCACGCCCGTGTCTTCTTCCAGAAATGAGGAGCAAAGTAAGAAGCCAGGGACGCCGGGCACCCCTGGCTCCCACGACCTGGAGACGGCGCTGAGACGGCTGTCCCTGCGCCGGGAGAACTACCTCTCGGAGAGGAGGTTCTTTGAGGAGGAGCAAGAGAGGAAGCTCCAGGAGCTGGCGGAGAAGGGCGAGCCCCGCAGCGGCTCCCTCACACCCACCGAGAGCATCATGTCCCTGGGCACCCACTCCCGCTTCTCCGAGTTCACCGGCTTCTCCGGCATGTCCTTCAGCAGCCGCTCCTACCTGCCCGAGAAGCTGCAGATCGTGAAGCCGCTGGAAGGTGATCGCACAGGGCCTCGGCCCCTCTCCGTCCTCCTGGGCGACTCCCTGTGGTCCCTGATCCACCTGCGCAAGGCGGGGCACCTCTGTCACGCCTACTCCTTCTTCTTCCGCGACAGCCACCCGCGCTGCTGGTTTGAGTTCCTCTAGGGTCAGCCTAGACCTCGTGCCTCCGCTCTGGCTGGCAGGTGTGACAGTGCACACACAGGCCACCAGGCCTGCCAAGGAAACACAGGCCCGTGCGCTGTGGTCCTCTAGTTCTTCCCTTTGCTTTTAGAACCTTAGAAATAAAAACCTTTGTTGGCGTGTGCCTGTAGTCCCAGCTACTCAGGAGGCTGAGGCAGGAGAATTGCCTGAACCCAGGAGGCGGAGGTTGCGGTGAGCCGAGATCGCGCCATTGCACTCCAGCCTGGGTAACAAGAGCGAAACTCCGTCTCAAAAAAAAAAAAAAGAAAGAAAGAAAAACCTTTTGTAGCAGTAGCAGCACTGCTAGCAGATTCGGAAATTCATTAGGTTTTGCCTGTGGGTGTGAGGAACGCAGAGAATTAATGCTTTAGTGTCCCCGGCGTTTTGGTGTCAGGGAGCAGTGCCACGCACACTCTGTTAAATGGAGATCTTTTCCCCCATAACCACCGAATGTGATTTGTGGGCTTGTGTGTTCTGATTTGATCTTCATATAACAAGCTTGTGGCTTTCGACAGATGCGGTGTGTTCTGAGCTCGGCCCCTAGAATCTGGTTTAGAGCCCCAGAAGGGGTGGCTGTGGGGACAAGTGAGTTTCTACCTCCTTAAGCCCCCCTTTTCCAGGGGCAGCTCATGTTTTGCTATCAGGGGCACCTCAGACCATGAAACTTGGAGAAACTTCTTCCCCCCACCCTCTCTCTCTCTCCCTCTTTTCCTCCCTCCTTTTGTTTTTCTTTTTTTTGAGTTTAGGCACTTACAAAACGTTTTCCTTCTACCTAATACCACCCTGCCAAGAGCCAGCGAGTGTTTCTATTTTTCATTTTTTACCCCTTTAGTTTGAAAAGCCATATACGTTTGAGAAGGTGTTTTAAAACTCTGTATTAACGCTTATGATATGAAGCCAAATTAGAACTTCTGTAAGGCAGCGTCTCCCAGCTTTTTAAAAATTATTGTCCCCACTAAGGAGCCTCCCTGGACCTTTTTTTGCTAATCACCCCCATGGCGTTTCAATACCACGGATATATTGTTTGTGTACTATCTGCATATCTACATACGGTACGCACCGACAGTGTTTCCGTGGTAGGGAAACGAAAAAGAATCTAACCACGTTCACCTCAGAAGAACCTGTCTCTGCCCCGTGGAGCAGAGCTGCCCCTGTGAGAGGCATAGGCTGTAAGGCTGTGCTTGTTGGAAACCCAAGACCTGACTGGGTTCCTTAGTCCCCAGAGGAAGAGGGCGGGCTGCTTTGTTTTTATTATTACTTTAAAATTGTATAATTGGGGTCCTTCTCAGAGTTCAGAAGAGGTGCGGCTTACCCGCCTCTTTTTTAATTGTTTATTTAGTTGTAAGCTTGGTGATTGTTTTCTGATTCACTTTGTGTCTGTTCTTCTTTCAATAAAATCTTCCATTTCTGCAATTTTACTTTCTGCCTTACTTTTCTTTTTTCTCCTCTGTCACTCAGAGATCACTGGAATTTATCATCTCTGTCCTGTCTGCTTTCTACATTTGACTGTGTTTCATTAGATCATCTAAGAATACGTTTTTGGATTCATTTTCAAAGCACACAGTTCGGCTTTCTTTCTTTTAATTTTGTGACTTGATAGTA
The DNA here is from genome assembly GCF_049354715.1 of Callithrix jacchus. Classification (NCBI taxonomy): domain Eukaryota; kingdom Metazoa; phylum Chordata; class Mammalia; order Primates; family Cebidae; genus Callithrix; species Callithrix jacchus. The sequence goes on from NC_133518.1 coordinate 79,957,437, forward strand.
TTTTTGTGATTAAAAATAGGACAATAGGAAATCCTGTTAGATTAGCAAGATGCCTTTCATCTGTAGTACTCTGCTACCCAGGAGGTGGCAGATACCATTAAAAAGTTATGTCTTATCATAGTGGCCTGTAACACAACCTCATGATATAGATCCTTTGGCTCCATTTGGAGTTCTCTGACTTGTTAGCTGTTTATCTATTTATTTACTTTTTGAGACAGGGTCTTGCTCTGTCACCTGGTCTGCAGTACAGTGGCGTGATCATAGCTCACTGCAACCTCTAATTCCTGGGCTCAAGCAGTCCTCCTGCCTCAGCTTTTCAAGTAGCTGGGACTACAGGAGTGTATCACCACGCCTGGCCATTTATTTGTAGAGACAGAGTCTTACTATGTTGCCCAGGCTGGTCTTGAACTCTTGGCCTCAAGTGATCCTCCCACCTCAGCCTCCCAAAGTGTTGGGATTACAGGCGTGAGTCAGCACACCTGGCTCAGACTTCTTAGCTGTTTAAAATACAACCAATATTTTCTTCATCCCCTCTTCTCCACAGTTATTTTTTTTATTTTTTATTTTTTTGAGACAGAGTTTCGCTCTTGTTACCCAGGCTGGAGTGCAATGGCGTGATCTCGGCTCACCGCAACCTCCACCTCCTGGGTTCAGGCAATTCTCCTGCCTCAGCCTCCTGAGTAGCTGGGATTACAGGCACGCTCCCCAATGCCCAGCTAATTTTTTGTATTTTCAGTAGAGACGGGGTTTCACCATGTTGACCAGGATGGTCTCGATCTGTTGACCTCGTGATCCACCCGCCTCGGCCTCCCAAAGTGCTGGGATTACAGGCTTGAGCCACCGCGCCCAGCCCTCCACAGTTATTTTTTTGTTACCATGTTTAATAAGATAAGATGGGGTGCTGATACGGAAGTCAGCCTGGGCCGGGTTCAGTACGGCTCCAACTGTGACACTGGGTAAATTACGCCACTTCCTGAGCCTTGTTTTCTTTTGTTGTGGTTGTGAAATAGGCTGATGGCTACCAAACCGGGTTGTGGTAGGAGTAAATGTGAAGTGTTTTATATCGTGCCTGGCATCTAGCAGGTGCTTATTAAAATTCTGGCTTCCCAAACTGGCTCCCATCCAGGTGTGTAGGGCTGAGTTACTCGTGTTGAGATCTGGACCAGCATTAGGGTCACATTCTTAAACTATCTCCTCCTGTTGGTCTACTGAGAAGCTGATACGATTCCCATGATCACCAGCAGCCCAGGTGAACGTACCTGAGGTGAGGTCCCCGGAGACTGCTGGCTGCGATCAGAGCAGGTAGCCAGTCAGTGTCCTCCGTCTGGCTCCCTTACCTGTTTAACTCATCTTGCCATCTGCTTACTGTGGCAGCGGAGACAGCTGGCACACGCTTGTCTCTCCATCTTGCCTGACCTGTTTCAAGCAGGTGAAGAACAAACAGAACATGCAGACTAGAAGGAGACCTGTGTTAAAAAGACCAAGGCGGGCGGTGTTTTCTTCCTGTAATTTGCTCTTCCTTTCTGATTAGTCATAACCAAGGCAGCATGTCCAGATAGATGATGTGTAATTAGGGGAAAGGATACACTGGGGAGCTGGACCTTAGCCAGCAGGCCTCGTTCTAGTGTCTGAGCCCTGATGCTCCTCTGACGTTAGTAGATTTTGGGGTTTCCTCTCTTTTGAGGATTTGAAAATGTTCTAGCTGGGACACCGGGGTGTGGAAGGAAAGCAGAGGGGGAAAGAGGCAATGAACCTAGTTATGTTTTCCCTGCTGTCCATGCTTTTTTCCCATAGAACTTTACCTTGGAGCCTGCCAGGAAATGAAGCTTTCTCTCTGGCCCTGCCCTGTGTTCCTGGTTCTTGTGTGTGAGAGGAGTGAGCAGCTCTTGAGCTGGTAATGGGAGATAGTTCATTTTACAGTGTCTGGCAGGTAAAGGAAGCCAGGCTGGGGAGCGAGCTGGAGAAACGGATAGGAAAGAGGCAACGTTGGCTCTGAATAAGATGCAATTCCTATTTATTTTTTAATTCACGTACCTTCTTGTATGAAAGGAAGGACTCCGGGCAGCCAGGAGATTGGTAGAATTCCTACATGGCTTAGGCAGCAGCAGGGAGGTGAGGCAGGAGGTGTCCTGCCCAGTCGACGGGCTTGGCAAACCCCCCGGGGCCTTGGAACCAGCCAGAAGTGGAGATAGTCCACAAGCCCCACAGCATGACAGAACTAAAATAGCACAGCCAGCTTTGAGACGACACGTGCGTGAGTGTCTGGAAAGGCATTCAGGCGTGTTATTGACCAGGTTTTGGAGATTCTCGTGTGAGGCCTCTCACTGCTGAGGGTTAAGCCAGCCTTGGTGTCAGTCCCAGATCAGTCAGCCACTTGCCAGCAATGCAGCTGCTAGCAAGTGACTTTCCTTCCTGTACTCGAGTTTCCTCATCTGCAAAGTGCAGACGGCAGGGATAACATGAAGATGAGGTGAGTTCCAAATGCAGACCTCAGAAAGGTGCCTGGCACTTAGCAAATGCCCAGTAACAGCTGGCTGTTCTTACGTGAGTAGAGGATGCCCAAGGCATGGGATAGAAATCTGAGTACCATGCGTCTTTCCACATAACGTTTTAGTTGGAATTTCACTAAGTTTCCTTGGCTGTGGAGTGTCAGAGAATGCAGGTAATTCCACGCATTTCTGTCGCCTCCTTAACTCCAAACAGCAGACCCTTCACAGCCTCACTTCTCTCTCTCCAGCCCATCCTTGGGAGCAGGCAGGGGGAGCGAGGGAAGGGGCAGATTGTTAAACAGTTAGAGGAGAAAGGCCTAGAGTGCTGCTAGGGCCCAGACCTCCAGCCTCCCTGGGCTCTCTCCCAGTGAATCGTAAATGTCCTCCCCAGAGAAGGACAAGGGGCTTCGGCATCTCCTTACCAGGGTTCTTCACCTTCCAGAGTCTGTTGGCATACCCCCTTTTTCCCTTCCAAAAGTAGAGGTGACATGGCCATATTGTACCAGGGCTTTCTCGTGATCCTTCTCAGACTCCCATGTGTCCAGTCCCAAGCTGAACTTGATAGTACAGTGGCTTTTTAAGACTTCCCGAGGTGCTGTTTTGCTATCAGGGATGCACCTGCACAGCCGGTGGGCATTCGCACTGGAGCGTGCTAGGCAGGGTGAATGGGAGTCCCCGGGGACAGCAGAGAGCGCCTCTCAGCAGGACTGTCTCCTGGCAGGCCCTGGACACCCACCTGGAAATTCTGCTGCTGACCATTTGTGCAGCTGGGACACTGCGTCCTTCCTGTCCTGAGGCCTGTGGGTTGTGATGGGTGGGCAGCGTGAAAACCTGGTCTTTAGTGCTGAACCCTGGCTATGCCACCACTCATTAAGTGGCTTTGGAAGGTTATCTAACTTCAGGCAGCCACCACTCCCCTATCTGTAAAGTGCGTAATTATAATACTTAGTTCCTGAGTTGGTTTCAAGGAGTGACTTGGTATCACAGATGTAAACAAGGTGCCACGCAGGCCTGCCTCAGTGTAGAGAAGCTTGGTTTAAAAACTCACAGGGATGCTGTGGCAGGTGGGACTCGGGAGCCCGTGACCTGGTCTCTGCAGGTCTGCGAAGCCCTGGGCTCATTTGCTCAGTGTTGCTAGCATGCATGCTTCCTTAGGAAGGGGGTCCACAGCTTCCTTCAGATTCTCAAGACAGCTGAGAATTAAGGACCACAGCTCTAGAGGAATCTCTCAACGCCAGCCCTGCTGACATTTGGGGCCAGTTTGTTCTTTGCTATGGGGCTGCCCTGTGCATTGCCGGATATGTGGCAGTGTCTATGGCTTTTACCCGTGAGATGCCATTAGCACCAGATGCCATTAGCGCCAGACGCCATTCCTCCACAGCTGAGACAGCCAAATGTGTCTCCAGGGCGGGGGGACGGGGTGCAAAATTGTCCTTAGTTGAGAACCATCGCTCTGGATGCGTCTCAGCACCTAGTGAGAGAATAGATTTGTGACACCCTCTTTCCTTATAATCTTTCTTTCCTAATTCTTTTTGAAAATTTAGTGTATTTTCTATTTATATTTAATATATCCAGATTAAGTATGTTGCTCTTGTGCCCGTGAACTCTTAAAACTGGGCTAGCCCTTGAAATGGGTGTCTGGGAACTCTGAACATGTATTGGCAGTGTGCGCCTTCTTTTCCTTCTAAGTGGCTTTGAAATTGCTCCTTTATAAATCCCTTCCCAGCCTCTCTGGCTGAGATCGTCCCATGAGATGTTATTTCCAAGGGCTGTTTGGAAATGGCAGACTCCATGCCCACACCACAGGCCGCTCCCGCACCCGCCGCCTCCCGCCTCCACTTGTCCACGTGCCCCTCTCTTCTGTCTTGACTTCCTGAGCTGCTGGCTCCTGGCAGCCTCGACTCCCGTGTCTTCGCGCCCCAGGGAAGCCTGGTATCCTAAAGGGCTTCTTTCCTACCCAGCAAGCACAGCCTCGGTAAGCCAGTGGTGACTGCCCGAGCGTCCATTTGTGCAGGGAGGCTCCTGCCTCCCAGGGCCTGAGAACCTCTTCGGAAGTCTCTCCTTTGAGCGTGGAATATTTATTTGTGTGGCCATGTGCATCTGGGTGCCTTCTTCATCTGCAGAGTGGGGCTAGTGCTGCCAGCATCACCCTCACGGGCAGGGCACTAGCGTGGTGTCACATGCGGTGTTAGTAAGTGTTCCAAGGGTGGAAGTGTTCCTCTGCGAAATAAGTCTGGCAAGGACACTGTGGCGTACGACAGGGTCCGTGATGCCCCTCGGCAAAAACTCTTCTCTAAGTTTCCTGAGCGTGCTTGGCTTAGGGACACTTCTCTTTGTAGAGCACCTGTGACACCTTGAGGTCTTCAGGGACACACTGCAGTGTCATTACAGACCTTGCATGGTGTCATCTGAGTCCTGGGGTTTGGTGTCATCAAGAAGACGGGCTCCCCTGCGTTAGACCTCTGTGTGGACTGGCTGTTCTTAAATCACACCTCTCTGACCTGATTCCGTCTCCCTAATCCAGCAGCCTCTCACGGTTGCTGGCAGAATTTAGAAAACCTCAGACAAGGGGGTGATGGTCGTAGATACCACAGACTTATCTCTGTGATGCTTTCATTTCTTTTTGCTGTGGGTCCTGGGCCCGGTTTGATGTGATCTTATTCTGCCTGAGCTCGTGTCTTCCCTGTTCCCAGCGGTGTGTATTAGGCATAGAATCAGTACATGTGTCCCCCCACTTTGATGCTTACCTTGCCATGTTTCCCCTTCCATTTTGTAAAATGAGAAGGCGTTGAATTTTGCGGTTGACATCGGTTGATTAAAACAAAAGCCTTGTCCCCAGACTTCCTTTGCACATATTAAATGGTTGATTTTTTAACTTGGCACCCCTTCCGGGCGTGGTAGGGTTAGGGTTAGGGCAGCTCCCGAAGTTCCCACTGTGGTCCACCTGGAGGCCCAGGCCCTGCTGGGGTTCACACTGAGCGCTTTGAGGGTGGTAAGCAGCCACTGTCCTGGACTTCCATCCTAAGCCTCTCTTCTCCTTGTCCCCTTCTTCCCTTCCCGGTCTCCTGCAGGTTCTGCCACCCTGCACCACTGGCAGCAGTTGGCCCAACCTCACCTTGGGGGCATCCTGGACCCCCGGCCCGGTGTGGTCACCAAGGGCTTCCGGACGCTGGACGTTGACCTGGACGAAGTGTACTGCCTTAACGACTTTGAAGAAGACGACACAGGTGACCACATTTCTCTCCCGCGCCTAGCTACCTCCACGCCAGTTCAGAACCCAGAGACCTCAGGTGAGAGGTCCCGAGCACGTGTGACTGTCTCAGGCAGCAGAAGTTACCCGAGCCGGCCTCAGGCTTCCCCAGAGGAGATGCAGGAGCCGCCAGTGGCCACGGAGGAGGAGGAGGAGGAGGAGGAGGAGGAGGGGTCCGGTGAGGGCACCATGATAAGTCCTGTAAACTTGGCACCTTTCCCGGAGGCAGAGTTTTGGGCCATTCTCACCTCTGTTCCAGGCACCATCCGTAGTGGCTCTCTGTCTGTAGCTTCTGCTCGTCTGTGTGGGTGATGATTAAAGCATTCTCATTGTGCGGTTCTGTTTTTAATACAGAGTCTGATGCCTCCTGTTTGTAACAATGGGTGTCGCTCCCCTGCCCATCTTGGAGGTGCATGGCCCAGCAGGGATCTTAAACAGGGACCAGGAAAGGCTGCTAAAAAAAACAAGTGGGCTGTTGGGTGGCTGAAAACATCGGTGCCCTTCTTCCTGGTCGGGTGTCTCCCTGAGTCTAAGGGGAAGATTCTCAAGTTCCCTGGTGATTTCCAAGCGCAGCTGAGCAGTTTCAGGGAAATTGAGTGCTGGGTCATTCCGAAGGCAAGTGAGACCATCTGTCGCCTGTACGCTGTATTAAAATGGAAAGAACCGGGAAAGGTTCAGGATTTCAGATCTCCGCCAGCCTATTCACCTTCCCAGCTTCAGTGTAGGTGTATGCATCGTCTTCTTTCCAGCTTACGCATGTGTTCAAAGTGGGCTTCTTAAAAGTGTGTCAGCAACACTCCTTAACCAAATAAGCCTGTGGAGAGTGTCACTAAGCTTTTCCGGAGAGAGGGCCCTAGCTGAAGTTGGGAAGGAGCTCTGGCTGATCCCACCCACTGCGTCCACGCACTGAAGCTGTGGCCATGAGTTTACAGAATTACCCACATCCCAGTTGCCCCTGGGATGAAAAGCTCTGTGCTCACAGCCCTGGGAATAGTAGGATCACATGGCTACTGCTTTCCCCAGTAACCCTGGGAATAGTAGGATCACATGGCTACTGCTTTCCCCAGTAACCCTGGGAATAGTAGGATCACATGGCTACTGCTTTCCCCAGTAACCCTGGGAATAGTAGGATCACATGGCTACTGCTTTCCCCAGAAGCCCTGGGAATAGTAGGATCACATGGCTACTGCTTTCCCCAGAAGCTCTGCAAGCACTGGGCCTCGCAGCCCCTTGTGCTGGGAAGGCAAAGCTTTTGTGGAGTCAGGGGAGAGACTGAGAAGAAATGAGTTAACCCTGTGTTGTCATCCTCACGTCATTCCCAAGTCACCAGGTTTGAAACGAGGACATTCGTCTTCATGATTCGTAATTTTCCTCTGTGAATGCCGCAACTGTCCCCATGAAACACAGGGCAGGAAAGAGCTGGGGCTCCTGGCGGTGTCTCCCATTCCCTGGCTAATTTCAGGCAGCTCTGGTCAAGGGATTTTATGCGGGATCAAGTCTTTCTTTTGTCCTTGACGTAACCTTATAGAAGTCATCCAGTCATGTGATTTGTTCAGTACGTAGGTTTATTAATGGTTTGATTTTTTTAAGCGATTAAATTACTAGATTAAGCTTGTGAGGGAATGAAATGTTTTTTATTTCATATCTACGCACTTGAAAAAGGAAAACCAGCTGTGGGACTGTCCCAGCTTTGTCATCCGCGCCAGTGCCCGTCAGGAAGGCAGGCGGTGCCACAGAGTATGATGCCTGACTGGTTTTTGTGGCTGAAGGGGTAGGCGTCATGTCAATTGGGATGCTCCCTGGCAGCCTCTCAGGCAGAATAAAAGGTGAATTCTGGAAGTGGAAAGAAGCACCATTAGTTGCATCTTCGAGAAGTTGTACAGAAGGACTGAAGCTTATCAAGTCAACAATGAACTTCTCCTGGAGGACACAGAGGGAGAGAAGGGGCCAGTGACAAGGACCGATGTCCTGACCACGCTCCTGAGCGGAGGCGCCGGCGGCTCTTGCTTGCTTGTCCCCTCTGCTCAAACCTTAGCAAATTCATCCTGGCAACTTTATCTGAGGAGGGGCATGAACATTTATAGTTGAAACTGTAGCAAGGGTCAGGTTGGAGGTGTAGTTAAGAAAAGAATTATCTAGGTTGCTGAAGGTAATTTAGGAAGGGTCTGAGCATTTAGATGAGAGTTCTTTGGGGCTCATTTTCTGGGTAAGACTCATCTTTAAAAACTGGCTTCAGAGGGGAGCAGGGTGAACAGTGAGTTGGCTCTGTTTTCTCTATTGGGAATTACAGGACCATTGAAATTCTCATAACATAAAAGCACATCACTAACAATCATCCCGGAGGTCCCAAGCAGCTATTCCTGCAATCATGGAGACACAGGCAGACAGATAAGCTTCCTGGGAAGGGCCTGGGGCATCCTCTGCCTTGCGATTTCTATGCACGTTGGCCTGGTCCCTTTTAATTTGTCCTCTACACTTGGGCTTCTCTGTTCCCAAACGGCACTGTCCCAAGAGCTGCTGCCTGCCTGGGAAGACTCAGTAGGGAGATCCTTTGGGGACAGAAGGCGATTAACCTTTTTATGCATAGCTGGCATGATTGAAGGAAACTGGGAAGACTTTTTAAACACTGAAAAGGTTGGATTTATGTATTTAAATGTCTTATTTGAAGTATCATCCACTTGTTGATTTTTATAATCCCACGTCGTAAGAAGGATGATCCCATGTTATTGTATTGTACAACCCTTAGATGATTAAAATGGAGTGTTTAAAAAGTTTCAGATCATAGTTTCACTTTCAGCGCTATGTTTTATGTTTTAATTTATATAGAAAGCATATCAGAAGCAGGCACCTTCCTGTTCTGTCAGTACCCTGCATTTAGGCGTTTGTGTGGGGAAGAGCCTGCGTGTGGCGGGGAGTGAGTCAGACAGTGCCGTTGGTCGTTGGCTAGCGATGGGCCGTTCAGTTGAATTATGTTGGATGCCTTGATCCTTGAAGGTGAGAAAGAAGTGGGATTAAAGCCACATGTTAGAGAAAACCGATGGTCAGTTTATTTTACAGACTTTACACAGCAAGCCTGGTTCATATGGAGGGGAAATAGCCTCAGACACTTACCCGAATCATGGCATCTTGGCATCTTACCTGGCCACGTTGGAAACTGTGTCCCAATTGGGGCTGAGCTCCTCTTTTTTGACAGAGTCTTGCTCTGTTGCTCAGGCTGGAGTGCAGCGGTGCAATCTCGGCTCACTGCAACCTCCGCCTCCCGGGTTCAGGTGATTTCCCTGCCTCAGCCCCTCAAGTAGGTGGGACTACAGGCGCGTGCCACCACACCCAGCTAATGCTTGTATTTTTGTAGAGACGGGCTTTCGCCCTGTTGACCAGGCTGATCTTGAACTCCTGGGCTCAAGTGATCTGCTTGCCTCAGCCTCCCAACTTCTGGGATTACCGGTGTGAGCCACCGTACCTGGCCTAGAGCTGAGATCTTAAAGTCAGAGTGGAAGACAAAAAACACACTTGGCCAAAATTGCCCGTGAAAAATTCCCTAACCCTCCAGCAGCCAGGCCACCAAGGCAAAAGCAAGAATCAGCCGCTTTCATTGCCTCCTTGTTTGATACATAGGCCCAAGGTCAGGAGCAGTGGCTGAGTGAGGAAAGGGTGGAGAAGGGCTGTAGTGGGAAGGAGCCAGGTGGAGCCAGGGGAGCAAGGTGGAGCCAGGGGAGCAGGGTGTTCTTGCAGCTTTGCTGGGTGGGGCAGGTAGAGCAAAGCCCAGACGGCTGGTATGCTGTGCCCCCCTTCAGTCCACCACAGATCACAGAAGCGGGGTTCAGACAGGCTTGTGAGAAGTTGGTTTGGGGACTTGGTGGGTCTGGAAGGAAAAGTCTGGTGTGCTCGGTTCACAGACCTTTGGGTGCAGGGAAGTTCTTTCCCGTTGTCTACACTGAGAGAGTTGATGTGAATTCCCTCTCTGTTGGGAACACTTTCTGATTCAGCCTGGTTCCGTGGCAGCGATGAGGGAGTTTGGTTGTTATGGACAGAGCGGATGGCCGGCTCACAGCCACCGGTGTTAGGAGACGCTAAGGAAACCCCCACGCTCCTCCGTCAGAATGCACATCAAGCCAGAGTAAAACAGACCAGCCACTGCCCGCAAGTGGAAAGATGAAGAATGAAAGAATTGACTCCTTCAAAACAGACAGCATAGAGTCAGCCCTGCTTAAAATACCCGGAACGGAGCCCCCTTGTTGAGCACGTCCTCTCTTCTGAACACCCCGGTGCTCTTAGAGGCACGTGGGTGGCTGAGGAATAGGTGGCCCCACCGACACCCATCTAACGTGGAGGGCCCTTGAGGGAGTGCCAGTGTGGAGAGGAGTGGAGCCCACGGGACATGCTCTCATGCTGGCCTTGAAAACACCAGTGGGGAAGCCTCGATGCAGCCCAGCCAGGCCAGCTCCCTGCGCTGTCGGTGTCTGCACACAAGGAAGGACGAGAGAACAGAGGGCACGGGGGCCAGCCTTGTTGGTGTCTGAAGACTACAGAGATTTCACATTTGCCCTTTTGACATTTTAACAGCATTCTAAAAATCCCCCTTTCTCTGGAAGATACCCCAGGGACACTTGAGAGGATTTATGACCCTCGCTGCGCAGTGCTGTGAAATTGTCCACCTCTTATATCACGTACTCTTTAGATGAAACAGAGTAGGCAACTTGGTGTCGCAGCAAGAGTTGACTTTTCATTTTACAGAAACCAAAAATAAGTTGTGCAGAAATCAGAAAAAGATCTTGTGATGTGGTTCAAATCTCTGTGATAGAAACCTCCAAGTTCCCGCTGGCCAGACGTCCGCTCACGGAGGAGCTCGGGCTCTCCACTGAGCTGCGGGAAGCGGGCCTGGTGAAGAAACGCAGAGAGCAAATAAATAGCAAGACTCCGCGAAGCCCAGAACCAAGGCCTTTAGAAGCGTCGTCTCGTGCAGCGTGTTTGTATTTTCTAAAACAAGAAAGCCGCACCGCTGCGTGTGAAACTGCTCGTGATCCCCCCTCCTGACCTCCAGAGAAAACATTGATAGAGCCACAGGAACCCCTACACAGGACTTCTGTTCATGCTGAGTCGTAGGGCAGACAGGTTGCGTGGAGCTTTTCCCACGTGAACTCATCACAGAGTTTTTTTTTCCCCCTGAAAATGTCATGGGCAGAGTGACCTAATGAAGACACAGGAACATCTTTACAGCATCTTCTATGCCCTGATATTTTAGTCTTTTAGGAAGAGATAAAGCATTGTTTCTTCCCTGTCTGTTAATGGAAAGGGAACTATTTCTCATGCAGTTGACAGGCAAAGACACATCTCCCTCTCCCCCTTCCACCTCTCAAGCAAAAGACCACAGAGTCATTAAAAGCTGGGCCTTAAATATCCAAAGCAGGCTGTGGTCCCAGGGGACACTTCAAAACGTGCCTGTAAGCTGGATGGACAATGGCTTTTATTTTCAATAGATATGTTTTTACGTGGCTAGAGCAGGCAGGCCTGTGGGTGCCACTGCTGGGTGGCGGGGGCTGTATTAGTTGAGGAATTTATAGCACTTGCAAAGCAGATCCAAGTCATGTGACCGCAGCATCTCATTACATGTTCAAGTTGAAAAAAGGAAGGAAGGTCAGGGGCATAGGGTTTATTTGACAAAGTCAGCCAGTTCCCAAGAATGGCAGAAAGGACATGGAAGGCCTTCAGTGCATCACTAAGGCGGGGTCCCTTTTCCAAGATCTTGAGGTGCTTCTGTAAATGTGTTTTGCGTGTGTAGACGTTACTTATGTGAGTTGTTGAGAATCAGCTTGCTGTGCAGCATGGCCGCTGTCTCCATCCTCAGAGGCTTCCTCGGAGGCAGCTGTGTCTGGTGAATGCTGCACTGTCAATCTCCCCATAGCAGCACACCAAGTCTGTCTCCAGCTCATGTGAGGGTTGTTTTAAGGGCTGGGTTCTATGGTGCCCTTTAGAGAGAAGCAAGCTTCTGTCCCCAGCTCTTCCCAGGGGTGATGGGGAAGGAAGGGCATGAGCAGGTGTGTACCAGTTGTATCTTGTGGATGGCAGACGGGCAGAGTCCTCATCATCCTGCAACTCCCTGTGGAACCTCTGGGCCCACTGCAGTGACCCAGCCTCTTCTGTGCTCTCTTCTCCTCACTGTGAAAGCACTGGGCTGTGGGAATCCGCGGGCCTCCTACCTGTCTTCCCTGGGAGGCTTCAGCAGTCCACAGAGCAGCAGCCACCCCACTCTGTCTAGCGCAGTCTGAGGAGCATCCAGGGAGTGGGGGCCACGTCGGGGATCCCTCCTCACTGGCTTCGGCAGAAGAATCTCAACCACCCAGTTTTCCAGTCAGTCCCAGGCGCCATGGCCCCCGAGGAGCATGGCAGTCAGTGCCACTTCCCAAGTGTACCTGCCCCAGGCAGAAAGCTCGCCAGAGTCCAGCAGTGAGAGCAGGTGAGCTGTCGCTCCGTTAGTGTGTGGGTCCGGTGGCAGTTGCCCTGGCAGAGTCCTCCGCCGCATCCCCCTGTAGCTAGTGGAAGGGTGTCTGTTTGCATGTGGTAATGTTTTCACGACAAAACATCTGCACACTGGCCATGGGCGGTTCATCACCAGAGAAGATCTCGAATAATCGAGGATTCATTAAGTTTAAAACCTCTCACATTTTGTACCAGTGTCGGAATCTGAGGCAAGAGAAACAATTAAAAAAGAATTAGGGGTTTTTATTGGTAAATGCAGATCTATTCCTAAATAAAAACATATTCTTCGTCGTTAATACTCTCACCCGTTTAACGTATGCCCGTCTCTTCGCAACACCAGGAAGCCCTTCGCTCAGGTTGAGAGAAAAAATTCAAATAGGGAATTAAAGCATGAAATCCAAGAGAGCCGGTCCTTTCGGAGCCCCCAAATTGAGCAGCATGGGATGAACACGTGGCGGCATCTTCTGCACGGAACTTTCCGTTTAGATAAAGAAGGGGGCTGCGGTGCGAGGCGAGGCTCGGCGACTTCACAGTGAGCCCTCACCCCCACCCCCATTTCCTGACAAGAAGGATCGTTGATATCTCTCCCGTTTTGTTTTTTTTTTTTTAGAACTTGTTTTCTTCCTGCATCAGGGCTTTAGGAATCAGCCTGTTGCTGCTCTGTAGCAATTGACGACCTCAGTCTTGGGTGACTCACTGTCTCTATGTTGTGTCTCAAGGAGGGGAGGTGCAGCGGCCCGGGGATCAGTGCTGACGTGCGGAGAGCCCGCCGCGGGTCCAGGCGTCCTGGTGGTATTTTGGAGGGGCCTAACCTCTGGCTTTAGCACTTCGGACACTTGCTGATCTTGGTGTTCCAAGGCTGTTGATTGCTTCTGGGGAATGGTGACTTGGGAACTTTTAGCAGCCTTTCCTACCTCCAAAACCCATTCGTATAAGATGGGTTTGCTTCTGCTGATGCAGCTGTGTCTCTCAAACGTCCATCCTACGCTCCCTGTTGCAACTGAAGATCCAATATGTAAAGGGTGGAGGAGGAAGTGAACATTTGCGACCTTTTGATTTGATATTCTGGCCATGTGTTTAAGTGGGGGGATGCTTCTGATTTTAAATCCAGCTTCCCTGGTTTGATTTCTCTTAAATGTTCTCTCTCTTTCAACTGTCTTACTCCTATTCACTGCTTTCCCTCTCCCTCTTCCCAAATGCCCTTCCTGCCTTACTCCTATTCACTGCTTTCCCTCTCCCTCTTCCCAAATGCCCTTCCTGCCTTACTCCTATTCACTGCTTTCCCTCTCCCTCTTCCCAAATGCCCTTCCTGCTGTTATCTGGGATGCTTCCCCAGGCTTTCTGTTGCTTCTGCTTCTATACCTTATTGCAGGAAGAGAGTCGTGATTGTCGGCTGCCTTCTCTTCATAGCTCGTTCCATTTTTGTTTTGCTTGTGACAGTTCCTTTCTTACTGAGTTCCTGAACCATTATGTTTACTGATCGAGAAAGAGTCATAAAGGCCATTTTTATGTGTTTCCCCCTCCCTCCTGCTTTGCCTGGAGCTCCACATGGCTGAGACTTTTCTCCTGTGGCCGTGCTGCTGGCAGTCCCGCCAGGGCACACAGACCGGGCCAGACCTTCCAGAGCGGGCAGGCTGTCTCGCCTTGCTCCTCCCGTCACCGTCACTTCCGTGCTCTGGATCTGCCCTGCCCACCTTTGGCTTGTGTCTCCAGCATGTTCTGTTTGTTTGGTTCCTGGTTTTCAGACACGGTCACTGTGTGTGGACCTGCAGGTCTGGGGCAGCAGCAATGCCGCTGTGTTCCTTTCTGTCAAATCCAAGAGAAAATGTGCCATGAGGAGCTGGAAGATTCTAGTTCAGCCTTTTGAATCTTCACGGCCTCTGAATCCCCATGGCCTCCGATATCCGAATCTGTTTTCTCCCAGGAGGTCTCTGGGGGCTGAGCTGCTGCAGGGCGGAGGGTGGGGCGGGGCCGGGTGGGAGAATCATCCCAGTACTTCACCGTGCATGCTGTTTGGGGCGGCATCTTGTTTTTCCGATGCTTGAGTTAATGAGGATGAACCTGCACAATCATGATGTCTCCCGCAGACTCTGCTCCTCTTCCAGCTTTCTCATGCATGGTCCTGACACCTCCATGATTCACTTTGCTCCAGGCCATAGTCTCAGCTGCCTCAGCGACGGCTTGTTAGCACATTACAGGGAAGTAAATTGAGGAGTGCTTGCTGCCATCTCATTCTCGTTAGACATCGGACATCTTAGAGGTGTCAGGAAAGCAGCTGGCAGCTGGGGTTCCGGGGGACGCAAACTGCTCACACCGAGTGCATCAGACCAGACCCGATCCTGGGGCTTAGGGCCCCGGAGAGCCCTGATCTCTGGAACTCTTGCCACGTTGTTGCTGAGGCAGCTGAAGTCTCCATCTCCCACCATGGTGATCACAGACAGGCAGTAGTGGAGCCAGCGTCCCTAAGCCCCTTTTTGTGTGAGCAGAAAGGGAGCTGTGAGCCTTGCCCTGCTCCCAGGTGCCAAGTGGCTCTCCCCGCCTGGACCCCTCCCCTTCCCCTGAGCAGAACTTTGGTACCTGTTGCCAATGCAAAGAAATGTAAAGCCACAAAAGAAGACAGCAGGTCTGACTTGAGGCAGGAAACAAAATTGCCCCCCAAAGTCCCATTACCCGGCCCCCCCTACCCGCCTCCCACCCCAGACTGGATCCACTACTGGCCCAAGAATCCCGATGAGAAACCTTGTCTGGCTTGGGTCGGAAGCTGGAATTTGGTGCTCTGCAGACCAGTGCTCAAAACTGTGGTTATTTCTGAGGACTCCCCTTCAATCCAGAACATTTGCGTTTCACCTTCCTCGCCCAGACCAGTTAACAAGGTAGCTCATCGCTTCTTGCATCTGTTGAGTGACGTGCTGCATTTGAACTTTTGCTGTGGTCGTACGTGGATGCAAGGATGTGTTTTGTTCCTCCCCATGCAGCACACCATCCTGGGAAGTGCATGTCTCAGACCAACTCCACCTTCACCTTCACCACCTGCCGCATCCTGCACCCGTCGGATGAGCTCACTCGGGTCACACCAAGGTAAGGGAGCGTGGCCCTGGGGCGGGCACGGGCGGGTGAGGTCGGCACTCCCTGGCCTGCAAGGCTTACTGCTGAGGAAAGCCAAGTAGAGAGGCTCATAGAGAAACCAACTCAAGCCAGCATGTGCAGGCACTTGTTCTGGGTCCCATCTTTCTTTCTTTTTTTTTTTTTGCTGTCGCCCAGGCTGCAGTGCAGTGGCGTGATCCTGGCTCACTGCAACCTCCACCTCTTGGGTTCAAGCCCATCTTTCCTTTTGAATTAAGGCTATTGTTTATCTGGATCTGGCTCAGATGAAGAGACCTGGGCCCGCCTTCGGCTGCCCTTTAGTTGGCCATGGAATGGGTTGTTAGGCCTGTCCTCAACCAGCTGAGTTGACACGACCACAGGCCTGTTGGATTTTTGCCCCAAAGTCTGTCAGTAGAGCACAGAATTCTTTTCATTACGGATGGAGTTAGGGAGTCCTGCGGAAGCCCGTATGCCTCTGGAATAGGCCCCAGGAACCATGCCCCACAGCCAAACTGTAATGGCCGAAATGAGAAGCCATCAGGACTGAGCCACGTGCCCAGCAAGGTCCATTTCACTCCGGAGCACCGTCTATGGGGAGGACTTGTCTGGTGTGAGTTGGTCTGTTTGGCCTGATTTCAGGCCTTTCGCTGCTTCCAGCAAAAGAGAAAATGGTCTCCCCTAGCAGAGTAGAGCGACCCCCTCAGCTGTCTCCTCTGTGGTGCGAGATGCTGGGCTGCCGGAGGGTAAGCAGAAGGGGCGGGAGCAGTGAGCCGGGGGCACCTTAAACTATGAATAATTCTCCGCAGGTCATGTGAGGAGGACGTCGAAGCAGCCATATGCCCCGTTGAGCTGAGAGGAGATGTAGGGCCACGGGCGAGGCAGGGGGTGAGCACACCGCCAGCAGTGCCTGCCCTGGCAGCGCCCTGGGAAGGGGCTGTGTGTGCACGCGTGGCCGTCACTAACCTGGGACTGAGGCGTGGCTCTGTCTCTGTGGTTCTAACTCGGCCTCGATGGTCGATGCCCTTAACCCATCTAAACACCCCCAGTGAAGCCGAGTGCCAGCACTAATACAGGCCTAACCTTGAGTTCTCACAGACGGGGATCCGTAAATTTGAGCTTTGTCTTCTCCGTCTCCCTTCCTGCCCCTGGAGAACGTGGCCTCCCCGTCCTGTGGCTTTATGTGGGGAAGTGGCTGTTTTCAGAGCCGTGGAGCATCCCTGATGAGAGGCTGGTGCCCTGGGTTGCTGGAGGGTGCTCCTGACTGTAGCCGTAGGACTCAAGCTGCACACAGGTCGTCATGTGGCTGTCAGGCCAAGCCAAGCCCGGGAAGTCAGTAGCAACAGAAGGCTTTTTTTCCTTTGGCCTGAGTTTGAAACAAAGGCTGCTTGAAATAAAACGGCAACAAATAAATTGAAACAATGTCCCTCAGGATGGCCATGTAGACATGGTCTCAAGTCTGCGGCTTTTTGTCTTTTATTGAGGGTACATCAACATTTGTCAAACTCCACCCATGCCTTTAGGAAAAAATCCACGTTTAGCCTTAGGTATCTGTTGTGGTTTCTAATCATGCTTCTCTGAGTGCCCCCGGCCCACCAGCATCCCCACCCCTGATCTTGTGTGAGACGGGCCGTTCTGGGATGCCCACGCCATGCTGACCTCCAGGACTGAGGTCCCCTGAGTGCGGAGCCAGATGGTGCCGCTAGCTTGTGTGTCATTTTGAACTGTCTCCCATGAGGGAGGGGGCCCTTCTCTGCTCATTCCAAAGACCTGCCTCAGAACGGGCCCTTTCCTTCCCTTTCCCTCCATTGGTGCCTTTCCCAGAGTGCTTGGACTTAAGTCTCCATCCTCAGCTCTCGGGGATTACACAGCTGACCTGCTCCAAGGTGCACTGGCAGCCCCAGCAAAATCCTGGAGCCGGCGAGGACACCAGTGTAGGGGGCCTGTGCCCCTTTGCCTCCTGGCTGCTTGTTTAAGAGCAGGGTAGGGCTTCCATGCCTGTTGGCTCTTGGTGGCTCATTTAGATGCAGCGCAGAGCTTCCTTGCCTGTTTGGCATCCCCGGACCCTGTAGCAGCTATTAAAAGAGAACCTCTCCCAGCTTTGCAGGCTGCAAGTATCATAGCCAAGAAGCTTATTGCCAATCGGAAACTTTCCCCAATACACCGCAGTGGTGACATGCAGTGTAGGCGGCACTGGCAATTGCTGACAGTCCCTAGGGAGACCGAATTATTAGGTTGGTGCAAAGGTAATTGCAGTTATACATATGAAAAAAGAGAGAACCTTTCCTGCTTTTCCAGCAGACAGCAATGCATTTCCCTCCACTGCCCTTCCGGAAACTTTTCAGTCCTAACGGTCTCCACTGCTGGATCTCAGCTGTTGGAACCAGCGAGTCCCCGGTGAGCAGGACCCGCGTGAACAGATCTTCCTGCTTTCCTCGCTGCCTCAGGCTCCACACGCTGCGGTGGGCCTTTCCTGGGCAGCGCCATGCCTCCCCCGACCCTCTAACTCCACTGGTTAGCATGGATTTGGGCAAGTGTTTAAAAAGGGTTAAGGCAGCATGGGACAGAGGCAGGAGCTCTGCACCGAGTCAGGAGCCCACGGCCACAGCGGACTGAGGGGCACAGCCCAGCCTCAGCCCACGTGCCGTGGCCATCCTTGCCCTTCCTAAGAAAAAGTGTCTCATCTCCCGGCTCACATCTTGCTTCAGGGAGAAGTAGGTACTAGGAAGGAGCACTGGAATCTGGATAAATCTCGTGGGGAGAGAGTGCCTGTTTGCCAAAGGGCTTCTTTACTTGTTCTCAGATAGATTTAGAGTCACTCAATTTGTGGTGTCCACTTAGCAGCCAGATGTGGCACCAGGTAAACCTCTAGCTCTGAGCCTGTTCCTTCAACTGCAAAGGCGACAGCTGGACCCACCAGCCAGGGATGGGCAAAGGGGATCACTGCAGCTTCCTGTTCACTGAAACATGCTCCCCTTGCAGGGTGAGAGGGAGGAGCAGATGTGGTCGGAGCCTTTGGGGACCTCCGCTGGGGGAACCCTCCCATCGTGTCCTGGGTCTCTCCACAACCCCTGCAGGAGACTGGCCTCTGGCGCTTTCTGTGGAGCTCGCGGGCACTTCTGGTGAATAACCTGTCATCTCTCCTTCCAGCCTTAACTCAGCCCCAACTCCAGCTTGTGGCAGCACCAGCCACTTGAAGTCCACGCCGGTGGCCACACCATGCACTCCACGGAGACTGAGCCTGGCTGAGTCCTTCACTAACACCCGTGAGTCCACGACCACCATGAGCACATCCCTGGGGCTTGTGTGGCTGCTGAAGGAGCGGGGCATTTCTGCTGCCGTGTACGACCCCCAGAGCTGGGACAGGGCTGGCCGGGGCTCGCTCCTGCACTCCTACGCACCCAAGATGGCCGTGATCCCCTCCACCCCGCCCAACT
This sequence comes from Callithrix jacchus, assembly GCF_049354715.1. NCBI lineage: Eukaryota > Metazoa > Chordata > Mammalia > Primates > Cebidae > Callithrix > Callithrix jacchus. The sequence continues at coordinate 79,976,171 of NC_133518.1, forward strand.
CGCCCATGCAGACGCCCACGTCCTCCCCGCCCTCCTTTGAGTTCAAGTGCACGAGCCCCCCCTACGACAACTTCCTGGCTTCCAAGCCGGCCAGCTCCATCCTGAGGGAGGTGAGAGAAAAGAACGTCCGCAGCAGCGAGAGCCAGACTGACGTGTCCGTCTCCAACCTCAACCTCGTGGACAAAGTCAGAAGGCTCGGGGTGGCCAGAGTGGTGAACTCAGGGCGACCCCACATCCCCACCTTGACTGAGGAGCAGGGACCCCTCCTGTGTGGGCCCCCGGGGCCAGCGCCAGCCCTTGTCCCCAGAGGCCTGGTACCCGAGGGCCTGCCCCTGGGATGCCCCACTGTCACCAGTGCCATCGGCGGGCTGCAGCTCAACAGTGGCATCCGGCGGAACCGCAGCTTCCCCACCATGGTGGGGTCCAGCATGCAGATGAAAGCCCCTGTGACTCTCACCTCAGGCATCTTGATGGGTGCTAAGCTCTCCAAACAAACTAGCTTCCGGTGAGGACCGCAGGGGCCGGGTGCCCTGGAGGAGGCCGGTGTTCTCCGGCCCTGCTCCCTCCTCTCTCTCCTCCCCGTGGTGCACTCCTTCCCGCTGCCCTTCTCTGTCCAGCCCCTCCTGAGCTAGACAAATCAACCTCGTGCCTAAGGGAGGAAGAGTGGAAACTGTAAAATGTGTACATAGGACTTGGAGACCTCGTGTCCGCCCTGCTCTTTCTTCAGATCCCACGGGAAGCGCCTCTGCACTGTCATCACACTCACGAAGACTCCACCTGTGCTAACGTGGGGGAAGGTGGGGTCCTTTCTTCTTTCCTTTTAGAAGCACTGAAACTCCCAAGTATGTTCTTATCCTATGGATAGGAAACCAGTGAATTCTGTGGCTGGCACGCCACGAGCTGTCACGCGGCATGGGTCATAACACCTCGCCTCGCCCACCCTGTAAGGAGCTGAAGGAGCCTCCGTCCTCAGCCACATGTGGCGGACGTGGCTTTCCTGATCGGAGGGCTTTCTTTTTATGGGTGGCCCAGCTTCTTCAAGACCTTCACTACTCCGCCTCAGTGGACAGTCGTTTCTTTTCTGAGGTGTGACGTTTTGTTTTCATGCCTTTCCCTTGAGGTCACCCTGTGTTTTGTGAGCAGCTGTGAGGCCCGATGTCTGACCTGAGAGAATGTATTTATCGTCCTGCTGCGTCGTTCAGCAGCCCATCCGTGTTCTGTGTGATGTTTTAATTTTCCTTTTTTTTTTTTTTTACTATGCAGGGAAGTCATGGTACTGGTAATGTATGTTCTCTATATGGTTCAAATATGCATTTCAAACACACCAAGCCGCTAAAGACATAGCAGCTTTTTCTGGGACCCGGCGTCACAACCAAATTGATGTAAGACCAGACCCAAAACACCTTTAACAATAGGATTAAAAGGAAAAAGGACAGGGGAAAAGCTTATTAAAGAAATTTGTCAACACCAAAAGTAGAGGGGAAGAGCCACGCAGGCGTAACGCCACATTGGTTCCTGGGAGAGCAAGGCTTCGGCATTCCGCTGGCTCCAGCGCCGCCTCTGGAACCCGAGGCCGGCCAGGGTGTGGTCGCCATGCGGTCTCCGATCGCAGTCATTCAGTGCCCACATGTTCTGCCTTCCTGTTTGACAGCAGCACGTGGTCACGACAGGTGTTTTCTTTCCCTCGAAGCCTTTTGTCTCCTTGTGCCGATTTTTACCCTTAGGAAAAGACACAGGTGCTTGAGAAGAGAAGCATGAGGCCAGTCCTGTTGCTGTCGCCGATTCGGTTTTAAACTTTTATTTATTATTTGTGTCTGCCGTGTTTTAAGTAAACATTCTCTTTCCTTCCAGTTCCAGTCATAGGGTCTGTGGCATCCCAGTCCAACCACAAACTTACTGATTCTAGTGTGAGGGCTGCACTGTACATCATGGGGTCCTGTGACACCGTGTTCCAGACATGTATGGAAGGAAAACATCCCACGTAAATGAAACTGTCATTCTGTGTCCTCCCCACCTGCAGAAGATGCATCCTCTGTTGAGTGAGGGTAACCTCATGCCCACCAAGGATAAAGCCCCTAAGGAGCAAGCTTCAGTCCCACGGTTTCAGACTATTTATTCTCTGAACACAAGAGTGTTGGTTAATTATGTTCTCAGCTGTCCTTACTGTTGTATGTGTGCACTCACTGCAAGTAACTTATATCTTTTTATTTGAATGTATTTTAAAGAAGTAGGTAGAATAACAAAGGAATGTGAGAATCGTAGACCGAATGGACCAGTCTGTATTGAGAGAGAGGAGCCACTCGTCGTTGCCAGAAAAACCGTGTAGAAATTGGCAGCTGAGAGGTTGCGGCTTTGAGTGTGGTCAATAAACAGCCAACATTGCGCAGCCACTACCAACAGTGCGTTGTAATGCACCAAACAGCGACGCAATTTCACTCGCTGATGAGTACCAATAAAATAAGTTCAAACGATGGAAACCACGCTGGGATTCGGATTTGTATTTTGTTTTGTCTTTTCATCAAGGAGACGATCTCTTTATGTAAGACTTGAAAGCGTTTAGCAGAAGAGTAAATGAAGGCGTATACTTTACATGCTGCTACATGCCTTCTTTCAGCATGACATACCTTAGACAACTTTCCAATCAGACTCTGAAGGTGTCCCTCACTTTTCAGGGCTGTGTGCTGTTCCACTGAGTGTATATTCCCACCGTGAATATTTACATACCCTTATGAACCATCCCTTACAGATGGTCACTGGAATAATTCTTTTTTTTTTTTTTTTTTTAGACCAGATCTCACTCCATTGCCCAGGCTGCAGTGCAGTAGCACAAACATGGCTCACTGCACCCTTGACCACCTGGGCTCAAGTGATACTGCTGCCTCAGCCTCCCAGGTAGCTGGGACCATAGGTGTGTGCCACCATGCACAGCTAATTTTTATTTATTTTGTATATTTTGTAGACGTGGGGTCTCGCCGTGTTGAAGTCCTGGGCTCAAACGATCCTCCTGCCTCAGCCTCCCAAAGAAGTGAGATGACAGGTGTGAGCCACTGTGCCTGGCGTCACTGGGTTAATTCTAATCTTTTGCTATCACAGTGTTGCCATGAAAACCCTTGTATGTATCTGATCAGCCCATATGTGAGCACATCTGTGTAGTACATTCCTAGATGGATATTGCCAAATTGCCTTCCATAGCATTGGGTTAAGAGACACCCAAGGACAGTGGAGGTCCACCAGATGGAGAAGAGTGAGGAGAAGAAAAGGGAAAAACAAACATTCTGCCCCCTCAGTGCTTGAAAGTCGGGTCAGGCAGACAAACGCTGCTGTAAGACGTGCTGCTGGGTCTGAAGTCAGATGTCACCCTGGGCGAGCCACGCACCCTCTTTAGGTCCTCCATTTTTTTTTAACCTGTGACATGAAAACAGTAATGCATCTTAGAGTTAATAGTTGAGTAAATGTGTTCTGAGTACCCGCCATGTGCCAGGCGTCATAGGTGCTGGGGATGAGCAAGTGAGCCGGGCTCTGCTGTCACGGGGGGTGTGAGAACCACACAAACGTAGAATAACAAGGGCTGTGCAGAGAATTAAAATAGGGCGTGTGAAGGAGTGGGTGGCTGCTTTGGATTGGACAGTCCGAGGAGGCCACTCCAGGGAGGGCAATTGAGGGAAGCATGTGAGAGCTGGCACAGGCCTCTCGGCACAGAGAGCAGCTGGTGTGAAGGCGCGGAGGCAGAAAAGCACTTTGGTGCCCTTGAAGAACAGAGAGGAGGCCTGTGTGGGCTGGTCCAATCAGGGAGCGTGCTGGTGGCAGAAGTCACGGGGCTCACCAAATGATCTGCCTGAACCCCATTTCCCAGCCATTGCAGTCGGGGAGGTCACATGATTAGTTCTGACCAGTGGGCAAAATAAGCAGAGGAGCATCCACGCAGGACTCTGTGGCCTCTCTTTCAAACCGCGTACTGAAGTGGAGGCGTCTCATTATCCTGAGGTGTGTGGAGCACAGCTTCCTGCCAACCTGGTTGTCATGTAACCTGAAGGAGAAACAACTTTCTTGTTAAGCCAGTAGGATTTTTTGATAGTTCATGGGAACCCCAAGTCTGGGGCCCAGGTATCTGTGTTGTAACAAGCCCTCAAGGTGATTCTGGTGTGCACCAAAATTTGAGGCCCACCGCACTAGACCAGGTGGAGTTTGGGTGGGAGTTCTGCTGTGGGAGGAGATTCCCCTTTTCGGTCTCTCCTTGTCTCGGGGGCTCTAAGAAGGCAGGCAGCTGCAGCCCATCTTACTTGAAGGGAAGAGAGAGCGAGCCGGTGGGTTTAACTACCCCAGCAGGGGCAGACGGAGGGTGAGCCTGGATCTGGGCTGCCAGAGTTTGCCAAGTGGGAAAGGCATTCCAAGCAGAGGGAGGATGGAAAGGGCAGCCTGGAATGCATTCCTCTAAGCTCTTCCTTACAGCGGAAGGAAGGTGAATGACAGATACAGCAGGGACAACAGAATCAGAAAAACAACCATTTTGCGACCATAATACTAATTCAGACAACAATGGGCGTGAAAACCGCAGGGGAAGAAACTGTCAGGCAGCAGGATATTTACACCTGTTGTATCTTCCCACAGAATTCTTGCTCATTTACAAAGCGGGGAAGATATCTTTGCAGTGGACGACTCTGCTGTGCAGGACGCCACTTTAAACAAGTCATAAAATTTAACGTTACCCAAAATGGGACAAACTGCTGGAAGACACCCCCTGTTATGAGATGTATTGGGGGGGACACACGCCACGCTGTGCTGTTCTGCCACAAATGCAGAACCTGAATCACGAGGATGGCAAATCGAGGGACATTTATCATCTTATAAAACAATGTACCCGTCCCTTAAAAAACTGCCAGTGTCCTGACGAAGAGTGAGGAACTGTCCGGATTAGAGGAGGCTGAAGGGACAAGCCAGCGAATGCGATTCGTGATCTGAACTGGATGCTGGAGTGAAGGCGGTGTTGGGACAGTCATCAGAGAAGTCTGAACATACAGCCTGTGTTTCTAAAACTGTGTCGGTGTGAAGTCTCCTGAATTTGGGAACTGCACTGTGGATGTGGAAGGGCATGTCCTAGTTCCCAGGAGCTGAAGGATTAAGACAAAGGGACTTGGTGTCTGCAATTCACTTTGAAGTGTTCTCAGGAAAAGTAAAGAATAAAACAAGAAAAATTAAAAAGGTGTAGGAGGAAAAAAAGAGTGACTCTCAAAAGTCAGGAAGCCCTCTGATGCCGTCTACTGATGCATAAGCCCTAGAAGGCATTCCCTGTCTTGTCAGGGTGACAGAAGGATGTTTACGGTAGTTTGGGGCGTCTTCCCTGTTCTATGTCACATTTCTTCATGTGTGTCCCACAACCAGAGGACACCGTGGCCTGAGGGAGAAGTTCTCAAAGAGGCATTTGATGCGAGCAGGATACAAAGATAATAAAATTCTTGGTTTTCAAATATGAGGAAGGACAAAGCTGAGTATATGTTTTGGTGTGAGACCAAAGGTTTGGAAGGAAACTTGTGGAGCCGGTTTCTCTCTCTCTCTTTAAAAAAGAATACATTTTTAAGTTTTTAAAGCATCAAGTTGGTGAAACAGTTTCTCTTTTCACGGCTTACTCCTCTGCTACTCCTGCTTGCCAAGCACAAAGGACAAGGACTTCATGCAGATGCTCCAGGCGGTGGGAGTGGGAGAGGGATGCCAGCATTGAACCGGTGTGGGGGCCTTTCTCTTCTCCCTGTCTGTGGGCCAAGGCCAAGGTTATAGAAGTCCCCGATGAGCTTGGGGCTCCAAGGACAGATGAACTCATTTGGCAGGGGCCTGGGGAAGTGAGGATGTTCTAGCTCCTCTCCTCAGCAGCTCACCCCCATCACAGGGCGGGGACCACATGGAGCAGTGAGGAGGCAGAAATGGCAGCGGAGGCATCTCCGTGGAGAAGTCCCTGGAGATCCCGAAGTGCCTGGCCTCAGGCAGATGTGGGAATTACTCCACACATTACCTGGGAGCAGAGAGGCAGGAGCATCCTGAAGAGCCTTGCCAACAGGACGGAGGTGACACCAGCCTCTCCCACAGCTCTGGCCAGAACTAGATGCCACCTGAGGAGAAGCTGGCGGGGGAGGAAAGCCATGCTGAGCTACCTGAGTTGATTGGGAGCTTATAATAGGAGTTACGTTGAGATTTAGAAAAACAAAATGAAATTGTTTGTACATCTGAGCTCATGGCTCGAAATCATCATATCCTAAAAGGTCTATTTTCCGTAGCCAGCAGAGGGCGCTCGGAGACAGCAAAAGACCCGAAGAACCCGCCCTAATTCAATCATGGGGTCAGGTGGGTTTGCTTTCCCTGAAATGCGGTTCAGGGCGGGCAGCTCTGCCTCCTGGAGCCCCAACATCCTCGCTGTAAATAGAGCGCTTGTTTCTGGGGTGCAAGGTGAGAGGAAATGCTCAAGAAGAAGGCTTGCCCCTCACATTCCAGAGCCCCTCCTTGGGGCCAGAAGTCTGGTGTCCCTTCTGGAGCTTGGGTGGGTTCTCAGGCTGCTGTGGTGGGGGTAGGGGTGGGAGGGAGTAGGGGTGCCATGCCAGATCCCCAAGGACTCTGTAGGTGGAGGGTCTTCCCGCCTAATTCCAGGTTCTTCCATCCCACTCTCCCTCTCGAGATGTCCTGGCTCAGTCAGACTCAGTTCCATGCTACTCTGGGCAGACGAGCCCACACAGCCCCAGCCTTGCGAGGGCCTCCATTTTCGCAGGCAGAAAGAGGGTCATGGAGACAGTGGAGGAGACCTTCTGCTTGGGGGGCTCGGGAGCCGCTTGAGGGAAGGCATGAGCCGGGTCTCAGTTCTCCAGGAGAACTGGAGGCAGGCACTGCAGAACAAGGGAACAGCACGTGCACCGCCTTCAGTGTAAGGGAATGAATTAATCAGAGAATGAGGAGGAAACCACCTGCTCATCATCCTGTTGCACCCAGGAAGTAGGAGGGCAGTTTTAAAACGAGCTCGCAAAGCGTATTCTGTATTAGAGTGCTTCTCACCTTGTGAAATCAACCTGCTTCTTTCTAATGCATCTTGTTAGAAAATGTTTTGCTTTTTTTTTCTGAAAACATCTGAAAGTGAGAGCCTTTTCTCCCTTCTACTTCAGCCCGTAGATTCTAAGCTCTGCAAAGCCACAGCACAGTGGCCGAATCCAGGGCTGAAGGACGCGTTTCTCAGGAGTACTTGAGTGTTCACCATGCCAAATGCCCGACGTTCAGGCCAGTCCTACTTTGAAATCCCAAAGAATTGAAAACCAGTGAGAGAAATCCAGGCCTTCAGCTTAGACACGCAGCCTCAGGGACCAGCAGCGCAGAGGCTCAGCAATGCCTGTACGTCAATGTGACGAGATCCAGGGGCAGGAAGCAAGAGAGAGACCTGGGGCCCCCAGGAGCAAAGCGGGGCAGAACCCAGCGGGGTTTCCCAGGGCCAGGCGGCTGGTAACAGTGAGGGCCATTGATAGAGGAGATTCTCGCCTGGCAGGCAAAGGTTTAGGCACGTCTTTTCAGAGAAGAAAAGAACAGAACAGTGACGTGTTATTCTCCCACACCTCAGTTGTGCAAACCCACAGTCCTCCCTGGGGCCTCTGTCACCTGTGACGCTAAGGCCCAGATTAGCAGCAGCAGCCTCAGACCCCGACTCTCCTGGTTGCATGATTTCAAGCCAGTGGTAGCTTTTGTCACCCTTGGGCCACTAGCCTGTGACTGGAGAAGAAATGGTACTGTGTGTTTCGCTGTTCTGGGGTTCCACAGAAACTATGGAAATGACCATCAAGAAAGTGAGCTGCCTGGCTCAGGAACCCAGCGTGGTGGCACCCCCAGCCCCGCCAGCTGCAGTCCCGGCTCTGGTCCTGCTCTGCCACTGCCCTCTCAAGGCTCAAGTCCTGACCCAGAGTGGCTGTTCACAGGGGTGAAGGGGTCAGTTAATCAGCTGTGAACAGCCAGCTGCTTCCCTGGGACTTTATGGATGCACAGAACTGTACTTCTCAAACCTTAGTGGTGAAAGACTGGTGTGCTATTTCTTCAAATCGTCTGTCCACCGTGGGCCAATATTTTTATAAAATACAATAATAAAGAATTCCAGGAAAAATACAATACAATACAAAGAAGTATAAAACAAAAGCTGAATTTTTAAAATATTAGTTTCAGTAGACATTGAATCACCTTTCAAGACCGGATGTGGTGGCTCACACCTGTAATCCCAGCACTCTGGGAGGCCAGACTGGTGGATCACCTGAGGTCAGGAGTTTGAGACCATCTGGCCAACATGGTGAAACCCATCTCTACTAAAAATAAAAAATTAGCTGGGCCTGGTGCCACATGCCTGTAAGCTCAGCTACTTGGGAGGCTGAGACAGGAGAATCACTTGAACCTGGGAGGCAGAGGCTGCAGGGAGCCAGTATGGCAGATTGCACTCCAGCCTGAGCAACAAGAGTGAAACTCCATCTTCAAAAAAAAAAAATTACCCTTTAAAAATATGAGAACAAACAGGGAAATATAAAATAGTTATGAAGATAGTGCATATTATTCATTGAAACTGTGCACAGAGCGTTCAGTACAGAGATCCACTATTACACTCAACCTCGGTCATTCTGCACTTATAACTAAACAAAACCTCATGAGTGAAGTAGTGATTTTGTATGTGACATACATGCTGTCACTTTGAATACATGTCAATCATCTTCCTCTACTTCCCCGGCTCTCCTGGCCTTCACCACCCCTCCACGTCTGCCAAGCTCTCCCATCATCTGGCTCTGGAGTCCCAGTTCCTCTACTTCCCTGGCTCTCCTGGCCTTCGCCACCCCTCCACGTCTGCCAAGCTCTCCCATCATCTGGCTCTGGGGTCTCAGTTCCTCTACTTCCCTGGCTCTCCTGGCCTTCGCCACCCTTCCACGTCTGCCAAGCTCTCCCATCATCTGGCTCTGGGGTCTCAGTTCCTCTACTTCCCTGGCTCTCCTGGCCTTCGCCACCCCTCCACGTCTGCCAAGCTCTCCCATCATCTGGCTCTGGGGTCTCAGTTCCTCTACTTCCCCAGCTCTCCTGGCCTTCGCCACCCCTCCACGTCTGCCAAGCTCTCCCATCATCTGGCTCTGGGGTCTCAGTTCCTCTACTTCCCTGGCTCTCCTGGCCTTCGCCACCCCTCCATGTCTGCCAAGCTCTCCATCATCTGGCTCTGGGGTCTCAGTTCCTCTACTTCCCAGGCTCTCCTGGCCTTTGCCACCCCTCCATGTCTGCCAAGCTCTCCATCATCTGGCTCTGGAGTCCCAGTTCCTCTACTTCCCTGGCTTTCTTGGCCTTCGCCACCCCTCCACGTCTGCCAAGCTCTCCCATCATCTGGCTCTGGGGTCCCAGTTCCTCTACTTCCCCGGCTCTTCTGGCCTTTGCCACCCTTCCAATCCTGCCAAAGCCATATCCTTGAACTCACCACCTGAAATCACTCAACTTCTGAAATTTAAAAGTCAGTTACCCGACTCTTTCACACAACCTCTTGGCACGTGGGTCTCTCAGTCAGAACATTCCCCTCGTGTTCTTAGACCTCACAGAAACAGCTAGTCCTCTCCTCTGCTTTTCTAATTTGCCAGTCGACTGCCCCCACCATCTTCTTGCCTTTTCTTCTATGAAGCCTAGACCATGGCCTATAGTTCCAGTACCTTTAATTCCTAAGTTTCATGGTCTACTGTTGCAGTCAGTTCTGCATCATTCACCTGTTCACCTTCTTTTCTCCTGACCAAACCAGGCTGCTGGCTTCCAGGGAAAACAATGGGTATGAGTGCCGCAGTGTGATGCCAAGTTTGTGGTCTTCCACCTCAACTGGGACTTCAAGGAAGCCAGGAGACCCTGCATTTCTCCAGTTAGCTGTCTCTCGTTCTCTGTAGGCACGATCTCAAACCTTCCTCATTCCTCACTTTCTGCTACGTCTCTCCCTCTCTCTCTGACTCTCGGCAAAAGATATTTGCCCTCTTTCCTAAAGAAAGCAGAAGCATCACACAGGAACTCTTCCAACTTTCTGTGCTCAAACCTGTGAGCCTGCTGCGGGCTCACTCACTGCTTACTCTGTTCTGTCTGATATAAAGGAGGTTGGGTCCTTCATTCTAATTCTGGCCCATTTCTCCACCAATAACATGGATCTCAGCCCCTCCCTCCCCCTGTGGGGCCTTATTTCTCCACTGTGCCCTCACTTACCTGTATTTTAAAAACATTCTAGGCTGGGCGCGGTGGCTCAAGCCTGTGATCCCAGCACTTTGGGAGGCTGAGATGGGTGGATCATGAGGTCGAGAGATTGAGACCATCCTGGTCAACATGGTGAAACCCCGTCTCTACTAAAGATACAAAAAATTAGCTGGGCATGGTGGTGCGTGCCTGTAATCCCAGCTACTCAGGAGGCTGAGGCAGAAGAATTGCCTGAACCCTGGAGGCGGAGGTTGCGGTGAGCCGAGATCGCGCCATTGCACTCCAGCCTGGGTAACAAGAGCGAAACTCCATCTCAAAAAAACAAACAAAAAAAACATTCTTCAGGAGGAATGTCAAGAACGACATCACTGATGAATAGTGATGCAAAAATCCTCAAGAAAATACTAGCAAACTGAATTCAACAGCGCATTAGAAAGGTCACTCATCATGACCAGGTGAGACTTATCGCTGGGATACAAGGATGGTTCAACATATGCAAATCAATTAAAGTGATACATATCATCAACAGAATGAAGAATAAAAACCACATGATCCTTTCAACTGACGCTGAAAAGGCATTTGATAAAGTTCAACGTCTACTTATGATAAAAACCCTCAAGACCAGGGTATTGAAGGAACACATCTCAACATAATAAAAGTCATATACGACAGACCCACGGCTAGTATCATGCTGAGTGGGGGAAAACTGAAAGCCTTTCCTCTTAGGTGTGGAACACGACAAAGATGCTCATTGTCACCACTGTTACCCAACATAGCACTGGAAGTCCTAGCTAGAGCAATCAGACAAAAGAAAGAAAGAAAGGGCATCAAATTGGAAAGAAGCAGCCACTAGCTAGAGCAATCAGACAAGAGAAAGAAAGAAAGGGCATCAAATTGGTAAGAAGCAGCCACTAGCTAGAGCAATCAGACAAGAGAAAGAAAGAAAGGGCATCAAATTGGAAAGAAGCAGCCACTAGCTAGAGCAATCAGACAAGAGAAAGAAAGAAAGGGCATCAAATTGGTAAGAAGCAGCCACTAGCTAGAGCAATCAGACAAGAGAAAGAAAGAAAGGGCATCAAATTGGAAAGAAGCAGCCACTAGCTAGAGCAATCAGACAAGAGAAAGAAAGAAAGGGCATCAAATTGGTAAGAAGCAGCCACTAGCTAGAGCAATCAGACAAGAGAAAGAAAGAAAGGGCATCAAATTGGAAAGAAGCAGCCACTAGCTAGAGCAATCAGACAAGAGAAAGAAAGAAAGGGCATCAAATTGGTAAGAAGCAGCCACTAGCTAGAGCAATCAGACAAGAGAAAGAAAGAAAGGGCATCAATTGGAAAGAAGCAGCCACTAGCTAGAGCAATCAGACAAGAGAAAGAAAGAAAGGGCATCAAATTGGTAAGAAGCAGCCACTAGCTAGAGCAATCAGACAAGAGAAAGAAAGAAAGGGCATCAAATTGGAAAGAAGCAGCCACTAGCTAGAGCAATCAGACAAGAGAAAGAAAGAAAGGGCATCAAATTGGAAAGAAGCAGCCACTAGCTAGAGCAATCAGACAAGAGAAAGAAAGAAAGGGCATCAAATTGGAAAGAAGCAGCCACTAGCTAGAGCAATCAGACAAGAGAAAGAAAGAAAGGGCATCAAATTGGTAAGAAGCAGCCACTAGCTAGAGCAATCAGACAAGAGAAAGAAAGAAAGGGCATCAAATTGGAAAGAAGCAGCCACTAGCTAGAGCAATCAGATAAGAGAAAGAAAGAAAGGGCATCAAATTGGAAAGAAGCAGCCACTAGCTAGAGCAATCAGACAAGAGAAAGAAAGAAAGGGCATCAAATTGGAAAGAAGCAGCCACTAGCTAGAGCAATCAGACAAGAGAAAGAAAGAAAGGGCATCAAATTGGAAAGAAGCAGCCAAATCACCCTTGTTTGCAGATGATTTTATATTTGGAGACACCCAAGGATGCCAACAAAAACTGTTAGAACTGATAAATTCAGTAACGTTTTAGGATCCAAAATCAATGTACAAAAATCAGTAGCATTTTTCTGTGCCAACAGTGAACAATCTGAAATGGAAATCAGGAAAGTAATCCCACTTACAGTAGCCACAGATAAAATAAGACACCTAGGAATTAACCAAATAAGTGAACGATTTCTACAGTAAAAACCGTAAAACACCGTAAGCAATTGAAGAGGAGACAAAAATTGAAGTATGTTCCATGTTCACAGCTCGGAAGAGTCAATATAGTTAAAATGTCCATACTACCCAAAGCAATCTGCAGATTCAATGCAATCCCTACCAAAATTCCAGTGACGTTCTTCACTGAAATAGAAAAAAAAAATCCAAAATTTATATGGAAGCACAAAAGACTCTAGATCCACACGTATTCTAAGAACAAACTGGAGGAATCACATGACCTGACTTCAGAATATACTAAAGTAACCAAAACAGCATGGTAGTGGCATAAAAACAGACACACAAACCAAGCAGAATAAAGAATCCGGAATCGAATCCATACTTCTGCAGCGAGCTCATTTTTGACAAATGTGCTGAAAATGTTCATTGAAGAAAGGGCGATCTTTTCCATAAATGGTGCTTGGGAAACTAGACATCCATATAGAGAAGAATGAAACCAAACCCCTATCTCTCTCCGTATATGGAAACAAAATCAAAATGGATTAAAAACTTAAATCTAAGACCTCGAACTGTGAAACTCCTACAAGAAAACTCTCTAGGATACTGGACTGGGCAAAGATTGCTTGAGTAATACCCCAAAAACACATGAAACCAAAGCAAGAATAGACAAATGGGATCACATCAAGTTACACAGCTTCTTCCCCAGAGCAAAGGAAACAAGCAGTGACGAGAGGAAACAGCCTACAGAGTGGATTTTCAAACCACCCATCTGACGAGGAATAACCAGAATATGTAAGGAGCTTAAACAACTTCATAGGAAAAAAATCAATAACCCAATTAAAAAATGGGCAAGAGATCTGAATAGACATTTCTTGAAAGAAGACATACAAATGGCAAACGGGTATATGAAAAGGTGCTCAGTATCAGTGATCCTCAGAGAAATACACATCAAAACTACGATGAAATATATCCAAAAGTCAGGCAGGAACAAACTCTGGCGGGGATGTGGAGAAAAGGAAATCCGTGTACACTGTTGGTGACGATGTAAATCAGCACAGTCATTACGGAGATCAATATGGAAGTCCCTCTAAAAACGAAAAGTAGTGCTACCATGCGGTCCAACAGTCCTCTTCCTACTCAGTATATCAAAGAGGCGTCTGCACTCCCATGTCTACTGCACTATTCACAATAGCCAAGACTTGGAAGCAACCTAAGTGTCCATCAACAAACAAATGGATTTAAAAACGTGGTACATACATACCACGGAGTAGTATCCAGCCACAAAAAGAACGAGATCCAGTCATTTGCAACAACGTGGATGGAACCAGAGGTCATTTTGCTAAGTGAAATAAGCCAGGCACGGAAAGACAAACTTCGCATGTTCTCACTTGCTTGTGGGAGCTAAAAATTAAAACAATTGAACTCACAGACATAGAGAATAGAAGGATGGTGACCAGGGGCTGGGAAGGGTAGTGGCAGGTTGGGGTGGAATGCAGGGATGGCTAATGTGCACACAGAGTAGTTGGGAAGGGTAAGTAAGACCCACTATTTGATAGCACAATGGGGTGGCTGTAGTCAGATTTGATTCTATGTTTTTAAATAACTCAGAGTATAACTGGACTATTTGTAACACAAAGGATAAATGTTTGAGGTGATGGATACCCCATTTACCCTCATGTACTCCCTACATAGATATACTTACTTTTTACCCAAAAAAAATTTAAAAGTTCAAACTTAAATATATGAGTAATGTAATAAATGGGATATTCTGACCATCTGCATCAGTTAAGCCTCCTTTTTTTTGAAACACAGTCTCACACTGTCACCCAGGCTATAGTGTAGTGGAGTAATATCAGCTCACTGCAATATCTGCCTCCTGGGTTCGAGCAATTCTCCCACTTCAGCCTCCAGACTGGCTGGGACTACAGGCGTGCACCACCATGCCCAGCTTTTTAAAAATATTTTTAGCAGAGACAGGGTTTTACCAGCTTGGCCAGGATGGTCTCCTTCTCCTGACCTCGTGATCCACCTGCCTCGGCTTCCCAAAGTGCTGAGATTACAGGTGTGAGCTGCCGCACCCCGCCAGTTAAGCCTCTTAATTATAAACAGGAGAAACCTGCTCTTGATGGCTTGAGGAGAAAGAGGATTTATTAAGGAAAAAATAATTATATTACACACTCTCCCTAAAGACAGAGAACCAGGCTTGGAAGCCAGGGAGGGAGCAACATGCCCAAATCATACGAGCAGCCCACTCCTGGAGAGCCTGTGCTCCGGCTGCAAAAGAGGCTTGGGAAAAAGTTTCTGGTTCCTACTTTGGGGAGGTAGAAAATTCCCAAACAAAAGAAGGGTGTTTAAAGGTGCTGCATAGACAAGAAGAATATTGACTGTCCACTGCAGTCCACCCCTTGGCTGTTTAACGCCTAACTGCACTCTTCTTCCTCACTTCAACCCATTTCCATTCAGCACAACGCAGCGATCCAGCACACAGACCAAATAAAATGCAGGATATTCTCCAAAGGGAGGCTGCGGATCCATAGAAGAAGGAGGTTCAGACTTCGTCTCGTCTTGATGTGCTGGAACCTGTGGAGCACTGGCGTGGTAAGCATGTCAACACAGCCTGGGTTAGAAAGTCAGGGAAAACCAGCTATGCCCATTATCACGTTATGTCTCTTATCTGCAAATTCACTGTTTCATGCCTTCCTGGAGCTGGAACCGCAGCTCACTTCCGTGTCGGATGCTGCTCATAGGGACATCGCTGGGGGCTGGAGGAGGGAGAGGGGACATGTTTCTTCCTGTCTGTGTGCTGTCCCCGTCAGTGTCTGCCCAGAAACTTCTTCACCCAGCAGCAGCATTTGGTTCCTGTCTGTAGTTACCCCCTCATTCCTAGAACGTGTCTTATCACACCTTCCCCCTGCTCAGTGACAACAGCCAGGTAGCACAGTCGCCTCCGAGGTTTGGCTTCCTCCTGCTCAGTGCCACTCCTCTAAGCTTCTCAATGTATTAATCATGACCTATTCGCTTGGTTCCTGCAGCCCCAGAGAGGCAAGGACTCTGATCCCTGCCACTGCAGGTGCTGTGTTATCTCCATGTTGCTTTTTGCTTTTTCAGTCTTCCAACACCAGTTCACACAGTTCTCTGTATTCCCCGGGCTGGACACAGCCAGCGTGGTGGTCCTTGTCACCGATGAGTGATTGTGACTTCACTCCTCCACCACCTACTTCCTTTGTCCTCAGCTGCTCAGAATTCTTCACTCAGTGGGAAGAATACAAATTTCCATTTCACAAAGATCTGAACCATAGGTGGCCACGCATACGTGAGCCTGCCGGGAACAGGGAAGGCATTTCCAAGTGTGGCCTCATGACCGGGTCAGAAACAGGGACTATAGTGCATCACTGTGATTACGTCTGTAAACTGGAGGGCAGAAGTGGGAAGACTAGTTGGGAGGCTTTTACGGTAACCCGGGGGAGGGAGAGTCATGGCCCAGACCACGGCAGCAACAAAGTGATGAAAGTGGGTGGATTCCAAACACACTTTGAAGTGAAGCCAACGAGTTATGCCGACGGATTAGATGGAGGGTGTAAAGGGCGGGGAGGAGCCGAGGACTGTTCCCAGGATTTGGGTCTGAGCTGGAGCTGCCATCAGCTGAGTTGGGGAGGGCACTAGGTAGAGGAAATTTGAGGGAAACTCATGAGTTGGTTTGGTTATGTTGAGACGGAGAGGCCTCCTAGCCATCCGGTGAAAACATCCCTACATCTCTGACTCTGGACCAGATCTCTTGCCCCCCCGCTAGAATGAGAAGGCCCTGGCGTCAGTCCTTTGGCTCTGGTTCAGTGTCTCAATGCTCAGCGCGCTGCCTGGGCCATGATCATTTCCGTAAATAGCTTCTGAATGAATGAATAAACGAATGAAAAAAACAAACAAACAACTTTTACCGTGTAGGCCGAAGTTTGTCTTATCCATGCCCACCCCCACCATTCTTTTCCACCGTTTTGTTCTGCACACTGTGACCCATGTTCATCGGAAACCTGTCTAGTTGCTTCACTAGTTGTCGACGAAATCTTTCTTCCTTGAAGTGGAGAAATCCCTCAGAGAGACCAGAGCCTTCCTGCCTCCTGTTACAAGCACGTGTCAGCCTGCATTCAGCTGGAGACTTGTTCAGACTAGAAGACAGGGCTTTGACCATGGTCTCGGGGTTGGGAGAGTCTGAGGGCACCGTATCATGCCTCCTCTTCTCTCCTTCCCCTTACATGGGTGTGTTTTTTTTTTGTGTGTTGTGGCTTCTTCTCATAGGAAACTTGAAGTAGACCCAGGAGAGTTTCCCTTGGAGTTTCTCTCTCTGCCCAAGTTCAAATCCCAGTACTTACAGAGTCCCAATTCAGTACTTCTGATAGGAAGCAAAAGTAGGGTTCATCCTCTCCCCCGTGTCCAGTATAGAACAGGAGGCATTCATCTGGACGGTTTCACCCTAATTAGGCCCAGTTAGGACTCCTGTGTCAGCTGCCTCTGCAGCGCACTGCCTGCCTCCCTGCCCCCTGACCTCTGGTGTCACGTCCTTCACGGAGACTTTCTTAGCTCCCAGTTTCGGTTTATGAGGTATTGCTATGTAGGGAGAAACACGGGAGGTGAAGGGGAAGGTGGGGTGTTGATCTGCTGTTAAACTTCTGTATTTTGTTTTTATGTCCAAAATACATGATTACCTGTACTGGATGGAACGTAGCATCTTTGCTTATTTGGAATTGTTTTTTTCTTTCTGTTTTTCTTCACTCAAATCTGAAAAGCATAAGGTGTTCACTAATTAGAGGTAACCATAGTTACCAAGTTGTCTTCAGAATACCCCTAAGAGTTCCTTTTTATTTTTTCAGTGCTTATTCTACAAAAAGCATTTCACTTCTCTGTCTTCTTTGTTCCCTTTTCATTTTCTTGGGGCGATTTTCCAAATCTGGGAGCCTTTTGGTAGCTCTGTTAAAAGTAAAACAATAAAATAAACGACCTACTCTTAGAAAACAGTTCCATGCCCCAAATCATCTGGTTTTACAATTTCAACTGACTGGGTGGCAAGAAGAAATAGATCAGAATCTTGCAGGTTTCAATGCGTATAGAGTCGTCCCCTATTATCTGCAATTTAGCTTTCTGTGATTTCAGTGACCCAGGGTCAACCGTGGTCCGAGGACATTGAAAGGAGAATCTGAGAAATAAAAAATTCATAAGTTTTAAACTGAGCAACGTTTTGAGTAGTGGGATAAAATCTTGTGCCCGCCCGCTCCGTCCTGCCTGGGAAACAGAGACCCATGTGTGTCCACTGAGACCCATGTGTGTCCACTGAGACCCATGTCTCAGTGCATGTAAAATGCAAAAAATCTGAGACCCTTGTGTGTATGCTGCCCACCCATTAGTTACTCAGGAGCTGTTGCTCTTATCAGCTCTGAAAACACAGGATCTCTAAGGCTCAGTGCCACCCGCAGTTTCTCACATCCACGGGGTGTCTTGGAATGCACCCCCATGGATGAGGGTGAAACACTGCACAGCTAAAACCCTCAACAGAGAGAAGCGGGCACCCTGAGGACTGTTCTGTAAAGTTTCCACTGGAGGGCGTTGTCGTCTTCTGTACGGGTGGAACTGACAGTTTTTCCAATTGTTGGTTACTGCATAGGAAAAGCTTCACTGACACCCAGGTTTCATTCGGTTGGAAAATCCCTGGAGATTTTCCAAAGCCAGAAGTGTCTTGGAAATCATATGTATGAAAGAATCCAAAACTAAGATAAAATAAAACACCCATTCTTAGAGAAGAGCCTGGTGCCTGAATTACTGGGTCTTTTTTTTTTTTTTTTTTTTTTTTTTCAGTCTTTCTCTATTTCCCGGCTGGGTGTAGTGGCAGGATCTCAGCTCACTGCAAGCTCCACCTCCTGGGTTCAAGCGATTCTCCTGCCTCAGCCTCCTGAGTAGCTGAGATTACAGGCACACGCCACCATGCCCAGTTAATTTTTTGTATTTTTAGTAGAGACGGGGTGTCATCATGTGGACCAGGATGGTCTCAATCTCCTGACCTCGTGATCCGCCTGCCTCGGCCTCCCAAAGTGCTGGGATTACGGGCATGAGCCACCGTGTCCAGCCGAATTACTGGGTCTTAACATTTCAGTACCTCTTGACATAATATTTCATCAAGATTCTAGAGTTCCCACAGAAATTTCCAGGCCCTGGCAAGCTGAGAAAAGGCAGGGGCAGGCCCTGAAGGCCGTGGCTGGTATCTTTCTCAAAGGTAGGTGGCAGGTGGACAGACACAGAAGTCTAGGTGGGCACAGCTGGACCTAATTACTCAGATGGGGCTAAGGTCTTGGGTGAATAGCAGGAGGGAAAAAGGGGGCCGGGTGTGGTGGCTCACACCTGTAATCCCAGCACTTTGGGAGGCCGAGGTGGGCGGATGATGAGGGCACGCAATTGAGACCATCCTGGCCAACGTGGTGAAACCCTGTCTCTACTAAAATGCAAAAAATTAGCCAGCCAGGTGGCACGCACCTGTAGTCCCAGCTACTCAGGAGGCTGAGGCAGGGGAATCACTTGAACCCAGGAGGCGGAGGTTGCAGTGAGCTGAGATCGCACCATCGCCTTCAGCCTGGGCGACAGAGGAAGACTCTGTCTCAAAAAAGAAAAAAAAAAAAACAGAGAGAGAGAGAGAGAGAGAAAGGAGGGGAGTGGACAGAAGATCAAAGGAAGGACCCCAAGAGGGGGCGAATCAGGGTAGAAGAGGCTTCAGCCAGGGCTTGGAGAGATGAACTTGGGCCAGAGCCTGGGGAGGCAGGAAAGAGCTGGCCACAGAATGACATAATGATCCAGGAGGCAAGCTGCGTGGCTGAGGCCCAGTGGTACCCGTGTGGTTACCTTTTGGAAATGGTTGGTTCAATCTTCCCCTACGCTGGGGCTGCAAATATCTCACAAATGTGTGAGCTGGCCTGTCTAGAGGGGCAGCCGAGTGTTGGCCTCCACGTAGTCATTATGCAGCTTTGAAGGCTCATCAATGCCAGATTTTCAGAAGAAGGAGGGATTTTACTGTGAAATTTCTACATTGAAAAGCATGGTGTTCTGATTCCAGGTAAGATGGAATAAGTGCTCCTCACCCATCCTTTCTGTTGGTCAAGTTTACAGCAGCTGTTTGAGGACAGTGAAAACAGGAAGGCATATCGGTGAGGAACACAGAATTCGAAGCACATCAAAGCAGTCGTGAGTATCACTTTCCCAGCTCCTGTGTCCCTTGGTTTGAACTTAGCAGAGCCAGAAGCTGGAAGTGGGCTCTGGGCTCAGACAGCTGCAGGAGAAGTTCTTCAGTTTTGGCCCAAGGAGGGAAAAGAGGAACTCCTAATGCCCAGAGAGAACACAACCATCCTCACCCTCTCTTCTTTTCTAAAAAATGTCTTCTCTTTCTCTGTTTCTCATGCCAGAGGACCTGGGCAAAGCCACACCTGCAGCGTCAGCAGTGACAGGACTGGCCGGAGCCCAGACTCAGGGCGGTAAACATACTCTTTGTTCAGAAGAACTGTGACCACATAGCGGGTGAGACTCACTTCCACTGATGTTTTTCTCTCTCTCTGTTCTCCTTTCGCTTGGACCTGAACGTGGGCTACAAACATAGACGTGTGTAGAACAGAGTGACCAGAACCCCAGCTTGGGGAGGAGGACCACGAAGGGGAGCCTTGGGGAACTGGGAGTACCGGGGAGATTGCAGAGAGGGCGGAGCTCAGGGAGGGGACTCCATACAGCTGTGTATGAATTCCAGGGCTCACTCCCAAGCCAACGTGTTTGGATCTGGTTCTAATGAACACCAAAGTCTGAGAACGGAAGTAATGGACAGGTCATCACCGCGTTCCCAGCCTGGCTTCTGGGTGGTGCACGCCTGAAAGGGAGACGAAAAGCAGTTTGAAAACCGAGTGGACGTTGACATCGCTGTGCTTGGCAGGTGAATTTGATCTGTAGACTGAACCTAACCATGTCCATCACCTGCTGAAACAAAATATCAACATTTTTCATGATATTTAAATGAGAACCGGAGTCTGACGATATAACATTCAAGTGGTCCAGGATAAAATAAAAAAATACTGAGCATGCAAAGAACCATCATAATTTAGGTCAGCTTCTCCTTTATCCCCCCACTGCGCATTGCGGGTTCTGTCATTCCCCAGCCGTTCCCGATCCCACCCCAGTTTCCTTTGGGAAAGACAATCCGCAGACACAAGTGGAGAGATTTCACAGGCGCTGGAATTAATGGGCAGAGGCTTTAAGGCAGCTATCAAGAAGTGCTCCAATGAGCAGTCGTAAACATTCTTGAAACAAACATTAATATAGAAAATCTCAGCAAAGAAATAGAAATTTCAGAACTTAGAAATGCGAGAACCAAATCAAGAAACTCATTGGTGGACTCATTAGCAGAATGGAAACAATGGAATAAAGAGTCAGTGAACTTAAATATAGATAAATATAAATTATCCCCTGTAGACCGCAGAGACAAGAAATAGAATGACCAAAAGAACAGAGCCCCTCTCAATATAAATTACCCCCTGTAGACCGCAGAGACAAGAAATGGAATGACAAAAAGAACAGAGCCCTCTCAATATAAATTATCCCCTGTAGACCGCAGAGACAAGAAATGGAATGACCAAAAGAACAGAGCCCCTCTCAATATAAATTACCCCCTGTAGACCGCAGAGACAAGAAATGGAATGACCAAAAGAACAGAGCCCTCTCAATATAAATTATCCCCTGTAGACCGCAGAGACAAAAAATAGAATGACCAAAAGAACAGAGCCCTCTCAATATAAATTACCCCCTGTAGACCGCAGAGACAAGAAATGGAATGACCAAAAGAACAGAGCCCTCTCACGTGCGCAACAACAGCGAAAGTTATACCATGCAGATCTCAGAAAGGAGGAAGACCGTGACGCTGAAGACGTTTAAATAATGTTCTTAAAATGTCCCGAGTTTGGTGAAATATATAAACTTACACATTCAAGACTTGAATAAACTCCAGACAGGATAATCACAAAGAAATCTACATCCAGACACACCATAATCAAACAACCGAAGGCTGAAGACAGAGGACCCGTCTAGAAAGCAGCCAGAGGAAAATGACTCAGTATCTGCAGAGGCACAAGGAATGACTGCAGATTTCTCACCAGAAACCATGGAGGCCAGAGGAAGTGAGACAGTATTTTACTTATGTATGTATGTCTTTGTTTTTTTAAGAGAGGGCCTCACTCTGTTGTGCAGACTGGAGCACAGTGGTGCGGCCACCACTCAGTACAGGCTCAAGTGATCCTCTCGCCTCAATACCCCGAGTAGCTGGGACTGCAGGCATGGGCACCACCGTACCTAGATCATTTGGGTATTTTTTGCAGAGACTGGGTTTCTCCATGTCGCCAGGCTGGTCCTGAACTCCTGAGCTCAAGCAATCCATTTGCCTCGGCTTCCCAGAATGCTGGGATTACAGCGTGAGCCACCAATCCAAGCCTGTGATATAGTATTTATAAAGTGTTGAAGAAAAGCGTAACTGTTAACTTAGAGTTCAAAACCCGGCAAAAACATCCTTTAGGGATGAAGGTGAAATAAAGACATTCTCAGCTGAAGGAAAACTAAAAGAATTCACAGACGCAAACCTAAAAGAACGGATACAGGTCTCCTGACAGAGGGCAGGCCCTGGTTCTGTCCCAGCAGCCAGACTGTGGCCCTTCGGTATTATCCCTGCCTTGCTGAGCCTCAAGGTTGCCGCCGGGGTAAAGAGTGGACTACCCTACCATTGTGACTCAATCTGCCATTGTCTATGCATAAGGCAAACGCAGAGATTTCAGAGATACAGATGGTGTTTCTGGAAACCTTTGAGCAGAAAAGGGACTTCCACTTTGAGGGGTGGCAGCCTAGTCACTTGGTTGGGGCAACTGGTCTCTTTGGCAATAACTGCTTATCAGAGAGGTTCCCATGGCATCCAGGCCCTGCAGGGTGCTGCTGAGACCCAGGGAGGTGAGAACAAAGTGGTAACCTTGTGGCCCAGGCTTCCAAATGAGGACAGAAGGCACCAGAAGACGCTCAACGCTGGTCCAAAGCCTGCAGGTGTGCACGGCAGATGGAATGCTCATTTCCGCCAGCAGAGGTGATATTTTCGGGGGGCTTCATGGATTTGGTGAGAGAGAATCGAGGAACTGGAGAGGGTGAACACTGTAGGTGGCCACACATAACCTCGGGGAGCAGCAAAATCATCTGAGGAGACTCGGGTTGTTTCCTTGGAAAGGAAGTGGCTGAAGAACCAATTCCGTGGCTGTTCTTACGACTCTGCGTCTTGCTGTAGACCAGCACAGCCTAGAAAACATGCGCTGCAGTTGTTAGAAGGACAGTCTACAAATATTACAAGAAATTTGGAGAAGAGAAAAGAAAAACCCCTGGGATCCTATAACCCTAGCAGGACTGTCACCGTCTCACATAATCCCATTCATCGGAAAATAAACAATATGATCAGAGGACCTTTTCACTTGACGTGGGTCACGATCATTTTCAATGTTTCTACATCGTCCTCACACTCATCACTTAAATACCTGCTTGATTAAATGGATGCACATCAACTGACTCAATGCACGTTAATTTCCTTAACAGCCCCTCACTGGGGGACACTTAGGCTGCTTCCACCTCTCTAACATTCTGAGTAAGTGCAATGGACCCCATCAATGCTCCTCTTTTTTCCTCTTTGAGATTCCCAAGCCTTTCTGGATTTTAATTGCAGCAAAAGAAATAGGGCTGGACCTGCATGTGTGTGAATGTGCAAGGTGGGTGTACTTTGGTGCATGCCACCGCTCTCCACGGATGCTGGGAACACGCCAGCCATCTCTGTGTGAGTGAGTGCTCTGTTTTCCAGTGTATGCCTACCTTGGGGGCACTTGGCCCTGTCACTGAGCCTGCTTTACTTCTCTTGTAAAGTAAATGTCTGATGAAACTGCCTCTAACACCAATCTGTTACCTGAGTAGCAGGGACCCTGACAGATTTTTCCCTTCCTGATTAATGAATGAATGAATGAATTAAGGGAATATTTGCTGAGTAACTACTATGTGCCAACCCTGTAGCAGGTGTTGGAAATATAGCAGTAAACGCAGCAGGCAAAACTCCCTAATCGAGCTGACAGAACATTGGTGTTCTGTATTCATTGGTGAGATGGAATCAATGAATAAATACATATACAGTGTAATTACAGGAGATGATAAGCATTTGAAGAAGAACAAAGCAGGGAAGGGAGAGGGGGTAATGGAGGAAATTTTTTTTTCTTTACAATATTTTTTCTTTTTTTTGAAATAATATCTCCATATGTTGGTTACCCAAGGTTGGGCTTGAACTTCGTGACTCAAGCAATCCTCCCACCTCAGTCTCCTGAGTAGCTGGGACCTTAGGCATGGGCCATTGTGCCCAGTTCAGAGAAGCCTTTTCAGAGGGGATGGTCAGGAGCTCCTCTTTGAGCAGGTAATTTTGGAGTTGAATGGGCTGAGAATCCAGCCATGCTTTAGGAGGGGACGGCAGTGCAGAGGCTCTGAGTGAGGAGTGAGTTCAGTGTTTCCAGGCAGTGAGGCTGGAGTGAAAGCAGTGAGGAGGGCGGTGATGAGGCGAAGGCAGGGAGGTGGGAGTGAGATGAGCTGTCGGGGCGGGGCGGGGGGGGGTCTGTCTGGCGTGGCCTGGGGAATGCTGTGGAGTCCAGGGCAGGTGCTCTCTCATCTGGGACCCCCGATCTAGATCAGAGCAGGAGGCAGCCACAAACTGATCATTTTAATATCTGGTGATAGATGTTTTCAGAACCTAGAACTCAGGGGAAATTAGTGAGGCAACGATTTTCTCTCTTTCTGCTTGACTTCTACCTTATTTAGTTTCAGGACTAGCAATAATTCGAAGGAGCTGGAAAAAAATATTCACAGTCCCCGGAAATCTAGCGACGCGATGAGGATTCTTTCCTTTGGCTCTTCAAACCGAAGTCAACAGAAAAAGGTGGGGGTGGGGGGGCGTGTTTTTTGTGGTTCTATCTTAAAAGAAAGAATAAACACACACTTTCTTCCATCCTCCTTTCCTTTTACCTGGTTTGGCTGAGCCTGAGAGCAAAGGTTCCATTTGGGTTCATTCCTTTCTTTGTGGGGCAGACGTCCTACAGCCTAGTTTTGGTGACGCAATCTTGGAAGAGTGAATCCTGTCCACCCACTGGCTGCTGGCCATGGGAATGTTAGCAATTGCGGGTCAGGGCAGGTCAGATCTCCTAAACAAAGGTCTGTAGGCATCAGCATACGCAGGGAGTACCAGGCAAATCTGTCCCTCATTCATTGTGTGATCTTGGGCAAGTTTATCTGTAAAACGGGAGTGGCTGGGTGCAGGGCTCACGCGTGTAATCCCAGCACTTTGGGAAGCCGAGGCTGGCGGATCGCCTAGGTCAGGAGTTGGAGACCAGCCTGACCAATGTGGTGAAACCCTGTCTCTAAAAAAAAAAAAATAGCCAGGCGTGGTGGCAGGGGCCTGCAATCCCAGCTACTCAGGAGGCTGAGGAAGGAGAATCACTTGAACCCAGGTGGCGGAGTTTGCAGTGAGCTGAGATCGTGCCACTGCACTCCAGCCTTGGGGACAGGATAGGGTGTGGGCTGAGCTAAAATCATAGCCATTGCTCTCTCCAGCTTTTAAATTCTGGTGGATCAACAAAAATGAAACTTCCGAGCACCCTTAATTGGCAGAGCTGAGGACGCAACAGCAGGAGTAGCTGTAGAGGGTGTGGCCTGGGTGGACTTCCTGCACTCCCAAGGGATTTCAGAACAACAGCTAGCAGGAAAAGTGGGGTCAGCGAGGGGAGGATGGACAGAGGGGGAAAAGACTGGGCATGAGCTTGCCTGGGATCACACAGCTGGGTGGAGGAGGAGGAGGGCATGGCTTTGTGGCTGTGTGAGTTCAGGCCTCTTTAAAGTGGGGTTAGGAGGGGCTGGCTTCTCTGTGTGAGTTCAGGCCTCTTTAAAGTGGGGTTAGGAGCTCTAAGTTCTTTCATAGAGAAGTTCCAGAGCCAGCAGCTTCCATTTTGGCACTGCCATTTCTGGGCAGCATGTGAACCTGCAAGCCACTTAACCCTCCTGAGCTCCTGTTTCCTCTTGGAGGAGTGGAATCATGATTCGCTCACGGGAATGGGACTGTTTCCTGGGCTGATGCCGGGGAGACTGTACAGCACACAAGGGGAGGCCGGGATCGTTGTTGCCTTTCCCTTTCCTCAGTTAGATAAAGCTGTGAAAGGCTTGGACACGGGCAAAGGGGATGACTGGGTGTCCTTTGAGTGGAGCGCTGGGCAGTCATCTGGTGGGGCTGGGGTCTGTCTTTGACTCGGTGATTTACAATCCCTGGAAAACTGAGAGAAATGCCAACAATTCCTGCTTATTAAGCATAAGTGCGGTGGCTCGTGCCTGTAATCCCAGCACTTTGCAAGGCCAAGGTGGGCGGGTCGCTTGAGCTCAGGAGTCTGAGACCAGCCTGAGCAACATGGCACAACCCCGTCTCTCTAAAAAGTACAAAAATTAGCTGGGAGTGGTGCACACACCTGAAGTTGCAGTGAGCTGTGATTGCGCCACTGTATTCTAGCCTGGGCAACAGAGCCGAGACCCTGCCTCAGGAAAACAAAACAAAACTTAAAGAAACATAAGTGAATTTTGTCCTCTAATGACACAACTGACTTGTATTGCGGATAACAGATCATTCCAGACGGTGTGTTTTCTCGACCTGCGGATGTGAACCTGTTTCCTCTCCGTTGGCATTCCTAGCTACCTGTACATGTCTCTCCTTCAGATTCTGCTGTGAAGTGCTTGTGGCATCTCACTGGTTCCTTTAGTAATTGGAGAGCTAAATGATACTTTGACATATTTTGTGTTGTATGAGTCATGACTTCACCTTTGAAAACGATATTTTAACGCCCACTTCCTTGATGATTCAGAAATCAGTAATTGAGATCAGACTTTCACCATCCATTCCCCACTGCGGATTCTATATTAAATTCCAAGCCCTTCATTCATCCCCCATCCCCAATAAAGAAACAGTACACACACACGCACAACACACACGCAAGGGCACATAACCCCCACAGGCCCATAAAACTAGTGATTTTTGTGAGGGGAGAGGCATCGGGGTATTTTGGTCTGAGTGGGGGAGGGACACCTGAGCTATGAGGCAGTCTTCGGTCTTGGAGAACAATTGCAGGGACCAAATGAGACCGTACCTCAGGAGGGACCAATACGGTGTTAGCATTTGGAGTAAGTTTTACACCAAATCCCAGCTCCAGCTCAAGTGAAAGGATTGTACTGACCACGTCTTCCTGGGGCTCCCTCCCAGTGTCCTATCCCCAACACTAAAAAGGGGGGCACCGAGCGCCAGCAGTAGGTAGTGCTGGGCTGGGTAAGGCTTTAGATTTGCCATATTGTTTTCAATGCCTTTCCCTTGGGGGCTGCCAGGTTCTGCTCCACTGGGCACCCAGGGCCTCTGCTGGACGAGGATGGGGGGTCTCGGAGGCCTCAGCAGGAGGCACAGGAAGGCTGCACTGTGGGTGGTGGGTACCGGATCATCCCTGGGTGTCGCTCCGGACCAGTTTCCCGCACTGATTCCTGCAGAGAACCCACAGGCAGATTGGCTTCTGTTCTGTGTAACCACCAGCGTCCCCGCAGCATTTTGGAGTCCCACCAACTCCAACACACAGCGGGACACAAGGAAAAGCAATTACAGCCTCTTCTCCGCAACCAGCAGCACCGATGTCACCTGGGAGCTTCAGGCTCCCACCCAGACTTGCTGAATCCGATGTGCAGTTTAACAGATTCCCCGAGGGTTGATTCCTGTGCACTCAGCTGGAGAAGTGCTGCGGCGACGAACGGCCTGCCAGCCTAGGAACGTACGGCCTCCCGTCTGAATCTCATTGGCACTGAAGTGAAACAGAGGTGAAGGGGCATATGGGTCAGCCACCTTCGCTCTTGAGAGACTGCTTTCTCGTCTATAAAGGAAGGATGATAACCTCTGTGCCACAGAGCCACGGGGGATCAAATGTATCCAAACCACTACCAGCTACTGCGTGTAACTTGTTTAAAGGCCAAGAGAACCTCAAGGGAGCCCTGGTGGGAGTAGGACTGGCAAACAAGATAGGGGGTCACTGTGGCCAGGCCTGGGGTCTGGAGCTGCCTAACGATGGCCCTTTCACTGTCTACCCGGCCTGCAGCAAAGTCACCTCCAGGACTGAGCTGCGTTTCCCAAGCCGTTTCTAGGGACATCTGCTACAGGGATTTGTCCTGATGTAGCATCTATCAGGCTTCCCTCCTTGCACGTTCTGAGGACCAAATGGAGCCCTTCACCCTCAGTAGACGCAGGGAAGGACAGGGCAGAAGGAAATCACTTTAATAGCGTAACAACATTTTCAGACCAGGAGTCACAGATGAAGAAAACATTTTGTCTTCCATTTGCACAATTCTGCTGAGGTGTGTGGCTGCACTGGACAATCTTACAGACACATTTTTCACATTGAGAGCTTAATAAATAGATACATACAATGTCAGACTCCACAGACAATGAGTTATGAGTGTGATCATTTTCTTATTCTGCCTCCTCTGGGTTGGGAGGGTGCTTCCCTTTGGGCTGACGGAGGCGGGGTCATCTAGGAGGGGTACTCATACTCCTCGGCACTGCGCCGGCCAAAATCCATCCAGCCCATGTAGTCCCGGTCACTTATCCTGTGACTGGGGTCCAGGTTCTGCAGGTTCTTAACGACGGACATTCGTCCAGAAGGAGCTGCAAGGGGCGGGGAGGAAGCAGACAGGGGCGTTACATTTAAGAGCATCTCTAGTCCAATTTGTGAAGGAGAGCAATGGAAAACGCCAGACACAATATAACAGACACCCACTTTCAAGGTCTCCGAGAGCTATCAAAGTAGTGGAATTGATGGACCAAAATCTGAAGGAGGAGAAGGACCTGTGTCTGTGTAACTGCAGGGAGGACACTGTTTACAAGTTAGGGGTGTGCTTTGCGTTCTGCAAAGAATTTAGATGGACTCACTTTCTCTAGCCTTGCAGGCTAGGGACTTGCCTAGATCTTCCTGAGTCTCCCTGCCTTTTCTTCCATTTTGCGGGTGGGTGTTTTCCTCCTATAGATGGCCTCCGCTGAAACCAAGCAAAGATTTCCCAGTACTTATGTTCCTAAATTCACCCCTGAATGTCCATCAGCACACCTGACTCGTGGAGACCTCTTGTTACTAAGGAGCACAATTAACAACAGACGTTGGAATGGTTAAAATAAAATCGTTGGTGGGAGTGTACTAGTTCAACCATTGTGGAAGACAGTATTGCAATTCCTCAAGGACCTAGAACCAGAAATCCCATTTGACCCAGCAATCCCATTACTGGGTACATACCCAGAGGAGTATAAATCATCCTGCTATAAAGACACCTGTGCAAGCATATTTATTGCAGCACTGCTCACAATAGCAAAGACTTGGAACCAACCCAAATGCCCATCGATGATAGACTAGATGAAGAAAATGTGGCACATATACACCATGGAATACTATGCGGCCACAAAAAAGGATGAGTTCATGTCCTTTGCAGGGACATGGATGAAGCTGGAAACATTCTCAGCAAACACAGGAATAGAAAACCAAACACTGCATGTTCTCACTCATAAGCGGGAGCTGAACCATGAGAACACACAGACACAGGGAGGGGAACATCACACACTAGGGCCTGTTGGGGAGTGGGGGACTAGGGGAGGAATAGCATTAGGAGAAATACCTAATGTAGATGATGGGTTGATGGGTGCAGCAAACCACTATGGCACATGTGTACCTAAGTAACAAACCTACACGTTCTGCACCTGTATCCCAGACCTTAAAGTGTAATAATAAATAAAAAATAGGCTGGGTGCACTGGCTCAAGCCTGTACTCACAGCACTTTGGGAGGCCGAGGCAGGTGAATCACGAGGTCAGGAGTTCAAGACCAGTCTCGCCAAGACAATGAAACCCTGTCTCTTCTAAAAATTCAAAAATTAGCCAGGCCCAGTGGAACCCACCTGTAATCCCAGCTACTCAAGAGGCTGAGGCAGAGAATTGCTTGAACTCGGAAGGCAGAGGTGGCAGTGAGCTGAGATTGCACCACTGCACTCCAGCCTGGGTGACAGAGCAAGACTCTGTGTCAAAATAAATAAATAAAATAAAATAAAGTGCCTTCGCTCTATAAATACTCTTTAAAAATATGAATTTGAAAGTTTTATTCAGAAAGTCTTTTGTCATTTATCAATAAGTACTTTGAAAAGATGATTGTTTTATTTTTAATGATAAATCAATATCATTTTTAAATGATATTCAGAAAAAGACTGTCAGATGAAAACCTTGGCAGCGCAGTAATAAAGAAGGGCAGGAGGGAGGTGATTTAAATCAGCAATTTTGACCAAAATACAGTAACTGAACCTGAATTGGGCCCTTTAGAAGTTAAGTCTTCAGGAGCAGTGTGACCCTTTTGTAAGCTCACACTGAGTGAGCAGGGACATGTAGAGGCAGTTTATTTGGAGGCATGAGACGGTCCTAGCTCAGAGTTCACAGACAGTAGCCTCCTGGGGTGGCATCAGCAGAGCACCTTCTGTGCAAGCTCAGGCTTAGGAGAGGCCCTGCAGAACCTCAGTGCACAAAGCCCAGGCCAATTCAAGGGCAGAGGAGTGGAGGCCCATTCAAGGGCTCCCATTGTGTCCCCACCTCCTGTGACACTGGCCTGTGTCCCTTCTGCATGAGGCTGCCCTTGCCAGCTCTTGCCCACAGGCTGAGTGGAGTGAGACTGTGGCTTATTTATTCATAAATAAAAATGCAAAGGCAGTTAACCTGGGTAATAAAACTAAGCAAATTGAATTTAAAACAGAAACAATGCAGGGAGATGTCCCCATCCTGCCTCTCCCCAACCCCAACGCTTTCCAGTTTTGGAACCAAGTGTCAAGTCAGCACATTCCAGGCCTTTCTGCAGATGCCCTCAGCCTACGTAGAAGAAAACCAGCCCTGCTATTTAATTGTTCACCATTCAGGTGAAATATTAGTCCCTGAATTCAGCAAAACCTACAGACCCAGTTACCTGTCCACAGTCACATGGAAATATGACCTGTCCTCCCGCCTGCTGTGTGAGCCTGGGCACGACCCAGATTTCGATCTAGTGGAAGCAAAGTGACAGCAGCAATGCCAGCAAGCAGCCTCAGTTAACGGTGGGGGCACCGAGTTAGGCCATGGAAGTTGTATTTATCTTGTACCCCGACTTCCCCGTTCCACATACAGTTCTGTGTATTTACCAGGGTCCTCACTCACTTTCCCAGTGCTGACATAGAGTAGGGGTTTGCATCTGATGTATGGAAGGGATCAAAGCCTGATCCTCTGGGCCACAAGACATGAGCGGGCCTCCCTCTGAATCACACAAAGAATTGCAAGAAGCTTAGGGGAATGCTAGCCTCAGGACGGGACTGTCTGCAGGCCACTGGGCTAGCGAGACGCTGAATCACCTCATTCCCGGAGAAACGCTTTGGTGCTGAGAAAACAGTGACTTGCTCAGCTCTTGCTACAACTGAAGGGCTTAGCTCTTTTACACTTTAAAAGGTGGGATAGGCAGCACAGAGGGCTTCCAGGCCCTCCTGGGGGGAGCAGGACTGGGTAGAGTCTCAGCCCTGCTGTTGCATAGATGTGCAACCACGTGTAGGTTACCCAGGCTTCTATAGGCCCAGCTTCCACGCTGGCAAAATGGCTACAGTATACTCACTGTGCAGGACTGCTGTACTGTGAGAGGCAGTGTCAATGCAGCACTGAAGCTCTGCTGGGCACAGGGCAGGTGTAACTCAATGCCTCTAGGTGGCTTTACCCACTGCCCTCCAATAGAATTGCTTCTTCTTGGGCTATTGAAAGCACTGCAGACATTTCCTAATGATAAACTCTTAAGCACTGCTCAAAGAATGTAATCTGGTTTAGAACTTTTAAGCCTAATACATTCATAGTGGAGCAAAAATCTGATATGATTTCAAAATATGTAAAATACTCAAAGAAACTGTGCAGTATCTATATGTGTAAGGATTTATTCCCAGCTCGTGTTTGTCACGTCAAAGAGTCTGGTCGTTTTCAGCTAGCATCGATCCTGGGTGTTGGCATCTAAACTTCCAAGTGATTGCTGTTCCCTCCCGGCTTTGCTCGGTACGATCCACTGAGAAGAGGGACTAGAAAGAACTTTCCGGCTAAGATTTATCTCTAAGAGCCATCGTCTAGTGTTGGTTCTAGAAAATAATTTGGTAATAAGTTTTTTTTGACTAGAACAATTTTGGAACCAAGAGTCAATTTGACACATTTCAGGCCTTTTTGCAGATATCCTCAGCCTATGTAGAAGAAAAACAGGTCTTTCCTAAATTGGGCGAGGGAAGTTCCAGACCCACAGATCGATGAAAAGCCCAGGACATTTCAGACTGTTCTGGCGGAAATTCAGCCCGTGTCTGGGGACAGGTACTAAATTATTTTCAGGCAGAGGAGAGCAGAAGCCCAGAAGCTTCCAGACCTTCTCCACCTGATTACTATTCCCATCTTTTTCAACTTCATTAGCAGGAAAGCAAAACAGAAGGTGGTAGCCAGGGCCATTTCCCAAAGATAGGAAGAAACACAACCAATCATTGATTTGTTCTTTCCTCCCGAAGCCCTTTGGTCAAAGAGTTCCAGTCTTCCCTTCATGTGAATCCACAGAACTCTGCAGAGCCAAGCTCTTCATCTTATCCCTCTCTGGCCAAATCCAGGCCCTGGCACACAAGATGGGTAAGAGAGCTTCATGGAAAAGGCGACACACCTCCCACACCCCTTCCAGCAATGTTTGCTGAATTCTTTTTTTTTTTTTTTTTTTAAGATGGAGTTTCGCTCTAGTTGCCCAGGCTGGAGTGTAGTGGCGCAATTTCAGCTCACTGCAACCTCCACCTCCTGGGTTCAAGCGATTCTCCTGCCTCAGCCTCCCACATAGCTGGGAGTACAAGCATGTGCCACCATGCCCAGCTAATTTTGTATTTTTAGTAGAGATGGAGTTTCACCATTTTGGTCAGGCTGGTCTTGAACTCCTGACCTCAGGTGATTCACCCGCCTCAGCCTCCCAAAGTGCTGGGATGACGGCTGTGAGCCACTGTGCCTGGCCTGCTGAATTCTTCTAATTCCGGCTGTGTTTGTAGTGTTCAGCACACTGTCCCACAGCCAGTGTCCATTGTTACTGTCACTGGAGATAAAGTTGGAGGAAAGAGCTGCCCCAATCCAAAGCATGATCCCCATGGGTCCCAAGAGGGGCTCCCTCGGAATCACACGAAGAATTGCGGGAAGCTTAGGAGAAAGCTCTCCTCAGGTCAGGGCTGCCTGCGTGCCACTCAGCTAGTGAAGTGCTGAATTCCTGGAGAAAGGCTTTGGGGCTGAGAAAACCGACTTGTTCCGCTCTTGCCACAACTGAGACCACTGTAACACCAAAGGAAAAACAAACGCCGCCCTTGCTGGGTCATCATTTCTAAGTCATTGCAAGGAGAACAGAAAACTGCTGCTGGTTCTTTCCTTCTGTGACATGCTTTGGTGGAAATGGACACATTGGCATTGCTGTTTAAAACGGTTGTAGCCAGACCTCAGGCATTCTCAGCACTGACCCCTTCCTGCTAGAGGATTTCCAAGGGTTGGTATACTGGGTGGCTCCCAGGTCCTTTGCGTTTTCAGTAGAGGGCTTTTGGTGTATCTGGGAACGCTTTCCTCAGGTTCAATTATTATCTTTTACTGGTTTGGTAAAATGGTGTTGAACTTAATAAGCAACACTGTGCTAAAAATTAGTTCAAAGAAAGCTTTTTAGGAAGGCTCCCCTTACTTATAAATGAAGTCCTCCGTACCCCTTCTCAGATTGCTACAAAGGACGGCCAGAAACCACGTTGCTTGGTTCCTACCGAGAGAGGTTACCTCCATCGGGCCGGCCCTGGAGAAGAGGGTCTGCATGGAGCCTGGGAACCAGGGCAGAGGTGAGGGATGGGGAGGCGCATTCTTACCCTTCCGGGCCTGCTGGATGTATCTTGCCAGCAGCGCGCCCAGGTGCGCTCGGGACTCGCCGTCCGTTCTCTGCACGGCCCTTAGCTGCCTTCGGGGCGCCTCCTCTGCCCTCTGCAGCCCGGAGCCGGCCGGTTCTCCGGGAGGCACCGGCTGCGTCAGGGCGCCGGCAGCCAGGACCGCCATCAGCACGCACAGGCCCACTCCGCGGTTCATGGCTGCAGGGAGCAAAGGAGGAGGGGGCGTTAACGGAGGGGCTGGGCGTCCGAGAGCTCCTGCGGCTGCCGGGCACCCAGAAGCCGGCTCAGGACAAACACAGGCAGGCGCTCCGGACCCGCCAGGCCGCTGCAAGCACGCGGGCGCCAAACGCGGACCCCAGCCGTAGCGCGCGCCCGGGCGCACCTGGCTGGTCTTTGGGAACTCCGCATCCAGAGACCCTGTTTTCTGCCGGGTTCAGCAGAAGGAATGTTTTCTGATTTTCTAAAGTTTGAGGAAGTGTTTGTAGAGTGCCTCTAGCTGAAAGACGAAAAATAAAACCCCAAGAGATTAAAAATAGTGTGAAACAAATATCCTAAAGGGAAGACTCCGTGGGAGAAATGAGGACACCGGCTAAAGGAAGCGTCTTTCCAGATGGCGAACAAGCTTTCAGCGTGGAAATACAGCAAGTGGTGAGAAAGAGCAGCACAGTTTAAAATGTAGGAGCAGGAAATAAAACCCGTATTTATAAAGTGTCCTCAAAGTGTACGTGGAAAATGGCAGTAAACCACTAAGCAAAACATCGGCAGGTTTTAAAATCACAAGGGTGTGCCCAGCATTCAGGCTTCCAAAGCCCCGCTGCATTTTCGATTGCTGGCGGAGAAAACACCCGCAAGTTTACATCCTGAAAGCCCCGAAATTTTCTGCAGTATTTAGAAAATGAATTTAAGTCTTAAAACCCTCTGATGTTTTACTGGAAAAGATTGCAAAGTCCCCTGCACCGCTGTGTTAACAGACGGCAAGTATCAATCTGCGTGCGAATCCCAGCAAATGGACAGTTCGTCCCTTGCTTGCAAAAGGTCGATGCGGGAGCGTGAAAGGCTCTGAAGCAGCTCTACCCACCCAGACCTCACTTTTAGATCTAGAGCCCTGATTTCTGACTTTAAGAAATGTCTCTGGAGCTCTCGGAGGGAAGACGCAGGAAACAGAAAAGCCAAATGGAAATGGGCACACAGCTGAAGCAGCATCCTTCACAGACACAGGACGCTGGGCGCCCCCGCCGACGAACCGAGAGACCTACCTTCTGGATCAGGGCGCAGCTGGCCTGGCGTTTCCCCCCGGAGCAGCCCGGCCGCCGAGCCAAGTTCAGGGCAAACGGGCGGACGCTGCCTCTTAAATAGCCCCGCCAGGCGAGGGCGGCCAGTCCCGCGTCTCCCAGCGCTGACGCAGACGGGCGGCCACACGTGCGCAGAGGCGGCGGCTGGAGGTGGCTCGGGGGGAGGGGAGACGGTCCAGTGGGGTGCGGTTAACCCCTCCCGGGCGGGGCGCCCTGTGTCCGCGCCCCTCTCGGTCCGAGGAGCTTCGCCCCAACCCTTCCCTGTCCCCGCCCCCCTGCGCGTTCCAGGGCGGGGCTCTCGGAGGTGGGAATCTGGAGTCTGGCATCTCCTCCGGGATGGAGAAGCAGCCGCGAGTTTGGTTGGCTTTGGGGACCGGAGGGGCCAGAAAGGAGACCTGGGGGCGGGAGGGGGCGGACCTGGGGCCGGGCTGAGAGTTCGGATGCCGCGATTCCGAGAGGGAGAGGGCGGCCCCCACCCCGGAGCGTCCGAGGCGGGGACTTCACACCTGTGTGCGCTCCTTCGCGGGAGAGAGGAGGCCTGGGGTCGTCACCTTCTTCTTAGCCCGGTGAAAAGCCCTCGCAGTTCTCCAGGCTCCCCAGGGCCACTGATCCGGGTCAGTGACAGGGCTCCGGCCCAGCTGGCTGTGGCGTCTGGGGCTTCTCTTTCTTTACCCAGCTGTAAAACGGGGGTGACAGCATCTGGCTCTGCTCAGAGGAATCCGGTTGGGGAAGAAATGTGTTTCCTTCCCGGGCGAGGGTCCTGGGAGCTGGCCCTCCGCACGCCCGCGAGGTCGGGGAGACCACGGCATCCCCGTCCCGGCTTCCTGAGGCCCCACAAGCTCACACCCTGGCCAGGACCCCCAGAACTGAGCTGAGCAACCTGCAGATGAGGCCCTCGCCGCTCGTCGCTCGCCCGCCTGGTGGAGGGAAGGGAGGCCCCGAGGCTGCCGTGCGCCCTTCCCTTTCTCCCGGCTCCGGAGCGCCTCTGTTGTCGACACCCTGAGGTCCTTTGAGTTCTAGTCGGCTTGCCGGTGCTGGAGTTTGCCGCGTCCCTGCAAAGGCACTGCCAACCCCATTGCACAGATTGCAAACCGAGGCGCCAGGACAAGCAGCGCCTTGGCAAGGAAGGCTCCACCACGCGCCCCTCGCCCGCCCTCTCCATGTGCCCAGGCCGCCCAGCCTGGGACCTGGAGATCGCCAGGCATCGCTGAACATTGGAACCTCCGCTCTGTCCTTGTCTTTCCCCCATCGTCTTAGATGCAAGGAGAAAGATTTAGAGGCGCTTCTTTTAAAATAGGAATCCCTATTCTGCCTTGGAATTCCCTCTGGAATGGGGAACTGTGGGACTGTGGCAACGCTAGTGTGGGGGTCCAGTGGGCAAGGGGAGGGGGAGATGTGGCCCGGAGACGCCTCCGGTTGCTGCTCCACTTTCTAACCCTGAGATGCAGCTGCCTTTCTGCAACCTATGGGCAACATGTTTGAAAGAGCTGATTAAATGCTCCCTGTGGTTTCCCCACGAACATGCTAAGGTTTGTGTAGATCAGCTGGAAAACTAGTCTTATTTATGATTGTGGCAAGACTTATCTGGAAACATAATCTTATTACCGAAATACTCCCAGAGCTTCTAATTCAGTAGGTCTGAGGAAGGGCCCAAAAATCCGGTTTTTTTTTTTTCTTTCTTTCTTTCTTTTTTTTGAGACAGAGTCTCACTCTGTTGCCCAGGCTGGAGTACAGTGGCGTAATCTTGGCTCATTGCAATCTCTGCCTCCTGGATTCAAGCAATTCTCCTGCCTTAGCCTCCCCAGCAGCTGGAATTACAGGCCTACACTGCCATGCCCAGCTAATTTTTACATTTTTAGTACAGATGGGGTTTCACCATGTTGGTGAGGTTGGTCTCGAACTTCTGACTTCAGGTGATCCATATGCCTTGGCCTCCCAAAGTGCTGGGATTACAAGTGTGAGCCTCTGTACCCCGCCAAAAACCCACATTTCTGACAAGTTCCCTGGCCACATTGAAGACGCTGGTCCACCAAGCACACTTTGAGACCATTTCTACAGAGCTTCCCTGCCTCATGCCATTTACTCGACTCCTGGCCCTTGGTTCATTTAATTCGTGTTTATTCAACACTTACTTTGTGCCAGGCCCCCAGCTATTCAGTATGAACAAGAGCTGACAATATAACAGGGGAGCTGAAGAAAAAAGTGGACAAACACCTCCCCATGATTCTGATATTTAGGGACTACGGAGTGGAGATGGTAGGAGGTAATCCTGGGGAAATGTGTTTGTGAGGGGGCTGCTAGATGGCCGTATGGAAGCTGCCCCAAGAGCAGGGGAACTGGAAGGGGAGGGCTGGTTAGGAGGACCTCAGGGCTGGGCAAGCAGGACCAAGCAAGGTAGACTGATGTTTAGGATGATGGGCCATGATGAAACCTATTCATTATTAGGAAGCATGATAAATATTATGCAAGTAGTAAGTGTTCATCAGAGAACATTCAGAAGACAAAAGCAGAGAAAAGAAGAAAGATTCCAGCCTCCCAGGGAATACGCTCTTGCTGCTCAGGAAACTGGTAGAGGGAACGGGACTTGGTGACTGAGGCTGACCTTGAGTTTCCAGGCTGAGACACAAGGGTGGGTGGTGGAGTATTACCCAAGACAGGGATTCAGGAGGAAAAGCAGGATTGGAGTGTGGCCATGGAACGGGTAATGAGCCCAGGACGGGATTGGTTGCTCGTCTGCGCACTGACAGTCCAGGAGGAGGTTGGGAGCTTTTGTGTTGAGCAGCAGGACACGGGAGGGGTGGGCCCAGAGTCTGGCATGTGGGTGGTGGCTGCCAGCCTGGGAGTTAGAGGGAGAGTCAAGGAAGGCAGCTGGCAATGGGTGGCAGGCTGCCTCTAGACAGACCCCTGAGGAGTGACAGTGTGAAGGAGTGGGTGGAGGAAAAGGAGCTGGTACAAAACCAGACACGTGGGCCAAGAGGCCCCCTTGGAAACGCCAGTGCAGAGCCCAGGTGACAAGAACCATCAGAAGCTGAAGAGCTTGCACAGTGGGCCTTTCTCATTCACAGTGGAGTTGTAGCTGCTTGCCTCTCAGGTTTGGAAATGCCGAGCAGGAATGTGTGATAGAAGAGCTGCTAGGAAAATGAAAAGGCATAAGGGATCTGAACTCCTTGGCTGTAGAAATGCCTTTCCCTTCGTACAGGGGCAGCGGGTACTAATTATTCTATCGTCCTTAAGCAAGTTGGGCCCGGAGCCGACACTATTCCTGTAATCCAGGTGCATATCTGCATTAGAGATAATCCACTTGTTCACTGAATAAAATGGGCTCGATGCGTCCTGAGGCAGACCACTTCCGTGCTCTTCAGCACAGCTCCACGCTCTGCTTCTGGCTCCAGCTGCAGCCAGGCCGGACAGTTTTCAGCAGGCAGCACTCCCACTTCAGGCTTCCAAAGCATCCTTCTCTGCTTGGCTCCTTCAAAGTTCAGCTCCTGCAGAGGTTCAGCCTGGAAGTGTGGGTGTAACTCCGCAGAAGACAATCTTCAGTCAGTGGGGAATGGGAACCCCAGTCTCTCTGCATGAACCATTCTGGAAGCTTCTAAGAACTTCTCAAATTTCCTTTGCCTGTAGTGGCGAACTTGATAACAGCTCTCTCTCTCTCTCTCTCTCTCTCTCTCTCTCTCTCGACAGGGTCTCACTCTGTCATCCAGACTGGTGTGCAGTGGCACAAACGCAACCTCCTGGCTTAAACAACCTTCACACCTGGGCCTCCCTAGCAGCTGGGAACACAGGTGCACGCCATCATGCTCTGCTAATATTTTGGGGTCTTTTTGTAGAGATAGGGCCTCACATGGTGCCCAGGCTGATCTCAAATTCCTAGGCTCAAGTGATCCTCCCTCCTCCATCTCCCGAAGTGTTGGGATTACCCGTGCGAGCCACCGAGCCCCAGCTGATGACATCTCTTTAGTTGGTCTTTCTTCCTTCTTCATCTTATTTCTCATATCTTCCTCCTCTTCCAAATAAATGACATGTCCTCAAGTCCGTACACTTCCAGTCAAATCCTACCAAAGATGCCAGCCGTCTTTCAGGAACTGCGGGGATCCAAAGGTGGGCAAGAGCCAAGTCCCTGTGGTTATGCTGCTTCCATTCCAGTGGAGGAGACAGACAATGTAAAAACACAGGGCAGGTATGGACAGTGACGGATGGGCACACATGTTTTCAAGAAAAGCAGAGTTGGGGGAGGCTCTGGGGAGGACCGGGCAGGGACCCCAAATGAACCGACACAAAGCACTGCTGGAGGACACCCCATTAGGCTCTCTGCTGTGTAGATCTTGCTGTTATGTACGTTATGGAGAAATGATTTTGCTTTTCAGTCCAAATAGAGAAAAAGGAAGTTGTATGGGAGCTCAGGCTGTTTGGAGGTTGTTTTGTATTTCATCCAGTGTGAGATGGTAATTAACTTTTCTTCCAAGTCGATCCTCTTGTCTCAGAAGAGAAATGGAAAAGGCAGTGCCCTTTCGTTCTCCCACCACCACGCACCGTCTGCCTTCATGGAGTGAGATGCACCAGCTGGTTCCTGCCGTTATCCCAAGAACGGAGAGTGGAGCGCACCATATCCAGAAGCCGCATTTGAAAGAGAGGAAACCTGTGACTGACTGTTCACTGCTCTGGAGTCTAGACATCCCCTTCTGATTGCGGTGAAATTGATTTAAGTGAGATCTTGTTCAGAGTTGTGGAGGTATCCCCTAATATCAATCCCTGAAACACACATATTTTCAAGACATGACTTTTTAGTCATGAGACCGATCTCAAAGACATATGTCCATTTTGTATTTGTAGAAAACTTAGTGGAATTTCCAGGGACATGCGAGAGCCTCCTGATTTATTATTTATGGAATTTAAGCTTGTTACAAGCAACCCCCATTTACCAGAGGGCAGGAGGCTATTTGCTGTGATGAGAAATGTGATGCTTTGTTTTGGGGGTCTTTTTTTTCTCCGGAACATGTATTAAACATGCTGATATTTGTCCTGGAATATTTTAAATGTTCACATTGCCAGTATCATCTGCCAGTATCTGGAATTATTTGCCTGTAAAGAGGGAGGTAGCTATTGTCATTGCGAAGTGTTTCCTTTTCCTAATGATGAATTTCTTCAGAATATCTTGTCGCAGTTTGTGTTTCTACAAAAGCAGAGCCTGAGACAGCACCTGGGTGCAGGTAATGTATTTGGGAGTGATTCCAAGGAAGCAGGACTGGAGAAGCAGGAGGGAAGACTGAAGTAATGAGTAGAGTGGGTGGCTGCTGTGGACCGAGTCCCCTGAGGACTCTGAGATACCTCTTGGACCATGCCTCATAGCCAGCCTACCTGAGGCCAGAGGGAGAGCTGGGAGCACCAACTCCCATTTCCCATTAGTTGAGGGCTGTTCTAGCAGGTGTTATCTTCCCCTCACTTCCAAAGAGGCCTGCCTGCTCCTGGAGAGCCAGAGAAAGCCCTCGGGTAGAGGAGAGAGAAGCAGATGGCTGAGGTGGGAATGGCTGCAGGAGAGGAAGCATGGAGGGGACATCAATAGTGACTGTGTTACTGTCACCTTAGGGTGCTGTAACAAATACTGTGGACTGGTGCCTTAAACAATGGACATTTATTTTTCACAGTTCTGAAGACTGGGACATTTGACATTAGGGTGCCAGAATGGTAGGGTTCTGGTAAGGGCTCTTTTCCTGGCTTACAGATGGACTGCTTGCTGTATCCTTGCGTGGCAGATAGAGGGAGGTTGGGGGGGGAGAGGTGGGGAGGGGGGGAGAGAAAGGGGGTAAAGGGAGACAGAGAGAGAGAGGAAGGGTGCTAGCTCTCGGTGTCTCTTCTTACAAAGGCATTAATCCCATCGCGAGGGTCCCCCCTCATCTGACCACATCTGCCCCTAATTGCCATCACCTTCCAAAGTGTCCACCTCCTAATGCCATCACATTGGGGCTTAGAGCTTGTTCAAGAAAACCAAATCTCAGGAAGTCACAGGACCCCTAAGCTCATTATGTCAAGGGGAGAGGGAAGCCCAGAGACGGAGCCGTACAACACCCACTTTCTTTTTCCTGAAACAAACAGCTACAGAGAAGCAGATGGTCGAGGTGGGAATAGCTGTGGGGAGGGAACATAAAGGAGACACTAACAGTGACTGTGTCACTGTCAACTGAGGGTGAGGTGACAAAACACCACAGACTGCGTGGCTTAAAAGACAGACACAACCCTGTTTTCACAGCTTTGTACATAAGCCAAGTTCCCACAACCATGAAAGACCTTCCACCTCTCTGGATGGCCACCCTCACAAATTGCTCACAAGGAAACTCCTTGCAGGCCTTAAATCTTTCAAAATACATATCCCCCCTCCAAGAGACATATCCCCTCTCCGAGATACATATCCCCCCTCCAAGAGACATATCCCCGCTCCAAGATACATATCCCCCCTCCAAGATACATATCCCCCCTCCAAGAGACATATCCCCCCTCCAAGAGACATATCCCTGCTCTGAGATACATATCCTCCCTTCAAGATACATATCCCCCCTTTGAGATACATATTCCCCCTCCAAGATACATATTCCCCCTCCAAGATACATATCCCCCCTCCAAGATACATATCCCTCCTCCAAGATACATATCCCCCCCCTTCGAGATACATACCCCCCGCTTCGAGATATATATCCCTCCTTCGAGATACATATCCCTCCTTCGAGATACATATCCTCCCTTCAAGATACATAGCCCCCCTTCAAGATACATAGCCACCCATAAAACAAGCACATATCAATTGTGACTTTAGGTCTGTAAGCCAAGTTTAACTCCTAAAACTGAGTTCTTTTCAATCTCATTCTGACAATGTCATTTACAAGCTTATCTTACTGGGTATAAAACAATATAATGCAGTCTGGCTGTGTTCCCATCCAAATATCATCTTGAATTCCCACATGTTGTGGGAGGTATCCAGTGAGGGGTAACTGAATTATGGAGGCAGGTCTTTCCCATTTTCCTGTGCTGTTCTTGTGATAACCTCATGAGATCTGATGGTTTTGTAAGATGGAGTTTCCCTGTACAAGCTCTCTCTTTGCCTGCTGCCATCCATGTAAGATGTGACTTGCTCCTCCTTGCCTTCTTCCATGGTTGTGAGGCCTCCCCAGCCACATGTAAGTCCATTAAGCCCCTTTTCCTGGATAAATTACCCAGTCTCCAGTATGTCTTTATCAGTAGCATGAAAATGGACTAATACACAAAGACAAGATGAGATTAATCGCTCTTCCACCTG
Source organism: Callithrix jacchus (assembly GCF_049354715.1). Classification (NCBI taxonomy): domain Eukaryota; kingdom Metazoa; phylum Chordata; class Mammalia; order Primates; family Cebidae; genus Callithrix; species Callithrix jacchus. Next base: position 80,018,153 of record NC_133518.1, read on the forward strand.
CCCAGAGATGGCTGCGTTATCAACTTTCCCCTGTACTCCCTCTTTTCAGATGTTTGCCTTGTCTCATACAGAGTGTAGGTTCGCTGGGTACGAATCAGAGCCTCACAAGCAGGTGGCCTTTTGCCTCAGTGCCTACACCTTTCCCTTTGTTTCTCCTGCTTGCTCTTCCCCCTTCAGTACTGAGTTTCCTGGAAAGGACAGGTTGCAGATGCTTCTGTGACTTGTGCTTTTCCCATGTGCATCCTCGAATGCTGGCTCAATAGACCTGTTCTGGGATTTGGACACTTGCCTTAGTCACTCGCCTTTTGGTTAGCAGTGCCAACATACGAATTTGGGGGGACACCAACTTTCAGCCCACAATAGAGTAAAACAGCCCTGCAGATCGGAAGACAGTTTATTAGTTCACTGGCATTTCTATAAGGTTCGTGGAATAAAGGAATCCTAAATCTGGGGTGGACCTTGAGGACCCTCTTACTCAAGAGTCACAAATTCCACCACCACCCAAGGGAGAGAAGAGGGCTGTGGGTGAGAAGAACAAGAGAAAAAGCACAGAGATCATGGGCCAGTGAACTGTGGGTGGTGGTTAACCTCTTGAGGCACTCTGGAGGCCAGAGCAGAACGTGGGCCTCAGAGCCATCTCACCCGAGGGCATGAAGGTGCCTGTCTGTCTATACTCAACTCCGGTCACTCACTGCCTGAGGGCAGCTCCTGGGGCATTCATTCCCTAGCACTTGTGGCCCACCTAGGTCCAGGCCCTAGTGGGGCAGCCACGGAGCCACTGTGCCACCCTGGGGGACATGAGTGGGGCAGCCATGGAGCCACTGTGCTTTCCCAACACTGCACGTACTCAGTGTTAGAGCTCACCATGTTGTACCTTCATTTCCTACAACAGGGCTTGGGACACGGTTGCTCAATGAATATTTCCCGAATGAACTCTTCATCTGTATGAACCTCTCATCTGCCATCTGACATGCTGGAAAGCAGAAACCATGATTTATTCACCCAATGCAAAGATTGTGCTGGACCCTGTGAAGTGACCGATAAAGTTCACCAAATGTGACTGTTAGTTCATCAGTTTCGTTGACTGGACTTGCAAGATGGAGAGCTGTGAACGAAAAGGCATTTGCTGACCCTTGGCTGAATCGTGGACTCCCAGTTAGCCACAGGAACTGTTCTTAGCACCATTTCATTTAGCCAGGGTTATAAAAGCCACAAGAAATGGAAGGTCACCTCGCGAATGGATGTCAGGACTGCGAGGTCAGCTCCTAGCTGATTGAGCTCTCTGCAGAAAGAGCCTTCCATTCGCTTTTCAAACTAATATTGAAAAGCCAATGGAGGAATGATAGTTGCCGGGGAAACCAGCCACCAGTGTCCTCCAGCCTGCTGCCTGGCTTACTTTCTTTTGAGGAAGGTTTAGAAGAGGCCTCCATGGCTCTACTTGGGATGTGTAAGCAAACGGTGAGACTTGAATTATTTGAAGGGCAGTGTGGGAGTCTCTGTGGTCCTGCTGCTCCAACTTCTCTCTGAAGCTGAGGTCCCCTTGCAGCAGAGGGCAAGTTCGTGTCCCCTGGAAGCTGAGGTCCCCTTGCAGCAGAGGGCAAGTCTGTGTCCCCTGGAAGCTGAGGTCCCCCTGCAGCAGAGGGCAAGTCTGTGTCCCCTGGAAGCTGAGGTCCCCTTGCAGCAGAGGGCAAGTCCGTGTCCCCTGGAAGCTGAGGTCCCCTTGCAGCAGAGGGCAAGTCTGTGTCCCCTGGAAGCTGAGGTCCCCTTGCAGCAGAGGGCAAATCCGTGTCCCCTGGAAGCTGCGGTCCCCTTGCAGCAGAGGGCAAGTCTGTGTCCCCTGGAAGCTGAGGTCCCCTTGCAGCAGAGGGCAAGTCTGTGTCCCCTGGAAGCTGAGGTCCCCTTGCAGCAGAGGGCAAGTCTGTGTCCCCTGGAATGGTCCCAGCTCCCAACAGAAACATCTCCAGCCTGCCTGGTGCCTGCACAGCGGCCACTGGCCCTGCTTTGAGCTAAGGCTTTGGGGCAGAGCTGTTCAAGGACAACCTTATCAGAAAAGGCTCATAGTTGTAAAATTTAAAATAAAATGGCTTGAATAAATATTAAGTGCACATAATTCAAAACTTAAGAAGTACAAAGGGGTACAGAGTGAAAATCAATTCTGCCCCTCACTCTCGTTCCTCCAACATGTAGAGGCAGGGAGTGCTTTAGTGTTTAGTAAATTCTTCCAGATAAAGTCCATGCACATACAAACAAATCAGTAAGTATCAAAGAAACACACACACACACAAACACACACACACATACAGTCTCCAAATTGAAGAATATAATACAAAATGTTCTCTACTTTGCTTTTTTCACTTAAAATATGTATTTGAGGTAGGCTGCTTTATACTGTTAGCATAATTCTACCTCAATATCTGTAAAATATTCTACTCTATAGATGTACCTGATTTCATCTAGCCCTATTCATAGAACTTTAAGTAGGTTCCAATATTTTCCAATTATAACCACTGCTGCTTGACTATACATCGCTCTGCACATGCACAAGTTCACCTGTGGGATGAGTTCCTGGACATGGAACTGCTGAGTTAAAGTGTCTGTTCATTGAACATGCCGCTGAATATTGCCACGTTGCTCTCTGGGGCAGTTGTTCCTAGCTGTCAAAGACAGCATCTTTATCTCTTTTTTCTCAGCCCTTTTATTACAGAATGTATTTCGTATTTCTATTAGTCTGTTTTCACACTGCTGATAAAGACATGCCCGAGGCCGGGAAATTTACAAAAAGAAAGAGGTTTAATTGGACGGACAGAGACAGTGGCTGGGGAAGCCCCACCTCGTGGCAGAAGGCAAGGAGGACAAGTCACGTCTTACACGGATGGCAGCAGACTAGAGAGAGCGTGTGCAGGGAAACGCCCGTTTTTTAAAACCGTCTGATCTCGTGAGACTCATTCACTATCACCAGAACCGTGAAGGAAAGACCCGCCCCCATAATTCAATCCCCTCCCAGTGGGTTCCTCCCATGACCCGTGAGAATTGTGGGAGTTACAATTCAAGATGAGATTGGAGTGGGGACACAGAGCCAGACCGTATCAATATTCATAGTATATTTCTTTTTAAAAATATCATGGTATAGCATCAAAGATAAACAAAGCTGGACGGTAGTCAAAGAGATAACAACAGATTTCAATCAGTAATATATTATCGCAATAGGAAAAAGAGTCAAGTGTGAACTGAACTCAGTCTTCAGTTTGTGTAGAGGCGGCTGGATGTATTAAATGGAGAAGAGGGAATAGGAAAAAGGGTAAGTAAGCAGGGTCTCAGGAGAGTCAGGGAAGTGAAAAATTATAAAAAGTGGGACACGGTGTCGGGGGAAGGTGCAGTGGTCCATTTGGAACCCATTTGGATTTGTAACCTGGTGCTTTTCAAAGCCAGGCTCTTACCCTCCCACAGAGGCTGGGAGACAGGGGTTCTGCACCCAGGAGTTGGATGGAAAAAACAGTAAGTTCTTTTGGCGACCTTGAGTTTTCTCAGGGAGGGTCTTCAAGAGGGAAGGGAGAGAGAGTTATCCTGAGAATTCGGCCGAGGTTGATGCCTAGTTGAGAAAGGGCTCTGAGGAGCCTAGCTAGACTTTGGTCAAGGAGACAAGCTTTGTCAGTAGGTATACTATGATCATCGCACATGTGACTTTAGGGCAATAAAGGTCAGTAGGTACATTATGATCATCTCACATGTTACTTTGGGCAATAAAGGTCAGTAGGTATATTATAATCATCACACATGTTACTGTAGGGCAATAAAGGTCAGTAGGTATATTATGATCATCACACATGTTACTTTAGGACAATAAAGGTCAGTAGGTGTATTATGATCATCACACATGTTACTGTAGGGCAATAAAGGTCAGTAGGTATATTATGATCATCGCACATGTTACTTTAGGGCAATAAAGGTCAGTAGGTATATTATAATCATCACACATGTTACTGTAGGGCAATAAAGGTCAGTAGGTATATTATAGTCATTGCACATGTGACTTTAGGGCAATAAAGGTCAGTAGGTACATTATGATAATCTCACATGTTACTTTAGGACAATAAAGGTCAGTAGGTATATTATGATCATCACACATGTTACTGTAGGGCAATAAAGGTCAGTATGTATATTATGATCATCTCACATGTTACTTTAGGACAATAAAGGTCAGTAGGTATATTATGATCATCGCACATGTTACTTTAGGACAATAAAGGTCAGTAGGTATATTATGATCATCGCACATGTTACTTTAGGTCAATAAAGGTCAGTAGGTATATTATGATCATCACACATGTTACTGTAGGGCAATAAAGGTCAGTAGGTATATTATAATCATCACACATGTTACTGTAGGGCAATAAAGGTCAGTAGGTATATTATAATTATTACACATGTTACTTTAGGTCAATAAAGGTCAGTAGGTATATTATGATCATCACACATGTTACTTTAGGGCAATAAAGGTCAGTAGGTGTATTATGATCATCACACATGTTACTGTAGGGCAATAAAGGTCAGTAGGTATATTATGATCATCGCACATGTTACTTTAGGGCAATAAAGGTCAGTAGGTATATTATAATCATCACACATGTTACTGTAGGGCAATAAAGGTCAGTAGGTATATTATAGTCATTGCACATGTGACTTTAGGGCAATAAAGGTCAGTAGGTACATTATGATAATCTCACATGTTACTTTAGGACAATAAAGGTCAGTAGGTATATTATGATCATCACACATGTTACTGTAGGGCAATAAAGGTCAGTATGTATATTATGATCATCTCACATGTTACTTTAGGACAATAAAGGTCAGTAGGTATATTATGATCATCGCACATGTTACTTTAGGACAATAAAGGTCAGTAGGTATATTATGATCATCGCACATGTTACTTTAGGTCAATAAAGGTCAGTAGGTATATTATGATCATCACACATGTTACTGTAGGGCAATAAAGGTCAGTAGGTATATTATAATCATCACACATGTTACTGTAGGGCAATAAAGGTCAGTAGGTATATTATAATTATTACACATGTTACTTTAGGTCAATAAAGGTCAGTAGGTATATTATGATCATCACACATGTTACTTTAGGGCAATAAAGGTCAGTAGGTATATTATGATCATTGCACATGTTACTGTAGGGCAATAAAGGTCAGTAGGTATATTATAATCATCACACATGTTACTGTAGGGCAATAAAGGTCAGTAGGTATATTATAATTATTACACATGTTACTTTAGGTCAATAAAGGTCAGTAGGTATATTATGATCATCACACATGTTACTTTAGGGCAATAAAGGTCAGTAGGTATATTATGATCATTGCACATGTTACTGTAGGGCAATAAAGGTGAGTAGGTATATTATGATCATCACACATGTTACTTTAGGACAATAAAGGTCAGTAGGTATATTATGATCATCACACATGTTACTTTAGGACAATAAAGGTCAGTAGGTATATTATGATCATCGCACATGTTACTTTGGGCAATAAAGGTCAGTAGGTATATTATGATCATCGCACATGTTACTTTAGGGCAATAAAGGTCAGTAGGTATATTATGATCATCGCACATGTTACTTTAGGACAATAAAGGTCAGTAGGTATATTATGATCATCGCACATGTTACTTTAGGGCAATAAAGGTCAGTAGGTATATTATGATCATCGCACATGTTACTTTAGGGCAATAAAGGTCAGTATGTATATTATAATCATCACACATGTTACTGTAGGGCAATAAAGGTCAGTAGGTATATTATGATCATCGCACATGTTACTTTAGGGCAATAAAGGTCAGTAGGTATATTATGATCATCGCACATGTTACTTTAGGACAATAAAGGTCAGTAGGTATATTATGATCATCGCACATGTTACTTTAGGGCAATAAAGGTCAGTAGGTATATTATGATCATCGCACATGTTACTTTAGGGCAATAAAGGTCAGTAGGTATATTATGATCATCGCACATGTTACTTTAGGGCAATAAAGGTCAGTAGGTATATTATGATCATCACACATGTTACTGTAGAACAATAAAGGTCAATAGGTATATTATAGTCATTGTACATGTGACTTTAGGGCAATAAAGGTCAGTAGGTATATTATAATCACCACACATGTTACTTTAGGGCAATAAAGGAGGAATATAAAACATCTGTTGTCAAGAGGGGTTGCAGAGTCAGAGGGGCCAGGAATCCAGGTCTGAAGAGTACAGATATCTAAGGCCTAATCACACTCCACCTGTTTCCTGCCACCGTGAGTCCACCTGGGGAAAGCAGAAGAGCCAAAGTTGGGCTCAGGGATGGAAGGCAGGGGCTCCAGCCAATGGGTATGGGTTGGAGTGTGGAGGTCTAGGGGAACGGGGTCGGAACACAGTCACCAAAGCAGAGAAGTGGTGTAGAAAGATTACTGAACGCACGTCTCTTCTTCCTCCTCACCATGTCAATTCTTGACCACTGGGCCAGACCACACCAACCAGTCTGTACTTGGCTTCTCCTAGGCAAGCCCAAGATCCAAGGGCCTGATTTGCCAGGTCCCAGATTTCAGCAAGGAGGTGGACAGTGCCATCTCTGGAAGTTCTCTGGAGGTCCAGGGTTTTAGAAAACCAAAAAAACAAAAGCAAGTTTGGAGCTACTTTGCATAGGGATAGTGCTGAGCACTGCTCAAAGGGCATGTCGGTGGAGAAGTTACCAAAAGAAAAAGAGAAAACAATGTTATGCTAAAAAGCAATGGTATTTGGTTGGCAGGAATTTTACCATGAAAGTAAAAGTTCTATGTAGATTTTTGCAACGTCCGTTCCCTAAGGAACAGCATGATACTCCAGCGTGTGCAACAAAATGCCAAACGTTGGCAGCCGGGAAATGAGGGGTCTGTGCACATGTTTTCCAAGCACCTAGAGTGACAAGGGAAGGAAGGAGATGTTTACCATCTTCCTCAATATCCCCAGAGATGGCTGGCAACAGACGGGCCTCCAGATGAATGAAGGGCTTCTGAGTGCTGGGCCCAGGGTCTGCTGAGAACTTGAGGAGTGTGAATGTGATTTTATCTGCCAGACTGCAATTCTTACGTAAGTTGCTGGAGCTTGAAGTTGAGAGGAAAGAGACTCAGTCTTTATATTTTGGGTCTCTGTCTTGCTTCGTATAGCTCCCTCCAACCCCACAAGAAAACCAGACCCTGAGAAGAAGATCTAGATGCAGGTGGTGTATTTGGGAAAGCATCCCAGAGAGCTGAACTGGGGAGGAGGAAATTGTGCCAGGAAAGGGAGAACAGTCAGTGACTTGTGAGTTACAAGCCGGTCACTGCTGGTGACGACGGGACTCAGTCCTGCCAGGGCTCCTCTGAGAAGCGGAATGAACGCCCTGGGATTGTCCCAAGGGAGCATTTATCCATGGCCCCTCTCTCCTATTGTTTGAGGCTTATTCCAGCAGGCAGAGTGCTAGGACAGGCAGAGCAGAATGGGGCTGCTACTCAGTGTGGGAAGCCAGACTGTCTCAGAATAGGCTCCTGCAGCTGCAGGTGAACCAGGGTGGGCGGAGGGGCCCTGGGGTGCAGATCAACACTGTCTCCCACAGCCCCTAAGCACAAACTTCAGGAAAGACTCTATTATCTTCTCAAACCACAAAAACACACAAGTGCCACTCTTTTGTTCTTTATTTTGGGGAAACACGTGCACAAAGACATACAAATATTTTGCCTGGAGAAATGCTCAAGAAATGTGTTCTTTTTTCCATGCCAGACACTGTTCTCTTTCCTCTCCGACCCTGGAGATTTCACAGTGAAAATGATACTAGATTTGAGTCCTGGGTCTCCCATCCACTCTCTGTGTAACTCAGGGCCAGTAACTGTGGTTTTGTGGCCCTGCATTTGCACAGCTGTCAAATGAGGTGGATAGGAATCACTCCCTAGAACACTGTGAGGTCTGAAGGGGCTAAACCATAGCCACACAGCCATGTGAGGTGGGGCCTCAGGACCAAGAAAATCTGCATTTTCAGTCATTTTCCACATTCAGCTCTTAGAGCAAAAAGACTGGTCCCTGAGTAGGACATTGAGGAAGAAACAGCCCGTGGAGGCGGGGTGGAGTGACAGGCACCTTGGGACTGTCTGGGTTGTGTGAATCCACCCCAAGGCTCTTCAGTGTCATCACTCACTCTCTTTCCTGGGAACGGTAGCTTCTTGAGGTAAAAGCAGCAGGAAAACAACACTAAAAGCTCAAGTCCACTAAAATGGAAAAGCTGCAGAAGGTTTATTCTGGCTCCCTGTGGACGACCCCTCGTATAACGAGATGCTAATTTTAAAGATGAATTATGGTGCAGAGAGCAGGAGAGAAAGTGCAGCTATTTCTTGGCAGCTGTAATTGCCGCGAGAGGTGCCAGGCTGCTAAAGGCATACGCATGTGCTGTGCACACAGCCGAGAAAATCAGAAGCCAGGAGCGGGGTTTGTTACCAGCCAAAGCCCTGGAGCTTACAAAGCAATCTGTTTTCCTTGAGAAGACACAGATGGGCCTAAGGGTTGATTTAGAGAAGAAGCTGCTGGTTTCACGGATGTGTTGTGTTTCTTTTTCTTCCACACTTAACTGTTTTCTTTCTTGCTTTAAAAAGGACCATGCCAAAGGCAGTGTGATTGGGAAAAGCTTGCCTTCACACAGCAGGCTGGCATGTATTAACATAGATGCTTTACCAGAGGCTGGGTTCCCTGCCCACGTCTTTTCTCTATTGGCCTGACCCAGCTCCCTGCTCCTGTGCCTCTTTGCTCCCTGCCCCTGTGACTCTTTGTTCTTTCTGGTGGGGGGAGCCGGGTTTCAAGTGCTGGAAGATTAATGGCCCGTGGGAGTAGCCCTCTTTCAGTAACTAATGGGAATTGGTGGACAATCACCAAAGCTCTCCCACCCTTCCAGAAGATCACAGGCCGTGTTCTACGGTGGCTCCGGGAGTTTTCCAGCAGGATTCAGCTCCAGGAGCCCTTGGTGGTAGCATGTGCAGAAATGTGCCCTTTATTGGCGGAAATTCTCTGCCCTATCTCACCTCCTCATTTTCAAACCTCTGTTTCCTGGAATCACCTCCCAAATAAATCACTGGCCCTCAAAGCCTTTGCTCAGCATCTACTTCTACAAAGGCACAAACTACGATGGTTGAACTTTCAGCTTCCATCAACTTGAGTTGTGTTCCAGAGTTTAAAATATTTTTGATGTGTATCACCCCTGTCCACAGGCAATGAACCTCCAGCTGATCACGTGACTAAGAGACTTGCCCAGTCCTAGGATCCTTGATAAATGGGGCAGTGGTGTTTAGCTTTGAAGATTTTATTTCGGCCAGGGGCCAGGGACCGTTGTGTGGATGTGAGCACTAGGACTTACCTTGGCAGGTTGAGAAGGCTGCTTTTATACAAGTTGATAAACCATTTGCTGAATGTTTCATGGCCCCTAATGTTCCCTCAGGGGTGGCCTCACCCCAACATCCAGAGCCTCATGCTTTCTTTAGGACCATCAAACCGCATTATGACCCCCAAGTGCACATTCTTTTTCCTTGAATCAGAGTGATATGGTTTGGCTCTGTGTCCCCACCCAATCTCATCTCAAATTGTAATCTCTACATGTTAAGGGAGGGTCCTGTAATCGCCACCTGTCAAAGAAGGGATATGATGCGATCATGGGGGCAGTGTCCCCACTTTGTTCTTGTGATAGTGAGTGAATCCTCACAAGGTCTGGTTTTAAAAGAGGCAATTTTTTCCCCATATTCTCACTTCTCCCTCCTGTCACCATGTGAAGAAGGTCCTTTCTTCTCCTTTGCCTTCTGCCATGATTGTAAGTTTCCTGAGGCCTTCCCAGCCATGTGGAACTGTAAGTCAATTACACCTCCTTTGTTTATAAATTACCCAGTCTCAGGTAGTGTCTTTATGGCAGTGTCAGAATGGACCAATACAGTAAATTGGTGCCAGGAGTGGGGTACTGTTATAAAGATACCCGGAAATGTGGATGTGACTTTGGAACTGGGTAACGGGCAGAGGTTGGAGCTCCCTAAAGACCTGTTGAATCCTTTTGACCAAATGCTGATCGAGTTGTGGACCATAAAATCCTCAGATGGAGAGGAGGAACTTACTGAAAATGGAGTAAAGGAACTCATGCTATGCTTTCGCAAAGAGACTAGTGGCATTTTGCTGCTGCCCCAGAGATCTGTGGAATTCTGAACTTGAGAGATGATTTAGGGTATCTGGCGGGAGAAATGTCTAAGCAGCAAAGCACTCGACGTGTGACCTGGATCATTCTGAAAGCTTTTCAATGTATGTGCTCACAAAGAGATGTTTTGAAACTGGAACTTGTGATTAAAAGAGAAGCAGAACGTAAAAGTTTGGAAAGTTTGCAGGCTGTTGATGCAATAGAAAATAAAAACCCATTTTCTGGGCAGAAATTCAAGCTGGCTGCAGAAATTTGCATATGTAATGAATAGGCAAATGTTAATAGCCAAGATAATGGGAAAAATGTCTCCAGGGCATGTCAGAGATCTTGCTGGCAGCCCCTCTCATTACAGGCCTGGAAGCCTAGGAGGGAAAAATGGTCTCATGGGCTGGACTCAGGGCCCTGCTACTCTGTGTAGCCTCAGGACTTGGCATCCTGCATCCCCGCTGCTGCTGTTTCAGCTCCAGCTGGTGCTGAAAGGGGCCAAGGTACAGCTCAGGCCAAGACTTCAGAGGGTGCAAGCCCCAAGCCTTGGCAGCTTCCCTGTGGTATTGGGCCTGGGGATGCACAGAAGTCAAGAATTGAGGTTTGGGAACCTTTGCCCATATCTTAGAGGATGTCTGGAAATGCCTGAATTTCTAGGCAGAAGTTTGTGGTAGGAGCAGAGCCCTCATGGAGAACCTCTGCTAGGTTAGCATGGAAGAGAAGTGTGAGGTTGGAGCCCCCACACAGAGTCCCCACTGGGACGCTGCTTAGTGGACATGTGGGAGGAGGGCCACTGTCCTCCAGCACCCAGAATAGTAGATCCACTGACAGCTTGCCCCTGGGAAAGCTGCAGACACTCAACAGCAGCTCGTGAAAGCAGCTGGGGCAGGGGTTGCACACTGCAAAGCCAAAGGGGTGGAGCTGCCCAAGACTATGGGAGCCCATCCCTTGCATCAGTGTGCCCCAGATGTGAGACAGGGAGTCAAAAAGATTATTTTAGAGTTTTAATGACTGCCTGGCTGGAATTTGGACTTCCGTGGGGCCTGTAGCCCCTTCATTTTGGCCAATTTCTCCCATTAGGAATGGGAGCATTTATCCAATTCCTGTACCCCGATGTATCTAGGAAGTAACTAACTTGCTTCTGGTTTTATTGGCTCCTGGGTAGAAGGGACTTGCCTTGCCTCAGATGAAACTTTGGTCTTCGACTTTTGGGTTAATGCTGGAATGAGTTAAGACTTTGGGAGAAGGCATGATTAGTTTTGAAATGTGAAAACACGTGAGATTTGGGAAGGGGCAGGAGTGGAATAATATGGTTGGCTCTGTGTCCCCGCCTAAATCTCATCTCGAATTGTAATCCCCATCTGTGAAGGAGGGAGGTGATTGAATCATGGGGGCAGTTTCCCCATGCCGTTCTCACACGATCTGGTGGTTTTAAAAGTGGCAGAGTTCTTTCCCTGCATTCTCGCTTCTCTCTCCTGCCTCCATGTGAAGAAGGTCTTTGCTTCTGCCTCACCTTCTGCCATGATTGTAAGTTTCCTGAGGCCTCCTCAGCCATGTGGAACTGTGAGTCAATTCAACCTCCTTTGTTCATAGACTACTCAGTCTCTGGTAGAATCTTTATAGCAGCATGAGAATGGACTAATACACAGAGTCATTTGTTTTGGATTGTAAACTAAAAATAAAATCCTAAGTCCCCCACCTGACTGAATAGACCCCGTGTTGGCCAAAAAGACCCCAGAGAAACCTTAAAAACTGAGTTTCTAGTCACGATGGGCTGGGAAATTAGATACGCTTCATTATGTCCCCTCCCTTTTGTGCTTAGATGCAATGGAACAACATCGATGTTAAAATAACCATAAGGTGCCGGGCACGGTGGCTCCAGCTGTAATCCCAGCACTTCGGGAGGCCAAGGTGGGTGGATCATCTGAGGTCAGGGGGCCAGCCTGGCCGACATGGTGAAACCCCATCTCTACTAAAAACACAAAATTTAGCTGGGTGTGGTGGCGGGTGCCTGTAACCCCAGCTGCTAGGAAGGCTGAGGCAGGAGAATCGCTTGAACCCAGCAGGCGGAGGCTACAGTGAGCTGAGATTTTGCCACTGCACTCTAGCCTGGGCGACAGAGTAAGACCTTGTCTCAAATACAAAACAAAACGAAATAAAACAACAACAACAACAAAAATACCCATCAGGCTGATGGAACATGCTCTTTATAGCAATAGGATACAAAATTAGGAACAGGGTCTGAGGCCATTCCGGGCAAGGGTAAGGTCGCTCCCTGCCCCGACACTTACGGAATAAACCATGTTTCAACTGCCACAGGGTCTTTCCTTCTCCCCAGCAGCTGAAGAAGCACAACCTTGACATAAGCAGTAGTGAAACAATCCACAGCTCATTCACGGCCAAGTGCTGACTACTGACTCCTGTTCCACCAGCCTTGACAGGACAGAGGCTCATTTCAGTGACTTTCTCCTGATAAGTAGAGCCCCGGTTCTGGCTGGACACAGTGGCTGCGCACTTGAGTGCCTTTTGTCCTGAAAAAAGCTATTGCTATACAAGGCCTAACTGTAATATATTTAAATGTTTAGTCTCCACCCAGTGCTTGCATCTGGATCCCTTAATGAATATTCATAGTTCATTCTTTTATGTTTGTTTGTTTGAGACGGAGTCTCTCTGTGTCGCCAGGCTGGAGAGCAGTGGTGTGATCTTGGCTCACTGCAACCTCCTCCTCCCAGGTTCAAGTGATTCTCCTGTCTCCGCCTCCTGAGTAGCTGGGACTACAGGTGCACACCACCACACCCAGCTAATTTTTTTTTTTTTTTTTGTAGAGGTTTCACCATGTTGGCCAGGATGGTTTAGATCTCCTGACCTTGTGCTCTGCCTGCCTCGGCCTCCCAAAGTGCTGGGATTATGGGCTTGAGCCACAGTGCCCGACTTCATAGCTCATTCTTAAACTGGTGAATATGTCTGTTGAGCCAGCCTGTTCAGCACGAGGCTCCTACCCAGCCCCTCCTTCTTCTAAGCGCCTGCTTCTGGGCTTTTACCAGAGGCTGCGTGTCTTAGCTTGTCAGAATGACCATCTTTCAGGCCATGGCCGTTTATAAGAAATAAAGCTCTCCTTTCCCAATTTATGAAGACCATAGGATTTTTTAGTTATCAGAACCAGTCATTCGCAGTGTGGATTCACTGATCCTTCATTTCGGAATCATCTAGGATGCTTGTTAAACAGGCAGAGCCTACTGCCTCGGAATCTCTGGAGGGAGGGCCAGGACCTGCTTTTTAACCAGCTACCGGAATGTCTTAGGCTGGCTCTGGGGGAGCCAGACAGGCACAGGACGCCAAGGAAGGGTGTGATCTCCGACGGCCAAAGTCCCAGCCTGAGGCTGCAGGGCAGATCCGCACAGTGTGAGGCAGTGGGGCTGGGCTCTCCTGCTCCTGAACTCCTCAGTCATTGGCTGTTTTGGGGTACTTCGGGTTCTCTGCAGGTGCAGGCAGAGAGACTTCCGTAGCCTGAGCACAGCCCTACATATTGAGTCACACGTGGAAGCCACTGGAAGTGCACGAAGTGAGAGGGAAGGACAGAAGCAGCAAAGGGATCCCAGGGCCTCTGAGCAGAATGCAGTGCCCACTACAGCAGGTGACTAGACCTCAGGATACTGACTCTCATCTCCCTTCCCATCATGGAGTGGGGACAGGGGAGGAGTGGGCTTTCCTTTAGTAATTCCAGATGGGCTTGGCTCCTAGCCAGCTCCTTTTGAGATCACTCTGCCACTGAGATGAGCAAATATGCCTTATCATTTTTTGCAGTTGTATGGTGGGTAATGTTTAGTGTACACACCTCCCCCACACACACATGCACGTGCGCGAACACATACACACACACACACACACACGCACACACACACATGCACAGCATTAGAGAAAGCATAATTGGGTGAAAGCTTCAAAGCCTTTTTCTGCTGGAAGGGAATGGAAGCCTCAGGGCATAGTGCCAAGTTCCTCCTCTCCTGGTGGACACTGAAGAGGACATCCCAAGCCCCTACGGGTTTCCAAATGGAGAGGCTGCTTGTAATCATGTGAATGCTGAGAGAGACACTCCGCAGGCTTTTATTTTTAAGCAGTTGTTTTGATGTCAAGCAGCAGGACTGTTCTGGGAAAACTAGGCTCATGATTATTTCTTTTTTTGATGGAAGAGAGATTGTGACTACATAAAATAAATGAATTGCTTGGAATCATAAGGGGATGAGAGATTACTTAAGGGATACAATGGATGTTATTTGGGTGATGGATCCCCTAAAAGCCCTGACTTTACCACTACACAATCTATGCATTTAACAAAATTGCACTTGTACTCCATAAATGTATACAAATAAAAAAAGAAAAATGAATTGCCGGCTGGGCATAGTGACTCACGCTTGTAACCCGAGCACTTTGGGAGGCCAAGGCAGGCAGATCACCTGAGGTCAGGAGTTTGAAACCAGCCTGGCCAACATGGCGAGAACCATCTTCACTAAAAATACAAAAATTAGCTGGGCAAGGTGGCAAGCATCTGTAATCGCAGCTACTCGGGGGCCTGAGGCAGAAGAATCACTGGAACCTGGGAGGTGCCACTGTACTCCAGCCAGATAGAGCAAGACTCCCTCTCAAAAAAAAAAAAAAGAAAAATAATAGAAATGAATTGCCAAGTTATTATGAAAAGGAAAAAAGAGCGGATACCCTTAGGAAAGGGAAGGAGGGATGCCAGGTGCCACAGGCCTTGTAACACACCCTCCCTCACTCACACTTTCATCTGTGTCCAAGGGCAGCCACCTCTCAAAAACTCCTCAGAAGGACTTGTCAGTGAGGTTGACCAAGTCTCTGTGCGGCTGGCACCTGGTCACCTCTGTCAATGAAAGCATGCTTTACCTTTCAGGGAAAGTGTACAAACAGACCCTTTTTTAGGGCAGCTTCCAAAAGGTCTGATGCTTTATTGTTCAATTTTGAAGGCTTTGAAAATGGAAATTCTGGCGCTGGACTACTTGAGTATCCCTCAGGGCTTGGAGGCGCTCAGCTTTCTGGGTCAAATCAGAGGTGAAGTTACCTTTTTTCTCAATCTGTATAGTTCAGGTCCTCGTTGACTCTTACCTGGGCTGTTATCCCGCCCTCTTTCTCCTTTTCTCCCTCCCTCCCTGCCTTTCTTCTTTTGTTTAAATATCTTGCTGCATAACTAATCAGCCCAACGTGAACCTTTTCAGGATCTCTTTCTGATAGTGGCCTCTGTGTTCTCCTGACAGTGATGTGTGCTTTCCCCGACAGTGGCCTCTGTGTTCTCCCAACAGTCACCTCTGCCTTCTCCCGACAGTGACCTCTACCTTCTCCCGACGATGACCTCTGCCTTCTCCTGACAGTGACCTCTGCCTTCTCCCGACAGTGACCTCTGCCTTCTCCCGACGGTGACCTCTGCGTTCTCCCGACGGTGGCCTCTGCCTTCTCCCGACGGTGACCTCTGCCTTCTCCCGACGGTGACCTCTGCGTTCTCCCGACGGTGGCCTCTGCGTTCTCCCGACGGTGGCCTCTGCCTTCTCCCGACGGTGGCCTCTGCCTTCTCCCGACGGTGGCCTCTGCGTTCTCCCGACGGTGGCCTCTGCCTTCTCCCGACGGTGACCTCTGCCTTCTCCCGACGGTGGCCTCTGCCTTCTCCCGACGGTGGCCTCTGCCTTCTCCTGACTGCAGGGTTTGTCCACCTGCATCTGTCCTCCCTCTGAGCCTGAGATCAGGGGCCAAGCCAGAGTAAGCACATTTAAGGAAGAATATTTCTGGAAACAGGTGCCTCTCCTTCCTACTCACTGTTAGCTACTTTTTCAGCCCTGGAGTCTCTCTCTGGATCCTAAATTTTCAGCCCTGGAGCCTCTCCTAATTTTTATTCCTGTAGCCTTTCCCTGTCAGCTAAATTTTCCAATTGCCTTTCGCCCTTGGCCAAATTTGGGGCAAGAACACCTGAGGGCATATTCTCATATCCCTCCTTCAAGCAAAAATTAGGGATTGAGTGAGTTCTGAAAAGCTAGGAATGCATGGACTTCTCATGATGTTGAGGAATCAGGTAAGGACCAAGCCTGCTGTGCTTGAAGAATGGGCACCAGCTGAGCTTCCCCCACTTTTCTGGGATGGGACACGTGCAGCCAGTTGTCAGTTCACTCTCCACTTTGAGGTATGAGCTTAGCATCTATTTCTCACCTTCTCAGACCGTCCTTTGGATGGAAAGGTGTTGTTTTGTTTTGTTTTTCGCAGAGTCTTCTTTGCCACCCAGGCTGGAGCGCACTGGCGCAATCATGGCGGGCTGCAGCTTCAACCTCCTGGACTCAAGCGATCCTCCTGTCACAGCCTTCTGAGGTGTGTGTCACCACACTTGGCTAATTTTTGTACTTTTTAGAGAGGTAGAGTTTTACCACGTTGCCCGGGCTGGTCTCAAACTCCTGGGCTCAAGCTGGAAAATTATTTTTAATTAAAACGGCAGATTATACTTGAATGGGATTCGGATGGGGAAGCATGTGCGCTGGGGAGAACATTCTTTTAGTCCTGAGTATTTGGGCTCTGGTGTCAGATAAGCTAAATTTTAAACACCTGCTTTGTCCCTGTTGGCTGTGTGGCCTTGCCTGTGTTACTCTGTCTTTCTGATCCTGTTTTTCACCTGCAAAATGAGCATTACAATGACACCTACTTTTCTTGGTAGCTGTCAGGGTTAGATCATGTACATGAAGTTCCAACATATAACCCACATCATATGTACCAATAATTACCATATCATTGAAAATTAAAGCTTGCTATTTGCTTGTTGGGATATCCTGAGTCTTTCAAGTGTTTTGGAAACTTGAAAAGTCAAAACCCACTTTTAGAGTTGGCTCTAAACTCTCGCCTTGCCTAGATCGTTTCCAATTTTAGAAAAGTTAAATGCACTTAAAGCCAATTTTAAAAGGTCTGGATCTTTCATGTATGTTTCTGGGGTTGAAGGTTGGAGAGAAGGTGTGGCATTGTGTCATCTGAGTGGCTCCACAACAGGACTCAGTCTAGAGCTCGGAAGTGTCTTGGTCTTGCTTCCAAGAGTGACTACGAGTCCCAGAGAGGCATCTTTGCCCCTCATCATAGGGCAGGGACATACACAGCAATCACTCACTTTGAGAAAGAGCCCTTAGCTAAGTCAGTCCTTACAGCAGAGGACATACGTGTAGGATTACTTACACTTTCCCATAGGGTGTGTGTGGTGAGTGCAAAGAATGCCCACACTGTAATTATTTTAATTTTATGAGAAGTGTGCTTAAATCACAGTCCCGTTTACAAAACTAGGCCAACTAGCAGGTCAATGGTGATGTGATTTTGAAGTGTGCTTGAAGTTGTCCAAATGGGGACAGCAATTAGAAGGCCTTTTTGTGAGTACGTTATTTCCTTCGGATATGGCTCTGTGTCTCATATGCAGATACATACAAATTATATTTACCATATTTTGTAAATTCTAAGTTGTCTTTTTCACATGGTAAGATCATGGAGATCAGGACACGTGTCACCATCTAAGGCACCTTACGGTCACTGGAACTAGATGGTCTGTGGCTGTCGTGGCCTGGACACACAAACTTGGCCTTGCTTGTACATACTGACGTCACCTGACCTGACTGAACGCTGGCCTGGATGACAGAGTGAGCCCCTGTCTCAAAACAAACAAACAAAGAAGCCCCAAGAGACCCAACAACAACACTAAAAAAATAGCTCTGGGTACTCAGGCAACCGGGGCAGTGCCCTGTGGTGTGGCTGTGGGCAGTGCCCTGTGGTGGGTAAGAGCGCAGGCGACTGGGGCAGTGCCCTGTGGTGTGAGTGGGGGCAGTGCCCTGTGGTGGGTAAGAGCGCAGGCGACTGGGGCAGTGCCCTGTGGTGGGTAAGAGCACAGGCGACCGGGGCAGTGCCCTGTGGTGTGAGTGTAGGCAGTGCCCTGTGGTGGGTAAGAGCGCAGGTGACCGGGGCAGCGCCCTGTGGTGTGGCTGTGGGCAGTGCCCTGCGGTGGGTAAGAGCACAGGCGACTGGGGCAGTACCCTGTGGTGGGTAAGAGCGCAGGCGACTGGGGCAGTGCCCTGTGGTGTGGCTGTGGGCTGTGCCCTGTGGTGGGTAAGAGTGCAGGCGACCGGGGCAGTGCCCTGTGGTGTGGCTGTGGGCAGTGCCCTCTGGTGGGTAAGAGCGCAGGTGACCGGGGCAGTGCCCTGTGGTGTGGCTGTGGGCAGTGCCCTGTGGTGGGTAAGAGCGCAGGTGACCGGGGCAGCGCCCTGTGGTGTGGCTGTGGGCAGTGCCCTGTGGTGGGTAAGAGCGCAGGTGACCGGGGCAGCGCCCTGTGGTGTGGCTGTGGGCAGTGCCCTGTGGTGGGTAAGAGCGCAGGTGACCGGGGCAGCGCCCTGTGGTGTGGCTGTGGGCAGTGCCCTGTGGTGGGTAAGAGCGCAGGTGACCGGGGCAGCGCCCTGTGGTGTGGCTTTGGGCAGTGCCCTGTGGTGGGTAAGAGCGCAGGCGACCGGGGCAGGGCCCTGTGGTGTGGCTGTGGGCAGTGCCCTGTGGTGGGTAAGAGCGCAGGCGACCGGGGCAGGGCCCTGTGGTGTGGCTGTGGGCAGTGCCCTGTGGTGGGTAAGAGCGCAGGTGACCGGGGCAGCACCCTGTGGTGTGGCTTTGGGCAGTGCCCTGTGGTGGGTAAGAGCACAGGCGACCGGGGCAGGGCCCTGTGGTGTGGCTGTGGGCAGTGCCCTGCAGTGGGTAAGAGCAGACTCTGGACCCAGACTGCCTGGGATGAGGTGCTGATTCTTCTCCTTAGCTGTGAAAATTACTCTTATTCTTTCAGAGCCTTCATTTTGCCATTGGTAAAGTGAAGACAAGAATAATAGTGTCTTTCTTTTGGAGCTATTGTGAGAATTAAACAAGGTGAATGTTAAGTACCCTTCTCAGTGCCTGACACAGACTCAGTATTGTTTTTTAAATGGTTTAAATTTTTCTAGGGCTCATCTCAGAACTCCAGTGCAGCATTCTCTCTTTTTGGTGGCCTTCAGAAGGAGCCTCATACCTCACGAGTGGGCTTTAACCCTACTTTGACAAACAGTTGACGTGGGTAATTAAGGTAACTTGGGTAGCAATGGCCACAGGCTTATGGAAAGTTTACCCAGGTTTTTGAATTTGTTCAATCTCTCATTTTCCTCTAAGGGGGAAAATGTGAGATAGTGATTAGGCATGTGTGGTGGGGGTGGGGGAAAGAAGTCAGAGAGAGAAAAGAAGAAAAACTCCACAATCAAAATATGGCTTTACTCCGTCAATTGCTTTTAAATTAAAAACATTTAATATCAGCTTTGAGGGGAACTTTTTAAAAATGTGGATCCAAATCTTTCTCTTTTTCCCAGCTGTCAGGAAAGTGCGTGTGTGGTGTGTGTGTGGGGGGGAGGGGTGTGTGTGGATGTTTATGGGTGTGTGGGGTGTGTGTGGGTGCATGTAGGTGTGGATGTGGATGTGTTTGCGGGTGTGTTCGTGGGTGTGGGTGTGTGGTGTGTGTGGGAGGGGTGTGGTTGTGGATGTGTGTGGGTGTGTGGGGGTGTGTGTGGATGTGTTTGCAGGTGTGTGGGTGGGTGTGATGTGTGGGTATGGGTGTGTATAGGTGTCTGTGTGGTGTGTGTGTGGGTGTGTGTGAATGTGGGGGGTGGGTGTGTGGGGGTGTGGGTGAGTGTGGGCGTGTGTAGGTGTGTGTAGGCATGTGTGGGGGTGTGGGGGGAGTGTGGGTGTGTGTGGGGTGTGTGTGGGTGTGCATGTGTGTGTGTTTCTGGGTGAATGTTTCAATTTTTACTGACTTCCTTGTCTTATAACCCTGGGTGGCCAGGATGCTCCTTGAAATTAAAGTAGGTCACATTGTTTATGCTGTTCATGATTTGAAGATGCCATCTGAGACTCTATTCTGCTCTGGGGGGTTAATAAAATAATATTAGGCTACTTTATCACATCTTAATAAAGGTACTTATTGTTGAGCCAGGCAGAAATATTCGCGTAATGAAAAAACAACCATGTGACAGTATTTCTCATTTGAAGCAGGGATTTTCCAGTGTGAATGAATGTAACAAACCATGCAGGTAGGCGTGAAGGTGCCATTTTCTTAAAACCTTGTCTTAACTTTCATCTAGTCCGTGCAGCCTTTCCAATCACCTTACACCATGATGCATCTCTCCTTGTATGCACTCTTTCTTTCTTTCTTTCTTTTCTTTCTTTCTTTCTTTCTTTTTCTTTTTTTTTTTTGAGACAGAGTTTCACTCTTGTTACCCAGGTTGGAGTACAATGGTGCAATCTCGGCTCACCGCGACCTCTGCCTCCTGGGTTCAGGCAATTCTCCTGCCTCAGCCTCCTGAGTAGCTGGGATTACAGGCAAACGCCACCATGCCCAGCTAATTTTTTGTATTTTTAGTAGAGACGGGATTTCACCATGTTGACCAGGATGGTCTCGATCTCTTGACCTCGTGATCCACCCGCCTTGGCCTCCCAAAGTGCTGGGATTACAGGCATGATATTTCTTTCTTTCTTTTTGAAACAGAGTCTTGCTCTATTGCCCGGGCTGGAGTGTAGTGGTGCAATCTTGACTCACTGCAGCCTCCACCTCCTGCAAGCAATTCTTGTGCCTCAGCCACCTGAGTAGCTGGGACTACAGGTATGCAGTACCATGCCCCTCTCACCCCTCTCATTGCTCTATTTTTAGTAGAGACAGGGTTTCACCATATTGGCCATGCTGGTCTCACCTGACCTTAGGTGATCCACCCACCTCGGCCTCCCAGAATGCTGAGATTATAGATGTGAGCCACTGCACCCAGCCTGTATGCACTTTTTTGTTTAGATACTTCTGTCCAATTCCTGACAGCAGGGAGCGTGTTTTATGTTCCTTTCTTATCTCAGTGCCTACAATATACAACAGTGCCTGATATACAAATGTTTGTTGCTGTGAATGCATTTAAACCTATATTTATTAATAGTATCATTATTAATTACAATTAGTGTCATTTATTCAAGTCTTAATGAGACAGGTTATAACCCACAGAAGATATTTATTGTGGCAATTTAAATTCCCAGTTGGTTGATACCCTAAATGTTAAATTCATTTAAGATATATAAATCCATCTGTAATAAATGAGTCATTTAATACTTGGTCCACATTTGTGTGGAGTTCGCTTTGGAGTCACGCAGGCTGGAGGCTGACATCTGACCACGGTTCTTAGCTATGTGGCCTTGGGGGAGTTCATTTCCTCTTTTATTTTTGTAAGTTTTTGCTTGAAGAGCTTCTTTTTTTCCAAAGGGTGATAGGTAAAACGTAAAAAGTGTAAATTAGGAAGATATAGCTACATTTACAACCAAAATCTACAGACACATGGACTGGAAACATAGTAGATACGTACAGTAGTGAGCTGGGGGTAAAGGTACAGGTGTGGGGCCTCCAGCGGCAGGGACAGGCAACAGCAGGACTTCACACTACTTGAGAAAGTGCAGGCTAAAATTGCTCCATACAAGGCAGGGCTCCAGATCCAGGCCCACCCATGCAAACCACAAGCCAGGCTGGGGTTTCCTTGCCTAAGAAACAAGGTGTGGAAGGAAAATCATTCCCCATCATTTCCAGGAATTGCGTCTTACTTAATCTACCTTCTCAGGGTGGGCAAAGTAAGCAGACAGAACTTCAGAGCCAGGACCTGACCAAGCCTGGGTAAATGGATATCTAGAATCTCTAATATCATCACAAGGCAGCTGGATGTCCTAAGAGGATAAGTAGAGGCAGTAGCTAACCAGTTATTGGGAAGTAATTAACTTGAGGGGTGGAGAGAGAGGGAGAAAAGAGAGGAGAGGCAAATCACTTCAAGACAGGCTATGAAATGAATTTGAAGACACCCGAGGAAAAACAAATTCTAAGAAAATCAGCAACAAAATCAACAATCAAGAGATGAATTCATACCAGATAAAATGAAAATACAGTTGACCCTTCAACATAATGGGGTTAGATACACTGACCCCCCCCCCACCACAATACAGTCAAAAATGCACGTATAACTTCTGGCTCTCCAAAAGCCTAGCCAACATTGACTGGAAGCCTTATCAGTAACATCAATGGTTGATAAATACATATTTTGTAGCCATATGTATTATATATTATATTTTTACAATAAAATAAGCTGGAGAAAGAAAAATTACAAAGAAGAGAAAATATATTTACTATTTATTAAGTGGAAGTAGACCATCATAAAGGTCTTCATCCTTGTCATCTTCACTTTGAGTACACCGAGAAGGAGGAGTAAAAGGAGGGGTTTGTCTTGCTTCAATGGGAATGGTGGAGACAAAAGAACACAAGTGGGGCCGGGCATGGTGGCTCACACCTATAATCCCAGCACTTTGGGAGGCTGAGGGGGGTGGATCATGAGGTCAAGAGATCGAGACCTTCCTGGTCAACAAGGTGAAACCCCGTCTCTACTAAAAATACAAAAATTAGCTGGGCATGGTGGCGCACGCCTATAGTCCCAGCTACTCAGGAGGCTGAGGCCAGAGAATTGCTTGAACCCAGAAGGCGGAGGTTGTGGTGAGCTGAGATTGTGCCATTGCACTCCAGTCTGGGTAACAACAGCGAAACTCCGACCCTCCCCCACCCAAAAATAAGAACATAAGTAGACCTGTGCAGTTCAAACCTGTGTCGTTCGAGAGTCAACAGCTACAGAGCAATCTGAAAGCCACATATGCTAAAAACTCTCAAGAGATGAATAAATAGCTGTCGAATGAGAAATTACTGAACAAAAACAAACAGAAATGAGACCAGGTAAATATGCTAAGAACCAAGTAGAAATCTTAGAAATGGAAAAATAAGGTCACTGAAATAAAGTCCAAGAGACAAGGCAAAATCTAGTATTTTATTAAGCACTTGGAAATTAGTCCTAAAGGAGAAATCCAGAATGTAGCACAGAAAGAAGGAAGGATAAACACACACACAAAAAAATAGGGTAGTTTGAGAGTCAACATCTAAAAGGAGTTCCAGGCCAGGTGTAGAGGCCCCCACCTGTAAGTCCAGCACTTTGGGAGGCAAAGGTGGGAGGATTTCTTGAGGCCAGGAGTTTGAGACCAGCCTGGGAAACAGCGAGACTCCATCTCCACAAAAAGGAGAAAAAAATATCTGGGCATGGTGGTGCACCTATATACTTAACACCAGAAGCTGAGGCAAGGGGATTCCTTGAGCCCAGGAGTTCGAGGTTGCAGTGTGTGTCATCACACCACTGAAGTGCATCCTGAAAAACAGAGTGAGACCCTGTCTCTGAAAAATAAATAAATAAGTAAAAGGAGTCCAAAAATTGAATTACAAAAATGCAGAAAATTAATATTCTAAGAAAATTCTTAGGATTTTCTTGAATTAAATAAATACATAAGTCCTTGAATTTATAGTATGTACTCAAAATCGTGCAGGATAAAAATAAATCCAGATGTAGACACATTTGATGAAAACTGAAGAACATTAAGGATGAGGGAATTAAGAAATTATCAAAGAAAGAAAGGAAAGTCATGCAAAATAACTATAATTAGCTTGACAATTAGTTTCTCCACAGTGAAAATATTAATACATTTCTGGAAACAATAGATTAATATCTTTAGGGTACTGAGGAAAAATAAATGCCAATTTAGAATTGTGTCCCTAGCAAGGCCCCGATCCTGATGTGGGTCTCCAGGGCAATATCAAGCCACTCATCCCTTCCCCAACCCACATCATGTTAACTGTCTAAGGATTTACTAGTGGTCTGGGAACCCAATCATTTAAATCCAAGAAAAGGATGACAAGACATCTCTCTCTGCCTGAACCCTCACTTGGCAACCAAGGGGAAGAAATTATCTAGGGCTAAATGGACTGGAGGGGAACAGAGGACTTCTCAAACTCAGCGACCATCTGAACTGATATAACCAAAGCTTGGAATCCACCAGTAAAATTAAATCTGGCAATCTTTCTAGGGCTTTCATCACTTCAAGTTGTTCTAGCATAACTTTTCTTCAAACTTTTGTCCTTGCCATGTTTGATCTATAGGAATAATAGTAGGACAATAGGATAATTAACTTTCTTCACTGAAACCCTTTGAGACTACCCTCTGTTTCTTGCTGAGACCTGGCAGTTCTTCCCCCAAACCAAAGGAAAGATAGGAGTGTTCCATACAAAAGGAATGACTGGAACCAGGGTTGAATACCACTAGCAGTTTGTCTGTCTCTGTCTCCTCCTCTCACATTTCACTCTAGACCTGTTTTTTCCACTTGGCCAGAAACACAGGTACATGCATAGCTCACAAATAGAGCATTTGAAACGGGATCCCCTTGTGCTGTCTAGTTTCAGCACCGCTGTGGAGGACAGTTCCCCGCTGCGCCCGTCGGGTTTCAGCACCGCTGTGGAGGACAGTTCCCAGATGCCACTGGCTTCCACACAAAACCTCAGGCTTTCACGTCAAAGGTAAAAGATTACTTAGCCAGGTGCAGGCACATCTCAGACGTACAGGGGAGTTGCCACTCCCAATCCTCAATACTTGTTGAGATCATGCCCCTGGTCCTTTTTTGGGGGAAAATTGGAGGCACATTTTTACATAGCTCCTCAGAGAGGATGCAATGGATTGAGTCCCAGTCGCCCAGAAGTTCACTAATGTCACGTGTCTTGGTCCTTTTGTGCTGCTATGACAGAATTCCTGGGACTGAGTTGCTTATTTTAAAAGCCCAGAAATTTATTTCTTACAGTTCTGGAGGCTGAGAAGTCCGAGATCAAAGCACCAGCATCTGATCAGGGCCTTCTTGCTGTGTCCTTAGATGACAGAAGGCAGAAGAGGAGAAGCAGAAAGAGCTCCCTCCATCAAGCTCCTTTATAAAGACACCTAATCCCATTCATGAGGGGGGTCCTCATGCCCTAATCCCCTCTTAAAGGCACTGGCTGTTAATACTGTGATGTCACTGGCCACACTTGAATTTTGGAGGGGACACATTCAAACCATAGCACCACTTGTTGGCTTGTCTCCTTTGTCTGTCTTACTTTTTCCCTTCCTCACATCTGTCTTCTGGGATCACCTCACAAATAAACCTCCTCACCCAAATTCTTGTCTGATGGTCTGTTTTTGGTAAAACCTAAACCAGATAGAGAAGTTTTCATCTTTCTGGTGCAGCATATGGTGTGTCATCTTCTGAGAGGAAGGGAGAGAGGTCACAGTAGGGTGACTTAAGGGAGGTAAGAAACATCAGTGGGATGGTCGTGAAGGGGTCAGCTGAGATTGGAATTCATCCTCTTGAGGAGGGTCCAGCCATGCAATGCTGGGTCCACGTGGCCCAGGCTGGGAGAGAGCAGGAGGTGGTTGAAGAATGAAAGACGTGCAATGGAAAGGACCCCCAGACACTGCTTCTGGCTGTGGGTTGAGTTGAATTTTCCCCACATCACTTATTTTGGGACGCAGGCTGGATGGGAGGTAGCTTCCTGGGGAATGCTGTCCTGATGACAGATGGCAGAAGCCCAAGAAAACAAGCCAATCCACACGAGCATATTTAATGCCTTTGGTTGAATGGGCATATGGTGCCTCTACTCACATTCCACGTCACAGATCAAACCCAAAACTAGTGGAGCAAGGGTGTATACACGGCCAACAATAAAGCCTTGGCAAGGACAGCAAAGGACAGCAAGGATCAAGTAACACCGTCTACCTTTCCAGCCTACAGAAGGCATGTGGCTGGCTTCTCCCTTCTTCCGTTAAGACACAGGGACACCAAGCGGTGCTCTCTGATGACTGATTGTATCTGCCCAGTTTCCCATGTGTCACTCAAATACAAATTCCTGAAGTGGTCTTTAAATCTGTGTTCTCACATCCTTTCTAATCAAGCCTAAGCTTTATATTTCTCTACTTAGCAGTCAGGATACGAAACAGGGCAGAGGGAATGACATCAGAGCTCAGGGTTTCCTTCTTTTCTGCTCTTGGAGTAGAATAATTTTGCAGGAGGCATGTCTTCTCCTTTAGGTATGAGGTGAGAGCTGGATGAATGCCCCCTGACACTATGGCGTCACCGGGGTCCCGTGAACGGTCTTGATGGGAGTGTAGCCCAGATGGGGGATGTGCCAAAATACTTTCCTAATGACAAACAATGCACATGGCATCTACATCACCAGATTATTGCGTGTGTGGGGACACACACACACACACACACACACACACAACTGTTTTTTCCCTCTTTTTTCCCATCATTGCCTCAGTGGTTGATATGTTTTGGATCTGGGTTCCCACTCAAATGCCATGTCAAATTGTAATTCCCAGTGTTGGAGGTGGGGCCTGATGGGAGGTGACTGGATTAGGGGGAAGTCTCCAAGGGTTTAGGATCATCTCCCAGTGCTGTTCTCATGATAGAGTTCTCACGAGATCTGATTGTTTAAAAGTATGTGGCACTGGCTGGGTGTGGTGGCTCACATCTGTAATCCCAGCACTTTGGGAGGCTGAGGTGGGTGGATCATGAGGTCAGGAGATTGAGACCAGCCTGGCCAACACAGTGAAACTCCATCTCTACTAGAAATACAAAAATTAGCCGGTGCAGTGGCATGGGCCTGTAGTTCCAGCTACTCAGGAGGCTGAGGCAGAAGAATCACTTGAACCAGTGAGCCGAGATCACACCACTGCACTCAAGCCTGGGTGACAGAGCAAGGCTTCTTCTCAAAAAAAAAAAAAAAAAAAAAAGTACACAGCACCTACTTGCTCTCTCCTTCTCCTCCTGCTCCAGCCAGGTAAGATGTGCCCTCTCCTGCTTTTCCTTCACCTTCTGCCATTACTGAAAATTCCCAGAGGCTTCTCCAGAAGCCCCTATGCTTCCTATACAGCCTGCAGAACCAAGAGTCAACTAAACCTCTTTTCTTTATAAATTACCCAGTCTCAGGTATTTATAGCAATGTGAGAACAGACTAACACAGTAATGCTGATGAAGAAGTAGGCTGGCTATGCCTCGGAGTCAGGAGAAACGGGATGCAATTATGCACGGACTTGAGAAAAGCATTTGATAGAAACACAGTTCTTAGCATAGCACAGAGATCTAGAATGTGTGCATTAATTAACATTTTAGGAGTTGTGGATATCAACTTTCACTGGTATATAGCAAGTGTTTCATAATACAATTGCAGTCTGTTAAAAATGAGGTTCCAAAACCCATGCCAGTTTTTCAGGAAATAAATTGTGGAAACTTTTTCCGAAGTGTCTTCCTGCAAAAATAGGTCTCATTGTTTCCATTGACCTTGAGAGAACAGACTTAGCGAGATCAGAATATTTGCCAAAGGCCACACAGGAAAACGGCAGACTGGGGATGAGGGAGGTGTGACGTTCAATGGTAAAAGAAAGGCCCTGAGGTTCAATGGTAAAAGCTAAACCTGCTTTTGAGCCACAGGGAATTTTAGCTAGTGTCCCTGTGACTCAAAAGCAGGTCTAGCATGTCTCCTTTCTCTAGGGTAGACTAGTACTAAGTAAGGAAGGAGGAGAAAGAATCTCAAGTTGCAGACTTTCTGAGAGACCCAGCCTCAAACTTGTAATAGAAGGTAATTATATAATAGGTTCCCCCCTCTGTCATGAATATCTGTCATCATATATGTAAGTCTCACAGGTCAAGGCAAGAATGGTGATACTTTATTCATCAGTACTTCCCTCACCCTCAGAGTGGCTTTCCTCTCTGTGAAGGTCAAGTTTCTCTCCACTCTGAATAAATTAAAAGCTGGCATCGTGATTTTCCTGTGAATGGGGAGGGCAGGCCCATGGCCTTTCCTGCTGCAGAAGCAAGATAGCAGAGGCGGGGGATTCGCCTTTCTACCAAAGCTGGAGTCTCTTTTCCCCCAGATGAATGAGAACTGGGGAGGTTCACAAGAGAGAGAATGTCTGCGACCCTCCAGGTGGCAGAAAGTGGGAGAGGGTTTTTTTCTTCAGACAACAGCCTTTCTGGTTGGAGGTGCCAGCTCTTCCTGTTCCTCTTTTTAGTGGACTGTGATGGCTTCCCAGCATGCTCTTCTGTTCTTGTTCTGCCAACAGAACTCCTCTTTAGGGTTCTTCTTCGGCAAAACCTGTGATCTGGATGGAGCTGTAATTACTCCCCCCCCCCTCAGTGTAATTACTCCCTTCCTCCCCACCCTCTCAGGCCTAGCCACAGGACGAACAGTGACCACTGATGTAACCAATCAGAGCACCCCATTCTGCTGGTTGCAGTGATTGGTCCACAAATGAGCACTTAGTCCAAGCAGAGCCAATCAAAGTTCTTCCACAAGATTTGTTATATTAACAATGAGGCAGCCACCTCTGTCTTTATCCTGGATAAAGTAGGATGAGTCAGTCTGCTTTGTAATGGAGCCAGCAGAGAGGACTGAGAGGGGTAAGAGAAAAGGAAGGGGACAGAGGTTGGACAGCATCCTTTAACACCTGAATCCATCTATGGAGACCAACAACTGGATTTCTTACCTACAGTAGTTAATAAATTCCAATTTCGTGCAGCTCATTTGAGCCAGGTTCATGTTACATTCAATGACATTTGAACCTTGACTTCTATAGATTCTGTACTGTGTTTATCCAGGTGAATGGTGGAAGAAATCTTTTTTCTTGGGGTGGGAAGAATATGTGTGACTAGAATCAAAGATGCACACTCCTTCTTGGAAAAGGCCATTTAAATATGCATACATGTGTTGATTATCATCTTTTCCTGCTGTCTTCCACCTTGTGCTGGAGCTAAATGCAATTTGAGTCCTCACTCTGGAAGGCTCTGGAGTTGTAAAACGCTCAGGGTTCTCACAATCTCTCTCCACTGCTCCCCATGCGGATGGAGTATATGTGAAGGGGAGAGTTTTAGATCTCTTCCCTATCACACAACTGGAATGATGCTGGGAAGGAAACAGATGGTGAACCCCGTTTCAATTCAGCAACCATTGAGAATGCATAAGACTTAGCTGTGGTCTTGAGAACGTCTTGGTGAGGGTTGGGGGGTGATTGTCCATATGCATGAAGTTGAACGTCCTCTTCAGAATATTCACCTATGAAATGTCCCTTGTACTAAGCAAGTTCTGCCTCTCTAATGTCACAGGGTGGCCGGCACACAGCTGAACCACACGTGTTCCTGGCAGGAACAAACTGCAATCTACTTAATTTACGTGAGCCCCATTGACAGTGAAGTGGCTACATGATTACAGGGAGCTGAGGCTGATTTACAAAGTAGGGCCTGTGCAAAGTTGTTGCCCCTGTGGCTTCAAGCTCTGACGACTGGGGAGACGCACTATTGCCTTTGCAAATTAGTAATCCAAGCCTTCTGAAATTAGGCCACGTCTGAAATAAGTTGAATTAAGAGCTAATACGAATTTAAAAAATAATTATAAGTTCATTAATGTATAACTGAAGTACAATAAACTACACATACTTAGAAGGTACCATTTGATCTCTTTTGACATTTGTCTACACCCTGGAAACCATCATGACAATCAAGGTAACAAACCTTTCCATCTGCCCCAGAGTTATCTGGTGCCCCTCCCTCCTTTAATCCCCTTCCCGCACAACCCCGATCTCTTTTCCATTACTATAGTTTCCATTTTCTAGAATTGCTAATAAGAATGTCAGAGTAAGTTTAAAGCAGTATCTAGATGGGCCAGGGCTGCCTCCACTGAACAGGTGGGGAAGGTGCCCCTGAATTTGTCCAGTTGAGGGCAGAGCTGCCCCACTCTAAATTCCTAATTTCTCTCCCACTGTCCCTTGAGAAACAAGCCATATGCTAGCTGGGGTGGGGATAGGTAATACAGAAACTTTGCAATAGGAGCTAGCCAGGAAGAGCCAAGCATGTTATGGGATGGGATGATGTGAAAGGAGGGTGACAGGTAGGCAGGGTCTGATCCTGGGTACTACATCTTTTTCAAGGTTAAATCAAAGAAACGAATTTTAACCCCAAGCACAGAACTGTACCAGGATTGCCTTTAAATGCCAATGTCTCTGAACAATGAAGCAAGTTAGTGGCAGAAATGGTGAAGTTGTTCCTTGCGGCATTCTATTTTATTTTAAAAAGATACATTCTTATCTTTATGAATCCAAGTAGCCATGGTCCAGTCTGAAGGCAGAGGAATGAACTAAAGACATTCTAAAATGTCTGTAGTTCTGTCATAAATGTTTAAAATGTTTTACATAAACATAAAGAGTAGCTGGCTGGATGCGGTGGCTCATGCCTGTAATCCCAGCACTTTGGGAGGCCGAGGTGGGTGGATCACCTGAGGTCAGGAGTTTGAAACCAGCCTGGCCAACATGGTGAAACCCTGTCTCTACTAAAAATGCAAAAATTAGCTGGGTGTGGTGGTGCGCACCTGTGATGCCAGCTGCTCGGAAGGCTGAGGTGGGAGGATCGCTTGAACTCAGGAGGCAGAGGTTGCAGTGAGCTGAGATTGAGCCACTGTGCTGCACTGCACTCCAGTCTGGGTGACAGAGTGAGAGTCTGTCTAAAAAAAAAAAAGTAGCTAATTGAGTGAATATTTATATTTATTTATTTAATTTATGAAACAGTCTTGCTCTGTCACGCAGATTGGAGTGCTGGGGCAAGATCTCAGCTCACTGCAACTTGAGTGAACATTTAAAAGTGCCTGAACTCAGCTTGACAAGGTCCCTTTTGAGACTGAGTGGTGAAGCCTTAGCGTCAAGATCGGCAATGATGTGGGACAGGGGTCTGTTCTGCAGCCCAGCTGCAGTGTGCACATTCTGCTGTCATCCTGGGACTCGAGATGAAGCAAAAGTGACCCACCATTGCCATTAATAAAGTGCGTTCGAAACATAATTTTAGGCTCAGTGAGCAGCATCATTAAAACTGTAAGAAGGCATCATTAAAAGTGGTATTATTTACATGTACAAATAAATCATGCTCAAACTTCCCCCCTGCATTCTCTCTCAAGCAATAAAAAAAAATTGATGGATACAATTCTATTGTTGAACAAATATCAGTTCTGATATCTTGGATCTCTTCAACGTTTCAGGGCTACAGGTGGCCACTATTTGCTACCTGAAATATCATTTTGTTTATCTTTTATAAAGCTACATTGCCATTACATTAGATATTAATGTCAAATGAATTGATAATCAATTCTTGAGTGCTTCCTCATCTGGGGAGGAGGTGGAGTCTGGGGGAAGTACCCTGAAGTCATTAGAGGTAGACAGTTCTCCCCTGTGTTTGCTCCTGGAGCTGATTCTCAAGGCAGAGGCCATGTTTCCCTTTAAATTCTTAGTAGCTAACCCAGTGTTAATACATAGCAAGAGCTAAATAGATGTTTATTGAATAAAAGAATGAATGAACCAGAGTTGCTAATGTCAAATATTCATTTTTTAAAGGTTTTTCATAAAATAGATGAGTTCTTAAAATATTCACGAATAGATCTCCCCCCACCACCACATGGGTTCCTTATTTTCTCAAAGTATGATTCTATGAATTTGATTTTTGAATGAAGGGATACATTTTTACCTTTTTTTTAATTTAATATTGCTTTTAAATGTCATTTTAAAGTCAATTTATAATTGTAACATAATAAAAAATGGGGCGATTATCACAGCACAGAGACTTCCTGGGTCTCCTACAGTGCAGCTTGAAATACACAGTGCAGTGACATATTTTTTACAAAACTTTTCACCTTGATTTAGAAATAACTTTAGTCTCAGAAGATGGGTGGTTTGTTCTGTCTGATCAGGTCTGTTCAACTGGTCAGTGTCATGAAGCAATAAAAAGGGGGAGGCCAGGCGCGGTGGCTCAGCCTGTAACCCCAGCACTGTGGGAGGCCGGGCGCGGTGGCTCAGCCTGTAACCCCAGCACTGTGGGAGGCCGGGCGCGGTGGCTCAGCCTGTAACCCCAGCACTGTGGGAGGCCGGGCGCGGTGGCTCAGCCTGTAACCCCAGCACTGTGGGAGGCCGGGCGCGGGGGCTCAGCCTGTAACCCCAGCACTGTGGGAGGCCGGGCGCGGGGGCTCAGCCTGTAACCCCAGCACTGTGGGAGGCCGGGCGCGGTGGCTCAGCCTGTAACCCCAGCACTGTGGGAGGCCGGGCGCGGTGGCTCAGCCTGTAACCCCAGCACTGTGGGAGGCCGGGCGCGGTGGCTCAGCCTGTAACCCCAGCACTGTGGGAGGCCGGGCGCGGGGGCTCAGCCTGTAACCCCAGCACTGTGGGAGGCCGGGCGCGGGGGCTCAGCCTGTAACCCCAGCACTGTGGGAGGCCGGGCGCGGGGGCTCAGCCTGTAACCCCAGCACTGTGGGAGGCCGGGCGCGGGGGCTCAGCCTGTAACCCCAGCACTGTGGGAGGCCGGGCGCGGGGGCTCAGCCTGTAACCCCAGCACTGTGGGAGGCCGGGCGCGGGGGCTCAGCCTGTAACCCCAGCACTGTGGGAGGCCGGGCGCGGTGGCTCAGCCTGTAACCCCAGCACTGTGGGAGGGCCGGGCGCGGTGGCTCAGCCTGTAATGCCAGCACTTTGGGAGGCTGAGGCAGGTGGATCACGAGGTCAAGAGATCAAGACCATCCTGGTCAACATGGTGGAAAAACCCTGTCTCTATTAAAAATACAAAAAATTAGCTGGGCACGGTGGCACGTGCCTGTAATCCCAGCTACTCAGGAGGCTGAGGCAGGAGAATTGCCTGAACCCAGGAGGCAGAGGTTGCGGTGAGCAGAGATCGCGCCATTGCACTCCAGCCTGGGTAACAAGAGCAAAACTCTGTCTCAAAAAATAAATAAATAAATAAATAAATAAATAAATAAATAAATACGGGGAGATAGAGGATATTCTAGATAAAAAGAGGTTTGAAAGACACAACAACAAGGCAACATGTGGACCCTGACTGGATGTTTCTTCAAACCTACTAGCTAAAAACTCATTTGGAGGACCACTGGGAACATATAAACATAACATGAATATTAGATAATATAAAGGATATTTTTACTTGAGACAGCCTCACTTTGTTGCCCAGGCTGTAGTGCAGTGCTGTGATCTTGGCTCACTGCAACCTCCTCCTCCTGGATTCAAGTAATTCTCTTGCCTCATCCTCTTGAGTATCTGGGACTATAGACATGCACCACCATGCCTAGCTAATTTTGTATGTTTTTAGTAGAGGGCTTCACCATGTTGGCCAGGCTGGTCTCAAACTCCTAACCTCAAGTGATCTGCCTGCCTTGGCCTCCCAAACTGCTGGGATTGCAGACGTGAGCCACTGTGCCTGGCCAAACCTTTCCTTACAGGTTGGAAAAATCCCTTTAGTATTTCTTGTGGGACAGGTCTGGTGTTGAAATCCCTCAGCTTTTGTTTGTCTGGGAAAGTCTTTTTTCTCCTTCATGCTTAAAGGATATTTTCACCAGATGCACTACTCTAAGGTAAAAGTTTTTTCCTTCAGCACTTTAAATGTGTCATGCCACTCTCTTCCGGCCTACAGGGTTTCACCAAAAAGTCTTCTGCCAGTCATTTTGGAGCTCCATTGTATGTTACATGTTTCCCGTTTTTATCCTTGACCTTCGGGAGTCTGATTATAAAATGCCTTGAAGTAGTTTTCTCTGGGTTAAATCTGCCTGGTGTTCTATCACCTGCTTGTCATTGAACATTGATGTATTTCTCTAGGCGTGGGAAGGTCTCTGCTATCAACCCTTTCAGCAAACTTTCTATCCCTATCTCTTTTGCTACCTCCTCCTTAAGGCCAATTAGTCTTAGAGTTGCCCATTTGAGGCTTTTGGCTATTTTCTAGATCTCATGGGGATGCTTCATTGTGTTCTAATCCTTTTTCTTGTCTCCCCCTACTGTATATTTTTAAAAAGTCTGTCTTCAAGCTCACGCATTCTTTCTTCTGCTGATCGATCCTGCTATTAAGAGACTCTGACGCACACTTCAGCATGCCAGCTGCATTTTCAACACTGGAATTTCTGCTTGATTCTTTTTAACTATTCCAATCTCTTTGTTACATTTATCTGATAGAATTCTAAGTTTGTTCTCTGCATTACCTTTGAGTTTCCTCAAAGAAGCTATTTTGATTTCTCTGTGTGATAGTCCTGTTTCTCCAGGGTTGGTCCCTGAGAGCTTATTGAGTTTATTTGGTGAGCTCATGTTTCCTGGATGGTGCTGATGCTTGCCGATGTTCTCCAGTGTCTGGGCATTCAAAAGTGAGGTATCCGGTGTAGTCTTCCCAGCCTGGGCTTCTTTGTAACTGTCTTGGGGACGTTTTCTATGTGTTCAGAGACTTGGGCCTCAAGCCCAATAATGCTGTGGCTTTTGCAGACTCAGAGGTACCACCTCTGTGGCTTAGATAAGATCCAGAAGACTTCTCTAGATTACCAAGCAAGAGACTCTTGGTTTTTTCTCCTCTTACTTTCTTTCAAACAAGCAGAGTCTCCCTCTGTGTGCGGAGCTACCTGGAACTGGGG
Source organism: Callithrix jacchus (assembly GCF_049354715.1). Taxonomy (NCBI): domain Eukaryota; kingdom Metazoa; phylum Chordata; class Mammalia; order Primates; family Cebidae; genus Callithrix; species Callithrix jacchus. The sequence goes on from NC_133518.1 coordinate 80,052,782, forward strand.
GTGTGAAGATGCAAATCCTTCTGTGGCCACCACCACAGGCACCACTCGGGTCAGACCTGAAGCCAGCACAGCACTGGGCCTTGCCCAAGGCCCTTCCCTTCAGGGTGGCGAGTTTCCCCAGGTCCAGGCATATCCAGAGATGCTGTCTGGGAGCCAGGAATTGTAGTCAAAAACCTCAGCAATTTATCTGACATTCTGTCCTATGCAGCTAAGCTTGCACTCATACCACAATACAACGTCCTTCCTGCTCTTCCCTCCCCTGGGAAAGTCTGTCATGCATCTGTTAAACAAATTTCAGAATTAAAAATCAAAACTTCTTGCAGTGTTATCAAAAGCAGATCAGTACTTCAAGAAAATTTTGTCGTTTCAACTTAGGAGAAGAGATTTTTTGTTTTCTATCAGTGTATTTTTAATATCACAGCTCAACATTTAGGACTTATCATTCCCGTCTAATTATAGCCAACTTGATCACGCACAAAAATGTCTTTCATAAATTCATCCTTCACAAACCTTTTGTGACGTACGCACACCTTCCACAACACACTTAGATGTTCTGCTTTGTCCAACACTTCGTCTGCCTTAAACCAGCCATTTGACTTTCAGACAAAAACTTACCACACATGATTCTTTCCCATACAAAATTATCCTCTTTTTTTTTTAACTCTCTTTACCAAAGCTATGTCCTCATACTGATGACTTTCTTTACGTCTTTCTCTCTCCTACTTCTGCGTTTCTTTCTATCTCATTTCTATCTCCTTCCTAAATTCACACTTTGAAATAACCTTTAATAACCTCTGAACTTAGAATAAGAACACATGATTTTTTATTATTCTAAATGAAGAACACATTTTTATGCCTTTCTTATGTTTTATCTCATAAAAAATTTTAATATACAGAATTTTATGTATTAATTAGAATTTTTAACTCAATACCTTTTCTAGTGAAAACCTAGGAAGCAAGACATTTTTTTAAATGTTATGACAACATGTTTGTTTTTAAAATATTTTTATTTTTGTACATTTTGGAGGTGCAAGCGCAGTTTAAAAAATAGATTTAGGAGGTACAAGTGCAGTTTAAAAATAGATTTAGGAGGTACGAGTGCAGTTTTGTTAATGGATATATTGCATGGCAGTGAAGTCCAAGCTTCTAGGATAGCCATCACCTGAATAGTGTTGCAGCCATCAAATAATTTATCAGCCCTCACCCTCCTTCCACCCTCCCACCATTCCAAGTCTCCAGTGTCTATTATTCCACTCTACGTGTTCATGTACACACATTACGTAGCTCCCACTTTTTTTTTTTTTTTGAGCAGAGTCTCATTCTATCACCCAGGCTGGAGTACAGTGGTGTGATCTCGGCTCACTGCAATCTCTGCCTCACAGGTTCGAGCAATTCTCCTAACTCAGCCTCCTGAGTAGCTGGGATTACAGGCATCTGCCATCATGCCTGACTAATTTTTGTATTTTTAGTAGAGGTGGGGTTTTGCCATCTTGACCAGACTGGTCCTGAACTCCTGGCCTCAAGTGATCCACCCGTCTAGGCCTCCCAAAGTGTGTGATTACAGGCATGAGCCACCGTGCCCAGCCTAGCTCTCACTTCTAAGTGAGGATATGCAGTATTTGACTTCCTGTTTCTGAGTTATTTTACTTAAGACAATCTCCTCTAGTTTCATTTGTGTTGTTGCAAAAGACATGATTTCATTCTTTTTATACCTCAGGAGTGTTTCCTTTATCTGATCGTGGACGGACATTTAAGTCGGTCCGTATCTCTCTGCTTTTGTGAACAGTGCCACAACAGACCTAGGAATGCAGATGTATTTTTTAATGTAACGATTTGTTTTCCTGTGAGGAGATAACCAGTGGTCAGCTTGCTAGATGGAATGGTGGTTCTATGAAAGATATCTACATTGTTTGCCATAGAGGTTGTAGTGATTTACATTCCCACCAATCGTGTTTAAGAATTCCTTTTTTCCATATCATAGCCATTCTCATCGATATAGAAGGTATTTCATTGTGGTTATAATGAACATTTCTTGGCTGATTACTGATGTTGAGCATTTTTTCATCTGCTTGCTGGTCATTTGTATATCTTATTTTGCAAAATACCTGTTGACGTCCTTCGCCCGGTTTTCAGTGGGGCTATTTGGTTTTTGTTGTTGAGATATTTTAATTTCTTGTAAATTCTGAATATTAGTCCTTTGTCAGATGCATAGTTTGCAAATGTTTTCTCCCATTCTGTAGATTGTCTTTCACTCTGTTGATTATTTCTTTTGCTGTGCAGAAGCTTTTTAGTCTCATTAAGCCCATTTGTCTGTTTATGTTTGTTGCATTTGCTTTTGAGATCTTAGTCATAAATTATTTGGCCAGGCGTGGTAGCTCACGCCTATAATCCCAGCACTTTGGGAGGCCGAGGCGGGTAGATCACGAGGTCAAGAGATGGAGACCATCCTGGTCCACATGGTGAAACCCCGTCTTTACTAAAAATACAAAAATTAGCTGGGCATGGTGGCACGTGCCTGTAGTCCCAGCTACTTGGGAGGCTGAGGCAGGAGAATTGCTTGAACCCAGAAGGCGGAGGTTGCGGTGAGCTGAGATCATACCATTGCACTCCAGCCTGGGTAACAACAGTGAAACTCTGTCTCCAAAAAAAAAAAAAAATTATTTGACAAGCAAAGGAAGCAATTTTGAACTGTCACATATCAGTATTTCATAAATGAGAATTTTATTATTTTAGAAACATTTCCCTGTAATGTAATTTTTATATACTGTTAGACCCAAATATACTTAGTCTTTCTATAAAGTTTAAGAAGCCAAGGACAAACATATTCATGTTCAGCAATTTATGTTTGGAATTTTTCTTATTTGACAATGACTTGAACATTCAGTGAGTATCAACGTAACTTTAGAATTTTATTTATTTATTTATTTATTTTTCATTCAAAAGGGTATGGATAAGCTTTTGTTTATTCACATAGTGGAATACTACACAGCGCTTAAAACAAATGAACCAAGCCACGTGTATCAACATGGATAAACCTCAGAACTTACTGCCGAATTACAAAATAAGACCCTGGCCAGGCGTCTTGGCTCATGCTTGTAATCCCAGCAGTTCGGGAGGCCAAAGTGGGCAGACTGCTTGAGTCCATGAGTTTGAGACCAGCCTGGGCAACATGCTGAAGCCCCATCTCTATGAAAAATACAAAAACTTAGCCAGGCATGGTGTGCCTGTAGTCCCAGCTACTTGGGAGGTTGAGGTAGGATGACCACTTGAGCCCAAGGAGGTCAAGGCTGCAGTGAGCTGCGCTCTAGCCTGGGCAACAGAGTGAGATCCTATCTCAAAAAAAAAAAAAAAAAAAGTGAAAGCACACTATTTACAGAAAAATCTAAAACATACGAGAGAATTCCAAAATACATATATCTCTTCAAAGTGGAGGGGGTTAGTTGTATCTGTAAATGTTGACAGCAATAGTCCAACTGTGAAACATCTAAGGAGGTTTATTCTGAGCCCACTATGAGTGACCACGGCCCACGGCACACTCTCAAAAGCCCGGAGAACATGTGCCCAAGGCAGCGGGTCAGAGCTTGGTTCCATACATTACAAGACCAGTCAATACATGTGAGGTATACATTGGTTCAGTCTGGAAATGGGGACACATTGTGGGGAGGGTGGCTTCCGGGTCATAGGTAGATACGAAGGTTTTCTGGTTGGTTGAAAAAAGTTATTATCAAAAACCTGGAAGCAATGGAAAGAAGTGTCTGGGTTAAGGAGTTGTGAAGTTCAGGGTTCTGATTACCTAGACGAAGTCTCAGAGGCCGCCCTTAGAGACAATAGATGGCAAGTGTTTCCCGTTCAGGTCTTTAACAGGTGCGAGACCCTCGGCTAATCTCCTCGGGACTGGGAGGGCCTGGAAGGGGAAAGCCCATTATGTTAATAGAGACTCTTTACAGCTGCAGAAAAGGGCCTTTCAAAATATGGCCAAGAAAGAGTGAGGAAAGGATTTAGGACTGATAGGGTTGGATACGTTTTCTTTAGTGAGTTTATGCAATGGCTTAGTTAGAATAGCAACACCTGGTATCCCGAGGTGAAAGCAGCAACCACACCCAAGAAGGAGAAAAGCTGTTGTTTGATGGATGGGGTTGGGGTTGGGGAAATTAACTGAATACAGTTGGCAGGGAGAGCGCGTGTATGCTGGGGAAAGATTGTAACAGATGGGGAAGAAATTTGGGCTTCGGAAGGGGATACACGATACCTCTTTGAGTATAGATGCTGCAGAAGCAGGAGGGTGAATTAAAAGGCCATGTTGTAATAGAGGGTGATAACAGGCTTTACTTTTAAAGCCTGTTGTGTGATGGGGTACAGGGCTGGGCAGTGTAAGGGTGGTTAGGTTTTAAGGGGATGATGAGGGATGAGTGACTTGTAGCAACGGATGGGAAGGCGGTGTTTTACACCCTAGGATTACGGCTGGGGGACATAGGGGAGCTATTGAGGGAGGTACAGCTTTGGGGGAGGGCGGCAGTGAGGCGTGACTGTAGCCCAGGAACAGTGAAGGAGGCAGACAATTTCGCTAGGATATACCGGCCTAACAGGGGAACCGGGCACGTGGGGATGATTAGGAAAGAATGTGGGAGGGAGTGCTGGCCTGAGTGACACCAGACGTGGGGAGTTGTGAGAGGCCTGGAGGCCTTCCCGTCAATTCCTAACACAGTCATGGAGGCCAAGAAGACAGGTCCTTGGAAAGAAGGCAGCGTGGAGTGGGTGCCTCCGAGGTGATTAAGAAGGGGATGAACTTATCCTCCACATAAGAGTTACCCAAAGTTTGGCGTCTGTGATGGTCCAGGGGGCTTCCTAGATGCTCCGGTAGCATCAGTCTTTAGCCACCAAGCCAAGGATTGGAGCTTCAGGAGCTCTGGGAGCAGCGACGTGAGTCAGACAGTCGACTTTCTGCGGGGGCCCCGCACAGACGGGGCAGGGCTTGGGAGGAATCCCGGGCTGTGGGCATTTCTTGGCCCAGTGGCCAGGCTTCTGACACTTGGAGCAAGGTCCTGGCGGGGTGGCTGGACGCGCTGAGTCTGGGCACTTTGAAGTCTTTGTGAGCCGGTGGTGTGGCTGGGGTTCGTCTTACGGAGGAGGCAGCATCTGCAGTTTTTAGGTGCGCGGCCCCCAGGCAGATTTTTCCGTTATTGAACACCTTGAAGGTGAGCTTGCTTCATTCCTGGTGTGGGATTTGAGGGCCAGATTTTAATTTTTGTAGCTTTGTGTAATGTTGGGGTCGATTGGGTGATAAAATGCATATCAAGCGTTTTTTAGGGGTGAGAGTAGACATAACGATGACATTTAAGTTGCTCCAGGTGAGATTATAGGACTGGGTTAATTATTGGAGGATTTGATGAAAAGGAGCCTAACCGGTGGCCAGTTGGAAAGGTTGGATAAAGGAAAAGGAATGTGCCCCTAACTATGCCTTTGGCTGCAGCCACCTCTGGAAGGGGGAATTGTTGAGGGCCAGAGGAGGTAGCCAACTTTAGAATTTTAAATGACACAAGGTTCATTATAATTATTTATTCCATTTACATTTACCTAATTTATTTATTTTTATCGATATTACATTACCTAAATTACTTATGAAAACTGAGATATGAGATAAAGCTACTCATCACTAAGTAATTTCCCTGTTAAACATGTGTCCAGCCTGTGAATACCAGGTGTTCACCTAAGTCTGAACGTGAACGTTAATTATATGGGTATTTTGCTGATGACTCAGAAGACATAGCTGTTTTTATTAAGCCAACACTATTAAATTAGTCGTACTTGTCAAAGAGTTACACAAACAGAGATTATTATGTTTTCAGGCTGGGTTTATAGTTTTATGATCTTAAAATATCTAGCAGGGACAAATATAATCTTGTCTGATTAGCAAACTCAGACAAAAGTGTATGCTGAAACTGAAGACGTTTTGATTTTATTTCATCAACAGATTTAAAACCAGCTTATTTATTAAAGATTTACTTAAGTCACACGCACTGAAAGGCATTTGGGTTGATTACACCATAATTTATATGAGCACTCATTTATCGAGGCCAATCTGAATAGAATTCCTTAAGGGATTTCTAGCTGACTATGCCAGATTTTACCATGCAGACACAACATACGACATGTGCAAACACACAGAGACACACATTCCACATACAAATAAAGATCTTTCCGCTTTCATTTTAGAATTTTAGTCATGCGATAGTAATACATGGTAATATATACTTGTTGGTTTAGAAAAGATAGTTGGATCCAAATTATATTTCTTAGAAAATGGGGTCTGTTCATGTAGCTGTTATTCACCCTGATATCCCTAGTCTAATGAAGGCTGTGGACCAAAATTTTGAACAAAACAGTTTGGTTTTCTTTTTTTTAAGTCTCTTTTGCCCCTTTACCCTCTTTTGAAAAATCAGTTTCAAACAAATTTAGGGTTAAACATTCAAATGTTTATTTTTCAGCTTGAATTGGCTGAATTGTGTAAGAAAAACAAAATCTCCAAACGGGCTTGGGTTTTTTAGCAACAAATCTGTCTTTGGTTTCTCTGTCTGGTTTGATCGGTCAACGTGGGAGAGAAAACATTTTAGCAGGTTTTTGTTTTGTTTTATTTCGTTTTGTTTCCTTTTTCCAGGCATGGCAGACAAAGAAGCCATTTTTATGCCAGAGAGACACCTTATATTATTGCTCTGAGCTCAAGATTTTGACCTGTTTAATCTGAGGGCCTAATTTATAAACATTTATCTAGTTATTTAATTTTAGAATATCAATCCATTAATTGACTGTTTCATCACTCTAAGCAATTGTTTTTCAGGCAAACCTGAATTTCCATTTCAGGTCTAGATTGTTGGTTGCCATGGAGCTGTTGAAGTTTGTAAAGCCAGTAGTTTGAAAGCCTTTTAAAATCTTTAAAAAAAAATCTTGTCTGGAATGCCATAAGCAGTGTGTTTATCTCAATACAAGTAGAAAAGTCAGCAGATTCAAAGTAGACGGAACGAAAAGAGAGAGAGAGAAAACTTAGAAGACTCTACGTGTTAGCTCTGCAGTTACAGTTTCTATTCAGCTTTAAGTAAAACAAATCCCCGTGGCAACCACTGGTTTAAAAACATGGCTGGGCATAAACTCATGCCTGCAATTCCAGTGCTTTGGGAAACCAAGGCAGGCGGATCACCTGAGGCCAGGAGTTCACTGCCATCCTGGGCAACATAGCAAGACCCCATTTCTATAAAAAATACTTTTTAAATAAAGTGAATGAGAAAAAGTCATGTAATTGGCAGGAGTCCCCCAAAACGTGACATGCCTTAATGTTTGAGAATATAATTTTATTTTATATTAATCTCTTAAGAGTGAAGAAAATTACATAATTCTTATCAGGGAGTTTGGACTGATGTTTTAGATGGTGGTGACTGTCCTAGTGGTTTTTAATTGGCAAAGTGTTTATATTCGCTCTTGGAAAATGTTTAGAAACAAGCAAAGGGGGAAAAAGAGTCAGATCATTTACAGATGCACATGCCCAAACCCAAATGAAAGAAAATATAAGAGTGTTCACAAAAATTTTAAGCCAGGTATGCAGACCACACAAAATACGACGCCAGGAAGACAGCATCAGACAAAACGTAAATTCTGTAGAACTCAGAGGACTCAGATCAGAAAAACATGGTTTTTATTCCAGATAGCGCCTACCAGAAAGGATAAAACATCTTTTATCATCTTAGAAAGTGAAAAAGGATTCACCGAGGGAAGGGAGTCCAAGAATTAAAAAGCATATTTGCTAGAGCAGAAAACATGAGTCATGGCAGCAGAGAGCACAAAGCGCTCAGTCACTACTTCACTCGATTCCAGGGGCCACCGACTCCTCTGAGATCGGTGCATCTGGGTCCCACTTTTGAGATACCATTTTATCAATCTAAATAACAGAGAGGGAGGCTCTAAGAGAAAAATGTTTATTTGAGAATAGGACACTGCAATGGGAACATGTGTGCCATAGTAAACTATGTGTATATTCAGGGAGGTAAAGACAGACGAACATTTTTGAAGATAAAAATGAGGATAATTACATAATTGTTTTGGGATAATTATCCTTAGCGGCAAGAATTGATAACAAGAGCGGTGCACGTTCAAGGTTAGATAGGCAGTTGCTGGGCAGATGTTCTTGCAGAAGAATGTGTGTGTGTGTGTGCGCGCATGTGTGTGTGCGTGTGTGTGCGTGTGTGCGAGCGTGTGTGCGTGTGTGCGCACGTGTGTGCGTGTGTGTGTGTGTGGTTGTGATGCCTTTGTGCAACGCTTTAGTTTTCAGTCTTTGGTCTTAATTCTTACCAGGCATTTGTGCATGAGAAGTCAGTCTTCCTCCATGCCCTTTCTTGGCTCCGTTTGTCAGAGTTTTTAACACAAATGACTTCATTTTTATTCAGACAACCTTCACAGCCATAATCCAACATGACTGGTGTCCTTACAAGAAAAGGAGAAGAGACAGAGACAGACAAACACAGTGGGGAGGTGTTCCCAAGATTCACAAACAGAATACAATATGATGACAGAAGCAGGGAGTGGAGTGATGTGTCCACAAGCCAAGGACTGCCAGCAACACCAGAAGCCAAGGGAAAGGAGTGAAACAGATTCTCCGGTAGAGCCTTCCGAGAGAGGAGGGCCCCACCCACACCTTAATTTCAGACTCCTAGCTTCCTAACTGTGAAAAAATACATTTCTGTTGCCGGGCGTGGGGGCTCATGCCTGTAATCCCAGTACTTTGAGGGGTGAGGTGGGCAGATCACCTGAGGTCGGGAGTTCGAGACCAGACTGACCAACATGGAGAAACCCCATCTCTAAAATAAATAAAATAAAAAGAGAACAACACCTATGAGAAGTGAGGAAGGCAGGCTCGTGAAGGGGAGATGTTAAACTATGAAGCAGTTGAGGAGAGGCTTCAGCTGAGTCTATGACGAGGTCTGTAGGTTGGAGAGCCCTTCAAAGCTTTTTTGGGCCAGGCGCGGCGGTTCACACCTGTAATCCCAGCACGTTGGGAGGCCAAGGTGGGCAGATCACCTGCTGTCAGAAGTTCAAGACCAGCCTGGCCAACATGCTAAACTCCATTTCTACTAAAAATATAAAAATTAGCTGGGCATGGTGGTGGGCACCTGTAGTCCCAGCTACTCATCAGGAGGCTGAGGCAGGAGAACCACTTGAACCCAGGGGCCAGAGGTTGCAGTGAGCTGAGAGGGCACCACCGCACTCCAGTCCAGACAACAAAGTGAGACTCTGTCTTGAAAAAAATAAAAAATTTCCGTTGTTGCAAGTCACCCCGTGTGTGGTACCTTGTAATGACAGTCTTAGAAAACAAATGCATACTCTATGAAAAATAAAAACATTGGCTCAGGAAAAAATCATAAACACAAGTACAAATTCAGTGATCACGTTCCAGTGGAAAGGTCAGCAAGTGTTCTCTTCCAGAAGCAACTATAAAACTGAACAAAACTAAAAGAAAAATCACTTCAGGGCTTTGGAGTAGACCAAAGGCAAGCAACGAAATGAAGAGCTTTTATTTATTAACAACTGCCCAACTTTGGGTAAGAATCGTCTAGTTTTGCTTAAAATGAATTTTTAACATGATTATAAGGGAAGGAGGGAAGATGTCATTTCATGCAGCTATTATCCTGCTAGAACTTCTCATTGAGTCTCAAAAAAATGTAAACACACCAACGACACATGAATATTTTTTCATGGCAAAATAGAAAAACAGTCTCAGTGCAATGAGATTCCACATTGATTCCCATCTTTCATTCTCACTTCTCTTCTCTGACAGTACTGCAGCTAGGAAGGTAATTTAGTTTGTGTTTGTTTGGGTATTGAATAAATAATATCACAATGTTCTATACCACTGCGGCTGGGGCCGCATCGGCAAAGTCCGGGGTCAGTTCCCGTGTCCCCAGCAGCGCTGGTGGTGGGGGAGCTGGGGCCTCCAGTGACCCACCCCGTAGTGGCGGCAATCAATGATCTCCATCTGGGTAAGAGTCTCATTCTACTCCACATTAGATTTATATTTTTCAGAATGTGTCATATTTCATCATAAAAGAAAAGAGTTTTCAAAACTGAATTATCTTTTCTCCTCTAATGAAGTCCTCTGCAGCACTCATTTCTTTGCTCTTGTTTCTGGAAACGTTTAAGACTTCTTTTCAGAGAATATAACAGCACAGTAGGGCTGCCCTCCAATAGTTCTGTTCTCCATTACTTCTGATGCGGATTACACAGGCGTGTAAGAATTTAATAATACGCCTATATGATGATGAAGTGAGTGAGGACGAAGCCACAGGAAAATGGCTTCGTTGGGGGAGATGCACATCTGTGAGAAACGCTGTGCAGAGCTCTTTAGCATCTCCGAGGTATTGGAAGATAAGAAAATCACACTAAAAATTTACCTGTTCTCATCGTGAATGACAGCAAGGGGCCAGTGTCTTCGGAAGACCTCTCCAGAGCTGTACTTAGCTACCAACCATCCAGTCCAAGCAGTGAGGATGGCCATGGGGAGAATGATGGCAGCTCAGGGGACATGAAGAAGCCCGTTGTGGGCTCTGTGGTGTACCTAAAGACAGAGAGGGCCCTGGCACCTGCCTCCAAGACATAAGCTGTTTACAGATGTGACCGTGCAGGCACTGAGAGGCACCGAGGTGGCGGTCAGTCAGCGGAGTGCAGGTCTGGTGCCTGACCCAGGGCCTGGCACCAGCAGCACCCATGGGTGCTTGAGCAGATCCTGTGTCTGCAGCAGAAGCTTCAGAAGGCCCAGCTCACCCAGCAGATCACACCCAGGTGCACACGTGGCCCTCTCGTGCCCTCCACTCTGGCGGCAGGTGATGACCTTGGGCAGCCATATGTCCCAGCAGGTTTCTATGGCTGTAACTTTGTTCAGCTGGAAAGCTGGAAGCCAAGGTCTGTCTCTGGATGCCTTGAAACAAGCCAAACTACTTCACATCAACACCCCTTCTGCCGCCAGCTCTCTGTCCCCAAGGCTGACGCCCTTTGCTCTGAAGCTGGATGGAACCAAGGTGCTCCCAAACGCCACATCTCCTCTCCCACCGGCTGTGCTTCCTCAGGCGTCAGGCCCGGTGCTCTTCCAGAGTCCTTTCTCCACGGTGGTGCTAGACCCTTCCAAGAAGGGAAGAGGAAACCACCGAACATCTCCACAGCTGACATCAAACCTGGGGATGAGGCGGTCCTCTGCAAGCACAGGTGTGGAGCAGTCTCCCTTCCATGCTTGTCTGAGCCCAGCCAACCTGTGTCCAAGTGGAAGTTTCTGGCACGTTGGTGGGACCCCCAACATTGTCCCCAGGATGACCCCTCCATCAGCAGCCCAGTCATGCTGAGCAACATGGCTGCACACAGTGTGGGAAGCACTTCTCGCCCACTGGCGCTCTTCAGAGTCACGAGTGGACTCACACTGGAGAGAAGTGTCTGATACGCAACACTTGTAGGCGAGTTTAGCCACTGAAGCCAACCTGAAGGTCGAACAGTAACTTGGCCGCCATGGGAGGGAGTGGCCCTCGAGAACACCATGGCTCTGTTAAGAACAGATGGAAAAAAGTCTTGGAAGTGTTTCCCAAGGAAATCCTGGCCCCTTCGGTGATTGTGGATCCTGTGATGTGGAACCAGGACACCAGCATGCTCAATGGCAGCCTGGCCGTGGAGACCAGTGAGAGCCCAGTGATGGGAGTGGGGGTGTCCTACCCGCCTGGCTTCCTTGGAGGCCAGAATGACATCACCATGCCCAAGATGGTTGGCTCCAATCAGACATCAGTGCAGATGTGGGAAAACCAGGTGCTACTGACTGACCACGTTCCTTCACTTCCTGGAAGAAAGCAAGATTGCAGTCAGCGAAGCTAACCGAGAACTTTCATGGAAGGAGAAATGCAGACAGTGAAATCTCTAGACTCTGCTTTTCTGCACTCACCTCCTGTCTTCTTTTTCTTTCTGATATGCAAATGACATTTTTGGAGGTTGTGACTACAACTTCAGGCAAGTCCCACAGTCACGATTGTTGCTATGCTGCTTTGCAAAAAGTGGAAAAATCAAACAAAAAAAAGTTCATACCAAAACAAAGACAAGCATTAAAAAAAAAAAAAAAAGGAGAAAGAAGCAGGTCTTGCAAGGTAGCTTTTGTACCTGTGACAAACTGTAGGCATAGAACCTTCGTACAACCTGGAATTTTTTCCGAAGACTGTTACCTGTGTCAAGGTGATCCGCTGCAACTTACTGACCCAGCATGGAAAAGACGATGACTTGGCCTCATTGAGGGAGGGGTACCGTGTACTTCCATGATAACTCACACGTGGCAAAAGGACAAGGTCTGCCACCCAGATTAGGGCCTATCCATATACGCCCCACCCCTGTCCCCATCTTATTGTTTCTTTGAACGTACTTAAAGAAAAGAAAACTAACGGTGCAGAATTAAAACATTGCTTCAACTTTTTTTTTTTTTTTTTTTTTGAGATGGAATCCTGCTCTTTCACCCGGGCTGGAGTGCAGCGGTGCCATCTCGGCTCACAGCAGGTCCCACCTCCCAGGTTCTAGCGATTCTCCTGCTTCAGCCTCCCGAGTAGCTGGGACTACAGGAACGTGCCACCACACCCAGCTAAACTTTTTTTTTTTTTTTTTTTTTTTTTAGTACAGATGGGGTTTCACCATATTAGTCAGGCTGGTCTTTAACTCCTGACCTCAGATGATCTACTGGCCTCGGCCTCCCTGTGAGCTCTGGGATTGCAGGCGTGAGCCACTGGGCCGGGCCTGCTTCCACTTTAGAGTCGGATGCCCTCAGACGGGCTTGCGGTAGCGCTTCGGGAGTGAGCGTGTGTGTTGCTGCTTGTTTAAACACAGTTCAGTGGGCGCCTGAGAGCGTCCCTGCCCTCCCCACGCTTCCCAGGTGCCTTTCTCTCCCCGAGAGCGCCCCTGCCCCCCACGCTTCCCAGGTGCCTTTCTCTCCCCGAGAGCGCTCCTGCCCTCCCCACGCTTCCCAGGTGCCTTTCTCTCCCCGAGAGCGCCCCTGCCCTCCCCACGCTTCCCAGGTGCTGTTCTCTTTCTGCACCTGAGCGGGGAATCTCAGGCGGCTTCATTTCGTTTCTCAGTACCTACTCTGTTGAAGAACTGGGTTTTCACTCTTGAGAAGAAACTCCTGGAAGGGTGTGTTTCCTGTCACTGGTTCACATACTGATTTTTTTTGTTGAATTTCCTTGTTGGGACTTAAGCCAAGTAATTAGAAAGATTGTTTTCTTCCTGAATACTTCATGAAGGCTAGAAGTCAGAATAGGCAATTCCTGGGTGTGAAAGCTTTAATTTATCTACCTCATTTATTTGTATATTCTTTTGTAGCAATAGGGTCAGTTTTCCTGCTTTAGGACTGACGAAGTGTTCCCAGGTCCTGTCCAAAATCTAGCAGTGTGTTGTTGGGGAGAGCTGAACGTTCCCGAGGTTTCTCTGGTGCCTTTTTTTGTAGTCTCCTTTTCTAAGTGTAATCGAGCAAGTGACACATGGCTTTCCTAGTTTAACAAGAAAGGAGAAAGAAAGAAGGACTCTAACTTCTGGGAGAAAAGTCTTTTCCCTCTGGGTGGAAGGCCCCGACTGAAAAGCGGGTCCAAGACTGTTAGTCTCTTAGTTACTGCACTTGACTGTAGGGTTCCCCAGGTATAATTAGTATTATTACTCTTTCTGCCAAGTGCGTACCTTTCCTTCTGGATTGTAAGTGGACACAATACTAGCACCTGTTTAGACCGCGAAATGGATGTCACGAAAACACCACTGGCTTTCTCACTGTTGAGCTAATAATGCCTCGTGAGTGGCAGATCTGTGGAGAAAACCCTTCGTTGTACCTGCTGATGCTTTCTGTCTGTTGGAAAATACATTTTCAATTTTTTCCCCCAAAAAGCTTACCTATTTTATTTCCTGTGAATCTGTAATTATTTCAAAATTAAAACTCAAAAGTTATAGACAAGGAAAGAAACCTTTTCTTCTACGCTTTTTGCCACTTCCACAGCAATGCTGGTATTTCCTGTTCATTATATAATACTGTTTTCATCCCTAGAGGGAAATATTTCAGGCCTGGGCCTGTGAGTAAGAGGCTCCCTGCACCTACTTGCTTATGTCTCTCCAGCCCACTGCTACTTTAGGAAACAACATAACCTAATTTCTGGCCAAGAAAGCTACGGGTTCTCCATTAATTTAGAGATTGAAAATAAAGGGAACTGCAAGACAGGGACAGAAACCTGCCCACGGTTTTGTGGTTGGTTGATTTTCCCCCAGTTGTGTACTCACGGCCTCCTGCCCCTGACCCCACTGCCCGTGGGACGATTTCCAGCGTGTATTCTCCGTGTATTCTGCCCACTGTGTCTCCAGCGCCTCTGCTTGTTCACAAGCTCCAGTCCCTCCCAGGTCATTGTTTCCTTGTCTAGTGTATCACGTAGCAGAAAAATCAGAGTCGCACAGTCTTAGGTGCAAATTTCTGAGTGCAAACTCACCCCTTTCCAGTCTTGTGAACCCAGACCAGCTTTTCCACTGAGCCTTGGTTTCCTCGTCTCTCCTTCTGGGGTGACCCCTTTCCCCCAGGACTGTGGAGTGCAGTTGGTGAGGACTTTAGGAGAAAGCCCCTCGCCAGGTAAATATTAGCTCCTGTTTTCTCTCCCTGACTTTGGCGGCTTGCCCTCCCGGCCAACATTCCCAAGTTCCTCTGAGAGCATCTGTGGAGGCTGGTACCATGTTGCCTCCTGTTCGCTCCTCGCCCACTTTGGTCTGGCTTACGTGCCCACATTCCCACGGCAGCAGAATTTTCACAGGATTTACAGATGAATTTCTAATTGCCAGACAGGACAGATTCTTCCTCAGTCTTCCTTTCGCTTGACCCCTCACAGCATTCTGTCCACTCTTTCTCTCTCCTTCTTGGCTTCTACAACAGAACATCTGCCTGCTTTCCTCACTCCCATTGTCCTCTCCCCTTGGTTTCCTTCCTCTGCCCCCTCTGCCCCTCAGATACGGAGCTCTGACCTACACACTTCTCTGGTCCCCTCCCTAGACTGGCTTCATCCTCACCACAGCCTCCAAGCGTCTCACGTCCTGACTATTCTCACATCCACGTTTCCAGCTCTGGCCTCTCTTCTGAGCACCAGACTGAGCTTCGACAGCTTTTTGGACACATTTTCCATTGAATGTTCTGTAGACTCTCAAACGCTGCCAGCTTCCCAGTCTCTTGCTTCTTCGAATAGAATGTCCTTCCTTGTGTGGGACACCAAACTCGGGCACCTTATTGGATTACTTTGCTTCGTCCCTCCTCCTCCCCCACCCCACCCCATCAGGTCACCCTTCAAACATGAGATCAGACTTCCTGAATGGTTGAGAATGAACCAGATGCCACAACTTGGAAAGACTAAGAATTGTCTCTTTGTGAGGTGAGGTTTGACCAGTGAAAATGGGAAATAGGAGGGATCGTGTCTCTCCTGTGGACCACTTCAAGGTGATCTGCCATGCATGCTGGACAAACGTCCTGTTGAAAGATTTTCCTTTGTTTGTTCCCCCTAAAGCAGAGCCAGAGACAAAGGTAGCAGGCAGATAATTTACCTGGGAAATGATTCCAAGGAGCAGGAATGAGAGACAAGGGGAGTGAAACACAGAAGGTGGGAAAGTCAGTACAAAGATAATTATTAAGTAGGCACCACTGTGGGTGGTGATTGATGCTCAGTGATGTCAGAGATCTAAGGAGCTTTGTGAAACGTGTCTGAGAATCACCCTTCTGGGAACATGAAAGGGGGACACCTATCCATCGGCTCCTGTTTCCCGGTAGATGTTAACTCCTGGGTACTTCCTGGTTGTACATGCAGAAGTGCTGAGGGGGCTCTCCCAGCATCCCACCATGGCACCACAGCGACCCTGGAGCAGGGGGAGAGACACCAGGGAAAGACACTCTCAGGTTGTACCTGTGTCGGACTGCTGCTGCAGAAGTGATTGGAGTAGGAAACAGGGCTGAGGTTTGACGTGGAACGTAACAGTTGTCACATGTGGACCCACTGCGTCTCTCAGTGGCCTCATTGTGGAGCAGTGGTCAGTGCAGTAATTACTCACCTCACACTGCCTCACACATTTTTTTCTTGCTTCACTTCCTATTTCCTTCTCCCTCACTTTTACGGGCTGGTATCTCCATAAGAAGGGGTGAGCTCTTCAGTTCTTGCCTCAGACTCTGACTTCTCAATGACTCATTATAAGGCAGTGTTTTTTTTCTTTTCTTTTCTTTTCTTTTCTTGAGATGGAGTCTCTCTCTTGTCGCCCAGGCTGGAGCGCAGTGCTCACTGCAACCTCCATCTCCCAGTTTCAGACAACCCTCCTGCCTCAGCCTCCTGAGTAGCTAGGATTACAGGCTCCCACAACCATGCCCAGGTAATTTTTGTATTTCAGTGGAGATGGAGTTTCACCATGTTGGCCAGACTGGCCTCAAACTCCTGACCTCAGGTGATTCACCTGCTTCACCCTCACAAAGTGCTGGGATTACAGTTGTGAGCTACCCAGCTGATAGGGCAATATTTTAAGAGGCTGGATAGTAGCTTCTCTTAATTGCTATGGAAATAATTATTATTAAAAATCAGTGGGTAATAGTTCGATTATTTATAACAACACAAGAGAATGGCTGGCTCAAGGCAGTCAACATACTTTTAAAGCCAGAGAGCTTCTATGGCAACTGTTATTCTTTTAAACTTTTTTCACAAGCAATATTTTTTATTGAAGTGTAACCTATAGAAAAGTGCACGTTAACTACAGACTTTGATGAATTTTCACAAAGCAAGCACAACCATTAACCAGTCCTTGGATTAATAAATTTGCAGTTATTATCTATGAAGCCCTCTTATGCCATCTTCAAATTCAATTACTTTCTCCTTCTTTCCAGCAGTAACTGTTATCCTGACTTCTCACACTTCTATGACGACTTTTAAGGAGATTGTTGTGGAAGCAGTCACAGGTCAGATTGTGCTGAAAATCAGACCCAGAATCTGATTATGATGACAGCACAGCAGGAAAGACTATGTGAGGTAGTCACATAGTCCTGTAAAAGCTTGAGACCTGAATTAGGAACATTTCGGTAGCTGAATGCAACTATCTTAAACCCTAACATTCCTTTGGAGTCTACCAGTTGGCAAAAGCAATCTCTTCCCTCTGCCAGAGGAGAATAGCTTCCCCTTGCCTGGAAATCATGTCAACCTCACTTCAATTGGTGCCTCACAAAGAGGCACCAGTTCTCCTCTTGATTCTCCTCAAGTCTTGCTGCCGTTATTCATCATTTCTTTCAGGCCAAAAACTAGTCAGACCTTAGCACAGCCTCGATGGAGAAGGAATAGCCTAAATGTCAAGGGAACTTTATAAAATGAGCTAGGCTGGATCTTGGAATTGCTACCTCAAGTCCCAGGAATCAAACCCTGAGGTCTCTAGAAAAGCTCTGTGGGAGGGATCCTCTCTCTCATGGGTGTCCCCGTCTGCCCACATTTGCATGTTCTGAGTCCCACTCTGTCTGTTGTAGGTTCAAGATTTTATGATAACATCTCTATTTTATCTACTCATGAGAGACAAAACTGGTGCATGCAGAGTCCTTAGGGCCAGCACTTGTCTTGCAGGCACTGCAGGCTGCAAATGTTCCTCTCCTGCCTTCCCGGACACGGTGCTCTAAAGAGGAGGTTGGAAATTTTTGTCTCTTATAACTTACTTTATTTTCCCAGACTGGGTCTTGCTCCATCGCTCAGGCTGGTCTTGCCTCAAGCGATCCTCCTGCCTTGGGCTCCCAACATGCTGGGATTACAGGTTTGACCCACCACACCCAGCTATTATTTGCTCTTGTGGCTTGAAGATTTAGCCTTATGAATAAAATGCCTATCAGCCATATATTGGAACTTAACCCTTGAAAGTGACCCTCATTTATTTTGTGGGGGTTGGGGTGTGCAAAGTGTTGGCTCATATTGTTCACAAACTGCCATGTGGCAGGTACCTCTGTCTTCCTTTCTCTTTCCATTTGTCCCCATTGGCTACCTGGAGAGGATCCTTAGCTGGCAGGGCCAATCATTAGTGATGTTGGAACTTGCATTCTATCCTGCTACACTGTCTTCTGGGTATGTATCACCCTTCATAAACAGACACACAACTCAATTTTTGTTGTTTACATATGTGTGTGTGTGTGTGTGTCTGTAACTTTCCCAATTTTGTTCTGAAGCTGACCAATCCTCAGATTTGTTAGAAGCAGCATAATGAGCCAGAAACCACTTTGGCTGGGACAGCTTGACATACACGGTAAATGCACGCACCCACAGCATGTGGTTAATGGATAAATGGAGAGTGGAGTGAGCAAGTCTGGGGAAGCTTACCATAGGGGCTTGTTTCATTGCTGTCCAGGTACTTGCAGGTACCAGTTACAAAGGACTGCAGGTTGTTGGGAAGATCTCCATCCCCTGCCAGGAAATAGTTTTCTTGTTTGATAGGCAGGGAACACAGAGAAATCCCTCTTTAGTTACAGGTGTAGGGGCATGCCTTCGCATGAACTGAGTTTGGGTAATGCTTCCTTTAAAATTTTTCTTTTAAAAACCTTGGATCTGGCCAGGCGCAGTGGCACACGCCTGTAATCCCAGCACTTTGGGAGGCCAAGGCAGGTGGATCACAAGGTCAAGAGATCAAGTCCATCCTGGTCAACAAGGTGAAACCCAGTCTCTACTAAAAATACAAAAATTAGCTGGGCATGGTGGCACGTGCCTGTAATCCCAGCTACTCAGGAGGCTGAGGCAGGAGAATTGCTTGAACCCAGGAGGCGGAGATTGCGGTGAGCCGAGATCGCGCCATTGCACTCCAGCCTGGGTAACAAGCACAAAACTCCGTCTCAAAAAAAAAAAAAAAAAAAAAAACCTTGGATCTGTATATAATGAACATAATAAATTTTTATTACAGACAGTTTGGAAAAAATTTTTTTAAGCATCAAAGAAAACAATGGTCTGTCTTAATTCACCATCTGAACATGACTACTCTTAGTTTTTTTTGCAAATTCTTCTACTTTTAAAAATGAGTATATGCTAGATGTCTTATAAAAGTGTGACTGTATTGATGTGAAGCTTTACATATTGCATGTTTCATTTCACATGCCTTGAGCATGTGTCCTTCTAAACCTGACTTTTTTTCTGAAGTGAAAAATCCCCTGTTTTTGCAATCCCTTTTTCAGAAGTAACCACTTTAGCAATTTGACACATATTCATCCAAATATTTTCTGTGTTTATACAGATACAAAAAATCTTTAAACACATGTATCCGTTTGTGTTTGGAATTATGTTCTATATATGGTTTACTTTTGTTCACTAAACAAAGTATCTACTTACTTATTCAATACTTTTGTTTCAGCCTGAGCAACATAGTGAGATCATAGTCTACAAGAAAATACTTAAAGTTACTTGGGCATGGTGAAGTGCACCTGAAGTTTAACTGCTGGGAGGCTGAGGCAAGGGGATCATTTGAACCCAGGACATCAAGGCTGCAGAGAACTACAATTGTGCCACTGTACTCCATCCTGGGTGACAGAGTGACACCCTGTCTTTTAAATTTTTTATTTTTTTGTGATGTCTCTATGCCAGGGACTAAGAACCCTGGATACCTTCTTAGGGCATAGCAAGGAATTCCACCTCACTTAGAAAAACAGGCACAGAGTATTTCATATATAATTTATTTAACTATTCATCTACTCTTCTAGGTTGGTTCTAATATTTATGTTTTGACTGACAGTGTTCCTCCCATTTGTCTAACACTCTGCTAGCCCAGATAAGAAGGAAAGTGGTAATTAATTCAGCAAGTAGATTAATTACACTCTCATATTAACCACCACCTCTCTTCTGGATATGCTATTTAAAAATACTAATGGCTATTATATTTAATTAGCACTGTATTTGGGTTTTCTACTGTTACTGTTCTAAAAATTCAAGTAATTTTATGTTTGTGATGAAGCTTTTAATGGATTAGATAAAATGGGAATTTGCTAAGAAGTTTCTGGGACCCATCTGTGATAGTGTGAACTAAATATTTGACCTTTCCCCCCATGCTCTGGCATACAAGTGCTAGCAGCCTTAGGATCTCCAAAGGGTGGTGTTTTTGTATGCTATTAAGACTGGTGGCAGGCATTCCCCAGTTAGCTTCAGGGTGGGGGTTGGTCATAGGAAAGACCAAGGCATTGTTAGAGGGTTGAGACTCTTCAGCCCACCTAAAACCACTTGGGAGGAGAGGGGCCAAAGGTTAAGTTCACTAATGGCCAATTATCTCATCAAGCCTTCATAAAAGCCCAAAAGGACAGAGTTTGGAGAGCTGTGGAAAGCACACCTCAACTCCGTGGGGACAGACACTCTCCTGTGCTCAGGACACTTCCACACCTTTTCCGAGGGATCTCTTCATCTGCCTGTTTATTTGCGTCCTTTATAAGCTATCCTTTGCAACAAACCGGTAAATGCAAGTCTTACCGAGTTCTGTGAGTCTCTCTAGCAAATTAATTGAACCTGGGGAGAGGGTTGTGGGACCCTTGACTTACAGTCAGAAGCACAGGTAAAACGGCCTGGGGTTTCAGATTAGCATCACAGCAGGGGAAGCAGTCTTGTGGGACTGAGCCTCCCCCTGTGGGATCTGATACCATCTCCAGATAGTGACATAGTTGGAATTGAACTGGTCTGGAGGACCCCCAGCTGGTGTCTGCTGCAGAATTGATTGCTTGCTTGGCCTATGGGGGATGTCCCCCCACTCCCCCTGCACCACAGCACACTCATCTGGTCACAGAAGTCTGTGTTGATAGATGTGGTGTGGGAGTGAAGGAAAACCCATTTGTTTTTCCTCACACCTCTAGACCTCCTCACCTGCTGCTGGCGAGCCAGGGTTCCTTGTCCCTGCCCATCTCTTTCAGTCTTTAGGGTGGGAGCTGAGTACTGATTTCTATTTATACTTCAAAAGGCTTTTAGAGGGGAAAAGTTATGGGGGTTGGTCATATTATTTCACAGTAAGCCAACTTTTAATACCTTGAAATGTTTTTAGTTATGATTTTCAGTTACTGAGTAATGGAGAAGAACCTTGCCACGTCAGCTTCACGCTGCTCCACGTCACCTGCTCGTCAGCAAATGTGTCCTTCTTCCCAGCCCTTCTTGACACTTGCTCTGATGTGCTTGCCATGGGTAGACCCCTGGGCTTGTGCACACATGCCCCCCTGACCAGCCCCATGACCACTTCAGCCTTAGGTGCCAGGTCTACCCATGCCACCCGCCCTTCAGTTGTGTTGATGAACTGCAGGTCCCGGAGTGAGCTGCAAGTGCCAGGACCCTCTCCTGTAACGCAGACTTTCCTTTATTGAAAGCACACCCCCTTCTCCTCTCCCGAGCTAACTTCCTCTTAAGAATGCTGAAATTCACTACAGGACTGAAACACCCCAGCTGGTGTACAGCAGAAAGAACAGTTCAGTTAACATGAAACAAACATGGGCATCCTGTCTTAGGTTCTGAAGCCAGTTCATCATGGAGCAAAAGTCCCCATTTAGTTACAATATGAAATACCAATTAAATACTTAATGCTAAATAGTAACAGTCACACGAAGAATTATGATCTCTAGGAGGTTTGCCGGGTGATACTCTTAGTATGACATTGACAGGCTGTGCTGTGATTGGCGGGCTGTGCTGTGATTGACGGGCTGTGCTGTGATTGACGGGCTGTGCTGTGATTGGTGGGCTGTGCTGTGATTGACGGCCTGTGCTGTGATTGACAGGCTGTGCTGTGATTGACGGGCTGTGCTGTGATTCTTTTTTACACTATCTCCGGGATTTGCATGATTTCCCTTACACAGTGGTTCCCCCTTATCCATATCCAAAACCCCTAGCGGATGCTTGAAACCACAGAAGTACTGAACCCCACAGATACTATTTTGTTCCTATATATGCATACTCACGGTATTGTTTAATTTATAAATCAGGCAGGAAGTAGATTAATGAGAACAATAACAAAATAGAACAGTTATAACAATGTACCGTGATAAAAGTTGTGAGTTGATATGCATAAGGCACGTAATCAGTAATGGCTCAGCTAATTCACTCAACTAAGAATACTTCTAAATTGTTGCCTTGCTGCCTAGAAGACCTCAATGTTGAACGTGATTTCTGCCTCAGAGAAAGAACTGCCTCAAAAGTTATAGCTTCAGTGCTGTTAGGACATTGAATAGTTTTGTGTCTGACTTCACAATCTCTTCCATGGTAAGGTAGTAAATAAATGCCAACTCTTATCATTAATCAGCGGTGATGATGATCATCCTGCTGCAGTTGTCCCTCGTGAAACTGTTCCTCAGCTATATTAGAGGAGGCAGCAGTGCCGTGCTCAGGAAGAAGAGCTGATGGTGCCCTGCTCTGCGGAGCGGGGAGGGGAACCGTCCTGGGCTGTGCGGTCTGGGAGTGTGAGGTGGCCCTGCAGTAGTGTGAGCTGGGTTCTAGCATCTGCTTTGCCCAAGTCCTCTCCACTCATAGCCCATCCTAACCATGAAATTGGTAAAGAAAACCTTAGTCTTTCAGAAGAAACCCAGAAAACAAATACCAATTGGTTCCTCCTGGAGCAGGGTCCATGTGGGCATCATTCCCTGAATTTTTCTGCCCGTGTTTGATGGCAGCATAACAGACTGTGTGGTTCCTCAGAATCATTTCTGACACAAGGAGTGACCCCTTCTGGGCCGGGCGCGGTGGCTCAAGCCTGTAATCCCAGCACTTTGGGAGGCCGAGGCGGGTGGATCACGAGGTCAAGAGATTGAGACCATCTTAGTCAACATGGTGAAACCCTGTCTCTACTAAAAATACAAAAAATTAGCTGGGTACAGTGGTGCGTGCCTGTAATCCCAGCTACTCGGGAGGCTGAGGCAGGAGAATTGCCTGAACCCAGGAGGCGGAGGTTGCAGTGAGCCAAGATCGTGCCATTGCACTCCAGCCTGGGTAACAAGAGTGAAACTCCGTCTCAAAAAAAAGAAGCGACCCCTTCTGCAGGAGGGCAGTGTTCTTTCAACCCCACCTGTCTTCTCCCTGGCTCTTCAGTGCAGAGTATGGCCACCAGGCCTTCAAGGTGTTTCTTTACTTCAGTTTCCGTCTGTTTGCCTCAAGCCTTCTATTCTTTTGAGCACCTAGAATGCTCAATACCGGCAACATCTGAGGTTGTTTCTTATTCCTCCAAGGAAAGATTCAGCGCCCCCAATTTCACCTAGATAGAATTAGAGTATACCAAACTGCACACATGCACCAGCTGGACACATGTATACACCACCACAACCAAGACAAGGAACATTCCCGTCACTGCGTGAGTCTCCTTGTGCCTGCCTCAAGCCCGTCTTCCCTCCCATCCCTGTTCCCACGCAAGCTCTGGTCTCCTTGCCGATGCTATAGAGGAGGTTGCATTTTCTGGAACATGAATCGTTGTATACAAAGTATTCATTGTGTATCAGTGGAATCATTATCTCACCTTTTCTTACATAATGGTGATTTTGAGATTCATCGGTGTCATTGCCTGTATCAACAGCGCTCTCTCTTAATGCTTAGTAGTAGCCCACCCTGCGGATAACACAACTGCTTGTACCTGGTAACGGGCACTGGGGTTGCTTCATCATGTCCTGATAATGCACACTTAGGTTGCGTCCAGGGTTTTTGGTTTTTGGTTTTGCCATTACAAATAAAGACTTGCTATGAAGTCTTTGTGTGGGTGTATATTATCTGTTTCTTGGGTGAAGAATGGCTGGACCATATGGCAGTGTGTGCTTAACACTTTAAGAAACTGCCATGCTCTTTTCCAAGGTGTTTCTCTCACCTCACGTTCCTGGCAACATTGTATGAGTGTTTTGGCTTCTCCACACCCTCACCAACACTTGGTATGGCCAGTCTTTCTCATTTCAGTGATTCTAGTAAGTGTACAGTGGTATCTCGTGATGCTTTTAATTTTTATTTATCTAGTGACTGATTCTGTTAAACATCTTTTCATGGGCTTATTGGCTATTTATGTACCTTTTTGTGGGAAGTATCAGTCTAACTTTTTTCTATATTTTCAGATTATATTGTTTCCTTTCTTATTAGTGACTTGAAGAGCTCTTTATTTGTTTTATGTATAAGGTTTTTTTCCTATATATATATTGCAAGTATTTTCTTACCATCTGTGGCTTGTATTTTTATACTTTTTTTTTTGAAATGGAATCTTGCTCTGTCGCCCAGGCTGCAGTGCAGTGGTGCAATCTCGGCTCACTGCAACTTCCACCTGCCGGGTTCAAGCGAGTCTCCTGCCTCAGCCTCCCAAGTAGCTGGGATTACAGGTGCACACCACCATGCCTGCCTAATTTTTTGTATTTTTAGTAGAGATGGGGTTTCACCATGCTGGCCAGGCTGGTCTTGAACTCCTGACCTCATAATCCCCTGCCTCCACTGCCCAAAGTGCTAGGATTACAGGCATGAGCCACCACACCTGACCTTGTATTTTGTTTTAAAGAAACAGAGTCTCTGTTGCCCATGCTGGAATGCAGAGGCATGATCATAGTTCACTGTAGCCTCAAACTCCTGGGTTCAAGTGATCCCCCTGCCTCAGCCTCCTGAGAAGCTGAGACTACAGCTGCATGCCATCACACCTGGACATTAATTTTTTTTTTCCAGAGACAGGGGTCTTGCTATGTTGCCCAGGTTGGTCTTAAATTCCTGGCCTCCAGCAATCCTCCCACCTTGGCCTCTAGTCAATTTTTTTATAGTTCATGTTTTTTTTTTTTTTAACGTTCTAAGAAAACTTTGCCAACCGTAGGTTGCAGAGACTTTTATGCGTTCTTTCAGACTTTATAGTTTCAGGCTTTACATTTAGGTCTGTAATCCATTTTGAGTTAATTTTTCCGTATTGAGTTAATTTGATGTATGTTTGGTGTTTCCCACATCGATGTCCAAAAGATCCAGCACCATTTATTGGAAACACAAGATAAAGTTTGCGATGTAACCACCTTCCCGGTTAATTTTGTCAGAAGGTTTTCTTGGTCACTGTGTCTCAGGGAACCTGGTGCATGGGGCTAAACCCTGCACCGAGGAACGATTTGATCTCAGCTCGGTGAGGGGTAAGAGCGGACTGTCACCTTTTTGTTTGAGATTGGGCACCTCTCCTCATGCAGCTCTATGTGAGGTGACTCGTTTCTGTTGTTGCCGTTACTACTTTGTCAGCCATATTGAGCCATTTACTCACAGTAAGTTTAGAAACAACTAAAATATCTGTGTCTTCCTTACATGCACTGCTCTGTAGTCACATCCCCTCCAGCTGAGTTTTACGATTCAAACCCATGGCTTCATACTTTTGAGCATTAAATTTCGCCTGGCTTGCTCTGGCCTGTGCTTCCTGTCTACTGATCCTAATTTTGCTGGGTAGCACAGTTTGCTGTCATCCAGCTTCCGTCTGCAGGCCTTGCTCACCTAGGCATGTGACCCACCTGCAGCAGGTACGGAGTCCATGATGTCCCAAGGAGTTACTCAGGCAATCTCTACTTACTCAGTCTGTATTTTAGGGGCTTATGGTGCACAGATGAACAAATAGAGGTCCTCAGCTCAGGAGCTTCCTTCCCTTCTGTAGAAGGAAGTAGGATGAAGATGGCCAACCCAGTAGAATGGAGTCTGTGGCAATAGAAGAAAGTGTTCAGGGGGCACAGGAGAAACATCTAATCATTATAGGATGGCAGAAGGTTACAAAAGGCTGCCAAGCTTTATTGCTTAGTCTCTATCATGTATTTGCTGCTGCCCTAACTCTCTCTGCCTCCTCGATGGTAACACTCACTGTGGAGAGCCACCCTTTCCCCATCTCTGCCTAAGCCTTTGGGTAGGGCACCCACTCTCAGCTCCAGGGAGCATTACCTGATCAGTAAATTCCAAAGCCCAAGTTGCCAGACAGAGCATGGAGCAGACATCACGGAAAGGTATAAAAATCCAAAGACACATGAATGTATGTGTTCTTTATTCCCACTTCCCTTCACCTCATTTAAGTCAGCTTGGTGGTCATTGCTTCACAGGAGGCATGTGGCAAGTCAGAAAACAGAACTACCCTAAAAGTCTGGCTGGCTTTTTACCCTTAGAAGAAGTAGATTCCTGCGAACGATCATAGTTGAAGAAACATGAAAGGAGAAGAATTTTCCCCAGACTAGTAATAGATTTAATAATAAACAGATGATTTAATAATAGATTTATAATAGATTTAATAATAGATGATTTAATAATAGATTTAATAATTGATTAAATAATAGGTTTAATAAAATATTTAATAGATGATTTAATAAGATTTAGTAATAGCTTATTAAAAATAGATTTAATAATTGATTTAATAATGGATTTAATAATAGATTATTTAATAATAGATTTAATAAACGATTTAATACATGATTTAATATTTAATAATAGAGTATTTAATAATAGATTATTTAATAATTTAATAATAGATTATTTTAAAATATATTTAATAATAGATTTAATAGATTAATAGATGATTTAATAATGGATTTAATAATAGAAGTTTAATTAATATTAATAAAATTAATATTAAGTAAAATTTTATTTATATTTAATGATAGATTTAATAATAGATGATTTAATTGATTTAATCATAAATGATTTAATAATTGATTTAATAATAGATGACTTAATATATTTGATAATAGATGATTTAATAATCAATTTAATAATAGATTGTTCCAGGCTGGGAAGAAGAGAAGAGTGCTGTAGTGCCAGGAGTAGAGGGATGTTACCCTGTTTTTGTTTTGTTTTGTTTTTTGTAGCCCTGTTAGGGCAAGAATCCAGAGAAAGACACATTCCAGAAAGGCTGCCAGCACAGAAATAGCTGAGACCTACCTAGCCTTGAAGGAGTTAGGAGGACAGCGTAACCGATGTCATTGTGACTTCCCATAGGCACTGATGACTTAGGACCAAGTAGCTTTCCCCTACCCCCAATGCCTTAGCAGTACCTTAGGCTTGTGTGGGCTTCCCAGAAAAAGCTGACGTGGTTTTTCCCGTAACCCAGCAGAGAAACATTTTTTGTAGAGGCTGAGTTTTGCTGTGTTACCTAGCCCTCAGACCCAGGGCTTGAGTCAGAAATTAAGTAGAGTCATGTACCATAAAGCAAGTTCTAGTTGTTGGACTTCTTAGTTCATGAGCTGAAATGTACACTCGCCACACACCCAAGGATACCTACAATCCCTTCTGCCCCTACTCCATTTCACCTTCTTTCCTTGCAAATGGCTTCTAAGGCAGCATAACCAAATCATCACCTTTCCACTCCATCCAAGTCATGCAGTGTCCATCACAAACTTGTTCTGTCCTATGCAGCGGTGTTCTTAGTAAAGCAACATTAGACGAATCTGAACACCGTGGTAGACAGAGGCTGACCCCACTCTACCCACCCCAACACCACTGGACACGAATCTCAACACCACAGTAGAAAGAGGCTGACCCCACTCTACCCACCCCAACACCACTGGACACGAATCTCAACACCACGGTAGAAAGAGGCTGACCCCACTCTACCCACCTCAACACCACTGGACACGAATCTCAATACCGTGGTAGACAGAGGCTTACCCCACTCTACCCACCATAACACCACTGGACACGAATCTCAATACCGTGGTAGACAGAGGCTTACCCCACTCTACCCACCATAACACCACTGGACACGAATCTCAATACCGTGGTAGACAGAGGCTGGCCCCACTCTACCCACCCAACACCACTGGACACGAATCTCAATACCACGGTAGACAGAGGCTGGCCCCACTCTACCCACCCAACACCACTGGACACGAATCTCAACACCACAGTAGAAAGAGGCTGACCCCACTCTACCCACCCCAACACCACTGGACACGAATCTCAACACCACAATAGAAAGAGGCTGGCCCCACTCTACCCACCCCCACACCACTGGACACGAATCTCAATACCATGGTAGACAGGGGCTGGCCCCACTCTACCCACCCAACACCACTGGACACGAATCTCAATACCATGGTAGACAGAGGCTGGCCCCACTCTACCCACCCAACACCACTGGACACGAATCTCAATACCATGGTAGACAGAGGCTGGCCCCACTCTACCCACCCAACACCACTGGACACGAATCTCAATACCATGGTAGACAGAGGCTGACCCCACTCTACCCACCCAACAGCACTGAACACACGCCAACAGACAGCTTTGAGGACAGACAACACAAACAGTAGCTCAAACACATTTTTCTGGGTATCAAATGTCAAAATAAAGTTATTTAAGTGACTGAAATAGAGATTAAAGACTTTGTCCAACTGCTACACATCAGAGAGTATCTAAAGGGCAGCTGGCCCTGCATGAAAGTGGGGCTGTGCTTTTATACGACAGGGAAAGCTGAATGCATGACCTTATGGTTTGGGCTTACGCAGCATTTTTCACTTTCATCAAGGCTCATAGTTGGAGGTCATTCTACTTTTCTGCCTCTTGCTTAAGGTCATTGGTACAATTCCATTACTATCAAAATAGTATTTTCTAAGAAGTATTTGGCAAGCCTTGTGGCTTAAGTAAAAAACATTCCTGGACATATTTTAAAAATAATTATACTGAGGTATCTGCCCGGGGACTTGTGGCGACCTGGGCCTGAACAGCTGTCAACCAACCTGGCTTTCCATGGGTTTGTGACAGAGGTGACAAAACAACATGTTTCCAGGACGGGAGGCTGCAGCCATGGAGTTTAAGGCTGTTGCAGGTCATGCCAAGTTCTAGCTGGTCATAACTTTGCTCCTGGAGCATTAGGTTGAAGCATATGCAATAATTGACGTCATTTGTCAAAACCAGTATAATATCAGGAGTTTTACAGGGCTCAGCCTAAACAAATGTGGGCAAGGCTCAACATGGCTCAGTGGCTGGACCTGGTTTCAGGCTGAAGAACCTTGCTTCTATGTACCTGCTGTCACTCTTCCAAAACAGCTAGCCGGTTTTATCTTTTCAGTTTTCCATGTTCGCCTCACCTGGAGGCTCGTGTGCTCTTGGAAAGCTGGCTGTCCTGTCGGAAAGCGGATCTAATCCAGCCCTTGCCACAGGAAAGCATACTCTGAGCTTTCTCCATCTCAGATGGGTCAAAAACCATGACCTTGTATGTGTCATTCGGTCCATGTGATTGGAATTTAGGAGCTATCCCTCCTAAATTGAGAGACAGAAATAAAATTTTAAAACCATTTTCTTAACAAACATATTACAAATAATTAATGTTAAATGGCAGCAAAGTGTATCCCTGGTGTCTGAGCGTCTACTTTTGAGAGCCCCTGCTAAGCTGCCTATTGCCTTTGCTGGAATATTGCACTAATAAAAGGAAAGGCATTCTCATAACCAGATACTAAATGAACATCCTCCAGAAGAATTACCATAATACCCTTTATATCATATAATTTTGTGAACTGACACAAGCAGCTTCTGTCTGTCAAAGGCTTTACAAATGGCACAGAAAATGAGTACCCTGCGGCTGGCATCTATTAACAAATTGATCATCCAAGGCACACTATTTCATGACTCCCACTGGCTCCCAGAGGTATAATTAGGGTTCAATTTTTCATGAACATAAACAGCATTTTCTTTGTCTACTATGCTGTGCTTTGTGCCTATTTCCAACACTCCACTCAGGAAAACAGAAAAGGAGAGAAGGAAGCACATCCTCATTGACCGAAAGCGATTCTGTGGCTTGCTGTGGGGGTGCCCAGACCCCTAGCCTGGAGCTGGGAGTCCTCTTCCAGACCTGCTTTGCCCTCTCCTGGCTTATGCTCAGGTTGGAGAAAGACCCAGCATGATCACCTGGAGCTGAGTCTCTCTTGTAGAACTCTCAGGTTTTGGAGACATACATATGCTGTCTTCATTGTTAGTCTACTTACTCTGTAATTTTTAAGTCATTTCTTAAGAAAAATTAAAGTGCTGTGGCTGTCATTGCTCTTGTTCCTCCTCTGGGTTTATTTGGTTGGATGACATCTGGTCTGATTTGCTGTCATGTGTGAAATACTTTGCGGAATTTGTGAGCCCTTGTCCCCAGAATCTCACTAAAAGGTAAGTCTAATCATGCTATGTCCCTGCTTAAAACCTTTCAATGATTTCCTGTCACCAGCGGGAGGAAGTCCAAGCTCAACAGCATAGCCTGTGGGGCCTTTGTGATCTGCCCTGAAGGATCTCCGTCTAGCTTCCTGTCTCTCCCTTCACAGGCAATCTACTGTCCAGCCACATTGAATGTCTGATAGTTCTCTAATGGTGCCTTTCTTTTACACAGTCCTGGGACACAATCTCCCTACATGTCCACCTTGCTAAAAGTAACCCTCAAAAGTAAAATCAAGTCTTTGTGTTTTGGGCCTCAGAAAAGGAGAAGAAGAAGGAAAAGACTATTTTCCTAACAGACTTTCTGGCTGAGGATGGGGGCACTGGTGGAGGAGGCATCTATGTCCCTAGACTGGGCTGATGAAACAGACGAGCCAGAAGGAGATGTTTCAGCCACTTGACACGGTAATGAAGACCATGTGTATAGGACACCTCCGATCCCCCATTCCATCCTTCTCACTGCTCCGTGATGACGATGTGTATAGGACACCTCCGATCCCCCATTCCATCCTTCTCACTGCTCCATGATGACCATGTGTATAGGACACCTCCGATCCCCCATTCCATCCTTCTCACTGCTCCATGATGACCATGTGTATAGGACACCTCCGATCCCCCATTCCATCCTTCTCACTGCTCCATGGGATGCCAGGGGACCCCATATTGATTGAAGACATCTTCCCAAATCACCACCCTGCATGCTCTTCTGGGGGACCTTCTCTAAGAGGTGACAGAAGATTCAATTGAGGAATTCTTTCGAGGATTAAATGTCAGTACAGTGCGTTTACCACGTGAACCCAGTATTCCAGAGAGGTTGAAAAGTTTTAGTTATCCTGAGTCTAAGGACCTGGATCCCCTGCTCAGTTCCCTGGGTCTCAGTGAAGAGTCTCTAGGTAACAGGATAATTTGAATGAACATTGCTGACCAAGCACAGGATAAATACAGGGATAATTGTTCTCTTGGCCAGGATAGAAATCAGGAGCCATCCTGCCACAGGCAGCTGTGAGGACTGCCTACCTAGAAGAGGTAGCTCTGGAGGTAAGTGTGGAGATCACTACAATTCACGCCAGTATTGTGATGGGTATCAGGACAGGTACAGAGATGGCTCACTCCAGGATATGGATTGACAGGGGGGCCGGGATTGACCTGATGATTGAGGCAGTGGACACTCTGGTAGAGGCTGTGATTCCATGACAGGCAGTGGCAGAAGAGCATTTGGTAGTGGGCTCTCAGAGATGATGACTGCAGGGGAGGCAGGACCACTATGAAGACGAGTGAGACAGACAAGGCAATTGGTCCCAGAAGCGATTACTCTCGGGATGATTACAGGCGTGATGACAGCGGTCCCTCCCAAAGGCCAGAACCAAATCTAAAGGCTCAGAGCACTCACAAGAAAGATGGTTCCTCTTCTAGCATTTCCTAGCCCAGCTGAGTGGTGTCTGTCTTTGGCAGGGCAAAGTCCGTTGACAGAGGTGCCGGAGAAAGAGGAGCAGAAGAGCAGCTACAGAAGAAACCAGAGAAGGTACCGTGTCAGCTGGAACCTGGAACAACGGCTTCTGGAGGACAGCCAAGCTGCCAAAATGAAGAAACCCGGGAACGGGAACGGTGATGCCCCTCAACTAAATATCTACACTGGCTGCTCCCACCTGAATGATGACACCTTTGTCCTCTTTCGCTTGGCATAAGAAAAGGGGCTGTTTCTCCTGCCATATTCCAGCCAGAGCCGGTTCAGATATCTATACCTGCCTCTTCAACTTGGAGCCCCCCTAGCACACCTCCCTCTTTTTTAAGAGTTCTTCCTTCGCCTGTTTGCGGATTTGGTTTCCCCCTTCAATGTGATCTCATTTGCCTTCTGATTTTCAGGCATCTCTCGTAGTTTTCACCAATAGCCTCCTCTCCTGCTTCCAATATAGTTATGAATCCTAAAAAGATACATTTTCTTAATTTCCTAAGGGTTTGTCTGGGAGGCTGCAGCAAATACATGTAGTTCTCCCGATTCAAGAGATGTACTTTTCAAAAAGCATAACCAGGCCATTAAGCAACATTGACGAAGGCGTTCTTGAGTTCCCAGAGCAGAGATGAGAGAACAGCAAAATTAGAATCGGGCCTGTTTCCCGTTAACAATTCTAAGACTGAAAGGAAGGACTCAAGGGGATCACGGCGTTCTCGAGTCCCACTCCTGCCTAGGTTCATCTATTATCCTCACAGTGACAATGACTCGTCCCATCTGGTGACACTGCTGCTGTCTCGGAAGCCTACAGATTCACAGTGTTCAGAAGCGAAATCAATCCCACTGATTGTAAGAGGTAAATGATTCTGAGGCACAACCCATACCTGACAATTGCCACTTTATCAAAGGAAGATGCCTTCAAACAAGCTTTAATAAGAATGTTCAGTGCTTTGCAGGCAAGAGCTTGAGAATAATTACAGATGGGAAGTAGTCACTGCTGTGAAAAGAGGTTGAATTAATTTGCAACCCGTTAGGGAGTTACGTGATACCGCAGACATTGCACATGAAAAATAGCAGAGATAACAAGAATACTCACACGGTCCTACTCTCTCCAGCTCCTCTGAGAAGGAGCAATAGACAGCACCCCCATCAGGAGTTCCTCCTGCCTGGGTCCTGACCCCACCAGAGGAAAGGGCAGAAACCTTAGCAGTAGAGAAGTTTTGGCTCAGTTTCTGGTGGCGATGGGCCCTGTGTGAGCCCCGGGGACCTGCCTGACCCTGACCCTCTGCCGCTTTGGTTTCAGCCCATGCTTCTCATGCTGTTGAGACATGAGAAGTACATTCCAAGGACATTCCAAAGTAAACCTGAAGTTCGGTAAGACTTGTTTCTTAGGACCTGTCGCAGAGACCCGGCTGATGAAACAGGATGTGGTAAAGAAGCTGTCTGAAACGAGCCAACATCAAGACGGTGTCAAAGCATCCTCTACTTGTCCTCACTGCTCACGCATTACGTGTTGATGATAGCGCACGAGCATGCTGAGTAAGAGAAACCCCCACCAGTGCCATGCAGTTTACAGATGCCACGGCGACTTTTGGAAGCTACCCTATATGGCCACGAAAGAGGAGGAGCACTCAGTTCTGGGAATTCCCTGCTCCTTTCCCAGAAAATGGTGAATAATCCACTCCTTGTTTAGCACATGATCGAGACAGAACCGTAAAAGCAGCCAAGCAGCATCCCTGGGAGCTCCTCTCCCTGAGGGGCAGCCACTCTCGTTCATCCCTTTATTTTCTTAACAAACTTGCTTCCACTTCACTCTCTGCTCTCTCCCTTGAATTCTTTCCTGTGTGAAGCCAGAATTCATGTGGCCTCCTGGGCTGGGCCTCGATCTTGAGATTACACCTGTTCCTGGGTGTGGGTCAGGCGGTGTTCCACAGCAGGGGTGTGAGCAGTTGCTGCATGAAGGTGCTCCTTTTATCCAGCCTATTCATTTTGCTAGAAAACGTCAAGGAGAAAACCCCACAATTTTGTGTAAGTCAGCATAGACATATTACGGAGTAGAACTCAATATTAACATTCATTTTTAAGATCAAATATGAGACCAGAAACATTAGGATTATAGAAAGTGGTTTTAGGCTTTACCTCCACACCGTTCATAGTATTTTTAAAAATTTTCCTTTTAACTTTCCTTCTTGAAAGTTTTACTGGAAGAGCTTGGGAAGCCGTATTTGTAGAGGCAAATACAGTATAGACAGAATCACTCCATATCCGCAGACTCACCACAGCCCTCTTCCTTCAGCTTGTGTTTCTGTTGTGGGGCCAAGGCCTGTGGCCCCTTAAAGGTTCACTGAAAAACCACAAATGCACACAAAAAATAAAATTCTAAGCCCCGCAACTGACCAGTGGGCTCCCTCCTCTCTGCCAAGGACATTCCAAAGTAAACCCAAAGATCTGGTTCAGGCCAGGATGGAGGCGGGATGGGCATACTTCACTCTACACGCCTCCCTTTGGAATTCAAGCACAACCAACCAGCATTTACATTAACACAGAGATCGTAAGACTGCAAAACCAAAAAGCAGACTTTCTGTAGCAACAAGACACCAAATTCCAGCCTGGCTCAAGTACAGCGTCACGTGACAGACAGCAGGCCCTGAAATAAAGTATTTTACCCCAAATGGATTTCTTTGACATGTTTTGAAATGGCCCTGCAAAGCTGTCTCTTGTGAGGAAAATCTACATCCTGTAGAGAATTTCCTTTCCTCTCCAAGTCTTTTCCTTGATGCAGGAGAAAAGTAACTAAGTGTCTGGGACTTTTTGAGGTCTGATAAGAGCTCTGAACCCTGCGACCTGGAGCCTCCATCTGCAGGATAAAACCTTGGTCTCCACAACCCCTTATCTTTCTTTCTCTTTCAGTTTGTATTTCTGCGGATATGTAACAATTATATGTACGTGGGGCACATGTGGTATTTTGATATAAGCACATGATGTGTAAAGATCAGAGGTGAGGGGTATCCCAAAACACCCAAATCTGATCATTACCTTTAAAATCGTTAACATACATATTTACCTCAACAAAGGCTAGAATTAAGGCAAAAACTAACCTCTACTTGAATTATATAAAGCTTAGCTG
This sequence comes from Callithrix jacchus, assembly GCF_049354715.1. Classification (NCBI taxonomy): domain Eukaryota; kingdom Metazoa; phylum Chordata; class Mammalia; order Primates; family Cebidae; genus Callithrix; species Callithrix jacchus. Next base: position 80,087,514 of record NC_133518.1, read on the forward strand.
GTATATAACTTTGGTTAATGGTTTTTTAAATAATCTTTTATTTCAATAGCTTTTGGTATACAAGTGGTTTTGGTTGCACAGATGAATCGCACGTGGTGAAGTCTGAGACTTTAGTGCACCCATCGCCCAAGTAGTGTACACTGTACCCAGTATGTCTTTTTATCCCTCACTCCCTCCCACTCTCTCTATTTTGATTCTTAAACAGCCACAAAATCGCTCTGTCTGCCTTTGCGTACCAACACCTTAGCTCTCAGCTATAAGTGAAAACATGCAGTATTTGGTTTTCCATTCCTGAGTGACTTCACTTAGAATAATGGCCTCCAGTTCCATCCAAGTTGCCACAAAAGACATTCCTTTATTCTCTTTGTGGCTGTATAGCATTCCATGGTACATATACCAAATTTTCTCTATCCACTCGTTGGTTGATGGGCACTTAGCCTGGTTCCATATCTTTGCAATTGTGAACTGTGCTGTGATAAACATGCGTGTGAAAGCGTCTTTGCAATTGTGAACTGTGCTGTGATAAACATGCGCGTGCAGGTGTCTTTGCAATTGTGAACTGTGCTGTGATAATCGTGTGTGCAGGTGTCTGCAATTGTGAACTGTGTTGTGATAATCATGCGCGTGCAGGTGTCTTTGCAATTGTGAACTGTGCTGTGATAATCATGCGCGTGCAGGTGTCTTTGCAATTGTGAACTGTGCTGTGATAATCATGCGCGTGCAGGTGTGTTTGCAGTTGTGAACTGTGCTGTGATAATCATGCGTGTGCAGGTATCTTTGCAATTGTGAATTGCGCTGTGATAATCATGCGCGTGCAGCTGTCTTTGCAATTGTGAATCGTACTGTGATAATCATGCGCATGCAGTCTTTGCAATTGTGAACTGTGCTGTGATAATCATGCGCGTGCAGGTGTCTTTGCAATTGTGAACTGTGCTGTGATAATCGTGTGTGCAGGTGTCTGCAATTGTGAACTGTGTTGTGATAATCATGCGCGTGCAGGTGTCTTTGCAATTGTGAACTGTGCTGTGATAATCATGCGCATGCAGTCTTTGCAATTGTGAACTGTGCTGTGATAATCATGCGCGTGCAGGTGTCTTTGCAATTGTGAACTGTGCTGTGATAATCATGCGCGTGCAGGTGTCTTTGCAATTGTGAACTGTGCTGTGATAAACATGCGCGTGCAAGTGTCTTTGCAATTGTGAACTGTGCTGTGATAAACATGCGCGTGCAGGTGTCTTTGCAATTGTAAACTGTGCTGTGTTAATCATGCGTGTGCAGGTGTCTTTGCAATTGTGAACTGTGCTGTGATAAACATGCGCGTGCAGGTGTCTTTGCAATTGTGAACTGTGCTGTGATAATCATGCGTGTGCAGGTGTCTTTGCAATTGTGAACTGTGCTGTGATAATCATGCGTGTGCAGGTGTCTGCAATTCTGAACTGTGCTGTGATAATCATGTGCGTGCAGGTGTCTTTGCAATTGTGAACTGTGCTGTGATAATCATGCACGTGCAGGTGTCTGCAACTGTGAACTGTGCTGTGATAATCATGCATGTGCAGGTGTCTGCAACTGTGAACTGTGCTGTGATATGCACGTGCAGGTGTCTGCAATTGTGAACTGTGCTGTAATAAACATGCGTGTGCAGGTGTCTTTGCAATTGTGAACTGTGCTGTGATAATCATGCGCGTGCAGGTGTGTTTGCAATTGTGAACTGTGCTGTGAAAATCATGCGCGTGCAGGTGCCTTTGCAATTGTGAACTGTGCTGTGATAATCATGCGTGTGCAGGTGTCTTTGCAATTGTGAACAGTGCTGTGATAAACATGCATGTGCAGGTGTCTTTGCAATTGTGAACTGTGCTGTGATAATCATGCGCGTGCAGGTGTCTGCAACTGTGAACTGTGCTGTGATATGCACGTGCAGGTGTCTGCAATTGTGAACTGTGCTGTGATAAACATGCGTGTGCAGGTGTTTTTGCAATTGTGAACTGTGCTGTGATATGCACGTGCAGGTGTCTTTGCAATTGTGAACTGTGCTGTGATAAACATGCGCGTGCAGCTGTCTTTGCAATTGTGAACTGTGCTGTGATAATCATGCACGTGCAGGTGTCTGCAATTGTGAACTGTGCTGTGATATGCACGTGCAGGTGTCTTTGCAATTGTGAACTGTGCTGTGAAAATCATGCGTGTGCAGGTGTCTTTGCAATTGTAAACTGTGCTGTGTTAATCATGCGTGTGCAGCTGTCTTTGCAATTGTGAACTGTGCTGTGACAATCATGCACGTGCAGGTGTCTGCAATTGTGAACTGTGCTGTGATAAACATGCGTGTGCAGGTGTCTTTGCAATTGTGAACTGTGCTGTGATAATCATGCGTGTGCAGGTGTCTTTGCAATTGTGAACTGTGCTGTGATAATCATGCATGTGCAGGTGTCTTTGCAATTGTGAACAGTGCTGTGATAATCATGCGTGTGCAGGTGTCTTTGCAATTGTGAACTGTGCTGTGATATGCACGTGCAGGTGTCTTTGCAATTGTGAACTGTGCTGTGATAATCATGCGCGTGCAGGTGTCTGCAATTGTAAACCGTTCTGTGATAAACATGCGCGTGCAGGTGTCTGCAATTGTGAACTGTGCTGTGATAATCATGCGCGTGCAGGTGTCATTTTCATAAAATGACTTCTTTTCCTTTGGGTAGATACCCAGTAGTGGGAATCCTGGTAGATCTGCTTTTAGTTCTTTAAGAAACCTGCACACTGTTTTCCATGGAGGTTGTACTAATTTACATTTCCACCAGCAGTGTATTGTTTTTTGACCTTATAGTAATGGCTATTCTTGCAGGAATAAGGTGATATCTCATTGGTTTTTTTGTTTAATTTTGTTTTGTTTGTTTGTTGAGATGGAGTCTCACTCCATCACCCAGGCTGGAGTGCAGTGGCATGATCATGGCACCCTGCAATCTGCCTCCCGGGTTCAAGCGAACCTCTTCCCTCATCTCCCGCCTCACCTCCGAGTAGCTGAGATTACAGGTGCACGCCACCAAGCCAGGCTAATGTTTTATATTTTTAGTAGAGATGGGCTTTCAACATGTTGGCTAAGCGGTCTCAAACTCCTGACCTCAAGGGATTCGCTCGCCTCAGCCTCCCAAAGTGGTGGGATTACAGGCGTGAGCCGCTGCACCGGGCCTTCCTTGTGGTTTTAACTTTTATTAAACCCTCTCCCATTCTTGGGCTGTCTGTTTACTATGGCGACTATTTCTTTTGCTGTACAGAAGCTCTTTGGTTTAACTAGGTCCCATTTATTTATTTTTATTTTAGTTGCATTTGATTTTGGGGTCTTGGTCATAATTTTTTTGTCTAGGCCAATGTCCCGAAGAGTTTTTACTAGATTACCTTCTAGAATTGTCATGGCCTCAGGTCTTGGATTTAAGTCTCTGATCCACCTTCAGTTGATGTTCATATAAGGGGAGAGACGGGGACCCAGCTTTCCCAGTGCTGTTTACTGAATAGGGCGTTCTTGCCCCAGTCTTTGTTTCTGTGTGCTTTGCTGAAGATCAGCTGGTTGTTAAGTATTTGTCTTTACTTCTGGACACAACCGCTTATCATATCAGACATTCCTCACCTGGGTCTTTAGATGATAATTCTTTCAACCAATTGCCATTCAGACAATGTGCGAATCCACCCATGCCTTGGAAGCGCCCAGTTTGAGTTGTCCTACCTTTTTGATCAAACCAATGTACATCTTACACGTCTGATGTCTGTATCTCACTAAAAAGTGTGAAACTAAGCTGTAGCCTGAACACACGGGGTACATATTCTCCAGATCTCCTGGGCCATTAGTCACTCATATTTGTATCAGAATAAATCTCTACAAATATTTTACAGAGCTTGACTCTTTTCATTGACGCAGACGCGAAGCAGATTAACACGAGAGAAGGCAGACCGTGCAAACAGCTTTCAGTGTGACTTCACCTCCTAATGAGGTTCAGAAACCTCACAGGTAGAAGCCCTCAGAGAGAATAGATGGTGAATGTTTCTTTTTTTCTTTTCCTTACTCTCTCTCTCTGTTTTTGAGAGTACTGCTCTGTTGCCCAGGCTGGAGTTTAGAGGTGCCATCTTGGCTCACTGCTCTGTTGCCCAGGCTGGCGTTTAGAGGTGCCATCTTGGCTCACTGCAATTTTGTGTGCACCACCATGCCCGGCTACTTTCTCTATTATTTCAGCGTGTTGGCCAGGCTGGTCTCAAGCTCCTGGCTTCAAGTGATCTGCCTCAGCCTCCTGCGGGGCTGTGAGACACTGCACCTGGCCAGATGTTTCTTTTCAGACTTTTAAAGGCATCAGATTCTCTATTTCTCCTAGGTCTGGGAAAGGCCTAGAATGAGAAGGTCTGGTTGCATTAATGGAGATTCTCCACAGGTGCAAATTCCCCCAACAAGAGAGAGCTTTGCAAGGCCATTCTGTCTGCAGCAGACATTTCAAAATGTATCAAAGAAGTCTATTTTGGGGTAAAATATCTTTATTTCCCTTACATTACAGTCTTAAAGCCACGGATAAAGCCAAATACTATAGTTCCCAGACTTCTTTGTAGCGAGGTCTCCTAAGTTCCATGGAGACTCTCTGAAACCAAGAACCTAGACCTTCTCCCTGAGCCACCCTTTGTCCGTGACAGCTGGGGCAGTGCCATGGGCCCATCTGCTTGGCTAAGGACCTTCTGCCCTTCTGCAAAGGCAGTGGAAAGAGCACGGATAAATATCCCATTCCCAGTCTGGCACCAAAAGCCCTTTACTGCCTGGTGCCTTCCTGCCTTTCTGAAATGGTTCTTTTATGATTCAAGAAATCCATTCACTCAGAACTCTGCAGGCTGTGAGTCTGTTTTCAGGGTCCAAGAAAGAGATGACAAGGACCTCAGTCAGCTGTGGCCATCAGAGTAGCACCTTAGTCAGCTGTGGCCATCAGATCTGAGACGGCAGATAGACCCGGGGGTGCTCAGGGGACAGAGTCAACTGAGCATCCGACAAAAAGTGAGGGGCAGGGTGGCAACACCAGGGTTTCTGGCCTGGCCAGCTCCCAAGTCGGTTGATAGAGGAAGGGGAACACGTTTAGAGGGAAATAATAACTTTAGCACTGGAAATGCTGGAGTGAATTTTGGGAAGGAAACCTCAGAGCGGTGATGCCTAGTAGTTCAGTGGAAAACATACTCAGACCTTGGGGAAGACATTTGGTCTCGGAAGGAGGTTTTGGGAATCCTAAGCTCATGCAGATAGAAGTGACAGGTCCTCTCACGGGTTCGTGAATGACCTGGTGGGCCGTTTCGTGTTGGCCTCCATGTTCGGTATGAGCGAATGGTGCTCACGTTGCATCTTCAGGACTCTGAGTTGGGGTAACTCCCTTCCTGTGTGATTCTTGTTATTTAAAGAGAGTGGCGCATGGTCGCAGGGCTGAGGCAGCACCAAAGCAGGGGCTTTCTTCACAAACCATTCTTTCAAACTTTATGCTGCCGAATAGGTACCAAATACTAAGGCCAGAAACGGAAATGAGCAAAGAGAAGAACCGGAAATGAGGAAAATTCCGCTTCCAGGCTCTGCTCTCTGCAGTTTTGACATGTCTGAGGGGTAAATACCATGTGGGGTCAGAGAGGGTGGGCAAAGCGTCCCCACCAAAGGCTATGCATGTGCTCTGAAGCAAGCCTCTCAACCACCTGGCTCTTCTGGGTCCATCAGTAAATTAGTTACTCATTGAAGCAATTGAATACTTGCTGAACGGAGTCAAGTGTCTGGCCACAGAGAGCAAGACCAGCCCAGGCCCCGGAAGTGGACCAGGTGCCCCTGGAACTGGAGGAAAGGCAGCTGTGGTTCGGCTGCTCCTGTCTTCCTTTTAGCCCTGAACCTTGTAGGAGCAGGTCGAATGCTCCAGCTTTCTGACGTTAGAATTAGACTGTCTTTGGAGGACTTCACGAGCCGCACTAGCCCCGTCACAGCACTCCCATCAACCACGTAAGTAAAAAGAGAGCCCTCGTTATGCAGACGCCCTTCACACGTGTTCCTCCGCCGCATCTTCCCTCCCCGGACCCCTTGATGCCAGCCCCGACCCAACCCACAGTAAATTCTCAAGCCGCAGCAATGAGTGCTGGGAGTCAGCAAGTGGAGATCATTAATGGCTATTTTATTGTTTATTCTAACTTTTCATGATGGGAAATTTCTGGCATATAAAAAAGTAGAAAAAAAGGTAATAGAACAAACAGTTTTCCCAGCGCCCATATCCATTCCTTGTTTTTTAAACAAATTCCAGAACACTCATTAGTTCATTAGTATTCCGCACGTGTCTCTAAAACGTGTTTTAATAGAAGCATAACCACAAAATTATCAGTAATGATTTAGAATCATCGAATATTGTTTATGTTCGGTTTACCAATTGTTCTTTTCTACCAAAACAAGCATTTCCATCAGCTTCCCTCTCGTGGCCGGGAATTAGCTCCTTGCTGCTAAGCTGAAGCCTCTCCATCCCCAGTTAGGGCGGTGTCCCTTACTTGAGATTGCTTATGACATTTAAGGGAAATTCTGAACTGCTTTCATAGTTCTCGAGCTGGATGGAAAAATACTCGAAACAAATGTGAAATTCCAGCCCTGACTTCAAGTTCTCTCCAGGGTATTCATTATTTTACTTTGGCTGTGGACTTGAAACATCGGTTCCCTTACTTGAAAAGCACCCTTGGGTTTTGCTTTAACTAACAGTCCAAAAAGCAGTCCCAAATACCGAAATACAAAACCAAATTATTCAGGACAGCTTGTTAGCAAAATCCTCCTGCTTTCAGGCCAAGAGGGCAGCTGAAAAGAAAACTCTCCCCAACGGTCTCATTCACTCAGTTGAAACTTACTGGGCATCAAGGACACCTGGACTTGGCATTGTAGAGAGGCTGTGAGAATAGTGCGTGCCGGACCTTATCCTCTAGTCCAGGTAAGATGTTTGCACAAATCAGGTGGCCAACACAAGAAAGGAGAGGCTCAGAATGTGGCCTGAGTGTCCCCCACGCTGCAGGTCTGCCTCCTGGAGAGGTGAAGAGGAGCTGTGCCAGGAAGGCAGTGGGTGCAAGGAGGATGCGGGAGGGTGGGCAGGCTGGCTGGTGGGGGCAGAGGAAGCATGGGGGATGGTGGATGGCAAGGATGGGAGAAGCAAGGGCTTCAGGCTTCCAGCTTTGGGTGAGTGTTGGTGGAGAGCTGCCGGGCAGAGCAGCTGTTCTGGAGGTCAGAGACTGGCACCAGGTCCAAAGCTAGGAATTCAGAGCCCAGCAAGCAGAGACACGGGAGCTCGGTGTGAGGCTGGGTCAAGGTTGGAAGCAAGACTGACCCAGGAGAGGCAGGCTGGGGTGCCGGCGGGAGTTGCCCCTCACTCTCCACCAGGCAGAGGCACCTGCCTACCACTGGGGCTCTCAGCCCAGGGGCAGAGCTTTTCCAGTCCTTCCTGCTACCTTTGAGCTCCATCCGCCTGGCTCCCAGATGCTCTGATCCCCTCCCTGACTTCTGCTGGCCCAGACCTTGCCCAGATCCCGGTGTTGTTCTGCAGCCTGCAGCCCACTGCTCTGTGTTCCTGCTTTCTCTAAAATCCGGAATGTGAAACCTGATTGATGTAGCACCTCACTCTCACCCCACACTTACCTGACCGTGGGCTCCTCTTCTTGCCTTCTGGGCCTCAGACACCTTTCCTTTTCTCTCTGTTCTGACCCTCCTCTCTGAGCTGGACCACTTGCCTGTCTATCTGAGGCCCTACCTCTGCCTTAACTCACTTTCTGACAAGCCCAAACGGTTTAATTAAACTTAAAAATGCAACTTTAAATCTGTTCAGAAGTACATTTTATTTGTTATTTATATTTTTCTGTTGCTACTGCACAAATTAAGGAAGCAAATTTTAATAAGATGATGGCATTTGGCTTGATAAGACGTGGGATTGTTGTGTGGTCACTGCGTGGCCAAATTCAGCATTTTCAGAGCTGGCCACGTGGCTCTGGCTTCCTGTGCCAACCTAGGCTTATTTGGAGTGAAAAAGAACCTGGTACATTTTTTCAAGTGAAGAGGAAGGAGAGCTTTTTGCTTTTTTGAAATAAACTTGATTTGTAGAATAGAAACCTCTGAGCTTAGATTTCCTCCAGCTTAAAAATTTATGTCTGTGGTCTTACATTTGCTAAATCTAATAGCTTGAATAACTTCCACACCGCTTTTTTTAGAAAGTAACTAGACTTTGTGGTATTTTTTATCCGTACATCAAATGATTTGTGGTTTTAATGAGTTCACTTACTCTACACTTTGCTCTGAATGTTTAAGACATTTTCCAGCAGGAAGTGGAGGAAATTAGAATGGCCAGCCCAGCTGCAAAATCAGCCTTGCATTACAGAGCAACCTGTGACTCAGCCCCAGGACGTTGGGAATCAGCTGGGCTCGGCCTTAGGTTGGGAGTGGACTCAGCAGAGACATTTCTCAGGGCCCACCACACCTGTGTGCAGAGTAAGGCACCTCTTACCGGGGCTTATGTAGCAGAGAAAATTCTGGAAGTCTTGTTCCAAAGTTGAGTTGGATTCAAAGCCAAGGGGACGACGGTCTCCACAGCCCTGTGTCTTCTCCTCTGCTCCAACTTCAGATCTTTCTTTCTGTGTCATCCTGGCGGGGTCTGAGAGTGGCTGTATCTGTGTATAGCTCTTCTCTTTCCTGTCTTCTCACCTGTTATGAAATTTGTTTCCATTTAATAAAGGTATACTGGACCTAGAATACCTGAACCCTTTGGACTAAAAGCCTCCTGTCTTCTCACCTGTTATGAAATTTGTTTCCATTTAATAAAGGTATCCTGGACCTAGAATACCTGAACCCTTTGGACTAAAAGCCTCCTGTCTTCTCACCTGTTATGAAATTTGTTTCCATTTAATAAAGGTATCCTGGACCTAGAATACCTGACCCCTTTGGACTAAAAGCCTCCTGTCTTCTCACCTGTTATGAAATTTGTTTCCATTTAATAAAGGTATCCTGGACCTAGAATACCTGAACCCTTTGGACTAAAAGCCTCCTGTCTTCTCACCTGTTATGAAATTTGTTTCCATTTAATAAAGGTATCCTGGACCTAGAATACCTGAACCCTTTGGACTAAAAGCCTCAGTATATCAATACAAAGTTGGAGGTCCATGCCCAAAGAGTTTTACTCCAAGCATGATGTAGAGTACCAGGAGATGACTGCAGAGCTGAGGACAGGACACAGACATGGGGAGACGGGGAGGTGACAGGATGGACGTTTAGATACTACCTGAGGCTCTAAGTGGAGATCCAGGATGCCCCACCCCCAAGCCTTGACCCAGAGTTTCAGGGAGGCAAGACGATAGGAGCCTCGGATCTCAGGCCCAGCACAGTGTGCCAGCTTTAGAGCAGCACTGGTGGAGGGAGGTGCCAGGTGGTGGGATGGGCACGGTGCTCCCGGCAGCCTTGAGCCACAGGTGCCACCAGAGAGTACATACAAGCGTCAATGACCCTGGAGCTGGAACCAAAAGCCTCATAATGGGAGACCCCCCCCCCCCGACCAGGGGCAATGGCAGGGATCGTGGCCATTGGCATGAAACCTGCTCTGTACCCAAGACAAGGAAGGATCTGCCAAAACTCAGTGGACACCAGTGCAGGGAAGCCAGTGGCCAGGGTGGGAATGGGGAGCTTCTCAGGAGAGGTTGGCAGGGCCATGGAGGATGGCATGTGGAACCCAGACCTCCCTCCCCGCCACACCAGGAGAATCCGCGTGACTTCTGCTTTGAGAGGTGCCTTGGAAAACAGGAGGGGTAAGGATACTCCTTGAGAGGTGAGTGTCATCATTCTACACAGCAAACTGAACTCAGAATTAACTGAATATTTACGCAAAAGAGACAGTCAAATTAGAAGAGGCAGAGTTACCTTTAGTTGGTAAATGTAAATGCTTTCTGCTTTTAGAAGGAAATAACTCTAAAGCAAGATGTGGCCAACTGTGTGTGTGTGTGTGTGTGTGTGTGTGTGTGTGTCTGTGTGTACACACAAAATTAATGCATTTCTTAGTCTTGTAAACTTTAACGCTGCTACATTTGACACAAATGATGTACCAGACACTTGGTTACTATAATCTCATTCAAATATCTTATTTTATGGATTAAAAACAAACAAACAAGAAAACCCTGAAGCCCAGAGCTGGGAAGGGGAGAATGCTGGCGACGGACCTGGGTCTTCCGACTTCCCGGTCAGTGCTCTCCCCACCACGCAGCCTGCTCGGTCTCAGAATTTTGGGTGTGCACCATTCCTGGTTGATGAGCTTTGATCTATTTCTTTTCCCTTTTCTTTCTTTCTGAGCTTTGATCTATTTTTCTTTCTTTCTGAGTTTTGATCTTTTTCTTTATCTCTTTCCCTTCCTCCCTTTCTTTCTCTCTCTCTTTCTCTCTTTCTTCTCTTTTCCTCTCTCTTTCTTTCAGAAAGGGTCCTTGCTCTGTCTTCCAGGCTGGAGTACAGTGGTGCAGTCATGGCTCACTGCAGGCTCCATCTCCTGGGCTCAGGCAATCCTCCCACCTCGGCCTCCCAAGGAGCCCGAACCACAAAGATGCACCACTGCACCCAGCTAATTTTTTTATTTTTTATTTTGTAGTGATGGGATCTCACTATGTTGCCCAGGCTGGTCTGGAACTCTTGAACTCAAGTGTTCCTACCACCTTGGGGTCCCAAAGTGCTGGGGTTACAGGCATGAGCCGCCGCACTGGCTCTGAATTATTTCCAGTCATAAAGCACTCGATAGTGCAAAATTGTCTAGGAATAAAAGCCCGGGACGGAGACAGAAACAGGGCGATGCTGATGCTGACTGTTGCCGGAAGAAATGTTCTTCGTTTTTCCTGTGTGGATAATCAACTCCCATGGGCCGCTGCAGGGATTCAGTCTTTGTCACGGGTCTCCAGCCTCAGGCGTTATGGACGAAGACCCTTGGTGTGCAGAGTGCAGGGCCTCTGCCTCCTCCCCGGCTCAACCATCCCCTCTAAACCGCAGCTGTTCCAGGCTTGGGACATAGTAAAAATAAATCCGTGATAAGAAGCAGGCTTGCCTTCAGGGCCTCAGTCCAAGGGTAAGGCTGAAGATGACAGAGGGTAGAGTGCCCCCCTGTTAGCGCTTCGCTCTCTGGAATCCCCTGGGTTTCTTACCGAAAGATAAACTGCTGCTAAAACTACCATCACTCAGGAGACAAGGAGCCCCGGCCAGGTTTCGCCTGACACAAGCAGTCACTCAGTTCGTGCCTGTCAACACCCCTCCGTTCCCCGCAGCCTTTCCCACCCAGAGAAACATGGCTGTGGATCGCAAGGACTCCAGGGATGAGCCCTCTATCCCCGGAATCTTCCTTGGTGACAGGGACCTGGGATTTTCCAAATCAGTGAATACTAGCCACTTTGACATTTCAGATCTGCCCTCGAGGAACCATATGCGATTCCTGGAAAGCAGCCAAGTGTATTCTGAGGGGACCATGTGCCACAGGAAAATAAATCTGAAATACGGCCAACTGCAAACCCACATTAGGATATTAAAGGTCCTGAGAAGTCCTGCACTTAAAGACCAACACTTAAATACTTTTATGCGAAACAGCTTTTCCAGACTGACCGGAGCACAGAGCCCCCTTTTCCACAGATCACTTGTGAACCCCCCCACTGATCTGGCCTCTGCTGGTGTCTGGCTGTGTCTTTCATGTCTGGGTGGTTAGCATGACATTGGCAGGCTGCTCCCTTTGTCAGCGTCAGTCAGTGAACTAGGGAGACAATTACAGCCCTGGCTGCTCCCAGATGGGTCCTCAACCCAAACCAGGGAGAGGGAGACCCCTCACGCGAGGCGGGTGGTTTGGCCAGGACAGTCGGGTTTACACTCATTCTTCAAACACAATGTGTCTTTTATTTATTTTTGAGACGAGGTCTCGCCCTGTCACCCAGGCTGGAGTGCAGTGGCATGATCTCGGCTCACGCCAACCTCCCCCTCCCGGGTTCAAGCGATTCTCCTGCCTCAGCTTCCGGAGTAGCTGGAACTACAGGTGCGTGCCACCATGCCCAGCTACTTTTTGTATTCTTTAAGTAGAGACAGGCTTTCATCATGTTGGTCAGGCTGGTCTTGAACTCCTGGCCTCAGGTGATCTGCTCACCTCAGCCTCCCAAAATGCTGGGATTACAGGTGTGAGCCACCACGCCTGGCCCAAGCACACTCATTCATACCTCCATCCACTCTCTAAAGCGTTCCAGTTTGGACGATGAATTACACGGTCGGAACCGTCAGGAGGGCTCTTCCAAAGGCGATGAGTTAACGGCGCCCCCTGCTGCCTGAACCGTCAGGAGGGCTCTTCCAAAGACGATGAGTTACATGGCGCCCCCTGCTGTCGGAACCGTGAGGAGTGCTCTTCCAAAGGCTGCAGACTGGTCAAGGCCCTCACACTAGAAGTGAGTGAGCAAATGAGCTCCAGAAGGTGTGAGCCTAGAAACGTGGGAGGCCTCCGAGGGGATCAGGTAGCTCCACGGTGGGCAAGATGTCACCGGGAGACAGAGCCAGCAGGGAGGCGGAGGACAGGAAGACAGGACAGTGCCTCACGTTGCTCCCAGCAGGAAACCCCAGGACGCCAATTTGGCATTTTACTGCTGCTTGGATTTTTTGAATTAAAATGTACTCGAGAGCATCACACATTTTTCTCAGGTTTGTGGTTTGGAAATTCATTTCCTTTCCCCTTTGCTTTTTAGTAAAAGTTTTGAAAATGTCAATCTGCAGCCCTGTGCTAAAGGGAAAACCTGGTGCCACTGACCACAGTGTTTGAAGGGCAGAAGTCCTGGGCCTGGGCTGCAGAGCTGCGATGTGGGGAAAATTCCCGAGGGGTGGGCAACAGCTCAGGGTAGAGGCAGGACGAGGGAGCTTCTGTGACAAGAGGGGGCTCTGGAGCTGCACCTTGAAATGTCAGGGGGACTCGTGGAGATGAACGTGGGGAAAGGTGGGGTGTCCCAGGCGGAGCGAGCAACATAAGCAAAGATACTGTATGAGTTTCCTATTGCTGCTATAACAAATTATCGCAGACTCAGCGGCTTAAAACAGCCCAGATTCACTATCTCACAGTTCCAGAAATCGGAAGTCTGAAATGGGTCTCAATGGGCGAAATCGACGTGTCAGCAGGGCTGTGTTCCCACGTGGAAGCCCTAGAATTGATTTCTTGCCTTTTCTAGCTTCTGGAGGTGGCCCCTGTTCCCTGGCTCATGGCTCCCTTCCATCTTCAAAGCCAGCAACAGCTGGACAATTGTTTCTCACAGTGCGTCACACGGACTCCAGCCACTCCCACCTCCCTCTCTCCCATGAGCACCTGGCGATTACTCGGGGCCCCACTGCACTATCTAGGCCCTCCCCGCCTCAAGACCCTGAAATCGACCACGTCTGCAGAGTCTCCTTTGCCATGTGAAGGACACATTCACAAGCTCCTGGGGCCACGGAGTGGATGCCTTGGGGGTGGGGGCGTTGTTTTGTCTGCCACACATGCCAAGTAAGGACAGTGTCCCTGCACAATAGGAGAGTGAAGGGTCCATTTGCCTGGATCGGAAGGAATGAGTGAGGGAAGATGTGGAACCGGAAGCCTGGACTGGAGATTCAGGAAGGGAGAGAAGTGTCTTCTCCATTCTCTTCCGAGGGCCTAAGAGGCCATGCACCACATCCTGTGCCATCGTGACATCAGGGTGGCAGCCATGGGGCAAGGTTGGCAGCCACCTCCATGAGGCCCAACGTGCTGGAAAGGCACAGGCTTGTAAGCTCAGGATCCCGAGGAACTCAGCTCGTTCAGAGCAATTCCCTTCAGCAGTAGCAACAGAACCCTTTTTTCACATTAAATCCACATGTAAAAGAGATTAAAGCAGAGCCATTCAGGCTGATGCAGGGCGAAGAGTCCCCAGAACCACCTAGGCCTCTGCCCATAGAGGATCCTTGGGCACTTCCCAAGGGTGCAGAACACAGAGGGAAAACCCAGAGCGAAGTTCAGAAGTCTGGGTGGCGAGCAAGGACTCAGAAGGGGTCGGAGGGGATGACTGTTCTCATGTGTGATGGAATGTGGGCAGAGTTGCTCACAGCAAGATTTGCACAGGAATCTTTGGGCTCTCCCAGAAGCTGAGCCTCAGATAAGGATTTGAGTGCAAGTAGTTTATTTGGAAAGTGGAAGGAACATGCGTAGCTGAAGAAGAAAAATATTTGAGCAAAGGAAGGCAGCTAGTGTGTGCCGGCATGCGGCTACTGCAGATGCAACAGGGGCTTAAGCTTAGGAGATTCTGGGAAATGGGGGCGGGAGGTGACGAAGCTGGGGAATGCACACCTGCCAGTTGTTGCTTAAGGGCTGGCCCAGATGGTAATTCCCTGGTTCTTCCCACTTCCTTCCTCCTGCAAGCAACAAAGTTGGCTGATGGCAGACAGGCTGATGCCATGCCCTGAAATAGCAAAGGTCTCCTAGGGGATATGGGCCAGCACTTTGAGCTGTCCCAGGATGGCCTTATCAGTGAGTCTGGTGACAGCAGAAGTGTCCATTCTGCCTGTTTCGCCATCGCTACCTGTGGTGACGCACCATCAGCGTCCAGGTTCATGGCGAGAGCACCCTGAATCCTGCTCTGCAGTCCTCATACCAACGCTGTCTGGGGGGACAGCTGTCATTTTTGGCTGCTTATTTCCCGGGCCCTCCCTGCAGCACTGAGTCTTTCTATCACAAAATGACTTTCCTTCATTGTGCAGGGAGAAAGAAGGCCTTCTCAGAGTCTCTCTCGGCGATCGAAGTGTCCATCTCCATGTGATCAAAAGGCGTCTAAGTTTAGGCACAGAGAAAGCAGCATTCCCAACTCCAGAAGTTCCTGGGAGAACGGGGCCAGCTTTCTGACAGAGAAGTGTACTCAGTGTCCTCTGGGAAATTAGCTTTAGTTCTGTACCAAGAGCCTGTAATTACACTGACCAGGCTTGGGTACTGGAGATGATGATTAAGGCACGAATGAAAAAATAAAAGATCCTTTTGTTTTTATGCTCATTATGCCTTTTTTTGACGACTATCCAAAAAAATGTCTTTCAAACAATTAGCTTAATTAGCAGATAGCACTTTCATTCCCAGCCCCAAGCCACGTGCCCAGCAGTTGATCATAGCCAGGTGAGGATGCAGTGGCCCTGCCTGCCTGCCTCCTGCCACCCTCCTCCGTGTTCCAGAACATGGCACTTGGGGCTGGCCTTTGCCATGCCCTCAATCTCCCAGCAGCTTCTGGGCTGAGCTCATTGCCGTCTGTGAGCCCAGCTCTGCCTGGCAGCCCTGGCTCCTCAAGACAGGAGGCTATTTGTTTGAGGGAGGGAAGGAGTAGGTGGAAACCAAGCTTCCTGGTCTGATCAATCCAATCCGGTCTAACCCGGCCCCAGCCTAC
The DNA here is from genome assembly GCF_049354715.1 of Callithrix jacchus. NCBI lineage: Eukaryota > Metazoa > Chordata > Mammalia > Primates > Cebidae > Callithrix > Callithrix jacchus. The sequence goes on from NC_133518.1 coordinate 80,102,919, forward strand.
ATTCCAGGTCCACATGCCCTTCCCGGAAGCCACCCACTCTCCACCTCCCCACCCCTGGCCTGCTGTCCCTGCTCCACACTCCCGAGCATCCCAGATCCTGCCTGTGCCTCAGGGCGCCTCGCCTCCTCCACGAGGCCTTTCCTGTCTCTTTTAAGGTCTTTCGCCTGCACTTCCCCCATTGTGCTCACTACTTTAAAATGGGTTCAATTATAAAGGCAGTCCACGAGCTTATTCTTCACAGAAAACAGTTAGCAATGCACAATGACCTAGAATGAAGTGTGAAGTCCTCCGCCACTGCCTCCCCGCTCCCCACCCGTTCCCCAAGGTAACCGCTGGGAACAGCTGGTCACATTCTGAACGTTGCCCGGCGCTGGCTTCTTTGGTTCAGCTGAGTGCATATTGGACGTTTTCCATATTCGGTCCTGCAGGTCAGCCTAACTCTGCAGTGGCTGCTGAACTGCCCACGTCCTTACCAGCGCACTCTCGTGGGGTTGCAGGAGTCTGTCACTGACGAACTCACAGTACACATCCTCCTCCTCCTCCTCCTTTCCTCTTCTTCACCCTCCTCCTCTTCCTCCTCGCCTCCCTCCTCTTGTTCCTCATACCCCTCCTCCTCCTTCTCCCCCCACTTTTCATCCTTTGTGCAAATTAGAGGTCTTAAGTTCATTCTTAAAATGTCATTCTTACTCCCTTGCATTCTGACTTTCTTCTCACTGTAAATGATATATGCATACAAATATTCTGACTTATTTTTATAATACGGATAAGTATAGAGAATCATATAAAACCCCTACATGCACATTTAACAAGCAGTAATGTTTTTGAGATACAGCATATTTCGTTTTATTTTGCTTCACTAATACTGTGGATTTTTTGTTTCTTGTTTTTTTACAAATTGAAGGTTTCCAGCAACTCTGTGTCAAGCAAGTCTATTGGTCTCATTTGCCCAACAGCATGTGCTCAGCTTGTGTCTCTATGTCGCATTTTGGTAATTCTCATAATATTTTAAACTTTTTTCCGATCATTATATGTGTTACGGTGATTACGACCAGTGATCTCCGAAGCTGCTATTGCAATTGTTTAGGGCACCAAGGACCACACGTATAGAAGACAGTGAGCTTAATAACGTGCTGTTCTGACTGCTCCACCAGCCAGCCAATCTTTCTCTCTCTCCTCCGGCCTCCCCATTCCCTGATTCACAACAATATTGAAATGAGACCAATTGATAACCCTACTGTGGCTTCCAAGTGTTCAAATGAGAGGAAGAGTTGCATGTCTCTCCCTTTAAATGAAAAGCTAGAAACGATTAGGCTTCATGGGGAAGGCATGTCTCTCCTCATGCTGAAACAGGCTGAAAGCTAGGCCTCTTATGCCAAACGGTTAGCCAAGCTTTGAAAGCAAAGGAAAATTCTGGAAGAAAGAAGTGCTAATCCAGCAAACACACAAATGTAAGGAAGGGAAACTGCTTCATTGCTGATATGGGAAGGTCTTAGTGGTCTGGGTAGAAGACCAAACCAGCCGCAGTATCTCCTTAAGCCAAACCCTAATGCAGAGCAAGGCTGGAACTCTCTTTGATTCTGTCAAGGCTGAGAGAGGTGAGGAAGCTGCAGAAGGAAAGTCTGATGTTAGCCGAGGTTGGGCCATGAGGTTTAAGGGAAAAAGCCGTCTCCATAACATAGAAGGGCAAGCTAAAGCAGCAGGTGCTCCGGAAGAGCTAGCTAAGATCACTGATGAAGACAGATTTTCAGTGTAGACCAGACAGTCTGGTAACAGAAGAAGATGCCATTTGGACATTCATAGCTGGAGAGGAGAAGTCAACATCTGTCTTCAAAACTTCAAAGGACAGGCTGACTGTCTTGTTAAGATCTGATAGAGCTGGTGTCTTGAAGTTGAAGCCGAATCTCGTGACCATTCTGAAAATCCTAGGGCCCATCAGAATTATGCCAAAGCTACTCTGCCTGTGCTCTACAAATGAAGCCACAAAGCCTGACAGCGCATCTGTTTGCAGCATGGTTTACCGAATATTTTAAATCAACTATTGAGACTACGGCTCTGAAAAAAAGGATTCCTTTCAAAACGTTACGGCTCATTGACAAGGCACCTGGTCCTCAAGAGCTCTGATGGAGATTTACAAGAAGATCAATGTTTTTTTCATGCCTGCTATCACAACACCCATTCCAAAGCTCATGAAATAGTGAAATGAGTTATTTTGGCTTTCAAGTCTTATATTCAGAAATACATTTCATAAGGATGTAGCTACCATAACTAGTAATTCCTCTGATGGGTCTGGGCAAAGTAAATTGAAAACCTTCTGGAAAACGTTCACCATTCTAGATGCCATTAAGAACACTCACAATTCAAGGAGGGAGGTCAAAATGTCAACATTAGCTGTAATCCCAGCACTTTGGGAGGCCGAGGCGGGTGGATCACAAGGTCAAGAGATCGAGACCATCCTGGTCAACATGGTGAAACCCCGTCTCTACTAAAAAATATACAAAAAATTAGCTGGGCACGGTGTTGCGTGCCTGTAGTCCCAGCTACTCAGGAGGCTGAGGCAGGAGAATTGCCTGAACCCAGGAGGCAGAGGTTGCAGTGAGCCAAGATCGCGCCATTGCACTGAAGCCTGGGTAACAAGCGCGAAACTCCATCTCAAAAAAAAAAGTCCACATCAGCAGGAGTTTGGAAGAAGCTGACTTCGGCTGTCAAGGATGACTCTCAGGAGTCTGAGATTTCAGCGGAGGAAGTCACTCCATGTGTGGCAAAAATAGCAGGAGAACTAGAACTACGAGTGGAGCCTGAAGATGTGACTGAATTGTCACACTCTCACGACCAAACTTGAATGGATGAATAGCTGCTTCTTGTGGGTGAGCAAAGAAAGTGGTTTTTTGAGATGGAATCTGCTCCTGGTGAAGATGCTATGGACGTTATTGAAATGACCATAGAGGATTTAGAATACCACATAATCTTAGTTGGTAAAGCAGTCGCAGGGTTTGAGAGGATGGACTCCAATTTTGAAAGCAGTTCTGCTATGGGTAAAAGGCTATCAAACAGCATTGCATGCTACAGAGAATCTTTAGTGAAAGAGTCCAGGGAGGCAAACTTCACTGTCTTATTTTAAGAAACTGCCACAGTCACCACAACCTTTGACAACCACCATCTGATCCGTCATCAGCCATCAACGTCGGGGTCAGACCCTCCAGCACCAAGAAGACGACTTGCCGAAGGCTCAGATGATCATTGGCATCGTCTCAGCAATAAAGCATTTTTAAATTAAGCTATGTCCATTTTTCAGACATACTGTCATTGCATACTTAATAGACTACAATATAGTGTAAATGTAACCTTTACATGCACTGGGAAACCACAAAACTTGTGTCATTCATTTTGTTCTGATATTTCCTTTATTGCAATGGTCTGGAACCAAACCTGTAAGATCTCTTTGCTCAAAAAGAGAAAAGAGAATAGAAACAAAATCAGTTCCAGTCAAGCTAAATCCTCTCACTGTTCCTCATTTCTCTCCTCCTGACATTTTTTCAGTACTCGTCATTCTAATGCTGTGTATTTTTTTTTCCATCCTTGTTTTCACAGTTTGCTACTATGGTGGGGGGGAATATGAAGATATTGAAGAACCCATATGGAGCATGGCACAACCAGAGTGATGACCAGCCATCTGCCACCCAGCTTCCCAGCACTGACCCCTGAATGTTGATTCTGCACATAGGGAGTCTTTCGTCAAGAGATATTAACCCTCTATTTCCTTCCGCAGCTCGCCCTTCACTCAGCATTATACTTTGAGATTGCTTCCTGTAAATACTTGCAAGTCTAGCTGCTCTCGTTAACATCATGCTTTCGTGATGGGGAAAGCATGGCATCCATACCCCGTTTGGCATCTCCCATGGGGAGAGGAAGGAAGTTACGTCCAGGAACCCAGGGGTCATGCAAGCAGAGCCTGTCCTAACAGGGCCGTCGCTGGGCCTCGACCTCACACAGGTATATGAGATGCTTTTGTGGGGATTGGGACAAAAACAGCTGCAATGCCCATTGCTTTATTTACTTGCAGAATTTGTTTGACATTTCCTAAAATTTGGATATGCCTGTTGTGAAAAACAGACTCACTTGTTTAAACCCAAAGAATGGACTCAGAGACCCAGGGAACAGCGAAAGTGAGATTGCAGTGACAGTGTTGCAAGGTCAGGTGTCTGACGGGCAGGCACGCCCAGCACAATCACAACAAGCAGTTTATCTCCTATGTGCAGGTCCCTCCCCGGTTCCTCATAGGCTGAAGACGGGGGGTCACAGTCTTCCTGCACGTCACCTATCGGCTGTTGGGTAGGGGCTTTAGGAGTTTTCTTTAGGACTGTCCTGCTGTGTTTTGTCGCAGCCCACAATGCATTGCAATCCTAGTCCACTCGGGCTCTTCAAGTGTTTGACTTATGACCGAAGTACTGGGCAGGCTGCTAAGAACAGACAAAGGGGGCTATTTTGCAGGCTAGTAAACTTTCATCTTAGACTAAACTACTTTGGTTTGGGTGAGGGCAACTAACAGAGGGGTGGGGGTGACAAGCAGGCATTGGCTATCCAAGCAGCGGCCTAGTATATCCTGGTTTTTTTTTTTCTGTAGTTTGCTGACCTAAACCAATTCCAGGCACTTTGTCTTGAAAATGGACCACTCTCTACATTATTTCCTTCACTATGAATATGTAAATGTTATATTTGCTGGGAGGAAAACAAAAAATTGGGAACAGCTAGACTAGGGAGGCATTTTGCTATTTTGTAAATAAACACAGGGTCCTCTCCTGGCTATCTGTTGACAGTCCTAAGGGAAAACACCATGTCCAGTACAGGTGGGAGGGCTGGGATGGAGAAGGGGGCCCTCCTGTGCTGTCTGGGTACGAATCCAACGGCACCAACAGGCAAAGGGCCCAGGGAAGCCCTGGGGAAGTGAGGATGCCCTGTGTTAACTGGCAGAGGGGGTATGAATGACAAAGAGAATGGGTTAGAGAGTTAAAGGGTTGGCATCTGCTGTCTCATTTGCTTAAGGTATCAGAGGGTAAGAAGTCAGGCAGAAAGCACAGGTCTAGTCCAGGAAAAGCGGTAAAGCAAGAGGAGTCTGGGCCTAGCACCTCGCACAAAGACATCAACGCATCTTTTCCTCCCTCCTCCCCACCATCAAAATCATTATTCAGGAAAGAGGCTGATGCTAGTCATAGTCCCTACAAGTAAGTCTCCGGGGCATTTGCATCCTTCCTCCCAAGTGTGGCATGAGATATTCTGTTCCTACTGGGTCAGGTCCACGCCCTGGGGCACACTTCCTGTAAGTACAGCATAAGACATTCTGTTCCTACTGGGTCAGGTCCACGCCCTGGGGCACACTTCCTGTAAGTGTGGCATGAGACATTCTGTTCCTACTGGGTCAGGTCCACACACTGGGGCACACTTCCTGTAAGTGTGGCATGAGACATTCTGTTCCTACTGGGTCAGGTCCATGCCCTGGGGCACACTTTCTGTAAGTGTGACACGAGACATTCTGTTCCTACTGGGTCAGGTCCACACACTGGGGCACACTTCCTGTAAGTGTGACATGAGACATTCTGTTCCTACTGGGTCAGGTCCACACACTGGGGCACACTTCCTGTAAGTGTGGCATGAGACATTCTGTTCCTACTGGGTTAGGTCCACACACTGGGGCACACTTCCTGTAAGTGTGGCATGAGACATTCTGTTCCTACTGGGTCAGGTCCACACACTGGGGCACACTTCCTGTAAGTGTGGCATGAGACATTCTGTTCCTACTGGGTCAGGTCCACGCCCTGGGGCACACTTCCTGTAAGTGTGGCATGAGACATTCTGTTCCTACTGGGTCAGGTCCACACACTGGGGCACACTTCCTGTAAGTGTGGCATGAGACATTCTGTTCCTACTGGGTCAGGTCCACACACTGGGGCACACTTCCTGTAAGTGTGACGTGAGACATTCTGTTCCTACTGGGTCAGGTCCACGCCCTGGGGCACACTTCCTGTAAGTGTGGCATGAGACATTCTGTTCCTACTGGACCAGGTCCACGCCGTGGGGCACACTTCCTGTAAGTGTGGCGTGAGACATTCTGTTCCTACTGGGTCAGGTCCACGCACTGGGGCACACTTCCTGTAAGTGTGACGTGAGACATTCTGTTCCTACTGGGTCAGGTCCACACACTGGGGCACACTTCCTGTAAGTGTGGCATGAGACATTCTGTTCCTACTGGGTCAGGTCCACGCCCTGGGGCACACTTCCTGTATGTGTGGCATGAGACATTCTGTTCCTACTGGGTCAGGTCCACGCCCTGGGGCACACTTCCTGTAAGTGTGGCATGAGACATTCTGTTCCTACTGGACCAGGTCCACGCCCTGGGGCACACTTCCTGTAAGTGTGGCGTGAGACATTCTGTTCCTACTGGGTCAGGTCCACACACTGGGGCACACTTCCTGTAAGTGTGACGTGAGACATTCTGTTCCTACTGGGTCAGGTCCACACACTGGGGCACACTTTCTGTAAGTGTGACGTGAGACATTCTGTTCCTACTGGGTCAGGTCCACGCCCTGGGGCACACTTCCTGTAAGTGTGACATGAGACATTCTGTTCCTACTGGGTCAGGTCCATGCCCTGGGGCACACTTCCTGTAAGTGTGGCATGAGACATTCTGTTCCTACTGGGTCAGGTCCACGCACTGGGGCACACTTCCTGTAAGTGTGACATGAGACATTCTGTTCCTACTGGGTCAGGTCCATGCCCTGGGGCACACTTCCTGTAAGTGTGGCATGAGACATTCTGTTCCTACTGGGTCAGGTCCACGCCCTGGGGCACACTTCCTGTAAGTGTGACGTGAGACATTCTGTTCCTACTGGGTCAGGTCCACACACTGGGGCACACTTCCTGTAAGTGTGGCATGAGACATTCTGTTCCTACGGGGTCAGGTCCACACACTGGGGCACACTTCCTGTAAGTGTGGCATGAGACATTCTGTTCCTACTGGGTCAGGTCCACGCCCTGGGGCACACTTCCTGTAAGTGTGACGTGAGACATTCTGTTCCTACTGGGTCAGGTCCACACACTGGGGCACACTTCCTGTAAGTGTGGCATGAGACATTCTGTTCCTACTGGGTCAGGTCCACACACTGGGGCACACTTCCTGTAAGTGTGACGTGAGACATTCTGTTCCTACTGGGTCAGGTCCACGCCCTGGGGCACACTTCCTGTAAGTGTGGCATGAGACATTCTGTTCCTACGGGGTCAGGTCCACGCACTGGGGCACACTTCCTGTAAGTGTGGCATGAGACATTCTGTTCCTACTGGGTCAGGTCCACGCACTGGGGCACACTTCCTGTAAGTGTGACGTGAGACATTCTGTTCCTACTGGGTCAGGTCCACACACTGGGGCACACTTCCTGTAAGTGTGGCATGAGACATTCTGTTCCTACTGGGTCAGGTCCACACACTGGGGCACACTTCCTGTAAGTGTGGCATGAGACATTCTGTTCCTACTGGGTCAGGTCCACACACTGGGGCACACTTCCTGTAAGTGTGGCATGAGACATTCTGTTCCTACTGGTTCAGGTCCACACACTGGGGCACACTTCCTGTATGTGTGGCATGAGACATTCTGTTCCTACTGGGTCAGGTCCACACACTGGGGCACACTTCCTGTAAGTGTGGCATGAGACATTCTGTTCCTACTGGGTCAGGTCCACACACTGGGGCACACTTCCTGTAAGTGTGGCGTGAGACATTCTGTTCCTACTGGGTCAGGTCCACGCACTGGGGCACACTTCCTGTAAGTGTGACGTGAGACATTCTGTTCCTACTGGGTCAGGTCCACGCCCTGGGGCACACTTCCTGTAAGTGTGGCATGAGACATTCTGTTCCTACTGGACCAGGTCCACGCCCTGGGGCACACTTCCTGTAAGTGTGGCGTGAGACATTCTGTTCCTACTGGGTCAGGTCCACACACTGGGGCACACTTCCTGTAAGTGTGACGTGAGACATTCTGTTCCTACTGGGTCAGGTCCACACACTGGGGCACACTTTCTGTAAGTGTGACGTGAGACATTCTGTTCCTACTGGGTCAGGTCCACGCCCTGGGGCACACTTCCTGTAAGTGTGACATGAGACATTCTGTTCCTACTGGGTCAGGTCCATGCCCTGGGGCACACTTCCTGTAAGTGTGGCATGAGACATTCTGTTCCTACTGGGTCAGGTCCACGCACTGGGGCACACTTCCTGTAAGTGTGACATGAGACATTCTGTTCCTACTGGGTCAGGTCCATGCCCTGGGGCACACTTCCTGTAAGTGTGGCATGAGACATTCTGTTCCTACTGGGTCAGGTCCACGCCCTGGGGCACACTTCCTGTAAGTGTGACGTGAGACATTCTGTTCCTACTGGGTCAGGTCCACACACTGGGGCACACTTCCTGTAAGTGTGGCATGAGACATTCTGTTCCTACTGGGTCAGGTCCACACACTGGGGCACACTTCCTGTAAGTGTGACGTGAGACATTCTGTTCCTACTGGGTCAGGTCCACGCCCTGGGGCACACTTCCTGTAAGTGTGGCATGAGACATTCTGTTCCTACGGGGTCAGGTCCACACACTGGGGCACACTTCCTGTAAGTGTGGCATGAGACATTCTGTTCCTACTGGGTCAGGTCCACGCCCTGGGGCACACTTCCTGTAAGTGTGACGTGAGACATTCTGTTCCTACTGGGTCAGGTCCATGCCCTGGCGCACACTTCCTGTAAGTGTGGCATGAGACATTCTGTTCCTACTGGGTCAGGTCCACACACTGGGGCACACTTCCTGTAAGTGTGACGTGAGACATTCTGTTCCTACTGGGTCAGGTCCACACACTGGGGCACACTTCCTGTAAGTGTGGCATGAGACATTCTGTTCCTACTGGGTCAGGTCCACTCCCTGGGGCACACTTCCTGTAAGTGTGGCATGAGACATTCTGTTCCTACTGGGTCAGGTCCACGCACTGGGGCACACTTCCTGTAAGTGTGACGTGAGACATTCTGTTCCTACTGGGTCAGGTCCACGCCCTGGGGCACACTTCCTGTAGAGGAGAACTTGCCAACATCTACCAAAGCTGCAGACTCATTTACTCTTTAGCCAACCTAAGCAATCCCACTTCCAGAAATTCACCTGTAAGGTACGCATCCACGATACAAAGCAATATGTGCAAGAGGTTTGTTACAGTGACATTAGTTATAAGAACAAAACATAGAAATGACTCAAATGTCCATGCGTAGGGGATTTGATAGAGTGACCTACTTGTTCCAGTTTTTAAACTGGAAGTTGGTATGCAGGGAATTTTCTCAGTCTCAGACAAACTTTGTCCCATTAGTCTTTAAGCATTTCTGGACCAACAAGACATGTGAGATTCTCCTTGTATTTCCCTGGAATCAGCCATTTCCTAAAAGACCCATCATTCCTTTGAGCGGGGAAGGGTGCTGCTTATTTTTATTTTTATTTTTTTGAGATGGAGTCTCGCTCTGTCACCCAGGCTGGAGTGCAGTGGTATGATCTTGGTTCACTGCAACCTCCGCCTCCTGAGTTCAAGCAATTCTCCTGCCTCAGCTTCCTGAGTAGCTGGGATTATAGGTACTGCCATGATGACCAGCTAATTTTTGTATTTTTAGTAGACATGGGGTTTCACCATGTTGGCCAGACTGGTCTCAAACTCCTGGCCTCAAGCGATCACCTGCCTCAGCCTCCCAAAGTGCTGGGATTATAGGCATGAGCCACCAGTGGCATCAGCCAGTACTGTTATTAGAAGCTAAGATTTGGGGGCTCGGTGTACTGGGGTGTAATCGCTTCTAGGCCATTCCAGTTGACAGAGAAAAAATACAAATATATATATTGTATGTAATATATATGAGTTTATATTTACTCCACTTCAAATGGAACATTTCAGGTTTTCCATGACATCCATTGTATGTTTGTATATAAATCAGTTTTCTCTTACCCTAAATGTTTTTGATTCTTAATCATATTAGAATATAGTTACTGGCTTGCTTTATGCTCTAATATACATAGAATAGTTTCAGGAATTTACTTCTTTGCTTTAATCTTACAATATACCTACAATTTTTCCAAAGTTGAAAACCACTATTACTACTACTAATACAATTACCAAGTAGCCTCAAAGATTTGTGTGCAGTTCTTTTTACTCTTGGAATGTTTTTCACAGAGGACTGGACCCGGAGAACTGTTTTGGAGATGTCTGAATTCTCTTTTTTCTCGGCCTACCTCTGTAACTAATGCAGTTAGGTTCCTTTAAGCCTGATGTTTTCCGTTTTAAAGTTTGTTTTCCTCTCTTTTTGATTTAATTTACTTTGTGAATATGTGAAATTTGTACGCAAAGTCAAAATGATGTGAAAAGCTGTATTGGGAGAAGCCGCGTTTCCACTCATATCCTCTCCTTCACTTTCCCATCCCACTGCCACGGGCAACAACTTTTATTAGTTTCTAGTTTATCTTTCCAGTGTTTCTTTTTGTAAAAACAAGCAAATGTATGTGTGTGTGTGTGACATTCTTATTTCTCCACCTTTCTTTTACACATGGTAACACGCTATACACGCTGTTGTGCATCTTGAGTTTTTCCATCTCACAATGTGTCTTGTAGTCGCTCTGTATGAGCACACGAGCTCATCCTTCCTCACAGCTGCACAGCACACCCTGGGTGCCGATACAGTGGTGTCTTCAGTGGCTCCCAGTGATTACCTCTGGGAAGGGACTGAGAGAAAGGGAGGGAAGGAAGGACAGAGGAGAGGTGGAAGACTTCTATATTTTACTATTTAATGTTTTATAATAAAATATTATTGTATTGCTCTTCTAAAAAATAGACTTTGCCTGGGCAACATGGCGAAACCCCATCTCTTAAAGAAAAAATGTTTAAGCTGGGTGCGGTGGTGCACACCTGTAGTTCCAGCTATTTGGGAGGCTGAGGTGGAAAGATGGATTGAGCCTAGGAGGTTGAGGCTGTAGTGAGCTGTGATCACATCACTACACTCCAGCCTGGGAGACTGAGTGAGACCCTGTCTCTAAGTAATAAACTAAATAAATAATAGACTTTATCTTTTAGAGGAGGTTTAGGTTCACAGCAAAATTGAGGAGAAGATGTCTCATATAGCCTCTGCCCCTACAAACGGATGACCTCTCACACCAGAGGGGTGCAGTGGTTAGAAACTATGAACCTACACGGACACCCATGATCACCCAAGGTCCACAGTTTTCATCAGGGTTCCCCATCGTTGTATTCCCTTTTTAATTAAAAGAATTTTAAGTAATGAGATCTTGGTGAGGTGTACACTAGGAACGTGTCACAAGAGCCAGCTGGCAAGCCCTCTCAGGGGCCAAATTTGAAATAGTTTGACAATGACTGTAATTTATTATAAAACACTGAACAAACAAAGAACTACAAGACCGCAGTAATAATTTTTAAATAGAGAAAAAAAGAAAAAAATTGATTGCTGCCCGAGAAGTTGACTAATATCGAGTCCTTATTCTGGAAATTAAAGAAGAAAAATAGAAAATCTATCCTGCTATTTTGTGCATAGGAACTTTAGTTCATTCCCAATTGCTTAGGGGAAGCTCTTGGTTACAGAAAAATGCCAGTTCATAAGCAGAAGAAACAACAGACTTAGAAAGGCACCGTCTGACCATCCCCAGCGTAATAACCAATTCAGGCAGTTCTCGGAGGTTGCGGCTGTCTTATGTCATTGAACTGCTATAACAAGGTACCACAGGCTGGGTGCTTATAAACAATAGAAATATATAATATTTTTCTCAGTTCTGGAGGTTGGGAAGCCCAAGATCAAAACATGAGCTGATCCGGGGTCTTGTGACGGTCTGCCTTCTGTTTCCTAGATGGGACCTTCCAGCTGTGCCCTTATATGTTGGAAGGGGCAAGGCAGCGCTCTGAGGCCTCTATTATAAGGGCACTAATCCCGTTCACAAGGGCTCCACCCTCACGACTTAATCATCTCCCAAAGGCCCCACTTCCTAATACCATTACATGGAGCATTAGGTTTCAATTGATGAACTCTGGGGGGACACAAAGATTCAGGCCAGAGCAGACGATGAAAGGCTGTTGGAGAATACATATCCACACCGTGCCAAAGTTTTACCCCATCAATTACAAAGGGGAAGTGTGCCTTTATAATGGAGAAATCTGGCAGTCACTATCTCAGTGATTCAATGTAGCATCCTTCACCACAGACGACCTAACCCTACACATCTCCTGAGAGACACAACACGGAGGATGCAGCGTTACCCAGGAGGCCAGAACCGTCTAACTCGGACCCAGCCCAGCTGGGTTTCTGCTGGACAAAATTTGAATCCAAAAGAAACCCAGGGAAGTAGAACAAATCAAGTGAACCATAAAGAAGCAATCAGATTAATCTAGAATGTGAGACGTTCTATAAAACAGCTGGCCTGGTCCCTTTAAAAACCAATTCTGTGGGGAAAAAGTAGGAGATTATTCTACACTAAAATAGACTAAATAGACATAACCGTTGTAATGCATGAAACTTGACTAAACTTCTCTTATTTATTTTAAACAGCCATAAAGATATTTTGGGGAATGGTTGGGGAAATTTAAATTTGGGCCTAATGTTGCGTGATTTTAGGGACTAGTGTTAATTATCTTAGGAGTAACAAGGTCACTGTGTTTATGTAGCAAAATATCCTTCTTCTAAGGAGATGCATGCTGAAATAATCAGGAGTGAAGTATTGTGATATCTGCAATCTATTTTCAGCAAAAATAAAATATATAAACACAGAGATAAAGCAAATACAGACAATGTTAACAACTGTTCGATCTAGGTGGTGGGTACGGGAGTGTTCACAGTATTATTTTTTCAACCTTGCTGTTTGAAATTTTCTTACAAAAAAATGTGGGACAATGCAATTGTAAACATCAAGCATGGATCCCACCTTTTCAGTCGAAACTTTATTTCAGAGGAACCGGAAAGCCCACCTTGCTGAGAGAAAGTCATTACCCAGGGGCGTGTCACAGAAGAATTGAGCTCACAGATGCAGAAGGGCAGACGGAGCGCACTGTGAAACGGCTGATTCAGGCAAGCATTATCTGTCATTGCGGCCACTGAGGAAAGGTCGATGGAACTAAGCATTCACATGGTGCCACGGGACGCTACAGGCTTCATCGCTACAGAAGGACTCAGACAGGCCATCGTCACCTGCTCCCGACAGTGGAGGTTAGGCTCCCTCAGGAAGGAATAGGAAAAGAGCCCCGCCATGATGCTGTGACCTGGGTGACCTACACGGGCCAAGGCCCCAGCCTCAGCTAATCTGATCTTGGCAGAACACCTCGTGGTCCTCCCAGAATGCCAGACGAGGAGAGGCAAGTAAAGAGTGCTTGTGGAGCCATCTCCTGCTCACCTCCCTGTGTCCCCGGGAGGCAGTCACCGAGAGTTTCTCACGGCCTCCCAGGCACTGATGAGGTATGGGGCCTCAGAACGTGGCTGCAGAGTAGAGCTCTACTCAGCTACAGTGTGCACCTGGCCGCTCAGCAGTGGGGACCCAACACTGTCATTGCAATCATCCGGCCCCCTTTTGTCTCACTGTCATCTTTTCTTTTCCTCTTTCTTTTCAGATGGAGTCTCACTCTTGTCTCCCAGGCTGGAGTGCAGCGATGCGATCTCAGCTCACTGCAACCTCCGCCTCCCAGGTTCAAGTGATTCTCCTGCCTCGGCCTCCTGACTGCTGAGATTACAGGTGCTTGCCACTATGCCCAGCTAATTTTTTTGTACTTTTAGTAGAGACAGGGTTTTACCACATTGGGCAGGCTGGTCTCAAACTCCTGACCTCAGGTGATTCACCCACCTTGGCCTCCCAAAGTGCTGGGATTACAGGCGTGAGCCACTGCTCCCTCTTTTTCTTTTTTGAGACAGGGTCTAGCTAGTTGGCCAGGCTGGTGTTGAACTCCTGGCCTCAAGTGGACCTCCTACCTTGGCTTCCAAAAATGCTGGGATTGCAAGCATGAGCCCAGCCTCAGTGTCATCTTTCTTGTGTGTGAGAAAAGAACCATAAGTAACTGGCACCTTTACCATTCTTCCTTCCACTGTCTACATAGATAATAAACTGCCTGAGTCTAAAAATGGCCTATTGTGACTTCACTGATAAAACCAGTCAAGCTTTAGCCTTGGTCTTGCCTTGTCTTGTACGTGAGCGCTTGGCAAAAGGGTCGTCCAGGCATTCTGGCTCCCCAGCGTGCTGTGCTATGAAGCATGTGACAGACTCCAGCCAAACTATGCTCAGCTTCATCATGTCAGTGTCATACAAAAGGGGACTGTGCTGGACTGAAGAGATTTAAGGGCATAGTGAGACGCAGTGTCAGATCCTCGGTTTGAAACTGGTTTGGATAAGCCAGCTGTAAAGGGTATTTTATGGTAAATTGGGGAAATTTGAATATGGTTTGAGTATTAATAAAATAAAAATGTATCTAAGTATAAGATTGGAAGTAGGTGACTTATAAAACTGCATAGTATGATTTTATTTTGGCTTAAAAAATGTGTATAGAAAAATATCTCAAAGGGTGTATCAGTTACCAATTGCCACAATAATACTGTGTAACAAAATAAATATCAGTGGCATGCAATAACAAGCATTTACTTCATGCTCTCTCATCTCTAGGTTCTCTGGAGTTATCCTGGCTGGCCCTGACTGGGCTGAAGGCTGAGCCCTGGTTTACTCCACACGCCTCTCATCCGCCTTGGGCCAACTCCTACTTGAGCCACGTCCTTTTCTGGGTGAGAGGCTAGAGTGCAAATCGGCAAGTCAATCACGTGAGAACAAGTCGAACCTCTAATTGTATCCTGTTTGCTAACATCCCATTGGCCAAAGCAAGTCACACAGCGAGGCGCCAAGTCAAGGGGAGAGTGGTCTCGCCCACCCACCACAACGCCACGGTATGGGATGGAGAACTGGTACCAACGTTTTACTCTCTAGACCAAAGTTACAACAGAAACACTTAGGATGTTTTAAGTTTTTAAATTTTTACTTACTGGCATTTTTCTGATTTTCTGTAATAAACATATACTGTGTACTGAAATGATAGAAATGTTAGTTTAAAACTTAAACAAGTAAACAGCTACTTAGAAGTTCCACCTTTTTGCTCTAAGCCTTCTGCCTCCGATTTCATAACAACTGAGAAGATTTCACTCCATTTCATTACACGTACCCACTTCTGGGGAGGCTGCTGTGTTCCAGGGGTTGGGGGTAGGAGATTGTGGAAGGGTCGGGGAAGGAGACGTCTCTCTCCCCAGGCCACTAGACAAACAGGCCCTGTTTGTCCACATTGGGAGGGTGACGGGAAGGAAGGGTGCCAGCCTGGCGGGCCTGTCCCTGGGGCCCGTCTCAGGACCTCCAGGAAGTGCTTCTGAACCGCGGCCCCAGAGCGTGTCTCCCATTTGTCCACACGTTGACCTGATCTTTCAGAATCCACCCTGTGAGGCCCCAGTCTTGGAAGCCACTGCCCATTGCCAGAACGTGGGGAGCAGAGCAGTGAGCACTGAGCAGGCCTGGGGCTGCCTTTCTTCCCTGGCACACGTCCTGAGGAGGGGAGGGTGTGGGGGCACCTGGCAGAAGCTGTGCCACTGCTGCACTGCATCTCTCTCCCCAGAAGCCCTCACAGTTGATTTGCTCGGGCTGTTCCCATGGCCTGGGACCTGCTTCCCCTTCTCTTCCTCCTCGCAGCTGGCCTCCAGGCAGGAGAGTCTTCATCCTCCTCACCCAAACCATCCCCTCCTTTCTCTGTCTCTTCCCTGTCTCCAGCCTTGGCTTTCTGCAGGCTTTGTTCACACGTCTGTCCCAGCAGCCATGCTCCAGCTGGGCCCGCAGCCCTTACTCTCTAGTGCTGTTCACTCATCCATTAGACAAACGTGCCGAGCACCTGCTGTGTGCCAGGCTCCGCTCGAAGGCCTGGGTGTGCAGCTGCAAACGCCACATTCTGGTGGGATAGACGGGAACACAGAAGTCCCAGGAAATATGAAGCCATGAACGACCCGCACTGGTGCGTGTGTCCGTCTCCCCATGAGACCCAGACCCCACCTGGTTCTCATGTCCAGTTCCTGGGCTTACAGCCCTTGCTTAATCACCGTTTGCCGAGTGGTCAACGGTGGCTTGTGTGGATGGCTTGTGTGGATGTCATGGCGCACTGGCCTTAGACTAGTGCCATGGGGTCAGCTCCTTCTGGCTAGCCATTCACTCTCAGAAACAGTCAGTGCTTCCCTATACCCAGGGCTGAAGCCCTGGTTTCCTCAATGACCCTAAAAAACACCCCACACACATACCCCAGGAGACAGCTGCCTACCCACCGACCCCCTACCAGGACCCCTACCCTCCTGACAAAATTGAGTGTGTCAAGGGCAACCTTGTCCCCAAGAACTGTAACAACAACAAATATGAATCCCTGAAATGACACTTGGACCTCTCTCCAAGAAGCCAATGTTCAAATCGGCAAGTGTTTACTAAGTGCCCACTGAATGCCAGGCAGATGGAACTCATAGAGCTCCCCTCAAGGAAGCATGGAGAGGGGCAGTAAGTGGACACAAGTGTGGAGTATTTCAATCTAGTAAAGATGAGGTCACCGAAGGACAGCTTCCAAGGCCTATAGAGACTGAGCTGGAGGACTGAGTCTGCTGGACGGCTGAGACCAAGCCAGGCACAGAGGGGCAAGGGTGCTTCCAGCAGAGGTGACGATGGGAGCCATGGCAAAGGCTGGGGCACCTGTGGCTGGGGAAGAGGCAGCTTAGCTGTCCAGTGTTTCTAAAGAATAAGATGCCCAAAGGACACCCTGCTTTCCCAAGGCAGGACATGAGGGACTTTCTTGAATGACTGTCAAGGTGTGTGACCTGCTCTGTCCTTGGCTCCGCCGGGTACAGTGCTCAGGACAGGGTGAGCTACGATGCTATCTTTCTCTAATTTAAACTTGAAAAATATTGATTACAGAAGAAATACATGTTCATCATGTAACATTTGGGACATGTAACAGAGCATAAGGAAAAACATAAGTCACCAACAGTCTTGAAAGAGTTAACAGTGGCTGATATTTCTCTCTGAGAATGGAGCACCCAGCATTTCACAGATCCCACAAGGACCCTAACAGGCAGGTACTCTTAGCTGCATTGGCCAGACGGGGAAATGGAGGCATGGGGATGATAGACAATTTGCACAGGACCAGTCGTCGGCAAATGAGAACCCACATTCCCACACAGCAGCCTGAGTTCCAGGACCTCTTTCTCAACCATTAGGGCCATTTTGGTTTAAGCTGCAGTTCCAAACCAGCTGTTGAGGAGCCCCAGGAACCTGCAGGAAACTTATGGCGTATTTCAAATATTTAATAAAAATATAGCAACAGCTATCAGCCACAGGTGCACTCCTACTATTAAGCTGTTTGTGTCCAACTACTTAATAAATAAAACTGTTGTGTTTTTATTTGGTGGGGTGGAGGGTGGTGAGGGGTGTCTAGGAGCTTCGTAAAGGATTGCTGAGATGCTAACGTTTCCATGAGCTGAGAAAGTTTCAGAACCAGCTGATAGTGCACCATGCAGGTGCATATCACCCTTTCTCACTTACAAATGAACTCACAACATATATGTAATTTTATAACCTGCTTTTTTTCCTTTCACAACCTGAGAATACTTTTGCATGTATTTATAAGTAATTTCTTCTTCTTTAGCTAATATTTCATTGTTGGATAGATTTTGCTTTTCAAATTTCTATCCACAATGCTATGTGAACATTTTTGTAAATACGGGCACCATATTGCTCAGCCAAAATGTGTGCATATGTTGAAGACTCTCAATATGTGCCCAAAGTGCTTTCTAGAAAGGTCCTCTCTAACTGCATTCTGACTGAGTGCATCCAAACAGCAGTTTCATTATATATTCACCCATCTGTGTATCATCATTTTAAAAGCGCTTGCCATTTAATAGATTAAAAATGAGTTCTCGTTACTGTTTAAATGTCTTTCCTCAGCTGCTAATGAGTTTGGCAATTTTTGTATTTCCTTACTGGCCGCTTGCGAGTCTATTGTGAATTGCCTATTCACATTCTTTGCTCATTTTTCACTTGGAACGTTTTCTCCTTACTGATTTGCAAACCTCCATCCAATGTTAATGAAAAGCTTAAATCCCCAGCGCAGCTGTGAGAAACGCTGATAGCTGCAGTTCTCTGCTGATCTAATTGTTTTAATAAGTTCCACTAAAGACTCAAAGTCTAATGAAAGGTAGAGATCTGACTTGTGGAGCTTAGGAAAGCTATGTAATTAGAAATTTCCTTTTCCAGTCAAAAGCCAACTATCTTTACTGGTTCAGCTTCCTACTTTTTTCCTATTTTGAAAAACGTATTTAAATATAAAGTACTGGCCTTGGCAGGCTGGGAGGGAGGGCATTACTACCATGTCTGGTTGTTATGTAACTCTCGAATTAACTTAGGGTCTCATTTTCTCTTTCGGTTTCGTATTTTGTCTTTAAAGTGAAGGCCTCAGATCTCTTTGGTTCATTTCTGCCTCAGCCACCTCTGGAGCCAGAAGTGAGGCTGTCACCTAGCAACCAGAGCTCTGCTGGTAGAAACAGAAGCCTCGGGCCCAGCCAAGAGAGGAAAATCACCAGTTGGAATAAAAAGTTTTACGTCTGAACTAGAGAGCCGCCAAAGGCACAGCAGCTAGTAGGAGGCAATGGCCAAGGGGTCCTCCCAGAGGAACCCCAGGCTCTCGGAGGCCCAGACGCAGAGTTGGGGAGAGCTGATGGCTTCAGCAGCAACCTCTGGGTGCTTTGCTCCCCGTCCAGAGGGGCGATGGCAAGTGGAATGCTTTCAACTTGGATCCAGAAAAGAGGTTTTCACTCCCCTATTCCACAACTCGTGCGCGATCTGATCTCTTCGCTCTCTGGTCAGTCCTGGGGGGCCACAAGGCTGGAGGCTTCATGCAAGCATTTGGGCATGCGGGCTGCTCCCTGCGAGTTCAGTTTTAACACCTGAGTCTGAGAAGGAACGTGTAAAACCACTCCAGGACTGGGCGTGGTGGCGCACACCTCTAATCCCACCCACTCCAGGACTGGGCATGGTAGCGCACACCTCTAATCCCACCCACTCCAGGACTGGGCGTGGTGGCGCACACCTCTAATCCCACCCACTCCAGGACTGGGCGTGGTGGCGCACACCTCTAATCCCACCCACTCCAGGACTGGGCGTGGTGGCGCACACCTCTAATCCCACCCACTCCAGGACTGGGCGTGGTGGCGCACACCTCTAATCCCACCCACTCCAGGACTGGGCGTGGTGGCGCACACCTCTAATCCCACCCACTCCAGGACTGGGCGTGGTGGCGCACACCTCTAATCCCACCCACTCCAGGACTGGGCGTGGTGGCGCACACCTCTAATCCCACCCACTCCAGGACTGGGCGTGGTGGCGCACACCTCTAATCCCACCCACTGGAGGCTGAGGCAGGAGGACTGATGGAGCACAGATTGCTCAGGGATTGCCTCTCTCAGCCCGGGTAACACAGCGAGACCCCATCTCAAACTAAACAAAACAAAACAGACTCCAGGGGCTCCCAGGCTGTGAAGCTGGGGGATAATATTCACCCCTCCAGGTGTCCTGCAACCATGATGAGGAGTAAGGAAAGCTGGGGTCACTGACGTTCTGGAGTCACTGAGATTCTGAGTGGAGGAGGGACTGTGTACATTTAGTCCCACCGGCAACACGGCCATAGTTAGTAGTTGCAGGGTTTCCCTGAAACCACCAGCCCCTTCCTCCACGCAGTCCCCCATGGACCTCCACCTCCTATTTTTCCTTCTCTTTCTCCAGGACATGCCTTGGCCCAACGAATATTACTGAGCATGATCAGAGCACAGGCCTTAAACATTCTTCCGTGGTTTGGCTCACTCTTCTGCCCTCTGTTAGGAAACGATAAGCCCCAGGTAGCCCCTGGTCCAGGGAGAACAAAGAGACACGTCGCAGACCTCAACTCAGCTGTGGCCTGAAGTAGAGCCACGCCAGCCAAAATCCAGGCCTGTGAACAAGAAAGATGACGTGTTTGTTGTTTTGAACCACTAAGATTTGGGGACTATTTGTTAGGAAGCTTTACTGCAGCACTGCCTGACTACCCACTCATACCACTATTTCCTTCTGCACGTGCTGGCACTTGTATCTTCTGAGGCCCACTTGGTCAGCTTTTCCTTCAATTCTTCAGGCTCTACCACATTCTTCTAAGAAATTCCTCTCTTTGCTAAAGTTACTGGGAATGGATTTCTGTTGCTTGGAGCTCAGAATGCGGACTGGTAGAGTTCATCTACCAAATCTCTCCAGCACCGACTACGCCTCCATCTGGATTCAGACTTCTTCATACAATAGGAATGATTGTTTCCAGCCTTTTCCATCTTCTGTTTGTCTTCAGGGAGCCTCTGCCGCATCCAACTGAAACAGCCTGTGTCCCAAACAGGCTTCCCTCGTTCCTCCCTGGAGGACTTTGCACACACTTGCTCTGCTGGCAGCTTCAACTCTGCTCTCCATCTTCAACTCTGATGTCCTGTGAACCTTACAAACATCGGGGGAGCCCTTCCTGATTCTCCCCTGGACCTCCCACCTCCCGTCTCAATCCTGGATGTAGCTGCCCTAGTCTGGATGGTGCTTATCTTCCTCTACAGAGCTGCTGTCGTTTATTCCCTTACTAGAGGAGATGAGACCGTCACTCAGGGGAGGCGGAGAGGGCCCGAGTCTTCCCCAAGTCCACTCACCCCCGTTAATCACTTTCCAGTGGCGTTTCCTGGGGCTTGAATTCAAGGGTCCTGCGTTGTCTTCTTTGTATTCATGTCCCAAGCTCAGGGCCTGGAGCAAGGGTGTGCTCTAAAGGGTGACTGGTTATTGGAATGCAGGAATGAACAAACGTCCATCTTTTCTAGAATCTGAGTACACAATAGAGATACATTTCTGGCCAATTGCGTGATTCCTTTGATCTAGATGAAACATAGCCATGATTTTTTTCACCTTGTCCAAAGATAAAGTTGGGTCCTGGACACAACCACCAAGACCTGGGGTCGACCACAGACCAAACATCATTGAAAAACATCCAAACGAACGAAGCACCCAACACTTAAAATTCACCCAGTTCTTCATGTTACCGTTGATGGGACCACACTGGCTTATGTGTGTAGACCCAGCACATGTATTCATGAAACTGAGGTGATGCTTGTAGTCTTCGGCACAGGTGATCCACAATGGCTTGCGCTTGCAGACTCAGGACACACAATCCGTGAACCTGAGGTTCAGTGCAGAGAAGCAAGAAGCTGAAACCCACGCAGACGATAAAGGGAGGGGCGGGAATGGGACTCCAGGCCTCCCAGTGGTCAGTTTTCTATTTCTTACAAGAAGTAGAAGGTTCCATGGCAAAGCAGACTAGGAGCCTCCAAGCTGGGTTTTTCCACTGGGTCTTCCTACACAGCCTGTTAGTAGGGAGGGCATCACTGTCCCTGTGCCAACCTCCACAGTCACAAAGGCTGCTGTTCTGTGGCCAGGAGGATTCTTAAAATAATCGTGCTGCCTGCCTCTGTGGGCTGAAGCCAGCTGTCTCAGCACAGTTGGTTCCTGAACTACAGTTTCCTGCTTATGGTGCTGACTGGTGTCACAGTAACTGGTCAGCCATGTCCATTTCTGTCCTGGTAACCAGGGCTTGGTCAGGCCCGGGAGAGACCCAGCGTGGAAAGAATCAAGTGAGCGTCATGTGATGGGACAGGAAAGGCTTTTGGAGCCAGAAAGATTTGAATTCAGATCCTAACTCTGCCCCTTGCTGCCCCCGTGGCCTCCACTTCCTCATTAGCCGAGTGGCAGTGACGCTGCACCCACCTCAAAGAGCAGATGTGAGATGCATCCCATGTCTGGCACACAGCGATGGTTGGTGGATACTGTCTTACTGCGTAGGGTAAGGAAGAGGGCTGCCAGAGGCAGAACCTGAGACAAGGAGTTGATAGGAGGTGATTCTAGGAGACACCAGCATGGAAGTGGGAAGTGAGTTACAGAAAGGGAGACAGTGACACGGGGGCTTTAATGCCCACGTCACCCCTGAGAGCAGTGAGAGTTCAGTCCCATCGGCACCTTTCAGAGTCAGGGTGGAGCACGCCTCAGCCTTGTCCCCCTAGCACAGGGTGAGGAAGGTGAGGGATTTATCCACCCGACTCCCATCCACCATTGGTCAGGGCTGCTGGGGAGGGGGGCTTAACATCCCAGCACAGCTCGCTCTTTGCAGCAGCTTAATAGGTTTAAGAAGCCTGAGAAAAGGCTGGGCGCGGTGGCTCACGCCTGTAATCCCAGCACTTTGGGAGGCCGAGGCGGGTGGATCACGAGGTCAAGAGATCGAGACCATCCTGGTCAACATGGTGAAACCCCGTCTCTACTAAAAATACAAAAAATCAGCTGGGCACGGTGGCGTGTGCCTGTAATCCCAGCTACTCAGGAGGCTGAGGCAGGAGAATTGCCTGAACCCAGGAGGCGGAGGTTGCGGTGAGCCGAGATCGCGCCATTGCACTCCAGCCTGGGCAACAAGTAAAACTCTGTCTCAAAAAAAAAAAAGAATTAGGATGCAAAACCTAAAAAACCTAAAAACCTAAAAAAACAGAATTAGGATGCCACTGCACTCCAGCCTGGAGACAGAGTAAGACTCCGTCTCAAAAATAAATTTTAGTATATGTGCTGCCGAAGCGAGCACGTCTCAAAAATAAATAAATAAATAGCTATTATACTGTATTTTTAAAAGTCTGGAGCTGGTGCAGGCGCCTGGGGAAGTGGAAAGTGAGTCAGGAATGAGGTGAGGGTCCTGGACATTTGTCATCAGCTGTCCTCGAAGCCCCAAACCCTCTATTCCTGGGTGCTGGCCATATTTGTAACAGATCCGCTTTCTCTCTATTGGGATGATCTAGGGTGATGTGGGGCTGTGTTGAGAGACTTTCTTACTGTTTCCAAAACACAAGGGTCACTATTTCACACGCACACCCTCACCGAGCACTTAGTACAAGCTGTTCAGCTTCAGCCCTAGCATGGGACTAGGGGAGGGTGTGTGCGTGTGTCTGCAGGACCTGGGAGGAGAGCCTTGAGGACGACCCTTTTCCCATCACCCATGATGACTACAGACTGGGCTACATGGAATAGCACACTATGGTGGGCAGCCAGAAGGGATGGAGAATGGAATTAAGCAGCCCTGGGCCTGGGAGAGCGGCTGAATTCTGTGGGAATCCTCCCAAAGCACACCCTCCCTTAAAGGTCAGTAGACAGAAGCTTTCTGAGATGCCTTAAGCTGTTTAAGTTCAGGGTCAGAAATTCCCGCTGGGTTTGAATTTGAATGGATTCCTTGAGTTCCCTGAATGCTTTGCAGATAGAAATGCAAATATATATACATTTGCTCTGCGTGTGTGTATATATATATATATGTATATGCTAGGCTTTGTGACTTCTAAATGTAAGTATAACATAATGAAATGAAAAAGTAACACCAGAGTGCCTCGTTCTGCTCGTGGAAAAATCACCCAGGAAAAGAACTTTTAGAAGCTGAGTTTCCAGGAGGGCGTTCCTTGAAGTCTATAAACGGAGTGATAATAGTTCTCATTATGATCAAGATGATAATTCTTATTCTTGCTATTTTAGCAAGTACCATTTTTTGAGAACTTTCATCTGCTCCTTATCTTGCTTTTCACATCTATCTTATTGCGCTGAAAGCGTCAAGAATTCTGATGTGAGGAAACAAAGGCACTGAGAGGTGAAGCAGTTTGCTGTGGGTTGCACAGCGGATCGGTGGCGGAGCCGGGGTTCAGGAACAGATTTTTCTGGCTCCAAAACCTGTTCTTTAAATTACTCGCTCCACGTGCTGGGTAACACAGTTGAAATGAATTTCCTTTTCGTGGTAAAATGTGATTCTTGTAAGTCCTTGCTGACCTCTCCGTCTATTCTTCACGGTAGTCAGAATTTTCATCCCCCACAAGCACCACATGAAACCTGTACTTTTCACTCTACTTTGGGATTTAGTGACAGTTTCATGCCAACCAACTGTCGAGGTTACTGATCTCCAGAGCCAGTATGTAACTTTGCTTAGAATGGCCCACATGGTGCTTAAAATTAATTTGAAGTCACACTTACGATGTGGGAGATTTAATATAAAAATCAGGATTTCTAGCTGTTTTTGAAAAATCCACAGAACCGACAACACTGATATGCCCCCCTTCAGCTCGCCACCGTCCCACCTGTCCTTTCCGTGTCCTTGCCACTGTACCAAGTGACAAGAGCACGCCTTGCATCACGTGTTTTCTTAGAATGCACTGGGTTTTTCTAATTACTCCTCAATTATTCTTTCTCCTTTCTGGACTTCGTAGTAATTGGCTGATTTTTTGTTTTTTGTTTTTTTTTGAGACAGGGTTTTGCTCTGTTGCCCAGGCTGGAGTGCAGTGGCACAATCACAGCCCACTGAAGCCTCGAGCCATCCTTCCACCTCAGCTCCCCTGAGAAGCTGGGACTCAAGGTGTGCACCACCACACCTGGCTAATGTTTTATATTTTTAGTAGAGACTGAGTTTCACCATGTTGCCCAGTCCAGTCTCGAACTCCTGGGCTCAAGCGATTCACCCACCTCAGCCTCCCAAAGTGCTGGGATTACAGGTGTGAGTCACTGTGCCTGCCCTAGCATTTGACTTTTTGGTGCATGAAAGTCAAGGATCCCCCCTCCCACAAGTAGTTCTTCAGATATACCAAGAGCCATTCTGAGTTCTCTGCTGCCTTCTCTCCTGTGCTCTTATCCTGCTGAATGGCGCGGAGACACCAGCTCAGCTCCAGACAGACCTTCTCAGAACCGTCAATCTAACACTTGTCATTGTGGCCTCCAGCAACCTCAGCCTCTCTAGCTTCTGCTTTCCTTATTTGGAAAGTTAGTCCTAGTTACTCACCTAAAGACAGTTAAAAGCCAAAAAGCCAAATGGCTAAGTTTGGCCAACACATTGAGAGCCATCCGGCCAAATGAGAAAGCCACCAAATCATCTGGTTTTTTTTGTTTTGTTTTGTTTTGTTTTTTTGAGAAGGAGTCTCACTCTGTTGCCAGGGCTGAAGTGCAGTGGCGTGACCTCGGCTCACCAAAACCTCCGCCTCCCGGGTTCAAGTGATTCTCCTGCCTCAGCCTCCTGAGTAGCGGGGATTACAGGGGCACACCACTATGCTCAGCTAATTTTTGTGTTTTTAGTAGAGACGGGGTTTCACCATGTTGGGCAGGCTGGTCTCAAACTCCTGACCTCATGGTTTGCCTGCCTCGGCCTCCCAAAGTGCTGGGATTACCGGCGTGAGCCACCGCGTGCGGCCTCATCTGATTCTTCTCAGTATTGTTTTCATTGGCCGGCTTTCATCTCGTCTACACAATAGGATTTTATTAAATATGCAGTTGTGTCTGCCCTAGCGCTCCGCTCTTCGGCTGAAGACTGAAGTCCCAGAGAGAGGGAAAAGCCGGAAAGACAGGGCTAGAGAGAGGCCAGCCGGGGGCTGAGGAGAACACGTTCATGAGAATCTGCGCCATAATGGGAATAAGAAAGTATGAGGAATACGCTCATCAGATTATCCTTATTAAAGAGTATATTATGCTTCTCTCCAGCCCTCTCACTGCCCCTTTATCTTCAGGCTCCAGCAGCAGCAGGAAGTGGGAGCAGGGACACTGGATGTCTTTTAGATCTTGTTTTGAAGATGGAATGACTTCAGCCCACTGGGAAACATACTAGTGCTTTCCTCATAGGACTGTGGGAGGATGAGAGGAGCCAACGCTCCTGAGCTGTGTAGTGGCAGCGCCCGCAAGCAGTGACTCCTGTTCTCACACTACTCAGAACGGTGCCACCTGCCACCCAAACCCACCATCCTCCCCACCCTCATGGGCCATCAAAACCAAGATTCTACCCTCAGGAGGGTGACTAAAAGAGACCCCTCAAGGTTGTGGAAAGGAAGGAATTCAGGATGTCCTGTGAGTTGAGCCATAAAGTCAGCTCATGAAGGAACGTACAGACGTGCAGAGGCCCAGGAACAAACTCTAGGCCTGCAGCGGAATCCGCCCTTCGCAGGGAGAATGGGTCCGTCCATGGAGGCCTTGGTTGACCACGGAGCCTGCAGGAGGGAAAGCAGGGGCTGCACGCTGGTGGTGCCTGCCCCCCCACACTGGGAAGCCTGGGGCCATTACCGCGTCACATTCCATCAATACCCCTGCACTGCCAGTTCCTGGGCACCAAACCACTGCGAGATAATTCGGCTTCCCGGGATCAATGCCCCCAGGGAGAACATGTGGTCATCTGGCTAATGTAAACCTCCAGACTGCTTGGAATTAGTCCATTTTCTTTCCAGTTTATTCTCAGGTCCGTCATTGGTTGTTTATTCAAGCATCCAGGAACTTCTGGAACTAGAAAGGTTGAATTTCTGTGCTTATGTGGCTGAGGGCCAGACCCCAACGAGTGACTCCTTCTCCAAGGTTAGAGTCCTCTGGTTGGGCTCTGTGTGTATGAGCAGCACCTGGCCCTGGCGTGGGTGTGGACACTTCCCACTGGTGGCCTCAACCACCTCCACAAGGCAAAAGGTAGGAAGCCATTCTGCCATCCTGCTGCGAAAGAGAATCCGGCTTCAAGCTCCCTGTGAGGCACCAGCAAGTTTTCTTCTCGATCAGGCCTATGGCCTTGTCTAATAATGTTGGTGAGGAAAGGGGAAAGTTTCTTCCTATATTAGTTTTAAAATGTAATTGAAGACGGTTCTGTTGCCTAGACAATGGCATATGAAATTCGGCAAAAGCAAGGATTTATTAAAGACTGTGCCTGATCTATAGAACAAGGGAATATAATAAATCTCCCAGAATTTTTAGCTGCGCTTACTACACATCATGCTCTAAAATTGCATTAGTCATGAAAATGAGATGGGGCGGAGGGCTGCAGGGTCCTGAGGCAGAGGACGGGACTCTGGAGCAGTCTGGCCTCTTGGTGACAAGGGAGTCTCCTGAGCATGAGTCCAGGAGAAGCGGGGAAGAGGCAAGAGGGTGTGTGCTGAGCTTCATCTGTCCAGGAACTGGGCTAGCAGCCTTGACTGTGTGATGCCCTTTAACCCTCGCTGTCTGCCCACAGAGTAGAACACTTTCTGGGTTTTAAAAATCTCCATTATAATATGTTTCCTTGGCTGGCAAATGAGAGAAGCCAATTCCAGCTAGCTTGAAAATCAGCTGTCCCCAAGCAGCTCTTTGGGTGTCCAGGGGCCATTCTGAGTTTTATCCCATTCTCTGTGCATGTCGAGATACTTGGCAAATGCCACGTCCCACAGTGAAAGGGGAAAACACTAAAGCCTAGGTGTGAAGTGGGTTACATCGTCTAGATTTGTGTGGATGCCCATGTTGGGCAGGCTTGTCTCGAACTCCTGACCTCAAGTGTCTGCCCATCTTGGCCTCCCAAAGTCCTGGGATTACAAGCGTGAGCCACTGTGCCTGGCCTAGAATTGAGATTTTTAAGGTGGTGGAGTTACTAGCAAAGGCAAGGCTGAGAGGGTGAAGTGAGGTGGAAGACAAGATCTTTGTAGGTGGTGGCCTCAGGGAACCGAGATGCCAGGGTGCTGGTGACTTGCCTGAACCTCAGGGAACCAAGATGCCAGGGTGCTGGTGACCTGCCTGAATACACACTGAAGCCACCAAGAAGGATGGCTGCAGTCATGGTGGAGAAACAGTGATTCCAGAGCCAAAATCTTCAGTGAATGAGGGGCAGGAACAGGAGAATGCAGGAGGAACACTTGCTTCAAAGGAGCTAGAGACCTTTAGGGAGGAAGGAGGGAGCAGCAATGGGGAGCAGAGGCTGCCTGGCTCGCCTCTAGCTCAGAAGTACACAGGGTTTAAAATTCAAAGCAAAACCAGCCACCACTTAGGGACAATCGTGAAAAGCAGTTCCTGAGGATGAGAGAGATACAATCTTCTTACTCTAGCAAGGGACTTGGACAGGCTACACTGCAGGATACACACACACACACACACACACACACACGCACACACACACACACACACGCACACACTACCCCAGGCCCTCCTGGTGGCAGACCTGCAGCAGTATTTTCACTCATAAAGTCATGGTGCTGGGAAGCAGGGAAAGGATCCCAGAAATCAGAAGACCCCCACGGCCTCACTGCCGCCCCTCAACACCACCACAGCACAGCCAGGGTTGCTCGCTGCAGTTGCAGGTGGGAAGAACGAGGCTCAAGGAATCAACTGGCTCAATGGTAAGTGGCCAAGCCAGGAGCGATCCCTACGACTTCCGACATTTCCCAACACTGTACTCATTGTACCGGCTGGTATTTCTCAAGTTTCCCAAAGATTAGAGATAACTGGAGAAGCTTTGAAAACACAGATTCCCTGGACCACATCTCTGGAAATATGGATTCAGTAGGTCTGGCACGTGGCCCAGGAATCAGCATTTTAACAGCCAGCCCAGGGGATTTTTTTTTTTTTAGAAACAGAATCTTGCTCTGTCGCTCAGGCTGGAGTACAGCGGTGTGATCTCGGCTCACTGCAACCTCCACCTCCTGAGTTCAAGCGGTCTTCATGCTTCAGCCTCCCAGGCAGATGGGACTACAGGCGTCCACCACCATACCTGACTAATTTTTTGTATTTTTAAGAGAGATGTGGTTAACCCATGTTGGTCAGGCTGGCCTCAAACTCCTGGCTCCAGGTGATTTGCCCACTTCAGCCTCCCAAAGTCCTGCGATTACAGGCGTGGCGACGTTGCCCAGTCCGTCCAAGGCAGTTTTTACTATGCCAGAAGCTCACAAATGCTGCAGATTCCCACCCTGTCTTCTCCATTTATTTCGTGCAGTTGAGAAAATTCCCTCAATTTCCCAGACTGTGGACCGGGCACCAACACGATGACCATTTTCCTGCACTAACTGCCTAGTACCTCTCAAGTGCAGCATTTTAATTAAAGAGCGAGGGAGATCCAATTTTCCAGCTAATGAATGGAGTAGAAAATCAGCACCAGCATAGTGCCAGGGCTTGAAAGGGAGCGCTGTGCGGTTTTGAGGAGATTCCAATCCCATCTTCCTCACTTACCAGACTAAAGCCAAATGAGTTAGCGCTAAGCCTCGGTTTCACCATCTGTAATATGGGTGTGATTCATAACTACCTTAAGAGGTGTTGCAAAGCTTGGAAGTATTGTACGCAAACGCCTGTGTCATGTTGACGCAGCTGGAGTTCCTATGATTGCTGCTGGCAACAGAAGTAACAATAACAAGGGCTGTTGTTACCGAGATGTCCTAAGCCAGCTTGGATCATTCTGTGAACCAGACAAGGGGCCTGCCCCCAGGATGGGTGCTCACTGTAACACCCACCCTCAGTGGGCGTGGCCACCCGGAGGCTGTTCCAATCAATACGCTGACATTTGCTTTCTCCTCGTGCCTCGCGCCCATGTTGACACAGGTGGCCATTACAGGATGATGAGCCGCAGCAGAAGCAGCCGGCTGGAAGGAGGCGGCAGCAGGCCGGATTTGGCACTCGAGGAGATAGCGCTTTCATCAATTGCAGGTGATTAATTTTGGGTTAGGGCTGGGTCGAGGTTATGTGCGTTATCGCTCCTGGACCCACCCTCGGAAACAGTGCAGGGTTCCCAGCTCAATAAAAAAGCTGATCAAGGCTTCACATTGATCTCAGCTGCGAGTGCCGCTGTCTGTAATCTGACTGTATGATTCGCGCTGTGTGGCTGCGGAATACAGAATACCTTCTTCTCTAGAGAGGAGGGAAAGCCTCACAAAACCGTTTGATTAAGCTCAACGATCGTTACCGAACTTGAGTAAAAGTTCTGTCTCTGAAATTCTAACTTACACCCTTTCTTCCGTCAAAGTAACCGAGGGGAAGACGAAAAGAAGAGCTGAACTGATTTGGATCCTGCCTGCCTTTCACGTGGCCACTCTTCACCTAATTTCTTCAGTTTTCTCTGAATTACAAAGAATAACAATAAAGAGTTACATCACAGTTTGTCTATATGATGGAAAGCTGTGCAGTTGTTAAAAATGGTGCTAGGATCCCTGTCATCGACCTGAAACATTAGATCACAGAATATTGAGTGAAAAAAAGCAATATACAAAATTATATGTTTAGTAGTCCATGTCTGTAAGGGGAAAAATGTGCGTGCACACGGACACTCACATGCACCCACGCGTGCACACACATGCGCACGCACACACATACACACGTGCACACATTCACACGCACACACACGTGCACACACATGCACGCATGCACGCACGCAACACACGCACACACACGCACATGCACATACATACACACTACACACACATGCACACATTCACACGCACACACATGCACACACGCACCACACGCACACACACGTGCACACACATGCACACGCGCACACACACTACACACACATGCACACATTCACATGCACACACACGTGCACATATATGCACATACATACACACTACACACATGCACATACATACACACTACACACACGTGCACACATTCACACGCACACATGTGCACATGCACACACACACATGCACACATTCACACGCACACACATACACACTACACACACGTGCACACATTCACACACACACGTGCACAGGCACGCACACACATACACACTACACACACACACACACACACATAAAGTAGTGAGGGATACACACAACACTGACCATCCCTAAGTCAGGGTTCCCCACTTTAGCTACAAGACAATGATGGACACTTCTGTTTCCAGCGGGGGGACATTCTTAATTTCCTTCTTTATGACTACTTATGCTACCCAGGTTTTCTTCATTAAATATATGTTGTTTGTGTAATTTTTAAAACATAAGAAATAAAAAGGGGCAGACCCAAACAGGCACTTCAGCACCCTTTGTAATGTTTTTTAAGATGGCAATATCTAAAGATCTAACAGACTGGGCTTGATGACTCACACCCGCAATCCCAACATTTTGGGAGGCTGACGTGGGTGGATCACTTGAGGTCAGGAGTTCGAGACCATCCTGGCCAACATGGTGAAACCCTGTCTTTACTAAAAATACAAAAATTAGCCAGGCAGTGTTGGCACTTGCCTGTAGTCCCATCTAATCAGAAGGCAGAGGCAGGAGAATCATTTGAACCTGGGGGGCAGAAGTTGCAGTGAGCCGAGATCACACCATTGCACTCTGGGCAACAGAACAAGACTCCATCTCAAAAAAAAAAATCTAACAGTAGAGAAAAGTTATATTAAATATGGTATGTCATATACCGGAATATTCACTGGCCCTAAAATTTCACTCTGAAGAATCTACAATACCGTGAAGCACCTGTGACCAACAGGCAGGCTCTCTCCATAACACTCTTTTCTTCCTGTACTAGGACCGAAAGGGAAAGAACTATGTTCTCCAATGCCCATGATGGTGTGGGTCCCACAGGTGCCCTGACCTGCCGAGCAGATACCTGTGCTTCTGCGGCTGCTACCAGGTCTCAAGCAGGTGTGTCCAGGAAGCCCAGGCTGACAGCTGTGCTCCCGTCCCATGAAAGACCTTGTAAGCTGTTAAGCTTCTAAAATAAACCCTTGCTGCTTAAAAATGAAATAGATGTAGGGGAAAGTATCTCCTTATTGGTTCGCTTTCTTTCTGAAAAGCGAGGTGCTAAACTCTCTAATTACAGCATTGCCATGGCATTTTTGAAACAGAATAAAAACGCTATACAGAAAAAAGACCAGAAAAAATGCAATCAAAACGTAACAGCAATTGTCTGAGTACTGAGATTATAGGAAAACGTTTCTCCTTTTTACCATTTCTGTATTTTCCTGAATTTCTCTAATGCCAATGTATCTATTTATAATTTTTAGAGACTTTCCATAAGAAGTGAGCAACTGTCACTGGATTTCCTCCATAGATGTGCAAAGAGGATTCTGTGGGCTCCTCCCTCCTGTGTGCCCCGCTGCGCACCTGCCTTGGCCGGAAGCCCTGCTCGTGCCAGCCTCTCTTCCTCTCTTCTTTCCTCTTTGCTTCCACTGTACCTGTCCTTCCTTTTCCCGTTTAGTATTGACATTCATGGACACATCTTGTTTTTCAGATAATTTCCTTCCTTCAATTCCTCCATCTGAGATTATTAAATAATAATAAATCACACTAATAGTAAATGATATTATAGAAATAATCATAATAAAAGCAGAGGCCTTTGGCCCCAGTTAAGACCCAGTTTGGTTTATTCAGCATCCTGCATCCCTGGATGAAGGAAAGTTTTGTCCTTTTCCAACTGGAGCTACTGAGTGGCGAGATCATCAGCAGAAATGACTGAAGCAACAAGCAGAGAAGCACCATCATTCCCAAGATGCAACCGGGGGTTGCTGCAGGGGCCACGCAGGCGGCTACAGCCTGCAACCGTCCAGCCATCGCGCCAGGGTGTCAGAGTACCGGCAGTACCGGGACCAGGTGGGCCTGCGGAGAGAAGTGAACAGGGAGGGCTCCTCAAGGTCAGCACTCAGGTCTCCAGGGCTTCGCAGCCTCACTCAGGCCATTCGCACCTGCCTGGCCCGTGGAGCCTTTGAATTTGCCACCCCTGCTGTGGGCACGATTCTGAAGGCTTTTGTGCATCTCCAGTGCCGTGTCCGTCACATCCTGGCATGAATGCTGGCACTTCCTCCGTCCTAGTGCCCACCTCAGCCCCCACCTCATTTCCTAAACCCCACTTGGTGAGATGAGGAGGCTGAACCGTGAACCAGGAAACTCTCCCCAACCCTGAAAGGGAAGTATCATCTGCTTCTCTGAAGTGAGCCTCAGGGAAGTTCCGTGGCTTTCCCGGAGTCACATGATGAGTCTTTGGCAGACCCTGGGCCTGCAAATAGAACCTGTGCCCCCTGGGCCAGGGCCCCTTTCACCTTTCCATGTATCCGCTTCACTCTTCAGCTTCCAAAATTCCTTCCTGCTCTTTAGCCCACCTAAGTCAGCTGCACTGTTTCTCTAGCCTTTTCTCCAGGTGCCTGCAAAAGTGATTCCCTAGTTCTGGGTCCCCATGCTGACACCCAGATTCTCCAGTCCCTATCCCCAGGTGGGGCGCCACCCAGGCCAGCTGTAAGCGGTTAGAGACCCTGTTTGATCATCCCACCTCTCAGCGGCAGGTCTCCGTGGGTCTTCCAGGGTCGGAGGTCCCACAGTAGAAGGCAGGGCTGTGGACCTCTGTCGTAGCTAGAGAGTGGCAGGGAAACCCCAAGGCTTTGCACAGCCCCGGGCAGACACTGCAGGAGGGACTCCGTGAGGACACGTGGGGTCTTGGTCCTCTCCCTCCCTGTCTTTCCCAACCCTGCAGAGCTGGCCAGCTGAGCTTTGGGGAACACGTGACTGCCTGTTAGCTTAGGAAGAGCTCACTTCACTGGGAACCGGAGCAAGTAAGAAGCCTCACTCTGCCGGGCTTAGCAAAGCTCTACTTAGGGCCATGCACTAAAGAGGATTCAGTTCATTAGGGCTTCCTCTAGAGAATCAGCCAAGCTTCCACATTAATTGGAAACTCAGACCATATATGAAAGGCATTTCGAACACTCCAAAGACAATTAACATTAACACGGGGACTTTCACGTTGAAACTGCAATCTATTAAATTAGTGGTGAAAATGCGTTAATGAGTAAGTGGTACTGAAATAAATAACTAGCCATTTAAAAAATATAAACCTGGGTCCCTACACCTCACTTTTTATGCCAAAATAAAATCCAAGAAGGCCAAAATTTTAAGCATTAAAACCATGAAATCATATTGTTTTCAATTGATTTGACAAAAAATAGAGGCTTCATCTGTGTGTGTGCCAGGACTGTAGTAGCACACGGCTTACTTATTTATTTATTTTTTTTTTTGAGATGGAGTTTCGCTCGTTACCCAGGCTGGAGTGCAATGGCGCGATCTCGGCTCACCGCAACCTCCGTCTCCTGGGTTCAGGCAGTTCTCCTGCCTCAGCCTCCTGAGTAGCTGGGATTACAGGCACGCGCCACCATGCCCAGCTAATTTTTTGTATTTTTAGTAGAGACGGGTTTTTCACCATGTTGACCAGGATGGTCTCGATCTCTTGACCTCGTGATCCACCCACCTTGGCCTCCCAAAGTGCTGGGATTACAGGCGTGAGCCACTGCACCGGCTAACAACTGCAGTACAAAAGACCTTTCTAAGGAAGAGATTTCACGTAAATCCAGAAGCCACAAAAGAAAACCAAGGGATTTGAGTCTGTGAATCTGCAAAACTCTTGCAGGATAAAAATACCACAAAATCAAAATACGAATAACAAACCTGAAAAAATAGTTCACACAAAATAAAATGAATAAAGGCCTGATTTACGAAGGACACATGAAATATCAACAGGAAGAAAAAGCCATTATCAACCCAATAGGAAGCTGGACTAAGAATAGAAGTAAACAGTTCACAGAAAAGCAGCCAATAAGCCCATGAAAACCTGTTCAACTTTCTTTGTAATTTAAACACGCAGAGCGAAACAGAATGGTATTATTTTACACATCGCAGTTTTCCAAGACTGCACAGGTTTTTAGCAGCCCAGGCTGCTGATCTGAGGGGAAACAGGCCCCTTCGTGTAGTGCGTGGAGGGGCCTCTGCTCCAAATGGCACCTTAGCAACTGGTCTCTCCAGCATCTAAACGAACCAAACAGTCTCAAAAAAACCCCATTCAGGATTTCTCTAAGGATACAATCGAAAGAACATAAAAGTTCTAAAAGCAAGATGCGGCCAGGCGTGGGGGCTCAAGCCTGTAATCCCAGCACTTTGTGAGGCCGAGGCAGGTGGATCACAAGGTCAAGAGATCGAGACCATCCTGGTCAACATGGTGAAATCCCGTCTCTACTAAAAAATATACAAAAAATTAGCTGGGCATGGTGGCACGTGCCTGTAATCCCAGCTACTCAGGAGGCTGAGGCAGGAGAATTGCCTGAACCCAGGAGGCGGAGGTTGTGGTGAGCCGAGATCGCGCCATTGCACTCCAGCCTGGGTAACAAGAGCGAAACTCCGTCTCAAATAAATAAATAAATAAATGAAAATAAAAGCAAGATGCTTATGATAGAATTTAGAAACAGCAACAGCAGCCACAAAAATGGAACGAACCAAATTTTTATCATTAGAGAACTGGCAGATGAACTACCTGCAACCTCTGCAGAGTGGGGCACTAGCAGCTGTTACAGCGACGGCAGAGGCCTTTCAGTGTGATGATGCCGAGATTCATGAGCTCTATTAATAAGTGAAAAAAAGCAAGGTGCAGCTTAGTGTGGACACTGGGATTCCACGTGTGTTTAAAAATATCTGCAGTCTGTGTGCACATTGCTTTCTGATTTCTAAGAATATTAACCACAGTTGACCTTGAGGAGGCTGCTGACAAGAGGGAAAAGGGTTATTTTTCTTTTTTTCATTTTTTTCGAGACAAAGTCTCACTCTGTTGCCCAGGCTGGAGTGCAGTGGCGCAATCTCAGCTCACTGAAATCTCCACCTCCTGGGTTCAAGGGATTCTCCTGCCTCAGTCTCCCAGGTAGCTGGGACTACAGGTGCATGCCACCTAAAGAAAATAAATAGTAAATTTAAAAAGAAAAATGTTATGAATGGCTTCTGGGTAGTGGGTAGTGGCCCCAAATGCAGCCTCAGTTTTTCAACAAGCACTCAGGGGCATCCATTGTGTGCCAGGCACAGAGCTGAAGGCTAGAGACATAAAGTAGGGAAAGCAATCTCTGACTGAATCAGTTAGTTTGGTGCAAAAGTCATTTGCCATTATTCTTAATAGCAAAAACCACAATGACTTTTGCAAAAAAAAAACTAACTGTCCCAAAGTACCGTGAAGACACAGAAAAAAACAAAACAAAAAAAAAAGCAGCAACAGAAAGTCTTGGCCTCTAGACAGATGCACCCTCTGGGCCAGATCCTGCACAAAGTCTCTGCTGCCCACAGGGCCCATGGTTTATAGTCAGGAACACCACCTACGCTTCCACGAGTGAAATCTGTCCACCTGCAGGCCCGTCCTTTCTCCCCCCGCCACCCCACACTGACTCTGCTCAGAAACCCTGGGGGTGGACTCACCGGAGTCCTGGACAACCGTCTTCGGCTGCCTTCTACATGACTAGAGCGTGGATATTCTGCATCACCCATCCCCATCTCTCTGAGTAGCCTGGAGTGACCTGAGGCTTGGAATAGCACAGATCCAGGATTAATCACATTGTTGTGGCCGTGAGTAAGTTATTCTATTTCTCCATGCCTTGGTTTTCTCATTTTCAAAATGAAGCTAAGAATGCTCACTGCAGACGGATTTGTGAGGATTCACTGTTGATGTGCCTATAAATGCAGTGAGCCAAGAAGCTGCAGCTATTCTTACAGGATTTCCTCTATTGTGAGATACCTTCTGAGGTTCACCAATGATTTATTAACAGCCTTGAGCGGATAATACATTGATTACAAAACAAAGCCTAATTTCAGAAATATTAAGATCTGAAAAGCTGTGCCATCTGGAACTTAGGAAACATGACGCTGTTTCTAGATCTAACTGGAGATTATAACGTCCAGATCTACCAGGCAGGCAATTTCAAAATGTGGGACAGAGGGAGAAAAGGTCGGGAAGAAGGAAGCCTGTGGTGGTACAGGGTTCCCTGGGTAGTGTAGGGCTGTCACCATAAACAATGTGGAAGGAGACAGTGGCAGCGTGTGCCGGAAACGGAGGGTTTTTGTGCATCAATCTACCCCCAGATGAACGTCGGAGAAAAGGGCCTCTCCATAACCCAAGGAACAGTGAACAGAGACAAGAAACAGTCACACAACCTTTCTATTCAGCAAATACTGAACATGGGCAACTGTCCTTATTCAAGGAAGGATAAAGGGGACAACGCTAACATGGCGCCTATGAGGGGATGCCACAAAAAGAAAAGCAGGCGTCATAATAAAATTTCTCTTTTGTTGTTGTTAGACTAGCGTGGACTGAAAAAAGCAACGTTAACAGAGTATCTTTCAAAAAAGACTGAAGACTAACAAACACAAGTCCGTGCACATGTTTTAAACTAGTGTAATTTTTCTACATTGAATAAACGTTATTTTGCATACCGGACACTGCAGAACTGTTTATTTCCATCTCGTCATGCAAACACGCCAATTTTGTCCCCGAGAAGCCTTTATTACGTTACCTTCACTTTGACCATCCTACCAAATTAAGGGGGAAAAACAAAACACAAAAATAAGAAACCCCAGTAAAAGATCCCTCAGATTTCATAAATTACAAAGTAAAGCTGCCAGTTAAGAAAGAAATGGAAGAATTTTCAGAATTGTATCATACGAAAATTCCTGTCATTTCGGCAGATGTTTTCCTTACCGATGACAAATCTTACAACACAACGTGAAGTCACGCTACTCAGATATTCGTAGCAAAACCGTCTTTTGTACAAAAACAAAAGCAAGGGACCGTGAAGAAAACAGTGTATGTTCCTCACGCCCTGTGAGCACGCAAATCTTTTAGCAATTTACAAGGGTAACTGTGAGAGCCTGACATTCCTCTGTACCCCACGTATTCTGCCTCTCTATTTGTAGGATTTGTACATGGAAGTAACATCTCACGAGCAGAGGTCTCATCTCTCTCCCGCTCTCTGCAACTAATCCTAATTATTTTCTCTCATTTTCCTGAGCACACTCCCGGAACAGCATTGCAAGTGGGTTGTAAAAACAGAAGAGGAAAAAAGAAAGGAAGCTTTACAAGGGTGTTGTTGGTTAATTGCCAGTGGGGTCAGTCCACCAGCAGTTTGGTTTCGTTGGTAGCAGCTGGTTCGTGTTGAACAGGCCCCTGGGAGCTTAATGAGCAGCTCTCGCTGCATGCTTTCAGGGTGGCTGGCAACAGAGCTGGGACTTGCACTTACATTGTCAACAGCAGTGCTGGCTGGGAGACCCAGCCCCGGCTCATCATTCTCACTGGCCGTGAACACCACGGACAGCAGGGACATACACGGGTGAGCCAGCCTGAGGGTAGGAGGAGGCGGCATAGTCTGCTATGATACCCGGCCACATCCACATTACAAGCCTTATCCGTGGTGATGAAACCTACACTCGCACTGGCCTCACAATGCAGAAGGAGCCATCATCTTTCATCAATAGGTCAACGCCACACACATCCATCCCCTGGCGTTAGACACCTGCCTAGCTGGCTGCTTCCCTTTCCACTCGGAAAGCACGTCATCCGCACACACTTACTGAGCACTGGCTCTGCAGTCTCTCATCTGCTGAACAACGTAACATGGTGCCAACCTCACGCCCCCTGCCCGTCCATGAGACTCCTCAATGCATGTCCGGAACACGTATGGCGCTTCATGGCGAATAATATGGCTTAGATCAGCTACTCAGGAGGCTGAGGCAGGAGGATCGCCTGAGCCCAGGAGTTCCAGGCTACAGCGAGCTGTGATCGCGCCACTGCACTCCAGCCAGAGTGACACAGCAACACCCCGTTTCTTTTTCTTTTCTTTTTTTTTTTTTGAGATGTCTCTTTAAACAAAAGATAAAAAGGTAACCCACAGAATGAAAGATAGCTGTAATACATATATACAACAAAAAAACCTTTATCCAGAATATATAAATATCTCCTACAGATTAATAAGAAAAAGACAGCACAGTAGAAAAATTGACAAAACATTTGAAGAGGCGCTTCACCCGAGGGCATATACAAATGGCCAAGAAACACTTGAACCCTCATCAGGGAAATGCAAAGTAAAACCCTAACGCAGTTCCACAACACAGTCACGAGAACACACCGGAAATCACCAAGCGTGGTTGAGGACGTGAAGCAGCCGAAAAGCACAATTCCTGAGGGTGGTGTACGTTGA
Organism: Callithrix jacchus; assembly: GCF_049354715.1. Classification (NCBI taxonomy): domain Eukaryota; kingdom Metazoa; phylum Chordata; class Mammalia; order Primates; family Cebidae; genus Callithrix; species Callithrix jacchus. The sequence continues at coordinate 80,141,800 of NC_133518.1, forward strand.
TAGAAATCTCTTTAGAAAACTGTTTGACACAATATGCCAAATCTGAAAATATACTTATCCTATAACTAGCAATTTTATTCCTCGGTAAAAATAATACAAATCCATTTACATTTCACCAAAAGATAAGTATAGACTGTCCACGGTAGCACTAAAAACGTAGACACCGCTGAATGGCCATCAGCAGAGGGATGAGGAACCCGCGGTGAACCCACGCGATGGAAAGCATCCGGCAGTGAGAGTGAACCGCAGCCACACGCAGAAACAAACGACGCAGCACTCGGTGACAGAAGCCAGACAGAGGTCCCACCACTTGCATGTTTTAGACTTTCCTAAGCACACAGCTGGCTAAAGAGGAAACTAGAGTTGCAGTTATTTTTGGCAATAAATATACAAGTCAGTTAATATACCAAATATATAAAGAGGTCTTTCAAATAATATAGCTTGAATTTTAAAATCCGCAAAGAGCAAAGATGAACAAAATTACAAGAACAATAGTAATATATAACAAACATGGAGGAAACACCCTGATGAGGTATCATAAAAGGCAAAAGAAGATAAGACAAAATTGTTATTTGCGTTTCTATTTATTTATTTTTGAGACAGAGTCTCCCTCTGTTGCACATGCTGGAGTGCAGTAGTGAGATCTCAGCTCCCTGCAACCTCTGCCTCCCAGGTTCAAGCAATTCTCCTGTCTCAGCCTCCCAAGTCACTGGGACTATAGGCGCATGCCATCACACCTGGCTTTTTTTTTTTTTTTTTTGTATTTGTAGTAGAGACAGGGTTTCACCATGTTGGTCAGGCTGATTTCGAACTTCTGACCTCAGGTGATCCAACTGCCTTGGCCTCCCAAAGTGCTGGGATTACAGGCGTGAGCCACCACACCCCACCAGTTATTCACCTTTAAATCACAAAAGTTTTGTGATTGGTGAAGGTGCAGTAAATCTACACTTTACTAAGCTCTTTGTAGAAATATAAACAAATATGGACCTGCTGGGTTTCGCATGCATCAAGAACGATAAAGGTATTTAAGAACCTTGTAGGGACTTACAGGAAAAACACCATCAGAGTTTATCCCAGAAAACACAGATTCAGTTTGAAGATGTTCATCGTAGCTTTCTGTGTAACCTTAAACAAGATTTGGGTGGGAAAATGTACAATTCAAGGCCATTTCTCTGATAACGATTTCCTTCCTTCTGTGGCCTTGCAGCTGTGGAGCTCAGTGGCTTTCTGCTACTTACCTCGGTGAGTCAGAGCCTTGCGTTTAGGACTGCAGATGTGCAACAGCCAAGCTTTGGCCAAGATTCAGATTAGAGATAACAAGTGGAAGTCGCTAATACAGGTTACATACAAATGTGTGACTGGCCAGGCACGGCGGCTCACACCTGTAATCCCAGCACTTTGGGAGGCTGAGGTGGGTGGATCACCTGAGGTCGGGAGTTCAAGACCAGCCTGACCAACATGGAGAAACCTCGTTTCTACAAAAAAATTAATTAATTAAAATTAAAATTTAGAAAATAAATAACTAAAAAATTAAAAAGAGGAAAAAATGTATGGCTTACCATGCTCCCATCCCTTTCTTTCCTTTCACGATGGTCTTGGCACATTCAATTGTCTTCTTTAAATTAGGGTTCAGTAAAGCTGTGGAGAAAATAAAATTGAAGGAACATGCCTGCAGGTGACGGTGAAGCTAGACTATGTAGGGAAGGCACAGGGTGTGCACGTCAGAGAGGCTTCCGGTGAATTCCAAGGATAAATCTCTCCTTAGATTTTTAATTAGACAACTCTAAGGAGGATGTAGCAGGTTGTGGTCCAGATCCACTGATTGTTTTTACCTTGTAATTCTTATAAATGCTTTTTCATTGAAATGTATATGTATGTATCTTTTCCATGATGGAAAATATGTACTCCAGATCCATTGATTTTTTAACTTATAATTCTTATAAAATTTTTTCATTAAAATATATATGTATGTTGACTCTTCTGCCCTAGGCAACATAAGCAGCAATGGAGAGAGAATGAAAAACACGATAAACTCGTCCCTGCCCACATGGCGCCTCCAAGCGGGTGAAGTCATAGGCAGTTAAATGAATAGGGGTACCTGCAATGATGGGGGGATGCCGCTTGGTGAAGGAGCATTTACTAGGGGCACCTGATTCAGACTTGAAGGGTCAGGGAAGAGCTATGCAGCAAGTGACTTCTACAAGAGCAGGTGAAGAAAGGGGATGGGGGGAGTCACAAGAGGAAGATCGTTCCGGGCACAGGGAACAGCATGTGAGGTGGCCCAGCGGAGCACTGAGGAACCGACGTGTCTGCATTCGCCATTCCACTCCGTCCTTGGAAGGTGGAATCCAAGCCCTCTCACTTGGGACAACTGCAAGACCCACCCTGCCGACATTGGTCTCAGCTTTCCTTAATCTAGTCTCATCGCTTTTCCTTAAAACATCACTTCACTGCCCCAATTGCTCATAAAACAGACCCCCAGATCCCTGGCTACATTCAGTAGTGCCCTGACGTGCCTTTCTGCTTCTAAACCTCACTTCCCATAGCCTTCCTCTTCCACCCTGACATTCCACGCATGTCAAGGGCAGGAGACAAAGACAGTGTCCACCCTGAAGGTGGGTCTCCCTCCGAGACCCACAGCTGAGGGATCATAGAGGACGGAGCCCTAAGGGGCCTGCTCACAGCTCTCAAGGCTATAGCCCTCCAAGTAATCCGGGCCTCTATCGCAGAGCTTCTTGGCCACTGTGCAGCCCCCAGGATGTAAGCACCACGTGGAACCACCAGGCAGCCAAGGAAGGAGAGAACCAGGCCTGCCTTCATCCTGGCAGCTGGGGCAGCCGTGGCCAGGGAGTGGGCGGAGTCACAGGGACACTGGTCCTCAGAAGGCAAAGAAGGGCACTGTGGGGTGCGGGGGAGCACAGCTCAGCATCTCGCCTGGTAAACCAGGACACTTCTTCCCATCCTAATCCTTGGCTTCATGTCACTGCAAATCTGGGACACCTGAGACTCCGCCCCTTCGCCGCCTCACCCATCAGTGTGGAGGGAGGTTTGCTCATCAGGGAGGATTTGGTTCTGAGGCAGAAAGTCCCAGCTGAGCATCCTCTGAGTTTAGCCCAAACTCAGGAGCCGCACTGCTTAGGTTTCCCTTCCAGCACTACCACCCCCAGCTGTGTGGTCTTGGGCATATACTTACCCTCTCTGGGCCTCAGTTTTTCCATTTATAGAATGCGGATAACAGTACCCACCTCATGGGTATTTAATTAGATTGATTAGATGAATTCATTAGATGAATACCTACAAAGGGCTTAAAAGAGTACCTGGCAGTTAACAAGCACTAGAGTGGCAACTGTGTAAGCACCCACTAAGTGGCACTTAGTGGGTGCTCGGTCAATGCTCGCAGAATGAGTGAATCCTGGCAACCACCTCTCCTTGGTTACACGTACTTGGGACCACCTAAGAGCAGTGGGCAAGCTCCCCTTGGGATGCCCAGCTCCTGTATCCTCACAGTAACCAGTTCTGCCTTTCACAGTGGCAGCAGCTGCCCCTCCACAAAGGGAGTGGTGGCCACGTGGGTGAAATCAGGCCAGCTGGAGCCCTCTGCTCCCACACTGCAGCCTCCTCTCCACGCCCTGACACCTTCTCTGTCCATCTGGACAGGGGTCTCTATCACACCATCTTAGGTCAGCCTGCCTGGCGCACCACGGCCTGATCTCACTGTGTCCCCAGGAGTGGAATGCTCAGCTTCCCGGGGACCCACCCTGGATATGGCTCCTGCCACGTCCTCTCCTCTGTAAATTTTGTAAACTCTGGAGGTCTTTGGGAAGGCAGGCCTCGGACACAGCACCACAGCCTCCAGTGGCCTCGAATGGAATGAAAAGAAGGACTTACCAGAACATGACATGTGGCAGCGGTTCCTGCCACGGTCGCCACACCAGTCACTGCCACGAATCTGAAAGAGGCCGAAGCCAGTGTAGCCATCACGTGTGTTCTCGTAGACGGCCGTGGGGTTGAACTTGCTCTCGAAGTAGGCCAGGCACACCCCTAAGGGGGAACAGAAGGTGTGCGGCTCTGAGGACAGCTGGAGTCGGGGAGGCCTGGCCAGGGAAGGGAGGGCAAGAAGGGGTGAGGAGGGAGCCCTAAGGGGTCTGCTCACAGTTCTCAAGGCTATAGCCCTCGAAGTAATCCAGGCCTCCATCACGGAGCTTCTTGGCCACTGTGCAGCGCCCCAGGATGTAAGCCCCAGTTGGAACCACCAGGCAGCCAAGGAGGGAGAGAACCAGGCCTGCCTTCATCTTCTCCAGCCTCCTGGGAGCTGGGGCAGCTGTGGCCAGGTGAGTGGGCAGAGTCACAGGGACACTGGTCCTCCAAAGGGAAAGAAGGGCACTGTGGGATGCGGGGGGAGCACAGCTCAGCGTCTCACCTGGTAAACCAGGACACTTCTTCCCATCCTAATCCTCAGCTTCGTGCCACTGCAAATCTGGGACACCCGAGACTCCGCCCCTTCGTCTCCTCTTGACCTATTTATTTTCAAAGGAAACTACACTCTTTTTTTTTTTTTTTTTTTTTTTGATACTAGAGTTTTGCTCTTGTTACCCAGGCTGGAGTGCAATGGCACGATCCTGGCTCACCACAACCTCCGCCTCCTGGGTTCAGGCAATTCTCCTGCCTCAGCCTCCTCAGTAGCTGGGATTACAGGCACACGCCACCATGCCCAGCTAATTGTTTTATTTTTAGTAGAGACGGGGTTTCACCACATTGACCAGGATGGTCTCGATCTCTTGACCTCGTGATCCACCCGCCTCAGCCTCCCAAAGTGCTGGGATTACAGGCTTGAGCCACCGCACCCGGCCTTCCTTGTCTTTAAAAGCGGGGTCACTGCGGAGAGAGCATCAGAGAATGGACTCTTGAATTTAGGTTTCTCCATTCCACGTCAGGTGGCTGCCACGCCATAAACCCAGCGCCTCCTCACTGCAAACTGACTCACAGCCCAGCCTTCTCCCCTCCAACCCTCCCTGCCAACCCATGCAGGTGGTGTTTTCCACCATGACTGAGGAATGTCCCCAAAGCAGGCACAAGATGTCACTTGGAGAACACTGCCAGTCCCCTGGTCTCACCGCAGCAAGCCCTCCATGATCTGGCTTATCCTACCCACCCTTTATTGGGACAAGTCTATTCCATCAAGATGGCACTCCCTCTCTGGGTGCCTCGCACCTCCCACTCCATTCCCCTGGCACCCGTGCTCCTGCTAGGCCCACTTGGTGCCCTCACACACGGTTCTTCCCAATGCACAGGGCCCTACCATGCCTTTCCTCATTCAAATGTCACTCCATCTTGAGGCCTCACCCAGGTGCCAACCTCATGCATCCTGATGGATCCTCCATGAAAGTTCCATTTTCCCTGCCCTTATTGATCTCAGAGCCTCTTTCATGACACCCTGCAGGTGACTGTCCTGTTTTGTGCTCTGTCCCTTTGCTCAGACTAGAATGTACAGCTGGAAATTGGAACTCATCCTCCTCCTGGAAAACCCCATGACCCCAGCACTCCATCGTTATCTATCAGCTGGACAGTTCATTGCACCCTCCTGCTTGCCACCTGCCTGTCCTGGCTGTATACACCTACCCCAGGGGTTCTCAGCCTTGGCACTTGGGCTGGAATATGCTTTGTTCTGGGAATATCCTGTGCATTGGAATTGTTTAGGAGTACCCCTGGCCTCTGGATGTCAGTAGCTCTGCCCCAATTTATGTCAGACAAAAATGTTCCTGAGGGACAAAACTGTCCCCTGTTGAGAAATGTCTAACTTGGGCAAAAGTTAGAAATAAGCATATTCATGAGTTAGAAGAATCACACTTTCAAACGTTGGTTCAAACTCTCACGCTGTGTGGTCAGTTGCAGCATCTAGGAGGACCCTGCATTTGAGAGCTCAGACTTGGAAATCAGATTGCTGGATCCAAGTCCCAGCCTCCCCCTCAGCGGCTGAGAGAGACATGAGCATCCCAGCAGCGATCTCAGACAAATTCCTCCACCTCTCGATTCCTCGGTTTCCTCCTGTATAGCACAGATTAGAACAGTGCTTAATCAATTGAGTTGATTTGAAGAGTAAGTGAATTACGTGTGCACGGCACAAGATTTTATCCCTAAGGATGTTTTGCTGAGCTCTGGCGGCGCCCCTTTCCTTAGCTGAAGAAGTGAATCTCAATGCATCTTTCCTTTCCCAAAGAGCAAACAACATCTTCCACTAATGTGTGTCTTCCAAAGGGCAGGCCTCATCTCAGCTCGAGGAAGGCATGCCGAGTCCTCCCCTCCCCTCTCCCCCAGGGCGTGCCAGCTACAGTTCTTCCACAACCCACTCACCTCCCACCCGCTTTTCTGCCATCACCCTAATCCAGACCACGCCATCTCTGAGGTGGAGGTTTTCTAACTACCCTCCGTCACACTCCTCCCTGTTCTCCTAAACCCGCTGTCCACACAGCAGCTGGAAACGCAGTTTATAAAGCAGGTGTCCGGTCACATCATGCACCTCCAGTGGATTCATTCCCCTTGCACTCTGAGCAAGACCCCAGCTCCTCAGCCTGGCTGAGCCCCTCTCCTGTCTGAATGCACGTCGCTCTCTCCTTGGCCCCCCTTCACTCTGCCACAGTCGCCTTGCATGTTTCTCTTCCTTGAATATGCCACCTTCATTCCCACCACAGCCCCTTGTGGAATGGCACTAGCCTTTCCCCTACCTGGTCACCACACATGAGCTCGCCGCCTCAGAGAAAATTCCTTCATCACTGCCCCATCAAAGAAGATGGATTTTATTTTCCTCACACATCAGTCAATACTGGGAACTGCACTGTTCCTTGGTCCACCGGCTTATTTTCTCTCCCATACCTGAGTGTAAGCACCGGGAGTGTGTTTATTCTCTTCTCTATTCCCAGAACTTAACAGACCTAACGCATAGCAGGTGCTTAATGAACCTTTGTTGAATGAATGAATGAACAAAAACCTACTCTTCTCAACTGAACTGTCACCAAATGAGCAACAAGTGAACTTGCTGATGAGCATCTCCTGCAGCTGGGAATTGGCATGCCCATTACGCTCCTGCCCACCATTTACCCGCCTACCAGTCCAAGGCTGGCTCTCGGTGCCTTTCCGAGGGGAGGGTAGGCGCAGCCGCTGCAGCAGCTCCGACGTGTGTTACGGGGACGGTGCTCCACCTACACTTGGTTCCCTGGATTTTTCCACTTCATTCATCATCCACATGTCTGCACCCAAGAGTTCTTCTCTGTGACCTGCTCTTCTAGAACCCTCTCTATGACGTCAGTGGCTATGCACCAGGACAGTCTGCAAAGGGAGGGTCCGTCGCCGTCACATTTATATGAGTTTTCTGTTGCTGCTGAATATGTTACCACAAATTTAGTGGCTTAAACAACACAATTTATTCTCTTAAAGTTATTTAGCCCTGAAGTCGGGAATGGGCTAAACTTAAGGTGTCTGCAGGGCCGTGCTCCCTTCTGAAGGCTTTAGAAGATGATTTCTTCCCTTGCTCATTCAAGTTGTTGGCAGAATAGTTTCTGCAGTCCCAGGGCCGAGCTCCCTGTCTCCTTGCTGGCTGTCAGCCCAGGGCCATTCCCAGCTGTCTGCATTTCTCAGCTCTGTCTCCTTGGGGCTAAGGAGAGCAATGATACATTCCTCCATCTTCGAAGCCAGCAAGGGTGAGTCAGACCCTCTCACACTTTGAATTTCTCTTGCCTCTTCTTCTGCTTTTGTATCTTTCTGGCCCACTTTTCTTCTCCCCCTTCCATGTCTAAGGACTCAGGATTACATCCGTCCAGTCGGACAGTCCAGGATCATCTCTGCTTCTGGAAGTCCTTGGCCCTCATCACACCTGCAGACTCTCTTTCCACAAACACTAACATATCAGAGGCTCCTGAGGCTACCGTTACCGAACAAAAGGAATTCAACGCATTAGAAACCAATACTATGACACCAGGTTTTTGAGAAAAGGCTTTTTATTGAAATACAAATATTTAATTTTAAATATATTATCAATATGTTGTCGATTTCCAAGGAGACAGCAGTATCAAGCTTGAACCTGTCTCCCTGTGAGGGCTTTAATGCGGGATTTTTATTAGGAAAAGTTCAGGGGGTGGATTCTAAGAGTAGCATGTGACTGGGGGAAGCAAAGGGAAGGGCTGGGAAGTTCTTTGTCAGGTGCAGGTACCTCTTCATGCTATTTTGTGGGTCGCCCATGCGGTCTCGGGGGCAGTGGAAACTCAGGCTGTGGCTTCCACAGGCTGGCTTTGTCTGGACGCCCGTCGGCCGTCTTGGCGGCAGCTGGCTTCAGCCAGTTCTCCTCTCTTGTGAGCAGAGGGAGCTTCGGTATCTCAGCAACTTGTTTCTTTTCTTATCCGCCATCCCGCAAACTCAAGAATTTCTGTTAGTCATCGGTTTCTTTAAGTCTGTGGGGCATGACTTCGTCAGGACGCCTTTGGGAGACCAGTATTCTGCCTGGCACAGCACTCTTCTGGGCCTCATTGCCTTGTAGGTGGAGCCTTTATTCAGCTTTTCTAGTCACCACAGGGCCACGGTCAAGGACATCTTCTCTTGCAGCCTGGGCAACTTCATCTGTGACTTGAGGGCATCAGAATGGGTTAGCGTTAGGATCTTCTTCAGCTCCAAAAGTTAAGAGACATTGAGATGATTGAAGGCAAATTGGCCTTTTGAAAACACAGTAGTCTTCCCAGCTGGCTCAATTAGGACTGGTAATTAGTTGATTAATTGAAAATTAATAATGTGGAGAATCATAAAAGAAAAAAATAAAACCAGACCACAAACACTGAGGCTTAAATCCACCCGTGGATCTTTTCTCAGCCGTGTTCATGCTGGCTCAGCAGGAGACTGGCTGGCAGAGAACCAAGGTGTTTTCACAGAAATCAGTTAATCGAGAAGCGTTCATCTGCAGAAACCCCCACCTCTGAAGGCATCATAGCAGAAATGTGCCCCTCACCCACAGTGGTAGACAGTTTGAGAAGACAGGGGGGTCCCCATTCTACAGCCTTCCCTGTGCCCATGCCCCTTGGCTTTGTAACTTAGCTGCTCCCATCAAGGCCTGAGAGCCACTCCCTACCCCGGGGGTTGGGTCCGCCGGTCTTGCTCGGACAGTAGATCACAGTGGAACCAGGTGGTGCTGATCCTAGGCCTCAGGAAGCCTGGTGGCCTCTGCTCACCTTGAGCTCTGCCACACCACACAAACATGCCCGCCTCATCTTGCAAGAGATGAGTGGCACCTGTCACCCCTACTGCCACAGTGGATGGGAATGAACCGCCACACATGCAAGACCAGCCTAGGCTGGCCAGCCCCCCGCTGACCACAGATATGTGAACGATGACAAGCAAGGTCAGTCACGTCCAGTTGGGATACGCAGTGTCCAGCTCACCCGCAGCCTGGTGAGCAACGATGGGTATTTCTTGCTTTTAGCTGCTGTTGTAAGTCTGCAGTGAGGAGATGACGGACACAGCAACTGATGACGGACACGTCCCCGCAGCTCTGCGCTCCTGCCTTGGCCTGCAGCTCCAGGCAGCCACCGTCTGGGCCCTGAGCACACAGGCCATCTGCTCTGGAGCCCGGTGACGAGCACCAGCTGCCATGCTGCAATCACATGGCTTCCAGCCAAGCTCGTATTCCCAGAGGGAAGGGAATTGCCCTGCTTTCCTGACAGGACATTTACCTTTCCCAGAAAAACTGACGTAGGAGCTCTCGTGGTGCAGCGGCCTCCTCAGGCAAAAGCCCCCAGAGTTTGCTGCCCTGTCATTTGCCCTGTTGAGCACTGGGCGTGACTGGGTGGAATAGGCTTTGAGTGACCAGTGGGGTTCAGTGACCGGCTGTATACTCGGAGCAAACTGGGCAGAACCCTCTGGTTCTTAGAGCCGTGGCTGAAGATACCGGCCACATCCAAGCCCCTGGAAACCCTTCTTAGACCCTAAAAAGTGTGCTAGAAACTGTGACGAGTGTTGGGCATGTCAAAGTGAGCTCCCAGCACGGTGGGGAACTTGGGCAGGTTAAAAAATCAGCAGCAGCAGCCCTGTAAGAAACACCCTAACAGAAGTCCATTCACGGTTCTGTGGGGGCAGAGAAGAGAGTCCCGCCTGCCTAGGGTGCAGCAGGCAGTGCCGAAGAACGGTGCAGAGGGGCAGGGGCAGCAGCCGGGCAGGGTGGAGGGGGCAGGGGCAGCAGCCGGGCAGGGTGGAGAGGGCAGGGGCAGCAGCCAGGCAGGGTGGAGGGGGCAGGGGCAGCAGCCAGGCAGGGTGGAGAGGGCAGGGGCAGCAGCCAGGCAGGGTGGGGTGTGCTCCAGGGGCAGCAGCTGGGCAGGGTGGGGTGTGCTCCAGGGGCAGCAGCCAGGCAGGGTGGAGGGAGCAGGGGCAGCAGCCAGGCAGGGTGGAGAGCGCAGGGGCAGCAGCCAGGCAGGGTGGAGGGGGGGCAGGGGCAGCAGCCAGGCAGGGTGGAGGGGGCAGGGGCAGCAGCCAGGCAGGGTGGAGGGGGCAGGGGCAGCAGCCAGGCAGGGTGGAGGGGGCAGGGGCAGCAGCCAGGCAGGGTGGGGTGTGCTCCAGGGGCAGCAGCCGGGCAGGGTGGAGGGGGCAGGGGCAGCAGCCGGGCAGGGTGGAGGGGGCAGGGGCAGCAGCCGGGCAGGGTGGAGGGGGCAGGGGCAGCAGCCAGGCAGGGTGGGGTGTGCTCCAGGGGCAGCAGCCCGGCAGGGTGGAGGGGGCAGGGGCAGCAGCCGGGCAGGGTGGAGGGGGCAGGGGCAGCAGCCGGGCAGGGTGGGGTGTGCTCAAGGCACCCCGCCCCGCTTTGGCTGCATCTGCCCCCTGCTCGCCAGCACCCCCAGCCTCCAGTGCCTTTGGAGACACTGAAAACTTCACCCCCTCGAGAAGAGAGAGCAGAGGCTGGCATTTGTTGAGTCTTGCTAACGTGTCAGGCGAGGGCTGAGGGAACCATAGGAATTAGGCCGTCTAATCCTCACAATCCTCCCAACGGCTAACTACTATGATGGCTGAACACACTTTTCCTGAGGAAACAGCAAAGGCTTAGGAATGGCTTATCCAATCAGGGCAGGTGGCGGGCCAGGGCTCCTCCAGAAGCCGCACTCTCAGCCCTGCTCTCAGGAGCCGCCACGCCGCTCCCCGTGACACTCTGCACACGCTGCGTCTTCCCCTCTCTGTTCTTTGCTCAACAAATTTATCCTGAACGTTCCCTGCACCTGTCGATCAGGTATGTTCATCGTTTCTGAGATGGTCTCGGGCGCCGCCACCTCCCTCCACCCTCCGTGCCTCAGTGTCTCAGATCTCTCTCTCATGCCTGTGTCCCTGAACTGCCGCAGCACAGAAATTCCCTCTTCAGGAATATTGAAACCGCTGTTAGATCCACAAATTGAGTTCTCTGTGTCGTTAATTTGTGGGGTGTTTTGTTTTGGGGGGATTGTTTTGTTTTTGAGACAGGGTCTCACTCTGTCACCCAGGCTGGAGTGTGCAGTGGTGCAATCTTGGCTCAATGCAACCTCTGCCTCCTGAGCTCAAGTGATCCTCCCACCCCCACCTCCCGAGTACCTGGAACTACAGGTGCGTACCACCATGCCTGGCTAATTTTTGTATTTTGTGTAGTGACAGGGTTTTGCCATGTTGCCCAGGCTGGTCTCAAACTCCTGGGCTCAAGCGATCCACCCACTCAGCCTCCCAAAATGCTGACATGCCATGAGCCACCACGCCCAGCCTTTGTTTCATTAATTTGGTTGTTCATTTTCATACGTTCCATTTAGCTCTCTTTCCAATCTCCTTTTTCTTTACTCTGGTTTTCAACCTTGCTTTATGTTCTAGAAACCACAGTAAATATGCATCTTTTCTCCTGCAACTCATTGTTCTAACATCTGAGGTCTGCCGTGGGGATGGTCTTATGGTCCATTGGTTCAGGCTAGCTGGTGGTAAAGACTTCTTAGAAGAAACAAAAATTCTTTCTCTGCTGTCACTCGGTGCCCAGGTTGAAGACAAGCAATGGTCTTCGCAGTCCTCAGGGCAGGCATCAGCTCGCCTTGCGTGAGTGTAGAGCACTTTGGAGCTCCAGACTTACAGGGGGTCCCCAGCTGGGCTCCACCCCTTCTCCCCAAAGCTTCACAAGGCTGTGCCTTCAAGGCAAGAGCCAGCTGCCACATTCCACTTAAGCCTCTCTGGATTCCACCGTCACTGAATTTTAGGCTGGACTGTTTTGCTTTTGGTTTTTTCTCATTACATCATTTTCAGTTTTGTTCCATAGAAGGTCCATAGTATGACCCAGCCTCCCATACTATGAGACACAGATGTAGCATCTTACTACCCTGCATGAAAGAAACACCTTACAAAAATAAGAGCCAGCATCTATTAAACACTTACTGCATGCTGGACTCTGGGCTGAGTCTTTCATGAATCATCATACGTAATCCTCACAGTAACCTTCTGAGCCTCAGTTTGTAGGTAAATAAATTGAGCTCAGGGAGATTATGTGACTTCTCTAAGGTCACAAGCTGTAAGCAACCAGCTGCATTACTTCAGAGGTTCCTGTCCCCAACTACCCTGCTGCCTTGCCTGAGTGATGCTTTATATATGCTATTTTGCAAAGAGAATTGCCTCTTTTAGATAATTGAAAATGTTTCTCCTTTTGTGTTGCATTTTTCTTCTTAAAATACTTTCCAAATGCAAATTTAAGCTAAAATATTACCATACACATGTTAAAACTATGTACTCTGAGATTCTTTTATTTTCATAAGATTGTATCATTGTGAGGAGGAAGAAGAAGAAAGAGGAGGAAGAAGAAGGAGGGGGAGGGAGAGGGAGGAGGAGGAAGAGGAGGTAGGAGAAGGAGGAGGAGGAAGAAGGAGGAAGAAGGTGTACATGAGTGGCACTCCAAATTGAGATTACAGATTTTATCATTTGGGGGAAATTTTTGTTCCATCTGGGATCAAAATATAACCAGTGCATTAGGCTTTTCCATTGCAAACAATTGGAAATCCAACATGAACTAACCATAGATATAGATATAGATATAGATATAGATATAGATATAGATATACACACACATATATATATACATACACATACATATATATACACATATATGTATACACACATGCATATATATACATATATATACACACACACATGCATATATAAAGCCAACAGAAACTAACCATACACACACACACATACACATATATATATACACACACATGCATATATATATATAAAGCCAACACAAACCATACACACACACATGCATATATAAAGCCAACATGAACTAACCATACACACACACACACACATACACATATATATATACACACACATGCATATATATATAAAGCCAACATGAACTCACCATACACACACACACATACACACATATATATACACACACCTGCATATATATATAAAGCCCACATGAAATAACCATACACACATACACATGTATATATATACACGCACATGCATATATATAAAGCCAACATGAAATAACCATGCACACACACACACATATATATATATACACACATACATATATACACACACATACATATATATACACACATGCATATATATATAAAGCCAACATGAAATAACCATACACACACACACACATATATATATACACACATACATATATACACACACATACATATATATACACACATGCATATATATATAAAGCCCACATGAAATAACCATACACACATACACATGTATATATATACACGCACATGCATATATATAAAGCCAACATGAAATAACCATGCACACACACACACATATATATATACACACATACATATATACACACACATACATATATATACACACATGCATATATATATAAAGCCCACATGAAATAACCATACACACATACACATGTATATATATACACGCACATGCATATATATAAAGCCAACATGAAATAACCATGCACACACACACACATATATATATACACACATACATATATACACACACATACATATATATATACACACATGCATATATATATAAAGCCAACACGAAATAACCATATACACACACACACACACATACACATATATATATACACACACACATATATATACACACACATATATACATATATATATACACACATGCATATATATATAAAGTCAACACGAAATAACCATATACACATACATATATACATATATATACACACGCACATGCATATATATAAAGCCAACATGAAATAACCATACACACGCACACACATACATATATATACACACATACATATATATATACACACATGCATATATAAAGCCAACACGAAATAACCATATACACACACACACATACACATATATACACACACATATATATACACACACATGCATATATATATAAAGCCAACATGAAATAACCATGCACACATACATATATACATATATATACACACGCACACACACATATATATACACACATACATATATATATATACACACATGCATATATATATGAAGCCAACACAAAATAACCATATACACACACACACATACACATATATATACACACACATATATATACACACACATACATATATATACACACATGCATATATATATAAAGCCAACATGAAATAACCATGCACACATACATATATACACACACACATGCATATATATAAAGCCAACATGAAATAACCATACACACACACACACACATACATATATACACACACATACATATATATACACACATGCATATATATATAAAGCCAACACGAAATAACCATACACACACACACACATATATATACACACACACGTATATATACACACACATACATATATATATACACACGTGCATATATATATAAAGCCAACACGAAATAACCATACACACACATACATGCGTATATAATATATATGTATAAACCCAGTTCAAAACAGAGGTAACGTGGCTGGATCCAAGAACTCAAAGTTTTGAGCAATCCGCTCTCCCTTTCTCTCTGTTTCCCTCATGCTAGCTTTATTCTCATGCAGGTTCTTCCTGTGTCAGGGCAACTTGAAACCAGAGGACCCAGGACGGCACACCTTCTGTAGGCCAGCCTGGGTCCCATGCCCCACACCCTGCCTGCTGCACGTGATCAGCACCATGCCTCCCGTTGACTGGCCAAGTCTTTATCAAATGACGTCTACCGTTACTAACAAGCAATAATTCCTTAACTTGCTTGATTTGTTAACAAGTAAAAACCACAACCTTGAAAATCTCCAATATAGCTTAGTGGATTCCTTCGAAGCAGAGTGACACACTGAAGAATGTGATTTATGCTTCCAATTGAGAAGTGAAATTGAGAACTCATTCTGTGAGGCGCACAGTGGTGGGTCTGTCTCCTATCCTCTTGCTTCCTCACCTGACACAGCAGAGTGCCACCCACCTTTCTTTAAGCCCCCAGATTGCTACCTGACCTGAAGGGGGCTGACTATGGTTATTATGGGGAGAGAGTGAAGGATTTCTGGAAGCACACCGATGGCAAGACCAATGCCCAGGCTCTCTGTAGAATGAAGGGCCACATCCCTAGAGACCTTTACATTTACAAAGTATCACATGCCCACAATTTCTTAGGGTCCTTACAACAGTGGACCTAGAGAAAAGCACAACAGGTGCTCTTAGATCCATTTGACAGGGGAGGAGAGTTGGCACAAGCAGGTCCACAGAGCTGAAGTGGGGGAGCCAGGCCTAGAACCCACAGCCCCAGCCCTGCACCTGCAATCATTGGGTCCGCCCCTGCTGACGGGCCCACACCCTTTGTGTCCCCTCACTGCCACCACACACACATATGCCCCCAGGCCCTGGTGCCCTAGGCTTCAGACCAGCAGGTGCAGGTGCAGAACTACCCAACGCTGGGATTACCTGGGGGCAGGGGATCTCCCTGTGACCCTGCATGTCCAGCCACACGAGCAGTGGCCTTCATTCATACTCCTTCCCCCATCGTGGTGAGACACAGATAAGAGAAAGTAATTAGGCTGCATGTACAGGTCTAACCAATCAGTGACAGAGACGGGATAAGACCCCAGCCAGGGGCAGGCCAGGGCCTTGGAGGCTGGAACCATTTGTAAAGGGAGCTGTCTCTTCCTTTCATGGCTAAGTGTAAGGACCTGTGAGCCTGGGGCTGTGGTCACTTTTTCCGTCACAGAGAAAGAGCCTCCCTGTGTGTGAGGCCAATGGAAAGAAGAACAGCAAGAGATGGAGGGAAAAGACGTGATGCTGAACTTTGCGACCCCACACACTGAAGCCAGAAAACTCCTTCTGCTTGCCAGTGTTTTGTGTGGAAGCAGGTTTGAATGAGTTTTCTGTCACTCAAAACCCAAGACCCCCCGATAACAGTGTCATCCCCTCCCCAGCCTGTATTAACTCCAAAGGGAGAGCTGTGCTTCCCATGGAGAAATCTGGAGGAGACCCTCTGACCCGGACGCCAGGCCATGGGAGAGCCTGGCCTTATGTGTCTGTGATGTCATGCAGAGGCACACATCACCTTGGGGCATTCTTACCAGAAAGGTTTCAGCTGAGTAGTCACGAAGGGACGAACTGCAGAACTGAAAGATCAGCTGGACGTTGTAGAGACTCACTGTCCACAAGACTCAGGGTCACGAAGAACGGAGGCAGTAGGGATGACACTTCACTCGGGGAAGCCAGCGTTTCATCATAGCCAAAGACAGTTCATAAACCTTGACGGAATTATGGATTTAGCTTTTGAAAACAGCTATCAAGGACATCTGGGGAACCTCTGAGGGCCTCCAAGGATGGAGTGTGCACTACATGGTGCCATTGAAATAAATCTGATATTCTTGGGTTGATAATGGTGTTGAGGTTAGGAAGGCAGATTGTCCTTATTTTAGGGAGACCTGACTAAAGCATTTAAGGGTAAAATTTTGTCTGCAAACAACTGTTCCAGGTGGTTTGACCAAAAAGAAGTGTCTGTATATATTGAAAAGAAGAAATGCCTGGAACGGGGGTGCCAAGGTATTCCATCAGTTAACTTGGCCGAGGGCAGAGAGGCCTCATCACACCGCCCTTTTAACACGAGAGACACGTGAGTTTTTTAGAGGTTAAATAAAAGAACTGCGGCTCTAAGGTCCGGCTGTGTGACCCTGAGCACGTGATCTGTCTTCTCTAGCTTCAACTCTTCCACTACAAAATGGGGATAATAATGGAATCTACCTCAGAAGCTTGTTGGGGAAATTAATTGAGATAAATATATGTAAAATGCCTAACACAGTGCCTGACACATATTAAATGTTTAATACATAATGTTTTAAAAATAAGAAGGAGGAGGGAGGAGGGGAAGGGGGAACAGGAGAAGAAGGAGGAGAAAAAGGAGAGGGAGGACGAGGAGGCAGAAAAGGGGAAGAAGGAGAGGGAGGAGGAGAAGGAGGCAGAAAAGGGACAGAAGGAGAGGGAGGGAAAGGGGGAACAGAATTCGCCTCCCCTTCTCCTCTACAGCCAGTAGCATCTGGCCACCTCAATCCATGGGACATGATTTGATTATGAGAAGGACAAAAAGGAAAGGAGGATGCTCCCGGGAAGGGTGGGCCGGTTTCTTCCAGACAGGACAATTGAGACCAGGGGAAAGGGTTTGTCTCAAAGCTCTCGGGGACTACGTTACAAAGGCCCAACATTTAACAAAGCCTTAAACGAAAGCTGGTTGGTGACCGCCACGCTGACCTCCTAACTCCAAGCTTTCCTGGGAAATACCAGAGGGCAGATTACCATCAGCGGCAGAACCACTGGCTGCTGAGCCTCCATTCCCCACGCCTGACATCCCAGAGAAAGAAAGACGTAAATCATTAACCCTTGTCCTAAGACCACCCGCAAAGCTCAGGGGCCCCCTCCTCCTAGAAGCAGAGAGCACCTGAATGTACATTAAGTCTGCCATTGGCTCCAGAATGTGGAAAGGCAAGCACAGGGAGGACCCCGCCAGCTGTTCCAGCACAGCTTGGTTTTGTTTTCAAAAGGATCTTTTGTCAGCTGTAATTCAACAGTGAGACAGAGTCGGCTGGTTCAAGTCCCAAGTTTCTTACAGCAGTCAGGAGCCCTGAACCGGGGCCCTGCCCAGCCACCTCTGACTTGGGGTTGTGAAGCCTTGAATCGCGCTTGCTGTCGTGGGGCTGGGCCCTCCCCCAACAGACGGGTCTGCACCTGTTCTGCAGACATCATCAGATGCCGAAGTCTATAATTACATTTGTATCTGCGTCTACACCTGTACAGTGTCTGCAAAGAAATGCCTGGAGACAAGAAAAGATGCTGGCCGTCCAACCCTACAGACACGCAGAAACGTCTGAGGTAGAAGGTCCCCTTTAAAACAACCATGTTTACATGTTTCAAAATCATTCCTTGCTGTGGAGCCACTGATAAAAAAGCTATCTCACATGGAATCGTTCATGACGAGCTCATCCTCCTTGCTTCCTTTCCAAGTGGCCCAGAGAGGCCACATCAGAGGACAGAAGAGGGCTCCTGTTCTAGGCAGCGCCGCTTCCTCTTGGAACTCAGCGGCCTGAGGCATGATGCTTAGGACGGCTGCTACCATTTTTGACATAAGGAGTGTCAGGATGGCATTGATACCAACTCAGAGCCTGGCATCTCTGAGCCCCTGAGCCAATGTCAGCATCTGCCCCCCTCCAGACCCTTTCTTATGCAAGATGAGCAAAGCTCTGTTGTGTCAATCCCCTGTGGTCGCTATGGTTCCTTGCTGCGGAAGGCATTGCTGACTGACTCCAAGGATTCGTGTAAACCTGCAACATGTGTATTTTCCGATCTAAGCATTTTTAGCTGTGGTGTTGATTGCTTAGTTTAAAATATTCCACTGGCATCAGAAAGAAAACAGCCCTGCTTCTGTGTACGCACTGGCTGCTTGTCAGAGGCAAAGCCCGTTTGCAGCCTTGAGAAAGACCAGCTAAAGGAGGGAAGTGGAGGTTCATGACACTCTCTTTGTCACCCACGTCACGACAGAGCCACCTGCAGCAGCCCATGGTGCACTGAAATGGAGAAACATGTCAGGCCATGCCAAGAGAAGCACTGTGAGGCAGCAGGCAGGGACCCATCGACGCCCGGAGGTCCCAGCCTGGGGGGCGCAGAAACACCCAGCCCAGCCATGAGGGGCTTATGAACCTACATCGCAAAAAGGATGAGAAAAGCCAGCGGGAGCTACCTCACCCCACAGAGACCTCCACAAGGAAGGAAGGCTGAAAGGCACTAAGGAGTCAGGGTCAGTGAAAGGCACTAAGAAGGGGGCTGGCCCCAGACCTACGTGGCTGCAGCAGGGTGACCAGCTGCCCCAGTTCACCAGGGACTGAGGGGTTCCCAGGAGGTTAAAAGTTCCCAGGTGCACTTTAAAAATGGGAATGTCTTGATTGCGGAGCCTCGAAAAGGAGTTATGTGAATACATGAGATGCACCTGAGACAGAGCGCCCCCCCCCCCACCACCACCACTCACACCACTGCCATGGGGAAAATAAGCAGCTGAGCAGGCCTGGCCCATGGTTTGGGGGACTCAGGCTGAGTGGCCTTCAGCCACTCATGGGGTCTAAGCAAACAGAAGGCAATGTTTGCGAATTGCGAACAGAAGGCAAAGTCTGTGAATGAATGACTCCAACTGGGTAATTACTTCTTAGTATGTGACACTTCTGTTTCTAATATGATTATCTTCCGGTGACCGAAGCATAAATTCTGTCAACTGACCAACCCTGGGGAGTCCACCCCCTCCCACTGCAAGGCCCCGTGGGGCAGAGGAAACACGTTTGAAACCATGAATCAAAAAAGAAAAAATAACACCCATCTTGTACTAGTACCTTTCTCCCCAGCGCCAAAGAAGACGCGCCCGCAGGATGTACCACGGAGAAGCCATGTGGCGCTGAGACAGCAAAACCTGTCCTGCGGACCGGGCCCTAGGCCATGGTTTACAGCAGCCATTTCATTGTATGCTCCTGATAGTCCTGAGAAGTGGATGCTTGTACCACTCCTCATTTTACAGAGGAAGACCCAAGGTCACACAACCAGTAAATAGGGGCTCCTTCAGAGGTCATCCTTTTAAACACACGCTCTGCTGCTCTGCTGCTCCAGAGACAGAGATCTAGCTGGGTCCTGATGCTGCCTCTTAATAGCAGTGTGACCTGGGACAAGAAACTCTCCAAACCTCAGTGTCCCCATATGCAAAGTGGGGCTGAAGGTGGGGCTGAGCTCATCAGGTTGTATGGAAAGTCTCATCCGCCACAAGCTCTCCATGAACGCCATGGACAAGGAAGAAGAGCACCCAGGGGTGCAGCGCAGAGGGGGCGTGAGCAGGCTGCACTGCCAGGCTTAGGAGGAGCCGCAGGCACAGGCTGAAGGCTGAGCAGATCAGCCCAGCAGTTCTTAACCCTGAGTGTACATCAGAGTCACCTGGGGAGTCATGCCCTGAACCAGCTAGATCTGAATGAACATCTGGGAGCGGGACCCAGACATCAGTATTTCCACAATCCCCAGATAACTCCAGCATGCAGCCAGGAAGGAAAGCCGTCGGCCTAGCCCTTCACTAGAGGACATGCCAACTTGGAGGGGCACTGGCATCACCTGGGAGCTCGTTAGAAATGTAGAATCTCAGGCCCCATTCCAGATTTACTGAATCGGAATCTGCATTTAACAAGATCCCTGGGCGATTGGCACACACACTAAAGTCTCAGCTTCCCTGGGCCAGCCTTTCAGTCATACAGATAAGGAAAATAAGCAAAATGCCAGGCAGGCTTTGAACCTGATTAAAATCCAAACTGCAGGTTGGAGGGGAAATAAGCGTTGGTTATTTACAATGATCGCTCATGGGTAACCTTATCTCCTGGTGAACCCAAAGGGCAGCGGGGGTAAGTCTCCCTGCGGTTAAACGTCAATGAATGAATCTGTGATTGCAGACATTCAGGAAGTCGGGGATTCTGCCGGCCGCCCGGTGTTTGCACATCCGCCACCGCCTCAGCCAGAAGACGGCATTACCTGGTGTCAACAGTACACAAGCTGGCCCCGGCCTGGGATTAGCAGAAAAGTATCAGCCCGTGCGAGGCTTTGGAATTAACACAAGGAAATAATTCCCAAAGGGCCTCTGCTAATCCTGAATGAGCAGATCTCCATCCCTGGGCAAACAGGGCCACTGAGGCAGGCTCTGAGGAGAGCAGGTGGTAGCCGGCTCCCCAGCGAGAACGTGAGTTTGCTTCTGTGGATAAAGCGAAAGCCTAAATAACACCGGAAGAGACATGTCACACGTTATGGAGTTTAAGAGCAGCAGTTATCAAACTGAGGTGCCGAATAGGGTCAGGGGAGGGCTTGTGAAAACATGGATTTCTGGGTTCCGCCCCCAGAGTTTCTGACTTCACAAATCTGTCCCAGAGTCAACCGCTGCAGCCAGGGGTCAGGGATGTGCTGATCGGCCAGCCTTAGGTCACAGCTCCGACCTTGACAAGGCCTGTCACGTTCCACCTGAAGAGGTGGCCACCTGCGGCACACTACAGCCCAGCCATAAGGGCTTTCTTGGGAGAAAACGGACATTTCTAGAACCTGAAGAAATAACATAAACAAACTTCTTATCAATATTTTCTATCTCTGATAATCCCCGTGGGTCCATCCTTATTTGATGAAAGTCAGCTAAAGAGCAAATACTGCATCTTCCATGGAAACAATTCCGACACGTGGTTCAAATATGAGGTCTGTTTTAAAGAGCAACGCGGCCTGATTCATTATCCACCACTATCTCAGAATGGCTCGCTCTTTTGGGCCATGGATGCCGTGACAATGTAATCAATGCATGGTTCCGCTCCCTGGAAAATGGACTTTAACACAGACCTGTACCTGCAATTTCAGGGAACCCACAGACCCCCGGACCCCTGAACCTATCTCGGAATTTCCTAAGTAAGCCTAAAACGGAATTGGCTGGCTCTGCTCCCAGCTTCCATTCACACTCCTGACAGCCCCACTCTTTTTCCCGCCAGGGTCTGCTCACTGGACCCAAGGTTGGAGCATGTGGTCTAGGGCTGGGCCAATCAGTGCAGCCCATGTCCCTGGCTGCCCCCATGGGCTCAGGGACAAGCACGTGACCCT
This sequence comes from Callithrix jacchus, assembly GCF_049354715.1. Taxonomy (NCBI): domain Eukaryota; kingdom Metazoa; phylum Chordata; class Mammalia; order Primates; family Cebidae; genus Callithrix; species Callithrix jacchus. The sequence continues at coordinate 80,163,919 of NC_133518.1, forward strand.
TGTTCCATTCAGGACCAATAAGCCTCAGTGAAAATCAAACTAAGGCCCTTTACCTTTTATTAATATCAATCAAGAAGTCACAAAACCTAGAAGCTAGCAGTTGCCATCTTGGGACCACAGAGGGGAGTCTCTGTGAAAACGGATTCAACACAAGGTAAGCAGGGGCCGGAAATGAAGAGAGAAAGTCTAGAGTCCAGCCAGATCTACCCCTGGACGGTTTAGCAAATGGAACCTGTGAGCCCAAACCAGCCCGAGTCCCTTGCAACAGAAACCACCCTGATAGGTAGTTTTAATGCATTCGTTTGCTGGATGTTTTGATAGTTCCGCACAGGGCTGCCAATTAAACACGTGGTGTTGCTGTAAAAGTCTTCTTTATGACCTGAAATTAGCCTTCCGCTTCCAGCAAATCCCTTCATTCCTATGGCTAACCCTCAAACTGCATTATAAATAGGTCCCTTTCAATACAACCTTCCTTCACCCGCACGTGCCAGTTACCTTTATTATGCGCCACAGGATTGCACATCGTGATGCCATGGTGTCACACTGCAGTAAGTGAGTCATATCATTCTGATCAAAGTAGCGTAGCCCGGGGTTTAACTCTCAGAAGTTACTTAACAATGCAAGTATTCTGAGATCAAACAATTCAATGTTATCATTGGGATTCAAAATGCAATTTTAGGCCTCAGGGATACACATGTCATTTTTTCAGACTACAGATTATTGATTTCTGGGAAGCCAGAGAAGGAAGAAGCTCCTGCCAGATCCCAGGATTAGGGGGATTCCCTCCAGCCCCAGGAAAAGCACTGTGCCACACAGTGGCTTGTGGTCTCTGTAGCGAGGCAGACCTGAAATAAAATCCAGTCTCCTCCACTTATTAATTCATGCCACCTCCAGGTCTCCATTTCCCCATTTAGAAAAAAAATGAGTGCTAGCCTGGCCAATATGGTGAGGCTGAGGTGGGAGAACTGCCACCTCAGGAAGCGAAGGTTGCAGCGAGCCAAGATTGTGCCAGCGCACTCCAGCCTGGACAGGGTGAGACCCTGTCTCAAAAAAAAAAAAAAAATAGAAAAGAAAAATGGGCTCACTAGCACCTCTCCTACAAAGGTTTTAAGAGAATTTGAGAGCCCCATGCTCCATCCTCCTGCCGAGATCGGACTCAGCTCTTTGTCATTCACAAACACAACTCCCAAAGTCCTGGGGAATCGACTTCTTGCTTTGAATGTTCGCACAGGAAAAGACGAGAACATGCGTCGTGCTTACCGTGTACACGCTGTTACTCAGGTAACTAAAACGTTGAGGGGAAGTTTCCCTTTATAGAAGAACGTTTGCACATAAATGAAGAAGCAGTGATGGAATGAGAACATCACCAGTTTGCAATTCCTAATGAACAAGTGGATTTGGTCACTGAGCACCGGCGGCTGCTCACATCCCCAAAATGTGTCCAGAGAGTGCTGGACAGCGCGTGCCTCTGATGGAAGCACGCCCACGAGTGGTCCGAAACCACTGAACCAGAATCTGGTCAAGCCTCTATCAAACCACCAATTTTCAAAAGCAATGCAGGGGCAGAGGAACTTGTTTTATTTCACCATGGAGATGCAACCAGCAACATCCAGACCATGGAGGATTCAATAGTGAACAGCCTAATTTCTTCAACATGTGAATTTTTTTAAAAAAGAGAGAAAAAGAGATCGAGCGGCACGGCTTACAATAGCGAAGACTCGGAACCAACCCAAGTGCCCATCAGTGATAAAGAAGATGTGGCACATAGACATCGTGGAATACTATGCAGCCAGAAAAAGGATGAGTTCGTGTCCTTTGCAGGGACATGGATGAAGCTGCAAACCATCATTCTCAGCAAACTAACACAGGAACAGAAAACCAAACACCGCATGTTCTCAGTCATACGTGGGTGTTGAACGAGAACACATGGACACAGGGAGGGGAGCACCACACACCAGGGTCTGTTGGGGGGTCGGGGAGCTCAGGGAGGGATAGTGAGGGGTGAGAAGGTTGGGGAGGGATAGCATTAGGAGAAATACCTAATGTAGGTGAAGGGGTGATGGAGGCAGCAAACCACCATGGCATGTGTACACCTGTGTAACAATCCTTCACAATCTGCCCATGTCCCCCAGAACTGAAAGTATAATAAAAGAGAATTAAAAAGAGAGAGCCTGAACGGGAACATTTAAAATCTCATATTAAATTTTAAGGACTTGATATAAAAGTAGGACATCAACTGATCACAATGTATGGACCTTATCTGGATCTTAATTGAAATGAACCAACTATAAAATGCATTTGAGGTGATTTGAGGAACGTGAGTCCTGACTGTATATAATAAAGGTTTATTAAACTTAAATGAAGTAGCGGCTGGTGAGTTGCGATGCCTCACGCCTGTCACCCCAGCACTGTGGGAGGCTGAGGAAGGAGGAGACTTAAGGTCAGGAGTTTGAGACCAGCCTGGCCAACATGGTGAAACCCCGTCTCTACTAAAAATACAAAAATTAGCTGGACATGGTGGTGCACACACAGGCACGTGGTGGTGCGCACCTGTGATACCAGATATTCAGAAGGCTGAGATGGGAGAATCACTTGAATCCAGGAGGCGGAGGTTGCAGTGAGCTGAGTGGTGCCCTTGCCCTCCAGCTTGAGTGACAGAGTAAGACTTCGTCTCAATCAATAAATAAATAAATTGCAGTGATGGTATTGTGTTTACGTTTTTAAGGAGAAATAATTATCCTTTTAGATACACACTGAAACGTTTATGAATGAAATTAAACACTCTTCTGGGAGGGCATTGGGGGAGCACATTGATATGAACTATCACGGAGCATGGTCAGTGTGTAATACATGTGGGTATACAGTTTTTTTCTCCACATTTTGTATGTGTTTGAAATGCTACCTAATCAAAAGTTGAAAAAACTCCCAAGCACTGGTGAGTAAAGTAGTTTCCACTGAAGATTTGGGAACAGGATCAGGAGCCGGGTTTGAAAGCCAAATGTATTCAAATGCTCCCGCCGGACCTCCTGACCTCCCCCAGCAGTGCAGGGTACTCCACTCCCTCAGCTTCCTGTCCCATTCAGCAAAACCAGAGTCCTCCATGGAGCCCAGTCGAAGCCCACTAGAGCGCCTCAGGCTTGCCCTCTGCAGCCTCCATTCCTGCCGCAGTGTCGAAGGGCTGGTCACAGTGGATATTCAATAAGTACCCACTCTTCTTCCAGGCAGCAACACCCATCTAGGTTTCATGACTCGGCCATGAGCACGTGGGTTGAGGCTGCTTAGACCTTAAAAGAGACAACAGTGGAATTACCAGGAGTGTGAAACCACCCAGCTCTTCTGGGTCTAGTCCTATGGCTGCAGAATCATTTGGGAGCTTTTCACAAACAAATATTCCAGTGCATGAGCTCAAGTGCATGTATACACACACACACACACACACACACACACACACACACGCCCCACCCTAATGACTTAGTATTGCTGAGGGAGGGCAGGCTTTCCCGTATTGTCTCAAAGTCCCTCCAGGTTCAGCCAGCCTAGTCTGAGCCCAGGGCTTGGAAACTATTGGCAGGGCCTATAAAATGTAGCAATACATATGGGGAGAGAGAGAAGAGAAATGACCAATTATCTATTACTCAGAATCTACAAGGGATAGATCTAAATCAGGGCCCAGAAAATGAATTCACTGAATGATCAATTTCCCCCAAACTGTAGAGCAAAGTATTTACATGGGATCTAGGACACACAGTGGCGCCCGTCTGCCTGCCTGCCTGCCTGCAGGGAACAGGAGCAAGAGTGGAAATGTCTGTTCCCTGCCATCTGCCCATCAGTCCTGCCCACAGTGCCCCTGCTACACTCCTCCCTGCAGAATGGTTTGCTCTTCCTGACCCTGTCCAGCTTGCACCGAGCTCCAGACCACAAACATCAACTGGAGAATGCGGAGTGCTGCAGCCACGTCGCTTCTTCCTGTCTTCAGATTGAGGGGGTTGAGAAGGAGGAGCAGGGTTCACTTCTCCACTCCTCCTGTCTTGTGAAGACCTCCCCCACCGCTGGGCTCCCCGGCTCCCACTTCTGTGTGGCATCAGCCTGGAGGTATTGCAATTAATTGTGAGCTTTTAGGGGCCCAGACAGTGGCTCAGCCTTCTTTGTGGCCCCCAGCAGGCACACAAGGATTGCATGTTGAATACATGAGTGGGTGCTTGCTGAACACACGGGGTGGAAATGAGTGTGTCATTCACAGTCCTTGCTGAGCAGCCCTGCACTATACACTGTGTGGCTTCCCCTGGAGAAGGGAAAGCGCTTCTAGCTTGAGCAGCAGGAAGTCTTGCTGTTTTGCTAGGAGAGGTCCGGGAGAGATAAGACATATTCACAAACTTTTCTTCCAAAAATCCGTGGCAGCCTCAAAGACAACACTAGAGCACAGGGACATCATGGTGTGGTGTGTCTTCTTCTGCTGTGGGCAGGTGTGATTGCCGGGGATTTAATGGCTCTTACAGATGAATAAGAATGTAGGGAAGTGAAAAGGACGCCATGTGGAGAGAGAAACAGGCATCCAGCCCCAAGGGAAAGAGCGAAGGCGAGGAAAGCTTGTTTAACAAGACAGACATCAAACCTAGTGGGGGAGGCGGGGGGCAGGCGGAAATCACAGTAACTCTGGGTTTTCTCAAGAAACTGGTGTGGCAATTAAAACAAGTAGGAATGGGCTGAAATAACAGCCTTGACAGCCAGAACTAAAGCAGAAATGGGGTGGAGGATGGGGAGAGGGAAAAAGGAAAGGATCCATCTGAGACACAAAAGATGAAATAAAATGTATTTGGCCCCAGAGAGGAGCACGACAGACATTTTCCAATCGGTTGGGAGGATTCTGAATTTGACAAGATGGGGGACAAGAAGAGGGTGGTTTTTCAGGCTTTCTCCACCATCTCAAAGGGCTAGAGGGCAGTCGCCCAAGAGGATTCTGAGCAGAGCCTGAGTCCATAGAGCAAGCAGGGCGAGGTCTTCCCAGCAGACCCCACTGTTCTCCTGGGCTGGCTCCGGCAGAGGCTGCTCTCACCGCCGCCCTCCGCAGAGCATTTCTCCACCTCACTGTGTCTGACGCAGTTCTCTCCTCTGAAATCTGTAATCTTGCCATTCCTTTTCCAGCCTCTGTTCACTCTCCTCTGTAATGGATCATAGGATGAAAGAACGTAGCACTTTTTGGGGGGAGGGAGCCTTACAATTCATCTTTAGGTAGACACAAATCCCCTAGGGACAGATGCTAAGTCACAGGTCTGAAGTGGGACCTGAGTGTCTGCATTTGTCTCAGGCTCCGCAGACCAGGCTTAGAGAGCAAGACCCCTTGACCCAGCTGTCCACGATAGTCGACCAGCCAAATTAGACAAAAATGAAGATTCAGCACTTCGGCCACACCAGCCACACTTCAGGTGTCCAGTGGCCACCACATGGGACAGAACAGAATATCGTCACCATCACAGAAAGCTCTGCCGAGCAGCACAGATAGACCAAGGGCCCCTCTCCCACATTTAGATGTTGCATCCTAACTCCCAAAGTGATGATATTAAAAGGTGGGGCTCTGGGAGGGTGGAGCCTCTGTGAATGGAATTAGTGCCCTTATGGAAAGAGCCTTCGAGGACACTCTGCCCTCTTTTCGCCAAGTGAGAACACAATGAGAAGCCGCCAGTCTGCAACTGGGAAGAGTCACCGCGGAACCGACCACGTGGCCCCCGATCTCGGACTTGCAACGCCCAGAACCGTGAGGAATACCTTTCTGTCAGTTATTAGCCACCCCGTCTACGGCACTTTGTCACAGCAGCGCAAACGAACAAAGACACCCCCTCAGAAGGACCCGTCCTTTGCATCGTTGGGCAGGGATCCCCAAAGTTTCTGCCTGAGGGACCTGGCAGCTTCCACTTCCACAATGTTACCGCCTGGCTCAGCTTTCTGACCTGCTCGTTTTCTGTCTTTTCTGTTCACAACCAGTCAGCCCCGTTTTGAAGATGTAAAGGGGTTGATGATGCAATACATGATTTAATTTTAAGTAGCCACTAGCTTCAGATAAACCTCTTGTGTCTCAGAGACATGAACAGGCTCCTGCACAGAGGGCTCATGCACAGAGGGCTCCTTCACAGAGGGCTCCTGCACAGAGGGCTCCTTCACAGAGGGCTCCTTCACAGAGGGCTCCTGCACAGAGGGCTCATGCACAGAGGGCTCCTGCACAGAGGGCTCATGCACAGAGGGCTCCTTCACAGAGGGCTCATGCACAGAGGGCTCCTGCACAGAGGGCTCATGCACAGAGGGCTCCTTCACAGAGGGCTCATGCACAGAGGGCTCCTGCAAAGAGGGCTCCTTCACAGAGGGCTCATGCACAGAGGGCTCCTGCACAGAGGGCTCCTTCACAGAGGGCTCATGCACAGAGGGCTCATGCACAGAGGGCTCCTGCACAGAGGGCTCATGCACAGAGGGCTCCTTCACAGAGGGCTCATGCACAGAGGGCTCCTTAACAGAGGGCTCCTGCACAGAGGGCTCATGCACAGAGGGCTCCTGCACAGAGGGCTCCTTCACAAAGGGCTCCTGCACAGAGGGCTCCTTCACAGAGGGCTCCTGCACAGAGGGCTCATGCACAGAGGGCTCCTGCACGGAGGGCTCCTGCACAGAGGGCTCATGCACAGAGGGCTCCTGCACAGAGGGCTCCTGCACAGAGGGCTCCTTCACAAAGGGCTCATGCACAGAGGGCTCCTGCACAGAGGGCTCCTTCACAGAGGGCTCCTGCACAGAGGGCTCCTGCACAGAGGGCTCCTTCACAGAGGGCTCATGCACAGAGGGCTCCTGCACAGAGGGCTCCTGCACAGAGGGCTCATGCACAGAGGGCTCCTACACAGAGGGCTCCTTCACAGAGGGCTCATGCACAGAGGGCTCCTTCACAGAGGGCTCATGCACAGAGGGCTCCTTAACAGAGGGCTCCTGCACAGAGGGCTCATGCACAGAGGGCTCCTGCACAGAGGGCTCTTGCACAGAGGGCTCCTTCACAAAGGGCTCCTTCACAGAGGGCTCATGAACAGAGGGCTCCTTAACAGAGGGCTCATGCACAGAGGGCTCCTTAACAGAGGGCTCCTGCACAGAGGGCTCCTTCACAAAGGGCTCCTTCACAGAGGGCTCATGCACAGAGGGCTCCTTCACAGAGGGCTCATGCACAGAGGGCTCCTTCACAGAGGGCTCTTGCACAGAGGGCTCCTGCACAGAGGGCTCATGCACAGAGGGCTCCTTCACAGAGGGCTCCTTCACAGAGGGCTCCTTCACAGAGGGCTCATGCACAGAGGGCTCCTTCACAGAGGGCTCATGCACAGAGGGCTCCTTCACAGAGGGCTCTTGTACAGAGGGCTCCTGCACAGAGGGCTCATGCACAGAGGGCTCCTTAACAGAGGGCTCCTTCACAGAGGGCTCCTTCACAGAGGGCTCATGCACAGAGGGCTCCTTCACAGAGGGCTCATGCACAGAGGGCTCCTTCACAGAGGGCTCCTGCACAGAGGGCTCATGCACAGAGGGCTCCTTCACAGAGGGCTCATGCACAGAGGGCTCCTTCACAGAGGGCTCATGCACAGAGGGCTCCTTCACAGAGGGCTCATGCACAGAGGGCTCCTGCACAGAGGGCTCATGCACAGAGGGCTCCTTCACAGAGGGCTCATGCACAGAGGGCTCCTTCACAGAGGGCTCATGCACAGAGGGCTCCTTCACAGAGGGCTCATGCACAGAGGGCTCATGCACAGAGGGCTCCTGCACAGAGGGCTCCTGCACAGAGGGCTCCTTCACAGAGGGCTCATGCACAGAGGGCTCATGCACAGAGGGCTCCTGCACAGAGGGCTCCTTCACAGAGGGCTCATGCACAGAGGGCTCATGCACAGAGGGCTCCTTCACAGAGGGCTCATGCACAGAGGGCTCCTTAACAGAGGGCTCCTTCACAGAGGGCTCCTTCACAGAGGGCTCATGCACAGAGGGCTCCTGCACAGAGGGCTCATGCACATAGGGCTCCTGCACAGAGGGCTCCTTCACAGAGGGCTCCTTCACAGAGGGCTCATGCACAGAGGGCTCCTGCACAGAGGGCTCCTTCACAGAGGGCTCCTTCACAGAGTGCTCCTGCACAGAGGGCTCCTTCACAGAGGGCTCCTTCACAGAGTGCTCCTGCACAGAGGGCTCCTTCACAGAGGGCTCATACACAGAGGGCTCATACACAGAGGGCTCCTTCACAGAGGGCTCCTTCACAGAGGGCTCCTGCACAGAGGGCTCCTTCACAGAGGGCTCCTGCACAGAGGGCTCCTTCACAGAGGGCTTCTGCACAGAGGGCTCCTTCACAGAGGGCTCCTGCACAGAGGGCTCCTTCACAGAGGGCTCCTTCACAGAGGGCTCCTTCACAGAGTGCTCCTGCACAGAGGGCTCCTTCACAGAGGGCTCATACACAGAGTGCTCCTGCACAGAGGGCTCCTTCACAGAGGGCTCATACACAGAGGGCTCATACACAGAGGGCTCCTTCACAGAGGGCTCCTTCACAGAGGGCTCCTGCACAGAGGGCTCCTTCACAGAGGGCTCCTGCACAGAGGGCTCCTTCACAGAGGGCTTCTGCACAGAGGGCTCCTTCACAGAGGGCTCCTGCACAGAGGGCTCCTTCACAGAGGGCTCCTTCACAGAGGGCTCCTTCACAGAGTGCTCCTGCACAGAGGGCTCCTTCACAGAGGGCTCATACACAGAGGGCTCCTTCACAGAGGGCTCCTTCACAGAGGGCTCATGCACAGAGGGCTCATGCACATAGGGCTCCTGCACAGAGGGCTCCTTCACAGAGGGCTCCTTCACAGAGGGCTCATGCACAGAGGGCTCCTGCACAGAGGGCTCCTGCACAGAGGGCTCCTTCACAGAGGGCTCCTGCACAGAGGGCTCCTGCACAGAGGGCTCCTGCACAGAGGGCTCCTTCACAGAGGGCTCCTTCACAGAGTGCTCCTGCACAGAGGGCTCCTTCACAGAGGGCTCATACACAGAGGGCTCATACACAGAGGGCTCCTTCACAGAGGGCTCCTTCACAGAGGGCTCCTGCACAGAGGGCTCCTTCACAGAGGGCTCCTGCACAGAGGGCTCATGCACAGAGGGCTCCTGCACAGAGGGCTCATGCACAGAGGGCTCCTGCACAGAGGGCTCCTTCACAGAGGGCTCCTTCACAGAGGGCTCCTGCACAGAGGGCTCCTTCACAGAGGGCTCCTGCACAGAGGGCTCCTTCACAGAGGGCTCCTGCACAGAGGGCTCCTTCACAGAGGGCTCCTGCACAGAGGGCTCCTTCACAGAGGGCTCCTGCACAGAGGGCTCCTTCACAGAGGGCTCCTGCACAGAGGGCTCCTTCACAGAGGGCTCATGCACAGAGGGCTCCTTCACAGAGGGCTCCTGCACAGAGGGCTCCTTCACAGAGGGCTCCTGCACAGAGGGCTCATGCACAGAGGGCTCCTGCACAGAGGGCTCATGCACAGAGGGCTCCTGCACAGAGGGCTCCTTCACAGAGGGCTCCTTCACAGAGGGCTCCTGCACAGAGGGCTCCTTCACAGAGGGCTCCTGCACAGAGGGCTCCTTCACAGAGGGCTCCTGCACAGAGGGCTCCTTCACAGAGGGCTCCTGCACAGAGGGCTCCTTCACAGAGGGCTCCTGCACAGAGGGCTCCTTCACAGAGGGCTCCTGCACAGAGGGCTCCTTCACAGAGGGCTCCTGCACAGAGGGCTCCTTCACAGAGGGCTCCTGCACAGAGGGCTCATGCACAGAGGGCTCCTGCACAGAGGGCTCCTTCACAGAGGGCTCATACACAGAGGGCTCATACACAGAGGGCTCCTTCACAGAGGGCTCCTTCACAGAGGGCTCATGCACAGAGGGCTCCTTCACAGAGGGCTCCTGCACAGAGGGCTCCTGCACAGAGGGCTCCTTCAAAGAGGGCTCCTTCACAGAGGGCTCCTGCACAGAGGGCTCCTTCACAGAGGGCTCCTGCACAGAGGCCTCATGCACAGAGGGCTCCTTCACAGAGGGCTCCTGCACAGAGAGCTCATGCACAGAGGGCTCCTTCACAGAGGGCTCATGCACAGAGGGCTCCTTCACAGAGGGCTCCTGCACAGAGGGCTCATGCACAGAGGGCTCCTGCACAGAGGGCTCATGCACAGAGGGCTCCTGCACAGAGGGCTCCTTCACAGAGGGCTCCTGCACAGAGGGCTCCTTCACAGAGGGCTCCTGCACAGAGGGCTCCTTCACAGAGGGCTCCTGCACAGAGGGCTCCTTCACAGAGGGCTCCTGCACAGAGGGCTCCTTCACAGAGGGCTCCTGCACAGAGGGCTCCTTCACAGAGGGCTCCTGCACAGAGGGCTCTTGCACAGAGGGCTCCTGCACAGAGGGCTCATGCACAGAGGGCTCCTTAACAGAGGGCTCCTTCACAGAGGGCTCCTGCACAGAGGGCTCATGCACAGAGGGCTCCTTAACAGAGGGCTCCTTCACAGAGGGCTCCTGCACAGAGGGCTCATGCACAGAGGGCTCCTTAACAGAGGGCTCCTTCACAGAGGGCTCCTTCACAGAGAGCTCCTGCACAGAGGGCTCCTTAACAGAGGGCTCCTTCACAGAGGGCTCCTGCACAGAGGGCTCATGCACAGAGGGCTCCTTCACAGAGGGCTCATGCACAGAGGGCTCATGCACAGAGGGCTCCTGCACAGAGGGCTCATGCACAGAGGGCTCCTTCACAGAGGGCTCCTGCACAGAGGGCTCCTTCACAGAGGGCTCATGCACAGAGGGCTCATGCACAGAGGGCTCCTGCACAGAGGGCTCATGCACAGAGGGCTCCTTAACAGAGGGCTCCTTCACAGAGGGCTCCTTCACAGAGGGCTCATGCACAGAGGGCTCCTTCACAGAGGGCTCCTGCACAGAGGGCTCCTGCACAGAGGGCTCCTGCACAGAGGGCTCCTTCACAGAGGGCTCCTGCACAGAGGGCTCCTGCACAGAGGGCTCATGCACAGAGGGCTCCTGCACAGAGGGCTCCTGCACAGAGGGCTCATGCACAGAGGGCTCCTGCACAGAGGGCTCCTTCACAGAGGGCTCCTGCACAGAGGGCTCCTGCACAGAGGGCTCCTGCACAGAGAGCTCATGCACAGAGGGCTCCTTCACAGAGGGCTCCTTCACAGAGGGCTCCTGCACAGAGGGCTCATGCACAGAGGGCTCCTTCACAGAGGGCTCCTTCACAGAGGGCTCATGCACAGAGGGCTCATGCACAGAGGGCTCATGCACAGAGGGCTCATGCACAGCCTAAGGCAGTTGTGTTCCAAGCCTCCTCATCCCTCTCCTACTTGATTCAGGGCTCTAGGAAAACCAAGAAATAAGGAGTTCTTGTCTTGTGGTCCTCTCTAGAACATAAAAACAATCCCCAGCTTGCACAGGACACTTGATGGTTTACAGACAAATAGAGATTCGCCTGCAGGCCGCTTGTTAGGGGGTGCTCTTGGGATCCACTCCTGTGGAGGGGAGGGGGCGGAAGCAGGAGTGAGCAGACGGGGAAACTGGGCTGCATTCTCAAAGAAGACCTCAGCCAACCCCACAGGCAACTCTGGAGCAGAGACAGACGTGGGGAAGGAGCAGGCATGAGGGGCTTCCCTCTTTCTGAAAGGTGCAGAGAAGATCACCAGTCTTGTTATGTCAGAATAACAGCTCATATGGTTCTTATGGAACTTACGGAATTCACATGTTGGAGGCATGAATCACAGTTCACAAATGTAGGTGGCAAGAAATGTAACTTTCTTCACCATTTTATGGCTCACTATGATTTGTATAAGTCCTGTGGTAGATGCTGGAATGTGCTTCCAGATCTCCCTTTAAGAATAAAAACCTTTTTCCCTGTCTCCTGGGAGTGCTACTGGCGTCAGCCCTCAGCTGTCAGCCCCTTTCTGGGGATTGGTTGAGCTGAAGGGAACCTCCTCACTTAAGGTCATGCTCCCTTTCCCTGTGGCTGCAACCAAGTCCTGAGCAAGGAAGGGGTGTTGTCGTCCTCCAGTTCAGGACAACTCCGAAGGTCCATCCCAGCTCCAGAGCTGCCCGTGGGGTTGGCTGAGGTCTCCGTTGAGAATGCACTGCAGCCCAGCTTCTCCCTCTGCTTGGTCCTGCTTCTGTCTCCTTCCCACGACAGGAATCAATCCCAAGAGCACATCCAAACAAACATCCTGAAAGCTAATCTCTATCTCAGAATCTGCTGCCCAGGAAACCCAACCTGCAGAAGGTTCCGTTCTGCTCTCCTGGGCTCTGCCAATTTCCCAGGCCTTTCATAAACCTGAGGCATCAAACTGAGGCTGTGCTGGTGGGAGGGGAGGGGAGGAATGATGCAGTTTCTCACTGTCATCCACCTGCAAGGGCGTGGCTGAGATGCCAGCCTACCAGCCGATGCTCTCGGCCAGCCTTTTGAGACCAAGTCTTCATGTGTGTCTTCCACAGTCCTGGACATATGGGAGCAACTCCTCTGTTCCCACACCATGCTGAGGCTCAAAGGACTCTGTCTAAAGCCCTGTTTTTCTGTGCACATCGCACAGCCATCTCTTCTCAGAGTCTATTTCCCCAGGAACAACTCCAGAAGTGGCACCCATCTGCTCTTATACCTTACAAGCCGATTCAGGGAGTCCTGTGTTCCTTCTCCTCACCAGGGCTTGGTCTAGGGAAGGGGGAAGGGAAGAGAGCTTCTACTCCTTGCGGTAGATTATCATGGCTACAACCCTCTTTATAAACACATTTTGTTGTGCATACCTGAGCTGTACAACATGATGTTATTAGATACGTAGGTAGTACAATGGTTGTTATACTGGAAGAAATTAACACACGCATCATCTCACATACCCATCCTCCCCTGTGGCGAGAGCAGCTATTACCTACGTTTTTTTACATTCCTCCTCCCAAGAGGTATGATTTATGTCTCTTCCTCTTGAATGCAGGTGGACTTTATGACTGCTGTGAACAGTAGGGCATGGCAAAAGTAACACTGTGACTGTGACCTTGTATCTACTGCCAGACTCAGGCCTGAAGAATCCAGCAGTTTCCTGACTCCTGAAACAGTCTCTGTGGAAGCACTGAGCCACACATAAGAAGTCCACCATCCTGGGTTCCCCTCGACTGGGGAAGCCACGTTGTAGGGACACCAGTCATGAGTCCCCAGCTGAGACTTCTGGCCACACTGCCATGTGAGAGAGAAGCCACCTTGGACGAGCCATCCTCCAGCTGAGTACTGCTGAGTAGCCCCAGTTAATGCCATGTGGAACAGAAGAATCACCCAACTGAGCCCTGCCTGAATTCCTAGCCCACAAAACTGTGAAACACAACAAAATGGTGGTTGTTTTCAGCTGCTGCCACCCCTTCTCAGGGACATCACTGGCTCCTTTCTTCCTCTCATCTCTGTTCATACCCCATTCAGTGAATCTTTTCAGGTTGAAGGGCAAGGCTGGACAGAGCAGGAAAATGAAAACTTAACTTTTATTTATCCCGTAGTCTTTCAAATTACTCAGTCCCGAGTTCTTCCCACTCCCCGTCAAAGGTTTGGCTTGTGGAAATCAAAAGCCAGGAGTCCATCTTACCTACTTTTTCTTGTGTCTTCCCTTCTCTGAGGCAAGGAATGACATAGGGTCTTGCTGGCCAAGCTGGGTGTGAGAATCGGAGATCATGAAAGGAAATGCAGAGGAGACCTGAGATCACGTTTAACTGTCATTCTGCCACCCACGGAATGTTGCTGACTTTAGAGATCAGCTCCAAATCACTTACATTAGAGGCAAACCGGGACATGGAAAAATGAGGTGATCAGCACAACATTCAGGGCTGGGAGGCAGGGCTTACACTTTAGGCTCAGGGACTCTGACTTTTGGCCCTATGCTCATTTGGTAAATCTCCCAAAAAGGCAAGTGTTCAGGTATACTTACTTGATGCTGAACTATTCCTCTTAAAAATAGAATTCACTCCCAAACACTGCCAGTGGCAGTATAAACGGGTACAATGACTTTAGTCTGACACTCCACTACCTTAAGTATCTTAGGCAGACATGTAAGAGAAGTGAGTGCATGTCCAAATAACGTCTAAAAATATTTATAACAAACTTATTCACAATAGCCAGAAACCTTACACAGCCCAAATGTCCATCAACAGGAGAATGGTTGAACAGACTGTGGTATAGTTAGACTGTGGAATACTCTACAGCAATAAAAAAGGCCAAACTACTGAGTATGCAAAAAGATAGGTGAGTCTCACAAGGATGCTGAGCAAAGAATAAACACACAAAATAACACATATTGAATAATTCCATTTGTAGGGAATTCAAGAACAGGCAAAAGTAATCTATGGGGATAGAAGGCAGAATGGTGGTTACCCGTGGACCAGGAGGATTGCCTGGAAAGGGGCACAAGGAAGCATTCTCACATGATGGAAATGTTCTGTGTCTTGGTGTATGCGTATGTGAGAATTCATCAAGCTTCAGATTTATAAAGTTTACTGTATGTGACTTATACCTCAATTTTAAAAACACAAACGTGTGTGTGTGTGCATATATATGTATATAATATATATACAGATATAATATATAAACATATATACACATATATATATACATTTTCCAAGACAAACTCAAGAAATTATTTTGCCTACTTTTCTTTTACCGTCTATTAAAATTCATTTGTTTGTTTTAAGAGATGAGGTCTTGCCATGTGGCTCAGGCTGGACTCAAACTCCTGAGTTCCCGAGCAGCTGGGACTACAGGTGCACCCAGCATGACAAAGTTTTCTCTTTTGTTTTCCTCAAAATAATCTCCTTTTCTTCTCTCTAAATTTTTATTTTATTAGTATCATTCTATAATTTGCAAAAACGTATTTTAAGCTTTTTGTGTTTTCTAAATGGCAGACACACCAGGGATTGCCTATTTCTACTCTCAGAACAGCAGGGAGTGAGCCTGTTCTGCCTGGGCACACTGGACAGCCCTCCTCTCTCTGAGGTCGTGCTGCCTCCTCAGGATCCAGCAGTAGTGAGAACCATTCTCTTTGTTCTCAACCCTCCGTGCTGATTCAGACCTGCATGCCGTCACACACCCCGTTCCCTCTGCCTGAAAGAACCTGTCTTCTTCCTTCATTTGTCTAATATCTGTACAACTTCCAAACCCAGCTGTCTTTCCTTTTACTCTTTATCTGCTCTTCATGGCCTCTGTGACGACATTCTCCCCTTGAACTCTGTTTCTACCTCTGTGAATTTCTCCAGCTCAGAGACATGTCTGCATGGATTTCACATCCTCTTTCTACACACCACCCAGCAAACAGTGGGGGCTCATTTCATTAGGAGAGGATGCCAGAATGAATAGATAAATCCTTAGATTCAGTTGCAACACTGCTGTTTTACAGGACTTTCATAAATTAAAAAAAAAAAAAAATCCGACATTGCAAAAATTAATCTGGAGACTGAGAAAATCAAAGATTCATAAAAAATAAAAGTGCTACGAATGCAACTATGTAAACGGGAAGCGTCTTCTTTCTATGAAAACTAATTGCCACCATGGGCCAATGGCAAATAGTGAGTAATGAAGGATGCTGGAATTATTTCTAAAGATTTGGCTCCTGTGGTTTTGATGAATTTATCATGAGATGCCCTTCAGAACCTCAGGCTCAGCAGGAGCTCATTGCTTCTGTGATCACAACTTGAGATGCATTCAAGGTTCTTCCTGGAGCTGCTTTTCAGAAGCATCAAATGCTTGAATTTTATTTTACTGTTTGGACAGCAAAAGTCATAAAATCTTCCAAAAAGTGAAGGACTATTTGGAAAAACATCTTACCAGAGTCTGCAAACCTTTGAAGCTTTCATGCTAAATCCTCACTTATTTTCCTCCCTTCGACTGCTTGGTGGCTGGGAGGGCAGAGGGGGACGTGCCATTGAGAAGTTCAACCCAGGCTTCCAACCCAGGCTGAATTAGATGGGTATTCGTGATTCTTGTGAACACACAGATAAAATCCCAGGTGAAAAATTTCAGTTCCCCCAGGAACTCTGATCCCAGAGACCCCTCCAGACCCCCTGCCCTTCGCCATGCCACCGCCTCGAGCCCCTGGGGCTTTCCTTAAATGTATAAAGTATTTTCAGTAAATAACCTGAGGGAGAAGGAAGTCAGTGGAGGCGTCACCATATGAGAGGCTCTGGGCCCCTCCAGGTAGCTCTGGATGGGCAAAGGTGTTAACCTGGAAATCAACACCTTCCCATAAATTCACAGAAAATGTTATCTTGCTAGCTTATGAATCTATTCTACTCTGAAAAGGGGACCTCAGCTCTGTGAATCAGGACGCCCCTAATATCCAGGCCGTAGGGAAAGAGGAAGACCTGAGCAGGTGCATGATCGCAGTGCCGGTTCGGTAGGGTGTTAAAACAGACCTCCTAGGCCTCGGTTTCAGAGGGTGCTTCACCATCATGACCCTTAGGTAGCCAAGTCGGTGTGACCCACAGCTTCCCCTACACAGACCTACTGAGGAAGCGTCAACCCTCAGCTAGATCCCGACGTAGAACTGGAGTGGAGTGGGGAATGAGGTAGGACTCGAGGGGAAAGCCTGGGAGGAAGCTGTGCTGAAGCCTCAGGAGCCTGGATGGGGTGTACCTCCCCCGCTTCCAGTCTGGAGAGAGTGGGCCTCCATGGGAGCAGGCAGAGAGCTGCTTCAGGTTCTGAGGTGGGAGGCACCGTGGCCTAGAGCTTACCCGGGATTCAGGGGCATGTCTGTGTCTCCTGTGACCAGATGTGGGCCACGCTCAGTTCCACTCATGGAGACAGCTAGGAGAGTAAGGGTCATAAAATGTGGGTCACCAGGGCCAGACCAGGATTGTGGGGCACACTGACAGGACCCTACTGCTGCAGGTACATGCATGCAGGTCTGCACCGTTATCCTGCCTTCATCCACTTAACCCTGGCGGGGGTCTCCAGCCACAGCTTGCAAATGGGGGAGAGGTGGGGAGGGAAGAAGCAGAAATCACCCCTCCTTCCTTGAGGAAGATGGCTGCCAACAATAGGCCTGAGTATGGAGAGCACTGTTACCTTTGACTGATGGAGTGATCGTGCCACTTTAGTCTGTATTTGTGATGCTTTGACTTCTTGGGGTCTTGCTGACCTTGAAGAGACTGTCCCTCCCAAGGATAGCCAATTCCTAGATAGTTTAAAAAAAAAAAAAAAGCCCAAGTGGGGTGGCTCACACCTGTAATCTCAGCACTTTAGGAGGCAGAGACGGGTGAATCACTTGAGTCCAGAAGTTCAAGACCAGCCTGGCCAACATGGCAAAACCCCATCTCTACTAAAAATACAAAAAATATTACAGTTACTAATTTTTTGTAATACGAAAAATTCCCAATCCCTGGCCCTGAGGTCCGGGTCTCCACGGCTCAATGTCCTTACCTATAAATAGGGATGTACATACCTACTATACCGGCTGTCGAATAAGACGATGTGTGTGAAGTGCTTACTGAGCTTATTAGAGACAGGAGATGCTCAGCCTCAGATGCTAACAGTAATGCAATAATAGTGGGTGCGTCTTGCACAGTCTCAGAAGGTTTTCATTCACTCATTTCACTCATTCATTCAGCAAGTGCCCTGTGTCTGACGTGGCTCAAAGTGCTGGGGCTGCGCCCGTGAACAAGTCAACGTCCTGCTGGTAAGAGGCTGACACTCTGGCAGCGGGAGGAGTGATTAACCAACAGGCAAATAGCAGGTGGGGACGGACGGCCACTCCGGGCCTCCTCTCAGAGCAGCTCACTTTCTTTCTTTCTTTTTTTGAGACGGAGTTTCGCTCTTGTTACCCAGGCTGGAGTGCAATGGCGCGATCTCGGCTCACCACAACCTCCGCCTCCTGGGTTCAGGCAATTCTCCTGCCTCAGCCTCCTGAGTAGCTGGGATTACAGGCACGCACCACCATGCCCAGCTAATTTTTTGTATTTTTAGTAGAGACGGGGTTTCACCATGTTGACCAGGATGGTCTCGATCTCTTGACCTCGTGATCCACCTGCCTCGGCCTCCCAAAGTGCTGGGATTACAGGCTTGAGCCACCGCGCCCGGCCGGCAGCTCACTTTCATATTGTGCGTATTTGGCTTTTAAATGAGGTTTTGTTTTAACCTACAATCCTCGAGGCTTAAATAATGCGTTTCAAAACCTCTGCCCACCCTATTCCCAAGACCTTGCAAGCTGCAGACTGGGACAGACATGGCATCTCAGGCTGTTCTTCTCTAGTTGATCCTGATGATGTGACTTCAAACAGACCCCTCCCAAACCCTACGAAATTGGGTCTTCTGTCACCTTCAGTGAAAACGATGCTGCCTAGCCACAGGGATTCCAGCTACTCATCGAGATCGGTGCCGCTCATGGGGCCTCGTGTCTTTCTGATTCAGTTTGAATCTCTTGAAAACGCCTTGATTAAATTTGGATCTTCCAAAAAATGTCAGTGACTTTGATTCAGAGAGTGTGAATTCTCAGCAAGTTTGCCAAGTGTAGGAGGCATCTCTTCACACATCCACTTTCTTCTGTGACTAAGGCCTGTGTCTTACCCAAATGTGTGCGTTTTTAGCCTGACGGCTGAGGAGGAAGCTCGCCAGAATTAGCTGCCCATGTCCCTCCGTCTCGCGGGTTCACTGTGCCGTGGAAGTAACGTCACGCCCAGGTCCCTCAGTCTCCTCAGCACATCTGCAGAGACCAGGCTGCATGTTCTAAGCTTACCAGGCAGATGCTCCATTAGAAAGAGGCAGGGACATTGCCGCAACATCTGCCAGAGGCTGTGCTTGGCTGCCAGGAAGCGCCTCTCAACTTCCAGCAGCCCCTGTGGCTCCCTCTCTCTTATCTCAGTCTGATCACAGGGCAGATGGACGGGCTGGGATTCTCCACTGTGACGCATTGGCTGACAGAGCAGACACAATGGCAGCGCCCTCTGGGAAGCGACGTAAAGAGCTGATTGCTGTGTTTTCTGACAGATAATAGGGGAGAAAGATGTATAAACCAGGTGCGCTTGTCTTTAACAGACTGATAAGGGTGACAGAAAACCCGAGCGGCCATGGAAACAAAGGATTGGGACAGGAACCAGAATGGAACTGCGGGAGATTTCAGCGAGACCCCCTGGTGTTGCTGGAAGATACTTGGAAATGTTTGCTGCATTTCCTCACGCGTCCCAGTTCTTCTTCAACACCAACAGCAAAGACACAGCAGGGAAGGGTTGACACAGCAGGGATGGGAGGAGAAGGGAGTCGCAATCTTGGCTTGGCTTTTGAATTTGGAAAGTCGACTTTGAGTTGTAATAACCCAAAGGAAATTTACAGGTAACTAGAGACTTCCAAAGCCTGAGATATAGATCAGGGCTAGTTTCGCCTGCTTCAGAGGAGAGGAAGTTTCCCAGGGCAGAGGTGGGGAGAGAATGACAAGGGACAGCAAGAGAGGAAGACAACAGGAGCTTCCCTGAAAATGGCCCTGTTCCCCAGCGCACCCACGTGGCAGCTGTAGAGGATGAAGAATGCAACAGACACCTAAGATGGGTGCGGGGCAGGGGGGCGCTGGCGGCGGGGACCTAGGGACCATGCCTTGAGATGCCAGATAAAATGCAATGTTTGGGGCTGGGCACGGTGGCTCACACCTGTAATCCCAGCAGTTTGGGAGGCTGAGGCATGAGGATCACTTGAGGTCAGGAGTTTGAGACCAGCCTGGCCAACACGGTGAAACCCCAGCTCTGACTGAAAATACAAAACTTAGCTGGGCATTGCGGTGCTTGCTTTTAATCCCAGCTACTTGGGAGGCTGAGGCATGAGGATCGCTTGAACCTGGGAGGCAAAGGTTTCAGTTTGCCAAGATTTTGCCACCACACTCCAGCACTCCAGCCTGGGTGACAGAGTGAAACGCTTTCTCAAAAAAATAATAAAAGCAACATTTAAGACATACTTACAATAAAAAAACTACTCATCATTTACCTGAAATTCAAATTGAACTGGGTGAACCTGTATTTTTATCTGCTAAATCTGGCATCCCCATTTGTACCTCCTTTCTAGGGGAAACCTAAAGAGCCTCGTCACCCCAGAAGGTGAGGGAGACAAAGACAAAGAAGGGGTGCTGGGAGGAGGGAGCCTGGGGTGCTGGGAAGAGGGACCTGGGGTGCTGGGAAGAGGGGGCCTGGGGTGCTGGGAGGAGGGGGCCTGGGGTGCTGGGAGGAGGGGGCCTGGGGTGCTGGGAAGAGGGGGCCTGGGGTGCTGGGAGGAGGGGGCCTGGGGTGCTGGGAAGAGGGGTCCTGGGGTGCTGGGAGGAGGGGTCCTGGGGTGCTGGGAGGAGGGGGCCTGGGGTGCTGGGAGGAGGGGGCCTGGGGTGCTGGGAAGAGGAGGCCTGGGGTGCCTGGCAGAGCCTGCAGCAGGAGCAGGAAAATGCTCTGCCACAAGGAAGCCGGAGACTCCGCCGCTGGGTGAGGGCTCAGAAGTCAAATGAGGGGGACGCAGCTGCCGCCTGCAGAGAGCGTTCCCTGAGGGTCGGAGGGGTGACCGTCTCCTCAGACACCACCAGTGGGGATTGATAGGGTCACGCAGACCAGACCGTACCTGCGCACACACATCACCTGCCTCCACACACAGACAGCGAAAGTCCGCACTTCCTGAGCCCCTGCTACCCCAGGACTGTGCACAGAACTGGATGCTCACTGTCTCCAGGGTGCACTGCGTTTCTTCTGTCAGCTCCCCCAAGGCTTGCAGCAACCCTATGAGGAGGGCATTCTTACCTCCGTTTTCCTCGCGAGGAAACAGAAATAAGGAAGTCACGTGGGGATCCCAGACTCGCCCAGTTGGCAGGCGGCAAAACTGGGCTGTGAGCCCAGCTATTTGGTTTCTGAATTTGTACCATGAACTTCCACAGCCTGTGATCTGTATCACCTGGGGCTGAGTGTGACCGAAGGGAACCAAAAACCCCAGTTTGCAGTGGCTGAAACACAGGGTTGCATTTTATTTTGTTAAAACAACAGTAACCACAGAACTCCAGAGGCGGGCAGGCCGGGACTGTCGCAGCAGCTCTGCAAAGCTCCTTCCAGAATTCCCTCTGCCTTCACTACAGGTGCCTTTCAAACCTGTGGCCCAAGAGGGCTGCTGGAGCCTCAGCCATTACATATGTGTTCCAAGCAGCAAGGAGGAGGAAGGAGGAAAAAGAGTGGCTCTCTCCCTCTTCCAGAAAGCCACATATGCCGTCTCTTAGTCACATGGCCTCATCTTGCTGTAGGAGAAGCTGGAGGACGTAATCACTAGCAGGTTGGCAGTGTGCCCAGCTACAATCAGGAATAAAAGGAGAAAATGACTGATGGGAATTGATAGCAGGCTCTGTTACGCTGCCTCTGGAATTTTAAAGTCCCTGGAATTACAGGCCTGTAGTAGATTGTACTGCTGCCCACATCTCTCCCCCAGCTCATCACGGATGGAGCCAAGAGAGCAGTGAGTGCGGCTTCTCAAGGTATCTGCAAAGAGCTGAGGAGGCTGGACTCCGAGATACAAAAGTTCCCGGGAATCTGCTCCCATTCCTCCACTTCCCACTTGGAAGCAAATCACTGCTCTGATTTCTATCACGATAGGTTGGTTTGCATATGTAGAGCTTCATATAAGTGGAATCAGAGCACAGCCTGTCTCGTGTCTGGGCTCTGTCATCCGGCATCATGTCTGTGAGATTCATTCCTGGGGGGGGGGCATCAGTCTTTCATTTCTTCTTACTGACGTGAGATGCTCCATTACAGGAATCTGCTAGGATTTGTCCATTCATCTGTTGAGGGACACCTAGCATGTTTCCAGTCTTGAGCTCTTATGAATAAAACCGTCATGAATATTTTTGCACGATGCTTGATGCGGACATTGCTTTTCACTGCTGTCGATTAAATGCCCAGGAAGGGAATTATAGACGATAGACCTGAGTTCATTATAAAACAGGTAGACGATTAACTTTTTATGTAACTATCAAGCAATTTTCTGAGGTGGTTGTATATTTCACACTCCGCCAGGTGGTCTGTGAGCGTTCCACTTGCTCCGCATGATGAGTTCTAGGGAGGAGTCCCGAGGGCTAGCACCGTGTCCTCACCTGGGCCTTGAAGGCCTGGCCCTGGCTAGGTCAGCACGCAGAGCTCCGGCCTGGGCAGCTCTGGCAGGGTCTCCTGCAGAGCAAGCACAGCAACGCCGGGGCTGAGGGATTCCAGAGCAGGGGACTGCTCAGCAGCCCTGTGGTGCCAGGGCAGTGCGGGGCAAGGACATCGCCAGGACCGTGGAGATGGCAAGCCCAGGACAGGGGATGCTCAGGAGTCTCTTGCCATCCTTCACATCAGCAATAGTCAGCCAGGAATGCAGGGACACACCACCATGTGTGAAGGGGGATTAGGAGATGCATTTTAGACACTCAGGATGGGCACCAAAGGAAAGGAATGGCCCCAGGAGAGTGCCAGCAATGCCTCCCTCAAAATCCACACATGCTGTAAGCAGCCTGGTGTTAGGGCTCCTTCTTACCTGGAGTGGCAGTAATTTGCAAGAGCGGTGGAAGCGGTCTCTCCCGGACACAGAAATAGTAATGTCTTGTGGAAGTCTCTCTCAGCAGAGTAGGTCCACGGGTCACGAAGTCTGGAAAGTTGACACCATTTTGGCGTGGCATGATGAGGAAGCATCTCCCTTTGTATTTCTTCTGATTTTGCTGTCTTCCTTTTTCATCAGAGAACACGTACTCGGGCATGGGCCGTAGCGAGTGACAGCAACGAGAGCCGACCGAAACACCCACGGGTGTTAGGTGTGGTATAGCCAAGCAGTTAGACAAGAGAGCGCTGAAGCAGCGTTCCAGGGTTCAAATCCCAGCTCTGCCTTACATTATCTGCACAGCGTTGGACAGCTTACTG
Source organism: Callithrix jacchus (assembly GCF_049354715.1). Lineage (NCBI taxonomy): Eukaryota > Metazoa > Chordata > Mammalia > Primates > Cebidae > Callithrix > Callithrix jacchus. The sequence goes on from NC_133518.1 coordinate 80,186,818, forward strand.
AACCTCTTGTGCCTCGGTTTCCCCCCCTAGAAAATGAGGATGATAACAGGATGTGGTTCACAGGCTTTTCTGAGGAATAAATGAATGAATAGATGCAAAGATCTTAGAGCAAGCCTAAGCTTAAACATCATAAGCCTCAGTAAATTAGGATTCTGGAAGACTGAAGCTTAGCTTGAAAGCTGCTACGGTGACACAATTAGTTCTGACAACACAAATTTATCAGTATAGAGGAAGAGTCTGCCGCATAAATCCAGCCCCTTATGCGATGCCTACACCACGAAATGACAAGGCAGTAATTCCCGTTTTCTTGGGTAGCTCCAAAGCTTGGGCTCCATTCCTCACGCCGGCCTGGCTCCTTTTATGAGGTGGAGTTCCCAAAGCCTTAGGAACGTGGCACCACTGCCACCTGCTGGTGATGCTGCCACCTGGCCCACAGCTGGGGCTCACGGAAGCCAACAGGACAGAGATGGCGGTGGCGTGCTCAGAACAGGGGACCACCACAGGGCAGCCTGATCAGCCTGATCAGGGTCCCAAAGGCTCTCTGGAAACCCTGTCCTAATCCGAATCTGATTGTGGGATCAGTCTCTCCTTCAAAGAAAGGCACTTTGAGATCCGTGCTGGCCAAGTTTTGTATGTGTTGCTAACACACCGTAAACCAAAAAATATCTGATATGGTTTGGCTCTGTATCCTCACCCAAATCTCATCTCTAACTGTAATCCCCACATGTCAAGGGAGGGACCTGGTGGGAGGTGACCGGGTCGTGGGAATAGATTTTCCCCATGCAGTTCTTGTGGTAGTGAGTTCTCATGAGATCTGACGGTTTAAAAGTATGGTACGTTCCCCTTCTCTCTCTTCCTTCCTCTCTCTCTCTCTCTCTCTCTCCACCTTGTGAAGAGACTGCCTGCTTCTTTCTTTCTTCTACCATGATTGTAAGTTTCCTGAGGCCTCCTCAGCCATGAGGAACTGTGAGTCAATTAAACCTCTTTTTATTTATAAATTACCCAGTCTCCGGTAGTTCCTTATAGCAGTGTGAAAACAGACTAATACAGAAAACTGGTACCAGAAGTAGGGTTGGAGCCCCCACACAAAGTCCTTACTGGGGCACTGCCCAGTGGAGCTGTGAGAAGAAAGCCGCCATCCTCCAGTCCCCAAAATGGTAGATCCACCAACAGCTTGCACCGTGCCCTGGGAAAAGCCACAGGCACTCAACACCAGCCTGTGAATGCAGCCACAGGGGCTGTACCCACAGAGCCACAGGAGCAGAGCTGTCCAAAACCTTGGGAGCCCACCCCTTGCATCAGCTCGTCCTGGGCATGGAACATGGAGTCGAAGGAGATTGATCTGGAGTATTAAGAATTAATGAGATCGATGCAGTGGCTCACACCTGTAATCCCAGCACTTTGGGAGGCTGAGGTGGGCAGATCACTTAAGGCCAGGAGTTCAAAGCCAGCCTGGCCAACATGAAGATACCCGTCTCTACTAAAAATACAAAAATGAGCCGGGTGTGGTGGTGCATACCTGTAATTCCAACTACTTGAGTGTGTGGCTGAGGCATGAGAATCTGGGAGGCAGAGGTTGCAGTGACCCAAGATCATGTTACTGCACTCCAGACTGGGTGACAGTGTGAGATTCTGACACATACACACACACACACACACACACATTTAATGAGTGCCTTGCCAGGTTTCAGACTTATAGGGGGTCGATGGCCCCCTAGTTTTGGCCAGTTTCTTCCATTTGGAACAGGAACATTTACTCAATGCCTGTACCCCCATTGTATCTTGGAAGTAACTAGTATTTTATTTTATAGGCTCAGAGGCAGAAGGACTTACTGTGTCTCAGATGAGACTTTGGAACTTGCACTTTTGAGTTAGTGCCGAAATGAGTTAAGGCTTTCAGAGAGTATTGGGAAGGCATGATTGGTTTTGAAATGTAAGAGGAATGTGAGATTGGGGAGGGCCAGGGGAGGAATGATATGGTTTGGTGCTGTGTCCCCACCCAAATCAGCTCAAATTATAAACCCCCCGCATCAGGGGAGGGACCTGGTGGAGGTGATGGGATCACAGGGACAGGTTTTCTCCATGCTGTTCTGGTGTTAGTCACAAGATCTGATGGCTTAAAAGTGTGCCACCTCCCCCTTCTCCCTCGCTCCTGCCACCATGTGAAGAAGGTGCCTGCTTCTCCTATGCCTTCTGCCATGATTGTAAGTTTCCTGAGGCCTCCCTAGCCATGTGGAACTGTGAGTCCATTAAACCTCTTTTATTACCCAGCCTCAGGCAGTGTGAAAATGGACTAATACAGTATCTGAGACAGGTCTCAATCCATTTAGAGGTTGGCTTTGCCAAGGTTAAGGACCATGGACCATGACGCAGCCTCGGGAGGTCCTGAGAACATGTGCCGAAGGCTGTTGGGTTACAGTTTGGTTTTATTATATTTTAGGAAGACAGAAGTTACAGGCAATGACATAAATCAAAACTGGGCCATTTTAAAACATTGGTTCAGCCCAGAAAGGCCAGACATCTTGAAGCAGGGAGCTTCCAGGTCAGAAGTGGATTTGAAGATTTCTTGAGTTTAGATTAAGAAAGGTTGTGAAAACCAAGGTTCTGGTCATGTAGGTGATGCCATCAGGTAGCGAGCTTCAGGGACAATAGGTGGCAAGGGTCTCTTATCCGACCTTAAAATGCACCAGACTCTGGAAAAGACCTGGCAAGGGAAAGAGATTCTCTACAGAATGCAAACTTCCCCCACAAGAGGCTGCTCAGCCGGGCCATTTTAAAACATACCAAAGAAATCTCTCTGGGGGTAAAACCCTTTGCCTACTCTCTGTCACGTGATACTATTCCAGAGTCACACTGGAATTCGATATCTTCCTGCGACAAAGCGTCTGTTTTGCTGTTCAGATCTCTGCTTTAATGTGAATTCTGGTCCGTTGTGCCTCAATTCCAGAGAAGGACGGTATGATTAAGCATGTTCAACCCTGCATTCCCTCATGACCTGAATCACATTTCCAGGTTTCCTGGAGATCCCCTTGGCCCAGAACGGGTCCATTGAGTCCACTGTGGGGTTTAGAATTTTATTTTTGGTTTATGACATGTGTTAGGTATTTACCAGATTAGCCAGCTCTTGTGCAAGGAAATGGGACATGGGACAGCTAAGTTTTGAAGAGGATGACACAGTTCCACAGGACTCAAAGTGCAGGCCCCACTCAGGAGGTTGGCTTTGGGAGGGGCTCTGAAGCGAAAGCCCCTTTTATAATTTTGCCTCTCTCTGCCAGCTTCCCCACTTGAGGGGAAGAATGGGTAAAAACCCTTAACAGGTAAAAACAGGCGAAGCCCTCCGTGCTCCGGGTCCTGCTGACGTGTCCGGCCTCGTTGTCCCCCTGCTCCGCCTCAGTTCCACATTTGGGGGATAGTTATGACCTGCACTACTTTTCACAAACTCGTTTTCTGGAAATGCCCTTCACCCTCACTGCTAAGGCCCCTTTAGTACCTACTCCAAAAGAACCTTACCCTTTGTATCCCATGTGAACGGCATCCGACATGAGTGGCATCCCTGGGTCACAGGCGCCTCCGGGGCCTATGCCACTTGGACGTGTGGACCTGGCCTCCAGACTGTGACATGGTAAAAGCCCCATAAACCTGCATACCTCAAACATACCTTGGCTTTGTGTTGAAACTGCCCTCTGTGACCCTAATGTGACAGGCAAGCAGTCCAAACCCACGCCATCTTGGCCCCTGCGACTTGTAATAAGTAACTAAGGTCTGTAATTTCCACCCATACCCAGACAATGTGTGAACTAACGCTTATCTTAACTTCTGTAACCCACTTAAGTAACAATCGGAGTGACAAAAGTCCCCTGGCCCTGGGAATGTCTGGAGCCCTGCACCCTCATCTCCGCCCAGGAGGTGATTTATGGAATCCACAGGCCCTGGGAATGTCTGAAGCCCCTCAACCCCACCCCTCACCGTCACCCCTGAGGTGCTTTACGGGCATAAGAGGTCTTAGCGCCCTCCTTTCGGGGCCACGTGTTGGAGAGACGCAAGTCCTCCGTGGCCACCAGCAATAAAGGCCCTGCAATTTGGCATACTTTTGTCTTGGTGTTGATCGGAGTGACACGTGTCCTCCATGGCCGCCTGCAATTTGGCATACTTCTGTCTCGGTGGTGATTGGAGAGATGCGTGTCCTCCGTAGCCGCCTACAATTTGGCATCCTTCTGTCTCGGTGTTGACTTTCTACACTCGCTCCAGTACAACAGACCACACAGAGATGATGGAAACTGATGTAAGAGATTCCAGGCTCAGATTGGCTGATATCTCAAATAAAGGAGGTGTTGGTGGCAGCCCCAAACTGTGTGTTGTGAGTGCCCTGGCCAGATCCCCTGTTGAGGGTGGTATTGGCTGCTAACCCACCCCCCAGGTGCTGTGTTTGCTGCTAACGTCAAAGCTGCCCTGCTCTGAAAAGTCTCCCACTGCACAGAGCCTGCCCCACCCCAAGCCAACAGCCAATGGCACACAGGGGCAGCCCTCCGGGCAGGACAACGCTGCCGTGAATTTACATCCCAAAGGCCCCTCCACCTGGGTCAGGCCACACGCTTGCCCTACTTCCCTAATCTGCCTCTTCCCTCCATTACAGGCTTCTCCTAAAAGTACTACCCCAACAGATGACCCAAATCCCTGTCCCAGGCTCTACCTTTAGGGAATTCACCCAAGGCAGCCGTGTTCTATCACATGAACCAGAAAACAAAAGAAGCCAGCCTGTGGGAGAGAGTGACAAGGTCTCTGATCTTTTTTCTTTTCTTTTCTTTTTTTGAAACAATTTGTTGCTCTGTCCCCAGACTGGGCTTCAGTGGCGAGATCTAGCTCACTGCAACCTCAACTTCCTGGGCTTAAGCAATGTTCCTGTTTCAGCCTCCCGGGCAGCTGGGATCACAGGTGCACAGCATCATGCCTGGCTAACTTTTCATATTTTTTTATTTTGTAGAGACAGGGACTCACGATGGTCTCAAACTCCTGAAATCAAGTAGGTCCTCCCACGCAGCTTCCCAAAGTGCTGGGATTATAGTCGTAAGCCACCACGCTGGTCAGGAGTCTCTTCCTAACCAAACTTTAGACAAGCCTCTCTCAGCCCTCTTTCCAACAAGACCTCAACTTTGGCCTATGAAAAACTGCACACTCAGCTCAAATGCTTTCGTCCACCTGCACACTATAAGATGTGCAAAAACAGTAACAGTTTCTAGTAGGTCAGGGCCACATCCATAGGATGACCCTGGACTTCTTAATGTATCCACCTCAGAAACCTCAGTGCTGCCAGGAGAATTTACTGTTTGTTTGCTCCAGAAAAAACCTAGTCATAGGCGCCTGAACCTCTCCCCACCTCCTTTGAGCAGTTACTTTAGAAAGCTGCTGACAGTTGGAAATCCTGTCTCTTCCCCTTTAAAATGTGAATCTTTCCAGATCTGTCTTCCCAAAGACAAAAGAGCCATCTCTTTGAAATTCAAATGTCAACGCTCTCCCTCTCCCGAGACTCCGGGGCACCTGGCTGTAACCGGCGCTGTCCGCAGGAGTTCACCCGAGATGAACAAACCCAGCCTCTCTCTGCTCCACCCCCACTTGCTTCCCCTCTACTCCCTCATTCTCCCTTTAAAATGCCCAGGTGTCACTGCACAAGTCAAAACCGAGTTCAATTCCCTTGATCCTCTTCCCTGTCGCAATGGTCACTACCGAATAAAGAAACCGCTTTGCATGGAGGAGTGAAGGCGGCCAATAGGGAACATTCCCTGCTTCTGCGCCGCTCCGAGGCACTCCTGCATCCCTGCCTTTAAGCCCCAAGAGACACTTTGTGACCACGTAATAAATCCCCCGTTTCTTGCTTAAGCAAACTCATGCCAGTTTCTATGACTTCTAACCAATTCAGACTATTAATACCTCTCCTCCTCCTGGTGTGGCCCTCTGCTCCCTGCTGGGTGCCTGGCTTACACTTAGGATCTTTCAGCATAAGGCAGCATCAACTCCTCTCTGCAGCCTGCCCTGACAGCCGGCGCTGCGGCTCCTGGCCTGTGCCTCCACCACACCAGAGCCCCAACAGCACTGCCGGGCGCTCTTTGAGATGATACGGAAAATCCACTCGGCCAACACAAACGGAAAACGTGTGCTTTGTTGAAAAGCTTAGAACGCACTGGTCTGGGTTATCTGATTCTGATTCTATGGGAGATATTTTGCAACTGGATCTTGTACATAACTGATAGCAATGCAAAGTTGTTCTTTCCCAGAGCCAGTTTTGCATCCATCTGTTCTCCTTTTAACTGGTTATGACATTTTTACAGTGTTCTCATTAATTAGCTAAGCAAAATCTTTTTTTGTTGTTTTTGTACAAACTTAGGGCTCTTTATTCAGACAGTAAAGTAAGGAGCAGCAAAGTGGGAGGGCTACACCGTCACCATGGCAACAGAAAGCCTCAAAAACATAAAATCCCTGGACTTCTGTTAGGCAGACTCTTCCTAGCTCAGGAAAAACACATTTTAACTGGCTGAGAACAAGCCCAGGCAGCCTGGCCACACTGTGGAAGGGCGGCTGGGTGCGCGGCCTCTGGTCAGTCCTGGAAGTGCTTGGTGAGGGCTTCCAGCAGCTCCTGCTTCCTCAGCCCACTCTTCAGCCCGGCAAGCCTCTTTCAGCACGGGCAGTGAACTTGCCCAGCGCGCCCTTGCTGATGTGGGTCTTCAGCTCCTCTTCTGAATACTCCACCCCAGGCCTTTTGCTTCCAGAACCTTCATTATCGTGTTTTCTCTTGATAACTTTCCCTTCAGGATTGTCATCTGGAGGGTAAACAAGCTCCTTAAATTCATCCACCAGGGAGCCCAGTCTTTGATTCATTGCTTCAACCTTGGGCAGTGTCAGGTCCACTGCTTGTTCAGGCTCCATCAAGTCCAAGGCCAAGGCCTCCAGGTCCCTGAAGTGCTGCTGCACCCGCTCTGGAGTTGCCATGATTTTTTCAGTAAAGGGCATCTCCTTTTATCATCAGCAAACAGTAAAAAGACCAGCTGAAAGCCTGGAGGAGCCCCCTGAATTTTCTGGTCATCCAACTCCTCATCCTGTGGCACCAAAGCCACAAAATAAGGGGGGGTGTTCTCCCAGGGTGTGTATCTGCTCAATGCTGTGACCTCTTTCTCCAGACACTTGATGAGCAGAGCACTGAACGGGGTTGAGCTCCCAATCACCGGACCGGGTGATAGATGCCCACAGAGAGAGATCGCCGGGCCGGGTGATAGATGCCCACAGAGAGAGATCGCTGGGCCGGGTGATAGATGCCCACAGAGAGAGATCGCCAGACCAGGTGATAAATGCCCACAGAGAGAGATCGCCGGACCAGGTGATAAATGCCCAGAGAGAGAGATCGCCGGACCAGGTGATAAATGCCCACAGAGATCGCCGGGCCAGGTGATAAATGCCCAGAGAGAGAGATCGCTGGGCCAGGTGATAAATGCGCACAGAGAGAGATCGCCGGGCCGGGTGATAGATGCCCACAGAGAGAGATCGCCGGGCCGGGTGATAGATGCCCACAGAGAGAGATCGCCGGACCAGGTGATAAATGCCCACAGAGATCGCCGGACCAGGTGATAAATGCCCACAGAGATCGCCGGACCAGGTGATAAATGCCCACAGAGATCGCCGGACCAGGTGATACATGCCCACAGAGATCGCCGGGCCAGGTGATAAATGCCCAGAGAGAGAGATCGCTGGGCCAGGTGATAAATGCGCACAGAGAGAGATCGCCGGGCCGGGTGATAGATGCCCACAGAGAGAGATCGCCGGGCCGGGTGATAGATGCCCACAGAGAGAGATCGCCGGACCAGGTGATAAATGCCCACAGAGATCGCCGGACCAGGTGATAAATGCCCACAGAGATCGCCGGACCAGGTGATAAATGCCCACAGAGATCGCCGGACCAGGTGATAAATGCCCACAGAGATCGCCGGGCCAGGTGATAAATGCCCACAGAGAGAGATCGCCGGGCCAGGTGATAAATGCCCACAGAGAGAGATCGCCGGGCCAGGTGATAAATGCGCACAGAGAGAGATCGCCGGGCCGGGTGATAGATGCCCACAGAGAGAGATCGCCAGACCAGGTGATAAATGCCCACAGAGATTGCCTGGCCAGGTGATAAATGCGCACAGAGATCGTTGGACCAATCTTTGCTGAGCTTCAGCTTTAACCTGCTGAATGCTCACTTCCTGGTCTCCTTGGCACGAACCTTCCACAACAGGTCTTCCAGCTTGCTGGATTCCTCAAAGTGAATCCTGAGGCCCTCATCCTCTGCTGTGCTGATATCTCTGTGGAACAAGGATATGTCAGAGCCCCCAGGTTTCTCTGAGGTTCTCGTCCTCTGCTGTGCTGATATCTCTGTAGAACAAGGATATGTCAGAGCCCCCAGGTTTCTCTGCGGTCCTCGTCCTCTGCTGTGCTGATATCTCTGTGGAACAAGGACATGTCAGAGCCCCCAGGTTTATCTGCGGTCCTCGTCCTCTGCTGTGCTGATATCTCTGTAGAACAAGGATATGTCAGGGTCCCCAGGTTTATCTGAGGTCCTCGTCCTCTGCTGTGCTGATATCTCTGTGGAACAAGGATGTGTCAGGGTCCCCAGGTTTCTCTGAGGTCCTCGTCCTCTGCTGTGCTGATATCTCCGTGGAACAAGGATGTGTCAGGGTCCCCAGGTTTCTCTGAGGTCCTTGTCCCCTGCTGTGCTGATATCTCTGTAGAACAAGGATATGTCAGGGTCCCTAGGTTTCTCTGAGGTCCTCGTCCCCTGCTGTGCTGATATCTCTGTAGAACAAGGATGTGTCAGGGTCCCCAGGTTTCTCTGAGGTCCTCGTCCCCTGCTGTGCTGATATCTCTGTAGAACAAGGATGTGTCAGAGCCCCCAGGTTTCTCTGAGGTCCTCGTCCCCTGCTGTGCTGATATCCCTGTAGAACAAGGATGTGTCGGAGCCCCCAGGTTTCCTCAGGTGCATCTAGTCAAGGAAGATGCCTGTCTCTCGGAGATCACCAGCTGTGGTCCTGGCCCGGCTGGCTTTGGCACTGTCATTGCCATGGGGTTGTCTTCATTGGTGAACAGCATGATCCTCTTATGACTCATCTTGAACTGGACACCACTCAAGAGGCTGCCACAGACCCACAGCACTTCACTGGGTGAGCAGCCAGATCCGTGGCCCATCAGCTCATGGAAACGTTTTTGTCCCTGCTGCCCCTTAAACTGGTCAAGCTCTAGAATTCGTTTTGCCTCGGAATTATCCAACTCCTGCAAGACATAAATATTTTTAAAATTCACAGGATTTTTGTCTTCCCCGGTACCACAGAACACGACTGCTGAGAGATCTCGATTGCTGCTTATGATCTTACTGATGTACACACTTTGGATACGCTGGATGCTCTTGTCAAAAGGAGTCCACTCATCTTCACTCTGAGATTCAAACACAGCCCTGGAGCCATCACCAAAAAGCGCGCACGATCTCTTCCTGAATATTCATGGTCTCCACTTGCTTCAAGTTCTCTCCTTGTTCTTCCACCTCTTCATCGCGCTCGGTTTGTGATCCGACCCCCACTCTGACATGTTGGCTACCACTCACTTTGGCGCAGGGAAGCGGTCAACTTGGACGGAAGATGAGGATGCCGTAAAGTCTTTAAGATGTGTTCATTTTTATACCTGAATATGAGTTAAGGTTTTACCAGTCTTTGAAAATCACCCCTTCACAGAATATTGGGGCCCCGGTTTCAATTGTCATAATAAAAGCTACTGTGAACAGGATGCTGAGTGATGGGTTTTACTTTCCCGTCTCATTTATAGAGGAGACGTTGTCAATTTTGTTCACTAGTGTATTCTTCAGCCCCCAGAACTGTCCCTGGCATAGCACAAGTGCTCAAAAACGTACTGGGAACTAAATGAGGAAATCCTCTCAACCACGCCGGGCAAACCCCCATTTTAAAGATGAGGAAGCTGAGACATAGCTGGGAGATGACAGCGTGAGCATCTGAACTCTGGGGGTCCGCAGGCAGACTGAGACAGAAAAAGAATCTCATTTAATTTTCTCATCTAGAAGTACACATATTGCCCCAAGAGGAATGCCCAGCACACTCCTCATTCCTCTCTGGTGTCTTTCTGCGAACCAGTCACCAGCAGGAGAATGATACAAGGTTTAGACCATTAGGGCCCTGCCTGGAGTCGGTGCTAGGTCACACCCTTGGGAGGGTCACAACCTGCACTGTCTAGGCACTTTGCACAATGAGAATCTGCCCAGGTCCCACTGGGTTCACCAGCTTAGATTTCACTTTACTTTTGCCTTGTTAAATTATCTTTTATTTTGTCCTAACTTTTTATAGACATGTCAATTACCTCAACAAGATGTAACCATTTTAGGTGCATAATTCAAAAAGTTTTGACCCACGTGCGCATCCATGCAACCACCAGGCCAGTTGCAACATGGAACGTTCACATCCTCCAGGATGCCGCCTGAGTGACTTCCCTGCCAAACTCCATACCCCACCACCAAGCAGGCGCCAGCTAGGTCTGTCTGTTCACTTCACATAAATGAAATCATAGAGTGTGAGTTTGTTAAGTGCCTGGATTCTTTCCCTTAAATAATGCTTTCGAAACTTGTCCATGTTTTCGTATGTATCGGTGGTTTTTTCTTTATTTTAATCTCCAAGCAGGGTCCCATTGTATGAATATATACCACAAATTGTTCATCCATTTTCCTGTTATGGATATTTGTTATTTCCAGTTTGGGGTTCACAAATAAAGATGCTAAGAGCATTCGACTACAAGCCTTCTCAGAATCAGCTTTTAAATTGGTTTCCTGGCTCAGGGATCCCAGCTCACTGGTGAAATTGATCATCCAGACCCAACAGACACCAGCAGACCTGGCCCAGTGACTTGTGGAAGACTCAGTTTCCACCCAGGGACCACTTCTGGGCCGGATGCTAGGCTGTCAGGCTGAGATTCCATTCTGCTCAGAGCATCTCAGGCAAGACAGCAGCATGCCAGCTGTAAGTCTGACTCCCTGCATCCTGTTGTAGGACTCTTTCCTTCCTTCAGCAAAAGGCAAGGGTCCTTATCACACGGCCATGGAACATTAGGCTCACAGATCACTTGAAGGGCGAGGGGGGTGAAAAGAAAGGGAAACAGGGACTTTCTGCAAAGCCAGAATACTGTTGGCATGGTTGCTGTCTGGCACATTGAGTCCCAGGTTCCATCCAGGAAGAGGAGGGACCAGGCTCCTCTCCACTGCAAACAGCAGGAGCTTCTGCGGCTCCACCCCAGTGCACACTCCTCCCAGTGCACAGGCTGGCTGCGGTTTTTCCAGGAACCCCTTTGCTCTCGGCTGTCTCATTCCCCTATCTAAAGAAATACATCTAACTGCCCTAAGATACGGGTGAGAACAAAGAACAATCTTAACCGCCTCCTAACGACAGGGGCGCTGTTTGTCGGGGAAATGGCAGTCAGGGCCCCTCAGAGGCCAGTCTAAGGATCCCTGGCAGAATATTTGGAATTTGACACCCTCAAGGCAAGAAGAGACAAACCTGGTTATTAGAAAACTTGCATCAAAGTAAAGCAAGGGTAAGGACAGCTCAAAATTCCTGAGGCCTTTTACAAGTTTGCGTGGGGAGAGGGAGGCCAAAACCCTGACTGGTAAAAATAACTTCACCCTTTTGCCAGCAAGTTGTGCCTCTGGGTTCCCTTCCCCTGAGCCCAGTCCTAAGCCAACCAGTTCAAGTTTGGGAAATTAACTCTTTCCAGTTTGGAGGATGTATCTGAGGGGAGTGTCCTGGATTACAAAGACGCAATTACCTATTTGCGAAGAGAGGACAGAGGAAGAAAAAGGAAAAATGTGTTTCTTCAAAGGAGTCCCAGGGGTTCAGGATGCATTCAAAAGGGGTACAGACTGCAGATGAATGGCTGTCCATCTAGCAATGGTGTCTTGGGTCCCCTGTCTTCTGAACAGATACCCAGGGTGTGTGAGGGAGAGAGGGAAGAGCGTCCTCTTGCGCTCTGCCACCCTTGCATTCCTCAGGCACCAGTCATATGCCTAGTTCTAATTAAATACAAATGGTGTGAAATATGAACAGAAGTGCCGAGCGATGTTTCTCGGCTGAGACAATTAAAGTTCGAGGCACAAATCTCCAGTCTCTCTTTTCTCGGCCATTGACCACCAGGCCCAGATAGAGGGACTAAAAAAGGCCAGGCGCGGTGGCTCACGCCTATAATCCCAGCACCTTGGGAGGTGGAGGCAGGCGGATCACGAGGTCAAGAGATCAAGACCATCCTGGCCAACATGGTGAAACCCCATCTCTACTAAAAACACAAAAATTAGCTGGGCGTGGTGGCACGTGCCTGTAGTCCCAGCTATTCGGGAGGCTGAGGCAGGAGAATTGCTTGAACCCGGGAGGCAGAGGTTGCAGTGAACCAAGATTGTGCCACTGCACTCCAGCCTGGTGCCTGGTGACAGAGTGAGACTTTGTCTCAAAAAAAAAAAAAAAAAGGCAGTGCCTCAGTTAGTCTCAGTTCCTGAGTGACTGTGTAGCAGTTACTGCTGACCCTGCACCTACCACTGCATATTGGCAGGTGGGATGCCAACTGGAAGTAGACTTTTGTTGGGTTAAATCACTGATATTTGAGGGATTTCTGTTACCACCACATAACCCCCCTGCCAGACTGAATGTAGAAAATTAGCACCAGAAAGGGGTACTGCTGCAGTGTGGCGGGTGCCCCTGCCTCTATCAGGTGGACAGCATCTTCCTGTCGGTGCCGCCATCCGAGTTAAGCCAAGCCCCACCTCCATGTCCCTCATTATGACTCCTCGGTCTTTCATTTGGTCAGCCTCAGTCCCCTACAAAAACGACAAAGCCACAAAAATCTTTCCTTCTTTTTTGTTTTTTTCAAACAAGGTCTCATTCTGTCACCCAGCACCCAGGCTGGAGAGCAGTGGCACAATCTTGGCTCACTGCAGCCTCAACCTCCCAGGCTCAAGCAGTTCTCCCACCTCAGTCTCCCAAATAGCTGGGATTACAGGTATGCACAACCATGCCTGGCTAATTTTTTTTTTCTTTTTGTAGAGACGGGGTTTTACCGTGTTGCTCAGGCTGGTCTCAAAGGCTTAGACTCAAGCGATCTTGCCTCAGCCTCTCAAAGTGCTAGAATTAGAGGTGAGAGCCACTGCACCTGCCCAAAGGTATCCTTTTGACATGGTGCCGTCAGCTGGATGTCAGTTTGAGATAAGAGCTATATAAAAACATTTAAGCCCTAAGAGATTAAACAGCAAAGTAAAGCCAAAAAACATGCACACTTGTAAAGCCACGAGAAAAAAGGGACAGCCACTTCATTCAGTTTCCCCTTCAGTGCTACTCCCACCAAGGAATAAATGCACAGACCAGCTCAGCCAAAAGGACACTTCAATAACCAGTGCCTTTTTCTTTCAATTGGCTGGTTGTTTTCCCCTTTTTGGTGACCACCCAAGAATTACCAATCGTATTAGCTATTGGAAACACTTTCCCTTGGCTGCCTAGAGAACAGTCTAAGAAGAGCTCTATTACTAGGACTGTTTTAGACAATGACTTCTTTTTTTTTTTTTTGAGGCAGGGCATTGCTCTATCACCCAGGCTGGAGGGCAGCAGTATGACCCCAACTCATCTCAGCCTTGACTTCGTGGACTTAAGCAATCCTCTTGCCTCAGCCTCATGAGTAGCTGGGACTACAGGTGTGCACCACCACTCCTGGCCAATGTTTGTATTTTTTGTAGAGCTGGGCTTTCACCACGTTGCCCAGGCTGGTCTCGAACTCCTGACTTCAAGCAATCTGCCCACCTTGGCCTCCCAAAGTGCTGGAATTACGTGCCCACTCTAGCCAGTGAATATTGATCATCTGTTCTATCGTCTGTTGCGGCTCTGCAGCCTGAGTGCTCCGTTGTTGTTGGGTTAGTCAGGAATAAAGTGCAGATTTAAATAATCGTTTATTAGTATCAATTAACTTAAATTTAAGAGACTTCATAATCTCACTAACTGATTCCCTCTGGAAGGTGATAAGGATCTAGCACTTCATTTGCTCAGAAAGGTTTTCATATTCAAGAGAAAAGCGGGGGGGGGGGGGGGGGGGGGAATCGTGTCCTTAGAGCCTTAGTATCTGGAGGGCAACCACGAAGTTTCTGGACAAGCCGAATGCAATGATCTATTTTTTTTTGCATTTCTATTCCAGCTGGGATTTGAACTTTTAAATACATGCTCTAGGCTCATGTATAAAGTTCTGATACAGATCAGTTAATATTGCTTAGAAGCTGTAGACTGCTGTTCTCGTCACCTTATAAAACCAATTTCTGTTTTTAACTCTTGTCTATGTTTCCTCCCTTTGGTAGTAGGCTGGCTTCATGAATCAGGCACACCCATGTTGCAAACAAATGACAAATTAATCTCTAAAAGTATTCCTTCACAGAAGAGGTGGCCACAGATACAGTGTCTACCTGCACACACAGAGGAAGGAGGAGAAGTTTTTCTCTTCTACAGGCACAGAGAACTGAAGTCTGTCTTTTAAAACATCAGTCAAAAGCACACGCTGACACCTGTGAGTCAATTACTCTATTTAGCTTATCAGGTCTTCTGAACTTCATATACAAACAGATAACACAGCCAGAGCAGTGATCTAGGCCTCCAGGCTCTGGACTGAAAGACTGATATTCAGATCTTACCAGGTTCTCAGCCAGGAGACAACCTCCGGTGCCCCGACAAGAGAGATTTAGACTCACTCTCAAAGTGCCGCACTCACCAGTCTTTAGCGGGTCAACAGTTGTGACCTACAGGACCAAAATGTCTCCATTTCCAAAATTTAAAAGACAAAGACATGTAATTTATATTCCAGAACAGTAAATGGCCATTGGATCTGAAAATGGTGATCAGCTATGAAAACAAGCACAATTTGTTAGATCTCAGGACAAACTCACCGTTGAGTTAAGGCAGCTCCACAAAGAAAGGTCAGGGTGACACCAAGTTTCTCACAGGTTCTCCATGATTTTTAGCTTGATTTAAACTGGCTACAACTCGTTTGGACAGGTTGTGACTAGCCACAACCATTTACGCCAGTTCTGAGCAGTTACGGCCAGTTCCGAGCAGTTACAGCCAGTTCCAACTGGTTTAGACATGTCTCAGTAGGACACAACCTGTTTGGACTGGCTGTGACTTTCCCGTACTGACTGAATTGTTTTTGATTAGCTACAATTGATTTCATCTGATTTTGATTGGCCATGGCCAGTTTTGACCAGTTGAACCTTTTACAGCATAAGTGGTTTTGTCCGGTATGGCTGCTCTCAACCTGTTTTGACCACTTTTTAAATAGAATCTACCTTCTCATTTAAGCTTGTCAGATTTTTTTTTTTCTTTAGAAACTTACTTCGAAACGAGGCACATCAGTAGGCTTAGAACCTGAACACAAACAGGAAACGTTCAGAATTCTCTTGGGGAAGAGTCACTAATTGAGATTAAAGAGGACCTTCTACATTTTATCTTTGACCTTAGAATTTTTTCGCACTATCCCATGGTACTGTTTTGAGCGCCAGTTTCGATCAGTTTTTACCAGCCACAATTGTTTTATGTTGCTGCTCACTGGTCGTGATTGGTTCCTAAGGCTTTAGACTGGTTTGACTGGCAATTAAAAAACAGAGAGAGATTTAAACTACCTATGCGTGGCTGCAACCCAGTTTAGCTAGTTTTCACTGGTCAAACCTGAGGTATCCCATTTCTGAGCATTATATGCTCCCGTTGAATTGAACACTTTATCATTACATAATGTCCTTTTTCATCCTTCACTACTGTTGTTAAAGTCTGTTTTATCTGATATAAAAATGGTGACCCCTGCTCTTTTTTGTTTTCCAAGTGCATGGCAGATCTTTCTCCATCCTTTACCTTGAGCCTATGCATGTTGTTACATGTGAGATAGGTCTCTTGAAGACAGCAGAAGGATGCATCTTTTTTTAATCCAATTTGCCACTCTATGTCTTTTAAGTGGAACATTTAGGCCATTTAGTTCAAGGTTAATATTAATATGTGAGCTTTTGTCCCGTCATAGTGTTGTTAGCTGGTTGCTTTGTAGTCTTTTTTTTTTTTTTTTTTTTTTTTTTTTTTAAAGCCAGTCAAATTTAGCAGTGGGGGGTTGTATACCAACTTTAGTGACACTAATGTTAATAAGTTCTGATAACCCACTACCATCGGACCAGCCTGCTTTGTAGTCTTGATTGTGCAGTTGCTTTATAGGGTCCAGGGGGATATGTGCTTACGTGTGCTTTTGTGGTAGTGAGTATCATTCTTTTGTTTCCTTGTTTAGACCTCCCTTAAGCATCTCTTGTAGGGCTGGTCTGGTTGTGATTAATTCCCTCAGCAATTGCTTATCTGGGAAAGACTTTATTTCTTTATTGTTTATGAAGCTTTGTGTGGTGGGATACAAAATTTTTGGCTGCTACCCAGACTTTGCTTTGGACATAGACATTGAACCTGGACCTTGGACCTTGATCTATCTAATTCCTTTGAGATAACCTTATAGCTGGAACTTGGACCTACTGCTAAACCTTGGATGTGAATTTGAATGTTAGATCTGCTCCTTGAACCTCATCCTTGGGCCTGGATTGGGCCAGGACCTTAAACATGACCTTAGACCTGGACAATGGTCATGGACTTGAGCCAAGCGCTGATAATATTAAGCATCTGCATTAGTCCATTTTTACACTGCTATAAAGATACTACCCAAGTCTGGGTAATTTTTAAAGGAAAGAAATTTAATTGACTCACAGCTCTTCATGGCTGGAGTGGCCTCGGGAAACTTACAATCATGGTGGAAGGCAAAGGAGAAGCAAGCACCTTCTTCACAAAGTAGCAGGTAAGCGAGAGCATGTGTAAGGGGAAGAGCCCCTTATAAAACCATCAGATCTTATGAGAACTCACTCATTATCACAAGAGCAGCATAGGAGAAACTGCCCCCATGATCCAGTCACCTCTCTCCCTCAACACACAGGGATTACAGGTCCCTCCCTCAACATCTGGGGATTACAATTTGAGATGAGATTTGGGCAGGGACACAGAGCCAAACCATATCATTCCAACCCTGCCCCCACCAAATCTCATATCTTTTCACAGTTCAAAACCAATCATGCCTTCCCAACAGACCCCCAAAGTCTTAACTCATTTCAGCATTAACTCAAAAGTCTACAATTCAAAGTCTCATCTGAGACAAGACAAGTCCCTTCCACTTACGAGTCTATAAAATAAAAAACAAGTTAGTTCCTTCCAGGATACAAAGGGAGTACAGGCATTGGGTAGGTATACCCATTTCAAACGAAAGATAATGGTCAAAGCAAAGGTGCTACAGGCCCCATGCTAGCCCCAAATCCAGCAGGGCAGTCCTTAAATCTTAAAGCACCAAAAGGATCTACTTTGTCTTCATGTCTCACATCCAGGGCACACTGATGCAACAGGTAGACTCCCATGGCCTTGGGCAGCTTCTTCACAGGCTGGCATTGAGTACCTGTGGCTTTTCCAGGCACACCTTGCAAGCTGTTAGTGGATCTACCATTCTAGGAGCTGGAGGATGGTGGCCTTCTTCTCACAGCTCTGTTAGGCAGTGCCCTAGTGGAGACTCTATGTGGGGGGTCCAACCCCACATTCCCTTCCACATTGCCCTAGCAAAGGTCCTCCATGAGGGCTCCTCCCCTGCAGCAAACTTCTGCCTGGGTATCCATACATCTCCATACATCCTCTTAAATCTAGGTGGATGTCCCCAAACCTCAATTCTTGACTTCTGTGCACCCACACATCCAACACCACATGGAAGCCACCAAGGCTTGCAGCTTGCACCCTCTGAAGCAATGGCCCAAGACATACACTGGCCTCTTTTAGTCACAACTGGAGCTGGAGAAGCTGGCACACAGGGCACCAACTCCTGAGGCTACACAGAGCAGGGGGCCCTGGGCCTGGTCCATGAAACCAATTTTTCCTCCTAGGCCTCTGGGCCTGTGATTGGAGGGGCTGCTGTCAAGATCTTTGACATGCCCTGGAGACATTTTCTCCATTATGTTGGTAATTAATATTTGGCTCCTCATCACTTATGCAAATTTCTGCAGCTGGCTTGAATTTCTCCCCAGAAAATGGGTTTTTCTTTTCTATTGTATTATCAGGCTGCAAATTTTCCAAACTTTTATGTTCTGCTTCCTCTTTGAACATAAGTTCCAATTCAGATCATCTCTCTCAAGTTCAAAGTTCTACAGATCTCTAGGGCAGGGGCAAAATGCTGTCAGTCTCTGCTAAAGCATAGCAAGAGTGACTTTTGCTCTAGTTGCCAATAAGTTTCTCATCTCCATCTGATGCCACCTCAGCCTGGACTTCATAGTCCATATTACTATCAGCATTTTGACCAAAATCATTCAACAAGTCTCTAGGAAGTTCCAAACTTTCCCACATCTTCCTGTCTTCTTCTGAGCCCTTCAGACTGTTCCAACCTCTGCCTATTACCTAGTTCCAAAGTCAATTCTACATTTTCAAGTATCTTTATAGTAGCATTCCACTCCCTGTCCTACCAATTTACTATATTAGTTCATTCTCACACTGCTATACTACCTGAGACTGGGTTATTTATGAAGGAAAGAGGTTTAATTGACTGACAGTTCTGCATGGCTAAGGAGGCCTCAGGAAACTTACAATCATGGTGGAAGGGGTAACAGGAATGTCTTACATGGCAGCAGGTGAAAGAGATTATGTGTAAGGTTAAGAGCCTCTTATAAAATCATCAGATCTCGTGAGAACTCACTCACTGTCATGAGAATAGCATGAGGGTGAGTGGGGACACAAAGCCAAACCATATCAGCATCCCTTCATGTGCTTAATGTGTATACATTGTTTGATAAAGTATCTATTCAAATATTTTGTCATTTTTATTGGGTTGTTTGTTTTCTGAGTTTTAAGAGTTCTTTTTAAATTCTGGATACAAGTCCTTTATTAGACATGTGATTTACAAATATTTTTTCTAAGTATTTGGCTTGATTTTCACTCTGTTAACAGTGTCTTTAGAAGAATGTAAGTTCCTAATTTTGCTGAAGTCCAATTTATTAATTTTTTCTTTTACAAATTATGCTTTGGTGATGGCTAAGCACTTCTCCTATATTTTCATCCAAACATTATAGCTCTATATTTTACATTTTAAATCTATGATCCATTTTGAGTTTATTTTTCAATGTGAAAGGGAAAATAGATGGTAGACTTTTTTCTATTTTTTGATTCTATATGGATGTTTAATTGTGCCAGCAACATTTGCTGAAAAGGCCACCCTTTCTCCATTAAATTGCTTCATTCCTTTGTCAAAAATTGACTATGTCTGTCTATTCTTGGACATTCTATTCTCTCCCACTGAGGTATTTGACTCTTTTTCTAGACTACACTGTTTTGATTACTATAACTTATAAGAAGTCTTGAAAGTAGATAGTGTTAATCCTCCAACTTTGTTGTTCTTTCTCAAGGTTGTTTTAGCCATACTCAGTCTGTTTTTTTATATTTTAATCTCCAATTGTTCATTACTAGAATATAACAATAGTATATACTGGTACGTAAAAATATTATTTTGTATAATTGTTTCTACCCTACAACCTTATTGGGCTCATTTATTAATTCTAATAGCTTCCTAGGTAGAGTCCATAGCATTTCCTTAGGCAAATAAAGACAGCCTAACTTTTTCCTTCCAATATAGATTTCTTTTATTTATTTTTTCCTATGGTACTGGCTGGGTTCCCCAATACAATGTTGGACGTGGTGAGAGAACACGTCATCACCTTCCTCCTGATCTTAAAGGAAAAGCATTCAGTGTTTCAGTGTTGAG
The DNA here is from genome assembly GCF_049354715.1 of Callithrix jacchus. Classification (NCBI taxonomy): domain Eukaryota; kingdom Metazoa; phylum Chordata; class Mammalia; order Primates; family Cebidae; genus Callithrix; species Callithrix jacchus. Next base: position 80,206,705 of record NC_133518.1, read on the forward strand.
TATAAGGTTAGCTATGGGATCTACGTAGATGCTTTGCATCAGATTGAGGAACTTCCTTTCCATTCTTAGTCAGCTAATAATTTTTATAAGGCTTGAACATTGGATTTTGTCATATGCCTTTTTTTGTGGATTAAATTGTGTTCCCCCAGAAGACATTTTGAAGTCCTAACACCCAATAGCTGTGAATGTGATCTTACTCAGAAGTAGGGTATCAAGTTAAGGTACTATAATACTCAGTGAGGATGGGCCCTAGTCAGGTAGGACTGGTGTCCTTATAAAATGTTTATCACAGCACTACTCACAATAGCAAAGTCATGGAACCAATCTAAGTGTCCATTAGCATTTTATTGGATAAAGAAAATGATACACACACACACACACACACACACACACACCATGGAATACTACGCAGCCACAAAAAATAAAATAAAATCATGTCCTTTGTAGCAATATGAATGGAGCTAAGTTCTCCATTATCCTAAATGAACTAACTCAGAAACAGAGAATCAAATATTGCATGTTCTCAGTTATAAATGGGAGCTAAAAAATGGGAGCATATGGACATAAATATGGAGAGAATAGACTTTACAAATAGATTCTAGAGTAAAAGCCTAAGTAGTCCCCTTTTGGGGACTCCAAATTGGGTGGGTAAGAGGGGGATGAGGGTTGAAAAATAATGTATTGGGTACAATGGTCAATATTTGCATGTAGGTACACTAGGAGCCCAATCCCCATCATTACACAATATATCCCTGTAACAAACATGCACATATATCCCCTGAAACTAAAATAAATTTAAAATTAAAAATGTTTTTAAAAGATTTTTAAAAGAAGAGAAGAGAAACACAAGCCATGTGACTACAGAGGCAGAGATTGAGGTGATGAATCTACAAGCCAAGAAATGTCAAGGACTGTGGACAATATCACAGGTCAAGAAAAAGGCACAGAACAGATTCTCACCAAGAGCCTTCAGAGAAAGAATGGCCCTGCTGATGCCTTGATTTCAGATTTCTACCCTCCAGAACCATAAAAGAGTAAGTTTAGGCCACTCAGTTTGTGGTACTCTGTTACAAAAATGCTAGGAAACTAGTATAGTTTATTTTCTGACTTACCTGATCATATGTTTGCTTTTGTCTCGTCTGTTAAAATGCTGAGTCACATTCGTCAGTAGAGTTGGCAGTCACGTCTCCTCTTATTCCTCATGTTGCTACTTGGTTATCTGCTATCTTTTTTTTCAGTCTGGTTAGAGAATTATTCATTGATCTTTCCAAAGAATCAGCTTTTGGTTTTGCTGAGTTTCATTACTGATTTCATTTGTTTCTTCTCTGATCTGTATTATTTTCTTTTTTTCTGCTTAAAGTTTAATTTTTTCTCTTTTAGGTTGTTAATATATCTCAAGTCATTAATTTGAGACTTTCAAATTAATGAGTTTAGGTATTTTTGTGATATAAATTTCTAATACTGCTTTAGCTATATCTGACACATTTTTGATATATTGTGTTTTAATTTTCGTTTTGTTCAAACTATATTATAGTCACAATATCTTTTATAATTTCTTCTTTTTTCATGGTCTATTTAGGTTCCAAATATTTGGTATTTTTAAGACACATTTTTGTTATTTATTTCAAATTTAATTCCAGTGTGGTCAAAGAATAAAATTTGTACGATTTAAATTATTTTGAATTTGTCTGGACTTGTTTCATAACACAGCGTGGTAGACCTTGGTAAATATTTCATGTGCACTTGTAAGAAACATGTATTTCTACTGTTTTGGGGTGGAATGTCCTATAAATGTGAATTACATCGAGTTGTTTGACAATGCTTTTTAAGTCTTCTATATCCCTGTTAATTTCTTTTATGGGGAGAAGGATGCTGTGATAGACAGAATAACAGCCTCCAAACATGCCCATGCCATGCTTCCCAGAACGTTTGAGTGTATTACTTTACATGACAAAAGCGACTTTGCAGATGTCATTAAGGTTACAGATCTTGAGATAGGGAGATTATCTTGGATTATCTGGCTGGGCCCGATGTAATCACAAGAGCTCTGAGAAGAGCTCCTCTCAGATGTGGTCAGAGAAGGTGAGAGAAATGCAACGCTGCTGGCTTTGAAGATGGAGGCGGGGGAACATGAGCCAAGGAACACTAACGGCCTCTATAAACTGGGAAAGACAAGGGAAGATTCTCCCCCAGAGTCCCTAGGAGGTAATGAGGTCCAGAAAACTTTCATTTTAACCCAGAGAGACCTGTATCATACTTCTGACATAAAGAACTATAAGATCAATAAGTGTATGTTGTTTTAAGCCACTAAGTTTGTGGTAATTTGTTTCTGCAACAATAGAAAACTAATACAGTTACAACCTCTATCACTGTGGATTTGTCTGTTTCTCTTTGGTGTTCTCTCAGTCTTTGCTTCATGAATTTTGAAGCTCTACTATTATGAGTATAAATGCTTAGGATCATTTGACCTCTTCATCATAAAAAAAAAAAGGTCTTCTTTATTCCTGCTATTAGTCTTTGCTGTGAACTCAAATTCATCAGATATTAGAGATATTACTTCAGTTATTTAGCATGGTGTATCTTTTCCCACCTTTTAACTTGAAACCTACTCTTGTCTTTACATTTAAAGAAGTTTCTTATAGGCAGGGTTTTTAAAAAATTAATCTAATTTGGCAATCTCTGTCTTCTGATTGAGCTGCTTAGATAATTCACATGTGATGTGATTCTAGAGACAGATAATTCGTGTGTGATGTGATTCTAGAGACAGATAATTCGTGTGTGATGTGATTCTAGAGACAGATAATTCACATGTGATGTGATTATAGAGATAATTTACATATGATGTGATTCTAGAGACAGACAATTCACATGTGATATGATTCTAGAGACAGATAATTCACATGTGATTTTATTCTGGAGATAGACAATTCACATGTGATGTGATTATAGAGACAGATAATTCACGTGATGTGATTCTAGAGACAGATAATTCACATGTGATTTTATTCTGGAGATAGACAGTTCACGTGTGATGTGATTATAGAGACAGATAATTCACGTGTGATGTGATTCTAGAGACAGAAGATTCACGTGATGTGATTCTAGAGACAGATAATCGTGTGTGATGTGATTCTAGAGACAGATAATTCACGTGTGATGTAATTATAGGGATAGACAATTCACGTGTGATGTGATTCTAGAGACAGATAATTCGCGTGTGATGTGATTATAGGGATAGACAATTCACGTGTGATGCGATTCTAGAGACATGATTCACATGTGATGTGATTCTAGAGACAGATAATTCACGTGTGATGTGATTATAGAGACAGATGATTCACGTGATGTGATTCTAGACACAGTTGGGCTTCTATTTGTTTCATCTGTGCCTTGTTACTCTTTTCCTCTTTTTCTACTTTTTTGGATTCAGCATTTTTATGGTTCAATAGTTGCCTCCTTGGTTAGCTCATTGTTGTGTTGTTTTTATGTTTGCTTTGTGGTTTATAGTATTATTTAATTTATCAAAATATATTTTGAGGTGATATTATACCTCTTAACATGCAGTATAGAACCTTCCAATAGAATGCTGGTCTGAGGAACTCGGAAAACCACTCCCACAGAGAAACATGCATTCGATTGGTCAAAACTAGCAAAGATAATCATTTCCCGTCTCTGAAGAGTGACCAAAGGGCTTACAACAAATTGAGAAGCATTTATTTAAAAAAATCAATGGAAACATGGCAAATAATGTAATATGGTAAATAAGGTTTACGCTACACAATAGGGAAAGAGGCTATTCCTAGAACCGAGGTGGTTCCTACGAACCCTTCAGGGCTACCACGTACAGTGTAAGAGTTCAGAGAAGACTACAGTAACTCTATACGAGCAAGGCAATAAGGGTTCAGCTCCCCCAGGATGAAGGCTGAACTAGTCCACAAGTCAAAACCCATATAAAAGGCTGGTTAAGGCCATAAGAACATGGGACGCGTGCTAGAAGGAAAAATCCACAAATGAAAACTATGGCCATTACAGAAACAGACACTGAACCTGCCACATTTTCTTCCTAGGGGGCCATGTTTTAATATATGATGACACAGTTTAACTTATTTTCCTCATCCCCTCTTCCTTTACATCACTGTTGTATAGAGTTTGATGATCATAGATAATCCTACAAGTCAGACCTTAGGTTGTGGAATATTGAGGCAAAATAATGATAGAGCTGCAATAAGAACAACGGTATGTCACGCAGAGATCCAGGATTTTGAAGGGATGCAGTTACCCATAAAGCACTAGGCTAAGCTTTCTTTGGAGGGGCGTGCAGTTGACCTTTGAACAACGTGGGGTTTAGGGATGCCAACCACTTGCACAGTTGAAACTCCATATATAACTTTTGATTTCCCCAAAACTTAACTACTAACAGCCTACTGTTGACTGGAAGACTTACCAATAACATAAACAGCTGATTAACACACATTCTGTATGTTATAAGTATTATATACTGTATTTTTATAATACAGTAAACTAGAGAAAAACAATAAGAAAATCATAAGAGAAAATATATTTAATATTCATTAAGTGGAAGTGGATCATCAGGGAGCTCTTCATCCTTGTCGTCTTCAGGCTGAGTAGGCTGAGGAGGAGGAAGAAGAGGCAGGGTTGGTCTTGCTGTCTCGAGGTATCGGGGTGGCAGAGGTGGAAGGGGAGACAGTGAAGGTAGGCACACTTGGTGTAACTTTGTGGAAATACATCATAATTTCTGTCTGACATTTTTGCTTTTTCATTTCTCTAAAGAGGTTTTGATTTGGTACCAATTCTTCTTCCATCATTTGCTTTGGTTTCAGTGCCCCATCATAGAAGGCTCTATGTCATCAGGTAAGTCAAATGCCATCTTGTGTAACCAACATCCTTCTGCCACATTGTCTAATGTCAATTCATTTTCTGGTTCTGCTTCTTCCATGCCTCCTTCCTCACCGCCGGACACTGATTCAGAAGCATTCATCTTCTGTTAATCCCTCCATGTAGGGTGTGCTAGCTCTTGAATGTTTCCAACATCCACATCTTTAAACTCTTCATCCTCCACCTCTTGCCAGACCCACAATCTCGTTCGTGATTTCCTTGGCCGGCTTCGTCATAGATTCTGTGACGCACATCTGTCATGCACACCTGGATGCAGATTTCTCTAAGTAACTCACTGCCTGGGCTTGGTAGCGTTTGTGTCTTTCACTGTAATAACAATGACACCTTCAATGGTGTCGTTAACCCGTCCAGGTTTTCTTGCGGTTCTCTTTCAGGGCACTGACAACCCTTCCCATAGAACACGATATGGAATGTGACTTCATGGTCCTTCTGCTGGTCTCATCCGGAACCTGAATTAGAGACGTTCTGTTTGGAGGCAAGAAGACCACTCTGAACTCGTGGGTTCACCCAGAGGTGGCCAGGAGCACTGCCTGATAGTGAAGTAACTTTAAAATGCAGTCTCTTAACAGCAAGGAACTTCCTGACTTCAGGGACAAAGCGTCAGTGGAATCAGTCCAGAAAAAGCGTTCTCATCGTCTAGGCCGCTTGTGGTACAACGAAAAGACTGGCGGCTGGAGTTTATCTCTTCCCTTCAGAGCTCCAGGGTTAGCAGCTCTGTAGATAAGGGCACTCCTCATCATAAACCCAACTGCATTTGCACAAGACAGTAGTGTTAGCCTCTTTCTTCCTGCCCAAATCTGGTGCCCACTTCTCTTACTAATAAATGCCCTTGGTGGCTTTTTTTTTCTCAGAATAGGGTACTTTCCTCTACATAAAACCTATTCAGGCAGATACCCTTTCTCGTCAGCGATTTTCCTGATGGTGCCTGGGAAGTCCTCTGCTGCCTCTGGGTTGGAAAAGCTGCTTCTCCTGTTATTTTGACGTTTTTAAGGTCAAATCTCTTTCTAAAATTATCAAATCATCCTTTGCTGTCATTAAATTCTCAGGCTTTAGATCCTTCCTTTTGCTTTAAATTGTCATATGATGACTTTGCTTTTTCTTGAATCATATTAGAGTCTGTAGGGTATGTCTTCTTATAGCAACCCTGCACCCATGTAAGAGCTGCATTTTCAACATGAGATAAATAGTTATTTCACAATAAATCTAAGCTTGCGGCATAGCTGGCACGATGACTTCACTATTTTAACAATAGTCCTTACGCTGGATTCGTTTATTTTAAAATGGTGGGCAGCCGCAGCTGCAGACCTCAATCCATGGTACATATTTTTCAACTTTTTGTTGTGATGTCATGCTTTTTGTCTGCTTTTTGCGAGCGCTCCGGCATCATTCGCGGTATTTTGTATGCGTCCCATAGTGCTTTCAGAGTTTACAAGCTTTCACTAAACACGATGAAAAATTCAGAACCGCAGGAGATCACTTTTCACCGCAAAGAGCAATTTACTGGAGGGTGAATTCTTCATACGGAGGTGCTTGGCATTACACAGTGTCCTAAGCAGATACTCACAACACTGGAGCTCACTGCAATAGTAACGGTCACAAAATTATGAGAGTCGCACAGCGTGTACCACAGTGAAAATTATGAGAGTCGCACAGCGTGTACCACAGTGAAAATTATGAGAGTCGCACAGCGTGTACCACAGTGAAAATTATGAGTCGCACAGCGTATACCACAGTGAAAATTATGAGTCGCACAGTGTGTACCGCAGTGAAAATTATGAGAGTCGCACAGCGTGTACCACAGTGAAAATTATGAGAGTCGCACAGCGTGTACCACAGTGAAAATTATGAGAGTCGCACAGCGTGTACCACAGTGAAAATTATGAGAGTCACACAGTGTGTACCACAGTGACTTTTCCGCAGTTATGATTTAATACTGCACCCCTGTTTGTTTAAACTTATCGTGACTACGAAAGGCACCACGTGCAGTCTGTTTGTGTGTGTACGTTTTGATAAATTTTAACTTTTTATAATTGATTTGTGTATATTTTATGGCAGTAAATGATAAAATCCCGCTCCACTATGGTGAGAAGCGCCTGCTTCCCCTTCGCCTTCTGCCATGATTGTAAGTCTCCTGAAGCATCCCAGGTACCCTTCCTGTACAGCCTGTGGAACTGTGAGTCAATTAAACCTCTTTTCTTCGTCAATTACCCAATCTCAGGTAGTTCATTATAGCAATGTGAGAATGAACTAATGCAGAGAAATAGATGAAACAAACAGAAAATGGCAAATCATCAATTAATATAAATATACCAATAAGACAGCAGATATTGAAGGAGTAGATTTAAAAGATGATACAACAATATACTGTCTACAAGAAATTCACTTGAATATAAAGACACAGGGAGGTTGAAGGTATAAAGGGGAAAAGAACACCATGCAAACTTTGAGCCCAATAAAAGGTATATTAATGTCAGATAAGGCAGACTTCAAAGCAAAGAAAATTACTAAATGCGAAAAGGGCCACTAAATAATGATAAAAGGATCAATCCACCAGAAAGATACAGCAATACTCGATGTGTAAATACCAAACAACAGAGCCTCAAAATACATGAATGATCTGAACGGAAAAACTGAAAACCCCACAATTAGAGTTGGAAAACTTAGCACCCCATTCTCAGCAATTGTTAGAATACTAGGGGAAAAAATAGCAAGGGTATAAAAGAACCAAACCACACAACCAACCAACAGAGTCAAATTGACGTATCTAGAACACTCCACCCAACAAGTGCAGAGTGTACATTATTTGTAAATGTTCATGGTACATGCACCAAGACAGACCATATCCAGGGGTGTCTAATCTTTTGGCTTCCCTGGGCCACACTGGAAGAAGAATGGTCTTGGGCCACACATAAAATACACTAACACTAATGATGGCTGATGAACTTAAAAAAAAAATCACAAGAAAATCTCATAATGTTTTTAAAAAGTTTATGAATCTATATTGAGCTGCATTCAAAGCCACCCTGGGCTGCATGTAAAAAAAAGTACAAAAATTAACTAGGTGTGGTGGTACACACCTGTGGTCCCAGCTAATCAGGAGGCTGAGGTGGGAGGATAACTTGAGCCTGGGAGGTGCAAGTGCAGTGAGCCAAGATTGCACCACTGTACTCCAGCCTGGGTGAGACTGAGACCCTGTCTCAAAAAAAAAAAAAAAAATATATATATATATATATATATATATATATGCATACACACACACACACACACACACACATGCACACATATATATATTTACACACACACAGATACACATATATACACACATAAATACAGAACTAAATGAAAATGAAAATACATCAAAATACGTGGAATGCAACTAACCAGTTGAAAGGGAAGTTTATAATACTAAAGGCTCACATTAGAAAAGAGAAAAAGTCTCAAATCAATAATGTAAGCACCAATCTGAAGAAACTTTAGAAAAAGAAGAGAAAAATAAATCCAGAGCATGTAGACGGGAGGAAATAATAAACATAAGATTAGAAATCAGTGAAATTAACAATTTAAAAAAAATAGAGAAAAATCAATGAAACAAAGCCTGGTTGTTTGGGGGAAAAAAGAATAAACCCCTAACAAGACTCACGAAGATAAAAAGGGAAAACACGAACCACTAGTATCATAAACGAAACGCTACAATTTTATGCTGATGAATGTGACTTCCTTCCTCTCCCGCCTCCGGTGGAGCCTGCTGGGAACAGAACTTACAAAGGGAAGTATGTCTGGACGGCTGTGCTCCGAGGCTGCTTTTGCTGGCTACAAGCGGGTTCTCTGGAACCAAAGGGAGCGCACGGCTCTTCTTAAAATTGGCAGTGTTTATGCCTGAGCGGAACCAGAAATCTATCTGGGGGGGAAAAAAAGTGCGTACACCCAGCAAAGAACAACGCCGTGACTCCTGACGACAAACCAGACAAAACCAGGTCATCGGGGAAAGGTACCTCGGGCAGGAAACAGGGGCCTGGTTTGCTCTGCTTCTTCTGAAGCAGCCCTCCTGCTAAGGCCACTGGACGCAGAATCCTAGTGCTGCTGGACCCCTCAAGGATTTAAACTGATGAAAGTCAATAAACAAATGTGGATTTCTAAAAAAAAAAAATTTACTCCTTTGAAGAAATAAAACAATTCCTCCAAAATCACAAACTACTAAACTAAGATGAAACAGGTAATTGGAATAGTCCTATAACCAATATCTAGACCCAGATAGTTCCAATGGGAAATTCTACCAAATACATCTTTTTAACTTAACATCAATTTTTCACAATCTTCTCCAGATAATAGAAGGGGAAGGAAAACTTTCCAAGTCACTTCATGAGACTGGTGTTACCCTGTTATAAAAACCAGGCAGCAGGCCAGGCACGGTGGCTCACACCTATAATGCCAACACTTTGGGAGGCCGAGGCAGGTGGATCGCAGGAGGCGGAGAATTTGAGACCAGCCTGTCCAACATGGTGAAACCCCATCTCTGCTAAAAATATCAGAATTAGCCTGGCGTAATGGTGCATATTTGTAATGCCAGCCACTGGCACATCTGTAATCCCAGCTGAGGCACAAGAATTACTTGAACCCAGGAGGCAAAGACTGCAGTGAGCTGAAATCTTGCCACTGCACTCCAGCCTCGGCAACAGATTGAGACTCTGTCTCAAAAACAAAAACAAAAAAAACAGACATCCATATCACGAGAAAAGAAAACTACAAACCAAAATTTTGGTGTCTCATGAACTTAGACACCAAAATCCTCAACTAGATATTAGGAAACTGAATCCAGCAATGTATAAAAACAATTACAGACCATGACCAAGTGTGACTTATTCCAAGTATACGAGACTGGTCCGATATTTAAAGAACAATCAATGTAATTCACCACATAAACAGGCTAAAAAGTAAAATCATATGATCATAACAACTGACACTGAAAAAAACATCTGAAAAAATCTAACACCCATTCTCAGAAAACTGGGAATAAAGGAGAACTTTCTCATCTTGATAAAGAACATCTGTAAAAAGCCTGTAGGTCAGATCATACTTAACAGGGAAGACTGAATGCTTTCACTGTTAGACCAGGAACAAGGTAAGAACTTCAGCGGCTGGGTGCAGTGGCTCACACCCGTAATCCTAGCACTTTGGGAGGCCAAGGCAGGCAGATCACTTGAGATCAGGAGTTTGAAACCAGCCTGGCCAACATGGTGAAATCCTGACTATACTAAAAATACAAAAAATTAGCCAGGCGTGGTGGCGCACGCCTGTAATCCCAGCTACTCGGGAGGCTGAGGCAGGAGAATCACTTGAGTCCAGGAGGTGGAGGTTGCAGTGAGCCAAGATTGTATCACTGCACTCCAGCCTGGGTGACAGAGCAAGACTGTCTCAAAAAATATATATATGCATATATATATTTTATATATGTAGATAGATAGAGCCAGTACTATATATATAGCACTAGAATACTTACTACTAGAATATATATAGTGTGTGCATTTGTGTATATATATATATATATATATATATAAAAACTAGAATTTCTAGCTACTGCAATTAAGGAATAAAAATAAATAAAAGCAAATAGATTGAGAAGGAAAAAATCAAACTGTTCCTACTGGAAATGATATGACTGTCTCTATGTTTTTAAAATCCTCTGAATAAAAAGTGAGTCTAGCAAGGTAGCAAAACACAAGATCAACTAACAAAAATCCACTACATTTTTATATACTAACAATGAACACGTGGAAAACGAAGTTAAAACACAATACCATTTATAATAGTTCCACAGAAAATAAAATACTTAGGGATAGCTCTGGCAAATCATGCTCAGGACATATCTCGAAATATTTAAAATGCTAATGGAAGAAAGCAACAAAGATCTAAATAAATGAAAAGACATACTATCAACATAGTAAATACAGGTTCGACGTAACTCCTGTCAAAATCCCGGCAAGTGTTTCGTAGATGTATACAAGCCTATTCTAAAATTTATATGGAAAGGCACGGGAGCTAGAATAGCTAAACAATTTTGAAAATGAAGAATGAAGTAAAGGGATCAGTCCACCCACTGTCGAGGATTACAACAGTAACCAAGACAGTGCGGAATTAGAGACCGAGACTTATCGATCAAAGGACAGAATAGAGAATCCAGACACAGACCCCCACCGATGCATGTGCCCAGCTGGTTTTTGACAAAGGTGCAAACTAAAATCAATGGAGGAAGGAACGAATGAATCGTGTCAACAAAAGATGCTGAAGTAATTGAACATCTATAGGCCAAAAAAAAGTGACAAACAGTACCACCACCAAATGCAGAGAAACCGGTCTGCTCATACATTGCTGGCGGGAAATGTTGAATGGTACAGCCATATTGAAAACCAGTTTGTCAGTTTCCTATAATATGAAACATGCAAGACCCAGCAATTTTACTATTGGGTATTTATCCCAGATAAATGTAATTTTGTGTTCATGCAAGAGCACGTACGTGAATGTTCATAACAGCATGTTAAGTGGGAAAAGCAAGCCTAAGAGGCCACATACTATATTATCCCATTTATATAACATGCTTGAAATGACAAAATCGTAGATATGGAGACGATATGAGTGGTGGCCATGAATCGGTGAGGGGTAGCGGAAGTGAGGGGGGTGTGGCCACCCACAGCCAGCAGGAGGGATTCTGTTCAATCACAGGAGGTGCCGCGTCTTGACTGTGCCGATGGCAACATCCAGATTATGAATTGCAGGTTGTGACCACTGGGGAAGCCCTGCAAAGGCTACACTGGATCCTTTTGTATTTTTCTTAAAACTGCATGTGGATCCACAGTTATCTCAAAATGAAATATTCATTTTAAATGTCTTTCAAATCAAAAATGCTTGCTGCGTACATGCATCTTAATTCGCTCCAACTCACGATTTTAAAAAGTCAGTTCATGATGTGTTCCGTAGCTTTTTCCCAAAGTCTATGTTCACAAAAGTAGTCTAACAAACAGGCCCTTACTTTTCAGAAGAATTTCAGAGACCGAGCTTGTTTTCTCTAACGCGCTTTGATTCGTCTTACCTCGTCTATGTCACAATTAGGTAGAGTTGAAGAGAAAATGTGTTTCTGAGTGCCTTTGTTCAGCTCTCTCTAGTCATTCTGAAGAGCAATAAGTTACTTTCAAAAAGAACATCTACTTCTGAACTGCTTTACTCTAATATCGCCTCTTTCCACAATTGCTGCTTTTTAGACTCATCTTTGTCTGTGAAATTGCCCGTAACTGTCCTTTAGAGCAATTTATTCCCACCTGTAGCATTTAACGCAGGATCATAGCTTGCATTTACCCGGCTGCCAGGTCTATTGAGTTTTCTTTAGTTTGGAACTGTCCTCACCCTTTGTTTTTCATGCTATTGACGTTTCTGAAGAGTATTTTGGGATTTGGGGCCACTGTTTTGCAGACTATTCCTCGGTTTGGGCTTGTCTGATTGTTTCCTTATGATTCAGAGAGTGCATTTATTGGCAAGAATACTATGGAAATCGTGTGTCTCCAGGCTCAGGAGGCAAACAATAGTTTGTCCCGTAACTAGTGATATTAACTTTGATCACCTGGCTAAGGTAGTATCTCCCAGGTTTCTTCACTTTAAAAGTAGGTTTCTTCCCTTTGTTATTTGCAGGGTCTTTTTGTTTTGTTTCTTTTTTCAAGAGTGGGTCTCTCTCTGTTGCCCAGCTTGGAGAGCAGCAGGGCAGTCCCAGCTCACTGTAGCCTTGACCCCCTGAGCACAAGCGATCCTCCCACCTCAGCCCCCCAGGGGGCTGGGACTTCAGGCACGCACCACCAAGCTCAACTAATTTTTGTATTTTTTTGTGGAGAGGGGGTTTCACCAGGCTGGTCTCAAACTCCTAAGCTCAAGCGATCTGCCCACCTAGGCCTCCCAAAGTGTTGGGATTACAGGCATGAGCCAACATGCCTGGCCTGCTTATGCTATTTTTAATGTTCAAATAATCCATATGATTTGTATCTTACTGTACTTGGATGTATGTTACTACTATGAATTAGGAAACTTTTTTTTTTGCCAGGATCTTGCTCTGCGGCCTGGGCTAGAGTGCATTGCTGCAACCTTAGCTGACTGCAGCCTCAGTGATCCTCCCACCTCAGCCTCCTAAGTAGCTATGACTATAGGTATGTGCCCCTGTGCCTGGCTAATTTTTTAAAAATTTTTTGCAGAGGCAGGATCTTGCCATGTTGCCCAGGCTAGTCTTGAACTCCTGGCCTCAAGCAGTTTCCCCATCTCAGCCTCCCAAACTGCTGGAATTACAACTGCGAGTTGCTGCACCCGGCCTGAATTCTTAACTGAAAATGTTGCATAGGCCCACCAAAAAAAAAAAAGTTTGTAAATTAATATGTAAATATTTTTATAATATACATAATTTAAAACATGTCCTTGCACTCTCTTAAAGTGTCTCCATTTGGACACTTGAGGCTATGGGCCTGAGAATTCATTGCAAAATTGCCCTTGAGGTTGTGGAAGTCAGACACTCAGGCAGAGATGACGGGGTTGGCTCCAGGACAGCCTTCAGCCCTGTTTTCAGTCCTCCCCCACCACCGCCTCCTTCCCCCACATGCTCAACTCAACAGATACACACCATTAGTGAGCAAGGGCATGCCCTCCCACCCACAACTGCCAACAAATATCTGGAGGGATTTAGGTTCTTCTGAACAGACTTATCACCACCTCCCTTCTCTCTGCCCCTGTCCGTCCTCTCTCCTCCTTGCCTTAAACACCTTCATTCCACACGTGAGAACGCTGAGGTCCAGAAGGGGCAAAGGCTGAACCGTCGCCATAGTCAAGATCACTACAGAGCCAGGACTCAATCCTTCCTTCTGATTTCAGGAGAGCCCGGCACTGGGGTAGGAGGCGGGAATCTCGGCTCAGGATTCACCTGCCCTGGGTTTCAACAGGCTGCTCACTGCAGCCTGGAGGAAGCCACTGTGCCCATCAGGACCCAGCCATGCAGCTCCTGCCTCGGCCTCCAGGAAGGGCTGCAGGGCACGGCCTGTGGTTCCCTGCCTGCTGCAACCTGCAGCTCAGCGCCCTGTGCAGGGGTAAAGCGCTCACAAACAACCGCTCCGGTCACCAATCCCCACCCAACCCTCAAAGCAAAGCCTCCACCCTCCCTGTTCCTGAACAGTCCATTTCTTCCTGGTTCCTCCTCCAGGAGCCTGGTTAGAGGCGTCTGAACGGCAGCCCATCCCTCCTTGGCAACCTCCCTATCCCACTCTGGAAGACAAAGAGACTGTTGACTCCTCCCTGGCAGTAAGGAGCACCCAACCCTTGGGAACTAGGCTCCTGGAAGGTGGGTTTGCCTGTCATCCCTTCCCAATGGGTCTTTGGCAGAAAGAAGGCACTCCTGAGACACACCTGGATCACTCCCGCTGCTTCCAGCCAGTTCCCTCTGGCTCCATGGAAAAGCTGTTATGCAGCTCCAGGCTTTGTGCGCAGTGACGTGATGCTGCTGTTTGGGACATCTGCCCTTCAAGATTGAATGTGTGCCCATTGTGCAGTGCAGATAACCCAGACCCCAGCCTGCAGCCGTGAGAGGAGGATGGAAGCTGGCTCCTCTCCAACACAGCCCTGCACCGCATGCATGCCTCACCAGGGCAGAGACGGACACAGAATTCTCCATCTTCCAGGGCAGCAGGATTTTGTGGGGCTCTAAATCCATCTGTGACTTATGCAATAGTTCTCTGTTAACCAGGCCTTGGCTTACCCAGAACATGCTCTGCCCTGGCTTCCACAGCAGGGAAAGCCTTCTGTGGGAATTAGGGACCTAGGGCTGTTCCTGGGTCCCCAGACCTCCAGAGAGACCATCAGAAGTGGGAAAAGAACCTCCAGCTCCAGCCCAGCCCCTCTGTGTGTTGTGTGGCTTGGGGCACTTAGGGCTTCAGCTTCCTCAGAGATGGGCAGATGGTCTCTCAGACTGTCCAGGTCAGGGGCTGCCTCTTGTTTCTAACAGGGTGTCATCTGTTGGCCCCCCATGACATCCCCTGCTCTGTCCTCTGCCTCCATAGAAAAAGGGCTGGGAGGTTAAACCACCCACCAAACCATCAGGGGCTTAAGGCTCCCAGCCCTTGCCCCCAAGTGTAGATATCTTGCAATTCCAGAAGGGGACGGTGCTCCTCAGTCCTAGGGCCACACAGATCCCCAGCCAAACCTCACTTCCCACACATGGCACAAAAAGGCAAAGTACACACAGACAGGCCTAAAGACTGTGACATCACAGCACAGGAGGGAGGTGGGCAGGAGCCGCGGACACAGTCCCTCCTCATTCACTCTGCGAGCTCCCAGGTCCCTTCGCCTCTCCCAGCCTCAACTTCCACAATATAATGGGCACACGCTCACACCCAACAGAGCCCAGGGCATAGCCCAGACGCTCCTTAATACTTACCCAGTTTTGCTCTCTGCCCAGCAGGTCACTGCTCTGCCCACCCTGTGCTTCTTTCCATGGCACAGGGAAACTGGACCAGCACCCCTTCTCATGGGGAAGTCCTGCACTCCCACTGTTGGGCGTGATGATCCAGCCCAGACAGACTTCATCCGCGGAGGCCTGGTCCAGCAGGAATTGTGCACTCCTTCCTCTGAGCCAAAAAGAGGATACGATTGAGTAGCACCTGAATAAATAGCAATTTCTGCCTTTATCTCAGATAAGCAGGGAGGTTTTGCCCAGTGTAAGGAACAAACCTGGGTCTCCTTCATGCTGTTATCTGCAGCTCCCAGTCTCGTGTCTTATTTCATGAAGAGAACCCAAGGTCTTGATAGCTCTGGGCTCTGTGTCTCCTGGAAAGGCCTGTGCTTGTTTATTATCAATCTAACAAAAGCCCGGTCCCTTCCTAGCATCTCCCTGGAGCTCTGTTCTCATGCCTGGCCTGAGCTCACACCCTGGCCCTGACCCACACGCAGCCCTGATCTTGTAGAGGCTGCGGCTCCAAAAAAAAGTCTGAACCGGGTGAGACGGAAGAATCCACACAATATTGTTCTGCTGCTGCTAGAGCTCCTCTCTCCCCACGGGCCTTGAGGAAGCAAGCAGCCAACCAGGTCCCGGGACCTCCCAGGGCCAGGGGCTCGGGCAGCCTCCAGCTCATAGCTGCAAGGACCCCCAGCAGCCAGCAAGAGAGCGAGGTCCTCATCCTATAGCCGCAAGAAACAATTCTGTCAACGACCACGTGAGCCTCCCCAGCTGAGCCTCAGGTAAGCCTGCAGCCTTGACTGATACCCAGATTGCAGCCTCATGAGACTGAATGACAGGATGCAGCTGAACCGTGCTCACGCTCCTGATCACGGAGACTGGGAGGGGATAAATGCTGCTAAGTGTGTGGTCATTTGCCACACTGTACATAACTAACACAGACCTGTACCGGGAAGTCTCGACAGAGCTTCAGGCGGTTAAGACAGTTAACAGCGGTCAAAATCTAAGGCAGCCGTTGTGGCGGGGTGGTGTGGAATAGACCACAACAGCCACGTGTACTCAGCACCTACTATGTGCCATGCACTGTGCTCCATGCTTTCCGTGTGCTAATTCATGTAACCCTCACCAGCATTAGGGACTGAGTCCACATGTCACAGACGAGGAAACCGAGGTCTCATTGCCCCCATTCTAAAGCAAGAACCCTGTGCCCATTGCCCCCATTCTAAAGTACTTTGCCAAACCCCTTCAAGAGTGGGGGAGCTGGGACGTCGGTCTGAGAGAGTTTGTTCTTCAGCCAATGGGAGCCCTTGAAACTGGGGAACAGACAATGTGTGTCTCGGAAAACTCTCTGGCAGGGCAGCAAGGAAGGCAGGGAGCCAGGCTGTGGGGAGACTTGGAGGCTGTGGGAGCTTGCAGAGGATGGAGAAGTCAGGGGGTCGACCCGGACTGAGGCACGTGGGGACGGACTGGAGGTAGAGGACCATCGGGCAGAGCTGAGATGCCGACCAAGAGCCGCCAAGTCAGCAAGCATCTCCAGGGTCAGAGCTGGATTAAAGTGAGCCTTGCCACTTCCCCACTTATGCTCAGCAGCTCCTCCTTCCAGGGTGTGGTAGGGCTTGGGGACGCTGTGTCCCGGTCAGGCTCTAACCAGCTGACTGGTATCCTCAAACGCTCTTCCCTCCTTCTCCAGAGATCCTGGAAAGTGCACGTGAGGGTGAATGTTCTTGCCTGGCACTCAGAGGCCAGGCAGACATAGCTGAAGCCACCATGGAAGTCAGAGCCTGGCTCTCCAGGGCAGAGCACCCACCATGTCCTGAGGCTCAGGTTTGCCCAGGATCTACTGAGCCCCTCTCTGCAGCTTCCGCAGCCTGCACCAGAAATGAAACAAAACCAGTCATTGACAGGAAGGAGCCAGGCTTAGGGCAAATGCAAGCTAATTTTGCAATTCGTTTTTTAATCTGGTGATTTAGAAACCTCTAAGACATCCGGAGCTCTGAGGCTCAAAGTAGCTGATCCCACGTGAGCGAATGAGGGTGGTGGCTTCTAACTGGAGTGCCTGGCAGCTGGCACTGCTGGGTTGAGCTGCCCTGAAGCCCAGACGACACTCGTGGCTGGACCTGCTCTCCTGGTGGCCTGCACTTGGGAGGAAGTGCCTGAGGGCTCAGTGGGGCGGAGCTGGGCCCAGCCTGCCCCCCTCTTGAAGGTTCCTCTCCTAGTTCTGGCCAGCCTCCGTCCTTGCAGTCCTGTCCTCCCTGGACTCTCGAGCAGCAGCCCCTTTGCTTTTCCCGTGCCTCCTGCCAGGATGCCCTCGCTCTCCTCCGCCACCCTGCAAATCCCAGGGGACTTTCAGAAGCCAGCATCTCCCTGACCCTTTGCATAACCCCAGCAGGGACGCTGCCTCCTTTCTCTAAGGCTCCCCAGCAGTCTTGCTCCCCTCTGGTGGCCCAGACAGCACTTCGTCTCACATAAAAGGCTTTCTCAGAGCAGTATTCTTCCTTGTCTGAGTCACGTA
The DNA here is from genome assembly GCF_049354715.1 of Callithrix jacchus. Taxonomy (NCBI): domain Eukaryota; kingdom Metazoa; phylum Chordata; class Mammalia; order Primates; family Cebidae; genus Callithrix; species Callithrix jacchus. Next base: position 80,224,602 of record NC_133518.1, read on the forward strand.
GGGCTGAGGCTCAGCCCGGTTCATCTTTGCACTGTTCCCCATCGAGCCCACACAGCTCCATTCAGGGGACCCCCCTAAAACAAGCATGAGAGCGCTACCGGTGGGGAAAGCATCCCCACAGGAAGCCAGTGCACAGGAGGGCATTTTAACACGTTAGCAGAGGTTTCCTCTCCTTCCCCTCAAACAACCTGTGGTTGTGGATATGTCGCCCAGGGAAGAGAGGGTGGAGTAGATGGTGTCCTGCCTGCATCCCTTCTGTGTTCACCTCCCCTAGCAAAAGACACCTGTAACTTTTTTACCGCAGGTACCTGCAATTACCTAGCTGAGGACTTTTCTGGCCACAGGACAACCTATGGGAGCCGATGGAGAGATGCCCCAGCTTCCTCAACCCACAGATGGGGATAGCCTGACTCTGAGGGGTGTCCCACGCAGCCTCGCAGAGCCGGAGTTCCCAGCACCCATGGTGGTGACCTGCTTGCTAGCCACCCTGCATTGGCTACCTTCTCTCTTCTGTCCCACGTCCTCGCTTCCCTTGGGTGCTTCCTAGGATCAATCACCTCCCAAATAAATTGCCTGCTCAAATTCTGCTCTTGGGGTCTATTTCTGAAGGAATTCAAAAGGAGGCAAGGAACACGTGTGAGCCCCCCTGGCGCAGAGATGATGCCGGAGGTCTCTGAGGAAACTCTCAAAACTGAGCAGGACGTGTTGACAACTTTTTCATGACAAAAGTTCATGAAACTCAAGAGCAAAGCCTCCAGGGCCCACCCCACAGACAGAGCCTCAGCGGGGCAGAAAGAGCCAAAAGAGGAAATGGGCACGTGGGGTGGCCCAGGAAGAGACTCTGTCTGTCTCCTGGAGCCCCAGCTCCTTGGGCATAGCCAGAAGCCTCCATTTTCTGATCCCACAATTAGAGCAGGAAAACAGCAGAGACCCTCCAGGACTGAACCACTATGGAAACCCCTCAATAGCTGCACTCACATCAACCCCAGAGCATTGACTCAACGCCACCGCGCCCCCTGGAAAAAGGCAATAAGCCTAGAAAATTTAGTTTAGGGATTCTGTTTTCTGTCATTATAGTAGAGCAGGGGCCCAGAATCAGAAACAATTTGGGTTATGAGCATAAAGCAGTTTCTTACACGCCTGAGTTTAAGGATGCAGCAGGGGCTGCTGAACCAGCGTCCTTTCCTCCTTCCCGCTTCCTGGTTCAGATCACTTGAGGTCAGGAATTCAAGACCAGCCTGGCCAACATGATGAAACCCCATCTCTACTAATAATACAAAAATTAGCAAGGCATGGTGACATGCACCTCTTATCCCAGCTACTCAGGGGACTGAGGCAAGAAGATCACTTGAACCTGGGAGGCAGAGGTTGCAGTGAGCCAAGCTTGTGCCACTGCATTCCAGCCTGGGCGACAGAGTGAAACTCCATCCCCCCAAAAAATGAAGAAAAAAAAACTCTGGAGTACAGCAAAAGTAGTGCCGAGAGGAAAGTTTATAGCATTAAATGCCTATGACAAAAAGTCGAAAAAAGTGCAATTAGACAACTCAAGGAACTAGAGACCTAAGAACAAACCAAACCCAAACTCAGCAGAAGAAAAGAAAAAACCAAGATCGAAACAGAACTCAATGAAATTGAAACAACAATAAAAAGATAAACGAAACCCAAAAAGCTGGTTCTTTGAAAAGATAATCAAAATTGATAGACCATTAGTGAGATTATCCAAGAAAAGAAGAGGTAAGCTCGATTAGACATGAAACCGGAGATATTTCCACTGACACCACAGAAATGTGAAAGATCTTTCAAGCTACGATGGACACCTTTATGCACACAAGCTAGAAAATCTAGAGGAGATGGATAAATTCCTGGAAACATACAACCCTCCTAGATTAAATCAGGAAGAAATAGAAACTCTGAATAGACCAATAACAAGTAACAAGATCGAAACCGTAATTTTAAAAATTGCCAACAACAACAAAAAAAGAATCCAGGACCATATGAACTCACAGCTGAATTCTATCAGACATTCAAAGAAGAATTGGTACCACTCTTACTGAAACTACTCCAAAAGATGGAGAAAGAGGAAATCTTCCCTAAATCAGTCTATGAAACCAGTATCACCTAATACTAAAACCAGGAAAAGACATAGCAAAAAAAAAAAAAAAAAAAAAAAAAAACTACAGACCAATATCCCTGATTAACATAGATGCAAAAATTCTCAACAAAATACTAACTAACTGAATCCAACAGTGTATGAAAAAACGTAATCTACCATGATCAAGTGGGCTTCACACCACAGATGCAGAGTTGATTTAACATACACAAGTCGATAAATGGGATACATCACATAAACAAAATTCAAAACAAAAATCATATTCTCTCAACAGATGCAGAAAAAGCATTTGACAAAATTCAGCATCGCTTTATGATTAAAACCCTCAGCAAAATTGGCATAGAAGGGACATACCTCAAGGTAATAAAAGCCATCTATGAAAAACCCACAGTCAACATTATACTAAACAGGAAAAGTTGAAAGCATTCCCGCTGAGAACTGCAACAAGGCAAGGATGTCCGCTTTCACCACTTCTATTCAAAACAGCATTGGAAGTCCCAGCCAGAGCTAGAAAATCAGACAAGAGAAAGAAGTAAAAGGCATTCAAAGCAGTAAAGAGGAAGTCAAGCTGTCACTGTTCCCAATGATATGCCCATATTCCTAGAAAACCCTAAAAAGCATTCACAAAGCTCCTAGATCTGATAAATGAATTCAGAAAAGTTTCGGGATACAAAATTGATGTACACAGATCAATAGCCCTGCCCTACCCCAGCAACGATCAAGCTGAGGAGCGAATCAACAACTCAATCCCTTTTACAACAGCTTCAAAAATAAAAATAAAATACTTAGAAATATACCTAACCAGGGAACTGAAATATCTCTACAAGGAAAAGCACAAAACACCCTGAAGGAAATCATCAATGACGCAAACAAATGAAAATACATCTACTGCTCATGGACGGAGAGAATCAATACTGTGAAAATGACCACACTGCCAAAAGCAATTTACTGATTCAGTGCAGTTCCCATCAAAATACCATCATTATTCTTTACAGAACTAGAAATAAATCCTAAAATCCATATGGAACCAAGAAAGACTGCACATAGCCAAAGCAAAACAAGCAGAAAGACCAAAACTGGAGACTTCATATCACCCAACTTCAAACTATACTACAAGGCTATAGTTATCAAAACAGCATTTAATATTTGCATAAATATAGGCTAGTAGACCAATGAAACAGAATAGATAACCCAGAAATAAAGCCAAATACTGACAGCCAAACTGATCTTCAACAAAGCAAATGAAACACAAAGTGGAGAAAGGACAGACACCCTATTCAACAAACGATGCTGGGAGGATGGACAAGCCACATGTGGAGGAATGAAACTGGATTCTCATCTCTCACATTATATGAAAATCAACTCAAGATGCATCAAAGTCTGAAATCTTAGACCTGAAACCTAAAAATTCTGGAAGAGAACATCATAAAAACTCTTCTGAACATTGGCTTAGGCAAAGTGTTCATGACCAAGAACCCAAAAGCAAATGCACCAAAAACAAATAGATGGAACCTAAGTAAATCAAAAAGCTTCTGCACAGCAAAAGAAACAATCAGCCAAGTAAACAGACAACCCACAGAGTGGGAGAAAATATTCACAAAGTGCGCATCCGGCAAAGAACTAATATCCAGAATCTACAAGAAACCCAAACAAATCAGCAAGAAATAAACAAATAATCCCATCAAAAGATGGGCAAAGGACATGTATAGACAATTCTCAAAAGAAGATATTCAAATGGCCAATAAACATATGGGAAAAATCCTCCACATCACTAATTATCAGGGACATGCAAATCAAAACCACAATGAGATACCACCTTGTTCCTACAAAAATAACCATAATTTTAAAATTTAATAAAAATAGGTCCAGGTGTGGTGGCTCACACCTGTAACCCCAGCACTTTGAGAGGCTGAGGTGGGTGGATCACCTGAGGTCAGGAGTTCAAGACCAGCCTGGCCAACATGGTGAAACCCTGTCTCTAAAAAATACAAAAAAAATAGCTGGGTGTGGTGGCACCTGCCTGTAACCTCAGCTACTCGGGGGACTGAGGCAGAAGGATCACTTGAACCCAGGAGGAGGAGGTTGTGATGAGCCGAGATCACACTACTGCACTCCAGCCTGGGCAACAAGAGTGAAACTTCGTCTCAAAAAAAAAAAAGTTGGAGTGGATGTGGTGAAAAGGGAACGCTTTTGTGCTGTTGGTGGGAATGTAAACTAGTACAACCACCATGGAAAACAGTATGAAGATTCCTTTAAGAACTAACAGTAGAATTACCGTTTGATCCAACAACCCCACTACTGGGTATCTACCCAGAGGAAAAGAAGCCATTAGATAAAAAGACACTTGTTAAGGTGACACTTTGCCTAAGTCAACGTTCAGAAGAGTTTTTAAGATGTTCTCTTCCAGAATTTTTAAGGTTCAGGTCTAAGATTTAAGACTTTGCTGCATCTCGAGTTGATTTTCATGTAATGTGAGAGATGAGAATCCAGTTTCATTCCTCCACATGTGGCTTGTCCATCCTCCCAGCATCGTTTGTTGAATAGGGTGTCTGTCCTTTCTCCACTTTGTGTTTCATTTGCTTTGTTGAAGATCAGTTTGGCTGTCAGTATTTGGCTGGCACCAAAATCTCAGAAATGACTACTAAAAAATTTAACCTTGTAGCAAAAAAACAACCTATTCCCCAAAACGACTGAAAAAATAAGTAACTAAAACATAGCCCTAATGAGGGGCCACAGGCTTCAAAGGAAGGTCAAGGCAGTAAGAAACTTTAAACCCCTGCTGTGGACAGACCTCTGTGAAAGAGGGAAGCAGTGGCCTCCAGGCAGGAGGTCCTCATTCAATCCTTGCTGAGGTGGGACAGGAAATCTTAGAAGCCAATGTTCTAGGGCAGGGGCTGGCATCCAGACTGCCCAGAAAAGGACTTTACCCATCTTGTCATCTTTCTACTTATTGTTTTAACTTGTATTTATAGATTCAACCTCTGAACTTTTCCACTGTGCCCAGTAAGCAGGAGAGGGTTCCTGGCAGGGTGGAGTAGAAACAAGAGCCCGACGGACACCAGGCTTAACCCCTCGAAGTGGGATTTTGGGTGGTGGCCAAGGACCCACAGAACAACCCTCGATTTCCCAGTAGGGGGTCTGAGAGTGACAGAGTCTGCATTCTAGGGCTTCCCTGGAGATGGAGCAGGTTGGGCTGCCACTGAAAACTGATAAGGCAGGGCCGGGAAGTGAACTCCCAGGCACGAACTAGAATGAACCCCAGCACCTGCCCTGGGAGTCAGTGGCTGACAGGAGGTCTTCAGACTTCACAACCCGGACCCCCGTCCTCAGGAAGTTTGGGTAGGGGGCAGGACAGACAAAATTGGCAAACTCCATGAGAGATGCTAGGATGGTTCCCAGTCTGACCTCTCCTTCCAGAGTGTAGCAGACATCTGGGGCCCTCCTCCGATTACAGCGGCAGCTGCAGGGGCAGCTCAACACGGGCCCTCAGCATCCTACCCCGAGAATCACAGGTCTCTCTCCCTTTGCCTCCTCAGGGCTATTTTTAAAAGCCACAGAGTCAGCTGGGGGATGGTGGGGGCTGCAGTCAGGAAGTGCAGGAGAGTTAATTCCCCAGAGTGGGACCCACAGATAAATGCCCAGCTTCCCTCCCTCTCACACTGGGAGGCTTCAAAGGTTCTCGCTGAGTGGGGCCCCCGTCTTCTGAAGCAAAGACCTTGATGGCACATTCCCTGCTCCCTTGTCCAGCCGGCTAGGGTCACTTTTAAATAAATGACCTGGAAAGTCCTTTGCTCCTGGTTCCGCTTCAAGGGAGACCCAAACTGAGACACGTAGTAATAGCATTTTTAAGCTGGGCACACGACTGCCTCTTACAAAGCTTCTATTGCCCAGGTGTGTACTTTAGCCATGGGTGGCTGTGTGATTAACTTTCAGCCAATGGGATGTGAAAAGAGGTGACTTTGCAACCTCCAAATCACTCAGTTGCTAGGAAGGAGAACGCCGTCTTCCCCTTTGCCTCTTCCCACTGCCTGCAGAGCAGCAGCAGCAGTGCGGAACCCGGGCCGTGAGGGTGAAGGCCTCTGCCTCCTGATATGCACGCCCTTGTGCAACCTCCTCCCACATTCAACCAAGGGTGGCCTCTGTGATCAATAGAATAAGGCAGAAGTGACAACGTATGACTCCCACAGATAGTCGTAAAAGCTACTCAACCTTCCATCTCAGTCCGTTGGGTCCTTCACTCTGGAGACCCAGCCACCATGACATAAGGACACTCAAGTAGCACTGCGGAAACATCTAGGTGAGCAGGAACCAAGGCCTCCTGCCAATAGCCATGTGAGAGAGAAAATGGTTGGAAATGGACCTTACCCCAAATAAACCTTTAGATGACTGCAGCCCTCGCTGACACCTGACTGCAAACTCATGACAGGTCTCGAGCCCAAACTGTCCAACCAAGTTTCCTGCAAATTCCTGATCGACAGAAACGTCAGACATAATAAATAATCTATTTAAGCCACTAAGATTTAGGTTAATTTGTCATCTAACACTAAATAACTGCTGTGGATTGAATTGTGGCTCTTCCACCAAAAATTTACATGTTGGAGTCCTAACCCCTAGTACCTCAAAATGTAGCGTCATTTGAAGTAAACCTCTTTACAGAGGTAATTGGTTAAAACAAACTCACTAGGGTGGGCCCTGAACCGGTATGACGGGTGTCGTCATAGGAGGGGGAATCTGGAGACGGCAGCCACAGAGGGAGAGCCACGTGAAGATGAAAGCAGAGCGCCAGACGCCAGCAACAACCAGAACTGGATGAGAGGCGGGGATCCTCACGTCCTTAGAAACCGACTTACTGACACCCCGTCCTTGGCCTTCTGGCCCCAGAACTGCCAGCAATTGAGTTCCTGCTGTGGTTTAAGCCGCCAAGCTTACGGACTTGGCTGTAGTACCCAGAGCAAACCAGCATAATAACTGGTACCGACAACGTCCAGGGGACAGCGGGGCAGAAAGACCCCAGAACACTGGGCCTTTCCTGTCACAGCAAGAGCTCCACACCAACGCTCGCTTCGCTGTGAAAAAAACACATCTCTGTCTTATGTAAGCCACTGTTCTTCCCATCTCTAGCTCACAGCGCTGAAGCTCTATCCTCACAAGCACAGCCTAAGACTTCCTCTCCACATGTGCTCTCCTGACAGATTTCACATGGAAATGAGTCCCCAAATAAAGAACGGAATGGGGACCGAGGCTGCCATCAAGACTGCAGAGACTGTCTTCCTCTCGCACCGACACCCAGCGTTTCTTCCAGCTGGAAAGCAGGCGGGCGGGGCGGAAGAGGAGGCAGGAAGCCCTCTCTGTGAAGGAGCAGCACATCCTGGCCAGACTGAGGGGGCCTGGGGGCCACGCTGGCTCTACTCACTCTGTGGAGACAGAGCAGAACGTCTGTCTGAAGAAAAAGAAAGGGCACCACGTCCAGGAGACACTGCCCAGGCAGGAGCACAGGCCCACGCGAAGATTCAGAAGAAGTGCCTCTTTCTGTCCTAGGCCTAAACAAGCCGCAGGTGCACTCCCACTCCTCCCCGAGGTGGACTCTTCCACTCTGCTGCCCCTGAACAGCTTGAGGACTGGGGAGCTGGAGCAGGGCCTGGCAGCACTGGAATTATTTCTGTTTCACCTGACGTAAAGCCAGCACGTACCGTCCTAAGCAAAGAGGAGGTTTAGATATCAGGAACGGGAAAGTTCACAGGGCTTCAGGTGCAACTGGATTCAGGAACTCAGAGTGTCATCGGAAATCTGTCTCTATCGTGAGGATCTGATTTCCTTGTGTTTGCTCAAATCTCAGGCGGGTAAATATGTCACAGCAGCAGCAAGCTTGCATTTTCCCAGCTGCCTAGCAGAAAAGCAAGCTTCTTTCCCAAACGTCCAGCAAAAACCCCAGGACCGATGCTCAGTGGCCCAGCTTGGGGCGTGGGACCATCGGCCAGGCTTGCGTCAGGTGCTCACCGCTGGAGCCAGAGCAGAGGAGCAGCCTCACCCAGCCACGGAAGCACGTGGGTCAAGAGCAAGGGAGCTGTGGCTTCCACCCCACCAGAAGGGCCCTGAATGATGGATGAACTCTGTGTGGTGTGTCTTCACACTGACATCAGCAAGGTAAGGGAGGGACTCCCTCAGCTGAGTGGCCATAGAAAAACATCCAGCCTCACTGTGTGGAGGGGAAGATAAGACCCAGCCCTAGCCTGGCCCCAGATTAAGGGCTCCGCAGACCCAGGCTTCCCCATGCATTTGACACTCCCTCAGACCAGGAGTAAGATATTTCTTGTTTGTCTGTTTTTGAGATGGAGTCTTGCTCTGTCACCATGCCAGAGTGCAATGGCATGATCTCGGCTCACTGCAACCTCCGCCTCCCAGGTTCAAGTGATTCTCCTGCCTCAGCCTCCCAAGTAGCCAGGACTACAGGTGTGTGCCACCATGCCTGGCTAATTTTTGTACTTTTACTAGAGATGGGGTTTCAGCATGTTGGCCAGGATGGTCTCGATCTCTTCCCCCCGAGAGAGATCCAAGATGGCTGACCACTAACAGCTCGGGATTGTAGCTCCCAGTGAAAGCTCAGAGAACGAGAGGACGCCACACTTTCAGACGAATTTCCATCGCTCACGGACCAGCAGATTTCTAGTGGAGGAGCCCCACGGGTCACCAGCGCGACTCTTGTGGCCGGCGCAGCGGTTTTGCCGCCGCCTTGGCGCGGCAGCTCTTCATGCAGAGTAAACGGGACTGGTTCCCTTACTGACCGGTGTTTGGAGCTCCGGGAAGGCAGAGCCACTTGTTGCGGACTCCAGAAGGAAGCCAGACCAGAGATTCCCGGGCAGAAGAGCACCATCAGCCTTATCGCTGCTATTGTGGCCGGCGCAGTGGGTTGCTTGAATCCCAGCACTGGGAATCAATAAATTGGACGTCGACTCAGAAACCTAATTATAAAGACGACAGATGGATAAATTTATAACAAAGGGAAGAAACCAGCCTAAGAAGGCCGAGCATACCCAAAATCAGAACCCCTCTCCCTCTACAGGGGATTGCAGTTCCTCATCAGCAACGGAACAAGCCCTGATGGAAAAGGACTGTGTGCCATTATCTGAAGTAGGCTCAGAAGGTGGATGATAAGAAACTTCGATCTCTTGACCTCATGATCTGCCCGGCCAGACGTGGGTTTATTATGCACAGTTCTCTGCTTTCTTACTCCTCCGTACAGCCCTCGGCTGCTGCCCAGTTACCCTCAAATGTGGCCTTAGCTCCAGCAAGCCTTCTGCCTTCCACCTTCTCCACTCTCCCACTATAGGTGTCACACACACACACACACACACACACAGTCTTCCACCACCAGTCCAAGACCCTTCCTCATCCTCCATTCCCTTCAGAGCACGGTTCCCACCAAGCACCACCCGGAGAGGCCAAGCTCTGCCTGCAGCCGCCACTCACACCCTAACTCACTCCTGCAGGAGATTCTGCTCTCCCCATTTAGCCTGGGAGCTCCCAGAGCAGAAGTTCAGCCTCCTCCTTGCTCCCTCCCCACCGCAAATCCTCCCCATCCAAGACAGAGGACAGACAGCCTACCCCTAAAGAAAGGGATACGTGATCTGAAAGTGAGGGTCACCACAAAGCCAAAGAAGCCAACGGTCCATTCAGGGTGGCTTCCCAGAGTGGCAGCAGGCGTCAAGGTTCACATGGGCTGCAACAGAGCCGCTAACACTGTCAGGGTCCCTGTCCTTGTCCCTCTGGGTCCTGACCCATCTCAGGCAAGAAGAGGCCTAGGGACAGGCACAGCTGGCAAGTGACTCAGGCCTGGGCAGCATCCAGAATAGGAGGAAGTGAGAGATGCGTGCGTAGCTGAGTCTAATTTTACCCAGACCTGTGCAAACAGAGGCATGGACTGGTCTGGCCAGTTCCTCCCCTTCCTCTCCCCTGGCACCCAGCCTGGAAGTCCCTTACCAAGTAGCCAGTGTACACTGGGTTGGGAGCCAGAGGAGAGGGATGGGTGGGTAGAGAAGCAGCACATGTAAGAACTGCCTCCAGGTACCCTAGAGGCACAACACCTCGGAAGGTGACAGGTGCTCTGGAAAAGAGCGGGCAGAGGAAGGACGTGTAGGTTGTGGGAAGGAAGCACTCGCAGTGTGAGGCAGGACCGGCACTGAGAAGAGAGGTGAGGGCAGCGGGGAGGAGCCACCGCTACAGACCCAAAAGCAAGAAGGGTCTAAAAATAAATTTTCAAAATAGCAGGGAGGCTGGTCTGGTATGGCTTCAGGGAAAGCAGAAGACAAGAAGAGAGGCGAAGGCATGTGACGGAGGTGTCACTCAGGGCGTGGGAAGCAGTCAGAGCTAAGGAGCTTCAGGGTCTCGCTGATGTGTTAGAATGTGTTCCCAACGGTCAGTCTGAGGACGTGCAGTAAACAATCCCACAGGGACACAGGCGGCACACTGACAGCAGGATGCCCGTGAGCAGAACCCACAACCCCACAGGATGTCCATGAGCAGAACCCACAACCACAGGGACACAGGCGGCACACTGACAGCAGGATGCCCATGAGCAGAACCCACAACCACAGGGACACAGGCAGCACACTGACAGCAGGATGCCCATGAGCAGAACCCACAACCACAGGGACACAGGTGGCACACTGACAGCGGGATGCCCGTGAGCAGAACCCACAACCACAGGGACACACGTGGCACACTGACAGCGGGATGCCCGTGAGCGGAACCCACAACCACAGGGACACAGGCGGCACACTGACAGCGGGATGCCCGTGAGCAGAACCCACAACCACAGGGACACAGGCGGCACACTGACAGCGGGATGCCCGTGAGCAGAACCCACAACCCCACAGGATGCCCGTGAGCAGAACCCACAACCCCACAGGATGCCTGTGAGCAGAACCCACCACCACAAGGACACAGGTGACACACTGACAGCAGGATGCCCGTGAGCGGAACCCACAACCCCGCAGGGACACAGGCGGCACACTGACAGCGGGATGCCCGTGAGCGGAACCCACAACCACAGGGACACAGGCGGCACACTGACAGCGGGATGCCCGTGAGCAGAACCCACAACCACAGGGACACAGGCGGCACACTGACAGCAGGATGCCCGTGAGCAGAACCCACAACCCCACAGGATGCCCGTGAGCAGAACCCACAACCCCACAGGATGCCTGTGAGCAGAACCCACCACCACAAGGACACAGGTGACACACTGACAGCAGGATGCCCGTGAGCGGAACCCACAACCCCGCAGGGACACAGGCGGCACACTGACAGCGGGATGCCCGTGAGCGGAACCCACAACACCACAGGGACACAGGCGGCACACTGACAGCGGGATGCCCGTGAGCAGAACCCACAACCCCACAGGGACACAGGCGGCACACTGACAGCGAGATGCCCATGAGCGGAACCCACAACACCACAGGGACACAGGCGGCACACTGACAGCGGGATGCCCGTGAGCGGAACCCACAACACCACAGGGACACAGGCGGCACACTGACAGCGGGATACCTGTGAGCGGAACCCACAACACCACAGGGACACAGGCGGCACACTGACAGCAGGATGCCCGTGAGCAGAACCCACAACCCCACAGGATGCCCGTGAGCAGAACCCACAACCCCACAGGATGCCTGTGAGCAGAACCCACCACCACAGGGACACAGGTGACACACTGACAGCAGGATGCCCGTGAGCGGAACCCACAACCCCGCAGGGACACAGGCGGCACACTGACAGCGGGATGCCCGTGAGCGGAACCCACAACACCACAGGGACACAGGCGGCACACTGACAGCGAGATGCCCGTGAGTGGAACCCACAACACCACAGGGACACAGGCGGCACACTGACAGCGAGATGCCCGTGAGTGGAACCCACAACACCACAGGGACACAGGCGGCACACTGACAGCGGGATGCCCGTGAGCAGAACCCACAACACCACAGGATGCCTGTGAGCAGAACCCACCACCACAGGGACACAGGTGACACACTGACAGCAGGATGCCCGTGAGCGGAACCCACAACCCCGCAGGGACACAGGCGGCACACTGACAGCAGGATGCCTGTGAGCAGAACCCACAACCCGGTTCTTCCAAAGACAGCCTGCAAAGAGAAGCGGCACAGGCAGAGAGTTTAGGGGCGTCTCTGAATGAAATTTCAATGTGTGAATCAGATTTCAGCAAACAACTGGTAAAAATAAATAAATAATCAGTCAATCAATCAAAGCACTTACAAGCAAGGAATGAAAATTAAATAATGATTGGATCGTTAATGCTATTAAGGAATTCTGGTATTTCTCAGGTGTGAAATGGTGTTGTGTGTAATGGTCTGTGGTTATTTTTAGAGGTACACACTGAAATATTTACAGGTAACATAGATTTGTGGTTGGGTTGAAAATGATCATGATTGAGGTAGAGGCACAGAGGAAACAGGTTAAGTCGTGGTATGTGGAAGATCATTATATTACTTTATCTACTTCACGTATTTTGAAGCTTTCTATCTTTCTTTCTTTTTTTTGGACATGGAGTCTTGCTCTGTCCCCCAGGCACCAGGCTGGAGTGCAGTGGCACAATCTCAGCTCCCGGAAACCTCCACCTCCTGAGTTCAAGTGATTCTCCTGCCTCAGCCTCCCAAGTAGCTGGGATTACAGGCATGCACCACCATGCCCAGATAATTTTTGTATTTTTTGTAGAGATGGGGGTTCACCATGTGGGCCAGGCTGGTCTCGAACCCCTGATCTCAAGCGATCCACTGGCCTTGGCTTCCCAAAGTGCTGGGATTACAAGTGTGAGCTACCGTGCCCAGCCTGAAGTTCTTGACAAACAATGGTAGCACTCAATCCAGATGCTGAGATTGGAGAGTGGGGCGCCAGAGGTTCTGAGGAAGTGACTGTGGTGAGCAGGTGAGGGATGAGTTCAAGATGACCTGAGACTGGAAGCAAAGGGTGAGAGAGAGAGGCCAGGGACAGGCTTGCAAGAAAAGACTTCCCCTTCCTCCGCTGGCTCCAGCGTATGGCTCCCTCTTCCCTCCCCTTCTCCCTCCTCCCCTCATTTTTTTCTCCTCTCCCAACTTTCCCTCCTCTGCCCACCCTCCTCCCCCTCCCTTCCCTCCTCACCCCTCCTCCCCCATCTCTCCTTCCGGGTCTCTCTTCCTCCCACCTCTCGATCTTCAGCAAGCATCTTCCTGGCCTCCTTCCCAGCCCTGCGCAGGTGGTCCTGCCCAGCCGGTTTTCCTCTGCAGCTGGGTTGCCAGGCAGCTCCAGCTTGATTCCCCGGGTCACCAGCCCACCCTCCCCAGCTTCCAGGCCTACTTCCCTTGCTAAGTGCTACCATCTGCAAGTTTCCTCAAAAAAAGAAAAGAAGGTGCTGCTGGGGCGTCCCCTCCCTCCAGAGCAAGCACTGCCCCGCTTGGAAGGAAATGGAGGTGAGGACCTGGGGAAAGCGTGAGGGACCCAGCTTGGCAAGGAGAGCATGAGGCAGTCTTTGCTGGTCTCCTCCTGGAAACGATTCCTCTCACTGCAGAGGAGGGTGGAGGCTGGGAGAAAAGCAGAAGTGACCACAAGACACTCCCCGTCCAGCATTTGTTTTCAAGTGGCAAGGCTGGGACCCAGGAGGAGAAGGGGGCGCTTCCCTGGGACTCCTCCAAACTGCCTCCCCTGAGCAGTGCCCGACTCGCTACCTGGTCCCCACCTGTTCTTCGCCTGCTCCCACCTCAGGGAGGGCACTGCAGGGCACACAGGAGTCTGGGCCCCGGACACCAGGCCCCAGCCCCTGGACTTGCCAGGACCGTGCAGGCTGGACTGCTGTGCAGGGCGAGAAGGAAGGAGATCGCTAACATATTCCCGTAACAAACCACACAGGAACCCAAGAAAGGCTGAAGTTCTATATTTTGCCAAGCCGGTGTAATGAGAGTATAAAGTCAAAATTAACTTGAATTCTAGAAAATAAAGACAAGGCATATTTCCTGAACCTGAGTCAATGGACTGAGGTTCCACCTAAATGAAGGGAAGGCGAGGAGGGAGACTGGGGGCTTCTGGCTGCAGTGAGACCCGAGGCTGCCGGCTGCAGACCCCAGACTGCAGCCCACAGCCCCTGTCCTGTAGCAGGGTGCCAGCCCCCCTTGCCACTCTCCAGAGGGCCCTGGTACCCCCAAAATAGCCTTGTCTTTCCAGGGAGATTAGACACACACTCCCAGGGCAGAGCACGGGGCTGACACTCTGGTAATCACCCGAGTAAGAAAGATGATAAGAAGCATTGAGTGAGCCTGGCTGCTTGCCCATGGGCACAGTCGGGTCTACGGTCCCTAGAGACCTTTTCGATAGACATCTGTGACTGGGATGGGGGACAGAGGAGGGATTAGAGTTGGGCTTTCCCAAGCTAGCCCAGATCTCTTGCCCTCTCTGCCTGGTCCTCAAGTCACAAGCTTGGCCCTAGTCCTGGAGCCTGTCCTGCCATCGGGGGAGACACAGTGGCCATTGCAAAGGCCCCAGGTCAGAATCCAGGTCGGCTGACAGATCAAAAGGAAGTTGAATAGATGCTCCAACCCCTGCCCTGCGAGGATCAGGATAATGGCCGCACCTGGATCTCTCTGGGCCTGTCTTCAGGGTCCTGAGGTCCTCGTTAAAGTGGTAAGACCTGGACTGTGCTCTGCCTCCTCAGCCCATGGGAGCCCGGACTCTGGACCCATCCTTTCCTGGAAACAAAGGTTTATTGAGGGCAGCCACCCTATGACCAGCCAGGGGCCTCTCCTCCAGTCTCAACTCCCACCTGGCAGGTGAGGCTGCCTCTGCCCACACCAGGTCCCCCCACCTCACCAGGCAGCAGCCAACACCACCTGTCTCAGGCACAGCAGCTGACAACGGGCCAGCCTCAAACCTTCCCCAGTGGGACCTCGGGGGTTTGTCCCCCTTGTCTTAGCTCAGGAAATAAGACAACTCTGGACTTTATTGGTCTTTATTTTTAACAGGAATTAAACATTAGACATTAAATACGAACTAAATGAATGCATAGATTTATACGTTATTGATATCCATGAAGTTATGAAATGGAAATACAGTTTTCTTACCACATCTTTGCTCTGTTTTAGCGCCAGCATTACGATGACTTGTAGAATATGCTGGAAAACATCTTATCTTCTTCACTGCTTTCCCACAGTTTGATTACATAGCAATTATCTGTGCCTTAAAGGTTTGTAGAATTCTCTTATAAAACTATCTGAGCTTGAGGTTTTCTTTTAGGGGGAAAAGTTTATATTTCTCTAGAAAAGCACCCATCTCACCTAGATGTTCAAATATATTGGCATGAAGAGTCTCTCATAGCTTTCAACTCTACTCTATTCATGGAGATATGTCCCTTTCTGGTAAATTTCAACTTTCATTTACGATCAGCCTTGCTAAAACTTTGTCTATTTACTGGTCTATTCAAGAGCAAAGTTTATTTTATTAATCAATTCAACATTTTCTTTTTAATTTCATTGTTTTCTGTTTTTATAGTTACTAATTCCTTCTTTCTTTGGATTTAATTTTTTTCTAGTATATTTAGCTGTGAACTTATTTCACTAACTTTCTCTTTGTTGTTTATTATCAATGTAATTAAGGCTACAAATTTTCCTCCAATTACTAGTTCTTTGGATTTAATTTTTTTCTAGTATATTTAGCTGTGAACTTATTTCACTAACTTTCTCTTTGTTGTTTATTATCAATGTAATTAAGGCTACAAATTTTCCTCCAATTACTAGAATGTTTATATTTCTTATTTTAATATTCATTGTTATTCATTTCTAAATAATTTGTAATTCTAATTTTTACTTCGTTACCATAATAATTACTTAGAAGGGTGATTTCTGATGATTTAAAATTTATTAATTGTATATGTGTGAAATATTTCTAAACATACAGCAGAAACGAATAAGAAAATGAAACCTGAAGTACCCACCACCCAGTTTTATCAGAACTTAATATAATGTATTTGCTGTAGACTTTTTTTTTTTGAAACAGATTCTCACTCTGTCACCCAGGCTGGAGTGCAGTGGGGCGATCTCAGCTCACTGCAACCTCTGCCTCCCGGGTTCAAGCTATTCTCCTGCTTCAGCCTCCCTAATAGCTGGGACTACAGGTGTGCACCACGACTCCTGGCTAATTTTTGGTATTTTCAGTGGAGACTGGGTCTCACCGTGATGGCCAGCATAGTCTCCATCTCCTGAACGCATGATTTGCCCGCCTTGGCCTCCCAAAGTGCTGGGATTACAGGCGTGAGCCACCATGCCCGGCCTGCTGTAGACATTTTTTAAAGAAATAAAATATTCAGTGCAGTTGAGAATCCCCTGTGTATCCCTCCTGTGGTTGGCAGAATTCTAAGATGGTGCCCCAGATTCCTGCCTCCTGCTGTGCACACCTGTATAATCCCCTCCCTGTGAATGCAGGTGGGCCTGACTTCATCAGGTGAGCCCTTTAAAAGGAGGCTCTGGAGCTCTGAGACCGAGCAGACACTGTCTTCTGGCCTGTCAGAGAAAGCAAACCTCTGTATTGTGAGCTGCCTACAGAGAGGGTCACAAGGCTAGGACCTGAGGTCAGCCTCTAGGAGCTGAGAATGACATCTTAGTCAATGGCCAGCAAAAAAAAAAAGTCTTATGGCCTCAAAAAATGGAACAACCTGAAAGAACTTGGAATAACAATGAAAACTGAACAAGCTGAATTAACTTGGAGGAAGACCCTAAGCTTATATGAAAGCACAGCCCTGGCTGACACTCTGACTTCAAGCAGAGGACCCAGCTAACCCCTATCTGGACTTCTGACTCTAGAAAACGTGAGCTAATAATGAGTGCTGTTTCAGGCAGCTGTGTCTGTGGTAGGAGTTTGAGACCTGCCTGGCCAACATGACGAAACCGCATCTCTACTAAAAATACAAAAATTATACAGGTGTGGTGGCGGGCGCCTGTAATCCCAGCTACTCAGGAGGCTGAGGCAGGAAAACCACTTGATTCTCCTCCACCGGGAGGTGGAGGTAGCAGTGTGACCCGAGATTGCCCCACTGCACTCCAGCCTGGGCCAAGACTCCGTCTCAAAAAAAAAAAAAAAAGAATCTATCTTCCTTATTCCATTCCCCTCCCTCTCTCTGCAGGTAACTAATAACATGCCTTTTATGTTTATCATTCCAGGACATGATTTACACTTTTACTGCACGCTTAGTATCCATCAAAGTGACGTAGCATTGTTTGCAGATAGCTCTGTTAAGGCTATAAAAGGCCGTGCACGTCACTCTGCAGCTTGCCGGAGCCGCGGGACACCGTGCTTTTAGTTACATACACACCTACAGGGAGCTGTGGCCGTCCTTATTCTGAGAGCTGAAAAGAGCTCCAGAGAGAAGGCTGTTAAAGTCTTTCCTCTATGACTGCACAGTTCACGGTCCCTCCCTTTTTACATAACTCGAGCTGTCTCATTAGATGCACAGCGCTTGGCATTCTGTATCTACTCCGCAGAGTGAATGGTCTAACGTGAACGCTCCTCCTTCTGCCTTTTGCAAATTCTCACTCATTCCCACTGACCATATGATTAATGTTCGTAATTATTTCTGATACATTATTTGATGCCTCTATTTATCATATATTTTTATTTTTTATCTTTAATTCTCTCATATGAACAGTCTTTATTTTTAATCTCCCCAAACAAACAATCTCTATTTTTAATCCTCCCAAACAATCTTTTATTGGATACACAGACTTTTCTTAGATTCATGTTTCCTTCTCCTGGATATTTGGTAGTTACATAGAGACTTTCTTTTTTTCCCCAGTGGATACCCTTACATTTTTAACACACTAATCACTGGTGGCATCAAGTACGTTACTTAAACTCCATGTCTGTTTTGTCCTGCCAACATTATCTGCCTTTTCCAGAATCTCTGCCCAAGGTCAGCTACACAGAGGACTGGGGTGGGGAGGGGAGCGTGAGAACTTCAGGATCCCCTGTGGAGTTAGTCTGAGTTCTCCCTGGGCTGAGAAGTGGCCCCACCCGCTCAGGAATTCACTGCCTCAGAAACCAACTCTGAGAGATGAGCGGTGTGGTCTGCGGTCCTGGGCATCCCCTGAACTCAGCCCCTCTCTGCCCTACCTACCTGGAACCTTCCCCTAACTCTACTTCCTCCCTGCACACACTGGTCAAGCCCTGCACTCAGACCCCTGGCTGGAATTAGATGTGCCTGTATGAACTCACGCTCTCACACAAGGGCACACGCCACACACTCCCACACACCGACTCACACATACTCTCACACAAGGGCACATGGACACACGCTCGCACACATCGACTCACACACGCTGTCACACAAGGGCACATGCTCGTGTTCACACACACCAACTCACACACGGTCTCACACAAGGACACATGCTCACACGCTTGCACACACTGACTCACACGCTCTCACACAACAGCACATGCTCACATGCTCACACACACCGACTCACACACGCTCACACACACGGGCACATGCACACACCGACTCACACATGCTCTCACATGGGCACATGCACACACCGACACACACGCTCTCACACAAGGGCACATGCTCACACGCTCACACACACCGACTCACAGATACTCTCACACAAGGGCACACCCCACATGCTCGCACACACCGACACACTCTCACACCAAGACACATGCACACATACACACAAGTAGATGCTTCAGCAAGCATTTGACCAGAAAGTCTGGCTGCTTTTGAAAACAGGGTGGAGCAGTCCTCCCCTCTAGAGCCTCCCACACTCCCAACACCGTGACCCCTGATGTGGTGTGGCAGTGCCCCACCCAAATGTCATCTTGAATTGTAGCTCCCGTAATTCCCATGTGTTGTGGGAGGGACCTGGTGGGAGATAAGTGAATTGCGGGGCACTTCCCCCAGACTGTTCTTGTGGCAGTAAATACGTCTCATGAGACCTGATGGTTTTACAAACGGGAGTTCCTCTGCACAAGTCCTTTCTGCCTGCCTTCTGCCATAACTGTGAGGCCTCTCCAGCCACTTGGAACTGTGAGTCCATTAAACCTCTTTTTCTTTATAAATTACCCAGTATCCAGTATGTTTTTATCATCAGTGTAAAACAGACTAATACAGCCCCCTTGCTAAGCTGTCTGGCTGACCCCATAGACCAAAGTGAGCCCTGGGCTTTGTGGGAAGGAGTTGTCAGGCTTTTCCTCTCTGTGCCCAGACGGGGAGATCCAAGGCTAGGGGGCAGGTCTCCTCTTCCTCTATCCCTGGAGCACGAGCTCCCTCACACCCTCATTCTCCGTGCCTCACTTTCCCCTCTGTGGCAGCGGTAAAGGTGCATCACTTGGATCCCCCTCTAGGAAGAGCTTGCCACTTGGCTGGGCACGGGGACTCAGGCCTGTAATCCCAGCACTTTGGGAGGCCAAGGCGGGCAGATCACTTGAGGTCAGAAGTTTGAGACTAGCCTGACCAACATGGAGAAACCCCAGGTCTACTAAAAATACAAAATGAGCCAGGTGTAGTGGCACATGCCTGTAATCCCAGCTACTCGGGAGGCTGAGGCAATAGAATCGCTTGGACCTGGGAGACAGAGATTGCGGTGAGCTGAGAGCATGCCATTGCATTCCAGCCTGGGCAACAAGAAGGAAGGAAGGAAAGAAGGAAGGAAGGAAGGAAGGAAGGAAGGAAGGAAGGAAGGAAGGAAGGAAGGAAGGAAGGAGGGAAGGAGGGAAGGAGGGAAGGAGGGAAGGAGGGAAGGAGGGAAGGAGGGAAGGAGGGAAGGAGGGAGGGAGGGAGGGAGGGAGGGAGGGAGGGAGGGAGGGAGGGAGGAAGAAAGAAAGAAAGAGAGAGAGAAAGAAAAGAAAAGAAAGAGCTTGCCACTGAACCGTGAGGAGGGCAGTGAGCTGGAGCCTCTAGCCATGTTGCCTTCAGGCTCTGGTCATTTGGTCACTGGCTGAGCCTGTCACTGCTCTTCCCAGGCAGCCCCAGATGTTGAACGAGCACAGTGGGTTTACTAAGGCTTCTACATGCAGCCTTTGCCCTGAAACTCACTATGACATTGGCGGAGACTTTTTCAAACCTGCATTGACATCTGAGCTTCTCTCTGCCCAATCCCACTCTCACCTCTTTTGCTTCTCCCAGGCCCCTGCCATCCAGTAAGCATTCACACCCCTCACCCCACCTCAGCATTTGCTCACTGGAGAACTGAGCTGACACATCTAAAGATAGCACCTCCCTCCACCGACACACACAGAGCTCTAAGCCCCAGCCTCCGGGAAAGGTTCGGCCCCCAACACATGCAGAGCTCTAAGCCCCAGCCTCCAGGACGAGGTTCTGCCCCCGACACACACAGAGCTCTAGGCCCCAGCCTCCGGGACAAGGTACGGTCCCCAACACACACAGAGCTCTAAGCCCCAGCCTCCAGGACAAGTTTCTGCCCCCAACACATGCAGAGCTCTAAGCCCCATCCTCTGGGACAAGGTACGGCCCCCTACACACACAGAGCTCTAAGCCCCATCCTCTGGGACAAGGTACGGCCCCCTACACACACAGACTTCTAAGCCCCATCTTCCGGGACAAGGTATGGTCCCCGACACACACAGAGCTCTAAGCCCCATCCTCTGGGACAAGGTACGGCCCCCGACACACACAGAGCTCTAAGCCCCATCTTCCGGGACAAGGTATGGTCCCTGACACACACAGAGCTCTAAGCCCCAGCCTCTGGGACAAGGTATGGTCCCCGACACACACACAGCTCTAAGCCCCATCCTCCGGGACAAGGTATGGTCCCCGACACACGCAGAGCTCTAAGCCCCATCCTCCGGGACAAGGTATGGTCCCTGACACACGCAGAGCTCTAAGCCCCATCCTCCGGGACAAGGTATGGTCCCCGACACACGCAGAGCTCTAAGCCCCAGCCTCCAGGACGAGGTTCTGCCCCCGACACACACAGAGCTCTAAGCCCACCTCCGGGACAAGGTATGGTCCCCGACACACACAGAGCTCTAAGCCCCAGCCTCCAGGACGAGGTTCTGCCCCCGACACACACAGAGCTCTAAGCCCACCTCCGGGACAAGGTATGGTCCCCGACACACACAGAGCTCTAAGCCCCAGCCTCCAGGACGAGGTTCTGCCCCCGACACACACAGAGCTCTAAGCCCGCCTCCGGGACAAGGTATGGTCCCCAACACACACACAGCTCTAAGCCCCATCTTCCGGGACAAGGTATGGTCCCCAACACACACACAGCTCTAAGCCCCAGCCTCCAGGACGAGGTTCTGCCCCCGACACACACAGAGCTCTAAGCCCCATCCTCCGGGACAAGGTATGACCATCTCAGAGCTTGTCCCTGGGCTTCATTTCCAAGTCCGTGAAGTCAGGGCAGTTCTTCCTCCAGCGCCTGCTCTCCCGTGAACTTGGTTTTCTTCCTAGATGCAGTTATGGCATCACCAGAACATCCCCACAATCCCACACCCAAGCAGTGCCAGGCTTCCTGCAGGAAACAGCCGGCATCTAAGTCCGAGGCACATCACCAGCCCCCAGACGAGTGTAGGTGGTGAGACGTGAGGGATGAACGAATGATATTCATTGAATGAATGATGCGTACTGTTACAGGAGGGACGAAGGGGATATTTCTGCTTCAAATGCCTGCCCAGGCCTCTCCTGCCCTCCATCAAACCACAGCTTGCGTTAAGCTGCATCTCCTCACAGGAAGAACTGGCCCCAAGAGAAGGCGCAGCCTGGGGAGGTGGTGAGCGCTTCATATTCTCGGAGCGGCCAGACCCATTTTGGTCTTTTTTGGATAAAGACCAAAAGTGTAGGTCCCTTCAACTCAGAAGCCCCGAAAGCAAACACTGCCTGCATCCAGACAGAAATGTGGGGGACTCTGGCAGGGGAATCCTGGAGCAGCGACTCCGCCAGCCAGGTGGGTTCCCCACCTTGTCCTGGCCTGGCCTCCCCCATACAGGCCGAGGCCACTCTGTGGCCCCAGCCCCCTTTCCACTCCACCGCAGAACCTCACCACCATGGAGCCCTGAGCTGGGAGCCTTGAAGGCAGTGAGTGCACGATTCTGAGAGGGGCTGGAGGACTGGAGGAGGCGAGGGCGGCGCACGCCGCAGGGATGAGACAGGCAGGAAGCCAGGCAGGCTCCGAATGAGTAACTGCAGATTCTCTTTGTGCCATGCCAGTTGTCACAGGGGATGGCGAGTGACTCCACTTCTCTCTCTTTCCCGCCACCTCCCACATCCTTGGCACCCATGATTCTGACATCCAGAAGGGATATGAGAGCTTGGGGCTAGACACTAGGGACAGGTTTTAGGGATCCTGGAGTGGAGAGTTCAGAACAGAGCACCCCAGGGAGAATCCATGCAAGAAGAGCATGGGGGAACAGAGAGTAGGAGGTGACTGTGGCCCTCCCCCTTAAGCCTGGACTGGGAAGGCAAGGCAGAATCCAGAGGGGCTCAGGCTTTGGACAGGGTGGGGAGATGGGGTGCACAGGCTTCCCACTCTCTCAGGTAGTCCGTCAGCCCCACCTCTGTTCTGACATCCCTCTTCCTCCAAGAAGCCCTCCCAGACCACCTGGGTGCACAAAAGGATGGCTCCCTCAGCAGATTTCATGGGACTCCCCAAGAGTGGGACACGGTTGACTCCCCTTCCCCCCAGTGCCTCAGAACACAGGATAGGACATTCGGGAGCAATTAGTTGAAACGTGGTCACATTTAATGATGGTTGAATTTTTTAGGCTTTCTTTTGGTTTTGCTATTTTCTTTCCACTCTTCACTTCTGAATACGCTTTGTGCCCTTTGATAGGTAAGGAAGGGTGGATCCCCCAGGGGAACAATTCTGAAAGAACAAAGAAGTGATTTTTATTGCAAAGAATCTGCAAGGAAACAATTATTTGATTCACCTGCTCCCTTCTGGGAAGCGAGTCCTGCAAAGGCAGCAGGAGGCCTTCCCAGCCACTCACTGCCTCCAGCCTGGCCATCCACCCCTCCAACAGAGGAGAGGTAGTGTGGGCCCCTCCAGAGCCAGGAGAAGGCAGCCCATCCCCAGTGGCAGCCAGTCCTCTCCCTCCCTCCTCATCCTGCCCACCAGCCACGCATTGGGGGGGGGGTCACGTGGCAAAGTGAGCTCTGCCTCTCCAATCCTCACCCCCATCATATACCCTCAAGTGTCCAAGAAACTTGTCCTCCAGGAGAGCAGGAGAACTTCAACAACCATAGGGGGATAGCACATTAATGGTGGGGTTTCAGCACCCGCAGTTAGCTAGCCGCTGTGTGTGTGTGTGTGTGTGTGTGTGTGTGTGTGTGTTTTGAGGGGTGGGTGCTGAGGATTCATGGGAGCCCAAACCCACAGATTTGCTCTTCACATCTAGGGCTTCCAGGACACCATGCCAGCAGAAGTAACTCCCCAGAAAAAAGACACAATTCCACTGTCCTGCCAGGGAACTGAGGCCTGAAACGGGGTACACAGGGTCATAAGGAGACATAAAGACCCCTAGTTTCTGAGCCAGCAGCAGCCCTCAGGGGTGTGGACAGCTGAGGATCTGGCTGAGGGCCATTCAAACACTGCCACAACTGGGAGAATGGTACAAACCCAAGAAAGGCGAGGACAGAGCCACCTCCACCGTTCCCAAACGTAAGGAAGGGCCTGTGTCCAGGCTCACTGATTATATCGGGAAGGAGGCAGAAACCGCAGGGAGTACAGTGGCTCCCAATTTCCCCTCTGGCAAGGGGATGCCCCCTCCACCTCTGTGCACGCAGTGCACAGCACAGGGCCTGGCACACAGAAAGCGATTAATAAATGTGCAAGGAGGAAAGGAGGGAGGCATGGGGGAGAGAGGAGAGCGAGGCAAGGAAAAAAGAGCACGTGTGGGGGATGGAACGATGGAAGGAAGAAAGGGGAGGAATACGAGAGTAGACGAAAGTGTAGTCACACCCGCCGAGGGCCGGGGCGCCCATCCCCACCCGGCTTTCCCCCACTCCCCTCAGGCCCACCCCAGCGCAGCAGCTGCAGGGAGGGAAGCCCTGGTGGGTCCTCAGGGAGAGCCCGCACGCCTGCTGTTCAGCCAGAGCCTGGCGCTTGACCCCCTTCAGGGAGCCGCCCTCCTGCTCGGGCGCTGGGACCCGCTGCCGTCCCCGCCTCTCCACGGAACGCCGCCCCTCCGCCCGACGCCCCGCTCCGACACCCCCTATCCTGCCGCCTCGACCGCCACGTCCAGCCTCGACCGTGCAGGCTCGAGCCGGCAGAAAGATGGCCAGCAGCCACCTGCGCTCGGTCCGCAAGAAGACGCGCCCCCAGGACGCAGAGCTGGGAACCCCGCTCCCCCATTCCAGGGACGAGTAAGAGGAGAGGGGCTGTCCCCGTGGAAGCCCAGCGCCAGGCGCAGCGGCCCGGGTCCCGGCCCCTCTCGGATCCCAGAATCCCCAGCTGTGAAACGGGGAATGCGGGAGGAGGTCGGGGTCTGTGGTTCCTTCTGGGTCCGCTGCGGAGCTGGCCGCGGGCTGGAGCAGGCCTGGCCCCCACGCGAGGGCGCTGGAACCTCAGCCCGGCCTCCCCGGGGAGGTGCCCGCCCAACCCCGCGGGTGCGGACACGCCTCCTCCGGGGAGCAGGTGCCCGGGGCTCGAAGGGCGCCCCGCAGGTCGGCGGGAAGGGAGAGCCGGGGACCCAGGGTCGGGCCTCCGTCGCGCCCTGACGTCCCTCGCCGGCCGCCTCTGAGCCCCGGAGGAGTCGGTGCTGCTGGAAACGGACCGCACCGCCCGACCTCGGTCAGCCCCGGCCAAGCGCTCGCCCCGGGCGCGCCGGGAAAGCAGCGGCGCTTCCGTCTGGCGATCCGGCCGCGCGCACCGGCCTCGCGAGGCGCACGGGTGGGAAAGGGGAGGCCGGCGGCGGCTCCGCGGGGCGCGGCTCCGGGCGGGTGGTCCGAGGGGAAGCGCGGGCGCCGTGGGGCGGAGGCTCCCGGGTGCTCAGCCCGCGCTGCGGGTCGGCTCGGGGCGCGCGGAGCTCCCTCGCTCGCTGGTCCCCGGCCCCGCCCACACCTGCGCGGCGGCCCCGCCTCCGCCCGCCCATTGGCTACACCCGCCACCCGTCAGACGAGCCCCCGGGGCCCGCCCCCAGCCGAGCGGCGCCTCTTAGCGCCCGGCCAGCGCGGAGCCGCTCACTCCCCGGGCGCCGCCACCGCACGCCGCGGGCTCGGGGCCCACCATGCGCCCGCCACGTCCGCTGCCGGCCCGCTGGCTGTGCGTGCTGGCAGGTGCCCTCGCCTGCGCCCTCGGCCCGGCGGTGAGTGCGCGCCCCGCCGCCCAGATCCCAGAGGCCGGGGCTGAGGGTGGGGCGCTGAGGGTGGGGGGGTGGGGTGTGGGCGCTGAGGGTAGGGGCACTGAGGGTGGGGAGCTGAGGGTAGGGGCTGAGGTTGGGGGCGCTGAGGGTGGGGGAGCTGAGG
Organism: Callithrix jacchus; assembly: GCF_049354715.1. NCBI lineage: Eukaryota > Metazoa > Chordata > Mammalia > Primates > Cebidae > Callithrix > Callithrix jacchus. Next base: position 80,250,170 of record NC_133518.1, read on the forward strand.
GTGGGGCGCTGAGGGTAGGGGCTGAGGTTGGGGGGCACTGAGGGTGGGGGAGCTGAGGGTGGGGCGCTGAGGGTGGGGGTGTGCGGTGTGGGCGCTTAGGGTGGGCGCTGAGGGTGGGGGGCCGGGGAGGGGGTAAGGGGGTGGCGGGAGCCGGGCCGTCTGCACGTGTCTGTGTGAGAGGAATAGGGGACACCAAGCACCTAGTCTCACCTCCTCCCACAGCCCCAGACGGAATCTAGACTTGAAGGTTGGGGTATTGGTCGTGCCCAGCCCCTCCCAGAGCAGCCTGGGACTGGCTCGGCTTCACTGAGGGACAGCGGGGAACAGCGGGGAACAGCGGAGAACAGCGGGCCCCAGACTTGCCTTCCCTGTAGTGGTTGCGGGTGTGCAGTGGGGTGGGGCAGCCAGTGGCTGCAGGGTCAGGTACTGTGGCCGATTGAGATAGAAGGTCTGGTACACCCCAGGTGGAAGAGAGGATGTGAGGGTCATCCTCGTGTGCAGTGCCCGTCTGGAGGTGTCTGTGGGGTGTCAACAGCAGAACCAGTGCTGGGGGCCTCAGGACGCGAGAAGGGGTTCTTGGGATCAGATGAGTGACAGGCACACCCCTCCCTGTGCCCTCCCACCGAGCAGAGCAAAAAGGTACCAGAGCCCAAGGTGGAAGCCAGTGGGCAGTGAGGGGCTGGGGTGGTGTTTGACAGGAGAAGCCAGGCCTGTGCGAAGGCAGAACTGAGCAGGAGCCACTGCCCCCTTCCTCCCCACCTCTGCCTCCTCTCAACATGGGCACGTGTACGCCCCTGATACGTGTGTGCCCATGTGCCCCATGTGTGGGTGTGCTGTGTGTGTCTTTGGATGGCTTACCTGGTCCATGAGGCAGATGTTGATTGAGGCAAGAGATGCATGGGTCGTCTCACTCTAGAACAGGGAGGACCCCAGTGCCCACTGAGTCCACGGAAGCCCATTTCACAGATGGGCAAAGTGAGGTCCAGAGACACAAGAGCCACATCTTGTCTCCCACCAGTCAGACCTAGGCAGAGGCCAATTTTCTCCCCACCCTAGACCTTGAGTAATCTAGACTTGCTGCCTAGGCAGGGCCTTAAATGCCCACTCCAAGTTGGCTGGGAGAGGGTGAGGAATCTTGATTCTAGTTCATTCTAGCCCATGGTCACTTCCCTTACTATCACCCCCACCAGAGCAGGGATTTCTGTTTCCATCTAGCAGATGTCTTGAGCACCCTGGGAAGGGAGGCTCACTGCCCGTCCTAGGACCAGACCTCTGACAATTGGCAGACCCTCACTCCGCCCATGACAGCCATGAGACCCACGTCCTGAGCACTCAAAGCCTTACCAAGCTCTGTTCCCGAGGCCTCAGCTCTGACACAGCTTGCATGAAGCCTCCAGCCCTCACCAGCAGCTCTGGCCCTCTCAACCCAGGCTTCAAGCTGCTCAAACTGCTCTTGGGATCCTAGGACCACTGCTGACACCCCATTCCTCCATGCTAGGTGGCTTCTGAGCCCAGGGGCAGAGTGGATTCAGAGAGGCCTCCTTTCACACCAGGCCACTTCGCTTTGGACTTCCTGAGACAGCCCAATTCTGGCTCCTCCCTCCAATGGCTACCCTCCCCTGTCTTTCCACAACTTACTCCTTTAGTGCCCAACTCCATCTCCTCCAGGAAGTCTTCCCTGATTGCTGTAGCCAACTCAGCCCCACCCTTCAGCCCTACCCTACCTCCCAGGCTGGGCTATTCTGGCCATCCTAGGAGGTCAGGGGCTGGGGTCTCTCACACCCCCTGTTCCTTACAGCCCAGTGCATGGGCTGGGCCCACAGAGAAAGGAGAAGGAACTCAACCAGGACTGGGTGAGGGCAGGCTGGAGTGAAGGGTCCCTATTTCCCTCCCTGCTTCTCCCTCCTCCCCACCAGCTACCAGTCACTTCCTCATGGAATGGACACCAGGCAGTCTTGCTCTAGCTGGACTCGGTGTGCCGGGGGGAGGGAGGGTACCAGGAGTTATCAGAGTCATAAAATGGCAGCTGCAAAGTTCAGGCTGAAGCCCAAAGCCTTATCACCCCTGTTTATGGGGCCCTGACTTCAGCCTGGGAAGGGGAAGTCTCTGAACAGAGAGGCAAAAAAAAAAAAAGGAAAGAAAACCTCCAGTGTCTCAGAGGAGGAAGTCTGCCCCACAGCCACCTGTCAAGCTTCCACTGCCCCTGCCCCTGCCCCCCAGACAGCAGGCACAGGGACTCCTCATCCAGCAGCAGAGCTGCTCAGGGCAATGCCCAGCACGAGGCTAGTCCCAGCTTCTCGGAGGCTGAGGCAGGAGAATCGCTTGAACCCAGGAGGCGGAGGTTGCGGTGAACCAAGATTGCACCACTGCACTCGCAGCTTGGCAACAGAGCGAGATTCTGTCTCAAGAAAAAAAAAAACTATTTCTGAAGAAGAAAAAAAAACAGTTTACTCTCTCCACCACGTGTATAGTGTTTTAAATTTTTACTTTTATTGTGACTAAGCAGAGAGAATATTATAATGAACGCCCAAGTACCCAATTCCTGGGTTTGACAGTTGTTAACATCTAACAATTAATATAGGCTTCATTTGCTTTTTGGCTGAAGTATTTTAAGTTATAGACCTCCTGACCTTTTACCCCAAATAATTTCAGAATGCATATCTAAAACCAAAGGACATTCTTTTATATAACGATGAGACTGTCATTACCCCTAACAAAACTGACAGGAATGTTTAAAACTCAAATATCCCCAGCCGGAAGGTGATGCGGCACCACGGACCGGCGCTGACACTACCCAGGGCCCAGCTTCTTGCGGAGTTTCGCGTCTGTGTCTGGCAGGGCCATCCTGCGAGCTGGCAGGGAGAAAGCAGGGTGCCTCGGCAGTAAGCATCAGGCTGGGCCCCCGGGCAGGACCCAGTCCTTCCGTGCAGCCCCTCTCATGACGGGCAGGACCCAGTCTTTCCGTGCAGCCCCTCTCATGACGGGCAGGACCCAGTCTTTCCGTGCAGCCCCTCTCATGACGGGCAGGACCCAGTCCTTCCGTGCAGCCCCTCTCATGACGGGCAGGACCCAGTCCTTCCGTGCAGCCCCTCTCATGACGGGCAGGACCCAGTCCTTCCGTGCAGCCCCTCTCATGACGGGCAGGACCCAGTCTTTCCGTGCAGCCCCTCTCATGACGGGCAGGACCCAGTCCTTCCGTGCAGCCCCTCTCATGACGGGCAGGACCCAGTCTTTCCGTGCAGCCCCTCTCATGACGGGCAGGACCCAGTCCTTCCGTGCAGCCCCTCTCATGACCGGCAGGACCCAGTCTTTCCGTGCAGCCCCTCTCATGACGGGCAGGACCCAGTCTTTCCGTGCAGCCCCTCTCATGACGGGCAGGACCCAGTCTTTCCGTGCAGCCCCTCTCATGACGGGCAGGACCCAGTCTTTCCGTGCAGCCCCTCTCATGACGGGCAGGACCCAGTCTTTCCGTGCAGCCCCTCTCATGACGGGCAGGACCCAGTCTTTCCGTGCAGCCCCTCTCATGACGGGCAGGACCCAGTCTTTCCGTGCAGCCCCTCTCATGACGGGCAGGACCCAGTCTTTCCGTGCAGCCCCTCTCATGACGGGCAGGACCCAGTCTTTCCGTGCAGCCCCTCTCATGTGGCCCATATCTCTCAGGAAGTACCTCCTACTACCGAACTTCAGAACAAGTTCTTCCTGCGCAGCATGTCACCAGAAGAGGGGGAAGAGGCCACCAAGCAACCTCCATGTTCTAAGGACTCAGCCTTGTGGCTACCTGTGCGGGAGCCCAGCCCTCTGCAGGAGGCTCCAGCATCACCCAAGGGACTGTTTATAAGCTGAGTCCTGCCAACTCCAATTCCCTAGGTGTGGCCAGGGTCACGATCAAGCAGCAGAGGGTTTAAGTTAAACGCTTAGTCTGTGTCTGCTATACCTGTTTCTTTAGCTGTCGTCGCACAGATCCCCTGCAAATAGAGGAAGCTGCCCCAAAGGAAACCTCCGCAGAGGAGCCCTTAGATGGGAACAGGCTAAATGTCTCTGCCTGGGTTCTGCTGGCTAGGAGAGCCCTTGTCCTGATACCACTCTGAGAGGTGGGAAGTTCTTCCCACCCCAAACCCGATCCTGTACCCCTGCGTCTCCCCGCGCCCCCATCTCCCTCAGCACTCACACAGCAGTTCTCTTTCTACTCTTCTACCAGAGCTCAGCCTTCCCCAAGAGGAGGTGTGGCTGGCAAAAAAAAAAAAAAGTGGGTTTGCAGTGGGGAGGCTTTGGGCTGTTGGTAAAGGGGTGTAGAAATGCAAGGAAGAGAAGAGAAATCAGTAAGGGTGAAGGTAACTGGCAGACTCGAGGCTTGTGGTGGGTGCGGCTGGCACTTGTGAGTGGGTAGGACCTTCAGCCTGCCGGGGTTGTGCAAGGCACCATGGCTGTGGCTAGGCTTGGGTGTGGACAGCAGGGGCAGCCTGGCACAAAGGTGGACGAGAGCTTTGGCAATCACTGCTAAGCCACTGGCCAGCCCTGGTGCCTGGCTGGTGTCTTTTACATGTGACCCTCAACCTCAATTCTAGAAGCAGGTGTTACTGTTCCTGTCCCCATTTTATAGATGAGGTTGAGTAAACTGCCCAAGTCATCCAGCCAGGAAGTGGCAGACAATCTCATTCTGGAACCTGGGGTCTGAACTAGGCTCTGTCACCTCATGAAGTGGGGCTACGGCTTCCATGGAGGGGTATGGCATGTCGCATGCCACCCTGGGACTTTAGATACTTTTAAAATTAGTAAAATGTACACATCTGAATCAATAGCACAGTGAATTGTCACATATGTGTACACCTGTGTCACCACCGCCCTGGTCAAACTGTCACACATTCCCATCACCCTAGCAGGCTCGCCCTGGTCAAACTGTCACACATTCCCATCACCCTAGCAGGCTCCCTCGAGCCGCTGCACAGTGAGCTGGAGTCCTACTGTGACTTCCTTTCATGCTCTCTGTAGAGCTGGGAACACGCTCCTCCTCTCTTTTGTGACCCCTGGATCCGTGAGCCACCTTACCTACATATGTCCTTCACCTGCTCCCTTCCTGCCCTTCCCTCCTCCCACCTTTTCTCCCCTCTCTCCCCCATTGCCTCCCAATTACAAGGTCTGTGCATCCTCGCCTGCTCACATGCAAAAGGCAGCAAGGGTGAGACACTGGGCTGCTGTCCTGTGTGCTGTAATCACTGTTTCCTCTCTGGCTCCTCCATTCCGCCTGCGTCTCTTTTTCACCCTGTGATTTCAGCGGGGGGGCTGGCAGGAGAGTAGATAAGTCGTGAGGAGAAGGCCAATGGAACCGCTCCTGAGTCCCCCGTCCTCTGCTCCCCGTTCCTCTGCCTCCTCTAACAGTCACAGGCAGGGAAGGAATTAAAAAGCCCTCTTTACAAACCTCACAAGCACAGACCGTCCATGGAGGCTCCCCAGGCTTGGCAGTTTTCAGACAGTTCCTTCTCCTGCCTCACCTTATCCAGCCTGCTGCATTCCGTGCTCCTCGCAGAGAGCACCTGCTCCTCAGAGGGACTCTCGCCTCCTGCTGTGCTGCCTGGCTCCTCCTGCCCCAGTTCTCTGGCCCCAGATGATGAGGCTGGGGCTTCTGATTACAGGCAGTAGCTGTGGTCTCGGCTTCCCTTGAGGGGACTGAACGTGACCTATAAACCTGAGCTGGGCCCACCCTGTCTTTCAGAGCCCCTTGCATCTAACAGGGGGAGGTTACAGGGAGCTACAGCTCTCAGCATCCTCACCCCTCCCCCACCACCACACCTAGCCTTTGCTCCAGGTCTCAGGTAACCCCACACGGAGAGGAAAAGCAAGGCTTTCTCTGAAGCCCCTCACTGGATCCTGTACTAGACTGAACTCCAAAAAGTAAGCTTAAAGGGAGCCTGCCCCTGCAGCTGAGCCGAGGCTGGAGAGTTTTGGGCCAGGCTGGGCCCTCAGCACCTTCTTTAGGACAGGAGGTCCTAAGCCCAGAAGGGACCCAAGCAAGACCCAAGAAGTCCAGAGCATCTCCTCCATCCTGTCCCATGCCATGGTGTTCGCTGGACATGGGAGGTGAATGACAGGGAATTGGCAGGAGAATCCCGAGTCTAGTTGGAGACAGGAACTAATCAAGTGCTCATTCTACCTGCCCCCTCCTCTCTATCCCCCTCCTCTCTGTGCCCACTGTCCTGCCAGGCTTCATCAGTTCCTGCCTGGACTGGTGCAGTAGCTTTCAGCCCCACCCCCTGCAACCTGAGGGATCTTTGTAAAATGTGTATCCCCCATCCTCAGCCTCCTGCTTCAAATCTCTGTTGGCCCCCGTGGCCTAAGAGTGAAAGCTCACACTTGAAAACTGGCATTCCAAGTCCTTCCCAATCCTGCCCCAGGCTACACCTCCCAACGTGCCTCCTGATGCCCCCAGAACTCCATGCTGCAGCGGCCCCAGGCTTCTCAAAACCTCGCACGTATTAGGCATGTTCCTGCCTCCATGCCTGCGTACATGCCGCTCTGCCTGCTGGGGTGCTCTCTCTCCACTTCTAATTCACACACCCTCCATGATGTACGTCTAGGGAATGAGTTCAGCATCCCATTCTGTAGGAATCCCAGGCTCCAGCTACATCCCCCTCCCCCGGAACACTTCCCTGGCATCGGTAGGCTTGGCTACATTCAGCCAGGGAATTTTCCGACTCTGTGTGCCTGGAGTCCAGAGGGATAATGAGGATGTTTAGAATGGGGAAATAAATAAGCGGGAGAGGAAGTCCAAAGTCTGCCTGAATTCCTCCGTGATAAGGACCAGAGGGAGCTGCCCTGGCCTGGCCCCTCAAAGGGCAATGGTTGGCCAGAGGGCCCAAGGCCAGGCTGCGGAGAGGGACTGATGCAGTCCAGAGCAGCGGTCAGAGACCGAGGCCCCATCTGGGAACGTGTGTTTGCTGGGTGATGTCCGGTCCCTCTTTGGGTCTCCATTCCTCTACCCTTCTCCAGATAGGGCTCAGCACTGAACTAAACTGTGGCAAAGACAGAGCTCATCTTCCAGACCACCCAGTTTCTCATCAGCACCACAGGCTCCTGCACCCACCCCTCCTTTCTCTCCAAACTGCCGCTCAGGAAGGGCGCTGTGGCTGTGCTGCTGGGGAGCAGAGTTGGCTGGAGAAGTTGGCCCAACACTCTTCTGTCCTCAGAGAGTCGCAGGCAGATGCTGGCAGAAACCCTTGGCGCCCATGGTGATCGGGAAACAAATATTTATTGGCAAACTACGTGGCCGTAGTCCTGGCTTAAGAGGGCCCAGAAAGTGAGGGTGCCCATTGCCCTGTCCTCAGAAAGCAAAGCTGAACACTTCTGTTTACAGCAACCGGCAGCAAATGCAGCTGAGCCAAGCCGCAAAGAAAAGGTATCGGCTCACGTTGCCAGCCGTAGGGCAGGTTTCGGGCATGGCTGCACTCACAGCCCCAGACAATGTTAATGGGGCCTGATTTTTCTCCATCTCTTCTGCCTCAGCCGTGTGGCTTTCATTCCTGTGTTTCCCTTTCAACAAGAGGTCAGCAGAAGCCCAAGCCCTTGCTTCCTTTAAGACTTCCAGTCCACTGGGAAAAAAACAAATTCACTTGCTTAATCACTTAATCCAAAGTCCCAGGAGGGAGCCTCCTGGCTCTGAATAGCCTGACTTGGGCGGTGGGTCAGACACTGTGGCCGGGAGTGCCCTGGGCGACTTAAGTCTCGGTCACATGTCAGTCCCCCCGAAGAGGGTCCGTCAGAACTCCCTGAACTAGAGGTAGGGAGGGACGTGGTTTCCCGGACACGGGCGAGGACATGGCACAAGGACAGAGTGAAGGGTGGTGGACGGCAGAAACAACAGGTGTCTGCTACATCCGTCCTGCTTTCACATTACAGGGTAATGAGAGGTGAGACTGGACAGGAGAATCAGGAGAGGCTGGGAAGGGGCCAGAAAGTAGAAAGAACCCTGTTGCTGGTGGGAAATGGGGTTGGGGTGGTACCCTGGTGAGATGGTACCTGGTGCTCCAAGACAGACCAATGGTGGGACACAAGGCAGAGTGGCCAGTACCCAGGTTCCTCTTCCAGAGGCCACCTCTGAGATCTACCTAGCCACTCCTTTCCCTATACTTGAGGATGAAGCAGCCACAAATCCCTGGGGACATAATGTCTTGAGCATTTCAGCCTGAGTAACCCTTATGGGAAAGAGAGGAAGCACATGACCCCAAAGAGGAACCGCAGACACAGTTTCCTTGAAGTCTCCTATCTTTTAACAGTTACACGAATGACTGTATCAAGCTCCATCACACAACTGTGTAACTTCAGTAAGTTCTGAATGGCTTGCCAGCTAGTGTCCTTACCCCTGTTGGCTAGTAAAGGTGCAGAACGGATCTCGTGTTCACGTGCGGCTTCCGGGGCAATGGCGCACAGGCAGCTGGGGTCTGGACGCTGGGGGATCTAAAGGAGTCTTGGAGACAGAGGCCCTCCCTGGACCGGGGCAAGCTCAACCCTGGTGCTGCTTCCGGGAGAGCTGGTCTCCAGGTGGCCTGTGAGACAGAGTCTCCACCACAGAGCCCTCGACAGGAACGAGAGCTGTTGGGGTGGAGGGGCGTGGCGCACACCCTCTTGGGCACTGAGTTGTGCCACTTCAGCCTGGGCCCCTCTCCCTCCGCAGCGGTGGATTGCTGGCTGCCAGTGCGGATGCACATCCCAGTAAATGGAGCTGATTTACTTAGAACACTGGTCAAAGTACTAAGCCCTTTGGTGCCTGCAGGCCAGGAGGGACCCCCCCTTAAAGGAAGACTCCTCCCCTACCTATGTTCTTCCCACAGATCCACTTCAAGAAACCTCTTAGTCAGCAGGGGAGGTGGTTGAGGCCCATATAGCTTACAGAGAAACTGAGGCCCAGGGAGGCAAGGACTCTGTCGCAGGGTGGGAGGGACAAGTTGGAGGAGACGCTGAGAATGTCCGATTCTGGAGTGGTCTCGCTGGACTCTCTCCTATGGCCCTGGTGGAAACTGACATTCTCCTCCCCAGGCAGAGATGGGAACTGGTGTGGGGTTGCCGGGCCAGCAGCCACTCTTCTAAAGCCACAGACGCAGAAGCTGCTCCCAGCCCAACGCTTTCTGCACGGAGGCCTTCACCCACCCTAACCCACCTAAGAGCTCCCATGACCTGTTTTTTCTGGCTGTTCCTAGACATCCAGCACCCCACCCACATGTCTTCCCCAGGGTCAGCGTCCCCTGTCACACTGGTCTGACCCTGATCCCAGGCCAGGGTTAGGGAGGGAAGAGGAGAAGCTTGGGCTTTTCCATCCCTTCTCTCCATCTTCCAGAGGCAGAGGAAGCCTGCTGGGGTCCTCGAGGGGCTCTCTTACATCCTTAAACCTCCCCACCTTCAGCAGATCTGGTAGAGCTTGAATTATTTAGAGACCGAAAAGGAGGCAGGTGAGGTCTGGACAAGGAAGGCCACAGTCCCCTTCCCAGACTGGTGACCCGGGGACTGAGCACAGGACGCTGGAAAATCAGCCAGACTCCTGGATTCTTCCCAGGCCTGGCCCTGAGAACCAGAGGCCAGCCAGGATCCACTCCACATAACAGAGTAGCAGCATGAGCTAGCCCCCTCACCAGGGATACGGAGAGAGGGACAGAGGACGCTCAAGCCAAGCTAGAGAGTAGCCAAGTCCAGAGGCAGCTCAGGCCTCTGAGGGGACACCCTCTTACCGCTGTCTGGGGTTGTGCCACCTACAAAGAGACGAAGCTGTCACAGCTGCAGCGCTGTTGGGGGAGCCAGCAAGAAGCCGTGGCAGGGTCCTCAAGGCCCACCCAGGCTGGGGCAATGACAGCAGGTTGGGGTAGATTCAGGTCAGGCTCTGGTTTTGGTCTGGGGTTGGGATTGGGCTCCACTGGAACTGGGATTTCCTCCAGGAAGGGCAGGTGCAGCCCAGGGATGGGTCTGGTGCTCCTGAGTCTGTGGACGAGGCTATTGGACCTTCCTGTGTCTGTCCCCAGGGCGGCCGGGCGGCCAGGCTGCAGCAGGAGTGTGACTATCTGCAGATGATTGAGATGCAACAGAAGCAGTGCCTGGAGGAGGCCGAGCTGGAGAACGAGACAGCAGGTGAGGCCCCCACGAGCAGAGAGGGGCTGTGCACCCCCAAAAGCCCGCGTTTCCTCATGTCGCGACCAGGATCCAAGTCTCGTCCATTCTATATTTGTTGGATGATGGTGATGAGAGGCTGGGGAGCCAGACGGAAGAAGAAAGGGGCTAACAGGCCTTCCCTTTCCCATCACCCTAGGTCTGGGGAACTCCCAGCCAGGCTGAGGAGGACATACTAAACTGGGGTTCTGAAAAGTACATGGAGCCAACTCTGCCTTTGGGGGTCCTTTAGCCCTCTACTCCAGGAAAAGTGAAGATGTCCATGGCTGCTACCCACCCAGGATGTGAGGTCATGGTGCTGCGTGGTGGGGGGGACCTGCGTGAGCAGGTGCAGGGAAGGCAGGTTCCAGGAACCTCTGGAGCTGGCATTGGGATAACTAGCCCCAAAATACCACATTCCAGGATTACACCATTGTACTACATCTCCAGGGACGATGAGGGGACGTTCAGTCACAATATGTGACCTCCACAGGGATCGCATGGAGGCTCAAAGCCATCTTGATGATCCAAAGCAAGAAGGGGCAGGAGTTTTGTCTTGACAGGTGTGAAACAGTCACCACAGGCAATCCTCAGTCTGGAAACTGAGGCCCACTACTCCTGCTCAACCCCAGGCTCAGGCTCTGCCACACCCAGAGGACTGACAGTGACCACACACACACACAGATACACATACACAAATGCACACAGAGATACACACACACACACATACACATACACACACACAAACGCACACAGACACACACATACACACACACAGGCCCAGCCCCTAAGCATACATATACAGGCACACACACTGGGCTCCCCATCCCAACCCACCCTGAGTGGCCAGTGAACCATCGGCTCACTGTTTGGCTGATGAGACAAGTCGAGGTCAGCCCCAGCGGCTGAGCACATGAGGGCCCAGCCACTGCTCCTCCGGGCTCGGGGAGGGCTCCACCTGGCAGTGCGAAGAGTGGTGCCCAGCTAGTTAGACTGGGCAGTGGGGCTATCAGTGCAGATGACAGCACCCTCCTTTTGGCTCAGCAGCCCAGGGACAAACGGGTGGAATTCCTTGGTAGCACTTGAACTAGACCTGGAGGGGTGAACAGCTTTGGAGAAGCAGAGAGGCTGGAAAGGTGGGAGGCACAGAGGCAGACTTCTCATAAGGAGTGGGGCACAATTGCCAGGTTCGAGTCTTACTGCCAGGACGATTGTCAGGTCCAAGTCTTACTGCCAGGGAGGGCAGCCTGGCACGTCTGGGCTGGAGGCAGTGAGGTGGCTGCACCTGCTCTGGGCCTCCATCCCAGGCCGTCTCCTCTCCCCAAGGCTTGTACCAGCCTTGCTCAGGAGCAGGGGGCATCTTTATGTCTTCCCGGCTCCCTAGCTCCCCTTCCACCTCCCTGAAGCTGACAGTTAAATAACCCTTCCAGCTCCCTCTTATTGGCCCTGCTGCCCAGGCTGCCTGCCTTCTGCTCTGCGAGTGAGTATGTAGAGCCTAAAGGACGGGCCTTGCCAACCCTGGTCTCAAAGCAGGACAACGCTTTGAATCTAAGGCCCAGAGACCAAGGCATGGGTCACGGGGTGGTGGGACCTGCCCAATACCTGCAGGCCTCACCCACCCTACCAGTGCAGGGAGCCAGGCCCAGGTGCAGACAGGCACACCTGCCAGGCCTGGGGCAGGCCACACTCGTGATTCTGATGAGGTCACTGTTGGCACAGCATGCCCACTGAGTGCCAGCACCCTGTCACCAGCAGCCAGACTGGGATGCAGAGAAGGGCTGGTGTGGGTTGTGGCTGTGGGTCTGCCCGTGGCCTTGCATGGGGCGCTGCGCCTGTGCCTCTGGGGTCTATAGCTCTGTGTCTGACTCTGAGTATCTTTGTGAGTCAGAAGCATGTGTCTGTTTAAGCCTGGACACTTGCCATCTCTGGACGTGCCTGGATGTGTCTGCCTGGATGTGTCTGCCCGGTGGCCGTGTCTCGGTGTGTCGGCTTGCATGTCTATCAGTGTGATGTCGGCGGCACACCCAGGCCTGTCTGTCTCCACAGGTCTGTCTCTGTGAGCCATGTGTCTCTCTGCCCATTTGCACAGAGAGTGGCTTTCTATGGTCTTTCTGTCGTTTCCTTTCTGTGTTCAGTGTGTAAGTGTACTTGTGTGCATGTTTGCATGTGCACCTGGCGTTCTATGTACTGGCGTGGACATGTCGGTGTGTGTATCTCTGTATGCACACAAATCTACAACATGGCACAGTAGAGGCCCCGCCTCACCTTGCCTCACCATCCCTGACCCAGGCTCTGGGTGCGGTTTTCCTGTGGGGTCACAGTCCACCCGTGAGCACACATAGCCAGCCTGGGCCCTGAATTTCTGTAGGCCTGGTGACTTGTGTGATGGGACCTGCGGGGCCTCATTAGGGCATGCACAGAGGAAATACTCCCAGTGCCCAGCCCAGGACAACAGGCCATTCCAGGCACCAAGTATAGTCATGGCTGTTCCCTGTCCCTGCTTCCCCAGCCACGCCCCTCATATTGGCCTCCCATCCTGCTCCCCTGCCCTGCCAGCTGCCCCACACCCCAGCACCAGTTCCCAGCCCAGCCTTGGTTGTGCTGAGATTCCTTGAGGCCAAGGGTGGCCTCCCCAAGGGCAGGGCCTGGTTTCCTCTCTTCCGTCCCACTGCAGTGAAGCAGAGCCCAGGGCCAGAGGCCCAGCCCCAGATTCACTCCCTGGCCTGTACTGGCAGCCGGAGGTTTACAGAGCCCAGAGTCTGGCAGGGACCCAGACACAATAGCCAGCCTACAAAACGGTGTGCCCGGCACTGTCAGAGAGTGCTGTCAAAGTCCCACAGCAGCCCAATTCCAGAGAAATGACAGCAGCCCTTCCAACCAAGAGAGGGAGTGTGTGAACAACTGAGCCTCTCGCCAGCAGCGTGGCCTGGAGCGAGCTGTCTGATCACTCTGCGCCTCCACTTCCTCATCTGTGAAATGGAAGCTTTACATAAGTTTTCCACCTAAAGCCGTCAGAACAGAGCCTGGCACGTGCGAAGGTTATGTAAGTGTTTGCTGATGTTCATATCAGGGTCTTGAATGCCCAGCAGGGTTGACTGACCTGAAGTGCCCCTACTCGGCCTTCGGAGAGGCTGGCTGAGAACGGAGGAGGGACTGGCGGCCAACTTGAGGCCACAAGAACCTTCAAGCCAGGTTAGGGGGAAGCACTCAGGGTCCATGAGCAAGGGAGGCTACAGTCTCCCGCCAAGCCCTGGGGGCCCAGGTGTCCTCCTCAGCCTTCGGCCAGACTGCTGCCACCCCAGAAGGGGCCCCTCGCTGCTGCCAGCCTGCTCCAATGCAGAGTCCCTGAAATCTTCCCCAAGTAAAGACATCCTTCCGCCTCCTCTGCCCAGACCCCCTTCTCGGGATCTTGGGAACTTTCGGACCTGAGCTGGGCTGGGCTGGACTTGGCCCAGCTGGCGTTGACTTTGGCCCAGGGGATGGGTTTTCTGACCAAATCTATGGGACAGTATTGCAGAGACAATTAAGCCTCCTGCATGGGAGGGTCCAGAGCAGCCCTAGTCCCTCAGGGGCGCGCATCTCCTGAGCAGAATAAGCGATGGCATTTGCATGTGCCTACTAAAGCAGAGCCCTGGAGACCCCACTGTGGACCTTGCACTGGCCAGGCTCTGAGGGCTGTGGCAGAGAACGCAGCCACTGGAGACCCCACTGTGGACCTTGCACTGGCCAGGCTCTGAGGGCTGTGGCAGAGGACGCAGCCACTGGAGACCCCACTGTGGACCTTGCACTGGCCAGGCTCTGAGGGCTGTGGCAGAGAACGCAGCCACTGGAGACCCCACTGTGGACCTTGCACTGGCCAGGCTCTGAGGGCTGTGGCAGAGGACGCAGCCACTGGAGACCCCACTGTGGACCTTGCACTGGCCAGGCTCTGAGGGCTGTGGCAGAGGACGCAGCCACTGGAGACCCCACTGTGGACCTTGCACTGGCCAGGCTCTGAGGGCTGTGGCAGAGGACGCAGCCACTGGAGACCCCACTGTGGACCTTGCACTGGCCAGGCTCTGAGGGCTGTGGCAGAGGACGCAGCCACTGGAGACCCCACTGTGGACCTTGCACTGGCCAGGCTCTGAGGGCTGTGGCAGAGGACGCAGCCACTGGAGACCCCACTGTGGACCTTGCACTGGCCAGGCTCTGAGGGCTGTGGCAGAGGACGCAGCCACTGGAGACCCCACTGTGGACCTTGCACTGGCCAGGCTCTGAGGGCTGTGGCAGAGGACGCAGCCACTGTGCAGGTTTCCCTGAACCTGCTCCCTGCCTGTTCTCCGTCACAATTCACTGTCCAACCAAGCTGGGGGAGTCTGTGTTGTTCAAAACTAGGTGGGGCTGGGCGTGTGGCGCACACCTGTCATCCCAGCAATCTGGGAGGCTGAGGCGGGCAGATCACTGGAGGTCAGGAGTTCCAGACCAGCCTGGCCAACGTGGTGAAACTCTGTCTCTACTAAAAATACAAAAATTAGCTGGGTGTGGTGGCGGGCACCTGTAATCCCAGCTACTCAGGAGGCTGAGGCAGGAGAATCACTTGAAGCTGGGAGGCAGAGGTTGCAGTGAGCCGAGATCGTACCACTGCACTCCAGCCTGGGTGACAGAGCCAGACTCTGTCTCAAAACGAAAAAGAACTATGTGGACCCCAATATACCCATCACCCATCATAAACACCCCCTTTTGTAACAAACATTTTCCAATGCCTCTTTACTATCATAATACAAAATTCAGGACACATACCCATCCACTTTATTAAAAATAATGTTCTAACTACACTGTAAAATAAATATTAAAAGGAAAGTAATTTATAATAAAATACCATGTACCTATTCAAGCATAATCACACTACAAGAAGATGCAGTCTGAAGGCTGTACCTACAGATATAAATCCTAGCACTGTGAGAGCCACAAATGCAGACTGATGCACATGGGCAGTTGCCTCAGTGACTGAGTGTCCAAAACATGGAACAACCCACAGTGAAGTTCAGAACGAAACAAAATGCAATCTTCCCTCCCTTTTCTCCATGGTTCCATTTCTGGAAAACTCCACGTATGTTAAACTTGTGCAATAAATAGCTTGTGTTGGCCAGACGAGGTGGCTCATGCCTGTAATCCCAGCACTTTGGGAGCCAGGCGAACCACTTGAGGTCAAAAGTTCGAGACCAGCCTGGCCAACATGGTGAAACCCCGTCTCTACTAAAAATGCACAGATTAGCCTGGTGTGGTGGTGTGGGCCTCTAGTCCCAGCTACTGAGGAGGCTGAGGCAGGAGAATCACTTGACCCAGGAAGGTGGAAGTTGCGGTGAGCTGAAATTGCACCACTGCACTCCAGTCTGGGCAACAGAGCAAGACTCCATCTCAATAAATAAATAGTAACCTAAATGGCTTGTGTTTATATGTAAAATGGTGTAAGAGTCCAGGCTCTGTTCCTTACAAAAGGTTTTCACCTATACAAATGCCAGGTGGCTCATCAGGAAGCCATGCAGAATGTAAGAAAATTCATCATTGTGCAGAGTGCAGGAGCTGCCTGTCTGGCATCCCTGGTGTCTGCCAGT
Organism: Callithrix jacchus; assembly: GCF_049354715.1. Classification (NCBI taxonomy): domain Eukaryota; kingdom Metazoa; phylum Chordata; class Mammalia; order Primates; family Cebidae; genus Callithrix; species Callithrix jacchus. Next base: position 80,265,889 of record NC_133518.1, read on the forward strand.
CAGATGCCAGTGAGGCCCCACAGTTGCTGCAACAGTCAAAGCCCCACTAGCATCCCCGGGCGCACTCCATCCCTCGATAAGGACAAAGGAACTGTAGCCAGGCCTCCTTCCTGCCCCTGGCCCCGTGCAGTCTGGGCAAGGCTGTGCCTCCCCTCTCAGAATGGAGGCTCCTTGAGGTAGGAGCCTGGCAGAAGGACAAGAATGGGTGCCTATGGGCTCAGGCCCCAGCGCTGGGGGCAGCTGCACCTGCTGACCTGTGTGTCCCCTGCCTTTCCCCACAGGCTGCGGCAAGATGTGGGACAACCTCACCTGCTGGCCAGCCACCCCTCGGGGCCAGGTCGTTGTCTTGGCCTGTCCCCTCATCTTCAAGCTCTTCTCCCCCATTCAAGGTAAGAGCGCTGGGTGGAAGAGGTGATGTGAGGGGCCGGCTGCGGCGGGGACTCACCTCTCAGGAAGTGGAAAGGCAAAGGAAAGGGGGCAGAGGGGCCGGAGCAATCCGAGGGACCCCCTGGCAGAGGGGTGACGGTGCTGGGTCTCTAAAGAACTCATGAGATTGGATTAGCGCTTCACATAAAGACAAGCATGCGGGCGAGGCTCACTAAATATTTGCTCAGCAATTGATAAGTGATTGACTGACAGGTACTTGACTACATTATGGCTCCCACAGTCCTGTTATCTTGGGCTGGTCGTGATTCGCCATGCCTGGAGCCGATGACCTCTCGGGCTCCGTGAAGTCACCCCACGACTTTGCTTACACACCTTGTCATGTTCCACTTCAATGAATGTCCACGTATGAGGCAGAAGAGAAAAGGGGAGCCTCTCGAGCATGTGGGCTTTCTTGCTAGTGAGTCATTAAAGAGGTTTGCAATATAGATTCAGCCATTCTTCTGTGCAGTGAGTGGAACGCCCCCCGGTGTGCCCGGCACTGGGCTGGACGGACAGTCGGGAGAGGAACAAACAGCCCCAGGGCTGCTGTAATTGGAGAGACGTGTAGGAAACAAACAGATGTCTCATCAATAATAAAAAGTGTCAGACGAGAGAAGAAGGAGTGTGGGACCCACTTAAGGCAGGGGTTCACCAGCAGCCCCTCTCTGAGGAGCTGGCTCTTCAGTGGCAATCTGAAGACCTGAGGTGAGCACGTGCCACCAGGCAAAGATCCCAGACTGCGGGTAATTAAGAGAGAATCAACAGCCTGTGGAATAAGCATCCAAGGGAGCTCCGTGAAGGCCAGAGTGGCCGGAGCAGAGAGAACGCCGGGAGGGAGGGAAGGAGGCCGGGAAGGGAGGCACAGGCGGGCCGAGGCCATACCACACAGGGCCTCGAGGACAGAGGCAAAGATTTGAGTTTTCTCCTAAGTCCGGCAAGAAGTGGGGAGTTTTAAGCAGGGGGCTGACCAGGTCCAAGTTAGACTTTTAACTTCTAACCAGTTTCTAGGCATGAAAGGCAGGCAGGAAATGCTGACGGCTTGAATTCAGGTAGTGAGCTCTGCGGGAGTGGATGGGAGTGAGGGAGGCCAGGGAGGAATCCAGCAGGCCCCACCTAGGCTTCAGTTTAATGAGCCCTGGGGAAGAGACAGCAGGACTGGGTGGGGAACACGGAGGAAGGAGCAGGCCTGGGGTGGGGAGGACTATGAGGAGCAGAACCCAGATAATTATTCAGAGAGCCAGCAGAAAACTCGGGCGTCCCTCACTCCAGGCGGCCTTTTCCTCCCTGGACCCGTTTCCCTGTTTGTAAAGTGAGGGTGGCAGTAGACCCCAGGGTCTCTTTGGGGTGGCTCGTTTGCCCCCTAGTGCCTGTGTTGTGACCTCAGTGGGGAAAGACAGACCTTGAAGCCGTCCTGAGGAGTCCGGGAGGGTCACAGCCATGCCATATTCCAGGTGCCGCCTCCAGGGACACCCAGTGCCTGGGCAGATAAGAGGGGAGCTCCTCAGGCCGGCCTCACGGTGCACCCTGTCACTGAGCCTGGAAGCCCATCTTCTCTCTGGCCCCTGGGAGCACCAGCTTACTGCCTTTCTCCCCGATGCTGCTAACTGCATTCCTGCCTATGGCGCTTCCTTCTGTCCCTGCTGGAACGTGTCAAGGCAGCTCCTTCCCTTGAGAACCTGGACTCCCGCCCACCATCTGACTAACCCTGGGGCTGCCGGCATCAATGGGGCCCTATGGTGCCTTTGGACTGACAATAAAAAGGCAACCCTTCCTCAGGCAGAGGTGACCTCTCACTGGAGCCCAGCTAGTGCAAGCAGAATGTTCCCACCAGCCAGATGCCCTGTGCTGCACTCCATGGGCCTCGTCCCTAAAAATGGTGGAGAGAAATAGGAGACTGAGATTCAGGACTGAAAACAGAAAAAAGAGAGTGTTCTCCTGAGCAAACAGAGGAAGAAGGTGTGGGCAGCCGACCTCGAATTCCAGAGAGGAAAGTTTGCGAGGGTCGGGCAGGGGTGATGTTAGCACCAGCTCACACCGTTTTAGATAGCAGGACTGGGAAGACGTATGCCCTGGAAGGGACCTGCTCCTACAGGGAAAGCCAGAGAAAGCTTATAGGAAGAAGAGACAAATTCTGCGGTGAGTTAGACAAAGTCATCTACCTAGGTTAGATGAAACACTGAAGGAGGGAGTGTCGCCAGGCTCACCGAAGCACCGAAATGTGCATGGTGGCTCACTTCTTTATTTTTATTTTTATTGTTTGAGATGGAGTCTCGCTCTTCACCCAGGCTGGAGTACAGGGGCACCATCTTGGCTCACTGCAACCTCCGTCTCCTGGGTTCAAGCGATTCTCCTGCCTCAGCCTCCCACGTAGCTGAGATGACAGGCGCCCGCCACCAGGCCCAGCTAATTTTTGTATTTTTAGAAGAGACAGGGTTTCACTCTGTTGGCCAGGCTGTTCTCGAACTCCTGACCGCATGATCCTCCCACCTTGGCCTCCGAAAGTGCTGGGATTACAGGCGTGTACTTCCTCAATCTGTAGTCTGCATATCTTTTATCTGTGTTTCTACCTTCAAATATTTGAAGACACTTTTTTTAGAATAAAACAGGGAGAACCATTCTGGCTGAGAAAATTCAATGTACAGCCTATGTCAGCCACGCCTGTGGGGTCCGTGGGCTACTTCCCCTCCCCCGCCACCTGCTCATGATGCTGTAACAAGAAAACCTTGCTGCCAGCCTGGGAAGCTCGTCCCTTCCATTGTGCCAGGGAATCAGCAGGAGAGTGCCATGGTCAGGTCTGGGTGTTAGCATGACCCTTCCACCTGCCTCAGGGTGGGGAGCTGGCAGGAAAGCAGGGGTCCTACCTGATCCAGAGGAGATGAGGAGGTGGCGGTGATGGGGAAGGGGCGGTGGGGACAGGACTGGTGACTGATGGGGAGAGGAGAGACAGGAGCAGGGAGAGGGTTGCTCCCCAATTCCTGGCTACGAGTACTGAGTGGAGGGCCCTAGGCCATGACTGCTTTGTGAGACAAGGTAGGTGGGAGGAGACTGGGAGACCATGGGGTGTCCCTCCCAGCACAGTCCCTTAAAGTCCCTTGCTCCCTCCCTCTTGCCCTTCATGACCCCCTCTGCAGATACAGGGCCTGCTGGCTTCCAGGCCCAGACTGGAAGGAGACTCTTGGCTGCTTCTTGGGGTCCCATGGGGGCTGCCTTTTCGATTTCCTTGAGAGCAGCTTGCTATGAAGTCTTCACCACAGTGCCAGAACTCTTCAAGGAGGCTGCCTAGCCCCAGAGATGACCCATTCTCCTGTCCCTCCTCTCCCTCACCATCCATAGTGGCCAGGGCTCCAGACACAGGCTGTGCCTTTGGTCACCGCTGGGAGCCCAGAAAGATCTGGAGTCTGTATCCCAGACTTGCTGCTCCCTTGCTGTGTGACCATGGGCAAGTCACTTAACCTCTCTTAGCCTTGAGATCTCCATTTTTTGGTGGGATAATAAAAACTTCTGAGTCTATTCTAGCCTCAACACATTAATGTTTACCCTACACTACACACACGCACACACATGCACAGGCACACACATGTTCACACACACGGCATGTGAAGCTGCTGTGTACGTGCTAGAGTCACCCAGGCTTGCTGGCATAATTCATGACACCGGATGCTTGCTGTGTCACTGGGCCTGGCCTCCTCAAGCCCTGGTCCCTCTGGTGAGTACAGAGCCCAAAGCTTCAGTGTCCTAGCTTCAAGGCTGGATGACTTTGGCCTTAACTCTCTCTTTTTTTTTTCTGAGACGGAGTCTTGCTCTGTCACCCAGGCTGGAGAGCAACGATGCAATCTAAGCTCACTGCAACCTCCACATCCTGGGTCCAAGCGATTCTCCTGCCTCAGCCTCCTGAGTAGCTGGGAGGTTGGAAATAGATAGTTGGTGCCTGAAAGAAAAATTAACACTGAGACAAAGGATTTTTCAGCAACACAATTTTTACTCCCTGGACTGCAGGAAGGGCACCCTCGCCAGCCGTCGTGCCATGAGAGTACAATGAACAAAGAAAAAGCAGACCAACGTATCCCTTGCGCATTTGGGGCCATCCTTACTGCTGTGTCTGATCTCCAAGGGCTGGAGCCAGACCTCACAATCTAAACTAAAACCTGATTATGAGCACATCCTGTACAGATATCTCGGTTAAAGTACACGGACACAGGATGCACTACATGCTTGTAAGCATGGCATGTCTAACAGCTACATAGGAGAGGGCTTCGCAAAGTTATCAGCACACTTATTCTTTAACAAGAAAGGAAACTTTTAAAAGGAACTTTTCTACTTCCCAAATGGGATTACAGGCGTGTGCCACCACACCTGGCTGATTTTTATATTTTTAGTAGAGACAGGTTATCACCATATTGGCCAGGCTGGTCTTGAACTCCTAACCTCATGATCCACCCACCTCAGCCTCCCAAAGTGCTGGGATTACAGGCATGAGCCACCACACCCTGCCCATAACCCTCTTTTCAACCTGCCCAAGCCTGGTAGGGGCAAGTCTTCAAAAGAAACAGACTGTGGGTGGGAGCCAGGACCTCGGGGCCTGCAGTTAGCTCCCTGGAACTGGGGCTGAGGAAGGGCCTGCCCTTTGATGAGGGCTGGGCTGAAGGCTCTGGGCCAGGCCTACCTCTGGCTGCAATGATGGGAAGCTGAGCAGGGCACACAGGGGCAGCTGAAGGCTCTTCTACTGTCCTGGCAACCTCTTGCAGCAGTGAGGTTGGGAGCCCTGGGCAGAAAAAGGAATGCAAAGGCAGGAAACTGGCCCAGTGCAGTGCCCCTCCTCAGCCACATCCTTCCTGCCCTCCCTGGGCCATGTGATGGAAAGGGACACAGCCCATGGCTGCTCTTTCCTGGCTGTCCCATCCCACCCCAGGCTGTCCCTCCGTTCTTCATTCATGAAACAGGGTGACAAGACCCCTTTCTAAGGGTTGCCAGGAGGATTTACAGAAATGGTGAATATGGAATCACCTGGTATATTTTGGGCACATGGGAAAGTTTGGAAATAAACACACATGCCTGGTGACCGCTCCTGAGCTCACAGGACAGACTGACCATCCTGCTCCTCTGCATCTGGCCACTGAAATAAGGCCTCAGGTCACCTCCATGGAGGTGAGAACCAAGCTCACCTGGCAAGACTCTGGAGACCCAACCAGCAGCATCCTGTCCTGTCTGTGTGGCCCTGGGCGAGTAACCAACCTCTAGGTGCCTCCACTTCTCAACTATGAAATGGAATTACCCTCCTCACTGGATGGTTGAGGAAATTAAACACGACGTGTCGAAAAGTGCTCCAACCAGCACTGCATTTGCAAAGTGCTCAAAACCCATCATTGTGATGAGCCTGACAAGGTGCTGCTGCTGATGGTGGTGACGGTGGCAGTGATGAACGGGTATTGAGATGGGGAAGCAAGATTCTTCTCCGGCTCATCGACTTTCTGTTCAACCCGTCCTCTCCCTCTCAGGCGAGAGGGCACCCCCCCAGTGCTGAGAGTGGGGAGCCTCAGGGGTACCTCTCACCTCACATCCCCTCAGCAGTCCTGTGCCTGCTGCAGTGTGGAGCCTCCAAGGACAGTGGACGGGCAGCTGCCCTGGAGCCTCCACCTCTGCTTGTTTCAGCCCCAAGCTCCTGCCTTGCTGTGCTGCCTGATTCCCCCTCACATGGCTTTGTCCGCACAGGTTCCCCTGCCAGGGACTCCCTGCTTCTCTATTCGTGAGGATTTAGGATCTGCAGGCTTCTCAGGTGCTCCCCAACCCTCATCCCTCCTCACTCCCTTCTCCCTCCTTCCTCTTCCCTCCCACCCGCCCCTCAATCCAAGGATGGCTCAACCCCCACCCAACCCCACCTGGCAGCACCTCAAATCACACTCCCCTCCAGCAACAGATGTTGCTCAGCCTTGCTCCCAGTTCAGCAGCACATCTGAGCCCTACCAGGTATGAGAAGAAACCCAGCCCCACAGGCCCAGGCAGGCTAAGGAGGACTGGGCAGACCCAGCGCCGTCCCCCAGCCATGGCCTTGTGACAAGGATCAGGAAGCATTCTGTAACGAGGATCCAGGCGGGTCTGTGATAAGGGTCAGAGTGTGTGTTGTACTTGGGGTCAGGTTCATTTCTGCTGTGATTCTGTCATCCGTGCAGGAGCCCTGAAGAGGCGTCTCCCTGCCGCAGGTGCCCCCACAGTGCCCTGGGTAGCTGGATCAGGGCAGCTGGAGCCTGACAGCAGCAGGGTTGGCAGGAGTAGGGCTGAATTCTCTGCCCTGTTCCAAGCACAGAGACAGCCAGGTCCCCACAGCTGACTCCAGGGCCCCGCCCTGCTCCCGGCCTCAGCCTCTGTCCTCGTCCCTGCCCTCCACCAGGCCGCAACGTGAGCCGCAGCTGCACTGACGAAGGCTGGACACAGCTGGAGCCCGGCCCCTACCCCATTGCCTGTGGTTTGGATGACAAGGCGGCGAGTTTGGATGAGGTGGGCCTCAGCACACCCCCACCCCACTGCAGAGCGGCAGGGCCCACCCAGGCGACTTTGACTTCTCCCACCAAGGGGTGGGGCTGTTGTCTGTGAGGGCAGGACTCTGGAGTCTGCCCTCCTGTAGCTCCTCCGCCTGCCTTTCTGGGGGCCCACCCCTCAGCTCCCCCCGACAAGGTATGTGAGGACACCCTCCCAAGGAGGGGTCCCCAGATCAGCCCAAGCTGAGGCAGCACCCCCAGGCTGGGCCACCCCACTGCCTCACGGGAGCCTGACTCCAGCCCGGGAGTTGGCAGGGCAGGCAGACACCAGCACCCCATCCCATCCAGAGGTGAAATCGAGGTGCTGCAGGTCCCAGAAGGAACCAGCCCCAGCTACCAAATAGCCAGTCAGGAACAGGGACAGAGCCTGTCGCCCTCAGTCCCAGGACAGGGATCTGCCTGGAGCAGCTAAAACACAGGTGGTCTCTGTAAGGACTGGGGAGCCTAGTGAGGACATTGATGGGGGGAGGCTGGAGTCCTCACTGCTTTTAGGGTGCAAATGCATGGTGTGTGTCTGCCTGTGATGACATCTGCCCACCCTCAGGCACCGTCAGACGGGGCTTTCACTCCACCCACTCCCCAAGAGGGCAGCAATTTCCTCAGAGGCCTCTGGAGCCCACTGGAGCTGTGGACCCTGGTCCCCCGTAACACTTGCCTCTCCTCGGGCAGGGCATGGGGGGTGGGGCTCATCTAGTGGCTGTCACTCTGCACTGCACTGTGTCCACAGGGAGGGGTTAGGAGATCGGACCCAGCTCTGCCCTCCTGCCCTCGTCCCACAGACCCCAGCTCCTGAGAGCCCAGCAGGTCTCCTTTGACACCCTGCCACCTCCACATGCCTCTCTTGTACAGAGACAGGGTCTTGAGGGGGGTCGAAGATCAAGCAGACCCGGCCCCCAGGGTGCCCAGTCCAGAGCTGGTGCAGAAGGGGAGCTGGGCACATGGCTGGAGACACGAAATTAGCAAAAGGGACATGCAAGGTCTTCATTCTCTCCCTCACCAACTTGTCCCTCGTGAAGACACAAAGAGAGAAAGTACATTCAACCCCCACCCCACCCTAAGACACAGTCTGGCCCCGTCTGTGGAAACCAGGGCATTAGGGTCAGGGGATTGAAGAGCTCTGTTCAGCTGCTCTTTGGAGCCCCAGGCCTCAGCCCCATTTGCTGAGGCAGGGACGGGAAGGCGGAGTGTGTCGGGTACCCCACCCCTGCCAGTCCCCCAAGATGAGCCTCCCACCCCAGCACCCAAGAGCCCCCCCGTCCTCCCGCAGCAGCAGACCATGTTCTTCGCTTCTGTGAAGACGGGCTACACCGTCGGCTACAGCCTGTCCCTCGCCACCCTGCTGGTCGCCACGGCTATCCTGAGCCTATGCAGGTGAGGCCCAGCCCAAGTGACAGGCCTCAAAGCAGACCTGGCAAGTGTCCCTCCCAGCTGGGAGCCCAGCCTGGCCCAGGCACGCCCCGACCGCTCCACTGTCGCCCCCGGCAGCTTACAGGCCCCAGCTCCCCTGGAGAAGGCAGGTGGCCAGGCCACTCCATGTGCTCCAGCCTAGTCTCCCCAGGATGGCCCTGTGGCTGGGGACAGGGCACCAAAGGGTGTGGCCTGCACACAGGAATGAGGCTTCTGGGGCCACACGCGAGGCTGACACTTGGGGGCCCAGCTGCACAGGAGGATAGGGCACCCGGGGGCAGGACTTGTAGTTCAGGATGGGACCCCCTTTGAGGCAGGGCCTGCCCTTTGGGGGACACAGGCTCTGCTACCCAAGCCTGCTCAGAGCATAGGACGGCGTGGGCTGGGGTGGGGTCCAAGGCTGCTCGGCCTCCCAGATCTGCCCACCCCACGCAGGAAGCTCCACTGCACGCGGAACTACATCCACACGCACCTCTTCGTCTCCTTCATCCTGAGAGCCGCTGCGGTCTTCATCAAAGACTTGGCCCTCTTCGACAGCGGCGAGTCGGACCAGTGCTCCGAGGGCTCGGTGAGGACCTGCCCCAGCACCCCCTCAGGCTCACCCTCATCCTTAGCCACTGTAATCTCTTCTTCTCCCCCTGCTTCACCCTGTCCCCACCTCCTTCTTTTCCCCCACCCCACCCCAAGGATGGCCCAACCCCGCCTGGCAGCTCCTCAAATCACACTCCCCTCCGGCAACAGGAGATGTTGCTGAGCCATCTGGGAGCTCACAGACCTGCCCCTGCCAGGGAGAAAAGCAGATGGGAAATGAGACACTTCATGGCCACAGCCCAGAGCCCCTGTCCCACCTGTGTTGCTAACTTCCTATGTGGCCTTGGGGAACTTACTGCCTCAGTTTCCCCATATGTGCAAGGACTTCCAAGATTCCTTCCAACTCTGCCCTCTGCCACCTGCATGGCCAGGGTTCTACGCACCATGCCACTTTTCCTACCCCTTCCCTGTGCCGTCTGGAGTACGCCCAAACGTACAGGGTCCTCCTGTGTTCAGATCCTGACCTCAGGCTGGCTCTGGACTTTCCTAGGGAAGGGAGGTAAAGGGAGAATCTAAGGAATGCATTGCCAGTCACCAAGGGGACCATCCCCCCATGGGATTCTGAGAGACCCTCTCTGAGGGCCCCAAGCTTTGACAGACAGCCCCACTCATTCCTTGTGGTCAGTAACTCACTGGTTCATGCACCACCCCAGAGGCAGTGCATTATATCAGGGGTCAGCAGTACCTTCTCCCCAAAGAGTGAAATAATCATGCTGGAATCTCAGGCATTTCAACAAAGGGGAGAGAAAACCCAGGGGACCAGCCTTGGCCCTTCCCAGAGCTTCTCAGTGGTTCTGCCCAGGAGCTAGGAGGCTGAGTCAGACACGAGCAGTGGGAGCCACAGGCCTGTGGAGGAACGTGTTGCCTCCTGTGCATGTGTTAAGAATGACTGTGGAGATTGGTTCCCGATTCATTACTGTGAAGCTTTTCTAAGACATGGAGGAAGCAGATAACTGGTCCCAGTAAAGAGCTGAGTTATTCTCCAAAAGCAAGTAGGGGGAAGATGGGGAGGCAAGAACTCCTGTCACTGGAGAGACTGAGCAAGACCTGAGGAAGGACTTCCCAACCTAGGGAGGAGGTGGGGGCAGGGAGGGGAGGCTTCTTGCTGAGGCAGTCTCAAGCCAAGGGTACAGGAAGGAAGGTGGGAGCCAGAGTTTCCAGGAGGAGGGTGGCGCTCAGCCTGGCTCACAGACACTGGGCTTCATCTGAAAAGGGAGGGACAAAAGGCCCAGAACACCTTCCGGTCACGTCAAGTGGGACACCCAGAGCCCGTGACTGCCCTGCTCATGGGTCTCCCTGAGGAATCCCTTCTTCCACTAGGTCCTCTGAACCCAGGAGGAATGGCCACCCTCCACTCTTCTTCACTCCTACTTCCCCTCTCCCACCCTCTTCTGGGCCCCAGTCTCCCTCCACACTTCCATCTGGGCCACACCCCACAGTCCACACCCCGCCCCGCACACTCAGCGGACTCTTGCAAACTCAAGCAAGAATTCTCCCTCGCACCTTCAATGCAAGTTGGGTGGGGTGGGTGGATGGACAGGTGGTGGCTGGCTGAGGAGGCAGAAGGATAAACTGGTAAGGACAGAAGGTGGGACAGATGGTGGGCAGAGGGGCAGGTAGGTAGATAGGCGGGTTGGTGGTGGGTGTAGAGACGAATGGATGGTTACTGGCTAAGTGAGCGGGTTGGTAGATGAATGGAGAAATGGGTGGGTGGGTGGATGCACTGATGCTGGGTGGATACGTGGATGAAGTGAGTCCACAGTGAATGTCTAGTGGGTGGTAAAGAAATGATACACGAGTAGGTGGGTGGGTGGGTGACTGGATGAGTAGACGGCCAGATGCGTAAATGGGAAAATGAATCGATGAATTGATGGATGGAGAATTAAAATCACCCGTTCATCCCAGAGCATCAGATGACCTCAAATCAGGGGAAATGGGAAAAGCCCTGAGCACATTTTTAAGGGGATGGTGCAGGAGCGGCAGAGATGGAGTTGGCTGCACTGGACCCGGCTTCTGCCCCAGACACAGGTGCGGGCGGCCGAGGACGCTTTTCTCCTCCCCTGCAGGTGGGCTGCAAGGCAGCCATGGTCTTCTTCCAATACTGTGTCATGGCCAACTTCTTCTGGCTGCTGGTGGAGGGGCTCTACCTGTACACCCTGCTCGCCGTGTCCTTCTTCTCCGAGAGGAAGTACTTCTGGGGGTACATACTCATCGGCTGGGGTATGGTACCAGGGAGGGCTTCCAGGCTGGGGACAGAGGGGCAAGGCCTGGAGAACTCCCTGGGGGAGGGGGCCCACCCCGCTTGCAGTCCTAGGTCTGGCTAAGCTGCAGGTCCTGCCTACAGCTAAGGGTCAAGAAAGCCCTCAGAGTGTGGAGCCCAGGCAGGCCCCTCAGCCTGCAGCTGCTCAGGGCTGACCTGTGGGACAGATTCTGTGAGCACCCTTCCCTCTCCCTTCAGCCCCTGAAATACACAGGGCCACTGCTCATCTGCAAAGGGCCTCTGTCACAATGAGAAAGAGACTGTCTAAGTAGACACAGCCCTTGAGGGAGGGATACAGCTTCACCCCCCGTGGTGAACAGCCTCTGCAACCAAAGACAGCAGCCTGAAAATTGCCCTTTTCTCTCGCCCTCCTTCTCTCTGGTTCTCTCTGAAATCTCCCTCATGCCCTCTGCCCCTGCCTCCTGTGCCCTCTTCTCTGTCACTGTCCCTGGGCCTGACAGGGGTGCCCAGCACATTCACCACGGTGTGGGCCATCGTCAGGATCCATTTTGAGGATTACGGGTGAGCTGCCGCCCCACCCACTCCCCCGCTGCCGTCACCTGGGCAGGCCCCCTGGGTGGGATGATAATGCCATCTGGCCTTGCTGAGTGGACAAAAACCACGGCACTCGGTCCAGAGGGGAGGCTGGAAGGAGGACCGGGGGAGCAGCGGACTCTGGGCCGGGGGGTTGCTAAAGGGCTCAGGAGCAGAGCTGGGGACAACCTGTGGAGGGGTGCTGCTGACTCTGGCTGAGGACAGCCCTCTCATTCCTCCCCCACTCTGCTCAGGTGCTGGGACATCATCGACTCCTCCCTGTGGTGGATCATAAAGGGCCCCATCCTCACCTCCATCTTGGTAAGGCACCCTCCCGCCACCTAGAGATGGGGAAACAGCTCCAGAGAGCAGACAACTTAGCCCCAGGTCACATGGGAAGTTAGTATCTAGGCCAGAACTGAAACACAGCTTCCCAGTGCCCAGTGCAGGGTCACTCCATCCCTGTCCCCCCAGCTGTTCCTTGAGAGTAGGCGGTTAGGGAGCACAGTCCTCAGGGATGTGAAGGAGGTGGGGTTCCCGGATGCCCTGCACAAAATGAAAGGGCAGCAGGACCCTGGGAAAGAGGGCAGGCCGCACCCAGCCTTCCCGCTCTGGCTGCTGACCTCAGGTCCCCACCCACTAGGTGAACTTCATCCTGTTTATTTGCATCATCCGAATCCTGCTTCAGAAACTGCAGCCCCCAGATATCAGGAAGAGTGGCAGCAGTCCCTACTCGTGAGTGTGGCCCCGGCGCCTCTGTCCTCAGGCCCTAAATCGTCCCACAGCTCCTTGAAGTCTTTCCACCCCAAACACCTGCAGTCACCATAGAGCCACGTTGCTCTTGCCCACCTCCACCACGGCCTGGCTTTGCACACCAGCACCCCCTGCCCTGGCCCCACCCTCACCGGGTTGTGCTCAGAGCCCCATGGATACTTCTGCTGCCCACACTCATCTGGCACCCTTCCCAGGGATGCATCTGCTTCCAAGCCGGGGAGCTGGAGAGGACGCCGATGACCTGCGTCTTGTTCATACCATGTCCCCGGCATGAAAAGGGGGCACTAAGCACACAGCAGACGCATACACTGAGGGGACCCCAGTCCACCAATGAGACACACATGTTCAGCACTCGGTATTTCTTAGTAATAATGATGACACCTGCGGTTTACATGCCAGGCACACGCTAAGGGATTTCCATGCATCATGTCATTTCATCCACACAGTCCGCTGTAAAATTATCCTCATTTTACAGAGAGGAAACTGACATACACGCCCTCATCCTCCAGGGTTTTGGAGCATGTCACCATGGGCAGGGAGAAGGGGGCACGGTGTGGACCAGGGCTTGGAAAGGTGTCAGGACTGTCCCCTGTGCTTGGGAGGAAGAGGCAGGATTTTGTGGGAGCAACATGGCTGGAAGACAGAGCTAAAGAAACATGAGAATGTGGAAAGGGAGGCTGTGGGAAGGCATGTGGGGTCTGCACGCTCATGGAGGGGAGCAGAAGGAGCATCAGTGCTATGCACACAGACAAACCTAGGGCGCCCCGCAAGGCCTTCCAGTCCTGGGAGTCTAGAATGGTCTTCTTGGCCTGGCTTCTTTGGAGAGTCTGTGCTATGGTTCTAAGATTCCTGGCGAGAATGTCACATGCTACTGGATTTAGGATTCTATTCCGGAATCCTGTGATTCTCCCTGATGAGACTAAGACTCACATTCCTGGTGTGACCGCATTCTCTCTTGCCAGGTTTGTAGGCGGACTCCCTTCCTGTCTGAGAAGGAAAGGCTCCTGTGGGGGCCTGCAGACTGCCGAGGGGCAGCACGTCGGGCCTGTGCACCCTCATCCTCTCTTTTGCCAATGGGACCTTATTTCCCCCAACTTACAATGATTCCAAAGGGCTTGAATCTGAGACAAACAGAGCCGGCCATGGTCAGAGCCAGGTCTGTGTGGGTGAGACAGAAAGGAAACAGTTGTCAGCGGGCAGAAGGGGTGGGGGCAGTCAGAGATGGAGCTCCTCACGGAGAGGCTCTCCGCTCCCACTCTCCACCTCCGCAGGAGCCTTTGCTTTAAAGAAAGCCTCCATCTGTTAGCCTCTGCTGCGTGGGATAGTTTTGCAGCCGAAGAGGGCTGGGCAATGCTCAGGATCTTGGCACAGCTGGGGACCAGGTCCGGGAAGGAGTGGGAGGGGCAAGGCCAACTCCTCTGCCCCCAGCTTACTGTGGGACCTTAAGCCTTGGGCTAGGCTCTCTTGGACTGACTGCTAAGGCAGCAGAGACAGAGTCAGAGACCCTCCCTATCCACACCCCACCTCTCCGAGCCAGGGAGCAATGGGTTCACACTGCCTGGACCAGTTGAGTTCAGGTGATGGGAAGCCTGAACCAGGAAGAGAGCACCCTGGGTTCTGTGAGAGGGACAAACATTTAGAGTGAATGCTGACCCTGCTGAGCACACACAGCTGTGAAGGAGGAGCTGGTCCTTCAGAGCACGCTGGGAGTGTATGCAGTGGTGTGGGGAGGGGGGAGGAGGGGATGCAATCCCAGAGAAGGCAGCAACTTCTGGAGAAGCAGACACAGCAGAAAAAACAAAGACAGAGGGTGATACTGTCATTCTGGATTGTCCCTGGTGATCAGGCATGGACTTGGGTCCCCATCACCCTCCCAGGTGGCCCTGGGCATATGTGGTCAGCACCCCAGTTACAAAGACTTGCTTCCTAGTACATCTTCCCAGTAGAGAATCGGTCTCCCGTGGATGCACTGCCCTACGCCAAACACTTCCACGTTCATAGTGGGCCCGTTTCTGTGATCTATGTCAAGCATACACTTACTACATTATATGAATGGGAAAAACTGAGGCCAGGAGAAAGGGAAGCAGGAGCTCCTGTTGCCTGAGAGATTCTCTACTGCCCTCATGGCTGAGAGTATCCTCTACTACAATAGTGAGGTGAGCCCCTCCCAGACCAGGGGTCCCAGGCAGCAGGACACCCCATCGTGGATTTCAGCAAACACATCCCTGTTGCATCATTCTTACTGGCCTCTCCTTTACCTCTTACCCTCTCTCCTCCTGAAGGGTGAGAAGAGAGGGGGCTTCTTTCTCTCTCATGCTTCCTTCCAGGCCAGGAGGGCTGGGGGCACGAGGACAGAGGCAGTGCAGCTGTGGAACAGGAACAGACATGGACATAATATTTAGGGGGACCCACACTCCATCTTCACACATCCTGGTCACTGTCCCCATCTTCTGTGCCTCCAGCTCCCCCATGCCAGGCCCCATCATATCCACGTGTGTGCACACATGGCCATCCTGCCCTCCCCTGTCCCCAGGAGGCTGGCCATCATATCCACGTGTGTGCACACATGGCCATCCTGCCCTCCCCTGTCCCCAGGAGGCTGGCCAGGTCCACACTCCTGCTGATCCCCCTGTTTGGAGTACACTACATCATGTTCGCCTTCTTTCCTGACAATTTTAAGGCTGAGGTGAAAATGGTCTTTGAGCTCATCGTGGGGTCTTTCCAGGTATGGACTGTTGACTTAAGGCTGCATTCTTCTCTGGCTTTTAATGGAATTCACCCTGGAGTCTTGGACCTTGCCACTGGATTCCAATCTTTTTACTGTAATACGTTTTAGATAAGCACCTACGTTGTGCTTAGCTCTTTCCTTAACCAGGGGAACATAGGGGCTGGAGCCAAGGGTGGGCAGGGTGGGGCAGGGTGGAGCAGGGTGGGGGCTTCTGGTGTCTGTCTACCTCAGTTCTCCTGTCCCCTTCCTTCCCAGGGCTTCGTGGTGGCGATCCTCTACTGCTTCCTCAATGGTGAGGTAAGCCCCTCCGAGTCCTTGGAGCTCAGACAATGGAACTCCCAGGACCAGGGTCCAGAAACACGGATGGGAATGTGCAGAGCAAGGACGGGTTAACCCTTGCTACTCCAATATGGTCCTCAGACTCGTAGCACTGGTGTCACCTAGGCCCTTGATAAATCGCGCGTCTCGGTGATCACCCCACACCTGCTGGCTTAGAATCTGCATTTTAATATTATTAAAAAACAAAAACAGGTTTTTACTAACCCCCAGGGGGATCCCTGTGCACAGCCGAGTTTGGCCGTGTACAGTGAGGGAGGCTCCCGGTGAAGGTTGAATTGCTGTGGAGCTCTGGTTACAATGCACAAAAACGCACTCAAGTGAGCTGGAGGGCCAGGATGGGAAGAATTGGGGGACAGTCACCCCAGGCAGCATCCTGCTCCCTCCCTGCACTGCATTCTTGGATCCTCTCTGCCTCTCACTTCCTACCATTCTAAGGCCTCCTTTTGAACCTGGCCTCAACCCAGTCCCAAGTTTGCACCCCCCAAGGCGGCATCGAGGTCTCTCCATTCTGATATCCTTAAGTGGATAAGGCTGGCTAGTTCAGAACCCTAAGTCCAGAGAATCCCAATCCGCAGTAGAAGAGGCTCCACAGCAGTGGGCCCGACCACCTTACCCTCTCCTAGGTGCAGGCGGAGCTGAGGCGGAAGTGGCGGCGTTGGCACCTGCAGGGCGTTCTGGGCTGGAACTCCAAATACCGACCCCCGTCGGGAGGCAGCAATGGCGGCACGTGCAGCACGCAGGTCTCTATGCTGACCCGCGTCAGCCCCGGGGCCCGCCGCTCCTCCAGCTTCCAAGCCGAAGTCTCCCTGGTCTGACCGCCAGGATCCTGGGGCCCTTCCCACTCACCCCGGCACACGCCAGGGACAGAGGCCTACCTGGGCACGGCCAGCCCCAGCCCTGGGTTCGGAGGCTGCCCCCAGCCCTCTGGTCTCTGGTCGGGACGCTCCCAGAGAGCTCAGCCCTAGTGCCTGCCTGGAGGTTTCTAGCAAGTAAGAGAGGCGGGACCTTCTCTCCCGGAGGGCTGCAGGTGGGACTCAGCCACCAGACCCCTCCTCCAAAGCCCTCCACCAATCACGGGCAAAAGGCCTGCACACTTTCATCCTGACCCCGCCCCCTGCAGGTGGGACTCAGCCACCGGACTCCTCCTCCAAAGCCCTCCACCAATCACGGGCAAAAGGCCTGCACACTTTCATCCTGACTCCACCCCCTGCAGGTGGGACTCAGCCACCGGACTCCTCCTCCAAAGCCCTCCACCAATCACGGGCAAAAGGCCTGCACACTTTCATCCTGACCCCGCCCCCTGCAGGTGGGACTCAGCCACCGGACTCCTCCTCCAAAGCCCTCCACCAATCACGGGCAAAAGGCCTGCACACTTTCATCCTGACTCCACCCCCTGCAGGTGGGACTCAGCCACCGGACTCCTCCTCCAAAGCCCTCCACCAATCACGGGCAAAAGGCCTGCACACTTTCATCCTGACTCCGCCCCCTGCAGGTGGGACTCAGCCACCAGACCCCTCCTCCAAAGCCCTCCACCAATCACGGGCAAAAGGCCTGCACACTTTCATCCTGACCCCGCCCCCTTCAGGTGGGACTCAGCCACCGGACTCCTCCTCCAAAGCCCTCCACCAATCACGGGCAAAAGGCCTGCACACTTTCATCCTGACTCCGCCCCCTGCAGGTGGGACTCAGTCACCGGACTCCTCCTCCAAAGCCCTCCACCAATCACGGGCAAAAGGCCTGCACACTTTCATCCTGACTCTGCCCCCTGCTAGCTCCTCTGCCCAGTCGGAGGAAAGACACCGGCGATCTCAGACCACGCTGGTGAGATCTGAGGGCGAAAGGTTCTGCCCGGGAAGATCACCGGCACCAACACCAGGCAGTGCCTGAAATTTCACCACTGCTTTCGCTCAGGCATTTCTCTGAAGATACAGCTCTCTGCCCTGTTGTCGTCTCAGGCTTAGCTACCAGCTCCTCAAGGCGCGTTATTCTGGAGCTTTGGTTCGGGGAGCACAGCTATCTCAGTGGTCCCCACCGAAGTGGAGTGGCCCAGGGTCAGTCTGTTGGGGTACAATGCCACCCAAGGCCGAGGGACTCTGAAGCCTCTGGGAAGGGAGGAGGCAGCCACCGGTGAATGCTAGGTCTCAGACAGCCTACCTTCTCTCCAGTCTGTGGCTTCATCTGTCCAGCGGGATCTTCGCACCAGCCATACCCATCCCTCTGCACTGTGGAAGGAACGGGGGAAGGCCCTCCTTGGCCACCCACCTATGTGCCAGCTGTTTTGACTAGGCTCAGAGATGTGTACCCGTGGGCTCTGACAGAGCAGATGCCTCCGCCTGCTCCACATACAGGATTTGAACTCACATCTGGCTGACAGGAAAGTGAAAGCACAGACTCACTGCTAACTTTTGTATTTTGTAACCAGCGGATCCTCTCGGTGATTTGTTCACTGCCATCATCCCTGAATCCCCCTTCCTGCCCCACCCCACCCTCCCTGCAGTGTGGCCGAGGAGGCCTCCAGCCCATGTATCATCTGGACAAGAGCCTGCTGGCCACGGCCTCCTCTGTCTGCCCTTCACCCAGTGGCCACTTGGCTTCCTACCCACACCTCCGCCAGAGGATCCCTCAGGGCTGCAACAGGCTGTGTAGCAATAAATGTTGGCTTGGATTGCCTTGGTTCCCCTGGTGCTTGTTGTTCTCATGTGGCCTAAAATGGGACCAGCTTCTGCTCAAAGGATGGGTGGTCTCAAAGAGTGCCGAGACCAGATGCCACCACTCTTTTGGCTTCTGACAGAAATCCCTATTTTCATATGGGACGTTCACAGTTCTGTCTGAGGCCTTCGACTCCCATCTTTCTGAATGGTACCCTGTCCTCTGAGTGACAGAGTCAGACCGGGTGCCCATCGTGTCTCCCACTCCTTAAATCCAGCCAAGAAAAGACCATCCTAATCTCGGATTGACACCAAACAGCTGGCAGAGCTGCCCAGGGTCTCAGGAACGGCTGGGTGTGAGTGCTTCACAGGCCACAGCCACTCCTGCAGACAAGCTTCTGCAAATACCCTGGGCTCAGCCAGAGGAGGCAGGTAGTGGACAAAGCAGATATCACCAACACAAGCCGAGTGAGCAGAGACGATGTACCAATGAGAAAGTTTAAACAGGCAGTGCAGCAAATAACAGTGGTCAGCAAGAGTTGTCTCCAAAGCCGATGCCCATGCTGACCTTCTTGGGTCCCACCTGTGAACTTGCTAGAGGAGCAGAGAGGGATGCCAGGCTGGTGATAGTGTGGTCAGCATGGGCTGGCGAAGGCTCAGATCTGCCTGCAAGGCTTCTTCAAAGCTTTGTCTGACCCAGGACATCCCAGGACCCATCATCAATGACAGTTCCAACCCAGCATCCTCAGAGGCCAGAGTCGAGGGTGTTCAGGCCAGGATAGAGGTGACTGTGAGCCGTGAGGCACCCCCAGGGAAATGCCACTCAGTGGAGTAGCACATTTTCCCCATCTGGAGTCACACTGCACACCCTGCCCTGTGCACGGTCAGCCATAGGACCGAGAAGGAGGCATTGTCTCTAACCTTGACCTCAGGCACCCCCCGGCCTGCCAGAGAGACCATTCTCAGTAGCGCCCCCCACCAAGCCCAGACCATCAGTGGTGACCACCAATGAGGTTACTGAGCATCTTTTTTTTTGAGATGCAGTCTGGCTCTGTCCCCAAGGCTGGAGTGCAGTGGTGTGATCTCAGCTCACTACAACCTCCATTTCTCAGGTTCAAGCAATTCTCCTGCCTCAGCCTCCTGAGCAGCTGGTACTACAGGCATGTGCCACCACACCTGGCTCAGTGGTTTCACCATGTTGGCCAGGGTGGTCTCGAACTCCTGACCTCAGGTGATATGCCTGCCTCAGCCTCCCAATGTGCTGTGATTACAGGTGTGAGCCACTGCACCCAGCCTACTAACCCTGAGCATCTTGCATTCCCACCACTAGCTTTCCAAGGCATAGGAGTTGAGAGACAGGGGACAGCCCCTCCATGCTCCCCTCCCCCAGCTGGGGCATGTCTCCCCCTCTCTCTCTCTCTCTCTCTCTCTCTCTCTCTCTCTCTCTCTTTCTCTGATTTCCCTCCTCCGACTCCCTACTCAGTGCCTCTCTGAACTGCTTCCAGAGACCTTGTTCACCCCATACTTCTCAGTAAGGTCCAGAATACCCAGCCCCTGTCAACTAATCCCAATTCTGCTTCAGACTTTCTCAGAATTATGGCAGTTCCCCCCTTCTGAGTATGAATCTCTCCATCCGCCTGCACAATAGGGAGGGTTCTAGGGGCTAAGGCCCAGGTGGCTAATGAGGAGGGGCTGCCCACCCACTTCTGCCACCCACTCTGCCCCCTGAGCTCAAGGGGAGGACCGCAGACGGTGGGGGGAGCCCCAAGCAGTCGGGCGCTGAGGCATAAACAGAGGATAGAGGCTGTGCAGAGAAAAAGGTCTGAGACCTGCCAGGACTCCTTGAGAGATGAGCTCAGGCCGGTAGAAGAGAGGAGGAGGGAGAGGGGAGTAGAAATGCAGAGGAAAGGACAGCACCCGGCCTTCCAGGTTAGCGCCCTGCAGGCTGCCTGGGCTGTGTGAAGGCCGGGAGGGGCCCCCATCACACTGCACCCGCCCCACCCACCACAGTGCCTCTTAGCCCCTCATTTGTGTTTCATGGCTTCAGAGTTATGCAGGCAGCCTGGGTAGGGGACCAGTTATCAGCCAAGAGCATGGAGAGTGGACAAAGCGGAGAGCCAGGATGCGGGCAACGAAAGGGAGGACAGAGGTGGGCCCTGCTCAGAAAGGTGACTAGGAAGCGCCAAGCTTAGTGATGGGCACCTAACAATGGAGAGAAGCCGAAACAGTCTCCCGGGCTGGGGCAGCCCTGGAATGGGGTTGGCCACAAGCAGAATTGCTCCTGGCCCCGCATCCTCCCCCAGCTCCCAGGTCCCTTGCCAGGCACCTGTCGGGCCAGGCCAGCTCGTCTCTATCGCCCCCTGGCGGATGTTTCAAGGACTTCACTAAGGTTGGCCTTGGGCCCAAACACCTGGGTGGAGGCCAAGTGACCCAGAGGGCGGGCCTCTTTCCTGGGCGCCGCGCAGAGTGAGGCACAGGAGAAGGAGGCGGTGAGGCCGCGGACTGCTCAGGCCTAGTGTGGAATTAAGGCGACCCAGGGCCTGGACCTTCGACCCACTGGCCTCTCTGCACACAAAGCCTGCCTCATACCCAGCGGTAACGCCCGGCAGAGCCCACCCTGACTGGCCACAGGCTGGACTCTAGCCACTGACTGAGCCCTCAGCCCAGCCCCTGAGGACAAAGCCCAGCTGACTCATGTGGGTCCCTCCTGGGAGGCAAGGACAAGGAGTGCCCCCCATCCCCGTGCACAGAGCCACCATCCCTCCACACAGAGGCCACCATGTGGGCGGTTCCTGCCACTCCAGGGCACAGACTGCCCACGGATGGTGGCCAGCTTGCCAACAGAATGCATAGGGGACAGTGTCTCAGGGAGGAAACATTGAGGTGATCTCTGAGGGCTAGGTAGGGGTCTCTGGGTCCCAAGGGAACATGATGGGTGCCAGGGATACCTGAATCCAAGTGGGCAGGCATCAGGGGTCCCTTCCCGCAGAAGCACAGTGCAGGCTTCCTAAGTGAGGCTGAGGGGTGAGGGTGGGTTTGGGGCAGGCCACTCTGGCTACTAGAAGCACCCAAGGGGCAGCCCGGGAGAAGCCACCAGTGCCCCTCCAGGTGGGGAGGAGGAGGGCCGGGGGGATGATGGCCTGGTGTGGGACGTGCTCAATGTCACGTCTGCGAGACTCTGGGGAGAATCTCCAGGGCTACTAGAATCAGGACCTAAAGTGACGGCTCAGGCAGGTGGGGACGCCAGGACAGCCCCCGTGGGGAGGGTGTGTGGAAAGTGTATATCCCCAGGCACTCCCATCTGCTCTGCTGGTGGGGTGGGGGGAAGAGTCAGAGTCGGCCCATTCCCAGAACTCACCCAGGGCCTGTTGTAATGAACCCACCCTCCCACAATGTGGGAACAGGAACTGCTCTTATCTCTCCAGAGGGAGGGCGCTGGAGCCACAGCTGGCAGTCATTAAACACCCTGACCAGGCCAGGGATGGCCAACATATTAATAGCTAGGAGCCAATGACCCTGGAGACACAGCCTCTTAGGAAGAGGGACAGTAACCCCAGCAGGCTATGGGGACAAGGCACACAGGTCAGAAGGCCCCCCGCAGCAATGCCCCAGCCTCTACACAGGACAGACGGGGTAACCAAAGGCCAGAGAAGGGAAAGGACTTGCTTGAAATCACCAGGGAGGTCACTGATAGAGCCCGGCCTTGAACCTGGTTCTGCAAACCCCACAGCCCTGCCTCTTCCATCACACAGATCGTCACAGGTGAGACTATCAGGGGTGCCCTATGTGGAAACATGTGAAGAGCAGGTCTAATCAGTGACACTGATTCTTTGTTTAAAATCTTGAAATTTTGCTCATTATTTATATTTTACATTAATTTTGATATTTAAAAAGTATCAGATTAGGCCAGGGGCGGAGGCCAGTAATCCCAGCACTTTGAGAGACCAAGGTGGGCAGATCACAAGGTCAAGAGATCAAGACCATCCTGGCCAACATGGTGAAACCCCGTCTCTACTAAAAATTACAAAAATTAGCTGGGCTTGGTGGCACACGCCTATAGTCTTGAGAGGCTGAGGCTGAAGCAGAAGAATCACTCGAACCCAGGAGGCGGAGGTTGCAGTGAGCCCAGATTGCACCACTGCACTCCAGCCTGGGCAACAGAACAAGAATCCGTCTCAAAAAAAATTACCTTGATCACCAAGGGCTGTTGTGCTTGTTTGTTTGTTGCCACCCCTTTCAGTTTTGCACCTTGCTTGCCTCACTCTGATCGCAGCCTCCCTGGGTCCCAGGATGTCAGCATGGAAGGAACTCTGGGGAGCTCCGGACTGGTCTCTGTGTGGCTCAGAGGGAAAGGGTCTGCCACGGAGATGCCTCCTAGAGGGAGGCAGCTCCAGGCAAACTCTGTGGCTCAGTAGATGTGAGATTTTCTATCTGTCCACTCCGCCACCTCAGGATGTGGACTCTCCCCTCAGACTTACCCCTCACGACAGCAGGATGGCTGTCACTGTCCAAGTGTCACGTTCCCGCAGAACTCCGTCCGCTGGCAGGAGGAGAATGTCACCTATGTGTTTCCTTTTATCAGGGACGATCGTCTGTCTCAGGAGGTGGCACTCTGTCCTCAGGCCAGGACTAGGTTACATACCCGAACCACAGCTGCAAAGAGAGGCAGGGGTTCTAGGCCAGGCATGGAGGCTCGTGCCTGTAATCCCAGCACTTTGGGAGGCCGAGGCAGGCAGATCACCTGAGGTCAGGAGTTTGAGACCAGCCTGGCCAACGTAGTGAAACCTTGTCTCTATTAAAAATACAAATCTTAGTCAGGTATGGTGGTGCGCACCTGTAGTCCCAGCTACTCAGGAGGCTGAGGCAGGAGAATCGCTTGAACTCGGGAGGCAGAGGTTGCAGTGAGCTGAGGTCGCGGCACTGCACTTAAGCCTGGGCAACAGAGCCCAACTCTGTCTTTAAATAAATAAATAAAGGTGAGTTATCACCAGCCCGGGCATCATGGTGAGAACCCATCTCTGCAAAAAAATTTTAAAATTAAAAATTAGCCGGGTGTGGTGGTGCACGCCTGTAGTCCTAGCCACTTGGGAGGCTGAAGTGAGAGGAACACTTGAGCCCGGGAAGTGGACGCTGTAGGGAGCCATGATTATGCCAGCGCACTGCAGTCTGGTGGCAGACCAAGACCCTGTCTCAGGAAAAAGGGGAGTTATTTCACTGGCCACTATGGGGCAACAGGACTGAATTCACTGGGACCCTCTGCAGGGCTGGCAGAACACGCCCAAAACTGTCCTCCTGAGGGACAGAGGAGAGCAGGAGTCACTGCCTCCAGCCTCTGTGCTCAGGGTTTGCCCACATCAGCCCCTCCCTCTCCAGGCTTGGCAGGCATGAACGACAGGCAGGTTCCTGCAGGCATTCCATCACGCAGGCAAAGGAACTCCAGGGCAGAGATGAGGTGGAGAGCTGTCAGGTCCTCCCGCAGGAAGCCAGCCACGGTCAGCCATTTGGGAATGAGGCAGCGGCCCAGCACCGGTGGCCTCCTGGGGCGGAGAAGAGCCCCACACACAGCTGGTTGTGCACTCGGGTCTGCGTGGCACTCACTGGCCCTGCTGCTGAGGTCTGTGGCTGGGTACTCCTGGCTGCTCTCCTGCTGTGGCCCGAGGGTCCACCCCAGCTACTTAGCCCCACGGAGGCTCACTCTGCTCCCTCAGACCCGTCCAGGCTCAGCCCTGCCACCAGCCAGCCTTGGGTGTGAGCTTCTCTCCGTGGCCTCTGTGGCAGACTCGCTTCACCATCCACCATGGCTGCACCATGACGGACCGCCAGCTCCAGCTCCATACCTTCCCCATGCCCCAGGGAGCACGCAGCAGCTTCTGGGTCCCGTCCAGGCCTCTGGGAGCTGAGGGCAGCGTGGCGGTGTTCACACAGATCTACTTGGCATTAAACCCGTAGCTCCACCATTTCATCTAGAAGGAACACACATTGCTCAGAGGGCTGACTTCCTAACACAGAGTGGGACACACACCTGTTTTCAGCTTTCTGTTTGCCCCCTCGAGGTTTAAGTAATGAGACCAGGACAGGCCAGACAGTTTCTTCCCCTTCTGTCCACCCCTCACCAGCTGTGGTGGGGGGGCTTTCCTCCCTTCCATCCTCACTTCCCCCTTGCAGAGATGGCACACCCCTCCTCCGCCTTTCCCAGGTCATAACGGTGGAAGGCTTCAGAGGGGTATAATCTCAGGGGAGAGGTAATGAGAAGGAGATCTGTTTGATGTTTTCAAAGTATTGCTGTCGTGACTTTCATGCAGCAGCTCATTACTGTGTGCACAGTTCTAGACACTGAGAATACAGTGGTGAACATGGCAAAGACCCCCTAACGGTGGGAACAGGTAACCACTGAGAAAAGTCACAGAAAAAGAAGGCGGGATGGGGGCTAGAGCGATGGGTGCTGTTAGCTGGGGTGGTAGGAGGGGCTGACCATGGGGCAAAAGCAGGTCACTCCCCCTCCCTGATGATCAGAGGATTTTAAACCATATGCTTCAGAGCTGGGGCTCAGAGACCTTGCAGTCCAGGTCAAAACATCCAGTCCCCTGCCGCTGCCTCTGCAGAAGCAGGCTGGACACTAGATGAGAAGAGCCAGGGGCCTGGGGCCTCAGCAGGGTCTGAAGTCCCTGAGGCAGGGCTCAGGGACTGGCCAAGCAGTAAGGCGAGGGTGCCTGGCTGGATACGGGTCCCTCGTTGCAGCAGTGACCCAGGCCCACAGACCCATCTGGATGTGGGTAACAAGAAGCTCCCCCTTATCAGCTCATTGTCCTCGGTGTCAAGTGACAGAACAAGCAGCTCTTGAAAAGACTAATATTTACTCTTCAAACGGGAGCTGGCACAGGCTGTTTCCTGCAACTGGCGTCTGACTTGCCCTGTGGGATGGACACCACAGGAGGCCCTCCGGGAGATCGGTAAATGTGCCCCGGACGCCAGCGTTCAGGACAAGATGATGTCTGCGAGATGGGGACAGCGTGTTCCGAGGCTCCATCAGACGTAGCTCATTTCTGCCTGCACACCTCGCAGTGGATAGCTCACTGCCCTCCAGCCCTGCTGGCCAGCTCTGTGAGAAAGTTCATCCTAAGGCTGGCCCTTTGTTCCTTGCCCAGCCCTTGCTCTGATCCCTGGGGCCTCAGGAAATGCGCTGGAGTAACCCCCAGGGCAGTGGTGGTCCTGATCACCTTGATCCTCCCACCCCCACCCACCTCTGGCTTCACTTCCCCAGGCTCACACTCTGGGCTCTGTGGGCAGAAGCGGCTATTCCTGGGGTGGGAGGAAGAAATCGCCCTGAGGCCACCTCTGTCCCACTGCAGCTGTGTTCCTTGTCCTTGCGAGAGCCCTTCAGCTCAGTGCCTCACATGGGAAAGTCTTGGCCAGCAAACAGCTGGAATATGGGGAGGAGAGAGTCCCCAGTGGCTTGGCAGTCACAGCCAGCTCCCCTGCCCACTTTCCCCTCTGGAGTCTCTCCTCTCTGCTCTTCCCCACCCAAGCCCCCCATGGCTTCCAGAGCCCTCGCTGACCAATATAGCCCCAGGCTTCAGTTTCCCTGCACCCTCCCCCCACCACCGCTGCAGCCCTGGAGCCTCCAACACTCGAGCATCATATGGGGCTTTAGAGCCCACAACGGCCAGCCTTCTCAATCACATCGTGTTAACCGCAGGGCTGGGCACGGCCAGAACAAGATCTCGCAGGGAAAAGCAGACCCACCTCATTCTCCCAGAGCTCTCAGAACCAACTGCTGACTTCAGCAACACTCCTTTTTTTTTTCTTTTTTTTTTTGAGATGGAGTCTCACTCTGTTGCCCAGGCTGCAGTGCAGTGGCACGATCTCGGCTCACTGCAACCTCCACCTGCCAGGTTCAAGCAATTCTTGCTCAGCCTCCTGAGTAGCTGGGAATACAGGAGCCCACCACCAAACCCGGCTAATTTTTGCATTTTTAGTAGAGACGGGGTTTCACAATCTTGGCCAGGCTGGTCTTGAACTCCTGACCTCGTGATCTACCCACCTTGGCCTCCCAAAGTGCTGGGATTATAGGCATTAGCCACTGCACCTGGCCCACAACTGTCTTTTTAAAACAATTCCTTATCCCTAGACCTAATTCCCAAACTCCTGGTCCCTTGTAAGCAGCCATTCAAGTGTATTTAACACATATCTTTTGCATTTATCCTCAGAAAATATTTTCTCATTTTGTATGCATATATCTCTTATCATATAACAGTCATTTTTCACTCAGCTCTAAGTTTTGAAGATTCATCCATGTGACATTACATCTAAATCTGGTACATCTGCCTGCATCGTGATGCTCCATGGTGGATACACAGATTGCTTTCCACCAACACCAATAATTCTTTTTTTTTTTTTTTTTTTAAAAAAAGACAGGGTTTCAGGGTCTTTCTAAAAATACACCAAAAAGTAAAGAGCATTAACATAAAGAAGAATTTTTATCAACGAAAGGACAAAATAGCCAGTTAATAGCAAATGGCAGCAACCCTAAATTTAAATCGACCAAATCTCCCAATCAAAAGATACAGACAAAATCTAACAGTATATCCAAAGATATACATAGACTCAAAATAAAGGGTTGGAAAAAAAAAAGTACCAACCAAATGGAGAGCAAAAATAAATAAATAAAAAGCAGGAGTTGCAATTTTCACATTTGACAAAATAGGTTTCAAAGCTACAAGGATACAAGGGTAAAAGGATTAATGTAATAATAAGAGATCTTAACACCCAGATACGTAAGACACATAATGAGATTTAGATTCAACGAGACAACAAATTGATAACGATATCCGGGACTGGAACTAAGATCCAGAACAAATAAACTCAATAGAGCTCTCCATTTTAAACACACAAAATATACATTATCCACAAAATCTAACGATATATCTAAAGATATATAAAGACTCAAAACAAGGGGATGGAAAAAAACTCACCAACCAAATGGAGAGCAAAAATAAATAAATAAAAAGCAGGAGTTGCAATTCTCACACTTAATGAAATAGATATCAAAGCTACAAGGATGCAAGGGTAAAAGGATTAATGTAATAATAAGAGATCTTAACACCCAGATACATAAGACACATAATGAGATTTAGATTCAACGAGACAACAAATTGATAACGATATCTGGGACTTGAACTCAGAGCCAGAACAAATAAACACAATAGAGGTCTCCATTTTAAACACGTAAAATATGCATTAATCACTTTAAACACTCAAAATATTGATCGGCCATTATTGAAACCCATTTTAGGAATGAAGTAATATTCCTTTTTCCCTCTTTTTCTTTTTTTCCCCTTCTTTTTCTCTTTTTCCCTCTAAAAAAAAAAAAAAGAATGCATTGAGTCTTGATTAGTTGGCTCGTTTAGAGAGGCCTATACCAAGTCCTAGCCTGAATACCACCAATGCTTGAAATGATGAAATAGTTAAAAAAAAAAATAAAAGACGGGGTTTCACCTTGTTGGTCCGGCTGGTCTTGAACTCCCGACCTCAGGTGATCCACCCGCCTTGGCCTCCAAAGTGCTTGGATTACAGGGGTGAGCCACCACGCCTGGCCAACACCAATAATTCTTAAAGGAACATGTCCCCTTAAGGATCTGTGTAAGAATTTTCCCGGGACATATAATCAGGAGTCAAATTTCCACTTCACAAGGTGTGCACTCTTAACTTGGGTAAACAGGCTTTATTCGTTTGTTAAGGCTGCCCTAACCAAGTACCACCGTCTGGGTGGTTTAAGCAGACATTCATTTTCCCATGGGTGGGGACAGAATTCAGCCCCTCGCCACAGCATGGCTCTGCAGATCGGCTGTGCCTCCCTTCTCACTGCCGGGTCACACGAGGTCCTGCATCCCCACACTCCCCACCGCCCCGCACTTGGTGTCATCCAGCTTTGCAAGATTTGCCAAACTCACAGGTGTAAGGGGATGTCTTATGATTGTCTTAACGTGTATTGCCAATTACTTTAAATCTCCATATGCTTATTATGCTTGTTCGCTTTTTAGGTGTCCTCTTCTGTAAACTGGTTTACAGGAATTTCTTCTGTGTGTATTAATCCCTTATTGGTTTCTGGCATCAAAAATATCTCCTCCCATCCTTTTAACTTTGCCCATAAAAAAAAAAATCCTTATTTGTGTATCATCAAATTCATCGATCATTTTGCCTTAAGGGCTGTGCCTGTGACATTTTTGTTAAGAAGTCCTTTTCCGCCACGGGCCGCGAAGGTAATCTTCAAGTTCTTCAGGGTGCTTCATAGGTTTTGCCATCCACATCTGATCCCAGCAACATCTTGGTGCTGACTCAGCAGAGCCAGGTGGGCTCCCTCCTCGCAGAGCCATCTCCTCCACTGGCACTGCCCAAAGACGCTTGGCAGCTGTGCGGCAGCACGCTGGTGCCTGGACCCCCTCAAGGGGTAGGGCCCAAGAAAAAATAAGGCAACTCACCAGCCAGAGCTTCTCATCCAGCCCTGCCGGCATAGGAGGAACACTTTCCTGGGCCAGAATCTGCTTTTATTCTTTGTGGGTACTGCCTAGTGGGGGCGGCCCGTTTCCCGCTCAGGGGAAACAGCTCTGAATTTTGCTGTTATTGGCGCCCTGGACAAGCCTCACCTTCCCCACCTGAGCAAAAAAGTTTCAGATGGTGTCTGAAAACTGTCAGCTCCCAAATCCTAGCCCCCAGTAACTCCGATGTTTATTTTGGAAGTCACTGCCTTCCTCTGAAAGATTCTGACTCAGGGCAGATGGTGCAGACTCTTGGAAAGTGAATTCCCCGATGTGTGTAGAGGATGGTCAGGAGGGGTTAGTGCATTCGCTTCCTTTCTGGGAACTTTATCAGCTGCTGCAGGAACGGCCTTTGCAAAAGGCCACCGTCCCTTGGCTGGAAACCTGATGATGTGGCCAGCAGCTGCGCCCCCTGGTGGCCATGTGGTCAGGCTGGCCCTGGGAGATGAAACTTCACCTTCATAGTGGACAAGAGCCTAAAACGAAGGCAGGGGAAACACAGGCCGCACAGGGCAGGGCAGGCCACCCAGCCCCAGGGCACCGTCGCCACTGCCGCTTCGGTTGGGGATTCATGCTAAAGACTTTCTGAGCCCTTGCACCTGTCCAGGCCTCACTGGACAAGATGACCTGACTTTCACGTCTCTCAGCAACCCCGCTCCCATTATGTCAGACCCACATCATACCGTCTAGGAAAGCCTCCATATTTCCGAATTTTTCACCCAAGTGCAAAGACACATGTTAATAAACACTTTATATTTATTCTGCCATTTCTGAAGCCACCTCATTTATGTATACATAGGATATAAATGGCTATACATTTTTACATACTTTATACAAGTTTAGGTTATACTACTATATGAGTCTGTTAAAATGTACCCATTAGTTACTCAAAATAGATATTTATTGTTACAAGAAAACCGTTAAGAAGCTTGTGTAACATGAATAGCAGGTATTTAAAATATGCAAAGTAAACGGTTTTACCCTGACTAAATCAGCCTCAGTATTTTATGCTCTTAATAGAAAAGCCCGTTAAACAAAATAGAATCCTGGAGGATCAAATCATATGAATGATTCACTAAATAACACTTCTGAAGCAACCCCAGAATCACATAAACGTGAGGGTTAAAGAAGGTCATATGTACCAAGCATGGGTTGGAGGAACAGAATGGGTTTGTTAATTTTACCCTAAATAAAAGGCTCTTGTGGGGAACAGCTCTGCCATCAGTACACATGGGCAGATGTTTCCGTATCCAGCCATTCCCAGATTTACTGACAAGGCCTTTGCCACAGCTTCCCTGCTGATGAGATTTCCCTCTGCTCCCAGATGGGAGAATCAGACCTCTCATTTGGATCAGGGATGGCTCATGAGGTTTGGCCCAACCAGCAGAACCAGCTCCCTGGATCCCAGAATAAACCAGACACCAATGGTACCACGGGCTCTGTGCCCAGGGAGAAGTCAGGTCCAGCGTGGGAAGACAAGGGGCTGCTACCTTTTGGAGTGAAAAAATGAGGCCCTTTACACTGTATTATAACAAAATGCCTTTTTGTAAAGCCAGGAGAAACGGCTGTGCTGTGCTGCCTGAAGCATGCAGGAAAATCCCTCCCACACACAATGGATTCACCCAGTACTCCCCTCCACTACCCGTTTTGACCCTCATAACAGCAGCGGGGGTGCAGATTGATGTTATCACCATTTATCAGATGAGGAAACCAAGGTCTGATGGGTAACGATTTGTGCATGGTGACACAGGACTCGGTGAAGAGCCTAGCCAGCTGACAGTCAGCCGGCTGCTGCTCTCCCTCACATTATCGCTCAAGTGCACAGCTACGCCCTTCCTCCACCATTATTAATACTCACAGTGCAGACAGAGCTCCCCAGACCTGTGCAGTATTCTGTGCAAAAACATGTGGAATGTGAGCAATGGCTGAACAGCAGCTTGCAAGGCACATGTGATCACCAGGAACACTCCCACTCCTGCCTGTCCTCACTCACACGGCACTGTGCAAGCAGCAGGTTCTCAGAAGGCCACTGTCCTGCATGTTACAATGAGTGGCCAACTTTCATAGAAGAGCAAATGGTGGCCCTGACTGCAAGGTGCAGCATGCGGCCCCCATATGCCAAGGGGCAGTTGCTATCTTCCAGCAGAGGGAGAAGCCCCAGCTCTGCTCCCTGCCTACACCCTGCTTCCTGTGCTTCACACGGCCTGCCTTGTTATCTCTGATTCTGAGCTGTGCTGACCGAGAGGGTTCATCCTCTCCAAGACTTGACTCCCAGGCATGGGTGGAGAGCTGAACCTCAATGCAGTCTTCTCCCACTCTGAAGCCTGTCTACCCACCCAGTTAAAGGTGGCTTTCTCATCCCTCCACACACTCCAGTTTCAGCCTCTGTCTCCGAGCCGGAGTGTACAGGGCAGAGGTAGAAAGCGGCACGAGAGTCAGAGAACGAAAGCACCTAGAAAAGAACAGAGGAGCTCAAGCTCATTTGATCAAAATGTTTTAATGCTTTAATTTCAGCATTCTCCAGAGTTCACAGAAAAGAGTGGTGCAAGCCCAAAAAGCAAAACCAGGAGCTCACAGTCACATGCCTCCCGCTGTAGGCAGTGGGAATGCCACCCGAATATGCCCCCACTGTCCCCACTCAGGAAGAGGAAAGCCAAGCACAGTCCTCATCACAGTCAGTCTAGCCTCATGGGGGAAAACAGACGTACACGCTTCCTTCCCTAGCATACTAGGGAAGGGGAAAGCTTTTGGGCTTCGGCCCCTTGGTTGGGAAACCCTTCCTAAGAGCACTGAGGCATACTCTGGCCCGGTACACTAGCTAGGACTTAACACACTCTGATGCTCAGGGCCTTGCAGCATCTGACACCAGAAGGCACCCTCAAAGTTTTGTTTCCAACACTATTTCATCTACTCCCAGATCCAGCCGAGTGAGGTCGGCTGCACAGGAAGCATTTAACCACCGGGAAAGCAAAAGTGCTGCAGCAGTGAATCTGTGGTGGAGTGAGGGAACTCCTGAGATTGGGAACCAGCGTGCTGGTAGGGAGGGTCACACAGGAGGTTATAAACCTCTGACCCAGAACCCAGTCAAACCTAAGCCTGTGGATTCCCCAGGATGAAATCACCAGGACTTCCTTCCTATTATCAGTCCTCCTTCAGTGAGTGGAGGATTCTTTTAGCAGACGGGATTTCAATCAATGTTGTGGTCATTATTTGTACTGTTTTCCTAGTGCCTCTTTTCCCTTTTGTTTGCAAAAGTCAATCTCACCCCATACAGATGTTAACAGATATCCACACATTCAGGTAGCGCCTCAGAGGTCAGGAAGCGTTACCATGAAGGACTCATCTTCAGGGACCGTTTCTTTACTGCCTGCTGAATACGGACCGTAGGCTCAGATGCCCAAAGCACCCGGGATACAGGTCTACACGGCAACCCAATGCCACACTGGCTTAAAAAGAAAACAGTCCATTTTCAAGCTGTTCTTATCAACTTTAAAGCTTTTTTGTGCTTCTCATTTAAAATGATTTTCCTCCCCTCCTTAACTTCCCATTTTATTTCACCATCTCTTCAAAACTGTCTCCCAGAAAGACTGAAAATTTGCCTGCTGGGTATGCAGAAAATTATGCAGATGTGAAATCAATGGAGAGACAGCGTTGGAGTTTATGTCTGAGCATGCTGCCAATATAATCTTCCCATCCAGGCTTTTTACACAGGGTTTCACTCTGTCACGCAGGCCAGGGTGCAGTGGGGTGATTACAGCTCACTGAATCCCGGCCTCCCAAAGTGCTGGGATTACAGGCATGTGCCATCACATCCGGCTAACTTTTTTGTTGCTGTTGGTTTGTGTCTGTAGAGATGGGTCTTACTGTGTTTTCCAGGTTGGTCTCAAACAACTGGCCTCAACTGACTGTCCTGCTCTGGCTTTCCAAGGTCCTGGGAGCACAGGCATGAGCCACCGTGCCCGGCCCATATCCAGATATTCTACGTTTGGCCAAAAATAGAAAATTCTGTTATAAAAAATAAAGTTACTATGGCAATGTTTTCCCAACATAGTTCCCAGTATATAAATTCGTTTTTCTTAAAATGATACCAAGGTAGCTGAACACCACCAGTGATAACCAAATGCCACTCAACTTCCTAAAACTACGCCTGACTCTCCCTCGCCGCTCAGCTCTTGTAATGGTGTTCCACTTTTAACAACTATCAAAATAAGATTTTTTAAAAACGTATTAGGACTACATAATTCAACTAAAAGTGTTCCATGCAACTGTGGTTGAACTATTCAGATTCCAGACTTCTGCCGAGAGCAATCCAAACAGCAGACTCCCAAAATGGCCTCCGGAGTGGCACTAAACAGGCCAAGCTGAAATTCTGGGAGACCTAAGGGATCTTACCCAGAACCATATTTTGGAAAACTATGATCAATCAATTTTTTGACAATGAAAGAAAGTAACTTTCCAGAGTATGTGTTAATTATATCTCTATAAAGCTTTAAAAAGTTAACAGCTATTTAACTCTTGTTCATCAAAAACGAGGCCCTCAAGCTAATTAAATGATGGGAAAGTTGCAGAGGAGTGATTAATTTTGGAGGCGTTCTGGGAACCTGCACACAGGGTGCAGCAGTCATCGTCATTAGAACAACAGGCTCTCAGCTCTACTGAAAAGGCTGATGAGAGCAGCGTCTCCAGCTGGTCTGTAACGTGCCACGGAATGCACGTTCATCTACTCCAGGCTGTGGCCAACTGTGAAGAATCCTGAAATTCTCATTTCTGCTCATGCTGATAAACTTATCATCTAGTACTTGTTATTCAATTAATTATAAAAGTATTCAGATATATCCTGCAAATAAATATATTACATTCCTGGAGCCACACAGTTCCACCACCATAAAAGAGTACATATAAATTAAATTAACCTAGATTTCTTAACCATTTTCTCAGCTTGTTTGCCCACCCTAAATGAAGTCCAAATTATATCCAAAATATATTTAAATATTCCAAAGGTATATCAAACCTAAGATATCAAAAAAATGTAAACAAAATTTATCTAGCTTTTATTTACGAACCATATTTTTAGGTTTTTAATTCACCCTGTCCTGACCCTCTGGGAAAAAAAAAAAAAAAAAAGCCTAACCAATTTATATTTAGACTGAAGCTGATCTGGATTTTAAAGTGGTTCCTTGAAGACAACTGCCAATTACTAAAACCAGTGTTACTGAAACTCGTGGCTTACTGCATCATTCAGTTTAAAAGACCAAACTATTTCCTTTCGGCTCTTCCAGCAAAGCTCTTTCCGAGCTATCCTAAGTAAACGTGCTGAACTGCAGACCCTGCAGTTGTGCTCGGCGCAGAACCAAGGCTGGGTATCCAGTGGCCTCATGACTTCCCTGCAACTGTGTAACATCCCCAATTCCTCGCTGTTCAGTCCAGTTGGCTGAAAAGGATGGATGGAAACTGGAGTGTAAAGTAGAGAAGCAGAAAGAGAAACAGAGAATGATTCTCAAAAGAAAATCAAAGAATCCATTCATCACAGTGTCATCCTCATACTCCACAGTCAGACTGCTTCTCCTGAAGCTGCCTTGTTAGTATCTGATACGAAGACAGAACAGCCACTCCAATGTGGAAAAGGATTTGCCAAAGGTTCCTCAGCCCGTGCAGGTACACGTTGCCCAGGCAAATAAAGAGTAGCAGCAGCACCACCTTCATAGTCCTGGCTGGACTGTAGAACAGGTACAAATAACACTGAAATGAGACCAGAAGAGGAATTCCAATCAGAGATAAAATGGCCACTAGATAACATGCAAAATTCACCTCCCACAGCTTCCATGAAGAGGGTCATTTCTCTCACACTAGCGGATTAAATTGAATTCATTACCATGAAGCGTGAACCCACTGGTTAGGCTGTTGCTAATCACGGGATGAAAGTGACGATTTGGAAGATTAAAGGAAAGTGAAATAGATGTCACCAGAAGAAGCAGTGCATGGCACACCTGAAAGAAGTTCAAGAACAGAAATGCCCAGGCCACTGTAAAGAAGGAAGCGCTGCAGATAAGCCACAGGCAGCCAAGCCAGGGGCCCTAACAGGACTGACTGGCCTCCCAGGGAAGTTTCCCTTCACGGAGCCATGACGGGCAGGCAAGCTGGTGAGAGGAAGCCATGCCTTTACTGTTTTGGTTTCTCCTGAGCCATGACTACACCGAGTCCCCAGTCTTCCCTTGGGCAGCCTCCTTATCATGTCTTCCACAGCATCTCCAAGTCGGGGAAAGGTCTCACAGCAGGAGAAGGACTGGTATTTTGTATATGACTATCACACATAAAAGGGGCCATTCTTGTTCTGCAGAAGGTGGAAACAGCATTTTGGTTCAATGTTGTTCGTTTTTCTGTTTGTTTTTTTTTTTAAAAAGGACATTCGCTGAACATGGATCAATCCAACAAAGGTTCAGCCTACAGAGGGAGGGAGTGAGCCCTCCACGGAAGGAGCTCTCCACCTAGGAGCACATCTGAAGGAGTCAGGTGGAACTGTGCAATCCTGCAGTCCTCAAACACTGCTCCAGGAAACTGCCACTGGCTATGCCCATGGTCTCGGAGACTTGTTTTCTAAAAAATGAGTGCATTTTCATGGGTTGAAAATTTCTTTTTGTACAATCAGGTAATGCTTTTCCTCTTTCTTTTAGACAATGTCTTGCTCTCTTGCCCAGGCTGGAATGCAGTGGCGTTGATCTCAGCTCACTGCAACCTCTGAATCCCTGGTTCAAGCAATTCTCATGCCTCAGCCTCCTGAGTAGCTGGGACAACAGGTATGCACCACCACACTCGGCTAACTTTTGTATTTTTATTATAATAGAGACAGAGTGTCACCAAGTTGCCCAGGCTGGTCTTGAACTCCTGGCCTCAAGTGATCTGTAGGGGATCTCCCAAAGTGCTAGGATTACAAGCATGAGCCACCCTTGGCCTTGAACAAGGGGCTTTCCCTTTCTGAGCACTAAGTTCTTCCTCTGTAAAATAAGAGGACTGGGCAGGATGGGCCTAAGGTCCTCCACTAAGTGCTTCGTATTGCCCTTGATTTGCACCATGACTTTGGTGGAACAAAAATCACAGGTAGAAACTTGCTGATAGATGAAGAGAAAAACAAAATAAGGTCAGGGATTTAATCCACTCATCAAAATATCATTTCACCCACCTGGAAAATGCAGGCTCCAAAAGGAACAAGAAAAGCCAGAATGTTTCCCATCTCCTCATGGGCAACCTAAAACAAATACAAGGAACACAAGGAAAGGGGTATTCAAATGGAAGAAAACACTGACATAAAGCACGTTTCTCCGCCTTCCATCTCCTATGGTTGACAGTACAAAATCCCCGGCTGGGGGAGACACAAGTTCCTGTTTATGCACCAGGTCAGAACTAGCATACAACCGTTTTCAGCAGCCTGGTCATAGCACGTGCCTCCTGTCTTCAACCTGGAATGAGACGTCATCCCTCCACCTCTCAGAACCCTAAGCGTCTGTCAAGACCAAGCTTTTTCTAATTCCTCCCATTCCCAGGCACTGCCACCTCCTTAATGTTGCCACTACACACTGTTTGGGCCACAAGAGTCCCAAGGCAGGGAGGGACTATGTCTTAACTATCTTGCTGGCCAGGTACCTATTCTAATGTATACAAACAAACAGACGGTTGGTAAGCAGCTGGTTAAGAGCAATCATAATCAATCAGAGTAGAAATCACATCACACATTGATCAAATACAGGATGTGATAAGAGGCAACTACTACTCATGACACAGGCCTGCCGCCATTCTCCAAACAGGTCAGTCTCCATCAGTCTCCTGAGGTTCAGTACCAGTTATGCTTCAGACTTTATACCATGTGCATGACTGTGAACATGGTGGCTCTATCTTTAAAAGTAATATCTATCTGTTGATACTAATAATGGTTCTATACCTTTTTTTTTGAGACAAAGTTTCTCTCTTATTGCCCAGGCTGGAGTGCAATGGCGCGATCTCGGCTCACTGCAACCTCTGCCTCCTAGTTTCAAGCAACTCTCCCGCCTCAGCCTCCTGAGTAGCTGGGATTATAGGCATGCGCCTCCATGCCAGGCTAATTTTGTATTTTTAGTAGAGATAGGGTTTCAGCATGTTGGCCAGGCTGGTCTCGAACTACTGACCTCAGGTGATCTACCCGCCTCAACCTCACAAAGTGCTGGGATTACAGATATGAGCCACCACACTCAGCCTATACCTTCTTAAAGTATTTCAAATACTTCAAAATTTTAAAACTATTTTTAAAAAGCACTGAAACAGTAAGTTCCTTTGAGATGAGCAGACCAGCGAAAGAACTTCCTAGTGATACATAGTTCATTGACAAGACACAAGGAAGGTGGCATCTGCATTATATAAATCAGATTACATGATAATATTTTCTCAGGTGAAAAAGAGCCTGAACCCTTAAAATGAGAGAATGAAACTTCCATCCTGGGTAAATAACCCAGTCCCTGGAGTAACTCCTGGGGTCCCAAGAGCCACAGGGTGGTCTAAGGTCCTTGCTGCAAATTCTCCATTTGTTACCAATATCTTGGCACACCCCTCTGGCCTCTTAGGACAAGAGACATAAAAAAGTAACTAATATAGTCATTCAACTTACTACAAAGAATAAAATTTAGAATAAAATTCATATTAGAGGCTGGGCGTGGTGGCTCACGCCTGTAATCCTAGCACTTTGGGAGGCCGAGGTGGGTGGATCACCTGAGGTCAAGAGTTCAAGACCAGCCTGGCCATGATGGTGAAACCCCATCTTAAAAAAAAAAAGAAAAAAAAGAAAATTCATATTAGATTTGAAAAATTGTAATCTCAGTGTTTAATAACGTTATAGATAAAATCTATCTCTATCACTTTCTTCTGTCCTATGTCCTTCAATTTAAACTATTTTTTTAAAAAAAGGTTACCTGTAAAGAATGTTCTGCAAGGTGAACTCCACGAATGAGATTCAGGGCGGCACACATGATGTTGAGAATGAGGGAGAGGATGCCCAGGGCTGTCACTGGTTCCATTCGGAAATTAGGAGCTTCACAATGAAAAAAAAACAAGTGTCTAGTGAAAATAATTTCTATATGAAAGAAAAATAAAGACATGAACTAGACTTACACTAATGATAGGTTCACTATGTTAAACACAGAATTATAAACATGTTAATTATAAAAGCAGCAGCAGTTAAAGGGGAAAAAAGGCAAGAAATGATGGACAGAATGGATGTGGGTACCTGAGGAAAGTTTCTTCCAGAAAAAGGCTCTATTCCAGGCAAGCACAGGTTTTTCAAGTACTTTCTATCTAAAGTAGTGGTTTTCAACCAGGGGCAATCTGCCCCCCAGTGGATATCTGGCAATGTCTGAAGTCATTTCTGGTTGTCACAACTAGAGACAGGCTGCTACTGGCATCTAGTGGGTAGAGGCCAGGAATGCTTCTAAACATCCTACAATGAATGCACAGGACAGCCTCCATAATAAAGAATTATCTGATGCAAAAACGTCAATAGGGATTAGGCTGAAAAATCCTAAAACAATTTCTGGGTCAGGCAAGGTGGTACACGCCTATAATGCCAGCACTCTGGGAGGCTGAGGCAGGCAATAGATCACTTGAGCCCAGGAGTTCAAAACCAGCCTGGGCAACATAGTGAGACCCTGTCTCTACAAAAAAAAAATACAAAAAATTATCCAGGCATGGTGACACATACCTGTAGTTCCAGCTACCTGGGAGGCTGAGGTAGGAGGATCACCTGAGCCTGGGAGGTTGAGGCTGCAGTAAGCCATGATTACACCACTGCACTCAAGCCTGGGCAACAGAGCAAAACCTTGTCTCAAAAAAAATAAAAATGTTCAGATGCAGTGGCTCACGCCTGTAATCTCAGCACTTTGGGAGGCTATGGTGAGAGAATCACTTGAAGTCAGGAGTTCAAGACCAGCTGGGCAACATGGTGAAACCCCATCTCTATCAAAAAGAAATATACAAACACACACACACACACCCCAAAATTAGCCAGGTGTAGTCCCAGCTACTCAGGAAGCTAAGGTGGGAGGATAGCTTGAGCTGTGGAGGTGGAGGTTGCAGTAAGCAGAGATCCTACCACTCTACTTTAGCCTTGAGACAGAGCAAGACCCTGTCTCAAAAAAATTAAATAAATAATACAATGTCTTATACTACCAGAGAGGACCAAGGCTTTATTTGTAATTGGTTGTGAAACGTTTAAAGCATTTCTATCATATGCCTCAACATTCAGCTTGTCCTCTTTCTGACAATGACAATATGCGATGTCACATGCACTTCTAGAGCAATTCACAGCAAATGCAATTTTTTAAATTCTAAACTAACAGGAAAGAAGGAAGCACTGATTATTTAGGTTACAAGCTGTTTCTAGAACTATAGTTAGAACAAATTTTCATTTTCTCTGTAAAGACAACCACTGAAATTGATTTTGGTTCACACAATTAACTGGGGTCCCTCCCATTGTCTCGCCATCCTCCTTTCTTGCCCTTATATTTCACACACACAGAAATACTAGCCACAATCCAACTATGCCTATTGTTAGTGTGTTAGAGTTTCCACTGAGCAATTCAAAGTTACTGTTGGAGCAGAATATGCTACCTGTGAAGAGTCTAACCTCAGGACAATAGGGTAAATCAATCACAGTAAAATGTCCTAGAAAGACGGGCAAGGTGACACTTTCTGGGTTTGTTCCTCTTGTCTAAGTGTTTAAAAACAAAATACAGATTACAAAGATATGCCTGCACTCGTATATGATAAGGGAGAAGCTTGGAGCTCGATCACCCAGTCTTCCTTTTGCAAAAATTAAGTTTATTCTCAACATAAACTGGAACCACTTATTGACTGGCATGAGAGCCAATCCAAGTATTGGCTGAAACACATTAAACTAAAACACAGACTTAAGTCAGAACCATGAACATTTTTAATACATCACTTTTAAAATTCAAGCAATGACTTTAGCATAAAACAGTTAAAAACAAAATAATTAGACACTATAGTGAGACAGTTCTTTTAGCAAAGGATTCAGCTCTTATGCCACTACAGAATTCTTAGAACGTAAACATCCACTATTAAATATTAATTTAATTGTATGTAACAGTAAACAGGAATGCAAAACATCAGGCTTTGTTATGTGCTAAGCATTGAGTGGCTAATGATGGTAATGACAAAGTCATGGAATGTCAGGGCGCTGTGATCACATTCATTAAGACCTCTTTCTTCAGATGAGGACTCTGAAAGCCACAGGGACACAGGGAGATCCCAGTTCTCAGGGAGAGCCAGACAGTGAGAACATCAGAAGCCCAGGCTCTGGCCCCTGCCAGCGCTCTATCCCCATTGCCCTCCCTCCAACCAGAAGAGCAGGGGTTTCAGATCTACAACATTTCACTAAATAATATGACGAGATAAGGATTCTCTCTCTGTCTCTGTCTCTGTCTCTCTCTCTCTCTCTCTCTATATATATATAATATATCTATACGTATATATACA
Organism: Callithrix jacchus; assembly: GCF_049354715.1. Taxonomy (NCBI): domain Eukaryota; kingdom Metazoa; phylum Chordata; class Mammalia; order Primates; family Cebidae; genus Callithrix; species Callithrix jacchus. The sequence goes on from NC_133518.1 coordinate 80,306,178, forward strand.
TATAGATACAATATATCTATACATATATATACGTATAGATATAATATATATATATACATATTTACGTATAGATATATTATATATTCACATATACCCGTGTATATGTGTATATGTATACTATATATATACACATATATGTGTATATATATATATTTTATATGTGTATATATATAATACAAATCTATACAGTTCAATAAGTAACTTACAGAAAAGAGAATGAATCTTCTTTATAACATTTAAACTTATAGTTCTGTCAGAACAACTTGGACTTAATAAATAAATAAATAGATAAAATTTAAAAATAACAAACTTGCCAGGCACAGTGGCTCACGCCTGTAATCTCAGCACTTTGGGAGGCCGAAGCAGGCGGATCATGAGGTCAGGAGTTCAAGACCAGCCTGTCCAATATGGTGAAACACCATTTCTACTAAAAAATACAAAATTTAGCCGGACATGGTGGCACATGCCTACAGTCCCAGCTACTTGGAAGGCTGAGGCAGGAGAATCACTTGAACCCAGGAGGCAGAGGTTGCAGTGAGCCAAGATTGTTCCACTGCACTCCAGGCTGGGTGACAGAGTGAGACTCTACCTCAAAAATTAATAATAATAATAATAATAATAATAAACTTGTAGATTTCATCCTAATTAAAAAAATAACCTGCCAGCTGGACATGGTAGTTCACACCTATAATCCCATCATTCTGAAAGGCCGAGGTGGGAGGATGATGGCTTGAGCCCAGGAGTTCGAGGCCAGCCTGGGAGGTAACATAGGAAACCTTGCCTCTATTTAAAAAAAAAAAAAAAAAGAAGAAGAAGAAAAAGAAAAGAAAAGATCCTGCCAAATCACTCTTCAGCTCCTGATTTTCATCACAATAGCCTCCCTCAAACCAATCCACTGTCTTAACAGTCAATTTTTTTCTTTTTTGAGACAGGTTCTCATTCTGTCACCCAGGCTAAAGTGCAGTGGCTCACAATCATGGCTCACTGCAGCCTTGACTTTCTGGGCTCAGGTGATTCTCCCACCTCAGTCTCTGGAGTAGCTGGGACTACAGGCACAAGCCACCACCTCTGGCTACTTTTTTGTATTTTTGACAGAGATGGCGTTTCTCCATGTTGCCCAGGCTGGTCTCGAACTCTGGGACTCAAGTCATCTGCCTGCCTTGGCCTCCCAAAGTGCTAGGATTACAGGCGTGAGCCTTCGCACCTGGCCTGTAGTCAAATTTTTATAACAGCCACCAAGAAACAGGATTGGTCCATATTTTTCTCAGCACATTTTATGCCACTCCTTCTCCCCAAAAAACAGCTTTCTAGCAAAAAAAAAAATAAATAAAATCAATGTCCATTTGAAAGACACAGTATCACTTCATCAACATCAGGGAACGGCAAGCTTACCAGGCTCCAAGTGCATCGGTGTGTGGCCGTTCATCACCCCATTTGCCACATCTGTGTCCTCCAGAGTGAGAACCACTGGAGGCTGCGACCTGAGCTCCTCATGAATTTTTTGCAGGCTGCTCTCCATCTGAGAGGAACTTACACAGTTAAAATGCCACTTCATTTTCTGAATGATGCTGTCTGCAAAAAGAGAGCCACACAAGTTCAGCATTTTCATCAGAATGGATATTATTAGACAATATGTACTAAATGAAGTTCACATTTCTTTTTTTGAAGATAGTCTCACTGCTGACCACTATGGGGTCTAATGCAGTGGCGTGATCACAACTCACTGCAGCCTTGACCTCCTGGGCTCAAGTGATTCTCCCACCTCAGCCTCCCAAGTAGCTGAGACCACAGATGTGTGCCACCATACCTGGCTAATTTTTTTCATTTTTAAATTATTTTTCTGTAGAGACAAGTTCTCATTATATTGCCCAGGCTGGTCTTGAACTCCTGAGCTTTGAGTAGCAATGCTCTCAGGCAGGGATCAACAAAATTTTCTTACAGTGCCAGTTAGTAAATATTTTAGGCTGCTGGCTACATGGTCTCTGTCACAACTCAACTCTGCCGTCATAGGGCAAAAGCAGCCACAGACAACATGTAAATGAATGAGCATAGCCATGTTCCACTTTTATTTACAAAACAGGTGGCTGGCAGCTGGCCTAAGGGCCAGCATTTGCTGACACCAGCCTCAGAGAGCTGTGGATTATAACCAACCCATTTCAGCCTGCCTCCACCCTGGCCCAGGCTCTGTGGAGATGAAAAGCCAGAGTGTTAAACCCTGAAGCTTTCCAGTCCACTTCAATCGCTATGAAATCCCACGGTACAAGTCTGTTCTTCAGTGACATGTTTGCATCTCCAATGGTTTTCCTGATGGTCAAAGCCAAACCTAAACTGTAAATTCTACACATATAACAACATGGGTGAGAACAATAAATATGAAAGAAGATTACAAACCAAACTCAAGAAAAGCGTATGGCCTGGAGGCTAGGCCAATGCAGGTGGTGTCATAGGAAGCCGTGAATTCCCACCACAGCGTCTCCAGGAAGCAGAAGGCCATGGCTGCTGGGCACTGGCAGGAGCAGATAGCCATGCAGGCCACGTCTCCGAAAGAAGAAAAACTGAAACAAAAGGGCAACATCTGCATTACCAGGACACAGAGCCACGAACTCCCGCCCCACACCCAGACACAACCTGACGCCAGTCCTGCACTTGCGTGGCTTTAAACAGTCTTGCAGCTGTTTGTTGTGCGTGTATTGTCTCTCCAGTTTAACCTATTCCTGAGACTGTCTTTCTTCCGCTTTCTTTAAAATGTCTCGCAGTCTTAGCCAGTGACAGCCGGTGATCACTCTTATTTATTCATGCATGAGGAATGCATATTCTATTAGGGGAATTAGCCTCAGACTTCTCCACATCTATTGAGAAAATGTTTTTCTTCTTTAATCTACATCAATAGAGTTCCTAATATTAAATCATCCTGGCATCCTAAAATAAGCTTGTTGGATGTAAGTTCCTACATATTCATAAACACACAACTGCTGGATTTCGTTTGCTAACATTTTAATTGGGACTTTTGAGTCTATGCAAATAAGACTAGCCTATGATTTTCCTTTCTTGTGCTGTCTCCATCCGGCTGTGGTATTTAGATTATTCTGGTCTCATGAAATAAATGCAGGGCTTTTCTTCTTTTTCTACTCCCTTTTGGGCTGTCATACTATACTGCAAGCTCAGGGGCTGGGGACTCTAGGTCACCTATCTGTGTCTACTGACTCCTGCTCACTGTGGGACGTCTCCTCTGGTGTTTTGTCACACTTTGCTGAGAGCTCGTCCCTGCAGGATTCCTTTCTGTGAGTGTCCCCTGAGGCCCGAGTTGTGGCACACATCCTCCAGGGTGGTTCTGCATTTGCTCCGGCCGCCTAGCAGAGCAGTGTCATCACTCTGGGACCAATACCGATATTTCAACCTTGGCTTAGGAATTCCTAGACTTTGGTGAGTAAAAACTCCAACTTCAGCCTTTTACCAGGCACAGGAACATTTCAATTTCTTAGGTGAAATTGACTTTTCCTTCCCATGCAAAGCCAAGTAGAGGTAAGTCACCCTGTATCCATGGGCAAACTACTTCTCTCACCTATCATCACTTCATTAGGTCGTGGCATGACAAGAACTTTCCTTTATACAAGGGTCTTTTTTTTCTCACTCTGTCACCCAGGCTAGAGTGCAATGGCACAATCTCAGGTCACTGTAGCCTCCACCTCCCAGGCTCAAGCCATCCTCCTACCTCAACCTCCCAAGTAGCTGGGACAATAGGTGTGCACCACCACACCCAGCTAACTTTTTGTTTTTGTAGAGATGGGGTCTCGCCATGCTGCCCAGGCTGGTCCCAAACCACTGGGCTCAATCTGCCTAACTCAACCTTCCGAAGTGCTGGGATTACAGGCGTGACCCACTGCACCCAGCCACAAGAGTCTTGTTCTGACACTCCACCCTATGTAAGCCCAAACCAAGCCCCAATTTTGCTGTGACTGAATGCCCAGGAGCCTCAGTGTCCACGTACACACTTACTACCCTAATATTCTGCTTTCCTTTTATTTCTAGCATCTTAAGTTTTCTTTCTTTCAAGCTTAAGTACACATTTAAAGTAATTGCTGATATATATTTACCCTCATTTCCGGGTGTTTTCAGCAGGAGGTTTTTAGGTTATGTTGTTCTACCACCTTTTTGAAACTGTAACTCCCTATATAAAAACTTTTCCAATGGGAAAAAATAGATGACTCTCCTCCTTATGGAAGAAATCCTTTAGAAGGGTCTAGGCCACTCTATGATGGAGGCGTTTCCATATGAAAGAGACCTCTGCTGTGGGCTGAATGAGTCCCCACAAAAAGATTTATTGATGTCCTAACTCAAAGAAATAGTCTTCAGGCTGGGCACAGTGGCTCACACCTGTAACTCTAGCACTTTGGGAGGCCAAGGTGGGTGGATCACCTGAGGTCAGGAGTTCAAGAGCAGCCTGGCCATCAGGGTGAGACCCCATCTTTAAAAAAAAAAAAAGAACTAGTCTTCGAAGATGTAACCAAGATAAAATGAAGTCATACTGAATAGGGTGGGCCCTCATGTGATGACTGGTGTCCTTATAAGAAAGGAAACTTGGACACAGAGACAGAGGGAAGAAGACCATGCAACCATGGAGACAGAGACGGCAGTAAGGCATCTACAGCCCACGACTGGCAGAAAGCAGCAGAGGCTTGGGAAGGATTATTCCTTCAAGTTTGCAGAGGGGACATGGCCCTGCGGTACCTGCGACAGAATAAGTTCTGTTGTCTGAAGCCAGTTTGTTATGGCAGCCTTAGGAAACTAACACAATGCCTTAAGTATTAAAAGCTATAGCACTGCCCACCTGTAAGAAAAGAAAGTCTGTTTCCTCTGTGAAAATAATGGTAAATATTTAATTCAAAATTACAAATGAGTAAAAAATTTTTATTCCTTTTTCCAAAAAAGCTACTGAAGTACCCAGGATTTAATTCTTAAGTCTTAAACTTCTCTTTTCTGTGAAGAATAGCCTTTAACAGAGGAAAGGCTTCCTATCTGCAGTACAGCACAAATCAGTTAATCACTGCACAGGACAGAAGAGACCTTCAAGAAAGCCATGTTCCGGTACTCAGAGAAAGGGGCTGCATCTGGGGGCAGGTGCAGCTCAGTGTTTGCTCCCAAACAGCCAGAGCCCATACTATCGGGTGACAGATGCATGTGCCTATTATTTGTCACCCTCTTCAGGACGTGGCCCTTCGAGATTGACATTATCACCTGCCTGGTGTCAGGCCTGGACTTTTCCTTTTGTTTTTATAATTCTGAGACTGAATTCCCCTAAAAGGACCTCGGCTTAGCAGATCAACTAAAAATGTACTATTCAAGGAGAATACAAGGGACCAGCACAGGGACTCATAACTATAATCCCAGGGCTCTGGAAGGCCAAGGCGGGAGAGTCACTTGAGCCCAGGAGTTCAAGACCAGCCTGGGCAACATGGCAAGACCCTGTCTAAAAAATAAATTAGCTAGGTGTAGTGGTGTGTACCTGTAGACTCAGCTACTTGGGAGGCTATCTATCAATCAATCTATCTGTCTAATCTACCTATCTATCTAGAGACAGAGTTCCAACTACTTTGGAGGCTGAGGTGTGAACATGGTTCACTGTAGCCTCAACCTCCTGGGCTTGAGCAATCCTCCCACCTCATTCTCCCAAGTAGCTGGAACTACAGGTGCACCCTACCACACCTGGGTAATTTTTAAAGTTTTTTATAGAGATGGGGTCTCATCATATTGCCCAGGCTGGTCTTGAACTCCTGGGCTGAAGCAATCCTACCACCTCAGCCTCCCAAAGTGCTGGGATTACAGGCATGAACCTGTGCCCAGCAGAGACCCTGTCTCTAAAAAATAAAATTAAAAATAAAAACATAAGGAGAGCAAAAGGGACTTGATAAGTGAAGGTCTAAATACAAGAGAAAATAGACATCAAATCTAACAAGCCATTTCGATATTCAAAAATCTGTCTTGCCCCTGATGCCTCCACAGAATGGCTGGCTTCTTGCTCTGAGTCCTAGAACAGGAAATTGTATAGGCCATGAGAAGCAGATTTTGGTGCCTAACTGCCTGCATTCAAATCCTGGGCTGACCAGTTACTAACAGTGTAGCCTTAGTTAAGTTTTTTTTACCTCAGTTTCCTCCTCTGCAAAACAGGTGTAATACTATTACCTACATCATAAGCCACATGAAACACAGAATAGTGCCTGCCGTATAGAAAGCACTCAAGAATATTAGTTTTGGTAACCAGGATTATTGTAATCACTTGATTCCTACTTCCACTGGAACATTTTCCCACTGTATTATAGCTAGTCATATATTTCTCTTGTTACCTCGTTAGACTTTTTAAGTTCCTTGAGAAAAGAGACCTACTACTCTCACTTACTTTTCACTGCCCTGATCCTGTCACATAATAAACATTTTTAAATGGCTGGGCACGGGTGGCTTATGCCTGTAATCACAGCACTCTGGGAGGCCAAGGCAGGCAGATCACCTGAGGTCAGGAGTTCGAGAGCTGCCTGGCCAACATGGTGAAACCCTGTCTCCACTAAAAACTTTAAAAATTAGCCAGGCATGGTGGTGGGCACCTGTAATCCCAGCTACTCAGGAGGCTGAGGCGGGACAATCAGTTGAACCCATGAGGCAGAGGTTGCAGTGAGCAGAGAGCACGCCACTGTACTCCAGCCTGGACGACAAGAGTGAAACTCTGTCTCAAAAAAAAAAAATAGCAATTAAAAATTAAAAAGCAAATTAAAAATTAAAGCAATTAAAATGTAAAGTGAAAACATTAAAAAGCAAAAAAAACTGAAGGGCTATAAATGAAATACTTTCTTATTTTCTTGGCTTTCTAATTTTTATTATTTTCCCTCTCCAGTATTATAATCTAGGATCTCCTCCCTCCTTACCTTTCTTCCTTCCCTGCATCTGAGTGAAGAAAAAACTATAAAACTAAAGACATGAACCCAGATCTCCCAATGTTCATGGGCACTCCATTAGCAGAAGTTAAGAGCTGGAGCAGCCATGGCTGGGCATGGTGGCTCACACCTGTAATCAATCTCAGCACTTTGAGAGGCTGAGGCAGGTGGCTCACCTGAGGTCAGGAATTCGAGACCAGTCTTGGCAACATGGTGAAACCCCGTCTCTACTAAAAATATAAAAATTAGCTGGGCATCATGGTGTGTTCCTATAATCCCAACTACTAAGGAGGCTGAGGCACAAGAATTGCTTGAACCCAGGAGGCTGAGGTTGCAGTGAGCCAAGATGGCACCACTGCATTCCAGCCTGACTGACACAGCCTAATTCTGTCTCTTAAAAAAAAAAAAACATGGAGCAGCCATGCTTGAGGCTCTAAGAAAACCCATTTCTTTCATGATTCTGTTATAGACACACATGACCTCAGACCACTGATGCTAGATCTGCTTTTAATACACAATGTGATCAGCATTAGATTACCACTACATGTAGTTAAAAGTAATCCAAATTTTGCTAAGATTCTGAAAAAGAGTATATGCTCACTTACTGTATACTAAAGTCACGGCCTTCTGCAGAGCCTCGACCTGGATACTGGGCCAGTCGCAGGCCTAAAGTCTTGAGCCGTCTCTTCCATTCCAGAAAATCCTGGGTGTGGTAAAAATCAGTAGAGGCCGAGAGAGGCAGTCCATCCCTTACCCGTACCACGCAGGCAAAAAAGATCATGGACATGGTCCACAAGAGAAGTCATGAGGACACCTGAGGAAAGCAAGGTCACCTTGTTACTGAGGCTCAGATGGCAGTGCCAGAAATACCCCCACCTGTGGAACGTTCGCTCTAGGGTTTGTCACCCTAGATCCCACTATAATTGCAAAATTGCTTTTATTGTTATTTCTCTGCCCTCTACTGCTACATCTCTCCCAATTTTCCTCCCTTCATTATCCTCCCTGTCTTTTCTGCACTTGTAATTCTGTTTTTTTCTCTAATGAATCTCTCCCTTTCCAGAATTAAGCCAACTGGGATGATGGGGACAGAAGCAGGACCAGAGGGCTCAGGGGCAGCAGTAGCAACAGCAGGTAGCAGGACACAGACAGGGCAAGACAGCCCTAAAGAGACGGGAAGCACCAGACACTGGAGCAGCAAAAAGGCTTGAGGCCCAGCGGCCTGTGCACTTCAGGTCACCCATGCAGGTAGGCACTAAGCAGTTCAGCAGCCACATCCTCACTTGCAAGGAGATGGAAGAAGGTGGAAAGATTCTGAGCATCTAACCTAATGCTGGTGACAAGGAGAGCAGAAGGCAAAAATGAAACATCTAGAGCACATCCGTCTGAATCTCTGCAAATGTTTGATATAGAGCCAGTCTTCAAAGTGATGACTGAGTCCCTACAGATAGCTAAAGGCAATCATTTAGCAAATTACATTACAGTAAGATTATAAATATTTGGCCATGATATGTGAGGACCACTAAGAAAGAAAAAGAAACAGATCTGAACCCTCGTGGTGTGTGAGTAAATTAGAAAAGGATGCCTCTCCGGGTGGAAACTGCCTGCCCCGGTTCTGCTGGCAGAGCCTGGCTGTGTTTTAGCCCTATCTGTTAACTCTGTAGGGTGCTTATTCAGGTATAACCTGTACATCTGCGATTGGCAGCCCTGCAGTTAGGGATTAGTGGGGTGGTCATCACAGCTCAGATGGGTCATTCCAGTAGGATGTGTCCACACAAATCCTCTACTTGACAGGATCCTCTACCATCAGGCCCCTTGTTTGATAGGATGATGATAGGTAATACCATGGACCTCTCTTCCAAAGGACTCTAGGAATGCAAGCTTATTTGGCATCTCAGTTCTTCATGTCAGACCGCCAGGATACACACTACTCTTCATCTCTGCGCCTCTATGCGTTCTTCACGTGGGGCTGCAGCACCTCCTCTGATCTTCCCATGTCCAATTCCAAGTCAAAGATGACCTCAGATCTACTTTCTCAGATCTGTCCAGCTGGAAGCACTTTCTCCCTCTTTTAAATTCTTAGGAAACCTACCTCTTTGGTCTCTATTTTACTGATTCTGCATTTCCACTACCTAATATAAGTTCTAAGAATAAAGACTGTGTCTGGAATGGATAAATGAATGAATAATTATTACTACCATATACATGCAGAAACTGCAGTGATATGAAAACACAAAGGAGGCAAAAAGAAAAATCAGGCTACCAGCCAGCAGGTCCTACACAGTCCAATTGACCCATTTCCCCACACCTTTCATTGGAGAGTAAAAATGTGAAAAGCCCCAGGAAAAATACAGCCACACACAAAAGCTACTAAGTTCCCAGCACCAATAGCAGGATGAGGTCAACTGCCAGAAGACACTGTGGGTTCTACAGCAGGCACCCAAGCACCACAAAGGGAATCAGGGGACAAGTGTACAGAGGTTAATTGTTCTATCTTCTATGCTTTCATATTTGAAATATTTAATTTTAAAACATTTTTTGGGAGGGGGACAGAGTCTCGCTCTGTAGCCCAGGCTGGAGTGCAGTGGCACGATCTCGGCTCACTGCAACCTCTACCTCCTGCTTCCCAGTTCAAGCAATTCTCCTGCCTCAGTCTCCTGAGTAGCTGGGATTACAGGCACGCGCCACCATGCCCAGCTAATTTGTGTATTTTTGGTAGAGACAGGGTTTCACCATGTTGGCCAGGCTGGTCTCAAACTCCTGACCTCGTGATCCACCCTCCTTGACCTCCCAAAGTGCTGTAATTACAGGAGTGAACCACCGTGCCCAGCCAATTTTTGTATTTTTAGTAGAGACAGGGTTTCACCATGTTGGCCAGGCTGGTCTTGGACTCCTGAACTCGTGATCTGCCCCACTCAGCCTCCCAAATGCTGGGATTACAGGCATGAGCCAACATACCTGGCCCATTTTAAAACATTTTTTAAAAAGAATTCTGGGGCACAAAGCGCTGACAAAGATAGGGAAAAGGTACAACATCAATTTGAGACCAGAGCTTAGGGTCTCAATAATAACTCCAAGAAGAACCATAAGCCAAGATATGAAGACACTGAGGCCAAAAAAAGACAGTCAATGAGATAACGAAAACAGTTACAGACAGGACAGAAACAACCCAAAGGAAAATAAAAAGGTACTAAACTGTGTGCCCTTCTAAAGGAAAGCAGTGTACAGACTCCAACTGTCAGCCCCAGAACACGCTCTGTGGTTCTGTCCTTAAGGAGCCCCTACCATACACCAGGTACTGTGTGAAGCCAATAGAAAAGAAATGGTGACATTTCCAAGCAATGGTGATCAGAATAACCCACGTTACCACTCTGTAAAGACCCGAATGTCCCCTACAGGTTCTGTTTCTCCATCCTGCCCTTTGCTGATCAACTTTGCTTTTCCTCAAACATTAATATTCAAGATTTAAAAAACGCTCTTCCTGTTTTTCAGTTGTACATGAATGTACAGGATGGCAGCTGCCTGAGAGTTAAAAGATTTTATAGGCTGCCATGGAAGAGTCTAAGAATGGAGACAACACCCGTGACATTATTTACCTTTGTAAAAATACACTTTGTATTCCAAAAGATGAAAAAAAAAAAACCTAATACAAAAAGGAAGAGGCTTAGCTTTATAGGGATTTATATTTGTGAATTCAGATTATGATCTATTATAAGACAGCCTGTACTCAAGAGATCTGACCACTGCTCCAAATAGAACAAACTTCTGTTTCTGGAAAGAGGAAGTAGAAGTACTTTTCCCTGCTTCTCCCACAAAATACCCCAGACATTATATATATAATAAACATTTTAAAATTCTGACCAGCCTAGTCAACATGGCGAAGCTCCATCTCTCCAAAAAATACAAAATTAACTGAGTGTGGTGGCACATACCTGCCATCCCAGCTACTCAGGAGCCTGAGGCACAAGAATCACTTGAACCCAGGAGGGAGAGGTTGCAGTGAGCCAAGACTGTACCACTGCACTCAAATCTAGGTGACAGAGACCCTGTCTCAAAAATAAAAATAAAAATTCTGAAAGGTGAGGAAGGCAGACTGGCTAGGAACCTTGGGATCTGAGGAATAACACAGCTGTGAGTCTGCTGAATTTGTTTTTCTTCTTTTTTATTTCCTCACATATCACAGACTGGGTGTTAGATAAACCAGCAAGAAATGCCAATAGGTACAGACCAAAAAAAGGCAAAAAAAAAAAGTTGCTCTTCGGTCAAAAAAACTAGAATAAAGTACAGCATAGCAAAACAGAAAACTTTTAGATAAAAAACTGCTCTACTCCAGCCAAACATCACAAAAAAACTGTAGCCACCACACGCCTGCCAACAAAAGCCAAGTGAAGAACCTGGACTTCCACCACTGCCCTGCGGTAACGAGGTGCCCCGTTCTCCACCGCCATTCTGCCAGGGTAGCCTCAGAGAAGGCCAAGCAGCGGCTAGAGGGCAGTAACGAGCCATTCTCTCCCACTGTGCCACTGGGTAGCCAGAATTCCCGTCTCTCCCAGCAAGGATGGGCAGCCCCTTTCCCCCAGGGTGTCAACAGAGGCCACGTGGAGAACCTGGACTTCTATTTCCATGGGCAATGATGAGATAGTCCCTCACTTCCCCTGCTGGAGTGGTGTCAACAAAGGCCAGCTAAAACAGAAGATTTTAGTAAGATTCAGACCTCATAACATCCAAAATGTAAGCTTCAATAGAAAATCACCGACTATACTGAGATTCGGAAAAATCTCAACTTCAGTGAGAAGATATTAACTATGCTAACATAAGATGACAGAGATGTTACAATTACCTGACAAAGACTTTAAAACAGCAACCATAAAAGTGCTTCAATGGGCAGTTATAAACGCACTGTTGCCCAGGCTGGAATACAGCAGTGCCGTCACAGCCAACTGCAGCCTTGATCTCCAGGGCTCAGGTAATCCTTCCCCTTAGCATCCTAAAAGGCTGGGAATACAGGTACACACTACTACACCTGGCTAATTTTCATCTTTTATTTTTGTAGACACAGGGTCTTGCTACGTTGCTCAGGCTGGTCTTGAACTCCCAGGCTCATGTGTTCCTCCCACCTCAGCCTCTCAAAGTGCTGGGATTATAGGAATGAGCCACCAAACCCAGCCACTTTTAAAAAATGAAAAATAAAGTCTCAGCAAAGAAAGAGAAGACATAAAAAACTAAATGGAGATTCTAAAATTAAAAATAAACTGAGGCAGCTGGGCATGGTGGCTCATGCCTGTAATCCCAGCATTTTGGTAGGCCAAGACAGATGGATCACTTGAGGTCAGGAGTTCAAGACTAGCCTGGGCAACATGGTAAAAACCTCCTCTCTACTAAAAATACAAAAATTTGCTGGGCACGGTGGCACACACTTGTAATCTCAACCACTTGGGAAGCCGAGGCAAGAGAATCTCTTGAATCTGGGAGGCTAAGATGGCAGTGAGTCGATCACACCACTGCACTCCAGCCTAGGCTATAGATCGAAACTCCATCTAAAAAAAAGAGAGAAAAACTGAGACCAGGTGCAATGGCTTACAACTATAAACCTAATGCTTTGGGAGGCCAAGGCAAGAGGATCACTTGAGATCAGGAGTTTGAGACCAGCCTGGGCCACAAATGAGACTCCATCTGTATGAAAATTAATTAATTAATTAAAGTAAAAAACGCAATGGGCTTGACAGAAATCTGGACGGGGAGAAGAATGAGTAAACATGAAGACGGAGCACAGACATTACTCAATCTCAACAATATTAGAGGAACTAGACTGAAAAATATTTCACAGAGCCTTGAGGACTGGTGAGACTATAAAAAAATGACTGAACATTCATGTCACTTGAGTCCTGGAAGACAAAAGGAAGAAGACAGGGCTGAAAAAGTATTCAAATAAATAATTTCTGCCTATTTCCCAAACTGTGCAAAAGACACACACCCAAAGATTCAAGAAACTGAACAAATCTTAGAAAGGGCAAACCCAAGAAGCCCAGGCCAGCACACCAAACAGCCCAACTTATGAAAACCGAAGACAAAGAAGAAATAGAGAAAGCAGCAAGAGAAAAATAATACCTTACCTACAGGCGGAATACAAATCAAATGACAGCACATTTCTCATAGATACCATAGAGGCCAAAAGGAAGCAGCATATTGTTCAAGTACTAAAAGAACAGCACTGCCAACCCAGAATCCTGTATTCAGCAAAAATATCCTTCAAGCACCCAGGTGCAGTGGCATGTCCCTGCAGTCCCAGCTACACTGCTTGAGCCCCAGGAGTTCAAGTCCAGCCTAGGCAACATAGCAAAACCTTGTCTCAAAAAAAGAAAAGAAATAAAAGAAAAATCAAAGCACACTTAGATAAAGGAACGTTAAAGGAATTTGTCAAGAAGTTCTCTAAACAGAAAGGAAATGATAAAAGAAGAAATCTGGAACATCAGGAAGGAAGAACAATAGAAAGGGAAAAAAAACTTTGAAAAATATGACACATTATTCTCCCATGAGTTTTCTAAACTATGATTGTTTGGTGATTGAAGCAATAATTATAATGTCTCATGTGATTCTCAATATATGTAAAGCAAATATTTAAGACAATTACAAATGGAAGGATTCAAAGACATAAAAGGAGGTGAAGTTTCTATGTTTCATTTGAAATAGCAAAACCCTGACATCAGATGACCATGATAAGTCACACACACTCACACACACACACACACACACACACACACACACACTGAAAAAGCTATACAAAGAGATATACTAAAAAACACTACAGATTATAAAATGATTTTTTTTGAGACAGGGTCTATCACCCAGTCTGGAATGCAGTGGCACAATCATGGCTTGCTGCAGCCTCGACCTCAAGTAATCCTTCTGTCTCAGCCTAAACGCTCAAGTGATCATTCAGCCCCAGCGTCCCAAGTAGCTGGGACTATAGACATATACCACTACACTCAGCCAACTTTTAAAGATATATTTTGTAGAGACAGAGTCTTGCTATGTTGTCATGCTGGTCTTGAATTCCTGGGCTCAAACAATCCTCCAATCTCAGCCTCCCAAAGTAATAGGATTACAGGCATGAGCCACTGGTACCTGGCCTAAAATGGAATTATTTTAAAACGTTCAAATTACCCACAAGAAGTCAAGAAAAAGAAAATAAAGAAATAACAATAGCAACAACAAACAGAACAAATACAAAACAAAAAAGGGCAGACTTGTTCCCTAATATATATCAATGATTACATTAAATGTAAATGGTCTAAATATGATAAGACAGAGACTGGCAGTAGATAAAACACATGACCCAATTATATACTATCTACATGAAATTCACTTCCAATATAACAATATAGGTAGGTTGAAAGTAAATGGATGGAAAAAATATGGCATGCAAACATGAATCAAAACAAAGCAAGAGTTATATTAACATCAGATAGACTTCAGAGCAAAGAAAATTTCCAGGAACAGAGAAGGATATTACATAATGATAAAAGAATAAGTCCACCAAGAAGGCATAATGATCCTAAATGTGTTTGCATGAAACTTCAAGGATGCAAATAAGTGAAACAAAAACTAATCAAGTGAAAGGAGGAATAGATAAATCCATGGTTATAGTTGGAGACTTCAACCATCTCTACCTCAAAAATTGATAGGACAAGTAAACAGAAATCAGCAAAGTTTTTTAAAAGAATTAAAAAACACTATCAACTAAAGGATATACTCATCATTTACAAAATTCCACCCAACAACAGAATTCCTTTCAAGACCCCACAGAATAGACTGGGCACAGTGCCTCACAACTGTAATCCCAGCCCTCTGGAAGGCCAAGGTGGGAGGACTGCTGAGGACAGGAGTTTAAGTCAAGAAACCACAGAATATACACCAATATAGACCATATCCCGGGCTATAAAACCTCAATAAATTTAAAAAAATTCATACAGAGTGTGTGACCACAATATAATCAAATTATAGTAAAAGAAAGGTAATGAAAACCTCCAAACACTTGAAAATTAAACACACACTTTTAAGTAATCCATAGATTAAAAAGGAAATTATAAAAAATACACTGAATTGGATGAAAATGAAAATATATCAAAATTTGTGGCACACAGCTAAAGCAGTACTGAGAGGAAAATTCATAGCACTAAAATGCTTACATTCAAAAAAAAGAAAAGTCTCAAAACAATAATTTAAGCTCACAGGTCAAGAAACTAGAAGAAGAGCAAAATAAACTCAAAGCACAAAGAAGGAAGGAAATAATAGAGAAGAAATCAATAAAATTGAAAATTTTTAAAATAGAGAAAAATCAATGAAACAAAAAGCTGGCCCTTTGCACAAAGTGATACTCTGGCTCAAAAAAATTTTTATTTCTATATGCTAACAATGAACATATGGAAACCAAAACTAAAAATACCATTTATAATCACTTCAAAAAATGATCTCAATTAAGCTATAATTTTTAAAATAAAATACTTAGATGTAAATCTAACAAAACATATACAGAACTTGTATGCTGAAACTACAAAACATTCCTGAAATTGAAGTGCTAAATAAATGGGGAGATATATCATGTTTTATGGATTCAAAGAGTTAACATAGCAAAGATGTCAATTCTCCCCCAAATTGATATACATGTTTAATGCAACTGCTAAAAAAATATAAGCAAGAGTTTGTGGATATAGATAAGATTATTCTAAAATACATATGGAAAGGCAAAGAAACTAAAATAGCTAAAGCAATTCTGAAAAATAATAAAATAGGGAAAACCATGCTATTCTATTTCAAGTCTTATTACAGAGTTATAGTAATCAAGATTATATAGTATTGTCAGAGGAATAGACATAGATCAATAAAAACAGAATACAGAGCCAAAAATAGACTTACAAAAGTACATCTAACTGACTTTTTACAAAGTGCAGAAGTAACTGAAGAGAGGAAAGATAGTCTTTTCTACAAATAGTGCTGGGGTGACCTAAACCTCACATCTTACATAAAACTTAACTCAAGATTTATCGTAGATTTAAATATGAAATATAAAACTGGAAGAAAACATAGGAGAAAATCTTCAGGATCTATGGTTTGGTGAGGAGCTCATAGATATGACACCAAAAGCGTAATCCATAAAGATAACTGAGTCAACTGGACTTCAACAAA
The DNA here is from genome assembly GCF_049354715.1 of Callithrix jacchus. Classification (NCBI taxonomy): domain Eukaryota; kingdom Metazoa; phylum Chordata; class Mammalia; order Primates; family Cebidae; genus Callithrix; species Callithrix jacchus. The sequence goes on from NC_133518.1 coordinate 80,322,284, forward strand.
ATTGAACACTGTTTCTCTATGAAAGCCCCTGTGAAGAGGTTGAAAAGACAAGCTAGAAATCGGGAGAAAATATTTATAAACCACATATCTGATAAGCAAATAAAACCTAGAATTTATAAAGAACTCTTGAAATTCAAGAGTGAAAAAAGACACAAACAATCCAATTTTAAAATGGGAAAAATACACAAACAGATATTTTACCAAAGAGGATATACTGATGGCAAATTAGAGCATGAAAAGAAAAGAGCCATTAGGAAAATGCAACTTGAGACCCCAATGAGATAATACTGCATACCCATCAGAATAGCTAAAATGATAAACAGTGACAATATCAAATGCTGGCAAGCATGGAGAGAAACTGATCTCTCGTGCATACTGGACTGTAAAACAGTATACTCTAGAATAACAGTTTGGGCTGGGCATGGTGGCTCATGTCTATAATCCCGGCACTTTGGGAGGCCAAGGCGGGTTGATCACCTGAGGTCAGGAGATCAAGACCAGCCTTGCCAACATAGTAAAACCCCATTTCTACTAAAAGTACAAACATTAGCTGGGCTTGGTGGCAGGCACCTGTAATCCCAGCTACTTGGGAGGGTGAGACAGGAGAATCACTTACACCTGGGAGGCGGAGGTTGCAGTGAGCCAAGACTGCACCACTGCACTCCAGCCTGGGCAACAGAACGAGATTCCATCTCAAAAACAAAAGAAAACAGTTTTGCAGTTTCTTTTAAAACTAAACATGCAATTACTGTACAATCTACCAATCATACTCCTGGCATTTATCCCAAAGAAACAAAAACTTACATCCACACAAATACCTGTGTACAATTGCTGATTGAAGCTTTATTAATAACAACCAAACCTAGAAATAATCAAAATGTCCTACAAATGGTGAATGGATAAACATACCACAGCATATTCATTCAATGGAATACTACTCAGCAAAGAAGAGGAACAAACTATGGTACTGATACACAGAACAATGTGGATGGATCTCAAGTGCATTATGCTGACTGCAAAAAGCAAGTATCAAAGGGTTATATATTGTATGCATCCTTTTATGTAACAGTCTTGAAATGACAAAATTATAGAAATGGAGAGCTGATACACAGTTTTCAGAGTTTAGGGATGGCAGAGGGGAGGGAATGGGTGTGACTATGAAGGAACAGCAAAAGGGAGATTTTGTGGTGACAGAATAATTCTGTATCTTGATTGCAGTCTACACGTGATAAAGTGACAGTACGACACACACACACACACACACACACACTTTATACCAATGTCAATTTCCTGGAGTTGCTATTGTAACAGCGTTATATAACATGTAATCAATGGGGAAAACTGGGTGAAGGGCACATGAGGCTTCTCTGTACTACTTTTGCAATTTCCTGCAACCATAATTATCTTAAGAGCTAGAAAAAAAGCATTAACTTAAGATCCTCATGTATTGCTTTTTTAAATTATGCTCACATTTTTTTGTTTAAATATCATTTTAAAATATCTCCACCAATAGAACACTAATCTTATCTGCTAATTAACCGTAATTCTGATGCTTTAACATGAACACTGAAGGGCTTACTTTATAGTGAATAGCTACTCAGCTACATGACACTTCCAAACTGGAAGGTACTGTAATCTCAGGACTCTAAAATAAAGCTGCTCAAAGATAACTAGTATTCAACTGAAAACAGGAGAGCAGGCTGAGCACAGTGGCTCACACCTGTCATCCCAGCACTTTCGGAGGCTGAGGTAGGAGGACTGCTTGAGTTCAAGGATTTAAGACCAGCCTGGGCAACATAATGACACTCATCTCTACAAGAAATAAAAATGAAGATGCCAGGCATGGTAGTGCACACCTGTGGTCCCAGCTTCTCGGGAGTCTGAGGTGGGAGGATCGCTTGAGCTCAGAAGGGCTGTGTGAGCTGTGACTGAATCACTGCACTCCAGCCTGGGTAACAAAGTGGGACCCTGTCTCAAAAACCAACAAAAAATCAATTCCACAAGGACGAAGGCAGCTTCAGAATGTTCGTAGAGACACTAGAATGTCTTTCAGACCTTACGGGATCCATCTGCAAGGACGTGGATGTCACTACCTACCACCTTGCTGGCACGTACTGGGAAACACTCAGTAAACACTGCAAAGCAAATGAATGAATGACCTGAGGGCTGCCTTGTTGTTGCTCACTGAAACAAGAAATGCAGGTTTACAGATCCCTTGCCATAATTCTGATCTATATTTTGAACACTTTTCTGCAATAAATCTGTACTTGGAAAGGAAAAAAGAAAATTTATACAAATGAAATTTGTCTAAAAGTAGAGTGAAGTAGTAATCAAATACACAGCATCCGTGTTACTAGGTTTTATAACAACATATTTTAATCTGCCTCCGTTATTTCCTAAATCCTCTTCCTGACACCTGTTTATAAACTGCTCATGTCATACATTATCCCTGTTCAACAGACTCTGTGCCTATGCTGGAGGCTACTCTTCCTGATTTTCCTTCCACCTTCTACCCTTAACCCCTCCTCAAATCCCTACCACATGTACAGAGAGAGAGAGAGAGAGAGAGATGACTGCACCTTGTAAAATAGGAATTTGGACAAAGGCTTCATTTGGGACACAAATATTCAAACACAAGCACTTACCATAAAGTATATACAGAATACAGAAGACTCAAATGCACAATACAGAAGACAAAACTGAGTTGTGTCACCCTTACTGAATTCACCTTCAGCCACAGGACTTGAGAACTGTTGACCAAATGTGTAGATTCTATTAAGGCTCCAAGTTGCTTGGGGATGGAGTGAAGAGGAGGGTGGAGATCAGTTCTGCCGTTTGTTGGGAACTGAGGGGGAGGAAACTGAACTTGACAGTAGCTTCTACCCTGATACGGTTGTTAAATGCTTGTAACTATAAGGTAGACGTAATCTGCACTGGAGAAGTAGGAAAACTGCAGCTGTAATGCTCAAGAGCCAGATTCAAAGCCAGACTTCCTTACTTCAAATACCCTAAAGCCTGCCATCTTGCCATCACATCCTGCTTCTGTAAGTCCACCCTCTGGGACTACAGCTACTCCTTTTCTCTAAAATAATTTTTTTTTGTAAAAATAATTTCTTCTTCTTACAACACTAATAAGGTAATCGGAGACCTGCTGGTGGAGGAAGGAGCCTGAGGCTGCAGCTGATCCAACTGTCCTTTGCCCACGGAACTGCCTTGGAGTCGGGTTGTTCTCTCTCTCACCATGCTACTTTCTGAATGTAGGTGACTTCTACGCTATTCTAAGAACAAAAACCACTGGGACTCCAAGAGGGCTTCTGCTGCAAACACAAACACTTACATCAGAGCTATTAACAACATGGTCCAAAATGCCCTTTCCAGAGGAAAACCGTTCATTCAGTTCTACCTAGCAACGTTAAACCACTTCCAACTGCTTCCATTTTTCATTTTACTAAAATTATCTTTAGCCGGATCAGCTCTTCTCTGCAAAACGTAATTAAATGTTGCCCTATCTGTTGGTTCTGAGCTGCGTTTTTTTTCCGACCACGTCACAAACTTCGCCAATTACTTCCCACCACTGGCAAGAGTCTTTCGTGGCTTGGATTGCTACAAACCTAATCCCGCCCCCCCGCCCCCCGAGTGCTTTATCCTCCTGGCTCTGGGGGTCTACGTGTAAATTGCAACGAACACACGACCCGGAACGGAACGGCCTGCGCCCCGCGCTCCGAGAGGCTCCGTGTATTGGGAATCTGAAGTCCCGGGTCGCGACACGCTACGGGGAGTCCGCTGTCGAGACGCGAAACGCTCCGGGAGCTTCGCGGACACTTAAACACACAGTCGCCCCCTTCGTCACTCCCCATCTCTTCCAACTGGGCGCCCGTCTGCCAGCGCAGGGTTCCTGCAGGCGCGCGCCTTGGGTGGCCCCAGGGCCCGGGCAGAGGCTGGCGGGAGAAAGAGGACGGAGGACTCCAGGGAGCCCAGCGAAGCCCCGCGGGGAGCCCCATGGACGAGGCCCGGCCTGAAGGCGGGGCGGGCCTTGCACCGCCTCCACCTCTGGGCCCGCCCTGCGCCACACCCGACCCCGCCTGCTCTCGGCTAACGGGCAGCGGCACCCGCCTCCGCCCGCCAACCCTCACCTCGCCCCGACGGCGGCCTTCGGAAGTCGGCGCCCGCCCGCCCGCTACCCGCCGCCTCCTCAGCCACCTCAGCCGACCGGGCGGCCCCGGCCCAGGTCACCGGCGGCCCAGGCGCAGGTAGGCGGCGGTGCGCGTGCGCGAGTCTTGAGTCCCCACTGGCTGCTGCTAAGCGACGCCCGCACCCAAACCGACCAATCCCGGCGCGCCTCCACGGCCCGGTCTTGGCGGAGGCGCGAACGTACTGGTTCTTAAAGAGCTGCGAGCCGGCCGGAGACGGGGCGTGGCTGCGGCGCGCGCCTCCCGACTCTCTTCCCGCCTCCCGGCTCGCACCGCGACGGTTTGAGGTCCAAGCCGGTAATTCTCACGTCCGGGGGTGAGAGGACGTTTCGTGGTCTGAGCTCGATTCCTGGCCGGGGTAGTAACCGGCCTGACGTCGGGAGGCGGGGAGGTTCCGCGTGACAGAGCGACACGCCCGGGGCGTGGGTTCCGCGGTCCGCGCGGCTGGGCGGGAGGCCCGAGATAGGCAGACCAAAGAGCACGACCGCTGCCAGCCTGGACGGGGCGCCAAAGTCCGACCCAGGGGGACACACCCCAGGCTGGGGCGGAGGCGCCGGGAGATGGATGACCGGCTGCGAGGAGATGAGGCGGCGGAGTCCGTCCGCTTCTTCCTTTAGCAAGGATTGAGCACCTGCTGTGTGCCAAGCGTCGTGGAAAAACTGTGTTGGGAGACGAGGGGAGGGGCAGAGCACCCTTCCAACAACCAAACCCCTGTATAAATACAAACTGCTCTTCAGGGAGGACCAGGGGTTTTGAGGGAATTTGCAGACGCTTCTGGGCTGGTGTGGAAATCACAGGAGGCCGGCTGGGCAAAGGGGAGAGAGCAGCATGTATGTCAGAACCCTGAGGAAGGCAGCAAAGCTCCTTGGAGGGATGAAAAGAAACCCGGAGAGGGCGGAGTGCAGAGTTCGTGCCTATTTCAGCTGGAAAAGATGAAACATTCTGGAAATGGACAGTAGTGATGATCGCACAGCGTGAGTGTACCAAATGCCACAGGTCCGCACACTTAAAACATGGTTGTGTACATTCTACCGCAAAGAGAAAAGAAACTCAGAGTTTAGAGAGCAACGGAGTGGAGTGAGATCCACTAGAGCGAGCAGAAGGGGCCGGACCGTGTGGGGTCTTATGGCCATAGTGGCAAGTTGAGGACCATGCAACACCGATCACAATTGCATTTTATAAACACACTTTAGCTGCTAAAGTGCGTGTCAAAATGGAGAAGTCTCAACAAAGCTATGGTGGGACTGGCCTGGGAGCCAGTGCAGTCATCTGGGCAAGAGAGAATGGAACTGGAGTGTGGACTGGGGTGAGAGTAAAGAGAAAGATCTAAGCAGGCTGCCGCGAAATGTAGGAGCAACATCAACAGGACTTGGTGATGAGCTGGATGTGAAGGGGCAGTGAAGTAGCTTCCAGCATGATGCCCCTGGTCAGCCTTGAATGAATGGATGGCTGGTGGAGGAATGCACAGATATGGAGAACACCGGAACAGGAGAGAAGATTGATCAAGAGCTCCAGCTTTGCCAAGATGAATTTGAGGCATCTTCGAGACTTTTGGTTAGGATGTTGCAATGATTAGTTTTAGGTGTCAACATAACTAGATTAAGGGATACTCAGATCTCTGGGGGACATTATTTCTGGGTAAGTCTATGAGTGTGTTCCCAGAAGATACTGGCATTTGAATCAATGGACTGAGTAAGGAAGGTCTGTCCTTATCCCATATGGGCAGACTGAAGAAAAAGGCAGAGGAAAGGCAAATTCTCTCTTCTGGAGCTGGGACACCCCTCTTCTGCCCTTGGCATCAGAACTCCAGGTTTCCTGAATCGCTGAACTCCAGATTACATAGTGGAGTTCGTTCATTTATTCATTTAGCAAGTATTGAGCCTTTGGACTCAAGACTTGTACCAGTGGCTCCCCAGATCTTCTCAGCGGCTTCTGTCTTCTCAGAATCGGCTTCTTGGCTCTAAGGGCCACTGGACAAAATCTCACAACCACACAGATCAGTGTTGGACACATTGTCAACCTCAACTAGACCTCAATACCCTTCAGCAGTCCTATTTGCCAAGGCAGCTCTCTCTCCAGCTCTCACCCAAAGTCAACTTCCAAATATCCGGCATGCTCCCCAGATCTCCTATTCTTCAACCCCCTCCCTGGTCTGCACCCTGCTTTCTCCAGAACCTCCTTTACTGAAGAAAGAGCAATCATCTAAGTGATATCCCTCAGCTCCTGACAACTTCTCTCCCTCCAGCTACCACCTTCTTTCCCCTCTCCCCTTTACAACCAAACCTCGTGGAAGAAGTGGTCCATATTTCAACACTCCATTGCTTCACCTTCACCTTTCATCATTTCTCAGTCCCCAGCAGTTCTGGTATCTGCTTCACCACATCACTGAACATGCCCTCATCAAAGGCATCAAAGACCTAGTCTTTATCTTCATGGTTCTTTTTCTTTTTTTTTTTTTTTTTTTGAGACAGTGTCTTGCTCTGTTACCCAGGCTGGCAATGGCGCCGAGGCTTACTGCAACCTCCGCCTCTTGGGTTCAAGTGATTCTCCAGCTTCAGCTTCCTATTCCACCACACCTAGCTAATTTTTGTGTTTTTAGTAGAGACGGGGTTTCATCATGTTAGCCAGGCTGGTCTCGAACTCCTGACCTCAAGCGATCTGCCTCAGCCTCCCAAAGTGCTCGGATTACAGGCATGAGCCACTGCGCCCAGCCCTTCCTTGACCTTTCAACAGCATTTGCCATTGCTGTCCTGTCAGTCCTTTTCACACTGTTTAAAGAAAAATTGGCATAACCCCCACCTCCCGGTTTTCTTCTCCTTATATCTCTGGTCTCTTTCTCTACTCTGTCTCCATTGCAGCTTCTTTTCCTCTGCCATAAGAGAAACTATCACATTCTCCTTAGGCAGTCTTATCCATTACATAGTTCCAGTCTCTACAAGTGGTTTCTCAAAGCTGTATCTCCTATCTAGCCCTTGTCCCTGAGTTCACAAACCTGAACATCATTTGACATCACCTCCTCACACTGTACATTTCCACAACTGAATTTATCACCTTCATTTCCAGTCCAGCATCTCCCCACTGTTCCCTGCCTGCCTCCATAATGTAAGGAACGAGCCCCCACACCCCACCCGTGGGTACCCTGAGTTCGGTGGAGACAGGGGAATGAGAGAAAGATTAACAATGAAAGTGGGTCCAGGGGACCATCACTTGTAATGGAGACAGTGAAGTCCCCGAGCTTAGGTTCCCCACAGTATTTAGTGGTTACAGTCACTGAGCAGTCAGCAGATGGTGGGGTGAAGGTGAGGTGATGGTGGGGAGGGGGTGGTGCGATGGTGGGGCATTCTTTGGGGAACTGGAACTGGCGGGTCATTCTAAAGATTGGTAGCAGTGGCAGCTTTGTGAGTTTCTTTGAAAAGCAGAAGCATGTGGTTATTACCTATAGACTGCATTTAGGCGCAGCTGGAGGGAGTGAGTCTCACAAGGAGCCTACAAGTCTGGTTACTTTGTGATGCTACCAAAGGGATTTTAAGTCCTTGAGCATGCACTGTAACAGAGTCAGGGTCACGCTGCAGCTGGAACTTGAAGGCTTAGGGAAGTTTGCCTCCCCAGAGGCCTGACGAAGTTTGCCGCAGTATACTGTTCCCAGTACTTGAAACCATTTTTATGTGGCACTCTGTAAGCCCTTCCTCCATTGCTGGTTCCCCCAGCACATAAGTGGTATCACCAGTTTCTCAGTTGCTTAAGCCAGAACCCCAGAAGGCATCCCTAATTTCCCTTTTCTTTCCCTCCCCACTCAGTCACTAACACCTGCCATGTCTACTTCTGATATCTTTCAAATGCATGTGTTTTTCTCATTGCTCCCACTGTCGCTGTTGTAGCAGCCTTGTCACTGTTCTTTTTGTTTCTCTGGCCATCTTCCCTACCTTTCACCATGTTACAGCCAATAAAATTCTAAATGCATCTCAGGCTTCATCATTCTTCTCCCTACAACCATCCATGGCTCCTAGAAGAGTCCAGAATCTGGACACCTGTGTCCTGCTTAAACTCCACCTTGCGTTTATATTGCCTTTATAAACCTTTTCTTCTGGAGGGCTTTCCCTGTATGCTGGAACAGGTTGGTCCCCTATACCTGCCTTACCCTACACCATCTCATTATTTTTTTACCTGATAGAAACTTTAATGATGTTTTAAAAAAAAATCAAATTCTTATATAAACTTCACTCAAAACCTTCGCTTTGGGCCAGGCTCGGTAGCTCACACCACTAGTCTCAGCACTTTGGGAGCCCAAGGCAGGTGGATCACCTGAGGTCAGGAGTTCAAGACCAGCTTGACCAACATGATGAAACCCCATCTCTACTAAAAATACAAAATTAGCTGGGCGTGGTGGTGCATGCCTGTAATCCCAGCTACTTGGCTGACGCAGAAGAATTGCTTGAACCCAGGAGATGGAGGCCACAGTGAGCTGAGACTGCACTATTGCACTCCAGCCTGGGCGACAAGAATGGAACTCTAGCTCAAAAAAAAAAAAAGCAACAACAATAACACAAAACCCTTCACTTTATTCTTCAAACATGTATGTCCCAGTTCCCACCATTTCAGAGCCATAAACATCAAGCCCAGAGATGAGATCCTTAAAAACAATACCCAGGACAGATCTTCGTGTGTCTATATACATACCATATGTAGCATTATGTTATACAGTGTTACCTAAGTTACATGAAATTTTGCGTAAGATTTGTAAGCAAGTCACTTAAACTTTATGAACAAAAAGATGGGCCTGGCATGTTGGCTCATGCCCATAATCCCAGGCACGCTTTCAGAGGCGGGAGGATTGGTGTCTGGGCCATCACATGTTACTGTCATTCCTCACTTGTCTAAACAGGAATAGGGCTGAGTGGAACTAAGCAAGACCTGCATCCCATCAAAAAGCTCCTGATGATTTTTTATCTGCCCACTGTATTTCTCTGAAAGCTTTGGGGGATTTTCCAGAGGAGGAAGCCTGCTGTGGAGTTAACAACAGTGCAGGCTTAGTAACCAGCAAGCCCTGAGTCCACCCCAGCTCAGGTGTTACCTCACTTCTCTCACTGGGTTTACCTCTCTGTGAAATGGGATGAAAGCCGCCTTTTCACAGGTTTGAATAAAGGAATTGTGGAGAGAAAGCCCAGCAAAGCAGATGACCTTGCTAAAGGTCAGGGCCACTACTCAGGGAAATAAAGCTCTAGGGAGCTCCCCTTTTCAGGAGGGCAGGCTCCCAAGATCTCCCTCCTAAATGAAGTGGCCGCTGTTCACTTCATGGAAAACGAATCTTGTTACCACATCCACCATGCATGGCTAGAGAGCAGAGAGCAGGAGCATTACCGCTGAGCATTCCACTCTGTCAGATCAGCGGGGCATTAGATTCTCACAGGAGCGTGAACCCTCTTGTGCACGCACTTCGCAGACATCTAGGTTGCCTGCTCCTAATAAGAATTTAATGCCTGCAGATGTGAAGTAAAACAGTTTCGTACCAAAACCATCCCACCCCCACGAAACCGGTTCCTGGTGCCAAAAAGGCTAGGGACCGCTGGTCTAGAAGACTACAACCAGCTCTGTTGTAGCGGTCGCCAAGAGTAACCGTGTGGCAAGGGTGTGTCCAGCTTCCTCCTTGCATCTTGAAGCAAACCACCTTTGCAGTATGTGCGCGGGCTGTTAAGGGTGGGAGTTCTAAAGCCAGACTGCCGGTATCCAGAGACTGGCTTTGCTAAGGGACCTTGGACAAGTTACTTAACCTCATCTGTAAAATGGAGAAAATCCCTGTGCTTTTTAGGGTTGTCAACCTAATAAGCATTATTACTGCCCCAGATACGTCTAGGCTGTGTGGGAAAACGCGAATTTCTCCTTCAGCAAAGAGTAAAGCTAGTAAGAGTTTTCCTGGCCCTGCAGGTTTGGCCTGGCAGGAGACATGCTCCAGAGGCAGGCCCGGAGGCACTAGAGTGAGGTCGACAGGGCAGCGGATCTGAAGCCATGTATCTGGGATCCAGACATGCTGTGTGACGCCGAGCAAGCTGCTCCCGCAGATAAATTCAGCATTAACAGCCTAATACTGGAGGTGCCGACGCCGGGTAGATCACTACACCCAGCCCCGATCCACCGTTAGCTCTCCAGATTGCGGAAGCGCAAAGGATGCGCAGACGGCCCCGGCGTTCTGGGGGCGGGACCCGGGGAAGGCGCAGAGTATCGCTCTTGCGAGTCCAGTTACAAATGACGTCCCTTCTTTCCCCGCCCTGTAGGCGGGAGCATCCAATCAACGTCGAGAGCATAGGCCCCGCCCCTCCCCACCACCTATCATGGGTCCCCGCGCCGGATGTATTGTGTCTGAAGCTGCTGATTGGCTCCAGTGGGGAAGCTTGGTGGTCCGTGGTTCCGGAGCTTCCTCGGGATGTCGGTGGCCTTCGTACCCGACTGGCTGAGGGGCAAGGCAGAAGTCAATCAAGAGACTATCCAGCGGGTGAGCATCGACGCGGGCGTTGGGAAGGAGTTGGGAGTCCGAGGGGCTGCGGGGTGCGAGAAGCATCCCGTAGTGAGCGGCCTCAGCTGAGACTTGCAGTGTGTGAAGGGTGCTGACCAACCGGGGTGCGAGTGAGATGGGCACGACATCAGCACGGCGCCGGGGCAGGACAGCCCGGCATGGGGTCGGTCCCCCGCGGTCCTGACGTCTCACTGCCCTTCTTTCGCTGGCCTTTCAGCTCCTTGAGGAGAATGACCAGCTGATCCGCTGTATTGTGGAGTATCAGAACAAGGGCCGGGCGAACGAGTGCGTCCAGTAAGTGTCCCCACCTCGGTGCCCCGACCTGTGGGGGAGGGGAAGCCTGTGTGATGCGGCGCTGTCTCGAACTAGGAGCCTTGGGGGGTTGATCGCAGTTATGCGCCTCTCTCGCTTGAGGAAAGAGAGGCTCAAAGAGTTTGCTAACCTGCCCAGGGCCACACAACGAGTACACTGTGGAGCCTGGAGTCAGACGTGGCTCCTTCTTCAAAAAGAATTATTCTCACTGCAAAGCCTCGTTCACTCAGAGCTGTGCCAGCTGATGACAACAGGGATGGGGCTGGGAGCACACAGAAAACTAGGCAGGAGATCAGAGCCGTGGCCCCTTTCTCATCTTACATCCCTGCCTCATCCTTTTTTTGTTAAGTGAGGGGGTCAGACCATTTGCTAAGCTCCCTCACATTTCTAACTTCCTGTCAGTCTGTTAGTGACACACACAAAGACAAAGAATTTCCAAGTTAAGCCAAAGGTATATTCTGCATAATAATTCAGTGCACTCCATAAGCAGATACCAACATGAAAGAAAATGGAGTCTCGGTTTCTTTTCCAAATAGATCTAGTCCAGGAATTATGCCCATTTCTTTCTTTCCTTTTTGTGGCAGCATCCCCTTCTGTTGCCCAGGCTGGAGTGATCTCGGCTCAAAGCAACGTCTGTCTCCCGGCTTCAAGCAATTCTCGTGCCTCAGCCTCCCGAGTAGCTGGGACTACAGGTGCCCGCCACCACGCCCAGCTAATGTTTGTGTTTTTAGTAGAGACCCGGTTTCGCCATGTTGGCCAGACTGGTCTCAAACTCCTGACCTCAGATGATCCTCCCGCCTCGGCCTCCCAAAGTGCTGGGATTACAGGCGTGAGCCACCATGCCCAGCCTTATGTCCATTTCTTATAGAAAAATATATTATTTCATTGTTACTAAAGAAACATTGCACAATCCCTACCCCCTAGAAAAATTACCTACAGTCCCTCACTGAACAGCTCAATAGAACAGTAGAGATATTGATTTTTGGGTAAATCTTTACATCTGACTCTTGCATTTGGTAATTTGATTTTTAAAGGTTTACAGTAAACACCTTCTCCTTTTTCTTTATGAAAAATGGTTGCAAATGTTTCATTTGGTACAGTCGTTCCCAACCCAAGGGTAAAAAAGTTGTCAAAATCTCGTAGTGGGGTTTTTCACATTGCACAGACCATGCTTTCTGACCTTTATCTGATTTATCTTTCTGGGTGAAGAACTCTATGCCCTGTAAGCTTACGTTGATCATGAAAATGTTTTGTCCCTTCTTGAAGTTGTCAAACAGACATTTTATAAGTACAGTTGGCCCTCTACATCCATGGGTTCTGCATTGCATTTCAAAAATACTGGGGAACACAAAACAATAAAAAATAGCACTACAACAATAAAACACAACACAGTATAACATTATTTATATGGCATTTAAATTGTATTAGGTATTATAAGTAATCTAGAGATTTTTTAAAGTGTACGAGCCAGGTGTGGTGGCTCATGCCTGTAATCCTATGCCTTTGGGTGGTTGAGGTGGGCAGATCATCTGAGGCCAGGAGTTCGAGACCAGCCTGGCCAACATGGCCAAACCCCGTCTCTACTAAAAATACAAACATTAGCTAGGTGTGGTGGCATGTGCCTGTAATCCCAGCTACTCGGGAGGCCAATGCAGGAGAACTGCTTTAACCTCGGAGGCGGAGGTTGCCATGAGCCAAGATGATACCACCACACTCTAGCCTGGGAGACAGAACAAGAGTCCCTCTCAATCAATCAATCAATATAAAAATGAAGTATATGATAAGCGAGATGTGTGTAGGTTATATACAAATACTATGCCATTTTACATAAGGGACTTGAGCCTGAGCATCCTTGGATTTCAGTATCTGAGGGGAGTAGGGCGGTGTCCTGGAGCCGATTCCCTGTGGATACCAAGGGACAGCCATACTCCTGGTGCCAGGCACTGTTTCAGACACTGGGAAATCAATAGTAAAACAGATACCAGCTCTGCACTCATGGAGCTGACATTCTAGACTCTAGAATCTATAAGGAAATGTATAATTAGGCACATAATAATAGGTGCTTTGAATAAGGATAAAGCAGAGTAAGCTGGGGGGAGGAGTGCTATTTTATGATAAGTCTCATAAGGTGCTATTTGCATGGAGAGCTGAGGTAAGGGAGCCAGCTATGCAGTAGTAAGGCATAGTGAGATAAGTAAGGCAGAGAAAGCATCAGAAGGAAAAGCTCCATAGTAGGAGCATGCTGGATAATTTCAAGTCACAGCAAGGAGGCCACTGTGGCCAGTATTAAGTGAACAAAGGTGTAGCCATAAGAGAGGAGATCAGAGGGGAACTGGAGGCCCCAGTCATGTAGGGCCTTGTTAGGACACAAGAACGGCTCACCTTTACTCTGAATCAGATGGGAGCCTCTGGAAGGTTTTAAATAGAGATATAACATGATCTTGATTTAAATTGTACAACGCTCTTAGGCTGTTGTGTGGAGAATAAAGTAGGTGTGTGAAGGTAGATCAGGGAGACTAGGTGGCTACTGCAATTGTCCAAGCCAGAAATGAGGGTGGCTTGGCTTAGAGAGATAGCTGTGAAAGTGATCACTGAATGGTGAGAATAGGTGAGAATATGACTATATTTTCCTTAAATATGTTGAACCAGAAGGTTGACAACATGGGCTCAGTCGATCAGTGGACGAGCCATCCCACTAGAGTGGGTAAATTATTTTCCAGTTTTTTGTTCATAGTCAGTAAAAACAAGCTTCTGATTTTTGCCTGTTTTTTGCCCATAGGTACCAGCATGTGTTACACAGAAATCTCATTTATTTGGCTACCATCGCAGATGCCAGCCCAACCAGTACTTCAAAAGCAATGGAATAATCTTCCAGTTGGCTGTCGTGAGGAGCAATTAAGTATAATCCATCTCTTACAAAATAGAGACAGGATCTTTACCAACTTACCTGGTTAAAACATGAATGAAACCTCTGTGGCTCTTTCAAAAAATGTAAAAATGTGAAGAAAGCTACTAACTTGACTTTTCTCAATGTAAACTTTTTTTTCTTTTCATGATGAGCTTACCGTTCAATTTTTTTTTTTTTTTTTAATAATTAAGCGAATCCCTCAATAAGTTGAGCCCAGGTGTCCTGTTTCCTGAACCTGGAGCAAGTTTGGATAACAAAGACATCACTGGGATGTCTGAGTCTGCTTTTTACTTTCAACCTGAAGAGAAAAGTGAGTAGGGATTGGTCAGGAATTGGTGAGACTCCTGACTTGAGACCTTGCTAAATGGACATGTAACTGTGTGCTCCTTCCTACCAGTCTGTAAATGTGGTACCCCGACTGCTGTTTTCAGATTGCTTTGAAAATAAAGCTTACTTTTCTATAGAATACTGATACGGAGGTAGAGAAGTTTTCATACAGTAAGTATTCCGTTTGGTTTTCCAGAAGAGCTGTGAGGACTTAACTGTAAGGTGTGTAACAACAGCACTTGATCCCTGCCAACAAAACGAACAGCGATTCCTGATCATAACCTAACGCCATCTGATAATAGACGGTGCTTAATTTCCTTCGGTTACCAGATTATGTCTTTTCGTTGGTTTGTCTGAAACAGAATCCAAACAAAATTCACACATTGTATTTTGTGGATGTCCCTTTATGTCACTTAAGGAAGCCGGTAAGTACCTGCTTTTGCATCACGTCAGGAGTGACCTGATATTTTGTCAAGTTCCCAACAGCCTTTCACTTAAATTATGATCCACCCAGCTTTGGTCGGGTAATTCATTAGGGATTGCACAATGAGGGTTTTCCAGTGCATTGTTCTTTCTGACCTTATTGGCTGTTTTCTACTGAAAACTTACACTCTTGGAGATTTATCTGAAATATGAGGCAAAGAGATTCTTGTAAGTATATCCAAAATTGGAAGCCCAGGTCCCTGCTCCTTTTTTTGGAGTCAAGGGTTAGAACTAGGGTAACTGTAAAATATGTGTAAATAGTGAAGAGGTAACTCTTTTTGAATCCCAGCTCTATCCCTTAACCTCTGAAAGCTCTGTTTCCTCACCTGTAAAGTGAGGATAATAAAAATGGCATTTGTCTCCTGAGGTTGTGGGGTTGGGGTAATGTGGTTGAGAACTGGGCACATGTTTATCTATGTTAGTGCTGACGTGTCATCCGAGGTGAGGGCTCTGGCTCTTTTTTTTGAGACTGAATCTCGCTCTGTAGCCCAGGCTGGAGTGCAGTGGGGTCATCTCGGCTCACTGCAACCTCCACCTCCCAGGTTCAAGTGATTCTCCTGCCTCAGCCTGCCCAGTAGCTGGGACCACAGGCACGTGCCACCATACCTGGCTAATTTTTGTATTTTTAGTAGAGATGGGGTTTCATCATGTTGGTCAGGCTGGTCTCGAACGTCTGACCTCGTGATCCACCCACCTGGACCTCCCAAAGTGCTGGGATTACAGGCGTGAGGCCGCGCCCAGCCGGGAGCTTGTTTCTTTACTCCCTCACCCAGTCTGCTACCCCACAGCTTTAGCCCGTTTGTCCTCTTCCTCCTCCACTGTTTGTGGAATCGATACCATATTCTACACCAGCTGACACAAGTGGGCTGCTCATGGGCCTGATCTGCTCAGCAGATGTGTTGGGGCTGGGCAGTGTTTTAAATTTTGATTTAGTTGATAACTAAAAATAAGAGGGGCTGGGCATGGTGGCTCATGCCTGCAATCCCAACACTGTGGGAAGCCGAGGTGAGAGGATCACTTGAACCCAGGAATTGAGATCAGCCTGGGCAACATAGGGAGACTCCATCTCTAGAAAAATAATAATTTCTTTTGAAAAAGAGGATTTCCTATTAAAGTCTGGATTTCTAGTAATGCCGGACTTGCAGATCTGCAGGGTAGCATCAGTGGGGGTGGGACAGCCGCTGTCCCCTTTATGGGGCAGCTGGCATTGTTTACCTAGAGCTGGGTCAGCGGGGGTGGGACAGCAGCTTCCCCTTTATGGGGCAGCTGGCGTTGTTTACCTAGAGCTGGGCACACATAGACACTTGGATGAGGCCATCAGACTGCCTCTGGCTAGCACCTGAGCAGGGGTCATGTTTCAGTTTGGGTTTTTTCTAAAGCAGAGCCTGAGACAAGGCCTTGGGGGCAGGTAGTTTGTCTGGGAGATGATTTCAGGAAGCAGGAGTAAGGCAGGAGGGAGAGCAAGACAGGGAGGAAAAGCTACTAAAGAGAGTGTTACTGAGTCACTCCATTAAGCAACAGAGGCTCAGCTCTGTGGGATCCTCCGAGAAGCATTGAGAACGTTCCAGAACTGTCTACCTGAGAGACACTGGTTGGGAGCTAGCTCCCCTGCATAGCAAGCAGTGTCTGTAGCCGTGTGGGTTCCTAGATGGCAGAGAAGACAAGAAAGCGGAAGGGTGCCAAGGCAGACCCCCAGGTTGGCTGCTGCCCGCACAAGGTGATGTGACCTTGTAGGAAGCGTTCCTACTGGCTGCAGCACATATCGGAGGCAGGCAGGGCAGGACAGTGGGGCGCTCTCTGACAGCACCAGAGGCTCCTCTGCTGGGGAGTGGGCTCTGAGCTAGCCAGTGGGGCCTGGCAGCTAAGAGCAGCTTCCTGTGTGGGAGGGGAAGCAGCCTTGAAGACAAAGCCCAGCTCCGCTCCAGTGGAAAGGGGGACTGTGACCTGCTGTGTCCCTCCCTTTGCCTTTTGTAATGAGGTTTGAGTCTGCAGGCAGAGGACTGAATCGGCAAATCAGAAGCCTCTGAGGACAGCAAAGCGGCTTGAGCCACAGCCTGCCCTTCACTCCAGAAGGCCGCTCCCTGGGGACATCTTGGCAAAGCTGGTGCGGACCAGCTAGCCACCTGCATTCCAGCCCATCTCCAGCTGTGTGCTTCAGAGACAGCCTGAAGCTCAAGCATTTGCCTCACTCTTGAAGGACCCAGGAATCAATAGCATCTAAAAAAGAAGAAATTAAACAAACACCGAACACAAATAGAGTCTGTGACCAGACTCTGTCAACCACTCCCTACTCAGAGGACCTCCTGCTTCAAGAGTTAAGCCTCTACTCAACCTTCTGAGCCCATCTGTAACCTGTGGGGTCAAAGTGATCTCCCAACAGCCCACACAGGGTCTGAGCCTGTTCTCGGGTTTCCAAGCCTATCTCTTAGGAGTTGCAAGAGTGGTGACTTCCTCCATTATCACTCTCGTGGGGTAAGGATACAGCAGCTACAACAAAGAGATGAGATAATTTGAGATCAGGTGTGTTCCACAAAATGTTAAGCCATTTTTCCACTTCCTCATGAGGCCTCTTGACATCTCAGTTTAACCTCTGGGGACTCCTAGTAACGATGTGGCTAGCAAGGAAACGATGCTCGGTGCGACCTCCTGTACCCTTGAACCTTTACAATACACCTCCATTACTGAAGATCATCTGAGTTTATTTCTTTTCTTATCTTTTCTTTGTTTTTTTGAGCAGTAGTCTTGCTCTGTCTCCAGGATGGAGTGCAACGATGTACTCTTGGCTCACTGCAACCTCCACCTCCCAGATTCGAGTGATTCTCCTATCTTAGCCTCCTAAGCATCTGGGACTACAGGCGTATGCCACCACGCCTGGCTAATTTTTGTATTTTTGTAGAGACGGTTTCACCATGTTGGCCAGGCTGGTCTCAAACTCCTGACCTCAGGTGATCAGCCTTCCTTGGTCTCCCAAAGTGCTGGGATTACAGGTGTGAGCCACCATGCCTGGCCGGCCAGGGTATATTTCTTAAGCTGGGTACTTATTCCATTTGAATAAAGTAATTTTAAGAAGTTTATTAATCTGTCATCTGTGTTCCCAGTGGAAGTCCCACAGATTCGACTGGAATCTGGATATTCTCTTAAGTCACTAGGACCTTCTCCTTCCTTCTTAAATCCAAGGGGAGGTGGTTTTCCTTTCTGTTTGTGTGTAGGTAATTCAACAGCCACTTACTGATTGAGTACTATGTGCAGAGAACACCGCATTGAGGAAGCTGGACAATGCCCCTCGTTGGGAGGGACACAGAGAGTAAAGTGTAAATAAGGACAGCTTCACGTAGTAGTAAGTGCTTAGCAGAGCCAAACACGGTGGCCCATGCCTGCAGTGCCACCACTTTGGGAGGCTGAGCTGTATGGATTGCTTGACCCAGCAGTTTGAGACCAGCCTGTGCTAACCAGAGAGACTATCTCTACAAAGAATTTTAAAAAAAGAATTAGCAGCCGGGCGTGGTGGCTCACGCCTATGATTCCAGCACTTTGGGAGGCTGAAGCAGGTGGATCACAAGGTCCTGAGGTCGAGACTATCCTAGCTAACATGGTGAAACCCCATCTCTACTAAAAATACATAAAATTTTTGGGATAAGTCACCATGCCCAGTCAAAAAATAGTTTTTTTGAAACAGAAGTGCTTTAAAGAGAATTGTAGGGCCGGGCGCGGTGGCTCAAGCCTGTAATCCCAGCACTTTGGGAGGCCGAGGCAGGTGGATCACGAGGTCAACAGATCGAGACCATCCTGGTTAACATGGTGAAACCCCGTCTCTACTAAAAATACAAAAAAATTAGCTGGGCACGGTGGCACGTGCCTGTAATCCCAGCTACTCAGGAGGCTGAGGCAGGAGAATTGCCTGAACCCAGGAGGCGGAGGTTGCGGTGAGCCGAGATCGCACCATTGCACTCCAGCCTGGGTAACAAGAGCGAAACTCCGTCTCAAAAAAAAAAAAGAGAATTGTAACAGGATGACATGCTGAGGAGCGTCTGTGTGACACTTTAGATTACAGAGTAAGCGATGGCCTGAGGAGGGAACACTGCAGCTGAGATAGGAACGACCATCAGGGGACCCAGCCATGCAGGCAAAGGCAAGAGCTAAGCAAATATCCTTCATTCCAACTGTTTTTTAATCTCTTGAGTCCATTTATAGAGCAATGTTCACCTATGTGATCATCAATTCAATTATAACATGAGTCCTCATTTGACCAGGCCTGAGCTTGGCTCTACAGTGAGGAAAATGAGGAGGGAGGGCACGGGGCCCTACTTTCAGGGAGCTCCTAAGCCCAGCAAGATAAAAAAAAGACTCACACCCTGGCACAGACCAGGGCACCATGGAAGCCCAAGAAATGCCTGAACTATCACCCAGACATGGAGGCTGCAGGGATTCCACATAGAAATTATCAAGAGCTTCTTGTAGGTCAGAAAACGTCTACGTTTCTCCGTTCCTGAGCACTCCCTTGTTTGCAAACAAAAAATGACTTGCCAGTTGTGGAAGAAGCTATCAGCATTCTACTCTCATTTCTTGAACTTTAACTTAATTGAAGTTCATTCCTCTAACTGTGCTCCAGCTGACTCCCAGCTGTCCATATTGTATCTCTATTCCCGAGGACATTTTTCTAAAACTGGAAGTCTGCTTTGCCCAGGCATAGCAGGCCAGAAGAACCTAAGGATGATCACCCCCGGGAGCAACTCCCAAGCAGGGACTCTCAAGAGACATCCTCAGGTGGGATCATCCTGAGACGTATCTTCTGTAGGTGTTCCCAGAGTTCTCCAGCAGGATACAGCTCCAGTCAGCAGCTGCGGTAGCTGGTTAATATTACAGCTTGCACTGGTTACCACCCCTTTCCCCGCCTCACTCCCTGAATGTAGTTTCTTGAGATCACTACCTGTCTTAGTCCCTTTGCGCTGCTATAATAAAATACGGTAAGCCAAGTGGCTTATAAACAACAGAACTTTATTTCTCACAGCTCTGAAGGTTGGGGAAGTCCACGATCAGGGCCCCAGAAAATTTGGTGTCCTTGACAGACAATTTCCTGGCTGACAGCCAGTCATCTTTTCATTGTAACCTCATGTGGCAGAGACGGTGAGGGAACTCTTCTAGGTGTCTTATTTGTTGTTTTTGAGACAGAGCCTCCCTCTGTCGCCCAGGCTGGAGCACAGTGGTGTGATCCTAGCTCACTGTAACCTCAAACTCCTGGGCTGAAATGATCCTCCCCTCTTAGCCTCCCAGGTAGCTGGGACTACAGGCATATGCCACCATACCTGGCTAATTTTTTAATTTTTTTGTAGACATGAGGTCTCACTTTGCTGCCCAGGCTGGTCTTGAACTCCTGGCTTCAAGTGATCCTCGATCTTTGGCCCCCCAAAGTGCTGGGTTAAAGATGTGAACTGCCAGGCTTAGCCCCTGGGTCTTTTTTATAAGGGCACTAATCTCATTCAGATGGACTGGCTCAGCCAATATGGCTTCCATCAGCATCATGGCATTTGAAAAATGTTTACCCAAACCCAATCTGCTTGGCAAAGGCTATCTCCAGAAAAAGTATAAGAGCCAAGGATTCAAAGCAGAATTTAAGGGATGAAATCAGTAAACAAGTAGGGTCAGCATGAGATGAGTAAGGAGCCTCATTGACAGGAAGTGTTTGTTGCAGTGGTTTTTTTCATATGAATTAGATGAGATCCAAGCTCTCTCATAGAGAGGATGTCGCGGGAAACATTTGTGAAAATACAGCCATGTTTTAAAACAAGTTAGTAGCAGAGGGCCGCTAACCTAAAAGGCCAAAAGATGGGTCTAGTATTATTCACAGTTGAGGTGGCTTCTTCCCACCCCGCCTCCCACCCCCCACCCGCCGCCTGAAACGGAGTTTCGCTCTTGTTGCCCAGGCTGGAGTGCAATGGCACATTCTCGGCTCACCGCAACCTTCGCCTCCTGGGTTCAAAAGATTCTCCTGTGTCAGCCTCCCAAGTAGCTGGGACTACAGGCACGCGCCACCATGCCCGGCTAATTTTTTTTGTATTTAGTAGAGACAGGGTTTCACCGTGTTGACCAGGATGGTGTCGATCTCTTAACCTCGTGATCCACCTGCCTTGGCCTCCCAAAGTGCTGGGATTACAGGCATGAGCCACCGCACCTGGACAAGGTGGCTTCTTAAATTACCGCCACTGCCTCCGTAGCCATTTCTGTACTGCTACACTTCCATGCCACCACACCTCCATGCCTTTCCCCTGGTTACTGGCTCTACCCCAAGCTGATCAATCGTAATATCTACCCATTGCCATGGCCACTGAGGCTGATCTATCCAGGCACGTGAACCTTATCAAGCCAATCAGAATCTTTCCCCAGAATTTTTCTCACTGGTTCTGGCAGGAAAAACACTTTCTCTTCAGACTGCCAGGCCATAAAAGTGCATGATTAGCTGTAATCCCAGCACTTTGGGAGGCCGAGGCGGGTGGATCACGAGGTCAAGAGATCAAGACCATCCTGGTCCACATGGTGAAACCCCGTCTCTACTAAAAATACAAAAAATTAGCTGGGCATGGTGGCGCGTGCCTGAAATCCCAGCTACTCGGGAGGCTGAGGCAGGAGAATTGCCTGAACCCAGGAGGCGGAGGTTGCGGTGAGCCGAGATCGTGCCATTGCACTCCAGCCTGGGTAACAAGAGCGAAACTCCGTCTCAAGAAAAAGAAAAAAAAAAAAAAAGTGCATGACCGGAAGCTGCTATGGCCATATCCCATTGCTCCCTACAGAGAAAGTCCACCTGATCTTGAGTAATACCACGAGGATGTCATTTTGTTAAAATATAAATTTTGTGTCTTGGGTTAACTGTGGGGTGAGAAACCTCCTCCTCACTTGCAATCCCAGCTATCTGCATACAGCCTGGTGTTGTGGTCTAGCTGTTGAGGAGCGGCAGAGGTGGGTAAATTTTTCTGTACCTCGTGAAATATTATACTCCTTATTTTCCACAAAAAAGAAATCTAGGATTTCAAAAAATATATTCAAATTGTGTGTGTGTGTGTGTGTGTGTGTGTGTGTGTGTATTTTTTCAACCAAATTCTGATAACTGTCTCTGTGTTGTGGGTGCCCAAGGTCACCCTCAGGTTTGATGGTTTACTGGGAGACTCACATAACTCAGTATATGATTTACTACAAGAAGAAGATGTAAAGTAAAACCAGCAAGGAAAAGGCACATGGGATACAGCCCAGAGGGAATCAGATGCTTCGAGGAGTCCTCTCCCAGCAGGACATGGCTCACTGACTAATTGTGACAACACGTGTCAAATGTCTACCAGGGAAGTTCATTAGAGACTTAGTACCAAGGTTTTACTAGTGGCTGGTCACATCTGCTGCTTAGCACAAACCAAAATTCTGGACTCATAGAAAGTAGGTGTTCGGCATAAATCATATTGTTTGTACAAATAGTTTAGGCATAGGGAGCCACTCGTATAAATTAGAGAAAGTTATGTGCATGTAGGGAATTATTTTCCATTCAAGTTCCTTGATTCCAGTCAAGGGCCAACCTGTAATCAGACCTCTCTAAAGATATCAGTCTTGGGCTAAGCATATTAATAGGTCTTTTCTACATAATTTCCTATTTAAGATCTAGGATATTTTTTAATTTTTAAAATGGCACAAACAAATAAAGTAGTATTATATATGTATCTTCTCATTGTACTCCTTTTCTCTTCCTGCATTCATCTCTTTTCTTCCTCCCGCAAGTTGTAAAAATGTAAAAGTTATTTGAAAGGTAGGGTTGGAACAGGGATCCCTGCTTGAGGCTGAATTGTGTATTGCAGAGGATATATTGAAGGGTGCACTGGGAACTGAGAGGCAATATGCTGGCAACTGATATACCCTACCTATATCGGGATAATCATAAACATTTTCTTAATATGCTGATCTATGTATTATAGGAATAAATGTTCTGCCATTGAACCATCTTTGCATTCCTGAGTTAAAGCCAATTAGGTCATGAACATTTTGCAGTTTAAACACTGCTAAACTCCATTTTCTAATATTTTATTTGAATTTTAAATCCATGTATATAATGAGATTGGTCTCTTTCCTTTTTTGTAATAACAGTGTGTTTAGAACTATATCTTTATTAGACAAAGTCATAAGCCAAAAGTTTCCAACTTCCTGTACATGTTGAGAACTTTAAATAAAGATCATTGGATATAAAATATGGCCCACATGGCTCAAAATTAACTCTGTGACATAATATTATTCTAAAGTCATACTTATTTTGAAAGCCTAAAGATTTTTTAATGGCAATAAAAATACCACCAAGCTAGACATTTTAATTGTTGAGATATACAAATAAAATTACTACAGCAGCCTACACATTCTATGATTTCTAAACACTAAAACATCATTGGTTTGGGGGAAGATGCTCTTGTCCTTCACAGTTCATTAAAAGTTCAGATGCTTTTTGTGAAAGCCCAGCTTTTCTTCTACCTGCTAAACCATCTTTTCAGAAGTCTTGCCGGAAGTTTTCTTTGTTTGCCTCTCCATGTTGCTGCTTAATTCGATAGATTTAATTTTCTAGCTGAACAATCATTTATTCAATCTCATAATCTTACTGACCAGGGATACCCAATTTGACTCCATTTCTCTCAATTTAGATCCAGCTGTGAGTTGCATGTTCTTTCTCTGCCAGTTTAAATCTTGAGTATATTTTCTTTTTTTTTTTAATTGCATTTTAGGTTTTGGGGTACATGTGCAGAACATGCAAGATAGTTGCATAGGTACACACATGGCAGTGTGTTTTGCTGCCTTCCTCCCCTTCACCCATATTTGGCATTTCTCCCCAGGCTATCCCTCCCCAGCTCCCCCGCCCCGCTGTCCCTCCCCTATTCCCAATAGACCCCAGTGTGTAGTACTCCCTTCCCTGTGTCCATGTGTTCTCATTGTTCATCACCCGCCTATGAGTGAGAATATGTGGTATTTCATTTTCTGTTCTTGTCAGTTTGCTGAGAATGATGTTCTCCAGGTTCATCCATATCCCTGCAAAGGACACGAACTCATCATTTTTGATTGCTGCATAATATTCCATGGTGTATATGTGCCACATTTTCCCTGTCTACTCTATCATCGATGGGCATTTGGGTTGGTTCCAGGTCTTTACTATTGTAAACAGTGCTGCAATGAACATTCATGTGCATGTGTCCTTATAGTAGAACGATTTATAGTCCTTTGGAAATATACGCAGTAATGGGATTGCTGGGTCAAATGGAATTTCTATTTCTAAGGCCTTGAGGAATTGCCACACTGTCTTCCACAATGGTTGAACTAATTTACACTCCCACCAGCAGCGTAAAAGTGTTCCTATTTCTCCACATCCTCTCCAGCATCTGTTGTCTCCAGATTTTTTAATGATAGCCATCCTAACTGGTGTGAGATGGTATCTCAATATGGTTTTGATTTGCATTTCTCTAATGACCAGTGATGATGAGCATTTTTTCATATGTTTGTTGGCCTCATGTATGTCTTCTTTTGTAAAGTGTCTGTTCATATCCTTTGCCCATTTTTGGATGGGCTTGTTTGTTTTTTTTTTCCTGTAAATTTGTTTGAGTTCTTTGTAAATTCTGGATATCAGCCCTTTGTCAGATGGGTAAACTGCAAAATTTTTTTCCCATTCTGTTGGTTGCCGATTCACTCTAGTGACTGTTTCTTTTGCCCTGCAGAAGCTGTGGAGTTTGATTAGGTCCCATTTGTCTATTTTGGCTTTTGTTGCCAATGCTTTTGGTGTTTTGTTCATGAAGTCCTTGCCTACTCCTATGTCCTGAATGGTTTTGCCTAGATTTTCTTCTAGGGTTTTTATGTTTTCTTAACTTCTGAAGTTTGTTCTGTAGTTGTTCAATTACATGAACTGAATTTTCATTGCACACTTTCCAGGCATTACTTCTTGGAATAATGTCACATTAATCTGTGTCATTAGTTCTAGATTCTCAATTCTAACTGCTTGATGCTCTAACTGGGCCATAAAATTGTTTACACATTCTTACCATGCAGTAATGTCATTTTTTTTTTAACCAGAGGAAGGGGCTGTAAGCTCATATCGTTTCATACTGAGCAATTCAACTGATTGTCAAGCAGCCAGTCTTTCAAATTCATTTCTCATTATGTCAGTTTCAAAGGAAGAATAATCCCAGCTGTCAGGTAGCTCAGGTAGTTCTTAGCAGGTCAGTATCTGCAAGTTTCCTCCTCCGCCAGTGCTGCAGCCACTTCCTGCACACCAGTGGCTTCATAACCTTCATCAAAATAAGGCAGCACATCCAGCACAAGCTCTGCAGCCACCGAACCCACGACTGCCATTCTGGGACCTCAGGTTTGCCCGTGTTTTCTGCATCTGTGTAAACTCGATTCTCTGGCCTCTTTCTTGTACTGTCTTGATATTCACAAAGTAGGTTAGATAACCTCTGCTTTTTAGTTTTCCAAAACATTTGAGAAAGGGATTATTGTTCCTTTAGGGTCTGAAAAATTTGCCTACAAAACAATCTGGGGCCGGGCACGGTGGCTCACGCCTATAATCCCAGCACTTTGGGAGGCCGAGGCAGGTGGATCACGAGGTCAAGAGATCGAGACCATCCTGGTCAACATGGTGAAACCCCGTCTCTACTAAAAATACAAAAATTAGCTGGGCATGGTGGCACACACCTGTAGTCCCAGCTACTCGGGAGGCTGAGGCAGGAGAATTGCTTGAACCCAGGAGGCGGAGGTTGCGGTGAGCCGAGATTGAGCCATTGCACTCCAGCCTGGGTAAGAAGAGCGAAACTACATCTCAAAAAAAAAAAAAAAAATCTGGAATTTGTGTCTTGTGGAAAGGAAGACCATGTTTGTTCTCAATAGTTTCATTATGAAAAATGTCAAAGATATATAAAAGTAGAGAACATAGCTCAATAAATCCCATCTATCATTTAGAGGCAACAATTAACAAGATTTTTGCCCATTTCACTCAATATCCATTTTAAAATTTATTTTCTGGCTAAGCGTGGTGGCTCAGGCCTGTAATCCCAGCATTTTGGGAGGCCAAGGCAGGAAGATGTCTTGAACCCAGGAGTTTGAGATCAGCCTCGGCAACATGGCAAGACGCCCATCTCCACAACACATTTAAGAATTTAGTGGGGCACGCTGGCTTGTGCTTGTGGTCCAAGCTACTGGGGAGGCTGAGGTGGGAGGATTACTTGAGCCCGGAAGGTCAAGCCTGTAGTGAGCCATGTTTGTGCCACTGCACTTCAACCTAGCAGACAGAGGAAGACCCAGTCTCCAAAAAAAAAAAAAAAAGAAAAAGAAAAAAGAAATGTATTTTCTTCATTTTTGTTTTACAGAGTATTTTAAAGCAAATCCCAGATGTCATGTGTTTTCATTCCTACTTACATCAGTATGCATCCTCTAAAAAGCTAAGGATGAGAAGACAAAGACATTTTTTCTTTTTTAGAGAGAGGGTCTAAATCTGTTATCCAGGCTGGTGTGCAATGGCACAATTACAGCTCACTGCGGGCTTCAGCTCTTGGCTTAAGCAATTCTCTCATTTCAGCCTCCCCAGAAGCTGAGACTACAGGTGTGTGTCACCATGCCCAGCTACTGTTTAAACTTTTTGTAGAGACAGGGCCTCATGACATCGCCAGGGCTGGTCTCTAACTCCTGGGCTCAAGTGATCCTCTGCCTTGGCCTCCCAAATTGCTGGGATTACTGGTGTGAGCCACCACACCACATATTCTTACATAATCAAAATTTCATGATCACATCTAACAAAATTAAATATATTTCCTTGGTATCATGTAACATCTAGGCCATGATCAAGTTTCCCATTTGTCTCAAAATGTCTTCCACAGTTGTCTGGAGAGTCGGGATTACTAATTCAATGTCTTCCACGTTTATTGGTTTATTCAAGACTTCTATTTCTTTTGAGTCAATTTCGATCATTTCTATTTTCTAGAAAATTATTTTGTTTGTTTCCCCGCTAGGATTCCTGATTGTTCTCCAGAGTCCTATCCCCTAAGTTGGCGTAATCACACTCTAAAAGGCTAAATACCCAGAATCTTTGCCTGAAAATTCCTACTACCAATGGTTCTTCTTCATGGTAACTCATGGACAAATTAAGCCTGAGTCTGTAAACTCTTTGGATACCAACTTTCTACCACTCTCAGAAGACAGGGAGGAGGTGTCAGTCCTTTTGGCTGATACTAGGCCTAGGCCTGCCTTGTCCCAGTAGTTTCTTCACCTTCACCAAAGATCAAATCGCATACTTTATCTTCAAATCATCTAAAGTATAATTTCAAAATCACAGGACAGAATAAAATAATCTTTGAGAGAGGGAGGACCTTAGAAAAGAGGTATGTTATCTCATTTATTTTACAGATGAAGAAAGTAAACTTCAGAGAGGTCAAAGTGATTTGTCTCAGGTCACATAACCAGTGGCGCAAAGAAGAGAATCACTGAAGTGTCAAGATAAGAACAACTTCCAGGAGGTCTAAAAAGTTCTTTAAGCACATCCCAAGTTAAGTATTTCATTCCTGAGCTCTAGAACCTGTTTATATTGAAGCCTGCTGCCCCAAACACAGTAATCACAGAGCGGGGCAATGCTCTCCATCTTTTCCTGTTTATATTGAAGCCTGCTGCCCCAAACACAGTAATCACAGAGCGGGGCAATGCTCTCCATCTTTTCCTGTTTATATTGAAGACTGCTGCCCCAAACACAGTAATCACAGAGCAGGGCAATGGTCTCCATCTTTTCCTTTCATGAATCTATTATGAAAGTTAGCTTGATGAAACCACTTCGTCTCCAGAAAGACACGTACATTTCATACTGTTCAAATCTGTAACCGTCAGCAAAATCAGATCCAGGACCACCTGTTTCTCAATCCAGCCTAGAGACTGCTCCTCTAATAGACACACTGGACTCGCAGGGAGGTAGAATGGGCAAGCTCTGACAAAGGACAGCACTTCTCTGATGGTGTGGAAGTACCAAAGGTTTGACTGCACTTTAAAAAGGTGGTAACAGGTGGCCAGGCACGGTGGCTCATGCCTGTCATCCCAGCACTTTGGGAGGCTGACATGGGGAGATCACAAGGTCATGAGTTCAAGACTAGTGTGGCCAACAGGGTGAAACCCCATCTCTACTAAAACTACAGAAAAATCAGCCAGATGTGGTGACACACACCTGTAGTCCCAGCTACTCTGGAGGCTGAGGTAGGAGAATTGCTTGAATCCGGGAGGCAGAGGTTATAGTGAGCCAAGATTGTGCCACTGCACTGCAGCCTAGGCGACAGAGTGAGACTCCATCTCCCCTCCCAACCCCAAAGTGACATAGGTGCAGAAGAGAAGTTGGAAATGATCTAAGTCAAGCTTGTTTTTTTTGTGTGTGATATTTTTAAAGCTCATTAGCTATCACTTGTGTAGGATATTTTATATGTGGCTGAAGACAAGTCTTCCAATGTGGTCCAGGGAAACCAAAAGATTGGACACCCAATCTAGGTGAGCCCGATTTCCAAATTTACTATAAAACTACAGTGTGCCACTTCACATCCATTAGGATGGCAATAAACAAAACCAGAAAATAACAAGTGTTGGTGAGGATGCAGGAAAGTTAGAACCCTTGTGTGTGGCTGATGGAAGTGTAAAATAGTGCAGCTATGGAAACAGTATGGTAGTTCCTGGAAAAATTGTAAATGGAATTAACTTATGATCCAGTGATTCCATTTCTGGGCATATACCCAAAATAATTGAAAGCAGGTTTCAAAGAGTATTTGTACACCCAAGTTCATAATAGCACTATTCATAACAGCCAAAAGGTAGAAGCAATCTAACTATCCACTAACATATGAGTGGATAGACAAAATATGATATATACATACAATGGAATATTATCCAGTCTTAAAAAAGGAAACTCTGGCATGCTACGACATGGATGAAATGGAAGCCATGCTAAGTGAAATCACCCAGTTACAAAAGAGCAACTTCTTTTTTTTGACATGGAGTTTGGCTCTTGTCGCTTAGGCTAGAATGCAGTGGTGCGATCTTGGCTCACTGCAATCTCCACCTCCCAGGTTCCAGTGATTCTCTTGCCTCAGCCTCCTGAGAAGCTGGCATTACAGGTGCCTGCCACCACGCCCAGCTAATTTTCCGTAGTCTTAGCAGAGATGGGGTTTCATCACGATGGCTACGTTGGTCTTGGAACTCCTGACCTCAGGTGACACATGCGTCTCAGCCTCCCAAAGTGCAGGGATTACAGGCGTGAGCCACCGCGCCCCTCCTAAAATAACAAATATTGTATGAGTCTACTCATGTGAGTAGACACATTTACAGAGGCAGAAAGTCTAAGGGTGGTCTCCAGGAACTTGGAATTGGGGGAAATGGGGAGTTGCTGTTTGATGGATACAAAGTTTCAGTTCTACAAGACGAAAAATGTTGCGCAGGTGGATGGTGGTGAGGGTCGCACAACAATGTGAATATAGTTAATGCCAGTGAGCTGTACACTTAAAAACAGTTAAAATCATAACTTGCACAAAATGTACATTTTATAGTTAAAAAAACCTTAAAAAACAGTGTGGTACTGATACACAGATCATTGGGACAAAAATCCAGAAACAGACTCACACATATACGGTCACAAGACGAAGGCAATTCAACGGATGAGTTTTCGACAAATGGTAATGGAACGACTGTGTATTCTTATAGGAAAATGTGACACTTACCAACCAGACAACATAAGCAAAAATCAATGCTATTAGACAATAGGCTTACACTTAAAAGACTATATAAGACATGTATAGAACACAGAAGACCTTCACGAACTTGAGGTAGGCAGCGATTTCCTAGCACAGAAAAAGCGCAAACCATAAATGATAAAACTGACCAACTTGCCGGGCGCGGTAGCTCACGCCTGATCCCAGCACTTTGGGAGTCCGAGGCGGGCAGATCACCTTAGGTCGGGAGTTCAAGACCAGCCTAACCAACATGGGGAAACCCCGTCTTTCTAAATATAAAATTAGCCAGGTGTGGTGGCGCACGCCTGTAATCCCAGCTACTTGGGAGGCTGAGGCAGCAGAATTGCTTGAACCCAGGAGGCATTGGTTGCAGTGAGCCAAGACTGCGCCATTGCGCTCCAGCCTGGGCAACAAGAGCGAAACTCTGTCTCAAAACAACAACAACAACTGACCAACTGACTTCACCAGAATTAACAACTTCTTTTACCAAAAACATGGTCATAGCAATGAAAAGACATGGCCCAGATTGAAAGACTTCGCAATAATTTATGTAACAAAAGATTTGTATTCAGAACATACATGCATCTATCTAACAAAACATGTGCGTTCACAACCGTTAAACTCGAAAGACCGGCTTTAAAAATAGGCCGAAGACTGGAACTGAAACTTCACGAAAGATGCAGAATGGGGCCGGGCGCGGTGGCTCATGCCTGTAAACCCTAGCACTTTGGTAGGCCGAGGTGGGTGGATCACCTAAAGTCAGGAGTTCAAGACCAGCCTGGCCATCATGGTGAAACCCCATCCTAGAAAAAAAAAAACAAAAACGATGCAGAATGGCCAGTGACGGTGGCGCCAAAGGGGGAAGGAACGCATTCCTCAGCCTAAAAGGCCTAACAGTAGGACACGGCCGTAACCGCCCCGGGCCAAAAAGAGCACAGAACACGCCGCCTCCGCTAACGAAAACTAAAGCCCCAATTCACTGAGGTCCTTCCCAGCGCTGGAAAACGGAATTCTCGCGGTATCGAAAGATGCGCGGACGCTCGCAGCCACACAGGACGAGATGGAGGGCGCAGGCGCACTCACGGCTCTCGGATTGGGCGACTGACTGCAAAGGGCGGGGCAAACAGGACGCGCGCAGGTGTGGGAGCGCCGGCTCGAATCTCCGCGGGAGCTCAGCAGACACGCCCCCGTGCGCGCACCCCCGCCGCCCCACCTTCGGGTGACCACCCCCGTCTAGACTGTACTCTCGCGGTATTTGTGCCGACTCTCGCGGGGTTTAGCGTGGCACTGGGAGGCCGGGCGCAGGAGCTGACGTTCCGTTAGTGGCGTTGGGGTCTGGCTGCGGTGGCGGTGCTTTCTCCTCTGCCCACGGGGACCCGCTCCGGCTGGACGCCAGCCAGGTGAAGAGCTCGCCCGCATGCGTGCGCGCTGCGTGGGAGCCGCGAGGCCCGGGGCGGGAGGGCGCCGCGTCTTGGCCTCCTGCGCTGTCGCCAAGGCCGGCGTGAGGCACCGTGGCGCGGACTCGGTCCCGGCCCCGCCTCGCCCCTGCCCTGACCGCTTTCCTCCCCCTCTCTCCCAGCTCTTGCCGCCACCTCGGTCGCGATGGGGGCTCAGGACCGGCCGCAGTGCCACTTCGACATCGAGATCAACCGGGAGCCGGGTGAGCTGGAGCCTGGGGAGCGCCGTGGGCCGCGGCCTGCCTCGGCGCTGGGGAGGGTCCGCCCTCAGCTGCCTCCCGGCCCTGCGGGCGCGGGTCGGAGGTGCAGTCCGCTTTCCGTCTCTCCGGACGGAAAACAGCGGGAGCGGACGGTGGCCTGGGCGCGCCCCCAGCTCTCAGCCCGGCCTTGTCCTCCCGAACCCCACACGCCCCCCGCGTCTGCAGACCGAGTGCTCGCGCCAGCCTGGCGCCGGGAGAAGGAGGTGCGGTTCTTTGAGCGCTTTCTCTCCCAGGGTGTCCGTGGGGGAACGCTCCCGATCCGGTTTCCGGTGTCTTCCTTCGTGCTGTGGAGTTCCAACTAGTGGGAAATAGTGTGTGTCCCAATCACGATATGTCACTAAGATGTTATCGCTGCCTCCGTTTGCCCTTGGTCTGTAGCTGCAATTTCGTCTTCCTGGGAACGTCTTTTGTGATAAACCAGAGCGTTCTGTACCAGCAGAAGGGCAGCATGCCTACGTTTGGCACTAATGTTTTGTCTTCCAGCCATTTGTCAGTGCGTTGTTTTGAAAATAAAGCATAGCTGTTTCATTCTAAGTAGCAGAGCGCGCAGGGTTTCAAACTGCTTTCTTAGCTTTTTTGGTATCTGTGACGAAAGTTTTAATTGGAGGCACGTACGTATTGACTGTCTTTGTGCAACATCTTGTTCCGCAGATTCTTATGAGAATCTCTACTGTTGCAGGCTCTGGAGATAGAGCAGTGCGTAAAACAAAGGCCTCCCTCTTACAGTTTATATTCTACTGGGGGGAAGAGAGAGCCGACCTGGGAAAAAGTAGCAGGGACTTTTAGCTGGGCTGCTATTTCAGTAAGTTGGTCAAACAAGGCCATTTTGAGAAGACGACGTTTACGCAGGTTTCTGAAGGAGGCCAAGTGAGGCGTGTTTAAGAAGAGAGTTCGTGTAGAGGTAAATAGTATAGCCCTGAGAAGTAGCGTGGTACAGTCGTGCGCCCAGTGGCACTTCTGTCTCTAACAGTGGTCTTATATATTAAATACCTTATTTTTTCTGTCACTGTTTAATGTTTAGGTATGTTTAGATACACAAATACTTACATTGTGTTAAAGCTGCCTACCGTATTCAGTGTAGTAGCGTCCTGTACAGGTCTGTAGCCTGGGTGTGTAGTAGGCCGGACCGTCTAGGGTTAAGTACACTCGGCGATGTTCACGCAGTGGCGAAATTGCCGAATTACACGTTTCGCAGAATGCGTCCTGGTTATTAAACAGCAGAGGACTGCACTTGCATGTTTGAGGGACAGTAAGGTGCCCAGTGCGGCTGGAGTAGAAGAGGGAAGAGAATACTGACTCAGGTAGGAAGACATTAAAGGGTTTTGAGCAAAGGAATGAGATAATGCTAGAAATTTGGTTGTCTTCTCTCTCTTTAATGTTTTAGCCTTGATTTATTTTTTTAAGTGTCACTAGAAAGCCCTGATGGACCTTAATCCTTGTTCTGTAGTGAATCCATGCTTTAGATAACAGGGTTTTTTTTGTTTGTTTGTTTGGTTTTTTTGGAATTAAAAATGGGCCAGCTTGGTGGCTCAGACCTGTAATCCCAGCACTTTGGAAGGCAGAGGCGGATGGATCATTTTTAGCTCAGAAGTTCGAGACCAGCCTGGCCAACATTGGTGAAACCCTTTCTCTACTAAAAATACAAAACTTAGCTGGGTGTGGCGGCTCTCTTAGTTTTTGCCTATAGTCCCAGCTACTTGAGGGGCTGAGGCTGGAGGATTGCTTGAGCCTGGGAAGCAGAGGTTGCAGTGAGCAGAAATCACATCACTGCATGTCAGCCTGGGTGATGGAGCCAGACCCTGTCTCAAAAAAACAAAAAAGAAAAAGGAATAGAGTGCTGAAAAACAGAAGTATGACCAAGCATGGTAGTTCATACCTGTAGTCGCAGTACTTAGGGAGGCCCAAGCAGGAGGATTGCTTGAAGCCAGGAGTTTGAGACCAGCCTGGGCAACATAGCAAGACCTTGTCTCTACACACAGAAAGATGTTTTTTCATTAGCCAGGCATGGTGGTGTTCACCTGTACTTGGGAAGGTGAGGTGGGAGGATGGCTTGAAGCCAGGAGTTTGAGACCAGCCTGGGCAACATAGCAAGACCTTGTCTCTACCCACAGAAAAATGTTTTTTAATTAGCCAGGCATGGTGGTGTTCATCTGTACTTGGGAGGGTGAGGTGGGAGGATGGCTTGCGCTCATGGGTTTAAGGTGCCGTTGTGAGCTATGATTGCACCACTGCACTCCAGTTTGATCAACAGAGCAAGATGCTGTTTCTAAAAAAGATTTTTTTGTAATTTTAAAAACTTAATAAAAGTACAAGTAAAAAGTTGTGTAGTCATGTTAAGTACTCCTTTCCTAGTAAAAGTTAAGATCCTAGATTTGCACATAACCTGTTGTGAAAAGTCTCCAGAATATGTTTGGCATATGTTCAGCGAACCTCAGTCCTTAACATCTAAGGTAATTCATTCTGATAGATGTGTGTAGATGTGATTAGCACTCTTGAAAATGACAAATCATAAAACAAGGAATGCAATGCTTACATTGTTCTAGGTTTAATCATTTGATAATTGGCAATTTCATATGGTTCAGTCTCATAAAATACTAGCACTTTTTGTGTATATTAACTAAATAGTGGATTTTACACAACTTTTTTTTTTTTTTGAGATGGAGTCTCACTTTTTCGCCCAGGCTGGAGTGCAGTGGTGCAATCTTGGCTCGCTAAAGCCTCAACCTCCGCCTTCCAGGTTCAAGCGATTTTTCTACCTCAACCTCCCCAGTAGCTGGGATTACAGGCATGTGCCACCACGCTCAACTAATTTTTGTGTTTTTAGTAAAGATGGGTTTCACCATGTTGGCCAGGCTGGTCTTGAACTCCTGACCTCAAGTGATCTGCCCTCCTTGGCCTCCCGAAGTGCTGGGATTACAGTCGTGAGCCACTGTACCCAGCTGATTTTACACAGCTTTCAAGGGTCACTTCACTTGTATAAAGTGTGCTGTTCTGTAGGATTTAACCATTAGTACCTATGTCAGGATGCACTTACTCAAGTAATACTCTTGACTACTTGTATCGGTAGTAATTTAGTTGATGTTACAAAACAGCATCTCTGATTTACTTCGATAAGTAAAGATCATTTTAAGAATGGCCACACTGTCCACATTAATGAGACTTGAAGTATTGATAAAAATTCAGTGGAATACAGCACATTATGTCTTTTGCATTACTATCCATAGAAATATGCCCATTTTACAGCAGACAAGTTATTATAAAGCCACTGAATGAATGCAGGTATATCTTTTAAAAGACTTTAAATTGTATTTGAGTTTTTATCTGAATCTAATAAGATGGTTTTTGGAATAATTCCAGGACAGTTTTTTTATAATTTTCTTTTCAGTCATGTAAGATTTTATTTATTAGATGTAAGAATATTTACATTGTCTGTTTTGTTTTTTGTCTATTTCTTCTTAAGTTTTGGTAGTTTGTGGTGTTTTGTTTTGTTTTGTTTTGTTTTGTTTGAGACAGAGTCTCACTCTGTCACCCAGGCTAGAGTGCAGTGGAACAATCTCTGCCCACTGCAGTCTCTGCCTCCTGGGTTCAAGTGATTCTCATGCCTCAGCCTCCCTAGTTAGCGGGATTATAGGCACCCACCATTACGCTTCGTGAATTTTTGTATTTTTAGTAGAGATAGGGTTTCTCCACGTTGGCTAGGCTGGTCTTGAATCCCTGAACTCAGGTGATCCACTTGCTTTGGCCTCCCAAAGTGCTAGAATTACAGGCATGAGCCACCATGTCCAACCTGTGGCTTTTATTAATAAGATACTGGTGCGTTTCATCTAAGTTGTCAAGTTTATCTGCTTAGAGTTGTTTGCCATAGCCTCTTATTTTAATATCTGTGGGGTCTGTAGTGATGGCTCTTTTCAGTCCTGATATTGATAATCTGTGCCTTTTGTCTTTTTCCTTTTTCAGTCTGACTAGAGGTTTATCCGCTTTATATTTTCAAAGAACCAGATTTTGGTCTGATTGAATTTTGTTTCTGATTTTCTGTTTTCAATTTCATTGATTTCTTTGTTTCTTTCTAATGCTTGCTTCAGTTTTTATTTTGTTCTTTTTCTAGTTTCTTACTGGTGAAGCATATATTGTTTAATTTTATACCTTTTTTGGTTGTTGAGGTGGAGTCTCAAATGACTTCTAATTTAATTCCATTATGGCTAGAGAACACACATTATTTCAGTTCTTCGTGCACTTGAAAAGAATACACATTCTGATTTTTTTGTGTAGTGTTCTATAAATGTCAGTTAAATCCAGTTGGCTATGAGTGTTGCTCAGTTTTTTTTTAATATCTTTGCTGATTTTCTACTTGTTTTACTGATTACCAAGAGAGGAATATTGAAGTTTTTAACTATAATTGTGGGTTTATCTATTTCTCTCCTTTTTTTTTTTTTTTTTTTTGAGACTGAGTCTTGCTCTGTTGCTCAGGCTGGAGTACAGTGGTGTGATCTCAGCTCTCTGCAACCTCCACCTCCCAGGTTCAGGTGATTCTCCTGCCTCAGACTCCTGAGTAGCTGGAATTACAGGCATGTGCCACCACGCTTGGCTAATTTTTGTGTTTTTAGTAAAGACAGGGTTTCACCTTGTTGGCCAGGCTGGTCTCAAACTCCTGATCTCGTGATCCACCTGCCTCGGTCTCCCAAAGTGCTGGGATTACAGGCATGAGCCACTATGCCAGCCTAAATTGATTTCTTGTAAATAGCAAATAGATGAGTCTTGTCCCACTTTGACAATGTCTTTTAGTCAGTATGTTTAATTATATTCATTTGATATAATTATTTTTATGTTTGGATTTGCTTTACTGCTTAAGATTCATAAAAACAGACTTGAAAATGTGTTTTTAGTAAACATCATAAAGTGTTTGGAAGTGATACCAAGAAATTAGTCCTAAGAGGTTATAAAGGGGTCAGGCAAATGTTTGAGTACTACTTATGTCCTTGGTCAAGCCATTGAACCTCTGTGAAATGGAAGTACTATACAGTTTTGTTCTTAATTTGGTTCCAAAGCTAGCAGGACAGGAAAATTTGCTTATATTCAAAATTAAAGTAAATTTTAGACTCACATTCAAAATAGCTTATACTTTGAGAGAGGCATGTGGGATTTGATTTTTACTGAAGGAAAAGGAGAACTGCTTCTCCCATCTCAAGGTCACCCTGGGTCATAAGCTCATAGAGTGACTAGATGCAGTGGCCTGAAATTTAAATGAGTTGCACCATATATGCTCATAGGTTAATAATAGGACTCCAGTGTAATAGTGCCTACATAATAAGATTGTTGAGAAGAGAAATTAAATAATGCCATCACCTGTCTTATAGATTGTGTTTTTGTAACATGAACTAATAGGGTGGATTAATTAAGGAGCAGAGTTTTAATGTGGCACACTACTGTTTGGTATAACAATCAGATAAGCAGGTGGGGCAGAGTGGCGTGGGAGAGAAGAGCAGTTGGATAGCACTGCTGCTCTGAGTCATTCTCGTTTGTCCTAGCTGATGTGAAGGCCCCTATGCTAATGACAGTGCTGGGAATGGAGGGAGAAGTGAGGTATGCTCAGTTGTAGGGTTTCCTCAACGATGTTTAGGTTTTATAACATCCTCTTAGAGCTAAAATTTGTTATTGATACTCCTAAAGAAAAAAATATTTTTACTGCAACTGGAAACTCCCTTGTCCTCCCACTTCCTATTTTCCTAGGGAAACAGTTGTTTTATATACGATTTTTGATGATGCAATGTTTTGCAAAATTCTGTCACTGCTCTTGCAGAGCAGTTTGTATTTGTAAAGTATATATAGCACAGTATCTGACTTTTTAAAAAAAGTTGCTTTAAGTATTGCATGTGCAGGAGTGCGGACACTAAGTCAAGTAAGGGGCTTTCACATTTAGGTATTGTGCAGACAGACCTTTGATTTTGGTCCCTCTTGTTCCCAGCGACTGTTTCTTAAAGTCCGGGAGTCTTCTTACTACTATAGAGTGAAATCCTGAATTCCTTCTTTCACTCCTTAACTGTAGGTATACTTGCGCAAAGAATTGGAGCCTGATTCTTAATTCGGCGATGTTTATTAAACACCAGTTAAACTTTATGTATCACTTTTTAAACATTTTTAATATTTTGTCTTTATTTTTATTTTAAATTTTAATTTTTTCTTGACTGGGCACAGTGGCTCACGCCTGTAATTTCAGCACTTTGGGAGGCCAAGGCAGGAGGATTGCTTGAGCCCAGGAGTTAGAAATCAAACAGCCTGAGCAACATAGCAACACACTATCCCTAAAAACAATGTTTCTTTTCCCTTTTCTTTGGAGACAGGGTATCACTGTGTTGCTCATGCTGGAGTACAGTGGCTGTTCACAGGCATGGTTACAGTGTGCTGTAGCCTCAACCTGGCCTCAAACGAACCTCCCACCTCAGCCTCCTGATACATAATCAGTTTTAGTGACTATATAGTTTACCCTCATATGAAAACACCTTGTATTAGGTAGGCTAAATGATAAGATTGGTTGCTAACATAAAGGCTAAATAACAGTACTTGAGACAATATAAAACTTTTGCTTTTTTGTCACACAGCAAACCTTTAGCTGCGTGTTTATCGACATGTCATGGAAAAAGCTTCATGTGGCTAAATAATTACAGAGTTGTTTTGGTCTTATATGTTAATTTTTTTTTCTAGTTCCTTTGTTTTACATCTTTTACTAGGTTGCTGCCACTCCCACCAAAGAAGCCTGAAAGATTTAAAATATTTTTAGTTCTGCAGGTGAATACCTGCTTAAGTATGCCTTAACCCTTATTTCCTCTCTGTCTGCTTCAGAAAAGCCTACCTGTTGATTCGCACTGTGAAGTATGAGGATGTGTATTTTCTTTCGCCAGCCCAGACCCTTCATGTTGGTTTTTATTGATTCCCTACTACCTGCCTCCAACCAAAGTTGTTTTTACCCTGGGCAACATAGTGAGGCCCTGTCTCAGCAGAAAATACAAAAATTAGCCAGGCATGATGGCATGCCCCTATGTTCCCACCTATTCAGGAGCCTGAGGCAGGAGGACGGCTTGAGCCCAAGAGGCTGAGGCTGCAGTGAACAGAGGTTTTTCCACTGCACTACAGCCTGTGGGCAGAGTGAGACCCTGTCTCTTGAAAAGTAAAATAACATAAATTACTTTTACATCACAGGCATGAGAAAAGTTCTAGTATGTTAGTAAGTAAAAAAGGCAAGGTGCAGCACAGTGTGCATAATATGCTCCTTTTTTGTTTTTTAGATGGAGTTTTGGTCTTGTTGTCCAGGCTGGAGTACAGTGGTGCAATCTCAGCTCACTGCAACTTCCTCCTCCTGGGTTCAAGTGATTCTCCTGTCTTGGCCTTCCAAATAGCTGGGATTACAGGCATGTGCCACCAAGCCCAGCTAATTTTGTATTTTTGGTGGAGACCAGGTTTCTCCATAGTGGTCAGGCTGGTCTTGAACTCCTGATTTCAGATAATCCACCTGCCTTGGCCTCCCAGAGTTCTGGGATTTTAGGCGTGAGCCACTGTCTCAGGCCTATGCTACCATTTTTTAAAGGAAGAAAAATGAGAATATATTAGTGTTTGCTCATGTATGAAAATAAACTGGAAAAATACAGAGAAAATTAATGAAAGTGCATACCTGTTGATAGGGGTGGGAACAAGGCTTCTCATCCTGCACCTTTTTCCACTGATTTTTGAATAATGGAACATTACCTATTCAAAAGAAAGAACATTTTTAGATGGTGCATTAAAAAAAATTTTGCCATTACATAACTTTGTTTTCTAATACTGATCACATTTAAAACCATAATTAACACTTTTTGCATTGTCAGACCTGGCAGATGTGACATCTGGCCTCATTTCCTTTTATTTTAAAATCATGATTAGAGTGATTTATTTAAGTTTAATTTTGTGGTGTAATAGACTCAGTGTTCAATGCCACTCTTTTCCTACTAGTTTATTCTCATTCATTAATTCTTGGACTTACATCTTAGGGATATGTATTAAAATAGATATTTCAGGATAAAATGTAATTATTGTATTTCCTCTGCTAGCTGTAGAATTCTTGTTTCACAGCATATTATTCCTTAAAAATGGTAGACTGTGCTCAGTTGTCTCCAGTTTGTAATGTAAGGGGTCTAAAGCTGGTCTTCTTTCTTTTTTCTTTGTGAGTGATATGATACTACTACCTGGATACTAGGAGGCTTTTTTTTCCCCTTTATATCTCCAAAAATAAATAGCTTTATTAATTGATATCTTGGTGGTGTTCCACTTACATAACTTATTCTGGCACATACTGAATAATTTTGATCTGTATATTTGGGTATTCGTTTATGAAAGCGTATTTTGTAAATCTGTCTTTGAATAATTTTGAGTATTATTATTAAATATTTATTGAGCACCTAACTGTGTACCAGGCACTACGCAAGTCTCTGGGGATATAGTGGTAAGTAAAGTAGTCACGGTCCCTACCTCTCTGTGTTCACACATGTCAGTCAGACCTGGTTTATATACATAAGTGTCCTTACCAATGGCTCCTCATACTGTGTAGCAACTGTGTTTCCATGTATCATTCCCAGCCAAGATGTGAGCTTCTTGAAACTCAGGCACAACAGTATATAATACCGTTGGATTCTCTGACATACCGGTAAGATCGCAGTAAATAATATTGGAGTAAATGCTCCGATTTTATTGAAATGCTGCTCCCTTTTCTCAATCTTCTCCCTAGATTTTGCTCTCTGCCTACCTAACGTGATCTGTTCTTAACCTTTGCTCTTTTCCTCACCCCTTGCTGGTAATTAATTTTTCTGTGGGCTGTTCTTTGCCTTCTGTGGTGTGTCAGCTCCTGCAACATTTTTCTAATTGATACTCACTTTTCCAACTACCGTATCTTCTTTGTACATAATACATGTCTCCTTTTGGAACCATTGTATCTGCAGTTCCATCGCAACTGTTTCTGAGAACAAGGAGCAGTATTCAAAGATGATGTTGATTTTATTCCCTCTGTGTACTTGCTGATTTTATTCCTTTCACCTAGTGGGCAAATCAGGATCTGCAGCATGACATAGGCCCGTCTTGGCTTCTCCCGTCTGTAGCCAAAGCTTGACATGTGTCGATATTGCCTGATTAATCTTAATATTGTTCCCCAAGGATCTACATGTTGGTATTTTCAGATTAAATTTAGAAACTTGTCCTACTCTGTGTAATTTTTGCCCTTAGTTGTGTATAAAAGCAACATACTAATGTTTACACTAACAGATTTCAGTCTTCCCATTACAGAGCTGTGTTTTTATTGGCATAACGTTAATTCTGTGGAGGAAAACTATATATAAGAATATTATCAACGGTATTGACTGATTCTTGAGCTCCTGGCTTCAAGAGATTCTCTGGCCTCTGCCTCCCAAGGCACTGGTATTACAGGCGTGCCCAGCCAGTATCGACTGATTCTAAAAGATGACTAAATTTCACCAGATTATAAGTAGTATTTGTTGAGTAACAAAGTTTTCTTAGATCTTATTCATTCAGCAGCAGCAATTAGTTTCCAAAGAGTCATCATAAGCAGGGGTTCTTAACTCTTTGCAGAGATGGGGTTACGGTCACACTCATTTTTCTCATCAGTTTGGGAGCCAGAGAGTCTTCTGCAAACTCATTCCAAGTCTTTTCTTTATTGTAACCACAGTTTAATTTTTTTATTTTCAATATGTTTTATACTCCTAGTTTATGCTTGCCATCACTGAAAATATTTAATAACTAGACTAGTGAACCACATTGGCTTTTTTTCTTTAAAGACTATATCTTTAGAATATTGTCTGAGTTTCAAAATAAAAGAATCATCATATGGTAGCCCGTTTTCTGTAAAATAATACAATTCCATTTAAAATACTAGTTGAAAACTTGTTAATCTTGCTAATGAGCTTCAGTTCAAGTTAATACTTGTGGATCAGTGTCCTGTGGTGTTCAGTTTGAAGGGAATACAAGGTTGTCTCTTACAGGTAGAAATCATCATTGCGGTTTGTTTTGGCCTTGCTTTTTGTTTTCAAAGCCTTCAAACCGCATACATACAAACATTTTAACTTAGGGAAGTAGACTCAGCTAATGTCTGAATATCCATAGTTGAGCCTTCGTCACGCCTTGCAAACCTGATTGCGTCAGTGTGTGCTCTTCAGGATTTGAAGATTATTTTTCTGATGTGCCAGTGTTTAACCTTGTACTATGTTATTGAGGCCAAAACAAATTCAGTTTTGTTCTACTTTTTTCTTTTGCTCTTAACATAATGCCATAGAGGAGATAAAACCTCTGCTCCATCCCTTGTCCCATGAGGTTGAGAGGGCAAAAGAAATTTTTTCTTTTCTGCACCAAGCTAGAAGAGGGTAAGATATTAGAGGCGAGTTTTTTTCTTGTTTTTTGTTTTGTTTTGTTTTTGAGTTGGAGTCTTGCTCTGTCACCCAGGTTGGAGTGCAGTGGCGTGATGTCAGCTCACTGCAACCTCGGTCTCCTGGGTTCAAGTGATTCTCCTGCCTCAGCCTCCTGAATAGCTGGAATCACAGGTGCCTGCCACTGTGCCCGGCTAATTTTTGTATTTTTGGTAAAGACGGGGTTTCAACATGTTGGGCAGGCTGGTCTCGAACTCACTTCCTCAGGTGATTGGCCCACCTCGGCCTCCCAAAGTATTGGGATTACAGGTGTGAGCCACTGTGCCCGGCCAAGATTTTTTTTTTTTAAGCCACTTTAGTTTGCTGTTCTCCAAATATTGGATAGTAATGTAATCACATTTCTACCGTTTTCAAGTGTATTGTACTACTGGAGGATACACAATTTCTAATCATCTGTTAAGGAGAAACTAGAAGCATTTGAAACTTTGGCTTTTATTTTGAGGCATTACGAGTTTTTAAAAACAGCAGCAGCAGCATAGTAATTTCAGCAACAGGTTGAGTTGAGGTTACTGTGATCCTAAAGCAAAGGCCTACATTTTAATTATTTTGATTATGTCTTTTTTCCTGGAAGGTAGCCATCTTACAGGGATTCCAAAGATCTCAGTCTGTTCTGGTATGCAAAGCTGGTTGATTTTGAACTTGATACCACCTAAGCCATTTCCAAGGGATTTTTGAAGACTGATGAAAATAGATTTATTCTACTGGTAAAATGTTTCCATATAAATACAAACAGTGATAGTTACTGTCACTGATATTATACGTATTTAATTCTGAAATGAACTTAGATACATTGCTCCTTACTTGAAAGTCTTGAGTCCTCATTTTTGCTTTCTTTCCATCTTTTTCTTCATTCCTTTAGGTTTTAATGTCACCTACAAAGTTTTGAGATTGCTTTACAGTTTGGCTCTTTTAAAGCTATAGGCTAAGAGTGTTGACACAGGAAGTTCTTCTGACATGATACTGCTTTACCCATTAATGATGTCTATAATGCAGTGTCCTTGTTTCCTCCTCAGAGGAACTGACCGATATGGCCAGGAATACATTAAAATCTTAGTGACACATAGAATCATTTTGTATCTGTTCTGAACATGATTTATGTATGGTCCACAGTTTATTTATTCTGTAAGTCCTTTTTAATAAATAAAAATGTTTATAAAGGAAAAGAGCTTGTAGAATATAAGGAAAAGGAACTCAAGAGAGTCATTAATTGCAAATCAGAAGTACATTTCTTATTTTATTGATATACTTTCAACAGATCCATCAAGTCAAAACTATTTTTATAATAATACTAAGATTTTGGTTTGCCTTTTGTGCTCTCATTCTCTTGTGAATATACGGTCAAGTTTTCCAGAGATGATATATTAATATGTAATGATATCACTTCTGTGACAGCTAAGGGAACATCTGCTTATATAATCTTGTGTTTTAAACATTTCTGAGCTTTGACATTTATTAGTGTATAGCAATAGGTATGAACCATATAAACAAAAGTCCAATAACGAGTGTAAAAGAGTCCTGAGACCACAGTTTGAGAACCATTTCTCTCTGGCATAGTTAAATTGAAGTTGCAGACTTGTTCCTTTTAATTTCAGGTATGTTGTAGGGAACCATAACCTCTTCTCTTTCTTCTCTCTCAGGGAATAGAATCTGAGGTGGTGTTTAAGAGTCTTGCTCTGTCGCCTGGGCTAGAGTCCAGTGGCATAGTCAAAGCTCACTGCATGATCATGGCTCATTGCAGCCTTGAAGTCCTAGACTCAAGTGAACCCCCGTAGCTGGGACTACAGGCTCAGCTACTTTTAAAATTTTTTTGTAGAGACCGGGGTCTTTCTGTGTTGCCCAGGCTGGTCTCGAACTCCTGACCTCGGTTAATACTCCTGGCCTTAGCCTCCCAAAGTGCTGGGATTATAGGTGTGAGCCACCATGCCCAGCTTGAAATGTGAGTTTTAAGTGTAACTGGTGCAATTCAGAAAGGTGGCTCTTAACAGTTTGTGCTTAAAGGAAGAAACCTTTCTTTTTAACAATACTGGCCAGAATGACTATCTTTTGTTATACTCTCATCACTGGAAGGGCTCAAGCATATCTCAAACAACGATTGAGAGTATTTTCAAAGAAGATTCATAGTTCTGATAGGGGACAGTACTGCAAGGAATCTAATAATATAAAGTTCCTTTAAAACACACTTGAAATCTCTAAGTTTGGGTCTGGAAACACTTTGGCTGCATGTAAATTTTAACAATAACAAAGTGGTGGTCTTGTTCATAGGTATCACCCAATTAAATGCTTTCCCATTATATCTTTTAAAAGATTAAAATGAGTTACAAAATAGACTTTCTAATTTGTTCGCCCTATTTTTCTCTCTCATTTAAATGCGATATATTTAAATTGCTTACTAGTTTTTTCCCTGTGTATTTTATTTCAGTTGGTCGCATTATGTTTCAGCTCTTCTCAGACATATGTCCAAAAACATGCAAAAACTTCCTCTGCCTATGCTCAGGTAAGTGAATTATTAAATTATTTCTAATGAGAAGCTGTGGCTTACAGTTTTACCTTGCTGGACAGAGTATTTTCCTGGAATAATGGATGTGGAATGAATTTTGTGAATAAAAAAAAGTTACTGTATACTCACTTTTATATGAAATCAGGGAAGCATTTCTTAAGGGAAAGAGATTAGAAAGGAATGATCTCAAAAATGAAAGAGAGTAAGAATCTATGGAATGGAATCTTCCCTATACATTTTAATTTATAAAATAATAGCACACATTTGAAACCAATTTGTCTTGGTAGAATTTTATGAATTTCACTACTTTGAAAAAATACAGCATTCCAAATTTTACAACAAATTTTAAATAAATAGAAAACCTGGGGCAGGCAACATCTATAATGTTGCTTTAAAA
Source organism: Callithrix jacchus (assembly GCF_049354715.1). Lineage (NCBI taxonomy): Eukaryota > Metazoa > Chordata > Mammalia > Primates > Cebidae > Callithrix > Callithrix jacchus. The sequence continues at coordinate 80,366,827 of NC_133518.1, forward strand.
TTAGAACACACTAAAATTTTTAAATCCGTACCTGGATACACATATGCAATTTTTGCACTGCTTGATTTTGGTTTTTTTTTTTTTTTGAGACGGAGTCTGGCTCTGTCTCAAAAACAGGCTGGAGTGCAGTGGTATGATCGAGGCTCACTACAACCTCCACTTCCCAGATTCAAGTGATTCTCCTGCCTCAGCCTCCATAATAGCTGGGAATACAGGTGTGTGTCACTACACCTAGCTAATTTTTTTTTGAGAGGCAGGGTTTCACCATGTTGGCCGAGCTGGTCTCAACTTCTGACCTCAAGTGATCTGCCTACCTCAGCCTCCCAAAATGTGGGGATTACAGGCATGAGTCACTGTGCCTGGCCTCATTTTCTAACTAGAGTAATAAGTGTGTCTAATATTTCTTATGTCCTATATAGCATGTAGCGTCTGTACCACACAATTTCACATTTGTATGCTGCTTTGTATTATTTATTTTGGTTCACATGCATGTATGTATGTTAAATTGTCATGTCATCTATTTCTTTGTCTTTCAGTGCCCAGCACACAGGAACACTTTGACAAAGGATAAATTGGTTTGTTCTTTCCATGGAAGTATGTATGTATATTGAAATTCATCTCTTTTTTTTTTTTTTCCAGGAGAGAAAGGCCTTGGGAAAACAACCGGGAAGAAGTTATGTTATAAAGGCTCCACGTTCCATCGTGTGGTTAAAAACTTCATGATTCAGGGTGGGGACTTCAGTGAAGGTAGAGCTAAAAGTTGTGTTCCTAATAACTCCATCCGTCAGTTTTTAAATGATCTCACTGTTTTAGTTGTACTTACTGTGTCAATTACAGTATGATATAAAATGTGGTCAGTGAATAGTTGTTGGATGAGTGAATGTTACAGATCCAAAATGTATGAAAAAGCAAGTACCACGTAAGACGCAGTTTATTTCAGTAATACCGTAGTTACTTAGTGAATTCCTTTACAATGAATGCCACAGTGCTGTCTGATTGCTTTTGTTCGAGAATGTTTTGGTGGTATTACTGTTTGAAATAAGTGGGTTGTGAAGATCACTTTCTTGATGGTATTTATTGTAATAGGATTTGACACGTTTTAAAGGTGAAGTTAATTGAGGATTCTGTGAATTTCGATTACTATGGCAATTATAACATTCCAAGGTTTCCTTCAGAAAATTGAAGCCATCAAAAATGATTTATGTGTTAGTATATTTTTAACGTTCATTATGGCTTAATGTAGCTCATTATTTGCAGGTAATGGAAAAGGTGGAGAATCAATTTATGGTGGATATTTTAAAGGTAAGGCCTGATATTTTATGGTCTTTCATTTCAGTTCTGATATTAAAGCAAGTTTGATCATATACTTTTAATGAGAAGAGGTTTACTTATAGTTCACTTTTTGCATGAAACTAATGCTGCATGAAAATACTTTATTTGCATGAATTTGGGGATAAATATATTGGAATATATAATTTTTAATTGACAAGATTAATTAAGGCTAACTTTATGGTTAAACATGACTTTCAGCATGGAGGTTAGGCAACTATATACATGAAAACTCCTATCTTCCTGCCTAAAACTGTCAACATATTCTTTTGTTTATAGAGAATGTGGTCTTTTGCAAAATGAAAAGGTAAGAGAACAAAGCTCAGTAACACAAACTCCGATTCTGTTCCTTTGCACCCTTCCTAATAAATTTATGGACAGTCTGGGTCAGGTTGTGGCTGGCTTTCTGTATTGCTTGAAGACTTGGAAAATTCTCTGTATTATTTCATACATACATCTGTATCTTTTTTCTTTTCTCAATGGGTTATTGATTTCACATCAGGGAAAAGAATCTAGTTGTGGGTTTTTTTCCCCCAAAACAAGCCGTTTCTTTGAATAAAAGTTGGTATTTCCTTCTTTTTCAAAGGTTTGTATGTTTTCTTTTGTGTATAATAGAACTACGACTGTATTTATTCTTACAATAGTAGCATCTGCATAAATCTTAACTATTGCACTTGCCCCAAAAAGCCTTAGAAAAGTCAGTTGAAGAGATTTATGATGCGATCTACTGTTACTAGGTTTTAACGCTGTAATAGCTTCAGTGTTATAATAGTCTTTTATATTTCCTTTGGGGGAAAATGGATTACTACTCTTTTTCAGAAGCCTGTTCCCAAGGTAATCACTTTTTAAAGTCTTCTATGTTTCTGTTTGTTCTGAAGGAGATATGTTTGTATGAATGTTAAAAGGAAATTTAAATTGGTTTTCAAGGATATTTCTGCTGGATTTAAAATAACTCTAAGTGATCTTTATCACAGATTTTTTTTTTCCTTTGAACTAATAGGAAACAGCTGTTTAGCTGATTCTATTATGTAGCAATTCAAAACTAATGTTCTAGGCCACTTTGTGGTTGTTCCTTGTGGTAGATACTTTTGTATCTTAAAATTGTATTTTGCTATTTAAATTTTTGTTTTCACAGGACTTTCTTCCTTAGATAACTTTGTGATACAATTGAGTATGATCATACTTAATTTAGATATATTCCTGTAACTTGCTATAACATAATTATTCTTGGTCTCATAGTCTAGCTTAATTCAGTTGAATAATAAATTAACTTTATAAAAATTAAGCACCTAAGAAGATTATTAAACTTCTTCCATGCATAGTACATTAGGCAAGCTAATTGGAAATTTGGAGGAAGTGAGCTAGAAATTTTTCTAAAATGTTACTAGTTTTCCCTGAAAGTTAGTAACTTAGGTATCATTTAGCCAAAGTATGTTACCACTAAAAGTGACTGTTCTAAGGCCTTCTGTATAAATATTAAATGTATGTTCTTTACCTCAAGGCTTTAATTAGTATCTTTTGGCCTTTTTATGCTTCTCTTATTTCATTAGCTTAAATTTTTTTTCTGAGTATTCAGTCAAGTATCTGTACTGACCAGAAGAGGAATTTCATCCTTTGCTTTCTATTTATTACTTGAACATTACTTTAAAGTGACTTATAATTGGAGACTGACAAATTTGTGTTTTCTTCAAACAGATGAAAACTTTATTCTCAAACATGACAGAGCGTTCCTTTTGTCAATGGCTAATCGAGGGAAACATACCAATGGTTCCCAGTTTTTCATGTGAGTAGGCATAATTCAGAGATGAGCTTTTCTTAAACAGAGAAGCGCTGTTCATGAGAAAGATGGTATAGTTAAATCCTAAAATTCTGTCAGTTTGATTTTTACTATTAATTTCTGATGTCTTAGTAACTTGTAAGGTCTGTAGCTGCCTCAGCATTCGGCATATATCTTGGATTAGGAGAATGGGACTTAAAAAACTTAAAACTTAAACATTGTTTTAAAAAATATGCCGTCATCTTCAGAAAAGATGACGGCATATTTAAGCCCCTGTTAAATTTGAGTGCTTACTTTACCAACACGAGATTTGAACATAAACTATTGAACATGTGCAAACTGTTCATAGTAGAGGATTCGGGTGTGCACTCTCAGCAGCAGAGCAAGTTGAGTAAGCCATTGCATGGTTGTTGTCCTCTTACTGTCACTCTTTGAGGCCATTTTGAGAGACATACTATTATTTTTCTCATGTTATATAGAGATAGGTGACCTGTTGAGCCAGCATTTTTAAAGACTCAGATTTTATGAAGTCTCCATGCATAATTGAATTAATCCAATGTCACTGGCATTTCCACCAAAATTTATGAGATTGTCACTCAGGAAACTTAAGAATACTAAATTTGCTTTTGAAAAAGCAAATATCTTTACATGTATGTGCATTGCACAATCAAAAACTTACCTTTTTCTCATCTGGAAATTATAAATAAATCCTTTGGCATACTTTTAGTTATATTCTTTTTTTTTTTTTAAAGACAAGGTTTCACCATGTTGGTCAGGCTGGTCTTGAACTCCCGACCTCAGATGATCTGTCCGCGTTGGCCTTCAAAGTGCTTGGATTACAGGCGTGAGCCACCACGCCCGGCCTACTTTTATATTCTTACCTCAAGCTGCTTCAAAACCTGTTTTTATCATAATTCTATTACATAAAATATGAAAGGTAACTTTCCAGCAGGAGGATCGATGCTTTTGATGGGAAGTGAGTCTCAATTGTACTTTGTAAGTTGCAGAAATATTTTATTGATGATTTATTGAAAAATTTTCTTTGTCATCTTTCTGAATGAATGAGTATGAATGGCGCTTCCCTGTTTTTAAAGGAGTGTATTACTCACATACAAAACTCAAATGTTAAATTTGTCTGAAAAATATATTTCCACATGATCTGGTAAAGTTCAGATAAGGGGCATTCTGTTCCTAAGAATGTCCTAAAAATGGAAAGCTTACAAAAGATGATTATGCTTAGAATTATGCTGGTAAAAGACCTACAACAGTTGTTCTCTTATCTTGTTTTGATCCCATAGATGATAGTTATTACTGTTCTTTAATAGTGTGATTTTTCTATTCTTAACCTTCTTAAGAGCCAATACAAAGTGGAAAGAAATATTTTCAGAAACCTTTTAATAGTAACTTCATGTAAAAATTGTTAATTCTTTGATTGAGGTTTTCCATTTCCATTTTTAAGCTTATCTGAACTGTGAACATGAAAAACAAAATGATTCATTGGTCAAGAAGCTACCATTTGAGGGCTCTAAAGTTTCTTTTAGGTTTCCTTTTTATATCAGCACAGTTAAAATTTGATTTATCAAGTAGCAGCAGCTTCTACATTTACTTATTCATAAAATGGTAGTGTTAAAACTGATTTAAAATGCTATCGTTAAACATCCACTAATTAAAATTCAGTATATGAGATTCTCCCTTCAAAAAATCTTATGTTGTTTAGTACTTGCTTAAGTATTTCTAGGAATATCTGGTAGAGGCCTTTACTATTTCTGCACGGCCTGGTTTTATATGTGACTACTGTTTTTGAAGAGGGATGCCAAATAAAACATTTTAAATCAATAAATTACAATTAGAATTGTTACACTTATTTTCAAAGTTAACTTACTTTAGATAGCACTGAAATCATTGTGAACTTCTGATGGAAGTTGAAATTTCCTTCTGGAAAGAGATTTGCAGTCTCTTTGGAAAGGAGTAGGCAGTCTTGGAAGTAATTGAGTGTTTAATCCTCGTATTTTTTTTCTAAGTAGTTTTTTTCTAAGTAGTTTTTTGTGCCTATATACTTTATTTATGCTAGCTAGAAAGATGAGTTGCAGGATAAAATCAAGTTAACTTTCATGTTTCAGAATAAAACATATCCTTGCATTTATTGGAGGGATAGGTAAAAATGGAGATGGTGGCTGATAAAAGAAAAATCTTTGAAACTATGTTTTACAAGCCCAAATCCTTTTGAAGTTGAAGGTAGTAAAAAAGTATAATATACTATCTTCAGGTTATGTATATGGTCACAGATAATAGCTCTGATGGTCACAGAGCTTGCTGATGGCTTCTGAAGGATGGCTCCTGCCTTTTACTGTTACCACAGCTCCTCGTATGGCACTTTGAGTGGCAATTCTGGAATCTGAAAATGAAAGAATAGTGTAAGAATGGTGGTAAAATTTAAAAAACTGTCTTTGTAGTTCCTGCTTTATAGGCTCAATAAGGATTTCTAATACATACATCCTTGCAAAATTGTTTTTGTAGTTTTGTTATGAATCTATTACTCTGCAATTCCTAAGGAGTAGATTTGGTGCTGTTGGTGTGGCTATTTGCAAAACATCCCTCAAGGATTCTTGTGTTTTGTGCATTAACTTCTGTCTTTATTACTTACACATTTAAAAACTTACCCTTCCTTAGGCATATGTCATTTTTATCCAACATAATTTTGCATACATTACTTTCTTTGGCTGGGACAATTATATACATGATGGAAATCAGATTTTCTTCTATACATCTATTTGTAATTTTTACAGTAACTATTTCTACTACTGTATTTGTCATAGTGATTTTGCTCTTGGGGGCCTATATAGAAGAAAACTTGATTCCTTTTGGAGTAGTACTGCTCAAGAACCGTGGAAGAGGTGACATATGGCACCATCCCCATGAATCACTAAGGAAACAGTGGTTTTATTTCGAACATTTTTGAAGGAATTTAAAGACTCGGGACTAAAGTTACCAAGTTAATTTGGTGTTTATTTTGTCCTTTGTATTCTTATTTATTTTTTAGGTTAAAGAGTAGGAAGAAACCCCAATAAAAGCTAGAATTATAAGGTCATAGATTAGAAAGGGATTTAGAGATTATCTAGTCCAACCTTTTCATTCTGTAGGTTATGCTAAATTCTTGAAAAACCATGTAAAGTCCAGATTATAGTAATTTTACTTATAATCTGGAAGAAAGTGATAGCTAGAAAAAGAGTGCTTGCTGCACACCTATTCATATTAGTAATGCCTTTACTATAAATTTAAGCATATTTAAGCTCAAAATTTTGTTAACCGCTCTGCTCTGAATTTATTTTAGTTAAGTATTAAAGGTATCAAGCGTTTTGCTGGAAAACAAAATGACGTTGGGGAAACATTCTTTCCCCTTTTGCTGTTAGTGAAAGCTTATTCATTCTGGCTGTAATTTTCATTGTCTTTATATACATTAATTGAAAAGATAAAGATGTTGCATAAAATAGTCATGAAAAAGATTAAGTAATGTATGGCTTTGTAGGAAATAACTTCTGGGATAGGACATTAATACAGCTGTCAGGAAACCTTGATTTTAGTCTCCCATGTGCCTTGAGTTAGTTTTTCTTTACTTAAACATTGGTATGGAAATTTGGATATAAAAGGAAGAAGGTGTTTTGTAGGGTAGTCCTAAGTTTCTGAATGTGTAGACTGATACATGTGCAAACATTGTCTTGCCTAATGGAAACAGTCATAATTGCCTGGTTTTTATTAATCTGAAAGATGTCTTAAAGAAGTATTGAGCTTATTTGCCTGAATCAAGAGCAACAGAAGTCTCTTCATCAGCTGCTGTTAGAACATCTTAGTCTGTGCAGCCATAGAGCAGAAATCTGCAGAGCTTACAAGAACAGTTCCTGCCACTGGCCACTGTCAGTGCTCATTAATAATCATAACAATGTAAGAAAACAAGATAATATAGAAGAGTCCAATTTTGAACTTTAAACAAAACCGGTTTGCTACATTTTAACAGTCATAAATAGACAATGAGGGTGAGGGACAAAAGAAGTTTTAGAACATATTTGATGCCATTGACGAATCCGCCTTGCAAGTACCTAAATGGGAGAGGAGTGCTGATCACTGCAAAGTAGTGGAGCCAGGAGAGTTGAGGAGTGGTTGGTTCTAAGGGGTTTGTAAAACTCTGTTGACATTTTGTGTAGTAAAACTTGATTTGGGGTAGAAATGCTAGTAAGTGTTAACTTGAGAAGTTCTAGCTTTTTCCTTCCTTTTTTGGGGGGTAATACCTTCATATATTAACCTCAGAATGTTCGTGAGCAAAGATGTTCATGAAACTTAGCCATAAACCAAATTCTCTGACTATTAAGTGTCAGGCTTAATAACTTACTGTTTATGTGACATTATACTAGCAATGTAGAAGACACTTTGTATTTGGTAATGTTTGGTGTGTATTGTCTTAACATTAGTGCTGAATTTTAGAAGGCACTTCTACTTTGGTGACTTTTGGAACACATGGGTAGAGCATTGTCAAGTGGCTTGGTTAGTTTCCATGTCCTTATACAGGTGTTAGCATTCTGTACAGTTTGGTGCCTCTTCCGTGACAGCGGGATAGTTACAGGAGTTGAAGGGAAAGCGCTGCATGTTCAAAGCTAAACTGGGCAGAAGTTCTCTTTACTTCTCTCTTCCCTACTACTTTACACCTACAGTCACTTATTTTTTTTGCAACATTCATTGAAAACTCCACATTATTTCAAACATTTTGTTCTTTTTTGACACTCATGTTGTCAATGCCTTTATGATAAATTTAAGCTTATTGCTAAATGTTTCAAGATTTATTATGTTCAGAGCTTTTATAAAGCATTTTGTCCATGGTACAATAGTATTTTGATCTGAGTAGTAATCGATTTATTTAAGTTTAAGTACAAATAAATATTGGTCAGTGTGTGTTCTCTGAAAAAAAATTCTTTATAATGTAGAAAATCAGAGATTAGACAGGAAAAGAAGATACTGTGGCTAAGATTTGACTGCACTTACATTTTCATCTCTCTTGCCTTATCCTCTGAGAAGGTCACTAAAATTGTAGTTATGCTGCGTTATCATTATGTTCAGTGACTTTAACTCAACGTGTATGTGATGTCACTGAACAGTAACCACAGTTGAAACATTTTCATTAGCTCCTGAAAGTAGCCGGTGTGATATGTCACCAAACAAAGGTTTCAAATGTAGAAGCATGAAAGGTTCTTTAACTACTTGACATGAATTAGTTAAAAGTTCCTTGAAATTTTGTTTTGGATGATCTTAACTCAGTTTTTTTAATGACAGTTTTGCTTTTAACTGGTAGTAACTGCTCCTGGGTATTCAGATTTTTATGTTTATATGTGTATTCAAGATACACTATTCTCTTGAGAAAATGTTGTCTTAGCTAATTTCTGGGATTTGTGAAAGGAAATGTAGTATGTTAATTAGCTATTATTGGCACTCTAGTGTTTATACTAAGGTTCTGAATAGATTCCCACTTAGCCGCAATACAGTGCTTTTCTTAAGCATAATTCATCTCTATATAAATATCCCATATGAAAGAAAATTTAGAGCCCTCCATTTAAAAAAGCTTTCTTGCTTTGCATAAAACTTGAAAATATTTAATTTCAAAGTTATATTGATATTAAAACATAGATTCAGTCTTGTCTTAAAAGTGTATTACAATTTATTTCTTGCCATTTTTGTGTAAAATTTACAGAAAGAGTGTTACACCGTGCGCTCCAAAGGTAATGTCTCATTACTCTAAGGCTCTCTCTCTTTCTTTCTTTGCCTTTATCTCTTTAATTCTATTGTTATGTGCATTAAACATTTTAAGAAAAAAAACTTTCTGCTTTATCTGTATAGCAGCAGTACGTGTAAAACAAATGCCTTTTATTTTTCATGGTTAATCCTGGGAACGATATTTTAACTCCAGTGGCTTGTTTCCACCAAGTTCCTGCACATCTTCTGGTGGGGAGTGGGGTTATAGTCTATAGTACGGTTTAGTTCTCATTTCAGTGTGGAATTAGTCATTTCTGTCTAAGGGCAAAAGCTTCTCTGCTAATGGTATAAAACTATAGATGGTTTTTGGAGTAGCAGTGACACTTGTCAATTTCTAGGATTTATAAGGCTTAAATACCTTGGACACATGTTTTTTTAAAGTAGATTCAGGGGTCGGGGAAACAGAAATCACTGTCTCTTAAGTACAAGAGAAAATGGAAATGCATACATATTGAAAGGTTTTATAATCTGAAATGTTCTTTGTGGTTTTTTCTCTTTTTTAGGTGTGTTTTCATAAGCATATATACATTTAAACGTTTCTGATAGCCTCTGGCCCTCACTTACTGAGCATGGGCCAGCCTTGCATAGCTCTTTAAACAGCTGCTTTGAAGATCAGTGCAATTTTTTTTTTAATTCAAAGTTTTGAAAGAGTAAGAGTTCGTGGGATGAGCTCTCTGCCTCTTTGAATAGAATTGAATAGTCCAGACGGTGCCTATTATTTCTCCCCACCCTTTTATAAGCCTCTTTGGCTAATGTCCTCTGTTCATCCATGGATTAGCCCAGTGCCAGTAAACCTGCTTTACATTGGGATTTCTACTCCTGGAATGTAGGTAGAGAACTCCAGAGGGCTTCTTTTTGTTAAATATTTAGTATTCTTCATATGTAATCTAATCTAATTCAAGTACGTGCAGACTGATATTTCTGTATCTTGAGTTGCAGATCCAAGTAATGGACTTAAATCATTCACATCACGTTTAGGCACCGTGGGCAGACTGAGTTGTCCTTGAAAGAAAGGTCATTTCTGTCTTTAAAAGACCAAGTTTCATTCGAATTAAAAACTAAACTTTACTGTCATAATGAATCGAGCCTCAGGTAGTATGCTGCTGCATCACTGTAGTACTCCGGATGTTTTATTTCCACATGTGCTCCAGAGGTTTGCCATCAGGTAGTTTTTACAGCCTTTCTCCTAGCCAAGGTGGCACATCAAATTGGGCTCTTCATGTTTCAGAAAAATGTGTAGGCTTGCCCCAATACTACAAGATCTGTGAGTCATGGGAAAAAGGGTCAGAGAAGGAGAAGGGATATATCTCATCAGGAAACCATACATTGTTTTTACTTCTACATGTTTGGGCTGATCCCTTACATTGTAGAAAAATTTTACTTTCTTAAAAGCATTCTTGGCTGGGCGTGGTGGCTCACGCCTGTAATCCTAGCACTTTAGGAGGCTGAGGCAGGCGGATCCAGCCTGGCCAACATGGTGAAACCCCATCTCTACTAAAAATATAAAAATTAGCCGGGTATGGTGGCACATGCCTGTAATCCCAGCTACTTGGGGGGCTGACGCAGGAGAATCACTTGAACCTGGGAGGTAGAGGTTGCAGTGAGCCAAGATCGTGCCATCACACTCCAGCCTGTGCAACAGAACAAGACTCCATCTCTAAATAAATAAATAAATAAGTACTCTGTACTTCTTTCATATAATGGAATCACTGTCTAGCTTCTGTACTAATTTCTTGTCTTCAGTGTACTTTGGTAAAGCTTTATAATTAAAGCACATTTCTGTCTTAAAGTTACCATCCAAAGTGGTTTCTAGATGCTAGTTTAATGGTTTAAACACTAGTGGCTCACTAATTCATTCATTTTTGCTTTCTTTCTTTTTTTTTTTTTTTTTTTTTTTGCTGCCTGTTTTTATTTTTATAATTACATTGGCCTGAATTTCCACTTTTCACTCTTCTAAGGAATATTTGTTATTTGCGGTTTTGAAACTTCGTATTTCCTTTAAAATTCTGGGACTTCTTAAGTTGACATTTTACTTTTTAAAAATTAAATTATGTAGTGCTCTTACAGAACTGAATATTCTTAATGTAAGTATAAGCATTACAAATCCTTGTACAAGATTTTTAGCATTGTTATGGTTAAAAACTGGGTTTTGTTCACTTACATGTCTTAAAATTGCTTTAAAATGATTGTAAAAATTTATGTGGGATCTTCTAGTACAGTTGACTGCTTTAACATGGCCTGACATCTAGTGATTTTTTTTTCTCTCTCAAATTTGTTTTCTATCTCTTAAATATCTATTTTTTATTCTTATAAATCAAGATGCTTGTGGTGTATAATTCTGAGTCTTAATTATCTGCGTTTGAATTTTTTCCACTGCAATTCATATCATGTGAAGATCTATGAAAATGCTATGGGAAAACTAGCCTGGGTTCAAAATATCTTAACCAAATATATCCTGTAGATTGTCTAACAGTTGGTAACTGTGGAAGAAGCCGGTTGGGTGTTTTCCGGGCCATGGAAATTTAAAATGCCTGTCATGTTAGCCATCATTACTTTGCTCTCAGAAGGGTTGGCAGATTGTAGCTTTTCTCCCTATCAATCACATTTTCAGTTGCTGTGTCAGAGCTTCACCTTGGGTGAAGGAAGAGGGGCAGGAAGTTCTGGAAACAGAGCTCCAAGGCCTACCTCTGTCTGCCTGCCTAAAAATGCAGACTGACTCAGTATGAGACATCACAAATAGGAAAGCATTTATACATGCGTGGGGCAAACGTTAATCACACTTTCTTCCCGTAGGGCAAATAAGAGGTGCTTTTCTTATTTAATTATGCTGATACATTTTGAGGGTTTTTTAAAAGTGTTTTGTTTTGTTTTGGATTTGAGAGTTAACTTTAATTTTTATGTGTATTCATGCTATATATTTATGGGTATAAGGCAAACCTATTTCATATGTATTATGCACATATAGTCTAATAGAGATGATTGTGAGGTTTTTTTAATTAGTAAAATGGCTACTATTGCTGTTTTGTGGTGTTTAAGGTTAGATGTATATCATGTTTAACTTTTCCCTTATCTTTTTATCTTTACTTCTCTGTTCTCTCCCTGCTGTGTTTAACCCTTTCTGCTCTCTTCACCTGAACACACCGTGTTTGACACCATCTTTGTGTTGATGTTTATTACATAGTACCACAAAGCCTGCTCCACACCTGGATGGGTAAGAGTTATATTCTTACTACCCTGGGGAAGCGTTTGGGTGGCCAGCCGTAAAGACAGATTGGACCATGGTTGAGCCCTCAAGGGAGCGCTGTTGATGTCGGGTTAATCTCACAGCCAGCCTCTTCCTTAGGGTCATGAAATGGAGCCGTTTTGAGACCCCACGGCTCTCATGTCCCTGAAGGAGTCATTAATCTGTCCTCATGGATGGGCTTCTTAGCAATACATTTTTTTTTAAGTTTTCAAAATGGGCCAGATAGTAAGCAGCACAATTTCAAGTGTCCCTGTAAGGAGGGTTTCCGAGTAACAAGTGAAGTCTGAATGTTACGAAACTCTTTATCTAAAATGGTTAAGAACCATTGTTTTAAAGACGGAAAACCGAGGCCCAGTTTGCATAATTGTTTACTTTTATGAAGCAGATTTCAAGTTCTCATTCTTTCTAGTTGCTTCTTACAGCAAACAGTTTGGTTTTATTTTCTGGTCTGTGGACATGTCATTGATTACAGTTAATTGTCTTGATTATTGTTTATACCTTAATTATCAAACCAGTTGTTTCTTGAATTTGTGTTTTGACAGGGTGCATGTCGTCTTTGGACTGGTTATTTCTGGTTTTGAAGTAATCGAACAAATTGAAAATCTGAAAACTGATGCTGCAAGCAGACCGTATGCAGATGTGCGAGTTATTGACTGTGGGGTACTTGCCACAAAATCAGTGAAAGACGGTAAGAACTTTTTTGACAGTAGACGAAGCTAAGACACAGACTAACTAGATTCGAGTGGCGGAACTAGTGGTATAACAGTAGCCCTTGGTGCCTCCGAATCACACCCACACACTTAATCTTTAGCATATCTCGTCAAATCTTACCTCCTCATCCTTTTTCTTGCCACCAGCCTGATCCACACCAGCAGCATTTGTGTCTGGATTACTACAGTAGCCTCACAGCTGTTTACCTTTCCTCTGTCCTATAATCTTTGGTCAGCAGCAGTGGCTTCCTAACTGGTCCTATTGCTAATGTCCTAGGACCGCTATGGTCTGTCTGTAACAGCCACCAGAGTGATCCCTTTGAACCGTAGTGTGCGTTCATGTCACGCCTGCTCAGAACCCTCGAAGGGCTCCCTTCTCAGTCTTCCAAAGCCTGAGTCTTTACCATGGTCTCTAACGCACTGGCTGGTCCGACTCTCTGCTGTCTCTCTGAATTCTTTTCCCTTATTCATTGCCTTCCAGGCACATTGCCCTTTGTTCAGACACTTAATGCCAACACTCAGGGACTTTGTGCTGCCTATTCTCTTTGACTGGAACACCCTCCATTAAGATACCTGCATGACGTCCTCCCTTGCTTCTGTAGGTCTCTGTTCAGATGTTATGTTAAACTATCCCTAATCTTCCTTTCCCTTTACACTGCTTTGTTTTTCTGTCTTAGCACTTATCATTTGTCATATGATGCAATTATTTCTTTCTTTTTATTTATTTTGAGACAGACTCTTGCTCTGTTGCGCAGGCTGGAGTGCAGTGGCACAGTCTCAGCTAACTGCAACCTCCGCCTCCTGGGTTCAAGTGATTCTCCTGCCTCAGCCTCTGGAGTACCTGGGATTATAGGCATGCACTACCATGCCTGGCTAATTTTTATTATTTTTAGTAGAGACAGGGTTTCACCATGTTGGCCAGGCTGGTCTCAAACTCCTGACCTCAAGTGATCCGCCTGTCTTGGCCTCCCACAGTGCAGGGGTTACAGGTGTGAACCACTGCCTTTATTATGGGTGTGGCCTATTTCTTGTTATTTAACCTAGCTAAAATTAGGCTTCATATGGACAGGGGACTTATTACCTTACAATCTTGCCAGTAATTTTATTATAAACTTGAAAAAACTACATTTCATTTTTTGTTTGCTGTATATAAAGCATATTTTGATAATCAGTAATCATAGTTTTTACTCCTAAGCGTAGGCACTGAAATTTAATACTAATGGTTTTATTGATGTTTCTTAAAAGTTTTTGAGAAAAAAAGGAAGAAACCAGCTCATTCAGAAGACTTGGATTCCTCTTCCAATTCCTCTTCCTCTTCAGAGTCATCTTCGGAAAGTGAAATTGAACATGAGAGAAGCAGAAGGAGGAAACGTAAGAGGAGGCCAAAAGCTAAACGTTCTAAAAAGAGGAGAAAGGAAGCAAGCAGTTCAGAAGAGCCAAGGAATGAACATGTAATGAGCCCCAAAGGGTACGTGTTAAAACACCAATGTGCTCTTACCTGAAAACACACACTCTGGAAAGGGAAGAATATGTATAATTCTGTAAACTCAGTTTTGTTAGCTGTTACTGAAAAAGGATGGTATTTTTTAAACTTTATCTAAATTGAGAAATCTGCCAAATCTAGGAGTTGGTAGTGTAGGCAGCTCATTTCAAAGATTGTGTGTGTTTTCAGTTTTCAGGTGAAAATAGTCCTAAGAACTTTGGTTTTTTTTTTTAAGAGACAGGGTCTTGCCCTGTTACCCAGGCTGGATGGAGTACAGTGGCACAATCATAGCTCACTGCATCCTCAGCCTCCTGGGCTCAAGAGATCCTTCTGCTTCAGCCTCCTGAGGAGCTAGGACTACAGGAGTGTACCACTATGCCTGGCTAATTTTTCACGTTTTTGTAGAGACAGGGTCTTTCACTGTGTTGACCAGGCTGGTCTCTGACTCCTGGCCTCAAGCAATCCTCCCATGTAAGACCCCTAAAGTACTGGGATTACAGGTGTTAGCCACAATACCTAGCTTCCTGGAACTCTTAACATAAAAATGTTAGGATCATTTGACAATTTTCCTATCAAAATTTTAGCCTCTGGGGTTTTCACTGGGTTGATAATATGTTCTCTTTGTGAAAATGATATAACTCTTCTGAGTGAGACCTGTATGCTATCGTTAATTATGCTGCTGTTTTAATATCTAGTTCTATGTGCTTTTATTATGAAATGCAAACGTTACACATTTTAACCAGTGACTTGATTTGTTCTCTCTAAGTCACTCTGAGAGGAGTGATACCAATGAAAAAAGGTCAGTTGATGCCAATGCTAAAAGGGAAAAGCCTGTGGTCCGTCCAGAAGAAATTCCTCCAGTGCCTGAGAACCGATTTTTACTGAGAAGAGATATGCCTGTTGCGACTGCGGAACCTGAACCGTAAGTAGGATGACTAAACTGTATGTCTTTATTTCTCGGAGAGACAATTCTGTCAGCTCACTGCAGCTCTGCACTCATGTATGGAACGACTCACGTTGGAAGCACATTGAAAGATACTGTAGGAGGATCAGACTAGTGAGTGATAACTAGGAAATACGGGAGATACCAGATTAATGACCGTTAAGTGCACTACCTTTCAGAATTCACATTCTCTCAGGGAGAGGAGGTTGGGCCAGTTGGTCAGGGAAGCTCTTGGTGGTCTGGAAAGATTTCATTCCTGGTCTACTGCCTTTGCCTTTCATTAGAGGGGTGAGATTTTAGTTATCAGAGTAATGAGTTAGATGAATTCTTTGGATCCATTTGAGTGATGAAGCATACGTTCCAATTTGAATAGTGCATAATTAATTACACGATGATTGGAAATATAATTTAGTATCATAAATAAGTTACTTTTGTTAACTTGTTCCACGATTACTTCTCTGCATTGGAAAAGTGAATGTGTAGTTTTAGATTTGGTCTGAGAAAATAGTAATGTATTTTGTGTATTAGATTTAAGTTTAGAATTCTTAAAAGAAAATGTTTTCATGAAAAGAAATGGAAATACCATAATGGCTGGTATAATTGATACGTTCCCTATGAAGAGTTATTTTGAAAGCTGAAAAGTAGAAGAGTCCTTGTTTATAATTAGGTCTCTGCATAAAGTTATTTAGTTAATTAAAAAATTTTTAAACCTGATACTGTCTTGTTTTAAAAAGCTGTTGCAAAATGGCATGTATCTTTGAATTAATAACTTAACATATTATGTTTTCATTATTAAAAATTCTAGCTTGTGAACATATTTTATAGTAGAACTTTTCTTCTTTATAAGACACCAAGTTCACTGATCAAATCCATTTGGCTTTCAGAAGGTAGGAAACTTGAAAGATCAACTTCATTGTTATATGATAGGTGTCAGCAGTCTATGATTCATGGACTAAATTTGGCCTACTGGTTGTTTTTGTACAAACCATGAGTTAAGTGTGTTTTTTATGTGTTTAAATGTTTCTTAGAGGAAGTCAAAAAAGGGATATTTTGTGACATGAAAATTAGGTGAAATTCTATCTAAAAATAAAGTTTCACTGAAACACGACCTCATTCATTTGTTTACATTTGCTCTGTTGCAACAGAGTTTGTATGTAGCGCTCTCACGCCTTTACGTGCCAAGAGGTGCACTACAAATCACAGTGAAAAAGCCGTAACTCACCAGAATTTCAGCTGCTACACATACGAGCCGTCTGTGTGAAGAGATATTTTTAAAGATAAAATACATAAAATCTCATTACAGATGAGCATTAACCTTATCTGGGAGTTTTTTGTATTTTCTTGTATTTTTTTTTTTTTTTGAGACAGGGACTTGCTCTGTTGCTCTGTTGCCCAGGCTAGAGTGCAGTGGCAAGATCATGGCTCACTGCAGCCCCAACCTCCTAGGCCCGAGTGATCCTCCTGCCTCATCATCTGGAGTAGCTACTACTACAGGTGCCTCGCCACCACCCCCAGCCAATTTTTAACGTTATTTGTTTTAATAGACAATACTAACTTTGAGTCCTAGTTAAGCAAAGTTACTCCACCTCCCAAAAATGAATTGCCTTCTTCCCATTAGTAGACCTTTATTACAAAAAATGATACTCAGTCGTTGTTATAGTATTTTGAGTTTAGTCAACAGAACATTTGTGGAAATTTGTTTTCTTTCTTGAAATTAGCCAGTCACAAAAAAGACAAATACCCAAAGTGTTGGCTATTCCTCATATAAATGGAACCATATGCTACTTGGTTCCTAGAATAGTCAAATTCATAGAAATGGAGAGCAGAATAGAGGTTTCCAGGGGCTGCTGCTGAGAGCAGGGAATGGGGAGCTAGGGATTAATGGGTAGAGCTTCTGTTTGGGGTGATGAAAAAGTTTTGAAAGAACAGTGGTGATGCTTGCACAGCATTGTAAATGTAACTGATGCCACGGAACTGTACATTTAGAGTGCTAAAAATGACAACTTTTATGTCACATATGTATATCTATGTGTGTGTGTGTGTGTGTGTGTGTGTGTATAGACATCTCTTAAAAAGCGTTTCTTAAATGCTTATTAATACAATGCCTGACACAGTCATTGCCCAGTAGAAACTAGCCGTTATGTTAATAGTAGCAGACACAAAATGAACTGAGGTGTGAAAAGACCTCGTGCATGGAAGACTGTTGGTGTCACAGAAACTATGCTTTTATAGTATATGTGATGTAATGAGGCAGCAGATTCAAAGCATTTAAGATGAAGGGGCAGCTTAGAGTAGAGTAGGAGAGACAAACTATTAAAAAATGACCGAAGCACAATTAAGCATCAGAGTGGGCAACACCTCATCAGGGTTCCCTTAAGAACATCACTGGTTTGACAGGAGAAAAATAAAAAAGGATTTTCTTTAAAGATGATACTGGACGCTGTGGCTCATGCCTGTAATCCCAGCACTTTGGGAGGCCTACAAGGGCGGATCACGAGGTCAGGAGATTGAGACCATCGTGGCCAACATGGTAAAACCCCATCTCTACTAAAAATACAAAAATTAGCTGGGCGTGGTGGCACGTGCCTGTAATCCCAGCTACTCAGGAGGCTGAGGCAGGAGAATCGCTCAAACCAGGAAGTCGGAGGTTGCAGTGAGCAGAGATTGCACCACTGCCCTCCAACCTGGCCACAGAGCAAGGCTCTGCCTCAAAAGAAAAAAAAAGTAAGATAGTACTGTGCTTAAAAGGAGAGCTACTAGTGTCAGTAACATGTATTTTTACCCAATTGATTTTGTTTTTCTTTTCTTTAAGTTTGTCATTTAAATGGTTTGCTTACAAAATAAGGTTATGTGGAATGTCTCATTCTACAAGTGTTGGATAAATGAAGTGTTTTAGTATTATAGGGACATAAATTCTGTATTTAAACATTGAGAAAAATGCTTCCCCTTTGCTTATTTTTAATTTTCATCACCATCTTCTTTTCCTAGGAAGATTCCTGATGTTGCACCCATTGTAAGTGATCAGAAACCATCTGTATCAAAGTCTGGACGGAAGATTAAAGGACGGGGCACAATTGTATGTGTAATAAGACTTTTTTTGAAATTACGTATCTAAATAGGAAAAAATGTTTCCCTATCATCAAAATCCTAGCTTTAATTTAGATATAATACAAAATCTATTCAAGGAACTAATTTTATTTTCCATAGCTATGGGAAGGTATTGCTGTGAGATCAAAGTATACTAATGTGTTTGAATGGGTTTAATTGAGTGTGAAAAGAGGGACATGTAAAACCATCAGTGAGTATGCTGAGAAATCTGGCATGTTGAATAATCTAGGCTAATGAATGTATTCATTAAGACTTTGACGAGGAAAAGTTTATGTGCATTACAGGTGAATCTCAGCCTTGCCCATCTTTTTTTAATGCCTTGTTTGAAATAACTTCAACCGAACCTAAAATAAAAGTTAAAAAGAAAAAAAAGAAAAAGAAATAACTTTAGTCCAACCTTTTGGTAACCTAAATCATTGCCTTTGATTAGATGATCTGAGATTGGGTCTTTTACTTGACTCTGTCCTATAGCAGACTGTCGAGATGCATTTTTAAAAATAGTATTCTCTCTGTTTTGAAAGCGTTATCACACACCTCCAAGATCCAGATCCTGTTCTGAGTCAGATGATGATGACAGCAGTGAAACACCTCCTCACTGGAAGGAGGAGATGCAGAGATTGCGAGCATACAGACCACCTAGTGGGGAAAAATGGAGCAAAGGAGATAAGTAAGAACTTGGAGTATAAGCGCAGTCCTGGGTCTGTTGTATTTTAAGTGTTAAAAGGGATTAGATAAAATTCTGGACATTTCATTAAAGATTCACAGTCAAAATTAGACTCTGACCAAAGGAAATACATTTGGGACTTCTTGGTGAAAGTGGTACTCTTAACTAGTTGGGCTTTTAAGTCAAAATCCTGTTTTCCTTAACAAAAACTATAAGCCTGTAGCTTTTAATGACCTCTTAGTCAATTTTAGAAATGACTAGGACTTAGAAATTATGTAGCAGATTCTCTTCTAGCCAGCCAGGTCACTGATGAGTTCATTTGTAGATAGGAACACCTGCACTCAGTGTGCACATTGACTTTTGATCTCAGGGACTGTTGCTTCTTTAGCAGTATACGTATCTCTTACCTTCAGTTATGTCCCACAGGGGAATATTTATTTTAGGAAGGGGACAGACCCCAGAATAGCTAGTGAAAAATGTACTGATGGAACCCTGTTTAATTCTTCATGGTAGAATTCTCTCTCTCTCGCTCTCTGTGGACATCCTGCAGAGTGGTTTGGAACTGGGAAAAGGAGGAAAAGGAATGCATCTGCTGTGTAAAAGTGGCTCAGACACAGTGGTACCAAGGACTGAGCCTTGCTGTTACCACTGAGACTGTAAAGCCTGTATCTGTTTTTGTGTACTTTTTCCTCAGTTTCTGTTTTAAGTAGTTTACAGTCTTAGGGGAAATCTGGATTACTTCTGTGAGGTGGAGAAAAAACAAGATTCATGCTGGTTTCAAGCAGCTGTCCTGCATCTTTAAAATATCAACAAAATTGTTTGGGACCTTGTTTTGACATGCCCTCAAAAATTGTTCCTAGAGGCAGAGGGTTGTTAGCAGGTAACAGCCAGGAACTCTTGCGATTGAGTTATTCAGTAATGTTCTTGTGATTACTTGATTTTCAAAAACGTTTTCCCAACAAATGTAAGATTCTTTGCTTAGCTTAAAAAAAAAAATCCTTTCGTAAGTGAATCCGTTAGTAGTTCTCAGTGTGTCTCTGAAAGTATAACAAGACCAGGCCTTTAACTCTTTGATTCATGCTTCCTGTGTGTGCTTAACAAAGCTGTATTTTAAGGCATAGAAAACATGCTTATAAATCACTGCATGAATATTATGTCCTTTCTGTAGGTTAAGTGACCCCTGTTCAAGCCGATGGGATGAAAGAAGCTTGTCCCAGAGATCAAGGTCATGGTCCTATAATGGATATTATTCAGACCTTAGTACAGCAAGACACTCTGATGGCCACCATAGGAAACGCAGAAAAGAGAAAAAAGTTAAGCATAAAAAGAAAGGGAAAAAGCAAAAACATTGCAGAAGACACAAACAAACTAGGAAGAGAAGGATTCTTATGCCGTCTGACATAGAATCCTCAAAATCTTCCACTCGGAGAATGAAATCCTCTTGTGATAGAGAAAGGAGTTCTCGTTCTTCCTCAATATCGTCTCATCACTCATCAAAGAGAGACTGGTCTAAATCTGATAAGGATGTTCAGAGCTCTTTAACCCATTCCAGCAGAGACTCATACAGATCGAAATCTCACTCACGGTCGTATTCTAGAGGAAGCTCAAGATCAAAGACGGCATCAAAGTCCTCACATTCTCGAAGTAGATCGAAGTCCAGATCTAGTTCCAAGTCTGAGCACCAAAAGAGAGCATCAAAATCACCAAGAAGAACAGCTTCTCAGTTAAGCGAAAATAAACCAATTAAAACAGAACCTTTAAGAGCAACCATGGCCCAAAATGAGAATGTAGTAGTACAACCCGTTGTAGCAGAAAATATTCCTGTAATACCACTGAGTGACAGTCCCCCCCCTTCAAGATGGAAGCCTGGACAGAAACCTTGGAAGCCCTCTTATGAGCGAATTCAGGAAATGAAAGCTAAAACAACCCACTTGCTGCCCATCCAAAGCACTTACAGTTTAGCAAATATTAAAGAGACTGGTAGCTCATCATCCTACCGTAAAAGAGAAAAGAATTCAGAAAGTGATCAGAGCACTTATTCAAAATACAGTGATAGAAGTTCAGAAAGCTCACCAAGGTCAAGGAGCAGATCTTCTAGGAGTAGATCTTATTCCAGATCATATACAAGATCACGTAGTCTAGCTAGTTCACATTTAAGGTCTAGGTCTCCATCATCTAGATCTCATTCCCGAAATAAATACAGTGATCATTCACAGTGTAGTAGATCATCTTCATATACTTCAGTTAGCAGTGATGATGGAAGACGAGCTAAGAGGAAACTTAGATCCAGTAGGAAAAAAAACAGCGTTTCCCATAAAAGGCACAGCAGCAGCTCTGAAAAGACAGTTCACAGTAAATACGTGAAAGGTGGAGACAGGTCTTCATGTCAGAGAAGGTATAGCGAGAGCAGATCATCTTTGGATTATTCTTCAGACAGTGAGCAGTCAAGTGTTCGGGCTACACAGCCAGCCCAGGAAAGAGAGAAGCAGGGCCAAATGGGAAGAACACATATTAAACAAGAAAAAAACAGAGGTGAAGAGAAATCCAGGCCTGAACGGGAATGCCCTCATTCAAAGAAAAGAACTTTGAAAGAGACTCTTTCTGATCGCTTTAGAAATGGCAGTAAGCCCAGAAAGAAGAATTATGCTGGGAGTAAATGGGACTCTGAGTCAAATTCAGAACGAGATGTAGCTAAAAACAGTAGAAATGACTCGCAGCTATCGTCTGACAAGGAGGAAGGTGAGGCCACATCCGATTCCGAATCAGAGGGCAGTGAAATTCACATCAAAGTCAAACCCACAACAAAGGCGTCCGCACATTCTTCACTGCCTGGTGACAAGGGCGCTTGGAAATCAAGCAAACGGCGCACATCAACCTCCAATTCCGAGGGCTCTTGTTCCAATTCTGAAAACAATAGAGGAAAGCCACAGAAGCACAAACATGGGTCAAAGGAAAATCTTAAAAGAGAACACACCAAAAAAGTGAAAGAGAAATTGAAAGGGAAGAAAGACAAGAAGCACAAGGCTCCAAAGCGAAAGCAAGCGTTTCACTGGCAGCCTCCACTAGAATTTGGTGAAGAGGAGGAGGAGGAGATTGATGACAAGCAGGTTGCTCAGGAGTCAGAAGAGAAAAAGGTTTCTGAAAACAGTGAAACCGTGAAAGATAATATTCCAGAAACAGAGAAATCATGTGAAGAGGGCAGCCTTTCAGGTAAACATGATACAGTGACTGTTTCATCAGGTTTTGATCAGTTTACTAAAGATGATAATAAACTCAGCCTTTCTCCCACAGCTTTAAATACTGAGGAAAATGTGGCCTGTTCGCAAAGCATTCGGCATGTTGAAGAACGTGTTCCCAGTGGAGGGGAAGATGTGCTTCAAACAGATGACAACATGGAGATCTGTACCCCTGACAGGAGTTCCCCAGCAAAGGTAGAGGAGGCTTCCCCTCTGGGAAATGCACACCTTGCTACCCCAGATACAAACGTCGTTCTGAAGCAGGATATGGCAGCAGAACATTCTGAAGCAGTGGTAGTAAAACAGGAACAGGAAAGCAGCATGTCTGAAAGTAAAGCGTTGGGTGAAGTGGGGAAACAGGACAGTGGCTCTGCTAGCTTGGCTAGTGCTGGAGAAAGTTCTGGGAAGAAGGAGGTGGCTGACAAGAGCCAGGTCAACCTCATTGATAAGAAATGGAAGCCCCTGCAAGGTGTGGGGAACCTGGCAGCACCCACGGCTGCCACATCTGGTGCTGTGGGAGTTAAGGCGTTGACCACTGTGGCCGAAGTGAAACCACAAGGCTTGAGAATAGAAATTAAAAGCAAAAATAAAGTCCGGCCTGGGTCTCTCTTTGATGAAGTAAGAAAGACCGCGCGCTTAAACCGTAGACCAAGAAATCAGGAAAGCTCAAGTGATGAGCAGACGCCTAGTCGGGACGGTGAGAGCCAGTCCAGGAGTCCGAGTAGATCTCGAAGCAAATCCGAAACCAAATCAAGGCACAGAGCAAGGTCTGCCTCCTATAGTCACTCAAGAAGTCGGTCGAGAAGTTCCACGTCTTCTTATCGGTGAGCAGTATTCTCTTTTTTTCCTCCCAAAGAGGGTCTGTTATTGTTTAGCTTGGAAGAATATCAGAATTAGGGACAGAAACACTGTTTCCAAATATCTTGAAAGGAATAAGAAGTCTTATGTGATTCAGAATTGAGGACATAGGGAGAGGGAATTTCAGGAGGAGAAATTTGGGCTCAGTTTACAAAACTGTTACTGTCAATTTAAAGCTCTCTGTCAGTGGAAATGAGTTCTCGTGATGGGTTGTAAGTTCTCCATCTTTAAAGATGTGAGGCTGCTCTTACCAGTGTGCAGTGCCTAGGAATGGAATCCTAAATGGACAGAATGTACACAGTTTGCAGATCATTACCCTAACCTTTCAATTTAGATATGTGGAAGGCGAGGGCCGGAGAGGCGGCTACCTGCCCAAGACATGCATCTTAGTTTAGATAGGGGTGGGGTAGGGGTAAAAATGATAAAAACGATCATCTTTAGATTTTTATTTATTTTATTTTTTTGAGACGGAGTTTTGCTCTTGTTACCCAGGCTGGAGTGCAATGGCGCGGTCTCGGCTCACCGCAACCTCCGCCTCCTGGGTTCAGGCAATTCTCCTGCCTCAGCCTCCTGAGCAGCTGGGATTACAGGCACGCGCCACCATGAGCAGCTAATTTTTGTATTTTTAGTAGAGATGGGGTTTCACCATGTTGACCAGGATGGTCTTGATCTCTTGACCTCGTGATCCACCCGCCTCGGCCTCCCAAAGTGCTGGGATTACAGGCGTGAGCCACCGCGCCCGGCCATCTTTAGATTTTTAATTGTTGTTTGAAAGGCAGCAAAAGAATTTAAACCAACTTTATCTCATCTTTGTCACTCTGTACCTTCATGAAAAGGTTTTTGTCATTGTTATAAATTACGTCATAACATTTGTTGTCAGCATAGAGTGGACAACACAGATGAGAATTAAAAACGGAAAAATACTGTGATGGTAAGAAGTTAATAAGCAGTCGTGTTGCATTGTTTTCTTTTCCTTGTAAATATTTTATGGTTTTACCTGTCTCTTGATTACTGATAGCCCTTATGATATTGTGCTTGATGTTCATCATGTGAACTGAAAATAGTGTACGAATCTGTGACTTTTTTTCTTTCTGGTTATTCATCAGTCTTTCTTCCCTCGCCTGCCCAGACTTCTTCCTAAACACGGAGCCGCCACAGGCTCCTGTGCTCACGCCCTTTTGCCCTGGGTTGCGCGCCTGCTGTCTTCCATGCCTTCCCCTGCCCGCGTCTCTTAGTTTACTGGTGAAGGTTTCAGGTGTTCTGATGGCCAGTGCCATGGCATGTTTTCAGCCTCATTTTTGGAGCCCTCTGCTAGCTCTCCTTCTCCCACTCAGCCGGTTCATCCTGCTGATGGAGGCTTCTCTGCCTCCTCGTGGCCTTTTCTCTCTTAGTTCTCTGCTAGATGCAGTTGCCTGTTCAGTGACGCCAGCTTCCTGTCTGCTTAGGGGTCTGCCTTACCATTTACACAGAGACAGCTCTGAGCTGTTGGTGATGCTGGCCGCTCTCCTCATTTACCTTCCCACCTCGGCCTTGGAGTTGGCAGCATATCATTTTGTAAAGAAGACAGCAAAGCATAGAAAGGCTCAGGGACTTGTTCTAGGCTGTGCAGCTAACAGGTAGTGGACTGAGGTGGAGAGGCCTGGGTGCTGCCCTGCCTCCCTGTTTTGGATACCTGCCTGGCCTGACTTCCCCACTAGGGTATGAACTCTGTGAAGTCAGGAGCTATGTCTTACTCATCGTTCAGTCACCTCACAGGGTGTTGCTTTATAATTTTTGGTTGAATAAATGACTACAATCTTATTAGAACATGATGTACTTTGGGAGGCCAAGGCGGGCGGATCACGAGGTCAAGAGATCGAGACCATCCTGGCCATGGTGATCCGCCCGCCTTGGCTAAAAATGCAAAAATTAGCCGGGCGTGGTGGCACACGCCTGTGGTCCCAGCTACTCGGGAGGCTGAGGCGGAAGAATCGCTTGAACCCAGGCGGAGGTTGCAGTGAGCCGAGATTGCGTCACTGCACTCCAGCCTGGCGACAGAGTAAGACTCCCGTCTGAAAAAAAAAAAAAGAACATGATGTATTCATTTTCTTGCAGATAAACTGGAAGCAGGTCATGTCTTCCAAAACATAACTGCATACTGAATAAAACCCATGGTGATATTGCATAACGTCACCTAGACACAGAGGCATTGTTCTGTTCTTGAATGACAGGCTTACAGTAGGGGAAAAGCGGGGAGCCAAGTGAATGCGGAGGGGCAGAATTGCTTCTGCTTGTTTTACTGGGTATTAAAGAGATGTAAAGAGTATTAAAAAAAATGATTGAAGGATAAAAAGCCATATGACACATATTCACCTACCTGCCATCTAGCTTAGAGAATAGAGCTTTGATGCACCAGAGCCATCCTAGACAGCACCAGAGCTCCTGTCCCAAAGTTAACCGTTACTCTAAACTCTGGTTATAATATTGTCTTTCTTTATAGTTTCTATCTTTATACAATGTTATGTTTGCACCTTTTATAAATAAAATCCTTTTATATATGTAGATGTTGTACATTTGTCTTTTTCATTCAACCTTGTGTTCTAGAGATATATCCTTGCTGATTACATGTAGCTATAGTTCATTCATTTTCTTACTTCAGAATATTTCATTCTTTGTCTCTACCTGAATTTTTTTAACCCATTCTACCATTAATGGAGATTTGGCTTATTTTCTTCTCAGTGTTACTGGTGTTATAAATCAGGCTCCTATGAACATACTTGTGCCAGCCTTTTCTTGTTTTCCTTCATTTTATTCTGTTTGGTTTTAATCATTGTTGTTTTGAGATTGCCTCATTAGCTGTCACTGTCATCCACTGTGAACGGTTTGTGAGAGGCCTTTCTTCTTGTTGTGTTTTCCCCTTCTTGCCCTACCAGTAATTAATTGTAATACCATGGTGAGTTAACATAACAACATGTTTTTTCATTGCTCTGATTGTAGATCAAGAAGCTACTCTAGAAGTCGGAGCAGAGGCTGGTACAGCAGAGGCCGGACCAGAAGCCGGAGCAGTTCCTACCGCAGTTACAAAAGTCACAGGTGAGCTTGTGATCTCATCCTGCAGTGTGGTCTCCATCGTGTCCACTTTTTAAGGCTACATAGGCAGAGGCGGGTGGTTGTTGAGAAGAATCATGTCATTACTGAATATATCACTGGCCTATTTTCTTCCTGTGAAAGAGCTGTGGAATTCTTGACTATTCCTCTGTTGTGATCTTATCAGAGTGAGGCAAGAGAAGCAGCAGAAATATTTAGGAAGCCCTGATTCCTGCCTCTGCCTCCCCACGTAGATCTTCCCTAACCTAAGTTTACATCTGCATTCACCTCTTGACATGGTTAGAGATTAGGATAGGAAGATTGCAGAGAGGGGACCGAGAGGAAGAAGTACATGTACTGGGGGAAGGGTGGCCCCAGACTTCCAGTTCTAGCTTCTTTCCCTCTTTGCCTCTGGGGTGTTTTCTGCTGCTGCCGCGTCACTTTACTTACAAAAGTCCTACCTGTGCAGACCTCTCCGCTTACTGCACCCGGTTTCAGCCTCCCTAGTGATGTGATATGCATCTCAGAGAAAAACTGCATCTTATGAAATCCAATAGGCTTCTTTAAAAATCCAGTATACTTTTGATGTGAAAACAAAACAAAAATACAGCTGTGGGATTTCACTGTATTTTCACCTTGATGGGCAAATAAATGTCTAGATGTAAATGTGTGGCATAGCTTGTCCTGCCCTGATTGATAAGACAATGGTCCTTCATGTGATTAATATTAGGACGTCCAGCAGGAGCAGATCCAGGAGCAGCTCATATGATCCCCACAGTCGGTCCAGGTAGGAACAGAGACTGGGAAAGCAGCAGTGGGGCAGAGCTGAAAGGTTTTGTTTGATAAACTCTCCATTCCAAGTGGTGTTTTGTTGAATAACTGAATGCATGTATTTGTCTCCTGAAACCACACCTTTCTAAACAAGGCCTTTTTGACAAGTTTTATGTGTGGACCCGTTGGTGTCCAGTGTCGGAAATGACAGCGCCCAACTGTAATGGCAGGTGTTTATTGAATCTAGTTGCCTATAAAGAGCCACCAGATTCAAACTAACTGTTAATGGTGTGATATTTTTCAGTGCAGAAAAGAAATTAATGTTTTTCTCTTTAGTGATGGTGAGTCTCATTTGGGGCGATTGTTAAATGTTTCTAGTACTTGTTTTGGAACTGTGTTCTTCGCTGTCACCTGGTGCCCATGTTCTAAGCTAGAACATTCTTAAGACCCTAAAAAGAAGTAGGAACATATGAGTATTTGAGCGGGAAAATTCAGTGTGTGTCGTTGGCGTTAAAGCAGGTCCTACACCTACGACAGTTACGATAGCAGGAGTCGGAGTCGAAGTAGAAGCCAGAGAAGCGACAGTTACCGCCGAGGCAGAAGTTACAATCGGCGGTCCAGGTGGGTGTCTCTCCCTGAGCACTGCAGCCACTGTGGGCACCTGATGTGCGAGGCGGTGGTTGCCAGTGGAAGAGTAAGTGCTGTAACCTTCCAAGACAGAAGTACTTCCTCTTAAATCTGAGCAGCCGCAAGCAGCCACTACAGGTGGCTTTTATATTAAGAGTTGCCAGGTAATATTTGTTGGTTATTGTTCGTGTTTGAATCTAAGAAGGGCTTTTATGTATCCACATATCTTGGACACACCTTTCTTTTGGAAAGAAGGTCACCCACACAGTGGCCACTTGCTTACATAGAACTACTTGCTCATTATTTTTTAATTAAAAAAAAAAACATAATATCATTTGCTTCAGCATCAGGATTGAGGTTTATATATTGCCAGTTATTGAGTAAAATACCTTTTTTATGTATTGCATACTATGTTTAATGTATTTTGGCTTCTACAAAGGTCTTATTGTTTGTTTTATACTATCCCTTTCTGGTGGCCTCTGATCTTGCCTTCTCCTATCCAACATGACTACAGTGATCCTTGTAAATATCAGTATGATCTGGACACTTCCTCTTAACAGGTCCAGCCTCCTCAGCATCAACTGCAGCTCAGATTCTTTCTGGCTTCTCTCCTTAAAAGTGCCAGGACCTTTCCTTCTTCCTGGAGACACACGTACCCTCTTCGCCATCTCCCCTTTTGCCTCTTGAAATGGCCAGTTCTCCTCTACCCTGCAGGTCTCCACTGTCCCTGGACAGCCCTCCCTGATGCCTAATCCTGGGATATGGTCCCTCCCGTGTGCCTCCAAGACAGGCTTTGTTCCTCCTGCGGCTCTCCTTGTCCCTAAATTATTTGTCTTGCCCAATATTTATTCTATCCTTGAACCCCAGAGAACTGTACTTGGTTTCATTCGTTCGTGTGTGTGTGTGTTTTCCCCGCATCTTGCAAAGTTCCTGGCTCTCAGTGAATGTTTTTTCAGAATAACTGAATGTGTTCATGCCCAGGGCCACTCCCGCCCCTCTTTGGTTAGGTTTTCGTTTCTTTAATGAAGCGATTTGTGCACCTTTTCCCCATTACTCTCTAGGGTAATCTATTCAAATATTGATACTCATTTTAGGTAACATGGGAAACTATTCTGCTCATTGGTTTCTTTTTTTTTTTTTTTGGTGGTCCCAGCATTTGTATGAATGAATGAATTTCACACAAAGTTCCTAAGATGTGGTGTTTATTTTATCTTGGTATTACTACAACTTGTCATTTAAAACATCTTTGAAAAGTCCATCGTGTTGCCGTAGTCGGTACCTACTGATCTGCGTCAGTACGAGCGGCTTGAAAACATCAATAGTGCTTTCAAGCCACTCATATCAAAAAAGCCATAAGAGGGATTGACAGGTTTTATAGTTACAAGGTTTTGTATGTTTTGTATTGTTATTACAGGAGTTGTAGATCTGACGGCTCTGACAGTGAAACTGACCGAAGTTACTCCCATCACCGGAGCCCCAGTGAAAGCAGCAGATACAGTTGAAAGGTCCTTGTTTTGGATACAGGTTATAGCTTATTTGTAAATATCTGGCAACTTAAAAGCTTAAGAAACTTAAAAACAGTCTGTTGTTCTATTTCAATATCAGAGATGAATTTCAAAAGTAGACACTTCTTAACTGTTACTCGTTCATTTACATGTGTGCAGAAGAATTTAAAATACAGACAGGTCTCCTAAAAATATTTTTATGCCACATTTTACAGTAGCCAGCTATGGAAATGAACTTCATTTTCTTGAATCAAGAAATCGTGAAATTTATCTAAGTATAATTTACAATATTATTTTAAGACTATTTCTATCTCACGTATTCCTCAGAATACAGATCCTTTTTGCCTGTTTTTCCGGTTTTAGCATATATGCTGCCAAGCATAGAACTGTGAAGGGGAACTGTTAAAGGCGGCCAAATATTTATATACTGATTACGTCGAGTCTTGTACGTATGTGCTCTAAAAACAAACCACCCAGAATTGATACTGTGGGTAGCCAGGAGGAGAAGGCAGTGGCTCTGGGGTTCTTAATTCATTCCTAACTTCTTTGATATTTCGCAGGATGAGGAAAGTGGTCATCATACATCCCACACAGCCTGTATTACTTCAGGCTTGTGGGCAAGGTTAAGAAGAATCAATCAGCCTTAACTGTAAATAGCTGCACTGTCTCTAAGGACTTACTGTTCTGCGTTCTTTTTAATCAATACTGATCAGAAGTCTAGGTTATAAAAACAATTCTATTCCACTTCATGCTTTGGTGCTTGGTAACTTTTGGTGCCTCTTTAAGCATCACTCTTATATTAGAACAGCATAAAAGATAAAAATGAAATTCAAAAAAAAATCACTGGCACCAAAAATGGTTTATTCTGAGCTGTCTTCACTTTGACTATTTGGGGGGCTTCTCTCAAGTACAGATGGGGGTTGGGGTCCCCTAGAGCAGACAGGATTGGCAAAAGGAGATGTTGGCCACTCAGGTGTACTGCGTGTGTGTGCCTCTGGAAGAGTGAAGAACGGACTTCAAAAGTAACACCAAAATCTGCCCGCCACCATCCGGGAGACCTTTGCAGGGCTTTCAGGTCCTGCACCTACAGGACATTACGACAGCCGCTGACCTGTCATAACCAGCTGTTTTTCCTGTTTCCACTGTGACCTGCAGCTGACTCCACGAAGCCTTGCCTAACCCGACCCAGGTGCAAGAGAGGGGAAGGGAGATAGAGGGGATGGCATCAATTACGTATTTTCATGGCTTTGGGTGGTTCCTCCAAAAATAATTTGACCTGTAAAAACTAGTCTGTGGGTTTTTTTTTAAACTTTACTTTGAATTTGTTCCCCAAGTGTACTTAATCCCCTTAGTGCCAGTTTAATCCACTTATGCAGAAGAAATTCATATTGGATGCCTGATGTAGAAACTGGCGCCGCCCCACCACAGGCCTTGTCTGCTGTGCTTGGGAAGTGGGAAAGAGCCCTCAGGTGGAGGGAGCTGACAACTCTTGGTGGAGGAAGGGTGCCCTGGATGTATTAAAATTATCACCCAAAGAAGTTGTGAAAACAGGGTCAGGTGGTCAGTTGTTTGCCAGGTCAGTAGACAGAAGTGCGTAAGAAAACAGGACTGAGGCCAAACAAACAGTTCTAGATACTGAATACAGAACAGTGTGATTTATATGAAAGGTTGCCTGCAAAGGACTGTATTACTGCTACTCAGCAGGAAGAAATGCATTCAGAGCCCAAGCAGAAACTGCCAGATCTAATTAGGCTTGTCTGTTGCTGCGTGACACATCACCCCAAATTTAGCAGTTTAAAGCACCACCCATTCAGCAGTTCTGTAGCTTGTGGGTCTGGCGCAGTGTGGCTGATTCTCTGCTCAGGGTCTCGGGGGGCTGAAGTCTCGGGTTGGCAGGACAGTGTTCCTTCATGGCAGCTCTGGGGAAGAGTCTGCTTCCAGGCCCATTTAGGTTGTTGGCAGAATCCAGTTCCTGGCTGGCTCAGCCGGGGCCCCGCTCACCTCCTCAAGGCTGCCTGCATTCCTCCTCGTGTGGTCCCTCCAGCTTCCAACCAGCCTTCGTGTCCTGCTTGTTTCTCGTGCTTCCTATCTCTCTCCCACCCTCTGTTTGAGGGGCATGTGATTAGCTCAAGCCCACAGATACGTTTTAAGGTGGATTGTGCATAGAACATAATTGCACATAGGACTGCTATCTCATTGTGTTCACGGGTTCCAGAGATTAGCTCACTGAAACGGGGAGGGGCACTTTCCAATTCTGCCTGCCACAGGCAGTAACTGCCCGTCTCAGTGGTGGGTGGAATTTTATCCAGAAAAGATAGTCCCTAGAAGCCTCATTTCTTTTCTCCATGGAAAAGGACAGCGCTCTGCTGCCGCATTCAACTTGTATGTTTACTGACAGAGTGAACTACAAAAATAGCTCTTCTTCTGAAAGGGGGTTGTTGTATATTTTGAGGTTATTTTTTAATAAAATTGAATTATGTTGTGTATTGTGCTTCTTAGGAAATGCATTATTGGACTGTTTTTGTACCATCCTGTTTATTGCTGGAATTGCTCAGAAACTCTATAAAACACTTTTGTACATGTTAGCAATGTCTAATTTGTATACACTTCAGTTAAACTTCCCTAAAACTGGAGAAGGGGACCTTGTAGAAATTAAAACATATACTTAGTCTAAGTCCAAGTCTGTGCCTGTTTCATCTCTCTGCCGGCCCGGCCGGTGAAAACACCTCATCTCCCTTGACAGCTCCTTTTCTTCTCCTAGCTGAGCATTAGTGATGGGTGGAGCCAGAGAGGACGCCAGGCAGAGGTGCTGGCCTACACAGGTAGGCATTGATGGTGTTGGTCTTCCTGCCCTGGAAACTCCAGATTTCCTCTACACTGTTGTCATCCAGCTAAAGCGGCCTGCATAAAGGTGTCTGCTGGGGGGGGGGGGCGGGCGGGATGTGTCACATCCCATCTGTGAGTGGTGCCTGGAGACAGTCCATTCACCTGCAGCCTCTACCCTTCCCTCCCTCATAGCAGGCAGCACATACCACGCCTCCCAGAGAAAACACTCAGTGATATTTTTATCATACACATAAGAATTTGCAAGGGAAGTACAATTAACTTTTGTCTCCGAACTGAAAGGAATGTGTATTTCCTTAGTGAGTAGCATAGCTCTTCATTGTAGGTAACTTCTCACTTGCAGATCTCACTTTTTAAACTGAGTTAACACTCCTTAGTTGGGCAACTCCCGAAATTTGTCAGATCTGGATGCATTCTTTTAAATGTAAAGAAACTGCAGGATCAAGTCCTGTTAGTGGTAAGCTTGATCAGTTGGGCAGTACTGGGGGAGATGTGCCAAGGACTTTGGTCTTGACTTCTGAATTAGCTGGTTATTAAATAGGTAGGAAGAGAATTCAAGGAAAATGCCCCTCTTGCAAGAGACTATGGATACTAACTGGGTATCATTGTTTAGAAGAGACAGGAGGTGGCCGGGCATGGTGGCTCACGCCTGTAATCTCAGCGCTTTGGGAGGCCGAGGCAAGTGGATCACTTCAGGTCGGGAGTTTGAGACCAGCCTGTCCAACATGGTGAAGACCCATCACTACTTAAAACAAGGGGCTCTGCTCACTTTCTCAAGGCAAATGCTGAGCCTTGAAGGAGTATTGCAAACCAGTGTGGTCAGGTGAGAGGATGTGGAGCCACGCCTCGCCAGGTGGAAGGGACTGGGTTCAGATTTCCAGAGGACTGGTTTTGGGAACAGAATTGACTGCTGCTGCCCACAGTGAGGTGAGAGTCTGCAGGCCCATTTTGGAATGAGCTGGGAAGAGAACAGGGAGAAGTTCCTTGATGCTGTAAAAGCCTCTCAGGAGTCCGGTGGGGGGGTGGTCAGAGGAGGAGCTGGGTCCTCTGAAAGAACACCTGTTCACCTCAGGACAGACTGGGAAGCTTGTCAGTGCTGGGTAAGTGCGGGCAAGGAGAGCCCGCCCTGGCCACATACACACAGGGGTAGGAGGCTTGAGTGGTCTTGTTCTCTTTCGGAGTTTCAGGACAAGGTAGAGGGAGTGCTCCCTTGCTGCTGACCCCCTCCTCACTGCGAATCAGAAGACCTCAGGTGGGCCTGCTGCCTCTTGGAGACCCCAGACTTACCACTTACTAACTACAGCCCATCAAGCTCCCGCTCCCTAGCTTCACAGGCTAGCTTGGAGAGGGTTGCATCTCTTCAGCCAAGAGCCGTGAGTACATCAGGGTAAAAGGAGTGGCCACCTGTATTTCTAGTGCTTTGGGAAGCCAAGGCAGGATTTTTTCAGGCCAAGAGTTCAAGACCAGTCTGGACAACAGAGCAGAACAACAAAAAAGTAGCTGGGCGTGGTGGCACACAGCTAGAGTCCCAGCTACTCAGGGCTGAGGTGGGAGGGTTGCTGGAGCCCAGGAGGTGGAGATGGCAGTCAGCCATGACTGCAGCTGCCCAGCTTGGGCAACAGAGCAAGACCCTAAGAACAAAAAGAGTGACCTGAGGTTTCAGGACAAACACCTGCTTTCCGCGTCCTGAGCCCTGCTCCTGGGCCTCCTGTGGCTCCTAAACCCTGAAAGAGGGTGCATATGACTGGCGCACCCAGACATGACACCCAACCAGGGAACTCACCTCTTCACGGCCTGCAGACAAGTCTGCCTCCCAGTGGACCCGGCCCACGGGTTGGGTGTCTAGGCTGGCACTGCCCCAGCCCCTGGTTCCCTAGGACCTCTAGCAACTAAAATCTCTCATCAGTCCAGGTTCCCAGAGAAAGGCTGAAGAGTCCCCACTGACCTCAATGCCTCCAGCCTAATTTGATTTTATTTTGAAGAAACAGGAGGACTTTTTTTTTTTTTTTTGAGACGGAGTTTCGCTCTTGTTACCCAGGCTGGAGTGCAATGGCGCGATCTCAGCTCACTGCAACCTCCGCCTCCTGGGTTCAGGCAATTCTCCTGCCTCAGCCTCCCGAGTAGCTGGGATTACAGGCACACGCCACCATGCCCAGCTAATTTTTTTTGTATTTTTAGTAGAGACGGGGTTTTACCATGTTGACCAGGATGGTCTCGATCTCTTGACCTTGTGATCCACCCGCCTCGGCCTCCCAAAGTGCTGGGATTACAGGCTTGAGCCACCACGCCCGGCCGAAACAGGAGGACTTCTAAGGGCAACGATTCTACGGTACAGTCCTTAAGGACTCTGGGCCAGACCCAGACTGCCTGGGTTCGAGTTCCACTCCGCCACTTCCCAGCTGGGTAGCCGAAGAGGATAATTTGCTTGATCTCTAAAATTCAGCTTATCTGAAAAATGGATGCTAGGGATTCCTCCCTGCTAGAACTGTGTTGTAGTAACTGTTTAGAAAACCAAGCGTGTACCAGTGGTTCAGAGGTGGTGGCCCCTGAGGGTGTCTCTAGGAGAAGTGAAGGGGTGCAGAGCGTTCACATGTAGGGCCAGGCTCAGTCACTAGTGAGAGGCCGAGGTGCCCAGAACCAACAGGGCAGGAGAGGATCCGGGAAGCTTTGAGGGAGACCTGAAATGGCAAAGCCATGATGTCGATGCTGTGAGAGGGAACCAGGCAACCTGCCAGTTTGCATGAGGCCCCCAACCCAGGGCAGCTGTGACCTATTAGTGCTGGGCTCAGTGGAGGCAGAATTCAGGTGCAGCCTCCACGCTTACCCCACCCCAGCCCACACCCGGAGGATGCAGGGCCTTGGGTCAGCACCTAGTGGGGAGCTTTGAACTTCCCTGGCACCCCACCAGCCCCATGCTGTGCGAGTTGAGTTGCATGGCCTGTGTTGTCTGGCATGGCCCACTCTGCTCTCCCTCTTCCCCAGGCTCAACTACACACAGCTCCATGCCCTCTGGGCAGACTCAAGCCAGCCTTGCTCCCCTACACGTGCTCACCCACAGCCTGGGCTGCTCCTCCCAGCTTCAGTCGGGTTGAATCTGGTTTCCCCAACCAAGCCTGGGGAACACGCAGCATGGAGGGCAGACACTCAGGGCAACTGAGAGAAAGCGCATGAGCTGTCCTCTAGAGGCAGGGGCATGGCTTTGCTGACCTTGCCAAGACCTAATCCCAAATGTGTGAAGGATCACTCGACTCTGCCCTTGCTGGTGAGCCGTCTCCAGACTTCTGACTGGCCCCTGGGGCACGCAGCGGCCTAGGGGTCACCTCCCCAGTAACTGCGTCCCTCCCTCATTCCAGCAAGCCTGCCCTGACCTCCCCTGAAGTGAAGCTCCTGCTGCGTGCCCCTCATCAGGACCAAGAGGGAAATGCAGCCTCTGTTCACTCCCACCAAACAGACGCTCTGGTCCCACAGGAATCTGGACTCCACTCACCAAATCCCCTCCGGTTCCCTGCAGGTGCTAAACCGACCGCACCTCCTGGCCTTGGCAAGGGCTGTCTTTGCCTGGGAAGCCCTTCCACTGCCTCATTGCTCTAGTTAATGTTCAAGTTCAAGCCTCAGCTCTGAGCAGGCCTCTGGGTCCACCAGACAGCTCTTCAAACCACTCCTTCCTGCCAGGTCCAGTGTGACCAGGTGCCCACAGCTGCTCACAGAGCTGCTCACGGAGCTCAGGCTCTGCGCTGGGACTCCCCAGCCAATGAGCTGCAGCTGAGGCCCTCAGGGAGACTGAGTGACTCCTCACCACCCGTCCCCTCCCTTCTCACCCAACCTCCAGGCCCTCCTGCAGCCATGGCCCCAACAGGACCCCATAGGACCGGCATCACTGCCTCAGTCACACTGGCCACACCCTCTGTCAAGCTTTGGCTTGGCAGCGGGCCTAGCGGTGTCTATGCAGCTCTCTCTGCCAGGCTCCTTCCACCCCGTGGAGGGGTCCCCTCTCCCCATGTCCCTTTCCCCTGGCTCCTGAAGCTGATGCCTAAATGAGCCTCGGAGTCCTTATCCAACCAATGGGCATGCAGCCCCTCCCTTGCCACCTCCTGGGCCAGTGCTAGGACCCACCATGAGTCAGATAAGGAAGGGGGCTGGGAGGAAGAGGCAGAAGGTAGCCCTCGGGACTGGCTGCTCAGAAGCCCATCAGTTGCTCTGGCCTGGGCTTAGCTTGAGGTATGGGAGCTGAGCCAGGTGTCTGTGCACCCATGCAGGTGCAGGACGTCTGCAGCAGCTGCGAAGGGCGTCCAGATGCCGCAGGTTTGGCCCCTGAGATACCTTCTCCCTGGCTCTGGGATAGCCTTGTCCCGAGGCCCCTGTATTCTGGCGGAGAGTGGGGGTAGGGAGGAGGCCCTTGCAATCTTATGGGCCAGACCGTCAGGCTACTTCGCGGCCCCTGCCTAAGACCCTGCGTCTCCTCCATTTCCTCCTCCGGCACCTAGAACCAAGTCGCCCTGAGCCGGCGCCAGAATTCCTGCCCACTCATGAGTAGGGCAGCACACCCAGGGGTCACTGCTGCAGCTGGACGTGGACCTGCATGTAAACACAAGAGCACATGTGTGGGAGGGGTGTGGGATATCAGCATGGGGGCGACGTGGGAGTGACCTGGGATGGGCAGCAGTCAGTTTGGGGTAGGAGTAGGGGATGCCCACAGAGGCCTCTCCCCTGCAATGGTGGCCCAGTGCCCCGCGGTCCCCACCCTGCTGCCTGCTCAGCCTGGCGGCGTTCCTTCACAGCCTCCTGCCAACAGAGCCAGCCCCCTGCCCCCACGGGTGTCCGTGCCAGAGCAGCATTCCGCAAGCCTGGCTGCATCTCCCCAGCAGAGGCCGAGCAGGGGGCCACTCAGCAGTGGTCAGGCCACGCGACTAGAGGGGCGCAGTGGGGCCTGGGCTTCTGGTCCCGGGCCAGTCACCTGGGAGGATCTGATCGCTGCAGCTGGAGTCCTGGGTCTTGCTCTGCGGGCCTGGGTGGCCCGATGCAGCATGACGCCGCCAGGCAAGTTCGGGCCCCCTGGAGGCCCGGAGAACCTGAGCCCTGCGCCGCCCTGGGACAGGGCTGGGGGCTGGGCCGGCTGGGGACCCCACACTCACCCCCAGGTCAGAGCAGCCCAGGCGAGGGGTGCAGGGTGCAGTCCCTGAGCGCGGGGTCGCCCAGGAGGGCGGGTGGAAGCCTGTTCTGGTGGGATCCGGGCCCGGCGCGCTCGGCTTCCCGATTTCACGGCAGCCTCCGGAGGGCACCGATGTCTGAGTCCCGGACGGACGGACTTCCCGGCAGAAGGAGGCTCAGCGCGCTCGGGCTGGGGCGGGGGCGGCGCTCACCACGCGTGTCCGCGCCCCCCGCCGGCACGCAGCGCGGCCTGGCCCTTTAAGCGTCCAGACGGCGGCCCCAGCTGACGCGCGGGCTCCAATCGGCGCCCCGCGCCCCCCGCCCGCCGCGCCCGAGGCTCCGGGGCCGCAGCTGCTCGGCGCTGGACTCGCCGCGGCCCTGCGCCTCCGCCCGCCCGGCCGCGCCCCCGGGGGCCATGGTCGCGGGGCCCTGCGCGGGGGCGGCCCCCAGCGCGGCGCTTCATGGAGCGGCCCCGGCCCGGCCGCCGGGGGCAGCGCGATCCCGCGGGGCCCTGTGAGCCCCCCCGCGCCGCGGCACCATGGTACGCAGGGCCCTGCCTGTCCCCCCGCTTATCCGCCCACCTGCGGGCTCCGGCCTCCCAGGCGCACGGCCCGCGGCTCGGGGGAGGCTCTGGAAGGACCTTCCTCCACGCCGGGTCTCCCGACTCCATCACCGGGTCCCGCGGGCCGGGAATGCGGTGGGGAGGGGTTAAATTCCTGGGGGTGGGGGCGCCGACGCGAGGCCGAGGTCTCCCGGGCACCGGCGAAGGGGGGCGCTCCCCTGCGCCGGGACGGCGCCGCCCTCGGGCTGGGTCCTGAGGGGAAGAGGGAGTCGGATTCCCGCCTGGGCCTTGGGCCACGTGGGCGCTGGAGCCGCCCTGCCTGGGGATTCGGGGTGAACCCGGCCAAGGGGGTGTCGGAGGACACCTGCAGCTCGTGCCAACTGCTGTGTGACCTTGGGCAGGTCCCCTGCCCTCTCTGGGTCTATTTCCAAGGGAAAGAGGGGAGGTGTGAGCACAGAGGAGGCTGATACAGACATTCCCTCCCCAAAAGGAGGAGCCCAGAGGTCATGAGCCTCTGCCCCCTTGCTCAGTCTGGGCCCACCCACTGCTGCCCAGCGAAGAAAGGATTCACAGGGGAGGGGGCACAGGTGGACTCCCCAGGTTTCATCACGGGCCCTTCCAGGAAGGCTCTGAGGCAGGGTAGGGAGATGAGGCTTTGCGTCAGTGAGGCGAGGTGCCCCTCAGGTGCAGAAGTCTATGACTTGGGTGGGCAGCCTGGAGAGATGTCCCTGGCACCTGGCGAATCCCCAGCCTGACTTGGGGCGAGGGTTTGAGGAAAGGAAATGAAACCCCCTGGCAGCCAGAGTGCCTGGCCGCCTCCCTGGTCCCGATCTTAGCTAGGCTGGAGGGGCCTGGACTGTAGCTGGCACAGCTACACCTCTGACTGTGCGGGCCAGCACAGCTGGTGGCCACTGTGTGTGGGGGGGGGCTGCACCCTGCTGAGGGGCTGCCAGTGCTGGACTCGGGCAGCATCTCTGTGCCCAGTCAAGGGAGTCCAATCGGGTAGTGAGGTTTAGGCACCCGAGGACCACGGATGGCGCTGGCTTGGCTGGGGCGCTGGCTTGGCTGGGGCGCTGCCTTAGCAATGGACTGGGCAGTGCTCCCCTCCTTTCCTGCTGAGGGGCCAGAGGACCGAAGTCAGGCCTCATTTGGCCGAAAGGCCAAAGTATACATGGGAAGGTTGCCCTTTCTCTGTGGCGGATGGGCACAGATGGGCAGTGGAAGGGGTTCCATAAAGGGAGAGCAGAGAGATCTGGGGTTCTGTTGCCTGGGGTGGACTTCCCCCAAAAGGCCTGGCTTTGGCAAGCCCTTATCCAAGCCTCTTCTCCTGCCACTGTTTGGCCCCTGGAGGCCCTAAGGAGCCTGTGCGGTAACCCAAGTTGCACCCTGACTCTTCACTGACCTGCAGGTGCAGTGGCTCTGGGGAGGAGGAAGCAGGAAGAGGGAGTAGTGGTGGGTCTGGGGAAGCACAGCTGGCCTCCAGGTGCAGGGCTGTTCTCCTCTTTTAAGTCATTAAAGGCTCAGAAACCCAGCCATGTGGCGTGGTGTCCTGTCTAGCAAGGAAGGGGTGGCCTTAGCAGAACTGGGAGTCCAGGGGCTCTGGACCCTGGAACTCTTTCATTCTGAGCCTCGGTTTCTCCATCTATGTATAGGGGTTAGTCCCAGAAGATGAATCAGAATGACTCAGAGGGAGATGGGAGGGGCTTGGTGCCATGTCCCAGTTAGACTGCCAGGCCTGGCCAGCTTGGGACAGAGAGGGGGCAGATGGGTGGCTTCTTGGCTGGGGTAAGGGGCATGGTGGAGAACTCAAGGAAGCTGTGAGAGAGCACATTCTGCCCTGCTGACTGTAGAGGCAGGGTCCAGGGCAGGCCTGGAGACAGGTGGCCCCTGGTGGCTCAGGGAGGCTCATCCTGAGGCCCAGGGTAGGTCCTCCTTCAGGTGACTGAGGAGGGGAGCTCCACCACCACCACCCGTACCTGGTCCCACCCAACCCACTGCTGTCCTGGAGATGGAGGTCTGGCATGGGGGTGTGGGTAGGCTGTGGATGGATGGGGCCAGGATTTATCCCAGGGCCCCCAGGGAGGTGCTGGCAGCGATGTAGCTGATGGTTTTGTGGCCATCAAAATATTGTGACCATGTACCTCCCAAATGCAGGAGGCTCAGACCTGGCTGGGCATAATCAGGGGGATGGTCCAGCTGGGCAGGTGGTTGGCGGATGTCAACATCTGTGCATGGCTGTGTGCTGGCCTCGTGCAGGGACTGGGCCGCAGCCTATCTGCTGGGGAAGCTGCTGTGGTAGAGCTGGGGGTGACTGAGCCAGTCTCTATTCCAGGCAATCGCAGGTGCTGAATGTGGCCTACAGGGCTGAGAGTCTGACCCATCAAACTTTGAGGGCCTCCCCTAGGGCTCCGGAGGCCCCCAGTGGCGTGGCCTCCAAGCCAGGGCTTTCCCAGAGCCTGTGACATGGACCGAACCTGACTTGGGGTCCGGGGGCCTACAGGACAAGGGTCTGGGGTGGCCTTGGAGGCCTCCTGCCTGCAAGCATGGTAGGCAGGTTCCACAGCTGTGGCCTTCCACCCCTGCAGAGCCCCTGGGTGAGAAAGCTGCTGGGAGCTAGGCCTGAGGCTGAAGGCAGGGGCCGTGAGGAGGGTCTGGCCAGGCCTCACCATGCAGCGCAGCAGGGGAGAGCAGGGAGAAGGTATTGGTCAAGGGTGTGGATTTCTTCACAGCTTTCAACTTCTGCAGCAGCCACAGCACCGTTGCAATGAGGGGTCCCCTCAGGTGCTGTAGCCAGAGGCCAGGCAGTGAGCGGCGAGCGTGACTTCTGTCCTTGAAGTGTTTGCAGCTGGTATTGGTCTGTGTGAGTGAATCTGCGGAGAGAATCCACATGGTTCAGGAATTGCTGCAATGTCTGTGGCCCTCCTGGGGTGACCCTAGTCCCCGTGTGCCTGCCATGGTCCTGGTTCCAGCACTGAAAGCCCTGTACCCCAGAAAAGGCCCAGGTCCCTGGCAAACGTGGATGGTGGGTCACTGTGGTTCCTATTCTGTCCCCTTTCCTTCTCTTTCCCTTTCTGGGATGACTTTTCCCATTTCACAGGTGACCCAGAGGCCCAGAAAAGTGGCAGGAGCTGACCTTCAGCCTCAGAGGGTGGCGGGTGGTCTGAGCTCAGAGGGCAGCTCCCGTGGGCTTGAGTCCCTTCCTTGCTAGAGCTGTGGCGCTGTGGCTGTAAAGCAGAGCCACGGGTGATGGGGTGCCTCCCGGACGGCGGGCCACACTGGGGGTGGCGCCGGGGGAAGGGTAGGCAGGGGCCCGCTGGCCTTGACCCACTCCTGTGCCTTCTGTCCCCGCAGTTGCTGGTTGAGAAGACGGCCGACTCTCCGGCGGCTGAGTTCTCACTGGTGGAGGACGTGGCGCTGCACTTCGCCTGCTTGATGGGCCGCCTCAACGAGCAGCGCCTCTTCCAGCCCGACCTCTGCGACGTGGACTTGGTGCTGGTGCCCCAGCGCAGCGTCTTCCCAGCACACAAGGGCGTGCTGGCCGCCTACAGCCAGTTCTTCCACTCGCTCTTCACCCAGAACAAGCAGCTGCAGCGTGTGGAGCTGTCCCTGGAGGCACTGGCACCTGGGGGCCTGCAGCAGATCCTCAACTTCATCTACACGTCCAAGCTGCTGGTCAACGCAGCCAACGTCCACGAGGTGCTGAGCGCCGCCTCACTGCTGCAGATGGCTGACATTGCTGCGTCCTGCCAGGAGCTGCTGGATGCCCGCTCTCTAGGCCCACCAGGCCCCGGCACTGTGGCCCTGGCCCAGCCGGCCGCCAGCTGCACCCCAGCTGCACCACCCTACTACTGTGACATCAAGCAGGAGGCCGACACCCCAGGCCTGCCCAAGATCTTCGCCCGAGAGGGCCCCGACCCTTTCTCTGTTCGTGTTGAGGACGGGGCAGGGGCTGCTGGCAGCACAGGCCCCGCCATCATTGGGCCAGCCCAGCCTTTCTTCAAGGAGGAGAAGGAGGGTGGTGTTGAGGAGGCCGGCGGGCCCCCCGCCAGCCTGTGCAAGCTGGAGGGTGGGGAGGAGTTGGAGGAAGAGCTTGGGGGTTCCGGCACCTACAGCCGCAGGGAGCAGTCCCAGATCATTGTGGAGGTGAACCTCAACAACCAGACACTGCACGTGTCCACAGGGCCAGAGGGGAAGCCAGGTGCCGGGCCAAGCCCAGCCACCATGGTGCTGGGACGGGAGGACGGGCTGCAGAGACACTCAGAGGAGGAGGACGACGATGAGGAAGAGGAGGAGGAAGAGGAGGAAGAGGAAGGCGGTGGCAGTGGAGGGGAGGAGGAGGAGGAGGAGGAGGAGGGCGGCAGTCAGGGAGAGGAGGAAGAGGAGGAGGAGGGGCACAGTGAGCAGGAGGAAGAGGAGGAGGAGGAGGGGCACAGTGAGCAGGATCAAGAGAGCTCTGAGGAGGAAGAGGGGGATGAGGGGGAGGCTGGGGCCAAACAGGGTCCACGGGGAAGCCGAGGCAGCCGGGCAGACCCCCCTCCCCACAGTCACATGGCCACGCGGTCCCGGGAGAATGCCCGGCGCCAGGGCACCCCTGAACCTGAGGAATCTGGGCGGCGGGGTGGGAAGCGGCCAAAGCCCCCCTCCGGAGTGGCCTCTGCACCGGCCCGCGGGCCGCCAGCTACTGATGGGCTGGGGGCCAAGGTGAAGCTGGAGGAGAAGCAGCACCATCCGTGCCAGAAGTGCCCACGAGTTTTCAACAACCGCTGGTACCTGGAGAAACATATGAACGTGACCCACAGCCGCATGCAGATCTGCGACCAGTGCGGCAAGCGCTTCCTGCTGGAGAGTGAGCTGCTGCTGCACAGGCAGACGGACTGTGAGCGCAACATCCAGGTGGGCCGCGGGGCGGGGCAGGGGCAGTCCAGGTGGGCCGCGGGGCGGGGCAGGGGCCGTCCAGCTGGGCCGTGGGGCGGGGCAGGGGCCGTCCAGGTGGGCCGCGGGGTGGGGCAGGTGGGGCGAGGCCAGACCTGGGCATCTTGCGACTGCATTGCCTAGATGATCTGTAACCAGACTTAGCCCCCAGACAGGCCAACCCAGGCAGTTAGGATGGTTACCGCTCAGGGAATAACATCAACCTGAGTTTCCTGGGAGTGGTGGATAGAGTTGGGTGCGTGGAGAGAGTGCAGAGGATCGGAACAAACAGTACCCTTGGCCAGAGGG
This sequence comes from Callithrix jacchus, assembly GCF_049354715.1. Taxonomy (NCBI): domain Eukaryota; kingdom Metazoa; phylum Chordata; class Mammalia; order Primates; family Cebidae; genus Callithrix; species Callithrix jacchus. The sequence continues at coordinate 80,409,718 of NC_133518.1, forward strand.
ACAGAGGGGACGTGTGACCTGGGAGGGTGAAAGTGGAGAGTTGTCTGAGGCCAGAGGACGGCCCACTCTGGACGGGATGAGTCAGATGGGTTTTAACAAACACTAGGGCTGCAGGAAGGCTAGCAAGGCCACTGTGTAGTTTCACAGGTTGTGCACTGCAACAAACAAGCACATGATGGCGGGGGTTGCCCAGTGGGATGCCATCCTCCACCTCCCACAGAAGTGCTGTAGAGAGCAGGAGGCAGCCCCTGCTTTCAGATCTTTGGAGGCCAGCTCTCGTGGGCCTGGCGAAAATGGACTGGGTGAGAAATCTGGGAAGAGCAGAGGCTGCTGGGGTTAAGCAGGGGAGCTGAGCTGGCTGCTGGGCCTTGAGCCAGCCTGAGTCTGTGTCAGCCTTGCCTCTCAGAGTGCAGTGGCACAGGGCCAGCCAGGCTCCCACGGGTGGTTTTCACCTCTTCTGGCCCAGGAGAAGGGGGAAAGGTAGCAGGTAGGCGGGTGCTAATTGCCTGAGCTAACTGCTAATTGCAGTGCCCTGTGGAGAGAGTGTTACCCTGCCCTTTCCTTACACACCTGTGCCCACTTGCCCACCTACTGGGCTGCCCTCTGATGCCCCACCTGCTGCACACCTGAGTAACCCTCCTGAAGGAGAAAGAAGCTTCTGTGCCATCCAACCTGGGCATCCCGCCCAGTTTCTGCCCGAGCCCTAGCCTAGCCTCCCTGTGGGGTATCCTGCATGGGTGGGCAGGACCAGTGTCCAGGAGAACAAGGGCGGATGTGGTCCCCAACATCCCCATGACTCTCTGTGCCTGATGGGACTTGAGCCTTCTGCTGCCCTCCTCAGCCACCGCCTTGGGGACCCATCCTCTTGGGGATCTCCATGGTGTCATGGCACAGGTCCCAGCAAGAGGCAGCAGTGGGGATAATGGCTCACCCCGTGGGACCCGTCATCTGTGTGTGGCCTCCATACCAGAGGTGGCCCTTCAGCTAGCTGGTCGTCTCACCTCCATAGACAGACAAAGCGTGGTGCCTTTGGGAGCCCTTGTTGAAATGAGCCCAGAGGAGGGAATTTCCTGGAAGAGGTGACCCCTGACCCTGGTTAACTCAGGATGAAGGAGGACCCCACGCTGTGCATTTGGGGGTGTTTCAGGAGTTTTCATCTGCAACCTTAGGAGCATCAAGGGCCCCCCAGCACACTTCCAGTGGGAATACTGAGCCAGAGGGGACAGTCGCTTGCCCAGCCCAAGGCCCCGGGGACTCAGGACCCCAGCCTCACGCCCCCTTACTTTGCAGTGTGTGGCGTGTGGCAAAGCTTTCAAGAAGCTCTGGTCCCTCCACGAGCACAACAAGACTGTGCACGGCTACGCAGAGAAGAAGTTCTCCTGTGAGATCTGTGAGAAGAAGTTCCACACCATGGCACACGTGCGCAAGCACATGGTTGGTGAGTCTGGCCCGGGGGATGGAGCCGGAGGACAGAGCTGGACCAGCTTTTGGCTGCTGGGTGGGAAAGACTTCACATCCAAGGGCAATGTGATGGGTCGAGGAAGCCCCTCTCAGTGGGGAGGCCTGGGGAAGTTGGTTGCAGCGGACAGGCCCTGGGGCCAGGGCTGGCACATACAGTGGGGCAGGCTGCACACTGCACAAGGGTGCCTGGACAAGATGGCAGGTGGGAACCGGAATCAAGCTGGCACACTGCCAAGCAGGCTGTGCACCCTGGCATGGGCTCGTGTCCACCCAGGAAAAGGAATACCTTCTAATTATACAGAGTACTGCATGGGCGGCTACAGGCCTCTCTGAATGCAGCCTCCCCCTAGGGTTCATGCCTGGACACAGTAAGGAGGTCCCCCAAGTATGTTTTGGCCACTCCACTGCACAGGGCAAGACTGCCCACCTGCTGTACGTGGGCCTGACAGACTCTCATGTCCCTACAGCCTTTCCTGCCTTGCCTGCCCCGTCTGGGCCTTGAGCAGGAGGGGTAGCCAAGGCAGACGGTGAGTCCCTGACCAGGTCCTAACCCTTTCTCCGTTGGACAGTGTTGGGGGCCTCCAGCATGGACTGACTGGAAGCTGGGAACCTGCGGCCTATGTCTCAGCCAGGAGCATGCTGGGTAGACTAGGACTGGCATGTGTGAGCTTGGAAGGGAGCCTCCTATCAGATCCTTGCAGATTTTTTTGGTCCTCACCTGTCCATGGGTGCTGGGGGCAGTGCAGCAACTTCCTTCAGACTGCTGGTGGGGGCCTGGGGCCAGAGCCTTTCTGTATCTGGTCCCTATAAAGCCCACCACCCTGAAGCTCAGGACCACTATGAGTCCCTTTTTATAGAGGAGGAAGCTGAGGCCCACAGAGACCCAGCGGGAAGCTGCGTCAGTTGTTGGGCTGGGATCTGAGCTGAGGCTAGGTCCACTCAGGGACCGTCCATCCTTCCCTGAAGCTTTGGGGGCAAGGCAGCCTCGGCAACTTCCCCTGCCCAGAGGCTAAAGAACTACAGGGCCCCTGCATGTCTGAGGCTGACCTTCAGAGAAGACAGGAGACCCAGCCATGGAGGCAGGGGCCCTTTCCTGGGAGTCAGCCCTGTCCTGGGACAGGGGACAAGGCTGGCCCCAGGGGACGGTGGTGGCACAGGGCTGCCCCAGGAGGCAGGGCTAGGGCCCAGTGTGGCGGTGCCTGGATGGGCCCATAAGCCATGCCGGCCCTGGTGCCTGCCTTGCAGCCCACACCAAGGACATGCCCTTCACGTGTGAGACCTGCGGGAAGTCGTTCAAGCGCAGCATGTCTCTCAAGGTGCACTCGCTGCAGCACTCCGGGGAGAAGCCGTTCAGGTGTGAGGTAAGCTTGTCTCCTGCCCGGCTGCCAGAGGGACCAGGGGAAGGGGCAAGAATCAGGGAGAGCAAATGCTGAAAAACAAGGGGGTGGGAGCGGAATGTGGGGTCCAGAAAGAAAGAGGCCGCCCTCTGAGGTCTGCGGCCCCTGCCTCCCACTCCCAACCAGCCCCTACTCTTCTCCGCCCATCCCCATCCTGCCCTTCCCGCCCACAGTCCAGTCCCACACACCCAGGGTGGTAACCGTGCGTGGGGGTGGGCGGGCAGGCTTTCTGGGGAGGTGGATTCAGAAGCTTCTCAGGCTGGGAGCTCAGAGATGAGACGGCAGAGCTGTACGAGGGGAGGTGGGGGCAGGGGCTGGGCTTCTGATCAGGAGGAAGGATGAGGGACCTGGTGCCTCAAGATGGGGCTCCCTCCACTCTCTGGCTTTTCCCCACTTCCTGACCCCCAACCCCCCCACGCCTTGGGTGCTTGTGGCCTCTCCTCTTGTGCCCATGCACTGCTCACCGGAAGCACCTCGGCAAGCACCTCCTTGCCCAGGAGCCTCTGAGTGGCCACAGGGGAGCTGCTCCCTCCGCAAAGGCTGCTCTTCTGCTGTGCGCCTGGGCCTCACCCCCACACCCCACCCCCAGAACTGCAATGAGCGCTTCCAGTACAAGTACCAGCTGCGGTCACACATGAGCATCCACATCGGCCACAAGCAGTTCATGTGCCAGTGGTGCGGCAAGGACTTCAACATGAAGCAGTACTTCGACGAGCACATGAAGACCCACACAGGTGCGGGGCCGGGGCGGGCTCCAGCTCAGGGCGCCCGGCACGGCCGGCCACACCCCTTCGCAAGGCCGGGCCTCAGTTTACCCATCCTTCCCAGGGTCGGGTGAGGCTGGCACGCCATGCCCAGGGCGGGAGGAGCTGAGCGCGCCAGGGCCGGGCCCCGCTATGGCTCCATGGGAGACGAGGCTGGCCCAGACTGGGCTGCGGCGGCCCCCCCGCTGATCCCTGCTGCCCACCCCGGCCCCCAGGAGAGAAGCCCTACATCTGCGAGATCTGCGGCAAGAGCTTCACCAGCCGGCCCAACATGAAGCGGCACCGGCGCACGCACACGGGCGAGAAGCCATACCCGTGCGACGTGTGCGGCCAGCGCTTCCGGTTCTCCAACATGCTCAAGGCGCACAAGGAGAAGTGCTTCCGGGTCAGCCACCCGCCTCCCGGCGACGGCGCCCCCGCGGCCCCAGCCCTGCCCCCGGCGCAGCCCCCGGCGCACGCGCTGCCCCTGCTCGCGGGGCTGCCCCCGCCCCTGCCGCCGCCGCGCCTGCCGCCGCCGCCCCCGCTCTTCCCCACCGCCGCCAGCCCGGGCGGGCGGATGAGCGCCAACAACTAGCTGCGGACCGTCACCCCTGCGCCCGCGGGGCCTGGAGCCGGGGCCGGACCGGGAGGGGCGCGCCGCCTTCCCGGGAGCGCAGCAGCGCGGCCGGGCCCTGCCCCGCCCCCAGAGCGGCTGGATGAGTCCTCCGGGCCCTGCCCAGCTTCCAGAGCGGCTGGGTGTGTCCTGCCGAGGCCCCGACCGTGGGGGCCGTGCAGGCTGGCGCCCGAGCTGCTGGAGGGCACCTCACTCCCAAGTGCCCCCCTTCCTGTGACTCCAAGCCTTGACTGCTTTTCTTTTTTTTGGAAGTGAAGGAAGGAGACTGCGGCATCTCCCTCCAGGTGAGGGGGTGCTGGAGGCCCGCAGCAGAAAGAAAGGGGCCTGGGCAGCAGGCGTGGTCAGTCCCTCTGCCAAGGCCTGAGCCAGAGGGGTTGGCCAGGTGGAGCCTGGGTCGGCCTCCGTGGCCTCTCCGCGTGTCCCCTATGCCCCTAATTTGCTTCCTCTTGGAGGGTTTGGGGAGGAGTTGGTGTACCACCCCCTCAACCCTTGCGGAGTTGCAAACCCAGTCTGAGGGCCGCAAGCACGAGGCAGGGCCTGAGACTGGACCCGGGCGACCGTGTGGGGTTGGGGTGGTGAGGTTTGGAGGCTACGGACCGGCGCTGCACTGTGTGGAGCGGGGCAGGCAGGGGCTGGACCCCAGGGACTTGCCCTCCCCACCCACCCCCTGCCTGCAGGCCCAGGGATCCCTGACTCACACCAGGTGGCACCAAGGGCCCTGAGCCCTGGTGATGTCCGCAGAAGCGGCTGCCCCTCAGCACTGTCAGCCAGGCCCCTGGGTGGGCAGACAGGCTGGCTGGCACCGGCTCTGGGGTCAGAATCCTGGGAGGAGGCTCGGACGGTCTTGGTTTCAAGGTGCTATTAGTGAGGCGGGGGCAGGGCAGCTGCTCACAGAGCACCCTAGTTCCCTCACCAGCTGCCCTGGCCATATATCCCACACCAGGAGGAACTAGTGTGGCTGTGTCTGTCTCTGCTCCCCAAAGGCCACTCTAGGCCCTGCCGAAGCCTGTCCCTGGCTGGCTCCAGCATCCTCGCCCCTCCGGGGCCTCTGCACCGGCGGGTGGGGCGCCCACGACACTGCCGGTAAAGGATCCTGCCTGTTGAGGCCCCTGGGGGGCCGGGGGGCTAGAAGGCGCAGCCTAGACCCACTGCTTGCCCCCATGAGGCTAGCACTAATAGGAACCCCTTTTTTGTTGTCATTTAACGTCTTTATTCCTGCCTTTAATATGGGAAGGAAGGTTCCATAAGCTACATGTTCCTGGTTAAGCTCTTTCCTATTGTGTTTATAAGTTTTGTTTGTTACACTCTTTGCACCTTAATCCCCCACCACTCCCGACACTATTGCCTTCCCAGCATGGCTGGAGTGGGAAGAGGCTTGGGCCGCCAGGAACGGTCAGGGGACTGAACTCCTCTGACCTCCTTGTGAGGCCCATGGCGCTGGGGCAGGGAGCTGGGGACATTTTAATCATCAATAAACGAAGCACTTTATTCTGTACAGATTTGGGCAGGCCCAAGGTGCCCGAGTGATCTGAGGATTTATAATCCAAGCCACAGCACCCTGGTTGTCCTCTGGGCTTGGAGGGGACAGTGCCAGCAGCTTCCCTGCCCCACTGATGTGGCTGTAGACTTAGGCTCCACCCCCCCGCTGTCCCTGAGGAGGAAGGCTTCCGGTCAGGTCCCCTGCCCCGAGGCTGGGGACGCCAGGCTGCTGCTTTGCTGTAGCTCTTTTTCTTCCTTGCACTCCTTATCTCTGGGTTTCTGTGATGTCCTCAGGGTCCCCTCCCTCCCGTTGTTGTTTCTAACCTCTGGTCCCAGTGCCTGGCAGCTCTTCGGAGCTGGCTCACATTTTTCCAAAAAAAGTTGATCTCCCAGTGGGCTGTAGGCAGGAACCTCCATGGGTTTCCAGCCCCCCGTCACTGGCACCAGGGTCTCCCATAGGGGCTGGTGGCGTCATCACCTGCTGGCCCCACTACAGCCTGAGTGGGCCTGAGTGTCCCTGGCCAGGCTGAGACCTGTCAGGCCATACTGACAAGCAGGGGTCAGAGACAGCTGTGGGGATCTGGTAATGAAACCCTGTCCCGGGACTCGGGTTTCCTGTTCTTGTACACTTCCTCTCTGGCAGCAGGTGAGGGGTCCAGACAGCTGGCCAGGGACTGGTCAAGATGGTCACGGGAGCTCCAGGTGGGCACAACCAGCCCCTCTCCTGGGAGACCCCTGTCCCACTGGGATAGGAGCCCGCGTCCCTGGTGCTAAACACTTCACTCGGGCAGTTGCTGGTGGGGGTTCCTTTCTGGCCAGATCACAAGGCCAGAAGCAATAATGGCACCTCAGCAGTGCCGGTATGGATGGGGGTTCCTGTTTTCCAGCTTTTATATCTCCTTTTTACTTTAAACAGTGTGCCCCCAGATGTCAGAATGAGGCGACTGGGGCACCATCCCCACTTCCCAGGGCTGGGAAAGGGGAACACAGGATCATCCCCTCTCAAGGAGACTGTGGGGGTCCCACGGTCCATTTGGACTTCTCGGCCTGTTTGGCCAGAACTCATGACTGAAGTCTGGGCTTGCCCCCTCCCCAGCTCCTTGGGGCTCTCTAGTCTCAGGCCAGTTGGGGATGGGTGGCAAGAGTGGTGAACTCAAGCCCTATGGCCACAGTTCTGGGAGCCTTCGACCCTGGCTCACGCTCCCACAGTCTCCCCGGTGCCCTTCACAGAGGACTTGGTGGTGGCAGAATGGCCGTGCCATTCTCAGCATGTGCTGAGACCATTGACATCTGGTCGTGTACAGGCGGCCCACAGCCCCAGAGTGTGGGCATCAAGGCATGCAAGTGAGAAGAGCAAAGGGGAATAAAGTCAGTACAACTCCTGTCCCTTGCCCAGGCTGTTATTTGCACTTGGCCTGCCTTGTCTCTCGGACCAGAGCAAGGAGCTGAGCCTTGGGGACCATGCAGAGTCAGGAGCTGAGACAAGGGCAGTGGAGGGGTGGAGGCATGCAAGTAGGTGGGTCTTGGGTCAGATGCAGAGGGGCACGAAAGAAGGGAGGTTCTGGGGCTGCGGCAGGTGAGGCCCTGAGGGTAGTGGCCACAGGAGACCAGAGCCTGTGCAGCTGCAGTTTCCCATGAGCCCCAGGCGTGGAGCCACAGGAGCTCCAGGACAGCAGGGACCAGTGCTCCCATTCATATGCTGAGCCCGTGGGGATACTGTGATGAGCAGCATGGACTCATCCCTCCCTCAGCAGGTAGGGGAGGTCAGAAGGGGCCAGAACAGAGATGCTGACTCAGGCACCTGGGAAGACGAAAGTGCAGATGGAAGACAGGTGGTGACCTCCAGAGGAGCAGATGGCTCTCCCTGGGGAACTCTGAGAATTATTTTATGGCACAAGTAGTATATACAAAGAGCACTCACTCCATGCCACATGGAATTCCAGGCCCTGGGGACATGTGCAAAATGAGGCTCCTTGTGGCACTTACCTCTGCGTCCGTAGAGAGGGGTCCGATGGGACCTCCTAGGAGTGGGAGGGGCCGGGAGAGAAGTCTCATGGGCGGATTTGCTGACAGGCCAGAAAAAAGGGGTAGGTTCCTGGGATGTTGGCACTGCCTTTCTGCACAGTCTGACTGTGTAACTGGAAGAAGCACGGACTTGCTCGACACACCCTGAAACAGGCTGGCTGACGGGCCAGGGGGCCTGGCTGCTTCCCCAGCTCTTGTGCAGATTCCACACTGTTCCGCTCCTGCTGCATCAGGTTGCATGCCACCCCTTTTTCCTCCAGCCACCCCCCACCTCCCTCATTCTCACAGCATTTCCACCTTCACACTCCAGAGTCTTGGGCTCTGGGGCAGAAGCCTCTGGGTGGCTGTGGGATGATGGGCACCATGATTGGCATCTCTGGAGCACTCACTTTCCCTGATCTTGCTCTTTGGGACCAAGCGGCTCACTAACATCTCATGTCCTGAAGCACGCATAGGTCAGAGGAGCACTGCCCTGCTGGGGAAAGCCAGACATGCCTTCCTCCTGAAGGTCAGTGAGAGGGGAAGTGAGGCAGAGTTTCCTTCCTCCTGAAGGGTCAGTGAGAGGAAGTGAGGCCGACTTTCCTTCCTCCTGAAGGGTCAGTGAGAGGAAGTGAGGACAACTTTCCTTCCTCCTGAAGGGTCAGTGAGGGGAAGTGAGGCCGACTTTCCTTCCTCCTGAAGGGTCAGTGAGGGGAAGTGAGGCCGACTTTCCTTCCTCCTGAAGGGTCAGTGAGGGGAAGTGAGGCAGATTTTCCTTCCTCCTGAAGGGTCAGTGAGGGGAAGTGAGGCCGACTTTCCTTCCTCCTGAAGGGTCAGTGTGAGGAAGTGAGGCAGAGTTTCCTTCCTCCTGAAGGTCAGTGAGAGAGAGAAGTGAGGCTGAGTTTCCTTCCTCCTGAAGGGTCAGTGAGAGGAAGTGAGGCAGATTTTCCTTCCTTCTGAAGGTCAGTGTGAGGAAGTGAGGCAGAGTTTCCTTCCTCCTGAAGGTCAGTGAGAGAGAGGAAGTGAGGCTGAGTTTCCTTCCTCCTGAAGGGTCAGTGAGAGGAAGTGAGGCACTCTGGCTTAGTGGCACTCTTGGGCCTACCTACCCCCTGATGATGTAGCTTTCTAGAACCAGGACTGTGAGTAAGTCAGGGTTGGCTGAGTTCTGCTGCAATAACAAACCGCCTCCTGACCTCAGTGACTCAGCATCTGTGTCTCCGGGAGAATGCTTCAGGGCAGTCATTCTCCATGTGGTGGCCCAGAATTCCAGGCTTTGACCTTGGGGCACTTCCACATCCACATGGGCTTCCAGACTGACCACAGCCAGGGAAAAGGTGGGGTGGAGAATCGCGCCTTGGCTCTGCAGTGCTGCCACGCAGAAGTGGTGTATTGCTTTCTGTGTCATCATCCAAAGCAAGTTCTGCCATCATGCCTTACTTCCGGGGGGTGTGGACACAGAACCCTCCTGTGTGGCAGGAAGGAGAGGAGAGCAGGAGAGATTGGTGAGTAGCCGCCAGGCACAGTGGCTCACGCCTGTAATCCCAGCACTTTGGGAGGCCGAGGCGGGTGGATCAGTTGAGGTCAGGAGTTCAAGACCAGCCTGGCCAACATGGTGAAATCCCATCTATACAAAAAAAAAAAAAATTAGCCAGGCGTGGTGGCATGCACTTGTAATCTCAGCTACTCCAGAGGCTGAGGCAGGAGGATCAGCCTGAGAAGCAGAGGTTGCAGTGAGCCGAGATCATGCCACTGCACTCCAGCCTGGGTGACACAGCAAGATTCTGTCTCAAAGAAAAAAAAAAGATTGGTGAGTAGCCAGAGCCTCTCCTACACTTAGAGCTTGTGTACTCCAGAGATCAGGTTGAGAGCTATCCAGCCTGTGGAGCTGCTTTCTAAAGTCTCTGGAGGGTCAGCAATAAAATAGAGGAGCAGTGTCTCCCAAGGTTCCACTGGCTGCAGTGGGGATGAACCTCCTGTCACTGCAGATGACAGCCTTGGGACCTGTGGAGAGTGGGGAAGAGGATGGAATCCCACACCTCCAGGGAAGGAAAAGCAGCTCAGCAGGACCCCACCTTGAACTTCCCCTCACTCCTGCCTGTCTCCAGCCAGGGCCTCTGGAAATCCCTATGGCCACACGTACCCCTGTGCATCTGTGGAGCTGTGGCCTAACACTGTAACTCTCGTGCTGAGGACACTGGTCGCTCCTCACCCCATAACCTTCTGAGGCTGCTGAGTAACCTGAACAGAGGAGCTCAGAGAGGTAAAGCCACTTGCACACACAGCCAGAAAGCAGTGGAGCCAGATTCAAACCTAAGCGTGTCCGATCCCAAAGCCACGTTCTCTAAGCGCTAACAATGCTGTGTCCCCTCCGCTCAGCACAGAACTTGGTGCATGGTGGCATTCAGGAGAACGTGGCAGTGGGTGGTGGACCGGGGCTGCTGGTTGCAAACAGTGCCAGTTAAATCTCTGGGAGAACCACAGACTCAGCCTCTGGGGTTATGCACCAAAAACAAACCCAGACTGCGCTGCACCATGTACCCCAGGGCAGTGCGACTGCCGCCCCACTTGGAGCTCACAGTGCTGAAGTCTGCTCGTAAGAAGCTCTGTCTCGACTGCCTCTCCCTCCAAACCTAAGCTCTCGGCCACCCTCAGAGACCACGTCTGTGCAGTATGTTTTCTGCTTCCCTCTCACCTGAATCAAAGTCTCATGTGGGCGTGTCTAAGTGGCAGATCCGTCATGTCTGTGCCCTAGTGGCGCAGGACAGGTGAGTCCCAGAATTGGGGCTTAGGCAGGTAGGGCTTTGGCTTCACCTAGGAAAGAATTCAAGGCTGAGCCAGAGGCGTAAGCGACTTTCATTGCAGTGGCAGTGTACAGCAGCTGCAGAGGTACGCTCCTGGGGAGCAGGGCCACCCCACGGCTACCCCACAGCAGAGCCACCCCACGGCAGGGCCACTCCACAGGCAGGGTGCTTGGAGGCAGGGCTGCACTCACACCCACTTTTACTTATATGCAAATTAAGGAGGGGCTTATGCATAAATTTCCATGGAAAGGGGCAGTATCTTTCAGGTGTTGACATGGCAATGGTAAACTGGCATGGCACACTTGTGGGTGTGTCTTATGGAACACTGCCCCTTGCACCCCATCCCTGTTTTAGCTAGTCCTCATTAGGTCTGGTGTCCAAGTCCCGCCCCCAGAGTTGAGCCCCACCTCCTACCTTACTAGCTGCAAGGGAGGCTGGGGAAGCAGGTTGTGTTCTCTGCATTGGGTGGGTGGAACGTACCATTCACTTATTCCCAATCAGGAAAAGGCTTTGCACAACAAGCATACCCACAATCCAGCCTCTCACGGCCCAGCAGCAGCTCCGCCCTCTTCCATACAGCAGGAGCAACAAAATGCTACCCATTCACCCTCCTCCTACAAATGAAAACGGACTCATCCTCTTCCCAAAAGGGGACGCTGTGACTTGTCAGCGCTGGCTGCATCTAAAGCCAGGATCTGCTGGTGACAGCTGCTCCTCTCCTGCGGTCCCACCCAGTGTTCCGAATGTATGGACTCTAAACAGTCTCTTTATAAAACAGAAGGGGGCTGAGAGGGGAGAGGAATCAACATACGTACTTACATCTTTCCCAGTGTGATGGTTAGTTTCAGGTGTACTGGTAACTGAATGCAAGGACACCCAGAGAGCTGGAAAAGCATGATCTCTGGGTGCTTCTACGAGGGTGTTTTGGGACGAGATGAGCATTTGAGTCAGTCAACTGAGGATGATCCACCCTCATCCAATGTGAGTGGGCACCTTCCAGTCTGTTGAGGGCCTGGATGGGACAAACAGGCAGGGGAGAGGTGAGTTCACTCTTCTGGAGCCGGGGCATGCCTTGCCTCCTGCGCCCATACGTCAGAACTCCAGGTTCCCCCGCATTTGGCCTTGCACTGACAGTTACATCATTACGTCCTCTTGATCTCAGGCCTTCAGATTCAAACTGAATGACGTCGGCAGCTTTCCTGGGTCTCCAACCTGCAGAGGACAGACTGTGGAACTCCTTGGCCTCCATAATGACATGAGCCAATGCCCATGACACACCCCTCTTATATGTCTTTATTTTATTGATTATTTCTCTGCAGAACCCTGACATATTAATATACACATCAAGGAAGGCAAGACAGGAAGATATTCCATCCTGCTTAGCCACGGGTCATGAGGTCAAGATGGTGCTACTGTCTGGATGCTGCTGTCCCCCCACTGACCCCCAGATTCACCTCTTGGAACCTAAAACACAGTGCCGCAGTATGAAGAGGTGGGGTTTTCTGGGAAGTGAGTAAGTCGGGAAGCTCTGCCTCATGAATGGGATTACCGGCCCTTAGAGAAGAGGTTGAACTGAGCTACCTAGGCCTTTCACCATGCAAGGACACTGAGCTGGCTCCTTCTGCCATAAGCAGGCAATAGAAGGTGCCATCTGTGAAGACGACAGAGCTGTCACCAGACCCCAAAGCTCCTGGTGCCTTGACCTTGGACTCTCAGCTTTCAGAATGGTGAGCAATACATTTCTATTGTTTATAAATTACCCAGTTAAAGGTATTTTGTTACAGCAGCCTGAACAGACTAAGACAGAAATTGGTACCAAGTGGGAATGTTCCTATAACAAACATTTTAAACTGTGAAAGCAGCAGCTGGGCGCGGTGGCTCAGGCCTGTAATCCCAGCACTTTGGGAGGCTGAGGCAGGCGGTTCATGAGGTCCGGAGACCGAGACCATCCTTGTAAACATGGTGAAACCCTGTCTCTACTAAAATACAAAAAATTAGCTGGGCATGGTGGTGTATGTCTGTCTCAGCTACTCAGGAGGCTGAGGCAGGGGAATCCCTTGAACTGGGAGGCAGAGGTTGCAGTGAGCCAAGATTGCACCACTGCACTCCAGTCTGGCGACAGAGCAACACTTCATCTTAAAAAAAAAAAAAAAGTGAAAGCAGCTTTTTGGAGCTGGGCAGAGCGGAGTTTGGAGGAGCAGGCTAGGAAAAGATCCCTATGTTGGCATGAACGGACTGTGAACGCTATTCTGGTGAGGGCTCAGAAGGCAGCTGTAGAAAGCCTCAGTCTTCTTAGAGATGACCAAGGTGGTCATAGCAGAATGTTCATAGAAACATGGCTGGTAAGGGCCAGTCTTTGTGCTCGCTCAGTCTGATTCCCTGAAGATTGATCCGAGTCGTTGCGTGTACCAAGGGTTCATTCGTTTTTGGTTTTGTTTCTGCTGGGTGGTGTTCCATAGCTGGTGTGTACTGGCTGGTTCAACCATTTGCCCATGGAAGTTGAGCAGGGCTGTTTCTTTAGGAATAATATATATTGGAGCAGGGCTGTTTATGTCTAATATACATTATCATATATATAATATACATAAAGAAACAGCCCTGCTCAACTGCTGTGGGCAAATGGTTTATATATATATAATTATTTTTTAACTGCACTCTAGGTTCTGGGGTACCTGTGCAGAACATGCAGGATTGTTGCATAGGTACATACATGGCAGTGTGGTTTGCTGCCTCCATCCCCCCGTTACCTACATCTGGCATTTCTCCTCATGTTATCCCTCCCCAGAGCAGGGCTGCTTCTACTTTTTCAGTCTTACAAATGTAACCGCTATGAGCACTTGTGTTTGGGTTCTGCGTGAACAGAAGTTTCCACTCTTGTGGGAAACGTGCCCGAGAGGGCAGTTGCTACGCCCTATGGTGTAGATGCATGTTGGGTTTTTTGAGAAGCTGCCAACGTGTCTTCTTCAGTGACGGCACTATTTTACCTCCCAGTAGCAATGTGAGTGATCCAGGTTCTCTGCATTCTCACAAGTATTTTGGTGCCGTCATTGTTTTAAATCTTAGCAACTGAGAGAAGTGTGGTGATCTGTCACTTGCTTTTCATTTGTAATTCCCTGATGACTAATGATGCTGAACACCCTTTCATTAAATCATTCCCCATCTGGGCACCTTTTTGGTGGAACATTGGTTCCTGCCTTTTGCCCGTTTTCTTATTCAATTGTTTGTATGTTTTAGAATTTTGAGAATTCTTTGTGTCTACAGATTGCAAATATTTTTCCCAATCTGTGGCTCGTCTTTTTATTCTCTTCACATGGGGTTTTGCTGAGCAAAAGGTTTTTATTTTGGTAAGATCTGGATGATCACATTTTCCTTTTATATATCATGTTTTTGGTGTTAAGTGTAAAAGCTTATTCCTAGCCCTAAATGCTAAAATATTCTCCTGGGTTTTTTTCCTAGAAGTTTTATACTTTGGTTTTAAATCTTTTTATAAGATGCTCAATTTCTTATTCTCTGAGTCAAGTCCAGCACTGAGATTGCCACGGGTCTCTGTGTTCTTTTTAAAAAAATTAGGAGGCCAGGAGCGGTGACTCACGCCTGTAATCCCAGCACTTTGGGAGGCCAAGGCAGGTGGATCACAAGATCAGGAGATCGACACCAGCCTGGCCAACATGGTGAAACCCTGTCTCTATTAAAAATACAAAAATTAGCTGAGCGTGGTGGCGCGTGCCTGTAGTCTCAGCTACTTGGGAGGCTGAAGCAGATGAATCACTTGAACCCGGGAGGTGGAGGTTGCAGTGAGCTGAGATCACGCCACTGCACTCCAGCCCGGGTGACAGAGTGAGAGTCCATCTCAAAAAATATATATTATGGTAAAATAAACATAACGTAAAATTTACTTTCTTAACCATGTTTAAATGTACAGTTCAGTGGCACTAAGTACATTCCCACCCTGTGCAGCCATCACGACATCCATCCACAGAACTCTTCTGATCATTCCAAACTGAAACTCTGTATCTACTGAACAGGAGCTCCCTGGTCTCTCTCGCCCCCAGCTCTTAGTAATCGCCATTCTACTTTCTGTCTCTGCACATTTAACATGTAGGTGGAATAATACAATCTTTGTCTTTTTTGACTGGCTCATTTCATTCAGCATCACCTCCTCACACTCCATCCATGTTGCAGCATGTGTCAGAATTTCCTTCCTCTTTCAGGCTAATAGTCTATTTTATGTATATGCCACAGTTAGCTTATTAATTAATTCATCAATGGACACTTGGGTTGCTTCTATCTTTTGGGAATTGCAAATAATGCTGCTATGAACATGGGTGTATCAATATCTCTTCAAGACCCTGCTTTCAATTTTTGGGGGTATATACTCAAATGCAGAATTGCTAGATCATATGGTAATTTAATTATTAATTTTTTGAGGAACTACCATACTGTTTTCCACAGCAGCTCTAGCATTTTACATTCCCACCAACAATGCACAACTGATTGAAATGCTCATCTGTTCCAGAGACACCCTCACAGACACACTGGAAATAATGTTCTATCAGATAGCTAGACATCCATTAGCCCAGCCAAACTGACATTTAAAATCAACTATCGCTGGGCGCGGTGGCTCACACCTGTAATCCCAGCACTTTGGGAGGCCGAGGTGGGTGGATCATGAGGTCAAGAGATCGAGACCATCCTGGTCAACATGGTGAAACCCCGTCTCTACTAAAAATACAAAAATTAGCTGGGCGTGGTGGCGCGTGCCCATAATCCCAGCTGCTCAGGAGGCTGAAACAGGAGAATTGCCTGAACCCAGGAGGCAGAGGTTGCAGTGAGCCGAGATCGCGCCATTGCACTCCAGCCTGGGTAACAAGAGCGAAACTCCGTCTCAAAAAAAAAAAAAAAATTAGCTATCACTGTCTATATATCTACCTTTATGCCAGTGCCACACTGTTTTGATTACTGTAGCTTTGTAGTAAGTTTTGAATTCAGGAAGTGGGAGACCATTAGCTTTCTTCTTTTTCAGGATTTTTTTTTGAGACAAGAGTCTTGCTGTTTTGCCCAGGCTGGAGGATAGTGGCTATTCACAGGCTGTTCACAATCCTACTACTGATCAGCATGGGAGTTTTGACCTGCTCCATTTGCAACCTGGGTTGGTTTACTTCTCATTAGGCAACTTGGAGGTCACCATATTGATGCCGAACTTAGTGTGGACACCCTATCAGCACTGCACACTACAGCCCAGAACTCCTGGGGACAAGCAATCCTCCTCCTATCTCAGCCTCCCGAGTGTCTGGGACTGCAGGCACGAGCCACCACACCTGGCTCAAGGTTGTTTTAGATGTTTTACATGTTAAATCCACAATCTATTTTGAGTTAATTTTTGCATAAGGTGTGAGATTAGATTGAGGTTATTTTTTTCCCCCTATGGATGCCTAATTTCTCCAGCTCTATTTGTTGAAAAGTCTATCCTTCCTCCATTGAATTGCTTTTGCATCTTTGTCAAAGATTGGTTGAGCCTATTTGAATGTATTTCTGCGTTCTCTGTTTGGGTCTATTGATCTGTATGTTTATCCCTCTGCCAACACCATATGATCTCGACTACTGGAGCTGTATATGAAGACAGTAACAGGAGAGTGATTCCTCTCACTCCATTCTCCTTTGTCAAGATCATTCTAACTATTCGAGGGTCTGTAACTTTCCATATAAATTTTAGGATAAACTTGTCTAAATCTATTAAAAACGTTGCTGGAATTTTGATAGGCATTGAATAAAACCTCTAGTTCCATTTGGGGAGAAGTGACATCTTTACGATGTCAAGTCTCCCAATCCATGAACACACTCTGTCTCTCCATTTATTTAGCTCTTCCATTACCTCTTTAATCAGCGTTCTGCAGTTTTTGACATACACAGCCTGTGTGTGTTTTGCCTAAATAGGTCATTTTCTTTTGAGTGACGGTGCATGGCATTACGTTTTAAATTTCAGTTTCTACATGTTCCTTGTTAGTAAACAGAAATGCAATTAACGTTTGTGTGTTGATCTTACAGCCTCCAATGTTGCTGAACTCATGTATTAGTCCCTGTAAGCTTTTTGTGGGCATTTCCTGGGATTACTTCTCCTTCATTCCTGACAGACAGTTTAATTGGATATAAAATTCACAGCTGATGGTTCCATCAGCACTTGAAATATGTTGTATCACTTCCTTCTGGCCTCCATAGTTTTGCTTTTTTTAGAGATGGAGTCTCACTGTGTCCAGTGAGTGCTGGAGTCCAGGCTGGCGTACACTGGCATGATCTTGGCTCACCATAACCTCCACCTCCTGGGTTTAAGCGATTCTCCTTCCTCTGCCTCCCAAGTAGCTGGGACTACAGGTGCACACCACCACACCTGGCTAATTTTTGTATTTTTAGTAGAGACAGGGTTTCACCATGTTGGCCACGATGGTCTTGAACTCCTGACCTCAAGTGATCCGCGTGCTTCAGCCTCCCAAACGGCCTCCATAGTTTCAGATGAAAATCCACTGCCATTTGAATTGGCATTCAGCTACAGGTGATGTGCTGTTTCTCTGTGGCTGCTTTTGAGATTTCTTTTTGTCTTTAATTTGCAAAAGTTTAATTATGATGTGTCTCGACATGGATTTCTTTGGGTTTATTTTGTTTGGGGTTTTCTCAGCTTCTTGAATGTGCTGGTTTGTGTCTTCACCAAATTTTGGGAGTCTTCGGGCATTACTTTAGTTATTCTCTCAGCCTCATTCTTCCTCTTCTCCTTCTGAGACTGCAATGATATGCAGTGATACAAATGTGGATTTTTTGTTATTGTCTTATAGGTCCCTGAGACTGACACACACACACTCTCTCTCATATACACACACACACACACACACACACACACACACACACACAATTTGTTCCCACTATATTATCTCTTTGTTGTTCAGACTGGGTAAATTCTATCGCTCTGTCCTCAATCAAGCCCTGATTTTATCTTCTGTCATCTCCCCTCTCCTCCTGAGGCTACCCAGTAGGCTTTTATTCTTGTGGTTATGTTTTTCAGTTCTATAATTTTCGTTTGGTCCTTCTATATAACTTCTTCTTTGCTGATATTTTTAATTTTTTTATTAGTTCCAATAAAATGTGCAATTGTTAAAGCATTATTATGGTGGCCTCTTTAAAATCCTCGCCAGATAATTCTAACAACTGGTTAGTCCCCGCGGTGGCTCCAGTTGATACTTTTCACATTCAAGTTGTGATGTTCCTCGTTGTTGGTGTGACAGGTGAGTCTCAGTTGCACCCCAGATACTCTGGCTGTCATGTCAGGAGACTCTGGGCCCCCTGAGTTCCTTGGTGGCTCGCTCAGTCACCTGGTTCACATTCACCATGCAGTTCCTGGTCTGAGGGCTGAGGTTCCAACGACAGTTTGATTTTCAGAGCCTTTGTGGTGTTCTTTTCGTACCTGGTTTCTTTGGTGCTGCCGGAGCTCCTGCTGGTACTGCCTGAGAGGGCCCAAGGGATGTTCCCAGATCAGGCTGCCCAGCGCCTCTTGGCAGGGAGGTGAGTTTCAGGTCCGGTGTGAAAGGAGAAGGCATCCCCACCTGCTGATTGTTGGTTGGGCACCTGAGTAATGTCCCCTCCCGTGCTGCCGGGCTCCTGGGGAGTCAGAGGTACTCCTCTCCAAATTGTGAGAGCACTGAGCCTGCTTTGGCTGCCTTCTGTTGACAGGTTGGGGGTCAGGAAACGCCTGGCCTGGGTCCTCTTCTTCCATTGAGTAGGGGTACATAAGATATCCTGACACTGAGTTGTTCCTTTATTTTTGGGGTCCTGAACTAATGCATAATTAATTCCCTTGCCAGCTTTCAGAGTTGTCCTCCGATTGCCTCTTGCATTGTGTTCATAGTTTATAGCTGTACTTGACAGGAAGGAGCAGGTAGAAACAAGCTCACAGCATTTTGTCCAGGCCAGAAGTCGTATTTTCAAGCCTTTAAAAAAGTAGATCGCTGTATGAGTCCGTTTTCATCCTGCTGATAAAGCTATACCTGAGACTGGGTAACTCAGAAAGGAAAGAGGTTTATTGGACTCACAGTTCCACATGGCTGGGGAGGCCTCACCTTGTGGTGGAAAGCAAGGAGGGGTGACGGCATGTCTTCCATGGATGGCGCAGGCAAAGAGCTTGTGCAGGGAAACTCCTCTACAAAACCATCAGGTCTTGTGAGACTTACTCACTATCATGAGAACAGCAAGGCGGAAGCCCGCCCCCATGATTTGGTTACCTCCCGCTGGGCCCCTCTCATCACATGTGGGAATTGTGGGAGCCACAGTTCAAGATGAGATTTGGGTGGGGACACAACCAAACCATTTCCATCAAAAAGTGTATTGGAAACTCAGCACGTGTGAAGGGCCTTGTTAATTAGTGGGCTTCACTGTCCATGATCTGACCAGGCTCATTAATATCTTTTTTTTCTCTTGGGCTGTCAGATCCTCCAATTTTAGTTCCCTGTTTGGAGGTCATAGCTGGCCTGTCAGCTTTCTGGGAGCTGAGTGGGAGTAGGGTTTTCCATTTAGAATATGGAGTTGCTCTTCATCGCCCAGTGCTCACACTGCAGCACTGCCGTTTCCTCTGCTGAGAGTCTTAGTCAAGAGCCCTCCAGTTTGTCTTCTTTGGAAATGAAACCGCTGGCTTCTACCAGGTGGTGGTTGATTCTCCTGTATGTTTAAAGGTACCTGGTGCTGCCAATTCTGGGCCTTCTCTGTGGATTCTGGCCTTCTCATCGCAGATGCAGAATCAGGACTGCCACGCTGCTTATCACACCTCTCCTGCTTTCCAGAGTCTGCGGCTGTGCTGCTCTGTCCCTGCAGAGTATGCTGATACCATGTTCCTGGGAGTTTACATATTTTATTTCTCTTAACCCTCTACTTCAGTTATAGTAAGCTTTCAAAAGGAAGCTCAAAAAAGCATGTGTTTTATCTGCCATCATTCACTGGAAGGCTTGCCTCACTTCTCTTGCTACAAAATGAGATCCTGGATCAGAAGCAGGGTTGAATTTGGTTCCATGAAAATGAAAAAGGCATGAAATCTGTGGCTGGAGGGAGCAGCAGAAATGTGGCAGGCTGGGAAGGCAAACCCAGATTCAGAATATGTATCAGTAAAACGTTAGAAAAACGATCTGTTTCCGTTGCTAGGAAACACACACTCCATTAGTCACCCCCAAGGGCCCCTGGGGGTCAGACCCTCTCATGACCCCCGCTCCAGCCCTCCGGCCCCTCTGACGACCCCCGCTCCAGCCCTGCAGCCCCTAAGATGACCCCCGCTCCAGCCCTCCAGCCCCTCTGACGACCCCCGCTCCAGCCCTCCAGCCCCTCTGACGACCCCCGCTCCAGCCCTCCAGCCCCTATGACGACCCCCGCTCCAGCCCTGCAGCCCCTCTGACGACCCCCGCTCCAGCCCTGCAGCCCCTCTGACGACCCCCGCTCCAGCCCTCCAGCCCCTCTGACGACCCCCGCTCCAGCCCTGCAGCCCCTCTGACGACCCCCGCTCCAGCCCTGCAGCCCCTAAGATGACCCCCGCTCCAGCCCTGCAGCCCCTATGATGACCACCGCTCCAGCCCTCCGTCCCCTCTGACGACCCCCGCTCCAGCCCTCCGTCCCCTCTGACGACCCCCGCTCCAGCCCTCCAGCCCCTCTGACGACCCCCGCTCCAGCCCTCCGGCCCCTCTGACGACCCCCGCTCCAGCCCTCCGTCCCCTCTGACGACCCCCGCTCCAGCCCTCCAGCCCCTAAGATGACCCCCGCTCCAGCCCTCCAGCCCCTCTGACGACCCCCGCTCCAGCCCTCCGGCCCCTCTGACGACCCCCGCTCCAGCCCTCCGGCCCCTCTGACGACCCCCGCTCCAGCCCTCCGTCCCCTCTGACGACCCCCGCTCCAGCCCTCCGTCCCCTCTGACGACCCCCGCTCCAGCCCTCCGTCCCCTCTGACGACCCCCGCTCCAGCCCTCCGGCCCCTAAGATGACCACCGCTCCAGCCCTCCGGCCCCTCTGACGACCCCCGCTCCAGCCCTCCAGCCCCTATGATGACCCCCGCTCCAGCCCTCCAGCCCCTAAGATGACCCCCGCTCCAGCCCTCCGTCCCCTCTGACAACCCCCCGCTCCAGCCCTCCGTCCCCTCTGACGACCCCCGCTCCAGCCCTCCAGCCCCTAAGATGACCCCCGCTCCAGCCCTCCAGCCCCTAAGATGACCCCCGCTCCAGCCCTCCGTCCCCTCTGACAACCCCCCGCTCCAGCCCTCCGTCCCCTCTGACGACCCCCGCTCCAGCCCTCCAGCCCCTAAGATGACCACCACTCCAGCCCTCCGGCCCCTCTGACGACCCCCGCTCCAGCCCTCCGTCCCCTCTGACGACCCCCGCTCCAGCCCTGCTGCTGATTGCAGTGGCCGTGCCCATTTTACCTTTGGAGCTTATGAACCATTACTTGGCCACTGTCAATGCTAAGATCCCATTATCCTCCCTGAAAGCAGGGAGGCCACTTCAAAGGCAAAGGCTCCCACTCAGCCCTGACAGGTTAAAGTCGCCGGCATACCTCACCAACAAGGTCCTCAATGATGGGCGAGGTATCCTCTCAGCCCTCTCAGCAGACACGGGGGATGGGTCCACTCCAGCATTCGGGGCTCCCGTCTTTGGGTCCCTTTGTCACGTAAGAGCATCTGCAGCATCTCGACTCCTTGCATCACAGGCCTCCTGTAACCCAGAAGTCAGTGAGCAGGCGAGCAGGCCATCGGAGATGCTCTCGACTGCGTTGGCTCCGCCGTGCGCACCTGCTGCCAGGATACTCCTGAAATGAATTTCAACATCGCACAGTCCTCTTAGCAGCAGACCATGGAAGCCTCACTGGCTGCTGTGGCATCAGACAGAACCTTCAGGAGTGCTGCAGTCAGGGTCACAGGCTGCATAGCCCAGGTCGTGGCCAAACCAGCGCCAGCAGGGACAGATCCCTCCGCTTGCACGTGGACAGTGGGAAGCCGACTCCAGAAGTTCCGACACCGCTTTCCATCAGCCATCTTCGTCAAAACATGGATGCTGCGTGTCCCTGCTTCCTGATCTGAGCTGAAGTTTGGGACGGCACATACGATGGGTTGAGCTCAGTGGCATGTCTGTTTTCCTGGGGAAGCTGGGATTTTAAATAAATTCTGTTTTCTACCACAGAGAAGAAGTTCTACTTACGTGCGAACTGTCCAAAACATAGGAAGACTATTTAGGAGATGCAGGAAGGCCACCAAGTGTGGCCACCCAAATGTCCTGAGTTCAAGCCTCCTGTCTCAGCCTCCTGAGCAGCTGGGACTACAGGTGCATGCCACCACACCCGGCTAATTTTCGTAGTTTAGTAGAGATGGAGTTTCACCGTATTGGTGAGACTGGTCTCGAACTCCTGACCTCAGGTGATCCACCCACTGCCCTAGTCCCCCAAAGTGCTGGGAGTGCAGGTGAGCCACAGCACCCGGCACACTTAGTGCTTCTCTTAAATGACCCTGGGATATGCTAAGATTCCTAATGAAGGCAGAGCTTCCAGTTAAACATATGAGTAGACAGCCTAGATGAAGCTTAAAATAATTACACTGAGTGAATAATGTCAGACAAAAAATCAAAAAGAGTGCATACTGCACGATTCTTCTTACGTAAAACTGCAGGTAATGCAAATGAATCATGGTGACAACAGATCAGTGATGGGGGGTGTGTGGGAAGAGATGGAGGAGAGATTTTAAAGGGGATGAGGAAGGGTTCGTGGGTGACAGGTGTGTTCCCGTCTTGATTGTGGTGCTGGGGGTTTCACGGGTATATATACATATGTCAAAACTTATCAAATTGTACACTTTAAATACGTGTGGTTTGTCACATGCTACTTATGCCTCATTAGAGCTGTTTTTAAAACATTAGACTGCTTCCCATTTGCTGGCCATTGGAATTTCAATTTCTGTAAAATGGGAAAAATAATACCTACCTCATAATTTTGGTGTGGAGATTAAATCAGTAAAAATTGAAAGGATGAAATGAGATGACATCTTCCCTTTGGTTCAGCTAAAAGCCTTGGAGTCACCCTTTCTCCCCTCTTTTTCTACACCCACATACAATCCCTGGGGACCTCCGGGGGTGAGTAATAGAGTGGGTGCGGTAGAGATGAAACGGGGTTGGCCATGACTCAAAGACCTGACAATTATCGAAGTGGGGAGATGGGTCCATGGGAGCTCAGGATATTATCCTCTCTACTTTTGTACATATTTGTATTTTCCACAATAATAATTAAAAAAACAGTGAGGCCAGGCATGGTGGCTCACACCTATAATCCCAACACTTTGGGAGGCCAAGGTGGGAGGATCCCTTGAGGCCAGGAGTTCCAGACCAGCCTGGGCAAAATAGTGAGACCCCATCAGCACAAAAATTTTAGAAATTAGTTGGGTGTGGTGGGGACGGGGCGCCTGTAGTCGCAGCCACTGAGGAGACTGAGGTGAAGGATCACTTGAGCCCAGGAGGTCCAGACTGGGCAACAGGGCAAGACCCTGCCTCAAAAAATAAGGCTGGGCGCAGTGGCTCAAACCTGTAATCCCAGCACTTTAGGAGGCCAAGGTGGGCGGATCACAAGGTCAGAAATTGGAGAGTAGCCTGGCCAATATGGGGAAACCCCATCTCTACCAAAAATACAAAAAGTAGCCAGGCGTGGTGGCGGGTGCCTATAGTCCCAGATACTTGGGAAGCTGAAACAGGAGAATCGCTTGAACCCAGGAGGCAGAAGTTGCAGTGAGCTGAGCCCACGCCACCGCACTCCAGCCTGGGCAACAGAGCAAGATGCCATCTCAAAAAATAAATAAATAAATAACAGTGTTTCCCCTTTCAACTCAGAGGAAAACCGAAGTCCTGATGGGCCCACGGTCCCCACACTCACCTCTCCCCTTGCCTCCTACTCGCCTCCTCATTCACTGCTCCAGCCCGGTCGCTCTCCAAGCTGTTCCAGGAACATGCCAGGCACTCTCTTGCCTCAGGAACTTGGCTCCAGCTGCGCCCCCACCGGGAATCCTCTGACTCAACTCAATGTGATCCTCTTGGTGAGTCCATCCTGACTGCTCCGTTTAAAATCGTTCCCACCTCCTCCTGCCACTTCCCATGCGCCTTCCCTGTTCCCCTTGTCTGCACAGCCATGAGCATCGTCCAATGCCCTGAATAACTATTGATGTATTTCTGTCTCCCCCACCACCCTCGCCCCGACCCCCTGGCAAATGTAAGTCCCGTGACGCCTGATTGCTGACTCTTCAGCATTTAAAGCAGTGCACAGCTGGTGCTTGATGATGAATGAATGAGCCATATACACATGTTCTACTGGAATGCTTGGTAGAGTGACAGCTATGGGATCCATCACCATCTAAAAATATTTCATCAAGTCATTTGATAAATCTAAGTTAACTGGCCAGTATTTTCTGTCCTGGTCTTTGAAATGAGACTACGATTAATGACATTTTTGTTAATTCTTGGGAAGTGGCAAGGTAGGGAAGGGTTGCCACAGTCTTTGGAGGAGGGCAGATCTGTTTCAGATCCTGGCACCGCCCCATGCCCGCTCTGTGACTTGGCCAAGGTGCCCAGCCCTCAAGCCGAGTCTCCTCAGTGGCTGTGCTTGCCACAATGCCCTGCAGTCCCGGACTGGGCTGAAAGCCCACCACCTGCCTTGTCTGAGTGAGCCCTTGTCTTTTCAGCAACAGGGACTGATCACCTCCAGAGCCTGCCCAGGTGCTGTGTCCCTTTGGGACCTGCTGGTGGGGTGAGTGAGTGATGGTCAGTTGCACCATTGAAGAGGGACAGAGGCCGGGCGCGGTGGCTCACGCCTGTAATCCCAGCACTTTGGGAGGCCGAGGCGGGCGGATCACCTGAGATCAGAAGTTTGAGAGCAGCCTGGCCAACACAGTAAAACCCCATCTCTACTAAAGAAAAAAAAATTAGCTGGACATGATGGCAGGCACCTGTAATCCCAGCTACCGGGAGACTGAGGCAGGAGGATCATTTGAACCCGGGAGGTGGAGGTTGCAGTGAGCCAAGATCGTGCCATTGCACTCCAGCCTGGGCAACAGAATGAGGTTCTGTCTCAAAAGAAGAAAAAGAAAAAGGGACAGAGTGATATTGCTGAGATCACAAAAGGGAGGTGACTCAGCCCTAGCCCAGCCAGCTGTCATTTCTCCCGTGCCCCCCAGGCCTGACGTTATAAACAAGTGACTCAGAGGAATGATGGGGTGTGCCTCATAATAGTTCATCCCAGTGTCCTGGGGGCTAAATTTAACACACAGCTGCAGCCGCTGGCACTTTGGGAACAAGTTAATCTTGGTGACTGAGGCTAATGTGCGTGTGTGTCTGGTGATGGGCGGGGGTGGGGGG
The DNA here is from genome assembly GCF_049354715.1 of Callithrix jacchus. NCBI lineage: Eukaryota > Metazoa > Chordata > Mammalia > Primates > Cebidae > Callithrix > Callithrix jacchus. Next base: position 80,434,632 of record NC_133518.1, read on the forward strand.
AAGGGAGCTGGGAGGGGGTCAAGAGTCCAGAACAAGGTAGGCATTGAGACTGGCTGTCAACCTGGGCTTCAAGCCTGGTCCCTCAGATCACAGACAAGGTGCGGGGCCCCATGGCCAGGCAGCTCAGGCCTTGCCTCAGATGCACCGGGAACAGTGAGTACAGACAACTGAAGTCCTGAAATATTCAACTTTCAGTGTTACTTTTTAAACACTAGAATTCAGAATGTCACTCCCTAGAATGTTAAAACCCTGGGGGTTAAATACCTAGAAGAGTAGAATCCTAAGAAATTCATTTTCTAGCACGTCCAACACTTAGAAATGTGAGAGCCCTCTAAGGTGTATCCCAGGAACACAGCACCTGGTGCTTCTGAACCTCCAGCAACACAGGTGAATGGAGGCCCTTACTGTCTGAATTCGCCCCATCCTCATTGTGTAGGAAGGGAAACCGAGGCTTAACGAAGAGACCTGCCCTGCCCCAGGCCCCACAGAAAAGTGGTAACCTTCTTTACCTAAGGTATCTTCTTGCTTTCTTGCAAGAAGGAGGGTCTCAGAGCAGGGCAGACAGAGGAAAAGTTCTTCCCATTTTAAAGGTAAGGCAGCGCCAGCGGTGTCTTATATCTGTGGTGCCAGCTACTAGGGAGGCTGAGGCAGAAGGATGGCTTGAGCCCAGGAGTTCAAGTCCAGCCTGGGCAACATAGTGAGACCCTGCCTCTTAGAAAATAAAATAGGCTGGGTGCAGTGGCTCACACCTGTAATCCCAGCACTATTGGAGGCTTAGGCTGATCCTATTGGATCATGAGGTCAGGAGTTCAAGACCAACCTGGACAAGATGGTGAAACCCCATCTCTACTAAAAATACAAAAATAAATTAGCCAGGCGTGGTGGCAGGCCCTGTAATCCCAGCGACTCGGGAGGCTGAGGCAGAGGATGGCTTGACCCTGGGAGGTGGAGGTTGTAGTGAGCTGAGATCACGACACTGCACTCCAGCCTGAGCAACAGAGGGAGACTCAGTCTCTAAATAAATAAATAAAAATAAAATAAAGGCAGGGCAAAGGGGCCAGTAAAGAGCAAACAGCATGTCCTAAGTTCTGACAGAAAACCCAAGGCTCCGGGGGCTCAAGTGAGGTACATTTCGGGGAGGGAGACGGGGGGCACCAGGGCAGATGGACCCAGGCAGCAGGAACGGAGGGAGACCCCGGAAGACCGGCTCCAATGCTTAGGCCACCCCCTCCCATAGGGGCTCTCCTGACCAAAGCATCCGGAGTCACGGCCTCCCCGTGCTCCATTTAGAAATGAGGCAGCCAGGCCCTCATCTTTCAAAGGGGCCCGGACACCCCACCATGTCCCATGAGCCCCGGGGCTGAGCCAAGGCTTCTCCCGGAGGGGGCCTCTACCCAGCTGTCCCCCTGTGCGTCATGTGCAGGAGGCCAGGCGGCTCGCCTTACAGGGCCCGGGCCACCTCTATATATAGCCCTTCGAAGACAGCTGCGCAGTCCGAGCGAGCCCCGCAGGAAAGCAGGGGCGCAGAGAGGAGCCCCTTGGCCCCGCCACCCACCCTAGGCCCCCACTTTCACCCCCCCACCCTAGGCCCCCACCATGGCGCTGGGCTTGGAGCAGGCGGAGGAGCAGCGGCTGTACCAGCAGACGCTCCTGCAGGACGGGCTCAAGGACATGCTGGACCATGGCAAGTTCCTGGACTGCGTGGTGCGCGCGGGAGAGCGCGAGTTCCCGTGCCACCGCCTGGTGCTGGCCGCCTGCAGCCCCTACTTCCGCGCGCGCTTCCTGGCCGCGCCCGAGAGCGCGGGCGAACTGCAGCTGGAGGAGGTGTCGGCGGACGTGGTGGCGCAGGTGCTGCACTACCTGTACACGTCGGAGATCGCGCTGGACGAGGCCAGCGTGCAGGACCTGTTCGCCGCGGCGCACCGCTTCCAGATCCCGTCCATCTTCACCATCTGCGTGTCCTTCCTGCAGAAGCGCCTGTGCCTCTCCAACTGCCTGGCCGTGTTCCGCCTGGGGCTCCTGCTGGACTGCGCGCGCCTGGCCGTGGCCGCCCGCGACTTCATCTGCGCGCACTTCACGCTGGTGGCACGCGACGCCGACTTCCTGGGACTCTCGGCCGACGAGCTCATCGCCATCATCTCCAGCGACGGCCTGAACGTGGAGAAGGAGGAGGCGGTGTTCGAGGCGGTCATGCGCTGGGCGGGCAGCGGCGAGGCCGAGGCGCAGGCAGAGCGCCAGCGTGCTCTGCCCACCGTCTTCGAGAGCGTGCGCTGCCGCCTGCTGCCGCGCGCCTTCCTGGAGAGCCGCGTGGAGCGCCACCCTCTCGTGCGCGCCCAGCCCGAGCTGCTGCGCAAGGTGCAGATGGTGAAAGACGCGCACGAGGGCCGCCTCACCACGCTGCGCAAGAAGAAGAAGGGGAGGGACGCTGCCAAGGAGGCCGAGAAGGGCGCGGGCGAAGCCAAAGCGGAGGACGAGGAGGAGGCTGAGCGCATCCTACCCGGGATCCTCAACGACACCCTGCGTTTCGGCATGTTCCTGCAGGACCTCATCTTCATGGTCAGCGAGGAGGGCGCGGTGGCCTACGACCCCGCAGCCAATGAGTGCTACTGCGCCTCCCTCTCCAGCCAGGTCCCCAAGAACCACGTCAGCCTGGTTACCAAGGAGAACCAGGTCTTCGTGGCTGGAGGCCTCTTCTACAACGAAGACAACAAAGAGGACCCCATGAGCGCATACTTCCTTCAGGTGCCTGACCAGCCCTAGGGGCTCTGGGCACTGGGGCGGGGTGGGGGCAGTCTTGTGTCTACACAGGGAACGCCGTTGGGTCTAGGGTGAGATGGACTGGCTGATTGCCACCTGCTGGAAGGTTGAAGGCATTTAATAGGCAGCTGCCAAAAAGCAGCATAACTGGAGTCTCAGTCTCAGGGGTGTGGTTGCCCCAAGTTGGCTTATGTTGGAGGCCCTGGCCCTGCACAGTGAGGAGGATCAAGGTCTGTGTCAGGGTCCTGGCCTGGAGCTCAGAGCAGTGTCCCAGACAAGGGCACCATCCTGTCTGGCCCTCCCATTTAACAGATGAGGAAGCCGAGACCCAGCAGGGATCAGTAGGGTGAAGGGCTAGGTCTAAGTTGGGGTGTGACTGTGAGATCTCAGAGGGCACAGACAGTTTCCTGGAGACTGGCCATGTCAGTTTGAGCCTTGCCAGTGGCGTGGGACTTGGAGATGTGAAGGGGAAGTGGCCATGTTTCCGCCAGGAACCCATAGACAAGGGACAGAACGGGGGCTGAGCCTGGTGAGCGGCGTGCTCAGGGAGGCTGACCAGCAAGACGGGCGACAGGCACTTGGGCCGAGGTTCAGCTCACAAAGCCCTGTGTTCAGTTGCACAGGGAGCTGAGGGCAGCGTCACCAGCTACAGGCTCAGCAGGGTGGGGACATTGCTTGTTCTCTCTGGGCCTCTGTTTGTAAGTGGGGATATTATTCTTCCTGCATGATAAGGTCATGATAAAGTACTCAGCACAGTGCCCAGCCCCCAGAAAACTTTCCAAAAGATGAGCCCCTAGAATTAATATCTTTATTACAGGCTGTGGAGGTGGACGAGGCCGTGGACTGTAGGTTTTATAGGGTGAAAGGCAGGGCTGCATTTGGAAGTTTCCTGAACAGTGGGATGGGGTGGAGAGCAGGGTGGGGGCAGGCCTCAGTGCCTGGGGAAGTAAGGCCACAGCTGGACCTCCCTTGCAGGGCTGCCCCTCATTTCCACGCTGTGAGCCCTACCGCCTGCTATAAAGGTGGCTGCCGGGAGCCTGCCTGGGCTTGGAGGATGCTCATCGGCTCTCAGCCTGTTGGCAGGAGGGGCACTGGCCCTACCTGGGGCAGTGGGACTTTGTGGGGCTGGACTGAGGCCAGGGGATCTGGGGGTGATAGCTGACTGCACACCCGGCCCGCAGTTTGACCACCTGGACTCAGAGTGGCTGGGGATGCCACCGCTGCCCTCGCCCCGCTGCCTCTTTGGCCTGGGAGAGGCTCTCAACTCCATCTACGTGGTCGGTGGCAGAGAGATCAAGGACGGTGAGCGCTGCCTGGACTCCGTCATGTGCTACGACCGGCTGTGAGTGCGGCAGGGGCAGCGCTGAGCACCGCAGGGGTGGGCAGGGCATGGTGGCCACCTTGGTCTAGGGCTTGGGGTGGGAGTTGGAGCCAGAACCTCAGGCGTAGGTAAAGCTGGGCTTGGGTAGGGGCGGACAGTTGGGAGGCGGGGTGGGAGCACAGAACTGAGAGGCCAGGGAAGTTCCAGCAATGGCTGACGCAGCTCCAATATGTGTTAGGTGGATGGGTGGATGGGTGCAGAGAGGGGGACTGAGCTGAGCTGGGGTGCATGCCCACCCCCACTCTGTCTCCTCCAGGTCATTCAAATGGGGCGAGTCGGACCCGCTGCCCTACGCAGTGTACGGCCACGCGGTGCTGTCTCACATGGACCTTGTCTACGTCATTGGTGGCAAAGGCAGCGACAGGTGAGGCTGGGCCTGGATCGAGTCCACGGAGCAGAGGCAGGATCCCCCAGAGACTGTCAGGGGTTTGTCCTGGCTGCCCTGGAGGCGCCTGCAGCGAGGGTGGCTGGGCTGCGTCCCCACTCACTCCCGCCCTCCACCCCACAGGAAGTGCCTGAACAAGATGTGTGTCTATGACCCCAAGAAGTTCGAGTGGAAGGAGCTGGCACCCATGCACACCGCCCGCTCACTCTTCGGGGCCACTGTCCACGACGGCCGCATTGTTGTGGCAGCTGGGGTCACCGACACAGGGCTGACCAGTTCCGCTGAGGTGTACAGCATCACAGACAACAAGTACGGAACTTGTCCCTTCTGCCACGGACAGCTGTGTGGCTTTGGGCCTCTGTCAGCCCCGGCAGGAGCCGCGGTCCCTGTCTTGGGTCTCCAGTGTTGAGTTTGGACGCCAGCATAGACACAGGCCTTCTCTCCTGATCAGCAGTGAGGTGGGGAGGTGGGGCAAGGGCTACGGCCACCCTGGTCTGCAGGAGGGGCTCCCTGGGCTGGGGGAGGGGATGCCAGGTTCCTCACTCAGGGACTAGAGATATAGCAGTGAACGATACAGAAGCTGCCCTCCCTGGGACATCAGAGAAGAGAAAACTGAACTGAGAGACAGCTGGACTCAGCTGGCAAACTGGATGAGGGTGGTGGTAGGAGGTTGCCACAGACTAAGGAACTGTGGTGCCGAGGCAGGTAGGAGAAAAAAGGCCAGGCCCACAGGAGGGAAGGCAGTGCTGGGGCTGGGTGATGGAGGTGGGATGGGGTGCTGGGGCTGGGTGCAGGTGGTGGGTGATGGAGGTGGATGGGGTGCTGGGGCTGGGTGCTGGGGTGGGTGATGGAGGTGGATGGGGTGCTGGGGCTGGGTGCAGGTGGTGGGTGATGGAGGTGGGATGGGGTGCTGGGGCTGGGTGCAGGTGGTGGGTGATGGAGGTGGATGGGGTGCTGGGGCTGGGTGCTGGGGTGGGTGATGGAGGTGGATGGGGTGCTGGGGCTGGGTGCAGGTGGTGGGTGATGGAGGTGGATGGGGTGCTGGGGCTGGGTGCTGGGGTGGGTGATGGAGGTGGATGGGGTGCTGGGGCTGGGTGCAGGTGGTGGGTGATGGAGGTGGGATGGGGTGCTGGGGCTGGGTGCAGGTGGTGGGTGATGGAGGTGGATGGGGTGCTGGGACTGGGTGCTGGGGTGGGTGATGGAGGTGGATGGGGTGCTGGGGCTGGGTGCAGGTGGTGGGTGATGGAGGTGGGATGGGGTGCTGGGGCTGGGTGCAGGTGGTGGGTGAGGGAGGTGGATGGGGTGCTGGGGCTGGGTGCAGGGGCTGGGTGAGGGAGGTGGGATGGGGTGCTGGGGCTGGGTGCAGGGGCTGGGTGATGGAGGTGGGATGGGGTGCTAGGGCTGGGTGCAGAGGCTGGGTGATGGAGGTGGGATGGGGTGCTGGGGCTGGGTGCAGAGGCTGGGTGAGGGAGGTAGGATGGGGTGCTGGGGTTGGGTGCAGGGGCTGGGTGAGGGAGGTGGGATGGTGTGCTGGGGTTGGGTGCAGGGGCTGGGTGAGGGAGGGGCTGGGTGAGGGAGGTGGGATGGGGTGCTGGTGTTGGGTGCAGGGGCTGGGTGAAGGAGGTGATGGTGTGCTGGGGCTGAGTGCAGGGGCTGGGTGAGGGAGGTGATGGTGTGCTGGGGCTGAGTGCAGGGGGTGGGTGATGGAGGTGGGATGGGGTGCTGGAGCTGGGTGCAGGGGCTGGGTGAGGGAGGTGGGATGGGGTGCTGGGGCTGGGTGCAGGGGCTGGGTGAGGGAGGTGATGGTGTGCTGGGGCTGAGTGCAGGGGGTGGGTGATGCAGGTGGGATGGGGTGCTGGTGTTGGGTGCAGGAGCTGGGTGAAGGAGGTGATGGTGTGCTGGGGCTGAGTGCAGTGGCTGGGTGAGGGAGGTGATGGTGTGCTGGGGCTGAGTGCAGGGGGTGGGTGATGGAGGTGGGATGGGGTGCTAGGGCTGGGTGCAGAGGCTGGGTGATGGAGGTGGGATGAGGTGCTAGGGCTGGGTGCAGAGGCTGGGTGATGGAGGGGGGATGGGGTGCTGGGGCTGGGTGCAGGGGCTGGGTGAGGGAGGTGAGATGGGGTGCTGGGGCTGGGTGCAGGGGCTGGGTGAGGGAGGTGATGGTGTGCTGGGGCTGAGTGCAGGGGGTGGGTGATGGAGGTGGGATGGGGTGCTGGGGCTGGGTGCAGGAGCTGGGTGATGGAGGTGGGATGGGGTGCTGGGGCTGGGTGCAGGGGCTGGGTGTGGGAGGTGGGATGGGGTGCTGGGGCTGGGTGCAGGGGCTGGGTGTGGGAGGTGGGATGGGGTGCTGGGGCTGGGTGCAGGGGCTGGGTGAGGGAGGTGGGATGGGGTTCTGGGGCTGGGTGCAGGGGCTGGGTGAGGGAGGTGGGATGGGGTGCTGGTGTTGGGTGCAGGGGCTGGGTGATGGAGGTGGGATGGGGTGCTGGGGCTGGGTGCAGGGGCTGGGTGATGGCTGTGGAATGGGGTTCTGGGGCTGGGTGCTGGGTGGGTGATGGAGGTGGGATGGGGTGCTTGGGCTGGATGCTGGGGTGGGTGATGCAGGTGGAATGGGGTGCTGGGGCTGGGTGAGGGAGGTGAGATTGGGTGCTGGGGCCAGGTGCAGGGCGTGGGTAATGGAGGTGGGAAGGGGGTGCTGGGGCTGGAGCAGGGACCAGCAGGAAAGGGACTGTATCGCATCTGTGTCCTACTCAAGCACTTCATGGCCGCTGATATAGAGGTTAGAGGTCGGATTAGGGATGTCCCAGGGAGCAGGAAGGTTGGGTGGTGAAGGCCAGGAGCCAGGGGAGCCGCGGGATGGGGCTGAGGGGATGGCAGGCCAGGGTTTCTCAGGCATGTGAGGAGTCTCCCGGATGGTGATGAGATTCGAGGCCTGAGGGCCTTTCTAACCCACCCCCAGGAGCTGCTGATGCTGCTGGTCCATGAGCCACACTGAGTAGCAAGCGTCTAGGAGGTGGAAGGAACAGGGCTTAGCTCTTGATTGGATGCGGGGGTGGGGGGGAAGGGCATGTTTCTGAGTGAGGGTGGGAGGTCGTTTACTACCCAATCACGGGGACTGGGTAGGGAAAGTGAGGGTCCCCTTAGGACATGTGGATTTGAAGTGCCTGGGGTGTCCAAAAGGACCCCACCTGGAAGAGAGAGGGCTGAGCTGGAGGACGAGATCTGGGGTCAGTAGCATGTAGAGGGGCCAGGCTCCCTCAGGAGAGTGGGTTTAGGGCCTCAGTGCATGCGCAGTGGCTGCGGACCTCAGGGAAGGCAGTTTGGAGGATGGACCAAGGCCCAAGGCAGGAGCCAGGGCAGCGAGGACGCGCTGAGAACACCTGGGCAGTGAAGGGAGGAGAAGGGCTGGGCAGGTGTGTGGGTGGCGGGGCTGCAGGGGCCTCTGAGGGCGAAAGGACCGTGTCCAGGTGAGAGCCTGCTGGGGGCTGGGGCTGTGAGTTGGCAGCCAGAGTGAGTTCCGGAGAGGAGGACGGGCAGTGGGAGATCCATGGTGGACTTTGCTGGGCAAGTTGGATAGAATCGCAAGAAGACAGGAAGGGAAAGGGGAGGAGCAAGAGAGTGGGGAGGAAGGGAAAGGGGAGGAGCAAGAGTGGGGAGGAAGGGAAAGGGGAGGAGCAAGAGAGTGGGGAGGAAGGGAAGATACTGGGACAGGGCGGGGGAACTGGGTGGGGGCTTGGGTGCCTGGGATGTGGACTGCAAAGGGGTGCAGTTGGAGCACTGCGCTTGCCGAGGCACCCCGATGATGCACCTCTTCACACCCCAGGTGGGCACCCTTCGAGGCCTTCCCACAGGAACGTAGCTCCCTCAGCCTGGTCAGCCTGGTGGGCACGCTCTATGCCATCGGTGGCTTTGCCACACTGGAGACTGAGTCCGGAGAGCTTGTTCCCACAGAGCTCAATGACATCTGGAGGTGAGTCCGGCCCCAGGGAGGTGAGGGGAATCAAGGAGCAAAGCTGACACCCACAGCACCATGGTGTGGCACCGAGGCACCGGGCAAGCTCCTCTGGGGGCAAAGCGGATCCCTCTTCCGGGGAGTCCTATAGGGAGGAACAGCCAACATACCCTGCTCAGCCGTTTCTCCATTTGCTGGGGAAGTCCGGGCTTGCACAGATGGCACCGTGCCCCACGGTGGAGCAGCAACAATGCTGCAGACAGGAGCAGACCCACGCTTAGGCCACAGACCCACAGAAACAGGCCCCAAGCAGCAGCCGGCTTTTCCTCTCTCCTGCCTTCTGGGTGCTTGGTCTGGAGCAAGGGCTGCCACCAGGACCGGGAAGCAGTTGGAGGCTGGGATTTTCAGAACCATTGCTCTCGATTGCTGGTCCTTCTCGGGGTGGGGGAAGGAGACTTTAGCCTCTAGGGCATCCCCTGGACCTGCAGCCATCCCCCTGCTGCAGGCAGTCCCTGGGGAGCAGTGCTGCTGGAGGGGACTGGAGACCTCCTAAAAATGGAGCGTGGAAATTCTCAAGGACATTGAGGGGATGGTGTGGGAGTGTAGACCTTTCTGGAGGGGGGCTTTGAGGAATATGGGAACACCACTTGAGAGGATATCTCTCCTGGGGAGCAAGGCCCTTCCTGGAGTGTGGGTGGGTGTTCCTGGGTGGGTCTTGTGGGGTCTCCTTTCCCAGAGCCTGGGGACCTTCAGGGGCAGATATCTTAGAGATGGCCGAGTGCGCTCAGCCGCCCTCTCTGCTGTGTTCCACTCTGGACTCAGCTGGCTGAGCTTCCCGTCCTTGTCCCCACCCTCTCTCACCCCAGGTATAATGAGGAGGAGAAGAAGTGGGAGGGTGTCCTGCGGGAGATCGCCTATGCGGCAGGTGCCACCTTCCTGCCAGTGCGGCTTAACGTGCTTCGCCTGACCAAGATGTGACCAGCCCGGGGCCTGAGCTCAGTACCCCTCCCATCCTGCGGCCCTCATAGGTCTGGCCTTGTGGGGGCTCCAGAGAAGAGGTTAGGAGAGGCCAGAGTCTGGACCTGGTTACGGTGCCCCAGGGGCTTTGTCAGCCAAGGGAAGGGACGCTGACTGGCCCTGGCCTTTTGGGCAAGGATGAGGAACTAGAGGCTTCTCCGTTGTCGCCATGTTTCCCTGGTTGTCTTGACCCTTGAGCCAGAACCACAGGGCGGTAGCCCAGCCTGGCTGAAGCTCTGGGAATGTTCCCCACAGAACTGAGTCTTGCCTGTCAGGCTGGAGCGTCCCCATCAAGTGTCTCTAAGAAGAATAAAGTGCCTTCTGAGCAAGCAGCTCAGGGTCTGCATCTGTACTCCAAGAGCCAGTGGGCAGGTGTTTTGAAGACCTGGGGCTTCGGGACTTCATGGCTGGGCTGCCTAGTCCATGGTCTCTGGCCTCCAACTGGTGTCTCCTCCACTCCATGGGTGGAAACCCCTGTCCCCCTCCCGAGGCCCAGAGCCGCCAGCCCCTCAGCCACCATGAATGTGGAGCCAGGGGTCTGTGGAGGGAAGGGGCGGGGAGCAGCCAAGCTGTGGTAGAAAAGTCATTTATTCTGTGATCCGGCCTCATCTGGCCCGGAAGATCTGAGCAGAGCCCATCCCTCTGCCCTCCCTCCTACTCCAGCTTCTCCTTGTCCTGCCTCTGCTCCTCCTCCAGTGCCAGGGTTCGCTCACGCTCCTTCACCAGCTGAACACCACAGTAGGTGACAAACAGGACGGCCAGCGTGGTCTGGGGGAACCCTGTGGGGAAGGGGTCGCAGACGCTCAGGCAGCTCTGCATGCACAGCGACTTCTGCCATCCTTGTTCCGGCGTGATGGGCCCTCCCTGCTGGGTCCCCGGGGTGATGATGGGGTAGGAGGCATTCTGGAAGGTCCCTGTCCTTGAGGCTGATGCCTAGCACATTCTGTATCTCCACACCCGTCCCTCACCTGTGAGTAGCAGGCGCCGGGCAACCAGCTCTGTGAACTCGAGGCTGTTCAGGCTCACAAGGTTGTACATGATAATGGCCCAGAAGTTCAAGGCTCCAAAGAGGGCCCGGACCCTGCGGGACATCTGCACTGACAGAGAGGCCTGTCCGGCCCAGGGAGGCCAAAGGAAAGGGGGCGTGGTGGGTCAGCAGCCTGGCCCACATGGCCGGCCAGGTCTTGGGGAGCCCCAGGCCAGCTCCCCCTCCCTGTTAAACATGGGAGGCAGGTCCGGAGAGAGGGCAAGGCCTGACCAGCACAGCGAGGTCCAGGCGCTCCACCCCGTAGAAGGCGGGAGGGCCGGATTCCCACAGAGCACGCCACTGCCCTGACAACCAGGAGGGGCTGGGGGTGAGGGGTTGGACGCCTCCAGAAAGCAGCAGTGCCCCCCCTGCCCTCTGTGACCCAGTCAGTCCCAGCCCCAGACCTCTCTGCTCACCTCGATTCGCGCTAGGGGCCCCCACTCCGCCAGTTTTTGCACCCAGAGCTCGAAGTTGAGACCAAAGCAGTTAAGGAATGACCACAGGTAGACAATGTCACAAGGCCCAAGCCACAGAGTGGTGATGGCGAACGTGGCCACTGTGGCTGCCAGCTCCGGGATCACGGCGGAATGCTCCCCACCGACGTGGTCATACACGTATCTGCAGGGAAAGCGGGAGAAGACCACCGGGAGTGTGGGAAGGGCAGGGATGAGATGGGGGAGCACACACAACAGGGCGACCTCCTCAACATTTCTGACCTCAGGTAGCTGCTCCTCCTCCAACCAACTTCAAATGGTGGCCGGCTCAGCCTGGGTGTGACAGCTTCCCCAGCTGTTTATGCCCCAGATGATCCGGACCCAAGATTTCAAGTACTGTCTCTGTGCCACGACCCCCAAGTCTGTCTTTAGCCCAATCTCTCCTGATTTGCATATCCAGTTGTTACCAGCCGTGTGACTTGAGTGACAGATGCCCCTGTCCCTGCCCAAAGCCCACTCTGTCCCATCTCAGTGAACGGCACCACCATCCATTCTGCTTCTCAGGGTGTGAGCCTTGGTGCCGACGTGGATTCTCCGTTTGCCTCATCACCACACTCAAGCCAGGAAATTCTGCCGGCTCCACTCAGTCGCGACCAGCGCTCACCTCCGCTCCCACCACCACCGAGTCAAGATGATCTCTCTCCTCACAGAGATTCTTGCAAGAGCCTCATAAGTGGTCTTCTGTCTTCTGCCTTTGCCCCCACAGTTCGTTCTCCGCACAGCAGCCAGAGGCATCTTTTAAGAGTGCAGCTCAGGTCACGTCACTTCCATGGTGAATCCCTCTGAATAGCTCCCCATTACAAGCAGAATTGACTCAGTCTCTCTACACTGGCTAGAAGCTCCCACGTGGCCTGGTTTCCGTTCCCTCCCGGACCTCGTCAGCCCCCATGCTCCCCCGTTCATGATGCCGATCATTGGCCTTTCTGGCCTTCACACCTCCACAGCTGGGTGTGTCTCACGGCTACTGGCCGTGTCCCCATCCCTGCTCAAACCCCGCTCCAGATGTGCCCGTCTTGCTCCCTTCACCTGGTACTCTCTGCCCCACATCTTACCACTCAAATCTCAGTTCATATGCCACCTCCTCAGAGAAGCCCGCCCAGACCCCACTAGAGAAGCCCGACCTGTCACCAACTTCTGTCCCATTGCTCGTTTTAGCTTCTTCGTAACACTGACCAGTCTCTAAAGCTCCTCCTTCGTGGGTTTGACCTGTTGATGGTCTGTCTCTCCCCACGAGACTGTAAGCTCCACGAGGTCAGGGTCTTTGCCGTGTTCATGGCTGTATCCTCAGTGCCTAGAACAGTGCCTGGCACTTGGCGCTCAATAAACATTTGTTCAATAAACTCAGCAGAAGACCCACGAACAACCAGCCTCTCCATTCCTCGACCTCCTCATTTCCCGTGGCTTTTTTCTCCGTTCCACCTCAACCACCCACACCCATGGCCACACCCCAACTTTGCCACCACTTGAAAGCTCACTCCTTCCTAATTCCCAGTCTTTGCCCAACCCCTCCTGACCTCCTGGCCCCCCAGCTTCAGTTATCCAATCCCATTGTCCTTGTGACCCTCTCATCTTCTCACCATCCTTAGTAGGCTTGATCCGGTGAGTCGTCACTATAAACAAGCTGAGAACTCTTACTCTTGACTTCTTCCTTCTCACCCACCTACTTTCCCTTCAGCTACACCCACCCGGGCAGCTAAGCCCCACGGGGGAGGCCTCACAGCTTCACATGCTGGAGTTCATAAGCCCACCACCTCCAATACCACCTGCGCGCTTAGTGCCAGTGTTTCTGTAGTCGGCTGCTTCTCCCATGCTCTGCAAGGGTCACTGTGCCCTTATGTCCCCGCAGGCACGAGTGGGGAGATCCAGGCTGGGCTGTTGCCTCTCCACGTCCCCAGTCCTGCCTTTCTCAGCGGACGGTCGTACCTCCTGCTTCGTGGAGAAGGCTGAGCGTTCAGGAGAATCCGTGCTTGTCTGCACTAACCTGCCTTCCTCCGCATGCACACTGGCTTCTCCTCCTCCCGCTGAAGCCAGGCCTCTGCCAGGAACTAGACGCTGTCACCTCCTTCCTCCTCAGGGACCTCACTCCATCGGTCACCCCGGTATCCTGCACCACCATCTCCTCTGCTGAATGATTCTTCTCAGGGTGCCCCATTCTCGCCTATCTCTGACACCGCCCTCTCCTCCCTCAGCCACTCCTCTCTTCCCCTGCGGTCACCCCACACTCCTCTCCTCCTCAGTCGACTTTCCCTCCTCACCTGGCCCTGCCTTCCCCGTGAAAGGCCGCAGACCTCCATGTTACCAGCACTAATCCCGGCCTCCAGCTTCCCTGCGGCTCGGCGGCGTCTGACCCAGCTGCCCCCACCAGGCCTGGACGGTCTTCCCATGGCTTCCAGGGCAGCACGAGGCCTTGACTCTTCTCCTGTCCTCCAGCCTCTCTCGTCTTTTCCGCTGGCTCTTCCTTCTCCCTCCAAGCAGAGCTCTTGCAGGCCTCATCTCGGCCATCCCCGTCTCTCTTCTCATTCCACTCCCTCTCCTGAGGACTCCCCCACTCTGGACGCCTAGGACCACCTGCCCACACTCAGGACGCTCTGAGTCCCGTCAGTCCTCCAGACCCTCAGGCCCAGCCACCTCCCTGAATCTCCAGAGGGATATCTCCCGGATTGCAACTAGACAGTTCTGAAACTGAAGCCCTCTCTGGAAACTGCCCTCCGTCCTCCCAGGATGCGAGGCTGCATCCAGGCTGCAGATAGGAATTCAGGCATCATCTCCCTCTCCTTCCTGACACCCATACTCACCGTGTCCTGCCCAGGCTGCTGGCTGTGTGACCCCTCCCGCCACCTCTCTTCCCCTCTGGGGCCCTCACTGAAGTCCTAACTTCTGTATCTTTCACCCAGAGCTCTGCTAAAACCTCCTTACTGTGCTCTATGCTTCCCCTGGCCCAGGAGTGATCTTTTAAAAAGTGGACCCATCTTGGCACTGCCCTGCTCAGACACCTGGCAGGATGGCTGTGACACCACCCCACTCACTTGCAAAGCCAGTCGTTGATGCCACGGTCAAAGTGCCTGTGAGAGGAAAACGGTGGGCATGAGCCTCAGGGTGGGCATGATCCCTCAGGGTGGGCATGATCTCTCAGGGTGGGCATGAGCCTCAGGGTGGGCATGATCCCTCAGGGTGGGCATGAGCCTCAGTGTGGGCATGAGCCTCAGGGTAGGCATGATCCCTCAGGGTGGGCATGAGCCTCAGGGAGGGCATGATCCCTCAGGGTGGGCATGAGCCTCAGGGTGGGCATGATCCCTCAGGGTGGGCATGAGCCCCAGGGTGGGCATGAGCCCTCAGGGTGGGCATGAGCCTCAGGGTGGACATGAGCCCTCAGGTGCAGACCCCAGGGAAGCGTGGGGAGGAGGCCAGGGGAAGGTGTGGTCCCGGGGTGCGCCTCCCCACCCTGGCCGGCACTCACGTTTCTGCGAAGACATAGAGGGCGGTGATGCACTTGGGAGGCTGGGGTGGGTCCAGGTGGTCGAGGCATGCCACAGTGTTGACAACGCCAAAGAGGATGGCCGCCTTCACCCAGTCATACACCAGGTTCGAGTAGGCGAGGCCAGCTGGGGGCAGGGCACCGTCACTGCCTGGGCTTCATCTCGTGGGGTCTGTACCCATGGGCACCCTGTCCCGCCACTTCCTTTGGGAGACCCAGGCTCTGCCTGCCCCATGGAGACCCCCATGTGTGGAAACCAGCCATGGCTGGCGAGGTGGGTGGGCTCTGTGGATGCTGCTCCAACCCCACAGGATGAAGCTAATGCTGAGACCCGTGCATTAGAAAGAACAAGCCCCTGCTCCTATGCCCTCAGGTGCTTCCCCAGCTGTGGCACTGCAGGGGTGCAGGGGGCCTATTTTCCTGGGGTGGCAGCCCTGCCCCATCCCTCTTCTGGGAACCCACCAAGGGCACTGTCTGGGAGGCGGTTGGCAAACTTGAGGTCACTGGGGATGGTGAGGATGTAGAAGAAGTGAAAAAAGATGTCCACAGCCATGACGGCTGCCACGCTGAGGCCCGCCTGTGCTCGGATGTGCCACAGCTCACCCTCGCGTCTCACCGGCTCCGCCTGGCTTACCTGGGGGGATGGGAAGGGTCTGAGGTGGGAGGCAAGCCCTGCCTGTGGAGCCCTGTCTGAGAGGGTTCACTAACTACTAGGGGCAGGAGGGGACATGGCTTTATCCAGGAGTCCTGCCTGAGGGTGGAGACACAAGTCATCCTGGAGTCAGGGGAAGATTTGCAGCCAGTCACCGGAGACCCGGTACTGTCCTGGGAGCCCTATTTGAGTGGGAGGGGAACAGCCATAGCCTGGGAGCCTCGTCTGAGAGAAGAGATGTGTCTCCACCCTGGGATCCCTGCTGGAGGGGAAAGGATGCCCCATCCTGGGGTCTGAGGAGGGAGGGGACACATGCTTCATCTTGGGATCATACCTGAGGATGGGAAATTCTACCTGGGAACCCGAATCTGAAAGGGAGATTGAGTCTGTTCTAGACACGCCCGCAGTGCGTCCCCTCACCTGGGCGTGGAAGCGATCGAAGGTCATGATAGGGCCGAAGAAGAAGAAAGGCAGATAGAAGTTGTACTTGAGCAGGTCAGCGAGGGAGTAGCGGCGGTCAGGGTGGGCACAGCTCTCCAGCGCAAAGCTGGTGCAGCGCAGCACTGTGAAGCCGCTGCCCCCATGGAACAGCACCTCTTGAAGATCAAAAGTGCCTGTTACAAACCCGCTCTGGAGGGAAAGAACAGGCCACCAGCTCACCGGGTGCCTCCTGTCTCTGGGAAACCCACTCCCCGCCCCCTGGCTTTCCACAGGGGCCCAGCCTGCTCCTGCCCCTTCCTCTCCTCCAGCGCCAGTTAACTGGCCATTGCTCCGTCCCAGCAATGTGAGGAGCCCGGAATGAGCTGGTCAGCTCCTCCTGAGATTCAGGTGGTCACCTTGTGGCCAGGGCACATCCAAAGGCTTGAAGACAAGTGGGAAAGTGAAGGGAACACTTGGGGATACTTGGGGGGCAAGGACTTTGGATGACGTGAGAGGTTTGGGATCTTATCCCAACACCATCTACCCCTGCACCAGTGCATACCTGCCAGGAGATGAGAGGGTCCATCTTGAAGGAGGCCAGGCTGGCCAGGCCAAGGCCAAGACAGAGCCAGGGCTGGCCCGAGAGCGAGGCCACATACAGGCCCAAGCAGTGACCAAGCAGCAGCAGCAGGTACCAAGGCCCCATTGTGCCCATCACGGCCAGGGCCCCGTACACGGCGTACATCCAGGAGCGGAGCTGTGGACGGGGAGAAGGCTTCAGTTTTGCCCCATAAGTGGGGGTGCCACCCCAAGAGGGGTTTCCCACAACCCTTGTGGTGAAAGAGGCCCTGGCCCAGCTCACCTGGGGGGCAACCATGGTGCAGAGTTTAGCAAACAGCACGTGTCCGGAGAGGGCGAAGACGATGATGTTTCGGAAGGATGTGAACCACATCACCCACTCGAAGTCGGCCACATCCTGGGCAGCCGGGGCAGGGGGCGGGGCAGCCGGGGCAGGAGGTGGGGCAGCCGGGGCAGGAGGTGGGGCAGCCGGGGCAGGAGGTGGGGCAGGTTAGGGTAGGAGAGGGGGCTGGTCAGAGCCCAGCACCTTCCTGCCTTCGTGTTCTTCTTTTATTATTATCATGTTTAAATTTAATAATTATTATTATTTTTACCACTGGCTAACCCAACACGTCCTCTATGCAAACTCAAGAGCAGGGCCTCCAGGTCTCCCCAGTCCTCTCCGAGGGAAGTGCGCAGGCAGGTGGGAAGAAAGGAGTGAAGGCACCGTGGGGCTCCTCCCTGCCTCCACGCCTTGCCTGCGATTCCCCTTATCGCTGTTTCTGGGAAGGGAGGTGCTGGAGGCTCCGCTGAAGCACCCTCCACCAACGCCACCCATTTCCCAAGGGAGCAGGGCGCGGGCAGCCTCGCTGCCCCAGGAGGATACAGGAGGGGCCAGTGGAGAAGCTGAAGGCACTGAAGCTCCAGCTGGAGACCCCCCCAAGCGCCGTGTAACTTGAGGACCTCCAGAACATGAGCAGCGAGCAGAGAAGGGCTGGGATGGGAGGGAACCTGGAGTGTGGGGGACCTACCATCTTCCGGCCAATGTATTCCCAGCCAGGTCGTATAGACTCCCGAAATGCCTTCCTGTGGGCCCCATCTGAGAACACAGTGTGGCCTCAGGGAGAGGGGCCCTGCACACACCCAGCCCCACTTCCCCCGTGGACAAGGCTGCCCCCACCCTGGGGAGTGAGGGCGTCGGGAGCAGGGCACTGTGTCTGCTTCTCTCTGGGCTTTGCTGTGTGTCTGGGTCCAGGCTTCTGACTGCGTCTGTGTCTGTGTGTGTGTGTATATTGTGTTTACGTGTGTATGTGTGTGTGTCTGTCTGGGTCCAGGCCTCTGTGCATGTATGTGTGTGTGTGTGTGTGTGTGTGTTGGAGTGTGTGTGTCTGGGTCCAGGACTCTGTGTGTGTGTCCTGTGTGTATATATGTCTGTGTGTTTGTGTGTGTGTCTGTGTGTATGTCTGGGTCCAGGTCTCCTACTATGTCTGTGTGTGTGTCGGGGTGTGTGTGTCTGGGTCCAGGACTCTGTGTGTCCTTGTGTGTATATATATGTCTGTGTGTTTGTGTGTGTGTGTGTGTGTGTCCATATGTCTGGGTCCAGGTCTCCAACTGTGTGTGTGTGTCTGGGTCTAGGTCTGTGTGTGTGTGTGTGTGTGTATGGGTCCAGGCCTCTGTGTATGTGTGGTCTGTGTGTGTATGTGTGTCTGTGTGTGTGTGTGACTCTATGTCTATGTCTCTGTCAGTGTGTCTGTACCTGGCTCAGCCCAGCCCCCAGTGCCTGCCTGAGATGGGAGCCCCAGGCTGAAAAGGGAGGTCCAGCCCTGTTAGAAGGATTACCCTGGATTTGGAGCCTCTAAGATTCTGGCTTTGCTGGTTGGAACCCTGAGGCCCCCAGGGGAAGAAGGGTCCTGTCCCCCTGCCCCCTGCACAGCCATTACCTTGTGAGGCCTCAAGGAGGCCACGGCCAGCATAGGCCAGGGCCCCACTCAGCACCAGAGAGTACAGGCCCAGCTCAGCCGCCGGCAATGCTGTCTTGATGCGCATACCCTGGAAAGGGTGGGGAGACAGGCCTTGTGAGGGCATTGCCATCTCCAGCCCTGCCTCACCCCACCTCCCGACCCGTCACCCCAGTGAGGACCCCGCTCTGAAGAGAGATTGCCCCATCCGCCCCTTGGGGGCCTTTTGCCATCACTCTGCCTGCTCCTGTGCCCCCCACCTGCTCGCAGGCCACCCAGCACCGTGCCCATCCCAGCTGCTGCTTCTGTCCCCACCCCACCCATCAAGGCTCTTTCGGGCAGAGCCCTCACTCACAGCCTGCCTTCCTCACCTTAATTTACATCTTCATGCCTTCCAGAGGCCCCGCCCCCTGTCAAACCCGCTCCTGCCAAGGCCCCCATGACCTTCGTGCATGCGGAGAAACCCCATCTCTATCACTGCAATCAGGTTTCTGGCTGCAGAGTCCCGCCCCGTTCAGTGAGTCTCCTTCAGCTTCTCACAAAGCCCCAGCCTCTCTAAGACCCCTTCTCTGACTCCCACGCCCCTCCCTGAGATCCCGTGACTCCTCCGGTGCTGCATCTAGAGCCAAGACTCCACCACTCGACTGAGCCTCCAGCCTGTCACTGACACCTGCCCCAACACGGCCCGGAGCTCCAGCTGCCACTTCCCAGTCCCTGCCCGTGTCCGTGACCACACTGCCCACTCCCTCAGCACCCCGTGGATCCAGGCCCTGGGCGCCAGCTGGCGGCTGTGCTGTTTGAGGAGGTGCCCTGAAGAGGTGGCTGTGGGGCGAGGCGGGGCCCGGCAGGAGTCCGAGAGGGTGCTGGCCGCTGTCCAAGGTGCTGACCAGAATCAGGCCCCGGTTGAGCCTGGCCACTCCCTCCCGCCAGGGCCTGGCTTGTCCCCTGGAGTCCTGCTGGGCCTCCCTGTGGCCTCAGCTGGCACCTCTACCCTTCCTACTCTGCTTCTACCTGGCCCAGGGGCTTCCTAAGGACCCCACAGGTACTGACTCAACGTGCAAATTAAAGGGATGACCTTGACCAGGCACCTCCTGGGCTGACGGGGCCAAGAGGTGGTTGATGTGGCCCTTTTGCCCACCCTCGATCCTCCCCAAAATTCCCAGTCCTGCAGCCATCTCCCCAGGCCTCCGAGGTCAGCAGTCTCCTCGTACAGATGGAGGGGTTATGGGCCAGATAGGGGCAGGGACCTGTCAAGGTCACACAGCAGACCTGGGCCAGGCTTCTGCCCACCTCCCCTCAGGATCGGGTTTCTCAGTGAGCCCCTCTGGAATCTTGCGTGAGAGAAGACCACCACTGTCCCTGCCCACAGCAGAGGTTGCCGGCCCAAGGGTGGAGGGACCTCCTCACCGGCGGGGTGGGGGTGGAGAGGCCCTGGGGATCAGGTTAATGGAGCAGGAGCTTGAAACCGGAGCTTGGTGAAGAGCCTGAGAAATAGCTTTGTCAGCTGCCTCCCACTCGCCACTTTCCAATTTTAGCTCCCCATGGCCGGTGCGGGGTGTCCCCAGCGAGGCCTGTGTGAGGAGCTGGCCCCCAGCTTGGGGCCTCTCCTGACAGACCCCCGGATGGGGGCTGGCCTGTGGACACAGGGGCATCCCCTTTCCCCGGGACCTGCCTGCCCCGATGCCCTTGGGGTAAAACCCCCTTTGGGGCCTGTGATTTGGGTTGAGGGCCTGGGGTGTGCCCCGCGAGTCTCAAGAGCCCCAGAGTAGCTGCATCCCCAGCTGGCACTGACCTTGAGGAGTCCGCGAGGGACCCTGGCACACTGCCCACCTCGGGCTCTGGGGTCCTGCGTCCAACTGTCCGTCCGTCCGACAGGCTGAGCTCTAGGGCCACAGTGGGGTGTGTCCAGCCCTGGGGTCCCCACCCCCTCGAGGTTATGAGCGGTGAGTGGTGACAGCAGGAGGAGGAGGTGGCCTTCCTGAAGTGGAGCTGAGCCCAGTGGAGCTGAGCCGAGTGCTGCAGAGCTGAGGCCACAGGGAGCCGAAGGGAGGATCCTTGGAGGGGGGCGGGTGCTGGGGGGAGGGTGTCCAGTAGCATAGGCTCAGACAGGGACACCTGGGTCTCTCCTCAGCCTGCCTCCCCTGGCTCCTAAAGAGCCTGTGCCTCTCTCACTGCTACCCAGGACTTCCCTCGTCCAGGAAGACTTCCTGGTGGCTCCACCAGCCTCTCCAGGATTGTAAGCCCTGCCCCTACCACAGCCACACACACTCACAGCATGCACACACTTTCACACCTGGGCTCCAGGGACTCCAGCCACCCCCCTCTTTACATAAGACCTCCTAGGGACTATCCCAGGGCAGACTCATCTTGCCCCCTGCCCTGGTCCTTTTCATTATGCAGTGAGTCCTGGCTGGCCACACATCAGTGCCTGAGGGAGGGTTGACTTGCCTGATGGGACTGGAAGTGGCATGGGACATGTGGCTGAGAGGGGTCCCCACAGGCCATCCATGTCCCATACAGAGTGTCCTGGATGGAGGGTGCCAGCAGGGTCACTTGGCAAGGCTTGTGAGTACTTAGAATGGCCGGCATCCTCTTGATGGCAGAGTGGAGGCAGACAGGAAGAGAGGAGTGCTCCTGACCAACTGGGGGTCCTGGTGTGACAGGGCCCTCATTTTGGAAGGGAGCATCAGCCCTGGACGCCTCAGCGGAGGAGTATCCTGAAGATGCTCCTGAGATTAAGAACCTCTGACAGTGCCCCCTCGGATGAGGCCGTTATGGGGAGCTGTGTGTGTCTGTGCCATCTATGGAGGCCTGCGCACATGTGTGCCGTGGGGAGGCTCTGGGGGTAGGAGGAGCTCCGTGGCTGTGATCAGTCACAGGACAGCTCCTGGAGCCCCTGCTGATCCTGTGACCCCAGCTTCAGGCTCAGCTGAGGAGGCAGGAAGGAGGTGCTGCTTCCCACCCACCAGGGCCCAGGAAGGGGAGAGAATGCGCTGGCCAGAGGACAGCAAGGAAACTCCCGACATACACAGGCCACACAGGACACAGAGGATGCTGAGAAGCGTAAGTGTTGACCACTGCACAGTGTAGGCTGGGTTAACGCCGTGGCAGGTAATGGCCATCAGAAAGGCCGGCACCAGGGAGGGAATGGTATCCGAGCCAGACTTCGGGCTTCAGGAGGGCTTCCTGGAGGAGGAGTCAGTGGTGGCCAGGAGTAAGTTAATTACAGTGGCAGGATGTACAGGGATTAACTTCTCAGTGTCGCCGCCACCCACAGGGAAGGTGTCACCACTGTCTGCAGGTGGAAGAAGGCACCTGAGGAAGCCAAGTAGCTGGGTCAGCCCCATAAGCTCCTGGCACTGACCGCCCTGTAGGGTGAGAAGCCTGCACACCCACACCGGGCCCCTCACGAGGCTGGAGGAAGCAGACAGGGTGGTTTGACCCCAGTTAAGAACACAGGTTCAGCCAATTGACTTGACCTGAGCTGGTGTGACCTACATCTTTGGGCCTCAGACCCTCAGCTGTGAAATGGGCATACCGCTGGCTCTGGCCCTCACGGGGATGGCAGGGGTACCAGCAACTCACTCCATGACAGGGGCCTCGCTCATAAACAGAGGCTACTAGAGAGCCACAGACAGCCTGGCCCCTGAGGCCCAGAGAGGCTGGTTTCACACACAGCAGTGAGGGTTTCCCGGGTGACCCGCACACAGCAGGGTCTGCAGGGAGTGTGGCGGGCGGTAAAGGCAAGGGGTGGAGGGCTAGGGAGGCCCCATGCTCTGACCTGTGTGAGGAGTGGCCGGGGAGGGCACCTGGCCAGGCCAGCCCACACGAGGGCAGGAAGCTGACTGAGCTAAGACCAGCACTTGGCCCTGGGGCCACCTCCCAAATGCCACACGGGCCCTGGGAAAGACGGCGTGGGGAGTGGGGACAATTCTCGCAAACCCGAGTCTTTCTCCAGTGCTTTTTTTGGTGGTTCGTTGCTCCAAATAAAAACGGTGGGAAAGTGTCCTCTGTGTTTGACCAGCTGTGTGTGGAGTCTGCGTGTGGTTTTGTGTTATATGCTGTTCACGGCATGTGTTTGCTGAGCGTGTGCACTGTGTGTACTGCTTGTGTGTGCACATGTATCGTACATACGTGTGATGTGTGCACTGTGCATGTGTGATGTGTGCTGTGTGTGCTGTTTTGTGTGTGTGCTGTGTTGTGTGTGCTGTGTGTGCATGTGCTGTGTGTGTGCGTGGTGTGTGTGCTGTTGTGTGCTGTGTGTTGTATATAGTGTGTGTGTGATGTTGTGTGTGTGCATGTGCTGTGTGTGCGTGCTGTGTGTGTGCTGTGTGTTGTATATAGTGTGCGTGTGCTATTGTGTGTGTGCTGTGTTGTGTGTGCTGTGTGTGCATGTGCTGTGTGTGCGTGCTGTGTGCTGTGTGTGTGCTGTGTGTTGTATATAGTGTGTGTGTGCTGTTGTGTGTGTGCTGTGTTGTGTGTGCTGTGTGTGCATGTGCTGTGTGTGCGTGCTGTGTGTGCTGTTGTGTGCTGTGTGTTGTATATAGTGTGTGTGTGCTGTGTGTGCATGTGCTGTGTGTGCGTGCTGTGTGTGTGCTGTTGTGTGCTGTGTGTTGTATATAGTGTGTGTGTGCTATTGTGTGTGTGCTGTGTTGTGTGTGCTGTGTGTATGCTGTGTGTTGTGTGTGCTGCGTGTGTGCTGTGTGTTGTGTGTGTGTGCAGGGACACAGTTGAGACAGTGTATATAAAGGCACACCAGTGGCAGAAGGTGGGCAGACTTCTTCGTGCTCAGAGCTGGCTGTGGGCTGGCCAGGGGTGGGGAGGAGAAGCTGGTTCTGGCCCCTAGTTGTGGGGGGCCCAGAGGAGCACACCCACTGGGAGGTCACCCTGCCCGGGGCTCCTGGAGGCAGGGGAGGGTCCAGTGGCAAGGTAGTGTGTCTGAGGAAGCCTGAGCCAGGTGGAACCTTGTCCAGCTTGGCTGTGGCACCTCAGAGGCCCCCATGGGGACAGTGGCCAAACCACACCCACGGCTTGGCCAGGTCTGACCTGTCAGTGCTGGGACCTGAGAGCCGAGACTTGCAGTACCTGCCTGGGGTGTGCCAGGGAGAGCCCTCGCCCTCATGCGAGGCAACCCTGCCCCTCAACCTGCCAAGGCACCTGCACTCTCCCCTCCAGCTGCTGCCTCAAGGCTCTGGCCAGGGCCCCTGGCGTCTTGGCCCCTCACCTGTTGCCCACCTGCCTGAGGGATCGGGAGGCCATCCTCAGGGTGCCAGGGAGGATGTGATGCCTGGGAGCGGACTGGCACTAACCTGACAGGCCCGCTGCCTGGCTCTGTGCCTGGCTCACCTGGGTTGGGTTTCTCAGGGTCCCTGTCCTTGGCCCCTTTGACCACCTCCTTCCCTTGAAAATCCTTGTTGCAGGCTCTCCCCGCCTTCCCTTTACCCTCCTTGCTCCTTTGCTCAGGGAGGTGTGAAGGACCCAGGGCTTCCTGTCAGCCCCTCTCCACCCAGATCTGATCAAGGAGGCTGGGAGCTTGGCACCCGCCACAGGGACGGGGTGGGGACATGGGGGAAGCCCCGTGGTGCTGCAGTCTGGCCAGGCGTCCTTCCCACCCAGCTCCATCACAGCGTTTCCCATGCCTCTGACTGGACTGGGAACTCCCTGGAAGGAGGAAACAAGTCAGATTCACCTCCAGGCCCCACCCAGGCCCACAGAGGCTGGCATGCTGTTGGCACTCACAGACGGCCCGGTGGCCGACTGGCTGGATGGAATGGCGACCTGTGACCAGTCTGTGTCTCTCCCCAGCTGACCTGGGAGTTCCTGGAGGCCAGGGACTGTGCCTGCCTCACCGTGACACCCCTGTGCCTGGGGCAGAGGAACTGCTCAACAAGTTCTAGTGAGCAGCGAGTGTTTGCTGAGCACTTACTGTGCGCCAACAGCTGCTCTAAGCACCGGGGACCCTGCAGAGGGTTCCCACAAGGAAATGCAGCAGACCTGATCTAACCGAGCTGGGGGGTGCGTGGCGGCAGGCGCCAGCAGGCGTGACAGGGACTCCCACACGCACACAGCAGTGCTCTCCAGGTCGCCCGTGGTCTGGAGACTGGAACCGTCCTCTTTATACCCAGAGTTGGCTGAAATCGGTTTGCTCAAACATGTGCAAATGAGATTTCCCGTGCCTGCCCATCTGCAGTTTTTCTCTCCCCTCTTTCTTACATAACTTTTGTTGAAATCAATCTATAGATTCATGTCCCTTGTAAGGAAATAAATAGAGAACTAACAATTCCCGAAACGACTGTGGGCTATTGACTCATGTTAACAGCCCCCCGAGGGAGGATTTATTGTCCCCATTTTATAGATGAGAATGTGGAGGATCAGAGAGGTTACATTACTTGCCCAAGGCCACACAGCTGGTAAGTGGGGAGAGACGCATGCCCCAGGCACCCCCGCCTGTTCAGACTCCATGACTGAAGCCCCTTCCTCTCTCAGACCTAGCCCAGGAAGGGCAGCAGAACCACCCTGGAAAGGCTGGAGTGTAGGTCACGCCACCTCTGCACTTCCCTGAGGTGACCTTGAGGAAGGACGGCTGGTCCTGAGCCTGCCTCTCACTCCCTGGAGCTGCCCGAGGCCAGAGCCTGTATCCCACACTCATCACCCTCTGGGGCTCCCCAGTACTGCAGGAGAAGGTGCTGACTCCTCTGTGTTCAGACCCAGCATCCCTGAGGCCCACCCCTCGCTGTCACACACTGTCCCCTCCCAGCACAGACCCTCTCTCTCCTGACTCTGCCTGGCCATTTTCCTTCACAAGGAATCAGAGAAAAACCTCTTCCTTCCCAGAGACCCTTAGGACCCCTTAAGAATCACCAGTTCATCTCAGTGGCCTTTGCTCCACCCATGCAGGGTCAGAGGCTTCCTGAGGAGTAGCAGCTGGCACCGAGTCGCTCTGCAGCCCCAGCCCCAAGGAAGGGGTTGAGAAGACAGGGTTCCAGGAGCCCCATGGCTTTTCCTGGGGAAGGGGGTGTTTTCACAGTAGGGGCACCTGCGTTTGTGTGTCACTGCACAAGTAACACACAGCGGCTGTCTTCGCCTGTGGGAAAGTGTCCACAGCCACGTGCGTGCTCTTCTGCACCAGCGTCTCCGTGAGTGCACATGGAGAGACCTGTGTGCGTGCACGGCTGCATGCTCCTGAATTGTATTTGTGTGCATCTGCAGTGTTGTGTGGACCTGTGGGTGCACCTGTGTGGCCGGGATATCTGAGGTTGGGGTGTGTGGGTATGGGGGAGCCTCTGTGGGGACACTCATTCCTGTAGCTGTAATTGCATAGCTACAGCTGAGAAAGGGCAACACTGTGACAGTCACACAGAGGCCTGCAGACCCTTAGGGTCCCCTGCAGCAGCCCTCCCAGACCACCATGGCGAGGAAGGTGCACTGTACCTTCAGATGAAGCCACTGTCTCAAAACCCTGCTGCCTGAGGCTCCAGCCGAGCCCCCCTCGGCCCTCTGCCACCAGCACCCACCAGCTGCAGTCTTGGTGAGCAGGAGGAGGTGCTTGGGGCAGCTACCTGGGGGTCGGGTTGCCCAGTGGCAGGTGGGCACGCCGACCCTGGCTGATCTCTCAACGGCAAGACCCTGGTTTCGGGTCAGGCGGACCGCAGTTCAGCTTCTTTCTACAACCCTCAGTTTCTTCATCCATCAAATAGGGTGACAGTCCCCTGGGTTACTGGAGGACTGGGTGGGGACAGGCTTCCACAGTAGATGCTACCCACTGGGAGCCGCGGTGACTATGAAAATACTTAATTATTACAAGTCCGAGAGTCTGCATCTGGGACAGAACCTGAGGGCGGCTGAAAATCTGGCTGAGGGCACAGTGTCCCAAGTCTGTGCAGGGTGTGGACGGCTACAGACGGAGCCGGGATGGGGTGAGGGGGCAGGGTGGGGCTGAGTGAGGGGATGTGCCCAGCCAGAGTAACCAAGGGCTCTCCTGTGTGTGGGGCCATGGGGTGTCGACAGTGAGTGCCTAGGACGAGGGCAGTGAGCACCTGCCCGAGGGACGCATCTGTCCGTTCGCAGCCGCCTTGCTGTCCCCGAGCTTTCACCTCTGCCAGTGGGCCGCTGTGCCTCTCTGCTGCTGCAGCCCGGCCGGCCCAGGGTCTCCTCAGTGTCCCTCCAGGGCTCTTCTTCTGCCCTCCTGGCCTGAGGTGTTGGTTTTGGTCATCCTGAAGGAGCCTTTTCTGGTGGAAGCAGCTGAGCTGGCTGCCCTGGGCTGGCTTCCCGGAGCAGATGGACCTGGGGTGTGTGGCTATGGGGGACCCACCATGGCAGAGTCTTGTCCTCTCAAGACCCGAGGTTGCTCACCCGGCCAGGCTGACACTGGGCTGTCACCCTACTGCTTGTCCGTCTTCTGCTGCCGCAGGGCCTGCAAGAAGACACTTTTCACCTGGCCCAGGATCTCGTGGTACATCCGGAAGTCCTCCTCCTTTCCCCGAAGGGCACTGGCCAGGGCAGCCTTTAGCATTTCATTCTCCTCCCCCTGGGCGGCCAGCCTGGACCACAAGAGACAGTGCTCAGTGTGGCCGGAGCTGCACACAGGTGCATGGGTGGGAATGTGGCTGCCAGCATGGCTGCTCTTCAGGCGCAGGGTCCCTCTGACCCATCCCCTCCGCTCACACACTCTCGGGGATACCGTGGATTCCTCTCTAAGGGCCCGGCTCCCTGCAATGCTAAGCTGCCTCAAGACAGCTTAGAAACTGAGTTCTGATTGGTAGAGGATCCTGTCTTTCCTTTCCCATGGCTGTGTGGGATCTTAAAAGGTTTAACTTGGCGAGAAACTGAGTTTAGCGATTCATGTTTGATAAACTCTCTTGGACTACGGGTCATCAGTGTTTGGGCAGGACCCTCTGTCCGCTGAAGACCTCCCTGAATTACAGTCCTGGAACCCAGAACCAAGTAGGACCAGCCTTCTGGGCAAATGAGTCACAGTGCGAGGGGAGGGACATAGCCCCTTTGCCCCTGGAGGCGCCTCCACCCAGACAACCCTACCCTTTCAGGAAGGTGGGCGGGGGGGGCACCTGGTTGTCAGCTCTTCCATTTGGGATTCCATGGGCATGTCGGAGAGTTGGGCAGAGGATGGGTCCTTCTTCTCGCTCCTAGCTGGGTTGTGCCTGGTGTTGGAGGTGGGCAGACCTGTGGGGCAGCAGCAGCCACTCTGTGAGGAGGCCACAGCCCTGTGCGAGCACCCTCTTCTCCTCCCCCATCGCCCACTGCCTGCGCTGCCACATGGTGAAACGGCACACCGCCTTCGGGCACAGGGCAGCTCTGAGCTCTGCTTCCCTCGAGCCCGCCCTGGCACCTCCTCTGCATGCCTCTGCCCTGGCTCTGGCCTCGGCTACAGCCCTGACTCTGCCTGTTTTGTACCAAGGTGGTTGGTTCCTCACCTCCCTGTCTCCATCTTTATACTTTACAAGTTTCTGGTAATTTCTTTTCATTTTTTTTTTTTTGAGACAGAGTCTTGCGCAATCTCCACTCATGGCAATCTGCGCCTCCCGGGCTCAAGCGATTCTTGTGCCTCGGCCTCCTGAGTAGCTGGGACAACAGGTGCCTGCCACCATGCCCAACTAATTTGTGTATTTTTTGCAGAGACAGGGCTTCACCATGTTGGCCAGGCTGGTCTCAAACTCCTGGCCTCAAGTGATTCACCCACCCTGGCCTCCCAAAGTGCTGGGATCACAGGCGTAAACCACGATGCCCAGCCCAGTAATTCGTTTCCAAAACAAGAAGCCAGCTGGGCCTGAGTTCTGGGCTGCAGGCTGAGCCAAGTCACTGTACCTGATGCCCTCATACCAGTGGTCCCCATCCACGCCAGCAGCTTCATACCAGGAAGCTGGTGATCCAGGGCCCTGGGGTTGAGGGCTACAGAATGCTCACAAAAAGGAGACGGAGCAGCCGGGCATGGTGGCTCACACTTGAAATCCCAGCACTTTGGGAGGCTGAGGCAGGAGGAATGCCTGAGGTCAGGAGTTCAAGAGCAACCCGGCCAACATGGCGAAACCCCATCTCTACTAAAAATACACACACAAAAAGTATTAGCCAGGCACGGTGGTGTGCGCCTGTAATCCCTGCTACTCGGGATGCTGAGGCAGGGAAACTGCTTGAACCAGGGAGGTGAAGGTTGCAGTGAGCAGAGCTCGCACCACTGCACTCCAGCCTGGGCGACAGGGCCAGATTCTCTCTCAAAAAAAAGACAGACAAAGCCCAGCCTGCGGTGAACCTGGGCAAAATCACAGCCTCAGAAAAGCTCAGCAGTGGAAAGGCCTCGGCTGGTGAGACCCGTGGTAAATCATCTGGCATCAGCAGACCTGGCTTTTGCCCTCTCCTGAGAGGCCTCAGGCAAACTATCAGCCTCTCTGATCTGGTTCCTCACCTGAAAAAGAGGGATAATAATTTCTGCCTCTGGAGCCCTGGCAGCCTCGGGAATTCCACTGGCTCTCAAGGCCACTGCGGCATCCCTGCCGCCCCGCTGTCCCTACAAGTGTCCAGCTAAGCTTCCACGCACCGACGCCTGCTCTTCCCTCGGGGTCTGCAGCCCACACCCGCTCCCCGTTCCTCCATCTCTGCTCAGGTGTCCAGCTCCCCCACTGGAGCGGGACAGCATGAAGGACTGAATTGCAAATCCAGTCTCCTCATTTTACAGATGGACCAGGGGCAGGTGGGGAGGTGGTGCTCTGCTCCCCAGAGGGGCAGCACTTTGCCCACGCTACAGGCCAGCAGGCAGCAGAGGTCACCGGCACGGTTTCGCTCAGGCAGCTGCCCTCACTGTCCAGCAGGGAACAAAGCGACTTCCCGGCTGTGGCTTAGCTCTCTCTGGCTGGAAGTCCTGCTGCCTGCAGGAGGTGGGCCCCAGCCTGGAGAAGCCACACTCCTAGGGGACACATTCCTAGGAGCCCAGGAGGGTCAGCAAGGCTAAGCCCCAGGGACCCTTCTAGCCTGGATTCTCAGAAGCTTCCTGGCCCTGCTTGTGGAGAAGAGAAAGTAGGTGGCCCCAACCCCCCTTGTGCCCTACTCCTGGCACACCCTTCAGAAACATTCTGACCTGATCCAGGCTAGGCACTGAGACCAAGGGTCTGCTTATCCTTGGCTGGGGAGGGGTTGGGGGGCTGTTGGAGTGTTGAGAGAGGTGCAGTGGGGGCAGCAGTACCTCCGCTCCAGAGCCTGGAGGGGCTGGGATGGGTGGAATGCGGAGGTCCAAGGAGGCAGGTGCAGCCCCTCCACACAGAGGCCCCCCCTCCCTGGGAGTCAGCTATCCTACACTCCCAGCCCGCCCCAGCCCCAGAAGATGCGGATGCTGTTGGTTTTGGACACCGCTCCTTGAGAACCTCTGTGTTAGGGCGACAGACTTTCCAGGCAGGGACAGCATTTCCTATCGTCCCTCTGCACCTGGCTATGCCCAGCTGTCTAGGATCTGGCTGGTGGGATGAGAGTGGAAGTGACACATGCGACCTTGAATGGTAAGGACAGTTTGTCTCCTTCCTCCCCTTCCAGCAGTCATCACAGGCCAGGAGATGGAAGGTGCATGCTGAGGACAGTGGAGCCACAGAACAGAGGGAGCTCAGGTCCCCAGACCTCTGCTGAGGCTACTTCCTGCTTATATCAACGCGGCCGCTGCAGGAGGCAGAAAGGGACTCATCTCCTGCTTCAGCTGCTGCTGCGTGGGCCTCCCGAGTAGACCAGCTTTGCCCATGGCCACTTGGAATGAAGTCAGCTCAGGACAGAGCGTTGAAGGCTGGGGTGGCAGTGGCAGAGGAAGTGGTGGCCAGGGACACTAGCACTGCCACTTCATGCTGAGGGCTTCCAGGTGGCCGGGCCAAGGCCACATGAGCCAATGGAGCTCTGGGGCTCCTGCTTCTGACTGGGAGGCCCAGGGAAGAGGACACGCCGCAGCGGGGACAGGCAGAGCTCCACCCTGATGGAGGTTCTGCCTCCCACACGCTTGCTGACGGGCTGACGGTGCAGCTGCCTGGCACCTCTGTTAGCAACAATGCTGCCTCCGCCCCCTGCACGGGGCCTCCTGCCCTGGCCCCTACCTGTTTTGGTCCTGGGGGCTGCTCTCTGGGATGCTGACGCCCTCCCTGGCTCCAGGCGTGTCTTCTCCAGCTGTTGCTCCAGCACCACAGTGCGGTGTCGCTCCTCCTGCAGCTTCCTCTCTGACTCCAGGAGCTTGCTGCTGCTCTCCTCCACCCTGGGGGTTAGAGAGGAGGATGCCGCACGCCCTGGCAGGCAGGGGCAGCCCTCACCCCACCTGCTCAGGCCCTTAGAGAGATGGGCGCGTCTGACACTGGGTGATGGGACCCCTTCATTTTCATTGCAGTCACACAGGAATATGCATTTAAACATCATACGGTTCTCTCCAACGTGAAAACTGAAAAATTGCCAGTCCCTTCCCAGCCCATTGTTCTCTAAAAGCGATCACTTATAATACTTCTTGCTGTTTCTTTTAATATTTACTCCTATATTTCTATAGACGCTTATGTTGCTATTTTAAAAGGTTTAAATATAATCTTTTGATTTCCTGTCATGCAACACGAGAATTCACTTTTATTTAGCGCTCACCCGCTACCAAACAGAACCGCCTCTACGCATTTTTGGATAAACTGATATTAACTGGTGTATCAGTTTTTTATCACAGCTATAAAAAATTACCACAAATTTAGCAGCTTAAAAAAACACAAATCTATAATCTCACAGTTCTGTAAGCCAGAAGAATGGCAGGCTCAGCGGGTTTCACAGGCCGAAATCAAGGGGTGGGCTGACCTGGGCTCTTCTCTGGAGGTTCTTGGGGAAAATCCACCTGCAGGCCCGTGCCGAGTGTTGAGAGATTCCAGTTCCTGGTAGCTGCAGGACTGAGGTCCCTGTTTCCTGTGGGCTGTTGGTCAGTTTCAGCTTCTAGGAGCCACCTTGCCCCACCATCTTTAAAGCCAGCTGGATACACTTATCACGCTTTGAGTCTCTCTGTCCCTCTGACTTCCTCCACAGCATCTCTCAGAATAACCCAGATGGAGATATTTCTCTGCTTTTAAGGACTCAAAAGATTAGACTGAGCCCACCAGATAATCCAGGATAATCTTCCCATTTTAGGGTCCATAACAATAATTATATCTGCAAAATCTCTTCTGCCATGTAACGTCAAGCACCCACAGGCGTAACAGCAGGGAGTGAAGGGCACAGACACCTGAAGCCTGCCTGCCACCGCGGTACCTTAGGACAGTTAGAGCCATGATGCAGAGTGTACTGACGGTCACATTTCCTTTCTCAAATGATTGTTTGTCCTTCTTGTAGCTGGATTACCTCAAGCTTAGTGTGTTGTTTTCTACACACCCGTCATACATGCATAGGCCTTGAAGACCTTGCTCTGTGGCTACGGCATGTGCAGGACTGTGGATTGTTTAATCCCACTGGAGCCTGGGCTCAGGTCCTTCCTGTGGCCAGGAGTGCCACTGCGGACCTCTATGATACTAAAGGTTCCGCGAGGAAGCCAGAAGTCCCTGAGCTCTAACCTAAGCCCAGAGTCACGTGCACACCTGCAAACCACGGTGGCAGCCTTGAAACTGACAGCGTTGGAGGAAGTGATCTTTCCACCTGAAGGGTCAAAAAACCAGAATGGCAACAGTTTTGAACAGTGTACTACTACTAACAAAAAGCTGTATAGAATCACAGCACACGGCTGCTAACACGTATTTAGCATATTCCTTGAAACTTTATTTGCAAAAGCAAAAACTCAAAACAACCTAAAGGCCCATCAACAGGGGACAAACAAATAAGCGGAAACATATTCATACTGTAGAATGTTCTAGAATGTGACAGAGCTCCACACAGTGCCTGCCGGCTGTGTGTCCACACATAGCTACTAAAATTACAGCTCAGGAGCCAGGTGAGGTGGCTAATGCCTGTCATCCCAGCACTTTGGGAGGCCGAGGTGGGAGGATCACCTGAGGTCAGGGGTGTGAGGGTTCGGTCAGGCTGCTGGGAAAAATTTTAGTTGTAATAACCACAAAGCCTCTTAGAAGGCCTGGGGCGGTTTCATCAGCTCCAGTAATAAATGTGGCTGAAGGCAGCCAGTGTCTCTCTGCAGGAGCCAGAGAGATCAAGGTGCAAATGCAAAGGGGCATAGAGGAGTTTGCCTGGCTAGCTTGTTTACTCATGTGGTCCTAAGACTGACCTTTGACTTACTGCAGGTGCCTAACTGCCTTCTACTCAGGGGGTCCACACAAGTTCATTACCCTCTAGTGGTGTTTATCCAAGGACGCCTGTCCTTTGATATATTAAATAAAAGCCTGGAGTAGGGGCTGCTTGGGACCCGCAGTCACAACTGTTGACAGCACTCTCAGGGAGTCTGTGAGTGGCGCGGAAAGTCAGAGGAGCTGGCAAAGCATCGTATCTGTGTATCAGTGCACTTTGCTCATCTGTCGTTGAGTCAGGGTCTGCAGGACAGACCCCCACAGGTGGTGACCCCAACAGTGGTGCCGCATGGGAGGAGACTTCACAAGTCGTCACCCCAGCAAGGAGCTCAAGACCAGCCTGGCCAACACGGTGAAACCCCGTCTCTACTAAAAATACAAAATAATTAGCCAGGCATGATGGTACATGCTTGTAGTCCCAGCTACTCAGGAGGCTAAGGCAGGAGAATTGCTTGAACCCGGGAGGTGGAGGTTGCAGTGAGTTGAGATCGCGCCACTGCACCCTGGCCTGGGCCACAAGAGCAAAATTCCATCTCAAAAAAAAAAAAAAAAAAATTAAAGTTCAGGTCATGCATGAATAGTTCATGCCTGTGCTTTGGGAGGCAGAGGTGGGTGGATCACTTGAGCCCAGGAGTTCAAGACCAGTCTAGACAACATGGCAAAACTCCACCTCTACAAAAAAAAAAAAGTACAAAAGTGATGCTGGCATGGTGGCACGTGCTTGTAGTCCCAGTTACTTGGAAGGCTGAGGTGGGAAGATCACTTGAGCCTGGGAGGCAGAGGTTGCAGTAAGTGAGCCGAAATTGTACCACTGCACTCCAGCCTGGGCAACAGAGAGAGGCTCTGTCTCAACAGCAACAAAAAAATAAAGTTCATGAGAATTAAAAATTCAGTTCCTCAGTCACACTAGTCACTCAAGTTCTTAAAAGCCACATGTGGCTAATGGCAACTGTACTGATCAGTGCAGATTCTGCACAAGTCCACCATCACAGACAGTTCCATGGGACAGCAGTGGAGGCTTTCTGATAAAGGACGCCTGTGTCCTCACGTCCAGCATTTCCCTTCTGCCTTTCACCACCGGGTGCTGCAAGAAGGCCCTTGTCAGATGCTGGCAGCTTGAAACTGGACTTCCCAGCCTCCAGAGCTGTGAGAAATCCATTTTCTGTCTTTACACATTACTCAGTCTGTGGTATTCTGTTAAAGTGACACAAACTGGACTAAGACACATCTTAGACACAGCTGGGCAACTGAACTGCAGGACAAGGAGAAAATCTCCTAACAACAGTACAGCTGACACTTCTGAGTGCTTTCCACGTGCCAAGCAGTATGTAAAGGCACTGCATAAGCATTATTACGTCTAATTCTGTAAGTAACCAACAGACGCACTTGCATTACTTCAAGAAGACACAAAAGGCCGGGTGCAGTGGCTCAAGTCTGTAACCCCAGCACTTTGGGAGGCTGAGGCGGGTGGATCACGAGGTCAGGAGATCGAGACCATTCTGGTCAACATGGTGAAACCCCGTCTCTACTAAAAATACAAAAAATTAGCTGGGCATGGTGGCGCGTGTCTGTAATCCCAGCTACTCAGGAGGCTGAGGCAGGAGAATTGCCTGAACGCAGGAGGCGGAGGTTGTGGTGAGCCGAGATTGCGCCATTGCACTCCAGCCTGGGTAACAAGAGTGAAACTCTGCCTCTAAAAAAAAAAAAAAAAAAAAGACACAAAAAATCTAAATTTGAAAAAAGGTGGTCAAAAATCTACCTCCAAAAAAAAAAAACCATCAGGTCAAGCCAGGTCCTTAAGAAAGTTGTATGTAACTTCCAAGGGACCAATCGTTCTTGCTGTTCTGGCAATTCCACAATATAGAAAAAATGGATGGCCTCCCGTAAGTTTGCAAAAAACTTGATTTCACAGTTAATAATAGGGTTAGTGTATTAATCCTGCCGCATAACAAGTTACCACAAACAGTGGCTTAAAAACAATCCAAAATTTCCAAAAAAACATAAAGAGCTCCTACAACTCAACAACAGGACAAACAACCCAATTAAAAAGCAGGCAAAAGACTTGTGTTTCCCCAAAGAAGATATGCAAATGGCCGAAAAGAACATAAACAGACGCTCGACGTCATCGGCCACCAAGGAAACGCCAGGCCAAACCACAAAGCGGTATCATCTGAAACCCAGCAGGACGGCTGTACTTGAGAAAGAGGAAAATCGTTAAGTGTTGGTGAGGATGCAGAGAAGCTAGAACTCCTGTACGACACTTTGGTGGCTCCTCAGAAAGCTAACTGGAAAATTACCATAGGTCCAAACAATTCCATTTCTAGAATTGAAAACGGGGACTCAAACAGATACTTGTGCAACAATATTCTTGTTGCATTATTCACACCAGCCAAGAAAGTGGAAACAGCCCACGCGTCCATCAACAGATGAACAGAGAGATCGAACGTGGCCTATGCATGCAACAAAATATTATCCGGCCATAAAAACAACCAAGTTCCGACATGCTACCACGTGGATGAACCTTGGAAACGTGGTGCCAAACACAACAAGCCAGACTCAAAAGGGTAAATATTGTATGACTCCACTTATGTAAAATATCTAGAACAGGCAAATTCACAGAAGGGAGGTTACTGGTTAGGCGCAGTGGCTCACGCCTGTAATCCCAGCACTTTGGGAGGCCAAGGTGGGTGGATCACCTGAGGTCTGGAGTTCAAGACCAGCCTGGCCAACATGGTGAAACCCATCTCTACTAAAAATAAACATTAGCTGGGTGTGGTGGCGGGCACCTATATTCCCAGCTAGTTGGGAGGCTGAGACAGGAGAATCACTTGAATCTGGGAGGCAGAGGTTGCAGTGAGCTGAGATCCTGCCATTGCACTCCAGCCTGGGCAACAGAGCAAGACTCTATCTCAAAAAAAAAAGAAAGAAAAAGAGTTACTAGACTAGATGCTGGGTTTGTGGGGTGGGGTATGAGGAGTTATCGCATAACAGTAATAGAGTTTCTCTTTGTGGTTATGAAAACGTTTGGAAACAGTGATAATGGTTACATAGTATTGCTAATGTAATTAATGCCACGAATTGTACACTTTTTTTTTTTTTTTGAGACAGAGTTTCGCTCTTGTTACCCAGGCTGGAGTGCAATGGTGCCATCTCGGCTCACCACAACCTCCGCCTCCTGGGTTCAGGCAATTCTCCTGCCTCAGCCTCCTGAGTAGCTGGGATTACAGGCACGCACCACCGTGCCCAGCTAATTTTGGTATTTTTAGTAGAGACGGGGTTTCACCATGTTGACCAGGGTGGTCTTGATCTCTTGACCTCATGATCCACCCGCCTCGGCCTCCCAAAGTGCTGGGATTATAGGCGTGAGCCACCGCACCCGGCCAAATTGTACACTTTTAATGGTTAAAATGACAAATGTTTGGTGTATATAGTTTACCACGATTAAAACATGCATATATCACACAGATTTATTATTTCACAGTTTCTGTAGGTTAGAAGTCCAAGGTTGGCTTAGCGAATTTCTCTGCTCAGGGTCTTACATGGCTGAAGTGAAGGTGACAGAAGGAGATGCTCTCATCTGAGGCATGGGATCCTTTTCTAAGCTCATTCAGGTTGTTAGCAGAAGTCAGTCCCCTATACAGATGCCATGGAAGTGTCAGGAAGTTACCTTATACGGCCTAGAGAGGGGAGGCTGACTGTGGTCTCCATGTTTTTTTTGCTGGCTAATGACTTTGGTGGTTGTGAGCTCCTAGATTTTTCTCCTTAGTCTGGAGTTCAGGTATGTTGCCCCGCTGTGTCTAAGGGAGTGTCTTCACCCATTCTGCGCTGCTTTGACACAACACCACAACCATCCACCACCATGCTGCTTCCTCCAAAGCACAGAGCTTTTGTCAGAGGCGTTTGAACTAGAGCGACTCCATCTTAAAGAGGAGCTGGGTAAACTGAGGCTGAAACCTACTGGGCAGCATTCCCAGATGGTTAAGGCATTCTAAGTCACAGGATGAGCTAGAAGGTCAGCACGAGATCCAGGTCATAAAAACCCTGCTGATAAAACAGGGTGCAGTAAAGAAGCTGGCCAAAACCCACCAAAACCAAGATGGCCACCAGAGTGACCTCTGGTCATCCTCACTGCTACACTCCCACCAGCACCATGACAGTTTACAGACACCGTGGCAACATCAGGAAGTTACCTGACCCCAACAGAGGGGAGGCATGAATAATCCACCCCTTGTTTAGCATATCATCAAGAAATAACCATAAAAATGGGTGACCAGCAGTCCTGGGGGCTGCTCTGTCTATGGAGCAGACATTCCTTTTTATTTTTTTTCAGGGGAGGGTGGGTGGAGGCAGGAGGGGAGGGGAGGGGAGGGCTGGAGGGGCCATTCTGTCACTCTACTTTCTCAGTAAGCTTGCTTCTGCTATGCACGTGGACCCGCCCTGAATCCTTTCTGGCATCCAAGAACCGTCTCTTAGGGTCTGGATTGGGACCCTTTCCTGTAACGTCTTTCTGGTGACTGAAGGGACTAACGTGAGGAGACCCCCAACTCGAAGGTTAATTTTGGGACAGTGCTGGGTCCTGCAGCATCTTTCTGGTGACCATGGAAGTGACTGTAGTGAGGAAACCCCTGACCCAAAGTCTAACTTTGGGTAAGTGCTGGGTCCAGTAACATCTTCCTGGTGAACCACAGAAGGGACGGCACTGTGGAGAACCCCCCAACCCAAGGGAAGCGGACTTCAGCACCGATTGGATGACTTTGGGTAAGTGGGGTGCATAAACCCGGGTAAAGGATGGGATTGGGTTAGAGCCTCAACTTACAGGAGGTACAGTCTCTCCTGAGGCAGAGTGGGTTAGAGGCCCCTCTTAATAAAAAACAAAGACGCTTCAGGGGGTTAGCGGCCCCCTCTCAGTAAAGTCCCTTTCAGCTAAAAACGGGTTTGGGACTAAGGGATGTTAACTGCTGTTCTCTTTGGATTAATCTGTCATGCACTCTTTGCTGATGGCTGTGGGTGACAGCATTAGGCACGTATCGGACTGTGGGACATGGGGAGCTTTTTCTTCCCTAAAAAGGGAAAGTCGAGAGCTGACAGGACTGCTGGAAAAGATCCCTTCACTACTGACAAGCAGCCACCAGAAATTTTCAGTGTCACTGCAATGGGTGGGTCTTTCTCTGGCCTCTCTGAGTGCCTCACCTTCCCTACTCTGCCTCAGGCAAAGCCTTCCTCTTTCTCTCTCTGTGCAGACTGGTTGAATGAATAGTAAAAATCACTGTTTATCTCCTACAAAGTTTTAATTAATTGGAAAAAGGATTTGTGAGGCTAGTCTTAAGCTGTAGCGAATGTGGTGTGCTTTGTATGTTTTCCTGTATTGTTCTGTCATGAAGAAAGGCACCTTAAGTGGGAACACAGGCTCAGGACACCCATAAGCCTGTTTTTCGGCCCTAAACTTTGCTGTAGGTCCCTGAAAAAACTGGCTAAGGTTTCCTTCCTGTCTTGTGTATCCCTGGGAGCTTGCCCTTATAACCATATGGCCACGCTTTCTCTATTCACAATGGTGGCCTGAGTTCAGGGTTCAATTCCTGGCTTCGTGAATGAGTCCTTGATTTTCTATGTATTTCTATGCATTACGTGTGTGATGTTTATATATGAAAGAGCTTTAACTAATTGGTTTGAAAATAAGAGCTTAAATATTTTATCAGAAAAGTAAAAAGTACAATGTCTTTTACTTCATATGACTTAAGCAATCTTTGGGAAATCAAGAGTTTTAAAGGTTACTGTTAAAATAAAAATATCTTCAAAATGTAAACATTTGGTCTAAACTATGCAGTTCAGATATTCCGTTTACTAAATGCTTTAAGATCATAAACTGCTTCTCTAACATTTGAAAATGAAAATTGTTCAGTTTACCCACTTTGGAGCATTAGATTCTAGATAAGGCCTGGAATAAGACGTGTGGAATTAGCCATGCCCCCTTGCTATGCAAAGAAGGTTATAAAGAAAAGAGATTTCCTATCAGAAAGGGTGTTGTATGGTAAATTCTTATCCTAAAGTAAAATGACCGATTGCTTAAAAAAAGGGAATTTACGCAAGAAATGCTGTCCAATTTGAAGGTTGTTAGGCTTCGAAAATGCCTCATAAAATGCCATTATAACTCTTAACTGTATGACTCAGCTGCTTTACAGCTAGGCAAGGCCTGGGACACATGCAGTTAGACGCTGGAAAGAGACCTTATCTGCACTCTGTCTGCTGTCCTAGGCACCATACCTAGTACATAATTAAAATCCCAAACTTACCAAGGTTTTCAACTACTGAAGAAACAGTTTTACATGCAAGGTGTGTTAAGAAAGTGAAATGTGTTTTTAGTGAAAAATTACAAGAAGTCACGAGAATGTGGATTTTTCTTGCCTAGATTAAAGGTTAAAGGATTGTTTTAAGTTAGAATAAAGCTAAAAGTTTAAGCAAGTTGTGGAAGATTTGTGAAAAATTAGTTGTAAAATAAATTCTGTGTGTGAACATATTGACTAAAGTTGAAGAGGTATTTTATTCAGTTTTTCCATAAATTAAACACTAGAATAAAAGCACAACAGGTTTTTCTTAGATAAAAAAATCTGCTTATGATCTCTTTAACAAAACTTTGTAAAGGGTTATAAAAAGTTTATAAGAATTTTACCTTATGGTCAAACTTATTAAGATTAAATTTATCTGTAAATTTAAATTTAATTAAGATTAAATTTATCTTAAATTTTATTAAGAATTGGATTTGACAATAATGCACTAATGCAACAGTAACATTTGGCTTTTTTGGTATAAAAATACAGAAAGCATTGTCAAATGTGAAATAGTGTTTGCCTTTCTTTGGACTATATTTGTATAAATATGTTATTGGTATATGTTCCAAAATTATTTTTAAAACTCCCATAATTCTAATATGACTTACTGTATTAATAATTATTACATAAAAATCATTGTGTGTCACAGAGGTAACCAAAATTTCCTAGTCAATTGTGGCTTCCATAGTGGCTGTCCTAAGACCTTTTATCATCTACAATTGTTGTCGTGTTTTAATCCTCTTCAGAAGGTGGTTTATAATCAACTGCAGGACTTTGACAGATATTCTTAAATGCAAATTTCTGATCACTTTGGAAATTGTAACATTAGAATAGAGGAAAAAACTTTCAGGACTCAGAGCTGAAATGTTGATGTGTCAAACAGAAGTTAACTGCATGAACTAAACTGAAGAAGTCTAAAGTAATCTTTTTAATTTTGCTTAAAACGTTGCTGATCCTTTGTTTTTCAGAGTCAAGGAAACTTTGCAGTTATTTATAGCTTTTAATATTTGAGTAAGGTATACTCCTGTGAACAAAATTTGGAATATATTTGTTTCTTTCTACCTGATTTCTCCATAATTTGGAAACTCTTAGTGAGAATTCTTAACTTACGGCAATGTAGTTATTTGCAAAAGTGCAGTAAGAATCTTTTTTTCATTTTGCAACAGAACACAATTGGAGAAACTGGTTGTTTTGCCAAGACTTTGACTGGAATAATGTGGTTTCCTTTAAGGAATCAAATTTGACTTGAGAGCCAATAAAAAGCCCCTTGGACAACTGGCCTCAAACCTTGTCTGTAACGGCCCCGGTACAGGGTTTCTGACCTGTGGTAAGTAAGGAATGTCACTTTCTCACAGGTCCAGGAGCCTGAAGTTATCTTGGGACCTCAGGAGGAGAGAAATTTACCCAACTCACAAGCATTTGAGAGTACAAACCCATGTCATGGCTCAGCTCTAAAAAAGTCTTATCTAAGATTCCTTCTATGGAACAGAGTTCCATCAAAGCCAATTTTAAAAGTCTATGTGAAAAATAATTATTCTTGCTGCACTTTATACAAATAATCAGGCCATAGCCAGGCATGGGGCTCACGCCTGTAATCCCAGCACTTTGGGAAGCCAAGGTGGGCAAGTCACTTGAGGTCAGGAGTTCAAGACTAGCCTGGGCAACATGGTGAAACCCCATCTCTACTAAAAATACAAAAAAATTAGCCAGGCATGGTGGCAGGTACATATAATCTCAGCTACTCAGGAGGCTGAAGCAGGAGAATTGCTTGAACCCAGGAGGCAGAGACTGCAGTGAGCCAAGATCGTGCCAATGCTCTCCAGCCTTGGCAACAGAGCAAGACTCTGTCTC
Organism: Callithrix jacchus; assembly: GCF_049354715.1. Lineage (NCBI taxonomy): Eukaryota > Metazoa > Chordata > Mammalia > Primates > Cebidae > Callithrix > Callithrix jacchus. The sequence goes on from NC_133518.1 coordinate 80,475,107, forward strand.
AAAACACACACACACACACACACACACACACACATATACACACACACAACAAATAATCAGGCCAAGTATAACAAGCAAATTGGTCTTACCATAATTTGTTTTTAGTAAAAATGGGAAACTGGAGAGAGAAATGTTATATTTCAAGAACTACGGTACACTTGTTATTAAATTGTAGTCTCATCGGTTGTTTTTAAGTTTCTTTCTGCAATTTAGGCTAATTCTGCTTATTCCTGTAAACCAACCAGTGGTCTCTGACTGCTGTTCAGAAGATACATGAGGGATGGGTAATATAAAAATCTGGATCAGTATTCTAATCCTGGGCATGTACTGGAATTGGCTAGCAACCCCGTATCAGCTTAGTTCCAACGGCTGGTCAGTTCATGGAAAGCCTCCTGACTCCGTTCACTTGGGATAATTTTAGTTATTCTGCTTTACTGTTGCGGAATATACTGCTGTCGTGCTCCTCGTGTGGGAATGCAGAATAAGCTCACTGAACATTTTCTTAAACTGAACACTTTCTCGTCTTCCAGATACCACCTTTTGTCGGACTGGAGGGTTCTGAACGGCCTCACCGTACTGATGGTTTCTTCTCTACCCTGAACACAAAAGACCCTAATACTTAGGTAGGATTATCATCGCCCCTATTCAGCCTGAAGAAGTTACGGAAGATGGATCTTTGTCCATCTGCAACACTAGGACTAACGGTTCTCCTAGAACGGGGAGAGGGGGAAATGTCAGAGTCGTTTGAACTAGAGCGACTCCATCTTAAAGAGGAGCTGGGTAAACTGAGGCTGAAACCTACTGGGCTGCATTCCCAGATGGTTAAGGCATCCCTAAGTCACAGGATGAGCTAGAAGGTCAGCACGAGATCCAGGTCATAAAGACCCTGCTGATAAAACAGGATGCAGTAAAGAAGCTGGCCAAAACCCACCAAAACCAAGATGGCCACGAGAGTGACCTCTGGTCGTCCTCACTGCTACACTCCCACCATGTACAGTTTACAGACACCGTGGCAACGTCAGGAAGTTACGTGACCCCTAGAGAGGGGAGGCATGAACAATCCACCCCTTGTTTAGCATATCATCAAGAAATAACCATAAAAATGGGCAACCAGCAGTCCTGGGGGCTGCTCTGTCTATGGAGCAGCCATTCTTTTTTTTTTTTTTTTTCTCCAGGGGAGTGGGGAGGGTGGGGGGAGGAGGGGAGGAGAGGGCTGGAGGGGCCATTCTTTCACTCCTCTGCTTTCTTAGTAAGCTTGCTTCTGCTTTGGACTGTGGACTCGCCCTGAATCCTTTCTTGTTCTCTTTATTTCGCGAGATCCTAGAACCCTCTCTTGCCGTCTGGATTAAGACACCCTTTCCTGTAACAGTTTGCAGGAGAATGTCTTCCAGGCCAGGAAGAAAATGTCTGCTGCTTCCACTCTCCGGCTTCCTCTGTCTCTGAGAGCTGGACTCAGACTAAAAGGACTCACATGATCGTGCCATGTCCACTCAGAGTCTCCTGCTTGATTAACTCAGTCATCTGACGAGTAACCTTAAATAGCTCTGCAGAATCCCCTTTGCCAGGTAAGTTAACATAACTGTGGTAATAATATCCTACCACGTTCACAGCTTCTACCCACGCTCAAGGAAAGGGAGATTTATAAGGCACGTATATCGGGGGTGGGAATGTTAGAATTCTGCCTACCACAGTAAAAATAGAAGAAAAAAGAAAGAAACTTAAATTCAATGGTATTGTAAGAGAGTAACACAACACAGTTCTAGAGCGGTAAGATTCAACACCAGAATTAGGTTAAAGCAGAAAACCATGTAATCCTTCCGACGGATACTGAGGCCGCATTGGTAAAATCAGTAGCTATTCCTGACTTTAAAAGCTCAGAGTAAAATGAGAATAGAAGGAAACAGCTTAATACGATGAAGTAGTTTAAAATCAAAAACTAGTAACCCATCAACAGAAGATGGTAAATAATCACAGTGGATCTGTACAATAAAATATTCTGTCAAGAGAATGCAACATACTAAGTAGCAGAAGATTATGCATAATATATGATCTAATTAAAATATTTATAACGAATTAAAAATTTAAAAACAAACAAATATAAGGTTAGTATCATTCAGCCACGGAACTGAAAACAGACAGGAATACACAACAGCTATGGACTCAGCGGTGGGGGAGGGGCGCTTCCATTATCAATTTCCGTAATGGACGCTTTTGTTGAACTCCATTTATAATAGGGAAATAGCAAACCAACAGCAAAACATCCTATGAAATGGCAAAGCACATTGTGAATTCCCACAAAATTCTAGGAACAAGCAACCTCTTGATTTCTTTCCTTCTCCCCCATAACGTGCCTTCCATATCTCAGTAAGGGTTACCCTCACTCACGCAGACACCCAGGGGTCAGCCTTGCCTTCTCTTTCCCCCTCATCTCCAGCTTCCAATCTACCCACAGGCTCCACAGCTTTTCCGGTAAACACGCCCCAAAACCAGCTCCTTCCTCATGCTCTGCCACTCTCTGGACCTGAGGCTGCTGCTCCTGCCTGGGCTCCACTTGAAGGCTCCACCCAGCCTTCGAGACCTCTCGGACCCTCTGGTATCCTGATTATTTTCTTTTGACCAATCTCTGGTCTCACTGATCTGCTTCAGTTGTTAACGGGTCCAACTCGGTCAGATCCTCACTTGTCTGACTGCGATTCTAAAGCTTCTCCGGCCTCATGTGCATCAATCTCACAAAATTCCAAGTATTTTGAAAGACTTGCCTTTTTGCTTCATAATCGATTTGCGTCGTATTTTAAGAGTCCGAGCAAAGTGAGCCAGTGCCACTGTGAAGTGCAGAATGTTACACAGTCACGTGATGAGTGTTCTGATGTTAAACATTTTGCTTTCATGGGGACTGTAACTGCGGGGATGCTGGTAAAAATACTCAAATAAGGAGGTTTCCCCACCTAAGAATGCTGAGAATGAATTTAACACAATGACACAAAATCTTCATGAAGACAAACGTACATGATATTACACACGATATGCATAATACCACATATTAATACATAAAATGTTCTTTTATAAGTCAAATAAAAATATAATCAACTCTAAGACACGTGCGATGGCATGAATAGGCAGTTAAAATAAAACAACACGTAAAAGTTACTTGAAAAATACACTTATCCTCACTTTTGATCATAGCTAAGCAGATAAAAACAACAGGAAACATTGGCGTTCCTTCGTTCCTTTGGCACAAATGTTAAAGATTAATACAACCTAGTAAATGTGCAGTTATGGGGAAAGGATCAGTAGTCCACATTATTGGTAAGAATGTAAATTGAATAATTTTAAAAGGGCAATTTGCACTATTTGCGAACATTTTAAATGTGCATATGCTTTGAGTCAGCCATTTCATTTTTAGGAATTTGTAATACAGATATACTCCTATAAAAATGTAAAGATGCATTTAGTGTGAGTCTATAAATAACATGTAGCATATATAATATATATACCCTATGTACACACATATATATGCATATACATGCTATTGGATGTGGAAAGAAGAATGAAAGTTTCAATAGTTCTTATCTATGAGAAATGTGGATTTGGTGGTTGAAAAGGAGGCTTTTTTGCAAGAAGTAGGTATGCTTGATAATGGAAAAGCTAGTAAAACTTCCAATAGCATAAGGCAGAGGTTCCAATGCCAACATGAAGGCAGCAGACATAAGCTTGGACTTCTGTAATATAATGAGCCACAGGTGAGTTCTCTGCATACTTCTAGAAGCCTCGAAAGTGTGGCCTTGTGTGTGACAGCCCAGGCGTGGTGGCTCACACCTGCAATCCCAGCACTTCGGGAGGCCGAGGCAGGTGGATTGTTTGAGCTCAGGAGTTGGAGACCAGCCTGGGCAACACAGCAAAACCTCATCTCTACCAAATATACAAAAGTTAGCCGGGCATGTGGGCATTCGCCTGTGGGAGGCTCACTGGAGCCCGGGCAGTCGAGGCTGCAGTGAGATGATCGCACCACTGCACTCCAGCCTGGGTGACAGCGTGAGACCTTGTCTCAAAAAAAAAAAAAAAAAAAGAAAGAGGACTAAGATAACATCCATCTACAAGCTGAGGAAAGTTGTAAGGAAGCCTGTAAGCCTTGAGAAATGGGGAAGAGGGGAGGAAGCAGCAATCACGTGAAGCTGAAAGACAAGGGACACACTCATGTGCTAAGGAAATCAATCAATACATGAGCACAAAGCACCAATCAGAGGCCACGGAAACCCTGAAAGCCTCATAGAAACACTGTCAAAGCCTAACAACTCCTGCAAGAAAAAAAGCCCCACTGAAGAAAAGCTCATAAAATCACAGGAATACAAACCACAGGGAAACAGTTTGCTACAAGGGGCGAGCCGACAGACATTACATAGGACCCTAAGTAATGAAGATGGTAGAAAACTCTAAAGGGAGTAAGCCCAAAATTATTAAAAAGAGAAAGGCAAAAATCTTGTTGAAAAAAAAAAAAGCTATAAGAAAGACAAAAGAAGGGTTTTGTTTGTTTTCTTTTTTTAAGACAGAGTTTCTTTCTTGTTGCCCAGGCCAGAGGCCAATGGCGTGATCTCTGCTCACTGCAACCTCTGCCTCCTGGGTTCAAGCAATTTTCCTGCCTCAGCCTCCCGAGTAGCTGGGACTACAGGTGTGAGCCACCACGCCCAGCTAATTTTTTTTTGTATTTTTATTAGAGATGGGATTTTACCACATTGGCCAGGCTGGTCTCAAGCTCCTGACCGCGGGTGATCCGCCCACTTCAGCCTCCCAAACTGCCAGGATTACAGGTGTGAGCCACTGCGCTCGGCTGAGAACAGGTTTTGCCAAAAAATACAGCTATCAAAATAGGTTTCATGGTACATGAAGTACAACTGAAGATATTTAACAATCTACAAGACCGATTTGAAGAAATCACCCAGAATTTAGCCCAAAATAGTAAGGGTAAAGAGCTGTGGAGGAAAAATAAGAAAACCTAACATACATAGACTAGGAATTTTAGATGAGAAGAATAGGGAGAATGGGGGAGAGGCAGTATATGGAGGTTGCAGTGAGCTACGATCACACCACTAAACTCTAGTCTGGGTAAAATGCTGAGGCACGAGAATCACTTGAACACGGGAGGCCGAGGGTGCAGTGAGCTGAGATCACGCCACTGCACTCCAGCCTCGGTGACAGAGAGACACTCGGTCTCAAAAATAAATAAATAAATATTTCATCATGTTGGCATTGAAACCTCTGCCTTATGCTACTGGAAGTTTTACTAGTTTTTCCACTATAAAGTATGTCTACTTCTTGCAAAAAAACCTCCTTTTCAACGACCAAATCCTCATAGATAAGGAGAGCAGTCCTTGGGAATGTATAAAGTTTGTGGATTGAAAAAGAACACTAACTTCTGAGTAGATAAAATCACGTATGACATAGACGCATATATTTACATATATGTACTTTACATATACACAAAAATATATACACATATTTACATGCATATGTGAAATTTATATATTTGTTATATATGTATATATGTAATATATATTTACACATATTTACACATATATAAACATATGGGCATATTACATATATGTGTTTGTGTCTATACACACGTGTATATGTAATCCAAATTACATATTGTGTATTGTAACACCTAGACACATCACAGTGAAACACCTAGACACATCACAGTGTCATACCTAGACACATCACAGTGAAACACCTAGACGCATCACAGTGTAACACCTAGACGCATCACAGTGTAACACCTAGACGCATCACAGTGTAACACCTAGACGCATCACAGTGAAACACCTAGACGCATCACAGTGTAACACCTAGACGCATCACAGTGTAAAACCTAGACGCATCACAGTGTAACACCTAGACGCATCACAGTGAAACACCTAGACGCATCACAGTGTAACACCTAGACGCATCACAGTGAAACACCTAGACGCATCACAGTGTAACACCTAGACGCATCACAGTGAAACACCTAGACGCATCACAGTGAAACACCTAGACGCATCACAGTGAAACACCTAGACGCATCACAGTGAAACACCTAGACACATCACAGTGAAACACCTAGACGCATCACAGTGAAACACCTAGACGCATCACAGTGAAACACCTAGACGCATCACAGTGAAACAGCTAGACGCATCACAGTGTAACAGCTAGACGCATCACAGTGAAACACCTAGACGCATCACAGTGAAACACCTAGACGCATCACAGTGAAACACCTAGACGCATCACAGTGAAACACCTAGACGCATCACAGTGAAACACCTAGACGCATCACAGTGAAACACCTAGACGCATCACAGTGTAACACCTAGACGCATCACAGTGTAACACCTAGACGCATCACAGTGAAACACCTAGACGCATCACAGTGTAACACCTAGACGCATCACAGTGAAACACCTAGACGCATCACAGTGTAACACCTAGACGCATCACAGTGAAACAGCTAGACGCATCACAGTGAAACACCTACACGCATCACAGTGTAACACCTAGACGCATCACAGTGAAACACCTACACGCATCACAGTGAAACAGCTACACGCATCACAGTGAAACACCTAGACGCATCACAGTGAAACACCTAGACGCATCACAGTGTAACACCTAGACGCATCACAGTGTAACACCTAGACGCATCACAGTGAAACACCTAGACGCATCACAGTGTAACACCTAGACGCATCACAGTGAAACACCTAGGCGCATCACAGTGTAACACCTAGGCGCATCACAGTGAAACACCTAGACGCATCACAGTGAAACACCTAGACGCATCACAGTGAAACACCTACACGCATCACAGTGAAACACCTAGACGCATCACAGTGAAACACCTACACGCATCACAGTGAAACACCTACACGCATCACAGTGAAACACCTAGACGCATCACAGTGAAACACCTACACGCATCACAGTGAAACACCTAGACGCATCACAGTGAAACACCTAGACGCATCACAGTGAAACACCTACACGCATCACAGTGAAACACCTAGACGCATCACAGTGTAACACCTACACACATCACAGTGAAACACCTAGACACATCACAGTGAAATTGCAAAGCATCAAAGACAAAGAGAGCACCTGAAAAACCATGTGGAGAGAAAGGACAGATCTGTAGAGGACGGACGATAAAACTGACAGCAGATTTCTTTTCCGCAATAGTAGATGATAAAAGACAATGGGACAGCCTCAAAGTACTGAGAAAAAATACCCATCTACTTAGAATTCTATGCCCAAATTTATTTTAAATTCTCAGGCCAGGCACGGTGGCTCACGCCTGTAATCCCAGAACTTTGGAAGGCTGAGGAAGGCGGATCACCAGAGGTCAGGAGTTCGAGACTGGCCTGGCCAATATGGTCAAACCCTATCTCTACTAAAAATACAAAAATTAGCTGGCTGTGGTGGCTCACACCTGTAATCCTAGCTACTCAGGAGGCTGAGGCACGAGAATCACTTCAACCTGGGAGGTGGAGGTTGCAGTGAGCAGAGATCACGCCACTGCACTCCGGCCTGGGTAACAGAGAGAGACTGGGGCACAAAACATACAAGTAAACACATAAATAAACAAAAATATAGAAATAGTGAGTTTACCATCTACACAGCCTCACTGAACTAAAGAGCATGTAAAGGAAAGTGACCTAGAAGGAAGACTGAGATACGGGAAGCAATGGTGAGTGAGGACATTTTCAAATATGTCGGCAAGAGGAAATGAATATTGACTATGCAACATTCAAGACTTACTTTGGAGGGTTTAATTTCAGGGTTTAAAAAAAGAACATGGAAGAGAAATATTAGGAAACAGTGACACGAAAGGACAAACGGAGAAAGCAGAGTTAAAACATTCCACATTTATTCTTCTGCTTAAAGTGACAGCAGCAAAACCCACTAACTCTAGATTGCAGAGTTTTATGTTAAAAGCTAAGGATGACCACTAAAAGAACAGAGAGAGCATGTCTAACTTCCAGACTTGTAAAGAAGTAAGAGAAACAAAGCCTGATCAGTCCAATATAAAGGAAGAAAGGAGAAAGAAGGAACCAAGAAAAATCATGGCAGACAGAAAATATTAACTAAGGTGATTAAATATTACCAAAATGAAAACGGGTTAAACGATACTGTTCAAACACAGAAATCCCCAGATTAAACTTAAAAACAAAGCCAGCTACGTGCTTTTTAAAAAAGAGACATATTTAGTGACTTTTGCCGTGGCAGACTGACTGGACTAGCAACTCCTATTGCAAATAACTAGAAAGGGAATGAAACGTAAGAAAGAACTTGTCGGACGATCCAAGATGGGCAATCGCTAACATCCTGGGATTGCAGCTCTCAGGGAAGGCGCGGAGGACTAGAGGACGCCACACTTTCAGACAAATTCTGGTCGCTCACGGAGCAGAAGATCCCCAGTGGAGGAACCACACGGGTTGCCAGCGCGACTCTCGTGGCCGTGCAGCAGCTCCGCCGGCACCTCCACGCGGCAGCTCTCAGAGCAGAGTAAACAGGGCCGGCTCCCCTTCTGACCGAGGTTTGGAGGACCCACAAGGGCCCCCAGCACGACTCCTGAGACCGGCGCAGCAGCTGTGATGGCACCTCGGTGCGGCAGCGCTCGGCGCAGAGTAAATGGGACCGGTTCCCCTTCTGACCGAGGTTTGGAGCCCCGGGAAGGCAGAGTCGCCTACTACCGACACAAGAAGGAAGCCAGACAGGAGAATCCTGGGCAGAAAAGCACCATCAGTTACAATGCCACTGCTCTGGCCCTGGGAACTAACAACCTGGACGCCCACTCAAGAGACCTAATCTGAAAGTTGGTAAATTCAAAGACAACAGGAGGATAAATTTACAATGACGGGAAGAAACCAGCGTAAAAAAGCTGAGAATACTCAAAATCAGAACGCCTCTCCCTCTAAAGATGACCACAGTTCACATCAACAATGGAACAAGGCTTGATGGAGAACGAGCACATCCCAATGCTAGAATATTGCTTCAGGGAATGGATAACAAACTTCGGTGAGTTAAAAGAACATGTTGTAGCCCAATGTAAAGAAACTAGGAACTTTGAAAAAAGGTTTGATGAAATCCTATTGAGAATAGACAACTTAGAGAGGAGTATGAGTGAATTAATGGAACTGAAGAATACAATACAGGAACTCTGAGAAGTATGCACAGGTTTAAACACTCGAATTGTTCAAGCAGAAGAAGGGATATCAGAGGTCAAAGTCCAACTTAATGAAATAAAACAAGAAGACAAGATTAGAGAACAAAGGATAAAAAGGAATGAGCAAAGTCTCCAAGAAATGTGGGACTATGTGAAAAGACCAAATTTACGTTTGATAGGTGTACCTGAATGTGACGGAGAGAATGAATCCAAGCTGGAAAATACCCTTCAGGATATTATTCAGGAAAATTTTCCTAAACTAGCAAAGCAGGACAATATTCAACCCCAGGTAATACAGAGAACACCACAAAGATACTCGTCAAGAAGAGCAACCCCAAGGCACATAATCATTAGATTCACCAGGGTTGAAACAAAGGAGAAAATACTAAGGGCAGCCAGAGAGAAAGGTCAGGTTACCCACAAAGGGAAGCCTATCAGACTTACAGCAGATCTCTCAGCAGAAACTCTACAAGCCAGAAGAGAGTGGGGGCCGATATTCAACATCCTCAAAGAACAGAACCTTCAGCCCAGAATTTCATATCCAGCCAAACTAAACTTCACAACTGAAGGAAAAATAAAATCTTTTATGAACAAGCAAGAACTCAGAGATTTTATTACCACTAGGCCTGCTTTACAAGAGCTTCTGAAAGAAGCATTACACACAGAAAGAAACAAAACCAGTATTAGCCTTTCTAAAAATATACCAAAAAGTAAAGAGCATCAATATAAAGAAGAATTTACACTAACGAATGGATAAAACAGCCAGTCAACATCAAATGGCAGTAATCCTAAATTTAAATCGACTAAATCCCCCAATCAAAAGACACAGCCAAAACCCAACAGCATGTTACATCCAGACTTGTTTCACATGCAAGGATACACAAAGACTCAAAACAAAGGGATGGAGAAAGATTTACCAACCAAATGGAGAGCAAAAATAAATAATAAATAAATAAAAAGCAGGAGTTGCAAATCTCGTATCGGATAAAATAGATTTTAAAGCAACAAAGATATAGTGGTAAAAGGATCAATGCAACAATAAGAGCTAACAATCCTAACACCCAGATACATAAGACCTATAAAGAGACTTAGATTCAATGAGACAGAAAATTAATAAGGATATCAAGGACTTGAACTCAGATCCAGAACAAGTAAACTTAATAAATATTTATAGAGCTCTCCACTTCAAATACACAAAATATACTTTCTTGTCAATACCACATCACACCTACTCATAAGTTTAAATGAAACATTGATTGGCCATTACTAATACCCAATTTTTTTCAGAATAAAGCAATATTTCCATTTACTCTCCCTCTTTCTCTTCCTCTTTATTCCTCTCCTTTACTTATTTTTCTTTCCTTCTCTCAAAAAAAGAAATCAACTTGTAAACCTCTAGATCCAGGTTGGCAATATCTCTCTCATTGCTTGATTTCCTTCCTTCCCTTCCCTTCCCTTCCCTCCCTCCCTCCCTCCCCCCTTCTTCCCTTAAAAAAAAAAAAAAAGAAAGAAAGAAAGAACTTGTCTTCAGACACTGGACAACAGGATGACACATACTGGGTACAAGACCGAGAAAAGGAAGGGCTTGAGCTGGCCCGTGGCCCTGGCTTTCTGCCTGAGGCACTTCCATGGCAGTGTGAGATGGGGGCAGTCTTCCCGGGACAAGCGCATGGGATTAGGGGATGGGGTGGGAGGGGGAACTGAGGCAGCTGGAAATTGTAGGGCAGAGTAAGAGAGAAGAGAAGCTAAGCAGAGAAAGACCTCCCTATGCAAGACAGGGACAGACTGCAGATTAAGAAGGGAGTAGAGATTGAGGCTCTCTGAGAAAGGAAGGCCCTGTACTTTGGGATAGTTAAAACATTTAGTTTTAATTTAAAATGATTTAAGTTAATTTGGTTTAATTGGCCAGTCATCAGTTTTGGTAATTTACCAAATTAGTTTTAACGAAATGATTTTAGTTTAAACCATTTAGTTTTAAACCAAATAGATTTAAGGAAATTTTTTTTTGTTATGGCGCAGGGAATTAGCAATAACTTCAAGGAAAAAAGGCAGCAGGTCTTGGCTCATGGGCCCAGCACAGCCTCACAGAGCCCCTGACACCCCAGAATGACACTGAGTAGCAGGAGGGACCCAAGGACCCAAAAAGGGCCAGCATGTTGGCAGACAGAGCTGCACGTACGTGACTGGGCGTGAGTACCTCCTTACACTTCACAGCCCAAGTGCCTTGCTTGCCCTCCCCAATCCCAGCCCTGTGTGGAGAGGCCCTGGAAATGAGATGGAGACAGAAACCACACGGGGAGGGCTGAGGCACCCCTGAAGTGCCAGCTGCATGAGAGCAGTGCATGACCCCAGCTGACATTATGAGGAGCAGAATGACCCAGCCGAGCCACAGCATCGTGGAAAGCACAAGTCATGTGTTTGAAGCCACTAGGTTTGGGATGGTTTGTTACACAGCAATAGCTAACGGAGTCACCTGCCTCACACAAACTCAGATGTGACTCAAGAGAAATGAGAAAGCCTGCACTGAGTATGTTTCTACCATTTGATAGACTAAAGACTTGTACCTTGGGAGGCCGAGGCGGGTGAATCACGAGGTCAACAGATCCAGACCATCCTGGTCAACATGGTGAAACCCCGTCTCTACTAAAAATACAAAAAATTAGCTGGGCATGGTGGTGCGTGCCTGTAATCCCAGCTACTCAGGAGGCTGAGGCAGGAGAATTGCCTGAACCCAGGAGGCGGAGGTTGCGGTGAGCCGAGATCGCGCCATTGCACTCCAGCCTGGGTAACAAGAGCGAAACTCCGTCTCAAAAAAAAAAAAAAAAAAGACTTGTACCATCCATTACATTCCAATTACAGAAAAAAAATTAATGTTGCTTTTCTCATATATTTGAGTATGTCTGAAATTCACATCTTCTCTACGTATGGTGTGAAAACAAAGCTACCTCCTCACTGTGGAGGTAGCAGGCATCCCTTGTCCTTCCCTGCCCCCTCACTGTGGAGGTAGCAGGCCTCCCTTGTCCTTCCCTGCCCCCTCACTGTGGAGGTAGCAGGCCTCCCTTGTCCTTCCCTGCCCCCTCACTGTGGAGGTAGCAGGCCTCCCTTGTCCTTCCCTGCCCCCTCACTGTGGAGGTAGCAGGCCTCCCTTGTCCTTCCCTTCTCCTTCCCTGCACCCTTAGCTCCTTTTGCTCCCAGTGCCCCCTTTTTCACTTTGGCAAACTACCCCTCCTGCATTCTGTGGGCGCCAGAGGAACTTCAGGCAGAGTGCCCTTGCATGTGGGGTGGACCCGGGCACAGCACCGTCCACTTCAGCCTTCTCTCCCAGAACCCATGGGCACAAGGGCTAAGAGCCATTTGGCCGTATCATTTCAGTGGCCAGGGACCTGCCCAGGGTTTCCTGCTGCCCAAGACACCTGTGCCTGCCCGGGCTCCTCTCCTGCTCTCTGCCCATCACTGAATTCAGTCAGAATTGCTTTCCATTGTCCATCATCAACGAGCCCGATGATACATGACACGGCCTGTTAGGGCAGAAACTCAGTGGTGTGCTGAATACTTTTCGGCGTGGAGGTCACACGGTCGAGCCATGTGTTGGCCTGGTCACCTGCAATTCTTGCCAAAAGGATCATTTGAGCGAGGAGCACTGATTTGTCTGAATGGAAGCCTGTCAGCAACGCTTCGGAGAAAGCCGCCCCTCCTGGCCCAGCGCCCCCCGCCTCGTGCTTGCCTCCTGCCTCCCCGGTTCTCTTGTTCTTTGCGATTCCAGATGTCAGTCTAGCTTGTGTTTTCTTCCCACCAACCCTCCCCAGCAGCAGCAAGCACAACGCCAGGCTCATCACAGATTTTAATTATTGATGGATTGATGGGACTGATCTACTCCTGAGTGTCTCTGCCCCACGACTCCCAGCAACATCCACAGGCCACACGACAGTCCCACTGGCTGCATGCAGAATGCACTTGCTTCTAAGGCGACAGTGTGATGACAGGGCCCCGGCTGGGGGCGTTTTGGGTGGGCACATGAGTTGTGGCTGGGAGTGCCCCGAACCAGCTCTGGGAGCTGAACTCTCAGGTGAGGGAACCTGGTCACGAATGAAGCCTGGCTCCAGTCCCCACCCCATGCAGGCCCTAGGGAGACCCCCGCGTGCCACACGTTACCGTTTCTGTAGGACGGTGACAAACTCAGCGAGCCGGTCACGCTCCACCTCAGCAGCCTGCCAGAGGGCCTTCATCTCTGCCACGCGTGCCAGCCAGCCATTTTGTTCTGGGGAGTCCGAGAACCTGGGACCAGGGTGGAGAGCAGAGGGCAGAGGTCATCCGAAGCCTGCAAATAACACTTACCCCTGTGATGGTGGGAGAAAGTAGCAGGACACTCAGGGGTTCTCAGAGACAGCCAGAGTGAAGGAAGCAGCCCAGGCCCTCTAGGTCCTCCCTCCTGACTGCTTTGTCCACCACTCCTGGTCCTGCTGAAGGCCCTAGGCCTCCTATGCTGGCTCCGAAGCTGAATCCTACCAGTACCAGAGTTACACTGGTACCTCTGTCCACTCCAGCCCTGTGGAGGCCTGGAATTAGTCAAAGGCTATGGCAGCTGGCTCTGGGGACCTGCAGTGCCCCATCTCTGTGTCCCTGCCAGTCTCCCCCAGCCCTCCTGCATCTTCTGGCTTGGTCCCCAAGCCCAGCCCACCTTCCTGCAGCCTGGGCATCTGGCTCTGCGACTTGTTCAATTTTCTCCAGCCCTCAGCCAACCCGCAACTGCTTCCCTCTTACCACTGGACCTGCCTACCAGCCCTTACCTGCCGGCTGGAGCTGGGGACAGAGTAACACTGGCCCCCCAAGAGCCCACAGGTGAGTTCCAAGCTGCTCTCTGCTGTGCCCCCACTTTTCCTAGTGAGACGCTGAGCTTACTTTTCCAGCAATGCGGGTTAGGGAAGCTGCAGAGCTGGGCAGTGTCCTGAGCACCCAGGCAGTGTCCTGACTACCGCATATGACCCTGAGGGCTGACTTCCTCTGTGGTCCTGGGCAGGTCTCTTCCCCTCTCTTGGCCCTAGTTCTCCCACAAACACGGAGAGTGGTGGTTGAGATGGCCTCCAAGAACTGCAGACCCCTCTGTGACTCCTAAATATGCTCTAAGGTCTTGCCACTCCAAGTGGTCTCTGAATCGGTGGCTCTGGCATCGCCTAGCAGCTGGTTAGAAATGCAGTCCCAGGCTCTACCCCAGACCTGCATCAGAACCACACTAGACCTGCCGATCGCAGGGGCTCTGTGTGAGCTGCAGTTTGGAAAGCCCCACTGCTCTCCCGATTCTCAATGTGAGCAGAGGAGGAGCAGGAGCACGCAGCCGATTCTTCACCCTGCCCTCCCCCGACCAGAGGCGCCGGAAGGGGGTCAGGCTGCCCTGTGAACTCCTGCCCGTCACCTGCGGGAGGGGACTGTGAGCTCCATGAGAGCAGGGCCCACATGTGCGTGGTTAGGGTCAGTGTTTGTGCGCTGTGGAGGAAACATGCCGGAGAACCGGCTGTCTGGACGGCTGTGGTGCAGAGCAGCTCCTTTATCCCCGTACCGTGCAGAGGTCCCAGCCACGCAGGCCCGGAGGGGCTCTAACGGGTCATCTCATCCATCTTCCTGATCCCAGAACGGTGACTAAAACCTGAGACAGAGCCTGCCATTCTCCCTGTGCTGTGGCGAGGCCTCCCACCTGCAGGAGTGTGGCACACGCCTTGCGGCTCGGGGGCAGCCCACTCTCCCCAAGTGCCCTTGTGACCCCGGCCCGACGGGTAGGCAGCTTTGGCCCACAGACCCTGTGCTGCCAAGTGTCAGCAGCATGCTTCCCCCCACTTTTGGGGGACAGCAGCCCAGACAAGGACCAGTTTCCTGGAGCCACAGAGATGAGGGGCTGGGGCCACTCAGAGGCCTTGCCTGGAACCTGAGCTGACCTGCCTGAGGGTCAGGGCGGGAGTGCTGACAGCAGGAGCAGGGCTCCAGTGGACAGTGGGCAGGGCTTAGAGGCAGCACAATGCGGCCCTTTGTCTACAGCGGGCAGGAGGAACAAAGGGCTCATTTACACCCTCTGGCTTGATTCTATCAACAAAGAGGGGCCCGAGAGCTCAGGGGATATCAGCGGGAACCCATATCATGTGAAATTCTCCCTTACAGGCTCATTCTCAACGAGCAAGAGAAGGTGAGGGAAGGTGCTAGAAGCCAGGCCCAGGAAGTTCCTCACGTTAATTCTCACGTAGCAGGTAGGAACGCTCGCCTGGGAGTCAGAGGCCAAGATCCGAGCTCTGAAGCTGCTGACTCCATCACCGTGGACAAAACACTAGACTTCCCTGATCCTCTGTGTCCTCATGTGACCTTGGAAGAGTCCCTGGGCTTTGCCTGGCCTCAGTTTCCCCTCCTTTCAATGGGATGGGAATACTGGTTGAGCAATCCAGAGTGGGAAATGCTGTGAGGGTCTGGGGTCGGGGGTCCATACCTAGGCGAGGTCCTGTGGGGACTGGGCAGGGAAGGCCTCGTGAGAGCAGATTCCACCAGTGTGTGGCCCAGGCTGGTCACAGAGCTGTGCGAAGAAGGCAGAAGAGGCCGTCAGCCTGGGAGGCAGACAGGGCCCTGCTGGGCCTCACCTCCGCCCGTGAGGTGGAGACGTGGCCGGCAGGGGTCCTGTGCATTTGCTGCCTTCTTTTCAGAACTCCTACTTGCTCCAAGTGAGTCAGAACAGGAGACACCAGAGCCTTCACAGCCCGTCAGAGGTCTGTTTGAGGGTCCCAGGGGCAGAAAAATGCTGAGGCCCGCTCAGAGAGGCTTACAGGGAGCTGCATCCAGCCTGCTCTTGAAGTCAAAAGCTCTGACCTCATGGGTTCCCTCCTGCAGACGCAGAGCCGACATCAGGACAGGCTCATGCATTGGCAGAACAGCAGCAAAGTCATCTTAAAATTGCACCCGTGGCTTCCCATCGAGGTGGCAAGAAACAAGCTTTCTTCTGAATAATTAATATTCCCTTTCCAACCCTCCATCGCACGGTTTTCTTACCGAGAAGATCCCAGCCTGCCAGTGTGGCCGCCTGCCGAGGTCGGGGGCTTGGCCAGGTCTGGGTCCTCTGGGAACTGGGTTCCACCGGTCCCCTCACCCGCTCCATTATTCCGAAGATACTGTAGGAACAGATGTGGGTTCCATCCTCAGGGCTTTGGCTCAGAGGCCTAGAGAAGGCAGGAGGGGACCTTGGCTTCATTTCGGGGCTTTCAGAGGACATGAAAGAGGCTTCTTTTCAGGAGTGAAAGGCGAGGCCTGTTTGGTGAGGACACTGCTTGCATGATAATGATGCCTAATAATGCCTCTCTTCAGAAAGAAGGCTGCATGGTGTGAGGACGGTGACTGGGCCAGGAAGCTGCTCTGTGCTCCGGTTCCAGAGGGAGGTGTGTGGCCTCGCACGCCGGGCAGCTAGAGACTGACTCTCTGAGTGGGCCCACTTCCCCACGCGGTTCCACCCACGTGTGGACGAACTCCGGTGTGACTTGAGGCCAGCTGCCTTACTCAGCTGGACACCTGGACCTTCCAGACACCCGCGGCCAGAGAGGCTGGCGGGACCTCAGTGAGGGCGGGCAGCCTTGGGTGGACGCTGAGCCTGCCAGGCCCCACCCCTCCCTCAACCCCTTCCTCTGCTGGAGACCTGCGGGGGCTGGGCTGACAGGAACATGAGAGGACCCTCAGTGGGAGGTCAGGCCGGCAGAGTGGACAGCTGGTGTGCGCCCCTAACAACCTGGCTTGTTCCCCAGTCCCACCCATTCTGAGAAAACTCAAAACGTGTGCCGACTTGTCTGGTGGGCAATCTTGGCCCCACTCAGGTGATGACCTCGGAGGTAGAAACAGTCTTCCGCGTGCCTGGAGAAAGCAGTGAGGTGAGGATGCTGGAATGTCCCTGTGCACCCCTCAGACTTCCTACCCCAGTGAGCCAGATGGGGGGCAGGGCAAGGACTGCGAGGCCGCATCCCCACTCACTGCCCCGTGTGCTCCATTCCCAGACCTCCCCATGCCCCCAGGTTCCCCTTCAGCCTGGCAACACTGTCACAGCCAGTCCTGGGAGCCCAGGCTGCCCTGGCCTGTGGGGACAGAGGCTACAGGGCAAACCACTATCAGCCAATGCCAGCCTGACGCTGGGCCGAGGGGCTCTTGGGCTCTTGCCTCTGAACAAGCCAAGATCCCCCACAAGCAAAGGGCAGGGCTGCTTTGCAACATGCCTGTAGCTGAGCCGTCAATGTCCCAATGGGCCACAGGCTGCAAGGCTCCTTTGTCACTGGGAGACCTGCATGTCCAGCAGGAACTCCTCCCTAAGGGCACAACCTAGCCCCAGCACCACCCCTGGAAGGAGCTACAGGGAGGTGAAGGTGCCTCACTCGTAGCAGCCCCAAGCTGTGCCTTGGAGGTACCTGCCAAAGTACCTTTACAAGCTCCTGCCTTCCAAGAGCATTTACTGGGCATCTACTCCAGGCTTGGTCCAGTGCCAGGTGCCGAGCACCATGGCCTGTGTGCTCTCTCACACGCAGTGCAGGGGAGAAGACAGGAAAATGACCATAGGGTGTGACAGAAGTTTGGCTGGGGGATGTGTAGTCAGGAGCGTGCCTGGGAGGGCACATAACACAGAACAGGGGCCCTGGAGCTTCCTGGACGAGCTCCTGGCTGGGTAAGACCTGAAGGCTGAGGGGCAGCTGTCTAGAGGGAGGGAGTGTGCTTCACGCTGTGTGCAGCCCGGGGCTGCGTGAAGAGCTGAATGGTGCCTGGGCAGCCGGAGTGTGGAGAGGGATGGCCGCAAGAGCTAGTCACGTGGTACCCGGAAGTTGAACAAGGGTGCCTTCCTTCACGCATCCAGCTGCTGGGGCTGCTGCCATCAACTTGAACCCTGAGGACGAGGCCACCGCTGGGGATGGGGAAGGGTAAACTGGAAGGTGCCTGGGTCTGTGAGGACCAGGTGAGGTTGTGGGTGACCGTAAGCCACGAGATCAGGTCTGTGTGCAGAGTGGGTTGGGGAGCCAAACAGAAGCGGGTGTCCACAGTGGAGCCAGGGACGACAGTCCAGCCTGAGCTAAGGCAAGCAGAAAGTGGGGGGAGGATGTGGTTGGGGGCTGTGCCCGTGCCCTACTCACGTGCACACTGAGTTGCCCGATCTCCGTCTCCAGCTGCTGCACTCTGGCCTCCCGCTCGGCCACCATGGCTTGCAGCTGGGCGACGAGGCTACTGCTCCGCTGAGCCTCACTGTTCAACTGCTGGTCCACGTGGTGCTGGGACAGTCGCGTCTTCTCCTCCTTCAGACTCAGGCTGCCCAGGGTTTCCTGTAGCTGCTTCAGCTGGTCCTGGGAGGGCCAGGCAGGAGGGCAGGTGGAGTCAGTCATGTCCCTTGGGCAGGGGAGGACAAGGACAGACTGCCTCCCTCACCCCAAAGCAGCCTGCAGGAATCTAACAGTGGGACCCTGTTCCCTTGAAAGGCAAAAACACCTTCCCTGCCTGCCATGAGCAGGTGTCAAGCCAGGCGGGTGAGGACCGTGTACTTGTCCTCTCCTCAACCGCCTTCTCCGAGTTTGGAGCCAAGGAGGAGATCCAAGGGCTCCTGGGACAACAAAAAGCAGATCAGATGGTGGGTCCTCACCTGGGGGTGGTGGGGGGAGCAGATCAGATGGTGGGTCCTCACCTGGGGGGGGTGGGGGGAGCAGATCAGATGGTGGGCCCTCACCTGGGGGGGTGGGGGGAGCAGATCAGATGGTGGGTCCTCACCTGGGGGGGTGGGGGGAGCAGATCAGATGGTGGGTCCTCACCTGAGGGGGGGTGGGGGGGAGCAGATCAGATGGTGGGTCCTCACCTGGGGGGGTGGGGGGGAGCAGGTCAGATGGTGGGTCCTCACCTGGGGGGGTGAGGGGAGCAGATCAGATGGTGGGCCCTCACCTGGGGGGGTGGGGGGGAGCAGATCAGATGGTGGGCCCTCACCTGGGGGGGTGGGGGGGAGATCAGATGGTAGGTCCTCATCTGGGGGAGGTGGGGGGAGCAGATCAGATGGTGGTCCTCACCTGGGGGGGTGGGGGGGAGCAGATCAGATGGTAGGTCTTCATCTTGGGGGGTGGGGGGGAGATCAGATGGTGGGTCCTCACCTGGGGGGGTGGGGGGGAGCAGATCAGATGGTGGGTCCTCACCTGGGGGGGTGGGGGGGGAGATCAGATGGTGGGTCCTCACCTGACGGGGGGTGAGGGGGAGCAGATCAGATGGTTCCTCATCTGAGGGGGGTGGGGGGGAGCAGATCAGATGGTGGGTCCTCACCTGGGGGGGTGGGGGTGGGGGGGAGAAGATCAGATGGTGGCTCCCCACCTGGGGGGGTGTGGAGGGAGCAGATCAGATGGTTCCTCACCTGATGGGTTGGGGGTGGGGGGGAGCAGATCAGATGGTGGCTCCCCACCTGGGGGGTGTGGGGGGAGCAGATCAGATGGTTCCTCACCTGATGGGGTGGGGGTGGGGGGGAGCAGATCAGATGGTGGCTCCCCACCTGGGGGGTGTGGGGGGAGCAGATCAGATGGTTCCTCACCTGATGGGGTAGGGGTTGGGGGGAGCAGATCAGATGGCTCCTCACCTGAGGGGGGGTGGGAGGGAGCAGATCAGATGGCTCCTCACCTGATGGGGTGGGGTGGGGGGGAGCAGATCAGATGGTGGCTCCTCACCTGAGGGGGGTGGGGGGGAGCAGATCAGATGGTTCCTCACCTGAGGGGGGGGTGGGAGGGAGCAGATCAGATGGCTCCTCACCTGATGGGGTGGGGGTGGGGGTGGGGGGGAGCAGATCAGATGGTGGGTCCTCACCTGGGGGGGTGGGGGTGGGGGGAACAGATCAGATGGTGGCTCCTCACCTGAGGGGGGTGGGGGGGAGCAGATCAGATGGCTCCTCACCTGAGGGGGGGTGGGAGGGAGCAGATCAGATGGCTCCTCACCTGATGGGGTGGGGTGGGGGGGAGCCGATCAGATGGCTCCTCACCTGATGGGATGGGGATGGGGGGGAACAGATCAGATGGTGGCTCCTCACCTATCAATGGGGTAGGGGGAGGTATTTAGCTCACAGGAAAGCCTGATCCTGCTTGGCTGGGAGACTACTCTGCCAGGGATCTATTAGCACCAGACTGAAGCCCCATCCCAAGGAAATGCCCTCAGGAGACTCCAGGCAAAGCCTTCCTGCCTGGGCCAGCAGAAAGGACAAGGTCAGTGGTGTGGAACAGGAGGGCTGCTGTCCTCCCCTCAGAGTGGAGGAAACTGAGGCCCAGAGAGCCCAAGGGCACCCTGCTGGTGAACAGCATGACTGGGCTAGTTTGTAGCTCTCATCGTGCCACCTTCAATGACAAAGAATGGTGACATGCAGGGACCTCAGAGGACATCCAGCCCTGAAACTTATTTTTAAAGCTGGCTGCTGAGCCTCAAGGAGGGGAGGCTACTGGCCTACGGTCACACGGTGAGGTATCGGCACAGGCAGCCTAGATTTCAGGTCTTCTGTGCCCGGCCCGCCACCCTGCCATGTCAAGTGATCATGACCCGACCCAGAACCTCCAAACAGCCCAGCCACGCTGGACATGATCACCTCCTGCAGGGACAACCTGGAACCTGACACCAAACTCTGGTGCCTCGGGTCCCACAGAGAAAAAGTAGGCTTGGGAAAGCAGTGTGGCCTCACCAATCAAGGAAGGTTTTACAGTCAGCACACCTGGCTTGAACTCAGTTGTATGGTCTCAGATGAGTTATGTAATGAGTCTGAGTCTTAGTTTCCCCCTCTGTGAAGTGGGATTAAAATATGTGACCCTAGAAGTTACCTTGGGGACTAAGCATTAGAAAGCCCAGAAGGGGAAGGGCTCTGTGCCATGACAGAGACAAGAACTAGTACCAGCTCCCTCTCACCCTTGTCATTCCTGCTGAAGAATAACCTAGGGCATAATCCCACCTCCTCCCCTAGTACGTTTCTGTCTCTTTTGAGGTCCACAGGCCTAGTGTCTGTGCCTGGTGCTGCTCCATCACAGCCCCCCACGTGCCCGCAGGCAGTCTCTCTGAGTGGTGCCTGTCCCTGGGGCGGGGCTTTGCGCTGGGAGCCATCTAGAGGCAGTGGGCTTCAGGGTTACACAGGTGGCATCGAGGGGTGAGTGAGGGCTCCCTCTGGCCAGGGCTGGGGCCCATCCTTTGGGGACCAGCACTGGCTCCCACCCTGCCTGAGTGGCGGGGCCATACCATCAGGGCGTCGATGAGCTCGTCGTCATGCCGGCCCTTCTCCACCAAGGTCCCCATCTGACTCCTGAGGGTCTTCACCTCACTCGCCAGCACCTTGTTCCGAGACCTCATGCCCTCACACTTCTTTTTCAGCTCCTCAAGCTCTCTCTGGAGGGCATCCCGCTCACTGGCAAGTTTCTATAATTAGAAAGTGAGGGCACGGGAGGCTGTGTGGGAACTTGGCCACGTCTGCTCCGTGGCTCCCACTCCGTGGCAAGGCCAGGGGCTGGGCTGGGGGTGCTTGCTGAAGGCCACAGGGCCAGTCACTAGAGCCAGGGCCCTGAGTCCCAGCCCAGGCCTCTCAGGGACGTCAGGTGGCCAGCAGCCCCCCACCCTCACCCTAGCACATGACAGCACTAACGAATGACAGCACTCCCCACATCCGCCTGAGACACAGGCTTCCTGCACTTGAGAGGGAAGCCGGCCAACTGTGTGTGTCCTCCAGAGAGGGCGGCCAGTGCCGCTTGTGAACCTCCCCATGCTGGGGAAAGGAGAAAAGCTGCACTTCAGAAAAAGTGCTAGGCTAGGTTCCCGCTGCAGCACCTCGCCCCTCCAGGAGCTGGAATGAGAAGGGAGGGTCTGTTCCCCTCATCCTCCGTGACTAGTTGGCACAATCCCTGGCTGCACCTCGCTTTGTCAGCCACCAGCTGGAAACAGTGCCACGCGTGTCTGTGGAGTCTCTCACTCACTCACCCCTTCCTTCTCAAGGGTTTCCTGAGGGCTCACTATGGGCTGAATATTGCTTTATAGGTGCCAGGGGACAGCAAAAAGCAAAATAGTCCTTGTCCTCAAGGAGCTGACATCCTAACGGAGGAGAGAGATGACATCAAATAGTGACAAATGCGCATTTGAAAGTAGGAAACAGGAATCTCAAGAGGGGTGTGGTCAGGGAAGGGCCTCTGAAAAGGTGGCATCTGAGCAGAGATGGAAGGAGACAGGGGAGCGCAAAGGCCCTGGGTGGAACGTGTGTGTCAGGGGCACAGCGAGTGAAGGGGCAGAGGCTCCATCAGGCAAACCCGCAGAGACAAGCTGGAGACGCGAGGAGGGGCTTGGGCAGTGGGTGACATCAGCTGCTTGGTCCTGAGGGTGACTTGTTGCTGGAAAAGTGTTTTCATGTCCTTGATGAAGTGAATTACAGAAATGCGAAACAAACATGAATCCACAGGACACGAGCCCTCTGCAGGAGGCATTCCTCACCGGCTGCCCTCCTGCCTACATACTCCAGGCTCTCACGGGTGCCTGGCAGAGGGAACGCAAGCAGGAAGCCGCTTCCTTCCACCCGCCACTGCAGCCTATGGTCAGCCCGACTGTCCAGCATCATCTGTCCTGTGCGAGCGTGTAAGTCCAAGTGTAGGTGCATCTGAAACCCAACGCCTCCAAATCTCAGCTCCCTTTCTCCCCTGTCTCCCTTACCCACCTGCTGCACTCCCTAGAAGTCCTTCAGGCCTCTTCCTCCTCCTCTCTCTGCCAAGTCCAATCAGTTCTTGAGCCCCGGGAAGTCTGTGTGCACAGCCCCAGGTGCCTGGCCCTTCCACGACAGTCCTTGAGCCCCGGGAAGTCTGTGTGCACAGCCCCAGGTGCCTGGCCCTTCCACAACAGTCCACCGTCTCGGCAAAGGTCCTCGGTCATGTCCCCAGGATCGCCACTCTGCCTCCCATTCCACTTCCCACCCATTCCTCCTCTTGCTCCAACCATGTGACCTTTCAAAACGGACAGCTGACCACCTCCCTCCATAACTTAAAACCCTTTGGTGGGCTGGGCGTGATGGCTGGCGCCTGTAATCCCAGCACTTTGGGAGGCTGAGGCAGGTGGATCACCTGAGGTTAGGAATTTGAAACCAGCCTGACCAACATGCTGAAAACTCGTCTCTACTAGAAATACAAAAATTAGCTGGGCATGGTGGCAGGCGCCTGTAATCCCAGGTACTTGGGAGGATGAGGCAGGAGAATCGCTTGAACCCCAGAGGCAGAGGTTGCAGTGAGCCGAGATCACTCCACTGCACTCCAGCCTGGGCGACAGAGCGAGACTTTGCCTAAAAAAGCAAAAACGAAAACCCTTTGGTGGTTCTCCATAGCCTTCAAGATACAGGCCAAAAGTCCTGGCCGGCATAAAAGGCCAGCAGGCCCTGGCCCTCTGTGACGTCACTGTTCCCTCCTCACAGCTGATGGTCGAGAGTGCGGGAGGTGCAGCGTGGCCAAGGTCACAGCCTTCCTAACACAGGGCCTAGCCCGGAGTCGGTGCTCCCAGGCTAAAGTCCCCTCACCGCCAGGTGCCTTGCTGCCAGGGCCACGGAAGTGGGCCTGTTGTGTGGCCTGCCTGCACCTCTTCATGCTGCTTCTGCTGCCTTCTTTAAGGCGGCACCCACTCCCCACTCTCACAGCAAGTCTGGGGAGGCTAACCCATCCCCCAAACCTTGGCCAATCAAAACACCCTGTACTCCTGGCCACAGTGACGGACCAGGGGTGGCCACGTGACCCAAGCTAGACCAAAGACACTCAGTTCTAGGAATCATTGGAACTATTTGGGAAGAGAAGGCCTTTGTCTGTGGAGGAGAGAAGCTGGGACTAGCCAGGGGCCCTGTGGAAGGAGAGAAGCCAGCCCAGGAGAAGTGATGCTGCCAGCAAGGCCCTGGTCTGCACCTGAAGCCAGGCCCCTTCCGGACTGTTCGTTTATATGGACCAGTAACTTCTCTGTTGCATAAACCTGGTAGAGTTAGAGTTCTGACATGCCCAGTGCAGCCCGTGAGATGTGGCCCCTGACGCCAAGTCCAGCCTGCCCACCTCTTTCCTCAGCCTGGGACTTTCCTCCTTTAAGCCTCGTCTAACCCTCTCATACTTAGGGGGCTGTGACCCGCTCCCTCTGCCTTTTACAATGGGAGAATTTCAGGTACAGCATCTCCAGAACAGCCAGGGTGGGGCCAAGCAAAGTGGATTAAATGCGCTCACTGTGAGGCCCCAGTCAGGCACCTCAGGCTGGTTTGACAGGACGTGAGGAACGTGCGGAGGTGACCCAGGTCCCCAGGTGACTCCTGCCTAGAAGGGGTGGCTCAGACTTCCGACCACACGGGCCTCTGAGCCCTGCCGGCACCATCGGGATCTCTTGCTCCCACAGCCCGGCTGACCTCCTCACTGGTCAGGCGTTACCTCCAAGGCTTCCTGCTTCTCCCTTTCCAAGCTGTGGATCCTCAGCAGGTGTTTCTCCTGTGCCGACAGCTTCCTTGGGTCTGGATACACAGACAACTCATCACTGGCTGTTCCTGCAGACTGGCTCCGGGCCTGGCCCAGCTGCTTCTCAAGCTCTCGAACCTGAGGGTGGTAAAACCCGTCATTCACAATGGGTCTGCAGCCAGCCCCCTGCTACTCACAAGTATGATCAGAGACCCCAGACTGAAGATGGAGCTGCCTCTCCGGATGGCTGTGGTCGCCCCATCTGAGGAGGGCGAGGCCTGGGCGCGATCTGAGCTAGCGTCCTGAGCAACACGGTGGAAGGCACCAGGCAAGTTCAGCTTAGAAAAAAGACAACATCACCCTACCTCTGAGGGGCTGTCTGAGGCTGGGAAGCACAGCTGTGGCCCCAGGAACCTGGGAGGGATAGAGTGGCAGGTCTCAGCAAGAAAAAGCTTTCTTATTTTATTTATTTAGAGACAGAGTCTTGCTCTGTCGCCCAGGCTGGGGTGCGGTGGTATAATCATAGCTCAGTGTAATCTCTGCCTCCCGGGCTCAAGCAATCTCCCACCTCAGCCTCCTGAGCAGCTGGGACCACAGGCACATGCCACCGTGCCTGGATAATTTTCGTATGTATATATATTTCTGCATATATATAAAAATATATATATACACAAATAAATTATAGTTATATATACAAAAATTAAATTATTTTATATATATGTGTGTGTGTATATATGTGTATGTGTATATATATTACATACACATATATATATTGTAGAGATGGGTTTCACCATGTTGCCCAGGCTGGTCTTGAACTCCTGGGCTCAAGTGATCTGGCCACCTCAGTCTCCCAAAGTGCCAGGCAAGGAGGAACTTTCTACCGACAGACCACCTAAGACTGGGTAGGCCCCTCAGGAGGTGCTGCAGAGGTTACTCAGGGTTTGGAAGCAGAGAGACCGGCTCAAAGCCTCACGGACCGTGTGGCTGCATTCGGGTGGCCTCTCCGAATCTCAGCTCCCTCACCTAAGAGCACGCCCTGCGTAACACTGTCATGTGAGGCTGTCTGAGCCTGGGAATCCTCTGAGTTTCTTGGAATGACCTATCTTGGTGCTCACTCCAGATCAACAAACTAGAGTTTAGGGGAAGGGCCTTGGCATCTGCATTTTAAATGCTAAGGTGATTTCTAGGATTAGGTAACTTTGTAAAATCCCAAGACGGTCTAGGTGAAGCCAGCAACGCAGCCTGGCCCGCGTGAGCTCTCAGCAAGTGGCAGATAGATGTCATCCCACAGAACGGTGCCCTTATCACCCTGGTAACCCTGGGGCAGAAGCAGACAACTCCTAGGGTCCTTCCAACCCTGGTTTCTGTGTCAACGCAACCCAATGACGAAACAACAGCGCTGGTAAACTTGAGCCAGGAAAGGAAGCACGATTCGCGAGGCTCCCTGGCCAAGGGCGGGAGCAGAGCTTTGGCAGCCCCCGTCAGTGCCCTCGTGTGGCGCTGTGCGGCAATTCCACTTATCATTAAAGAACACTGTTGCCTTTAAGAATTCCACACACAACTTAATGACAACAGTGAGTTGTTTCGTCTTATTATGGTCCGACACTGTGCTAGGTGCTTTACAAATTTATCTGATGTCACCCCATTTCACAGGTGTGAAGATGACGACACAGGAGGATGAAGGGATGTGCCCAAGGCCACCGAGCTGGCAGACCAGTGGGCAAACTTCAACTCAGGTGTCTAGAACCCCAAGGTCATGCACGGATCATCATCAGCTTCCTGGAGTTGTTCCCCCTCTATGTTGGCTTCAAGGACCCCATGGCAGACACGAGGACCAAAGCCACTGTGACCTGTGAAGTCCCCGGGAACAAGGGTGATATGCTTGGCAAAGAGTGGAAATCACACAGCTGCTCACGGGCCTCTCAGGTGAAGGGAAAAGGTGAAAGAACCACACGTAACCTTCACGCGGTGCTCCCTCCATGCCAGGCCTGGCTACGCACCTTACAAGTACCGACTCAACTCTCCCAACAACCCTGTGGGGTAGGTATCGCTATTATCCCCATTATGCAGATGAGGAAACTGAGGCACAGGGCTAAAGAAACTCGCTTGAGGTCGCACAGCTGGTGAGTGGAGAGCTGGGATTTGAATCTGAGCCTCGGGGCGCCAGAGCCCTGCCATCAGCCTCTTTTGGTTTGCTCCAAAATACTCAGATAATAAAGAGGGAGACGAGGCTAAGTTTTATCGGGTAATTAAAACTTTCAAAAGACCACAAGCATCTGGACAAAGCTGGAAAAAGCTTCCAACAGTCACACAAATTTCCATGAACTAGGAAAAGAAGATGCCTGGAGTAAAATGAATCAACCAAAGGCAGGGGCGTTTGTGAAGCTCCAGTGCCTGGCGTGTGGCGTTACGTAAGCGCTCGTTCACTAAATAGCAGACTAAAACCAGGCTGGTTGGCGAGAGGGTGACGCAGCAGCCCTGCACCACTGCGCTGTGACACCTGAAGGCCTTTTTTGGGTACCGTGCGCTCAAGTCTCTAAGGGGTTCAGGGCAGGTCTTTCTGGGATGTTTTAAATCCTTAGAAGTCTGGTGACTCACCCACCTTGCTTTGCAAAACGAGAATTTGTTGAGCCCGACCCCTCCAGGTCCCAGGCAAGGACAGGAGCTGCTGGACATCGATGCCTTCCCCGACCTCACTGGCCAAAACCTGAAATAAGGCAGGGCCTTCAGTGTGGAAAAGAGAGGGCTCCACCAGACCCTGTTTAGAAGCACGTTTGGAAGCAGCCTTCACCTACACAATCTTCTTCCAGCCCAGAGCGCAGCCCTCCAAGGTCAGTCCTCTGTGTCCCAAGGGCAGCTCTCCCTGGGAAAGTAGTAAACCCATCATCCCTGGCACTTCTTGGCAGTGCTTAGAGCAACCAAGAAACCACCGACCATGCCCGGACAGGGCCCCTTGCTCCTGACATATTCTGGGATGACTGAACCACGAAGCTGACCAACACCTGCTTCCTTAACCCATTCACTTGTCACCTCGAGCTGAGCTAATTCTGGCTATGTGAAGTGCCTCGCCACGGAGCCCTGCCCTCTGAAAAGCCACAGACAAGTGGACCTCTGAGTGCAGCAAAAGGTGGGCTACTGAATGTCAGCTGGGACGCTGTGGTCCAGGAAGGGCCCAGTTTTGCAGCTGCTGACGGGCAGCACTCTCCCGACCTCAAGGCTCGAGGCAGAAACAATACACTCAGCTTGTGACCTGGGCCCCTCTGAGGCTGTCACAGAAACCCTGCCCAGCACACCAAGCCTCTGGCGCTCGCTTCCACAAGAGAACACTGTTTTGGAAATCTTGGCCAGTCTGAGTGGTTCCAGCAGGGAAGACAAATGCCAGAGAATTCGCTATGTAAATAAAAATAAAGAACGAACCAGCTGGGCCTGTGTCCCAAGTCTGAGCGTTTCCCTTTGAAAGGGTCCTTTAATGCACAGTAACCTAGTCACGTTCTGTTACAGATGGCAGAGCAGAAGGCAGGGTTGGCAGGCTTCCAAGTTAGGGGTGACATTCAGGGGAGACCCAGGATCTACTGGGGCACAAGGACTCCGGGAAGGCTTAATGGAATCTCCCTGGGTGGACAGCGCTGTCCTTCTCCGTGCAGAGCTGGGCAGGCCTCACAAGGGCATGTGTGCTGGGGGTGGGGACCGAGGGCTGATGGGAGGAAGGACTGGACCTGGAGCCTGACCCAGAGCAAGCACTGCGCTCACGGGGCTGAGCACTCAGGCTCCAGAATGGAACCCACGGTGCCAGCCATGTTCTTCCCAAGTCCAGCCCCAGCCCTGGCTCTGAAGGACCTTCTGTGCCACCCGAAGCTCCTGCTTCACAGACTGGATCTGGTTACGGAGGTCACTCATCTTCAAGTTGGTGGCCGCCAGCCTGTCCTGCAGGGCCTTCACCTCCGGGGTCTCCTGCTGTGGGGAAGGACAGGAGAGAAAGTAGTCACTATTGCCGACATGGGAACAGCCATCATAGCCATTTACCCAAGTCTGTGCCAGGCACTGTGCTAAGTGTTTGACATGGAGCAACTCATTTAACCCTCACCAAGCCTTGTCAGGTAGGATCTCTCATAAGCCCCTCATAGGTGCAGAACGGAGGCTGGTGGAAGGCCAGTCCTCTACTTGGGCTGACTGGTTAATCAAGGTGGAACCTGGATTTGGATCCTGGCAGCTTAGCTTTGGGGCTGGGCTTTCTGCAGTGTTACACACGCTGGATGCAGGCCTCGCCCTAGAGGTGGAGCATCTGGAAACAGCTGGGGCGCCACACCTCCCAGACACTTCCCGGGTGTGGACCCTCCTCCGTGCTCAGAGATCCACATCGCAGCTAATCCACCTTCACTCAGAATATAGAGGAAACCATGTTATTCCCAGAAGGCAACCCAGCATGGCAGGAGTCACGGCTCCCTAATTCAGGGCCCGCCTCTCCCAGAACTGTCAGCTTGGACCTTGGGCTCTCTTTCCTAGCGGTGACCACTGAACAGAAATAAGGACCCATTTTAATTTCCAAATGCTCATCTCTGTGGCTTGAAGAACTGCAGCAAGCCACATGAAAACTGCCTGCTGAAACTCGGCAATGTCTTTCTTTTAACCCACTGTTTTATTTAAACGATCTGGATAGAAACTTTTCTTAAATGTGCTGACTACTTCTCGGTCTTCAGTAGACACTCCTGTGACTCACAGACATTTGACAAGGAACCTTCAAGGTCAGCCCATTCAAACCCCTTTCATAATGATAAAAATAAGGTCCAGAGAGGGGAGGCAATTTGCCTTCAGGCTTCAGCTGGTTGAGGTGACACAGGTGGGATTAGAAAGAACACTGGTCCTTCCCCTGCCCTGGCTGACTCTTCCAATTTAAGCTGCTGCTAATGCTGGGCACTGTGCCCACAGGGACACTGGTTGTTAGGCTGAGCATCCCAGCAGGTGATGATGCTGGGGCCCTCTGCTGCTGCCCCACAGGGCAGAGGGGCTGACCTTCAAGAAGCAGGGCTGGTCCTGCAGTGCCTTTCTCTAGCAGGCACAAACAAAAGCTCCTGTGAATGCTAGTGTGGAAGACAGATCCAAGTATACTGGGTCTGGAAAGTTCCATGGGCCCCCGAGGCTCTGGGCAGCCCAGCTGAAAACCAGTGGCCCAAGAAGCTAGACAGGGACACCTGGTCCAGAAACCCCGGCCTCACCCAGTGTCCTCATCTATGGAATGGGTAAAAAAACGCTTCCCTGCTTCGCTTCCTCCGAGCACCACCATCAGGCTAAAGAGAACAGCCAACGTGAACAGAATGTGCCAACTGGGAACTTATATGAAACATAAGCATATTTATGTTCTGTGTTCTTCCTTCTGTCTGGCTGCCTGCCATCCCTGCGCACTCTGTTGGGTGCCTGCCTCTTCTCCTGTTAAATGTGTGGCTTTGAATCTGCCCTGGGTTGGGAAGCAACCCCCCTCCAGCCCGTACCACGCATCTGCCCTACCTGTCAGATCTCCTGTGCCATGAGCCCCAGTGGCCCTGACCTCCAGGGTGGCCTGATCTTGGGTTGACACTGACCTCAGAGGTGACCCTGACCTTGGGAGTGACCCTGACCTTAGGAGTGACCCTGATCTTGGGGGTGACCCTGACCTCGGGGGTGGCCTGACCTCGGGGGTGACCCTGATCTCGGGGGTGACCCTGACCTCGGGGGTGACCCTGACCTCGGGGGTGACCCTGACCTTGGGGGTGACCCTGACCTCGGGGGTGACCCTGACCTCGGGGGTGACTCTGATCTCGGGGGTGACCCTGACCTCGGGGGTGACCCTGACCTTGGGAGTGACCCTGATCTTGGGGGTGACCCTGACCTTGGGAGTGACCCTGATCTCGGGGGTGACCCTGACCTCAGCAGTGACCCTGATCTTGGGGGTGACCCTGACCTCGGGGGTGGCCTGACCTCGGGGGTGACTCTGATCTCGGGGGTGACCCTGACCTTGGGAGTGACCCTGATCTTGGGGGTGACCCTGACCTCGGGGGTGGCCTGACCTCGGGGGTGACCCTGATCTCGGGGGTGACCCTGACTTCAGGAGTGACCCTGATCTTGGGGTTGACACTGACCTCGGGGGTGACCCTGATCTCGGGGGTGACCCTGACCTTGGGAGTGACCCTGATCTTGGGGGTGACCCTGACCTTGGGAGTGACCCTGATCTCGGGGGTGACCCTGACCTTGGGAGTGACCCTGATCTCGGGGGTGACCCTGACCTTGGGGGTGGCCTGACCTCGGGGGTGACCCTGATCTCGGGGGTGACCCTGACCTCAGGAGTGACCCTGATCTTGGGGGTGACCCTGACCTTGGGGGTGACCCTGACCTTGGGAGTGACCCTGACCTTGGGAGTGACCCTGATCTTGGGGGTGACCCTGATCTCGGGGGTGACCCTGACCTCGGGGGTGACCCTGACCTTGGGAGTGACCCTGATCTTGGGGGTGACCCTGACCTCAGGGGTGGCCTGACCTCGGGTACCAAGGGCCCTGGGAATACATGTACATCCATGTGGCTGCCATGAGCTCACAGGGTCTCTTGGATCTGATCAGAGCATGGAAAAAGGGCAGGCGGTGCTGGCTGTAGAACGCGGGCCCTGCCCAATCCTCCTTTTCTCATCTGTAAAATGGGGCCATGTAATCCAACCTCAGGGAACCTGTGAGGGTTGCTAAGATAATGCACATCAAGGGTGCTGTCTGGGGCAGCTGATGGAGGGCAATGCTGGCAGGCCTCGCCTAGTTGAGTGGGCAGTGGGCAAGGGGGCTGAGGGCCAGGTGGTGCTCTGGAGGGGACTAGGTCAGGCCCCATCCTCCTGGCTCAGGCAGCTGAGCTAATCCTACCTCCAAACCACTTGAGAGCTTTCTGCCAAGAGTGAAATTCCACAGGCTTTGTGGGGGATCTGCATATGGGCACACTCCCTCCCCTACCCCAGGCTGTTTTCTTTGAGGGAATAACTAAAACGCAGTCCACGGGGAGCAGACGACGCCATCGTGCTCACATCACGGCCTCCCGAAGCCCCAAGCAGAGGCAAGCGTGTTCGGCTCCACTGGAATGTGCTTTGGAGGCTCGGGCTGGAGCGTGGACTGAGCCTGCATGCCCCTGGAGTGGAGCAGCCTTCTGAGGGGAACATTGCTTTCGCTCTCGCTCTGACTGGGAGATGACAGGGACAGGGACAGTGCATGACGCTGACGAATCCAGACACAGCCCATCACACACTTTCTCTCCAAACCTGGAACCTCCCGGGCTCCCTGTGGCCACAGAGTAGTCAGAACTCCTGCTCCAGCTGCCATTCAAGGGCTCCCTCTGTGGGTGACTTCACCCCAGCTTTTTTGGCTTACATTCCCCTTTCCCCTTGTGAGCTCTGGGCTGCAGTCAAGTGTTCACCAGCGGACCCTCAGCTCACCTTCCCCAGCTTCCTTCTCCAGTAAGGCCAGCTCAGGGTCACCCTCCTCCGTCCCAGCTTCCAGCTGCAGCCTTAATGGAGGGTGGAGTCCTCCGTGAGCTCAGAGCACTGGGGCCATCTCTGAAGGCCCTCTCCACATCCCAGCTTCCAGTGACTCCTCATTCCTCCTCTGGGATTCTCCATAGACAGAGCCTCACTCTGTAACCCAGGCTGGAGTGCAGTGGTGCGATCTTGGCTCACTGCAGCCTCCACCTCCTGGGTTCAAGTGATTCTCCTGCCTCAGCCTCCCGAGTAGCTGGGACTACAGGCGCACACCACCATGCCCAGCTAATTTTTATACTTTTGGTAGAGATGGTGTTTCACCATGTTGGCCAGGCTGGTCTTGAACACGTGACCTCAAGTGGCTTACCCACCTCAGCCCCTCAAAGTGCTGGGATTCCGGGCATGAGTGGCCAAGCCCAGCCGAGGCTGTTTTGATTCCCTGTGTCGCAGGGCTTAGAAAGTCCCATCAGGCTCAACATCAGCTTCCTATCCAGGGCAGCTCTAGCTGGGGTCGTGGGGGTGCCCAATACTCGGAATAGACCAGGGGCAGCTTAGCAGTGTCCCCTGGAGCCAGGAAAGGGCCTGAAGAATACTCAGTCCAGCCCCGAGGAGGGCAGAGCCCCTCTGCTGCCTCCCCAGCAATGAGGCAGGTTTACATAAGACTAGACTTGAGGAGGTGCATTCACCCAGAGCCTGAGGGACCCATTGCTGCACACGGAGGACTGCACTGTCCTCAAGGAAGCCAGTGGCAATCCGATCCTGAGGTGCAGGCAGCAGGGCAGACGGGTTAGAAAACAGGCAGCAAACCTCGAGTCCTGGGCTCAGCCGCCTCTCCCAGGAAGACCCCCGGGAAGCCTCCTGGAATGTGACTTACACTCTGATACCATTTACTGCCTGGCCTGAGGACAAAGCGACGCAGTAGGTCAGACTGCTTCCTCTCATGGAGCTGCAGTTCCCGCCTCCTGCAGTTCACGAACTGTTCCCTGGTTTATAAAACGGGCTGTGGGGGACAAGTCCCCATTTCCAACAGCCACTTTGGCTGTGTAGATTTGGAGCTCCGCCAAAGGGGGAGTGCTGATGATATAATTCACCACCCTCCTAAAGAACAGGACGCCACTGGGCAGCGGTGAGCTCCCTGTCCCTGCAGTCAGGTGGAGGCTGCATGTGTCCCCAGTGAGGGTGCCGGACAGGAGATGGCCGGGAGGTCAGCTGGACCAGGCCTTCCCTCCTGATCCCGAGGCTCTAGGGTTCCAGGATTCTCAGGCTCCTCCCAGCCTTCCTTTCTAGAGACAGAGCTGGAGAGTCACCCTCCATGGCGTCTGACAGGACATTCTTGGCCTCAGGCCACAGACTCGGTACTGCCCTCTGCCGTCTGCTCGAGGATGCAGCAATGGTAGCCCATGGATGGGCAGCTGGCTCGGCAGTGGGAGGGGGTGGGAGTGGGCTCTGGGTGGAGGTACCTACACACCGGTGGAGGAGGCGGCCCAGGCTGGTGGCTGCCTCGCAGACTCCCCAGCACAGAAGAGAATCGTACCAATGCTCTGTCTCCCGTCTGCGTCCTCGGCGGCTTGGCCCCCGCGTCAGCGGCCCCCTTGGCTGGCGGCCTGGTCAGGGCTGACTGCAGCTGAAAAAGCAAACCTCACACTTCATACTCTGCTCAGCAATTGTGCAGCCCAAAGAACGCACTCTGGTGCCACCGTGTGTGTGGTGACCTATTTTGGTGGTGCGTCCTTTCAGCTCACTTTCGGGTCACTCATGGAAGGGCTCTCCTTTAGAAAGCACTCTGGAATGGAGAGGGTTTACCTGGCCGTCTGGCCCACTCCCTAGCTGCACCGTAAGAGCAGCCCAGGGGCTCACGAACAGCTTAATAGATAACGCTTCACTCATCATCTGTCTCCTGGAGTTCCAACCACAGCCTAGGAGGCGGGGCATAAAAAATGATGGATTTCAGGTTCCAGATGAACAGATGAGGCCAGAGGCACCGTGAAGCCTGCTGGAGTGCCGCGGCTTTGGATTTAAAGTGCGGCACCAGCACACACTGTGGATCTGAGAAAGCCTCGTAACCTTCCAGCTCAGCCCTTCCAGCTACCTATGGAGAAGCTGGGAAGGTTCCCTCTTGCCCATGCTGGGAGTCCCCTCCAGAGGGAGAATGGCCAAGGCCCCTCACCTCCCGCTCCAGCTCCTGGATGCGATTGGTCAGCTGCTTCACTCTGGTTTTTGCACCCTCTGATTCTGCCATCAACACCCGGTTCTTTTTTGATAGCTCCACAATTTTGGTGGCGACCATGTCTCCAGCTACACCAGCTGTCCCTAAAAAGAAGGGAATGGTGAGGTCAATTAAGACATCAAACTCATCAAAACGAAAAAAAATAAAAAAGAAACACTGCCTGCTCCACCTAGCTCTGTGGAGTCAAGAGTATGGAGTACATAAAGAAATACTCTACCTGGAGATAAAAAATAAATAAAAATAAATAAATAAATAAAAACATCAAACTCACGCCCCACCACCAACAGCACCAGGGTCTTGAAATCTGAAGCTGCTTGGCATGGAGGCTCATGAGGGGCACTGGCTTAGGAGGGGCACCACACACCTAGCAGCCCTGGGACCCAACTCCCATGAGCGGAAATGCAGCCACTCAGAGGTTCAGCATGTTCTAGGAAAATTATAAAAGCAGAAAGCAGAGTTTTCCTTCTGTGAGAGTCGGGTTTACCACTCCAGCGCTTCATGGCATCCTCAGTGATAGGGTTACGTCCATATCCCTGTAACGCTGCTGTGCCCTCTGATGCGTAGGGTGCAGTCCCCTTGGCCCTTCTATGACTCTGGGCTCAGCCACGTGGCTTGCTTTGGCCAAAGGCATGTGAACAGATCAGGTGCAGGTAAGGCAGAGGCGCGAAAAGCACTCGTGCGGTTAAACTCGCTGGTTTGCTTAGGCCCTCCGCACAGGAAGAGCATATCTGGCTGCTGGTCTCAAGAGTAAGAAAAGTCCGGGCGTGGTGGCTCAAGCCTGTAATCCCAGCACTTTGGGAGGCCGAGGCGGGTGGATCACAAGGTCAACAGATCGAGACCATCCTGGTCAACATGGTGAAACCCGTCTCTACTAAAAATACAAAAAATTAGCTGGGCATGGTGACGGGTGCCTGTAATCCCAGCTACTCAGGAGGCTGAGGCAGGAGAATTGCCTGAACCCAGGAGGCGGAGGTTGCGGTGAGCCGAGATCGTGCCATTGCACTCCAGCCTGGGTAACAAGAGCGAAACTCCGTCTCAAAAAAGAGTAAGAAGAGTCACTCAAGGAACCAACCTAGCCAGCCTGGCCTATATCAGCCAATCCCCAGCCAACCCCCGGTGTCTAAGCTAAATAAATGCTGACTGCTGCCGAGATCGCGTGGTTGTTTCTTTTTTCTTTTCTTTTTTTTTGAGACGGAGTTTCGCTTGTTACCCAGGCTGGAGTGCAATGGCACGATCTTGGCTCACTGCAACCTCCGCCTCCTGGGTTCAGGCAATTCTCCTGCCTCAGCCTCCTGAGTAGCTGGGATTACAGGCACGCGCCACCATGCCCAGCTAATTTTTTGTAATTTTTAGTAGAGACGGGGTTTCACCATGTTGGCCAGGATGGTCTTGATCTGTTGACCTCGTGATCCACCCGCCTCGGCCTCCCAAAGTGCTGGGATTACAGGCTTGAGCCACCGCGCCTGGCCCGCGTGGTTGTTTCTTATGCAGTTTGGTGGTGACACGTATTCAATACAAAGGCATACATTCATTTAGCAAATATTTGTTTTCTATCAAGTGCTGGGTCCTCTTGGTATTATGGATTCCATAGTGGATAAAAAAGACTCATGGAGTTTACATTCAAGGAGGGAAGACAGATAATTTAAAACATCAAAGAAATAACTATATATTCTAATACATAGGAGGAATACGTGTTGGGAAATCTGCTGGAGTTGGGCAAGGGGTAAGAATGAGGGAGGTGACGCTATTTTAGATGGACTGGCCGGGAAAGGCTCTCTGAGGAAGTGACGTGTGAACAGACACCTGAATGAATGAAGTGAGAGTGTTCTCACCTAGGAAGGACACTGTAAGCAGAGGAGATGTAGGTACAAAGGTCTGGAGGTGGCAATGTGCTTAGAGTATCTGAGGACCATCAAGGACTCCAGAGCAGAGGGAAGCCTCCCTGCAGTGGGCAAGGGAAGGAGGCTGTGGAAGGCGGCTGGAGCATGTGGATGGGGGAAGCTGCATGGGCGGGAGCCATGCGGAGGGTGAGCAGTGGAAGCCGGTCCAGTGTGGTCACTGCCTAGCTGCGTGGCCCTGACAGCCCCTCACCCTCTCTGGAGTGCAGCTCCCCATTGGGGTGACGGCAGATGTGTTCAGATGGCCGGCAAGCTTCCTGAATGCTTCTGACACTGCAGCAGGGAGTGACTGGCTGTCCTTTTAACATGGCCATCATATGCCTCAGAACAAGATGCAGGGTGACACTGGTGGAAAGCAAACAGGCACTCGATGGCTTTCAAATCACCTCAGCCCAGGCTCGCTCCTGCCGGCCTGGCTGAGGCAGTGAGGGGGCAACTAGGAGTAGCTGCCCTTGGAATCTCAGGTCTGCTGAGGAGGACAAGGACACCCCAGGAGGAAAGGCCCAGAGCAGACCAGAAGGCCTGGAGGATCTCGATGGCGCCCTTGGCTCCATTAACAGGCTGTGTGTCGGGAGTGCGGGGGCAGTGATAATAAAGGACCACTGTGAAAATCATCAACTCTAGCAGTTAAAAACCTGCAATTTCAGCGGAGGTCCAGTTCCGGTTAAGATGGAGTGAGCACATTCTGCCCTGTCTCTTTCGCTGAATACGACCAAAAGCCGGGATAGGATGTGGAGGCGGCGCCCTGAGCGTTCTGGGGAAGGAAAGCAGACCTAGGAGTGCACACGGTCTGGTGGTAACGTTTCCTCCCAGGACTCCAGTCAGCACAAATCCTGAACCGGCTGTCAGAAAGAGGTCCAAGGGAATGCCTTTCGAGTGCAAACAGCACGAAGCGGGGCTCGGACAGAATGGGAAGAATCCTCCGGATTTCTTTTTTTTAATTCTTCACCAACCGTGTCTCCAGGCAAGCTCTGCTCTAGGAGCTGCAACCCCGATCAATGGGGGCAGCAGCTGATGGAAGCACAGAAATGCCACCCTCCCTTTGGGTTCGTTACAATATGTATAATAGTTGAAAGCAAAAAGCATAATGCTGACTGATAGGATTTTCAATATATATGCAGATATAATACATATAAATCCTGAAATTTACAGGAAGAGGTCCAGGGACCTGAATGGTGGCAAAGTTTCTAGACTCCATTTGAAGTGGTAAAACATTAGTTCCATGTAGACTATAAAAAGGTAAGTATGTATCATTAGAATAATCACTAAAAAAAGCGCAAAAAAAAAAAATACTAAGCAAACAAAAGCCAAAAGCAATCACTAACAATCCAGCCAAAGGGAACCAATCTATCAGCCGCCAGTAGCCTATCACTTGCAGCACGGTTTGAAAGCATAAATGGGCTTGTCGGATTTTCTCTCCGAAATGTGAAAATGGAAATCAGAAATGGTGACTTCGGAGTGAAGACTGGACTTCAGTGGTTTTCAGGGACACGTAGGGCTGGCAGTCAGATGAGACCATGACCGAATTTGTGTGTTAGCAAAGACTGGAAGAGACAGTGAAGAAGGAGAGGGGCTGAGGGAGGAACCCCAGGTCTGCTGCCCAGGCGTCTCCTGCACCCACTGGAGCCCACCAGCTTCTCTATACCTTGCAGACGGGCAAGCGGCCCCTTCCACAGCTGGATCCTCAGCCAGGCTGAGTTTATCTACTTCTCACAATACAAAGACTTGTCTTCAAGGTTTGCGTTTTTTGTTTCAGACAGAAAAGGCCCAAGAATGGAGGGAGGTGCATCAGGCCAGCCTGGGTCTTCAGGACACCAAACTCCCCTGGCTTTGTAATTCAGCAGTGACAGACCACAGCTTTGGTCCTGCCCTCAAATGCATTTACTCGCAAAGACAGGGAGAGACTCTGGTGGGTGCAGAGTCAGCCCTGCTGCTCTCTGTGACTGGTGACATCTACAAAACTTTCTGATTTATGAGCCGCCTGGGAATTGCTCAATGGGTGTATACACAGCAGATGACAGTCAGGGCCAAAGTCCCCCTCCATCTGCAGGGCCAAAGTCAAACTCATAACCACAGAGCCACGTCCAGCTCACACCCGCAGATCGAAGGTCACTCCCAGACCTGCAAGGCCATGGTCCTCACCGGACTCATGGGGCCTAGGTCTCCATGAACCCAGGCTTACAGGGCAAGGCCCAGCCCAGCCCACATTGGTGGCTGGTCCCAGGATATCCGCCCAGAGCAGGTGGCTTCCCTGTCTCAATCTACCTTCCTGGAGCAGCAATAGCAGGTGCCGTAAAGTTAACACCTGTCTCTACTGGAGCTTCTTGTTTCTTTGAGGCAGGATCCCACTCTGGTGCCCAGGGTTCAGTGCAGTGGGGTGATCGTAGCTCACCGCAGGCTGCCGGGGCTTTTTCATGTCCACATCGTAACATCTGAGCCAGCGCACCAAAGAGGAACACACCCTGCCAGCCCTTGAACGTAATGCGTGATGGCGAGTCACGAGGCCCAGCTGGGTCACCGGCGTTGCCTAGGAGGCTTGCCTGCTGGCCCATGTTTTAATCCCTCATTGCCCCCTGTGCTCCCATTTTCTGACGGGCTGACCTCCCTGGGCCTGCTCTTTTCCTCCACCCTCCTCCATCACTTCCAGGACAAGCTTGACCACAACTGACCCTTGGCACCTCGTGGCACCGAACGTGCTGTCTGCCCTGTCTGAAGTCCCTGGACTGCAGGGCAAGGCCTGTCACAACACTGTGGAGCTACCTGTGAAGGCAAGTCTGTCCTCTTCTGCTTTCTTCCTGAGGTGTTTGATTTCAAAGTCCCTTTCCTTCAGCAGTTTATACAGTCGCCCGTTCTCGTCCACGGTTTCCCTGAGCTCGTTTCGAAGGTGTTCGATCTCATCTTCAAGCACCCTACAAAGCAAAAGCAGAATTACTGCTCCTTCAAGGCAAAGGCCCCGGTGGGCAGGGGTCAGGTCTCCGGTGCCCAGGTAAACACACAGACATGCAGATGCAGACACACACACGTGAATGAAGAAAGGTTTGAATGCTGTGTTCATTAGCTGGCTTCAATAGGGAGTTATAAAAGCCCCCACTTAGAATTCATACTTCTTTTAAGCATCCATGGAGCATGCATAAAACATACCACAGGGCTGGGTGTGGTGGCTCACACCTCTAATCCCAGCACTTTGGGAAGCCAAGGCAGAAGTCTGTGACGAGCCTAGGCAACAAAGAGAGACCTTGTCTCTAAAAATGAAAGGAAAAGTTAGCCAGGCGTGGTGGTGTA
Source organism: Callithrix jacchus (assembly GCF_049354715.1). Classification (NCBI taxonomy): domain Eukaryota; kingdom Metazoa; phylum Chordata; class Mammalia; order Primates; family Cebidae; genus Callithrix; species Callithrix jacchus. The sequence goes on from NC_133518.1 coordinate 80,514,627, forward strand.
CACCTGTGATCCCAGTGACTCCAGAAGCTGAGTTGGGAGGACTGCTTTAGCCCAAGAGCTTGAGGTTGCAGTGAGCGATCTTACATTCCAGCCTACGTGACAGTGCAAGACCCTGTCTCTTCAAAAAAAGAGAAAGTATTATAAGCTATAAAGGCAATCTTAGCAAATTCCAAATAATAACATTATACAGACTCTTTTCCCTAATGGCAAGTGACTGTATTAGAATCAATAGTAACAAATAGAAACAAAACAAGGGCCGGGTGCAGAGGCTCAGCCTGTGATCCCAGCACTTTGGGAGGCTGAGGCAGGCAGATCATGAGGTCAAGAGATGGAGACCAACCTGGCCAACATGGTGAAACCCTGTCTCTACTACAAATACAAAAATTAGCTGGGCGTGGTGGCACTCAACTTGGGAAGCTAAGGCAGGAGAACAGCTTGAACTCTGGAGGCGGAGGTTGCAATGAGCTGAGATGGCACCACTGCACTCCAGCCTGGTGACAGAGCAAGACTCCATCAAAAAGGAAAGGAAGGCAGGAAGGAAGAAAGGAGGGAGGGAGGGAGGGAGGGAGGGAGGGAGGGAGGGAGGGACAGAGGAAGGGAGGGAGGGAGGGAAGGAAGGACAGAGGGAGGGAGGGAGGGAGGGAAGGAAGGAGGGAGGGAGGGAGGGAGGAAAGGAAGGAGGGAGGGAGGGAAGGAGGGAAGGGAGGAGGGAGGGAGGGAAGGAAGGAGGGAGGGAGGGAGGGAAGGAAGGAGGGAGAGAGGCAGGGAAGGAAGGAAGGAGGGAGGGAGGGAGGGAAGGAAAGAAGGAGGGAGGGAGGCAGGGAAGGAAGGAGGGAGGGAAGGAAGGAGGGAGGGAGGGAGGGAGGGAAGGAAGGAAGGAAGGAGGGAGGGAGGGAGGGAAGGAGGGAGGGAGGGAAGGAAAGAAGGAGGGAGGGAGGGAACCAACCAACCCAAAACTCATCATATGTTTGAAGCTAGAAAAATACTCGATACTCCTAAATTATTTATGGGTTAAGAAGAAATCATAATACGTATATAAAGAAAGCATTTAGAATGGATTGACTACAGAAGCTGTATTAGAACTTGGCAAATGTAGGTATGATTAAGGCTTGAAGCTTCCTTCTGTCACTTCAGCTGCATTTTACAAGTTTTTCTATCCTGTGGTACACACACACGCAAACACGCACACACAAACACGCATGCGCACACACAAACGCACGCGCGCACACACACAAACACGCACGCGCGTGCTCGCGCACACACGCAAACACGCACACACAAACACGCACGCGCACACACGCAAACACACAGACACAAACACACACGCAAACACGCACGTGCGCACACACAGAAACACGCACGTGTGCGCGCACACACATGCAAACACGCACGCACGCACGCAAACACGCATACACAAACACGCACGCGCACACACGCAAACACACAGACACAAACACACACGCAAACACACGTGCGCACACGCAAACACGCACGTGTGCGCGCACACACATGCAAACACGCACGCACGCACACAAACACGCACGCAAACACGCATACACAAACACGCACGCGCACACACGCACACAGACACAAACACACACGCAAACACGCACGTGCGCACACACAGAAACACGCACGTGTGCGCACACACAAACACGCATGCGCGCGCACACATGCAAACACGCACGCGCGCGCGCGGACACACACACCCCTGAGAGATTTCAAACTTGCATTTACCTCTTCTCAAAGCTGTTTTTCAAGTGTGGCTCCCCAGCATGGAGAAGGCTGAGACCACCTGGGACCTCCAAGGGCTCCTCCTGGCCGTCAGCTCTGCTTTTGGGGCTCAGCTCCTTCTCCCTCTTTTTCTCCATCTGCTTCTGTAGCCGTTTGTGCTGCATCTGCTGCATCGCCTGGAACTGGAGTCGCAAAGTGTCCTGCGAGCTTTCATCTGCTGCCATCCTGCCCTAGGCGCCAGAAAAGAAGCCTGAGCCGCAGCAAACGCCACACCGAGACTCAGCACACAGTGCGCCCTGTCTGCAGCCCCAGCCCTGGAGTTCACTGCTCCGCGCTGCGTGTATGTCCACGCGGAAGCTTGGAAGCCACCCTCCCCTCACATCACTAGAAAGCCGAGGGGGAACTGAGCGGCGTCCCCATTCCCGAACACGCCACGGGACGGCCCATGGCATCAGGACAGTCTGTGTCACTCACACTCAACACTCGACTCGTGCTGGCCCTAAATCAATGGCTCCCAACTCCAGCTGAACACTGAAGTCCCCCAGGAACTCCCAAATAACAATGCCTGGGCCCCTTTCCAGACCAACTAAACCTCAATTTCCAGGAATAGGGCTTGGCCATTTCTTCTTCTTCTTTTTAAATTCAGGTATAGGCCGGGCATGTGTAATGGAACAGAAGGAGTTAATTAAGTTTACAAGTCATGGACAGACTTTATGTTGTCTTCATTTCCTTATCATTGGGAGTATTCCGAGCTCAGAATTTTCCCAATGCAAAAAAAAGGCTCTGAAGAGCCGGACCTGGGAACCTGGCCAGTTCCCTGATCCAATTTTTGGTAAACACCTCGAGGATGTTAGTTACATGATGAAGACATGGACAGTGTCCTGACTTGACCCTTCTTTGTTTTAAAAAGTATAAAAGATTGTTTAGCAGAAGCCGAACTGAGCTTCGATGGTGATTTGGTTTGGACTTGCGAAAACCCGTGCTGCTTTACTGCCGGTGTTGAAGTTTGTGAGCATCTCTAAGTATCCTTGTAAATAAACTCTTTCTCTTTCTTTGTAAATAAACTCTTTTTCTCTATATACCTCGGCTGGTGTTTTTCTTCCCACGAATCTGCCTGAAAAGATTAGAAAATCCAAGCTTGGTACTGAGCAGTGCTCACACAAAAATTGGCGTAGTTGGCAGGATTCGGGGAGAAGGAGTGCATCATGCCTTTCTTTAAAAAAAATGTTAAAATTGTTGTTAGTGAAATTCCTGGTTGGGAAGATCCTGTGTTTGTTTCTGTTGCTCGTAATTGGGCCTCTGGCACTGGCCTAAGTGAAAATTGGGACGGCCGCCTTAGGACGGCTGATCCCGCACAGGTATGTGAAGTTTTGGACCTGGTGTCAGTAGATAAAGGAAAGGAGTTAGCTGCCATTAGTAGACGAGGCTGGATTTTGTTGTCTGCTTATAGGAAACAATACTTAGCTCGCCAAGCCCTTATACAGGAAAAATTGCAGTTAGAAAAAGAATTGGCTGATTTACAAGGCAAATTGTCTATGTTACAATGTCAGAATTTTATCCTCGGTGACCAGGCAAGAATATATCAGGGAGTAGCTGAAAAGGCTGCTGTACGGTGTGCACAGTATAAATATAGAAAACGAAAGTGGAAAGTGAATGCAAAGAAGGTGCATGCTGTCATTGCAACTGCTAAAGCTGATTGGGACCCAGTCAACATGTAAAATTTTTAGGAATATATTGGGATCATGGCTTACGAGCCATTACCCCAAAAGCAAAACAGAGAATATTAGATTTTCCCCCTCCCTCTACCAAAAAGGAGGCACAAAAATATATTGGCTTATTTGGATACTGGAGACATCATATACCCCATTTGAGAATGCTATTACAACCACTTTTTAAAGTAACTAGGAAAAAATACCAATTTGAATGGACTCAAGACCAACAGGACGCTTTCGAGAGAACTAAAGAGGCAATCCAGCAAGCCTTAGATTTATGGCCCCTACAGTCAGGACCTGCTGAATTAATGACTAGTGTGGAAAGTGAACATGCTAATTGGAGTCTTTGGCAAAAGCAGAATGGTAAACGAGTTCCATTAGGATTTTGGTCTCGAAAATTGCCCCAATGTAAAAACCCATATACCCAGTTAGAACAACAATTATTAACTGCTTACTGGGCCTTGTCTGAAACAGAACATTTAACCACCGATAAAGAAGTAATCTTATGCCCTCAAATTCCAATAATGCAGTGGGTACTTTCTGACCCGGTATCACATAAGATTGGACATGCCCAAGAATCCCATGTCATTAAATGGAAATGGTATATACAAAATCGTGCTAAACCAGGCCCCACTGGAGTTTTGCAGCTACATGAAAAAGTTTTTTCCTGCCCAACTGATGAAGGTAATCATGATCAACTCGTTAAACATATTGACAGTAAAGTTTGGGCTAATAAAGGATATGACTCTTTAAGTAAAGAACAACAGAAGCACGCATGGTTTACAGATGGCTCTGCTAAGTACATGGGGGAAAGCGGCACTGGAAAGCTATAGCGTATAATCCCGCTCTGGATTGTACACTAGAAGCTAGTGGAGCAAACGGCAGCAGCCAACTCGCCGAATTACACGCAGTCTGGCTGTGCCTGGAAAAGGAATATGGGGGAGAATGTCATGTGTTCACAGATTCCTGGTCTGTGTAGATGGGATTATTAACCTGGATTGCACAATGGCAGCATGATAATTGGAAGATTCGTGACCGTGATTTATGGGGAAAGGACTTATGGCAAAATATATGGATTGTATTGCAAAGTACTAATGTTTCTGTTTTCCACGTAGACGCTCACGTGCCTACTGACTCTATTGAACGTATTTACAATAAGAAGACTGACCAATTAACTCAAATTAGCTCTAATACTTACCCTGAAGATCATCCCAAGTGCGCAAAATGGGTGCACGAACACACTGGACATGCAGGAGCCAAAGCTATGTACAGGTGGGCGCAACAGAGAGGCATATACCTGCCATTAGATGTATGTAAAACCATCACAACACAGTGTCCAGTTTGTAACCAAGAATGGTTGCAAAATGTCCCCCGTAGCGTCAAAGGAGAATTAGCTCGAGGAAAACAAGCAGCACAAATTTGGCAAATAGATTACATAGGGCCGCTCCCCATTTCTAAAGGGTGCACTTACATATGCACTGTTGTAGATACTTATTCTGGTGTGCTTATTGGATGTCCCTATAAACGGGCCACCCAACAAAATACTCTGAAAACCTTAGATTTTATTATTTTATATTATGGAGTGCCATTACAAATACAAAGTGACAACGGATCTCATTTTAAAGGTAAGTTAATTACTGATTACTGTGCTCAATATAATATAGAATGGATTTATCATATACCACCCACAAGCAGCAGGCCTCATTGAAAAGATGAATGAGTTATTAAAGGAAAAACTACGGAAATTAACAAATCCAATGTATTCAGGATGGAAAACCTTTTTATTACCAGCCTTACAACAACTTAATAATAGACCCCTAACTAGTGGCCAAACCCCGTTGCAACGGATGATATATTCCTCTAATACAGTTGAGATCAGATCCCAAGTAACACATGAGCCTGTAACTATCTCCTGGTGGAGATTCCACCCAGATGCAATACAACCTGGGAATGCTACTAGTACTGCTGCAGGTTATGATTTATTTAACTACTCTGTAACCAAATTAAATAGCAAGACTCAACATGTAATACCCACTGGAATAGGTTTACAGTTACCTTCAGGATATTATGGACAAATAGCTGCTCGATCTAGTCTAGCACAAAAAGGAATGACAATCTTAGGGGGAATAATTCATTCAGATAATTACGGTGAAATCAAAGTGCTTTGTTATAACCTTGGTGAAGAAGATATCATCTTACCTAAAGGCCACCGAATAGCACAACTATTAATAATTCCAGTTTTACAAAACACAGTATGGGAATCACAAAGGTTCCCTCCAAAATCAGCTCATTTAGGATTTGGCAGTACTGATGAAAAGAAACAAATATCAGGTCATGTTTGGGTACAAACATCTCCCCATAAACCATTACAAGCTGGAGAGATAGTAGCACAAGGAAGAAATAACTGTGTATATGTCCTAATTCCCCCCGCTGATACTCCTATATTAGTACCTACTGATCATTTGTTTCATCGTGTATAGATTTGTGTACTCACAGGTATTATCGTTAGCACTCACATCTGGATTGCTTGGCCCATTTCCCCCGGACAAATCGTGTCTCACCAAACTACTTCCAGCAATGGACACATGATTCTACAGTAGGGATGGGTCAACTCCACAAAAGTAAGAAGCCAAGACTCTTACAACTGTTCTGCTAATCAAGTTTGTCACCATACCAATCTTACTATTAGTGGAGATACCAACACTACACTTACCTATTGGATGGGACAGAAACCTGCTCGAGGCATAATTTATAGTAATGATAGTATTACTATTAATGTCACTTCTAAAGTGAATATTTCCTGTTGTCAACAAGATTTAACTACTATGCTATGTCCCTATCATGTGCTGCCAATTCCATACCCTTATTATTATTTGCAACCAGAATTTTGTGGTACCCACATTGACAATAGAAATATAACATATAAAATCAATGATTGTGCTGTAACTACAAAAGGATTAGTATGCACTGATCTACAACAACAGATGGAGCCATGTCTATTGCATTTTTCTGTTAATCACTGTATTTTTACCTTATTACCAGTAAGTGATTACACTGTCCTTTTTGAAGTCCAGCCTCATACATTATGTATTGTATCCAATCAATCTGAAGTATTGTCATATATGCAAGTTGATTTTCCATTTGTTGGATGTATTTATAATATCTCTATTTTTCCCTGGCATAATTCTACTATTTATTTAACCCCAATTATTGACTATGAAAATGTCACTTTCAACCCAATAAGCCTGCCCCAACCAAAGTTGGAAACCTATTTAAATCTAACTACTATATTATATGAAAATAAAGCTTTAAATCAGACATTACAGAAAAGAGATCGACAATTAAGTGAATATAGACTACAAACCACCATAGTAAGTCATAAACTGCAGGACTATTCCCACGCTATAGCAACAGATAGTAATCATCACTGGTGGGATTGGTTATTCACACACTCATCAGTGACATATAGATTCGTCCCACTATTCATGATAGTATTCATTTTAATAGTTATTAGTATATGTAGTTGTTGCTGTTCTTTGTACTTATATCAACGCATTAAGAATTTATATGATGCATTTACTTACAACTATTATGTGTATAATAAGTCTGCCCATGCCTAGGGCTGAATTGTAATGGAACAGAAGGAGTTAATTAAGTTTACAAGTCATGGACAGACTTTATGTTGTCTTCAATTCCTTATCATTGGGAGTATTCCGAGCTCAGAATTTTCCCAATGCAAAAATAAGGCTCTGAAGAGCCGGACCTGGGAACCTGGCCAGTTCCCTGATCCAATTTTTGGTAAACACCTCAAGGATGTTAGTTACATGATGAAGACATGGACAGTGTCCTGACTTGACCCTTCTTTGTTTTAAAAAGTATAAAAGATTGTTTAGCAGAAGCCGAACTGAGCTTCGATGGTGATTTGGTTTGGACTTGCGAAAACCCGTGCTGCTTTACTGCCGGTGTTGAAGTTTGTGAGCGTCTCTAGGTATCCTTGTAAATAAACTCTTTCTCTTTCTTTGTAAATAAACTCTTTTTCTCTATATACCTCGGCTGGTGTTTTTCTTCCCACGAATCTGCCTGAAAAGATTAGAAAATCCAAGCTTGGTACTGAGCAGTGCTCACACAGCATGGTGGCTCACGCCTGTAATCCCAGCACTTTGGGAGGCCGAGGCGGGTGGATCACGAGGTCAAGAGATCGAGACCATCCTGGTCAACATGGTGAAACCCCGTCTCTACTAAAAATACAAAAAAATTAGCTGGGCATGGTGGCGCATGCCTGTAATCCCAGCCACTTGGGAGGCTGACGCAGGAGAATTGCCTGAACCCAGGAGACAGAGGTTGCAGTGAGCCGAGATCGTGCCATTGCACTCCAACCTGGGTAACAAGAGGGAAACTCTGTCTCAAAAAAAAAAAAAAAAAAAAAATTCAGGTATAATTCACATATAGTAAAGTACACAAATTCTGACCATGTGGCTCAATCATTCTTTCCACAGACATACACCTCTGTGGTACACGTAGATCAAGGTATAGGGCATTTCTAGTCCCTGAGCAGGCTACTCTGCGCCTCCTCCAGTGAATCCTCCCCCAGGGTAACTACTATTCTGACCGCTACCATTGAAGATGAGTTTTGTCTGGTTTCTTTTTAGTCAATCTATCAAACAATAATTTATGTACAGTAAGATACACCAGGCCAGGTGCAGTGGCTCATGCCTATAATCACAGCACTCTGGGAGGCCAAGGCGAACGGACTGCTTGAGCCCAGGAGTTTGAGGCCAGCCTGGGGAACGTGGTGAAACCGATCTCTACAAAAAACTGGCAGTGGTGGTGCAAATCTGTAGTCCCAGCTACGCAGCGGGCTGAGGTGGCAAGATCACTTGAGCCCAGAAGGCGGAGGCTGCAGCGAGCCACGATTGTGCCACTGCATTCCAGTGTGAGTAACAGTGGAATGCAGTAACAAAAAAACAGAAAAGCAAAAAACACCAATTTCATGTGTACAAATGAGTTTTGACAAATATGTTCACCTGTGTCAACCACCTCCGCCGTCATAAAAGAACATTTTCATCACGCCAGAATCCTCCTGTGTGCCCGTTTGCAGTCCATTTCCCTGCCAGTCCCAACCCCAGGCAAACTCAGGTCTGCTTTCGTTCACTACAGTTTTGCCTTTTCTGGAATTTCCTATGACTAGAATCATACAGTAGTTAGGCTTTTGTGTCTGGCTTTTTTACTCAGTATGATCTTTTTGAGATTCATTATAAGCTCATTCCTTTTTATTACTAATATACATTGTTTAGATAAACAACAATTTGATTATACATTCACCTGCTGTTGGACATTGGAACTGTTTCCAGTTTTGGCTATTACGAAAAAAGCTGTTGCCGGGCACAGTGGCTCACGCCTATAATCCCAGCACTTTGGGGGGCCGAGGTGGGCAGATCACCTGGGGTCAGGAGTTCGAGACCAACATGGAGAAACCTCGTCTCTACCAAAAATACAAAATCAGCCAGGCGTCTCACTCTGTCACCCAGGCGAGAGTGCACTGGCATGATCTCGGCTCACTGCAACCTCCACCTCCCTGGTTCAAGCAATTCCCCTGCCTCAGCCTCCCCAGTAGCTGGGACTACAGGTGCCTGCCACCGCACCTGTCTAATTTTTTTGTATTTTTAGTAGAGTTGGAGTTTCACCATGTTGGCCATGCTGGTCTCAAACTCCTGACCTCATGCAATCCGCCTGTCTCAGCCTCCCAAAGTGCTGGGATTACAGGCATGAGCCACTGTGCCTGGCTATGAATATATGTTTTTATTTCTCTTGGGTATATACCTAGAAGCAAAAATTCTGGCTTATATGGTAAATTTATGTTTTACTTCAAAAGAAACTGCTAAACTGTTGGCCAGAGTGGCTGCAGCGTGTCACCTTCCCCAGCAATGTCTGGGGTCCCAGGTGTCCCACCCTTGTCTGTATTTACTCTGGTCAGCCTAAGTTTTAGTCTTCCCATTGGTTATGTAAAATGGTATCTCGGCTGGGGGTGGGGGCTCATGCCTATAATACCAGCTACTCAAGAGGGTGAGGCAGGAGAATGGCTTGAACCTGTAAGGCAGAGGTTGTAGTGAGCCAAGACTGCACCATTGTACTCAGCTGGGCAGCAGAGCAAGACTGTCTCAAAAAAAATAAATAAATAGATAGATAAATACATAAATCAGTTCAGATAAAATAAAAATAAAATGCTATCTCAATATGGTTTTAACTTGCATCTCTGCTGACTAGTTACCTTTCTGTTTTTTTTTATTTTTATTTTTGAGACGGAGCCTTGCTCTGTCACCCAGGCTGGAGTGCAGTGGCACGACCTCGGCTCACTGCAACCTCCACCTCCTGAGTTCAAGCAATTCTCCTGCCTCAGCCTCCCGAGTAGCTGGGACTACAGGCGCATGCCACCACACCTGGCTAATCTTTTTTTTTTTTTGGTAGAGATGGGGTTTCACTGTGTTAGCCAGGATGGCCTCGATCTCCTGACCTTGTGATCCACCTGCCTCAGCTGACCATGTGTCCATCTTGTTTTGTGACAGGACTACTTGCATTTTTTTGCCCATTTTTAAAGTGTATTGTCTGTCTTATAACTGGGTAGTCAGTTTCTTATACATTCTTGATGTTTTGTCTGTTTGAACTTCACATAAACGAAATAACAGGGCACAGACACTGGAATTATTAAACGTTCCCCTCATGATTTTAAAGTGTAGCCAGTGGTGACGCCGCTGCCTTAAACCAACCTCAAGCCACACCATCTACCTACCATGCAATTAACCATAAATCTTGTGTATTCTCCATAAACGTCCTAAAATCTGCCCCCATGTCCCCATTCCCACTGACATCAGACTCATAGCCACGAAGGGGCATCTGCACTTGCTGTTACCTCTGCCAGGAGTGTCCTCTCCCCAGACATTCACCTTACCGACTTCCTCTCAAATGTCACCTTATCACAGAGGTCTCCCCACATCCTACTGTAAAAAGCATCCCGCCCCCACTCCCCCCGCCTTTGCCCCGTGGAAAGCGCCCGCCCCCACTCCCCACGCCTTTGCCCTGTGGAAAGCGCCCGCCCCCACTCCCCATGCCTTTGCCCCGTGGAAAGCGCCCGCCCCCACTCCCCATGCCTTTGCCCCGTGTCATCTTCCTCCTCCATGGCACTTAGGTCACCTGGCACGTCGTATTCTGATCTGTTTACTTGTCCCCCTCTCTCCCTCCGCACCAGCTTCACGGTGGCAGACACTGTGTGCTGTTCCCTGCTGTATCCTCGCGCCTATAGCAGGGCCTGGGATGCTGCAGGCCTGGGATGAACACTTGGTGGAGAATGACTACCAGTTGCTTCCTCTAAAGCACAGCTCTGAGCCTGACAGGCTCTGGCGCAAAAAGCTCCGGCAGATGCCCCTCAGCCACAGAGCCAAGTCCAACAGCACAAGCGCTCTGGATCCGGCCTCGGTGTCTTCCGGCCTGTTTGCCCTTTCCTGACGCTGGTTCAAGCCGCTTGTGTGGACTTGCTCCTCTGTTCCTACACCTCCTTCTCCTCCAAGGCTTCCATCTTGCTGGTCCTCCCACACCAGCATGAATACCATGGTCCTTGTCTGACCCTCTGGGAGGAATACTCTCCCTGCCCTGACAGCCTCCACTGCTGAACCTGTCCCTTCTCGATATGCGTATCTCCATCTCCACAGCGCTGGTCCCAGAGCCTGTACTCAGTTACTCTTGAACTCGCTTCAGTGCCAAATTCCCAGGACGCAATCTAAAAATGCTGAGAACCAGGCCCCACCCTGAGAGAATCTGATTTAAATCAGTCTGGAGTGGAGACCCAGGTGGTTTTAATGTGCTGTGGGCTGAGCCCAGGGTCTGGCAAAGGTCAAGCACAAGCAGGAGCTGGTGTTTTGTTGAAATTCTTCACCAGGCAGCCCCGCACAGTAAGAGGAACGGGAAAGAATTAACAGGAAGGAAAACCTGTACTGTCCACACCTGGACATTCCAAAAAACAGCTTTGGCCTTTGACCCGCTCCTGAGAGACTCTCTGAGCACTGCGAGCACACTTGCTGATGAGAGTAGTTTTTTTTGTTTTTTTTTTGAGACAGAGTTTCGCTCTTGTTACCCAGGCTGGAGTGCAATGGCGCGATCTCGGCTCACCACAACCTCCGCCTCCTGGGTTCAGGCAATTCTCCCGCCTCAGCCTCCTGAGTAGCTGGGATTACAGGCACGTGCCACCATGCCCAGCTAATTTTTTTGTATTTTTAGTAGAGACGGGGTTTCGTCATGTTGACCAGGATGGTCTCGATCTCTTGACCTCGTGATCCACCTGCCTCGGCCTCCCACAGTGCTGAGATTACAGGCTTGAGCCACCTCACCTGGCTGAGAGTGTTTTTCTTCACCTGGGAGCCTTGGGCCATTCCCGTCTATGCTAATTAATGATGTGATTCATTGCTGGATGTGGGGTAGGCTGGAGGGGACTGGAGATTGAGTGACTGAGGTCAACTGTACCTGCATGACCGTCTCCTAATAAAAACCCTGGACACCAAGACTCAGGGGAGCTTCCCTGGCTGGCAATACTCCACGTAAGTTGCCCGGAATGGTTTCCAGGAGAAGTAAGCGCTGTCAACAGGACTCCGCTGGGAAAGGACTGGAGGCTTGCACCTGTGTCTCCCGGACTCTGCCCTGTGTGCCTCTTTGCTGATTTTGACCTGTATTCTTTCATTGTGATAAATAATACACGTGAGTATAATGGCTGACCTGAAGGCCAAATCCTCTGTTAAAAGGTAAATGTTAGGCCAGGCATGATGGCCCCCACCTATAATCCCAGGACTTTGGAAGGCCAAGGTGGGAGCATAGCTTGAGCCCAGGAGGTTGAGGCTACAGTGAGCTGTGATCCAGCTACTGCACTCCAGCCTGGGTAACAGTGAGACCCTGTCTCCAAAATAAAAACAGACAAACTTTAAACAAACCAAATTTAACGGAATTTAATTGAGCAAAGAACGATTCACAGATTCAGAGTGACGCCAGGGCTGCCACCTGGCCAGGTAAAATGTACGGACAGAGCAAAGTAAGTGGTGGACAGAAAGCACAAGTGGGCTGATTGCAGCTGGCTGTCTGCCCTTCCCGGACACAATCTGAGCAGCTGGCTGCCTGTGATGGCCGAAACTCTGTGACTGGTACAAGAGTAGGTTACAGTCTGTTTAAATATCTAGTTAGGTGACAGTTCACTACGTACAGAGAAACCTTTAGGCTGAGCTTAGAATACGTAAGAAGGCAGCTTTAGGCTAGTCTAACACATCCCATGGGCATGTTGTTTGGCTCTCACAGAACACTATGTTACGATCTGAATTTGTTGCCGACATTCAAAGAAGTGTAACTTCAATACCAGATTTCCAGTGTTGACAAAAGAGTCAGACTCTGTAACATATTTGAAGAGATGTAGTCTTTTTAGACAGAGTCTCGCTCTGTCACCCAGGCTGGAGTGCAGTGGCACAATCTTGGCTCACTGCAACCTCTGCCTCCTGGGCTCAATCAATTCTCCTGCCTCAGCCTTCTGAGTAGCTAGGACTTACAAGCATGTGCCACTATGCCTGGCTAATTTTTTTTTTTTTTTTTTTTTTTTTGTAGAGACAGGGTTTAACCATGTTTGCCAGCTGAGCAGCTGGCTGCCTGTGATTGGCTGAAACGCTGTGACTGGTACAAGAGTAGGTTATAGACTGTTTAAATATCTAGTTTGGTTACATCTGGTCTCGAACTCCTGACCTCAAAGTGATCCACCCACCTCAGCCTCCCAAAGTGCTGAGCCACTGCGCCCAGCCTGAGATTCATTCTAAGCCAAATATGAATGATCATGGCCTGTGACTCAGCCCTCAAGAGATCCTGAGACCACGTGCACAAGGTGGTAGGGGCACAGCTTGGTTTTACACATTTCAGGCAGACCTAAGGCATCAATCAAATACATTGAAGATATCTACTGGTTTGGTCAGAAAGGCAGAGCAATTCCAAGGTCAGGAGGGAGGAGCTTCCAGGCCACAGTAGATTTAATTCTTCTGATTGGCAGTTGGTTGAAAGAGTTACTGTAACTAGAAAGGAACATCTGGGTTAGGAGAAGAGAGACCAGAGTTTTACTGTGTGAACTCCAGAAGGCAGGAGGGCACAATGAAGCGCGTCCAAGCCCTGCGTCCCGTCAAGGCCTGAACCAGCCCTTCAGGTTAACTTGGGAGTGCTCTGGCTGAGAAGGAAGTCCACTCCGATGGTTGGGGGCCTTTGAATGTCATGTGTGGTTTCCACCAGCTTCTTTTTAGAGTTTACAGATCTGGCAACGCTGGGCCCAGAATCCCACATGGACGGCAGCTGCTATGCAGAGATTTCCTCTGGGGCACAATATGTTCTTTCCCTTAAACAAGTGTCCCTGCCACTTCCAGATGCTGCAGCCAGAGCATCAGCTGCCCATTATCAATGCACATAAATGTTGTTCTTTCTCTTGCACCTGCTGGATTCACTTTTATTTCCCATCAGCCACAGCACGTTTTGGGTTTGTGGCTCCCGCTGAGGATTAAGCCCGGGCAGCACCTCACAGGCTGGCTTCGGCCACTCTCCTCCCTGGGAGGCCTTCCTCCCAGGCCTCCCCATCCCAGCCCTTTACCTTCCCACTAACACCCAGTTAGCTTCTAGGATTCCCCTCAGGGGACTGTGTGGACTCCCAGAATCCTTACGGCCCCCCTTAATCACTAAACTTAACCTCAGTTTATTATAATTATCTAACATTTTATAAGGGAGACCTGTGGGGATTGCTCCTGTGTGAGGCCCGTAGGAAACGGGCCTCGCCATACGGTGAGCTTGAGCCCGGACACAGATCCCCGGTTGGGGGAGTCAAGCTGAGGGAAAGCAGGAACCAAGAGAGGGACTATGTTATTCTAAATAATTAACAGACATTACTTTATGGATATGAGGACTTGGGAGGCATTGTGTCTACTTTCGGCTTGTTATGGTTTATTGCTTGATTGTGTTCATTTTGGACCTGTGTTACTTACTTACGGTAACTTACAGGGCGTAACTGTAACTTACTTACCATGGCTTACAGGGCGTGACTGTAACTTACAGGGCGTGACTGTAACTTACGGTAACTTACAGGGCGTAACTGTAACTTACTTACCATGGCTTACAGGGCGTGACTGTAATCTACTTACCTTGACCTACTGGGCGTAACCTACTTACTGGAAGTAACCTACTTGCTGGGCGTAGCCTACTTACTGAGCTTAACTTACTTACTGGGTGTAACTTGCTTACTGTAACTTAAGTACGTTAATCTGGTGTAAACAACTTTAACTTCAGAAAAGTATATAATGAAACACATTGCAAAAATAAAATTGCTGCATGAGCATAGCGCATGTAGCCCTCCAGACCTCGCCTTTTCTATCTCCTTTTTTCCGGCGCGCGCTCTCTTCCAGGTTTGGGACCCTCTCGCTGGACGAGATTCCCGGGCTCGCGTTCAGTTCACAACAATTTTATTTACATTACTTCCCTTTACAAAGAGACCTCTTAAAAGCAGGGGTCCTAATAATATCTTATTCATTTGCTAATTCTCAGCATCTTGCCCAGAACAGGCCTTCAACTAAGGTTCGGAGAACTGTCACTGAATGAACGAACACAGTAACGTGTGAAGAACAGATGCAGAGAATGTGATGGGTGTGGGGAACTATGATGGATTCAGAATGGCCAGAGGGCAGGGCAGATTTGGGGAGGCACCAGAAGGAGCGTCTGATCTGCCCAGCGAAGCAGGGCAGATTTGGGGAGGCACCAGAAGGAGCATCTGATCTGCCCAGCCAAGGAGCCTGGACTTTATCCTGAGGCATTGGGGATGTTCTGAGGGTGCACATAGGATCACCCCTGCCTTCCACAGAGCTGGAGGCAAAGGGCCTAGCAAGGAGGGGTCTCTGGGAAGGCATGCGGGCCTAAATCAAAACTGCTCCTGTAGAGATGGAGAAGGGGGAACACGAATTGCTGCCAAATGGAAGGGACTGAAGGCAGGTATGCAGAGAAGGAGAGGGGAGGAACCTGGGCTGTGTTGAGTTTGAGTGATTGGGGAGAGAGCAGGCCCTGACAGAGGACCAGTTTTCCACGCTGCAGACAAGGTGGTGGACTCTGAGATGCTGGGTGGGCAGCTGGCTGGCTGAGTTGCTGGGTGGGTCTGGGACTCAGAAGGGAAGTCTGAGCTGGAGCCTCAGGTGGTATAGACCTGGAGTGTGGACAAAGCAGGATGAAGACAAGGTGCAGAGTGAGGAGGGGGAGAGAGGGAAGGAGGAGGAGGAGGCAGAGGAGGCAGCTGGAGCATGTAACAGCCTGACAGGTTCATCTTGCCTGCTGTCCAGAAAACCAACACGCTGAAAACAGCAGGTGTTGCAGAAAAGAAAGAATTCAACTGGCCAGTCAAGTGAATGGAGGGAACGTAATTCCCAAATCTCCCTCTGACTGCAGTGAGCCATGATTGCACCACTGCAACACCCAGCCTGGGTGACAGTGTGATCCTGTCTCAAAAAAAAAAAAATCCTGCACCTCCAAGAATATTAGCAAATTGAATCCAACGATGTATTTGAATAATTAAACCACATGACCAAATAGGAGTTAAGTAGGCAAGGCTGGTTTAACATCAGAAAATCAGTTAATGTAACCTCTCACCTCAACAGGCTAACGAAAAGTCACACGATTCACACAATCATATTCATAGACACAGAAAAAGCATTTGACCAAATCCAATGCTTGTTCATGATAAAAAACTCTAACTAGGAATAGAGGAGACTTCTTCAAGTTGATAAAGAACGTCTACAAAAAACATATCACTACCATCATACTTGGCAGTGAGAAACTACACGCTTTCCCCCTAAGACTACGGACGTGACAAGATGTCCCTTCTCTCCACTCTCACTTAACATCATACTAGAAGTTCTACCTGACGGAATAAGACAAGAAAAGGAAATAAAATGTATGTATATATATATATTGGAAAGGAAGAAATAAAATCGCCTTGGTTGCAGATGACTGATTGTCTATGTAGAAAATCTCAAAGAATCTATTAAAAAAAAAAAAAAAAACTCCTGGAACTAATAAGTCATTGTAGCCAGGTTGCCATAAGTAAGGTTAATATACAGAAGTCAAATGCTTTGCCACATACTAGCAATAAGCAATGGAAAACTGAAGTTAAGAATGTGAGACCATATATATTAACGCAAAAATGGAGAAACATGGGTATAAATCTTTTTTCTGTTTTTGAGACGGAGTTTCGCTCTTGTTACCCAGGCTGGAGTGCAATGGCGCGATCTCGGCTCACCGCAACCTCTGCCTCCTGGGTTCAGGCAATTCTCCGGCCTCAGCCTCCTGAGTAGCTGCGACTACAGGCGCGCACCACCATGCCCAGCTAATTTTTTGTATTTTTAGTAGAGACAGGGTTTCACCAAGTTGACCAGGATGGTCTCGATCTCCCGACCTCGTGATCCGCCCGCCTTGGCCTCCCAAAGTGCTGGGATTATACCTAATATGTGTAAGATCTATATTAGGAGAAATATAAACCTCTGATAAAATCAAGAACTAAACAAATTATCTCACGTTATCTCATGAACATGAATAGGAAGAATCAATATTGTTAGGATGTCAGTTCTTCCCAACTTGATCTACAGAGTGAATGCAATCACAATACAGAAATCCCAGCACCAGGATGGCGGTCGTGGAAGCTGGAATCCACTAAGGAGTGTGTAACGACTCACCTGCCGGGGAAAAGAAAAAAAAGAAATCCCAGCAAATTACCGTATGGATATTGACAAAATGATTCTAAAGTTTATGTGGAGAGGCAGAAGATCCAGAATATCCAACACAATATTAAAGAAGAACAAAGGTGGAAAACTGACACTACCTGACCTTAAGACTTACTATAAAATGACAGTAATTACGACAGTGCGGTGTTGGTGAAGAAACAGACCAATGAATCAATGAAACCAAATGAAGAGCCCAGAGAGAGAGCCATAGAAAGAGAGTCAACTGATCGTCGACAAAGAAAGAAAGGCAGTGGTGCTGGAACAACGGATATTCACATGTGAAAAAGTGAATCTAGACGCAGACCTTATACCTGTCACAAATATTAACTCAAAATGGATTATATACCTAAATGTAACGCAGGAGAAAATCTAGCTGACCTTGGGCTTGGCTATGAGTTTTCATATATAATACCAAAAGCATGCATGATACATGAAAGAAAAACAAATTGGTAAATTCAACCTCATTAAAATTATAAACTTCTACTCTGTGAAAGATACTGTTAAGAAAATGAAAAGAGGCTGGGAGCGGTGGCTCATGCCTGTAATCCCGGCACTTTGGGAGGCTGAGGTGGGTAGGTCACCTGAGGTCAGGAGTTCAAGACCAGCCTGGCCAACATGGCAAAACCCCTTCTCTACTAATACAAAAATTGGCTGGGCATGGTGGCGGGCACCTGTAATCCCCAATACTCAGGAGGCTGAGGCAGGAGAATAGCTTGAACCCGGAAGGGTGTGGTGAGCTGAGATCGCGCCATTGCGCTCTAGCCTGGATGACAAGAGTGAAACTTCGTCGTCCAGAGGGCAAAAGACCTGAACAAACTCCTCAACAAAAAAGAAATATGGACGGTAAAGAGACATATGAAAAGATGTTCAGCATCATATGCCACTAGGAAACTGCGAATCAAAACAAAAATGAGATGTCGTTACACACCTATCAGAACGGCTAGAATCCAAAACATTGACAACATCAAATCACGGCAAGAATGTGAAGCAACAGGCATTCCTATTTATTACTGGTGGGAACGCAAGAGGGAAAAGCTGCTTTGTGTGGGCTTTTTTGGGTCATCTTTTCAAAGCTAAACAGTCTTGCCATATTACCCAGTTATCATATTTACCCAAATGAGCTGAGCAATATGTCCACACAAAAACCTGCCAGGAAATGTTCATAGTTTTACTCATAATTATAAAAAATCAGAAAAAAAAACCGATGTACTTCAGCAGGTGAGGAGATAACCTGGTACACTCATACCAGGGAATATTATTCAGTGATGAAATGAGCTATCAAGCCACGAAAAGACACGAAAGTAACCTAAACGTGTGTTGCTAAGTGAGGAAGCCAGTCTGAAAAGTCTACAAACGATATAATTGCAAACTGTATAATCCGGAAAAGGCGAAATTATAGAGAAGTAAAAGATATCGGTGGTTGTGAATCCCTTCTTTTTTTTTTTGAGACGGAGTTTCGCTCTTGTTACCCAGGCTGGAGTGCAATGGCGCGATCTCGGCTCACCGCAACCTCCGCCTCCTGGGTTCAGGCAATTCTCCTGCCTCAGCCTCCTGAGTAGCTGGGATTACAGGCACGCGCCACCATGCCCAGTTAATTTTCTGTATTTTTAGTAGAGACAGGGTTTCACCATGTTGACCAGGATGGTCTCGATCTGTTGACCTCGTGATCCACCCGCCTCGGCCTCCCAAAGTGCTGGGATTACAGGCTTGAGCCACCGTGCCCGGCCCGTGAATCCCTTCTAAACGAAAAATGTCAGTGGTTTCCAGGGACTGGCAGGGAGGAGGAATGAACAGTAAAGCCTTGGGGGTTTTTAGGGAAGTGAAAGTGTTCCATGTACTTTAATGGTGGATACATAGCATTACACATTTAGCAAAACTTGTAAACCTGTAGAACCTAAAGCAATGAACGCTGGCCAGGTGTGGTGACTCAGCTCTAATGTCAACACTCGAGGAAGCCAGGGTGGGAGGACCACTTGAGGCCAGGAGCTTGAGATCAGCCTGGTAGCATAGCAAGACAATATCTCTACCAAAATTTTTTTTAAATTAGCCAGGCATGGTAGCATGTGTCTGTGTTCCCAGCTACTCAGGAGTCTGAGGTGGGAGGACTGCTTGAGTCCAGGGGTTCCAGGCTGCAGTGAGCCATGATCATGCCACTGAACTCCAGCCTGGGTGACCAAGTGAGACTCTGTCTCAAAACAACAACAAATGAACCTGAATGTAAACTATAAACTTTAGTAAAAACATGTCAATATAGTTGTACCAATGGTAACAAATGTACCACTCCAATGCAACGTAGAAGATGTTAACAACAGAGAAAACGGGAATATGGAAGGTTTTCTGAACTGTTTTCTGTTCAATGCTTCCATAAATCTGCTTTAAGTCTATTCATTTTCTTTTAAAAGTAAAGGCTAGGCCGGGAACGATAGCTCATGCCTGTAATCGCAGGACTTTGGGAGGCCTAGGTGGGCGGATCACCTGAGGTCAGGAGTTCGAGACGAGCCTGGCCATGTCTACTAAAAATACAAAAATTAGCCAGGGGTGGTGGCAGGTGCCTGTAATCCTAGCTACTCGAGGGCCGGAGGCAGGAGAATCGCTTGAACCCGGGAGGCAGAGGTTGCAGTGAGCTGAGATCGCACCACTGCACTCCAGCCTGGGCGATAGAGTGAGACTCCGTCTAAAAAAAGAAAAAAGTAAAGGCTAGAGCTGCATGGAAAGAACTCTTGGCCCAGGCAGGACTTAGAGCCAGGGAGGACAGGGAGTGGGAAGCGTGGCAGCCACACTCAGGAGTCCTGGGAGGAAGCAAGATCCCAAGGGCTGTTGAGTACACAGGTGACAGGGCCCAGTGAGGAAAGACTGAGGCCCCTTGCCCCATGGGTCTGCCTCTTTGTTTCATTGCTTTTCTCTTTCTCTCTCCTTCTCTTTCTGCTTTTACTGTGTTCTTTTCGAGTATTCTCAACAACAGGCTGGGGGCCTGGAGGTGTGGCGGAGACGCCCGCGGACGCCTAGTTTGGCGCCCTGAAGCCTGCTAGCATCTACGGAGGGAAGGTTTGGGATGGGGCCGCGGTGAGGATCTGGTTCCCGGGCTGGAGTCTGAGCTTGGAGGGGAACTCCCTCTGGCGAGTCCTCAGTCCTGTGGGGGCCAGAGGCAGCGCGCTCGGGCCGGGGTGTGCGCTCAGGATCGGGCCCGCGCTCCTGGCAGCTCGGGCTCTCCCGGCTCCGGCCCGGCCCTTCCGCCCTCCCTGGCACTTACCGCGGTCTCTCTCCACCTCTCCCTGCAGCGGCTAGGCAACTTCTTCCGGACGCCGGCACGCGCTGCCCTGGCAACCGTCACCAGGGAAACCAGCGTCGTCCCTCGCGCGTCCTCAGCGCGTCTTACGTCAACGCGTCCCTACGGGGGCCGAGGGGCGCCAAGAGTTCTGAAAGTGACGGAGGCGTTGACGGCGCGCGGGGCTGGGTCCCAGTGAGCAGCATCCCCAGTGCGCTGGAGATTTTTTAAAAGTTTTGTGGACCAAACGTTCTGCACAGAGACGTGCATTCCGCTCTCCTGCTGGGGAGTTACAAAGCGAACGATCCCACCATGAAATTGATAGTAGCTATTCAGATATATCTAAAATGTCAAACGATGTGGAGGAAGGCCGTGCTACGATGGTGAGTGAAGGAAGCAGGACGCAGTACAGCGAAGTAAATCAATTAAGTTGTGTTTATTTCAAACAAGGCACTAAAACAAGACCGAAATAGAAACCTTATAAGTGGTTCTGGGCCGGGCGCGGTGGCTCACGCCTGTAATCCCAGCACTTTGGGAGGCCGAGGCGGGTGGATCACGAGGTCAAGAGATCGAGACCATCCTGCTCAACATGGTGAAACCCCGTCTCTACTAAAAATACAAAAAATTAGCTGGGCATGGTGGCGCGTGCCTGTAATCCCAGCTACTCAGGAGGCTGAGGCGGGAGAATTGCCTGAACCCAGGAGGCGGAGGTTGCAGTGAGCCGAGATCGCGCCATTGCACTCCAGCCTGGGTAACAAGAGCGAAACTCCGTCTCAAAAAAAAAGTAAGAACATGCTGTGAGAAAGTTTAGGACGCAGGAGAATTTCAGAACACACGAATTGGAATGAGCATTAGAAAGTCTGGGAATGGAGGCCACATTTGCTTCAGCAATTCAAGGGTTATTTTTGACGAGGATATCATTCATGCAGTAACCGATGTTTTCAAAACCAGGGATGATTTTCCTCTAGGTTTGTTACTTTTCCACTGTCGTCACTAAGGCTCTCATGCCATTTTTTTTTCTGCCCAAAATTCTCTTGAGAATTTTCTTTAGTTTATAAGCTTGACATTTTATTATCCAAGAAGCTGGATAATCCAATCTGGGTCACCGGCATTTCCTCATGTAGGGTATACAGATGTTTGTTAATTCCAGCCCACTTATTTCTCTAGCCAGAAGTATCTGCAGGATACTGCTCTTTGTATTGTTTGCTTTTTAATTTGAAATTGTATTGAGATTATTATAGAATCACATGCAGTTGTAAGAAATAATAGAGATCCCCTGTATACTCTTCCAGTTCCCCACAAAGATAACATTTAGCAGAACTTAAGTATAATGTCATAACCAGGATATTGACATCGATACAACCTACTCCTCTTTAGATTTCTCCAATTTAACTGTCCTTTTCTTTTGATTTATCATGTGTTGGTTTGTGTACCCGCAACCATCAAGATACCAAATACTGGCCAGGCACAGTGGCTCATGCACACCTATAATGCCAGCATTTTGGGATGTCGAGGTGGGCAGATCACTTAAGGCCAGGAGTTCAAGACCAGCCGGGCCAAGATAGCGAAACCCTGTCTCTAGTAAAAATAATAAAAATTAGCCAGGCATGGTGGTGGACACCTGTAATCCCTGTTACTCGGGAGGCTGAGGCATAAGAATCACTTGACCTCAGGAGGTTGAGGCTATAGTGAGCTGAGATTGTACCACTGCACTCCAGCCTGAGGGACAGAGTGAGACTCTGTCTCAAAAAAAAAAAAAAAAAAAAAAAAAAACCAAATACTGTCACAAGGATCTCTCTGCTGTCCTTTTATAACTATGTATGCCTCCCTCCTTCCTCCTGCCCTAACCCTAACCCTTTATAACCACGTTGGTCCTCCATTTCTAAACTTTTGTCATTTCAAAAATGTTATACAAATGAAATAATGCAGCATGTAGACTTTTTAGGATGAATTTTAAAAACTCAGAATAGTTCCTGGGAGATTCATCCAAGTTGTGTATCAATTATCCATTCCTTTTTATTGCTGAGCCGTTCTAGTATGAATGTACAGTTTGTTTAGCCACTTACCCACTGGAGGACATCTGGGTTGTTTCCAGTTAGCAGCAATGATGATTCAGCTGTTATGTGCATGTATAGGTTTTTGTGTGAGCATATGTTTTCATTCCTATGGAGGAGTGCAGTTGCTGTGTAGTATGGTAATTGCATATCTAGTTTTAGAAGAAATTGCCAAAGCTGTTTTCCAGACGATTCCACTTTACATTCTTACCAGAAATGTTTGAGTGATCCAATTTCTCCACCACCTTGCCAGCATTGGTGTTGTCACTATTTTTTTGTTATTTTAATAGGTGTATAGTGATACCTCATTGTGGTTCTCATGTACATGAGGAATACTGAACATCTTTTTCATGTGCTTACTTGCCATCTGTATATTTTCTTGGGAGAAGTGTCTGTTCGTCTCTTTTGCTCAATTTCTAACTGTCGGGTTTTGAGAATTCTTTATATATTCTATATACTAGTCCTTTGTTGGATACGTGGTTTGCAAACACTTTCTCTGAATCTGTAGTTGGTCTTTTAATCCTCTTCACTTGGGCTTTCACAGAACAAAAGCCTTTTTGACAAGGTCCAATTTATCAATTCCTTCTTCTATGGATTGTGCTTTTGATGTGAAGTCTAAGAATTCTTTGCCTAGCCCTGGGTCCTAAAGATTTCCCACCATTTTTATAAAAGTGTTAGTGTTTTATGCCCATGATTTATTTTGATGTCATTTTTATATAAGGTGTGAAGTTTAGGTCAAGGTTCTTTTTTGCTTTTTCACCTATGATGTCCCGTTGGCCCAGCACCATTTGTTGGAAGGCTATGCTTCCTCCATTGAATTGCTTTTGCACTTTTGTCAAAAATCAGATGAGCTAACTCAGCAACAAAACCCGATTCAAAAATGGGCAAAGGAATTCAACGGACATTAATCCAAAGAAGATACACACACAACAGATAAGCACATGACAGCAGGCCCAACAGCACTAACCATTAGAGAAATGCAAACCAAAACCACAGTGAGATACCACTTCACACTCATTAAGATGGATATTATCCAAAAAATGGAAAACAGCAAGTGTTTGCCAGGATGTGAAGCATTTGGAACCCTTATGCATGGCTGGTGGGAATGTAAAATGGTATATCCACTGTATAAAACAGTTTGGCGGTTCCTCAAGTTAAACAGTGAATTGCCATATGACTTACAGTTCCACTTCTAAGCATATGCCCAAAAGATTTGAAAGAAGGGAGCCGGACGCAGTGGCTCACACCTGTAATCCCAACATTCTGGGAGGCCAAGGTGGGTGGATCACCTGAGATCAGGAGTTCCAAACCAGCCTGACCAATGTGGCAAAACCCCACCTCTACTGAAAAAATACAAAAATTAGCCAGGCGTGGTGGCAGGTGCCTATAATCCCAGCTACTCCGAAGGCTGAGGTAAGAGAATCGCTTGAACCCGGGAGGCAGAGGTTGCAATGAGCCCAGATCCCACCCTGCACTCCAGCCTGGGCGACAGAGACTCCCATCTTAAAAAAAAGAGGGGGTTGAAAGAAGGGACTTGGCCAGACACAGTGGCTCATGCCTGTAATCCCAGCTCTTTGGGAGACTGAGGTGAAAAACTGCTTGAAGTCAGGAACTCAACACCAGCCTGATCAACACAGCAAGACCCCGTCTCTACAAAAAAATAACAAAAAATAAAGAAGGGACTCAAACAGATAATTGTATGCCAACGTTCATGGCACTGTTATTCACAGTAATCAGACGGTAGAAGCAACCCAAGCGACCGTCAACAGATGAATGGGTAAGAAAATGTGGTACATATATTCAGTGGAGTATTCCTTAGCAAAGAACGGCATTCGGAATTCTGGTTGAACCTTGAAAACGTTATGCTACGTTAAATAAGCCAGACACAAAGGGCAACATTGTATGATTACATGTATATTAGGTACCCAGATGAACAAATTCATAGAGACAGAAAGTAGAACGGAGGTTGCTAGGGAGTGGAAGAAGGGGGAAGTAGAGAGGTTTTGCGGTTTTTGTTTTTGAGACAGGGTCTTGCTGTATTGCCCAGGCCAGAGTGCAGTGGCACGATGACAGCTCGCTACAGTCTCAAGCACCTGGGCTGAAGTGGTCTTTCTACCTCAGCATCCTCAGGTGTTGGACCACAGGCTGGCACCACCACACCGAGCTAATTTTTGTATTTTTGTAAAGATGGTATTCATTGCTATGTTGTAATGAACTCCTGGGCTCAACCGATCTACCTGCCTCCACCTCCCAAGTGCTAGGGTTAGAGGTGTGAGCCACCACATCCAACTGAAAGTTATTCTTAAAGGGCATGGAGTTTCTGTTTGGGCGGATGGAAAGACTTGCGGTGGACGGTGGTGGTGGCTGCACAGCGTTTGAGTGTACTTAGTTCCACTGTATTGTACACTTAAAAATGGTTAAAATGGTAATTTCTATATGTATATTTACCGCAATAAAGCTTTAAAATCTGCTGAGCATACTTGGGGGGGGGTCTAACGGCTTTTGTTCCCTAATCCCTAAATTAGATTCTCCCCACAGTTCCATGTAGTCCCAACTCTAAAGCGGGACCTTTACCCTTGCTTTTTTTTTTTTTTTTTTTTTTTTTGAGACGGAGTTTGGCTCTTGTTACCCAGGCTGGAGTGCAATGGTGCGATCTTGGCTCACCGCAACCTCCGCCTCCTGGGTTCAGGCAGTTCTCCTGCCTCAGCCTCCCGAGTAGCTGGGATTACAGGCAGGCGCCACCACGCCCAGCTAATTTTTTGTATTTTTAGTAGAGACGGGGTTTCACCATGTTGACCAGGATGGTCTTGATCTCTTGACCTCGTGATCTACCCGCCTCGGCCTCCCAAAGTGCTGGGATGACAGGTGTGAGCCACTGCGCCCGGCCCACCCTTGCTTATTTCTCTTAATGATAATAGTCACCAAATAGATTCCCCTCACTGAAATTCTCTCGCCCACAAACAAGTAAACGCAACATAAGTGGCGGTCCTACTCTTACTATGAGAAACCCAATGAATTGAACAGTCAGAAGTGGGAATGCCTG
This sequence comes from Callithrix jacchus, assembly GCF_049354715.1. Taxonomy (NCBI): domain Eukaryota; kingdom Metazoa; phylum Chordata; class Mammalia; order Primates; family Cebidae; genus Callithrix; species Callithrix jacchus. The sequence goes on from NC_133518.1 coordinate 80,540,246, forward strand.
AGTTTTGACGCTGACATTAGCCAAGTCACAGACCTCAACATTCTTCCCAAAATAATAATAGTACCTTCATTATCATGAAAGTCAAATAGGTCACGGAAGTGCTTTGTAAATGTGAACTATTCTTTGGTTATCTTTATTATTTTAGTAGTCATACATATTACTGCAGATTTCGCTGTTTTGCCTGTTATTGGAAGCAAGTTTTACTACAGCTTAAAACAAAGGCCTCTTTTGGCTCTCTCCATTTCACAGCTCTCATTCTAGACCTCAGCTTTGCAGGCCCCAGATCCAATCTGGTCATTTTACCATGAGTATCTCTTGGGGCTAGACTTACACCAGTCACACGTAACTGACATGTAAACCAGGAACACTAAGCCACTCGTTTATATCTGTGGGTTGTGAGCCATGTTCAGGGGCTCTCCCTTCCCAGCTACAAGAGTCATCAGAAAGATACTGTGAGCATGCATTCAGAACAAACAGAAACAAACTGCCTAGAGATGTCTTTGGCCCAGAGTTAAGCCTTTTTAAATTGTTCTACTTCACAATCAGGAGCCCTATATAGATAAAAATTGTTCATTTTCTCCAGGTTCAAGCCCTTCTTGCTGGAAGCTCTGCCTCCACAACCTGCCATGGATTTGGGCTTTGGTAGCTAACAGCCTCCCAGTCTCCTCCAGCACATTTTAGTTTCACACCATTTTGGCTACAGTCACTTATTTTATCCATGGAACTATTTTGTCTAAGATGTGTTTGTATACACGTGGTCTCATTCATCATATATTGACTTTAACAGAAAACTCAATGTTCTGCCAGATTCGTCAGTCCTTATTACCCAGGGGCCTCTCTGGTATGTGAGGTCTAGCCTGGCTCTCCGCCGAGCCTTCAGCATGACGTTGCTCATGTATTTTTATTTTACCCTCAAATTTCTCAATTCCATTCTTGGCTCACATCATGGTCCTTCAAAACATTCGGATGAAAGTAAACTGATCCTGGTAATTATTCATTTCTCTCATTAACTAGGTCCCCAATTTCTGTGCACTTACTAGTATTTACCACTTCCACAGGAAAGACCATTTGTATGTGGGAAGCTCCGCAGCTTCCTTTCTACAAAGGCTGAAGCAATTAGCCAGGTGTGGTGGTGTGCACCTACAGTTCCAGCTACTCGGGAGGCTGAGGCGGGGCGGGGGGGATTGCTTGAGCCCAGGAGATAGCTGCAGTGAGGTATGATCACGCCACTGCACTCCAGCCTGGGTGACCGAGCAAGACCCAGTCTCAATTAAAAAATACATACCTAGGCCAGGTGCAGTGGCTCATGCCTGTAATCCCAGCACTTTGGGAGACTGAGGCAGGAGGATTGCTTGAGCTCAGGAGGTGGAGACCACCCTGCCCACCATGGTGAAATCCAGTCTCTACAAAAAACACAAGTATCCGCTGGGCGTGCTGGCCCACACCTGTAGTCCAACTTCTTGGGCTTCTGTGGTGGGAAGACCACTTGAGGCCAGAAGGTTTGAGCTCAGGGGGTCATCGTTGACAGAAATGAGTGAGGTAGAAGGGGCGCCATGGGGCAGACAACAGCTGTGGTTGTAGACAAGCTGAGACTAGGTAAGGACCATGACTCAAAGGTGTGATGGCAAAATTTTATTCAGTCTCTAACACTTCAGAATTACATTCAGGATAGGAAAAGACCTAACACCAACGTTGTAAGAAGCTCCAAATACTGCAGCAGGGACCTGTTCCTAGCTTCCTCCGAAGGGACCAACTGCACACTGGCCTCCGCCCTCGACTCACTCATTACGACTGAATTTAGGGGAAATTTTTCTAACTTTTGTCTTGCTAAAAAAATTCTTTCTTTTGCTTCATACAATGACTAAGGCGAAAGTAGGCTCTCTTTTCTCTAAGAAGGCAACTAGATTCATGAGCAGTGTGGGCTCTTCCATGAACTCATGTCAGATAAATCATTCACTGATAAAGTTGCAAACCAGGCAGGGTGCATGTCTCAGCTGCCTCTCCCAAATGTCCCTATTCTAGTCAAACAGCTTGCAAATGGAACCAAGTGTCTAAATAATACCTGAATCTCCACTATGACACGAGAACTTTAAAATACTTGATATTCACTCAGTGTTGTTCTGGTCTGGTAGCTATGATGTGATGAACTATAGATTTACATGGGTAGACAGCCTAAACTTCAGGTCCCTGAAACTGAGCAGCAGTTTTTCATCTGTGAGGCAAGAAGCATGGCCTACATTAACAACACTCCTTCCACTCCAAAAATCTGTCTGTGATTCCGAAGTTGAGTTTATTTAGGGGGATTTTAAGTATGGAGTCAAATTCCAACTCTTACCACCAGAGGTCACTGTTGTTCATTAACTAGAAATAGCACCTTCTAGGGACAGTAGGATCCTCAATGTAGAAGCCTCAACCCTTCTTATTCTACTCGTAGTTAATTTAAGAAACACTGAACACTTCTGTGTGCCAGGTGCTTTGGATAAGAAAGGCCATCATGCCCTCAGACAACTGGAGGAGAGGCATGGAAGCAATCACACACGTCAACACTCCAGTAACCTCCAACATTAAGCCACGGACTCTCACTCTCAGTGCAAAACCAACGTACTATCTCCTAAAGCAGAACATCGTTTCCTCAGGGAGATTTTGTCCGAGCCCAGCCCTGGGTCAGGTCCCCAGCTGGGCGTTCCTGTTGCATCCTATACCTAGTATTCATCATACTTTATTGCGCTGGGACTCAGAAATGAACACCCCAGAATAGGACGTTTTGACATGCTGGACTGAATGAAGATGCAGCCTCAAGGTCTCTCTGACCTCCTACTCCCTCCCCACCAAGAAGCTGTTCTTTGAAGCTCCCTTATCTGCTTGAAGTCTAGACCTGCCAAAGGGGAAAAAAAATTACCCCTGGTCCTTTCCCCGAGGGTTTGTTTTTTTCTTTTTGAGACAGAGTCTCGCTCTGTTGCCCAAACTGGAGTGCAGTGGCGCGATCTCCTGGGTTCAAGTGATTCTCCCACCTCAGACTCCTGAGTAGCTGGGACTATAGGTGCATGTCACCACGACCAGGTAATTTTTGTATTTTTTTTAGTAGAGAGGGGGTTTTGCCATGTTGGCCAGGCTGGTCTCAAACTCCTGACCTCAAGAGATCCGCCTGCCTGGGCGTCCAGAAGGACTGGGATTACAGGTGTCTGAGCCACCTCACCCAGCATGGAGTTCCCATTAATTTAACTCATGGCAGGAAGAGACAAAAATCTGTCAACATACGTGGACAGACTTGTCACAAACTGTTACCTGCTCTGTGGGCCAAACAGACTTTGTCTTAGGCCATCCTGTTCTCTAGGTCCCTAAAAATAATTGATTGTCCCTCGGATTGCCACATTTCCTCCATCTCCACTTCCCCTATGATGAAGGGTATAAACATGTATCCTCTTGGGTTACTGAGTAATCATTCTGCCATTCCCCCATGATACACACATTAAAATAATTCCATGCCTTATTAATCTGCCTTTTGCCAGTTGATTTTTCAGTAAACCTTCAGAGGGTGAAGGGAAAGACTTCCCTTGGCCCCTACGATGGTAATCACTTATTTAATGCCAGCCTTCCCTGCTAGACTATAAATTCTGAAGGCAAGGCTCACGTGTCTCCTGTTCTGCTGCATTCCCAGTTACTGCAGTAACAATGGAAACAGCAACCATCTATTGAGCTTACTAATGCACTGGGTGCTATGCTAAGTCCTTTACAGTATTTTATTTAATCCCGTAAATGTAAAATGATGCTGTCCCCATTTTACAGATGAAAACCCTGGGTGCTTGCTTAGGAGTGGCAGAACCATGAACCCAGGTCTCATTCAATATAAAATAGTACCTCATCCACCTGAACCAGCTAATATACCAATCTCTTCAGGCAAGCAATCTCACACATATCTCATGTAATCTCATTACTATCTTAACCCTTCACTTGTATTTCTCCCCCATCTTCTGCCATTTGTCTAGATCAATGACTCTCAAATTTGTTATTTAAACAAAACCAGTAGAGTACCCATCTGTTAGAATGAAAGTTTTCTGAAAATGTAGTGAAAGGTAAATACCAAGACCTGTTAGTTATTGGACTTGATAAAGGAAGAATTTGAGCAGCCAAGCAAAAAATCAAATCACTTATATAAGAAAAATGTCATGACTTTAAGCTTCTCTAAAGCAACACTTCAATATTCCAAAGAAAAACGTAAACTGAGAATTGTACATCTAGCTAAATTTTGTTTACTGTACGGGCTAGAGACTAACATATTTGACATGACAAAAATTTAGGAAAATTATTCCATGAGTCTTTCTTGAGGAAATTATTAAATCATTAATTTCAGCTGACTGAGAGATTACTGGGAATCTTTGAATTTCAAATATATTTAAACTGTGAAACTAAAAAATGTGAGGATGACAGAACAGAATGTAAATATTATATGTCCTCACAATGTAGAGATGATACAACAAAAATTGAGAGGAAGGGAAAAGAAAGTGGAAGTTCACTGAGAGCATGGCAGACGGGCAACAGAGCAAGTCAAAGCTAAGCTGACAAGTCAGAGAAGTATAATGACATTTAACAGTATACAAGTGGGTCAGTCGTGGTGAATCACACCTTTATTTCCAGCACTTTGGGAGGCTGAGGCAGACAGATCATTTGAAGCCAGGAGTTCAAGACCGTCCTGGCAAACATGGTAAAACTTTGCCTTTACAAAAAATACAAAAATTAGCCCAGCATGGGGGCGCATGCCTGTAATCCTAGCTACTCAGGAGACTAAGGCATGAGAATAAATTGAAGTGAGGAGGTGGAGGTTGCCGTGAGCTGAGATCATGCCATTGTAATTCAGCCTGAGCAATAAAACGAGACTCTGTCTCAAAAAAAAAAAAAAAAAAAGTACAAGAGTAAAGTCCAATAACCTTATTGACTAGAATTGGTTAGTAGAGGAGGAGGGAAAGAAGAAATATGCTAGACTTAAATACTGCTCATAAGGAATTATTAGTGACTGAAAATAAATAGAGTGCTATAATTATATGGATAATCAGCCAGGCACAGTGGCTCACGCCCGTAATCCTAACACTTTGGGAGGCCAAGGCAGGTGTATCACCTGAGGTCAGGAGTTCAAGACCAGCCTGGCCAACATGGTGAAATCTTGTCTCTACCAAAATACAAAAATCAGCCAGGCCAAAGCTACTCAGAAGGCTAAGGCGGGAGAATCGCTTGGACCCGGGGTGGGGTGTGGAGGTTTCAGTGAGCTCAGATCGTGCCACAGCACTCCAGCCTGGACAACAGAGCAAAACTCCATCTCAAAAAACAAATTATATGGATAATCAAAAGAACAAAAATTACCCACAAAAGAAAGGAAATACACCATATAGAATATTTTTCAAATGGTCGGAACAGAAAGCAGATGATTAAAGTGGTGAACAACAACAAAAAGACCATTTCCTGAAACCTGTTCTCCAGTTTGTTCCTCTACAGAGAGCTTCTCCTTCGTGAAATAAGTAAGACAGCGGGCATGGGTCGCTTCCTTTAATAATACATGTGCCATGTCATGATGGAATGTAAATTCAGTTCAGACAAGTGGAACAGCACTCTGCACTACAGAAAAGTTTGGGTGTACTGTCTGGCCAAACCAGCTTGCTCGTAAGTCATTAATCAAACCCATTATAGTCATTTCTTCAGTTTAATGTTTACAATTCTTATGGAAAAGATAAGCAATGCACACATTTAAAAAGTGTTCATTTACCTTTGCTATGAGTGCTAAAAATACCTATTTCTATTTCAAGATGACATTTAAAATTTATTCTAATATAACAGCAGCAAAAATATAATTCGCAGTTACACAAGAACTAAACTAGAATCCATAAATTATTCTCATGTTTACAACTGAGATTCTTTAATAAATACTACTGTCATGCGGCTCTCCTGTAAGCTTTCTACATTTGGTTTAAACACATGCACATATACGTCTTGTAGGCTGTGGGAAGCTTTACAAGTTACATTCCATGAACTTTTTGGACAGAGTTCTAAAAGGGCCAGCCTGTCCACACAACAGGCAGAAAAAGGTTAAATTAACTGGGGCAAACAGGACTCTTATATAACCTCCAAAACATCTGAGATTCTGCAGCAAACTGGGAGTCCTTCAGGGGTGGCCTGTTATTTTCTTTAGAACTAAGTTGAGCTGAACAGTTTAAGAAGGTGGACATTTCAACATCATCAAGTGCATTTAGGTGACATGCTTCTTTCAAGTTAACCTGACTTCCTTGAATGACCTAGTTAGTAAACTAGCCACTAGTTATGCGGTCACACCAGGCAAATCAAGCCTGCAAGAAAGGAAGTCAGTATTCAAAATGCCATTTCACCATCTAAACCCATACAAATTAGTTTATTTTCAACAATACGTAACTTCAATAGAGATGTCTAACCAAAGTGAGCTCCTCCAGCGAGCCCAAGACAGCGTCTCTTCTTCTAAGGCTTCGGTTTTGCCCAGTATTCCCGATACATGGAATAGCCCATACCTAAAGAAGAAGAACGCTAGTTAAACATTTCAATATCTTCTTAAATACTGAAAAATAAAAACCAGTTCATAAAATAGCTGAAAGTAGCACAATTGCTTAGCATGGAATATTTACAAGGGGAGTAAGACCCCAGGAAGCTCATACTCTTGCCTTTTTAAACAATGTAGCTTCTAAAACTCTTTTTAGATACAGTAGTTTCCCAAGCAGCAAAGGGCTGGTATGACTATTTCACATGTTGCAATATTTCCTTTAAAGAGCAATCGACATTTACCTGGTAACTCTGAAAGGAGTCACTCTTGCTCCACCAATGCAAATGAAGTCAAGGAATTATAACGCCAATAGGAGCATATAACACCTGCACTTTAAATCTTTTCTTTAAAAACACTATAAAATAGCAACTTACGTCTCTACCAGATAACGTGTTACTACCAACCCCCTTACATGTCTAGACTTGTCAATAAAATTATAAACTCAGTGACTGACAGGATTATTTTTTTCTTTCTTTAAAATTGTAGTAGAATATAACAGAAAAACTACTATGTCACTACTTGAATTCTTTTCATTAATTCATTTTTACCGAATATAAGTGATATTCTCAAACTGCTAAAAATATTTACTTGTCTTGTTTGTAAAGAAATACCTGAATGGGGAAAAAGAATCTGAAAATTTCCTATAGGAACCTACCAATAGTCATTGCTCCTACAACAAAGCCCTGGGCTGCCACGCGCATGTGGATCAGATGAACAGACATTTTAGTATTTCCCCGGCTCTTCAGTTTGTATAACCCATAGGCAACAATGGCTGCAAAACCTGCCATTCCTGTAAAACAAAGTAACAAGTATGTCAGAGGCGTGAGGAGAGGGGACCAAGATGATTTTACCATCAGTCAATGTACACTCTGTTATTTTTATGAGGGTTCCTTATCAGATCATTAATTAGCTAATGTACAAATTGAGTTTTTCATGTTTTTCCCCCATCAGAACCAAAAATATTTAGGCAAACAACGGCAGATCCAGAAAGCCAGGATTATCTTAAAAATATGGGTTTGTGGGGCCAGTAGCTGAACTACTTGAAAATCATAATCTAGGGAATTAGCAGGACCCTAGATTATGATTATCAGAACAAAAGTATGCCAAAGGTCCTAAGTTAGGAAATACATATATTCCATTTCCTCCGTCCTACTTCCCTCCCTGAAGGTAATCAGTTAATACAGCAGAGGCAATCCTACACATTACTACCACTGAGAAACACTGCCTGAACACTTCAAACTTTGAGATACTGTACTGGGAAGAATGTAAGTAAATAAAGGAAAAGAATAGAGCGATATTAGTTTCAGTTAAAAGGATTATGACCCTAGAATTCTATACAGAGCCATACTCTCATTCACTTTGAGGGCAAAAGCATTAAGAACATGACCTTGCATGTTTCCTTTTTAAGATGTATTATTTTATTTTTTAAGAGACCAGGTCTTGCTCTGTTGCCCAGACTGGGGTGCAGCCACTGCAGCCTTGAACTCCTCGGCTCAGGCGATCCTCTTGCTCCAGCCTCCCTAATAACTGGGACCACTACAGGAGGCTCTCTGTTTCCCAAGCTGCCACCCACATACTAATACAAACACCCAGAGGAAAACACCCAGTCAAGTAAAAACAGTCGGTCAAACAGACAGTTCAAGAAATACAGACACAATGGTTAAGATACGACAGTGAGCAACAGAGCCACGAAAATCTGAACTGGTTCCTTGAAAACGACTGGTCTGATGCAGAAAAACTAAGAATCTGAAATTAGGTATAATTATCACAACAAAACGTGCTAATGGTCTTACCTTAGGGAATAAATTTATTCTCATTTCAAGACTTGAAATAGATGAAAAAACATCCTACTTTAACAATGTAAAGATAACCGACTACCAGGAAGCAGTACAAGAAGAGCTGCAGAACTTCCAAATCAAAAGAAGAGGCCGGGCGCGGTGACTCACGCCTGTAATCTCAGCACTTTGGGAGGCTGAGGTGGGCAGATCACCTGAGGTTGGGAGTTTAAGACCAGCCTGACCAACATGGAGAAACCCCATCTCTACTAAAAATATTAAAAAATTAGCCAGCTGTGGTGGCACATGCCTGTAATCCCAGCTACACAGGAGGCTGAGGCAGAAGAATCACTTGAACCTGGGAGGCAGAGGTTGCAGTGAGCCAAGATTGCGCCATTGCACTCCAGTCTGGGCAACAAGAGCAAAACTCTGTCTCAAAAAAAAAAAAAAAAAAAAAAAAACAACATAAGGGGGAAAAAAAAAGTAGGACCAGGAGTGGTGGCTCAGACCTGTAATCCCGGCACTTTGGGAAGCTGAGGTGGATGGATCACCTTAGGTCAGGAGTTGAGAGCAGCCTGGCCAACATGGTGAAACTCTGTCTCTACTAAAAATACAAAAAATTAGCCAGCCGTGGTGGCATGCACCTGTAATCCCAGTTGCTTGGGAGGCTGAGGCAGAAGAATGCTTGAACACAGGAGGCAGAGTTTGCAGTGAGCTGACATCACCCCACTGCACTCCAGCCTGAGCGACAGACTGAGACTCCAACTCAAAAAGTATTTATAAATATGTATATAATAAAATTGAGAAGTCATAAAACTTTAAAATAATTTAATATAGCAGTAAAATAAATGAAGCAAAAATTGTTAGCAACGTAAGACCAGCTCTACTAGAAGATAACAAAACGGGAAAATAGAAGCCCCAAACGAAAGCTACAGAACTGAACAGCACCATTAAATAACCTTAAATTTTAAAAATAAATAAAATTTAATATTTTAAGTTAAAACAGAGATCCCACATTCAAATGTCTATGAAGCTCTGACAAAACCAATCATTTATTAGGCCATGAGGCAAATTCCAACTTCCAAAAGGCCTTATTCCTGGACTACCACCATAAATCCAAAACTCAGCAATCAAAACATAAAACCACCCTCTAATACTGAGAAGCTGAGTACTAATAACTGGATTTGGAGGTTAAAGTAGTAACTGAGAGATTAGGAAATTATCAAACATTACATAAACGTAGAAAAATACAAATAGTACTGGTTCTTAAATAAAATTCTCAAACCTCTAGGAAGTCTGATCAAAGAGAAAATAAATATACAACATTAGGAATGAGAAAGTAGGTATAATCACAAGTGGTAAAGAGATTTTTTTAAAAATAAGAGATGATTAAATTTGCCAATTAAATTTTAAAAGCTAGGTGAAATGAATGATTTCTGAGGAAAATACAAATTACTAAATTTGATTCAAGTGGTAGAAAACCTTTTTATACCAATAACCATAGAAATAATTAAATGGGCAATACATACTTTATCCCAAAAAAGATAAAGACCCAAACAGTTTTATTAATAAGGTCCAATAAGAATTACAAGGGCATTCTCAATTCATGTTATTTAAAGTATTCCAGGGCATTAAAAAACATAACAATACATTTTTTCCCCAACACATTTCCCAAGAAAACAAATCCCTGAAACCATAACAAAATTAAGATAACAGGAGAAGCTGGGCGGTGACTCACACCTGTAATCCCAGCCCTTTGGTAGCCCGAGGCGGGTGGATCACTTGAGGCCAGGAGTTCCAGACCAGCCTGGCCAAAGTGGTGAAAACTAGTCTCTACTAAAAATACAAAAATTAGGCAGGCATTCTGGGGGGTACCTATAGTTTAGAACTACTCGGACAGCTGACACAGGAGAATCACTTGAACTCAGGAGGGAGAGGCTGCAGTGAGTTGAGATCATGCCACTGCATTCCAGCCTGGGTAAGAGAGTGAGACTATGTCTCAAAAAAAAAAAAAAGAGAAAATTTTCAAAGCAATATAAATTATAGTTTTAGGAGATAAAATTCCTAAACCAAATACTAGCGTATCAACTTTAAAACTGTATTAGAATAATATTATCAACCATAATCATTAGATTTTTACTTTGGGAATTAACTATTGCTTTTACATAAGAAAATCTTGGCCAGGAGCAATGACTCATCTCTGTAATCTTAGCACTTTGGGAGGCTGAGGCAGGATTGCTTGAGGCCAGGGGTTTGAGACCAGCCTGGGCAACAGAGTGAGACCCATGTCTATAAAAAAAATAAATAAAATTTTTTTTAATTCATTGGAAGAACATACAAGAATAAAGAAAAAAAAAATCTCTTAAGACTCATGAAGGATGAAATCATTTGATCATCTCAATAGTAAAAGAAGTGAATTACAATATATCCCAGAAACCGAAGTAAATACAAATTGTACTTAGTGTTAAAACACTAGAAATATTGCATTTTTAATTTTTGTCTATTTGTTTATTTATTTAGAGACAGGGCCTCGCTCTGTCACCCAGGCTGCAGTGGCATGATCATGGTTCACCAGAGCTTTGACCTCCCAGGCTCAAGCAACCTCTCATCTCAGCCTCCCAAGTAGCTGGGACTACAGGCATGTGGCACCATGCTTAGCTAATTTAAAAAAACTTTTTTTGGGCCGGGCACGGTGGCTCAAGCCTGTAATCCCAGCACTTTGGGAGGCCGAGGCAGGTGGATCACGAGGTCAACAGATCGAGACCATCCTGCTCAACATAGTGAAACCCCGTCTCTACTAAAAATACAAAAAAATTAGCTGGGCATGGTGGTGCGTGCCTGTAATCCCAGCTACTCAGGAGGCTGAGGCGGGAGAATTGCCTGAACCCAGGAGGCAGAGGAACAGTGAGCTGAGATCGCACCATCGCACTCCAGCCTGGGTAACAAGAGCGAAACTCCGTCTCAAAAAAAAAAAAAATTTTTTTTTGTAGAGACAGGGTCTCACTATCTTGCCCAGGCTGGTCTTGAACTCCTAGTCTCAAGTGATCCTCCTGCCTCAGCCTCCCAAAGCACTGGGATTACAGGCATGAGCCAAAGTGCTCAGCCTTATTTTATATTTGTATTCAAAGATGACAAAATAAGAAAAAAAAAAAGTCCCGGCTGGGTGTGGTGGCTCACGCCTGTATTCCCAGCACTTTGGGAGGCTGAGGCAGGCAGATCATGAGGTCAAGAGATCGAGACTATCCTGGCCAACATGGGGAAACCCTGTCTCTACTAAAAATACAAAACTTAGCTGGGTGTGGTAACATACACCTGTAGTCTCAGCTACTCGGGAGGCTGAGGCAGGAGGATCACTTGAACCCAGGAAGTGGAGGTTGCAGTGACCCGAGATCGTACCACTGCACTCCAGCCTGGCAACAGAGTGAGACTTGGTCTCAAAAAAAAAAAAAAAAAAAAATCCCTTTAAAGGTAAGAATAAGACAGGGATATATGCAAATACTGCTGTTGTTGCCTGGAGATCCTAAACAATTTTAAACCATATTAAAAAAAAACTATAGGCATAATTTAGGAAGAAACACTACTGGTTTACAAATCATCTAACTGTGTGTATAGGAAAGCCAGGAGAATCAAATGAAACAAAACCAGAGTCTGGGCATGGTGGCTCATGCCTATAATCGCAGCACTTTGGGAGGCCGAGGCAGGTGGATCACTTGAGGTAAGAAATTTTAGGCCAGCCTGGCCAACATGGCAAAACCCCATCTTTACTAAAACTACAAAAAGTAGCCAGGCATGGTGGCATGTGCCTGTAATCCCAGCTACTCGGGAGGCTGAGGCAGGAGAATCGCTTGAACTTGGAAGGCGGAGGTTACAATGAGCCAAGATTGCACCCGCTGCACTCCAGCCTGGGTGACAGAGCAAGACTCTGTCTCCAAAAAAAAAAAAAAAAAGAAACACAACTAGAACCAGTAAGAAAAGGATTACTTTCATGAATGCATTAAAAACATATCTAGAGAAATTAAATTTCTAGACCTGGAGAAAACAATACAATTATATTTAAGGACACAAAAGGTTTGAATGAAAATTGGTAGATGCACCACATTCTAAGATTTCCATTCTCCCCAAATTTATAAACTCAATGTAATCCAAATGTAAAACTCAATGAGACATTTTTCCCTGTTTTGAACTGGATAAGCCAATCTCTCTATCTTTTCTCTCTCTCTGTCTTTTTTTTTTTTTTTGAGACGGAGTTTTGCTGTTGCTACTCAGACTGGAGTGCAATGGCACGATCTCGGCTCACTGCAACCTCCGCTTTCTGGGTTCAAGCAATTCTCCTGCCTCAGCCTCCCAAGTAGCTGGGACTACAGGCATGCACCACCATGCCCAGCTAATTTTTGTATTTTTAGTAGAGACCGGGTTTCACCTTGTTGACCAGGATGGTCTCGATCTCTTGACCTCGTGATCCACCCGCCTTGGCCTCCCAAGTGCTGGGATTATAGGAGCTTTTCTCTTTTTTTAGACACGGGGGTCTTCCCATGTTGCCCAGACTAGAGTGCAGTGGGTATTTGCAGTCATGATTAATACACGACAGCCCTGAACTCCTGGGCTCAAGTGACCCTCCTGCCTTGACCTCCTGAGTAGCTTCCACTAACAAGCTAGTTTCGAAGTAAACAGGCAAGCTCTTCTTGAGAAGGTAGAATAGTGAAAGTGAGGTATCTAAATATGCCATTCAGTTTCTGGCAGACAGTCAGATCAAAGCAACAAAACAGGTACAGTAGTTGAATAACAAATCTCTCTTAAGTTTAGTATATGACATAGTTCACATTTCAAATAAACGGGAAAAGAATGCAAAATATATACCCAAATCACTGTGTCAGAAAATTAACTATCTTTAGCAGAAAAAATTTAAAGTTAGATTTTGCTTCATGTTATACCTACAAATAAATTCCAGATAGATTAGTATCGCAATGGTAAATCAACAAGATAAAGAAATACAGGAACCTGGCTGGGTGTGGTGGCTCGCGCCTGTAATCCCAGCACTTTGGGAGGCCGAGGCCGGGGGAGCACGAGGTCAAAAGATAGAGACCATCCTGGCCAAAACGTTGAAACCCCGTCTCTACTAAAAATACAAAAACAAAATTAGCCGGATGTCATGGCACGCGCCTGTGGTCCTAGCTACTCTGCAGGCTGAGGTGGAAGAATCGCTTGAACCCATGAGGCGGAGGCTGCAGTGAGCCGAGATTGCACCACTGCACTCCAGCCTAGAGACAGAGCAAGACTCTGTCTTAAAAAAAAAAAAAAAGAACTACAGGAACCTAAGTAATCCCAGGATCGTGAAGGCCTTGCAACATATAAGAAAACATTAATATCCAAAATACACAAGTATAATTTAGTTAGAAAGACAACCTAGTTAAAACAGAAACAAAAGCAAAATCAAAACAGAAAAAAACTAATTCACAGAAGAGAAGCCTGAATGGCCAATATGTATGAAAGATGCTCAACCTCAACCAATAATCAAATAAATTAAAAATTAAACAAAATACTTTATGAAACTGGCAAAAAGTAAAAAGAATAATATCTAGTGCTATTGAGGGAATGGGAAAACCAGCCCATCACAGCCTGCTAGTGCAAATTATTGTTTTGGTACAATTAAGTATATGAAAGTATATTTAATTTTTACACACACACTCTTCCAACAGTTTGTAAAAGCAACATAATGGGAACAACTCCTATGTCATCAATAGGGCAATGGTTACATCAGTGCAGGATTTACGTGTATCTATGGTTATGTATAAATGACAACCCATTAAAGAGCAGAAAACTTTTTATTTGTATCTCATCTTTTTAAAATGTCTTTCTGTATGTTTCATAATGTACCAAATGTGTAAGAACAAAGTACTTATAAATGACTTATAAACAAGTAAACATGGCCAGGCGCGGTGACTCACACCTGTAATCCCAGTACTTTGGGAAGTCAAGGCAGGTGGATCATGAGGTCAGGAGTTCAAGACCAGCCTGGCCAACAGGGTGAAACCACATCTCTACTAAAAGTACAAAAATTAGCTGGGTGTGGTGTGTGCCTGTAATCCCAGCTACTCGGGAGGCTGAGGCAGGAGAATCACCTGAACGTGGGAGGAAGAGGTTGCAGTGAGCTGAGATTATGCCATTGTCTGGGCAATAGAGACTCCGTCTCAAAAAAAAAAAAGGTAAACACAAACACACTCACAGGAAGTACGTGCTCAAATTACTTTTTACTGAGGGAATGTAGAACCAAAAAACTTTACAGATCACTGTTACAAAACACTGTATATCTACAAAATTAACAATTCAATTATTAAAAATATAAATGCTCCTATATGCATTGAAAACAAGGCTAAAGAAAAAGTTTTCATTTAAATATAATTATAAATAATAATTTATGGTAGTATATGGAGAAGAAAACATTGACAGAACGTGCAAACTGCTGTTGTCTTTCAGAGTCGGGATCATAGGGCATGTATCTTTCCGTTTTATGTACTTTTGCAACTAACTTATTCTTTATTTGGTCAGAAGAAATATTCCTTCAAGAGACTTCAAAGTCCTTTACCTTCTTGAAGAACCATCTAAAAGTATGCTCATTAGTTTAATTGTTAATAACGAAAAACCACATAAATTTCTACCCAGAGGATTATAATAATGTTATATGTAACAGCAATTTATATAATACAAATTAAGGCATTAAAAGTTTTGAGTAACATATGTAAAAACATGAGATAAAAATTACAATACATATATGCATCTTAGTATGATCCTGAATTTGTAAAGATAAGAAAAAAAACAGAAGAGATATGTACATCAAAATGGTAATAGTTACAGCTAAATGGTGGCATTAAAGGTAATTTTTAAATTCTTTGTACAATTAAGAATTTTATATACTATAAATTTTACCTTTCGTCTGTTTTTTGTTTTCCAACTGGCACCAATGTTGCAGCAGCATCTGTTTTAAGTGCACACGCCTATGCGTCCGACCTCTGGGGGTCACATGGACACTGCATTCCTTTGTGACTGGCACCCCAATAAAACCTGGTTACCAAGGCTTGGTGGGCTTCCCTGGAGGGCAGGACTTAGCATGTATTGCCACACAGCATATCAGTTCTGAAGAATTAAATGTATCCCCTCTCCCCGTGGGACTTCCCAGGACGGGGACACCTAGAATTTTGTATGTGATTTGTCCTAGACTTCCTCCTATCCGCCTTTGTGGACTTTAGCCTATATCCTATCGTTGTAATAACCTATAACTATAACAAGCTTTTTTGAGTCTTATGAGTCTTGGCCCAATCATCAAACCTGAGGGTAGTCTTGGGGTTCCCCAATACAACATTATTCATTGAAATAAGACTTAATAAAATAAGTCTGAGCTGGAGCAGTGGCTCACATCTATAATCCTAGTACTTAGAGAGGCTGAGGGTGGGAGGATTGCTTGAGCCTAGGAGTTCAAGACCAGCCTAGGCAACATGGCAAAACCCCATGTCTATAAAAAAATACAAAAAATTGGCTAGGCATGGTGGTTACACACCTGTAGTCCCAAGTACTTAAGTGGCTGAGGTGGAAGAATCATGAACCTGAGAGGATAAGGGGGCAGTGAGCCGTGATCAAGCCACTGCACTTCAGCCTAGGCAACAGAGTGAGACCCTATCTCCAAAAAGAAAAAAAAAAGTCTGAATACATACAGAAGTATCTTTTTGATGAGATTTATATCATGCCAATCTCAGCATATTTCAACAACGTAAGAAAAAATGGAAAATACATTCTTTCAGGATATGCTCAATGAACAAGTTTATCATGGCTCTATTGCATTCAAGATTACTAAAATGTCAAACTTACCAATGGGTACGAATGGTGCTTCTTTAACTTTTCGAATAAGTTTGGATCCCTGATCTTCATCATATGAAGAAAGGGAAATATCTGGGTCTGTTGACATAGTGGTTGCTTGAAGAATCTCCCTGAGAATTTTCTATGAGGTTCTGTAATGAAAAGCATCTGAACATTATTAAATACCTGGATGTATTTAAAATAAGGGGCTCAAGCACAGTGTAAGCAGAGGAATCTCTGATTAGTATCGGTTACAATAAACTTAAAAGTCTATGTCCATCCTATCACCCACATAAAATCTGACTTCCACATCTGGGTTTTTCATGAGCATCATGCTCCCTTTGATAAGAGCACCTTTCATTCAACACCTTTCTACTCAAGAGGAGCCAGCGGCAGTTAAGGTCCTCAAAGAAAATGCAACTCCAGAGGTAGGGGGTGGTGTGCTCAGCTTTGAAAGTGAATTCATCCCTCTAAGCCCCACCACCATTGAGAATACTCAACCCGTCATCTGACATAGAAGAAAATTTTAATAAATAAGAGAAAGTTTAGATTGCACTTAGACCTCTTTTTTTGTACTCCATTACTTCTTAACTGAATAAACTCCTAATTACTGAGCTTTATTCTATGTAAGGTTCGATAAGCTCAAGGTTCAAGATGCTCACTATATATGTGAATAATACAACATAAACACTAAAATAATTAATGGTTTAAAAATTAGATTTTTTTAAAAAAAAAAAAGAGAAATCATGTAATCATCCAACAGGTTCACCTTGCCCATTGGCTAGAAAGAGCCGATTTACCAAGACAGGGAATTGCAATAGAGAAAGAGCAATTCACCCAGAGCCAGCTATGTGGGAGACCAAGGTTTTTATTATTACTCAAATCAATCTCTTGGAGCATTCGAGGATCAGTTTTTAAGGATAATTTGGTGGGTGGGGGAAGGCCAGTGAAAAGACTGCTGATTGGTTGGGACGGAGATGAAATGGGAAGTTGAAGCTGTCCTCTTGTGCTGAGTCAGTTCCTGCGTAGGGGACACAAGATCAGGTGAGCCAGTTTATTGATCCGGTGGTACCAGCTGGGTTTGCAAACCCACCAAGTGCAGGGTTTGCAAAATATCTCAAGCACTGATCTTAGGTGCAGTTTAGGGAGGGGCAGCATCTTGTAGCCTCCAGCTGCATGACTCCTAAACCATACTTTCTTATCTGTGGCTAATTCATTAGTCCTACAAAGGCCATCTAGTCACCAGGCAAGAAGGGGGATAGTTTTGGGAAAGGGTTATTACCATCTTTGCTTTTTTTATTTTTATTTTATGAGATAGGGTCTCACTCTGTCGCCCAGGCTGGAGTACAATCTTGATCTTGGCTCATTGCAACCTCTGCCTCCCAGGTCTGAGTGATTCGTGCCCTAGCCTAAAAGCTGGGATAACTGCCGTGCACCTCCAAGGCGAGATAATTTTATTTTTATTTTTTGCCATGTTGGCCAGGCTGGTCTCCAACTTCTGGCCCCAAGTGATCTGCCCACCTCAGCCTCCCAAAGTGCTAGGATTATGGAGGTGAGCCACCACACCTGGCTCTATTTTTTTTGGCTAGATCAGATCTCTTTCACTGTCTCAGTTATAATTTTGCAATGGTGGTTTCAATCACAGTGTGATTAATTGTCAATAGCATAACACAGACAAGGACTGAATTTAGAGAGAGTGATGATGTGTTCTAGCTAAATGAAGTTTGGCAAGTTTCACAGAGAAACACTTAAGACTGGCTTTGTGTTAGAAGACTGGCTTTTCCTTATAATTACCTCACCTCTGGTTGACTAATTCTCTAACAGGTCAATGGAGCAACAGTTGTGTTTTTTTTTCTCCTTTCAGGAGGGAGGGTGTTAACTGTCTCTTTCTTGTATAAAAATGAAGACCAGAAGAAAATCTCTCTCTCCATTCTTCATCTATGATATGGGTAGGGCATTTGACCTGGGTTTCAGAATGTAGCCCTGCTGTTAAGAATCAGGGTGTGGGGAACAAAATGGTCATTATTCGCTAGAAGTGAAAGACGATAATCTGTGATCCACAATACTTATGCGTACATTTCAGAATAAAATTAATAAGAATGAATATTTTAAAATCCAACACTTATCAGTTGTTTTCCTGTATCCAATTATAAATTATATAATTCCCATACAGTACATATCTAAAATATTCTCTGAATACAAAATTTTGATAACTGTCTTTCTAATTACCACGTAGAAGTTTCCAAAGTATTCATGGTTTATAGCCACCTGAATTGAAAACGGTTAAGTATCGGGAACAATAATTACGAGTCATATAATGAGAGTAACAAATCAGAATAGCCTTATTTTGCAGGTGGGACAAGGGTTGTGAGAGGGTTATAGGAATTACTCAACACCAGGAATACATGTCTGATGTGGTAGGATTAGAATCCAGCTCTCCTGAATCAGAGTCCTGGGTTCTTTTGATTGACAATATATTGCCAAAGCATCAATCTTATGATGCTGATGTAAATTAAATTTGCAGATAAGAGTTCAGATTAGAAAATATAAAAACCCATTACTCAACAGAAGTCCATGTTGTTCTTTGAATTAAAAAAAAGTAAAAATGTAAGTCAAGCCTAAGTTACATGGAATCTTCTTCTGCAGTGACTTAAGTCATCTAACAATGTCAGCTGTGATCTGAAGACGTTTTTCACTACTCCACTGCGAGACTGTCCTTTGTTACCGTTTCTCATTCACCCACAGTCATTGCTCCAGATCTGTCAGAAAGTTGAACAGACGCTAAAAAAGGCACCAGTAACCAGATATTCAGAGTCACTTAGGAGAGCATAGATTATTCTGTACGCTTAGTAAGACACGAATGAAGAACTCTCCAAAGGGAACCTAAAAGAGCATAAGGGAAGATGAGCCGCCCAGCATCAGGAGATGTAACAGGCTGAATGATGGATCTTTCTTCATATTTCGTCAGGAGAACTACTACCTAAAACAACGCTGGCTTCAAATTTTGATTTTGCATCAGTCGCCCGTCAGCTTGTTTAAAATGACTGCCAAGACCCCAGCATGGAGACGGATTCAGGTGGTCTGGGGCAGAGCTCGAGGGCTCTTTAAGAAGCCCCTACAAGTGGCTCTGGTGCACAGAGAGCGCCCCCAGTACGCAGGACTCCAAATGTGTGTGTCACCCTGGAGCTTCAACCTGTCAGAACTTTCCAAGCAAACCCGTCTTACTCGCAGGCGCTTTGTGCTTCCGGAAGCAGAGATCCTGGTCGGGGATCCGTCCCACCCCGGGATTAAGACAAAGGTATCACTGCTACACCACAGGGGCCGCTCCCAGTTCTGCCCCAGCGCAGAACTGCGTGTCGTCTGCCACCGGCCGACTCGGCAGGAGAAAAACGCAATTCGGTCGGGGACGCTCTACACACGGCTCCGGCCTCGCCACCTCCCGGTGGAGGAAACACCAGGGCGGACTGGACGGTCCTCCGCTCGCGCGCCCTCCCCTCACCCTGCCGACCGTCCTCGCCGCCTCCGCTCCCGTGACCTTGCTGGGTCTCCGTGACCTTGCCGGGTCTCCGAGACCCGGGCCCCGCTCTCCCACCCCGCCGCGCCCGCCCTTCATCAAGTTCCAAGCTCTGGGGAGGCTCCCGCTCCCCGCTCCCCGCGCCCCGCCGCCGCCGCCCGGACCGGCCCACACCAGCCCTTGCCCCGTCTCTCATCACCACCATCCGCGAGTCTTCCCCGCTCGGCAACGACTCACCCCACAAGCTTCCGCTCCAAGTCCTCCGTCTCCCCGCCCGCGAAGGACCCAGGCCTCGGCCCCCGACCCCTCGCCTCCGCCCCCGGCTTGAGGCCAGGCCTGAGCCCCGGCAACTCCACCTCTCCTCCCTCACCTTCCTCATCGCAGCACGGTCCCCGAACCCCGACCCCCAGAGCCCCTTCGGCCTGGCCAAGTGCTGCCCCGCGTCTTCCCGCCCGCGGCCCCGCCTCGCGGCCCTCCCGCTGGCCTCGCTTACCCAGGACGAGGAAACCTCCCCCACGCCAGCCGGCGTCTGATTCCTGCACGCGCCCAGTCCCGCGGCTTCGCCCCACCCACAGCCGTCCCAGCCAATCGAAGGCCAGCAGCCGCGGGACGGCGCGTGCGCATGCGCGGTGGCCGGGGCAGCACAGAGCGGGTCCCCGATTGGCCTGGGGGGCGGCCCGACCCCGACCCCGACCCCGACCCCGACCCCGACCCCGACCCCGGCCGGTGGTGACGGACGTGAGAGCTCGGCGCCCAGGGTTGGTGGCACTTGAGGGGCCTTGGCTCCTGGCCCCGGGACACCTCAGCCGTCTCCTGCCCTTTTCACTCGGGCTGCGGGGGCGAGCGCCGTGCCCGAGCGCTGGCCGCCTGCGGAGCCTCACGGGCCGGGAAGGGAGGCGGTGTTCCCGGACCCGCGCGGTTCCCGCCGCTCAGTCGCGAGCTGCAGGCAGACCGGGAAGGAACGGGGCTGATTTCCGCCGCAGGTTACAGGGAGAACGTCGGCCTGACTCACCACGCAACTCGGAGTTAGCAACGCAGGTTTTTCTGGCGCCGAAATACATTGAGCGCACGTGGAAGCCGAAAGCCGAAGCGTTTCGCGGTCTTCCTGTAACCGTCCCAGGGTCGGGGCCTGCGCAGTTGCTGCAGAGCCCTGGAAAGGTCTGAAGCGGAGAAGGGCCGGGCGGGGCCTTACGGACTCGTCCCCGCATTCCGGCCTTTCTCCGGGGCGCCGGCCTCTCCGTCCCGCAGGTCTGACTCACGCGCATCCGCGTGGCGCTCAGGTCTGCTCTGGCTGCAGCTGGAGGCCCGGCTGCCGCAGAGGGCGCAGCGCTAGCCCGGGGCGCCCGGCCCGGGGACAGCTGCGGGCTCCACCCGTTCCGCTCCCAGGGCGGCTGTGGGCCCGTGCGCGCGCTCTCGGGTGTCTCGTGGGACCCGTCCTGGAGCTTACACCGTAGTCGGAGGCAGCCGGTACCTGCAAGCGTGGGGTCGAGGGCACTGCGGCCTCACCCGGGCCGGGCGACGCTTCTCAGGAAGGAGGTGTCAGAGGTCCCGGGGGACAGCGAGCTTCGGGGTACAGGGTTCCTAATGTGTTTGTCGAGTAAATAATCAGTAACAACCTGAGGCAGGAGAATTGCCTGAACCCAGGAGGCGGAGGTTGCCGTGAGCCGAGATCGCGCCATTGCACTCCAGCCTGGGTAACAAGCGCGAAACTCCGTCTCAAAAAGAAAAAAAAAAAAAAACCCGGCAAATTGATATGTCAGCAAAAAGAGTCAAACTCTCGGGTATCTGAAGAGATTTATTCTGAACCAAGTGTGAGTGACCAGGGCCTCGACACAGCCCTCGGGAGGTGCTGAGAACACGTGCCCAAGGTGGTCGAGGCGCAGCTTCGGCTCCTACACTTTAGAGACGTGTGAGACATCAACCACGTGCATTTAAGAAATACATTGGTTTGGTCCAGAAATACAGGACAACTCAAAGGCGAGGGGGAAGGGGGGTTCCAGTCTACAGGTAATGTAAACATTTTCTGGTTGATAATTGTTTGAATTTGTCCAAAGACCTAGGATGAATAGAAAGGGAATGTTCAGGTTAAGATAAAAGATTGTGGAGACCAAGGTTCTTTTGAAGTCTTATAGTGGCTGCCCTTTGAGACAATAGGTGACAAATGTTTCCTATTCAGATCTTTAAAGGGTGCTAGACGTTTAATCTCTTTAGGATTGGGAGGGCCTGGAAGAGAAAGATCTAGCTCTGTTTTTTTTGAGACGGAGTTTCGCTCTTGTTACCCAGGCCGGAGTGCAGTAGCTTCCTGGGTTCACTGGAACCTCTGCTTCCTGGGTTCAAACGATTCTCCTGCCTCAGCCTCCTGAGTAGTTGGGATTGCGGGCACGTGCCACGATGTCCAGCTAATTTTTTGTGTTTTTATTAGAGACAGGGTTTTGCCCTGTTGGTCAAGCTGGTCTAGAACTCCTGACCTCGTGATTCGCCCGCTTTGGCCTCCCAAAGTGCTGGATTACAGGTGTGAGCCACCGCGCCCAGCCCAATAGACATTCTTTACAGATGTGAATTTTCGCCCACAAAGACAGCTTTGCGTGGCCATCTCAAGATATGGCAAAGAAACATGTTTTGGGGTAAAATATTTTTATTTTCTTCTTTGTGTCGTAATGTCATGCCAGAGTCAAGTTGGAAAGTAAGTCACAATACATAGGGTTAAATACAACCCATCTGACGAGAATTTATGGTTTGTAGAGCATAACTCCCCAGACCCTTTACATAGGAATTTGGGCAAGATAAAAAAATCAGAGCTTAGTCCTCAGATACAAAGCATCCACAACTGCACTGGGGACAAATCTGGGACTAAATTAGAGTCTCTCGATACAACCACAAAACAAGGCAGACTAACAAGTGCTCTGTCATACAGATAG
The DNA here is from genome assembly GCF_049354715.1 of Callithrix jacchus. Classification (NCBI taxonomy): domain Eukaryota; kingdom Metazoa; phylum Chordata; class Mammalia; order Primates; family Cebidae; genus Callithrix; species Callithrix jacchus. The sequence continues at coordinate 80,562,857 of NC_133518.1, forward strand.
GAACTAAATATCATGGGCTCAAGATTTGGAAAATCATTCATCTGTTATAAGTAGAATTTTCAGTGCCGCAAAAGAAATAGCACTCGAAGATAAATCCTCTCAGCAGGCAGTTTACTTCTGTAGAAAGGTGTGGCTCACGAATGGAGCAATGGTGACCGCACGTTGGGACAAGGGAGGGAAAGGGCTTTTATTCCTGATAGGTCTCCCTACTGCTGTGCCATTTCCCAATTGGCTGTAGAAACTCAACAATGGTAGATGAAGAGAGATGTAAATGGTGCAATAAATGGACGGTTTAAAAGGCACGTAGAGATAGTCGGGAACTCCTTTAGGACAAACCACACTGCCTTCAACGTGAAGATCAACCAGGAGTCATTAGTCTCTTGATTCTGTCAACACAAAGGCTAACAGCAGCAGTGACCAAAGCATATTCATCCTGAGGGAATGTAAATGCCTCAAAATAATGTCAGCTAATGTGTTAATTTCCAGAGAATAAGATTTACCACCCCATCAGCAGAGCGCAAGTACTAGGTTGGCAACATACAAACCCTGACCTTGGGCTTGATTTTTCACTTGTCAGACGGGGGTGACAGTGATGACGGCTAAAGAGGAAATAAGGTAGTGTGTTAGCCCCATGCTTGGCATGAAAAATGTGAGCTCTTGCTTTAGCGATTCCTTGCTGTGTACTGTGCAAAAAGAGCCAGTCATTGCCTCAAAGCTGTAACAATGGGCACCTTTTAAACCAATGACTGTTGTACATGATTACTACTGGAAAGGGTCCTCACTCCAGACCCCAGGCGAGGGTGTTTGGATCTCCTGCAAGAGAGAATTCTAGGCGAATGCAGAGTACCCTGAAGGCTCACTAGGAAAGTAAAGGAATGGAAGAGTGGCTGCTCCATAGGCACAACAGCCCCAGGGCTGTGGTCGCCCATTTTTATGGTTATTTCTTGATTACATGCTAAACAAGGGGTGGATTATTCATGCCTCCCCTTTTCAGACCATATAGGGTAACTTCCTGGTGTTGCTATGGCATCTGTAAACTGTCATGGAGCTGGTGGGAGTGTAGCAGTGAGGATCACTCTACACTCTCGTGGCCATCTTGGTTTTGGTGGGTTTTGGCCAGCTTCTTTACTGCAACCTGTTTTATGAGCACGGTCTTTATAACCTGGATCTTCTGCCAACCTCCTAAGTCATTCTGTGACTTAGAATGCCTAACCTCCTATTTCATCCTGAGACTTAGAATGCCCAGCTGTCTGGGAATGCAGCCCAGGAGGTCTCAGCTTTATTTTACCTAGCCCCTATTCAAGATGGAGTGGATTTGGTTCAAACATCTCTGACATGATGATTGGTATAAAGGTCAAATAACTGGTAAGTAGTAGAGATAGAGGACTGTAAACTAGAAATTTTGATTCCACTATATTATAAGATATAGTATCTGGCCGGGCGGGGTGGCTCACGCCTGTAATCCCAGCACTTTGGGAGGCCGAGGCAGGTGGATCACGAGGTCAACAGATCGAGAACATCCTGGTCAACGTGGTGAAACCCCGTCTCTACTAAAAATACAAAAATTAGCTGGGCATGGTGGCGCACGCCTGTAGTCCCAGCTACTCGGGAGGCTGAGGTGGGAGAATTGCCTGAACCCAGGATGCAGAGGTTGCGGTGAGCCAAGATCGCGCCATTGCACTCCAGCCTGGGTAATAAGAGCGAAACTCCGTCTCACACACAAAAAAAGAATATAGTATCCTTCAACAGCAAGTAATTTTTTTTTTTTTTTTTGCAAAGGAGTCTCATTCTGTCACCCAGGGTGGAGTCCAGTAGCGATCTTGGCTCACTGCAACCTCCGCCTCCTGAGCTCAAGCGATTCTCTTGCCTTAGTCTTCCAAGTAGCTGGGATTGCAGGTGTGTGCCACTGCACCTGGCTAATTTTCATATTTTTAGTAGAGACAGGGTTTCACCATGTTGGTCAGGCTGGTCTTGAACTCCTGACCTTGTGATCTGCCCACCTCAGCCTCTCAAAGTGCTCGGATTACAGGTGTGAGCCACTGCTCCTAGTCTCTTGGACTCTTTTTCTATTGTAGCATTTCTTTTTTCACCATATAGTACAGGAACCCTTCTGGAATGGAAGTCTTATGAGCTACTATCGAGCAAGGTAGGTGAGAATTTCTTTAGGCCAACTCTTAGAAAGTGAGGAAAACTTAGAGGTTCTGGTTTTTATAATCAGCTTTGGTAAGAGGAATTCTGTGACTTGCTTCAGGAGAGAATAAGGGGCTGAGAGACAGACAGGAGGGTATCTCACCCTTCACTTTGGGGTGTCATTTTCTGAGCCTCAACAGCAGGAAAGGGTAAGTAATAGGAAATTAGGTAACACTATTGACATAAATATTTCCTGAATTCTAAAGTGATCCATCATTGAAAAAATCACATTTTATTGGAATTAGTTGCAGAATTGGTACCTTTGTCTATTGATAATGCAGTTGGAATGATGAGTTAGAAATCAATTCACCATTTCAAACAAATTTTTTGTTGAAATTGTTCAAAAAGACTGGGTGTATTGATAAACCTACTTCATTTCCTCATTCTTTTTTCTTTTCTTGTCTTTTTTGTGACAGTCTTGCTTTGTTGCCCAGGCTGGAGTGCAGTGGTGCAACCTTGGCTTACTGCAGCCTCTGCCTTCCAGGCTCAAGCAATTCTCAAGTGAGTAGTTGGGATTACAGGCTTTTGCCACCATGCCTGGCTAGCGTTTGTATGCTTAGCAGAGACAGGGGTGTCACCATGTTGGTCAGGCTGGTCTTGAACTCCTGACCTCAAGTGAAGCCCCCCACATCAGCCTCCCAAAGTGCCAGGATTATAGGTGTGAACTACCACGCCAGGCCCTCATTTCCTCATTATTTTGAAGCAAGGCACATAGGTTTTCTTTCCCTTCGGGTTGGTTGGTGTGTAACAGCCCTTGTTTCGCTAGAAGCATTGTAATGGGACTGCATTTGTTGTGCCAAGCCCTTAATGAAACTGATGGGATGGATACAATTGACTTCTTAGATAGTCGTACCTTCTAATATTGCTTTGTGAGAGAGACAAAGTATAAATGTTGAGGAGGTGTTTAAAACAATGCATTCTCATTTTTTTCTAAAGATTGAGTCTCACTGTTACATGTTAAAGGAGACTTGAAGCTCATCTGGTCCACTTCCTTTCTTTTAATGAAAATAGTTTTTGAGAATGTAAGTGGATGTTTTAGTTGACACTTACAGGCAGCATCTGAAGAACTGTGCCTTCCTGAGAACTAGCCCAGTGCTCTGTTTGCTCACTTACGAGCATGGGATCTCCAGGTCATGGGATCAGACCTCTTGGTATTCCATGCAGTTTAAAACTGAAAACCTTTACTAAAAGTGGTTGTGTAATTTTCAGCTTCCCCCTCCCTTCCCGAGATGGAATCTGACTCTGTTGCCCAGGCTGGAGTGCAATGGGATAATCTCAGCTCACTCAGCCTCCGCCTCCCAGGCTCAAGTGATTCTCTTGTCTCAGCCTCCCAAGTAGCTGGGACTACAGGCATGTGCCACCATGTCCGACTATTTTTTTTGTATTTTTAGTAGAGACGAGGTTTCACCTTTTTGGCCAGGCTAGTCTCGAACTCCTGACCTCAAGTGATCTACCCACCTCGGCCTCCCAAAGTGAGATTACAGGTGTGAGCCACTGCACCCAGCCTTCAGCCTTCCTTTGGTTCTAATCATATATATAATAAACTGATTGATTTAGACAGTTATGTAATATGAACAATGCTGTTACTGTTACTGAATTTGATTAAAATAAAGCTCTGTAATTTCTTTTTTTTTTTTTTTTGAGATGGAGTTTCACTGTTGTTACCCAGGCTGGAGTGCAGTGGCGCGATCTCGGCTCACCGCAACCTCTGCCTCCTGGGTTCAGGCAATTCTCTTGCCTCAGCCTCCTGAGTAGCTGGGATTACAGGCACGCACCACCATGCCCAGCTAATTTTTTGTATTTTTAACAGAGACGGAGTTTCACCATGTTGACCAGGATGGTCTCGATCTCTTGACCTCGTGATCCACCCGCCTCGGTCTCCCAAAGTGCTGGGATTACAGGCTTGAGCTACCACGCCCGGCCACATTGTAATTTCTTTTATTTAGAATTAGGGTCTGTGGGACAAAATATGAGTAATGAAAACAAGATAATTTGCAAACATGAATTAGTCCGAGAGCTAGACTGTGGCCTTGTTCTGGGTTTGATTTTGATCTGGTTTAAATAAGTGTGTCACAGTATCTAATACTAACCTCAAGTCTTTGTTCAGTTTGCCCTACATCATCTGTTCTAAAAATAGATGTATTAGTCTGTTCTTGCAATGCTAGAAAGAACTACCTGAGACTGGGTAATTTATGAAGAAAAGAGGTTTATCTCATGAGTTCTGATGGTTAAAAAAAAAAGATTAAAAGAAAAAGAAAAGGAGTTTAATTGACTCACGGTCCTGCAAGTTGGACAGGAAACATGGCTAGGGAGGCCTCAGGAAACTTAACAGTCACAGTGGAAGATGAAAGGGAAGCAAAGCTGTCTGACATGGTGGTGTCCATGTAAGTGGATAGAAAGCCAGTGAAGGAGGAAGTGCTACACACTTTTAAACAACCAGGTCTGTGAGAACTCACTATCCGAGAACAGCAAGGGGGAAGTCCACCCCGTGATCTAATCATCTCGTACCAGGTCCCTTCTTCAACACTGAGAATCACAAGTTGACATGAGATTTGGGTGGGGACACAGACCCTAACCATATCATACAAATTCGAGAGTTTGTGACTTGGTACAATATGCCTGTATTCTTCTCCAAGCCGTGTACATACGTCACTGTTTCATGGAGTGAAGACTAATAACTGCCCTATTTATTAGGAAGTTGTATTTTGTTTTTCAAGCTCTGATGAGGAATAGATGGCATTTGTTCCACAGTGAGTTGTTGGTTTTTTTTTTTTTCCCGAGACAGAGTGCAATGGCGCGATCTCCGCTCACCGCAACCTCCGCCTCCTGGGTTCAGGCAATTCTCCTGTCTCAGCCTCCTGAGTAGCTGGGACTACAGGCATGCGCCACCGTGCCCAGCTAATTTTTTGTATTTTTTAGTAGAGACGGGGTTTCACCATGTTGACCAGGATGGTCTCGATCTGTTGACCTCGTGATCCGCCTGCCTCGGCCTCCCAAAGTGTGCTGGGATTACAGGCTTGAGCCACCGCGCCGGCCCGAGTTTTTTTTTTTTTTTTTTTTGAGACTGAGCCTCACTCTGTCACCCAGGCTGGAGTGCAGTGGTGTGATCTCAGCTCACTGCAACCTCTGACTCCTGGGTTCAAGTGATTCTCCTACCTCAGCCTCCCGGGTAGCTGGGACTACAGGTGCCTGCCATCATGCCTGGCTAATTTTTTGTATTTTTAGTAGAGATGGTGTTTCACCATATTGACCAGGTTGGTCTCAAAGTCCTGATCTTGTGATCCGCCCACCTTGGCTTCCCAAAGTGCTGGGATTACAGGGTGAGCCACCATGCCCCGCTGATAGTGAGCTGTTTTTAGGTTTTCTCAATATCATTAATGACCCCAGTCTCATTCTGGGAAACTTGAATTCTCCTTGCAAATTCTAACAGGTTCATACTTTACCCAAGCTTAATGTAATAATAAGAGACAACATCTGTTTGTGCGAAGACAATATTTGAGGTTTTGTTGCCTGTATGTGGGAGAAATTCTCTTTTTCTGATTAGTTTGCAGAAACTAAAATCTTAGTAAATGAAGGTGATAAGTATCTGAAACGTAATTAGAGGATTCAGTCAGTTTTTGTGACGATCATTCTGCTACACTTTGTCGTGTTACAGGCAAATGACCGTGGCACACTTTTACATCTTTCACATATAGACATTATCAATGGTAACAAATATGCAACATGGATTATTCCATTCTTCCTACTGTGTGTCATTTTGAAGTGTAATTGATGCAGGTGACTTAATACATTATTTAGGGTTTTCAAGTATTAAACCAACCCACCTGTAATTTATAGAAAGACAGCACAAAATGTATCTCCAGCTTTGCTGTTTTCCCCTCTTCAGAGCGCCTCTGTGACTTCTGCGGCAAGTTGCCGTCTACACATGATCGTATCTCCCGTAGGAGAAACAGGCTTCTAAATTTAGATGTCTGTTTATGCTGAGGCCCAACTAAAAGCTACATTACCCCATTCTTGACATCCTTTTTAAAAAGTACTGTGTGATCTTTGTTGAACTTTGTCTAAAACAAAGGTTAAACCTTTTGAGAAAATTGTTAATATTTACCGGTGTTTTTATACCAGACTTGGGGGTCACCATCAGCAATTACTGGACATGTATATTGTGCCAGGTACCTGTACCAGATTCTCAAGTTAAAGACCCAGTTCCTGCCCTGAAATAATTAATCATCTAAGTAGGTAAAAGGAATAAGTATATATTAATAACAAAGAAAGATTCTAACTACTTTGAATGAAATTTCAGGTAGATACCACAGTAAGTGGGGCAGTTTTCAAAGACTTCTTGGGACTGGAGCATAAGTGGACCTTGAAGGATGACTAGAATGTAAACAAATTAGGAGAATATTTCAGAAACAGCAGACAGAGGGCGGAAGAAGAGGCAGACTCTGGGATTGTAGCTGTGTCACAGAGGACAGCAAGTGTGAAAAAGCAAACATTGGCCAGGCACAGTGGCTCACGCCTTAATCCCATCACTTTGGGAGGCCGATGTGGGTGGATTGCCTGAGCTCAGGAGTCTGAGACCAGCCTGGGCAACACGGTGAATCCTGTCTCTACTAAAATACAAAAAATCAGTCAGGCATGGTGGCATGTACCTGTAGTCTCAGCTACTCGGGAGGCTAAGGCAAGAGAATTGTTTGAACCCGGGAGGCGGAGGCGGAGTGAGCTGAGATCACGCCACTGCACTGCAGCCTGGGCGACAGAGCAAGACTCCATCTCCAAAAATAAAAGTAAAATTAAAAAAAGAAAAATAAAAGTAAAATTAAAAAAAGAAAAGGCAAACATTTGTGACTAAAGCAGAGTGCGAGAGAATAATGAAAAGTGAGTCACTGTGGGGAGGACCTTCCCTGGACAATATTCTATGAGGTGCCCCCTGAAGACTTTGGAGCAGGATGTTGACAACAGCAGAGTGCATCTGCGGTTCTTGGGAGTGAAATAGAATGGACTAGACAGGGAGTGTCAGCCTTAGCCAGAAAATTTAAAACTATTCAATAATAACTCATTACAGCCTGTGTATTGAGACCAATTTCCCCTTGGTCTTAAGGATGCAGAGATTACAACACATGCAGTAGTGTTATCTCTCTACTCCTGGACAAGGACTGCCAGTTTTCGGCAGCAATAATCTTTGAAGACCAGGCCCCAGGGAGAATTGGCTAGGGCCAGGCCATCACAAGATTCCATGTGAGAGAATTGCCCTAAAGGCTACTCGTAATGTGTTCCAATTTAGTACCCTTTACAATGCAGGGTCATGGAACAGTACTTAAGCTGTTCGTTTTAAACAAAAACAAACTTCCCGGATACATTAATTACGTTTCAAGGTTTTATTTAAAATTGGCCTGAAAGGTAGGAGCTTTTAAGCAAGCAAAAAGTTTTCTCTTGGCAAAAAGTAACCAGACCCTTCCTTGGTCTGCTCATTCAAATCTATCAAGTGTTCTATAAGAAACAGTCATATTTTTCTAGAAGGACCAGCTGGCATCATATCCAACCATGTTCTGCTAAGGTGACAATTTTTCTTTCTCACGCTTTATGCGTTCCAGAACATTAACTCTCAAGGTAGGTACCTAGTTCATTCCTCTACCCTTTGGGAAGAACAGTTCTAAGATGAAATCTCGAAACTCTCCAGAGGGAGAAAAGTCACAGCCACTTTTAATTTGGTGTGAGTCAGGCTCCACGGGCTCTGGGGTTTGCTTCGCTGCTTACTAGGTGTGTGACACTGAGCAAGTTAATCATTTTGTGCCTCCATTTCTTCATTTGTACGATAATAGGCCCTACTTAATGGGGCTCTGGGGACTGTTAAATGATACATAAAACCCCAACATTGCCTGGCATATAGGAAGTGTTATATATATTAATTATGTATTTTGTGGATTTTTTTGTGTGTTCCTGTAGATACTATTTTTTTTTTTTTTTTTTGAGACAGAGTCTCTTGTCACCCAGGCTGGAGTGCAGTGGCAAGATCTTGGCTCACTGGAACCTCTGCCACCTGGGTTCAAGCGATTCTCCTGCCTCAGCCTCCCAAGTAGTTCAGATTACAGGCACCTACCATTGCACCCAGCTAATTTTTATATTTTTAGTAGAGACGGGGTTTCACTATCTTCGTTAGGCTGGTCTTGAACTCCTGACATCATGATCCACCCACCTCGGCCTTCCAAAATGCTGGGATTACAGTTGTAAGCCATTGCACCTGGCCTCCTGTAGATACTATTTAGCTAACCTATAAACACAATTGATAGTTTCGTGGGTGTGTGTGTTTGTGTGTGTATTTTGCTTTTTAAAATGTCTTTTAGATCCGAGTCATGGCACCAAAAAAAAAGTGAAAAAAAAAAAATGTCTTTTAGTTACTTAGGGTTTGCATAAAAATCATGAATATAAGATGCTCACAATCAATATGGTTCTTTCTTACTTCAGAGAAGCAGCAGCTAAGAGCTAGAAGCCGCCTTTGATCTCTTTAGTTTAATAGTGTCTTACTGGTATTGCTGGTTTTATCAACTGGTTCCCATTAGCAACCACAGTGACAGCAGTATTTGTGTGTTTATGTAGTGAACAAAAATACTATACTTTAAATATTTCCGTCTTGGCTTCTCCACGAAGCTCTCAGCTTGGTTTGGGTCTTGGCTTGTGGTTTTTGGTAGAGTCTTGCTTTCTTGCCAGGCTGGAGTGCAGGGTGCAGTCCCGGTTCTCTGCAGCCTCCGCTTCCTGAGTTCAGGTGATTCCTATGCCTTGGCCTCCCGAGTAGCTGGGCCAACAGGTGTTTGCCACCACAGCTGGCTAATTTTTTCTGTTTTTAGTAGAGCAGAGTTCCACCATGTTGGCCAGTCTGGTCTCGACTTCCTGACCTCAGGCGATCCGCCCGACTTGGCCTCCCACAGTGCTGGGATGACAGGCGTGAGCCACCGTGCCCGGCTGGTACTCAGTATTTTTTATTGTTGTTGGGGACATCAGGACACTTACCAAGTACTAATGGAAAAGAAAAAAGACCAGACATGGTGGCTCAGGCCTGTCATCCCAGCACTGTGGGAGGCCAAGTCGGGCGGATCGCCTGACGTCAGGAAGTCGAGACCAGACTGAACAACATAGAGAAACCCCTTTTCTACTAAAAATACAAAATTACCCGGGTGTAGTGGTGCATGCCTATAATCCCAGCTACTAGGAGGCTGAGGCAAGACAATTGCTTGAACCTGGGAGATGGAGGTTGCGGTGACCTGAGATCACATTATTGCACTCCAGCCTGGAGAATAAGAGCAGAATTCTGTCTTAAAGCAACAACAAATATGAAAAAGAATTTGGTAGAGTGGAAAGGGCACTGGCACTGGCTTGGGGACCCTGGATTGCTACCATGCATGAGGTCGAAAGACCTGGCTTTGAGTGACAGCTCAAATGCTATGGGCATGACAACCTGGAACACATTATTTAGCCTCTTGGAACCTCACCTTTTTCATCAACTCAATGGGGACATTAGTAAGTATGTGCCTTACAGGGCAGCATTGTGTGATCTAAATGGCCGTAGGTGAGACCCAAGAAGACTGCCTGGGGTGTAACAGAGCCTCAGTACGTGTTAGCTCCTCTCAGCAGGCCTTTCCTCTTGGTGCCATCTTCCTCAGCATTTACCAGCAATGCACCCTCAGGCAAGTCACCTTTCTTCTTTAGGCGGTCAAGTTCTCTGACCCCTTCTCCAAAACAATGCTCTCATTTATTCCTGTTCAGCTTCGATTTCCATTACCCTACATCCCACTAACCCTTTTCACTGACGGCACTGGAACATTCTCCCAGCCTTCTCCTCTTACCCTGCCTGCATCTCCATCAGTCATTTCTGGTTTTGGGCACCCTCCTCCCACTGAACGCCCGTCACACCCTGCGCTCTGGATTCCATCATTTTTTGCCCCCATCTGTCAGCTTTTTGCTCTCTCACCTGTAATTACTGCCTCTTTTCCCCTGCACCCAGGCTTCTCATACTCTTCCATTTAAAAAAAGATCCCTTCCTAGATTCTTCATCCTTTCTTCAGCTATTCTCTATTCTCTTTCCCCTCAATTTAGGAGAAAAAAAGTGTGCATATCGTCCCACACCTTCCCCTCCAACCCTGCTCTGTCCTCCGACTGGTTTCCACTCCCGTCACGCTGCTGAAACAACAGTCGTAAAGGACATAATTCATTCAGTCTCTTAGCCTGTATCTTACTTGACCCTCCAATTATGTTTGACGTTATGAATCTTTCCCTTGACACCTTTCTTTTCATTCTCCTTCCAGTCTGGTCATTCTCTCTTAGTTACTGTTACTGAATTTATTTCCTGTCCCTTAGATATTGGTGTGTTCTAGGGTTCTGTGCTCTCTCCTTACTCTGCCCTTCTCTTAGAGTCATCTCATGTCCTTTTATGGTTTTTGACTCTCGTCCGCATGCTGCTATGCTCTCTCTCCTCTCTCTGCCACACGTCTTGCCTGTGTTCCAGAACTGTCTATTCAACTGTGTGCTGGACGTCTTCACCTTGGTGTTCCACGGACTGCATGTCCACAAGTGAGCCGGGTTAGTCATTGCTCTCCGCCCCTCTCCTCTGCTCTCTACGCCTGTCACCACACAAGCCTGCCCTTTCCCCTAAATTCCCTGACGTGTTTGATGGAACAAACACCCATGCCATTCACCAAACATGAAACCTGGGTCAATCCCTGATGCCACTCCCAGCCAGTGACAGCAGAGAACTGAATGATAAGGGGCCAGCCCTATGAAGATGTAGGGGAAGATCCACAGCAGACATGGAACAGAGTTGGCCGGGTGCGGTGGCTCACGCCTGTAATCCTACCACTTTGGGAGGCCGAGGTGGGTGGATCACGTGAGGTCAAGAGTTGAAGACCAGCTTGGCCATCATGGTGAAACCCCATCTTTAAAAAAAAAAAAAAAAAACCAACTTCCATTTTCGTAGGGATATGTTCTGAGCAAACTGGCCCAGAATTGGCCGATTCCTAAAAGCAGTGATGTTGAGAGGATCATTTACATAGGAAAGCACTTAAACAGATCAAATAAGGAAAAACATTGGCATGATTTTAGGCTTGACAGATTTTTTTTTTTATTTTTGAGATGGAGTCTCACTCTGTCGCCCAGGCTGGAGTACAGTGGTGCGATCTTGGCTCACTGAAACCTCCATCTCCCAGGTTCAAGCAGTTCTGCAATTCTGTCTCCACCTCCTGAGCAGCTGGGATTACAGGCAGGCGCCACCACACTGGCTACTTTTTGTATTTTTAGTAGAGACGAGGTTTCAGCATGTTGGTCAGGCTGGTCCTAAACTCCCAACCTCAGCAGCCGCCCGCCTCGGCCTCCCAAAGTGCTGGGATTACAGGTGTGAGCCACTGCACCCGGCCCATAGATTGTTTTTACTGACAACCTTTTCAAACAAAATGCTGTGATGATGTGTAAATACGGATGAGATAAAGGGTCAGCAGCTCCTCGGGCACAAGGCACAGCTCACCTTTTCCAGACTTCTTAGTTCCACCTGTGGAAGGGCCCTGGAAAAAGTAAGCTGCTCCTTGTGCTGGGGAGTTGCTGACCCTTTATTTCATCCATCTCCTTGGCCAGCTTCTTGGGCTGTTTCAGGGGCTGCTTCTTGCCACCTTTGCAGCCGGACTTGGCACCTGCCACACCTTCCCCAGACCCTCCCCTCTTTCTGTTAGTTCTTTGCAGGGGTGTTGCTGGGGGAAGTGGGCAGGTGGGATGGTGGGCACAGAATTTTACTTACTAGAGCTCTTCTGCCTCTTTTACTTGTTCTGAAGACTTTTGAATTTGGGATTAATGACACAAACATCTCGTCTTAAAAGTCTATATGATCTTGCATATATTTTGTTATTAAATATATCTTTTAGTAGAGAATGGATAGGAAGACTTTGGTCTTTATAATATTGAGTTTTATGTGGGTTATAACCTGATTTTTAAAGTTAGAAACTTACAATTTTATGTAATTCTATCTAATGAAAAGGATTGATTTATTTTTATAATCTATATTTGTATAAGTATGGCATAAGATCATGCAAAACAGCATTGGTCACTGGAACTAAGGGCTTTCTGTTTACCGCAGACAGACAGCTCTTTCCAGTAGAAAAGAGCTGGGCTCCCTCACAGCTTCCTGGCCCACGAATGATGTTGAGTTCCGTGATTTACGCACACAGGGTGACAAGCTCTGGCAGCAGAATCTCTGTTGCAGTCTTTTTGTGTTGCCCACAGAGCCTATTGGTGACCTGCACATGGGGGTCCTCCCGGTGGTGTGGTTGAATGACTCAATGCTACCTCTCTGCAAAGTTGAAGTAAGCAAGCGAGTTCGGTGATGCTGGCTGCATTCTCAGCTACTGGGGCTGCAGTAGCTAGGCAGGGGCTGCAGCCTCGATGGCTTTCTAGCCCTCCTGGTCACCCACCATTTTTACAGCCTTCCCTCCAGAGCCCTCCTTCTCCTCCCGCACACTTCCTCGAATATTGATTAACTCTCTGATTTCCCCCACTTTGTCTCTCCCAGAGATTTAGGGCTGTTTTTATGGTCTGCTAATTCTGTGAGAATGAGGGGCCTCTTCTGGGAGGAGCGGCCAAACTCAATGGCACTGCAAATAGGTTTTTATTGGCTCGTCGCCAAGCTCTCCAAGTCATTCTGCCCTCATACTGATGAAGAGACACCATCTGTTTATCTTGACCATGTAATAAATTGAGGGCTCATAAATGTATTTGGATCTGAATTAGATCCAAATCACAGTAAGAACAGGATAATGGTCTCCTTTGCCAGAGATGGATGAACAATTACTTTTATAGCTCCAGAAGAAAAACGGGTTATGCAAACAGACACTTCACCCAGATTGGTTTCCTGAGTGACTCTCCATATGTTGATGTTTTTGCGCAGGGAGGGGAACCTGCCTACCCTGTTTCAGGGAAAACCGGAGGAGATACAATCTGCCCAACCCACATGAATCAGCGGTGAAGTGGTACCGCCAGTGTCCTTCTGCTTTCTGAGGCCAGAATAAATTTTCAAGGATTATGAGGACTAAAATGACAGTAAAAAGAAATAGCTAGTGACCTTGGCCTGTGGCCTAGTGCCATGCAAGGCAGTGGGACTGGGCTCAGGTGCAGCTCGTGAGCTCTCTGGGAACTGGGTGGGCTGCGGCTGAAGGACAGTTCGTTGATAGCTTTAAAAGACCTATCACCGTTTCTGCCTGATTTGCTCTTCCACTTAATCGGGATTCGGCTTGCTTGTGATCCACGGGCTATAATGAGCTGCCCCGGCAACCCTTTTCCTCACATACGTGTTCCACAGACAGCGGCTCAGTCTACAATACGCCACCAGCACACACACACAGGACCCTGGTTAGCTCATTTCCATTTCCTGCATGCACCGCTGCGTACTTGGCCGACGCACTTGGCAGACCAAAGTGTCTCTGGTCATTGAAACAACTCTACAAGTATGTATCATTACGCCATTTTACACAGGAGGAACTGAAGCTCAGTGTGCTTAGGTGACTTGCTTGGGTTTCCCTAGAGGCAGAGGCAGGATTCGAACCCAGTCCTGTTTAGCTCATCTTCTTCCAGGAACACTCTCTTGCCTCTGTCTTTTGTCTTTGCTGCCTGTGCTCCGATTATTCTCTCTCCTAGAATATACTTTTCAACCTGTTTCCCTGTCAGAATCTTTATCAACCACAACTTTTGTTTTGAAATACATATATATATATTTACAAACACATACAACTTAGGTTTATATCTGTATAGGCATAGATTTTTAGATATTTATAGATAGGTATAGATATAAATAAAAGTAAGGGTGGCTTTATCTGAACAGTAGAATACTTGTGATTTTCATTTCCATTTAATAAATATATTTATGAAACTAAATTTATGTTGTTGCTATAATCAGAAAATAATTTGTACAATGTTTCCCAGCCTTTCAAATTGCATGTTGCTGCCTGAATAGTCTTTTCTGCTTTCTGTCCCTCTTTTGGAACACACTCCCTTTCCCTAGCACTTGTGTTTTCTTGAGTCACTTCTAGCATTTTGTTTTGTATTCGGTGTAACCTCAGTTTCCCAGGGCCCACCACACCTCAGAGAAGGGTGAATCCGAGCGGCACAGTTGAAAATAAAAACAGGCTGAGCCTGGTGGCTCACGCCTGTAATCCCAGTGCTTTGGAATGCCGAGGCGGGTGGATCACTTGAAGTCAGGAGTTCAAGACCAGCCTGGCCAACATGGTGAAACCCTGTCTCTACTAAAAATACAAAAATTAGCCAGGCATGGAGGCACATGCCTGTAATCCCAGCTATGGGAGGCGGAGGCAGGATCGTGCCACTGCGCTCCAGCCTGCGTGACAGAGCAAGAATCCATCTAAAAAAAAAAAAAGAATAAAACAATAACGGAATAATTGTTAATCCAATCTTCCCCACTTCCCCAATCATGAAAGCTGGGATCTTTCTGCTGTATCTACCAAGTCTCAGGCTTGTGTCTCTTCCCGTCTGCCCTCTGTAGTCCTGGCTGTGTGTCCACCAAGTCTCAGGCTTGTGTCTCTTCCCGTCTGCCCTCTGTAGCCCTGGCTGTGTGTCCACCAAGTCTCAGGCTTGTGTCTCTTCCCGTCTGCCCTCTGTAGCCCTGGCTGTGTGTCCACCAAGTCTCAGGCTTGTGTCTCTTCCCGTCTGCCCTCTGTAGCCCTGGCTGTGTGTCCACCAAGTCTCAGGCTTGTGTCTCTTCCCGTCTGCCCTCTGTAGCCCTGGCTGTGTGTCCACCAAGTCTCAGGCTTGTGTCTCTTCCCGTCTGCCCTCTGTAGCCCTGGCTGTGTGTCCACCAAGTCTCAGGCTTGTGTCTCTTCCCGTCTGCCCTCTGTAGCCCTGGCTGTGTGTCCACCAAGTCTCAGGCTTGTGTCTCTTCCCGTCTGCCCTCTGTAGCCCTGGCTGTGTGTCCACCAAGTCTCAGGCTTGTGTCTCTTCCCGTCTGCCCTCTGTAGCCCTGGCTGTGTGTCCACCACAGCGCTGTGCCTTTGATGTGTGTCAACATGGTGCTCACTCTAGTCTGAACGACGCAGTCCCCTCCTATCACCTGGTTCCACCAGGCCCCACGTGGTCTAGGCTGCGTCTTCCCTCTTCACTTTGCAGAAGTGGCAGGACAGTCTTCTACCAGGTTGTACTTTTTTTTTTTTTTGAGCTGGAGTCTCACTCTGTTGCCCAGGCTGGAGTGCAATGGCACAATCTCAGCTCACTGCAACCTCCCCGCCTCCCAGGTTCAAATGATTTTCCTGCCTCAGGCTGCTGAGTAGCTGGGACTACAGCTGCCTGCCACCACACCAGGCTAATTTTTGTATTTTTTTTTAGTAGAGACAGGGTTTCACCATATTGGCCAGGCTGGTCTCAAACTCCGGACCTTGTGATCCTCCCACCTTGGACTCCCAAAGTGCTGGGATTACCGGTGCGAGCCACCGCGCCAAGCCAGGTTGCTCTTTTAAAAAGTCCCTTCCTCTTGTTTTCTTCATCTCTGATAAAGCCTAGCTTGGGGTGACTTTCGTGTTTGAGTTCTTCCTTTTGTTTCTTATAGCATCCCCTCCCCTGCCACCTTCTGTAAAGGAATTTGTACTGAGCCAGGTCAGGAGTCAGAACAATCTGTCTCAGTACCTCCCTCTCCTCATTCAGGGGCTCCCAACAAAAGAATGCTCAACTGCTTTCTCTCCTGTCTGGGAGATCAGGTGTGACCTTCATTCTATACCTTACTCAAGTGTCTCTCACCCATGTAGCCTGTCAGCCTTCATGTCTGCAGTCGTTCTCTTCCTAGACAGACTTGTCTGGGATGCTCGGAACTGGGAGTCTGGTGGCTTGTCCTGGCACGTCCGATGCTCAGTAGGCAAGCGGAACTTACCCTTGTCGGGCTGTCAGTGCACTGTGCGCTCCTGAGCCATGCCGTCAATTTCTAAGACCATAAGGGGAGCCGAGCACCGCTCGGCTGTGTACACCCTGAAGCAGCTAACACGGTTGCATAGGATGACAAGAAACGTATACATTTTTGTGGAATGAATAAAATCCATTGCTTTTGTGCTCTGCTTTGCTCCCTTCACATTACTGCAGCAAGCAATCGGTAAATAAAGGTGAATAAAGGTGATTGGTTCCGCTTTGCTCTGTACTTACTATATCACACCGTGATTCTGCTGCCACAACTTAGATCTGAGTTTTGAAACACTGAGACAATCACAGCCATGCCTTGTTATCCACAGGGAATAGGTTTCACGCCTGACCTCATGTCATAGGTTGCAGTCAAAACTTTGTTTCACACACAAAATTATTTAAAATATTGTATAAAGTTAACTTTAGGCCGGGCGCGGTGGCTCACGTCTATAATCCCAGCACTTTGGGAGGCCGAGGCGGGTGGATCACGAGGTCAAGAGCTTGAGACCATCCCGGTCAGCATGGTGAAACCCCATCTCTACTAAAAATACAAAAATTAGCTGGGCGTGGTGGCACGTGCCTGTAATCCCAGCTACTCGGGAGGCTGAGGCGGGAGAATTGCCTGAACCCAGGAGGCGGAGGTTGCGGCGAGCCGAGATTGCACCATTGCACTCAAGCCTGGGTAACAAGAGCGAAACTCCGTCTCAAAAAAAAAAAAAAAAAGAAGTTACCTTTAGGCTGTGTGTATGAGGTGTATGTGAAATATAAATAAATGTGTTTAAACTTGAGTCTCATCCCAAAGATATCTCATTTTGTATATTTCAAAATACAGGAAATTCTGAAATCCAAAACAGTTCTGGTGCCAAGGATTTTGAATAAGGGATACTCAACCTATAATACCTAATATAATGTAAATGCTATGCAAATAGTTGTTATGCTGTATTTTTTTTAATTTGTATTTTTTTATTGCTGTACTATTATTTTTAATTGCTTTTTAAAAAAATGTTTTCATTTGGTTGGTTGAATCCATGGATTTGGAACCCATGAATACAGAGGGCTGACTAAATACACAAAATTCAGCCTCTTAAAGCATGCGATTTAATATTACCACACGGTTGCACAATCATAATTGCGGTTTTGAACTGAGAAGAAAAAAGGAGTTGCACAATCATCACACTGTCTAAAGTCAGAACTTTTCCATCATGCCAAGCATGAGTGACACACGTTCGCCGTCACTTCCGTCTGCGCACCTTCCCCCGCCCCGTGAATCTGTTTTGGGTATTTGCCTATTCTGGACATACCATGTAAATGGAATCATACAACATGTGGATTCTGTGTCGGATTTCTTCTCCATGTCGTAATGTTTTCAAGGATCATCCATGTCGTAGCATGTATCGATACTTGATTCCTTTTAAGGGGCTGGATGAGATTTCGGTTTCAGTGCGTGGATTGGCCTTTGTTGATCCACTCATCACTTGGTAGACATTTGGGCTGTTTCCAGTTTGGGGCCATCATGAATAACGTTGGGGGCTTTTGTGTCTGTGTGTTTTTCTATGGACATTTGATTTCGGTTTTCATGGGCATAGACCTAGGTGGGCCATGTGTGTGTTCCTTTTTTCTTTTTGAGTGATCCACCGCTAAGAGTCGTAATGTGTTTAAGTTTTTAAGGAATTGTCAAAATTGTTTTCCGACGTGACTGTTCATTTCGCATTCACAGCAGCAACGGGTGAGGGCTCCAGGCTCTCCAGGCTCTCCAGGCTCCCCTTCTGAAGTGCAGCCTCTCAATGGATGCAGAGTGGAAAATCACTAGACCGTGGATACCTGGGGTTGTTTCTGGACTCTCTGTTCTATTCAGTTGGTGCATACATCTGATGTCAGTGCCACACAGTCTTGATTACTGTGACTGTAGTAAGCTTTAAAATAAGAAGTGTGAGCCCAACTTTGTTCTGTTTCGAAGTTTTGGCTACTCTAGGTTCCTTGCATTTTCACGTCAATTTTATAAGCATGTCTGTTTCTGTAAAAAAATGCAGTTGCAACTTTGATTGAGATTGTTGAATCTGTAGGTCAATGAAGGGAGCACATCCCTCTTAACACCTTAAGTCTTCCAATCCGTGAACATGAAATGTATTTCCGTTTATTTAGGTCTCCTTTAAGTTCTTTCCATGATGGTTTCCCATTTTTAGTGTATAGGCCTTGCGCTTCGTTTGTTAAATTTATTCCTAGGTATTTTACTCTTTCTGATGTTATCATAGATATAATTGTTTACTTAATTTCTTTTTAGTATGTAGAAATACAACTGATTTTTGTATATTGATCTAGTATCCTGAGTGTTGCTGAGATAACTTGTCAGCTCTGACAGTGTGTATGTATGTTCATGTGTGTGTATTTCTTAGGATTTTCTATATGCGAAATGATGTAATCTGCCAATACAGATAATTTCACTGCTTCCTTTCCAGTGCAAATGCTTTTTACTTCTTTCTTGCACAACTGCTCTGACTAGAAGTGCCAGTGCGATAAAATGGTGAGAGTGGACATCTTTGTTTTGTTGTGATCTGAGGTTGGTAGGTGGAAGCTTTCAGTCTTTTCCCATTAAGTGTGATGTTAGCTGTGGGTTTGGTTTTGTTTTGTTTTTTGTAGATACCCTTAATCAGCTTGAGGATGTTCCTTAGTTTACTGAATGTTTTTTTATCAGAAAAGTTTGCTGAAGGTTATCAGATGTTCTTTCTGCATCTGTTAAGATGATCATGTTGTGTTTGTCCTTTATTCTTTTCTTTATTATTATTTTTTCATTAAAAAAACCTACTCCCTGGGGAGTCTATCAAAAACAAAAACAAACAAAAAACCACTCCCAGTATTGCATGATCTTTGTTCTTTTCATACAGTGCCTTACACTGTTTGAGTTTTGCATGTCGAACGGTTCCACCTTGCATGCTGGCAAACGGCTCAGCTATTCACGGTGTATAACCCGTTACATCTGCAGCTGGATTTCGTTTGCCAGTAGATTGTCTTGGGAGTTGCGTGTGTCCGTGTATCCGTACAGTCCATAAGGGGTATTGGGGTGTAGTTTTCCTGTGATGTCTTTGTAGGGTTTTGCATCAGAGCAATACTGGACTCACAGAATGAGTTGGGAAATGCTTCTTCCCCTTCTGTTTTTTGAAAAAGTTTGAGGGATTAATGGTAATTTTTTTTTTTTTTTTTTAATAATAGAGATGGGGTTTCACCATGTTGGCCAGGATGATCTCTATCTCTTGACCTTGTGATCCGCCCGCCTTGGCGTCCCAAAGTGCTGGGATTACAGGCGTGAGCCACCGCGCCTGGCCTAATGGTAATTCTTTAAACTTTTGGTAGAATTTACCGGTGAAGTCATCTGGTCCTGGACTTTATTTGTGGGACTTTTTTTTGTTGTTTTCTTTTTGTGGGGGGGGGAACATTTTTTGATTACGAATGAAATTTCCTTTTTTCCTCTTTTTTATCAAATCAGTGGTATTGCATACTAATGAAATTTCTAATGAAATGCACTCTCGCCCACAGGGAGATGCCCCCACACCCCCATTCAGGGCTTCACAGCAGTTGCTTGCCAACTTTGGGCAGAGCTGGAAAAATGAATCGGCCTTCAGCCACCCTACGCCCTTCAATCTTCTCCATAAAAGCCACCGTAAGCCTGAAAAATCATGTGTCAAGCCAACAGGGAAAGGAAAGAGCTCTAGTCATAAACTAATTCCAGGGGGAATAGGTTAAAGAATGCTTGCATTATATATATGTATTTTTTCCTTTTTCTCTCTTTCTTCTCTCCTTTTTTTTGTTTTTTTTTTTTTTTTTTGAGAGAGTCCTGCTCTGTCACCAGGCACCAGGCTGGAGTGCAGTGGCACAATCTCGGCTCACTGCAATTTCCGCCTCCTGGGTTCAAGCAATTCTCCTGCCTCAGCCTCCTGAGTAGCTGGGATTACAGGCACACACCACCACACCCAGCTAATTTTTGTATTTTTTTAATTTTTATTTTTTGTAGAGACAGGTTTTCACCATGTTGGCCAGGATGGTCTCGATCTCTTGACCTCGTGATCTGCCCACCTCGGCCCCCACAAAGTGCTGGGATTACAGGTGTGAGCCACTGCGCCCCGCCTGGCTTCCCCTCCCTCCCCTCCCCTCCCCACCTTCTTTGTCTTGCTTTGTCACCCAGGCTGCAGTTGGAGGGCAGTGGTGCAATCTCTGTTCACTGCAACCTCCGCCTCCCTGGTTCAAGGGATTCACCTGCCCCAGCCTCCCAAGTAGGTGGGACTACAGGTGCCCACCACCACACCCAGCTGATTTGTGTATTTTTTAGTAGAGAGGGGGTTTCACCATGTTGGCCAGGCTAGTCTCAAACTCCTGACCTCAGGTGATCTACCTGCCTCAGCCTCCCGAAGTGTTGGGATTACAGGCATGAGCCACCACGCCTGGCCAGCTTGTATTGTATTTTGATTTCAGATAAGGAAAGTCAGATCAAGTGACCATAAGAAGGTCACTTCTTTCCTCCCCTTCCTTTCTTCCACAATGCAGCCTCTGAAAGTGGCAACACCTTATTTATTTATGTATTTTTACCCAGCTGATGTTTTTATTTTTTGTAGAGACAGGATCTCACAATGTTGCCCAGGCTGGTCTCAAACTCCTGGGCTCAAGCAGTCTCCTGCCTCATCCTCCCAAAGTGCTGGGATTACAGGCATGAGCCACTGCACCTGGCCTGCCTTTTCTTTTTCTTAACAGTTTCTTTTAAAAAGCAGAAATTTTAAATTTTGATTACTTCCAGCTTAACAGGTTTTTTTTTTTAAAGTGGTATTTTTTGTGTCCTAAGAAATCTGTCCCAAGGTTGTGATTCTTTTCTCCTTCTAGAAATTTTCTAGTTACGTTTAGGTCTGTGATTCATTTAGACTTATTTTAGTGTGTGGGATAAAGTTAAAATCAATGGGTATTTTTTTCCATACACATACCCAGTTCTAGCACTCTGTGTTAATAAGACTCTCTGTCACTGAGTTATTTTTGCCATTTTTGTTGGTTATCAATTGAGCGTACATGCTAGGGGCTATTTCTGGAGTCTGGTCATTTCAATTGATTTGTCTTTTGTTAAATTCATACCACATCATATTGATCATTATAATGCTGTAGAAAGTCTTGAAATTGTGTAGTATACATTATTCACTTTGTTTTTCTTTTCCAGGATTGCTTTGACTATTCTAGCTCTTGCAGATCCACATCAATTTTAGAATCAACTTGTCTAGTTTTTTTTTTTTTAATGCCCTCTTGGTATTGTAGTTTTCTTTTTTTTTTTAAAGATGGGGTTTCACCATGTTGGTCAGGCTGGTCTTGAACTCCCGACCTCAGGTGATCCGCCCACCTTGGCCTCCAAAGTGCTTGGATTACAGGTGTGAGCAGGCATGCCCAGCCAGGGGCAACACGTTATTTTAAGGGGCACTAAAAGGAGTGTTTTCTGAGACATATTATTCTCCTAGTGCCCACCTGTATGTGAATGTTCTGGGAAGATCTGAGGGTGTGAGATTTGGAGAGATGAATTCATCTCACATCCTAGTTAGATACTTTATTCTGTGTAATTCAGGACAAAGACTGATGATTTTGGGGGCTAATCAGGGGATTCTTGTCAAGAATACAGTGTGATAAGGCTATCAAGACAGATTGCAAACTGTTTAGTAACCTCTGAAAATAGAATCATATGAAGTACAATACCTGCAATTCTGGCGGCACACATGAAATAAAACAGGAGGATAATGCAAGAGCAGGCCCAGAGTTGTATGGATTAGTGGACTAAATGAGTGACAGCTTTACCACAACCGTCACGCTCAGCTTTCACGGTCAGTTTAGGGCAAAACACTCCTGGGGGAGGGGAGCATCAAGCCATCTGACGTTGGAAGGAATTAAAGAATTAGAAAAGGAACAGCAAGTGTCCTGGTATAGGGTGGGCTTGAGCTGGGTGGAAGAGTGGGCGTTCTTCGGGTGGAGAGAAGGGGAGAAGAAAACGAGGGTGAGTAAAAGGCCACGGAGGTTGGAATGTGTCAGATGCACATTTCATCAATGCCAAGTGCCAGAAGGCGGCAAACCTGGACTTTGGTAGAGGCGTGGCACGGGAAAATTGCTGTTCATGGGTCAGCATGGGTGTGTTAACTTCCAAACAATGTCAGCTCACTGCGTGCAAATTACCCACATGACTCTGCTCCAGGCAGTAGCCCCTACTGAGCTAGTGACAAAGGTGAACCGCCTCTGACCCATTGTGAATTCTCTTCCCAAGATCAGGGGGGAGTGTTAGGCCAGGGATGAGGGCTGTGTCGCTTCCCCAGTTCCTACCAGGACATCAGGCCGGTGGCTCTTGGCTCTGCCGCTCATTCCCGTCACCTTTCCCACACATTCGGGCTCCCTCCGCTGGATCCTCCTGCGACTTTTCTGACGGGACCCTGCAGCTGTGCCCTCTCTAATGTTATAATAGGGACCCTGTGGCCTAGAGAGGAGTGGGGCTTGCCCTTCTTCCTGTGGCACACGGGTTTCACAGTTGGGAAGAGGAGGGGGACCGCTTGACCCCTTGCATCTGCACTCTGCCCTCTACCACGAGACTTAACTCGCTCAGTCTTCACCTCGTCATGCCAACTGAGAGGCAAGTGAGACACAAAACAGGATGTGGGAAAACTTGAAGGGGCTGTACCGTGACTGCAAAGGGCACCCTGGGATACACGTGTGGAGGCAGGAAGAGTTAGGCGCGGCAGGTCATCCTCCTTGATCCTGTTCTCAAAAGAAAATCAGCCCCCAAAATTCAGTTTCAGATCTCATATTCTGAAACTTAAACACTGAAGTGACAAACATTGTGATTCTTTCACAACTCTCTAATATTTACTAAACAAATATTGGAACTTGTTTTCAATACCTCCTTTCAAATACCCCTTATAAGAGGGTTAGGGGCTGGGCGCGGTGGCTCAGGCTTGTAATCCCAGCACTTTGGGAGGTCGAGGCAGGTGGATCACAAGGTCAATAGATCGAGACCATCCTGGTCAACATGGTGAAACCCCGTCTCTACTAAAAATACAAAAATTAGCTGGGCATGGTGGTGCGTGCCTGTAATCCCAGCTACTCAGGAGACTGAGGCAGGAGAATTGCCTGAACCCAGGAGGTGGAGGTTGTGGTGAGCCGAGATCGCACCATTGCACTCCAGCCTGGGTAACAAGAGCGAAACTCCGTCACACACACACAAAAAAAGAGGGTTAGTATCTCCTTTCCTGGATGTGATGAGGCTTCCTCTTTCCTGCCAAATACCCCAGACTTTGTTCTTCCCATGGCCATGTGGCAGAGGGGTCTTAGACTACTCCTGTATCAAAGGGAGTATGTCTTAGGAATCGGAGGGTGCTGCTGCTTAGCCTCTGATTTATTAGCACTTCTTATTTATTTATTTATTTATTTTTATTTTTTTCTTGAGACGGAGTTTCGCTCTTCTTACCCAGGGTGGAGTGCAATGGCGCGGTCTCGGCTCACCGCAACCTCCGCCTCCTGGGTTCAGGCAATTCTCCTGCCTCGGCCTCCTGAGTAGCTGGGATTACAGGCACACACCACCAGGCCCAGCTAATTTTTTATATCTTTAGTAGAGACGGGGTTTCACCATGTTGACTAGGATGGTCTCGATCTTTTGACCTCATGATCCACCCGCCTCAGCCTCCCAAAGTGCTGGGATTACAGGTGTGAGCCACCGTGCCCGGCCTATTTATTTATTTTTAATTAATTAATTTTTTTATTAAGAGACGGGGTTTCACCACGTTGGCCAGGTTGGTCTTAAACTCCTGGTCTCAAGTGATCTGCCTGCCTCAGTTTCCCAAAGTGCTGGGATTACAAGCATGAACCCCACGCCCGGCCTTTGATTGATAAACGCTTTTTCCTCTTCCCTCATTATGCAGTACAACCCCTAAACGTGGCAAAATCTTGTTTTAAAATTTTGTCTGTCCCCGCCCCTACATTTGGCATAGTGAACAAGATATGGAGCAATAGTGACTCCAAGAGGAGATGCGGTGTAGTGCAGGACAGAAGCTCCCACCTGGTGAAATCCTGTAGTGTCTTTTTTTTTTTTTTGTCACCAACTTCAAAGACCAACTGTAGTGTCTTTCTTGTCAGTCCCCCTCCCTGCCGTCCTCTCCTGGTGCTGTGGTCTAAGTCCTGCCTTCCCCCCACCCTTCTTTTCAGAAAGGCTTTGCAGCTTCAGGCAAGCATCAGAAACCGCATCTGTTGTTTGGAGGGCATGGCCGCCCTTTTATCCCTCTCTTCCCAGACCCCTCAGAACAGGTGTGCTCTATATTCCCTGGGCGAGATAGGTGTTCTGTGGATGCTCCTGTCTGCACGAGGAAGGGAACGCCAACCTCCCCAAGTCAGTTAATTTTGGTCCTTTTCTGTATGATTTGGGATTCGTGTACCAGAAATGACTAAGAATCTGTGGTTTTCTGAGAGTGATCCTGGGACTATACTTTCCTGAAATACTTAGGGCAAAAAAAAAAAAAAAAAAAAAAAAAGAAGAGAGAGAAGTAAAGAAAAAGAGAAACAGAAACTCTCACTGTGGCCAGATGGAGTCAGAGGTCTGTGAGAAGAGCAGGCTTAAGGAGTAAAAGGCTATCAGCGTGCAGTGAGATGGGTTGAAAAAAAACAAGTGAAAGGTGACACCTCGACCGTCACTCTCACCCGGAAGTTGCGAAACCTCCTTTAGGATGTTGGGAAAACTCTTTTCGGTGAAAAGTCTTTTATGGACCTGTTAAAATATTCCAAAAGCAAAACAGCAGACCCCTCACCTTTGAAGGAGGTGTGCCTTTTGTCACTTAATGCCTGCCTGCTTCAAATCCACGCTTCACTGCTCTCCTTTGCCAGCTGGCACGATGCTAAATCTTATCAGCAGGGGGCGCTGGAGGCCTGCTTTCTTTGGCCATGGCAGTGGTTTCTTGCCCTCCAGCCTCTGCCTGCTGGCCTCTCAGTTGCCCAGGACGCTGCTTGCCAATGTTTGCCCATGTTTCCTGCCTGCTGGCCTCCGCTGCTGTGCATGAGCTCCAGCTGGGCACCCCAGTGAATGCTTCTGCCATCCAGCAGCTGGAAGGAGGTTTGCATCCCATCTTGGTGGGACTCCCCTTCCCTTCCAAATCAGTACTTCCGTGAGACGCCGCCCTCTGCCTAGGATGTTCTTTAGCGTTCTCTTCGATGCCCTTGCAGTAGTTACTTCTCTTCAAATGGTCAATACATCTTTAGATTAAACTGTCCCTGTTCAAATTAAATTACTGTGGTTACTGTCTCCTGACGCTCCTTTCATGGACCATGACGTCAAAAATGCAATTACTGGAGACGGAACCATCCCTATTAGGTGAAAGTTTTGGTAGTTTCAAAACCAGTTCAACATACGGACACACAGGGGCCTTAACATCACTAGAAATTAAGAGAGGCGGAACCAGTTTATTCAGACAGAAATCCTATCTATGACTTTTGTACTTAGAATTGGTATTAAATCACTATATGATTTAATAGTAGTGAAATGAAACATTTACAAAACTTTGGAGACAGATTTCTGGAAACACAGAGATGACCCTCACCTTTCCTCTAGTAGTATCTGCACCAAAAGCAGCCTAATACCAGAAAGCCTCCATGTCTTAAGATGTTAGGACACTTAATTGTTAAAAATTTCATTGCCATCAGGCAGGACGCAGTGGCTCAGGCCTGTAATCCCAGCACTTTGGGAGGCTGAGGTGGGCAGATCACTTGAGAAGTTTGAGACCAACCAAGCCAACATTGGCAAGACCCGATCTCTAATAAACATACAAAAATTAGCTGGGTGTGGTGGTGGGCACCTGTAATCCCAGCTACTCAGGAGACTGACGCAGGAGAATCGCTTGAACCTGGGAGGTGGAGGCTGCAGTGAGCTGAGGTCACACCACTGCATTCCAGCCTGGGTGACTG
This sequence comes from Callithrix jacchus, assembly GCF_049354715.1. NCBI lineage: Eukaryota > Metazoa > Chordata > Mammalia > Primates > Cebidae > Callithrix > Callithrix jacchus. The sequence continues at coordinate 80,588,918 of NC_133518.1, forward strand.
GGTGACAGAGCAAGACTCCATCTCAAAAAAAAAAAAAGGGAGGGGGGATAGAGGCACATTGCCATGTGTGTATCTATGCAACAATCCTGCATGATCTGCACATGTACCCCAGAACCTAAAGTACAATAAAAAAAAAGTTCAATCAAATTGAGAAAATGGGAAAAGCTGCACCAGTCCATCCATCAGATTAGCGCACCCCATCACCACACACAGAATGCACAGCTGTGAATGACTCTAGTCCAGTACCAATAAGAACAGCTGAGCCACAATGTGATCCAGACGTGTCATTTTAATTTTTTTCTTATTTTTGAGACAGACTCTCACTGTCGACCAGGCTGGAGTGCAGTGGCATAATCATGGCTCACTGTAGCCTCAACTTCCTGGGCTTCAGCAATTCTCCCATCTCAGCCTCCTGAGTAACTGGGACTACAGGCATGTGCCACCATGCCCAGCTAACTTTGCATTTTTTGTAGAGACGAGGTTTGTCTATATTTCCTAGGCTAGTCTTGAACTCCTGGGCTCAAGTGATCTGTCTGCCTTGGGCTCCCAAAGTGCTGGGATTACAGGCATAAGCCACTGCATTCAGCCTAAGTCTTAAATTTTTTTTGTAGAGACGAGGGCTCACTAAGTTGTCCAAGCTTAAATTTTCTAATAGTCACATTAAAACTGTAAAGAGAAACAAGTGAAATTAATTTTAATGATATACTTATTTAACCCAATATATTAAAAAATTATCTAAAGATGTAATCAATGTAACAATGGGATATTTTAATCATTATTATATTTTATTTTTCAATTTTAAAAATATTTTTTATTTCAACAGGTTTTGGGGAACAGGTGGTGTTTAGTTACATGAATAGGCTCTTTTTGTTGTTTTTGAGACGGAGTTTTGCTCTTGTCGCCCAGCTGCAGTGCAATGGCACAATCTCGGCTCACTGCAACCTCTGCTTCCTGGGTTCAAGCGATTCTCCTGCCTCAGCCTCCTGAGTAGCTGGGATGACAGGTGCCCGCCACAAGGCCTGGCTAATTTTTGTATTTTTACTAGAGACGGGGTTTCACCATGTTGGCCAGGCTGGTCTCGGTCTCCTGACCTTGCGATCCACCCACTCAGCCTCCCAAAGTGCTGGGATTACAGATGGGCGCCACCGTGCCCAGCGGGCTACTTTATTCTTCTTCTTATTTTTGAGACAGGGTCTCATTCTGTCACCCAGGCTGGAGTGCAGTGGCCCGATGTCGGCTCACTGCAGCCTCTTCAACCTTCCAGGTTGAAGTGATCCTCCCTCCTCAGGTTCCCAAGCAGCTGGGACTGCAGGCACATGCCACCATCCCTGGATAGTTTTTGTACTTTTTTGGTAGAGATGGAGTTTTGCCTTGTTGGTCTTGAACTCCTAGGCTCAAGTGATACACTCAACTTGGTCTCCCAAAGTTCTGGGACTACAGGCATGAGCCACCACGCTTGACCTGAATTTCTTAATGTTTTCCTTCCCCGTTTGGGCTCCTAGGACCTCCTTCATCTCCAGAGCTCATGGAGTTGCTTTCCCATGGCATCTTCTAGGGTTTAAAACACTCAGAGCTTATTTCCTGGGTGGTGTTGGCGAGGGCTCTCATTTTTCTCCCCGCAGCCCACACAACCAAGGTTGCTAGTTCACAGAGCTTTCCAGCCACGTTGCTTTCCGCTGCCCGCATCCTCACTGGCTGCCTGTTCATCTGCCCATCTCAGACTCAGACCTTTCTCCAGGGCCACCTCCTTCCGCAGGAAGAATGATCTTCAGTGAGTCCCTGGAGTCTCACTCGCCTGAGTCTCCTGTTGTGATAAATTCTATCTCCCATCTGGAAATGCCTTTACCATGAGCAGATTCTTGAACAACCATCTATTTCAACACCTGATTCTAAGCTGACGGTGAAGAGTCCAAGTCACATTGTCTGTATCTCACGGCTTCCAGCTCCACGGTGGCCGGCACAGCATCTGCTGCTCTCAGTCTCCGCGTCTGCTCTCTATAATTTGTGCTTTTTCCTTGGATGCATTTAAGATCTTCTCTTCATGCTTGGTGTCCTGCAGTTTCATGATGATATCGATGTGGGTTTCTGTGCTTCCTGATTCTGTATATTCAGCCTCCACTGAGGTGGGCGACTGGTGGTTCCGAGGTCCCCCCTTCCTCCATCTGCCCGCTGGAGCCTGGGCATCTTCCTGAGGGGCACAGCTGGGTGAAGGAGCCTGATAGAAGCTCCTAGAAGAGATAATTGGCGCATTAGAAGCCATCTGCGAGGTCTGAGTTGTGTTATTCTCTGGGTAACCTGAGGCCACCCCTGAGAAAGACAGGTGTTACTATACTCAGAAGAACTGCTCCAGGAATGCATTTCTCCCCAGAAAAAGTCTCATATCTAAACTAAGACTAATGTTCACGTTTTATGGGACAGTTTTCCAAACACGTATATAAATAACAAACCACACCTCTCTACCTCCTCCAAAGTTGTGATGAGATAGAAACCAGTGAAACTAAATACGACTTTGCAATAAGGCTTCAATTGCCCTGAATCTCTTCTGAGGATCAAGATGAACCCTAGAGCTACAATTCCACAGTCCACAGATCCTGGGACTCAGGCCATTATCCACATGGTTATCCAGCTGGGATTCCATAGTTGTGTCCCAGCCCCAAGAGGTTTCTTGTCTGTTGCTTTCTTATTATCAAGGACTTGACCGCTTATGTTCTGTGTCCCTTTGCAGCCCTGGCCACCCTAGACTCCACAGGGCCCCTCTACTCCAGCAGTATACAGGCCTATTAAAAGGAATTCAGAGAAAGAACCCAGATGGAAAGGGCCTGTGGAGTTCTGCTGACCACTGCCATGAGTCTATGGGGCTCTAGACCACTCTTGAGGATACGAGGGTGACAAGCCACAACCACATCAAAACCAGTAGTGCCCAGGGTGAACCTGAATACAATCCAGAGATGCCAAAGCCCTGTGGCAGCTTTAGCCTAGAAAGGAAAGGGAGTTTTGTGTGGCATTCCAGATGGACCGAGGGAAGAGTGCAGATAAGTTTCCTAGGACTGTGTGGAGACGTCAGATAGGTAACCTTAGGACCAGCGTGTGAAATGGGAGCCTGCTGGGCTGAGACTTACTGCAGGACTCTTAAGTCGTCATCTTGAGGGTTTCACCATGTTGGCCAGGCAGGTCTTGAACTCCTGACCTCAGGTGATCCACCTGCTTTGGCCTCCCAAACTGCCGGGGTTATAGGCGTGGGCCACCGCACCCAGCCAAGTGTAGTTATATAACACTTGGGATTGTAAATCACATTTATTTCTGCTGCGTGAAGCTGGGGCTGTGGTAAGATTACCTGTCCTGCAGAGAGAAAAAGCAGCGGGACCTGAGCAAACCTCAGGATAGATGGAGTCCTGTGCAGAAAAGGCTGAGCAGAGGAGGAGGCGGGGAGGGAGAAGGTCAGCAGGGCGTGCCGCTGTGGCTTCTGAGGAGGGAGTGAGCCTCATGCCACAATGTACTGAGAAGATAAATAAGCAATCAACAACTTTGAGGTCTTGGGTGACCCCAGTAAAAGTAGGTTGGGTGCAGGGTAAGTGTAGCCACCCACTGGGTTCCCCTTGCTCGATGCCTACAGAGCATCAACACCGGGGAGTGCAATAGAGTAACTTACACAGGGCCGGCTGTGTGGGAGACCTGAGCTTTATTACTATTCAATTCAGTCTTCCTGAGCATTCCAGGATCAGAGTTTTTAAGACTAATTTGGTGAGTGAGGGGAGGCCAGTGAATTGAGAGTGCTGACTGGTTGGGTTAGAGATAAAATCATAGGGAATTGACACTGTGTTCTTGCACTGAGTCAGTTCCTGGTTGGGGGGCCACGGATCAGAGGATCCGGTGGTACCAGCTGCTCCACCAAGTGCAGGGTTTGCAAAATATCTCAAGCTCTGATCTTAGGAGCAGTTTAGGGAGGGGCAGCATCTTGTAGCCTCCAGCTGCATGACTCCTAAACCATACTTTCTTATCCGAGGCTAATTCCTTAGTCCTACAAGGCCGTCTAGTCCCCAGGCAAGAAGGAGCTTTGCTTTGGGAAAGGGCTGTTGTCATCTTTGTTTTAAACTGTAAACCACAGGCCGGCCCAGTGGCTTTGTGTACACTTCCTGCTTGAGAGGCTGGCTTTTCCAGTCTCTGCTGAGAGTAAGCAGTACAGTGGCTAATGAGATATGCAGAGGTATAGAGACACCTCTTTGGATTCCCTTGGTTTATGTAAGAAGTAGAGACGTTCTTCATCAAGGTTTCCATCTTAAGGTCTGAAAGGATAATAATTTCTCATTCCAACACTCTCTATCCACTATCAGCCCCTATACTCTAGTCCAGTTAGCTGCCTTAGCTTATGCAGGCATGCGCGGACAGGCCTGGGCGAGCCCAGCCCATAGCCGATGCCATTCCTTGTCTGGAAGCACTTCCCTGACCATCTCATGAGTGACTTGCTCTTTTCTTTGTTCTGTCTTTCCCCAGCCTATTTAGGGAAGTCTTAAGCTGTTAGCTAATCAGGTCAAGTATAGAATGTGAGGCCCTGTTCCAGCCAGTGGAAACCAGACACAGCAGCAGGGTGGATGCATCAGGTCATAAATAATCCTGTCTCCTTTGTCCAAGCGTGCTCTCATGGCAAGACCGCTCTCGGGCGGCACCCTTTCTGCAGAAAGTAAAACTGGCCTTGCTAAGAGATCTCTTTGCGACACTGAGAACCCATTTCCAACACTTCACCTCCCTTCTCATGCTACAGCAACCAGTTCTTCCTTTTAGTTTTTAGAGAAAAGGTGTCCGTCCCTCTGTTGCCCATGAGGAGTGCCATGAGGCGATCACGTCTCACTGCAATCTCGAACTCCTGGCTCAAATGATCCTCCCACTTCAGCCTCCTAAGTGGCTGAGACCATAGTCATGCACTACCAGGCCCAGCTAATTAAGAAAAAATATTTGGTAGAGACAAGATTGCCCTATATTGGCTGGGCATGGTGGCTCACACCTGTAATCCCAGCACTTTGGGAGGCTGAAGCAGGTGGATTGCCTGAGCTGAGGAGTTTGAAACCACCCTGGGCAACATGGTGAAACCCCTGTCTCTACTAAAATACAAAAAAATTAGCCAGGGGTGGTCGGGAGAGCCTGTAATCCCACCTACGTGGGAGGCCGAGGCAGGAGAGTCACGTGAGCCTGGGAGGCAGAGGTTGCAATGGAGATTACGCCACTGCACTCCAGCCTGGGCAACAGAGCGAGACTTCATTCAAAAAAAAAAAGATCTCCCTATATATTGCCCAGGCTGGTCTCAAACTCCTGGGCTCAAGCAATCCTCCTCCCTCATCCTCCCAAAGTGCTGGGATTACAGGCGGGAGCCACTGGGGCTGGCCTGTAGCAGCCGGTTCTGCCTGGAGTCTGAACAGCTTCTTGTGGTTGCCACCACATAGCACCTGGCCTCAAGCCTTGCCATGTGTCAGGCACAGGATTTGATCTACCCTACTCACAAGCTAATAAGTTAGCCTGTTACCGCTTCTGCATGTAGGCAGAAGACATCAAATTCCGGGTGAGAGAAGAAGGACTTTATGACCATGGCGCAGCAAGCAGCAGAATACATGTTTGTGTCGGTTCCTGCCAAGGAGGACAGAAGAGAGTGGCTGCATTCAGTACAGGAGGCTTGTTCTTGGATAGCTAAAGAATCTTTTCAGGGGGCATTCTGAAGGAAGCTGAGGTTCTGTGTGAGCAAATGAGGGGTGACCTGCCTGCAAAATTGTGGGTATGTGCTTATGTGACATTTGCACCCCTGGGCTGATAAAAATGGGAACACTCAGGTTACACTTTTCAATTTTTTTTTTAAATAAAGATGGGGTTTCACCATGTTGGTCAGGCTGGTCTTGAACTCCCGGCCTCAGGTGATCCTCCCATTTTGGCCTCTCAGGTTAAACTTTTAACTGTCTGTAGGTATCGTATGTGAGTTGGCATGGACAGGATTCTAGAATCAGATAGACACGGATTCCAAGTCTGCTTCTATTTTTGGTTTTGTTTTGTTTGTTTTTTGAGACGGAATCTCGCTCCGTCACCCAGGCTGGAGTGCAGTGGCCCAGTCTCGGCTCACCGCAACCTGTTTCAAGGAGTTCTGCCTCAGCCTCCCGAGTAGCTGGGATGACAGGCCCACGTGGACCGCTGTGCCCAGCCAGATTCTGCTTCTAGCTGTGTAGCCTAACCTCTCTGAATCTCCTAAACAATAAAATAGAAGCTATTTCTCACAAAATTGTTGAAAGGACTTAGTGACATCGCGTATGTGTGATAGGGTAAGTTTTTAAAAACTCTTAACCAATATCTTACCCTATCCTTGGATTATGTGGTCCTTTCCCTGTTTAGTCATCTGGGCATTCTCCATTTCTTCCTTCAGGAAACGGTTCATCGAGAAGAAAAAGAAGTTCATTTCAGGCTTTGAGTTTCGAAAATCGACCTTTCAGAAAGGAACAGAACAAACTCAACACAAGAAAATAGATTTGTAAGAGTATCTGATGTTGAGTGAGACAGGACTCCCTGAACTCAGAGCAAATAAAGGCTTCCTGGGCTGGAAGAGGCAGTGAAGCAGCAGCATTACAAGTTCATGGCTGGGCACGGGGTGGCTCACTCCTGTAATCCCAGCACTTTGGGAGGTTGACGTGGGTGGATCACGAGAGGTCAGGAGTTCAAGACCAGTCTGACAAATACGGTGAAACCCCATCTCTTAAAAATACAAAAATTGCTTTTCGGCCGCGGCATGTGACTGGGCGTGGTGGTTTCAAGATGCTGATGAACTTAAGGTCTGGCCCTTGAAAGAATCAGTGAAGCTTTTCAAGTAGATGAGACATATTTGGATATGTTACCTTTAGTATCTACAGAATAGAGGTTGCTTTTTTTGGTTGTTCTTTTCATAGTGGTAGCAGGATGAATTTGGAGAGGGCCCCAACCATCTATAAGAATATTGCCTGACTGTTTTGTGTCTCTGCCTTATAGTTGAGTTGATCCTGTAGGAAATTTTTATGGAATTTAATTTCATTATTTAAAGTACTGTTTCTATGAACCAGCTGTGGTCTGTAACCTGACAATGTTAATACCAAAGAGCAATACCTTAATCGTGGTTCATATACTCAAAAAAGATATGACTTAGGCCGGGTGTGGTGGCTCACGCCTGTAATCCAAGCACTTTGGAGGCCAAGGCGGGCGGATCACCTGAGGTCAGGAGTTCAAGACCAGCCTTGAACTCCTTGAATTTAAAGACATGGTGAAACCCCGTCTTTAAAAAAAAAAAATTTTAGATAAAAATAAAAAGGAGATGACTTAACTCTAAAGATGGTTACGATTGTTATTTTACAGTATAGTGTTTTTTTTCTTTTTTCCTTTTTTTTTTTTTTTTAAAACCTCCACTCTTGTCTCCCAGGCTGAAGTACAGTGGTGCAATCTCAGCTTACTGCACCCTCTGCTTCCCGATACCGTTCTCTGCCTCAGGTTCCTGAGTAGCTGGGATTACAGGCACGCAGCACCACACTCAGCTAATTTTGTATTTTTACACATCTTTGTTTTGTTAGAGTCTCGCTAGCGCCCAGGCTGGAGTGCAGTGGCTCAGTCTCGACTCAATGCAACCTCTGCCTTCCAGGTTCAAGTGATTCTCCCGCCTCAGCCTCCCAAGTAGCTGGGATTACAGGCTAATGTTTGTAGAGATGGGGTTTTACTATGCTGGCCAGGCTGGTCTCAAACTCCCGACCTCAGGTGATCCACCCACCTCGGCCTCCCAAAGTGCTGGGATTACAGGCATGAGCCACCACGCCTACCCAGTGTATTCTTAAACATCACTGTTGAGCCATATATATGCCAATGGTGGACTTTGGTGAATATCCACACATCTATAGTAAAATGCAATGCCACCTTCATTTTCTGTTGGTATGCTAAAGAAACTTTTTAAAGTATCTCACGTCTTTAAAAAATTGGTTTGTGTATTTTATGTGCTTATACATTTTTCCATAGTACTGTAGATCATTTTAGTGATTAAATTTGACACGTTTGACAGAAAAACAGGTCAGTGAGTTCCTTGGGATCAAAAAGGGGTTGATTGCAAATGGACAGGAGGGAATTGTTAGTGATTGCACAATTGTTCTGCATCTTGCTTATGGTATGATTATGCATTTGTCAAATCTTAACAGGATGGATTTTACTGAATGTAAAATCATACTTCAATAAACATGACTTTAAAAAATAAATACAAAAGTACAAAAATTATGGGCATTTAAAGATGACAGTAAAGTAAAAAATAAATAAATGAAAAAAAATACAAAAATTAGCCAGGTGTGGTTGCAGGCACCTGTAATCCCAGGACTTTGGGAGGTTGAGGTGGTTGGATCACCTGAGGTCAGGAGTTCACGACCAGCCTAACCAATATAGTGAATCCCATCTCTATTAAAAATAAAAAAAGTAGCTGGGTGTAGTGGTGGGCGCCTGTAATCCCAGCTACTCGGGAGGCTGAGGCAAAAGGATCACTTGAACCCGGAAGGGGGAGGTTGTAGAGCGCCACCTCTGCACTCCAGCCTGGGCGACAAGAGCCAAATTCCGTCTCAAAAAAAAACACACATTACAAGTTCAGATGCAGCGTGTGCTCCTAGAGAACAAGTTTGTGCCCAGACCCCTGCACGCTCCACAACAGCACAGCATGGCGACAGCCCTAGTCAGGCTTAGTTTTTCTTGCCCCAGCATTTCCTACATGCTCAAGGTTGACACAGACCCGCAGGTCAGAGGACCTTCAGACATGAAGGAACTGGACAGGTGAGAACAAGGGAGAACTCCACCCTGTCTGGGAGAGGACGAGTCAAGGGTCGTGGTGTGGGTAGATGACAAAGCTCACGTGCCTCCTGAGGCGGGGGGCGTGTGCTGTGCTGAGTCCCCTGAGAATGTAGGCATCACTTAGCGCCGAGGAAACCAGCTTCACTGAAACTGGGTTTCGCTACTGCAGATGAAGGAGGCTAACAACAGAAATAACATTGAATTATACGATAGTAAAGCTACTGTACAGCTATTTCTGGCTCAAGGGTAGCTCAGCCAGGATGTCTTAGAATTCCAGGTATCCCATATCTACTTGAGGACTGAATACAAACCCTAGGCTAGAATTAGAGCTGAGGGCTGGGAATGGTGGCTCACACCTGTAATCCTAACACTTTGGGAGGGATGGGAGGGCCCCTCAAAGTCCTCTCAAACTGGCACATCTCTTAATCTGCTATAAAAATGGTGGCGGCTGGCCGAGCGTGGTAGCTCAAGCTTGTAATCCCAACACTGTGGGAGGCTGAGGCAGGTGGATTACTTGAGGTCAGGAGTTGGAGACCAGCCTGGCCAACATGATGACACCCCATGTCTACTAAAAATACAAAAATTGTCAAGGTGTGGTGGCGCACACCTGTAATTTCAGCTACTCAGAAAGGTGAGGCAGGAGAATCGCTTGAACCCAGGAGACGGAGGTTGCTGTGCGTCGAGATCCCACCACTGCACTCCAGCCTGGGCGACAGAGCAAGACTGTCTCAAAAAAGTAAAAAAAGAAAAGAAAAGAGAAAGAATGGTGGCCTCTTCTGCTTGCTTCAGCAGCACGTGCACCAAAATTGGAACAATGCAAAGAAGATTAGCATGGTCTGTGCTCAAGGATGACACTAAGATTTATAAAGTGTCCCATAAAACTTTAAGATTTTTAATTTTTTTTTTCAAGAGAAGAGGCCAGTGCGGTGACTCATGCCTGTAATCCCAGCACTTTGGGAGGCTGAGGCAGGCAGATCACGAGGTCAGGAGTTCGAGGCCAGCCTGACCAACATGGTGAAACCCCATCTCTACTAAAAATACAAAAATTAGCTGGGCGTGGTGGTACATGCCTGTAATTCCAGTTACTCAGGAGGCTGAGGCAGGAGAATCGCCTGAACCCAGGAGGTAGAGTTGCAGTAAGCCGAGATCTCGCCACTGCACTTCAGCCTGGGTGACAGAGCGAGACTCCAGCTGAAAAAAAAAAAAAAAAAAAAAAAAGAAGAGATAGCATGGGGAGGAATGCCGGGTATAGGTGAAGGGGAGGAAGGCAGCAAAGCACACTGCCACGTGTGTACCTATGCAACTATCTTGCATGTTCTTCACATGTACCCCAAAACTTAAAATGCAATTAAAAAAAGAATGGTGGCCGGCATACGTGGGGAGAAACTGGGTTTTAGAGGGTGGGGCTAGTCTCTGCAGCACTTTCCAGTCCCTAGAGCTCAGGGAAGGTGTTATTTAAGATCTTAAAATTGCTGCTGACACTTTAGGAAAGGCAAGCATCTCTCTCTCTCACTACTATTTTGTTTGTGGTAAAAATGAACAATTCGCTCAGGCCTGTAATCCCAGCACTTTGGAAGGCCGAGACGGGTGGATCACAAGGTCAGGAGTTCAAGACCAGCCTGGCCAATATAGTGAAACCCCATCTCTACTAAAAATACAAAAAAATTAGGTGGGCATGGTGGCAGGCACCTGTAATCCCAGGTACTTGGTAGACTGAGGCAGGAGAATTGCTTGAACCCGGGAGGTGGAGGTTGCAGTGAGCTGAGATCGTGCCACTGCACTCTCGCCTGGGTGACAGCCAGACTCCGTCTCAGAAAAAAAAAAAAGAACAATGCCTAAATCCACAAAGAGAACCCACAGTTATTAATGTACACACCACCTAAAGGTTTGGAGAGAACCCCATTTCAGGAGTCAGAAAAGAGCCAGAGGCCAGGCACAGTGGCTCGCACCTGTCATTCCAGCACTTTGGGAGGCCAAGGTGGGAGGACTGCTTGAGCCCAGGAGTTTGAGACCAGCCTGGGCAACACAGGGAGACCCTGTCTCTATTAAATAAAAAAAAAAAAAAGAACCAGAGAGTCCCCAAACAGCCGAGACTAGTTGGTGATCATCTTGCCCCTTGGGTAGACAAGCAATGCCCTGAAACCCGCCTGTGTTGACTGAGAAGGAAGATGGCAGATGGCATGACAACCTGTCAGGCTCCTGCTGCTTTAAGTGGAGCCAGCAGCTCTGCCCTTCCTTACAGGTATACAAGACCTATCAGATCGTGCATATGCCACCACACCTGCTAGTTTTTGTATTTTTAGTAGACACTACATTTCATAAACTAAATTTAGGTATACGAGACCCGTCAGCTGAGGCACCCAGCCCAATGGAAGGCATGCCCCTGGGGAGCAGAGGGAGTGGAACCATTATTCTAGTAGGAAAACTCCATAGGGGAGAACAAGGAGGCACTCATCCAAGTGGATGCAGGTGAGCATATCACCTTGGATCCAGGCTTCTCTAAAGACCTGAGGAGCCCTAATATATTATGTATTGCTGTGTGACAAATGTCCTCAAAATTTAGTGACTTCAAATTACAATAAACATTTTTTTTGAGATGGAGTTTCAGTCTTGTTGCCAGGCTGGAGTGCAATGGCATGATCTCAGCTCACCACAGTTTCCGCCTCCCAGGTTCAAATGATTCTCCTGCCTCAGCCTCCTGAGTAGCTGGGATTACAGGCATGTGCCACCACATCCAGCTAATTTTGTATTTTTAGTAGAGATGGGGTTTCTCCATCTTGGTCAGGCTGGTCTCAAACTCCCAACCTCAGGTGATCTGCCCTCCTTGGCCTCCCAAAGTGCTGGGATTACAGGTATGTGCCGCCATGCCAAGCCGACAATAAACATTTATTATTTCGCATAATAAATTATCTCACATAGCTTCTGTGGGTAAGGAATTCTGGAGGAGCTTAGCTGGGTAGTTCTGGCAGCCTCTCTTCAGGTTATAGTGAAGATGTCAGTTGGGGCTGCAGAATCTGAATGTCTGGCTGGGGCTGGCTGTTGGCAGGAGGCCTCAGTCCCTTGCCACTTGGGTCTTGCCACAGAGCTACTTGAGTGTTCTCATGACATGGCAGCTGGTTTTCCCCAGAGCAAGTGATGCAAGATGAAACAAAATAAAGCTTCAGTGTTTTTTTATGACCTCATCTTGAAAGTCTCACACTTCTGCCATCTTTTCATTAAAAGGAAGTCATTAAATCTGGCCCACCCAAGTGTAAATTAGTTCAACCATTGTGGAAGACACTGTGGCGATTCCTCAAGGACCTAGAAATAGAAATCCGATTTGACCCAGCAATCCCATTACTAGGTATATATCCAAAGGACTATAAATTGTTCTACTATAAGGACACATGCACACGAATGTTCATTGCAGCACCGTTTACAATAGCAAAGATGTGGAACCAACCCAAATGCCCACTGATGATAGACTGGACAGGGAAAATGTGACACATATACACCATGGAATATTATGTATTATGTAGCCATCAAAAACGACGAGTTCGTGTCCTTTGTAGGGACATGGATGAACCAGGAAACCATCATTCTCAGCAAACTGACACAAGAACAGAAAATCAAACACCACATGTTCTCACTCACAGGTGAGTGTTGAACAATGAGAACACATAGACACAGGGAGGGGAGCATCACACACTGGGGTCTGTTAGGGGGAAATAAGGGAGGGACAACAGGGGGTGGGGAGTTGGGGAGAGATAGCATGGGGAGAAATGCCAGATATAGGTGAAGGGGAGGAAGGCAGCAAATCCCGCTTCCAGGTGTGTACCTATGCAACTGTTTTGCATGTTCTTCACATGTACCCCAAAACCTAAAATGCAATTTAAAAAAAATCTGGCCCACCCAAAAGAGGAGAGAAATTAGGTATCATTTTGTTTCCTTTTTTATCATGGCTGCAGCCAAGGGAAGGAAGTATTTTTTGAAGAAAGGCATGTCAAACAATTTATAGACAGTATTTTTATCTATTTTTTTATTATTATTTCTTGCTCTGTCACCCAGGTGATAGCATAATGATAGCTCACTGCAAACTTGAACTCCTGAACTCAAGTGATTCTCCTGACGGCAGCAGTAGCCCTTCTGGAGTGCCCACTTCCATCACACTGGCTGCAGCAGGGAGGGGCCAGGGCTAACATGGCACAGAGCCCATGGGAGCCACAGACAAGTGAGAGCCCCACCCCTTTCAAGTTTTGGGGCAGGAGCTCCCCAGGTGCAGCTGCAGCTGCCCATGTTGTGGCCTCACACTCCACACAGCAGGCAGGAGCCTTGCCCCCCTCCCCATCTTGGGCATGGCTGCAGCTGTGGACCTGGGCATCCCTGCATTCTTGGGGGCCTGGGAAGGCCCTTCCAGCCCTCACAGGCTCACACAGCCTGGCTTCTCCCTGCTATTGGCACCTGTTCCAATCTCCGGGCAAAGTCAGGCCAAGCCTGGGTGCCGTCACATCCTGGTTTGGGTGCACATGCTTGAGGCAGTGCTAACACACCAGTTCCTTGCTGCCTCAGCAGCCTTCAGACTTTGGGTGCCAATAAGCATAAGCGAATGGGATGCTGAGGGCAGCTTGGTGCTGGCCTGAAGGTGCCTCTTGGCACCTATAGCCTGGGCACCATGAATGGCAGTGGAGGCAGACAGGTTCTTGGGTGGAAGGGGACAGGTCCCTGGTGAAGCCCCACCTTCAGACCAGTGAGGGCCTGAAGGTTGGGGGCCAGGCTGCCATTTCCACTGACCAAGGTGGGAACTTGTGGTGCCTTTTCTGGGCCTGCCCATGGCCACCCATGGGCCAACCAGTGCACATTTCCTCCCGTCTGTGGCCCATAAAACCCCTGGGCTCAGCTAGAGCAGAGTGGGCACAGGGACAACCAGCTACAGAGTGGAGCTACCCACTGCAGGGCCTCCTCTCTGCTGAGAGCTGCAGAGAGGATGGGACAACCAACTGCACAGAGGAGCTACCCACTCCAGGGCCTCCTCTGAGCTATTCTGTCACTCAATAAAGCTCTTCTTCACCTTGCTCACCCTGCACTTGTCCACGTGCCTCATTCTTCCTGGATGCAGGACGAGAACGTGGGACCTACCAAGTGGCAGGGCTGAAAGAGCTGTGACATCAACAGGGCTGAAACATGCCCCTTACTAACCACATTGTGGGTGAAGAGAAGAGCTGTGGCCCTTCGGGGATCCCAGACCTGGGAGTTCCCCAAGCCAGGGCTGTGACTCCCTCTTTGGGGCCTGGCAGGTGCCACTGCATTTCCCAGTGGCAGCTGTGGAAGATGCTTGTGGTATGCCTGGTCCAGCCGCAGCCTCATGGAGAGCTGGCGCTGGTGCCAGCACCTGGAACTGCCTGCCCCACTGCAGCAGCCAGCATGCCTGACTGTGCAGTGGCCAGACCCCACACTCGCTCACTCACACACCTCCAAGCTGCTCCACGCCTGGCTTGCCCTAGGCAGACATGGGATACAGGTTGGTAGCATGAGCTGAGTGCAATCTGCCAGGCTGAGTGGGCAAAATGAGCCTAGAGGGCCTAAGCAAAACTTGAGGAAAGGTGCCACCAACCACAGGTCTCTGGCCAGAAAAGCAACACCCCAAGAGGCCTGCAACACTCCCTCCTCACCCTCCCTAGAATGTAGTTCCTGTAGCTGGGATTACGGGTGCTTTCCACCATGCTCAGCTTTTTTTTTTTTTTTAGTAGAGATGAGGTCTTTCTCTATGTGCCCAGGCAGGTCTCAAACTCTTGGCCTCAAGTGAGCCTCTCCCCTCAGTCTTCCAGGCATAAGCCCCCATTCCTGGCCAATAATATTTTTAAGCCACCATAGCCGTGAATTGCTTTGTAAGAGGGAGTTCGTTTTCTGTGTAATCAAATCTAGACAAATACGCAGATCCCATTATCATGAGGCGAGGGACTTGGATAAGAAGTAATTTCCTTTTCAATTATGCCCTATAACACAATCATGGCCAAAGAGAAAAATGCAGGAATCTGCCGGGGGGTTCTGGGAAAGCTTTGCTTTGTCCTTCCCTACTCTTGACTTAAGCGCTGGCCCGATGGCTGGAGCTGCAAAAGCTATCCCACAGACACGAGCAAAAGGCCAACAGTTATCTGCTCTGACACTGCTGAACCAGCACCAGCCTGTCCTCTTGCTATGTAAGAGAAACAGGCTGAGCATGGGGGCTCATGCCTGTAACACCAGCACTTTGGCAGGCCGAGGTGGGCAGATCACGAGGTCAAGAGATCAAGACCCTCCTGGCCAACATGGTGAAACCCCATCTCTACTAAAAATAAAAAAGTTAGTTGGGTATGGTGACTTGCACCTATAATTCCAGCTACACAGGAGGCTGAGGCAGAATCGTTTGAACCCAACAGATGGAGGCTGCAGTGAGCTGAGTTCAAGCCACTGCACTCCAGCTTGGCAACAGAGCAAGACTCCATCTCAAAAAAAAAAAAAAGAAAAAGAAAAACAATCAAAATTACTAAAGCCTCTGATGTTCAAATGCTCTGTTATTTGCGGCTAAAACCATTCCTAATTAATGCCACTGACATGGTAGCAGGTTAGGGGAAAAGGGAAGAAAGGAATCAATTCTCAGCTTTTGATTTTTTTTTTAAGAGACAAGGTCTTCACTCTAGTTCTCTTCTGAAATAAATAAATAAATAAATGAAGGCTGGGCGAGGTGGCTTATGCCTGTAATCCCAGCACTTTGGGAGGCTGAGGTGGGTGGATCACCTGAGGTCAGCAGTTCAAGACCAGTCTGGCCAACATGGTGAAACCCCATTTCTTTAAAAACAAAACAAAACAAAACAAAAAAATGTTAAAAAATAAAAATAAAAAAAGATAGACAAAGTTTTGCTCTCCTTGTCAGGCTGGAGTGTGATGACTTGATCAGAGTTCACTGTAACCGTCAACTCCTGGGCTCAAGTGATCCTTGCACCTCAGTCTCCTGAGTAGCCAGAACTACACGTGTGTACCATCCCACCTGGCCATTTAAAAAATATTTTGTAGAGACAAGGTCTCCTATGCTGCCCAGGCTGGATCTCCTGGCCTCAAGGCATCCTCCTGCCTTGACCTCCCTAAGTGATGAGATTAGAGGTGTGAATCATAGCTTTTTCATTTTTTTTGTTTGTGTGTTTGAGACAACCTCAGCCTCCCCAAGGTCAAGCATCAGCCCCCTGAGTAGCTGGGACAACAGGCGTGCACCACCATGCTCAGCTAATTTTTGTATTTTTTTTTGTAGAAACAGGGTTTTGCCATGTTGGCCAGGCTGGTCTACAGACTCCTGAGTTCAGGCAATCCACTTACCTCAGCCTCCCAAGTGCAAAGATTACTGGTGCTAGAAATAGTGAATCCCAGGTTTCTCTTCAAAGAATCAGCATGTCCAGCTCTTATTCTTTAATTCTCTATTTTAAAGTTTAACTTCCTTGTAGTTCCAACAACTTCTCCACCAGCTCTAATCAGTGGTTCACATCTGTTCCCCGGCCCCCAGCTCCATCCTGACTCATCCCGGTCACCTGCTCCAATCACCTGTTCTGGTCATCTTCTTTGACCTAGGTCACCTGTCACTACCTGCTCTGACCCGCCCATAACCACCCTTCCCTCCAAAACACCCACCCTGCCACTCCAGCTCAGACCCCTGCTCTCTTGAAAATAGCCAATCGGGATTAGTCTAGCTTGTGCGGTCTAACCCTAACCAATAGGGGAACGACACAGCAGCAGGGGCGACCCCTATCAGGCATAAGTACCCCTTCCCCCACCCTCATCCAAGCGTGCAGCCACCATTGCTCCTCCGTGAGACACACCCTTCTATAGAAGTAAACTGCCTTGCTGAGAGGATTAAGACGTAAGCCTCATGGGAGTCAAACAAAAACTGGAGCTATAGCCAGGCGCCTTGGCTCATGTGCAGCCCAGTGCTCTGGGAAGCTGAGGTGGGAGAATCCTTTGAGGCCAAGAGCTTGAGACTGCAGTAAACTGCAATGCTGAGGCAGGAGAATTGCTTGAACCTGGGAGGTGCAGGCTGCAGTGAGCCAACATCACACCACTGTACTCCAGCCTGGGTGACAGAGCCAGACTCTGTTTCAAAAAAAAAAAACAAAAAAAGAAAGAAAGAAAGAAAGATGCAATATGTAGGGTATACTTTGAGGAAAAAAAAAAAAGAATAAAGATAAAAAAAAAAAAAAAAAAGAGGCCAGGCGCAGTGGCTCATGCCTGTAATCCTAGAACTTTGGGAGGCCAAAGCGGGTGGATCACGAGGTTAACAGATCAAGGCCATCCCAGTCAACATGGTGAAACCCCGTCTCTACTAAAAACCCCAAAAAAATTAGCTGGGCATGGTGGCGTGTGCCTGTAATCCCAGCTACTTAGGAGGCTGAGGCAGGAGAATTGCCTGAACCCAGGAGGCAGAGGTTGCGGTGAGCCGAGATCGCACCATAGCACTCCAGCCTGGGTAACAAGAGCGAAACTCCATCTCAAAAAAAAAAAAAGAAAGAAAGAAAAGGAAAAGAAACCACACTTAAATTTTAGGCGAGTTCCAGCCCCTCCCACAATCCCGATCTGGTGGCCTTTCATTAGTTTTACAAAGGCAGTTTTTGGTCCCTGAGCAAGAAGGGGATTAGTTTTAGAAAGGGACTATTATCCTTGCTTTCAAGTTTAACTGTAAACTAAAAGTATCTTTAAAAAGAAATTTAAGTTATTGTTATCATTATTATTAGTATTTTTTTTTGAGACAGAGTCTCGCTCTGTTGTCCATGCTGGAGTGCAGTGGCGCAAACTCAGCTCACTGCAACCTCCGCCTCCTGGGTTCATGCAATTCTCCTGCTTCAGCCTCCTGAATAGCTGGGATTATAGGTGCGCGCCACCACACTTGGCTAAATTTTTGTATTTTTAGTAGAGACGGGGTTTCACCATGTTGGCCAGGCTGGTCTGGAACTCCTGCTCTCTTGATCCACCCGCCTCAGCCTCCCAAAGCACTGGGATTACAGGTGTGAGCCGCCGCACCCAGTCTCATTATTATTACTGTTGAGACAGGGCCTGACTCCCAATAGCCCTGAGTGCAGTGGCTCAGTCCCAGGTCACTGCAACCTGGACCTTCTGAAACCACCACTGCAAAATTTTAACTGAGACAGTAAAAGGGATCTGACGTAACCAACTCCATCTTCCTTCTAACCTCCAGGCTGTCCTTGCTCATTCCTGGGCGTGCTAACGTGGGAGGAACGTAGGTTATGTTTGAAACCAAAACAGTAACAGCCCTTTCCCAAAACAAACCCTCTTCTTGCCTGGGGAATAGGCTGCCCTTGTAGGACTAACAAATTAGCCAAAAGATTATAGAAATTATAGTTTAGGAGTCATGAAGCTGGAGGCTATAAAATTCTGGGTTTTTGGCTGGGCGTGATGGCTCACACCTGTAATCCAAGCACTTTGAAGGCCAAGGCAGGTGGATCACTTCAGGTCGAGTTCAAGACCAGCCTGACCAACATGGTAAAACCCCATCTCTAATAAAAATACAAAAATTAGCCAGATGTGGTGGTGCACACCTGTAATCCCAGTTACTTGGGAGGCTGAGGCAAGAGAATATGCTTGAACCTGGGAGGTGGGCAGTGCGCCGAAATCGTACCATTGCATTCCAGCCTGGGCAACAGAGATTCCATCTCAAAAAAAAAAAAATCAAAAATCATAGGACAGAGGGCTCGGCGGCTCACACCTGTAATCCCAGCACTTTGGGAGGCTGAAGCAGGCGGATCACCTGAGGTTGGGAGTTAGAGACCAGCCTGGCCAACGTGGGGAATCCCTGTTTCTACTAAAAATACAAAAATTAGCTGGGCGTGGTGGCAGGTGCCTGTAATTCCAGCTACTCATGAGGCTGAGGCGGGAGAATCGCTTGAAATCAGGAGGCAGGGCCAGGCGCAGTGGCTCACGCCTGTAATCCTAGCACTTTGGGAGGCTGAGGTGGCTGGATCACCTGAGGTCAGGAGTTCAAGACCAGCCTGGCCATCATGGTGAAACCCCATCTTTATTTAAAAAAAAAAAAAAAAAAAAATCGGGAGGCGGAGGTTGCATAAGTTGAAATCATGCCACTGCACTCCAGCCCAGGTGACAGACCGAGACTCCATCTCAAAATAAATTAAAATAAAATAATAAAATAAAAATACACTCACTAAATGAGCCAACAATTCCTCATGCAGGTGTTTTCTGAAGAGAAATGAAAACTTATGTTCATACAGAAACTTGTACATGAGTTTATAGTAGTTTCATTCATAATTGCCCCTAAGTGGAAATAACTCAAATGCCCTTCAACTGGGAAATGGATAAACAGACTGGGATACATCCCTATGGTGGAATGATACTCAGCAATTAAAAGGAAAAAAAGCAATGAAAAATAAAAGGAAAACAATACAGATGCAGGCACAGGCAACACCATGATGAATTTTAAATGCATTATGCTAAATGTAAGAAGCCAGACTCGGTCAGGCGCGGTGGCTCAAGCCTGTAGTCCCAGCACTTTGGGAGGCTGAGGCAGGTGGATCACGAGGTCAAGAGATCGAGACCATCCTGGTCAACATGGTGAAACCCCATCTCTACTAAAAATACAAAAAAATTAGCTGGGCACAGTGACGCGTGCCTGTAATCCCAGCTACTCAGGAGGCTGAGGCAGGAGAATTGCCTGAACCCAGGAAGCGGAGGTTGCGGTGAGCCAAGATCGCGCCATTGCACTCCAGCCTGGGCAACAAGAGTGAAACTCCGCCTCAAAAACAAAAAAATACAAAAATTAGCTGGGCATGGTGGCACGTGCCTGTAATCCCACCTACTCGGGAGGCTGAGGTGGGAGAATTGCCTGAACCCAGGAGGCGGAGGTTGCGGTGAGCCGAGATCACGCCATTGCACTCCAGCCTGGGTAACAAGAGTGAAACTCCGCCTCAAAAACAAAAAAATACAAAAATTAGCTGGGCATGGTGGCACGTGCCTGTAATCCCACCTACTCGGGAGGCTGAGGTGGGAGAATTGCCTGAACCCAGGAGGTGGAGGTCGCAGTGAGCCAAGATCGCACCATTGCACTCCAGCCTGGGAAACAAGAGCGAAACTCCATCTCAAAAAAAAAAAAAAAAGAAGAAGCCAGACTCAAAAGGCTACTACACTGTTCGATTCCACTTATATAACATTCTAGAAATAGCAAAAATCATAGGAACCTTAAACCAAAATATCAATTTTTAAATGTAATATTGGCTGATAGACGTTTTCAGTGACTGACATACTCATTCACTACTTTCCTGGTATAAAAACAGTTAAACGTCAGTCAGAAGGGTTCTAGGTAAAGGCAGAATCAGAATGAAGGGAAGTGCAGGAATGTTTTGTGGTGCTCATAGTGAAGCTTTATGAATGGAGCAGATTTTGTTAATTGCCTAGTTAACATTCACTCCCATCCTTCTTTCTCTCTAAAAGCACCAAACTTTGGGGAGGTATCCACCTTCCTCCACAAAGCCATATGCTTTACTACACCAGTCATATTTATCTCACATCCCTTGGCAGAGGCTGGTTTCGGAACAGAATTGTGACTCAATTCAGATGAATTCTGAAGAAATGTCTCCCAAGAGACTTCTAGGAAATGTGTCATTTCTCGAAGAAGAGATGATGCTTCTTCCTTTGCATGTTATTGTACCTGAATGTGATGCTTCAAACTACTGCAGCTGTCTTGTGACTGAGATACGTTGTTCAAACACTGTTTGTGTTAACAAAGCTCAAACAGATGTGGGAAAGTCTAGAGAATCAGAGAAGCAGAGCTGGAGCCCTGTGGTAGTAGACAGAGGCCCTACCCTGACTTACCTTCCTATAAAGCTAGCTAAATTGGGTATTCCTCATAAGATACCCAGTATCCTGAACAACTTAATGCCTGTCCCACAATGTAATATGCCTTTTTGGTGGTAGTAATATTGGCCCACCTGATAGATGCTGAAAAATAACTGAAATATTTTTATTCTTCGGACTTTCTTTTTATATAATAATTGCTACACACATCACCTCCCCAAACTTTCTGTCAATTCATTTTGTCCAGCTTCCAATCCCAGTTTCAACTGTTACCTTACAGACTATATATAT
Source organism: Callithrix jacchus (assembly GCF_049354715.1). NCBI lineage: Eukaryota > Metazoa > Chordata > Mammalia > Primates > Cebidae > Callithrix > Callithrix jacchus. Next base: position 80,609,840 of record NC_133518.1, read on the forward strand.
ATATATTTTTTTTTTTTTTTTTTCATTTATTTTATTTTATTTATTTTTTTTGAGACAGTCTCTCTCTTGCCCAGGCTGGAGTGCAGTGGTGAGTTCTCAGTTCACTGCAACCTCTGCCTCCCAGGTTCCAGCAATTTTCATGCCTCAGCTTCCCGAGTAGCCGGGATTACAGGTGTGTGCTAGTTTTTTTATTTTTAGTAGAGATGGGGTTTCTCCATGTTGGCCAGGCTGCTCTCGAACTCCTGGCCTCAAGTGATCCACCTGCCACAGCCTTCCAAGGTGTTGGGATAACAGGAGTGAACCCCCACGCCTGGCCAACAAATGCTGCTAATTTTAATGAATTCAATTTCATTACTCATGGCCATTACCGTTTCTGATTTTATGTCTTCTAATAATACAAAATAATATAATGTGCATAGCAACTAATGTAAAATCATATAAATATAAAATATTCCTCTTTCTTGATCTGGACTTTCATGATCTACAGCTTCAAGGCTGTGAGTTATGGCATGTCCTCTGTGCACAGCATTTCCAGGGACACAGACTGGATGGCATTTAAGGCGTGCAAAGCAGTTCCATTTGAAATATATAAGCCCCTATATTTTCTTGCGGAAGTTGTCAAGTTTTGTTATTCTCATTTAAATCTGTAAGAAAAATACAGTTTACTTTTGTATCTGATTTGGGATTGGAATCCAATTTTGCCTGGTCCCTGGGATAAAGTCCATCCTTTGCTCCACTGGTTAGTAATGCCACTTCTGTCACAGTGCCTGTGTTTGTGTGTGTGTGTCTGTTTTTGGACGCTCTATTCTGTACTCTATTTGTTTATCCCTACCAATACCAGACAGTATGAGCAGTCTTAAGTTACTACACCTTTATAATAATTCTTTTTTTTTCTTTTGAGATAGAGTCTCGCTCTGTCGCCAGGCGCCAGGCTGGAGTGCAGTGGCATGATCTCGGCTCACTGTAACCTCCGCTTCCTGGATTCAAGTGATTCTCCTGCCTTAGCCTCCTGAGTAGCTGGGACTACAGGCACGTGCTACCACACTTGGCTAATATTTGTATTTTTAGTAGAGATGGGGTTTAACCATGTTGGCCAGGATGGTCCCGATCTCTTGACCTTGTGATCTGCCTGCCTTGGCCTCCCAAAGTGCTGGGATTACAGGCGTGCACCACTTCACCTGGCACCTAACTTTTGTATTTTTAGTAGAGACAGGGTTTCACCATGTTGGCCAGGCTGCTCTTGAGCTCCTGCCCTCAAGTAATCCGCCCACCTTAGCCTCCCAAAGTGCTGGGATTACAGGTGTGAGCTACCACCCCTGACCTAAAAAAAATTCTTTTTTTTTGAGATGGAATCTTGCTCTGTCGCCCAGGCTTGAGAGCGGTGGTGCAATCTTGGCTTCCCCCTTGAGTTCAGGCGATTCTCCTGCCTCAGCCTCCCGAGTAGCTGGGATTATAGGCGCCCACCACTGCACCCGGCTAATTTTTGTATTTTTAGTAGAGATGGGTTTCACCATGTTGGCCAGGCTGGTTTCAAACTCCTCATCTCAGGTGATCCACCCTCCTCAGCCTCCAAAAGTGCTGGGATTACAGGCGCGTGAGGCACAGTGCCTAGTCTATAAAAATTCTTTCTTTTTTCTAAAGACGTGGTTTCACCATGTTGGTCAGGCTGGTCTTGAACTCCCGACCTCAGGTGATCCACCCGCCCTGGCCTCCAAAGTGCGTGGATTACAGGCATTAGCCACCACACCCAGCCAAAAATTCTTGATAAGAGGTGGGGCAAGACTTCCACCTGTCCTTTACTTCAAAAGTGTCTTGATTACTGTTGACGCTTGTGAATTTTAAAATAACCATATTAAAATGCTTGAGAAACTCTGTGGGATTTTGATTGAAATTACATTGAATTTATTGACTAATATATGGAAAACGGGCATCTTTATAATATTGAGTCTTTCCATACATAGATTTTTTCTTTTTTTAAGATAGGGTCTCACTTCATCTCCCAGGCTGGAATGCAGCGGTGCAGTCATGGCTCACTGAAGCTTCAACCTACTGGGCCCAATCCATTCTCCCATCTTAGCCTCCCAGGTAGGTGGGACCACAGGTGTGTGCCACCATGCCCGAATAATTTTTTAAAAAATGGCGGGTGAGCTGGGTATGGTGGTTCACACTTGTAATCCCAGCACTTTAGGAGGCTGAGGTGGGCGGATCACAGGTTCAGGAGTTTGAGATCTGCCTGACCAACATGGTGAAACCCCATCTGTACTAAAAATACAAAAATTAGTCAAGCATGGTGGTGTGCACCTGTAATCCCAGTTAGTCCAGAGGCTGAGGCAGGAGAATCACTTGAACCTGGGAAGCAGAAGTCGTGGTGAGCCAAGATTGTGCCATTGCACTCCAGCCTGGGCGACAGAGTGAGACTGGGTCTCAAAAAAAAAACAAACAACTTTTTCTGTAGTAATGAGGTCTCACTGTGCTGCCCAGGATGGTCTCAAAGGCCTGGCTTCAAGCGATGCTCCCACTTAAGCCTCCCAGTTGGGATTATGGGCGTGAACCAAGGCGCCTGGCCCCTGAACACAGATTTTTAATTTACTGCCTATTCTTGTCTTACTGCCATGGTTAGGACCGCTACAATAATACTGAGTAGACGTAACGACAGAGTGCATACTTGTTGCTGACTTTTAGACATCTAATTATTAAGTATGATGCTGTTCACTCTGCATTTTTGGTAGATATATTTTATTAGATTAAAAAAGTTTCTTTATCTAGTTTTTTAAGGTTTTAAAAAAATTGTGAAGAGATACGCATTTATATCAATGTTTTTCCTGTATCTGGACAAATGAATTAAATGATTCTCTTATTTAATTTGTTTTTCTATGAATTACATTGAAAGAGTCTTTTTCCTTTTTAAGCTGGAGAATGCAGGGTGCAATTATAGCTTATTCAGCTTCAAACTCCTAGACAATTGGGCTCCAGCGGTCCTCCCACCTCAGCCTCCTGGGTAGCTGGGATTGCAGGAGTGAGCAACTGTGCCCCGTCTGTAAGAGCTTTTTACTGTAAAACTATGCTTGCATTTCTGAAGTGAACCCAGTAAAAAACATGTACACGAATGTGTGAATACGTGGATTCCTAGATTCTGGTTGAAGATACCTGCTTGAGTGACAGGAGTGAGGATGAGCGCTCATTCATTGCTTTGCTTGATTTGATATCAAGGCTATGCTACCCTTATAGAATGAGCTATCTGTCCCATTGTTCTTTGTCTGGAAGAATTTGCATAGGTTTGGGATAATCTGTTTCTTAACTTTTTTGGTAGCTATCTCCTGTAAACTCACTGAGGTCTGGTTATCTGTATGGCAGATTTAATTTTTTTTTTTTGAGATGGAGTTTTGCTGTTGTTACCCAGGCTGGAGTGCAATGGCGCGATCTCGGCTCACCGCAACCTCCACCTCCTGGGTTCAGGCAATTCTCCTGCCTCAGCCTTCTGAGTAGCTGGGATTACAGGCACGCGCCACCATGCCCAGCTAATTTTTGTATTTTTAGTAGAGACGGGGTTTTACCTTGTTGACCAGGATGGTCTCAATCTCTTGACCTCGTGGTCCACCCACCTTGGCCTCCCAAAGTGCTGGGATTATAGGCGTGAGCCACCGCGCCCGGCCAAATTTAATATTGTTAATGGTCATGAGTCTACACATAGTTGAGTCCCATTTGGTTATTTTTCTAGGAAACCGTCATTTATTTATTTTCTAATTCATCAGCATGAAATTGTTCATAATATTCTCTTTTTCAAACCACTGCTGTATCTATGTCTTTTTTTCATAATATTGTTTGTGTCTTTCTCCTTTTTCTTAATCTGTCAAAGGTTTTATTTATTTATTTATTTGAGATGGAGTCTTGCTCTGTTGCCCAGGCTGAAGTGCAATGGTGCGATCTTGGCTCACTGCAACCTCTGCCTCCTGGGTTCGGGAGATTCTCCTGCCTCAGCCTCCCAAGCAGCTGGGATTATAGGCATGTACCATCATGCCCAGCCAATTTTTGTGTTTTTGTAGAGATGGGGTTTCATCACGTTGGTCAGGCTGGTCTCAAACTCCTGACCTCAGGTGATCTGCCTGCCTCGGCCTCCCGAAGTGTTGGGATTACAGGCGTGAGCTACTGTACCCAGCCTATTTTTACATTTATTTATTTAAGTATTGAGATGGAGTCTCACTCAGTCACCCAGGCTGGAGTGCAATGGCATGATCTCGGCTCACCACAACCTCCACCTCCTGGGTTCAAGTGATTCTCCTGCCTCAGCCTCCTGAGTAGCTGGGATTACAGGCAACCACCACCACGCCCAGCTAATTTTTGTATTTTTAGTAGAGATGGGGTTTCACCATGTTGATCAGGCTGGTCTCAAACTTTTTTTTTTTTGGTTAACAAGTGTTTAGTATGGTCTAACTTCTGGCCTCAGGTGATCCACCCGCCTGCGCCTCCCAAATTGCTGAGATTACAGGCGTGGGCCAACACGCCCAGGCTGTCAAAGGTTTTAAATATTGTTATTTCAGAGAACCAGCATTGATTTCATGGATCCTCTCTTCTGTATTTTGTATTCTATTTTATCGATTTCTGCTCTTCATCATTTTTTTTCATGTTTTTCCTGTCATATTTCCCTAGGTTTGCTGCGTCGTTCCTTTATTAACCTCTGGATTAAATGCTGAACTGCTTAGTTTCCAGTCTTCTTCTCTAACCTAATCAGTTAAGGTTATATATTTTCCTTTAGCTTCTGTTAAAACTCCACAAGTTTTGGGCCAGGCTCCATGGCTCACCCCTGTAATCCCAGCAGTTTGGGAGGCCGAATCCCGAGTAGCCGGGATTACAGGTGGATCATTTGATGTCAGGAGTTCGAGATCAGCCTGGTCAACATGGTGAAACCCTGTCTCCTCTAAAATTACAAAACTTAGCTGGGCATGGTGACATGCACTTGTACTCCCAGCTACTTGGGAGGCTCAGGCAGGAGAATCACTTGAACCCAGGGGCAGAGGCTGGAGTGAGCCAGGCTCTCACCACTGCCCTCCAGTCTGGAGGACAAACAGACACTGTCTCAAAAAAAACAAAGCAAAACAAAAAAAGACTCAAACTAAAAGGCTCCACAAGTTTTGAAATGCATTTCTATGATCATTCTGTTTTAAATTTGTGCCCATCAACTTCCTCTTTTCCATCCTGCTGTCTGCCACTGGGGCTGCCTGTAGGAGCTACTTCAAGGGGCTGCTTGCTTGCTGTGCCCTCTGTCTTCCATTTGGGTTTGACCAGTGAGGATTCCAGGCAGGAGACGGAAGAGGAGATGGAGGTCAGGGTATTCATTTCCCTGGGCTCCTTTCTGAGATTGCCTCAAGCTGCTTATGTCCCTTGACAGAAGGTCACTGCTTTTTTTTTTTTTGAGATGGAGTCTTGCTCTGCTACCCAGGCTGGAGTGCAAGGGCGCAATCTTGGCTCACCACAACCTCTGCCTCCTGGGTTCAAGCGATTCTCCTGCCTCAGCCTCCTGAATAGCTGGGACTACAGGTGTGCATGACCATGCCCAGCTAATTATTGTATTTTTAGTAGAGACGGGGTTTCACCATCTTGGCTAGGCTGGTCTCGAACTCCTGACATCATGATCCACTGGCCTTGGCCCAAAGTGCTGGATTACAGGTGTTAGCCACAGAGCTGGGCCTTCTTTTTTAATTCCTGAAGAATTGTGGATGCTACAGCCTTTATCATCTTTTCCTGCACTGTTAATCTAAAAATCACATCATTAAATCTGGATTATAAGACTATGGAGCCGGGTGCAGTGGCTCAGGCCTGTAATCCCAGCACTCCCAAAGAGTCAGCTTTCTTTTTCATCAATCACGGCTTCTTCAAAATACAGCCTGGCTAGGCCTGGTGGCTCACGCTTTTAATCCCAGCACTTTGAGAGGCTGAGGCAGGTGGATCACTTGAGGTTTGGAGTTCGAGACCAGCCTAGCCAACATGGTGAAACCCTGTCTCTTCTAAAAATGCAAAACTTAGCTGGGCTTGATGGCACATGCCTGTAATCCCTGCTATTCGGGAGGCTGAGACAGGAGAGTCGCCTGAACCCAGGAGGCAGTGGAGGTTGCAGTGAGCTGGGATCATGCCATTGCACTCCAGCCTGGGCAACAGTGAGATTCCCTGTCAAAACAAAACAAAAACTACAGCCCTTGATTTGACATGGCTATTTCTTAATTCTCCCAAATAGCATATTTACTCAGGATGTGTCAATTCTCCAGGTAACTTGTCCCATCTCTTAGTGGACCATTTTCCTATGAAGATGCAAAATACGTGGAAGTCGGAAGGTGGGAGGCGAAAACAAACAGAATCACACGGAATCTCTTGTAACTTTGTTGGCAAGGTGGGGGGACATTCGATTTGAGTTCACCCCACTCATGTAATTGTTTTACAAAATAGTTAATATTATTCAAGTAACACACTAATACATTTTCTTTTTTCGAAATCTTTTTTTTCATTTTCTTTTTTTTTTTCGTAGAGTCTTGATATATTTCCCAGTCTGGTCTCAAACTGCTGGCCTCAAGCGATCCTCCCACCTCGGCCTCCCAAAGTGCTGGGATTACAGTCATGAGTCGCCGCGCCAGGCCAGTAATGTTTGTTCAAAAATTAAAAGAGAAGGGCCGGGTGCGGTGGCTCACGCCTGTAATCCCAGCACTTTGGGAGGCCGAGGCGGGTGGATCACGAGGTCAAGAGATCGAGACCATCTTGGTCAACAAGGGGAAACCCCGTCTCTACTAAAAATACAAAAAAAAAAAAAAAAAAAAATTAGCTGGGCATGGTGGCACGTGCCTGTAATCCCAGCTACTCAGGAGGCTGAGGCAGGAGAATTGCCTGAACCCAGGAGGCGGAGGTTGCGGTGAGCCGAGATCACGCCATTGCACTCCAGCCTGGGTAACAAGAGCGAAACTCCGTCTCAAAAATAAATAAAATAAAAACAGAAGAAACTCTAAGGAAAGTGCCCAGTCCTTCTCCTCTCTGGCGTTTTGAGGACACTTTCCCCGTGTTTTCTTTCCTCTACCGCATATACATCGTCTGTTTTTATACAAATGACACGTCTTAGGGTCTGAGTAACACCCTAAGGGGAGACGTACTGGCCAATTTATTGACGGAAAGCAACTAAACAATCGCCATCAAAACCTACCGCGTGTCCACCCTGCTCTTTGGCGTGAAGGGTTCTGGAATTTCACTTCTGGCGTTTCACTCGCCACGGTCGGTGAGCGGAGCCATGAGTTTAGAGGCTGGGGAGCCGGGACGGGAGTCGCTTCGAAGCCAGGACGTCGGATTTGTATTTTGCTGGGACCTGCAGGAACCTAACACAGCGCGGTGGGACTGCGAAAAAGAAACGACACTGTCACGGCAGTCGGCTCTGTCAGTGAGGCCCGCGAAGCCGAAACGCCAGCTGTCCGCGGAGGCCCAGGCTGCCCTCGGAATCTAGGAATGGAGCCCGCGCCTGCGAGGCTGGCCCTGGAGCCCGGAGCTGAGGCGCCGGCAGCGGCCGAAGGACGCAGGGAGCAGCGGCCACCGGACAGGCGGCAACCCGGCAGCCAACCGGAGAGCGGGCGGCGCGCCGGCCCGGAGAGAAAATGCGCCTGCGCGGTCGGCGGGGGCGGGGCTTGGGGCGGCCAGTGCGTCTGCGCACGGCGCGCGGCGAAGTGGGGGAGGGCGGTCCGTGTGTGTCTGTGTTGTTGTTCGGCGGCGGCGGCGGCGGCGGTAAGATGGCTGCCCACGGGGGCTCCGCGGCGTCGTCGGCGCTGAAGGGGTTAATTCAACAGTTCACCGCCATCACCGGTAAGAGACGCGGTTACCGGAAGGTGGGGAGTGGGGTCCCGAGCGGGCGGCGGGTCTGCCCCGGGCTCCCCCTTACCTTCACGCATTCCGCCTTCGGGCTTTACCCGCAGCTGCGGTCCTTCCCGAGGAAGAGGCGACGACGGCGTTGGGGGGTCTCGGGGTTCAGGCGGGAGACGGCCCCCCGCACCCCCGACACCCTCGTTCTGGGTCTCCTAGTAGTGTGGAGGGAGCTCCCCCAGCCCCCCCGCCTGCCCAGACCTGGGAATGGACCGAGCCCGTCCGCCCCCGCCGGCCCGGGGACCCGGGGCGGGGGGAGTGGGGGGCCGCACCCGGGCCACCGCCCTCCTCCTCCCCTCACCATCCTCCCTTCTCTGTGCAGCCCTGGGGTGCGGCGCATCTCTTCACCCCTTTCCCTTTCTTCCCGGCCAGGTCGTTCTGCCCCGGTCCCCGGCCTGCCCTTCCCCTCTCCGGGCCCCTCGGAGCCATCGCCATGGCCCTGGCGGGTTCGGGCCCTCCCGCCTTCACCGCGAGGCCGGTGGGTTCGGCAGTGCCTGTGCCCTTCCCGGGGGTTAGGCCGCCAAAGCGGGGGGTGCTGGGGAGGACCTGAGGGACGGAGGCTTTGAGGGAAGAATGAGGGGGAACCCCCACGCTGGATAGGGGAGGCCTGGAGGAATCCTGGGTGGCGTTTCCCACCTCCCCATAATAAAATCATAAAGACGGAGACGATGGCGCCGGGGCCTCCTGCCGATAAGATAGGGATGGCGGCAGAAACTTTGAGAGAGAAAATCTGTTTCTGGGTGTCAGAACCCCCGAAACCCTGGGCCTAGGTGGTTCTCTCCCTGTGGACCCCTGCGAAGGGCACGGGCAGATCGTCTTACCGCCTGGAGGAAAGGCCCTGAGCCATCCTGTGAATTCTCTGTCTTGTTTCTCTCGGAGGGTGCTGAACTTTTCTTGCATGAGTTATTAGAGGGCGGAGCAAATGATGAAGTTCTCAGTGGAGTGATTTGAGAGAAGAGTACTCCATGTGCCTGAGTGTAATTTCGCCGTTCTAGTTTGTCATTTTGGAAGGAGGTCAGAATGGTAGTTGTCTCCGCGGATCTATATTTTGTGATTTGTTAGATGCAGAATTTGTTTCCACTGTTAATGTTCTTAGAATTTAACGTAAGATCTGGTTAAGTAAAATTTTATATTGTTTTAACTACCGCAGGCTGTATACGAGTTACCGTTTTATTATTAAAGCTGGTTTTATTTTTTGCTTTGCAATGATAGCGGCATGTTTCGTGCGTTGTTATCTAGCTTGTGGGCATGGAACATCAGGTCAAAGTTAGTGACGTAAAATTTGTAATAAAATTGGGGTGAGGAGTCATATTATTTTTAAACTTTGTGATTGGGTTATCATATTGAAGATAAAAAGGATTGGATTATTTATTTATTCATTTATTTATTCGTTTATTGAGACAGAGTCTTGCTCTGTCGCACAGGCTGGAGTGCAGTGGTGCGATCTCGTCTCACTGCAACCTCCGCCTCCCGGGTTCAGGCAGTTCTCCTGCCTCAGCCTCCCGAGCAGCTGGGACTACAGGCGCATATTACCACGCCCAGCCAATTTTTTGTATTTTTATTAGAGACGGGGTTTCACCATATTGGCTAGACTGGTCTTGAACTCCTGACCTCATGATCCACCTACCTCGGCCTCCCAGAGTGCTGGGATTACAGGCGTGAGCCACCATGCCCGGCCAGGATTAGATAATTATATTAAATATATAAAAGATTTCCTAATCTCTAACAAATCATTGCTGTGGAGAAGATTATTGTGTATATAAATTAGTGTTGCTGCATTATGCTTATATAGAAAATCTTTGCAGTAAATCTGAGAAGTGGATATCATTATTAGTCCTTTCTCTAGATTTCCTAGAGGTGGTTTATGATGTCACTTGGGCCTGGCATGGAGCCTCATGCCTGTAATCCCAGTACTTTGGGGAGATAGGGCTGGAAATTCACTTGAGGCCTGGAGTTGGAGACCAGCCTGGGCAAAACATAGACCCCATCTCTACAGGAAAAAAAAAAAAAGAGCTGAAGAGCCTGGCTCGGTGGCTCACACCTGTAATCCTAGCACTGTGGGAGGCTGAGGTAGGTGGATCACCTGAGGTCAGGAGTTCCAAATCAGCCTGGTCATCATGGTGAAACCCCATCTTTCAAAACAAAAAAAAAAGAGCTGGATGTAGTGGCACTGACCTGTAGTTCCAGCTGCTGGGGAGGCTGAGGTGGGAGGATTGTTTGAGCCTAGGAGTTCAAGGCTGCAAACAGCCTTGATGGAGGCCACTGCATTCCATCCCTGGCAAGAGAGCAAGACCATCTCTTCCCCCCACCCCCCCAAAAAAATATAAAGAAAGAGATAAAAGCCACTTCTTTTAGTTGTTGCTGCTGTTAGTTTGAAACAGTCTTGCTCCGTCACCAGGCTGGAGCGCAGTGGCATGATCTTGGCTCACTGCAACCTCCACCTCCCGAGTTCAAGCGATTCTCCTGTCTTATTAGCCTCCTGGGTAGCTGGAACTACAGGCGTGTGCCACCAGACCCAGGTAATTTTTGTATTTTTTAGTAGAGGCAGCGTTTCATGTTGGCCTGGCTGGTCTCGAATTCCTGACCTCAAATGATCCACTCACCTCAGCCTCCCAAAGTGGTAGGATTACAGATGTGAACCACCACACCCAGCCCTAAAAGCCACTTAATTAATTTTTAGTTTCTTGGCTGGGCAGGGTGGCTCATGCCTGTAATCCCAGCACTTTGGGAGGCCGAGTGGGGTGGATCACCTGAGGTCAGGAGTTTGAGACCAGCTTGACCAACATGGAGAAACTCTGTCTACTAAAAATACAAAATTAGCTCAGCATGGTGTCTCATGCATGTAATTCCAGATACTGGGGGGGGGCGGGGGGGGCAGGGGCTGAGGCAGGAGAAATGCTTGAACCAGGGAAGCAGAGGTTTCAGTGAGCTGAGATTGCACCACTTCACTCCAGCCTGGACAACAGGAGCGAAACTGCGTCTTTCAGTTTCTTAGGCTAATTACTACTCTTCAGGAACTCTGATTGGTTTAACCCCACTTCTTCTGTTGCAACATTTTGTTAGGTATACACAAAAACCAAAATGTGATGAGATTTGACTCACTTAATTGCTTTAATTCTGTTTCTGTTAGTCTACACAGCTTGATTGCTGAATCAAGTTGGAGTCCCTCAATCAGTAGACAGTGGTATTTGAAAATCTACAGAAGGGAAAATACCTTAGTTGTTCTTGAAATATTGTGAATTTCTATTGATAATTTTGGGGATTCTTTTTATAAGGTAGTGATTAACCATTAGAAACAGATGAATTCTTTTTGCTTTTTTACATGTCCTAAAAAGAAATTTTTGAGGTTCTCTCCACGTATGTTTAAATCATAGTGTTTATGATTAAAAGGCATTTGATATTTATTCATTGCTGGATGAATTGTAGTGATGTTAATAGCTTATGCTCTGATTTCAAAAAGGCTTTACTTGGAAGCCCAACATTCTTGTAAAAACAAATGCATCATCAAAAATGTGAGTCCTTACTCCTCAGACAGGAGCAAAAATAAGAAAAATAAAAAAATAAAAATAAATGTCTTACCTTTTTTTTGGCATTTAGAAATAGTAGGGAAAATTGAAAGATTTTAGAACAGTCTTATTTTTTACTGAATAGGACAGATCTCTCTGTGATTTACTGAGTGTGAAATAATGACTGATTTTTTATTTTTATTTTTTTTAAGAGATGGAAGTCTCTTTGTTGCCCAGGCTGTTCTCCAACTTCTGGGCTCAGCCATCCACTTGCCTCAGCCATCCCAGTAGCTGGGGTTACACGTGCACATCACTGTGCCTGGTTTAGTAATGGCTGATTTTAAAAAAGAGATTATTAAAAAGAATATCATACTTTTTTTTTTCTTTAGACAGACAGGGTCTTAACTGTCACCCAGACTGGTGTGCAGTGGTGTGATCACGGCTCACTGCAGCCTCCTCCTCTTGGGCTTGGGTGATCCTCCCACCTCAGCCTCTAGGGTAACTTTTTGTATTTTTTTAGAGACTTTATTGCCCACACTGGTCTCCAACTCCTGGGCTCAAGCAGTCTACCCACCTTGGCCTCCCAAGTCCTGGGATTACAGGTGAGGGCGACTGTGCTTGGCTGAAATACTTTTGATAAAAGGGAAAAAACTAATCCTTCCTCTCACAGCAGCAATATTTATTTTACATATTAACTTCCACTTATTGTTTATATACTTATGTTTACATTGTAGATGATAGTATTTGATCTATCATAGTAGATGATACAATTTCTGAGATTTTGTTTTTTTTTAAAGACACTCTTATTCTGTCACCCAGGCTGGAGTACAGTGGCACAATCATAGCTCAATGCATCCTTTACTGCCTGGGCTCAAGTGATCCTCCTGCCTCCGCCTCCAGAGCAGTTAGGACTACAGGCATGTGCCACCATGCCCAGCTAACATACTGAAATTTTCACTTAATATTATGTCATAAACATTTTTTGCATATGGGCAAACTGGTAAGCAGGGGTCCAAGAGAAGTTATGTCCTTTGAAGTAACCACATTCATTGGGAAGCTGTATGTATATATTATGGTTTACCATTGATGCTTGCTTTTGAGACAGAATTTCGCTTTGTCACGTAGGCTGGAGGGCAGTGACGTGATCTCAGCTCACTGCTGCCTCTGCTTCCCAGGTTCAAGCAATTCTCCTGCCTCAGCCTCTTGAGTAGCTGGGATTATAGGCTCAAGTCACCATGCCCAGCTAAGTTTTGTATTTTTAATAGAGATGGAGTTTGACCATGTTGTCCAAGCTTGTCTCGAACTGACCTCAAGTGATCTGCCCACCTCGACCTCCCAGAGTGCTGGGATTACAGGCATGAGCCATTGCGCCCAGCCCCACTGATGCTTTCGGTGTCATTTAAAGTTACATAAGAAAATCAGTCTTGTTGCTTCTATTGTCATTCCACATTTTACAATACTACTGTTTGATCTCCCCTGCTATTTATTATACATGGCTTTGAATTAGTTAGCTTTGTTGGACACTGTCAGAAGTCATATCAGTTCTCAAAAGATGAAGAGAAAATATGTGGCTGGATCTATTCTGAAGGAGCAATTTTTAAAAATGTTTTGAAGTCAGGTGTGATGGCTCACACCTGTAATCCCAACACTTTGGGAGGCTGAGGCAGGCAGATCACTGGAGGTCAGGTGTTTGAGACCAGCTTGGCGAGCATGGTGAAACCCTATCTCTCCGAAAAACGAAAATTAGGTGGGCATGGTGGTGCACGTCTGTAGTCCCAGCTACTCAGGAGGCTGAGGCAAGAGAATCTCGTGAACCCAGGAGACGGAGATTGCAGTGAGCCGATATTGCACCACTGCACTCCAGCCTGGGCAACAGAGTGAGACTTCAAAAATGAATGAATGAATGAATGTAAAAATGTTTTGAGCCATGGCAGTATTCCATTAGCACCAACTTTGGACTGACATCTACCACAGTGCACATGTGTAATCAGAACAATTCATGGAGTGAAGGTGAGGGACGCATGGACACTATAGAACAGATGAAAAATAAACTAGCAATCAGAAGGTAAGGACAAATGTAAGGGCACAGAAGGTGGAGGCTGAAAAGAGTATAAGAGGCTATTGGTACAGAGTTTCATAGAGCTCCGTGCAGAGTGGCAATTACATACTTCAGAAAATTATAGAACCTCAGTTGTAGACGAGACCTTAATCTTTCTCTCAAATTGTTGAATGAGTGCATATTTATTATAAAAATTAGGAACTGTCATGTTTGTAATAGTTGGCATTGTGGCCAATTTCCATTCATATTCTTTATATAGAACATTTCCTTTCTCTTGGGTTAATATTAAAATGTGCTTTAGTTCTCTCTGTCTGAAAACATGGTTGGAATATTCTAGATGTTAAGAGAAAACTTCAGGAATTTTAAGAATAGTTTCAATAGGTGATAACGAAGTTTCAGATTTTTTTTGAGATGAAGTCTTGCCATCATACAGGCTGCAGTGCAGTGGTGAGATCTCAGCTCACTGCAACCTCCACCTCCCCAGTTCAAGCCATTCTCCCACCTCAGCCTCCAGAGCAGCTGGGACCACAGACGCGAGCCACCATGCCCGGCTAAATTTTTGTATTTTTAATGGAGATGGGGTTTCCCCTTGTTTGGCCAGGCTCGTCTCAAACTCTTGGCCTTAGATGATCTGTCCACCTTGGCCTCCCAAAGTACTGGGATTACAGGCGTGAGCCACCCTGCCCCGCCCATTATTTGCTGATAGACTGCCAGGCATGCTTCACATCTTAAGGGTACAACTTTGACCAAGGCATGGTGTTTGTCCTCAGGAAGCTTAAAGGCTGACAGGGATAGGTACAGAATACAGTGAGAGAATGGGAGCACAAAAAAGGGAGGTCACCAAAGGCTTCCTGAAGAAATAATGTTTTATCTAAAATCTGGAAGAGACATGTTTCTGGCAGAAGGTACGTACCTGTGCAGAGACTTGGAGGAGAATTGGACAGACATAAATACAGAGATGAGAGCGGAGACAGTAGGTTTAGGGAGTTGGTAACTCCAAATGAATAAAGCACAGTAGCGCAACAAATGGAACTCAAGAGAGAAATGGGAGGTTGGAGTGGGCCTTGTAAGCCATGTTAAAAAAAATCTTGGCTTTGGCCGGGCACAGTGGCTCATGCTTGTAATCCTAACACTTTGGGAGGCTGAGGTGGGCGAATTGCCTGAGCTCAGGGGTTCGAAACCAGCTTGGGCAATACAGCGAAACCCTGTCTCTACTAAAAATACAAAAAAAAATTAGCCAGGTGGCAGCATGCGCCTGTAGTCCCAGCTACTCGGGAGGCTGAGGCAGGAGAATTGCTTGAACCCGGGAGGTGGAGATTGCAGTGAGCTGAGATCACACCAGTGAACTCCAGCCTGGGTGACAGAGTGAGACTCCACCTCCAAAAAGAAAAAAATCTTGTCTTTATTCCGAGAATAATGGGGAGTCAAGGGTTTTAATGAGAGAAGTGAGACCAGTCACTGTGGCTTACACTATAATTCCTGCACTTTGGGAGGCTGGGGTGGGAGGATACCTTAAGGCCAGGAGATTGAGATCAGCCTGGGCAATGTAGTGAGATCCGATCTCTACAAAATACATTAAAAATTTATTTATTTTCTTTGACGTGTACAGGTACAGTTTTCATTAAAAAAGTTTATTAAAAAAGGAGTTACAGCTGGGCGCGGTGGCTCACGCCTGTAATAACAGCACTTTGGGAGGCCAAGGCAGGTGGATCACGAGGTCAAGAGATCAAGACCATCCTGGTCAACAAGGTGAAACCCCGTCTCTACTAAAAATACAAAAATTAGCTGGGCATGGTGGCGCCTGCCTGTAACCCCAGCTACTCGGGAGGCTGAGGCAGGAGAATTGCCTGAACCCAGGAGGCAGAGGTTGCGGTGAGCTGAGATCGCGCCATTGCACTCCAGTCAGGGTTACGACAGCAAAACTCCGTCTCAAAAAAAAAAAAGGAGTTACATCTGATTTGGCTTGCCTTTTTTTTTTTTTTTTTTTTTTTTAAGAGTTATTTGGCTGTAGTGGAGAAGAGGTAGCCACAGAGATCAGTAGAAGGCTATTGTATGAACCCAAGAGAGATAGATAGTAGTATCCGGAAAAAATGTTAGCAGCAGAGAAGCGGACTCTGGAAGATGTGGGAAGAAATCAAAGTCAAAATGAAGCTTGGGGTTCTGTTTTGGACATCTTGGTATGTAACAGTGCTATTTATGCAGGTATGGAATAGCAGCAGAAGTGTGGTGAAAAGTTGGTTGGTTCAATTTTGAATGAGTTAAGCTGTGGCTAATGGGACTTCCAAATGGAGCTGTTCAAGCAGATGAGTATTTGGGGCTAGAAGGAGGAGTGAGAAATCTGTCATATTGATGGATAAGGTGTTAAAGTTACAAAAATGGATAAGGTGAGGCCCAGTGTCTCACACCTGTAATCCCTGTACTTTGGGAGGCCAAGGTGGAAGGATTGCTTGAGAGGCCAGAAGTTCAAGACCAGCTTGGGCAACATAGCAAAAACCTCGTTTTTTAAAAAAAGTAAAAAAATTAACTGGGCCTGGTGGTGCATGCCTGTAATCCTCGTTGCTTGGGAGGTTGACTTGGGAAGATTGCCTGAGCCCAAAACTTTGAGGCTGCAATGAGCTATGCTGGTGTCACTACACTCCAGCCTGGGTGACAGAGAGAGACCTTGTCTCTTAAAAAAAAAAAAAAAAAAAATTAGGAAAAGAGAAAGTATGGCATCTTGCAGGAGAGTGTAGTGTGAGAAACAGTGACTCCAGGATCCTGTGCTGAAGGAACATCAACATCTAGGGGACTGCAAAGAAGGAAGTGCAGAGAAGCCTCAGTAAAAACCAAAGATGTAGGGGGAAGACCAGGAGAATATGATGGCACTTAAAACATCAGGAGTGGCCAGGTGCAAGGGCTCATGCCTGTAATTCCAGCACTTTGGGAGGCCGAGGCGGATGGATCATGAGGTCAGGAGTTCGAGTCCAGTCTGTCCAATACAGTGAAACCGTCTCTACTAAAATCTACAAAAAAATTAGTCGAGTATGGTGGCGGGCACCTGTAATCCCCACTACTTGGGAGGCTGAGGCAGGAGAATCACTGGAGGAGGCAGAGGTTGCAGTGAGCTGAGATTGCAGCATTGCACTCTAGCCTGGGCAAGAAGAGTGTGACACTGTCTCAAAAAAGTAATAATAAAAAAAAGTGAAAATTATTTGGTAAATGGAATAATTACTCCCTGATTTTTCCTTTGTTTAGCTAATCCAATTTAACTTCAAGACGGCTCTCTTCTTCTGTCCCTCTGGTACCTCAGAATCTTAGGAGTTGATAAAATTCATATATGTCACTGGGCACGGTGGTCCACTCCTGTAATTACAGCACTTTGGGAGGTCAAGGAGGGTGGATCACGAGGTCAGGAGTTTGAGACCAGCCTGGCCAACATGGCGAAAACTTGTCTCTACTAAAAATACAAAAATCAGCTGGTCATGGTGGCAGGGCCTACAATCCCAGGTACTCAGGAGCCTGAAGCTGGAGAATCTCTTGAACCCAGGAGGCAGAGATTGCAGTGAGCTGAGGTCATGCCACTGCACTCCAGCCTGGGCAACGGAGTGAGACTCTGTCTCAGGAAAAAATAAAAATTCACATCTGTGCAGGACTTTAGGTGCTCTGAGGTACTTCGGGTTTATCCACTCACCCTGTCAGGTGGTAAGTCAGATGGGGGTTGGAGGCCAGGCAGGTAAGCAACTGGTCTCCAAGACTGGAACTGTCCTGCTGTGCCCCACCCTGTGTTTCCTGAGGCTCTGAGCTGAGTTTTCAGCTTCTGCCATGTCCCCGCTCTTCCATGTCCCAGCTCCACAGTTTCTCAAGGATGCAGTGAAGCCAGCCGGCACCTGATGGTCAGGCAGGAAGGGAACAAGTACCCCAAGGCCCATCACAGCCAGGAAGAGGCACAGTGGCCAGGCCACAGTCTGGAGCTGGTGAGGGGAGGCAGCTCCACCCATTCCAGTGGGATCACTGACCCTGCAGCTCCAGAGAGGGTCCACTGGCCCACACAGGCCCTGTCCACATGCTCCTCCAGGGACCAGCTTGTTTGGAGGGCTTGTTGCCAGTGTTCTTGTACATGGTCAATGCTCAGTAAATGTTTGCTGGCGTGAAAACATTTATGAATTGCAGTGGCCTGCCAGTTTAGCCCACGTGCCTGGCCTTCCTCCCTCCCCAGGGCAGCTGTATCTCAGATCCTTGTGGTAGAGATGATCCCCAGACCAGGTGGTGACAGGTCCCACTAGGCTGCACTGTGGTGTCCTCTGGCTATGGCTTGGTCAGGCTGGCGTGCAGCCAGGCAAGGACTTGGCGGGCTGGGCTGCCTATAGCCTAATCTGTTTTTAGTCTCCTGTTTTCCAGAATGCCATGTAAGTGGAATCACAGTATGTAGCGTTTTTGAGTCTGGCTTCTTGCTCTTAGACTATTACATTTGAGATTCATTCATGTTGTCATGGTTAGTAGTTCCTTCCTATTTATTGGGGAGTAGTATACCATTGTATGGTTATACTGTGCTTTGTTTATGCAGTTATCACATGAAGGACAATTTCCAGTTTGGGGACATTATAAATAAAGCTGCCAAAAATAAACATTAGTGTACAAGTGTGTGAATATCTTTTGATAAATACCTAGGAGTGTGTTTATTGGATCATATAATAATAGTTATATAAACTTTCTAAGAAACTGACAAATAATATACTTTTCAGTATAGCAACTTTCCAAAGTGACTTTGGAAAGTATAGTGACTTAGAGAGGCCGATGCAGGAGGATTGCTGGAGACCAGGAGTTTGACACCAGCCTGGACAACAAAGTGAGACCCCTGGCCGGGTGTGGTGGCTCACGCCTGCAATCCTAGCACTTTGGGAGGCTCAGTCAGGTGGATCACAAGGTCAGGAGTTTGAGACCAGCCTGACCAATATGGTGGAACCCCATCTCCTAAAAATACAAAAATTAGCTGGGTATGGTGGTGGGTGCCTGTAATCCAAGCTTCTCAGGAGGCCAAGGCAGGAGAATTGCTGGAACCCAGGAGGTGGAGGTTGCAGTGAGCTGAGACTGCACCATTGCAGTCCAGCCTGGGTGACAGAGTGAGACTTTGTCTCAAAAAATAAATAAATAATAAAAGACAATTCCAGTTGTTCTGCATTCTTGTCAGCATTTGGTATTTTTAGTTGTCTTTTTTTTTGAGACAAGATCTCACTGTCTTGCCCCGGGTACAGTGCAGCAGTGTTATCGTAGCTCACTGCAGCCTCAAGCTCCTGGGATCAAGGGATCCTCCTGCCTCAGCCTCCTGAGTAGCTGGGACACAAGCACACACCACCATGCCCAGCTAACTTTTTATTTTCTATATAGATGAGGTCTCCCTATGCTGCCCAGGCTGGTCTCAGACTCCTGCCTTGGACTTCCAGAGTGCTGGGATTACAGGTGTGAGCCTCCATCACTGGCTTTTTTTTTAAATGGACTCCTGCACTGTCATCCAGGCTGTAGTGCAGTGGTGTATTTCTGCCCACTGCAGCGTCTGCCTTAGCCTCCCAAGTAGCTGAGACTATAGGCACACACGACCACACCTGGCTAATTTTTGTATTTTTACCAAAGACAGTGTTTCACCATGTTGGCCAGGCTGATCTTGAACTCCCGACCGCAGGTGATTCGCCCGCCTTGGCCTCCAAAGTGCTTGGATTACAGGCGTGAGCCACCACGCTCGGTCCATCCAGCCCATTTTTTAAAGCCATTTCAATAAATGTGTAACGGTATGTCATTGTGGTCTCAATTTGCATTTCTCAAATGACTAATGATACGGAGCATTTTTCATGTGATAACTTACTATCCATAAATCTTTCAAGCTTCAACTTTTAATGATTAGATTTGACAGGCATAAACTCACTCTATCAGATTGCTATAAAAGTTTCTGAGTACTTTGACTGAAACTTGGATTTTTATCTTGTCACAGACTCGTAAGAGACGACTGGCCTGAAGACTCCCATTTGGGTGGCACTGGTCTAGGCAGTGGGGGAGCAGGGACTAGAACTCTGGCGTCTTTGCTCCTGGGCCCATGCATTTTCCACCGTTATCACCACTTCCCTTGTCATTGTTTCCTTGTTTGAACTAAGAGTATTTGCCTTATGTGTCCTCTCACTTACTAATTTGATTTCTCTGTACTCAGGTTTGTTTTTTTTTGTATGCATTGAAAAATGTTTTCAATATTTGAAATCTGAACAGCTCCAGGATTAGAGACTGATGAGGGTTAAAATTTCAGCTTATTTCTCACAACTGTCATCCACTCCCATATCCTTGGTAAATAGTTTAGCTTACTTTGGTATTATTGCCGAGGAAAATGCAGAACCAAAAAGTAACTTCTTGTCCCTATCATTTCTGCAGAGGGATTGATACATATATATATATATATATATATATATATATATATAAAAAATGGAGTCTCACTCTGTCGCCCAGGCTGGAGTGCAGTGGCGCTATCTCGGCTCACAGCAACCTCTGCCCCCTGGGTTCAAGCAGTTCTCCTGCCTCAGCCTCCCAAGAAGCTGGGATTATAGGCACTTGCCACCCCACCTGGTTGATTTTTGTATTTTTAGTAGAGACAGGGTTTCATCATCTTGGCCAGGCTGGTCTTGATCTCCTCTCCTGACCTCGTGATTCTACCCTCCTCTTCCTCCCAAAGTGCTGGGATTACAGGCGTGAGCCATATTATTATTACTGTTTTCAAAAATCTTTGTGACTGCTATACTTTGGTCTCTTGACGGTAGTAAAGAGATTATCACTATCCTTCTTTTGGCACTGAAAGTAGTGTTTAATATGCATTAGTGTATAAACTAAGAGATAGCAGCATGAAAATGGCCACTCATAAGTTGTGTGCCTTAGCTGGGTTAAGTAATGGCCTTTGGTGCCATTAATTAGCAAGTGTAAAACAGATGTGGAAAAGGACAGATAAAAGGATGTTTTAGAAGGGGGTTTAGGTGGTGAGAAACAAAATTAGAACTCTTGCTATGGAGTATAGATGTCTGGATTAGATTAAGCTACCCTGCTGCTACCTACAATATTGGGAGCCTCAAAATAAGCCCCTTCACCCACTGCCCCCTTTTTTTTTGAGATGGAGTCTTGCCCTGTCCCCAGGCTGCAGTGCAAAGGCACGATTTTGGCTCACTACAATCTCTGTCTCGTGGGGTCAAACAACTCTCCTGTCTCAGCCTCCCCAGTAGCTAGGATTACAGGCATGTATCACCATGCCCAGCTAATTTTTTTTGTACTTAGAGTAGAGACAGGGTTTTGCCATATTGGTCAGGCTGGTCTTGAACTCCTGGCCTCAGGTGATCCACTGGCCTTGGCCTCCCAAAGTGCTAGAATCACAGACGTGAGCCACTGAGCCTGGCCTCAGTAAGCCCGTTTTAAACAAGTTTGCAAATAATTTAACTCTGTAAACTTGTCAAACTTGTTTTATTACCCACTCTTTAAAAAAAAAGATATGTTCTTCTAACTGTAGTAAGAAAGAAGTCCAAATTCTTTACAGCTTATCCATCAGAAATTGTTAAGTACCACTGGGGTGTGCAGGTAAAATGTGTAACTTCACTCAGCTTGTTTATTACTGTTCCTTCCCTTATATCATGTAGTCCTCCTTCCTTTTCTCTTCCCTTCCAGTTAACCTTCTTCATATTCCTCCGTGTAGCTCAGTGGTAGTGTTATTGGCAATCACAGTAGGACTGTTCCATCCATTCCAGAAGTTTAACACTTGTATTAATGCTTTGACTGCTGACAAATTACCGCAGATTGTGTGGTTTAACACACATTGATTCTGTTATGGTGCTGGAGGCCAGAGACTGAAATGAAGGTCTGAGCGGTCTTTTGGGGGACATTTTTCAGTCCACCACATCACCCCTGGCTTCTCTCCACGAAATAGTGTCCCTGACTCCCCAGGCATGAAACACCAAAAATGGTCTCTCCTGTTACTGAATGCCTCTAATGCTTAGACAGTAAGAACCACTGGAACCTTGAATTATCTTTCACTTAGCTCCTGTTTCTAAAGTGATTCGCTAAGTGATACACTAAGAATGACTGATTATACAGGGACAGATGGCTTAGCTTGGCTTTATTTAAGAAAGTGAGTGGTGTACTTTGCTTCATGGACTTCTTTCTAGCACTACCTTTGTTCAGACTTACCAACATTTAGCATGTACTTCCTTTTTTTAAAATCTGCACGTGTAGAGGCACTTTTTTTTTTTTTAGTTGGAGTCGCGCTCTGTCACCAGGCTGGAGTGTAATGGCGTGATCTGGCTTGCTGCAACCTCCGCCTCCCAGGTTCAAGCCATTCTCTTGCCTTCAGCCTCAGCTTCCTGAGTAGCTGGTACTACAGGCGCGCACCACCATGCCCAGCTAATTTTTGTATATTTAGAAGACATGGGGTTTCACCATGTTGGCCAGGATGGTCTTGATCTCTTGACCTCATGATCTGCTTGCCTAGGCCTCCCAAAGTGCTGGGATTACAGGCGTGAGCCACCACACCTGGCCCACCTTTTTTGGAAAGCTCGTGCAGGTCACTATCCTGACAGACTCCAAATACGGAAGTCATCCTGTCAGATTATTTATTTATTTGTTTAGAGATAGAGTCTTGCTCTGTAGCCCAGGCTGAAGTGCAGTGGTGTGATCTTGGCTCACTGCAGCCTATACCTCCTGGGTTCAAGTGACTCTTCCACCTCGGCCTTCCCAGTAGCTGGGACTACAGATGCCCACCACCACTCCTGGCTAATTTGGGTTATTTTTAGTAGAGAGAGGGTTTTGCCATATTGGCCAGGCTGGTCTCCAACTCCTGGCCTCAAGTGATCTGTGCACTTCGGCCTCCAAAAGTGCTGGGACTACAGGCATGAGCCACCACACCCAACCTCAGATTGTTACCAGTGGTATGGGAGCACCATCTCAGGAATATGCTCCCTAAAGATTCGGTTCTCGCATTAAATGATTGTAGATAGGGTGGCAAAATAGTCTTTCCCCATCATCCTCTAACTCTGGACCCTGAGTGTTGACATCATCTGCCCCCAGATATTATAGGTGTTATTTCCTTTACTATAGTTTTATTTTGTGTGTGTTATAAAGTCGTTCTCTGTAGAATACTTTTAATCATTCTCTTTTAACATTAAGTTCTGTAGACCTGTGGGTCTTAGACATTTTGGAATGCTTACTACTACTTAGTTTTCCACTGCCTTTGTCAGCTCACTGTTTCTCAGTCACACTGGAGCCCTGGTATGGACGTCTTTGAAACAGATCCCTTTCATGTATCATTTTGTTCTCTATGCATACCATTCACTTTTTTCTAGGGTAATAGTTTTTTCGGTGTCTTCATTGTACTGCTTTTTAAAAAAATGAGTGTTTAACTTGAGTGAGACACATGTTCATAGCATCAGATTAGTGAGAAAAAGAAAAGTGAGATGTCTTTCTCTGCCTGTTCACTGTCAAAAACATTTCCCCATAAGCTATGCATATTCACACTTTATACTTCCATGTCATTTGTGTACATATAGAGTACTATAAACTTAGGACAGTCTTTTTTCCCTTCCTTCCTCCTTTCTTCCCTCCCCTGCTCCTTCCCTCTCTCTGCTCACAGCAACTTCTGCCTCCTGGGTTCCAGCAATTCTCCCCCCCCCCCCAGCCTCCTGAGTAGTTGGGATTATAGGCTCCCACCATCAAACCCAGCTAATTTTGTATTTTTAGTAGAGACTGGGTTTCACATGTTGTTCAGGCTGGTATTGAACTCCTGACCTCAGGTGATCCACCTGCCTCCGCCTCCCAAAGTGGTGGGATTACAAATGTACCTGGCCAGTCTTTATTAATAGATAACTGATAATTAAAAGGTGTCCCAAGTTCTTTAATGTGATTTTTTTTTTTTTTTAAAGACAGGATTTTGCTGTGTCACCCAGGTTGCAGTGCTATGATTACAGCTTACAGCAGCTTCAAACTCTTGGACTTAATCAGTCTTCTCACCTCTGCCTCCTGAGTAGCTGGGACGACAGGAACATGCCACCACACCTGGCTAATCTTTTTATTTTTTGTAGAAATGGGATTTTTATACCATGTTACCCAGGCTATTCTCAAGCTTGTGAGCTCAAGCAGTCTGTCTACCTTGGTCCTCCAAAGTGTTGGGATTACAGGTGTGAGCCACCATGCCCAGCAAATTCTCATAATTCACAGAAGCACTTCATGAAGTTGATAAATCCCCATTTTATAACTGAGGAAACTGATGCCTAGAGAAAGTAGTAACTTACTCAGAGTCATACTAGTGAATGACAGAAGTAGGATTCAAACCAAGGTTTATCTGAGTCGTTTCTAGGCTCTTATTACATAATGTCTGTTCTGTACTCCTTAACATGAATACGGACGGGAATATGAATAATGTTTTCTCTTTGTTACTGGGCATAAGACAGGGCAGAGGCAAAATTTTAATACATTTATTTTAACTTCTTGCTGTGTCTGTATCTCCAGGTGTTCAACGTTTTTTCATGCCCTAAGTTGCCCTCATATGGTACTACAGGCTTCTTTCTTTCTTCTTTTTTTTTTTTTTTTGAGATGGAGTGTTGCTCTGCTGCCTAGGCTGCAGTGCAGTGGTGCAGTCTTGGCTCACTGCATCCTCCACCTCCCAGGTTCAAGCAATTCTTCTGCCTCAGCCTCCCGAGCAGCTGGGACTACAGGTGCCTGCCACTATGCCCAGCTAATTTATCTTTATTATTATTATTTTTTTAAGTAGAGATGGGGTTTCATCACATTGGCCAGGCTGGTCTCGAACTCCTGACCTTGTGATCCACCCACCTCGGGATTACAAATGTGAGGTACCCTGCCCAGCCCAGGCCTTTCTTACCTCTCCCCAAAAAGGCACTTGTGACACTAGAGCTACATATGCCCCCTTTTCTTCTAAATCAACGCCCTTTCTCTCTATATATCAACTCTAAATTTATTGTTACTGGCTTTAAAGAGAAGGCAATATGATTGAATTAATTTATATTGTGAAATGATTGATACATCCTTAACTCCAGTAAGTGTTCATATTTTTAACTAGAATGTTTGTTTACCCAAATTAATCTCTGAATTGGAAGTATTTTAGGCAGCATAACGTGGAAAAAAAAATAGGCCTCTTTTCTTAGGAAAAGACGTTTGGGGTAGGCAGAGTAAATGGTTGACAGGCCTGCTTGCTTGAGGATTGATTGACTTCACAGGTTCTGGTTCTCATCAGAACCCACAGATTCTCTAAATGGTTCCCCTGGAAGTGGCATTGGAGTTCTGGTAGATGAAAGGTGATAGAAAGGATGGCAAAAATGTTTGTATGCAATGGCATTTTTAAGTTGAATTTCCTTTTTTTTTTTTTTTTTTTTTTTGAGACAGTTTTGCTTTGTTGCTTAGGCTGGATTGCAGTGGCGAGATCTCGGCTCACTGCAGCCTCTACTTTCTGGGTTCAAGGTAGTTTCCTGCCTCAGCCTCCTGAGTAGCAACTGGGACTATAGACGCCTGCCACCACGCCCAGCTAATTTTTGTATTTTGAGTAGAGACGGGGTGTGGGGGGGCATCTCACCATATTGGCCAGACTGGTCTCGAACTCCTGACCTTGTGATCTGCCCACCTCAGCGTCCCAAAGTGCTGGGATTACAGGCTTGAGCCACCACGCCTAGCATAAGTTGAATTTTCTATGAGCAGATAAATTTGTGAGTGAAATAGCCAGCCTTCGTAGCTGTTACGGCAGCAGTGAGTTTCACTTCACCATAAGTGTGTTCTCCTTTCTTGTGGTACTTTAGTGTAGTATGAGCACTTATACAAGAGCCAAAATAAAACAAACTTGATCACTTAATTCTCTAAAAAGAAAGGTTGGTCCATACCTTGAGAGCCTAGGGTTCATTGGGACGCACGTTAACAGATGGTGCCTATCTGCTAGAACAGGCAGCCATAAGTACTCTTGCTGTAAGAAACCTTTAATTTTCAGCTGCTGTCTGAATTAAAACAGTAGAGTACGGTAGTCACTTGAACTTTCATAGACTAGCATTTAAGAAGTATGATGATAGAACACAGTATAACTGGAGACAGTGTTACTAGGGAAACACTGAAGCAAAGCCTCAGGTTTTGTAAGAATATGAAAGTATATGTGTCTTGAAATTATTAATTAAATTTGTGCTGTTTTGCCCCAGGAATTTGTATTTACTTAACATAAGGTTGGCTATTGGGATATTTGAACTTACCCTTTCCTTCAAAAAGTTGCATTTGTGTTTTCATTTTGAGATTTCGTTTTTTTAAAAGGTGTGTTTTCTGATGGTTAGAATGTTAAATCTGTGTTTACTACAACTTAAGAACTTTTGGTTTAGCTCTACCGAGAACTTAGGAAGGAGTAACTGGGATGAAGAAAGTGAGATCTGCAATAGTTGAGTGAGGTGTTTTTTTTTTTTTTTTTTTTTTGAGATGGAGTTTTGCTCTTGTTGGCCAGGCTGGAGTGCAATGATGTGATCGGCTCACCACAACCTCCGCCTCCCATGTTCAAGTGATTCTCCTACCTCAGCCTGCCGAGTAGCTGGGATTACATGCATGTGCCACCATGCCAGGCTAATTTTTTGTATTTTTAGTGTAGACGGGGTTTCACAGTGTTGGTCAGGCAGGTCTCAAAACTCCTGACCTCAGGTGATCTGCCCGCCTTGGCCTCCCAAAGTGCTGGGATTACAGGCATGAGCCACCCCACCCAGCTGAGTCAGTGTTTCAGGTTTGAGAGACAGAAGAGCTAGCAGAGACAAGGGTAGAGATTATGAGTTGATGGAAAAGTATATATTTGTTCCTGCTTCAGAGTGAGGAGGGAGGGGAAATGTTCAGACCATAACAGAAAGGTGGGCATTTGATCTGTTGTCCCAACCACTATCCAAATCATGTAAAGATAGGGCTTTATATAGTCCTACCAAGGAACTGCCTGGCTGAAGGGAATGGTATAGAAGTGAGATGAGAGTAGAGGGATATAAAATGGGAGAGGTAAGGAACAAATCTTGTATGCAGCTTAAGAGGGATTAAAATTTTTCCAATCAGCAACACTGGACTTGAAATAGGGAGACAGACAATCAAACTTACATTATTTTGCAGTGTTGAAGGCATATCCGGCTCTCCATATCCGTGGGTTCCATATTGGTGACTTTAGCCTATGTATTGAAAATATTCAGGGAAAAGGCTGGGTTCAGTGGTGCATGCCTGTAATCCCAGCACTTTGGGAGGTGGGCAGATTACCTGAGGTTAGGAGTCAAGACCAGCCTGGCCAACATGGCAAAACCCCTTTCTACTAAAAATACAAATATTAGCCAGGTATGGTGGTGGATGCCTGTTATCTGAGCTACTTGGAAGGCTGAGGCAGAAGGATCACTTAAACCAGGAGACGGAGGTTTGCAGTGAGTGGAGATTGCACCATTGCACTCCAGCTTGGGCAACAGAGATTCTGTCTTTAAAAAAAAAAAAAAGGAAACAAAATATTCAGGGAAAAAGAAAACATTGTTGCATCTCTACTGAACAGTAGAGACTTTTCTGTTTGTCATTCTCTATAGTATACAATGTAACAACTGTTTACATTGTATTAGGTACAATGGAATAGCACTATTGTTACACATTGTATTAGGCACAAAACATAGGTATATGTATTAGGTACAATAAATGTATAATGTAACAACTGTTTACAGTGTATCAGGTACAGTGTAACAGCGTTTACGTTGTATTAGGTGCTATAAGTAATCTAGAGATGATTTAAAGTGTAGATTGTTTGCAAATACTGTACCATTTTATATGAAGAACTTGAGCATTCTCAAATTTTGGTATACTTGGGCATTCATAGAAGCAATTCCCCATGGACACCGGAGGGATGACTATGTATCAAAAGGGGCGAAGAGGAGTGAGATCCAGTAATTCACGTAAGATATGTTGAGGGCTTGAACTAAGACCGTAGCAGTAGACGTAGAAAAGGGTGGATAGAAGTGGTATTAGCTAGAAGGAACTATAGGTCTTTTTGGTTAACTGAGGGAATTTTCACTTGGAGGAGAAAGAAAAGTCTAAGAATGTTTCTTAAATTTGAGTAATGTATGAAGCTCTTTTAAAGGAAAAACCTTCCTGGTCTTTTGTAACTTAAATCAGCGTATATACGCAGATCCCAACTGAAAGGCAATTGTTTTTCTCTAATTTCCAAAAAAAAAAAAGGGTATTTGTGGTAGGTTAGTGTAGAAATCAACAAAGTAACACTTCCAGTGATTTCTGCATGCGAGAACTAGATGAGGGAAGATGAAGAGCAGGAGGGCATTGTGAGCATGTAATTTTGTTTGACTGTAGTAAACTGTGTAGGATGAGGAAGAAGAAAGGCAAAGGCAGAGAAATAAGCTGAGGCTTTCCGGATCATAAAGACTTGAATTTATACTGTAGGCATCAGAAGAAAGCCATTAAGGGATTTTAAACTGGAAGATGATATATTGAGACTTACATTTGGAACGTGTCCTCCACAGCAAGGTGGGAAATGGAGTGAGATCAGTTAAGAGCTTATAGAAGTAATCGAGGTAAGTGTTAAGGACCTGCCTTGGAGGCAGTAGCAGTGCAGAAGAGAAAACAGATGAGAGACATTGAGTAGAGTTAGCACTTCCATTTCTTGCGGTGAGGCGGTGTGGATGATGACACGGATGACCCTGCTGCTGAGAAAAAAGTGCTGAATAAAGGGATGTCTTTTAAAAATGTTTTTAGGCCTGGCGTGATGACTCATGCCTGTAATCCCAGCACTTTGGGAGGCTGAGGCGGGTGGATCACCTGAGGTCAGGAGTTCAAGACCAGCCTGGCCAACATGGCAAAACCTCATTTCTACTAAAAACACATTAGCTGGGCATGGGGGCGGGCACCTGTAATCCCAGCTGCTTGGGAGGCTGAGACAAGAGAATCACTTGAACCTGGGAAGTGGAGGTTGCAGTGAGTCAAGATTGCACCATTGCACTCCAACCTGGGTGACAAGAGTGAAACTCTTTCTCAAAAAAAAAAAAAAAGTTATAATAATTCTTTAAAAATACATTGTTGGGTCAGGTGTGGTGACTTACACCTGTAATCCCAGCACTTTGGGAGGCCAAGGCAGGTGGATCACGAGGTCAAGAGATCCAGATGATTCTGGCCAAGATGGTGAAACCCAGTGTCTACTAAAAATACAAAAATTAGCTGGGTGTGGTGGTGCACACACGTAGTCCCAGCTACTTGGGAGGCTGAGGCAGGAGAATCGCTTGAACCCGGGAGGTGAAGGTTGCAGTGAGTTGTGATTGCACCACTGCACTCCAGTCTGGCAACAGAGCGAGACTTCATCTCATCTCCAATCAAAACAAAACAAAACAAAATTATTGGCTGGCAGCAGGCTAAAAATGAAGAAGGCAGATGTTAGCTACCTTTAAAGCGGGTCTGGTGGAATCTGTCCACACTGGATGGCTTTAAACTTCCCTTTTGGTAGACTCATGGGTCGCAGGAAACAATGCTTAGGGCCTTGCCAAGAAGGAAAGGGGACTGAAAGAAGGCCCCTCTCCTTCATGAAGCAGAGAGTAGGATGTTTCCACCTTGGCAGTGGGGAGGGGATGTATGGAGATGAAGATCTTCACAGAGAATTTATAACAAGGATTGTTAAAGTGGTTTCTGTTTGGTAGTGCCCGTGGGTGCCTTGCAAAGTCTGTCAGATCATCCTGTTAGGAGGAAATGTACCTGCAACCCCAGGATTCAAAATTCTACAGATTAAGATTCCAAGGCACATGAGATCACAGTTAAAAAAAAAAAATCACAAATCACACATAAACTGTGGCACAGTGAGTAAGATCCAGCAGGAACAAGAGACAGTGACCTATAGAGACTATAGAAAATTTATATTTTCCCTTAGTAATTCCAGTAAGTTTGGTTAATATGTTTGAAGAAATGAAAGATTGAAATAGGAGCATGAATTAAGGATCTCCAAAACATGATTAGGCAGATAAAGATGTCAACAAAAACAGAACTTCTAGTAATAAAAAATTAGCTGAAATCAAAAGCTCAGTGAGCAAGTAAAGAAACAGATTGGCACAGCTAAAGGGATAATGTGTGAACTGGAAGATAGCATTGAAGATATTATCTACAATGCACCAGAGAGAGCTAAAGAGACAATATGCATATGAAAGAAAGGTTGAGACATAAAAGTTGAAGTGAAGGGTTGTAGCATACCTCTAATTGGATTACAGAGGAAATAAGTGTGAATGGAGGAGTGAGGCAGTGGTCAAATAGAAATTACTGGGAGTTTTTCAGAACTGATAAAAGATAATCTTCAAGTGGCAGAAGTCCAATGAACCCCAAGGAAGATAAATAAAATCATCCCTGACAAATCAGTGAAATTGCAGAAGGCTAAAGACAGGGCCTTAAAAGCAACTGGAGAGCAACAACAGATTGCTATAAAAACATGTTTCTTTAGTCTGGCAGCTGATTTCCCAGCAGCAACAACAGAAGCCAGAGGACATTGGAATGCTGTCTTCTATATTCTGAGAGAAAATAGCTGTCAGCTTTGAAATGGCATACCCAATAAAACTGTCAGGAATGACAGCAAAATACAGACATTTTCAAACAGAAATTGAAGAGCATTTACCACCAACAGAAGGAGATTCTAAGGGACGCAATTCAGATAGAAGAAAAATCATCCCAAATGGAAAGCTTGAGGTTCCTTTTAGTGGCCATAAAATGTTCAATTTACATTCTATTATTAGACATTTATGTTGTTTCCAACTTTTCAATATAAACTGAAACTATGCTGGACATGTGTATGAACATGTTTATGCATATAGTATTTTATGTAGATTTTATTTTCTTTTGACTAGAAGCCCAAATTACTGAGTCAGAAAAGGAATGAGTATTTTTGTTTCTGGAATACATGTCGTAAAATTGTTTTAAAGGGCCTTACCAATTTACATTTCATTTAGCAGACTGTTAGCTTTACTTTATTTACAAATGAGTAAGTTTGGGATAAGGACATTTTAAATGATGAAGATTGACATTTCTTACCAGATTTTGACTTAGTTATGTCTTAGACAAAAATGATCCATCTTTCTTTGCCATTGGTACTAAATATGCCTTTTTTTTTTGGAGATGAAGTCTTGCTCTGTCGCCCAGGCTGGAGTGCAGTGGTGCGACCTCTCACGGCAGCCTCTGCCTCCCCTCCCGGGTTCAAGCAGTTTTCCTGCCTCAGCCTCCCAAGTAGCTGAAATTACAGGTGTGCACCAGCACATCCAGCTAATTTTTGTATTTTTAGTAGAGATTGGATTTTACCATGTTGATCAGGCTGGTCTCAAATGCCTGACCTCGTGATCTGCCCGCATCGGCCGCTCAGAGTGCTGGGACTACAGGCGGGAGCCACCAAGCCCAGCCTGATGCTTGCTTTTTAACAGGAACAGAAGTGCTAACTGGAATGTATTCTTTCTAACAAAGCCTTTCTAACTTTCTAGAATGTAGTCTTTCATTTTTCTTTATCTTTTTCCAGCTTATTCCCAAATATATACTTGGGCCATTTAAATAAATGGCAAAGAAAAAGAAAAAAATGCTTTATTTAGTTATTGTTGGTTTTCTTTCTTTTCTTTTCTTCTTTTCTTTTCTTTTCTTGAGATGGAGTTTTGCTCTTGTTGCCCAGGCTGGAGTGCAATGGTACAATCTCGGATCACTGTAACCTCTGCTTCCCGGGTCCTCCGAGTTTCAAGCAGTTTTCCTGCCGCAGCCTCCTGAGTAGCTGGGAGTTCAGGCATGTGCCACCACGCCCAGCTAATTTTGTGTTTTTAATAGAGACAGAGTTTCTCCATGTTGGTCAGGCTGGTCACCTGACCTCAGGTGATCTGCCTGCCTTGGCCTCCCAAAGTGCTGGCATTGCAGGCGTGAGCCACTGCGCCCGGCCTAGTTTTTGTTTTATTGTGAAGGATGATTTCTCTTTAATGCTGCTACATTCTTTCCTAACTTTGTGTATTTTACATCAAGAATATGTACATTTTTTGTAGCTCTGTGTATTTCACAATGCAAAAGTAACAAATAAGTTTAAGAAAAGAAAGTCATTCATTTCAAAAGGGAAAAATACTATTAATTTACTTGGGAATTTTAATATGAGCTGAATTTAAGGGTTGTCTTTTTTTTTTTTTTTTAACATTTTTCCTGTCTTTTTACTATTTCAGGTGCAAGTGAAAGTGTAGGAAAACATATGCTTGAAGCGTGCAACAATAATCTGGAAATGGCAGTCACTATGTTTTTGGATGGTGGAGGAATCGCTGAAG
Organism: Callithrix jacchus; assembly: GCF_049354715.1. Lineage (NCBI taxonomy): Eukaryota > Metazoa > Chordata > Mammalia > Primates > Cebidae > Callithrix > Callithrix jacchus. The sequence goes on from NC_133518.1 coordinate 80,641,582, forward strand.
AGCCCAGTACCAGTTCAGCAAGTGTCTCTACTGTCAGACCACACACAGAGTATGAATTTATTATGTGTTGTCAGGAGCTGTCTGTTGCCTAAATTAATAGGCATTTTGAAATAAATGAAAGGCTGAAAGTATCAAGTGGAAATTTCTGTAGTTACATACTTTAAATTCTTCAGAGTACTGTCTTGCCTTATTTAATCCTCAAAGGAAGCATATAGGCTCTGTGAAGTAAGGGAGGTGGGGTTGGTGGGAGTGTGTGGTGCTGCTCTGCTAGGATTGGCCTGTGGCAGCAGCAAACAAACACACGTTTTAGGGTGTCATTATCAACATTTTACCAATAAGGAAGCAGAGGCATAGCCATTTCCCTAAGCTACACAGCAATTAAAGCAGTAAAGCCCAATAAGGCTCAGATTTCCCAATTTTAGATTTTTGTACATTGCCACAGAAATGTTTTGAGTTGCCATGTAAAATGCTTGAAGATAATTCTAGTCCTTTATTCCTTAGTTAAATGTAGTTAATCAGTACTACGTTTGCTGAAGTAGAAGCATATTCAGCATATTTGAAAATGTAATATATAGAAAATAGTAATACGCAGTGAAGAGACTTGGTGTCTTTGCAATTAATAATTTATACCCATGAGAGTTTGAAGTAAATAACTGTTGGGCAAAACTCCAGCAGTCTTTGGAAAACATGAGATATGCACCTTGTTCAAGGGAAAGCCATTAATTTTTGAAACAAAAAATTTTAAAGGTCCTCAAGACTTCAATGCTCATAGCTTTTTATAAGTCTCATTGTTTACAACATGAGATATTAAACAAGAGGAATCCTTTTAAATAGGAATAGGCAAAAGACCAGGATTTTAGTTCTACTAAATTAAAAATAAATTTTAAAAGCCAGATCACATGCAGACATAATTATTTCTTTCATTAATCTAGTTCCAGATACCAGAATAATTGTTTTCTCATGAAGTATGAATTTTAGAGATCATTATTAATTACCTTATAAAGTTTTTTCTGGCCAGGTGAGGTGGCTCATGCATGTAATCCCAGCACTTTGGGAGGCCAAGACGGGCAGATCACCTGAGGTTAGGAGTTCAAGACTAGCCTGGCCAACGTGACGAAACCTTGTCTCTTCTAAAAATACAAAAATTAGCTGGGTGTGTTGGCGCCAACCTATAATCCCAGCTACTCAGGAGGCTGAGGCATAAGAATTGCTTGAGCCCAGGAGGCAGAGGTTGTAGTGACTAGAGGTCACGCCACTGCACTCCAGCTTGGGTGACACAGTAAGAAAGACTCTGTCTCAAAAAATAAATAAATAAAAATAATATCGTGGCCAGGCGCGGTGGCTCACGCCTGTAATCCCAGCACTTTGGGAGGCCGAGGCGGGTGGATCACGAGGTCGAGATCGAGACCATCCTGGTCAACAAGGTGAAACCCCGTCTCTACTAAAAATACAAAAATTAGCTGGGCATGGTGGTGCGAGTCTGTAGTCCCAGCTACTTAGGAGGCTGAGGCAGGAGAATTGCTTGAACCCAGGAGGCGGAGGTCGCGGTGAGCCGAGATCGTGCCATGGCACTCCAGTCTGGGTAACAACAGCGAAACTCCGTCTCAAAAAAAAAAAAAAAAAATAATAATAATAATAATAATAATATCGTATAGTTTTCTTCTGTTAATGTTGGCCATGTATTTCACTCCCAGTATAGCTCAAACTTTTAACAGATATCAGTATGAATCTAATTTTTTTTTTTTTTTTAAAGTCTGGGCACAGTGGCTCATGCCTGTAATTCTTATACTTTGGGGAGGCCAAGGCAGGAGAATGTGTTGAGCCCAGGTGTTTGAGACCAGCTTGGGCAGTATAGCAAAACCCCATTGTCTACAAAAAACATACAAAACTCAGTGTGGTGTGGTGGTTTGGGGCTGTAGTCCCAACTACTTGGGAGGCTGAAGTGGGAGTATCACCTGAGCCTGGGAGGTGGAGGTTGCAGTGAACCATGATTGTGCCACTGCACTCTAGCCTGGGTGACAGAGTGAGGCCTCCTGTCTCTCATAAAAAAAAAAAAAAAAAAAAAAAAAAAAAAACACCTAATACAGAAACTTGAATAGCAAATATTCATGGTTGATTTGGGAGAGCATATCTGGCCTCATTGTATAACACATGCTTTCTCAATTGTGCTTAACAATAGTTTTGTTTTGTTTTGTTTTTGAGACAGTCTCACTCTGTCACCAGGCTGGAGTGCAGTGGCGTGATCTGGGCTCACTGCAACCTCCACCTCCCAGGTTCAAGCAGTTCTCCTGCCTCAGCCTCCCGGGTAGCTAGGACTCCAGGTGCACGCCACCATGCCCAGCTAATTTTTTTGTATTTTTAGTAGAGACAGGGTTTCACCATGTGTTGGCCAGGATGGTCTCATTCTCTTGACCTCATGATCCACCTGCCTCAGCCTCCCAAAGTACTGGGATTACAGGCTTGAGCCACCGCCCCCGGCCAACAGTAGTTTTGATGAATGAATACCCTTTCCTACTGAATTATCCTGTAAGTTGGCTTAGACAGTTTGTATTGCTAATTGATTAGCATTTGATAATGGCTTCTAATTCCTAAAGTATAATTTTCTTTATTTACTTTACTTTTCTCTGCTCCATCCTTCCATTCTTGGTAGCTGACAATCTTGGTACAGATACCTTCACATAATGTGGTAATCAGGTCCTTTCATGTAAGAACAACTGTACTAATCCACCCCTCTAATTGATATATTTCATCGGATTAAAGTTTGTTTATAGAACAACTGAATTGTCTGAGATGAGACAATTATATATAATAACAATAACAAAAAAATGACGTATAACAATAATGGAAAGTTTTGTTTGGGTAAAAATGTCTTTTAAAAAGTTCTTAGTTTTCTTTCTTTTTTTTTTTTAATTGAGACGGGGTTTCACCATGTTGGTCAGGATGGTCTCGATCTCTTGACCTTGTGATTCGCCTCAGCCTCCCAAAGTGCTGGGATTACAGGTGTGAGCCACCGAACCCAGCCTAAATTCTAAGTTTTCTTAAGATAATTAATAGGCCTTTTTCTTTTTCTTTCTTTTTTTTTGGAGACAGAGTCTTGCTTTGTCCCCCAGGCTTGGCTCACTGCAACCTCCGCCTCCCATGTTCAAGCAATTCTCCTGTCAGCCTCCCAAGTAGCTGAGATTACAGGCGTCCACCACCATGCCTGCTTATTTTTTGTATTTTTAGTAAAGATGGGGTTTCACCACGTTGACCAGGCTGGTCTCGAACTCCTGACCTTGTGATCTGCCCACTTGACCTTTCAAAGTGCTGGGATTACAGGCGTGAGCCTCTGCGCCTGGACTCTCTCTCTCTTTTTTTAAACACAGTCTTGCTCTCTCACTCAGCCTGGAGTATAGGGGTGTGATCTCTGCTAACTGCTCTTGGTTCACTGCAACTTCTGCCTCCCAGGTTCAAGCAACCTCAGCCCCTCAAGTAGCTGGAACTATAGGTGCATGCCACCATGCCTGGCTAATTTTTGTATTTTTTATAAAGATGGGGTTTTGCCATGTTCCCTAGGCTGGACTTGAACTCCTGAGCTCAAGCAATCCAACTGCCTTGGCCTCTCAAAATGCTAGGATTGCAGGTTGCCTGTCCAGCCTATTTCCTTTTGATGAAAGGATTGACAGAGCTTCCTCTTATAGATGTATTGTCTCTTTCTTCAGATTATTGATATTTTACGTGTGAGTAGTAGGAAAGAGTGCTTTTCATAATTTTGAATTGCCATTTTATTCTTTAGTCACTTGGTTTATTGGAGGTTTCTTTTGTCTAATTGGTGGTTCTTTGATTACAGAATGTTAGTATTGTTGACCAATGAGTATTCCTACTTCATTTCATAAAGGATGTTTTGGAGTTCCAACTCTTAAATATCAAAAACAAGGTCTTAAGCTTAGTTACTACTGTTCAGAACACCTGAATGAAAATCATTAGGCCTAACATAAATTTATATGGAACTTACATGCTTATATAATAATATTTATTACAAGTGAGAAGATATGAATTAGGAAGTTACTATATGCTGTGAAAATTAATCAGCAAAGTTTAATACTTGCGTTACAGCTATAAAATAAACTAATATGGCCAGGCATGGTGGCTCATGCCTGTAATCCAAGGGCTTTGGAGGCCAAGGTGGGCGGATCACCTGAGGTCAGGAGTTCAAGACCAACCTGACCAACATGGTGAAACCCCGTCTTTATTTTAAAAAAATAAATGAAAAAACTAATTTCTCTCTCTCTCTCTCTCTCTCTCTCTCTCTCTTCTCCTCCTCCTCCTCCTCCTCCTCCTCCTCCTCTCCCAAAGTGCTGGGATTATAGGCATAACCCACTATGCCCAGCCTAAAATAAACTAATCTTTAAAGGCACACACCATTTTTATAGTATATCTAAATGAGTTTTTTCTTACTGGAAGAGATGGATTGTTGATAAACCCTGTGAATGTAAACTTTGAAGATAATAGGCTTTTAAAAGATGAGTAATTACTTTTTTTGTATTGTATGTTAGGATCTTTTTAGTAAATAATTCAAGATCATGCCTGTTAGCCTTTCTAATTAGCATGAAATGTCTGACTAAACCGTTTGAGCCATATGTGCCAGGCACTCTTCGACTTGAGCTACACTCATTGATCAGCCAGATGCAGTAGCTCACACCTGTAATCCTAGCACTTTGGGAGGCTGAGGTGGGTGGATTGCCTGAGCTCAAGAGTTTGAGACCAGCCAGGCCAACATGGCGTGACCCTGTCTCTACTAAAAATGTGCAAAAAAAATTATCCAGGTGTGATGGTGCATACAAGTAGTCCCAGCTACTAGGGAGGCTGAGGCTTGAGATTCGCTTTAACTCGGGAGGTGGAGGTTGCAGTGAGCCAAGATCGTGCCAGTCCACTCCAGCCTGGGTGACAGAGTGAGATGGTGTCCCCCTCCCCTCCCAAAAAAACAACAAAAAACCTATTTATCATCATTATGCTTCTAAAAGTCACTAATTTGAATGCATTCACAGTAATTGCAGAAATCAAACAGATAGCAGAAAACAGTTTTCATTTTTTATTTTTCCTTTTTTTTTTAATAGAGAAGAAGTTCGTGCCCCAATTCCTCAAAAGCAAGAAATACTGGTGGAACCAGAACCATTATTTGGTGGTAAGTTCACTTTTTTCCCTTAGTTTTGTTTGATTTTATTCTTTATGATTTTAATGAAACCATCAAAAGATGTGAGGGCTTGCTCGGAGACTGTTACAAGGCTAGTCTCAATTCTTACCTTGTTTTTTATAGTCCTGTCTAGAAAGTTGCACAGTTGACTCACAAAGAGTGAAGCAGATGTTAAAAATTGGTATTTGTTGTAAAAGGCGTAAAGGAGGAACATTAGCAAAAAGAATTGCTGCCTTGTAATAGGAATGAATAATGATAAAAGATTCTGGTTTTTATTTTCTGGATACCTGCTTGACTGCCATATCCTTACTCTCTAGCTGTGCCTTACTTTCACTCTTAATTTCTAGACGTGCTATTCCTATTTTGAATAAAGGACACAGTAACCCCTAATTGATGTAAAAAATTATGATATTAGTCTAGATAGAGACTGGTGATAGAGAATGGGACATTTAATCAGATTGATTTATAGTTAAATAAGTACTTATTTCCATTTTGTGAGCCAAAGAGTTTAGGTGTTAATAATGGGTTTATATAGAAGAAATAGATGGAATTATAATCTGGTTGGGCAGACCAAGACAGATAACTGTATATAGTATGTATTGAGAACAGTTCTGCAGAGAAATACTTTGCATTGAGGTGGCTCACACCTGTAATCCCAGCACTTTAGGAGACTGAGGTGGGCAAATCACTTGAGGCCAGGAGTTCGAGACCAGCCTGACCAACATGTCAAAATCCCGTCTCTACTAAAAATACAAAAATGTGCTAGGCATCAAAGCACATGCCTGTAATCCCAGCTGCTTGGGAGGCTGAGGCACTAGAATTGCTTAAACTGGGAGGCTGAGGTTGCAGTGAGCCGAGATCATGCCACTGTACTCCAGGCTGGAAGGCAGAGTAAGACTCTGTCTCAAAATAAAGAAATAAAGTCGAGTACAAGAGACATATGTAAATTTTTTAACCTCCAACTTTTATTTTAGGTGCAGGTTTGTTACATGGGTAAATTGCACGTTCCATGGGTTTGGTGTACAGATTATCACTCAGGTAATGAGCATAGTACCTGATAGGTCGTCCTTCCCTTCCCTTCCCCTTCCTTCCTTCCTTCCTTCCTTCCTTCCTTCCTTCCTTCCTTCCTTCCTTCCTTCCTTCCTTCCCTCCGTCCCTCCCTCCTTCCCTCTCTCTCTTCCTCCCCTTCCCCTCCTCTCTCTCTCTCTCCTTCCCTCCTTTCCCCTCCCTTCTCCCCTCCCTGTCTCCTTCCTCTTCTCTTCTCTTCCTCTCTTCTCACTATGTTGCCCAGGCTGGTCCCAGACTCTTGGGCTCAAGCGATCCTCTGGCCTCAGCCTCCCAAAGTGCTGCGGTTATAGGAGTGAGCCACCATGCCTGGCCTATAGGTTTTTCTTTTCCAATCATGACCTCCTCTTGCCTTCCACCCTCAAGTAGGCCCTGGTGTCTGTTCCCTTCTTTGTGTCCATGTGTACTCAGTGTCTTGCTCTCTCTTAACAAGAGCATGTGGTGTTTGGTTTTCTGTTCCTGCATTAATTCACGTAGATAATATATGTGTAGCTTCATCGGTAAACGAAGATGGAGGAGGAGATACAGTTTGTAGCAAAAGGATGAGTAAAATTATATGTATGCCTTTTGATTTGATAAAGCACCTTAGCTGAGAGTTTTTATAAGATAAACGTTTGTAACTCAGCTGCTTTGGTGTATATTATAGCACAGAACAAAAGAATATACTGTTGAGATTCAGAAGTAAAAGGCAAGAGGAAAGCCGTAAGGTCTGAATTCTGCAGTGTGACAATGTGCTTTCCAGACCGTCACTTCAGATGGTCGTTAAGATGTTAATATATCAGGTGTAATAAAGCGTTCTTCTTAATTTTTAAGAACATAATTGGAAAATTTTGCTCCAATAGTTTTGGAGCAAAAGAGTCATACCCTTGGAAGCTTTACCTTCCCTTATTCCAAGGAATAATGCAGGGTCTTTGAGCAGGGTCTTGACTATAGAAAGTTAAGTCTGTGCCATCTTGCTTTTGGACAGAGGCAAAATAATTCCATTTGAGAGCCCCACTTTACTTTCTCTCTCTCTCTCTCTCTCTCTCTCTCTCTCTCTCTCTCTCTCTCTTTTGTTTTACAGAGATGGGGTCTCTCTTGCCCAGGCTGGAGTGCAATGATAGAATCCTAGCTCACTGTAGCCTCAAACTCCTGGGCTCAAGGATTCCTCCCACCTCAGCCTTCTATAGGTGCATGCCAACATGCCTGGCTAATTTGCTTTGTTGTTGTTTTTTGTTTTTTTGTTTTTGAGAAGAGCAAGTCTCACTCTGTCCCTCATGCTGGAGTGCAGTGGCACAATCTTGGCTCACTGCATCCTCCGCCTCCCAGGTTCAAGTGATTCTCTGGCCTCAGACTCCCAAAGTGCTGGGATCACAGGCATGAGCCACTGCGCCTGGCCTGTTTCATTTTGTTTTGTTTTGTTTGTGAGACAGGGCCTTGCTATGTTGCCCTGGCTGCTATTGAGCTGGTCTCAAGCAGTCCTCCTGCCTTGGCCTTGGCCTCCCAGAATACTGGGGTTATGGGCATGAGCCACAACACCGGGCTTTTTTATTTTACTGTTTTCTTTCTTTTTTGTCTCTGAATTGGTGTACAGTTAGGAGGACAGTGAGAATGACTTTATACAGTTAGGAAGTCATTCCTTTTTTTTTTGAGACGGAGTTTCGCTGTGTTACCCAGGCTGGAGTGCAATGGTGCGATCTCGGCTCACCGCAACCTCCGCCTCCTGGGTTCAAGCAATTCTCTTGCCTCAGCCTCCCGAGTAGCTGGGATTACAGGCACGCACTACCATGCCCAGCTAATTTTTGTATTTTTAGTAGAGACAGGGTTTCACCATGTTGACCAGGATGGTCTCGATCTCTTGACCTTGTGATCCACCCGCCTCGGCCTCCCAAGGCTATTATACTATTAATTTAAATCACAGTTCAGGTGTGGTCTCACATCCCTAATACCCTTTCAGGTTGTCGGTAAAGTTAAAACTTATTACATGATAATACTAAGGGTTTGTTTGGTTTGACCTTCTCTGTTTCCAGTCTGGGCTAGTTCACCCTCCATAGGCAACTTGGTGGTCCCCTACTCCCAGGAGATGATTATATTGTCACTGAGCTTAGTTCTTACAGGCCAGAACTCTTAGATTCAAGTGATCTTCCTACCTCAGCCTCCTGAGTAGCTGGGATTATAGGCATGCACTGTTGCAATGGGCATCAAATTATCTTCATCGTGGTGACATTTAGACTGACAGTTCAGAAACAGTGATGAGTCAGACTGCTGGCATCTTGGTTGAATTCACGCAGTAGCTTCATACTGTACCATTAGATGGTGAATTATTCACTGCCACATACTTGAAGTTTACAAACAAATGTAAAAGGCAGGGCCAGGTGCAGTGGCTCATGCCTCTAATCCCAGTCCTCTGGGATGCCACAGTGGAAGATCACTTGAGATCAGGAGTTGGAGAGCAGCCCAGACAACATAAGAAGACTCTATCTCTACAAAAGATAAAAGTAAATTCATTCTGTGTAGTGGTGCGCGCCTGTAGTCCTAGTTACTTGGGAGTCTGAGGTGGGAGGATTGCTTGAGCTTAGGAGTTCTAGGCTACAGTGAGCTGTGATCATGCCACTGCACTGGAGCCTGGGTGACAGAGTGAGACCCTGTCTCTAAAAGAAAAACAAATACCACAGGTATAGTGGCTCACGCCTGTAATCTCAACACTTGGGAGGCTGAGGCGGGAGGATTGCTTCAGCTTAGGAGTTTGAGACCAGCCTGGGGAACTTTTTGAGACCCCAACTGGAAAGAAAAAAAAAAGAAATTAATTTAAAAAACAGTTTTCTATAATTATGTTCTTGATGAAGCAATAAAAATGACTGATTTCATTAAATCTCTACCTTTGAGTACATAGTTTGAAAGTAGTGTTTGAGATAGGATGTATGCTTAAAGCGCTGCGGGATTCCTCAGTACTATGATCACCTTAGGGAAAACACCTGTGATTGTTAGAGTGGCGAGCTGAGCTAGGCAGCTTCTTTTCATGGAACATTGTTTTCACTTGAAAAATCACTGACAAACTATCAGCTTACACTTTGACAGTTGGAATTTTTTTGAAAGTGTGAGTTTGTTAACTTCAATAAAACTGAGAGTGTTTGTTACCAGAGAGGTTTGGCTGGGTGCGGTGACTCACACCTGTAATCCCAACACTTTGGAAGACTGAGGTGGGAGGATTGCTTGTGCCTAGGAGTTCCAGACCAGCCTGAACTATACAAGGATACAAATCCCGTCTCTACAAAATAATTAAGAAAAAAATTAGCCAGATGTGGTTGCACATGCCTGTAGTCCCAGCTGCTCAGGAAGCTGAGGGGTGAGGAGATTGCTTGAGCCTGGGAAGCGAAGGCTGTAATGAGCCATGATTATGCCATGCACTCCAGCCTACTGGTGACAGAGAGACCTTGTCTCAAAAAAAGAAAGATAAAAACATTAAAAAAGAGCTTTCAGGCAAAAAGCAGAATTTTAGAAAATTTTTTGTACCCACCTTTGTGAGCTTGATACTTTCTGAATACATGAAGGCTTTCTGATAAGATCAGTGGTGACATTACACAGATGATTTTTAAAATACTGTATAATGAAACCATTAACATTTTAAATGTTTACATTACTCAGTAAACAAGTATTTTTGAATAACCAATGCATGATACTACAAAATTGCATACAGGTAAAAGATCCATTCAGACTGTGAGATAAATTGTATTAGATGCTTATTGCTGAGTAAAAAATTGTTCCAAAATTAAACTGTGTGAAAAAAACAAATGTTTGTGATCTCAGTTTCTTTGGGTTGGAATGTAGGTGTGGTCTTTGGTTGGGATCTCCTACAAGGGTGTGGTCAGCATGTCAGCTGGGCTCTCATTCATCTAAAGCTGAAATGGAGGAGGACCTCCTAAGCTCTTTCACATGGCTGTTGCCTGGGGACAGCCATTCTTACACAGAGCAAATGAGAGAGCCAGAGCAGGCAGCCCGAGATGGAAGCTACGTCTTGTAACATAATCTGGAAGTGAAATCGTATCAGGTCTGCCACATTCTGTTCAGTCCTACTTGTACTCAAGGTAACCACACACAAGTTAGGAATACGGGGGGCTGCCTAGAGATTGCCTACCACATAGTACGGTGGGTTTTAATGCAGCAGTATGAAAACCTCATGGATAAGATTTCAGATTCCACTTTGCAACTGTCCTCTAAGAAGCTACCACTGGTTAAGTATTGGTGTGCAATTATCGAAGGCTTTAAAACACTCCTCCCTGCTGGGTATGCTGGCACAGGCATGTGGTCTCAGCTTCTCGGGAGGCGGAGGCAGGAGTATGGCTTCAGCCCCCGAAGTTGTTGGCTGTAGTGCCCTGTGCTGATTGTATGTCTGTACTAAGTTGGGAATCAGTATGATCTGCCGGCAGTGGAGGACCACCAGGTGACCTGAGGAAGAGGAATTGGAGCAGTGCCAATCAGTAGAGGGATTGTGACTGTGAATGGCCCCTGCACTTCAGCCTGGGCAACACAGTGAAACCCCCATCTTGTAAAACAAAAAGCCCACTCCTCCCTTTTACAACTGTGTGTCTGCATGAGGGTAAATTTTAATTTTCTTTCTGTACTTGAACTAAGAGAATAGCAGATCTGAAGGTCCAGGTGTCTTCTCTGATGCAAACATGAACAAATACGTGGACACGCAAACCTGCCGCTCTTCTCACTATGGCTTTTCTCCACCTTTCCCTCCCCTATTCTTTGAATCTCCTTCTGAATCTCCTTTAGCTCTTTATAGCTTAGTCTCTTTGGCTTCAATGACCAGTACTTCTATTAGGTGGGCAGTAGAGTGAGGATGAAGGACTGATGTTTGCTTATGGTAGACAGCTTGGAAGAGCCAGGAGACCACATTAAAAAGGCAGGTAGGAGTAATGGTCCCAGGCCTGTGGTCTGAGAGGTTTTTGCTTAGACATAGGGTAAATGGAGGGAAGACAAATGGGAAGAGAGTTACTAGCCCAAGGAGTAAAAGGAGTTGGGTAGAAGGATGGCGATAAGAGGAACTAGTATGTCCAGATCGAGTGCCTTGAAGAGAGCGGGGAATTGGGAAGGGGATATGAAATAATGTGGAATATTGACTTCTCTGCCTTTGGCAGTTTAAAAGTAGAAGCAAATTACCTTTTATGTGCCACCTTTCTAAAATAATATACTTTCTTAGGCAGCTGTTCTATCTTACTCTAAGACATCCTCAGTTTCTTAATTATTAGAGTTGAAAAGTATCAGACATCTAGTTTTTAAAAAAATAGTAATTTTTTTTTTTAAGAGACAGGGTCTCAGTACGTTGCACAGCCTGGGCTGGAACTCCTTGGATCAAGTGGTCCTCTGACATCAGCCATCTGGGCAGCTGGGACTGTAGGCACACGTCACTGCACCAGCGCCAGTTAACTGGTTTTGAGGCATTCTTTGGCAGGTTATATTATTTCTGCTAGAAGCCATATACATTTGAAATCGGAGCTCTTGATCAAAAATAGTTCCAAGATTGAAAAGTGCTATATTCGTTGCTTTTTCTTGAATAGGAATGAAGGAATAGGAATAAAAATTTTTATTTTTATTAAAAATAGAATTTGGCCGGGCCTTATGGCTCATGCCTGTAATCCCAGCACTTTGGGAGGCTGAGATGGGTGGATCACCTGAGGTTAGGAGTTTGAGACCAGCCTGGCCAACTTGGTGAAACCCCATCTCTACCAAAAATACAAGAATTAGCTGGGCGTGGTGGTGGGCGCCTGTAATCCCAGCTACTCGGGAGGCAGAGGTTGCAGTGAGCTGAAATCGTGCTACCAAACTCTAGCCTGGATGACAGGAGCAAAAACCCGTCTCAAAAAATAAAACAAAATAAAATATAAAGTTCAGGCCAGGCGTGGTAGCTCACACCTGTAATCCCAGCACTTTGGGAGCTTGAGGTGGGCAGATCGCCTGAGGTCAGAAGTTTGAGCAAGACTAGCCTGACCAATATGGTGAAACCCTGTCTCTACTAAAAGTACAAAAATTAGCCAGGTGTGGTGGCATGTGCCCGTAATCCCAGCTACTCGGGAGGCTGAGACAGGAGAATTGCTTGAACTGGAGGTGGAGATGGCAGTAAACAGATCATGCCACTGCACTCCAGCCTGGGTGACAGAGCGAGACTCCATCTCAAAAATATATATGTAGTAATAATAATAAAATTCAGGCTGAGCATGGTGGCTCATGCCTGTAATCCCAGCACTTTGGGAGGCTAAGGTGGGAGGATTCCTTGAGCCCAGGAGTTTGAGACTAACCTGGGCAATATAGTGACACCCGCGTCTCTTTAAAAAAAAAAAAAAAAAAAAAAATGCTGACTGGTGCTGTGTACTTGTAGTCCCAGCTACTTGGGAGGCTAAGGCAGGAGGATGGCTTGAGCCCAGGAGGATGGAGTCTGCAATGAGCCATGATCACACCACTGCACTGCAGCCTGGGCAACAGAGTGAGACTGTGTCTCAAAAAATAAAAAAATAAATATGAAAATGTATTACAAAATCTCTTTTCCCAAAGGTAAATGTGATTCTTTGACATAAATACTGACACATGTATGTGGATGATACACAAATGAATATGTTTTAAACAAATGAAGTTTTTAACATGTTCTGCATTTTTTCGTTGCTTTGTTTTGTTTTGCTTTTTACTTGATAGTTCTGCATTTATTTTTTTGTAGCAATTATCCTATATAATTACAAACATCCTATATTTTTACAAATTATCCTATATAATTTTATTTAGCAATTATCCTATATAATTACAAACACAAGTTATTGGGAAAGATGTTTTGACATGGGATGGATAGTTCTGGATGTTAGCAATTATCGTATGTAATCACAAACACAAGTTATTGGGAAAGATGTTTCGACATGGGATGGGGGATTCTGTGTTCCCGGTCTAATCTGATACTAATCATTATTTATTAACACAGAATTATTCTGGTTCTATGCTGGCCACTCTTGCCATAAGCCAACTTTATAACTTAAAGTTCATATTGAGGGAATTATGAACAGCCTTTATTTATTGTAATGTACATAAAGGATATAATTTGGTTAGGTTTAAGAACACATGGGAAGATAACATTTTGATTCTTGCATTCTAGACCTTATCTGTAAAATACTTAAAGACTGGGTAATAGACACTACAGGGGGAGTAGACCACCTTAAGTGAATCCATTTATTTTTCTATCATTAAACCATTGTGTAACCGTGGAAAAAATTTTTCAAAATTAAAGATTTTTTTGTGTCTTTATCTTTTGCATGTGTGTCCAGTCACTAAGAAATAGTCCTTAAGTCTTATGGTTTAGGAGGTGGAGTTACTCTATACAACAGGGCAGTCAGATCCCGAAGACTAACCTGAATTGGGTATTTGCAGCATGTGTGTGGCTTCATCTCTATGTGGTGTCATCGTCAAAATCATCTTGATACCATCAGTTGGATATTAGGATAGTAAACATTTATTTTTTTTGAGATGGAGTTTAGCCTTCTTGCCCAGGCTGGAGTGCAGTGGCGAGATCTTGGCTCACTACAACCTCCGCCTCCCAGATTCAAGAGATTCTCCTGCCTTTGCCTCCCAAGTAGCTGGGATTACAGGTGCGCACCACCACACCTGGCTAGTTTTTTTGTATTTTTAGTAGAGACGAGGTTTCACCATGTTGGTTAGGCTGGTCTTAAATTCTAGTTGGTGATCCACTGCCTCGGTCTCCCAAAGTTCTGGGATTACAGGAGGCATGTAGGCAGGATAGTAAACTTTTTTTTTTTTGAGACAGAATTTCATTCTTATTGCCCAGGTTGGAGTGCAGTGGCACAGTTTGGCTCACTGCAACTTCTGTCTCCCAGGTTCAAGTGATTCTCCTGTCTTAGCCTCCCAAGTAGCTGTGATTGCAGGCATGTGCCACCCCACCTGGCTAATTTTTTTGTATTTAGTAGAGACGGGGTTCATCATATTGGCTAGGTGGGTCTCAAACTCCTGACCTCAGGTGATCCACCCGCCTCGACCTCCCAAGTGCTGGGATTATACGCATGAGCCACCATGCCCAGCCGATGGTAAGCTTTTTACACAGGTTTGATCAAGTCTCTTAACGGGGCCTTAATTTTGTCATTTATTATACAAGATGGCTAGATGGAAGGTGTTTGGGTTAATTATATGTGAATAATTTCAAACTTGAAGCACTTTTATTTTTTGAGGGAAGGCACCTTCATGAATCTGTGTTTCAAAGCAAGAAATGCTGTGCTCACTTATGCAGCAGGCATACTAACACTGGAACAACACAGAGAAGATTGGCATAGCCCCTGTGCAAGGATGGCATGCAATTCCTGAAGTGTTTAATACTTTCCATTTAAAAAAATACTTTTAGATAAGGACGTTTCTAGAATTGTTTCAAAATTAATGTTAATTCTATTTTTTCTTCCCTAAAGCCCCTAAAAGACGACGGCCTGCACGTTCAATTTTTGATGGTTTCCGGGATTTTCAGACTGAAACCAGTAGGTATCTGTGGACCAGTTTATCATCTCTCTCTTCCCTTCTTCTCTTATTAAAAAGAAAAAGATGATTACTGTTAGGCCTAATTACTTTGCGGTTTCACCTTTTTAAAAAGTGAAATTATGTATTGAGAATGTGATTAATTCTCTCCTGAGCTGAATTGTTCCAAATGCTAACCTATTGGGTTATAGAAAAATAGTAAAAGAGATGCAGATAATGCAGGAAATCTGGTAATTGATAAACTTAATTAGCTTGTGAATAAACACGTAAAGTGCTTACTGTGATAAAATAAACTGACTTCCCTTGGGACCCTGATTTCTATCAGTGAAAGGAATATATAATAAAAATGGTTATTGAAAGAGATTGAAAAACGCAAGAAAAAGCCACACCACTCAAGGCAGCCACTATTAATATTTTGGTTACCCTTGTTTGAAATATTTTCGTGTAATAAGTTAGAATGAGAATGTTGGTCTTACACTTTTAGCGGATTTAGTACTGATGTAGCAATGGAATCCTAAAGAAAGGACAGTTATGTTAAGAGGATATATGAGAAACCCTTGGACTATGCTTGATTTTGCAGTTTATTTATAATGAGTTCATGGAGGCACAGATAGGTCATGTAACTTTGGAGAGCATTGATGAAGAAACTAATCTAGGGAATCCCGTTTCCTTCCAGTGGAAGGTGACAGCAGTGGTCATCTACTGCCAGAATCTTTTTTATTATTATTATTATTTTGTTTTGTTTTTGAGATGGAGTCTCACTTTGTCACCGGGCTGCAGTGCAGTGTCACGATCTGGGCGCACTGCAAGCTCCACTCCCCAGGCTCAAGCAATTCTCCTGCCTCGGCCTCCTAAGTAGCTGGGATTACAGGCGCCCGAAATACGCCCAACTAATTTTTGTATTTTTAGTAGAGGCATGGTTTCACCTTGTTGCCCAGGCTGGTCTTGAACTCCTGACCTCAGGTGATCTGCACATCTCAGCCTCCCATAGTGCTGGGATTACAGGCATGAGCCGCCGGGCCTGGCCCTGAATCTTTAAAGATTGAGAACATAGCTGAAAACAGCAAATGAATTTACATTGCTTTCAGAACTAGATAAATGAGGATGAAAGTTTTCCCCTATGCTTTTTGTTCTGTTTTGTTTGAGATGGAGTCTCACTCTGTTCCACAGGCTGGAGTGCAGTAGCGTGATCTCAGCTCACCGCAGCCTCCACTTCCTGGGTTCAAATGATGCCCCTGGCTCAGCCTCCTCGAGTAGCTGGGAGTACAGGCATGCACCACCAACCATGCCTGGCTAATTTGTTCTTTTCTCGGCTCACTGCACCCTCTGCCTCCAGAGTTCAAGTGATTCTCCTGCCTTAGCCTCCTGAGTAGCTGGGATTACAGGCGTGCGTCACCATGCCCAGCTAATTTTTGTGTGTGTGTATATTTAGTAGAGATGGGGTTTCACTATGTTGGCCAGGCTGGTGTCAAACTCCTGACCTAAGGTGATCCTCTCAGCTCGGCCTCCCGAAGTGCTGGGATTACAGGTGTGAGCCACCGCGCCCGGCCTCCCCCATGTTTAAGTTAGCTTCTGAGTATGTGAAGAAGTTGCTTTGATCATGTGACTATTTTCACTTAATTTTCTTTGTATCCTCTGGATAGGGAATACCACCGAGTCTTAAGATTCCTCTGATTCCTCTTTGCATTTTTTTTTCAGAGTCAGCATTAGATCTTTATATTTGAGGTCAAGCACATTGTCAGCAACTCCTTCAATTGACAGAAGTTTTTTTTTTTTTTAATGGGATTTGTGATTTTTTTTTTACAGCTAACTGAAATGTTTTCATCCTTCTGTATTATATATAGTTCGGCAAGAACAAGAATTAAGAAATGGAGGAGCTATAGATAAGAAATTGACTACCCTTGCGGATCTGTTCCGGCCACCCATTGATTTGATGCATAAAGGCAGCTTTGAAACAGTAAGTTATTGGAGATTCTGTGCCTCAACTATGAGTGCTTTTGCATTTTCACTGCCTTTTTTTAAAAAAGTTACTTGTTTTAGAGACAGGGTCTTGCTCTGTCATACAGGCTGGAGGGCAGTGGCACAGTCATAGCTCACTGCAGCCTTGAACTCTTGGGCGCAAGGGATCCTCCCACCCCAGCCTTTCAAGCAACTAGGGCTATGGACATGCACCACCGCACTCAGCTAATATAAAACATTTTTTTTTTGGTAGAGATAGGGTCTCATTATGTTGCTCAGGCTGGTCTCAAATGCCTGGGCTCAAGCAATCCTCACACCTCAGCATCCCAAAACGCTCAGATTACTGGTGTGAGCCACTGCACCTGGCCTTCAGTGGCATTTTTTATAAGAGCAATAAACCATTTTCAATATACAGGGAATTGGCATCATGATAAGTATATCTATGTGATATGCATAAAGATTACACTGATTTCTATTTCTATCAGCAATATATGAAATACGTTTCTCCCAGCAGTGTAGATTGTTGGATAAAATCCTTTTCTTAGCCTTGCGTGGTGTCATTTTGGGATCTTTGCCATTTTGATAGCTTTTTATAATATCTCACTTGTTCCTGTATCTTTGGCTGCTACAGAGACTAATGTGTGTGGTTTGCCATTTGTGAATTGTTTACAGGTACTTTTGCCTGTATTTCTGTGCGGATCCTAGTGTGTTTGAAAAGAATCTCTCTAATTGGAGAACACATACATCCTCGGTTCTTCTTGGTTTTATCATGACTGAGCCCAAGGAGAAACTTCCCAGTGTATGTTTACTTGGTTGTCTGCTAACTTTCAGACTTACTGAGGGCAGAGGGAAGGTACTCTTTTTAATAATCTTTGGGACCCAGTCTCAGGCATTAAGAGTCATACATTATGTGTTAAATGACGGAGTTTAGTAAAGCTTATACTCTTCTGTTGAGCTGTTCAAACAGCTTGCTTTTTCATGTTGACTAGTATGTTAATGCTCTTTTGAATCACAGTAGCATTTTCATAGATGTAAATCACTTAAATTTTAGTTAAGTCTTCTTTTTTTATTTGAGACAGAGGTTCACTCTTATTGCCCAGGCTGGAATGCAGCAGTGTGATCTTGGCTCACTGCAACTTCTGCCTCCCAGGTTCAAATGAGTCTCCTGCCTCAGCCTCCTGAGTAGCTGGGACTACAGGCGTGCACCACCACGCTTGGCTAATTTTGTATTTTTAGTGGAGATAGGGTTTCTCCATGTTGGTCATGCTGGTCTTGAACTCCCAACCTCAGGTGATCCGCCCACCCCGGCCTCCCAAAGTGCTGAGATTATAGGCGTGAGCCCCCTCCACCTTTTTTTTTTGAGATTGGTTCTCATTCTGTCACCTGGGATGGAGTACAGTGGCAGAATCATAGCCCACCACAGCCTTCAACTCATGGTCTCAATTTATCCCCTCGTCTCAACCTCCCAAATACCTAGGGCTACAGACACCCACCACCACACCTGGCCAATTTAAAAAATACTTTGTAGAGAAGGGGGTCATGCTATGTTGCCCAGGCTGATCTTGAATTTCTAGTGTTAAGTGATCCTCCCGCCTTGGCTCCCAAAGTGCTAGGATTACAGGCATGAGCTGAGACCCCATTTCTTAAAATAAATAACCAATGTATATCAGCTGCATATTTGAACATGTTGTGATTATATATATATATATATATATATATATATATAATTTTTTGAGACAGAGTCTTGCTCTGTTGTCAGGAGCCAGGCTGGAGTGCAGTGGCGCAATCTGGGCTCACTGCAGTCTCCACCTCCTGGGTTCAAGCAATTCTCCTGCCCCAGCCTCCCGAGTAGCTGGGACTACAGGCGCCCGCCACCACCCACAGCTAAATTTTGTACTTTTTAGTAGAGACAGGGTTTCACCATGTTGGCCAGGATGGGCACAATCTCTTGACCTCATGATCTGCCCGCTTCGGATGATGATATTTTTAAGAAATTTGTCCTTTGATTAACGTTCACTGTCTTACATGAAATATTTAGGAGAAGGGATTAGCTTCTCTAAGCTTGTGTGTTAGTACACTTGGTTTGCCAGAAAGGAATGTCTGAGACGGGGCAGTTTATAAAGAAAGAGGTTACTTCAGTTCACGTTTCTACAGGCTATAGAATATCTGCACCATAGCATGGTGGTGGCACGTGCTTCTGGTGAAGCCTCAGGAAGCTTGCAGTCATGGCAGAAGGCAAAGGGGGAGCTGTTGTAGCACATGAGGAGCAAGGGGTCAAGCCATGCACGAGGCGTCCGCCCCGTGACCCAAACACCACCTACTAAGCCCCACCCTCAGCACTGGGAATTATATTTCGCTATGAGATTTGGAGAGACAAATGTCCAGACCACATCAGCTTGCTCTCCAGTTTCAAGTTTCTGAATCCGAGAACCTTGAAAGTGGTTTGGCTGCATGTAACAAAAAACTCAGACGATGATGATGATTTACCAAATCATCAGGGCTTTATTTTTGTCAGTAGTAAGCCTAGAGGTGAAGAAATTATTGGTGTTCATTCATAAGCTCAAAGATGTCAGGTTAGATGTCTCTTCAGTTTTCTTCATCTTTGCCTTGTGGTCTCAACATGACAGCGCCTGTTTTTTCTAGTATATTCCGGTGATACTGCAGCCACTGAGAGAGAGTAACAGCAATATGAAAGGCAGAAAAGGACTGAGTTTGTTTGAGCGTGTTTTCTGTTTTTATTAGCTTCTGAGTTGCTCTTGGACCTAACGCAGTATCTAAGCTTGATTTAATTTGGTAACTTTGAACTGAAAAAGCAGTTACTCTTCTGCCTGCTCATTAAAGGAAAATATGAATCTCTTTTGATGTTGTCCCTGAATTTTAAGTTATATCACCTTTTTTGCCTTGTATTTCGTGGCCTATGTTTACAGCAGTCTATTTGTTTTTTGTTTGTTTTCACTGATAATATTATACTTAACCATCTGCAAGACTTTAGATGAAATAAACATCCCGTTCTAAAAGCAGGCATTTTGTGGTTAAGTTGATAAAAATTAGGAAGATAGCATGCAAAATTAAGTCATTGAAGTTTAGAGAGGTAAATATTAAAAATTAGAGGGATACTCTCTGGTGACCCAAGGAGGTCCCATAGGTTTGTTCCTCATATTGGATGTAAATGTGAGCCACAGTTTTACAGGTTTAGAAACTAGCGTAACTAGAGGTAGATCATGTTCAGGGATTCTTTCTGGCTTATGCTAACCAGATGAGAGAGACTGATTAATTCACCTGTTCACTTAATACGTATTTATTGAGGCCTTGTGTTGCAGGACTTAGTTCTGGGTGATCGAGAATAAAGGTTTGACTGCATGTGAGAGAGACCAGGGAAAAAAAGCAGTAGCTTAAGCAAGAAAGAAGTCCAGGCTGTTGGGATGGCCTGCTCTGCAGGTTTAAGAGTTGCAGAGTTTCTCTGTCTTGTTCTGCCATCCCTAGGTCTTGCTCGCCCCGGTCTACGTGATTCAAGTTGGCTTGCACCAATTCAATTTGCTTACCAAACAGCATGGAAGGCTGCTCTGCATATGGAATAGCCATACTTTATTCCTTTACTTTTTTTTTTTTTTTACTGTTGTCTTTCAAGGATGTCCTAGAATCCTTTACTTTTTTAATAAACTCGCTTTCATTAAAAAAAATAATAATAATGACCAGCATGGAAGAGGGAAGAGCTGATAAGGGTACATATTTCCCTTTAAAGGAGCAACCTGGAAGTTGTACACAGCACTTCTGTTTGCATTCCATCTGCCATAACTTGGCAGCATGGCTGCACCCATTTGCAAGGGACACTCGGAAATCCAGGTGTCTAGTTAAGAATTGGAGGTTCTATAAGTAAGAGAGGGACAAGGGGAGAATGGGTTATTTGGTACCTATAAGCAGTTTCTGCCACAGGGTGATAGTGGTAAATTATATAAAGTCCTTGCCATTGTAGCATTTATAATGTAGTAGGAGAAACAGACTATAAACAAAAAAATGTAAAACAAACACACACACACACACACACACACAGATGGTGAATATAATACATATGTTTCTCTTTGATGGAGAGAGAGAGACATTCATTTTAGGTTACAGTAGTTGCTTGGAGAAAGAATAAAATATGCCTGGACGTAGTGGCTCATGCCTGTAATCCCACCACTTTGGTGGGAGGCTGAAGGGAGTAGATCACTTGAGTGCAGGAGTTCAAGACCAGCCTGGGCAATATGGTGGAACCCAGTCTCTACAAAAAATAGAAAAAAATAGCTGGACATGGTGGTGCGCACCTGTGGTCCCAGCTACTCAGGAGGCTGAGGTGGGAGGACTGCTTAGCCCAGGAGGTTGAGGCTGCAGTGAGCTATGGTGGTGCCATTGCCCTCCACCCTGAGCAACACAGTGAAACCCTGTCTCAAAAACAAAACAAAAAAAATACAATAGAGGAAGGAGAGAGGGGGCCGTTTTTTGTTTGTTCAAGGCTGTTTTATGTATGTGGTCTGAATTTAGTTAAGCATCTGGAAATTTCTAGTGTCCTTTGCAAGTAGACTTGTCCATGTTGCCAAATTCAGTTTCTTCTTATAGGCAAATTGAAAGCAAGGTTGATTTCAGAGGTTCCACATGTGTTTGTAATTGTGAGGACGAAGGACTGTATTAGGAAGATTAGGGGAGATTTCTGCAAGGATGAGATAAGAATAGAAACCTTAGTGAATCGAGGGAATGTGACCTAATGGGAGGTCTGAGGGAAAAGGAGATAACACAGTGTGAACATACTGTGGAAAGAGCTGATGCAGTCAAGAAAACCAGCTGAGTGAGCAAAGCACTTAGGCTAAACGGTCTGACCTGGGCAAGGGAACATTTCTTAGGTGTTCTTCTTTCCCCACTATCCTGTAGGCTGTATGAACACAGGGACTTGGTTTTATTGACTAATGTGTGTCCATAGGGTCTAAAACAGCTTAATGTGCCTCGTTAAATCATGTCTTTGCCAGAAAGAATTAGAACAGCTTCCATAGTATTTCTTTTTCTTTTTTCTTTTTTTTTTGAGATGAAGTTTTGCTCTTGTTGTCTGAGCTAGAGTGCAGTGGGCTGGCGCAATCTCAGCTCACTGCAACCCTTGTCTCCTGGGTTCAAGCGATTCTCCTGCCTCAATCTCCCAAGTAGCTGGGATTACAAGCGCCCACCACCATGTGCAGCTAATTTTTTGTATTTTTAGTAAAGATGGGGTTTCTCCACGTTGGCCAGGATGGTCTTGAACTCCTCTCCTCAGGTGATCCGCCCACCTCAGCCTCCCAGATGGGATTATAGGCATGAGCTACTGCACCTGGCATTTTCTTTTTTATTTGAGACAGGGTCTCACTCTGTCACCCAGGCTAGAGTACTGTGGTACAGTCTCAGCTCACCACAGCCTCGTCTTCCTGGGCTCCAGTGATTTGTCCACCTCAGCCCCTCAAGTAGGTGGTACTATAGGTGCCTGCCACCATGCTTGACTAATTTTTGTATTTTGTAAAGGTGGGATTTTGCCGTATTGTCCAGGCTAGAGACAGGGTTTTTCCATGTTGGTCGGGCTGGTGTTGAACTCCTGACCTCAGGTGCTCTGCCTGCCTCGGCCTCCCAAAATGCTGGGATTACAGGCATGAGCCACCATGCCTGGCAGTATATAATGTGTTTCTAATTAAACTTTATGTATTTTTTACATTTAGTTTTAATCAAATTAGGCAAGCAATTTATTTATTTATTTATTTGAGACGGAATTTCACTCTTGTTAACCAGGCTGGAGCGATCTCGGCTCATTGCAACCTCTGCCTCCTGGCTTCAAGCAATTCTCCTGCCTTAGCCTCCCGAGTAGCTGGGATTACAGGCGTGCGCCACCATGCCCAGCTAATTTTTGTGTTTTTAGTAGAGATAGGGATTCACCATGTTGACCAGGATGGTCTCAATCTCTTGACCTCGTGATCCGCCCACCTTGGACTCCCAAACTGCTGGGATTACAGGCATGAACCACCGAGCCTGACCAACAAGAAAATTATTGAAAATTAGAAAACGAATAAGGAAAAATAAAAGTGTGATTTCATTTCTATAAAAAGTACTGTATATATTTTAATATATTTTCTTTTTGACTTTATGCATATATATTTACTGAAACATAGTACGGTTGTTCAAATCTTTCATTTTCTTTTTTTTCTTTTTTTGAAGCAGTCTTGCTCTGTTACCTAGGCTGGAGTGCAGTGGCATGATCCCAGCTCACTGCAGACTCCACCTCCCAGGTTCAAGCGATTCTCGTGCCTCAGCTATCCAGGTAGATGGGGTTACGGGCATGCGCCGCCACGCTTATCTAATTTTAGTAGTTTTAGTAGAGATGGGGTTTTGCCGTGTCGTCCAGGCTGGTCTCAAACTCCTGGGCTCAAACAGTCGGCCCACCTTGGCCTCCCAGAATGCTGGGATTACAGGTGTGAGCCACTGTGCCAGGCCTAAATTTTTTTGTTCATGCCTTTCTGATCTGGCTGGTACTGGCAGAGATTTTAGTCTCCCGCTGTTTTACTCTGGGGTCTCCATTATAATAGTTTTGAAATGTTGATTCAGAACAACCTAATAGATTTCAACAGTCTTCTGTAGGAAGATGATTTTTCTCATGGCCCACTCTCACCTCTAGTCCTTGACTCACATAATTGGTACACTTAGTGACATTTTTAAAGACTCTCTTTTTAAATTGCATACATTTAGTTATTTTACATTTTTTTACAGGTGGGGTCTTGCTCTGTTGCCCAGGCTGTTCTCCAACTCCCGGCCTTACAGCTCCAGCCTACTGTATATATTTAAGATGCATGACATGAAGATTGGATACACATAGTGAAATGATTACTGTAGTCAAGCAAATTAACTTGTCCGTACCCTCCATCGTTGTCTTTTTATACGTGTGTGTGGAGGGGGTGAGAGCACCTAGTAATCTACCCTCAGCACATTTTCAATGTGTAATACAATGTTAATAAGTATAGTCCTCATGTTGTACATGAGATCTCTAGGCTTGCAAGACTTTTTTAAAAATTTTTTCTGAGGCAGAGTCTCACTCTTGCACAGGCTAGAGTACAAATGGCATGATCTTGGCTCACTGCAATCTCTGCTGCCCAGCTTCAAACATTTCTCCTGCCTCAACCTCCTGAGTAGCTGGGATTATAGATGCCCACCACCACACCCAGCTAATTTTCGTATTTTTAATAGAGACAGGATTTCACCATGTTGGGAAGGCTGGTCTTGAACTCCTTACCTCAGGCGATCCACTGACCTCAGCCTCCTAAAGTGCTGGGATTACAGGTGTGAGCCACTGTGCCTGGCCTGTTCAACACTCTTATCCCTCTCAGTATTGTTGTTTTGTTTCAAAATTGTGTCTTTGAACCCTTCCTTCTAGCAGTAACAATTTTTTAACAATACCTTCAGGGTGGTTAGTATCACTTTCAAGTTTGTTTTGCTAGTTTTAGGTTTCTCCCCATTGTAAGCTGCACGAAGGCAGGGATTTTTACCTTTTGGAACTGCTGTAACCAGCATCTGTAACTGTACCTGACACATGGTAGGTACTCAGTATTTGTTGAATGAATAAATCTGAGATCAGGAAAGCATGGATGTGAGTAAATACATTTTTTAAAGAAAAAGGTAACTCTTCCATTTTAAACTCGACTTTTATTCATTGTCAGTTTTGTACACTTTTCTCTTGTCAGTATTGGGATGGACTTATGTAAATTTACTCTGTTACAGGGACATGTGCTCTCCAGTCTGTCTCTAGAGGGTAGGGTCATTTTTTTTCTTTATTTTCAAATACTGTTTTTATAGTTAAAGCAGCATAATTGTCATTCTTTTATTAAATCTTTGTCCTATAAGGACGTAAATGGAAATATCACTTCCTATAAACAAGGAATTATTAATTTGTATACTTTAGGCCTTTGACCAGTTAAATGCAGCTTCCTGACTCAATATAATGATATTTCTTTTTAGACCTTGGGCTTTCACCCATGGAAACAGTAAGCAAATATTAGAAGATAATTTATTCTGAGGTTGAGTGGGGTGACTGACACCTGTAATCCCAGGACTTTGGGAGGCCAGGGCAGGAGGAAGATCACTTGGGGCGAGGTGTTCCAAACCAGCCTGGCGAACACAGTGAAACCCCCATCTCCACAAAAAATGTAAGAAAACAGCAAAAAAAGAAAATAATTTATTCTAGGGGATTCATACAAAAAAAAAAAAACCCACAGTATTTGTGAGATTATGTAAACCTTCTTAAAACAGAAGATATTTTCAGTCTTACATTTTTCAGTATCCACAAAATGATGTCCAGTATGTTCTAGGATTACTATACCAAATTCATTGATTCTTAAGATTTTCATATGTCACACTGATTTGGAAAAGAATATTGTTCTGGGATAAATTTGTTCCAAAACTGCTCTCATGTCACTGTTCTTTCCTAGGCAAAGATTTGAGGCAGCATTTGCTCATGTGCTTCTCTGCAATTGCTTTCCACTCAGCAGCGTTTCATAGGTCTTGATGCTGACAGGGGACTGACAGGCAGAAAGTACACCAAATGATTGATATCTTGATCTTCGTGGTATGAATTGTAGAGTTGTTTGGGTATCATTCTCAAACATTCTTTGACCCTATAATCCCAATTTTTGAAATCTCCTAGGAAGACAACTCTTAAGAGAAAAACCTCTCAGCAGTTTTTACTAAAATGTTTAAGGTGATTCTCTAAAATAGCATATACGCCTAATAATTGAGATTAATATGATGTTTGAAAATGTTCCAGAAATGATCTTGAAGAAAACAAAGTAAAATATACATAACAATTGCATTCATTAAAAAGAAGTATATTTGGCCGAGTGTGGTGGCTCACACCTGTGATGCCAGCACTTTGGGAGGCTGAGATGGGTGGCTCGCCTGAGGTCTGGAGTTCGAGACTGGCCTGGCCAACATGGTGAAATCTTATCTCTGTATAAAAGAATACAAAAAATTGGCCTGCCGTGGTGGCGCATACCAGTAATCCCAGCGACTCCGGAGGCTGAGGCAGGTGAACCACGTGAACCTAGTAGGTGGAGGTTGCAGTGAGCTGAGATGGCGCCATTATGCTCCAGCCTGGGCAACAAGAGCAAAACTCCTCAAAAAAAAAAAAAAAAGTATTTGTTGATGGAGGTTGCAGGAGAATAGAGTTATGTGACTTGTTGATCTTAAGTTTGTTGAATCCTTTTCAGGTAAAGATGTTTAAACATACATTAAAAATTTAGCCATTACTGGGAGCGGTGGGTCATGCCTGTAATTCCAGCACTTAGGTGGATGGATCACTTGAGGTCAAGGGTTTGAGGCCAGCCTGGCCAACATGTTGATATCCTACCACTACTAAAAATAGAAAAATCAGCCAGGTATGGTGGTATGTAGTAATCCCAACTACTTGGGAGGTTGAGGCAGGAGAATCACTTGAACTCAGGAGGTGGAGGTTGCACTGAGCCGAGACCACACCACTGTACTCCAGCCTGGGCAATAGAGTGAGACTCTGTCTCAGAAAAGAAAAGAAAAATTCAGCCATTATAACAAATAACTGGATAAAAGAGAAATGAGTTTGTTTAAATTTGAGAAGTGCTTGAAATGAACAGTATGGTTATACAGTATAGTTATACAGGCATATGCAAAGTAAATATAAAGAATGTATATGTACTGAAAACTCTAGATGTCATATCTGGGCAAAAATGTAGTATTTTTAGTAAAAGACAACAATCTCTGAACAACTGCGGAAACACCAAGTAGAAATTGTTTCTAACAGATGTGTAACTTTACTCTTGCAGGCCAAAGAGTGTGGCCAGATGCAGAATAAGTGGCTGATGATAAACATTCAGAACGTACAAGACTTTGCATGTCAGTGCCTCAACCGTGACGTGTGGAGCAACGACGCTGTGAAGAATATTATCCGGGAACATTTCATTTTCTGGCAGGTGAGAAGGAGGGTTCATCAGAACTTTTGTAGAATTTGACTTTTGCAGTGTGGGATGTTGAGGGAAAGGAATTGGGTTATAATGAATTGAGACATTAAAAACGAAGTAAAACTGGCTGGGAGGCGGTAGCTCACGCCTATTAGCCCAGCACTTTGGGAGGCTGAGGCGGCTGGATCACCTGAGGTCAGGAGTTTGAGACCAGCCTGGGCAACAGGGTGAAACCACGTTTCTACTAAAAATACAAAAAATTAGCCTGGCCTGGTGGCAGGAGCCTGCAGTCTCAGCTACTCCGGAGACTGAGGCAGGAGAGTTGCTTGAACCAGGATAGTGGAGGTTACAGTGAGCCAAGATTACACCATTGCACTCTAGCCCGGGTGACAGAATGAGACTCTGTCTCAAAACAAAAAAACTGTACTGTTGAGTAGAAACACAGTCTAAGTTGTACACATAATTTAATTTGTTCTAGTAGCTACATTAAAAAAGATTAATCGAAACAGGTGAAATTAATTATATATTTGGTTAAATCAACATATCTCTATAACTAATACCAAAATGAGATTTTTGCTTTTATTTTCCTTGGTGTTAAGTCTTTGAGAGATAATTTGTATTTCATGCTTCCATCCCTTCTGCATTTGGAGTAGCCAGGTTTCAAGGGCTTCAGTAGCCACTTCTGGGTACTGGTTGCTGTATTGGACAGTGCAGGTGTAGAAGATCTTGGAGTAATTGAAAGCATTTGGCTAAGGCTTAGATTTAAGCTTGTTTTTGATACTTTTTAACTGTGTGTTCTTAGATCGGTAAGGTTAGAGACCTTGTACCATTTTTCTCCCGCTATGAGACAGGGTTTTGCTCTGTCAGCCAGGCTGCAATGCAGTGGCAAGAACATGGCTCAGCCTTGACCTCCTGGGCTCAAGTGATCCTCCCACCTCAGTGTCTTGAATAGTTGGGACCACAAACATGCACCACCATGACCAGATAATTTTTTTTATTTTTCTTAGAGATGGGGTCTTGCCATAGTTGCCCAGGCTCGTCTTGAACTCGGGGGCGCAAGCCACCCTGGACTTCCCAGAGTGCTGGGATTACAGGCATGAATCACCATGCCCAGCTCAATTTTTTATTTTGTGAAAAGTTACAGAAAATGAAAACTTATGAATGAACTTAATTTTTTCCCTACTATAAGATATGCTATTAATGTGATTAATTTGCCTGTTTATCTTTTGCAGCCCCCTAAATTTAATATAATTTTAATGATAATTCCTTGTATTTTATTCAACAAATATTGATTGCCACAGCTCTTTGCTTAGCACTGTGCTAGACTCTTGAGCTTATAATCCTTTTTTCTTTCTAAATAAATAAATAGACAGGATCTTGCTCTGTCACCCAGGCTGGAATGCAATGGTGCAATCGTAGCTCACTGCAGCCTCTTAACTCCCAGGCTCAAGGGATCTTCCCACCTCAGTCTCCTGAGTTGCTCAGACTGCAGGTGCACACCATTACACCTGGCTAATTAAAAAAAAAACACAAAAAACACAACAACTTCTTGTAGAGATGGGATCTTGTTATGTTGACCAAACTGGTCTTAAACTCCTGGCCTCAAGCCATCCTCTGCCTCAGCCTCCCAAAGTGCTGGGGTTAGATGTGAGCCATCATTCAGAGCCAGAATCTTAATATATTGTGATTTATTAAGATATGGATCGATATGTTTATGGTAAGTTTCCAGAAGGGGCTCAAAGCAGGAAGTTGAAGGAGTTTACACCAGATGATGTTCATTATCTCTTTAGTGTAGGAGTAAGATTTTTAACACATACCAGAGGTATATTTGAAGAGTTGATTGAAGTTAGTATATAACAAGGTTACAGTTGGTTTTTTTCTTAGAGGCTGACTTTTTTTTTTAATATATCAATTTTGCAGGTTTATCATGACAGTGAGGAAGGTCAGAGATACATACAGTTTTATAAGTTAGGGGATTTCCCCTATGTTTCCATATTGGACCCACGAACAGGTAAGATTTATATCAGCATGCAGCTTTTAACCTACCACTTGTCTTTCAGTTACCTAAATGATTGATCTTTAATATTTGACTGGATCTGGCTTCAGAATTGTAGTAATTTAGGTGAAGTTTTCCTGATTCAAACATCTATTGATGTATTTATTTAGGGCATCTTTTTCTGGCAGCATTGGAAAATGGTGGTATTTTGTGCTTGTGTGTTTCTGCTCTTTTGGAAGAATAACTGATATGTTCATCTTACCGTTTTTAAGGGATTTCCACCTCTCCCCCACCCCCCAACCTCCCGGAGACAGAGTCTTGCTCTTGTCACCCAGGCTGGAGTGCAGTGGCATGATCTTGGCTCACTGCAACCTCCACCTTCTGGGTTCAAGCAATTCTCCTGCCTCAGCCTCCTGAGTAGCTAGTATTACAGGCGTCCGCCACCATGCCCAACTAATTTTTTGTATTTTTAGTAGAGACGGGGTTTCACCATGTTTCCCAGGCTGGTCTTGAACTCCTGACCTTGTGATCCATCGCCTCGGCCTCCCAAAGTGCTGGAATTACAGGTGTGAGCCACCACGCCCGGCCTTAAGGGATTTTTTTTAAACGTTTTTTAAATAATTGAAATAGTAAGATTGTTCAGGTACTAGTTGTGATCCCTCCTGAGGAGCAGAGGGTGGAGTTGGTTTTTTTAATTGATTGTGTTTTATATAGATACTGCTTTTTCTGAATCTCTTCTTCCTAAATGGTAATGAGTGATAGCAGCATGTAAGATAGTTGCCCTATCATGATGAGTGGGAATCTATTAGGTGAGTATAATTGATGTGACTTCTAGGTTATGAAGACACTATAGCATAAGCTGGTGGAGAGGGTTTGTCTTTACAGTATAATCATGCATTTGCTGAAAGAGATACTTAATGAGAGTGTTCAGAAAGACTGTAGATATTTACATATCCTTGTTTTTAATCTTTAGGTCAGAAGCTGGTAGAATGGCACCAGTTAGATGTATCTTCTTTCTTGGACCAAGTGACAGGATTTCTGGGTGAACATGGACAACTGGATGGACTTTCTAGTAGTCCCCCCAAAAAATGTGCCCGTTCAGTAAGTATAATTAGGAGGTGGTGATGGAAAAATAAATGTAATTGGTCATAAGCATCTTATATAAAACGTTTGATGTTAACGTGGTAAAGATGACGTAACTAGTGGATAGCTGTCACTTACGGCTGTAACCTCTTAGATATCTTCCTTATATTTTGATAATTTACCATATGAGAGTTCCATCTTCTCAGTGAAAAATTGTGATACTCACACTCCTCCCAGTCTGTCTTGCCTTAAGATCTGGATTTAGAAGGAAGCAATGTGAATATGTTGAGCGGGAGGACTGACCTGGCAAGCCTAGTGGTCGAGGTACCTACTTCCTTAGGGACAGCTCTGGGAGGGCTTCTGATACCCAGGTCTAAATAACAGTGAAAGTGGTGGATGTTTTGTGTGTTTTGTTTTGTTTTGGAGATGGGATCTCGCTATTTTGCCCAGGCTGTCCTAGAACTCCTGGGCTGAAGCAGTCCTCTCACCTCAACTGCCGGAGTAGCTCAGACTACAGGTACATGCCACCACAGCTAGCTGGAAGTGATGGTTTTTGTTTTTGCTAGAACAACTCTCATGGCATAGTTGAGCATTATTATTGGTTAATGTAGCTTTAGGGCCTGGCTCTCTGGCCCTCCTAGAATTTATTTCTGCACTTAATTTGTAGAATATGCTATTACTAGGCAGACCTGTTTGAGAATTGGTATCAAGATTAGTTACAAATAAGAGACTAAACTTCAAAGATACAGCAGTCTCACATTGGTTTTCATGGTTATTTGGGTGTGATAGCAGTAAGGATAAAAATAGTTTGGTTTTGGCCGGGCACGGTGGCTCACGCCTATAATCCCAGCACTTTGGGAGGCTGAGGCGGGTGGATCACGAGGTCAAGAGATCGAGACCATCTTGGTCAACAAGGTGAAACTCCGTCTCTACTAAAAATACAAAAAAAATTAGCTGGGCATGTTGTTGCACGCCTGTAGTCCCAGCTACTCAGGAGGCTGAGGCAGAATTGCTTGAACCCAGAAGACGGAGGTTGCTGTGAGCCAAGATCGTGCCATTGCACTCCAGTCTGGGAAAAAAGCAGTGAAACTCCATCTCAAAAAAATAATAGTTTGGTTTTGTTGTGTTGTTTTTTTTTTGAGCTGGAGTCCCGTTCTGTTGCCAAGGCTAAGGGAACAGTGATACAATCTCTGCTCACTGCAACCTCCGCCTCCTGGATTCAAGCAACTCTCTCGCCTCAGCCTCCTAAGTAGCTGGGGTTACAGGCATGTGCCGCCATGCCCAGCTAATTTTTGTATTTTTAGTAGAGACAGGGTTTCAACATGTTGGTCAGGATGGTCTTGAACTCCTGACCTCAGGTGATCCGCTCTCCTCGGCCTCCTAAAGTGCTGAGATTACAGGCATGGGCCACCGCGCCCGGCCTGTTTTTCTTTAGACAGGATCTTGTTCCATTGCTCAGGCTACAGTGCAGTGGTATGATCATGGCTCACTACAGCCTTCGCCTCTTGGGCTCAAGCTGTCCTTCCACCTCCGCCTCCTGTGTAGCTGGGACCACAGGTGTGAATCACCATGCCCAGCGAATTTAAATTTTTGTAGACAGAGGTCTCCATATGTTGTCCAGGCGGGTCTCAAACTGGCCTCAAGCAATCCTCCTTTCTGAGCCTCCCAAGGTGTTGAGATTCTGGGCATGAGCACCACACCCAGTAAAATTTTAATTTTATTTATTTTATTTTTCGAGACCTGGTCTCACACTCTAGCCCAGGCGGGACTGCAGTGGCCTGATATTAACTTACTGTAGTACCTTGCAGCCCCGAGAGAACATTAGAAGGAAAACAAGAAACTTGTTATCCCTGACCTCCTGGGCTCAGTCCATCGTCTTGCTTCAGCCTCCTGAGTAGCTAGGACCGAAGGTGTACATCATCATGCCTGGCCAATTTTTTATTTTTCGTGGAGGCAGGGTCTCACTGTGTTGCTGTCTGGTCTCAAACTCCTAAGCTCAAGCAGTTCTCTCGCCTTGGCCTCCCAAAGTGCAGGATTATATGTATGAACCACCTTGCCCAGCAGTTTTAGAAGACAGGAGGAACAGTCCCTTCAGTTACCACCTGTAATAATGTCCTTACTTAAGGAAAAGCCCGAAGGGATACTGCAGAAATCTTGTTGGCCAGGATGATCTTGAACTTCTGGCCTCAAGCAGTTCTCCTGCTTGATTTGTAGGTTTTTTGGTGCCCCTCCCCCACTTTTGAAAATTAATTTTTCTTATGCCTTATCATGTTGTTTTCTGCTTTGGTGTCAGCTTAATGCTGACTTCACAATGAATTGAGAAGTATTTCTTCCTCTTCTGTTTTCTGCAGTAGTTTCTGTAGAATTCTTACCGTTTCTTCCTTAATGTTTGATGGCATTTACCAGTGAAGCTACATGGGCCTAGAGTTTTTCTTGGTGGCAAGTTTTAAACTACAAAATCAGTCTTACCGGTAGATATATGACTACTTGGTTATCTCTTTCTTCTTGGATGAGCTTTAGCAGGTTGTATCTTTCTAGGGATTTATTCATTTTACTATATTGACAGTTTATTATAGTCCCTCGTTAGGCCATTAATGACTGCAGAGACTGTACTTGCCCCTCTCTTGATTCTGTTATTGGTAATTGTGACTTACTTTTTTTCCCCCTGACAGTCTGGCTAGAGGCTTAGTAGTTTTATTGATCTTAAAAAACCAACTGGGCTGTGGCCTGTGCCTGTAGTCCCAGCTGCTGGGCAGGAGTATTGCTTGAGCCCAGGAGTTCAGGAATGTAGTGTGCTGTGATCGGGCCTGTGAGTAGTCACTGCACTCCAGTCTTTGGGCAACAGTGAGACTCTGTCTCTTTAAAAAAAAAAAAAAGAAAGAAAAGAAACTTACTTTTGGATTTTTTTTTTCTCTATTGCATTTGTTTTCCAGGTCATTTATTAATTTAAGTTTTCATTGGACTTTCTTTTCTTTTCTTTTCCTGGATGTATACTCTTTTTTTTTTTTTTTTTTTTTTTTTTAAGGTGGGGAAGCTTAGGTCATTAATTTGATACCTTTCTCTCTTATATATATTTAATTCTATAATTTTTGGGTAAGTACTGCTATTGCTCAGTACTATTTTCTGGCTACAAGAGATAGTAAGATGAGTTTTTTAGTTGAACATGTCCTCTAGACTTAATTAGGGTTCTCTAAGTAAGGAAATCAGAGGAGAGTAAAATTCAGTAGGAGCCTAACAGTGTGCCATGGCCACAATTTTTAAAATCAAGCTATGTGGCTACATGCTATTTTACAATGTCGTTGTTATAATTTACAATCCGCCTAAGCCATTGTATCACATAGACACATCTACTTGCTTTTTAGGGCTGGTAAATTAGCCTGAAGTATATTTAAAAATTTTCCTTTGGCCAGGTGTGGTGGTGTGTGCCTGTAGTCCCAGTTGCCTGGGAGGCTGAAGTGGGAGATTGCTTGAGCCTGGCAGATGGAGGTGGTAGTTCTCTGAGATCGCACCACTGCACTTCAGCTTGGGCGAAAGAGTTGAACCTGTATCCAAAAAAAAAAAAAAGTTTTTCCATTTAATTTTTTGCTACATGATTGCCTGATAGTAAAAGCCAAAATGTGGTTTCCTTAGTTTTGTATTAGCAGTCTACATGGGGTTTTTGTTTTTTTGGTTTTTTTTTTAACCTATTTATTCTGAAAAATTTCAAGCCTATTCAAAAGTTGAAGTAGTTTATTGAGCCTCTTTGTATTCATTAGCTAATTTTGGTAATTATCAAGAGATGGCCAGTCTTCTTTCCTGTGTATCCCATCATATCCGAATTATTTTGAAGCAAATCTCAGAATTCATTATTTCATTAATTAATACTCTGGCATATATATTTAAAAGATAAAGGTTCTTTTTGTTTTTAAAAATACTATCACAGTGCCATTATTATACTCTTAAAAATTATCAGTAATTCTGTAATATCATGAGATATCCAGTGTTCAACTTTAGATTATCTTAGAGTTTTTTTGCTCTATAGTATGTTTGAGCCAGGAGCCAAGTAAGTTCCACTCAAAGACAACATATTTTGTGACTCATTAAGTTTAGTTAAATCTGTGGCGTTAGAACTTCACCAAGGGAAGAACTGTAGATGTTTGCATTTCTCATTGTCATAATGAAACCTTCATTTTAATTAATGGAATTACTAGTTGAAGAATACATTGGTGAACAAAGTAAACATTTGTCTCTGCTTTAGTAATTTTAAAGAATGGTGTTTTGACTTTATATTTAAAACTTTTAATTCTTATCTTTCTCTAGGCAGGTAATAGATAAACTTTTCTTGATTTTGTTCATTTTCCTTTTGATGTTTTAAAAAATGCCTATGATTACTTGAGCCCAGAAGTGCAAGACCAGCCTTGGCAACATAGTGAGAGCCTGTCTCTTAAAAAATATATATATGTGTCTATGTGTGTGTGTGTGTCTATATATACATATATGCATCTTCATTCCAATTTGACTGTGTAAGACAAGTCCTTGCTCTTAAAGTAGAAGGGACATGGTCAGCAGAACATAATAATGAATGACACGCTGTTTTAATTCTTCTGCTGTTTGGCCTGCTTTTTGGTTTAACCTGCTCTTCTCCCTGTGTTTTATGACTCCGTCTCACAGGAGAGCCTTATAGACGCAAGTGAAGACAGCCAGCTAGAAGCCGCCATCAGAGCCTCCTTACAGGAAACACATTTTGATTCAACACAGACAAAACAGGAGAGCCGCTCAGATGAAGAATCTGAATCTGAACTTTTTTCTGGCAGTGAGGAGTTCATATCTGTTTGTGGTTCTGATGAAGAAGAGGAGGTAGAGAATCTTGCCAAGTCCAGAAAGTCTCCCCACAAAGATTTGGGGCATAGAAAAGAGGAGAATAGAAGGCCACTGACTGAGCCCCCAGCCAGAACTGACCCTGGAACAGCCACGAACCACCAAGGATTGCCGGCCGTGGATTCAGAAATACTGGAGATGTCACCTGAAAAATCAGATGGAGTAGTGGAGGGCATAGATATAAATGGTAAGTTACATTTTATACACATACTGTACCTACAACTTGGATACTGGGGCCGGGCATGGTGGATCACTGAGGTTAGGAGTTCAAACCAGCCTGGCCAACATGGCAAAACCCTGTCTCTACTAAAAATACAAAACTTAGCCAGGTATGCTGGCACATGCCTATAGTCCCATCTACTCGGGAGGCTGAAGCAGGAGAGTGTGTTGAACCAAGGATGCAGAGCTTGCCGTGAGCTACGATGGCGCCACTGCACTCCAGCCTGGGCGACAGAGCAAGACTCTGTCTCAAAAAAAAAAAAAACAAAGAAACAACCACCTTGGATATTGAGCTGGGTCCTGTGGTATGATCCTGTAGTCCCAGCTACTGGGAAGACTGTGGCAGGAGAGGCTCTTGAGGCCAGCCTGGGCAGCACCATGAAACTGTCTCTGTGGGAAAAAAATAAAAAATTGAATAATTGCTGAATGGCTTTATTTATTTACATATTTATTTAAACTAATTGTCTGTCTTAAACTTCTATATCCTGTTTTGTTTTGTTTTTTTAAACCCGTTCTTTAGGACCAAAAGCACAGCTGATGTTGCGGTATCCAGATGGAAAAAGGGAACAGATCACTCTTCCAGAGCAAGCTAAACTGCTGGTAAGTACAGGCTTTGTTCAGTTCCAGACCACTGCAGTAAGATGAGTCACAAACGTCGGTTTCTTGGTGCATAGAAAAGTTACATTTACATGATTCCATAGTGTATGTGTGCAGAGCATTGTATCTTTAAAAATAAAAAGCACATAACTTAATTTTAAAACACTTTTGCTAAAAAGCGCTAACGATCATCTGAATCCTCAGTGAGTCGTCATCTTTTTGTTGGTGGAGGGTCTTGATATTATGGCTACTGACTGATCAGGGTGATCAGGCAATTTCCTAAAATGTGACAGCAATGAAAGCTTTCTCTGTAGCATGTGTTGCTGTTTGATAGTATTTTACCCACAGTAGGACTTCTTTCAAAACTGGAGTCAGTCTTCTTAAACCGCAGAAGCTTTATCTACCAAGTTTATGTAGTATTCTCAATCCTTTGTTGTCACGTCAACAGTGTTAACAGAGTCTTCACCAGGAGTAGATTCCGTCTCAAGAAATCAATTTCTTTGCTCATCCACAAGATGTAACTCCCCTACTTTTAACGCTTGATCATGAGATTGCAGCCATTCAGTCACATTGTCATCCTCCACTCTGGTTCTCTTGCAGTTTTTACCCCACCTGCAGTCACTTCCTCCAGTGATTTCTTAAACCCCTCAAAGTCATCATGATTGTTGGAATCAGTCTCTTCCAAAGTGCCGTTCATGTTGATATTTTGCCCTCCTATGAATTGTGAATGTTCTTAATGCCATTTAGACGGGTGAATCCTTTCCAGAAGTTTTTCAGTTTACTTTGCCCAGATCCATCAAACGAATCTGTATTTATGGCAGCGATATCATTTTAAAAAAAAAGGGGGGGGTGTCTATTGCCAAGGCTGGAGTGCAGTGGTCATAGCTCACTATAACCTTGACTGTCCCTCCACCCCTGCCCTGGTTTGGGTGATCCTCCTTCCTCATCCTCCTGAGTGTCTACACCCAATTAATATGATTTTTTTGTAGAGATGGTTTCTTACTGTGTTGCCAGGGCTTAGCTCAACTCCTGGCCTCAAGTAATCCTCTCACCTCAGCCTCCCAAAGTGTTGAGATTTGGCCCCATGCCTGGCCAAATGTATTTCTTAAATAAGATTTAAAAGTTGAAATTACTCCTTGATCCATGGGCTGCATGCAGAAAGGATGTTGGGTTAGCAGACTGGAAACAATATTCATTTTTATTTACATTTTCATCAGAGCTCTTAGGTGACTAGGTGCATTCTAAGTGAGCAGTTACATGTTGAATTTTTTTTCTGAGCAGTAGGTCTCAACAATGAGCTTAAAATATTCAGTAAGCCATGCTGTAAATTGATGTGCTGTCATCCAGGTTTTGTTGTTACAGTTGTAGAACACAGGCAGAGTAGATTCAACATAATTTTTAAGGGACCTGGGATTTTGGAATGTTAAATGAGTGTTGACTTCAACTGGAAGTCACCAGCTGCATTACCACCTAACAAGAAAGGCAGCTTGTTTGAACCTTTGAGGGCAGTTACTGACTTCTCCTCTCTAGCTGTGAAAGTCCTAGATGGCATCTTCCTCCAATAGAAGGCTGTTTTGTCACACGTGAAAAACCATTAATGTCATTACCTTCATGAATTATCTTAACTACATCTTCTGGATGAGTTTCTGCACTCGCTGCGTCAGCACTTGCTGCATCACCTTGCACTTTTTTATGTCATGGAGATGGCTTCTTTCCTTCAACCTCATGAACCAACCTCTACTAGCTTCCAGCTTTCCTTCTGGAGCTTCCTTGTCTCCCTTAGACTTCATAGGATTGAAGAGAGTTAGAACCTTGCTTTTGATTAGGCTTTGACTTAAGGGAATGTTGTGACTGGTTTGATTTTTCTCTGCAGACCACAAAAACTGTCTCCTTTTCAGCAGTAAGGCTGTTTTTCTTTCTTATCATTTGTGTGTTCACTGGTGTAGCACTTTTAATTTCCTTCAATGACTTTTCCTTGCATTCACAGCTTGGCTAACTGGTGAGAGACCGAGCTTTGTTTCTGTCTCAGCTTTCAACATGCCTTTCTCACTAAGCTTAATCATTTTTAGCACTTGATTGATTTTGAGAATGTACAACAGTTCCTTTCACTTGAGTATTTAGAGGCCTACAATGGTAGGGTTATTAATTGGCCTAATTTCAGTACTGTCATGTCTCGGGGAATAAGGAGGCCTGAATAGAGGGAGAAAGATGGGGAAATTGCCGGTAGGTGGAGCAGCCAGAACATACTCATTTCTCCAGGTTGCGGTTTTGGGTGGGCGTGGTTTGTGGAGCCCAAAAAGAACTAAAATAGTAACCTCAAAACAGCTGCTCACAGATGATTATAATAGGTAAAATAATGAAACACAGAATACTGCAAGCATTACCGAAAGTGATGCAGAGGCATGGCGTGAGCAGGTGCGGTTGGAAAGCGCAGCCGGCAGAGGCACGTGACCGAGGCTGCTGTAGACCTTCAGTAAAGGGAAGCGCAGTAACACCGGGCACGCCTCTCTATCTAATTGGAAGCATTGTCTCGAAGCAGAGAAGCTATTTAATTGGAGCAAGTTCAGCGAGATTTGCTTGATAATTCTTTGAAATAGGTGTGGGAGGCTGGGCGCAGTGGCTCACTCCTGTAATCCCAGCCCTTTGGGAAGCCAAGGCAGGAGGATCACTGGAGTCCAGGAGTTTGAGACCAGCCTGGACAACAAAGTAAGACCCTGTCTCTGAAGAAAAGAAAGAAAGAAAGAAAGAAAGAAATAGGTGTTAGGTGTTTAGTCTGCTCTCCATCTGCAAACTGTGGTGAGTCGTGTTGTTGGCTGGCCGGCTGGCCGGTTGGTTTGAGACAGGGTCTTGCTGTTTTGCTCACCTGAGGTCCACCTGCCCCACCTCCACTACTCCACTGGCCCAGTCTCAGCTCACTGCAGCCTCTGCTTCCTGGGCTCAAGCCAGCCTCCCACCTCAGCCTCCCAGGTAGCTGGGACCACAGGTGTGTGCCACCACACTCAGCTAATTTTTAAAAAGTCTTTTTTGTAGAGGAGGGTTCTCACTATGATCTTGAACTCCCGAGCTCAAGTGATCCTCCTGCCTCAGCCTCCCAAAGTGCTGGGATTACAGGTGGCAGCACCCGGTCATGAATCTTAATTCTATTTAGTTTATTTCCTTCCCAGATTAACTTAGGTAAGCCACATATGTTGCAGTGAAGATTTTTCTGTTTCATGCTTGCATGGAATAGAAACCCAACTGAAATGATTCCTTCTGGAAAAGGACGACTGGTTATTTGAAGAGAATAGTGGTTTTCCTAGTTGCTGGAACTGCAGAGTGTTTAAGAGTTATGTCTGTTTTCCTGTGTTTCTCTTCTGGGACCTCTAGGTTTTCTCTTGCGATCCCCTGCTTCACACCATTCTCCTTTCTGTATACTGGTGGCTTTTGTTTATTCCTCAACTCATACGTGGCCCATCATGGTGATGCTGGAGGCATTTTTATCTAAAATTCACAGACAATGAGCTTTCTGGGTTTTTTCTTCTTCCTCTTCCTCTTTTTCCTTTTTTTGGAGACAGGCTCTGTCTCTGCCCAGGCTGGAGTGCAGTGGCATGATCTTGGCTTACTGCAACCTCTGCCTCCCAGGCTTAAGCCATTCTCCTCCCACCTCCACCTCCCCAGTAGCCGGGACTACAGGAACATACCACCATTCCTGGCTAGTTTTTATTTTTGTTTTGAGACAAAGTCTGGCTCTGTCACCCAGGCTAGAGTGTAGTGGCGTAATCTCGGCTCAGTGCATTCAATTCCAGGTTCAAGCAATTCTCTTGCCGCGGCCTCCCAAGTAGTTGGGATTACAGGTGCGCACCACCATGCCAAGCTAATTTTTTTGTATTTTTAGTAGAGATGGGGTTTCGCCACGTTGCCCAGGCTGGTCTCAAAAAACTTCTGTGCTCAAGGTATCCACCCTCCTCGGCCTCCCACAGGGCTGGGATTACAGTTTTGAGCCACCGTGCCCGACACCCTCTGTTTTTTAACTGCTGGAAAACAGAATCTTGAGTCTGATTAGCTTAGCTTAGCCTGTGAATGAATCCCTTGGGTCAGGCATTCCTGGCCATTGCTATGGCTGGAGATAATTAGGCTGATTCTTGAAGACCATTTTACTGAAATGCAAGCAGTGTTTAAGTTTGATGGGAAGCAGAGAGGGAGATATTGAAGAAACCTGCAAAAGTATTCTCTGGTGGTACAGTTTCTGAGAAGTGAAGAAGAGCTTCAGTGTACAGGTGGCTAGATTGGCTAGGTAGAATGAAGGCCATATCTTCCTTGCTAAAAGGAAGAAAGGAAAACTGATAATGTTTAAAATAAGAGCAATAATTTAATTATATAAATAGTGACTGGGTGTATTTATTGGGGAGACAAAGAGTAACTGTGTGTATATCAGTATCACTTAATGGCTTTAAGTAACTGGGTGCAGATATATCATCTCCGCGTCCAAAGGGCAAGCGTTGGTTATCTGAAAGAAGGACCTACACTAATAGCTGATGTAATATGATTAAAAAGAGAATGTTTTCTATTGAATTCACTAATATGCTCTTTCCTTTCATTTGCATCTCATGGCTTTGTCTTCTCTTGTTGTTGATAGGCTTTGGTGAAGCACGTCCAGTCTAAAGGATACCCAAATGAACGCTTTGAACTCCTCACCAACTTTCCTCGAAGGAAACTGTCTCATCTGGACTATGACATTACCTTGCAAGAGGCAGGCCTTTGTCCCCAAGAGACTGTCTTTGTACAGGAAAGAAATTAACACCACGGCCTGACCTCTCTCAGCCTCCCCCTTTTTCCCTTTTCCCACGAGATACCGTGTCACTCAGTGTGCATTTGGCTCACAGGACCACAGAGCCAGAGTTGGGCAAGCGAGTCACCTTCCTTCTCTTTTCTTTCTTGATCTCTCCTATAATCAGTCTCTTTCTCCCCCTTTGTTTCTCCCCGCCGACTCTGTCCCCTTCCTCTCCTCTCCCCCCACACTTACTTTCTTACCTGATCTGGTGACCAAACTGAAGTGTAAGGATAAGGCCCCTCCTAGTTCCAGCAGCAGGAGCTGTGTGTTCCAAGCAGCGGTCTCTTGCACGGCACTCTTTTGGGATCAAATGTTAATGTTACTCCCCAGACTCCTCTGGCAAAGGAATGGCTAGATTCAGAGTAAGAACAACCTCCCTTTTTTGTAAGCCCCCATTTTTAGTAGGAGAAGAAATTCTCTAACATGTGTTTTGTTTTGTTGTATTCTTCATGTAGGAAATATCACTTAACAAAATATCCGGGCTTTTGTTTATGTGGAAGAAGCATCCCTTGTAATTATTGCTCATCATACTTAAAAACTGTTGTCAAAGGATTTTCATGTTCCAGCTATAAGAACTGTTTCCATGACATGTGTTATTGGCAATACGGGGTGTATAGCTTGGAGTGACTTTCACTGCCCTGGCCTGAGACAATTTTGTTATTACTCTGTATTGATCCTGCTGGTCCAAGAACGGACATGAAGGAGCCTGTCGTGGTGACGGGGATGGGCAGGTGCTTGCTGTTTCTGCCAGCACAGCATAGTCGTCCCCTGGAGTCCTCCATCGTCTGGGACTGCAGTGGTCTGTAGGAAGGCAGCTCATCAGTCCTCATGTAGTGCAATGGCTTGTAATTGCGGCCACTGTGGTTACTGATTGTCCTGTGTTGTTTCAGGCGTACTTAGATATGTCCCTGGCAAGAAAGAAAGCCATTCAGCTGAGAGTTGCTAACCACCTTCTTTTGGTTAGAAATAATGGTTCATTTTTTGCCCCTGGTTGGAATAGTCTCTAAAAGGCTCTGGTGACTGAATTGAACTTGAGTCCGCATGCTGCTTTCTTTCAAAGGGTATCAAAACTGAAAGCCTCTCTAAGGGGAAGACCTTTAAACTCAATTCAGAAGACAACATTTAGTAAGGGGGATGGTGGAGGTTACTAGTCGTTTTCAGATGTGGGTTTTTTCTGCCAACAAAACCCAGTTCAAATTGGAGTTGGTGAAAGCTTTCTTCAGTATTTTTTAGAAGAGGCCATCTTGAATCTGCGTAATACCATTTATATATCCACTTCACTCTATGCTCAGTTCTTATTTTGAGCTTAAATGGAGTCCTCTGAAGGGGTAGTCGTGATTCTGGTGGCAAAACTAGAACTTTTAACTTGTAAAATTAAAATATTAAATGAACCTTTTTTGTCAATTGAGGATTTAGATTGATTCTTTGATCTGAGGAACGTAACCCGATGTTGCGTAGAGGCCTTTAGGTTTTCATCTACTTTAAGATTGCTCTCCTGGCAATTAGGGGGTTTGGGAAAAGACAAAGAAGTGTTGCTAGTACAGAGTTATGGAGTACGATTTCTAATGGTGTTGGATTTTGAGGAACTCTCCCTAAAGAATGAGTTATGTATCTCCTCACAGAAATCATGGAAAATTGTTTATTCTTCAGTGAGTCCCTTTGAATTAATGTTCTTACATTTTTTCTAAGTCTGTGTAAGTGCTATGTATAAGTATATAATTGTATAAATATTTATAAATATATTTATATAATTACGGTTTCATTTCTACCTTGAGTCAAAGTTCTCTCTCCAGAGTGGTGACTGAGTAATACTTACACTTTGGTGTTTTTTATGGCTCTTGAGGCTCAACCAGCAGCTTTTGATTTATTGAGCAAAAGATGGTTTTTATGTTAATTCCTCAATTGTGTCTCTGAACTTGGGTAACATACTTGCTGTTTGAAGAATAGAGCTATGTACTGTTAAAGGTGCCCTGGAGGGTAAGACATTTGTTGGTAGTAGACAAGGTCAGAAATCTAAAAATTCAGGAAGGCACAGGTAAGAAAAGGAGGTATGCTCAGCTTGGTGCGCTGATGGCCCCCATTTGCATGCCCAAAAGAGTCACAGCTGAAGCCCAGATCAGTCAGATATGTCAACAGTTTACCCATGGGGCTCTGTTTCATTCTCTTTACCTTCTAGCTGCTCATGGTAAAACATATTCAGAGAAGCTGGTAGCGTGGCCATTAGTATGGGGATGTAGCTCTTTTCCATATGCTCAGCACTTGCAGAGTCATTTATGAGAAACCAAAGTGACTTTTTTAACTTAGGCTATAAAGTGATTGAAGAGATGGCATGCCGCATTCATCCAACTTAACATCTAACTGGGATGTTTACAAGAGGTGGTGGGTTTTATTTTGTTTTGTTTTGAGGCAGGAGTGTCATTATCTTAGGGTCGATACAGAGGTCCATGGGAGGAGTTATGGATTGTACATGGGAAGAATACATAAGGAGTATTGCCTTGCTCAAGAATTCAATCCACTGACAGAAGTCTGCTTTTTCCAGTTTGCCGTATTTCCTCTGCAGGTTCCTTTGCTCTTTAGGAGAGAGGTTTTATTGAATAGATTCAATGAGGTCAGTAGGTTAGTTAAAAACAGTCATTCCTTGTGGGTGTTGGAAACAGTTTGAAAGAGAGTGTTAAAAAAAAAAAAAAAAAAAGCTAGGGAGGAAAAGAACCAGAAAGATAGACTTCCAGAGTGATAAGAGAAAAATACAGGGAGATGGAATGAAAACTAGTGGAAAGGCAGGGCGCGGTGGCTCATACCTGTAATCCCAACACTTTGGGAGGCCTAGGCGGGCAGATCACCTGAGGTCAGCAGTTCAAGACCAGCCTGGTCAACATGGTGAAACACCATCTCTACTAAAATGCAAAAATTACCTGGGCGGGGTGGCGGACACCTGTGATCACAGATACTCGGGAGGCTGTGGCAGGAGAATGGCTTGAATGCAGGAGGC
This sequence comes from Callithrix jacchus, assembly GCF_049354715.1. Lineage (NCBI taxonomy): Eukaryota > Metazoa > Chordata > Mammalia > Primates > Cebidae > Callithrix > Callithrix jacchus. Next base: position 80,684,794 of record NC_133518.1, read on the forward strand.
AGAGGTTGCAGTGAGCCAAGATTGCGCTATTGCACTCCAGCCTGGGCAACAGAGGGAGACTCCATCTCAAATTTAAAAACAAACAAAACTAGTGGGGGAAAAAGTGAGAGGAATACTTTTATGGATTTGATACCGGAAGGAACCAGAGAAGAGACAGAACAACGCCAAATCAGAAAAGAATGGGAAGCTAACACTGAGTGACGGGCATGTGCTAGGTACTTGTATGTACACTTTCTTCCCATTGTATAAAGAAGAAAACAGGCGTAGAGAACTTACTCAGGACGCCGTAGCTAGTGAGTGGCAAATCGGAATTGGAACCCAGAGCCCATCCAGTTTTAACCTCCATGCTGTGCTCTCCTGCAGCGAGAGAATCAAGTCACTCAGATGATGATCTTCTCATTGTTTGGCTTTGTACATTATCATTTAGTTTTGTTCCTTTCAATATAGGAAAGTCGTTGGGTTAAAGTTGTGGGATTTGCACTGTGCCTATACATTTTTATTTATGCCATTGAGAGGCTAATGATTGCTTTTTAAAAACGGTGCACTGTTGAAGATGTGAAAGGAAAATCACTATGTGGCGTTATTTGCCAAGAATAAATGAAAAGGATAAAAAAACAATTTTATCTTCTTTTAACCATTTTCAAAAATGATGCCATTTTCTTTTTTTTTTTTTTTTTGAGATGGAGTCTCTATGGCCAGGCTGGAGTGCAGTGGTGCCATCTTGGCTCCCTGCAACCTCTGCCTCCGGGGTTCACGTGATTCTCCTGCCTCTCAGCCTCCTGAGTACTGGGACTGCACGAGCACGTTAGCACGTCCAGCTAATTTTTGAATTTTTAGTAGAGACAGGTCTCACCATGTTGGCCAGGACGTTCTTGAGCTCTTGACCTCATGATCCACCCGCCTCGGCCTCCCAAAGTGCTGAGATTACAAGTGTGAGCCACTGCGCCCAGCCTACAATTATCTTTTCTGTCCCATCAATACCAGATTATTGTAGACCTTCTGTGTGTATGTTTTAAATCTTGTATATAATTCTACTTCTTGACTACATAAGTCAACAGTTATCTATTGAGTTCTTAATTGAAGTTGGAAATATTTTGAAACCTAAGATCTAATTCCTGGCTGGGTGTGGTGTCTTATTCCTGTAATCCCAGGATTTTGGGAGTCTGAGGCAGGCAGATCACCTGAGGTCGTGAGTTTGAGATCAGCCTGGCCAACATGGTGAAATCCCGTCTTTACTAAAAATAACAAAAATTAGCCGGGCATGGTGGTACATGTCTGTGATCTCAGCTGCTCGGGAGACTGAGGCACAAGAATCGCTTGAACCCAGGAGGCAGAGGTTGCAGTGAGCTGAGATCACACCACTGCACTCCAGCCTGGGTGACAGACCCAGACGCCGTCTCAAAAAATAATAAAGATCTGACTCCTTCCTGTTTTATCCAGTTAGGGAGACACACTACACGTGAAGTGATTGGAGAGCATGTAAATGTTTACTTTTCTGGGATTGCACTATAATTAAAGTTTAGAAAAGGGAAGGAATAGAGCATGTTTTAGTGTGCAAAGTCTTAAGACTGAAAAGTAGCAAGCACTGTAGCTCAGATTTCTTTTTGACTCACCTACTTCTTCAGCTCTACCTTCTGTAACTTCTAGATTTACGGCATGAAGTTCTGTCAGTAAGGCATAGCCAGTACCCAAGTGGGAAAGAATTACTGATCTCCCAGAGTAAAGGATCCTAGCTAGCAGGGATCTCACTTACACACTCGGGAAAATACCAGAGGGAGCCACTAGCAACTGAGAAATGAAGGCGGGATTTCACTCCTCTCTACCCAGGCACAAGTGAAATGCAGCGCAGTATCCTACATGCAGAACGGGCACTAGAGGTGTCAGTGCGCTTGGGTAACAGCTCTGCTAATCATTACCTTCACACTCCTCTCTTCTTAATCTCGGGTTTCTTATCTGAAAAATGAGAGAATTGGACTAGATTAATAGTTCTCAGCCTTTTCTAGACACCAAATGAGATGATCTCTGAAGTCCTTTTCCACTCACTCTCTCCCCTTGATTGCATGTTACCCCTAGGCTGATTAGAATGTGCTGGTTAGTCAGTTGCTTTTCTTTTCCTCTGTGTTCAGGTCTCATTTGACCAATGCTCGTAATTTTACTGTGATGACGGAAGTCTCCCAAAAGGAGAGTATGATAGTCATAGGACTAGTAATAATCTTTTCAATAATTCCTTAGTTTTGAAAACTTAATGCTGTGTGCCTAATCAGTGTTAAGTATGTAACTAAAATGTAAGTGAGAACCAAATATGTCACTAGCTGGCATTAAATTTTATTTTTACTTGAATACTTACTTAAAGTACTTTACTGGCCTGTTGGGAAATTGATTTGCATAAGTTGTAAGATTCACACATTTTGGTAGAAACAACTTTTTCAAATACAATTGGGCTGACTTTAAAAAATGTTTCTTACCCTTAGAGTGTATCATTATCATGTCATTCTTACCCTGTCTCTACGTTTTTGACCATCATTTAACTGCTCAGTAAGTCATGGGGTGCAGGCTGATGAATTAGTCTTGTGTAGGACTAAAAAGTAATGAGCATAGGGAGAACCACTTTCCCTGGTGAACATGGCAGTTTCCCAGTAACACAAGCCTTGATGGCTAAGGCAGCTGTGTACTGTGGACACTCAACCTCCCTGGGGGGCCTCGCTTAGCATTTCACTCAGTCTTGCCATGAAACACGGTGTTGCACAGTACACCTCTTGGAATAGTGGCAAGAGTGTTCTTTAGAACTGCAGAATCCAGCAGGGAATACCACACCAATATATTGGTTTCTCCGGTTACGTAGAGATTTGGTATTTCAGTGGTCTCACCTATGTGTCCTGCTAGAGAGATGGTTTAGAATCAAAAATTTCTTGACGTCTTTAAAAATAGAGATGATGGTGGCCTTGTATTTTTCCTGTGAAGTGGATTTACATGGTGGTATTATTGGATGTGACGGCAAGACCTTTAATGAGAACATCTTCTAATCCTGCTTCCTGTGTTACTTTTCCATTTATTTTTAACATTCATTATCTTAAAATAGTTACGATTTTTAACGTAATTGGCTGTGTTTAAGAAATTCCATTTCAAAGTCTTAATATGTAACAATCTTCATTTTTTATAAAATCAAAGGAAATTTTTGAGGCAAACTGACTTTTATGGCTTATTTTCCCGGTAGCTAAGGAGACTTCTCTTGTTTCAAATAGAGCGTGGCTAGCTCTATGATGGCCCACCCTCTCTGTGGCCTGCCAGTTGCTGTTGTATGGCTTAAATCTCAGACAGTCTCATAAGCATTTTTGCCATAGGCCTTTCTTTGCCGGATTGATTTTAAAATAAAGTTGGGCAATCCATTTTTTTTTTTTTAGACGGAGTTTCGCTCTTGTTACCCAGGCCGGAGTGCAATGGCACGATCTCGGCTCACCGCGACCTCCGCCTCCTGGGTTCAGGCAATTCTCCTGCCTCAGCCTCCCGAGTAGGGGGGATTACAGGCACGCGCCACCGTGCCCAGCTAATTTTTTGTATTTTTAGTAGAGACGGGGTTTCACCATGTTGACCAGGATGGTCTCGATCTCTTGACCTTGTGATCCACCTGCCTCGGCCTCCCAAACTGCTGAGATTACAGGCATGAGCCACCGAACCCGGCCCTGGGCAATCCAATTTGATCTACTTTAATAAACATAATTTAGCATTTCTGTAATGAGAAAGTATTTTCAAAAGATAACCAGATTTACTTCTAGGATTAGAGATGGTGAATGCCAAGAACAATCACATCTGAATCTATAAATATAAGAAGTTTCATTGTACTTAATTCTTTGGTAGCAAACATCAAGTTTTATTGTGTAATTGTATTTCCTCTATAGAGATCACAGTACTCTGGGAATTTATATGCCTTTTAAAGGTCATTTGGGTTTTCAAATGGGAAGAATAGGTTAAGCTGGACTAAAGTAATATTTTATCTCAACAAAAGAACTTATTAATCTAACTGGGCTAGCGTGAGTTATCCATTGTTTAGACACGGTAAGTGGGAAACATTTTAACTCATTAGATAAATTCTGACCTGGAATTGAATTCTCCCTCTCTTCAAGTCTTTTCAATTTGCTTTTTTCATAGACTCAATATGGAAATCTTAACTGATAAGGGAGAGATTCTTGATCTGGACCCATTCCCTGCCATTCTGCTTTTTCCTGTCAAGGTAGCTGACTCAGTAGTGCATGTCAGTCACCAGGATCTATTTCAGGGTGATGACATTCGACTGACATTAGACCGTTTATACTCAGTTGGATACCTTGCTGTTTTCAACAGCATGATTTTACAGTATGCTTTTCTCAGAGCTTGGCATTCTTAATGGAAATATCAAATGATGTAGTTCCAAATCTAAATGAGTTTATGACACTGATCATACGCTTTTAACAATAACTTTTGGATAACATTTGCCCTGTAAGTGAAACCTTACATGGAGTGACTGTTGCCATCAGAAAATCCCCTTTGACCTGCTAATGAGAGTGAAAGTAGTATGTGACCTGTACTTTTCAGTTAATGAGTAGCAAGCTTCTCGTAGGGGCTGCTTATCTTACCCATTTGGAGTCTTGGGCCTTGTTACTTTCCTGGGTTTGTCCCTTCAGCCTGGAAAGGCGACTTAAAACACCAGGAAACAGGAAAGCTGTGAGATAACCCAGTCTTAGAGGTAGGGAAATGAGTTGATGCTGACATACACTTAGACTGAGGGGCTTCCGTCCAAGCTTTGGATGGATCCGTTAGACACAGTTTTCTTCACTCCTCTGATCATCTTTTTTTTCCAGAAAGGTTTTTTTTTGTTGTTGTTGTTGTAAACAACTTCTAAACATCGGGTGTCTTTTTTTTTTTAAGCCCTTTAAGAAAGTCCTTTGTCGAGTAGGTATTGACCGTCCCATGGAAACTCAGGAGTGTTGGGTAGGCTCTGCATGCTTCGTGTGAGTTCATTTGAACAATGCAGTTCGAATCACCTGGGAAGTCTAGTTCTGGCATGTCTTCACTGGTTGTGTTTTTAAACATTTTTCATGTCATTTTCCAAACCTCACTTTACATCTTACTCAGAGACGTTAATCGAGGAATGACATTTCTGAGGGGATAGGGATGAGGGTGGGTTGGGGACTTGAGTGAAGTCAGCTTGGGGTGATTTGCTTTCGGTGTTTTCTAAAGCGGTTCCTGACAGTGTTTAGAGATTCCCTGCGATGTTTGTGTGCTCAGCTTATTCTGGACAAAGTGGAGGGGAGGGTCGTTCTGAGATTTGCACTGGGAATGCAGGACAGGCTCCAAGTTTAATCTGCAATGTAACTTTGCTGTTGAATCCAAGAAGATGACAGAGTCAGTGCTCCTCTCCTGCTGCAGTGTTTCTGGCAAGTGCTCCCTGAAATGCACATCAAGTTCTGTTTTCGGGGCCTTTTCTCCCGTGGTGCTAGGAGATACCATTTATTATTAATGCAGCTCTTCTCAGTAGTGGGGAGAAGTCTTTGGGATCATTGAGCAAGGGGCAGCTGGACTATGAACTGAAGTTTTTTGTTCAAGACACATTAGAGCCCCTCCTGTATATCTAATAAGTCATCACTAAGGTGCTAGGGAAAGCCTTCAATTGGAGACATACAGGCGGCAGAAAATTCAACTTGTCAGAGGAGAAAAACATGCCGTTAGGTAAAGTGAGCTGTAACTGCTGACTAAGACTCAATGGAACTTCCACGTGCTCTAAACCAGGGAAATCTCAGATAACTGGGCGTGATCTGTCTATAGATATCCATAGTCTATAGGTAAATACCTTCCAAAAGGAGGATCTTCCTCTCAGCTGGCGATCCTCTGCTTCGGGCTGTACCAAATTGTGAATACTCTTGCTGTGTTGTACCCAGTTGCTTTATATTAATACTGCAACTTGAAATGGGGAGGGAGGGGGGACAGCTGGGGGGGGCGGGGAGTGGGGCGGTCGGTCTTTTGAAGACATCAGCTCACTGTGCTGAGAGGGACCAAGCTCAAGGAAACCTCTGACCTAGACATTGAACTGCTGCATTTTTTATAAAGACATGTAAATGTCCTGTTGTAATATTTGATCTTGGAAATAAAAACAAAAACTTTTCAGTATTACTTTTCTGTGCTGTTGTTTTTACAAGATAAGACTCTCTGGATATGACTTTCAGTAAAGCAATTTAGATTTCAAAAGCTTGCTGTCCGACTGTCATGTGTGACATTTGCCAGGCTTTTTTCTGCCCTTCACAGCATGTGGAATGTTTATGGTAAGCACTGTCAATGTTGGCTGCGTTGTTACCGAGACACTGGGAAGCTGCTAGCCCTATTAGGCAAGTGCAAGTTCTGTATTTGACATACGTGGGCAATTCAAGTGTCTAGTCTTTCAGACCAGTGGTGATTACTGATAGTTCATTGAGGACTTAAAAAGTGAAGGAAATCAGTAAATTAATGGGCAAAAAGACGAGATAAAATTACATGGTATAATAGATAGAAATTGGTATCATTGCTGGATGCGGTGGCTCACGCCTGTACTCCCAGCACTTTGGGAGGCCGAGGCGGGCGGATCACAAGGTCAAGAGATCGAGACCATCCTGGTCAACTTGGTGAAACCCCGTCTCTACTAAAAATACAAAAATTATCTGGGTGTTGGCTGGGCTCAATGGCTCACGCCTGTAATCGCAGCACTTTGGGAGGGTGAGGCAGGTTGATCACAAGGTCAGGAGTTTGAGGCCAGTCTGGCCAACATGGTGAAACCCTGTCTCTACTAAAAATACAAAAATTAGCCAGGCGTGGTGGCGGCCACCTGTAATCTCAGCTACAGAGGCTGAGGCAGGATCACTTGAGCCCAGGAGGCAGAGGTTGCAGTGAGCTGAGTGAGATTGTACCACTCTAGCCTGGGTGACAAGAACGAAAGTGTCTCAAAAAAAAATCAGCTGGGTGTGGCAGTGGTGCCCGTAATTCCAGCTACTTGGGAGGCTGAGGCAGGCTGAATTGCTTGAACCCGGGGAGGTGGAGCTTGCGGGAAGCTGCAATCACGTCCAGCCTGGGTGACCAAGTGAGACCACCTCACCTCAAAAAAAAAAAAAAAAACTGGCCAGGCGTGGTGGCTCACACCTGTAATCCCAGCACTTTGGGAGGTCAAGAGATCGAGACCATCCTGGTCAACATGGTGAAACCCTGTCTCTACTAAAAATACAAAAAATTAGCTGGGCATGGTGGCGCGTGCCTGTAATCCCAGCTACTCAGGAGGCTGAGGCAGGAGAATTGCCTGAACCCAGGAGGCAGAGGTTGCGGTGAGCCGAGCCGAGATCGCGCCATTGCACTCCAGCCTGGGAAACAAGAGCCAAACTCCGTCTCAAAAAAACAAAACAAAACTGGCATTGCTGCTTAGTTCAGCTGTACAGTGACGGCTGTGTGCTCCTCCTCTTCTTTTTTTCTTTTTGAGATTGTTAGTCTCACTTTGTCACCAGGCTGAAATGCAGTGGCGCCATCTCAGCTCACTGCAAGCTCCCCTTCCAGGGTTCAAGTGATTCTCCTGCCTCAGCCTCCTGAGTAGCTGGGACTACAGGCCCACACCACCACACTCAGCTGACTTTTGTATTTTTCACAGAGCTGGGTTTCACCATGTTGGCCAGGCTGGTCTGGAACTCCTGACCTCAAGTGATGCACCCGCCTCTGCCTGCCAAAGGGCTGGGATTACAGGCGAGAGCCATGACTGCAGCCTGCACCTCGGCTGGGTCTCTGTATGGTGCTGATCCCCAGGACTTGACTCTGGGTCCTCTTTAACCCTCCCTCTGTGATATTCTCACAACACCAACCCTTGTGTATAATGCTGCCAATTTCTCAAATCTCTGACTCCAGTCCATCCTCCTCCAAGCTTCAGACTCACACGTCCAGCTCCTTAATACTACACCTACAGTTGGAGGTATCACATTTAATCTGAAACTCCTCCCCACTCAGACCCACAAACCTGCCAGAAACTTAAGTCATTTTCTTTCATTCCCCCACATCCAATCCAACGGCAAGTCCTTTAACTTCTACCTCCAAAATGTGCATAATATAACCCTACTTTCCAATCCACTGCCATTAATCAAGCCCAAGTGTACCGAGACCAGCTCGGCCGTAGAGACCCCACCCAGGCGGCGCAGAGGGCATTGAGAAGCAGACACTCAGGTAGAACAGCCAAGTGGGACTATCCGGGGCCCACAGCCTTCCGAGCCGAGAGCCTCGGGCTGAGGGCCTCGAGCAGACGCTGACCCACCTAGTTACTGTCTCTGAACAGGTGATGCGTATTCACAAACAGGTGTTCTGCGTTTTCTCATAGAACCAAGATAAACTAGGTGGGCAGCTGGCGCCGGCTTACCACTGATCACAGACAAACGAAAAAGCATTCTCCACGAGGGAGGCACGGGGCCAGGGTCCACACCCCGTGTTTGAAGGATAGTTTTAACCAGTGCATGATGTTTGTATCCTGTCTTGCCCTTTAGAATGTCCCTAACAGTTTTCCATGCGGAGCTTGGCTGGCTAGGTTTTCCTTGCCATCCTTCTTCCTAGCAAACAATACGTTGTATCATCTACTCAGCATTTCTCAGCAATCATACACTTAGCATTTCTCAACACAAGTGACCTGCTTTTCACCTTGATCACTGCAACAGTCTCTGCTCTTACTCTCTTCTCATTCCCCTCAGAACGTCCAGGCTCCTTACTTCATGCCACCCCGTTTGCTCACTGCCTGCCAGCTAACTGGCCTTCTCTCAAAGCTCAGCAGCCTCGGCAGCTCTTCCACGTAAGTTCTCCTCCTGGTCTCAGCATGGATCGCTTTCTTTCATCCTTCAGGTCTCAGCCTAAAAGTAAACTCTGCAACATTCTACTTAAAGTAGAATTCTCAGGGCGGGGCACGGTGGCTCCCACCTGTAATCCCAGCACTTTGGGAAGCTGAAGTGGGCAGATCACTTGAGCTCAGGAGTTTGAGACCAGGCTGGCCAACATGGTGAAAATCCGTCTCTACTTAAAAACACAAAAATTAGCTGGGCATGGTGGTGGCACCTGTAATCCCAGCTACTCAGAAGGCTGAGGCAGGAGAATCGCAGAACCTGGGAGGCGGAGTTCACCATGAGCCGAGATTGTGCCACTGCACTCTACACCCCAGCCTGGATGACAAAGGAGACACGGCAGAGTGACGTGTCAAGGGAGCCACGAGCGAGAATGTTCAGGAGGGTCCCGTGGCCAACGGTGTCTCATGCTGACTAGGAGTCAGGTAAAGAGGACAGTGAAGTGTTCCTCACTGGAGACCGAGCGCCGTTTCAGTGCATGCTGGAGGCAGAAACCTCGTTTCCGATATGTGTATACTAATGAGAAAACCCTCACTTCCCCTTCAGTGGTCTGCTATAAACGGCGGCTCTTTCAACTTATCTTCCCTTTTTTCCTCCTTCCAATTAAGGGAATGTGCTCTCTCGTCAGCTTTCGGTGAGTTTGGAGCTGCCGCTGTCATCTGGGTGACACTAGGGACGGGCCCGGCCGTCCAGCTGTATCTTCTTTCTCTTCTGCCAGTGAATTCTGCTTCAGCAGCTTCCTCCAGTCCTTGCTCAGATCCCACGACCTACCCTAGAATGGAACATCTGTCTTGCCTGTTCTCCCAGGCTTTTTTTTTTTATTTAGGACAAAGTTTCCCTTTGTTGCGCAGGCTGGAGTACAGTGGCACAGGCTTGGCTCACTGCAACCTCTGCTTCCCGAGTTCAAGCAGTTCTCTTTTAAGAAGGGAGACTCCTTCTTAAAAAAAAAAAAAAAAAAGGAAAAGAAAAGAAAAAGAAATTTTTTTTTATGATTTGTTGTAAAAAAAAAAAAAATTTTTTTTTTAACCACCTGTCTTTTTTTTCTTTTGAGATGGAGTCTCACTCTGTTGCCCAGGCTGGAGTGCAGTGGTGTGATCTCGGCTCACTGCAGCCTCCACCTCCTGGGTTCAAGCGATTCTTCTGCCTCAGCCTCCTGAGCAGCTGGGACTACAGGCGTGCACCATCACGCCAGACTAATTTTTGTATTTTTAGTAGAGACGGGGTTTCACCATGTCCGCCAGGTTGATCTCGATCTCCCGACCTTGTGATCCAGCTGCCTCGGCCTCCCAAAGTGCTGGAATTACTGGCGTGAGCCACCACACTGGACCTGAAATTCTTACACAGAAAGCAGCTCGTAGACAGTTTAGAAGAATTAAACTGTGCTCGTTTTGGCAACACATATACTAAAACGGGCGACACAGAGAAGTGCAGCCTCGCCCCTGCAAAGGTTGACACGAAAAGTAGTGAAGGGTTCCGATCTTATTTCAAAAAGCTAAACTGTGGTAGCCAATTATAATGACCCTTCTCATATGTGTGCATCAGGGGCTTTCTCAGGAATTGTTTTCCTCATTGGAAGTAAAAATCTCTGTGCAGAGACTGTGTGTGTCACCTCAGGCAGTGCATGAATTCATTCATTCATCCAGGGATTCAGTGATTCTTGAGCTCCTTCCTGCCATGTTCCCAGCTCTGTGAGGCTCGGAGTGAACAGAGCGGGGTAAGATACAGCCCCTGGCTGCAAGGGTCTCACAGCTGTGGGGCAGGAAGTGAATCACACTGCAGTGGACAGTGGGCAAAGAGTTCTTAAACAGACACAAAGAGCATTGACCATAAAAAAAGACTGACAGAGCTTAATCAAAATCAGTCATTTCTCAGCTGGGTGCGGTAGCTCACGTCTGTAATCCCAGCACTTTGGGAAGCCGAGGTGGGCAGGGTCAGGAGTTTGGGAGTAGCCTGGCCAACGTGGTGAAACCCCGTCTCTACTAAAAATACACAAATTAGCTGCGCGTGGTAGCACTACCTGTAGTCTCAGCTAGCAGGAGGCTGAGGCGGAAGAATGGCTTGAGCCCGGGAGATGGAGGCTGCAGTGAGCCGAGATCACACCACTGCACTCCAGCCTGGGCAGCAGAGAGAGACTCTGTCTCAAAAAAAGAATAAGAGAAAAGAGGCTGGGCGCGGTGGCTCAAGCCTGTAATCCCAGCACTTTGGGAGGCCGAGGCGGGTGGATCACGAGGTCAACAGATCGAGACCATCCTGGTCAACATGGTGAAACCCCATCTCTACTAAAAATTACAAAAAAATTAGCTGGGCATGGTGGCACGTGCCTGTAATCCCAGCTACTCGGGAGGCTGAGGCAGGAGAATTGCCTGAACCCAGGAGGCGGAGGTTGCGGTGAGCCGAGCTGAGATCATGCCATTGCACTCCAGCCTGGGTAACAAGAGCGAAACTCCGTCTCAAAAAAAAAAGAGAAAAGAAAAGGTGCTTACTCATCATGAAGATGCAAATTCAAACACAAGGACACGACAGGAAACGCCCACCACAACGCCCACAATTGAAAACGTGTATGAGAATGCAGAAACCGGACCTGTTACACACGCCTGTGGGCATGTAAATTAGTAGGAGTACGTTGGGAATCCGTTTGGCAGTATCTGCCAATCGTCAATATTCACCTGCCCTATGATGGTAGTCCTACTCCTAGGTACGTCCCTGGAAAAATCAGTGCGTAATTCCTTTGGAGGACAGGTAGAAGAATCTTCAGAGAGGCATTACTTATAACAGGCGAAAGTTGAAAATATAAACGTCCACTAAGAGTAGAAAATGTTGGTCGGGCGCAGTGACTCATGCCTGTAATCTCAGCACTTTGGGAGGCCAAGGTGGGCAGATCATGAGGTCAGGAGTTCAAGACCAGCCTGACCAACATGGTGAAACCCCACCTCTACTAAAAATACAAAATTAGCCAGGCATGGTGGTGTGGACATGTAATCTCAGCTACTTGGGAGGCTGGGGTGGGAGAATTGCTTGAACCCAGGAGGTGGAGGCTGCAGTGAGCCGAGATCATGCCATTGCACTCCAGCCTGGGCAAAAAAGAGCAAAACTGCATCTCAAAAAAAAAAGCAGAAAAATTGTAATATTTAATGCAATAATAGCAGTAAAAAAAGAATAAATTACATTATGGATGAATCTTGTATATAGAATATTGAGTGAAGAGAGCCACATAGGAAAACGAGACTGGACCAGTCACGGTGGCTCATGCCTGTAATCCCAGCACCTTGGGAGGCAGAGGCAGGAGGATCACTGAGCCCAGGAGTTCGAGACCAGCCTGGGCCTCATGGCGAGACCCCATCTCCACAAGAAATAAAACAATTAGCTGGGCTGGTGGGGCTTGCCTGTGGCCCCAGCTACTCGGAAGGCTGAAGTGGGAGGATCGCTTGAGCCTGAGCGGGTGAGGCTGCAGTGAGCCACGATTGTGCCACTGCACTCCTGCCGGAATGACACGGCAAACCCTGTATAAAAAAACAAGGGCGGGGGACTGTAAGGTTCCATTTATGTGAAATTCAAGAACAACTAAAAACAATCAATGATTGTAAGAGCCAAAATGAAAGTTAACACAGGGGACAAGGGATAAGGATGTCGTGTATCTGGATTTGTGTGGTGGTTCACCTAGGTATACATGTGAAAAGCCATCAGATTTTATCATTAAGGTTTGTGCTCCTTACCGTATACATGCCGAGTAATATCTAGATGTTTAAAATGCAATGGGAGCATAGAGAAGGAAGCACCTAACTCGGAGTAAAGAAATCTGGGCTGACTTCACTGGGAATGTTTGAACTGAATCTTGAATTCAGGAGCTTGTCCATAGAGGGCCACGGATCTCCCATGCAGAGAGAACCACAGAATCTTCAGCAATCTGGTGAGAGTTTGGTGTAAGATGATAGTGGCCTGGGGCTTGAACAAAAGTTAGGAGGCTGAGCGTGGTGGCTCATGCCTGTAATCTCAGCACTTCTGGGAAGCTGAGGCGGGCGGATCACAAGGTTAGGAATTTGAGATCAGCCTGACCAACATGACAAAACCTAGTCTCTACTAAAAATATAAACCTTAGCCAGGCGTGGCGGTGGGCGCCTGTAAATCCCAGCTACTCGGGAGGCTGAGGTGGGAGGATTGCTTGAGTCTGGGAGGCGGAGGTTTCAGTGAGCCGAGATCACACCACTGCGCTCCAGCCTGGGTGAGAGTGAGACCCTGTCTCAAAGAAAAAAGTGTAGTACAGGAAGGATGCCACACAGGGAGTCAGCCGAGGTCCAGGTTAGGGGAAAGGAAATGCGGTGGCTGCCTGCTCAGTGCTGTTCTGCCAAAGAGCCCAGATTCTGAGCGGTGGCACATGAGGTCCCGAACAGCTGGGGTGTGGAAAGCGCCGCTGCCTGGGGGCAGCGGAGGGTGAGGTGTTTCTCACGGGGGCAGCCAGTGACTCACCAGGACGGTGGTGCTCATGAGGCCACGCCTCCTGCTTCCTGCCTTGGAATCACATGAAAATGAGCCGAGGGTGGGTCAGCAGGCCCGGGCTGTCCGGGGAGAGGATGCGCCGTCAGTGCAGGCCTGTGGGCTGGGGCGTGGGGCGCACACGCGCGCCTTGGTGGCCTTACATACACACAGAGCCCCCGGGCCCTCCTGTCCAGAGTCCTGAAAGGACGACCTTCAGCTCCAGCCCTGCCTCACTCTGCCACCCAGGCTGGAGCCGGGCCCTGGGGCTGCAGCAGTGGACACCACTCTGAAGAGGCAGCCTTTCTCCGGGGTCTCCCGCATTCTGATTCTTGACTGCAGATGCAGGTAAGCAGAGATGAAGGCGCGAGGTGGCGGCCGGGGAACAGCATGGCCTCCTGGATGAGACACAGGCTCCGCAGCTGGGCGTCTGTGCGGCTTCGGGCAGGTCTCGGTACCTTCTCCTTGCCTCAGTCTGTCACCGTCTGGCCTTTGCACGCACCTAGGACGCTTTTCCCGCCTAATGCCTCATTGCCCAGCAAGGATGAGCACGGGCAGCACCTCCTCCCGCAGCCTGCGTTCTGCTTCTGCCCCCTGGGATTAGGTTCCCGCATGCGCTCCGTGACACCTTCGCTGGAGCCTCTGCCTGGTGCTGGTACCAGCGGCGAATCCAACGAGCCTGCAGCAAACTCAATCCTTGCCCTTCTTGGGGGAAAGATTCTGCTGAGGGGCAGAAGGAGGTTTACGGCACAGCCGGAGACCGAGGCAAGTTTTAGAGCAGAAAGAAACGTTTACTAAAAAGTTTTAGAGTTGGAAGTAGGGCTCGGTAGCTCACGCCTGTCATCCCAGCACTTTCAGAGGCGAGGCGGGCGGATCACGACGTCAAGAGTTCGAGACCATCCTGGCCGGACGTGGTGAAACCCCGTCTCTACTAAATATGCAAAAATTAGCCGGGCCTGGTGGCGCGCGCCTGTAATCCCAGCTACTCGGGAGCCTGCGGCAGGAGAATCGCTTGAACCCGGGAGGCGGAGGTCGCAGTGAGCTGAGATGGTGCCACTGCACTCCAGCCGGGGCAACGAGGCGAGACTCCGCCTCAAAAAAAGTTTTAGAGCAGGAATGAAAGGAAGTAAAGTAGTGAAGTGCACTTGACTTGAGAGAGGCCTGGACTTCGGGTTTCACGCACCGGCAGGGTTCCGGGGTCTGCGTCCCTCGAGCAGGCTGTCCGCACGCACAGCGTCTGCCAGCACTTGGGAGGGGCCGCATGCGCAGTGTGTTTACTGAGGTTGTGCGCATGCTCACTTGGGGCGTTTTTCCCTCATCAGTGGAGCGTCTCTAGAGGAAGGTCACATGTCAGGTAAACGCTGCCATTTTGCTTCTCAGTGCACCTGCCTGAGCCCACTCGCCCAGCTCCTGAGCTCTTACCAGGAAGCTGCTGGTCACCAGGTTAAGGGAATTTCTACCTATTGGGAGACTGTCTCTCCCTGGCACTGGCTGTGACCAATTACTATTTTAGAAAGACAGTGAGTGTGGCTACCGCCTGACCATCACCTGATGGTCATCTGATTTTACTGCGGGGCGGGGCCGTCTCCGGCCCTGCTCATGTCTGCTGTACCACTTACCACACTTCATTAATTGCTTTTCAGTTAGCCGGACCAACATGGCGAAACCCCATCACTACTGAAAATACCGAAAATTAGCTGGGTGTGGCGGCGCATGCCTGTAATCTCAGCTACTCAGGAGGCTGAGGCAGGAGAATCACTTGAACTCGGGAGGCAGAGGCTACAGTGAGCCGAGACCACGCCATTGCACTCCAGCCTGGGCAACAAGAGCGAAACTTCATCTCAAAACATGAATCTGCTTTTTGCTTTGCCAGTGTCCCCACTAGGCTTTAAGCTCCTCTAGAAAAGGGGTTGCATCTTTTTCATCACTGTATCCCTAGCCCCCAGCAAGTGCCTGTCGGGTAACGATCACTTAATGAATATCTGACTGAAAAAGAATGAAAGAAAAGGCTTGCTAGGTGGCCAGGGAGATAAACAGATGTAGAGAATGTGCAGTCTCTTCCTCCGTGTAATTTAACCCATCACTTTTTTTTTTTGACTCACTGTCACCGAGGCTGCAGTGCAGTGGTGTGATCTTGGCTCACTGCAACCTCCACCTCCAGGTTCAAGGGATTCTCCTGCCTCAGACTCCCAAGTAGCTGGGATTACAGGCACCTGCCACCACACCTGGCTAATTTTTGTATTTTTAGGAGAGATGGGGTTTCACCATGTTGGCCAGGCTGGTCTCGAACTCCTGACCCCAAGTGATCCACCCACCTCAGCCTCTTAAAGTGCTGGGATTGCAGGTGTGAGCCGCCATGTCCAACCAATTAGCCAATCATTCTGTTGTTGCCCTGACATCTAGCAGATGATTTGTTCACCTAGGCAGGATCTTAGCACAGAGCAAGGGACTCCCCAACATCCTGGTTTTAAGGTTTTACCTTCTGATCTTGTTTGTCTCTTCAGATACCGAGTTAGCTAACCTTTTTGCTAACCTCCTGGTTCACATTTTTGGAAGCGTTTCTCTGAATGTTATAATTTCTGGGGGAATAAAGTCAAAAACAGGAGGCAAAATTCAAAGGAAGCCACAGCACAGCAAGTGCTTTTAGTGTTCTATTGGCGGGCCGCCAGGCTCCTCTGAATTCCACTCATCCTTGCTGTTAATCCCTTTTTTTTTTTGAGACGGAGTTTCTCTCTTGTTACCCAGGCTGGAGTGCAATGGCATGATCTCGGGTCACCGCAACCTCCGCCTGCTGTGTTCAGGCAATTCTCCTGCCTCAGCCTCCCGAGTAGCTGGGATTACAGGCACGCACCACCATGCCCAGCTAATTTTTTGTATTTTTAGTAGAGACGGGGTTTTGCCATGTTGACCAGGATGGTCTCGATCTCTTGACATCGTGATCCACCTGCCTCGGCCTCCCACAGTGCTGGGATTCCAGGCGTGAGCCACCGCGCCCGGCCTGTTCCCCTTTAAGACTTTTCTGATAGGAAAATTTACTGTAAAAGAGATTGTCAGGGAGGCAGGGCACAGTGGCTCACACCTGTAATCTCAGCACTTTCGGAGGCCTGGGTGGGTGGATCACAAGATCAGGAGATCAAGAACATCTTGGCCAACATGGTGAAATCCCATCTCTGCTAAAAACGCAAAAAATTAGCCAGGCATGGTGGTTCGTGCCTATAGTCCCAGCTACTTGGGAGGCTGAGACAGGAGAATCACTTGAACCCAGGAGGTGGAGACTGCAGTGAGCCGAGATCGTGCCATTGCACTCCAGCCTGGGAAACAGAGCAAGACTCCGTCTCAAAAAAAAGAAGAGATTGTCAGGGGCTTGATGCTGGTGAAGTGTGTAGCCAGTCCTTTCTCAGAGGTTCGAAGGCACTAAATGCATTCCTGCACTAGGGTGCCTCCTGGTCCCATGATCTAGAGCACACACTTGAAAGGCCAAGCACACCCATCTTTCCTTGGGTCCCTGTCATTTGGGGGGAGTGGGTTAAAGCTGTGACTTGCTAACACCCTGGGTGGTTAATTTGCCTCAACGCAGAATTACACACGAAAAGCCCTGCACTGCACTGTGGGACCATCTCGGAGGGAGGATTCTGGGACATGTGCTGGCATCGCAGCAGGTGGGCAGGCTATGAGGAGGGCTGTTCCCCACAGGTGCGCTGCTCCCAGGAGGACAGGAGTCCAGGGGTCTGCCAGCCAGAGGGCTGACAGGGGAAGAAACACACCATCCCCCTGATTCCTGACCCTACCCTGCCCTTGGGCACCTGGGGTAAGGGCCACTGTTCTTTCATATCCTATCCCTACCCTCCCAGTGCACCACTCCCCTCTGCTGAGACCTGAACTCCCTTTCATCTGGGACAAGTTCTCTCATTCATTGTGAGAGCCATGGCTTAGAGGGCTAACGCCCAATGCACACGACGTGCAGTCAAGACAGCTCGCCATAACGAAACAGAACAGCAGCAGGAAGTTCCCTGTGGGGAGGGGCAGAGATGAGCATGGGGTGAGATTACAGGAAGCAAAGGTCACAGCGCTATGGGGCTGGGGTGAGGGAGAGGGGGCCAAGGCATATCCTCGAACTAAACAGCCTGCTCAGTGTTTTGTCCACCACCACTTGCTTTACCGTACGCTATAGTCTGGCCAGGCACAGTGGCTCACGCCTGTAACTGCAGCACTTTGGGAGGCCAAGGCAGGCAGATCACTTGAGACCAGGAGTTCAAGACCAGCCTGGCCAACATGGTGAAAATGAATCTCCACTAGAAATGCAAAAATTGGGTGCCCAGCCCAACTTTTGTATCTCTAGTCAAGAGCAGCCTGACCAAGATGGAGAAACCCCATCTCTACTAAAAATACAAAACTTAGCTGGGCGTGGTGGCACGTGCCGGTAATCCCAGCACTTTGGGAGGTCGAGGTGGGGGGATCACAAGGTCAGTATGATGGGATATAAACTATGCATGTGAAAGCAGGGTTAGCAGAAAGTGAAACAATTAAATCTTAATCACTGGGGAAGATTTATAAGGAGCAGAGGTTTTTTTCTTACTGTTGTTTTGGGTTTTTTTGAGACAGAGTCTTACTCTGTCGCCCAGGATGGAGTGCATTGGCATGATCTCAGCTCACTGCAACCTCTGCTTTCCGTGTTCAAGTGATTCTCCTACCTCAGCCTCCTGAGTAGCTGGGATTACAGGCACGCGCCACCATGCCCAGCTAATTTTTGTATTTTTAGTAGAGACGGGGTTTCACCATGTTGACCAGGCTGGTCTCAAACTACTGACCTCGTGATCCACCTGCTTTGACCTCCCAAGTGCTGGGATTACAGGCATGAGCCACTCTGCCCAGTGCCCAGCAAGGAGTAGAGTTTTTAAGCAAGTTCCTTGGCTCTCACTGGTTGAACCCTGGGAGGTGATGGTTTCTGTTGCCCCCAGCCATCACATGCTGCTGGCTGAGCAGCAGAGCTGCCATGACTCTGTCTCTCTGTTCCAGGATGCTGTCCTCTCTCTGCACGCTGGCTTGCTCACGGACTTGCTCCCGGATCCTAGGGCTGAGCCTTGGGACTGCAGCCCTGTTCGCTGCTGGGGCCAACATGGCACTCCTCTTTCCTAACTGGGATGTGACCTACCTGTTGAGGGGCCTCGTTGGCAGGCATGCCATGCTGGGAACTGGGCTCTGGGGAGGAGGCCTCATGGTAAGTGCCTGGGGTTCCTTGAATGTGAACTCCCAGAGTTCCCTGGGGGTGGAGCAGGAAGGTGGCACAGGAAGTGTTTTGAAAGTTTATTCTAACAAGTTGCTCTTGGGTCTGTAGAGGCTCTAAGAGACAGGACCAGGAAGGTCGGAGGGGAGGGTCAACATCCACGGGGTTAGATCAGGCTAGTCATCGAAACTTGGGTCCCCGGAGTTCATGTGAGGTGCCCAGCCACTCTATTTCAACAGCTGTGGGCAGCAGCCGGAAACCGTTGGAAAGGAAATTTCCCAATGTCAACACTGTCCTCTCTCCTCCAGGTACTCACTGCAGCTTTCCTCATCTCCTTGACGGGCTGGAGATCCGGCTGCTTCAGGAAGAGTGGGCTCTGTCCAAGTGTAAGCACCAGATTCCACTTCCTAGCACCTGGAATGTCTCCACTTCTCCTACTCGAGAGGCAGAGTGGTAAAGAGGCGATTCTGGTCTTGGGGCTTGAAGGGAGGTCCTGGCTGTGACCCTCAATCACGCTAATGTCTTGGGCAAGTTGCTTAATCTTTTCAGTTTCAGTTTCATCTGTAGACTGGGAGCTGAAGTCAAGGGAGCAGTGCTCAGTGAACCAGACGCCTGCAGCCGTGAGGAACTGTTATGTTCTTAGCCTCCTGGACAACGGGGACATGAGTTATGACACTGATCATGTGTCATTGACGGACATTTTCCTGGTTATTTTAACTAAGATTTTCTTAGAAAAGTTTTCCAGAGATTATGTAATCACTAGGTTCTAATCTAACCCCACCATTTTACAGATAATGAAACTGAGGCCAGAATAAATTTATACTTTGTGAATTACAGCGGCAACTGTATAAACTTGAAAGAGCTCAGTATATGTGTGTGACACACACACGTTCAGTCTCAGACATGAACCTGTGGCCTTACGGTAACTCCACAGCCTGCTCTGATGTCTGCAGCCCACATGTTGGGAAGCCCACTGACTCAGATAGGCTGCGCATGGTGGCTCACGCCTGTAATCCCACCACTTGGAGAGGCTGAGGTGGGTGGATTACCTGAGGTCAGAAGTTTGAGACCAGCCTGCCCAACATGGTGAAACCCATTTCTACTAAAAATACAAAAATTAGCTGGGTGTGGTGGTGTGCACCTGTAATCCCAGCTACCTGGGAGGCTGAGGCAGGAGAATCACTTGAACTCAGGAGGCGGAAGTTGCATTGAGCCAAGATTACGCCATTGCACTCCAGCCTGGGTGACAGAGACTCAGTCTCAAAAAAATAAAATAAAAAAGATAAACAATTTCATTGGATGTCTGTTCTCAGTCCCCTCTGGCTTTCCTTGAGGCAAGCAGTTCTCACACTTGAATGTGTGTCAGAATCGCCTGGAGGGCTTCCTAGAGCAGGATTGCTGGGCTCCCTCCCCAGACTTTCTGGTTCAGGAGTGGGTGGAGCAGGAGGCTTTGCATGTTTAAGAAGTTCTCCGGTGATGGGACAGCTGGGCCAGGGACCCCATTTTGGTGACCACTGCCCTCAGCTTACTAGTGCATCTTGAACCTTTCAACTCAGAGTCCAAACGTACTACGCACCTTTCTCTGATACCCCCAGCTCCAAACCAGCTTGACGTCAGTGGGAAAATGACTCCATGACTCTGCAGAAAAATTTGAGATGTTATTCAGATTTTTAAAATATACATTTTTGGAGGAGGGAGAAAAAAAGGTAGAACCCTAAGAAAGAAGCCACTATGTAAGCAGGCTAGAAACCTGCCAAGGAAGGAAAAATGGGTACTTTCGGGAGGGCGGCAAGAGCTCAGACTGATCACCAAGGGAGCTCTTGGTGGAGGGGCGCAGTGACAGGAGTGGAGTCATTTCAGAGTTTCGCTGCAGCTTCTGTCCCTTTCTCTCCCTTCTTCCCTCCCTTCTTTCCTCCTCCTTTCCTTCCTTCCTTCCCTCCGTCCCTTCCTTTTATACTTGATTTGAAAAAGAGAAGAATCAGAGCTGGGAGTCTGGAACTTTTGAAAATGCGGCTTTTCCTTACAAGAGTCAGAGGTGGGCCTGTGATAATGAATCAGCCTCTTTAATTCAGAGGCCAATGGCTGCGATCTGCACTAGGTTTGTGAGCAGCTCTTCCCAACTCGCTGGGCTAGAGCCAAGTGCCTGAGTTTCCCCTTCTCGGTCCCTTCTCTTCCAGCCCTTCCTGGCTCTACCTAGAAGCCCCTCATTGGCCTCCCCACCTTGGGTTATGCTTGAAAGCGGGTGCCATGGATAGAAATCCTCCTCCCCCTCCCCCCCCACAACAGGACGGAATTTAGAGCTGTGCAGATCACCCCGCAGGCTCCCCAGCGGCGACCCGTCCGTCTCAGCTTGCCGTCTCATCCTCCCTCCCAGGTGCTCGCTGGTCTGCTGTCAAGTGGCCTGGCTCTACTTGGAGCCCTGATTTGCTTTGTCACTTCCGGCGTTGCTCTGAAGGACGGTCCTTTTTGCATGTTTGACGTCTCATCCTTCAATCAGACACAAGCTTGGAAATATGGTTACCCATTCAAAGACCTGCATAGCAGGTAAATGGACAGAGGCTTGGATTTGCAGTCCAGAGCGAGAGGGAGAAAGGCAAAAAGATACACAGGTGAACTACAAGCTCCTTTGGGTCACACATTCTAGCATCTTGCTTCTCTGATGCTCAGAAAATTGCAAACGCAGCAGTAACGGTCACCCTCAGAGGCCCAGTCCTCCCACCCCGTCGGGGGAGGCCCAGTCCTCCGACCCGGTCAGGGGAGGCCCCACTTTGCTACTGGGGTTGCCTGTTTGGCTTCCTTGTCACCCAATCCGTGGTCTCCTTATTTTTTGGGATAGGAATTATCTGTATGACCGTTCGCTCTGGAACTCCGTCTGCCTGGAACCCTCGAAAGCTGTTGTCTGGCATGTGGCCTTCTTCTCCGCCCTTCTGTGCGTCAGCCTGCTGCAGCTTCTTCTGGTGGCCGTTCACGTCATCAACAGCTTCCTGGGCCTTTTCTGCAGCCTCTGCGAGAAGTGACAGGCAGTATCTTCACTTTCCAGCATGGGTGTTTTCATCACCGGCCGCCTTGAGTCCTTTCTACAAGGAGTGGTTATAAACCAACCTCCCCTTGAGGCATCCCTGGAATAACGATAACAGAATTCACTGCATTTGGTGGAATAATAAAATGCATTTTAAATCACGTTGTAAACTTGCAGGTGACGCATGCATAGGATAAATAATTAAGCCATTATAGATGTGTAAGAATTTATAGTCCGTAAAATGTCCTACAGCCGTGGTCTCATTTCCGCTTCTTGACAATCTCATAGACTTGGCGGTTTGTTACACGTGGAGAAGCGGAGGCTGGCAGAAGATAACAGGTTTCTACACAGAAGCACACAGTGAAGTTAAGAGGAAGTCAGCAGCCAGACCCCAGCTCCCTTTTTGTTGTTTTTGTTGCGACAGGGTCTCACTCTGTCCCTCTGGCTGGAGTACAGTGGCACAATCATAGCTTACCGTAACCTAGAACTCATGTGCTCAAGTGATCCTCTCGCCTCAGCCTCCGAGTAGCTGGGACTACAGGCACACACCACGACACCTGGCTGATTTTTGTAGAAATGGGGTCTCGCTACATTGCCCAGTCTGGTTTTGAACTGCTGACATCAGGTGATTCTCCGGCCTTGGTCTCCCCAAATGCTGGATTACAGGCACGAGTCACTGTGCCTGGCCCAGCCTCCATCTTCTAAATTCACGTTCCCCTGTTATTACGGACTGAATAGTGTTTCTTCCAAACCGTTGGTTTGAGCGATAACCCCCACTGTGACTGTCTTTGGCCATAGCACCTTTTTTTTCAGACTGTCTCACTCCATTGCCCAGGCTGGAGTGCAGTGGCGAGACCTTAGCTCACTGCAAACTCCACCTCCCAGGTTCAAGCAATTTTCCTGCCTCAGTCTCTTGAGTAGCTGGGATTACAGGTGTGTGCCCCCACACCTGGCTAATTTTTTTATTTTTAGTAGAGATAGGGGTTTCACCATGTTGGCCAGGCTGGTCTCGAACTCCTGACTGCATGTGATCCACCCACCTTGGCCTCCCAAGGTGGTGGGATTATAGGCATAAGCCACTGCTCCTGGCCATGACCACACCTTTAAATTAGTAATTAAGGTTAAATGAGGCGGTGTAGTGGCTCACAGCTGTGATCTCAGCACTTTGGAAGGCCGATATGGGAAGGTCACTTGTGACCAGGTGTTTGAGACTAACCTGGGCAACATAGTGAGACCTTATCTCAAAAAGAACAAAAATAAAAATTAAATGAGGCCAGAAGTTGGGACCCGAGTTAAACAGGACCTGTGTGTTTATAAAGAGAGGAAGAGAACAGAGTGCTCTACACTGGCTTAAAGAAAAAGGCCCTGTGGGGGCACAGTGAGGAGGTGGCCTTCTGCAAGCCCAGGGGAGAGGCCGCAGGAGACACCAAACCTGCTGGCACCTGGGTCTCGGACTTCTCGCCTCCAGCACATTGCTGCTGCTTGAGCGGCCCAGTTCGTGGTATTCTGTAACGGCGGCCCTGGAAGACGAACACACCAGTGCTCTCTTCGCCAGTGCTCATGAGAGTTCAACAGCTAGAGCCGGAGGAACACCACCGCCGTCTGACAGTTTGGATATTTGTCTCGACTCAGGTCTCATGCTGAATTGGGATCCCCAGTGCTAGAGGTGGGGCCGGGGGGAAGCTGTCTGAATCACGGGGTGGATCCCTCACGCTTGGAGCTGGCTTTGTGATAGTGTGTTCCTGTGAGATCTGGTCATTTAGAAGCGAGTGACACCTCTGGCCTCTCTCTCTCTGTCTCTCCTGCTCCTGCTCTCACCACGTGACTTGCCCTTCCCTCTTCACCTGCTGCCCCAGGTAAAACTCTCTGAGGCCTCCCCAGAAGTTGAGTGATGTGGGCGCTATGCTTCCTGTAATGCCTGCAGAACTGTGAGCCAGTTAAATCTCTGTTCTTTTTTTTTGAGATGGAGTCTCCCTCTGTCGCCCAGGCTGGAGTGCCATGGTGGTGAGCTTGGTTCACTGCAACCTCTGCCTCCCAGGTTCAAGCAATTCTCCTGCCTCAGCCTCCTGAGTAGCTGGGACTACAGGTGCACGCTACTACGCACGGCTAATTTTTGTATTTTTTTTTTTTTTAGTAGAGACAGGGTTTCGCCACATTGGCCAGGCTGGCCTTGAACTCCTGGCCTCGAACTCCTGGCCTCAAGCAATCCACCTGCCTTGGAATCCCAAAGTGCTGCGATTACAGGTGTGAGCCACCATGCCCGGCCATCTCTTTTCTTAGTAAGTCACCCTGTCTCAGGTATTTCTTTAGGGCAGTGCAAGAATCACCTAACACACAGTCTCTACAAAAAATTAAAAAATTAGCCAACCACGGTGGTTTGTGCCATTGTCTCAGCTACTTGGGAGGCTGAGGTGGAAGGATCACTTGAGCCTGGAAGGTTGAGGCTGCAGGGAGCTGTGATCACTGCACTGCACTCCAGCCTGGGTAACAGGACACCCTGCCCAAAAACAACCTGTCCAAAACCCAAAGAGCATATAATGAGTACCCACCCTGTGCCTGGCACTGCCATACACGCTGCGATCCAAAGGTGCCCGACGTGGTCCTTGCCCTCGGATACTACCCTGCCCTTGAGCTCTTGTTTAGGTCGGGAACAAACATCTACCAATGATTCCAGCAACATATTCCCATACACTAAGGGCCACGTTAGAGCTCATGCAGGTGCAATGAGAGCTCAGTGGAACAGCGAATCTCCAGGGAGAGGCCCGGGAGAACTCAAGGAAGGCCTTGCTTGCATCTGAGTTGATTCTTTGGCGAGTCGGCCCAGCTTCCCAGCAAAGACAACGGCATACTCAGAGACACAGAAGGGACCCACAGGCCAGCGTGATGAACTGTGATGCCACAGCTGCTTGTTTTTTTTGAGACGGAGTCCGGCTCTGTTGCCCAGGCTGGAGTGCAGTGCGCAATCTCGGCTCACTGCAACCTCCACCTCCCAGGCTCAAGCGATTCTCCTGCCTCAGCCTCCCAAGTAGCTGGGATTACAGGCACACGCCACCACGCCTGGCTAACTTTTTGTATTTTTAGTAGAGTTGGGGTTTTACCACGTTGGCCAGGCTGGTCTCCTGACCTCAAGAGATCTGTCCCCTTTGGCCTTCAAAAGTGGTGGGATTACAGGCGTGAGCCTGCGTGCCCGGCCTCACAGCTGCTTCTCACACAGCACCTGAAGGCAGAGCCTCCTCCTCTTCCACTTTCAGGTTTTCTGTCCAGTCTGGTCCTGGGTGGTGAGAAGAGCCAGAGTGGAATAAGGAGATGCTGGTGGGAGAGTATGGTCTGACGGCAGGAAGAGGACAAGGCAGGAAGCAGCAGCCTGGGAAGAACCTGCGAGAAAAGTGCTGGGCAGGCCCTAGAAATGAGTGAGACAAGGGGCCGGGCGCAGTGCCTCACGCCTGTAATCCCAGCAGTTTGGGAGGCTCAGGCGGGTGGATCACGAGGTCAAGAGATCGAGACCATCCTGGTCAACATGGTGAAACCCCGTCTCTACTAAAAATACAAAAAATTAGCTGGGCATGGTGGCGCGTGCCTGTAATCCCAGCTACTCAGGAGGCTGAGGCAGGAGAATTGCCTGAACCCAGGAGGCAGAGGTTGCAGTGAGCCAAGATCGCGCCATTGCACTCCAGCCTGGGTAACAAGAGCGAAACTCTGTCTCAAAAAAAGAAAAAGAAATGAGTGAGACAAGCCCAGCTTCTCAGCAGTGGCTTGCACCTGTGATCCCAGCACTTTGGGAGGCCAAGGTGAATCACCAGAGGTCAGGAGTTTGGAGACCAGCCTGGCCAACATGGTGAAATTCAATCTCTACAAAAAATACAAAAATTAGCCAGGCATGGTGGTGCATGCCTGTAACCACAGCTATTTGGGAGGCTGAAGCAGGAGGATCACTTGAACCTGGGAAGTGGAGGTTGCAGTGAGCTGAGATCACACCATTGCACTCCAGCCTGGGTGACAGAGGGAGCCGAGGTCACGCCACCTCACTCCAGCCTGGGTGACAGAGGGAGATTCCGTCTTGGGGAAAAAGCCAACCAATCAACCAAAGACACCCAGAAACAAGGAGCAGCCAGGCTCTGCTGGAAGGGAACGTGGGGCCCCTGTGCTGCTCTCTCCCCTCCTCGGGCCCCGAGATCCCAGCTTGATTCCAGCACTATTCCATGTCAGTGAGGAGCTGCTGAAGCGCTGGAGGTCTCCAGAACACAGGGTCCCTCTCTCTCCCGGGCTCAGAGGCACGGTTCTGTCACGTGACAGTCCAACCAGCAGGGCTCGCAGGAGGCAGGTCCCTTCAAACACCCCCTCACCTTTCCTCTCCAGGGGTGCTGGCCTAATGCGCCTGCTGGGGTGGGGAGCGCAGACAGAGAGGCCTGCGGGAGACCCAGCCTCTTGGGCAGGAAGGGAATCTCCAAGTCTAGACGGCACATCACACTAGGCATACAGCATCGGAGCAGCTCACCCGCCCTTCTCCCGTTTCCCTGTTGGCTGGTTTAGTTTCGGAGTCATGGCTGGGGTATCATGATACGTAGAAGTTTCTCTTGCTGGGGAACGGTACTGACACCTCCACACAGCTAATAGAGACCTTAAAGATAATTTGTGGCCGGGCGCGGTGGCTCACGCCTGTCAGCCCAGCACTTTCGGAGGCCGAGGCAGGCGGATCTCGAGGTCAGGAGCTCAAGATCATCCTGGCTAACACGGTGAAACACCGTCTCTACTAAAAGTACAAAAATTAGCTAGGTGTGGTGTCACATGCCCGCCATCCCAGCTACTCCAGAGGCTGAGGCAGGAGAACGGCTTGAACCTGGGAGGCAGAGGTTGCAGTGAGCCGAGATCACACCACTGCACTCCAGCCTGTGCGACAAAGCGAGACTCTTATCTCAGAAAAAAAAAAAAGATAATTTTTGTCTAATTTTGGATGTTAGGCCTCCACACGCAAACACACATCATCTCCGCAAGCCCCATCCTGGCTCAGCCCTGTTCTGATGGGTCAGCAGGAACCCAAGGTGAGAAAGGTCAGTCCTTGGCACTAAGACAATTCAGTGGTTAGCTGACTTTCCTGCCTCCGTTCTTTCAGGAACTGCATAGTTATATCACATAACGTGACAGGGATTCAAAGGACCATATCTCAGCTGGGTGTGGTGGCTCATGCCTGTAATCCTAGTATTTTGGAAGGCTGAGATGGGATACTCGCTTGAGCCCACGAGTTCAATACCAGGCTGGGCAGCATGGTGAGATCCTGTCTTGTCTCTACACAAATTAAAAAGATTGGCCAGTCGTGGTGGTGGTCGCCTGTCATCCCAGCTACTCCAGAGGCTGAGGGAGGAGGATTTCATGGGTCCAAGAGCTCGAAGCTGCAGTGAGCAGCGAGTGTGCACTACACTCCAGTCTGCGTAATAGAGCAAGACCCTGTCTCAAGTGAAAAAAAAAAATAAAAAGGAACCCCTGCCACTTCAGCCTCCCCAGTAAACCGGGATTACAGACACCAGCTACCGCGTCCGGCCTTAGTTTCTGAGGCTAGCAGAGGCCAAGATACAACAGTCTTCTAAAACTGGACCAGGCACTGCTGCTTGTAAGCAGGGAATGCCGCCAGGAGGGTGGCTCACTCCTGTGATCTCAGCACTTTGGGAGGCCAAGGTGGGAGGATCACCTGGGTCAGGAGTTCCAGACCAGCCTGGCCAACATGGTGAAACCCCATCTCTACTAAAAAAAAAATACAAGAATTAGCTGGGCGTGGTGGCGCATGCCTGTGGTCCCCCCAGCTACTCAGGAGGCTGAGGCGGGAGAATCGCTTGAACCCGGGAGGCGTAGGTTGCAGTGAGCCGAGATCGCGCCACTGACCTCCAGCCTGAGTGACAATGCGAGACTCCGTCTTAAAAAAAATTACAACTATATATAAAAAAAGCAGGGAATGCACCCTAAGTCTCCTTCCTTCCTTTTTTTGGGGGGGGGGGAGTGGATAGAGCTTTGCTCTGTCGCCAGGCTGGAGTGCAGTGGCGCAATCTCGGCTCACCGCAACCTCCACTCCCGGGTTCAAGCGATTCTCCCGCCTCAGCCTCCTGAGTAGCTGGGACCACAGGCGCGCACCGCCACGCCCAGCTAATTTTTGTATTTTTAGCAGAGACGGGATTTCTCCATGTTGGCCAGGCTGGTCTCGAACTCCTGATCAGGTGATCCGCCCGCCTCGGCCTCCCAAAGTGCTGGGATTACAGGCGTGAGCCTCGCGGCCGGCCGCCGCAACCGCTTTTGCACCGACTTAACACCTCGAGTCCGCGAGCCTCAGGCCCGCGTCTGTTTCCTCCGACTGCGGCGCGGCTGACGGGCGGGGGCGGCGGGACGCGCCGAACGAACCGCGGAGAAGCGCCCACCGCGGCGGCGGCCCCGGAGGCGGCCCGTTCCCGCCCAGCAGGCGGTGCGCAGGCGCGGGCAGGCGGGAGACGGCCTGTTGCCCTGGAGACGCTTTCCCGGCCGCCACCCGCCGGGCCTTCGCCGCCAGCCGCGCCCGCACCGAGAAGCCCCCATGGCCGCGCCCGCCGCGGTGTCCTCGGTGGGCGACGTGGTGTCTGAGGCTGAGAACTCCGCGGAGCCCGAGAACACCTATGTTCTGCGGCCTGTTTTCCAGCAGAGGCGGGTAGAGGACGGGCTGTGGCGGGGCGACCCGGAGCGCGCGGGCCCGACGGGCGGAAGGAGCGCGCGGGCGGCCGGTGGGAGGCGGGAGGCCGCAGGGGGGCCCTGCTCCGACGTCCCGACGCCCCTCCGGCTGCAGGGGGCGCAGGGGGCGCAGGGGGCGCAGGGGACCCCGCCCCGGCCTCGGTGTCTGGGCGCCTGGCGCGCCGCGGGAACGGCCGCTTCTGGGAAGCCCTGCGGTGCGCCCTGGCTGAGGAGGTGGGCAGGACGGAGGGGCCGTTGCGCGGGGCTGTGCGCGCGGGTGCCACGATGTGCCCACTGCCCCGCGGGAGCTGCGTGTGCACGGCCCACCCGGGCGGGGTCCGGAGGCCCTGAGGCGGCGAGACCTGGCCAGGACTCAGGCTCACGGGCTGGGGCAGCGGGCACTCGGCGAGGTCTAAGGTCGCCGGATTTATCCACGCAGACACCATACACGCACGTACACACACCACACACACACACAACACATGCCGCAGACACACATCACACACAGTACACACAACACACCGCAGACACCATACACGCACGTACACACACACACAACACATGCCGCAGACACACATCACACACAGTACACAACACACCGCAGACACCATACACGCACGTACACACACAACACACACACACAACACATGCCGCAGACACACATCACACACAGTACACACAACACACAATACACACCACACACACATACACACACAATACACATACCGCAGACACACATCACACACAGTACACACAACACACCGCAGACACCATACACGCACGTACACACACACACAACACATGCCGCAGACACACATCACACACAGTACACAACACACCGCAGACACCATACACGCACGTACACACACAACACACACACACAACACATGCCGCAGACACACATCACACACAGTACACACAACACACAATACACACCACACACACATACACACACAATACACATACCGCAGACACACATCACACACAGTACACACAACACACCGCAGACACCATACACGCACGTACACACACACACAACACATGCCGCAGACACACATCACACACAGTACACAACACACCGCAGACACCATACACGCACGTACACACACCACACACACACACAACACATGCCGCAGACACACATCACACACAGTACACACAACACACCGCAGACACCATACACGCACGTACACACACACACAACACATGCCGCAGACACACATCACACACAGTACACAACACACCGCAGACACCATACACGCACGTACACACACAACACACACACACAACACATGCCGCAGACACACATCACACACAGTACACACAACACACAATACACACCACACACACATACACACACAATACACATACCGCAGACACACATCACACACAGTACACACAACACACCGCAGACACCATACACGCACGTACACACACACACAACACATGCCGCAGACACACATCACACACAGTACACAACACACCGCAGACACCATACACGCACGTACACACACAACACACACACACAACACATGCCGCAGACACACATCACACACAGTACACACAACACACAATACACACCACACACACATACACACACAATACACATACCGCAGACACACATCACACACAGTACACACAACACACCGCAGACACCATACACGCACGTACACACACAACACACATACTGCAGACACACATCACACACAGTACACACACAACACACACACAATACACATACCGCAGACACACATCACACACAGTACACACAACACACCGCAGACACACATCACACAATACACACCACACACACATACACACACAATACACATACCGCAGACACACATCACACACAGTACACACAACACATGCCGCAGACACACATCACACACAGTACACACACACAGCACACCGCAGACACACATCACACAATACACACCACACACGCAAACACACATACCGCAGACACACAGCACACACACACAACACACATACCACAGACACACATCACACACAGTACACACAACACACCGCAGACACACATCACACACCATACACACCACACATACCGCAGACACACATCACACAATACACACCACACACACATACACACACAATACACATACCGCAGACACACATCACACACAGTACACACAACACACCGCAGACACCATACACGCACGTACACACACACACAACACATGCCGCAGACACACATCACACACAGTACACAACACACCGCAGACACCATACACGCACGTACACACACAACACACACACACAACACATGCCGCAGACACACATCACACACAGTACACACAACACACCGCAGACACACATCACACACAGTACACAACACACCGCAGACACCATACACGCACGTACACACACAACACACACACACAACACATGCCGCAGACACACATCACACACAGTACACACACACAACACACCGCAGACACACATCACACAATACACACACACACACACCGCAGACACACATCACACAATACACACACACACACATACACACACAATACACATACCGCAGACACACATCACACACAGTACACACACACAGCACACCGCAGACACACATCACACAATACACACACACACCACACACCGCAGACACACATCACACATACCGCAGACACACATCACACACAGTACACACAACACACCGCAGACACACATCACACAATACACACACACACACACACCGCAGACACACATCACACAATACACACACACACACCGCAGACACACATCACACAATACACACACACACACACCGCAGACACACATCACACATACCGCAGACACACATCACACACAGTACACACAACACACCACAGACACACATCACACAATACACACCACACACGCAAACACACATACCGCAGACACACATCACACACAGTACACACACACAACACACCGCAGACACACATCACAATACACACCACACATACCGCAGACACACATCACACACAGTACACACAACACACTGCAGACACACACAACACACATACCACAGACACACATCACACACAGTACACACAACACACCGCAGACACACATCACACACCATACACACCACACCGCAGACACACATCACACACAGTACACACAGCACACCACAGACACACATCACACACACACACGCAAACACACATACCGCAGACACACATCACACACAGTACACACAACACACCGCAGACACACATCACACACCATACACACCACACATACCGCAGACACACATCACACACAGTACACACAACACACCGCAGACACACATCACACAATACACACCACACACACATACACAATACACATACCGCAGACACACATCACACACACACACACCACACACCGCAGACACACATCACACACAGTACACACAACACACCGCAGACACACATCACACAATACACACCACACACACATACACACACAATACACATACCGCAGACACACATCACACACATACACACACCACACATACACACACAACACATACCGCAGACACACACACAGTACACACAACACACTGCAGACACACAACACACACAATACACACAACACACATGCATACACACACAACACACATACCGCAGACACACATCACACACAATACACACAACACACCTCAGACACAACACATACACACACACAATACACATACCGCAGACACACCTCACACACAGTACACACAACACACCGCAGACACATCACACACAATACACACCACACACATATACACACACAACGCACATACCGCAGACAGACATCACACAATACACATACCACACACGCATATACACACACAATACACATGCCGCAGACACACATCACACACAATACACACAACACACCGCAGACACACATCACACAATACACACACCACACGCATACACACACACCACACACCACAGACATCACACACACACACCACACATATACACGCACAATACACATACTGCAGACACATCACACACAACACACGCATACACACACAACACACATACCGCAGACACACATCACACACAGTACACACAACACACTGCACACATCACACAATACACACACCACACACGCAGACACAACACACACAACACACCGCAGATGCACATCACACAATACACACACCACACACAATACACACAACACACCGCAGACACATCACACACTACACACACCACACATGCACATACACACACAACACACATGCACACACATACCACAGACACACATCACACACAATACACAACACACATGCCACAGACACACATCACACAATACACACACCACACGCAGACACAACACACCGCAGACACACATCACACACACATACACACCACACACACATACACGCACAATACACATACCGCAGACATCACACACAACACACACACATACACAACACACATACCACAGACACATCACACAATGCACACAACAAACCGCAGACACACATCACACAATACACACACCACACACAACACACCGCAGACACACATCACACAATACACACACCACACACGCACATACACAACACACATGCACACACACACCACAGACACATCACACACAGTACACACACAACACACATACACACAACACACATGCTGCAGACACATCACACACCACACACGCAGACAACACACACCGCAGACACACATCATACACACCACACACACATATACACGCACAATACACATACCGCAGACAACACACGCATACACACACAACACATACTGCAGACACACATCACACACAATACACACAACACACCGCAGACACACATCACACAATACACACACCAG
This sequence comes from Callithrix jacchus, assembly GCF_049354715.1. Taxonomy (NCBI): domain Eukaryota; kingdom Metazoa; phylum Chordata; class Mammalia; order Primates; family Cebidae; genus Callithrix; species Callithrix jacchus. Next base: position 80,717,881 of record NC_133518.1, read on the forward strand.
ACACACATATACAGACACAATACGCATACCGCAGACACATCACAATACACACACCACAGACACACAACACACATACAACACACCGCAGACGCACATCACACAATACACACACCACAGACACAAAACACATACCGCAGACACACATCACACAATACACACAACACACACACACACAATACACATACTGCAGACACACATCACACAATACACACACCACACATGCATACACACAACACACCGCAGACGCACATCACACACAATACACACACCACACACACATATACACACAATACGCATACCGCAGACACACATCACACACACACCACACACACATATACACGCACAATACACATACCGCAGACACATCACACACAGCACACACCGCAGACATATCACACACAATACACACACCACACAGGCATACACACACACACACAACACACATACCGCAGACGCACATCACACACAATACACACACCACACACACATAGACACAACACATACCGCAGACACATCACACACTACACACAACACACACATATACGCACATACACAACACACATATACACATACCGCAGACACACATCACACACAATACACACAATACATACCGCAGACAATACACACACCACACACACATATACACACATAACACATACCGCAGACACACATCACACACAATACACACACACACATACACAACACACATACCACAGATACACATCACACACAATATACACCACACACATATAGACACACAACAGACATACCGCAGATACACATCACACACAATACACACACCACAAATGCGTATACACACAACACACATACCGCAGACACACATCACACACAATACACACCACACACACACAACACACATACCGCAGACACATCACACACAATACACACTCCGCAGACACATCACACAATACACACCACACATGCATATGCACACACAATACACACCACAGACACACATCACACAATACACACACCACACACATACACACAATGCACATACCGCAGACACACATCACATACAATACACACACCACACACACATATACACACACAACGCACATACCGCAGACACACATCACACAATACACACACCACACACGCATATACACACACAACGCACATACCGCAGACACACATCACACACAATACACATACCACACACGCATATACACACACAATACACATACCGCAGACACACATCACACACGATACACACAGCACACACCATGCACACATACAACACACATACCGCAGACACATCACACAATACACACACCACACACATACACATACAATGCATATACCACGGCCACACACCACACACACATACACACAATACACATACCACGGACACACACCACACACACAATACACATACCACGGACACACCACACAGATACACACATATACACATACAATGCATATACCATGGCCACACACCATACACACATACAATACACATACCACGGACACACACCACACATACATTACACACAGATACACAACACACATACATAATATACCACACACATATACACATACAATGCATATACCATGGACACACACCACACACACATACAACACACATACCACGGACACACACCATACATACACACATTACACACTGATACACACCACACACATGCACAGTACACACACCACACACATGTATACACATACAATGCATATTCCATGGCCACACACCACACACATACAATACACATACCACAGACACACACCACACATACACACATTACACACATGGACACCACACACATATACATACACAATACACCACACACACACACATATACATACAATGCATATACCATGGCCACACACCACACACACATACACACATTACACACAGATACATACCACCCACACAAAATACACACACCACACACATATACATATACAATGCATATACCATGGCCACACACCACACACACATACAATACACATACCACAGACACATACCACACACACATTACACACAGATACACACCATACACATACACAGTACACACACCACACATATACACATACAATACATATACCATGGCCACACACCACACCCACATACAATACACATACCATGGACACACACCACACACACACATTACACACATATACACACCACACACACACACATACCATGGCCAGACACACAATACACATACCACGGACACACACCTCACACATACACACATTACACACAGATACACACCACACACATACACATACACAATACACCACACACATATACAATGCATATACCATGGACACACACCACATACACATACACACAATACACATAACATGGACACATACCATACACATACACACATTACACACAGATACACACCACACATACACAATACACACACCACACACATATACACATACAATACATATGCCATGGCCACACACTACACACAATACACATACCACAGATACACACCACACACATACACACCACACATACACATTACACATACAACACACACCACACACAATACACATACCATATACACACACCACACCACACACAATGTATACACACATTACACACACCACACACACACATGTACACACACAATACACATACCACAGACACACACCACACACAATACACATACACACATTACACATACACACAATACACATTTACACATTACACACACATACCACACACATACATATACATACACATATACATACAGAATACACCTACAATGCACACACAATACACACATTCACACATTACACACACATACCACATACATACCACACAGATATACACAGTACACATACCACACACAGCACACAGTGCACACATACACACTTTACACACACATACACACCACATACATACACAATATACACCAGACACATTACATACATCACACACATACACATTACACACACCACAGACATACACACACATTACACCCACCACACATACACCATACACACAATACATACACCACACACTACACACATATGTACACACACATATACATATACACACACCCCCCCACCACACGCTCACATCACACACACACACACACACACAGATTTTTTTAAATGTCCCAGTCTCCTCTGCTGTTTGAAACCAGATTGCTGAATCTGATGCTTGGCAAATATTGGAAGACAGGAATTTTGACCATAATATGATGCAAATTTCTTTTCTTTATTTATTTTTATTATCTTGGTAACCCACAGAAAAAGCGATACAAATTTCATACAGGATTTTTCCCTTGGGTAGAATGAACACAGAAAAAGATATGCTCAGTTATTTGGTAAAAGTTTCCTGAATGCCCAGAATGCTATACACCCATATTTTTATTTTATTTTGTGAAAGAGTGCAGAACAAGATTAACCACAAATATATATTTGTGTGTGGGGCAGAGGGAGAGATCAGAGGCTCATCACTGGATGTGTTGGGTCGCCTAATAAACATCCGGATGGAGTTTGTGCTGGAATACGTGTAGAAGTTCACTACAGGTCCAGGCTGAAGATATAAATGTGGCATATGATTTGTCTTAATTTGTCTATATTTTATACAAATATGAAAAAGAAGGATTACGTGGTACTAATGACGAAAAGATGAGAGAAGTTGAGATACGAAGGTCAGTTGGGGTTTTGGAGTCACCGACTGGATGTTCACAGGTTGCTCCACTCAGGTTCAGGCCCTCTGTGGTTAAAGACTGCATCCATGCTGTGCTCAAGCAGGAACTGGCAAGCGCTGAATATGCTCCGGAAGAGACGCCGCAGCTCACAAAACATTTATCAGAAAACATTAAAGATAAATTAAAAGGTAATCACGGTGATAACTGGAAATGACATTCTCTTCAAACACCCGGTATGACCCATTTGCCCCTTCTCCATCTTTAAACAAAGAACACTGGGGCCAGGGGTGGTGGCTCATGCCTGTAATCCCAACACTTTGGGAAGCCAAGGCAGGAAGATTGCTTGTGCTCAGGAGTTCAGTACCAGGCTGGGCAACATGGTGAGATCTCATCTCTATTAAAAAGCAAAATACAATTAAACATCTCTATTAAAAAATAAAAAAATAGAATATAAGCTGTGGATTCGATTAAAGACAATTTTTTACTCAGTTTCTTGTCTTCTCTAATTATTTGGTGACTTTTGTTGTTGTTGAGATGGAGTCTCGCTCTGTCACCAGGCTGGAGTGCAGTGGCAGGATCTTGGCTCACTGCAACCTCTGCCTCCCCATTAGCTGGGACTACAGGCGCGCACCACCATGCCCAGCTAATTTTTGTATTTTTAGTAAAGATAGGGGTTTCACCATGTTGGCCAGGATGGTCTTGATCTCTTGACTTTGTGATCTGCTCAACTTGGCCTCCCAAAGTGCTGGGATTACAGGCAGGAGCCACCACGCCTAGCCTGGTGACTTTTACTCGTGAATTTTTGCAAATGGTGGGAAAGAGTAGAGATGTAAAGTAAAGCATTGTAGGGAACCACTGTCCAAAAACATCTTAGTGTCCAGGAAGTACAGGGCCCCTGTCCCCCATATTTCTTCCCCCATGCTCTAGATTCCTTAGCCTGGGTCCTTCTCCCTAATCCTTAACTATTTCCCTTGCTCAGCCCACCCCTCCTGCCAAATTCTGCATCTGTAGAGCATACTTTGTGCTTTTCCTACCTTGTTCTCTTTGTCTCTCTCTTTTTTGTTTTGTTTTGTTTTGTTCTTGAAATAGGGTCTTGCTCTGTTGCCCAGGCTGGAGTGCAGTGGCATGAACATGGCTCACTGCAGCCATGACCTCCTCGCTCAAGCTATCTTCCCACCTCAGAGTCCCAAGTAGCTGGGTCTACAGACTTGTGCCACCATGCTTCGCTGAATTTTTAAATTTTTATAATCTTTTCTAGAGATGGGGTCTTGCCATGTTGCCCTGGTTGATCTTGAGCTAGCCTCAAATGATCCTCCCACCTAGGCCTCCCAAAGTGCTGGGATTACATGTGTGAGCCACTGTACCTGGCCTCTCTCTTTTGTTAATAATGTTATACCATCTGAAAAGTGAAAAGTTTTTTTTTTTTTTTGAGAGAGAGTCTTGCTCTGTTGCCCAGCTGGAGTGCAATGGTGTAATCTCAGCTCACTGCAACCTCCTCCTCCTGGGCTCAAATGATCCTCCCACCTCAGCCTCCCAAGCAGCTGGAATTATAAGAATGTACCACCACACATGGCTAATTTTTTATTTTTAGTAGAGACAAGATTTTACCACAATGGCCAGGCTGGTCTTGAGCCCCTGGCCCTCGAGATTCACACGCCTTAGTTTCCCAGAGAGTTGGCATTGTAGGCATGAGCCACCATGTGTTTCTGTCTGCTCTTTTTAGAAGACACCTTTTGAAGGGAAGGAATATCTTTGTAAAAGTGATACATACTCATTGTAGTGAATCTAGGCAATACAAAAAAGTATCCATAAAATTTTAAAATATTAAAGGTGGGCAGGTGTGGTGGCTCACGCCTGTAATCCCAGCACTTTGGGAGGCCAAGGTGGGTGGATCACCTGAGGTTAGGAGTTCAAGACCAGCCTGGCCAACATGGTGAAACCCGTCTCTACTAAAAATACAAAAAACTAGTTGGGTGTGGCAGCGGGCACCTGTAATCCCAGCTACTCAGGAAGCTGAGGCAGGAGAATCGCTTGAACCCGGGAGGTGGAGGTTACAGTGAGCTGTGGTTGCGCCATTGCACTCCAGCCTGAGTAATGAGAGCAAAACTCCATCTCGAAATAAAAATAATTAACCAAAGGTAGTTACTATTCACTATTTGTGTTTATTCTTTTTTCTGAATTTGTTTTAATTTTTAGAAATTAAAAAACATAGAAAAGTACAAAGAAGAAAATAGCAAACCTGTGTATTTCCATCACCCAGAATTAACTGTTGTTAGTATATTAACATTTTTGGTTTTGGGCTTTTTAATGAAGATGCATTGTTAAGATTTTTATAAGAAATGGTACACATTCCTTATAAAAAATTTAAATACTGCAGAAAAATGAGAAAAATCCCCTGAATGCCACCACCAATAAACAGTCATTAATATTGGCTGGGCACAGAGGCTCATGCCTATAATTCCAGCACTTTTGGAGGCCAAAGTGGGCAGATCTGTTGAGCCCGGGAGTTTGAGATCATCCTGGCCAACATGGCGAAACCCTGTCTCTTACAAAAAAAACACAAATTAGCTGGGCTGCTGGTGTGCACCTGTAGTCCCAGCTACTTGGGCAGCTGAGGTGGGTAGATCACCTGAGCCTAGGGGGCGGAGACTGCAGTGAGCCAAATTGTGCCATTGTGCTCCAACCTGGGCGACAGAGTGACACCCTGTCTTAAAAAAAAAACAAAACAAACAAACAAAAAAACCACATAAATATTAGGTCAACATTACAACAGACTTCTGTGTATCTATACAGACAAATTACAATGGGATACTGTAGGCGTATTTCCCATAGTCATGTAGTCATTCTATAACTGGATCCGTTGCCTTCTGTTGAGTTCTTCAACCATGCCATTTTCATTGTTAAGTTCTTTATTTGTTCTCTTTTTTTGAGACAGGGTCTTTCTCTGTCACCCAGGCTGGAGTGCAGTGGTGTGATTTCAGATCACTGCAGCCTCTACCTCCCGGGCTCAAGCAGTTCTCCTGCCTCAGCCCCCCGAGTAGCTGGGATGAGTTCTTAATTTCAACTCTTAGATGATGAAATTTGGTTGTAAGATGTTTTCAGAAAGGACTTAGAAATGCTGTGGGTTCTTCGTGTTTGAGAATGCCTGCCTTTTGCCTTTAAAGTAGAATATACTGTGCCTCACACCTGTAATCCTAGCACTTTGGGAGGTGGAGGCCAGTGGATCACCTGAGGTCAGGAGTTTCAGACCAGCATGGCCAACATGATGAAACCCCTCTCTACAAAAAATACAAGAATTAGCCGGGCATGGGGCACATGCTTGTAATCCCAGCTGCTTGGGAGGCTGAGGCAGGAGAATCACTTGAACCCAGGGGGCCTGCAGTGATCCAAGATGGTGTCACTGCACTCCAGCCTGGGTGACAGAGTGAGACTCCATCCCCCATCTCGCCCCCCCAAAATGTAGAATATACTTTTGATAAATATAATACTTTGGAGATAATAATTTGTCTTCTTGACTCTTGTGCTTCATTGTCTTCTGACATTCAGTGGTAACGTGTTTGCCAAGAAATCTGAGGCCAGCTTGATGTTCTCTGCTTAAGGAATTCTTGCCTTTGGCTGGGCACGGTGGCTTGTGCCTGTAATCCTGGCACTTTGGGAGGCCAAGGCGGGTGGATCACCTGAAGTCTAGAGTTTGAGACCAGCTTGGCCAACATGGCAGAAACCCATCTCTACTAAAAATACAAAAATTAGGCATGTGGTGGTATGTGCTTGTAATCCCAGCTACTAGCAGGGCTGAGTCAGGAGGATCGCTTGAGGGCAGAGGAGGTTGCAGTGAGCCGAGAGCGTGCCACTGCACTCCAGCCTGGGCTACAGAGCGAGACTCCATCTCAAAAAAAAAAAAAAATTAACCCAGTGTGGTGGTGTTTGACTGTAGTCCCAGCTACTAGGGAGTACTAGGGAGGCTGAGACAGAAGAATTGCTTGAACTCAGGAGTTGGAGGTTGCAGTGAGCCGAGAGCGTGCCACTGCACTCCAGCCTAGGCAACAGAGCAAGACTCTGTCTCCAGAAAAAAGAATCCTCACCTTCACTTTTATGGTCAGTAGCTTTTCTAAAGATTCTGACTTGCCAATGAGCATTTCATTTATTTACTTATTTTTGGGGGATGGAGTTTTGCTCTTGTTGCCCAGGCTGGAGTACAGTGGCCGGATCTCAGCTGGCTGCAACCTTTGCCTCCTGGGTTCAAGCAGTTTTCTTGTCTCAGCCTCCCAAGTAGCTGGGATTACAGGCATGAGTCACCTCGCCTGACTAATTTTATATTTTTAGTAGTAGAGATAGGGTTTCTCTATGTTGGTCAGGCTGGTCTCCAGCTCCCGACTTCAGGTGATCTGCCTGCTTCGGCCTCCCAAAGGGCTGGGATTACAGGAGTGAGCCACCACACCTGGCCCCCAATGTGCATTTTATAGCTTTCAGTCTGCCGGCTTTATTCTTTCCATGTGAAGGAAATTTCCTTGTATCTCTGAATATGTTTCCTATTCCATTTGATACTTCGTCTTCTTCAGGACAGCAAACATTGTTTTGTTGAGCCGTCTTTGTCTTCTGTATGTATTAGTTTTTCTCTGCCATAATCTTTTTTTCTTTTCAGGCAGGGTCTCATCTGTCACCCAGGTTGGAATGCAGTGGCACCGTCTGGGCTGACTGCAGCCTCAAGCAATCCTCCCACCTCCCAAGTAGCTGGGACTGCACTGCCCGCCACCACACGTGGTTAATTCTTGTGTTTTTTGTAGAGACAGCGTTTTGTCATGTTGCCCAGGCTACTTCGTTTTTTACTGACATTTACTTGTGATTTTCTTAAGCCAGTAATTTAGTTTTTCATTTGTGTCTTTTCTTTTGCCATTTTGAAAAGATACTAGTTCTGGAATGATATTTTCTGGGCATTCAGTTTGTTCCCTGGGGCTGCGGTCTTTCATCTCTTTCTGTTGCCTGTAATCCCAGCACTTGGGGAGGCCAAGGTGGGTGGATTGCCTGAGCTCAGGAGTTTGAGACCACCCTGGGCAACATGGTGAAACCTTGTCTCTACTAAAATCCAAAAAGTAGCTGGGTGTAGTGGCGTGCGCCTGTAATCGCAGCTACTCAGGAGGCTGAGGCAGGAGAATTACTTGAACCCGGGAGGCAGAGGTTGCAGTGAGCCAAGATTGTGCATTCCAGCACAGTGCATTGCCACAGTGCATTCCAGCCTGGGGCAACAGAGAGAGACCCTGTCTCAAAAACAAACAAAAACAAAAACAAAACGGTGGCTCATGCCTGTAATCCCAACACTTTGGGAGGCTGAGATGGGTGGGTCACTTGAGGTCAGGAGTTCAAGACCAGCCTGGGCAACATGGTGAAACCTTGTCTCTACTAAAATACAAAAATTAGCCAGGCATAGTGGTACATGCCTGTAACTCCAGTTACTCAGGAGGCTGAGGTGGGAGAATCGCTTGAACTGGGGAGGTGGCAGTTGCAGTGAGCTGATGTACTCTGCACTCCAGTGCAGAGTCCAGTCATGCCTCTGCACTCCAGTCTGGGGACAGAGCAAGACTCCCTCTCACAAAACAAAACAAATGATAACCTGATTGAGTTATTTTTTGGAGTTCGTAAGCTTACGATGTTCTATATTGTAAGTTGTGACAAATAACTGTTCCTAGATTTGTATTGTTTCCTAGTTTGAATTTTTTCTGTTTTTTTTTTTTTTTTTGACAGAGTTTCGCTCTTGTTGCCCAGGCTGGAGTGCAATGGTGAGATCCTGGCTCACTGCAACCTCTGCCTCCTGGGTTCAAGCAGTTCTCCTGCCTCAGCCTCCCAAGTAGCTGGGTTTATAGGCGTGCACCACCATGCTCGGCTAATTTTGTATTTTTAGTAGAGATGGGGTTTTTCCATGTTGGTCAGGCTGGTCTCAAACTCCTGACCTCTAGTGACCCACCCACCTCAGCCTCCCAAAGTGCTGGGATTATAGGCATGAGCCACTGTGGCCGGCCAAATTTTTTTTGCACAGCCCCTCCCTCCTTTCTCTCCTTCCCTCCTTCCCTGCCTCCCTCCCTTCTTCCCTCCTTCCCTCCTTCCCTCTTGATCATTCAACTTGAAGTTTCTTTTCTTGAGCATTTTTGGAAAAATTGTTTTGTGGAGATAGGGTCTCATCATGCTGCCTAGGCTGGTCTTGAACTCCTGGCCTCAAGAGATCCTCCCACCTCAGCCTCCAAAAGTGCTGGGATCACAGATATGAGCCACTGCACCCAGCAGTAGTTTTGTTTTCTTGTTACGCTTTTGGTTTTGCTGTTGCATCTTTGTTTATTGCCGTTTGGCTGCTTTTGGTTTTGCTGTGCCCTTACATCCTGATTGCTCTGATACAGCATGGGGGATTTCTGATTGCTCTGATATGGTGTGGGGGATTTCTGATTGCTCTGATATGGTGTGGGGGATTTCTGATTGCTCTGATATGGTGTGGGGGATTTCTGATTGCTCTGATATGGAGTGGGGGATTTCTGATTGCTCTGATATGGTGTGGGGGATGTTTAATTGCTCTGATACAGCATGGGGGATTTCTGATTGCTCTGATATGGTGTGGGGGATTTCTGATTGCTCTGATATGGTGTGGGGGATTTCTGATTGCTCTGATATGGTGTGGGGGATTTCTGATTGCTCTGATATGGTGTGGGGGATTTCTGATTGCTCTGATATGGTGTGGGGGATATTTAATTGCTCTGATATGGTGTGGGGGATTTCTGATTGCTCTGATATGGTGTGGGGGATGTTTAATTGCTCTGATATGGTGTGGGGGATGTTTAATTGCTCTGATATGGTGTGGGGGATGTTTAATTGCTCTGATATGGCTTGGGTTTTTATTTTTAAGTTCTCATCATCATATCTGAGACTATTTTTTTCCTCTCAGAACTGTGATTGAAGGGGCTGGGTGTTTATTATTCTAGACACATTTCTGTAGCATTAGGGATTGGTTAGAGAAAGGAGGAAGCTCTGTTGAGTTGCATGCAGTGTTTTTTAAAAATAACTTGAACTCTGTCTTTTAAGATTTTGCTAAACATCCTGAATGAAGTTGGTGCCCCACATGGGAGACTGCTTGTAGTCTTCAGATTGTCAAGGTTACAATGTAATCTTGGAACCTGTACTTTTAATCAGAGAGAGTTGGCTCTGTTTCAGCTTTGCTTATTTCACTTAAAAACAAAAAAAAAACAAAACTCTTTCCGCTATTCCCTGGTCAGAAAAACAGAAAGATTTAGAAATGCCCATTCCATTTTCTTCTCTCCAGACTTGGTGTTAGTGAGAATTTTCAGGATTCTGCCGCTTTAGCGATGTAGTTTTGGGGCAGTCAGCTGAATGGTGCTGGATCACCTAGTTATGCTCTGGGATCTTACTTTTTTTTCTTGTCTGTGTGACTGCACAGCTTACAGTTTCCTGGAGATCCTGTGCTCTCCCCCGTGCACCTGCTACTCCATCTCAGGAGAGTGGAGAGATGGGCTGACCTGGTAAACCCTCACTCATCCTTCGACACTCAGCTTATTTACCAGTCACAGCCTCCAAGGAGTCTTTTCCTCTTATTTCTTGCCACTGCCTAGACAAACAGAGGAACTGCCTCCACTGGCTCTGTGTTCCTGATGCCTGCCATTCCTTGAATTATAAGCATGTTGCAGTCTTAATTTATTTTTTTATTTTCTTTTTTTTTTTTGAGGCGGAGTTTTGTTCTTGTTGCCCTGGCTGGAGTTCAATAGCGCGATCTTGGCTCACTGCAACTTCTACTTCCCAAATTCAAGCGATTCTCCTGCCTCAGCCTCCAGTGTAGCCGAGATTACAGGCGCCTGCCACCATGCCTGGCTGATTTTTGTATTTTTTAGTAGAGATGGGGTTTAACCATGTTGGCAAGGCTGGTCTCAAACTCCTGACCTCAGGCGATCACTTGCCTCATCCTCCCAAAGTGCTGGGATTACAGGTGTGAGCCACCATGCCGGGCCTATTTTTCTATTTTCCTTTGAGTTCTTACTACTGTGAGTTCTTCAAGGCAAGAAAGCATCTTATTTATTTCTCTATCTTGAAGTTTAGCTCAGTAGCTGACGTACAGTAGGGGAGAAAGGAAGGAAGCTGAAGTTTGCGGAGGGACTAGTATGCAACAGCACTGTTAGATGCTTTCAATATTATATCTGACTGGGCGCAGTGGCTCACACCTGTAATCCTGACACTTTGGGAGGCTGAGGTGAGCGGATCACCTGAGGCCAGGAGTTGGAGACCAGCCTGGGCAACATGGTGAAACACTGTTTCTACTAAAAATACAAAAATTAGCTAGGTGGCACATGCCTATTGTTCTAGCTACTGAGGAGGCTGAGGCAGGAGATTCACTTGAACCCGGGAGGCAGAGGTTGTAGTGAGCCGAGATCGCACCACTGCACTCCAGCTTAGGCAACAGAGTGAGACTCCAACTACAAAATCAAAATAGGACTATATGTTATCTAACCTTGTAACAGCCCTGGGAGGTAGGGAATGATATTCCCAGTTAATGAGGGAGATTTAAGCTGAAAAGTTAAACCACTTGTCTGAGGTTCTACACCTGGTGAGTCACAGGGTCTGTCTTCACGTCTCCCTGACTTCCAAGCTCACTATCATGTTCATTGAGTACTTGTGGATTGAATGCTTATGTCTATTTCTGGGCAAATTTGTCCTCAAAGTAATTTTACTACATATTTGCTGATAAATAATGTTATTTTTTCTTTCTAGAAATGGGGTTTGACCGATACAAAATAGTGGTGCAAGTGGTGATTGGAGAACAAAGAGGTGAAGGAGTATTGTGAGTATCTGGATTTTCCTTCTTGTTTTTATTCATTATATTTCTTTCTTTCTTTCTTTTTTAAGATGGAGTTTCGCTCTCGTTGCCCAGGATGGAGTGCAGTGGAACAATCTCGGCTCACCGCAACCTCCAACTCCCGGGTTCAAGAGATTCTCCTGCCTGAACCTCCCAAGTAGCTAGGATTATAGGTGCCTGCCATCAGGCTTGGCTAATTTTGTATTTTTAGTAGAGATGGGGTTTCTCTATTTTGGTCAGGCTGGTCTCGAATTCCCGACCTCAGGTGATCCACCTGTCTCGGCCTCCCAAAGTGTTGGGATTACAGGTGTGAGCCACCATGCCCAGCCTTATTCATCTGTATTTCTTATGAGGTATCTGTCCTCTTGACAATTCAGTAAGAGTGTGTCTTTACCAGAGTGAGAGGGGGCCCGATGTGGTGGCTTATACCTGTAATCCTAGCACTTCGGGAGGCCAAGCCAGGTGGATCACCTGAGATCGGGAGTTTAAGACAAGCCTGGCCAAAATGGTGAAACCCCGTCTCTATTGAAAATACAAAAATTAGCTAGGCATGGTGGCGTGTACTTGTAGTCCCAGCTACTCAGGAGGCTGAGGCAAAATCGCTTGAACTCAAGAGGTGGAGGTTGCAGTGAACTGAGATTGTGCCATTGCACTCCAGCCTGAGTGACAGAGCAATACTCTGTCTCAAAAAATAAAAATAAAAGTATCATTATCATCTCTAAAATGTTGTCAGTCCTTGATATCATAAAATATGCAGTTAGTGTTCAGATATCCAAGATTGACTCATATATGTATGTTTGTGTTTTCTTTTTTTTAAAGAGACAGGGTCTCATTTTGTTACCTAGGCTGGCATGCAGTGACACTATCATAGCTCACGCAGCCTTGGACTCCTGGGCTCAAGGGATCCTCCTGAGTAGCTGGGACTGCAGGTGTGCACCACCACACCTGGCTCATTTTGTATTTATGTTTTTTGCAGACATGGGTCACAGTCTGTTGGCCAGGCTGGTCTTGAACTCCTGGACTCAGGGAGTTCACCAACCTTGGCCTCCTAAAGCGGTGGAATTACAGATTTAAGCCACCATGCCAAACCTGTTATTTTCTTTTTTACAATTTGTGCAAATTAAGATTCAGACAAGGTCCACACATTGCATTTGGTTGATATGTAAATTAGGGTTTTTTTTAGATGTAGGATCTTGCTATATTGCCCCGGCTGGATTACAGTTGCTATTCACAGATGTGATCATAACATATAGACTTGAATTCCTTGGCTCAAGTGATCCTTCCACCTCAGCCTACCAGGTGGCTGGGACTGTAGGTGCACACCATGGCATCAGGCTTCAAATTTAATCTATCATTTTTGCTGCCTCATTTCTCTCTCTCTTTTTTTTTTTTTTGAGACAGATGGAGTCTTAGTCTGTCACCCAGGCTGGAGTGCAGTGGCGTGATCTCAGCTCATTGCAGCCTCCGCCTCCTGGGCTCAAGTGATCCTCCTGCCTCAGCCTCCTGAGTAGATGGGACTGTAGGCATGAGCCACCACTCCCAACTAATTTTTGTAGTTGTTTGTAGAGGCAGGGTTTCACCATGTTGCCCAGGCCAGGCTGGTCTTGAAGTCCTCAGCTCAAGTGATTCTCCCACCTCGGCCTCCCCAAGCACTAGGATTATAGGTGTGAGCCACCACATGGCCTCACCTTTGTTTCTTTGTTTCTTTTTTTTTTTTTTTTTTTTTTTGGGAGGAAGGGAGGAAGGCAGGAAGGGAGGGAAGGAGGAAGGGAGGGAGGAAGGAAGGGAGGAAGGGGGGAGGGAGGGAGGGAAGGGAAGGAAGGAAATCAAGCAATGCGAGAGACATTGCCGACCTGGATCTAGAGGTTTACAAGTTGATTTCTTTTTTTTTTTTTTTTTTTTTTTGAGAGAAGGAAAGAAAAAAAATGAGTAAAGGAGAGGAAGAAAGAGGAAGAGAAAGAGGGAGGGTGAATGGAAATATTGCTTTATTCTGAAAAAAAATGGGTATTAATAATGGCCACTCAATGTTTCATTTAAACCTATGGGTAGGTGTGATGTGGTATTGACAAGAATGTATATTTTGTGTATTTGAAGTGGAGAGCTCTATAAATATTTATTAAGTTTACTTGTTCCGGATCTGAGTTCGAGTCCTGGATATCCTTATTAATTTTCTGTCTCATTGAATCTAAGTCTGTATGTATCTGGGTGTTAGGATCGTTAGCTCTTGTTGTTGCATTGATCCTTTTACCACTATATGTTTGTTGCTTTAAAATCTATTTTATCCAATACGAGAATTGCAACTCCTGCTTTTTATTGATTGATTGATTGATTGATTGATTTTTGCTCTCCATTTGGTTGGTAAATCTTTCTCCATCTCTTTTTTTTTTTTAAAGACAGAGTTTTGCTTTGTTGCCCAGGCTGGAGTGCAATGGCACGATCTCGGCTCACGGCACCCTCCACCTCCCAAGCATTTCTCCTGCCTCAGCCTCCCATATAGCTGGGATTATAGGCGCCTGACACCACGCGCAGCTAATTTTTGTATTTTCATAGAGACGATGTTTCACCATGTTGGCCAGGCTGGTCTCAAACTCCT
The DNA here is from genome assembly GCF_049354715.1 of Callithrix jacchus. Classification (NCBI taxonomy): domain Eukaryota; kingdom Metazoa; phylum Chordata; class Mammalia; order Primates; family Cebidae; genus Callithrix; species Callithrix jacchus. The sequence goes on from NC_133518.1 coordinate 80,732,972, forward strand.
GTCCTCAGGTGATCTACCTGCCATGGCCTCCCAAACTGTTGGGATTACAGGCATGAGCCACTGTGCCCAGCCCCCTTGTTTCTTAATTGTAACACATCTTTCAGCCAAGAACCTTGAGTGTTAATTAGGCCTCTACCTCTAACAGGTACTGACTTTCAGATCTTTCTCCTCAGTGTAAAACTGTGCTGTTCATGTCAGAGGCTTTTTCCTCCTTAGTGTACCCGTTCCCTGTTGCTGCGATAACAAATTATCACAAACCTGGTGCTTTAAACAGCACAGATAATTACTTACAGTTCTGGAGATCAGAAATCCAAAGCGGGTTTCACTGAACTAAGTGGAGATGTCAACAGGGCTGCGTTCCTTCTGGCGGCTCTCAGCTAGCATCCATTTCCTTGTCTGTCCAGTTAGAGGCTGCCTGCACTCCTTAGCTAAACCTTTCCTCTGCTTTCAAAGCCAGCAGCACAGCATCTTCAACTCTCTCTGACCCACCTGCTCCCTCCTTCTCTAAGGACCCTTGTGATTAAATTGGGCCCACCCAAATAATCCAGGATAATGCCCCATTTCAAGATCTTACTTTAATCAAACATATGCAAAGCCTTTTTGTCATGTAACATAACATAGCCACAGGTTACGGGGGTTGGGACATAGACATATTTGTGGGGGGGCATTACATTGCCCAGGACACTTAGCTTTTTAGGTTCCTACTTAGAGTTTTATAATTCAGCATGTCTTAAAAGGAAAACCTCCCGTGTGTGCTTTGCCCTTTTTTATGGGATCTCGCTCCCTCTAGATTCTGATTTTACCCCCTGAGCTTTGTTAAGACTGCCAGCTCTTCCAGGCACGGCAGCTCACTCGTGGCAGGCAGATCGCTTGAGGTCAAGAGTTTGAGACCAGTCTGGCCAACATGTTAAAACCCTGTCTCTACTAAAAATACAAAAATTAACCGAGCGTGGTGGTGTGTGCCTGTAATCCCAGCTACTTGGGAGGCTGAAGCAGGAGAATTGCTCCAACCCAGGAGGTGGTGGTTGCAGTGACCCGAGATCACGCCACTATACTCCAGCCTGGGTAACAGAGCGAGACTCCATCTCAAAAAAACAAAAATTAGCCCGGCATGGTGGTGCATGCCTGTAATCCCAGCTACTCGGGAGGCCGAGGCATGAGAATTGCTTAAACCGGAGAGACAGAGGTTGCAGTGCACCAAGATTGTGCCATTGCACTCCAGACTGGGCGACAGCAAGACTGTCTCAAAAAAAATTAATAAATAAAAAATTTTGAAAAAGTAAAGACTGCCAACTCTCCTACTAGTTTCTTTTTCCTTCAGTAATTGGTTCTCTACCTGGGCAAGGCCCAGATTCTCAGTAACTAACCCTGTGCCCTGAATTGGCAAATGCCCCAGGAAAAAGAATCTTCTGCAGAATATCAGCCTACCTCCTGGAGTTCACCTCTTTCTGGAATTTTGGCTCCTTTAGGCCTCTCTGCTTTTGCAGCTCTCCGATTCATTTGATCAGCTTTTCTTACTGTTTTCAGTGGGAGCATTAGCCTGCTGCAAATTGTACCATTACACCTTTTCCAAGACACACCTGTAATCCCAGCGTTTTGGGAGGGTAAGGTGGGCAGATTGCTTGAGCTCAGGAGTTTGAGACCACCTGGCCAACATGGCAAAACCCTGTCTCTACAAAAAATGCAAAAATAGCCTGGTGTGGTGGTGCACGCCTGTCATCCCAGCTACTTGTAAGGGTGAGGCAGGAGAATCACCTGGACCTGGGAGGTGGAGGTTGTGGTGAGCTGAGACTGTGATGCTGCACTCCAGTCTGGTTGACAGAGCAAGACTCCCTCTCAAAACATAAAAATAAAATAGAAATAAATAAAGGAATTGGGGTCTCACTATTTTGTATTTTTGTCTCAAAAACAAAAACAAAAACAAAAAACCTTCTGTCTTTCTCTTGTGGTGTAAGCTTGATTCTGCTTCTTGTCATGTCTTCTCACAAGTCTTTTAAGATTAAGCAATTCTTGGCCAAGAAACAAAAGCAAAATTGTCCCATTGTCCAGTGGATCCAGATGAAAACTGGTAATAAAATGAGGCACAAGTTCAAAGGAGACATTGCAGAAAAGCCACGCTGGGTCTGTAAGGAACTGCGTGAGAAGGCACACATATTTATGCTGTGTCAGGGCTACGACCGGCCCACCACATCAAGCTGGTAACGGCACCACGATCTGGACAGTTGGATGTGTTTTATTGGGATCATATTCTTTCTCTTTGTTTATATGCTCTGCCCTCGAAGGCTGGGTTCCGAAATAAATATGTGAGACCTTTTGTTTCAGGGAAAAAACAACCAATATAGTAAGGTATATGTGTATCTTTCTCTGTAGGTGTGGGTTGTGAACTGCCTGGGTTCAAGCCAAGCTGTCACCTGATATGATCTTGGTCAATTAATTTCTCTAATTCTCAGTTTTCACATTCACTAAATGGATGTAATTATAGTACCTACCTCATAGGATTCAGTGAGTTAATACATGTAAAACACTTAGACTAGTGAATGGCACGAAGTAAGTGTTCAGTAGGTGTTCGCACAATAAGTCATACACATGAAAGGTAAAACATTTGTCATTTTTTTTTCACTTAACATTATTATTTATTTTTTCAGACAGACTCTCATCTAGCACCCACACTGGAGGGCAGGGGCACAATCTCAGCTCACTGCAACCTTTACCTCTGGGCTCAAGTGATTCTCCTGCCTCAGCCACCCGAGTAGCTGGGATTACAGGCATGTGCCACCATGTCCAGCCAATGTGTGTGTGTGTTTTTTTTTTTTAAAGACAGGGTTTTACCATGTTGGTCAGGCTGGTCTTGAACTCCCAACCTCAAGTGATCCACCCGCCTTGGCCTCCAAAGTGCTTGGATTACAGACGTGAGCCACCACGCCAGGCCTCAGCCAATTTTTGTATTTTTAGTAGAGACAGGGTTTTGCCATGTTGGCCAGGCTGGTCTCGAACTTCTGACCTCAGATGATTCGCCCAAAAGTGCTGGGATCACAGGTGTGAGCCACAGAACCTGGCCTATTTTTTTTTTTTTTTTTCACTTAACATTATATTGTGAATAGCTTTTCATGTACTTGATATTTTTAAGAGCCAGGGTCCTGCTATGTGTCCCAGACTGGAGTGCAGTGATTGTACAGACGCGACCATGTCGTTACCACTGAACTGGTCTCAAATGATACTCGCTGCCTCAGCCTCCCAAGTCGCTGGGACCACGGGGACACATCATTGTGTCTTGTAAAACTTTTCTTTAAGTCTACATAGAGTTTCATTGCCAGAAAATACAGTTTTTTTTTTTTTTGGACACGGAGTTTCGCTCTTGTTACCCAGGCTGGAGTGCAATGGCGCGATCTCGGCTCACTGCAACCTCCGCCTCCTGGGTTCAGGCAATTCTCCTGCCTCAGCCTCCTGAGTAGCTGGGATTACAGGCACGCGCCACCGTGCCCAGCTAATTTTTTGTATTTTTAGTTGAGACGGGGTTTCACCATGTTGACCAGGATGGTCTCGATCTCTTGATCCACCCGCCTCGGCCTCCCAACGTGCTGGGATTACAGGCTTGAGCCACTGTGCCCGGCCTTTTTTTTTCTTTTAAAAAAAAAATTCTCCCAGATCCTGAGAAATACCAGAATTTCATTTACCAATCCAGTCCTACTGAGGCATTTAAGTTGTTTCCATTTTTAATTGTCTTTCATTTTCACTTAACATTTTTTTCTTCCTTTTTTATTTTTAAGATGGGGTTTCACATGATGGCCAGGCTGGTCTTGAACTCCTGACCTCAGGTGATCCACCCACCTCAGCCTCCTAAAGTACTAGGATTACAGGCATGAACCACCGTGCCCGGCCTAATATTTTTTTCTTACCCAAGAATTGCAGAGAACACAATAGCCAATTTAGAGGTAGGTTAGCATTCTTAGAGAGATTTCTGGAGTTATAATTAGAAGACTGAATTCTAGTTCAGCATTTGCTCCTTTTTCTGGGACTCTATACAGTGATCAGGTTGGACTAAATCCGTTGGGCTCTTTCTACGCCTTTCTTCTACTATTATTGTGCAGGAGCTGAGGCCATTAAAAGTCACATGCAAATCTCTAGTACTGATCCCCATAGCCATCAGGCAGGGTCTGAGGCTGGGAGAGTCCCTGGCTGGTCACCTCTAGCAGCAGGCAGCTTCATCTGACTCTAGTCTCTCCAGTTAACCAGTATACTTTCTCGTACAGATAACGATATTCTTTGGGTACCAACCTGTGAAAAGGTTTGGAAGTACAGATCTATGAGAATGTACTAAGGAACGCTTTTTCCCACGGCAGATATGTGTAGTTTGGTCCTTGTTACATTGTTGGTAATTCTTCATTCTTGGGTTTTTAGCGTGGCTTCGTAGTTTGGTCCTTGTTACATTGTTGATAATTCTTCATTCTTGGGTTTTTCAGCATGGCTTCTCGCTGTTTCTGGGATGCTGACACTGACAACTATACTCATGATGTTTTCATGAATGTAAGTGTATTTGGAAACCTCTTTTTCCTTTCTAAGGACAAATCAAACTACTTAATATTTAATAGGGTGTAAAGACACTGCAGTCTCAGCCTTCACCTTTGGCACCTGGGTGAGATGGTTGGACTTAATTTTTGTGTTTCTAAAGCAGGAGCCTGGTGTGCTACTTACAGACAAGGAAACTTGTATGTTTACCGTGACACCGTTTTTCATGCGTTTGGATTTGGGAGTAGCATTCATTTAGTTAGCATAGTACTTAAAAATTATTTTCAGCTACTTCCTCCTTAAATCACTGTGTTCTAAAGCCCAATCCTGATGGTCCTTATTAAAGTAGTCATTGATAACTACAGTGTTAAAATCACACATTTGTTCATTTGAACAAATCATACTTTGCTAAGTTGTAAACAAATTTGGATGGCAGGGATTCCATGAGCAAAGGTGGTTTTTCTTTTAGTAATAAAATTTATTTATCTTAAAGCCATTGATTAAAATTAAGCACAAATAAAGAGTAATATTTAAAAAGAGGTTTCAGGCTGGGTAAGGTGGCTCATCTACTCCCAGGTTGTTAATACGTAAGAGTCAGAATAGAACAGGAACTAGATTGAGTAAATTAAGAGAGAGAGGCCGGACACGGTGGCTCACACCTCTAATCCCAGCACTTTGGGAGGCCGAGCTGGGTGAATCACTTGAGGTCAAGAGTTTGAGTCCAGGCTGGCCAACATGGTGAAACTCTTTCTCTGCTGAAAACACACACACACACACACACACACACACAAAATTAGCCAGGCATGATGGTGCACACCTGTAATCCCAGCTATTTGGGAGCTGAGGCAGGAGAATCACTTGAACCCAGGAGGTGAAGGTTGCAGTGACCTGAGATTGTGTTGTTGTCCTCCAGCCTGGGCGACAGAGTGAGACTCCATCTCAAAAAAAAAAAAAAAAAAAAAAAAAGTAAAAAAGGGGGGTTCCATTTTCTGATTAAATGACTTTAGGTAAGTAATTGGGTTTTTCTCACATTATATCAGTAACATGAGGAAGCTGAAGTACATTTTCCCAAAGACTGGCTGTGACTGCCTGAGGATAATTTGGGGGCTTTAACATATGGACGCTGGGACCCTATTCCAATAGATTCTGATCAAATAAGCCCAGGGTTGGATCAGTGAATCTGAATTTTTAAAACGTTCCCCACACGATTCTGCTGACGGCCAGATATGGAAGCTGCTTATGTAGATGATTTTAAGGTAGCTTTTAGTTCTAAAATTCCATGGTCTCAACCAAAGTTTCGTTTTATGCTCAACTACCCAAGGGATCAGGGGCTGGACAGCGGGAAGTACTAGACAAATCTTCATTTATCAGCTATCTTTGGGGGAAGAGTCAAGCTGAGAAGATGAATTTTTGTGCTTGGAGTTAAAAATGCATCTTTTGGCTGGGCACAGTGGCTCATGCCTGTAATCCTAGCACTTTGGGAGGCCAAGGTGGGTGAATCACCTGAGGTCAGGAGTTCAAGACCAGCCTGGCCATCATGGTGAAACCCCATCTTAAAAAAAAAAAAAGCATCTTTTTTTGTTTGTTTGTTTGGAGACAGAGTCTCTCTCTGTCACCCAGGCTAGAGTGCAGTGGTGCGATCTTGGCTCACTACAACCTCTGCCTCCCAGGTTCAGGCAATTTGGCTAATTTTTGTATTTTTTAGTAGAGACAGGGTTTCACTATTTGGTCAGGGTGGTCTTGAACTCCTGACCTCAGGTGATCTGCCCCGCTTGACCTCCCAAAGTGCTGGGATTACAGGTGTGAGCCACCTTACCTGGTTAAAAAAAAATGCATCTTTAGATGATACAATTCATTCATTCAGCAAACAGTTCTGAGCTCCTATTATGTGTCAGCTTCTGCACTCAAGGGGCTAGGGATAAAGTGATGGATGAAACCGGCATGGTGTCTGCCTGTAGAGAGCTTAACATCCAGTGGGGGCCGCTCATTACTCAAACAAATATGTAATAAACTTACCCATTATTCCTTCAGTAGGATTGTCAGGATTGAGTTTTGCAATGCAGGATTGGTGGAGGAGTAGCCAAACATCACTTTTGATAGCTTGCTTTAAGTTGCTTAGTCTACTCTATCTTTAGTCCAGTTTGTTGAGTTGGGTGTTTATTTATTATTTTTTGAGATGGAGTCTCATTCTGTTGCTCAGGATGGAGTGCAATGGCTCAATCAGCTCGCTGCAACCTCCGCCTCCCAGGATCAAGCTATTCGCCTGCCTGAGCCTCCCAAGTAGCTGGGACTACAGGTGCACGCCACCATGCCTGGCTAATTTTTGTATTTTTAGTAGAGACGGGGTTTCACCATGTTGGCCAGGCTGGTCTTGAACTCCTGACCTCACGTGATCCGCCCGCCTCAGCCTCCCAAAGTGCTGGGATTACAGGCATGAGCCACTGCTCCTGGCCGGCCGAGCTGGGTATTTATTTAGGTTTTATTTTCAGAGCCTAAAGCATTTTATTTGGAGGCCGGGTGTGGTGGCTTACATCTGTAATCCCAGCACTTTGGGAGGCCGAGGCCGGTGGATCACCTGAGGTCAGGAGTTCAAGACCAGCTTGGCCAACATGGTGAAACCTTGTCTCTACTAAAAATACAAAAATTAGCCAGGCATGGTGGCAGGCACCTGTAGTCCCAGCTACTCGGGAGGCTGAGGCAAGAGAATTGCTTGAACCCAGAGGGCAGAGGTTGCAGTGAGCTGAGATCGCGCCACTGCACTCCAGCCTGGGTGAGAGAGTGAGATGCTATAACACACACACACACACACACACACACACACACACACACGTGACACTTTATTTGGGAGATTCCAAATAGAGGCTGAGGAAAGCTGCTGTAGGTAACAGGGCTCAGTCTCGCTGGAGAACTCTGGGTGGTGCTATAGAACAGTGCCACTCCAGGTGGGGCCCACAGACCAGTGGCACTCTGACTCGTTTGTTACAGGTCCATGAAGAGGTTAGCACACACATTGAGTGTAAGGGTTTAGAAACTCTTACAGCAATTTGACAAAGTAATTTTATGTCCAGTGAATATAAGAAAAAACATTGGGGCTGTATTTCATATGTTCCTTTTTTTCGTTTCGTTTTCTGAGTTACCTATTTTTACTGGATTTTATAAAAGCATCCTTCCATGAGGGACTGGAAGCTAAAATGAAAACAAAAGCAGGTCCCTTATCACAGCATTGTTGTAGAGCACAGTTCTGAGTTATCCGCCCAGGGAGCCAGGGAGCTGGGCTTGCAAACCAAAGGATTTTGCTTTTGCTTGATAATCAGGTCCTTGAGTTGAGATTGCTTTAATCTCATCACTACCAGGCTGGAGGTGAGGTTGGTGGTTCAGGAGTTGCTGAGGCAGGTGGAAATCTTGTAATAAGTGCCTAAAAAGTGTTTTAAGCAATTTGGGCTCTGGAAAGCATTTTGTGATTCTGAACTAGAAGATGGACAAATACATTTTATTAATTAAGAACAGACATCCAGAGACCATTTCTCTTATCCAGAATTTATGACAAGGTCTTGCTGTTCTTACTATCAGTGACACTATAACATGGTTTCTTGAGATGAGTAGTGCAATTACTCCAAGAAACTCAAACATTCCATACATTCTTTCTGTGATAAATCAGGAAATATGTGAATAGTTATTTTAGGAATGAATATGTATTATGTAAAGTTCATTAGTTCGCATTTTATTTCTGCATTCAGAACATCTCATTCTTTACCGATCCTAACCTTTTATCAAGCAATAGTATAGCTAGACTCTAGAAACCCTTCACTTCATGAAGGAGGAAAAAGTCTTCATGACTGAAAATTGGTGGCTGGGTGAGGTGGCTCATGCCTGTGATGCCAGCACTTTGGGAGACCAAGATGGGTGGATTGCTTGAGTCCAGGAGTTCAAGACCAGCCTGGGCAACATAGTGAGACCTCATCTTTGCAAAAAACAAAATTAGCCTGCTGTGGTGGCATGCAGCTGTGGTGGCATGCAGCTGTGGTCCTAGCTACTCTGGAGGCAGAGGTGGGAGGATTGTTTGAGCCCAGGATGTTGAGGCTGCAGTGAGCCGAGATCACACCGCTGTACCCCAGCCTGTCTGAAAAAAGAAAATTGGTAAAGATCTGAGATAGTGTTGGTTTCAATTGCCCGTGCTGGTCTTACTCCTCTTCAGTACTAACTGTGTGTGTGTGTGTTTTGTTTTTTAGGACAGTTTATTCTGCGTTGTAGCAGCATTTGGCTGTTTCTACTACTGAATAGATTTTTGAAAAGCTGGGAAAAGATGTGACCATGAAGAAACCTGATCTTTTTAATATTGTTAAATATCTTGATGAAATAAAGATGTTAGTAGTTTGACAACAGAATCTGTTGGGTTTTAGGCCTCATGTTTTTAATGTTTTTTGTTATACTACGGTTTTTTTTTTTTTTTTTGATGGAATCTCACTCTGTTGCCCAGGATGGAGTGCAGTGGCACAATCTCAGCTCACTGCAACCTCCATCTCCTGGGTTCAAGCAATTCTTCTGCCTCTGCCTCCTGAGTAGGTGGGACTACAGGCGAGCACCACCACGTCCGGCTGATTTTTGTATTTTTAGTAGAGAAGGGCTTTTACCATGTTGGTCAGGCTGGTCTTGAACTCTTGACCTCAGGTGATCCACCAGCCACCTGGCCTCCCAAAGTGCTGAGATTACAGGCGTGAGCCACTGTGCTCGGCCTAATTGTATCTCTTTTTTTTTTTTTTTTTTTTGAGACAAAGTGTCACTCTTCTTACCCAGGCTGGAGTGCAATGGCGGGATCTCGGCTCACCGCAACCTCTGCCTCCTGGGTTCAGGCAGTTCTCCTGCCTCAGCCTCCTGAGCAGCTGGGATTACAGGCAAGCGCCACCATGCCCAGCTAATTTTTTGTATTTTTGGTAGAGACGGGGTTTCACCATGTTGACCAGGATGGTCTCGATCTCTTGACCTCGTGATCCACCCGCCTCGGCCTCCCAAAGAGCTGGGATTACAGGCTTGAGCCATCGCGCCCGGCCCCAATTGTATCTTTTATCGAGACAAGGTTTCCTGATGTTGCCCAGGCTGGTCTTGAACTCCTGGGCTCAAGTGATCCCCCCCGCCTCAGTCTCCCAAAAAGTGCTAGGATTATAGGTGTGGGCCACCATGCTCAGCAAATGAAATCCTTTATTCCTGTGTCACCTGCCCAGAGAGGATGATCTGGGCTAGGTATTTGGAGTATCTCTCCACAGCCAATCACCCTGGTGCTTCGCATACATTTTCACCGTTTGAGAGTAGAAAAAAAAGAAGAAAAAAAAAATTGTGGCAGGGCGCGGTGGCTCACGCCTGTAATTCCAACACTTTGGGAGGCCGAAGTGGGCAGATTACTTGAGGTCAGGAGTTCGAGACCAGCCTGATGACCAACATAGTGCAACTCTACTAAAAATTCAAAAATTAGCCGGGTGTGTTGGTGCACGCCTGTGATTCCAGCTACTCGGGACGCTGAGGCACGAGAACCTCTTGAACCTGGGAGGCGGAGGCTGCAGTGAGCAGAGACTGCACCATTGCACTCCAGCCTGAGCATCAGAGCAAGACTCCGTCTTCAAAAAGATAGAAATAAAAGAGTAAATAAATTAAAAAGGTCTTTTACTTCAGTCAAGTTGACAACTACAAATTTAAAAAGTTTTTTTTTTACATCGTTCCTCCATAACTGTGTAGCCATTTACATGTACGGAATTAAAAGGGACCCTTCCGAAAGCTCATTCTCAGAAAGGAAAACGTTTCTTCCCGCCACACAGCGGCGGCACGAGCCTTCCTGCTGGTCCCGTGAACCCGCTGCTGCTCAGGCAGCTCTCGGCGGGTCCGCAGGGATCGTTTCTTTGTTGAGCCAGCCTGGGTCAGAAGTAGGAGGACCGGGTCAGCCACAGGTTTCCGGCGGACTGGGCTGGCCGGTCGTCAATTCCCCTTCCATCCCCACGTAGGTCGAAGCCGGCGCCGCGGAGAGGCGGGCGCGGTCGGGGGCCTCCTGGCGGCGGTGCAGCGGGAGGACGCGGCCCGAGTGGGCCGCAGGGGGCTGCCGGGCGGCGCGTCGGGACCGACCAGCGAGCCTTGTGCCAGTCACATCCGTATCCCACTGCAAGGAGCGTCTTGGCTGAATCCTCCGGTTCCGGGTGGAGACGGACCTGGGTCATTCCGTCTCCGGTCTCGGGCGTCTCCGTCTGGTCACTTCAGCCCCGGGGCCTCTGAGGAGGCGGAACTACTTTGTCAGGAGTCGTGGTTTTCACGGAGACGTCGTGGTCGGATTGACAGGGGTGGGGGCGGTAGGCGGGACTTCCGGCTGGCTCTTCCGTCAGCTGCCTTCTCCGGGCGTCTCCCCGCAACCTCCTCAACTTCCCTCGTCCGTGAGAGCGGACCGGGCTGGGGGAGCGTGAGCTGCAGGTGTGTGCACGTCCTTGCGTGTGGGTTCGAGAGGACAGACTGCGGGGCTGGGACCGCGAGGCGACGGCGACTGAGGAAGAGCGGTAAGTGACAGCGGGGGCAGCGTGAGGCAGGGGCTGCGAGGCTACTGTGACCGAGGGCCGGTGACAGCGAGGGGACTGTGACCCGGGAGCGGCGAGGGCGGAACACCCTGGGCTCGGAGAGCGCTCGGGCCGAGGAAATGCGAGGCGGTGACTCCAGGGAGACTCCGATCGATGGGTAGCGACTGTGAGGGACCCTGCCCTGCGGGGACGTGAGCCGCGGCCCCGGGGACCCCGCCAGGGGCTGACTCGCCGAGGAGTCGGATGGTACTGCAGGGTCGGGGCGCGGGTGTGACCGGCTGTGGCCGCGCGGAGGGCTCTCCTGGAGGGAACACGGTCTGGAGCCTGGCAGGCGGGCCTCAGTTTAATGTTTAGGGACAGACCCCACCACTGAGTTGCCGTTTCTTCGTCGGCGAATGGGACGTGTGGACTAGTTTAACGTGTCCCAGACTGTGGGTTTCTTCCTAGTACTGGGCTGTGAAGCCAGTTTCGTGGATGGAGCCCGCACCTGTCTTCCAAAAAGTGGAATAGGATCGAAATGGTCGGTGTGTTTACGTAGTGAGGGTAAGTATTGTGTCACGTGGTTTGCTGCAGTTACGTGTGCATGACATTGTGATGTAAAATGGATTTTGTACATCTCAAAGTGTAAGAAGCGAAGCGTACCTTAAAAATTTGGAAAAACATGAGACCAGAATATTTCTGAGTTTTCTTTTGGTTCTGAAATGTAAAGGTCCTGTGAATAGGGAACTGTCTGGAAGCACAAAGGTGCGCCTGGGAACGGGCGGTATTAGATCGGCTTACCTGGAGAAGGCTTCCTGAGCGTAACGAAAGTGACTCGCTACGAGAGCTGAAACTCGGCTTCTCAGTTGGGAGAACCAGAAATTATGTTGAAACAGGGACATTAGGCGGGTGTGGCGGCTCATGCCTGTAATCCCAGCTACTTGGGAGGCTGAGGTGGGAGGATTGCTTGAACCCAGGAGGCGGAGGTGGCAGTGATCCAAGATGGCGCCACTGCACTCCAGCCTGAGTGACAGAGGGAGACTCTGTCTCAAAAAAAAAAGAAAAAGAAAAAAAGGGAACAGTGATATTTATAGAGGCAGTGAGGATTTAGGGGTGTGTGGGTATGAGAAACTGCTAATGAGGAATGGCAAGCTTTGAGAGTAGGAACAAGGGTTGGGAAGGAAACTCAAGACAGAGGCAGAAAATACTGTGCCAACAAGAAAATGGAAGAAGGAAGGAAGATACGACCTCCAGAGCCTGTTCAGTCCTGATATTCAGTGATTCTGCAAGTACAGAATTGGTAGTAAAAAGATGCTGAGAATGGGATTTGGTGCAGTAATAAACAAATGACGACCATGACGAGAAAGAAGGGTGGACAAAACGATGGCAGGCGCGGTGCCGATAATGGTGATTGGAATGCCACATGCGAGAGACTTCGGTGTACTTAGCCATCGGATTCAGTGATGTGTGCACCGGAGGCCAGGACAGGCATACCGGGAATGATGCCACACTATGGGAAACCCAAGTGAAGTTTCAGCACTGATTTTACTTCCTGCACGTTCCCTTTCTTTAGGGCCGTTAGTGATGCAGGTGGAACAAAAGTGAATGTTGCTACTTCTTTCTCTTAAACCCTTTTCATTTTATTTCTTATTTTTGAGACAGAGTGTCACACTGTTGACGAGGCTGGAGTGCAGTGGCGCAATCTCAGCTCCCTGCAACCTCTGCCTCCTGGGTTCAAAGGGATTCTCCCACCTCAGCCTCCTGAATAGCTGGGACTACACGCATGCACCACCATGCCCAGCTAATTTTGTATTTTAGTAGAGACAGGGTTTCACCACGTTGGGCAGACTGGTCTCGAACTGCCGACCTCAGGTGATCCACCCGCCTCAGGCTCCTAAAGTGCTGGGATTACATGTGTGAGCCACTGCACCTGACCTTACAGCCCTTTTTAGAAGGTGCTATTGATTGTGCGACCCAGTGCTCTTTGAAAAGATAATAGGACAAGTATAAGGTTATTTTAACTTATCAGACACTGTATTAATCTGACAACCACTCCTGCTCCCATACACTCTGTAATAGAGAAATAGAGTTCATATAGGTTCCTGAAGAGCTGAGAATGGTAGGGAATAGCCTTTATTTCTGGCTAAAAAATTTAACCAGTTACACCTTTTTCTAGCACACTAGATGTTTACTTGATTTACAGTCTACATAACTAAAAGGAACTGCCCAAGGATTTCTTCTAGAACGGAATATATGCTTCAAGGTAACAGGCGATAGAAGACGCTTGGTATTCTGCAGCACGTACTCCCTCTGGGGTCTTTCTTCTTTGCTGAATGAAATGAATCTTTTTGTAGGACAAAAGATTTGCCTTGAAAATTCCCTTTCAAAACTAGAATGATGGCCTGGTTGATAAAGAATGAGCTTCATTCCCCCTCAGTCTGTGATTCTCCTCCCATACACAGGTGGGGTTTTATTTTTCTTGGGGACCTGCTTTTTGGATATATGATCCCTTAAGAAGAATGATCTAGTTAGATAGAGCCCTGGCTTTAGCAGTCCCTGGTTACTGTCGCGTGCTAACGTGGACTCGCTCTGTGACTATGTATGGAAAGCATTATTGCTTTCTCTTCCTTCAGATTTTCTAACCATGGCCGAGGTAACTGTTCTTATAATTAAACACCCCCTTAATAATCTGAAATGTACGTGAACTCACCACCTTTTGTATAATTTCCTAGAGTTTGTAAACCATCTGACTCCATTTATAATTCAGAGCTGTCTGGCCTTTAGGTTAGACAGTATTTTCCTAGGGGTCTGAATCACCTCTCCTAGAGATGTTAGGAGAACTGATGAGATTTAGTTTTTGAAATGCTCAACTAAAAAGCAAGGATAATTTTCCATTGTTATTGATGATGGATAGTAGTAAAATATCTGTTAATAATAGTAGTTTTCATACTCAAGCATCATGCTTTTCTTTCTCAGTATTTCCATAACTTTGATCTGAAGCCAGACCTTCTGACTTTTCTAATAGAAACTTGCCTTTCTTAAGCAGAAATAGGTCTCTCTTACATCAAAGTTTGTGTTACCTTGAAATAGATTGGAAAGAATACATTTTTCTAAAAGTCATTTTTTTCTTGGATTTTTTTCCAGTTACAGAAACCCTAAAGTAAGAGCACTTGCCAATTATCTCAGGACTGTGAGAATCCTTTTTTTGCTTAAGATTGTGGCTGGCTTCTTCTACACCTTTACATTATCACACATCAAGCATATTAGAAAAACGGGGGCTGGGTGCGGTGGCTCATGCCTGTAATCCCAGCACTTCGGGAGGCTGAGGCGGGCGGATCACCTGAGGTTGGGAGTTCAAGACCAGCCTGACCAACGTGGAGAAACCCTGTTTCTAATAAAAATACAAAATCAGCCGGGCGTGGTGGTGCACGCCTGTAATCCCAGCTACTCAGGAGGCTAAGGCAGGAAAATCGCTTGAACCCAGGAGGTGGAGGTTGCAGTGAGCCGAGATCATGCCATTGCACTCCATCCTGGCAACAAAAGGGAAACTCTGTCTCAAAAAAAAAAAAAAAGGAAAGTAAGAGAGAAAGAAAAGGAAAGAGAAAAAGGGGTGACTTAGGAAAGGCAGAGGGAGGGTCAGGACTCCAGGCTCGGCAGCCCTCTTGCTCATCCACTTGGTGATTTCCGACATCTCCTTTTCCCTACGTCCTTCAACCCCTCTCCTAAGCGTAACCCTTTCTGTTTTTAGTCCTAAACTTCTCTTTTCACAGTATTCCTGTCAAATGAGTACCTGGACCCGTGTTTCATACATGATTTTTTTTTGTTAATTGCTTTATGGATTATTTGGGGGAAAATTTAAATCTTAATTCCTTTCTACAATTCAGCCAGTAAATTCAGGGAATGTTTGCAGTATGTGCCGAAGCTCCATCTTAGAAGATAAAATGAAACTGAGTCTCATATTTGGCATTCTTTTTGGTTTGTTTACAAACCTTATTCATTAATGTAAATAATTGAATTTGTTTCTATTTTACCATTCATAAACCAGGTTAGTAGACATATATTAATAGCGGGCTTTCTGTGTGTATGTGTCTTTCTCCCCTCCTTTTTTTTTTGAGCCAGAGTCTTATCTGTTGTCCAGGCTAGAGTGAAGTGGCACAATCTCAGCTCACTGCAACCTCCACCTCCTGGGTTCAAGCAATTCTCCTGCCTCAGCCTCCCGAGTAGCTGGGATTACAGGCGGCACCACCACGCCCAGCTAATTTTTGTATTTTAGTAGAGTTGGGGTTTCACCATGTTGGCCAAGCTGGTCTCAAACTCCAGACCTCAAGTGATCCACCTGCCTCGACCTCCCAGAGTGTTGGGATTACAGGCGTGAGCCACGGCGCCTGGCCCCACCTTTCTTTTGGGAATTCTCTTGTACCACAAGTTGAAAGTTATATTAGTTTGAGGCTTTCTGTGTTTGGAGAAGGATGACTGCCAATGAGCCAGGGGAGCCCATGAATCTGCTAGGCTGTTACATCACATTCACAACTACTTGCAAACAAGTTTGGAAGTGAAGGCTGCTGAAAATAATGACATATGGTCTTTGCTCTATAGAAAATGAGCATATGACCTTTCATAAAAAAACAGGTAGTTTTTTAACATACAGATAATTACCCTAACTGTGATTATGTTTGTTTATTTTTTGGCTGTGGAACAGGAATCTTAATCTTTTTTGCGTTATGGACTCCTTTGGCAGTGTGATGAAATCTTTTAGAGTTCCTTTTTGGAATATGTTTTTATATGCAAAAATAAAATACATAGAGCTATAAAGAAAACCTGTTATATTGGATTATATTGACATATAGTTTTCAAAACAAAAGCAGCCTTTTAAAGTATTTGTAACAAGTATAATATGATATGAAAATTCTCACGATTTCTGTTGGTGACTAATCCATTTGTCTAATAAGTTGCCATTACTGCTATAGATTATGTTCATAACTGAAGTGAAAATAAAGATAGAATGTTTTACATCCGAATTCACAGACTTCCTGCATTCTATCAAAGACCCTGCCTTAGAGATATGAGCTCCATAACCCACCCTAGGAAGATCTAAACACGAGAGTTTGCTCACTCAGTATTCTGGTAGAATAGTGGCAGAGTAAAATTGTTCAGCTGTAAGAACTATTACATGTCCCTTGTGGTTTTTAGAATAACCTCTTTCCTGAAATATCCTACTGCATGTCCAGGCCGTAGAAGTATAAGCTTTATTATGTGCCAGTGGCTAACCCAGGGTCTGGCACAGAGTAAGAGCTGCTCCGTGTTTGTTGAATAAGGGTTTCTCTGATGAAATTAGAGGGAAGAGATCCAGTTCAAAGCTAAGATCTTAAATGTGACAGTTTATAGGCCCCATGGCGAGTAACACTGAGCTTTAGTTTAAAAGGAATCTGTCAGAGAAGCCGTGTTTTGAGAGCTTTTACATTTGTAAGTTCTCAGCCTGGTGTGGTAGTTCACACCTATCATCCCAGCACTTTGGGAGGCTGAGGTGGGAGGATTGCTTGAGGCCAGGAGTTTGAGACCAACCTGGGCAACAACATGAGACCCCCATCTCTACAAAAAATTAGCTGGGTGTGGTGACATGCACCTGTAGTCCCATCTACATGGGAGGCTGAGGCAGGAGGATCACTTAAGCTCAGCAGTTCAAGGCTGCGGTGAGCCATGATTGCACCACTGCACTCAAAATAAATTTAGGTAGAATTTGTCACCATGTTATTAATAAAGCTGGTCCTATTTTCATCTTGAATGAGAGATAGAAAACCTGTTCAGTAATGGACCAGATTGTGAATATTTTCGGTTTTGCAGGTCACACAGTATCTGTGACTACTCGGCTCTGCTGTTGTAGCATGACAGCAGCCATGGCCGATAAACACATCAGTGAGCGAGCATGGCGGCTGTGCTTCCGTGAAACTTTCCTTACCAAACACATCAGTGAGCGAGCATGGCGGCTGTGCTTCTGTGAAACTTTCATTACAAAACAGACAGGGGGCCATCTTTGGCCTGCCTGCTATCGTGTGCTGACCCCCAATCTAGGAGATTTTCTGGTTCCTGAATCCAGTTCTTTTCCCCACTTTGGGTTAGCCACGTACTCCCTCAAGCTTCAAAGGTCTTTACATAAGGGGGCAATGTCCTTACACTGTTATCTCCAGAAAGAGCTGAGTGTACAGCAAGAGGATATGATTAATGAATGCCAGGAGTATTAGATGCACTTTAACCCTTGAGTTTCCAGAGCTTGCCTCTTAGAGCACCAGCTTATTAAGCACCACCATGGTAAAAGCAGGTAAACATCCCAAATATAAAGCATGCTTGCGCACTCGGCTTTGGAACTGGGCATTGGTGTGTTGGTAGAAAAATACTGAGCGTTGGGTTTTAATGGGGAAGATAATGTAGCCCTAGAGATGGGGAAAGCAGGAATAGAATGCAAAGGAAAGATTATGCCTCATCTTTTTGTAGATCGTTCCTTGTAGTAATCGGTCAAGTGGGAATTAGATTTTTGAAATGTGGAATAGTATCTGTAATTGCAACTTGCTACTAAAATAGCTACCCCTTATTTGCAGTTTTGCTTCCTTGGTTCCAGTTACCCACAGTCAGCCACGGTAAGAAAGTAGTTGAGTATGATACAGTAAGATATTTTCAGAGAGAAGGAGAAAACAACCACATTCCCATAACATTTATTACTGTATATTGTTAACAGTTTTGTATTTATTATTAGTTATTGTTAATCTCTTACTGTGCTTAATTTATAAATAAAACTTTATCACAACTCTTCATATATAGGAAGAAAGCAAAGTAGAGTCAGCCCTCCGTGGCCATGGGTTCCACATCCGCAGATTCAACCATCCTTGGATTGAAATATTCAGAAAAAAATTAAAATAACAGTACAACAATAAAAAAATAGCACAAATAAACCAATATAGTATAATAACTGGTTACACAGTATTTACATTGTATTAGGTATTATAAATAATCTAGAGAAGATTGAAAGTATACAGGAGGTGTAGATTATATGCAAATTACATACCATTTAATATATATAAGGGACTTTTGAGCATCTGTGGATTTTGGTATCTGTGGGAGATCCTGGAACCAATGCCCTGCAGATTCCAAGGGATGACTATACATATAGGAGGGGTCCCTGCTATCCAGGGGTTCAGGCATCCACTGGGTCTTGAAACATAGCCCCTGCAGATAAGAGAGGACTGCTATATTTAGACTGTTACATAGTTGAGGAAGCAAAGTCCACCTCCTCTTTTGCTTGGTAGGTCTGTTTGCAATAAGGGGGTTGAAGAGAAAGGATTGGGTAGGAGTCCCTAAAACTACCTGTGGGAGCCTTTCATCTTTAAGACTCAAGTGTATACATGTCAGCACCTAGATTCTGTCTCCTTCAGGACAGTCCCATTGGAAAAATACTTGACTAGACCTATGCTTAGTGTCTCCTCAGTGCCACCCCACCCCCTCTACCCGCTCCACAAACACATTTTCCACTTATCTAGAAGAGTTGATGTATCCAACCAGGCATCTACTGGAGCATTGAAGAACAAGGCAGCAGTGTGCACTGGTAGGTGAGTCAGCAGAAACGGAGCCAGATTTTTGTGAGTCTGAGTAAAAATCACAGGCACAGAAACTACATTCTATATTTTGAGAGCACTTCAGAGATACTAATGTACTTAGCAGGCAGGGTGTTGGGAGGGTGGGTTTTTATGTCCATATTTAGAATCTGTGCTTAAATTTCAGCGACTAAGATAAGGTGACTTATCTAGGGAATGAATAGACAGCAGTGTTGGAAAGATCAGACCTTACAAATGCTGTCTTCTGGCTGTCAGCCTTTTTTTTTTTTGAGGTGGAGTTTCGCTCTCGTTGCCCAGGCTGGGGTGTGATGGCGTGCTCTTGGCTCATTGCAACCTCTGTCTCCCGGGTTCAAGCAATTCTCCTGCCTCAGCCTCTGAGTAGCTGGGAGTACAGGCATCTGCCACCACACCTGGCTACTTTTTGTAGTTTTAGTAGAGACGAGGTTTCACCAATGTTGGCCAGGCTGGTCTTGAACTCCTGGGCTCAAGCAATCCATCCGTCTTGATCTCCCAAAGTGCTGGAATTGTAGGCGTGAGCCACTGTACCCAGTTGTTACAACCTTTTTGACAAAGAAAATTTTCTGGAAGATGAACCACTAAGCAAACAGGAAGTTTTGGCCCATCCTAGTAGGGCTCTTGGGGGAGGTTCTGTATTCTATCTTCAGATCCTTTGTTTCTGTCCCATTCGTAAGGATCTGTCTGCAAGGCATTAGCTAAGTCATCCACTGCCCTATGTTCACCTCCTACTATGTTGGCTCCGAGGAGGTACAATCATTTCCCAGTCCCGTTACCCACTGGACAAACAGGGATGAAGGCAACCTGTTTATGTGTGTATTCCCTCTTGAATGAAGATGTTTAAAGCCACCTCCTTTTCCAGAGCCGTCACTGTACCTTACTTGAATGGTAGTGGTTGGTTACAGAGGTGCAGTTATCATAAACTGAGCGTCCAATAAATATTTGTTCTCATTGTTGGAGGTATTAAAAATGGTTACTGGGCAATTATCAATGTTGTAATGTGGTGTGGTTTTAGGTGCACCAAAGTTTCAGTGTAACGAACTGAGAAGCCACCACAGGGCCGGGTGTGGTAGCTTATGCCTGTCATCCCACAAAAAATTAGCTGGCCGTGGTGATGCAGGCCTGCAGTTCCAGCCACTTCAGAGACTGAGGCAGGAGAGTCGCTTGAACCCGGGAGGTGGAGGTTGCAGTGAGCTGAGATGGCGCCATTGCACTCCAGCCTGGGTGACAGAGTGAGACCCTGTCTCAAAAATCGAAAAAAAAAAGAAACCGACAGGATGTGAGGAAGTATTTACGGTCTTCAGTACGTTCTCATCCCGCCACGTGCTTTTCTCTACACTTTCTCAGTAGCAAAGGTGATGTGTCCAGGCAAGCAGCTAGTGGAACATTACGGTGACTGGGGTAAGTTTCCATTCTTTTAAACATCGATTATTTTTCTATATACTTTGGTGCTGCGTAAGTTAATAGATGTGAGAGAACATTGGGATGGCCTAAGAAGGCTGGTAAAAAATGAAAAAAACTTGTGAGAGCTACAGAGTGAAAGATGATGATGAGGATGATGATGAGGATGATGATGATGATGATTTGAGACAATGTCTTGCTCCATCGCCCACGCTGGAGTGCAGTGGCGTGTG
This sequence comes from Callithrix jacchus, assembly GCF_049354715.1. Lineage (NCBI taxonomy): Eukaryota > Metazoa > Chordata > Mammalia > Primates > Cebidae > Callithrix > Callithrix jacchus. The sequence goes on from NC_133518.1 coordinate 80,753,258, forward strand.
ATCTAGGCTCACTGCAACCTCTGCCTCCTAGGACCAAGTGATTCTCCTGCCTTAGCTTTTCAAGTAGCTGGGATTATAGGTGCGTGCCACCAAGTCTGGCTAATTTTTGTATTTTTAGTGTTGACAGGGTTCCACCATGTTGGCCAGGCTGGTCTTGAACTCCTGACCTCAGGTGATCCACCTGTCTTGGCCTCTCAAAGTGCTGGGATTATTGGCATAAGTCATTGTGCCCAGCCCAGAGTAAAAGTTTAAACAGCAGTAGTTCTAGCAGAAAGTAATGAGGAGTAATCTTCTCATAATTTCTAAATTCTTTTAGAGCCATTATTATGGAATATCTGTGACCCAGGTGTTTTCCGTCTCCTGACAAAGTGGATAAGATAAAGAAGTGTCTTACACTACAACCCAAACAGCAGTAGCTATGTTTGTTTTAAATCCAAAGGATCTAATGACTTCAGTTTAAAGAATAGGGTAAAATATAATGTAAAACACAAAAGTCATCTTTAGAAAATAGAAGAACTGTATGTAAGCAGATAAGGAATAGTATAAACACATATTAATGTAAGCAGGTAAAGAAAAATACTTTTTTTTTTTTGAGGCAGAGTCTCACTCTTGTCACTCAGGCTGCAGTGCAGTGGCGCGATCTCGGCTCACTGCAACCTCTGCCTCTTGGGTTCAAGTGATTCTCCTGCCTTAGCCTCCCGAGTAGCTGGGATTACAGGTGTCCACTGCCACGCCCGGCTAATTTTGATATTTTTAATAGAGATGGAGTTTCACCAGCCAGGCTGGTCTCAAACTCCTGACCTCAGGTGATCTGCCCGCCTTGGCTTCCTTCTCAAATTGCTGGGATTATAGGTGTGAACCATTGCACCCGGCCTTTTTCTTTTCTTTTTTTTTTTTTTTCTTTTTTGAGAAAGAGTCTCACTTTGTTGCTCAGGCTGGAGTGTAGTGGCATGGTCATGGCTCACTGCAGCCTTGACCTGCTGGGCTCAAGTGGTCCTCCCACCTCAGCCTCCCAAGTAGCTGGGACTACAAGCATGTGCCACCACACCCAGCTAATTTTTTTTTTTTTTTAGTAGAGACAGGTTTCATCATGTTATCCCCGATGGTCTCAATCTCTTGGACCTTGTGATCTGCCCGCCTCAGCCTCCCAAAGTGCTGGGTTTACAGGCGTGAGCTGCCAGCCTGTAGAAACCAGTTCTATGTTACCCAAGCTGGTCTTGAACTCCTGGGCTCAAGTGAGCTGACTGCCTTGGCCTCCCAAAGTGCTGGGATTACGGAAATGAAACTACTGTGTGCTGCCCATCTTCCCACAAAATACTTTTGCCAGGATGAGAGCTTTATTTGTTGTGCCAACTTTGATATGCTTATAAATTGACACGTACCTGTCCTCTTTCCCTGAAAACAAAACAGTAATATTTGTAGTGCCTTCAAAAATCCAAGGCAGTTTTCTGTCCACGAGTCTACCATTCAGCTAGCGCCTACTGTGTTCTCGGGCTCATTGCTAGGTACTGTGCATGAGTTGTGATTTTGTAGTTCCAAGTGGTAAAAAGAAGAACAAACTCATCTTAACGGGCTTAAGCAAAAAGAACGTATTGGTTGCCACGATGACGCAGTTTTGGAGCCAGCTTTTCTCCATCATCAGTTCTGCTTTTTCTGTGTTGACTATTTCTAAAAAAGGCTCTCCTCCTGGTTATTAGATGGCCACTAGGTGGGCACAGAACAGTTCCTAGAGCCAAATCTCCAGTTCGAATCCACAAAGAAAGAAATTACTGATTAGATTAGGCCACAAACCACTGCCTCCCTTCCCTCAAATCCATGACCAAGGGAGAGTAATGTGCTGATTGGTTTAGGTTTGGTACCGCAGATCTGATGCTAGGGCTGAAAATGAAGCTACACAGACCAAATGAGAGAGTCTCTAAATAAAAACGGGTTCTTTTCAGAGCAGTGGGATTGACTCGTGGACAAACAACAGATATATACTCTATCAAGAATCATTTGATCCCTACTGTGACTTAAAGTTAAGTACATGTTATTAGAGCCTTCCTTAATCACATGAAGAAACTCCTAGCTGATCAGGTGCAGTGGCTCACACATATAGTCCTAGCACCTTGGGAGGCTTAGCCAGGAAGATTACTTGAGGCCAGGGGTTCAAGACCAGCCTGGGCAACATAATGAGATCCTGTCTCTACTGGAAAAAAAGATTAGCTGGATGTGGTGGCACATACCTATAGTCTCAGCTACTTGGGAGGCTGAGGTGGGGAAATTGCTTGGGGGTGGTGGGGGGGGGCTTACTTTTAACTCTGAGTTAAAGCACTGGGAGGACCTAGCATGAAATCCCATTTATTTGCTATGATTCCCCCTAACGTGCCGTGTTCGTTCTTCCACTCTAGCCCAAACTCTCCCAGGGATCAGCTCAATGGGAAGGGAGCCCAGTCTTTATGAAAGGTGAAATTAGATTCCCGTGTGGCAGTGTAGCACGTGGGGAGAGCGCAGTAAGCACTTGTGACTAAATTAATCTATGATTATTGTACACACTAGGCAGGATAGTGTTAGGGTCAAGAGCGCAGCCGCCAAAGACAGAACGCCTGGGCTGCGGTCCTGTTTCTGCTCTGTGCTGGGTATGTGGCCTCAGCCAATACATTTCACCTGGCTGTGCTCCAGTTTCCTTACGTGTGAAACAGGGACGGCAGTATCAGCTCCCTCATGGGACTGTTGTCAGGACTGAATTATTTAGTATATAATACAACTTTCTGACATATGGGAAGTACTTTGTAAAAGCTAGAATTATTATCGTCACTGTTATAATCTTTGGGACTGGAGAAACGTAGATTGTATGATAGTATGATACAGTTGGATTTACATCTCAACACTCTAATCATTAAAGAATTTGAAACACATTTTATATTCTGTTTTCTTTCCTTTTTAAAAAAATTTTATTTTTTGCTTCCTTGGATAGGTTTTCACTGTGGTACATATTCTATTTTCTAAATGTAAACCTTAGTGTGTTTTATGCTATAGTAACCTAAAGAGTGTTAAGGGTGAGTCTCGATGAGGAGCGAGGGTCCTAGCGGTATGTCACATCTATCCGAACCAACATTTTAGGGTGAGTCTCGATGAGGAGAGGGTCCTGGTGGTATGTCACATCTATCCGAACCAACATTTTCAGCAGTGAGTTGGATGGAGATGGAAAAACCATACTTTCCTTTTTTTTTGGAGACAGGATCTCGTTCTGTCCTCCAGCATGGAGCGTAGTGACATGATCTCAGCTCAGAGAAAGAGTCTCAAGTGATCCTCCCTCCTCAGCCTCCTGAGTAGCTGGGAACACAGACATGTGCCACCATTGATCTTTTTGTTTTTTTGTAGAGATGGGGTTTCACCATGTTGCATAGGCTGGTCTCGAACTCCTGGACTGAAGTGATCTACCCACCTTGGCCTCCCAAAGTGCTGGGATTACAGGCATGAGCCACCGCACCCAGCCTTATGCTTTTCAAATTCATGGATTACATATAGTTGTGAAAAAGAGCTAACATGACAGATGACATTCAAGATTTAGAATGATCTCAACAGATTATAACAGATAAAAAGATAAACATATATGAACTTTAACAAGATGATAACCAACAAAATGAACTTAAAAGGAATAAATAGGTTGGGCCTGGTGGCTCACACCTGTAATCCCAGCACTTTGGGAGGTCAAGACAGGTAGATCACGTGAGGTCAGCCTGGCCGACATGGTGAAACTCTATCTCTACTAAAAATTCAAAGCTTAGCCAGTTGTGGTGGTGGGCACCTGTAATCTCAGCTACTCAGGAGGCCGAGGCAGGAGAATCACTTGAACCCAGGAGGTGGAGGTTGCAGTGAGCTGAGATTGCGCCACTACACTCCAGCCTGGGCGACAAGACTGAAACTCTGTCTCAAAAAAAAGAAAAAGAAATACTGACAACTATGACTGCCTTTCAGTTTTGAAATACATAGTTATTTTCTTCCTTGTCCATTTGTCATAAAAATATATTAACTAGAATGAAGATGTTGAGAGAAGAGGACCTATTCTACAATAGTTCAGGTATAATTCCAGGAATTCCCTTCTTTTTTCAATTTTGCTGAGGATAAGCCACAGAGATCATAATCCTTCATCCATAGATACTTCAGCATATATCTCCTAAAAACAGTCTTTTATATAACACAGTGTAATTCTGGAAATTTAACATTGATGCGTATTATTATTATTATTTTCTTTTTTTGAGACAGAATCTCACTCTGTGGCCTAGGCTGGAGTACGGTGGCGTGGTCTCAGCCCACTGCACCTCCGCCTGCTGGGTTGAAGTGATTCTCCTGCCGCAGCCTCCCTAGTAGCTGGGATTACAGGCATCCACCACCATGCCTGGTCAGTTTTTGTATTTTCAGTAGAGACTCCTGACCTCAAGTGATCTACCCACCTCGGCCTCCCAGAATGCTGGGATTATAGGCGTGAGCCACAGGGCCCAGCCAATGCATATTACCCATCTTCAAATTTTGCTGATGTCCTAATAACTATCCTTTATAACAATTCCTTCCTCCCTCCCTCCTCCGTCCCTCCCTCCCCTCCCCTTCCCTTCCCCTCCCTTCCCTTCCTTTTTCCTTTCTCTCTCTCCCTCTCTCTTTCTTTCTTCCTTTCTTTCTCTCTCTCTTTTCTTTCTTTTCTTTTCTCTCCTTTCCTTTCCTTTTCTTCTTTTCTTTTCTTTTGACTTTTGTTCTGTCACCCAGGCTGGAGTACAGTGGCATGATCTCAGCTCACTGCAACCTCTGCCTCCTGGGTTCCAGCAATTCTCCTAGCTCAGCCTCCCAAGTAGCTGGCATTACAGGCATGCACTACCATACCCAGTTAATTTTTTGTATTTTTAGTAGAGCTGGGGTTTCACCATGTTGGTAGGCTGGTCTCGAACTCCTGACCTCAAGTGATCTACCCACCTTGGCCCCCCAAAGTGCTGGGATTACAGGCATGAGCCACCATGCCTGGTGAGCCACTGTGCCTGGCAGGCATTACATTTAATTGCCATCTCTTTTGTCTCTTTTAATCATGGAACAGTCTCTTAGCCTTTTATTTATTTTTTTCATGATCGATAGTTTTTAATGAATACAGGCTTGTAGAATATCCTTTAATTGTGGTTTGTCGACTTGTTTCTTCATAACTCAGTGCAAGTTATTATTTTTTTGGCAGAATATGTTGTGTCCTCAGTGTCTCACATTGGGAAGCATTATTGGTGATTTTGCTAAGAGATTTTTCTACTATCAAGGCACTCCGTTCCCTTAGTAATTTTTATATTTATCTATCTACTTATTTATTTATTTTGAGATGGAGTCTGGCTCTGTTGCCCAGGCTGGAGGGCAGTGGTACCACCTCGGCTCACTGCAACCTCTGCCTCCTGGGTTTAAGCGATTCTCCTGCCTCAGCCTCCCAAGTAGCTGGGATTACCAGGTGCCTGCCACCACACCTGGCTAAGTTTTGTATTTTTAGTAGAGATGGGGTTTCTCTATGTTGGCCAGGCTGGTCTTGAACTCCTGGCCTCAAGTGATCCACCTGCCTCGGCCTCGGAAAGTGCTGGGACTACAGACATGAGCCACCACACCCAACCCCTCCTTTGTAATTAATAAGTAATCTATGGGGAGATACTTTGCAAACTGCAGATATCCTATTCCTCAGCAAACTTTCACCCCATGGTTGTAGAATCCTGAAGAGCATTTTCTATCATGAACATTTTTTTTTAACCTCTTGGATTCCAATGTCATAAAACATTTTTGAGGTGGAGCTGTGTGTGTATTTTCCATGCCTTAATTGAAGCCTTTTTGAGAAAGTAGTTTGCACTTAATTTTTAAATTTTTAAAATTTTTTGAGATGGAGTCTCTCTCTGTCGCCCAGGCTAGAGTGCAGTGGTGTGATCTTGGCTCACTGTAACCTCTGCCTCCCAGGTTCAAGTGATTCTCCCACCTCAGCCTCCTGAGTAGCTGGGATTACAGGAATGCACTACCATATCCAGCTACTTTTTGTATTTTTAGTAGAGGTGGGGTTTCGCCATGTTGGCCAGGCTGGTCTCAAACTCCTGACCTGAGGTGATCTGCCCACCTCGGCCTTCCAAAGTGCTGGGATTCACAGGCATGAGCCACTGCACCTGCCCTTTAATTTTTTAATTGATAAATAACATTATCAATTAAATTGTTTATATTTATGGGATACAATGTGATTATGTGATATATGTTTACATTGTGGAATGATTAAATCAAGCTAACTAACAAATTCCTTACCTTGCATACTTATTTTTTGTGGTGAAAACATTTGAAATCTACTCTTTTAGCAATTTTGAAATGTTAGATACGTTATTATTATTGTGGTCACCATCCTGTGCAATAGACTATAAAGCTCATTCCTCCTTTCAAAGCTAAATTCTTGTACTCAGCGTCTCCCTCTCTGCTCTCCACCCTCCTCTGTCCACCACTTATCACCACCATTCTACAGTCTACTTCTGTGAGTTCCAGCCTTTTAGATTCCACAAATAAGTGAGGTCATTTTCGGTATTTGTCGTTCTGTGCCTGGCTTATTTCACTTAGCATAATGTCCTCCAGGTTCAGTTTGTACTTAAAATTCATGATACTTACAGATTATGATACAGCACCTTATAAACTGTAAGTGTGCACATTTCTGACTGCCTGATATTACTGACTTCCTGACACTGAGTTGCTGATTATATTTCTCATAGTGTATTTTGTCTCTCTACACTTAGAAGAATTGAGCCGGTACTTACAGAAGAGTACTGTGTAAATTAATAGGATGGATTAGACATTTTTAATAGTCCACTCAGACCATTGAGATGAGAGTACTGAGCTCTGAATATTGTAACAATAATGAAGACGAGCTTTGATCATCATCACTGGAAGAACTTAGTGTTAAATGTTTGGCACCCTTCTTCCATTTTAATTTGCATTTGTGACGAAAGGAAGTTTCTGGGTAGTGCTTATCTTTCACTTTGGACTCTGACATGTTTTCATGTTAGCCTAATAAGTAGCCGTGACTCATGAGGTGTCACCTTCAGTCTCTAAGAAGGAGGCCAGGTTTCTTGTAGATCTTGTCATATTGCCGTTTGGAATTTACCTGGAGGGAACAAAGTCAGGTGCAATTGCATTGTTTAGATGAAAGTCTTACTCAGGCTTAGCAGAGGCAGGAGGGCAGGGTGGACTGTCCTCATTCTGTCTAGCCTTTGTTTTCCACCTCTGTTCTGAAGATTTTTCTCTGAACTGTATCTTAAGCAGAGATGACAGTTGATCACAGAGTTTCCCCTAATTCCCAATTTCTGGCTGATTCCTAAAATTTCATCAGTATCAAGAACGTAATTTATTCATACAAATTGTATTACTCGGCCGAGCTCAGTGGCTCATGCCTATAATCCTAGCACTTTGGGAGGCCGAGGTGGATGGATCACGAGGTCAAGAGACGGAGACCATCCTGGTCAACATGGTGAAACCCCGTCTCTACTAAAAATACAAAAATTAGCTGGGCATGGTGGTGCGCGCCTGTAGTCCCAGCTACTCGGGAGGCTGAGGCAGGAGAACTGCCTGAACTCAGGAGGTGGAGGTTGGGGTGAGCCGAGATCGTGCCTATTGCACTCCAGCCTGGCTAACAAGAGCGAAACTTTGTCTCAAAAAAAAAAAGGCTGGGCGCGGTGGCTCAAGCCTGTAATCCTAGCACTTTGGGAGGCCGAGGTGGGTGGATCACAAGGTCAAGAGATCGAGACCATCCTGATCAACATGGTGAAACCCTTTCTCTACTAAAAATACAAAAATTAGCTGGGTATGGTGGTGTGTGCCTGTAATCCCAGCTATTCGGGAGGCTGAGGCAGGAGAATTGCTTGAACCCAGGAAGTGGAGGTTGTGGTGAGCCAAGATCGTGCCATTGCAGTCCAGCCTGGGTAACAAGAGTGAAACTCCGTCTCAAAAAACAAACAAAAAAACCAAATTGTATGACTCAAAAAAAATACAAATATCCCTGCAGGGGGTTGAAAAGTCAACATCTAAATGATGGCAGTGACGGCCTGTCTGGACTGACTGCTGCCATGACGCTGGCTGCAGTGGGGGAGGCGTGGCCTGGGCCCCACGTACTCCATGGAGCCAGTGGGAGCTGGGAATAGGTGGAAGCCCTGCCCTCTTCTGAGTTGGCAGGGTGGGAGCGGCCATGGCTGCATACCCAGGCATCCCTGTGCTTTTGGGGGCCCAGGAACCTTCCCTGCCCCTGCAGACTTAGACGTGCCGGCTCCCACTGCCTGGCCCCTCCATGCTCCTGGTGCCCACTCTGATCTGGAGCAAGGTTGAGGCCAAGGCTGGGCACCGTCATGCCCTGGCTGGGTGTGTGCATGTTAAGGGCAGCACTGACACGCCAGCCCACTGCTGCCTTGTTCCGCTCTGGATTTTGGTGTCCAGGAGCACAGGAGGGAGGCCAAGGCAGGGGTTGAGGGCAACTCCACGCAAGCCTGCAGGCACCCCTTGGCACAAATAGCCTGGGCACTGTGGATGGCAGGTTGATGGCAGCAGGAGGCAGACAGGCTTCCTAGTCAGAAATGGGTGGGTCCCTCATGAAGCCCCACCTTCAAGCTAGGGATGACATGAAACCTGGGGCCCAGGCTGCCAGCAGTTCTGTGGACTGGAGTGAGAGCTTATGGTGCTTTTTCCAGTCTGCCCATGGCCACCCATGGACCAGTCAGCATGCACGTCCTCCCCTCTGTAGCCCATAAAAACCCCGGATTCAGCCGGACTTGACAGGCTGACCTGCCTGTAGATAGGAGCTGTCCACTCTGGGTCTCCTCTCTGCTGAGGACTGCACACATGCTGGGCTGACCTCCTGTGGAATGGAGCTACCCACTTTGGGTCTCTTGAGAGCTATTGTGTTGCTCAATAAAGGACCACTTCACATTGCTCACCTCCAGTTGTGTGTGTACCTCATTCTTCCTGGGCACGAAACAGGAACTCAGGATCCACCAAACGGCGGGACTGAAAGAGCTGCAACACAAACAGAGCTGAAGCATGCCCCCCACTCCCCCTCCCCCTCCCCCACCCACTTGCCATGTTGTGAGCAAGAGAAGGAGAGAAGAGAGAAGGAGAGAGAGAAGAGCTGCAGTCCTTTGGGAAGCCCAGACCTCAGAGTTCCCTGAGCTAGGGCTGGGACACCCTCTTTGGAGCTCCATGGTTCCTGGCACCACCATGTTCCCCAGTGCTGCAGTGGAAGCTGCTTCTGGTATACCTGGTCCAGCCTCAGCCTCTCAGGAAGCTGGCGCCTGGAGCTGCCTACCCCCTTGCAGCTGGGGTGCCTGGCTATTGCTCACACACCCCTTGCTGCTCTGCACCTGGCTCGCCCTCTGCATGTATGGAATCGGTGCCGGTAACACGAGCAGAGCACAGCCTGCCAGACCAAGTGGGCAGAAGGAGCCTGGCAGGCCCAAGCAGAACTTGGGCAGAGGCGCCACTGGCCACAGAGGTTTCTGGCTGGTGAAGCGACACGCCAAGTATTCTGTGATAAAAACATGAAATATAGAATATTCAGAACTTTGCTGTAATAGCTAGTTGCTAGAAACTGTCTGCTAAGTGAGACAATAATGAAAAAGTTTTCCTTTGGGGGAAGGAGAATCCTGGAGGGGTTTTAATAGCTGGAAACTGTGAAGCAGCTTGAGGTGTCAAGATCCCAAAAGAGGAAAGGGAAATGAGTACTGAGAAAAGGGGAAGGGCCAGATGCAGTGGTTCACATCTGTGATCCCAGCACTTTGGGAGGTCGAGGTGGGTGTATCACCTGAGGTCAGGAGTTCAAGACCAGCCTGGCCAACATGATGAAACCTCGTCTATACTAAAAATACAAAAATTAGCTGGAAGTGATGGCAATCTCAGCTACTCAGAGGCTGAGGCAGGGGAATTGCTTGAACCCAGGAGGTGGAGGTTGTAGTGAGCCAAGATCATGCCACTGCACTCTAGCCTGGGTGACAGAGTGAGACTCGTTCTCAAAAATAAATAAACAAATAAAATGGAAAGAAAGGGAAGGACATTTAAAAAATGCATTATGCTGATCCTAGCTATTCTGGAGGCTCAGGTGGGAGGATTGCTTAAGCTCAGAAGTTTGAGGCTACAGTGTGCTCTGATTACAACTGTGAGTAGCCACTGCACTCTAGCCTGGACAACATAGAAAGACCCAATCCCTTAAAAAAGTAAATAAAAACTATTATGCTACTCAGAGTGTTCATAGAACTAACCCTGGTGGAGTGGCCACTGAAATCTGTAGAGCATTCAGAGTTAAGAAATCAACTGGGTACTGTTGCTCATGCCTGTAATCCCAGGTCTTTGGGAGTTTGAGACAGGAGGATCACGTGAGGCCAGGAGTTCAAGACCACCCTGCGTAACATAGTGAGGCCTATAGCTAAGTGTGGTGGCATGTGCTACAGGCAGCCTCCCAGCTACTTGGGAGGCTGGGGCAAGAGGATCACCTGAGCTAAAGAGGTTGAAGCTGCAGTGAGCCAAGATCATACTGCTACGCTCCACCCTGGACAGCAGAGTGAAACGCTGTCTTAAAAAAAAAAAGATTACAGTTAAAAAAAAAAAATCCACGTTTTGTTAAGCCAGGACTTGGTGAGAGCCCCCACTTCACAAAAAGCTCTTTTCTCTACCTGCACCAATCACACCTTCACATTGCCTTACACCCGTCATTCCGATATCTGGAGGGTACTGGAAGAGTCTACATAGCCATCTGACTCAGCCAAATCATTCCAGTCTTTTGCGCGCAGCCAGGATTTAAGATTAGCAGTTAGTACGCAGGCTGCGTTGTGAGGGGGAATGACTTCTGACTTCAGGCAATTCCTTGTGGCCATCGTTCCACAGAGAGCCATCACAGTGTTTCCACTACAGCCTGTGTTTTGTGAAGCTTCATGGTTTTTGCTAGACGCCATTGGCTCATCTTGGTGAGGCACATGCTATAGAATTGATATTTGCTGAGTATATCAATGTCGACATCTCTGAAATACTGGGGACAAACTTTTTTTCCACCTTAATGAGGACAAAATTTCTGCTCACTTTCTATGACCAGTTAAAAGAAGATGGATGCACAGTGTTCACCCAAAGTCAATGCAAGGAAGAGGAGAAAAGAGGCACCCGGACCCAATGGGGCAGCAGAGGAAGATGGGATTCCTTCCAAAGTGCAGCGCTGTGCAGTTGTAAGTAGAGTTTCATTGTTGAACCTTTCACCCGGCGGGGGAGAGACATTGACGGTATCAGTGTTACAAGTCTTCTTAAATAATGAAAAGAATGAATAGTAAGTGTATTTTCACAGTCACTGGAAATCTTATGCCTTTTTACTAGATTATGACTCAGCTCAGTTGTAGAAGCTTTATGATGGATTTAGAAAAAGAAGTCTTAGGAAAATATGGAAGTTGCATATGTATTAGGCTCAAGATCAAATTAAAACTATTGAAATATGGACAGGCATGGTGGCCCACACCTGTAATCCCAGCACTTTGGGAGGCTGAGGTGGGCAGATCACCTGAGGTCAGGAGTTCGAGACCAGCCTGGCCAACATGGTGAAACTCCATCTCTACTAAAAATACAAAATTAACCGGATGTGGTGGCCGGTGCCTGTAATCCCAGCTACTGGGGAGGCTGAGGCAGGAGAATTGCTTGAACTCAGGAGGTGGAAGAGGCAGTGAGCCAAGATCATGCCATTGCACTCCAGCCTGGACAACAGAGACAGACCCTGTCTCAAAAAGAAAAAGAAAAATGAAAAAGAAGTAAATAAATAAAACGAATGAAATAGAAAAATTGGGGCTCTAGGCAGTGATTCAGTGTTTGTATCATTTCATGGTGTCCAGTGCATCTTTACAACTGTTTTTTCTTCCTGTGTCATTCCTCTGCTTCATTGTTAGTTGTATCTTAGATGAGAACCTTTTTCCATTTACGCTCCTTTATCTCTGGAAAATTATCTTTGTATTTCCTAATCATTGCCAAACCTTAGATGGAAGACCCCATTTCACACTGCCTATCCTGTCTCAGCTTGCTACCCTTCCTAAAACTGCATGATAAAAACATGGCAGAGAGCACTTAATACACAACGCAATTGAAGTTACTGTTGTTAAACAGCATTATGAAATCTGTATTTCAAAACCCCAGTGACACAACTGCATGTTTCGTTACCTATATTGACCATTGGCCATTGATCAAACTGCTGTTTCCACTGGTTAGTTCTGGAACTTCCCAGCCCAAAAGGAAACGTCTATTCTGAAACAATAGTTACTCCAATAGTTACTCTATCTTAGGCAATAAAAGCAAGTAATACCCCACAAATAGGCATGTGCCTGCAGGGCCGGTACTGCTAATAAGGGCAAGTGTATCGTTGCCTGTTGCATTTATAACAAATGACCATAACAGTAGTGACTTCAAGACAAATGAATTATCTTAAAGTTCTGGATATCAGAAATCTGAAATGGGTCTCAGAGGGCTAAAATCGGGGTGTTGGCAGAGCTGGAGATTCTGGGGGAAAATCCATCTTCTTGCTTTTTCCAGCTTCTAGAGGCTTCCCACATTGCTTAGCGCTTGGGTTACATCAGCCAGTGATTTCATCACTCTGACCGTTGCTTCTGCCATAGCTCCTTCTCTGATTCTGAATCTCCTGCTTCCCCTCTTCACTTACAAGGACTCCTGTGTTACATTAGATATACCCAGATAAACCAGAATACTCTTCCTGTCTTGCAATCCTTTAATTATATCTGCAAAGTCTCTACTATTTTTATTTTTATTTGTATTTTTGAGACAGAGTCTTGTTCTGTTCCCCAGGCTGGAGTGCAGTGGCGTGATCCCCATTCACTGCAACCTCTGCCTCTTGGGTTCAAGTGATTCTCCTGCCTCAGACTCCCAAGTGGCTGGGATTACAGGTACCCACCACCATGCCTGGTTTACTATTTTTATTTTTAAAGTCGGGATCTTGCTATATTGCCCAGGCTGGTCTTGAACTCCAGAGCTCAAGCAATCTTCCTGCCTTGGCCTCCCAAAGTGCTAGGATTACCGGGTATGAACCACTATGCCTGGCATGCAGAGTCTCTTTTGCTATGTATGGTAAAACAGTCACAGGTTCCAGTGGATGGATGTGGACGTCTGTAGGAGGCCATTATTCTGCATACTGTATGTGGTCTTTTGGGGCTCACAAATAAGCTCGGAAAGTGACTCAGCAGTCAACAAAACTGGGCATTGTTAATTTCTCAGTATTTCCTAGAGAATTCAGATTAGAGAGATGGTGGTGTGTACCAAGTCAGCAACATCACTTGGAGTAGGAACAAGTTACAACCAAATCACTGTAGCTAGGAGTAGAGCAAAGGAAGCCAGTCTTTTTAGTGGAATTAGCTCTGAGAAAACTTGAATTTCTTGGTCTTTAGACTCTGTGGAGTCTTTTCTTTTTATTCTTCTGAGGAGTCCTAATGCTTTAAATTACTTTCCTTCATATCTTCATGTGAAATCAGTTGAGTGACTTGCTGCCTATTCCACATTCCTCCCTGGAACACACAGGCTATTTAGCATGGACGAATGGCCAAGGATCCACCCAACAGCTGGGACCACCTTTGGTGAGGAGGAGTGTCTGCTAATAAACTTGTCTGTCATCTCACTGTACATCTGTACTTTCTATCTCTGAATCTCCTTTGAACTCTAGAACAAAAGCAAGCAAGATTTTTTCTTATTTTAACAGCTTATTGAGATATAATTGACATATCATTTACAGTATACAATTTGGTGATTTTTAGTATACACAGAGTTGTGCAACCATCACCATGACCAATTTTAGAATTTTTAAATATTTTTTTGAGACAGGGTCTTGCTCTGTCACTCAGGTTGGAGTGCAGTGGTGTGATCACAGCTCACTGCAGCCTCAACTTTCTGGGTTCAAGCCATCCTCTTACCTCAGCCTTCCAAGTAGCTGGGACTATAGGTGTGCATCACCATGCCTTGCTAATTCAAAACATCTTTTTGGTAGGGATGGGGTCTCACTATGTTACCCAGGCTGGTCCCAATCTCCTGGATCAAGCAATTCTTCTGCTGTAGCCTGCCAAGGTGTGGGATTACAGGTGTGAGCCACCATGCCTGGCCTGGGATATTTTTATCACCCCAGAAAGAAGCCCTGTACTTATTAGCAGTCACTCCCCATTTCCCCGGAGTCTCTCCAGCCTCCAGAAACCACTAATCTGCTTTCTGTCTCTGTTGATTTGCCTGTTCTGGACATTATATAAAATGTCCATTACATCACATCAGACAGTATGTGGTCTTTTGGGGCAGGCTTCTTTCACTGAGCATATTTTCAAGATTCATTCATATTGCAACATGTATAAGAACTTTTTTTTTTTGAGACAAAGTCTTGCTCTGTTGTCCAGGCTGGAGTGCAGTGGCATGATCTTGGCCTCCCAGGTTCAAGTGATTCTCCTGCCTTAGCCTCCTAAGTAACTGGGACTACAGGCATGCACCACCATGCCTGGCTGATTTTTGTATTTTTAGTAGAGATGGGGTTTTACCATGTTGGCCAGGCTGGTCTCAAACTTCTGACCTCAGGTGATGTGCCCACCTCAGCTTCCCAAAGTGCTGGGATTACAGGTGTGAGCCACCACGTCGGATCAGTACTTCATTTTTTTTTTTAATTGGCAAATAACATTCCATCATATATCACATGCTACTTTTTAGTTATTAATTCTCTGGTTGACATTTGGGTTGAGTAAAAAATATTTTATTGCATATTTACACTGTGCTAGTACAGCAGTAGGTGGTAAGGGTGTAAAGATAAACAAGACCTTCCTTTCAGGAAATGTGAGCATAGAGTTCTATAGCTTAGAACTCATTAACTTTTTATTTTTTATTTTATTTATTTATTTATTTAAAATGAGGACTTGCCGGCTGGGCATGGTGGCTCACGCCTGTAATCCCAGCACTTTGGGAGGCCAAGTTGGGCAGATCACCTGAGGTCAGGAGTTCAAGAGCAGCCTGGCCAATATGACAAAACCCTGTCTCTACTAAAAATACAAAAATTAGCTGGGCATGGTGGCATGCACCTCTAGTCCCAGCTACTTGGGAGGCTTAGGCAGGAGAATAGCTTGAACCTGGGAGGCAGAGTTTGCAGTGAGCCAAGATTGCGCCACTACAACTCCAGCCTGGGCGACCGAGTGAGACTCCATCTCAAAAAAAAAGAGTGGGGCAACTTGCTATGTTGCCCAGACAGGTCTTAAACTCCTGGGCTCAAGCTGTCCGCCAACTTCTGCCTTCCTGAGTGCTGAGATGGCAGGCATGAGCCACCACACCTGGCGGAGCTCATTAGCTTTAGAAAAACGCTTTCCTTGCAAGTAAAGAAAGGAATAGGAAGGATCACCAAGTATTAGATACCTGGGTTGGTGGGTCAGGATGAAATGGATAGAAAAGAGACAAAAGAGTTAAGAAGGAAAAACTTTATGACTATTTTGTCTATAAGTATAAAGAATTTATTGATACAGATGGTTCTAAAGGTTCAATCAAAAGGATCACAAAAGTATTTACAAAACATTAGACATTTAGTATATCTTAATATATATCCAGCTGGGCATGAGTGGCTCACGCCGATAATCGTAGCACTTTGGGAGGCGGGAGGATTGCTTGAGGCCAGGAGTTCAAGATAACCTGGCCAACATAGTAATATCCCTTCTCAATAAAAAAATAAAAATAAAATAAAATGATTTACAAAGAATATCATATGTATGAATGAGTCATGAAGTATCTAAACCGTGGGGAAAATTGGCCATAGTTCTGCCTATGGCTAAGTAGGCCTCACAGTCTCATTTCAACCAAAATACATTGAGAATCTCTACTTGCCAGTTGCTGTGCGTTGGAGATGCAAGGATGAAAAGATGACCTTGCTCTTGGGAAACTCACAGACAAAAAGGGGTAAGAAGCAGCAATAAATAATTAAGATAGAGTATGAAATTAAGATACAGTATGAAAAGTACCAAAAAGAAGGAAGTTAGAGGAAGGTACAAAGTCAGTCTCTTGAGAAAAAAGGAATAGGAAGGATCTCCAAGTATTAGATACCTGGGATGGTGGGTCAGGATGGCCATAGTTCTGCTTATGGCTAAGTAGAGACCTCACAGTCTCATTCACCCAAATGAGTCTTGGGAAGCAAGACACTGACTTTGACCAAGATGTGGGTCTAGTGCTTTGGGAAAAGCCTCATCAAAAGGATTGTTTTTGAGCTGAACTTAGAAGGATTCAAGGAATTCAATAAATGAACAAGAGATAGAGTACAAGTTCAGAATTATGAAATAGGGCTTAAACTATGATGTTACATACAGAGAGTACAAAATAAACCTTAAACATTTTTAAGAGGTAAAACTGGCCGGGCTTGGTGGCTTCATGCCTGTAATCCCAGCACTTTGGGAGGCCAAGGTGGGAGGATCCCTTGAGCCCAGGAGTTTGAGACCAGCCTGGGCAACATAGGGAGACCCCGTCTCTATTTTAAATTAAAATTATAATTTAAAAAACGATGCGAAATAGACAATTCTTAGAGATTACTGAGATACGGAGGACAGAATGTGTTAGGAAGACTCCTAGGTTCAGTCTTAGGTAGACTATGAGATGAGTACTTCTCATTGAGATAAGAAAGACCAGGAGGAAGAGAAGGTTTTGAAGAAGACAAAAGAGTTCAGTTAGAAGGCCTACAAGACACCCAAGTAGCAACCGTCAGATGAGCTCACTGTTTACCACTGAAATGGCAATAGGAGTCAGGGAGAATTATTGTTTTTCCTTTCTAAAAACAGATCCCCAAGGGGTGGAATCTTTCAGCTCTGTTCCCTGTCCCTTCTTTCTCACACCACATGGTATTCCTCCTGACTCTAGCCTTTCCTGTGGCATTATTGAAATAATAGGGCCAAGCCGGGCGTGGTGGCTCAAGCCTGTAATCCCAGCACTTTGGGAGGCCGAGGCGGGTGGATCACGCGGTCAATAGATCGAGACCTTCCTGGTCAACATGGTGAAACCCCGTCTCTACTAAAAATACAAAAAAAAAAAAAAAATTAGCTGGGCATGGTGGCGCATGCCTGTATTCCCAGCTACTCTGGAGGCTGAGGCAGGAGAATTGCCTGAACCCAGGAGGCGGAGGTTGCGGTGAGCCGAGATTGCGCCATTACACTCCAGCCTGGGTAACAGGCGCGAAACTTCATCTCAAAAAAAAGAAGAAAAGAAATGATAGGGCCAAGCACAGTGGCTCATGCCTGTAATCCAAGCACCTTGGGATGTGGAAGGATCCCTTGAGGCCAGGAATTAAGACCAGCCTGGGCAATGAATTATAGTGAGATACTCTCCCTACAAAAAAACTGAAAAATTAGCTGGGTGTGGTGGTGTGCACCTGTGGTCCTAGCTACTCGGGAGGCTGAGGCAGGGAGATCTCTTGAGCCCAGGAGTTCAAGTTCAAATCGCACCACTGCATTTCAGCATGGGAGACAGAGTGAGATCTTGTCTCTTAAAAAAATAGAAACTGCTGGGCTCATGGAAGGACCTGTTATCATTAATACAGAATGTTTGGGTAAAAGGGAAATAAATGTTTTTCTGTGGCATTCAGAAACTTTTTAGTAAAAAGTGTACTTTGGGAAGACAATATCAAGTTCTAGTCTCATCTTATTTGAATTGTCTCCATTTCCCTGTTAGTGTGGATGCTACAATCTCTCATTTTTCACTGAAATTTTGAAGAATAGGGAGATAATGTTTGTGAATATAGTCTGAAAAAAGTTGTTATGGAAGCAATATTGCATTCAGAGAGAATTCATAATTTGGGGACTGTTGATGGCCATTATAATTTTTAGCTGCATATATTTTGAAAGTTTAGCATTTTAGAAGCCAACCTCTTAGATTAATAAAGGTTAATTTTGTTAGCATGCTGAAATCTGCATTCTACAGAATAAAGAGGAAACGAGCTGACGACGATGAGCTGAATTTGTTGAGTGCCCACTTTTGTGAGACATTGTTAATTACTCTGTGGATGCTGTTTTGTTTAATTCTCATGGTAACGTGTAGGGCAGGTATTACTGTCTTCTGCTTTATAGAAGATGAAATGAAAGCTTTAGAAACTTGCTGTGATTTCACAGCTGTGAAATGATGGAGTTGGGATTTAGATCTAAATTTTTCAAGTCCTAACCCCACACTCTTCCATTTATACCTCACTACCAGATAGTCGTAAGACTCGAAAGCAATACTGTAGGGACTCCCTTGAGGTTAAAATGAAGGAGATGTGTTTTAGGAGAACATAGAAATACTCAGTTCTACTTTTATGAACCTCCACTTCTAGAGACACTGTTCTTTGAGAATTAATTACACAGTGTTTTTAAAAATACTGACTTTTCTAACTGAAGACAACTCTGGAAACAAAGATTTTGGGCTGGGCGTAGTGGCTCACATCTGTAATCTCAGCACTTTGGGAGGCCAAGGCAGGCAGATCACAAGGTCAGGAGGTCGAGACCATGCTGGCCGACATGGTGAAGCCCCGTCTTTACTAAAAATACAAAAATTAGCTGGGTGTGGTGGTGGGTGCCTATAATCCCAGCTACTCGGGAGGCTGAGGCAGGAGAATTGCTTGAACCCAGGAGGTGGAGGTTGCAGTGAGCCCAGATTGAGCCACTGCATTCCAGCCTGGCGACAGAGCAAGACTCCATCTAAAAAAAAAAAAAAAGATTTTGCTGCTTTGTTATAGCCGCACAACGTTAGGTTTCACTCCCTATGCTTAGGAGAAATTGATTCAGCATAACCCCAGCCAGGAAGGACAGCTGGGTTTGTCTTCTGCCTGGAAACATACACAGTATGTGAAAAAGATTGAAGAAACAGTCGTCAAAGACACTTAATACATCTTTTTAAATTTGGAGGAAACTCATTATTTTAACCATTGTAAGGTATACAAGTCAGCAGTTTATCGTATATTCATCCTGTTGTACAATCATCACAACTGCCTAATTGCAGAACATTTCATCATCACAAAAAGAAGTCCCCTGTATTCATTAGCAGCCACCTCCTGGCAACCACGAATCTACTTTCTGTCTCTACGGATTTGCCTAGTTTGCACATCTAATGCAAATGAGATCACACAATATGTGGCCTTTTGTGTCTGACTTCCTTTGTTTACCATAATATTTTCAAGATTATCCAAGTGGTAGCATCTATTAGTACTTTATTCCTTTTTATAGGTGAATAATATTCCATTGTATGGACATTCCATTTTGTTTATCCATTCATTGATGGACATTTGCGTTATTTCTACTTGCTATTATGAGTAACGCAGCTGCGAACATTTTTTATGTATACGTTTTTTTTTGTTTCATTTTGTTTTTGAGGCAGTCTTTCTCTGTCTCCCAGGCTGGAGCACAGGGGCACGATCTTGGTTCACTACAGCCTCCGCCTCCCGGGTTCAAGTGATTTTCCTGCCTCAGTCTCCCAAGTATCTGAGATTGAAGACATGCACCACCACACCTGGCTAAATTTTGTATTTTTAGTAGGGATGGGTTTCACCAGGCTGGTCTCAAACTCCCGACCTCAGTTCATCCACCTGCCTCAGCCTCCCAAAGTCCTGGGATTAAAGGCATGAGCCACTGCACCCGACCTAGTTGTTTTTCTCGTAATATATGTTTGCAGTTATCTTGGGTATGTACCAGTGGGATAATTTCTGGGTCATATGGTAAGTCTATGTTTAACATTTTGAAGAACTGTTTTCCAAAGCTGCACACCATTTAATATTCAGAGTAGCAATGTATGATGATTCTCATTTCTTCACATCCTTACCAAGACTCTTATTGCCTGTCTTTTTGCTTATGGCCATTCTGGTTGACATGAAGTAGTATCTCATTGTGGTTTTGATTAGTACTTACGTCCTTGGGTCTATTTGTAAAAGTATTCTAAAGAAGAATAACACACACACACACACACACACACACACACCCCTAAAAATGAATGTCTTGGCTGGGCATGGTGGCTCAAGCCTGTAATATCAGCACTTTAGGAGGCCGAAGCAGGTGGACCACTTGATGTGGGTAACCCCCCATATAGGCACCGAGGAATGAGAGCTAAGCAGAACCCTGGCACAGTTAGGGCCTGAGGAATATCTCACTTTACAGTGTTACTACTCAGCTATTTCCTTTTATATAATCCTTTACATGATCATATATTAGTTTATAGAAATAGGGTTTGACGAATCCCTTTATATAATCCTCTATATATAATATAATAGTTGATAGTATGAGTGCCTAAAGAATATCTCCCTACATATATACCTATAAGTATATCTTAGTTGATAATTGGAGGAATGCCTAGAGTGGACACAGTACAGAGCATGAATTAAGGAATAAGCAGCTTATAATCAGAGGAATGCCTGGAGCAGACACAGTGCAGAGCATGATTTAAGGGAAAAACAGTTATACCAGGACAAGAATCCATGGCCCAGGCGGCAGCAGTCAGTATCGTAGAGATACCCGCTGTATGGCAGGCTTGGGGCGAGAGCCACTCCTCCTGATAAAGGAGTTGTAGGACCTTGCTCCAGTTCTTGTGGAAGGCTGCCCTCAGAATGACAATCCACCTTGGTGACTGTGAACTCTATCAGCTCTTGCTACTGTGCTGCTTGAAAAGCATCTTCCTGTAGAACTCATTGGAAGCTGCCAGAAGGTGGCGGTAACCCTGACAGCTCTGTCACTGCTGTGTGACTTAAGCATCCTCCTATAAATCTTCTTAGCAGTAGTTTACCCATAGATAGAAGTATTGCACACTGCACCCTCTTCACTGCGCACGGCCCACCTTCAAGCCTCAGTGACCTAATGGGGGTGAACCCCTTACTGCCTTCATAGGAATGGGCCCCTTGCTGTGCACTGTCCACCTCCTGGCCTAGGTGACCTAATAGGGGTGGACCCCATGTTTTATTGCTCACGACCCTATCACTATCCTTAAAGATGATTTCACTCACTGCCCTGCCCCCTAACCTATACACAATAAATACTCATGCTTCTGGACATTCGGGGCCTCGCCTGACTCTGCTTATAGGTGGCGTGGCCCCCCGAGCCCAGCTGCATTTTCCTTGTACTTCTGTGTCCTGTCTCTTTATTTCTTGGATCCTGTGCCTCAGCACAGCATAAGGCTCACCCCATGACCCTGTGGGGCCCTCAGCCCTACAACTTGAGGCCAGGAGTTCAAGACCAGCTTGGCTGACATGGTGAAATCCTGTCTCTGCTAAAAATACAAAAATTAGCCAGATGTGGTGGTGCATGCCTGTAGTCCCAGCTGCTTGGGAAACTGAGGCACAAGAATCACTTGAACCCAAGAGGTGGAGGTTGCAGTGAGCCGAGATCACACCAGTGCACTCCAGCTTGGGTGACAGAGCAAGACTGCCTCAAAAAAAAAAAAGAGGGCTGGGCACAGTGGCTCATGCGTGTAATCCCAGCACTTTGGGAGGCTGAGGCTGGCAGATCACTTGAGGTCAGGAGTTTGAGACCAGCCTGTCCAATAAGGTAAAACCCTGTCTCTACTAAAAATACAAAAATGAGCCAGGTGTGGTGTTGCCTGCCTATAGTCTCAGCTACTTGGGAGGCTGAGGCAGGAGAATCGCTTGAACCCAGGAGGCAGAGGTTGCAGTGAGCCGAGATCATACCAGTGCACTCTAGCCTGGCTACAGAGCGAGACTTTGTCTAAAAAAAAAAAAAAGTTTCCACTTATATGATTAGTATATCTTTCTTTTTTTTTTTTTTTTTTTTTTTGAGACGGAGTTTCGCTCTTGTTACTCAGGCTGGAGTGCAATGGTGCAATCTCGGCTCACCATAACCTCCGCCTCCTGGGTTCAGGCAATTCTCCTGCCTCAGCCTCCTGAGTAGCTGGGATTACAGGCACGCGCCACCAGGCCCAGCTAATTTTTTTGTATTTTTTAGTAGAGACGGGGTTTCACCATGTTGACCAGGATGGTCTCGATCTCTTGACCTCGTGATCCACCCACCTCGGCCTCCCAAAGTGCTGGGATTACAGGCTTGAGCCACCACGCCCAGCCTGATTAGTATATCTTAAACTAAACTTATATAAGTGTTTTTTTTTTTTGAGATAGGGTCTTGCTCTGTTTGGAGTGCAGTGGCGCCATCTCAGCTCACTGTAACTACTGCTTCCTTGGCTCAAGCAATCCTCCTACTTCAGCCTCCCAAGTAGCGGGACTACAGGCATATGCCACCACTCCCGACTAATGTTTGTATCTTTTGTAGAGACACGGTTTCATCATGCGGCTCAGGCTGGTCTTAAACTCCTGGGCTCAAGCAATCTACCAGCCTCTGTAAGTGCTGGGATTACAGGTATGAGCTACTGTGCCCGGCCAAAGGAAAAAAAATATGTTTTGATGTTAACACAATTTTAAAAAATTGATACTTATCTGAAAACAAGACAGTATCTTCCCAGTATCTGGATTCAGCTCAGTCATGATACGATCTTTTTAGGATTGAACATCACTACAGCCATACAGAAACTAGAAGCGTTATGGGGAATACTGTGACGATTTCATGTCAAAAATTCTGAGTTTTAATGAACTGGGCAATTTCCTAGAAAGAGACAAATTATAAAAACTAACCAAGACAAAGTATAAAATCTTAATAGACCTATATCAAGTTAAAAAAGAAAAAAAAGGGAATTAGTTATTAAAAATCTTCTCAAAGTCCAGGCCCAAAGTTAAAAAATTAGCTGGATGTGGTGGTGCATGCCTGTAGTCCCAGCTGACTAGGGAAGCTGAGGCGAGAGAATTGCTTGAGCCCTGGAGTTGGAGGCTGCTGAGAGCTGTGATTGTGCCACTGCCTTCTAGCCTCGGAGACAGAGTGAGACCGTCTCTACAAAACCACAAAAACGTGTAAGGAATAAATAATACAAATATTACACAAAAATAAGGTGAAGAGAACACTTCACAAACTATTTTGTGACGCCAGATACCAAAGCCAGAGAAAAACATCACAAGAAACAAAGTATGGTTAAAAATCTCAGGCCGGGTGCAGTGGTTCACACCTGTAATCCCAGCACTTTGGGAGGTTGAGCTGGGTGGATCGCTTGATTCCAGGAGTTCGAGCCCAACCTGGGCAACATGGCAAAACCCCATCTCTAAAAAATTAATAATAATTTAAAAAAAAACGCCTTTGCAGGCTGGGCATGGAGGCTAACGCCTATAATCCCAGCACTTTGGGAGGCCAAGTTGGGCTGATCACAAGGTCCAGAGTTCGAGACCAGCCTGGCCAACAAGGTGAAACCCCATCTCTACTAAAGATACAAAAAATTAGCTGGGCATGGTGGTGTGCACCTGTAATCCCAGCTACTCAGGAAGCTGAGGCAGTAGAATTGCTTGAACCCAGAAGGCAGAGGTTGCAGTGAGCCAAGATTGCACCACTGCACTCCAGCCTGGGTGATAGGGCCAGACTCTGTCAAAAAAAAAGGTTTGCACAGTGGCAGTAATTTTTAAAAAAGTTTTGCATAATAGCCACTGAGGTTTATCTGAGGCATGATTATTACTACTTGAAAACTTTTCCCAGTACCTTTCTGTGACGACTTGCAATATAGTCAGCATTGGCAATTTTTGACAGTCTCTATGGAGACTGAATTAAAAAAATAATACAAAAAATTAGCTGGGTGTGGTGGCTCACACCTATAAGCTCAGCACTTTTGGAGACCAAGGTGGAAGGATTGCTTCAGGCCAGGAGTTGAGACCTGCCTAGGCAGATGGTGAGACCTTGTCTCAACCAGAATAAAAAATTACCTGGGTGTCAGGTAGTGCATGCCTGTAGTCCCAGCTACTTGGGAGGCTGAGGTGGGAGGATCACTTGAGTCAGGGAGGTCGAGGTTGCAGGGAGCCAAAATGGCGCCGGTGTACTCCAGCCTGGGCAACAGAGCCAGATTCTCAAAAAAAACAAAAACCCAGATTGGAAAAGAATAAGCAAAACTATCTTCATTCACAGACAAGGTGATGTTATATGTAGAAAATGCTAAGGAATCTACGAAACAACTGATACTAGAAGTAATAATTAACTTCAGCAAAGACATAGGACATAAGATCAATATACAGAAAATTTCAATACAGAAACACAAATACAGATCAACTGCACTGTTAAATAATATCAAGGAACGATCCAAAAATAAAGTTAAGAAAACAATTCTGTTCACAATAGCATCAAGTAAATAAAAGATTTAGGAATAACAAAAACTCTTAAGTGAAGCCCTCTGTAATAGAGAGCTCAGCACGTCTGCATAATAATTTCAGCTTGGCCTCTGAGTAACTGCATGCAATTTACATAACTTCTCTGAATCTCATTTCTCTCATTCTTTTTTTTTTTTTTTTTGAGACTGAGCCTTGCTCTGTGGCCCAGGCTGGAGTGCAACAGTGCGATCTCGGCTCATTGCAACCTCTGCCTCCTGGGTTCTAGTGATTCTCATGCCTCAGCCCCTCGAGTAGCTGGAATTACAGGTATGCCACCATGCTCGGTTAATTTTTGTATTTTTAGCAGAGACAGGGTTTCAACATGTTGGCCAGGCTGGTCTTGGAATTCCTGACCTCGAGTCATCTGCCTGCCTTGGCCTCCCAAAGTGTTGGGAGTACAGGCGTGAGCCACCGTGTCCTGCCTCGTTCCTCTCATCCTTAAACTGGGGATACCAGTTACAGTACTTCTTGCCTTACGGGGCCATTATGAGCATTAGAACATATTTACAGTGTAAAGCACTACACAACAATAATTATACTTAATAAAGCACCTGGAGCTGTTTGCCTTCCCAGTCTCCTAGTTGAAGTGGTGTAAAAATGCACTTATGGGCCAGGCGTGGTGGCTCACACCTATAATCCCAGCACTTTGGAAGGCTAAGGCAGGTGGATCTCTTGAGGTTAAGAGTTTGAGACCAGCCTGGCCAACATGGCAAAACCCAGTCTCTACTAAAAATACAAAAGTTACTCAGGTGTGGTGGTGGGCACCTATAATCCCAGCTACTCGGGAGGCTGAGGCAGGATAATTGCTTGAACCCGGAAGGTGGCGCTTGCAAGATCACGCCACTGCACTTCAGCCTGGGTGACAGAGTGAGACTCTGTCTCAAAAAAAAAAAAAAAAAAAAGAAAGAAAGAAAATGCATTTATGAATGTTGGCAGTTTGTCACATGATACAGGGTGGCTGTTTTGCCAAGGCAGGGGGCCATCATTCCTGACCCAGTTAGTTGGGACTGCGCTTGGTTTCCCAGGCAGATGGCTCCATCTTAACCGGAAATCACTTGTTTCATGCCACGGTTTACCCATTTTGTAAAAGATCACAACTTCCATTTGTCGGTTTGGAATACCTTTTGTTCCCTTCTTTTTTATGTTACAGTGTTTTAGGATGAATTTTAGTCACGTCATACCAAATAACTGATTTGTCTTCAAAGCTGCCATTTTTTTAGTGTTTCCATGTATGCCATTGAATTGAACCTTCTTTTCACTCACTTTCCTTTTCTTAAGGGCTTACGGCAACCAGCTCCTTTTTCTGATGAAGTTGAAGTTGACTTTAGTAAGCCCTATGTCAGGGTAACTATGGAAGAAGCCAGTAGAGGAACTCCTTGTAAGTAAATACCTACGTAATTTGCTGTTTGATTACTGTTTTTGGCATTCCATTGTATTTATGAAATACACACCTACTCTCTACGTACTTCCCCCCGTTTCCTTGTAAAGGCTAATGCAGGAAGGAGTTCTTCCCAGCAGCCTTGATGCTCTGTTTAGAAGGGTAACTCCACTCCATAACCTTTCATTTTTTTCTTATTATTATACACCTGTTTCCTGGGCTGTTGTTGTAGCTATGAGATATAGTAGAGCAGAAGCCATAAGATAGAATATTAGTCTGAGCTGGTTTATGATCTTGTCTATTTCTATAAAGGTCCAAATAATAGTTCAGGCTGTCGCAGTTTTGATAGCCTTCAGCATTTCCCCCACGATCTTTCTGCTTTCTGTCAGTTGGCTGTGGTCCTGCTGATTGACAGAGGACAAAAATACCCCAAGCTGGGAGGTGCTCTTCACTTTATTTTTCCTGATATTATAGTTTTCCAGGTTTTAAAAAATGCTTATTATTTTCAAAGCCCTTACTCTTTGTGTGCTTAATTTACATCATTAATTAGCAGTTTTTGACCACATAAATTATAATATATATTCAAGATGCGTTTCTTATGTGGAGCAATTGGCTTTAGAGCTCACTATAAAAAGAAACTTCCAAGAGAATTTGTTATGAATACACAGTCCTATAGAGAAATGTTCTTTTTTCTCTGTAAATTCTCCGATTTTCCCAGTCCTTTTTCACTCATTCTGATTACTATAATAAGTGTTCTCTCTATCCTGTAAATGTAGGGCCGAACTAAGACTCGAACACCAGGGAATAAGAGGGAGTTGCAGCCATAAACCTATGTATTTGCAGCATATACCGTTTATTTGTGTTTAGCTTTGCTTTCTGTCGTAACTGAAGAACAGTGAAGTACAAATAGAAGTGGGCCAGGCGCGGTGGCTCACGCCTGTCATCCCAGCACTTTGGGAGGCCAAGGTGGGTGGATCACTTGAGGTCAAGAGTTCGAGACCAGCCTGGCTAACATGGTGAAACCCTGTCTTTACTAAAAATACAAAACTTATCTGGGCATGGCAGTGCACGCCTATAGTCCCAGCTACTTGGGAGGCTAAGGCAGAGAATTGCATGAACCCAGGAGGCAGAGATTGCAGTGAGCCAAGATCATGCCACTGCACTCCAGCCTGGGTGACAGAGTGAGACCCTGTCTCAAAACAAACAGAAGTGATACAAGTGTTATACCAGGAATTGTAACCCTACCCCTTGGCCTTATCTTGGGTATAAGTATTGTGGTTTTGGGGTCCTCAACAAAAAAGAGGCTAATTCCAGAGAATCCTTTCCTTTTGCAGAAATGTTTAGATATAGTTCATGTTGACTACAACCCTCTAATTCATTTAGGAGTGTTGAGTTTGGCCTCCTTATTTGGTAATAGGTAGGCTCCTGGGGCCGGGTAAACTGACAGGAAAACCAGAGACTCTGTGGATCAGCATGCAGGTGGGCAGGTCTGACTCAAAACGCCAGAAGGTGGTTTAGGTTCACACTCAGATGTCACAGTAGAGTTTGTTGAAGCAAGAACGTTTTATGTACTCTCTAATGACACACATTTAGAATCAGTTATTCATTTAGATCTGATCAGATTGCTTGCATCACCAAGTTTGTTGCTAATTTGTCCACCCACCATTTGTGGTACGTAAAAGTTGGAAATATATGTGCTGCTTCCAAGTTTTGTTTTGTTTGTTGAGACAGTCTTGCTCTCGCCCAGGCTGGAGTGCAGTGGCGTGATCTCAGCTCACTGCAACCTTCGCCTCCCGGGTTCAAGCAGTTCTCAAATCTGTCTCCCAAGTAGCTGGGACCACAGCAGTGAGC
Source organism: Callithrix jacchus (assembly GCF_049354715.1). Taxonomy (NCBI): domain Eukaryota; kingdom Metazoa; phylum Chordata; class Mammalia; order Primates; family Cebidae; genus Callithrix; species Callithrix jacchus. Next base: position 80,780,710 of record NC_133518.1, read on the forward strand.
CACTGTGCCCAGCCCACAGTAAAACAGATCATTAGCGGGATAGAATTGTAGCTAAAGCCTCACCCTGGAATGCTGCTACTTATTGTAAGCACTAGAATAGAAGGCCTCCAGCAAAATAATTGTATTTTTGGTGGAACAAACAGCCACAAACTAGCTTATAAATTAGCCAGCTTCATTTGAACTCTGGTTTTTCTCTCATATCTCATATTGTCTGACTGTTTTATGTTAAATCACCAAGTAGCCAACTGCATTCATGCCAGTGCAGGACAAGGAATAAACTGATAAAGAATGTGCATGTGCTGTAGTGAATTTTAAACATCTCCCTCCTGCTCCCCATGTTTTAACTAGGAAGATTGGTTAGTCTAGGAGAAGATTCTCTACTCAGAGAAAGACAAATATGATTTGAGAGATAAGAAGGTCAGCTCTAGGAATGTTTTGGAGGATGAAAAAAAATCAGTAGTATGTTTAACTCAGAGAAAGTAAGAAAATGGGAGAATGTGAAGGGCAATGGAAATCTGTTGGGGCAGAATGTTTCGGTGGTAGGTATTTGGGAGAATAAATATATCAAAAGAGATCATTAATTGAAACCCAGGTTTCTTCTGCCTAAAGGAGGACATATGGTTGCTTAGTCACCAGTGGTGTGGCATATAATTCATGATCCATATAAACCATATAATTTATCATCCAAATCAGGACAGTTTCGAGCATGAAAGGGAGTTGATGTTAAGAATATACCGAGGTTGAGTGTGGTGGCTCCTGCCTATAATCCTAGCACTTTCGGAGACCAAGGCAAAGGATTACTCAAGGCCAGGAATTCAAGACCAGCCTGGGCAATACAGTGAGATCGCATCTCTACAAAAAATCAAATTAGCCAGGTGTGGTGGTGTGCATCTCTAGTCCCAGTTACCGAGGAGGCTGAGGGGAGAGGATTGCTTGAGTCCAGGAGGTCTAGAGTACAGTGAGCCATGATTATTGCACCATTGCACTCCAGCCTGGGTGACAGAGACCCTGTCTTTAAAAAAAACCAAAACATATATATACATACATACATATATATATACACACACACACATACACACACATATATATACACACACACACACACACACACAGGCACATATATGATATTATATGCATAATACATAAAGGATATATTAGATATGTATAATATATATTATATAATGATATGAACATCAAAAGTGATATTAAAAGCATATGATTTATATAAATGTTATACGTACTATAATATACATTTGTTGTCTCGGCACATACGTGTGTGGAAACCACAAATATAAGTCAGGGGCGTGGTTATCCTGGTCAGCAGCCGCTTGGTAAAGGAACGGCTAATGCTAGCTTTCTTCCCAGACTAGTTTAACAGCGGCCCCTGCTGGCCATTTGGTTAATAAGTCAGTCTGGGTTTGCCGACGACTTGGGGTGGAAGAGCGGCCAGTTGAGATGTAGGCTGGGGCAGCGCTGAAGAGAGCAAGGGGCACATCTGGGCTTCGTCGGAAAAGGTTCAGCGATCTCCTCGGCCTAGCGCGGGATGAGTAGCTGCGCCGCCGGCAGCCGCCTGATCAGCAGCATTCTGTGCTGCCGCCGCCGTCCAGGCAACGTGTTTCTCGAGCACAATTTCCCGGCTGTGTGCTGCCTAGTAGCAAACAAACAACAAAGCAGTCTTACTTTTTATATTCTATCCTTGTGTTTTAGGGTCCACTAGTGTGAGATCGTGGCCCTCCGGACTTGTTTAGGAAAAATGGAAGTGCGTTAGTTACTTCATGGACATGACTTCTGGGATACTTTTAAATGTGTGTGTGTGTGTGTGTGTTTTGTTTCTTGAGGTAGAGTCTCGCTCTGTTGCCCAGGCTGCAGCGCAGTGCCTTGATCTTGGCTGACTGCAACCTCTGCCTCCCAGGTTCAAGTGATTCTCGCTTCAGCCTCCCAGGTAGCTAGGATTATTAATGACACCCACCACCACACCCATCTAATTTTTGTATTTTTCGTAGAGACGGGTTTTCACCATGTTAGCCAGACAGGCCATGAACTGCTGACCTCAGGTGATCTGCCCGCCTTGGCCTCCCACAGTGCCGGGATTACAGGCATGATCTATCACACCTGGCCCAAAAACTTTTTAAATTTATTATTTTTTAATAGGCACAGAGCCAATGCAGTGATTTCTGGGATATGGAAGAGGGATTATATGCTCAGATTTTGTTTTATTTTACTTTGTTTTTGTAAGAATTATTTTTTAAATATTTTCTTCTTCTTTTTTTTTTTTTAGTTGACACATACTGGCAGTAAAAAAAAATTTTTAATAGAGATAGGGTTTCACTGTGTTGCCCAGGCTGGTCTCAAACTCCTGGGCTCAAGCAGTCCTCCTGCCCTGGTCTCCCAAGTGCTGGGATTACAGGTGTGAGCTACCACACCCAGCCTGCTTTGTCTCATAGAGGAGAATACTGAGGCATAAGGAAGTTAAGGCTGCAGAGGAAGAAAGCTGGTTGGCAAGCTTGAGCTATGACCCTTCTGACTCTTAAATTCATTAAATTAATTATTAGTTTTCCATTGGATTGGTATAATTAAAAATTTTTATTTGCTGTATTTTAAAATCAGTACAACCAGCCTAGGCTAGGTGTGATGGCTCACACTTTGGGATCCCAGCACTTTGGGAGGCCAAGGCAGGTGGATCGCTTCAGGTCAGGAGTTTTGAGACTAGCCTGGCCAACATGGTGAAACCCTGTCTCTACTAAAAATACGAAAACCATCCTGGCATGATGGCTTTCACCTGTAATCCCAGCGTCTTGGGAGGCTGAGGCAGGAGAATCACTTGAACCCGGGAAACAGAGGTTGCAGTGAGCCTAGATCAGAACACCGTACTCCAGCCTGGGTGACAGAGCCAGACTCCGTTTCTTTAAAAAAAAAAAAAAAGAAAAAAAAAAAATACAACTTGCCTGGGCAACATGTGATATCCCATCTCTACAAAAACAAAAATTAGCTGGGCATGGTGTTGTGTATCTGTAGCCCCAGCGACTTGGGAGGCTGAGGTGGGAGGATCATTTTAGCCTGGGAGGTGGAGGTTACAGTGAGCTGAGACCACACCGCTGCACTCCAGCCTGGGCGACAGAGCCAGACCTTGTCTCAAAAAATCAAACGAAATGAAATCAATACATTCCCATAGTTTAATATCCGTAAAGTACAAAGAGGGCATAAAGTAAAATGTCTTCCTCTCAAGATCTGTCTCACAGCCACCTGGTATCTCTGTAACAGGCAACCAAAGTGACCAATTTCTGTGAACATCTGAGTAGACCGTTTATAAATCCTCCCACCTTGCTGTGGGTGTGCTATGCTATATTCAGTCTTCCGCTGAAATGTAGGCTGTTTCCTAACTGTTGCTATTATAAACAGCACCACGCTGAATAATGTCTATATTTACTGTGAGGTAATTTCCAGGATTGGAGTAGCTAGGCCAAAGATATAAGCATTTGTTGTTCGTCTTTTGATAGATACTACCTAATTACCCTTTTGGAAAGTTGCTGATATTCCTTTCAGCAATGTGTGATTTCTTGGTTTAAAATCTACTTGTTTATGAATAAAGCTTTTTGAAAACAAACATTCATAAACCTCCCGAGAACAACTTCCTTCCCTTGATTTGCTGCCCTTAAGACAGGAAGGAGATGTGTCTGATCCTCAGCCTCAGTGTAGCACATCTGATGGCACTTTGGCCCATCTTTCCCAAAATGACACAGGTGCTCCTACTGTTACTTTCTGGTGCTGCAGTAAAATAGCTCTTCCTTTACTCACATAAAGGAAATAAGTTACATGGACTCCTTAGATTTATTGTTTAAACTTTGATGAACCATTCTGCTTGTTTCATTTTTAATGTTTATTTGGCTTTGGAATTAGTCTTGTACCCCAGGAAATAACTTCCTTGCTTCTAAGTTGACAGTCAGTTCTCTGTTGTTTTTTGTGCCTGAGAAGTTTGGTACAACCAGGCTAACAAAGACAGTTAGTGGAGATGATGATGTCAAAAATACCTTCATAGGCTGGGCATGATGGCTCACACCTGTAATCCCAGCATTTTGGGAGGCTGAGATGGGACTGCTTGAGTCTAGGAGTTCAAGACCAGCCTGGGCAACATTGTATCTCAAAAAATAAAAAAATGAGCTGGGCATGGTGGTGTGCACCTGTGATCCCATCTACTTGGGAGGCTGAGATGGGAGGATCACTTGAGGTCAGGAGGTCGAGGCTGCAGTGAGCTATGATTGCACCACGGCACTCTAGCCTGGAAGACAGAGTGAGACCCTGTCCCAGAAAAAAATGAAAAGATCTTTACTTATAGTCAAGGAAGTCTGTGATGTTGTTTTTCATAATCCAACCTACCTCCAAAATCAGGGTGAATACCCAGAGAACACCTTAAAGGAGTATGTAGTCACAGAACAGTCACACAGTGCCATTTCCATTTGCCAAGTACAAGATAGTGAATAAATGTATTTTTGTGGCTGGGTGCAATGGCTCACACCTGCAATCCCAGCACTTTGGGAGGGTGGATCAGTTGAGGCCAGGAATTTGAGACCAGGCTGGCCAACGAGGCAAAACTCCGTGTCTACTAAAAACACAAAAATTAGTCAGGTGTTATGACATGTGCCTGTAGTCCCAGCTACTCGGGAGGCCAAGGCAGGAGAATCACTTGAACCCGGAAAGCAGAGGTTGCACTGAGCCGAGATCGCTCCAGCCTGGGTGACAGAGCAAGGTTCGGTCTCAGAAATAATGCATTTCTGTGATAAATGCTTTCATTTGTATTTAGGTGAGCGGCCCGTGAGAGTTTATGCCGATGGAATATTTGACTTATTTCACTCCGGTCATGCCCGAGCTCTGATGCAAGCAAAGAACCTTTTCCCTAATACATACCTCATCGTGGGAGGTAAGCAAACGTCTGATGACCTCAGGTGCTGTGAAGAAAAAGGTGATAGTAGCCTTTCTTTCTCTCTGTCTTTACAACCTGAGGACATGGCTCTTGTTTTCATTTTTAAATGAAGGATGTAGTACAGCCTCTCTAAAACATGTGACGTCCGAGGTACTAGCAACCTAACCCTGGAGAGAGGAGCTTCCGGCTCATTGAGTGCGACATCTGACATGTATCTCGCTGCTCTTAGTGGGGTTTCTGCAGTCACAGGAGCAACAGTGACTTCTGTCGCCTGCGTAAAAACCCTTTAGATTTCAGTTTATCATTTTGAACCAACTGGAGTACAAAAGCCTGCCAAGGAAGTGGAATGTGGCCCGGTCCAGAATTAATGCAACAGGAGAACATGTTTAAGAGCTTAATTGATAAGACACACGCAGCAGGTTTATTTCAGAGTCAAAGACCTTTGTCCCCTCTTATCTGAAGTATGAACATACTGTTTAGTGAGTGTTGTCCCACAAAGTATACTCTGTGTTAGGACAGGCACTGTTGCCCAGGTTGAACTACCTTGAGCAGACTTTTCTCCAGCTGGGGAAGATGGTTGCAGTGCTAGGAAGCGGGGGAAGACAGGGTGGTTAAGCAAAGGGATTCTGACTCGCGGCTCTGTGGTGTGCTGGTCTCAGTTTGCAGTGACGAGCTCACGCACAACTTCAAGGGCTTCACGGTGATGAATGAAAATGAGCGCTACGATGCAGTTCAGCACTGCCGCTATGTGGACGAGGTAGTGAGGAACGCGCCCTGGACCCTGACGCCTGAGTTCCTGGCAGAACACCGGGTAAGAAACCGGGCACATGTCCCCCTTCCTTGTTCCAGGATTGCCTGAACTCTCAATGCTTGTGGCACTTAGGCTAGTTTTCCACTAGCCCAGTGTCACTTCTGCCTTCTCGGAGGTTTCACAGGGGCTGACAGTGATAGTCCCAGTGGTGGCAGTCATCCCTGACATTGCATGGGCTTTGCAAGCACTTTTGCATTCATTCTATTCCATTTTCTCCCCACAACAGTCCTGTGGTGTGGTTATCATTTCCACTTCACACGTGAGTAACCAAGTAACCTGCTCCAAGTCACACTTAGCAGAGCCCGGAGCTGAACTCTTCAGTTAAGTGACTTCACCCAACCCCTTACAGCATGCCGGTCTCCTTAGCATATCCACAGCCCCACGCACACTCTGAAGACCTCACGTTACTGGGAAACAAGGCAGATTAACATGGACTTTTCTCGACTTAAGATTCATTTCGGGGCTTTGATCTTAGGCTACAAATTGTGTGGAATCAGAAGTTAAGGATATTTCTCACTTTTACGCAGCAAGTTATTATAAAACCCCTTTCCTCCTTTTAATTCTCCCACATTAAAGTAACAGATGTCAGCCAGGTGTGGTGGCTCACGCCTGTAATCCCAGCACTTTGGGAGGCCAAGGTGAGAGCATCACTTGAGCCCAGGAGTTCAACACCAGCCTGGGCAACATAGCGAGACCCTGTCTCTATTTAAAAAAAGAAAAAGCCACAGGTTTCCTGTAAAAGTTGGGCATAGAAGATGAGAAGGATTTATTACGCTGGGTTAGGGGCCCCCAAGCCTGAGGACACACAAGCATGTGGTCAGCTCCCTACGGGGGCCTTGGGAATGCTCTAGGCGAATTGTTCATGGAGGCAGAAAGAGTAAAAGCAGCCAGAGTGCTTCTAAAGCAATACATGCATAGGCCTGAAGAGGGATGTTTATTATAATGATTGAGGATACTGAGGATTAGGACAGACGTTTCATAATTCTCTGGCTTTTCTACATCAACACTTAGCAGCCAGTGGCACCAAAGGTGGTAAGCAGGCTTATTCTCAGCATCACAGCTGGACAGCCCCAGACAGAAGTATGAGGTTCGCGGAAGTTCTAACTTCCCTTTTCTCTTTATTAACAGTATATACTCAACTGTGAGTTTCGCTTGTTCCATTCTTTTTCTTTTCTTTTTTTTTTTTTGAGACAGAGTTTTTTTCTTTTTGCCCAGGCTGTAGTGAAATGGGGTAGTCTCAGCTCACTGCAACCTCTGTCTCCGGGGTTCAAGCAATTTTCCTGCCTCAGCCTTCTGAGTAGCTGGAATTACAGGTGCCCACCACCACACCTGGCTAATTTTTTGTATTTTTAGTAGAGACAGGGTTTTGCCATGTTGACCAGGCTGGTCTGGAACTCCTGACCTCAGGTGATCCTCCCAGCCTCCTGTTCTTTACTCTGCTGCCTGTGGATCCCGGACAAGTTGTTCATGAGTAATTGAGATGCCAGCTGAGGATCTCTGACACAGTCCCAGTCAACGTGCTTCACATTGCAGTGGCCTCTGGGAGTTGGTATAGTGATCTTAGTAATTATTATCAAAAGGCCTGCGGCCCCTTGAGGAAGGAGTACGTGAAGTCATCTCTTCTTGCTCTTGCAAAGGATATTAATCGTAGTAAAATGGCCTGGTGTGGTGGCTCACGCCTATAATCCCAGCACTTTGGGAGACCAAGGAGGATCACTTGAGGTCAGGAGTTCATGACCAGCCTGACCAACATGGTGAAACTTCACCTCTACTAAAAATATAAAAATTAGCTGGGTGTCATGGTACGCACCTGTAACCCCAGCTACTTGGGAGGCTGAGGCAGGAGAATCACTTGAATCTGGGAGGCGGAGGTTGCAGTGAGCCGAGATCGTGCCGTTGCACTCCAGCCTGGGTGATAGAGCGAGACTCCATCTCAAAAAAAAAAAAAAAAAGTAGTAAAATGATAGATCCTGAGAATAAAACTTCTTTTCTGGCTTTGGGTTTGTATTTCTCAGGAGTATAGACGTATCTATTCCAGTCAAAGGGCTCGTGGTTGCTATTTTTATATTCCCTCTTTTCTCATGGACTGAGAGAAACCGGTTAGAAAGAAGTAATCTCTTTCTCATATTTTTAGAAACCCTCATTTGACCAATCCTTCCAGACCTAGGTCAGGGAGATTTCTACCTTTCCTAGGCTGCACCCACTAACTGGCTCACCAGCAACCCTCTGGCCCTACTGCTATTGCAAGGTGACGGTATACAGAGTGAGGGTCACAGTTCTGGTAGTCTAATAGAAATAGCTAGAAAAGCAGCTGGCTAACTTCATATTTATACTCCACAAATAATGAGGTCAGGTGATTTATGAGTAGATTGTAGAATTTATGAGCAAAGGAAAGACCGATATAAAGTCCACTGAGGCCTGGCCTCTGCTTATTGTTCTTTTTCTCGGCCTGAGAACATTTCCTGGGTCTTTCTGAAAGGCAGCTATCCTGGGTTTTAAATGGTGTCTCCTTATTTTCAGATTGATTTCGTAGCCCACGACGACATCCCTTATTCATCTGCTGGCAGCGATGATGTGTACAAGCACATCAAGGAGGCAGGTGAGTGGGCTGATGTGCATCCTCGCCTCATGGCATCTCAGGCAGCTGCAGCTGCTCAGCCATAATGCTGCTTTACAGAGGAAAATGTGTGCCCTAGAAGTTTACCGTCTTCTTTCAGGCCACGTTTTGGGTAAAAGGTAAAGATGAGCATAGCATCCATCAATTCTTTGCCATCGGTTCATGACATCCATTGATTCTTGGTCTAAACATCTGCTTTTGATATCTCTCTTAATTTCAGGAGAGCTTCCTCATATTTTTCTTAATGTTAGGGCTACGTAACTCTTCTTTGTCTTACCTCTAGCCTTTGATTCAGTCTTCCTTCTGTATATCAGTATCTCAGTTTGATTTAGTAATAACAGATTCTGCTTTTCGAGGAAAGGAAAGGAATGTTGCTCCCAGTTTCCATGTAGTCTTCACACCGGAGCCAACCAGAACTTCACAGTGTCTGTCTGTATGTGTTTCTGAGTTAGGCATGTTTGCTCCAACACAGAGGACAGAAGGCATCTCCACATCAGACATCATCACCCGAATTGTGCGGGACTACGATGTGTATGCACGGCGGAACCTGCAGCGGGGCTACACAGCGAAGGAGCTCAACGTCAGCTTCATCAACGTGAGTTCCAGCCTCACCCCAGAGTCCCCACTCTGAAAGGTACATATTGCCTCCCACTGCATCTTAGCTGAACTGGCTTTGCAGCTGGTTCTAATGATCACTCCCAAAAGATCAGCGAACGAATCACCACTGTGTTAACTCTGCAAAGAGAAGGAAACAGCAGGTTCTGCCGTGATGGCCTCGCACCAACACATTCATATAAAGCCACACAGCCAACTACGTAAGTAAGAATGCGCAATTTATTTTTATTATTTATTTTTGAGACAGAATCTTGCTCTGTTGCCCAGGCTGGAGTGCAATGGTGCGACCTTGGCTCACTGCAACCTCTGCCTCCTGGATTCAACTGATTCTCTAGCCTCCTGAGTAGCTGGGATTACAGGCATGCACTGCTACGCCTGGCTAATTTTGTGTTTGTAGTAGAGATGAGGTTTCTCCATGTTGGTCAGGTTGGTTTCGAACTCCCAACCTCAGGTGATCCCCCCACCTCGGCCTCCCAAAGTGCTGGGATGACAGGTGTGAGCCACTGTGCCAGCAGAATGCATAATTTATATAGTAGAGAATTTCTCTTAATAAATTTAAAACAGTGTCTCTGAAGTTTCCTTTTTCTTTTTTGGTTGGATGATCTTTTGAAAATCTACTAAAAGCTATGAATCCTCTCCCCGTGTGGATAATGACACACAACATTTTGCATACAATTTCCCCACATAGACCTGAGCTTTAAATTTTGATTTATGAAAGCTTAAATTTATTTTAGTTTAATATTGCCTTTTAGAAACTCTATATATTTTGCTGGGAATGGTGGTTCACACGTGTAATCCCAGTACTTTGGGAGGCTGAGGCGGGAGGACTGCTTGAGGCCAGGAGTTTGAGACCAGCCTGGGGCAGCAATGCTAGACCCCATCTCTAAACAGACAGACAAACAAAAAAACTCCTGGGTTCAAGTGATTCTGGTGCCTCCGACTCCTGAATAGCTGTGATTACAGGCATGTGCCACCATGCCTGGATAATTTTTGTATTTTTTTAGTAGAGATGGGGTTTTGCCCTGTTGCCCAGGCTGGTCTCGAACTCCTGGCCTCAAACGAGTGGCCTCCTTTGCCTCCCAAAGTGCTGGAATTACAGGCTGGAGCCACTGTATCTGGCCAACACTATATATTTTGTATATAAATTAGACCTCAATAAAGTTGATTTAGAAAGAAGAAAGCAGCTAACTTTAATGTCTTCTACTTAAAGTTCCATTTACCATGCTCTCTCACCTGTTCCCATCTCTGTGAAGTGCTGTAAGAACAAGTAAAGTGGGCCAGGCACAGTGGCTCACGCCTGTAATCCCAACACTTTGGGAGGCTAAGATGGGTGGATCACCTGAAGTCAGGAGTTTGAGACCAGCCTGGCCAACATGGTGAAACCCCCTCTCTACTAAGAATACAGAAATTAGCCAGGTGTGGTGGTGCACACCTGTAATCCGAGCTACTCGGGAGGCTGAGGTAGGAGAATCACTTGATTCTGGGAAGTGGAGGTTGCAGGGAGCTGAGATTGTGCCATTACACTCCAGCCTGGGCAAAAAGAGTGAAACTCCATCTCAAAAAAAAAAAAAAAACAAAAACCAAAAAACAAAAGAATAGATGAAATGGTTACATTTAAATATGATTTATCTAGGCAGATAAACCCTAGCTTCTGCTAATTTACTTACTGTAGCTTTATTTTCCCCATAAGAATCAGGTGTTTAAAAATTCTAAACATAATCCTTTTCCTCTTTATGATCTGAAAATTATGAGAATACTTTTCCCTTTTTGCTTGAGATGGAGTTTCTCTCTTGTCACCCAGGTTGGAGTGCAATGGCGTGATCTCGGCTCACCGCAACCTCCGCCTCCTGGGTTCAGGCAATTCTCCTGCCTCAGCCTCCCGAGTAGGGGGGATTACAGGCATGAGCCACCGTGCCCAGCTAATTTTTTGTATTTTAGTAGAGACGAGGTTTCACCATGTTGACCAGGATGGTCTCGATCTCTTGACCTCGTGATCCACCCGCCTCGGCCTCCCAAAGTGCTGGGATTACAGGCGTGAGCCACCGTGCCCAGCAGTTTCCCCTTTTTTTTGAGATAGAGTTGCACTCAGTCACCCAGGCTGGAGTACAGTATCGCAGTGTTGGCTCACTGCAGCCTGGACCTCCGGGCTCAAGTGATTCTCCCACCTCAGCCTCCTGAGAAGCTGGGACTGCAGGCACAGGCCGCCATAACCAGCGAATTTTTTAGTTTTTATTTTTAGTAGAGGTGAGGTCTTGCTATGTTGTCCCAGCTGGTCTTGAGCTCCTGGCCTCAAGCATCGTCCCGCCTCGGCTTCCCAAAGTGCTGGGATTACAGGCATGAGCCGCTGTGCCTGGCCAACGATACTTTTCATTTGACTAAATATTTCCTTCCCTCCACTAGAGGGTTTATACCATTTTCCTTATCTTTAGGAAAGTTGTCAAGACCAAAGAGTTTCATCATTTTGCAGATAAGTAAATGGACTTTACCTAAGAAACAAAAAGCAAAAACCAAAATTCGTTTAAAAATAGAATAAGCCAGTGATAGAGGGGAAACATCCGGCATGATAAGCAGATTAATTAAGTAAAAGATCTAGTGCTTCCTCTTTCAGTCTGTTGTAGTTGGTTTATTCTTGGAAGTATTCTGCAGTGATCTTTTAGCTGCCTCTGTGTCTCCACTTAGAATGAGATTTGGGTCATACTGGACATGTTTATGTTCCACATTTATGTTTTATCTGTAAAACTCTGACTTTGTTTGGCTCTGTGCCTGGCCGTTACTGGGTACAGCCTGTATTTTTAGTTTCGTCCAAAATGCCCACAGTATTACAATCACTGCTTATTGTATGAGCATCCACAGCGTATCTTAGCTGTTATTATGCTAATGATGTGGGGTAGAAGAAAGCAAAGCAAAATTCTAGACTGAAAACAGAGGGCCACGTTTTTTCTTTCTCTTATGGTAGGGAAGTTTAGGATGAGTGTGATTTCTCAAAATCGCTATTTCTTAATCTAGGAGAAGAAATACCACTTGCAGGAGAGGGTTGATAAAGTAAAGAAGAAAGTGAGAGATGTGGAGGAAAAGTCAAAAGAATTTGTTCAGAAGGTGGAGGAAAAAAGCATCGACCTTATTCAGAAATGGGAGGAGAAGTCCCGAGAATTCATCGGAAGTTTTCTGGAAATGTTTGGTCCAGAAGGAGCACTGGTATGTTCTTCCCACTGGATAATTTACGGAATTCCCATGTTGTGGAGAGAATTATAGAATCATGGAGCAGAAAGGGACGTCGACATTAAGAAGTTATCTAATCCGTTCCCCTTATCTGGGCAGAACTGTGTTTCAACTGTCCCCAAAAAGTTTCTGAAATCTTTACAGAAAGAGGTTACACATTCTCCTAGATAATTTTGCCCGCTCTCTATCAACCTTGAAATCTGGTGACAAGATAAGCGAGTAGCCTTGCTCAGCTTCTTTCTGTGGTATGATTTCATGTAGAAAGAAAGGAAAGAATAAAGAACAATAAAAAGAAAGCAGCCTCCACTCCAGGTAGCTACAGCAGGACCCCCAGGTCAGGTGGGAATTCTGTCTTGGAGGAGTAGCTGTCTTTTCAATCAAATACAAGATTGAGCAAGTGAGCCCTAGGTTAGATAACAGGAAGGCTGTGTCTGTGAGGGTGTTTGGATGCTAGAACAGATTGTTCAGGACGAATGGGGAATTTCCCAGGTGATGGTGGCAGGTGGAGTGTAGCACAGACTACCCTCGCCCCAGATGCTTCAGGGTGATTTAGTAGGCTTCAGGGTTTTTTCTAACTCTTCCTTTTGATTTCTCCAGAAGCATATGCTGAAGGAGGGGAAAGGCCGGATGCTCCAGGCCATCAGTCCAAAGCAGAGTCCCAGCAGCAGCCCTGCTCGTGAACGCTCCCCCTCCCCCTCTTTCCGATGGCCCTTCTCTGGCAAGACTTCCCCACCTTGCTCCCCAGCAAATCTCTCCAGGCGCAAGGTGGCAGCCTATGATATCAGTGAGGATGAAGAAGACTAATTTTTCCTCCCTCTTTTCCTCTCCTCTCCCCGTGGCCCATTACCCTCAGAAGCTCTCTGTTGAATTCCAAATTGTGACCCCCCAACACTAAACCTAAGGACAGCTACAAAGGAAAGACAACTGAGGCAAGAGGACCTAGGACTGGGGGAACCAAAACAGCCTATCCTCCAGGAGACCTCACTCACCCCATGAAGGAGGTGGACTGCACCCTAGAAGCCTGCTCTGCATCCATTCACCCTCCCCAGGGTATGTTCACGTTCATGCTATGTTCATGTGATCTCGACAAGGAAATTGTCATTTTTATTAATTTTTTTAAATTAGTCTTTCAAATGTAGAACTAATTTTTTGTCCCTGAGGAGTGGGCAGAAGAAGGAGGCAGTGTAATCCGCAGAGGCCTTTTCTTCCCGGTCCACTATAGCATTTGCCTTCTGTTCTGAAGGAAAGTGGCTTGCCAAGTCTTTCCCGAAATGAGCCGTGCTGATGGGTAATTTGTGGAGAAATATCCTAATTTTGATTTCCTTAAGGAAAGGCTAAAAGCCGAATTACAGTCACAAATCCCCTCAATGTGCTGCTGTCACCAGTGCCACTGTGGCTATGGGAAGAAGGAGATCTGAGCCTCACTTTTCTTACTCCCTGAGGAGTTTCTTGTTGGACCCAATGGGGTCCATGAAGACACTGATGGGGATGGAACCAGACCCATGGCATCAACTGCAGTGTTTCTGCTGTGTTCATCTTCTCAGAAAATTCTGTTGCCCAGTTCTTTGGGACCTTTCGTCAGTCTTTGAAGGAAGGAAGACTTTTAGGGTGACTGATAAGGAGAGGAGCGGGACAATACTCAATCCTATGCTGCGTCAGTTGAGAGAATTTCCTACCGGGAGTAAGTGCCTGGCCCTGCGACTCCTATTCGAATGCTGTTAATATTGCCTAGCCTTCTAGAAAGGGTACTTTGTAAATGTCTGCCATTGGAACTTGATGTTACTCCATTTTGCTCATAGCCATATTGAATATTTAGGTTTGCACCGAATGTGGAAGCAAAAGCCTAAGGAAACACCTTCCTTTCTAAAGCAGCAGCCTTATCATCTTGACCTCTGTCCCTCTAAAGAACATTCTTCACTGGAACCAGTGCTCCACAGAGTGTTTCTTTCCCTCTGAGAGCTGCAGCTGGCAGGGACTTCCCTCCACTGCCCCTCCAGCAAGCCACAGAGCACACCCTCATGTGGCAAGAGTGTGGCAGCATTTCTCCCCGTTTCTCACACACGCCTGGTTGTGGTCCCATCTCCTGCGTTAGTTCACCCAGGGCATCCAACACTTGGATTTCAAGTCGAAGAGTGCTGATGCTGAACCCTTGCTGTTGAGCATGATCTCACTTTGAAAGCCTCAGCCTCCAGTCTCCTTAGCTACATGAATTCGCAGACCATCAACCATCAGTGACCCTGTAGCTAGATTCAGCGGGAAATTGCTTATGTCCAGGCCCCACCCCCTGTCACTCATAAATACCCCTTGTGGGGTGGAGTGTTAGTGTTTTCAGCTAAGAAAACCACATTTTCTCTTTTCTTGCCTCTCTGCTAGGACTGTGAGCATCCCATGGTCCACCCCCTAAACACTTCCTGGTAACACCTGTTCTTCCGCCTGAGGGTCAGAGGCTAGAATCATTGCCTGCACAGCAGGACTACCGAGGCTCTTAAAACTGGGATTACCCAGGCCCGGTGCAGTGGCTCACGCCTGTAATCTCAACACTTTGGGAGGCTGAGGCTGGTGGATCACTTGAGGCCAAGAGTTTGAGACCAGCCTGACCAACATGGTGAAACCCCATCTCTCCTAAAAGTACAAAAAGTTAGCTGGGCATGGTGGGGCATGCCTGTAGTCCCAGCTACTCTGGAGGCTAAGGCAGGAGAATCCCTTGAACCCAGTAGGCGGAGGTTGCGGTGAGCTGAGATGGTGCCATTGCATTCCATTCCAGCCTGGGTGACAAGGCAAGATGCTGTCTACACACACACACACACACCCCACAGAGAGAGAGAGAGATAATTAGTAAAAAATTAATAAATAAAAATACTTGGATCACCAGAGTGAGAAGCTGTCTCTTAAAAAAAAAAACCACACAGAGAAATAATTAATAACAAATAAACTTGCATCCTTCAGAAAGGTAGGAGAGGGCGAACGAAGCCTCCTGTCCTGATGACCTGTGAAAATGGCATTTCTAACTCTTCTCACGAAGTGCAGTTCTTAATATCAAACCTGATTCCTACAAGCTTTGGCTTGGAATCCTGTTTTTGAAACAGTTAAAGTTAGTGTTTTCCTGTGTTACCCGGCTTTGTGTAGTCTCGTCTTTGAACTTTTCTGCTTCAGTCTTCTCCTTCTGGGAATTCTGCCCGCTTCTGTCTGACTTGTTCTCCCTGGCGTGGAAAGGCAGCAAAGCCGCCCCGCTTGTCCCTCAGAGCTCACATTGTGCAGGTGTATTTGGATGGAGAGAGAGGCCCTGAATGCGGTTTTCCTCCCTCCCGGTTGGAGTCACACCTCCTGAGTTATTGTCTGGGTCCCAAATGTCTGAGCCCTCTTCCTCCACTCTCACTGGGCTGCTGCCGGCGTGCCCTGTGCTTGGAAAGGGACCTGTAGGCTGTACATGGCCTTGCGAGACTCCCTTTCCCCTTTTGGTGAGCTTCTGCCCCCTCAGTCTAATAGTTTGGACTGAAGGCTGTTCGTCTGACTGAAAGCTAAAAACCGTATGATGTGGCATATTAGATACTTCGGGCAAACGTGCTCAGAGGTGCTGGCCAGGCATGGGTAGAGGTGACTGCTGCATCATGTGATCATCTGTGCCTGCGTGAATGAGGTCAGAGGTCTGTACACCACAGCAAGGCCTGTGATCTAACCCTTCAGATATCAGTGTTTGCGGCTGTGGAGCTGTTTCCCCAAATCCCATACCAGAAGGCAGTCAACATGGAGGGGCCAAATGTGGCCGAGATGACAGAGCCAGAAAAGCTGGCCGGGGCCAGAGCCTGGCAGCTGGAGCTGAGGAGGTGCCAGCGCTGCCCCTGCCTGAAGGTGGGCTGGGCAGAAAGCTTGCTCTTTTCTCATGCCAGGCTCAGAAGCACTGAGGGACGGAGGTTGAAACTTTAGAGGCCTAGAAATGGCTCGTTTGTACTGCTGCAGCTATTCTGATGGCTGGAGCCAGAGACCGTTATTTTGCTGAGGCTTGGGTAAGAAAGTTAGGGATGTGAGGAGGCTGAAAATCCTGAAGAAGAGGAAACGTCTGACACTTTCTGGTCGCTGACAAGTCCGGCTTTTTTTCGAGGCTGCGCCGCTGGTCGGATTATCTCTAGATACTCTTTCCAGCACGATTCACGGGGTTTGTTCTTCCTCCCTGGGTTATCTTGACTATCGGTAGCTTATTTTCAAGGCTCATTGCCTTTTTAATCCTGTTCCAGATCACTTATCCAAAATCTTTCCAAATCAATTCTATTTTGCTGCTTCTCTTTAATTCTCTGAAAGCCATAGCTTCTAGATTTTCTATCAGCATGCGTTCTCCCCAGAAGTTGAACCAGTACACGTAGAAAAAGAAAGCTCCCTTAACAATGTTTTTAACTAATGCTATTTTTTTAAGCTTACCAATATAAGTATTTTTAAAGGTTATATTTTTCAAAGTCATAACAATGATTATTCTTGTTTTCTCTCATAGTATAGATTGTCGTGGGATAAAGAGTGGTGCCTAGCTTCTATTTTTCCAAATAAAGAAGTAGAACCTGTTATTGGGATTATACCATTTAATGTTAATTTTGTTGAAGAAGAAAGATTTTTGTCTGCCAAAGTTTTATGTTAGTACTCGGATTGAGGCAGAGAACAGAAGCAGGTTTGGCGTTGGGATGACTCGGGTTGTCTTCCTGTAGGTTTGAAGTGGGCCTTCCCGCCTTTTGAGGGAAGCTGTTTCGAACACATATCCTGGATTAGTTGGGTTGTTTTGTATTGAGGATCCCAAAAAAGACAAGAGTCTTGGAAAGGACTGCTCACTTCGTCGTGAATGCATGCCCGCCCGTCACCAGTGTGAGCCCACAGGGAAGAGCTCCTCAGCTGGGGTTCAGTCTGTACTTTTCCTGTCCGTTATTAATTTGTTCTGAGTTATTTGGATTTTGTTATTTAGCCAAATAAAGGCAATGTGGTTTTACCTGACGTTCCATTTCCTGTGTTGTGACCTGTGTGTGGTGCATTTTGTGGATTTGGGACTCTTACTTGGCCTCTCAGTACCTTTACTTCTGCATACTAATTCTCTCCTCAGAAATCAAGCTCCATGCCCACAGTATCAGGAGATCCTTCTGTAGCCAGTGTGCCACAAAGCAAGGCTGACCCACACCCCCAGGCCTCGTGTGGCTGGTGCCCTGGGAACACGTCTGTAAGGAAGGAGCACCTTCCATCTGTTCTCCAGAGGCCCGGCTTCTTCAAGGCTTTGGGCAGGTGCTGTGTTGCTTAACCAAGTTCTTTTCTTATACCAGTCACAGTACTTCCTCTTTCCATCTGCTTCAGAAAGCTCAGTAAGCTTTCCTTTACTTTTTTCCAGAGACCGGGTCTCACTGTGTCCCCCAGGCTGCAGTGTATGGCAGAACCATCGCTCACTACAGCCTCAACCTCCTGGGCATAAGCGATCCTCCTGCCTTAGCCTCCCAAAGTGCTGGGATAGCAGGCATGAGCCAGCACACCCAGCCAGCAGTGTACAACCCTGGAGGACGCATAATGACATGGACAGAGGTCGTGTGCCCAGTTATACATTTTCAGACTTCATCTTGTTTATTACAAAACTTAAAACACCTTCCCCAGGCAAGATCCAAAACAGGTTTATCCCACGTGCCATTCACCTTCGTCCGTAGAGTCACATGGAGTCTGCCAGCTTGTGTTGACATTGGGAATGCTTCCCCATTTGGTCAAGGTTGAGGGGCAGTAAAGAAATCTTTATTCTAATGAGTACAGCATCTCTTTCACTGTCCAGGCCATTCCGCCTTACGCCTTGAGGGTCATGTCCAGGTCTGGAGAAGAGAAGGCTTCATACCCAGCCTTGTGGTCTTTCCTCCGGTAGTATGTCCGTGTCAGCACAGCCATTAGAAAAGTCTCCAGTATGAGGAGGTGGCAGTTCATCACTGCAGTGTGGGGAGAAATAGAACGTAGGTGACGCTGAGTTACAGAGGTGGTGTTTTACCAGCAGCCCTGGCATATGAGTTGAGCTACGCTTTCTCCGATTTATCCCCAAATTAGGACTTAGGGACACAAAACTGTCTTAAATAACATAGCAGCTTACTGGTAGAGCCAGAACCAGAGCTTGGCTGGCTACTTCTGTGATCTGAGGCTTGCATTAACGTCCATTTCTTACGTGTGTTCAGTCAACATGGGCTTCTGTTTTTCAGCCACACCCATTCCTCTCCCTGGAGCTGACGATTGAACCCATGGCTTTCTGGGCTGTCCTCAAACTGTGGGGTTTCGCTTATCTTCTGTGTGATCAGAGAGGTCAGAGTTTCCTTGAAGCCTTTGTTGGGATTTCCTGGAGACCCCTTCTGAACATTCTGAGCAGAAGTCAGTTGCCCTAATGTCTGTCTGAGGCCCTTTCTTTCCTGACTATCCTGTATCTCATCCATCCCACAACGGGAGAGGGGACCCACGATGGGAGAGGGGCCTCCACATGCTCACCTTGAGACCTGATTTTAGAGGAAAAGGGAGGTGAACAAGCAATCTGTCCGCCATTGGCCAAGACTGAGAAAATGGAGGGCTGTAGGGCAGTCAGGATGAGGAGCACCTGGGGAACATCGGAGAGAGGCGAGGGTGGGCGGGGGTCCTGCCGCATGGCACAGCCCAGCCAGCCCACTGCTGGGCCTTGCCTTCCACCGGGCAGATTCCACCCACCGTCAGATCTGTGCAGTTACAGAGGGTTGAGACTCTCACTTCATTAAAAATCTGTGGGATTTTCATTTCTAGGCAATGACATTCTCATTTTCTTTTTTTTTATTTTGAGACGGAGTCTTGCTCTGTCGCCAGGCTGGAGGGCAGTGACGCAATCTCGGCTCACTGCAACCTCCACTTCCTGGGTTCAAGCGATTCTCCTGCCTCAGCCTCCCGAGTAGCTGGGACCACAGGCATATACTACCACACTAGGCTAACTTGTATTTTTAGTAGAGACAGGGTTTCACCATGTTGGCCAAGCTGGTCTTGATCTTTTGACCTCATGATCCGCCCACCTCAGCCTCCCAAAGGGCTGGGATTACAGGCATGAGCCACCGCGCCCAGCCCTCTACCCAATATTTTAGAATTTCTGACAAGATTTAAGAACTGGTGAAGGGGTTCATTTTTATCTCCTATCCCAGCCGTTGCTACCAATGAGTACTTACTGGATAAAAAAGGTGGGTGATTAGAGAAGAGTCATTCCATCCAGCTCAAGTGCCCTAGGTCCCTGCTCCTAGAATATGGGACAGCTAACCATTCAAGTGCCCTTTGAAAGCTCTCTGCCATGCCAGGGACTGGGAGGAGCGGGCAGTGGGGAATCCGTGGTGAATGGGTGCCGGGTTTCAGCTGGGGAAGTTTCAGATGATCTGGGCGTGGATGGGGGTAATGGTTGTGCAATGGTGCAAATGTACTTAATGCCACCAAACGTTACACTTCAAAATCATTGGGCCAGAAACAGTGGCTCACACCTGTAATCCCAGCACTTTAGGAGGCTGAGGTGGGCGGATCACAAGTTCAAGAGATTGAGACCATCCTGGCCAATATGGTAAAACCCCATCTCTACTAAAAATACAAAAATTAGCCACGTGTGGTGGCACATGCCTATAATCCCAGCTACTCAGGAGGCTGAGGCAGGAGAATCACTTGAACCCAGGAGGCAGAGGTTGCAGTGAACTGAGATCTCGCCATTGCACTCCAGCCTGGAAACAGAGCGAGACTCTGTCTCAAAAAAAAAAAAAAAAAAAAAATTAAGAGGGCAAATTTTATCAGTATTTCACCACAAAAAAGAAAGAAAGAGAGCGAGAAGAAGAAGATCCAGAGGCCTTGGAGGCACCGTCTGTCTTAGTGTTCCCCTCCCTGAGTACACTGTGCGGAAGCACCGCTTCTTCAAGGCCGGTAGACCACGTTAGCCTTGGGCAGGCTCAGCAATCACAGGGTTTTTATCCTTCAGCCTGGTCTTAAGTACTTCTGGGACCCAGAACCTTGCTGCCCCTTCAGTCTCTGACTCATTCCAGGGGCTTCTCTCTCTGTTCCCGTAGCTCCTTCCATTCTACCTACTAAGTGCCTGGATGTTCACAGTTGGGAGGCGTGTACTTAGGTGGAAGGAGAAGGGAGGTGAGATCGCTCTGTTAACTGTAGGCCAGTCACTGCGCCTTGGGAGTAGAAGACCAGCAAGGAGACAGGATGGAGAAAGGAGAACAGGACTGGGTCACAAGTCATTGCATTTGGAGGATTAGAGAGTGCAGCGCACAGAAGGCGGGCAGACATGCCTTGGAGAGAGTTTTCAGAAGTGGCGTGAAGATGAAGAGGCAGATGAGAAGACGAGTCGGACACACCTGGGTATGAATTCTAGCCCTGTCCCTTATGTGCCTTTGAGCAAGGACATCTCTGGGTCTTTCTTCCTTTGTAAAATGAGTTCCAGGATTGTGAGAATGTAAGTGTAGTGTGCGCAAGTGCCTAACCCACGGTGCAGGCAGTTCATCGCAGCCGCTGGAGGCTGCAGCTGGTGTTGATGGATGACAGCATTTTCGGGGGTCACAGGTAGAAACAGAAGGGGAGAAGCAAGGGCAGACAGATGTAAGGTTTGTCAACATACGTGTCCTAGGCTACATTGTGCCCCCCAAAAAGCTGTGCTGAAGTCCTGACCCCCATACTTTGACCTTATCCAAGAACAGTTTGTTGCAGATGTAATTAGTTAAGATGAGGCCATAATGGGATACCGTGGCCTCAATCCAATTTGACTTATGTCCTAAAAACAGACAACATGGTGGGTGCGGTGGCTCATGGCTGTCATCCCAGCACTTCGGGAGGCCAAGGCAGGCAGGTCACCTGAGGTCAGGAGTTTAGACCAGCCTGGCCAGCATGGCGAAAACTGTCCCTACTAAAAATACAAAATGAGCTGGGCGTGGTGGCGCACACCTGCAGTCCCAGCTACATGGGAGGCTGAGGCAGAAGAATCGCTTAACCCGAGATGGCGCCACTGCACTCCAGCCTGGGCAACGGAGCAAGACTCTGTCTCAAAAAAAAAAAAAAAAGACACGCAGAAACACAGGGGAGAATATAATGTGATGGCGGCAGAAATTGGAGTGGCACAGATGCTGCTCAAGGATCACCCAGGACTGCTGGCAAGCCCTGGAAACTGGGG
The DNA here is from genome assembly GCF_049354715.1 of Callithrix jacchus. Taxonomy (NCBI): domain Eukaryota; kingdom Metazoa; phylum Chordata; class Mammalia; order Primates; family Cebidae; genus Callithrix; species Callithrix jacchus. The sequence goes on from NC_133518.1 coordinate 80,802,038, forward strand.
AGGCGAGGGTGGAAGGGTGGAGACCCCTCGGGGAGTCCACCCTTCAGCACCCCCTCCAGCACAATGCGACAATACATGTCTGCTTGTTGTTGTTGTTTTGAGATGGAGTTTTGCTCTTGTTGCCCAGGCTGCAGTGCAATGGTGTGATCTCGGTTCACTGCAACCTCTGCCTCCCGGGTTCAATCCATCCTCCTGCCTCAGCCTCCTGAGTGGCTGGGACTACAGGCGTGCACCACCACGCCCGGCTACTTTTGTGTTTTTGTAGAGACGGGTTTCTCCATGTTGGTCAGGCTGGTCTCAAACTCCTGACCTCAGGAGATCCACCCGCCTCGGCCTCCCAAAGTGCTAGGCTTCTGTGTCTGTTGCTTTAAGCCGTCGGTTTGTGGTATTTTGCCATGGCAGCCCTGGGAAACAATTACAGCACAGAAAGACGGAAAGTGGGAAGCATAGCAGTCATTTTCAAATCTCTTGAGAGACCCGAGGCTTAGGAAAAAGATTCCCAGGCCCACTTAGAGGCTTTATTGGTCTGGCTCCCTAACCCCCATCATTTGTAGCTCTGTTATTAAACATCCTTTCTCTCCCAGGGTATCGTTACCTGGAACAGAGCAAACTTGGCTCCAATGTTCTGCTCACCCAGGTGTAGCTTGGCTTGACGGAAAAGGATGCCCAGGGTCCAGAGAGCCAACAGCGTGGACACGCCGAGGAAGGTGTTGATCCAGAGAGCTGTGCTCTCCTCAGAAATCTGGTGACAGGTGAGAAGGCAGCCAGTGAGGCAGGCAGGCACTCTCTCTCTCTTTCTGTCTTTAAGAGATGGTGTCACTTTGTCACCCAGCTGAAAGTGCAGTGGTGCAGTTACAGCTCACTGCGGCCTCAAACTCCTGGGCTCCAGTGATCCACGCACCTCAGGCTCCTGAGTGGCTGGGACTACGGGTGCACACCATTCCCAGCTAATTAAAAAAATAGAGAGAGATGGATCTCGGTATGTTGCCCAAGCTGGTCTCAAACTCCTGGCTTCAAGTGGTCCTCCCACCTTGGCCCCCCAAAGTGCTGGGATTACAGGTGTGAGCCACCATGCCTAGCCTAATTTTAAAAAAATTTTTAGAAATGGGGTCTCACCATATTGCCCAGGCTAGTCTTGAACTGCCACTCTTGGCATTCCTCCCACCTCGGCCTTCTGAGCCACTGAGATTACAGGCATGCGCCACGCACCCAGTGCCTGCTTCGATCTCTCCCCTCCCGTGGCAGGAAAGGTAATGAAAACACCCTGGAGCCTGGGCGTGTTCCAGTGCTTTCCCCTCCCCAGCAGTCCCTGAGCCTCTGCTCTTCCACGGTCACCCTGTTTCTGAGGCCCTCTGTCAAGGGGTGTTGGCTCTGGCGATTCCTTTTAGAACACAAAGGTACTCAATGAGTCTAGGACTGGGCCGCCCCTCATTCCCAGCTTACATCTGCTGGGTCGTAGATGCCGTCGGGGATGAGAAACAGGCCCGTCAGCGTCAGCGTTATCTTCAAGAAGGCATACTGGAAAGGGCCCAACATCAGCAGCTGAAGCTTCCTCCTGAGCGGGGAAGAGGGCTAGGAACATGGGCCCCCAGACTGCCTGCCCCAGGAAGACCTCCGGCTCCTCATGGGGCTCTGAGTTGAGGCCTGGCTGCCGTCATGCACACCCACCAGGTCAAACAGACGGGGACCGAGGAGAAGGCCGGGATGTTGATGGCATTGGGAACCCTCCTTGTCTCCCAGTCACCCCCAGACCAGAACGCTGCCTTTCGAGTGCCATCTGGGAGTGTGACCTCAAGCTCATTCACCAAAGTGGGCAGAAGGGACAAGCAAATGGCCCCACTTCCAGTTTTATCTTGTGTGGCTAAAGTTTGCAGGGTGCAGTGAAGTTCTGTGATGAGAATTTAGCTCTCTTTTCTCCCTGTCCCCGGAGGTGAGTGCCTGGGGATCCTGGCTGTGGGGCGCCCACCCTCCCATCACTGGCTTTGGCCCATTCACGCCTAATTCCCAGACCTTGAATAGGGCTAGAGGGCCAGAAGAAGCTCCTGGGAAGGTGCCAGAAGAGGCTCCCCTGCTCCTGGAGGAGGTGCCGTCATCCCGCCTCACCTGGTGAGCAACAGCGGTGGACAGCAGGGACAGCAGCAACAGCAGGGGCCTGTGTGGACCCTCATCGGGGTGTCCTTCAGAGTCCTCAGCACTGCCTCCTTCCCCCCAAAGCCTTCCACCATGACCAGCATCAGCAGGTAAAAGCACACGGCATAAAACCTGCGGTGGGGAGAGAAGTGGGCCTGTGAGGTGGGGGCATGCTGCAGGGGCACCCCTTTGCTGCCAGAGAGAGAAAGACTGCAGGGAGGGGTGGGGCTTACTGAGGGGAGGAGGGCAGGGCTGGGCATTCTGAGCGTGTGACCCACTATGAGCCAGGAGCAAGAGAGAGGAGACAGCTCGCAGGACTGGGAGGAGGGGAGCTTCTGACTGTGGGAACAAAGGGGTGCCTGAGGAATGGCCAGATGCCAAAATTAGGCACTCCCTGAGCAGAACCAGAAGTCCAAGAGCCCCGAACCAGCACAAGCTGGGAAGGGCCAGATTCAGTGTCCGCTGGGATTAAAGACAAGGACTCCAGAGTCCTGATGAGCGGGACCAGAGGGGCCCATGAGGGGGTGGGGCAGGACACTCACGAGGTTATGGCCATTTCCACCAGCACCAGGGAACGAGGAATCCAGAGACCAAAGCAGCAGAACACAGACACCACCTGCAGAGGGGTGTGGCGGGTGAGGGCAGAGCGGGTGAGGGCAGGTGTGGGGGGGCGCTCACCTGCAGAAGGGCAGAGCGGGTGGGGGGGCGCTCACCTGCGCAGAGGGGCGGGGCGGGTGAGGGCAGGTGGGGGGGCGCTCACCTGCAGAGGGGCAGAGCGGGTGAGGGCAGAGCTGGTGGGGGGGACATTCACCTGCGCAGAGGGGCAGAGCGGGTGAGCATGGGGGAGACCACTCATACCTCTTGTGCAAGGGCACAGGAGGCAAAACCTATACATTTGAGGCAGCGTTCCTTAACCGTTGCCAGCGGGGAAAAAGAACTAATCAAGCAAACCAAGGACCTAGGTCGTGGCTGTGGGAGCATTTCAAAAGCCTTGGCATGAGGGCGGGGCTGAGTGTGACCCTGTGGGATAAGACGTCCCCCACACTCTGAGGAACTGCGGCCTGCCTCTGCAGGAAGGAAGCTCTCTTCCAGTAGCAGTACTGTGGCGGGGGAGGGGTGGGTGAAGGTCTCCAGCTAGAATCAAACACTGCATCCCACAGCCTGTGGCCTTCCAAGCAGAGGCCCCTGGCTGCAGGTGGAGATCAGATTGCAAACCTCCACCCTCCACGGGGAGTGGCAGGAAGCTCTTTGGGGAAGCGAATGGCTGAGTTTAGAGAAATTCCCGAATTGGTCTCTGCCTTCTTTTCAGCTCCCCCCAAAGGGCAGCCCAGGGGCTCACCGTGGGTGCAGAGCTACTCCAGAGCAGGGTCCGCCTCTTGATGGGGCAAAGGGTGTTCCTGTGCAGGTAGACAGCGTCCTCCAGGAAGATGATGACGGAGCCCAGGGCAAGCACGGTCATGATGGTGGTGAGGGCAAGTTCTACAGGGCCCAGCGCTAGAGAGGAGCAGGCAGAGAGCTGAGGCCAGGACTGAGCGGGAGAAGACATGGGCTTCTTCCCTGGGGTGGAGGTCGCCTTACCGGGTCTAGGCTCCTGCCCGTGCACAAGAATGATGATTTTTTAGACCTACAGTATCTAACATCTGACTAAGAAGTAGTCATTCTTGTGCGTGGATGAGAGCTTAGATCAGATGATTCTTGGCATATGGAGGGCTGTTGAACCAGGGCATAGATACCAAACAAGTTTTTACATAATTAGCAAAATCTTTAAATGAAGAGGTCAGGAGGGCCGGGCACAGTGGCTCATGCCTGTAATCCCAAGCATTTTGGGAGACAGAAGCGGGCGGATCATGAGGTCAGGAGATCGAGACCATCCTGGCCAACACAGCGAACCCCCCCCTTCTCTACTAAAATACAACAAACTTGCTGGTCATGGTGGCGCACGCCTGTAGTCCCAGCTACTTGGGAGGCTGAGGCAGGGGAATTGCTTGAACCCAGGAGGCAGAGGTTGCAGTGAGCAGAGATCAAACCACTGCACTCCAGCCTGGCGACAGGGTGAGACTCTGCCACAAAACAAAACAAAACAAAAAAAAATAGAGAGAGATGAGGAAGGCCTATTCACTTTTTTGTTAGACGAAGTCTCGCCTTATCACCCAGCTGGAGTGCAGTGGCGTGAAGTCAGCTCACTGCAACCTCCGCCTTCCAGGTTCAAGTGATTCTCCTGACTCAGCTTCTCAAGTAGCTGGGATTATAGATGCCCGCCGCTATACCAGGCTAATTTTTCTATTTTTAGTAGAGACAGTTTTTTAACATGTTGGCCAGGCTGGTCTCAAACTCCTGACCTCAGGTGATCTGCCCACCTCGGTCTCCCAAAGTGCTGGGATGACAGGCATAAGCCACTGCGCCCGGCCCAATTCACTTTTCTATCTCTAGTGCCCAGTCTTGCACTAGCAAACATAGATCAATCAGTATTATAACTGAAGCAGAATATAATTTATGGGATATTCTGGAGCTGTTTAAGTTGATTTACCAAAATTATTATATCATGAAACCAGAACAATAGGAAGGAAGTTTTTTTGTGGGGAAGAGGACAGGGTCTCACTCTGTCACCCAGGCTGGAGTGCAGGTGCACTTATGACTCACTGCAACTTTGACCTTCCAAGTTCAAACCATCCTCCAGCCTCAGACTCCCAAGTAGCCTGGGGCTACAGGCGTGCACCACCACAGCCGGCTAATTTTTAGAATTTTCTGTAGAGACCGGGTCTCACTATGGTGCCCAGACTGGCCTCAAACTCCTAGGCTTAAGCAATCCTCCCACCTTGGCCTCCCAAAGTGCTGGGATTACTGGCATGAGCCACCACACTCAGCTGGGGGGAGCTTCAACTAAAGAGAAATGGATACAGATAAAAACCCTGAGGACATCTGACCCTCGCTGGCCTCATGCTTGTCTTACATTGAATGTAGTCCAATGGTTCTCAAATAGTTTATGTAGTGGTTATTGTGATCATTTTGTGAGTTGTTAAAAAGCAGCTGCCTGGGCCCTACCTTCAGAGGTGTGTGTTGATAGGTCTGAGATGGACCCAGCAATCTGCATTTCTAACAAGCTCACCTGATAACGGTCAGAGGATAGCAAACACTTTGACAAATACTGACAGACCTCATCTGGCCTCACCATTGCTAACAGAATAAAATGAATATAGTCACAATATGTGTTTCCGAACAAACGTGATTCATGAATGCAGATACTTAGTTTAAAGAGAGTTCTCTTTCCTTAGGGACCCCGTGGTCATGTATCTTTTCTAGTTATTGGCCGTTCTTTGTACCTCCTACTTGGCTAGATAAGAGGAAGAGAGGGGCCGGGAACGGTGGCTCACGCCTGTGATCCCAGAACTTTGGGAGGTCAAGGCAGATGGATCACAAGGTCAGAAGATTGACCAACGCGGTGAAGCCCCACCTCTACTAAAAATACAAAAATTAGCCGGGTGCGGTGGCGTGCGCCTGTAGTCCCAGCTACTCGGGAGGCTGAGGCCGGAGAATTGCTTGACCCCAGGAGGCGGAGGTTGCGGTGAGCCGAGATCGTGCCACTGCACTCCAGCCTGGCTAACAAGAGCGAAGCTCCGACTCAGAAAAAAAAAGAAAGCTGAGGAAACTGCCAGAGTGCAGTGGTTGTCCTGTTTCCTTGTGGGGGAGAGCAGCAGGAATGCTGAAACCAAACCAGGGAGGTGGCAGTGGCCACAGTACAGACCTGAGTGGTCGTCTCAGCCATTCGCACCCGGTGGCGCCACAGGACCAACCGGTACTACAGGTGGATCTGCCAAAAAATCCACCTTGGTCCTTGGTGGGGCGTGGTGGCTCACACCTGTAGTCCCAGCACTTTGGGAGGCTGAGGCAGATGGATCACCTGAGGCCAGGAGTTCAAGACCAACCTGGCCAACATGGGGAAACCCCCACATCTACTAAAACAGAAATTAGCCAGGTGTGGTGGCGCCTGCCTGCGGTCCCAGCTACAGGGAGAGAGGCGGAGTTTGCAGTGAGCCAAGATCACACCACTGCACTCCAGCCTGGGTGACAGAGTGAGACCCTGTCTCAAAAAACAAAACAAAACACATAATACTGAAGAAAAGTTAGCAACACTTATGTTTGGGTGATGGGACTATGGATGATTTCAGTCTTCTATCTCCTTACTTTATTTTATCTTTTCTGAATATTCGTCTTTTTTTTTAACTTAAACAAGTTAAATTTATTTTCTCATAGTTTTAGAGGTTAGAAGTTCAAGATCAAGGTGTCAGCAGGTTTCATTTCTCCTGAGGCCTTGTTCCTCCACTTGCAGACAACCACCTTTCTCCCTCCCTCCCTCCATCCCTTCCTTCCTCCCTTCCTCTTTCCCTTCATCCCGCCTTTCCTTCCTCCATCCTTCCCTCCTTCCTTTTCTTCCTTCCTTCCCCACCCCCCCTCCCTCCCTTCCTTCCCTTTCTTTTCTTTTCTTTTTTTTTTTTGATGGAGTTTCACTCTTGTTGCCCAGGCTGGAGTGTAGTGGCCTGATCTCAGTTCACTGCAACTTCCACCTCCCGCGTTTTAGCGATTCTCATGCCTCAGCCACCTGAGTAGCTGGGACTACAGGCACCTGCCACCATACCCGGCAAATTTTTATATTTTTAGTAGAGACAGGGTTTTACCATGTTGGCCAGGCTGATCTCGAACTACTGACCTCAAGGGATCCGCCCGCCTCGGCCTGCCAAGGTGCTGGGATCACAGGTGTGAGCCACTGCGCCTGGCTGACAGCCACGTTCTACTGTGTCCTCACATGGCCTTTTCTCTGTGAGTGCAAATCTCTAGTGTCTCTCTTTTCTAATTATTCTATAATGAATATGTATTTTATAACAAAAATAAAATTGTTTTTAGAAAAAAACATATTTTTCCAAATATACAGTGATATGAAAATTTTATTTTAATGTCATGCTTACAAAAACAGGACATAAAATTATAGGACTAGTATGATTTCTACAAATGTTAAATCAAAGCACAGAAAAAGGGCTGGGCACAGTGGCTCACACCTGTAATCCCAGCACTTTGGGAGGCTAAGGCGGGCAGATCACTTGAGGCCAGGAGTTCGAGACCAGCCTGGTCAACGTGGTGAAACCCCATCTCTACCAAAAATACAAAATTAGCTGGGTATGGTGGCGTGTGCCTGTAATCCCAGCTACTTGAGAGGCTGAGGCAGGATAATGCTTGAACCTGGGAGGTGGAGGTCATGGTGAGCTGAGATTGTGCCAATGCACTCCAGCCTGGGCAAAAGAGCGAGACTCAGTATCAGAAAAAACAAGCATAAAAAAAGGAAATTATCTCCCAGTAAGATACTTGCAGTGCCTGTTTCTGGGTGTGATTGTAGATGATTTCTTTTCTTTTTACTGCTATATATATTTTTTTCATTAAACCTGAGTGATTTTTATAATAAAAATGTTTAATTAAAAAAAATTCAGACAATAGGCAAAGTCCAGATAGGAAAAAGCCAAAATTAATGCAGATGGTTTCCCAAAACCAATATTCCATGGTTGACATGGTGGCCATTGCTAAAGCCTCCCTAAGCCCCTGCCGAGTCCTCATCAGCCCTCAGAGTGTAAAAACTGCCCTTTCACAAGCCATAAACCCACAGTCTTTCCCAGTCTTCATTTTCCTAACTGCTCCCTGCTCCTTGGAAATCTCCACTCGGGTGGTGTCCCGGTGAGGTTACGTCCTCCAGCCACGTCGGGGCCATCTGTGTCCACAGAGCTGTTTACTTGCTCATTGTGAAGTTTCCACGGAGGCAGGGACTTTGTCAAGCTTGTGCTCTGTTCTCATATGTCTGGAGCAGTAACGGCTCTGCAGCTATTGGTTGAATGAAAGAAATAACCCTGTGGTAATTCCCATCACCATCCCCATTTTGCAGACTTTTTCAGGAAACCAGGCTCAGAGAAAGAAGCACCTTGCCCGCAGTCACACAGCCTGGAAGGAAACTCGGATTCGCGATGCTGAGCCCACACGCTTCTTCCCCATTGCACACGGTGACTCTGGGTGTGTGTACGTGTGGACACGGGAGAGGCGATCAAAGGCAACCGTAGAGGGCTGTTCCAACTCGAAGGTGAGGGGGGGCAGACTCTGACGTCGACGCAAATGCTGTTGCAGTGTCTTACAACTGTAATCAGGAAAGGACCCGTTCCTTCGCACCCGCAGCCCGGTACTGGGCTGTCTATCAAATCTTTATCTTCTTAGAAGGTGGCCTCTTCTTTCCTGATTGAACTCAATTTCCCCAAAAGTGCATCTGAGTGGATGCTATGGGACAGAAGTATTCCACGGGGAAGGGATTTTTGGAAATGCATCAAAGTTAAATATGATTCCTGCAGACCATACTGAATTATTTTTTGAGACGGAGTCTCGTGGTTGCCAGGCTGGAGTGCAGTGGGGTGATCTTGGCTCACTGCAACCTCTGACTCCCAGGTTCAGGCGAATCCCCTGCCTCTGCCTCCCAAGTAGCTGGGATTACAGGTGCCCACCACCATGCCCAGCTAATTTTTATATTTTTAGTAGAGACAAGGTTTCATCATGTTGGCCAGGCTGGTCTTGAACTCCTGACCTCAAGTGATCCACCCACCCCTGCCTTCCAAAGTGCTGGGATTATAGGTGTGAGCCACCGCTCCCAGCCACAAAACTTAACTTTCTACAGAACTCTGTTTTCATGAAGCACTCCTTGGGATTAATATTCTGAGACTGAGAAATGCTTGTCTAGCTGACCATTTTGAATATAATCATACTTATAACAACTATTAAATTTCCCACTGTCTCTGGAACAGCAAAGATTACTTTTTATAATAATGAAAACAAGAACATCAAATAAAAATGTGAAAAAATAGTAATCACCCATAATCCCAGCTTTCTAACCAAAAATTATTTCCATGTTTTCGTATTTGCTTCCAGGCGGTTAGGAATACAGTGTAGGCAGTGAAGTCAGATGGGAGCGTAGAGTAAAATACCACTTACTAAATGCTCTGTGACTGGACTGCTTACTTATCCTCTCCTCGGCTTCCTAAGCATCTGGCATGTAGTATTTGCTCCACACAAAGCAGCTTTAAGGCCGGGCATGGTGGTCCACACCTGCAATCCCAGCATTTGAGGAGGCCGAGGCAGGACGATTGCTTGAACTGGGGAGTTTGAGATCAGCCTGGGCAGCAAAGCGAGAGTCTGTCTCTACAAAAATTAAAAGTTAGTGCAGACATGGTGGCATGTGCCTGCAGTCCCTGCTACTCTAGAGGATGACGCGGGAGAATCACTTGAGCACAGAGCTCGAGCTGCAGCAGGCCGTGGTTTAAAAGAAAAAAAGATGGGCATAGTGGCTCACGCCTGTAATCCCAGTACCTTGGGAGGCTGAGGCAAGTGGATCACTTGAGGTCAGGAGACCAAGACCAGCTGGGCCAGCATTGTGGAACCCCGTCTCTACTAAAAATACAAAAATTAGCCAGGCATGGTGTGAGGCGCATGTAGTCCCAGCTAAATTGGGAGGCTGAGGCAGGAGAATTGCTTAAACATGGGAGGCAGAGGTTGCAGTGAGCCAAGATACCACCACTGCACTCCAGCCTGGGCGACAGAGTGAGACTCTTTCTCAAAAAAAAGGAAAAAAATGGATTCAATTGTTCTTCCAGAATAATAGCCTCTCCCTCTCTCTCTCTCTCTCTCTCTCTCTCTCTCTCTCTCTCTCTCTCTCTCTCTCTCCTCTGTAATAGACACAAGGCCTCCATGTGTTGCCCAGACTGAGGTTGCTGGTGCAACTGTAGCTCACTGCAACCTTGTGAGCTGCCACGCCTGGCCTGAAATAGTTTTCTTAGCATCTAATTTTAAGTTCCAGACCAGCCTGGGCAACATGGAGAAACTCCACCTCTACAAAAAAATACAAAAATTAGCTGGGTGTGGTGGCACATGCCTATGGTCCCAGCTACTTGGGAGGCTGAGGTAGGAGGAGCCCCTGAGCCCAGGAGGTGGAGGTTGGGGTGAGCCGGGATCACACCCCTATACTCCAGCCTGGGTGACAGAGTGAGGCCCTGTCTCTAATAATAATAATAATAATTTCAGGAACAACAGAGTTTACAAATGAAGCCAGGAAGGCGTTTGGCCCCGTCCTCCCATAGGGACTTCCTCCTGCCCTTCCTGTCTCTGTCCGCCGTCACCACTGCTCAGAACCGGTACTTAGGTGCCTCGGTCTTTGCTAGATTGCCAGCTCTTTCTTTGAATTGCCTGTTTTCCAGCCCTTCCTCACCTGCCACTGCCCATGCCCTGCCTGCTGGACAGGGGCAACAGACTCTCATTTACATTCCTGCTTCTTTTTTGCTGTTGTTGAGATGGAGTCTTGCTCTGTCACCCAGGCTGGTGTGCGGTGGTGCAATCTCGGCTCACTGCAACCTCTGCCTCCTGGGTTCAAGCGATTCTCCTGCCTCAGCCTCCCAAGGATCTGGGACTACCGGCATAGGCCACCACACTAGCCTAACTTTTGTATTTTTAGTAGAGACGTGGTTTCACCATGTTGGCCAGGCTGGTCTCAAACTCCTGACCTCAGGTGATCCTCCGGCCTCGGCCTCCCAAAGTGCTGGGATTACAGGTGTGAGCTACCACGCCTGGCCAAGGACAAGGGTTTTTCAGAAAGGCTGCATCATAAAACAGATAGAACTGGGTCCACCTGTGTGAAGCACATCACTCACAACAAACACCCCTCTAGAATGATACAGGCCCTTTTCCAGGGAGGATGCTGTGCAGGCCTCCAGGAGACCCTGTGGTCCTTGGACCACTTGGGTGCCATCTTGGGTCCCTAGATGACTCTGGGGGTGGAAAGAGCACCCCAGGTCGCATATTCCCCAGTTTGAATCAGCTTTGAGGCCAGTTTGCGGAGGCCTAGCGGGATGGCTGCTCTCCGGAGCTGGGCTCTCATGCTACCGTTTTGGCCACTGACTCCTTGAGGAGGTTCCCTTCTCCAAGGCCTTAGCTACCTTGTTAAGGTGACAGACAGCAGCCAGTTATTCTGTGCAGGTGGACCAGCTCAGGGGCGCCTCTCTCCAGCTCCGCTCAGCGGGCCTGGCTCCCCTTTGTTCGTGTGTTTCTTCCCCTCAGTTCCCTCTAGGGAGGGTCCCCACTCACCTCTCAGGAGCTGGGCTGCGGTGGGAGGGTAAGAGAAGCAGGCGGTGGGGATGCCGTAATTGGTCTTCAGCACCTCCAGAAGATCTGCCGTGTATCTGGTGAGAGACTAGCCTGTGTTCAGAGCCATGGGGGGCAGGGGGAGTTCTGCACACTGGACCCTCAGACACTCCTGGAACCATGAGGGTGGGGGGTGGGGGCTGCATGCTGGACCCTCAGAGACTCCCAAGGGCAGGGACTTTGTCCATTTCCCCTCAGGGCCCTTTTTGTTCTGTGTGTGTGTGTGTGTGTGTGTGAGAGAGAGAGAGAGAGAGAGAGAGAGAGAGAGAGAGAGAGAGAGGGAGGGAGAGGGAGACAGGGTCTTGCTCTGTTGCTCAGGCAGGAGTGCAGTGGTGGGTCTTAGCTCACACTGGCAGGCTTGACCTCCCAGGCTCAAGTGATCTACTAAGCCCCCTCCCGCCGAGCAGCTGGGACTGCAGATGCATGCCACCACCCCTGGCTAATTGTTTATGTTTTTAGTAGAGACAGGAATTCGCCATATTGCTTGGGCACTGGTCTCAAACTCTTGGACTCCCACCCCAGCCTCCCAAAGTGCTGAGATCACAGGCGCCCAGCCTCATGGCCCTTTTCTTAGAGGGAGTGGAGAATTGGTCCAGGCTGGGGAGTAAGACAAGCTGCCACCCGGCCAGGGGTGTGTCTGGCTGGAGTGCCTGGAGAGCCCACCCAGGGCTGTCTTCACTCTCATCTGGCAGCAGCCCAGGGGCCGACCAGAGAGGAAGCGCAGGATCCAGAGAAGGGGTGGGTCCTGGGGAGCGCCGCCCAGCTGCCAAAGGGCCTTTGGCAGCCCCCACCTGTGGGGTCTTCCCCACACTGGGGTCCCAAACCCACATTGTCCCTGAGGACCTGGGGCAGCGGTGCTCAGCCCTGCCTCACTGTGCAGCCGAGGGCCCTCTGGGAGACTGGACTGGCCGGGGTGGGGCCGCCGCCCTCACTCACCGCGGGTCAAGCTGTATCTGGGTCCTGCCCGGCTCCATCGCCGCTTTCTCTCCAGTGATCCCGGGGGCACTGAGGGGCAGGAAGGGCCACGCGTGGGGGCCTTTCCCGGCGGGTTGAGGGCTGGCGACTTCCTATCTCTGAGTTCACCCTGGAGGAATTTGATCCTCTCACTGGCAGAGCTCCCTGTGTGCGGCTCCTCCTGCCAAGTGCCTTTCGCCCCCTGGCGCCCCGCCCTGCCCATCCTAGGGGAGTCGACCCTGCCCTTCAAGGAGCCTTCTGGGGTGGGGTGGACGCACCGGGAAACTCCTGCCCAGGGTGGGTGGAGACGAAGCCCTGGCTCCTCACGGCGCGCCCTGGTCAGCAACCCCTGAAGAACCTGCTGGAACCCAGGCCCGGGACTCCGCGGGGGGACTCAGGCCCGAGGCCTCGTGTGGGAAGGAGGACAGGCTGGAGCAGCCAGATGAGGTGGGGGTCTCCCAAAGCCCACTCATCATCTCTTGATGCCAGGGTAAGCCCGGCGGCCACTAGGCCTGAAGATGCGCCCCAGGAGGATGCTGCATTGAGGGTCGGAGTTGCTGGCAGGGCCCTGAAGCCCTCCGAGTCATATGCTTGCAGGCGGTCACACTGGTTGACAGCTTCTCTTTGCTCTCTGTCCAAATAGACGGAAGTCCCTTTGCAGCCACACACAGCGTTTTGCACTGCGGCACTCTCGGTTCCTGGCGTGCAGCCGGGCACACACTAAGTGTTCCTTAGGATTTGCTTGCATAATTGATAAAAGCATAAACTCAGAGCAGCAGCCAGCGTCTGTTAGCACTTCTGGTGTGCCAGACATGCAGCGTGGGCCTTAGCTTATTTAAACTTTACAACTGCTTTACAAGGGAAGCAGTACCCTTATTCCCATTTGACAGATAAGGAAGCTGAGGTCCAGAAAGGTTAAGAAACCAGCGTAGATAGAGAGCCATGGGGTGTGGAGAGCAGCCGAGCGGCCTGGGGAGGGGCTCCATTGCAGCGCCATGGAACATGCAGGTAGTGAGAAGAGGCCCAGGTAGTCAGAGGGTCAGCTAGGGGAAGGCAGAGGGGCTCCCTGCCCTGGGCTGCTGAGGCCAGACAAGCAGAGAAAGCATCCCTGATGGCATGCCCAGAGGAGCCCCCACGCCTGTCCCAGACCCCTCAAAGCCTCTCCCAAGAGTGAAGCTGGGTCTGCTCCAGTTTCACCCTCCTCCTAAAAAGTCCAGTTCTTGGGACAGGACAATGTTGTGATGCAGGCATGTCAGCGGCCCAGCAGCCTCCGAAGGTGGAGTTCAGGGAAGGAAGAGGCAGGCAAGGGCCCTGACCCCCAGAGGGTCAATGGCCTCAGCCCCACCCTGACAAAGACACAGACTGACTCAGCGGCCTCCCATCATATCCGCAGGAACGCTCCCTGGTCATTCACCCCTAGCCCGCTGACAGGCCTTGGGTTTAATTGCCCAAAACCCTGAACTTTGGTCTTCCCAGAGCCGACAACAGGGTGCTGGGGATGTTCTTAGAAACTTAGGACACAGTGGGAAGGGGGACAGGGAGGGTAGAAGAGCGGACGGACTTGGAAGGGCAGTGGTTGGGCCGAGAAGCTGACCCTCCGTAGTGTGAGGGTCAGTTTCCCAGCTGGGCAGCAGAGACTGGGAGACCCCAGGAGACCAGCAGGGTGTCAGTGAGGGGAGGGGCTTCCACCCCACCCAGGGTCCCTGAGGGGCTGTGTTTTGTGCAGTGTGGCCAGGGATCTGGCCAGCGGGGGGTCCTGACTTGAGGCCGACCCATCCCGAGAGAGGGCTTGGTCAGTGGAGGCCTGCCGGCTGTCAGAAACTGATTTTTAGAACCAAAAACTTCGGAATTTCATTTCTTAGGCTTGTTTTTTTCCCACAAAATTATATTATAGCATCATCTGATACTTACTGAGACACAGTGGGGATGGGACTCGGCTCCCAAGCCGATAATGAGTCCCCCTTTGCCTTCTTCTTCCTCTTTCTTTTTCCCTACCTGCTAACCACAGGACAGCTAAAAAAGCAGCGTTCCACTAGAAATCTTACTCAAGATGCCATGCCCACTGATCACAGCACCTAGAAAAAACCCAGATAGGCAGCGCCCCACTTTAAATCTTATACCAAGCCGGGCGCGGTGGCTCACGCCTGTAATCTCAGCACTTTGGGAGGCCGAGGCAGGTGGATCACGAGGTCAAGAGATCAAGACCATCCTGGTCAACATGGCGAAACCCCGTCTCTACTAAAAATACAAAAAATTAGCTGGGCATGGTGGCGCGTGCCTGTAATCCCAGCTACTCAGGAGGGTGAGGCAGGAGAATTGCCTGAACCCAGGAGGCGGAGGTTGCAGTGAGCCGAGATCGCCCCATTGCACTCCAGCCTGGGTAACAAGAGCGAAACTCCGTCTCAAAAAAAAAAAAAAAAAAAAACCTTATACCAAAGGCAGTGAACGCATGGCCTGTACGTGCACAACAGCAGAGGAATGACCGCTCTACTCTTGGCCTCGAATCTCTGCCCGGGCTCGGAGATTCACACCTGTAATCCCAGCACTTTGGGAGGCCAAAGCAGGCAGATTGCCTGAGGTCAGGAATTTGAGACCAGCCTGATCAAGATGGCAAAACCCCATCTCTACTAAAAAATACAAAAAGTTAGCTGGGTGTGGTGGTGCGCGCCTGCCGTCCCAACTCCTCGGGAGGCTGAGGCAGGAGAATCACTTGAACCCAGGAGGTGGAGGTTGCAGTGAGCAGAGATTGTGCCATTACGCTCCAGCCTGGGCAACAAGAGCAAAACTCTGTCTCAAAAAAAAGAAAAGAAAGGCCGGGCACAGTGGCTCACGCCTGTAATCCCAGCACTTTGGGAGGCTGAGGCGGGTGGATCATCTGAGGTCAGGAGTTTGACACCAGCCTGACCAACATGGAGAAACTCCATTTCTACTAAAAACGCAAAACTTGCTGGGGGTGGTGGCACATGCGTGTAATCCCAGCTACATGGGAGACTGAGGCCGGAGAATTGCTTGAACCCGGGAGGCAGAGGTTGAAGTGAGCCAAGATTGCGCCATTGCGCTCCAGCCTGGGCAACAAGAGTGAAACTCTGTCTCAATTAAAAAAAAAGATAAATATATAAAACATAAAAATAAATGAATGAAAGGAGATGATTAAGAGTGGGGGCTCTTAGGTGAGTTCATTAGTGAATATTTTTGTGTTACGATATTTTTGCTACAGAACATCACAATTTTAGGGATTTAGATGATGCAAAAAGCTCCCCTGAATTCAAAAACTACCAAAAAATCAAAACACACGGTGCTAAGAGCAACAGGCTAATGACACAAGAAGTCCATCAACGGGCTGCTTGCAGCAGCTCAGGATCGTAATCCAGCCCCTTGGGATGCTGCAGCCAGAGGACTGCCTGGGCCACGCCGTGACACACTGTCTCTTTTTTACTTTTTCTTAGAGACGAGGTCTCGCTGGAGTGCAGGCTGTTCACAGGCTCGATCCCACTATTGATCAGCACGGGAGTTTTGACCTGCTCCATTTCTAACCTGGGCCGGTTCACCCCTCCTTAGGCAACCAGGTGGTACCCACTCCCGAGAGGTCACCATATTGATGCTGAACTTAGGGCGGACACCTGGCACTGCGCACTCAAGCCCAGAACTCCTGGGCTCAAGCGATTCTCCAGCCTCAGCCTCCTAAGTAGCTGGGACTACAGGCACGTGCCACCATGCCTGGCTCTTTTTGTTTTTTTGAGAAGGTGGCTCACTGTCGCCCAGGCTGGAGTGCAGTGGTACAACTGGCTCACTGCAACCTCCGCCTCCCAGGTTCAAGCAATTCTCCCACCTCAGCCTCCCATGTAGCTGGGACTACAGGCGCCTACCACCACTCCTGGCTAATTTTTATTTTTTAGTAGAGATGGGGTTTCACCATGTTGGCCAGGCTGGTCTCGAACTCCTGACCTCAAGCCATCTGTCCTCCAGCCTTGGCCTCCCAGAGTGCTAGGATTACAGGTGAGAGCCACCATGCCTATCGGAATTACCTATTTTATCCATGTTGTAGAATAATGAGATCGGTGTCGAAATTCAAGTAACCTACAAAATGGGTGTTACGCTTGGACATGTGCAAAGAGTCCCCAGTGAGTTGGTGGCAGGAACTCTGAAGCTGCTTGGTGGCACCTGGGTCACAGCCTGTGCAGTAGCCACAGAGAGGACTCCACAGTGAGCATCTGGCCATTTTCAGCTGCAGTTGGGATAGGGAAATGGTTTTTGACCCTGATCAAGATGCACAGTGTGTGGATCCTCCAAGCCCTGATGGGGTTCAGATGCTTAGTTACCAAAACAGGGGTCAAGTGTCAGCTGAGCTGGGGCACAATGACTCAGGCCTGTAATCCTAGTGCTCTGGGAGACCAAGGCAGGAGGATTGCTCTAGGCCAGCGGTTCAAGGCCAACCTGGGCAACCTAATGAGACCCTGTCTCTACAGACAAACAGATCATGTCAGCTGCGTGGAATGGAAAGCCCCGTTATTTTCTCACATAGTAAGCTGTTCAGGGCTGGGCGTGGTGGCTCACGCCTATAATCCCGGCACTTTGGGAGGCTGAGGCGGGTGGATAACAAGGTCAGGAGTTGGAGACCAGTCTGGTTCACACAGTGAAACCCATCTCTACCAAAAATACAAAAAATTAGCCAGGTGTGGTGGTGTGTGCTGTAATCCAAGCTACTTAGGAGGCTGAGGCAGGAGAATCGAACACTTGGGAGGTGGAGGTTGCAGTGAGCCGAGATAGCGCCACTGCACTCCAGCCCGGGCGACAGTGCGCCACTGCCTCTCTAAAGAAAGAAAGCAGCTTCTCCACTCCTTCTGGCATCTCTCCCTGGTTCCGCCCACCTGCCTCCACTCCTGCCTCCACAATGTCCATCAGGGTGACCCAGAAGTCCTACAAGGTATCCACCTCTGACCCCGGGGCCTTCAGCAGCCACTCCTTCACGAGTGGGCCCAGTGCCCGCTTGAGCTCCTCGAGCTTCTCCCGAGTGAGCAGCAATGGCTTCCGGGGTGGCCTGGGTGCAGGCTATGCTGGGGCCAGCGGCATAGGCATGGGAGGCATCACCGCCGTCACCGTCAACCAGAGCCTGCTGAACCCCATTGAGGTGGATGTGGACCCCAACATCCAGGCCGTGCGTACCCAGGAGAAGGAGCAGATCAAGACCCTCAACAGCAAGTTTGCTTCCTTCATCGACAAGGTGCGGTTCCTGGAGCAGCAGAACAAGATGCTGGAGACCACGTGGAGCCTCCTGCAGCAGCAGAAAACGGCTCGGAGCAACATGGACAACATGTGTGAGAGCTACATCAGCAACCTGAGGCGGCAGCTGGAGACTCTGGGCCAGGAGAAGCTGAAGCTGGAGACCAAGTGGAGCCTCCTGCAGCAGCAGAAAACGGCTGGGAGCAACATGGACAACATGTGTGAGAGCTACATCAGCAACCTGAGGTGGCAGCTGGAGACTCTGGGCCAGGAGAAGCTGAAGCTGGAGGCGGAGCCTGGCAGCATGCAGGGGCTGGTGGAGGACTTCAAGAACAAGTATGAGGAAGAGATCAATAAGCTACAGAGATGGAGAATGAATGTGTCCTCATCAAGAAGGTTGTGAATGAAGCTTACATGAACAAGGTAGAGCTGGAGTCTCGCCTGGAAGGACTGACTGACGAGATCAACTTCCTCAGGCAGCTGTATGAAGAGGAGACCCGGGAGCTGCAGTCCCAGATGTCCGACACGTCTGTGGTGCTGTCCACGGACAATAGCCGCTCCTGGACATGGATGGCCTCATTGCTGAGGTCAAGGCACAGTACCAGGAGATTGCCAGCCGCAGCCGGGCTGAGGCGGAGAGCGTATACCAGATCAAGTATGAGGAGCTGCGGACGCTGGCTGGGAAGCACGGGGATGACCTGCGGCGTGCGAAGACTGAGATCTCCGAGATGAACCGGAACATCAGCCGGCTCCAGGCTGAGATCGAGGGCCTCAAAGGCCAGAGGGCTTCCCTGGAGGCCGCCATTACAGATGCTGAGCATCGCGGGGAGCAGGCACTCAAGGATGCTCATGCTAAGCAGCAGGAGCTGGAGGCCGCCCTGCAGCGGGCCAAGCAGGACATGGCAAAGCAGCTGCGTGAGTACCAGGAGCTGAAGAACGTCAAACTGGCCCTGGACATCGAGATCGCCACCTACCGCAAGCCACTGGAGGGCGAGGAGAGCCGGCTGGAGTCCGGGATGAACTGAGTATCCACACGAAGACCACCAGCTTCTATGCAGGTGGTCTGAGCTCTGCCTGTGGGGGCCTCACAAGCCCCGGCCTCAGCTACGGCCTGGGCTCCAGCTCCTTCAGCCGCACCAGCTCCACTGAGGCTGTGGTTGTGAAGAAGATTGAGACCCATGATGGGAGGCTGGTGTCTGAGTCCTCTGATGTCCTGCCCAAGTGAACAGCTGTATCAGCCCCTCCCAGCCTGCCCCTCCCGAAGCTGCTCCAGAGTGCAGGAGGGAGGCCGCTGTGCACTGGAGTACAGGGAACAGGAGACCCACCTGACCCTCAGCCCACCCGCTGGGAGTTTACTGCCTGGGGACTCCCCTTGCCCATGCCTCCAGCTGCAAAACAATTCATTTTTTTGTTTGTTTGTTTTTTGTTTTTTTTGGTCCAAAATAAAATTTCAGCTAGCTTGGGGGGGGGGGGAAGAAAAAGAAAGAAAGAAAGAAAGAAAGAAAGAAAGAAAGAAAGAAAGAAAGAAAGAAAGAAAGAAAGAAAGAAAGGGAAAGAAAGAAAGAAAGAGAAAGAGAGAAGAAAGAAAGAGAAAGAAAGGAAAGAAAGAAGGAAAGAAGGAAAGAAGGAAAGAAAGAAAGAAGGAAAGAAAGAAAAAGAAAGAAAGAAAGAAAGAAAGAAAGGGAAAGAAAGAAAGAAAGAGAAAGAGAGAAGAAAGAAAGAGAAAGAAAGGAAAGAAAGAAGGAAAGAAGGAAAGAAGGAAAGAAAGAAAGAAGGAAAGAAAGAAAAAGAAAGAAAGAAAGAAAGAAAGAAAGAAAGAAAGAAAGAAAGAAAGAAAGAAAGAAAGAAAGAAAGAAAGAAAGAAAATAGGCAGCTCAGGGGGAGGTGGTTCAGGGCTGGGCCTGGGCTCAGCAATGTGGTTCGGCTCTGCTGGGCGGTATGCTGGTGTGTGGCCTAAGGCCCCGAGGGCGGCACTCTAGCCACCACGCCTCCGTTCAAGACAGAAAGAAGGGGACAGAGCTCTCCAGCGGTCTTCTTCCGTTTTATCTGGCAGGAAAAAGGTTTTGTAGATGCTCTCAAAAGGCATCCACTTATGTCTTGTTGACCAGAACTGGGCCGTGAAGCCAAAGCTGGGAAATTATTTAACAGAGCAGATTGCTGCCCCCTCCCTCACACTGGAATTTGGTCACAACAAATAAAAAATGGAGCTAGGATGGGCAGTTCGCACTGTTTGCTCCCATCAGCACTGGGCTCGAAGGGGTGGTAACACCCAGCAACTTGCTTTTTCTTTTCTTTTTTTTTTTTGAGATGGAGTTCCCTCTGTCACCCAGGAGGCTGGAGCTCAGCGGTGCGATCTCAACTCACTGCAACCTTCATCTTCCAGATTCAAGTGATTCTCCACCACTCCTGGCTAGTTTTGTAGTTTTAGTAGAGACGGGGTTTCGCCATGTTGGTCAGGCTGGTCTCGAATTCCCGATCAAGTGATCCGCCTGCCTCAGCCTCCCAAAGTGCTGGGATTTCAGGGATTACAGCGCTCGACTGAAAATGACCAGCTTTCTTACCATGCATTTCTCCAAAGTCATATCCTCCAACAATGTCAACCTCTCAGGGGCAGGACCCCGGTTCCCCAGCACATGGGGTGGGGGTGGGGTTTGCTGTTGGAAGTGCCTGACACCGGAGGCAGCCAGAGCAGGCTGCAGACAGTTCTACTGAGGACCCCAGCCTCTGTGATGTCACACTGGGCTTCTTTCCTTTCATCCTGGGCTGTGGCCATGGAGCTCTGGAAGCAGGGCAGGGGGAGGAAGCCTGCTGGCTGTGACCTGCCCTGGAGGCGTAGGAGGCCCAGCCATGATACCCTTACCGGATGCCATGACCCTTAGGAAGGAGCCCCGTCCTCTGCCTCTGGTCCCACTTCCCTGGGTCCTTCCCAGCCTGTTTGCTGCCTGCAATGTGGTGCTGCTGGTCTTTTTCAGTGGCCTCTTCTTTGCATTCCCGTGAGTCTCCCAGGCAAGCTATTAGGTTTCCTACAAAGAGACAGCAAGGGAAACAGAAGGTGATGATAGGGTGCAGGCAGGGGTGCAGAAGACGGGGGCGGAGGTCAGGGAAGGAGGGATATTCTAGGTCTAGGGAACCGAATGTGCAAAGGCACAGAGGTCAAAGGTGCCTGTACAGCTGGGGAGCTGTGGGCAGCTGGTCATGCTGGTGACATTTGGTGGAGCCATTATGAGTCTGCCTGGGTATGTGGAGTCTGGATTTTTAGAGCTGACTTTAAGGTCTGTGGGTCCTGACCCAGGTAAGCCAGGCTGCCCCTGCTCAGGTCTGAGCCTGGGTCTCGTCTCAGTTGCAGGTGGCTGGCTCAGAATGGGGAGTGGGCCTTTCCTATGGTCACAGGCCCCCTCTTTGTCCTCACCTTCTTCAGTCTTGTTTCACTCAACTTCTCAGACCCTGGCATCTTACATCAAGGTGAGGCATCAGCCCCCCGGGAGGAGGAGGCAGCACGGCAAGGACTGTACCTGCAGGGATGGTTCCTAAAGTGCCCTTCCTGCCGCCCTCCTCCAGCCTCTGGACCCCTTCACCCCACATCTTCATTGCTCTGGCCCTGGCACCCCATTTCTTAAGCCATCAAAATGTGGAAAAACAGAATCGTTGAGGTTTCCCAGGGGCCTACATGGGAAGACTGGGTGGGCCAGGGTCAGAAGCCAGTGGGCTCTTCCAGACCGCCGTTTGCACGTCCTTCACTGCACAATGCAACTGAGAGCAGCACGCCCTGCTCCAAAGGCCTGACGTTTTGTTTTGTTTTGTTTTGAGACAGTCTTGCTCTTGTTGCCCAGGCTGGAGTGCAATGGTGCCATCTCGGCTCACAGCAGCCTCCGCCTCCCGGGTTCGAGCAATTCTCCTACCTCAGCCTCTCGAGTAGCTGGGATTATAGGCATGCATCACCAAGCCTGGCTAATTTTTTGTATTTTAAGTAGAGACGGGGTTTCTCCATGTTGGTCAGGCTGGTCTCGAACTCCCAACCACAGGTGATCCCAAAGTGCCGGGATTACCGGCATGAGCCACCTCGCCATACCAGGCCTGAGTTTTATACAAAACTCTCCTGGCTGAAAACCCATCTTCCCTTTGACTGCCATCCTCTCTGAGCTTGGATAGCTTGCTCAGTGGGGACCAGGTTCCCCTGCCCACCTTGTCCCCACCCTTCCTCATGCGCTGTGAAGCCATGGAGCTGCCCCAGCCGCAGCGTGACTGCAGGGCCTTCTGCTGCGCCCAACCCTCTTCCCATGCCAGGCTCCGCCGAGCAGGGGCCCTTGACCGTGCACGTGGTGTGGGTGAACCACGGGGCCTTCCGCCTGCAGTGGTGTCCAAAGTGCTGCTTCCACCGCCCGCCCCGGACCCACCACTGCCGCCGGTGCAACGTCTGTGTGGAGGTGAGGGCCCCTCTGCATGCCCACCAACCAGCCATCACCCCACATCTGCCTGGGACCAGGAGCCCCTCATACAGGGGCCGGGGCTGGGTGAGAAGCTGTCTCTCAGGACTGCTAAAGGCCACGGGTGCCAGTAACTCCAGCTGCTCTTGGTCACTCCTGTGCTGTCTGCCTGCACCTGTCCCAGGAGGCTGGCCCTTATCTGCACAGGTGCAGATGTGCACAGGCACCTACATCTGTCCTGGGCTGGGTCAGGCCGGGGGAGGAGAGGCAGCTCCCTGTCCTACCCCTGAGTTCACTAACATGAGATACCCAAGCCCCTCAGGCTGGCTGCCCGCCTGGTCTGGGAGGCCTTGCCTGTCCTTGTCTGGGTGTCCAAGTTGGAGGGTCTCCTGGCCATCTCTCGTCACAGCCTGCATAGGTTTACCAGTGCTGGCTGGGCAAGGGTGCTGCTATAACTTCATCTAATGGGTGAGAAACTGGAGGCCCAGAGACCGTTTATGTTCTGCCCAAAGTTACAGTGGGATGTGTCTCCCAGAAGGTCTGGCAAGCCTTGTCTCTAATGTCTCCTGACAGGTGACCTGATATACCACAGAGACCTAGGTGTGCTCTAACAAGGGAAATGCCAGTGTTAGGGACTTTGGCTGTTTCTCCCTGGGGGTGGAAGCCGGTGCTTGGGCCAAGGGCAGGTGGCTAGAGGGCCGGGGGAAAGATCGAAGTCGGGCCGGAGGAGAAGCCCTCGAGCCTGCTCCCTCTCCCTGTCGGCCAGGATTTTGACCACCACTGCAAGTGGGTCAATAACTGCATAGGTCACCGCAACTTTCGCTTCTTCATGCTGCTCGTCCTGTCCCTGTGCCTCTACTCGGGCGCCCTGCTGGTCACCTGTCTCATCTTCCTCGTGCGCACGACCCACCTGCCCTTCTCCACAGACAAGGCCGTAGCGTATCCGCCCACGTGGGGAAGTAGAGGGAGGAGGCGGGGACTGGGGGCGTGCAGCGATGCGGGGGGGCTATCAGGGCGGGGCTAGAGGGAGAAGCCTCCGGGGAGGGCCAGTCTGGGACGAGTGGGTGGGTGGGGTGGGGGGTGGGAGGGGTTAGGAGAAGCTGTGGCGCCTGGAGAGTCCCGCGGGCCCAGCGCGGCGGCTCCCGCCTGTAATCCCAGCACTTTGGGCGGCCGAGGCTGGAGCATCGCTTCAGCCCTGGCGTTTCAGACCAGCCTGGGCAACATAGTGAGACCCCGTCTCTACGAAAAAATAGAAAAATTAGCCGAGCGTGGTGGCGCGCGCCTGTGTCCCAGCTACTCGGGAGGCTGAGGCTGGAGGGTCACTTGAACCGGGGAGGTCGAGGCTGCAGTGAGTTGTGATTGTGCCTCTAAAAAAGAAAAAAGAATCGAGCGATGTCATGGAGCAGGTGCTAAAAGTGTAACGCAGATCTGGACGGGCCGGGACTGAGGGGTCGTCAGGCTTTCGCCTGGGCTAGGTGAGGGCGGGGCCAGGAGTGGTGGGTGGGCTCCCGTGGGCGGGGATATGGGCGGAGTCGGGTGTGGGGGCGGGGCTCGGGGCAGAGTCGAGTCTGAGGGGCGGGGATAAAGGAGGAGTCGGGTTTGAGGGGCGGGGCTAGAGGCGGAGTCGGGTGTGAAGGTAGAGGATCTGGGCGGAGTCTGGTCGGGGCTGGGGGCGGGTGGCTCAGGACGAGTCGGGCCTGAGGGGCGGGATTTGGGGCGGGGATCTGGGTGGAGTCTGGTATGGGGGCGGAGCTCAGGACGGAGCCCGACCTGAGGTCGGTGGATCGGGGCGGAGTCGGGGGGCCTGGGGGCGGGGCCAGGCGTGGGGGGGGTGTCCCACAGCTCTGTCCGTTCCTTAACTCGCGCAGCATCGTGGTGGCGGTGCCCGCCGCGGGCTTCCTGGTGCCGCTGTCCCTGCTGCTGATGATCCAGGCCGTGTCCGTGAGCTCGGCCAAGCGCACCTACGAGGGCAAGGTACGCGGGGCCGTGGGTGGTCAGCTCTCGCCTCCGGACCTCCGCGCTCCGCGCTCTCTCCACTGCCCTGGGCCCTGATCGCCTGACCCCCACCCTCGATGGCGCCTCCTTAGGTCCCTCCAGACGCAGCTCTTCAGAGGCTGGAATCTCGCCTCCTCCGGGAGCTCGGTGGTCACTCTGCCTCCTGGGAGCCTACTGTGTGCTAGGCGGTTGGTATTACTGTGAGTGTGGGAGCCTACTGTGTGCTAGGCGGTTGGTATTACTGTGAGTGTGGGAGCCTACTGTGTGCTAGGCGGTTGGTATTACTGTGAGTGTGGGAGCCTACTGTGTGCTAGGTGGTTTGTGTTACTGTGAGCGTGGGAGCCTACTGTGTGCTAGGCTGTCAGTATTACTGCGTGGGAGCCTACTGTGTGCTGGGCGGTTTGTGTTACTCTAAGTGTGGGAGCCTACTGTGTGCTAGGCTGTTGGTATTACTGTGAGTGTGGGAGCTTACTGTGTGCTAGGCGGTTTGTGTTACTGTGAGCGTGGGAGCCTACTGTGTGCTAGGCTGTCGGTATTACTGTGTGGGAGCCTACTCTGTGCTGGGCGGTTTGTGTTACTGTAAGTGCGGGAGCCTACTGTGTGCTGGGCGGTTTGTGTTACTGTGAGCGTGGGAGCCTACTGTGTGCTAGGCTGTCGGTATTACTGTGAGATGGGAGCCTACTGTGTGATAGGCTGTTAGTATTACTCTGAGTGTGGGAGCCTACTGTGTGCTAGGCGATATTACTGTGAGCATGGGAGCCTACTGTGTGAGAGGCTGTCGGTATTACTGTGTGGGAGCCTACTCTGTGCTGGGTGGTTTGTGTTACTGTAAGTGCGGGAGCCTACTGTGTGCTAGGCTGTTGGTATTACTGTGAGATGGGAGCCTACTGTGTGATAGGCTGTTGGTATTACTCTGAGTGTGGGAGCCTACTGTGTGCTAGGTGATATTACTGTGAGCGTGGGAGCCTACTGTGTGCGAGGCTGTTGGTGTTACTGTGAGCGTGGGAATAGAGGTGAGTCAGGCTGCATTCCACACATGTGTTGATGAGGAACCTGAAATCAGCATGACACCCACCAGATACCCATGGACACCAGATACCCACGAGGGCTCAGAGAGAGCGGTCATGGGCCTGGCAGACTCAGGCATTGAGAGTTGAGGCAGGGCCTCGCAGTAGAGGAGGACGTGCAGCTTAGTGGTCTGGGAGAGACAGGACAGGGGGAAGGCACTGCAGGTGATGGGCGCACCTTTGCAGTCACTCAGGGAAGCCTGAAAATCTGTGGAATTGATAGGTTGGAGAGGAAGCAATTCTAACTGGGGAGAAGGTGGTGTGGGCAACCACGCTGACTGCTCCCAGCTGGTCACATTAAAGAGGTGCAGGCCAGGCACTGGGGCTCACGTCTGTAAGCTCAGCAGTTTGGGAAGCCGAGGTGGGAGGATCACTTGAACCCAGGAGTTTGAGACCAGCCTGGGCAACAGAATGAGACTTCATCTCTACAAAAAGTTAAAAAATTAGCCAGGTGTGGTGGCATGTGCCTATAGTCCCAGCTACTCCAGAGGCTGAGGTGGGAGGATCGCTTGAGCCCGGAAGATAAAGACTGCAGTCAGTGAGCTGTGATTGCACCACTGCACTCCAGCCTGGGAAATAGAGCTAGACCTTATTATTATTTTTTTTTAAAAAGCCCAGGCTGGGCACCATGGCCCAGAAAGTCAGGTGGAGAATTTAGGCTTGATGCAGGGAGCCAGGGTAGGATTATTTAAAAGTCACGTTTATTAGACACGTGCAGGGCTGAAGCCTATAATCTCAGCACTTTGGGAGGCCAAGGTGAGAGGATCATTTGAGGCCAGGCCAGGAGTTTTAGACCTGTCTGGCTAACATGGCAAAACCCTGTCTACAAAAAAATACAAAAATTAGCCGGGCGTGGTGGCATGTGCCTGTAGTCCCAGCTACTTGGAGGCTGAGGCAGAGAATCTCTTGAACCCGGGAGGTAGAGGTTGCAGTGAGCTAAGATTGTGCCACTGCACTCCAGCCTGGGAGACAGAGCAAGATTCTGTCTCCCCCTCAAAAAGTCATTTATTGGGCAATAATCTACCTACATAATGCTCCCCCTTTTCCAGTGTACGGCTGTGAGTTCTGACAAATGGATACAGTCCTGCAGCCACCACCAAAATGAATATTTAGAACAGTTCCATTGCCCCAGAACATCAGAGATCGTGGTCTTTTGTAGCCGATTTCTCCCCCCAGCTGCAGCTCTTGGCAACCACTGATCTGTCTTCTGTCCTTATCATGTTTCCTTTTCCAGAATACATGGAACTGTTGGCTTGTGAGTCTGGCTTCTTTCACATAGCACAGAACATTTGAGATTCATTCATGTTGTTGTTCGTATCAGTCATTTATTCCTTTTTATTGCTGTTCAGTATTGCACTGTATGGATGTTCAATAGATTATCCATTTACCATTGAAGATGTTTGTGATATTCTAGTTTTGGAGGATTATAATAAATAACGCTGGCTGGGCGTGGTGGCTCACGCCTGTAATCCCAGCAGTTTGGGAGGCTGAGGTGGGCGGATCACCTGAGGTCGGGAGCTCGAGACCAGCCTGACCAATATGGAGAAATTCCGTCTCTACTAAAAATACAAAAAATTAGCCGGGTGTGGTGGTGAGTGCCTGTAATCCCAGCTACACGGGAGGCAGAGGCAGGAGAATCACTTGAACGTGGGAGGCAGAGGTTTCGGTGAGCTGAGATTGTGCCACTGCACTCCTGCCTGGGCAACAGAGCAGAACTCGGTCTCAAAAAAAAAAAAAAAAAAAAAGACATAGAATAGCAGCTGGCAAAAGTGAGTGCTCTAGATGTCGATACTATTGTTTGTTTTTTACTCTTTTGAGGCGGAGTTTTGCTCATTACCCAGGCTGGAGTGCAATGGCGCGATCTCGGCTCACCGCAACCTCCGCCTCCTGGGTTCAAGTGATTCTCCTGCCTCAGCCTCATGAGTAGCTGGGATTACAGACACCCACCACCACGCCCAGCTAATTTTGTATTTTTAGTAGAGATGCGGTTTCTCCATGTTGGGCAGGCTGGTCTCGAACTCCTGACCTCAGGTGATCCGCCTACCTCGGCCTCCCAAAGTGCTGGGATTACAGGCGTGAGCCACCACACCCAACCTGCATTGCTACTATTAACACCATTCATTTTTGTCATCATTTACACATGCTTCTGTCTGTCTCATCTTAAAAGCAAAGCAAAACCCTCCCTTCCCATCGCCAGCCTCTGCTCCCTGTTGTTCTCTGCTCTCCTGCAGCTGGATCTCCCGACAGAGCTGGCAGTGCCCACTTGCTCCACCCCCTCCCCTGGCCTCAGCCGGCCACAGGCCTCACCATCACACTGCTGCCACTCCCACCAGGTGGCCAAGGCCAGTGGCCAGTCCTCACCTACTCTTCCTGGACCACACACAGCAGCTTCTGAAACTGAACGTGGCTGCGTGGCCTTGTCCCCGCCCCTCAGGGCTCAGCCTCTGGCTTCCAGGCCAGGTCCTCTGCCTGTGCCTGGGCGTCTCGGCCTGGGTTCCTGCTCCCTCTGTAGGTGCTGCCCTCACCACCCTGGGTGTCGTGTGCGTGTGTCTCAGTCCCCAACACAGTGCTTGTTAGAGTGAAGCAAGGGAAGAGTAGAACGAGGAGCTGGATCTGTAACTTACCGCACAAGCGAGACGCCCACAGCTTTCAGACCAGCCCCTGGCGGCGTGTGTGTGTGTGTGTGTGTGTGTGTATATATATATATATATATATATATATATATATATATATATATATAGAGAGAGAGAGAGAGAGAGAGAGAGAGAGAGAGAGAGAGATGGAGTCTCACTCTGTCATCCTGGCTGGAGTGCAGTGGTGCGATCTCAGCTCACTGTGGCCTCCACCTCCAAGGTTCGAGTGATTCTCCTGCCTCAGCCTCCCTTGTAGTTGGGATTACAGGCATGCGCCACCACACCAGACTAATTTTTGTATTTTTAGTAGACAGGGTTTCGCCTTGTTGGCCAGGCTGGTCTCGAACTCCTGACCTCAAGTGATCCACCCACCTCGGCCTCCCAAAGGGCAGGGATTACAGGCGTGAGCCACCCTGCCGGGCCAATACCAGCAATACTAGTTTCCTTTGCATGCTTTAAACACCCTAAAGTAGGCAGAACCTCAAATAGTGCAAGGAAGCGTGTCGCCCTGTGGTGATGCTGAGCTCTGCTGGAGCCGTCCTGACTTCCTCCCTCGAGTGCCAGCTGCCCTGCATGGCATCCGGATCCCTTCAGTGGAGAATGGTGTTGAAAAGCTCAGTCTTTGCGGGCCCCGGGGGATGGGACACGCAGGAGTTAGTGGTGGGAAGAGACGTGGCTGGCCCACGTTCAGTGACAGGACGTGACAGCGAAGGGTCCTGAAGTCAGGTGAGGCCCAGCCTGTCCTGGGGAGGAGGAGGGAATTCAGGAGGGGTGAGACGGATGGGTAGAGGGAGTGGGCAAAGAGGAGAAAGGAGGGAGAGAACCTGATGTGTGTTCAGGGCTTGAGCCCAGATTTTCCCAGGCCACATGATGGCGGTTGGGACATGTGATTGGGCCTCACACAGCTGACCTTCCAGACCGTGGCATTCAGGGAAGGCAGTTTGTATCTGGAAGGAGGCAGGAGAAGGATGTGTGTGGCCGGTGGAGACAGAGGGGAGGACGGTGCAGTGGCCGGGTCCTCTCTCAGCTTGCTGCTAGGCTGAGCCCTGGCCCAGCCTTTCCTGCCGGTTCTGAGCTCCTCTTCTGGTTTCCACCCTCCTCCAGTGCAGGCACCTTCAGGGATACAACCCCTTCGACCAGGGCTGTGCCAGCAACTGGTATTTAACCATCTGTGCGCCACTGGGTCCCAAGTGAGTTGGCAAAGCAGAGGCCCAACTGGTGAACCCTGGGGCTGGGGTGGAGCGGAGGTGGGCTCCCCCGGCTCTTCGCCACAGCCCCAGGCCCTTACACTCATGGTTCCTGCTCCTTGGGGGTCTTCTCCAAGGCACTGGGAGCTCTGGGGCCTCCCCACTTCCTCGCCTCTATGGGTTCTTGCCCCATTATGGTGTAGACAGGCGCTGCATCGTGTACAAGGCTGGCCTCAGCTTCCTGCAGAGCCAAGCCCTGGGCTGCCTGCTTCCCACGGGGAGAGGGGGCAGGGGACCAGGCCAGGAGGACCATGGCCCTGCATGTGACCTGTTCCTCCCCAGGTACATGGCTGAAGCTGTCCAGCTGCAGACAGTGGTGGGGCCTGTCTGGACACCCATGACGAACCTGCACCCCGCCACGTCCGCCGCAGCCTGCCCTTGCCTCCAGCCCCAACCTCTGGGTCCTTACAAACCAGGGAAGGGTCCCCCAGGGAGTGGTGAGGCTGCGACTCTCCAGGAGGTAAGAAGCGTGTGTGCGCGTGTCTGTGTGTGCCTGTCGGGAGAGGGGGTCTGCAGGTTGTGAGGGTGTCAGGGGAGGCCCCTGAGGCTGGGCTCACCCTGAGGCTGGAACACTCCGAGCTTGGGGGAGGGGGTTCTACACTGGAGGGGCATTGAAATTAGGGCCCCAGGCCTCTAGAATATATCCAGGAGTCCCTGGAGTCACCAAGACAAATGACTACCCCTCTAAACGTGGATTGGTCTTGGTCAGTCACTGACTGTCAGGACTGGGATGAGCCCGTGGTTTATAATTTGGCCAGGGGGTGGGGGTGGCGGGATTCTTTTATTTAAAGGAAATGAAGCCCCATGAAACTTGGAGGTGGTACGTTGGGAGCATTAGGAGTGCCTCAGTGGGGCTGAGTAAGCCCAGCGCCCCTGAGGCCTTCGCTGCATGTTCTGGGGCCAGCCTGCTCTCTCTGCTCTGCCTCTGGGGGCAGGAGACCTGGCCTGAGCTGTGGGGCACAGTCTTGGCAAGAGCCCTCACGCCCCTGTTTTGTGTTTCGCTTCACACGGGCCCAGTGCTGCCCCTGCTGCCGGAGGGCCCCAGGCGAGGCTCCGCCTTCCTCTCGCCCCTGCACGCCCGGAGATGCCCACAGCACCAGTGCCCGAGCCCACCTCCTGAGCTCCTCTTCTGAACCCACCTACTGATCGCACCTCCTGAGTGGAAGCCTTTCTGTGCCCTGCTCTTGCCCTCCCCTGGTGGGAGTGCCAATGCCCTCAATGCCCATTAAATACCCTTGCCTGCCCCTACAACTGTCATGCTCTGCATGTCTGTCCTGGGTGAGGGCTTTGGGGAGGCTCTCCTGGAGGTCAAAGACCTTCCGGGATGGAGGAGCCAGGATCTGTGGAGACCTGAGTTCAGGACCCAACACCACCTGCCCAAGGTCACCTCTGTGACCTTGGGCAAGACACCTAACATTTCTCTCATCCTTAAAACTGGGCAGCATAATGACTGCAGCGGCCGACCTGGCCCAGCTCCCAGCTAGGGCTGGATGTCTGAGGTTGGGATGACCTGGCCTCCGCCCGGCTGCACCTTGGTCTGGCTGCAGGGGGCGCCCGCTGCCCAGGAATTCACCAGGCCTGGCCAGGTCCCGCCCTGCCTCCCTGGAGCCTGGGGTGGGTTGGGGCTGACCCTGAGGCTGGGAGTGGCCCCCTCCCGCTGCCCCTCCTGGGAAGTGGAGGGGTGGGGGCATTCTCCACCACAGCGCAGCCCCACAGCTTTCCTGCAGCTGTGTCTCACCCTGGCCCCTCCTTCCTGGTGGGAAGTCAGGAGCTGGTTCTGATCCCATCCATGGGGTCGTCTCCCGGCCCCTCCAGGTAGGGGTCAGCAGGGAGGAAACATCAAACTGTGGCTCTGCTAGCAGCCAGAGTATGACCGTGGGACTGGGAATAATGTCACCTTTCTGGTAGGTTGTCAGAGGCTGGAACGGTGTTTCATGCAGAACATCAAGAACACAGGTACACAGTAGGCACGCAATGAGTGCAGCCAGCGTGGTCATGATTATTTTCTCCAGGGACACAGGTACACAGTAGGCACGCAATGAGCGCAGCCAGCGTGGTCATGATTATTTTCTCCAGGGACACAGGTACACAGTAGGCACGCATGAGTGCAGCCAGCGTGGTCATGATTATTTTCTCCAGGGACACAGGTACACAGTAGGCACACAATGAGTGCAGCCAGTGTGGTCATGATTATTTTCTCCAGGGACACAGGTACACAGTAGGCACGCAATGAGTGCAGCCAGTGTGGTCATGATTATTTTCTCCAGGTACACAGGTACACAGTAGGCACACAGTGGGTACACCCAGCGTGGTCATGATATTCTCCAAATGCGAGCCTAGGGCCAGCCTAGCCTGGGCCACAGAGGAGGGTCTAAGGGCCTTGGCCGGGATGTGAATCATGGAACTGGCCAGGTGAGGAAGTCACGCCAGCCTGGAGTCCCAGCAGAGGGCAGAGAAGGCCAGGCCCGGGGTCGGGGGAGGCCCTGCCCTCGCTCTGTGGCCCCGTTGCTGTGAGTCACCTCCTCTCACTGCCTGGGGCTCGGCTCCCCACTGGGGAGACATAATTTCCTCAGTGTCAAAGGAGGCCATGACCCCTCTGAGGGATGTAGATTCTAGACCTCCCTGTCCCTCCCAGCCTGGGATTGCTTTTTTTTTTTTTGAGACGAGGTCTTGCTCTGTCGCCCAGGCTATAGTGCCGTGGTGCGATCTCGGCTCACTACAACCTCCGCCTCCTGGATTCAAGTGATTCTCGTGCCTCAGCCTCCTGAGTAGCTGGGATTACAGGTGTGCACCACCATGCCTGGCTAAGTTTTGTATTTTTAGTAGAGACAGAGTTTCACTATGTTGGCCAAGCTGGTCTCAAACTCCTGGGCTCAAGTGATCGGCACACCTTGGCCTCCCCAAGTGCTGGGATTACAGGCGTGAGCCACCACAGAGGCCCCAGCCTGGAATTTCTACAGTTTCCTTAGGAAAGCCGCTTGGATCAGGCCCCTCTGCTCCTGGAGGGTTAAGTGAGACATAGACTGTCCCTCCCTTTGACTCCCCACCACTCCACACTCTCCCCTAAGCAGGGGACCCTCAGGGAATCTTTGCAGCCAGGCTGGGGGGGCCTCAGTTGAACTGCACCCCCTGTCCCTTTCTGCCCCTTCCTTGTTTCTGCTGAATGTGCCCTTGATTCTTAGATGCACCCACCCAGTCCTTGGCCCCCTGATAAGGGGAGGGGTGTTATCAGACAGTTATGGGGCCTGCTGCCCACACGCCCAGGAAGCCAGCCACCCTTCCTTCTCCGTGCTGGAGCCAAGGGGTGACCCCAGGCCTGCAGGGCTGCCAAGGGCCTGTCTGTCTAGGGCCCCTCTGAGAGGTCCCAGACGGCGCCTAACACCTCAAGAAGGGGGTTGGTCCCTGGGATGGGGAGCCCAGAGCTGCGCCTCCCCATCTGCATGCCTTTCTTCCACGGGCCTTCTGGACAGGCCACAGGCTTCATGGGCCTGTGGGGTGGGACTCAGCCGGTCATTCCTCTTGGTGCTCAGCGTGCTGTGCTGACGGGGTCACTGCCCTGTGCGGCTGTGCACAGCCTCAGCTTCCTCATCTGTAGCACTGACAGTCACAGCCACCTCCCGGGGTCACAGGATCCTAACTCTCTGGGGGAGGAAGGAGCTCGGCCGCCTCATCCAGCCGCTCCCCCACCCCATATTCACAAACAGGCACTCTGGGGCCCAGAGAGGGACGTGGTTGCCTAAGACCACAGGGTACAGCCAGTCTGGTGACTCTCTGCTTCCCAGGCCGTTGCCCCTGTGCCTGGTCTTGGGCCATTCCAGAGGGGACAGAATGGCCCAGGACCAGGCACAGGGGCAACCAGAGCCCCGGCAACCCCAGGGCTCTGCCTTCTAGCCCTGGTGCCTCATAGCAGGGCTGGGCTGTGTCTCAGCACAGGCCTGGGAACTGATAAGAAGGTTGGGTTTAACACCGTCTCCCGTGCTGTGCAGCCGGCGATAATGACTCCCACCCCACTGCCTCCCGGCCCTGCCCTGCTCTGCCCTGACCCTTGGGTGGGGGCCCTGCAGGTGGCTGAGGGTGGGGCAGGGCAGGGACAGAGGGGGAAAGGGAGGTCATGGCGCTGCAGGATCCAGGGCAGAATCCTAGTACCTTACAGGACACAGGCACCTTGCTGGCTGACCCTTGTGGGCACAGTGCCTGGCGCCCATGCTCCATCTGGGCCTGAGTCCCTTCTCTTTAGTTCTCAGTGTGCAGAAGAATGGCTGGAGGAAGCAGGCCCCGGGGCTGAAGGCTTGTCAGACTCCTGTGCTCACACAACCTCGATCCGGCCCTGCTGGGCCAGGGCCTGTGCACGGTGGCTCAGGCCGTCTCCTTTCACCCTGACAATTGCTCTGTGAAGTTGTCATTCTAGTGCTCGAGGTGCTGAAACCAGGGTGGATCCGAGAGGCAGAGGTGCAGCTCCCATGACCCTTCACCACCGCGGTCTGTGAGCCGTTCCCACGTTTTATTTCAGTGCAGGGTAACAACTAAACTGAGGTTCTGAAGGTGGGCTGCCTGGTCTCTCCTTCTGTAAAGTAAGATGGATAATCGTATCTCCAGAATAAAACACATGTGTGTCCACACACACACACACACACACACACACACACACAGTCATACCCCATTGTGTAGCTATAAGGCGGATGCCACACTGCGTGAAAGGAGCTTGGCACAGCCTGACACGTGGCGAGTGCTTCCCCGAGGGAGCCATGCTCGTCACCCTGCAATAAAGGGTGACACAGCAGTCAGGCCTCTGACATCTGCTCCCCGCCTTGGGATGCCAGTCACCATGACGACAGCCACTGGTGTGGGTTCCCCTGAGGCTGGACAACAGGGGTGGAGGGTGCCACTCCGGAGGCGGGGTCTTTGTTACTGTTTTACAGAAAATCCACCAACACCAGTGTCTCCAGGCCAAAGGGGATGGGGGCACGGGCTCGGATTCTTCGAGGGATTGGGGAGAGGATGAGGACCACCCCGCAGCGGCTCTGCCTCCTGTCGCGAAAGCAACTGGGGCCGGGCGCGGGGCTCACACCTGTGATCCCAGCACTTTGGGAGGCTGAGGCAGGTGGATTGCAAGGTCAGGAGATGGAGACCATCCTGGCCAACATGGTCAAACCCCATCTCTACTAAAAATACAAAAATTAGCTAGGCGTGGTGGGCGCCTGTAATCCCAGCAACTAGGAGGCTGGGGCTGTAGGATCGCTTGAACCTGGGAGGCGGAGGTTGCAGTGAGCCGAGATCATACCACTGCACACCAGCCTGGCGACAGAGTGAGACTGTACCAAAAAAAAAAAAAAAAAAGAAAGCAATTGTTGCTTCTGCTTTGTGTCCAGGCAGTGCCTCAGGCTGTCAAGAGCGAAGGTGGCTCCCGAGCTCCGTGCCAGGGCAGCTGAGCACGGCTCCACCCTCCCCGACCTGCCCGTCCTCTCCTGTCTGCGTGGGTCTCTGCCTCGCCTCTTCCCACCTTTCCTCTCCTGCGTCCTCCTCCCTGGCTCCTCCTCCCTCCTGTCTTTCTCGGCTCTGTTTTCTGCTCTGCCTGGATTGCTCTCTCCCTCCCTCCCACTTTTCCTGAACCACAGCTTCCAGGAACACGGTCAACTGTCTGGCAGTTTTCAAGTACTAACTGTGGTTCTTGGAAGCCCTGGTCTGGGTATGGAACCGGGGAGGCGCCCGCCAGGCTGGAGGCAGGGCCTGCACAGGGAGCCTTTGTCTGCCCCCCCCCCCCCCGGGGCTTCTGCCGCCCACCCGGGCACCCACTTTCCCAGTGGCTTTCTGCTTGAGGAAGTTCTGCTGCTGAAATTGGGGATTCCCAAAGTGGAAGGGATCCTGCTGAACAGCCAGTCACCTCCCTCACCTCTCGGGGAGAAGAAAGCCAGGGCGGTGGGGACACAGGCAGGCTTCCCCATCACACAGCTGAGCAGTGGCCAGGCCGGTGGGGTCCCTTGTCTGCCGCCTCAGTCCTGGGCCCTTCCGGCCACCCCACGGAGAGGAGGCAGCTGGGTCAGAGGCCTGGCCCATCAACAGGAAGGGCACTTTCTGTCCCTAAAGCCCTAGTGATCAGGCTCCAGAGGGCGAAATGGTAACAATGGCAGCAGTCATGACGCAGTTACATGCTAATCAAGGCCCAGGCCTGCGCTTGCTCAGCCTCCTGATGAGGAGCCGCTGTCACTCTTGTGGGCCTGCAGAGGCCAGGTGTGTGGGGGACCTCCTGACTGAGTGACCAGGGAGGAGGGTGCTGCTCTGGGGACAGGTCCTGAGGTGAGCAGGGCTCCAGGGAGGGCCTGCTCTATGGCCCGTTAGAACCTTTGCCTGAGCCTGAGTCACGCCGGGCCTCATCCGCCCCTAGTAGCAGTGGAGGCGTGAGCTCAGCAAGCGAAAGCCCGGCCCCGAGCCAGGTCGCCGGCTCTCTGGGCTGGGGACCCCCCTGCCACCATGAGTTCCTAGATGCCTGCTCTTCAGCCCCTGACAGGACTGGAAAGACCCCTCCTGCCTGCCTTTTCCTGGCAGGGTGGGAAGAGGAAGAGGAAGAAGAAGGAGAAGGAGGAGAAGGAGAAGGAGAGGAAGAGGAAGAAAGAAGAAGAAGAAGTGGAGGAGGGGGAGGGGGAGGGGGAGGGGGAGGGGGAAGAAGAAGAGAAACCTTCATGGACTTGTATTCCTTTTCTGAGGCCAGGACCAGGTGGGTACACAGTGGTTGTAAAGGGAACAGCGAGTGGGTCTGACTCAGGTGTGGGCACCTGGAGGGAAGTGATTCCCTCTCTCTTTTTTTTTGAGATGGAGTTTCGCTCTTGTTGCCCAGGCTGGAGTGCAATGGTGTGATCTCAGCTCACTGCAACCTCTGCCTCCCGGGTTCAAGCGATTCCCCCGCCTCAGCACCCCAAGTAGCTGGGATTACTGGCGCGTGTCACCACACCCGGCTAATTTTTGTATTTTTAGTAGAGGTGGGGTTTCATGTTGGCCAGGCTGGTCTGGAACCCTGACCTCAGGTGATCCGCTCACCTTGGAAGTGCTGGGATTACCGGTCGATTCCGTCTCCTCTGTCCCCATTTTCCCCCTTGGGCCCTGACTCTAGTATGCTCTGAATTTAGATTCTTTGGGGACCAGGTGTGGTGGCTCATGCCTGCAATCCCAGCACTTTGAGAGGCCGAGGCAAGTGAATCATCTGAGTCCAGGAGTTCAAGACTAGGCTTGGCAACATATGGAGACCCTGTCTCTGTATAATGAAATTAAAAAATAAATAAAATAGAGCATTTGGAAATGGCCGAGGCTGAGGATGGGTCACCTCACTCTAACTCCCAGGCAGCAGCCTTCCTTGGTGACCTCCTCAGCTCCCTCTCTTTCCCACCGAGTATCTATCCCTAAGGGAAAGAGCTGGCCAGACTTGGGTTTGGGGCAGAGATGGGGCCCCCTCTGCTCCCAGCTGGTGCCATAGTCTGTTAGCCACCCATGTCCCCGGCCTCAGACTGCCCTGCAGTGGAAGTCTCCAGAAGGCCTTGAGGTCTGGTGGTGCCGGGCTCACTCTGAGCCTTCGGGGGGGCAGGGGCCTGGGCTGCTGGCCCAGCTCGGCCAGGGGGCTCTGGCTGCCTTGGGTACGATCCAGGCCGGAGAGTAAAGGGTTTGTTCCTGAAGCAGATGCCAGGAGTAGGCACGCACGGCGCTCTTTGCTCTGGAGTACCAGCCTTTAAAGATTTGTTTTCTTTAAATATCCTGCTGCAGGAAAGACAAGCCGAAAACCAAACATTCCTACAACGTGGATTTCAGGTGGCTTTAAAGGAGCAGCTGGCTTGGTTTCCGTCCCACCCTGTTTCTGCTCAGCGGGGTCGCGGGCACTCGTCCCTGAGGTTTGGTGGAGGTCCACGCCCTTCCAGGCTCCCCCGACCAGCCTCAGCAGCAGGTTTCCTCGGCACCAGATCCAGCCTGAGGGCCCCTCGTGGTGGCCCATCCCTGAGTTTGGTCCCGGGGAGGCCGCTTTCCTGCACTTTCCTGCACTAGCGCGTTGCCACACCCTCTTTCTTGAACCCTCAGGAATCAGACACACTTCTTTCGTTGCTGTTGTTGCTGGTTTGAGACGCAGTTTCGTTCTGTCGCCCAGGCTGGAGGGCACTGGTGCAATCTCTGTAGCCTCCGCCTCCCAGGTTCAAGTGATTCTCCTGCCTCAGCCTCCCGAGTAGCTGGGATTGCAGACACATGCC
The DNA here is from genome assembly GCF_049354715.1 of Callithrix jacchus. Taxonomy (NCBI): domain Eukaryota; kingdom Metazoa; phylum Chordata; class Mammalia; order Primates; family Cebidae; genus Callithrix; species Callithrix jacchus. Next base: position 80,839,143 of record NC_133518.1, read on the forward strand.
TCCACACCCGGCTAATTTTTGTATTTTTAGTAGAGATGGGGTTTTGCCATGTTGGCCAGGCTGGTCTCAGACTCCTGACCTCAGGTGACCCATCTGCCTTGGCCTCCCAAAGTGCTGGGATTGCAGGCGTGAGCCGCCGCGCCCTGCGGAGGAATCAGATACACTCTGACCCTTCTGACTCTCATCTGCTCTTCCCGTCACCCCCCACCATGAAATCTTCCAGGTCCTGTCCTTGGTCTGCATGCTCCTGCTGCTGGGGGGCAGGTGAGGCTCCGCAAGACTCAGCCTGCTCTTGGAGAAGCCACTCAACCCCTTGCTCAGCAGTGCTGGGCCTGCCACACCCCCACCTCTCAGCCGCCCAGTCTCTGCGCCTGCGTTTTTTATGATTGAATTGTTCCCTGGGAGCGTCCGGGTGTGTAGGGTCTTTCCAGGTCCCAGTGCCGGGAGAGAGAAAGCAAAGGTGAGAGGAACCACAGAGGAAGGGAGCACCTGCTTGTGTGCAGGGCGGCCGAGCAGGGTGTGGCCTGAGTTCATGGGGAGGGTATCTGGGTGCCCCAGATCCATCCCAAGCTTGGGGCGGGAACAGAAAAGTCCTGAGCCTGGTGGCTCACGCCTGTAATCCCAGCACTTTGGGAGGCCAGGGCAGATGGATCACAAGGTCAGGAGTTCGAGACCAGCCTGGCCAACATGTGAAACCCTGTCTCTACTAAAAATACAGAAATTAGCTGGGCATGGTGGTGCACCTGTAATCCCAGCTATTCGGGAGGCTGAGGCAGAATAAACGCTTAAACCCAGGAGGCGGAGGTTGCGGTGAGCTGAAATTGTGCTACGGCACTCCAGCCTGGTGACAGAGTGAGATTCTTAACTCAAAAAAAAGAAAAAAGTCCAAAGGGTGCCCACAGCTAGCCCCGACCAAGAGGGGAACAGGAATTCAAGGGGCCCTCAAGCAGCCTCATCATCCTCCTTGCCCCTGGGTGCCCTGATCCAGTGGACAGGGGGTGGGGAAGGAGGGTCCTGAGGGAAGGGACATTGAGAGGTGCTGTCATCCGAGGAGAAGCTTGTAAAAAGTGTGGGGCCTGAACGGGATGATAGAAACGAGAATTCTGTCTTATCTGCTCACACATTCAGTAAACACTGAGTAGTCACACCATACCCAGGGCCAAGGAAATACATTTTTAAAGAGAGCGTGTGCATGCATGGTATGATATTTAAATTATAGCACAATGGCTCACACCTGTGATCCCAGCACTTGGGGAGGCCGAGGTGAGAGGATTGCTTGAGCCCAGGAGTTTGAGACCAGCCTGGGCAACTCAGCGGCTCACCTCATCTCTACAAAAAAACAGAAAACAGTCAGCCAGACATGGTGATGCACACCTACGTTCCCAGCTATTTGGGAGGCTGAAGGGGGCTGGAACTCCTGATCCCTTCAGCCCAAGAAGTAGAGGCTGCGGTGAGCTTTAATTTCACCACTGCACTCCAGCCTGGCTGACAGAGTGAGACCCTGTCTCAAAAAACAAATTGAAAAAGGCTGGACGTGGCGGCTCCCGCCTGTAATCTCAGCACTTTGGGAGGCGAGGCGGGCGGATCACCTGAGGTCAGGAGTTCAAGACCAGCCTGGCCAACATGGTGAAACTCTATCTTTTAAAAAGAAAAAAATATATATAAAGAAAAAAAACAAATTGAAAAAATTTAAAATTATACATATTTTTTCCTTGTTTTTTTTTCCTTCTTTTTGCTGAAATACAATCCAAGCAGATATACATATGTATTTTTAAAAGACCAGAGGCAAATTCATCAGATGCTCATGGTGACCAGTTGGGGGATCCTGGCTGCGGGGCTGGGTGGCAGGACACCCGCATTCTGGGCCCAGCTGCCCCTGCCTGCACGCATGAGATGAAAAGCCCTTGTCCTCTCTGGCCCTGTTTCCTTATTTATGAAATGAAAGCGTGGAAGCAGAAGATCAATGGCTCTTTCCAGCTCCCAGTTACACAAGGACACTCAGGACTAGAGATTCACTCGGAGTTGCACTGGCACGGTGAGGGCTGCCCGTCCCAGAATAGGACCACAGCCCCTCTCCCTGAGGCTCCTCGGGGCGGCCTGCCCAGCTGTCAGGCACTGATCTCAGATTAGAATTGCGCCTCTCATCTCTGCACTGTTTTGAATCTGAGAAGCCTCCTCCGCCCTTCAGCTGCGGCCTTGTGACCACGAATAGAGCCGGCTCTGTGCCCTCGGCCTCCATCAGGGGCGGGGAGCCACCCAGGAGGGAGGTGGCATGTATGGATTACATGGGCCCCCACCCTACGCCCCAAAGCCAGGCCCTGTGAATTGTTACTTAGGTGCTATTGGTTCCCCACCATCCCTGGGCAGGGAGTGTGATGCTGGCCTCTGGCAGAGCGGAGGAGGTGAGCTCAGCAGGAAGGCGCTGCAGGGTGGGCGGGAACCAGCTCTCTCTGCATCGGAGGTGAAAGCAGCCGAGCTCACCTTCTCTCCCGAGGTCCGAGGAGGATTTCCAGCTGCCAGGCACAGCCTGGTCAGATCCACTCCGACCCCTCCATCAGAATCTTATATGCAGCAGCAGGAATTTAAAGCCCTTTCTGATTCTACACACTGGAAGTATTTCTCTTCCTTGGAATCTCATTGGTGGAATTGCTTCCCCCGTTCCTGCTGTCAGCCCTCGGGGCCTCCCCGACCTCTCAGCAGCCGGCAGACCCCGCACCTTCTGTGCTCTTTCCGTGGAGGCTGGAACTCCTGTTTTTTTTTTTTGAGATGGAGTCTCCCTCTGTCTCCCAAGCTGGAGTGCAGTAGCATGATCTTGGCTCACTGCAACCTCTGCCTCCTTGGTTCAAGCAATTCTCCTGCCTCAGCCCCCCATGAGTAGCTAGAATTACAGGCATGTGCCACCATGTCTAGCTAATTTTTTGTGTTTTTAGTAGAGACGGGATTTCACCATGTTGGCCAGGCTGGTCTCGAACTCCTGACCTCATGATCCTTCCGCCTCAGCCTCCCAAAGTGCTGGGATTACAGGTGTGAGCCACCGTGCCCGGCCAGGAGACTGGAGTTTTTAAACTGGATCCATTAAAAGGAACGAGAAGGCTGCGTGTTGGCTGTGTCACAGTGCTCTGGCTCTTAGTGAAGGGCTTGTTTACAAAGTGAGAGGATTTACAGCTGGTTTAGTGGCAAACGCCATCTGAAACGTCACACGGTGCCCGGCGCGGTGGCTCACGCTGGTAATCCCAGCGCTTTGGGAGGTTGAGGAGGGTAGATCCTGAGGTCAGGAGTTCGAGACCAGCCTGGCAAACATGGTGAAGCCCCATTTGTTTCTACTAAAAATACAAAATTAGCCGGGTGTGGTGGCAGGCACCTGTAATTCAGGCTATCTGGGAGGCCAGGGCAGGAGAATCACTTGAACCCGGGAGGCAGAGGTTGCAGGGAGCCGAGACGGTGCTACTGCCCTCCAGCGGGAAATGGAATGACTTGAGTTTCAGAAATGCCGTTTTCTCATCTAAGGCCCACAACAGTCCATTGCAAGCAGGTCTTATTGTCCCATTTTACAGAGACGAAAACAGGCCCAGAGAGGTGAGGTGAGTTGCACAAAGTCACTCAGCGAGGGAGTGGAGACGCTGGTCAATGGTGATGACTGATCTTCCATGGCTGGTTAAACCTGGAAAAGGAGTCTTTGAGGACCTTGGAGCCAGGGTGCCATGGAGCCCTGGGCTGACAGTTCAGTCCTCCTCTCTGCCGGTGAGCTGTGCCAGGCAGGGACGTGCCTCAGACCAGAAACGGCTGCATCAGACTGGCTGGCCGCAGGGACTGGAACGTGTAGGAGGAGTAACGTTTGCTCACACGCTGAGCTTCTCATAACCACAGGCTGGCCAGGAACTGGTCTCGGCTACAGGCCTCTAACACGGAAGCTGGTGATAGGTCAGAAGATGCGAGTCAGAGGCAAGCTATAAACTCCATAGCTGCTGGGCGCAGTGGCTCATGCCTGTAATCCCAGCCACTGGGGAGGCAGAGACAGAGGATAGCTTGGGCCCAGGCGTTCGATACCTGCCTGGGCAACACATCCAGACCCTGTTCTCCACAAAAAGGAAAAGATGAAAAAAAAAAAAAAAAGTGTGGACTCCACAACTACACACACCCACCCAGACACAGACGCAGTCCTCACCACTCCCCAGCACACACCCCGAGGAGGCAAGGAGGGCTATGTCCTCACGGACTCAGCTCATGCTTCTCACCTTTGGAGCGGCTCACGGTGCTGGCCTGTTTCTCTGCCTTTGTCCTATTGTCACCCATAAAGCTTTTTTGTTTGTTTGTTTTGAGACAGAGTCTTGCTCCGTCACCAGGCTGGAGTGCAATGGCGCGATCTCAGCTCACCGTAACCTCCGCCTCCTGGGTTCAAGCGATTCTCCTGCCTCAGCCTCCTGAGTAGCTGGAACTACAGGCACGTGCCACCACACCCAGCTAATTTTTGTATTTTTAGTAGAGACAGGGTTTCACTATGTTAGCCAGGATGGTCTCGATCTCTTGACCTCGTGATCCACCTGCCTTGGCCTTCCAAAGTGCTGGGATTGCAGGCGTGAGCCACCGCGCCTGGCCATTCACCCATAAAGTTTAATAGCATGAAGTTTCATGCCTGTGGTTGCCAGAGATGTAAACACTGGTTCAAACAGTGCTAAGAACCAGAGGAGCATTTATTATTTTAATTTTTTTTTTGAGATGGAGTCTTGCTCTGTCACCCAGGCTGGAGTGCAGTGGCTTGATCGGCTCACCACAACCTCTGCCTCCCGGGCTCCAGCGATTCTCGTGCCTCAGCCTCCTGAGTAGCTGGGATTACAGGCGCCCACCACCATGCCTGGCTAATTTTTTAAATTTTTAGTAGAGACGGGGTTTCACCATGTTGGCCAAGCTGGTCTCGAACTCCTGGCCTCAAGTGATCCACCTGCCTTGGCCTCCCAAAGTGCTGGGATTGCAGGCAAGAGCCACAGCGCCCGGCCTCTCGTTTCCTCATCTGTCTAGTAGGGCTGATTGCTCCTGCCCCACCCGGTACGATCACGCCTGCAGTCTTAGCATGTTTGGAGGTCAAGGCCAGTGGGTCACTTGAGCCCAGGAGTTTGAGACCAGCCTGGACAACATGGAGAAATCCCATCTCTACCAAAAATATAAAAATTAGCTGGATATGGGAGTGTGCGCCTGGAGCCCCAGCTACCCAGGAGGCTGAGGTGGAAGGCTCACCTGAACTCTGGAAGTCCAGGCTACAGTGAACCATGATTGCACCACTGCACCTCAGCCTGGGTAATGGAGTGAAACCCTGTCAAAAAGAAGAAGGAAAAATAAAAAAGAAACAGCGGCTCACATAAGCTTCTCGGGCCACCGGACTAAGGCAGTTAAGGATGGCATCCAGACCCGGAAGAGCAGGCAAAGCTAAAGATTGGTTTGGGCGTGGGTGCTATTCTGGGGGACAGCAGAAAAGGAACAAACAAGAGAAGGAAAGAGTAGGGTCTCGTCGCTGCCCAGAAAAGCAGCCTCAGGAGAAGGGGACTCAGATAACTCACGGCAGAGGGTGAGGGAAGGAGAGGAAGCCTGAAAGGGTGCCCACATCGGTGGGGGCTGAGGAGGCCACAGACGCTGGTTACAGTTGGTTGAGAGATAAAGATTTCTGCTGCTCGTTAAAAGAAACCTCAAAACCCGTCAGTTCCAGTCCCAGAGATTATTCAATTCTCTTTTTTTAACCACAGGAGGAAACAAACAAACAAAAAAAAAGCAAAGAGTTTCTTAAGTCAATTCTATTTTTTTTTTTTTTTTTTTTTGAGACAGAGTCTCTGTCCTCCAGGCTGGAGCGCGATCTCGGCTCAATGCAACCTCTGCTTCCTGGGTTCAAGCAATTCTGCCTCAGCCTCCAGAGTAGCTGAGGCTACAGGTGCCCGCCACCATGCCCGGCTACATTCTGTATTTTTAATAGAGATGGGGTTTCACCATATTGGTCAGGCTGGTCTCAAACTCCTGATCTCAGGTGATCTGCCTGCCTCTGGCTCCCAAGTGTTGGGATTACCGGTGTGAGCTACTGCACCCGGCCAATTCTATTCCTTTTTTTTTTTTTTTTTGAGATGGAGTCTTGCTCTATTACCCAGGCTGGAGGGCAATAGCAATATCTCAGCTCACTGCAACCTCCCGGGTTTAAGCAATTCTCTGCCTCAGCCTCCCAACTAGTTGGGAATGCAGGCATATGCCACCATGTCCCTCTAATTTTTGTATTTTTAGTAGAGACAGGGTCTCACCATATTACTTACATGTTGAAAATGTACAGTTTGGTAAGTGCTGACATATGTATACTCCTGTGAAGCCACCCCTACAATCAAGATGCTAAACATGAGCTGGGTGCTGTGGCTTATGTCTATAATTCCAACTACTTGGGGGCTGAGGCAGGAGGAATGCTTGAGGCCAGGAGTTCGAGACCAGCCTCAGCAACATAGTGAGACCCTGCCCCCAATTGCTTAAAATGAAAACCAAACAAAAAGATGCTGAACAATCTGTCGCCCCCAATGTCTCTTCGGGCCCCTTTGGAACCCTTCCCTGGTGACTCTCCCTTCCCAGTGCTGGCATCCTGGAACTCAGGGACTTTTGGCCAGGGTCACAGGTCTGGGTAGCAGGCACTGGCCAGGCGGCCTGCCGGAGCTCTCTGTCTCTTGTCCAGGATGTGCTTCAAGGAGCATCAACGGTGTCACCTTGTGCAGGCCAAAGGGAGGGTCTGATTTTGTCAGCCTCCTCCAGCAGCTCAGCTAACTTCCCACGGGTCGGCTTCCTTCCTCCCAGCCTCCCCACGGAACCTTCCAGATCGCTAAAGGGGGGGGGGTCCACCCTGCTTGGGCTCTGCAGCCTTGTCTGGGCCAGTTGCTAGGCCCCTGCGGGGCTGGTATAATGGGGGCGTCTCCAGCGCTCATGGCCCCTCCCGGTGGAGCCGGGGCCGGGGCGGGGCCGGGGCAGGGGCGGGGCAGGGGCGGGGCCGGAGCTGGGGCGGGGCCAGGGCTGGGGCGGAGCCCGCCCGCTGCCTTGGAGCACCTGACTCGTTTTTGGCGACGTGACAGACATCTTTCTGCATCGTGTTACTCAGGCACTTTGGTGAGCAGGATTTCCCCAGTGTAATTCAGTCTTTTCTCTATGACTCAGGGCTGTATTTGCAGCCTCGTTTGCTAGTGTCAGGTGGCAGACGGAGTGAAGTGTGGGTAGGCAAGGGCCGGCCCTGCAGTGCCACTGGAACGCGCTTTCCTGCAAAGGCGACATGCTTCAGCTGGTCTTTTTGGCTGTATTCTCCAGCCTCAGAAGGCAGAACGCAGGTTGGGTGTCTGCCTGGCCTCCTGGCAGCCTCTGACGCTATCAATTTATTAGCGAATCCAAGGCCGAAGCAGCCTTCTCTTAAACGGCTTTGCCATCCTCCAGCAAATCAGCACACCCCGGCTTGTGGGTTGTGTTACGGGTCTGGAGCTTTCACACCAGCAAATCAGCACACCCCGGCTTGTGGGTTGTGTTACGGGTCTGGAGCTTTCACACACATTTTCTCTTCTGAGCTTCGAAATGACCCAGGGAGAAAGCAGGGCAAGCGTTCCCTTCCCAGTTTAGCTCCTGACTACACAGCAGGCTCGAAAATCAATGCCAGGTCCATGAGCGACTTGACGGGCAGAACACCAGTCCTGAGGAACGGAGTGTAGGATAATATCTGTGACCTTGGGAGTACAAAGAATTTCTTGAAAGCACTAATTGTTAAGACAAAGATGAATAAATTCTACTACATGGGGGGATAGGGGAAAGGGGAGCGTTCAGCACTTTGTGGTCACGTTTGCTAGGAGCCTAGCAGCGCTCTAAAAAATAAAGTGGTTTTTTTTTTTTTTTTTTTTGATGGAGTCTCCCTCTGTCACCCAGTCTGGAGTACGCTGTGCAATCTCAGCTCACTGCAACCTCCGCCTCCCAGGTTCAAGTGATTCTTCTGCCTCAGCCTCCCAAGTAGCTGGGACTACAGGCGAGCCCCACCACACCCAGCTAATTTTGGTATTTTTTAGTAGAGATGGGGTTTCACCATATTGGCCAGACTGGTCACAAACTCCTGACCTTGTGATCTGCCCACCTCGGCCTCCCAAAGTGCTGGGATTACAGGCGTGAGTCGCAGCGCGCGGCCATAAAGCCTATTTTAAAAGAGGAAAGAAAAAAGAAAAGCTCTGTTGATCAGAGGACACAATGAGTAAAGCAGAAAGATGAGTCCAGAGGACGCAAATAACTCCCAGAAATAAAAAGGAAAAAACAGGAAAACCCAACCAGGTGTTTTGCAAAACGGGAAATACGCATTGTCAATCACCATGTAAAAGGTGCTTAACTTTGTTAGAAATCAAGAAAATGCGAAGTAAAGCCACTAGGAAATACCATTTTACAACCATCAGATGGCAAAAATAAGAAAGATAGCACTTCCTTCTGGCTGGATGCGGTGGCTCACGCCTGTAATCCCAGCACTTTGGGAAGCTGAGGCAGGAAGATCGCTTGAGGCCAGGAGTTTGAGACCATGCTGGGCAGCACAGTGAGAACTCATCTCTACAAAAAAATACAAAAATTAGCTGGGCGTGGTGGCACATGGCTGTGGTCCCAGCTGCTTGGGGGGCTGAGGTGGGAGGATCACTTTAGCTTGGGAGGTCCAGGCTGCAGTGAGCCAAGATCGTGCCACTGCAATCCAGCCTGGGTGGCAGAGTGAGATCCTGTCTCAAAAACATTTTTTTTTAAAATAATAAATTAAGAAAAACAAGACTGCAGGGCCAAGTGCAGTGGCTCACACCTGTAATCCCAGTACTTTGGGAGGTGAGGCAGGTGGATCACAAGGTCAAGAGATCAAGACCATCCTGGCAATCTCCACTAAAAATACAAAAATTAGCCAGGCCTGGTGGTTCATACCTGTAGTCCCAGCTACTCAGGAGGCTGAGTCAGGAGAATCACTTGAACTCGGGAGTCGGGGGTTGCAGTGAGCTGAGATCGTGCCACTGCACGTGACAGAGCGAGACTCCATCTTAAAAAAAAAAAGAAAGAAAAGAAAAAAAGACTGCAATTTCAGGTGTTAACAAGAATGTGGGACGAAGGGAACTCTCACTGCCTGCTGGCAGTGTAAGCTCCACACCCTGGAGTAGCAATTAGAGTTATCTTGCTGAGTTGTTACTGCTCTCACCTGGGCCACAGTTGACTTGCCTTTGCCCTCTTTGACCCAAATGGCAGCTCTGCTCTGCGGGTACGCTCTGCCGGGAGGTTCATGGCAGCACAGTCGGCAGTGTCAAAACAAACAGCAGCAAACCATACACCTTTTCAAAGTAAAATGGATAAATCGTGGTATATCATATAATAGAACATGGCAGAGAAAATGAATAAGCCAGGGGCCAGGCGTGGTGGCTGACGCCTGTAATCTCAGCACTTTGGGAGGCTGAGGTGGGCGGATCGCCTGAGGTCACAGATTCGAGACCAACCTGGCCTACAGGGTGAAAATTTATCTCTACTAAATACACAAAAATTAGCCGGGCGTGGTGACACATGCCTGTAATCCCAGCTACTCAGGAGGTGGAGGCAGAAGAATCGCTTGAACCCAAGGAGCTGGAGAGGTGGAGGTTGCAGTGAGCTGAGATGGCGCCACTGCACTCCAGCTTGGGCAACAGAGACTTTGTCTCAATAAATAAATAAAAGTTATAAAAATTGTTTAAAATAAAACATTAAAAAATGGCCAGGTGCAGTGGCTCACGCCTGTAATCCCAGCAGTTTGGGAGGCCAAGACAGAGAGATCACGAGGTCAGGAGATCGAGACCATCCTGGCCAACATGGGTGAAATGCCATCTCTACTAAAACACAAAAAAATTAGCCAGGTGTGGTGGTGTGTGCCTGTAGTCCCAGCTACTAGGGAGGCTGAGGCAGGGGAATCATTTGAACCTGGGCGGTGGAGGTTGCAGTGAGCTGAGATTGCGCCACTGCACTCCAGCCTGGTGATAGAGCAAGACTCTGTTTCACCAAAAAAAAAAAAAAAAAAAGTTATGTCAAAGCATGGCGGCTCACACCTGTAATCCCAGCACTCTGGGAGGCTGAGATGGGTATATATGTACACATTTATTGATTTATTTATTTATTATTTTTTGAGATGGCATCTCGCTCTGTAGCCTGGGTTGGAGTGCAATGGCACAGTCTCAGCTCACTGTAACCTCCACCTCTTGGGTTCAAGCGATTCTCCTGCCTCGGCCTTTTGAGTAGCTTGGATTACAGGTGCCGGTCACCATGCCCGGCCAATTTTTGCATTTTTAGTAGAAACAGGATTTCACCATGTTAGCCAGGCTGGTCTCGAACTCCCGACCTCGTGAACCATCCGCCTTGGCCTCTCAAACTGCTGGGATTACAGGCGTGAGCCACTGCACCCAGCCTATTAATTATTATTTTTGAGATGGAATCTTGCTCTGTCTCTCAGGCTGAAGTGCAGTGGCGTGATCTCGGCTCACTGCAACCTCCACCTTCCAGGTTCAAGTGATTCTCCTGCCTCAGCCTCCTGGGTAGCTGGGATTACAGGCGCCCACTGCCACACCCAACTAATTTTTGTATTTTAGTAGAGATGGGGTTTCACCATGTTGGCCAGGCTGGTCTCGAACTCCTAACCTCAAGTGATCCACTCACTTCAGCCTCCCAAAGTGCTGGAATTACAGGCATGAGCCACTGCACCTGGACTAATTAGTGCAAATTTAAAGAATCTGAGAAAAGAAGTGTAGATAACGAGAGTTTTGCTGCAGAGAAAAGGAAGGCAGTGGAGTGACAGCTGGAGGAGGCAGAGGGAAGCCTTCCCCTTTCAGATGGGAAGTGCTAAGATCAGAGGTTAAGTGACTCACCCAGCTCACACAGCTGGCCTGGCTCAGCCTGGAGTGGCTCCCTTGCCCCTGACCCCCAGCACTTTCCTCCCCCAGAGGGCTGCCTCTTTCTTGTGGTCATTATCAGGGTCCTTGGAGGCTGCCCCTGAGGCTGGTCTCCCCTGCTCCTACAGAGCTCCAAGAGTCCCAGAGCCTTCGAGTGAGAAGGGCCACCTGCTCTGGCTCAGCACGCGCGATGGAGCATCCTGCTCGCTTTTCACTGTGCTGTGAGATCAGCCTGCAGGCCTGGGAGTGATTGTGCATCTCTGGTTTCACGCGTGCTGAAGTGAGCTGCGGAGCTGCTGCGCTGGGTAAGGGGAACACTGCAGCCACTGTGTGGTCAGCCGGGGTAGGGGTCCTGACTCTGCCAGTTGTTCAGTTGGACCCTGGGTCAAGTTCTTCCCCTTTCCTGAGGCTTATCTGCAAAAGGGGGCTAATGCCTGCCTCCCAGAATGGTTCTGAGGACTGAGGGCACTAAGCAGGGGGCTGCCTGGCACACAGCCGGCACTGAGTGAAGGCAGGGGTTTTCCCTGGCCCCCACCACTCCGCTTCTTCCACAGGTGTTCTCATTGACCTCTCTGGAACCAAGTGCAGCCCACCCACTACACGCCACCCCACTGGCTGAGGAAAGTAGGACCTGGTTTTGTTTTGTTTTGTTTTGAGATGGAGTCTTGCTCTGTCGCCAGGCTGGAGTGCAATGGTGCTATCTCGGCTCACTGCAACTTCCACCTCCCAGGTTCAAGTAATTCTTCTGCCTCAGCCTCCTGAGCAGCTGGGATTACAGGCACGCACAACCACGCCCAGCTAAATTTTGTATTTTAGAAGAGATGGAGTTTCACCATGTTGGCCAGGATGGTCTCAATCTCTTGACCTCATGATCTGCTCACCTTGGCCTCCCAAAGTGCTAGGATTAGAGGTGTGAGCCACCACATCCAGCTTCTTCGTTTTTCCTTCTCCGTAGGTTGTTGGGGTGGTATTTGGTCGCGTGAGTAAGTTCTTCAGTGGCGATCTGTGAGATTTGGTGCACCCATCACTTGAGGAGTATATACACTGCTCTATTTGTAGTCTTTCATCCCCGCCGCCCTCCCACCGTCCCCCACAAGACCCCAAAGTTAGGACCTGGTTTCCTGAGTTTGCTGTAGGAGATGGGTCTGAGCCACTGCCCTGAAGAGAGTTTCACTGGCTTCTCTGAGTGCCAGGATGTGGGCATGAGGCAGCTGATACAGGCTGAGTCTGAAGAAGGCCCCACCTGACCCCATAGCTGTCCTGGAACTTACTGCTTGGTCCAGTGAACCAGAGAATATGCTGTGGGCTGCTGAGCCAGCCGTCACTCCCTGGGGTGATGGCCCAAGCCAGCTCCAGCTCAGTCTGTCCATCAAGAAAAGGGAATGGCCCTGTGTGGCCCTCATTTTTCTGCTTCATAAATGAAAATGTGGGAAAAAGCAATCTCTAAGCCTCTTCCTGCAACAGAGATTCTCAATTTGTGTAAAATTTGTCTCTCTTTCTTTTCTTGTTTTTCTTTCCTTCTTTTTTCCTCTTCTTTCCTTCCTTCCCTCCCTCCTTCCTTCCTCTCTCTTCCTCCCTCCGTCCCTCCCTCCCTCCCTCCCTCCCTCCTTCCTTTCTTTCCCGTTCCCTCCCTCTCTCTCTCTGTGTCGCTCTTTCTTCCTTTCAACAGAGTCTCTCTCTATCCCCCAGGCTAGAGTGCAGTGGTGCAATCATAGCTCACTGCAGCCTCAACCTCCCAGGCTCTAGTGATCCTCCCACCTCAGCCTCCCAAGTAGCTGGTACTACAGGTGCATGCCACGATGCCCAGCAAATTTTTGTATTTTTTTTGTAGAGACAGGGTTTCACCATGTTGCCCAGGCTGGTCTTAATCTCCTGCTCAGCCTCCCAGAGTGCTGGGATTATAGGCGTGAGCTGCCAAATCTGGCCTTACGATTTCATTTGAGGCTGGGCATGGAGGCTCAAGCACTTTCTCACATGGAGAAACCCCATCTTTAAAAAAAAAAATTTCATTTGAGAGCCAGGTGTGGTGGCTCAAGCCTGTAATCCCAGCACTTTGGGAGGCCAAGGCGGGTGGATCACTTGAGGTCAGAAGTTCGAGGCCAGTCTGGCCAACATGATGAAACCTTGTTTCTACTAAAAATACAAAAATTAGCTGGGTGTGGTGGTGCGCACCTGTACTCCCAGCTAATTAGGAGGCTGAGGTAGAGGAATCACTTGAACCCAGGAGGTGGAGGTTGCAGTGAGCTGAGACCGCACCACTGTACTCCAGCCTGGGTGACAAGGGTGAAGCTCAATCATTTGAGCCTACAAAGTTCGCCCGTATAGACATGGGGGCCCCACTTTACTCGGCTTGAATTCCAGAACTTTTCGTTTTGCCAGCACTGAGGGGAGTCACATCTGGCCAATGTCAAATGAGAAAAAGCCTGGGGCCCTCAGAACCCTGGAGGGGCAGCGCACAGAGCACCAGCCGGACACGGCGTGTCATCCGGAGGGCGCGCCGCAGCCCCGCGAAGTGCTGAGATTCAGGCTTGAGCCACGTGCCCGGCCCTCTTTGAATTTTTCTATACATTCAAAATTTTTATTGATTTATTATTGTTGTTATTGTTTTGAGACAGGGTCCCAGGTTTGCCCAGGCTGGAGCGCAGTGGCAGGATCTCGGCTCACTGCATCCCCTGACTCCCTGGGTCAAACAATTCTCAGGCCTCATCCTCCTGAGTAGCTGGGATTTCAGGCATGTGCCACCATGCCTGGCTAAATTTTCGTATTTTCAGTAGAGACAGGGTTTCACCATGTTGGCCAGGCTGGTCTCGAACTCCTGGCCTCAAGGGATCTGACTGCCTCAGCCTCCCCGTGTTGGGATTACAGGCATGAACCACTGTGCCTGGCCCTTTTATTTTTGTTATTTATTTTCCCAGGCTGGAGTGCAGTGGCACAACTACAGTTCACTGCGTCCTTGACCTCCTGGGCTCAAGCGGCCTTTCCACCTCAGCTTCCCTAGTAGCCGGGACTATGGGCACGCACTACCATGCCCAGCTAATTTTTATTTTATTTTTTGTAGAGGCAGGGTCTTGCTGTATTGCCCAGGGGGGTCTTGAACTCCTGGCCTCAAGCGATCTTCCCCTCTTGGCCTCCTAAAGTGTGGAGATGACAGGCGTCAGTCACTGTACCCAGACTTGTGATTTTTAATAAATAGTTTTTTACAGGAAACAAAAGTCATTAAGTTTAAACGTTTTTAACCGTGGTAAACACACGACGTAGAATTTACTTCCTCAGTCACTTCTGCATGTGCAGATCAGGGACACGAAGCTCATTCACGTTGCTGTCTAACCACCACCCCATCCACCTCCAGAACTCTTGCTCTTGCCAAACTGCAATGCAGGCCAGGCACAGGCGGGTCACCTGAGTCAGGAGTTCGAGACCAGCCTGGCCAACATGGAACCCTGTTTCTACTAAAAATACAAAAATTAGCCGGGCGTGGTGGCGGGTGCCTGTAATCCCAGCTACTTGCGAGGCTGAGGCAGGAGAAGGGCTTGAACCTGTGAGGCGGAGGTTTCCGTGAGCTGAGATTGCGTCACCGCACTCCAGGCTGGGTGACAGAGGGAGACTCTGTCTCAAAACCACCCCGAACAAAAAAACTGCAACGTTGTTACACCTACTGAACAACACTGCTTGTGCCCCTGCTCCCAGCCCCTGGCAACCACTTTTCTCCTTGGGTTTGTAGGAATTTGATTACTCAGGTAAGTGGGATTATACAATGTTTGTCTTTTTTGTAGCTGGCTCATTTTACTGGGCACAATATTCTCAAGGTTCGCCCATGTTGTGGCACGTGTCAGAGTTTCCTTCCTCTTTAGGGCTGGACCATCTTCCGTGTTGTGCATGTATCCCGTTTGGTTCGTCCGTTCGTCCATCCATGCACACGTGAGTTACTTCCATCTTTTTGCTGCTCTGACTGATGCAGCTGTGAGTGTGGACGTGCAAATACTCTGTGAGACTGTTTTCAGTGGTTTGGGGTGAATAGCCAGAAGTGAGCTTGCTGGATCATTTGGTAATTGTCTGTCTCTTTAAATTTTTTTTTTTTTTTTTGAGACAGAGTCTGGCTCTGTCGCCCAGGCTGGAGCGCAGTGGTGCAATCAGGGCTCACTGCAGCCTCAAACTGCTGGGCACAAATGATCCTCCCACTTCAGCCTCCTGAGTAGCTGGGACTCGGGGCATGCACCACTGTGTCTGGTTAATTTTTTTAGTTTTTAAAAATTTTTTATTTTTTTAGAGACAGGGTCTCACTGTATTGCCCAGGCTGGTCTCCAACTCCTGGGTCCAAGCAGTCCTCCTGCCTCGACCTCCCAAAGTGCTGCACGGCTGTGTACCGTGGGCCTGGCCCGGTGGCTCCCCTCTCTTTCTCTGGCCTCTGAAACTTCTGCTGGTGGTTTGTGGTGAGGCAGATGCCACAGCGAGGGGCAGGCCACTGTCAGCAGCCCTGAGACTGTGCTAGGTGGCTGTTTCTCACGCTGAGGAAGTGGCTGTCCATCTTGGCTGTGGAAATACAGTCACCCTCCTGACACTCATCAGGCAGGAATGATTCTCCTCACACAGAAGCGGGGAGCCGTGACGCATGGTCAGCAGCTTGGGTGAGGCCTGTGGGCCCCACTCCCACAGGGTCTGCGTTGAGACTGCCTCTCCCATGTCCTGCTCTGCCACATGGCTGGCGTGACCTTGGCCCAGTTTCTTTTCTTTTCTTTTTTTTTTTTTTTTGAGACAGAGTCTCGCTCCGTCACCCAGGCTGGGGTGCAGTGGTGTGATCTTGACTCACGGCAACCTCCACCTCCCGGATTCAAGTGATTCTCCTGCCTGAGCCTGTGAGTAGCTGGAATTACAGACACCCACCACCACGCCTGACCAAGTTTTGTATTTTTAGTAGAGATGGGGTTTCTCCATGTTGGCCAGGCTGGTGTTGAACTCCTGACCTCAGGTGATCCACCCGCCTTGGCCTCCCAAAGTGCTGGGATTTCAGGCGTGAGCCACTGCAGCCAGCCATTGACCTAGTTTCTGAACTTGTGTGAGCCCCTCTTTTTCATCTGTAGCAAGGGAATAACAGTTGCTGAGAAGAGCAGGACAATCAACGGTGACTGAGATGATGGCGCTCCTGGGTCAGGACCCTGACTCGGGCTTGTGGGTCGCGGTTCCCGAAGGGGCGCCTCACAGTTTTCTGGAGGCTCTTTCAGCTTAACTGTGGAATATTATTGAAACCGCTGACTGAGCGATGGCTCCTGCCTGTGATCCCAGCACTTTGAGAAGCTGAGGTGGGAAGACTGATTAAGCCCAGGAGTTCGAGAGCAGCCTGGGCAACATAGTGAGACCCTGTCTCTTTTAATTAAAAAATACAAATAAATAATTAGCTGGGTGTGGTGGTCCGTACCTGTAGTCCCAGCTGATTGGAAGGCTGAGATGGGAAGATGACCTCACCTGAGCCCAGGGGGTCAAGGCCACAGTGAACCATGATCCTGACACTGTGCAGAGCCTGGGTGCCAGAGTGAGACCCTGCCTCAAAAAAAAAAAAAAAAGAAATCACCTCTGCAAAAATTATGACAGTAAGAAAAACTTGACATACTTGACTGTCCTGCCTCTAATCTCAACTTTGGTCATTCCTGGGCTTGGGCCAAGGTAACCTTGAGAGGAATTCAGTTTATAGTTTAACCTTGAAACAAGGATGACGATAGCCCTTCCCAAAACTAAACCACCTGTGCAGCCCTCATGACAGGCCACCAGTTAGGAGTATGGGAAGGGCCTGAATTCTGCTGCGATGCGGGCAGACGTAAAAGACAACCAGCCATTGTTCCGGGGGTCGTGAGATCTGCAGTCTCCCCAAGTGCTCCTTTAGATAAAACGTCACCAGGATGTGGAAGGACCTGAGCTGTCTTTTCAGACTATTTGCATTTCTGACCAGCTGATTCTACTGAATCCGGGACTCATGACTCAGTCGGTCCTGTGGCAGCCACACAGAGGCAGACCCCAAAACACACACACACACACACACACACACACACACACACACCACACACACCACACACAAACCACACTTGCACCACACACACCATGCACAAACACACACCACACATACCACATACACCACATACACACCACACACACCACACACCACACACAAACACACACCACACACCACACACAAACACACACTACACACACACCACACTCATACCACACACACCATGCACACACACCACACGTACCACACACACCACATACACACCACACACACCACACACACACACCACACATACCACACACACCACATACCACACACACACCACACACCACACACAAACACCACACACAAACACACACTACACACACACCACACTCATACCACACACACCATGCACAAACACACACCACACATACCACACACACCACATACACACCACACACACACCACACACCACACACAAACACACCACACACACACTACACACACACCACACTCGTACCACACACACCATGCACACACACCACACACACCACACACCACACACACACCACACACAAACACACACCACACATACCACACACACCACATACACACCACACACACACCACACACCACACACAAACACACACTACACACACCACACTCGTACCACACACCATGCACACACACCACACATACCACACACACCACACACAAACACACACACCACACATACCACACACACCACACACAAACACACACACCACACATACCACACACACCACACACAAACACACACCACACATACCACACACACCACATACACACCACACACACACCACACCACACACACCACACACAAACCATACACGCACCACACATACACTACACACACACACACCACACATACCACACACACCACATACCACACACCACACAAACACACCACACATTACACACAAACACACCACACATTACACACAAACACACCACACACAAACCATACTCGCAGCACACACACCATGCACAAACACACACCACACATACCACATACACACCACACATAAACATATACACAAACACACACACACACCACACACACAAAGGACCAGGTTTCACACCTTTGTGATTTCCTCCCCAACCAACTAATATCCCCCTCCCCTAGCCCCTGTCCATAAAAAAATTCTTTTTTTTCTTTTCTTCTCTTTTTCTTTATTTTTTTGAGATGGAGTCTCGCTCTGTCACCAGGCTGGAGTGCAATGGGACAATCTCAGCTCACTGCAACCTCCAACTCCTGGGTTCAAGCGATTCTCCCGCCTCAGCCTCCTGAGTAGCTGGGACTACAGGCATGCGCCACCACGCCCAGCTAACTGTATTTTCAGTAGGGATGGGGTTTCGCCATGTTGGCCAGGCTGGTCTCAAACTTCTGACCTTGTGATCCACTTACCTCAGCTCACCTCCCAAAGTGCTGGGATTACAGGTGTGAACCACCCCGCCTGACCACCAAACCGTTCTTGAAAGACCTCTGAACCTTCGAGATTGATTTGTCTGTGCAGTGGGCAAGGCAGGAGACAACATTATCTTAATTTAGCCTGTGTTGAAAATGTTTATCAGCCAGGTGTGGTAGCTCATGCCTATAATCCCAGCACTTTGGGAGTCTGAGGTCAGCCTGGGTGACATAGCAAGACCTCGTCTCTATAGAAAGAAAAAATGTTTGCTGCCCAGGTCTCACATGTGGGCACGATTGACTTCCCGACATTCATGTGCCCTTCTTCCTTACTAATGAAACTGGGCCAGGTGTGGTGGCTCATGCCTCAAATCCTAGCACTTTGAGAGGCTGAGGCTGGCTGGTGGATCACCTGCGGTCAGGAGTTTGAGACCCTCCTGGCCAACATGGTGAAACCCCATCTCTACTAAAAATACAAAAATTAGCCGTAATTTCAGCTACTCAGGAGGCTGAGGCAGGAGAATCACTTGAACCTGGGAGGCGGAGGCTGTGGTGAGCTGAGATCGCGCCACTGCACTCCAGCCTGAGGGCCAAGAGTGTCTCAAACAAAACGAAACAAACCCAGAAACTCTGCTTGTGTTTGGGGCACAACAGAGTGATCCGCCAGGTGAACCACGGCTCATGGCAACCCTGCCCTGTGCTTCCCAGCCTGCCACGCAGCTGGGGGAGATCCTGCCACCTGCTCTGGACAAAGGGACCTGTGTGGATGGCGTGCGCCTTGGACAGACCACCTACTCCTTCTCCCTGTTTTGAAGACTCCTGATTTTGAAACCGCTGCCACCATATGTCCCTGGGGAAAGGCCAAGTTAACTCCAGAGACGCCAGCCCCGACGCTGCTGAGCACCAGCCTGCTCACCTCCAGGTTTTTATTCTGGGAGACAAAGACAGCACACTGTGCACACAGCTGCCAGTCAGGTCTGCCGTTGCTGCGAAGTGCTTCTTCCACCTTCACTCCTCTGGGTGGAGGCGACGCCTCGGCCTGCAGCAACCCTCTGTGTTGTGGGCATCTCTCCTGCCCCTGCTCCAGCCTGTTACCTAGGGCGCTTTCGGAGCCTAGAGGCCACCCTTGCCTCCTCCGACCACCCAGCTTGCCCCGTGCTTCCTTATCTATCTTGACCTCAATTTCCCATTTCCTTTGGTTAATGCTCTCTTGAAAAATCACTTTCCACTCAGACACACTGAGTCCATGTCCATTCCTCCATCATATAGCACGTAAGCCCCCAGACATACACACACACACATACACACCTGTACAACACACCCCAGTCACACACCCACCCACCCACCTCTATGCAGTAGACACCCCAGATGCACACATACACACCCCTATACAACAGACACCCCAGACACGCACACCCACCCACCCCTATAAACAGACACCCCAGACACACACACACCCCTATACAACAGACACCCCAGACACACACAGCATGACACACCAGAGACATGCCACACAACAGACACGCCAGACACACACACACCCCTATACAACAGACACTCGAGACAGACACACACACAACAAACACCCCAGACACACACACACCCCTATACAACAGACACCCCAGACACACACACACACCCCTATACAACAGACACCCCAGACACCCACAGCATGACACACCAGAGACATGCCACACAACAGACACGCCAGACACACACACACCCCATACAACAGACACTCGAGACAGACACACACACAACAAACACCCCAGACACACACACACCCCTATACAACAGACACCCCAGACACACACACACACCCCTATACAACAGACACCCCAGACACACGCCCCTATACAACAGACACCCCAGACACACATGCACACACCCCTATGCAACAGACACCCCAGACACACATGCACACACCCCTATACAACAGACACCCCAGACACACACACACACCCTATACACAGACACCCGACTCACGCCACATGACACACCAGAGACATGCCATACAACAGACATGCCAGACACACACACATGCCCCCATACAACAGACACCCCAGGTACACACCCACACAACAGACACTCCAGACACATATGCACACACCTACCCTTATACAACAGACATACCAGACACATGCACACACCCACCCCTATACAACAGACACCCCAGACATACACACCCCTATATAACAGACATCCCAGACACACATGCTCCATGACACACCAGACACACATGCCACACAACAAACACACCACACAACAGGCACACACACACCACATACCACCGTATACACACACCACACAACAGACATACCACATACACAGACATCCACACACCAGACACACCACACACACACCTGCCACACAACAGACGCACCACACAACAGATACACCACACAACAGACACACTCACACACCACCCCATACACAGACCACACAACAGACACATCACATCCACAAACACACCACTCCATATACCACACAACAGACACACACCACACACATACATCACACACACCACACAACAGACACACACACACACCATCCCATACACACACCTCACACACCACCCCATATACACACACTACACAACAGACACACACCACACACCACCACAAATACACACCACACACCACCCCATACACACACACTACACAACAGATACACACCACACAGCACCCCATATGCACACCACACATACACACCATACAATAGACACACATCACACACACCCATATATACACACTACACAACAGACACACCACACACAGACACACACACACACCATACACCACCCAATACACACAGCACACAATAGACACACCACACAACATGACACACAGAACACATACAATAGATGCACGACACAACACAGATGTCCATACGCATATCATAAAGACACAACACACACATCACACACACACACGCCCTACATCATACGCCTGGAGAACCACAGATCCAAAGCCCCGTGTCCTAGTTATGCTTCTGACAAATTCCACTTGGTCTTGCCAGATGGAGAGTCGTTAATCCACACCATGTTCAGAGAGCAGAGGTAGCCTGGGGCCAGCGCCTGGGGAGCCTGCAGCTGTGCCCAGCCGGCCTGCCAGGCAGGGTCTGAGAAGACAGCCTCGCCAGGACTCTCAGTGCAGTGTCTGAGCTTGGAGGCCAGGGCTCCCGGGCCCCAGCGGGCTATTGTGGGACACCTCCCCAGGCCCTAGCCCCATGGAGCAGGTGCAGGGCTGCCCAGAGTAGTTGATGCCAGAGGGATTCAGTGCTCTGTCCTCCCGGGCTTGCACCCGAGGCGATGCTGGAGGCCCGGACCCTTGCCCAGTGCAGGAGCGGCAGGGCCTCCACCCTTCCCGTTTAGGGGCCTGCAGCTTTGCCACTGAAAGGGGTGAGCTGGAAAGAGACCGTGGGCTGTGGGTCACGCGGGAGGTGGGGAGCGGCCCCTCTGCTGTGGGAAGGCAGTTGCCACAGGCCTGGCTGACCTCATGGGTTATACAACCCAGGCCTGCCCCGAGGCTGCAGGCAGCTGCTCCCACTCTGTGGCCTGTGTGGGGATCAGCAGCTCTGGCTCCTAAACCACACGTGGCCCCCGACACCTCCTGACCCTTCGCAGAAGGCTGGGCAGCTTTCCCGGTATCCCCGCCTCCTGCCCTGAGCATGGCAGGGAAATGGAGTGATTAAAGCTTTTTGGGGATTATCAAGAAACGGCTAAATCACAGGTTCCCTCCCTGGGAACTCACGGCAAAGGGCAGATCAGCCTGTGGTCTGCTGAGGGTCAAGGCAGGGGAGAAGGAAGATGGTGTTCCAGCTTTATTTTTGTTTTATTATTTTTATTATTATTTTTGAGACAGAGTTTCTCTCTTGTCGCCCAGGCTGGAGTGCAATGGTGCGATCTCAGTTCACAGCAACCTCTGCCTACTGGGTTCCAGGGATTCTCCTGCCTCAGCCTCCTGAGTAGCTGGGATTACAGGTGTGTGCCATGCTGCCCAGCTAATTTTGTGTTTTTAGTAGAGATGGGGTTTCTTCGTGTTGGCCAGGCTGGTCTTGAACTCCCAACCTCAGGTGATCTGCCCACTTCGGCCTCCCAGTGTGCTGGGATGACAGGTGTGAGGCCCCAGCCCTCAGCCTCGAGCGTGACTCCTTCACTATCAGTGTCTTGGAAAGAGGCCTAGTTCTAGTGTCCAAAGTCCTGCAAAGGAAAATTGTAAAACTCGGAACTGCTCATACTTCCCTTTTACTTTTTTGAGACAAGGTCTTGCTCTGTTCCAGGCTGAGTGCAGTGGCGTCTTCAGATGTCCACCTTATCTTTTATAAAATGTGGTATTCCCTAAGCCTGGCTGCCTACTTGCCCCCCTCCCTACGTGCCAACCCCTCTTTAAAGAAACGTACAGGCCGGGCGCGGTGGCTCACGCCTGTAATCCCAGCACTTTGGGAGGCTGAGGTGGGTGGATCACGAGGTCAAAAGATTGAGACCAGCCTGGTCAACATGGTGAAACTCTGTCTCAACTAAAAATACAAAAATTAGCTGGGCGTGGTGGCTGGTGCCTGTAGTCCCAGCTACTCGGGAGGCTGAGGCAGGAGAATCGCTTGAACCCAGGAGGCGGAGGTTGCAGTGAGCCAAGACTGCACCACTGCACTCTGCACTCCAGCCTGGCAACAGAGAAAGACTCTGTCTCAAAAAAAAGTACAAACACAAAACCTGAAACTGCTTCAGAAAAGCAGCCACAGATGTGTC
Organism: Callithrix jacchus; assembly: GCF_049354715.1. Taxonomy (NCBI): domain Eukaryota; kingdom Metazoa; phylum Chordata; class Mammalia; order Primates; family Cebidae; genus Callithrix; species Callithrix jacchus. The sequence goes on from NC_133518.1 coordinate 80,862,224, forward strand.
TGAAGCCCGTGTTTTTTGCAGAAGCTCCCTAGTGTGGCTTCATACCCCTTGGACGTGAGGATTCACCTCAGCCACTCATTCTGGTTGTCAGTCCTACATTGAGACATGGCTGGGTGACCCTGGGCTCGCCTCTAGGAATGTGCTTCCTTCTCTGAGAAGGTGCCTGGTGGGCCTCTGAGGGGCCTGGGAGGGGCTTTCTGCACCTGGTGGCTCTTCTCTTGCCCCTGCTCCCCGCCGTGGGGACTCGCCTCCAGTTCCCTCTGCAGGTCCTGGAAACACTCCCTTGCAGAGGCCTCTCCCACATCTCATCAAGCATGTTAAAACGCACCTGCGGCCCACAGCAAGCGTTTTTTGCTGTAAACTTTTTGTTTGAGACACAGTCTCGCTCCATTGCCCAAGCTGGAGTGCATTGGCATGATCTTGACTCACGGCAGCCTCTGCCACCTGAATCCAAGCAATTCTTTTGCCTCAGCCTCCCAAGTAGCTGGGACTACAGGCGAGCACCACCACGTCCAGCTAACTTTTGTATTTTTAGTAGAGAAGGGGTTTTGCCGTGTTGGCCAGGCTGCTCTCAAACTCCTGACCTCAGGTGATCCACTCTCCTTGGCCTCCCAAAGTGCTGAGACTACACACGTGAGCCACTGCACCCAGGTGATTTTTCTTTTTTTAAAGTATGTTTTTATTTGGAAACAGGGTCCCGCATGGTTACACAGACTGGAATGCAGTCTGTGATGTGGTGTGATCATGGCTGACTGTAACCTCAATCTCCCGGGCTCGAGTGATCCTCCTGCTTCAGCCTCCCAAGTGGCTGGGCCTGCAGGTGCATGCCACCACACCTGCCTGACTTTTTAATTTTGTTTTTTTGTAGAGATGGAGTCTTTGCTATGTTGCCCAGGCTGGTCTCAAACTCCTGGCCTCAAGTGATCTTCCCTCCTTGGCCTCCCAAAGTGTTGGGATTACAGGCCTGGGCCACTGTCCCCAGAGAAAGACTCTGTCCCCAGCCTGGTTATGATTTTTTTTTGAGACAGTCTCACTCTATAGCCCAGGCTGGAGTGCAATGGTGCGATCTCGGCTCACTGAAAGCTCCACCTCCCAGGTTCAAGCCATTCTCCTGCCTCAGCCTCCTGAGTAGCTGGGATTACAGGCACCCACCACTATGCCTGGCTAATTTTTGTATTTTTAGTAGAGATGGGGTTTTGCCATGTTACCCAGGCTGGCCTCACACTCCTGACCTCAAGTGATCCGCCTGCCTCAGCCCCCCTAAGTACTGGGATCACAGGCGTGGCCACGCTTCTGGCCCTAGCTGTGATTTCTTAGTGATCATGATGTATATTGGAAATTCTTAGAAAGTGAGAAACGCCACAAAATGTTTCTAAGTGTAGTGTCATTTTCCTGCATACTGAATGAGTTCACTCACAAGCAGTTAGAAAACCATTAGCAACTTAAGATTGCCCATGTTGGCAGAATTTACACCGTGGAAAGAGCAAACACTGCAAACCAGATAGGTGTACAAATCAGTGTGAGTGCACAAATCAGATAACTGCACAAATCAGTGTAAGTGCAAAATCAGTGTAACTGCACAAATCAGATAAGTGCACAAATCAGATAAGTGCACAAATCAGGGTGGTAATTCAGAGCAGCAGCCCTGCCCCTACTGATTTACTCCTAATCACTGAGAAATTATTTTTCTTTGAATCCCCAGGCGACTCAAACCTGTGGTCACCAATCTGGAAGAAGTTCAGGCTCCTGAGTCCACTGAGATGGCGTCAACAGGGACTGTAGCTCAAGAGGAACCAGGACTCAATTCCATCTAGAAGGAAAGAGGCAGCCCTGAGGGAGGTGCTCCCTGCCTCCCGCTCTGGGCTTGCTCTCGGCGAGTGGTAGTTTAGAGCAAGGGTTTCATCTTCGTAAGTCTTTGTATTTGCACTGCCGTTTCTTTACTGCTGCCACTTTATTCAGTAACCTTTAGCCTATTAATTGTGTTTATTTTATTTTCCTTTTTATCTTTCAGTGTTATTAGGCCCTGCCGGCAAACTGAGTTGAGGAGGGTGTGCCCAGCAGGGAGGAATGAAGGGCCACAGTGATTCAGCGATTCAGCGTCTGGGACTCAGCTGAGCCTTTCCTGCCCCTGAGGCAGGCGGCTGAGGAAGTCCTTGATCTTGAACCCAGCCCCTTAAGGTCTGCAGGTGGCCCCACCTTCAAAGTAAGAACTCCCCATGATTCCCCTGGGGCCTCTTCAGCCAGAGGAAGCCGATGAGCCTAAGAGGCTTCCTGAAAGGCGCTCAGGGACTCCTCAACAAAGCCTCCAGCTCCGAGAGGGAGTGTGAAATGGAGCAGGAGCTGCCAACAGGGGCAGTCGCGCATGGCACATTCAGCGGTGGGATACAGTGAACTGAAGGACAAATCAGACGTGTGTTTCAACTGAGCGAACGCTCAAAACAAGCTGCGGAGTGAAAAAATGCAGGTTCCCAAACCATGTGTAGCCCAGGCTGCCATTTATGAGAAATCACTCACACTGGACCAGTGCTTTGGGAGGCTGAGGCAGGAGGATTGATTGAGGCCAGGAATTCAAGACCAGCCTGGGCAACAAAGTGAGACCCTGTCTCTCGCTCCTGTAGTCCCAGCTACTCAGGTGGTCGAGCAGGAGGATCACCTGGGCCCAGGAGTTTGAGGCTGCAGTGAGCTATGATGGCCCCACTGCACTCCAGCCTGGGCCAGTGAGTGAGACCCTGTCTCTTAAAAACAAACAAATAAAAAAAGAGCAGTCCAGGAGCAGTGGCTCACGCCTGCAATCCCAGCGCTTTGGGAGACCGAGGTGGGTGGATCACCTGAGGTCAGGAGTTCAAGACCAGCCTGGCCACCATGGTGAAACCCTGTCTCTACTAAAAATACAAAAATTAGCTGTGTGTGTTGGCGGGCACCTATAATCTCAGCTGCTCAGGAGGCTGAGGGAGGAGAATTGCTTGAACCCGGGAGGCAGAGGTTGCCGTGAGCCGAGATTGTACCACTGCACTCCAGCCTGGGTGACAGAGTGAAACTGTCTCAAAATAAATAAGTAAATAAATAAAGCAAACCAAAAAAAGTACAACATTTATATACATTTTTGTATACATTTACATATAAATACGGAAATGGAAGTGTCTATATTTTATACACACTTTTAGAAACTGATTTCCTTATGAAATTCGACAGTTTTTAAAATCTAAATGTTTTGGCCAGGTATGGTGGCTCATGCCTGTAATCCCAGCACTTTAGGAGGTCAAGGAGAGTGGATTGCTTGAGGTCAGGAGTTTGAGACCACCTGCGCGACATGGCAAAACCCTGTCTCTACAAAAGATACAAAAATTACCTGGGTGTGGTGGTGTGTGCCTGTAGTCCCAGCAGCCTGTGGAGGCTGAGGTGGGAGGGTCGCCTGCACCTGGGAGGTGGAGGCTGCAGTGAGCGATGTTTGCACCTTTGCACTCCAGCCCTGGTGACGAAGTGGGACTCTGTCTCAAAAAAGATTTTTTTTTTTTTTTAACTAGATTGTTTTGTGTAAGCGCAAAAATCACAGGGCTTGAAGTGGGAAGTGGGAAGGTTGGGATGGATGTCTGGCTCTCCCCCTTGCTATGTACAGCCACAGGGCCATTCTTTAGGCTCCCACAGTCCAGCTGGCTCCTGGGTAAGGGGGGCATATTAAAAAGAGTGACTGGAGGCCAGGCAGGGAGGCTCACACCTGTGATCCCAGCACTTTGGGAGGCCAAGGTGGGTGGATCACCTCACGTCAGGAGTTCGAGACCAGCCTGGCCAACATGGTGAAACCCCGTCTCTACTAAAAAGACAGAAATTAGCCAGGCATGGTGGTGGTGCACGCCTGTAATCCCAGCACTTTGGGAGGCCGAGGTGGGTGGATCATGAGGTCAGGAGGTTGAGACCAGCCCAGCCATCACAGTGAAACTCCATCTTAAAAAAAAATATATATATATTATTTATATACTATATATTATATATATAATATATTATGTATATACTATATATTATATATATTATTTTATTATATAAAATATATATAAAATATAAAAAAATATAATATATATAGATAGATGCACAATATGAAAACGTAATTTAGGAGTCTTTTTTTTTTTTTTTGAGACAGAGTTTGCTCTGTTGCCCAGGCTGGAGTGCAATGGTGCGATCTCGGCTCATTGCAACTTCCACCTCCCGGGTTCAAGTGAGTCTCCTGTCTCAGCCTCCCAAGTAGCTGGGATTACAGGCTTGCATCATCATGCCCAGTTAATTTTTTTGTAGTTTTAGTAGACATGGGGTTTCACCGTGTTGGTCAGGCTGGTCTCAAACTCCTGACCTCATGATCCACCTGCCTCGGCCTCCCAAAGTGCTGGGATTACAGGCGTTAGCCACTGCACCCAGCCACAATTTAGAGTTTTTATAAAGACTGGCTCCAAATAAAATTCAAGGTCTCAGTGGGCACGGTGGCTCACCCCCGTAATCCCAGAACTTTGGGAGGCTGAGGCAGGTGGTTCATGAAGTCAGGAGATTGAGACCATCCCGGCTAACACGGTGATACCCCATCTCTACTAAAACTAAAAAAAACATTGCCAGATGTGGTGGTGCACGCCTGTAATCCTCCTGCTACTCAGGAGGCTGAGGCATGCGAATAGCTTGAACCCGGGAGGCAGAGGTTGCAGTAAGCCAAGATCACACCACTGCACTCCAGCCTGGGCGACAGAGCAACACTGTCTCAAAAATAAATAAATAAATAAAATTTAAAAAAAAATTCAAGGTCTGTCCCCAGGGACATAGAAAAGAGAGTGGTCACAAAAGAGGCACCCCGTGCTTCCTGGAGGAGCCGTGGCCAGGGAACATCCCCTTCTAGCGGTTGGAGAAGGGAAGGAAAGAGGCAGACCTCTGGAGCAGGTTTCTCCTTCCCCGGGCTCTGTGCTGTGTGGACTGAGTGCTCACACACCCCGGGAGGCTGTTAGGGCTCTCGCGTTACAGATGCCGAAACCCAGGTGCTGCAATGCGAGAAAATTCTCTGAGTTACGTGCTGTGTGAGACGTTCCAGGACTTAATGACTTAAACATGTTTGGAAATTCAAGACCAGAGATTAAGAATATAGACATTGTGTCATCAAACCTGGTTTTTAATCACAGCGCCTCCGCCTATTAGCTCAAGGACTTTACACATATTCTTCCATGTCTCTAAGCCTCGGTTTTTATATTTTTAAACTAGTGCTGATTATAAGCCACCTCGGATTGAATAAAATGAAATAAGTAAAAAAAAAGGAAATTTGATTCAGGGGGCAGTTGAAAATCTGGGTTCAGGCCAGGTGCGGTGGCTCATGCCTATAATCTTAGCGGTTTGGGAGGTTGAGGCAGGCAAATCACCTGAGGTCAGGAGTTCGAGACCAGCCTGGCCAACATAGCGAAGTCCTGTCTCTACAAAAAACAGAAAAATCAGCCGGGCGTGGGGGCAAACGCCTGTAATCCCAGCTACTCTGGAGGCTGAGGCATGAGAATTGCTTGAACCCAGGACGTGGAGGTTACAGTGAGCCGAGACTGCGGCAGTGCCCTCCCGCCGGGACAACAGAGTGAGACTCCAAGTCATAATACTAAAGAGGTGGTTGCAGGAATCCTGTCATGTGGGGCAGGACTCGCTGGCAGCTCAGCAGACTCGGACGGACAGGCCAGCTGTGCAGGCTCACATCATGCTCTTTTGCTCCAGAGCGAATGCAGGAATGAAGCAGGACACCTGAGAGGACCCACAGACCCTGTGAAGGAAGCAGACTGCTCTGGCAGAACTCGGGAGACACCCCAAAGACTGCACTGGTATCCACGGTTAAGAGACCCACAGACAGTTCACATCCCAGGACTCTGTGCAGGCAACCCCAGTACCAGCAGCCTGGAGCTGGGTAGACCTGCTGGGTGCCTAGATCCAGAAGGCAGATAACAATCACTAGAGCTCTGCTCTCAGGAAGCCACGTCCGTAGGAAAGGGGAGAGCACTACATCAAGGGAACAGCCGTGGGACAAAAGAATCTGAACAACAGCCTTCGGCCCCAGACCTTCCCGCTGACACAGCCGACCCAAATGAGAAGGAACCAGAAAACCAACTCTGGTAATATGAAAAAGAAGCCTCCTTAACACCCCCAAAAATCACACTGGCTCCCCAAACCAAGAAAAAACCCCTAATTTACCTGAAAAAGAATTCAGCAGGTTAGTTATTAAGCTAATCAGGGAGGCACCAGAGAAAGGCAAAGCTCAGTGTTAAGAAATCCAAAAATGATACAAGAAGCAAAGGGAGAAATATTCAGGGAATGGCATAAATAAAAACCAATCAAAACTTCAGAAAATATGGGACACACAGAAATGCAAAATGCTCGGGAAAGTCTCAGTAATGGAATCGAACAAGTGGAAGGAAGCAATTCAGAGCTCGACATGGCACGTGCCTGTAACCCAGCTGCTCTTGGGGCTGAGGCAGGAGAATGGCTTCAACCTGGGAGGTGCAGGTTGCAGTGAGCTGAGACCTGTCGTTGCACTCCAGCCTGGGCAACGAGAGCAAAACTCCATCTCAAAAAAAAAAAGAGGCTCGGCACAATGGCTCACTCTTGTAATCCCAGCACTTTGGGAGGCCGAGACAGGCAGATTACTTGAGGTCAGGAGTTCGAGAACAGTCTGGCCCATATGGTGAAACCCCGTCTCTACTAAAAATGCAAAAAAATTAGCCGGGTGTGGTGGTGTGCACCTGTAATCCCAGCTACTCCAGAGGCTGAGGCAGGAGAATTGCTTGAACCCAGTGTTAAAAACTCACGCTTTGAATGAAGAGACTCCCAAACAGGCTTTGCGTGAGCAGCATGGCTGTTCATTCACCTGGGTGCAGGTGGGCTGAGGCCGAAAAGGGCGTTAGCAAAGGATGGTGGGATAGGAGTTGGTTTTATAGGTTGGGGCAAATCTTTTGGGGAGGAGGCAGGGGCGTTACAGAGCCAGATCAGTTACAGAGGTCGGGTAGGGACGAGGAGTATGCATTACTGTAAGTTCAGTTACAGTGGCGGCTGGGGTAAGGTCTCAGGTAGTTAAGACGGCAGGTGGGGTGAGGGGAAGCTTATGTCTGGGGGAAGCTCTGCTGAGCCATCAGGGATAGTGGCGAATGCAGGCGGGGTTGGGGATGTGGAGGTGGTCAGCTGAGGCAGGCAGGACTTCAGACTTTCTGGGTCCGGCTTTGCACATGGAGGCCTGACACCGAGGAGGTGGAAGTGGCAGTGAGCTGAGATCAGGCCACTGCACTCCAGCCTGGGTGACAGAGCAAGACTCCGTCTCAAAAAAAAAAAAAAAAAAAAGACAAAAAGGGACATCACATCATGATAAAAGACCTTATCCAACAGGAAAACATCACATTCCTAAACATATATGCACCTAACACCGGAGCACATTTATAAAACAATTACTAATAGACCTAAGAAACGAGATGCTAGTGAGGGAACTCCAGTACTCCCCTGAAGAAGGGAGGATGTGGGAAGGTGGGACACCTTTAAATGCTGGCCTGCTTTCGCATAGCAGAAGGAATGGGCCCATTGTGGGTGTCCCAGGAGAGTAGTCCCTAACCACCGCTCCTGCGCTGACTGACGATGGCTAGCACACCCTCGGTCTTTTTTTTTTTTTTGAGAGAGTCTTGCTCTGTTGCCCAAGCTGGGGTCCCGCGATGTGCTCTTGGCTCACTGCAACCTTCCTCTCCTGGGTTCAAGTGAGCACGTCTGGCTAATTTTTGTATTTTTAGTAGAGATGGGGTTTCACCACGTTGGCCAGGCTGGTTTTGAACTCCTGACCTTAAGTGATTCGCCCACCTTGGCCCCACAAAGTGCTGGGATTACAGGTGTGAAGCATTACACCTGGCCTGGTCTCAGTCCCCGGGCGCAGGGGACACCTGTTGGTTTTGCAGCATCTTCTCTCTCTCTGATAAAAGCACCCATATTTTTCTTTGTGAGACCACTCTGCCTCCGCTTTGTCTGTGGTTCCCCAGGTCAGCATAGGACTGGGGTTCAGCCAGAGTCTCCTGTTCCTTTGGTCACAGCAGTCTGTTCAAAGGTGGACACGTGACTCAAGCCAGATCAATGAGTGTCTGTATTACTCTGTTCTCACACTGCTACGGAAAGATACCTGAGACTGGCTGGGCGTCTGGGCTCACGCCTGTAATCCCAGCATTTTGGGAGGCCAAAGCTGGTGGATCACCTGAGGTCAGGAGTTCAAGACCAGCATGGACAAAATGGTGAGACCCTGTCTCTACTAAAAATAGAAAACTTAGCTGGGCATGGTGACATGTGCCTGTGGTCCCAGCTACTTGGGAGGCTGAGGCAGGAGAACTGCTTGAACCCAGGAGGCAGAGGTTGCAGTGAGCTGAGATCGTGCCACTGCGTGGCAGCATGAGCAACAGAAAGACTCTGTCCAAAAAAAACCAAAAAACAAAAAACCCTGAGATTGTGTAATTTATCAAGAAAAGAAGAAAGAAGTTTAATTGGCTCACAGTTCTGCAGGCTGCACATGAAGCATGACGCGGGCATCTGCCTGGCTTCTGGGGAGGCCTCAGAAAGCTTCCAGTCAGGGCAGAAGGTGAGGAAGGAGCAGGCACCTCACACGAGGAGCAGGAGGGGAGAGAGGGAGGGGGCAGTGCCACAACTTCAAATCGCCAGACCTCTTGAGAACTCACCAGAACAGCAAACCACTCACGAGAACTCCACCCCATGATGCAGTCACTTCGCAGCAGGCCCCACCTCCAACACCGGGATTACAACTCGGCGCTAGATTTGGGCGGGGACACATTCAAACCATGTCAGCGTCTGTCTGAGGCGTTTGGTTGCAAATTCCAGGTAGAGACACTCTCTTCCCCTTAGGAGGGTGAAGCCAGCAGCATAGAATCCTGGAGCTGCTGGAGGCCGGCATGCTAAGGTCTGAGAGGAGCCTGTTTGAGAAGGAAGTCAACACAGGGAATAGAGCCAAGAATGGAGACAGCAAGACCTCTGTTGGGGCCGGGAGCGGTGGCTCGTGCCGGTAAGGTGAGCAGATAACCTGAGGTCAGGAGTTCAAGACCATCCCAGCCAACATGGTGAAAACCCGTCTCCACTGAAAATACAAAAATTAGCTGGGCATGGTGCTGGGCACCTGTAGTCCTAGCTACTTAGGAGGCTGATGCTGAAGAATCGCTTGAACTTGGGAGGCGGAGGTTGCAGCGAGCTGAGATTGCGCCGATGCACTCCAGCCTGGCAACACAGTGAGACTCCATCTCAAAAAAAAAAAAAAAAAAAAAAAGATCTCTCTTGGAACCATGCGAACCCCTCACTCTAGCCATGCCTGAATTTGGTCTGTGACCCTCTTGGACATGACCCGGTATGATCCCACCTATGCTTTCCCCATCTGAGAAGGCTTTGTTGTTTGCAATCACGGGTCCTGGCCAGTCGCACCCACCTGCAAGAATAGCCAGCTGTTGATGAAAACGTCAGTCCGTAGGAATTCTAATGGTTGACATTCACTGGGCACCTTCCACGTGGACTCACTGTGCCCGATTTCGTATTTGTAATAGAGTTACACTTGAACATGTTTTATGAGTTTCCGTGGTGTGAAAACCCCTGTCGTTTACAACTCAGGCTCCTTTTTCTACTCCTCAGGGCTGGAACTTAGAAACCAGTTCCCCAAAATATGGTGCTTTGACATATGGAACTGAAGAAGCCTCGAGCTCTCTCTGATCTTCCCCAAAGAAGTCGTAGTTCTTTTATCTGGTTAAGATCCAGACCCACAGGAATAATTGTTTTTAAAACCAGGAATGTAACCAAACCTGAACAGAACTTGCCACAAAATAACGTGTCAGCCGATCTCTGTTCCCAGATGTCTTTCTTTTCCCTAGTAACCCTTTATTCCCCTCTTCCCTACTTCCCGTAAACTGTGTTGTCAGGACGGTATGTGAGCTTCTGAAGCCCACCAGGGCCTGGACACTCTGGTTCTCCCCATGCACATGTAAATTAATCTGTATGCCTTTTTTCTATTAATTAATGGGCGTTATGGCAGTGGTTTTTCAGGGAACCTCTGTGGGGTCTTGGCCCCTACAGAGGCAGCCACTTTCAACTTTTTCAGATTGATTTTTTTCAGACAGGGTCTCACTCTCTCGCCTAGGCTGGAGTGCAGTGCTGTGATCTTAGCTCACTGCATCTGGACCTCCAGGGCTCAGGGGATCCTCCTGCCTCAGTCTTCTGAGTAGCTGGGACCTCAGGGACGTACCACCACACCTGGCTAATTTTTTACATTATTTGTTTGGCTGGGAGTGGTGGCTCATGCCTGTAATCCCAGCATTTTGGGAGGCTGAGGCAGGCGAATCACCTGAGGTTAGGAGTTCAACAGGGTGAAACCCGTCTCAAAAAAAAAATTATTTGTAGAGACGGGGGTCTTCCTATGTTGCCCAGGGTAGTCTTGAACTCATGGACTTATATGATATGCCCACTTTGGCCTCTCAAAGTGCTGGGATTACAGGTTTGAGCCACTGTGCCTGACCTTTTCACTGTGAACGGTTAGGATGCAGCTCATTTTTGCTCTCCGTCCCTACCACACTGCACACTTTACATCCTCCTCCTCCTCCTGATGTAGTCTTGTGGAGAATTTGTTTAGATCCACATTCACTGCTTGTGTTTTTGACTTTATAAACTCTCTGCAGAGTGGGTGTGGTGTATACGCTATGCAATTTTCTGCACAGCGGGTGTAGTATACACTATACACTCTGCACGGCAGGTGTAGCATACACTCTATACACTCTGCAAAGCGGGTGTAGTATACACTCTATACATTCTCTGCACGGCGGGTGTAGTATACACTATACACTCTGCACAGCGGGTGTAGTATACACTATACACTCTGCATGGCGGGTGTAGCATACACTCTATACACTCTGCACAGCGGGTGTAGTATACACTCTATACACTCTGCACGGCGGGTGTAGTGTACACTCTATACATTCTCTGCACGGCGGGTGTAGTATACACTATACACTCTGCACAGCGGGTGTAGTATACACTATACACTCTGCATGGCGGGTGTAGCATACACTCTATACACTCTGCACAGCGGGTGTAGTATACACTCTGTACACTGCACGGCGGGTGTAGTGTACACTCTGTACACTCTGCACGGTGGGTGTAGTATACACTCTATACATTCTCTGCACGGCGGGTGTAGTGTACACTGTATACACTCTGCACAGCGGGTGTAGTGTACACTCTGTACATTCTCTGCATGGCGGGTGTAGTATACACTCTATACACTCTGCACGGCGGGTGTAGCATACACTCTATACACTCTGCACAGCGGGTGTAGCATACACTCTATACACTCTGCACGGCGGGTGTAGTGTACACTCTACACATTCTCTGCACGGCGGGTGTAGTGTACACTCTATACACTCTGCACAGCGGGTGTAGCATACACTCTATACACTCTGCACAGCGGGTGTAGTATACACTCTATACATTCTCTGCACGGCGGGTGTAGTATACACTATACACTCTGCACAGCGGGTGTAGTATACACTCTATACATTCTCTGCACGGCGGGTGTAGCATACACTCTATACATTCTCTGCACGGCAGGTGTAGCATACACTCTATACACTCTGCACAGCGGGTGTAGTATACACTCTGTACACTCTGCACAGCGGGTGTAGTATACACTCTGTACACTCTGCACAGCGGGTGTAGTGTACACTCTATACACTCTGCACGGCGGGTGTAGTGTACACTCTATACATTCTCTGCACGGCGGGTGTAGTGTACACTCTATACATTCTCTGCACGGCGGGTGTAGTATACACTCTATACATTCTCTGCACGGCGGGTGTAGCATACACTCTATACATTCTCTGCACGGCAGGTGTAGCATACACTCTATACACTCTGCACAGCGGGTGTAGTATACACTCTGTACACTCTGCACAGCGGGTGTAGTGTACACTCTATACACTCTGCACGGCGGGTGTAGTGTACACTCTATACATTCTCTGCACGGCGGGTGTAGTGTACACTCTGTACATTCTCTGCATGGCGGGTGTAGTGTACACTCTGTACACTCTGCACGGCGGGTGTAGTGTACACTCTATACATTCTCTGCACGGCAGGTGTAGCATACACTCTATACATTCTCTGCACGGCGGGTGTAGTATACACTCTATACATTCTCTGCACGGCGGGTGTAGTGTACACTCTATACATTCTCTGCACGGCGGGTGTAGTGTACACTCTATACATTCTCTGCACGGCGGGTGTAGTGTACACTCTATACATTCTCTGCACGGCGGGTGTAGTATACACTCTATACATTCTCTGCACGGCGGGTGTAGCATACACTCTATACATTCTCTGCACGGCAGGTGTAGCATACACTCTATACACTCTGCACAGCGGGTGTAGTATACACTCTGTACACTCTGCACAGCGGGTGTAGTGTACACTCTATACACTCTGCACGGCGGGTGTAGTGTACACTCTATACATTCTCTGCACGGCGGGTGTAGTGTACACTCTGTACATTCTCTGCATGGCGGGTGTAGTGTACACTCTGTACACTCTGCACGGCGGGTGTAGTGTACACTCTATACATTCTCTGCACGGCAGGTGTAGCATACACTCTATACACTCTGCACAGCGGGTGTAGTATACACTCTGTACACTCTGCACAGCGGGTGTAGTGTACACTCTGTACACTCTGCACGGTGGGTGTAGTATACACTCTATACATTCTCTGCACGGTGGGTGTAGTGTACACTCTATACATTCTCTGCACGGCGGGTGTAGTGTACACTCTATACATTCTCTGCACGGCGGGTGTAGTGTACACTCTACACATTCTCTGCACGGCGGGTGTAGTGTACACTCTATACATTCTCTGCACGGCGGGTGTAGTGTACACTCTACACATTCTCTGCACGGCGGGTGTAGTGTACACTCTATACATTCTCTGCACGGCGGGTGTAGTGTACACTCTATACATTCTCTGCACGGCGGGTGTAGTGTACACTCTATACATTCTCTGCACGGCGGGTGTAGCGTACACTCTATACATTCTCTGCACGGCGGGTGTAGCGTACACTCTGTACACTCTGCACGGCGGGTGTAGTGTACACTCTATACATTCTCTGCACGGCGGGTGTAGTGTACACTCTGTACACTCTGCACGGCGGGTGTAGTGTACACTCTACACATTCTCTGCACGGCGGGTGTAGTATACACTCTATACACTCTGCACGGCGGGTGTAGTGTACACTCTATACATTCTCTGCACGGCGGGTGTAGTGTACACTCTGTACACTCTGCACGGCGGGTGTAGTGTACACTCTACACATTCTCTGCACGGCGGGTGTAGTGTACACTCTACACATTCTCTGCACGGCGGGTGTAGTGTACACTCTACACATTCTCTGCACGGCGGGTGTAGTATACACTCTACACATTCTCTGCACGGCGGGTGTGGTGTACACTGTGATGACTCTCCTCCATGACATTTTGTATATCCTACGGTTAATAATTGTCCTTCTCTAGGTTGGAATGATAAGTAAAAAGATTTGTGTTTTTATTTTTCATTTGCCTGGTACATGTATTTGTGACTACTTCAACCCAGACTCTCCCCTTAGTGGAGATATTCAGAGCATTCGGTTCCATCTCAGAGCCTCCTACTTTGCTCCAGGCCTGGGCCACAGCTCTTGTCTTGGGATTTCCCTTCGCCATTATCTAGAGAGTTCTTTGCTCTTCACTGCGTCCTGCTCTCAGTGCCTTCTTGTTCTAGCCCCTCATTTTGGCAGAGCACATCCTTCAGCAGTCCTGGAAAAAAAGAAGGCTGCTCGCGAGGTCCATTTTTGGGCACTTCTCTGAAAGTGTTTCTCACACACACTTGCCGTAGGTGGGATATCATTTTCCCTTAGAAATTTAGAGATCGAGTGTAATTTAGGCATTGGAGGAGCTGTGGTTGTAACACTCTACAAGACGGGTTTTCCTGAAGCTGCCCGGTCTTTTAGAACTTATCAGATTGAAGCTGCTCCTACAGATGGATTTAAGGCAAATCTTGTCTTTAAGGAGATTGAGAGGAAACTTGAAGAGATAGGAAGGCTGATGGCACAATCAGTGGCTGACTCAGACTTACGGGCTTTAATGACTGGTAGAGTGAATGAATCCTCAGTCCGCCTTCTTTCCAGGCAAATTGAAAGTTACTGGCAACGCGGATCTGGCCATGAAGTTACGAAACCTTCAGCCTCAGCCAGGCAGAGCTAAGCCGTGAACTCCCTTCGGCTACTTTTGAAAATCAAGATGAGATATACAGATATAGACACGTATATTTCATTGTCAGAGTTTAGACTAAGACTACACACTGGCTGATCGTGTGGAATAGATTTGTTTTTAAGTGGGTGTGACCAACCCTATTTTCCCTGGGTTCTGGGTGAATAGAGCTTTGCTGCTCTACTGCTTTCCTGAGCTGCATGCAACGGTGCGTTACAAAGTTAATACGGTAATTCCGGTCTGGGTAAAATTGAGTTTCAGAATAAAATTAGGAACAGTAAAATCCAAAAGCCCATGTAAAGAAGAAAGCTTTGTTTTGCTTACAAAGTATATTTAGGGATGATTCTGCTGAAGATTCAATTTAACAGTTTTCCTTGGGAGAGCTAAGAAACACAAAACCGACGCTGGCCGGTAATTAGTGTTGTGCACTTAATGCCCTGAATCAATTTCTCATTAATAGTTCTTAAAATCAGTGAGATTAAAACAATCTAAAAATTGTGTATTTCATGCCATCAGAAACAGTAATTTCTTCCCAAATCAAAATAAAAGTAATATGATCAGAGCTTGAACACAGGCTTAGTTTTAAAATAAAAATATTTTTAAATGGGTTTCCTTCTGGAAAAACAGTGTCTTAGTCATAAAACACTATCATTAAGAATGATTGAATAATAAAGTTTGCTTTGAGATGCACAGTTTTTAAATTATAATCTCATATACAAATGTATAAGGTTCTTAGCCCTTTGTTGTAATTTGCATTTTTCATGTAAGTGTAATTATCACCGTTTATCTTTTTTCCTAGTTTTTCTAATACTGATGTTATTTCTTACACTTCGGTGAGGTATGGGATAAAATAATGCTTTTGGAAGAATGTTTAATAGAAAATTAAAATAGCTTTCTCTGGTTTAAAAAAAAAAAAGAAATTTAGAGATCCTGGCTGGGTGCAGTGGTTCACGCCTGTAATCCCAGCAGGGTGGGAGGCTGAGGCGGGTGGATCACGAGGTCAGGAGTTCAAGACCAGCCTGGACAACATGGTGAAACCCTGTCTCTACCAACCCCAGTGAGTTAAATAAGCATAAAAATTAGATGGGCATGGTGGCGGGCACCGTCATCCAGCTACTTGGGAGACTGAGGCAGGAGAGTCGCTTGGAAGCAGAAGGTGGATGTTGCAGTGAGCTGAGATCGCACCACTGCACTGCAGCCTGGGCAACAGGAGAAAAACTCCATCTCAAAAAAAAAAAAAAGAAAAGAAATGTAGAGATCCCATTCCACTGCCTTCCGGCATTCGGAGTTGCTGTCGAGAAGGCTGATGCCATTCTGATTCTTTTTATTGTTGTTTTGAGACAGGACCATCCTCCGTGGCCCAGGTTGGAGTGCGGTGGCACAATAAGGGTTCACTGCAACCTCGACCTCCCTGGCTCAAGGGATCCTCCCACCTCAGCACCCCCACCCCACCCCAACCCCAGCAGCTGGGACTACAGGCGTGCACCGCCATGCCCAGCTAGTATGTACGTTTTAATTTTAGTGGAGACACAGCTTGCTATGTTGCCCCGGCTGGTCTCAAACTCCTGGGCTCAAGGACCCTCCCGCCTCAACCTCCCAAGTGTGAGCCACCATGCTCAGCCCTGTTCTGGTTCTTGATCGTTTGTGTGAACCAGTTTTTTTGTTTTGTTTTGCTTTCTAAAGCTTGTCGGATCTTCTCACTGTCCCGTGAGTTATCCCAGCAGATCTAGAGATGAACAAATCACAGTCTGGAGAAGACAGTCGTGCTGGTTATCTCCTATTGTGTAATAACTTACTCCAAAGTCAGAGGCTGAACACAATGAATATTTGTTGTCTCACAGCTTCTGTGAATCAGGAATCGAGGTGCAGCTTAGCTGGGTGCCTCCCACTCAGTGTGTCACAACAAGATGATCAAGTGATCTCCGGGGCTGCGGTCATCTCAGAGGTGTGGCTGGAGGAGGACCTGCTCTGAAGGTCACTCACATGGCAGCTGACCAGCTCCAAGTACCTGCTGACTGGCTAAAGGCGTCCTTGCCACATGGGCCTATCCTTGGGATACAGGAGAATGATAGTTGGCTTTCTCCTGCTATATTTGAAACCACCTTTGCAAAAGTTATAACAGTAAAAAAAGTATGACAGTGAAAGAAATCTCACCTAATCAACCCCATCTTACCTTCAACCTCCAAACTGCCTTTGGTCGTTCAAAGGTGTAGGCCAAGCTAACTTTGGGAGGGATTTAGCTTATAGTTTGAATGATAACAGGCCCTTCCAAACCTAAATTTCCTTTGTAAAACTAAAGAAAGGCCACCAGGTGAGGAGGGTGAAAGGGGCACGAATTCCGCTAAGATGTGGGTGTCATGAAATGATTACCAGCCACTATTCCAGAAGTCACAAGGTTTGCCACTTCCCCAGTTCCTCCTGAAAATAACAGCACTATTGTAAAAGCTGAGATTGGCCTTTCGAAATCTCTTTTCAGGGTTTCACATTACTGATGACCAGAAGGTCCCATCCCAACCAGCAGCTCCTCTATGGACACCACCCAGAGGCGGACTCAGGGCACAAGGGCCAGTTTCCACACCCCATGATTGCATCCCCAACCAATCAACGGCACACACTCCTAGCCCCCTGCCTGCCAAACTCTCTTTAGAAGACCCTGGCCTCTGAATTTTGGGGCAGGCTAATTTGAGTAATAATAAAACTCTGGTATCTCGTTTTGCCAGCTCTATGTGTATTAAACTCTCTATTGCAATTCCCCTGTCTTGATAAACCACTGTGCACGCCTGGAGTCCTGGCTACTCTGGGGGCTAAGGCGGGACAGTTTGAGCCCAGGAGTTTGAGGCTGCAGTGAGCTATGATTGTGCCACTGTACTCCAGCCTGGGCAACAGAGTGAGCCTCTGTCTTTGAAAAATAAATTTAAAAATGAGTCAATTAGCCCAGCCCACATTCAAGGAAAGGGTATTACACAGAAAGTACCAAGGGGCAGGGATCACCGAGCGTCACGGTAGAGGCTGCTCCCACAACAGGCAAACGAAGCATGACAGCGTGTGTGGCGGTACGCGCCGAGGGGGCCAGACGCGGTGGCTCACGCCTGCAATTGCAACACTTTGGGAGGTCGAGGCAAAAGGATCAGTTGACACTAGGAGTTTGAGACCAGCCTGGGTAACATAGTGAGACCCTGTCTCACCCCCAAAAATTTTTTTAATGAAAAGTAAGTGTTGAGAGAGGAAATCACGGGCTGTTGCAGGCACATGGGAAAAGTAATACCAGCCTCTGCCTGAGGAGACCAAGAGGGCTTCCCAGAGGAAGAAGCTCTGGGTTGAGACTTGAAAGATGAGAAGATATCCCAGTGGACCAGAGGGTATCAGAGCATCCCAGGTGAACTAGGTGGCTCACGCCTGTAATCCCAGCACTTTGGGAGGCCGAGGTGGACAGATCACTAGAGGTCAGGAGTTTGAGACCAGCCTGACCAACATGGTGAAACCCCGTCTCAACTAAAAAAATAAATACAAAAATTAGCTGGGTGTGGTGGCTGGTGCCTGTGATCCCAGCTATTGGAAGGCTGAGGCAGAGGTTGTAGTGAGCTGAGACTGCCACAGCACTCCAGCCTGGGTGACAGAAACAAGATGTGGGGGCTCACACCCGCGACCCCAGCGCTTTGGGAGGCCGAGGTGGGCGGATCACTTGAGCTCAGCAGTTCGAGACCAGCCTGACCAACATGGTGAAACCCGTCTCTACTAAAAATCCACAAAACTGGCCTGCATGGTGGCTCACACCTGTAATCCCAGCACTTCGTGAGGCCAAGGCAGAAGAATCACCTGAGGTCAGGAGTTCAACACCAGCCTGACCAACATGGCAAACCCCCATCTCTACTAAAAATACAAAAATCAGCTGAGCCAGTGGCAAGCGCCTGTAGTCCCAGCTGCTTGGGAGGCTGAGGCAGGAGAATCTCTTGAACCCAGGAGACTGAGGCTGAGTGAGCCGACATCACGCCATTGCACTCCAGCCTGAGCGACAGAGCGTGACTCCATCTCAAAAAAAAAAAAAAAAACAGAAGGGCTTGTTGAACACTCCCCTTGAACCCACCCAGCGGCCTCCAGAGCTCGGCCCAACCTCCCCCTTCAGAGTTCTTGGAAGCCCTTAAGGCCTGGAGCTGACTACTTGCTGCTGACCTGCCAGCCTTGGGGCCCCTCCTTCTCTATGTGACTGTGGGCGAGTGGCTCACCCTCTTGAAGAAGAGGAGGCTGGACCAGCTGCTCCCGGTGGTCCCTGCCAGTGCGGGCTTGCCACAATTCCATCTCCCCCGGCCTCTCCAGGTTCTCTGGGGTCTAGGCTGTCATTGCGGCGTGGATTGTTTGCTGGAAATGCAGTGTAACGCGCACTCCGGCACCCTCGTGGCCATCTGACTTCCTCCTTCTCTCTGCTCAGGTGTGCCCCAGGCAGCCTCAGAGGCCGGGTTGAGCTCGGCTTCTCATCTGAATCCTGCAAACCTCTTTTGAGGTCTGGTCTTGTTCCCAGCTGAGCAGTCAGGTACGGTGTGTGGGGTCTCTTGGTCTGGGATATGCCCAGGGTGCATGAGTCATCAGCCAGACAAGGCCTTTCAGAAGCCGGACCGTGCTTCCCTGCTCTCCAGCCATGACCGTTTCCATTCATCAGAGACCGTCTTTAAGGAGGTAACGAGAAAGCGTCTTGTGTTCAGGGCAGCGTGTTATAACTTGGCACATCCTCTGCAGTGAGGCTGTTTTCCAGATCTGGCCAAAACCCTTCAGGAAGGCTTAAAACAAAGCTGCATTTTGGTGGAACCCATCTCTACCCCAGCTTGGTGGTGCGAACCTGTAGTCCTACTACTCGGGAGGTTGAGGCAGGAGAACCGCTTCAACGCAGGTGGAGGTTGCAGTGAGCTGAGATCACGCCACTGCACTCCAACCTGGAGACAGCGAGACTACATCTAAAACAAAACAAAACAAAACAAAACTATTGTTAGCCGGGCGTGGTGGCGCGTGCCTGTAATCCCAGCTACTCGGGAGGCTGAGGCAGGAGAATCGCTTGAACCCGGGAGGCGGAGGTCGAGATGAGCCGAGATCACACCAGTGCACTCCAGCCCGGGGAACAAGAGCAAAAGTCCATCTCAAACAAACAGACAAACAAAAGCTGCATTCTAAGGGCTTCTGGGTGGAGGAATCAGATTAGATCCACTCCGCTCAGCTTTCCCTTCCCGGAAGTGGGCGCTCAGCCCTCTGGGTGGGAAGGGGACTCACTCCGTTCCCCTCCTGCCCTCCTTGGCTGGTCGGCCCACACCTGCCCGGGGCCAGGGCTGCAGTTGCTGTTGGCAGCCAAATGGTCTGGGCTGTTAGGTAACAGATCTTGGCCAGACATTCTGGTTCCGCAGGTACAGCCTACAAGTTAAAAATCGTTCAAAAAATGCAGGGCAGCTGGCTAAACACACACAGGCCCGGGGGGACGGTTGTGGGGCAGAGGTCATGGTCGGTAGAGGGACGTGTTCCCCACAGGGGTTCTGGGCTCAGAGCTCTGACTCCAAAGGAAGCATCAAGCTCAGGGACCAGTGTCCAGAGGTAGGGTTTGCAGCCCAACGGCCTCTTAGCTGTCTTCTGTGGAGTGGCTCCGTCTCCCTCTGCAGCCCACGTGTAAGCCGCCCTGCCTGACCCGGGCTCACGCTCCCTCCACCTGCGTCTGCCTGACCCGGGCTTACACTCCCTCCACCTGCGTCTGCACTGGCCTCTTGCGGGTTTTGTCGTTGCTTGTTTTTGTTTTTGAGACAGAGTCTCACTCTGTCGCCCAGGCTGGAGTGCAATGGCTTGGTATCAGCTCACTGCAAACTCCGCCTCCCAGTTCAAGTGTATCTCCTGCCTCAGCTTCCTGAGTAGCTGGGATTACAGGTGCACACCACCACGCCCAGCTAAGTTTTGTATTTTCAGTAGAGACGGGGTTTCACCATGTTGGTTAGGCTAGTTTCGAACTCCTGACCTCGTGATCCACCCACCTCGACCTCCCAAAGTGCTGGAATTACAGGCATGAGCCACTGCACCTGGCGCTAATTTTTTGTTGTTGTTGTTAGTAGAGACTGGGTTTCACCATGTTGGCCAGGCTGGTCTTGAACTCCTGACCTCAAATGATCTGCCCACCCTGACCTCCCTAAGTGCTGGGATTACAGGCGCAAGCCACCACGTCCGGCCAGCCTTGTGTTTGTTATCTTGATGTCTTCCTCCATTTCCCGGCTTTTAGGCGCCTCTAACCCTCCCCTCTTCTGTCTTTTCCTGGTTTCTCTCCATTGCCCCTGCTCCTCTCTACCCACTAGGTAATGGGATGAGTTTTCCTTTCTCCCCTCCTTAAACTCAGCCCCCACCTTAAGTCTCTGGAAATCAGCCTGGTAGAGGGAGGCAGCCGCTGGCCCCTCCGTCTGTGACCTTGGGGAATTCTGGTCACCTCTCTGGGCCTCTGTCAAATGGGGACAGTAATGCCCGTTGATCCCCTGCCTCACAAAACGGCTGGGAGCATCCAGGAGGTGACACCGATTTCTGGACACGCGTATAAGAACTTAGGAGAAGTTTCCTTCCTTTCATTCATTTGCTCCATACTTAGGCACATGTAATCTAGCCAGGCACTGTGCCGGGGTCTGGGGGCCACAGGAGGAATGAAAGGCACGTGGAGAGCATCCTTAAATCCGCTCATCTGAAAACCACAGAGAGCTTTGAAAAGGACAGACTCCTTTCCGCCCCCCAGACCTCCTGGGTGGGAACCTGCGAAGGTGGGCAAGGGAGGTGGGGGCTGTGTCTGTGTTTCCTTGGGCTTTTTGTGACACAGAGTATCCCTCTCTCAATGAGGCTGGAGTGCAGTGGTGTGGTCTCGGCTCACTGCAACCTGCATTTGCCTCCTGGGTTCAAGCGATCCTCTCACCTCAGCCTCCCAAGTAGCTGGGACCACAGGTGAGCATCACCACCCTCCTAATTTTTTGTATTTTTAGTAGAGACAGGGTCTCACCACGTTGCCCAGGCTGGTCTCGAACTCCTGGGTTCGAGGGATCCTCCCTGCCTCGGCCTCCCAAAGTGCTGGGATTACAGGTGTGAGCCTCGGTGGCCAGCCTGACTCTGGTTGCTTGTTGGTGTTGTTTTGTTTTGTTTTTGAGATGGAGTCTCGCTCTTGTTGCCCAAGCTACAACGCACTTTCTCGATCCCGGCTCACCACAACATCCATCTCCCAAGTAGCTAGGACCACAGGCATGTGCCACCATGCTCAACTAATGTTTTGTATTTTTGGTAGAAATGGGGTTTCACCACGTTAGCCAGGCTTGTCTTGAACTCCTGACCTGAGGAGTTCCACCCTCCTCGGCCTCCCAGAGTGCTGGCATTTTGGGCATGAGCCGCCGTGCCCAGATGATGCCTGTGTTTTTATAGTTCTGCGAGTGAGCCGGCTCTCGGGGTTGGAAACAGCGTGTGAAGGAGGACGGTGGGCTGGGGCTGACCAGGTCGGTCCAGGGAATGATTGGACTGGCCAGGGCGGGGGGAGGGAGGAAGTGGGAGAAGCCAGGGACAGGGAAGCAGAGGGGAATCTTTCTTCCGCCCCTTGCTGGGTCAGCCCCTGCACATCTGTGCCCAGACTGGCCGGAGATTGAAGGCCTGTGATGAATTCCCTTCAAAAGTGATGAAAGTGCCACAGAGGAAATGTGACAGCTCTAACCGTTTCTTCATGATAGGGGCCTTCTCCCCGCAGGGATATTTGATAGGATGTTTTCCTCAAAGATCAGCCTCTCCTTGTTCGTTTTGTCTAGAGAGCTATCCTAAACCTGGGCCTAGGTTTTCCACTTTGTTTTTGGTGTGTGCAAATTCTTAAAAGCAGGGCTTGCTCATTTCTTTAAATATTGGTGTGGTATTTCCTGTTTGTGAAGCAGTCCCTAAGTTTTACTGCCTGGACATTTAAATGCATGCCCATTAAGGAATGCGGCCCGGAGCCGGGTGCGGGGTTCATGCCTGTAATCTCAGCACTTTGGGAGGCCGAGGCACGCAGCTCATTTGCGCTCAGGAGTTCAGGACCAGCCTGTCCAACGTGGTGAAAACCCATCTCTACTGAAAATACAAAAAGTAGCCGGAGTGGTGGCACAAGCCTATAATCCCAGCTACTCGGGAGGCTGAGGCAGGAGAATCACTTGAACCCGGGAGGTGGAGGTTACAGTGAGCTGAGATTGCTCCACTGCATTCCGGCCTGGGGGGCAGGGTGAGACTCCATCTCAAAAAAAAAAACAAAAAAAACAAAAACAGAGTACTAACAACAACAGCAATCCCTAACGCCTCCAGCCTTGATGGTTTAGAAAGGCCTTTTAAAGTTTTTATTGGTAGGACATGGTGGCTCATGGCTGTAGTCTGAGGTGGGAGGCTGGGGGGAGGATCGCTTGAACCTCAGAGGTTGAGGCTGTCGTGAGCCGTGTTGGCACCACTGCACCCCAGCCTGGACAGCACAGAGAGACCCTGTCTCTACAAAAAGTCCAAATCGGCGGAGAGTGGTGATGCGTGCTTACAATCCCAGGCATTCAGGAGGCTGAGCTGGGAGGATCTCTTGAGCCTCTGAGGTTGAGGCTGCAGTGAGCCGAGATCCTGCCTTTGTACGCCAGCCCGGGCGACAGAGTGAGAGTCTGTCTCAGAAAAAAACAAAAAACTAACGAAGAAAAATGTTCACAGTGAGTTTGCTTGTCACGTGACAATTTTTTACTACCCAGCCCCTGTTGATACCAAAGGCAGAGAAGAAAACAGAGTAAAATTCCTTCCTGATGGAGCCGCATTCCTGGGAAGAGAGGTCGGAACGCACGAGGACCAGACAGATAAGAACACGTTTAGAATCTCAGATTGTGATAAAATGCCAAGGAGGAAAACAGAACAGGGGTGAGGAGTGTGACAGCCAGCCACAGAGGCCGGACTGGAGTTTCAGGTAAGGGGAGCCTGGGAGTCCTCCTGAGCAGGTAACTTTTAAAACTCTCATCACTGAAAATTTCAGATATACGTAAAAGTAGAAAGAACAACGAAATGAATACCCATATATCCACTATCTAGTATCGACAAATACTGCCGACTGGGTTTTATCTAATTTCCCCCGATATTCTCTTTATTTTTTCATGCTGGAGTTTTTAAAAGCAAATCCGAGAAGGAACATGAATTTTCCCGTAAATACTCCAGTAAGCATGAAAACTGATAAGGGTTTTTGAAAACATACATCTACCCTGCCTTTACGCCCCCACAAAACTAACAAAAATTCCAGCCATGCACGGTGGCTCACACCTGTAATCCCAGCACTTTGGGAGGGCGAGGAGGGCAGATCCCCAGGTTAAGAGTTTGAGACCAGCCCGGTCAACATAGTGAAACCCCGTCTCTACTAAAAATACAAAAATTAGCCGGGTGTGGTGACAGGCGCCTGTAGTTCCAGCTACTTGGGAGGCTGAGGCAAGAGAATGGTGTGAACCTGGGACACGGAGGTTGCCATGAGCTGAGATTGCGCCATTGCACACACACCAGCCCAGGTGACAGTGCGAGAGTTCGTCTCAAAAAAAAAATTCTACTTTTGAACAGGATTGTGAAGACTACAGGATTATGGTAAAAATATTACAGAAACAAAAAATGAAATAATGACTGACTACAGAGAAATGAAATATGTACATACTGGACAAGCGGGAAGAACTAGACAGAAAGAAACCACCTTGCTGGGCTGGAAAACTGAGATCAGAGGCGGTTTGTTCTTCCTCTGAAATTTCCTTTCATGCCTCCAGGTTGTTTATACAGCAATTCCTTTTAAGAAGTAGGGCTGGGTGAAAGGCTGGAAGCAGGAGGAAAGCATGCCCCGCCTCATCTCCTTCCTCTTGGCAGTCCTGCCTCCAGCCCCCCGCGTGGAGCTGTCCCTGCCCCGCACCTGGGAGACTGCAAGGAGCCGGGGAGCCCACTCCATCCCAGTGTGCCAGTAGCAAGCCTGGCACCGGGCACTGCAGAAGCAGACGTGCTGGCTGCGCCCTTTTTCTCAGCCCACCTCTCTGAGTTCTTTACATACTTTACCTCCATTTAAGCCTCACAGAGCTCCATGAGGTAGGTGCCCAGTGAGAGGCGGGGAAGTTACCCAACTCTCAAAGCTGGAGAACTGGGTAAGCCACCTGAGGTCCCACAGAGGGTAGAGCACAGAGCCCCACTCAAGGCTCTGCCCCTTCCCTCCGTTTCCCACAGCTGTGCTGAGCACCCATGAGCAGTGCCACCCAGCTCACAGCACAGCGGAGCCGGCTCTTTCAGCTCTGGCTTTCGCATGTGCTCTTAGGTGATAGTGGGGGGGCCCTGGGGAGGAATCTGCCTCCCCGGACTTGGACTCAGCTCCCCATGGGTCTGAACTGCACAGAGGATGGCAGGACCATCACCTCCACGGCTCACTGTTCCTCTACGCATTCCACACACCTCTGCAAGGACTCTGTGTGCCAGGCACTGTGATGTCTGAGATGTTTGTAATAAGCTCTGTCAGACAGAGGGAGGGAGACATGGCAACAGAGAAGTGTCATGAAATACTCTCTCTCTTTTTTTTTTTTTTTTGAGACTGGGTCTCACTGTTGCCCAGGCTGGAGTGCATTGGCACCATCACAGCTCACTGCAGCCTCAACCTCCTGGGCTCAGAGGATCCTTCCCCCTCCGCCTCACGAGTAGCTGGGATTGCAGGTGCATGCCACCACAACCAGCTTTTTTTTTTTTGAGATGGAGTCTCACTCTGCTGCCCAGGCTGGAGTGCGGTGGCATGATCTCACTTCACTGCAACTTCTGCCTCCTGGGCTCAAGCAGCTCTCCTGCCTCAGCCTCCTGAGTAGCTGGGACTACAGGCGAGCACCACCATAAGGATCGATTAAGCCCAGAAATTTGAGACCAGCCTGGGAAACACGTGAGACCCTGACTCTATAAAAACATTAAAAAATTAGCCAGGTGTGGGCCGGGCGCGGTGGCTCACGCCTGTAATCCCAGCACTTTGGGAGGCTGAGACGGGTGGATCACAAGGTCAAGAGATTGAGACCATCCAGGTCAACATGGTGAAACCCCGTCTCTACTAAAAATACAAAAAATTAGCTGGGCATGGTGGCGCGTGCCTGTAATCCCAGCTACTCGGGAGGCTGAGGCAGGAGAATTGCCTGAGCCCAGGAGGCGGAGGTTGCGGTGAGCCGAGATCGCGCCATTGCACTCCAGCCTGGGTAACAAGAGCGAAACTCTGTCTCAAAAAAAAAAAAAAAAAAAAAAAAAAAAAAATTAAAAATTAGCCAGGTGTGGTGGTGCCCGTCAGCAGTCCCAGCTGTTCAGGAGGCTGAGGCGGGAGAATCACTCGAGTTCAGGAGTACAAGGCTGCCGTGACTCCCCGCACTCCAGTCTGGGTGACAGACCAAGACACTGTCTCAAAAAAAATTAATTAAAATTTAAAAACAATTTTTCAAAAAGGGGGGCAGAAAGGCAGGTCAGGTGCTATGGCTGACGCCTATAATCCTAGCACTTTGAGAGGTCAAGGTGGGCAGATCACTTGAGGTCAGGAGTTTGAGACCACCCTGGTCAACATGGAGAAACCCCATCTCTACTAAAAATACAAAATTAGCTGGGGGTGGTGGCGCATACCTGTAATCCCAGCTACTCAGGAGTCTGAGGCAGGAGAATCGCTTGAACCCGAAAGGTGGAGGTTGCAATGAACTGAGATCACACCACTGCACTCCACCCTGGGCAACAGAGTGAGACTCCCTGTCAATAAATAAATTAATTAATTAATTAAATGAAAAGGAAAGGCACACGAAGTTCCAGGTAGCAATATCCCTGGGGAAGAAGCCTCAGTCAGTATCCATCCTCACAGGTAATGAGGACCTCCTGAACACGGAAGGAGACGCTTCTACGCTGCTCAGCCTGGCCTCACTCTGTGCACTCAGGGCTGAGCCTGCCAGCCACAGGGGCAACGGGATTCGAAAGCCCAAGTTGATTTCAGGATGGCAGACTCTGTTTTAGGGGTGTCAGAGTGGAATAGAGTTCACCCGCTTGGGCTGGGCGTGGTGGCTCACACTGTAACCATAGTGCTTTGGGAGGCTGAGGTGGGCAGATTGCTTGAGGCCAGGGATTCAAGTCCAGCCTGCCCAGCACAACGAGCCTCCTATCTCTATTGAAAAAAAAAAATCATTGGCTGGGCACAGTGGCTCACACCTGCAATCCCAGCACTTTGGGAGGCTGAGGCAGGTGAATCACCTGAGGTTAAGAGTTCAAGACCAGCCTGGCCAACATGGTGAAACCCCATCTCTACTAAAAATATGAAAATCAGCCAGGCATGGTGGCGCATATCTGTAGTCCCAGCTACTCAGGAGGCTGAGGCATGAGAATCAGTTTTTTTTTCTTATTTTTTTTTTTTAATAAAGACAGGGTTTCACCATGTTGGTCAGGCTGGTCTTGAACTCCCGACCTCAGGTGATCCTCCCGCCTTGGCCTCCAAAGTGATTGGATTACAGGCATGAGCCACCATGCCTGGCTGAGAATCACTTGAACCTAGGAGGTGGAGGTTGCAGTGAGTCGAGATTTTGCCGCTACACTCCAGCCTGGGTGATAAAGCAAGACTCCATCAAAAAAAAGAAAAAGAAAAAGAAAAAGAAAAAAAGACGGGGTGTGCTATGTTGTCCCAGCTGGTCTCCAACTTCTGGCCTCAAGCAATCTCCTCATCTCAGCCTCCCAAAGTGCTGGGGTTACAGGCGTGAGCCACGGAGCCCAGCTGGCGACCCTTTTTTTGTCAGTCCCCATTCAGGGGGTTCTTCCTTACACCAGGTTACATTTTCTGCTGCAGTAATTATAAATATAATAATTTTATTGTTTTCCTGTCATTACAGAGCATTTGAGAACATCTGAATTACAAGGAAGGTACAAATATTGCCATTCAGCCCCCACCCTGGAAACATAACTTGCTCAGGTATGTTTTCTTTTTTTGAGATGGAGTTACGTCACCCAGGCTGGAGCGCAATGGCACGACAGTCAATGGGACAATCACGATTTTGCTTGGTTTTGTTGCTGGTAACTTACACTAAAAGCCCCATGGTTCTGCCTGGATCCCCCTCCCAAAGCTTGGCTTGCTGCTGATTCTCTGATGTGAGAGCAGGTGGTTCCCGCCTCCCGGCTTGGATGCCGGAGTGTCTATGTGGCTCAGCTTGTGAGATCCTGGAAAGCGTCCATCAGTCTCTGTCCTCATCCGGTTGGCTTAAGATCTCAGGCTAATCTGCCCAGCCCAGCAACCACTCCCTCATCCTCTGAGCCGGCCCGATGCCAAGGCCCACCTTCTTCAGCTCCCACATTTCTCCCAAGGCTACATTCCGGAAGCCTCCACCGGCCCAACCATTCGCCTCGCCTCTGGTTTATCAGCACAATCCCCAGTACCTGGACGTTCCAACTGCCCCCTGCATGAGCATTCCATGGAAACCCAAGACCTTTTCACAAGTTGTTCCTTCATTCAGAGCCCCACAGGGCTTTCCCATTCCACGCAAACCAAGTCTTCATAGTGGCCACGATCTCCAAGGCCACTGGGCTCCTGGCGGCTCCTCCAAGACGTCATGCATGCTTCTGCCTCGGGGACTTTGGCTGACTGCCCCTCCATGTGGAATGCTCCCCCTCAAGTATCCATTTTGCTACATCTCTCTTTTAAGTTTTTGTGGAAACCTCACCTTCTCAGTGAAACCCACCTTGTCCCCACCTCTTTTTTTGTGACAAAGTCTTGCTCCCGTTGCCCAGGCTGGAGTGCAATGGCACGAGCTCTACTCACTGCAACTTCTGCTTCCCGGGTTTAAGCCATTCTCCTGCCTCAGCCTCCTGAGTAGTTGGGATTACAGGTGTCCGCCACCATGCCTGGCTAATTTTTTGTATTTTCAGTAGAGATGGGGTTTCACCTTGTTGGCCAGGCTGGTCTCAAGCTCTTGACCTCAGGTGATCTGCCCACCTGACCTCCCGAGGTGCTGGGATTGCATGAACACCCCGCCCAGCCGTCCCCATGTTTATACTGCAGCCTGCATTCCCACCAGCACTCTGAGTCCCTTTCCCTGCCGTCCTTTTTTTTTTAATAACTCTTATTACCTTCTAACATACCACATAAGTAACTCATGTATTGTGTGTATTTATTGCTGACGACACGACCAGAACCCGGGCTCCATGAGGCAGGGATTCCCATCTCTTCTGTTCTCGCACAGATCTGGGGTGTGTAGAGGGCACCCACACAGAGCAGGTGTACGCCAGTCAGTGAATGAATCGTGAGTGAATGAGGGGTATTTAGAATCGATCTGCTTATCGGGGGAAATTCCTAATGGGAAAGAATAAGTAGACATCTGGGCGCGGTGGTGCGTGCCTGTAGTCCCAGCTACTCGGGTGGCTGAGGCGGGAGGATCACCTGAGCCCAGGAGTTCTGGGCTGTGGTGCGCTATGCCCATCAGGTGTCTGCACTAAGTTCAGCATCAGTGTGGTGACCTCCTGGGAGCGGGGGACCACCAGGTTGCCTAAGGAGGGGTGAACCGGCCCAGGTCGGAAACAGAGCAAGTCAAAACTCCCGTGCTGATCAGCAGAGGGAATAGCCGCTGCACTCCAGCCTGGGCAACATAGAGAGACCCCGTCTCTAAAAGTAAAAATAAAAAAAATAATAAATATACTTTGACTGGGGACCAGAGGTGGACATAGGAGGGACCATGTCTGCCGCAGTTAGGGATCTGTTTCTTTTGGGATCTCCAGCTCATTCTTTCACTCTGCCCAGTCTGGAAGGGAGAGCTGTGCTCTGTGTGAACACAGGACGTCTCCCTGCGATGCCGGGCCTTCCTGGAGACGTCTACGGTGTAGACAGGCAGAGGTGCCTTGACTTGATTTAGCTCCACTGGAGCCAATTAGTTTTGACCTCCCAAGAACTTCTCAGATGGTCTCGGGGTGAGGATCCCATCTGGGGGACCGAGGGCCTGCAGAAATACTCTCTCTGGAGGCAGTCTTCTTCCTGGGCTCAGCTGGCTATGTCTACCACAAAGAAATGGGGTGACTTAAATGATGGCCCAAAAGCAGCACGGATGTGGTGGAAAGAGTGTGACAACCAGAAGATACTCCGCTTCCACCTCTGCCACTTGCAAGCTCAGTGGTGGTTTGGAAGCCGCTCTGTGGTAGGCAGAAAGTGGACTTTGCAGATGTGATATTGAAGTTACATCCTTGGTTATCTCAGCGTTTTTTTTTTAGATGGAGTCTCACAATCCCAGCTCACCGCAACCTCCGCCTCTCAGGTTCAAGCGATTCTCCTGCCTCAGCCTCCCGAATAGCTGGCACTACAGGTGTGCACCAGCAGGCCCAGCTGATTTTTGTGTTTTTAGTAGAGACGGGGTTTTCCCATGTTGGCCGGGCTGGTCTCGAACTCCTGACCTCAAATGATCCACCTGTCTTGGCCACCCAAAGTGCTGGGCTTACAGGCGTGAGCCACCGTGCCTGCCCCATTTGTGTGGTTTTATGATGCTAGATTTGTGTTAAGTCGTTAGAAACAACAGAAAATAGATCTTCTCTTTGAGCCTGGGTTTTCTCAGCTATAAAATGGAGATGGTGGTTGGTATTCATCTTGCTGACTGGCAGCGACTGAATGAAATAAGCAGGAAGGGGTTTTGTAAACCGTTCTCTTCAACACAAGGCTGTAAATTGTTCTGTAGCTGAACAATCTGCTCCTTAGCAGGGCCCATCTCTCAGCCTGGAGAGAGGCAAAAGGAAAGGAAAGTTTAGCCAACTGCCCGGCACGGACCAGGATTCCAGGTGCATCCACGAAGAACGGTGAAGGAGCCGGCGTGGTTGTGGGCACCTGCAGCTCCAACTATTTGAGAGGCTGAGTGGGAGGATCGAGGCCAGCCTGGGAAACATAGTGAGAGCCTCTCTCTCTTTTTTTTTCTGGGATGCAGTCTCCCTCTGTCACAGGCTGGAGTGCAGTGGTGTGAGCTGGACTCACTGTAACCGCTACTGCCCGGGTTCAAGCGATTCTCCTGCCTCTGCCTCCCAAGTAGCTGGGACTACAGGCACCTGCCACCATGCCCAGCTAATTTTTTTGTATTTTTGGTAGAGATGGGGTTTCACCATGCTGGTCTCGAACTCATGACCTGGTGATCTGCCCGCCTTGGCCTCCCAAAGTGCTGGGATTACAGGTGTGAGCCACCGTGCCCAGTGAGATCCTCTCTTTAAAAGAAAAAAAAAAGATGTGGTGAAGGGCCCTGATTCCTAGAGGCTAGTCCAAAGCATGTCTCTCTCTTCTGGGACCGTGCTCACAAACCTCAGGGAAGGCAGAAGCCTGGTCAGAGGGGTGAGAAACTTGCTGCTGGCTGCTCTTCAGTCTTAGTGCTGAAAACCCACATGTCGACCTGCTGGCTGAGGTGAGGTGAGGCGAGGCCTGGGAGCGAGGATGCAGAGCCTTCATGTAGGCGCTTCTCACAGCCCTTCTGTCTCTTCTTGTTTCAGTTCAGTTCAGCAAGCCTGGCCCTGCTACGCGTGACGGTGACACAGAAGCCAAGAGGGACACGGAGACCAGGGAGTACAGGCGATGGCAGGGTGAGCCACGGCGCTAATTACAGGCCATCACCTGCATCCCTCGGCTTGTCCTCCCTGCGTGTCTTCAAAGCCAGCCATGGTGGGGTGTGGGGGCTCATGTCTGCAATCCCAGCACTCTGGGAAGGTGAGGTTGGGGGATCGCCTGAGCCCAGGAGTTTGAGGCCAGCCTGGGAAACATAGCAAGACCGCATCTCTACTAAAAATAAAAAATTAACCAGGTATCTTGACACACACCTGTAGTCCCACCTACTCAGGAGGCTGAGGCTGGAGGATCAGTTGAATCTGGGAGATGGAGGTCGCAGTAAGCTGTGATTATGCCACTGCACTCCAGATTGGGCAGCGGAGCACATGGGAGGCCCCCTTCTCCTGCACCAGGGCACGCCCCTGCTGCTTTCTCATCAGCTAGGAGTCCCCTCAGGTCCCCCAGTCTCTTGAGGGTTTCTGTGTCCCAGCACCCCACTTTTTCACCCTTTCCCTCCCTCCCTGCCTGCCTGCTCTGTCCTGGCTGAGGCTGAGTGTGGAAGAGGCTGGCCACTGAATCCATGTGGAGTGTGGAGGGGAGTCCTCTGAGCCAAAAGCGCAGAGCAGCAGTGTCGGGGGCTCTGTGTTGTGGAGCCTCCTGCCCAGGAGAGAGCAGCCTCCAGAGTGGGAACTCAGGCCAGGTGTGGGGGCTTACACCTGTAATCCCAGCACTTTGGGAGGCTGAGGCGTGTGGATCACCTGAAGTCGGGAGTTCGAGACCAGCCTGATCAACATGGTGAAACTCCATCTCTACTAAAAACACAAAAATTAGCTGAGCGTGGTGGCACATGCATGTAATCCCAGCTACTTCTACTTTGGAGGCTAAGGCAAGAGAATCGCTTGAACCCGGGAGGTGGAGGTTGCAGTGAGCTGAGATCACACCACTGCACTGCAGCCTGGGTGACAGAGTGAGACACTGTCTCAAAAAAAAAAAGCAAAAAAGAGTGGGCACCCCATCCTTCTACGGCAGGGGGGCCAGTAAGTCCTGGTCTCAGCTCCTTCCTAGCTCCTGTGAGAGGGCCACGGCCTCAGGTGGTTGACAAGGAAAGTGGTCAGGGTGCCGTGGCCTGCCCCCGGCGCTGCATGGACAGTCCCACCTCTACTTTGGGAAGCACCCCACAGACCCTCTCCCCTAAAACACACACATCAGCCAAGTTCAAAGGGCCCTTTAAAGCAATCTAACCCAAATTCCTTGTAATGCACTTGGGGAAACTGAGGCCCAGGCGGAGGGATCCTTTCCTCACACGGACAGTTGCTATGATGTCAGTGATGAGGCCTCAGATTTTTTTCTCTCTAAAACTCACCTACTATGCACCCAGCAAGCTGCACCAAAAGAAGGTCGAGTCCCAAACCGGCGCCGACCCCACCTGTCGTCTGTATCAGCCTGCAGCATTGGGGCTGGGCCTTCCTGTTTACTCTCAGCCAGAGGGGCTTATCCAGAGGTGACCATTCTCCCAAGATTAAATAAAAACAGCCACACTTCCAGATATTCACTCACTTATTTATTATTTATACCACACCTACTTCCAAAAGAGCATTTGAGGTGGCTCACAGCAAAAGCTGCACATACGACAGAACTGTCAAAAGCAAATAAGCGTCCAGGCGGCCAGAACCTTTCATGGCTTCAGACTATGGGAGGAATTTTGTTTTTTAAGGACCAAAGATGTCTTTGACTTCAGGCGCTTGAGAGGGTCAGGTCTTGAGTGTGGACATTTAAAGGTGCCTGGTCAGGTCGAGTGATGGAAACTGGAGCATCTTATAAAGCGCAGGGCAGGGCCTGATGCGGTGGCTTACGCCACGGAGAGGCCGAGGCGGGATGATCACTTGAGTCCAAGAGTTTGAGACAAGCCTGGGCAAGAAAGTGAGACCCTGTCTCCACAAAAAGATCATAATAATTAAACAATAAATAAGGCTGGGCGCGGTGGCTCACGCCTGTAATCCCAGCACTTTGGGAGGCCAAGGTGGACAGATCACCAGGTCAGGAGTTCGAGACCAGCCTGACCAAGATGGTGCAACCCCGTCTCTACTAAAAATACAAAAATTAGCTACTCATGGTGGTGGGTGTCTGTAATCCCAACTGCGGGAGTCTGAGGCAGAGAATTGCTTGAACCTGGGAGGCAGAGGTTGCAGTGAGCTGAGATTGCGCCATTGCACTCCAGCCTGGGCGACAGAGCGAGACTCTCTCAAAAATAACATAAAATATAATAAAGGTGCTTGGGCCACATGAGGAAAGGTGGTGAGGATAAAGTTGCCAGCCCTGAACCGCTGAGAGGAAGCCGGAGCCACTGACAAGACTGTTCACCCACGAACCCCTCATCTCTGCTTGGCCCCTCACTAGGCGCTCCTTGCTGTGCTGGAGGCAGCCGCCCTCCTGCATGAAAATCCCGCAGAAAATCAGCAGCTGTTGGGGAAATCCTGACAAAGCTCGAGACCCCCCCCAAAAAGAATGCACCACACGTAGCGCTCGGGAGCATCTAGCCAGATCTTCCAGATGAGGAAACTGAGGCCTGAGGAGGGGTAGGACCCCATCAGGCTGCACAGCTACCTGGAGGCAGAGCAGGACTGGACCCCCATTATTCTGACCCTCGAACCAGCAGTCAGCCCCACCCCCATCAGTTCCTCCCATGACCACACGTGGTTCAAACAGAACAAAGGAGAGAACGCAGCCCCACATTTCCCCATAGGCTGAGACGAGACAGACGAACAGTGTTTGAAGCACATGAGCACAGGCTGTTCCCCAGGGCGAGGAAGTTCAAGGTAAAATTCCTGAAGCCCTTAGTGGTTATTTTAAACACTGTTTCCGAGTTCCTAAGAAACTAAGCTTCTATTTAAAAAAAAAGTACAAACAAGCTTTGAAGCCGTTTGAAGATAAAAGGTATTTTCCGGACCTGGGTTGGTGAGGGGAGGCTGACAGTGTTTTGAAACAAACGTGGGAGGGCTCATCGTGGCCTGAACAGATTCTGATAGTAGATCACAGCCACACTTGTCACCGCCCGGCCGACAGCACTCTCCATTCTCAGAGTCTTGCACAACTGCCCACACTACGCAGTCCTGATGTGCAGACATGCCGGGATGTGCCAATACCCACAACCCGAGAGCCAGATGGCCTGGGTTCAAATCCCGGCTCGCTCACTCACCAGCCTTGGTGGGTCTCCTGACCTCTCCGTGCTCTGCTCTTCTCATCTGTAGATAGAATAACCTTAGTCACCTGCTCGTAGGGCTGAGCTGATGATTAAATGGGTTGGTGTAAGGGTTTGGAGCGGTGGCTGTACTTTCTTGGTGTTAGCTACCATTATTCATTCCATGAATCTCGATGGGGAGACACATCCCAGCCGTACCCAGCCTGACTGGTCCTCCTTAGTCACTGACCACTTACCGATGAGTAGATGGCTTGCTACGAAGTGTGGGAGCCCTAACTGCTGACTGGGAGAGGGAGGCTGAATCCGAGGCCCCACCCCAGACCTACTGAGGCAGAATCTGCATTTTGTTTTTTGACATGGACTTTTGCTCTTGTTGCCCAGGCTGGAGGGCAGTGGCGTGATCTTGCCTCCCCAGTTCAAGTGATTCTCCTGCCTCAGCCTCCCGACTAGCTGGGACTACAGGCATGTGCCACCAAGCTCGGCTAATTTTGTGTTTTTAGTAGAGATGGGGTTTCTCCATGTTGGTCAGGCTGCTCTTGAACTCCCAACCTTGGGTGATCCACCCACCTCCACCTCCCAAAGTCCTGGGATTACAGGTGTGAGCCAGTGCGCCCGGCCAGAATCTGCATTTTAACAAGATTCCAGGGGGGCTCAGGCAAATACTGAAGACGGAGGAGCACTGGACGAGGCTGCTGAAATGAGCACTGGACGTGTCTCCAAGCAGAGGGGCTTTGGCCCCTTGGCAGCCAGGACCCCAGTGGCCCTCCCCCGCTGGAGAGAGCGAGCCACCCTGACTCCTGCCTCCCACGGGACTCGATGTCTGGATGTCACTTCCATGGCCCTATCTTCGGTGTACATCTGACGGGTGGGGGGACGTGGGAGACCATGGTCTTGCCTTAAGTTTACCTGGAATAGGGCGTTGGTGGTGCGTCTTCCGTGGAGCTCAAGTTTTGCTCTTGGGTGATTGTCTAGAAATCCCTGTGGCATGTAGAGCTGAAGACAGTTTTCCCAAAAGCCATCCGAGGCGAGCTCACCCTGCCGCAGAGATGGCCACGACTAATCTTCAGAACAGGTTCTGAGAAGTTGGGATTATCTAAAAACCCTCAGCAAAGCACAGGGCGAGCCATTCATTCATTCATTCTCTCCAGTAACTTGTTTTTATTTTTAGAGATGTGGGCTTGCTACATTGCCCAGGCTGGTCTCAAACTCCTGGACTCAAGCAATCCTCCTGCCTCGGCCTCCTGAGTAGCTGGGATTATAGGGGTGCACCATCCCACTGAGCTCAGTACCTTTTTTTTGAGGTAGGGTATGAGGATAATTCTTCAGATCCTACTTAGGTCACCTGGCAGAAAGATAAATGAAGATCTAAAGTGAAGAGACATGTGAATCCTGAGAATGGCGTTGCAATACATTTTCCTGATACAGCAAATTCTTCCCTTGGCTTAGAGGGCAATGCTCGTGTGGCTTCGGGACTGGAAGAATGGCAGCATTTCAGCAGTGGCTCAGAGGAAGAAGTTATAATCCCAGCCATGACTCTGCAATCAGCTTCCTGTCATGAAATTCCCTGCAGAAGCCCCAGTCATTTGCCACGTGGGTTTTGGGAAATTGGGGTGTTCCCCTCTCGATCTCCGGTCTGGCTCCCTGTCACCTGCCATCCTGGGAGATGCAGTCTGGATGTTCCTTCTCCCTTGCACAGGTCCTGCCCTTGTTCTGACCTGGCACTTGCCTGGGCTGGGAGCTAAGGGGGCAGTCGGGGTGGAAGAGGACAAGGGAGGGCCTTCACCTCTGGACCTCCTTTGGTCCCTGAGGAAGTCCCATGCCAACCTACAGCCTGGGGGATCCCGTGTGGCCCCACTTCTGGGTTCTGCTGACTCCTGCCCAGCTCTCTAGCCCGTGACTGTGAGAGGGGGACAAGGTGGGCACGGCGCCTGCCTCCATCCCTGGGACCCACGCCCCGCCCCTGTGTGGTGCTAGGAGGACACGGTCTGGGGTCTGTGTCCTTCAGGGCGGAGCTGCTTGGCCAAATCTGCCTACAGCCAGTCTGAGGTCCAGACTTTCCCTCAGTGTTTTGCAAAGAAAGCAAACTTCCTGACCCTAAGCTCTACTGACACAAACAAATCTCAAAATGTCTTACAATGAAATGGACTTGGACATTATGCTTTCAGAATAAAACACACACAAGATTCAATAAAAATGAGCATACTTAGCCGGGCACGGTGGCTCACTCCTGTAATCCCAGCGCTTTGGGAGGCCAGGGTGGGCTGATAACCTGAGGTCCAGAGTTCAAGACCAGCCTGGCCAACACGAAGAAACCCCGTCTCTACTGAAAACACAAAATTAGCCAGGCGTGGTGGCGCATGCCTGTGATCCCAGCTACTCGGGAGGCTGAGGCAGGAGAATTGCTTGAAACTGGGAGTTGGTTTTTGCACTCCAGCCTGAGCAACAAGAGCAAAACTGTGTCTCAAAAAAAGAACGGACATAATTACAGTGTGAACAGGGCTGTCTCTGCTCATTCTGTGAAGGTTTTAAAATTTTATTTCATTTTATTTTGAGGTAGAGTCTCGGCGCTCTCCTCTTCCTCTCCTTCTGCCTCTGCCAAAAAATAAAAATAAAAATAAATTTTTTTTAAAAAAAGGAAGAGATGGAGTCTCACTCTGTGGCCCAGGCTGGAGCATAGTGCTATGATCTTG
The DNA here is from genome assembly GCF_049354715.1 of Callithrix jacchus. Lineage (NCBI taxonomy): Eukaryota > Metazoa > Chordata > Mammalia > Primates > Cebidae > Callithrix > Callithrix jacchus. Next base: position 80,898,933 of record NC_133518.1, read on the forward strand.
GCAGCCTCCTGGGTTCAAGCGATTCTCTTGCCTCAGCCTCCCGAGTAGCTGGGATTACAGGTACACACCACCACATCCAGCTAATTTTTGGATTTTTAGTAGAGACGGGGTTTCACCTTGTCAGCCAGGATGGTCTCGAACTCCTGACCTCAGGTCACCTGCCTTGGCCTCCCGAAGTGCGAGGATTACAGGCGTGAGCCACTGCACCCGGCCCATGAAGGTTTTCTGCTCCAGCCTCCATAGGCACCTCTTTCCATCCAGCCCAGCCACCAAGCACTGGGTGTTTTATGAAAAGACTCCTGGTTCTACAGTCCCAGGGGGAAGGGCATCGGGTTCAGTCCTTCAGTGGTGAAGGGTCCCTGGAGCCCTGGGCGTTTCACGCGGCCTGGCCCCGTTTGATGGACTCCAGCCTCCTTCTGATCATTCTTGTTATTCAGTACCTTGCTTTTTATTTTTGTATTTTGTATCTTACTTGACATTCATAAATGTAATTACGATAAAATAGACAATTCAGCCAGGCACAGTGGCTCACGCCTGTAATCCCAGCACGTGGGGCGGCTGAGGCGGGTGGATCATGATGTCAGGAGTTTGAGGCCAGCCTGGTCAACACGGTGAGACCCCGCCTCTACTAAAAATACAGAAATTAGCCAGGAGTGGTGGCCAGCGCCTATAATCCCAGCTACTCAGGAGGCTCAGGCAGAAGAATTGCTTGAACCCGGGAGGTGGAGGTTGCAGTGACCCGAGCAGCCTGGGTGACAGGGCAAGACTCTGCCTCAAAAAAAAATAGACAATTTACAAATGAACCAACAATTTGGGACAATTTATCTCATGAGCTAAACCTATTCAGAGTGAGAGTTTGTGGTTTCCATGTACCTGAGTTAGGGCCGAGTACGTTTCATAAGTTGGTTTCTTCTATTAACAGATGTAAATTGTCCCAGCATGATGGCTCATGCCTGTACTCTCAGCACTTCGTGAGGCTGAGGTGGGAGGGCCAGCCTGGTGACATAGCAAGGCCTCATCTCTGCTAAAACCCAAAGAAAGAAACAAACAAATTAGCTGGGCGTTGCACCTGTAGTCCCAGCTACTTGAGAGGCTGGGATGGGAGGATCATTTGAGCCCTGGAGGTCAAGGCTACAGTGAGCAGTGATCATGCCACTGCACTCCAGCCTGGGTGATAGAAAGAGAGCCTGTCTCTACAAAATTAATTAGAAAAATTAAAATGTACGCTGCCTATCCATCCACCTCTGACTACCTTTGCTGAGGGGAGAGGAACGAATCTTAGTTGAGATGGTTTCCCCTCCCCAGGGTCCACCCCCAGAATCCCAGACACCCTGAGGCTGAGCCCTGCTGGGTTCCTGTGGGAGACTCAGTGCGTAGGTGTTTGGAGTAAACAGCTCCTGCCTCAGGGCCAAAGTGGGAGGAACAGGAGAAACAGACCGAGTTCTTCTGTTCACAGCCAAGGCCCCTTCACCTCTGTCACGTGGTCTGGAACAATGCTGTTGAGGTCACAGAGGACTCACGAAGCTGAATTGATTCCCACTCTGCTCTGACACGGTTATTTATTTAGAGCACAACCATTCACCATTGGTTGAGCTCTTGCCCCGTGCCAGGCCCTGGGCGAGGTGTTCTAGACACACTGTCATTCATAGCTCTGAGCCCTTATGGGGGAGGAGCTATTGTGATGCACACGTGTAACACCATAAGACGGGCTGGGAGAGGCAGGAACTCAGCCACACTAGCTCCACATGCTTTGTCTGTCTTGGGGGTAGTATATATAACATATAGCCATGGTTTAAAGAATTAGAACACATTTTGTATGCAAATAATTTTTGATTATGTATCTTAAAATATGTCTATAGCTTGTTTTTTGCTTTCTTTATGAATGTTCTAATAAATATCAATTCTTAATTTTAATAGGATAGAATTTATCAGTAGTTTTCTTGTATGGTTGGCACATTTTAGGTCTGATTTTGAAAATCAATTCCAGCCAGGCATGGTGGCTCACACCTGTAATCCCAGCACTTTGCGAGGTAGGAGGATAGCTTGCGCTCAGGAGTTTGAGATCAGCCTGGGAGACACAGCAAGACCTCGTCTCTACTCAAAAACGAAAACAGGGCTAGGTGCAGTGGCTCATGCCTGTAATCCCAGCACTTTGGGAGGCCAAGACTGGCAGATCACGAGCACAGGAGTTTGAGACCAGCCTCGCCAACATGGTGAAGCCCTGTCTCTACTAAAAATATGAAACTTAGCTTGGTGTGGTGGCAGGTGCCTGTAGTCCCAGCTACTCTGGAGGTTGAGGCAGGAGAATTGCTTGATCCCAGCAGGCAGAGGTTGCAGTGAGCCAAGTTCGCACCACTGCACTCCAGCCTGGCAACAGAGCGAGACTCCATCTCAAAAAGCAAACAAAAAAAACACAAAAAACTGGACTCACTGAGTCTCCTCTGGCTCAGGAGCTGCTCAACTTAAAAAAAAAAAGTGGGGGTGGGAAAGGAAAAATAATTTCCTATCTCAACATAATAAGATATGTTTCTGTGTAGTTTTTTTTCCCTAAGAGGTTTATAATCTGGCCTTTCCCATTCACATGTTTAAATCACCTAGCATTTTATTTTTATTTTTGAGGTGATATAGGGAAGATGCTTGTTCTTTCTACTCTACTAAGGTATGGACGATGTTCCTACTCCCTAAACTCACCCAGGTAGTACACACACAAAGCTCACTTCCTTCAATTCAGTTGTATGAGGTTTTATTTAGCTGTTGTAGGACTGTGCAGAAGTGGGGTAGGTCCTTAAAAGAAAAAAAGAAAATTACGGATTGCTAAAGTTTGCATCGTTAATTAGGAATGTGCCCTTGAGGGGATGACCACCTATTTTCCAGCATCCTGATTTGCCATTTTCACACGTAAAGAGAGGTGTGTACAGGTTCCGTGGGCCTGTGGGGGTTCCCGTTCTCACTTCCTTTGTTATGAGTGTGGCCGGCACTGGTGGGCCTCGGGGGTGAGTCTCTGGTTTCTGTTCACATTCAATTGTGTTGCTTTTCTTTCTCTGCAGACATATGCTATGGCCCAGAAATTTTTCTAAAGATCCTACAATGACCCTCTACTTTTTCACAAGTAGAGAGAGGCGTTTCAGAACAAGTACGGTCCTGTGTGACTAGATGCTTCTACAACCAGTGTGTACATGGCCCAAATCAACTAGGCCACGTGTGGGTCCTGGCAAACATCTGGCTTCCCGTGAGCCTCACCACAGCCACTCCAGAAAAGCGCTCCCAGCTCATTGCTCTCCTGTGCAAATTTGTAGAGGCAACTAACTTGGGAAGCTCTTTCTCATCCAATATGAAAAATTTCTTTTATTTTTAAGTTGCTATTGTGTACATTTAAGCAGAGGCTTTTGTTTTTATTTTTTTAACCTATAAACACATACAGAGGCTTCTGAAAGGCCTTAGCGGCTCATGGGGAGCCATGCTCTTAATACAACAAAAATGGAACTTAAAAATACATACATATAATTGTTATATGTAAAAAATAGAAAAGGGAACAAAAATTAGCTGGGTGTGGTGGCGGGCACCTGTAATCCCAGCTACTCAGGAGGCTGAGGCAGGAGAATCACTTGAACCTGGGAGGTGGAGGTTGCAGTGAGCTGAGATCAAGTCATCGCACTCCAGCTTGGAACAAGAGAGAGACTGCATCTCAAAAAATAAAATAAAATAAAACAAAATATTAGCCGGGCGCGGTGGCTCACGCCTGTAATCCCAGCACTTTGGGAGGCCGAGGCAGGCGGATCATGAGGTCAAGAGATCAAGACCATCCTGGTCAACATGGTGAAACCCCGTCTCTACTAAAAATACAAAAAATTAGCTGGGCATGGTGGCACGCACCTGTAATCCCAGCTACTCAGGAGGCTGAGGCAGGAGAATTGCCTGAACCCAGGAGGCGGAGGTTTCGGTGAGCCGAGATCGTGCCATTGCACTCCAGCCTAGGAAACAGAATGAGACTCCAGCTCAGTTTAAAAAAAAAAAATTATTTGGCTCACTCCTGTAATCCCACCACTTTGGGAGGCAGAGGAGGGAGGACTGCTTGAGGCCAGGAGTTCAAGACCAGCCTGGGCAACGTGGTGTGGAATAGGAGTTGATTTTATAGGTTTGGGGTAGGCAGTGGAAAATTACAGAAGTCACAGTTCAAGGGGATTTTGCAAGCCTGGGGGGTGTTGTGGGTGGAGGGAAGGGTCACGGGACGCATGGTCACAAGGGTAGGGTCATCTGTTACAAACAGGCATAATTATAAGGCTGGGCGTTGTCAGTGGCAGGTTGTGGGGAGGGTGTGGTAAGTTACATAGTTACAGGGGTGGGGGTCTTGAAAAACCTACTGTCTGGGGGAAATTTTCGCAAGGCTGAGCAGGAACAGTGGTTGAAGGTTGCAGGGGGAGAGCAATCAGTTGAGGCAGGAACCAGTCATTTCTCTCTCTCTTTTTTTTTTTTTTTATAAATTTGCTTTATTATAAGTGTATGAAGATCTTAATGTCACTGGGCAAAATAGCCATTTATGAGAATAGTTCAAATTCACTCTTGCAACAAAATAAACCACATTCAATCAAGACACAGGAAAAACAAATTTAGGATTTAGGAATGCTATACTTGCTTCTCTTCAACCTTAGCAGCCAAAGTTGCAAAGTTCTCAAGATGCTACTGACACTATTGTCTTAAGCAACAGAATCCTGGGGAGCGTGGGGGTCTCTGATGCTTGGGCCTTCAAGTTCTTCTCAAGGTGTTTCATCTTCTCAGCTCGGGCTCGATGTTCTCGGTGAAACCATGCCAGGCACAGGAGCATGCTCTTCACCCGATTCTGTACACGGGGCCGTCCAAAAATGGTGATTTCTACTAGGTTCCCAGAGTCCACTATGTCCACTGTCAACAGGGCCTGGCTAGTCCACTCCATTTCTGGAATTATGGCTCGGTCTGGGCGCAGCTGCTCCAGGGAGTGGGCCGGGGTCTGTTTGCCCCAGTGGGACTCAGCAGCACCAGCGTCATCGACCATACTGGGACCAGCAGCCGCGGAGCGCGCTTGGGACGGTTTTCACATGACCTCCTCCAGACTCCGTTTCTCTTCTCTTTGTGGCCATTAGTTACTTCCGACTTTCTGGCTCCTGGAGACCATCAGGAGGTGTCCATGCAAGTCACCAGGGCTATAATGGCCAGGCTTGGACTTGGAGGCCAGAGAGAGAGAGAGAGAGAGAGAGAGGTGTGTGTGTGTGTGTGTGTGTGTGTGTGTGTGTATTTATATGTGTGTGTGCACGCACGCACGTGTGTCTGTATACACACACACACAAAAACATAAAAAGCAGGTGTGGTGGCATGCACCTATAGTCCCAGTGACTTGGGAGGTTGAGGTGGATCCAGCTCAAGGCTGTAGTGAGCTGTGATCATGCCACTGCACTCCAGCCTGGATGACAGCTCAAGACCATATCTCAAATAAAAAATTTAGGCTGGGCGTGGTGGCTCACACCTGTAATCTCAGCACTTTGGGAGGCCGAGGTGGGTGGATCACCAGAGGTCAGGTGTTCGAGACCAGCCTGACCAATATGGAGAAACCTCGTCTCTACTAAAAATACAAAATTAGCTAGGCATGGTGGCACATGCCTGTAATCCCACTTACTCTGGAGGCTGAGGCAGGAGAATCTCTTGAACCCGGGAGGCAGAGGTGTGGTGAGCCGAGATTGCGCCATTGCATTCCATCCTGGGCAATAAGAACAGAACTCTGCCTCAAAATAAAAACTTAAAAATTAGCTGGGTGTGATGGCTTATGCCCCTGTAGTCCCAGCTACTGAGGAGGCTTAGGTGGGAGGATCCCTTGCGCCCAGGAGTTCAAGGCTGTAGTGACCTGTGATCGTGCCACTGTACTCCAGCCTGGGCAACAAAGTGAGACTCTGTCTCTGAAAAGAAAACAAAAAACTCCTAAGGATACATTTACATTTTATGTGTATGCGATTACTGGCTGTGAGGAGACTACGGAAATTTAGAACAGTTACACCTGAGCCCTATCAGATTTACTGCTGCCCAGCCCTCTCCTCAACTGAACTACTACAGACGCATTTTTTTTCCAGTATCTGTCGCTAAATCAGTGACCTGAGAGTCGCTCGGGAGAGTGGATCTTGGCTCAGGTTGTGAATTTGCCTCCCAGCTCCATTAAGAAACTTGGCCAGACGCAGTGGCTCACGCCTGTAATCTCAGCACTCCGGGAAGTTGAGGTGGGCAGATCACCTGAGGTCAGGAGTTTGAGACCGGCCTGGTCAACATGGTGAAACCCCATCTCTACCAAAAATATAAAAAATTTGCTGGATATGGTGGCACGAGCCTGTAATCTCAGCTACTCAGGAGGCTGAGGCGGGAGAATTGCTTCAACCCGGGAGGCAGAGGTTGCAGTGAGCCGAGAGGGTACCACTGTACTCCAGCCTGGGTGACAGAGTAAGATTCTGTCTCAAAAAAAAAACACAAAAAATCTAAATATTGTTAACATTTAAAATCTTGATTAGCTTTGAAGATTTTTGCAGCTTTTCCTACCCAGAGTAAACAGTGGGTTTTCCCTTTTTGCTTAACATGAGACTTCAGAGGGAAAACAAAAAAACTCAATTTCGGTAAAAGTTCTTTCAGAATGAAGGAAGATCAGTGCCACCTACTTCTGAGAAGTCTGATTTTATTTGTTCCTCTTTCGTGGTTTGTGGAATGTTTTTTTAAGACAGAGTCTCACTCCGTCACCCAGGCTGGAGTGCAGTGACATGATCTCGGCTCACTGCAACCTCTGCCTCCCACCACAGCCTCCTGAGTAGCTGGGACCACAGGCACACAGCACCATGCCTGGCTAATTTCTGTGTCTTTGTAGAGACAGTGCTTCGCCAGGTTGCCCAGGCTCTTGAATGTGTAATCTTAACTGATGCACCCGCCTTAGTGTCTCCTAGTGCTGGGATTACACGCTTGAGCCACCTTGCCTGGGTGGAATTTTTTTTTAATTACTTTTTTTTTTCCGGGGTGAAGTAGGAAGTAAGGATGGGAACTGGTGCAGGAACGATTAGGATTTCTGTATTTTCTCCCAGTCAGTTTGATCAGTTTCTACAAATTACCAGATCTAGATGCATCCCTATGAAGCAGTGTCCTGTCAGGGGAACCAGGAGGATACGTGCCATTGTGGAGATAAATACATAGACTGTCAGACACAGGCCATTTAATAACTAACCTTACAACTGACATAGGTTGGTTGCCTGGGAAGCAGACCAAGAGTGAGATTTGCGATCAGGAATTCATTCAAGGTGCCTTCGGGATTAGCGCCTGTGAGAATGAAGGCTGCAGGATTAGGAGAGGTTGGCTTGGAGCTCAGCACATAAAGGCCTCAGCAAATCCCACAACAGGAGTGACTCTCTGGAGCTAGGATGGCCAGGCGCGGCGGCTCACGCCTGTAATCCCAGCACTTTGGGAGGCCGAGGCAGGTGGATCACAAGGTCAAGAGATGGAGACCACCCTGGCCAACATGGTGAAACCCCGTCTCTACTAAAAATACAAATTAGCTGGGCATGGTGGCGCCCTCCTGTAGTCCCAGCTACTCTGGAGGCTGAGGCAGAATTGCTTGAACCCCGGGAGGCAGAGGTTGCAGTGAGCCGTGATGGCACCACTGCACTCCAGCCTGGAGACAGAGCGAGACTCCATCTCAAAAAAAAAAAAAAAAAAAAGGAATGCTGCGGTCCCTGGGGAGAGCGTGACCCTGGGTGACGCAGCTCTCTCTAGCCTCAGGTAATCCCGGAGAGGGACTTCCTTTGTCCCACCAAGTACCCTTCTCATGACATTTTGGTTTCTTCTGTGTTTGTCTAACAGGAAAAGAATGTGCCCTCTGGTCGCCTAGAAAGGTCTTAGCTACTGAGGAGTTTTAGACTTAGTTTTACCTACTTCATTCCAATAGAAGGCGTGAGGTGGCGATGGAGATAAATATCACTCTTTGTTGTTGTTGAGACAGGGTCTCACTCTGCCGCCCAGGCTGGAATACAGTGACATGACAAGGCTCACCACAGCCTCCATCTCCCGGGTTCAAGCCATCCTCCCACCCAGTCTCCCAAGTAACTGGGACTATAAGCATGCACCACCAAGCCCAGATTTTTTGGTAATTTTTGTAGAGACTGGTTTTCACCATGTTGCCCAGGTTGGTCTCAAACTCCTGGGCTCAAGCGATCCTTCCACCTTGGCCTCCCAAAGTGTTGGGGTTATGGGCATGAGCCACTGTGCCTAGCCGTGTAACAATAATTTAAACCTTATATTTGGCCAGGTGTGGTGGCTCATGCCATAGTCCCAGCACTCTGGGAGGCAGAAGACCTGTCTGGGCAACACAGCCAGACCGTGCCTCAAAACAAACACACAAAACACTCCATGACTGTTACACTAGCTGCCATTTGCTGAGCACCGCTACAGGCTGTGTATTGGCCAATTGTTTTACATAGATCGCCTTTTTTTTTTTTTTTAGCAGAGTTTTGCTCTTGTTGCCCAGGCTGGAGTGCAATGGCATGATCTCTGTTCACTGAAACTTCCATCTCCCAGGTTGAAGTGATTCTCCTGCCTCAGCCTCCTAAGTAGCTGGGATTACAAGCACACCACTACGCCTAGCTAATTTTACATTTTTAATAGAGATGGAGTTTCTCCATGTTGGTCAGGCTGGTATCGAACTCCCGATCTCAGGTGATCCACCTGTCTCAGCCTCCCAAAGCGCTGGGATTACAGGCGTGAGCCACGGTGCCTGGCCACATAGATCGTCTTAATCCTCAGAACAACCCCGTGAAGCGGGTATTATTGATAAGGAAATAGGTTCTACATTCAGAATGTCTGAAAACAAAACAAAAACCAACCAACAAACAAACAACAAAAAAAGGGAAGTAGGCTTGCAAAGGTCATACAGTTGGTGAATGGCAGTGCCCAAGCCAAACTGGGTCCAGGTGTGTTGTTTCCGTCATCTGAGCCTATGGAAGCGAGAGGGAAATAAGATGAAGTTGGGGGCTGAGGGTTGGTAAGACCTCCACTAAAAAACGCGTTGCCTGAAGTCCTGCGTGGTGGTGGAATGGGCCCCAGAATTGAGTCTGAGCTTCCCGGGGCTGCAGCAGAGAAAGATACAATTGGAAATGAGATTCCTGGCGGCGCCTCCGTGGTGAAGGCAAACTCGTGACAGGAAAGTCAGAAGCAGGTTACCGCTGTTGGGGGCACTGACTGAGGGGGAGGGCCTGAAAGTGGCTTCTGGAGGCTGGCTTCACTCTACGTGGTCATCTGGGAGGTGGCTACACAGGTGAAAACGGGCATGAACATATTCCAAGGTCTGTACTTTATTTCTTTTCATTTCGTTAGTTTTATTTATTTATTTTTACAAGACAGGGTTTCACCATGTTGGTCAGGCTGGTCTTGAACTCCCGACCTCAGGTGGTCCGCCTGCCTTGGCCTCCAGAGTGCTTGGATTACAGGCATGAGCCACAATGCCCGGCCTATTTAGTTTTTTAAAAGTTATTACAGCCGGGTGCAGTTGAGCCCCTGTCTAAAAAAAGGAAAGAAAGAAAGAGAGAGAGAGAGAAAGAGAAAGAAAGAAAGAAAGAAAGAAAGAAAGAAAGAAAGAAAGAAAGAAAGAAAGAAAGAAAGAAGGAAGGAAGGAAGGAAGGAAGGAAAGAAAGAAAGAAAGGAAAAGAAAAAAAAAGACTTAGCAGGTAAAGGGCACAGAATCTAAATTTATGGCCCTCTGCGAATCTTGCTCTCTGCTGCTCTACTGAATCTATGGCCATGGGAAACTGTCAGAAAGTAAAGGTGTGCCTGGCAGGCAGACATAGACTCTATTAATTTTATTAGTCTCCTGGCCAATGGCTAACCTTATACACATAAACATTAAAACCAAATGCAAGGACATCCCATTTTGCTCACATTAAAGTGCTGTTGTCACAGAAGGAAGGAGTCCTTCCTCTCTAAATTTATAATATCAATCATTCGAGATTTTTTTGCTGGCCCTATATATTTTATACCTATTCCCAATAATCCAGATGGTACAGTGGGGGCCAAGGCCCTTGGCTCCCTGAAGTTTTACTAAAAAATCAGTTCACGGCTGGGTGTGGTGGCTCACCTGTGTAATCCCAGCACTTTGGGAAGCCAAGGCGGGTGAATCACTCTAGGTCAGGAGTTCAAGATCAGCCTGACCAACACGGTGAAATCCCTTCTCTACTAAGAATACAAAAAACTTAGCCAAGCATGGTGGTGCACACTTGTAATCCCAGCTACTTAGGAGGCTGAGGCAGGAGAAGCACTTGAACCTGGGAGGTGGAGGTTGCAGTGAGCTGAGCTCACACCATTGCACTCCAGCATGGACAAGAAGAGTGAAAACTCCATCTCAAAAACAAAACAAAAAAAAAACCCAAAAAACAAAATACATCAAATCACAAAAGCCAGATTGGTCTGGCATGGTGGCTCATGCCCGTAATCCCAGCACTTTGGGAGGCCAAGGCCGGCAGCTCATTTGAGGCCAGGAGTTTGAGACCAACCTGGCCAACATGGTGAAACCCCATCTCTACTAAGATACAAAAATTAGCTGGGTGTGGTGGTGCAAGCCTGTGGTCCCAGCTACTTGGAGGCTGAGGCAGGAGAATCGCTTGAGGTGGAGGTTACAGTGAACCAGGATCACACCACTGCATTCCAGCCTGGGTCACAGAAACTCCGTCTCAAAAAAAAAAAGGCAGCTTAACTGGAGAAAAGGCATACAAGCTCATTTAATATGCACAGGGGAAAATCACAGAGTAATTCGGAGTGATTACCCACCTCCCAAGAGGCTACAAAATCTTATCCTGGCAGAACAGAGCCCGGGAGAGGGGAGAGGAATTCTGTTATTCTGAGGGCGATAACAGTGGATCTGGGAACAGAGCATAACTTGTAAATAGTTCTCTTTGACAGTGAGTCTGTTCGGGTGTGTTTACATTCTTGGTCTTACGGGGAGGAGAAGAAAAAACTCCTCCCTGAGTAGACTACATTTTTTAGAACAATTTTACAGGAAATTTGAGAAAATAATACAGAGTCCCCATATACCCCCACATCCAGTTACCCTATTACTAGCTTGTCAGTGTGGAATATCTCTCTCGCAGTTATTTTTATGCTCTTATATACATGCCCATGTATCTCCTGAAACAGTTTTGTTTGCTGTGTCTAAGCCTCCGTCAAAGAGCTTTGCCAGGTGCCCTGCAGAGGAAAATCCTCACTCAGCACAGGTGATAGGGAGCCAAACCGAGCTGAAGTCTCACTCTTCTTCCAGAAGGACAGTGATTTGGGTGACGCATCGAAGTGTTGAAGCAGGATGTGTCAATATCTCATTTCCTTCCATGTGGAAACTTGAAACTGTCCTCAAGAGTGAGCTCTCATCTAAAACTCTGAAATGGAAATGCTGGGATTGCAGGATGCTAGTCACCAGCAGGACCCAGTTCTATAATCAACTCCAGGGCAGCGGGTTTGAAGAAGTTATTCCTGATAAATAAGCTGGTTTCATCTGTGTCCAGGCACAAACTGATGCCAAAGGAGCACCACTCCGTAAGTATTTGTTAAATTCTTCCAGGCAGTCCCAGGGAGAGACCCCGGAACTGTCAGGACTGACCCCCGAATCTGTAAAGCATGGTGCCAGGGAGATGGGGAATGAAGGAGGTGGGAGCACCAGCTTTGGGAAGTAGGACACTGGGTTCTCTTCGGGCAGCTTGCATTTGACTAGGTCATCCAGTTGGAAGTGTGCAGCAGCGACTGAGAATAAAGATCCAGCACGTGATCCAGAAAGACAAGTCATGGCCAGGCACCGTGGCTCATGCCTGTAATCCCAGCAATTTTGAAGGCCCAGATGGGAGGATTGCTCGAGACCAAGAATTGGAGACCAGCCTGGGAAACATAGCAAGACCCCAAGAAAATTAGCTGGGCTGGTGGCTCGCATAGTCCCAGCTCCTTGGGAGGCTGAGGTGGGTAGATTGCCTAAGCCCTGGAGTTGGAAGTTACAGTGAGCTATGATCATGCCACTGCACTACAGCAGTGAGCTCCTGTCTCTAAAGAAATGAAAAATTAAATTAAAGAGAGAGAAACCACAAATGGGCATTTGCGCAGTAAGCAGAAGAGTCAGAAGGAATCCTACTGATGTTGCTGAGATCTGGATGGAAGTGTGTGGGCATCAGACCTTCCACTCTCCACAAACCTGCCCTCAGATAACTCATGGGATTTCTATATTTGTTATCTAGCTAGTTCTTACAAGAGGTTATCGGAAATAGAGAATGATGAACTTCACTGGACCCTCCTTGCTGGCCACTTGCCTATGATATTAAATATAAAGCAAACATGCTTTTCTTCATGTTTCAAAGGGCTTTGGTGTTGTACAAGCAGAACAACAGGGTTCTGGAAGACCCTCCCCCATGGGGCAGCTGATGGATAAGACTTCAGAGAGAACCTAGGCAACATTCTGAGGCAGCTCTTTATCACCAAGGCTGAAAACAGCAGACGCCTGGGCATATTCATCCATTATACCCACGAACAAGGTGAGAAGAATGGGAACACTGGCCCATAAAGGCTCACTCGCTGCAGATTCAGAGCCTCTCTCTACAAGTGGAAAATCAGAGGTATCCAGCCAGGCACAGTGGCTCACATCTGTAACAGCACTTTGGGGGGCTGAGGCGGGTGGATCACCTGAGGTCAGGAGTTCGAGACCAGCCTGGCCAACATGGAGAAACTCCCATCACTACTAAAAAAACAAAAATTAGCCAGGCATGGTGTGTGCCTGTAGTCCCAGCTACTCAGGAGGCTGAGGCAGGAGAATCACTGGAACTCGGGAGGCAGAGGTTGCAGTGAGCCGAGGTCACGCCTCTGCACTGCAGCCTGGGCATCAAAAAAAAAAAAAAAAAGGAAAAGAGCTGAGCGTGGTAGCTCACACCTGTAATCCCAGCACTTTGGGAAGCTGAGGTGGGCGGATCACCTGAGGTCAGGAGTTTGGGACCAGCCTGACCAATATGGTGAAACCCCGTCTTTAAAAAAAGTAAATAAATGAAATGATAAACAAATTTAAAAAATAAAAATTAAAAAAAAGGAAAAGAAAAGAAAAGCAGAGGTATCCCTGAGACATGGAGTAGGGACTTTATGGATGGCTCTAAAACAAGCTCAGGCTTAGAAACAGAGAGTCTCCCTGGCAGTGGGAGCCGATGCAACGCAGACAAGCATGGACAGGGCCCTGGTACTCAGGCGTGGGTGCTGCTGTAGGGTCAGGAGTTAGGGCTGGCCTTCTAGGAGCTAACCACACGGAGACACCCAGATAGGCTGGAGCAGTGTCTGTAGGCTCAGGACAGAGAGGCTGGCCTTAAGAGAGCCATCAGTGGGGGGCTAGGTCATCAGATCCTCAGCAGAGCCTTAGTTGCTAGAGAGGGTTAGGCAGGCCAGGGAAGCCTCTGGGCAGGGCCACCCACGAAGGGATAATCTTGGGAGTTCCTCCCCAGGCGAGGGCAAACAGTGCCACTTGTGCTGTACCAGCGCTAGCTCTTCCAGTGTGAGTGTCCTTGGCTAGAACCCACCTTTCTGTTAACTGAGAGAGGCAGAGAAGAAGGAGGAGGCTGCAGGTGGTGGCTCATGCCCATAACCCCACTTTGGGAGGCTGAGGTAGGCAGATCACACCTGAGGTCAGGAGTTTGAGACCAGCCTGGTCAACATAGTGAAATCCCGTCTCTACTAAAAATACAAAAATTAGCCAGGCATGGTGAAGCACGCCTGTAATCCCAGCTACTTGGGTGGCTGAGACAGGAGAATCTCTTGAACCTGAGAGGCAGAGGTTATGGTGAGCCAGTATTGCACCACCGCACTCCAGCCTGGGTGACGAGCGAGACTCCATCTCAAAAAAAAAAGTAAAAAAAGAATAAAAAAAAAAGTTAGCTGGGCATGGCACTGCACTCCTGTAATCCCACCTACTTGGGAGGCTGAGGCAGAAGAATCGCTTGAACCCAGGAAGCAAAGGTTGCGGTGAGCCAAGAGCACGCCACGCTCCAGCCTGGGCGACGGGAGTGAAACTCCATCTCAACAAAACAGAAAGAAAAGAAAAGAAAAATCCTATTCTTCTCAAGCTCAGGCCCTGTCTGCAGGAGAGGTTTCAGAGCAGGGTTCTTGTAGACTGGCTGTTGAGCTGGCCTTTCCAGGGGTTCAGTGAAGTTCACAACAGATGTAGATTTTTCGTCTGGTTCACAGTTTCAAAAACTCAGTTTTATCAGTTCAGCAGAGCCATCAGGTACTCCAGCCTGGGTGACAAGAATGAAACTCTGTCTCTCAAAAACAAAACATGTGTGTATATATATATATATATTTTTTTTTTTTTTTCTTTCTTTCTTTTCTTTTTTTTTTTGAGACAGAGTCTTGCTCTATTGCCAGGGGCCAGGCTGGAGTGCAGTGGCGCGATCTCAGCTCACCGCAACCTCCGCCTCCTGGGTTTAAGCAATTCTCCTGCCTCAGCCTCCCGAGTAGCTGGGATTACAGGCATGTGCCACCAGGCCCAGCTAATTTCTGTGTTTTTTAGTAAAGATGGGGTTTCACCGTGTTGGCCAGGATGGTCTTGATCTCTTGACCTCATGATCCGCCTGCCTCAGCCTCCCAAAGTGCTGGGATTACAGGCGTGAGCCACCGCGCCCGGCCTATATATATATTCTTAAGCAAAAAGGTCTCACTCTGTAGTCAAGGCTTGACTGCCATGGCACAAACAGAGCTCACTGTAAGCTTGGTCTCCTGGGGTCAAGCAGTCCTCCTGCCTTGGCCTCCCAAAGTGCTGGGATAACAGATGTAAGACACTGCATGGGGCTCACACGAATGTTTAAGCACGAGGCTTAGAGTCCAAGCTGTATCTGGATCTCCAAACCAACCCAACCTGTATTCGCCTTACCACCTGCAGGGAAATCTGCCTGTTCCTTAGCAAAGTCACGGCTAGAGCCAGGTGTGGTGGCTCATGCCTGTAATCCCAGTACTTTGGGAAGCTGAGGAGGCTGGAAAATCCCTTGAGCTCAGGAGTTCAAGAACAGCCTGGGCAACAGAGTAAGATTTCATCTCTACCAAAAAAAATTAAAAATTGGCCCGGCATGGTGGCTCGCACTTGTAATCCCAGCACTTTGGGAGGCTGAGGCTGGAGGATCCCTTAAGCTCAGGAGTTCAAGAATATCCTGGGCAACACAGTGAGACTCCATCTCTACCAAAAAAATTTAAAATTTGCCAGATATGGTGGCACATGCCTGTAGGGCCATCTGCTTGGGAGGCTGAGGCAGGAGGATTGCTGAGGCCAGGAGCTGGAGGTTACAGTGAGCTATGATCATGTCACTGCCCTCCAGTCTGTACAACAGAGCTGCCTCCAAAAATAAATAAATGAAATAAAGTCAAGGCCGGATTTCAGATTTTGACACAGAAATAGTCTGCCTGAAATGGGCGTTGAAGGGGACCTGGCTGGCAGGATTGGCTGGCATTCCCACAACTGTGTGCAGTTCCCTCTGGAATTCCCGGCTGTCATTGCCTATTTGGGCTTGACCTTATTCCAGAAGCCAGCTCCCCTTCCTAGCATGGTGCTTAGGCTGGCCTCTGACTCCTGGGCTCAAATGATCCTCCTGCCTCTGCCTCCAGATAGCTGAGAGTATAAACATGTGCCAGGGTGCTCCGCTCTGTTACTTCTAGGAAGCATTCTGGAAGATAGTCACACCAGGCACACTGTCCCTTGTGACCTTGTCTTTATATATTGGGATATTTTGTTCTGAGCTCCTGGCATTCAGCTACAAAGTTGACTCAAATCTTTCTAAGATGGGTATCGTTGCAAGGTTCTGGCTGGGGCCTGGCAGTAAGTCACTCTACCCTGAGCACAGAGCTTCAATTACCTGCCGGCTAGAACAGTATGTTCACATTTCCAAACCTGAGATATAGTAAAAAGTGGTTTAAAGGCCGGGTGCAGTGGCTCACGCCTATAATCCCAGCACTTTGGGAGGCCGAGGCAGGTGGATCACGAGGTCAGGAGACTAGACCATCCTGGGTAATAAGGTGAAAACTCGTCTCTACTAAAAATACAAAAAATTAGACCCGGTGGCACACGCCTGCAGTCCCAGCTACTAGGGAAGCTGAGAGAGAAGAATTGCTTGAACCTGGGAGGTGGAGGCTGCAGTGAGCCGAGATTGCGTCATTGCACTCCAGCCTGGGCAACAAGAGCAAAACACTGTCTCAACAACAACAACAACAAAGTGGCTTTAATACAGAAACCTGGCAGGGCGTGGTGGCTCACACCTGTAATCCCAGCACTTTGGGAGGCCAAGGAGGGAGGACTGCTTGAGCCCAGGAATTTGAGACCAGCCTAGACAACATGGTGAGACCCCCCCATCTCTATATCTCTTAATTAAAAAAAAAAAAACAACAGAGATGTGAAGTTAGGCTCTTGCTATTTAAAAGCTGTGCCACTTCTAGCCAATTATTTTGTTTTCTTTGCACTTCTACTTATTCATCTGTAAAATGGGTATGATACCTATTTCACAGAATTGTTAGGGGCCACAGTAAGATGACACAAATATAAGCCCGCAGCTCAATACCTGGACGTGCAGGCGCTCAGTGAGTTAGCGCGCTCTGAATATGAGCCCCCAGCTCGGTACCTGGACGTGCAGGCGCTCAGTGAGTCGGTGCACTCTGAATATGAGCCCCCAGCTCGGTACCTGGACGTGCAGGCGCTCAGTGAGTCGGTGCACTCTGAATATGAGCCCCCAGCTCGGTACCTGGACGTGCAGGCGCTCAGTGAGTCGGTGCACTCTGACAGCTGGGACCCCAGCCCTGGGATATGGTTTTTTCCTGCCATTTAGGAGACTGCATGAGATGAACCAAGGGAAGCCCGTCCAACTCTCACAGACGTAACCTTAGCACTATTGCCTCCTTGACCACATTTCCATGTATAAGAAATAAGTTTTGGCAGGAACATTTTCCAAACCAAAGGAGAATTTGTCTACCATGTATATTAAGCTGAAGAAACCAAAAAGTTTCTGCTGATCTGATATTTTTCCTGAATATTAAATTTGCTGACTTGGGATTTAGATTCAGATGTCTGTTTGCAAATGTTTTCCTCACACATTTGTTCATTTTTCCCATTTACATCAGCAGTCACCCGTACTTCGCAATGTACTTTTCAAAGGCCTCTTTCTTAGTCTTTTTTTTTTTTCAGGCAATGTTTGGCCATCTGGCACAGTTTATCAGAAATAGTATTGTTTAAGGTCCCAGCCATTGAGGAAGGGAAACTCAGATATAAGTGAGCACTGCAAGCTCAGATGTCAAAAGAAGATACAAATAAGAGGCCGGGTACAGTGGCTCACACCTGCAATCTTAGCACTTTGGGAGGCCAAGGTGGGAGGATTGCTTGAGGCCAGGAGTTCAAGACCAGCCTGGTCGACATAGCAAGACCCTATCTCTGTAAAAAAAGAAAGAAAAAGATGCAAATCAGAAAAACCAAACTGACTAATTTATATTTTGAAGAAAGGCTTTTTTTTTTTTGTGAGATAGAGTTTTGCTTCCGATGCCCAGGCTGGAGTGCAACGGCATGCAACCTCCACCTCCTGGGTTCAAGAGATTCTCTGCTTCAGCCTCCCAAGTAGCTGGTATTACAGGCATGTGTCACCATACCCAGCCAATTTTTGTATTTTTAGTAGAGATAAACGTTGTAGTAATCCCAGGTTTTCTCCATGTTAGTTAGGCTGGTCCTGAACTTCTAACCTCAGGTGGTCCACCTGCCTCAGCCTCCCAAAAGTGCTGAGATTACAGGCATGAGCCACCATGCCCAGCCAAAACAAAGCTTTTTTTAAAAAAGAAAATTATTTATTTACTTATTTTTGAGCTAGGGTCTCACTCTGTTGCCCAGTGTAGTGTGGTGGCATGATTATGGTTAACTGCAGCCTCGAACTCTTGGACTCAAGGAATCCTCTCCCCTCAGCCTCCTAAGTAGCTGGGACTTCAGGAGTGTGCCACCGTGCCTGGCTAATTTTTT
Source organism: Callithrix jacchus (assembly GCF_049354715.1). Classification (NCBI taxonomy): domain Eukaryota; kingdom Metazoa; phylum Chordata; class Mammalia; order Primates; family Cebidae; genus Callithrix; species Callithrix jacchus. Next base: position 80,916,961 of record NC_133518.1, read on the forward strand.
TTTTTTTTTTTGTATTTTTTGTAGAGACAGGGTTTTGCCATGTGGCCCAGAAACAACGTTTAATATATATACGTTGATGCTGTAGTTTTATCGATTCAGTAACTCTCCTTATCAAAGGTACATCCAAATTCTGGGAATTTAAGAAAATCAGCTAGCTCACAGGGGCAATATGAATGCCCTGCATGTTACCCAGGTTTCTGGGGCATAACTTATACTTTGAAGTCTTATTTTTAGACATATCTGGGATTCTAGCTGGGCTTGGTGGCTCAGGCCTGTATCCCAGCACTTTGGGAGGCCTTAGCAGGCAGATCACCTGAGGTCAGGAGTTTGAGACCAGCTTGATCAACATGGTGAAACTCCATCTCTACTAAAAATACTAGCTGGGCATGGTGGCTCATACCTGTAGTTCCAGCTACTCAGGAGGCTGAGGCAGGAGAATCACTTGAACCCGGGAGGTGGAGGTTGCAGTGAGCTGACATCTTGCCATTGCACTCCATCCTGGGCAACAAGAGCAGAACTCTGTCTCAAAAAAAAAAAAAAAAAAAAAAAGGCCAGGCATGGTGGCTCATGCCTGTAATACCAGCACTTTGGGAGATCTAGGAGGGTGAATCACCTGAGGGCAGGAGTTCGAGACCAGCCTGATCAATATGGTGAAACCCCATCCCTACTAAAAATACAAAATTATCTGGGCATGGTGGCAGGCGCCTGTAGTCCCAGCTACTTGGGAGGCTGAGGCAGAAGAATTGCTTGAATCTGGGAGGCAGAGGTTGCAGTGAGCTAAGATCATAGCACTGCACTGTAGCCTGGGCAATAAGAGTGAAACACCATCTCAGAAAAACAAAAAAGAAAGAACTATCTGGGATTCCTCACATATGAATAAGAATCCAAAATTTGAAATTAAGTTAAATCAGAAATTAAAAAAAATAGATCCCTCAGATATTGGATCTTCTCCAGTTGTGCCCCCAAGATTGTCCCTGGACCTCTTCAGTGGAATTCTGCCCTGAGATGTCTGCAGAGCCATACAGGTGGGGCAGTCCGTCTGCATCATGCTTAGGTTCATGGGGAGGCAGGACCAGGTTAGAAGGTAGACGGCCTGGGCTTGAATTCTGGTTGCCACCACTTAGTAGCCATGTGACCCGGGACAAGTCACTTAACTTCTGTATAAAGCTAGTTTCCACACCTGGAAAATCGGGATTACCTTTTCATTTTTAAGAATTTTTTCGGGAGCTGTGGAGGCTCAGGCCAGTTGTCCTGGCGCTTCAGGAGGTGAGGCTATGCATTCGAGGCCAACCTGGGCAACATAAGAACCTCTCATTCATTAAAAAAAAAAGACTTTTTTTTAAGAATTTTTTTTTTCAAATTGCTGATAAAGATGTATACAAAAAGAAAAAAGACTTTAAGACTTGTTCTGAGGATTGCATGAACTCCTATGTTTAAAGGACCTAGAATGGAGCACCTAGAAGATGTACAATAAATCTTAGGTTTTTTATTCAGCTCCAAGGCAAGGCTGTTCCTAGCCAAAGAGGTAAGACTCTTTTCCTCTAGCTGAATTAGACGGTGCTAAGCAGGGACAGACACTCTACGTACAATACAGTAGACTGTAAGAGTACCTGGGTACCACATTATCCATTACAAAAGGAGAGAATGGGATACTAGTGCAGTGAACTAGTGCACGGGAACACTAGATTTTGGACCAGATCTTTCTGTTCCAAAGATTGACCTATTTTCTTGAACCCTGCTGAAAACTCAGTGGAAATTAACAATGGACAGTGGCTATAAGGTCGTGAATATGGTGCCAGACGGATGGCTACCAAAAGCTGTAGCATCTACAACAGGAAAATGATGTCCCTGCCCCTTCTGGATTGGCTAAACTAAGCTTCCAAAAGTGACCAGAGGTGCCGGGCACGGTGGCTCATGTCTGTCATCCCAAAACTGGGAGGCCAAGGCGGGTGGATGACCTGAGATTGGGAGTTCCACACCAGCCTGGCCAACATGGCCAAACCCGTCTCTACTAAAAATACAAAAATTAGCCAGGCATGGTAGCAGGTCCCTGTAATCCCAGCTACTTGGAAGGCTGAGGCAGGAGAATGGTTTGAACCTGGGAGGTGAAGGTTGCAGTGAGCCGAGATCACCCCACTGCACTCCAGCAACCAAAGTGAAACTCCATCTCAAACCCAAAAACCACACAGTGACCAGTGGGTGGGAGTCATGGAATCACATCCTGTGGTAGCCCTGAGAAGGGATGTGGATATTCAGCTGGAGAAGAAAGCTGTGGACAGGGGAGCAGTCTTCAAACAATAATTAATTTACAGGACAGGCGTGTTGGTTCACACCTGTAATCCCAACACTTTGGGAAGCTGAGGTGGGACGACTGCTTGAACCCAGGAGTTTGAGACCAGACTGGCAACATAGCAAGACTATATATGTATGTGTACACACACACACACACACACACACACACACACATATAATTAACATATAGAAGATGGAGAGAGATTTAGTTCAATAAATAAAATCTTCTTTTTTTTTTTTTGGAGACAGAGTCTCACTCTGTTGCTCAGGCTGGAATGCATTGTCATGATCTTGGCTCACTGCAACCTCTGGCTCTGGGTTCAAGCAATTCTCCTGCCTCAGCCTCCTGAGTAGCTGGGATACAGGTGCCCACCAGCACACCCAGCTAGGCTGATTTTTTTTTTTTTTTTTTTAAATAGAATCTTGTCACCCAGGCTGGAGTTTAGTTGTGTGATCTGGGCTCATGCAACCTCTGCATCCCAGGTTCAAGCAATTCTCCTGCCTCAGCCTCCCAAGTAGCTGGACTACAGGCGTGTAACAGCACATCTGGCTAATTTTTTGTATTTTTAGTAGATATGGGCTTTCACCAAGTTGGCCAGGATGGTCTCAATCTCTTGACCTCGTGATTCTCCTCAACTTGGCCTCCCAAAATGCTGGGATTACAGGCGTGAGTCACCGCGCCTGGCCATCACATGGCCTAATTTTTGTACATTTAGTAGAGACAGGGTTTCACAATGTTGGCCAGGCTGGTCTCAAACTCCTGACCTCAGGTTATCTGCCTGCCTTGTCCTCCCAAAGTGCTGAGATTACAGACGTGGGCCACTGCACCTGGCCCAGATAAAAACTTTCTAATAGTTCAAACAGCCCAGGACTTCCTGCTTTGGGGAATTATGGATTTGTTCCCATTGGAGAGGAAAAGGAGAAAATTAGATAATCACTTGATGAGATGAAGTATAGGAATTGTGTTTAATTAATTCAACATACATTAATTGAGCACCTATTATAGGTCACAGATAGTACATGGTTATAGTTCCTTCTGAATTTGAAATTCTGTCACGCAGCTAGCTCTATTTTGGCCAAATGTGACTAAATGGAACTTCACAACCTACTCAAAACTTCAACTTAGACCACTGTACTGGTTGGCATAAATGTCCTTGTAATCAATTTAAAAGTTAATTCTCTTTGGCCTGGCACAGTGGCCCACGCCTGTAATCCCAGCACTTTGGAAGGTCGAGGTGGGCGGATGACTTGAGGTAAGGAGTTTGAGACCAGCTTGGCCAACATGGTGAAATGCTGTCTCTATTAAAATACAAAAATTAGCTGGGCGTGGTGGTGGGCACCTGTAATCCCAGCTACTAAGGAGGCTGAGGCATAAGAATCGTTTGAACATGGGAGGTAGAGGTTGCAGTGAGCTGAGATCACACCACTGTACTCTAGCTCATGTGACAGAGTGAGACCCTGTCTCAAAAAAAAAAAAAATATCTTTCCCTGTCCTAAGTAGCCTTTGCCATTTGCTATAAAATGGGAGTAAACTCCCTCATATTAATCTGGATCTTGCTCCTGTGCCATGTCCTTCCTTTGCGCAATGGAGAAACGAAAAAATAATTGAGTCAGCAGTGTAAGGACAGGAAACTGAAGGTGGAGGAAAAGAAATGCAAAATAAAATGGAAAATAGAATGGGCCTCAGGTTGGTGAGTTGGCAGTCCACCAGCCTTTTTCTAGAGTGCATCCTGTTCCAACGCGGCAGAGCTCCACATTTTTATTTTATGATTCTGGTCCTAAAGTGATTGCTTAGGATTCCAGGGAAAATAAAGTGGATCCAACATGTTAAATAGGAGCTGTGGACCCAGTTGAACGCAGGTTGGCTTGGTTTTCATAGAAGCTGCTTTGAAGACCGGCTGTGTGACAGGCAGAGTGCTGCCCTCACTGACTGGAGTGTGTGTAGCTATTTGAAAGCATTTGAAAAGACTTTGGGCCAGGCAAGATGGTTCACGCCTGTAATCCCAGCACTTTGGGAGGCTGAGGCAGGAGGATCACAAGGTCAGGAGTTTGAGACAAGCGTGACCAACATGGTGAAACCCCATCTCTACTAAAAATACAAAAATTAGCCAGGCGTGGTGGTGCATGTCTATAATCTCGGCTACTCGGGAGAATGAGGCAGAAGAATCACTTGAACCCAGGTGGTTGAGGTTGCAGTGAGCCAAGATTACACCACTGCACTCCAGCCTGGGCAAAAGGGTGAGGCGCTGTCTCAAAAAAAAAAAAAAAAAGACTAAAGTAAAAAGAATGAAAAGGCTGGGCACAGTGGCACATGCCTGTAATCCCAGCACATTGGGAGGCCAAAGTGGACCATCCAGGTCAGGAGTTCAAGACCAGCCTGGCCAACACGGTGAAACCCTGTCTCTAACAAAAATGGAAAAATTATCCAGGCATGGCGGGGGGAGGGGGGGAAGCGCCTGTGATCCCAGCTACTCGGGAGGCTGAGGCAGGAGAATCACTTGAACCCAGGAGTGGGAGGTTGCAGTGGGCCGAGATAGTGCCACTGCACTCCAGTCTGGGTAACAGAGTGAGGCTCTGTCTCAAAAAACAAAAAAACAAACAAAAAAAAGACTTCATTTAATTTCTCTCTGCTTTCTAACTCAGCTTCCCAACTGGTAAAAACAACCTCAACCAATGTTTGCTGAAGTGTAGGGGAGTAGAAAAGTGAGCAAAATAATGGAGAAGCCTTGGGAACTGAAATCTAACTTTGAGCAAGTCATATATCCCATTCACTAAAAAGACTTGTGCTCTGATCAAGGAAATGGCCTAGGACTATGGTTTTCAAAAACAGGTTACGGCTCATTGAGAAATCAATTGAATGGGTTAAAAATTAGAATTTTTACTATTCTTTTTTTTCTTTAATATTTTTTTAATTTCAAAAATTTAATTTTTTTCTGGTGCCGTGACTCAGATATGAGCATTTTTACTATTAAGTGGAATAGAAAATTCTGGAGAGCTTTTCACACTTCAAGGGAATTATTTCATGAAATTTGTACTTTAGGTTTCAAGGATATACACATATACACATACACACAGGTGTACTGAGTTGTGAAGATGGACATTAATCCATGGAATGCAGTAAAAAATGTTTGAGAAATGCTGACGGAAGAGACTTCATCTGCTATTTGGGCCACAGGTAGGACCCCAGAGCAAGTAGTTTTAGGTCCTCTATTACAAAGTTGACAGATTAATGGTATTTTTGTGGGTTTTTTTTTGAGACAGGGTCTCACTCTGTTGCCCAGGCTGGAGTGCAGTGACGAAATCTCAGCCAACTACAGGCTCAGCTTCCCAGGCTCAAGCCATTCTCTCACTTTGGCCTCCAGATGCCCGGCTAATGTTTTGTATTTTTGGTAGAGATGGCATTTCGCCATGTTGGCCAGGCTGGTCTTGAACTCCTGGATTCAGGCAATCCACCTGCCTCGGCCTCCCAAAGTACTGGGATTACAGTCACGAGCCACAGTAACTGGCACTGTATATTTATTTTTATTTATTTATTTATTTTGAAACAGGGTCTTGCTCTGTTGTGCAGACTGGAGTGCAGCGGCATGATCTCAGCTCACTGCTACCTCTGCCTCCTCGGTTCAAGTGATTCTCCCACCTCAGCCTCCCAAGTAGCTGGGACTACAGGTGTACACAACCACACCTGCCAGATTTTATTTTCTAATTTTATTTTTATGTTTTTTAGTAGAGACAGGGTTTCACTCTGTTGGCTAGGCTGGTCTCGAACTCCCAATCTCAAGTGATCCACCCACTCGGCCTCTCAAGTGCTAGGATTACAGGCATGAGTCACTGCACCTGGGCTAGGTATTAAATTAAGGTTGCCAAAAATATATTTCTTTTTCTTTTTTTCAGATGAAGTTTCGCTCTTGTTGCCCAGACTGTAGTGCAATGGTGTGATCTTGGCTCACTGCAACCTCCACCTCCTGGGTTCAAGCCATTATCCTGCCTCAGCCTCCCGCTGGGGTTATAGGCATTCACCACCACGCCTGGCTAATTTTTTTTTTTGAGATGGAGTTTCACTCTTGTTGCCCAGGCTGGGGTGCAATGGCACAATCTTGGCTCACTGCAACTTCTTCCACCTCCTAGGTTCAGCCAGCCTGCCTCAGCATTCGGAGTAGCTGGGATTACAGGAATGTGCCACCACGCCCAGCTAAGTTTGCATCTTTAGTATGGAGAAATATAGCAAACCCTGTCTCGAATAAAAAATAAACAGGCTGGGCACAGTGGCTCATGCCTGTTTTCCCAGCACTTTGGGAAGCCAAGGTGGGCAGATCACCTGGGGTCAGGAGTTTGAGACCAGCCTGGCCAACATGATAAAACCCCATCTCTACTAAAAACGCAAAAAATAAGCCGGGCATGTTGGCACAAACCTGTAGTTCTGGTTACCTGGGAGGCTGAGGCAGAAGAATCGCTTGAACCTGGGGGCAGAGGTTGCAGTGAGCCCAAGATTGTGTCATTGCACTCGAGCCTAAGTGACAGAGCAAGACTGTCTCAAAAATAAATAAATAAATACAATTAATAATTAGAAAAGGAAAGAAAGAACAGCACATGGGAGCAGGCCTGCTGTCTGAATGTTAAGGTAGGCCCTCTGTGGATGTACAGCCTTAACCTTTTCCTGAGTAGATCATCTAAGGTGCAGCAATGCTCCTGCTCATAGGATTTTAAACGTTTCTTTTTGGGGAGAAATATTTTTTTTTCTTTTTTTTTTTTTTGAGACAGAGTCTTGCTCTGTCGCCCAGACTGGAGTGCAGAGGCACGATCTTAGCTCACTGCAACCTCTGCCTTCCGGGTTCAAGCGATTCTCTTGCCTGAGCCTCCTGAGTAGCTGGGACTACAGGCACGTTCCACCATGCTGGATAATTTTCTGTATTTTTAGTAGAGACAGGGTTTCACCATGTTAGCCAGGATGGTCTCAATCTCCTGACCCCGTGATTCCCACGCCTCGGCCTCCCAAAGTGCTGGAATTACAGGCGTGAGCCACCGCGCCTGGCCTAGGGAGAGAGATTTTAGAGAATGGGAGTAAAGAGGCAGGTGGTGAGAAAATCCCAAGTACTTTCTCTGTCTTAGAGCAGAAGAAATAATGGGATAAAGGGAAAAGTAAAAGCCCACGGCCCAGAAACATTTGCTGGGTTGTTTGTATTTGTAAATGTAACCACCTCCCTGGCTCAGGTTACCGACCCGAGGGGGGGGACAGCGGGCGATTGTTTGGAAACAGTTTAAACAGTGACAAGAATTGAATTTTATTTGTTTGCTGCCGGTGGCTCATGCCTGTAATCTCAGCACTTTGAGAGGCCAAGGCGGCTGGATCAAGCGGTCAGAAGTTCAAGACCAGCCTGGCCAAGATGGCGAAACCCCATCTCTACTAAAAATACAGAAATTAATTAGCTGGTCGCGGTGGCGGGCACGTGTCATCTCAGCTATTCGGGGGCTGAGGCAGGAGAATCTCGAACCCCGCGGACGGGAGGTAGCGGGGCGGAGGGTGCACTGAGCTGAGGTCGCGCCATTGCACTCTAGCCTGGGCGACAGGGTGAGAAAAATAAAAATAAAAAAATTAGGGCCGGGCGCGGTGGCGCGTGCCTGTAATCCCAGCACTTTGGGAGGCCGAAGCGGGTGGATCATGAGGTCAGGAGATCGAGACCATCCCGGTCAACATGGCGAAACCCCGTCTCTACTAAAAATACAGAAAATTAGCTGGGCATGGTGGTGCGTGCCTGTAATCCCAGCTGCTCAGGAGGCCGAGGCAGGAGAATTGCCTGAACCCAGGAGGCGGAGGCTGCGGTGAGCCGAGATCGCGCCATTGCACTCCAGCCTGGGTAACAGGAGCCAAACTCCGTCTCAAAAAAAAAAATAATAAAATAAAATAAAAAAATAAAAAATGAAAAACTGAATTCCTCGTTACGCATTGCACAATAACCATAACGGTCATGAAAACGAAAGTTCGCCTCCAATCCCATCACCGCATTCAGTCACTCGTCTGCGTCCTCCCTGTCGGTCCGTCCTGCACTAACGCGACGCGACGCGACGCGCTCCGCCGGTGTCGGTGACAGCGCAGCGTGCACACGTTCCGATAAAAACGCGCGTTTTGCTGTTTGCTCCGTTTTGTATTCCCGAGGCGGCAACACGCACCTTCACACGAGCGGCCGTAACGGCTGCCTACGATCCCCTCCCGCACGGGCGTTCAGGGAGCACCGAAGCGTCCACGCCAGCCGGTCTGACCTTGTCGGTCAAGGTCAGGGGAGGCCGCCGGGTTCCCGGGGCGGGAGGCGTCGAGGCGGAGGTCAGCGCGCCCCTGGCGCGGCTCCTCCGGCACCTGCTGCCTTGGCGCCTTTTCCCCGCGACTTCGCCGGGCCCGGAGCGCCCTCCGCGGAGGACCCCGGGCGCGCGCGCTCCCGCCCCCCGGCGGTCTGTGGAGAGCGCCTCGCTGGGCTACGTGCCTCAGGAAGTGACGCAAGACCCCGGGGGGCGGGGGGGCGGGACCAGGCTATAAACCGCCGGTTCGGGGCCGCAGTGCCCTCAGAGAGCGCCGGGACCTCGCGTGGCGGCTCGGGCTCCGCCGGACGGAGGGCGCGCCAGGGTGAGTGACGCTCGTGTCTTCCCTTCATCCTGCGGGGCTTGCTCGGGCTGCAGCCCCGGTGCGGACCGGCAGCCACAGGGCGCCGCCGCGGGGCGGGAGGGCGGGAGGGCGGCCGGGCGGAGCGGGGCGGGAGGCGGGAGGGCGCCCGGGCGGAGCGGGGCGGGAGGCGGGAGGGCGCCCGGGCGGAGCGGGGCGGGAGGCGGGAGGGCGGCCGGGCGGAGCGGTGAAGGCGGGAGGGCGGCCGGGCGGAGCGGTGAAGGCGGGAGGGCGGCCGGGCGGAGCGGAGCGGTGAAGGCGGGAGGGCGCCCGGGCGGAGCGGTGAAGGCGCCGCGGCGGCGCTGCAGGTGCGCGGGGTGAGAGGCGCCGTTTCGCCGCGCGTCCCTCCGCTTCCGTGCCTTCCCCGCTCTCTGCCTTCTTCCCGCCTGCTGGGTCTCGGAGCGGCGAATGGCTTCCCTGGTTGCTGTGAGGGCGACGCCAGGTGTGCCCCGGTGGGCTCAGCCCGCCATGCTGCTTTCGGCTCCTCGCGGGTGAAAGCTGCGGGCCTCCCGCGCCGGGCCTGGGCTGCGGGTTCGGAGCGCGGCGCGGCCAGGCTGCAGCTGCGCGGCGCGGGGAGCACGTGGCTGCTCCAGGAAGTCGCCCCGGGGAACGGCTGGGATCTGTGGGTGACCTTGGGCTCCTGAACCTCCGCTGCCCCGGGCCCGGGCGGGCGCTGCTCTCGCGAGGAACGGGACAGAGCTGTCCCCGGGTCGGTGACCGGCGTGTCACCCGCAGGAGGTGCGGGTTCTGTAAACGGACACCTGGGCTCTGGCACCCCCTGGCCCTGCCTGTTCGCCCCGAGCGCGCATCCCGTTTTCGCCGGAGAATGGACCCAGCCTTGGGCGGGCGGGCGGGCGGGCACGCCGAGGATGTCGCTGGCAGTTGTCACCCAAGGCGGAGGCCGCAGGAGTGGCTTACTTGCGAAGGACACGGGAAATGAGCGGTGCGGTCAGAGGGCCGTGCTGTACTGACCACGCGGACGGGCCCGTGCGTCCTTTCTGCCGGACGGCGCTTTAAGGTGGCGGTTGGGAGGGTGGGTAAGAAAACATGCTCTGATTCAGCTCTTTTCCCTCTGCTCACTGCTCGTGGAGACCTTGGGTACGTCCCTTACCGTGCAGGGGACTGGATTCTGCGGCATTTTCCATGTTCCTCCCGGTGGATAAGAGGATTAAGGAGGACATTGTATTTGGCGACCCCATAACTTGTATGCTAAGCTCACTGTGAACACGAAGGTTAGGCTCTCTACAGGACTTGTAGACCCTGCTGGTTTTTTACCCCGTCAATGCTGGGTTACAATGTGCTTCTCGAGGGTTTGTCATTGATACTGCAGCGTTAGATACGGCATGGCATCCTCCAGTTTCCTTTGAAGTGGCTATCAAGGTATGGTGGCTGTAACCCTAGCCTGTGTTGAAGACGGTTGGATAGACAGCAGTTAGGCTAAATCTGCCCTAAGGCGAGGCAGTGGCTTCCCTCTGATAATGTACTTAAATGTCACGGAGCAAGGTTCCCAGCTAAACCTGAAGAACCACAATGAAAGCTACTTTGGCCAGGCCGCGTGGTTCACGCCTGTAATCCTAGCACTTTGGGAGGCACAGGCAGGCGGATCGCCTGAGGTTAGGAGTTCGAGACCAGCCCAACCAACGTGGTGAAACCCCGTCTGTATTAAAAATAGAAAAATTAGCTGGGCGAGGTGGCCAACGCCTGTAATCCCAGCTACTTGGAAGGCTGAGGCAGGAGAATCACTTGAACCCAGGAAGCAGAGGTTGCAGTGAGCCGAGATCGGGCTGCTGCACTCTAGCCTGGGCGACAGAGCAAGACTCCATCTCAAAACAAAATAAAACAAAATAAAAAAACTTCCCTATTAAACCATAAGAGTGGCAGGAATGGGGAAAGATTCCAGGTCCAATGTTTTCATTATGTTTTTCATATCATTTGAAATCTCAGGCATCAAGCATGCTCCAATACTATTAAATAATATTTTTACAGGTAGTTCAGTATCAGTTATTACAGGATAGGGAAGACAGTCAGAGAAGGCTTCATAGAGATGGCCCTTGAGCTGAGCCTGGAAGAAATGAGGAGGACCTCAAGGAACAGAGGAAGAATGTTAGTGGGTGAAAGCATGGGCTGGATTCTGTCCGATTTTGGAGAAAATAGACGGTAGTGAAGTTGTTAGGCTAAATGTGTTTAGAACAGAGCTTCTAAAGCAAGCAGAGAAACTTCGGTTTATCTGAGCTCCAAGGACTTGAAACAGTGGCCTGGTTTATAAACTGAGGTGGGCTTGTCAGTAGTAACAAACGTGGCTTACTTAAGAAAAGTGAAGTAGCGGCTTTGGGTATGTTTGGCATAGGTGAAATTTTGGTATCTGATCCCCACTGAGCTTCGTGTAGATCTCTAATTTTGAGTCTGTACAAAGAAGCCCCAAACCTCCAGATAAGTACTGCATTTAGAAAACTGAATAGAGTTTAATGCCGTATTTTAATAAAGTAGGAATGATTCAATTTTAAAGAAGTTTGGGAGCTGGGTGCAGTGGCTCACGCCTGTAACTTTAGCATTTAGAGAGGCTGAGGCAGGCGGAACACTTGAGGCCAGGAATTGGAGACCGGCCTGGCCAACATGGCAAGAAACTCTTTCTCTAATAAAAATACAAAAAGTTAGCTGGGAATGGTATTGTACGCCTATAATTCCAGCTACTCCAGAAACTGAGGCACAAGAATTACTTGAGCCTGGGAGGCAGAGGTTGCAGTGAGCCAAAATGACCCCATTGCACTTCAACCCAGGTGACAGAGCCAGACCCTGTCTCAAAAAGAAAAAAAAATTGTAAAGAAGTTTGGGACGGTGGTTTAGCTAGCATGTTTGCCAGCCCCTTATCCTCCATCTTAAAGATGTTTCAGAACTTCCTTGAATTTCATGATTCAAAACATGTGGGGCTACATTTTGCCTACCTGAACTTCATCATGTAAGTAATTCAATTGTTCTCAGTCACCATTGGGAATGCCCAAGATACACCAGTAACTTAGATTATTTATTTAAACATGTTGCCACTTTATTCTTAAAACTAATAGAAAACTTGAGGAATGATGATTCAGATGAGTGTTAAAATTTGCAAGATGTTTTTTCCTAGAAAAGGGTGGTTAAAATTGGTTTAGGGTGGGGCCTTCCAATTCTGGACCTAGTGATTGGGTCCTTACGGTTGTGGTGCCGTGGTAGTGATAAGCTTTTTATAACAGAAGGGGCAAAAGATTGTGCTTCTGGCCGGGTGGGGTGGCTCATGCCTCCAATTTCCTTGGGATATTCTTCTCAAGTAACTAACCCCAGCACTTTGGGAGGCCTGGTGGCTGGTGGATCACCTGAGGTCAGGAGTTCGAGACCAGCCTGACCAACATGGTAAAACCCCTTCTCTACTAAAAATACAAAAATTAGCTGGGTGTGGTGACAGGCATCTGTAATCCCAGCTACTCAGAGACTGAGGCAGGACAATCCCTTGAACCTAGTAGGGGAGGTTGCAGTGAGCCAAGATCATGCCCCTGTACTCCAGCATAGGCGTCGGGACAGAAACTCCTTCTCAAAGAAAAGATTATGATGCTTCTAAGAATATGATCTATTGCATATAGACCCTGATCTTTAAAGCTTGGATATAAAAAGAATTTTTTTGTAATAGGTTTTAGGTAGGAAGCTTTTTCTTTCTTTTCTTTTTTTTTTTTTCCTCCCTGAGACAGAGTCTTGCTCTGTCACCAGGCTGGAGTGCAGTGGTGCTCTCAGCTCACTGCAGCAGCCTCTACCTCCCGGGTTCGAGCAATTCTTCTGCCTCAGCCTCCCGAGTACCTGGGACAACATGGGCATGCCACCATGCCCAGCTAATTTTTGTATTTTTAGTAGAGACAGGGTTTCACCATGTTGGCAGGATGGTCTCATCTCTTGACCCTGTGATCCTCCTGCCTCTGCCTCCTAAAGTGCTGGGATTACAGGCGTGAGCAACCTCACCCAGCAAAGGGAAGCTTTTTCTTAATACCTGTTAGAATTACCCTTTGCTTTACAATCTGTGTATACCTCACAGCTTGCTTTGTGTCATGTGCGTGTTTAATATGCTGTAACTGTACTTGTATACAGGAAAAGCTTTAAAATAATATGCAATAAATGTCCATTTTGCAGATCTCAATATAATGTCACTTTCAAGCATCTAGATGTCCTCAAACCAAATTAACTAGAAAATTTAGATTTCAGTTGAGGCTTTTGACTTAACGTAGGACTTTGATTACAGAGACATGTTTGGCTTTGACAAAAGTTAAGGTTAATGTCTCAAAACTTCCAGAGGTGAGAACACAATTTCTATAACCCAGTAACCCATTGAACTTAATTTAGATTGTAAGTTTTTAGCTTTGAACAAGTCACACAGTTTCTCTCATAATTGGCCTATTCAACTGTAAAATAACATAATCTGTTTTGTGTTTCTTTTTGTGTGTCAGTGATATATCAAATTACTTGTAGGAACTATTCATTGAATCAGGATCAAGGTTTCTTCCCCTTCTTATTGGAGATGGTTTGTGGTATTTGTAACATAACAGATCTTGTCTGCTTTAGTCTTAATTTTTTTTCAAGTGATAGTCTGTTGTCTTTTTGTATGTGTCACTTTGTCTACTCAAAGCATAGTGGTTCATACCTGTAATCACAGCAATTTGGGAGGCCAAAGTAGAAGGATTGCTTCAGGCCAGGAGTTCAAAACCAGCCTGGGCAACATAGGGTGACCTTGTCTCTATTTAAAAAAAAGAAATACATATGCCGGGCGCAGTGGCTCACGCCTGTAATTCCAGCACTTTGGGAGGCCGAGGCAGGTGGATCACGAGGTCAAGAGATCGAGACCATCCTGGTCAAAAAGGTGAAACCCCATCTCTACTAAAAATACAAAACTTAGCTGGGCACGGTGGTGCATGCCTTTAAGAGCCAAGATTGTGCCTCTGCGCTCCAGCCTGGCAACAGAACAAGACTTTCTCAAAAAAATAAAAATAAAAAATAAGGAAAGAAATACATCTGTAATAAAATTTTAAAAAGATCACACTAAATTTAATTGTCCCATAAAGTATGGGACAATTAAATATCTTTTCTAGAAAACTGATAACATATTTTTAAAATTTGATATACCATGTAGCCTGGTAATAGAAAGCTCAGTAATCTGATACAGTAGTATCTTCCTCAGTAATTCTCTATTCTAATGCCTAGGTTCTTCTGTGTGGCAGTCCAGAATGATGGATCAAGCTCGATCAGCATTCTCTAACTTGGTAAGATATTTTCAGTTGTATTTCTGTGTCTGCAAGATGTGAAATATACAAGCATGACTTTAACTGAGTAAACATGAAATAATAACTCAAATCTATTATTATCAGGTATTCATTGACATTTGAATTAGTGGTTTTGAGGCATAACGGATCCTATAAAGAGTTCAGCCTTCAATAGGGTTAATTATAGGAAGTCTTGGAAGAATACTCAGGGTGGTTCTGGGTGTGGTAGAGGAGGCAGCCAAGTAGATAAGATGAACTCTTTAAAGCACTGAAATGTCTTAGGAGAGGTAAAAAGCAAAGGCTGATGGGGCGTGGTGGCTCATGCCTATAATCCCAGCACTTTGGGAGACTGAAGCAGGTGGATCACGAGGATAGGAGTTTGAGACCAGCCTGTCCAATATGGTGAAACCCCATCTCTACTAAAAAATACAAAAATTAGCCAAGCATGGTAGTGCGCACCTGTAGTCTCAGCACTTTGGGAGGGTGAGGCAGGAGAATCGCTTGAACCTGGGAGGCAGAGGTTGTGGTGAGGCGAGATTGCGCCACTGCATTCCAGCCTGGGTGACAGAGCAAGACTCTGTCTCAAAAAAAGGAAAAGAAACATTGTGTCGGCAGTATGAGTGAAAGCTGAAAGAACATACAGAAAAGACAGCCATCAAGCTGTGATGAAAAGGGATCTAGGCCGGGCGCGGTGGCTCACGCCTGTAATCCCAGCACTTTGGGAGGCCGAGGTGGGTGGATCACGAGGTCAAGAGATTGAGACCATCCCTGTCAACATGGTGAAACCCTGTCTCTACTAAAAATACAAAAAATTAGCTGGGCGTGGTGGCGCGTGCCTGTAATCCCAGCTACTCGGGAGGCTGAGGCAGGAGAACTGCCTGAACCCAGGAGGCGGGGGTTGCGGTGAGCCGAGATCGCGCCATTGCACTCCAGCCTGAGTAACGAGCGAAACTCCGTCTCGAAAAAAATAAATAAAAATAAAAATAAGAGACAATAGAGGACTAGATAGTGTGTCAAGAGTTCGATCCCTTTTTTTTTTTTTTTTTGCGACGGAGTTTTGCTCTTGTTACCCAGGCTGGAGTGCATTGGCGCGATCTCGGCTCACCGCAACCCCCGTCTCCTGGGTTCAGGCAGTTCTCCTGCCTCAGCCTCCCGAGTAGCTGGGATTACAGGCACGCGCCACCACGCCCAGCTAATTTTTTGTATTTTTAGTAGAGACAGGGTTTCACCATGTTGACCGGGATGGTCTCAATCTCTTGACCTTGTGATCCACCCGCCTCGGCCTCCCAAAGTGCTGGGATTACAGGCTTGAGCCACCGCGCCCGGCCTCTTATTTTTATTTATTTATTTTTATTTTTTGAGATAAAGTCCCAGCCTACGCTCCTAGGGTAGAATACAGTGGGTGATCTTAGCTCACTGCAGCCTCTGCCTCCCAAGATCAAGTGATTCTCCTGCCTCAGCCTACTGAGTAGCTGAGATTACAGGCACGCATCACCATGCCTGGTTAGTTTTTTGTATTTTTAGTAGAGACGGGATTTCACCATGTTGGTCAGGCTGGTCTCAAACTCCTGATCTCAAATGGTCCCTCGCATCGGCCCCCAGAGTGCTGGGATTGCAGGCATGAGCCACTGTATCTGGCCTGTTCTCTTTTCTAGCTTCTATGTTATACTTAGTCAGAATTTCTGCTTGTTTGTAACTTCATTTTGTTCTTGCTCTCACCAACATCACAGTCTGGATTGCTACACAGAATCCTAAACTGATTTGTGCCCCCCAGTCCCAGCTAGAAGAATCATTAGAGCTCAGGATTTTGAGGCTGCAGTGAGCTATGATCATACCACTGTACTCCATCCTGGGAAAGAGAGGGAGACCTTGTCTCCAAAAATAAAAAAATACAAATTTACAAAAAAAAGAGGCTGAATGAGAAGACCAGTGTGAACTAGCCCTTGACTGAGCAGAGGGAAAAATATTGATTTGAAAGGAGAACACCCTGAAGAATATATAGCAAGTCACAGTAATGGCCCACTAACAAGTATAGTACCTGAACAAACTGTCCTATGCCTGTTCTTCATAATGCCCTTTTCCCCCCAAAACAGTTTGGTGGAGAACCATTGTCATATACCCGGTTCAGTCTGGCTCGGCAAGTAGATGGTGATAACAGTCACGTGGAGATGAAACTTGCTGTAGATGAAGAAGAAAGTGCTGACAATAACACAAAGGCCAATGTCACAAAACCCAAACGGTGTAATGGAAGCATCTTCTATGGGACTATTGCCGTGATCATCTTTTTCGTGATTGGTAAGAATGGCCATTCCAAACTTAAATGTTTTCCATTACCAACTCCAGGAAGTCTATTATTTCAGCTTAGCATATATTTTGTGCCTTTTTTTTTGAGATACAGTCTCACTCTGTTGCCCAGGCTTGAGTGCAGTGGCACAATCTCGGCTCACTGCAACCTCTGCCTCCCACATTTAAGCGATTCCCTGCCTCAGCCTCCCGAGTAGCTGGGACTACAGGCACCCACCACCATGCCCCAGCTAATTTTTGTATTTTTAGTAGAGACAGTGTTTCACCATGTTGGCCAGGCCGGTCTCGAACTCATAGCCTCAAGCGATCTTTCTGCCTCGGCCTCTCAAAGTCCTGGGATTACAAGCATGAGCCACTGCGCCCACCCACTTTGTGCCTTTTTAAGTGCCACTAGGAAGACAATCATGAGTAGATTCTGTGGCTGTCATTGAAGTCATGAGTAGATTCTGTGGATGCCATTGAATTTAATCTGGCAGGAAAGAGAGACCCATGAATTCTTCAATGCAATGTGCAGGTGTTTTTTATTTATCTGTTTTTGTTTGCTCCCACTCCACCAGGAAGCAAATGTTACACTAAAATATACACAGGATATTTGTGGCATAGAAGTTCGGTCTAATGTTTCAAGGAGGTCTTTTGGAAAAAGCTACCTATATTTTGAATAGGTAACTATTTGAAATAAAGCTAATATATAATTTATTAGATTAAGTGACTTAAAATATACAAAACTGAGATGCACTATATACATTCAGATTACTTAGAATTTGATTAAAACCAGTGTTTTCAAGACTTACCTGAAAATATTAACAGTTCCAACAGGGATAGATTACAAATGAAATTCTGAGTTCAGCTCTGCAACTTTTTCTCTTTAGGATTTATGATTGGCTACTTGGGCTATTGTAAACACGTAGAACCGAAAATTGAGTGTCAGAGACTAGCAGGAACAGAGTCTCCAGCAGTGGAGAACCCAGAAGAGAACTTACCTGTAGTACCTCAGTTATATTGGGATGACCTGAAAAAAATGTTGTCAGAGAAACTGGACACCACGGACTTCACCAGCACCATCAAGTGAGTGTGAGCTGCTTTCCACGTGTCTGGACAAGTAATTGTGATAGATAGGCTGCGGGGAAGCAATAATGGTGACACTGTGGGGAGTGGCTTTTTAGAGAAGACCAGACTTGCCGTGTTTTAGCCGAAGAGGGTAAGGGGCCTGAAAAGAACTGAAACTATACTGGGAAAAAAGGGAGACCTTTTCTGGGATTCTCCTTTTTCTTAAAAAATGCATAGGCCCTTGATGTTTGCCCCATCTCTGTGGATTATTGCTTGCTGTCATTCTTCTGGCTCTGATTTTTTTTTAACGTCTTATAACATCGTACTAAGCTCTGGTTGTTGACAAGGACATCAATCACCTTTTTCTCTTTTTTTCATTTAAGAGATGGGGTTTCACCATGTTGATCAGGTTGGTCTCAAACTCCTGACCTCAGGTGATCTGCCCACCCCAGCCTCCCAAAGTGCTGTGATTACAGATGTGAGCCACCATGCCCGGCCTCTTTTTTTCTTTTTAAGGAAGCAACACATGGCAGAAGTAGCCCTTTTCATCTAGATCATGAGTAATTTAACTGCCTAAGTTTCTAGTACTTGTTAGTTTCTGCAGATACTCGCACACTAACCCATACACCAATAAGTATCCAGAGGCAGTCTCCCTCTGTTGGAGGATGGAATACAGTGGTGCGATCTCATCTCACTGCAGCCTCAACCTCCCAGGCCAAAACGATCCCCCATCATAGCCTCCTGAGTAGCTGGGACTACAGGCATGCAGCACCATACCCAGCTAATTCTTTTTTGTAGAGATGCAGTCTTTATTTATTTATTTAGAGGTGGAGTCTCACTGTGTTGCCCAGGCTGGAGTGCAGCGGCAGGATCTCAGCTCACTGCAACCTCTGCCTCCCAGGTTCAAGTGATTCTCCTACCTCAGTCTCCCTAGCAGCTGAGATCACAGACTTGAACCATGCTTGGCTAATTTTTGCGGTTTTTTTTTTTTTTTAGTAGAAATGAGGTTTCACCATGTTGGCCAGGCTGGTCTCGAACTCCTGACTTCAGGTGATCCTCTTGCCTCAGCCTGCCAAAGTGCTGGGATTACAGGCATGAACTACCATGCCTGGCCAGATTTTTATTTATTTACTTACTTATTTTTGTTTTTTTGAGACGGAGTTTTGCTTTTGTTGCCCAGGCTGGAGTGCAGTGGCACGATCTCAGCTTACCACAACCTCTGCCTCCCAGGTTCAAGTGATCCTCCTGCCTCAGCCTCCTGAGTAGCTGGGATTACAGGCATGTGCCACCATGCCTGGATAATTTTATATTTTTGGTAGAGACAGGGTTTCTCCGTGTTGGTCAGGCTGGTCTCGAACTCCTGACCTCAGGTGATACACCTGCCTCAGCCTCCCAAAGTGCTGGGATCGCAGCACTTGAATCCCAAGTAGGGTTCACTTGAATTACAAGTGGAGTTGCCAAGTGAGCCATTGCATCTAGCCTGTTTATTTAATTTTTAAGGGACTTTCTGGCAAAAACTAGAAAGGGTGCTAGACAAATTCTAAAAAGAGCTGTAATATTTGTCCTTAGAGTTTTGCTATCTTTGCACCATATATTTCTCTGTACAAAGAATAAATTTATCTTTTCCCTTTTGCTAGCTTTCTACAGTTACAATGGTACTATAACTCTTTTTTTTTTTTTAAAGATGGGGTTTTACCATAAAGGTCAGGCTGGTCTTGAACTCCTGACCTCAGGTGATCCACCCACCTCAGCCTCCCAAAGTGCTAGGATTACAGGCGTGAGCCACCACACCCAGCTTCGGTACTATAACTCTTTAGTCTTAAGTTAATGACATTTTTTACTTCATCTAGTTGATTTATTGTACACCAGAAATTATGGATAAAGTGAGAGGATAGTCTGACCTTACAAAAATGTAGGAACTAGTGCTGAGTAAGTAGAACTATGGGAGATCAGACCAAGATGCAGTCTTGCTTCAGGGTACTCAGAAATGCTTCACAGGTAGGCAAAAATTGATACTCCATCCTAGATAGCCTATAGTGGATCTCCTGGGAGCTACTGTTTCCCCGAAAACCACCCTAAGCAGATACATTATGTTAAGATGAGGCTCTTGAAGGGAGTGCTTTATGGTGAGCAAAGAAGCTTTGAAGTCGTAAACTAACATTTGGGGCATGGTTTTTTTTTCTTAGTTTCTGTTATTCTGGCAAATCTAGAAGTTTTGGGTCACAGTTCATTTATCTGATTTTGCTTTCAAAACAACTTGTTTAATCCCTGAGTTAAATGTTTATTTTAAATTAAATTAAAGTTCATGTAAAAGACATTTTCTCCTACAGGCTGCTGAATGAAAATTCCTATGTCCCTCGTGAGGCTGGATCTCAAAAAGATGAAAATCTTGCGTGGTATATTGAAAATCAATTTCGTGAATGTAAACTAAGCAAAGTCTGGCGTGATGAACATTTTATTAAGATTCAGGTCAAAGACAGGTATGTTGGAAGATAGTAAACTTATTTTTATACAAGTGGCTATTTTCAGGTGTGCAGAATATAGCAAAGACTTTTTTTTCGAGATGGAGTCTTGCTCTGTTGCCCAGGCTGGAGTGCAATGGCACCATCTTGGCTCGCCGCAACCTCTGCCTCCCAGGTTCAAGCGATTCTCCTGCCTCAGCCTCCAGAGCAGCTGGGATTATAGGTGTGTGCCACCACGCCCAGCTAATTTTTGTATTTTTAGTAGAAATGCGGTTTCACCATGTTGGCCAGGCTGGTCTCTAACTCTTGGCCTCAGACGATCCTCCCGCCTCGGCTTCCCAAGCTGAGATTATAGGCATGAGTCGCCCCATGTGGCCCAAAGGCTTTTTTATTTTTTATTTTTTTGAGACGAAGTCTCACTCTTGTCCTGCAGGCTGGGGGTGCAATGGTGCGATCTCAGCTCACTGCAACCTCCACTTTCCAAGTTCCAGTGATTCTCCTGCCTCAGCCTCCTGAGTAGCTGGGATTACAGGTGCCTGCTACCATGCCAGGCTAATTTTTGTATTTTTAGTAGAGACAGGGTTTCACCATGTTGTCCAGGCTGGTCTCAAACTCCTGACCTCAGGTGATCCGCCTGCCTTGGCCTCTCAAAGTGCTGGGATTACAGGCGTGAGCCACCATGCACAGCCGGCCCAAAGACTTTTAAAATAAAAATTAGTGTTAAGATTTGGAGGTAAATTTCCTCAAGCAAAATGATGTAATAAGACATGCTAAAAATATAAGCTATTGCATTTTTCTGGAAGGATGACCTTAGCCTTATTTTAACTTAATCTTTTTAACAGTGCTCAAAACTCAGTGACCATAACTGGTACAAACAGTGAATTTGTTTATCTGGTGGAGAATCCTGGAGGTTACGTGGCGTATAGTCAGAACGCAACAGTCACTGTGAGTAAGGCAAACCGTTCATGAGGTTGAATCATTCAAAAACTCATCTTTTCTGTTCTTTGGAGTTATAAATGTACTTGTAAAATGTAAATGATCCTGATAGTTTGGTTTTCAACCCTCTAATGACACAGCCAACATGCAAAGTCTTCTCTCTAATCACTTTCCTCTTACCCTGCTTTATCTTTTTCTTTCTTTGTAGTACTGGTAGCACCTGACATTATGCCTTTGTTTCCATTAGAATGTGAGCCATATGGAGAACCATGAGTTTGTTCTATTTACTGCCACGTTGCAGAGCTTTGGAGAATGGCCGACATACATAGTAGTGCTTGCTATATGAATGCATATCCTCTTTGTGGGGGCAGTTCTAAGTATCCATCGTGGCTGGGGCCTAGTCATAGCTGGATTCTTAGCTCAATCTTTTTTTATTTGTTTTGAGATAGAGTGTCACTCTGTCGCCCAAGCTAGAGTGCAGTGGCATGAGCTTGGCTCACTGCAACTTCCGCCTCCCGGGCTCAAGTGAGCCTCCCGAGTAGCTGGCACATCCAGCTAATTTTTTCCTTTTTTTTCTTTTTGGTAGAGATGGGGTTTTGCCATGTTGGCCAGGCTGGTCTTGAATTGAAACGCCTGGGCTCAAGCGTTTCACCCACCTTGGCCTCCCAAAGTGCTGGGATTACAGGAGTAAGCTGCTGTGCCCAGCCCTTGGTCTTTTTAAATTTAGGCAAATACAGTCAAATTAACGCAGAAATAGAGAACAGTTAGATGGAATAATTTTCAGCTTAAAATCACATTTGTGGCTGTGTGCGGCAGCTCATGCCCGTGATCCCGGCACCTTGGGAGGCTGAGGCTGGCGGATCACTTGAGGTCAGAAGTCAGAGACTAGCCTAGCCAACATGGTGAAACCCCGTCTCTACTAAAAACACAAAAATTAGCCAGGTGTGGTGGCGTGTGCCTGTAATCCCAGCTACTCAGGAGGCTTAGGCAGGCAGGAGAATCACTTGAACCCCAGCGGGGCGGAGGTTGCAGTGAGCTGAGATTGTGGCGTTGCACTCCAGCCTGGGCAACAAGAGCAAAACTCCATCTCAAAACAACAACAGCAAAACACATTTGTAAGTCAGGTACATGTTTAGTGGATACCTTTAGAGGCAGGTGAAGTGCTATGGTGATTCCTTGCTTTTCTGGATACTTGTGCCTTATCACTTTGCCTGGCTGCATACAAGCCAGGAGATGGGTAGATCGTTCTGTTAAACAACATTGAAGATATTTGTTCAACTTCAAGCTCTCTTGTCAGGTGCTTGGTCATTAGTGTCAGGTGATAGCTGTTCATCTGAACTGTTATTAGCTTTGGAGCATAATGACATATCTAAAGTTGGTGTATGCAAGTCACTTTATTGTCATAGATGGTGTTTAGCAATTTTGGGACAGATTTATTATCAGACCTTTCAGTTAAAGCCTGTTTATATGATGTCTTCAAGATTAAGATTTTTCCAGGGTTGCAGTCCCATGACCAGCCTACATATGCCAGTTTAATCTAAAATGCTCTTCAGATTAAAGGCAGTATGGGATAAAGGCATGAAAGACATAGGAGACCAAAAATCCTAATTTTATCCCTATAGCTCTGACCTAAAAGTTGTAAAGTTTTTTAGCATGCATATGTTTTTTAGGGCTTTGGGCCCCCTTCTATCTCTTACTTGGGTTGCTTGTCTTGGGTTTGGTCTGTACAATTCTCTGTCTCAAGATTTTAGCAGTGTTCTGATACCGTAATGCTCATTTAATCTAATGTCTTTGTTCTAGGGTAAACTGGTCCATGCTAATTTTGGTACTGAAAAAGATTTTGAGGATTTAGACTCTCCTGTGAATGGATCTATAGTGATTGTCAGAGCAGGGAAAATCACCTTTGCAGAAAAGGTGAGTATGAGTTATTATAACATTAAATACAGTACTTTGGTACCTTATTCTTCAGTTAAGTGATATTTCTTATTGATATTCTTGCATTCTGAAAACCAGCAGTCTTAAACTCTCAGACCAGATAGTACACTTTATTAAAATACCCAACAAATCAAGTAAGTTCCACTTACCTAATAAATGCTTAAGTGAAAGCTATTTGTCTCTGTAACTCAGTTTCATGCATATATAGAATTCAGTTAAAAGCGTGTTTTATCGGCCGGGCGCTGTGTCTCACGCCTGTAATCCTAGCACTTTGGGAGGCCAAGGTGGGTGGTTCACCTGAGGTCAGGAGTTCAAGACCAGCCTGGCCATCATGGTGAAACCCCATCTTTTTAATAAATAAATAACTAATTTAAAAAAATGTTTTATAAAAAGGAAAATTAGGGGCTGGGTGTGGTGGCTCACACCTGTATTCTCAGCACTTTGGGAAGCCAAGGCAGGCAGATCACGAGGTCAGGAGATCAAGACAATCCTGGCTAACACAGGGAAACCTCATCTCTACTAAAAATATAAAAAATTAGCTCGGCATGGTGGGTGCCTGTAGTCACTCACGCCTGTAATCCCAGCACTTTGGGAGGCCAAGTTGAGTGGATCACCTGAGGTCAGGACTTCAAGACCAGCCTGGCCAACATGATGAAACCCTGTCGCTACTAAAACTACAGAAAATTACCCTGGCATGGTGGCAGGCTTGAACTCGCCTCCTTGGTTCAAGTGATTCTACTGCCTCAGCCTTCCGAGTAGCTGGGATTACAGGTGCCTGCCACCATGCCTGGCTAATTTTTGTATTTTCAGTAGACACCAGGTTTTGCCATATTGGCCTGGCTGGTCTTGAACTACTGACCTCAGGTGATCTGCCCGCCTCAAGCTCCCAAAATGGTGGGATTACAGGTGTGAGCCACTGCTCCTGGTCATGGTTATTTTTCTTATTTTCCAAACTAGTGAGTTTTTCAGGGAACCATGAACAAATCCACAGATAAACAATTTGAAATATTTGGAAGTATAAGTTTAGTCCTCTGTCACCATTTGTCCTTTAGCATAGTGTCCAGGATGTGTTCTCATTTCATATGATGTTCATTTTCTGGGCTTTATATGTTTTCTTTTAGGTTGCAAATGCTGAAAGTGCAAATGCAATTGGTGTCTTGATATACATGGACAAGACTAAATTTCCCATTGTTGATGCAGACGTTTCATTCTTTGGACATGTGAGTTATTTCTTGAGCAAATCAGCTTTTGAGTTCTTGGAATTGTTACTGGATTCCTATATTAGCAGGAATAGCTGTGCCTTTCTTAATGCTCTTTTTCTGGGAGGGTGTTTGCAGTAAGCAAGAAGATAGATTACATTGACTTGGAGGCTTTATTTGTTGCTAAAAGCATTTCAATAGTGCCTTGAATTGAGAATTTCCATGTGCCATAAACTGAGAGTCACATTGTAGAGCCACTCAGAATTTCGAGGCTTCAGGTTGGTAAACTAAGCTCAGGCTGCAGCCTTATACCAAATCTGGATCTTACAGAGAACCTTGTGAGGAAGTATGTGATGGAGTGAATTGCTCTTTTGTTTACCAGGCTCATCTGGGAACAGGCGACCCCTACACACCTGGATTCCCTTCTTTCAATCACACTCAGTTTCCACCGTCTCGGTCCTCAGGATTGCCTAATATACCTGTCCAAACGATCTCCAGAGCTGCTGCAGAAAGGCTGTTTGAGTACGTTTTTATTTGAAAGCTGTCTTGCAGGGTGGCGTTTTACGATTAGGGAAGAACTGTATGTTGATTAAAATGTTAAAAATGATTATAATTTTCCACATTTGGGAATTTGGATGACGGTTAGCTGTTACCTTGATACAGATAAAAACGAATTTTTCTCTATAAAGAGGTCTTAATAATGGACTTTGGATTTATAAACCCAGGAGTCCTTGTCCAGTTTACCCAGTGAATTCCTTGTGCAAGTTTCCTGATATAGCTCTGCTCGAGTACTTCTGTGGTGAAGCACTATGCCTACAGCACCCTGCTCTGTTACTGGAGAAAATCTGTTAGAATTCTTATTGGGATAAAATCTTATTACCTGAAACATCCATTTGTTCTGGATTTTTATTTTAAGCAATACACGATGATTCCAGTTTCCTTGGCTATTGATGGAAAAGCCTCACGATTGGTGGAAAATCATGATGGTTTCCAGATTCTTTGTGGTCATGGCTTGTTCTTCTGGATATCCTCCCTATAGATTAGTATCCCTCTTTAAAAACAGTTTGATTAGAGTACATATCATTAATTTTGATTTTGATGTGGACATACTTCTCATTTCCTGTCATGGGATGGAGATCTATTTTCAGACCTTTATGCAAGCATTTATCTCATGTGACATAAGCTCTCTGGCCCTATTTCTTTAACTTAATTGGATGGTTAAAATATATTCTACTTAATACAGTCTCAAATGAAGAACATCTGTATATAAGGAGTATGTAAATACTATGACTATTGATACTGCTAAGGGGCGCTTATCATAGGTGATTTTTGTTGACTCATTCTGCCCAGCACCTACAAGTCTTCACCAACCTGTGAAGCTAGCCTCCCATCTTATTGTTATATAGTAGAGTAGTAATAATGTTTCAACTTACATTTATATAAGTAAGCCTCCTTAGAAGCAGCTATTATTTGGATAACACAGGAATTAGATTGGGGAAGCACAGGAATTTTTTTCTATTATTTATTTGAGTCTCACTCTGTCGTCGCCCAGGCTGGAGTGCTATGGCGTGCTATGGATACTGGCCACTACAACCTCTGCCTCTTGGGTTCAAGGAATTCTGCCTCAGCCTCCCAGTGTACTGGGATTACAGTCATGAGTCACCGCACCCAGCTGAGGAATATTTTTTATAACTGAAATAAGAATGTCTTCTATCCTTGTTAGTGGAGACAAAACACAAAAATGTATTGATGTTCTTTTATATATTAAAAGAGCTTGATTTTTGAGTCCATCTTGGCATGTGTTCCAAATATAAACTATATAGCTAAGCCTCTGGCAGAAAGGCAGATATCAGATGAGGATCGTTACAGAAGTTTTTTAAAATATTGCTTGAACTAGGAAGTGCTTCATGGTTTTCAGTTGCCTCCCTACAGATCCAAGTAAGACACAAATGGTTTTGTTTATATGTCCTCCTTATCTGGAACTTCCCTGAGCAGAAGTAAACCTTGGGCAAGGGACAAAAGCTCAGAACTTATGCCTGCTTTCTGATTCTAGAAATATGGAAGGAGACTGTCCTTCTGACTGGAAAACCGACTCTTCATGCAGGATGGTAACCTCACAAAACAAGAGCGTGAAGCTCTCTGTGAGCAATGTGATGAAAGAGATAAAAATTCTTAACATCTTTGGAGTTATTAAAGGCTTTGTAGAACCAGGTAAAAACCCCCTTTTATTTGTTTTCTTTGCTGTTCTTAAGCTGTGGCTAGAGAAGGAGGGAGTGTAGGAAAGCTGGCTTGGCTTGGCTTTATGGAGTACTCAATCTGCTCTGTCCTAAAGTGAATTGTTTATGTGTCAGTTGTTTTTTTGAGATGGAGTTTCGCTCTTGTTGCCCAGGCTGGAGTGCCGTGGTGCGATCTTGGCTCACCACAATCTCGCCTCCCGGGTTCAAGTGATTCTCCTGCTTCAGCCTCCTGAGTAGCTGGGATTACAGGCACACACCGCCACGCCTGTGTAATTTTGTATTTTTAGTAGAGATGGGGTTTCTTCATGTTGGTCAGGCTGGTCTGGAACTCCCAACCTCAGGTGATCCACCTGCCTCGGCCTCCCAAAGGGCTGGGATTACAGGCGTGAGCCACCGTGCCCGGTCTATTTGTCAGTTTTATCGGGAGATAATAAGGCCCTACAAAATTCTTGTTAAAAATTGACTATTACACAGTGTGAACTGCTACCATGAAAAAGAAATTGACTATCATGACTAGAAAATCTATTCTGAGTTACTGACTAGAACATTGATAAGCAGATTTCTTACGGGGGCAGATAATAAACATCTTTCGGGCTGCACAGTGTCTACTTCAGCTGTTCAGCTCTGTAGTTGGGGCAAGAAAACAGGCATAGACTATATGAATAAACAGCCATGCAAGCTGTTGTTTCCCATTCCTTGGAGTTGACTTTTTTAAATGCAATCAAACAGGCAACACTTATTAAGAAATAAGTCCTTGGACTTGAGTAGTCAGTAAATTTAATTAGTAGTGTAGGAAAAAGGTAGCACACTGGTAAGGTAAAAAAATTAGTATTCTCATGTGAGCGTTTAATTCCCAGAGTCCTCGGTCAGATGGGAAGTAAGCTCTTTTATCCTGAATACATGTACTGCCCTTTTACCTTTCTACTGATGATGTAAATTATCTTCCTCTTTTTTTTTTTTTTAAGATCGCTATGTTGTAGTTGGGGCCCAGAGAGACTCCTGGGGTCCTGGAGCTGCAAAGTCCAGTGTCGGAACAGCTCTGCTGTTGGAACTTGCCCAGACATTCTCAGACATGGTCTTAAAAGGTAGAGGACAGATTTTGGTCCCTTTGAGTATCGGTGCGCTGCATACAGTTCTGGATGTTACACTGTGCTCTGCTCACTTTGCCTGCATTCCTGTGGTTCTCTCATGCTAGACTCTAGTCCTTAACTAGAAGGCAGATTGTCTTTCATGGTAGCTACTTTTCCTTTGAAACAGCTTTCCGTAAAGTGTCTTAACTATGCCAGAAATCATGAGTTTCTTTGAGACAGTGGAGTTATTGAGTCCTAGTGCTTAATGTATCCAGAATGATAAGGCGAATCATAGTCCCTAAGCAATTTGAAAGCAGTAGCATATACTAATGTGCTAAGACCTAACAACTATTGAAATTTTGTACTGTTTATTCATTTATTTTTTGAGACGGAGTCTCACTCTGTCACCCAGGCTGGAGCACAGTGGTGCAATCTCAGCTCACCGCAACCTCTGCCTCCCAGCTTCAAGCGATTCTCCTGCCTCAGTCTCCTGAGTAGCTGGGTTTACAGGCACATGCCATCACGCCCGGCTACTTTTCATATTCTTAGTAGAGACGGGGTTGTGCCATGTTGGCTAGGCTTGTCTCCTGACCTCAAGTGATCCACCCACCTCAGCCTCCCAAAGTGCTGTGAGTGAGCCACTGCACCCACCTCTTCTGTTTGTTTATTTTTGAGCCTGTCTGTCCTACTTGCCACTGTTTTACACTCCTACCCACCCACGCATGCAAAATCACATCACATTCTTGAGTCTTTGGGTCATAGGGAAAATTGCAGTGCTTAACTTTAATACAAAGTACATTAACTGAGAAAAATACACACTGAGAGAAGTGGGTGGGATACAGGGCAGTGATAAACGTAACCCCAGAAGGTACTGTCAGTAACATAGTTGCTCTGCAAACTCCTCTTATAACTTAAATTTGTGAATTTTTATTTTATTTTGGAATTATTTATTATGCAAACTGTTGTTAAGATGTGCATGCCATGCTCACACTGCTTTCAGTTATCTCTGGGTTCCGAAGTTCAGGAACTCAATGAAATTATAAAAGGGTGACTACTGGTCCCTACTATGTGCTTAAAACGTCTTATTTGCTGATCTCCTATCTTGCTCTTTGTAGATTATGTAAAAAAAAAAGTATTCCTATTCTTTTATTCTTTCATCTAGGGTTTCAAAAAAAGATATTAGTATTTTTTTCTATTTTGGCTCAGGAAAAAAAAGATTTTGGAATCTGCTTTCTTGGAATTAGAGCTTCTGATTCATCTTAAGTGGGATACCTTTCACCCTGCCTATGTGTAACCTTTCCCCAAGATAAAGCTAACTTTGTTCCCTTTCAGATGGGTTTCAGCCCAGCAGAAGCATTGTATTTGCCAGTTGGAGTGCTGGAGACTTTGGATCGGTTGGTGCCACTGAATGGCTAGAGGTATTCTTTATCATCCATTCCTATACTGGGCACCTGAACTGTGGACTTAAGCTGTGCTCCAGAAATGATGTTCTTATAGGTTTAATATTACCATTTTTGCCTTTGCATTTAGTCTCAGTAGAGTCTAGATTTGAAAATGAATCCCTAATGTTACTGTATGGGATAAACAGATTTATACTTACTAGTGTTTTCCCTTCTCTTCTAGGGATACCTTTCGTCCTTGCATTTAAAGGCTTTCACTTTTATTAATCTGGATAAAGCTGTTCTTGGTAAGCATCCCTTTCATTAGATGCTTATGAATTCAGGTAAACTACTTCTAAGTGGAAGAAAGTTTTTTTTTTTGAGACAGGGTCTCACTCTGTTACCCAGCTGGAGTGCAGTGGCACAGTCATGGCTCACTGCAGTCTTGACCTCCTGGGTTCAAGTGATCCTCCCACTTCAGCCACTTGGCTAATTATTTGTAGAGATGAGGTTTTGCCATGTTGCCCAGGCTGGTCTCAAACTCCTGAGTTAAAGTATTCTGCTCACCTTAGCTGCCCAAAATGCTGATTACAGGCGTGAGCCATTACCTCCAGACTGTATCTTAGCTTTCTTTTAAATAGTCAAATTACACAATAAGCACAGATAGCCTTGTCTGGAGCAGTGGGTGGTTCTCAAAGTGGTCCCCAGATCAGTGGCATCAGGACCATCTGGGAACTATTATATATGCAGATGTTCAGATCCAGCCCAGACCTCTGAGTCAGAAATGAGAGTGTAAACTGGGCTTTATTGGCTGGACGTGATGGTGCGTGCCTATAATCCCAGCACTTTGGGAGGTCAAGGTGGGCAGATCACCTGAGGTTGGGAGTTTGAGACCAGCCTGGCCAACAAGGTGAAAACCCCATCTCTACTAAAAATATAAAAATTAGCCAGGTGTGGTAGTTCATGCCCATTATCCCAGCTACTTGGGAGGCTGAGGCAGGAGAATCACTTGAACCCAAGAGGTAGAGGTTGCAGTGAGCCAAGATCGTGCCATTGTACTCTAGCCTGGGCGACAAGAGAGAAACTTCATCTCAAAAACAAAAAAACTGGTCTTTTTTTTTTTTCACCCCTTGGGGGAAAAGAAGCACTATTTTCTTAAGGGCAAAGTATCCTGAAACAAAAAAACACAAACAGAAAACTTTATTTTTTTTTAAAGATGGGGTTTCACCATGTTGGTCAGGCTGGTCTTGAACTCATGACCTCAGGTGACCCACCCACCTTGGCCTCCAACAAGTGCTTGGATTACAGGTATGAGCCACCATGCCCGGCCACAAAAAACTTTTAACAAACATGCCAGGTGATTCTGATGTACTAAAGTTTAGAACCATAAGTCTGGGCTATATTTAGGTGAGAAGAAACTAAACTATACCATGTAGAATGTTACTTAAGAGAGTAATCACAGCCTGTTAACGTTGTGGCATCACTGATAGAAATACTGGATAATCAAACTTCTAGAAGAGTTTGAATGTTCATTCACTGGCAGCAGAAAAATTGACAAAAAATTTGAATGTTATTTAAAGTGCAGGTGTACACACAACAGGAGTGGGATAAGAAAGAAAGTATAGGTGTAGATGCAACAGGAATGGGGTAAGAAAGTGCAGGTGTACACGCAACAGGAATGGGGTAGGAAAGCGCAGGTGTACACGCAACAGGAATGGGATAAGAAAGCGCAGGTGTACACGCAACAGGAATGGGGTAAGAAAGTGCGGGTGTACACGCAACAGGAATGGGGTAGGAAAGAAAGTGCCGGTGTACACGCAACAGGAATGGGATAAGAGCGCAGGTGTACACGCAACAGGAATGGGATAAGAAAGCGCAGGTGTACACGCAACAGGAATGGGGTAAGAAAGTGCGGGTGTACACGCAACAGGAATGGGGTAGGAAAGAAAGTGCCGGTGTACACGCAACAGGAGTGGGATAAGAAAGCGCAGGTGTACACGCAACAGGAATGGGATAAGAGCGCAGGTGTACACGCAACAGGAATGGGGTAAGAAAGTGCGGGTGTACACGCAACAGGAATGGGATAAGAGCGCAGGTGTACACGCAACAGGAATGGGATAAGAAAGCGCAGGTGTACACGCAACAGGAATGGGATAAGAGCGCAGGTGTACACGCAACAGGAGTGGGATAAGAGCGCAGGTGTACACGCAACAGGAATGGGATAAGAGCGCAGGTGTACACGCAACAGGATTGGGATAAGAAAGTGCGGGTGTACATGCAACAGGAATGGGGTAAGAAAGTGCGGGTGTACACGCAACAGGAATGGGATAAGAAAGTGCAGGTGTACATGCAACAGGAATGGGATAAGAAAGTGCGGGTGTACACGCAACAGGAATGGGATAAGAAAGTGCGGGTGTACACGCAACAGGAATGGGGTAGGAAAGAAAGTGCCGGTGTACACGCAACAGGAATGGGGTAAGAAAGTGCGGGTGTACACGCAACAGGAATGGGGTAGGAAAGAAAGTGCCGGTGTACACGCAACAGGAGTGGGATAAGAGCGCAGGTGTACACACAACAGGAATGGGATAAGAAAGCGCAGGTGTACACGCAACAGGAATGGGATAAGAAAGTGCGGGTGTACACGCAACAGGAATGGGGTAAGAAAGTGTGGGTGTACACGCAACAGGAATGGGATAAGAAGGAAAGTGCAGATATAGCTGATGAACTGGGAATAGTGAAATGTCTACATGGGAGAAAAGGAAGGAGTTACATTTAAACTAGGAAGGAATTTCCTAGTTATTTCCCTGTTGTGTATTTGCACCGGAATGTACTATAGCTCTAACCTGGGTGAACCAAAAAGTTAAATGTGAAGTTGCTTAGTGTGGGAGGCTGTACATGTGTGGGCGAGTAGAATTCTAGGAACTCGAGGTACCTTTCTCTTAATTTTGCTGTTGAACCTAAAACTGCTCTGATACTTTTAAAAAGATCACTAGGATTAAAGTATGCAAACTCAAGGAGTAAGAAGTCAAGTTAGTATAGTTGCTAAAGACCTTGATACCAAAATTGCTTTTGTCTACTTGATTAGTGGGAGAGTTGTTGCCTAGGGCTGTTGATCTAGATTACTGTTTTGTTTGTCAAGTACTTTTAGTTGTAGAAGTAGCAGTGTGAAAATCACTGGAGTGGAGAATAGGCAAAGATAAAATAATTTCTTTACAGGTACCAGCAACTTCAGGGTCTCTGCCAGCCCATTGTTGTATGCGCTTATTGAGAAAACAATGCAAGAGGTGAGTGTATACCTAATACAAAAATGTATGACTTCATTTTTTGTTGAACCGACCTGAGATGAAACACTAATATGTAATATTAGCGTTTATTGTGATAATAAACACTGATTATGCAATAATCAGTAGCAAGTATCCGTAACAAAACATATCAGTAACAAAATATTTATTGAATAAATAATTACCGTAGTTTTGAATGAGCAAGCAGCATGTGAAAGAAAATCCTTGCCTAATGGAATTAGAGGCTGTATCTTGGAGTGAATAAAGTTAGAAACAGGTCAGATAGCAGACATTGGCCTTGATCCTGGGATACAAGGGATTGTAGGATCTCAAGCAAGGCAGTAATGAATTTGCCAGTTCGGTTGGTGATATAAGATGTACTAGAAGGAAGAAACCAGAAACAAGATAGGCATATGATGAAGCCTAGAGAGGGCTTTTAAAATTGTGGGTAAGCCACCAGGGTTTTTTTTTTTAAGAGACAAGGTCTTGTTACGTTGTCTCGAACTTCTGGGCTCAAGTGATCTTCCCACTTCAGCCTCCCAAAGTATTGGGATTACAGGCGTGAACTACCCCACATGACCTAGGCCCACATTTATGTATGTGTATGTATGTATTTTGAGACCAAGTCTCGCTCTATTGCCCAGGCTGGAGTGCCCTGGCACTCTCTAGCTTCAGCAATCCCTTAGCCTCCCTAGTAGCTGGAATTACGGGTACCCACCACCACACCCAGCTATTTTTTATTTTTTTTATTTTTTATTTTTTGGTAGAGATGGGGTTTCACCATCTTGGCCAGGCTGGTCTTGAACTCCTGACCTCATGATCCACCCACCTCCCAAAGTGTTGGTATTATAAGCGTGAGCCACCATGCCCAACTGGCCCACTTTTAAAGTGTTAATTAAGGAGAAGACATTTTTTCCTCACCATAACTAAAGGAACTGACAACATGAGCCTAGTTAATAATAAAGTTGAGATTGTACTGTCATTAATTCTTTTTAAGATACAAGTTTTATATTTATAAATGTTTATAGAGTAACATGTTAGTGACTAGCCAGAATAAATAAGTTCCAAAATGTTAGTTTTGATGATAATTTCTTATCTTACAGGTGAAACATCCGGTTACTGGCCTGTCTCTATATCAGGACAGCAACTGGGCCAGCAAAGTGTAAGTTGAGAAGAGTGAATGAACAAGCTATTAGAAAGGCAGAGATTCTGTGTACTATGTTAGGTAGAATCTAAATCTGTCCTTGCAGTGAGCTTACTTATACCTAACAATATTCAACTAAGAATGTATTTTGGATGGGGGGATTTGCATGATAGAACATTGTCTATGATAGAAACTTTCTAAAGATGCATTCTTTCTCCTTGCAGTGAGAAACTCACTTTTGACAATGCTGCTTTCCCTTTCCTTGCATATTCTGGAATCCCAGCAGTTTCTTTCTGCTTTTGCGAGGTAAGTCTGAAGAACTTAAAGCATTACATCTGTTAACTTAAGTAACAAATGGAGAGAGGCTCTTGAAAAGGACATGATCTTTATTTGGGACTAGGGCATTGCAGTGGGAGTGCATGTGCTATATAGTAAACTGTGTTCATATTCAGAGATGTAGAAGAAAACAGGTTTTTAAAGGACCAGTGATGAGGATTGCATAATTGTTTTGGGGTAATTATTCTGGGCTACCAAGATAAGTAACAAGGGTGACGCCAGTCCACGGTTGACAGACAGTTAGTTGCTAGGCAGATCGTCCCAAAAGAACTTTTTTGGTGCAAGGTTGCAGATTTTGTAAAAAGGAAAAAACCCCTTAGTCCTTGTTATCAGACATACAAGGGAGAGACCCTTCTCTTCGGGGTTGCACTTTTGTTAAGACTGGTGACTTCATTTTGATTTTGACAACTCACGTATCTTAGTTGTTGTATTTTTCTTTCTTGAGAATGATGTCTTGCTCTGTCACCCAGGCTGGGGTGCAGTGGCCTGGACAAGCAGTCCTCCGCCTTCAGCCTGTTTGGATTACAGGCAAGAGCTGCTTACTACACCCGGCCAAGGATCTTCTTGTATCAGTTTTCAGACCAAGTTTACTGGAGTGCTTAAAATATTTTAAGAAGTTATATACACATGTCATTATTGCATGTTTTTTCATGATCAGTTTTCACATATACTTGTTCATCTCAGTTAGCTTAATTAGCATTTGAGTTTATTGCCAAAACTTCTTCAATTAAGTATGAGTTTTAATAAAGAGGCTTAGCCAGGTATGGTAGCTCACTCCTATAATCCCAGCATTTGAGAGGCTAAGATGGGCCAATCACTTGAGCAGGAGTTCAAGACCAGTCCTGTCAACATGATAAAACCCCATCTCTACTAAATACAAAAAAAAATTAGCCAGGCATGGCTAATCCCTGCTGTTCGGGAGGCTGAGATGGGAGAATCGCTTAAACCTGGGGAGCAGAGGTTGCAGTGAGCCAAGTGACAGTGAGACTCTGTCCCAAAAAATACCCAAAAATAATGAGGCTGAGTTTTTTTATGTTTATTTTTTGAGATGGAGTCTTGATCTGTTGCCCAGGCTGGAGTGCAGTGGTGCAGTCTCTGCTGGGATTACAGACGTGAGCCACCATGCCCAGCCAGGGGCTGAACTTCTTGAGTGACTGAGCATTGGTGCCTACTGGACAGTCCAGCTGACTAGTATTTTCATCAGGCTGGGCACAGTCGCTCACACCTATGATTCCAGCACATTGGGTGGCTGAGGTGGGCGGGTTGCTTGAGGCCTGGAAGGAGTGAGACCAGCCTGGGTAACATGCTGAGACTATATCGCTACAAAAATTTTTTTAAGGCTGGATGCGGTGGCTCATGCCTCTAACCCTAGCACTTTGGGAGGCCAAGGTGGGTGGATCACCTGAGGTCTGGAGTTCAAGACCAGCCTGGCCATCATGGTGAAACCCCATCTTTTTAAAAAAAAATCTTTTTTTAAAATTCAGCTGGCCCAGTGGCATGCACCGTAGTCCCAGCTCCTTGGGAGGCTGAGGCAGGAGGGTCATTTGAGCCAGGAGCTCAAGGCTGCAGTGAGCCATGATTGCACCACTGTGCTCCAGCCTGGGTGACATAGTGAGACCTTGTCTCAAGGTACATTCATGTGTGTTCTATTTTTCCATTGGTAGAGGCCTAAACTTCCCAGAGAGGAAAACATACGGCTTTAAGGAATTTGGCTAGAAATGTATTCAGGATTATGATATGATGAAAGATGAATTCTGTAGAACCTGGAAGAAAGTCACTCTAGGAGTAGATTAGGTTCAGAGAAGTAGCAAGAATGTACATGCAGATAATGAGGTAAAATTGGGGTAGGAATATGTCAGAAGCGAGGGAAGAACTGCAGTAACTGTCACCTCCATGGTGGAGCTAGAATATGAGGCTTTTGCTCCTATAACTCACGTGAATACCATAGCCTCGCCTTTTCTTACAGGACACAGATTATCCTTATTTGGGTACCACCATGGACACCTATAAGGAACTGATTGAGAAAATTCCTCAGTTGAACAAAGTGGCACGAGCAGCTGCAGAAGTAGCTGGTCAGTTCATGATTAAACTGACCCATGATGTTGAATTAAACCTGGATTATGAGAGGTATAACAGCCAACTACTTTCATTTCTGAGGAATCTGAACCAATACAGAGCAGACATAAGGGTGAGCACTGATTCCAGTTATGTTTTTATCTCTGAATGTCAAGTATTTTGAAGTGTGTGTGTTCCTGGTGGAAGGATGATTGTAGCCAAGGTACATTTTAAAGTGAATTGAGAGAATTGTAATTTGTTTGAGAGAAGTTGGGAGGCTGTGGATTAGAGAGCTTGGATAGAGCTCACCAGGTATTTCAGAATCCAGAGAAGCGTTAGGTTTTCTGTTGCTCAGGTCTTCCAGACAGCCCATAAATAGGACACAGAATACGACAATCTCAGCTGTGAGCTGGGCTGTGTGCCTTGCGGACACCCCATGGATGGAAAGGGCACAGCTAGTAGGATTCTGTCTCGTATTGACCCTGTGCATCTAGAATTAAATGAAACTGATCAGCAGGGTGAGGTGGTGCACGTCCACAGCCCCGGCTACTTCTGCTGAGGCAGGAGGACTGCTGAGCCCAGCCCAGGCAGCATAGCCAAATCTCATCTCTAAGTAAACTATAATTCTAATATTAAGTACCTTCCAGATGGTTTTATGGTACTTGGAGTTGATTTTTAACAGCTCTCTTAATTGAAGTAAACCACTGATAACCGAATCTTACGTCTTTCTTGAAACTAGTTGTAACTGTTGAAAATGGAACTTAACCAGATGGAAATAACCAGACCCTGAAGTACACTGAACCAAAATGTTTCCCCCTTAAAGTTGTCCCCATAAGGGGAATTGAACTGGAAACAATATAGTATGTAGGATTATAATTATGTTGAATTTCTAAATGAGAATGGTTTTCTTACATGGCTCAAATCTGAGTGTACTGCTTGGAACCCCTGCTCAAGGTGCTTTCTGAGTCTTGAGCTTGTCTTACCTGCGAGTCCCTTTTATCAGAATCTTACTTAACACACATTAAATTAGAAAGGCATACAAAATAATGCCCTTAGAAATAAAATGTCTCGTGGTGAATTTCATGTCTGTTTCAGGAAATGGGCCTGAGTTTGCAGTGGCTGTATTCTGCTCGTGGGGACTTTTTCCGCGCTACTTCCAGACTCACCACAGATTTCAAGAACTCTGAGAAAACAGACAGATTTGTCATGAAGGAACTCAATGATCGTGTCATGAAAGTAAGAACCTTTCGGGAAAGGGAGAACTAAAAAGTATGTGTAAAATTTTCATTGATAAATCTTGCATTTTTGCAAAGTGGACAAACTCTAGGAGTCTAGAATTCCTTTGTTTTTTTCTGCTCAGCTCAGCCTCCGTCAGAATTTTCACCTTAGAAGATTAGCATTAGCCTGCCTCTCAGCATTGCTTTTCCTTACTCTGCTATAGAAAGTCTGCTGCAGTGGCTAGTGCCTGTAATCTCAGCACTTTGGGAGGCCAAGGTGGGCGGATCACCTGAGGTCATGGATTCAAGACCAGCCTGACCGACATGGTGAAGATTTACCTCTACTAAAAATACAAAATAGCCGGGCATGGTGGCACACGCCTGTAATCCCAGCTACTCAGGAGGCGGAGGGAGGAGAATCACTTGAACCCGGGAGGTGGAGCTTGCGGTGAGCCAAGATTTAGCCATTGCACTCCAGCCTGGGCAACAAGAGCAAAACTCTATCCCAAGAAAAAAAAGTCTGATCAGCATTCTTAAATTTGGGAAATGTGTCAGTCATAAAAGAATTGTGAAGTGGAAAAAAAAATGTAGGGAATTGTACATTTGAAGTGAAAGAACAGTTGTTTTACTACAAAGGTCGTAGGACTGTGTAAATTGCCTTGTTTTGTTTTCACAGGTGGAATATTACTTCCTCTCGCCCTATGTGTCTCCCAGAGAGTCTCCTTTCCGGCATATCTTCTGGGGCTCTGGCTCTCACACGCTGTCAGCTTTACTAGAGCACCTGAAACTGCGTAAAACAAATAACCGTGCTTTCAATGAAACACTGTTCAGAAACCAGTTGGCTCTTGCTACTTGGACTATTCAGGGAGCTGCAAATGCCCTCTCTGGTGACATTTGGGACATTGACAATGAGTTTTAAATGTGATACCCGTAAGTTACGTCAAAACAGCAGGGCAGTCTGATTTCTACACTTGTGCTAAATTTTCAGTGGGGCTACAAAACCTGATGTTAAAATTCCATCCAATCATCTTGGTACTACTAGATGTCTTTAGGCCGCAGCTTTTCATACAGGGTAGATACAGTCAAAGCGAATAACTACATAAAAAATGTTCGTGATGGAATATTGTATCTCTGTAATTTCAAGTGCTTGGTAATGGTAACTTCCTCTTTCTTGTTATTAATGAAAATGTCAGAAACCAGTGCTGTGAACTATTGCTCTAAATCCTAAGGGCTGGTCTCTGCTGAAGGTTGTAAGTGGTAACTTACTTAAAGCAATCCTCTAACTTCATTTGATGCTAGCTAGAGATGCCAGGTTGTAAGACCTTATTCTCTCCAAATGAGATCTAAGCCTTTCCATAAGGAATTTAGCTGGTTTCCTCCTTCCTGAAAGAAACAACTTTCAGAGGAGATGGGACTTCTTTTCTTGCCATTGAGTCTGAAATGGAGGCCCTTCTGCTGGAGAAAATGAAGTTGAGCTGTTGATTGCAGGAACAAGGCCTTAATATGTTAACCTCAGCGTCATTTATGAAAAGAGGGGAGCAGAAGCCAAAGACTTAGTATTTTCCTTTCCTCTGTCCCGTCCCCCCAAGCCTCCATTTAGTTCCTTGTTATTTTTGTTTCTTCCAAAGTACATTGAGAGAGAACCAGTTTCAGGTGTTTAATTTCAGACTCAGTTTGTCAGACTTTGAAGAATACACTGCCACATTTTGGCCAAAGTGTTTCTTACAGGAAAGCTTTCTGTCCTTTTGGCACTGAAATATTTATTGTTTATTTATCAGTGACAGAGTTCACTATAAATAGTGTTTTTTAATAGAATATAATTATCGGAAGCAGTGCCTTCCATAATTATGACAGTTATACTGTCGGTTTTTTTTAAATAAAAGCAGCATCTGCTAATAAAACCCAACAGATACTGGAAGTTTTGCATTTATGGTCAATACTTAGGGGTTTTAGAAAACAGCCGCAAGCCAAATGTAATTGAATAAAGTGGAAGCTAAGATCTAGAGATGAATTAAATTTAATGAGGGGTTGCTGAGAAGTGAGCACCGACCAGATGAAAATAATAGTTTTCCTAAATGCAATGACTTGTGACCAAGTTTTAAATAAATGTCACTTAAAGGCTGTGGTAGTACTCCAAAATTTTATAGCTCAGTTTATCCAAGGTATAACTCTAATCCCATGTTGCAAAATTTCCAGTA
This sequence comes from Callithrix jacchus, assembly GCF_049354715.1. NCBI lineage: Eukaryota > Metazoa > Chordata > Mammalia > Primates > Cebidae > Callithrix > Callithrix jacchus. Next base: position 80,955,975 of record NC_133518.1, read on the forward strand.
CCTTTGTCAGAATCCTAACACATTATCGGGAGCAGTGTCTTCCATAATGTATGAAGAACAAGGTAGCTTTTGCCTACCACAGTGTCTATATCGGAGGCAGTGACCTCCATGTTACACTAAGGGTGTACGTAATTATCGGGAGCAGTGTTTCCCATAATTTTCTTCATGCAATGAGGTCTTCAAAGCTTGAAGATCGTTAGTATCTAACATGTATCCCCAACTCCTGTCATTCCCTGTCTTTTGCTTTTAGTTGCAGAATCATTTTGTGGTCATTCAGCATTTGATGGGTAAATTCAACCACTGCAAAATGAAATTACTTTAAAATTTGAAATTTCATGTGGGTTTTTGTTACCTTCGTGGTTTCTCCAGGTCTTCTGCTTAACGAAATAGTAGCATGCATTTATAATGTTTGCTATTTACAAGTAGATTTAACTTTATCACCTTATCTGCATGTTAATCTCCTATAAACTTAGTTCAGGCAAGTTTTAATCCAGAATTGACCTTTGGACTGAAAGCAGGGGGGCTTTGTATAGGACGTTTAGGGGGAGTGAGGAGTGAAAGGTGTGTGGAGGAAGAGTCCCCGAAAGATCTTTGATCCTATCTACCTACCCATTAGTATATGGCGGGTATGACTTACATGTAGGTATGAATAAGTCTGGGGTTCTGTGAGTAAAGACTATTTTCTAGTGAACCATCACTATAAATGTGACAATCAGCTGTTTGTCACGGGGTAGTCTGAGCTGCCTCCTAGGAAAACGTTCATGCGGTCTCTGAGGTTCTAAGACTTAGTGTCACTTACCACGTTACAGGAGGTGACAGGATTTACAGCCTCACCTGCATCATTTCACTGCTCGTAGTCTCTAGTCTTCGGTGTTTGACCCTGGGCCGATCCTCGGTGTAGCCAAGTGAAGAGGCCATGGCTGAAGCTCCTGGTTTGGGTGTTACGCACACATCCTTTAATGAAAGTGTGCGACATACTCACGTTGTAACACAACATGAAAAAGGGGCAGCCGTAAATCTCTTCAGAAAACCCTCTTCTGTAGTTAGGGTTGAGTTGCTTCCTGTCAAGCCAGCCTGTGGTAAGAAGCTCAACAGTCCTGAGTGAAATATGTGTCAGACTGGTGACAGGCTGCTGGTGGTCTTCAGGCTTCTTAGAGATCATGTGGATTTTGAAGGTAAAGGATAAAATGAGTTCTGTCGTGATTCACTATTCTAGAACTTGCATGAACTTTACTGTGTTAGCTCTTTGAATATTCTTGAAATTGAACACTTTCTTTGTAAACAAATGACACGTCCTTATAACTGTATATAAGCTGGTATGCCCAACCATGTGGAGATTCCTTATCTGATTTAATAAAACACTTGAACACTGAGTTGTCATTTTTTAAATAAACTTTTTAACGAGAGCAGTTTTAAGCCTGTAGCAAAGTTAAACGGGATTCTCACATATCCACTGTTTCTGCCCCTTAGACCTCCTCCGTGACTGCCAGCACCTTGCCCCAGAGTGGCCTGTTCGTTGCGGTGAGCAAGCCCACATGGGCACATCCTTGGCACCCGTAGTCTACTGCTTACGTGAGAGTTTGTTCTAAGGTTCTGGCAGTCGTGTGATGACAGATGTGTCATACTATTCTGGTACCATTCAGGATAGGTTTTTGCTGTTAATCTTGTGCTCGGCACGTACTTCATCTGCCCCTTCTGTAGGCCCTAGCAGCCACAGCTCTTACTATATCCATAAGGTTACCTCTTTCAGAATGTCAGATAGTCGGAATCACAAGAGAGGCTTTTCAGGCTGGCGCCTCACTGCTAAGCAGCAGACTTGCTGTGGAGATAGTAATGGAGGTGATGGGTTGGGCTAAAGGGTTAATTAGTACACGAAGGGTGTAAGCAACATTGACAAATGTGACACACTGTTGACACATTTGAGGCATTTGAACCTCCACCTGGATTCAAGCAATTATCATGCCGCAGCCTCCTGAGTAGCTGAGATTACAGGTGCCCGCCACCATGCCTGGCTAATTTTTGTGTTTCTAGTAGAGACAAGGTTTCACCATGTTGGCCAGGCTGGTCTTGGACTCCTGACCTCAGGTGGTCCGCCCACCTCGGCCTCCCAAAGTGCTGGGATTACAGGCGTGAGCCACCGTGCCTGGCCTCTATTGGCAGTTTCTAACTATGCAATGTATTGTCACCATGTACCACGTATGTAATTTTATTTACTTTTTTTTTTGAGACAGTCTCGCTCTGTCACCTAGGCTACAGGGCATGGTGTGATCTCGGCTCACTGCAACCTCTGCCTCCCAGATTAAAGCGATTCTCCTGCCTCAGCCTCCTGAGCAGCTGGGACTACAGGTGCATGCCACCATACCCAGCTAATTTTTGTATTTTTAGTAGGGATGAGGTTTCACCATGTTGGCCAGGATGGTCTCGATCTCTTGACCTCATGATCTGCCCACCTCGGCCTCCCAAAGTGCCGGGATTACAGGTGTGGGCCACTGTGCCCAGCCTGTTTTTTTTTTGAGATGGAATCTTCTAGGTTGCCCTGGCTGGAGTGCAGTGATGTGATCTCGGCTCACTGCAACCTCCACCTCCTGGGTTCAAACAATTCTCCTGCCTCACCTCTCGAGTAGCTAAGATTACAGGCATGCTCCACCATGCCCAGCTAATTTTTGTATTTTTAATAGAGCTGGGGTTTCACTATGTTGGTCAGGCTGGTCTTGAACTTCTGACCTTGTGATCCACCCACCTCAGCCTCCCAAAGTGCTGGAATTACAGGACAGGCATGAGCCCCGTGCCTGGCCTTCTCTCCCTTTTTCTCAAGGACAAGGAGCCTCTCTCTGTGGCTACCACAGCTGGAGATGTGCTGGTTCACACAAAGCCAGTAAGGCTCTGAGTCTCACCCAAGACCCGTGGGGAGCACTGCCTGGCTACTGCTGATATTTATTTAAGACCCAAAGCTATTTATTCAGGAGGGGAACATGCTGCGGGGACGGGGCCCTTTCATTCCATGCAGCAGGTTCCTTCTGGCCCAGGATGTGTCCAGAAATGTCCAGTAGCTGGGGCCTAGAACAGGGAGAAGGGGTCGCTTCGGGACTCTGCTGGGTGAGTTAATTTCCTGTGGCCGAGCTGGTACCCAGCTTGTAAGACAAAGTCCTGCATATCCTCCTCTGCTCTCATCCAGTGGAAGGAAGTGTCTCCCAGCGCAGTGAGCTGCACAGCATGGGGCAGGGAGGGTTGACACCAGCACTCCTGGCTGCCCCTGCTGGCATCTCACTAGCTCGTGCACCCCAAGCCCACCGGCTGCAGCCCCGCACAGGACCAGGACGTTTCCAGGAACTGCGGTCCCCGCAGCCTAGGTTGCCTTTCGCAGCCCTGTAGCCAGCGGTGTGAGGCTTCTAGAACTGAGGTCAACAGCAGTGAGACTGACGGTTTGCCTTTGCCAGGGCTGCTGTAAATGCTCTCTCTGTGCTGTTTTCCACTGTGCCCGGGCAGCACTGAGTGTCACTGCGAAGTCCTGGCACCACTGTGCTCTCCCTCCAGCACAGACACTCCTCCCTGTGACCGCTGCCCTGGCATCACTGTGCTCTACCTCCAGCACAGACGGTCTCCCTGTGACCGCTGCCCTGGCATCACTGTGGTCTCCCTCCAGCACAGACACTCTCTCCTTGTGACCGCTGCCCTGGCATCACTGTGGTCTCCCTCCAGCACAGACACTCTCTCCTCCTTGTGACTGCTGCCCTGGCATCACTGTGGTCTCCCTCCAGCACAGACACTCTCTCCTCCCTGTGACTGCTGCCCTGGCATCACTGTGGTCTCCCTCCAGCACAGACACTCTCTCCTCCCTGTGACCGCTGCCCTGGCATCACTGTGCTCTCCCTCCAGCACACTCTCTCCTCCCTGTGACTGCTGCCCTGGCACCACTGTGCTCTCCCTCCAGCACACTCTCTCCTCCCTGTGACCGCTGCCCTGGCATCACTGTGCTCTCCCTCCAGCACACTCTCTCCTCCCTGTGACTGCTGCCCTGGCACCACTGTGCTCTCCCTCCCAGCACAGACGGTCTCTCCTCCCTGTTACCGCTGCCCTGGCATCACTGTGGTCTCCCTCCCAGCACAGACGGTCTCTCCTCCCTGTGACCGCTGCCCTGGCATCACTGTGCTCTCCCTCCAGCACACTCTCTCCTCCCTGTGACCGCTGCCCTGGCATCACTGTGCTCTCCCTCCAGCACACTCTCTCCTCCCTGTGACCGCTGCCCTGGCATCACTGTGCTCTCCCTCCAGCACACTCTCTCCTCCCTGTGACCGCTGCCCTGGCATCACTGTGCTCTCCCTCCCAGCACAGACGGTCTCTCCTGCCCTGTGACTGCTGCCCTGGCACAGGACAGGGCTGATGTCTTTTCTGTCCTCTTCAGTGCCCCTTTTCTTGAGATGATATTAAAACCAGATACCATAGACTGGGCGCGGTGGCTCACGCCTGTAATCCCAGCACTTTGAGAGGCTGAGGAGGTCAGATCACCTGAGGTCAGGAGTTTGAGACCATCCTGGCCAACATGGTGAAACTACATCTCTACTAAAAATACAAAAATTAGTTAGGCCTGGTGGTGAGTGCCTGTAATCCCAGCTACTCAGGAGGCTGAGGCAGGAGAATTGCTTGAACCCGGGAGGCGGAGGCTGCAGTGAGCTGAGATCACGCCACTGCACTCCAGCCGGGGCAACAAGAGTGAGACTCCATCTCAAACAACAGAACCAAAAAAACCAGATACTGTAATTGCTCCTCTGATTTTTGGTTCTTATGAAGGTGCTCTCTCATCTTGATAGTTTACAGTTTTGGGGTCCTGGGCAGGTGGGGGTGGGGTGAGGGATGGTTGCTGGAGGGTTCCACTTTAGCATCTTGCTCCACTTCCCTCTTACCACCTTTTCAACATTGTATGGAAAACCCTAGCCAATGAGTCAGACTAGAAAAAGAACAAAAGGCAGAATGATCAGAAATAGGCATAACTGGGCCGGGCACAGTGGCTCACGCCTGTAATCCCAGCACTTTGGGAGGCCAAGCGCCGTGGATCACCTGAGTTAAGGCGTTTGAGGGCAGTCTGGCCGACATGGTGAAACCCCGTCTCACTAAAAATACAAAAGTTAGCCAGGCATGGTGGCAGACACCTGAAATGCCAGCTGCTTGGGAGGCTGAGGCAGGAGAATCACTTGAATCCAGGAGGCAGAGGTTGCAGTGAGCCTAGATCGTGCCACTGCACTTGAGCCTGGGCAACAGAGGGAGTCTCTGTCTCAAAAAAAAAAAAAAAAAAAAAAAACAGCCATAAAAAAGATGAGTTCATGTCCTTTGAAGGGACAGCCTGGCCAACAGAGGGACACTCTATCTCAATAAATAATTAAATAAATGCAGCCATAAAAAGGAGTGAGTTCATGTCCTTTGCAGGGACATGGATGAAGCTGGAAGCCATCACTCTCAGCAAACTGACACAGGAACAGAAAGCCCAGCCCTGAATGTTCTCACTCATAAGTGGGAGCTGAACAGTGAGAACACGTGGACGCAGGGAGGGGAGCACCACACACCGGGGCCTGTCTGGGGGCGGGGCCAAGGGGAGGGAGAGCATTAGGACAAATGCCTGATGCACGCGAGGCTTAAAACCTAGATGACGGGTTGGTACGTGCAGCAAACCACCCCGGCACATGTACACCTGTGTAACAGACCTGCACGTTCTGCACGTGTAGCCCAGAACTTAAAGTAAAATTAACCAAAAAAAAGAAAGAAGGAAGTACAATTATCTTTATTTTCAAGTTTATGATTGCTTCTGTATAATACCCCAAGAAAGTTACAAAAAACCTTCTAGAAGGAATCAGTGGATTTGTCAAGGTCACGGGATACAAGATTGCTGTAGTAAAATCATTGGCATTTTTGATTGGGAGGGGTGCCCACACCTGCGAGCCAAGAACTTTGGGAGACAGAGGTGGGCAGATTGCCTGTGCTCACAAGTTCAAGACCAGCCTGAAAAATATGGCAAAACCCCATCTCTACAAAAAACAAAAATAAATTATTTATATTCTGACGTAATGGCATCAAATAATTTTTAAAAATTCATTTACAACAGTGCTAAAGAACATGGAGTACTTAGGAAAAAAATGTACCAAAAGATGTTAAAAGTTTCAATGCTGAAAAATACAAAATGTGGCTGAGAGAAATTAAAGATTTCAATTCATATACCACATTGATGGGCCGGCAAAAATACTTTTCATTTATGGACTGGAATATGATTGTCTTAGTCGCTAGGTGGCGTAAGCAGCAGACACGTACGTCTGATGTTCTGGAGGTAGCAGCAGATTTGGTGTCTGCTGAGGACGGGTTTCCTGGCTCAGAGACAGCTGACTTCTTACTGTAGCAAAGAGGTTGTGCCCTCACTCCCATGAAAGGCAAAAGGATGGCCGGGCGTGGTGGCTCACTCCTGTAATCCTAGCACTTTGGGAGGCCAAGGTGAGCAGATCACGAAGTCAGGAGTTCAAGACCAGCCTGGCCAGCATGGCGAAACCCCGTCTCTACTAAAAATATAAAAATTAGCTGGGTCTGGTGATGGGCACCTGTAATTGCAGCTACTCAGGAGGCAGAGGCACAGAATCACCTGAACCCAGGAGGTGGAGGTTGCAGTGAGCTGAGATCTCACTATTGCACTCCAGTCTGGATGACAAGAGCAAGACTCCATCTCAAATAATAATAATAAATCTAAGAAATGAAGGTAAGAATCTCCCACAAACTCACAAGCGCTGATGGTGAGAGTGAAGACTGATCTACTCATTTTGGAGAAAGAGTTTGGCATTGCAAAAGGTCCCTGAAAAGGCCCCTGATGCCTGAGATGTATGTCAGTTCCAGTTCAACTGGAGCAGAGATTAGTCCATGTTCTCATCAGGAGACGCTACCCAAGATGTTCATCACAGAATTGTTTGTAACAGCAAAAAACTGGAAACAATGAAACTGTCCATGAATGAGGATTGAGAAAACTGTATATTCCTGCAATGGAGTGTACGTGGAGGTTAAAGTGAATTCTATGTTTCAGAGAGGATGGATTTCAGCATGCCAAATTAAAAGTCCATTTGCATAACAGAACCCTTAAAAAGAGTATCATATATTTATAGTCATACGTAACTGGTTTTTAAGTGAGAAGGACTCAGTGTGCAGGCAGAAAGTAGCATTATTTTTTATTTTTTGAGATAAGGTCTCACTCTGTTGCCCAGGCTGGAGTGCAGTGGCACAATCTCAGCTCACTGCAGCCTCCGACTCCCAGACTCAAGCGATTCTCCTGCCTCAGCCTCCTTAGTAGATGGGATTTCAGGCATGTACCACCTCACCCAGCTATTTTTTGTATTTTTGGTAGAGATGAGGTTTCATTATGTTGGCCAGACTGGTCTCGAACTCCTGAGCTCAAGTGATCCACCCACCTCAGCCTCCTGAGTAGCTGGGATTACAGGCATGCGCCACCGTGCCCAGCTAATTTTTTGTATTTTTAGTAGAGACGGGGTTTCACCTTGTTGACCAGGATGGTCTCGATCTCTTGACCTCGTGATCCACCCGCCTCGGCCTCCCAAAGTGCTGGAATTACAGGCTTGAGCCACCGCGCCCGGCCCAACGTCTCTCTTAAGTCCGGGGATCTGTCAGCCCTCCAGGACCAGGCGCCACTGAACACAGGCACGTGGGACTCCCTTTGCTCCGGTCCGCGCCTGCCCCCCTGTGGCCGAGGCCTTGCTCTGCCGTTCCGCGTCACGTAGGAGCTGCGTACCAGTCCCAAATCTAGGGAACGTGGGTGAAATTAGAAAACTATGTCTTTCTGTCGAATTTACTGTAGCTGTGTCATATCTCATCCACCTGTCGTCTTTCTACCTGGATATATGTGCAGAGAGATATCCAGAATGATGTTTGCTTAATGTAAAGCCAGTTACTTCAAGCTAAAAAGATGTTTTCTGATTAATTTTGCTTTTTACCAATACGATACTTATGCATACTTTTAAAAACTCAAATAGTACTTCAGGGTTTATAATAAAGAACAGCTCTGACTTTCCCCAGTCCTCAGAAGCCAGGGGTGTCCATTCTTTTAGCAGTTTCTTTTGGTATTTACCTCTTTATTTCTAAATAACAGACTTAAAATGTTTCCCATTTTAAATATTATCTGTTGACTTTCTGCAACGTTCTGCTACAGAAAATGTGGCTTTAGCTTTTTTTTTTTTTTTTTTTTTTTTTAGATGGAGTTTCGCTCTTGTTGCCCAGGCTGGAGTGCAGTGGCGAAATCTCGGCTCACTTCAACCTCTGCCTCTGGTTTCAAGCGATTCTCCTGCCTCAGCCTCCTGAGTAGCTGGGATTACCAGCGCCTGCCATCACACTCAGCTAATTTTTGTATTTTTGGTGGAGATGGGGTTTCACCATGTTGGCCAGGCTGGTCTCGAACTGCTGACCTCAAGTGATCCTCCTGCCTCAGCCTCCAAAGTGCTGGGATTACAGGTGTGAGCCACGGCACCTGGTTTCTTTTGTTTCTTGAGTAGGGGTCTTGCTTATGTTGCCCAGGCTGGGGTGCAGTGCCAGGACATAGCTCACTGTAACCTCAAACTCCTGAGCTCAAGACAGCTTCCCACTTCAGCCTCCTGAGTAGCTGGGGCTACAGGTGCCCGCCACCACGCCCAGCTAATTTTTTCTTTTATTTTTGTAGAGATAGGGTCTCGACCAGATTGGACTTGAACTCCTAACCTCAAGTAATCCACCTGCCTTGGCCTCCCAAAATATTGAGATTACAGGTGTGGGCCACTGCGCCTGGCCAAAGTCCTTTTTGTCACCTGTAACCAGGCAAATTGAGACAGGGCCGTATACAATCCCCATGTGTGGATTCCCAGGACTCACTCCCATACTTCTCTGCCGTCTGGGTTTTTTGCAGCTCATGGCATTTATGTATGTATTAGAGGGGTTGGGAGTTGGGCAAGAGAGAAATAGCAGAGTAGGAGCCCTGGATGTGTATCTCCTGGATGGAGCCTCTCGTCCAAGTTCAGTCACTACCCTTGAGCTGCTGAGTGTCCTCGGGTGACCTGCCGCATCTCTCAGAACCTGTTTCCTCACTGCTGAGCGAGTGGTTGGACCCGATGTTCTCTAAGACCCTTTTCAGCTCTAACATAAAATCCCCTTCCCATTGAGAATATACATTCCCTCCCTCAAACTTCAAAACCAGATTCAATTCTACATTCTACCCTTCAAATTTATTTATTCATTTATTTATTTGAGATGGAGTCTTGCCCTATTGCCAGGCTGGAATGCAACGGCATGATCTCAGCTCACCACAACTTCTGCCTCCTGGGTTCAAGTGATTCTCCAGCGTCAGGCTCCCGAGTAGCTGGGACTACAGCCGCCCGCCACCACACCTGGCTAATTTTTGTATTTTTAGTAGCGATGGGGTTTCACCATGTTGGCCAGGCTGGTCTCGAACTCCTGACCTCAGGTGATCTGCCCGCCTCAGCCTCCCACCGTGCTGGGATCCCAGGCGTGCACCGCTGCGCCCGGCCTAAATGTATTATTATATCACTGTTTCCTCCACACCCCAGTAACACAGAAGTGCAGTTGGTGAGACCGTAGAAGCTGTACTTATCTCCTAGGTGCCCTGCGTCCCCCCCAGAGTGTTCCTCTGGGCCTAACCACCCAGCCACCTGCTTTGGGTCTGCTGATAGTGAGGTGTCTGGCACAACTACAGCGAGTGTTCCAGGAACATGCCGTTTTTCTGTGCACAAGCTCATCTCTGCAGAAGTTACAGACTGGCATCCTTGCTGAGGGTGACTGGTACGGCCACTTCACCTGCTTCCCTGATTTCTGACATACTGACCGCCTTGTCTTCTAGACATGGAATTTCCTTGAGTTTTGACCCACAGACCTGTCTTCGCTGCGGCTGTGTGTGTGTGTTGGCTTTTTGGCCCTTCTAGACCCAATTTCTCACTCTGCTATCATGATGAATAGCCCCTGCGGGCTGCCGTGATTTGTAGAACACTTACACCTACAGGGGATGAGGTGGCAATGCTAAGTTCTTGAGTGAGGGAGTGACATGATGAAATTCATGTTTCAGGAAGGGTAAGAGGGAATTGACAGGGAGGTGCAGGGACTGAGGTGGGCATGGTCATCTTCACGTTTGCTGTAATACCACCATTCAAGGGTGTGAATTGCACGGTGTTATCTTGGCTCATTCTTACAATCTCCCAGCGAGGGGATCAGGACTTAGACGCAGAGGCTGGCGTAGGGAAGGCTTTGATCCAGCTCACATGCAAGTCAGTTTGTGGTTAGGTGTCTGGCATCCCAAACACACCTGACTACAGTTTCATTCATTCCTTCTTTCTTAGCTGGGACTTGGACATAGGTTTATTCGTTCTTTCTTTTCTTTCTTTCTTTCTTTTCTTTCTTTTCTTTCTTTCTTTCTCTCTCTCTTTCTTTCTCTTTCTTTCTCTTTCTTTCTTTCTCTTTCCTTCCTTCCTTCTTTCTTTCTTTCTTTCTTTCTTTCTTTCTTTCTTTCTTTTCTTTTCTTTTCTTTCTTTTTTGATGCAGTTATGTTCTTGTTGCCCAGGCTGGAGTGCAGTGGTGCGATCTCGGCTCATCGCAACCTGCGTTCAAGCGATTCTCCTGCCTCAGCCTCCTAAGTAGCTGGGATTACAGGTGACCGCCACCATGCCCAGCTAATTTTTTGTATTTTTAGTAGAGACGGGGTTTCACCATGTTGGCCAGGCTGGTCTCGAACTCCTGACCTTGGGTGAGCCACCTGCCTCAGTCTCCCAAAATGCTGGGATTACAGGCGTGAGCCACCGCACCTGGCTGACACAGGTTGTTTATAAGTGAAATAACGTGGTGGCTGAGAGGAAGTGAATCGGGAGAGGAGGCAGGAGGGCTGAAGTAGGCATATTAGGTGCGGAAGGAGACGGGGAAAGGAGGCTGCCGAGAACCCGAGTCTGCTTTCCCGACAAAGGCGAGAGCGAGGGGAGTAGGGAAGAACTGGAATTGAGATTTTGGGTTCTGCTGCCACCTCCCAAGGTGGAACAGAAATCCGGTGTCAATTCAACATCAGCGCTCAGGTGGGCCGCCAGATGCAGGAGCCCTGTACCTGCCGGCCTCATTCGCTCAGATGTGGGAGGGGAGTAGGGGAGTGGCCGTGGGTGGAAATGCTCTTACCAAGCTGGAGAGGGTAGCCAAAAAAGCAGCAGGTATGGGCTTGCCTGGGAGGCTCACTGTTGCCGCAGGAGGGGGAGCATTCAGTTAAACACTGTGCAGTGTCTGCACCGCAAAGGCGGAGATCAGAGCAAAGGGGAGGGGGAAGAAAGGTGCGAAGGTGAAAACACCTCACGTCTGAAGGGAAGCCTTGACGGCTACGTTTTGTTCACTTAGTACTACAGTTCCAGGGGAAGCCAGACTTCAGGGAGTTACAGGAGGAGTAACTGAAGAATCAGAGGAGCCCGTCCTTCAGACGGTTGCTCCGACTCCACCACTGCAAGTTCATTCATTCATTCATTTATTTTTGAGACGGGGTCTTCTTCTGTTCCCCAGGGCCGGAGTGCAGTGGTGTGATGATACCGCACTGCAGCCTCGAACTGCTGGCCTCAAGCGACCCTCCCACCTTCCAAAGTACTGGGATTATAGGTGTGAACCACTGTGCCCATCCTCTTCTTTCTGTTTTTGGTTTTATAGAGACGGGGTTTCGCCAGGTTGGTCAGGCTGGTCTTGAACTGACTTCAGGTGATCTGCCCACCTCAGCCTCCCAAAGTGTTGGATTACAGGTGTGAGCCACCATACCCGGCCAGCCTTTTTTTTATAATTAATTTTCTTTTTTTGGCCAGGCACGGTGGCTCACGCCTGTAATCCCAGCACTTTGAAAGGCCGAGTCAGGAGGATCACTTGAGCTTAGGAGTTCGAGACCAGCTTGGCCAACATGGTAAAACCCTGTCTCTACTAAAATACAAAAATTATCTGGGTATAGTGACCAGTGCCTGTAATCCTAGCTGCTCGGGAGGCTGAGGCAGGAGAATAGCTTGAACCCAGGAGGCAGAGGTTGCAGTGAGCTGAGATCGCGCCACTGCACTCCAGCCTGGGCGACGGAGCGAGACTCCGTCCAGGACCCCATGATGCTCTGTCGCCCAGGCTGGAGTGCAGATCATGGCTCACTGCAGCCTTGAACTATGCTCAACTGATCCTGCTGCGTCTGCCCCACAAGTGCTGGGATTCCAGGCGTGAGCTACCGCGTTGCGCTAGAAGTTTCTTGCTCGTGTGTATGAGGCCCCATCTGGTGTGAGTGTGCCTGACACTGCCTGAACACGACAGATGAGGGGTGACTCGACTCCCCGGTTCATTTGTTGGTTACCAACCACACCTCTAGGTGTCCACCAGGGGGCGCCGGAGCCCAGGACTCCCTAGGTGTCCACCAGGGGGCGCCGGAGCCCAGGACTCCCTAGGTGTCCACCAGGGGGCGCCGGAGCCCAGGACTCCCTAGGTGTCCACCAGGGGGCGCTGGAGCCCAGGACTCCCTGGCGCTCTGTTCAGCCCCTGATGACCTCGGGGTTTGTCATCTCTTGGCTCGTCCGGCTCTTGCTCTAGGTGGGCAGAGGGGCCGGTGTGTGGGAGCACCTGGCAGTGCCTCCTCCCAGTGGCCTAGTAAGGTTCTGAAAACCGACTCGCTCGGGGGCATGTGAGCACAGCCCCCTTGGCAGCGCCAGCACCTGTGACTTGGGCAATAGGGTGAAAGCACGTTCTGTTCCCGGTCCTGGGAGCGTGTGGCTGGGGTTGGCAGACACGCACCGCACCTGCGAATTCCTTCGGAAACCCCTCGCTTCACCTCCGCTAAAGGCAAATGAGCTCTTCCTGACTCAGAAGCCGTGTGTTCTGTGAAGTCAGACGGTCCTGATCCCACCCCAAACGTCCCTGGCCTTAGCCGGCCTCTGCCTCATTCTAGGCACTGGGGGTGCGCTTGGGAACAAAGCCTGGGCCCTCCTCCTCCCTGCCGGAGTTTGCATTCCAGCCAAGCACCTCCACTTCCGGTAGCAGGTTGGACCCAGCGAGGGAGCTTTTGAAAACGAAGATGGAGAGGTCGAGAGATCGAGACCATCCTGGTCAACATGGTGAAACCCCGTCTCTACTAAAAATAAATAAAATTAGCTGGGCATGGTGGCGCGTGCCTGTAATCCCAGCTACTCGGGAGGCTGAGGCAGGAGAATTGCCTGAACCCAGGAGGCGGAGGTTGCGGTGAGCCGAGATCACCATTGCACTCCAGCCTGGGTAACGAGCGAAACTCCGTCTCAAAAAACAAAAAACAAACAAACAAAAAACGAAGATGGTGGCTCAGGCCTGTGATCCCAGCACTTTGGGAGGCTGAGGCGGGTGGATCACCTGAGGTCAGAAGTTCAAGACCAGCCTGGCCGACATGAGGAAACCCCATCTCCATTCAAACCACAAAACTTAGCGGGTGTGGTGGCACATGCCTGTCTTCCCAAGTGCTTGGGAGGCTGAGGCAGGAGAAGCGCTTGAACCTGGGAAGTGGAGGTTGCAGTGAGTGAGCCAAGATCTTGCCATTGCACTCCAGCCTGGGCAACAAGGTAAGACTCCATCTCAAAACAAAAACAAAAGCAAAAACAAAAAAACAAAGAAGCTGCCAAGCCTGGCTGGGCAGCTCACGCCCATAATTCCAGCACTTTGAGGAGGCTGAGCCAGGAGAATTACTTGAGCCCAAAAGTTTGAGACCAGCCTGGGCAACATCTTGAGACCCTGTCTCTACAAAAATAAAAATAAAAATAAACAAAAGCAAAACAATAAAATGAAGATGTCAAGCCTCATCCAAAAGATTCCAATTTCACTGCTCTAGTGGGTGGCAGCATTTCTACAGCTTTCTGCGTGACTCTTGTGTACGGTGCATGGACACTGCATGTGAGGCCTTGAGAGTCACAGCGTAGTCCCGGGGAAGCTTGATGGAAATGCTGGGTCTCAGCACCCCCCTCCCAATTTGCTGAATCAGAACGTACAGTTCGCCAAGAAGCCCAGGTGATTCTGCCGCACGCCGAGGTTCCGGAAGCCCGGGGCTGGTCGTGTGTTGCTCTTCACCCATGCTGGTCTCCCCGGCCTGAATCTTACCTTGACTTTCTCAAGCTGTAGCAGTGGCTCTCAGAATTTTTGACTGTGACCTGCAGAAAGAAATGGACTTTACATGAAGATGGAGAGCACTCATGTGTGGACACGATGAGGACCCCGAAACACCACAGAAGCAACACCTTTACTACCTGCGATGCACTCGTTCATCCAACAGGTGTCTGTGCCACCTGCTTGGTGCTGGCATTGTTCTAGTTGCCTGTGTCTAGAGCAAAACCCCTGCTGTTGTGGAGTTTATATTCTAGGATGAGGGCAAGGGGGTCAGAAAATTAAAAATAAACCGTGTATATAAAGGGCATGCTAAAAGATATAATAAAATCTCTTTAAAAATTAGATTTTGAGGGTGGGGTTCTGCGGTGCTGGTTATTTTCTGTTTCTTGATCTGGGTGCTGGGTATATTAACTAAGGGTTTTGCACTTCTCCGGAGGTATGCTGCACTTCAATATAAAGTTCAAAAATTATATTCTGATATTTCCTTCTTTCCCTCCCTCCCTCCCTCCCTCCTTCCTTCCCTCCTTCCCTCCCTCCCTCACTCACTCCCTTCCTTCCTTCCTTCCTTCCTTCCTTTCCTTCCTTCCTTCCTTCTCTTTTTTCAGAGTCTTTCTCTGTCACCCAGGCTGGAGTGCAGTGGCATGATCTCAGCTCCCTGCAACCTCCACCTGCTGGGTTCAAGCAAGTCTCTTGCCTCAGCCTCCCAAGTAGCTGGGGTTACAGGCACATGTCACCACACCTGGCTAATTTTTGTATTTTTAGTAGAGACAGAGTTTCATCATATTGGCCAGGCTGGTCTCAAACTCCTGACCTCAGGTGATCCACCCGCCTCAGCCCCCCTAAGTGCTGGGATCACAGCCATGAGGCACCGCTCCCGGCCAAACATTCTCACATTTTCTATTCTATTATTATCCTCTTTCATTAAAAAAAAACATTCAAATCCACCGTATTCAGTTTACCTCCCACTAAAAAGTTGCAACAGTAGTTTTAAAAACTGCTCTATTTAAAAACAAGTCAGGTGTGGTGGCTCACACCTGTAATCTTAGCACTCTGGGAGGGTGAGACGGGTGGATCGTTTGAGGTCAGGAGTTTAAAACCAGCCCTGTCAACATGGTGAAACCCCATCTCTACTAAAAATACAAGAATTAGGCGGGCATGGCAGCTGGCGCCTGTAATCCCAGCTACTCGGGAGGCTGAGGCAGGAGAATTGCTTGAACCTGGGAGGCAGAGGTTGCAGTGAGCCGAGATCGTGCCACCGCACTGCAGCCTGGGGAAGAGAGTGAAACTCTGTCTCAAAAAAATAAATACATAAATAATAATAATAATAATTAAAAAAACAAACTAGAAGGAAAAAAACCTTTATCCCAATCCCTCAGCCGCACCCACCACTCTTGACTTAGCAGCTGCCCGCAGGAGTGAGCCAGGCTGCCGGCCCCCCAGCAGTTGCCTTCCTTGCCCTCTTGCTTACCCCACAGCGCAACTGGCTCACGGTAGAGGTTCTTCAGGGCAAAGCCTCCCTCTGGCAGCCTGGCCCACCTCCGCTCCCAGCGAGACCTGACAAGCCCTTCTCCTTGCCAAGTCACTCTGCTGTGGGCAGGGCTCCTCAAGTTCCAGGTGTAGGAGGAGCTGCCTCAGGCACCTAGTGAGAGGGTTGGGGTTATCCCTGTGGCCACCTCCCAATCTCCTGAGACTTCTGTGTTTCGTCTGGGGCTCATTTCTCATGTCAGCTCCCTGGTGGGAGAGCAGTCTCCCTTGGTGTCTCTCTGGCCACAATGATCAGTGTCACAGACACATCCCAGCATAGCCCCAGCGCTCCACCCCATGGCGGGGACAGTTCAGGATGGGTGAGGAACAGCGTGGGATGGGGGAAGGAAGCAGGAGGCCTCGCTCTTTCCTTTGAGCCTAAAGCTCCAGATGACCCTACACTAGAGGTGCATATGGGGGACAGCTCTGGCTGTCTGAGGGAAACTAGGAAGGTAGGGGCTGGGCTACTCCAGGAGCAGGACCAACCAAGGTGGAGGTGCATTGCCCCCAGCTCTGTTTGATCTGAAGCTTGATTTACTGGTGGGGAAGTGTGCTCCCAATCAGTTGTTTGCATCTATTGACCAGTGAAATCTGGTTGGTCTTGATGCTTTCTGAAGCAGGGCTCCTGGATTTGGCATTGCTTTATTGTGCCTCAGAATTTTTAATTTAATTTAATTTTCCTTTAGCCGGAGTCTTGCTCAGCTGCTCAGGCTGGAGTGCAGCGGTGAGATCTAGTCTCACTGAAACCACCATCTTCCAGGTTCAAGTGATTCTCCCATCTCAGCCTCCCGAGTAGCTGGGGTCACAGGCATCCGCCATCATGCCCAGCTAATTTTTGTATTTCAGTAGTGATGGGGGTTTCACCATGTTGGCCAGGCTGGTCTTGAACTCCTGAGCTCAGGTGATCCACCCACTTCAGCCTTCCAAAGTGCTGGGATTACAGGCCTGAACCACTGCACCCAGCGTGATTTTTTATTTTTGAGACAAGGTCTGGCTCTACTGCCCAGGCTGGAGTGCAGTGGCGCAGTCTCTACTCATTGCAACCTCCGCCTCCCAGGCTCAAGCAATCCTCCTGCCTCAGCCTCCTGAGTAGCTGGGATTACAGGCAAGTGCCACCATGCCCCACTAATTTTTGTATTTTTTGTAGAGACAGGGTTTCGCCATGCTGCCCAGGCTGGTCTTGAACTCGTGAGCTCAAGCAATTTGCCCACCTCAGCATCCCAAAGTGCTGGGATTACAGGCATGAGCCACTGCACGTGGCCTGTGCCTTAAGACTTTAGAGTCGGAAAACTGGATTTGAATCTTGGCTTCACTACTACCAGCTGTATGGCACTGAACAAGTCACGTATACCACAGAGAACCTCGGTTCTGTCATGTGAGACGTGAGGATGGTACGTGCCTCAGGCTGTTGTGGGAGTTGCTTCAGGACAGATGCTACGTGCAGGGCCTCGCGCTGTCAGACTCTGTGAGCCTCCGCAATTGTCATGACGGAGGCAGTGTCAGGGACCTGGGAGAAAACTTCTCCCAAATCTGTTGTCTTCCCCACTTTGTGTCTCGAAGCCAGGCAACAGCGGGGTGGTCCTGGCCGAGGCCTCATGGCTCCCTGGGGAAGGGCTGCCATCTACTTGCAGAGTTAGATGATTTAGTAGAAAGTTGTCCTGCCCACCTCACAGGCAAGACACTGCCACCCAGATCCACCCAGACTGGGCCCCATGTAGGTTTCTGGAAGCCTCCCCTTTCTCACCGCTCTACTGCCCTCTGGCCACGGCCCTGGGCCCCATTGCTGGACAATGTGAGTGCAAAAGAGCCAGCCCTACACAAGTGTGTAGACCTCGAGGTCTGACCTTCCCTTCCGCCAAGAGTTGTTTTACTCTTACACCCACGTTCTACATGAGGGACAGTGACAAGGGCAGAGTGGCCCTGAGCTCTTGGGTTCCAAGTGCTCGCTGCCCACAGCAGCCTCTGTGTGGGCTGGGACGTGCGTCTTCAGGCTGGGCCCTGGGTCTGGTCTGGGGTTGGGACCTGCGTCTTCAGGCTGGGCCCTGGGTCTGGTCTGGGGTTGGGACCTGCATCTTCAGGCTGGGCCCTGCATCCTGGGGCTGGGCCCTGGGTCTGGTCTGGGGTTGGGACCTGCGTCTTCAGGCTGGGCCCTGGGTCAGGGGCTGGGCCTGCGGCTGGGCCCTGGGTCTGGTCTGCGGCTGGGTCCTGGGTCTGGGTCTGGGGCTGGGCCCTGGGTCTGGTCTGCGGCTGGGTCCTGGGTCTGGGTCTGGGTCTGGGGCTGGGCCCTGGGTCTGCGGGCTGCCCAGTCGCTAAGAATCAGAGCTCTGGGTTTTCTCCTTCTGGGGTGGGGTGGGGCTTGGGTGCAGGGAGGAGAGGTCCCAAGTGCAGGAATGAGGAAGGTCCCCGTGCCTGGGGCTGTTTCTGCCCTAGTCCTTACCAGGGATCATCAGGTCTGAGACAAACCCGCTGCCGGCCCTAGGGAAAGACAGGTGACGGTCTGGGTTTCTGGGCCTTTGAGTTGCCACGGAGAGATTAGACTAGAATCCTGCCTCACTGGAGTGACCGCAGAAACCCTCCAATCCAACCACCTGGCTTGAGAGCCCAAGCACCTGAGACCAGGTGGAAGTGACCTTACACTCACATGGCGAACGGCGGCTGCTCAGAACCACTGCGCCCCTGACCCGGTGGGACTTAGCAACTTGGGCTTCACCTCCCCTCCCTCGGCACGCAGGAAGGCACAGGCTGGCCCCGGGCAGCGGGGTGAGGGGGCCGCGGGGTTGACGAGGCATCGGGGGTGAGGGGGCATGGGGTGAGGAGGGCATCGGGGGGTAGGGAGGCAGCGGGGGTTGGGGGGGTGAGGGGGCATCGGGGTGAGGGGGCATCGGGGGGTAGGAGGCAGTGGGGTGAGGGGGCAGCAGAAGGTGAGGGGGCAGCGGGGGTGAGGGGGGCATCGGTGGGTACGGGGTGAGGGAGCAGCAGGGAGTGAGGGGGCAGCGGGGGTGAGGAGGGCATCGGGGGGTAGGAGGCAGTGGGGTGAGGGGGCAGCAGAAGGTGAGGGGGCATCGGGGGTGAGGGGGGCATCGGGGGGTAGGAAGGCAGCAGGGTGAGGGGGCAGCAGAAGGTGAGGGGGCAGCGGGGTGAGGGGGGCATCGGTGGGTACGGGGTGAGGGAGCAGCAGAAGGTGAGGGGGCATCGGGGGTGAGGGGGGCATCGGGGGGTAGGAAGGCAGCAGGGTGAGGGGGCAGCAGAAGGTGAGGGGGCAGCGGGGTGAGGGGGGCATCGGTGGGTACGGGGTGAGGGGGCAGCAGGAAGTGAGGGGGCATCGGGGGTGAGGAGGGCATCGGGGGTAGGAAGGCAGCGGGGTGAGGGGGCAGCAGAAGGTGAGGGGGCAGCGGGGTGAGGGGGGCATCGGTGGGTACGGGGTGAGGGGGCAGCGGGGAGTGAGGGGGCATCGGGGGTGAGGGGGGCATCGGTGGGTACGGGGTCAGCGGGGATGAGGTGACAGCGGGGTGAGGGAGCAGCAGGGAGTGAGGGGGCATCGGGGGTGAGGAGGGCATCGGGGGGTAGGAGGCAGTGGGGTGAGGGGGCAGCAGAAGGTGAGGGGGCATTGGGGGTGAGGGGGGCATCGGTGGGTACGGGGTCAGCGGGGGTGAGGTGACAGCGGGGTGAGGGGGCAGCGGGAGGCAGCGGTGGGGGAGCGGGGAGAGGGGTCGGTGGGGGGGAGGGGGACCCCGGGGGAGGGGGCCGTGGGGTGGGGCCCGGGAGGCTGGGGGCGGAGGGAGGGGAGGAGCGACGCGGCCGGGCCCTTTAACAGGAGGGACGTCCCGCCCCCGACGCTGGGCGGCGCAGGCGCAGACGGGTCCGGGGCGCTCGGGCTGGAGGGACGGCGGGCGGGCGGGCGCTCACCTGAGGGGGCCGGCGCGGGGCGGGCGCCCTGCGGGCCGACGCTGACGCCCGGAGGCGGGCCCGGGACTCGGGGGCGGCCGGGGCTGGAGGGGAGGCTCGGGGCGAAGGCGCGGTGAGCCGGCCAGGGCAGCACCATCTGGAGGGGCGGGAGCGCGCGGCCTCTGGGGGGCAGGCGAGTGCGCGGGGCCGAGCGGGTCGGGGGCGGCCGGCGGGGCGCGCAGGAGGAGCGTGGCGGGCTCAGCCCCGCGCTGCCGGAGCAGCAGCCGCCGCGCGTCGGGGTCCTCAGCTGGGGCCCGCAGCAGCTCCGCGGGCTGAGGCTCGGCGTGGAGGAGCGGGGCGGGGTGGGCGCGGCGCTGCAGGAGGAGGGCGGGGTGGGCCCGGCGCTGCAGGAGCGCGGCGGCCGCGGCCTCGAGCCCGGCCTGGGGGCGCTGTGGGGGCCGCCGGACGGCGCGGACCGGGGGCGCCCGCCGCGGTGGCCGGGCTCGGCGCGCTGGCCTGTGGCGCAGGAGGAGGGGCTGGGGCCCCGCGGGCAGCACCAGGAGAAGGGCGGAGGCAGCCCCGCGGTGCAGGAGCGCGGCGAGGCCGGGGCCGGGGTGCAGGAGCGCGGGGAGGGGAGCCCGCGGAGGCGGCCGAGGCAGCCAGAGCCGGAGTCCGGGGACGGCCCCCGCGAGCGCGGGGAGGGGCCGGAAAGTTCGGGCGAGCTAGGGGAGCGGCCGTGGGAGAGCGTCGGGCGGGAGGCGGTGGTCCTGGGAGCGGCCCCGGCGCGCAGAAGCCGCGCGGAGCTGGTCGGGAGGGCCCGGCCGGTGGGGCCCCGGGGGCCTGCTGGGGAGGGGCGCCTGGGGGTGCAGGAGGCGAACTGGCTTCCGGGGGTGCAGGAGGGACAGGTGGTGCGGGCTGTCCAGGAAACCTGTCTGCACGGGAAGGAGCCTCAGGAGGGAGAGGAACCCCACGAGGGGCACAGGCCCCGTAGGCGCCGGCGGCGGAGGAGGTGGTAGCTGGCTGGCCCGGCCCCGCGGTCACTCCAGGACGGAGGGGAACGCAGGATGTAGGGGCGTCGGGGGTCGGGAGCAGGAGCGTGCGGGGAAGCGGGGCGCGCTGGGAGCCACTGCCTGAGGGCAGGTCGCGGCCCGCGGGAAGCTCTTCTGCTGTCTCAGCCTGGGCATCGCCGAAGCTGTGTCTGCGGGGAGGCGGCGGAAGGCGCAGGTAAGGAAGCCCAGTTCCCCTAGCTGGAGGTGGTGTGCTTGGGAGCGAGAGCGTGGTCCCCACACTGGCCTTGTTCTCTCTCGGCCTTCCAGCCCTGCAGGGAGGAAGCAGTGCAGTTTCCAGGTGTGAGGCAGGACCTCTTCCTCCCCTGCCACCCCTTACCCTCTGCACCGTGTATGGCGATTGGAGTGATGGGGCATCTTCTTAGAGTCTAGATAGCAGGCGAGACGTCTGGGTGGCTGCCAGGTCTGTGCAGAGGGAAGAGAGGGGTAGTCACCCCTCCACCTGCCCGCCGATGGCATTAGGGTGGCTCCATGCTGCATTCTGCATGCTGCAGTCAACACAGGTTGCCTCAGGTCCTCAAAACACGTTCCACATAAGGGAAGAGGGAGGTGTGGGATTAGCAGAACCTTATCTTGTAACCCTGTTGGTCACGTGAGCTGAGATGTGAGTGTGACAGCTAGTGGCTTGGGCACGGCACGGCACGAGCCTGACCTGCTCCTCCTCGCGTCCTGTCACAGCTGATTTACCCTGACGGCCCAGAGCCAAGGATGATTAGTGGGCAGAAGGATGGAGAGCAACTGGTGAGCCTTCCGGTCTCCGGGTGAGACTTCACGACCCCAACGTGAAAGGGGCGGGAGAGGAAGGTGCCTTTGCACCGCAGGACTCCACCCTGGGGAGGTTTGCAGATGGGCCGCTGTGGTACCGTGGGCTCTGCACCCATCAGGGCTGCTCCCAGCCCAGTCTAGGGGGAGGGCTTGTAGGGGTCAAGGGTGGTGGCTGTATTTGGCTTCTTGCTGACTCTCTGGTGGCCTGAGTGCTAGACCTACTCATCCTGCCTCGCCCCCACAGAGGGGCTTAGTCTCCAAGGGCTGTTTGCCTCTTACCTGGCACTGTCAGGCTCTTGGGTGGGGATGGGTGCAGGGTTGCTGGCCCTGTCCCAGGGCCTTAGCTGGGACCCCTCGCTGCCCCAGTCCGAGGAGTGGCTCTGAGTCAAATGGTCCCAGGCCCCCGTCCCGAACCAGATTGGGTACTCTCCTGTAGGGGCAGAGGGAGTGGTGCTAGAGGTGGCAGCTGCTGGAGGAGCCGGTTAGCCTGCTCCTCATACAAATTCAAACCCGTCTGTCAGCTTCATCCCGTGCCTGTCATGCTACCACCCGAACACTCATGCACCGGAAGTTCAGCTGCTGCGCCCACGGCGCCTGGCGCTTCTGGAATGGCCAGAGTGGTTCTCACTGCCTGGCTTCAGTGGAGAGAATTTTCTGTTTTAAACATACACACGAGCACAGATCTTCACCTCCTTGTTTCAGGTCGGCGTTTTTGAACTTGTAGATGAATAGGAGGAAAAAGGCCTTGGCATCACACAGATTGCTTTTGATCTGGTTATATCGCTTACAAGCTGCGTAACTTCTTGGGCAACATCATGTCTCTAGGTTTCAGTTTCCTGGTGTGTGCGGCGGGCCAGGGCTTCCCCTGCAGTGTCCTGAGTGAACAAAGCTCAGACCCTTTGGAACCTTTGCCCACCTCCCAAGAGCCCTGGCTAGCAGATGTTGGGGAGGAATGGTTAGACCTTTTCCTGTGGCCTCTAAGCCCCAGATTAGCCTGCTGCCTTGTGCTTCCTCTAAGAGATGAAGTGTTTCTTTTTGTTTGTTTGAAATAACAGCTTTATTGAGGTATAATGGCACATGGTAAACTGAGCATATTTAAAACATAAAATTTAATAAGATGTAGCCTATGTATATACCCATGAAACCGCCCCCACCATCAAGATAGTGAACATCGCCCTTATTCCCCAGTCCCCAAAAGTTTCCTTGTGGAACCCCTGCACCCCACCCCTCCTCTGCCATACCCTACCAGAGGTAACTGGCTGGTCGCTTCTGTCACTGTGTTTGAGTTTGCAGCATCTAATGGAAATGGAATCAAATAGTATGTGCCCGTTTTTGACCTGGCTTCTTTAGTTCCACGGAAGTGTTTTGGAGTTTGTCCACATGGTTGCATGTATCACCAGTTCATTGCACACGTGTGCCAAAGTCTGTTTATCCATTGACCTGTTGATGGGTTTTCAGTTTTTGGTAATTACAGAGAAAGCTGTTGTGAATGGTTTTTTAGTCTTTGTGTGGATGTTTGTTTTTATTTATCTTGGGTAAATCACTAGGACTGGAATGGTTGGGTCATGTGGTAGGTATACATTTAACTATTTTTTTTTTTTTGAGACAGAGTTTTGCTCTTGTTGCTCAGGCTGGGGTGCAGTGTCGTGATCTCAGCTCACCACAACCTCCGCCTCCTGGGTTCAACCGATTCTCTTGCCTCAGCCTCCTGAGTAGCTGGGATTACAGGCATGCGCCACCAAGCCTGGCTAATTTTGTATTTTTAGTAAAGATGGGGTTTTCCATGTTGGTCAGGCTGGTCTCAAACTCCTGACCTCAGGTGCTCTGCCTGCCTCGGCCTCCCAAAGTGCTGAGATTACAGGTGTGAGCCACCACGCTCGGCCTGCATTTAATTTTTAAGCTAGACTGTTTTCTAAAGTGGTTGTGCATTTTACATTCTCACCTGCTGTGTATGGGAGTTCTGGTTTGTACACATCTTTGGTATGCCCACCTCTTGCTATGGTCAGTCTCTAAGTTTAGACATTCTCATGTCTGTAGTGGTATCTCATTATGAATTTAACTTGTATTTCCCTAATGACTCATGTTGTTGAGCATGTTCTCATGTGCTCACTTGCCATGTGTATGTCTTTGGTGACGTGTCTATTCAGATTGTTTACCCATTTTTAATTGTGTGGAGATTTTTTCATGTTGAGTTCTGAAGAGTTCTTGATATATTATGGACACAAGCCTTTTATCAGGTATGTGATTTTAAATATTTTCTTCCAGTTTGTGGCTTGTATTTTATTCTCTTAACAGTGTCTTCTAAAAAAATGCTCATGATTAATAATGCAAAATGGTGTTTTTGAAGAGAAGTTTTAAATTTTAGTTAATTAATTTGCTAGTCTGTTACTTTGTGGATTACATTTTTGGTGTTATGTCCAAGAAGTCTTTGCCTAACCCGAAGTCACAACAGTTTTCTCCTGTTTTCTCGTAGGCATTTTTATAGTTTTGGGTTTTACATTTAGATCTATGATTCATTTGGGGTTAATTTTTGTATGTGGTACAAGGTATGAATTGATGTCCAGTTTTTTGCATGTAGAAGTCTAATTGATCTAGTCGCACCATTTGTTAAAAACGTATCTCTCCAATGAATCGCCTTTGAATCTTTGTCAATAATCAATTGTTGGCTGGGCATGGTGGCTCACAGCTGTAATCTGAGCATTTTGGGAGGCTGAGGCAGGCAGATCACAAGGTCAGGAGTTCGAGACCAGCCTGGCCCACATAGTGAAACCCCATCTCTACTAAAAATTCAAAAAATTAGCCAGGTGAGGTGGCAGGTGCCTGTAATCCTAGCTACTGGGCAGGCTGGGGTAGGAGAATCTCTTGAACCCAGGAGGCGGAGGTTGCAGTGAGCCGAGATTGTGCCAGTGCACTCCAGCTTGAGCTACAATGTGAGACTCTGTCTCAAAAAAAAAAGGAAAAAGTCAACTGTGTGTGTGTGTCTAATTCTGGATTGTTTTGTTCCATTGAGCTATTTGTCTGTCTTTATCCCAGTATCACACTATCTTGATTACTGTGGGTTTGTAAACTATAGTAAGTCTTGAAATCGGGGTAAGATCTCAGACTTTGTTTTGCCTTTTCAAAATTGCTTTAGCTGTTCTGGGTTCTTGGTATTTCCATATACATTTTAGAATTAGTTTGCCAATTTCTACGAAAAAGCCTGTGGGATTTTGACTGGGGTTATGATCAATTTGGGGAGAATTGATATCTGAGCAATATTGAACCTTCCGACCCTTGAACAGTGCATCTCTCTGTATTTAGGGTTCCTTTGATATCTCAGCAGTGCTTTGTAGTTCTTGGTATATCACTCTTTTCTATCTTCTGCCGAACATATCCTTAAATGTTACCGATTTCTATGCTGTTGTAAATGATACTGATTTTTCTTTGTAATATTGTTTTTTATTTTTAGAAACTTTTAATTGTGGTAAAATATACATAATGTAGAATTTGCCATTCTAACCATCTGGAAGTGGTGGTGAATACATTCATGTTGCACATCCATCCCCAGTATCCACCTCTACAACTTTTGTCATCTTGTGACACTGAAACTGTGCACCTGTTAGACAGCAGCTTTCTGTCCCTCCTCTCAGCCCCTGATCACTGTCATTTCACCTTCTGTCTCTGTGGAGTTAGCTACTCTAGGTGCCTCATAGAAGTAGAATTATACAGTTTTTGTTCTTTTTTGAATGGCTTATTTCACTTTGGCATAATGTATTCAAGGTTCATTTACACTGTAGCATATGTCAGCATTTTCTTATTTTTAAAGGCTAAATAATATTCCAGTGTATGAATATACCACATTTTGTTTATCCATCCACTTGGATTGCTTTCACCATTTTTTTTTTTTTTTTTCCAGACAGGGTTTCACTCTGTCTCCCTGGCTGGAGAGCAGTGGCATGATCATGGGTCACTGCAACCTCGACTTCCTGGGCCCAGGTGATCCTCCCACCTCAGCCTCCTGGGTAGCTGGGGCTACAGGTGTGCACTACCACGCGTGGATAAGTTTTTTTTTTAATTTTCTGTAGAGACGGGATTTCGTCATGTTGCCCAGGCTGGGCTCAAGTGGCTTTCACCTTTTGGCTACTGTCAGTAATGCTGTTATAAGATGGTACTGTTGTTTACATTTCACTTCCCAATTGTTTGTTGCTAATTATGTAAATACCATTGATTTTTGTATTTTGAGGTTGAATCCTGCAGTCTTGCTAAATTGACTTAGTTCCAATAAGCTTTTTTGTAACTTCCATTGGATTTTCTAGAAAGCACCATGTCATCTGCTAATAAGCAGTTTTACTTCTTCCTTTCTGATCTTTATGCCTGTTACTTATTTTTCTTTCCTGATTGCACTGGCTAGATCCTCTGGTATAATATTGTTGTTTATTTAGAGACAGAGTCTTGCTCTGTCGCACAGGCTGCAGGGGCATGATTTTGGCTCACTGCAATCTTTGCCTCCTGGTTTCAAGCGATTCTCCTGCCTCAGACTCCTGAGTAGCTGGAATTACAGATACCACACCCAGTTAATTTTTGTATCTTTGGTAGAGATGGAGTTTCACCATGTTGGTCAGGCTGGTCTCTAACTCCTGACCTCAGATGATCTGCCTGCCTAGGCCTCCCAAAGTGCTGGGATTATGGGAGTGGGCCACCAAGCCCAGCCTCATCTAATGTTGAATAAAAGAACAGACACCTTGTTTCTGATCTTCCAGGGAATGCATTCAGTCTCTCACCATTAAGAGTGGTGTTAGCTGGCTGGGTGTGGTGGCTCACAACTGTAATCCCAATACTTTGGGAGGCTGAGGGGGGTGGATCACCTGAAGTCAGGAGTTCAGGACCAGCCTGGGTAACATGGTGAAACCCCATCTCTACTCAAAATACAAAAACTAGCCCAGTGTGGTGGTACATGCCTGTAATCCCAGCTACTTGGGAGGCTGAGGGATGAGAATCACTTGAACCCAGGAAGTGGAGCTTGCAGTGGGCCGAGTTCGCACCATGGCACTCCAGCCTGGGTGACAGAGCAAAACTCTTTCTCACAAAACAAACAAAAAAAGCGGTGTTAGCTGTAAGTTTTTCATATCTGGCTTTGCCAGGTTGCAGAAACTACCTTTTATTCCTACTTGGCTGAGAGTTTGAATCAGGAATGGCTGTTAGATTCTGTCAAACGCTTCTTCTGTCTCTTTCAAAGTGATGGTTGGATTTCCTTTTAGTTAACATGGCGAATTACACTGAATGATTTTCAGATGTTAATCTGAAACCTCACATTCTTGGGACAAGCCCCACTGGTTATGATGTATTATTGTTGGATTCTGTTTGCTAAGTGATTTGTTAAGAACTTTTGCATCTATGTTTATGAGAGTAGTTTTCTTATATCATCAGGATTCATTGTATATTGGACCTCTGTATCTGTGGGTTCTGTATCTGTGAATTCAACCAACCACAAGTTGAAAATATTCAGGAAAAAAAAAGCCTAATAAAAAACACTGAAATCCCAGCACTCTGGCAGGCCAAGGCAGGAGGATTGCTCAAGGCCAGGAGTTTGAGACCAGCCTAAGCAACATAGTGACCCCTTCTCTATAAAAAATAAAAAGCTGGGTGTGATGGTGCATGCCTGTCGTCCCAACTGAGGTGGGAGGACCCCTTGAGCCCTCGAGTTTGAGGCTGCAGTGAACGATGATGGCACTCCTGCACTCCAGCCTGGTTATCAGAGCAAGACCCTGTCTCTGAAAAACAAAAACAAAAAACCCAGAACTGGCCGGTCGCAGTGGCTCACGCCTGTAATCCAAGCACTTTGGAGGCCAAGGTGGGCGGATCACCTGAGGTCAGGAGTTCAAGGTCAGCCTGACCAACAATGGTGAAACCCCATCTTATCTAAAAAAAAAAAAAAAATTACCAGATACCTAAGAGAAGCATTAGAGAAACAGAGCAAAGCATGCTGAAAAATGCAACCAGGAGGAAGTAAGACTGTCGAAAACATTTTCAGACAGAAAACTCATCCGCTTCCTCAGAGAGACAAAAACGGAATTTTTTTTAACTGGAGGATCAAAAAATTACAAACAAGACAGCAGACACAAAAAATTCAAGAGACTGCCAGGCGCGGTGGCTCACACTTATAATCCCAGCACTTTGGGAGGCTGAGGTGGGTAGATCACCTGAGGTCAGGAGTTCGAGACCAGCCTAACCAACATGGAGAAACCCGTCTCTACTAAAAATACAGAATTAGCTGGGCACGATGGCCCATGCCTGTAACCCCAGCTACTCGGGAGGCTGAGACAGGAGAATCACTTGAACTCGGGAGGCAGAGGTTGTGGTGAGCCGAGATCTCACCATTGCACTCCAGCCTGGGTGACCCCACCAGTGTGGTCCGGGTGGGGACCAGTCTCTGGTAATTTTTTGTTGTGGGCTTGTGAGGGAGGCTGACTGCAGCGCTGGGTGGCCTTGCTGACGGAGCTTTGTATGGTGACCTGGATGGGCCGTTTGTTGGGAACTGTCAGTGTTTGTATCTTTCTTGTCCTGGCCTGAGTCCCCAGAGAAGACACCTCTTGTCTCCTGCCATGTTCCGGGAGCAAGTGGAGAAGGGAACTGGGATCTTGACATCTGCCGTGTGTGCTTTCCCAGTTTGGGGTGTGGCGCCCTCTGTTCTCAGCTGAGCCTGTTGTGCCGCTGTACAGAGACATCAGTTTATCCTCTCGCGAAAGCCCTGGCTTTTGCAGGGTGGTGGAGGAGCATTCACCTGGTAGCTTTGTGCTGGGGAGAGAGCCTATGGGTTTAGGCTCTTTTTTTTTTTTTCTTTTTTTGAGGCGGAGTCTCGCTCTGTCACCCAGGCTGGAGTGCAAGTGGCATGATCTTGGCTTACTGCAACCTCCACCTCCCGGATTCAAGCAGTTCTCCTTCCTCAGCCACCTGAGTAGCTGGGATTACAGGCGTTAGCCACCACATCCGGCTAATTTTTGTATTTTTAGTAGAGATGGGGTTTCACCATGTGGACCAGGCTGTTCTTGAACTCCTGACCTCAAGTGATCCGCCCACCTCGGCCTCCCAAAGTGCTGGGATTACAGGCGTGAGCCACCGCGCCGGCTGTTACTATGTGTTAAACAGCTCTTCAGTAATCCCCTGTATTTTAGCATTGCGCTTTGGACACGCCTCTCTTCTTCCAGAGGTTTCTGGGGCTGCCACTTCCTAGGCTTTTGAGGATTCCACGGGGGTCAGTCAAGTGTCTCTCACTTTGGGATTCGTGGTTTTCTTGGGTCAATTCTCAGCTGCCGCTAGCATATCTGCTTTCCAGCTTCTAAAGCTTTGTGCTGGATTTTTTCCTCTCCCATTCTTGCCCTCCCTAGGGGCCTATGGCATTCAAAAAATTCTTTTTTAATTGTAGTTCTGGTGGGGTTTCAGGAAGGAGTGACATTGTGTGGAATCTACTGTTTTTTCCCTGGAACCCCTGTCCCTTTCTTTTGACTTCCTCACAGAATCCATGAAATCAGCGTTAGTGAATGATGTGTATCTACTTAGCAAGTGTGGTAGGGATATAAGACTTCAGCCATGACCTCTGTGGGCCCGCGTTCTTGAGCCAAGCATACGGTCCTGAATGGGCTGAATTCCAGCTTTACCTTTGACTCTCTTGGCGCTCCTGGCCACCTCTCCAGAGCTGCCTTCCTCGTTTGTAAAATGAGGATGATCTGGGTTAGTGAGGTGGCTTTCCAGTCACTTTTAGTGAAGAGCTTGTGCATAGTGCCTTCTTGAGGGCCCTCACCATGACTTCTGCCCCTTCATATTTCCCTAGAAACTAGCATTGGGTGGGCGTGTGGTGGGTGACTACGGAAGGCAAGACGGGAGCGAGGTTTTTTCTGGTCCCTCTCTTCAGCAGCTGTACCTCAGCCCCAGCTGAATGCAACAACATGAGATCCTTCTGTTTCTGTCCCCCGTATGCTGTGTCTGCTAATGAGGCAGGGTCTCTTCTCTGGGCCCCTGACCTTGGCAGGGCTCTCCTCCCACCCCATGGCCAGAAGAGAGTCACCGTTATTCTGGCATTCGCCCCCTTGCAAATCCTGGGCAGCCATTCCTGATGACAGTTCCTTAGCATTTTGGACCAAGCAAGCTCCCTTCCCCTTTGAGGGTCCCAGGTTCTTCAAGGGCCAGATGGGTGAGCAGGATACAGTGGGATTAAAGATGTGTGTCTTGAGGCCCCAGACATTTCTCTTGCTCCCAGGAGGCTGCTCCAGACGGCACGTTCCCAGCTCCTGGGTCTTGGTGTAGACATGGTCCCAGGGGGATGAGCAGTGCCTCCTGCAGAGTAACGTTCAGCTCACAGCTTTGGCATCTCCTCAGCATCTTTCTTTCCACAATCCACCTCCAGGCCAACAATAGGCCCCTTCAGCTCTGGGCTCTTGCTTAGGGCTTCGGGGTGGGGTAAGGCCTGAGCTGGCAGTGGGCAGGACGACCAGCTGGACAGCCTCCGCCTAGCTCTGGAAGCGCTCTCCCTGGGAGTGGCTAGCAGCTGGGAGCTAGACTGCACCCTTCCCTCTGTGCCCTGGTGCCGTGACAGTGTATGGGCAGGACAGGCAACGGGAAGCAGCTCTCTGCAGCACTTGGTGTCCCAGCCTGGGCGCTTGGGCATGTGTGGCGTGCATGGGAATAAGACCCCTCAGCTGCCAGAACGTCTCCTTTGCCACATACTGCTGCTGGTGTTGGTGTTGGGGAGGGAAGGGATTTCTGTGTGTCGGTTGACACTCCGGTCTTCAGCTGGTGGAGCATGGAGCAGCTTCACAGTACTTTAAAGGCTTGCTACAGATGGGTGATCTTGTCTCCACATGTCAGCCCACAAGTCCGGTCAGCCTCAGGTTCAGTGTAGGCTGTGTCGTGTTGTTTAGTCAGATCCTCTCCCTTCCACTCTACAGTGACAGCCCTTCTCCACTGGAGCTGAAGGAGATGAGGTGTAGCAGGGGCCCTGTGTGGTGTGTCTGCCCCTGCTTCTGGGCTCTGTCCTCCCACCCTGGCACTTTCCTGCTCCCCTCTCCTCTCTGGGTGAGCTGGGATCCTGACAGAACCAGGCCCCTTTCCATCACCCTGTGTGGCACCCTGTGCCCCAGCACTGCCTCCGCAGGAGTCCAGTGAGAAGGCACCTTTCTTAAGGCCAATGCCAGGCTCTCCCTCTGCCCAAGGGACTGGCTGAGTTGCCTCTGGATCTGAGATGGCTTTGTGGGGGCTAAGTTGCTTAGTAGGTCTGGGGCTGGAGTGATTGTGATGAAATTGACAGCCCCTCTTCCCAGGAAGGTGCTGGCTTCTCTGGGTTAGAAATCAGGAGAGAGGCAAAGCCAGGGCTAGGGGACGGCAACCAGGCTTGTTTCTGGCACCCACTGGGAAAGTAATAGACAGCAGCTTATGGGGAAAGAAGCAGGCCACCTTTCTCCAGGGTTCCTCACAAAGATGGAGTCCTCAGCAGACCCACCCAGGCTCCTGCCAGGTTCTGCCTTTAGGGCAACGGATGTAGACAGATGGTTACTTGACAATGCACAGATCACAGCAGAGGTGTGTACAAAGGACCCCTTCAGTCCACTTATACGCTTATACAAAGAGTTACAGGAATAGTGAGCAATGCACAGATCACAGCAGAGGTGTGTACAAAGGACCCCTTCAGTCCACTTATGTGCTTATACAAAGAGTTACAGGAATAGTGACCTTTTTTTTTTTTTTTTTTCTTGAGATGGAGTTTCGCTCTTGTTACCCAGGCTGGAGTTCAATGGCGTGATCTCGGCTCACCACAACCTCTGCCTCCTGGGTTCAGGCAGTTCTCCTGCTTCAGCCTCCTGAGTAGCTGGGATTACAGGCACGCGACACCATGCCCAGCTAATTTTTTGTATTTTTAGTAGAGACGGGGTTTCACCATGTTGACCAGGATGGTCTCGATCTCTTGACCTCGTGATCCACCCGCCTCAGCCTCCCACAGTGCTGGGATTACAGGCTGAGCCACCGCGCCCGGCCTCCCACAGTGCTGGGGTTACAGGCTGAGCCACCGCGCCGGGCCTGCCACAGTGCTGGGATTACAGGCTGAGCCACCACGCCCGGCCTCCCACAGTGCTGGGGTTACAGGCTGAGCCACCGCGCCGGGCCTGCCACAGTGCTGGGGTTACAGGCTGAGCCACCGCGCCCGGCCTCCCACAGTGCTGGGGTTACAGGCTGAGCCACCACGCCCGGCCTCCCACAGTGCTGGGATTACAAACTGAGCCACCACGCCCGGCCTCCCACAGTGCTGGGGTTACAGGCTGAGCCACCGCGCCCAGCCAGGAATAGTGACCCTTTAAGGATAGGAACATGATGGATAATTTGAATTTAAAAAAATTCTTTTGGCTATTTTTCACCTGTATTACTATGTATTTATCCTACTCATGTTTTCAAGCACCCCTCCAGTGAAATAGCAGAGATAACCACAATTAATTTTTTTTTTTTTGAGACAGAGTCTTGGTGTCACCCAGGCTGGAGTGCAGTGGTGCGATTTCCGCCCACTGCAACCTCCACCTCCCAGATTCAAGTGATCCTCCTTCCTCAGCCTCCCAAGTAGCTGGGACTACAGGTGCCCACCACCATGCCCAGATAACTTTTGTATTTTTTAGTAGACACACGGTTTCACCATATTGGTCAGGCTGGTCTTGAACTCCTGACCTCAGGTGATTGGCCTGCCTCGGTCCCCCAAAGTGCTGGGATTACAGGCATGAGCCACCACGCCTGGCCACAGACATTAAAATTAAAGGGCATCCAGACATGGTGGCTGGTGCCTGTCATCTAGGAAGCTGAGGTGGGAGGGTCACTTAAGCCAAGGAGTTCAAAGTTAAAATAAGCCATGGTCACACCACTGCACTCCAGCCTGGCAACAGAGCAGGACCCAGTCTCTTAACAAAAAACAAGAAAAAAACCCAGCGTATGTCTAGGGAAGGGCAAACACTTGGCCTGGTTGGGACATAGAGACATTTATGCTGAGAGAGAAAGGTGGGGAATTGGTGAGGAGTGGATCCCAGAGGGCCTGAGCACCAGCAGGGAGTTGGGTGCCGTGAGGACTTACAGAGCGCCTGTGTGCTAGCAGGGGAAGGATGGCAGGTCTGTGCTGACACAGCAGAAACAGCAGGCAGCCAGGTGCTGTGCTGCAGGTACCTCTAATGATCTCCTACGACTCTGTGACAGTTCTGTGAAGGAGACTCCCTTTATCCCCACTTTACAGATAAAAACTAGAGGCTTAGAGCTTATTTGCTCAAAAGTTGCCCAACTAGAACGTGACGGAGTCAGGATTTTGGCCCCCATCTGCATGACTCTTGATCTCAGTGTTATTGATGGGAGGAACTCTGGGGCGGCTGAAGTACCCTGACTGTGGTGTGCCTGGTGGAGAAGGCAGAGGAAGGAGTAGAAGTCTTGGTTGAGGTCGGTGGTGGGGTGTGGCTTCTACCTTGGGTGGCTGGTGTTGGCTTGTGGTGATGTTTTCAGTCAGGATACAGGAGCACAGAAGCAGAGTTTAAGGGGGTGGGGGTGATGACAAGCTCATGGATACGCAATGTGTGGTACTTGTGCAGCCTCTTGGCGGAGCTGCCCTATATGAGTCTGGAAATGTTGGTCTGGAGCTGCAGGAATTCAGGAATGGAGACAGCACACGGTGGTCATAGGAGCCCCTGGAGGAGAGGAGGTGACCCCAGGGAGCAGCGTGTCAGTGGAGAAGATAAGGACACGTGAGTTCGAAAGTTATAGGAAATACCAACAGTTAAGAAGCTGGGTTGGGGAGGCAGGCGCAGTGGCTCCTGCCTGTAATCCCAGCACTTTGAGAGACCAAGACTGGCAAATTGCTTGAGCCCAGGAGTTTGAGACCAACCTGGGCAACATGACGAAACCCCATCTCTACAAAAAATACAAATATTAGCTGGGCATGGTGGTGCACGCCTGTAATCCCAGCTAGTCAGGAGGCTGAGGCAGGAGGATTGCTTGAGCCTGGGAGGCAGAGGTTGCAGTGAGCCAAGATCGCACCACTGCACTCCAGTCTGGGGCCAGAGCAAGACACTATTTCAAAAAACAAAACAGAAAACACGTGGGGGTGAAGACACTCAGGACTGGCCTGGGCCCAGCACCGCAAGCAGACACAGCCTTGCCTGCCCTCAGGACCTCAGCTGCCAGACTCCCATGGGAGGGAGTGGGCCTCTCTGTCCTGGAGATGGAAAGAGTATGGACAGTCATGGCATGTGTCTGAATCACTCTCTTTTCTTTCTTGGTCCCTGGCCAGCCTCCTCCCCAGACCAGTGTGATGTCAGATCCAGCTGACCTGAGGGTGTGGGGTTGCCGGGTGCAGCTCCCTCTGGAATGAGGTTCTGAGGGCACCCAGCCTGGCCTTGGCCCAGAAGCTTGGGCCCTGCACACAGCGGGGTGAGTTAAGGCTGACTAAACTTGGTGGGGCTGACATGTGGAGGCAAGATAATCCTCTGGCTGGGGAAGGGAGCGGTAAGGCCCGTCTCTCCTTTTCAGTATATTCAGGGCTTGGAGAAGAGGGAGGTGGAGGTGGGAGAAGGCTGGCTGGGAGGTAGGGTTGGCGTATATTCCTGAGAATACAGTACATTGTTTTGGAAAAATCCTCTTGGCCGGAAATTGCGTGTCATGTCTGTTCCTTGGTGTGGATTTGTCACTTCAAAAAGTGTCACAAAGTGCAGCTGGAGAGGCTGCAGGGGGAATGGACAGCGGAGGTGGACTGGCCCCCAGCCTCTTCTGTTTCCTTTAGCTCTGCAGCCTGGAGATAGAACGGGAAACCTGAAGAGCAGAGGGGTACATGTGGGGTGGATTCTGGAAATCCTCAAGGTAGCCTGGATCCTGTGGATTTCTTACAATAGGATGGTACTGGGAGATGAGATTTAGTGGGGGAGGTGAGGCGGGGAGAAAGCGGGAAAGGGCGGTGGTTTGGATCAGACCCTTTATCCAGCCAGGGCAAGGGGGAGTGGGCCTGGTATTTCCCACCTTGTCCCGGCTTTGGGGTCTTACAGCTACTCCCAAGACTAGTGTGTGCCTTTAGCTGCAGTAAGATGCCAAGAAGCGTCTACAGCATAGAACCAGGCGTCTGGGACCCCTCCCCAGCAGAGTCATCCACCTATCCCGGTGTGCTTCCGGGCGGGGAAGGGGCTGTGTGAGGAGTAGTCCTCGGGGAACTCACCTAGTGCCCTCCCGGGGTCTCGCTTAGCCTTGAACCTGTGTGGGAAGATGTCTCCGCACCTCCCCTCTGCCCCAACCCAGGGAGGGTGCCCTGACCTCAGCCCTAAATACCTGGTACTAAAGAGTCCGTGGCTGCTTCAGATGCCACCAGAATGAGAAGTGATGCCTTGTGGCCCCGGGGGAGAGGAAGAGTCTCTGCCCTGGGACTTCCTGTGCCGGCGATGGCCTTGCGCCAGTGCTGGGTGCGGCACCCCCACGTGGGCCAGTGTTGGAGCAGCTTTTCAGCAGGAGTCCAGGCCCTCATGTCACCGCTCTGAAGTCAGGGAGGTCAGCGCAGTACCGGATCGGCCCAGCGTTCCCAGCACACACAGGGCGTGCTGCCTTGCCGGAGTGGAGTGCGGTGAATTGGGCCTGGGGCCTCCGGGGCGGGGGGGCGGCCTGTGGGGGCGTGGCTTGTTTGGGGGCGTGGTCTGCGCGGGAGGCGGTGCGGAGCCGGCTGAGCGCAGGGCCGAGCAGGTGGGCGCCCGGCTTTCTGGGAGATGAGCGGCTACTGGGGGTGGGGCAGGCCGCAGGCTCCGGGATGTCTAGGAGGAGGGGTCTCAGATTGAGTCGGACGGAGCTATTTCTTCTGTGGTCTTAGATGGCCCCTTCTAGTGGAATACGGGGGACTCGTGAACCCCCCCCATGGCCCCATGGGCAGCTCTGGGGCCCTGGAGGCGGGCCGAGGGCTGCGTGGAGCCCGGTTCTGTGGTCAGTGAAGGCAGAGCCCCCGGCTCTCGGTGGGGGTCAGCGCAGGGCTGGCACAGCTGGCTTGCTGGGAGAGGGTGGGAGCAGCACCGCGGGGAGGAGGAGCGGAGCTAGGACCGGCTGCAGGAAGGAATGGCCGCAGGCCCGCAGGAGGAGGGGTGCGACCCCAGGGCTGCTGGCCGATGGCAGATGAGGCTGTGGGAGGCGGGGGTCACTGACTGGGGCCTCCCCCAGGCTTGGACGCAGTAGCAGCCCTGAGCTCCTTCTGGAGGATGCTCGAGGCCCGGCCCCTCAGGACGCAGGGCAGTGACGCTGCCGGTGCCGCTGCGGGGCGGGGGCTGCGGGCGCAGCTTCCCTCCCTGACCGCAGCCACCGGGAGTTTGGGCTCCATGGGGGAGAGAGCTGCTTACCAGCGCCTGGCTGGGGGAGAGGAGGGATCACAGGTAATGGGGAAGGCTAGGGGGTTAGCCAGATACCTGGGCCCAGACCCCATCGTCTGCTGTGAGCCAGGCCCAGCCCTGCCCTCTGCAGCAGCCCCTCAGGAGTGAGAGTGTCTGCTCCTGGGCCGGGGTATATAGAGGGTGTGTTTATGTGGGTGTGGCGGTGGTGAATTAGTGATGCTGGCATCTGCCTCTGTGTGCATGTTTCCTGGGACCCCAAAAAGCTGCCCTTTGGGCTTTCCTCAGTGCCCCAAGGGAGTCCAGGAAGCACGGCTAGGATTGGGTTTCAGTATTTCATGAGAACTGAGTCCCTGGCATTTCCATTTACTAGCCTTTCGAATATGAATATCAAGCCAAATGTCCTTGTTTGCTTTTGAAATGGTCACTGTATTGATGGGGCTCCTTCCCTTCCCCTTGGAGAGAAGGCACTTCCTCTCCCGACCGGCAGAGGGCAGTAGCTGACAGGAGAAAGGGGGACTCGGTAGGAGCTGGAGGCTCAAGGCTTAAGGTCGGGCTGTTTGCTTAAGGTCGGGCTGTTTTTCTGGGCGTGGTGGCTTACGCCTGTCATCCCAGCACTTTGGGAGGCCGAGGTGGGGTGCAGATCACCTGAAGTCAGCAGTTCGAGACCAACCTGGGCAACATGTCGAAACCCCGTCGCTATTAAAAATACAAAAAAAATTTAGCTGGGCCTGGTGGCAGATGCTTGTAATCCCAGCTACTCAGGAGGCTGAGGCAGGACAATCGCTTGAATCCAGGATTGCACCACTGCACTCCAGCCTGGGCAATAGAGCAAGACAAAAAAAGGTGGGGGTGGTCCAGTAGCCGGCCTGGCTTTGACCCCGTATAGTGTGCTGCTTCCTGCAGCTGCATTGCTGGCCCAGTTGCAGGTCTTGTTCTTACTGGACATCCAAGGAAGGGAGGGTCAGGCATGGGGTCTGGCGGCTTTGAGACACATATTTCTGGGGAAAGCTAGAGTTTTTAATTTGGCAATTCTGATCCAGCAGACCCGTTTTTGAAGTAGAGGGAATAACCCTGCTTAAACTGTTCCCCAGCCCCGGTTCCTGGGTCTTTTTCTGGGTGGTGCCTGGTGCCAGGGTAGGCTCTAGGCTTTCTTTGATCCAAGGGCATAGTCAGCCAAGGTTCAGCGAAAAGTCAGCTCTGGTGTCACGTAGGCCTGACCTTGTCTTGTCCACTTGACCTCAGCCCTCAGACTGGTTATTCACCCAGGCTGCACCCACTGTCTCCACAGGCTTTGTGGGGTGGATGGCAGGGGGGATGAGGCAGAGGGACTGAGGTTGGGGATGTCTTCCTCCCCACCTCCTGGAGTTAGACCAGGAAATGTCTGTCCCTTTCGGCATCATCAGGGAAGTCAAGTGCTGGGAGAGGCCCTGGGAAGGGATCCTGGGATGCTGATTCCCCAAAGCCCTGCTCCCCAGCTGCCCACCCCTCCAGCCAGCTGGGGCTCCCTGAGCTGGGCCAGCTGGACAGAGACAAGAGAGCAGTGTGCAAGAAACAGGGGCTCCCTAGGCATGGCCCTGCAAGGAGGGGGGCGTCTGGGGAGCCAGAGAGGACTTCCTGCAGCTGTCAGGTGTGTCTGGGGGCTGTAGCGAGGGGGGTTTAAGAGCAGCTGGCACCCTTTGAGGACGGCCAGAGAGATCATTTGTCAGTTCTAGAGACATGGGGGCCCCACGGGGGCTTGAGGGAGTGTGTCTCCAGGCCCTCTAAGCTGAGGCTGTGGTCTGCGTTGGGGGTGCTGTACAGGAGACATCCTATAGCTTTGGGGTGGGGGCATCCCAGCAGGACTCTCAGGGCATATTTGTTGTTTTGAGGGGTCTGGCCACTTGGCCACCTGGTCTGGATAGGAGGCATCCTGAGTGTTTGGGCAGCAGACAAGGCAACCCCCGGGGGAGGGGTGGAGATCCTCGCCCCCACCCTACCCTTGCTGTTGGCTGGTCTGCCCCACTCTGGCAGGCTGCCGGCCTCCTATTTCCGTCAGGCACCAGGGTAACAGGGCCACATCAGGGTCTGAGCCAGGAGACGCCCAGCCAAGGCTGGGACTGGGGCGTGGGGGAGGGTCTCTGAGAGTCTGTCTTCGGGGCCCAGCAGAGCCTCTGGGGCCCAAGCCTCCCACTCAGGCTGTGTGCTAGTCCCCACCTCCCCACGCAGGCCTGTGTGTGGGTCCACAGCCCCTCTTCGTACATGCTGTTTGAGCCATATAGCCCCCACCCAAAAATCCTAGGAGTTGTCTCCAACTGTGACTGGGGTAGAGGCCAGAGACAGGGGGCCTTGTGTATGGGGAGGCAGGGGGGCCAGCGCGGGTGGCTGGGAGGAAGAGTCCCCCCCATTCCTGCCGCCCTCTTGGCAGTGATTCAGAAAGGTCCTTTTTCAGCCAGTGTCAGAGCTGCTCAGCTGGGGAGGGAGGGAGGGAGGCAAGAGGGAGGGCGGGCGGGCGGGGAAGCCAGGGAGTAGGGCTGGACTGTGACCACTGCCCTGGAGAGAAGACAGAAAGAGGACAGAGGCCCCGGGCTGCAGCCAGTGGGAGGAGAGCTATTAGCCCCCTGCCAGACTGGCCAGCTGTGGAAACCCAGCCCAGCTTGCAGCAAAGCAGAGGGGCCCACCCTGTTCTTCCTCATTTCCCACCCTCGGTGTGGGATTGGGGGACTCCTGGGACAGACCCCTGGCCAATTCCCCTTCTGGGCAGAGTGTGAAGCTCAGGAGCTGAGGCCCCTGCTCACCTGCTTCCGGGGCCAGACCCCCAGTGCCCACTCAGGGGGTCCAGCTCTGTGGAGATGCCGGCGGCACGTCGGTTCCCTGGCCTGGAGCTCTCCTTCCCTCTCCTGGCCAGACTGCGGCGACGCCTGTACACAGTGAGTGGGGGGCAGGGGCTGGACTGCTGGGGACTCGGTGGGCTCCTCAGCACCAGCTCTTGCCTGAGAGGCAGAGAGCAAGACTGGGAGCGGCTTTGGGACCCTCCAGTGAGGGGTTGACGGGGGCATCTGGGACAAGTGGCCTCCCCTGTGCTGGCCTGTGTGTTTGCATGCCAGCCATGGGCACAGGTGTGCAGACTCCATGAGGTGCTGGGGCCAGGCTTGTGCAGAATTAGAGAGGGTCTGAGCTCAGGAGGAGCTGCGGCCATGCTCTGGGCGCACAAAGAAACTTGAGCTGGAGGGGACTCAGAGAGGGGAGGGGACCTGTGCAGAGACCCTGGACTCAGCAGGAGAGGCAGGACTGAGACCCTGACTCTCCCCTCACCACGGTCCCGGTGGTCTTCCCGGTCTTCCCACACACATCCTTGTGCAGAGCAGTGCTGTTCTTGGGTCAGGGAGCAGGGAGGGGAGTGCACAGCTGAGCGGAGCTGGTGTTTCAGGCAGAAGGAACAGGCCGGGCTGTGCTTTCTGAAGAGCTTCAGGGGAGGGGCCTCTGGTCTCCCCCAGCCCTGGCCACCCAGTGCATGGCTTTGAGCTGTTTTCTGGAGCCTAGAGGAAGGGGCCTGGATCCTTGGGAGCTGGTGGTAGGAGGAAGAAGAGGGGCCTGGAGACTGCTTGGCCTCCTGGAGACTAGGAGCCCCTGTCCTGAGGCTGAGCCCTCTAGGAGTGGGGCCACTTTGTCCAGGGACAGGGCAGCAGTGGCCAGGCCGAGGGGAGACGCTGCCTAGGCCAGTGCCTTCAGCGTGCCTCTGCACTTGCTTCCTGAAAGTGGTGGTGCCTCGCCCTCTTAACCCCACACCTGTGTTTTTGTAAACAGATGATTTTGTTGAGGATGAACTAATTAATACAGCTTAATACTTAGAATTGTTTCTCGAATATAGTAAGTGGAGTTTAAGTGTTAGATATTTTTGCTTTTTTGAGATGGAATTTCACTGTTGTTTCCCAGGCTGGAGTGCAACGACGCCATCTCAGCTCAATGCAGCCTCTACCTCCCGGGTTCAAGTGATTCCAGGTTTCTCCATGTTGGTCAGGCTGGTCTGGAACTCAGGAGATCCGCCCACCTTGGCCTCCCAAAGTGCTGGGATTACAGGTGTGAGCCACCACACTCAGCCTAGATGTTATTTTTATTGTTACTCTTGTTAAATAAAATTAATAGAAATATAATCTCTTATATAACCTGTTAACCTGTGTACAGTGAAACAAGCAACACAATGGGAACCGCAATATAAAGAGACATAAGAAGCGGGAAAGTATCATATTGCATGTGTCCTAACACGTCAGTAACCTAGACGACATAGTGAAGGAGTCAGATCCTGAGACCTCAGGTGGAAACACCGTGAAGGCAGCATCTGCAAGTGCTGGCTGAGAGGGAGTTTGGAAATAATGAGAGGGGGTTGCTTCACTGAGATTTTTGTAAACAGTGGACTTCTGCTATGTTCTGAACAAGTCTGCAAAGTAGTTTCATTCCTGGAAAATTTCGTGCATATTAAAATGGTAAGGCCGGGTGCAGTGGCTCACGCCTGTAATCCCAGCACTTTGGAAGGCCGAGGAGGGCAAATCACTTGAGGTTGGGAGTTCGAGACCAGCCTGGTCAATGTGGAGGAACCCGGTCTCTACTAAGAATACAAAAATTAGCCAGGCGTGATGGCAGGTGCCTGTAATCCCAGCTATGGGAGGCTGAGGCAGGAGGATTGTGTGACCCTGGTAAGCAGAGGTTACAGTGGGCCGAGATTGTACCATTGCACTCCAGCCTGGGTGACGGAGTGAGACTGTGTCCCCAGAAAACAAACAAAAAACTATAAAAGTATTTTCCTGTTGAGTGGGATCAGAGTCTAGGTTTGGGTGACCATAAGCACCTTCATGATTGAGCTGGGTGGGATTTGGAACAGTGCGAGAATGCTCTATGCAGCAGAGCTCATGTTCTTGTCCCCCAGCCACCCACTCAGCGTCACTAAGTCCCCCCAAACATTGTGATGATCACAAATATGCCATAGGCTGCTGTGCAGCCCTCATGAGAACCATTCAAATAAAGGGTTACAGCTTAAAGTTTGGAAACCACCCGGCTGGCCCAGCTGCCTGGCCCGGTCACCGTGGTGGAAGAGCCAGGATTTGAACTGAGGGTTTCTCATTCCCATTTGTTACTCTTTGTACTTCCCTGAGCTGCCTGAGAAAGTCTGGACTGGCACTGTGTTGGCAGGGCCACTGGGAACTGTGGGGGCAGGAGGCTCATGCTGGGCCAGTCTGTGTGTGCCTGCTTCTCAAGTGCTTCTCACTCTGATGAGAGCTGGGGAGGAGGCCACCGCCGAGTTGGGGAGGGGGATGGCTTGGCCCCCAGCTGGGCAGCTGGCCTTTTTTCTCTTGCCTGTTTTCCTCTCTAGGGATTGAGCATGGGTCAGGGGCTGGCCTGGCCAAGCTCTCAGCTCTGACATTTCTTACTCTGATGGGAGGGTTTGCTGTGTGGTGGCTCCACTTGCTTAGCTTTGAAGGTGCCACCAGCTTCCTTCTCCGGGCCTAGGAGAGTATAGGTCAGAGGTTGCTCACCTGGAGGCATCCGCTCCTCTGTGTCTGCATGTGTGTGGGTGTGCATATGTGTGTGTTTCAAATCTGAACTCTTCAGCGTTGTTCAGAAGTCAGGAGAAAGATGGAAAATGAAATCAAGGAACAGAATGGTATGGTGAACGCATGAATATTTGTGTAGGGACAGCAGAGTCTGAAAGGGTCTGCAGAAGGCATCATTGGCAGCTACTGGGGAGCGGGTGGCTGTGCAGCGGGGGAGGGAATGAGACTTGATGGCCCAGTGTGCCTTCTGAATATTTCACCATGTGCATATATTACCTTTTCCAAAAAAAATGGTAGTACTGAGATTTCGCGTTTTATTTCTTGAAAAAATGGAAAGGTTTGATGACACTGGACCACGGTCTCTTGTGACAATTGATGGGATCTGAGCCCCCTGTAGATGGGGGTCTGCAAGCCCACCCCAGTCCCCGCCCTCCCTCTGTCTTCTGCTTGCTGCGGCCCTGTAGGCACCTGGGTGGGGGCCTGTGGAGTGGTCTCTGGATTGTTAGGAGAGGCTGCGGGAGGAACTTAGCCTAGGGCTCATCTGGTCCTTAGATTTTTCTGTGGAGTCTGTCACATTTGAGGAGCCCATACTTGGGTCTCAAGGGACACTGCACCCTGCAAAGATTGTTATTGAAATGTTAGGAGTAAGAACACATCTATTTTCCTGGAGAGCTTTTAAAAGATTTTCGGCCAGGCATGGTGGCTCACACCTGTAATCCCAGCACTCTGGGAGGTGAGGCAGGCAGGTCACAAGGTCAAGAGATTGAGACCATCCTGGCCACCATGGTAAAACCCTGTCCCTACTAAAAAATACAAAAATTAGCTGGGCATGGTGGCACGCGCCTGTAATCCCGGCTACTCGGGAGGCTAAGGCAGGAGAATTGCTTGAACCAGGGAGTTGGAGGTTGCAGTGAGCTGAGATTGTGCCACTGCACTCTAGCCTGGCAACAGAAGGAGACTCCATCTCAAAAAAAAAGATTTTCAAGGGCTTTTGACCACTGGAGACTTAGAGCAGGTGAGGAAGTGAGCACAGATGGGTTGATCTTGGGCCACTCAGCCACGGATCACAGATTGCAGGATCAAGACTAACTTCTGACTCCAGGGCCAGGGCTGTGTCTCCACTGGCTTAACTGTGCCCTGTGGCTGGCAGGAATGGGGAAAGTGGGTCCAGGTGGTTCTCTGTAGCTTCTCTTGGGAGCAGAAGGTAGCAGTGTGTTGGGGTGTAGGGGAGCCCAGGTCATGCAGGGGCAGGCCCCCTGTTT
The DNA here is from genome assembly GCF_049354715.1 of Callithrix jacchus. Taxonomy (NCBI): domain Eukaryota; kingdom Metazoa; phylum Chordata; class Mammalia; order Primates; family Cebidae; genus Callithrix; species Callithrix jacchus. The sequence goes on from NC_133518.1 coordinate 80,998,469, forward strand.
TCCCCCCGCACCCCTTGTCCCTGATCCACTCTTCCCTCCCCACAGAGGCTCGGAGGCGGCAGCATGCAGCCAGAGGAGGGCACAGGCTGGCTGCTGGAGCTGCTGTCCGAGGTGCAGCTGCAACAGTACTTCCTGCGGCTCCGAGACGACCTCAACGTCACCCGGCTGTCCCACTTTGAGTATGTCAAGAATGAGGACCTGGAGAAGATTGGCATGGGCCGGCCTGGTAGGTGGGACTTTGGCCTGGCTTGTCTTGGTTCTGACCGTTTCCATCCTCTGTCCTCAGGACCACTGAATGGTGGGTGGCGGCTGAGACCTCTCTCTGTCCCAGCACCCTGAGGTAGAGCATGATGGACATCAGTAGATGCTTATGTGTGGAGAACAGCTGGTCGTTGTAAAGGTGAATCGAGTTTGAGGAGAGTGAGGCCTTCCCTAAAACCCTGGCTACACAGGGGCCACCACAGACCCCGCTCTGTTCTCACAGAGGACGTACTTCCTCCATCGCCGCCTCCTTCATAAGCATGAAATCGAGTCTGTTCTGCTCCATTCCATGTCCAGTATCTGTAGGGAGAACGACTCTCAGGTGGTTTGCTGATACATTCACACTGGGGCTCACGCACTCGCAGATACACACACACACAGGTTTGCTCTAATTTGAGCTCAACGGTATTCTAAAAGTAGGGGTTGTAGCATCTAAAAGTTATAATGTTCTTCATAGAACATTAGAAACATATTAGGGCTTTCAACTTAAAATTGCTATAAATAGGTAATAATGTGCTAAATTAGACATTGATTTATGCTACTTTTGGCCTGGATAGTTGGTGTCTGATGCCAGTAGCATCAGAGAATGTTATGGAGGGAAAAAGCCTCCACACTGAGAAGATTCTGTTCAGCACCTTGCCTTGTCCTGAGAGCTGGGAGCAGACCACGTTTTGGCTACAGCCCTCCACCCAGTCTGAGAGCCAGTGCCTGGAGTGCAGTGGCCGTCTGGGCACTTGAGGCTCCTGGGCAGTTGGGATCGATTTCATCGGTATCACTGCTGGCCGTGTCTAGTGCTGGACTCACCCCCAGGGGGACCGCAGCCAGCAGCCTCTCCGGGGGCTTGAGCTGCCTTAACAGCACTGGGTTCCCCATCCTCCCTGCAGGCCAGCGGCGGCTGTGGGAGGCCGTGAAGAGGAGGAAGGCCTTATGCAAACGGAAGTCGTGGATGAGCAAGGTAGGTGAGGATAGACTCTAGCGCCCCGCTCTGTTCCTGTACTAGGAACCTTCCCCTCAGCCCCCTGAAGGTAGAGTCCTTTGTACAGACCCTCCTTCTCCAGGCTCTTATCGGGCAGGGCACTTGCATAGCTGTCGGGCTGAGTGTCTGTCTCCGCCAGATACGGACACGGGAGCAGCCTGTGTGTGGGGAGGGCGTCCTGGCCCGGAACAGGAGCTCGTTGACAAGTGAGCCTTAACTTAGCTTTGCTGTGTCTGAGTGCTGGGGCCGGTGTCTGGCGTGGGGTGCTGGACCTGTCTGGACCCAGGACATCTTGGCTTGGCTTCCCTTCTCCCCAACCCTCTCTAATCTCTGTGTTTTCTCTGGTCATCTGGCCCTGCTGACAGCTTCCTTCCCCATAGCCTGTCCTGACCTCTCCCCACACCTTGGCCTAATTTGGGTCTGTGGTGTAGTAAGTCCCTGGTCTGACTCAGTGGAACTTTGCCCATTGTCTGGAAGACAATGAGAGAGGAAGTGAGCCAGCCGTGGCCTTCCCTCCCCACTTCTGGCCTCAGGGATGGGGTGGGGGGTGGGTAGGGTCAAACAGCTAGACTGGGATTGGGCAGCAGAGATTTCCTTGCTGCACTCCAGCAAAGGGGCTGTCTCTTGGGATCCTGTGGCTTTTTCTGGGAACACTGTCCTGGTCCCTTGCCCAGGTTTTAGGGAAGGATGAGTTGCGTTGGGGCTGGCGAAGGCAGGAGAAGAGCATGGTGGTTTGCCGAGATTTAGGGGTCTTGGATCTGCCACTGGCTCCTGACAGGTCCCTGGGCAGTCAGTGGCCTCTCCAGACTTCCGTCGTGTCTTCAGTGGAAGGATGCCAGCCCCACTACCCAGCTCACCTCGGGGCTTTGGGAGGCACCTGAGATAATGGCTGTGAAAGGTCCTGTAACCTGAACATTGCTTGCAAACAAAAGGAATTCTAATTACTGGGAGGAGGTACAGGGCAGAGGCCAGAAGAGGCACTCAGATTTAAGGCACCCTAGCCCGTAGAGATCAGGCTCCACCAAACTGGCAAGAATTTGCAGCCTGGAGCCAAGGCTATGGGTGCCTCGGTGGAGATGGCCACGTCAGACTGATATGGCCAGCTTTGACCCTCACGGCCTCCTTTTTCCAGTCCCTTGATCTTTGGCCCTCTCCCTGTCCACCCTGGCCTCAGAGTCTCCTCCACTCTTCCTTCTCTCTCAGCCCTCAGCTCTAGGCACCCCTCCAGAAACCCAGCTGTCTTCCCAGGCCCTTCCCCAGCAAGGACTAGCTTCATCTGAACCACACACACACACTCATGGTTCAACCTCAGACTAAAATTATCCTCTCCCCTGGGCAGCCAGGGGATGAAGGGCAGCCGACTCCCTGGGGAGGGTGGAGACAGACAGCACCAAATGGTCAGCCCAGAGAAGGGGCCAGGGCTAAAAATGGACAAGGAGGTGTCTGTGGAGGGTCCCTGCGGCTCCTGCCCCCTCTACCCGGGCTAGGGCTGGAGTCTGTGCTGGGCACGGGTGCAGGAAGGGAGGGGTGGGGCAGGACTGGGAGGAGACTCAGACCTCGGGTGGGTGGTGCCTGGAGGGCTTTGGACTCTCCCTGTCCCCACAGCTGGGTGTGGGGCCACAGGCTGCATGCCTGTCAGTCTTTTTCTAGCACCCACCTTGAAGCCACCCTCAGGCTTTGGGTTTGTATTGGAGGTGTGCCCTGGAAGGAGTGTGGGCCTCCAGCCAGGATGCCCCGCTGACAGTTTGGCAAAGCCAGGACCTCTCTGGAAGCTGAGCCAGGGATCACCAAGTAGACCCAGTGGGGTGGGACTGAGTGATTGACCTGGGGACATTGGGTTCCATCTGGCCCCTGGCTGCCTTCAAACAGGTGTTCAGTGGAAAGCGACCAGAGGCTGAGTTCCCCCCTCAACACTCTCAGAGCACCTTCCGGAAGACCTCGCCCATCCCTGGGGTCCCAGCAGGGGAGGGGCCCCTGCAGAGCCTCACCTGCCTCATTGGGGAGAAGGACCTGCGCCTCCTGGAGAAGCTGGGCGATGGCTCTTTTGGCGTTGTGCGCAGAGGCGAGTGGGACGCGCCCTCAGGGAAGACGGTAAGTTCTCTGTCCTGCCAGTGCAGTAGAGGCATGGGATCTGAGGCTGCTGGTGACTCTTCTGCCCCCAACCAGGATGTGACTGGGACTGGGGACATGGCACGGAGTGGCTCATCCCAGAGTCCATGCTTAGGGTTTTTGGTTTTTATTTATTTATTTTTGAGACAGAGTCTCGCTCTGTCTCCCAGGCTGGAGTGCAGTGGCATAATCAGCTCACTGCAGCCTCTGCCTGCTGGTTCAGGTGATCCTCCTGCCTCAGCCTCTTTCGTACCTGAGTCTATAGGTATGCACCACCACACCTGGCTATTTTTTGTATTTTTAGTAGAGACGGGGTTTCACCATGTTGGCCAGGCTGGTCTTGAGCTACTGACCTCAAGTGATCTGCCCACCTCAGCTACCCAAAGTGCTAGGATTATAGGCCATGGCACCCAGACCATGCTCAGATTTAACTAAGCACATTTGTTATTTCAGTTATAAAAATAATTTACTTGTTATAAAAGTTTGGAAACTATTTGAAAAATAAGAAAAAAAAATGCCTGTAATCCCACCACTCAGGAAGCAGAGTTAGCATTTCTGCCTCTTCCTTTCACCTTAGGCATTTTGTTGGATTTAGTTAAGATACAAATTTTAGATACAGCTTTTAAAATCTTGTTCTTTCTCTTGGCATTTTATTTAAAATGTTTCCCTTCAGGGGTAGCATGTGTGCACCACAGCATACAATTCCGCTGTGACTCTCATATGCAGGCACCTCAGAAGGCTCCCTCCTGCCTCTGCAACTCAGTGTGCCCTCCTTCCAAGGGAAGCCACGGTGCCAGCTTGTAGCACCACCAGTTTGTTTTTGGCATTACATTTAAAGCATTTTCCTGCTACACCGAAGCACCTTTTAACATTCCATTTTATAACGTGTTGGCATTCTCTCCTCAAGCTGGTCATCTCTTACTTTTCACTTGGTATTTAAGCTGGGTATTCCCCCAGGAAGGGAGCGCCCGGCCCACGATGGCTCCTGAGGGCCAGCCAGCTGCCCTGCTGTAGCCAATCCTCAGGCAGAGCGCTGGTGACGCGCTCACCCACCCAGAGGAGCAGTGGGGAGGCAGGGATCGCTGAGCCGAGCTGGAGGGTAGAGCAGGTTGGCTCTGGGTGTCCAAGACCTGGCGAGTCCTGAGTCCTTGCAAACCCCGCTCTGGACAGGTGAGTGTGGCTGTGAAGTGCCTGAAGCCCGATGTGCTGAGCCAGCCAGAAGCCATGGACGACTTCATCCGGGAGGTCAACGCCATGCACTCGCTGGACCACCGAAACCTCATTCGCCTCTATGGGGTGGTGCTCATACCACCCATGAAGATGGTGAGTGCTGCGGGGAAGAGGGGCCGGGCCGGAGAGGGCTCTGCTCCCCAGATGTGTGCTTGGTGCTGTCTCTGTCCTGACTAAGGGCGGGGAGGAGGGGCCGGGCCGGAGAGGGCTCTGCTCCCCAGATGTGTGCTTGGTGCTGTCTCTGTCCTGACTAAGGGCGGGGAGGAGGGGCCGGGCCGGAGAGGGCTCTGCTCCCCAGATGTGTGCTTGGTGCTGTCTCTGTCCTGACTAAGGGCGGAGGCGCCCTAGATCCACGTTGTCCCCCCACCTGATGGAATAATGGGGTTCACAGGCCCCACCTGGTACTGACTGTGTCTGCTGCAGTCCAGTTTGTCTCTGTATTTTGCTGGTGCTCATTGTCAGAAAGTTACTCCCATGGGAGGGGCTAGCCATTGAGTTTAATTTTGGTAATTTGTATTTTATTTATTTATTTATTTTGAGACCGAGTCCTGCTTTGTTGCCCAGGCCGGGGTGCAATAATCTCAGCTCACCGCAACCTCTGCCTCGTGGGTTCAACCAATTTTCCTGCCTCAGGCTCCCAAGTAGCTGGGATTACAGCTGTGTGCCACCACACCTGGCTAATTTTTATATTTTTAGTAGAGATGGGGTTCCACCATGTTGGCCAGGCTAGTCCTAAACTCTGGACCTCAAATGACCCACCTGCCTCAGCCTCCCAAAGTGCTGGGATCACAGGTGTGAGCCAGGCCCGGCCAGTTTTTGGAATTTCTAACCATTGCCTCTTTGGGCTCCTCCTCTCTGGGTGTCAGTTTCCCACATTTTCTGGAGGGAGTGGCCTGAGAGACTGTAGGACTCCTACAGGTCCCCAGGCGACAGGCCAGGAAGGAGCATGTAGCCTCGCTCTGGAAAGCCTTCAGGAAGGGGGCTGGGAGCCCAGCATGGGGTGCCGAGAAGGGGCAGGGTCGTCCAGGCTCACTCCTCCTGCCTCCTCCGTGGCCTCAGGTGACAGAGCTGGCACCTCTGGGATCGCTGTTGGACCGGCTACGTAAGCACCAGGGCCACTTCCTCCTGGGGACTCTGAGCCGCTACGCTGTGCAGGTGGCTGAGGGCATGGGCTACCTGGAGTCCAAGCGCTTTATTCACCGTGACCTGGCTGCCCGCAATCTGCTGTTGGCTACCCGCGACCTGGTCAAGATCGGGGACTTTGGGCTGATGCGAGCGCTGCCCCAGAATGACGACCATTACGTCATGCAGGAACATCGCAAGGTGCCCTTCGCCTGGTGAGGGGCAGGTGCTGCCAGCTCGGAGTCCAACCCCACGCTGGTCCCTGCAGACCCAGGCCTCAAAGTTTCTGGGGCTTTCTTGACCCACCACAGCCCTGGGTTTTGCTTGGGCCTGCCCTTGTCTATTCTGAGCCCAGGGCACCCTCCTTTGCCCCCATTCACTCACCATCCATCTAGGAATTCTCGAGGGCCCATGTGCCAGGGTCTCTGGGTGCTGGGAAGCACAGGATGAGTCTGTTCGTCGCATCCAGGGCATTGCTCAGTGGGTGTTCAGAGGCTTCTTGTGGTAAGCTCCTGAAATGGCAGGGGCAGCCAGCCAGGGAAAGACTTGTTGTGAGCATGTTCTAGGTAGAGCTAGTGGTAGACAGGCCCAGGCCACACCAGACCTTGCAGACAGACCAGGGCTGCTCAACTGGCACTGGCCTGACCCTTGTGTGGGCTTACCCTGTGCCGAGACCATTGCTGTCTTCTGGTGCCAGAGGCACAAAGGACTCTGATCTCCCTGCTTTGGGGCAGGAAGGGTTGGTCCAGTCCTGCTTGCCAGATTGGTGGCTGTGGGCAACCTTATATTCCAGGACATACGGTCATCTTAACCAGCAGCTGGCTCTACACCCAGGGTGAGCATTATGCCTATAGTCCTGGAGTAGTAAGTTATAGCAGCCTCTTTTGCATTCAGGCATCCTGGTTTGAATGGTAATTTGTTAATGCAGTGCCTTTAAACAACACTGTGAAGTGGGCACTTAAACTGTTCTCATTTCACAGATGAGGAGAAGGAGCCTTGGAACCTTGAGTGGCTTTCCCAGGTCCTATCTGCCTCGGGGCGGGGGGGCTCCATGTCTAGGATAGCACCCTTCCATCTGCACCTCAGTCCACGTTGGGATGGCCGTTTCTGACCTCACCCGGGGACTGCCCAGAGCAAATGACTGTATTTGGGTGAAGCCAACGTGACTGTTTCCACACATTTTGGTTCTTGCCCTTGCCCTATCTGAATTTCCCACCCACACCTTTCTGGTGAAGGATCCAAATCCCAGGATCCCGCCCCAAATCTGGGAACTGTCATCCTCCCACCACGGTCAGAAAGCAGCCTGTGATCTTCTCCTGCCCTGTCCTGCAGCCTCTGACCTCCTTTCTCTCCCTGCTTCTCTGGCTGGGAAATGTCCCCTCCTCTTCCTACGCCAGGCTGCTTGTGAATAAGAGGCCTGAGCGTAGACCATCTTTCCCAAGTCGGTGTACCGTGTAGTCCAGGAGTCCTGCCCCCACCCACTTCACACGCATCCCTGAGACCCACTGTTGAACCTGGCACTGGGGGTCAAACAGATGTTTGCTGAATGAGCGTTTGACGTCCCTGGGGCGGATGCAGTGGGGTTGTTTGAGAGGGCTTCTCTGTGACCCCTGCCTCTACCAGGTGTGCCCCTGAGAGCCTGAAGACACGTACCTTCTCCCATGCCAGCGACACCTGGATGTTCGGGGTGACACTGTGGGAGATGTTCACCTACGGCCAGGAGCCCTGGATCGGCCTCAATGGCAGTCAGGTGAGGGCTGAGAGACGGGCCTCATAGAGGGGGTAAATTCCACCCTGAGTTTGCAGCCTGGCCTGCTGGAGCTGGCTCTCATCTGAGGGACTCCCTTCTCCCAGGCCCCATATCTGTATGGCCTCTCGGGGAGCACCCAGCAGAGACTGGGATGCACTAGGCTGGGGAGAGAAGACCTGGGGCCTGCCCTTATCCTCCAGCCCTTGCCACAGCCACTCATGCTGAGGCCCAGACCTGGGAAGAAGGGTCAAGGGCTCTGGAGAGGGCCCCTCCCAGGCAGGCAGATCCCTTCTGAGGCCAGGCATGGTGGCAGCAGCTGCAGCTGAGGAGGGGCCGGAGGAAGGGCAGGAAGGGAAGGGCTGGGTACTCCATGGGTCCTCACCCTCTACGCCTCCCACCATCAGATCCTGCATAAGATTGACAAGGAGGGGGAGCGGCTGCCTCGGCCCGAGGACTGCCCCCAGGACATCTACAATGTCATGGTCCAGTGCTGGGCTCACAAGCCAGAGGACAGACCTACGTTTGTGGCTCTGCGGGACTTCCTGCTGGAGGTGAGGGACAGGGCAGCCCAGGAGAGCTGAGGGGCCATCCAGGGGTCAGCTCCAGAGCTGGCTATGACCTTTCTCTCCCCCCAGGCCCATCCCACTGACATGCGGGCCCTTCAGGACTTTGAGGAGCCGGACAAGCTGCACATCCAGATGAATGACGTCATCACTGTCATCGAGGGAAGGTAGGGATGTCTTGAAGGGCACAGGTCCAAGGGGCCTGTGGACAAACCACTTTGGCCACACACAGGCTGGCAGTTGGGCCTGAACCCTGCAACGTGAGGAGGGGACAGGCCTGGCTGGGTCTCCTTAGTGCCCTTCCCTGCCAGCTTCCTCCTACCACCCTTTTCCATGGGTTCCAGCCCTGGCTGTGTGATTGGGCCAGGCTGCCTTGATGGAGGGGTTGGGTGGCCTGGCCTGGCCTCAGGGCTGCAGTGGAGCTCAGGGACTCCCGAGTATCCTCCTCTGGTCCTCCCTGCTTCTCTCCCCGCTTCTCCCTGACATAAGGACTCAACTCTGTACCCGGGTGCCTTTCAGTAGCTGAAGCAGCCCAGCCTGCCCTCTTGCCAGCTTTCCATCTTTCCTGCTGAGCCCATCACCCCCTCCCAGGCCCGCCTCCGGCCTCTGCCCCTCTCTTCCCATCTCCCTTGTGGGGGACCCTCTCTCTTAACTCTCCTCCCGAAACCTCTGTCTTCTCCTTGAGGGCTCACCCACTGCTGGCCCTGCCTTCCGCTATCTGATCCCCAGGGCAGGTCTGAGGTGCCTTTGAGGCAGTGGGGGGTGTTGAGGACCAGGAAGAAATTCCCTGTGGTCTAGCTCCTGTGACTCAGAGCCAGGCAGGGTTAGGGCTGGGGGTGCTTCCCAGGGAGCCTCCTCCACCTGCACTGCAGGTTTGAGGGTCCGTAGCCTTTGATGAAATCCTGTGCCTCTTGTGGATGGGTGGAGGAGAGCCTCGAGGTCTGAGGCAGGCTGTGTGGAGGGTGGACTGCAGCGCTGTGACCCCCACACCGTGAGCCTTCCCAGGCCTGGCTCCCTCACCCTCGGGCCCAGGGTCTGGGAACAGGAATATGCCAGAACAGTCTGACGTACGGACAGACTGTGGGGCCTGTGGTTAGGGCTGTTGTAGGGGGAAGAAAGCAGAAGATTCTAGAAAGAGAGGCCTGGGGAGAGGAGGCACACAGGCTGCAGGTTTGGAGCTGAGGTGCCAGGGTTGAACAGAACGTATGTCAGAACAGTCTGACATATGGACAGACTGCGGGGCCTGTGGTTGGGCATGTTGTGGGGGGAAGGAAGCAGAAGGTTCTAGAAAGAGAGGCCTGGGGAGAGGAGGCACACAGTCTGCAGGTTTGGAGCTCAGGTGCCAGGGATGGGATGGCAAGCATGGCACTCTGGGGCGCATTCTAGAAATAGGAAGATTAAGGGTGGGGGTCCCCTGCAGTTACCTGGAAGGGCCTCCAGTCCAAAGTCCAGGCCCACGGCCACGTTCGCCCCCATGAACCAGAGAGCCGTGGGCCCAGCCCCCCTTGTGCTGCTGCCAGGGCCCCAGACCTTTACCGCCCGCTTCCCTGGCTCTCAGTGAGAGCCCGTGTGCCTGCCAGTGTCCCTGGGGTGACTCAGAGTGGCCTGTGTTTGGGGCATGTATCTCTGGAGCTAGTGCTTGGGGTCACTGCCGAGCAAGGTGGGCAGGTGGAGGGGCCAGGAGGGGCTGCTCCCGGGAGGGTCGTGGGTGCGGCCCGCTCTTCTGTCGCAGGCTTCCATTGGCCCCAGCTCTGGTTCCCTGTGGCTGCTGCTCCTGGGGCTCTCTGGCCCCTTCCTCCAGCCACCAGCCCTGGCTCGGACCACAGCACCTGCCCTCAGTCCCTGGAGCTGCTCAGGAGGTGGGAGGTGAGGGTCAGGAGGCCACGACAGCCGGTGAGGCTTGGGAGCGGGCCTAGGTGTTGGCGGTAGAGAGCTCGACTCTGCCCCCTTGTTTGCTCGGTCCCTGAATGTCTCCGTGTTGTTTGTCTGCCTCCGTCTCCATGTCTACGGGCGGATGGCTCTGTCTTGGGCCTGGGTTTGCACATGTGCGTCTCTGGGTTTGGGCCTCCCTCCTGGCCTGGCCTTCTCTTGGCCATGGATTCCCGCTTTTGAGGCTGTCTCCAGTATTTGTTTCCTGGTCGAGAGTCTGGGAGGCCACCTGCCCCAGCTTCGACTGACTATGTTCAGTGCTTCTCAGGGTGCCAGGCCGAGGGCAGAGGGAAGACACCTAGATATTTCGTGCTCTGTCTACATTTGGAGAGACAAATGATTCCTGGTATTTCCCAGGGACTCATTTGGAGGAAAGGATGGCTGGCAGCACTTTTGTTCCGCATGCAGAATGTGTGCAGCAGGCACAGAGGTGCTGAAATTCATTTCAGGTCCTTGGCCTGGTCTCGCCCGGGAGCCTCAGCTTCCAGTGGTAGGTGGGAGCCAAGCATCCAGGTTATCCCGCCAAGCCTGGGCCTGGGACCTCCAGAGAGAAGAGCAGGCGGGCGTTTTAAGCAGAATGTTTGGCCTTGGTTGAGCCATTTCTAGACTCCCTGGGGCTGGGACTGGAACAAGGTGCTGAGATTCTGGAGCTGGGCAGCCTCAGGCGGTTCTCAGCGCAGGCCTCGTTTTCTATCTTGTCCGCCCTGGAGAGGCTGACCGGAGGCCTGAGGGCGGCAGCAGGAGGTGGAAGGTTCCTGCGGGGGTGCTGGGCCCTTTTCCTCCTCCCCCAGGAACTCCTCGTCTAGCTCTGCTTCAGTCGCTGCCAGATGGCTCCTGGCCCTCCCACGGCTCTGGAGACTCTGGCCTGTTCATGGTCGGGGGAGAGGGCACAGCCAGGGCGGGCCTGGCAGAAAGGGCTGGCCTCAGTCCTCTCTGGGCTGCTGCTCACTCAGGTCTGTGTGGGCTGTGAGAGGCGACACTGGTCACCGTGGAAGTTCCAACGTGCTTGGGTGTGACACCACGTGGGTCCTTCTTGGATACATCCTCTGCACTGGTACTCTCCTTCCCCCAGGAGCAAGCATGTTTTACAGAGTGGTGTCAGGACCCCAGCGGCCACGGGGGCTCTTGCCTCGGCCATACTTGTACTAAGGGAGGGTGGGCTTGGTGTCTCCTTTCCCTCTCAGAAGTGGGTCCCAAAGGAGGCTTCTGTGCCAGGAGCTCGGCAGTGTTGGTGGAAGGAAAAGGCCAGAGGAGGGGACCTCCTGCCGGCCCCAGCCTTGGGCATTTGTCACGCTGCTCTGAGCACGGGCTCCGCCCCAGCTGCATTCTTACCCAGTGAATGAATGAGTGCCCCAGAAGAGGTGTGGAGAGCAGAGTCCAGCCTCCCGCCCAGGGCAGCCTCCAGGGAGCCTGTGGGTGCTGTGGGAGAGCGACAGCCTGGCCAGTGCCAGCGTTCTCCCCTGTAGGCCGCCATGGGAGGCTGTCTGTGTGTGCTAGGGAGCTGTGGCTCTGCTCCTTGGAGTGGCCCAGTTCTTCTTCAGATGGGACTTGTCCCTTATTGGGATGTTGTCCTCTCTCCTTCCTTCCCCCGCTGCAGGCAGGGTGGGAATCACAGGGTCGCTGTGTGTGAGGCCGGCCAGTGGCCTTTTGTATGAGGAGGCTGGGCCAGAGGAGCAGCCCCACCTCCCTGTACCTCCCCAGGGACCGGGTGCTCTCGGGTTTGGCTCTGGTGTCTGGGATGGGCTACTGGAGTCCCACTGCTGCAGATAAGCCTCATCAGCTCACGGGGCTGTGGGTCTGGGTGCTCAGGCATCGCCACCTCCTCCATCCTCTCTCCTCAGCCTGCCTGCATTTCAGAGGAGGCCTTCTTCACACCTTGGCCCTGGGACGGGTGAAACGGGTGGCAGTGAGGGCGTGTGGCGTGGTGCCACACGCGTCCACCCCAGCAGCACAGGGCTGTCACTGCCCCCGCCTGCCTGGACTCTGCCCACGTTGTCAGGCATGAGCAAGTCCAGCAGCAGACTTGGGAGTTTTTGGGTGTGGGGAGGGTCTTGCAGGAGCCCCATGCTTCCTGCCCTGCCTGCCCCCGCCCCTCCCCAGGCCCTGGCTTAGCAGTTTCATGTCTGAGGTTGGGGGGACTGACGGCCCCACTGTCTGGTCACTCCGGGAGTAGAGTTCCCTTCCGGACTCCATTTTAAGACATGAGTAGAGCCCCTCCTGCGGAGACAGGGAGGCTCCTGCAGGCCTGCCAGGAGGTGGTAGGAACAGGCGAAGTGGGGGAGAGAGGGCCTCAGGTACCCTGAGTGCTTTAGACTCAGGTCTGCATTCGGGAGGCAGATCGTAGTTGGAGGCTGGGCCTCCACCCTTGGTGTCCCTGGCACCCCCGCCCCTCTCAGAACTCCTGGAACCCAGCTGAGGAGTGACATTGAGTGGCCGGAAGAGGACTGAGGCCCTGGCCTTGCCAGGGGGCTGAGGGGCAAGGTGGAGGTGTGAGCGGGGCGCTGGCCCTGCAGACCTGATGACTGGGCTTGGGTTTGCATCCTGAGTCTGCTGGGATCTTTCTGGTAACCAGAGGCAAGTCACACGGCGTGCTTCCCTGTTTGTAAACTGTGGGGAAAGCTGTCTGACCCACCTGCAGAGTTGAGGGTAAGGCTGTGTGCAAACAGTTAGGCCTGTACGGGGCATGGTGGGTCACAGGTGCTATGGGGGAGGAGGGCTGGTGGCAGACAGCTGGGTCCTGAGGCCTGAACCTCATCCCCGCTCTATCAAGATGGGCAGGGTGTGAGAAGGGACCCCTGCTGGGGCTGCCCCACCATGCCTGGTGTTCACTGTGCCATCTCTGTCGGGCAGGGCCGAGAACTACTGGTGGCGTGGTCAGAACACGCGGACGCTGTGTGTGGGGCCTTTCCCTCGCAACGTGGTGACCTCCGTGGCTGGCCTGTCCGCCCAGGACATCAGCCAACCCCTGCAGAACAGCTTCATCCACACGGGGCATGGTGACAGCGACCCCCGCCACTGCTGGGGCTTCCCAGACAGGATCGATGAGTGAGTACCGGGCAGGGATACCAACCTGGCCCCTCGTGGGACTCCGGGTCCCTCAGCGTGTCAGGCGTGCGGCCCCACCTGCTCTTTACCCTTTCCCTCGGGCTCCAGTGCCGGAACCTGCCACTCTCCCCTCCTGACCTCTGGCCTTACTCTTGGAGGCTGTGGAGCCCTAGAAAGCCCAGCCTGGTGGGGATTTGCCAGGGGAGTACTTCCCTGCTGTTCTCAAGCTTCGGGGGGCTGAATTCCAAACTCTGAGACTGACTTCATCTGTGAAATGGGTCCACCCCACCAATGAGGGGAGGGTTATAAATGCACTCTGAATCAGAACGTGCCACTCAGATGCAGGGGTCCCGAGAGAAGTCAGTGAAAGTAGGGTCAGGAGCTTGTGAGGAGGGGCTCCTGTCTGGTAGAAAACCCCCTGGGCCACAACTGTAACCCCTCCTGGCACCTGGGCCTTAGGAAATGGACTTGGGAGGAACCTGGTGGAAGCTTCTGAGGAGGAGCTTCTCCTGTGAGCCCTGCATGTGAGCAGCGGTTTTCCTTCTGCTGGTGGTGCCAGAGTCCTGGAGGTGTGAACCTGCTGGGTCGGGCCCTGGGAATGTGCGCAGGTCCATGTGGGAGAGAGCCTGCTTCCCAGAACCAGGGGCAGGACTGGAAACCCTGGGGCCTGCGGAGGGAACATTAGGTGGCAGCTCAGCTTCCCAGCCGCACAGCTCTGCAGAGCTCACTGGACTTTGGGGGGAGCCCGCCTCCTGTATAGGAGGATGAGGCCAGTGAGGACTGTCTTGGAAGAACACACAGAATTGGTCACTTCCTGGATGCCCCACCCCAGGGAGCCCCCAGAAGTTTCTTTTGCCAGGCCTCTGAGCCTCTCTGTTGGCCACACAGGGATTCCTAGGTCTCTGCAGCCCTTCTCCTGCTGACTTCTGATACTCTGGTCTGCCCTGAGAGGTGTGGAAAGCAGGGGCCTTCACCCACCGGGCCCCCACACACAGAGCCCCAAGCTCACAGGGGCCAGCGCATGTGTTTTGCCTAAAAAGAACCAGGCAAGAGCCTGGGAACTGCAGTGAAGGACTGCAAGCACCTCTGAGAGGGGCCTGGCACCCTCTGTCCACTCCTGGTGCCTTCTGCCCACTCCTGGCACCCTCTGCCCATTCCCGGTGCCCTCTGCCCCACTCTGGCATCCTCTGCCCCACTCCTGGCATCTTCTGCCCACTCCTGGTGCCCTCTGCCCACTCCTGGCTCCCTCTGTCCCTCTCTGGTGCCCTCTGCCCACTCCATGGCCAGTCTAACCCCATTCCTCTGGGCTTTAATCAGCCCCAGTAACTATGTCCCAGATACTGACAGTTGGCACAGGGATGGAGGATGACTTGGGAGCAGGACGGGTGGCCCAGCCTCTCCTGCACCTCCTGGCCATGTGGCAGAAGGTTACCCCCTGCCCACCCTGGCAGGGGACTGTAGCTGGGATGCCCTGTTCTCAGGCGCCCCAGCATGGCCTGCAGACAGCAGTGTGTGCCCTCCAGAAGCTGCCTGGTGTGGGCTGGGGGCCCCGGGGATTGTGGAAAACCACATCTGTCCTTGTAGAGGGTAGTCAGAGCCCCTGAAGTCCTAGGTTTTTCATCTGGGGGTCCGGTGTCTTTTCTCTGCCCTCTCTCCAGGATGCCTTCTGGCTCCAGCTGAGATCTGTGGTCAGGATCTGTGGCGTGGGAGGCGGGAGGCCTGCGCTGCATACCCAAGTCTGTACCCAGGTTCCTCTGGGAGGTAGGGGCTCTGATGAGGTGGTCTCCTGGGCACACTCAGGACTTTGTGCCCGACCCTGGGGACAGGCCCAGCATTTCCACCAGAGGTGTTTCCTGCCCTTCCTCCACACCTTTCCCTGCCCTCTGACCTGGCTCTTTCCCCGACAGGCTGTATCTGGGAAACCCCATGGACCCCCCGGACCTGCTGAGCGTGGAACTGAGCACCTCCCGGCCCACCCAGCATCTAGGAAGGGTGAAAAGTAAGAGCCCCTCTGCCCTTGGTGTCCCTAATCCCTTGGTGACTCAGGAAGGGCACTGTCTTTGCAGGCTACCCTGAGCCTGCCGTTCGGGCTCTGGGGACAGTGGGGTCAGGGCAGCAGGCGGGACAGCTGTGTCCCTGGCTCCGGCTGGGCGTGGGGTGGAAGACAGAGGCAGCTGTATCCGCCGAGGTGGGCCTCCTCAGGCTGGGCCCCACCCACCCCGGCATCCCTCCTCCCTCCTTCCTCAAGGCCTAGCTCAGATCCTGGCTTTCCTCACTTCCCCTAATCCTGCTCTCCTGTCCCAAGCCAAAGCCATGCCATGGCTCCGGCTCTGCCTGGAGCCTCCTCCATTTCCCAGTCCTGTGCCTGACACACCAGACCGTGTGTTCCTCATCCTGCCACCCCGAGGCCTCCCATTTGCTGGGGGCTTATACGTTCACTCGCCCCTCCACTTCTCTCCCTCCCTCCTCTCCACACTCTGCCCTCTCATCCACCGACTCCCTCCTTTGTCCTCTGTCCTGCTCCGTCTATCTCCCCTTTCTGCATGGCCTTTCTTGCAGGGGAGCCTCCACCTCGCCCACCTCAGCCTGCCTTCTTCACTCAGAGTAAGTGGGGCTGCTCCCGATGCCTTGGCCCCCGCCCCCGCCCCCTCTCTCTCAGTCCTCTCCTGGAAGGTACAGAGCTGGGGCTGGGCGGGAGGATTAGGGTGTGTGCTGTGAGCTTCCCTGGCTGCCCTGGCCTGTAGTGCCTCCCAGAGCCTGCGCTTGGGAGCAGCAGTGTGACCCTGGCTCCTGCCTCAGCCTCGCTCCCTCTCAGACCTGTAGGCGCTGTCTGCGCTTCGTGGCAGTTGGTCAGGAGCTCTGTCCTCTCCAAGGACAGTTCCTATAGCCCCTGATGGCAGGAGACGGCTCCGTGCCTACACTAATGGTGTGCCATGACGGGGTCGGGGATGAGGGCTCACTAACTCACCAGGGCCCAGGGCAGGGCTGCCGGGGTCTTGTGCTGATGGAGGAAGCATCAGGCAGGAGTGTCACTTCCTCCAGCTCAGATGGAGGGAGGTGGGGCTCACCAGCCACCCGGGGCTTCGGGCAACTCAGGTTCTGCCCTCCTGGTCCAGTGGTCAGATGTGCACTGAGAATCTGGCAGCCAAGGGCGGACCTCAGACTTCAGGGGGAGTTAAGAGTGAAGGGTTGGTGGGGGGAGTCGGGAGTGGAGGATTGGTGGGGGGAGTCGGGAGTGGAGGATTGGTGGGGGGAGTGGGAGTGGAGGGTTGGTGGGAGGAGTAGGAGTGGAGGATTGGTGGGGGGAGTTGGGAGTGGAGGATTGGTGAGGGGAGTGGGAATGGAGGGTTGGTGGAGGGAGTGGGAGTGGAGGGTTGGTGGGGAGAGTGGAAATGGAGGGTTCGTGGGAGGAGTGGGAATGGAGGGTTGGTGAGGGGGGTGGGAATGGAGGGTTGGTGGGGGGAATGGGAGTGGAGAGTTGGTGGGGGATACTTGGCTTTGTTTCCTACGTGCCACCTCCCTGTGTTCCCCTGCCCCTGCCCCTGACTGACTGCCTACCTGGTGGGGTCTTCCTTTCCATCACAGAACCAACCTATGACCCTGTGAGCGAGGACCAAGACCCCCTGTCCAGTGACTTCAAGAGGCTGGGCCTTCGGAAGTCAGGCCTGCCCCGAGGGCTGTGGCTGGCAAAGCCCTCAGCGAGGGTGCCAGGCACCAAGGCCGGCCGAGGCAGCGGGGCTGAGGTCACGCTCATCGACTTCGGTGAGGAGCCCGTGGTCCCGGCCCTGCGGCCCTACACACCCTCCCTGGCGCAGCTGGCCATGGATGCCTGCTCTTTGCTAGACAAGACCCCGCCTCAGAGCCCCACGAGGGCGCTGCCCCGGCCCCTGCATCCCACGCCTGTGGTGGACTGGGACGCACGCCCGCTGCCACCCCCGCCTGCTTATGACGATGTGGCCCAGGATGAGGATGACTTTGAGGTCTGCTCCATCAACAGCAGCCTGGTGGGCACAGGGGTCCCTGCTGGACCCAGCCAGGGCGAGACCAACTACGCCTTTGTGCCTGAACAGGCACGGCTGCCCCCTCCCCTGGAGGACAACCTGTTCCTCCTGCCCCAGGGTGGGGGCAAGCCGCCCAGCTCTGCGCAGACCGAGGAGATCTTCCAGGCTCTGCAGCAGGAGTGCATGCGGCAGCTGCAGGTTCCGGCCGGATCCACGGCCCCCTCCCCCAGCCCGGGGGGTGACGACAAGCCCCAGGTGCCCCCTAGGGTGCCCATCCCCCCTCGGCCAACGCGCCCGCACCTCGACTTGTCTCCAGCCTCCTCAGGCGAGGAGGAGACCGGCCGGTGGCCTGGACCTGCCTCCCCTCCCCGAGTGCCTCCCCGGGAGCCCCTGTCCCCTCCAGGCTCGAGGACACCCAGCCCCCTGGTACCACCTGGCAGCTCCCCACTGCCGCCCCGGCTCTCAAGCTCACCCGGGAAGACCATGCCTACCACCCAAAGCTTCGCCTCAGACCCCAAGTACGCCACCCCTCAGGTGATCCAGGCGCCTGGCCCACGGGCCAGTCCCTGCATCCTGCCCATCGTCCGGGATGGCAAGAAGGTCAGCAGCACCCACTATTACTTGCTGCCTGAGCGCCCGTCCTACCTGGAGCGCTACCAGCGCTTCCTGCGTGAGGCCCAGAGCCCCGAGGAGCCAGCCCCCCTGCCTGTGCCCCTGCTGCTGCCCCCACCCAGCACCCCAGCCCCTGCTGCCCCCACGGCCACCGTTCGGCCGATGCCCCAGGCTGCCTTGGACCCCAAAGCCAACTTCTCCACCAACAACAGCAACCCAGGGGCCCGGCCACCAGCCCCGAGGGCCACTGCTCGGCCGCCACAGCGGGGCTGCGCTGGGGATGGGCCAGAGGCGGGCCGGCTGGCAGACAAGGTCCAGATGGTGAGTACTGGGCCTGGCTGTGGGGGCGGGGCAGGCCAAGGGACCCAGAGCAGTGGGCCTGAGAGGTGCTGACGGGGGGTGGGTGTGCCCAGCTGCAGGCCACGGTGCATGGGGTGACCACAGAGGAGTGCCAGGCGGCCCTGCAGAGCCACGGCTGGAGCGTGCAGAGGGCTGCCCAGTATCTGAAGGTACCGCCACCTCCTGCTCGCTCTGGCTTTCAGGGACCCTGAAGCCTGGTTCTGCTGCTCCCTGGCCCCCGTCCCTGTTCCAATTCCTCTTCCCCACCCTAGTTGGTACCCTAGGCCCATGTGTCCATGGCACCACACTTGCCCCCAGGTGGAGCAGCTCTTCGGGCTGGGTCTGCGGCCCAGAGGGGAGTGCCACAAAGTGCTGGAGATGTTCGACTGGAACCTCGAGCAGGCCGGTTGCCACCTTCTGGGCTCCTGGGGCCCTGCCCACCACAAGTGAGTGAGCCCACCCCGTGCCCCAGGAGGGCTACCCGGGCCCTGCCCACCACAAGTGAGTGAGCCCACCCCGTGCCCCAGGAGGGCTACCCGGGGCCTGCCACACTGGGAAGAAGCCGCACACCTCACAGCCACTCCCACTAGGGACACAGCCCTCCAGCTGCGGGAGGGAGGAGCACACAGGGCCCAGGAAATAATTTCTCCCAAATGCATTTATCTGGACATGTTAGCCACTTGGTTTTCAGATGAGTACAAGAGGGACCTGGAGCCTCTCCAGTTAAAGGGGGCTTGCTTCCCTTGCACCCACAGTGACCCCGAGCAGCTCCAGGGAGCAGCACTTTAGGGCCTGTGATTTATACCCCTGTTTCTCACCTCCATGTTTTTGTGTTTCTGTTTAAAGTAATGTTTAAAATTTCAGTGCCATCTGGGCAGTGGCTCATGCCTGTAAACCCCAGCACTTTGGGAGGCCAAGGAGGGGGGATCACCTGAGGTCAGGAGTTTGAGACCAGCCTGGCCAACATGGTGAAACCCTGTCTCTACTAAAAATAGAAAAATTAGCTGGGCATGGTGGTGCATGACTGTGTGCCACTGCAGTCCAGCCTGGGGGAACAGAGCAAGACTTGTCTCCAAAAAAAAAAAAAAAAAAAAAATTTTTTTTTTCTTTAACAAGTTTTTTTGTTTGTTTGTTTATTTTTGAGACGGAGTTCGCTCTTGTTACCCAGGCTGGAGTGCAATGGCGTGATCTCGGCTCACCGCAACCTCCGCCTCCTGGGTTCAGGCAATTCTCCTGCCTCAGCCTCCTGAGTAGCTGGGATTACAGGTACGCACCACCATGCTCAGCTAATTTTTTTAATATTTTTAGTAGAGACAGGGTTTGGCCATGTTGACCAGGATGGTTTCGATCTCTTGACCTCGTGATCCACCCGCCTCAGCCTCCCAAAGTGCTGGGATTACAGGCTTGAGCCACCGCGCCCGGCCTTTTTTTTTCCCCCCTGCTAAAAAGAACATGTATTGTCTTTCCTGTAAAAAGTTTATAGTGTAACAAAATACATAGACATATTAAAAACATAAATATATAAACATGCTTTGTATATTATATAAACAATGTATCTGTATCTGAGAGTTGTATCAAGTCAGTGTAAACTGAGGTCGGATGGATGGAGTGGGCGTCATTGCAGGAGGCGCTGGCTGGAGGCGGGGCTGAGACTGGCCAGGCCTTGGAGGCACAGCGCAGTCCGGACCCGCTGTCCTTGTCACCAGCATCTGGTCTTGTGCACCGCGCTGAGATTTTCCCATATGTAAAGTGTGTAGATAATAGTGCCCACCTCGTAGAAGGGACTGGCGCTATGGATGAGGGGCATGTCTGCGTGTAGCGCACCCCACGCCTGGCTCGGGTCGCAGGCACTCAGCGTCACTACCTCGTGGTGCTGCTTACTGATTTGCACAGATGGCACCTGTCGTCTTCGGATTCGATAATACACAGGAGTCTCTTAATTTATTCATAGTTTGTTAAAAGTAGAGCGGACACCCAGGATGATAAATTTCACAGTTCCTGCTGGGGCCTGCCAGTCTTCGGTGGTGTTGCCTGGCACCAGGAGGCAGTGACTCCAGCGGCTCCCACAACCACCCCCTGACCTTTCTGTGATGTGGTGCTTTCCCATTCTGTAGGCGCTGAGATGCGTCAGGAGAGCCAGAGGGCCCACCTGAAGGAATCACCTGAGCCTGTCCATCCACCAGGGGTGGGAGACACCCCCATCCAGGCCTGGAGGACCCGCTGCTCCCTGCTGCTCCTGGGACAGAGCAAGGCCAAACAAGGCATTGGAGGCTGGGAGCCCTGCCCTGCTCATCCCTCCCGTACCAGCGCTGTCCCTGCACACTTTGGTTCGGCCCTAGTGCCCCAGCCAAGATGCAGGAAGGAGCCTGGTGAAGACAGGCCTAGGGGCTGCCCCAGCGGGTTCTGGGTATGACCTGCCTCTGACTCCAGTCCTGGGCCGGGCCTGTGGCTGGAGTAGTGCCCCAGGCCCTGCCCTGGGTGACCAGACTGGGAGGAAATCAAGCTTGACCTGGGCAAGGAAGATGTGTTGGCCAGAGAGAAGGGGACCAGCACCCAGCAGGACCTCCTAGGATTGGGCCCTCTTCCAGGGGGCCCCTGGCAGGCAGTTGGGGTGCCGGGCAGAATGTGACTGGTGGCCTCATGGTGGACGTGAATGGGACTTGGCTGGCCTCAGGATCTTGTGCCTGGAAGTAGCCTGAGGTGGCTCGGGAAGCAGAGAAAGGGTGTCAGACCATTCTCTGGCGAGGACCAGGGCCCAAGGCCCCAGGGCTGGAAGGAGACTTAGGGGCAGCCGCCCTGAGGGACGTGAGTGCTTCCTCTTCCACCCAAATTCCCCGTGCCATTCCATGTTTTCCCAGCAGCCTCTGTTGGCAAAGCTGCTGCCCCAGCATCCGATACCTGCTTCTTCCAGAGAAATAAAGTTAGTTCTATTTTATGTTACTTACTTGTGCCTGCCTGTTTCTTCGCCTGCTGGTCAGGAAGCCCCAGGCCCCAGGGATCCCCAGGCCACCAGCATCTCCGGCAGGCAGCAGGCCTTGCAGCTCCACCTGGAGGCGCAGGGAGGGCATGCAGGCCTGGACCCCGGCGGCGCCTGCATGCCCCCTGCAGAGTTTCCGGGACTTTCCCAGTGCAGGGATTCCACCTGCCGCATGGGTTTCTGCAGGCCAGGATACACGGCAGGAGAGAGTGCCGCAACTTGGTTAGATAGAGCTAAGCCCAAACTTTAGGAACAAAGAACCCTTCAGTGTGTTAAGGGTTTTAAGTTTGTTTTTCCGAATAACTAATATATTCACACAGTCCACAATTCAAAAAGCCCTGAAGAGTATACGGTGAAGTGTCCCCCGCCAGCCGGCCACCCCCAGCCCAGACACGCTTGCATCACCAGTTTCTTGTGTACTGCTTGTTTGGGGTTTTTTTCTTCGTTAATATTTTGAACTCCATAATAATACTGAACGCACGTCCCCATTCTTCTTCTTTTTTTTTTTTAAGGCACAGTTTTACTCTTGTTTCCCAGTCTGGAGTGCAGTGGCTGATCTCCATTCACAGTGATCTGCGCCTCCTGGGTTGAAGCAGTTCTCCTGCCTCAGCCCCTGAGTAGCTGGGATTACAGGCATGCTCCTCCACACCTGGCTAGTCTGTGTGTATTTAGTAGAGACAGGGTTTTCCCCATGTTGGCCAGGCTGGTCTCAAACTGCTGACCTCAGGTGATCTGCCCGCCTCAGCCTCCCAAAGTGCTGGGGTTTACAGGCATGAGCCACCGCGCCCAGCCGGGCCTCCCCGTTATTTCAGGGTGCATGGATGTATGGGGGTACCATAATCGTACATGTACTAGGCTCCTTTGGATGAAGTGCTATTTTAGTTGTGTCCCGTCCTTTTCAGCTAAAACCACTGCCTCAGTAAATCGTGTATGTGGGCTGTTTTTCAGTCACAAGTTAGTCTGAAAGGTGAGTTCCCAGCAATGGGACTCCTGGGTCAGAGAGTGTGTGCAGCACAGGTGGGTGCTGCTGGAGCGCCTCGGTGCAGCGCGGGTGGGTGCTGCTGGAGCGCCTCGGTGCAGCGCGGGTGGGTGCTGCTGGAGCGCCTCGGTGCAGCGCGGGTGGGTGCTGCTGGAGCGCCTCGGTGCAGCGCGGGTGGGTGCTGCTGGAGCGCTTCGGTGCAGTGCGGGTGGGTGCTGCTGGAGCACCTCGGTGGAGGGCTTTCTCGGCTGTCACAGCCCCACTGCCAGAGAGCTTTCTGTGTGGAGGAGTTATCTCTGCCAGACTGGTAGAAATTAGTAT
Source organism: Callithrix jacchus (assembly GCF_049354715.1). Classification (NCBI taxonomy): domain Eukaryota; kingdom Metazoa; phylum Chordata; class Mammalia; order Primates; family Cebidae; genus Callithrix; species Callithrix jacchus. Next base: position 81,020,683 of record NC_133518.1, read on the forward strand.
TTCTATAGTTTTAATATGCGTTTTTCTTGTGAATGAACAAGTTGAGCAATTTGTATTTCCTTTTTAATGAGTTGCCTGTTGTGTCTTTGGCCCATTAAACATGTTAGATTATTAACCGGCTTCTTAGCTGCTTTCTAGGAAGTTACTAGATCAATGAAGGAAACCGCTCCTTGAGCTTCACATCTGATCACGTGAACTTTAGGCGAAGAGGGAAGTCGTAAGAAAGCCGCCGACTTGAGCTTGTTGAAAACAAAGCGGAGGCCATTCAGGACGAGTCTGGCCATTCTGTGTGTGTCTGGCTGTGGGCCGGCCTTCGTGGGCACGCGCTGAGGCGCAGAAGCTCTGAGGCCCCGGAGCTTTGCCTACTGTGTTTGCAAAGGCAGGGCTTCTCTTCTTTTAACTGTGATTTAAAACACCTAGTCAATGTATCATAAAAGGAAACACGTTCATGTTAAGTGAGCTTTGAGCGTTGCTGTTCGACCTGGATTTCATTCCCGGCTCTGTCTCCTCTTAGAAATGTTGTGTAACCTACGAGTCGGTGCGGTAACTCCTGCCTTACAGAAGGGCTGTGAGGACTGACTGGGGTTGCGGAGGTAAAACATTTTGCTTGGTGCATGGGCCATACTCCGTACCCACTAAACGGTAATTATTATCTGTTGTGTTTCTTCCTGTCCCTGCCTGTTTTTGTTGATCAATCGCTTACGTTATACACTGACCACACTGCGCATACAGTTGTGTTTTGCTTTTCTCATTTTCCCTATCGTTTTTTTAGGAAACAGTTTATTTATTTATTTATTTATTTTAAGAAACAAGGAGTTAATCAAAGGAGTAGGGTAAAGACAGTTCTCTTTTATTTTTTATTTATTTATTTTTTTTTGAGGGAAAAAGAGAAGAAGAAGGGGAAAAAAAGAAAAAGAGGGAAAAAGGAATATTACTTCATTCCTAAAATGGGTTTCAATAATGGCCGATCAATAATTTGAGTGTTTAAAGTGGTTAATGCATATTTTATGTGTTTAAAATGGAGACCTCTATTGTGTTTATTTGTTCTGGCTCTGAGTTCAAGTCCTGGATATCGTTATCAATTTGTTGTCTCGTTGAATCTAAATCTCATTATGTGTCTTATGTATCTGGGTGTTAAGATCTGTTATTGTTGCATTAATCCTTTTACCCTTGCATCCTTGTAGCTTTGAAATCTATTTTATTAAGTGTGAGAATTGCAACTCCTGCTTTTTATTTATTTATTTTTGCTCTCCATTTGGTTGGTGAGTTTTTTTCCATCCCCTTGTTTTGAGTCTTTGTATATCTTTAGATATATCGTTAGATTTTGTGGATAATGTATATTTTGTGTGTTTAAAATGGAGAGCTCTATTGAGTTTATTTGTTCTGGATCTTAGTTCCAGTCCCGGATATCGTTATCAATTTTCTGTCTCGTTGAATCTATATCTCATTATCGGTCTTATGTATCTGGGTGTTAAGATCTCTTATTATTACATTAATCCTTTTATCCTTGTAGCTTTGAAATCTATTTTGTCAAATGTGAAAATTGCAACTCCTGCTTTTTATTTATTTATTTTTGCTCTCCATTTGGTTGGTACGTTTTTTTTTCCAACCCTTTACTTTGAGTCTATGTATATCTTTGGATATACCGTTAGATTTTGTCTGTATCTTTTGATTGGGAGATTTGGTCGATTTATATTTAGGGTTGCTGCCGTTTGATATTAACTGGCTAGGAAACAGTTTATTCTTTTGCTACACTCAAAGTTACGTATCCCATTTATAGACCGTAAGTGTTTTTTACTTCATTTTTAAGAACAACTTTTTTTAATAAGCCATCCAGATGTTTGTATGCTTTATGAGCATTTAAAAATCTGTTTCAGAGCTAACACATTCAGAAAGATTTTTGTGGGGGGCAGGGGATGTCACAGCAGCTGAGGTTTCCCAGGGGATCAGGGAACCCCATGAACTTTTCCTGCCGGACACACAGTTCCCCACACCCTGGGGGTTCCTGCTATTTTTTTCTGGCTTCTAATGGGCCTGCCAGCTTTTCCAGCATCTCCTGGGTTTACTGAAAAAGTCTGAAGTCAGGATGTTGAAACGCTGACCCAGGCATGCTTGCCGGCAGGGAGAATCAAGTCAGCGGAGATGTACTGGGTGCTTTTCGTGGGTCAAGCCCTGATGAGGGAACGCAAGCTAAGTAGATACAGTCCTCCCCAGACGAGCTTGCGTCTTTGGGGGACTGTGACATCCTTGTGGCAAGATGAGTGCTGTATAATTATCATGTAGCAGGTGCCTTGGGAGCAGAGGAGGTGGCTCCCCATGAGGTCACCTTATGCTGACGTGATGGGTAAGAACAGTGGATGCCGAAGTGCTGCAGGTGGGAGGCACGAGCCGGCTTGTCCCAAGCACTGAAGTTGGCAAGGCCAAGCTCACCATTTTGTTGTTTCGGGGCGGGTTAGAGGCGGCTCTCCTAATCCTGGTGCGGGAGGCAGGCCTGGATCATGAGGCTGCTGGTGTGGAATGCTGAGTCCTGTTGACTTTGTAGGCAGCAGGGAACATGGTGTGGTTGGATCTGTGTGTTTAAGCAGGACGGGTCTGCTTGTGAGGGGCTCACGGCTCCACTGCAGCCCTCAGAGGAGGAAAGAGGGAGCACATGTTTCTCACTGCACACTGCGAGCAAAAAGGGGTTCTTAATCTGAAGCAAGTTAACTAAGCTAACTCTGGGGATCGGAGGCACCTCCAACTCCAGGAATCTTTGTCAAGAGCAAGGGTTCTTAAAGGGCCAGTCCAGGCCACTGCAGGTCTAGAGTGAAGTTCTCAGTGACCTGAGGTGAAAGGATAAGAATAAGAACTGCAGGACTGAGTTCTTCTTAAAATGAAATACGTTCCTTTTCTAGGACCGTCTTTATTGTGACGTTTTTCTTCCTGAATTCTTGGTATTGAAATGGCTGTTCTTGCGCGACGGTGCTGTTGGTGGTGTTAGATGGCAACTGTGTCCCCTGTGTCTTGGGTAGCACTGCTCTGTCAGGATGCCCCTCCTTTTTGGGGGATCGTTTTAAAGATCCCCAAAGTCGATCTTGAGGACCTGGGGCCAGAGCGCTTTTGTGTCAGGCAGCACCACCTATTGGCAAAATATGGCATTGCAGGCCCCGTGGCTGAAGTTCGGGAGGGGTAAGATTGTGTAGTCATTGCCCAGTAAATCAATTCAGTCCAAATTAAGCCCATGGGTGCTTAAAGGAACTCAGCCCAGGGAAGCTTGGAGGGGAAGGAACCGGGTCGCCCACCATCCGGAGCCAAATGGGGAGCAGCTAGGATCTAGGGTCAGGAAAGGAGACTGTTGGGGCCTCTGAAAACGGCCGCAGCTGAACCTGGGCCAGAAGCCAGCGGCTGGGGCCAGCGGGAAGTAAGCTGAGGACTGGGAGAGCCTGCGGGCACTCTGCAGAAGTCCTGGCCTCACACCACGCCGTTTGGGAAGCCTCAGCCTCCACGGTATTTTTAAAACATGTTTTTGTGGTTGTCATAAACGCTGTTTGTTGAATTGAACCACTGGAAAAAAGCACAGCAAGAAATTACACACCCAGAAAGACGCTTAACATTTTGATATATTTTCTTCCACATTTTTTCTGTGCACATATATGTTATGTGTATTACGGTTTTATAAAATAAGATCATCCAGCATGCAGGGTTTTCTTAGGTTTTATTTTATTTTGTTTTGCTTTGTTTGAGACAAGGTCTCACTCTCTGTCACCCAGGATGAGTGCAGTGGCATGATCACGGTTCAGGGGGGCCTGGGATTCCTGGACTCAAGCAATGCTCCCACTTAAACCTCCCAGGCAGCTGGGGTGACCTGCACACCCCACCACACCTGGCTTTTTTTTTATTATTAGAGACAATGTCTCACTATATTGCCCAGGCTGATCTTGAATTTCTGGACTCAAGCCATCCTCCCGTCTCAGCCTCCCAAAGTGCTGGGATTATAGGCATGAGCCACGGTGCCTGGCCAGTTTTCTGCATCTCAACATCTTCTCAAAGAATATTTAAACACTGCCTCATTTTTTTCCTGTGGATAAACTCCAGTTAACACATTTTGCTAATGTTTATCTTGTAACTTCATCTGTTTAGAGACAAGGTATCCCTCTCTCTCCCAGGTTGGAGTGCAGTGGTGTGAGCTCAGCCTACTCAGCTTACTGCACCCTGACCTTCCAGGCTCAAAGGATCTTCCTGCCTCAGCCTCCCAAGCCATGGGAACTATAGGCACATGCCACTATACCCAGATAATTTGGTTCTTTTTTTTTTGTAGAGATGAAGTCTCACTATGTTGCTGAGGCTGGTCTCGAACTCTGGGCTCAAGTGACCTGCCCACCTTGGCCTCCCAAAGTGTTGAGATTACAGACATGAACCACTGCACCCAGCTGTAACAAATTGTTTTAATAAATATAGTGCTAAAAGGTTTTCCAGAAATACTTGTCTCTTTTATTAAAACAAAACATATGTTTTGGATTTTTTCATGAAAGAAACACACATATTTTGAGACAGTGTCACTGTCACCCAGGCTGGAGTGCAGTGGCCTGGGCTAACTGGCTAACTGCAGCCTTCACCTCCCAGGTTCAAGCAATTCTCCTGCCTCAGCCTCCCAGAGAGTTGGGATTGCAGACATGAGCCACCACACCAAGGTGATTTTTATTTCATTATTTTATTTTTAGAGACGAGGTCTCACTGTTTGCCCAGGTTGGTCTTGAACTCTTGAGTTCAAACAGTCCTCCTGCCACAGCCTCCTGGAGTTCTGGGATTACAGGTTTGAGCCACCATGCCCGGTCAAAACACAGTAATTGTTTTAATGTAAGACGTACTGTCTGGATGGCAAACGGGGTCCCTAGTCCCCTGTCCTCACCTGCCAGCACCTGAGAGGGCCCTGGAGGAGGGCATCTCCCTCTGCTGGGGCGGGCTCTGGAAGGACTCAGCCTACAGTGGGGTACCCTGCTTCCTTCCCAGCCTGGTCTGCCAGCTGCCCACCACCCTCACCTACCCTCTTTCCCTCGGAACCTCAGGGCTGATGGTGGCTTTGGGAATGAGAACTGACCGCAGGCAGCAGACGTACAGAAAAGCCCTGTCAGCCTCACCTGGATTGCAGGTGGCAGCGCTACCGGCTGGAGGGTCTTTCACAGGCCCAGGCCGTGCTGTGTTTGGGAGGTGGTTCGGCTGCCGGAAGTCCTGGGGTGCTGAGCTGCCGGAAGTCCTGGGGTGCAGAGCTGCCGGAAGTCCTGGGGTGCAGAGCTGCCGGAAGTCCTGGGGTGCTGAGCTGCCGGAAGTCCTGGGGTGCAGAGCTGCCGGAAGTCCTGGGGTGCTGAGCTGCCGGAAGTCCTGGGGTGCCGTGCGCTGTGTCTTGCCTGATAAGGACGCTGTTTAACCACAGCCTAGTCCACAAGCAAGAAAGCTAATGTCTCCCTCTGTCTAATGTGCATTCATTTTTCTTTGTCTCAGTTTGGTACTTCCTAGTTAGAATGATGCTTCTGATTCCTTTATTTCTCTACTAGAAGTTTTGTTGTTGTTGTTGTTTTTGAGAGAGTCTCGCCCGGTTGCCCAGGCTGGAGAGGGATGGCACAATCTGTGCTCCCTGCAACCTTTGCCTCCTGGGCTCGGTGATCCTCAGCCTCCCGAGTAGCTGGGACTACAGGCGTGAGTCACCACGCCAGGGTTTCACCGGGTTACTCAGTCTGGTCTGGAACTCCTGGACTCAAGTAATCCACCCGCCTCGGCCTCCCGGCCTCATGCAGGCAGCCCGCCACAGCCACCCATAACTCTGGGATAACAGGTGTGAACCACTGTGCCCAGACATTTTTTTTTTTAATTAAAACAATTTTTTTTTTTTTCTGAAAGCTTCTGAGGTGGAAAAAGGAAAAAAGAAAAATAAAATGTGCCCCCTCACAGAAATTTTTAAATTTCAAATAATAACATATATCTAAGTATGTTATTCATCCATTCGTCAACACACATTTTCTGCTTCCTATTGTGTGTCTGGCACGTACTGAGAGCCAGAGGTACCGTCATGAGCAGAGTCGGAATAGGCTGCCAGGTACGGAGGGCTGAACGTCACACAGCTGTGGTTCCAGCTATCGTCCCTGGCCAAAACAAAAGCTGGCTTTCCCCCCAGGTAAAATGTTCACCTTCTTTGCCAAAAGAACATTCTCATTATGGAACTTCTGGAACACAGAAAAATGGAATCTTCAGCTCAATCTTAGTTCTCCTCTTGGATATAATCACCGATTAACAGCTCGGTGTTCTGTCCTGTTGGGTGTGTTTTTCATGTGCTCACTTTATTACAGATTTGTAAATATTGAGTACATGCGCCAAAATACTCTCATCCCCCTTCGGTTGTTACAGACATAGTTCCCATTTTCCTTCTATTATTCTTGTTGCTGAAAGAAGCTACTTGTGCTAAGTCTATTGCTATTGACTCTTTCCCTCTCAGTGCTTAGCAATTACTCTGGGGCATTCCTTGAAAAAATAACAGTTGGCCATTATTATTATTATTATTTTTGAGACAGAATCTCACTCTGTCACCCAGACTGGAGTACAGTGGTAAGATCTTGGCTCACTGCAGCCTCCACCTCCCAGGCTGAAGTGATTCTCCTGCCTCAGCCTCCCAAGTAGCTGGGATTACAGGCATGAGCCACCATGCCTGGGTAACTGTTGTATTTTTAGTAGAGACGAGGTTTCACCACGTTGGTCAGGCTGGTCTTGAACTCCTGACCTCAAGTGATCCACGCATCTCGGCCTCCCAAAGTGCTGGGACTACAGGCGCGAGCTGTTGCGCTCAGTCCCATAATGCACATCTCTACACATAAAAACTCTTCTCCCTCCCTCCCTCCCTCCTTCCCTCCCTGCCTCCCTTCCTTTCTTCCTCCCTCCCTCCCTCCCTCTTTCCTTTCTTTCTTTTCTTCCTTTCTTTCCTCTCCTTCTTAATGATAGGGTCTTGCTATTCTTGAGTAACTAGGACTCCAGGCATGCGGCACTGCACCTGGCTCAAGAACTTTCTTCTAAATCTGTACATATTTTGGTAAAAACAAAATCTTTAATGAAGCTTCTAAAAGTCTTATTGTACTTAATTTTACCTAAATATAGAAAGTTCAGGAGAGCAGGTGTTTCTGCCATGACTGTGTGACCTTGGGCAGGTCCCTGTTTTCCCTGGGCTTGAGTTTAGCAGATTGTAAAGGAGGAGCTTGGCCCTCACCAGCCCTGACGCCCCGTGCTGTGTCCCAAGAAAGGGAAGGCTGACGGCGGAGGCTGCCGCTTTAACCCCGCCCATAGCTGCCGGGCCGCCGGCGGAGGTTGATGCTTTAGCCCCGCCCATAGCTGCCGGGCCGCCGGCGGAGGTTGATGCTTTAGCCCCGCCCATAGCTGCTGGGCTGACTGCGGGGGTTGATGCTTTAGCCCCGCCCATAGCTGGGGGTTGATGCTTTAGCCCCGCCCATAGCTGCTGGGCTGACTGCGGAGGTTGATGCTTTAGCCCCGCCCATAGCTGCCGGGCCGACGGCGGAGGTTGATGCTTTAGCCCCGCCCATAGCTGCCGGGCCGACGGCGGAGGTTGCCGCTTTAACCCCGCCCATAGCTGCCGGGCTGACTGCGGAGGTTGATGCTTTAGCCCCGCGCATAGCTGCCGGGCCGACGGCGGAGGTTGATGCTTTAGCCCCGCCCATAGCTGCCGGGCTGACGGCGGAGGCTGCCGCTTTAACCCCGCCCATAGCTGCCGGGCCGCCGGCGGAGGTTGATGCTTTAGCCCCGCCCATAGCTGCCGGACCGATGGCGGAGGCTGCCTGCCGCTTTAGCCCCGCCCATAGCTCCCTCCGCTGTCTCTGCTGCCTTGGTTTGCTATTCTCCCTCATCTTCCCTTGCTAAAGGCCCTGGGTCGGCCCCGGCTCTGCTACTTGTGTGCAGCTTCATTCCAGCCTTCTAATCTCTCAAGGGCATCAGTTTCCTCGTCCTGAAACGGGGCTGAGGAATCGTGAGTAAGTCGATGTGTCGGAACTTCCAGCTGCGAGGCCTGATTGCCAGTTCACTGTTGCTTCTCCCCTGAGGGCCAGGTTGCAGGTGCGTCCTCAGCTTGCCAACCTCCTCTTGTGCTCGTTGCTGGATGCGGAGCCTTATGACAGTAGGAGAGAAACCACCCGTCTCTTCCATCGGGAGCTTGCACCTGGATGGGAGAGGCTCACAGAGCGGCCAGTTGAGGAAATGCATAATGGTGGGGGGTTGGGGTGGGACTGGGCAGATTTGGGCCTGGGTGGGCCTCAGTGGCAGCAGCATCAAGGGTGTGGGGCCAAAGCCACTCAGTTTGGTGCTAGTCTTCGTGCCCTCCAGCCACGTCCTCCAAACCTGAGGAGTCCTCGGGCGGCCTGGGGAGGTCTGTGACCCATGGCCCATTCTGGTCTTGTGCCTCTCAGGTGGATTTTTATTTGGGTTATTGTATTTTTCAGTTCTAAAATTCTCATTTGTTTCTTTTTAATATTTCATGTATCTGCTGAGATTATCTCTTTGTTCGCGTCAGTAGCGTTTGCTCTGACTTCCTGGAGCATGGTTCTAACGCTGCTTCACGCCTGTGACAGTTCCCGCATCTGCCTGGTCTTGGGATTGGCATCGGTTGCTTGTCCTTCTTATGAGGTGTGAGCGTGCTGCGGTTCTTTGTATACTGGGCAGTTCTGGAATTGTACCCTAGACCTTGTGAAGATGGTGTGATGAGACTCTGGGTCTTGTCTAAAGCCTGCAGAGAATGTTATTTTTGTTTGTTGATGGGTCCGACAAACAAATCGATCAGGTAATTGATTTGGGTTCAGACCCCGCTGCCTCCTGTGAGGCGTGTCCCAATGTCAGTTCCGTTTGCAAGTCTTTGTATTGCTATTGAGATCTGTCCCATGTGGGCACCAACCGTGGCCCATCTGGGAGAGGGTGGTTCTCGCCCACGGTTCAGTTCTCAGAGCCTTTGGTGTCTGTGCATGCGCAGTCGAGGATTGAGCCCTGGAGCCCATGTGCAGCTTATGGGATTGATGCCCTGAGCTGCCTGCTTCTCTTCCGACCCTTTGACACTTTCTGGCTTTTGGGCCGCTCCACCCCCACCCCCATTCCCCCACCCTTTCTGCTTCTTACCCCATCCCCACCCCCATTCCCCCACCCTTTCTGCTTCTTACCCCGGCCCCACCCCCATTCCCCCACCCTTTCTGATTCTCTGGCTGAAGGCCTGGGCTTTACTTTCCCTGCTCTACCACACACTTCCCGAGACTGCAGCTGCCTCTGGGCCAACGAAGAGAAGATGGAAAGAGAAAAAAAGCCAATGGGAATTTCCCTCATACTTTTGGGATGACAAATCCTTAGGTGAAAGTGAAGAGTTACAGGTGCCTGTCCAGCTGTTGTGGCAGGTTTGCTGTAAGCTAGATACCCACTGACTGATGCCAGCTGTGGGATGCCCTGTGGGTCATCCAGAGGGCAGACATGGGCCTGACCTGAGACTGATCACAGCCTGTGGCCCCCTCCCACCTGCTAGAGCGTAACCTCCACAGAGGACAGGCCTTCACTGGGTGTATCTCCAAGTTCGTGGATGTATCTCCAAGTGCCTGAAACAGTGCCTGGCGCATGGTAAGCGCTCAATAGTTACTTGCTGAGCTTGGTGAACTGTTATTTCTGGTAACGGGAGCCTCCGCCATTTACCCTGTACAGAGACGCTAAGCCTATGAAACTCAGTGTTCCCTTTCCATGGCAAATATTTTGTGACGCCTGTACTATGTTGAAGTGCAATTCCAAAGCTGGTATAATCTGTTGGCATACTGTATTTGAACAGCAGCACGCCTGTGAAATGGGTGGGCCACCCTCATCCCTAGTCCAGGACTAAGACCCTTCTTCCAAGCTGCAGGAGTGGCTGCTCACAGCTGAGGCCCAAGAGAGCCACATTTTAGTCCCCGGGGGAGGGGAAGCACATATCCAGTGACTGGTCGAGTCTCCTCTCCTTCCTCACTTTGGGACATCTCTGAAGGCCACCCCAGGCCTGACCTGAGGGACCAGCTGCACCCTCTGCCATGACTATATCACAGCTCATCTTCTCCCTCTGCTCGATGCTGTATTATCTGCCCCTCACAGGTGTTATTGAGAGCACACCCCAATTCACTACAGGTACACAGACCCCCTCTCAGAGTGTTTCCTGGGGAACTTGACCCAAGATCATGCCCTAATTGTATTCAAAAGAAAGTAAGAGGCATGGTGGCGGGTGCCTGTAATCCCAGCATTTTGGGAGGCCAAGGCAGGGGGATCACTTGAGGTCAGGAGTTTGAGACCAGCCTGGCCAACATAGTGAAACCCTGTCTCTATGAAAAATATAAAAATTAGCTGGGTGTGGTGGTGTGTGCCTGTAATCCCAGCTACTTGGGAGGCTGCGGCAGGAGAATCACTTGAACCCGGGAGGTGGAGGTTGCAGTGAACTGAGATGGAAAAAAAAAAAGAGAGAAGAGGAGCATAGTTGATGATAAAGCACGTTCTCTGCACATAGCACTGAGGGACGACGGCACTAGGACCTCACAGCACCGTTTCTCAGGTGCCACCTCAGACCAGCGGGACAGGAAGTCCCCAGGGCATCTGTACGCACAGTGGAGCGTGAGAAGCGTTTCACTGGGAGATGTTTCAAGGGCCGGATGCTTGTATCTAAGTGACTGCCGTAACCCAGGAGCGCTGACACCCGAGCGTCACGTGGCCACTCAGACACCACAAGTGGCACTGCCATCAGCGGTAAGATTTTCCACATTGGTGAAGTGCCAAACAGAACACATTAGGAAACGTCCTCAACTGACATAGTAGTTGCGTTCCTGGAAAATTCATTTTGTCTTAAAATTGTGCAAAAAACAATTTTGTCAGGATCCGTGATGCCTCCTTGGTATCACCGCCCGGTGGCGCTGCCCTTCACGCCAGGAGCCTCTGGCTTGGAGACAACTGAAAACACCCCAGAACTTCCCAAACTGTCCCCTAGGGGTCAGCACTGTCCTCGTTGAGAACGGCTGGGCTACCAGAGAAAGCCCTGTGCTTGGAACTTCACATGGTATTACACCAGTCCTCCTAATAAGCCTAAGGAGTCTTCTCTTCTCTCTCTTTAGCTAAGAAAACCAAGTTCAGAGAAGTTCAGCAGTTTGCCCAGGGTCACACAGCTAGTAAGCAGGGCGGCAAGCAAGATCCAGACCCCGGTCTTCCTGTCACCAAAGCCCATGCTTCCCACTACATGTGCCTGGCAGGTGTTTGTAGGGTCTCCAGAGTTGCAAGGTCACTAGGCCATGGCCAGGCATATTTATTTATTTATTTATTTGAGATGGAGTCCTGCTCTGTTGCCCAGGTTGGAGTGCAATAGAACGATCTTGGTTCCACTGCAACCTCTGTCTCCCGGGTTCAAGTGATTCTTCTGCCTCAGCCTCCTGACTGGCTGGGACTACAGGCATGTGCCACCATGTTGGCCAGGCTGGTCTCGAACTCCTGACCTCAGGTGATCTGCCCGCCTCAGCCTGCCAGAATGCTGGGATTACAGGCGTGAGCCACTGTGCCCAGCCAGCCAGGTTTATTTCTAACAGAAAAGAATAAACTTTATTTAGGGCCCATCCTCCCATGTGGACACAGGCCATAGGAGCTTGAACCTGAGAGCAGCCTGGCCTCCCTGGGGAACCCCACCTTAACTGCCCCATGCTCTCAGAGCCTGGGCTGGCAGATGGAACCACAGCCCCAGGCCCCCTTCCTCAGGTGGCACCCCCAAATATCTGTCCAAGCCCACACCACAAACATCCACCAGGAGCCCAGCAGGCCTAGACTGGGGAGGCACCAATAAGTGTCTCTAGGGGTCCTTCCCACCCCTACAGTGGCCCCAGGGGGAGCAGGAGTGCTTCAGGATCCTGCGCAGATGCTGAGCTACCAGCAAATAATCTTCCTCACCCGCCATGGCCCTCTGGGTTCCACGGCCCCAACCTTGAACACCCACACCACATCCTGTTTTGGAATGAAGGCAACGTGGATACAGACTCCTGTGTTCTCTGCTGGGTCTCTGTCCTCACACTTGGGAGCTCCGGGAGCTCAGGGAACGGGTGTCATGCCTCTGCTTCCCTCCCCACCCACACCTTCACTGCCACCTGGGTGGCCTACAGTCAGTAGCCAGTGACCATGAGGACTTGAAAGAGGACAGCCTGAGAACACCCATGCATGCACCCACTGCCTGCTGAGGGCGCCACTGAGGCGGCTGCCTGTGTGCTCCTGTATCTCAGAACAACCCCAGGGAATCTTGGGAACCCCCTTGGACAGATGGGGAAACCGAGATTGAGAGAGAGATGGGAGTTTCCCAAATTCGAGTTCGTGGCTCATCTGACTCCAAGTGCTTGCCTTTACCCCAGTGCTTCTGAACCATGGCTGCCCGTCAGGTTCACCGGGACGGCCAAACAGTTCTGGTGCCTGGGTTCACTCCCAGCATCTGATTTCATTGGTCTGGGACAGTCAGACATAATTTTTTTTTTTTTTGGAGATAGAATCTCGCCTTGCCCAGGCTGGAGTGCAATGGCGCGATCTCGGCTCACCACAACCACAGCCTCCTGGGTTCAAGCGATTTTCCTGCCTCAGCCTCCTGAGTAGCTGGGATTACAGGCATGTCCCACCACACCCGTATAATTTTGTATTTTCGGTAGAGATGGGGTTTCTCCACGATGGTCAGGCTGGTCTCGAACTCCTGACCTCAGGTGATCTGCCCGCCTCGGTCTCCCAAAGTGCTGGGATTCCAGGCGTGAGTCACCACGCCCGGCCACGGCCCGTAAGTTTTAAAAAGCTCTCAACAGAGTTGTCATGGGCAGCCAGGACTGAGAGCCGCTGAGCTTCACTTTGAATTAACGTGACCTTGAGTGAGGCTTCGCAGCGCTGGGCAGGTGTCAGCAGGAGCGGATGAGGCAGGCGTGGGGGCCGGGGCTGCCTCGGGAGGAGGGCACTTCCCTGTCCGCACGCAGCACTGCTCCCGCGGTTTCAGCGCGTGGTCCTGGCTGAGCTAGCCAAGGGTGAGTCCAGCCCCTCCAGGGAGCAGCCGCCAAGATGGGGATTAAACTCCCCAGGGTTTTATTAGGGGCGGCAACTTTGTGAGAAAATAAGGCGGGAGGCAGAGGAGCTGGGAGCGCCTCAGACTGCGCCCTGCAAGCCAGGACCTGCCTGCAGGAAGGGTGGAGGGAGGGTGGAAGGGAGCGCCCAGACCGCTTTCTACCCCTGTCACTGCCTGGGGCTGCCCGGGAGGCCTGGCCCCACGCACACACGCTCAGGGTTTCTGAGGGCTGCACTGGGCCTGGAGTGATGGAGGCTCCCTCCTCCTCGTGGCCACCTTCCCAGTGGTGTGGCTGGGCACGTGGGCTGCAGTGAGACCACCTTGCACACCCCACTGCTACCTGGGCATATGGTCGCCAAGAACTTTCCCTCCCTCCTCCAGCCCTGGCTCTCTCTTTTGTATCATAGACATCAAAAGCATTTGCCACAGAGAACTGTCACAATGGTAAGTGCTTAGCATCTGGGAGAGACTCACAATTCGGCTGTGGTTAGTGTCAGAGGGTGTGAACCAGAGCAACTCCATCTTGAATGGGAGCTGGGTAGGTGAGACCGAAACCTCCTGGGCTGCATTCCCATAATAGGCACAGGATGAGATGGGAGGTCGGCACAAGATCCAGGTCGCAAAGACCCTGCTGATAAATCAGGTTGCAGGAAAGAAACTGGCTAAATCGCACCACAACCAAGATGGCCGTGAGGGTGGCCTCTGGTAGACTGACTGGCCTCCACTCCCGCCAGTGCCGTGATATTTAGCAATGCCATGGCAACGTCAGGAAGTTGCCCTATATGGTCTAGAAATGGGAGGCATGAATAATCCACCCTTGTTTAGCGTATCATCAAGAAATAACCCTAAAAATGGGCAAAGCAGGCTTCGGGGCTGCTCTGTGGAGTAGCTCTTCTTCTATTCCTCTACTCTCTTAATAAACTTGCTTTTGACCAAAGCAGGCAGATCACAAGGTCAAGAGATCGAGACCAGCACGGTGTAACCCCATCTCTACTAAGAGTACAAAAATTAGCTGGACGTGGTGGCGCGTGCCTGTAATCCCAGCTACTCTGGAGGCTGAGGCAGGAGAACTGCTTGAACCCGGGAGGCGGAGGTTGCGGTGAGCTGAGATCACACTACTGAATGCCAGCCTGAGCGACAGAGCAAGACTCTGTCTCAAAAACAAAAAGCAAACAAAAAAATAAATAAAGTTGCTTTCACTCGCCCTGAATTCCTGGGGTCTGGATTGGGACCCCGAATGTAACATATGGATCCTGAAGTGTCCCCAGCTGCCATTCCCATATGATCTGAGAGTGTAAAGGTACCGTCTTCCAGAAGGGACTCTCATATACTGAGGGACACCATGTTCAGAGCTGCCCCCCACACCTCCGGGTAGGGACACTGGGGCTTCCTCTGCTCCACCCCAGCCTTTCCCTCCCTCCTCCACATCCAGGGGGTCCTGGAGGCCCTTCCATCCACCCGGGATCTTGGTTCTATTTGATTTTCCTCTTCCTGGAGCAGGCAAGACACTTTAGGAGCCATGGAGGAGGGGAGGGGGTGAAAGAAAATGGCCCTCAGAAGGGCACAGCCGCAAACCAGCACACCTTTCTTCTGCCACCATTGGTGGCCTCACGACTCTGGTGCACTGTTACGCTGAGAGCATCTCTATTTCCCCCTCCATTTCCGTAAGGATGCCCCCACCCCCAGGAATGGTGTGAAGGGCCAACTTGAAGGCCTGTCACTTTGTCAGTGGATGAGGCGGAGAACGGCCTGGGAGGGTGTGGCGTGGTCTGGCCGGGTGGGGGGTCACTCTGTGGGTTCCTCCTGGGAACGGGAGCCTGCAGAGGAGGCTGCTGCGAGGGTTGTGGGGTGGGGCGTCTGGGTTGGGGGTCATCAGGGAGGAAGCCCCTGCTCGGTCCCAGGGAGTAAGACCCAGTCCTGGACCTAGGCACCAAGCAGGAAGTGCTGAGTTTGTGACAGGCTGGAACAGAGGGAAGAGCCGGGACTGCTCCCCTCTGCATGTGTGGGCGGATCAGGCAAGTCACAGGTAGGGCCCACACCTAGTGCCGGCCCCAGCGAGACCCATCACTGGCCTGTGCCTTCCTCTCTCCCCAGGACAGGCTTGGCCGTGATCATTGCAGAGTGGCTCAGAGGCTGAGAGTCCCTGACTCTGCAGCCCAGACTCCCTCCCTGTCCTCCTGGTGACCCCATCATCTCTGCTGGCCCGTGATCCTCCAGCCAAGTGACTAATGCACAGAAACCTCCCGGGGAGAGCAGAGACCAGGCCACACTCTGAAATGGAAACCCAGCCCAAAGGGGTGTGGTTGATAACTCGGCAACCTCCTTCACTGCCCTTAGGTGCCAAGAGAGGAGCGAGGCCCTGGGCAGGGGAGGAAGAGGGCGAGGGTCAGAAGCGGGCAGGCAGAGGGAGTGGACAGCAGAGGGACCGGGAAAGGCTTCCCTCTAAGCAGGAAGCTCCATGAGAGCAGAGACCAGCTTCATCTCCCACACCCACAGCCTGGCAAGTAACAGGCGCACAGTAGGCACTCAGACGTGTGTTGATTGACTGAATGGCTGACTGGTTGGCTGATTTTGTATGAAGTCACCTAGAGCTCATCATGAAGCACGTGGGGACGGGGTTGGAACGTGAGGCTTGTCTTGTGAGGAGACACATACGTAGCCTCCAGACGCACATGGAAGCAGCCTTTCCATACCCAGGAAAGGCGGCCCTTTTGAGAAGCCACAGCGGGGCTGAGGGAAGGATCTGGAATGTTCCTCCAACAGACCCCGTGCGCAGGGTCAATCACCAATGTCCCACTGCACATCCAGAGGGGAAGGAGGCCTGAGCTATGGTGGGCCGGGCATAGGGGCTCACACCTGTAATCCAAGCACTTTGAAAGGCCGAGGCAGGTGGATCACCTGAGGTCAGGAGTTCGAGACCAGCCTGACCAACATGGTGAAACCCCGTCTCTACTAAAAATTAAAAAAAATCATCCAGGCATGGTGGTGTACGCCTATAATTCCAGCTACTAGGGAGGCCGAGGCAGGAGAATCCCCTGAACCCGGGAGGCAGCCCCAGGAGGCAGAGTTTGCAGTGAGCTGAGATTGCGCCGTTGCCCTCCAGCCTGGGCAACTAGAATGAAAACTCCATTGTCTCCAAAAATATAAATAAATAAAAAGAAAAGATGCTATGATAAGGTTTCTACATGGTGAGTCTGCAGTGACGCGGGATCCCCAGGAATTCAGCGCCAGGAGCTCTGTCTTCCATCTCGGTGTTTAAGGGAACTCCAAGTGGGACTTTCCAGGGTGTGGGCAGTGGGTGGAATTAGGGGCAGATGCATGGAACGGTGAGCTGCCCACACAGGGTGGCCCAGGAGCCACTGAGGGGCCGTGGTATGTGCTGAAGGAGAGAACGAAGACCCGGATATTGGGGACAGTCTACAGCTGGAAGGGGAAGGAAGAGGGAGAGGAAACAGGAAGTAAATAGACAGGACCCGTCAGAGTGACTGAGGAACCGGAGTGGGTTCTTTCAGGGTCAAAGGGCGAAAACAGTCCCTACGGGAGGAGGAAGTCGAGGACGGGCAAGCATCCCAGTGACAGGGGCCTCTGCCTTCTGCAAAGGGCCTCCAGATTTGTGACTTCAAAGGCAATTGTCACGTGGTGAGATGAGGTGGCTCACACCTTTAATCCCCACACTTGGGGAGGCTGAGGCGAGTGGATTGCATGAGCTCAGGTGTTCAAGATCAGCCTGGGCAACACGGCAAAACCTTGTCTCTACAAAAAACACAAACATTAGCTGGGTGTGGTGGGGTGCGGCTGTAGTCCCAGCTACGAGGGAGGCTGAGGTAGGAGGATTGCTCGAGCCCAGGAGGTCGAGGCTGCAGTGAGCCAAGATTGCACCAATTTTTTTTTTGAGTCGGAGTCTCACTGTGTCACCCAGCCTGGAGTGCAGTGGCACAATCTTGGCTCACCAAAACCTCTGCCTCTTGGGTTCAAGTGATTCTCCTGCCTCCGCCTCCCAAGTAGCTGGGATTACAAGTGTGCACCACCACGCCTGGCTAATTTTTGTATTTTTTAGTAAAAATGGGTTCGCCGTACTTAACAGGCTGCTGTCAAGCTCCTGACCTTGTGAACCACCCGCCTTAGCCTCCCAAAGTGCTGGAATGACAAGCATGAGCCACTGAGCCCGGCCAAAATCATGTGCTATTTAAACAGTATTAGCTATTTTCACATTAAACATATATAAATTCATCATTTAACGTGGAGTTATTGAGTCCCTTTCGGTGTGCCAAGCCCTGTTCCAAGGTTGCAGTTCAGAGGTAAATCAGATAGTCAAGCTTCCTGCTCTCAGGAAACTTCTGTTTTAGTGCAAGGAAACAGATAAACAAGTGAACAAATTCCTAAGATTTCGGGTACTTCTGAGTGCCAGAAATGAAACGTGATGGGGTGGGCGGGGCAGGGTGCCGTCCAGGACGACCTTCTATGCAGGCAGTGTTGCGACATTTGAGTGGAGATTTGAACTAGAAGGGGCAGCTGGACCCCCTGAGAGAGGTAAATGAGAATGAAACTACGAGTTCCGGTCACGGGGGCAGGTTTGCGTGAGCTCGACTCCCGTGGGGAGGGTGCGGGAGGAATAAAGAAGTCCCAACAGAACGTGCCCTCGAGGTGGGCACTGATGCATGGGTCCTTATCTGTCAGGGGCAGAGCCCGGCTGGTTCAGGGCACGTTGTGGCTGAACCCCAGGAGGATGCGTGTCCTGGAGGGGTTTCTAAGCCATCACGAGAAGTTTGGACTATGCGGAGGGCAATGGCGGACATGGAAGGGTTTCAAGCAGGATAGACATGACCAACTTTGAAAATAAGGAAGACCCCTCTCACCACCATGTAGAGAAGGAACGCAGGGGCCAGGGCTGGAGGCAGGGTGACAGTTTGGGGGGTGGCACAGTCACTCGGGTGACAGAGAAGGGTGTCCTGAACTAGGGTAGGGCCTGTGAGGATAGGGATGGAAGAAGAGACATGAAGGAGGGAATGAGGTGGGCAGGATGAAGAAGCCCTCTGTCCAGTTTGAGAGGATGGATTCATCCATTCTTGTGCTACTGTAGTGAAATACCTGAGACTGGGTCATTTATAAGAAAAGAGGTTTGGCCAGGCACAGTGGCTCACACCTGTAATCCCAGCACTTTGGGAGGCCGAGGTGGGTGGATCAATTGAGGTCGGGAGTTTGAGACCAGCCCGGACAATATGGTGAAACCCCATCTCCACTAAAAGCACAAAAATTACCTGGGCTTAGTGGCAGTGCCTGTAATCCCAGCTACTCGGGAAGCTGAGGCAGGAGGATCGCTTGAAACCAGGAGGCAGAGGTTGCAGTGACCGCCTTGGTGTGAAAAGAGAGATTGAATTGGCTCACAGTTGTGCAGGCTGTAAGGAAGCATGGTGGCCTCTGCTTCCGGGGAGGCCTCAGGGAGCTTTCACTCACGGTGGAAGGCAAAGCAGGGCTGGCGCCTGACCCGGCAGGAGCAGGGCCAAGGGGGGTGGCCCTGCACACTTTGAACCACAGATCTCACAAGAGCTCACTATTGCCAGAACACATGGAGGGGGTGGTGCCAGAATACCCATGAGAAACCACCCGCGACACAATCACCTCCCACCAGGCCCACTTCCAACACTGGAGGTCACAACTGAACGTGAGATTTTGGGGGCACACAGATGCAAACCATATCAGAGACTGGATATCTTTTCTTTTTTTTGAGACAGAGTTTTGCTCTCGTTGCTCAGGCTGGAGTGCAGTGGCGCGATCTCAGCTCACTACAACCTCCACCTCCTGGGTTCAAGCGAATCTCCTGCCTCATTACAGGCATGCATCACCACGCCTGGCTAATTTTATAATTTTAGTAGAGACAGGGTTTCTCCCCGTTGGTCAGGCTGGTCTCGAACTCCCAACTTCAGATGATCTGCCCACCTTGGCCTCCCAAAGTGCTGGGATTACAGGCGTGAGCCATTGTGCCCAGCCATTTTTGTTTCTCTGTTGTTTGTTTAAGGGACAGGGTCTCACTATGTTGTCCAGGCTGGTCTCAAACTCCCGGCCTCAAGCAGTCTTCCCACCTCAGCCTCCCAAATAGCTGGGATTGTAGCCTCGAGCCACCAGGCTTGGCTCTGAGTGAATGTTTAGGATGACTGAGAAGAAGAGGTTAGGGGGGACCTCTGGAGTTTTGTGGAACGCTGCCTAAGTATTATTCAGCAGTTACAGAAGAGCAAGGACAGGTTTAGGGTGAGCAAGCACAGTAGGTCTGCATTAAGAAATATTTGCTCGTACAAAGGAATGAAGTACTGACACGTGCTACAGGGATGGGGCTTGAAAAGACAAGCTGATGAAGGAATTCGGACACAAAAGACCACACGCTGTGTGATTCCACTTGTGTGAAATGTCCAGGACAGATCACTCCACAGAGCCAGAAAGCAGCTCAGTGCTCCCAGGGGATGGGAGACAGGAATGGGGTGACTGCTTGATGGGTGCAGAGTGGGCTTTGGGGTGATGGAATGTCCCGGAATTCGTGGTGATGGTCGCACAATATTGTGAATATACCAAAGAGGCTGAAAAGATGGATTTTATGTTATTTGAATTTTAAGTCAATAAAAGATTAAATTTTATTTATTTATTCTGTGACAGAGTCTCACTTTGTTGCCCAGAATGGAGGGCAGTGGTGCGATCTCAGCTTACTTCACCCTCTGCCTCCGGGGTTCAAGCCGTTCTCCTGCCTCAGCCTTGGAGTAACTGAGACTGCAGGTATGTGTCACCATGCCTGGCTACTTTTTGTATTTTTAGTAAAGACAGGGTTTCATCACGTTGGCCAGGCTGGTCTTGAACTCCTGACCTCAGGTGATCCTCCCGCCTCGACCTCCCAAAATGCTGGGATTACAGGTGTGAGCCACCGCGCACGGTGAGTGATTTTATTTTGACTTCTTTGATTCTTACAGACTGAGTTTCTTTCCCATATTTCACATCTCCATTTAGAATTCTCTCCATTTATCAAATAGAGAAGAGGTTTATACAGTTGTTCAGTTAATCACTTACCATGTATTTGTAAGCAAAATAAACGCAGATATTTGATCTTTTCCTGTGGCTGTTTCATCTTTTTCAGTTGAGGGATAAAAAGCCTACTGGTCATTTCCTTTCTGAGTCTTACATTGTGATCTTTTTAAAAGAATAGCCGAGTGCGGTGGCTCACACCTGTAATCCCAGCACTTTGGGAGGCCTAGGTGGGTGGATCACCTGAGGTCAGGAGTTCGAGACCAGCCTGGCCAACATGATGAAACCCCCATCTCTACTAAAAACCACAAAATTAGCCGGGCGTGGTGGTGCAGGCCTCTAATCTCAGCTACTTGGGAGGCTGAGGCAGGAGAGTCACTTGAACCCGGAAGGCGGAGGTTGCAGTGGGCCGAGATGGCGACATTGCACTCCAGCCTGGGCGACAAGAGCGAAACTCCATCTCAAAAAAATAAAATCAAAGATTAAGTCAGTTTGTGATTTCTCTTTATCGTGTACCAGGTAGTGTGTGTATTGATGAATACCATGCCAGACTGTGAGCTTCTTGAGGGACAGTTCCCTTTGGTACTGTGTACTGTAGGCCCAGAAAGGGCCTGGTTCTCTGGTTGGGGCAGTGGGATCACCCTGAAGCATAACGGTGCATGGCTTCTGCCCTCCTTCCTTTAGTTTCCTGGGTCCGCATACAAGCTTGGTTTTTGTACGCATGGCTCGCCCACTTTTGATTTCCTCCTAAAGGGTCTCATGCTGGCTGTTCAGAGTTCAGGCTTGTAGAGGGAACAATCCCAGGAAACCAGCTGAGGACTCAGAGCCAGACAGATGCGGCTCTCCAGTCTCCCTCCTTCCCCTTGCAGCCAGATAACACTGGGCAGGTCATTTGGACGAGGGCTTCTTAAACAACTGTGGTGAAGGTTTTTAGGGTTTTGTTTTGTTTCTGAGACAGAGTCTTGTTCTTGTTGCCCAGACTGCAGTGCAATGGCATGATCTCGGCTCAATGCAACCTCCGCCTCCTGGGTTCAAGTGATTCTGTTGCCTCAGCCTCCCAAGTAGCTGGGACTACAGGCGCGCACCACCATGCCCAGCTAATTTTTGTATGTTAGTAGAGACGGGGTTTCACCATGTTGGCCAGGATGGTCTTCATCTCTTGACCTCATGATCCGCCTGTCTCAGCTTGGCCGCCCAAAGTGCTGGGATTACAGGTGTGAGCCACCGTGCCCGGCCTCTTTTTTTTTTTTGAGACGGTGTTTCACTGTTGTTACCCAGACTGGAGTGCAATGGCATGATCTCGGCTCACCGCAACCTCCGCCTCCTGGGTTCAGGCAATTCTCCTGCCTCAGCCTCCCGAATAGATGGGATTACAGGTGCACACCAACATGCCCAGCTAATTTTTGTATTTTTAGTAGAGACGGGGTTTCACCATGTTGACCAAGATGGTCTCGATCTCTTGACCTTGTGATCCACCTGCCCCGGATTCCCAAAGCGCTGCGATTATAGGTGTGAGCCACCGTGCCCAGCCTCTTTTTTTTTTTTTTAGGTAAAAAATTTTCATTCTTATTTAACCATGCTGCATATATATATACACAACTTGAACAAATACAATTTCTACATAAAGTACAATGAAAGCATGACTTTTGAAATTGATGCCACTGACTTACTATCACTTTGTAATTTTGGCCACTATACACTATTGCAGTAACACTACTGACGTTAATAATTATTTATTATCAGTTAGACTACAGCATAAGTTTAAGGGCACTAGAAAAATCTATGTTTTCCCGGCCTGGGCAACATGGTAAAAATCTGTCTCTACAAAAAATACAAAAATTGTCCTGACATGGTGGTGCACGCCTGTAGTCCCAGCTACCTGGGGGGCTGAGGCAGGAAGATTGATTGAACCTTGGGAGGTTGAGGCTGCAGTGAGCCGAGATTGCACCACTGCACTCCAGCCTGGGTGACAGAGTGAGACCCTGAAAAAAAAAAAAGGAAGGGGAGGGGAGGTCAGGGGAAGGGAGGGGGCGAGCGGCTGTGAATTAAGGAATGGGTAGTTTACATTTAAGTGAGCCAGTGTCTGCTCAATTTCCTAATGTATACATTTGTTTTCTTTTAAATTATTCTTTGTTCTTAAAATTACTAGAAGAGGCTAGGTGCGGTGGTTCATGCCTGTAATCTCAGCGCTTTGGGAGGCTGAGGTGGGTGGATCACCTGAGATCAGGAGTTCAAGACCAGCCTGACCAACATGGTGAAACATGGTCTTAACTAAAATTACAAAACTAGCAATTTTAGTTGCTCTTGTCATGGCTGGAGTGCCATGTTGTGATCTCAGCTCACCACAACCTCCGCCTCGTGGGTTCAAGCCATTCTCCTGCCTCAGCCTCCTGAGTAGCTGGGATTACAGGCATGCGCCACCACACCCGGCTAATTTTTTGTATTTTAAGTAGAGATGGAGTTTCTCCACATTGGTTAGGCTGGTCTCAAACTCCTGACCTCAGGTGATCTGCCTGCTTCAGCCTCCCAAAGTGCTGGGATTACAGGCATGCGCCACCACACCCGGCTAATTTTTTGGATTTTAAGTAGAGATGGAGTTTCTTCACATTGGTCAGGCTGGTCTCGAACTCCTGACCTCAGGTGATCCACCCGCCTCGGCCTCCCAAAGTGCTGGGTTTACAGACATCAGCCACCACGCCCAGCTGTAATATAACGATTCTTAAAGAACATATTATAAACCAATAACTCTACCAAGGCTCCTTTTAATAAGTAAATTTTACTTTTTAAATTAAAGGGAAAAGAGAATATTCATTCAAAAACCTATTTATGTATGTGTGCCACTCATTTTAAATCTGCCTAGTTATTTCAAATAATGAGCAAGTGTGTTCATCTATACCCTGTAACAGAATCAACACGGAAGTTACAAAATGCTTCATTTGTGGGTGACGCTGTAGCAAATGTGAGGAAACCACAGAACTGCTATGACAGAACTGAATAAACAGCTCAAACGTCAGTGTCCCATAGTTTCATATGGCTATTCAGGCCTGGCTTGATTATCACATTTTGTTATTTCATAAGATGGATATTTAACGTCCATCTGGCATAACTGGTTTTAACATAATGCTTTAAAAAAGAGTGTTATAGTGCCCTGCTTTCAGATCTTCTTAATGACTTCTTATAGATTGACTTTTCATTTTGACTTATAGATTTCTTTTTGCTACTGTGGTAGGGTGGAAAAATAGTCGAACATACTGGCTTAAATTTCCATAATGTGCCCTGAGAACATGGCACAGCGAGCGTCCTGGAGCATGCAGGCTGGACGCTGTGCACAGGACGAGCTCTGCTCTTGATGTGTGAATTTATAGAGAAACGTTCATGGATAACAATGGAGAATGGTATTGGAAGAGCGGGAGTTATTTACAGAGAAACATGAATGGATAACAACGGAGAATGGTATTGGAAGAGCGGGAGTTAGCAATTTTGCACAGGAAGCACTGGGAGGTTACCGTAGTCTGCCTGAAGTTGGGACAAAATTGAAGGAACCAGGTGAGTTTGGTGCTTGGGGAGGTGTGAAGGCGGCTGGTGAGCTCCACTCTCCTCTATCAGGAGTAACTGAAGCCATAAAGCTCCTGCAGAAACCCGCGGACTTGTCAACAAAGCTTGTTATGAAGATGGTTGGCCGATCAAGATAACACTGAGTAACCCTTCAGAACTAGATGAACTTACGAATGAAGAAGCGCATGAGAAATACGTAAAATCTACTGAGGAGTGAAAACGGAAACCCTAAATAAACTAGTGCAAAATAACAACCCGGCAGGTTGTCTTAAATGAGTGGTGGACAGTAGACTTAAAATAGCAACTTTTAGCATTTTTGATGGAGAAAAAAACTACTCTTTTTTTTTTTTTTTTTTTCTGAGATGGAGTCTCGCTCTATAGCCCAGGCTGGAGTGCAGTGGTGTGATCTCAGCTCACTGCAACCTCCGCCTCCCAGGTCTTGGTTCAAGCGATTCTCCTGACTTAGCCTCCCGAGTAGCCGGGATTATAGGTGCCCGCCACCATGCTCAGCTAATTTTTGTATTTTTAGTAGAGATGGGGTTTCACCATGTTTGTCAGGCTGGTCTTGAACTCCTGACCTTGTGATCCACCCACCTCTGCCTCCTAAAGTGCTGGGATGACAGGCCTGAGCCACCGCGCCTGGCCAAAAAAACTGCTAACGCTGCTAATGAGGGAAAATGTCCTTTAAGTTTCTGATGATTGCAGGCAAATGTAGTACACATCTTCTTCACAATAGCCTGTGATGTTTAGACTGCCTTCTAGTCTTCAGAAGTCATGAAATTATCCATGGTAAAAACCACTTATAAAGATTGCATAATTCAAAGATAGCATTGCTATTCTTAAGCCTTATAGAACGTTGTAACTTGTGTAGATCCATACCTGGATTTGGGTTGAAATACTTAATGATCATTCCATTTGTGAAGTATTTGTTGTGTATTTGTTGCTTGTACAGTATCGGATGAAGAATAAAACTATCTTAATTTTGCCAGCATTCGCTGGTGCTACTTTTTTTTTTTAAGATGGAGTTTTACATTCAACACTTCATAATGGGGTGCACTTTACATTTACAGATCCAGCACCTCACCAGCATTCCACCTGCACTCGTCCCCTCTATACACAGCTTTGTAATTCAAACTAGAATTTAACCGAACATATTCAAATAATATTAATTTAATAAGTACTGGCAGGGTGTGGTGGCTCATACCTGTAATCCCAGCACTTTAGGAGGCCAAGGCAGGTGGATCACTTGAGCTCAGGGGTTCAAGACCAGCCTGAGCAACATGGTGAAACCCCATCTCTACCCAAAATACAAAAATTCGCCAAGCATGGTGGTGCATGTCTGTGGCTCCAGGTACTCGAGAGGCTGAGGTGGGAGGATTGCTGGGGCTTGGGAAGTCGAGTCTACCATAAGCCGTGATGGTGCCACTGCATTCCAGCCTCAGTGGCAGAGTGAGACTAGGTCTCAAAAATAATTAACTAAATATAAATAAATAAATACTGACTTACGAAGTCTGAAAACATTTACAGTCAACATGTTTCAGAGCTGATTACATAATTTAAAAACCCACAAAACATATGTTAAGTGGTTTAGGAGTAGCCTAACTTTCAAAAAATATTTAAATTTTGTCAGTAACTTACAAGAGGACAAATAATTCCATCTATTACAACTTACTATACTGTAAAATGAAACGGGCTTTCTCCATGTCGTCCACGCTTGTCTCGAACTCCTGGGTTCAAGTGGTCTGCCCACCTCGGCCTCCTAAAGTGCTGGGATTACAAGGGTAAGCCGCCGTGCCGGTCCTGATCTGCTACTTTCTATGTGCAAAACAGGACATATTTTTTTTTTTCTATTTTGAAATTCTAGTTATCTAAATATACAGCAGCTGGGTAAATAGCTCACAGAGTCCTGCATACACTAAACTGATGTATGGTGAGGATGCCACTGAGCTGCTGCCCTCCTCACACACCGTGCAATGGGAGAGTAGTTGTCAATTTAATATGTTATATTAACTTAGCATATAGAGACTAAAGTTATTATTTCCACTCTTACTCCATGACTTACAGTTTCCATTAATTAAACTTACAGAGAATTCTTTACTGTTGTAATTACAGATTTAGTCCAGGCATGAGAATATCACTAATTTTTATTGTGACTTTAAGTCTGTAACACGAACCTAAAGAGTCAACTACACTTTCAGGCTTTGCAGAACTCTTTGTCCTCCCCGTCCTCGCTTTCCCGTTTGAAATCCATGGCCTTTCCTGGTTTCATCAAAGACAGACGCAGACACCCCTAAGCCTGGGCGGGATACACAGGAGTAAGGTCTGCTTCAAAGGGACCTTTCTCCTTGGTATCAGGTACTGGGTTTGCCTCCTCATGTTGCTGCCTTGTGGGGGGTCACTACTTGTGGGCGTCTGTCTTGCAGACTTTGACTTAATGTCGGATGAATAAAATACACCAACACACAGATATGATGCTTTGCTAGTTTTGGCTGAGTGACCAGCGGCTTCAGACTCACTGGAGAGTACTGTATGCAGTTGCAGCCGCTGGCCGTTACTAGCTAGTGAGACTCACATTTATTTAGTAAAGTTTAATTGACAAGGCTTGAGTCAACACTGCTACAGGTTAAAGATCAAAGGACAGTTTCCGATGTTTAAAGTAAACACTATTAGTGGGTGAGATCTTTGGTCAACATCCTCTTGAGAGGGCTATCTGGCTTAAAGGTTTTTTTTTTGAGACGGAGTTTCGCTCTTGTTACCCAGGATGGAGTGCAATGGCGCGATCTCGGCTCACCGCAACCTCCGCCTCCTGGGTTCAGGCAATTCTCCTGCCTCAGCCTCCTGAGTAGCTGGGATTACAGGCACGCGCCACCATGCCCAGCTAATTTTTGTATTTTTAGTAGAGACTGGGTTTCACCATGTTGACCAGGATAGTCTCGATCTCTTGACCTCGTGATCCACCCGCCTCGGCCTCCCAAAGTGCTGGGATTACAGGCTTGAGCCACCGCGCCCGGCAAAGGTTAGTTTTAAGACTACATGAGTAAACAAGCTAGTTAGGTAAACGACTCACATTCTTTGGATTTGTGCTTTAATCTTCCTGGCTCTTGCAAAGAGACTCTGGCTGCCTTCAGCTAAGAACTACAGAAAAATCTTTTAGGCTTTCTGAAAGGGTTTGAGACTATATTCTGTAACTTTCCTTTATATTTTTCTTTAAATATTTTTGCCATCACCTTGAGCGAACTCCCACATTTCCTGTGTAGGCGACACGTTTTAGCTGCTGTTCTCTTACATCTTTATTCCAGTGGACACAGGTTTCAATCACTTCCTGATCGTCCAGAGGTATAGTGTTATCGGTAACAGGCATCTGAACCAGAAGCTCCTGGCTGAGCTGCCGAGGGTTCTTCAGGAGGCCGCCCGTCTCCCCTGAGGCTCTTGCTGGAGATCAGCCATTTCTGTTTGCCATCCGCGTCGTCCAAACTTTCTTTAGTGTCTGCTGCTTCCTCTTGCAAACTGTTATCTTTTCCTTCCATTTCCAAGTGTCCTTGCTCTTTTTCCTCAAGTTCTCTACAGAGTTGCTCTGCTCCTTCCCCCCTTTCTTCCAGTTCCACGTTAGAGTCTTCAAGAAGTTTCTCTTGTTCCTCAGCCTCGGCCAGCAAATCAACACTGCCACCAATTACCTTCTCCTCCAGAGCAGGGGATTTTTCTGGCAAAGACGGAGGCTCTCGTTAGGCTTCAAAGTCTTGCTTCCGGTTTCTGTAATTTAGCTCCAGCCCTGTTTCTTCTTCTTCCACATCAAGCTTTGTTTCAAGTGCTTCTCTGTGCTCGTCGACGTCTGCCAGCATCTCAGCCACCTTCTCTGGGGAGACTTTATTTTTCCGCTTTCTTGTTTTCCTTTTCTCTCCAACGTCTCAGCCTCTCCCTCTTCATCGTCATCCCCTCTGACCCACTGATATCAGAGCCTAATATTTCTTCCCTTTGAGCTTCTTTTTCAATTTTTCTATTTCTCTCTGAAATTGATGAAGCAAAGCACCCTTCAGATCTTCATTAATTCTAGCTTTAATTTTAATATTTTTTGTTTTTGAGATAGTCTTACACTGTTGCCTGGGCTGGAGTACAGTGGCACAATCCCAGCTCACTGGAAACTCCGCTTCCCTGGTTCAAGTGATTCTATTGCCTCAGCCTCCCAAGTAGCTGGAATTACAGGCACCTGCTATCATACCCAGCTAATGTTTTTGTATTTTTTTTTTTTTTAGTAGAGACGGGGTTTCACCATGTTGGCCAGGCTAGCAAACTCCTGACCTCGTGATCTGCCTGCCTCATCTCCCAAAGTGCTGGGATTTCAGGCCTGAGTCACCATGCCCAGCCGAGACAGAGTCTTGCTTGGTTGCCCAGGCTGCAGTGCAGTGATGAGATCTCAGCTCACAGCAACACCCCACTCCTGGGTTCTAAGCAGTTCTCCTGCCTCCGCTTCTGGAGCAGCTAGGATTACGGGTGTGCATCACCACGCCCAGCTAATTTTGTATTTTTGGTGGAGACAGGGTTTCATTTGACCAGGCTGGTCTCCAGCTCCTGATCTCATGTGATCCCCCTACCTCGGCCTCCCAGAGTGCTCAGATTGCAGGCGTGAGCCCCTGTACCCGGCCGCATGGAATGATTTTTTAAACCGCTGAACTATAAAGTGATTCTTGTGTTTTACTGATTGGCATCATGACCCCTCCCGTGCTAGCCAACCCCGCTCAGATGCAGCCCAGTGACACTGGTGCTTGGAAAGGCTTGCCAGAGACTCTGTGTTCAGGGGCACCCTTGGTTTTTCTGCCTTTTTTTTTCTTTTTTCTGAGATAGGGTCTGACTCTTGCCCATGCTGGAGTGCGGTGCTGTCACCTCAGCTCATCGTAACCTTGAACTCCTGGGCTCAAGCAAGCTTCCCCTGGCCAACCTCCCAACCCACCAGTTGTTTTAAGTTTTTGAAAGGAGAGGATAAAGAAAAACAACAAACTACAGGGAAAGGAAAATATTTGCGGTTAATCTGACAAAAATGTCCATATCAGCATTTAATAAAAACACTCAATAAACTGATTAAGAAAAATACTAAGAGCCTAACTAGTTGAAGGACTTGTATAGACAATTGACTATGAGAACAGGCACACACACACACACACACACACACACACACGATAAATACCTATTTAACTCTCAAAAGTGGTTTAAAAATGCATTAAAATACATGACTGATTTTTTTTTTTTTTTTTTGAGACAGAGTTTTGCTCTTGATGCCCAGGCTGGAGTGCAGTGGCACAATCTTGGCTCACCGAAACCTCTGCCTCCCGGGTTCAAGCAATTCTCCTGCCTCAGCCTCCTGAGTAGCTGGGATTACAGGCATCTGCCACCAGACTCGGCTAAGTTTTGTATTGTTAGTAGAGAGGGGGTTTCACCATGTTGGCCAGGCTGGTCTTGAACTCCTGACCTCAAGTAATCTGCCCACCTTAGCCTACCAAAGTGCTGGGATTACAGGTGTGAGTCACTGTGCCCAATTGGGGTGCAACATTTCTGAGAAGTAATGTGTGATGTGTATGAAGAGCTGCCAAGGACTTCTCCTCTTGGATGCAGGAATATTACTTCCGGGAATCTGGCCTAAGGAAATACTAAGAGAGGGAAAAGCTGTAGGCAGAGTTGCTATGGCAACTATTGATAATCGTGAAACAAGCAAACCAACCCAAAACAATGTATCTAAATATTCAATAATAAAAAACTTTGTTAAATTATGGTAATAACTACTTGAGGAAGCTCTTCCCCTAAAATTATAGGCACGTAGTGATATTAAACATGCTTAATATAGTAAACACAACAACAGACTACAAAATTGTATGTACAGTGTGGTTTCAGCTACGTTAAAACATATATGTAGATGAGAAAATCAAAAGCAAATATTAAGTTTGCCTGTAGAGAACAAGAGTCACATATGATTTTCTAATATATGTGATTTGATCGATCGATTGAGACGGAGTCTCGCTCTGTTGCCCAGGCTGGAGTGCAGTGGTGAGATCTCGGCTCACTGCAACCTCTGCCTCCCAGGTTCAAGAGATTCTCCTGCCTCAGCCTCCAGAGGATCTGTGATTACAGGCATGCGCCACCACGCCTCGCTTATTTTTGTATTTTTTGGTAGAGACGGGGTTTCGTCATATTGGCCAGGCTTGTCTTGAACTCCTGACATGAATTGATCCGACTGCCTCAGCCTCCCAACGTGCTGGGATTACAGGCGTGAGCTACCTCGCCCGGCGCAGACCTCTGTTTCTTCATGTCTAAAGCAGCACACTCCATAACTGGGCCCTGAGGTCCCTTTTAGGATGGTAACAAGGATAATGATCCGGTGCTACTGGATTCTGAGAGTTGGACTAGCAGAACCAACATCAGTGGGCCAGGTCATGCACACGGATCCACACGTGTGTGCGTGTATACAAACACACCTCAAAACCAACACCAGCGGGCCCTCTCACGCACACGGATCCACATGTGTGTGCGTGTATACAAACACACCGCAAAACCAACACCAGTGGGCCCTCTCACGCACACGGATCCACACATGTGTGCGTGTATACAAACATACCTCAAAACCAACACCAGTGGGCCCGCTCATGCACACGGATCCACACATGTGTGCGTGTATACAAACACACCTCAAAACCAACACCAGCTGGCCCGCTCACGCACACGGATCCACACGTGTGTGCGTGTATACAAACACACCTCAAAACCAACACCAGCGGGCCAGCTCACGCACACGGATCCACACGTGTGTGCGTGTATACAAACACACCTCAAAACCAACACCAGCGGGCCAGCTCAGGCACACGGATCCACACGTGTGTGCGTGTATACAAACATACCACACAAATGCCAACTGCAGTCATTCTTTCCATGGGTCCCAGAAATAAGATTGGATCAAGTCCGCTCCTCCTCCCTCATCAAGTTCAAGGTTCTCCCAAGACACCAGGAATCCTTCGGTGCAGGTGACGCTCTCACGCCCCTGTTTCCTGCCTGTGGTATCTTGGGCTCCACATCCCACAGGGCAGTTCTGCTTCGCCCTGTGTCCCCGTGTCAACCCGTGTGGGACTCGGCCTTTCTCTCTGATTTCCGCTGCATGCAATCTCCAGGCCATGGCTGTGCTGTGCAGGGAGCTGCTGCCTGCCACCAAGAGGGGGGCAGGCTGTCCCCAACCCCCACCCCTGCTGCCCCCCATAACGGCCTCCCTCTCCTGCTGCTGCAGGGACTACCAGATAAAATACAGGACCTTCAGCCACATTGAATTTCACACAAACAACAAATCTTTTTTCTTTTGAGACGGAGTCTCGCTCTGTCACCCAGCCTGGAGTGCAATGGTGCCATCTCGGCTCACTGCAACCTCTGTCTCCTGGATTCAAGCCATTCTCCTGACTCAGCCTCCTAAGTAGCTGGGACTACAGGCATGAGCCACCATGCCTGGCTAATTTTTTTGTATTTTTAGTAGAGAAGGGGTTCACCGTATTAGCCAGGGTGGTCTCGATTTCCTGACCTCGTGATCTGCCTGCCTCGGCCTCCGAAAGTGCTAGGTTTACAGGCATGAGCCACTGCTCCTGGCAAATCTTTAGTGTAAGCGTTCTCAAATCTTGCATGCGATTATCACACTAAAAGAAAGACCCGCTGTTTACAGGAAGTCACGTTTAACGGGGTACCCTCTGTTTCCGTTTGCTAACTCCGGCTTCCTCCTCCTCTCCCAGGCTCTCCTCCCCGCTCCCTCCCAGATCACCTCTGACACTGCAGATTTTGGCCATTCTCTAAGCTGGAGCAATTCTGGTCTTCCCAGGCCTCACCCCAAAACTCAGCCCAGGTCCACGCTTCCATTTCTTAATCCAGTGAGGACATGTGGTCCTTTATGAGTTTAGGGCACGCACAGTTGATGTTTCTGTGTTTAATACCTGTAACCTGTTCCCTTTGTCCCCTCTGCTGCTGGTAAGGAAGTCCCATCAAGCACAAAGGGTTCTTGGGCTGACATGAGGGTGCACAGGCCTATAGTGCCTCGGCAGCATTGGTGACATGGACAGAAAGAATGCGCCCGAGAGGCCAGCCAAACGGGAACGAGAAGGGGGCCTGGTGGCTGCTCCCACGAGACGGCCTAGTGGGAGGGCCAGGGCCCTGGACACGGGGACCCAGCCCCCCACCTGGAAGAGGCCTGGGAAATCATTCTTGCGAGCAGCCCAGCCTTGCCTGCTGGGCAGTATTGGGGAGGGTGAGGGAAAACACTCTTGTGGTCAAATAACTTTGGAAACCTTTGTGCAAACCGGTGTCGGTTTCAGAGCCTTGACTAGGCCGACGCACAGTGTGAGTTCCCAGAAGCGACAGAGTGAGCGGCTTCTGCAAACTGAGTTATCCACAGCCTTCTTTATCTGGAAGGCTTCTGCTCCGGGAAACACAGCCTCACGCCCTTCTCTCCCCAGTTCTGTTTCCAGGCTCGGCAAGCTCTCCAGTTTGAGTCTTCAGATATCCAGAAGCTGTGAAGGGAATGCCCTTGTCACCAGACACAGTCCTTGCGAAGGGTCCGCCTCCACGGAAGACGGACAGACCCGCACAGGGAGGACAACTCACTCGGCGCATGAAGCATTCAGCCAGCCTGGGGTTCTGCTTTCTACTTTAAATGAATAAACTGGCATTCGGGTTCGTGTGTCAGTTGTCCTCCCATGGGTCTGGCTAGCAGGCATCGGTTTCTGAGGGCCTGGCTGTGTCTAGGGCACAGTTAAGACTCACTCCTAGCCTACGGGGCTGCAAGGATGGGCCTGGTCAAACTGACCTTCCATGGAGCATCTCCCGACTCTAGAATTGCAGGCATTTCAGGAAAGATCTATGAAACGTGGATCTTTCCTGAATGTTAAATTTGCTGAGGCCAAAGGGGTCAACCATGTCAGCAATGGGCAGAGGCCAGAGGTGCACGAGGAGAGTGGGGAGCGATGGATCGGGGCATGGGAGGTCCGGCGCGGGCAGGCGGGACAGGTGCCCAATGCAGGAGGGCAGTGGCGGGGGACCGTGTGGGGAACAGGGTGTGGGAGGAAGCAGGCTGCTGTGCAGGCTGACCCCAGGAGAACCAGCTGGGAGGAGATGCGTGTCACTGTCCGGGAGGGCTGGGAGGTGGCCACGGCTCTGCTGCAGCCCTAGTGGAGGCCATCCTCAGGGGAGCCCCCGTTCTGAGCTCTCACTCCTGGGGAGGAAGGGCCAGCTGCCAGTGAGGGTTCTGGGTGGCAGCAGGAAAGCTCTGGGAACCTGGGACTCAGCCTCCCGGCCCTTGTCTTCAGAGTTGAATGTCTCTTTCAACCGTCGCTGCTGTGGTCCTGCTCCTCTGGCCCGTCCTGGATGCCAAAGAAGGGGGTCTCCTTGTGGGCCTGTGAGAAGGGCAAGACCCTTTCTAGAGGGCCTCTGTGGCCGCCATGTCTGCCAGGACACCCATGGTGGCCAATTCCATTTTCCCAGCCTGGCCAGCACCTGCACTCACAGCCGCCCATTCTCCTAGTAGACGGGAGCTGGGACGGGCCAGTCACTCCCTACACCCCATGAACGATTCTGTCCCCATCCCTGGTTGCTGTCAGGGCCTGTTCCCACCCAGTTCTCAGAGCAGCCCGATTGAAACTGCATTTGGAATATCCCCTCACTTCCTTGTTCCTCTTGGCACCCAGATCACCTCCGTCCCAGCCCTGAAACACTCACTGTGCCAGAGTCCTCCAGATCAGAGACCCACCCAGGCAGACTCAGAGTCTGAGGATGTCAGAGCAGAACGGCTAGCGACCGACTTGCCCAACTTCATTTCACAGATGAGGAAACTGAGTCGCGGAGTGGGGAGGAGCCAGCAAAGGCCGCACAGCAGTGAGACCGTGCAGGTTTGGCGATCTCTGTGACCTCCCCGAACCGAAGCAGCACCCATGATACAAATCCAAAGGTCAAGTTATCCAGCCTGCTGCCTCCAAGTGGTGGATGACAGCAGGGTCGCTGCCGCCCCTACCCTCTGCTGTGTTCGGGGACGACCCAGCCTCCTTGGCTGCCCATGGGCGAGTCCCGCGCTTCTTCCTCGCAGGCCCCCAGCTCTGCCAGCACACCCTCGGACTTTACAGAGGTCAGCGGGTAAATGGCATCACCTGCACGAGCCTCAATGTATCTGTCAGGGAAAGGGAAAGAACCTCCCATACACTCTTCTCACAGGGTGTTGCAAAGCCAAAATGAGATTCGGAGGCAGACGTGTAGGGCTGCAGGGCCCCACAGGGTCGTGGGGTGTCCCTTCTGCTGTGCTGAGGTACAGGATCCGAGAAGTAAAGTGACAGGACACCGAAGAACTCGTGAAGAGCATCTGGACTCGGGGCCATGCCAGCTGTGAGCAGAGATCAGCGAGAGCCCCAAATGCCCAGAAGCATCTGTATTTCTTAGGTACAAGCAGGGGGCAGGGTCGTGAGTGAAGTCATCATATTTAGGCTTAGTAATAGGGCATACATAATCGTGTGAGTTACAAGAGAGGGGGCCACCCCATTATGTCACCTGGGCAGAGAGTGGGCTGTGTGCAGCAGGGGGCCCTGCCATGCACAGTAGTAGAGGGTCATGTACAGAAAAGAGGTCCATCTCCATCAGGTCACCAAGGCAAGGAGGCGGGCTGTGTGCAGCAGGTGTCGTGTGCAACACTTCTTATCTGGGTGTGGGAGACTTCAAAGGGTTTCTAATAGAAGGATACTGTAAGCCAATGCAGTGGGAGCTGACGGACTTGTGCTCTTCTCTTAAGATATTTATGGGAGGATTCTTTGAGCTAGCACAAGGGTGAGAAAAGACTGACAGGGTGTATAACGCCATGACTGCTCACACCAGAGGGTTCTTCTCCCTCGGTTACTTCCAGGATCTCAGGTCTGAGGCCTACTTTCCACAGGAACTGGATGCAGGTGCTACAGCTCCTCTATCATATGCCCTTTCAGGCAGGGACGCCATGGCCTGGGTCTTTGGTCCTTGTCCTGGTCTGGCTGTTTTTCCACGTACTGCTTCTGCTCTGTGACTGCTCTGGGCATTCCTCCTACTACAAACTACTATATGATTATATGGATGGATTATGTAAATCAGCACTAAATGTGTCAGTACAGCTCCGACCACAACACCTGTATGATTATATAGAAAGATTATATAGAACTAAGTATGCTGGATATAACTACTAAGTATGATTATATAAGCTGGATATATGTAAGCAGTAAGTTATATTCAGGCACTAATTCTGTAAACTAATATACAATTATATATAAAGATTATTTAAAGGAAATAGCTGAGTAATAACACTATAAACTAAGATATTCTTCAGGCACTAATTGTGCCTGGTGACTGGACAGTTCTCCTTCCTCGGTGCCCATGGGGCTGGTACCCACACAGAAGCACTTGGGGAGGGGCCTGCGGGCCTCTGCTAAGGCGAGGGGAAAGGAAGCCGCATCACACACATCACTGGCTCTGCTCAGGCTGCCAGCTCTGGGGCCGCCTTGTCCCATGTGGGCTCTGGCGTTGCTGACCCCATTCCCTCACCTGGAGCTTCTTCCTCGGGCCCTCAGTGTACTCGTCTGACAGAGGGTCTGATGTGCCATCTTTAAGGAAGAGATGGTGGCCTGCTGGCTTGGAGTCAGACTGAGTGGTTCCAAATCCTGACTGCGCCAGTCTGCTGAGTGGCTTTGGGTACAATAGCTTCTCCTTTCTTAGAAAAAGTCCCAGACCCTTCAGATGGCCAGTAAGACCCTTGAAGTGCCCTTGTCTGGCCACCTGCCTTGGCCACTTGGGGAAACAGGTCCCAGCACAGACTCACAGGCTGAGACTCCATGGAGGGCAGGGCCGGCCCCAGAGCCTGTGCTGAAATCAGCTTCCTCAGGAGATTCTGATGCCCAGAGAGCTTGGAAACCCGAAGAACCCGACTCTGCCCAGCGGTCTAAGCTCGCCTCACTCATCCTGCTCCCTCTGCCCCAATCCCTCCGAACTTCTTTCAGATCCCTGGATGGGCAACGTGTCTCTCCACCTCAGGCCTTGGCACATGCCACCCTCTGCCCACAGCAGCCGTGCCAGCCTCTGCCTGGCTAACCTCATGCTCCTCCTCTGGCCCCTGGTCAGGCGTCCCTCTGCCAGCCTCTTGCCACCAGCTAAAGTCAGTGTCCCTGCTGTCTGTCCCTAGATTGTCTCTGCTCTCCCTTCACGATGCTTATCACAATTAAAATTATTTGCTTGCCTTTCCTTCTACTATCTGCTTCCAGACCAGGCTGATGGCAGCAGGGCCTTCCTCCCCACAGCCTTTATTTCTGCTTCTAGCTCCACCCTGGCACAGAAGGCACTTGAGAGACAAAAAATGAGCCTCTCAGTTTAATATTCTCATCTGTGAAACAGGATGTTAATATCTACTTTGTAAAGCGTCAGGCCAGGCGCGGTGGCTCACGCCCATAATCCCAGCCTGACCATAGAAATACAAAATTCACCGGGCACGGTGGCTCACGCCCATAATCCCAGCCTGACAACATGGTGAAACCCTATCTCTAATAGAAATACAAAATTCACCGGGCATGGTGGTGCATGCCTGTAATCCCAGCTACTTGGGAGGCTGAGGCAGGAGAATCGCTTGAACCCAGGAGGCAGAAGTTGCGGTGAGCCAAGATCGTGCCATTGGACTCCAGCCTGGGCAACAAGAGTGAAACTCTGTCTCAAAAATAAATAAATAAATACACAAATAAATACAATTTCAGTAAGTAGAGATAATATATATTTTTTAGCCACTGTAACTTTTTTAAAATTATTTTTTTAATTGACACATGATCTTTATTTATAGCATACAACATGGTGGATTTTCTCAAACTTTTAAAATTTTTGTCTGTTTATGATAGAAACGGGCCTCACTATGTTACCCAGGCTGGTTTTGAACTCCTGGCTTCAAGCAGTCCTCCCACCCTGAGCTCCCAAGTGTTGGGATTATAGGCATGAGCCACCATGGTGTTTTGATACATGTGTACATTGTAAAATAACTAAATCAAGCTACTGAACACAGGCATTACCTTTCAAATGTATGATTCATGTGTGTGTGTGTGTGGTGAACACTTAAAATCTACTCTGTCAGCGATTTTCAAGTGCATGATATAGTGACTGTAGTCACCATGAGGTACAATAGAGCTTTTGAACTTATTCTTCCAGTTTAACTGGAACTCTGTGTCCTCTGACCAACGTCTCCCCAGTCCCTCCAGCCTCCAGTGACCACCATTTTACTCTGTTTCTGCTGAGTTTGACATTTTAACATTCTGCATGTAAATGAGAACACGTGTTATTTATCACCTAACATAATGTCCGCCGGCGTTAAAGGCTGAATAGAATTCTACTGTAAATCTAGTCCATGTTTTCTTTGCCCACTGACTCACTGACGGACAGTTAGGCTGATTCCTATCTCGGCTCTCGTGACTGTTGCTGCAGTGGACATCCAAGTGCAGATATGTCTTCGACATACTCATTTTAGCTTGTTTATTTTTCTATTGCTGCTGAACAAATTAATGTTTTATTTTATTTTTTAGGGGCAGAATCTTGTCTGTCACCCAGGCAGAAATGCAGTGGTGTGATCACAGCTCACTGCAGCCTCGAACTCCTGGGCTCAAGTGATCCTCCTACTTCAGCCTCCCGAGTACCTGGGACCACAGGCATGCATCACCACATCTGGCTATTTCTTTTGTTTTCTTTTTCTTTTTCTTTTTCTTTTTTGAGCCAGAGTCTCACTCTTTTGCCCAGGCTGCAGTGCAGTGGCACGATCTTGGTTCACTGCAACCTCCGCCTCCCAGGTTCAAGCAATTCTCCCGCCTTAGCCTCCCAAGTGGCTGGGACTACAGGTGCCCACAACCATGCCTACTAATTTTTTGTATTTTAGGAGAGATGGGATTTCACCGTGTTACCCAGGCTGGTGGCGAACTCCTGAGCTCAAGTGATCCTCCTGACTTGTCCTCCCAAAGGGCTGGGATTACAGGCGTGAGCCGTGCACTCAGCCAACCACCGTTCCACATACTTTGGATATCCACCATGTAGTGGGGTTGCTGGATCCTATGTTTGTTCTATTTTTAATATTTTGAGGAACCTTCAAATTTCGCCATAACGGCTGTGCTGGTTCACATTCCCAGCTGTGTACAAGGGTTCTCTCTTTCCCACCTCCTTGCTTTTCATTCTGTGAAAAGCCATTCTAGCAGGAGTGAGAGGATATCTCATTGTGGTTTCTCTTTCTTTTTTCTTTTTTTTCCTGTAAAATCAAAAGCAATCATTGTGGTTTTAATTTGCATTTCCCTGATGGTTCCTGATCTGGAGCATTTTGTCATAGACTTGCTGGCCTTTGTATTTCTTCTTTCAAAAAAATCTGTTCAAGTCCTTTGGACATTTTTAAATTGACTCATTTGTCTTCTTGCTATGGAGAGTTGTTTGCACTCCTTATGTATTTTGGAAATTAATCTCTTATCAGAAGTGCACTTTGAGAATGCTTTCCCCCATTCTGCAGGTGGTCTCTTTGCTCTGTTCATTGTGTCCTTGGCTGTGCGGAAGCTTTTGAGTCGATGTCATCCCATTTGTCTATTTTCGCTTTTGTTGCCTGTGCTTTTGGGATCTTGTCCAAAAAATTAATTGCCCAGACCAATGTCACAGAGTTTTCTGCCATGTTTTCTTCTAGTAGTTTTACAGTTTCAGGTCTTAGTTCATCTTTAAGGCATTTCTAGCTTACTTTTGTAGGCGGCGGGAGATGAGGGCCTAGTTTATTCTTCTGCATGTGGTGTCTTTTTCCAGACTATTAACCACGGAGACTGCCCTTTCCTCTTTGTGTGTTTGACTTCTTTGTCAAAAATCAATTGACCATAAGTGTGTGTATTTATTTCTGGATTTTCTATTCTGTTCCATTGGTCGATGTGTCTGTTTTGATAACAGTACCATGCTGTTTTGATTATATAGTTTGTAGTATATTTTGAAAAAGAGAGAGAGGTAATATATTGAGATGCCAAACACAAGAGATGCTCAATGAATGGTAACTTTAATAATAACAACAAAAGGACATGACGTGAAAGTCCCTGACACAGAGTTCGAGTTAGCAGCAAGTCCATTCTCTCAGGTGATCGTTCCAGTTCCCGCCCTGAGGCATTTTGGAAGCCTGGACGGGGGCCAGTGGGGTCAGAGGTGTACACATTCCCAGGCTGCCTGCTGGAGCCACATGTCCTGACTGGGAGCTGGCCCAGAGGAGCAGCAGGGCGGGTGGCAGGCAGTGGCCGTGCAGTGAGCCTGGCTTCTCTCTGCTCATGGCCAGAGTCAGCATCGGTCCAGCCGGCCCTAGGCCAGTTCTCATGAGCACCACAGCTTAGTGGCAACCGAGATGACCTGGGCCAACTTGCCTCATCCCACCCATCGGGGGGCTCCCCAAGGCAGGGGGCTGGGCCTTTTGATTCTTTGGGTGTGTCTCCTGCACCCAGCACATGGCTGAGAACACCACAAGTGCTTACTCAGTGATCTTCAAATGAAACTATGGTTAATGAATAAGCAAAATGGCCTGGCTTGGTGCCTCAGTCCTAGGGTGGGGTTCATATTTTAACGGACCCGGGGACCTGGATGTGGGGAGGGTGTCCTCAGAAGAGGCAGTGGCTCAAAACTTAGTGGTAGCGGGCGTTACGGAGCTGGGGGTGGGGATGGGGAGGCAGGCCTGGACTTGGGGGTGACACGGTGGCTGACTTCCAACGTCTGAGCTGCTGCCCCAGAGAGGGGGTGCGGGGGGCTGGCTGGGCACGATGAGGAGCCAAACCTTGTTAAATACAAGGACAAAATGCCTAACAGTTTGTACTGTTAAGAAACATCATAAAGTTTGGGGGTGCTCAAGTTCTCCATCACTAGAGGCTCAGCCAGGGCTGGGCAGTGCTTGGCGGGGGCTACTGTAGAGTCATAATTCACAACTTTTTTTTTAACTACAACTCGTATAAAAACACATTTCAGGCTGGGGCACGGCAGCTTATGTCTGTAATCCCAGCACCTTGGGTAGCCAAGGCGGGTGGATTGCTTGAGGTTAGGAGCTGAAGACCAGCCTGGGTAATATAGTAAGACTCTGTCTCTACACACAAAAAATTTCAATTAGCCAGGCGTGGTGGTGCATACCCGCGGTCCTAGCCACTCAGGAGGCTGAGGTGGGAGAATCACTTGAACCCAGTGGTTGAGGCTGGAGTGAGCCGTGATCGCACCATTGCCCTCCAGCCTGGGCAGCAAAGCAAGACACTGTCTGAAAAAAGGAAGAAGATTCACACTGCAGTTCTCTACACGTGCAGACACACAGCTTTTACAGTACCTGGTCCCTGGGCAAGCCCAGGGAAGGCTTCACGCCAGTTGGCCAGGGTTCCTCCTGGCCTGGGGTTCTCCGAAGTCCCCTTCCTCCCGATATTCCTCTTGTCCCTTCACCGGCACTGGTGTCTTCTCAAGCAAGTCAGACTCCTGTTGATACTAACCTGAGAAAAATTCAAATAGGAAGATAGAGCTTCACTTTAAAAACTCAGAAAACTTTGTATTATAAAGTAATACTTAGCGTTGAATGGCGTACTGCATAAGCCATTTGATAAACATGAACTTCACAATGTTTTATTACCTTTTCCCCAACTGCTATAGACAGTTGATCGTTGAACAATGTGGGTTTGAACGGGGCAGGTCACTGTAAGTGACACGGATTTTCTTCCACCTCTGCCATTCCAGAGCCAGCAGGACCAGCTCCTCCTCCTTCTCCTCCTCCTCAGCCAGCTCAGTGTGAGTTGATGAGAATGAAGACTTTTCTGATGATCCACTTCCACGTAATGAATAGGAAATATATTCTCTCTCTCTTAGGATTTTCCTAACAACAGTGCCTCTTCTCTAGCTTACTTGATTGTAATAATACAGGATATAATACATAGACCAAATACGTGTTAATTAACTGTTTATGTCACCAGCAAGGTTTCTGGTCAACAGTAGGCTGTTAGTAGTTAAGGTTTTGGGGAGTCAAACGATATATACGGATTTTCAGTTGCATGGTGGGGGGTTGGCGCCTTTAACCCCTGTATTGTCCAAGGGTCAAGTGTATTCTTCCACAAGATCAGTTTATTTACTATTTATTATTAATTTGGGACAGTGTCCTGCTCTGTTGCCCAGGCTGGAGTGCAGTGGTGCGATTTCCACTCACTGCAACCTCTGCCTCTGGGGCCCCAGAGATCCTTCCACTTCAGCCTCCTGAGTAGCTGGGATTATAGGTTTGCACCACCAAGTCCAGCTGATTTTTGTGTTTTTAGTAGAGACAGTGTTTCACTGTGTTGTCTAGGCTGGTCTCGAACTCCCGGGCTCAAGTCATTCACCTGTTTTGGCCTCCAAAAGCTGGGATTACAGACGTGAGCTGCCGTTCCTGGCCACCCACAAGATCATTTTGAATGAATATCATATATTCCATTGCACAGATGCGTCAACATAATCACACCCCAGTAGTTAGCCACCAGGTCGTTTCCGATTGTTGCCACTGAATACATTTTTATACTTGGCTGGGTATTTCCTTTGAGTGAATTCTTAGAAAGTAAATTTTAAGGAGTAGATGTAAAATCTTAAGACTTTCACCATGTCGAGGCTGGGGCAGTGGTTCACCCCTATAATCCCAGCATTTTGGGGGGCCAACATGAGCAGATCACTTGAGGTCAGGAGATTCAGACCAGCCCCGCCAAAATGGTGAAACCCCATCTCTATGAAAAGTACAAAAATTAGCCAGGTGTGATGGCTCGTGTGTGCAGTCTGAGCTACTCGGGAGGCTGAGGCAGGAGAATCGCTTGAACCTGGGAGGCGGAGGTTGCAGTGAGCCGAGATCACGCCATTGCACTCCAGGCTGGGCAACAGAGTGAGACTCCATCTAAAAAAAAAAAAGACCTTCACTATGTGTTAGCAAATTACTTCCCAGAAATGTACCAGTTTATAATCCCAAGAGCAACTGTGAATGTTCATTTCCCCACATGCTCGTTAATTCTAGGTATTGTCATTTACTTCAGACCTTCACAAATTTGATCTTTAAAAATGGCTGCTTATTTTAATACACGTTTCTTTAAATACTAGTGAGATGGAAAACTTCTTTGTATTTATGTCCTTTGCCCCTACTTCTATTTTATCTTAACGTGTTGACATTACTGTCTTGTAAATGCTCATTATATATTAAAAGCCATGATGCTTTAAAAATATGTTGCAAATATGTCTTCTTGGTTATTTAAAATTGCCATTCATGTTAACTTATGCTATTTTGAACATACAAAGTTAACTGCCTTTTGAAATCTTGCCAAATGCATTCAGAAGTCAAAGATGTTTGGATTTTGGGTGTTATTTTCCCTCGTCACTGTCCTCTCTGCCTCCTCCTTTCCTACTATGCACACTTCAGGAGAGTTCTTTTTTAAATTTTTATTTATTTGTTTGTTTGTTCATTTTG
Organism: Callithrix jacchus; assembly: GCF_049354715.1. Classification (NCBI taxonomy): domain Eukaryota; kingdom Metazoa; phylum Chordata; class Mammalia; order Primates; family Cebidae; genus Callithrix; species Callithrix jacchus. Next base: position 81,062,802 of record NC_133518.1, read on the forward strand.
AGACAGGGTCTCGTTCTGTCACCCAGGCTGGCGTGCAGTGGCACAATCTCAGCTCTCTGCAACCTCTGCCTCGAGGGTTCAAGTGACTCTCCTGCCTCAGCATCCTGAGTAGCCAGGATTACAGGCACGCACGGCCACGCCTGGCAAACTTTTGTATTTTTAGTAGAGACAGGGTTTCACTTTATTGGCCAGGTTGGTCATGAACTCCTGACTTCAACTGATCTGCCCACCTCTGCCTCCCAAAGTGCCGGGATGACAAGCATCAGCCACCGCGACCCGCCTCTTTTTTGTTTTTATTTCTTTGAAACTGGGTCACCTAGGCCAGAGTGCAGCCTCGAATTCCTGGGCTCAAGCGACCCTCTTCCCTCAGCCTCCTGAGTACCTGGGGCCACAGATGTGCCACCACACCTAACTAGTTTTAAAAAGTTTTTTTTTGTAAAGACAGTGTCTTGGTATGTTAACCACCTGTGGCCCCTCTCCAGGTCAGAGTAAGGGTTACATAGTTAAACAGAATGGTGATGGACGAAAAGCCAAGCCTGGACACAGGACATTCCTATCCTAAAAATTAGAAACCTCACCGACTTCCATGCTCTGCCCCTCCCCTCCCTCTGCCACAAAGGCTGGCACCAACTCTGCCTGGTACCGGACAGAGGGGCGCTGGTGGGCATGGGAGGACTCTCACACGCCTCCTGGTGTCCCCGCCCCCACCCTGGCCATGGAGGAGCGTCTCAGGAAGCCTACAGAGTGGAAAGACACTTTGAAGCTCCCAGCCGGTCTCTCCACTTCCCCTTCTCAGCTGCAGTCTCTCACAACAAACCTCCAAATCCTAGCTGCCTTCAGGCCTGGACCTCCCTAGCAGCACACACTCTTTCAGTCTGTGAAGTTGCTTTTCCCCTTGGGGAGTGGTACGAGCAAGAGCCTGTGAGAAAGACGGGGCCGCCCTCTAGTTCAAGCTGTGCCCTTGTCAGCGGCAGGTCCTGCACAGGAGACTACCTTAGAACTCCCCAGCACACATGGGTGGTTATCTGCATGCAAAGAATTAACTCCCAGGCCGGGTGCAGTGGCTCACGCCTGTAACCCCAGCACTTGGGGAGGCCGAGGCAGACAGATCAACCTGAGGCCAGGAGTTGGAGACCAGCCTGACTAAAATGGTGAAACCCCATCTCTACTAAAAAATACAAAAATTAGTGGGGTGTAGTGGCAGATGCCTGTAGTCCCAGCTACTCAGGAGGCTGAGGCCGAGAATCGCTTGAACCAGGGAGGCAGAGGTTGCAATGAGCTGAGATTGTGCCATGCACTTCAGCCTAGGGAACAGAGCTAGACTCTGTTTCAAAAAAAATAGAAATTTAAAAATACAGAAATTAGCTGGGGGTAGTGGTGGGTGCCTATAATGTCAGCTACTTGGGAGGCTGAGGCAGGAGAATCACTTGAACCTGGGAGGTGGAGGTTTCCGTGAACGGAGATCACGCCACTGCCCTCAAGCCTGGGCAACAGAGCAGGATTCCACCTCAAAGAAAAAAAAAAAGAATTGGCTTCCATATATGAAACAGAACACTGTTAGGCAGCTGTCAGTGAACAAAAGCAAAAACAGGGTTTTTTAAAGAGGGGAGAGAGAAAGAGTAGTCCAGGAAGGGTAATTTCGCTTTTTACGTTTTCTTCAGCCGGCAGGTGGGCGGCTGGGCAAGGGGCCCATGAGGCAGCGTGCCCTGAGCAGGCTGGCGGGGGCCATGGGAGGCAGCGCTTTCCTTCTGGATCCTCTGGGAAGCCTGGAGAGCTCAGCCACGCCGTCTCTCAGAGTCCCTTTCCTCGGCCACAGCCCCTCACTGGGGCGGGTCCTCAGCATCCCTCCTGGGAATGGCTGCCAGTAACTCCCCCGGGGATGATTACTGTGAACAGTACACGTGGCAACACTGCTACACCCCAGAACACTGAAGGCACTTCTGCTATGACTCTTGTTTCAGAAACACTCATTTGTTCCAGTGTGATTGACAGAGTGGGGTACAATTTGAGCAAAGTGTGAATTTTGCAATTATTTATGAGCAGTTTCATTTTAGGTGAAAGAAGAAATCCGTACCCAGCTGAATCAAGCCCCACGGGAATACAAAAAACCCTGCACATGTACGGGCCTCAGGAACCCAGTTCAGGCTGGGCGAACATCGCCTGAGCTTTGTTTAGGGGCCAGGCACTGTGCTGGCCATGGAGGCCTGGGCCACGGGGTGGCTACACCTGGGGTAAAGAGGAAAAGCCAGCAGCCTGCGCCCGCTGGGCTGGGTGTGCTGTGGCTCGGATGTTGGGAGACAAGTTTTCATTGGTTTCCCTCATTTCTGCAAGTCTCAGGAGCAGATGCGCTGCCGGCCTTTTGATCTGGACTCTCTGGTCAAGGATGTTTATCTAGTGAAAGGCTTGGCGGACGGCGTCAGTGTCCCCCTCTGGGGCAGAAGGAGATCTGCTTGCTGTTCTATGGAATGAAGACAGCATGTACCACCGGGAGAAAGAAAGGCTGGGCAGGCCCCGCTGAGAGACCTCGGCGAGGCAAACCCACCACGTCATTCAGTCCACGTAGCTGCCTCTGCGTGGCCCCGTGGGGTTTGAGGAGCGAAGGGCACTGATGTGAAGAGGAAGTTCATTCGCACCGAACAGCGCGTGCTGTGAGTCCTGGAGCCCTCGGCTCTGACCCGGGGTCTCTTGTCTTCTGCCAGTGTCCACTCAACCATGGCAGGCTCGCTTGACAGCCTGCAGGTGGGGGAAAGCTCAGGCCTTCCCAGATCTTGATAACAGGAGGTGGACGTGAAGCGATGGTGTTCAGGCTGACCCAGGAGGGAGCTGCGGGGGAGAAGAGGCTGGGCCCCAGGCACCCATGGGTCTGTGCGAGAGAAACCCAGGGCAGGAAGGCGGGTAAGGAAGTCAAGGTTTGCCTGGCTTAGAAACAGCCCTGACAACTCCCCCAGCAAGAGTCTCCTCTTCCCCGAAGAAGGAAACCTCGGGGAGGAATCCCTGGAGCAATGTGAGGAAGGGCCTCCTCCGGGCAAGCAGGTGCCTCCAGGGCTTCCTGAGGGGCAGGTAGGCGACAGCGAGGCTGGCAAGGCAGGGCCAGGGGAAGCTGGAAGTGTCTGGCCAAGGGCCAAGGCTGCTGCTGCAGAAGCCCCCTCTCCTGAGACGAGGACTTGCCCTTCTGGTTCCCACTCACCTCCTTCATTCCCCATGAGCTCAAGGTTCCCCATTTCAAGTAGAAAACAGCTGTCCCCAGAAAACCGCCAAACACGAGAGCCTCTGCACAGCTCCTCCACAGCCCCCACCCAGCACACAAGATGGGGGCCCTGAGCTCTTCTCAGAAACGTTCCTCCTTCCCGAGGCCGCCTCAGCAGCACCTGAACTGCAGCCACGTTCCCAAAGGACTGCAGCCACGTTCCCAAAGGACTGCAGCCACATGCACAAAGGACTGCAGCCACGTTCCCAAAGAACTCCAGCCACGTTCCCAAAGGACTGCAGCCACGTTCCCAAAGGACTGCAGCCACGTTCCCAAAGGACTGCAGCCACGTACACAAAGGACTGCAGCCACGTTCCCAAAGGACTGCAGCCACGTTCCCAAAGGACTGCAGCCACATGCACAAAGGACTCCAGCCACGTTCCCAAAGGACTCCAGCCACGTTCCCAAAGGACTGCAGCCACGTTCCCAAAGAACTCCAGCCACGTTCCCAAAGGACTGCAGCCACGTTCCCAAAGGACTGCAGCCACGTTCCCAAAGGACTGCAGCCACGTACACAAAGGACTGCAGCCACGTTCCCAAAGGACTGCAGCCACGTTCCCAAAGGACTGCAGCCACATGCACAAAGGACTCCAGCCACGTTCCCAAAGGACTCCAGCCACGTTCCCAAAGGACTGCAGCCACGTTCCCAAAGAACTCCAGCCACGTTCCCAAAGGACTGCAGCCACGTTCCCAAAGGACTGCAGCCACATGCACAAAGGACTGCAGCCACATTCCCAAAGGACTGCAGCCACGTACACAAAGGACTGCAGCCACGTTCCCAAAGGACTGCAGCCACGTTCCCAAAGAATTCCAGCCACGTTCCCAAAGGACTGCAGCCAGGTACACAAAGGACTGCAGCCACATACACAAAGGACTGCAGCCACGTTCCCAAAGGACTGCAGCCACGTACACAAAGGACTGCAGCCACGTACACAAAGGACTGCAGCCACATACACAAAGGACTGCAGCCACGTTCCCAAAGGACTGCAGCCACATACACAAAGGACTGCAGCCACGTACACAAAGGACTGCAGCCACGTTCCCAAAGGACTGCAGCCAGGTACACAAAGGACTGCAGCCACATACACAAAGGACTGCAGCCACATACACAAAGGACTGCAGCCACGTTCCCAAAGGACTGCAGCCACATACACAAAGGACTGCAGCCACGTTCCCAAAGGACTGCAGCCACATACACAAAGGACTGCAGCCACGTACACAAAGGACTGCAGCCACGTTCCCAAAGGACTGCAGCCAGGTACACAAAGGACTGCAGCCACATACACAAAGGACTGCAGCCACGTTCCCAAAGGACTGCAGCCACGTACACAAAGGACTCCAGCCACGTTCCCAAAGGACTCCAGCCACATTCCCAAAGGACTGCAGCCACGTTCCCAAAGAACTCCAGCCACGTTCCCAAAGAACTCCAGCCACGTTCCCAAAGGACTGCAGCCACATGCACAAAGGACTGCAGCCACATTCCCAAAGGACTGCAGCCACGTACACAAAGGACTGCAGCCACGTTCCCAAAGGACTGCAGCCACGTTCCCAAAGAATTCCAGCCACGTTCCCAAAGGACTGCAGCCAGGTACACAAAGGACTGCAGCCACATACACAAAGGACTGCAGCCACGTTCCCAAAGGACTGCAGCCACGTACACAAAGGACTGCAGCCACGTTCCCAAAGGACTGCAGCCACGTACACAAAGGACTCCAGCCACGTTCCCAAAGGACTCCAGCCACATTCCCAAAGGACTGCAGCCACGTTCCCAAAGGACTCCAGCCACGTACACAAAGGACCGCAGCCACGTTCCCAAAGGACTGCAGCCACATTCCCAAAGGACTGCAGCCATGTACACAAAGGACTCCAGCCACGTTCCCAAAGGACTGCAGCCACGTACACAAAGAACTCCAGCCACGTTCCCAAAGGACTGAAGCCACGTTCCCAAAGGACTGCAGCCACGTACACAAAGGACTGCAGCCACGTTCCCAAAGGACTCCAGCCACGTTCCCAAAGGACTGCAGCCACGTACACAAAGAACTCCAGACACGTTCCCAAAGGACTCCAGCCACGTTCCCAAAGGACTGCAGCCACGTACACAAAGAACTCCAGCCACGTTCCCAAAGGACTGCAGCCACGTTCCCAAAGGACTGCAGCCACATACACAAAGGACTCCAGCCACGTTCCCAAAGGACTGCAGCCACATACACAAAGGACTCCAGCCACGTTCCCAAAGGACTGCAGCCACATACACAAAGGACTCCAGCCACGTTCCCAAAGGACTCCAGCCACGTTCCCAAAGGACTCCAGCCACGTACACAAAGGACTGCAGCCACGTTCCCAAAGGACTCCAGCCACGTTCCCAAAGGACTGCAGCCACGTACACAAAGGACTCCAGCCACGTACACAAAGGACTGCAGCCACGTTCCCAAAGGACTGAAGCCACCTTCCCAAAGGACTGCAGCCACGTTCCCAAAGGACTCCAGCCAGGTTCCCAAAGAACTCCAGCCACATTCCCAAAGGACTCCAGCCACATTCCCAAAGGACTGCAGCCACGTTCCCAAAGGACTGCAGCCACATACACAAAGGACTCCAGCCACGTACACAAAGGGCTCCAGCCACGTTCCCAAAGGACTCCAGCCACCTTCCCAAAGGACTCCAGCCAGGTTCCCAAAGAACTCCAGCCACGTTCCCAAAGGACTGCAGCCACGTACACAAAAGACTCCAGCCACATTCCCAAAGAATTCCAGCCACGTTCCCAAAGGACTGCAGCCACCTTCCCAAAGGACTCCAGCCAGGTACACAAAGGACTCTAGCCACGTTCCCAAAGGACTCCAGCCACCTTCCCAAAGGACTCTAGCCACGTTCCCAAAGGACTGCAGCCACATACACAAAGGACTCCAGCCACCTTCCCAAAGGACTCCAGCCACGTTCCCAAAGGACTCCAGCCACGTTCCCAAAGGACTCCAGCCACGTTCCCAAAGGACTGCAGCCACATACACAAAGGACTCCAGCCACCTTCCCAAAGGACTCCAGCCACGTTCCCAAAGGACTCCAGCCACGTTCCCAAAGGACTCCAGCCACGTTCCCAAAGGACTGCAGCCACCTTCCCAAAGGACTCCAGCCATGTACACAAAAGACTCCAGCCACGTTCACAAAGGACTCCAGCCACATTCCCAAAGGACCCAACCATGTTCCCAAAGGACTCCAGCCACCTTTCCAAAGGACTCCAGCCACGTTCCCAAAGGACTCCAGCCACCTTTCCAAAGGACTCCAGCCACCTTTCCAAAGGACTCCAGCCACGTTCCCAAAGGACTCCAGCCACCTTCCCAAAGGACTCTAGCCACGTTCCCAAAGGACTCCAGCCAGGTACACAAAGGACTCCAGCCACGTTCCCAAAGGACTCCAGCCACCTTCCCAAAGGACTCTAGCCACGTTCCCAAAGGACTCCAGCCAGGTACACAAAGGACTCCAGCCACGTTCCCAAAGGACTCCAGCCACCTTCCCAAAGGACTCTAGCCACGTTCCCAAAGGACTGCAGCCACATACACAAAGGACTCCAGCCATGTACACAAAAGACTCCAGCCACGTTCGCAAAGGACTCCAGCCACATTCCCAAAGGACCCAACCATGTTCCCAAAGGACTCCAGCCACCTTTCCAAAGGACTCCAGCCACGTTCCCAAAGGACTCCAGCCACCTTTCCAAAGGACTCCAGCCACCTTTCCAAAGGACTCTAGCCATATTCCCAAAGGACTCCAGCCATGTACACAAAGGACTCCAGCCACGTTCCCAAAGGACTGCAGCCACGTTTCCTGGAATTCTGGTGAGTCAGCACCAACACGTGTCACCGTGCTCACAGCGCTATGCAGGTGGCTCATGGAACACGCGCCCTGCCAAAGGGGCCCTGGTTTCGAAGCTTCATTTATTCTTGTTACTGTGCCCTCCATGCCCTGGCCTGGGCTGAGTTCATGGCTGTAGGCTCTTGTCTGCCTCATGGAGGCAGGTGTGGCCCGTGCCATCTGGGCCCTGCGTTTCTGCTTTCTCTACTTTTCTATGGCCCTCCTGGGCTGGGGAGAGGATGGTTTCAGCATGGGCCTGATGAAGCACAGCTGGGGGCTCCTGGGACTGCCCTCTGCCCAGGACAACTATCTTCCCGTTCCCTGGGGGCTCTGCGCTCTCCGTGGTTCCTGAGTTCAGGGTCTGGTCCGCACGCCTGGACCCCGCTGTCCATTTGCTCAGCACTCCCCTCCTGCCCTCCCCACCTCCTCCTTGCCTTCCTCTCCCTCTGTAGGCGTCTGTTGAAAGACCGTACCTCAGGTCCTGAGAAGGATAAAGTCAGTCATTGTGTTTTAAATGCGCTGATCATTTATGTAGAAACACAGACTCACATACAGATAAAAACACGTGAGTTTTAAGTTTTGCCTCCTGCTTCTGCAGAGGGCTGGTGGGGAAAGAAGGAGAGGCTTGAATCGAAGAGCGAGAATTTGGGTTTCCTGTTTCTAATACTTTAGGCAAAGTGCGGTGATCTTTACTGTGACAGCAGAGGGGGTGCGGTGTCTTTCCCACACCAGGTTCCTCTGAAAGCTGGGTTTATAGGCTGAGTGTCAACACCCTGTTTCTTTGGAGAGCCGCACTCAGGCGCCTCTGCTGGTAGGGCCCGCCTCCTGGCAGAGGGGCCAGAATAACTGAGGGTAGGTGGCCTAATTGTCGTCACGTGACCGGGGTTTGGAGGTTAGTGGCCCATACGTGTTAAAGGGCATCAGACATTCAGACTCCCCAGGCAATGATGGCTTATGAATGTTTTCAAAGCATTCTTTTTGAAAGCGAATCTCAGCTTTCAAAAAGCTGTGATTCACACCTGTAATCCCAGCTGTAATCACACTGTAATCGCAGTGGCTCACACCTGTAATCCCAGCACTTTGAGAGGCCAAGGTGGGTGGATCACTTGAGGTCAGGAGTTTGAGACCAGCCTGGCCAACATGGTGAAACCTCATCTCTACTAAAAATGCAAAAATGAGCTGTGTGTGGAGGCACTTGCCTGTAACTTCAGGTACTCGGGAGGCTGAGGCAGGAGAATTGCTTGAACTCAGGAGGCAGAGAGATTGTGCCGCTGCACTCCAGCCTGGGCAACAGAGCAAGACTCTGTGCCAAAAAAATTAAAAATAAATAAATAAATAAACCAGCCTGGGCAACAAAGTGAGATCCTATCTCTATAAGAAATAAAATACTTTTTTTTTTTTAAAAAGTGAATCTTACATTTAGATAAGGCTAATATAGTAACTGTGCTGTATGTAATAAATGCTGATATAACTTCACAATATATTGATCACTAGGTAATGTGTATCATTATTATCACGTGGATATTGGAGCCTACATTGAACTCTTCTCACACAGTCAGCTTGCATGCGGGTCTGCAGGCGTTGACAACCTGGAGAGCTGGTCTAGCTGGGAATACGTGGAAAGCCCTATAACCCAGGACCCCTGCTTCTTTGCCCTGGTGTGTTACGCCCGGCAGTGGGCTGATTCAACCTCATTATTCTTCTGAAAACCGCATTCTCTCAAACACGCTTGTCTCCTCATCTGGTAACCACAGGGCTTGAAGAACTTACCCCCTTGCAGAACTGCTGCATGAAACAACTCATCTGCATGTGAGAAACACCAACTCACCTGACCCAGCCAGTTTGCGAGGACCCTTGAGGGGACAGCAGCCTCCTAAGCCCTGTGGCCAGGCCCAACCCCCTCACCACGTCTCCCTTCCAGAATCAGTGATCTGCCCTTCCATCCAGAACCCCAGACTCTCCTTCCAAATAGTTTCTTTCTCTTCCCATGCCCGCGTTCCCGGGCGGAGGGTGGGGAGGGAAGAACTAACATTTGCTGAGAACCCACGATGCACTAAGCTGATAGGAATGACATCCCCTCTCCCGGCTGTGCAGATGTGGAGACTGAGGCTCAGCTAGGAAGGGCTTCCCCACAGTGACTCCAAAGCTCCTGCTCTTTCCCCAGCACCCACCCTGGCTCCTACAGCGCAGCTGCAGCCCCTCTCACACCGTGCTCCTCCAGCAGGAAACCAGGGGAACAAGGCGAGAGGCTGCCCAAAGGCTCGCCTCCTAGGCCTCACCAGATTCTGGCAGCTTATGCTGTCCCTGGCTTCTTGGATGCAAAGCCGCCTCCGGACCTCGGAGGCTGAGCTTTCATTTCAGTGACAATGTCCATGAAATGGAGCCTTATTCATCATCCTCCTCCTGCCCCCTCCTCCAGCTCCAGGAAGTGTGAGTGAGAAGTGGGGGCGGAGGACTGAGAACATTCCAGGTGCACCTGCGGAAGCAGGTTCAAGGGGGTGGGGCCTGGGAAGAGGTCCCTTTTTCACTAAAGGGAGAGTCTGGCATGGTGCGGGCTGAAGAAGAAGTGTCCAGGTCTAGTTCCTCCCCACCTGGAGGGCACACGGGGGTCACGGGCGGGTGAGGAGCGGGTGGACACACCTGTCTGTGGAATGCTTGAGGTCGAGGTGGGGTACAGTTATTTTTAGATATACTGTCCTCTCTCCCTCCCCTCTCCCACCCTTACCCTCTTCTCTGTTTACAGAAGGAAACTAGGGAGTGTGACGCCTTCCAGTCAGTAGCAAGTTCACCTTCAAGAGTGCAGGACTGAGATCATGGAGGCAGGTGTGGCCAGCACCGCCTGGGACCTGATCTTCTGCCCTCTAGGCAGGGGAGCAGTGGTCTTAACATGGGCCTGATGAGGCACAGCTGGGGGCTCCTGAGGCTGCCATCTGCCCGGCTTCATGACCTAGGGAGTTAGATTGGGGGATAGTCAAGCTGGTCCCTTGGTCACACAGCCTGGCTCCTGACTCAGTGGTGACGAGAGCAGAGATTTGGGGCATTTCCAGGCCAGCCCAGGGTGACATGGGTACACCTGCTGGTTTTCTCAAATGGGTCATCATTCGGCAAGAAGCATCTATTGTAATGACCCATACACCTACCCTTCCCCAAATTTTCTTCAAGGAGGTTGTGCTGGGGTGAATAATTGTCCCCCAAGATTCATGTCCCTCAGACATGATGAGGTTATTAGTTCAGTTAAACTGAGGCAGAGCCTAATCCGGTGACTGGCATCCTTATAAGAGAAGACGGAGACACTCGCACAGGGGAGATGGCCACAAAACATGATGGAGGCAGAGGGGAGACGGCCACGTGACGTGATGGAGGCAGAGGGGAGATGGCCACAAGACGTGATAAAGGCAGAGGGGAGACAGCCACGTGACATGATGGAGGCACAGGGGAGATGGCCACGAGACGTGATGGAGGCAGAGGGGAGACGGCCACATAACATGATGGAGGCGGAGGGGAGATGGCCACGTGACGTGATGGAGGCAGAGGGGAGACGGCCATGTGACATGGTGGAGGCATGGGGAGATGGCCACTTGGCATGATGGAGGCAGAGGGGAGATGGCTACACAATATGATGGAGGCAGAGGGGAGATGGTCTGTTTTCCCACCCACCTGCAGGATCCTTAATCCACCCCTCATTTTTAGGCCACCTGAGTAATTATTCTGTTCTGTTGTGGGCTTTGCCTCCACCATTAGACCATCAACATTAAAAGAGTTAATTGACCACAAGTGTCCAAAAAAGTGCCCAACATCCTGGACAGAGCGAGCTCACGTTCATGGACTTCCGACTGTAGGATAAGGAGGGTCAGAGCCGCCGATCAGAACACAGCTGCCCTGCTTCCACGTCCAGGAAATGAGCATAAACACAGAGGGCACTTTGGGTACAAAGCCTCTCATCTGGGCGTTACCTGTAGCAGGAGTGACCGAGAATAACCATGTCCGAGTTAGTTCAGATACGATGGCAGTCAATGCAATATCACGTGGCCTTTAGAAAAGTGCGAATGAGGCCGGGCGCAGGGCTCACACCTGTAATCCCAGCACTTTGAGGGGCCAAGGCGGGCAGATCACAAGGTCAGGAGTTCGAGACCAGCCTGACCAACATGCTCAAACCCCATCTCTACTAAAAATACAAAAAATTTAGCCAGGTGTGGTGGTGGGTGCCTGTAATCCCACCTACTCGGGAGGCTGAGGCAGGAGAATCACTTGAACCCAGGAGGTGGAGGTTGCAGTGAGCTGAGATCGCGCCACTGCACTCCAGCCTGGGTGACAGAACAGACTCCGTCTCAAAAAAAAAAAAAAAAGAAAAAGAAAGCAGAGCAGCAAGGCAGAGAGGATGTCGTGCGTGCTCAGCCCAGGTGATTGCCCTTCTTTTGCTTTGGGGCCAGGCAGAACAGAGCTGAAATGCCAGCTTTGTGGCTTATTGTGTGGCCCAGAAAACTGTGACCAGGGAGTTAGCATTCTCCAGTTTCCCTAGATCACCCGACCTGCCCGTGACTCAGTGACCACGGGCACACGTGTTCATCTCCTGGAACCTCAGCGTGCTCACAGGTGAGGTGGGCAGTGCTTTGGACTTCACGGGGTCTGGCACATGCACAGGGCCTGGCACTCCAGTGACCAACTTCTTGCTGGGTCACCGACTAGAGAACCCACAGCCTTTTCAGCCCAGACTTAGTAGGTAAATCAGACTTCATAAGCATCCAGCTTCCTGCCCTCTCTCAGCCTAGTTGTTCTAAGTCTGACCAGAGTTAGCTTTATTCACAGCACGAGGCATAAATGATATGGAGGTAACCAATTTTAGGGGACCCAAAAAGCTAGGGACTCCTACTTGGGTAGCTTAGAAAGGGAACCTCTCTTGGAGATCCTGACTTTGCTGCCCCAAATCCAGTGGTCTATTCAAGCCCAGTCCTGGAAGAGCTCATGATCTTATCCTTGCTCCAGTTCACTCACACCCCACATCCACACCAAGCTCTTTCTGCCTCCCATGGAATATAACTTACACCTCATTTCAGATTCATGCCCCCGGCAAAGCCAGCAGTATGTGGGCCTGGGAGGTTTTTCAGCCACATGGAACTAGAGAAGCCATTCATTTTGTCCCCCCATTCACCCCACTCTGTCCCCATCAGATGCCTTGGGAAGGGAGAAGGAAGGACAAATGGGTGTCCTGTGAGCCAACCCAGAGGAAGGAGGAATCATTTATCACAGAGACCGAGACGCATCCTCACTCTGGAAAATGGGCAAGGTGAGGGGAGCTGGAAAGCAGAAGGGAAACGGGCGTGGGCAGGGAAGAGGTGAACAGGAGTGCACACGCCCAGATCTCCAGGACCATGACATGCTCCTAATCGGGATCCTGAAAACTCAGAGGGGATGCAGGAAAGACCTGGGCCTGGAAATTCACTTCCCGACGCCTCCTCTTCCCTGGCTTGCCTCGTTGGTGTCTCCCTTCAGGGACGATGCCGGGGGGGGGGGGGGGGGGGGGCGGCGGGACGGGGGCGGAGGGAGGAACCACATTCCTCCACAGGTGTCCTAGCACTCCCAAAGCACCTCAGCACCTGTAGACTCATTCCCTCCCTACAACCTTTCAGGTAGGCACTATTGTCCCCATTTCACAGATGAACGAGGAAAACTCAGCTCGAAGAGGCTGTGACTTTGTGACTTGACTCAGTGGCAGAGCTGGGATCGAGCCCAGGTTTTGTAACGCCCTCTTGGAGTCTCCGGAGGCCGCTCTGCGCCTCTGGCCTTCCTGGCACTGGAAAGTGCTCAGCTGCCTGTGTTTGGTCAATACAATGCCCAGCTCCCAGTTTGGTCTCACCTGGAATGCTCCTTTCTCCCCTATAGATGGAAAAGTGTCGTTTGAAAGCGTCACCAAACAAAACCTATGGAAAGGTAATGGGGGACCATGAGCGAGAGCTGACAGAAAAATGATCACGAGCTGGGTGTGGTGGCTTACACCTGTAATCCCAGCACTTTGGGAGGGAGGTAGGCAGATTGCGAGGTCAGGAGTTCGAGACCAGTCTGGTCAACATGGTGAAAATACAAAAAAAATTAGCCAGGCACAGTGGCAGGTGCCTGTAAATCCCAGCTACTCGGGAAGCTGAGGCAGGGGAATGGCTTGGACTCCAGAGGCAGAGGTTGCGGTGAGCCAAGGTTGTGCCATTGCACTCCAGCCTCAGCGACAGAGCAAGACTATGTCTCCAAAACAAACCAGGAGCCACGCTGGCCTGGGTCTGCAGACTCCCTTCAGCAGTGCCCTCCTGCTGCCCTGTTCAGGTGCCCACAGGATGCGCCACAGCCCTCTTTACCTTTACAACTTTCTTGCTCCCAGGAAAGAACAGGGTCAGCTCATCCATCAAGAGCTGGAGGGACTGATGGGGACCATGCTCCTCTCCACAGTGTTGGCATTGTTACGGCCCAGGCTTTGACCTTGGGAAGTGGTCACAGGACCTCCACGACCCTTGGAGATGTCACTACAGTGTCCGCTGTGGACTCTCGCTGGACGAAGCTGGCTCCTCCTGGGAATGCAGAAACCCCGAGTGCTCATCCTGGGCTCCATGGTGTCTGGGAGCCTAAGGTCCCTGCTCTGCGACGAGTCACTCCACAGACACCCCACATTCAGGAATCAAGTCTTGAGGAACCAGAAGCAGAAATCACACTGGCAAAGAGGGGTACAGGGGTGTCCTGTTTCCCTTTCAGAGAGCTACACCTTTACGACCCTGCTTGGGGTCCCTGCCCCTCCTTGCCTGTCCTGTGACAGGTCAAATCCGGGTGAGCGGAGCCACTGGGTCTCCAGGAGCAACTCCACTTCCTCATAGGTGACAGCTGCTCCCTCCGCCCACTGCCCAGGCCAGATCCCTCTGGCTACTCTCCCAGAGGGTCCCAGGCTCCCTGCACCCCGGCTTTGGCTCCCTGTCTTGGAAAGAACTCTGCCATTTGGTTGGGGTCGACCATCTGTCTACACTGGGCAGACTTCTAGGCACACCACCCCCTTTGGTGCATTTCCGTTCCTGCCCCTCACCGGCATCGTCCCAGCTTCCCTGTTCCCTGGAGTCTCCTTAAATCTTACTCTTTCCCCCATTCATACACCCCCCAAGGTTGCTCCCTCTAGGGCCCTTTCTTCTCCATTCTCCCCAGCAGCCCAAATGTCTGGTGGGACGGGCAGCCCCTGGGAGGAAGGAGAGGGCCCAAAAATCCAACTAGGAGGGTGTGCCCTGTTCCCGTTCCCCCACGTTTCCTCCTGTCCCTCCCCCACTTGGCTCAGGCTGATGAGGAGCAGAGAAATGGGTGTATTGGTGTTTTCTTTCCTGGTGGGGGAGTGGGGTGGGGCTGAGGAAAGAAAAGGGTGATTGGCGTGGGGCCCCGCCCTCTTTTGTCCTCTTCCCGGGTCCTCTGGCCCCTTCAGGGAAATGCACCTGGTTCTGGCCAGCCGCCGGAGAAGACAGACTCAGTTCTGCTCCTCACACCACAGCTCCTAGGCCATGGGGCTTCCCCAGGGAGCCGGAGGGACTTTTGTTGGAACCAAGAGGGGGTCCTGCTGGAGGAGGGTCCCCTGGGTATCCCTGAGCTGCCTGTGTCTCTGCCTCCTTCCACACATGGTCCTGGGTAAGTGACGGGGAGGCTGGCTGCTGGGACCCTGTGGGGGAGCTGGGGGCTGTCAGAGACAGAGGCCGGGAGAGAGAGAAGAGCGGAAAGGGAGACAGAGAAGAGGAAGAGAAGAGAGAGAGAGATGAATGGGACACGATGGGGAGAAGGGGGAGAGAGACCCAGAGAGGGAGAGAAGAGGAAGAGAGCAGGGAGAGAGAACGAAGAGGGGAGGCTTGGCGCCGGGGCACAAGCCTTTAATCCCAGCACTTCAGGAGGCCAAGGCGGGTGGATCACTTGAGGCCAGGAGTTCAAGACAAGCCTGACCAACATGGTGAAACCCCATCGCTACTAAAAATACAAACATTAGCCAGGTGTGGTGGCGCACACCTGTAGTCCCAGCTACTCAGGAGGCTGAGGCAGAGAATTGCTTGAACCTGGGAGGGAGAGGTTGCGGTGAGCCGAGATGGAGCCACTGCACTCCAGCCTGGTGGCAGAGCAAGACTCCGTCTCAAACAAACAAACAGAGTGAGACTCCATCTCAAATAAATCAATTCAAATAAAAAAGAAGAGGGTGGGGAAGAGGAGGTGTGAATTGGCAGGTACAGGACAAGGTGTGAGCAGAAAGATGAGAATGCTTGAAAGACAGAAGAGAGGACAGAGCCAGAGAGAAGCCCGGCCAGGTCTGGAAGGGTCCCTGGGGGGAGCCCAGGCTTCCTCGTGGAGAGAAAGACAGGCAGAGCTGTAGCAAGAGGAAAAACGGTGCCAAGGAAAACAGGAAAGCTGGTGATGGACCTGGGAGAAAATCTCAGGTAAAGCCGCAGCGCGAGAGGGTGAGGCAAGGGAGAGACAGACGTACCGAAGCACAGAGGAGGTGACCAGGAGATGGCAGAACCGCAGGGAGCGGAGGAGAGAGGCCGCGGCCTGGAGGGCGGTGAGGAGGAGGCAGGGCTGGGAGGCCTGGGGGAGGCTGGCCACAGGCTTCTCACCTCTGAGCCTGGGGTTAGAGCCTCTGCTGGGGTCAGGCCTTGTGTGGGGCTCATAGCCCTGGCCTTGGCCTTGGCCCCCTCCATGCCTTCCATGCAGAGCCAGGGACGGGGGATGCAGGGCCTGCGGGGGACGTTTCCCTCTGGCGCCCCCCAGACCTCCTCCCAGCACTTCTCAGGCTGTCCCTCTGGCTTCAGGATCAAGCTTCCTGCTGTATTTCTGGGTGTCAGAGGCTTCTGGGGAGTGTGTGGGGTCCAGGAGAGCGTGAGGAGTCAGGAGTTAAGTCTCAGCGGCTGGGAAGCCTTTCGCTGAAGGAAAGCAGTTCTTGGGAGCATCTTTGCGGAGTTCCTTGGGAGTGAGTCAGAAGGCGAATGCCCTGTAACGGCCGCAAACGCTGCTGAAACGGACATTCCACCTTGAGGTTTTCCAGGACTCGGCTGAGCTCAAAGGGAACTACCACCACCTCCCTACCCTCCAGCACCCCCACCCCACCCCAGCCACACGCCCCGAGTGAATGCTCACCACATGCTGAGGAGGTGGAGGCCAGAAGGAGCCACCACATGCCCTTGCCCTGCAGTGGATTCCTCCATGGGAATCACGGCTCCCAGAGCAAGGCTGGGGGTTGGGGCACCAGGCAGGCGGCTTGGATGTAGGAGCCCCAGTGCCAAGTCTTTGCCATGAACTGTTCTGGCCCCTGTGACCAGGCCCTGCCCTGAGACTCCCCAGGCCCCCGGTCCCCTGTGCAAAAAGCAGTGGTGAGTCAGGCAAGGTGCCTCACACCTGTGATCCCAGCACTTTGAGAGGCCAAGGCAGCCAGATCCCGATGTCAGGAGTTCAAGACCAGCCTGACCAACAAGGTGAAAACCCGTCTCTACTAAAAATACTAAAAAATTAGCTGGGTGTGGTGGCAGGCACCTGTAATCCCAGCTACTCCGGAAGCTGAGTTAGGAGAATCTCTTGAACCTGGGAGGTGGAGGTTGCAGTGAGCCGTGATCGCACCACTGCACTCCAGCCTGGATGACAGAATGGGATTCCGTCTCCAAAAAAAAAAAAAGGAAAAGCAGTGGTGAATGGGTTGACCTCCTGACCCCTACGTTCTTGAGTTTCAGAATCTGTGATTTTAAGCTGACTCCAAATGTGTTAGGTGCCAGCTGGACACTCAGCCCCATGTGAGGGTCATCAAACTCCACAGGGGCCAGGCAGCAGGGTCTGTCACGAGAAGCCCAGAGGGACAAGTCCTGGGGTAGGGGTAAGACCTGGAGAAGGAGTGAAGGACTCTAAATGTGGAAGGGCATCTCCGTGACAACCCGAAGAAGCTATAGGCACACCCTGGAGTGCGGAGCCCTTCGAGTTAAGGGGACCAAGTGGAGCTGGTCCAGGAGCAGAGGTGGTGTGGCTGGAAGGTGGCATCTACACATCTGACGGGGCATTACCAGAGCATTGGCAGGAAAAGCAGTCACCAAGGGCCAACGGGCAGCCTCCACGCCTCAGGGCAGCTTCTGGGGATGGGCAGCCACCAGCCCCTGCACTTTTGACTCCCTGAGGGGCTGGCAGATGGTCTCCCTGTATTTGTCTCTTTGCAGACTTGCTGGCAGGCTGGGTCACACCGAAGCCCAAGGTCACAGGGAAAGCCCAGGGTGTCCACAGAGCAGCCGCCACAATGAGGGCTTCCTTAAGGAACAGCCCTGGCTCGCAAGGGTTAAAGGATTAGGCGCAGCGGGACAGAGGTGGGCTGGACAAGGACAGACGGAACTTGGTGTCTACTGGTTGCTGGAGGCAGGAATGACTCAGAAGGAAGCTGGGTCGTGATTCCACGCCCCAGGGAAAGGCAGCTGGGTCGAAATAAGCCTTGGTCTCCAATACTATCAGTGGCCCTGTAACCCAGGTGCCACCACCCCTGCAGCCACGGGGAGGTGACAGGCTGGAGCAGGTGCAGGGCAGGGGAGGAGACGCTGGTCACAGCACACCTTGAGGGGAAGGGTCTCTACGGGCTCCTCCTCTGAGAACCCCCAGTCTGTCTGCCAGTCTGGGAGAGGCCACCTCAACTTGCCACCTAGGACACCAAAACTGTCCACAGACCCTTCTGCCCCTCCGGGAAGCCCGCTGTGCTCCAGGACACTGAGAGACAAGAGGTCCTGCTAAGAAAATCAGCCAAATTCCGCCGAGGACCAGCAAGGTGCAAAGTGAGGAGCAGGAGCTGAAACTCAGAGGCCCAGTGTCAGCGGCGCCCTCAGCAGCCGGGGAACCCAGCAGCGGACATCCCTCAGGCTCTTCGTCAGCAATCTCAGCCCAAAAGGAAGGGTGTCATGAGAATGAACGAGGCAGCATCTGGTGTGAAGTAGAAAAGCCATAGGGGGCCAGGCGCGGGGGCTCACGCCTGTAATCTCAGCACTTTGGGAGGCCGAGGCAGGCAAATCACCTGAGGTCAGGAGTTTGAGGCTAGCCTGGCCAATGTGGTGAAACCCGTCTTACTAAAAACACAAAAAAGCTGGGTGTAGTGGCAGGTGCCTGTAATCCCAGCTACTCAGGAGGTTGAGGCAGTAGAAGCACTTGAACCCAGGAGGCAGCGGTTTCGGCCAGCAGAGATGGTGCCACTGCACTCCAGCCTGGGATGAGAGTTAGGAAGGAAGGAAGGAAGGAAAGAAAGGAAAAGAAAAGAAAAGGAAAGAGAAAAGCCAAGGCATACCATAGAGACCTGTTTGAGAGAGAGGCCTGGGCAGATGGGGGAAGGAGAGTGGTGGAACCCTGCTTGGCGTGGGCACTGTGTGGGTGCCGGGTACATTCCTTCATCTAAAGATTCTTGTGCCTCTAAAAAGCCACCCCATGCCTGCTGTGGGTTTGTAAGGGCTGGCTTGGTGTATTCAGAATGTGGCTCACTGCATGAACTGACCCCCGAATGCCAATCTTGGCCATAGAGCAGGGGCTCGCTGCGGCTGATGGCACACTTCACCACTCCCCGCCTGCCAGTCCCTCCACGCCCTTGGTTTCTGGGCTCAGCTTCAGAGACAGAGGCTGGCCTGGCAATGTTTGGTGTGCAAGTGTCTTCATTGCCGAGGCAGGACAAGAAGTGGCTGGCCTTTTACATGTTCAAACGAGTGGTTTCGCCGCTGCGTCTGTTTTCCGGCATCATGGTGCTGTTAAGTGCTTAAAATACACACAGTGTGGCTCCCAGAGCCACTTCTCTGAAGGCCAGGACAGAGACCCGACAGCCTGTCTCTCCCCCTCGTTTCAACCTTCTACCTCAAACATACATCCTTCTATTAGGCTGAGCTCACGCCCCAGCACGTTCCGAGGAAGTCAAAGTGAACTGAATCTGTTGGCACTTAATAGGGGTTTAGTTGTTGTTGTTGCTTGTTTTGGGGTTTGTATGTGTGATTGTTTATTGAGACAGAGTCTCACTCTGTTGCCCAGGCTGGAGTACAGTGGCGTGATCTCGGCTCACTGCAGCCTCCGCCTCCCGGGTTCACGTGACGCTCCTGCCTCGGTCTCCCGAGTAGCTGGGGTTACAGGCACCCACCACCATGCCTGGCTAATTTTTGTATTGTTGGTAGAGATGGGGTTTCACCATGTTGGTCAGGCTGGTCTCAAACTCCTGGCCTCAAGTGATCTGCCCACCTCAGTTCCCAGAGAGCTGGAATGACAGGCGTGGGCCATGGCATCCGGCCCTGCTCCATAGAGGTTTAAATACTTTTCCACCCCTTCCCTTGAGACTCTGAAGAGGCCTCAGGAACAGGCATTTGTGTTGTACGTGAGGCCCTGCCGCGGCAGCCCTGCTCAGAGGAAGGGCACTGGCCTGTGTTGCAGGCAGCTCCGTCCCCACGTGCGCACATTTAAGGACCGAGGACACATCTCCTCTCTGTGTAGATAACCCGACCCTGCCCAGGTTGCACCGCAGGCAGCTCCGTCCCCACGTGTGCACATTTAAGGACCGAGGACACATCTCCTCTCTGTGTAGATAACCCGACCCTGCCCAGGTTGCACCGCAGGCAGCTCCGTCCCCACGTGTGCACATTTAAGGACCGAGGACACATCTCCTCTCTGTGTAGATAACCCAACCCTGCCCAGGTTGCACTGCAGGCAGCTCCGTCCCCACGTGCGCACATTTAAGGACCGAGGACACATCTCCTCTCTGTGTAGATAACCCGACCCTGCCCAGGTTGCACTGCAGGCAGCTCCGTCCCCACGTGTGCACATTTAAGGACCGAGGACACATCTCCTCTCTGTGTAGATAGCCCTACCCCGCCCAGGTTGCACTGCAGGCAGCTCCATCCCCACGTGTGCACATTTAAGGACCGAGGACACATCTCCTCTCTGTGTAGATAACCCGACCCCGCCCAGGTTGCACCGCAGGCAGCTCCGTCCCCACGTGTGCACATTTAAGGACCAAGGAGACATCTCCTCTCTGTGTAGATAGCCCTACCCCGCCCAGGTTGCACCGCAGTTTGGGTTCCAAGAGTCCAGTTGCCAGTGGGTTCGGGGGAATTTGGAACAAGAAAGAGCCTAGACTTTAGAGTTATTCATTTGCTTGCAGAATTTCTACTCATGCCAGCTGCTCTGCACACGAACATGACTAAGTCATGGTTCCTGCTTTTCAAAGCTCTCTAAGTTAAGGGACTTGTTTAAGGTCATAGGACCCATAAGTGAGGCAGCTGGGACTAGAATCCAGGTCTCCTGACTCAGTGCAGCACACAACCTTCCAGCAATCTCCAAACCAGCCCAGCCCACCAGTGGAGGGAAGAACAGAAGCACTCACACACCCTGCTGAGACAGTCATTCATTCATTCCGTCACTCATGCATTCATTCACACATTTATTAACCATTTAGGAAATGCCTACCTTGAGTCCCTGGCATTGTTCTGGGACAGTGCTGAATGTGCACAGTGAAGAATGAAACAGACGTGGCCCAGTCTTTCGGCGCTGAAATCCTGGGGCAGACAGACATTAAGTAATTACAGAAATGTTCCCACCTGCACACGTGGAAAATGCAGCGTGGAAATGCGCAGGAGGTGGAAGCCGCATTTGGACTACAGAGGAGGGGACTGCATGTGCATGGACAAGTCAGGAAGACCTCTGGGAGAGGTGCTGTGTCGGTGAGTGAGGCCTGAGGCTGAGGAGAGCCAGATGGAGAAGGCGCCAGGCCTGAGCAGGCAGAGGAGGAGCACATGGAGAGGCAGGAAAGAGACAGGCAGGTGTGAGATTGTACAGGGCCTTGCAAGCTGTGGAATAGATTACGGATTTTATTCTATTTTATTTGTATTTTTGAGACAGAGTCACTGTGTCACCCAGGCTGGAGTACAGTGGTGTGATCTTGGCTTACTGCAACCTCTGGCTTCCAGGTTCAAGAGGTTCTCCTGCCTCAGCCTCCCAAGTGGCTGGGATTACACGCATGCACCACCATGCTCTGCTAACTTTTGTATTTTTAGTAGAGATGGGGTTTCGCCATGTTGCCCAGGCTGGTCTCGAGCTCCTGACCTCAAGTGATCTGCCCATTTCAGCCTCCCAAAGTGCTGGGCTTACAGGCATGAGCCACTGCAGCTGGCCTAGAGTATGGATTTTGAGTAAAATGGACAGACAAGGCCAGGTGTTGTGGCTCAAGCCTGTAATCCCAGCACTCTGGGAAGCTGAAGTGGGCAGATCATCACTTTAGGTCAGGAGTTCGAGACCAGCCTGGCCAACATGGCGAAACCCCATTTCTACTAAAAATTAAAAAATTAGCCAGGCGTGGTGGTGTATGCCTGTGATCCCAGTTGGAATCAGGCGATTCTCCTGCCTCAGTGTCCCGAGTAGATGGAATTTCAGGCGTGAGCCACCACACCCAGCCTCAGGTTGCCTGTTTCTCCTGTGACTGCCACGGTAGTTCTGGGGCCAGGAGAGGCCAGTGAGATGGCTGTAGCCTGAGAGGTGTAACCAGCACTGTGGCAGATAGCCCAGCTCCTGAGGACAGCCCTAGGCTAGGAGGGTGTGGCCGCCTCAGGCGGGAGCCAGGAGAGACGGGCGCCAACAGCAAGACGCGGAGCCTGGAGATGGAAGTTCTGAGAAGGAGGCACTGGGGGAAGACAGTTGAGGTGGGCTGGTGTGCTGTGGTCAGAGCCGGGTTTTGGCGCTCCTGGCTTGGTGCTGGAGCTTCTGTGGCAATCACCAGAGTGGCTGGGTGCTGCCACCCCAGATCTGACAGAAATGAGGTCAAATGGCCTGTGGGGATATCCATGGCGAGGAAGTGCCTGCTGACAGGCACCCCAGTGTCTGCACACCTCCGGATGGCCACGGCCCGGGTAGGGGGAGTGTTCTCCTCAAGGCCATCTTTATGGTTGGGCGCCTCCCTTGGGCTTACACTGCCCGAGGCGGCCAGGCAAGGGGCCCCAGCAGCCAGGGAGTAATGCCAGGAAAGTGGAACACTGTGGGCAATACAGTCGATGGGTCCCTCACCCCCTGTTCCAGGAAAAACTCAAAATAAACAGACCAGATGCCAGGAACAGACCTCAGCCCACACGCACGCAAAGCCGCAGGCTTCGTGGTTTCCTCAGGGAGTGCCGTCACCCATCTTGGAATGTGTCCCGCCATCACCACTCATGCTGCCACCACTCCTTCTCCCAAGCCAGCAGCACACCTGTCACCTTGTCACACCTGCGGAGTCACCAGAGGGCCACCTGGGGAAAACCATGCCTGCTGTCAGTCATCCTTGACATCCCTGGAGCCCTAAGAGACGTGAGCAGCTGGGGACATCCCTGGAGTCCTAAGCGACGTGAGCAGCTGGGGACATCCCTTGAGCCTTAAGAGACGTGAGCAGCTGGGGACATCCCTGGAGCCCTAAGAGACGTGAGCAGCTGGGACATCCCTGGAGCCCTAAGAGATGTGAGCAGCTGGGGACATCCCTGGAGCCCTAAGAGACATGAGCAGCTGGGACATCCCTGGAGCCCTAAGCGACGTGAGCAGCTGGGGACATCCCTTAAGCCTTAAGAGACGTGAGCAGCTGGGAACATCCCTGGAGCCCTAAGAGACGTGAGAAGCTGGGGACATCCCTTGAGCCTTAAGAGACGTGAGCAGCTGGGACATCCCTGGAGCCCTAAGAGATGTGAGCAGCTGGGGACATCTCCTGCCTGACTCGGTTCGGGAGAGAAAATAACAACCATGATGGGAGGTCTCTGGCTGACGTGAGGCTGAGTCTCGATGGAGAGCTCGAGGACTCAGGTTCGAGGACTGTCTCTACCTCAGTGCCAGCTCCAGCGCTCTCCTCATCCCTGGATGGAGCCTCCTCCTCTGAGGAACATCTTAAAAACTATCCATTTCACTCTGTGTCACACTGTGTCTTCTCACAGTGATCTTGTCACCTTAAGGGGTCAACAGCCTTCACAGCTCTCTCTGACATCATCCCAAAAGGATAAACCAGGAACACTGGCAAGAATATCCCAGTGTGGGCCAGGGGCGGTGGCTCACACCTGTAATCCCAGCACTTTGGGAGGCCGAGGCCGGTGGATCACAAGGTCAGGAGTTCGAGACAAGCCTGGCCAATACGGTGAAACCGTTTCCACGAAAAAAAAAAACATAAAAATTAGCTGGGCTTGGTGGCTGATGCCTGTAGTCCTACCTACTCAGAAGGCTGAGGCAGGAGAATTGCTTGAACCCGGGAGGAGGAGGCTGCAATGAGCTGAGATCACCACACTGCCCTTGGGTGACAGAGTGAGACTCCATCTCAAAAAAAAAAAAAAAAAAAAGAAATCCCAATGTCACAGCATTCACCCCCGAGAATGTGCCTGACCTGGCCTTAGGCTGGGATCCCTCTGCAGGCGGCAGTCCAAGAATTTGGGGTGGGTCAGTCACTATCTCACCACTGTTGCCTCAGCTCTCCATCCCAGCTCGCAGCCTCAGAGCCGAGGCTCTTACCTCAAGCCCCCAGCCCCGCTACTTCCAAGGTGTATAGTATCACTCGGACTCTTCAAATCTCTATTTCCTCACCTGTGAAATGAGACACTATTAACAAGATAAGCTGTAAAGCACCATACGAACATAGCCATGAAGATTTTTATTATTCATAGAGTCACAGTGTGCCTAGGAGGGAAGTAGAAAAGGAATCCCGCGTCTCTGGGTCTGTTCATCTCAAAGTCAGTTGACAGCAACTTGGAGTTAATTAAACTCCGGAGTTTAATTAACAAGGTCCGGTAGGAAGCAGGCGAATTTGTTAACCAAAACCACTAAAGGTGAAGCAGCCAGATTTCTACTGAAAGTAGCAGCTTTAATTTTCAGAGGGGAAAGCACGGGTTTAGAAAGGAGAATCTGGATAAGGAAGTCATGTAAAAATTGGGCTGAGTCTTGTGCCCGCGTGTCTTGTTCTGGTGGCTCTTTCAGGTCCCGGTCCGTCTGGACCTCAGGCTGACATTATTTTGATAATGGCTGGATTTGAATGAGCTGTCTTGAAGCAATTTCTGGAATATTGCAGCTGGATTTCCAGATGTGGCTTGTCTCTTTCAAGATTAGCCCCTGAAACTTTCAGGAAGATACATAATTAGCTCCTTGCATCCAGTTAGATGACTGGAAGGGAGTGTATATGCACAGTGAGAAAAGGGAGGGGCGTGGAGCGTATTTTAAGGCAGAGGAAAAAGGCCTTTGCAGTTGCCTCAAGGTTGTATTTAGAAACCCAAGAGAAAGGGGAAAAGGTTTAAAATGTATGTTGAAGTTAAGCTGCCGGCTACAAAACTGAAGACAATGTCCCCCACAGAAACTGTAGAAACGCCTCAGTGTGGCAGTATCTTGTTGCAGAGCAGACAGACACACTGGAAGGACTCTGCTCAGTCACAACCAGAGGAAGCTCATGCTCACCCAGTGGCCTCCCTCTGAGGACACACACCTCAGGACTCTGACCTCCTGCATCTATGTCACAGTGGCAATGCCAGTCACTCGCCTCCAACGACGAGACCCATGTCCCCAGGACCTACACAGGCACCTTCCAGGGTGGGCAATGCAGGACATTTTCCAAAGTAATTCAAGCTAGGAAGACAACAGCAGAAACTCTCCCTCCTGGTCCCCACGGGGGTGCGATGGAGGCTGAGAGCAGGGGTGTGGAGCCAGAGTCAGCAGGAGCAGTGGAGGCAGCAGCAGTGGTCGGATTGATGGGGAGGATGTGGCAAAGCGAACAAGAGGACGTGATGGGGTAAACACTTGGGAGGAATAGCAACTACTACCAACTACGACACTGGGGACAAGGAGAAAGAAATCGAGGCGGACCCAGAGCTTTCTGGCCTGGATGTCTGGGACTGTTGATGGAACTGACAATAGGAAGGCTGGAGGGCAAGTTTGACGTGGATGTGTTGCATAAGTGAGGCAGGAGATCCTGGAGAGGGGAGTCTGGCATCTGGGTGGGAAGTCAGGAAGAAGTACAGATTTGTAAGGCAGAAGAGTAGGTGCAGTGTGGCCAGAGAGGGAGGGGCGGCAAGAGAGGGAAAGGGCTGGAGGCGACGCCATCTGGGCACGGAGTAGGGAGGGAGGCGGGATGGGGCGTGGAGGGCCAGGGACAGTGGACGGTGGAGCAGGACCCTTTAGCTCAATGAGGAGGAGGCTGGGTGACGGACGGCATGGGGCTGCTGGCCAGGGGGAGAACATTGAGGTGGGCACTCAAACACATCTGTCCAATACATGAATGATGAATGGATGGGGCTGAATTTACAAGACGAGTGGGGACTGGAGAAAATTGTTTTTGCACTTGGGGAGGAGATTCTGGTAGCTCTGAGGAAAACAGCTTGAGCAAAGTGACTGAGGTGGGGCAGAGTGAGCAGTGCGTAGGGAAGAAGAGGCAGTGAGGGGAAGGCCCTTTGTCACCGCACTGGAGGGCAAAACAAAAGACTGGGACAAGGAGGACACAAGACCGACAAGAGACTTGTTTTAGGCCCAGAGACACCTGAACATGTTCACAGTGAAAGAGAAGGAGAAAGGCAGAAAGCACCTGAGACAGACAGAGGCCGAGGAGTGAGCCATCCGGGCAGGAGGGAGCCACAGGGCCCTGGGGAGGGCGTGGAGAAGGTTCTGGACATCGAAGGAGAGGAAGTGGCATAGCTTTGGTCCTTTCAGTGACGTAGAAAATGGAATGTCATGGGGAGAGAGGAGAGACCTGTTTCTCTCCAATACCAACACTTAAATTTCCCAGCTGTCTGCTCTGCAGGTTTAAGCATTTGGCCAGAGTGAGAACAGTAAGTTTCAGTTTTCTGACGGATGGAACCTGAAGGGCCTGGCTTGCATGCTGGTGAAAGTCAAGGTCAGTTCATTCTACCCAACACTTGAGCATCAAGAACAAGGCTATGAATACTTTTTAGAATAAAACTTGCTCGAGGCTCCACATTTCT
The DNA here is from genome assembly GCF_049354715.1 of Callithrix jacchus. Classification (NCBI taxonomy): domain Eukaryota; kingdom Metazoa; phylum Chordata; class Mammalia; order Primates; family Cebidae; genus Callithrix; species Callithrix jacchus. The sequence continues at coordinate 81,088,827 of NC_133518.1, forward strand.
ATGCCTTACAACTTCAGCAAGATGATTTTAGCTTACAAACATTGTTAAGAGTAGATACTATCATTTTATTTTAAGGGCAGTGTTTCTTAACGTGTGATCCATAGACTACCTCTATCAGAATCACTCTGGGCATGTGTTAAAATGCTGTGCACCCTATCTTTTGAGAACCACTTTTATTTTATTTATTTATTTTTTCCAGGCTATTGCCCAGGCTGGTCTCAAATTCCTGGCCTCAAGCCATCCTCCAACCTCCGCCTGTCAGTGCTGGGATTATAGGCGTGAGCTACCATGCCCCGCTGAGAACCACTTTCTTACCAAAAATCATTCGCTATGTTCTCTCCACCCACTAGAATTTCTTTCTTTCTTTTCTTTTTTCCTTTTTTTAGACAGTCTTGCTCTGTCACCCAGGCTGGAGTGCAGTGGTGTGACCTTGGCTCACTGCAAACTCTGCCTCCTGGGATAAGTGATTCTTCTGCCTCAGCCTCCTCCTAAGTAGCTGGGACTACAGGTGCGCACCACACACTAAATTTCATTGCAGAAAGATTGTACCAATGTACAGACCTGCTGGCAGAGTGCAAGGCCGTGCCTGTTGCCCCGTATCCCCTGTCTGTGCACAAAGGGGCATGATCCAGGACAGGCCCCAGCCCTGCGCTGCTGCTCTTTGCTTTGTAGCACCAACTGAAAACCTTGCTAAACACGGCTGTGTCCTGGTAGTCCTCCTTTTAAATCTTTATTTAGAGAACTTGCTCATCTTGAGCCGAGTTGATGAACAGTTTCCTGCTGCCTGGAATAGAAGGGCAATCGAGTCACTTCATGTGGAGGACATAGGTTTATTGTCTAGGGAAGAAGGCACAGTCAAAATCTCTCAATGTGTTGGGCTTGTGAGAAGGAAGAGATTAGTGTTCATGACGACAAACTACGGTTACTGCATTTGTCTTTCACCATATTTAAACAGTAGACCTTAAGCTGCTCCTCCAACGGATTCATCATTCAGCTATTTAGGAAAACAGTTTGCAGATAACTCAATCTACTAAACTTGAGTAGGTTATTCCTAGGTAAGAAACAATGTGTTCAAGTATGACATCGTCTTTCCTCTCTTCCTATTAGCACCCTTTCTTTCTCTTGCCTGATTGCCCTGGCCAGAACTTCCAATACTATGGTCAATAGGAGTGGTAAGAGAGGGCATCCTTGTCTCATGCTGGTTTTCAAAGGGAATGCTTCCAGCTTTTGCCCATTCAGTATGATATTGGCTGTGGGTTTGTCATAAATAGCTCTTATTATTTTGAGGTATGTTCCATCAATACGTAGTTTATTGAGAATTTTTAACATGAAGGGATGCTGAATTTTATCAAAGGCCTTTTCTGCATCTATTGAGATAATCGTGTGGTTTTTGACATTGGTTCTTTTTATGTGATGGATTACATTTATTAATTTGCATATGTTGAGCCAGCCTTGCATCCCAGGGATGAAGCTGACTTGATCGTGGTGGATAAGCTTTTTGATGTGCTGTTGGGTTCAGTTTGCCAGTATTTTACTGAGGATTTTCACATTGATGGTTATCAGGGATATGGACCTGAAGTTCTGTGTGTTTTTTTGTTCTGTCTCTTTCCGATTTTGGTATCAGGATGATGCTGGCCTCATAAAAGGAGTTAGGGAGAAGTCCTTCCTTTTCAATTATTTGGAATAGTTTCTGAAGGAATGGTACCAGCTCCTCTTTGTTCCTCTGGTAGAATTCAGCTGTGAATCTGTTTGGTTCTGGACTCTTTTGGCTGGTAGGCTCTGTATTACTGCCTCAATTTCAGAACTTGTTATTGGTCTATTCAGGGATTTGACTTCTTGGTCTAATCTTGGGAGGGTGTAGGTGTTCAGGAGCTTATCAGTTTCTTCTAGATTTTCTAGTTTATTTGCGTAGAAGTGTTTATAGTATTCTCTGATGGTGGTTTGTATTTCTGTTGGGTCAGTGGTATATCCCCTTTATCATTTTTTATTGTGTCTATTTGAGTCTTCTCTCTTTTCTTCTTTACTAGTCTAGCTAGTGGTCTATTTTATTAATGTTTAAAAAAAACAGCTCCGGGATTTGTTAATTTTTTGAAGGGATTTTCATGTCTCTATCTCCTTAGTTCCATTCTGATCTTAGTTATTTCTTGTCTTCTGCTAGTTTTTGAATTTGTTTGCCCTTCTCTAGTTCTTTTAATTGCAATGTTAGGGTGTCAATTTGAGATCCTTCTAGTTTTCTGATGTGGGCATTTAATGCTATAAATTTCTGTCTAAGCACAGTTTTACCTGTGTCCCATAGATTCTGGTATGTTGCCTCTTTGTTCTCATTGGTTTCAGAGAACTTCTTGATTTCTGCCTTGATTTTATTATTTACCCAGGAGACATTCAGGAACAAGTTGTTCAATTTCCTTGTAGTTGTGTGGTTTTGAGTGAGTTGTTTTTGTTTTTGTTTTGTTTTTGAGACAGGGTCTCACTCTGTCACCAGGCTGGAGTGCAGTGGCACGATATGAGCTCACTGCAACCTCCAACTCCTGGATTCCAGGAGAATCGTTCAAGCGATTCTCCTGCCTCAGCCTCCCGAGTAGATGGGATTACAGGTGCGTGCCACCACAACTGGCTAATTTTTGTATTTTTAGTAAAGATGGGGTTTCACTCTGTTGGCCAGGATGGTCTCAATCTCCTGGCCTCGTGATCCACCCACCTCAACCTCCCAAAGTGTTGGGATTACAGGCGTGAACCACCACACCCAGCCCTTGAGTGAGTTTCTTAATCCTGAGTTCTAATTTGATTGCACTGTGTCTGAGAGACTGTTATGATTTCAGTTCTTTTGCATTTGCTGAGGAGCGTTTTACTTCCAATTATGTGGTTGATTTTGGAGTGAGCGCCAGATGGCACTGAGAAGAATGTATATTCTGTTTTTTTGCGGTGGAGAGTTCTATAGATGTCTATTAGGTCCACTTGATCCAGAACAGAGTTCAAGTCCTGAATATCCTTGTTAATTTTCTGTCTTGTTGATCTAACATTGGCCATGGGGTATTAAAGTCTCTCACTATTATTGTGTGGGAGTCTAAGTATCTTTGTAGGTCTCTGAAAATTTGTTATGTGAATCTGGATGCTCTTGTATTGAGTGCATATATATTTAGGATGGTTAGCTTCTCTTGTTGAATTGATCCCTTTGCCATTATGTAATGCCCTTCTTTGTCTTTTAAAATTTTTGTTGGTTTAAAGTCTGTTTTGTCAGAGACTGGGATTTCAACCCTTTCTTTTTACTGGTTTCTATTTGCTTGAAATTTTCTTCCATTCCTTTATTTTGAATCTACGTGCGTCTTTGCACATGAGATGGGTCTCTTGAATACAGCACATTGATGGGTCTTGATCTTTATCCAGTTTGCCAGTTTGTTTCTTTTAATTGGGGCATTTAGCCCATTTATTAAGGTTAATATTGTTATGTATTAATTTCATCCATCATCATGATGCTAGCTAGTTATTTTGGACACTAGTTGATGCTATTTCTTCTTAATGTCATGGGTCTTTATATTTTCATGTGTTTTGCAGTGACTGGTACCAATTTTTCCTTTCCACATTTAGTGCTTCCTTCAGGAGCGCTTGCAAGGCAGGCTGTTGCTGACAAATTCCCTCAGCATTTGCTTGTCTGGAAGGGATTTTATTTTTCCTTTGCTCATGAAGCTTAGTTTGCCCAGATATGAAATTTTGAGTTGAAAATTCTTTTCTTTCTTTCTTTTTTTTTTTTGAGATAGAGTCTCACTCTGTTACACAGGCAGGAGTGCAATGGCACGATCTCGGGTCACTGCAACCTCCACCTCCCTGGTTCAAGCAATTTTCTGCCTCAGCTTCCCAATTAGCTGGGATTACAGGCACATACCACCACGCCCATAATTTTAGTAGCCAAAATCTACTGAAAATACAAAAATATATAATTTTTTTTTTCTTTGAAACAGAGTCTTGCTTTGTCGCCAGACTGGAGTGCAGTGGCACGATCTCGGCTCACTGGAAACTCCATCTTCCAGATTCAAGCAATTCTCCTGCCTCAGCTTCCCAGGTAGCTGAAACTACAGGTGCATGCCACCACACCCAGCTAATTTTTTGTATTTTTAGTAGAGACGGGGTTTCACCATGTTGGCCAGGATGGTCTTGATCTCTTGACCTCATGATCCACCCGCCTCGGCCTCCCAAAGTGGTGGGATTACAGGCTTGAGCCACTTGCCCGGCCCAATTTTGGTATTTTTTGTAGAGACAGGATTTCATCATATTGGCCAGGCTGGTCTCAAACTCCTGACCTCGTGATCCACCCACCTTGGCCTCCTAATGTGCTGGGATTACAGGTGTGAGCCCCTGTGTCTGACCTGAAAATTATTTTCTTTAAGAATGTTGTGTATTGGCCTCCACTCTGTTCTGGCTTGTAGGGTTTCCTCTGAGAGATCTGCCGTTAGTTTTATGGGCTTCCCTTTGTAGGTGACCTGGCCTTTCTCTCTGGCTGCCATTAACATTTTTTCCTTTATTTCAACCTTGGAGAATCTGATTATGTGTCTTAGGTTGATCTTCTCATGGAGTATCTTAGTGGGGTTCTCTGTATTTCCTGAATTTGAATGTTGGCCTGTCTTGCTGGGTTGAGGAAGTTCTCCTGGATAATATCCTGAAGTGTTTTCCAACTTGGTTCCATTCTCCCTGTCTCTTTCAGATACTCCAATCAGTCATAGGTCTTTTTACATAGTCCCATGTTTCTCAGTGGTTTTATTCATCCTTTTCATTCTTTTTTTCTCTGATCTTATCTGCCTGCCTTATTTCAGCAAGATGGTATTCCATCTCTGATATTCTTTCTTCCACTTGATTGATTTGGCTATTGATACTTGTGTATGCTTCACGAAGCTCTCGTGCTGTTTTTCAGTTCCATTAGGTCATTTATGTTCCTCCATAAACATATTCTAGTTAGCAGTTCCTGTATCCTTTTATCAAGGTTTTTAGCTTCTTTGCACTGGGGTAGAACATTCCCCTTTACCTAAGCAAAATTTGTTATTACCCACCTTCTGAAGCCTACTTCTGTCAGTTCATCCATCTCATCCTCCGTCCAGTTCCGTGCCATTGCTGAGCAGCTGCTGCAACCATTTGGAGGAGAAAGGCACTGCGGCCTGTTGTGTCTTCAGCGTTTGTTGCTGCTGTTGTTGATTCTTTCTCAACTTCATGAGTTTGTCTCATTTAGATCTTTGAGGCTGCTGACCCTTGGATAAGGCTTTTGTGGGGCTTTTTTTTTTTTGTCGATGCTGTCGTCACTGCTTTCTGTTTGTTTTTCTTTCAGTAGTCAGGTCCCTCTTCTGTAGGGCTGCTGCAGTTTACGGGGGTTCACTTCAGGCCCTATTCATCTGGTTCGCTCTCCTGCATCTGAATATGTCACTTGAGGAGGCTGGAAAACAGTAAAGCTGGGTGTCTCCTCCTTCCTCTGGGATCTCTGACCTTGAGGGGCACTGAGCTGATGCCAGTAGAAACACTCCTGTATAGGGTGTCTGACAACTCCTCTTGGGGGCTCTCACCCAGTTGGGTAGCACGGGAAGCAGGACCCATTTAACCATGCGCTTTGGCTGTGCCTTGGTGGAGGGGATGTGCTGTGCTGGAGCCCACTCATCTGGGCTGCCCAGATTCCCTAGAGGTAGCAGGAGGAAAGACTAAATCTGCTGGTCCACAGAGACTGTGACTGTCTTTTTTTTTTTTTTTTTGAGACAGAATTTCACTCTTGTTGCCTAGGCTGGAGTGCTGGAGTGCAATGGTGTGATCTTGGCTCACAACAACCTCTACCTCCTGGGTTCAAGCAATTCTCCTGCCTCGGCCTCCCAAGTAGCTGGGCATGTGCCACTATGCCCGGCTAATTTTTTGTATTTTTAGTAGAGACAGAGCTTCTCCAAGTTGGTCAGGCTGGTCTTGAACTCCTGACCTCAGGTGATCCGCCCGCTTCGACCTCCCAAAGTGCTGGAATTACAGGCGTGAGCACAGCACCCGGCGAGACTGTCTTATTCTTTATTGCAGATTTTTTTCTTCAAGCTTTCCTCCAGGCAAGTCTCTAAACCACTGACGTGGAGCAGGTTTTATTGATCAGGCCTGACCCTGGGGCTCATATAGCAGCCATGTTAACTGGCCACCCTGATGCAGGCTGTGCTATGGGTCTGAATGTTTCCTTCCCTACAGGTGCGATTTAGTCTCCATGGCAGGGACACTGCCTTCATCTTTTTGTACCTCTCAGGGCTATTTTAAGGAGAGGAGTATTTGGCAACTTGAGCAAGAAAGACCGGCTACTTCAAATCACATCAAATATATGAAAACTCAATTTTATTTCTAAATGCCTTGAAAACAGATTGATGACACCTTTTCATTTGAAAAGGACATCCACATTACAGGATTTTAAAAACAACTAATTTATGTCATTGACAAATGTTCTTTTGAGGTCCTGAAGGTGTACAGCAGAGCCCTCAACCAGATGGCTGGTAACTCTGCAGAATATCAACCTTATTTCCACTCTGGGTGTTTTGAATTTGACTAATTGCCAAAAATCTTCTTCTGATTAAGAGTTTTAAGTTTGCCTAGTGTCACCTTGGAGAAAACAGCTCTGTTCAATGAAGGAGCAGTGCCTTGGCCTTGATGTTCATATTCCTTAATGGAATATCACCTCTTGATACAGGGAAAAGAGGTTTTCAATAAATAACAAAATACCACAAAATTGTTGTAGCTGAGTTTATTGTATCATAATAACTGTATAGGAAAAAGTAAGAAATGGCGTTGTTATTGGGCTTTTTCTTTTTTTTGAAACATGACCTGACTTTGTCGCCCAGGCTGGAGTGTAGTAATGTGAACTCAGCTCACTGCATCCTCCACCTCCTGGGCTCAAGGCATCCTCCCACCTCAGCCTCCCTAGTAGCTGGGACCACAGGCACGAACCACTTGTATTTTTTTTTTTTTTTTGGTAGAGTTGGGGTTTCATCATGTTACCTAGGCTAGTCTTGAACTCTGGGACTCAGGCGGTCCACCCACTTCAGCCTCCAAAAGTGCTGAGATTACAGGAATGAGCCACCATACCCAGCCAGCTCTGTTGTTTTTTAATAAACATTTTACTGTTTGTGGACAAACTTCACAAAAAGCTAAAAATTTTTGTAGAAAAACTTTAATACAAACTGCCCAATCTAATGTAAAATATAAAATGAAACTAGATTGTTATCAATGAATCTCTATTGTGCCTATCTCCTTATCAATGTGCCTAGACTCTTGTTCAGACCATCTGGCAAAAGGGCCACCTTTGTTATATCTTCCTGGGCCCCTTCCTCTGTGAAAGAAAAACATTAAAAATTATGCTATGACTGCAAAGACTAGCAATCAAAGCTGAATTCATTATTACTTGGATTTTTTTTTCTTGTAATTGTAAAATAAACTAACATGAAAACATTTTCTGGGCTCTAAAATGTACCGGGGGTCACCATCCCTGTGGCTTCTGGGCCTCGCCATTCCCTCAGCCGTGCTGGCCATGACAAAGTGGGGCACCCTGAGAAGCTGCTCTCCAGTGCTTGTCCTGAGCTCAGCCACCATCCTCCCCATGTGATTTTGAAAACAGAACAGAATTCACTCTCACTTCAGTTAAAAAGAAAAAGGGTTGCGGGAAGAAGTTCTGATTGTAAGTAGAGGGAACCAGCAAGCAACAAAGAGACCTGCAAAGATCATCCACAGGGAAACCAAAATGAAAGAAAAATAATTACATGTGTGAATATAAGGCAGGGACGCTTCTGCCCCACCTCCCCCCACCAAAAATACCATTATTCCAGAGAAGAGGGAGTGTCACTTTCTCTTGAGTCTTCATAAATTCTCTTCCATAATTGGGTGTGCACTCTCCATTACTTTATGCAGAATGAACAGAGCTGTCTGAGCAAACGCCAATAGGATATGGATTCAGGCAGGCAGCACATTCACACAGACAAGCTCGCAGCTTTTCCCTCTCTCTGTCCCGCTGGGGCAGCAATGTTCCTGGGCTTTTCAGGTTGGAAATAGAGAGAGAGGAGGGGGAAAAAGAGAATCACAAGTGAAAACTTTGAGAGGATGGGATTAGGAGATGGGTTGAGAAGAAAAACTGAGAGGAGTGAGTACAACACTAAGGAGAAGAAAAGATGACGATGAAGAAGGAATCAAGCTACTCATCTACTGGGCAGTGTTTGAAAAATATGTGTATAGGACATAAGGGTAATTTCATTTTTTAAATGCATGATACGTGTGTATTTTAGTTAAACATTTTTGTGAGACTGAAACACATGAATCTTGGCTTTTAAGCTTCATAAGGGGAAAGTACAAGGTGCACTCAATCAGTAATTCCATTATATTTCTTCCAGAACAAGCTGGAAATGGTGGCTCATGCCTCTAATCCCAGAACCTTGGGAGGCTGAGGCAGGAGGATTCCTTGAGCCCTGGAGTTCAAGACCAACCTGGGCAACATAACAAGACCTCATCTCTACAATAAAAGGATTAGCTACGCATGCTGGCATATGCTTGTGGTCCTAGCTACTTGGGAGGTTGAATTGTGAGGACTGCTCGAGTCCTATAGGTCAAGGTGCAGTGAGCCCTGAGTACCCCACTGCACTTCAGCCTGGGTGGCAGAGCAAGATCCTATCTCAAAAAACAAAACAAAGCAAAATCTTTGGAGGCAAACATAATGGAGACAGAATGTTGGCATATGTTATTTATTGCAATATTCATTATCAGTACGTGCCTGCAGGCGAAATTCTTAGCTATGTTTAAATAACTAAATGTTTACATTCATCACTTTGTTGCCTGGTGAAACAGAGGGCTTCAGGTAAGAAATAGTTGTGTAATAAACCTTCAGTTTCACTGAGCTTAAACTCATCTCATGAAGTTTTTCTGTCTTCTATTCAAAGGAACGACAGCGCTGCTTCCCTCATCCTTTTCAAGCAGACATAGTTCTACAAAGAGCAATCCTTACGAGACATCTCCTTCCGGTGAAACAACCACCTCATCCCATTCCAATGTGAGAAACACATTCTTGATGACATCACAGGTGCCAAAAATGACAACGCCCACAGACTCCACTCCAGGAAGCACAGAGGAAACATCAACAACTGGAAGTGAAAACACTGCCCTAGTCACCTCAGCAGGCTCGATAACAGCTACACTAGAGGGACAATCAACAGCAACTTCTTTAAGAACCTCTAATCAGGGAATATCAGCTTCATCTCAGAACCACCAGACTCATGGCACGGAGAGCACCAGAGAAGCTCAAACCAGCACCCTCACACAGGGAACTACATCAACTCCTTCCTCTTCCCCAGGTGTACTGAATGTGACAGGCACTGTTCCTCAGGAGACATCCCCTCCGGATGAAATGACCACCTCATTCCCCTTCAGTGTCAGCAACACACTCAAATTGACATCAAAGATTATGACAATGACCACCTTTGCAGAGTCCACTGTTAATAATACTGAGGAGACAATGCCTGTTACCGAAAGTCTTAGGCCAGTCACTTCAGCAGTCTCCATAAAAGGTGAGCCAGAAGGACAATCACCAGAAAATTCCTCAAGATCCACTCTCCAGGACACAAGGGCTTTTTCTCAGAACCGCCAGACTCAGAGCCTGGAGAGCAGCAGAGAATCTCTAACCGCCACCCTCACACAGATGCCCACATCCACTGTTTTTTACTCCCCAGGAGGACATAATGCGACATGGACTGTTCCTCAGGAGACATCTACTCCAGGGGAAACAACCACCTCATCACCCTCCAGTTTCAGCAACGCACCTGTGGTGACATCAAAGGGTACAACAATGACGACCTCCACAGACCCCACCCTTGGAAACACAGGGGAGACATCAACACCGCTTACTGGAAGTCTTATGCCAGTCACCTCAGCAGTCTCAATAACAGCTGGGCCAGAAGGACAATCACCAGCAACTTCCTTAAGGACCTCTACTCAGGACACCTCAGCTTTTTCTCAGAAACACCAGTCTCCGAGCACGGAGACCACTAGAGACGCTCAAAGCAGCACCCTCTCCCAGAGAACCATGTCAACTCTTTCCTCTTCCCCAAGTGTACTGAATGTGACAGACGCTGTTCCTCAGGAGACATCCCCTCCGGATGAAATGACCACCTCATTCCCCTTCAGTGTCAGCAACACACCCATAATGAAATCAAAGACTATAACAGTGACAACCCTCACAGAGTCCACTTCTAATATCACTGAGGAGACATCAACCCCTAGAACTAGAAGTCCCACTCCAGTCCCTTCAGCAGCCTCCATAACAGCTGAGCCAGAGGGACAATGGACAGCGGCTTCCTCGAGGATCTCTATCTGGGACACATCAGCTTCTTCTCAGAACTACCAGACTCAGAGCACAGAGACCACGAGGGAATCTCAAAGGAGCACCCTCACACAGATGATCACATCAACTCCTTCCTCCTCCCCAAGTGCACACAATGTGACAGGGACTGTTTCTCAGGACACATCTCCTCCAGGTGAAACAGCTGCCTCATCCCTCTCTAGTGTCACGAACATACCCGTGATGGTATCAAAGACTATAACAATGGCAGCCTCCACAGACTCCACTCTTGGAAACACAGCAGAGACATCAACTGCACTTCCTGAAAGTCTTATGCCCGTCACCTCAGCCTCCTCAGTAACAGCTGAGCCAGAAGGACAATCCACAGCAATTTCATCAAGGACCTCCACACCGGACACGTCGGCTTCTTCTCGCACGGAGACCACCAGAGAGTCTCAAACCGGCACCCGCCCACAGATGTCCACATCAACTCCTTCCTCCTCCCCGAGTACACACAATGTGACAGGGACTGTTCCTCAGGACACATCTCTTCCAGGTGAAACAGCTGCCTCATTCCTTTCTAGTGTCACGATGACATCAAGGATTATACCAATGACAACCTCCACAGACTCCACTGTTGGAAACGCAGGGGACACAGCAACACCACTTACTGGAAATCTGATGCCCGTCACCTCAGCCTCCTCAGTAACAGCTGAGCCAGAAGGACAATCCACAGCAATTTCATCAAGGACCTCTGCCTCGGACACTACAGGTTTTTCTCAGAACCACCAGAGCCAGAGCATGGAGACCACCATAGCGTCTGATACAGACACCCTCACACAGAGGCCTGTGTTAAGTCTTTCCTCTTCCCCAGGTGTACCCAAGGTGACAGGCACTGTTCCTCAGGAGACAGCCCCTCCAGATGAAATGACCACCTCATTCCCCTCCAGTGTCAGCAACACACTCATGATGACATCAGCAATGCCATCCTCCACAGACTCTACTCTTGGAAGCGCAGAGGAGACATCAACACCTGGAACTAAAATTCCTTCCGCAATCACCTCGCCAGCCTCCGTAACAGCTGAGCCAGAAGGGCCGTCACCAGCAACTGCCACAAGGTTCTCTACCCAGGACCCAGCAGCTTTTTCTCAGAGCCACCAGACTCAGAGCATGGAGTCCACCAGAGACTCTCAAACCAGTGTCCTCACACAGCGAACCACATCAACTCTTTCCCCTTCCCCAAGTGTACTCAATGTGACAGAGAGTGTGTCTTGGGAGACATCCCCTCCAGATGAAATGACCACCTCATCCCCATACGGTGTCACCAACACACCCATGATGACATCAAAGACTATAACAATGACAACATCTACTGAATCCACTCTTGGAAACCCAGAGGAGACATCAACACCTGGAACTAAAAGTTCTACCTCAGTGAGCTTAGCAGTGTCAATAACAGCTGAACCAGAAGGACACTCACAAACAACTTCTTCGAGGACCTCTATCCAGGACACATCAGCTTCCTCTCAGAACCACCAGATTCAGAGCACAGAGACCACTAGAGAGTCTCAAACCAGCACCTTCACACAGATGTCCACATCAACTCTTTCATCCTCCCCAAGTGTACACAATGTGGCCACAACAGTTTCTCAGGACACATTTCCTCCAGATGAAACAACTGCCTCATTCCTCTCTAGTGTCACGGACGCATCCACGGTGACATCAAAGGTTATAACAATGGCAGCCTCCACAGACACCACTCTTGGAAGCACAGCAGAGATATCAACACCACTTACTGGAGATCTTATGCGGGTCACCTCTGCAGCCTCAGTAACAGCTGAACCAGAAGGACAATCATCGGCAACTTTTCCAAGGTCCTCCAGCCAGGACACAACAGCTTTTTCTCAGAACCACCAGACTCAAAGCACGAACACCAGAGACTCTCAAATCAGCACCCTCACAGGAGTGCCAACATCAACTCTTTTAACTTCACCCAGTAGACACACTCTGACAGGAAGATATTCTCAGCAGACATCCCCTCCTGATGAAATGACCACCTCATCCCCCTCCAGTATCACCAACACACTCACGATGACATCAAGGGTTATAGCAAGGACAACCTCCACAGACTCCACTCTTGGAAACACAGGGGAGACATCCGTACCTGTTACAGGAAGTCTTATGCCAGTCACCTCAGTAGCCTCAATAACAGTCGAACCAGAAGGAGAATCCTCTGCAACTTTCTCAAGGACTTCTCAGTACACAACAGCTTTTCCTCAGAACCAGCAGACTCAGAGCGTGGGGACCACCAGAGGACCTCAGATCAACACCCTCACACTGGTTGCATCAACTGTTTTATCCTCACCAAGTGGACTCACTCTGAGTGGAACAGTTTCTCAGGAGACACTCCCTTATGCTGAAACAACCACTTCGTCCCCTTCCAGTGTCAGCAGCGCATTCCTGGTAACATCAGAGGTGTCCCGAATGCCAACCTCCGCAGCTTCTACTCTTGGAAACACAGAGGAGACAGCGCGATCTGTAAGGGGAACGACTTCTGCCATCACTTCTCAAGTTTCAACCAGATGGTGGTCAGACACCCTGTCAACAGCACTCTCCCCGAGTTCTTTACCTCCAAAACTACCCCCAGCTTTCCACACCCACCCGAGTGAGGGTGCAGAGACCACAGGACGGCCTCATGAAAGGAGCTCAGTCTCTCCAGGTGTGTCTCATGAGACGTTTACTCCACATGAAACAACACTGACTTCCAGCGAAGGCCTCACAACTTGGTTACCAAAAGAGCTGCCCTCAACACCAACAAGTGTTGCCACTATGCTGGTCACAGGAAGTCCATCTACGTGGACAACTGGCACTATTCCAGGAGTCCCTTCTGAGGTCTCAACAATAGGGGAACCAGGGCAGCCCACCACACGCCCCTCCCATAGCACAGCTCTCCCAGAAACAACAGGGGCAAGTGCCCAGACACAATGGACACAAGAAATGGGGACCACTGGAGAGGTTCTTGTCCACAGCCCAAGATACAGTGTGACCCAGATGACAAAAGCAGCCACATCGCCCCCTTCCTCACCGATGCTGGATGGACACACACCACCACAAAGTACAACGGCACCGTCAACATATCCTCCAACAACACACCCTGTGAGCACCTCTCCTCGGAGACCGTCGGCTGTTTCCCACAGAGGTCACACTCCAGCCTCGAAGACCACACGAGAATCCCAAACCACGAGGTCCGTCTCCCCCGTGACTGACAGCCTCAAGACAGCCACCACCCCAGCTTCTTCCTTCACAGCCAGCGGACACTCGCCCTCAGAAACTGTTCCTCAGGACGCATCCGCCGTCAGTGCAGCAACAACCTTCACCCCAGCCCCCTCCAGGGACGGTCACAGGCCCCAGGCCCCAGCCACAGCACCGCAGGCAGCACCCGGCAGCCCTGACGCCACCCTGGGGCCCTCAGGAGGCACATCGCTTTCCATCACAGGCACCATTCCTCCGGCCACCTCTGCGGTGTCAACACCAGTGGATGCAGAAGGACGATGGACATCAGCCTCTGCCAGCACGTCACCCAGCACAGCACCCGCTATGACCCAACCCCACCAGGCTCGGGGCACAGAGGCCTCCGGAGAAACACAGACCAGCCAACCGGCCTCCTCAGGGTCAGGCCCCATCCCAGCTGGCACAGCTACCCCTTCCTCATCCAGGACAAGTGGCACAACACCTTCAGGAAGCCACGGAATGTCCACCTCAGGGGAGACCACGCGGTTCTCACCAAGACCCTCCAGGGACACTCACATCCCCCAGTCAACAAGCGAATTGCCGTCCCCCTCAGCCAGTCCGGACGTCACTCGGGCATGCACCATCCTGGCAAGCATGGGAACGGGGTCCCCCTCAGCCAGTCACGGTGCCAGCCCAGCAAGCGCAGGAACGGGGTCCCCCTCAGCCAGTCCTGACGCCACCCCAGCAAGTGCAGGAACGGGGTCCCCCTCAGACAGTCACGGTGCCAGCCCAGCAAGCGCGGGAACAGGGTCCCCCTCAGCCAGTCCTGACGTCACCCGGGCAAGCGCGGGAACGGGGTCCCCCTCAGACAGTCACAGTGCCACCCCAGCAAGCGCGGGAACGGGGTCCCCCTCAGCCAGTCACAGTGCCACCCCGGCAAGCGCGGGAACGGGGTCCCCCTCAGCCAGTCACAGTGCCACCCCGGCAAGCGCGGGAACGGGGTCCCCCTCAGACAGTCCTGACATCACCCTGGCAAGCGCGGGAACGGGGTCCCCCTCAGCCAGTCCTGACGCCACCCCGGCAAGCGCGGGAACGGGGTCCCCCTCAGCCAGTCACAGTGCCACCCCGGCAAGCGCGGGAACGGGGTCCCCCTCAGACAGTCCTGACATCACCCTGGCAAGCGCGGGAACGGGGTCCCCCTCAGACAGTCCTGACGCCACCCTGGCAAGCGCGGGAACGGGGTCCCCCTCAGACAGTCACAGTGCCACCCCGGCAAGCGCGGGAACGGAGTCCCCCTCAGCCAGTCACAGTGCCACCCCGGCAAGCGCGGGAACGGGGTCCCCCTCAGACAGTCCTGACGTCACCCTGGCAAGCGCGGGAACGGGCTCCCCCTCAGCCAGTCCTGATGCCACCCCGGCAAGCGCGGGAACGGGGTCCCCCTCAGACAGTCACAGTGCCACCCCAGCAAGCGCGGGAACGGGGTCCCCCTCAGCCAGTCACAGTGCCACCCCGGCAAGCGCGGGAACGGGGTCCCCCTCAGACAGTCCTGACATCACCCTGGCAAGCGCGGGAACGGGGTCCCCCTCAGACAGTCCTGACGTCACCCTGGCAAGCGCGGGAACGGGGTCCCCCTCAGACAGTCCTGACGCCACCCTGGCAAGCGCGGGAACGGGGTCCCCCTCAGACAGTCACAGTGCCACCCCGGCAAGCGCGGGAACGGGGTCCCCCTCAGACAGTCCTGACGTCACCCTGGCAAGCGCGGGAACGGGGTCCCCCTCAGCCAGTCCTGATGCCACCCCGGCAAGCGTGGGAACGGGGTCCCCCTCAGCCAGTCCTGACTTCACCCCGGCAAGCGTGGGAACGGGGTCCCCCTCAGACAGTCCTGACGCCACCCCGGCAAGCGTGGGAACGGGGTCCCCCTCAGCCAGTCCTGACTTCACCCCGGCAAGCGTGGGAACGGGGTCCCCCTCAGACAGTCCTGACGCCACCCCGGCAAGCGTGGGAACGGGGTCCCCCTCAGACAGTCACGGTGCCACCCCGGCAAGTGCGGGAACGGGGTCCCCCTCAGCCAGTCCTGAAGCCACCCTGGCAAGCGCGGGAACGGGGTCCCCCTCAGACAGTCCTGACGCCACCCCGGCAAGCGTGGGAACGGGGTCCCCCTCAGCCAGTCCTGACTTCACCCCGGCAAGCGTGGGAACGGGGTCCCCCTCAGACAGTCCTGACGCCACCCCGGCAAGCGTGGGAACGGGGTCCCCCTCAGCCAGTCCTGACTTCACCCCGGCAAGCGTGGGAACGGGGTCCCCCTCAGACAGTCCTGACGCCACCCCGGCAAGCGTGGGAACGGGGTCCCCCTCAGACAGTCACGGTGCCACCCCGGCAAGTGCGGGAACGGGGTCCCCCTCAGCCAGTCCTGAAGCCACCCTGGCAAGCGCGGGAACGGGGTCCCCCTCAGCCAGTCCTGACGTCACCCCGGCAAGCGTGGGAACGGGGTCCCCCTCAGACAGTCCTGACGCCACCCCGGCAAGCGTGGGAACGGGGTCCCCCTCAGCCAGTCCTGACTTCACCCCGGCAAGCGTGGGAACGGGGTCCCCCTCAGACAGTCCTGACTTCACCCCGGCAAGCGTGGGAACGGGGTCCCCCTCAGACAGTCCTGACGCCACCCCGGCAAGTGCGGGAACGGGGTCCCCCTCAGCCAGTCCTGAAGCCACCCTGGCAAGCGCGGGAACGGGGTCCCCCTCAGCCAGTCCTGACGTCACCCCGGCAAGCGTGGGAACGGGGTCCCCCTCAGACAGTCACGGTGCCACCCCGGCAAGTGCGGGAACGGGGTCCCCCTCAGCCAGTCCTGACGTCACCCCGGCAAGCGTGGGAACGGGGTCCCCCTCAGCCAGTCCTGACACCACCCCGGCAAGCGTGGGAACGGGGTCCCCCTCAGACAGTCACGGTGCCACCCCGGCAAGTGCGGGAACGGGGTCCCCCTCAGACAGTCCTGACGTCACCCCGGCAAGCGTGGGAACGGGGTCCCCCTCAGCCAGTCCTGACACCACCCCGGCAAGTGCGGGAACGGGGTCCCCCTCAGACAGTCACAGTGCCACCCCGGCAAGCGTGGGAACGGGGTCCCCCTCAGCCAGTCACAGTGCCACCCCGGCAAGCGTGGGAACGGGGTCCCCCTCAGCCAGTCCTGACACCACCCCGGAAAGCGTGGGAACGGGGTCCCCCTCAGACAGTCACCGTGCCAGCCCGGCAAGCGCGGGAACGGAGTCCCCCTCAGCCAGTCCTGCGGCCACTCCCAGCCCCACCGCCCGGTCCACAGGCCACGCGGCCCCTCTTGCTGTCACCAGCACCGCCTCGGCACCCACAGTGTCCTCGGGCGCAGCTCGGAAGACGGAAGCACCTGGTAGCGGCCCCCTTCCTTGCCTTCGTCTCTCCCACTGACCCCCCTAGGTTCAATCCAGCCTGAGTGCTTGCCAGCACTGGTGAATTACCTGGTGGGGCCGGGTTAGGGCCCACAGAGGAGGAGGCGATGGGTGTGGGGGTGACAGGCCACCCTCCTCCCTGCCCCCGTAGAAAACTGCTTCTGTCACAGGCCGGGCATGGTGGCTCACGTCTGTAATCCCAGCACTTTGGGAGGCCAAGGCGGGTGGATCACGAGGTCAGGAGTTCGAGACCAACCTGGCCAACATGGTGAAACCCTGTCTCTACTAAAAATATAAACATTAGCAGGGCGTGGTGGTGGGCGCCTGTAATCCCAGCTACTCGGGAGGCTGAGGCAGGAGAAGCTTGAACCTGGAGGGCAGAGGGTACAGTGAGCGGAGATCGCACCATTGCACTCCAGCCTGGGTGACAGGGCAAGACTCCATCTCAAAGAGAAAAACCTCTTATGTGGAGAGTGCCTTGGACGTGACCAGTAGACAGATGGACAAGGAGGTTTCTAGCTCTCTTCCAGCTCCTGATTTCTCTGAATCTCTCTAACTCTGCTGTTCTACTGTAAGAGCCACCCCTGCCTTCTCTGTTCACATGTCCAGGAATGATGACACCCTCCCTGAAGACCGACACTGGGAGAAGCACGGCCGCATCACTGCCCCCAACAACCTCCCGAACCATCACCTCCGCCATTCCCAACACTTCCACAGACACCCGATCCACAGCTGCCCCCGTCCCCATCCCGTCTGAGAAAGGTGAGTCATGCTGTAGAGGTGTGCCCCATGCCTTTTGAGGGGTGACATAACTAAAGGTTGCTTCTCAGCCTGCTGGCCCATGGTCTCTGCGCTCTTGGGTGGGAAGGGCCTTACCGAGGACAGGGAGACAGCATCAGAGTCGCTGCTGAGGGCTGGCTTTGTGCCTGGAGCTAGAGACAGAGAAATGACCCTAGTGCCATTCAGCAAGGGGCAGATCACTATCTGGTAGAGGCAGTTAGAGGATTAATCCCAGGGCATAAGCACACACAATGGAAAACGCCTCAGGGCAGGGAGGAGGGCGGGAACAGCTGGAAGGAAGGTGTGGAAGGCATGGCAGGTCCTGCATGGGGAGGGGAGCCCCAAAGCATTTGGGGTTGCTGAAAATGAGAAGAAGAGGAGCAAAGTGCGGCTGGCATGCGGGAATCCTGGAGGTAAGGAGCGCCAGGGAGGACTCCTGCATTTTACAAATGGCACCCTGTGGCTGGAGTGGTCAGATTTGCAGGGTGAGGAGGCCAGGAAAGCCTGCGGGATTCCAGGCAGGACCAGGGGAGGGCGCCAAGGAGTCAGCAGCTGTGAGAATTGTTTGGGACAGGGTTTCTCAAACTGGAGCCTAAGGACCTCTAGGGCGGCCTAGGCTAAATTCGAGGGTCTTTAAGTTTCTCTGGAGAAATGCCATCTTAGGAAACAAGTCTCGTTTCCTGAAAAGGACTTGCAGTTTCTCATCTTCACTGTGTTCGGGACTACGGTAAGAGACAGAATCTGACAGCAGGACCTGTTTTTCTCCAAGCTGGGGAAGGATGCCAGGCACAGTGTAGGGAGTAAAATGACGGCGTGCGCTCAACGCGGGTGGAGAGGGAGCAAGAACCCTGGATGGCTGGCTGGCAGGGCCTCTGGGGCCATCGGGGTGGAGAGGGCAGGTGCGGGGCAGCGTGGGGGGGTCTCTGGGATCCCTTCCAGCCCAGGCCCACTTGGACGTCCTGCTCTTCTTTGTCCTGGCCCAGGAGTTTCCCTCCTCCCCTACGGGTCGGGCGCTGGGGACCTGGAGTTCGTCAGGAGGACTGTGGACTTCACCTCCCCACTCTTCAAGCCCCTGACTGGCTTTCCCCTCGGCTCTTCTCTCCGGGATTCTCTCTATGTGAGTTCACTGAGGCCGCACAGCCTGAGCTCCCTGGGCCCGCTTCTCTCTCCAGCTTCAGGATGGAACCCAGGAACTGGGAGTGGAAGCAGCCTTGGCTGGGCCTCTAGTTTCGTTCACCTCCACAGCCTTCTTACTGTCAGGCCTCTGGCCGAGTAACACGGGGAGCCAGGCGAAGGCTGCCCACCTGCAGGCCCGGCCCCCAGCTCACCGCTACTTCTGCGGGGCCTTCTTATGAGTAAAAAGCTAAGCTTGGGAAACTTGACTGTTCCTGTCGTTTCCATGTTCTGTGATTAGTCTCTGGCCCCCGGGTCTCTGTCTCCT
The DNA here is from genome assembly GCF_049354715.1 of Callithrix jacchus. Lineage (NCBI taxonomy): Eukaryota > Metazoa > Chordata > Mammalia > Primates > Cebidae > Callithrix > Callithrix jacchus. The sequence goes on from NC_133518.1 coordinate 81,108,001, forward strand.
GGAGCAGTTGGAAGGGCAGTCCTGGCTCCTGCACCCCACAGGGAGGAGGCTGAGAGGAATACACCATCAGAGGGCGACTCAATGATGGAGAGAGGGCTGCACCCCCCACGCCCCGAGGGATGAGCGATGGAGAGACACTCCACCCCCTGAGTGATGGGGAGAGAGCTCCACCCCCTGAGTGATAGAGAGAGATCTCCACCCACTGAGCAATGGAGAGAGACACTCCACCCCCTGAGTGATGGAGAGAGACACTCCACCCCCTGAGTGATGGAGAGAGATCTCCACCCCCTGAGTGATGGAGAGAGAGCTCCACACCCTGAGTGATGGAGAGAGATCTCCACCCCCTGAGAGATGGAGAGAGATCTCCACCCCGTGAGTGATGGAGAGAGAGCTCCACACCCTGAGAGATGGAGAGAGATCTCCACCCCCTGAGTGATGGAGAGAGACACTCCACCCCCTGAGTGATGGAGAGAGATCTCCACCCCCTGAGTGATGGAGAGAGATCTCCACCCACTGAGCGATGGAGAGAGACACTCCACCCCCTGAGTGATGGAGAGAGACACTCCACCCCCTGAGTGATGGAGAGAGACACTCCACCCCCTGAGTGATGGAGAGAGATCTCCACCCCTTGAGTGATGGAGAGAGATACTCCACCCCCTGAGAGATGGAGAGAGACACTCCACCCCCTGAGAGATGGAGAGAGACACTCCACCCCCTGAGTGATGGAGAGAGATCTCCACCCCCTGAGTGATGGAGAGAGAGCTCCACCCACTGAGAGATGGAGAGAGACACTCCATCCCCGGAGTGTTGGAGAGAGACACTCCATCCCCTGAGTGATGGAAAGAGAGCTCCACCCCCTGAGTGATGGAGAGAGAGAGCTCCACCCCCTGAGCGATGGAGAGAGATCTCCACCCCCTGAGTGATGGAGAGAGACACTCCATCCCCTGAGTGATGGAGAGAGAGGTCCACCCCCTGAGTGATGGAGAGGGATCTCCACCCACTGAGTGATGGAGAGAGAGAGCTCCACCCCCTGAGCAATGGAGAGAGATCTCCACCCCCTGAGTGATGGAGAGAGACACTCCATCCCCTGAGTGATGGAGAGAGAGCTCCACCCACTGAGAGATGGAGAGAGACACTCCATCCCCTGAGTGATGGAGAGAGAGGTCCACCCCCTGAGTGATGGAGAGGGATCTCCACCCACTGAGTGATGGAGAGAGAGAGCTCCACCCCCTGAGCGATTGAGACAGAGATCTCTACCCCCTGAGAGATGGAGAGACATCTCCACCCGCTGAGTGATGGAGAGAGAGAGAGAGATCTCCACCCCCCGAGAGATGGAGAGAGATCTCCACCCCCTGAACAATGGAGAGAAGTCTCCACCCCCTGAGCCATGGAGAGAGAGATCTCCACCCCCTGAGCCATGGAGAGAGAGATCTCCACCCTCTGAGTGATGGAGAGAGAGGTCTCCACCCCCTGAGCAATGGAAACAGAGATCTCCACCCCCTGAGTGATGGAGAGAAGGATTTCCACCCCATGAGTGATGGTGAGAGATCTTCACCCCATGACTGATGGAGAGAGGTTTCTACCCCTGAGAAATGGGGAGGGGGTCTCTACCCCCTGAGCCTCATCTGATGTGTCACAAGCTTCAGGATGGGGCCCAGAGGACTGGCCAAGAGAGGTGTGCCTGTGAGGGGGCTGGTCCACAGCCAGGGGTCTGTACTGAAGCAGGACCAAGCCTACCACCTGAGGACCCAAGGGATGGCCCATACGGAAAGATCTCTCCTGAAATCAGGACATAGGAGATGACTTCCAGGGGTTGTTAGTCTCTAAAGCTCCACCCAGAGAGGTCCCTGGGGGTCGGCTTCTGAGGAGCTGGGCCAAGGCTGGGGCGTTTCCTCCCCACCTCCCTCCCTGAATGCTCACACAAAACCCTTGTGCTCAGTTCACAGACAACGGCCAGATCATCTTCCCAGAGTCAGACTACCAGATTTTCTCCTACCCAAACCCGCTCCCAACAGGCTTCACAGGCTGGGAGACTGTGGCCCTGGTGGCTCCGTTCTGGGATGATGCTGATTTCTCCGACGGTCGAGGGACCGTATTTTACCGGGTGAGCCTCTCAAAGCCTGGCAGTCAGGATCCCCCAGCAGCTGGCAGGGGAGGCAAAGAGCTGTGTGGAAGGCTTTGTCAGAGTTACTGCTGCCACAGCCAGGAGGCTTAAATATGGCTGTGGAAGGAAGCAGGCAAGGGATATCAAGCTGACTCAGGAATACCCCAACCCAATCATGAGAAGACCTGCAGGTGTCGGGGTCGGGGCTAACAGTGCAGCATTTGATTGTGAAATCAGGCTGCAGGGTATTGATCCTAACAGGAGGGAGTCCAGTAGGGCCTGTCCTGGGCTCCTGGACTGGGTTAGTAACGCCAAGCAGGGGAAGCCTGTGACGAAAGCCACTGTGGCAAGCGTGGACTGTGCCCCTGCCACGGGCTCCAAGATGGAGAGAACCGCGTGGACTGTGCCCCTGCCACGGGCTCCAAGATGGAGAGAACCGCGTGGACTGTGCCCCTGCCACGGGCTCCAAGATGGAGAGAACCGCGTGGACTGTGCCCCTGCCACGGGCTCCAAGATGGAGAGAACCACGTGGACTGTGCCCCTGCCACGGGCTCCAAGATGGAGAGAACCGCGTGGACTGTGCCCCTGCCACGGGCTCCAAGATGGAGAGAACCATGTGGACTGTGCCCCTGCCACGGGCTCCAAGATGGAGAGAACCGCGTGGACTGTGCCCCTGCCACGGGCTCCAAGATGGAGAGAACCGCGTGGACTGTGCCCCTGCCACGGGCTCCAAGATGGAGAGAACCGCGTGGACTGTGCCCCTGCCACGGGCTCCAAGATGGAGAGAACCGTGTGGACTGTGCCCCTGCCACGGGCTCCAAGATGGAGAGAACCGCGTGGACTGTGCCCCTGCCACGGGCAGGGCAGTGTAAAGGCTCCAAGATGGAGAGAACCGCGTGGACTGTGCCCCTGCCATGGGCAGGGCAGTGTAAAGGCTCCGAGATGGAGAGAACCGTGTGGACTGTGCCCCTGCCACGGGCTCCAAGATGGAGAGAACCACGTGGACTGTGCCCCTGCCACGGGCTCCAAGATGGAGAGAACCGTGTGGACTGTGCCCCTGCCACGGGCTCCAAGATGGAGAGAACCGCGTGGACTGTGCCCCTGCCACGGGCAGGGCAGTGTAAAGGCTCCAAGATGGAGAGAACCGCGTGGACTGTGCCCCTGCCATGGGCAGGGCAGTGTAAAGGCTCCGAGATGGAGAGAACCGCGTGGACTGTGCCCCTGCCACGGGCTCCAAGATGGAGAGAACCGCGTGGACTGTGCCCCTGCCACGGGCTCCAAGATGGAGAGAACCACGTGGACTGTGCCCCTGCCACGGGCTCCAAGATGGAGAGAACCGTGTGGACTGTGCCCCTGCCACGGGCTCCAAGATGGAGAGAACCGCGTGGACTGTGCCCCTGCCACGGGCAGGGCAGTGTAAAGGCTCCAAGATGGAGAGAACCACGTGGACTGTGCCCCTGCCATGGGCAGGGCAGTGTAAAGGCTCCGAGATGGAGAGAACCGTGTGGACTGTGCCCCTGCCACGGGCTCCAAGATGGAGAGAACCGTGTGGACTGTGCCCCTGCCACGGGCAGAGCAGTGTAAAGGCTCCAAGATGGAGAGAACCACGTGGACTGTGCCCCTGCCACGGGCTCCAAGATGGAGAGAACCGTGTGGACTGTGCCCCTGCCACGGGCTCCAAGATGGAGAGAACCGTGTGGACTATGCCCTTGCCATGGGCAGGGCAGTGTAAAGGCTCCAAGATGGAGAGAACCGCGTGGACTGTGCCCCTGCCGTGGGCTCCAAGATGGAGAGAACCGCGCCTGTCCTCAAGCAGCTCAGATTAGGCATGGGAGGTGAAAGAGGGCCCGAGTGGCTCTGCCCTCTGGGACAGTTTGAGTTCAAGTCCAGAGGTCTTGGATGTCATGGCCAGGACCCTGCATCCCACATGCTGCAGGCCTTCCTGCAGCCCAGGTTTGAATTGAACTTCACTTCAGAAGAGCTCATGGTAAAAACGCAGGCCTGGGACAGGGGAGGGTAGGCCATGTGGGTGGGCTAAAGTGGGCAGGATCCCCAGGCAGAAGGAAGTCCATGGGTGGGAGTGGGACCCTCGTTGGCTTGTTCTCATCAGCTCTCCTTTCCTAGGAATATGAGACGCTCTACGGTGAACACAACCCACTAGTCCTGCAGGCTGAGTCTTGGATTAGAAAGATTACAAACAACGGGGACTACAAGGCCAGGTGGACCCTAAAGGTCACGTGGGTCAGTGCCCACGCCTATCCTGCCCAGTGGAGCCTCGGGGTGAGTAGATCCGTGGACAGCTCCCTGGGAACCATCTGGGAGTCAGACATCCTCAAATTCTAGGCAGAGGCTACTCTTCCGAAGCCCTCTCTGGCTCTAGGAAAGACTGCTAATTACAGCAAGCCCACCCCACCCTGCTTACCGCCACCACTGTTGGCCGAGCACTCACCGTGGCCTGCCTCGGCCCTTTGCCTATTTGACCTCTCAGCAAACCAGGTGTCATTAGGTTGAAACACAGTAGGTGGCATTTCTGTAAGTCAAAAATGTCTGGCTATTGGCAATTTCACGTGGCTCAATCTGGGATTCTTATCCACATTATAGGGTGGAGGCCGACCGTGGTCAGAGAGATTAATAACTTGCTCAGTCACGAAGCAGATGGCAGAGCCAGGCCTGCAGTGGAGGTTCTTCTGACTCCAGCCTCTGGCTCTTAAGCACAAAGCCATTCAGTTTTGACATGGGGCTCCTGGCGCCCTCCCCTCTGTCCTCCCTCTGCGGACCCCGCTCTTGTAGTCACAAAGTTCTTCCTCATGCCTGGCCTAAAGTCACTCATTTCTTCATTCACTCAACAGAAGTTCACCGGTCACCTCCGGCGGACAAGGCGTGTGCCTTCAGCAAACCCCAGTGTCACCTGAGCCAGTCATCCATGCTGTTCAGGTGGAGGGGACAATTTGGGCAATGTCCTTAAATGTCCCCCAGGCAGCTAATTAAGTCCCCTCTCGAGCTCTCTGGTATCTTGGCTCAGCGATCAGGTTCTGGTAGCTTCCTCTTATAAAGACTTATCTAACTGAATTATAACCCAGAACCCTTTATCTCCCCTCCTGGAAGATAGTCACAAAAAGGCAAATACACCGTGGTAAGTGCTTTCCCACCCAGGGTGATGCTGCCCTAGCTGACCAGAAACTTGCCCGCCTTTTGGGGCCCATGCCTTTGCTGTGGGCAGACCTGGAACAGGTGATGTGCACGTCAGAGCAGCGCTGTGGGACGGGTGGGAGGACGTAAGAGAGGAGACCCCGGTCACTCACCGGCATCCCTGTGTTTGCTCCCAGACCAACACCTACCAGGCCATCCTCTCCACGGACGGAAGCAGGTCCTATGCCCTGTTTCTCTACCAGAGCGGTGGGATGCAGTGGGACGCGGCCCGGCACGCAGGCAGCCCGGTGCTCATGGGCTTCTCCAGGTAGGATGGGAGGGGCTGTCCGCACTGAGCAGATGGCAAGAGGGGTGCAGAGCGGGGTTTCACTGCACACACATGCCCATCCTGGGCCGGGCATAAACCCACCTGGCTGATGCTTCTGACTCACTCTGGCTGCTGCTTCACATGAAAAGATCACCCATTTGTCCATCATTCCCTTTCCCATCTGAGTCCCCGTCATTGTAATAATTCCAGAGCTCTGGCTTCCCTGATTTCCGCTGACATCAGCTGGCCTCTCTTAACTTCTCAGATATCACGATAGCAACATGCAAGGCTGATTGCACTAACACTTCGTGGACATTGTTGCATTTGCTTCTCACGACCCCCCATGAGGCAGACACTATTTATTATCCACATTCTACGGATCGGGCCACTGAGCTACAAATAGACTAGCAATTTGCCTCAAGTCCCAGAGCTGGGAAGTGGCAACATGGAGGTTTGAACCCAGACGTCTGAGGCTAGAATCTGCCTTCCTGACTTCCTGAGAATTACTCACTCACCCAGGGGGCACCCGAAAGCTTAAACGAAGCCGGTGGTGAGGGGAGAGAAGAAGCAGGGGGCCGTGGGTGGTTGGAATGTGGATTCCCCTGTCTCGTGGAGGAGGCTCTCTCCGACGTGACGGTGCCCACTTCTGCTCCCTGCTTCTGTTCCCACAGGCTGGTGTGTGGCAGTCGGTGTGAAGGTCACATGTCTCTTGTTCTTGATCATTGCAGCGCATGTTCTTCCCTTACAACAAGTGTGTTCAGGTCACCCCTTTAGTCACACTGCTGTCGCTAGTTTTTGGTGTGCTATGAAGGAGTAAGGAGTGGAAGTGCCCAACTACCTGGGATGTCACATGGTCCACGTACGCCCGAGGAAGGTGCCACGCAGGGGTGCACCATCCCACTTGTGTCAGGGAGGAGGAAAAGCCCAGGCACCCAGGGTGGGGCTGCAGGCAGCCGTTCCGGGCTTTCCTCCTCCCCGAGCCGCGCTCAGACCCCACACCTGCAGACGGTGATGGAGATGGTGCTGGTGGTGGTGGCAGCAGCTGTTGTATTGAGGCCCCACTCAGTTCTGAGCGATTCGCAGGTGTTACTGCATTTAATCCCCACAATACTGCAAGGTAGGTGCTACTGTAATCCCTCTACACGACGTGAAAACTAAGACTCAGAGACGGTCAGTGTGGGGATCAGCAGTTGAATCCATCCCTGTCTAACTCCAGAGACTGGCTCTTAGCATCACAATACACTGTCCCTACAGACTGTCCCTCTCCAATCCCTCTGTTTAAGGGAAACAAACAGAAAGGAGGCCTGAACTCTGTTGTTTCCACACCCATCTCATGACCAAGCTGACCTGCCACTTCCTTGCAGCTGGTGATCAGATGTAGAATCGGTTAGAGCCTCCCACCTCTGCCCATCCATCTTGTCCCCTCTCCTGCTCAGTGCTGGGACTCAACAATGGGGGTCGGATGACCAGCTGACCCACTGACTGCCTAGCTGGTTGGCCAGCTGCTGACCAGCTAGCCGGAGTGAATGGTTGCCTTGCAACCAGGAGGCAAGGGCCTGTTCCTGGCAGAGGCCTGAGCATCTTTCCTTTGCCTGCAGCGGAGATGGCTATTTTGAAAACAGCCCACTGATGTCCCAGCCAGTGTGGGAGAAGTATCGCCCCGACAGGCTCCTGAATTCCAACTTAGGTAAAAGTGCCACCTTATCACACCTGAGCTGGTCTCAAGCCCTGGTTTGTCCTCCAGCCCATATGCCATCACAGTCCTAGAGGGCAGCTCCCGGGCATCACCACCATCTTGAAGGGTGTCCCCCACACAGTCCAACCTCCTACAGGTCTAAGTGGGACATGGCACTGCCCAGGGAGCAGCTGGCATCTTCTGCACCCCTGGACACAGCACAGTCTCAGAGGGGGCTACATCTCCTCCCTCGGATGTACCAACCCAAGAGGGCTCTCGGGGGGCCCAGCTCCTGGAAGTGAGGACAGGGCCTTGTGGGAGGTGGGATGTAAATGGGTAGAATGGCCAGTACTCCCAAGTGTCCTGTCCAGAGCTGGATTAAGAACACAGGGGGATCCCTTAAGAAAATCTACTGCTGGGAATGGACAGTACTCCCAAGTGTCCTGTCCAGAGCTGGAATGAGAACCCAGGGGAGATCCCTTAAGAAAATCTACTGCTGGGCAAGATGGTTCATGCCTGTAATCCCGGCACTTTGGGAGGTCGAGGTGGCAGATCACTTGAGGTCAGGAGTTCGAGACCAGCCTGGGCAACAGGGTGAAACCTGCTAAAAACACACAAATTAGCCAGGCGTTGTGGTGCACACCTGTAATCCCAGCTACTCAGCAGGCTGAGGCAGGACAATCTTTTGAACCTGGGAGAGGAGGTTGCAGTGAGCCGAGATCACATTACTGCACTCCAGCCTGGATGACAGAGCAGGACTCTATCTCAAAAAGAGAGAATCTACCAAGAGTCCAGAGGTCTGACATTCATTATCATCATTGATTGAGCACCTGCCGTGTGGTAGACACTATGCTAACAGCCAGAAACATTTTTAAAAGGAAAAAGACCAACTATGTTTGCTCTCAAAGAGCTTTCATGCAGGTAAAAGGGGCAAACGATGGCACCTGCTCCATGACTCTGTCACGTCCAGCGGCCGCAATGGGAAAGAAATCAGTTTCCAAAATGTGATAGGACAAAGGACATTTTCACCCTGGCAGCAGCCCCGTGAGTTGCGAAGTGTAAATCCACTTCTATTTGTTCTCTGGCAACCACGTCTGGTAATCAGAAACAGGTGCTAAATCAGTGATGGGCACTGGGGGAGGAATCGTTGCCCGTCTGAATTGGGTCCCAACCCTTGAAGGTGTCCAAAGAGGTGAGAAGTGGCACGGGGGTGCATTTGTGAGTTTTCGTTGACCCTAAAGCTAAGACAGGGCCTCCAGCCCCAAGCCCTGGGATAAGCCCTTTTTTCCTCCCCATCCCCCAACCCCAGGCCTCCGAGGGCTGCAGTTCTACAGGCTACACAGGGAAGAAAGGCCCAACTACCGTCTCATGTGCCTGCAGTGGCTGAGGAGCCAGCCTCAGTGGCCCAGCTGGGGTTGGAACCAGGTCTCCTGCCCTTGTTCCTGGCAGCAGGGACGATGGGACTTACGATTCCGACCCGTCAGCATAGGTGACACTTCCTTCCTGTCCCCCACAAGCCCACCCACCATCCTCTCTGCTCATGCCCTCAGCCTCTTCCCAGAAACAACCCCCTGCTTGTTCCCGGCCCACCCCTGGCAGCCCCAGCCTGGGCCTGAGCACGACTGGACTTGTTTCAGGTCGGTGGGCCCCCGGCAGCAGGCAGCTCTGCAGCTTCACCTCCTGGCGAGGAGGCGTGTGCTGCAGCTACGGGCCCTGGGGAGAGCTTCGTGAAGGCTGGCACGTGCAGAGTCCTCGGCAGTTTGGTGGTGAGTCCTCTCAGCCCCACCTTCCCAGCCAAGCAGGGGATCCTCAGGATGAAGCCTCTGTCCTCATTCCCTTCCCAGACCCTTCCCCATCTGGGCCTCCATTTCCTGATCTTGTAAAGTTAGGAAGCTTCCAACATCCTCACCAGCTGACATTCGGGGATGAATGAGCTGAGTGCCTCTTTCCCCATCTCCACCTGGCCCCGTAGCCCCAGGCCAGAGTGGAGTCATCTTTCCAGGCAAGAAGAGAGCACATAGTCTGACCCTGTCCCTGTAGACCCAGATGAGCAGGCTGTTTGGGGGAAGACTGAGAGTCAGCTCCCATAGAGACCCTCCAACAGAGCTGGAGAACACAGGGACGAGGGGTCACGGTGGTCTGTGTCCTCTCGTTCTCTCACCCGTCCCATGGCAGTTTCCACAGTTCCTGGACTGTCAGCCGCACCCTCCCCACTCCCAGCATGTTGAGGGCGGTGGTTCTTGGCTCTCCACCCTCAAGAAAGGAAATGTGCTTAGCTCCTACCATGTGCTCTGCTGCACAGTCCCCCAATGCCTGCAAAAGAGACAGCGCCCTGTCCACCGCACAAGGTCAATGAGAAGGGCCATGCTGCATTCCAAAGCCATGCTCTTCAGCAACACCGTCCTGCCCTGCCACGCTCTCCAGCTGGGATCTCCAGGTCCTCGGCCTCCCCGACTCACTGCTCTTCTCCACAGCCCAGGAACTGGAGCCGCAGAGCTGGTGCTGCCGCTGGAATGACAAGCCCTACCTCTGTGCCCTGTACCAGCAGAGGCGGCCCCGAGTAGGCTGCGCTGCATACAGGCCACCACGGCCCGGTGAGGGTCAGGGCCAGGCTCAGGCAGAGCATCTGGGGAGGGGAGCTTCTGGGCCTCCGGGATGACGTCTGAATGAGGAGTAGGGGCAGAGCTGTGGCCACAAGGGAAAGATGGAGAGGGTGCCAGTGATGGGGCTGATGGCAAATGGAGGCCCTTTGTACCTGGTGCTGGAGAAGGAGTGAGAATGGGGGGCACGAAAGTGCAGGGGCCTTGAGGGGAGGATTCGATGAGAACATCTCCCCAGCTGGAGTCCACCTGGACAAGTGCCCTATCTGACTGCAGTGAGGAATCTCAGCCCAACCCATGGTGTGTCATGCTGATGTGGTATCTCTTTTTTCCTTCCAGCCTGGATGATCGGGGACCCCCACATCACCACCTTAGACGGTGTGAATTACACCTTCAATGGGCTGGGGGACTTCCTGCTGGTCCAGGCCCAGGACGGGAACTCCTCCTTCCAGCTGCAGGGCCGCACCGCCCAGACCGCCTCAGCCCAGGCCACCAACTTCGTTGCCTTTGCTGCTCAGTACCGCTCCAGCAGCCTGGGCCCCGTCACGGTTCGTGAGGGGCACCTGGGACCTCCTGCATTTCACCCACAGGCATTTCACCTTCAGCCGGATATTGAGGCCCAGGAGAAGGAAGAGGAGAAAGAAGGGGAAGCCGGGCAGGAGGGAGGGAGGTCACATTCCACCCTCACAGCTGTCCCCGAGTAAATCCTGGGGGTGGCAGGATGAGGTTTCTGGCACCACGGTTTCCCAGCTGTTTGGTTTCAAAGAAACTACTTAACTTGGTTTCTTCTAGTCGGAATGGGGATAATAACGTTACCTGCCTCACAGGCTGCTGTGGGAGTTGAAGGGGATCATCTGAAAACCAGGCCTGGTGCAGAGCACACAGTGGCTGCAGCCTCCAGCCCCTTCCTCCCAGCCCCAGGCACTCTCCCCTATGCTTTCCTGGGCATCTGCTGCACCTGCGGGTCGGCCTCAGCTCCCCTCCCATCTCCTTGCAGGTTCAGTGGCTCCTTGAGCCTCACGACAGAATCCGTGTTCTGCTTGACAACCAGAATGTGACGTTTGAGCCTGACCACGAAGACGATGGAGGTAGGGTGGGAGCAGGGTTGAGAGGGAGGCTGGGATGTAGGGTGGGAGGGGGGATGGGAGGTAGGGTGGGAGGGGAGCTGGGAGGGAGGCTGGGATGTAGGGTGGGAGGGGAGCTGGGAGGTAGGGTGGGAGGGAGGCTGGGATGTAGGGTGGGAGGGGAGCTGGGAGGTAGGGTGGGAGCGGGGTTGAGAGGGAGGCTGGGATGTAGGGTGGGAGGGGGGATGGGAGGTAGGGTGGGAGGGGGGCTGGGAGGGAGAGCTGGGAGGTAGGGTGGGAGGGGGGCTGGGAGGGAGAGCTGGGAGGTAGGGTGGGAGGGGAGATGGGAGGGAGAGCTGGGAGGTAGGGTGGAAGCGGGGTTGAGAGGGGGGCTGGGAGGTAGGGTGGGAAGGGGGATGGGAGGGCGACTCCGGCGTGGTGGCTGTCCTCTCCCGAGCCCCCCAGAAGCAGCGAGCTGCGCGGGGAGCCGAGTGCGGACAGCCTTTCCTGGGAGTCGGGCCTGAGCTCCGCGGCCTCCCTTCTCCCGCCTCCAGTGCGGAGCCCTCCGGGTGTCAGCCTCGGGGGAGGGAGGTGGTGTGGCCCGGCTGGAAGGTGTCTGGCAGGTCTGCGTGTCGGATCTGGTGTCCTTTCAGCTGCCTCCCTGTGTTCCAGGCCCAGAGACGGTCAGCGCCCCCGGAGTCCTCCTGAGCCACAGCGGCCACGAGGTCTCGGCCAGCTTCGACGGCTCTGCCACGGTCTCGGTGACGGCGCTCTCCAGCATCCTCCACGCCTCCGCCAGCCTCCCGCAGGAGTATTGGAACCTCACCGAGGGCCTCCTGGGTGAGGGCGGCTCAGACCTGCCTCTGTGGCTCTGCGGCAGCAGGAGGTCGATTCCCGAAGGCTTCCCTTTCCCGGCCTCCTCGGAGCAGAACCCTCGGGGCACGGAGCGGGCCTAGGGGAGGGACTTCTCCAGCCTCCGATAAGTCTCCCTTCCTGCCCTCCTCCCGCTCTAAGGGAGCATCAGGGGTGTGCTCCAGGGAGGCGGGGGTGGCGGCCGCTGCCGTCCTTCCTCCTTTCTTCTTGCCTCCCACATCCTTCCTGTCCTCCTGTATCTCTGCCAGTGTTTCCCGCCGACCCTCCCTAAGCAGAGGGGCAGCGCATGAAGGCCCGGTCCTCCGGGTTCCCCTGGAGGCCTGACAGCAGGTGCAAAGGCAGAGGCTGCCAGGTCCTGGCTGCTCCTCCCTGCATCCCCCGATGCTCGAGGGGAAGGGGACAGCCGAATGCCCAGCGTGGCCAACCTCCCACTCTGTCCCTCAGGGATCTGGAATAACAATCCGGAGGACGACTTCAGGATGCCCAATGGCTCCACCATTCCCCCAAGTAGCTCTGAGGCCACGCTTTTCCACTATGGAATGACCTGTGAGTCTGGGCAGAGTCCTGGGGCAGATAGGGCAGATGGGGCAGGCCAGGTAGAGGGGAGCTGGTATGTTTATGTCGTCTCCCTCGGGCCTGTAGGAAGCAGACCATCCTTCGTAAGGTCTGAGGAATCTATGCTATCCTAGGTCTGTCCCCTCCACTGCCATCCCACCTGTATCTCTACCTGGAGGAGAGAAGGGCGGGGTGGAGGGTCCTCTCATTGCAGCATGCGTTTCCAGACTCAAGCTGGAAACTGCTCTGGCTCTGCACTCCCACAGCCCCCCAAAGTGAGGGGTAGGGGTGGACACAGACAACATGAGGCTGAGTGCACACCTGATACACGACCATAGAGCCCTGTGTGTTACAGGGGAGATCAACGGGACAGGCCTCCTTGGCAAGAGGAATGACCAGCTGCCCTCCAACTTCACCCCTGTTTTCTATGACCAACTGCGAACAAACAGCTCCTCGGATCAAGATTTGATCTCCAGCTGCAACGGAGATAGATCCTGCATCTATGACGCCCTGGCCACGCGCAACACAAGCATTGGACATCACACGCTGGCGCTCCATAAAACCTACGAGCGGGTGAACGCCACCTTCAGTAAGTGGCCCAACGCCCCAGGAGGCCTTTTCAGAGCTGGGAGCTGTGAGGAGCAGCCTTCCGTGACCCTGCTGGACCCTGCGCAACTGCATTCACGGAGCAGATTCTTCCTCTGCTCAAATCCTCCACTGACTTCCCGGCTCTCTCCATCCTTACCGTGGCCTTAGGCCTGTTCAGTCTGGTCCCGCCGCTTCTTAGAGGTCTTCTCATGCTATACCCGCTCCCTGCTCCCTCCACTGCAGCCCCGCGGGCCCCTCTGTGTCCTTCAGACACACCAGGCTTCACACATGCTGTTCTCTCGCCTGGACAGTCACATGCTTGCCCCCTCCCCCTCACCTCCTTTATGCCAATGTCCCCTTCCCAGCGAGGCCTCTCTTGGCCACCCTAAAATGTCACATTCGCCCACACTTCCTGTTTGCCTTCCCCACTTCATTCTTCTCACCTTAGCATTTATAGTGACTCAGCATATTTTATACTTTTCACAGGTTTCTCTTTTATTATTCATTAACGACTGTATCCTCACTACGCAGACAGTGCCAGCCGCTTAGCTCAATATTTGTTAAATGCCCGAATGGATGGATGGGTGAACAAACTGTAATGGAAATGCCAGGGCTCCAAGAAACAGACCCATGAAAAGCTTCCCTCCCTCTGTATTTCTGGACAAATGCAATGTCCGTTTAGACATTCCCCTCCAGGTTTTCAGCCCTTTGCCAAAGGCACAACTCTGTGATGATCTAAACAAGCGTGCTCTGTAATTCACTTTTTGCCACACCCGGCATAGCACTGTGTTCAGGAAAGAATATGAAAGGAAACTCTTTTTGAGGAGGTGGGGGAGAGAAAGAGAGCTGAAGATTTGGATAGGTGGGCAGCACAGTCCCAGCCTGCTGTTCATCGGTCTGAGAGCAGGTACCCAGAATAGTTCCTTCTTCCAGAGGTGGGTCCCAGTCCTGGGAATGCCTCACGTATATTGTAGTTGAGAAGGAGAGGAGGCTGATGAAGCAGGAGACTGTCCCACCTCGGAACCCCCATCCCCTCTTTGTCTTTCAGATCAGTACCCACCCTCCATCGAGGGTCGCCATGTGGTTGAAGCCTACAAGGGGCAGACCGTGCTGATTCAGTACACCAGCAATGCTGAGAATGTCACCTTCATGCTCAGAGACAATTGTACTGACTTGAAGCTCTTCGGTAAGAATGTTTGACTGGGGAAAGTGGGGAGGTGGGTAGGGAATGAGGTCGGAATCAAACTTTGGGATTTCTGCATCGCTATACCCAGCAAAACTTCCTGTCACTTGCTCATTTGAATATCCAGGACTGGCATTTCTTTGGAATGATACCTATAACTCAAATAGGTGCCCCCCAAGCCAGGTGCAGTGACTCATGCCTGCAATACCCGCACTTTGGGAGGCTGAGGCAGGTGGATCACCTGAGGTCAGGAGTTTGAGACCAGCCTGGCCAACATAGTGAAACCCTGTCTCTACTAAAAATACAAAAATTAGCCAGACATGGTGGTACATGCCTGTAATCTCAGCTGCCCGGGAGGCTGAGACAGGAGAATCGCTTGAACCTGGGAAGCTGAGGTTATGGTGAGCCAAGATCACGCCATTGCACTCCAGCCTGGGCAACAAGAATGAAACTCCATCTCAAAAAAAAAAAAACAAAAAAACAAAAAAACAAAAAACAGGTGGCCCCCAGTAAGTAGTAATGACAGGCTTATGGTGAATTTGGCCAGATAGGTAGAGTGACTCTGGGCACATAGGACAGATTCAAGGCTGGGCACAGTGGCTCACACCTGTCCTCACACCTAGCACTTTGGGAGGCCACGGTGGGTGGATCACCTGAGGTCAGGAGTTTGAGACCAGCCTGGCCAACATGGTGAAAGCCCTTCTGTACTAAAAATATAAAAGATAGCCAGGCGTAGTGGCAGGCGCCTGTAATCCCAGTTACTTGGGAGGCTGAGGCAAGAGAATCACTTGAGCCCGGGAGGCAGATGTTGCCGTGAGCCGAGATCGAGTCACTGTACTCCAGCCTGAGCAACAGAGCAAGATTCTGTCTCAATAAAAAGGAACTAATTCAGAGATTATTTAATCTCAATCTGATCATATGCAGTCATCTTTAATTATCCTTATGCATTCACCAAATTATTAGAAAATCAAGTGCAACAGTTTAAAATTACCAGTTACAACATTTTTATATCTATTAAAGGAAGGATCTAATGTAGGAAAATTTAAAGAAATATAAAAATACTTTTGTTTACTACCTTTCTTGCTCTTTTTGTCTGTGGTAACCATGTTAACCTAGCTGTGTCTCTCCTCGTCTGGTTTCCTGGATAGGACCCAGTAAGGCGTCACGGGTCCCTCTCTGTAAAGGTGTTAGAGACTCCAAGACCTGCATCCATGATCAGGGCCAAAGGGTCTCAAAGAATAGGGGATGCCGCTCTCTGTCTGTTGCCAGCACTAATTCTGCGGTGGCTGTTCTTGGCTAAACCAAAGCCCCCAGGGAGCGTGTTCTGCGTTCCCTTTGCCTCAGGAGGGTGCCTGAGTTCCTTCCTCTCTGTGTGTCAGAAGGGACTGCTCTGCCTGCATCCCCTTTGCCCCCCGTGTGTCCTCCCAGGTGTAAGACAATGGCACTGGGAGATTTTCTGCTCCACCGGTCCACCCTTGAAGAATGAGGGTCTGGAAATTACATTCATCTGTGACTTCCTTTCAATCTGCTGTTTTAAGGAGACTTTCGTATTTTCTTGAAAAATATAAATTTGATCAGAAGATATATCGCTGGAGGGGCTGTCTGGTCAAAGGTCCAGGAAGTGGGGGTGGGTGAGAAATCAGGGAAAAGTATGGGACTGCCATGAGACTGAAACCAGTTTGACTGGCAGCATAGCCTGGGGAGGTGTCTGGAGGACCCTGGCCTTTATCCTGCATCCCCCAGGAGGTCCCATCCTAGTGCAAGCCCAGGCGGGGCTGCCCTTTGGGGTTTCTTCAGGGGGAAACTGCTTTCCCCTCTGTGGAGTCCCCTGCTACAGTCAGTAAGTTGGGCTGGTGCTACCTCCTTCCAGCTGGGAGTTTGACCAGTATTACCCCCGCATACCAGCCTTGCTCAAAGAAAATGACCAGTGAGATCTGTCTGGGGCAGGGGAGGGTGGTCTGAGAGTGGGGGGGAAGCCCGCATCAGCAATCAGGGTGTTAGATGCCAGGATGCATCAGACCACGGAGCAGAGGAGTCTCCCAGCTCTCAATGATCTCATTTTCCCCCGGGCAGAGAATGGGACATTGCTGTGGACACCCAAGTCACTGAAGCCATTCTCTCTGGAGATTCTAGCAAGAAGTGCCAAGACTGGCTTGTCGTCTGCACTCCAGCCCAGGACCATGGTCTGCTACTGCAGTGCAAAGAGCCAGTGTTTGTACAACCAGACCAGCAGGGTAGGCAGCTCCTCCCTTGAGGTGAGTGTTGGGAGGAGGGTGGTTAGTGTCTGTGCTAAGGGGTGAGGAAATGGGAGTTGAAGGGATGCCGTGTTTCTGCCTCTCCTGGGCGTGTCTGTGTTGGGAGGTGGGTGGAGCTATGGTAGATGAGTGGAGCGGATACCAGTCTTAGGTCATAAACTCACCTGGGAAGAAAGAGAACTTTTTTTTTGAGACAGAGTTTTGGTCTGGTTGCCCAGGCTGGAGTGCAGTGGTGCAATCAGCTCACTGCAACCTCCGCCTCCTGGGTTCAAGCGATTCTCCTGTCTCCCCTCTTGAGTAGCTGAGACTACAGGGCCCGCCACCAGGGAGATTCCCTGAGTCGTTTCAGTAAGGGAGTTAGAAAGGGGAGTCTGGGAGCTTGGTGAACCACGGCCTTTGCTGGGCTGTTGTTCTGGTTGCTGCATTTTCTTACGGTGCTTAGCAGGGAGGCTCTGTCTTCCTGGCTCGGGAGTCAGCAAAGGAGGTCAAAACTTCAGCTTATATGAAATCCAGTTTGCAGGCCACATGGGAGGCTGAGGCAGGCAGATTGCTTGAGCTCAGGACTTCGAGACCAGCCTGGGCAATATGACCAGACCCCATGTCTACTAAAAATCAAAAAATTAGCTGGGCATGGTGGCACGTGCCTGTAATCCCAGCTTTTCGGGAGGCTGAGGCACAAGAATTGCTTTAACTCGGGAGGTGGACGTTGCAGTGAGCCGATATTGAAACACTACACTCCAGCGGGGCAACAGAATGCGACTCTGTCTCATAAAAAAAAAAAGAAAAATACAAAAAGTGGGCATAATAGAGCATGCCTGTAGTCCTGGCCCCTCCCTAGTGGGAGGATGGGAGGCGGGAGGATAGCTTTTGAGCCTGGAGGCGGAGGTTGCAGTGAGCAGAGATCAAGACACTGCACTCCAACCTGGGTGACAGAGTGAGACCCTGTCTCAAAATAAATAAATAAATTAGGAATCCAGTTTTCAAGCAATAGTAGAACATGCATACATACATACACGTACACACTCATTTCATTCATGCATTCAGTCAATCATTCATTCATCCCCTGTCTTACTCTAGAAAGGATTTTAGGCAAGGAGCTAGAATGCGAGAGGGAAGAGGCTGAGCTCCTGGTGCAGGACCAGTCAGGGGGTCAGCATAAACAATGACCCAGGGAGGCCGGATGGGCAGCACTGCCGTGTGGCTTTAAACAGGGCCTTGCAGCCCCCAGGCACGGTCAAGACGGTGCTCAGTAGGTGCTGGAGGAACTAAGACATGACTCGGTCCCCGGGTTCTCAAGCCAGAGGGATCCGTCAGAAACACCCAGAAGCCCTTACTACTTTGGCTTCCTGGCTACCCTGTGATCAGCAACCCTTCTCCAGGTGGCTAGCTGCAAGTGTGACAGGGGCACCTTCGGCCACTACTGCGAGCGCTCTGCGGACGCCTGTGAGGAGCCATGCTTTCCAAATGTCAGCTGCGTTCCTGGGAAGGGCTGCGAGGCCTGCCCTCCAGACCTGACCGGGGATGGGCGGCACTGTGCCGGTGAGCTGGGAACAGGGCCTGGAGGAGGGACATCTGGGGACAGGTGGTAGCTCAAGTGTGGTGACAGCCACAGGTAGTCTCTTTCTCTCCCTTTTCCAGCAAGCCTTAGAATGCTCAGTCTAGGTCAGTATGGGAAATGTAGGTAGGCTTGAAAAGGGGGTGGTAGGTGGTGTGGGGCTGAAGGAAAAGAGGTTGTACAGGCACAGGGGAGGGGATAGCACTCAGCATCCCTGAGACATTAATGGGGAAAACCCCAGGCAAAAGACCGAAGATGATCTGGTGAAAAGAGGAGACTTCAGTGGCCCGCGAACCGGGAAAGCTGGGTCCTCGGGCTCTCTAGGCGTCTTCAGAGACACGGGGCCCAGGTCTCTGCATCTCACAAATCAGGACATTTGTGGGTGCTGGCACAGGGATCCAGCAGTAAAGGTGCCTCATTTTCCCTTTGAGTCCTCCCAGCCATCTGTCCCTCCCGCTGATGAGGGAGGTCACAGGGAGGCCTTTACCAAGCCCCCTAAGGCACCCAAATAAAATCTAGAGATCACTGTGTCTTCAGAGCCAAGGCCAGAGTGGGTGGAACTGCAGCTTCTATAAAGGCAGAAAAGGAGATGGAAGTGAGAGGGGAGAGTATGAGGAAAGCTGGCTGGGGACCCTCATCTGCCAGCCTTCCGGGTCCTTTCTGAAGCAGAGGGTCTGAGAAACACTCCACTCCTGCTGCAGAAGTGGACGAATGCCTGCCTGGCTGAGGAAGGGGTTTCCCTGCAGAAATGCCTGGAAAAGGGGAGAAGGAGTGGCCCACAGCAGAACACTGCGGGAAAGAAACCAGGCCTGTCCCAGAGCAGGTTTCCACCGGCTGCTGGGCTCTCCCTCTGCTGCCTGCTGCTGCTGCTGACCTCCCTGCTCCCTCTGCAGCTCTGGGCAGCTCTTCCCTCTGTCGGAACCAGTCCTGCCCTGTGAATTACTGCTACAATCAAGGCCACTGCTATATCTCTGAGGCTCTGGGCTGCCGGCCCTCGTGCACCTGCCCCCCAGCCTTCACCGATAGCCGCTGCCTCCTGGCTGGAAACAACTTCACTCCGACTGTCCGCCTAGGTACCACCAGATGCCCTGCCACCCTCACCATTGCACTCTTCCCACCTTTGGGGATGATGGGGAAGCTCTGGGACACAGCACAGAGCTCCAGGTTTCTCTGGGATGGGGTAAGGTGTGGGCTGCGGGAGCTGGCGAGGGCAGCTGTCACGGCAAGGACCGTGGGCCTGTGGACCTTCTGAGGAAGGGTGGAGGCAGAGACCTCATGGCTGGCTCAGGGAGAAGACAGTCAGGGAGGCCCTAACCACAACTGAATGAGCACTAGGGTGAGGGTCACTTGTACTGATTTCTTCAGTGACCTTCTGTCACTGTGGAATGGAGTAGTCTCCCTGGGCCGACCCAACAAACTTCTTGGGTAAGTATGGGTAAACCATGGGGTGCTGATGAATTTCCTTCTCCCATCTGTGTAAACCATGGGGTGATGATGAATTTCCTTCTCCCATCTCCAGAACCTCCCTTAAGAGTCATCCAGCTCTTGCTCAGCGAAGAGGAAAATGCCTCCATGGCAGACATCAACGCCTCGGTCAGTGCTGCAGGCTGCACTCTGGGCGGGAAGGAGAGCTTGGGGTTCAGGCTAGGGCTGAGCCATCCCTGGGCATCCCTCATCTTGTCACGCATCTGGATTCAATTATCAGAGGAGGCCGGAGCCTCTTCCATGGGAGGTGCAGGGGGTTAGGAAGTGAGGAAGGCCCAGGACAGAAACCTCAGAAGGGGTTGGAGTCACCAACTCATCATGAGCAGAGGCCAGGGTCCCAGGTCACCCTGGCCTCTCCCTCTAAGAATCTCTCAGGACCTGTACTTATTGGGTGTTATCTGGAAGAAAATAAAGGGCATTTCACCTCCAGGGAGTCTTCCCTGACTTCCCAAAGAGAAATGGGGGCTGCATGTTGGCTCCCATGCCACACCTCAGTCACCTCCAGGGAGTCTTCCCTGACTTCCCAGAGGGAATGAGGACTGCGTCTTGACTCCCATGCCACACCTCAGTCACCTCCAGGGAGTCTTCCCTGACTTCCCAGAGGGAATGAGGACTGCGTCTTGGCTCCCATGCCACACCTCAGTCACCTCCAGGGAGTCTTCCCTGACTTCCCAGAGGGAATGAGGACTGCGTCTTGGCTCCCATGCCACACCTCAGTCACCTCCAGGGAGTCTTCCCTGACTTCCCAAAGAGAACTGGGGGCTCCGTCTTGGCTCCCATGCCACACCTCAGTCACCTCCAGGGAGTCTTCCCTGACTTCCCAGAGGGAATGAGGGCTGCGTCTTGACTCCCATGCCACACCTCAGTCACCTCCAGGGAGTCTTCCCTGACTTCCCAAAGAGAAATGGGGGCTCCGTCTTGGCTCCCATGCCACACCTCAGTCACCTCCAGGGAGTCTTCCCTGACTTCCCAAAGAGAAATGGGGGCTCCGTCTTGGCTCCCATGCCACACCTCAGTCACCTCCAGGGAGTCTTCCCTGACTTCCCAAAGAGAACTGGGGGCTCCGTCTTGGCTCCCATGCCACACCTCAGTCACCTCCAGGGAGTCTTCCCTGACTTCCCAGACGGAATGAGGGCTGCGTCTTGACTCCCATGCCACACCTCAGTCACCTCCAGGGAGTCTTCCCTGACTTCCCAAAGAGAAATGGGGGCTCCGTCTTGGCTCCCATGCCACACCTCAGTCACCTCCAGGGAGTCTTCCCTGACTTCCCAAAGAGAAATGGGGGCTCCGTCTTGGCTCCCATGCCACACCTCAGTCACCTCCAGGGAGTCTTCCCTGACTTCCCAGAGGGAATGAGGGCTGCGTCTTGACTCCCATGCCACACCTCAGTCACCTCCAGGGAGTCTTCCCTGACTTCCCAGAGGGAATGAGGGCTGTGTCTTGACTCCCATGCCACACCTCAGTCACCTCCAGGGAGTCTTCCCTGACTTCCCAAAGAGAAATGGGGGCTGCGTCTTGGCTCCCATGCCACACCTCAGTCACCTCCAGGGAGTCTTCCCTGACTTCCCAGAGGGAATGAGGGCTGCGTCTTGGCTCCCATGCCACACCTCAGTCACCTCCAGGGAGTCTTCCCTGACTTCCCAGAGGGAATGAGGGCTGCGTCTTGACTCCCATGCCACACCTCAGTCACCTCCAGGGAGTCTTCCCTGACTTCCCAGAGGGAATGAGGGCTGCGTCTTGACTCCCATGCCACACCTCAGTCACCTCCAGGGAGTCTTCCCTGACTTCCCAGAGGGAATGAGGGCTGCGTCTTGACTCCCATGCCACACCTCAGTCACCTCCAGGGAGTCTTCCCTGACTTCCCAGAGGGAATGAGGGCTGCGTCTTGACTCCCATGCCACACCTCAGTCACCTCCAGGGAGT
Organism: Callithrix jacchus; assembly: GCF_049354715.1. NCBI lineage: Eukaryota > Metazoa > Chordata > Mammalia > Primates > Cebidae > Callithrix > Callithrix jacchus. The sequence goes on from NC_133518.1 coordinate 81,129,318, forward strand.
CTTCCCTGACTTCCCAGAGGGAATGAGGGCTGCATGTTGGCTCCCATGCCACACCTCAGTCACCTCCAGGGAGTCTTCCCTGACTTCCCAGAGGGAATGAGGGCTGCGTGTTGGCTCTCATGCCACACCTCAGTCACCTCCAGGGAGTCTTCCCTGACTTCCCAGAGGGAATGAGGGCTGCGTGTTGGCTCCCATGCCACACCTCAGTCACCTCCAGGGAGTCTTCCCTGACTTCCCAGAGGGAATGAGGGCTGCGTGTTGGCTCCCGTGCCACACCTCAGTCACCTCCAGGGAGTCTTCCCTGACTTCCCAAAGAGAAATGGGGGCTCCGTCTTGGCTCCCATGCCACACCTCAGTCACCTCCAGGGAGTCTTCCCTGACTTCCCAGAGGGAATGGGGGCTGCGTGTTGGCTCCCATGCCACACCTCAGTCACCTCCAGGGAGTCTTCCCTGACTTCCCAGAGGGAATGAGGACTCCGTCTTGGCTCCCATGCCACACCTCAGTCACCTCCAGGGAGTCTTCCCTGACTTCCCAGAGGGAATGAGGGCTGCGTCTTGGCTCCCATGCCACACCTCAGTCACCTCCAGGGAGTCTTCCCTGACTTCCCAGAGGGAATGAGGACTGCGTCTTGACTCCCATGCCACACCTCAGTCACCTCCAGGGAGTCTTCCCTGACTTCCCAGAGGGAATGAGGGCTGCGTCTTGGCTCCCATGCCACACCTCAGTCACCTCCAGGGAGTCTTCCCTGACTTCCCAGAGGGAATGAGGGCTGCGTCTTGACTCCCATGCCACACCTCAGTCACCTCCAGGGAGTCTTCCCTGACTTCCCAGAGGGAATGAGGGCTGCGTCTTGGCTCCCATGCCACACCTCAGTCACCTCCAGGGAGTCTTCCCTGACTTCCCAGAGGGAATGAGGGCTGCGTCTTGACTCCCATGCCACACCTCAGTCACCTCCAGGGAGTCTTCCCTGACTTCCCAGAGGGAATGAGGGCTGCGTCTTGGCTCCCATGCCACACCTCAGTCACCTCCAGGGAGTCTTCCCTGACTTCCCAGAGGGAATGAGGGCTGCGTCTTGGCTCCCATGCCACACCTCAGTCACCTCCAGGGAGTCTTCCCTGACTTCCCAGAGGGAATGAGGGCTGCGTCTTGACTCCCATGCCACACCTCAGTCACCTCCAGGGAGTCTTCCCTGACTTCCCAGAGGGAATGAGGGCTGCGTCTTGGCTCCCATGCCACACCTCAGTCACCTCCAGGGAGTCTTCCCTGACTTCCCAGAGGGAATGAGGGCTGCGTCTTGGCTCCCATGCCACACCTCAGTCACCTCCAGGGAGTCTTCCCTGACTTCCCAAAGAGAACTGAGGGCTGCGTCTTGGCTCCCATGCCACACCTCAGTCACCTCCAGGGAGTCTTCCCTGACTTCCCAGAGGGAATGAGGGCTGCGTCTTGACTCCCATGCCACACCTCAGTCACCTCCAGGGAGTCTTCCCTGACTTCCCAGAGGGAATGAGGGCTGCGTGTTGGCTCCCATGCCACACCTCAGTCACCTCCAGGGAGTCTTCCCTGACTTCCCAGAGGGAACTGGGGGCTCCGTCTTGGCTCCCATGCCACACCTCAGTCACAGGCAAAGTAGCACAATTGCTGAGTTGTTACAGCTCTAGAATCCTGCACACCCAGATTCAAAACCCCTGCCCTGCCACTCACTAGAACAAGTGTACTAATTAGACACATTATAGAGCTGGTCATCTGTAAACACAGGGACAATATAGCACCTGAGTCAATAGGTTGTATCACCGTTTAAATGACAATGTGTGGCCGGGCCTGGTGGCTCAGGCCTGTAATCCCAGCACTTTGGGAGGCCAAGGCAGGCAGATCACGAGGTCAGGAACTCGAAACCAGCCTGGCCAACATGGTGAACCCCATTTCTACCAAAAATACAAAAATTAGCAGGGCACAGTGGTGTATGCCTGTAATCCCAGCTACTCAGGAGGCTGAGGCAGGAGAATCGCTTGAACCCAGGAGATGGAGGTTGCACTGAGCCGAGATCATGTCCCTGCACTGCAGCCTGGCAACAGAGCGAGACTCCATCTGAAAATAATATAACAATGCATGTAAAGCAGTATGGTGGCCGACACACAGGTATTCGAAAACTATTTTTGTTATTACTGCTGTTAGCGTGGCACTCCATGTAAAATCTGTTGCCATTTGTCACCTGCACCAGACTATGCACTCTGAATTTAGACTCCTCCTAAGTCACCTTGACACCTGCAGCACCTGACCAGCTCCTACTTCTGCCTAAACAATCGATGTCCAATATACTGGGGCAGGGGCCAAGAGTCGTGGACCAGAGGCAAGGAGGGGCCATGCACATCAGATTCTCCGCTTGTCATATGAGGCCTAGGATGGGGAGAGAATGGAAAACCCTCCCCTCACAAATATTAAACAAGGACCCGTGACCGTCACTGGACTAGGCTAGAGGGCGAGGATGCAGAGATAGGTGAGAAATGTATCCAGGTCCTGGGACTCACATTCAAGGAGGAAACAGGGGTGAATAAACGGATCAAGGCGGGAGAGGCTCTCCTCTGTGTATGGGGCCTCACCCACCCATGTCCCCATTCCCTCATCCTCTGCCCTAGGTGGCATACAGACTATGGGAGAGGCTCTCCTGTCTGTATGGGGCCTCACCCACCCATGCCCCCATTCCCTCATCCTCTGCCCTAGCTGGCATACAGACTATGGGAGAGGCTCTCCTCTCTGTATGGGGCCTCACCCACCCATGCCCCCATTCCCTCATCCTCTGCCCTAGGTGGCATACAGACTATGTGAGAGGCTCTCCTCTCTGTATGGGGCCTCACCCACCCATGCCCCCATTCCCTCATCCTCTGCCCTAGGTGGCATACAGACTGTGGGAGAGGCTCTCCTCTCTGTATGGGGCCTCACCCACCCATGCCCCCATTCCCTCATCCTCTGCCCTAGGTGGCGTACAGACTGCGGACCCTGCACGGGCAGGCCTTTCTCTACAACAGCGAAGTGAACCGAATGTAAGTGGGACGGTGACCCCTGAGCCCCCACGTCTTCTTCCTCACCGGCCCCCAGCCCCCCTCACCGTTGCCCTCCCATACAGCGATTCCCCAGCACCAGCCTCAGGAAGCCCCATGCAATACTGGACGGTCATGTCGCAGTTCCAGTACCGCCCTTGGGGCCCTGTCATCCACTTCCTGAACAACCAGCTGCTGGCCGCGGTGGTGGAGGCGTTCTTACACCAGCATGTTCCCCGGAGGAGTGAGGAGCCCAGGAACGACGTGGTCTTCCAGCCCCTCTCCAGGGAAGACGTGCGCGATGTGGCGGCCTGTGAGTCAGTCCATCCCGGGGACAGTGTGGGGTGACTGGGGGGGGCGGGTAAACCGAGGGTGCTTCAGCCCACACATGCAAGTTAATTTAGTTTTTCTTTGTTTGATTCTGAGAGAAAACGTGAACATTTTATCCATCCGCTTTTTAGATTCAAGAGCAGGAAGTGCTGCTAAGGCAGCCACGTGCCTGCGGTTTCACAGAGCGAGTGCTCCGGCCCAGCCTTGCTGACTGCCGCTGCTCAGGAAACAGCAGCAATTTGTTTTCATAAAATTGCTACTGGTTTTCTGAAAGTGCCATTGCACTTAAACCTACACAAGGGCATTCCCGTCATCTCTGCCCTCCAGCTGGTGGGTGTGAAGCTGGAGACTGGCCCGGAAATGATCTGCAAGCACCTTCCCCAGGCCTCACACCCCCACCTGAAAATGAGGTGGGATTTCTGAGCCCCGTTTCAGTGCTGACAGCCCAGCCCCTGTTCTCCCAGAACAGGAATGAGTTGGCAAGCTTGTCAGAGAAAGAAAAGAATAACGCACCCTATTTTCTGGATGGGGCAGAGAATAGAGCAGCGGCCATCCCAAACACAACAGAAACTGCTGTTTTACTCGGGTCCAGGAGCAAGCAAGAGCTTCTTCTAGAATCCAGGTTAAGCCCCCTCTCTCCTGGAGGAACAAGATGAAATCCCTTAGAACTGCTGTATGTTGGCGAGCTGGGGTAGCTCTGACTCTTCACGAAAACCTTGGCTGGGCACGGAGGCTCACGCCTGCAATCCCAGCACTTCGGGAGGCTAAGGCGAGTGGATCACCTGAGGTCAGGAGTTCGAGACCAGCCTGGCCAACATGGTGAAGCCCTGTCTCTAGTAAGAATACAAAAATTAGCCGGGCATGGTGGCATGCAGCTATAATCCCAGCTACTCAGGAGGCTGAGGCAAGAGAGTAACTTGAACCTGGGAGGCAAAGGTTGCAGTGAGCTGAAATTGTGCCACTGAACTCCAACCTGGCGACAGAGTGAGACTGTCTCAAAAAGAAAAAAAGACAACCTGTAATTTGTCTTTTCTTGAGACAGAGTTTCCCTCATCACCCAGGCTGGAGTGAAGTGGTGTGATCTTGGCTCACTGCAAACTCCACCCCCAGGTCCAAGTGATTCCCCTGCCTCAGCCTCCTGAGCAGCTGGAATTATAGGTGCCCACCACCACGCCCAGCTAATTTTTGTATTTTTAGTAGAGACTGGGTTTTACCATGTTGGCCAGGCTGGTCTTGAACTCCTGACCTCAGGTGATCCACCCTCCTTGGCCTCCTCTAGGATTACAGGCATGAGTCACGTGCCCAGCTGAAAACCTAAAATTTTTGTTATATAAGTATCATATGTTTACTGCAGAAACTGTAGGAAACAAACATTTAACAAAAAGAAGAGAGAAGAAAGAAAAACCTGTAATTCCCGTGCCCAGAGACAATATTTTGTGCATTTCCTTCTGAGCTTTCTTTTATGCCGAGGAACCTTCACACGGTGGCTTTTTACTGAAGGATCAAATCGTTCCTAATGTTTGGTAACCTCCTTCTTCAACAGTTGTGAACAGAGAATCTCATGTGCTGTGTCCATGTTCCCATTTCACATATTGCTTTATAATACATTTGAATATAGTGTCACATTTTAAAATACGTTATAATAACCATTTTCGTTTTTTGAGGGTTTACTGTGTGTCAGGCAGTGTACGGAGTATTGTGGACACGTTATCTCATTTAAATCTCACAGCAGCGTAAGTTCCTGTGCTTTTAGACATAAGGAAACTGAAGCTGCAGAGATAAGGAGTGTTCCCTGAATTACACAACTAGCTACCAGTGAGTTTGAGTTTCAACTCAGGTCTGGCCACCTTCAAAGCATTTCCATAGGAAACTGGCATCCCTTGGTAACGATCCGCAGTAGTTCATTTAACCAGACCCCACTTCTGAAACATTGTTGCATTTCCACCATGCTGATCCGAATGCCCAGGGACATACGTATCGTGCACTTCTCTAGTCGTTTCTCAGGAGGATTTTGTGTCCATCGGTTGCTTTCTGTGTTCACCTGTGTTCTTCCTGACAGTGAACGTGAGCATGCTGAGGACTTACTTCAAATGCAGTGGCTACGAGGGCTACAACCTGGTTTACGGCCCCCAGAGCGGCTTCACCTGTGTGTCCCCGTGCAGTAGGGGCTACTGTGACCACGGAGGCCAGTGCCAGCACCTGCCCAGTGGGCCCCGCTGCAGGTGCGTAGGGCCACGGCCAGGAGGCGGATGAGTGCTGGGGAACTCAAGCTGGGCAAGACCCTGCAAAGGCCCAGGAATTAGGATGGCTCCCTTTGAGATTGGAGAGAAACCAGAGACCAGGGAAGAGGGGACAGTGGAAGAAAGGAGGGTTGTGAGTGCCTGCTCTGTGTGGAGAATAAGGGCGCTATATTACCTCGGAGGCCCAAAGGAGCCACAGTTGGGTATTTAGAACCATTTTGAAGATGAGAAAATGGCAGCTGAGAGATAAGGAAACTGCCCCGGCACCCAGTCGGTTAAAAGCAGGGTATGGTTTCCAAAGCCAAACTTTTTTATTTTTTATTTGAGACTGAGTATCTCTCGGTTACCCAGGCTGGAGTGCAGTGGTGCATTCTCAGCTCACAGCAACCTCTGCCTCCCGGGTTCAAGCGATTCTTCTGCCTCCACCTCCCCAGTAGCTGAGATGATAGGTGCACGCCACCACACCTGGCTAACTTTTGTATTTTTAGTAGAGATGGGGGTTTCACCATATTGGTTCAGGCTGGTCTTGAACTCCCAACCTCAGGTGATCCACCCGCCTTGGCCTCCCAAAGTGCTGGGATTACAGGTGGGAACCACCATGCCCAGCCTAGACCCACATTTTAAAGCCCACACCTGCCTCCTTTGCCCAATGGTCTCTTCAGCATGACCTCAGGGCTGACTCAGTCTCTCTCTCCAGAGAGTGGGGCGAGCCCAGCCTCTCCTAGAGAACCTCCTCTGCCCCAGCAGGAGAAGAGAGGCTGGGAGGCTGAGCACCCACCTCTGACCACGCTGTCTCTCTCTCGGTCCCCAGCTGCGTGTCCTTCTCCATCTACACAGCCTGGGGTGAGCGCTGTGAGCACCTGAGCATGAAACTCAAAGCGTTCTTCGGGATCTTCTTTGGGGCCCTCAGTGCCCTCTTGCTGCTGGGGTTCGGGATGTTTGTGGTCCTGCACTTCTGGGGTTGCTCCAGGACCAGATTCTCCTACCCTCTGGACTCGGAAAGCTGAGGCCTCACCTTGAAGGGGCAGCTGTGACTAGGATACCTTAAGACCCACCCCGTCCTCACCACACACCTAAGATGCCATTGCTTTTGGGAGACTGGAAAAGGGAAGGTGACTGAAGACTACTGGGATTCTTCAAGGAGAATGAATACCGGGAATCAAGACAAGACTACGCCTTGTGGGTAGGCGCAGGGACACATGGGGAGGCCATAAGGATCCAGTGGCATGGATGGGTCCTCACACAGACACACCCACAGCCACAGGACACTGGCCTGTGCACGCACGCACACATGCACACATACACACATGTACACACACATGCATGTGCACATGCACACACATACGTGCAGGCACACACATACGCATGCACACACATGTGCGCGTGCAGACACGCGCACACACATACGCATACATGCACACACGCCAGATTTCATCATGCAGGGATGGCTCTAAGTTAACCAGAATGCTTCCGCACATAAAATTCTCTGGTTTACTTCTAATTAAAGTCTATTTAAATGAAGTCCCTCTGACTTTTTTTTGTGTTCAGAAGCAGGGATTCTATTTCTGATTTTCTTCTGGTGGCCAAAGGGCTGGGCACAGGCTTCTCCCAACAGAGGGTGCAGGGTGTGGAGGTGGTGTGTTGGGCAGGTGGTAGAGTAGTAGGGGCAGCTGGTCCAGCCCTGGTCAGCCCTTGGTTAGCCATGTTGGAAATCCTCCATTGCTCCCCCAACCTTGCTTCATGCTCCACATCATCTGCTTCTTCCCCCACCCAACACAGGCCAAAGTTTCACCCTCTAAGGAGGACAGAGATACCCCAAGAGGGAGTGCCCCAGACTGTCTCTCCCAGGACCCCTCCCCGCCTGCTTGTCTATCAATTTCACAAAGTTGTAAAAGGATAAATGCAGTTTTCCTGTCTGGTGGCTGTCCCCACGCCTGTCTTTCATGGAAGAGGGATTAAACCATTTTGGCTCCCTTTCCAGGAACCAACTCAAGAAACGTGCCACCCACCCACCCTTAGATCTGGAGGACCTGATCCCTAATATGCCTTCTCCGTCCTTTCCGGGACCCCAGATGGAGTGTTCTGAGGTTCTCCATCCCACAGCCCCTCAGCCCTACCCTGCCTCTACTAGTCCCCAGCAACCTGATCAGCTCCCGCATGATCCTCTCAGCAGGCAGGACTTCTACACCTATCTGGTGTAACAACTCCAACACAATTGGTCCACACTTCCTGCAAAACCTCATTCCAACTTCATGCAGAAACTAGGTAGCTGCCTCTTAGTTCTAAATCCCAAATCCCTGAAGACAGAATCTGATTGGTCCCATTTACATCAGTTGTTTATGCCTGGTCCAATAAAATGCAATCATGGGGTGAGAAAGGAGGTCACGTGGTGCAAAGTCAGTGTTCAAGCTTACTCTTGTGGGTGGGTAAGTGGTGTGAAGGAAGCACCCAAAGAAATATGATCTTTGATTGGGTGCGGTGGCTCACGCCTGTAATTCCAACACTTTGGAAGGCCAAGGCAGGCGGACCACTTGAGGCCAGGAGTTTGAGACCAGCCTGGCCAACATGGTGAAACCCTGTCTCTACTAAAATACAAAAATTAGCCAGGCATGGTGGTGCACACCTGTAATCCCAGCTACTCAGGAGGCAGAGGCAGGAGGATCTCTTGAATCTGGGAGGTAGAGGTTGCAGTGAGCTAAGATCACGCCACTGCACTCCAGCCTGGGCGGCAGAGCAAGCCTCTCTCTCTCTCTCTTTATATGTATATATATACGGCCTTTGTATTAGGGTTCTCCAGAGGGACAGGACTAATAGATGTGTATACGAAGGGGAGTTTATTAAGGAGTATTGACTCACATGATCATATGGTGAAGTTCCACAACAGGCTGTCTGCAAGCTAAGAAGTAAGGAAGCCGGTCTGAATCCCAAGACCTCAGAAGTAGGGAAGCCGATAGTGCAGCCTTCAGTCTGTGGCCGAGGGCCCAAGGGCCCCTGGCAAACCGCAGGTGTAAGTGCAAGAGTCCCACAGCTGAAGAACCTGGAGTCTGATGTTTGAGGGCAGGAAGCACCCAGCCTGGGAGGATGATGAGGCTGGAAGACTCAGCAAGAGGAACTCCTTCCATGTTCCTCTGCCTGCCTTACTCGAGGTATGCTGGCAACTGATTAGATTGTGGCTACCCAGATTCAGGGTGGGTCTGCCTCTCCCAGTCACTGATTCAAATATTAGCCTCCATTGGCAACAGCCTCACAGATACACCCAGGAGCAACACTTTGCCTCCTCAGTCCAATCAAGTTGACACTCACTATTAGCCATCACAGTCCTTGATCTGAGCAGACTCCAAACTGCCCACTTTATCTGGAGGAGGATTCCCCCAGTGGGCAAAGCCACCCTCTTATGTACAGAGCCGTAGCTCTACCACCATACTCCCCAAAGTGTAATGTAATGAAGTCTCCATACAAAACCACAGTCACAGCATTCATTTCTCAAGAATTAAGCACACAACACAGAGGGGTTCGCTGGTGAATTGTGCAAAATATTTAAGGAGAAAATACCTATTTTGTGCAATCTTTTCCAGAAGACAGAAGCAGGACTACCCCCTAAGTCATTGGTCAGTGTCACCCTAATACCGAAACCAAAGACGTTACCAGAAGACTATAGACCAGTATCTGTCACGAAGATGCAAAAATTAGCAACAAATATTAGCAAATCAAGTTCAACAATATATAAAAAGAATTATAGGCCATGACGGCCGGGCGTGGTGGCTCACACCTGTAATCCCAGCACTTTGGGAGGCCGAGGTGGGCAGATCATGAGGTCAGGAGATTGAGACCATCCTGGCCAACATGGTGAAAAATACAAAATTATCTGGGTGTGCTGTGGCATGCCTGTAGTCTCAGCTACTCGGGAGGCTGAGGCAGGAGAATCGCTTGAACTCAGGAGGCAGAGGTTGCAGTGAGCTGATATCGCGCCACTGCACTCCAGCCTGGCAACAGAGCGCGACATTGTCTCAAAAAAAATGAAAGAATTATAGGCCATTACCAAGAGGGATTTATCCCAGGTGTGCAAGACTGGTTCAATATTCAAAAATCAGCTAATACATCAACAGGCAAGAAGGAAAATGGCATGATCATATCAGTAGATGCAGGAAAAGCGTTTGACAAAATCCAGCCCCTGTTCATGATAAAAACTCTCAGTAAGTTAGAAATAAGAACTTCCTCAACTTGATAAAGAATATCTACAAAAACCTACAGCGGACATCATCCTTAACGGTGAGAAACGAGATGCTTTCCCCTAAGATTAGGAACAAGGCGAGGACGCCCCCTCTCACTATCGCTTTTCAACATCATACAGAGGTCTTGGCCAATGCAACAAGGCGAAACAGGGAGATAAAAGGCGTATAGAATAAAAAGGACGGAATAAAACTGTTTTTGTTCACAGGTGTCAAATCATCTATGTAAAAGAATCTAAGAGTTGACGAAAGGAAAAAACCCTGGAACAAAGAAGCAATTTCAGCCAAGTTTCGTGACGTAAGGACAGTGTCCCAAAGTTAACAGATTTCTTGTGTGCCAGCAAAGAATAGTGGAATTTAGAATTTAAAACATTTGAGCAAGATGGAAACAAAAAACGAAAAAATAACAATAAAATGTAAACTACATTACCATTTACATTAGCATCCCCCAAAATGAAATACTGAGACATAAATGTAAGAAAATATGTACAAGATCCTATGTGAGGAAAACTATAAAACTCCGACGAAAGGTTCAAGGATGAACTTCATAAATGGGAAGATATTCTATGTTCATGAATAGGAAGACTCGACGTTTTTTTTTTTTCATTAGAGACAGAGCCTCCCTCCGTCACCCAGGCTGGAGCGCAGTGGCATCATCTCAGCTCACTGCAACCTCCGCCTCCCATGTTCAAGTGATTCTCCTGCCTCAGCCTCCAGAGTAGCTGGGATTACAGGCGCCCACCATCACACCTGGCTAATTGTTTTGTATTTTCAGTAGAGACGGGGTCTTGACGTTTTGGCCAGGCTGGTCTCAAACTCCTGACCTCAGGTGATCCAACCGCCTCTGCCTCCCTAAGTGTTGGGATTACAGGTATGAGCCACTGCACCAGGCCAAAAGACTGAATATTATCAAGATAGCAGTTCTCAATATTAAGATAGCAGCAGATCCAGATAGCTAACTCGATCTACAGATTCTACGTAATAACCAATCTTCATCAAAATCCCAGCAAGTCATTTGTGGCTATTAGTAACCTGGGTCTAAATTTACGTGGAGAGGTAAAAGATCCAAAACGGTCAACTCAATATTGATGGGGAACAGTCACAGGACTAGTTCCGCCTGACTTCGAGGCTGACTCTAAAGCGTAATAATGAAAACAGCATGATACTGGCAAAAGAATAGACAAATAGATCAATGGAACAGGATAGAGAGCCCAGGGTATAAAGTGATATTTCTAATAGACCTGTATAAATGTGTCAACTGATCATTGACGAAGGAGCAGAGGCCACACAACAGAGCGCAGATCGTGTTTCCCAGAAATAGACGCTGGGACAACTGGACATCCACACACGGAAAAAAAATTAGACACAGACCTTACACGTTTCATAAAAACGCAAAATGAATCATAAACCTCAGTAAAATGCAAAACTGTAAGACTCCAGGAAGACAACAGGAGAAAACCTAAATGACCTTGGGTTTGGTGACGGCTTTTTAGATACAATACCCAGGGAATGATCCCTGAAGGAAACAACTGATGAGCCGAACTTCATTAACAGTAAAAACTTCTCTGTGAAACGCAACAGCTAGAGAAAGGAGTAGTTGCAGACGGGAGAAAATGTTTGCAAAAGTCACGTCTGATAAAAGACTGTTATCTAAAATATACAAAGAGCTGGGTGCAATGACTCACACCTGAAATCCCAGCACTTTGGGAGGCCAAGCGGGTGGATCAGTTGAGGTCAGGAGTTCAAGACCAGCCTGGACAACACAGTGAACCCCCGTGTCAACTAAAAACACAAAAATTAGCTGGGCGTGGTGGCACACGCCTGTAATCCCAGCTACTTGGGAGGCTGAGGCAGGCAAATTGTTTGAATCCAGGCGGTGGAGATTGCAGTGAGCTGAGACCATGCCACTGTACTCCAGCCTGGGTGACAGAGCAAGACTTTGTCTCAAATAATTAATTAATTATACAGATAACTCTTACAATTCAACAATAAGAAAATGAACAACCCGGTTTTTTTAATGGGCAGAAATAACACCCTGAACATACATGTCACTAAAGAAGATATTCGCATGGCACAAGAGCATCTAAAAAGACAGTCAGCATCATACGTCATTAGGGAATGGCAGACAACACGCTACCAATACGCGCCTATTAGAATAACCAAAATCGCCAGGCACAGTGGCTCATACCTGTGTTCCCAGCACTCTGGGAGGCTGAAGCGGGAGGATCACTTGAGCCCAGGAATTTGAGACCAGTCTGGGCAACAAAGCAAGACCCCATCTCTACAAAAAAATTTAAAAATTATGTGGGCATGATAGCACATGACTGCGGTCCCAGCTACTCTGGAGGCTGAGGTGGGAGGATCGCTTGAGCCCAGGAGATTGAGGTTGCAGTGAGCTGTGATCACACCACTGCACTCCAGCCTGGGCAACACAGTGAGACCCTCAAAAGAAAAGAATGACCAGAGTCTACAGCACTGAAAACTTCCAATGCTGCTCAGGACATGGAGCGACAGGAACACTCCTTCACTGCTGGTGGGAGGGCAAAACGCTACAACCACTTTGGAAGGCAATGGGCAGTTTCTTACAAAAATGAAACCATTCTCTTACTACCCAGTCTAGCAATCACACTCGGGGGTATTTACCCAAAGGGACGGAAAACTTTTTTGTCCACACAAAAACCTGTACGTGGATGTTTATAGCAGCCTTATTCATAATTGCCAAAACTTGGAAGCAACCACGATGTCCTTCAGCAGGGGACGTACGGAACACTCAGACGACGGAATAGTGTTCAGCGCTAAAATGACAAACTATACAGCCACAAAAAGCCATACAGAAAACTGCAATGCATGTTGCCATGTGAAAGAAGGCAATCTGAAAAGGCTACTTACCTTATGATTCCCATCACATGACGTTCTGGAAAGGGCAAAATTATGGAGACAGTAAAAAGATCCGTGGTTGCCAGGGCTTAGGGCTGAACAGGTGGAGCACAGAGGAGGTTTAGGGCACTGAAAATACTTGTTTTTCTATATGATGCTACAATGGCAGAAACATATTTTATTTTGTTTTGTTTTATTTTTTGAGACGGAGCCTCGCTCTGTCACCCAGGCTGGAGTGCAGCGGCATGACCTTGGCTCACTGCAACCTCCGCCTCCTGGGTTCAAGTGATTCTCCTGCCTCAGCCTCCCAAGTAGCTGGGATTATAGGCGCGCGACACCATGCTCAGCCAATTTTTGTATTTTTAGTAGAGTCAGGGTTTTACCATGTTGCCCAGGTTTTCTTGAACTCCTGACCTCAAGAGATCTGCCTACCTCAACCTCCCAAATTGCTGGGATTACAGGCATGAGCCACCGCGCCCGGCCAGCAGATACACTGTTGAATGGAGAATGTCCGACGCCAAAAGTGAACTGTAGACGCTGGACCTTGAGTGATGAGGATAGGTTGCTGTGGATGCATCGGCTGTCACAAATGTACCCCCTCTGGCGCAGGATGTTGATGGTGGGGGAGGCTGTGCGTGCGCAGATGGTGTGTGGCAGGGGGTATATGGGAACTTTCTGTATCTCCCACTCTGGAAAATTTTGCTGTGAACCTAAAACTGCTCTAAAAAAAGTAAATTTTATTGTTTAAAAGATGATTTTTAAATTAATATACTTAAATTTTTAAAAGAATAAAGCACACATGGCACTAAGGGGGCAGCTTGGGAGCCAAGCACCCGTCAGTTGCGAGGAAGAGAGGCCCGTAGGCACGTGGAGCTGGTGAGACTGCCCTCACCTGGCCAGCAGAATCCCAAGTCCATGAGGGCTTTGACGTGTGACTCAAGGTCAGAGACAGCAGAAGGTCCAAACGTGACAATTCATCCGATACCCCCAAGGACTCACCCATGCGCAGTTAGATATATGACTGCTGTAGGCACTGTGCGCCATCAACCGTGGGGAAGGAAAACCAGGAAGAGCAAAAGCAAAGTGGCAAACGGGAAGCAGGCCCGCCCCAAACCCAAGGTCCCTCCTCCCCCGTCCATCTTCAGACACAGCTTCCCCTGCTGCCACTGTGCAATGGAGGAAGCAGGAGGACGGAGTTCGTGTGTTCTCCGGAAGCAGACAAGAGATGCAGTGCCTGGGAGAATGATGGAGGCTTGCTACCGCTGAAGGAGCCCTGCAGATTGGAGAGAAAAGAGGAGGTGGGGAGCCTGGTGGGAGAGGATACATGAAAAGTTGGGCTTTCTAGGCCAGGCACGGTGGCTCACGCCTATAATCCCAGCACTTTGGGAGACCGAGGCAGGTGGATCACCTGAAGTCAGGAGTTTGAGACCAGCCTGACCAGCACGATGAAACCCCATCTCTACCAAAAATATAAAAAACTAGCCAGGGGTGGTGACGCACGCCTGTAGTCCCAGCTACTCAGGAGGCTGAGTCAGGAGGGTCCCTTGAACCTGGGAGGCAGAGGTTGCAGTGAGCCAAGATGGTGCCACTACACTCCAGCCTGGGCGACAGAGTGAGACTCCGGCTTAAAAAAAAATAAACTAATAAAAGTAAGGCTGTCTGATTCAGCAAATGAAAATACAGGAGGCCAGCTTAAATTTCAGATTAACCACAAATAACTGGTTTAGTATAAAGACATCCCATGAACCATTTCGGACGTTCCTGTGTTTTTAAGTGTCCGTCATTTATCCAAGGTTCTAATTTAACTGGACGTCCTGTGTTTTCTTGGTGAACCCAGTCAAAGCTGCTGAGGCCCTGACTGTGAGGGAGGAGGAGACATCACAGGAAGGGAGAGGGCACCGGGGAACACCCTCCTCTAGCTGGACAGGGAGCTGCCCCTTCATGAGTGGGACAGTTAGAAGGACATGGGCACATGGGCCGGGCGCAGTGGCTCAAGCCTGTAATCCCACCACTTTGGGAGGCCAGGGCGGGTGGATCATGAGGTCATGAGATCGAGACCATCCTGGTCAAAATGGTGAAACCCAGTCTCTACTAAAGATACAAAAAATTAGCTGGGCACGGTGGCGCGTGCCTGTAATCCCAGCTACTCGGGAGGCTGAGGCAGGAGAAGTACCTGAACCCAGGAGGCGGAGGTTGCGGTGAGCCGAGATCGCGCCATTGCACTCCAGCCTGGGTAACAAGAGTGAAACTCCGTCTCAAAAAAAAAAAAAAAGAAGGACATGGGCACAACCATGCGTTTTCCTCAGCGTACTCCCTGGTTCTGAGTGCTCTGGATTCTGTCACTTTGGGCCTGGAATGAAAGAACTGACTGGCTCTTCTCCAGGGTGCCAGGCATGAGTTTGCTTGGCAGAGAGAAGAGCGCGGACCCCTGTCTCCTGCTCTTCCTGGTGGCAGGCAGCTGGAACACCTTCAGTGGGCTCAGCAGTGGCCATCTGGGACAAAGCGCGACCAGAGACACAGATTCCCTTGCCCCTTCTTCCCTGACCTTGAAGGAGCCTTCCAGAAATTCCCCACAGGCTGAAGTCAGGGGCTTAATGACCAGGATGATGAGTAATAGGTAACTGGCGTGATATGCCCCTTCAAGCATTTACTGGCACCAGAAAGTGGTGTGCCGCCCACTCATGAAGGTATGGGGCGTGCCCATGGAATGTACGTCCATTCACTGCTTTGTATAATTTGGTGGCCAGTCCCCTCACAAAGGATGAAGGCAGGACTGGCTGTGGCCGAAGCTTCAGATGAGGTCTCTGGGCAGAAAAGTTCCACCTCATGCTGTCTTCATTGCTGTGGAGTTTCACCAACTCACAGTTCACGCAGAGCCGCCGGGGACTTCAGACGGGCTGTCTTGTTAGGACTACGCTTCCATTTGTCTTTATAAAACGTGACAGTTTTACCTCACATGCACCCCTTTGGAATCTTCAATCTCTGGAGAGTTTTCTCTGGGTGCTTTTGGCTCCTGCTGCTTTGGTAACATTACTCCTGGTAAGGTTGACCATTTCCAGGAATACACACACACACACACACACACACCACACACACCACACACACCACACACACACCACACACACACACAACCACACACACACACACACACAACCACACACACCACACACACACACCACACACCACACACACCACACACACACACCACACACACCACACACACACCACACACACACCACACACACACCACACACACCACACACCACACACACACACCACACACACACACCACACACACACACCACACACACCACACACACCACACACACACCACACACCACACACACACACCACACACACCACACACACACCACACACCACACACACACCACACACACACACCACACACACCACACACACCACACACACACCACACACCACACACACCACACACACACCACACACCACACACACACACCACACACCACACACACACACCACACACACCACACACACACCACACACACCACACACACACCACACACACACCACACACACACCACACACACCACACACACACACCACACACACACACCACACACACACACCACACACACACCACACACCACACACACACACCACACACCACACACACACACCACACACACCACACACACACACCACACACACCACACACACACCACACACACACCACACACACACCACACACACCACACACCACACACACACACCACACACACACACCACACACACACACCACACACACCACACACACACACCACACACCACACACACACCACACACCACACACACACCACACACCACACACACACACCACACACCACACACACACCACACACCACACACACACACCACACACACACCACACACCACACACAACCACACACACCACACAACCACACACACCACACACACACCACACACACACACCACACACACCACACACACCACACACCACACACACACCACACACACACACCACACACACCACACACACCACACACACACACCACACACCACACACACCACACACACCACACACCACACACACACCACACACACACACCACACACACCACACACACCACACACACACACCACACACCACACACACCACACACACACCACACACACACCACACACACCACACACACACACCACACACACACACAACCACACACACACCACACACACACAACCACACACACCACACACCACACACCACACACGCACACACCACACACACACCACACACCACACACACCACACACAACACACACACAACACACACAACACACACCACACACACACACCACACACACACCACACACACACCACACACACACACCACACACACCACACACCACACACCACACACACACCACACACACCACACACACACACCACACACACACCACACACACCACACACCACACACACACCACACACACACACCACACACACCACACACACACAGACCACACACCCACACAGCACACACACAACACACACAACACACACACAACCACACACACACTACACACACACAACACACACCCCACACACACACAGACCACACACCCACACAGCACACACACAACACACACACAACACACACACAACCACACACACCACACACACACCACACACACACACCACACACACATACCACACACACACACCACACACACACCACACACACACCACACACACAACCACACACACCACACACACACACACAACCACACACACCACACACACACCACACACACACACAACCACACACACCACACACACACACACACACCACACACACCACACACACATACCACACACACACACCACACACACACCACACACACACCACACACACACCACACACACACCACACACACCACACACACACACACCACACACACACACACCACACACCACACACACCACACACACACCACACACACACACACCACACACCACACACACACCACACACACACACACACACCACACACACACACATTCTTTCTTCCTCTTCATTGGCCCCGCTACATGCAATCATAATTATACACTTTAGTTCCCAAATGCTTCTAAGTCGTTTTGTTGTTGTTGTTTTTTGTTTGAGCAGAGTCTCGCTCAGCTGACCAGGCTGGAGTGCAATGGTGCGATCTCAGCTCACTGAGACCCCCGCCTCCCAGGTTCAAGCAATTCTCCTGCCTCAGCCTCCTGAGTAGCTGGGATTACAGCCACATGCCACCGTGCCCAGCTAATTTTTCTATTTTTAGTAGGGACAGGGTTTCACTATGTTGCCCAGGTTGGTCTCAAACTCCTGGCCTCAAGCAATCGGCCCCCCTCGGCCTCTTGAAGTGCTGGGATTATAGGCGTGCGCCGCTGCACTCAGCCACTCGTTTGTATATTCCTTATTTTACAGATTTTTAAAGGTAGTCAAATTTCACACATTTTTGACTTCCAAAAATAACAATAATCAGCGTTGTATGTACATGCCTGTCCTCGTATCAGTAATTAAGATTACATGAACCCCTGTATTTGGTAGCACCAATTTGAGGAGGTACAAAGCAAGAGAAGAAAAACTAGTCTGGGCGCAGTGGCTCAAGCCTGTAATCCCAGCACTTTGGGAGGCCGAGGCAGGTGGATCACGAGGCCAAGAGATCGAGACCATCCTGGTCAACATGGTGAAACCCCGTCTCTACTAAAAATACAAAAAAATTAGCTGGGCACGGTGGCGCACGCCTGTAGTCCCAGCTACTCGGGAGGCTGAGGCAGGAGAATTGCTTGAACCCGGGAGGCAAAGGTTGCAGTGAGCCGAGATCACACCATTGCACTCCAGCCTGGGCAACAGAGTGAGACTTCGTCTAAAAAAAAAACCAAAAAACAAAAATTAGCTGGGCATGGTGGCACGCGCCTGTAGTCCCAGCTACTCGGGAGGCTGAGGCAGGAGAATTGCCTGAACCCAGGAGGCGGAGGTTGCGGTGAGCCGAGATCGCGCCATTGCACTCCAGCCTGGGTAACAAGAGCGAAACTCCGTCTCAAAAACAAAACAAAACAAAACAAAAACTAAGAATTGGGTTTATGTAACAGTGGTGTTATTGTCACTTTCGTAAACTGCTCTTCATCCATCCCTAATTATAGTGCAGCTTCATAACAATTATATCATTACATTTACATTTTGTTTGACTTCAATACCAACTGCCATTTTCTTAACTTTCAGAGCTCACTGCAAGTTTTGGGGCCACCTGCTCACGTGGCCCGCCATTCGTCTCGGTCACTCAGCCAACACATCAGCGCCCTCATGTGGAGGGCTCCATGCTAGCTTCTGTGAAGACTGGCGAAGACTGGCGGCTGCTTGTCCCAGTAACAAACTTGTAAATAAAATAAGCACTTTATAATACAGCATGTTCCGAGTTAGAAACACAAGTAAAGAGATCAGGAAATCAGTGCCTCTGCAGGGAATCTGACAAAGTCATGGAGAGGTGCCATCTGAACTGGGCTTTGAGGAATGAATAGGAGTTTTCCAAGGGGAGGGACAAGGGGGACGAATCACGATGGGCAGAAACTCCAAATGAAAGCAGGTGTGCCTGGGGTTGGCGAGGTGCCCCCTGTGGAAGGAGCATAGAATCTGGAAGATGGGGTCACAGAACCTGGAACTAAGGAAGTTGGCTGAGGCCAAATCTTGAAGGCCCTTGCACACCAAGGTGGGGATTTCATCCTGGAGGTGGGAAGAGGAGTAGCTTTGATTTGGGAGAGAAAAGCTCTAGAGATAGTGTAAAAGGCAGCTTGGAGTTTAAAAAAATGTTAAATTCCGTTTTAAGAAAATAAGAGAAGATAAAATAATATTTCATGAACTTCTCTCCATCTTAATAAATACGTTTCAACAAAACTTCTAGATTACGCAAAGTAACACTATAATGTTTAACCAAAGTGTCACATGGGAGATTTTAGGTTATTTGTGTTTCGTTTTGTCTTTTTCATCTATTGGTTGTTATAAACAGGCACAGATGCTTAATTATTCCTTAAGGTAAACCACTAATGAAACTGCTGAATTAAAGGTATGTACATTTTTCAGGCTTTAAATGAATGAGTTAAATTGTCCTCCAGAAAGGCTGCACCAATTTCATTCCCACTAGGAGTGTCTGAGATGCCCCTTCGCCCAGCACCCAGCATAGATCGGTACGAGACGCACGGTAAGCACTATCTCACTGTATTAATTGACCTGTTTCTGCTGAAGTCAAACCTTCTTTCTCACGGTGGGGTGGTGGCGGGAGGAGAGGACGCTTGCGTTTCTTCTTTTGTGAACTGCCTGCTGCAATTTATTCATTTTTCTGCTGGTGTGTCTGCCTTTTTTCCCTGCTCTCTAAGAGTTCTCTGTATAGTAAAGGCATCCTGTTGTTGCTCTGTGAGGTGTAAGTCACTTTCAGTTTGTTATTTCTGCACGTCTAACTTTAATCCCTGGGAGAAGAAACAGATTTGAATCCTCCATGGCACACAGCTCAGTCTCTCTTCTGCGGCAGGTACTCAACAGATGTGCCAAGATGAGTGGGTTATTTTTGTCCAAGCTACTTTATGAAACCCATTCTGCCCTACTCCAGAAATGAAGGGACCAGTCGAACATTCACACTCCCCTTGCTCACAGCAATGTCAATGTTGTCTCCTTGTTCTTTCATTCATCCAACAAATGTTTCCTGAGCCCCTGATATGTGCCAGGTGCCATTCTGGGCACGAGGGTTACCATAATGGGCAAAATCTTTCATTGTAGTTGAGGGACTCAGATAATATGTATGATGTTCAATCGTGATCAGCGCTATAATGTACATCAAAATACAGAAGGGGAGGCCAGTGGCTCACGCCTCTAAAACCAGCACTTTGGGAGGCCGAGGCAGGTGGATCATAAGGCCAGGAGCTCGAGACCAGCCTGGACAACATAGTGAAACCCCATCTCTGCTAAAAATACAAAAAATTAGCTGGGCACGGTGGTGCACGCCTGTAATCCCAGCTACTCAGGAGGCTGAGACATGAGAATTGCTTGAACCAAGGAGGCGGAAGTTGCAGTGAACCAAGATCGTGCCATTGCACTCCAGCCAGGGTGACAGAGCGAGACTCCATCTCAAAAATAACAATAATAATAATACAGGAGGGGAGACTGAATCTGTAAGCTGTAAGGTCATGGTAGACCTCACTGAGAAGGGAAATGAAGGTGGGGGTGGAGGGTTGGCCAAGGGGACACCCAGAGGAGGAGGCTTCTGAGCAGACTGAATGATGTGCAGAAAGGTCCCAAGGCAAGAGCAGGCTCGGTGCATTCAAGGACAAGAAGGGCTGCAGTACAGAGAGCAAACGAAGTGGGCGGGAGGGTGCAGGTCACGCACGGCTCTGCAGCCCTTATCGGAACTCTGCTTTTCCTCTGAGTGAAATGGGAGGATTGGGGCAAAGATGTGGTGTGGTCTGCCTTATGTTGCAGAAGGACAGCCCTGGCTGACACACTGGGGCTAGACTGGGGCGGAGGCAGAGGTGGAAACAGGGAGACTGGCAGTAGTCCAGGTGAGAGATGCTGGCATCGTGGACCATCTCAGTGGCAGCAGCAGGGATGCTGAGGAGGGACCACATTCTGGGCACAGTGTGATGGCAGTCGAGCCAGCAGAATTTCCCAGTGCAAAATGTGAGAGAAAGAGAGGAATATAGAACAGTGCCGAGGATGTCGGCTTGAGCAAGTGAAGGGTGCAACTGACATTAACCGAGAGGGCGAAGATGCAGGTGGGGCAGGTGCAGAGGAAAAGATCAGAACTTCGAGTTCAGAAAAGTGGAGGCCGGCCCGGCACGGTGGCTCACACCCGTAATCCCAGCACTTTGGGAGGCTGAAGTGGGTGGATCACGAAGTCAGGAGCTCAAGACCAGCCTGGCCAAGATGGTGAAACCCTGTCTCTATTAAAAATACAAAAAAAAAAATAGCTGGGCATGGTGGCGGGCACCTGTAATCCCAGGAGGCTGAGGCAGAGAATTGTTTGAACTCAGGAGGCAGAAGCTGCAGTGAGCCAAGATTGCGCCACTGCACTCTAGCTTGGACGACAGAGGGAGACTCTGTCTCAAAAAAAAAAAAAAGAAAAAAGAAAAGAAAGAAATGGTGACTGTAAGGTATGTATTTATTAACATCCAAGTGGAGAGGGTGAGTAAAAATTCAATACACAGTATACACTAATAATAGCTGTGTATAAGGCTGGGCACAGTGGCTCATGCCTGTAATCCCAGCACTTTGGGAGGCTGAGGCGGGAGGATTCCTTGAACTCAGCAGATTGAGACAAACCTGGGCAACATGGGAAAGTCCCGTCTCTACAGAAAAATACAAAAGTTAGCCAGGTGTGGTGCAACTCTGTGGTCCCAGCTACTCGGGAGGCTGAGGTGGGAGGATCACCCAAGCATGGGAGGTCGAGGCTGCAGTGAGCTGTGGCAGCACCACTCCACTGCAGTTGGGTGACAGAGTGAGGCCCTGTCTCAATTTGAAAAAATAAATTGTTGGCCAGGTGCAGTGGCTCACGCCGGTAATCTCAGCACCTTGGGAGGCCAAGACAGGCGGATCACCTGAGGTCAAGAGTTTGAGACCAGCCTGACCAACATGGAGAAACGCCATCTCTACTAAAAGTAAAAAAAATTAGCTGGATGTGATGGTGCATGCCTGTAGTCCCAGCAACTCGGGAGGCTGAGGCAGGAGAACCACTTGAATCAGAGAGGCAGAGGTTGCCGTGACCCAAGATCATGCCACTGCACTCCATGCTGGGCAACAAGAGTGAAACTTCATCTCAAAAAATAATAATAAAATAAAATAAACTTGTGTATAAGAGGTGGGATTATAGACAACTTTTTCTTTCTCTTCTTCCTACTTCTTACTTTGCTTGGTCTTTGGAATTTTTAAAAATTTTGAAATCATAAGCAAGTTTTGCTTTTATTTCATTTTATCTTTATTCATTTATTTTTTGGGTCTCACCTTGTCACCGGAGTGCAGAGGCGTGATCTCAGCTGACTGCAATCTCCATCTCCCGGGTTCAAGTGATCCTCCCACCTCAGTCGCGAGAGTACCTGGGATACAGGTGTGCGCCATTACACCCAGCTAATTTGTGTATTTTTGTAGAGACAGAGTTTCACCATGTTACCCAGGCCAGTCTCAGACTCCTGAGCTCAAGCGATCCGCCCAGCTCAGCCTTCCAAAGTCCTGGGATTACAGGCATGAGCCACTGCACCTGGCCAAGTTTTATAATAAAAAGTAAACCACATTTAATTTTAAAACATAGTAACACGTACGTTATAAGACATGAGAGGAATAATCAAGTATCGCAGACTTTCTTTTGAATCTGCTTGTGTCCAGAACTTGAAATTCAGGTCAATTCCACAGTCTCTGCGTCCTTACCACAGGCTCGATGCCCTGCCAGCTCAAGGGATACTGAGGTGAACAGAGGTGGCCTCTGCCCTGCTGTCACTCACTGTTCCACTGGCTCCAGGCCAGTCTCACTAAATGCTTAATCAAAGTCCAAAGCAAGACCTGGGGCATTGGAAGGAAGGAGGGAGCCATGAGCACATTCACAACCCCTAGACTGTAAAGATGGCGAGAGCACACAAGTCAACGGACAGCTGGGTCATACTGAGTGAAGGTTAAGGCAGGAAGCACGCAGATGGGTGATCAGGTCTCTCTTTACTGAAACACAGAACATGTGCCAAGGTGAGTCCAAGGACACCTCTGGGAACAGGTGAAGCCCCCCTCCCCACACATATACTCCACTATACGGGAGCTAGGGTCCTGTTACCACATCTGGGGTGAGGGGCTTGGGCCGGCTGCCCTTCATGAGAAACTTCTGGGTGCCTCTCCACACAGCAATGCAGCTCCAGTCTGCTGGTAGGGGCCCAGGCCGTGGGCAGCCCCCTCTTTTGGCATATGAAACATGCCTGGTTGCAGCTGATGTCCGCTAGCCTCTCCTGATGCGCAGTAAGGAGACTTGGAGGAGAGGCACGTGGGCGTGGAGTTCGCGGCGGACCTGGAGAGCAAGGGAGCCAGGCGGTCCTTTCAGACCATCTGCCCGTGAGCTCACCACAGGCAGAGGACAGGAAGGGACAGTGGGCAGAGCGCGTGAGGAGGACGGCAACCCTCCCCGGGCCTCCCACACGCTAGACTCAGGCTGGGGGCTTCACACACGATGTCATCAAAACTTCACAGCAACCTTATAAAGCAGGTGTTATGACCCTCATATTGTAAGGGACGAAAGTCGCAACGAATCACTCATCCAACGCCACACAGTTAGGAACTAGAATTCACACCCAAATCTGGCTGGTTCCAAAGTCCATTGTCCAATCCCTGAGCCCAAACTGTCAGCTGTCCCCAGACAAGAACTGACACCCAACCTCCACATGGCCTGGTGCCTGCGCCTCAGCTACCGGGCCTGTTCCGGTGTCTTTCCGATTCCTGAAATCATTTCGGGGGTTCAGACCTGACATTCAAACCTGGCTTCCTGGCTGGGCACGGGGGCTCACACCCATAATCCCATCACTTTGGGAAGCCGAGGCAGGTGGATTTCCTGAAGTCAGGAGTTCAAGACCAGCCTGGCCAACATGGCAAGGCCCTGTCTCTACTAAAAATACAAAAATTAGCCAGGTGTGGTGGTGGGCACCTCCAATCCCAGCTACTCAGGAGGCCAAGGCAGGACAATCACTTGAACCCGGGAGACGGAGGTTGCAGTGAGCCAAGATCACAGCATCGCACTTCAGCCCGGACGACAGAGCGAGACTGTCTCAAAGCAATAAATAAAAGGAAAGAAAACCGGCCTCCCTCTTCAACAGGGGTCCACACGTGCTCCTTTGGTTACTGTGTGCCGAGGCCACCTGGCATCAAACCCCCATGCCATGTTCAGGGAGCTCCTCCATGACAGTGGGAGTTATGATGGGCCTCGCTGCCACGGAGAGAACGTCAGGGATGCCCATATCCCCTCTTCCCAGCCCCTGGCAACTGGGTGTGCACTATGGGAGCACAAGAGCTAAGCTCAGCCTATCGAATATTCCCACTCAGGACTGGCTCTGACAGGTGACCCCGAGACAAAAAGGCAGCAAGAACCCATGTGAAATCATGTGCATGGGCAGCATGATGCCCGTCAGCTGTGGCAGCATCCAATAGTGACTGACTGGCAAGAATGACCATGTCCCAGCCAGCGTGTTCCCACCACCATCTGACCGGCAAGAGTGACCGTGTCCCAGCCAGCATGTTCCTGCCATCTGACCAGCAAGAGTGACCGTGTCCCAGCCAGCGTGTTCCCGCCACCATCTGACCAGCAAGAGTGACCATGTCCCAGCCAGCGTGTTCCCACCATCTGACCAGCAAGAGTGACCGTGTCCCAGCCAGCGTGTTCCCGCCACCATCTGACCAGCAAGAGTGACCATGTCCCAGCCAGCGTGTTCCCACCATCTGACCGGCAAGAGTGACCATGTCCCAGCCAGCGTGTTCCCACCATCTGACCGGCAAGAGTGACCATGTCCCAGCCAGCGTGTTCCCACCATCTGACCGGCAAGAGTGACCATGTCCCAGCCAGCGTGTTCCCGCCACCATCTGACCAGCAAGAGTGACCATGTCCCAGCCAGCGTGTTCCCACCATCTGACCGGCAAGAGTGACCATGTCCCAGGCAGTGTGTTCCCGCCACCATCTGACCGGCAAGAGTGACCATGTCCCAGCCAGCGTGTTCCCACCATCTGACCAGCAAGAGTGACCATGTCCCAGCCAGCGTGTTCCTGCTGTCTGGCCCCAGAGCCCCTGGGGGTCCTCCTGCCTATTTCCCAAGCCTGCTGTCCTGGCATTCCTTTGATTCTATGCACTCAGACCCTGCCAACAAATCCCCCTTTTACTCATGACAGACAGAGGTCTTCTTTTGCCTGCAACAACGGGTCCCACTCTCAACGGACATATCTTGCTTCTGTCTGCTAAGGGCAATCATTTCACTGTCCAGCCTGGCTATGAATTCTGCACCTGGCATAAGACCCCCCCACAATATCTCTGCCAGGATTACCCTTGCAAGGGATGACAGTAAGCCTGAGCCACTGATAAGCACTGTAGCACCCATGGACTGTGAGAGGTGCTAAACGCAAGCTCTGGGTACTGCAAGGGCACCGTCAAAGAGGCCACCACGTTAGGCTCTATACTGGGCCTGTTTTCCGTGGTCACATCTGTGAGCAGAGCTCATGCTCCCTCTGCTGCTTTGTACCGCACGGTGGGAGAACCATCCATGCCTCAGAGAGGCCTCAGTGAAATCTGCACTGAGCTGGCCCGGTCTAACCCTCCAGCAAGCCGCACCATCCCCAGACGCCCTGACCCAGAATTTCACCCTTGGAAGTCCTGTCCTGCGGGTTTTAGGAGAATTTTCCCGACTTGTATAACTCCATCCCAATCTCCGTCCCCATCTGGAGTGTACATCTATGGGCTTTTTCTTCTGCTTCACCTCCCGCTTTCCTTGGGGCTCATCCTTCCTCTGTGGGACCCTGATTGGGTTGTCAGTCAGTTTTTTGGTTTGTTTTTTAATTGCTTTCTTCTTTTAGTGGGAAGCAGACACAGGGTGGGAGGCAGTGCGACACCTCCTGGTGAGAACCAGGATAAGTGGCCCTTCCAGGCTAAGGAGACCTTTCCTTCCCTGGGTGACATGAAAATTTGGGGAGGGAAGTGCCTCGTGAATCTAGGGCTAACAAGGCCGCCTTTTCATATGCATGAAGAAAGACTGAAGAATAAAGGGAGTACAGCTGAGGCAGGGAGAGAAAGAAAATCCCCACGGCCACATCTGAGCTGCAGGGTCCAGCCATAACTGAAGGTGGAAGAGACTCTTCCAGGTTTCTCAGAGCTTGCCTGTTTTTTGTATAAAATGCTATAACTTGGGTTTCTGCCACTTGCAACCAAGAGTCCTGCCTACCGTCCCTCCGTATCACTGACCATCTCCTCAGGGGCCAGAAGGCCAAGCTTCCAAGGACCGGAAGAAGTTGGGGTTGCGGGAGTCGCGTGTTCACATTGCAGAGAAGGAAATGAGGAGCTCGGAGAAGGCCGGCAGAAGCCAGCCAGGCAGGGGCCTCCTTCCCAAGCCTCCTTCTCTGTAAGAGCGAGCTCCCTTCCATGTGCAGTGGTTGCTCTTTTGTGCCCCGCAGACGTTTCCTGCACCCCTGCCAACCTCACACCTTCCTCTACTCACCTGCTGCATCAGCCTCTCTGCCACTCTGGGATTAGTGAGGTCTTCCAGGGAGGCCACACTCAGCCGCAGGAGGAGGAAACCTACGTTTTCACCTGCAGATGGAGGACAGTAAGATGAAATTGGGGCCAGGTGTGGTGGCTCACGCCTGTTGTCCCAGCTACTCAGGAGGCTCAGGTGGGAGGATCACCTGAGCCCTGGAGGTGGAGGTTGCAGTGAGCCGAGATCGTGCCAGGCTACTCAACTCCAGCCTGGGTGACAGAGTGAGACTGCCACTAAAAAAAAAAAAAAAGAAAAAGAAAAGGAAGATGAAAATTGGTGGTGTCAGTTTAGGGATCAAGACACGCTTCATCCTGCCCAGCTTCCCCACCCTCACCGCTCACGTGGCATTCTCAGGCATAAATGCGTCTGTATTCCTACAGATTCTACATTTACTTTCTATAAAAAGAAAAGGATTCCTCTGGGACCATTAGGGCCACCACAGCATCCACCCAAGAAGAGGGAAAGAAATAGTGGCTTAGGGCACCGCTTACATTTATAGAATTCAAAAGAGCAGTGTGAGGAAGGGGAAACGAGCGTGGATCTAGAATGTTCTCAAGGCCAGGAGGTCCTAGACAGAGCTATGGGAAAAGAGCCCAGCCACGGAGGGTGCTGGAGAGAGGCTGGCTCTCTGAGGGGTGCCCTCGGCCAGGTTGAAGTTGGTGGGAGGCTGACGAGGTCCAAACCCACTGTCCTGGACTAGCAGCTCTGCAGGAAACTTCGGCCACTGAGGCCTGATCCGCTCAGCTCCACCTGCCACCTTGAAGTCATTTCTTCCTATCACAATACTATTAGAATTGATCTAGCAATTGCACTTCCGGAAGCTTATTCTACAGAAAATGACGCTCACGTGAGAAAGGTACTATTTACTGTTAGTCATCATCAAACACCAGAAACAACGTAAGGACCCGTCCATACGGAACCGGTTAAGCCAGTGATGGTAAAACAGAATGGAATCAAGAAAGAAGAGCTCTGGGAAAGACAGGGAGACGGAGGCGCTGTCAGCGGGGTAAAATTTCAGTTACGCAGGATGAGTCGGTGCCAGCGCCCTCTGTCCAACACTGGGCTGTAGGTAACAATCCCGTATTGCAGCAGTTAAGGGGGCAGATCACATGGTAAGTGTGTAAACCACAAGAAAGACAATTTTACTGACTGGTCAATAAAACTAAGAGAATAGGGTTGGGCGCGGTGGCTCAGGCCTGTGATCCCAGCACTTTGGGAGGCTGAGGTGGGCAGATCACAAGGTCAGGAGTTCAAGACCAGCCTGACCAACATGGCAAAACCCCATCTCTACTAATAATCCAAAAATTAGCCAGGCATGGTGGCGGGCACCTGTAATCCCAGCTACTCAGGAGGCTGAGGCAGGAGAATCACTTGAACCCGGGAGGGGGAGGCTGCAGTGAGCTGAGATCATCCCACTGCACTCTAGACTGGGCAACTGAGTGAGACTCCATCTCAAATAAATTAATTAATTAATAAAAAATAAGAGAATAAAATCAGTCGAAGAGACAAAACACGAGGCCATAAATAGGGACTTAAAATACAAAGTAAATGAAAACCTTTTCTTCTGAGTTTATCATTTGCTCCCCTGGCACAAAAAAACAAGGATGAAATAGACACATACACTTGCTTCCGTATGCACATTTCATGGGCAGAAAATTACATACAAGAAAGAGTCCCAGCTGGGCGTGGTGGCTCATGCCTGTAATCCCAGTACTTTGAGAGGCCAAGGCAGGCAGATCACCTAAGGTCAGGAGTTTGAGACCAGCCTGACCAAAATGGTGAAACCCCATCTCTACTAAAAATAAAAAAAATTAGCCAGGCATGGTGGCACACGCCTGTAATCCCAGCTCCTTGGGAGGCTCAGGCATGAGAATTGCTTGAACCAGGGGGCAGAGGTTGCAGTGAGCCAAGGTCGTGCCACTGCACTGTAAATTGTGCAATAAGAGTGAAACTCCGTCTCAAAACAAAAAAAGAAAAAGAAAGAATCCCACAGGTTACATGTGTGAAGAGAACTGGGTGGGGGATAGCCAGGGAGGAAGACATTTTATGCTGTACTTTTCGGTACCTTTCAGTCTCACATATGAATGTGTTATCTAATCAACAAATAACAGAGGAGAGTATTTTTCTTTCCAGAGCAGTTTAGCTGCCGTCTCTAACCCTGTCAGCTGGGGTCGTGTTACCACCTCACAAGGCTGCTGGAAGGTTAAGTAGAGGAGAGAGCATATGCAGAGCTGGCGGCATCAGAGAGAACCTTCAGCTGGTGCCAACGCTCATGGGTGTGAAACGTTTTTATGTCACCCTGCCTACAACACAAAAGATACTCAACAATATCTTTATTTATTGAGTGGTTGTGATTAACATTTGTATTCCCACCTCCTCCAGAAAAGTGGGAACAAGCTGTGGACACAGAGATGAGGCCCAAGGACAGAGTGACGGGAGGTGCAGGTGGAGGCTGCAGGCCGGAAGCTGGACTGACCAGGCAGCCTCTGGCAACGAGTCCTCCCCTGAGGAGTCCCCGTTGCCTGAGAGATAGAGCTTTCAACTCCCATACCTTCACCACGTTTATTTGTTTTATTATTATGATTATTTTGATATGGAATTTCACTCTTGTCACCCAGGCCAGAGTGCAGTGGTGTGATCTCAGCTCACTGTAACCTCCACCTCCTGGGTTCAAGCAGTTCGCCTGCCTCAGCCTCCTGAGTAGCTGGAATTACAGGCATGTGCTACTATACCTGGCTAATTTTTGTATTTTTAATATAGACGGGGTTTCACCATGTTGACCAGGCTGGTCTCGAACTCCTAACCTTAGGTGGTCACCCCCCTCGGCCTCCCAAAGTGCTGAGATTACAGGCATGAGCCGCCGCACCCAGCCCGTATGTATTTATTTTAAGTCACTATCTATGGCATAAATCCTAGGAAATGCATCCAGAGGGCCCCACTTTCATGGGGTCCCAGCCTGTCAGAGAGTAGCAGCTTGGGCCTGATGCCTGCGTGCTGCTCCTCTGTGGCGCAACGGCTGGAATAGAAGCTTCCAGAGCTGCTCAACAGTGAACTTCACAGAAGTTCAGAGCTGGAAAGGACTTCAGTGCCCATCCCAAGCCTCTCCAACTACAGGTGGAGAAACTGAGGCCCAGAGAGGGAGAGGGACTTGGTCAGGGCCGCTCGGGCTGTTAAGGGCAGAGCTGAGATGGCAAACCATGTCTCCAGACTTCCATCTCCACGCTCTCCACACACTGCCTCCATCTGCCTTTTCCTGATTTAGCCAAGAACCACTGGAAGACCAGGGGCCACCTACCTGCGCTGACGTTTGTGGTCTGCCCCGTCCGGGCAGTGGGGGACATGGCTGTCAGGGGCTCCATCGGGGTCTTGGCTGAGGTGCTGCTGGTTCCTGGGCTGCTGCTGGCTGTAGTCGGATGGATAGAAGGAAGAGGGTCCCTGCTGGTGGGGAAGGGCCCCTTGGCTGTGAAGTCCATGGTGGTCTCTGACGGGGTGAAGTTCTGGGTGGTGGCTGCCTCCGAGGGGCTGTAGGCTGATGCGGAGGCCCCAGCAGAGGACGTCGTTTTGTCCACTGCTGACCCGGCCTCTGTGGAAACTGAAGCTGCCCCGGAGACTCTGACATAACTAGGTGTCTCAGCAGAGAGGGCTGAGGGCTCATCCAAAGGATTCCCGCTGACTGTTGTCAAGGCCCTGGGTGCCATCACTTCTCTTTCTGTGGCACTCTTGGTGGGGAGTAGGGTCTTAACCGTGGCATCAGGTGTGGCTGACTCTGTGGCGCTGGCTGTTGACGGGGTCTCAGCGGAGGCCGTGGCCTCCGTGACGTGTGGTTCTGTGGCAGTGGAGTCGGGCAGAGCTGGTGGATGCAAGGTGGGCGAGTCCTTCACTGCTGCTGTGGAGATGTGGTCTGTGTCTCGGGCCCCAGCGATGATGGAAGTGGCTGTTTCTATTTCTGGGATGCTGCAGTTGATAACCTCCATGTGGGTGACGGCCACCAGCGCTTCGGTGAGGACAGTGACGTCAGATGCGGGGGTCCATGAGGTGGTGATGGCTGGCCGGGAGCCGTGGGAAGAGGCGCTGCTCCCTGAGGACAGGCCCTCCGCTTCTGCGGAGCCGTGAGCCAGCGGCAACAGGGCAACAGTGAGTGTCTTTGCCTCTTCAGAGCTGTCATCGGTGCACAGGGTGTCAAAGACGATGTCCTCAGGATCACGGCCTGTGACGGTCTCAAGGGTGGTCGTTCCAGCTCCCTCGGGGCTGCCCCTGGTGACTGACGTCTCCAGGGAGGTGGCGATGACCACCACGAAGTCGGGAGGTACGATTTTTGTGACGATCCTGGTCTCTGTTGCAGGGGAAATGGTCTCGATTCCCCTGGTCTCTGCTACCGGAATGGGGCCGGCTGGGTCTGAGGTCCTTGAAGAGGTCTGGGGGCTCCGCGTTTGAGATTCTGAAGCAGCGTGGCTGGGTGCTGAGGTCTCAGTGAGGCCAGGGGTCTGGAGCGCTCCCTCTGAGCTGGGCCCGGCCCCTGCAGTCATCTCAGGTGCTTCTGTCATCGCATTTTCTGGGCTGCTGGTGCCAGGGCCTGTGGTGGTTAAGACTGACTCGGTGACTTCACGCAAGCGACTGTGTTTATACCCTGCGCACCTCTGGGAGGAGGGTGGGGACGGGCAGTGCTGTTACCTCGTTTTTCATCTGCATAAGCAAAGAAGGACAACCCACTTGGGGCCAGCAAGCCCCGGGATCCTGTGGTTCTCGGCCTGCGGCTTTGAGAAGGGATGTGTGGGGCCAGTGTCCGCCTTCCAGGGTGAGCCAAGAAGACAGAGCAGTGGCCAGGACTCGAGGAGCTTCTGAACCTGTGCCACCTTCCCGGGACACTTTTCTCATCCACCATACGCTTCCCCATGGAAGCAGAGTGACGGGGAGGAGCCGCCAGAGGCAGGGTGGGGAGCGCTGCTCGGAAGCCACAGAGCAGGCAGAGTCTTTGAGGCTCCGGCAAGTGAATCAGAGCACTCTCCGCCCTGCCGGGCCAAGAACCACAGGGCGGGAGCAGGAGAGCCACAGAAACTGGCCAGGCATTTCCCACATGACACACGGAGCCAGCTCAGGCAAAACCTAACTTTTCATTTATCTTTTATTTTTTATCTATTTATTTTTTTGAGATGAAGTTTCATTCTTTTTGAGCAGGCTGGAGTGCAGTGACGCAATCACGGCTCACCGCAACCTCCACCTCCTGGGTTCAGGTGATTCTCCCGCCTCAGCCTCCCAAGTAGCTGGCATTACAGGCACGCGCCACCATGGCCGGCTAATTTTTGCATTTTTAGTACAGATGGGGTTTCACCGGGTTGGTCAGGCTGGTCTCGAATTCCAGACCTCAGGTGATCCACATGCCCCGGCCTCTAAAAGTGCTGGGATTACAAGCGTTAGCCTCTGCCCCTGACCAAAAGCTAACATTTGAGAAAGGGGCTCCTGGCGCTTCTGCCTAGAGCAGAGGCCTGTTTCTTTAACTGGCCTGGAGGCCATAGGAACAGAGGGCTCTTTTTTAAAAAATGTATGTGATTAGTTTGACACAAGTATCAGTCACAGATCAGTGTTAGTTCCCGTCTTTCTCAGAAGCCCTGCCTCTCAGCATTCACCCTTCCCCAGCAGTCTGTGACAGTCGACCTTTTCGCACGAAATCTGTATTTTGAAGGAGATCCATGCTAGGTAATAAACTTCGAGGAGTTAGAATGTTGTTAAGCCGCATTCTTCAGCTGTCTGCAAAATGATGACCAGCCGGCCCCTCCCTGCACCCCGCTTCCTCGCCCACATTCTAACAGCAACCCCGTGCAATGGCAGCGTCACGGTTTATTTGTGTGTGCTGCGGCGCCATGCACGCTTACACTGATACAAACCAATTATTTGCACACTCTGAACAGTAATAGCACTTTATGTGTAGCACTGTGGCTCATTCTAATCATCCTGAGAGCCTACCCTGCCCAGGAAAGGCTGCCCATACTGAAATTCACTCCCGGAGCCCCACTAGGGAAGAAGCCCACCAGGAAGTCTGGCCTCCTTACCTGCAGCACTCCCAGAGACCCCAGCCTCCCAGCAGAAAAAGAAAAGGGGCAGAACCAGACCCCAGAGAGAGCCCATCCTAGCCAGGGCGCTGCCTGTCTCCGCAGACGGCCGGCCGCTTTTTCCTGCTTCCTTAAACCGGAGAGGAGGGGCAGCCTCCTGCCCAGGTGTGTGACTGGGGAGTTTCCGAGACGTAGCCAGATGATCAGAAACGTACAGGCAGGTTGGGGCTGTCAGCAAGCTAACCCCCCCTGCCTTCCTTGCCCAGTAATTTCTCCTCTGAAATTTGATTTGAAGATATGAAATCACTAGGTTCCTGTTGTTTTTGGTTTTGGGGTTTTTTTTTGAGATGGAGTCTCGCTCTGTTGCCCAGACTGGAGTGCACAGTAGTGAGATCTCAGCTCACTGAAACCTCTGCCTCCTGGGTTCAAGCGATTCTCCTGCCTCAGCCTCCCAAGTAGCTGGGATTACAGATGCCTGCCACCACGCCTGGCTAATTTTGGTATATCTACAAAATGTCACCATGTTGGCCAGGCTGTTCTCAACCTCCTGACCTGAGCGATTGCCTGCTTTGGCCTCCAAAAATGCTGGGATTACAGGCATGAGCCACCGGGCCCAGCATGGGCACATTTACCCCTCCGTCTTGCAGCTGGGAAGGCCCAGTGTCTCACCACCAGCCCCTCCTGCGCCTGGAGCTTGGGTTCCTGAGCAGCTCTATAACCCAGGGCAAATTAAAGAGCTATTCTAAACCTTAATTTCCTGCTCTGTCAAAGGGACAATCCCTACCTCACCAGGCTTTGTTGTGAGGATTACATGAGATGGTAAAGCTCTTACAACGTGCCTGCGACAGTTGATGCTCATCAAAAATACGTATATCTTAGGTGCTCAGTGCCTGAGTGAGAGCCCTCACATCCAAGCACTGGGGAGAAGAGACGGCTTCCCCTGTGGGACAAGACTCCAGTTTATAACACCCTTCCATCTTCATCATCCCTTGATTCTGTATCCCAGCCAGATCCAGGACCATGTTCGTCCCCCAGCCAGGCTGAAGGTACGGGGGTGGGGAAGAGACCGGCTGGGAAGAGGGAAAAGGCGAGTGTGCTCATTGGAGTCTCGGCCCAGGAAGAGAGGACGCAGGAGGGTGATGGCTCATTGGAGTCTCAGGGCCCAGGAAGAGAGGACACGGGAGGGTGATGGCTCATTGGAGACTCAGGGCCTAGGAAGAGAGGACGCGGGAGGGTGATGGCTCATTGGAGACTCAGGGCCTAGGAAGAGGACGCGGGAGGGTGATGGCTCACTGGAGACTCAGGGCCCAGGAAGAGGACGTGGGAGGGTGATGGCTCACTGGAGTCTCAGGGCCTAGGAAGAGAGGACGCAGGAGGGTGATGGCTCATTGGAGTCTCAGGGCCTAGGAAGAGAGGACGCGGGAGGGTGATGGCTCAGTGGAGACTCAGGGCCCAGGAAGAGGACGCGGGAGGGTGATGGTTCATTGGAGACTCAGGGCCTAGGAAGAGAGGACGCGGGAGGGTGATGGCTCAGTGGAGACTCAGGGCCCAGGAAGAGGACGCGGGAGGGTGATGGCTCAGTGGAGACTCAGGGCCCAGGAAGAGGACGCGGGAGGGTGATGGCTCAGTGGAGACTCAGGGCCCAGGAAGAGGACGTGGGAGGGTGATGGCTCATTGGAGTCTCAGGGCCCAGGAAGAGGACGCGGGAGGGTGATGGCTCAGTGGAGACTCAGGGCCTAGGAAGAGGACGCGGGAGGGTGATGGCTCACTGGAGTCTCAGGGCCCAGGAAGAGAGGACGCGGGAGGGTGATGGCTCATTGGAGTCTCAGGGCCCAGGAAGAGAGGACGCGGGAGGGTGATGGCTCATTGGAGTCTCAGGGCCCAGGAAGAGGACGCGGGAGGGTGATGGCTCATTGGAGTCTCAGGGCCCAGGAAGAGGACGCGGGAGGGTGATGGCTCAGCGAGGCTGGAGATTCAGCCATGAGAAGGGAAATGACGCTCACTAACATAATTCCAAACACCCTAGAGAAGAATCTTACCCCCTCAGTGTGCCGAGGACATGAACAGTTATGGCCACTGGCAAGTGGCCAGACAAGACAGCTTGGGAATTTCAGGGCAGGAGGCCTGAGGAAAGCAGCTCTGGGGTAGAAGAAAGCCTGTTGTATCTGCCTCAGGGACTCACATCTCAGAACCGGAAAGAACTTTAAAACTAGGCCGGGCACAGTGGCTCACGCCTGTAATCCCAGCACTTTGGGAGGCCAAAGTGGGCAGATCACCTGAGGCCAGGAGTTCAAGACCAGTCTGGCCAAGATGGCAAAACCCCATCTCTATTAAAAATACAACAAGTAGCTGGCATGGTGGTGCGGGCCTGTAATCTTTGCTACCCGGGAGGCTGAGGCAGGAGAATTGCTTCAACTTGGGAGGAGGTTGCAGTGAGCTGAGATGGTTCCACTGTACTTCAGCCAAGGCGACAGAGCGAGACTCTGTCTCAAAAAAGAAAAGGAAAAAAAACATCGGAAGGTCCAGGTTCCATTTCCATCTGTCTCCTTAACACGACCCAGGAGCTGTGTTAAGGTTATTTGCCCTCTCTGGGCAAATATGAACTGCAAGGTACTTTTGGCCCTGTGATCTGCGGTTCTGCATTGGGTGTGTTACTGTCTTCCAAAACTTTCCCCTGCCCTGGGCTGTGCTGCTGGGAAGAAGGAGGCCACGGGAGGAGGAGGACTCCCCAGAAGAGGCTGAAGGAATCCATAGAGGACAAAATCCAGCACTTGGGGTCACGATCTTGGACGCCATTGATCTGCAGGCTGAGCACCCGCCACTCAGCCCCAGCTCTTTGCTTATCAAATGAGACAAGGACTTCCCCTGGGAGGTGCCAGGTGGGGACGGGAGGCAGGGGCCATAGCAGGGACTGGATTCTCTAGTGGCTGTGATCCAGGGTGAGGCTTACCCCAAGAGAAGACAGAGAAGGGGCCAAGCAAGAATGCAGCTCCTTCCAGCCACCCGCGAGCCCTCTCAGCCCCACCCTGGCAGGGATACGGGCTTCCTCATTCCAGCAGCAGAAAAGTCCACAGGCCAAGGTTAACCTGCAGCCGGAGCCATTCAAATTGTCTTTTTCACCCCAGCTGGGACTCGCCCCTCCACTTCCTTTTTCTCTTTGTCACTGGAATGATCAATAGCTCACTCCAGCCTGCTGCAGATGAGGACGTGAGGATTTCCTTTCCTGGAAAGGACGCCTGGCTGAAAGCTTCCCTGGATTTGCTGAATTTTGTCTGGACCATTTTCCTTGATATTTGGGGAAATTTCCAAGCCTGGGCAGATGACTGTTGGCAGTGGGGGCCGTAACAGTCTTATGCAGACGTACTCCAAGTGCCTGGAGCAGTGTCTGGCATGTAGAAGGTATTCCACACATGTGTGCTAATTAATGAACTAGCTAGTAAAAGAGATCCCAGCCTTCACAGAACACTTTCCAGGTGAAGAGAGACAGCAAACTGTGAATCCTGAATAGCTGAGTCAGGTTTCAGTTAATTTAGAAAATTTACCTTGCCAAGGTTGAGGACTCGCATCCACGACACTGCCTCAGAAGGTCCTGACAACATGTGCCCAGGGCAGTGAAAGCATAGCTTGGTTTTATACATTTTAGGGAGACAGGAGACATCAATCAACATATGTCTGGTAAGATGAACACTGGTTCAGTCTGCAAAGGCGGGACACCTCAGAGCGAAGCAGGGAAGGGGCTTCTGGGTCTAGGTAGGTAAGAGAAAAATGGTTGGATTCTTTTGAGTTTCTGATTAGCTTCTCCAAAGGAGGAACTCAGATATGCATTTATCTCAATGAGCAGAGGGGTGACTTTGAATAGAATGGGGGGCCGGTTTGCCCTGAGCAGTCCTCAGCTTGACTTTTCCCTTTAGTTTAGTGATTTTGGGGGCCCCAAGACATTTTCCTTTCATATTTCTACCCTTTTCTTTTCAAAATCTTTTGGAGAAAGCATTTTAGGAGAAAATGAGTCTCTCATCTCAGGTTTCATCTGATCTCTATGGTTAGGATAGTTTATTCCTAGACCAGTGGGTCCCAAGTTCTTAGGGAGGTTCATATTTAGAAGGTTGTGAAGTCTCATGTCCTATGAAGGAAGAGAGAAAACAAACAAATAAATGAAAGAACCATCCTGGAAAATCGATATAGGCCACATTACTCTGAAGTCCATACATCAGTAGGCAGGTATGAAAGTGGCACATGCATGTAAATAGGTTGCTATTATTTCTTCTGAAGCTTAAGCTTCAGTTCACAGGGCTTTACAAAAGCACAGTTTAGTTTTCAGTGACTCAAAATGAAGAAAAATGGGGAAAAACAAATTAAAAAATTGAAAAGATTATTTTGAAGACTTGTAGCCAAAAAAATTAAAATCTGGTTCAAACTGTAGAAAATAATAAAAATTTTAAAAAATTAGTTAAGATTAGAATCTAACAACAGGGGTAGTTTTTAAAACAGAATTTTTGTCTCTCCAGTTTCTCATTTTTACCGAACACAAATCACGGTAGGACTGATTTCCTTTATTACACTTGGCCTGACTACCTGTATGCAATGCAGGAAGAATAGTCATTTTTTTACATAGGCTTTTAAGTTGGCTTTGATGGAACTTTGTTCCATAGAAGGAATCTCAGAAAGCACTTGTTTAAAGCTGATCCCTGCCATGGATTTGTACCATCAAATACCAAGGAGCTGTGTGAATTTCTCTCCTCTTGAGGCCCCAAGATAAAACTTGAGGCTCCTGGCTTGTCAGAAAGTGACATTCTTTACTTACCACAGGTCAAGAACCCTGCACAGGGACTGTGTAGACGGAGTATGAGGCCAGTTTTCCCAAGGGGCTTTTATTGGCTCCATAAACCAAGTTTAATTCCTTAAAGGAAAGCATACCATTCCATTCAAAGCCTTGGTAGAATAATCAGTTTCTCCAATTGTGTCCTGTTACAAATAAAAATAGATTCTTATTGCATTTATGCAAATAACTATTGCAATAAATTAAGAGTGCTCACAAGTAGTTTCCAAATTCTGAAGAAATCAGGCAGAGAGAAACAAATCTGCTCTAAATTTTGTTCACAGGAGTATAACTTGTTAGAAGCTATCAATAGGTCAAAAGAAAAAACTCTTTTGACTCTGAAAAAACAAAACAAAGGATCAACAATGTTTTAAGCAAAAAGCCAAAAAGATTACTTCAGTCTACTATAAGTCCAGTCCATGCAGTTAATTCCTATTCTGCTTGACATTCATGAACATTTCAGCTCTCCATGAGTCCCAAAAGTTTTTCCTCTATTCTGATGTCACAGTCTACAAAGTTATCAGAAACCTGCACTCAAGAGCACCTGTTAGAGTTTTATAGCTGATTATAAAACCACCTTCTATACTTTTTTTTTTTTTTTTAGATGGAGTTTTACTCTGTTGCCCAGGCTGGAGTGTAATGGTGTGATCTCAGCTCACTGCAACTTCTGCCACCTGGGTTCAAGTGATTCTCCTGTCTCAGCCTCCCCAGTAGCTTGAATTACAGGCGTCTGCCACCATGCCTGGCTAATTTTTGTAGTTTTAGTAGAGACAGGGTTTTGCCATCTTGGCCAGGCTGGTCTTGAACTTCTGACCTTGTGATCCACCCACCTTGGCCTCTCAAAGTGCTGGGATTACTGGCATGAACCCCCATGCCCAGCTATAAAACCACCTTCTAAAGAGGACCAAAACAAGACAATTGTCCATGGATGACAAAAAGTTTTAGGGCCGCCATAGTTAAAGACACAATTGACAATGAAATTTGTTACCTCTTTGGCACACAATAATTTAACATAACAATTATTACTTATAATGTACACAAAGTCATATCAGAATTATAGGATATGAATAAAGTACTTGCAACATTAAGTTATTAAATTATAGTAGTTTCCCATAATTTTGGAACACATACCAATAACATATTTATAAAAATACAGTCCAAAGAAAACCAAATACAACTTCATATTTGACAATGCTTTCTGTATAATTCTTATGCCAAATTATGTCATTTTTGTACTTTAGGGAACCCAGTATCTTGAATGATTAGGACAAAAAAATACATAATTTATAATTTGATGTTTGACAATTTTGTCAGATATCAAAGGTTCAAAACACTTGATATCACAGGTCACTGTAAAATAAGTCACTCATTTGTGATAGCTCAAGGATTAAAAAAAAAAAAAAAGACAAAAGCCTTCAGTGTTTGGGAGAGGAGACTTAATTTTTCAAACAATAAGCCCTAATTTTAAAAAACAGCAGGAAACTAAATTTGTTTTTCAAAATTTTAAAAACAATCTATAAAATTTTAATCTTGACAATAACATATAACTTCCAAACGCCTTTTATAACCTTAAGGAGTTAATGCTTTAAGAAAAATTTGTTAATCTTGCATGTTCTTCCCATGTACCCCAAAACCTAAAATGCAATTTAAAAAAAAAATGACAAAAAAAAATTTGTCAGTCTGATACAGGGGCCCATCTGCTGGTCTTGCATCAGTGTGCCTTAGACATTGATGATTAATTTACAGAGAAACTCAACTGATTTTGTCTCTCAAAATTGGCCCCTACTATCTCACATGCCCACCTCTTCCATGATAGTTCCTGGGCCTTGAGGCGTCGAAACACTTTAA
The DNA here is from genome assembly GCF_049354715.1 of Callithrix jacchus. Lineage (NCBI taxonomy): Eukaryota > Metazoa > Chordata > Mammalia > Primates > Cebidae > Callithrix > Callithrix jacchus. The sequence goes on from NC_133518.1 coordinate 81,169,028, forward strand.
TTTCTGGCCCCGTGTCTCAGGATGCAGTTTATTTAGCGTTTTCTACCAGGCCTGAAGATGAGGCTTTAATTGCTGTCAGTGTTTAAGATTAGCCGGAGTTGGTGTCCTTTTTAGACCCAGGAGTCAAAGTCCTATAACTTAATGTTGCAAATACTTTAAAAGCACATACAGAAAGATACGTGGATGTAATATCTATTTAAGAAAACTTTTTAATCTCATTTTTTTCCCTAAGCAAATCAAAACAATAATAATGGCAATTATTGTGAGAAACCATAAAATCTGGCCAGTTGCCAAAAGGCAAAAGAAAAGCTCTTCTGCACTGCAAAGAATATTATAATGAAAGAAAACATTTCCATTAGACCTTTAGGAAAACACTGTGAGCATCAGGCCATAACAAACAGAACTGAAGGAGAGCTGCCTGGGAGGCGGTAACACTCTCGGGGTGGGCCCATCGGTGGGCCCCCAGCCACCTTCTGCACTGGGCTTTCCTAGTCGTCCCAGAGCTGATTCAGGTGCACCACCAAGGTGGAAACGCACCAGGCTAACCCCGCTGACCCCACCCCTGGCCCCGGCACCCCCACACCCACAGAGCCCGCCCCCTCCAAGGAGGAGAGGAGGCAGGGGAGGGAGGGAGGCAGGGAAGGGAGGAAGGAACGTGGTGGGGGTGGGAAAGATCCACTGGGCCACCAGCACTGTGGGACCGATGCTAGGTGGAATCCTCCAGGTGAACTGCACAGACCCCACCCATTTACCTCTTGACAGTTTCACACTCTCTTGCTCACTCTCTCTTTTAGAAGCTCTTTTACAGGTTTATTTTTCTAGTTCCCTCTCTCTCTCTCTCTCTCTCTATATATATATATAGTAATTTCTTGTTAATATTTTGCCAATTGTTAGTGACAAAATTAAGTTTCAACATTCCCTGCCCAAAAGGACCCTGAAGACCTAGACCAGCTTATTTTCCTGCATGTTTTCCCAGTGGGCTGCATTGCTATTGTCCCACTGGGGACCTTGGGTGGGAAATTTCTGATCCTCTGTAGGAATGTTTTGGCTGGGGTCACATTCCTAGGCTCCCATAGCAGCTCTATGGGTCATACCTCTTCCTTCCCCCAGAAGAGGGAAAGAGAAGTTCTGAATATCTTTTTTTTGGCTCTATCTAGTGTTTTCCCCATTTTTAGGGTAAGGTTCAATTTCCCTTACTGGCAATTTCTCTCCTCCCCTACTATCGGAGGTTTGTATTCCTGACCACGAATACTTCACCACTGCCCCACAAAGGCTTTCCTTGCCTTGGTATGTTCTAACCAAGGAATAATTTACCGCCCCCGACCACAGCTTTTCTTACCTCGGCCCCCACCACCGAGGAAATACTTTACTGGATCCTTCAGTGTCTCCTTCTTGGCCTGTGCACAGAGCTTCTTCACTGCCCGGTATGCATAGGCCTGTTTTGTTTTTCTGTGTTGCTGAGAGGCCAGGCTTGTTTCTCACATCAGGTAGGTCTCGATTCCTTACCAACAGGGCTGTTGCAATGAAGCAGCAGGACGAGAGACGGCCCGAGACCACCCAGAGGAGAAGGACGAATCCCAGGCAAGCCCCCAGAATTGTTATAAGCAAAACTTTGATGCCACAAAAGAAGTAGCACTTGAAGATAAATCCTCTCAGCAAGGCAGTTTACTTCTATAGAAGGGTGTGTCTCACGGAGGAGCAATGGTGGCTGCACGCTTGGATGAGGGTGGGGGAAGGGGTACTTATGCCTGACAGGGGTCACCCCTACTGCTGTGTTGTTCCCCTATTGGTTAGGGTTAGACCACACAAGCTAGACTAATCCCGATTGGCTATTTTCAAGAGAGCAGGGGTCTGAGCTGGAGTGGCAGGGTGGGTGTTTTGGAGGGAAGGGTGGTTATGGGCGGGTCAGAGCAGGTAGTGACAGGTGACCTAGGTCAAAGAAGGTGACCAGAACAGGTGATTGGAGCAGGTGACCGGGATGAGTCAGGATGGAGCTGGGGGCCGGGGAACAGATGTGAACCACTGATTAGAGCCGGTGGAGAAGTTGTTGGAACTACAAGGAAGTTAAACTTTAAAATAGAGAATTGAAGAATAAGAGCTGGACATGCTGATTCTTTGAAGAGAAACTTGGGGTTCACTATAACATTTTGGTTTGGATTTGTTTCCCTTTCTTTTGCAACTGCAAGGAATTTTACCCAAATTAGAGAGTCTTTGTTACCCATAATTTGGAATTCTCATTTGGATTTGAGCAAGTCAGGTAGAGTTGGTCAGACCTGATTGTAAGGTCTGACTGTGCCAAGGATGGCATGGTGACCCCCGTGACCTGCAGGTACACCTCTGGGGGGCCTTCCAGAATTAGAAAACCTGAAGTAGCTGGAATATCATGAAAAACAGCAGGACGGTCAATGCCGGCAGCGCCTGAGGAACCTCAGACCTTCTCTTCTGCCTCTTGTTCCGGCTTCAGTTGACAAGGCCATTGCACTTTGTAACCAATCTTGGCCAACCTCATGACTCCACAGGCTACGACCCCCTCCAGCTTGCAGAAAACCTCCCCAAACTGTAACTTTTATAACTTTCCACTGCCTTCCCCACAACTTATAAATCTAACTCCTATCCCACCGCCCTTCGCTACTCTTCTTGGACTCAGCCCACCCACGTCCAGGTGAATAAAATAAACCACGTTGCTCAGGCAAAGCCTGTTTGGGGGGGGGGGTCTCTTCATTCAGAGCACGTGCATTTTAACACTGATGAGAGAAAGACCAGAACAAACAACAGAAAAAAAAACCAACAATATAGTCACTGAGTGCTCTCATGGAAGGAGAAATTAAGACCAACTGTTGTTAAACTTTAAGACAAAACCCCAGTTCAGCTGCTTACCTAGGGATGAGTCTCAGGCTGAAGGCTGCTCTCTACCATCCTAAAAAGACTCCAACTTGTCTTCCCTGCTGAGAGGTTCAAGCTGAAGCCCCGTAGAGGAGTTGCTGCCTTCCATCATCATGGACGCAGGAAATCGTGCCTTCCTTGCTGGAAGCAAGTAAAACTCCAAAAACAGGGGAGTTGTACAGCAAAATAAACTTTAGATCACGACCAAATTTTGGGAGATCAGACATTCTTTGGAGGGGGTGCTCCCAGACCTCAGCAAATTGTCCCATTGGTTTGAACCATAAGGTTAACTCATGCAGGTACCAAGCACCAACAGACTTGTCAAAGGTCAGGGGCATCTCCACTCAGAATCCCTTTATGGTTACCAAAATGTGAACCCCAAATATCTGAGATAGGTCTCAGTCAATTTAGAAACTTTATTTTGCCAAGGTTGAGGACGCACACCCGTCACGCAGCCTCAGGAGGTCCTGATGACCTGGGCCCAAGGTAGGCGGGGCACAGCCTGGGTTCATACATTTTAGGGAGACACGAGACATCAATCAATATATGTAAGAGGAACATTGGTTCAGCCTGGAAAAGGAGGGACAACTCCAAGCAAAGGTGGGACAACTGGAAGCCAGTAGCAGGCTTCCAGGTCGCAGGTAGAGAAGAGACACAGGGCTGCATTCTTCCGAGTGTCTGATCAGCCTCTCCAAAGGAGGCAGTTAAATATGCGTTTATCTCGGTGAGCAGAGGGGTGACTTTGGACAGAACGGGAGGCAGGTCTGCCCGAAGCGGTTCCCAGCTTGACTTTTCCCTTCAGCTTAGTGACTTTGGGGCCCCAAGATTTATTTTCCTTTCACAAAACAATAAATGTAATATGTAAGTGAATTATTGAAAGGTGAAAACTATGGAAAAAAATAAAAAAAGGAGAAAGAATCATGAACACTGACATGGGCTGGGGGGTGCCAGCTGCAGTACTAAAGAGCACGTGAGATTTTTCCTCTGAGCAACTTTGAGTCATTGCTCAGATCTCATGCTGATACATAAAACCCCAATCAAGGGTCAGATGGGGCGCTTGGGTCTCTGTCTCAAAAACAAATAAACAAATAAATGCATACATAAAGTTATAGAGCAGGCATGAAAGGAAGTACACTTGGAAGAGAGTCACGTGAGCAACCTGAGAGACCCAAGCATTTATTTGTTTATTTGTTTTTGAGACAGAGTCTTGCTCTATTGCCCAGGCTGGAGTGCCGTGGTACAATCCCAGTTCACTGCAGCCTCCGTCTCTGGGATTCAAGCGATTCTCCTGTCTTAGCCTCCCAAGCAGCTGGAATTACAGGTGCACACCACCACGCCTGGCTAATTTTTTTTATTTTTATTTTTAGTAAAGATGGGGTTTCACCATGTTAGCCAAGCTGGTCCTGAACTTCTGACCTCAGGTGATCTGCCCGCCTCAGCCTCCCAAAGTGCTGGGATTATAGGTGTGAGCCACCCGGCCCAGACCCAGCCAACTTCTTAATACACTTCCACTTCTGCTCTAAAACATGCCTTGGTCTCCCACTCTGCCTTATGCCCCTCAGACAAATTCTTTCCTTCCTGGAGGCAAGAAGTGAGTTGCTGCAGACCCATAGGGATACCCTGCTGCTAACAGTTTCAGAAGGATCTCCCTGGCTGCTGTGTTGAAAATAGGGGAAACGCAGGGAGTTAGGAGGCTTTTGTCCATGTTTAAGTGAGAGATGGAGGTGATTCTGGATGTATTTTGAAAGAAGAGCTGACACGGTATCTTTCCAAATCAGCATGAGGTGTAAAAGAAAGAGGAATAAAGAGTAACGACAAACTTCACAGCCTGAACAGCTGGAAAGGGAGCTGTCCCCAGCTCTGTCTGGGCCCTGCGACCCCACAGGTATTTGGAAGAGCCCCCTCCTCACTCCCGTCCCATGAAACCAGGGCGTGTGTAGGGACAAATCTGACTGCTGGGGACAAGGGCATGGAGTAAAGCACAGAGCACTGGCCTGCTCAGGGCCGGGTAGAAATGCTGCTTCTGTAGACAAAACATAAAGTTCAAAGGCCCCAACCCCAACCATCTGAATGGACACCCTCCTCGGCCAGGGCACTCCGAACGTAACCTGAAAGATTGGTTCTGGCCGTGATGGGAAGTGGCCCTGGGGGGCGTGTGCGGAGATGGACACGCCTCATGATGCCCTCTGCCCTTGAAAATGCAGGAAACGTCACCAGCACCTGAAGAAATGTCACCAGCGTTTCACATCAACACAGACCCGAAGAAACGTCACCAGCATTTCACATCAACACAGACCCGAAGAAACGTCACCAGCATTTCACATCAACACAGACCCGAAGAAACGTCACCAGCATTTCACATCAACACAGACCCGAAGAAACGTCACCAGCATTTCACATCAACACAGACCTGAAGTCTGATAAGAAGCATTTACCTCTTTTCTCTCTGAGGCCTGCTACCTGGAGGCTTCATCTGCCTGACAAAACTTTGGTCTCCACAACTTCTTATCATAACCCAGACTCCCTCCTATTGATAATTTTCAGCCAATTGCCAATCAGAAAAATCTTTGTTTGTTTTTGTTTTTTTGAGGAGGAGTTTCACTCTTGTTACCCAGGCTGGAGTGCAATGGCACAATCTCGGCTCACCGCAACCTCCGCCTCCTGGGTTCAGGCAATTCTCCTGCCTCAGCCTCCGGAGTAGCTGGGATTACAGGCACACATCACCATGCCCAGCTAATTTTTTGTATTTTTAGTAGAGACGGGGTTTCACCATGTTGACCAGGATGGTCTCGATCTCTTGACCTCGTGATCCACCCACCTCGGCCTCCCAGAGTGCTGGGATTACAGGCGTGAGCCACCGCGCCCGGCCCAGAAAATTCTAAGTCTACCTGGGACCTGGAAGCACCCGCTTTGAGCTGTCCCACCTTTCTGGACTGAACCAGTGTATATCTGTCATGTATTTGATTGGTGTCTCATGTCTCTCTAAAATATATAAACCCCAGATGTGCCCCGACCCCCTTAGACACATGTTCTCAGGACCTCCTGAGGGCTGTGTCTCAGGCTGTGGTCGCTCACATTTGGTTCAGAATAAATCTGTTCATATATTCTACAGAGTTTGGCTCTGTTCATGGACACTTGGTAAAATGTCCCTGAAATACAAGGTTATGGATCTGCTGTACCCTGGCTCCTCAGGCCACCACAAAGTCGCTCTGGATTCACTGGGTGGAAAACCTTCCTCTTTCAACCTGGGCCCAGTGGTTGGAGGCCTGTAGATTAGCTGAGACAAAACAGATTAACAGGAGGAAAGATTGAACATATTTACACACGCACCTGAGAGGTGCTCAGTAATGAGTAACTCACCGAGTACCCAGAAATAAAGGTGTGTTTACCAAACGTAACATCAGGGAAGGGTAGGGCTTCGGTGGGAAGCACGGAAGCTTGCACTGGGCTAATGGCAGTGGCCAGTATGTCTCCAAGGCAGCCGAACTGGCAGGGAACTGCCGTGGCCTCTGCGTTTTGGGGAGGCTCTGCTTTAGTCAGGAAAGGACAATTCAGACAAGATTTCTTCCTGCATCTTCTGTATCTCAAATGTTTTCGCATTTCTTTATTTGTTTGTTTGTTTAAGACAAAATCTCACTCTGTTGCCCACGCTGGAGTGCAATGGCTCGGTCTCGGCTCACTGCGACCTCCACTTCCTGGATTCAAGTGATTCTTCTGCCTCAGCCTATAAAGTGGCTGGGATTACAAGTCTGTGACACCACACCTGGCTAATGTTTATATTTTTAGTAGAGACGGGGTTTCACCATGTTGATCAGGCTGGTCTTGAACTCCTGGCCTCAAGTGATCCACCCACCTTGGCCTCCCAAAGTGCTGGGATTACAGGTGTGAGCCACCGCGCCCGGCCAGTTTTCACTTTAAAATGATCTTTAATACCAACTCTTGGGTCTGAATGGGCCTCCACTGGTTTCAAATGTTGAGCATGCACAGATTATGTGGATGAGAACTGGCCAGGCAGGATTACAGACACAGATGTGGTCAGAATCACCTAAGTTGGCCGGGTGCCATGGCTCATGCCTGTAATCCCAACACTTTGGGAGGCCGAGGTGGATGGATCGCCTGAGGTTAGGAGTTCGAGACCAGCCTGGCCAACATAGTGAAACCCTATCTCGGCCAGGTGTGGTGGCTCATGCCTGTAATTCCAGCACTTTGGAAGGCCAAGGCGAGCATATCACCTGAGGTCAGGGTCAGGAGTTCCAGACCAGCCTGGCCAACATGGTGAATCCCCATCTTGAAAAAAAAAGAAAGAAAGAAACCCTATCTCTACTGAAAATACAAAAAAAGAAATAGCTGGGTATGGTGACAGGTACCTGTAATCCCAGCCACTTGGGAGACTGAGGCAGGATAATCACTTGAACCGGGAGGCAGAGGTTGCAGTGAGCTGAGATTGCACCGTTGCACTCCAGCCTGGGCAACAAGAGCAAAACTCCATCTCAAAAAGAAAAAAAAGAAGAAGAATCACCTAAATTTGCAAGGCCCCGAGAGCAGGTGCTCTCCACACCGAGGCTTATTTCCTCCGGTTGCAGAAGAGGAAGCACCAGGGAGCCCAGTATTCTTTGGCTCACTCACTTCTTTCATTATGTGTAACCTACATAGTATAAACTATGGGCCGGGCACGGTGGCTCACATCTGTAGTCCCAGCACTTTGGGAAGCCGAGGCGGGTGGATCACGAGGTCAAGAGATCGAGACCATCCTGGTCAACATGGTGAAACCCCATCTCTACTAAAAACACAAAAAATTAGCTGGGCACTGTGGCGCGTGCCTGTAATCCCAGCTACTCGGGAGGCCGAGGAAGGAGAATTGCCTGAACCCAGGAGGCAGAGGTTGCAGTAAGCCGAGATCACGCCATTGCACTCCAGCCTGGGTAACAAGAACGAAACTCCGTCTCAAAAAAATAAATAAATAAATAAATAAATAAACTATGTCCATCTTAAGTAGCGTATAACCTGATGGATTTTTACATATGTAATGTGTATATGCCCCAGATGTATACAACACTCAGGTCAAGATTCAGAATGTGCTCAGCGCCTCAGCAGATCCTTGTGTTCCCTTCCGGTCAGGCCCCACTTGCTGCCACAGAATGTAACAATCATTCTTGGTTTTTAGAGAAAGGGTCTGGCTCTGTCTCCGAAGCCGGAGTGCAGTGAATGGTTTCATCATGGTTCCCTGCAGCCTCTGCTTCCCAGGTTCGAGCAACCCTCCCATTTCAGTGTAACCACCATTCTGACCTCTATCGCCATAGATGAGTTCTGCCTGTCTTTGAATTTCATATAGATGCTCTTTTGTGTCTGGATTGTTTGTTGACACTACGTCTGTGAGACTCAGCCATGTGCTGTTTAAGTATTTTTTTTTTTTTTTTTACAGACTACATCTTTGCCAGATACTTGACTTTAAAGGGATTGTAACTGTTGGGGCCATGCCTGTCAATTATTTCTTAGAACTAGTGTTTACTAATTACTGGATAATATTTGGCAGAGGTTATAAAATTGTCCTGTTTATTAAAAAATATTGCTATAGAACTTCAGAACTTATTTCTATCTAAATGTAAAGCCCTGTATGATTACTACAGTGTATCATAATATGTTATATATTTTCAAATAGCTAGAAGTAAAGAGAATAGATCTTCCCACAACAAAGAAATGATAAATGTTTGAGATGATAGATATGCTAATGACTGTGATCTGGTCACTATACATTGTATCTATTGAAACATCATGATGTTTAAGTATTTTACTTCATCTGTTTTTGTCTTTGGGTAGTATTCCATTGCATAAATGTAACACAATTTATTTGTCCATTTTCCTATTGCTGGGCATTTGGATTATTTTGGTTTTCACTATTTTGAATAAAGCTGCTATGAACGTTCTTGCATGTATCTTGGGTGGTCCCAACTTACAATGATTTGACTTAAAATTTTTTTGACTTTACGATGGGCTTATCAGAGGCTTACATGTTTCTGACTTACCACTTGTTTATCGGGACATAACCCCTTCCTAAGACGAGGAACCGAGGAACATCTGTATGTATCCAGAATCCTGTGCAGCAACTCGTAACTCATGAGGAATGGGAGCCGACAGATTCATTCCCAGGACAGACGGTTCTCAGATACATCTCAGAAAGCTTCTTAGAAGATCGTACAGGATCAAGCAACCAGCCAGCCAGAGCAGGGGCCAACTGGATAACACATCTCTGCACGGGCTCTCCCTCTGTCCCTGTTCTAACCTTGCTCTCCTTTTCCTAACCTTGCTCTGAGATTATGTTCCAAAATAAATTATTCAGAGAAATGGAGCTAAAGCTGACCCATTAGCCAATGGCTGCGTCCTGCGCTGACCGGGCTTCTGTGCTATAAACATTTACTGAGAAACCAGCGTTCCTTTGGGGAAAATGGTCATTCCATTCAGCTGCAGCATAGGAAGGGGGTGGGGCAGGGGATTAGCAGGAGATAAGACCAGAAATGTGCACTGGGGCCCTGTTGGGGACTGCGCCAAGCGTAGGCGTTCAGCCTTTCTTCTGTAGATGATGGGAAGCCAGTTCCAGTGGTGGGTTTGAGCAGGAAACCAGCAGTACCAGAGCTCTGCTTGGGCGGAGGCCAGCAAGGGAAGAGTTAGGGCGAGAGGACCAGGTAGGAGGCTGTGACCTAGGGCTTCAGCAGTGGGACTAGAAGGGGATGGATATGAACGATATTACAAAGTAAAACTAGAGAGACTTGGCAACTTGCAGAGAGAAGCAGAAGATGACCCTGAGGCCTGGAGTCCAGGAAGCCAAGGACAGGGAAACCATCCACAGAAACAGGAAAGAGTAGAAAGGGTAGCTGTGGAAGGGAAAGTGATTGGTTCATCAGACCCCACAGCCCCTGGAAGCCCCCTCCTCAATCTCGGAAATCCCATGCACCCCAGGAGACTGCCAGAGGCTCATCTGGGCTCACTGGAGAAAGGTCGGCCGCCTCTCCTTTCATTTCTGGGGAGAGGAAGCCTGAACATAAGGCCTGGACTACGGGCTCAGACCAGAATATTTCCGGACTTAAGGGCGGTAGTGTGGAGCCCGGGAAGGAATATTGAGGAGACAGCACAAATTACTTAGCTAAAGGGATGCTGGGTTTTTATTTTCTACTTTCAAGAAATGTTTGCTATAGTAATTGCAACCATCACAAAACAATGAATAAAAACGTGAGCCAAACGTTTCATAACTTGTATCACTGATTCTACACACATTTAAATGTGTTCATGACAGCTGTAGATTTCAGTTTTGCTCTGGCTAAACCAATGCAGAAGTACACAGGATGCGAGCTGAGAGACAAGCACACCTGGCCCAGCAATTCTGGCCTCAGCCAGCCACGCTGGGGACGGATGACCTCTGCTCCATGGATCCTGCTGGCTCGGTGTGCAGAAGGGGCCTCAGGAGCGGCATCAGGCTTTCTTCTTGATCCCCTCTATGGCCATGGAGAACGGCATTCCTGGGAGGCCGGTTTGGAGAAGCCGCTGAACCTAAGTGAGCAGGAAGCGAAGTTCTCTTCCCACCTGTGCTGTGTTTCCAAATCACAGCTGCCTCGTGGGGAACAGTCACCAGGAGCCAGGCCCTCTCCACGTCTGATCTCAATCAATCCTCCCTCGTGGGGCCGCTCACCAGGAGCCAGGCCCTCTCCACGCCTGACCTCAATCAATCCTCCCTCGTGGGGCCACTCACCAGGAGCCAGGCCCTCTCCACGCCTGACCTCAATCAATCCTCCCTTGTGGGGCCACTCACCAGGAGCCAGGCCCTCTCCACGCCTGACCTCAATCAATCCTCCCTTGTGGGGCCACTCACCAGGAGCCAGGCCCTCTCCACGCCTGACCTCAATCAATCCTCCCTCGTGGGGCCACTAACCAGGAGCCAGGCCCTCTCTATGCCTGAGCTCAATCAATCCTCCCTATGCCCCTATCAGGCAAGCTCTAGGAGACACATGAGGAAACTGAGGCTCAGAAAGGCTGAGAAAGTGGCTTGAGGTCACCCAGGCAGTAAGCGGTAGAGCTAGGAGTTGAACTCAAGTCCATCTGACTATCAAGCCCACCCTCTTTCCATTGCACTATCTGCTTTTCTTTCTGCCCAAAGTCATAATATGCCAGGATGTGGGCCAAGGCCTCTCCTCCAGTGCTGGGCAGAGGGCTCTGGACAGATCTTGAGGCCAAGATGTTATCCCGTGTAATGTAATGCCTACATGACCTTGGTGAATATCTACCCTTTAGGAAACAGGATGCCTGAGGTCAGAACCTCTCCTTAGCTGGTGATCAAACCAGCTAAGACTGGTGGAATCCAAGATGGCAGCTCACCTGACCTCTAACTTCATTATAATCTAATTTCCATGCTAAATCACACTTCCACTGGCACCATAACAGTAATCAAGCACTGTGACAATGCTGGGGGGGGGAAAAACATAAAAAAACAGATAGGAAGGTGGCACTCGGTTTTGAAAACTTCTCCACCCAGACCCAGAAAACACAATTCCTCCCTTTGCTTTTTTTATTTTAATTTTTGTAGAGATGAGGGTCTCATTACGTTGACCAGGCTGGTCTCGAACTCCTGGTCTCAAGCAATCCTCTCATCTTGGCCTCCCAAAGTGCTGGGTTTATAGGAGTAAGCCATTGGCACGTGGCCACTCCTCCTCTTGCTTTTAATGCTCAGCCCCCTTTCTATATCTGCGACTTCCCAGAGTCTCACAAGCAGAAATGGTGATTTGCGAGCCAAGCGCTCACTTCTCAGTTCCACAGCCACCAAATAAAGCCTGTACTGCTTGACCCTCACTTTCCGTTTCACATATTGGCTTCATGGCACCAAACAGGGAAAGACCCCATTTCAGGGGGAGTGGCTTTGTTAGTAACAAGGACACAGAAGGAAAGAAGAGGATGGAGGATGACCTATGGCAGAGGTCAGCAAACTACAGTCTATGGGGCAAATCTGGCCACTGCCTGTGTCTGTACGACTCATAGGCTAAGAATGTTTTCTGTGTTGTTAGATGGCAGGAGAAAAACAAAAAAGAATAATGTTTTGTGACACATGAAAAGTAGATGAGGTTCAAATTTCAGTGTCCACAGACAGCAATCCTGGCTCCTATCCCTAAAACCATCATTGCAGTGGAGCTCTGCCATAGCGAAGGCCCCTTTCTCCCTCTGGTTCCCTGACTTTGGGGTCTGGAGGCCACAAAGGCAAGGAGTAGGCTGCCATCCACCCCTTCTTGGAGAGCTTCCAGGGAGCTTACCATGCTCTGCACCCAGTCTAGACGGCTCCTAGCAGGGCTGGGTGGGTTCTCCATCCTCAGCACCATCTGCAGCCCCATCTTGGTCATCTGAGAAGCTGAAAGAAACACAAGGTGAAGGCTCCTGTCATCATTTCTGCCTCCCACACCCACTGCTGCTGCCCAGCATCCCCGGCATCTCTCTGCAGACTCCTGTCTCCCCTCAAAAGTCTACCTGCTGCCAGTCAAGAGGCATCCATACTGCAAGAAGAGAGAACGTTAAGTGGACCCCAGCCACCTCTTTCTCCTCTTCTCTACCACAGACAGCTTAACCTCTCTCTGTGGAACCTGGAAAAGTAGCTCAGAGAGGAGTAGCAGGTGGCAAGGAACATCAGGAAACAAAGCTAGAAGGAACGCGTAGGCACCTTTGACCTGATCTCAGGATTGTCAGGGGCCTTCGGAACCATCCAGGGCACGTCCCAGCTTTGGCCTGACATGCAGGCAAAGGGCTCGCCTCTGCCAACCACAGCATGCAGCTTTGCTGTAGGTGGAAACAAGCCTACATGTGAGTTACCAGGGTTGCAGAGGAGACTGTAGTCTGGGCAGCAGTCTGGTACCACATGGCAGAATTCATCACAGTAGCAACCTCCCCTCTTGCAGTGGTGATCTGTTCCAAGACAGCAAAGGCGCTGGGGTTGGGAGCAGCTGCCTGGAGAACAAGGAACATTTTTTAAAAATAGACTAAAATTAGACAGGTGTGGTGGTACATGCCTATAGTCCCAGCTACCCAGGGGGCTGAGGTAGGAGGAGCACTTGAGCCCAGAAGCTGGAAGCTGAAATGAGCCATGATCACACCACTGCACTTCAGCCTAGGTGACAGAGCAAGACCCTGTCTCAAAAAAAAGAAAAAGAAACAAAGAAAGAAAAGAAAAGATAGATTTAACAAATGGTGCTTGGACAACTGGATAAGCACATGCAAGAGAATGCATTTGGACCCCTACCTCACACCGTATACAAATATTAACTCAAAATGTACCAAAGACCTAAATGTAAGAGCTGAAACTGGCCAGTCATGGTGGCTCACACCTGTAATCTTAACACTTTGAGAGACAAAGACAGGCAGATCACTTGAGGCCAGGAGTTCAAGACCAGCCTGGCCAACATGGTAAAACTCCATCTCTACTAATAATACAAAAATTAGCTGAGCGTGGTGGTGAGCACAACAGTCCCAGCTACTTGGGAGGCTAAGGCAGGAGAATTGCTTGAACCCAGGAGGTGAAGGTTGCTGTGAGCCAAGATTGCACAACTGCACTCCAGCCTGGACAACAGAGCAAGACTCTATTTCAAAAAAATAAAAATAAACAGGGGTAGCTGGCAAGATAGCCAAACAGGAACAGCTACAGCCTGTAGCTCCCAGCGAGATCAACACAGAAGGCAGGTGATTTCTGCATTTCCAGCTGAGGTAGCCAGACCATCTCAATGGGACTGGTTAGAGAGTGGGAGCTGCCCATGGAGGGTGAGCCAAAGCAGGGTGGGGTGTCACCTCATCCCAAAAGTGTAAGGGGTAGGGAACTCCCTCCCCTAGCCAAGGGAAGTCATGAGGGACTGTGCCACAAGGAACAGTGCACTCCAGCCCAGATACTATGCTTCTACCATGGTCTTTGCAACTCACAAACCAGGAGATTCCCTCAGGTGCATACGCCACCAGTGTCCTGGGTTTCAAGCACAAAACTGGGTGGCCGTTGGGCAGACACTGATCTAGCTGCAGGAGTTTCCTTTCATACCCCAGTGGTGCCTGGAATGCCAGCAAGACAGAACTGTTGACTCCCCTGGAAAGGAGGCTGAAGCCAGGGAGCCAAGTGGTCTAGCTCAGCAGATCCCCTCGCTGCCAGCACAGAAGTCTGAAGTCAACCTGGGACACTTGAGCGTGGTGTGGGGAGGGGCATCTGCCATTACTGAAGCTTGAGTAGGCGCTTTTCCCCTCACAGTGTAAACAAGGCCATCGGAAGTTTGAACTGGGTGCAGTCCACCACAGCACCTCAAAGCCATTGTAGCCAGACTGCCTCTCTAGATTCCTTTTTTCTGGGCAGGGCTTCTCTGAAATAAAGTCAGCAGCCCCAGTCATGGGCTTACAGGTAAAATTCCCATCTCCCTGGGACAGAGCACCTGGGGGAAGGGGCAGCTGTGGGCACAGCTTCAGCAGACTTAAACGTTCCATGGATCTGAAGACAGTAGTGGATCTCCCAGCACAGCACTCAAGCTCTGCTAAGGGATAGACTGCCTCCTCAGGTAGGTCCCTGAGTCCCATGCCTCCTGACTGGGAGACACCTCCCAGCAGGGGTCGACAGACACCTCATACAAGAGAGCTCCAGCTGTCATCTGGTGGGTGGGTCCCCCAGAGGGGGACAAACCTTCCAGAAGAAGGGACAGGCAGCAATCTTTGCTGTTCTGCAGCCTCTGCTGGTGATACCCAGGCAAACAGGGTCTGGAGTGGACCTTCAGCAAACTCCAGCAGGCCTGCAGCAGAGACCTGACTGTTAGAAGCAAAACCGACAAACAAAAAGGAACAACATCAACATCAACAAAAAGGACGTCCACACAGAAACTCCATCCAGAGGTCACCAACATCGAAGACAAAGGTAGATAAATCCATGAAGATGTGAAAAAAACAGTGCAAAATGACTGAAAATTCCAAAAACCAGAACACCTCTCTGCAAAGGATCAAACTCCTCACCAGCAAGGGAACAAAACTGGACAGAGAATGAGTTTTATGAGTTGACAGAAGTAGGCCTCAGAAGGTGAGTAACAAACTCCTCTGAGCTAAAGGAGCATGGGTTCTAAGCCAGTGCTAAAAACCTTGAAAAAAGGTTAGAGGAATTGCTAACTAGAATAACCAGTTTACAGAAGAACATAAATGACCTGATGGAGCTGAAAAACACAGGAAGAGAACTTCATGAAGCAGACACAAGTATCAATAGGCGAATAGATCAAGTGGGAGAAAGGATTTCAGAGATTGGGGATCAACTTAATGAAATAAAGCATGAAGACAAGATTAGAGAAAAAACAGGGAAAGGAATGAACAAAGCCTTGAAGAAATATGGGGCTATGTGAAAAGACCAAACCTACGTTTGATTGGAGCACCTGAGAGTGACAGGAGAGTGGAACCCAGCTGGAAAACATCCTTCAGGACATTATCTAGGAGAACTTCTCCAACCTAGCAAGACAGGCCAACATTCAAATTCAGGAAATATAGAGAACACCACAAAGATACTCCTTGAGAAGAGCAGCCCCAAGATATATAATTGTCAGATTCACCAGGGTTGAAATGAAGGAAAAACCGCTAAGGGCAGCCAGAGAGAAAAGTCGGGTTGCCCAGAAAGGGAAGCCCATCAGACTGACAGTGGATCTCTTGGCAGAAATCCTACAAGCCAGAAGAGAGTGGAGGCCAATGTTCAACATTCTTAACGAAAATAATTTTCAACCCAGAATTTCATATCCTGCCAAACTAAGCTTCATAAGCAACAGAGAAATAAAATTATTTATGGACAAGCAAATGCCGAGAGATTTTGTCACCACCAGGCCTGCCTTACAAGAGCTCCTGGAGGAAGCACTAAACACGGAAAGGAAAAAGTGTTACCAGCCGATGCAAAAACATATCAAATTGTAAACACCAATGACACTATGAAGAAACTGCATCAACTAACAAGCAAAATAACCAAGTATCATCATAATGACAGGATCAAATTCACACATAACAATATTAACCTTAAATGTAAATGGGCTAAATGCCCCAATTAAAAGACACAGACTGGCAAATTGGATAAAGAGTCAAGACCCATCAGTGTGCTGTATTCAGGAGACCCATCTCATGTGCAAAGACACACATAAGCTCAAAATAAAGGGACGAAGGAAAATTTACCAAGCAAAAGGAAAGGAAAAAAAAGCAGGGGCTGCAATTCTAGTCTCCAATAAAACAGACTTTAAACCAACAAAGATCAAAAAAGATGAAGAAGACCATTACATAACGGTAAAGGGGTCAATGCAACAAGAAGAGCTAACCATCCTGAATATATATGTACCCAATATAGGAGCACCCAGATTCATAAAGCAAGTTCTTAGAGACCTACGAAGAGACTCAGACTCCCACACAATAATAGTGGGACACTTTAACACCCCACTGTCAATATTAGACAGATTAATGAGACACAAAATTAACAAGGATATCCAGGACTTGAACTCAGCTCTGGACCAAGTGGACCTGATAGACATTTACAAAACTCTCCACCCCAAATCAACAAAACATACATTTTTCTCAGCACCACATCACACTTATTCTACAATTGACCACATAATTGGAAGTAAAACACTCCTCAGCAAATGCAAAAGAATGAAAATCATAACAAACAGTCTCTCAGACCACAGTGCAATCAAATTAGAACTCAGGATTAAGAAACTCACTCAAAACCGCACAATGACATGGAAACTGAACAACCTGCTCCTGAGTGACTACTGGGTAAATAACAAAACTAAGGCAGAAATAAATAAGTTCTTTGAAACCAATGAGAACAACGACACAATGTACCCAAATCTCTGGGACACAGCTGAAGCAGTGTTTAGAGGGAAATTTGTAGCACTAAATGCCCACTGGAGAAAGCAGGAAGGATCTCAACGGAACACTCTAACATTGCAATTAAAAGAACAGGAGAAGCAAGAGCAAACCAACTCAAAAGCTAACAGAAGACCAGAAATAACAAAGATCAGAGCAGAACTGAAGGAGATAGAGATACGAAAAGCCCTTCAAAAAAAAAAAATCAATAAATTCAGGAGCTGGATTTTTTTGAAAAGATTAATAAAATAGGTAGACCACTAGCCAGACTAATAGAGAAGAAAAGAGAAAAGAATCAAATAGACACAATAAAAAAATGATAAAGGGGATATCACCACAGATCCCACAGAAATACAAGCATCAGAGAATACTGTAAACACTTCTACACAAATAAACTAGAAAATCTAGAGAAAAATTGATAAATTCCTCAACACATACACCTTCCCAAGACTAAACCAGGAAGAAGTCAAATCCCTGAATAGATCAATAAGAAGTTCTGAAATTGAGGCAGTAATTAATAGCCTACCAACCAAATTTACCAAGCAAATGGATTCACAGCCGAATTCTACCAGAGGTACAAAGAGGAGCTGGTATCATTCCTTCTGAAATATTCCAAACAATAGAAAAAGAGGGAATCCTCCCTAACTCATTTTATGAGGCCAGCATCATCCTGATACTAAAACCTGGCAGAGACTCACACAAAAAAAAGAAAATTTCAGGCCAATATCCCTGATGAACATCAATGCGAAAATCCTCAGTAAAATACTGGCAAACCAAATCCAGCCGCACATCAAAAAGCTTAGCCACCACAATCGAGTTGGCCTCACCCCTGGGATGCAAGTCTGGTTCAACATTAAGTCTGTGAGAAACCGGTTGTCCATAAACCTTCAGACTTCAGAGGACTGTTTAAACAATGCCAAGCAACGGCTGGCTGAAGGTCTCTATTCCCATATGGTTTTCAGGTTTGAGTTCTTTTCCAAGAATAAATAAAACTTACTGTTCTCAACCGAAAGAGCATTTGTATGCAGCATTTTCTTATTAAGCAGTACAACATTTCTTTTTAAAATTGACATACATTTCACCTGTCACATTGCATGTTTCTGGTCATTTGTACGTTTGCAATATTTCTTATTTACAGTTATTTTTTCACCCAGTCCCTCTTGTGTCAGTCATACCAGGGAACATGCTGGCAGATGCACCTAGAGGCATTCCTTAACTGTCTTCATCATACAGAGAAAGCTATGGCTAATCCTTTCCAGCTTACGATGCATGCACGTGAACACACATTCTGCTACTATTGTCTTATTTGTCTCTCATCTGTTTCACTTTTCCCCACCTGCTCATATTGATCAGCTATTCCTCATATTCATTTGGGGGTTGTATTTCTATTTGGTAATTAGGCTTAGATCAAATTATATGTCTGTCTTCATTGTCATTCCTTTAACCTCAATTTGGACAAATCAATAAATGTAATCCATTACATAAACAGAACCAATGACAAAAGCCACATGATTAGCTCAATAGATGCAGAAAAGGCCTTCAATAAAATTAAACACTCCTTCATGCTAAAAACTCTCAACAAATTAAGTATTGATAGAACGTATCTCAAAATAGTAAGAGCGACTTATGACAAACCCACAGCCAATATCATACTGAATGGGCAAGAGCTGGAAACATTCCTTTTGAAAACTAGCACAAGACAAGGATGCCCTCTCTTACCACTTCTTTCTTTTTTTTTTTTTTTTGAGCCGGAGTTTCGCTCTTGTTACCCAGGCTGGAGTGCAATGGCGCAATCTTGGCTCACTGCAACCTCCGCCTCCTGGGTTCAGGCAATTCTCCTGCCTCAGCCTCCCGAGTAGCTGGGATTACAGGCACACACCACCGTGCCCAGCTAATTTTTTTTGTATTTTTAGTAGAGACGGGGTTTCACCATGTTGACCAGGATGGTCTCAATCTCTTGACCTTGTAATCCACCCGCCTCGGCCTCCCAAAGTGCTGGGATTACAGGCTTGAGCCACCATGCCTGGCCATCTCACCACTTCTATTCAACATAGTATTGGAAGTTCTGGCCAGGGCAATCAGGCAAGAGAAAGAAATAAAGCGTATTCAAATAGGAAAAGGGGACATCAAACTGTCTCTGTTTGCAGATGACATGACTGTATATTTAGAAAACCCCATCATCTCAACCCCAAATCTTCTTACGTCAGCAATAATAGACAAACAGAGAGCCAAATCATGAGTGAGCAATTGCTACAAAGAGAATAAAATACCTAGGAATACAACTTACAAGGGACGTGAAGGACCTCTTCAAGGAGAACTACAAACCACTGCTCAAGGAAATAATAGAGGACACTAGTGGATGGGAAAACCTTCCATGCTCATGGATAAGAAAAATCAATATTGTGGAAAAGGCCATGCTACCCAAAATATTTATAGATTCAATGCTACCATCATCAAGCTATCATTGACTGTCTTCACAGAATTAGAAAAAACTACTTTATATTTTATGTGGAACCAAAAAAGACCCTGTGTAGCCAAGACAATCCTAAGCAAAAAGAATAAAGCAGGAGGCATCACGCTACCTGACTTCAAACTATACTACAAGGCTACAGTAATCAAAACAACATGGTACTGGTACCAAAATAGATATATAGACCAATGGAACAGAACAGAGGCCTCAAAAATAACACTACACATTTACAACCATCTGATCTTTGACAAACCTGACAAAAACAAGTAATGGGGAAAGGATTCCCTATTTAATAAATGGTGTTGGGAAAACTGGCTAGCCATGTGCAGAAAACTAAAACTGAACCCCTTCCTTACACCTTTGACAAAGACTTCCTGACTAAAACACCAAAAGCAATGGCAACAAAAGCCAAAATTGACAAATGGGATCTAATTAAAGTCAAGAGCTTCTGTACAGCGAAAGAAACTATCATCAGAGTGAACAGGCAACCTACAGAATGGGAGAAAATTTTTGCAATCTACCCATCTGACAAAGGGCTAATACCCAGAATCTACAAAGAACTTAAATCTACAAGAAAAAAACAAACGACTAGGCACAGTTGCTCATGCCTGTAATCCCAGCATTTTGGGAGGACAAGGTGGGTGGATTACAATACAGGAGTTTGAGACCAGCCTGGCCAATATGGGGAAACCCCATCTCTACTAAGAATACAAAGATTAGCCGGGAGTGGTGGTGGGCACCTGTAGCCTCAGCTACTTGGGAGGCTGAGGTCAAAGAATCGCTTGAACCCAGGAGGCAGAGGTTGCAGTGAGCTGAGGTTGCACCATTGCACTCAGCCTGGGTGACAAAGCAAGACTCTGTCTCAAAAAAAAAAAAAATCAAAAAGTGGACAATGGATATAACACACTTCTCAAAAGAAGGCACTGATGTGGCCAATAACCATATGGAAAAAAGCTCATCACCACTACTCACTAGAGAGATGCAAATCAAAACCACAATGAGACACCATCTCATGCCAGTTAGAATGGCGGTCATTAAAAAGTCAGGAAACGCAGATGCTGGAGAGGACGTGGAGAAACGGGAACACTTTTACACCGTTGGTGGGAGTGTAAATTAGTTCAACCATTGTGGAAGACAGTGTGGCAATTCCTCAAGGATCTAGAACTAGAAATACCATTGACCCATCAATCCTTTACTGGGTATATACCCATAGGATTATAAATCATTCTATTATAGAGACACATGCACATGTATGTTCACTGCAGCACTCCTCACAATAGCCAAGACTTGGAACCATCCCAAATGCCCATCAATGATACAGTAGATGAAGAAAATGTGGCATATATACACCATGGAATACTATGCAGCCATAAAAAAGGATGAGTTCATGTCCTTTGCAAGGACATGGATGAATCTGGAAACCATCATTCTCAGCAAAGTAACACAGGAACAGAAAACCAAACACTGCATGTTCTCACTCATAAGTGGGTGTTGAACAATGAGAACACATAGACACAGGGAGGGGAGCATCACACACTGGGGCCTGTTGGGGAGTGGGGGGCTAGGGGAGAGACAGCATTAGGAGAAATACCTAATGTAGATGACAGGTTGATGGGTGCAGAAACCACCATGGCAGGTGTATACCTATGTAACAAACCTGCACATTCTGCACATGTACCCAGAACTTAAAGTATAATAAAGGAGTAATAGCTAAAAATAAAATAAGTCAACCAAATTTAAAACTAGACAAAGGATTTAAATAGACATTTCTCCAGAGAAGATATTCAAGTGGCCAGTAAGCATGAAAGATGCTCACCAGCCTTAATCACAAGGAAATGCAAATCCAAACCACAGTAGATACCACCTCACATCCGTTAGGACGGCTAAGGTAAAAAATCAAACACAAGTGTTGATGAGGATGTGAGAAGTTGGAGACCTCATACACTACTGGTGGAACTGCAGAATGGTACAGCCACTTTGGAAAACCATGTGGGGAGGTGAGGTGGCAGCAGAAAAGAACAAAAACAAGAGAGAAAAAAAGAAAAACAATTTGACAGTTTCTCAGAATGTTAAACACAGTTGCCACAGGATGCAGCAGCCCTACTTCTGAGTGTGTATTTAGGAAAATGTAAAACACGTGTTCACAGGAAAACCTATAAATGAATGTTCGTAGCACTGTTATTCGTAATAGCCAAATAGCAGGAACAATTCAGATGCACCTCAACGGATGAACTGACAAAATCTGGTATATCCATGCAATGGAATATTATTCGGCCACAAAAAGGAATGGAGTACAGATCCACGCTACAGCAACAGTGAAACTTGAAAACATGCTGAGTGACAGAAGCCACTCACAAAAGGCCATGCATTGTATTATTTCATTTATATGAAAAGTTTAGAATAGACAAATCCATCAGGATAGAAAGTATATTCGTGGTCGCTAGGGGCTGGTGAGACGTAGGGAATAGGAGTGACTGCTCATTGGCACACAGTTTATTTGGGGGGTGACAAACGTTCTGAAATTAGACACAGGTGGTTGGGTGTGGTGCTCACACCTGTTATCCCAGCATTTTGGGAGGCCGTGGCAGCTGGCATTTGAGGTCAGGAGTTCTAGACCAGCCTAGCCAACATGGCAAAACCCCATCTCCACCAAAAAGTACCAAAAAATAAATAAATAAAATAAAATAAGACAGCAGTGATGGATGTGCAGCTAAAACCCACTGAATTGTACAGAGTTAATTGTGCAAAAGGTACCTCAACTGATGAACTGACAAAATCTGGTATATCCATGCAATGGAATATTATTCGACCACAAAAAGGAATGCAGTACAGATCCACGCTACAGCAACAGTGAAACTTGAAAACATGCTGAGTGACAGAAGCCACTCACTTAGATAAAAAAGCTCTATTATCTCTCAATAGAGCTGCTGTTAAGAGGAAGGTCTCCAGGAGCCCAGCTTACAAAATGGTTCTGCCAGCTCCACCCCCGGCCATTTCCCCAAAGTGCTTAGCTCAGCTGTGATCTGGTCTTGGTCATTCCCTCCAAGGTAAGGGGGTGCATCTTCGTTAAGAGTCGAGGCTGCTGCACGGCGGCTCACGCCTGTAATCCCAGCATTTTGGGAGGCCGAGGTGGGTGGATCACGAGGTCAGGAGTTCAAGACCAGCCTGGCCAACATGGTGAAACCTTGTCTCTACTAAAAATACAAAAATTACCCAGGCATGGTGGCGGGCGCCTGTAATCCCAGCTACTTGGGAGGCTGAGGCAAGAGAATCGCTTGAACCCGGCGGTGGAGGTTTCAGTGAGCTGAGATGGTGCCACTGCACTCTAGCCTGGGCAACAGAGTAAGACTTCATCTCAAAAAAGAAAGAGTCAAGGCATGGGGCAAAGAAGGTATTGGCAGGAGGGACTACGGCCCATTACTTGGCAAGTCTATGGCTTCGGTGAGAAGCGGACCCAGGTGTTCTCACCGCAGGACTCTCAATGCTGTTCAACTGCTTTACCTTGACCTTCCACATTGCTTCCTATTAGGTTAACACCTGACTGTTTAGGGCTTTGTTTAGAGATAAACTCGAAGGCCTTTCAAAGTTGACAAGATCAACAGGGAGCAGGCCTCTAATCCCCATGGGCCTGGGTGTGGTGAGCCAGTCTGTTGTGGAAACAGGGCCAGCAGGTGTCTGGTGGAAGGGAAGCAGTGGTCTGGGAGGTCAAGACTGACGGTGAGGATGGGCGGGCTGGGACCACAGCCTCTGAGTCTAGCCTGGCTCCTGCCTCCTGTTGGGCTCCGGAGCGTCCTGCAAGTGATCAGCTTCCCTTCTCATGTTGTCCCTCTTCCCCAGATCCTGGTCCTGTATCAGGTTGTCACTGAGACCGGGGATCAACCAGAAAGGGCTGAAGCAGAAACAGAGCCCCAGGAACCATCAGACTAAGCTTGCAAACCATCTGTGAGTCTGAGAGCCTCAGACATATTTTAACGGGATGACGCTGAATGAAACAGAATAGGATAGGCCCACATACGCTGCATGTAAAAGTAAATGGAGTTCTTTCTGAAGCTTTTGTTGGTTTTTACACACATGGATGCATTTACTGGGTAAAAGTATAACATGTATTTATTCATGTGAATTGGGCCAGAAACGTGTGAAAGCCACTGATCTAGACAGATGTCCTCATTGCGTAGACGAGGGGAGAGCCCTTTTCCGGTGGTCATGCTTCAGTTGTTGACACAGCTGGGAGTCAAACCAGCAATCCTGACTTCTTCCTGCTTTCCCACCACGTTATGCTCAGGATCCTCACTCAGAAAGCCTCTTGTTGCACGTGCTACCGAGCCCTGCTGTTCTCCAAACACCCTACCTTCTCCTGCCTCTGAGCCTTGCTCAAGCTGTTCCCTCTGCTTGGAAGGCTCTCCCCTCCCGTATCCATTAGAAGAAAATATTCTTGGCCAGGCACAGTGGCTCACGCCTATAATCCCAGCATTTTGGGAGGCCAAGGTGGGCAGATCACCTGAAGTTGGGAGTCCAAGATCAGCCCGACCAACATGGAGAAACTCCATCTCTAGTAAAAGTACAAAATTAGCCACGCGTGGTGGCGCGTGCCTGTAGTCCCAGCTACTCAGGAGGCTGAGGTAGGAGAATCGCTTGAACCCCGGAGGCGGAAGTTGCGGTGAGCCAAGATCGTGCCACTGCACTCCAGACTGGGTAACAAGCGTGAAACTCCATCTCAAACAAAACAAAAAATAGAAGAAAATATTTTTACACTTCAAGGCAACATTTAAACCCAGCTTCCCCCAGGGTGCCGAGGAGCTAGCTCATTTTGATGAAAATGATAAATGAAGTATCAAGTCTTTATCCAGGCTTCACATCCAAGCCAAACAGTTGACAAGAGAAATATCTTCAGCTAATATATGCAGAAGGAACAGCAGAAAAGCACGACCGGGCAACCCCTCATGAAAATGGATCTAAGCACAAATGACGAGTGGACAGAACTTTGACAACGGGTGCAGTAACTGGAGAAGCAAGCTTACCACCAGAAAAAGGGGAACAGCTTCCAGGCACAGCAGGAGGTGCCATCTACGGATTCTTCCTTCCAAAGAAATCTCCAGTCCTGATCTCATCTCAACTACCGGATTTCAGGAAAGACAGGGGCAGACGGACATCCCCAAAGACCCGATCTGCAAACCGGAAGGTAGGCTATGCTGCAGGACACAGTGCCTGATGTGCTCAGCGATTAAAAGACGTGGAAAAGATGGCGCTGATCTGGGTACAGATTGAAAGACATTTAAGAATATACCAGTTAAATGCGTGTGTGTGTCTTGTTTGGGTTTTGGCTTGAATAAGCCAGCCGTAAAAAGGCTTCTTTTCTTTCCTTCTTTCTTTTTCTTTCTTTCTTCTTTTTTTCCTTCCTTCCTGCCTTCCTTCTTATTTTATTTTATTTTTTTGAGACGTGGTCTCCCTGGGTCGAGCAGACTGCAGTGCAGTGGTACAGTCATGGGTTGCTGCATCCTCAGCCTCTGGGGCTCAGGCCACTTTCCCACTTCAGCCTTCTGAATAGCTGGGACTACAGGTGTGCACAACACACTTGGCTAATTTAAAAAAAACAATTTGTAGAGACCGAGTCTTGCTATTGTCCTCAGGCTGGTCTCAAACTCCTCAGCTCAAGTGATCCTCCCACCTTGACCTCCCGAAGTGCTGGGACTACAGGCATCAGCCACCACGCTCAGCCTTTTTTTTCTTTTTCCTTTCTACTTTGCAGCTGAAAAAAAAAGATATTTTTGACAAATGGGGGAAATATTAACACTGATAGGTATTAAACAATAGTAAGTGGTTGTTTTATTTGTTTGTTTTTGTTTTAGAGAAGGAGTCTCGCTCTGTTGCCCAGGCTGGAGTGCAATGGCACGGTCTCGGCTCACTGCAACCTCCATCTCCCAGGTTCAAGTGATTCTCCTGCCTCAGCCTCCTGACTAGTTGGGATTACAGGCACCTGCCACCATGCCCAGCTAATTCTTGTATTTTTAGGAGAGACGGGGATTTTGCCACGTTGGCCAGGCTGGTCTCAGATTCCTGGCTTCAGGTGATCTGTCCACTCCAGCCTCCCAAAGTGTTGGGATTACAGTGCAGCCACATTTGTTTTAGCTCTAATAAGGTTTTGTGGTTTTATATATATATATAAATGTATATATATATTTTTTTGAGACAGAGTTTCACTCTTGTTACCCAGGCTGGAGTGCAATGGCGCGATCTCGGCTCACCACAACCTCCGCCTCCTGGGTTCAGGCAATTCTCCTGCCTCAGCCTCCTGAGTAGCTGGGATTACAGGCATGCACCACCATGCCCAGCTAATTTTTTGTATTTTTAGTAGAGATGGGGTTTCACCATGTTGACCAGGATGGTCTTGTTCTCTTGACCTCGTGATCCACCCGCCTCGGCCTCCCAAAGTGCTGGGATTACAGGCTTGAGCCACCGCGCCCAGCCTGTTATATTTTTTAAATATGGGGGATAAGAGCTTGAGCTGGGCACGGTGGCTCACACCTGTAATCCCAGCACTTTGGGAGGCCAAGGCTGGAGGATCACCTGAGGTCTGCAGTTGGAGACTGGCCTGGGCAACATGGTGAAACCCCATCACTACTAAAAATACAAAAAATTAGCCGGGCATGGTGGCGCATGCCTGTAATTCCAGCTATTTGGGAGGCTGAGGCAGGAGAATCGCTTGAACTCGGGAGGCGAAGGTCGCAGTGAGCCGAGATTGCGCCATTGCACTTCAGCCTGGGCAACAAGAGTGAAACTGCATCTCAAAAAAAAAAAAAGCTTGAGCACAAGGCTGGCGACTTTGAAGCTGGTGCCAGCTGGTACCTTGGGTTCATTATTCTGTTCTCTCTACTTTTGTGTGTGTTTGAAGCTTTCCATAATAGTTTTTAAAACTAAATTCAATCCATTCCGAGAGGCCTTCCTACGTCCTCCCAGCTGAGATTTAACTTTTATTCTTACCTTAAAAGACACTGCTTTTAACTTCTCTCATTGCATTCCTCCCTGTCTGCCTCACTGCTATCAGCTTTCTTTCTGTAAGTAAGGTCTGTCTTCCCTACCTGCTTCTTAAAGGCAGGAAATGTGTCTGTATTTCTCATAACAATAATGCCAAATAATTTTTATTTAATTGAATACAAAAGATCTGGATTGGCTGGGCGCGGTGGCTCGTGCCTGTAATCCCAGCACTTTGGGAGGCCAAAGCAGGCAAATCACAACATCAGGAGATCGAGACCATCCTGGCTAACATGGTGAAACCCTGTCTCTATTAAAGTCCAAAAAAATTAGCCGGGCATGGTGGGCTAATCCCAGCTTAGGCAGGAGACTTGTTTGAACCCGGGAGGCAGAGGTTGCAGTGAGCCGAGATCACGCCACTGCACTCCAGCCTGGGCGACAGAACGAGACTTTGTCTCAAAAAACAAAAAAGTTCTGAACTGAACTTAGGATCATACTTGAACCTCCACAGTATCCATGGGCCGGGAGAGAATTTTTATTAACGGTCCTGACTGGTGCCATCAAAAAATGATAGCACAGTGGGGTGTGGTGGCTCACGCCTGTAATCCCTGCCCTCTGGGAGGCCGAGGTGGGAGGATTACTTGAGTTCAGGAGTTTGACATCAGCCTGGCCAACATGGTGAAACCCCATCTCTACAAAAAAAAAAAAAAAATTAGCCAGGTGTGGTGGTGTGCACCTGTAGTCCCAGCTACTTGGGAGGCTCAGGCAGGAGAATTGCTTGAACCCAGGAGGTGGAGGTTGTAGTGAGCCGAGATTTCGCCACTGCACTCCAGGCTGGGCAAAAAGGTAAGACTGTTTCAAAAAAAAAAATTAAAAGAAAAAAATTAAATCAAGGACATGTGAAGAAAAAGAAAAGAAAAGAAATTATAGCACATTAAGGGAAAAGAAGTTCATTCCCATGATGACCAAGCACCAACTCACTGACTCACTGGCTCATGCATTCATTTGTTTTATTCTATCGAGTGAATAAAATGGCGCCATGGCGGATCATGCAGTCACATTCTGCTGTCCCACCCCATCCCCCAGAAAAACACCCGACAGGTCCTCAGTCTAGTAAGCAGAACGTCCTCATGCTCTATGGGAAATGCTGTGCCACAGGCAGGAGGAGAGAGCCACGGAGTTAGACAGGGACATAAGTCCCTCAGCAGGTGCCTTCCTGGTGAGGTGCTACCTTTGGTGGCTCCTTAGGACCATCCCAGTCTTCAGACCCTGAGGCTCACAGAAATGCCAAGCCGTGTTACCTGAAACAGGCCCAAACGGGGCTGGACGAAGAACCCACGGCTAATTTGGTGTCTCTCCAGAGTCGTACTCTTTATCTTGTTTGAGGCAGAGTCTCACTGTGTCACCCAGGCTGGAGTGCAGTGGCACGATCTCGGTTCACTGCAACCTCTGCCTCCCGGGTTCAAGGGATTCTCCTGCCTCAGCCTCTTGAGTAGGTGAGACTACAGGTGCCACCAAATTACTGGCTAATTTTTGGCATTTTTCTTTTTTAGTAGAGATGGGGTTTCACTGTGTTAGCCAGGATGGTCTTGATCTCCTGACCTCATGATCCGCTCACTTCAGCCTCCCAAAGTGCTGGGATTACAGGAATGAGCCACTGCGCCCAGCCCAGAGTAGTAGTCTTTAAATGTGTTTGAGAATTTGGTTGAGCAGGTGAGGGCTGTTGGGAAAGGTGAGGGAGGGGTACATTGGGCAGCCTCTTCCAGTCCTCCACGGCCCCAGTGAGCCTGCTCCAGCCCCAAACCTGCAAACCCCACTAAGCAAAACTGAAGTCCTCACTTACCCAAAAGTTCTTTTTACAAAGCAATTGAATAACATGTCTGTTGTTACTTAGCACACCCCTCCTGGTTTCCACCCCAACAAGAAGTACAGCCTTCTTTCCCCGCCCCAGACAGAATCTCCCTCTGCCGCCCAGGCTGGAGTGCAGTGGTGAGATATTGGCTCACTGCAACCTCCACCTCCCAGATTCAAGTGATTCCCCTGTCTCAGCCTCCCAAGTAGCTGAGACAAGGCCTACAGGTGTGCACCACCGCATCCGGCTAATTTTTGTATTTTTAATAGAGATGGGGTTTCACCATGTTGGCCAGGGTGGTCTTGAACTCCTGACCTCGTGATCTGCCCAAGTCAGCCTCTCAAAGTGCTGGGATTATAGATGTGAGCCACCACACCCGGCCAAGAAGAATACTCTTGCACCACATAATGATGTTTAGACCAATGAGGAACCATATATATGACGGCGGTCCCGTAAGAGTATAATAGGGCGTATGCAGAAACCCAGTAGATGCCACTTGATACTGGCATTGTGGGTCAAGCAGGGGAAATGACTGATAGTAACGGGACATTTGCTGGGACACTTGGCTTCTCATGTGGAAAACATACTTATAAATAAAAATACATATATTATCTAGGTTTATGTAAACTCTGTTTCATTGCCGTGTGAACTCTCTGGTGTTCATACAACAGTGAAACTGTCTGATGATGCGTTTCTTAGAATGAATCTCCATTATCATTACTATTACCTGACTATGTTCCTTCCAGTGACATCTACTTATCTCCCAAGAGAGCTCTGGTGCTCACGCCTGTAATCCAGACTTTGGGAGGCAGAGGTGGGCAGATCACCTGAAGTGAGGAGTTCAAGACCAGCGTGGCCAACACGGTGAAACCCCATCTCTATTCAAAATGCCAAAAATTAGCCAGGCATGGTGCTGTGCACCTGTAATCCCAGCTACTCGGGAGGCTGAGACAGGAGAATCGCTTGAACGCAGAAGGCGGAGGTTGCAGTGAACCGAGATCACGCCACTGCACTCGCGCCTGGTGGACAGAGCAAGACTCTGTTTCAAAAGAAAGAAAAAAAGAGAAGTTCTAGTAAATGCAATGTTATTCCCCCGTTGTATTTCCAGGGATGTTTTAATAAACCCGGTGGACTGGTGCCTGGCTACTGCCCAGTGAATCTGCCTACTAATCTGGATCTGGGTTCTTCACACCTACCTTACCTCCTGTCCCGCCCACCCCAGCTGCCCACGGTGCCCATGTTGCCCTCCATCTGAGGGAGCTTCCTCTGGATGCTCCATGCCTCCCCAACCAAAACAGGCCCTTCCAAGCTAATGACCCAAAGACATCTTACAGATATGAAGCTGGATACACAGAGAAGCCACATCAAGCATATAGTCAGTACTTAATAAGGGTCTGAATTAATGAATGCTAGACCACAGGAGGTGGGTCGTGTCACAGACAAAAGAGATTAATTGATTGAATGACTGAGAGACCAGAGGTGGAGGTCTCCTTGACCTCTAGCACAGATCAGCCTAGCTCCTCACCTGTCTTCACCCCAGGGCTCAGCCACAGCAGGAGGAGAAGCAGCAGCCACATGGCAGCAGGCACGAGCGGAGAGAGCAGTGTTTTGGGTCCAAGGCCCAGTCTTTAAATATCTGCCCATCCCAGCCAACCCATCTGGTTCCTCCCCAGCTGGGAGGAACCAGCTAACACCTGGGCAGTCGCTGACAGCAGGAGTGACGCAGGTATCCCAGCTGCTTGGAATAGCTCACTTAAGCAGGGATAATTTTCACGTCCTGGAAACTCCAGTCTCCCGGGGAAGAATCTGAAAAATCAGAGTGACAGAGCCACGTAGCTCAAGGAACTTTGGAGATTATCTTTTTTTTTTTTTTGAGACAGAGTCTTGCTCTGTCACCCAGGCTGGAATGCAGTGGTATGATCTCAGCTCACTGCAACCTCTGCCTTCTGGGTTCAAGGGATTGTCCTGCCTCAGCCTCCCCAGTAGCTGGGATTACAGCCCAAGGAAGGACTAGTATCTAGAAAACATTTTTTTAAAGTCTAAAAATTAAACAGTAACAAAACAAAACAATCCAATTAGAACATGAGCAAAAGATACAAAGCAACATTTCACGGAAAAAGCTATATAGATGGCAAATAAACACATGAAAAAATGTTTGATATCATGAGGGAAATGCCCATTTAAACCATAAGGTATCACTACACGTTAGAATCACCAAACTATGGCTGAGCACTGTGACTCATGCCTGTAATCCCAGCACTTTGGGAGGCCAGGGCAGGTGGATCACATGAGGTCAGGAGTTCAAGACCAGCCTGACCAACATGGTGAAACCCGGTCTCTACTAAAAATACCAAATAAGCCTGGTGTATAAAACCGCAGCGCACACGATTGTGTACAGTATGTAATACTTGATAATAAATATGTTACTGGTTCGTGTATTCACACTATACTTTTGATCGATATTTTAGAGTATACTCCTTCTATCTATAAAACAAATTAAGTAAACTAGCAGGCCCTTCAGAAAGTATTTTATAAGAAGGCATTGCTGTCCTGGTGATGACAGCGCCATATGTGTCATTGCCCCTGAAGATCTTCCAGAGAGACAAAACGCGGAGGTGGAAGACAGTGGCACTGGTGATCCTGACCCTGTGCAGATCTAGGCTAATGTGTGTGCTCGTGTCTTAGTTTTGAACAAAAAAGATTGAAAAGTTAAAATACTAAGTTTATAAAGTTAAAAAGTTACACTAAACTAAGGTTAACTTATTGATAAGTGTACAATGTTCGTAAGGCTACAGTAGTCTACCATAACGTCCTAGGACTTTACAGTCACTGACGACCCACCCACTGACTCCCCCAGTGCAACTTCCAGTTCTGCAAGCTCCATTCATGGGAAGTGCCCAATACAAGTGTAACATTGAAAAAATCTTTTACATCATATATATAGTTTTTAGACAGTCTCTCTCTGTTGCCCAGGCTGGAGTACAATGGCATGATCTCAGCTCACTGCAACCTCTGCCTCATGGGTTCAAGCGATTCTCCTGTCTCAGCTTCCTGAGTAGCTGGGATTACAGGTGCACGCCACCACACCCAGCTAAGTTTTTTGTATTTTTAGTAGAGACCGGGTTTCACTGTGTTGGTCAGGCTGGTCTCTAACTCCTGACCTCAAGTGATTAGCCAGCCTCGGCCTCCCCCAAAGTGCTGAGATTACAGGCGGAAACCACCATGCTTGGCCCCATATAATATATATATATTTTTTTGAGACAGAGTTTCGCTCTTGTTACCCAGGCTGGAGTGCAATGGCACGATCTCGGCTCACCGCAACCTCTGCCTCCTGGGTTCAAGCAATTCTCCTGCCTCAGCCTCCTGAGTAGCTGGGATTACAGTTGTGCGCCACCATGCCCAGCTAATTTTTTGTATTTTTAGTGCAGATGAGGTTTCACCATGTTGACCAGGATGGTCTCGATCTCTTGACCTCATGATCCACCCGCCTCGGCCTCCCAAAGTGCTGGGATTACAGGCGTGAGCCACCGCGCCTGGCCCCATTTTTTTAAGACAGGGCCAACTTGTGTAGTAGACTATATCATCTAGGTTTGCTTGTAAATACACTCTGTGCTGTCCACACAGTGATGAAATCACCTGATGACACATTTCTCAGCATAGATTCCCATTGTTAAGCAGTGCATGGCTCTATTTTCTCCCAGTCTGTAGCTTGTCTTTTCATTTTTTATTTTATTTTAGTTTTTTAGAGAGTCTTGCTCTGCTGCCCATGTGGGAGTGCAGTGACATGATCTCCGCTCACCACAACTTTGCCTCCCAGGTTCAAGAGATTCTTGTGCCTCAGCCTCCTGAGTAGCTGGCATTACAGGCTTATTCTACCAGGCCTGGCTAATTTTTGTATTTTTAGTAAAGATAAGGCTTTGCCATGTTGTCCAGGCTGGTCTTGAACTCTTGGCCTCAAGTGATCTCCCCACCTTGGCCTTCCGAAGTGCTGGGATTATAGGCGTGAGCCAATGGTCCCCACCTTTTCATATTTTAAACAGAGTATTTTACAGGAAGAAGTTTATATTTCAATGAAGTCCAATCTATCAATTTTTCCTTTTATGG
Source organism: Callithrix jacchus (assembly GCF_049354715.1). Lineage (NCBI taxonomy): Eukaryota > Metazoa > Chordata > Mammalia > Primates > Cebidae > Callithrix > Callithrix jacchus. The sequence continues at coordinate 81,201,178 of NC_133518.1, forward strand.
GTGGTGATTTTGGTGTCAAACCTAGTCACTCGTTGGCTAGCTACAAATCCTGAGATTTTTCCTATGTTCTCACTAAAAGTTTTATAATTTTAAGTTTTCCACTTAAGTCTGTGACCCATTTTGAGTTAATGTTTGTATAAGTTTAAGACTTGCATTAAGGCTCATTTTTTGCCTATAACTATCCAATCACCCCAACATCATTTGTGGAAAATAGATTTCTCAAGGATCTAGAAATAGAAATACCATTTGACCCAGCAATCCTGTTACTGGGTATATACCCAAAGGATTATAAATCATTCTATTATAAAGAGACATGCACATGTATTGTGGTGTTCACAATAGCAAAGACGTAGAACCAATCCAAATGCCCATCAATGATAGACTGGATAAAGAAAATGTGGCACATATACACCATGGAATACTATGCAGCCATAAAAAATGATGAGTTCATGTCCTTTGCAGGGACATGGATGAAACTGGAAGCTGTCATTTGCAGCAAACTGACACAAGAACAGAAAACCAAACACCGCATGTTCTCACTCATGAGTGGGTGTTGAACAATGAGAATACATGAACACAGGGAGGGGACCATCACACACCAGGGCCTTGGGGGATGGAGAGCTAGGGCAGGAATAGCAGGCGGTGGGGGGACTGGGGAGGGATAGCATTAGGAGAAATACATAATGTGGTGATGGATGCAGCAAACCACCATGGCATGTGTATACCTATGTAACAAACCTGCATGAGCTGCACATGTACCTCAGAATTTAAAGTATAATAAATAAATTTAAAATAAATAAATAAGAAAATACTTTTTTCCATTGAATTGCTTTTGTATTTTTGTTAAAAAAAATCAGCTGGGCATATTTATGCATCTATTTCTGGGTCCTCTATTCTGTTTCATTGATCTATGTGTCTTCTCTTCATCAATACCATACAGTCCATGATTATACTGTAGATGTATAGTAAGTCGTGAAATTGGGTAGACTGATTCCTCCCACTTTATTCTACTTCAAAATTGTTTTAGTTTTTCTAGTTCCTTCACCTTTTCACATGTTTTAGAACAATCTTGTTTATATATACAACAACATATTGCTGGGATTTTGACAGGTATTGCATTAAATCTGTATATCAATTTGGAGAGAATTGACAACTTTACTATGTTGAGTCTTCCAATCCATGAACATGGTATGTCTCGCCATTCATTTAGATCTTTGATTTGTAGTTTTTATCATATACATTTTGTATATTTTGTTTGACTTACACTTATGTGCTTCATTTTTTTGTTGTTTAGTGATGGTAAATGGCACTGTATTTTTAATTTTGGTGTCCACATGTTCATTGCTCATATATAGAAATGCAATTGATTTTGTATTTTTATCTTATATCCTGCAACCTTGCTGAACTCAGCTATTAGTTATAGGAGAGTTTTTAAAATAGGTTCCTTGGGATTTTCTGGATAATCATTTCATGTACAAATAGAGATCATTTTATTTCTTTTTCTTACTTTATTAGACTAACTAGAACCTGCAGCACTATGTTGAGTAAGAGTGGTGAGAGTGGACGTCATTCCCAATTCCCTTATTTCCAGTCTCAGGGGAAAGCTTGCAGCCTTTGTCGTTAAGAAGAGTGTTGGGTGTCGGTGTAATATTCGTTTTATAGTGAGCTCCTCTTCAGCAGGAATTACTTAATATACGAGTACCTCAGGCCATGCATTGTGGAGATTCGTGTTTGCAGAGGACAGTGCAGGAGCTGGATGGACTGGAGGGGCTGAGCAGAGGCAAACAGAGTGCTGTGGAGGTTATCATGCTGACTTTATCTTTGGGTTTTTCACAGAGTAGATGCACAGGCAGGGGTGATTCTGTTAGGTTGGTACAAAGGTAGTTGCTGGCCGGGCGCAGTGGCTCAAGCCAGTAATCCCAGCACTTTGGGAGGCCGAGGCGGGTGGATCACGAGGTCAACAGATCAAGACCATCCTGGTCAACATGGTGAAACCCCATCTCTACTAAAAACACAAAAAATTAGCTGGGCACTGTGGCGCGTGCCTGTAATCCCAGCTACTCAGGAGGCTGAGGCAGGAGAATTGCCTGAACCCAGGAGGCAGAGGTTGCGGTGAGCCGAGATCGCGCCATTGCACTCCAGCCTGAGTAACAAGAGTGAAACTCCGTCTCAAAAAAAAAAAAAAAAAAAAAAAAGGTAGTTTCTGTTTTTGCAATTAAAATTTATGGCAAAAATTGCAATTACCCTTATGCCAACCTAATAATTTACCTAGAGGACTCTCTCCACAAAGCCCAGGACACTTGGCCCACTACTATATTACCACCCCAGGGTTCTTTCCTATAGTTTTCTTGTTCGTCCTTCAATTATGTGCAATATTCCCAACGCAAAGATTCTTCCAATATCCTCTCCCCCTTTATCTAAACCAGATTGTCATGAGTTTCCGTCAGCTGCATCAAAAAGAGTCACGACTCTTACCAGCAGGTTAATTTTACTACCTTTTTTGTTGTTTTTAAGGAAACCTTTAAGAGGAAAAACAAATGCACCTCATGTAGAGAGACAGGAAAAGTTGTTATATTGAGTCTAAAATCTAGGTCCCTGAGCTAGAAGGCACCCTCGGATTCAGTGGTCTTGGAAGTAAGACAGTGCCTGGTAATCAAGAAGGTAAGAAATTCTAGTATCTCCTGAGGGAAGAATTGAGGAGAAGAGAAGTGAGGGAGGACAGTGGAAAGGAAGATGGGGCCAGAATGTGTAGGGCCTTTTTGGCCATGCCAAGGAGCATCAGGGAATATCTGAGCAGTCTTAAATAGATCAAACGGCAATTCTGAAAAAAAAAAAAAAAAAAAAAAAAAAATCCTTCTATCCAGGGTGTAGAGAATGAGTTGTAATTGGCAAGATAGGGGACATAATGAACCCAATTAGATTATTGCCATCATTCGAGTGATGGATGATGTTGATCTGTAATAGGGTAATGACCATACATTTTTGGGGGGAAAATGTTTAAATTTAGGGGATAATTAGAAATCTGCACTTACAGCACTTGGTGATACTTTTCTTATGAGCAAAAAAAAAAAAAAAAAACAGCCAGGGGGGAGAGAGAGAAGGTGGATACAGTCACCGACATATGAGGCAGTGGAAGAGGAAGAGGCATGGACAGGAAGAGAATTATTTGGGACACATTGGGTTCGAGATGCCTGTGTGAGACAGTTTCATGAATATGTCCAGTAAGTCTGACAGGAGCATCGGAAATGAAGTACAGCATTTGGCAGTGATCACTATGGAGCTGGTAAGCGGAGCCTTAAGAGGAGCTAACATCCCTGGGGAGAGTATGTAGACTGAGAGGAGGAAATGGCCCAGGACACACAGACACAAGGAATGCCAACATTTAAGGGCTGGACAGAGGAGGAGGGGAAGCTCAGAGGGAGGGGCGAAACCAGAAAAGTACAGTGTCCCGGAATCAAGGAAAAGAGTGTCTCAAGAAGAGGAGAGTCAGCTGCTCCAAACTCTGCTAAGAAGTGAAGGAAGTTGCATATGGAGCAGAGCCTGCTGGGGTTACCAGTCCTCATGCTACCAGGATCCCCTTTGGCAGAAGCAGTTCCAGTGAAGTGGGAGTGGGAAGGTAGGGGCAGAGGCCAAGTGAGCATGAGGAGTGTTTAGGAGCTGACAGAAAATGTATCTGCTTTTGTGAGAAGTTTAGCCATGAAGAGGAACAGACATGGGGCCGTAGGTGCAGGAGGAGATGAAATTAAGGGAACGTATGGAGTTTTAAAATGGAAAAACTTGATCCTGTTTTAAATGCTCTGTTTTATGTCCCTGCTCCCTTTCCCTTGAGGGCGAGGTTAAATATGCAGAATGGAGACATAATTGATAGAGCCAAGACCCCCACCCAGGAGTGGTTTCAACCAGCATCACTCTAATTCAATCACAGGAAAAAAAGGATACATGTGGGTCCATGTACCGCTGAGGTTTGGTGGCAGGACTTTGAAGGTGGTCCCATCCGGTAGCTTCTACTTCTCCTGTGAAACATGGGAGGCCCTCTGTGCTGGTTGTGATGTGCAGTGACAGTCAGGGATGTGGAGAGAAGGGGACAGGTCTGAAACCGTTAAGAATGGGAAAGAGGTCGAGCGGGGTGGCTCGCATCTGTAATCCCAGCGCTTTGGGAGGCCGAGGCAGGTAGATCACCTGAGGTCAGGAGTTCAAGACCAGCCTGGCCAACATGGTGAAATCCCATCTCTAGAAAAATACAAAAATTAGCCAGGCATGATGGCGGGTGTCTGTAATCCCAGCTATTCTGGAGGCTGAGGGAGGAAAATCGCTTGAACTCGGGAGGCAGAGGCTGCAGTGAGGTGAGATTGCGCCACTGCACTCTGCACTCCAACCTGAGCAACAGAGTGACACTCCGTCTTGCCTCACCAAGGCCTGAGACCTGCTGGGGTTAGATGTAGGACTTGAGCCTGACCTAATCTTGGTGCGTTTTTCTCCAGCAGGTCAGCGGTGTGAGAGTTTGTGGGTTTCTAGAAGGTCTGACAGGGAGACAGTGCAGGAAGGGGCTGAGAATAGCAAGCGAGAAGTTATTGGTAGGATGGACAATGCAGGAGCTGGATGGATTGGAGGGGCTGAGTGATCACCACTGAGAGATATTTGGGGTACCCAGCCCCAACCCCAGCCCCGCCATCCCAGGAGGTGGGAGCAGCAGGTGGGCCTGAGGGGAGCCTGGGCGCCCAGGCGGTGGAATGTGAGCGTGAAGGCTCTCCGCGCCCCGCCCTGGGTCCCCACCGGTGCCTCTGCCACCCACCAGCTGGCCTTGGCATCCCAAACCAGGCCTAATAGAGGAAGGGCTGCAGAGTTGGGATCCCACTGACACAGGATGGGGTGGAGCTCTAAGGCACTGGTAAATGTGCACTGAAATATAGTCATGCAGCTCTTGAGTTTAATTAGATTTTGGCTTTTGATGCCATTGCTTTTGGTGTTTTAGTCATGAAGTCTTTGCCCATGCCTACGTCCTGAATGGTATTGCCTAGCTTTTCTTCTAGGATTTTTGTGGTTTTAGGTCTTACGTTTAAATCTTTAATCCATCTTGAGTTAATTTTTGTATAAGGTGTAAGAAAGGGATCTAGTTTCAGTTTTCTGCATATGACTAGCCAGAGTGAACAGGCAACCTACAGAATGATAGAAAACTTGCAGTCTATCCATCTGACAAAGGTCTAATATCCAGAATCTACAAGGAACTTAAACAAATTTACAAGAAAAAAACAAACGATCCCATCAGAAAGTGGGCAAAGGATATGAACAGACACCTTTCAAAAGAAGACATTTATGCAGCCAACAAACATATGAAGAAAAGCTCATCATCACTGGTCATTAGAGAAATGCAAATCACAACTCCCGTGAGATACCATCTCGCGCCAGTTAGAATGGCAATGATTAAAGTCGGGAAACAACAGATGCTGGAGAGGATGTGGAGAAATAGAAACGCTTTTACACTGCTGGTGGGAGTGTAAATTAGTTCACCCATTGTGGAAGACGGTGTGGAGACTCCTCAAGGACCTACAACTAGAAACACCATTTGACCCAGCAATCCCATTACTGGGTATATACTCGATGAATTATAAATCACTCTACTGAAAGGACACATGCACACATATGCTTATTACAGCACTATTCACGATAGCAAAGACTTGGAACCAACCCAAATGCCCATCAATGTTAGACCGGATAAAGAAAATGTGGCACATATACACATGGAATACTATGCAGCCATAAAAAAGAATGAGTTCATGTCCTTTGCAGGGACATGGATGCAGCTGGAAACCATCATTCTTGGCAAACTAACACAGGAACAGAAAACCAAACACTGCATGTTCTCACTCATAAGTGGGAGTTGAAGAATGAAAACACATGGGCACAGGGAGGGGAACATCACATACAGGGGCCTGTTGAGGGTGGAAGGCAAGGGGAGGGATAGCATTGGGAGAAATACCTAATGTAGATGACGGGTTGATGGGTGCTGCAATGGTGCACATTCTGCACATGTATCCCAGAACTTAAAGTATAATTGAGAGAGAGAGAGAGAGAGAGAGAGAGAGAGAGAGGAGACAGAGAGAGAGAGAGAGAGAGAGAAAGAAAGAAAGATGGAAGGAAGGAAAAGAAATAAGGAACGAACGAAGGAAAGAAAGAGAAGAAGAAAGAGAAAAAGAAAGAAGGAAGAAAAGAAAGAGAGAAGAAAGAGACAGAAAGAAAAAAAAGAAAGAAAGAAAGAAGAAAGAGAGAGAGAGAAAGAAAAAAAAAGTGCCAGCCAGACACGGTGGCTCACGCCTGTAATCACAGCACTTTGGGAGGCTGAGGTGGGTGGATCATGAGGTCAGAAGTTCAAGACCAGCCTGGCCAAGATGGTGAAACCCCACCTCTACTAAAAATACAAAAATTAGCCAGGCGTGGTGACGCGCACCTGTAGTCCCAGCTACTCGGGAGGCTAAGGCAGAGAATAGCTTGAACCCGGGAGGTGGAGGTTGCAATGAGCCAAGATTGTGCCACTGCAGTCTCCAGCCTGGGTGACAGAGTGAGACTGCATCTCAAAAAGAAAAAAGAAAAGAAATTGAGAGAATGTCGATATAAACTGCTCCTTGAGCCATTTGGAAAGTTGTGTCTGCTGCAGGTTGCTTGGTGAGTATGTAAGGAGCACAAGGTTCATTTATTCACTTTGAGAAGCATTTCTCTAAGAAGGTGTCTGAAAGACTTTCTCCTGCGACAGGGATAGCCCGCAACAAGGAAGTCACTTTCCTTGGGCACACATAGACAGGGCCCTTCAGACAACAGGGAGATACAGAATGCAGGCCTTGGCTTTCTGTGATGGTCCCAATGTAGCACTGGGTAAGTCTGTCCAGTTTTGGGGTTTATTCACAGGAAACCCACATGCCAGCAAATCTATGTCACATTCTCCAGTATCAGCTTTATAAGGAACGAAGTCAATTTACTGTTCTTAAAAAAAGAAAGAAATGTAGCCGTAACTGTAGCTTAGCTGTCATTCAAGTGCAAGCAAATGGTGAATGTGACTCACGCGGCTGATACGCACTGATACACAATCCTCAAGAGCATCCCGGCCGGACACAGCGTCGTGCAGGGCAAATGCTCCACAACCCAATAAACTTGTTTCTGCTGTTCTTGCTGTTTGGAAATTCCCTTTCCTATTTCCCCCCTCTCTCTTTCCTGTTCTGTTTTCTTTTCTTTTTTTTTTTTGAGACTGAGTCTTGTTCTGTCACCCAGGCTAGAGTGCAGTGGTGCGATCTCGGCTTATTGCAACCTTTGCCTCCCAGGTTCAAGTGATTCTCCTGCCTCAGCCTCCTGAGTAGCTGGGATCACAGGCATGTGCCACTACACCAGGCTAATTTTGTATTTTTAGTAGAGACCGGGTTTCACCACGTTGGTCAGGCTGGTCTTGAACTCCTGCCCTCGTGATCCACCCACCTCTGCTTCCCAAAGTGCTGGGATTACAGGCGTGAGTGACCATGCCTGGCCTTCTTTCCCATTATTATTCCCTTTTCGCGCCCCCGTTTCTGTTTCCCTCAGCTCCACCTAATGCCCCATGGGTGTCGCCCCAGCCCTTTCCTCCACCCGCTGCAGCCTTACTGTCCCCAACGTCCTACACTCGGGAATCACCAAATCTGCCTCTTTACCTCCAAGCTCTTTCCCGCTGTCAGGCCTTTGCAGAGCCCCTGTTTCCTCTCTTGGTTTATTTTCATCCAGCTTACCTCTAATCCTGTAAGATTTAGCTCAAATCTCTTTAGAGAAGTATTTTCTGAATCCAAGGAGGACCTAAAAGCCATTCTGCCCATCTCACACTCACCCCTCCCAGATTATATTAATATCATAAGTCATTTTAAATCTTTTTGGCACAAGACAGGGTACGAGTAAACAAGAAGTACTCAATAATTGCATGTTATTTGCGTACACACACCACCTGATTTCTTTAACGACACATTGCAAGAAATAAAAAGACGGACAGAGACATATTAACCAGTTAGTGTATGGAACGTTATGTTTTTATAAGACTGTAAAAAGGTAATGGAGGAAGGGGACTAAACATCAGCTGCTGTTAATGGATTATTGTTAACTTTTCCGGCATGCTAATGGTATTATGGTTTTTTAGAGTCCTGATCTTTTAGAGATATATAAATGAGTATCCCCAAAATATGTTACAGATGCTTTACACCTGAAATGTGTACAGATGAAAGAATAAGATGTTTGAGATTTGCTTCAAAACAATCTTGGTGGGGTAGCGGGTGAGGGTATAAATGAGACAAAATTGGCTGCGAGTTTGTAGCTGCAGAAGCTGGATGAGGAGCCCCAGAGGGGTCGGTATACTACTCTCAAGATCTTCGTGTATGTTTGCGATTTTCTTTTTTTTTTTTTTTTTAAGACAGAGTTTCGCTCTTGTTACCCAGGCTGGAGTGCAATGGCGCGATCTCGGCTCACCCCAACTTCCGCCTCCTGGGTTCAGGCAATTCTCCTGCCTCAGCCTCCTGAGTAGCTGGGATTACAGGCACGTGCCACCACGCCCAGCTAATATTTTGTATTTTGAGTAGAGACGGGGTTTCACCATGTTGACCAGGATGGTCTTGATCTCTTGATCTCGTGATCCACCCACCTCGGCCTCCCAAAGTGCTGAGATTATAGGCGTGAGCCACCGCACCCGGCGCGATTTTCTATAATTAAAAAACGATTTCCATCCGTTCGTCCCTGTGAACGCTGCAGGCCCGGGTTGCAGTGGCTGATCTGACATTTGAGGTTCCTTGTGGTCCAACTTCCCCTCTAACCAGCACACTGTTCCCTGAACACCGTCAAAGGTCTCCTCTCCCCTGTGCTTCCCAGCTGTCTCAACACCGTCCCAGTTTCAGCTGTTTTCTTTCCTGCTGCTCTCCTGATTCCCTTCGTCCTGGGAGGTCTTTCCCGCTTCTTTCAGCTGATCCAAATCCCACCCAGCCTCTGGGAATCCACGCTGGAACTGAAGGCCCTTGTGGCCTCTGCTGATCACTCAGGCCACGTTCTCCCCATCCTCTGACTTCCAGAATTCTGTCTTTATCATTCATTCTGGCGTAACACAGCAGTTACGAGCAGGGTTTGGGTGCCAGGCTGCCTGTATCTGGATCCATGCTCCATTACCACTGGCTGTGTCACTGTGGGCAAGTTACTTAAGCTCTCTGTGCCTGGTTGTTTCTACAGAATGGAAATGATAATGGTACCTCCTTCATAAAGTAGTTGGAGGATTAAACGAACCATACATATAAAGAGTTTAGAATAGTAAACAACACTCCACATCTAATACTTTCATTTTTGAAGTCCTATAACTAAACCGTAAATTCCTAAAAGGCAGGAACTGCAACCAAGCATGGAGTTAAACACATGCTAGATGAAAGGAATCACACACCCACGACCTGAACCGGACGAGGGGAAAGGAATCACACACCCACGACCTGAACCGGACGAGGGGAAAGGAATCACACACCCACGACCTGAACCGGACGAGATGAAAGGAATCACACACCCACGACCTGAACCGGACGAGAGGAAAGGAATCACACACCCACGACCTGAACCGGACGAGGGGAAAGGAATCACACACCCACGACCTGAACCGGACGAGATGAAAGGAATCACACACCCACGACCTGAACCGGACGAGAGGAAAGGAATCACACACCCACGACCTGAACCGGACGAGGGGAAAGGAATCACACACCCACGACCTGAACCGGACGAGGGGAAAGGAATCACACACCCACGACCTGAACCGGACGAGGGGAAAGGAATCACACACCCACGACCTGAACCGGACGAGGGGAAAGGAATCACACACCCACGACCTGAACCGGACGAGGGGAAAGGAATCACACACCCACGACCTGAACCGGACGAGGGGAAAGGAATCACACACCCACGACCTGAACCGGACGAGGGGAAAGGAATCACACACCCACGACCTGAACCGGACGAGATGAAAGGAATCACACACCCACGACCTGAACCGGACGAGAGGAAAGGAATCACACACCCACGACCTGAACCGGACGAGGGGAAAGGAATCACACACCCACGACCTGAACCGGACGAGGAAAATCAGTGTTTGACTGTGTAACTGGGGGACTGTCCCAGTCACTATCGCCTATTTTGTTCTTTCACCAGAGTACTTTGTCTGCCAGCAACAAAAATTGACTACAGTTAATTTAAGCAGAAAAAGGACTATACCGGCCGAGTGTGGTGGCTCACACCTGTAAGTAATCCCAGCACTTTGGGAAGGTGAGGTGGGCAGATTGCTTGAGACCAGGAGTTTGAGGCCAGCCTGGGCAACATAGTGAAACCCTGTCTCCGTATTAAAAGATACAGAGAGTAGCCAGCGTGGTGGTGCGTGCCAGTAGTCCCAGCTCTTGGTGAGCTGAGGTGGGAGGATTACTTGAGCCTGGGAGGTGAGCCTGACATCTCAGGCACTGCACTCCAGCCTGGGTGGCACAGTGAGACCGTGTCTCTCAAAACAACAACAATGAAACCTAAAAAGTAGTGAAGGGAAAGCCCTACAGCTATAGAGGGAGACTGAAGAACTGGGCTCGGAACAGGACAGGAACCCGGCAGCCACAGGGTGCGGGCGGAAGGAGTGACAGTCTCACCGCCATGCTGGAACGAGCAAGTGCAAGCCCATCTTTTCTGCTCATTGTCTCATTTCCTCAAGGTCCAAATTCTAGGCAGTGAATTTAGGCAATTTGGTTTGATCCATATGCCCAACCCTTGGTGACCAGTTTTTAAAAAACAATTTTTGGCCAGACGCGGTGGCTTGTGCCTATAATCCCAGCATTTTGAGAGGCGGAGGCAGGCAGATCACCTGATGTCAGGAGTTCAAGACAAGTCTGGCCAAGATAGTAGAACCCCATCTCTACTAAAAATACAAAAATTAGCCGGGTGTGGTGATGCCCATGGTCCCAGCGACTCAGGAGGCTGAGGCAGGAGAACTGCTTGAACCTGGGAGCCTGAGGCTGCAGTGAACCAAGATCACTCCACTGCACTCCAGCCTGGGTGACAGAGCGAAACACCTTCTCGGGGAAAAAGAATGTTCTGATGAAGTATTTGTGGGAAAAAATGTTACCTAGGGAGTCAAGAGAGGGCTTACTCTGTTCTCAGAGACTCACGAGCTGATGGTCACATTGGGAAAGAACGCAGGCTGGGTAATATTTGTTTGGCCAGTCGCCACCGCCCTTCAGTTGTAAGACTTTACTTGTACTTGGGCCTGAAGAAGGGTATGGCAGGGGCCAGGACCTGCTACTGAAGGACTGATTCTGCTTACAGGCGCTCATGACCGAAGGAAGCTCCATGCCAATTACTGCTGTCTTCAGTGTTTGGAATAGCTGGAGTCTGGGAACTTTCTAAAAAAGTGTTCAGGTGGCCACTGCCTGAATCTTCCACTCTAAAACCTTCCTTCAAGGCTTGTCCCGAGTCCTATGTGCCCTCTGCCTCCTACCCTCACTCCTGCCCCAGGCTTCCCAGAGACCCTAATTAGTGTGAGCCTACCTTGGAAGCCAGGCTTCCTCCAGGACTAAAGTCATGCTGAGAACCGTACAAACAATCGAGGACGGAAACCGAGGTATCTAAGCCTGGATTTCCAGGGTTACAGAAGTTGTTAGGTGCCTTGTGTTTGCCCTCAGGGCAGCGGGGCTGACAGAGGCACCCATCTGCAGCAGAACTGAGGTGAGGCTCAGGAGATCAGAAAGGGGGGAGCAATGGCTATTTTCTGGGTCAACACGGTCGGCTTATTCTGTGCAGAAGGATGTCTTGGGGATAACTTTAAAGCATGCTTTGTCTTGACTACCTTCAATACGGATAGGATATATTTTTGTACATTCTCCTGTATTTCAATGAAAAGAATTTTTTTCTTAAAACAATACCGCTAAATTTATGGAAAATGACTCATTTACACCTAATTTAGTAAGCAGATAATGGGAAAAATCACTCCACAATCCCACCATTATAACAGAACCACACATTTTTTGAGTGTTTTATGTATTTTTGCCACATTTTTGCATAACTGTAATTATGAGGTACGTATGCTTTTTATATATGTAAAGTTCTTAATCTGGAGTAAGTTCAGATCTGCAGTGAAGTTACCGATAGTACAAGATTTCTCCAACGCCCTCACTGACTCCCGTTCTCCATAATGCTACCACCTTTCATGGCTCCAGTACCAGACATTTTCCAAAAATGAGAAATCAACATTGGTACAGGACTTTTCATTAAAACTCCAGCTGTATTCGGAGTTTGCCGGTTTTTCCACTAACGTCCTTTCTCCGTTTCGGGATCAGGATAGCACACAGCATCCAATCACCCTAACTCCTTGGTCTCGTCTCGCCTGTGACTGTGTCTGTCTTTCCTTGTTTTCCTGACCTTGGCAATTTTGAGTATGGTCAACTGTTTTGCAGGAAGTCCCTCGAATTTTGCTCGTGTGTTTATGTTGTTTGTCCTGTGTTTCTCGTGATTAGACTGAGGTGTTATGGGTTTCTGGAAACAATGTCACAGAGATGATGCGCCCCTTTCATTTTACCAGTAGGTCCGTGACATGTTTGGTGCTGCTAACCGCGGTTACTTGGTTGAGTTCGTGTTAGCTAGCTCTCTCTACTGTAAAGTTGCTATTTTTCTCTTTCCATACCCTTTTATTACGAAAGGTGAATCGCTAATTCCAGTTCATCCTCAATGGGTGAAGGAATTAAACTCCACCTCCTGGAAGGGAGAATTCATGTATTTTGTTTAGAATTCTTCTGTATTTATTCATTTATGTAAGGATGGACTCATATATATAGTTGACATATACTTTTTCTCACATAACATTGTTTCAAGACTTTTTCCTCATTTTACTGTAATTTTTATAAGTGTAATTTTGATGATTGCATCTTTTTTGTATTTTCCATTAACCTGTTACTCTCATACCTGACGCTGCAGTACACGTCTTTAAACAATATTCTGATTCTTTGTGTTCTCAGCTCTGGCATGGTGTCTGGAACACAGGAGCGTCTGCAGACGTTTGGGATAGACAGACGGATGAATTAATGAATAAAGGGTCCTTTTTTTCCTCTTCGACAGTCTTTTTGATCTTGGACTATGAAAACCTAAAATCTAAGTTAAATGTTGGGAACAGAAGTTTGGGAACTAACTGGAAATCGAGCCTCGGCTTTCTGTGAACTATACCTAGTTTGTAACAATGAGCAAAGGGCCTTAGAACAAACTGAAGGTTTTGTTCTGAGCTATTTTCCTGTCTCTAGTTGGAAAACGCGTGAACATTTTATCACCTTCGCAGTCTTTCACGTGGCTTTTTCATTCTCCTCAGTTTAAACTGTAAATATGAGATTTTTAAATAGGTAGGGTGTGTTTACAGCATATAAATATCACCTTATCTACTGGTTCGTCCCTGGCAAGGAGAGAGCTGGTAGTTTAATAATAAAGTGAGTCACCTCTGATGACTGCTGGACAAACACAAGAGCAGCAGTTGCAAAGCAGCTGAGGGCGGAGCAGGTGGGAGACTGAGGAGGGTACGCTCAGCACTGCAGAGGTCTGCTGAGCACTAAGAGGGGAGGCAGTCAGAGGCAGGTCACAACAATCTCGCCCCTCAGCCCACAGCGGCCTTTTTTTTTTTTTTTTTAGACAGGGTCTTGCTCTGTCGCCCAGGTGGGACTGCAGTGGAGCAACCTGGGCTCACTGCAATCCCTGCCTTCTAGGTTCGAGCGAGTCTCACGATTCAGCCTCCCAAGTAGCTGGGATTACAAGCACACACCACCATGCTTGGCTAATTTTTGTAGAGATAGGGTTTTGCCGTGTTGGCCAGGCTGGCCTCAAACTGCTGATCTCAGGTGATCCACTCGCCTCAGCCTCCCAAAGTGCAGGGGTGACAGATGTGTCACTGTGCCCAGCCCTCATCCTACAACGTGCTCTGTTCCACTGAGGAGCAGGGAAGAAAAACAAAGGTTTCATCAAGAACAGCTGAATTTGTGTGCTAGTGGCAGGAAAGGAGTGAGAGATTTATTTTTAAGGAAAACAATAGAACTTGATGACAGGGAGCAGGATGGAGAGAAGGCTTGACCAGCTGCGTGTGCCACTTAGAGAGGAAGTTGAAGACAATTAAACCTGGGTGACTAATGGCTAGGTTCTGGGAGACACAGTATTTATGCTGATTTTAGACATATTGGTTGGAGATGACAAGGGGACATTTAAGGGAAAATGTTCAGAGAGTTGGAGGGTAGAGTGGAGCTCCAGAGGGCCAGGAGCATATAAGACAAAGAGAGCAAGACACTCACAGAAGTGGGAACAGAAGCATCTAAGACAAGTCAGATACTGCGGAGAGGAAGACACCGCTTCTTTTTTTTGAGATGGAGTCTCGCTCTGTTGCCAGGCTGGAGTGCAGTGGGGCGATCTTGGCTCACCGCAACCTCTGCCTCCCACGTTCAAGCATTCTCCTGCCTCAGCCTCTCGAGTAGCTGGGATTACAGGTGTATGCCACTGCCCCCGGCTAATTCTGTATTTTTAGTAGAGATGGGGTTTCACCATGTTGGTCAGGCTGGACTCAAACTCCTGATCTCGTGATGTACCCACCTCGGCCTCCCAAAGTGCTGGCATTACAGGTGTGAGCCACCATGCCTGGATGACACCTCATTTTAAATGACAATTACACCAAGGGTATGGGCAGGGGCACATGCCCCAAACACTAGAAAGGACTGTGTGTCACAAAGTTGAATTGTGTCACTGGACAGATGAAGGAGCAGAAATCCAGAGAAGTGAAGTAGTTCACTAGAGGTCTCAGGGTGCGTTAGTGACAAAGCCACTCCACCCTACTCTTCTTGACCTGTATGGTCCAGTTTGCTTACATGATGACATGTAAACAATGTTTAGATACACCTACTTTACAGTGGACACAATACCATTTCTTGACAGTCAAGGCAGGCTAACAAGAAACAGAATTTCATTTCCTTAGTTTATTAAAGATAACAATGAACCGTCAGGCTGTGTGAAAACTACGGCACGTGGAAGCCCCGCTCAGAGCACGGGCTGCACACACAGAACAGCTCTACGGAGACTCGCTCCTTTACGTTAATTCAACAAAGCTCCAAATCCTTGGCAGAGAATGTCAAAAACAGCCTCATTTAAGTGGAAAATATTTGTCTTCCACTCTTCTGCTATGTCTTGAATCTTGTCTCCACCTGGTAATCTTTTCCTTTACTTACAAAAAGAACACTACCCTCCCACTTCGTTTAGGAGGGATTCTCTTCAGTGCATTCGAAGCTTCTCCCCGCAACAGCAGGGGATTTTCAGATACTGTAAGTCGCAAAGTGCTTCCAAAACATCCCATCCTCTACCCGCTTCCCCACTCTCGAATAATGAACAGGCATTTGGACGGTGATGACAGCAGTGTCAGGCACAAACACAGACGCAGTCTAGAGGGACGGAGAAAACAAGTCAGGAGCATCTAAGGCCCAACACCGAGCTCAGCTTCAGAAACTCGGCATTTTCATCCTTGATCCTGAGCTGATGTGACCTGGCAGGACAAGACAGTCCATTTCTCCTCCAGCACAATGACCTGGAGAAAGGAACTGGATGTATAGTTTACACCAAAGGTGGAAGGAGAGCTCACATCTTTATAAACCCCAGCGTCTGAACCTGGGGCCTAATCCCTAGTGAAACTTGAGTTCTGTGGGGTCATTCTTAAAGCTCCCTGAAGGACATGGGCACTTCTAGTCAGCCCTTCAAAACTGCTGGGACTTGGCTTTTAGAGCCGCACTATGAACTGAAGGGAGAAGAGCCTCAAGGTGTTCCAGCCCAATGAGGCTTTCAGATCCCAAACCTACGGCAGAGGTACCAAGAGCACAGGCCGGTTCCCACGTTCCTCCTGCGCTGGGGGAGCCTCAGTCGTGGCCGTTACCTTAGTCCTCTGCTGCTTCCCTGGGAGATTCCTTATTACCTCCAGCTCAGGCTCTCATCAGCTTCCACCAACCACATGCAACTTTCTGTTCAGCTTCCAGGGGCAGCGCATACACCAATTTTTTCCTGCCAGCAAGCAACTATGAGAAGACAGGTATGTGGGAAGAAGTCAACCCCAAAACAAAAATGCTGCCGGCTTTAGTTCACAGAGCTGCCAGCCCTTGGAGAAGCAACTCTGACCAGTGTCTTCACAAAGGTTAGAAGCTCTATCAACTTGAAGAACACCACAAACACATACACGGTCCCACCTAGACTTCAACCATCAAAACACACACTACAAGTGGGAGGGGGTACACTAAAATTAGAAATATGAAATGGACGACTGAACATGTAAGTATCACCAGGCTAGACAGAGAGTTAAGTGCATAGGCCAGGCGCAGTGGCTCACGCCTGTAATCCCAGCATGATGGGAGGCTGACATGGGAGGATCACCTGAAGTCAGGAATGCAAGACCAGCCTGACCAACATGGAGAAACTCTGTCTCTACTAAAAATACAAACATTAGCTGGGCGTGGTGGTGCACGCCCGTAATCCCAGCTGCTCGGGAGGCTGAGGCAGGAGAATCGCTTGAACTCGGGAGGCGGAGGTTGCGGTGAACCTCCTGAGATTGCGCCACTGCACTGCAGCCTGGGCAACAAGAGCAAAACTCAATCTCAAAAAAAAAAGAGTTAAGTGCATAATTGGCATAAAGGCTCTTGTTTATCCCAAGAACACAAGAACATTCACACTGACATCCGCAAATGGTCACGTTCTGCAACACCACTAACAGCAGGAAGCTTTTCTCCAACTTTGACAAAAGAAGCTAACGCAAGAGAGACTCGGCCGCCAGGGAAGGGCCCACCTCTGCTGCAGGAAGGGAAGGGAGAATGCAGTCGGGTTGTACTTTTACCCAGAACCACAACGACCATCTAACAAAGGACACAGTAGTCAGGGACACGTGAATGAGATAGCGGGTGGGGTTTCTGTCCTCACCTTAGGATGGCATCGGGGACCTGCCTGAGCTCAAAGATCATACCTGCACCAAAGAGCCAGTGACTAAGAGAGACCTGAACACTAAGAGGGGCCAACAGCTCCTCTAACTGAGTCGGCGCTCCTCAAGCCAGGGCTGTGGCCTCGCGTGTGCTTGTGGCACACAAGGAAAAGTGGCCTGGCCGAAGCAGCAGTTCTGCTCTTTGCTTCAGGCTCACCAGGGCAGATGAAAGTCAGTCTGTGTCTGTCACATCATCTAGGCCTCAACGGTTTCAAACAGGAAATCCCAACATAGGAACGCTCACGGCTGCCTCTCTGAGGAGTCTAAGATAGTTAGGACTCTGTTCTATGGCCCCCAAAATACCCAAATACACAGACAAAATGCCCACGACGTAGTCCCACTCTCCGCTGCTTCTCCTCAGGGCACAGTCTGACTCTAGTCCAGGGCAGGGAGAGAGAAAACTCTCCCATTTCAGCAGCAGAGGAGAGGTGGTTGAGAAAGGGCTGGCTCAGAAGCTCCAGGACTCAAAGGAAAATTGGAACTGATACTTGACATGCAGGGGAAACCTGGTCTGGTCCTAGTGGACGAGGTCACAGACGCTGGAAGAACTGGCTCTTGCTTTCTGCTCCAGACAGAGGCACTAGAAGCTTCACTTAAGGACCCACATATCAGTCCTCATGAAAACACCTGGTGCTTACAAATTACCTGTCACCACAGACTGGACCCCATCAGCCTACCAAAGGCTGACCACACATGGACGTCACACAAGTCATTAAAAAAAAGATGATGATAATTAAAAAAAAAAAAAAGGCCCAAGTGGGGCAAGTCCTTCAAAGTGTGGCTCAGTTCTGCAAAATGTCTGACCCTGGCCCCAGATGGAGGATTGATGTGCTTCCTTCAGGTGGTCTCCAGGACGGTGGCTTCCACGGCCAGTGCTTCTGCAGGCTCCTCCTCATAGTCCGACACGTAGGACT
This sequence comes from Callithrix jacchus, assembly GCF_049354715.1. NCBI lineage: Eukaryota > Metazoa > Chordata > Mammalia > Primates > Cebidae > Callithrix > Callithrix jacchus. The sequence goes on from NC_133518.1 coordinate 81,219,121, forward strand.
CCAGGCTCTGCTTGGCCAGCAACTCCCGCCGGGCCTGCAGCCGCTCACACCGCGGACAGCGTCCAGACCTGAAGCAGGCTTTATGGTAACACGCTTTACACTCTGTGCAGATTAGGAAGGTGAGAGAGAGAAGAAAACAATTCGTATTATCTCCAGCTAGAAGTCAGCTGCTGACACAGCCCCTCTCACCACCAAGGCTTGATGCTCCCCTGGGAGGTGCCGAGTCACACCGACCTCTTGCCCCGCGCCTAGCGCTGGCCTCACCTTCACATGTCCGGCACTTATGCAGCTCAAAGGGAAAGATGATGTCATCCTCATTCTGACAGAACTCACAGATGAAGCCCTTGCCTTGGCAGAGCTGGGGAGGAAAAAGACAGATGGCAAAATGAGGAGCAGCACATGAGGAACTGGCACGGGAGGGTGAACACCGAGGCAGGGGCCAAATAGAAACACTGAGTGGCCGACAAGCTTCCACTGCCCGCAGGGAGGAGGCCTGGGCTGGACCTACAAGCACAAAAGCTAGGACCAGAGCTGGGCAGCGTGAGACAAAGCTGTTTTCTGAGACGCAGTTTCCCTCCTGTGGCCCAGGCTGGAGTGCAATGGTGTGATCTTGGCTCACCACAACCTCTGCCTCCAGGTTCAAGCGATTTCTCCACGTTGGACTTTTTCTCCAGTCCAGGCTGGTCTCAAACTCCCAACCTCAGATGATCCACCCACCTCAGCCTCCCAAAGTGCTGGGATCACAGGCGTGAGCGACCATCCCAGCCTAGACAAAGCTTTAAGGAGGAGATCAAAAAGGCACAGGCCTGAGAAGCCCCCACCAGCGAGGTGGCGCTCCATGAGGAGAGGAAAAGGAGGAGGAATCTAAGTCCGCAGTCCCATCTGGGTAGTGATTTTATTCTGGAATAGGAACCACAGCAAGTTAAGGTAAGATGGAAAACAAGCATGTTCCTCGGAAGTAACACCCAGCCTGGAGTCAGGATACAGAGAAGTATTTCCAGTTCCTTCCAGGCACACAGGGCTCTCTGCCCATGCCCCATTTTAAGCTCTAATTCTGGACTGTCACAGGAACATAAACTGGGCAGTCTAAGACAGGAAGTTCTGAAAGTGAAATTTCTGCATTTTCAACATGTTGAGTATATCACGACAGTAACAACATGCATTTGTGGAATATATAACGTTTACAAAACGCTGTCACACAACCTACTTCATCAACCCTCAAAAATGCTGAGAAGCACGTACAATTTTCCACCTTAGAGCCAGAAAATTGAGGCTTACCTCAACGGGACAAAGCATTTCTTCTGGTCACTATGACTGAAAATAATAAACAGAGGCCGAGGGTAGAATCCCTCTCCAGATTCAATTCCAGAATTCTCCTCTCACATCATGACAATTCTTTTTTTTTTTTTTTTTTTTTTTGTTGAGATTTTTGAGTTTTGTTCTTGCTGCCCAGATGCCCTGGCTGAAGTGCAATGGCATGATCTCGGCTCACTGCAATTTCCACCTCCTGGGTTCAAGTGATTCTCCTGCCTCAGCCTCCCGAGTAGCTGAGATTACAGGTGCCCGCCATCATGCCCAGCTAATTTTTGCATTTTAGTAGAGGTGGGGATTCATCATGTTGGCCAGGCTGGTCTTGAACTCCTGACCTCAGGTGATCCACCCACCTCAGCCTCCCAAAGTGTTGGGATTATAGGCGTGAGCCATGGCGCCCAGCCAACAATTCTATATAAGTGTGCTCAGTCCTGCCCAGAGCTACCAGGGCCAGGGCCAGCACCAACTCCTCCCCTCACTCGAGGTTCTTTAGATTGGGATGACGTGGCTGCTCTCCAGGCTAAGGAACAGCAGCCCTTTCCTGTTCCTGTCCCAGTGCTGGCTGGCCATTTTAACTTCCTGGAGCCAAGTGACAAGAACCCCAGGTCCATCCCACTCCCTGCACCCCTCACAGCAAGGGCTGGGCTGCATGCTAACGTGAGACCTTCTCACCATGCATCTCTCCACGTGGGCAACCCCCGCCCTGGTGAGCTCAGCAAGCCGGGGCCCCAACTCCCCCTTCCTGGTTGCAGTCAGGTCGTTCAGTGAGTACAGGTGGAGATCCTCCGTCAGGTGGCCTGGGACTGTGTCAAAGGAATCCAGAAGCCTACAGGGAACGACAGGAGGCAGGTAGGGGAGGGGTGAACACTGTGTGACACGTCATACTAGAAAAATCCCTAACCAGAAAAGAGAAAGTAATGCGCGTGGGCAACAATCAGCCAGCCCAGGGTTCCAGGCCACCCCAGCCATTCCACACTACCAGGTGTCTGGATGGCAGAAGTGACTTATGGATAGACTCCTGCAGAGTGATCCATGTGGGATCCAGCCTGCAAAGAGTGGTGGCCTGCCCCAAATAGATGGCCACAGATTTCCCCTTCCAGAGAGAAGGACACAGACATAGTTTCTGCTGTGGCTTCTTGTTGACCATTTTACATTTCTGTAAAATCTCTCTACTCTCCTTCTTTACCAACAAGAGCCAAGCGCTGGGACAGGCCCCTTTGGGAGGCAGTAACTCAGCCAGAGGACTCTGGCCTCCAGAGAAGACTCACTCTTTAGCCAGTCGGCATGTCTTGAACATGTTCTTCATGTGATACAGCTGGACCCGCAGCAGCTGAAAAGAAAGAGGTAGGGGTCAGGCATGGGAGGGGGATGAGAGAAGAGGAATCGGGTTTTGGAAAGCCCAGTGCCTTTAAACCCTGGGGGTCTAGACGCTTTGCACGCTGCAGCCAGAGCAAACTGTCCTACACCCCTAACTTGACAACCTGCTTCAAAATGCTCTCTACTCAGGAAAGGCCCCTCTGCCAGGTCTGTCTGCCCATAACACATAAATAGCCTGGAGCAGATGAGCACTCTGAAATTCCAACTTCTCACTTGATAGCCTATTCCTCGTTCATTCAGGAATGTTTTCCAGGAAGGAAGAGATTCTGCTTTTGCCACTGAGTGCTATTCAGCGCTTCCTAACTGCCACTGCCAGGTTTGAGGCTCCAGCCTGACAGACAACTGGGAAACGGGAAGTGATGAAGAACATACACAGGGAGGGCATGAACGGTGAGACGGCTGCAGCTTCGACACTGTGATAACAAGAAGCCTGACATCTTGGGAAGCCCTATAAAACCAGGGGAGGGCGGGGGCGGAGCAGGGTGTGAGCTTGAACGCCACCTTTGCCAAGCTCTTACTCGCACTTGGTTGAGCAGCTTGACCTTCCTGTAGAGGGCGCTGTTTATGTCCTGCACATTGAAGAGAGGATCACTCCAGATCTTGATGAGCAGGTCCTTGGAGAAATTGCTGACATAATATTTGCTGAAGTCCCACTTGCGCAGGATCCGGCTGGGGATGGCCATCTGGGCGTTCTCATGGCAGCACTGGCAGAAGTACTTGCCCAAGTACTCACAGTACCGCAGTCGCTTGATATAATCTGGAAAAACAGGAAAACTGAAAGGCCAGATGTGACTTTCCCGTCTACAAGCTGGTAAGGCGGCTCTGCTGTTCCCTTGGAAGGGCAGAGAGGGATGGCCAGCGGCCCCCAGCAATCTCTGTTTGAGTTCCCCAAAGCTAGCGGAAATCCACATAGTGGAGCCTGGAGTTATGATCCACCTTGGCGGCCCTGGGGAAATAAAACAAGCCGGAGTTGGTAAGATCCAGCCTTACCAGCTAGCTGGAACTATCCGACTTTCCACAGGAGACAATCCGTCACGCGCTCCTGGAAATAACTTCCCTCCGACTGCCAGCACTCTTGCCTAGCACGAACCTTTCCGGTCCACGACCTTTCTTTCCCTTTCCTCACTTCTGCCACGCCACCTCCTATTACCACCTTTGACAGGCCAGCTCTCCCTACGGTGGGAGAGAATCCAAAGCCTCTGGAGGCGGCATGGTGGGACAGGAAGACACTCACCAGGGTCAGTCCGGATGCCACAGCCTGCACAGCGGTAATTCTGCTTGGCCACAGCAATCTTCCTCCTGAGGAAGGGTAAGGAGAGGGCACTGGCAGACAGCAGCTACGTGAGGCCTTTGAGGCGTGAAGGATTGAGCACATGAACATACAGCTCTAGTTAAGTATGGGAAGAAAGGGGGATTCACCTATGTTTCAGCTGGACAAAAACGAACCTATTGGGAGAGCTAATTCAATACAGGATTTAGGTCTAGGCAGTGACTCCCCCAGTAATGAACCACACATTCCGTACGAATGTAAGGAATGAGGCATGGTAAAGGAGAGAGAATGACAGGAGAAAAAAGCATCCATCCGTCTTAAAAAGAGAAGAAAGGCCGGGCGTGGTGGCTCACACCTGTAATCCCAGCACTTTGGGAGCCAAGGTGGGCAGATCCTGAAGTCAGGAGTTCAAGACCCATCCTGACCAGCATTGTGAAACCCCGTCTCTATTAAAATACAAAAATTAGCCGGGCATGGTGGCACATGCCTGTAATCCCAGCTACTCAGGAGGCTGAGGCGGGAGAATTGCTTGAACCAGGGAGTTGGAGGTTGCAGTGAGCTGAGATCAACACCACTGCACCCCAGCCTGGTGACAGAGCAAGATTCCATCTAAAAAAAAAAAAAAAAAAATAGAAGAAAAACCGGCCGGGCGCGGTGGCTCACGCCTATAATCCCAGCATTTGGGAGGCCGAGACAGGTGGATCACGAGGTCAAGAGATGAAGACCACCATCCTGGTCAACATGGTGAAACTTCGTCTCTACTAAAAATACAAAAATTAGCTGGGCATGGTGGTGCGTGCCTGTAATCCCAGCTACTCAGGAGGCTGAGGCAGGAGAATTGCCTGAACCCAGGAGGTGGAGGTTGCGGTGAGCCGAGATCGCGCCATTACACTCCAGCCTGGGTAACAAGAGCGAAACTCCGTCTCAAAAAAAAAAAAAAAAGAAAAGAAGAAAAACCAGCAAGCGCACAAAACTACTGGGAGGAAGGTAGCAGGCTGGGAATGCCAGCAAAACAAAACCCACCTCATTTTCAATCAGCTCTAGGAAGGAATGGGAGGGTAAGAGTAAGAAGCTAAGGACAAAATGGACAATTCTCCTCCTCTGCCTTTAAATGAACAGAACTGCGTGGGAAGAACAGCTGGAGGCAGAGACCAGTGAGTGGGAAAAAAGGCCCCCACAATCCAAAGAGGACGCATCTGTGCTCCAAAGGGCACAGACACCGGCCACTTACGTTGGGGCTGGATGAACATTAAAAATTATCTGAGGCCGGGGTGGGGCCCATTCCAAGTTGCCACGAACACGAATACGCAGCTTGTAGATGTCAGCATGCTGCCCGTCATCTGGTGAGATGGGCAGTGAGTCCGGGATGGGCAGGAGCTGCAGGAGGAAAACACAGGGTGAGCTAACATGAACGGCCCTGGGAAACACAAAGGCAGGCCCCTTCAGCCGTGACAGAGCATAATGAATGAAAGACATTCCAGGAACACCATAAGGTAAGGGCTTCAGGGAACCTTGGTCCTCAAAACCAGCCAGGAGGTGACAGAGGACTACAAGTGAGGGCTGTAGGTTCTAGGAAGCAAACAGAAACAGCCTCCCAGGGCAGTGGCCCCAGGGCTGAAGTTGTCCCTGCATCCATCCCAGGACCCTTGGTGTGCCACGGTGTTTCCTGCCTTAAAAACAACTGCAGAGCAAAAAACCCAAGCCATTCACTGTTGCATAGTATCTGAGAGGGGGTCACAAAGCAAGCCGTCTACGTCTGAGTCCAGCACGCAGTCACGTAAGGACAGTGGAGGCGCTGCCACCTCCCACTCTGACAAGAGCTAGGGACAGAGGCATCCGCTCGTCCATTTATTCACTTGCCCCATTCATAGCGAATGGCTTCCATGAGTGAGGAAGGAAACACAAGTTCATTCCAGACTGGGGACGCGTGAAGATGGAAAGTAAGGCCAGAATACGGTTCCCGGGCAGGAAGGAGAGGTAAGGGCTTACCTTCTGAGGGGCATCATGCTCCGGGACAAGCCACTCCAGCTCTGAGGCAGCTGGAAGCTGCATCCCCTCGAACTGCTTCAGAAGCCCCATGGCCACCGCCTCAGCAGAGGTGGAGTGCAGGAAGCAGTGGGAGCTGGAAAGGAGGCAATCAAGGACGGCTGAACACAGGGAGAGGACAGGCAGTGGGAGCCTTCCCTGCATAATCCCATCCCCTATGCAGCAACTTCTCCAGCACCCCAGGCTGCTCATCATCTTCACACATGTGGACAGTGGAAAGGACTACCAGGGTCTCTTAGTCCTCAGACTTAGTTCAAGTCCCGCTTCCTATCGTTACATGGCATGGCCAGTTAAGGACTCTGTCACTTCCTTTCTCTGAACTTCAGCTCCTCTGATAGCAAAATGGAGATGACAATGCCTGTTTACAAAATAAAGTGAGTATAACTGCTCTGTGGACTAAAAAGCTATTTTTCCTCTCAAACGAGCTACTGTTTCCCTGGTTGGGTCTATGGTGTAGAACCTGTTCGATTTGATTTCATAACCAAAAATCATCATCACTGCTCTCTTTTGGGACCTTTTGGAGCCTCTGGTTATGATGAGAGTCAGCAGAGAAGGAATAATTCACACTTCCAGCTTTGCCTCCATGAGAGCCCATCCCACTGGCGCCAGAGCTTCTGCCTTCTTGCCCTGGGCTGGCCACCATCAGCAGCCCTTCCTGTTATTAGCCTTGCCTCTTCTTACATTTGCATGGCTCTGCCCATTCATATGCCAAGAACTGGGGTTGTTTCCCTACATATCCTAAGGTTTTCTTTTTTCTTTTTTTTTAAAAAAGTACTCACAAGGACTGGGAGGAAATGAAGGATTTGCTGCTTGAGGCTGCGTTCCTTCTGATGTCGGCATCTAAATGGAAACCAGAGATAAGGGGAGGACGAACAGGCAGGAAGTGGGTTAGGGGTAATGGAATCCATTACAAGGTATGCCAGCTAAGCACTCAGGGTAACAGCTAGGCGCCACATTCTACGCTGGATAAAGGAGCAAGTGAAGCTCTATACACAAGTTATAATTTGCCTCTGCCCAAGTCAAATCCAGGGTGAATTAGTAACGCTACGCACAGCACTTAGAAGGTCAAAGTGTTACAAACCCAGGCAGAAAGACGAACTCAGCTTTGTGTAAAAGTGAATGAGAAGAGCATCCTAAGGCACACAGGGACACAACCCCTCGCAAGCACAAACACAAACACGAGTCAAACCTCTCCCACTGCCTGGCTCTTATGTCACATTTAGTGCCTAACACGTCACTTGGATCACAGAGGTCATTCATTAAATATGTGTGAAATTGGAACTCTGCTTCTAACGTCTCAACACTGTTGCCATTACCCCTGAATGTCAGAAGTATTCTGCAGCCTCCAAGAAGCTTCGTGGAGGAAAACAAACTTCTCTATAACTTTGCAACTCTCTGGCCATACCTGGTTACCAACACATCTTGACAGACGGCCCACATGATCTGAGGCATAGCTCTACAGGAAAGTGGCCGACTTTCCATCGCCGATTTCTCATAAAGGATTCGGAAGAGGATTTCCAGTAATGATATTCCTGAACCTCCAGAGACCTCCGAGACCTCATCTACCCAAACACTTCTGATGGAGGGGAACGGGAAATGCAGCAGTTTGTTCAAGCAAGGCAGACACAGCCTATCCAAGTCACGAAAACAAGACCGTTCTGATAAATACTCTCCCACTTCCTTCGCTGCCCAATGAAAAGACCTTTATTTCCTAACTAAGCCTACACAACGATCAACCCACTATGGCTGAGCAGGCAAGAGAACCCTAATCTTATATGACGTCACTCTGCCCTTGGCCATGAGTAGCTCTACTGTTCCTCACGTTTCCTCTGTATGTAGATTTCTGAATGAACAACTAGATTATAAAATCACCCTATCAGGAAATAAGATTGTGTCTAATTCTTCTCTTGGCTCTAAAATACTTAACACAGGGATCATACACAAGCATATACTCAAATAATAGTGTTGACAAACTAATGTCTTCAGAGCTACACATAGGAGTAAGGCAACAGAAGTAAAATCTGTTTATTTCATATGTTCTGTTAAGCACAGGAAAACAAGACAATAACACATTTTTGCTGGAGATTAACAGCCTATTTAACAACAAAGAAGTTCATGTATACCATGTTTTCTGTCTGAATTTGTGCCACCAAAATCCAGATCCCAGTGCACTGCTAGCTACCTTATTTCTAGCTAGTTAGTGCTATGGAGAAAAAAAAGCAGTATAGACAACACTAGGCCCGACCTTCACAGACTGCTTGGTTTGCAACATTTATCTGGGTAACACTCACACTGCCATGGATGGACAGAACTCTTGCCTTGCCCTAGCATCTCTCAGAGTGCTTTGTATATAAAGGTTTTCAGAAAATACTTTCTAAATAAATGATTAATTGGCTAAAAGCAATTAACAGCTATTTCAAATTCCATCCTGTTTGGGAGTAACACAAAAGAAAAAATGGGAGAAAATCCCTGGATACAGAGCTAACCAATTTTCTTACTTTAGTGCCGGGCTATTAGAGAAAATACTACATGCCAGCAAGAACAGGTAGGTGATAATCCACAGTTTCTAAGGAAACCACTGCCTTCGTTCTTTATTCTCACAGAAAAGAAACCTTTTTTTCTTCTTTGAGAGAAAAAAATCATTCTCTCTTTAAAAAATACAATTGAGGCTGGGCACGGTGGCTCATGCCTGTAATCCCAGCACTTTGGGAGGCCGAGGTAGGCGGATCAGGAGATCAGGAGTTCAAGACCAGCCTGGCCAACACGGCAAAACCCTGTCTCCACTAAAAATACAAAAATTATATGCCGTCACCGGGCATGGTGGCGGGCGCCTGTAATCCCAGCTACTCAGGAGGCTGAGGCAGGAGAATCGCTTGAACCCGGGAGGTGGAGGTAGCAGTGAGCTGAGATGGGGCCATTGCACTCCAGCCTGGGTGACCAGAGCAACACTCTGTATCAAAAAAAAAAAAAAAAAAGGAGAAAGAAAGAAAATACAATTGAGTCACACCGTATCATGGTCCTTCTTTTTTACTGTGGTAAAGTGAGATCAGAGGCACATGCAGGGACTTCCTAGCCCATCATGAATAATTCCAACAGTGTGGAGGGACCACACAGCTTTGGAGGCCCTTACCCCGGAGCGGAGGGGGAGAAGCACACCTGAATCAAAGAGGCCATGACCTCTGACCCCGGCCGAGTGCCACACAGCTCTGTGGGTCCCGGGCCTCTGACCCCGGCCGAGTGCCACACAGCTCTGTGGGTCCCGGGCCTCTGACCCTGGCCGAGTGCCACACAGCTCTGTGGGTCCCGGGCCTCTGACCCCGGCCGAGTGCCACACAGCTCTGTGGGTCCCGGGCCTGTCAGCCTCATCATTCTCAGTTCAAGCAGATGACTAAATTGATGTGGATGAAACCCCGTGAAGACCTGGATAAAAGCAGACCAAGGACCCTGTTTCAAAAAAAAAAAAGTAGATCAAGGTCTAAGACAGGTAATTAAGGAGTGAAGAGGGGGAAGCTATTCATCTGGATGGATTAAATGTGCCAGGTGAGAGCACTTAAGAAGGAAGCCTGAGACACTCATCATCCAAGTGGAATTTAACATACTTCTGAAACTTTTTGATTTTTCTGTACAAAAACAAGTATTTCTTTTTCCAAGAGAACTGATTAGTGCTTCTGATGGATTAGATATTAGGTTGGTGCAAAAGTAATCACAGTTTTTGCCAATTAGTTTTGCACCAGCTTAATGGAATAAGGCTATTACTGACTGAAAAACAGTTTAAAGATATAAAAAGAAATAACAACAAAAACAATGACAAGTTATAAGGAGAAGAATTTGCTGCATGTCTAGACACTAGTATTGGATAATCAGAAAAGAACTGGTTAAAACCTTGGTGCCTTAGCAAACTATACAAATTTTTAAACAAAATAAGTAAGTCACAGGAAGTCAACTTCAGAATATACTGGCCAGTTTGATACTGTTTTCCATCCTGCTTTCTTTCTAGAAGTTAAGGTGACACATAACGTATCTGGGAATCCAACTCCAACACATTTTCTGCAATTGCTGACTCAAAAGGAAACTTCAAAATGGAGAACCCAAAATCATTCTTGTTTTATAAAGAGAAAAAACTTCAATTAAAAACAAGAAGATGGAGAAGCAAAAGATTACCTTGAATTAGATATAATTTTGAAACATGTCAGAATATATAGCTCATGCACCTTTCTCTTTATTATGCCAGCTATCAATTTCCTGTCTTTCAGCTCCAAATCTGCCCTTGTCTTTGCCTGCTCTGCAATAATGGAGCTGGACACAGAAACATTTCTCCTTTGCCAGCAGCATGATGTTAAACTCTGCAGGAGGCAGAAGGGCTTTCTCTGGCTGGTTCTGGTTGCTGCTAGGGAAGCACACCCTGGGCAGCTTAGCAGCAGAGTGCCACAAGTGAGGCCCCTCATCAACAGCTCCCCTCGGCACCTGCAGGGAGGGCTTCAGTCTTAGTGAGTGCCACTGGCACTCCCATGAAGTGCTTTCACCAGTACCCTGGAGTTCTGAGACAGTGCCTCCCATGGGCATCCTCCCTCAGCACCCCAGAGAACAGTTTCCCAGTGACAGCTGTTGGCATGGCACCTCCCCGTGAAGAGCGTCCCCTGGCACCATCTCAGGGCAGCTCTGTGCTTCAGGGAACTCCACCATCCAGTGAGCCAGGAGGTCTGGACCACAGCCTTGGGGTTATGTCACTTCTTTACACTTATTCCTGGCCAGGCTGGTCTCAAACTCCTGACCTCAGGTGATCCACCCACCTCGGCGCCCGAAAGTGTTGGCATTACAGGCATGACCCACCACACCCGGCTTCTCCTATGCACTCTTGAGAGTCTTCTTTACTCCTCATGAGCCACTTTCCCATTACATGATTCCCCCACTATAGTTAATAATTCTTTATATTAAAACTTTCCCTATTCAAATTACTGTGTAGTTTCTGTCTCCTGATTAGACCCTGACTAAACACATCTATGCAGAAGGTAAAAACTCTGGAAGAATCTGCAAAGGAAGATAAAGAAAAACTGATGCAGATGTGATAGAATAAAGTGGAGGTGGGAAAAAGTAAGAACAAGACTCTAAATCCGAAGAAAAGAAGCTGAAAAGACTGAGATTGGAGCTTATGAAAGATATTAAACCAACTGAGCAGAAACCATCAGCAGAAACAGATGAAGTGAAAAGCCAGACACAAAAACGTAAGTGTCAGTATCGTATAATCCTGTTTATATCAAGTGTCCAGGAAAGGCAAATCTACAGAGACAGAAGGGTTAGCAGCTGAGTGGGACCGGAGTGGGAACTGGAGTTAACTGTGAATGGACACAGGGATACTACTGGGGTGATGAAAATGTTCTAAAGCTAGATTCTAGTGATGGCTGCACAACCTGGAAAATTTACTCAAAGTCGTTGTACACTTGAAGTGGGTGAATTTTTTTTTTTTTTTTTTGAGACGGAGTTTTGCTCTGTCACCCAGGATGGAGTGCAGTGGCATGATCATGGCTCACTGCAGCCTCAACCTCCCTGGCTCAAGCAATCCTTCCACCTCAGCCTCCAGAGTAGCTGGGATTGTAGGCACACACCACCACACCCAATGTTTTTTTGTAGAGATGAGGTCTCACTATGTTTCCAACTATGTTTCCAGGCTGGTCTCCAACTCCTGGCCTCAAGAAATCCTCCTACCTCAAGCCTCCCAACATGCTGGGATTACTGACATAAGCAATCACTACACACAGACTAAAAAGTGGCTTTTTAATTGAAAAACATTTCACATTCTTAGTGTAAAATCAGTCATGTGTATAAAAATTTTAAAGCCCCCAAAATGGGGAAAGGAAGGATGCTAGAAAGACCAAACAGAGGCACGCCCTGTGGTGAGAGCAGCCTGGATATGCGCTGACGGAGAAGTGGCTGACAGTCCACACAGGCACCGGTAAAGGACTGGGACTGCAGACACACTGGAAACCAGCTGGAAAGTGGATTACGGTAACTCCTTCTCAAGCAGGGAAGACTCGCATTAGACTAAATGGCAATCGTTCAGGAGGAGAAGAAAAGGAACCTAGTGACTTTTATTTCTCTCATCTTAAAAAGTTAAGTTGATACCATAATATTTGTGTGTATTTACAAGGAACATGAGATATTTAGATGCATGCATACAATGTGTAATGGTAAATCAGGGCATTTAGAATACCCGCTGATTGAACATTTATCACTTCTTTGTGTTGGGAACACTTAAATCTCTCCCAGCTATTTGGAAGCACACAGTATGTTAACCAGAGCCACGCCACTGTGCTGCTGAACACTGGAACTTACTCCTTCTAAACTGGATGGCTGTTCCCATGAACGACCTCTCTTTACGCCCCAGCCTCTGCAACTGTCACTCTCTTCTCCAACTCCATGAGATCAACTTTTTTAGCTCCCACATATGAGTGAGAACATGGGAACTCATGTAATATTTGTCTTTATTTCTCTAAATGTGGATCTAATCTTACATAATGATTTCAAATTCTATCCTGACAATATTAACAGTTTTAATAAAAAGTTCTCAGTTTTGTTGTTGTTTTTGTGTTTTAAAGCCATTCTGAGTAGAAAACGACTACTTTCTTTCAGTTAACCTCACCTACAGAAAACCTACTTGTTTGGATCATAAAGCAAGAACAAACATTCACCCCAGTAAATCCTACTTGCACACAAAGTGCCTGGAAGAGATGGCTTTCTAAAAGTTGGCTCTGCAAACTCAAAATTCTAAAGAGACAGTAAGCTTCAATAGCACTCTCTCCTGCTTTTGCTGTTTGAATGTGTGGCAGGAGCTTAGGTGTAAGTTCGAACTAAAATTCTACATCTAACACTTCTAAACCATCCACTACCTCCATCAGTCACAGTGACCACTAAATCTAAATTTATCAATGTAGGGAAGGATCAAGAAGGACAAATTCGAGGAGGAAGACTGCTGGGGTCACATGAGGAAGGATCTGTGAGTACCGAAATTGTTCCTGGCTTCTTGTTCTGGCTTAACTCCCAGTTTCTTCCAAAGAGTTCTGCGGCCCCTACAGTTCGCGTAACCTCCACAGTTATCATATGATTAGGTCCACACGAAAGCTGGTGCGACATTCACACACATGCATCTATGAGCACATCCACGCTTCCAAGATAGGCTACCTGAGAACATGGAGGCCATTGACACTGAGAGTCCGTTCTTTGACATGCGAGTCAGGTTAGATCCTTCACTACCATCTGTGTAATAATGATCATAAAAGGGGCCCTTTAGTATTCCAGCAGGAAGTAGAGTAACAACAGTTCTATACCATATGTTCCTGGAATCAAAACTGGACATTTGCTCCCAAACATGAAATGGAGTTTAGGAACTTAATCCACAGGTAGGTGCTCACTCTAGCTTGGAAGACGGTTATTGCTACTTCCTATGCCAAGCCCAGCCTCGGGGACCGCCTACGGCAGTGGTTCTCAGCCACGGGTGAGTCTGGCAATGATGGAGGCGCTTCTGATTGTCTTGATACTGGCATCTAGACGGTAGAGGCTGGGAATGATGCTGAACATCTTACAGTCCACAGCCCAATCCCTCACAACAAAGAAAGATGTGGCCCATGGGCTGGAAGACCCTGCCCTAAGGTCTTTTCCTTTAAGGATTTCTGTTCCAAACTGACTAGAAAATGAGTTGATTAAACATCTCCTCAGGGCCCACAACTGCAGCAACGTTTCTAACAGGAGTGCCCTTTGGGCCTCTGCCCGCAGGCTCCTTACAGACTGCATCGCTTCCTTGGCGCCCTGCTTTGCTGCAGGGAGGATGTGGTCATCAAGTGGACGTTCTACACCCAGTTAAGCAGCCTGTTCTGAACTGACCTCACTGTTCTCCTGACATTCTGACTGCTGACCCTGAGAGCCAGGTCAGAACCCTCTTACTTTCAATCACAGACTGTGGTAGAGCAGAAAATACATACTTGGTCTTTGTCTGCAGTTCCTGGTAAGACTTCCTAAAATTCTTGGAATTTCTTGAATCATAGCAATGTCTTTTATTTTTCAAAAGCAGCCCCTTTCAATCGTACCTGAGTTTATGCTACTGAGGAGACTCCAGGCAGGCCCCAGATAGATAGCTTCACAACTGGGGGCTACCAAAAGAACCAACCACATCTCTGGAGGGTTGGAAGTTTTACTCCCCCATCACCTCCAGGGAAGGGAGAGGGGCTGAAGACTGAGTTCAATTACCAACGGTGATGACACAGTCAGTGGTGTCTGTATCATGAAGCTTCAGTAAAAAACTTGGAACAATGATGTCAAGAGGGGCTTCCTGTTTGGTGAACACATCAGTGAACGGGGGAGCGTGGTGCGCCCAGACACATGGAGCCAGGAGGAGTGCCTGTGCTCACCATCTCTCCGTTAGTCCCTATGCACTTCCTCAGGCAGCTGTTTATTTGCGTACTTTACAATAGGCTACAATCATAAGTACAGAGCTTTCCTAAGTTCTGGGCATCATTCAAGCCGGCAGGCGGTCATGGGAACCCTGAATCTGTAGTCAGCCTACGAGCAGAAGTGCAGGTAGCTTGGTCAGCGGTGTCTGGAATCTGAAGTGAACGTAATCTCACAGGACTGTAACTTGCAGGATCTGCACTAACTCCAGGCAGTTAGGGTTAGAACTAAACTGTAAGTCACCCTGATGGTGGAGAATTGGAGAGGAGTTGGAAAGTCACCTACAAACAAACAATTAAACAAACAAACAAAAGGAGTTTTAAATGACTACCTATTGTCATAAATAGAAATCAGAGACATTAAGGAGACCATAGAAGGAAGATTTCCTGAATACCTGGAAAATACGTGAAAAAAACTGAATTTCTGAATGGAGAAGAAATGTGGTTCCTAGCTCTGGAGGTCTATGCAGGTGAAAGGGCTCTCTAGATTGTACAAAGAGGACATCAGAGCCTCGTGCAATACAAGATCTATTTGTCATCACATGGTAATGTTATAATGGAGAATTATAGACACAATTCACCTCTGTCTACAGACACAATGTCGTAACAGAGAATTACAGATACCACTCATCTCAGTAAGGAGACCAGTCGTTTTCACCCATGAAGGAAGAGCTTATGTCCCTGAACTAGTTTGTTTGTTTGTCTGTCTGTTTGTTTTGCTGATGGGAACCTGAAGAAATCTATGATTGGCAGGAAGGGGACACTAACCTGATTTAATACAACTGCCTTCCCAGACTGGAACCCTACTGCTCCTCTATGCTGATACTTCCAAGAAGCACCACCACAACCACAATAACAACAAAAAAAGAATCGGTGACTGTGCTAAGCAAGTTAGCACTGGCTGGACAGAAATTAAAGCTCTACTTTGTAAACCTTATTTTTTTTCCTTTTTTTGTAACCCGCCCCCAATGATTCTTTTTTTCTTTTGAACACTTTGAAACAATTTCAGTCTAATTTCAAGCGGTACAGACCAGCCCTACAAGCTGAATGGAGGAATCAGAGTGGGAACAGGAGAAAGATACCACTGAGGAGGAAGCATCAGGGTGAGATCAACAACCAGCCACTCCACCCGGAACACTTGCTTTCAGCGTTCTTTCCTACTTACATTTTAAAGGGTTGTTTTTTTTTTTCTCCAGCAAAAGGCTGTGTCCCTCACAACCGCTAACAACAATCCACAATGAAGATCTTCTACTTGGGAAAAACTTCTCAGCTTATCATTCTAAATGAGAAGAAAGAGGGAACGAAAGTTCCCCTGTAACAAAGTGTCACTTCTTACCTTGGATTTCAAATTCATCAACCTCATCAGCAGAGCCAGAGTCAGAGAGCTGTGCCGAATCACGTGAACTGAACTGGGAGCTGCTAGAGGTGACCCGAAAGCCTGTTATGTTTAAAAAAAAAAAAGGAATAATCAGCGCAGAAAGGGGTCTTCTTGTTCTTACAGTGTCACAATAAAAGGGATCTGGTATGACTTCAACAGAGAGAAATTGAAACTTTCCCTTTAGAAAGTTTCAAGTAGGCCGGGTGCAGTGGCTCACGCCTGTGATCCCAACACTTTGGAAGCTCAGGCGGGCGGATCACGAGGTCAAGAGATCGAGACCATCCTGGCCTACATGGTAAAACTCCACCTCTACTAAATATACAAAAATTAGCTGGGAGTGGTGGCAGGAGCCTGTAGTCCCAGCTACTCAGGAGGCTGAGGCAGGAGAATCGCTTGAACCCAGGAGGCGGAGGTTGCAGTGAGCCGAGATCGCACCACTGCCACTCCAGCCTGGTGACAGAGCAAGATTCTGTCTAAAAAAAAAAAGTTTCAGGTAAATAGAAGGTACTACTATCTGGGAAGCAAATCTGGGACTAGTGTTCTTAGTTCTCCTCATACTGGAGAGCTTTTTTTTTTAAGAGACAGGGTTTCGCCATGTTGGTCAGGCTGGTCTCAAACTCCTGGCCTCAAGTGATCCACCTGCCTCAGCCTCCCAAAGTGCTGGAATTACAGGCATGAGCCACTGCACCTGGCCTGGAAGGAAGCTATTTCTGATGTAGGAAACAGACAGACTCTAAGTTGAGTATTCCTAGAATGGTAGAAAAAAAGTATAGGACAACATCGAAATATCTTTCTGACAGCAGAGGAATCATTGGTTTGGGCATAACATTCCGAAGGAAGACTCATAAGGTACTGAGCCTTCTGCTGAAGCCATGAAAATGTGCGAACAGAAGTGTTCATGGGCTCCACTCACTTCCGTGCTCAGTCTCCTGGTACACCGGGAGCAGATTCTGGGTGCGGATTTGCTGGCGCCGAAGGCGGATCTTCTGCTTCAGTTCCTGGATCTCTCTGTCACTGTCTTCCTCTTCCACTTCCTCCTCTTCTAGGCACTGGCTCATCATGTTGCACTTCATTAGCTCGATGGCAGCAATTAAGGACTCTGAGATGCTAAAGTGGGCATTCTCCTGGGAAGAGAGCACCAAACAGGCAAAGGGTTACAAGGACTGAATGACACACTGACTAGAAGGTTGGAAAGGGGAGTTTCCAAGATAGGAAGTGCTTCTATCAAAAACGCCCTGGGGAAATGGACATTTCTAATATGAGGAAAGCTGATGGCCAGAAAACCTATTCTAGATTTTCTTCACTCTCTTACTTTGCCATGCCTGTCCCTTCCTGTCTCATTTCTACGTAAAAGTATAATAGAGAAGAGATCCAGGATTTCAATCAGGTTCTTTCCCAAAAGCATACACCTGTACACAAAATATGAAGGTAAACGCTATGTCTCAACATAAAAGTGCTTTGTAGGCTATAAAACGCTACACAGATGTGATTTATTGCTTATCTGAGCCTTAGAACAAAAGATAGGGCAGGACACGATGGCTCACACCTGTAATCTCAACACTTTGGGAGGCCGAGGTGGGCAGATCACCTGAGGTCAGGAGCTCGAGACCAGCCTGACCAGCATGGAGAAATCCCATCTCTACTAAAAATGCAACATTAGCTGGGCACAGTGGTACATGTCTGTAATCTCAGCTACTTTAGAGGCTGAGGCAGGAGAATTGTTTGAACCTGGGAGGCAGAGGTTGCGGTGAGCTGAGATCGCGCCACTGCACTCCAGTCTGGGCAATAAGAGTGAAAGAGTAAAACTACATCTCAAAAAAGAAACAGAACAAAAGACAGAATTTGATTCTGGAAAGAGTATTTATCTAAGGTGCCAGGGTCAAGGGAATGGCAATCATGCAGGAAAACCATGCTGCCAGGCACAGTGGCTCACACCTGTTAATCCCAGCACTTTGGAAGGCCAAACCCGTGACACAGGGAGACCCCCGGTATCTACAAAAAGAATAAAAATAGCCAGATGTGGTGGTGCATGCCTGTAGTCCCAGCTACTCAGGAGGCTGAGGCGGGAGGATTGCTCGAGCCCAGGAATTTGAGGCTGTAGTGAGCCATGAGTGTGCCACTGCACTCCAGCTCAAGTGACAGAGCAAGACTCTGTCTCAAAAAAACAAACACACACACACAAACTCAACACTTCTCTGCCCAGGTTGGCTTCTAAGATAAAATCACTAATATTCTGCACTCAGTGAGGAGCACATGCTCCCTGCAGAGTTCCCCAGAAACAGAACTTGCTGAACTTACCTTTACTGTGAATTGATCTTCACTGTTGTCTATACCCATGTCACTGCTATGTACCCAAAACCTCATGAGAACAAACAGCACCACAGACCTTCAGGCCCAGTCTCCCAACTCATGAGCTCTTCGCTCGTCCCCCAGGTTTCCCACCTTCTCCAGGTCTGCACAGCTGCCAAAGTCTTGTTCAGAGAGGTAGCTGATGAGGGACTGTCCTTCTGACGGTCTTCGGAACATGCCTTCAGAGCCCAGGTACCGACTGCCTTCTGTGAGGAAATGCAATGTGGAGGTAAAAAGCTTAGACTGGAAACAACCAAGCTTCTTCGAGAAGTCATAAGCTTTCAGCATTAAAGATGCTCCCACATCTTCCCGGTAACTGGGAATTGCAGGTTGGAGAAAGATGTCTACCTTCTAAGAGAATTTCTTGCACGTTGGGAGGCCAAAGCAGAAGAATCACCTGAGGTCAAGAGTTTGAAACCAGCATGGCCAACATGGTGAAAATCCATCTCTACTGAAAATATAAAAAACAGCAGGGCATAATGACAGGCACCTGTAATCCCAGCTACTCGGGAGGCTGAGGCAGGAGAACTGCCTGAACTCAAGAGGTGGAGGTTGCAGTGAGCCGAGATCGTGCCACTGCACCCCAGACTGGGCAATGAAAGCTGTCTCAAAAAAAGAAAAAAAAAAAAAAAAGAACTTCTCGGACTTGTAGAATCCCAGAGCACTAAGCCTCTTGGTTGGAAAATGGTGGAACAGACAGAGAGAAGCCAAGAGAATCCTTTTACCATCTAAAGTTAAAGAGAACATGCTCTCCCTCATACCGTACGAAAAAGAAATGAAAGTTTAAAACTCGGCCGGGCGACGTGGCTCAAGCCTGTAATCCCAGCACTTTGGGAGGCCAAGCCGGGTGGATCACGAGGTCAAGAGATCGAGACCATCCTGGTCAACATGGTGAAACCCCGTCTCTACTAAAAATACAAAAAATTAGCTGGGCATGGTGGCGTGTGCCTGTAATCCCAGCTACTCAGGAGGCTGAGGCAGGAGAATTGCCTGAACCCAGGAGGCGGAGGTTGCGGTGAGCCAAGATTGTGCCATTGCACTCCAGCCTGGGTAACAAGAGTGAAACTCCGTCTCAAAAAAAAAGGAAGTTTAAAACTCTGGGCTGGGAGTCAGAAAAGGACACAAATGGCTTCTTTCAGTCCGAGATTTCTACAGAGAGTCTGTCTTCTGGTTATTAAGCCCAGATACTCCAAGGCCTCTTTTCAAGGTCCATCTCGTCCACTCAGAGAGCTGTCACCTGGACCGACTGACATACCAGATGCCAACACCCAGAGCGTAAGAAAGGGTGGAACCCCTAGGTCAGAGAGGCCCAAGAGAAATGGCAGAGCAGTGCG
The DNA here is from genome assembly GCF_049354715.1 of Callithrix jacchus. Lineage (NCBI taxonomy): Eukaryota > Metazoa > Chordata > Mammalia > Primates > Cebidae > Callithrix > Callithrix jacchus. Next base: position 81,238,624 of record NC_133518.1, read on the forward strand.
ATTTCTAGCTCAGGGCTTGAAAATGACAAAAGGGCGGCTGAGACTATAACAGTGTATACCCTCTGCAGAGCTGAGATGAACCCCAAAGCCCAGAACTTAGCAGGCACAAGGGGTGAGCAAAGAAAAGATACCATTTTAGCCCTGGCCCTTCTAGTACTCACCATAGTCCATGTACAGAGAGCTGGGTGAGCTGACTTCACTGCTTTGACCAGAGTAGGGCAAGGAGCCTCTCAGCTTCGACTTATCATTGCAGGATTCTATCGGCAGTGACCACCAGGAAGTATAAAACACACACGAAGTGAGCAATAGCTACATTCCCAACTTTGGAGTTTAAACATGTAACTGCTCCCCTTCCCAAAGCCCTCCCAAGCAGGAGAGAGGTGGCACCCCAACAGGGAACATCCCAAGGATACAGAAACACACGGAGGGAAGGAGATGGGAAGTCAGTACATTCTAAGTGGAAAAGAAGAAACGTGATCAGGAATGGCGCAACATAAAGGTGAGAAAGAATCAAATCAAAATGGATTCATGAAATTTGCTTCTCTTTCCTTACACCTTTTAACCAAACATTATAGGAATATCAGCCAATTTTGATCCTCTTGACAAACCAATTTAGAAAATTGTTTAGATGGTAAAACAAAGACAAGAGCATTGAAACTTTTCTGACATCTTGACATTAGGTTTGAAAGTAACATCAGAAGGTTTACATTCACTAAGGAAATAAGATAAAATTCAGCAATGTCCTAAAAAGAAGCATCAAGGCAATGCTGGAGAAGCTAAGGAAGACGGCCTCGTAACCAAAGGGCTTGGCCCGTCCTTATTGAAGCAGTAAGGGAGGGAAGACTGGCAAAACAGAAAACGCCTGAGAACAAGAGGAGTGAGAGCCGGGAGGGGAGAACAGCAGCAGGCAGGGCTCGCAGGAGGGAGAAACCGATACTCTTCACCAGGAAACACAACATTTCCAGGACCACAGGTAGAAAAGCCAGGTGGGTGCCTGGAAAATGGGCAGGAGGCTGTGGGAGAATGAATGATTGAGCTGCATCTAACCCTTTCCCTGATAGATGGTGCCAACTTGCTGGCTGCTCCTCTCACAAGAAATGCTACTCTCTGAAAGAGACCATTTTGTGTTCTTCTTCGGCTCAAAGACTTCTGGCATCCCTGGCCATGGGCTCTGTTCCTCCCTACTGAACTGAGGACAAACTAGTAGTCACCATGATGCCTTGGCAAAAATCCATGACTTGGAAGGGCCCGTTGAGATTCCCAAACAGCACACAACACAAACTCCACCGTGACCTTCCCTCTTTACACCATGTGGCCATTCAGCCTTTACTTCCTGAGCTCACTACCCCCTAATGTTGCCATTTAACTAATTCTCAGAATTTCCTGACACTCACTTGATATCTGCCTTCTCACAATTTCTTATCTCCTTAATAACAATCCTATTCTAAATGATGGTCTACAGACTTTCTTTCTCTTTAACCATCTCTTTTCCAAGCTAGCATACTCAGTGGCCCCACCCATTTCCAGGAAGCCAGAGCTCTCAGTCCCCTCTCACTACTCTGCCTGGCAGTCACATTCCAGTGTTAATCTCCATGAATTACGGTATCCAGGATGGAGCGCAAATCTCAGTTTGAACACCATCATGAAAACCAATGAAACAGATTCAAATCACTAGAAAAATCCTATGCAATACCTGGAATGGGGTGGGTGCAGGGATTTGTAGGGAAATGAAAACAGGTGAAAGAAAAAGGAAAAAACAGGGAACTCCAGGAGAGGAGAAAAACCAAAAAACCAAACATGCAATTATATCTAAGACCACAGAAAGGGAATAAAATACATTCTGGTGTTAATTCAAGGAAAATAAAGTCATCCATAGGAAGTATTCAGTTATAATAAAAATTCTGGGCCGGGTGTGGTGGATCACGCCTGTAATCCCAGCACTTTGGGAGGCCAAAGCAGGAGGATCACTTGAAGCCAGGAACTCAAGACCAACCTGGGCAACATGGTGAAACCCTGTCTCTACAAAAATTTTTTTTAAAAAGTAAAAAATTTTTAAAAAAGAAAAAAACATTCTGCCACTGATTCATCATGATGCCCCAGACAAACAGCAGGCCTCAGTTTCACCTCTGGGCAAAACTGAATTTATAAGTCTTGACTCTGCCCCCCAGAAGCTGTTGAAAGATTGAATGAGGCATTTGGAATTGTGTACAGAAAACACATCATATGAAATACTGGTATCATTTTAAAGACAGTTCTAAGCATCACAACAAGACCAGACTAGCCAGACTTGATTTGACACCAGACTGAATAACATTTTGAACTAAGAAAGGTGGTCACAGAGCAGAACAAAGAGGAGATCGAGGACCAATTCCCAAACCTGCAATGGGATCTTCAACTATAATGGTGATATTCCTGGGGCCTCCTGCAGGTTGACAGACAGGTGCAGAGGAGAGTCCAGACAGAGCAAACAAGGATAAAGAGAGAGAAAAAAGGTGTCCTAAATTTTACCTAGCAGAAGTGGGGATGTAACTCCCAAGAGGGAACCCCAGTTGTGAAGGAAGAATGACTCGTACGAGAAGCTATGCATGACCCATATTTCTTCAGACCCTTCTGCACACATTTTCCCTGGCTCCCCTTTCCAGTGCAGGTCACCGTGGTTTCTGGAATCCACATGCATTCAAGAATGGGGGCAGGGAAGTTTTACATGCTCAGTTTGGAGTATGGCGGACGCCAGGCCTGCGGCAGGAGACGTGAAGTGAGGGTCTAACCCAGGTAATCTTCACATCTAAGAAAGCTCATGGGAAGACAGGCTTCGATTTGGAGATTCTTCTCCTAAAGACTTCCCAACAAGTCAAAGCACATTCTTGAGCGAAAACAAAGACAAAAGTTTGTAATTCTGAAGGTTTCAGAGGACGGCCTTAGGACTCATCTTTCTAGAAATTACAAAGAGAAAGCAGCAGTATCTCCAGTTGCTAAAGAAAACCTTTTTTTAGGTCATTAAATTTTTTGTATTTTATTTCCAGGGTTTTCCTGACCCAGAACGGCTTTGAGCACAAAGCTCCATGCTATACTTGCTCTTCTACAAAACCCAACCAAAGCCTGCCGGATACCACAACCCCGGGAAGATGGTGGCAGGGACATGGCAAAAGCAAGGAGACCCACCTTCCCCATGTGTAGGCTGCCCCTGCTACCAGCTGGTATTTGGTGAGGCAGGTCCCAGCGGCCAGGGCCTCCTTATCTGACTGCCTGGCAGCCTGACTCAGTGACGCAACCATCAACGCCACCTACTTAGCTGCTAGATTGTATCACCCTATACTCACTATAGCCTTAGTTTGAATTAGAAAACCCCAATCTCATTCGACTTCTCTCGCATTGGTATTATTACACCCTGACCAAACTTCTAAGATGTCCCAGGAAAAGACAGAATGTGATGGGATTATTTTTAAAGCTTATTAATACTTTGCCCTGATCCAAGAGATACTTTTAAACTGCGATGAGTCACGCTGTCCTCTGATGTCACTACACTAGTACAGAACCCAGGAAAACATTTAATATTTAGCAACGTGTAAAGAAACAAACATAAACACACTTAGAGATTTTGAGTACTGGACTTCGTTACAAACGTCTCCTTTTCATTATAGACATCATGGCGTCCGAAACAGAACATCTCTTTCTGCCATCTGAAAAGTCCCAATAACAAACCCTCTCTTCCACTCTCAACTCAGGGGGCCATGTTGCTAACTAGCAGCGGGGGTTCCTCATTACCTGGAGCTCCTCTGGAGGCGATGTTGGTATCCGAATGCGAGCGAATGTGGCTCTTCTTTGCCCCACTGGTGACGGTGAGTGTCTGCCCCTCGGAGAAGCTGGACCTGCGGAGGACACTGGACAGCTGGCTCTCCCCACCTCCTTCCTGGTCCCCTAAGGAAGATGCAGCAGAATCTGGCTTCTGGGAGCTGCTGGAGGAGAACAAATTGGAGCTGCTGCTCTCAGCATTGCTGCTGTGACTCTGACAGCTGGCAGTCCGGCCTCGGGGGTCCAAGTTGCCGATGGCCAGGTACTCAGGCCCCTCACTGGCATCACTGGGGGAATCATTCTGGCTGCTGACCCAGGATGCCTCTATGGGGCTGGGCAGAGTACTGGAGCTCATGTCATTCGGGGTCAAGAGGGAATCCCTGGCTACTGCAGAGACTGAAACCAGGGGGGCTTGGATGGTTTGATCCTCTGCTGGTGAGATGTGCCCTCTGCTTTCTTGAGGTTTCCGCGGAGGGCCAGAGAGTGAAAAGGAAGTAGATCTTCTCTCTAAAATATAAAAGGAAATGGTAAGGGGAGCAAGGTGAGGTAGAATCCTACAGTATGTATGAAGGACTTCCTCACAGCTAAATTCCAAACTTTCTATTGTTACTGGGTGTCCAGGATACATGATATCACCTCAGAAAAGGCAAGTCAAATAAAGTATAAAACTATTTAGAAGCAGCTAAGTCAAGAGTGTGGGCTCTTGAGACAGTGGCTTTATTGCTTATTAGTACGCATTCCTCATCTGAAAAATGGGCAATAATATTACCTACCTCAGAGGACTATTTGAAGGCTCAAATGGGATAATGCACACAAACTGAATACAACAGAGCCTAGCATATGACTGATAGTCAATCGGTTCCCTGGTATTTAAATGCCTTCTTGGCAATGTGGATTAGAAACTCAGGGGAATCTAAGAACATCTCTCTCTTTTGTGACTTAATGATTCGACTGAATTATTTTAGGCTAGTCACTATGTAACTTTTAAAGATGTCCCTTATTAAGACAAACTGTACCAACCCAAGGCTCAATTCCAAGCCTATGAGCACCCACAGAGTCTTCTTACTTTCCATGGCTGGGATAAATGTAATGACCACCTTTTCCTGCCCTCATACCTGAGCCATTGTTGGGCACAGACTGGTGAAGGCTGGAGAAGGACCCCAAGTAGGAATGCTGAGCATAGCTGGTTGGAGGGGTGTACGTGGAACTGGGCAGGGCTGTCAGGCTCTGGCTTTTTGTCACCAGGAGTGGGCTCTCATGCTTTCTGGCAAACTAAAAAGCAAAACAAAACCAAGAAATGTGTCAGAGTTAAGGACGGAGGGCCTGGGTGCACTCAGTACTGCAGAAATGCTGGTAGAAGCTACCTTTGGCGGTAAGCCTGGAGTTTAACTACAGCCTGTAGATACAGCAAGAGTACCTTCTACTACAGTATGTAATTCGCAACTTTGAAACCACAACTTCTGCCCTGAAATCCTTCTAGCTGTCAAATCAGGAGTACTTTATTACAAAGGCAGCAAAACAAAAAAACATGCATGTGGAATCAGAGGTCAGACAAACTAGGGTTCAAATCCAGGCCTTGAGATTTACAAGCTATTTGGTTCAAACTTTGGACAACTTATCTACTCTGTGCCTCATCAACCTCCTTTATAAAACGAGATCAGATGATCCGTGTATTACGCATAGCACCATGTCTGGCACATGAAAAATGTTCAGTGGGGCCAGGTGTGGTGGCTCACGCCTGTGATCCCAGCACTTTGGGAGGCCTAGGTGGGCAGATCACTTGAGGTCAGTTTAAGACCAACCCGGCCAACATAGTGAAACCCCGTCTCTACTAAAAATACAAAAATTAGCTGGGTGTGGTGGCGCACGCCTGTCATCCCAGCTACCTGGGAAGCTGCGATCACACCACTGTACTCCAGCCTGGGTGACAAAACAAGACTGTCTCAGAAATAAATAAATTAATTAATTAAATTAAAAGAATCTGGACAGATAGATAAGAAGTGGGGGCGCTGATTCCATTCTAGCTAAGGCGCTAACTGGAGTATTAGCGATGGGATAAGTTAATTTTAGACCACAAATTTTCTTTGTAGGATAAAATTTTCTTTACATCAAAGAAAAAAAACATGAAAAAAACGAGCTCATGTAACATTAAGCTACGTCAGGTCTGAAGGTCTGACGGTAGGACCTACCCGATTCAGAACCAACCCTCTTTCCCCAGATCTTTCCAAGGCTTAAGGAGGCACTTTCTCAAAGGACACCGAGCGTTTAACAAAATATACCTCCCCAACTCCCCAGCTTAGGTCCACTAAGCACAAGACCTAAGCTTAGACTTTCTACTTCAGTAAGTACTTAACAGTACTTCTTCTCCAAGCATTTTTAAAAATGAAAGCCTTTCAGCTCACAAAAATGCCTAAGTGAAAGAACAGTCTGCTGTAGAGGGTCATATCATGCTGAGATCCAGGGACCCAGCAAAGACATGGATAATTCCTCGTCCTCTTTACCATGGACACATCGATCTGAGCCAGGAGGCGAGGGTTGTTCTGTTCCACTGCTTCCAGGCACTGGAGCATGGCTGTGACATGAGCATCACTTAGCAGGAAAGCAGTATCTGGGGAGAGAAAAGCTACCACAGTCATAAAGCCCAATAGGGAGGCCCTGGGAGAAACTCAAGGAAAGAGAAAGGGAGGGGTAAGATGAATGAAGAAGAGTCATGCCACTGTAGGGTGAAGGGAAATCAGAAATAAAGAGAACAGGCTAAAGAACGTGCAGTACAGCAAAGTGGCCAAGATAAGAGGCTTCAAAGTCAGAAAAATGCAGATTTGAATCCTGGCTGAGTGACTTTGGCCAGGTCACCTAAGCTCCTTGGCCTTGTTGACTGGAAAACAGTGGTACCAATACCCAACTCTCAGAGCCGCTGTGGAGATACTGTACAGCAGTGACTGGCACGCAGGAAACTCCTGGTAAATGATGGTTATTCTCACTGGTTTGTGCATGTGTGGCCGTTGAGGATGACCCTAACATAAAGCTGGACTGTGTTTCACTTGGGAAGTGAGAGGGAAGATCAGCTATGTGTTTCTGCAGGGAATCCCTATGGCATCAAGTGAAAAACAGGAGGCCCTGGTACTAGAGGGACAGAGGAGTAGTGAGGTGGGTGACGATGAGGAAGCACAGACAGGAGTCCTCAGTGGCCTCCACCTACCTGTGTAGAACTTTCTGATGTACTGTCTGTCCCCGAGCAGGGGCCGGAGCTGGGCTGAGAGGCAGTGGAACTGCAGGCTGTGCTGCAGCCACAGCTCTGCAACAGCGTGTTCACTCACACCATCAGCACTGCTCTGGCCGTTCTCATGCAAGCTGATGAACTGGGAAGCAAACGGGTATGAGTCAAAACATACATCCTGGTAGACACAGCAAGACTGAGGCCTAATGACCTGAGAACTAAATTGAGACAGGTAAGGGAAATGCTTTGAAAAGCTTCACCCTGGGTCCCATACATGCAGATTTTACAAAACTTTAAAAGTGGCCTGGACCAATGGATTTACATGTTTTGTTTTGCTTTTGTTTTTGTTTTTTTAAGAAAATCAAGTTGGTCCCTAAAGGGATAATTAATTTCCTTTCCTCAGTTGATGGGAAATTTGACACATTCCATCCTTGGAGCCTAGAAGATTCTGCTGACAGAGCATCAAACAACGAAGACCTACTGCTCTACCAGCACACCAGCTCTTCTTTCACTCCTACCTTCTCCACATGAAGGGCTGAGTGGGGACTGAGCCACCGGATATCTTTCACAAACTGCCAGTAATCAGTCTGGCGGCAGCACACGTGCTGAGGGAACACAAAAAATGAGCAAATCACTACCATTCTGAACCAAATCTAGTTCTAGGGTTAGCATTTAAAGAGAGAAAAAAGAGCATAACCTTCCTGTGCCTCACCAAAGGTTCTCAGCAGCAATCAAAGGAATACACACAGAGGCCAGGTGTGGCGGCTCACACCTGTAAGCCCAGCACTTTGGGAGGCTGAAACGGGAGGACTGCTTGAGTCCAGGTAGACTGGCCCATCTCTACAAAAATTTTTAAATTAGCCCAGAGTGGTGGCACATGCCTCAGTCCCAGCTGCTCAGGAGGTTGAGGTGGGAGAATCACTTGAGCTTAGGAGATCAAAGCTACAGTGAGCCATGACTATACCACTGCACTCCTGCCTGGGCAACAGAGTGAGACCCTATCACACGCACACAAAAAAAGGAATACATACACATGACATATGTTTACCCTTTTAAGGAGTAATTGTTAAAGATTATTTTAATCATTCTTTTGAACAGGTAACATATGCATAAGATATATAAGGTATACAGAGAAAATAATATGTTTTCCTTTTCTTTTTTTTTTTTGAGACACTCTGTCGTCCAGGCTGGAGTACAGTGGCATGATCTCAGCTCACTACAACCTCTGCCTTCCAGGTTCAAGTGATTCTCGTGCCTTAGCCTCCCAAACAGCTGAAACTACAGGCACCCACCACCACACTCGGCTAATTTTTGTGTTATTAGTAGGAACAGGGGTTTTACTGTTGACCACGCTGCTCTCAAACTCCTAGCCTCAAGTGATCGGCCCACCCTGGGTCACTTGTGTCGGGATTACAGGCATGAGTCGCTGCACCCAGATGAAAATAATATATTTTCTACTACTTTCTCTCTACCATTCTGCTTCCTAAAATATAATTCTTAAAACTGGTAAAGAGTTATTTGTTAAAAGCTAGAGACGCATGTCTTTAGTTCTTACTGCAAGCAAAACCAAATAAGGAAACATCTACTTTTCCATGCTACACAGGTCAGGAAAAAGCTGTGGAGTCAACAAAATGTCCAGACCTAGACAAAACAGCCTGACACTGGAATAGGCCTAAACATGCAAAAGGTTTCTAGCATAACAAGCCAACTGTTGCTTTTTGATCATCTTTTCTGAGACTACTAGATAGGGATTAAAACTAACATCTAAATAATTAAAAATATATAGAGCTAGCACAAGTGTCAAGAGACAGACCAGGCCAGGCATGGTGGCTCATGCCTGTAAACTCAGCACTTCGGGAGGCCAAGGTGGTTGGACTGCTTGAGCCCAGAGTTTGAGACCAGCCTGGGCAACATAGCAAAACCCCACTCTACTAAAAATCCAAAAAATTAGCTAGGTGTGGTGGCACATGCCTGTAGTCCCAGCTACTTGGGAGGCTGAGGTGGAAGGATCACAAGAGCCCAGGAGGCAGAGGTTGCAGTGAGCCGAGATTGTGCCGCTATACTCCAGCCTGGGCGACACAGGGAGATCCTGTCTTAAAAAACAAACGAAAAAGAGACACAGACCAATCAATGGAACAAAATAAATAGCTTGGAAACAGACCTTAAGATATATCAGAACTTAATATATGATCCAAAAACCACCTCAAAAGTCAGGGGTGCTTCTTTCTAAAACATCTTTCTCCTCACTTCTACCCTGGGAATGTGGAAGTGAGATGGAAACATCAGATGTACAGGCTCTTTCGACAGTAAACATCATGAAGACCTTTAGTGCTTTGGCGGTGGTGTGGCAGGGATTCTGGCCTCTGTTCCGAGGGTACTAAGTGGCCAGGGCTAGATAGCAGTGGGATACCAACTGCAGCAGGTCTCCTGGCTATGTCATTTTTAAGTGAAAAGCATCTAAAATTGGTTTCTTTTCTTCAGACAAAATTTTAGACTAACTTAAACACTTAAACTTTTTTGTTTGGGGAAAAAAAATGGAAAAAATTGATCGTTCCACAAATATTGTTGAGAAAATCGGCTGGCTAGAAGTGGATCAATTTAGGCATTCTCCTCAAATCATACACCAGGGTAAATTCCAGCTGTATCACAGAGTTAAATAGGAATAAAGAAACTACAAGTCCACTAAGAAAAGTAAGGGTATTGGATTTCCAAGTAAAAAAATCTTTCAACGTTTAGAAGCAAAAGTACAAATCAAGCCAGGCACGGTGGCTCACGTGTGTAATCTCAGAACTTTGGGAGGCTGAGGCGGGAGGGTCACTCGAGGTCAGGAGATCCAGACCAGCCTGGTCAACATGGTGAAACTGGTCTCTACTAAAAATACAAAAATTAGCTGGGGACTCGGGAGGCTGAGGCAGGAGAATCAGTTGAGCCCAGTGGGCAGAGGTTGCAGTGAGCTGAGATGGAGCAACTGCGCTTCAGCCTGGGCAACAGGTTGCCTCAAAAAAAAAAAAAAAGAATGCAAATTCTGATCAGCAGGTCTTATTACAAAAGTGTAAATCATGAAGGGACAGACAGAGGGATAAATGTTATTAATCAATTTATCTACATAAAAAAAGAATGTTTAGCATTTTTTATAACAGCAAAAAAATGAAAAAAATATATAAATGTAAAGAACTTGGGTTTTTTTTTTTTTGGAGACAGAGTTCTACTCTTGTTGCCCAGGCTGGAGTGCAATGATACAATCGCGGCTCACTGCAACCTCCGCCTCCTGGGTTCAAGTGATTCTCCTGCCCCAACCTCCCAAGTAGCTGGAATTACAGGCATCTGCCACCAGGCCCGGCTAATTTTTGTATTTTTAGTAGAAACAGTTTCACCATGTTGGCCAGGCTGGTCTCGTACTCCTGAACTCAGGTAATCCACCTGCCTCAGCCTCTCAAAGTGCTGGGATTATAAGTGTAAGCCACCTTGCCCAGCCTATATGTAAACAACTTGAACATTTATCAGCAGGGTACTGTAAATGAGGGTATACTCTTGTATGTAATAAATACATATTAAAAGCAATGCTACAAAAAAAAGACTACAGTGGTAGACTCAAAAAAAAAAAAAAGAGCAATGCTCCATTATGTGCTGGAACAGTAGGCCAGACACGGTGGCTCACACCTGTAATCCCAGCACTTTGGGAGGCTGAGGCAGGCAGATTGCCTGAGCTCAGGAGTTCGAGAGCAGCCTGGGAAACACAGTGAAATCCTGTCTCTACTGAAATAGAAAAGAAATTAGCAAGGTGTGGTGGCAGGCACCTATAGTCCCAGCTACTCAGGAGGCTGAGGCAGGAGAATTGCTTGAATCTGGGAGGTGAAGGTTGCAGTGAACCGAGATCACGCCACTGCACTCCAGCCTGGGTGACAGAGTGAGACTCTGTCTCTACAAAAAAGGAAGGAAAGGAAAGAAAGAGGGAGGGAGGGAGGGAGGGAGGGAGGGAGGAAAGAGAGAGAGAGAGAGAGAGAGAGAGAGAGAGAGAGAGAGAGAGAGAGAGAGAGGGCCTTTCCAATTTTCCTGACTTTGAAAATGCAGCACTCAAGTTGGTACAGATAATTCTCTAGAATAACCACGCACTTTTACTGCCACCAACTGAGTTGTGGCTTATGAGAATCAGTTATTGTTGTTCTCAAACCTATTCCTGTCAGTTGTACTTGTTATAATTTCACATTTAAAGTAATGATTATGTACATTGAGGAAATGACTATATTTAGAAACACTAAGTACTATGCTCTGAAAAGCTTCTTCAACAGAGATAAGTCACCGTAAAGACCTGATATCGAATTAGATGGAGGTAAGACAATTTTCAGAAGTTAGGGGGAAAAACTAAGTGAAGATTTCATATTCATACTACAGGATTTTTTAAATTGCTGGCTCAGTACAAAATAAACTGAAATTGTAAATTCCATATGATGCATTATGGGCACAGTTTATATTGGAAAGATGATACGGACTTCGGCAGTGGGCCCATACTCACAGAACAGGCTTTGACCCAATATCCTAAGATTGTGGAAAAGATATAAATTTATGTTTTAAACTAAAATGTTTGAATTATATATGTGATCACTTGTTGATTTCCCTCACTTTATCAATCATTTAATGATCTAGATCATGTTGCATCACAAGTTTTTTCCTGTCCTTATCAAAAAATGATGTGGTAGTTCACAGGGTAAGTAAAAGGATAAATGTTTGCACGTTGAGGGAAAAACACCACCACCACCACCACCGGCGTAAATAGAATGACAAATGTTTGCACGCTGAGGGAAAAAGACCACCATCACCAACGGTGTAAATAAAAGGACAAATGTTTGCACGCTGAGGGAAAAACACCACCACCACCACCGCCGGCAGATGCACGAGAGTGAGCAACTACCCATTACCATAATATTATTATCATATTATCATTATCATTTTTTTTTTGAGACGGAGTTTTGCTCTTGTTGCCCAGGCTGGAGTGCAATGGCACCATCTCAGCTCACTGCAACCTTCACCTCCTGGGTTCAAGCGATTCTCAGCCTCCCAAGTAGCTGGGATTACAGGCGTGCGCCACCATGCCCGGCTAATTTTGTATTTTTAGTAGAGATGGAGTTTCTTCACGTTGGTCAGGCTGGTCTCAAACTCCCAACCTCAGGTGATCCACCTCCCAGAGTACTGGGATTATAGGCATGAGCCATCAGGCCCAGCCCAAAGAGCTACGATATTAAAACTGAGTGATGATGGCAAATAGAGAACAACACCCCAGAATAGAAATCCAGAAATGGATACAAATGCATAGGAAATTAAATATATTCCAAATAACTCACAGATGGAACCATTTGAATGTAAAAAACTAAACCACAAAAGCAACAGAAGAAACCATGAGAAAACATTCTTAATAATCATAGAGCAGGGGGCACAGTGGCTCACGCCTGTAATCCCAACACTTTGGGAGGCCGAGGCAGGCAGGTCACTTGAGGTCAGGAGTTTGAGACCAGCCTGGCCAACACAGTGAAACCCCATCTCTACTAAAAATACAAAAATTAGCTGGTGTGGTGACATGCACCTGTAATCCCAGCTACATGGGAGGCTGAGGCAGGAGAATTGCTTGAACCCGGGAGGCAGAGGTTGCAGTGAGTTGAGATCACACCATTGCACTTCAGCCTGGCAACAGAGCAAGAATCCATCTCAAAAAAAAAAAAAAATCACAGAGTAGAAAAGCCCTTTCTAAGTATCACACAAACACCTAAGAGAAGTCATAAAATAACTGATTAATCTGACTTACTAAAAGTCATCTATTTTGGCACAGTGAAAGCCACCATAAGAAATGTCAAAAGACAAACTAGGAAAAGATATTTGCAACTCCCATTACAGACAAAGGACTGATTGCCTCAATAAATAACGAACATCTATAAATCAGTAGGAAAAGACTAATAATCTATTGAAAAAGACCTTTTTCCTATGATTTTTAATGGAAATAATGTAATAACTCTTTTTTTATTTTTTTATTTTTTACACTATACAAACTTAAGGCTTATTTCATTTAATGACTCTTATAACATCTTTTCATGCTAAGAGAAGTGTAAGCTTTATTTTTCTTTTTTTTTTCCCCTGAAATGGAGTCTCACTCTGTCTCCCAGGTTGGAATGCAGTGGCGTGATCTCAGCTCACTGCAACCTCCCAGTTCAAACAATTGTCCTGCCTCAGCCTCCTGGGCAGTTGCGACTACAGGTGCAGGCTACCACGCCTAGCTAATTTTTGTATTTTTAGTAGAGACGGGGTTTCACCATATTAGCCAGACTGGTCTCAAACTCCTGACTTCGTGATCCACCTGCCTCAGCCTCCCAAAGTGCTGGGATTACAGGCGTGAGCCACTGCACCTGGCCTCTGTTAAGGGTATTTATATACATAAATTCCTGGAGAGCAATTTAGCAATAGCTATCAAAATTCAAATAAACCTATCCTTTAATCTAAGAATTCTAGGAATTTATCCTATGGTAAAGGGCAAAATGATCTATACACAAGTACTGTTACTCATAGCAATAATTAGAAACAATGTAAATATCCATTCACCAGGGGACTGGCTAAATAAGTGACGGTACATACGTGCGATGGAATATTATAAAAGGACAGCTGTAAGAAAGAATGAAGCAGCTTTTCATGTAATGATTTGGGATGAATTACAAAATACATTAAGTGAAAAGGGCAAGACACAGAATAGTTACTACAGTATGCTATTATTCACATTTAAAAACTTGTGGGTATAGCAAAGAAAATTATTGCTGATTGCTTTTACGAGCATAAAAATTCTCGGGAAGGGCTGGGCATAGTGGCTCATGCCTGTAATCCCAGCCCCCTGGAACCCAAGGTGGGAGGCTACCTGAGGCTAGGCGCTTGAGACCAGCCTGGGCAACATAGTGAACCCCAACTAAAAAAAAAATTTTCTTTAATTAAAAAAAAATTCTCCGTAAGGAAAATAGTAAATGATAGTTTCCTATGTGATCAGAAGGGAGCAAGACTTTTGACTATACACAATTTTATACTTTTTGCTTATTTAGCTATGTAAAATATACTGTTCAAAATTAAATATTTTTAAAACAAGTCATAGAGTGATATATATAATACGACCTTGATATTTAAAAAAAAAACAAGTAAATACATAGAAAATATAAGAAAATATACCTGAACATTAGAGTGGTTATTATTGGTTAGTGTTGAGATTATGGGTGGTATTCACTTTCCTCTAAAGTCTTTTTGGTTTTTTTCTGAATTTTTAACAAAGAAAATATATTACTTACATACTAAGAAAAAAAAATCACAGAGGCCTTTTTTATTATTATTGATTGTTTTTTTAAATTGGACTATCTACGTTGCCAAGAACTAGATGGTGGCAAAAAGGGGAATCCTTTCACTTCTCCTATTCAGCTGAACAATCTCAGGAACCGAATGTCTCCACATTTCTAAGCAACAGAAAAGAGGCTATCAAATATGCCTTGCCTTATTGAAGGACTAAAAAGGTAGCCCAGATGCATGCAAGAAAAATGAGATCCCTCCTTAATGTGATCATGATGTTACAGCTTTCCTAAGGTCCTGAGTGATTCTTTAAAAATATAACTCACATTCCATAACACATCCTTTTGAAAGCACAGAGGGGATATGATCAGCATGAATCATTGTATCAGTCCCTCCTCCCAACAAGAGCACACCACCAAGAATAGCTCCGTGATGACGCAGCAGACTGAAACCTTTCAAACCTTAATCTTTCAAAGGGAGGAAATGAAAGGGAAAAACAAGTTCTTGACATGGACTTTAATTCTTAGATCTTTACAAGGCAGAACAGCAGCAAGGAAATTGGCATGGATCTTTTGTTTTTGATTCTTCCCACTAACGCCAGCAGGTGCTAAGTGTGTGTGTATACATATGACAAATCTGCCTGATTGCTCTGCTTCTGATTATGAACACTACTGGGGTTCTCAGGATAGGAGAAACATAAAAAAGGAGAGACAGAAGATAAAAAAAAAACAAAAAACAAATGATTCAAAGCTACAAGGATGCAAGGGTAAAAGGATTAATGCAACAATAAGAGATCTTAACACCCAGATACATAAGACACATAAAGAGATTTAGAGTCAACGAGACAACAAATTGATAACGATATCCAGGACTTGAACTCAGAGCCAGAACAAATAAACACAATAGAGGTCTCCATTTTAAACACATAAAATATGCATTAACCACTTTAAACACTCAAAATATTGATCGGCCATTATTGAAACCCATTTTAGGAATGAAGTAATATTCCTTTTTCCCTCTTTTTCTTTTTTTTCCCTTCTTTAAAAAAATAAAATAAATAAAAAAAAAACAAATGAAAAAAATAAAAATACTACTCCTATTTTGCAGGTGACCATAAGCTTTGATATTTTTCATTCTGATGAGCAGATACTTTCACAGATATCACTTTTTCTTGGAGACAGAGTTTTGCTCTTATTACCCAGGCTGGAGTGCAATGGTGCAATCTCAGGCCACTGCAACCTCCACCTCCTGGGCTCAAACGATTCCCCTGCCTCTACCTCCCAAGTAGCTGGGATTACAGGGGCACACTACTACATCCAGCTAATTTTGTATTTTTGGTAGGGACTGGGTTTCACCATGTTGGTCAGGCTGCTCTTGAACTCCTGAGCTCAGGTGATTCACCCACCTCGATCTCCTGAAGTGCTGGGATTACAGGCATGAGCCACTTTGCCTGGCCAGATACTATCACTTTTAATAACTATAACGAGATATGTGAATAGTGTTTTGCATTTATCAAGCATCTTTCATTTGGGAGTCTCACTGACTTGACTGACATTTCTGAGGCACAGATGGTGAAACTGTCATGTAACATGGTTAAGTGATTACTCTAGATGACAGCTTAATATTAGTAACAAGGCCTAAAAAAGAACCCATTTGCTATTAGGACACAAGTATCTGACCCACTGAATAGCAGTACCACTAATCTGGTAGCTATTTCGGTCAGCAGCCTGGGAAACTTGCACTGAGATTCTTTTCTGCGAAACATGTTGGCATGATTCCCAACTTTCTGACTTGGGAGACTGAGTAGGTCAATGCCACAAGCAAGTGTAAAGAACATCAAGAAGAAGGGCGATCTCATGAGAGAAAACGAGTTTAGTTTTGGTCATACTGTGCTCAGCCTTGAAAGTCAGACAGCCGGACAGCAACGTACAGGCGACAGGGAGTCCTCTGGATCTAGGCTCAGCAGATGCCTGAGGTGGGGACCGTCGATGGGTGAGAGAAGGTGCAGGCCGAGTGGGTGAGACTGCTTCAGGAAAGCACACACAGTAAGACGGAAGAATTCCATCAAAAAAATTCCAAGAGGAAGGAATTCCCCGGAAAGAAACCGAGGGTGGTCACAGAGGTAGGACAACGTCTCTAACAGCAGAAAACAATGTCATACCAGTCAAGGTGTCACAACGGCCACAGTGTTGAACACAGGATGATGTTTAAAGGAGGAAGGTTCATTGGATTTGATAATGTGGATTTCATTTTATTTAAATCTCAGTGTGAGATCACCAGTGGTAAGGGCAGAAATCAGATTTTGGTGGGCTGATGTGTTTTGCAAATTCCAGTGTTCTTATTTTTTTCCCAGAGGACTCCAGCTAACTGGAGACTAAAAAATGAAAGAAACATATCTTCCATGCCACAAAAAATGCTAGGCAAATTTGCATGCCATTTCATTTAATTTTTCCATCAACCTTTATTTATATTGTGAACTAGATACTGCTATCCTCATTTTTATAGATAAAAAGGGCAAGGCTCAAAAAAGTTAGTATTACCTCATAATTGACTGACAGCTATGCTTTTTAATGCTTTTCATGTATTATCTCATCTAAGTCTCGCCAGAACCCTGAGGTGGGTGGTAGCATTACCTTCTCATCTTACAAGTGAAGAAACATGGGAGGCTAAGGCAAGCAGATCACCTGAGGTCAGGAGTTTGAGACCAGCCTGGCCTACATGGCAAAACCCTATCTCCACTAAAAATACAAAAATGAGCTGGGTGTGGTGGTGCATGCCTGTAATCCCAGCTACTCGGGAGGCCAAGGCAGGAGAATCACTTGAACCTCGGAGGTGGAGGTTGCAGTGAGCCAAGATTGCGCCACTGCTCTCCAGCTTGGGCGACAGAGTGAGACTTGGTCTCAAAAAAAAAAAAAAAAAAGGAAATAAAGACAAAAGAGTTATAATCTGCCCAGCGCCATACAGTTAATGGTGAAGCTAAGATTAACGTGTGAGCAGCGTGATTCAAAAGTCCACAATTTTAACTACTATGTCACTTTATTTCCTATGGACCTGAGCAATGAGTGTAGATTGTGATCTGGGTTCTAATAGATTCCAAAGACTTTTGTCAATCTATTATACAACGTTGCCTCAATATTCCTAGAATGGTACTCTTTATTGTTTTGGGTTTGCTTTTTTTGAGACAGAATCTCACTGACACCTAGGCTGGAGTACAGAGGCACAATCATAGCTTGCTGCAGCTGCAGCTGCAGCCTCAGCCCCCACCCCCACCCCGCCCCGGCTTCAGCAAGCCTCTCACCTCAGCCTCCTGAGTAGCTTGAGTCCATGGGCATGCACCACCATGGCTGGCTAGTTTTTAAATTTTTTAGAGATAGGGGTCTCACTGTGCTGGCCAGGCTAGTCTTGTACTCCTGGCCTCAAAATTCTAGTAATCTTCCTGCCTCAACTTCCCAAAGCGCTGGAATTACAGGTATGAGTCACCACACCCAGCCAAGTATACATACTTTAATACCATTTAGTTGATTAGCTCTTTTCCAATGTAATTGCTAAGTGAGAATAAATTCTAATAAAAAAGAAAGATGAGCTTGGAGTTCAAGGAACTATACTAGGCCCTGACAGGGGATGTGAGTGTTTGAGAACATGCAGTTAACTCTGTATCTATGAGGTCTGATTTTTTTAAAAAGTAAGAGGATACCAAACCCTAATGACTCAGTTCAAATTTTATCCAAAACCAAAATTTATTTAAAACACTGCAAATGGAGTAACTGCCAAAGAGAAAGCAGAAACCTTTAAGTATTATTAGATTCTACTCATTTCAAAGCTCAAAGCTGATTAGAGTTTTTGAGCATATAAAGAAAAAGAAACTCAACATCAATAAAGTTTACCTTGTAAAAATTTAAGCTACAATCAAACTACCATTCATAAGCATCAACAAGGTATCTATAAAGTAAAACTCAAAGGGCATTCTAGATAGGACAGTATTTTATGAATATTTCTTGGATGTGTCCTAGGATGCTAGGAGGAAAACTCTAATGAGTCCTTGTGTCCTCCTCCTCCTCCTCATCACAGCACATACTGGGATAGCTCTTCCAATCCTTTAATGCTTTACATACATTAACTCATTTAATCCTCATAGGCCTGGAGGTAGACAGATACTACCTCATTTACTGGTAAGAAAACCATGATGAGTTCGTGTCGTTTGTAGGGACATGGATGAATCTGGAGAACATCATCCTCAGCAAACTGACACAAGAACAGAAAATGAAACACCGCATATTCTCACTCATAGGTGGGTGATGAAAAATGAGAACACATGGACACAGAAAGGGGAGTACTAAACACTGGGGTCTATTGGGGGGAAAAGGGGAGGGCCAGTGGGAGGGGGAGGTGGGGAGGAATAGCCTGGGGAGAAATGCCAAATGTGGGTGAAGGGGAGAAGAAAAGCAAAGCACACTGCCATGTGTGTACCTACGCAACTGTCTTGCATGCTCTGCTCATGTACCCCAAAACCTATAATCCAATAAAAAATTAAAAAAAAAATAAATAAAATAAAATAAAATAAAATAAAAAAATAAAAAAAAGAAAAGAAAACCAAAGCACGAAGATGTTAAGCATTTTGCCCAAGGTTAGCAATACATGAAGGAGCTGGAAAGTCAATCCAGGCAGTCTGGCTCTACCCTGAGCCACACTACCTACTAAATGCTCGTGTTGTAGTTAACATGAGTTAACCACTAACTCCTCTTTTCTGTAGTCACTTTTATGCCTGCTAGTTTTCACATATATTTTGAGAATAAAGTCTCACTATCCCTACAAGGAAAGTACATAATTCTTTCTTCCTATTACTAATTTGAAGTAAAGATAGTAATAATAGAAGTCTAAATTTAGGGAACAAGATGAAAATTCTAAATCCAAAAAGAATCAAAGGAAGAACTGCTTATTTTGTTTCAGGAAAGAGACATTAATTCTAATCACACCAATCTTATTGTACTTAAGCAATTAATTATCACTGGAACACACTGTCTTCTAGGTAAAAGGATTTCCCACAGGAAAGTACTTTTTTTTTTTGAGACAGAATCTCACATTGTCGCCCAGGCTATAGTGCAATGCAATGGTGTGATCTCAGCTCACTGCAATCTCTGCCACCTGGGTTCAAGCAATATTCTCCCTCAGCCTCCTGAGTAGCTGGGACTACAGGCATGCACCACCACGCCCAGCTAATTTTTTTTGGATTTTTAGTAGAAATGGGGTTTCACCATGTTGGCCAGAATGGTCTCAATTTCCTGACCTTGTGATCTGCCCACCTTGGCCTTCCAAAGTGCTGACATTACAGGCATGAGCCACTGCACCTAGCCAGGAAAGTACTTTTAATGTAACTGAGCACATGGAGTTTCACCTTCTCATTCTTTTTTTTTTTTTTTTTTTTGAGATACGGTCTCACTCTGTTGCCAGGGCTGGAGCGCAGGGCTGCAGGATATCAGCTCACTGCAGCCGCTGCCTCCAGGGTTCAAGTGATTCTCCTGCCTCAGTCATCTGAATAGCTGGAATTACAGGTGTGTACCACCATGCCCAGCTAATTTTTGTAATGTTAGTAGAGACAGAGTTTCGCCATGTTGCCCAGGCTGGTCTTGAACTGATCTCAAGTGATCTGTCCCCCTTGGCCTCCCAAAGTGCTGGGATTACGGGCGTAAGCCCCCGCACCTGGCCACCTTCTCATTCTGTAGAAACATTTCACGAATGAAAGTCAGAAATACGTGAACATATTTTGGCCTTGGCTGGCTGTTTTTCTTCCTTTATCCTACCTACTTCTGAAAAAAACAGCATGGTTTTAAAATCAAAACTAATATTCAGAAGAAAAAGCTTCCTGGCTATGGTTGGCTAAGATCGTTCCTCCAAGATATCTACATCCTAATTCCCAGAACCCGTGAATCTTACCTTTTATGGCAAAAGGGACCTCGCAGGTGTATTTAAATTCAGGATTTTGAGATGGGGTGATTATACTGGGTTATCCACATGGGCCCAATGTAATTTTAAAAGTCGTTTTAGGAGGGAGACAGGAATGGGCATAAGGGGAGAAAGGGTTGTAAAAGCAGAGAGAGCCAGGCTCATGCCTGTAATCCCAGCACTTGGGAGGCTGGGGCAACTCTGTGGTCCCAGCACTCGGGAGGCTGCAGGCGCAGTGGCTCATGCCTGTAATCCCAGCACTTGGGAGGCTGAGGCAGGAGGATCACTTGAGACCAGGAACTCAACACCAGCCTGGGTAACATAGTAAAGTCCTGCCTCTACAAAAAATACCAAAATTAGCTGGTTGTGGTGGTGGGCGTCTGCAGCCCTGGCTACTTGGGAGGCTGAGGTGGGAGGACTGCTTGAGCCTGGGAGGTCCAGGCTGTGGAGAGCCGTGACTGTGTCACTGCACTTCGGCCTGGGTGACAGAGTGAGACTCTGTCTTAAAAAACAAACAAAAAAGGGGGCAGAAAGAGATTTGAAGGTGCTATGCTGTTGGCTCTGAAGATGCAGGAAGTGGCCAGGAGCCAAAGAATGCAGGTAACCTACTGAAGCTGGAAAACGCAAGGAAATGGATTCTCCCCCAGAGCCTCCAGAGGGAGTGAGGCCTGCAGAGCCTTGGTTTCAGCCCCGTGAAACTCATTCCAGACTTCTGATCGCAAGAACCGCAAGGTGATCAGTCTGTGTTAAGTCATTATTTGTAGTTATTTGTTATAGGAACAACAGGAAACTTACAAGCTGAGCTAATCTCTTGTTGCTGATTTGCTGTCCTACCCAGTGATTTATTCCTTCCTTTAACATCTATGGTACATCAGACACTATGTGAAATGTTCTGTATACAAAAAAAACTGTATGTATTAAGTCACAGCTGCTCCCAGGAGTTCACAGACTAGTGGCCTTCATCTCCTTCCTGCCAATGTGACTGTTTCTTCTCAACAAGCGAGTCAGCCAATAGTGCAAAAAAAGGCGTTCTGCGTACCTGGTCATGGATAAGCCCATGATAGAGGATACTCTGCATGTCCCTGCAAAGCCGCTCCAAGCCACCACACTTGGACCAGACATTGGGGCTGTTGGCTGATACCAAGCCTTCCACCGTAGTCTTCAAATTACCAAGCAACTGCCAGTGCTCCCTCCTGCAAAGGCATCAATTACACCGATGGTTAGTTACCTTTGTTGTACCTGATCTTGATCATATCAAAGAAGGTCTAAGCCGAGGAGCCTCCTGCCCCACATCCTAACATTCTCTTCCCTATTAATTTTTACTTGGGGGAAGACTCAATTCTGAGAGAATTACAGCTGTGAACAATACTAACATAAAGACAAAAAGCAAAAACCAAAAACCCTCACATTCAAATGGTACATAATGCTTCGTAAAGTGATTTTCATCTACTGTCCCACTCAGTCCTCACATAAGTAGCTTATAACCCTAAGTTTATAGGGGTATAACCTGTTCAGATACATTTTTATTTTTTGAGACAGGGTCTTACTGTGTCTCCCAGGCTGAAGTGCAGTGGCATGATCACAGCTCACTGCAGCCTCAATCTCCCAGGTTCAGGTGATCCTCCCACCTCAGTCTCCTAAGTAGCTGGGAACTACAGGTGTATACCGCCACACCCAGCTAATTTTTAAATTTTTTGTAGGGATGGAGTCTCACTATGTTGCCCAGGCTGGTCTCCAACTCCTTTCCTCAAGTGATTCTCCCACTTCAGCCTCCCAAACAGCTGGGATTACAGATGTGTACCACTACACTTGTCCTAAGATCCATTTCTCTTCCTTTTTTTTTCTTTTTTTGAGATGGAGTCTTGCTCTGTCACCAGGCTAAAGTGCAGTGGCCCGATCTTGGCTCACTGCACCCTCCGCCTCCCGGGTTCAAGGGATTCTCCTGCCTGTCTCCCGAGTAGCTGGGACTACAGGCATGCACCACCACATCCAGCTAATTTTTGTATTTTTAGTAGAGACGGGGTTTCACCATGTTGACCAGGATCGTCTCCATCTCTTGACCTGGTGATCTGCCCGCCTCGGCCTCCCAAAGTGCTGGGATTACAGGCATGAGCCACCATGCTGGGCTGTAAGATCTATTTCTTAACAATGACAGTATCTGCACAAGATACAAAAAGATGAAGGCATCCGCTCAGAACCAGACATCTTTTGCCTAATAAAAAAGGCCAAAAGCGATTTCTGATTTACTATATTTCCAAGCACTAACTACAACATAGTGAAGAACAGAAACTCTAGGACAAAGGTGGTCACTAAAATGTCATTTATGGTTATACTGTAAGAGATGGCCATTGCAGAGGCCAACGGACTGCCAACTTTTGCTCAGTGACTCTGTATATCCTATGCGTTTTTCTTCCTCAGAGCTAACTAGCTGAGGAAGAAAGATTTCTTAGTGACACAGTTTTCACATGCCAATATGTTACAATCTGGTCTCACAGGCCTGAGAATCAGTCTGACTCATGAAGCGACTCTGCATACCTGTGTTCTGATTCATTCTGTACAGATCTACAAGGTTAACTATTAAAGAACATCATGAGGCCAGGCGCAGTGGCTCAGGCCTATAATCCCAGCACTTTGGGAGGCCAAGGCAGATGGACCCCCTGAGGTCAGGAGTTCAAGACCAGCCTGGCCATCATGGCAAAATCCCATCTCTACCAAAAAATACAAAACGTAGCTGGGTGTGGTGACACACCCCTGTAATCCCAGCTACTCAGAGGACTGAGAAAGGAGAATCAATTGAACTCAGGAGGCAGAGGTTGCAGTGAGCCGAGATCATGCCACTGCTCTCCAGCCTGAGCAATGAGAGTGAGACTCTGTCTCAAAGCAAAACAAGAACATCATGATAAATCCCAAAAGCAAACATTAAGTACTCTCTCATCCTAGGGCTTTGATTCCAAAATTAGAAACGGCGTTGACATCTTAGAAACTCTGAGCATGCTGGGTGCAGTGGTTCATGCCTATAATCCCAGCACTCTGGGAGGCTGAGGTGGGTGGATCACAAGGTCGGGAGTTTGAGACCAGCTTGAGAAATATGGAGAAACTCCATCACTACTAAAAACACAAAAAAACTAGCTGGGTGTGGTGGCACATGCCTGTAATCCCAGCTACTCGTGAGGCTGAGGCAGGAGAATCACTTGAATGCAGGAGGCAGAGGTTGCAGTGAGCCAAGATCACGCCACTGCACTCCAGCCTAGGCAACAGAGTGAGACTCCGTCTCAACAATGAAAAAAAAAAAAAAAAAAATTTTGAGTACTAAGGTCTAACTATAATTTCCTCTGGATAAAGCCGAAGACTTTCTTCCTCACAATAAATGTCCCTGAGGAGCCAAAGCTACAAAAGAATGTGGCTTTTATTCTAAGATACACCAAACAATCCATATTTGGTAATCTGCTCATATAAAAGAAAACTTTTGAAAAAATTTGATTTATGTAGCTACTCTAGTGTCTTCACCTTATAAAAAAATTTTGATTGATACATAATTGTACATATTTACGGTGTACAATGGGTTATTTTGGTACATGAATACATTGAGCATTGATCACAACAAAGTACTTAGCATATCCATCACCTTAAATATTTACCATTTCCTTGTGATGAGAACATTAGAAACCTCTCTTCCAGCTATTCTGAAATACCCCACACACTGCTGTTAACGCTTGTCATCTGATGCAACAGAACACCAGACCTTATTCCTCATATCTAACTAACTGTGCACCTGCTGACCAATCTCTCTCCATCCCCTTCTTCCTCCTACCCTCCCCATCCTCTGGCAACCACTGTTCAACTCTGTACTTCCATGAGAACAACTTTTTGGATTACATGAGTAATAGCATGTGATGGTGTGATAGCTGTCTTTCTGTGCCTGGCTTATTGCACTTAATGTAACACCTTCCAGGTTTATCCATGTTGCCAACATTCAAAGAAGTTCATTCATTTTTAATGCTGAATTATCTTCCATAGTGTATATATACCCCATTATCTTTAGCCATTATTAACTTTAGCCATTAACCTGTTGACGGACTTTTTTTTTTGAAGACAGAGTCTCACTCTGTCACCCAGGCTGGAGTGCAGTGGAATGACCTTGGCTCACTGCAACCTCTGCCTCCCATGTTCAAGGGATTCTCCTGCCTTAGCCTCCAGTGTAGCTGGGATTACAACCGTGCCTGGCTAATTTTTGTATTTTTAGTAAGACAGGGTTTTACCATGATGGCCAGGCTGGTCTCAAACTCCTGGCCTCAAGCAATCTGCATACCTCAGCCTCCCAGAGTGCTAGGATTTCAGGCATGGGCCATTGTGCCCAGCTGCTGATGGACATTTAAGCTGATTCCATATCTTGGCTATCACGAATAGCACTGCAATAAACAGGGGAGTGCAGATTGCTCTTTGATACACTGAATTTCATTTCCTTCGGATATACATTCAGTATTGGGATTGCTGGATCACATAGTAGTTCTGTTTTCAACTTTTTGAAGAACCTCCAAACTGTTTTCCATAATGACTGTATAAATTTACATTCCCACCAGCAGTGTGTAAAAGTTCCCTTTTCTCCACATCCTCACCAACACTTGCTGTCTTCTGATATTTTTTTTAATGTGTAGCTATCAGATTTGGTTTGCTAGTATTTTGCGAAGAATCTCTGCATTTATATTCATCAGGGACACTAGCCTGTAGTTTTTTCTTGTGTCCCTCTCTAGCTTTGGTATCAGGATAATGTTGGCCTTGTAGAATGAGTTTGGAAGAATTCTCTCTCCTTCAATTTTCTGGAATAATTTGGGAAGAACTGATATTAGTTCTTTAAATGTGTGGTAGAATTCAGCAATGAAGACATCTGGTCCCGGGCTTTTCTTTGATGGAAGACTTACTACTGATTCAATCTCATTACTCATTATTGGTCGGTTCAGGTTTTCTATTTCTTCATGATTCAGTATTGGTGGGCGGCATGTGTCCAGAAGCTTATTCACTTCTTCCAGGTTTTCCAATTTGTTGGCACAGTTATTTGTAATAGCTCCTAGTGATTCTTTGTTATTTCTGTACTGTCAGTTGCAACATCTTTTTGTCTCCGATTTTATTGAGTCCTTTTTCCCCCTTGGTCTAGCTAAAGGTTCGTTAATTTTATCTTTTGAAAAGAAAAAAAAAACACAACTCTTGTTAGTCTTTTATTTTTATTTTTTCCTGACTCTATTTCATTTATTTTGCTCTGATCTTTATTATTCCTTTCCTTCCACTAGTTCTGGGTTTTGTTTGTCCTGGTTTTCTAGTTTCAGCTCTTCCTACTTTTCTGATATAGATGTTCATTGCCGTGCACTCCCCTCTCAGTGCTGCTTCTCCGATGTAGATGTTCATTGCCGTGCACTCCCCTCTCAGTGCTGCTTTTCCGATGTAGATGTTCATTGCCGTGCACTCCCCTCTTAGTGCTGCTTTTCCGATGTAGATGTTCATTGCCGTGCACTCTCCTCTTAGTGCTGCTTTTGCAGTATCCCCATTTTGGTATGTTGTTTCCACTGTCATTTGTCTCAACAAATTTTCTAATTCCTTCTTAATTCTTCATTGACCAACTGGTTGTTCATGAGCATGTTGTTAAATTTCCGCATATTTGTATAGTCTCCTAAGTTGTCCTTGTTATTGATTTCTAGTTGTATTGCATGGTAGTCAGAAAAGATACTTGAATGGCCAGGCGCGGTGGCTCATGCCTATAATCCCAGAACTCTGGGAGGCTGAGGCAGGCAGGTCACTTCCAGTCAGGAGTTCAAGACCAGCCTGGCCAACGTGGGGAAACCCCATCCCAACTAACAATACAAAAAAATCAGCAGGACATGGTGGTGTGTGCCTGTAATCCCAGCTACATGGGAGGCTGAGGTAGGAGAATTGCTTGAACCTGGGAGGGAAGGTGGAGCTGAGATTGTGCCACGGCACTCCAGGCTAGGCAACAGAGTGAGACTCCATCTCAAAAAAAAAAAATACTTGATATTATTTCAAATTTTAAAAGTTTGTTGAAACCTGTTTTGTGACCTACCATATGACGCCATATATCCTGTTCCACATGCTGTTGAGAAGAATGTGTATCCTGTAGCTACTGAGTCGAATGCTCTGTAGATGTCTGTTAGGTCTGCTTAGTCTATGATATAGTTTAAACTTTGCTGTTTCTTTGTTGATTTTCTGTCTGCATGATCTGTCCATTGCTGAAAGTGGGGTATCAGAGTTCCCTGTTACTATATCAGAGTTTCTCTCTCCATCTAGGTCTATTAATATTCACTTTACAGATTAAGGTGCTCCCATGTTGGATGCATGTATATATTAATGTACAAATATACACACAATTGTTATATCCTTTACTGAACTGAACCTTTTATCATTATATAATGGCATTGCCTCTTTTTACACCTTTGGATTTGAAGTCTATTTTCTCTGATATAAGTATAGCTACTCCTGCTCTCTTTTGATTTCCATATGCATAAACTATCTTTTTGCATCCCTTCCCTTTGAGTCTATATATGTCCTCACATGTGAAGTGAGATGATTAGAAGCAGCATATGGTTAAGCCTCATTTGTATGGTTTTTAAAAATTCATTCAGTCACTCTAAGTCTTTTATTTGGAGAATTTAACCCATTTATATTTAAGGTAATTAGAGATCAGTAAGGTCTTACTACTGCCATTCTGTTACTTGTTTTCTAGTCTTTTTGTAGTTCCTTTCTTTCCTTTACTGTCTTCTTTTGTGGCAATTGATCTTCTCTAGTAGTGTGTTTTGATTCCTTGCTTTTCAATTTTGGCGTGTCATAGGTTTCTGTGTTGTAGTCAGAATGAAGTTTACAAACACATTTTGTCGTTATAAAAAGTTATTTTATTTATTTATTTTTAATTTTTTTTTCTTGTGACATAGTTTCACTCTCACCCAGGCTGGAGTGTAGTGGCACAATCTCAGCTCACTGCAACCTCTACCTCCCAGGTTCATGCAATTCTCATGCCTCAGCCTCCCAAGTAGTTGGAATTAGAATTACAGGCCCTCACCACCACGGCAAGCTAATTTTTGTATTTTTAGTAGAGACAGGGTTTCACCGTGTTCAAGACCAGGCCAGTCTCGAACTCTTAACCTCAAGTGATCCAACCACCTCAGCCCCACAAAGTGTTGAGATTACAGGCGTTAGCCACCATGCCAGGCCCATAAAAAGTTATTTTAAACTGACAGCAACTTAAGTTTGATCATAAAGACAGGAAAATAAACAAACAAAATCTATACTTTAACTCCATTCCTCCCCACATTTGGGATTGTTGAAGTCCCATTTTACGTATTTTTGTATTTTCTCTTTAGTGTCTTCATCTTTTTCAGATCGTTTACCCTAATGATATAATTATCAGAGAGTTGAAATACTAAACTCAATTGAAGCTTATACACAGTGGTTGGATTAACCCAATATGCCTGAATCTTAGATGCAAGTAAACAGATCACAATGGAGAAATAAAATATCCTTTCCCTATCCTTCAACCATGCTTTCAGCAGATAAGGTCAGTTTTTCCTATTACCTGTTTGGTAATAATTATTTGAATGGTATCACCCTGCATTCCCGTGTAATCTTTATATGAGCACAATCAAGATCTTTGAAGTGTATTGATTCAAAACAGCTCTTAGTAGAGCTACTTCTGCAAGTATATAGAACATTCTCTTTTAATCACCAAAGACTAAATGCACATCTTTCTGTCTCTCCCTATGCCAAGATGGAACTAGGCCTAAGGTGCAGGGGAGAACATAACCCATCTCTACATCAGTCATTTTCATCAACTCACAATAAAGCCAATCTCAGAATAAAATCCCAACTATTTTCTTCTGCGAGGATCTTGACCACATTTCTCCTTTAAAGAGGAATAGAAATTGCTTAAGTGACTCAAAGAAGTATGTCTGGGGAAAACCAAAAAACAGTTTTCCTAAATGTCAACTCAGTCTTAAGCTTACCATACTATAACAAGTAACACTCAAGAGTTAAGTAAAAAGCTGCGAAACTCTGTGAACTAATACATAACTAAAACATAATCACTAAAAATACATATGTATCTTATATACGATATATATAAAATATATGATAAGGAGTAAATAAGTGAAAGTACTACGTAATTGTAAAGTGAGATTCAAGGTAAGAAATAGATATTGGCCTATCTGCAATCCCCAAAGACTGTTTTTAGTGGTAAAAGGAAACAGCTTCAGCTTACTGGCATATCCCTTCCACAATGAGCTGTTTATCTGGAACAGGTCCATGATATCATTACCTGAGATCATAACTGAAATCAGGTTGTCCCAAGTCAGTTAATGATTTGATCCCTGAAGTGGAGGAGGAAAGGTGTGATATCCATATGATGAAATATCATGAAAGAATTAAAACTTTTGATCGAAAAGTTTCCAAAGCTACTTAGAGCATACTAAACAGCAGAATGTAAAATTAAATTTATAATCTCAACATAAAAATATAAAAAGAAATAATATGTTAACAGTGGTGACCTTTAGTAGTATGGGGGGAATTGTAGAGAAGAGGGTAATTGTTTAGGCCTTTTCTGAGACTAGCAATTAATAAAGGATCGGTAGACTGGATGCAGTGGCTCGCACCTATAATCCCAGCACTTTGGGAGGCTAAGGCAGGTGGATTGCTTGAGCTCAGGAGTTCAAGACCAGCCTGGACAACATGGCAAAATCATGTCTCTACAAAAAACTAAAACATCCCTCCCCACAAAAAACTGAACAAACAAAAAGCTAGGAAACACCATACAGGATTTTTTAAATGCTCAAGTATCAAGGGCTTCTCTACTGAAAGACTGTGGTCAGGCAAGTCCCTGGGACTTTTAACACCAGAAATTACTTCCTGGAAAGAAGTAATAGGTTCTTCCCTCAGGTAGAAAAAAACATAATTAAGTGAAATAATTATTGGTAACACTAACGTAGCAAGAGACTATCATATATATATATATGTTTTTTGAGACAGAGTCTTGCTCTGTCACCAGGCTGGAATGCAGTGGCGCGATCTTGGCTCACTGCAACCTCCGCCTCCTGGGTTCAAGCAATTCTTCCACTTCAGCCTTCTGAGTAGCTGGGACCACAGGCGTGCACCACCACACCCGGCTAATTTTTTTGTATTTTTAGTAGAGACAGGGTTTCACCACGTTGGCCAGGATGGTCTCGATCTCCTGACCTCGTGATCCGCCCGCCTCAGCCTCCCAAAGTGCTGGGATTACAGGCATGAGCCACCATGCCTGGCCACATTTATATTTAATTTTTCTTCTTATCTGGCTACATATTTTCTATTTCTAATTATCTAGTATTTAACTTGTAGGCTATGTAGTTGAATATGCTTCTTTTTACATAAATAATATGCTTTAAATAAACAACATGCTTATAGGAAAAACATACTTGACTCTCTTATATAGTCTCTTGGCTCTGCGACACCTAGGAGAATGCAACCATTGGCCAGTTCATCCATTTCATGGCTGACAGGAGAACCTTCTTTTTTTTTTTTTGAAATAGAGTTTCGCTCCGTTGCCCAGGCTGGAGTGCAGTGGTGAGATCTCTGCTCACTGCAACCTCCGCCTGCTGGGTTCAAGCCATTCTCCTGCCTCAGCCTCCTGAGTAGCTGGGATTACAGGTGCAAGCCACCACGCCCAGCTAGAATCTTCTTTTTATTTTTGTAGAGATGGGAGTCTTACTATGTTGCTGAGACTGGTCTCAAATTCTTGGGCTCAAACAATCATCTGCCTCGGACTCCTAAAGTGCTAAGATTACAGGCATGAGCCCTGCACCCAGCCGGAGAAGAATCTTAATGTCTAGGAGGGAATAAGCAGTACCTGTAGGTGTGCTTTGTAGCTTGATTCCTATTCAACAAATGCTTCCCCATCACACTAGTAATATCAAATGTATTGAATTTCAACTATCAACAGATTTAACATAAGGAAGAAATATCCCCTATGTCAGAAACCTAACCACCAACAAATTCCTTAGCATGGAGGTGAAAAATTCTCCATCACTGGCCCCAATCTAAATACCAACTTTGCTGCTCAGCACTCCTCAAGTCAGAGGCAGGCACTGTTACAAACATACCCACCTCACTCCTACTTCCATGACTTAATTCATGCATCTGTTCAACTGGAAAGCCTCTTCTCTTCTCATCCCAGTCAGGGATTCAGGTTCAGCTCTAACGCAACTGTATCTCAAAAGGTTCCAAATAATCTGACCCACTATAACTCCTTTCTTAGAACCCCAAAAGCATACGTTGTCGATATACCATTCCTTCTGAAAATACTTTAAAACTGTTATTTAATGTTATATAGATTGTTTCCTGAAAGAAAGGGACTATGTATCTTCTATTTCTTTTGTATTTCATTTCATTTTATTTTTGAGATGGAGTTTCACTCCTGTTGCCCAGGCTGGAGTGCAGTGGCACAATCTCGGCTCACCGCAATCTCTGCCTCCTGGGTTCAAATGATTCTCCTGCCTCAGCCTCCTGAGTAGCTGGGAATCCAGGCGCCCGCCACCACACCTGGCTAATTTTTGTATTTTTTAGTAGAGATGGGGTTTCACCATGTTGGCCAGGTTGGTCTCTAACGCTTGACTTCAAGTGATCTGCCTGCCTCGGCCTCCCAAAGTGCTGGGATTACAGGCATGAGCCACTGCAGTGGGCCTAGATGCACATTCTTGACCAAGCCATTTAAGCTCTTGAAGCTTCAATTCCCTCACTGTAAAATGGAGACAACAGCTGCTTCGCAGAGTACAGTATAACTGACAGTCTATGGAAAGCACTATCATCGAGCAGAGAAGAATATTCTCTCTCTGTCATTTTCCCCCTGTGAATTCCATTGCATAAATCTAATAAATGCAACAAAATCAGGAAGGGTACCTAAAATAAAGCCTTCTTACCCATTCTGCTTCAAAAAAATTCTGCCAAAAATTCTATAGGACTGGACAGTCTGCAACATAATTAAGTTTGGTTGCAGTGTCCCACGTCCAAAGAATACATCCACTACATTTAAACCAAGGTGAAATCTGTGGGCAAGCACAGAGTGCAAGGCCCTGTTTATGCTGTCAGTAGGTAAGAAAGAAAGTAGGTAAGAAGGTAAGTAAGTACCTTCTTACCGAAGTAAGAAAGCTAGGAAGGACTTCCTCAAATAGTGGATGTCACTTGTATACAGTCAAGACTTTTAAATCTGCTTGATGCAATGAAGAAACTTACAACGTTTTACTGCAAAACAACGAGGCTGATTTCATGAGACATATAAGAAAGACAATCTTACTACTTCACAGGCTCATCTTATACCATCTAGGCAGCAGAATGCTTTACAAACAAGGGAAAGCAGGCACACGACACCACTTCAATAGCAATGGCACAGGAGGAAACACAAGTGTCTCAGTCTCTTCCATTTCTGGTATAAGATTTAAAGGTAAAAGGTATGCTGGGCACACTGGTACATGCCTGTAATCCTAGTCACTCAGGAGGCTGAAGCAGGATTGCTTGACTTCAAAAGTTCAAGTCTAGCCTGGGCAACAATACAAGAACCCTTTAAAAAACAGAAATAGCTGTGGGGAGAGGAATACTGAGAAACGCTTCAGGTTTAGAGTCCTTGCAGTAGCTGAAACACCCTTCTCCTCCTGGGTTCAGACAACAGCAGTTTCCCCAGAAGCTTCGAGGGTATGTTTCTGTAATTTTTGTACTACAAATTCATCTGGCAATGTGGACTGCTTTAAAATCATGTGATCATTCTGCTTTGCTACCAATTCTATATAAACTGTTAACCCTGAGCATGATCAAAGAAGGATGGGAAAGAAATAAA
Organism: Callithrix jacchus; assembly: GCF_049354715.1. NCBI lineage: Eukaryota > Metazoa > Chordata > Mammalia > Primates > Cebidae > Callithrix > Callithrix jacchus. The sequence continues at coordinate 81,270,735 of NC_133518.1, forward strand.
ATAGGAAATTTAAAAATGTGAAAATGAATAGGAGAAATTGGAAGAAAGTGGCACTTTCAATGACAACAGTTCCACTAGCATCTGCCCAACTGTAAGAGGCATGACCACACTGTTAATGTTTTCATTCCTCAAACACTCACTGAACACCACCTACATGTCAGGCACTGTGCTAGGCAATGGTGGTTAAAGAGGAAGAGTCCCATCTGCCAGGAAATTCAGAACGTAATGGGGGAAATGGGCACTGATATAACCATGCCATGAAGTGAGATGTGCTCTAATAGAGAGGGATGCCTTCTGAAGCCGCGTCATGTCAGGGATGACTGAGAGATCTTCAAAGAGGGGGCTACTGCAGCCAGTGTAGAAAAGCAAGAATGAGAAGGGCGAGAAAGACGTGAGAGTGGGCGAACGTGCCATGTCCTGTAACTGAGAACTTCATAAGTACTAACATACCAGAGTGAGGAGTTTTGACACAGGAAATATTCTATTTTCAATGGGAAAACCACTGAACATGACTTTTGTTTTGAGACAGTGTCTCGCTCTGTCGCCCAGTTTGGAGTGCAGTGGTACCATCTCAGCTCACCACAACCTCCGCCTCCCAGGTTCAAGAAATTCTCCTGTCTCAGCCTAAGTGGGATTACAGAGGTGCACAATTGCGCCTGGCTAATTTTTTGTATTTTTACTAGAGATGGGGTTTTGCCATGTTGAACACGCTGGTCTGGAACTCCTGACCTCAGGTGACCCATCCATCTTGGGCTCCCAAAGTGCTAAGATTACAGGCGTAAACCACCAAGCCCAGACAACCACTGAACATATCTGAGTAAAATATTATAGTAACTTTGTTTCTGAAAAAGTAATCTAGAAGCAGGGTGAGGCTATCTGGAATTGAGAGACTAAATTCAGGGTGGAAGATTAGTTAAGAAGTTACGAAGTAATCCTCAAGGAGAAATGATATGAATCTAGACTGAATACGCTGTTTATATCTGCTGAGAATTTGTCCCTTTATTTTGGTAAGAGAATCCCGATTTTTCACTGAGGAACCACCTCTCTGCTCTGGTCCATGAGGTTCCAAGATCTCACCCTACTCTAGGACCCAGGGTTGGGCACGTAACTTGGTCCTGACTAGGCATAACAGCCCACACCCTGATCACAAGAACAGGAACAAAAAGCGTCAGCCCTGGGATTCTTGCTTCTGCTGGAGCTACGGGACTACATGTTTTCTGCCGCTGGTGTTGCTAAGCTTAGAGTTGCTAAGGTAATCCTGTAGAAAAGTCTACCTGAGAATGAAAACAGCACATCAGGAAACAGAGCCTTGAACACTGTATTTGGGCACGTCTGAAGCAATAGTACACCCTAGATTCTTTAGTCATATAAACCACTATATTTGGAAATGGAGAGAAAAAGAAGGCTTCTAAAGAAAAATCAGGAATTGAATTTTAGACCCCGGTGACTGCTTAGATATGGGAAAGGGGAAGAGGGAAATACCAAATTTCACTCTGACCCTCTGGATTGGCTGAGTGAGTGGAAAATGCTATCGACAGAGGTCAGAAGAGGCGAAGGTTTTGGTCAGAGGAGTAAGCTCAGTTTGGAGATACTAAGATGCATCTTACTGCTTGAACTGTGACTGCACCAGGAAAACTGGGCAGTGCAGGTACCTGGGTTCCAAGGTCAGCAGTAGACTGCATGGCCCGGGCTGTCTAAGTACACAGGGCAATGCTGCAAAGACCATTCCTTTAGTACTTGACCAGTCTAGTAGTTTAGTAGTTTTACTAGACAACATCAAATCAACTGCCATTTAGGAAACTGAGGGAAGGTTAAGTATCATCCCTAAGCTCCACAGCATTTTGCTGGAATGATAGCTAGATGGAAAGCAATAGGGAAATCTATCACATAATTACACCACCAGGGTGACGTGGGAAGCTAAGCCAACACTCTAGGTTCCAATGCGTTGGGAGCTACTGAAAGAGGAAGAACAAGTTACACCCTTGCAAATAGTAACCTGTGGGGCAGACAGCTGCCTTATTTCAAAAAAACTGGCAAGGGGACGGCGTTGACATTTTCTGCACTTACTACATAGTCGAGATCTCAGGAGCTTTATTTTTATTTGTTTATTTATTTATTTTAATGGATTGGAGGTTTCAGTGGGATGGGAGAATCACAAGGAATCAGGTGTTCAGAGGAATGTATTGAGTAGAGGTGAGGAACTAGGATGTTGAAAAGTAAAAATAGGAGAGAAGGAGAGGAAGAAAGAGGAAGAAAAAGAGGGAGAGAGAACAGGAATATTGCTTCATTCTAAAAATGGGTATTAATAATGGCTGATCAATATTTTGTGTATTTAAAATGGAGAACTCTATAAATATTTATTGAGTTTACTTGTTTTGGATCTGAGTGGAAGTCCTGGATATCCTTATTAATTTTCTGTCTCGTTGAGTCTAAATCTCGCTATGGGTCTCATGTATCTGGGTATTAAGATCTCTTCTTGTTGCATTGATCCTTTTACCACTGTATCTTTGTTGCTTTGAAATCTGTTTTATCAAATGTGAGAACTGCAACTCCTGCTTTTTGTTTATTTATTTATTTTTGCTCTCCATTTGGTTGGAGCTTTATGCATATCATTTTATTCAATCTTCACAAGTTCTCAGGCAGGAAAGCATCACTATTCCTACTCAGGCAGGTTAAGTAAAGTAACTTGATCAAGTTAAGCCAAACTAATCCTTTGACTAGGATTCAAATGCAGGTCTATCTGACTTTAAAGCTTATTCTCATTTCATTATACCAACTACTTACAGAAAATATACTGAAAAGTTTCATCCTTCATTTTTAAAATGATGCTACTGGCCGGGCACAGAGGCTCATGCTTGTAATTCCAGTGCTCTGGGAGGACAAGGCGGGAAGATCCCTTGAGGCCAGGAGTTCGAGACCAGCCTAGGCAACATGGCGAGACCCCATCTCTACAAAAAATTTGAAAAATTTAAAAATTAGCTGGGTGTGGCGGCACACACCTGCAGTCCTAGCTGCTGAGGAGGCTGAGGTGGGAAGAGCATTTGAGCCCAGGAGTTTGAGGCTTCAGTGAGCTATGAATGCGCCATTGCACCCCAACCTGAGTGACAGAGTGAGACCCTGTCTTTAAAATAAATTAATTAATTAAACGATGCTATCTCATCAGGAAGACTGTTTCTGAACTGGGTGTTTCATTGGCCAGAGAAAGGTTATGCATGCAGTAACCCAGTCACAAAGCCTCAATTAATAGGCACAAGGAATGTATTTACCCGTTGTGTATCTGGAGCTAAGGAGGCCATCAGTACCATGAAGCCTTATTAAAAAACACATTCTGAATTAACCAGCCTCCAACAGAGTAGGCCTCTGACAACATGAACGACTTTGTGAGGATAACTCCACTACTAAAATTAAGTTTTGATTAAAGTTTTTTGGTCGAGAGGCAAGCATAAAAAGAATAAAAGATGGGAAAAGATTCTGCAAAGGAGCTATCCTACTGGCCTGAAAGACAGGCACAGAATGCTACGATATTTATTCACTATCTTATATATTTCTTTGTCTCTATTAGCATACTGAAAAGCAGCATAGTGTAAGTATTAAAAGTACAGACTCAGCCCGGGCGCACGGGCTCACACCTGTAATCCCAGCACTTTGGGAGGCCAAGGAGGGTAGATCACCTGAGGTCAGAAGTTCAAGACCATGGCCAACATGGCAAAACTAAAATACAAAAATGCCGGGCGCGGTGGCTCACGCCTGTAATCCCAGCACTTTGAGAGGCCGAGGAGGGTGAATCACGAGGTCAAGAGATCGAGACCATCCTGGTCAACATGGTGAAACCCCGTCTCTACTAAAAATACAAAAAAAATTAGCTGGGCATGGTGGTGCGTGCCTGTAACCCCAGCTACTTGGGAGGCTGAGGCAGGAGAATCGCCTGAACCCAGGAGGTGGAGGTGGCAGTGAGCCGAGATCGCGCCATTGCACTCCAGCCTGGGTGACAAGAGTGAAACTCCGTCTCAAAAAAAAAAAAAAAAAAATACAAAAAATTAGCTGGGAATTGTGGTGGGCATCTGTAATCCCAGCTACTTGGGAAGGATTACTTGAGGCAGGATTACTTGAACCTGGGAAGCGGAGGTTGTAGTCAGCTGACATCGTGCCATTGCACTCCAGCTTGGGCGAAAGAATAAGACTGTCAAAAAAAAAAAAAAATGAAGTACAGACTCTTGGGCTGTCATGGTGGCTCATGCCTGTAACCTCAGCACTTTGAGAGGCCAAGGCAGGAGAATCACTTGAGCCCGGGAGTTTGAGACCAGCCTAGGCAACATAGTGAGACCCTGTCCCTAAGGAAAGAAAAAAGTGCAGACTCTGGTGCCACACTGCCTGGCTTTGAGTCCAGTTCTGTCAGGGATTCGCTGTACAACCTTGGCAAGTTACTTATCCTGTCCATCCTCAGCTTTCTCATCTGTGAAGGAGACAATAGTAGTACCTACCACATACAACAGTTATAAGGATTAAACAAGTTAATGCAGTATTCATATCTTAATACCCTAAAACAATACCTGGCATATGGTAAATAGTGTGTTACATACATTAAAAAAATAACTAGCCCTCAAATGAGGTAGTAGAGGAAAATCGAAATAATCCTAAAATGTGTTTAGAATTTATATGGGACCTCTTACATAAAGCATTTCACAGACATCTGGAGGAAGAATAGACACATATGCAAAGCAGAAAGTGAAACATGGAAAACGGAAGTCAGATGTTCAGTCTCACTTGGTACAAATCATTCACAGATCTCAGGCAGAGCCCCAAAGTAGTTATATTTTAAATCCCCAATTTCCAGAAGATGTGAACTTTCTGACAATGAGAACTCAGTTTGCATTGTGAGGAAGAAGTGAGAGGTTTGAAGATGAAAAGGATATGACACACAGGTCCTGCCACTCTCTGACAGGGATCCAGCCATGACTAAGTGCAGTTTCTGGTGGCATTAGCAAGCCCCCACCCCCACCCCACTGCCATTACACTCACTCACTTTCTCCCACAGGCTCTCCTCGCCTTCCTCCCCACACTCATCTCGCCGAAGCTTCTTCCTAGGCCACTCGTAACGCTTAACCTCTGCTCCCAGAAATTCTTACGACCTCACCCTCTTCACATTGGCCCCACTTGCTGTCACGGCAAGTTTCAGTGAGGGTGGTGCCCTGTCCCTATCTATAGACTCTGCCCTGCAAAACCTCACTGCAGCCCCTCTGGCCTCTTCGGCCAGACAGACTCTCAGCAGCCACCTCCTCTCCAGCAGTCTTGGATCTGAGCTTCACCCTCCTCTGCTCCCTCTGCCCTCGGAAAATCCCACCCACCGTCCTCACCCCTAAGCCTGTTCCCTCGTCCCATCCACGCCCCGCCCGCCCCTCCTCTGCGAAATGCTTCCCAAACAAGTCCTCCGCAGCCGTCGTCAACTCGTCGCGCCCGGCCCTTCTCTCCGTGTCCCCACGCCCTCCCAAGCCTCCTGCGGCTCCAGCGCCTGCAGCCACCGCAGCTCCGCGGCCGCTCCCAGCCCACCTGCTCTCCTCGGGCAGGCTCTCCTCGCCGCCGCCGAGCTCCATGCCCGCGCTCTCCGGCCGCATCCGGGGCGGCAAGGCCGCCTCTTCGCCTGAGAAGACGTCCCTGCCGCTTCGCTCTTCCGGGCTCCCGGGGGCCCCTGGGGCCGTAGGAAGCACCTGCGGCCGGTGGGTTCCGGGTGATGCGCTATACTCGGGTGGCGGCAGCGGCAGCTACTGCCGCCTCGTCGGCTGCTTCAATCCCGGCCACCCCCACTTCCGGCTCCGGGGACTACAGCTCCCGGCAAGCCCTTCGAGACCAGGTCGCTCCCGCAGGCCGCGCCCTCCAATCCCAGGCCGCGCTCGCAGGGCGCTCCCTCCAATCACAGGCCGGTCTTGCAGGCCACGCCCTCCAATCCCAGCCCGGGCTCTCAGGCCGCGCCCTCCAATCCTAGGCCGCGCTCGCAGGCCGCGCCCTCCAATCCCATGCCTTTCCTGCAGGCCACGCCCTCCAACCCCAGGCCGCTCCCGCAGGCCGCGCCGCCCAATCCCAGGCCGCGCTCGCAGGCCGCGCCCTCCAATCACAGGCCGCTCCCTCAGGCCACGCCCTCCAATCCCAAACCTGGCTCGCAGGCCGCGTCCTCCAATCCTAGGCCGCGCGCGCGGTCTCCTGCGCTGCTTGCGGCGGAATGTATAGGTTTGCACACGGAGGGGGACGGTGGTCTCAGGAATCCGTACCGGGGCGGACCCTTATTCACCCCGGTCACATTACACCCTGGGGACAGAACTCAGTACGAGGTGTAGACTAGGAAATAACACTGATCTAATCCCAGTACGATTACCCCCCACTCAGCCCGCCCCGGGTTAATGTCTGCTGGTGGAGCATTGAAATGAAGAGCTCACAAACTCAAGAGCACAGGCTGCTGAGGGATCATAAAAGAGCAGGAGAGAAAGGCTTCTGGGGGTTCTCGGAAGATGGATGTCAACGCAGAGTTTTGAAGGCTGAGTACGGGTTAGCCAGGAGAAAGAAGAGAAGGTGGAGAGGGCAGCACGGCAGAAATAAGGAAGTTGGTTTGGGAACTGCAGGTGCTATGGGTAGGGAGTGAGGACCAGCATGGTGTGGGCAAACTGGATCATGAAATGCCATTTTAAAGAGTTTCGATTTTATCCAGAAAATAACCAGCAAATCAAGCATATGCAAATCAAGAAGTGATCTGATCGAATCTGATGAGCAAGCCGCTTTTGACAATGTAGAGGAGGTGGGGTGGATATAATGCTATATTGAGGTAAGGGTGGAAGGCTAGATAAAGGAGACTGGTCGCCCTTATGGGGGTAAGCAAGTCATGCTAAGGTGTGAAGCGAACCAGTTGAAAGAAACTTGTAGGCCTAGGGTTGCCAGATATTCTGGTTTCTCTTTTTTCTTTTTCAAAGATGGGTCTCTCTGTTGCCCAGGCCGGAGTGCAGTGGCACAGTCATAGCTCCCTGCAGCCTGGAACTCCTGGGCTCAAGCAGTCCTCCTTCCTCAGCCTCCTGAATAGCTAGGACTACAGGTGTGAGCCACCGTGTAGGGAACCAGCCCCCACACCCCATCCGTGGGTACCCTGAGTTCGGTGGCGACAGGGGAATGAGAGAAAGATTAAGAATGAAAGTGGGTCCAGGGGACCATCACTTGTAATGGAGACAGTGAAGTCCCCGAGCTTAGGTTCCCCACAGTATTTAGTGGTTACAGTCACTGAGCAGTCAGCAGATGGTGGGGTGAAGGTGAGGTGATGGTGGGGAGGGGGTGGTGCGATGGTGGGGCATTCTTTGGGGAACTGGAACTGGCGGGTCATTCTAAAGATTGGTAGCAGTGGCAGCTTTGTGAGTTTCTCTGAAAAGCAGAAGCATGTGGTTATTATCTATAGATTGCATTTAGGCGCAGCTGGAGGGAGTGAGTCTCACAAGGAGCCTACAAGTCTGGTTACTTTGTGATGCTACCAAAGGGATTTTAAGTCCTTGAGCATGTCATGCACTGTAACAGAGTCAGGGTCACGCTGCAGCTGGAACTTGAAGGCTTAGGGAAGTTTGCCTCCCCAGAGGCCTGACGCAGTTTGCCGCAGTATATCGTTCCCAGTACTTGAAACCATTTTATGTGGCACTCTGTAAGCCCTTCCTCCATTGCCGGTTCCCCCAGCACCACCACATCTAGCTATAACATTTTTATTTTTTAAAAGAAGCTGAGATCTGCATTTTTAAGCACAACTTCCAAATTTTTAAACGTTGGCAACAAATTTTTTAAACTTTCAACTTTGCACAGGCCAAACATAGCTTGTCTGTAGGCCGAAGGTGGCCCTTGAGTTGCTAGTTCGCAGACCTAGGCTTAAACTGCAGCAGCAGTTGAAGAGAACAAGGAGGTTCAGAGTAGAGCAATGTTAAGGCAATAGACTCAGCACCGCTCTGTAAAGGACTGGCAAGTGAGGGAGAAAGAGGATCAAGAATAACTCCAGTAAAAGCTAATGACTCTATTAAAATAATATATGGCGGCCAGGCACGGTGGCTCTCACCTGTAATCCCAGCACTTTGGGAGGCCGAGGTGGGCAGATCACTTGAGATTGGGAGCTCGAGGTCAGCCTGACCAACGTGGAGAAACCCCATCTCTACTAAAAATACAAAATTAGCCAGGCGTGGTGGCTATACCTGTAATCCCAGCTACTGGGGAGGCTGAGGCAGGAGAATCACTTAAACCCAGGAGGCGGAGGTTGCGGTGAGCCGAGATTGTGCCATTGCACTCCAGCCTGGGCAACAAGAGCAAAATTCTGTCTCAAAAATAAAAATAATAATAATAATAATATATGGCTTTTAGGTATTTTCAAACTTGAGAAAAGTTTTTGGCAATTGAAAGTGAAATGGAAGAGCCTCTTAAAGCAATTTATGATTTCATTTAGATAAAAATTCTTTTCAAACTTTCTCATTTTCCTACTAAACGATTATACTTTTTAAGAAAGGAGAGATATTACTCATTCGGATTTCACTACCTTCTGGATCTTTCTTCTTTTTTTGGAGACACAGTCTTGCTGTGTCACCCAGGCTAGGATGCAGTGGCGCTACCATAGCTCACTGCAGCCTCAACCTCCTGGGCTCAAGCATATCCTCCCACCTCGGCCTCCCAAATAGCTGGGACCATAGGCAGTGCCACCATGCCAAACTAGGTAGAGACAAGGTCTCACTCTGTTGCCCAAGCTGGTCTCAAACTCTTGAGATCAAGCAACGCTGCCTCAGTCACCCAAAGTATTAGGATTACAGATGTGAGGCATCATACCTGGCCTTACTTCTAGTTCTATAAATTTATGAACTTTATTTTTTGGCATACATTATAATCCCAAATTAACACTACGTGATCTTAACATATGCTTACATGAAAATCAATCAGCTCTATCAGGAAATCCTAGGGGCCAGAAGTGGTAGCTCACACCTGTAATCCCAGCACTAGGGGAGGCCCAGGCAGGCAGGTCACTTCAGGCCCGGAGTTGGAAACCAGCCTGGCCAACATAGTGAAACCCCATCTCTACTAAAAATACAAAAAAATTAGCTGGGCGTAGTGGCACACGCCTGTAATTCCAGCTACTTGGGTGGCTAAAGCATGAGAATCCTTTGAATCGGGGAGGTAGAGGTTGCAGTGAGCCAAGATTGCATCACTGCACTCCAGCCTGGGTGACAGAACAAGACTCTGTCTTGTCGGGGGTGAGGTGGGAGGAAATCCTAAAACTAAAATCGCAGCAAAAAGTCTGGAAAACAGGCTTTTTCTCATATGTCCAAGTTTGAGTTACATGTACTGGATGTTCTTTAAAGCCATTAATAAACATGGCAATCTGCACTAGCCATGTATTCAGCTGCCCTATCCCATTCCTCTACTTTCCCTCATCCCAGGTTGCCATAATCCCGAACCCCTTCTTTATGATTCCATTGCTTTCCTTGTTATATAATTACTTTGTGTCTAACTATATTCCTAAAATATACATATTCTTACATTTTATGCTTTATAAAAGGGGTATCAAGCTATATTTATTTTGGGGGGCTGTTTTGCTTAATCTTATATTGATAAGACTCATTCATGTTGTATGTCATTATATAGTTCATTGATTTCAACTCCTGTATATTAGTCCATTGTAAGAATGTACCAGTTTTTTCATGCTCTATCCTGTAGATAGGCATTAGGGTTTTGCTATTGTAAAGAGTACTGCTAAGAACATTCTTGTACATATCTGTCTGCTCTTATATATAAACAAGGATTTCTCACATACCTAGGAATGGAACTGCTAAGTCATAGAGTTATTATCTGTTATAGTTTTTGTTTTGAGCAGTGGGTTTGAGGTGCATAGTTTTAAAAATAATTGGTTATTGGCCAGATGCAGTGGCTCATGCCTATAATCTCAGTACTTTGGGAGGCTGAGGATGCGAGGTGGGAGGATCGCTTGTGGTCAGAAGTTTGAGACCAGCCTGGCCAACACAGAGAGACCCTGTTGCTACAAAAAATTTAAAAATTAGCTGGGCATGGTGGCACTTGCATATATTCCCAGCTACCTGGGAGGCCAGCGTGGCAGGACAGCTCACGCCCAGGAGTTTGAAGTTGTAGTGAGCTGTGCGTCATTGCGCTCCAGCTTGAGCAATAGAGTGAGACCCTGTCTCAAAAAAATAGAAAAAGGAAATGGACCATGCATGAAAAATAATGAGTATATCATGAACCAAGGATTATGATTAATCCAATTTTGTGCATCTGAGCTCCAAATACAAAAATCTACCAAATATGCCAAACTAGCATTAGGTTTAGGGTTCTACATTATCTCCAAAGGTAAGCACAATGCTTTACCCCTTTGCTTTTCAGAGTAGAATTTTTTTGTTTGTTTCTTTCTTTCTTTCCTTTTTTTTTGAGACAGTTTCAGTTTCTCGCTTTGTCTCCCAGGCTGGAGTGTGATCATAGTTCCCTGCAGCCTTGACCTCCCGGGGTCAGGTGATCCTCCTACCTCAGCCTCCTGAGTAGCTGGGACTACAGGCATGCACCACCATACCCAGCTAGTTTTTGTATTTTTAGTGGAGATGGAATTTTGCCTTGTTGCCCAGGCTGGTCTCAAACTCCTGAGCTTAAGTGATCTGCCCGCCTTGAACTCCCAAAGTGCTGGGATTACAGACATGAGCCACCATGACAGGCCTCACAGTAGAACTTTTGAATACAACATGAGTCCATGAATTTCTATGGGTAGATAGATAGGTAAATATGCAAATAATAAATAAATAGAAAAAGGAAGGAAGAAGGGGGGAAGGGAAACCTCATTTCACAGTTGAACATCAATGAATGAATGTGGAAGAATGACAGAGTTAAAAAATCACTGTTTTGCAACCATCATAGTCATAATTGATTCAGGCAAGAATCATGAATGAATGCTAAAGCCATTCATGAAATTTGCTCTGAAACAGGATATTTACACAGTCTCAAATCTCCCCACAGATTACTTATTCATTATAAATTGGGAAACAGGGGACCTTTCCAATGGAGAAAGCTGGTGACCATCACAAGTGATCAAAGTTAAGATCACCAATAATAAGCCCATATGATATTATGTGCCTCCTGATGTCAGACATGGGAGAAGACACAGCATAACTTGTGAACAACCGGAATCTAATCACAGGGTAACAACAAGACAAAACCAAATTGAGGGACAGTCTATGCAACAACTGCCTTCAAGCTTCAAAAATGCAAATATGATAAAAAGCTAAGAATGGCCGGGTGTGGTAGCTCACGCCTGTAATCCAAGCACTTTGGAGGCCAAGATGGGTGGATCACCTGAGGTTGGGAATTCAAGACCAGCCTGACCAACATGGTGAAACCCTGTCTTTAAAAAAATAAAAAGCTAAGAAAGCCTGAAGAATGTTTTCAGATTAAAGGAGACAAAAAAAAAGTCAGGACAAAGAAATGCAACATTTGAACCTGGACTGGATCCTAAATTGGGGGAAAAAATTGCTATAAAGAAATTTTATAATTGGCAAAATTTGAACATGGGTCATACATTGGATAACAGTACTGTGTGTTCACTTTTCTGAACTTGATAATTTTAGCATGGTTATGTTCAAGAATATCCTTATAAATTTATTATCTCTCCTCTATTTTTTTTTTTTTTTGAGACAGTCTCGCTGTGCCACTCAGGCTGAAGTGCAGTAGCATAATCTCAGCTCACTGCAACCTGTGCCTCCCCGGTTCAATCAATTCTCCTGCCTCGGACTCCAGAGTAGCTGGGACTACAGACATGTGCCACCACACCCAGCTAGTTTGTATTTTTAGTACAGATGAGATTCCATCACGTTGGCCAGGCTGGTCTTGAACTCCTGACCTCAAGTGACCTGCCCACTTCAGCCTCCCAAAGTGCTGGGATTACACATGTGAACCACTGCACATGGCCCTTAAAGGTAGATTCTAGAGTCATAATTTCTACAACTTCCACTCTAATTGTTTAACAACAACAAATAATATCTATCTCTATACAGAGAGAAAACAAATGTGGCCAACACTCATGATTGGTGAGTGTAGAGGATATATGGGATTCACTGCACGATTTCTGCAACTTTTCTCTAGATTTGCATGTTTAAAAAATATTCAAGGTTCTGGTTTCATGGAGACCTAAAAAAACAGTCAATGATCTTAGTATGGTTTTATTGTCTTATGACTGTATCTTGCTTTTATCAAGTTTAGAAAATTGAACACACAATACTATTATCCAATGTATGGCCCATGTTCAAGTTTTGCCAATTATATTAAAAAATTTCTTTATAGCAATTTTTTTCCCAATCTAGGATCCAGTCCAGGTTCAAATGTTGCTGATATAACAAAAATTTTAGGGTTTCACATGGAAAATTTTTTATCTTATAATGATTAATTTTAAACTATGTTTAAATAGTTGTTTTCCTTGTAGGTAGCATTTCTAAAAGTCTTTTAAGCCAATTTTGCCAAATGATCAATTCTCTGATTTTACCAAATTTATTGATTTACCAAAATTCTTTTTCTGTTAGCCATATATAAAGCTTATAGCAGTTCATCTAATGAGATGACTTTAAAAGCTTTTGAAGAACTTTGCCAACTTTTAATTACTTGGATTTTATTCTGTCTTTATAGCAACATTCCTATCCCCTCCAAGCATTTAGTAGTGGTTCATTTATTCAATTATATAGGAACAGGCTGAGCGTGGTGGCTCACGCCTGTAATCCCAGCACTTTGGGAGGCCAAGGCAGGTGGATCAGCTACAGGGGAGGCTGAGGCAGGAGAATCGCTTAAACCTGGGAGGCAGAGTTTGCAGTGAGATTGCATTACTGCACCCCAGCCTGGGTAACAGAGCGAGACTGTCTCAAAAAAAAAAAAAAAAAAAAAAAAAGGAAAGAAAAGTATGAGGTTGAGAAGGTTGCGAAATTTAGCAAATAAAAATAAAATATAAGACTCCCAGTTAAACCTGAATTTCAGTAAACAAATGTCAACCTTAAAAAATTAGATTCAGAAAATGGGACTGTATGGCTTATTACAGCACAAAGCTTGAGGACAGCCACCCAGAAACACAGACTCCAAAGGAATGGAGTCAGTGCTCCAAAGTGAGGAAGCTAAGATTTCACTAATTAGGCAGAAGCCGCTTAACAATTTGATTGGCAAGGAAGATTGCTCTAATATTCGGCGAGGAGGTGAGATGTTCTGAGGGAGTCTTATCTCTGGCCCTCCTCAGTCATCCCAGCTCACTTACAGGAAGAAGCAGATGTTGCAGCTGCATGCTGGAGTCAGGCCACATAGCTACATTCCTCTCAAGGCTCAGAATCATTTAAAGTTTCAGCAGCTTTAAGTTTCATTATTTTATTTTGCATAATGAAATGATGCTTTCTTGTAAATATATCCTAAAAATTACATGAAACTTACTATAGTAAAAAAAAAAATCGCTGTTTATCTGAAACCTGGGACATATTTATACTAAACAATTGTCCTGAAATTCAAATTTATTGGCCCTGCCTTTCATCTGGCAATCCTAGGTGTTGTTTTATCTGCGTTGCATGAAACTAAGTCTTGGAGACTCTCAGCCGGTGCGGGCTCTGCTCACGCCAGCTCGTCCCGGCTGCCATGCCCACCACCATCGAGCAGGAGTTTGAGAAGCTGGATGCTCATCGTCACTGGCAGCCGCTGTACTTGGAAACTCGAAATGAGTCCCATGACTGTCCTCAGAGTGGCCAAGTTTCCAGAAAACAGAAATCGAAACAGATACAGAGATGTAAGCCCATATAATCACAGTCATGTCAAACTGCAGAATGCTGAGAATGATTATATTAATGCCAGCTTAGTTGACATAGAAGAGGCACAAAGGAGTTACATCTTAACACAGGGTCCACTTCCTAACACATGCTGCCATTTCTGGCTTATGGTTTGGCAGCAAAAGACAAAGGAGTTGTCATGCTGAACCGCCCAGGGGAGAAAGAATCAAGTGGTGAAACCAGAACAATATCTCACTTTCATTATACTACCTGGCCAGATTTTGTAGTCCCTGAATCACCAGCTTCATTTCTCAATTTCTTGTTTAAAGTGAGACAATCTGGCTCCTTGAACCCTGACCACGGGCCTGCGGTGATCCACTGTAGTGCAGGCATTGGGCGCTCTGGCACCTTCTCTCTGGTAGACACTTGTCTTGTTTTGATGGAAAAAGGAGATGATATTAACATTAAACAAGTGTAATTGAACATGAGAAAATACTGAATGGGTCTTATTCAGACCCCAGGTCAACTGAGATTCTCATACATGGCTATAATAGCAGGAGCAAAATGTATAAAGGGAGATTCTAGTATACAGAAACAATGGAAAGAACTTTCTAAGGAAGACTCTTCTCCTGCTTTTGATCATTCACCAAACAAAATAACGACTGAAAAATACAATGGAAACAGAATAGGTCTAGAAGAAGAAAAACTGACAGGTGACCTATGTACAGGACTTTCCTCTAAAATGCAAGATACAATGGAGGAGAACAGTGAGAGTGCTCTACGGAGAGGACAGAAAGGCCACCACAGCTCAGAAGGTGCAGCAGATGAAACAGAGTCTAAATGAGGATGAACGAAAAAGAAAAAGGCCAAGATTGACAGACACCTCAAATTCATGACTTCAGAATATTCTGCAGCTAATTAATTTTGAACCCTTGATGTGCCAAGCAAGACCGGAAGCCCACTCCGGAAACTAAAGGGAGGCTTGCTGACCTTCTAGATTGCCTCACAGCTGTTTGTGTACAAAGTAAACTTTACGGCGGGGCGCGGTGGCTCAAGCCTGTAATCCCAGCACTTTGGGAGGCCGAGGTGGGTGGATCACGAGGTCAAGAGATCGAGACCATCCTGGTCAACATGGTGAAACCCTGTCTCTACTAAAAATACAAAAAATTAGCTGGACATGGTGGTGCGTGCCTGTAATCCCAGCTACTCGGGAGGCTGAGGCAGGAGAATTGCCTGAACCCAGGAGGCAGAGGTTGCGGTGAGCCGAGATTGCGCCATTGCACTCCACCCTGGGTAACTAGAGCAAAACTACGTCTCAAAAAAAAAAAAAAAAAAAAAAAAAAAAAAAAAAAACAAAGTAAACTTTACATCCACATCCACGGGATGAAGAGCACCCGCCAGCAGAAGACTTTGCAGAACCTTTAATTGGATGTGTTGTTTTTAATGCATGTATGAAATGTAGAAAGATGTACAAGAAATAAATTAGGGGAGATTACTTTGTATTGTACTGCCATTCCTACTGTATTTTTATCCTTTTTGGCAGCATTAAATATTTTTGTTAAAAAGAAAAAAAAACTAAGTCTTTTAAAACGGCAGCTGCTTGAATTCCTGTTTATTTTGACTTAGATGAAGCTGCTGAACTGCTGTACACCAGGCAAAGGCTGGATGCCCCATTTCAGGCGCAGGGCCTTATTTGCAGTAGGTGCTGAGATATTTTTTGCTCTTCAAGCTGTATGAAGATAGGGAGTGCATCCATCTTGCTCACTATTTTTTTTTTAATCTCCAGGGCCTATTACAATGACTGACACTCAATGAATATATGATTAAATGAGTAATTAAATGAATAGCTGCCTCTCATGCCCCAGAAAATTGCAGGGTTGACCTTTTAACCCTAGCCCTTGTAGTTGGCTGATGGACTTCGTGGACAGGCCCCAGTTCTGATTGTCTGGTCTTGGCTTTTCTTCATCTTCATTTTCACTGTGTGCATCTCAGGTTGCTATTTTGTTTTGTTTTGTGTATGAGGCATTACCCACAATGCCTCACTCTTGCTTTCTCGCCTTTCCCTCTGGAATCTGGGTGATTGCTCTTAGACCCCAAGATCTCAGCTCTTGGGGAAACCTGAATGTCTGAAACACAACAGCTAGGATTGTTTCACAAAAGACTGCAGCATGCCCTTTTGCACTACGGAGACTGGGGACAAGGCTTTGGTTT
Source organism: Callithrix jacchus (assembly GCF_049354715.1). Lineage (NCBI taxonomy): Eukaryota > Metazoa > Chordata > Mammalia > Primates > Cebidae > Callithrix > Callithrix jacchus. The sequence goes on from NC_133518.1 coordinate 81,286,721, forward strand.
GGGGGAGAAGATCAGGTTGAAAGAGAATCTTTTTTTTATTTTGAGCTGGAGTTTTTGCTCTTGCTACCCAGGCTGGAGTGCAATGGCACGATCTCAGCTCACCGCAACCTCCGCCTCCTGGGTTCAGGCAATTCTCCTGCCTCAGCCTCCTGAGTAGCTGGGATTACAGGCACGCGCCACCATGCCCAGCTAATTTTTTGTATTTTCAGTAGAGACGGGGTTTCACCATGTTGACCAGGATGGTCTCGATCTCTTGACCTCGTGATCCACCCGCCTTGGCCTCCCAAAGTGCTGGGATTGCAGGTGTGAGCCACCGCACCCAGCTGAGAATCTTTTTTTTAAGATGGGGTCTCACTTTGTCACCCAGACTGGTCTTGAACGCCTGGGCTCAAGTGATCCATCTGCTTCAGCCTCCCAAAGTGCTGAGATTATAGGCGTGAGCCACTGCACTAGGCTGAGAATCTTTATTATATTAGTGGTAAGGAGGATTTTATACATTTGGGATTTTTATCTGTCCTATAAATACCTGAAGTACAAAATGCATCCAAACTCTAATTGCATTAGTTTTCTTCCATAAAATTAAGAACTTAACCTAAGGTTCCTCTCTGTAGTTTATTCCCACAAATGTGCAGAGATTGTATAAGTTATTTCTAGTGACAGAAGGGTAATGTGGAGAAAAATGACTTGTGCTTAGAGAATTTTAAAACTGCAAGGAATTTTAGGAATAACTTAGTGTAGTTTTCATAGTTACTATTATTACTCCTTTCTTGTTTTGAAGATGGGTATGAGGTCCAGAGAGTTTCCCAAAATCATACAGTGAATGATTAAAGTAAGTGAAAAAGGTACCACTCCATAAATCTCAGGTCTGGAGCCCACAGCCCAGTTCCTCTAGTTTTTAGCAGTCCAGACAGGTGTGAGGGCTTCAGGGTGAGAGAGCAGTAAAATCAAGCCCTTCATGCTAAGAACATACATGATATTCTCCCTGACATGCCAAATACTGTTCTTGGGTTTCTGAGTCCAAACTTTCCTCCACCATTAAGGTTTCTTGTGCCCCTTGATAGGTGTGTGGTTCACCCTTCCTACATGGTTATGTTTTTGTCATGAGAGAAACAAAAACAACAACTTGACCTTTGAGAATAAGAAGTTATTTAGAATATTCCCAGAAGCCTAATAAAAATCATACATTTCCCCAAGATAAGACTACCTAGGCTTACAAAACAGTCATGGTTCTTTGACTTCAGCTGGAAACATAACCTGTGTGAAGACTAGCTTTATCCACACTACGTATACAGGAAATGCTCACATTTACTTTTATTAAGGTGACTGCAAAACGGTCACTGTAATGTTTGCTTTAAATTCAGGTATGGAAAGGGAAGCTGGAACAGCTGGCTTTAATTTATAAGTGCCATCTGGATAAGAAATATTTTAAAGCATGGGATCCCCAAGCAAAAAATAGTAGTGTCTCACTGTTGAAGTTGGAAACCGCGTGACATTGTGACATTACTAAATTAAGCAGAGGCTACTGTGGTTTTGAGATATGTTAGGTCACCTCAAAGTTCTGGCTCGTTTCTATGCCGAAGAAATTTTTGCATTTTAGGAATTGGAGAGGAGAAAGGTGGCAGAGATTTCTAGGTGGACGGAATGCATCTGGTATTTTCTTTACATGTAAATATCTGAGGTAGTTTTAAGTTGTAACGAGGATGATAGAACCTAAAGGCTTCCAAACAAACGCAGTTACTTCAGGGATGGAGAATGTGTTAAGAAGAGAAGGAAATATCATATGTTGTGAACAGGAAAAAAGTTATCATGGAGGAATTTATCAAATATTAAGGGGTTTTCCTGTAGGGATGATTAAAAAGTAAACGAATCCTTCTATCCATTCCCAACGCAAATGGATTAGAGAAAAATGCGGCTCCATCAACAGAAGTACTTACCCCTCCCAAGGGAAGCTGAGGTCTTACGAGGGTAGTTAACACCGCGCCAAAAGTTTTGGGAGTGCCGACTGAGAGATGGTACCGAAACGGGAAACGTTAGCATTTAGTTTGGATGTTAAGGTGACGCAGGAACGGTCGCCGCAGCGTTTGCTCGGCGTTCAGATGCGGCAGCTCCGCGTGCGGTAGGTGGAGGAGCGTGGCAGGGAGAGGGGAGCTGGGATGCAGCTGCGATCTGCGCTCGCAGGGGTCTGTCCTGCCTCCCGAGGCTGCACTGCAGTGGGGTGTGCACGGCTCGTGTGTGCCCAAGTACAGGGGGCCTGCCTGCAGCAGGAGGGACTCGAAGGACACGGAGGGTTATGATGTCACTGAAGGCATACGATTCAGAAGCGCTCGGGGTCTCGCATCCCCCAATTTGGGCCGAAAGTCAAGCTGCTCCCCACGGCGGTCCTCGCTAGCGCCCAGCGCAGCGGCTGCAATGTCTCGTCCGGTCCTGCAAGGGCCGCTAGGAGCGAGTCAAGGCGCGGGGCCACTCTGCCCGGCCGCGAGTCTCAGTGGCACCGCCCCGCCCGCAGCCGCGGGTGGAGGCCGAGGACGAGGCCGGCGCGTGCGCGCTCCCGCGGTGCGGCTGGCTGCGTGCGCGAGTGGGAGGTGGCGGGCCTGCGACTCCGGCCTTCCCGCTCCCGCTCCCGGCGCGACGTCTCCGGCCATGAACCGGTTTGGTACACGGTTGGTGGGAGCCACGGCGACCTCTTCGCCGCCGCCGAAGGCCCGCAGCAATGAAAACCTCGACAAAATCGATATGTCTTTGGGTGAGGGGCCGAGTGGGACCGAGTTGGAGTGCGGGGAGGGCGCGGGTGGAACGCAGCGGCGCGGGCTGTGGGGGCAGGGGTGGTTGGCCGCAGTTGCTGGCGGAGTTTTCTCGCGGGTGGGCGGACCCGAGCGGAGAGCCGGGAGCGCAGGCTCGACGCCGGGTGCCGGGCTGGACGCGGGGGACTCGGGCGTCCTCTCGGCCGCGGCTGTCGGAGGAGGGGCTGTGGGGGCGGCGCCGGGGCGCCGAGGGCCCGAAGGTTCGAAGGGTCGCCGGGCGGGGGCGTCTCTTCTCCCTGGGGGGGCGCTACGGCTCGCGGGCGGCTGCTCTTTGTGAGGACTCTGCGGATTTCCCCGCGGCGCCTTCGCGGTGGGCGTTATCGGGGAGCCAGGGGAAGGGTCCGACCGAGCCGTTCTCTGTGAAGAAACATCTCCGAGAGCCCGGCCGAGGCTGCGGTCGGTTAAACCAGTGCTTCCAGCGCTTCCTCCGGCCGTTGGGCGTTGCAGGCCGGCGCTGGCCCTCGCTGCCCGGTGCCACTCTCGGGCCACCTCGGGCCGCGACACCGGAGCGTCTGTCCGCCCTCTCGGAGGTTGGGCTGAGCGCTGCCTGGAAGGGCGCGTTGTCCCGCTCCAGGCCTCAGAGTCAGCCACCTGGGGAAAAGCAGGAGTGTTTGAGGGAGAGGGTGCCGGGGCTTGCTGAGAAGCCAGGTGGGGCGTGGGGTTCTCAGCACACCCAGGAGGGGCGGCGAGGTTTCCTGCGGATGATGTAAAACTCGGGAGGTTGGGGATTCCATTACAATTCAGCCCTAGCGCCAGCGAGGCACCAGCGGCTGTGGCTAACTTGGCTGGGCTAAAAGTGAGTCCCTTTTGTCGGGATTCAAGTGACGGTGTTGGATGTAAGTCAGCTCTGCCAGCTCTGGCCAGCAGTTTTTGAATATTCGAAAAGTACCTGACTAGTGGGGGCAGAGGCGTACCCTTTCCCAGGACGGTCTTTAGGGTAGTAGCCGTCTTGGAAACCTACTTTCGGTTGTCATTTCTTCCCATTTGTCTTGTGCGTCTCTTGCTGTGGTTTATCTGGAACGTCTTTGGTTCCAGATAAGAAGATGAGAACTATTGGTTTCTAGGATTGCCACAGTCAGAATCCGATATGTGAACTAAGCAGATGATCAGAAGTAGTAAGTTTGGCCTCAGGTCTTGCCTCGCTACTGTAAGAAATGAGAAAGCCGGGGCTGGGCCCGGTGGCTCACGTCTGCAATCCCAGCCCTGTGAGAGGCGGAGGCTCGCAGGTGGCTTGAGCCCAGGAGTTCGAAAACAGCCCGGGCAACAAAGTGAAACCCAGTCCCTGCTAAAAATACCACAATTAGCCGGGCGTGGTGGCGCGTGCCTGTAATCCCAGCTAAGGCATTAGAATAGCCTGAACCCGCGGGCGGAAGTTACAGTGAGCTGAGATCGCACCACTGCACTCCAGTCTGGGCGACAGAGCGAGACCCTGTCTCAAAAAAAAAAAAAAGAGAGACCTTTTGAGGTAAGGCCAAGAAATGCTGTAATAATGATTATTTATTGAGTGCTTACTACCTACGAGGTCCTGTACTAAGCATTTTATATAGTAACTCAGGTTATCCTCATAATAACTCTGTGAGGATTGTACTTCTAGCGATCGAGAGCATGGAATCCAGAACCACACTGTCTCAGTTCAGGTCCTGGACTAAGCATTTTATTTATTCACATTTATTTATTTATTTATTAAGATGGAGTCTCGCTCTGTCGCCCAGGCTGGAATGCAGTGGTGCTATCTCGCCTCCGCCTCCTGGGTTGCAGTGATTCTCCTGTCTCAGACTCCTGAGTAGCTGGCATTATAGGAACGTACCACCATGCCTGGCTAATTTTTGTATTTTTAGTAGAGACAAGGTTTCACCATGTTGTCCAGGCTGGTCTCGAACTCCTGACCTCAGGTGGTCCGCCCACTTTAACCTCCTAAAGTGCTATGATTACAGACGTGAGCCACCTAATTCAGCCAGCATTTTATGTATTAATTCGCTTTATCTTCATAATACTGTGAGAGTTGTACTTCTAGTGATTGAAATCATGGAATCCAGAACCACACTCAGTTGAGATCCTGCCTCTGCCATTTTTAGCCGTGCGTTGGCAGATTCTTTCCCAGTTCCTCATCTGTAGAAAGGTGGTAGTAGTTAGTGTTTGCCCATAGCATTGCTGAAAACATTAAATGAGTCAAAAGGCATATGTGAACTGACTTAGAACAGGATCTGGTACACTGCACTATGTTTTATTTTTATACATACACTATATATGTATGTATATGTCTATATATATGCCTTTGTTATTATTTCCATTTTACAGAAATCTGAGGCATAGAGAAATTAAGTAACTTGCTCCAAGTCATACAAGGAGTTAAGCGGTGGTACCAGCATTTCAGTCTGGTTCTAGAGGCTCAAGCTATTTTGCACCTAGATTTCTTAAGTTTCTAGATTTTCTATTTGCTTTTTTGTTGTTGTTGTTCATGAATGAGAGCTTCTTATGTTGCTCAGGTTGGCCTTGAACTCATAGCCTCGCCTCCTCAAGTGCCAGGACAACTGGCCGGAGCCACCGCGGCTCCATTTGCTTTTTTGCATGTATTCTGTTTGATGATGAGTACGTTCAAGTGAAGAAAACTGAGGAGTTCTCTTTGAGGTAGAAATGAAGTGCTGTTGGAGAGCTAAAACGGAGCTTGATCTCTCTCCTCCAGGAACATACAGCAATCCCTCTAATGCCTTTCTTTTGGTGAGAATTTTACAGAAATGGAAAGAAATGATAATCCATCCTAGACAGTTATTATGCTTTGTGAATGTTTAATCTTAGACTCTGATATTTTTGGCTTTAAATCATGGCTTTGCCAGGTGTATATAAATTTCATATAGAGTACCAAGTTTACCAATAGCCTCATGGCTCAATTTCTTAATTTGGAAATGGGTGTTACGACAATACTTATTTCATAGGATTGTTGTGAATTAAATGAATACATGTCAGAACTGTTGTTACTAACACTGGTAATGCCTGTACTGTAGTACTTACTGCTATTCCCACTGCTATGCTACTGCTGCTATTCCTATCGCCATGTATATTCCCCTGGTGCTATGGAAGAAACTGAAAGTAGCTCATTGTAAGGATTTTTTTTTTAATTCAGATACCTATGTATCTACTCATTGGGCAGTAGAAAGCCATTTTCTTCTTTTAGATTGAAAGAATGCTCTTGGCCATTGTAGCTTATTTGACTTATTTGAGGATATAGATAGTAAAATGTTGAAATGTGAAATGTAATTTTATATTTAACATGCTTTGCTAATTCTAGTTTTTAGTTATATTTAGACTTTATAATAGTTGTATTTTAAAATTAACTTTGTTAGAATTGTACTTTGTGCCTCTTTTTTTTTGAAATAGAGTCTTGCTCTGTTGCCCAGGCTGTAGTGCAGTGGCACAATCTTGGCTCATGGCATCCTCCGCCGCCCAGGTTCAAGTGATTCCCCTGCCTCAGCCTCCTGAGTAGCTGCGACTATAGGCGCACACCACCACACCTGGCTAATTTTTAAATTTTATTTTAGTAGAGATAGGGTTTCACCATATTGGCCAGGATGAGCTTGATCTCCTGACCTCGTGATCTGCCCACTTTGGCCTCCCAAAGTGCTGGAATTATAGGCATGAGCCACTGTGCCCGGCCTGCCTCTTTTTGTAACGATCTCCAGACCAAATTCATTTTTTTGGTTTACTCTCAAGGCTTGAAGTTTTTAAACTTTTGATAAAGAGTAAGTAGCATTTTGTTAAAGGAAAGTGGTCTCTCATAAATAGTGTCTTCCTGAGAATTCCCTTTATGCTTGTTGAGATACGTGTTTATATCTGATGTTCATGAAACCTTTTAATTTTTTACAAAAGTTTTTGAGTACCTTTAATTTTGATGAACTCTTTTGTGGTTGGACATTAATTTCATGAAGACAGCTAAATATTTTGGGGAGATTTGTAGGATTTTGTGTACATACGTGTTTGAGTGTAATTAAGAGTCTTAAAGATTATAGATAGGTTAGGTAGAATAGTAATATATTACAAAAGATCTTACAGTTATATTTCCTTCTCTGACTTCTGGAAAGACTATACTGACAAAAAAAATTCGAGTTTAATTAGTTTCATAGAGTTTTATTAAGTTGTTGACTGTATGCAATTTCTTCGTATCCACTTATCAAATACTGGAATTATGACTGTGGAGAAAATGTTTGGATAGTTCTTTCTTCTTTTTTTTTTTGAGAGATAGTCTTGCTCTGTTGCCTAGGCTGGACTGCAGTGGCATCATTGTGGCTCACTGCAGCCTTGAGTGCTTGGGCTCAAGGAATTCTCTCACCTCAGCCTCTTGAGAAGGTGGGACCACAGGCATGCACCACTATGCCTGGCTAATTTTTAAAAATTATTTGTAGAGAGAAGGTTTTGCTATGTTGCCAGGTTGGTCTCGAACTCTTGGCAGAAGCAGTCTCCCATCTCACCTCTCAAAGTGCTGGGATTACAGACATGAGCCCCCCATGCCCAGCTGGATATTTCTTATATGAGTATTTTTGGCTTTTGGTAACCTCCTTTTACCACATATAAATGGGAATCTGGAATACATTTAGTTTTCTGATCTTCACCTTGTTCTAATACCATGTGGTATTAGAACAGTATGATGTTTGTGAATTACCTTGGGGCAGTTTGGAAGTATGTTTGGAAGTAATGAAGCATAGAAAGATCAGTATAAAAAGAAAAATAAGGTAACCTTGAAGTACTTTACTGGAGGTGAGCCATTAGTATTGTTTTGTACTATACCTTTATTATGGCACTTGTTTAATTTTGTATTTGCAATTTGCATGTCTGTTTCCATCAGTACTTCTAAAATATTTAGAAAAGGGACCGTATTTTACTTTTATTTCAGTTACAGCACAACCCGAGACGTACATTCATTGCATGTAGTATATGCTCAATAACTGATTTTTTGCTGAATATCCAAATTTAGTCTTTTAGTTGAATGGTTTAATTTTTGACTACCTATAGTTATATTGGAAGATGGGCTTTTTTTTTGTTTTTTTTTTTTGAGACAAATTCTCCCTCTGTCACCTCACCTGTCGCGTAGGCTGGAGTGTAGTGGTACAATCTCGGCTTACTGTAACTTACACCTCCCAAGTTCAAACAATTCTCCTGCCTCAGCCTCACAAGTAGTTGGGACTGCAGGCATGCACCACAATATCCGACTAATTTTTTTTTCTTTTTTGTATTTTTAGTAGAGAGAGGGTTTCACCATGTTGGTCAGGCTGATCTCGAACTCCTGACTTCAAATGATCCACCCACCTCAGCCTCCCAAAGTGCTGGGATTATAGGTGAGAGCCACCATGCCCAGCCAGAAGGTGTTCATCTTTAAATGATAGAGGCTTCTGTGATTTTGGAAAGTAAATAGGAATAATTTTTGTAAACAGGCTTTTGCTTATTTAGATTCATCAGGTAAAGAAGTACTATGGCTAATAGCACTCTTCATTAATTGGTAGATCTGCTTTGGGCTATTGTGAAATGACTGATTCTTGTTATTATCCTCTTGTGGAATGGCTTTCAAAGTAGAAAAGAAGTTAGGAACATAGAAAATCCATCAGCTAGAAAGTGAGACTAGACCGGGCGTGGTGGCTCACGCCTGTAATCCAAGCAGTTTGGAGGCCAAGGCGAGCAGATCACCTGAGGTCAGGAGTTCAAGACCAGCCTGACCAACATGGTGAAACCCAGTCTTTATTTAAAAAAAAAAAAAGAAAGAAAGAAAGCGAGACTAAGTTAAAATGAAAATGAAAGAAAGAAAGAAAGACTAAGTTAAAATGAAAATAATTGGCATTTCCTCTATCATAGATGATATCATCAAATTGAATCGAAAGGAAGGAAAGAAGCAGAATTTTCCAAGACTAAATAGAAGACTCCTTCAGCAAAGTGGTGCCCGGCAATTCAGGATGAGAGTACGATGGGGAATCCAACAGAATTCTGGTATGTTTTGAAAGTAAGCTTTAATGAAAAGCTGTTATTTCTGTGTTCATAGTGTAGTTTTTAGCATATGCTTAACACATGGAGGAAATGCGTCAATACTCTTGGTGTTTTATATTTCCTCTGTGCCTAGGTTTTTGCTTAGATCTAAAACCTGGTAGAAATTTAAGTAGCCTTTAAGTAATATCACTGTTTCTTAAATATTTTGAGTCATTTTAAAGTAACTTTATGCTGGGCGCGGTGGCTCACGCCTGTAATCCCAGTACTTTGGGAGGCCAAGGCAGGTGGATCACGAGGTCAAGAGATCGAGACCATCCTGATCAACATGGTGAAACCCCGTCTCTACTAAAAATACAAAAATTAGCTGGGCATGGTGGCACATGCCTGTAATCCCAGCTACTCAGGAGGCTGAGGCAGGAGAATTGCCTGAACCCAGAAGGCAGAGGTTGCAGTGAGCCGAGATTGTGCCATTGCACTCCAGTTTGGGTAAGAACAGCGAAACTCCGTCTCAAAAAAATAAATAAATAAAGTAACTTCAGTTTATACATAGTCTATATTATATTCAGAGTTTAGAATTGCAAAGGATCTTATATATCATGAGCTCCTATCTCTATCCAAGGGAGATGTTCTTTTAATAGTTTGCCTAATGAGTGGCTAACTCCAGCTTAAACATATTTAGCAAAAGAGCATACTACCTCACAAGCATGAGCCACTGTGCCTGGCCTCTTAATTTTAGTTAAAGTATGCATGTCACTTTTGTAAAGTTATAGAAAGCAAATTCTCTTTTGTATGTGAGAACGCTTTAAGTATGTGGAGACTACTATTACGTTCTGCATAGTAAGTGACCTCCAGACTCCCTGTCTTATCATCCAAGACCTTTAGGATTTGTTAAATCCTCCAAAGGTGATACTCAGAATTGAATGCTTTAGATATAATGTGAAACTGTATACATTTATTTATTTATTTATTTTTGAGACGGAGTTTCGCTCTTGTTACCCAGGCTGGAGTGCAATGGCGCGATCTCGGCTCACCACAACCTCTGCCTCCTGGGTTCAGGCAATTCTCCTGCCTCGGCCTCCTGAGTAGCTGGGATTACAGGCACGCACCACCATGCCCAGCTAATTTTTTGTATTTTTAGTAGAGACGGGGTTTCACCATGTTGACCAGGATGGTCTCGATCTCTTGACCTCATGATCCACCCGCCTCGGTCTCCCAAAGTGCTGGGGTTACAGACATGAGCCACCGCGCCCAGCCCAGATTTAGTTATTTTTTTATAATCTGGAAGCTTATTTATAACTGTCTAGATTGAAGGCAGTAATTGAACACTAATATATATGGCTTGTTAACTTTTTTTATCAGCAATATCAGCATTTTAGAAAAAATTTTTGTTCAAATAGAACTGAATCTTTTTCAGATATGTAAAAATACGTTTGATAAACTAACTTCCAAATTGATTTTTATTCTGTGTGTTGAAAAACATAATCTCCAGTAGGTTGAACATAATTAGTTCTGTGTTTACAGCTAATATCCTAATATATTCTCAAAATGTGTATAGCTAAAGCTGAGCATACTGGCTTATGCCCGTAATCCCAGAACTTTGGGAGGATCGGTTGAATCCAGGGGTCTGAGACCAGCCTAGGCAATATAGGGAGACTCTGTCTCTACAAAAATAAAAATATTAGCCAGGTGTGGTAGTACATCTTTCTGGTTCCAGCTACTTGGGAGGTTGAAGTGGGAAGATAGCTTGAGCCTGGGAGATTAAGGCTACAGTGAGCCATGATGGCATCACAGCACTCCAGCATGAGACTGTCTCAAGAAAAGCACATATAATTGATATTGGGCTCTAAAAAAAAATTTATTCATCTCTAATAATTTTTTGAACAGTTGAACCTAAGGGAGTGCATTTCATGACAGGTATTTAACTGTAGCAAATGAAGTTTAGTTCCAGTGATTTATATTTAAATATTTCTTCTAAATGTTACTGAACATATTTTTTGTATGATTTGTTTTAAAAATAACCGTTGAGAGTTCTTAGAAGCCAGGAATATATTCATTAATTAATGTTTATCAAATATTTAACATTAATATAATCAGTTTTTGTTGTTGTTGTTTTTGAGACGGAGTCTTGCCGTGTCACCCAGGCTGTAGTGCAATGGCACAATCTCAGCTCACTGCAGCCTCCTGGTTCAAGCAATTCTCCTGCCTCAGCCTCCCAAGTGGCTGGAATTACAGGCTCACTCTGCCATGCCCGGCTAATTTTTTTGTATCTTTAATAGAGATAGGGTTTCACCAAGTTGGCCAGGCTGGTCTTGAACTCCTGACCTTGTGATCCGCCCACCTTGGCCTCCCAAAATGCTGGGATTACAGGTGTGAGCTACCACGCCTGGCCTGTTTCATTGTTAAATACTTGATAGCTGCTTTAAACTTACTGGGTCCTGGGGTTACATAAAGATGGGGTCTTGTACTTCAAGGAAGTAATTTTTAGTATTAGAGATAAGATGGAAAAGGTGGTATGTGAGAAATGTCATAATAGAAATTGAAATAGTACTCTAGGACTTTATAGATTTTGTACTAAGAAAATTAGGAGTGATTTAATGGATAAGGTGAAATACGATCTGGTCCATGAAGGATCAGAGGAAAACTTTACTTTTATGGGTGTTATGATCTGAGCCTTGAAATAAATGATATCTAGGGGCAGCTTAAGATCTCTTAACATTGAGCTTGCCTTTGTATGTTTACTGCTTACATGTGATGGGCTAAAATGAACAGCTGCCACTGTTACTGAATGTACAGAGATGGGATTGTCTTAAAACTCTGATTGGCTAGGCAAAAGTTCAGATTTACATATTGTAATGTCAATGAGGATGTTAGCTTGAGGTAAGAGAAATAAGTGGGACAGAGAGCTCTTTGCAGATCTGCAGGATGATTTCTAATGGCTGAACAAGTAAATTAATGAAACCTTTCTCACTTCAGGTGTGAAAAATAATTTAGGCACTCAGATACTTTGAGAAACAACCCAAATGTTCTTCACTGGTAGAATGGTATAGCAGTTGTTCTCAAAATGTCATCAGGAGACCCTCAGGGATCCCTAAGACTTGGGGATCCACAAGATCAAAGCTAGTTTTATATTAATACTAAGACATTAATTGTATTTTCACTCTTATGCTCTCAGGAATGTACAGTTGGCTTTGCCAGAGTCGTTATGATGTCTGATAATTAAAGTAGATTGAATGCAAAAGCAGGGTCTTACTGAGTTCAGTGGGCTGTAATAAAGTACTGTAGACCAGGAAGCTTATAAACAACACAAGTTTATTTAGCACAGTTTTGGAGATCAGCAGTTCGAGATCAGGATATCAGCAAGATCAGGTTCTGGTGAGGATTCTCTTTCAGATTGCACACTGTGGACTTCTTTTGGTATCCTTGTGTGGCAGAAAGAAGGCTAGAGAGCTCTCCAGAGTTACTTTTATAAGGACACTTAAGTGTTAGTATTTCAGCTTGTGAATTTTGGAGAGATACAGACATTCAGTCCATAACAAGCAGTTGTGAGAATCTAGTTGTCTTCTAGTAAGGCAAACACCAAAGAGATCCAAAACAGTACCACCCTTCTTACTAAATATTTTTGTTTGTTTTAGAAAATAAAAAATAACTAATGGATACTGGGTTAATACCTCAGTGATGGAATAATCTGTACAACAAACCCCTGTGATACATGTGTCACTATGTGACAGACCTGCACGTCCTGTACATGTACCTCTGACCTGAAAAATAAAAGTTACAAAATTTGTTCTTTTTCATTTAAAAAGTGATGCTTACCCTATGTGTAATGAGTTTATTATTATTTTTTAAGTGAAATGGTTTTTGACTAGCTTATTAATAGTTTTTATTTTGGCCCAGTGCAGTGGCTCATGCCTGTAATCCCAGCACTTTAGGAGCCCAAGGTGGGCACATCACCTGAAGTCAGGAGTTTGAGACCAGCCTGGCCAACATGGCAAAACCCCATCTTTACTAAAAATAGAAGTATTAGCCAGGCATGGTGGTGCATGCCTGTAATCCCAACTATTCGGGAGGCTGAGGCAGGAGAATTATTTGAACCTGGGAAGTGGAGTTTGCAGTAAGCTGAAATTGTACCATTGCACTCCAGCCTGGGTGACAGAGTGAGACTCCATCTCAAAAAAAAAGTTTGTATTTTAATTGCAGTAAATATAACCCACAGAAACAAAAACTTTGGAGTCCTCAATAATTTTTAAGCATGTAAAGAGGTTCATGCTTGTAATCCCAGTACTTTGGGAGGCCAAGGCAGGAGGATTACTGAAGCCCAGGACATCAAGACCAGCACAGGCAACACAGGGAGAACCCATCTCTACAAAAAAAAAAAAAGTGTAAAGAGGTACTGAGACTAAAAAATTTGAGAAAGCTGTTCTTAGAGGTAGAAAGATGGGAATATTTGTATGTTGCTTTGGAAAGGAGCCAGTAATATGATTATATATACTCTAGGATGTGACATTTCCCAGAAAAATCCCTCAAATTTTTATTTAAATGATAAGGCTCCTGAAATTATTGAGGCATATGATGTATGTGGAAAGAAATTCATTAACAGATTAGTCTTGGGATTCAAAAGAAAGATGAAAATATCTTACTCTTGTTTTAGTTGTTTATCAACCTTAATTGCACCTGTGGAGTTTTATGAGCTAGATGCTCTGGCTGTACTTTTTTTCTACTGAATCAGGACCTGTAGAGGTAGGACTTCTGAGTTTTTTTGTTTTCGTTTTTTCTGAGACAGAGTATCGTTCTGTCACCCAGGCTGGAGTGCAGTGGCGCGATCTCAGCTCACTGCAACCTCTGCCTCCCAGGTTCAAGCGATCCTCCTGCCTCAGCCTCTTGAGTAGCTGGGACTACAGGCACGCACCACCACACCTGGCTAACTTTTTGTATTTTCAGTAGAAATGAGGTTTTACCATCTTAGCCAGGCTGGTCTCAAATGCCTGACTTTGTGATCCACCGGCCCCGGCCTCCCAAAGTGCTGAGATTACAGGTGTGAGCCACTGGAGACTCGCCTTGAGGATTTTTTAAAGTCTCCATAGATGATTCTGATACCTAACTAGTGTTAAACTACTGCTCTGGTGGAGCTGAAAATGTAAAAGGATCTTCATAAAGGGTGGTAGTTGAAGTACATTCAGAATGAGGGTTCTCTGGAACTCTGCAGAGAGGCTAAATGAATGAAAACTAAGAAACGACTATTGCATTAGGTGATGTCTTTCATACCCCTTCATAATGCTTTTTAGAATATGAGACCGTTACAGAGCCTAAGAGGGGAGTGGAGATAATTGGGGCAATATGTATAGATCTTTCTTACTTTATGTAATGTGACAATGAAAGGGTGAAAATAGAATCATTGCTAAAACAGATAGAACTAATGAAGTTTGTTCAAAAGTATAGAACTAATGAAGTTTGTTCAAAGGTAGAAAGGTGGGAGAACGAATCTTATAGGCCTGATTAGAAGGTAGAGGAGGCTGGGTATGGTGGCTCACGCCTGTAATCCCAGCACTTCCGGAGGCTGAGGCAGGTGGATCATGAGGTCAGGAGTTCAAGACCAGAGTGCCCAATATAGTGAAACTCCATCTCTACTAAAAATACAAAAAATTAGCTGGGCATGGTGACAGGCACCTATAATCCCAGGTACTCAGGAGGCTGAAGCAGGAGAATTGCTTGAACCCAGGAGGTGGAGGTTGCGGCAAGCAGAGATCTGGCCACCGTATTGAAGCCTGGACAACAGTGAAGACAGTGGAAAGATTGATGAGTGTGGGAACAATGCACTGTGCTATACACAGAAATAGAAAGCACCAAGGGACAGAGTTCTATTCTGTACCTTTTTTTTTTTTTTTTTTGGAGAGGGAGTCTCACCTTGTCACCCAGGCTGGAGTGCATTGGTGCAATCTCAGCTCACTGCAAACTTCTTCCTAATTCTCTTGCCTCAGTCTCTGAAGTAGCTAGGATTACCAGCACCCACCACCACCCCCAGCTAATTTTTTGTATCTTTAGTAGAGATGGGGTTTCACCATGTTGGCCACGCTGGTCTCTAACTCCTGACCTTGTGATCTGTCCTCCACTGCCTCCCAAAGTTCTGGGATTACAGACGGAGTTTTGCTCTGTTGCCCAGGCTGGAGTGCAGTGGTGCAATCTTGGCTCACTGCAACTTCTGCCTCCTGGGTTCAAGCAGTTCTCATGCTTCAGCCTCCAAGTAGCTGAGATTACAAGCACACGCCACCACGCCCGGCAGCTAATTTTTGTATTTTCAGTAGGGATGAGGTTTCACCTTGTTGGGCAGGCTGGTCTCAAACTCCTGACCTCAAATGATGCGCCCACCTTGGCCTCCCAAAGTGCTGTGATTACAGACGTGAGCCACTGAGCCTGGCCTAAACTCACTTATTCTTGTGGAATATTTTTCACTTTCTTTCTTTCTCGAGGATGGTTGGCATCAGTCTCATCAGATTGTCATACAAATTATA
This sequence comes from Callithrix jacchus, assembly GCF_049354715.1. Classification (NCBI taxonomy): domain Eukaryota; kingdom Metazoa; phylum Chordata; class Mammalia; order Primates; family Cebidae; genus Callithrix; species Callithrix jacchus. Next base: position 81,301,995 of record NC_133518.1, read on the forward strand.
GTATTCAGGCCGGGCGCGGTGGCTCAAGCCTGTAATCCCAGCACTTTGGGAGGCCAAGGCGGGTGGATCACGAGGTCAGGAGATTGAGACCATCCTGGTCAACATGGTGAAACCCCGTCTCTACTAAAAATATTAAAAAAAAAAAAAATTAGCTGGACATGGTGGCGTGTGCCTGTAATCCCAGCTACTCGGGAGGCTGAGGCAGGAGAATTGCCTGAACCCAGGAGGCAGAGGTTGCAGTGAGCCGAGATCGCGCCATTGCACTCCAGCCTGGGTAACAAGAGCGAAACTCCATCTCAAAAAAAAAAAAAAAAATCATGGTATTCAGTACAGTGCCTACCACAGTGAAGGTTAGCTGTCACATTATTTAACACAAATAAAATAGCGAGTCATTGTAGATTGGAATTAATTTTAATGGATAGTTTTTCCCAATATGGTTTAATCTTCATCTGGTTGCAATTTTAGAAGGAGATCACACATATGGCAGCAATAATTTGATTTAAAAATTAAAAAATTTAGGCCGGGCATGATGGCTCACACCTGTAATCCCAGCACTTTGGGAGGTCAAGGCAGGTGGATCACCTGAGGTCAGGAATTCAAGACCAGCCTGGCCAACATGATGAAACCCTGTTTCTACTAAAAACTCCAAAAATTAGCTGGGCGTGGTGGCGTGTGCCTGTCATCCCAGCTGCTAGGGAGGCTGAGGCAGGAGAATCACTTGAACCTGGGAGATGGAGGTTGCAGTGAGCTGATATTGTGCCAGGGCACTGCAGCCTGGGCAACAGAGTGAGACTCTGTCTCATAAAAAAGAAGAAATTAAAAAATTTGAATACTTGTTGCTTTTTTCCTGATTATAAAAGTAATAGCAGTCAGTACCTTTAGAACTGAGGCAGAGCACCTGAGAAAGGAACAGCACTGGAAGAAGCCTCCTGACCCCCATTCTCTAAGTTAGTAACTTTGTTGGAGAAAATAAAGTCATGGCCCACTGAATGGTAGGGAGGTTCACTGAGTTGCCATGCTGATGGAACTCACTGGGAAGCTAGCTATCTGGGTGGTGAAGCTTTCTTTCAGTGGGAGGATAAGCAGGGTGGGACTCACGCAATGCCTGAAACTAGAATTAGACAAGCTAAGGGCACAAAATTTAAGATATCTGTCACAAATTTTGTGCCCTCTATGTCTCTAGCCTCACCATAGTCTTAGTCTGGTCCTGGAGGGCAGGCAGATGAGGTACTGGATTTCCTATACCACAAGAACAAACTTTGAGAAGCACACTGAAACCTGGAAGAAAAGCCCCTTTCTATAGTCCCTATGGCACCCTCCTTTTGCTAATACAGCCTGGAAGTTTCACATTGTACCTTCTGGCAAAAGAGAAATATTCTAATACCAGAAGCAGGGGAGTAGAGGAGTGATTTGGTAGGTAGCTGAAAGGCAATAAGTGGATGAGAGCTTCAGCCATTATAACAGACTTTTTTCTTTGTTTTTTTTTTTTTCTTTTTTAGAGAAACACGTTCTTTTGCTCTGTTGCCCAGATACAGTGGCTCATATCTCTAATCCCAGCACTTTGGGAGGCCAAGACAGGAAGATTGCTTGAGCCCAGGAGTTTGAGACCAGCCTGGGCAAGCAGCAAGACCGCATCTCTTAAAAAAAAAAAAAATTTAGCTGAGTGTGGTGGCATGTGCCTGTAATCTCAGCTTCTCGGGAAGCTGAGGCAGGAGGATCATTTGATCCCAGGAGTTTAAGGCTACAGTTAGCTATGATGGTACCACTGGATTCCAGCCTTGGTGATGGAGCAAGATTCTGTCTAAAGAAAACTGTAATAATCAGAGTTGTCAGTGATATAGAAAAAGTGACATTCTTTTTTTCCCTAGGAATGTAAATGAATGCAGTCATTCTGGAAGTGATTTTTGCAATATTATTAAAATCCCTAAGAGTTTTCTTTGGCCAGGCTTGGTGGCTCACATCTGTAATCCTAGCACTTTGGGAGGCTGAGGCGGGTGGATCACGAGGTCAGGAGATTAAGACCAGCCTGGCCAACATGGTGAAACCCCATCTCTACTAAAAAATATAAAAAAAGTAGCTGGGCGTGGTGGTGCACGCCTGAGGCAGGAGAATTGCTTGAACCCAGGAGATGGAGATTGCAGTGAGCCAAGATTGTGCCACTACACTACAGCCTGGGCAACAGTGCAAGACTCTGTCTCAAAAAAAAAAAAAAAAAGAGTTTGCTTTACTGATGCCAGGTGAGGTGGCTCACTCCTGTAATCCCAGCACTTTGGGAGGGCGAGGTGAGCAGATGATGAGGTCAAGAGTTAGAGACTAGCCTGGCCAACATGGCGAAACCCTATCTCTACTAAAAATACAAAAAATAACTGGGTATAGTGGTGGGCGCCTGTAGTCCTAGCTACTCTGGAGGCTGAGGCAGGAGAATTGTTTGAACCCAGGAGGGTGGAGGTTGCAATGAGCTAAGATTGCGCCATTGTACTCCAGTCTGGGCAACAGGGTGAGATTCCATCTAAAAAAAAAAACAGAGTTTGCTTTACTATTTAACCTAGCATTTCATCTTCTAGAAACTTAAATCTTCAGAAAATAATCATGGATGTGTTTAAGAATATATCTGCGGTTCTATTGTGGTATAATATGGTTCTATTGTGATTTTATTTATAATTTAGAACTAACTGAAATGATTAATATAAAGTTGGTTGGATCAAACATGGCATATTTAAAAGTAATGCAATAAAAATATATCAGAAACATGGGATAATATATTCACAGAGTAGGTGTGTGTATGTGTTTGAGACAGGGTCTTTGTGTGTGTGTGTCTGTGTATGTGTCTGAGACAGGGTCTTTGTGTGTGTGTCTATGTGTTTGAGACAGGGTCTTTGTGAGTGTGTCTGTGTATGTGTCTGAGACAGGGTCTTTGTGTCTGTGTCTGTGTATGTGTCTGAGACAGGGTCTTTGTGTGTGTGTCTGTGTATGTGTCTGAGACAGGGTCTTTGTGTGTGTGTCTGTGTATGTGTCTGAGACAGGGTCTTTGTGTGTGTGTCTGTGTATGTGTCTGAGACAGGGTCTTTGTGTGTGTGTCTGTGTATGTGTCTGAGACAGGGTCTTTGTGAGTGTGTCTGTGTATGTGTCTGAGACAGGGTCTTTGTGTGTGTGTCTGTGTATGTGTTTGAGACAGGGTCTTTGTGTGTGTGTCTGTGTATGTGTCTGAGACAGGGTCTTTGTGTGTGTGTCTGTGTATGTGTCTGAGACAGGGTCTTTGTGAGTGTGTCTGTGTATGTGTCTGAGACAGGGTCTTTGTGTGTGTGTCTGTGTATGTGTTTGAGACAGGGTCTTGCTCTCTCACTACTGGCTGGAGTACAGTGGTTGCAGCAGCTCACTGCAACCTGTGCTTCCTGGACTCAAGTGGTTCTCCTGCTTCAGCCTCCCTATTACCTGGACTACAGGTGCACACTACTGCATCTGGCTAATTTTTGTAGTTTTTGTAGAGATGGGGTGTCACTATGTTGTCCTGGTTGGTCTCGAACTCCTGGGCTCCAGCAATCCACCCTCCTAGGCCTCCCAAAGGCTGGGATTATAGGCATGAGCTACCACACCCAGCCTACCATACAGGATTAATGTAGGGCTACAAAATAGTATGTAGAGCTGTATAGTTGCTGAAAGATGGACTCAGTTCAGCTTCTACTATAAATTGAGGCACTTACTACTATGAAATTGAGAATTACCAAATGCGATAGTCTTTGAGTTGCTTAAAAATAGTTGAAACCAGGGGCCGGGCATGGGGGCTCACACCTGTAATCCCAACACTTTGGGAGGCCAAGTCAGGCAGATCACGAGGTCAGGAGTTCAAGAGCAGCCTGGTCAACATAGTGTAACCCTGTCCGTACTTAAAATACAAAAATTAGCCTGGCGTGATAGTAGGCGCTGTAATCTCAGCTACTTGGCAGGCTGAGGCAGGAGAATTGTTTGAACTGAGGAGGCAGAGGTTGCAGTGAGTCGAGATCATGCCATTGCACTCCAGCCTAAGCGACTATGAGACTAGGTCTCAAAAAAAAAAGTTGAAACCAAAAATGTTAACTTTTAAAGTATACACACACACACACGTAAAAGAAAACCTAGCAAGACAGAATTTAGTGGTATCTCTAAGTGGTAGGCTGCTGGGTGATGTTTATTATTTTTACTTTATGTGTACAAATTCTGCAGTGAGCATGTTTATTTATTTATTTTTTTTTTGAGACGGAGTTTCGCTCTTGTTACCCAGGCTGGAGTGCAATGGCGCGATCTCGGCTCACCACAACCTCCGCCTCCTGGGTTCAGGCAATTCTCCTGCCTCGGCCTCCTGAGTAGCTGGGATTACAGGCACATGCCACCATGCCCACCTAATTTTTTGTATTTTTAGTAGAGACGGGGTTTCACCTTGTTGACCAGGATGGTCTCGATCTCGTGATCCACCCGCCTCGGCCTCCCAAAGTGCTGGGATTACAGGCGTGAGCCACCGTGCCCGGCCACATGTTTATTTTTTAATTTACTTTTTTTTTTTTTTAACAGTCAGCCCCTGAACCAGAATAGGTTCAGAAAGGTTCTCTATTGTTTTTTTTTTACTAGAAAAAAGTATTTATTTATTTACTTATTTATTTTGAGACCGAGTCTTGCTCTGTTGCCCAGGCTAGAGTGCAGTGGCACCATCTCAGCTCACTGCAACCTCTGTCTGCCTCCTGGGTTCAAGCAATTCTCCTGCCTCAACCTCCTGAGTAGCTGGGATTACAGGTGCCTATCACTGCGCCCAGCTAATTTTTGTATTTTGAGTAGAGGTGGGGTTTCACCATCTTAGCCAGGCTGGTCTTGAACTCCTGATCTCATGATCCACCTCCTGCCTCAGTGTCCCAATGTGCTGGGATTACAGGTGTGAGCCACTGCACCCAGCCTATTTATTTTTTAATCTATTTAGTTTTTGGAGAGAGATCTCACTCTGTTGCAGCCTAGAACTCCTGGGCTCAAGTGATCCTCTCACCTCAGCCTCCTGAGTAGCTGGGTCTACAGGCATGTGCTACTATGCCCAGGTAATTTTTAGAGATAAGGCCTCACTATGTTGCCCAGGCTGGTCTTGAACTCCTGAGCTCAAGGAATCCTCTTGCCTCAGCCTCCCAGTGCTGGGATTACAGGTGTGAGCCACTGTACCCAGCCTGAAAAAAGCATTTAAATAGGTAAGATATATAATGAAAAACCAAAGTCAGTAAAATGCCACAGATTAAAATGTGGCTATTGGTACTCACTGGGGACTTTAGTAAAAGCAGTTTGAATGGAGTAGGGCTGATAATGAAGCCAGATTGCAATTGTCGTAAGTAAATTGGAGATGAGATAGTGATTCCACTCTAGATCAACACTGTTCAATAAAAATGGAGCACATATTAACATTTTATTTAGCCCAGTACTCTAAAATATTTCACTATATAATTTATATAAAATAATCAATGAGATATTTTACTTGGAAATGATTCAGACTAGTACTCAACTTCATGTGCTCAATAGCCACATATGGTTAGTGTCTACCATGGTGCACAGGTAAAGACCGTCTAGACTGTCCTGTTTGTTGAGAAACTAATGACAAAAGAGTATGGCCAGAGGCAACATGTGAGAATCCTGTAGTTATTTACATTCCCCTCTAGCCACAGAACCCTTCCCAATGCAGCAAATTGCCTTTTTATAATAAAGTATTTTATGTAATTAAAAAAATAATAAGAATAAATATTCACAACTTCTACCTTCCTTGGAAAATAGAATATCCTGTGACCCTCCCAGTTGAATTCTTAAATTGATATTTTCTTTTCTTTTTTGCCCTCCTACAGGTTTTGGTAAGACTAGTTTGAATCGTAGAGGAAGAGTAATGCCTGGAAAGAGACGTCCTAATGGAGTCATTACTGGCCTTGCAGCTAGGAAAACAACTGGAATTCGAAAAGGAATTAGTCCTATGAATCGTCCACCTCTAAGTGATAAGGTAGGATGATGGCTTAATCCTGGATTCGATTCCTTTTCCTTTATTTGTACTAACATTTCTGTGAATAAGCTTAAGAGAGCATTTTATTTCTTTTTATGTAGTACTTCGGGATTGATATAAAAAAATTTAATATTTAAATTAAAAATGCCATTTATATAGAGTATAAATCTCCACATTCTTGAATATAACTTAAGTTTTTTTGTTTGTTTGTTTGTTTGTTTTAGTATATAGAGAAGCTTACTCTGTTACCCAGGCTGGAGGGCAGTGGCATGATCTTGGCTCACTGCAACCTCCTCCTCCCAGGTTCAAGCAATTCTCCTGCCTCAGCCTGCGAAGTAGCTGAGATTATAGGTGTGCACCACCACTCCCGGCTAATTTTTATATTTTTAGTGAAGATACAGTTTCACCATGTTGGCTATGCTGATCTTAAACTCCTGACCTCAAGTGATCTGCCCACCTTGGCCTCCCAAAGTGCTGGTATTACAGGTGTGAGCCACCACTCCTGGCCAAAACTTAAGACTTTTTTTTTTTTTTTGAGATGAAGTCTTGGTCTGTTGCCCACGCTGGAATGCAGTGGCACAATAATCTCGGCTACTGCAGCCTTTGCCTCTGGGGTTCAAGTAATTCTCTTGCCTCAGCCTCCTGAGTAGCTGGGACTACAGACACATGCCACTATGCCTGGCTAATTTTTGTATTTTTAGGTGAGATAAGGTTTCACCATCCTGGCCACATTAGTCTCGAACTCCTGACCTTGTGATCCGCCTGTCTTGGCCTTCCAAAGTGCTGGGATTACAGGCGTGAGCCACCATTCCTGGCCAAATTAAGATTTCTTAATGTGATTTAGTCAACGGATATTTATGAAGCACTTCTCATATACTTCATAGAAGAATCCAGATAAAGTATAAGATAAGGTCCATATTTGTCAAGAACCTTAGAGAAGTCTTTATGGAGAATACAGATGTCTGAATTAGGCTTTAATGATGGATTTAATTTATATATGTTGAGGAAGAAAGAGGGTGTTTTATGTGCTTTTTCTTTTGTGATACTGCATTTTGCTTTTTTTACCTCTAACCATGTCTACTCCAGCTTCTTTGCTGTCATAACTTCCCGCCTTTTGTTTTCGGCATGCATTTGTTTTGGAACTTGGCTTTTTAAAATGTATTAGGGTTCAAAAATCATGTTTATGTAAATTATTCCCTAATTTGTATCTCTGGCTCTCTGATTCTTCTCTTGAGTTCCAGAGCCATGTTTCCCCATCACCTGTGGATCCCTGAGTACCTCACATATTTTAAAGATAATGTGTGGTTTTCATCTTTTCAATCACTTAGACTAAGTGTTCAAGTTGTTTTAGTTTCTCCATCTCCCTTATCTGCACATTCAAGCAGTTGTCAATCCCTGTTCATTCTGCACCAGAAACGTTTATTGTAGTAGGGTATATAGAAAAATGCAATTTGATTAACATAGTTTCTTGCCTTCTGATAGAATATAGAACGATATTTTCCAGTGTTAAAAAGGAAGGCAAACCTTCTGAGACAAAATGAAGGGCAGAGGAAACCAGTTGCAGTTCTCAAGAGACCTAACCAGCTAAACAGGAAGTAAGTACTCAGATATAATGATGAGTTATCTTGCATTAAAAAACACTTCTTACACTAAATGGTGTGAAGAATGGATTTGCAGTGATTTATTTTAGTTATCTGGTCATTTTCAAGACATACTTTGGATGTCTATCTGAACATCCACATGGATGTATCCAGTAATAGATTCTGTTTATTAGATGAATTGTTACTGATGAATTTAACCATTATAAGCTTTTTAATTTTTTTCTTTCTTTTTTTTTTTGAGATGGAGTCTTGCTCTGTCTTCCAGGCTGGAGTGCAGTGGTGCATTCTTGGCTCACTGCAACCTTCGACTCCCTGGTTCAAGTGATTCTCCTGCCCCAGCCTCCCGAGTAGCTGGGATTACAGGCACATGCCACCAAACTCAGCTAATTTTTGTATTTTTAATAGAGACGGGGTTTCACCATGTTGGCCAATCCTGACCTCCTGATCTGATCTGCTCACCTCGGCCTTCCAAAGTACTGGGATTACAGACATGAGCCACCGTACCCAGCCTTTCTTTCTTTCTTTCTTTCTTTTTTTTTTTTTATTTTTTTTATTTATTTGAGAATGAGTCTTGCTCTGTCGCCCAGGCTGGAGTGCAATGGCGCAATCTTGGCTAACTGCAACCTCTGCCTCCTGACTCAGCCTCCCAAGTAGCTGGGACTACAGGCACGTGCCACCACTCCCAGCTAATTTTTGTATTTTTAGTAGTAGAGTTGGGGTTTCACTGTGTTAGCTAGGATGGTCTAGAACTCCTGACCTTGTGATCCACCTGCCTTGGCCTCCCAAAGTGCTGGAATTATAGACGTGAGCCACTGCACCCAGCCCCATTATAAGCTTTTTAAAAAACATCACTCTGCTTCTTTACCTCCTTGACATACGGAATAAAATTGCAAAAATTGATCACTTTGGTAGAACTCTTTTTTTCCCCCTGTTTTTTGAGACAGGGTCTTCTCACTCTGTTGCTGAGGCCGGAGTATGGTGGCGCCATCGCTGCTCACTGGAGCCTCCACCACCTGGACTCAAGTGATCCTCCCACATCAGCCTCCCGAGTAGTTGGACCACAGATACATGCTACTATGCCCAGCTAATTTAAAAAAAAATTTTTTTAGAGATGGGGTCTCACCATGTTGCCCAGGCTGGTCTCAATTCCTGACCTCAAGTGATCCATCCACCTCAGCCTCCCAAGTGCTGGATTATAGGCATGTGCCACTGTGCCCAGCTCTGGTAGAACTCTTAACATCTCAGAATTATTCAAAGTTGGGAATTCTGGAAGCAATTTGTTACTCAGTCTGGATGGCTCTTACTAGAACACTGAATCACAATGTATGTTAGTTGTGGAAAAATCAAACTTTCTAAGAAGAATTCTTTATGCATGTTCCTTAAACTGAAATTATTTTTATACTAAATCCAATAATAAAAATCTAAAAATCATGGCCTGTGAGCTGGGTGCAGTGGCATGTGCCTGTGGTCTCAGCTACTTAATAGGCTAAGGGTGGAGGATCTCATGAGCCCAGGATGCAGGGCTAAACCTGGGCAACATACTGAGACCCCTATCTCTAAAATAGAGAAGAAAAATTATGATCTATTGTTATGGCATTCTGTTCTCTGTAAGGACAAAGTAGATAAAATTGATGAGGTGTGAAGTTTCCTTATTTAGTTTCAACTACTATTATCTTAAGTAGAAGATAATTCAGAAAACAAAACCTGGAATGAGGTTTTTAAAAGAATGGAATGGCTGGGCGCAGTGGCTCACGCCTACATTCCCAGCACTTTGGGAGACTGAGGTGGGTGGATCATCTCAGGGCAAGAGTTTGAGACCAGCCTGACCAACATGGCAAAACCCCATCTACTAAAATACACAAATTAGCCAGACATAGTTGCGCATGCCTGAAGTTCCAGGCCCAGGCTGAAGCAGGAGAATTGCTTAAACCCAAGAGGTGGAGGTTGCAGTAAGTCAAGATCGTACCACTGCACTTCAGACAGGGCAACAGTAGTCTCAAAAAAATTAAAAAATAAAATAAAATAAATGGAATGACTGGAATTACAGTTTTAACCATCATCTTTTGGGAATCACTTGATAATACCTTTTGTGAACGGGAACCTTCTCAAATAAGAACCCATCATTTATGTGAGACTTACGTGTTAATTGGGTTAGCTAGGGGAATTTTACACTTGAACCTCTGAAAGATTGGAGGTAAGACTAGGGAATCTGTTAAGCAGTTGTTTATATAGTGTTTCATGTTTATCAGTAGATCAATTGAAGACATGGAATATTAGAGGATTGAATATTTCATAGATAAATATGAAATTTTAATTTTTCATACTTTACCAACTTCCCATAGAAAACAAATTAGGTGCCTCAAGCCACCATGGCACATGTATACCTACATAAAACCTGCACGTTCAGCACATGTATCCCAGAACTTAAAAGAAAAAAAAGAATTGGTTAAAACCAAACATAACTAAGAGCATTGTTTTGTGCATGAAAGAACAAGAAATAGAAGAGTCTAAGTTTTTCTGTGGTTTATTTATTTATATTTTGAGATGAAGTCTTTCAAGTCTTGCTCTGTTGCCTGGGCTGAAGTGCAGTGGCATGATCTCTGCTCACTGCAACTTCTGCCTCCCTGATTGAAGCAATTCTCATGCCTCAGCCTCCTAAGTAACTGGGACTACAGCTGCATGCCATTAAGACTGGCTACGTTTTGTGTTTTTAGTTGAGACAGGGTTTTACCATGTTGCCCATGCTGGTCTGGAACTCCTGACCTCAAGTGATCCACTCACCAGTTTCAAGTACTATTTATTTAATTCCCGAACTGCTGGGATTACAGGTGTGAGCCACAATGCTTGGCCTCTATGGTTTATATTAATGAACAAAGGTTTCTGAGTGAGGAAGGAAGAGAAAGCTGGAAGAGGAGATGTTATTTTTTCAAACCAGTCTTATTTTTGTTTGTTCTCATATTCAGTTTGACTATGATGTGCCTATGTGTAGTTTTTCTTTGTACTAATCCTATAAATTGTAAAGTTATGTTTTCACCAAATATAGTAAATAGTACTAAAAATGTGATTATTAATGTCTTCAGAAGATTGATGGAATATTAGAGGATTGAGTATTTGGAAAATAAAGTAGTTTGAAATTAACGTGGTTAGGTGCTATGCTTTGGAGGGAGGTGTTTGTTAATCAAGTCTCGATAGCTTCATGTATATCAGGAAATAATTCAGTTTGTTACTTGCACCTCAAGTTTGCAGCCTATGAATTTAACTAGTTTTGCTTATTTTTCCTTAAGATGTTTGTAAGTCGTTAAATGGCTTAGCATGGCATATGTGTTTTTGTTGCAGAAATAGCATTCCAGCTAATTTTACCAGGAGTGGAAATAAATTAAATCATCAGAAAGATACTCGTCAGGCAACTTTTCTTTTCAGAAGAGGCCTGAAGGTATTAAAAAAACTTTGGCAGTGTTTGTTCTTTTTTTTTACCCAAAGAGGAACCTGAGCAGCCACCTTTAGTAAGTCTCAATCATAGGCAGTATTGGGTTCGGGATGTGGAGAACATGACAGTAGATTAGTTCTTTCTATTATATTTTTTCTATATTTGTCTGTTGTTACCCTCAATAGAATTTAACATGTTATTTGGGAATAAACTTGTATTTGTCACTTGCTCTCTTACAGGAATTTCAACAGGGAAGTGTTGCCAGAATAGCATAGGCCCCTCTTCTGCGTTCATGCCCATACCCCACTGGGTTATAAGCTCTAGAGCAGGATCACTGTAGATTCAAATCTGCTGCTTTCTGTGGGACCTACTGCTTTCTTTTTCCCCCCTTCAGGTTCAGGCCCAGTTGAACACAGAACAACTGCTAGACGATGTAGTAGCAAAGAGAACCCGTCAGTAAGTTTCGATTTGTTTTTCAAGGTGTTATTTCAAAACTCTCAGAATACTACCCAAATATCATGTGCCCCAGCCCAGAAGAAATTAATTGAAACCCAAATAAAATTGAGCCTGAAAGCTGGGCATAGTGTGCTATATATTTGTAGTCCCTGCTTGGGAGACTGAGGCAAGAGAATTGTTTGAGCTTAAGAGTTGAAGGCTGTGAAGTGCCATGATCTCACCTGTGTATAGCCACTGCACACCAGCATGGGCAGCATAGCTCGGGCTATGGAGACTCTGTCTCCAAAAAAAACATTTTTCAAAATTGAGCCTAAAATAAATAAATGCTATTTTGTCCTTTGTTAATTTTCCCCAAAACCCTTTTGAGTTTTCACATGTCAATATTGTAAAAGTTTTAGTGCCAAGTAGGTTACTTGTTTTTTATTATTTTTAATTTTTATTGCCTATTCCATTTTAATTAAACAGCTTTTTACTTTTTATTTTTGGCTATAACGGCTTTTATACAAATGAACCTATTTAGGGAATGAATAGAATAAAATTCGGTGGAGGTTTTAGAAAATTTGTTCAACTTTAAAAGTAATAGTTTTCCTTTTTACAGTCTTTTTTTCTTAGCTGTATAAAAAAATCTTTTGAAAATCTATTTTATCCTGTTATAATTACACCTCCTAAGTGTGCGTTGTGACATACTAATTCTATCAGTGTGATTAGGTTTTGAGATTAAACTATTTAAAATTATGGCTACTTTTTGGAAAACAAAATATATACAGTTGGTCCTCCATGACTCAGGGGAGTTGGTTCCAGGACTATTGAAGAGATTAAAGTCCTCAGATACTCAAGTTCCTTACAATCGGCCCTCCATATCCATGGACCGCTTTCAATCTATGGTTGAAATCGGTTGAATACATGGATGTAGAACCTGTGGATACAGAGAGCTGACTGTAAAACAGAGTCATGGTTCAGATACAATGCCAACTACAGTGGGGCATGACTTTTAGCAAATGGAGTGTTAGAAAGGATACTGTGGAACTGATACTGGTAGTATTTTTTAGCACAGGGGTCATGACATTAGAAACCGTAGGGAAAGAAAGAATAATTATAGCCTTTTGCTTCTGTAGTGAACAATATTTACATAATCATAATAATATAAATGTTATTTGTTTTGAACTTTGAGAATCAACCTGTTAGACAAAGCACAAAATGGAGAACACAATATAATGTAAATGTCGGATTTTAACTAATGTGAATATAAAGGAAGAGCTGACAAAAAGTGAGCGGTATGGCCGGGTGTGATGGCTCACACCTATAATCTCAGCACTTTGGGAGGCCAAGGCAGGCAGACCACGAGGGCAGGAGTTGGAGACCAGCCTGGCCAACGTGGCAAAACCCCATCTCTACAAAAAATTAGCTGGGCGTGGTGGCAGGCGCCTGTAATCCCAGCTACTTGGGAGGCTGAGGCAGGAGAATCGCTTGAAACTGGAAGGCAGAGGTTGCAGTGAGCCGAGATTGTGCCACTGCACTCCAGCTTGGGTAACAAGAGCGAAACTCCGTCTCAAAATAAAATACTAAAAGGTGAGAGAGGTACAAAGTGGAAGAGGTGGAAGGAAGGAAAATAGGCAATGTTATCCTTTCACATAAAGTTGGGTGTGGGGTCAACAGATTGTACTGAAAGAAACAGAGATTTAAGTCTTTAAAGTTACAAAGGCAGTGAAATAGTGATACAGCCTTCAAAATGTTTCATGGTGGATGAGGAAACTGGAGGATGGTGTGGTGAACTAAATCTTTATTCATCATAGCAAGGTTTTTATATAAGCATATTGTTTAGTGAATTGGAAGTAACCAGCAAGCAGTAAAAACAGAAAGGTTAAAAATGCTGCCTCTGGAGAGCAAGAATGGAAAGCAGGAAAATAGTGAGGTGAGGGACTGTTGCTTTTTATTAGAAGGTTTTCTGTACTATTTGATTTTTAAAAATTTATATATATTTGTTACACTGAAAAATATTTAATAAATTAGATGCCCAGTTCCTATACCCAAGATGTTGATTCATTGCATCATGGTGGGGTTTAGGTATTTATGTCTTACAAGCTAAGAAAAAGTAATGGCTACTTTTAAAATATTTTTATCTTGAATATACATAGGGTTTATAAACTTACATTTAATGACATTTTTTTGATTTTTTTTTTTTTTTTTAACTAGATGGCGGACTTCCACCACAAATGGAGGAATTTTGACTGTATCTATTGACAATCCCGGAGCAGTGCAATGCCCAGTGTAAGCTGTTTTTTTTTTTTGTAGAAATTATAACCTTTTAGTACATGAGATAATAAAGTATTGGATTTCTGCTCAGAGAATGATGAAGAAGAAAGTAATACTTGTGATACAATATGCAAACAGTATGGTATAAAGTTAAAAGTAAGAGGTCCCTTGTTTCCTGATTCTGCAGCCCTAAATGACCACCTTTGAACAGCGTTTTTTTGTTTTTATTTTTTCTAAGGGAGGACATTTGTTTCTTTTCCAAATGTTAGAGTAAAACCAGGTGGAAGAGATGGTTTTATAGCACTTAGAAAAAAAACCGTACAAATCTGGGGTTTGGCCATTAAAAGTTATTTACAACAGGGCCGGGCGCAGTGGCTCACACCTGTAAACCCAGCACTTTGGGAGGCCGAGGCGGGTGGATCATAAGATCAAGAGATCGAGACCATCCTGGTCAACATGGTGAAAACCCCATCTCTACTAAAAATACAAAAAATTAGCTGGGCATGGTGGCGCGTGCCTGTAGTCTCAGCTACTCAGGAGACTGAGGCAGGAGAATTGCCTGAACCCAGGAGGCAGAGGTTGCAGTGAGCCAAGATCGCGCCATTGCACTCCAGCCTGGGTAACAAGAGCGAAACTCCGTCTCAAAAAAAAAAAAAGTTATTTACAACAATTGGAGAAAAGACAAGAACTTGTTTCACATTAGAGACCTCCCCCTACCCCATAGCCTAATAGTTGCTTACCAAGTCAAAAAAGAGACACAGTTGATTCACAAGCTGGAGGTTTGAACTTGAGCAAGACATTTATAAAAACCTAGATGGGGCAGTGTCCTCCCCAGCCCAGGTGCCACTAGGCACAGCACAAGAGGGGAAAACAACAGGGGAAAACTGGACACTCAAGGACAGTGTTTTTTATACTTTAAAATTTTTATGTATATATACTATATGTACCTTTTTTTTTTTGAGACAAGATCTGACTCTGTTACCTAGGCTGGAGTGCAGTGACATGATCATGGCTTATTGCAGCCTGGACCTCCCAAACTCAAGCAGTCCTCTTGCCTTAGCCTTCCGAGTCCTGAGTAGCTGGGACTGCAGTTGCCCACCACCGTGCCTGGCTTTTTTGTTTGTTTGTTTATGTGTGCCCAGACTGGTCTTGAACTCCTGGACTCAGGCAGTCCTCTCTCCTTGGCCTTCCAAAATGCTGAGGTTACAGGCGTGAGTCACTGCACCTGACCCAATATGTGAATTTTTATGTACAATAATAAATGAGATGACAATATACATGCTACTTCTTCCTTCAGTCCCTGTAATATTTTCAGTTCTTTACTTTTCAGACCATACAGACCTACCTTCTCTAAAATTAATCCATTATAAACTTTGTCAATTTATGAAGCTTATGTTCTACTCAACCATCTCTTGATTTTTTAAAGAGATATGGTCTCACTCTGATGCCCAAGCTGGAGTGCAGTAGTGCCATAGTGCCATCATAGCTCACTACTGCCTCGAACTCCTGAGCTTGAGTGATTCCCCTGCCTCAGCCTCCTGAGTAGCTGGGAACATAGGCATGCACCACCACGCCCAGCTAATATATATATATGTATAATTTTTTGGTAGAGGTGGGGCCTTGCTATGTTCCTCGGGCTGGTCTTCAACCCCTGCCCTCAAGCGATCTTTCTGCCTCGGCCTCCCAAAGTACTAGGATTATGGGACTGAGCCACTGTGCCTAGCCATCCAGCCATCTTAATGATTAAAATGAAAAGAATGTAGAATGGGTGCTTAAGGCTTTAGAGGTCGCTTTATTATCAAGACTTAGGAATCACCAGACATTCCAACTTGTGGAAAAGTTTATAGTTCTATTTAAAGAGGTATTCTCTGAACAATTACATATTTTAATCTGGAATAGCTGACACTTTTTTTTAAGCACACAAACAAAATGGCCCTAATACATTTGAGCATGTGTACAAGATGTCTTAAGTAACAAATGAATTTCTTTTTCTTTTCATTGTTAAGCTGCTCTGATATTTTAATTTTTTTCTAATAGAACTCCGAAGCCACGATTAACTCGTACTGCTGTACCTTCATTTTTATCAAAACGGGAGCAAAATGATGTAAAGAAAGTTCCTAAAGGTGTTCCCCTACAGTTTGACATAAACAGTGTTGGAAAACAGGTAAGAAAAAAAGTTTTCTGTATTTTTTTGGGTTATTTGCTGAGAGTATTTTAATTAACAAAACAATTGCTATAATAGTGAATTATAAACAAGGCGTCTTCACTGCACCCTGAAACTCAGGGAACCGCTCATCTACTTTTGTCTGCCAGTTTGCCTATTGTGACATTTCATATAAATTGACTCATGCAGTATATATTTGTGACTGAATTCTTGCACTTAGCATAATGTTTTCAAGGTTCATCTATGTTGTATCCGTATTTAATTTTGTTTTACTGCTGAATAGTGTTCATGATATGTATATAGTGCATATATACAACCCTTCATTTGGGTTGTTTTCACTCTTTGGCTGTTACAAATAATACTGCTCTCAGCATTTGTGCAGAAGTTTTTGTGTGAGTGTTACGTTTTCATTTCTCTGTGGTAAATACCTATGAGTAGAATTGCTAGGTTGTATAGCAACTCTGTATCTAACCTATGAGTAGAGTTGCTAGGTTGTATAGCAACTCTGTATCTAACCTATGAGTAGAGTTGCTAGGTTGTATAGCAACTCTGTATCTAACCTATGAGTAGAGTTGCTAGGTTGTATAGCAACTCTGTATCTAACCTATGAGTAGAGTTGCTAGGTTGTATAGCAACTCTGTATCTAACCTATGAGTAGAGTTGCTAGGTTGTATAGCAACTCTGTATCTAACCTATGAGTAGAGTTGCTAGGTTGTATAGCAACTCTGTATCTAACCTATGAGTAGAGTTGCTAGGTTGTATAGTAACTCTGTATCTAACCTTTTGAGGAACTGCTGGACTGTTTTCCCTAGAAGAGTCTGTGCTACAGCTTTACATTCCCACCAGCATCTGTAAGGGTTCTGATTTCTCACCAACACTCACTATTTTCTGCTGTTTGACTATAGCCATCAAGCAAGATTACAAGATACAAGATTAACACAAAAATTGTCAAACCAGCTGGGCATGGTGGCTCACACCTATAATCCCAGCACTTTGGGAGGCCAGTGCGGGCAGATCACCTGAAGTCAGGAGTTCAAGACCAGCCTGGCCAACATGGCAAAATCCTGTCTCTACTAAAAATACAAAAATTAGCCGGGTGTGGTGGCAGGTGCCTGTAATCCCATCTACTAGGGAGGCTGAGGCAGGAGAATCGCTTGAACCTGGGAGGTGGAGGTGGCAGTGAGCCGAGATCACACCATTGTACTCCAGCCTGGGCAACAAGAGCAAAACTCCACCTCAAATAAAACAAAACAAAAGTGGCAAGATGTATACTTGCATGCATGCCTTTGTTCCAAAGCCTGAGGAGAAAGCATTAAATGCATCACCATTTAGTGTGGTATTAGCCATAGTTGGCAGGTTTTTAAAAATAGATTCTCTGTGTCAGATTGAGGATGCTCTCTTCTATTCCTGATTTGCTGAGAATTTTTATCATGAATGGGTAATTGATTTTGTCAGATGCTTTTTTGGTATTCCCTGAAATAATATGAAATTGAAGATATGAAGGATGGATAGAAATTTGACTAAATTGGCAAGGTGTGGTGGCTCAGGCCTGTAATCTCAGTACTTTGGGATGCCAAGGCAGGCAGATCACTTGAGGTCAGGAGTTTGAGACCAGCCTGATCAACATGGAGAAACCCCATCTGTACTAAAAAATAAAAAAATTAGCCGGGCTTGGTGGCATGCACCTGTAATCTCAGCTACTCGGAAAGCTGAGGTGGGAAAATTGCTTGAACCCAGGAGGCAGGTGAGATTGTGCTACTGCACTGCAGCCTAGGTGACATAGTGAGACTCTGTCTCAAAAAAAAAAAAAAAGAAATTTGACCAAATTTATTTTCCTTATATTTATTTTGTTACTATTATTATTTTCTTCCAGAAATGGTATAGTTTGTAGATGCTGTTAATGAAAAAACAGATTTTCATTTGAATTTGATTTAAATTTCTATTGAACTCACTGTAATTCAAGAAAATTAGACACAAAATATTTACAGGTCTGAAGAGTTCTTACTCTTATCAAAGACATCATGAGTTGGTGGCAGTGTTTGCAGAGCCTGAAAATAATTCTTCTAGGCATTATAGTATATGTGTGTTTGATATAGTACATAATATAGGCTTTATATGAGGTCATATAGGTAAATATTTAGGAAATGTTAGCTATGGTTACTGTTAATCATAAGGTCACACTATTGTTTCAAGGCAAATATGGCTTTCAGTAAAGTTGTTAATTGTTGCCTTGTTGTTGTGTTCTTTCTTTTCTTTACTCTAGACAGGGATGACGTTGAATGAGCGGTTTGGGATCCTGAAGGAACAAAGAGCCACTCTCACATACAACAAAGGGGGAAGCCGCTTTGTAACCGTGGGATAGAGCCCATGGCAAAGGATCTTTTGAGTGATGACTCTTGTTTGAAAAGTTCAATTCCTTGAAGAGTTCACAGAAATTCAAGAAACTTTACTCCAGAATACTCACAAGGCTAAATAACTCTTTTTATTTTTGAAGTTTTTTTTTTAAACATGTATAAAATAATGCCCTGAAAGAATAATAGGGATTGTACCTATCTGTTGTTAAGGATTTCATGGTTGGCTCAGACAGAAGAATCGTCTGTTTGACTTCTTTGGTTCCTCGTGCAGCAGAAAGAAGACAGGAAGATAGAAATTGATTATTTTTATGATAGTGGTATTCAGGATCTCATCACCTTTGCCCATATTTTAGACTTTGTCATCGTAAATCTTGGTCTTGAGAAATATGAGTAGGTCCCTTTGTTGCTGTCACTTATACTTTGATAGTGTTGATGTAGTAGATACAGTTGCCTTTTCTTTATTAGAGATATAGAAAAATTTACTAGAATTCCAGTTTTGGATTTTAAGATTTATGGGAATATCTAGAACTTGGTTTATTTTTTCAGACAGTGTAATCCCCTGGAATTATACAGCGTTAGTGCTGAACTTTTAACAAGAAAGGTGGCTCTAGTTTCTAGTCTCAGTTGAAAATGATGGTCTTTAAAGACTATAAATGCATATTTACAAAGTTATCTGATAGGGCCTTGGACGAGAAGGTCCAGTTTAAAAAACATGACAGTTTGTGATGAGTAAAGGAGGGCATGAGAGGAAGTAAGTAGCAAGTCAAAGGACAGGTGATTGAGATGAAAAGCTTCAAAACCCAGGGTGTAGGTGTACTGTTTGGAGTTAGTGTAGTCTTCAGTCTAGTGCCTGCAAAGAATTATTCAAATGATATTTAGAAAAAGTATGATTATTACCCTGACTTGAGTCCCTTGGATATTTTGATAGTAAAATTAATAGCCATAAAGTCCTAGACTTCTTATTTGAAGTTAAAATTTCTTATTTGAAAAGTTGAAATTTATGAGCTTTGAAGATTGCTAAATTAAATAATTTATAGCTCCAAAAACAAAAATATACTTGTATATGTCACAGAGAGAAAAAATGCAGCATTTATAATAGAGTTACATTAACCTTGTTGTTTACCTTTCACTGATTTCTTATATGGTATAAAGTTCAGGCATTTGTGGGGAGAAAAGGCCCTCAGCCCACCACCTGCCACCTCTGATGGAGTGGGAAAGTTAGTCTGTTGTGCCAAGATAGGACTGAGTCCTCAGATGTTGTATACTCTAAATTACGGTATAATGCCAAATGCAGCAAAATATTCCAGCTATAAGTTACAAGTTTGGTCATTTTGAAGCTTGACATTTTAGTTTGCTGTTATGTTAAAAACATCTAAATAAGTGTTAGTTTCTCAGGAGTATATTGTTAGTGTTGACTTTTCCTGTAAAACAAACATTAAGGTTCTCGGCCTGCCTGGCATTGTATACTAGACGCCATTGTTGTCTCTCATGCTTCTTGGGTTACTCAATGGTTTATGCCAGCCATGGAAAGTTACAGTAATAGTTTCATGCTTATACCAAAGAATTAAATCTGATCCTTAATAGCTGATATTTTGCTGGTACTTCTACTGATAAGGGATTATTGGAAGAATTATTCACAGAATTTGAAAATAAATTCTAGTCTCTCCTTAGTTATTTGATGCTTTTCATATAGGCCAAGAACTCATTGCAAAACATTTTTGCAAGTATGAATGCCTGTATTTGGTCTAGGAACAGTACATTTTAGTCTGACTTAGAATTACTGGTAGCTTATTTTAAAGCAAGGAAAAGCAGCTGAGCACGAGTTTGCTGTCTTTTTAGAATGGTTTGTGAAAATATGGTATAAAGGCGTTTTCATTTTCCTGTTCTTCACTATTATTGTATAGAGCTATTAATGCTGTTTTTTGGGAAAACCTTAAAAATTGCCCCAAATATTGACATCGAGTGCATCAAATAACAAATTATCTTTGGTATATTAAACTTTTGTTCTTCATGCATCTGTAATTTAAAGTATAATATTTTGCCTTTGGTACAACTAAATTAAAACTCTTGAGTGCTCACATGTTGTATATAAACAAAACAATATCCTTTGTTGAAAAAATTTTCTTTATTGGAATGTGGTGGTAATCATCCTTGTTCAGTTAAAAAGTTTTGTTTTTTAAAAAAAACAGGATGCAACTTAAAATTTTCTTTGCATCAAGGTATATGCAAAACATTGATGCAATGCATCACAAAATGAAAGTTTGTATTTAATGGGGAGGTGCTTTACACTGTACTTTTTGGTGTTTTTTGGAAAAGTTACATTTAGATCTATTCTGAAGCTGTTCATTTTTAACAAATAAAATGTTACAGGTTTCACATGATTTATTCTCAGCTCTCAAGATTGAGTTGTGGTTTTTAGATTGTTCTATGTTACAAAGAACTTTGTGGTGGTTATTTGTAGTTTTTAGGGCATGAAATGTTATCTACTAGCAAAATTGGTAAAATAATCTCGACTCTCCTATTAGCATTCCTCTGCTTTTTGATGATTTCATTTGTAGCTCCAACAAATAAATCTTAAAAAAAAAAAAAAAATCCAGGCTGGCACAGTGGCTCATGCCTGTAATCCCAGCATTTTGGGAGCCTGAGGCGGGCAGATCACAAAGTCAGGAGTTCAAGACCAGTCTGGTCAACATAGTGAAACCCCTTCTCTACTAAAAACACAACAATTAGCCAGGTGTGGTGGCCCACACCTGTAGTCCCAGCTATTTAGGAGGCTGAGGTGGGAGAATCGCTTGAATCCAGGAGTTGGAGGCTGCAGTGTGCTGAGACTGTATCATTGTACTCCAGCCTAGGTGACAGAGTGAGACTCCATCTCAAAAAAAAAAAAAAAAAGGCCAAGTGCCGTGGCTCACTCCTGTAATCTCAGCACTTTGGGAGGCCAAGACAGGTGGATCGCAAGGTCAGGCGATCAAGACCATCCTAGCCTCCTGTCTCTACTAAAAAGACAAAAATTAGCTTGGGCGTGGTTGTAGGCACCTGTAGTCCCAGCTACTCGAGGCTGAGGCAGGAGAATTGTTTTAACCCAGGAGGCTGAGGTTGCAATGAGTCGAGATCACGCCCCTGCAATCCAACCTGGTGACAGAGTGAGACTCTGTCTCAAAAAAAAAGAATCCGGTATACTTTGCAATGCAGAGTATTGGGTTAGATGAGCCTTTAAAGACTAATCCAGTTTAGCCCCTTCTTTTACATCTTAGTAAAGTGAGTCCCAGTGTTTTCAAGACTTGCATATGGCAGGTTTTTTTTGAGCTCAGATCTTCTAATTCTTAATTGATAATAAACTGCTTCTGTGAATTGAACACCCACAGAAAGTAGTGGAATCAGTGTGGTTTGTCAAATACCCAAGAATTGGTAATAGCCATGCTTTAGCATTTTTACCATGGTAACTTAAAATCTATTCTACCAATGATGGTTATACTTTATTACGTTGGTATTCAAGTTAGGTAGACCTATTAGGAAAGTCCAGTATTCCTAATCAGATACGCATTTTTTAAAAGCAGACGTAAACTCTTCACCACAATTTTAATTACAGTCATACATCAGAAAAACAGGGAATTGGTCCCACACCTGTATATACAAAAAGTCAGCCCACTATGTACATGGGTTTCACATTCTAAGATGTTTGTTTGGTTCAAAACAATTTGCTTATAAGTAGACCCAAGTAATTCAGAGCCATGTTGTTCAAGGGTCAACTGTTTGAGCCAATCATAAAATACTGTCTGAGGAAACAGGCTTCATTGCTCAGTGGCTAGTTTTTATTGGAATAGGTGTATATATAAGTAATTCATATTTTACTGTTAATAGGTTAATAATTCGCACAAAATACACAGTCCCAGAGTGATTTGTGTTGGTTTATTTTTACCATAAGGAGGTAAGAGGGAAAAAGTAGCTCGTTTGGCAGTACAGAAAACACCATATTAGCAGAAAATAATTCTTCACCTGTGATCAGCAGCGCTTTCAACTTCTGTCAGAATTATTTGGGTTTGCTTTCGTTTTGTTTTGCCACCGTAAAAAAATAGCTAAGCATGTGGAGCTTTCCTGTAGAGAGGGTTCTTTTTGGGTAGATCATTTTGGAACTAGCTTCCTTTTTTAAAATGATTCTTCAATATACACAGCATTTACAACAGGAATTTTGGACTATGGTGGACCATTAATAGGGATTTAAAGATTTACTTAGAAATCGTAGGCTTCTAATATCTTTATTTTCCTTGTCACTACAATTTATTCTCTACCTGAAGTATGTTTAACAGGAAGCATGATAACACAAGCAAATGTGATGGCAATTCTGGGACTGAAATTGCTTGTTCTGAGTGTATTCAGATGAGGTATACCCGTGTTTAAAGATTAGCAGGGGCCGGGCACGGTGGCTCAAGCCTGTAATCCCAGCACTTTGGGAGGCTCAGGCGGGTGGCTCACGAGGTCAAGAGATCGAGACCATCCTGGTCAACATGGTGAAACCCCGTCTCTACCAAAAAGATACAAAAAATTAGCTGGGCATGATGGCACTGCCTGTTGTCCCAGCTACTCAGGAGGCTGAGGCAGGAGAATTGCCTGAACCCAGGAGGCGGAGGTTGCAGTGAGCGGAGATCGCACCATCGCACTCCAGCCTGGATAACAAGAGCGAAACTCCGTCTCAAAATAAATAAATAAAGATTAGCAGGAAGCTATTCTAGTGTGTGCGTAATTTCTACTTATTCCATTTCCTTTAATGAGTAGAGAATCACATTGTCTGAATTTTTTTGTATAAAGTTTTAAAAAGTTCACTTTGGGAGGCCGAGGCGGGTGGATCACGAGGTCAAGAGATCGAGACCATCCTGGTCAACAAGGTGAAACCCCGTCCCTACTAAAAATACAAAAATTAGCTGGACATAGTGGCACGCGCCTGTAGTCCCAGCTACTCGGGAACCTGAGGCAGGAGAATTGCCTGAACCCAGGAGGCGGAGGTTGCAGTGAGCCGAGATCGCGCCATTGCACTCCAGCCTGGGTAACAAGAGTGAAACTTCGTCTCAAAAAAAAAAAAAAAAAGTTAATTATTAGCGCTGCTTCTTAAAGGAGTAAGAAATGGAGGGATCAATCATTCATTTATTATATTCACCAAGTCAGTTTCTATGCTTTACATTAGAAGAGAATGGGATTCACCTTAATCCTACTCATACTGCTTTGAGTTTATAAAAGTGGAGTTTTGTGGGGTTTTTTTTTTAATTTTTTGAGACGAAGTCTCACTGTGTCCCCCAGGCTGCAGTGCCGTGGTGCGGTCTTGGCTCACTGCAACCTCCGCCTGCAAGGATCCTTCCCGAGTTCAAGTGGGTCTTGTCCCTCAGTCTCCTGAGTAGGTGGGATTACAAACTTGAGCCACCACATCAAGCTAATTTTTGTGTTTTTAGTAGAAACGGGGTTTCACCGTGTTGGCCAGGCTGGTCTCGAACTCCTAACCTCAGTAGATCTGCCTGCGTTAGCCTCCCAAAGTCCTGGGATTACAGTTGTGAGCCACTGCACCAAGCCTGCCCTAAAAGTGGAGTCTTTTTTTTTTTTTTTTTTTTTTTGGAGACAGTCATGCTCTGTTGCCCAGGCTGGAGTGCTATAGGTCACTGCAGCCTCTGCCTCTCGGGTTCAAGTGATTCTCTTGCCTCCACCTCTCAAGTAGCTGGGATTACAGGCAGGCACCAACACACCCAGTTAATTTTTGTATTTTTAGTAGAGATAGGGTTTCACCATGTTGGCCAGACTGATCGCAAACTCAACCTCAGGTGATCCACCCACCTCGGACTCCCTGCTGTGATTACAGGTGTGAGCCATCACGCCCAGCCTAGAAGTGGAGTCTTAAAAGGAGTGACCATGTTATATTTCTAGTGAATAGAAGCGGGGAGGGAAGACATAATATCTGCATGATATAGTGAAATGCAGAGCTGGAAAGAGCTATTGAGATTTGAGTGAAACTTCTGCCCTCAGTGTTGAATGAGTTAACTTGCAGTCTGTAAAATAAACAGGAAGAAGCTGGGAAGTTCACTATCAATTCCTAACACTGAATAACCAGCACTGCCTGTTTTTTCAGCTTCTGCTCCCAGACCACAGACTAGTGGTGGAAGTTACAGATCCCTATAGCCATTTTGCTTGAAGCCTTTTTGCAACTGTCTTTCATCATTTATTTTATTCATCACTAAACTCTTCAGTGAACCCCCACAAAGACTCCATTTTCTTTATCTCTTTTTCATAAGGTGATGTCACCTACTATATGGAGATGACAGGGAGTAGGGTAAGAATTCCGGGCGCGGTGGCTCACGCCTGTAATCCCAGCACTTTGGGAGGCCAAGGCGGGTGGATCACGAGGTCAAGAGATTGAGACCATCCTGGTCAACATGGTGGAACCCCGTCTCTACTAAAAATACAAAAATTGGCCGGGTGTGGTGGCTCACGCTTGTAATCCCAGCACTTTGGGAGGCCAAGGCGGGCGGATCACCTGTGGTCAGGTGTTCGAGACCAGCCTGGCCAACGTGGTGAAACCCCGTCTCTACTAAAAATAAAAAATTAGCTGGGTGTGGTGGCGCATGCCTGTAATCTCAGCTACTCGGGAGGCTGAGGCAGAAGAATTGCTTGAACCGGGGAGGCAAAGGTTGCAGTGAGCCAAGATCACACCATTGCACTCCAGCCTGGGCAACAGAGTGAGACTTCGTCTAAAAAAAAAACAAACAAAAAAAAATTAGCTGGGCATGGTGGCACGCGCCTGTAGTCCCAGCTACTCGGGAGGCTGAGGCAGGAGAATTGCTTGAACCCAGGAGGAGGAGGTTGCAGTGAGCCGAGATCGTGCCATTGCACTCCAGCCTGGGTAACAAGAGTGAAACTCCGTCTCAAAAAAAAAAAAAGATTTCCCTCATAGTCTACCTTTACTTTGTAGCTGAAGCCTCAAATCCTTAAGTTTGAACATTAACTGCTTAATCTATCTTTCCTCCCATCCTTCCTTTACCTAGGACTTGTTCTTACTTAATAGTATATATGATTTCTTCAGGTCTCTCCCTATGCACAGACCCTTCTTTCGGCTTGTAAATATCGTACGTTTCTTTTTTATTTTTTGAGACGGAGTCTTGCTCTGTCAACCCAGGCTGAAGTGCAACAGTGTGATCTTGGCTCACTGCAACCTCCACCTCCTGGGTTCAAGTGATTCTTGTGCCTCAGCCTCCTGAGTAGCTGGGACTACAGGCGCCCGCCCCCATGCCTGGCTAACTTTTGTATTTTTAATAAAGACGGGGTGTCACCATTTGGGCTAGGCTAGTCTCGAACTCCTGACCTCAAGTGATGTGCCTGCCTCACCTCCCAAAGTGCTAGGATTACAAGCATGAGCCACCATACTTGGCCTTAAATATCTACTTATTTAGGAATCCTGTTTTCCTTAAAAAT
Source organism: Callithrix jacchus (assembly GCF_049354715.1). Classification (NCBI taxonomy): domain Eukaryota; kingdom Metazoa; phylum Chordata; class Mammalia; order Primates; family Cebidae; genus Callithrix; species Callithrix jacchus. Next base: position 81,327,691 of record NC_133518.1, read on the forward strand.
TGTAATTGTTGTGTGTGTGTGTGTGTGCTTTGAGACTGAGTTTCACTCTTGTTGCCCAGGCTGGAGTGCAATGGCGTGATCTCGGCTCACCGTAACCTCTGCCTCCTGGGTTCAAGTGATTCTCCTGCATCAGCCTCCCAAGTAACTGGGATTACAAGCATGCACCACCATGCCCAGCTAATTTTGTATTTTTAGTAGAGATGGGGTTTCTCCATGTTGGTCAGGCTGGTCTCAAATTCCCAACCTCAGGTAATCCACCAGCCTCGGCCTCCCAAAGTGCTGGGATTACAGGCGTGAGCCACAGTGCCCAAGCCCAAAAATTGTAATTCTTTTTTCTTTCCTCCCAACCTCTCCTATGTGTGTACATAATCTGTCTTTGGTCTCTACTGCTTTCCACTCATTTTTACTGTTTTTTAAAATTATTTTTCATTTTTAGAGATGGGATGTCATTCTCACCTAGGCTGGAGCACAGTGGCACAATCATAGCTTGCCGCAGCCTCGGCTTCTGGCCTCAAGCAAACTTCCTACCTCGCTACCTTCATGAGTAGTTGGGACTACAGTCATGCACCACCATGTCCAGCTATTTCTTTTTTTTTTTTCTGAGACAGAGTCTTGCTCTGTTGCCAGGCTGGAGTACAGTGGAGCAATCTCGGCTCACTGCAACCTCCGCCTCCTGGGTTCAAGCGATCCTTCCGCCTCAGCCTCCTGAGTAGCTAGGACCACAGGCACGTACCACCACGCCCGGCTAATTTTTGTATTTTTAGTAGAGACAGGGTTTCACCATGTTGGCCAGGATGGTCTAGATCTCTTGACCTCGTGATCCGCCCACCCTGGCCTCCCAAAGTGCTGAGATTACAGGCGTGAGCCACTGCACCCGGCCCCAGCTAATTCTTAAAAAAAGTTTTAGAGACTAGGAGGTGGGAAGTGGGGTGCCCTCACTATGTTGCTCAGGCTGGTCTCGAACTCCTGGCCTCAAGCAGTTCTCCTACCTTAGCCTCCCAAGTAGCTGGGATTACAGGCACAAGCGAAGGTTGGCTTATTTTTTTAACTTTAAAAAATATACGGCGGGGCACTGTGGCTCACGCCTGTAATCCCAGCACTTTGGGAGGCCGAGGTGGGTGGATCACGAGGTCAAGAGATCGAGACCATCCTGGTCAACATGGCGAAACCCCGTCTCTACTAAAAATACAAAAAATTAGCTGGGCGTGGTGTCGCGTGCCTGTAATCCCAGCTACTCAGGAGGCCGAGGCAGGAGAATTGCCTGAACCCAGGAGGCGGAGGTTGCGGTGAGCCGAGATCGCGCCATTGCACTCCAGCCTGGGAAACAAGAGCGAAACTCCGTCTCAAAAAAAAAAAAAAAAAAAAAAAGTATATATATACTCAGCCCTAGGATAGCATAGAGTTTAATTTATTAAGACCTTAACATCTTGTTGAATATTCAAACATCAATCTGTAAACTCGGTCAGGTCGAGGCTAGCATGATATGTTGTTATTACAGTGGGATGTATTAATACATGTAGACAGAATGAGGGCATATTACAGAGAACGACAATTTAGTGGAAATGTGAAAGGTGATGTGCAATCCAATCCCATAACAATGGTGCATATGAAAAGGTACATCTGACAACTAATTCTATAGCATTGTAGCATTAGCACAGAACATATGAATAGACAGTCGTAGTTGAAATCTCCTTAAAAAAATAAAGAGCACTGCTTCCCCCCCACCCCCCCGCCCCGCGAGACGGAGTTTGGCTCTTGTTACCCAGGCTGGAGTGCAATGGCGCGATCTCGGCTCACTGCAACCTCCGCCTCCTGGGTTCAGGCAATTCTCCTGCCTCAGCCTCCTGAGTAGCCTGGATTACAGGCACGCGCCACGATGCCCAGCTAATTTTTTGTATTTTTAGTAGAGACGGGGTTTCACCATGTTGACCAGGATGGTCTCGATCTCTTGACGTCGTGATCCACCCGCCTCGGCCTCCCAACGTGCTGTGATTACAGGCTTGAGCCACCGCACCCGGCCAAAAGCACTGCTCTTAAATAGCTTAATATCTTCTGAAGAATAACAATTTGAGGAAGCCTAGTTTAACAAAAACCTATGTATGCATTGGATAAATGTTATTTGCTGGGGCTGACAAATAAATCCATCACCTGCCATTGGGGCCCATGCTCAAACCACATATTGACAATTTATCGCGGAACTTGCTGAAGTAACTAGAATGTATAAAGAGTTTATAGAACAGTTCTCTGGCCTGCTGTTACTAATCAACTTTGGCACTAAGATTAAACATTTTTACAACTTCTAGCATTTAGCAATTCAGGGAAATGCTGATCGAGGTTTCACTGAAGAATTGGGGCTTGAATGAGAGGGTCTCTCCACCATTATTTTTCTTTTGCTCTCTGACATTAACTTTCTGATCTGTGGCCTTCATATCCTCCACATTACCACTATAAATCCTATCTGGATGTTTTCATGCTGATCCATCTTCCAATCTCACCTTCTAGCCTGTCCTACTTTATAACCCTTCAGGTTTAATTCAAAACCTAATTTATCCATGATATAGCTTTCTTTATATCACCTAGGCAAGCCCCATTACTCAATGCCGTTTTGGCTGGCTCATTCTCGAATTGGCCTGTCTGGATTCCACAGTCAGATTGTAATCCTCTAGGAAAAGGATTGTATCTGACAGCCTCTTCTATTTCCCATAGTAAATACTGGTTGATTAATTGTTGCTAAAATTTACATCATAAAGCAGAAATGGCGTCTTCCGTAAAAGAGGCTGAAGAATATGCTAGAGACTGGTTGCAATGTAAGTGAAGCCTAGTTGGTTTTAAATGAATTATTTTCTACTCTTTCCTTACTTGAGTGTTTTCAATTCAGAGCATCTCGTCGGTTCTACCTTTAATTCCCACATTTAGATTACGGTCAGATCATTTTCTGCTCCGCAGTTTTGCTTCCAGACCAACATTTTACACTTTAATACTAGTCTTGCTTTATCCAACAACAATGAAATCTTGCCTGAAGGACAAGTACTGTTAAAGATATTTGTTATATTTTCATTAAGAAGAGCTATTTTATAAAAGGGATGGACGATATAAAATACTTATAGAACGTTTTCAGTGAGAATTTTGAGCCCAATTAGCACGTGTGTTTTTCCCTCCAGCAACCATAGTTAAGTCCAGCAAATCATCTGGTAATACAATGAAGTTGGGAAATGGTTTCGGTCGCGTCCCAGAGGGTCCCCTCCTCTCACCGTGCAAGTTTCTGGAAGCAACAGTGTTAAGAAAGAATCCTAGCAGGGTGCGGTGGCTCACGCCTGTAATCCCAGCTCTCAATGTGGAGGCCGAGGCGGGCGAATCACTAGGTCAGAAGATCCAGACCAGCCTGGCCAACACGGTGAAACCCCGTCTATAACAACACAGAAATTAGCCGGGCGTGGTGGCCGGCGCCTGTAATCACAGCTACTCGGGAGGCTGAGGCAGGGGAATCGCTTGAATCCAGGAGGCGGAGGTTGCAGTGAGCCGAGATCTCGCCGCTGCACTCCGGCCTGGGTGACAAAGCCAAACTCCGTCTCAGAAGAAAAAAAAAATCCTAACTGAATGGTTAGGGTAACCCTGCGCTTCTCCGCAAGGCGGGGGTTTCGGTGCGGAGCGTTGCCTGAGAGCTGTTTTCGTGGAGGCATTTTAGCAATGCCCCCGGGAGGTGAGAGTAGGCGCAGCTCCGCATTTGTGAGGTGCGTTTGAATTTCCCCTGAAAAGCGAATTCTGTGGGCGGGGGCAGTCGCCGGGGCGCGCCGAGGGGCCCCGCCGCGCTACCAGTCAGGGAGCCGTCCGGGGTCTGCAGCCCCTTTCTCCGCCCACACAGCGGTGCGGCCGCGCATGCGCCGAGCTGGCAGACCAGCATCGTCGGCTGGGAAATGGCGGCCGCGGGCCTGGTCGCTGTGGCGGCGGCTGCCGAGTACTCCGGCACGGTCGCGTCGGGAGGTAACCTCCCCGGTGTTCACTGCGGCGCAGGCTCCGGGGCCGGCCCTGGTTCTGGCCCGGGCTCATGGAGCCGCTCTCTCGACCGAGCGTTGGAGGAGGCGGCGGTCACCGGGGTGCTGAGCCTGAGCGGCCGGAAACTGAGGGAGTTTCCCCGGGGAGCTGCCAACCACGACCTGACGGACACCACCCGGGCGGGTGAGCGGGGCGGGGGCGGGGGCGTCTCTGCGGGCCGGGTGGGGGGGCGGGTGCGGGGCAGTTTGAGCAGCTGGTCCCGACGCTCCGGGTCACGGGGAGCTGCCTTCCGGCCTGCGGGCCTGACCCAGAGCCTGAGAGGGCGGCGGGCGGCGGCGCCGCGCGGGGAAGGGGCCGGACGGGGTTGATGGCGGCGTCTGTGTGTCCGAGGAACGTCGGCTTCGGCCACGGCGGAGGTGGAGCCGCGCCCCGCCTCGGTCTCTGCAGGCCCTTTGGGATTTGGGGTGCCCGATGGCCCTTCCCTGCCGGGGACGTGGTGCGAGCGCTTCACGCCGGACAGCAGCGGGGGTGTCCGGACGCGCCGCAGTGCCGGGGAAGGGTGGATCTCGGCCCTGCCGTTTTTCGAAACTACGTATTATTTGTTTGTTTTTTTTTTTTTGGTCATAAAATATTTTATTGGAAAAAAGAGTCACCGTCTTCGCTAGAAGGGGTAGGGGCCCCAGAGACTTCGGGGACCCGGCCTCCAGGCCGAGCCGACGGGTTGCCGGGGTTGGGGGGGGCAGTCTCAGGCCGTGGTGGCCTGAGCCCCACCGCCGGGTCCCCGACGTCCAGGAGCCGGTGTGTGCCTGGAGACTCTGGCCGGGAGGGCAGACGCCAGACGGGGTGCGGGTGCAGGCGAGGAGCCGGGCGTGAATGCGCGTGGAGGCGGCTGTGTGTGCTTCGATGGAACCGTGTTCGGGGTGTTTGTGTGTTTAAATTGAACCCGAACGCTGGAGCTTCTTTCTTCGCTTCCATCTAGTTGCCTTACAGAATAAATACACTTGTGAAAATAACTGGAACCGACCTTCTGACTCCCGTTAGTTTCCTCTCCCACTCCTCATGTCCTCCAAAAACAAAAGTTGAATTAAACTGCTTAAAAAAGATGATTGAGGCCGGGTGCGGTGGCTCAAGCCTGTAATCCCAGCACTTTGGGAGGCCGAGTTGGGTGGATCACGAGGTCGAGAGATCGAGACCATCCCGGTCAACATGGTGAAACCCCGTCTCTACTAAAAATACAAAAAATTAGCTGGGCATGGTGGCGCGTGCCTGTAATCCCAGCTACTCGGGAGGCTGAGGCAGGAGAATTGCCTGAACCCAGGAGGCAGAGGTTGCGGTGAGCTGAGATCGCGCCATTGCACTCCAGCCTGGGTAACAAGACTGAAACTCCCTCTTAAAAAAAAAAAAAAGATGATTGCTATTCCTTTTTAAAGCATTACTTTGTGTTCTGTATGTTTTCGAACACAGGAAGGGGAACAAGCAACGACGTATTATTTGGTTTTCTTAGTTGTAGGGAAGAGTGTCTGGTGACCGAATTGTTCATGTTAGCAGTGCCGTCATCACTGCTTACTGCAGCCTGGACCTCCGGGCTCAGGGGATCTTCCTACCTCAGCTTTCCGAGTAGCTGGGACTGCAGGCACGCGCCACGACGCCCACCCAACTTTTTGTGGTGTTGTAGAGACGAGGTTTCGCCATGTTGCCCTAGCTGGTCTCGAACTCCTAGGCTTAGCCATCTGCTGGCCTCAGCCTCCCAAAGAGCTGGAATTAGAGGCATGAGCCACCGCGGCCTGCAGTACTTGGTGTCATATTTTAAAATCTCTGAGCACGTTTTCTATGCTTTGCACTCATTAAAGATTGATAGGTATTACATAGGATTCACTCATTTTGGAAAAGTAAACAGAACTAAATCACGAAACTGTTCTTTCCAAAGAAACTTGTGCTGTAGTATAAAATAGAAGAAGTTAAATGCCTGCTCATTTAATCTCTTGTTGGAAACAGTTGAATTGAATATTTTTTAGTGAATTATGGTTTTTTGCTAAGGTAAACATGAGCGGCCACTTGCCTTTTGTATGTGTTCTGGTGGACAGCATCTAAAATTATCATTCATACCCCAAATTTCCTGCTTCTGTTTAGGAGATGACTATATTACCCTGTGATGATTTTGTATTGGTGTGAGTCAATGCAGTGTTACTACATCAAGCCTGAAGCTAAAGAACAAGTTGATTACAGGAGTCTTATCTAGCTCATTATCTCACCTGCTTTTAAGTAGTTCTAGGAGCAACATTTTGAGTCCTTAAGAAATGTTTGATTGACTAAGAAAATCCAAGTGCATTTATGAAGAATAATAAGTAATACCAAAGAGGTTTTTTTCTTACTGTGTTCTGAATTTTTAAGTATGGTTTTGCCCACACTTTGTTTCTTTATAAACCAAATTTTTTGTTGGTTTTTTATATGGCCAAAAAGTGTAAAAAAGAAAATTAAAAGATTACAAGGTGTTTTATAACCGATTAGACTACATTCATTTCTAACAAGTAGTAATATCATTTATGAAGTATAAAAAAATCTTTGGCAGACCTTGTTAATTGGTACAAAAATTCAATCTGAATTGTTTTGTTTTAAACAGATAATTTAATGCTGATGACATCATTTATTGAGTATTCACTATTTGCAATTCATTGTGTTAGATATTTTGAAATACAGTACCTTGTTAATTGCACACAACAATTGTGGATTAAATATTATCCCCACTTTACATGTGAGGGATCACTTAAAGGAAGTCATATAGGTACTACCTGTATATAGTATTATTGGTAGAGTTTCAGCCCAGGTTCATCTAACTGTTCTTTCCGCTCTACCAAGCGACCTCTTTTTAAGTAGGTATTGCTATTTCTGTTTTTACTGATGGTGGAAACCAGCATTTAGAGATGTTCAATACTTTGCCCAAAGATCTGTGGCTAAAGGACAGAGAAGGGGGTATTAGCCAGGATTTAGTCTCATTTGAGGTGACTCCAAAAGCCACAGTCTTTTTTTATAAGCAGATATTTTGATTAATTTGGGAGTGACTTATGGTAGTTACTAGGTATGCATAGACCTTATAGAAAATTTATCATTGCTAAAGACTTGGATGGATTAAAAAAAAAAAAAAAAGGAAAAGAAAATTTAAAGCCAAGTAAAATTATTTGAATGCTTGAATGCTAACATATAAAAGTCGCCTCATGTACTGTTCTTCCATAATGTATAGCATGTACATGGTAGAGCTGTTGTCCTTTGAATATATATCCTAGGAAACAGCATATATTACCCAATCAGTTAGACATGATTGTTAATTTATTGGGAATGTTTTCTTGAGACTTTCTGTGCTGTTTATTTTAAAAGGTTAATCTGCCCAGGCCCGGAGGCTGTCATCTATAATCCCAGCACTTGGGGAGGCCAAGCCAGGCAGATACCTGAGATCGGAAGTTCCAGACCAGCCTAGCCAACATGGTGAAACCCCGTCTCTACTAAAAATACAGAAATTATCTGGGTGTGATTGGTGGGCACCTGTAATCCCAGCTACTTGAGAGGCTAAGGCATGAGAATTGCTTGGACCCAGGAGGTAGAGGTGGCAGTGAGCTGAGATTACGCCACTGCACTCCAGCCTGGGTGACAGAGTAGATTCTGTCTCAAAAAAAAAGATTAATCTCTTAGAAAAAAAGAATATTTGGGAATGGGTGACTGGATCAGTGGACGAGGAAAATCTTAGAAGAAATCACTGAAGACTACTTGGAGCAGAAAGGATATAACTTGGATTTCGGCAACCAGAAACAGGAAGGAAAGCTATTTTAGGCAGTGGTGGACAGTATGCAAAAAATTTTGGAGTATAAGGGACATCAGTTAATTTTGCCAGACCATCATTCAGTCCCTTCTGGCAACAATACTCCTACTCCAGTTTTCCTAGAGAACCACCCCTCTCAGTTATATGAACCCCATCCTGACATAGCGTATGCCAATGGCTCAGGCCTAGCTAAGAGTATACAGTCCATTGCTCTGGCCATAGTGATTGTTCAGAGGTGGGCACATTTTGCAGTCAGCACACATGAGTAACTGAATTTTTTGTTGTACTATTGAGAAAGAGGCATGCTTTGAGCCTTGCGGTTGCTGAGAGAATAGGATATGAGCCTAGAATTTACCAATAAGTAGAAAGCAAAGTCAAAAGATGGGAACAGTAAGACCAAGTTCTGATGGTGTTTGTACCTTTGGGTCACCCGCCGTTCCTAAAGTTAGTGCTGCCTCTGTACTTTCAAATTATATGAGCTAATAAATTCTCCTTTCTACTTAAGGTGAGTAGAATTTTTCTTTTTTTTTTTGAGACAGAGTCTTGCTTTGTCACCCAGGCTAGAGTGCAGTGGTGTGATCTCAGCTCACTGCAACCTCCACTTCCCGGGTTCAAGCAATTCTCCTGCCTCAGCCTCCCGAGTAGCTGGGACTATAGGCGCCTACCACCACACCTGACTAATTTTTGTGTTTTTAGTAGAGATTGGGTTTCACCATATTGGCCAGGCTGGTCTTGAGTTCCTGACCTTGTGATCTGCCTACCTCAGCCTCTCAAAGTGCTGGGATGATAGGCATGAGCCACCGGGGCCGGCCATAATTTTTTGATGACAAAAGGTCTTGACTAATACAGCAAAACTGCTCATGATGATATTGTGGCAAGACCAATTTGGTTAAAATAAATTATTGGATTAGAGAATATAGGAGCTGCCTTTCACATATGAGGAAGCTAGGTAGCTGATAGGTTTAGAGACAAGTCACCATTCTACAGACATTTATTGGCTAAAGGACTTTGGCAGTTATCAATGTACAGAGAGGACTCCCTGCCAGCAAAGAACTCGGGATTTGGCCGGGCACAGTGGCTCATGCCTGTAATCCCAGCACTTTGGGAGGCCAAGGCGGGTGGATCACGAGGTCAAGAGATCGAGACCATCCTGGTCAACATGGTGAAACCCCGTCTCTACTAAAAATACAAAAAATTAGCTGGGCATGGTGGCATGTGCCTGTAATCCCAGCTACTCAGGAGACTGAGGCAGGAGAATTGCCTGAAGAACCCAGGAGACGGAGGTTGCAGTGAGCCGAGATCGCGCCATTGCACTCCAGCCTGAGTAAAGAGCGAAACTCCGTCTCAAAAAAAAAAAAAAAAAAAAAAAAGAACTCGGGATCTAATGGGGAGATAGATAGGTGGAAAAATTTTTTGAATTCTGTAATAATAGCAAAACTTTTATGTTTTAGGCATTGTGCTACACAATGTAGAAGAAACAAAAATGAGGCCTTATGAATATTTTTAAATCTAGTAATTGCTTGGGTAGCTGCATAATAATAGAAAACTGTGAGGGAATGAAATCCTGGTAAACTGAAAGCATATTGAAAAATGAAAATGTACAAATGCTGATTGAATTTATTAAAAAAAAAATAAAGGACAGAAGGAGTCCAAGATAATGTTAAGCCTGTAAGACTAGAAAGATGGTAACGCTGTTGCTTAGAATAATAGCTAACATTTATTGAGGTCTTAACATATTCTAGGTATTGTGCTAAGCTGTGTGCGTATGTGTGTGTGTGTGTGTTTGTGTGTATCATGAACAAGAACCATAGTGAGTTGTAAATACTGTTTTTGACCCCATTTTACATGTGAGAAAATTGAGGCTGAGGAGATTAAATAATTTGATCAAGGTCTCACAGCTAATAAGTGACAGAACTAGGATTCAGTTTCTGATACATTTGACCCTAAAATTTGTGTTCTGGATCACTAATCATACTGAAAAGTTTGGTTCCTGTAATTTGTTTGGTTTGCCTGATACCTTTGAAGGATTGTAGCACATCTAGTGAATTGTGTGGGGCAAATAGAAACTAGAGCTTTAGAATCTAGAGTGACACATTGGGAAGCCAAGGCACGTGGATTACCTGAGGTCAGGAGTTCAAGAGTAGCCTGGCCAACATGGTGAAACCCCATCTCTACCAAAAATACAAAAAATTAACTGGGCATGGTGGTACATTCCTATAATCCCAGCTACTCAGGAGGCTGAGGCAGGAGAATTGTTTGAACCCAGGAGGCAGAAATTGCAGGGAGCTGATATCATACCATTGCACTCTAGCCTGGGCAACAAGAGCAAAACTCCGTGTCAAAAAAAAGAAAAAAAATCTATGCTCAGAGCTGTTTGGGAGAAAAAAAAAAGAATGTGGAGTGAAGTTAGGGTTACAGAATAAATTCAAGAGAGTCATAGTGAGAGTCTGTATGATTCTTGGAGGGAGGGTGTAGAGAATGGAAAAGGTAGGCACTGACAGCTGGGGGAGATACCAGCATTTTAAAAAGTGGAAAGAGGAATCAGTCTGGGAAAAAGCAGACAAAAACAGAAAAAAGATTCAGTAACTAGGCCAGTACTAGAATTCATAGAATCCTAAAACTAGGCCAGGCGCAGTGGCTCCTGCCTGTAATTCCAACACTTTGGGAGGCTGAGGTAGGCAGATCACCTGAGGTCAGGAGTTCGAAACCAGCCTGGCCAACACGGCAAAACCCTGTCTCTAATAAAAATACAAAAATTAGCCAGGTGTGGTGGTGTGTGCCTGTAATCCCAGCCCCAGTTACTCGGGAGGCTGAGGCAGGAGAATCACTTGAATCCGGGAGGCGGAGCTGCAGTGAGCCAAGATCAACGCCACTACACTGCAGCATGGGTGACAGAGCGAGACTCCACCTCAGAAAAAAAAACAGGTTTTTAAAAATCATTTTTATATCATAGAGAGTGGAAAGGTAAGCCACAGTCTTCTTAAGATTTCCAGTGCCGGGCGCGGTGGCTCACGCTTGTAATCCCAGCACTCTGGGAGGCCGAGGCGGGTGGATCATGAGGTCAAGAGATCGAGACCATCCTGGTCAACATGGTGAAACCCCGGCTCTACTAAAAATACAAAAAATTAGCTGGGCATGGTGGCACGTGCCTGTAATCCCAGCTACTAAGGAGACTGAGGCGGGAGAATTGCCTGAAGCCAGGAGGCGGAGGTTGCGGTGAGCCCAGATCACGCCATTGCACTCCAGCCTGGGCAACAAGAGCGAAACTCCGTCTCAAAAAACAAAAATAAATAATATGATTTCCAGTAAATGCAACAGATTATATCCAGAATATATATAGAATTTCTACAAACAAGAAAATGACAACCCAGTAGAAAACTGAGAAAACACTTGAACTGGTACTTTGCTAAAGAGGAATTCCAAATGGCCAATAAATATTTGGAAAAGGTGTTCAACCTCATCAATAATCAAGAGAATGGAAAATAAAACCACAGTGGGTACTACCTTAAAAGTTGGTAATTCCAAGTACTGGAAAGAATGTAGAGCAGTGGAGACACTCATACAATGCTTGTGGGGACGTGAATTGGAACGTCAACTTTGAAAATTTGTGTTCTTGATCACTAATTACACTGACAAGTTTGGTTCCTATAATTTGTTTGGTTTGCCTGATATCTTTGAAGGATTGTAGCACATCTAGTGAATCGTGTGGGGCAAATAGAAACTAGAGCTTTAGAATCTAGAGTGACACATTGAAATGATCCAGTAAAGGTTAAAATACACGTATTCTATGACCCAGAACTTCCACTCTGAGATATATCCCCCAGAGAAAGTTATGTATATGTATACCAGGGTATATAGTATGTATAAGACTGTCCATAGCATTATTCATATTTGACAAAATAGAAACAACTTAAGTGATGATCACCAGTAGAATGGATAAATCAATTGTAAATTTATATTATTTCACAGCAGTGAAAATGAATGAGCTATAACTATATGCAGTTGCAGGAATGAACCTTAGAAACATAATGTTGAGAAAGTAAAGTATGAAGCATGATATATACAATACAAATATATGAGTAAAGTACGTAAGTGCTAAAAGTACAAAGAAAAGGAAATAATTACCATAAACATCAGAATAATGGTTACCCCTAGGGGAGAAGGAAAAGGTCGTGATTAGGAAAGGGAAAGGGGGCTTTGTGTTGGGAGTCAAAGGGATATTTCTGAAGTATTGGGAATATTCTGTTTCATGACCTCAAACTTCCTCTACTGCTGCTGTCCAGAGGGTTCATGTGATGAGATTGGGTTTACCAAGATTGTGCCTCTTTTGATTAATTCTAAAGCCAACCGATTAGTAGACTTCATTACATCTGCAAAATACGCTCTTCCACCTAAGGAAGATATTCAGGTATTATATCCTGTATTCACAGTTCCAGGGATTAGAGTGGTGTCTTAGTCCGTTTTGTGCTGCTGTAACAGCATACCATCTAGACTGAGTAGTTTACAATGAACAAACTTGTTGGCTTACAATTCTGGAGGCTGGGAAGACCAAGATCAAGGTGATGGCCTTCTTGCTGTGTTACATTTTGTTGAAGATTTGTATCTATATTCATCAGTGATAGTGGCTTGTAATTTTATTTTGGGTGTCTGGCTTTGTTATCGGTAATGCTGGCCTCGTAAAATGAGTTTGGAAGTATTCCCTTCTCTTTAGTTTTTTTTTTTTTTAAGAGTTTGAGAAGGATTGTCATTAGTTCTTCTTCATATGTTTGGTAGAATTTAGCAGTGAAACCAGGGCTTTTCTTTGGTGAGAGACTATTGCTGATTCAATGCTTATCCATTAATCTGTTCAGATTTTCTATTTCTTCATGATTCAGTCTTGGTAGGTTGTACGTTCCTAGGAATGTTTGCATTTCTTCTGAGTTACCCAGTTTGTTGGTGTATAATTTTTGAGTATTTGTTGACTGAATGGATGGATAAATGAGAAGGTGTTAAGAAATGATTGGGAGCCTATTCACTTTCATAGCTTTGGAAATAGTGACAGCTGACTGCTGTATAAAGTAACTGGTTTTAATGGGGACACTAGAAGTTTCAGTTGTACTAAGAATTCAGTCAACATTCTCAAGGATAATGCTAGTGAGTATGCTTCTCTTTGATGTGAAAAAGTCAAGCATTCAGAACTTTTTAAATTGGTGTCATAGAGGATAAGAGAAATGATGTTACATGTGCTAAGAGTTGGTCTCTCAAAATATATCCATTGGCAAAATGTCAACTGCTAGATATTTGGAAACTTTCACAATAGATTCATTGATTACAATAAAAGGAATAAAAATTTTAAACCTTATATGTAGTGAAGGAGGCTTTCTCTGTTTATCCAGTGTTTTCGACTTTGGTAGTTATGTAAGTCTCACTTGTGTAAGGAAAATCTTAGATAATGTGGTCATGCTTTTAGCCTAGAAAATTTGTGGTTTCTGGCCATCTGTTATCAAGTGACAAACTGTAGCGTATTGATTCTCAAGCTTAGTGTGCATAAAATCACCTGGGGCACTTTTAAAAAAATATGCATTCCTGGGTCTGATCCCTAGAGAAGTTCAGGAGATCTGGGGCGGAGTCCATCAAGCTACATTTTTACCAAGCATCCTGATGGTACTAGGTGCAGGTGGTTAAGAACCACTTGAAAAATACTTCCTTAGAATTTGCTACCTTAAGCCAGGTGTGGTGATTTGCGCCTGTAGTCCCAGCTAGTTGGGAGGCTGAGGTGGAAGAATTGCTTGAACCCAGAGGTGGAGGTTGCAGTGAGCTGAGATTGCCACTGCACTTCAGCCTGGGGTGACAGAGACAAAGTGAGACCCTGTCTCAAAAAAGGACCCATTTTGGGGGTGGCATTAAGCAAAGAAAGTTATGACACCAGTTACCTTGTTCCTAGGATATTGATATGCTGGGCATACCATGGACATGTATATGGCCAGGGTTCAGTGTGATGTTAGCAAGTCCTTGCCTCAGCTGTACCCTCCCTAAGTCATATTGGAAAATAAAAAAGACTTCGTATGTCATCCTAATAGGTATAGGAAGGATCTAGAGTGTCAATTTTCTTGAATTATCTTGTCCCCACTCCTATCCTGAGGACTGGGGCTTTCTACCCAAAATTGTTATACCAGAAACAGGGCTCTATTTCTCATTGGTGTATTTGTTTCTAGTATCTACTTTTAAGAGACTATTACTTGCTCAGTTGCTTATCTTGCTTGTGAAGACAATGTTTAGTAACACTAGGAACTACAAACATTCTTGTGGTCAAATCAACAGTGACCATCATAAGTTTGTTAATTTTGCTGTTTTATCATAATACTTGCAGTTAGTAAACACTTCCTTATTTTCTAACATAAGAATGACAAGTAGATTCTATAGGAAAGTATAGAATCTATCTCTACCTTGATTATCCACTCCTTTTTTCACACAAGGGGGGATTTTTCATAATAGGTATTGATTTTTTCATAGTACCCTTCACATTACCTTTTCTTTTTAGGATGTTTATGAATCTTGGAGATTCAGAATGTTGACAACTGACTGTACCTGCTGCATTCCATACTCACATATCATTGCTTAAACCATGTGTAGCAAAACTTTCCTATTCCAATATTGATTAATACTGATAACCTGACAATTATATTCTAAAACCAAAAGCTCTTGTAGGTTCATCTCAGTTTTCCCTCTCCTGATAAAGAAGTTGTTATCCTTAAGGAGGCTTGGTTCCTTTTAGTGAGCAGTAGAATCCATATAGGACTACAGGCTGTGTATTGGGGCTCGTTGTATAACATTTTCACCTCAACTGATACCAGACAAGAAAACAATAAAAACAGTTCAGCTTCTTTCATTTGAAGGAGGAGGAGCCTTTCAAATCATGAATGTGGTCAGTTTTAACCCTTATTTGGCCAAGTTCTTGATCCTAATATAGAAGCTTTTAGATGGATACTTACTGATGTCGTATTTGTGTTACCAACTTTTCCTGTTTTCATTTCCAGCATGGTCACATTTTATGTGCTGTGTTAGTATATATTATACCAAAGTATATTTTGAATTAAAATACATCAAAAGCTTTAGAAATATTAACCTTTAAATGTCACCTTGTAATTACTCATTTTTAATAAATCTCATTTTTGTGATGCCACTGAGCTCGTATTTTTGAAGGCTTCTAAATTTTACTTACCTCGTTTACTGAGTATAGTCAGTCTGATTTCCTATGCCTATTCAGCAAATAATTCAAGGCCAGTTTCATCAAGGATTTATTTTCTTTCTTTAGACAAGGGATTCTTTATGAAATATATGCATGGCTTTCTAGCATAAACCTGAGTTACTTAAACTAACATATTAGGTAATTCAACAGCCATTACTTAATTTCAAGGTAAAATAATTTTATAATTTGGAATTGATAGTACTTAACTATTTCACAAAATCTGTGCTTCTGTGAGCAGTTGTGGTCTTTGCAGAATGCAGTAAATTTCGTGCTGTCTTACATTATGCTGCCTTGTCCAAAAGGCAGTTCTTTACATTCCCACCCGTCTTGATGTGACCCGTAAGTTTCCATTTTCCTTAACTTGTTAGGTTATTAGAGTATGTATCAAATATTTGAAAATTTTTTTCTCATATTTTCCTGAAGGAAGAAACCTTACTGCAACATACAACTATATCACAGTTGCAATTTCTTTGTCATACTATGTTCAGTTTTCTTAGTACATTTTCCAAATGTGGGCAAACACAGAGACACACAAAAATCATTACAAAGCCAATCATTTAGCTTCTCTCAGGAGGAAACAAACAACTATTGCTCTTAGTTGTAAATACTCAAATCATTTTCTTGGACTAGAAATCTTAGACCTATTCTGCCACGATACAGTTCTCTTGGGCACACTATAGCTACCACAGAGCACTGTTCTGAAAGTGCAGCAACATCATCACCTGGGAAGTTGTTAGGGCTTTACATTATTGGATCTTACCCCAGGAATCAGAAATTCCAGGGTAGGGCCTAGCAGTCTGTTTTGTTGTCTTTTTTTTTTTTTCCGCTGAGTTGGAGTCTTGCTCTGTCACCCAGGCACAGTCTCAGCTCGCTGCAACTTCCACCTCCCAGGTTCAAGCAATTCTCCTGCCTCAGCCTCCAGAGTTGCTGAGATTACAGGCAGGTGCCAGCACGCCCAGCTAGTTTTTGTATTTTTAGTAGAGACAGAGTTTCACCATGTTGGCCAGGCTGGTCTCAAACACTTGACCTCATGATCCACCCACCTCGGTCTCTCAAAGGGCTGGGATTACAGCCGTGAGCTACTGTGCTCTGCCCAGCAGTCTGCTTTAAACAAGCCCTTCAGGTCAATCTGATGCCTACTGAAGTGAATAACCACTGCTGTGGAATATAGAAAATCTCATGGTAATTATATAATTTATTAATAAAAATTTCCTAACAAATTTAGTACAGTAATTACTTTTGACAGTTCACAGAGAAATTTATCTAAATTTTAGACTTCCAGTTTTGGAGGACTAGTATTTTAAGTCTTCATGGTTACAACTTTGCATTTAGAAGTCCTAGTACACTGCTTTTTGCTATGTGGAAACTGGAATGCTTGGTTATATCATTATCCCCAACCCATATTTTTTGGGTAAACTGAAAAGCTTCCTGTTACTTTTTAGGAATCATTTTGGAGTAGGGAACAGGTGAAGTGCTGATCATAATGTGAAAATATTTTATTAAAAGTTTTATTATATACTTTTTAAAAATTAGGAAAATAAAGGAATAAAAATCCCATGAGATATTGAAAGGTGGTAGGGCAGGGAGCCTGAGTAAGACTCAGAAAATACTCCCATTTCTTCCCATTATATATATATATATTTTTTTTTTTTTTAGTCAGAATCTTGCTCTATTGCCCAGGCTGGAGTGCAGTTACTGCGATCTCAGCTCACTGCAACCTCTGCCTCCCTGGTTCAAGCAATTCTCCTGCCTCAGCGTCCTGAGTAGCTGGGGTTACAGGCATGCGCCAACATGCCTGGCTGATTTTTATATTTTTAGTAGAGACAGCGTTTCACCGTGTTGATCGGGCTGGTCTCAAATTCCTGACCTCGTGATCTGCCCGCCTCAGCCTCTCAAAGTACTGGGATTACCGGTGTGAACCACCACGTCTGGTGCCCATAATAAGTTTTTAACCTTTCTATTTTAAGATCTGAAGAAAAATCCCGTCCAGTAACATGGCAGGATATAAGTGTACCATAGTTAACTAGCCTGTAATCTCTATGCATCTTAAAGGTAATAATAAGTAAGAATCTCTGTATCTTAAGAGGTATTTTAATGATGGTATCTAATCTAAATGATATCTCAGAATCCCTGATTTTTACTAGGATAATGCAGCTGCCTGTTAGTCACATACCTGTTTTTCAGCATTTTAAAATAATTTATAGTATAGTGCTTTGTACAAAACACATGGTATACTTATTCATGGGCTTTGAATTCAGAGATACTGATATTTGCACATCAATTCAGTCACTTACTAGCTTTGTGTGACTCAGGAAAGTTTTCTAACCTTCCTAAATGGCAGTTTCCTCATCTATGCAATGTCTACCTCATAAGCAGGTTTTGTAGATTAAATGAGATTATAGCCATATTGAGCAATAAACAAAGGTTCCGATGCATATACATGCTTAGCATATGTTAGCTTTAAAATTTTTTTCACCTTCCTTTTCCTTCTTTTGCTTACTTCAATGCTGTATTTTTTTTTTGTTGTTAGTAAAAATGTACTCTCTGCCTGTGTTTCAGGCACTGTTCTAGGCATGGATATAGCTTTTGAATTATGCTTTTCGAATGTTAAACCAAATCCAGTCTGTTATAAAATGTTTTAGGCCAAGCACAGTGGCTCACACCTGTAATTCCAGCACTTTGGGAGGCCAAGGTGGGAGGATTGCTTGAGGCCAGAAGTTTGAACCAGTCTGGGCAACATAGTGAGACACTCATTTCTACAAAAAGTAAACAGAATTATCTGGGCATGGTGGCATGCATCCGTAGTCCCACCTACTGGGGAAGATGAGACAGGAGGATGGCTTGAGCCCAGGAGGTTGAGCCTGGCAGTGAGCTGTGATGCATCACCATGCTCTACCCTGGGTGACAGAGTGAGAGCTTATCTCAAAAAAATAGTGGGGCAGGGAGGGTGGAGGGGAAATAATATTTAAAAAAATAAAAAAGTTTTTAATTTTTTTATTCTTATTTTGCTTTTCATTATGGTGTTGTAAAATATAACAGGATTAAATTGATATACCATAACTGCCACGATTCTAAACTGACATTTTCCTTCTAATACGAACAGTGAAGATAGTTGACTGGTTACTACTAGTAATTAGTATCATGTTTTCCTAGAGTTTTTTGCTGAAGTCATTTTCTGTAATGTATCATTTAGTTCCCTCCGGAATTGTACTTTAAGGGTTTTGTTTTACTTTGGAAATTTTTGGTTATCATTTTAAAAGTTTTCCTTTAAAACTTCTAGATAAAGTATTTTGGTTATCTTTAGATTTTTTAAATTTGAAGTGAGAAGTTACCAAATAATAATTTTATGTTTGGCAGCAAGTTTTCATCATAATGATGCCTCATAAAACGCCTTTTCAAAGAACAGAGTTTTCATTTGTTTTTGTTACATAGTTTTTACATTTCACAATTCAATGATTGACCTTGCCCCAGTACAACATATGTCACCAGTTAACCAAGAGTAGAACCTGGGTTTATAGACTACAAGGATAATTCTCTTAGCTAAATTAGAGTTCTGAGTTTAAGTTCATTTTTTATTTCTCTTGTTAAATTTCTTTTTAAGTTTTCTCATAACCGAGCTTTGGAAATACGTACCAAAATTTTTTCAGCCTACATACATTTTTCAGCATCCCACTCTCCTAGGATATGCGGAAAACATAATTGTGGGGAAGAAAGCCATTGTTTCAAGTCATTCAGAATATGTGATTGCTTTTCTTGGGGAGCAAATGTGTGCAGACTGTTAAAACATGATATGTGGGCTATCCTTGATAACTTCCAGTAAGACACTTTTTTCTTAAGGATCTTACCTCTATCATATTCTCGAAGGAGAAGAATGTGCAACAGAAAAATCAAGGAGGCTTTTTCTTCAGAGCTGGTACTAAAACTGGGTCTGGGTTTGGGTATAGGCATGCTAAAGATGGGGACACGTCTCCAAATTGAAAACCTAATAACAGTTGACCTACAGAATGGTAAGATCTCTAGGCATCTACCCAACTTGGCTGAAACACTCCTCTGATTAATGGAGTTTTTGTCTTTGGAGAAAACCTAGGAGAAAAGAGAAAAGATTTTAAGGTACCGATACTCACAGAACCCAAATGAAACAGCCCAGTCCCTACATTGTACCTTATAGGGAAGTGTACATTACAGAGCTCTTAACCAGAATTTCAATATTGTATTTTTTTGTTTGTTTGTTTTTGAGACAGAGTTTCACTCTTGTTGCCCAGGCTGGAGTGTGATGGCATGATTTCGGCTCACTGCAGCCTCTGGCTCCCAGGTTCAAATGATTCTCCTGACTCAGCCTGCTGAGTAGCTGGGATTACAGGCATGTGCCACCACGCCCGGCTGATTGTGTATTTTTAGTAGAAACGGGGTTTCTCCATGTTGGTCAGGCTGGTCCCAAACTCCCCACCTCAGGTGATCTGCCCGCCTGGGCCTCCCAAAGTGTTGGGATTACAGGCATGAGCTACTGTGACTGGCCTATGTTTTTATTTATTTATTTATTTTTTTGAGACGGAGTTTCGCTCTTATTACCCAGGCTGGAGTGCAATGGCACGATCTCGGCTCACCGCAATCTCCGCCTCCTGGGTTCAGGAGTTTGAGACCAGCCTGGCCAACATGGTGAAACCCCATCTCTACTAAAAATAGAAAATTAACTTGGTGTAGTGGCGCATGACTGTAATCCCAGCTACTCTGGAGGCTAAGGCAGGAGAATCACTTGACTCTCGGACTGGAAGGTTGCAGTGAGCCAAGATCTTGCCATTGCACTCCAGCCTGAGCAACAAGAATGAAACTCCATCTCATTAAAAAAAAAAAAAAAGAAAAGAGGGCCGGGCACAGTGGCTCAAGCCTATAATCCCAGCACTTTGGGAGACTGAGGCGGGTGGATCACGAGGTCAAGAGGTTGCGACCATCCTGGTCAACAAGGTGAAACCTTGTCTCTACTACAAATACAAAAATTAGCTGGGCATGGTGGTGCGCGCCTGTAGTCCCAGCTACTCGGGAGGCTGAGGCAGGAGAATTGCCTGAACCCAGAAGGTGGAGGTTGCGGTGAGCCGAGATCGTGCCATTGCACTCCAGTCAGGGTAACAACAGCGAAACTCCATCTCAAAAAAAAAAGAGAAATGAAAAGGGCATAGAAATTCAGGAATTCAGAGAGTAGTAAGACAGAGCTCTTGGAAATTGAAAGCATCATATCTGTCAGAAATGAAAAAAAATTCAGGAGGTTTCAGAAGTAAAGTTGAGGAAATCTCCAAGAAAGCAGGAAAAAGGAAACAGAAAAATTTATCAGTCTGAGAGGTTCAACATCTGACTGTTAGGTTCCCGAGTGAGAAAACAGAATACAAGGAAGTGGGAGGAAATAATTCGTTTTACTGTTTTTGTTATTTTTTTTTAATTTTTATTTTTTTGTGCGGATACAGAGCCTCTGTTGCCTGGGCTGGAGTGCAGTGGCGCGGTCTTGGCTCACTGCAACTTCCTCCTCCCAGGTTCCAGGGATTCTCCTGTCTCGAGCCACCTAAGTAGCTGGGACTACAGGCGCCCGCCGCCATGCACAGCTAATTTTTTGTATTTTAGTAGAGACGGGGTTTCACTGTGTTGCCCAGGCTTGAGCTTCTGAGCTCAGGCAGTCCACCTACTTCAGTGCTAGGATTACAGGCATGAGACACAGCCCTCCCCGCCCCCGCGCCTTCTTTCAGTGCGTTGTTGGATTTTTTTTTTTTTTTTTTTTTTTTTTTTTTGTTGAGACGGAGTTTCGCTCTTGTTAGCCAGGCTGGAGTGCAATGGCGCGATCTCGGCTCAGGCAATTCTCCTGGGTTCAGGCAATTCTCCTGCCTCAGCCTCCTGAGTAGCTGGGATTACAGGCACGCACCACTGTGCCCAGCTAATTTTTTGTATTTTTAGTAGAGACGGGGTTTCACCATGTTGACCAGGATGGTCTCGATCTCTTGACCTGGTGATCCACCCACCTCGGTCTTCCACCCACTTCAGCCTCCCAAAGTGCTGGGATTACAGGCGTGAGCCACTGCGCCTGGCCCGGATTTTTTTTTTTTTTTTTTAAGTCTTCCTCTGTTGCCAGGGTGGAGGGCAATGGCGCAATCTTGGCTCACTGCAACCTCCGTTTTCCGGGTTCAAGAGATTCTCCTGACTCAGCCTTCCAAGTAACTGGGATTAAAGGTGTGCGCCAACACCCCCGACTAATTTTTTGTATCTTTAGTGGAGTTGGCGTTTCACCATGTTGGCCAGGCTGGTTTTGAACTCCTGACCTTGCGACCCTCAGTTTATAGTTTTTAGTTTTTTTGAGACAGAGTCTTGCTCTTTTGTCCAGGCTGGAGCACAGTGGTGCAGTCTCAGCTCACTGCAACCTCCGCTTCCTGGGTTCAACCGATTCTTCCGCCTCAGCCTCCCGAGGAGCTGGGACTACAGGTGCGCGCCAAACGCCTGGCTAATTTTTCTATTTTTAGTAGAGACAGGATTTCACTATGTTGGCCAGGATGGTCTCAATCTCTTGACCTCGTGATCCACCTACCTCGGCCTCCCAAAGTGCTGGGATTACAGGCCTGAGCCGCTGCGCCAGCCAGTTTTTAGTTTTTTAAAACTGAGGAACACAAGACTCTAGATTGAAAGGGCGTGTTCTGCATAATGGAAAGAAAAAAGTAAAAAGATCTACTGGTACCTTGTAAAATTTCAGACACCAGTATCATAGGCCATGTATTGATACGCCTGCTGTTGAGTTAGTGATGCAGTAAGTTACAGATCATGAAACTGTGCGACTGCTGTGAACAGTAATTGTCCTGCAGAGTGGTAACTACACTGTAGGAAGGTAACATGGCTCTCTCCCTCAGCTTCATAATAGAAAGGGTGTCAAGCCCAGGTTGATTTCTTACTTCTCAGGTGCATAACCACTAAATTTTGGATGGGCCTTTGTGATACATATGGGAGATACTTTGGAGATAAAATCTACTCACTTGCATCTTGGATTTGTAAATCTTTTGTGGTTTGTGTCTTGCATATCTTTTGCACTACTTATTGCTATTTAGGTACCAAAGTAAAAGCAATCTTTAGTCTACACGGCTTGTTCCTGTTAATCTTTTTTTTTTTTTTTAAAGTTTAGACACAGGGTCTTGCTCTGTCACCCAGTCTAGAGTGCAGGGGTGCAGTCGTAGCTCACTGCAACTTTCACTTCCTGGGCTCAAATGCTCCTTCCATCTCAGCTTCCCGAGAGTAGCTAGGATTACAGGCATGTGCAACCACACCTGGCTAATGTTTAAATTTTTTGTAGAGATGTGGTCTCACTATGTTGCCCAGCCTGGTCTTGAGTTCCTAGCCTCAAGCAATTCTCCTGACTCTGCCTCCCAAAGTGCTGGGATTACAGGTGTGAGTCACTGTGACCAGACCAGACTTTGTGGTCTGGCCTAGCTCAAACAGGGAGAAAGATTTCAGACACTTCCAGGAGGAGAAAAAAAACAGGCCTCAAATGGTATTACATTTCTCTACATAAGATTTCTCTACCGGAAGCTTGAAAATAATGGAGCAAACCTTCAAAATTCTTAGGGAAAAAATTTCAATGAAGATTTTCTAATGAGCCAAACTACCAGCCAAATGTTAGTCTAGAATGTCATTTTCAGATATATAAGACCTCCTTTGTCCCTTTTTAGGAAGCAACTCAAGGATAAGCTATATTAAGAAAAGGATCTAGGTATGGGAATCAAACAAACACAGGAAAGAGGCAAAAGGAATTCCCATGAAAACGATGATGAGAATTTCCAGAACAATGACCGTGCCACACTACCTAGACAACACTTGGACTCGGCCACAGCGGAAGCACAGGGGACTCCAATAAGCATTTCTTAAAAAGAAACTAACAGAATACCTGATTTGTTTGAATGTATTAAGAGGCAGTTTTCAGTTGTTAAAGAGCTTGGGAATTAATTTGTTTATAGGTACACAGAAAACTAATAAAATTTAGGGGAAACAAAAAGTTGTTAGAAAAGACTGTGATCACAGTACATCACTTGACTCTACTAAGGTGTATGTATTTATGCAGTCATAATAATGTAATCAATAAATAACTTTCCTCAGGTAAAATGACATAGCTATATAGGGGAGGATGGTGGAGGGAAATTTACACAGTGAGAATGTGGAGGATATAAAAGACTTAAATATAAATTCTCCATGATAGGAATATTAAAAACTTGGCATTCAAGAGACAATAATATAAGTACATTACGTGTAAACATAGCAGTAAACACCAGAATTAATAGCTCAAGAGTTAAAAGTGGCTGGGCATGGTGGCTCACACCTGTAATCTCAGCACTTTGCACTGCTGAGGCGAGAAGATGGCTTGAGGCCAGGAGTTTAAGACCAGGCTGGGCAACATGCTGAGATCCCGTTTTTTTTTTGTTTTGTTTTGTTTTTTTGTTTTTTTTTTTTTGAGACAGAGTTTCGCTCTTGTTGCCCAGGCTGGAGTGCAATGGCGTGATCTCAGCTCATTGCAACCTCTGCCTCCTGGGTTCAAGCGATTCTCCTGCCTCAGCCTCCCAAGTATTCTGGATTACAGGTGCCCACCACCATGCCCAGATAATTTTTTGTATCTTTAATAGAGATGGGTTTTCACCATGTTGGCCAGGCTGGTCTTGAACTCCTGACCTCAGGTGATCTGCCCACTTTAGCCTCCCGAAGTGCTGGGATTACAGGCATGAGCCACCGTGCCGGCCCCTTTCGTTTAAAAAAACGAAAGTTTTTAAAAAAAAATTAGCCCGGCATGCTTGCACATTCCTGTGGTTCCAGCTACTCAGGAGGCTCAGATAAGAGAATCCCGTGAGCCCAGGAGTTCCCGGTTTCAGTGAGCTGTGATTATACCATTGCACTCTGGCCTGGGTGACACACACACTCTCACACTCTGGCCTGGGCGACAAAACACATAACACACGAGTTAAAAGTGATTGCCTTTGGGGAGCAGGTGTTGGGAGTTAGGAGGAATTAGACATCTCTTTCGGTGCTAATTTTTACTTTCAGCCTGCCTATGTCCTTGTACTTGAAGTGAGTTTCTTGTAGGTAGCATATGGTTGCATCATGTTTTTACATCCACTTTGCTAATCTCTATATTTTGGTTATTTAATCTGTCTTTTAGACAATTTATATTTTATACAATTATTGATATATTAGGGTTTAAATCTGCTATTTTGTTTTTTGTGTTTTCCTTTCTGTGTTCTTTTTCTTGCCCTCCTGTGGATTTCTTGAACCTTTGTTAGAATTCCATTTTTATTTATCTGTAGTGTTTTTGATTGTATCTCTTTGTGTAGCTCTCTTAGTTGTTGTCCTAGGTATTACATTACATATGCCTAACTTATCAGTCTATTGGGATCATTATTTTATGAATTTGAGTGAAGTATAGAAACCTTACTCCCTTTATGTCCCTTTACTTTCCCTATTACAGTTGTCTTAAATATTTTCTCTATAAATATTTAGAATCACATCAAATAATCATAATCTTTCCTTCCATTATAATTTGGAAAACTCAAGAGAAGGAAAGTCTTTTATATTTTTATAGTTACCCATATTTTTGCTTGGTGTTATGTACTGAATTTTGTCCCTCACCCTCAAATTCATAGATTGAAATCCTGACTCTCAGTACCTGCGATTGTGTTTGGAGATAGTACTTTTAAAGAGGTAATTAAGTTAAGATGGTATCGTTTGGGTGGGTGGTAATTCAATACAAGTGTCGTCCCTTTAAGAGGAGATTAGGACAGAGACTGCAAAGAGGAAACATCATATGAAGACACAGAGAGAAGACAGCATCTGCACGTCAGTGAGAGAGGCCTTAGCTGAAACCAACCCTGTTAACGCCTTGATCTTAGACTTCTAGCCTCCAGAGTGCTGAGAAAACGAATTTGTATTGTGTAAGCTGCGCACTGTGTGGTATTTTATTTTTATTTATTTGTTTTTTTGAGACAGAGTTTTACTCTGTTGCCAGGCTGGAGTGCAGTGGCGTGATCTCAGCTCACTGCAACCTCCACCTCCCTGGTTCAAGCAATTCTCCTGCCTCAGCCTCCCGAGTAGATAGGAATACAGGTGTGTGCCACCACGCCCAGCTAATTTTTATATTTTTAGTGCAGATAGGGTTTCACTATGTTGGCCAGAATGGTCTTGATCTCTTGACCTTGTGATCTGCCTGCCTTAGCCTCCGAAAGTGCTGAGCTTACAGGTGTGAGGCACCGCGCCTGGCCTGTGTGGTATTTTATTGTGGCAGCTCTAGCAAACTAATACACTGTGTCCTTTCTTGGTGTTTTAAGATTCTTTTATTTCACCACTTTTTTTCTATTAGAGAACTTCCATTACTCATTCTTTTAGGTTAGATCTTCTGTTACAGACTCTCTTAATTTTCATTCCTCTGAGAATGTCTTGATCTCCCCTTGATTCCTGAAGGACATTTTGCTGGATATACAATTCTGGGCGAACAGTCTTTTCTTTTAGTGTTTGAAAGATGTTCGCCAGGCATAGTGGCTCACGCCTGTAATTGCAACACTTTGGGAGGCCAAGATGAGCAGATCACTTGAGCCCAGGAGTTTAAGACCAGCCTGGGAAATATGGCAAAACCCCATCTCTACAAAAAATTAGCTGGGCATGGTGGCATATGCCTGTAGTCTCAGCTGTCTGGGAGGCTGAGGTGGGAGGATCACCTGAGCCCAGGAGATCAAAGCTGCAGTGATCTGTGATTCTGCCACTGCGTTCCAGCCTGGGTGACAGGGTGAGACTCTGTCTCAAAAAAAAAAAAAAAAGAGGAAGATGTAGTGCCACTTCTTTCTGGCTTCCATGGTTTCTGATATGAAATCTGTCATTTCAGTTGCTTCTCTCTTACTATTTTCAAGATTCTTTTTTTCTTGGCCGGGCATGGTGGCTAGCACCTGTTATCCCAGCACTTCAGGAGGCCAAGGCAGGAGGATCACTTGAGGCCAGGAGTTCAGGACCAGCCTGGGCAACATTGTGAGACCTCTTCTCTACAAAAAGTATAAAAAGTAGCCAGGAGTGATGGTGTGTGCCTGTAGTCCGAACAACTCATGAGGCTGTGGTGGGAGGATCTCTGGAGCCCAAGAGGTGGAGGTTGCAGTGAGCCATGATGGTGCTACTGCGCTCTAGCTCGGGTAACAGAGTGAGATCTTGTCTGGGAAAAAACAAAAGATTTTTTTCTCTGTCTTCAGTTTTCAGAAGTTTGACTATAATGTGTCTTGTGGATGTCTTTGGGTTTATCCTGTTTGTGGTTTGGTCAGCCTCTATAGGTTCATGGCTTTTTCCAAACTTAAGCTTTCTCTTTGGTTCATTTTTCATCCCTGACCTCCTGTCTGTCTTTCAGGATTTTGATGACATCGATGTTAGATTATTGTTACAGTTCCATAAGTCCTTGCTCTATTCATTTTTTTTCCAGTCTATTTTCTCTTTTGTTCAGACTGGGTAATTTCTGTTGTTCTGCCTTGCAGTTTGCTGATTCTTCTCTCTGCTTCTACTCTGCCGTTGAACCCATCCATTGAGCTGTTTGTGTTGTTTCCCCTTCATATCGTCTTTCTAGAGACCTTCTGTTTGTTGCTGCTGTTGAGGCTTTCTGTTTTTCATTTGTTACAAGATAGTTTGTCATTGCTCTCTGAAGCATTTTTAGGATGGTCTAGCATCTCTATCATCTTAGTGTTGGCATTTATTGATTTTTATTCAGTTTGGGATCTTCCTGATCCTTAGTATTGTAAATGTTTTCAGTTGAAACCTTTGCATTTTGGGCATTATAAGACTTACTAAAGTCTGGCAAGGGTGCAAATTTAGGTTCCCCATGCAACCTTTGAGAGGGGTGAGGCTACTCAAAGCTTGCTTGGGAAGCTTGTTTTCCAGTGTTTTCTGAGATATTTGGGTGGAGTAGTGGAGTAGAGCAGTTATTATCTAAAACTTTTCTAAGAAACTTACAAAACTTGCTAAGTTTTGCTAAGTTACCCTTTCCTGGTGCTTTATTATTATTATTATGCTGTCTTGCTAGACAACTTCTGAACAGCAATTTTAAAAAATCTATGCAAAGGGTGAAGTAAAACTCATCCTTTGCATGCTGGTTCTGATTCTTAAGCAGGGTAGGTGTGCAGTGGGAAGGGTGGATGGGAAGTGCTTTTACTGCTAGCTTGAGAACAGGAATCTGCAAATGGAATAATTACTCAGGACTAGTACCCCAAGAGTAGTTTGGGTTTTTTTGTTTTGTTTTGTTTATTTTTGCAATCTTTATGGTGTTTGTGCCCTTATTAGCAAACTATTAACTTTGGTGTTTGTTTTCTACTCTCTCTAGCACTTTATTCAAGCAAATTTAGTGCACTTAACATAAAACAAAACTAAGCTACCCTTTCCTGGTGCTTTATTATTATTATTTTATTTTTTGAGATGGAGTTTCACTCCCAGATAGGACTTCGATGGCGTGATATTGGGCCACTGCAACCTCCACCTCCTGGTGGAGGGATTCTCCTGCCTTAGCCTCCTGAGTAGCTGGGATTACAGGTGCCCACCACTGCTCCCAGCTAATTTTTCTATTTTAGAAACGGGGTTTTACCATGTTAGCCAGGCTGGTCTTGAACTTCTGACTTCAGGCAATTCACCCACCTCTGCCTCCCAAAGTGCTGGGATTACAGGCGTGAGCCACCGTGCCTGGCTATTTTATTTTTAAACGTAGAGAGGTCAGATCCAAGTCTGGGATACATGAGGCAAAAAGAAAACCCAGGGAATTCATTGCTATTGTTCCTTGAGTCCTGAGGTCCCTATTCATCTTCTCTCAACATTTTAGAGTCTTTATATCTGTTTTATATATACTATCTAGAATTTTTACTTACAAATTAAAATTTTACTTAATTTTAGAGATTTTTTAAGATACTTGTCACTAACAAGAGGCAGATTACATTTCTTTTCTACTGTGGGTATACACATTTAATTTTTTAGATTATTGTTGTAAAATATCCAGAAAAAATAGGGAAAAGTACATCTGTTTCATCTTCCCAGAAGCAGTAGTCACTAGTTGGCATTTAAAGTTATATAAATATACTATTTTGATAAAAATAAAAGTTAATAGTTTTTAAAATATAACCTATGTCAGGTTAAAAAAAAAAATGACTCTTTTGTTGATGTTGTTTCCCAGCAAACTAATGCAAAAAATATGACTTTTAATGAAAAGCATTAGAAGAACTATGTTTTCTGATCTCTCTGGGTTGCATAATTAATATTAATTAGTAGTTAAAATGATTTTTATTGCATTCTCTCAATGAAATTTTCATGGGAATGGTAAGGTGGTTGAAAATGAAAAGGAAATACCTAAGCAAAGCGTTTTTTTTTTAAACTGTGACAAATCTAAATAGAAAGTTTCATAAGTGTAACATACTGTCATCAGTCATCAGAGTATCTTCATTTACTGGGCTGTGGTGTGTGTTCTTCTTGGTATTCTTTAGTCTGCGGGAAGCACCACGAACAGTATTGTGATTTGTTAGTTTTAAAATTGTTACTTTTTTAAAAAATTTATTTTTATTTTACTTATGTTTTTTTGAGACAGAGTCTCGCTCTGTCGCCAGGCGCCAGGCTGGAATGCAGTGGCGTGATCTTGGCTCACTGCAACCTCCGCCTCCCAGGTTCAAACAATTCTCCTGTCTCAGCCTCCTGAGTAGCCGGAACTAGACGCGCCTGCCACCATGCCCAGCTAATTTTTGTATTTTTTAATAGAGATGTTGGCCAGGTTGGTCTAAATCTCTTGACCTCGTGATCTGCCTGCCTCGACCTCCCAAAGTGCTGAGATTACAGGTGTGAGCCACCACGCCCAGCCAATTTATTTTTATTTTTTTAGAGACAGGGTTTCACCATGTTGGCCAGAGTGGTCTCAATCTCTTGACCTCATGATCCGCCCACCTCAGCCTCCCAAAGTGCTGGGATTACAGGCATGAGCCATCGTCCCCTGCCTAAATTGTTACTTTTATATAATTCTTTAGGGATTTGACTTTTTGAAAATAACTTTTAGGCTGGGCTTGGTGGCTCACGCCTGTAATCCCAGCACTTTGGGCGGCCGAGGCAGGTGGATCACGAGGTCAAGAGATCGAGAACATCCTGGTCAACATGGTGAAACCCCGTCTCTACTAAAAATACAGAAATTAGCTGGGCATGGTGTCGCGTGCCTGTAATCCCGGCTACTCAGGAGGCTGAGGCAGAAGAATTGCTTGAACCCAGGAGGTGGAGGTTGTGGTGAGCCGAGATCGTGCCATTGCACTCCAGACTGGGTAACAAGAACGAAACTCCATCTCAAAAAGAAAAAAAAGAAAAAGAAAATTACTTTTTAGTTTATTTCATATTGATTGTGTATTTTAGAAATTTTTTAGTTTGCATTTACCATTTCTTTATATGTTCTAGGATATTATTCCTATAATACTCTTTAAAATTTTACATTGCTCAGTATTGAAAATCTCTTATAGAGATTATTTGTCATAATCTCTGGCCATTTTAACATTCATAGCAGGGTCTGTTCTCATAGAAAATGATAGTACTGTATATGTGGGTATTGCATAATGGGCTTTATTTGGTAAGGATGATGTCACTGCGTGGGATGGCCTGAAGGAGTTTTAGAAGAACATAAGACTTTTTGACTGCTGGCATTTCTTAATAAATGCCATACTGTTGAAGACATTAATTTGTGTTTGGACTGGAATGAACCTTGGTTTTCCTGGCTTAGTTATTGAGATTTAAAGAAATAAGTCCTAATGTCATAATTACATAGCCAAAGAGAATGAAATATTAAGCATTTTTCTCCCTGGCAGAGAGAAACGGGGTTAAGAAGGAAAAAAGTTAGCTAATAACTGCCAGTCTCGGTTACACAGTTGTGAAACTAAGTTTTGAGATTTGAAGTGCAGAAATACTTTGGATATTTGTTTCTGTAATTTGTGTATTCATTTTATTGCTGAGACATAAGATATGGTTATTAGAAAAGCTATAGTTTTAGAGAGAGATTTTTAAGGTACATGTCACTAGGAAGAGGCAGATACGTTTCTTCTCTACTTTGAGTACTACATATTTGATTTTTCAAACTGGAAAATCGGCCATTTTCCCCATTTTTAAGCATGTTCAGTGGTGTTAAGTACCATCATGCTGTGTGCAGCTGTCACCAACTAAGTCCGCTTCCCAAGCTTTTTCCGTTATCCCAGACTGTAGCTCTGTATGCATTAAACACTGACTCTTCATTACTTCCTGGTAATCATTCTGCTTTACGTCTTTATGAATATGGCTATTCTAGGGACTTCATATAAATGGAATTAGATTTATCCTTTGATGTCTGGCATATTTAATTTACCATAATGTTTGCAAACTTCATGTTGTAGCATGTCAAAGAATTTTATTCCTTTTTGAATGTAGAATAATATTCCATTGTATGCGTGTAACACATTTATGTAAATATCTGTTCACCCATTGGTAGACATTTGGTTCGTGTCCCCCTTTTAACTATTTTGAATAATGCTGATGTGAGTATTGGGGTACAAATATCTGCTCAAGTTCCTGTTTTCAGTCCTTTTTTTTTTTGAGATAGAGTCTCACTCTATCCAAGCTGGAGTATAGTGGCACCATCTTGGCTCACTGCAACCAAGCTGGATCATGTGGTAGCCCTGTTTTTAGTTTTTAAAACAGGACTGAAAAGGACTTTTAAAAGGACTGAAAACAGGAACTTGAGCAGATATTTGTACCCCAATACTCACATCAGCATTATTCAAAATAGTCAAAAGGGGGACAGGAACCAAATGTCTACCAATGGGTGAACAGATATTTACAGAAATGTGTTACACGCATACAATGGAATATTATTCTACATTCAGAAAGGAATAAAATGTGGTAGCCCTGTTTTTAGTTTTTGAGAAACTTCAAACTGCCTCCTGAGTTCAAAGGATTCTCCTGTCTCAGCCTCCCGAGTAGCTGAGATTACAGGCACACGGCACCATGCTCAGCTAATTTTTGTATTTTTTGTAGAGACAGAGTTTTGCCATGTTGGCCAGGCTGGTCTCAAACTCCTGACCTCAGGTGATCCACCCACTTCAGCCTGTCAAAGTGCTGGGATTATAGGCGCAAGCCACTGCACCTAACCAGTTCTTTTCATTATATACCCAGAAGTGGAATTTACCCAGAAGTGGAATTGTTGGATTGTATGGATCATAAATATAATTCTGTGTTTACTTTTTTGAGGAACTGTCATGTTCTTTTCCACAATGATGGTACCATTTTACTTTCCAGCAAGCAAAGCACAGAGGCTCCAGTTTCTCCACATTCTTACCAACATCTGTTGTTTTTTTCTGTTTTTGATAATAGTTATCTGAATGGGTATAAAGTGGTATCTTACTGTAGTTTTTTAAATGTCTGTGAGTATGTAGTGGCCACATATATTTTTGGGGTCTGTGAGATACTCTCATAGAGGCATACAATGTGTAATAATCACATCAGGGTTACTAGGGTATCCATCACCTCAAGCGATGCTTTCTTTGTCTTATAAACAATCCAATTACACTCTTTTAGTTAATTTAGAATGTACAATAAATTGTTGTTGACTGTAGTCATCTTGTGCTATCAAATACTAGATCTTGTTTGTTCTATTTAACTATATTTTTGTACTCATTAACCATCACTTCTTCCCCCAGCCCACCACTATCCTTTCCAGCCTTTCATAACCGTCGTTCTGCTGTCTCCATTAGTTCAATTATTTTAATTTTTAAATTATTTTTAAATTTATCCCACAAATAAATTAGAACATGAGAAGTTTATCTTTCTGTGCCTGTCTTATTTCACTTAATATAATGACTTCCATCCATGTTGTTGTAAATAACACAATCTCCTTTTTTTTTCAGATGGAATCTTGCTTTGTTGCCTAGGCTGGAGTGCAGTGGCATGGGCTTGGCTCACTGCAGCCTCCACCTTCCGGGTTAAAGCTATTCCCCTGCCTCAGCTACCTGAGTAGCTGGGATTGCAGGCGTGTGCTGCCACACCTCGCTAATTTTTGTATTTTTAGTAGAGATGGGGTTTCACCATGTTAGCTAGGCTGGTCTCAAACTCCTGACCTCAGGTGATGATCCACCCACCTTGGCTTCCAAAAGTGCTGGGATTATAGGCGTTAGCCACTGCACCTGGTGACACAATCTCATTCTTTTTTGTGGCTGAATAGTACTCCATTATGTATGTGTACCTCATTTTCCTTACCTGTTCATCTGTTGACGGACATTTAGGTTACTTCCAAATTTGGCTACTGTGAAGAGTGCTGCAAAACATGGGAATGCAGATAGCTCTTTGATATGCTGATTTTCTTTCTTTTGGGTATATACCTAGCAGAAATGTTGCTGGGTCGTATGGTAGCTCTGTTTTTAATTTTTTGACAGACCTTCAAACTGTTCTCCTTAGTGGTTGTACTAATTTATATTCCCACCAACAAGAAAAGGAAACCAAAAGGAGAGTTCCCTTTTCTTTACATCTTCTTCAACATTGGTTATTGCTTGTCTTTTATATGAAAGCCATTTTAACTGGGGTGAGATGATATCTCATTGTAGTTTTAATTTGTGTATCTCTAATGATCATTGATATTAGCAGCTTTTCATATACCTCTATGCCATTTGTATGTCTTCTTTTGGGAAATGTCTATTCAGAGCTTTAGCACATTTTAAAATTGGATTATTAGATTTTTTCCTATAGACTTGTTTGAGCTTCTTATATATTCGCCTTATTAATCCCTTGTCAGATGGGTAGTTTGCAAATGTTTTTCCCATTCTGTGGGTTATCTCTTCCCTTCGTTTCCTTTGCTGTGCACAAGCTTTTTAACTTGGTGTGATCCCATTTGTCCATTTTTGTTTTGGTTGCTTGTGCTTGTGGGATATTACTCAAGAAATCTGTGCCCAATCTCATGTCCGTGCCCAATCTCATGTCCTGGAGAGCTTCCCCAATGTTTTCTTTTAGTAGTTTCATAGTTTGAGGTCCTAAATTTAAGTCTTTAATCCATTTGTATTTGATTTTCGTAAATGGCATAAGAGAGCTGCCTAGGTCCATTCTTCTGCATATAAATATCCAGTTTTCCCAGCACCATGTATTGAAAAGACTGTCCCTTCCCCAGTGTATGCTCTTGGCACCTTTGTTAAAAATCACTGTAGATTTATGGATTTGTTTCTCTATTCTGTTCCATTGGTCTGTGTGTCTGTTTTTATGCCAGTACCAAGCTGTTTTGGTTACTGTAGCTGTGTAGTATAATTTGAAGTCAGGTAATACCATTCTTCCAGTTTTGTTATTTTTTTCTCCAGATAGCTTTGCCTTTTCTGGTTTCATGTAAATTTTAAGATTGCTTTTTTCTATTTCTGTGAAGAGTATTGTTGGTATTTTGACAGGGAGTGCACTGAGTCTGTAGATTGCTTTGGGTAATATGACATTTTAATAATATTGATTTTCCCAATCCCTGAATAAAGAATATCTTTTTATTTTTGTATGTTCTCTTCAGGTTTTTTCACCAGTATTTTACAGTTTTCATTATAGAGATCTTTTTTCTTTGGTTAATTCCTAGGTATTTAATTTTATTCATAGCTATTATAAATGTGATTATTTTTTATTTTTATTTTTAGACTGCTGTTGTCATATGGGAATGCTACTGATTTTTGTATGTTGATTTTTGCATTTTGCAACTTACTGAATTTTGGTGGCGTCTTTAGATTTATCCAAATATAAGATTATGTCATCCGAAAACAAAGATAATTTGATTTCTTCCTTCCTAATTTGGATGCCCTTTATTTCTTTCTCTTGTCTGATTACTGTGGCTACAACTTCCTTTATAGCTTTGATTTGCATGTCCCTGATGATTAATAATGTAGATACCTTTTAATGTGTTTAGTGGCCATTTGTATCTCTTCCTTAGAATCATATTCAAATCCTTTGCCTATTTTTAATTGTTTTTTTATTATTGAGTTTTAGGAGTTCTTTATATATTCTGGATATTAATCCCTTATCAGATTATCCATTTAATTTTTTCTCTCTTCTTTTTTCTTAGTCTATTTAATTTAATTTAATTTAATTTTTTTAAAGAAACAGTGTTTCGCTATGTTGCTCAGGCTGGTCTTGAACTCTTGGGCTCAAGTGATGCTCCCACGTCAGTCTCCCAGAGTGCTTGAATTACAGTATGCCCACTATGCCTAGCTCACAACTGTAATACATTAAACGTTTTTTTTGTGGTTTGTGTTGCAGAGGGTTTGTGGTAGGGATTTGATCTGACTTGATGTGTAGGTATTTCTTCTGCCACGTTTTCTCTACCAGGGATTCTTTTCACTAGTTCTCTTGATGAACCCCACATTTATTTGCAAATTCTAGATCCTGAGACTCCAGATTTTAAACATTAAGTAACTAATTACAGTAAACTGTTTTCAGAAATAATTTTCCCATTTTAAGTTAAAAAAAAAAACCTTAAATAACAAATTGGATATTTGACCAGAATGAAATATCTAATGTTTGCACCGAGAGTTAACGTAATTCTAGCAGATAAACTGGACCTTTTTATAAGCCCTGGGGATCCGGTATTGCATTAGATACTAAAGACATAAAGCTATTGGTCTCAAGAATTCAGAATCTAATGAAGAATAGTAGTACCCTGTGGTAACTACTATAGTAGATTAATAGAAGCTCAGTGGTGGAATTCTTTGAGTGCCCAGACTAGGCAGTATAAGATTGTGCTTGAGATGACTCTTGAAGGAGGGGTAGGAGTTTACCAGGTTATCATGACTTGAAGCAGCCCAAAGTTCAGTGTGACTTCAAGACGATCTCTAGGGTTAAGAATCACTGGTATGTGTGACTGAAAATTTGAGAGAGTTGGAGGGTCAGCACCTGTGAATGAGAGAGAAGGAAATTAAGAACACTGTAAGCTGAGCACACAACTTAAAAAGTGTCTGACTAACTTCGACATTTGTGATAATAAGAAATACACAATGCCAGAAATGTTATTTTTTATTTAATTAATTAATTTAATTTTTTTTGAGACAGTCTTTCTTTGTTGCCCAGGCTGGAGTGCAGTGGTTCAATCCAGGCTCATTGCAACCTTAACCTCTCAGATTCAAGCGATTCTCCTGCCTCAGCCTTCTGAGTAGTTGCGATTACAGGCATGTGCCACCGTGCCTGGCTAATTTTTGTATTTTTTTGTAGAGACAGAGTTTCACCATGTTGGCCAGGCTGGTCTCAAACTCCTGATCTCAAGTGATCTGCCCACCTCAGCCTCCCAAAGTGCCGGGATTACAGGCATGAGCCACTGTGCCTGGCCCAGAAATGTTATTTTTTAAATGAGACGTTTGGGGAGAGTGTCCCTTGTTCCTTTTTCCTGTGTGCTTTAGGCAGCCAGCTCCTGTACAATACAATAGCTGGAAAAGCTCTGAAGAACTACAGATAGAACTGAATGAATTCAGGATGGCCTATTGGGAATGTAGAGAATTAAAATTTAAAAGATTTGTATTGATTGGTTCACTGAATTTGACTTTCTTTGGTTTTGATTCAGTTAGATGGTTTCTTTTAACAGATAAGTCATTATTAATTTTTCTTTTTCTTTTGTTTTCTTCTTCTTCTTTTTTTTTTTTTTTTTAATAGATGAAGTCTCGTTCTGTTGCCCAGGTTGGAGTGCAGTGATGTGATATTCATTCACTGCAACCTCCACCTCCTGGGTTCAAGTGATTCTCTCTCCTTGGCCTTCCTCGTAGCTGGGATTAGGTGTGAGCCACCACACCCAGCTAATTTTTGTATTTTTAGTAGAGATGGGGTTTCACCATGTTGGTCAGGCTGGTCTTGAACACCTTGAGGTAGGGTGATTTGCCTACCTCAGCCTCCAAAATTTGCAGGGGTTACAGGTGTAAGCCACTAGCCTGGCCTATCACCTTAATTTTTCTTACCTTATTTGAGATTGAGGAGGATAGAGGTAGAAGAGACTTAGATCTGGTGGGTCAGAGGAAGTAATCTCAGACACCTTCAGTATAAAAGTCAGACAGTGGTCTGAAGAGAAAGAAGATTGCTTGAGGCAACTCTAGGAAGAGTCTAGAATGGTAATTGCAGTAATCTGACTACATCCAAAAGAAAGGGCAAAATGGAGCCGACTTCTCTGAGAGCAAACAAAGATTTTGTTGAGCGAAACATTGAAACATTGCTTAGGTATTTGTAATTATCTTATTTTAAAAATATTTAAGTTATAAACCATTTAAATCATTAACAAGCTGTTGTATTATAAGAAATTTTGCATTTTTAAGGGTTTTTCTTTTCTCTTTTTCTCTTAGCCACCATATGAGAAGTAAGCAGTATCATATCAGTAAAATAATTATATTCTTTTTCTGGACCTTGTGACCTTCACAGCCTCAAACAGAAGAAGACAGAAAGTTAAATTAGCTGGGAAAAATGCCATTTAAGTTAATAAATGCTTCCCACAATCTGTTTTCATGTTTAAGAATTCACATTATTTGTGCTACGGAACTAAACATAATGACAAAGAAACATCAACATGCAGGCAGTGTGCTTTGTTACATTTTTTTTAACAAAATATAAGTTATGAGATTTTTAGAGAGAAAAATACCAATTCACTAATGTTAATTTTCCGTTTGATGACATATACTTTCTTGTTCTGAATTTAAGATGCACACGTTAGAAAGCTAATAGTTTGATGGCTATTTTCATGTAAGAGGAAAAAGTAAAAAATACTCTGTAGATTTCCACAAATGTTAAAAATTTTTAATTTGTTCAGTTGTTTCTGGTGTTATAGAACAATAGAGTTGATGCCTTAGAACAATTGTATTACTGAAACACTAATTATTTTTAGATAAATACATTTCACGGTTCATTTAGCTCTCCAGGATGTTCTGTTACACCAGAATCACTTTAGAAAAACAATGTTTTCATTTTGATAGCATAGGTATATATATGCTGTACAAAGGTATAGCTATCAATAAAAAGAATTTTGGTATCATAAAAATGACCCATGAAACACCTGGCGTAAGTTACCTAAAGGTTTCTATTTTAAAATTGCAAAACTCCTTTTAGGTGAAAAAATAGTGTTTTTAAAAAGATATAACAAATATATATTGAGTTTCCATGAAGTGCCAGGCTTTATTTAGCAAAGTAATATCCTAATTCACTGGGTGCCTGATGTCAAACTGTTACCAAATCCGTCACAGTAAAGGGTTCTGAAACTCTAAAACCTTCAATACAGCACTCCTTTATTCTGCCCACCATGCGCTTTTAGGTGTTGCAAGATAAGGCAGCAGACATCACTGACAAAATATGAAGTATTTTTGTGATACTTACTCTATTGTGATACTTAAGATATTTTTGTGATACTTAAGTTCATTCTAAAATTTATAGGGAAATGCAAAAAATCTAGAAAGCCAAGACACAATTTATTAAGAACTACAATGAGGTAGTACTGCTTGATTTACTAGCCATCAAAAATTACTATAAAACTGTAGTAATAAAGATTGTTTAGTACTGACATAAGGATGGATAAATAGAGCAATAAAACCAATTAGAGAGCTCCTAAACAGGCTGGTGCAAATATAGGCACTGATATACAGCAAAGGTGTAACAGGGAAGTAGTGTGGAAAAAAGATGCTCTTTTAAATGACTATCACTGGCACAACTGGGTATCTTGTGGAAAACAGGGAAATTGGCCTTCTACTTTACATTATAATAGAAACTTAATTCCTGATAAATTAAGTGCAGTAAAACTTTTAGAAGAGACTATCTTTATGACATTGAGGTAAAGAAACATTTATTTTAAACCACAAAACAACTAACTGTAAAGGAAATACTTAATAAAAATTTTACTCAATTAAAAGTAAAGTTTTTTTCAGCAGAATGTTGACTAATTAAAAAAAAAAAAGTAAAGGCTTTCTCTTGGTGTGTATTTGAATTCAAGTAAAGAGAAAGAAAAAAAAAGAAAAAGTAAAGGCTTTCAAAGAAGATACCATGAAGAAAAACTTAAACCACAAAGTGAAAGAAGATATTTGTACCATATATAGATGACAACGGACTCTTATTCAGAACTTATAAATATGTCCTACCTACCAAAAGGCTAGGGCATGCACTTCACAAGAAAGGAAATATAGAAGGCCAATAAAAATTAAAATTACAGTGAGATGCCACTGTACAAATATTAAAACATCTCACAATAACAAGTTTTGAAAAGGAAATGAAGAAAGCTACAGGAACTCTTTGTACACTGCTGTTAAAGTTGTAAATTGGTACAACCACTTAGGAAAACGTTTGGCATTCTCTTGTGAAGTTGAAGAATCATATGTTATTACATAGTATTTTCACTTGTAGATATATATCTAGATCAGTGTGTAATTAAAATGTTCATCATAAGTAGAATGGGTTAAATAAGTTGTGGCATATTCATATAGTAATATACTATGAAGACAGTGGAAATGATGGAACTATTGCAATATGCAACTACAGGATTCAATCTCAGAAACTGAATAAAGGTCACCAAAGAATACACATACAGTATTCTCTTTTTCTTTTTCGATACTGAGTCTTACTCCATCACATAGGCTGGAGTGCAGTGGTGCGGACTCGGCTCACTGCAACTTGCGCCTCCCAGGTTCAAGCGATTTTCCTGCCTCTGCCTCCTGAGTAGCTGGGATTAACAGGCGCCTGCTACCATGCCTGGATAATTTTTGTGTTTTTAGTGGAGATGGTGTTTCGCCTTGTTGGCCAGGCTGGTCTCGAACTCCTGACCTCAAGTAATCCACCTGGCTTCCCAGAGTGCAGGGATTACAGGCGTGAGCCACTGCGCCTGATCTGAGGCATGTAATTTCTGATTGTCTTTTTTTAAAGATAACAACCATTGATGTTCAATTCTAGATCCATTAATTCATAGGGGTGTCAAAATTGTGATATTCTATCATACTTTTTTATTCATACCTAGAATACTTTTATAGAGAGATGCTCCCATCCATTGTTTACTCAGTGATACTTTTTAAAATGTATTATTATTATAATTATTTTGAGACGGTATCTTGCTCTGTCACCCAGGCTGGAGTGCAGTGGCATGATCTCGGCTCACTGCAACCTCTGCCTTCCAGGTTCAAGCAATTCTCCTGCCTCAGTCTCCAGAGTAGCTGGGATTACAGCCGCCTGCCACCATGCCCAGCTAATTTTTTGTATTTTTAGTAAAGACAGAGTTTCACCATGTTGGCCAAGCTGGTCTTGAACTTCTGACCTCATGTCCACCTGCCTCGGCCTCCCAAAGTGCTGGGGTTACAGGTGTGAGCCACCGTGCCTGGCGGTTACAATGATACTTTTATATAGGGAAGGTAGGATAAATGTTTGATTTTTTCCTTCAGTTGTATTAGTTTGTTTTCATGCTGCAGATAAAAACATACCTGAAACTAGGAACAAAAAGAGGTTTAATTGGACTTACAGTTCTACATGGCTGGGGATGCCTCAGAATCATGCGGAAAGGAAAAGGCACTTACACAGCAGCAGCAAGAGAAAATGAGGAGGAAGCAAAAGTGGAAACCCCTGATAAACCCATAACATCTTGTGGACTTATTCACTATCACGAGAATAACACGGGAAAGACCGACCTCCATGGTTCAGTTACCTCCCCACTGGGTCCCTCTCACAGCGTGTGGGAATTCTGACAGTTCAAGTTGAGATTTGGATGGGGACACAGCAAAACTGTATCATCAGTGTACAAGATAATGCAGTAGTTCTCTGTCATCTTTTTTGGGTGTGTGTCATAAGCTCATGTAGTTCAATATATGTGATAAATTTCAGTGTATTGCAGTCATCTTTATCAAAGCTCAGATTGCCTCATCGTTGGCCATTGGGAGCAAAGATGGTTCCTGAGTGCTTTTGACCTGACCTTGATCATCCTTGATAAATAAAGGGACAGTATTTTTTGCTTTGCTTTTCAGAAACCTCAGCATGTTTTCTGTGCCTTTAGGAAGGTGGACTTTAGGGATCTATTTGTTTTAGGACATTTGAAACTGACCGATATGATATTTGATATAATTTGTAAGCAGATATGCCTTAGAAGTTGTATTACTTTTAAAGAGTAATCGTTTTATTTTTTAGCATATGTGGAAAATCAAAACATTTCAAGAAAATAAGTTCCAAGGACTGATTTTAAACCTAATTTAATGTTTCTTTTAGACTTGTCACGAAATCGTCTTTCAGAAATTCCTATAGAAGCATGTCACTTTGTTTCTCTTGAAAATCTCAACTTGTACCAAAATTGTATTCGGTATATTCCAGAGGCAATTCTAAACCTACAAGCTCTAACATTCTTAAATATTAGGTAAGACTATTGTTTTCTTATTTTAAATTTCTGATTTTATGTGATCTTTTCAATTTTCCCCTCTCACTAAAATATTTAACCTATGTATATGCTATCTAATCATATCAAGAGTTTCTATATGTGCTCTTAGGATATATTAACAATAT
This sequence comes from Callithrix jacchus, assembly GCF_049354715.1. Classification (NCBI taxonomy): domain Eukaryota; kingdom Metazoa; phylum Chordata; class Mammalia; order Primates; family Cebidae; genus Callithrix; species Callithrix jacchus. Next base: position 81,368,226 of record NC_133518.1, read on the forward strand.
TTCCTGTGTCCCTCCAGTTTCTTTCTTTTTGGCTTTGCAATACAGATGCTCCCTGACTTAAAGTGGGGTTGCATCTCAGCAAACCCTCTAAGTTGAAAATGCATTTTCCACATAATCCATCAAATATTATAGCCTAGCCCAGCCTACTTTAAATGTGCCCAAAACACTAATATTAGGCTACAGCTGGGCAAAATCATCTAACACAAGGCCTATTTTACAGTAAAGTATTCCATAGCTCATATAATTTATTAGATACTGTACTAAAGTATGGTTTCTCCTGAGTGTGTATTGCTTTCTCACCACCATGAAGCCATTGTAAGTCAGCAGTTGTTAGTTGGAGATGCCGGTAATTAACAGATCTTACTAGCCATTTGCCTAATGGGCTCACAGCAGTCTTGTAGCAGTGCTTCTCCGATTATGCTTTCTAATTTGCGTCATCAAATAAGAATAGTAGATCTGAAATTACTTTGTTTCTTGTGACCATATTTGCATATTAAGTTCTGAATATATAAATGCATTTATTCATCTTGTCTACTCCATTTTCACATCTTAAAATAACTCTTGTTGTTTTATTTCACTATAAAATTTGCAAATGTTCATTGAAGATAATGTGTAGATGTGGAAAAGTATAAAGGAAATTCATCAAAATGTATTTGAATTTTATAAGTGATCTTTTCCTTCTTTTTTCCCAGGCTATTAGTCAAATTTTTAAATGAGTTTTCCTCTTGACATGAAACATTTTTTAAAACTTTTGTACGTAATTATTTGTTGTACAGCTTACATACTATTGAAAATATATTTTCCTCTGGGATCTTTAGTTTCTTCTAGTTTTTCACCATGATAAAAATAGTATTAGTAGAGAATTTTGTATGTAAATGTTTACTTTTTCCTTAAGATAGATGTCTGGAATTGTAATTGGACTAAAAAGTTTTAAAGGCTCATGATCTCAGTAAAAGATCTTAGAAATGGAGAGGTCCTAAGGATTAAGAGGTTAAATCTACATACATAAAAATCTAATTTATTTTTGTCTTGATAGATGTGTTTTATTATTTTACTTTTAGTTCTGGTTTGCATGTTTTTGTATAAGTAAAAATTATTTACCTGTAATTTAGTTGGTATGATCTGTGAAATCACAACTTACTGCTTTTTTCCCATAGAGCTATATTTTAATCATTTATGTACATTTGATTATAATATTGTAACGATGAGGGAAGTAGATTACAAGTTTTGCTTATAACTCTTCTTCAGAAGGAAGGAGGATGATATTACCCACCTTTAGAAAAATCTTTTCCTACATAAACTTTAATAAAATTATACTGTATTTATATAGTACTTAATTATTTACAAAGGAGTTTTATTGTGCAAGAGCCCTGGAAGGTAAGTAGGGAGATATTTAAGATCCTTCAGTTTACAGATGAGGAACCTTTGTAAGATGCAGATTAAATTCAGCCACAGAGCTGACCACCAATAAAATGAAGCCTAGAACTCCAGTACCCTGTTTATTTCTTGCAGGACTCATGTTTATTATTTTACTGAGTATAGAATGAGAAAGATGGAAAACTTTTCTTCAGTGGTGGACTCTGATTCTTCTCTCTCTCTACTTATCCATTTAGTCGGAACCAACTGTCAACATTGCCGGTACACCTGTGTAATTTACCATTGAAAGTCTTAATTGCTAGTAATAACAAATTGGTGTCACTTCCAGAAGAAATTGGACACCTCAGACATTTGATGGAACTTGTAAGTTAATAATTTTTATCGTCCAACGTGTGTGTGTGTGAAACTTTGGAGAGAGAGGTGTATCCAGAGTCATACCATACTCTTTTATATGGCAGAGATTGATTATTAAGATTTTTTTTGACTGATTTTCTAGTATTGGTAATGAATTGTTTACTGAATTTTCAGTACTCAAGTAGTTGACATACAGAATTAAGAAATAACTGAAAGTACAAGCCTAATAGGCCCACACAGATGGGAAAAGTTCATTAGCATTATGTTCTAGCCAATATTAAATGATTTCTATGTCGTTAAATTTTTGAGATATGTTAATATATTTGAATTTTTCAAACTAAATTTATTTGTATCATCAATATTCTGATTTTTGATTAGTTCCTATTGGAGAGTGGCATTACAAAGGTCAGGTTTATTTTTTTGCCTTACATTATATCTTTAGAACCTATTTCCCATTCTATAAAGTAAAATATACTTCATTGCCATGTATTTCCTAAGATACTTAATTGTATCATTCTACCACTCTTTGTAAATGAAATCACTTCTGGCCGGGTGTGGTGGCTCATGCCTGTAATCCCGGCAATTTCGGAGGCCAAGGTGGGTAGATCACCTGAGATCAGGAGTTCGAGACTATCCTGGCCAACATGGTGAAACACTGTCTTAAAAATAAATAAATAGAATAAAAATGTAAAAAAATAAAATCACTTCTTGAGTATTTATCTGCAGAGCATGGGAATAACAATTTTCTCAATCACCATAATAGTATCATGAATTGATTACTAAAATTATTTTCATTTTATAGCTGAGAAGCTTGCACTCAAATAGGTTAAATAATTTGCCTAAGGTTATATAACAGAAGTAGTGTTTGAAACCAGACTACCTTAACTTGTTTTGAAGTGGTCAAATACAATTATAATTGTTCATTAGGATTTAGGGGTATGGCTACATGGAGGTTTATAAACAAATGATTATGATAAATAAAAAATTAATACATATGGAATGTAGTTGGATCATTTTTTCCAGGTAGATTAAGAGGTTACATGTGAAAATCCACAAATATATTAAAACTAGAGTCTAGATTCTAGACCACTACTTTTGGAGCCAGTTAGACTAGGAAATAAGTATCAGAATGAATGTTTATCAGCATTTCTTCAGAACTTGGGTTAAAAACATGTACTAGAAGTAAACTATAATTCAAAGTCTTATTTTCAAATCATTTAAACTTTTTGTTCTACTTACTCAGTTCTAAATACTTAAAAGACAGGTATGTGTTACAGAAGCTGCTTTTTGTTTTCTACAAAAGAGGTTAATTGAGATCCTCAGTCATATAAGGAACTTGTGGCAGAATAAGAATTAGTGCCCTGGCTGGGTGCAGTGGCTCATGCCTGTAATCCCAGCACTTTGGGAGGCTGAGGCGGGCAGATCACCTGAGGTCAGGAGTTCAAGACCAGCCTGGCCAACATGGTGAAACCCTGTCTCTACTAAAAATACAAAAATTGGCCGGGTCTGGTGGCATGCACCTGTAATCCCAGCTACTTGGGAGGCTGAGGCAGGAGAATCGCTTGAACCCAGAAGGCAGAGGTTACAGTGAGCCAAGATTATACCACTGCACTGCAGCCTGAGTGACAAAGTGAGACTCTGTCTCAAAAAAAAAAAGTGTCCCTGAAGCTCTCCATTCCCATCTGATGGTCTTTCAGCAACATCCTTATTGCCTCTTACTTTTTTTCCTCTTTATTAAGTGAAAGTAAACTGTTTTCAACATACGTATTTTCTGAGAGATTATACATTGATATTACCTTTTGGCTCAGACTCAATTTTTCTATCCTTTCAACTTTTTTTTTTTTTCTAGCTAGGATTTGAACGTATATCCTTCCAACTTCTTTTAGAACCCTTTTACTGCCTAGAGCATTGGACTAAGAAATCTAGCTTCTGGCCCGGTGCGGTGGCTCATGCCTGTAATCCTAACATTTTGGGAGGTGAAGGCAGGTTGGATCGCCTGAGGTCAGGAGTTCCAGATCAGCCTGGCCAACATGTGAAATCCCGTTTTTACTAAAAATAGAAAAATCAGCTGGGCACGGTGGCGCGTGCCTATAATCAGTCTCAGCTACTCGGAAGGCTGAGGCAGGAGAATTGCTGGAACCCGGAGGTGGAGCTTGCAGTGAGCCGAAATCAGGCGACACCAGCAAGAGTCTGTCTCAAAAAAACAAAAAAAGTCTTAGCTTCTGATTCTATTTAATGATTGGTAGGAAAAGTAAAAATAGTATTTTCTGTAAGCATATTTTGAGAAAATTAAAAAAATAATGTTTGAAGCTTATTGAAAATTTTGGCAAGCAGTCTTTTTAAATTCTTTTTGCTGTTTTTAAAAAAGAAAATAGAGACGCAGCCTTACCATGTTGCCCAGGCTGGTCTGAAACTCCTGGGCTCAAGCCGTCCACTCAGCTTGGCTTCCCAAAGTGCTGGAATTACAGGCATGAGCCTCCACACCCTTTGCTATTTATTTAGCAAGTGGTCATTACTAAATAGTAAATATATTATTTTCTTTTAGTCATATTGGAAGAATTTTAAGTTTTAATGTGGCAGCTTAGAGGTTTTGTTAACCTAGGTATCTTCCCTCTGTTACACATAATTATGGGTTTACAAATTATTTTGGCTGATCTCAGAATTATGGTATTCTGAATTTATTAATCTTGGAATCTGTAGGTAGTCTCTTTTCAGAAGCATTGAATCAAGCTATTGAGTAAGATACTGGAAGGTCTACCAAACATATCTAATTTTCTAGACATTTTAAAGCAGACAAGTTTGTAATGTTAGGATAATCTTTATTTTGTATTTTTTCAAAATAGGATGTGAGCTGCAATGAAATTCAAACTATCCCTTCCCAAATTGGTGACCTGCAGGCCTTGAGAGACCTTAATGTAAGAAGAAATCACTTAGTACATTTACCTGAAGGTAAGAAACTATGAAATAATTATTTTTTTATTATTATTATTTTAAAGCTTTCTCAGAGCAATCAAGACAAAAATGTATAAGGATTATATCCAGGCTAGGCGCTGTGGCTTATGCCTGTAATGCCAGCACTTTGGGAGGCAGAAGAGGGAGGATTGCTTGAGCCCAGGAATTCAAGACCAGCCTGGGCAACATAGGGAGTCTATCTCTACAAAAAATTAAAAAATTAGCCCAGTGGGGTGGTGCATGTTTGTAGTCCCAGCCGTTCAGGAAGCTGAGGTGGGAGGAGTCCCTGAGCCCAGGAGGTCAATCAAGGCTGCAGTGAGCTGTGGTAGCATCACTGCACTCTAGCCTGGGCACCAGAATGAGACCCTGTCCAGAAAAAAGGAGAGAGGGGAGGAGAGAGAGAGAGAGAGAGAGAGAGAGAGAGAGAGAGAGAGAGAGAATGAATGTGTGTTTGTGTTACGTCCAGTGTTTGAAATCTAATGGTTTACTTAATAGTGCTATCTGTTTGATTGTGGATTTTAAAAGCCTCTTCAATGAAAAGTTTGATAACTGTTGACCTTTGATTTTATTTTTACCTCTTGTCAACTGATGTAATCAATAATTTAGAGTAAGGTCACTGAAAATTTCAGTAAGCATGACTGTTTGGGGGAAATGTAACATGTTTGGATAAGAGGATAGTGTAGTATAATGAAAAACATTCCCACAGTTAGCACTCACTTAAAAATGAACTTTGACTTGAAGTTTACCCATCACTGGAGATGTTCAGACAGAGGCTAATGAACCATGTGGAGGTGACGTGTAGTGTGAATGTTAAATGGGGTGAGAGACCGCACTAAGAGACTAGTTATCTTAGGCTGACTACAGGCTCTGATACATGTATTTGAATGATAAAAATGATTAAACAAATTAAGTATAATTTATCAATCTCACAAATTCATGAAACAAAAAGCTAGAAAAGAAGATTAAAATGAAAACTATTATTTTATTAGATCCAGAATATATATTTCTTCTGCTATATTTCTACTCACCACCCAGCAATAATAATTACAGCTCATGGCAAGTCTTGTTTCATCTGTACTCTCATTTACTCCTCCCCCCCCCACTATTCACTAGATTAATTTGAATCAAATATGGAATTTTATTGGCAAACATTCCAGAAAAGGAATCTTCTGAAGACATTTTCATGACAGTGATTTTCTGGGTTCTTTTACAAACTATGACTTGCAGTATACAATAAATGTTTTGTTTGTTTGTTTTGAGACAGGGTCTCACTCCCATTACCCAGGCTAGAGTGAAGTGGCACAAACATGGCTTGCTGCAGCCTCGACTTCTCGGGTTTAAGTGATCCCTTCCACCTCAGCCTTCCAGGTAGCTTAGACTAGAGGCACTGGCCACCATGCCCAGTTAAATTTAGTAGAGACAGGGTTTTGTCATGTTGCCCAGGCTGGTCTTGAAGTCCTGGTCTCAAGAGATCCACCTGCCTGGGCCTCTCAGAGTGCTGGGATTACAGGTGTGAGCCACTGCGCCTGGTCACAATAAGTGTTGAATTAAGTAATGATATTTTTACTTTCCCTGTAGAATTCAAATATTTACACCAATTTGATTCGGCATAATACTTAGCTCTAACATACTAGTGGAGCTTTGACATTTTGGATTCCAAGTAAATGTGTAAGAATGTGACCTTTTCAGTCTACCTTTACATACTTACTGCAACCAAAATCTTGCATATCTTTCCTCTCACTTGGCTTGTTCAGAAACCTTCACACCCTTTATCCTCAGGGCCTTCCTTACTTGTTTCTGGTTCTGTTTGCTACCAACTCAGGAATGTAAATGAAGGCCCTCAGCAAAACCAAAATCCTTACCTCGAGGACCTTATAACCCCAAATTTCTCTCTAGTGTTATCTCTGTACTCAGGACTCACCTACTATGGTTGATCTTTAAAGACTTACTCTTATAATAATATTTATTTAGTGTGCAATCAATTAATGAAAATATTAGGGTTTTAATCAAAATGAAAATTGAGTGTTTCAGATGACAATTGAAGCTTCTTTTATCAACTAATTTATTTCTGTATCTTATTTTGATTGTAGACTGCTGACAAAACCATTTATCACACAAATTTTTTTAAAACAGTTTCTTTTATCATCTCAGCACACATATGTTGAAATGAGATGGCAGGTGAAGCTTTACTCCACATTAAATAATGTGGAAGTTAGTGTTACTTAATGGGTAATTTCTAACCTATTGCAGTTTGGTAGATATCATATCTTTTTTGTTATATTGCCATTTTGATTTAAAATTATTTTTACCAAATAAGATATTACATCAGTCAAAAAATATTAAGCTTAAAATAATTAGTAAAAAAACAAAAACAAAAAAAGAAGAAAAATAAATAGTATAATTCCCCTGCCTCAAACGTCCCTACACACCAGTTTCAATGGCCAAAAGTATGAGTATGTACCTTCATTAAACTCATTGACTCTTTTTTTTTTTTTTTTTTTTTTTTTGAGATAGGGTCTTACTCTGTCGCCCAAGCTGGAGTGCATGGCATGATCATAGCTCACTGTAACCTTGAACTCCCTGAGCTAAAGCCATCCTCCCTTCTGGCCTTCCAGGTAGCTGGGACTGCAGGCATGTGCTATAACACCCAGAAATTTTTTCATTGTTTTGCAGAGACAAGGGTCTCACCATGTTGTGTGGCTGGTCTCCTGGGCTCAGGCAATCTGCCCACCTCAGCCTCCTAAAGTGCTGGGATAACAGACATGAGTCACAGTGCCTGGACTGCTGACATGTGTGTAATTGATATGTTTTTATAGATATTGCTGGTTTGGGCGACTCTGACACCTATGTCAACTTCCTGTTGTGATAGATGAGGATTTAATTTCCTTACACTATCATCATATCATGCCATTGCTCTCCTCCTCTCATCTTCCCAGTGTAGTTTTATCACAACTTTTGATTAAATTGTTATTCAGGGTTCACATAACTATAGTTATGTAAACATTGTTTCCTGCCAATTCAAGTGATGTACTCTAATTTTATGTACTTTCTTGTACACTTTATATAACTGATTAGAAGTTCTGAGCATACTGGGCAGAAATTGCATAATGGTAATTAAGTAGCAAGCTGTGTATTTTATTAGAAGAAATTCCATATCATTATATAAAGGCCTTTTATATGGGACTGTGAAGTTTATCTGGAGAAAGAAGCTCCATTTCTTCTACATTATTGTGTATATTCTTAACTACTGCCATTCCTAGGGTTGAAGTAGGATAGGGTGGGTTGGGAAGGTGCTGAGGTCTTACAGTTAAGTGTGTAGACTTTCACTTAACTCCTCCATTTCAGCTGGCACCTCATCCTGACTTTCCATTGTGCCTGGGATCCCTGAGTTCAGAGCATTTTTTATTCAGTTTCACTAGAAAATAACTTGCTGACTCCTGGGGACACTGGAGAAGGACAGTGCCCCAGCTGTGTTAGTGGGGGCTGTGGACCTAGGCATAACTGTTCTTTATATAGAGTGTTGTCTAATCCTTTTGTTACCCTCACCTTTTTATGGTGTCTGGACCTCCAGCTTCTGAGACTTTCTGTAGTTCTGAGGGGGTCAGAGCTGCTTGCTTGTTATTAGTAATCCTGTCTATAGGCAGCTAGATCTCACTTATACCACTTTACCACTTTTCTCATTTATACCACATTGCTACCAGTTAGTCACTAAAAGAGAATGGGAGTAAATATCTGTGTTAAAATCACGATATTTAACTAGAAGCTTTTGGAAAAATTCTCTAGTTTTAAAACATCATTAATTGATCATTTTCATTTTACGTTCATGCAGAGCTGGCAGAGTTGCCTTTGATACGGTTAGACTTCTCATGCAATAAAATTACCGTAATCCCTGTTTGTTATCGGAACCTCAGGCACCTGCAGATGATCACCCTGGATAACAATCCACTACAGTCACCTCCTGCACAGGTAAACCATAGTGAGCATGGTGTGGACTTTTGTTGACAAAGGATGAAATTTAAAATTTCTCGTACATTTATTGTTCTGTTAGAAAATAATTTCTTTTAAAATAAATTCACATACATATATATTCTTTAGAAGCCTTGAATTAATGGATTAGAAGATAAACAATGTTTCCAGAAGTGTTTTTCCTTTCTCTAAATTGGTATTGTTTTTAAATTGAAGAATTCTTCCCTAAATCTTTTTCTAATAAAATTTTAATTTTTTTCTAGTAAAATTTTAATTTCTTAATTTTTTTGTGTGTGCAAGTTGAGTGTAGACAACGTAAATGCTTGAGACAAATAAAAATACTCAGCTTTCAGAGCTAAAAATTATCTGTATATTTCTTTTCCTGACCATGGTTATTGTAACCTTCCTTGTTCTAAAGTCATAAATTCCTAGTTTAGACAGTTTGGTCATTTATCAGTGACTGAAATGAAGCTATGTGGTAATAATTATAAGGCAGCTTTACATGTAGATGCAGAACATCCTACAACCTATACATTTTTGCCAACTCATTATTTTCACTTTTAACTCTGCAATTTATATATGATTTTATACAAGCAGATGCTACCTTTTTTTTTTTTTTTTTTTTGAGACGTAGTTTCGCTCTTGTTACCCAGACTGGAGTGCAATGGCGCCATCTCGGCTCACCGCAACCTCCGCCTCCTGGGTTCAGGCAATTCTCCTGCCTCAGCCTCCCGAGTAGCTGGGATTACAGGTGCCTGCCACCATGCCTGGCTAATTTTTTGTATTTTTCAGTGGAGACAGGGTTTCACCATGTTGGTTAGGCTGGTCTTGAGCTCCTGACGTCAGGTGATTCACCCGTCTCGGCCTCCCAAAGTGCTGAGATTACAGGCAAGAGTCACCGTGCCCAGCTGTGTATGCTACTCTATATGGCAACTATAAAACTTTATGAGTAAACTTCCTAACGATAGAAGGGTCTTATAAGCTTCAAGAATTTGTGTTTTGACTTCTGGAACAAGTAGCAACAGAAATATATGTAATTTTAATGTTTCATGTTTTCCTGCTCTTCTCTCTCAAAGAAAACATGATCAAAAATATAATTGTACATGATTGTTGGATTCCTAAAAGTAAAAGTTGCTTCATGTAATCTGTTGAGGAGAAATGCTTTAAATCTCTGACTATGCAGACTAATCAGTGTGATAAGTTTACTTGAGGCCAGGCACGGTGGTTCACGCCTGTAATCCCAGCACTTTGGGAGGCTGAGGCGGGTAGATCATGAGGTCAAGAGATCGAGACCATCCTGGCCAACATGGTGAAACCCTGTCTCTTCTAAAAATACAAAAATTAGTCAGGTGTTTGGCATGTGCCTGTAGTCCCAGCTACTTGGGAGGCTGAGGTGGAAGAATCACTTGAACCCGGGAGGTGGAGGTTGCAGTGAGCCAAGACTGCGCCACTGTGCTCCAGCCTGGTGACAGAGCAAGACTCTGTCTCAAAAAAAAAAAAAGATAACTTGATATTTGAACAGAAAAAAAAAAAAGATAACTTGATATTTGAACAGTATAATCAAAAATTATTTATTTTGTATATTACTGAAATTTATTAGTGACTAGAAAATGAAAACTTATATTTACCAGTTAAACACCTAAGATATTGCTGAACTAAATAATATATTTTAAGAATATTTGTTTTTTAATATTACTGTATGTACTTGATAGAAGTGCCTCCTATTCTCTCTCTCTTTTTTTTTTTTTTTTTGAGATGGAGTTTTGCTGTTGTTACCCAGGCTGGAGTGCAATGGCACGATCTCGGTTCACTGCAACCTCCGCCTCCTGGGTTCAGGCAATTCTCCTGCCTCAGCCTCCCAAGCAGCTGGGATTACAGGCACGTGCCACCATGCCCAGCTAATTTTTTATATTTTTAGTAGAGACGGGGTTTCGCCATGTTGACCAGGATGGTCTCGTTCTCTTGACCTTGTGATCCGCCCATCTCGGCCTCCCAAAGTGCTGGGATTACAGGCTTGAGCCACCGCGCCCGGCCTCCTATTCTCAATATACATTACATAAAAAGTTGATAATGATAAGCATACTTCAGATAAATAATAATTTGGTTACATTTATATTACTTTATTTAGATATGTATAAAAGGCAAAATCCACATATTTAAATACCTGAACATACAAGCTTGTAAGATTGCTCCAGATCTGCCAGATTATGACAGGAGACCATTGGGTTTTGGCTCCTGGTAAGTGTATTCTTTTCCTTTACCTATCATATTTTTTGTACAAATAATCAAATAAATTGGATATTTAAATTTGCCTGAATGTTTGACTAAAGGGAAATAACCTGTTTTAACACTGTTATTCTCAGAAAGCTTGTATTAATTGTAAAGTTGATTACCTAGATTGGCAAAGTATAGTTCTAAGGGCTTCTCAACCTTGGCGCTATTGACATTTTAGACCAGACAATTGTTTGTTTTGGTGGGCTGTCCTGGTGGGATGCCCATTTAGCAGCATCTCCCCACTAGATGCCAATAGTACTCTCCCAAGATTACAAACAAAAATGTCTCCAGATGTCCTTTTGGGGCCCTCCAGTTGAAAACTGCTGGTCTGAGTGACTTGAACACTAACTTTACCTCTGCTGCTAACCAGCTTAAGGCAAGTCGTTTGTACTGTTTGGGTTTCATTTTTTCTATAGGGAGTGAAGAGTTGGATTTGTTGACCATTAACATCACTTCAGGATCTTTTAAGTCTTGAGTCCCTCAGCTACATAACATATGACTTATAAGGTCATCCCAACCTTGGCAATCCCAACCATCTGGAATAGTCTTTTTTTTTTTTTTTTTTTGAAACAAGGTCTCACTATGCTACCTAGCCTGGTCTCAAACTCCTGAGCTCAAGCGGTCCTCCCACCTCAGCCTCCTGAGTATGGAGTAATCTTAAGTAGCAAGAATTAAATTCAGGGGCCTTTAAACAAGCAGGATAGATGTTTCAGTGAAAGTGAAATAATGTTTATGGGCTTTGCTCAAAAGAGACAACCCCTCAGGCCTTCTCTTGGAACCTCTCAAATTTTGCTTGAAAGCACAGTCCCAATAATCTCACCTCATTGGGCAAACAAGAATTGCAGAGGTGCAATTGTTTTGAAGCTGGATAATAATGAGTACATGAAGTCTCATACTATTCTGTTTAATTTGTTTTTATTTGGAATTTTTCATATTAAAGAAACCCCATTTACTTCTAATAGTTAAGTGACTGAGTGCCACATTTCTTGTTTTTAAGAAAGTTGTGGCTGGGCACGGTGGCTCACGCCTGTAATCCCAGCACTTTGGGAGGCCGAGGTGGGCGGATCACGAGGTCGAGAGATCAAGACCATCCTGGCCAACATAGTGAAACCCTGTCTCTACTAAAATATAAAAAATTAGCTGGGCATGGTGGTGCTTGTCTGTAGTCCCAGCTGCTTGGGAGGCTGAGGCAGGAGAATTGCTTGAAGCTGGGAGGCGGAGGTTGCAGTGAGCGGAGATCACGCCACCGCACTCCAGCCTGGCGCCTGGTGACAGAACGAGACTCTGTCTCCAAAAAAAAAAGTTGCATCTGTTTAATTTAAATGTTAATTATTAAAATAACGAACTTTGCAGTAACAAAGCCTCTTTCCCATAGCCATGAAGAACTGTACTCAAGTCGCCCTTATGGAGCCCTTGATTCAGGCTTCAATAGTGTGGACAGTGGTGATAAGAGATGGTCAGGGAATGAAGTAAGTGTTTTTTATATTCTGTGTGTTATAACACCTGATTAAGAGAAAATAAAATAATGAAAATGGAATGTGTCTTAACTGGATTCAATTTCTCGTTACACAAAATAGAGAAAAGTCAAGGGAGGGGCAAGAATCCCATGTAGTCCTACTGCCACAACTGGTGTTCTGCTTCTTTACTGGCTTTCTATCACGTGTATTTCCACCTGTCTGTTACCTCATTGTCTCATTTAATAGTTTCATATCATAGAAAGGCAAACAGGAGCTGAGCCAGTGGAAACCGAAGCCTAAAATTTGAGAGGCTGGGTAATCTTGAGCAGAGGCGCTAGAAGTGAGAAAACAAGTAGGACTTTAGGCTGATGGGTAAAGAGACGAGAACCTTAGTGAAGAGTATTCATATGCTCGAAATGAATAACTTCCTAGTTAATTCTGTCATTTTCCTGGTTTTTAAATTATTGGTATTATGTTTTCTGCTCTTAAAAATTACTATGTCCACAGAAGAAAAAAAAAGAAAAATTACTTATGTGTAATATTTTAGCTATGCATTGAGTTATTAATAAACTTTTGTTAGCAAGACTAATAACCTATTGGGAATCAAAAGCAAATTAATTTTAGACCACATCCCACTTGAAATTTGGAATTACTTGTGTTTGTATGTCTTGGTGGGTGGGTTCATAAATGTGGCTGTATCCATACAGATACATATGTGGATATTTTAAATTTATTTGTATATACAGATTTATGGAGTCATGAATCTTTTTTATATTTTGAGACAGTCTTGCTCTGTCACCTAGGTTGGAGTGCAGTGGCGCGATCATGGCTCACTGCACCCTCAGCCTCCTTGGCTCAAGCATTCTTCCTACCTCAGCCTCCTGAGTAGCTGGGACCACAGGCTCATGCCACCATGCCCGGCTAAATAATTTTTTTTTTTTTTTTTAGAGATGGGGTCTCCCTGTATTGCCCAGGCTAGTCTCAAACTCCTGGGCTTCCAAAGTATTGGGATTATAGGCAACAGTCACCACACCAGGCCAGATTTTTTTTTCCTGAGATAGGATCTTGCTTTGTCACACAGGCTAGAGTGCAGTGGTGGAATCCTGTCTCATTGCAGCCTTGAACTCCTAGGCTTAAGCAATTCTCTCACGTCAAATATCCCAAGTATTAGGATTACAGGCATGCGTGAGCACACCCAGCTAATTTTTAAATCCCTTGAAGAGACATGGTCTCACTATGTTGCCTATCCTGGTCTTAAACTCCTAGCCTCAAGTGATCCCTCTGCTTCGTTCTCCCAAGTGCATGGATTACAGGCATGAGCCACCATGCTCTAAAATGATTGTTTTTAATGTTTCTGCTTCTTTTTTAAGCCTACAGATGAATTTTCAGATCTGCCTCTTCGAGTAGCAGAGATTACTAAAGAACAAAGACTACGAAGAGAAAGCCAGTACCAAGAGAATCGGGGCAGTTTAGTAGTAACAAATGGTGGAGGTAAATTAAACATGATTCCAGTGACATATGAAGTGTTTGTAATCATTTAACTTTTTAAAGTTGTCTTTTTCACACCCACTCCTTTTGTTCTTTGTCTATAGCTTCTTCACTCTTCTTTTAAAGACTTCTTTTCACATATGATTGAAAAAAATTATTTTCCATTAGGATGAAACGACGATTTTCGATTTCAGTTTTAGAGTTAAAACACAGTGTTATTTCCCCCTTGTTTTCATTGTGGAAGGAAACTTTATTAGAGATAGCACACCTGGAGTAGATCTTTGTTAATCTTGATTTAACCACAACCTTTTGAAGTACATTCTCCCTTTTTAAGATTCTTGCTATGGTTATTATTTGATCTCTTCTAGGACTTTGTGCATTTTGTTATTTTAGTGTTTACCTTTTCTTCATCTGGAATTATCAGATGCTTTTTAAGGGCATCTGAATCTCAGTTTTCCTTATTCTGACATTAAAAAATTTGTAGTTCATTAGCAAGGAACGCTCTTTCTACTTGCTTATACTTCTGAAGCAGACTCTTGATTTTCACATTCTATTCTGCATTGTTTGAATTGGTTTGAATTTAATGTTTAATTTAATGTTTAAATTTTGAGGGCCAGTTATAAGAAAATGACTTTGATTTTCCAGAAATCGATTACTTATCCAAGGAGAGCTTTCATTTATTAGTGATGATTTCAATTAAATGGTTACCTGTCCTATTCCTTACCATCTTTTTTTTTTTTTTGAGACAGAGTCTCACTCTGTCACCCAGGCTGGAGTGCAGTGGCGCGATCTTGGCTCACTGCAGCCTCTGCCTTCTAGGGTTCAAGTGATTCCCCTGTCAGCCTCCCGAGGACTTGGGATTACAGGAGCGTGCCACTACACCCAACTAATTTTTGCATTTTTGGTAGAGATGGGGTTTCACTGTGTTGGCCAGGATGGTTTCGATCTCCTGATATGGTGATCCACCCATCTTGGTCTCCCAAAGTGCTGGGATCACAGGCACGAGCCACCACTCCGGGCCTTCCTTGCCATCTTGTATTCTTTACTCCTGTCATTATCATTTCATTTACATTTCAGTAGTTTTCTTTTAAATTTTTCTGTGTCATATGAGACATCTTTCCCTATCAGTTTAAGACTTAAAATAATGTTGAGATCTGGGAAGAACGATCCAAGATGGCCGATCGCTAACATCCCAGGATTGCAGCTCTCAGGGAAGGCGCTGAGAACTAGAGGACGCCACACTTTCAGACAAATTCTGGTCGCTCACGGAGCACAAGATCCCCCAGTGGAGGAAACACATGGGTGGCCAGCGCGACTCTCGTGGCCGGCGCAGCGGTTCCACCGGCGCGGCAGCTCTCGGAGCAGAGTAAACAGGTTCGGAGGACCGGCACCGGCCCCCAGCACGACACCAGAGCCCGGCTCAGCGGCTGCGACAGTACCTCGGTGCGGCAGCGCTCGGCGCAGAGTAAATGGGACCGGTTCCCCTTCTGACCGAGGTTTGGAGCCCCGGGAAGGCAGAGTCACCTACTACGGACACAAGAAGGAAGCCAGACAGGAGAATCCTGGGCAGAAAAGCACCATCAGTTTTAACGCGGCTGCTCTGGCCCTGGGAACTAACAACCTGGACATCCACTCAAGAGACCTAATCTGAAAGTTGGTAATTTCAAAGACGACAGGAGGATAAATTTACAATGATGGGAAGAAACCAGCGTAAAAAAGCTGAGAATACTTAAAGTCAGAACGCCTCTCCCTCTAAAGATGATCACAGTTCCACATCAACAATGGAACAAGGCTTGATGGAGAACGAGCTCATCCTGATGACAGAATCACTCTTCAAGGAATGGATAATAACAAACTTCGGTGAGTTAAAAGACCATGTTGTAGCCCAACGTAAAGAAACTAGGAACTTTGAAAAAAGGTTTGATGAAATCCTATTGAGAATAGACAACTTAGAGAGGAGTATGAGTGAATTAATGGAACTGAAGAATACAATACAGGAACTCCGAGAAGTATGCACAGGTTTAAATACTCGAATTGTTCAAGCAGAAGGGATATCAGAGGTCAAAGTCCAACTTAATGAAATAAAACGTGAAGAAAAGATTAGAGAAAAAAGGATAAAAAGGAATGAGCAAAGTCTCCAAGAAATGTGGGACTATGTGAAAAGACCAAATTTACATTTGATAGGTGTACCTGAATGCGACGGAGAGAATGAATCCAAGCTGGAAAATACCCTTCAGGATATTATTCAGGAAAATTTTCCTGAACTAGCAAAGCAGGTCAACATTCAACCCCAGGTAATACAGAGAACACCACAAAGATATTCCTCAAGAAGAGCAACCCCAAGGCACATAATCGTTAGATTCACCAGGGTTGAAACGAAGGAGAAAATACTAAGGGCAGCCAGAGAGAAAGGTCAGATTACCCACAAAGGCAAGCCTATCAGACTTACAGCAGATCTCTCAGCAGAAACTCTACAAGCCAGAAGAGAGTGGGGGCCGATATTCAACATCCTCAAAGAACAGAACCTTCAGTCCAGAATTTCATATCCAGCCAAACTAAGCTTCACAACTGAAGGAAAAATAAAATCTTTTATGAACAAGCAAGAACTCAGAGATTTTATTACCACCAGGCCTGCTTTACAAGAGCTTCTGAAAGAAGCATTACACACAGAAAGAAACAAGCAATATTAGCCTTTCTAAAAATACACCAAAAAGTAAAGAGCACCAACATAAAGAAGAATTTACACCAACGAATGGATAAAACAGCCAGTCAACATCAAATGGCAGTAACCCTAAATTTAAATTGACTAAATCCCCCAATCAAAAGACACAGCCAAAACCCAATGGCATGTTACATCCAGACCTGTTTCACATGCAAGGATACACAAAGACTCAAAACAAAGGGATGGAGAAAGATTTACCAACCAAATGGAGAGCAAAAAAAAAAATAAATAAATAAAAAGCAGGAGTTGCAATTCTTGTATCAGATAAAATAGATTTTAAAGCAACAAAGATATAGTGGTAAAAGGATCAATGCAACAAGAGCTAACGATCCTAACGCCCAGATACATAGAGACTTAGACACAATGAGACAGAAAATTAATAAGAATATCAAGGACTCGAACTCAGATCCGGAACAGGTAAACAATAAATATTTATAGAGCTCTCCACTTCAAATACACAAAATATACATTCTTGTCAATACCACATCACACCTACTCATAAGCTTAAATGAAACATTGATTGGCCATCATTAATACCCAATTTTTTTCAAAATAAAGCATTATTTCCATTTACTCTCCCTCTTTCTCTTCCTCTTTCTTCCTCTCCTTTACTTATTTATTTTTTTTTTCTTTCCTTCTCTCAAAAAAAAGAAATCAACTTGTAAACCTCTAGATCCAGGTCGGCAATGTCTCTCTCATTGCTTGATTTCCTTCCTTCCCTTCCCTCCCTCCCTCCCTCCCTCGCCGCTTCCTCCCTTCCTTCCTTCCTCCCTTCCTTCCTTCCTTCCTTCATCCCTTCCTTCCTCCCTTTCTGCCTTCCTCCCACCCCCCCCCCCCAAAAAAAAAATAATGTTGAGATCTGTGCTGGTACGGTAGCCACTAGCCACGTGTGGTTATTGAGTATTTGAAATGTGATTTTTTTGGGCTGGATATGGTGACTCATGCTTATAGTCCCAGCACTTTGGGAGGCTGAGGCAGGCAGATCACTTGAGGTCAGGGGTTTGAGATCAGCCTGGACAACATGGCGAAACCCGCCTCTACTAAAAATATAAAAGAAAAAAAATTTAGTAGGGCGTAGTGGTGCATGCCTGTAATCCCAGCCACTGCAAAGGCTGAGGCAGGAGAATCGCTTGAGCCAAGATCGTGCCACTGCACTCCAGCCCAGGCAACAGAACAAGACTGTCTCAAAAAAAATAAAACAGAAATTTGTTTTTTTCAAATGATATGTATTTAAGTATAAAATACATGTCAGATTTTGAAGACTTGATTTGAAAAAAAAGCATATAAAATAGTAATGTTTAGCATTGTATATGGGCAATATAAAATATATTATTAAAATTAATGCTACTTTTTTTTCTTTAAAAAAATATGGCTACTAGAAAATTTAAATGACATATGTGGTTCACCATTATGGCTTGCGTTATTTTTCTCTTTGGCCATACTGGTCTAGATTGTATGAAGAAGTAGAGTTGCTTTCTTCAGAAATGGTCATAATATAAACCATTTATTTAGTCAGACAAGTTTTAGCACATTAAAAAATGCGTTTATGTACTTGGTTTCTAATGTGGATGTAAACTTATAACCTTTCCATCCTTTGTAGCTATTAATAAAACTAATAACTCAAAATTTATTTTACATTAATTACATTTACAGGATTATTTATAGATAATTGAACCAGAAGACTGAACTGAGAAATAGGCTTCTCCAAGTTCATTGTTGCGATTTTTAGGCAGCCTGTAGAATATCATAAAAATAACAGGTTGTCGTTTAATGCGTCTCCAGAGAAACCATCTTAGTAGCACGTTTTTTTTTTTCTAGTGTGCCATTTTAAGGAGTTGTTTTATTACTTTAAAGCTTAAAAATTGGCCGGGCACGGTGGCTCACGCCTGTAATCCCAGCACTTTGGGAGGCCACAGCAGGCAGATCACAAAGTCAGGAGTTCAAGACCAGACTGGCCAACATGGCGAAACTCCGTCTTTACTAAAAAATACAAAAATTAGCTGAGCACAGTGGCTTGTGCCTGTAATCCCAGCTGCTTGGGAGGCTGAGGTAGGAGAATTGCTTGAACCACAACCTGGGAAGCAGTTAGCCGAGATCACGCCACTGCACTCCAGCCTGGTTACAGAACAAGACTCCATCTCAAAAAAAAAAATAGTGGGGTATTCTCAGACTTAACAGATGAACAGTGATGTGACTGAATCTTATTTGTATACTTCTCCTCACCCCAAAGCATTTTGAGAAGAAAAAATTCCTCAAATGAATCCCTTCCCATCCATAAACTATTATAACTACCTACATTGCAGACCTCTAGCAAATAATTTTCCAAATAGGAAAATCTTTGTTCTGATCTTTTTTGTTTGTGTTTGCTTGACAGCAATTATAGGAAGGGACATAGTAGTCAGAAAGTATTTCTTTCTCTTCAAGTTCAGTTTACTCCTACCTTTTCTTTTCTCTTCTTTTTTTTTGTGGCCTTTTACTTTCTTTTGAGTTGAGAATGTTAGGTTTTCCACCTCCCATCTCCTTAGAGATATTATTAAGCCCCAAACCTAAACATGAAGTTATACAAGAAGATGCACTTTTCAGTCTTTAAAATTCGTCTTCTTAGCCAGGCAAGGTGGCTCATCCCTATAATCCCAGCACTTTGGGAGGCTGAGGCAGGCGGATTGCCTGAGCTCAGGAGTTAGCAACCAGCCTGGGCAACACGGTGAAACCCCGTCTCTACTAAAATACAAAAAATTAGCTGGGCCTGGCAGTGTGCATCTGTAGTCCCAGCTACTCGGGTGACTGAGGCAGGAGAATCGCTTGAACCAGGGAGGTGGAGGTTGTAGTGAGCTGAGATTGCGTCACTGCATTCTAGCTTGGGTGTCAGAGGGAAACTGTATCTCAAAACAAACAAACAAAATTAGTCTTTTCTCTTTGTCTCACAAACTCAAACTGCTGTGTTTAAAACAGTAAGGAGCTGTCCAAAGAGAAATGTTAGAGGTCTATGTATTTCAGTAATTGTCATCAACTACAATGTTCTTTAGTGAACTAGGACTGAGGTTTTCTGGAGACTATTTGTTTGGGTGGCCATGAACTAAATAATAAACACTGATGTGCCTGGTGCAGTGGCTCGTGTTTATAATCCCGGAACTCTGGGAGGCCAAAGTGGGTGTATCGCTTGAGCACAGGTGTTTGAGACCAGCGTGACCAACATGGTAAAACCCCATCCCTATTAAAAATACAGAAATTAGCCAGGCTTGGTGGCACATGCCTATAGCCCCAGTTACTTGGGAGGCTGAGGCATGAGAATCACTTGAACCTGGGAAGCAGAGGTTGTAGTGAGCTGAGATTGCACCACTGCACTCCAGCCTGGATGACAGTGTAAGACCCTGTCTCCAAAAAAAAAAAAACAAAAACAAAAACAAAAAAAACCATAAAAGATAAATGAAATTAAATTTTTTAAAAATAAAGACGTACATAATTTACCTTGGACATAAAACGGTTAAAAAGAGACTTACATAATTTAAAGTTTTTGTCATCCCTCCCATTTTCAAAATAGAAAATCTTAGGGAAAAGGAAATAAGTAAATGTCTTTTTTTGGCTAATTTGTGTGTTTTTTTCGTGTGTGTGTGTCTGTGTGTGTGTGTGTGTCTGTGTGTGTGTGTGTGTGGTGTATACAGTGGAACATGATCTGGATCAGATTGACTACATAGACAGCTGTACTGCAGAGGAAGAAGAGGACGAGGTGAGACAGCCCAAGGGACCGGACTCAGACAGCCTTAGTTCACAGTTTATGGCATATATTGAACAGCGGCGAATCTCTCATGAGGTAGTACATAGATTTAAGCCTAAATATGTTGCCATTCCTTGGTAAAAATAATTCATAGTAGTATAAAATTCTGTTACATCAGTGATTTTTTGACGTAAGCCTAATTGTCTTCATTATATTTACTTCTACTTTCAGTACTGAATTTTTCAGATTTATTCAGAAAAATCAGACAGTAGTCTCAAGTAGACTTTAGGTTTATTTTTCAAACAAGACAACCAGAATTTTGCAGAAGGAATAAAAAAAAGTGTAAGTACTGTCAGGCCTTCGAAGAAAATACAAAGGAAAATACAGTGATGCTTTTCATTGTTGTTTTATTGCTTTTTTATTTTTACTAACTGATAAATCATAGTTTGGTCAGTAATTAATTAACAGTTAAACCAAAAAAATTGACTTTTGTGGTAACATGGAACTTAACCATAGAATTTTTATAATATGCTGAATTATATTGGAGCTTTTGTGCTAAGTCACACAGAATATAAATTATTTGCTATTAAAATTCTTGGGTATCTCTTAAGTGGAGCATTGAATTGCCTTAGAAAACAAATGTGCATTCAGCCCACTACAGAATCTTTGCCAATTCTCCAAGGGTCTCAAATAGAATAGCATTCTTCAGTCTATCTTGTCAGCATAATAAAATGGCTTCACTTTAGTGGATGTGATGTTGATGTCTGGAGTTGGTTTCAGACTCTGGGCAGTGGTTATTTGAGAAACACTTGGGTCCTTTTAAGAGAATGATGTGTTAGCCTTTTAGAAATAGAGAATAACCTCTTTGGTCTGAGAAAGCTAAAAGGAAAAAAAAAAAAAAGAAATAGAGAATAATCATTTCAAGTAGGACGTGTAGTAGAGTATTATTCTTCATTTAATGAGACAGAGTCTCACTCGGTCACCCAGGCTGGAGTGCAATGGCATAATCTCAGCTCACTGTAGCCTCTGCCTCCTGGGTTCAAGCGATTCTCCTGCCTCAGCCTCCTGAGTAGCTGGGATGACAAGCATGCGCCACCATGCCTGACTAATTTTTGTATTTTTAGTAGTGATAGGATTTCACCATGTTGGCCAGGCTGGTATTGGACTCCTAAGCTCAGGTGATCTGCCGGCCTTGGCCTCCCAAAGTGCTGGGATTATATGTGTGAGCTGCTATGCCCATCCAATATTACCATTCTTTAAAAAAAAAAAAGAAAGAAGGGGCTTTGGTCTTTCTATCTGAATACTTTTGAATACAGTATTTTTTGTTGGCATTCAGAAGACATTTTTGTATTTAAAGTTGGGTAAACTTATATAAATCAAAGACCTATAGCCCAGAGATAGCAGTGTACCAAGTGATTGATGAAACTACTTCTTATTCAGGCTGTGAGCCTCCCTGCTGGAGCAAAGGGCAACTATTTTGCAATAAAATTAAAATTAACAATGACATATTATAATCCTTCAAGGAATCCATTTTCTTTTCTCTTGGTCTTTCTCTTTGATCGTGTTACAGTTACTTAGGCTGTATAAATGGAGTATCTCTACTAACAGTGACAATGCCTATTGTACTATTAAAAATAATAATGTTTCTTTAATTCATTATGTTGTCTCTTTTGTAATAATGTTTTTTAAATTCTGTCTGCCTGTTAGTATGGTAGTCTTTATGACTTCTTTGTCATAAAGCTTTCATAAAATTTAGCATCTTTGAAAATACGATGAGGCAATGTTATTTTAAATGGTTTAACAACCAGTGAAGAAATATCTTTTTTCTACCTGAACACTATCTAAAAATGGATTATTAAAAACTAACCTATGTGAGATTTTAAACACTATTATTTAATTTTATTATAATACTTGTCACATACATAGGGTATTTCTCCTGAATAGGGTATGATTTTTTTTTTAATTAAGCCAGTATGAAATTTTTTGTCATGAAAATTTCATGGGCCTCTTAGAATAATTTTAGATAATTGCAGTATCATAAAACTAGGATGGGGCTGGATGCAGTGACTCATGCCTGTAATCCTAGCACCATGGGAGGCTGAAGCAGGCAGATCACATGAGGTCAGGAGTTAGAGAACAGACTGGCCAACATGGCGAAACCCCTTCTCTACTAAAAATACAAAAAAACCTAACTTAGTTGGGCGTCATGGCGCCTGCCTGTAATCCCAGCTACTCAGGAGACTGAGACATGAGAATTGCTTGAACCTGGGCAGCAGACGTTGCAGTGAACAAAGATTGTGCCACTGCACTCCAGCCTGGGTGACAGAGCAAGATTCCGTATCAAAAAAAAAAGAAAAAAGAAAAAAACAACAAGCTAGGATAGTAAGGGTAAGTCACTGATATAACATCCTAGTTTTTTTTTTTTTTAATGGCACAGCTTGGCATGGTGGCTCATTCCTATAATCTCACCTACTTGGGAGGCTGAGGTAGCAAGATTGTTTGAGTCCAGCCTGAGCAACATAGTGAGACTCTGTCTCTAAATAAACAATAATTTAAAAATGGTATATTCACTAAAATTAGAAAAATTATTTTCACATTGGAGTTGCAGAATTGTAGTTTATTCTATGGGATCTCATGTCCAGACCTTAAGATAGTTGTTAACCCTTTGGAGTAACTCACAAAAAGTTTCTAGTTACATGGGATATGCCTTTTTCTTGGAGGTAGGTGATAGGTACTTTTATGTTTGATTTATAGATATCCTTTTTGGAAAAGTTATTTTCTTATTTTCCCCTTGATGAGTAACCATTTCAATGATTATTTTTGGTGTTGAAACAAGATTGTATTGCTTCTGTAGATTTTTCCTTTGATAACCGTTAATCCTCTACCTTTGATTTATGATTTTATATTTCAGTGTGTGGTCTGTATTTTAAACCAGTTTAATTTTTCCCAGTAATACTTTTTGAAAATGACATTTTACTTTTCAGTTCGTAAAGAAGTAAAATTGCCAATAATATTTTCCTTTTAAATATGGTATTTTATCATAAATAAAAATTACTTTTGGTTTTATCTTGGTATTTCACCAACACACTCAAGAATATTTGTATGAGTATGATAAGAGACAATTTGTTATGATGGATAAATAAAGAAATGTAATATGCCCAGTGAACTTGCTATTACTGGAAATACTCAAGAGTAACTGAGCTAAAGCCAGGGTAGGGTAGATGGGAATTCCTGTCCTAAACGGGAGTCTGTACTGGTGACCTATTCAGTTCCTTTCCAGTTGTAACATCTTATTATTCAGTACATGTCACTGTGCTTGGTCGCCTTAATTTATATAATACAGTAAGAAGAAAATCTACTTTCTTGTAAAATAAAGTAAGTATTTTTGGATTATCAACATTTTTGTTTATCAGAGCAGCAGTGTATATATGATGCTTTAAAACTTAAAGTTTACATCTGAAGAGTCTATTAAAATATTTTTAGTGTAAAATACAGATTAAATGACACATGTGAACTGTGTAATCACAGTTTTCTGGATTAATATATTAAATTTATTTATTTCTGTCCTTTGTCCTAGGGTTCACCAATAAAGCCGGTAGCCATTAGGGAATTTCAAAAAACAGAAGATATGAGAAGATATTTACATCAAAACAGGTTTGAAAAACCAATTCTGCTTAATTTGTTTCTGTCTTGATGAGAGCATAAAGTACTTTCGGTTTTATGCAGATCTAAATATAATAAAGATGTTTAGATACTATATGTTTTAGATAGCTTGTGTTTAGAACTGACAGTATGCTTTTTACTCATGCTGTAGAAAAGGTGAGAATCGATTTGTTTCTAAATTCAGACCATCTAAATCATTACCTACACGGTTAATTGATTTGAAGATACTTGGTAGCAGTGAGATTTTTGTGGTGATGATGTATGGATTCATGCATAAAGAGAGCTAAAAGAATTTCAGGACTAGGCCTGGTGGCTAACACTTGCAATGTCAACACTTTGGGAGGCCAAGGTGGGAGGCTTGCTTGAGCCCAGGAGTTTGAGACCTGTCTGAGCATCATGGATTATGGCAAGACCTGTCATGATCTACTCATTTACAAAAAAAAAAAAAGGCCTAGGATGGTGGTGCACGCCTCTGGTCTCAGCAACTCAAGAGGCTGAGGTGGGAGGATCGCTTGAGCTGGGAGGTCAAGGTTGCAGTGAACCCAGTTTGCGCCATTGCACTCTGACCTGGGCATCAGTGAGACACTGTCTCAAAAAAAAAAAAAAAAATCCCGAATTTCAGTAGTCCTAATTTTTTTAACTTATGTTTTTTACTAGATAACAGAGAGATAGTCAGAAACAGTGATATGTATCACCAGTCCTGTCTCAATTAATATGATTTTTCCACTTTACTTGGTGCCTCAGAAATATTTTGAAAATTAGGCCCAGCACAGTGGCTCTGGCCAACATGGTGAAACCCCATCTCTACTAAAAATACAAACATTAGCCAGGTATGGTGGCACACCCCTATAATTCCAGCTACTTGGGAGGCTGGCAGAAGAATCGCTTGGACCCGGGAGGTGAAGGTTGCAGTGAGCTAATACCACGCTGCTGTACTCCAGAGTGGGTGGCAGAGTGAGACTCCATCTCAAAAAAACAAAGAATATTTTGAAAATTAGCTTGATCATTTAGAGCACTGTTTCTCGTTCTTGAATTCCAGAATGTTTCTTGCCATGAACTATTTCGCAGTAGTTGAAAATTTCAGCCTTTAGTTCTTTGCCTTCTGTGTTTATGAAGTCATAAAACATAGTCTTGATGTACCTATTCTTAAGTGACAGTAAATTTATGTAGTTCTTATACTTGAGAAGGTATTAAAAGTTAACTTGGGGACTGAGATATAGATGGAATAAATACATAGGGAGAAAAAAGAAAGAAATCTCATAACTTTGCCATTTATACTCTTATCACTCACTTCATGGAGATTTAGTTAAGTTTTATATGCTTTGAAATTTATTTCAGAATGTTTTTTCAGTTGCCGTGTATCCTTATATTGAGAGTATAGTCTTTTGAGATTCCAGTTTTATGCAGGAGTTTCCAGTTACATTCCCCACCTTGAGTGGGCCTGCATTTTATAGCTCCCGTCCCTCTCACATCCTGCATCCATTATAGGTGAAGCTCAAGATCTCCAGGATTTAGTAGAAACTCTCAAGGTAAAAGCTAGCTTCTTCACTCAGTTACCTTATGTATTAGTTTCCTGTTGCTTTTGTTACAGTTAGCAGTTTAGAACAACAACTATTTATTGTATCACACTTCTGTAGGATAGAGCCTGGGCAGGCTCCCCTGGGTCTCTACTTACAGGTCAAAGTCAGGGTATTGGCTGGCCTGGACTCTCATTCGAAGACTGTGGAGGAGAATTCACTTTCATGCTCCGACATGTTGGCAGAATTCAGATTGTTGCAGTTAGGACTGAGGTCCCCATTATTTTCCTGGCTGCCAGCTGGTGGTCATTCTTGGTGTTTAGAGTCCACCCACATTCCTTGTTCATGGTCCTCTCCATCTTCAAATCAGGAATGACAGGTCAAATCCTCCTTATATTTGGAATCTTTCTTACTTCCCCTTTCTGCCACATGTCATGAATTCTTTTGCTTTTAAGGGTTCCTAATTATATTAAGTCAGCCTGGATAATCTCCCCATTTTAAGGTCAGCTGATCAGTAACCTTAATTTCACCTGTAAAATGTTTTTTTGTTTTTTTTCAGTGTAATACAACATATTGACTAGAGTAAGGCCAGGGACAAGAGGTTATGGAAGCCAAAAGTCTGCTACTGCATCTTAGTCCAGAGTTCCTGTTTTTACTTCTTTTTTAAAGTCTGTGGGTTCTTTATTTTTATAGCACCTTAGCGGTACATTTTAAAAGATCGTTTTATTCAGCATTTTGGTGATTTCCATTGGAAGAGTCACTCAGGGCATTTAGTCTGCCACAGTGCTAGACACTGAAGCTGGGGTTCCATTTTTTGTTTTGTTTTGTTTTGTTTTGTTTTGTGACAGGGTCTTGCTCTGTTGCCCAGGCTGGAGTGCAGTGATGTGATCACAGCTCACTGTAGCCTCAACCTCCCAGGCTCAACCAATCCTCCCACCTCAGCCTCTGAAGTAGCTGCAACTTCAGGCATGTGCTATATGCTTAGCAAATTTTTTGATTTTTTGTTATTTTTCGTAGCGATAAAATCTCACTATTTCCCTGGCTGGTCTCAGACTCCTGAACTAAAATACTAACCCTCCCACTTTGGCTTCCCAAAGTGCTGGGATTACAGGTGTGAATCACTGCACCCAGCCATGATTACTGTTTAATTGGGGGTTCCATAGTACCAGACCTTAGTACAGTCCTTGGATAAGAACTCCATACTTGATCTCAGTAACCAGTTATGCTCTGAGATCAATATATCCTTCATGTTTTTAATTAGGAGGTATTTGTTAAATACTATGTGCCAAGTTCTTTTCCAGATGTTGCAATACAGCTATGAACTGTAGTCAAAATTCCTGCCCTCCTGGAGCTTACATTCAAGTAGAATGTTGAATTAGAACCTAGCAAGATGAAATCACTTCAGAATGACTGGCAGCTCTCAGACTAGGTAGACTTGTCTCTAACCTGAAAAATGTAAACAAAAAGAATCTATCACAACAGTCTGTCAGTTACAAGAACTCAAAAAAACTGATGAACGTAAGGAACCCTCTGCCAGTGAGCTGAAAAAGAAAGCTTACTTACCTCTTTTCTCCCAAATCTCTTCCCCTACCCTCATTCACCTTGCAAATTTCTTCCCACCTACCACTCCCCTACCCCCTATCCACACAGTCTACTCTACTAGAAGATAATAAACATAGGGAGATATAATGAACCAAAAGTGTGAATGCTTTGTAGAATTTGCCAAGATAGATTATGTAACTTTGAAATTGAAACTAGCAAAAATTGCATTTTAAAAAAATTATTATAATTTTTTATGGGCTGGGCATTGTGGCTCACATTTGTAATCCCAGCACTTTGGGAGGCTGAGGTGGGCAGATCACCTGAGGCCAGGAGTTTCAGACCAGCCTGGCCAACCTGGTGGCCAAACCCATCTCTACTAAAACTACAAAAATTAGCCAGGTATGGTAGCTCACACCTGTAGTCACAGCTACCCAGGAGGCTGAGGCAAGAGAATCGCTTGAACCCGGGAGGTGGAAGTTGCAGCGAGTCGAGATTGTACAACTGCATTCCAGCCTGGGTGACAGAGCAAGAATCTGTCTCAAAAAAAAAAAAAAAAAAAAAAAAAAAAATTATGGGCTCTAGTTATAATCTGAATAGCATTTTAGTTCAGGAGAGATGATAATATCAGACTAGGTTCTGTAAAGCTTGTTAATTTCCATAAGAAGCAGTACAGAATTGACATTTAGATAAAACCTAGAAGTTTTTAAATTTCATGTTATATAGATAAAGTCAGAAAAGCTACTCACATTAATTATATGATTTTATAAACAAAGAAAAACAGAGAAGGCACTTCAGAGTCTGCCTTATACTGGCTGGGTGCAGTGGCTCACGCCTGTAGTCTCAGCATTTTGGGAGGCCAAGGTGGGTGGATCACCCAAGATCAGGAGTTCAAGACCAGCCTGGCCAACATGGTGAAACCTCATCTCTACTAAAAATATGAAACATTAGTTGGGCATGGTGGTATGCACCTGTAATCCCAGCTACTTGGGAGGCGGAGGCAGGAGAATTGCTTGAATTTGGGAGGCTGGGGCAGGAGAATTGCTTGAACCTGGGAGGCAGAGGCTGCAGTAAGCCGAGATCATGCCACTGCCCTCCAGCCTGGGCAACAGAGAGAGACTCTGTTTCAAAAAAAAAAAAAAAAAAGAAGGAAGTCTGCCTTATAAAGGTCTGGTTTACTTAGCCCAAGTAAGTTCAAGATTTAAAGGAGATACATAGGTGTCACCTGTATTTTTGTTTTTCATGTCTCAATATTCCACGCTTTTTCAGGGGAGGGTGCTGCTGTCATTCATTCAAGCAATATTAAGCACTATAGTGGTTCTGTCTCTGTTCAAAATCCCTGATATTTTAGAGTTACTTTTTAGTGGATGTAGACAAATATATGTCACAACATATTGACTGCTGTGTTTCAGGTACTGCTAGGTGCTGTGAAGAAAAATGAAGCAGGATAAAAGAGATGGTACGGTGAGGGAAGAGTGAAAGTAATGTTATATGCAGTGATAATATTTCAGTAGAAACCTGAAAAAGAGAGAGCAAACATGGTAGTCTAGGAGACAAACATTCTAGGTAGAGGTTCTGAGGTACCTACACACTTTTGGTATATTCAAGAGACACCCAGGAGTCTGAGTAGAGCAGGACAAATACGGGATGTGAAATGGGAGTTCAGCTGTGGTTATGTTCTATTTCAGGTACCTACAAGACATCCAAGTGGAAGTATCAAGTAAGCAGTTAGATGTACGAGTTTGGAGTAAAGTGGCAAGAATTAGGGCTTGAACAACCAAAAAAAGAAACAGCAGGGTTGGTCATGGGGATAGGAGAAAGAAGATGGTGTCCCAGAGGCTAAATGAAAACTGTGTTTTTGAGACTGTCTCACTGTGTCACCCAGGCTGGAGTGGAGTGGTGTCATCATAGCCCATAAGCAGCCTCGATCTCCTGGATTCAAGTGATCATCCCACCTTGGCATTCCAAAATGCTGGGATTAAAAACATGAGCCATTGTGCCTAGCCTTGAAAACAGTGTTTGAAGAAGTATGGAGAGGAATGAACAACATCATTTACTGCTGATAGGTTTTTGTTGTTGTTGTTGTTGTTTTGGTAGATGGAGTCTTGTTCTGTCGCTGGGCTTGGATGCGGTGGCAAGATCTTGGCTCACTACAACCTCTGCCTACCAGGTTCATGCAATTCCTCTGCCTTAGCCTCCAAGTAGCTGGGACTACAGAAACGTGCCACCACACCAGGCTAATTTTTTTTTTTTTTTTTAGTAGACAGGGTTTCACCATGTTGACTAGGATGGTCTCAATCTCCTGACCTTGTGATCCGCCTGTCACTACTAAAAATACAAAAACTAGCCAGGCATGGTGGCACATGTCTGTAATCCTAGCTATTCAGGAGGCTGAGGTGGAAGAATCACTTGAACCCAGGAGGTGGAGGTTTCAGTGAGCCAAAATTGTGCCGCTGCACTATAGCCAGGGTGACAGGGCGAGACTCAGTCTCAAAAAAAAAAAAGATTAAAAAGCATTGTTAAAATATAGTGTTAAAGTCAGGGCACATAAACACACTTGAGATGGTTTATTTGGTCCTTTCTGTGTTTTGATTCAGTTTATCCACAGGTGGTCACTAAAAGCTATAAGAAATTTTAACAGTGAAATTAGTAATCTAAGGAGAAAGTTGCAGTTAATTCCTGTTACTCTAAATGTGTAATCAGGGCAGGGTGCAGTGGCCCACACCTGTAATCCCAGTACTCTGGGAGGACAAGGTGGGTGGATTACTGGAATACAGGAGTTTGAGGGCAACCTGGGCAACATAAGCAAAACCCTGTCTTAAAAATAAGCCTGGGTTGGTTGATACATGCCTGTAGGCTAGTTACTTGAAAGGTGAGTTGGGATTACCACCTGAGGCCAGGAGGTTGAGTCTGCAGTGATCCATGATCACGCCATTGCACTCCAGCTTGGGCAACAGTATGAGGCTGGGTGCAGTGGGTCACACGCCTGTAATCCAAGTACTTTGGGAGGCTGAGTTGGGAGGATGGCTTGACACCAGGAGTTTGAGACCAGCCTGGGCAGCATACTAAGACCCCCATCTCTACAGAAAAAAAACTTTTTTTTTTTTTTTAGACAGTGTCTCACTCTGTTGCCAGGCACCAGGCTGGAGTGCGGTGGCGTGATCTCGGCTCACTGCAGCCTCTGCCTCCTGAGTTCAAGCTATTTCCTGCCTCAACGTCCCAAGTAGCTGGGACTACAGGCACACGCCACCATGCCCAGCTTACAAAACAATTTTTTAAAAAAATAGCTGGGTATGATGGCTTGAGTCTGGGAGGTCAAGACTGCAGTGATGAGCCATGATCATGAGATTTTGTTTTTGTTCTCCTAATATCACACGGATTTCAGTGCATTTAGATCAGCCTGATAGGTTAATCATCATAGTTTCAGAGGCCAGGTCCTAAACGTCAGAAAGTCACTACTCTTGTGAGTTTTAGTTTCAGACACAATGGTGAGTTACAGAGACTTGAAAAATGAAATCTGTTTCAGGAAAAAGATAAATAGTAAACTATAAGAATTAACATTGCTGGCAGGGCACAGTGGCTCGAGCCTGTAATCCCAGCACTTTGGGAGGCCGAGGCGGGTGGATCACGAGGTTAAGAGATCGAGACCATCCTGGTCAACATGGTGAAACCCTGTCTCTACTAAAAAATACAAAAAATTAGCTGGGCATGGTGGTGCGTGCCTGTAATCCCAGCTACTCAGGAGGCTGAGGCAGGAGAATTGCCTGAACCCAGGAGGCGGAGGTTGCAGTGAGCTGAGATTGCACCATTGCACTCCAGCCTGGGTAACTAGAGCGAAACTCCGTCTCAAAAAAAAAAAGGGGGGGTTTCTTATTTTTCTTAAAAATAAAAAAACCAGAATCGTTATTTCATGTTAAAATTGCTTCATCAATTGAAAATAAGAGCTTTACAAGTACAGTTATCAGGTTCTGTGGTATTCTAGATTTCTGTTGATAAAATGACTTTACGTGTAAAAAGATCTCAATTTACATGTATCTTGTTTTAATTGTGGTGGTAAAGAAGATAATAGTTACTTGTGTTATAAAGAAATAATACTCTTTGAAAGTGATACCCACTGTAGTGTTGGTATTGGCTGACATAGACAGTTGGTAGCTAGCTGTAGATTAATCAGTGATATCACATGAAACCTGAGTTGGAGACATCAGATGTTCCTGTGGTTTAACTTAATGACTTGGGCTCAGGTTTACTAAATGCAGCTACTCCTTCAGTGCTAACTAGGCAGTTTACTACTGATAGAAAGCTACATTTATAAGAAAAATTTCATTTGTTTTTTGTATGTCTGTTTGTCTTGTTATCAAAGAGTTTCTTTTTTCTTTTTGGGTCAGGGTTCCAGTTGAGCCATCTTCTCTCTTGTCACTATCACCAAGTCACAATCAGGTAATTTTTAGTAGTTGTGTTTGTTTTTTAAACTAAGATGATTTTTTTCCTAATGCTTAAATTGTCATTAATTGCCAGATTATTTAAACTTTATTACCTGTCTCCTCAGTCAATTAATATAACATTTGTACATGATACTTTCTCGTGTTTTTAGCCACTAGACAGAAAATCTTTACCTTCGTGATGGCTTTAATAGTATTAGGTTGATGCAAAAGCAATTGCGGTTTCTGCATTGAAAGTGATGGCAGAAACTGCAGTTACTTTTGCACCAACGTAATATATGTAAGAACAATGCGGCCGGGCGCAGTGGCTCACACCTGTAATCCCACCACTTTGGGAGGCCGAGGTGGGTGGATCATGAGGTCAGGAGATTGAAACCATCCTGGCCAACATGGTGAAACCCCAGCTCTACTAAAAATACAATTAGCCCGGTGTGGTGGCATGCGCCTGTAGTCCCAGCTACTCAGGAGGCTGAAACAGGAGAATCACTTGAACCCGGGAGGCAGAGGCTGCAGTGAGCCGAGATCGCGCCACAGCACTCCAGCCTGGGCAACAGAGCGAGACTCTGTCAGAAAAGAAAAAAAAAAAAGAGACATGCAAAGATGGGAAAAGATTAGCAATAAACACATTTAAAGAAATGCTAGGACTGGGCATGGTGGCTCACGCCTGTAATCCCAGCACTTTGGGAAGCCGAGGCAGGCAGATCACTTGAGGTTGTGGGTTTGAGACCAGCCTGACCAACACGAAGAAACCCCCATCTCTACTAAAAAGTACAAAATTAGCCCAGCATGGTGGCACATGCCTGTAATCCCAGATACTCGGGAGACTGAGGCAGGAGAATTGCTTGAACCTGGGAGGCGGAGGTTGTGGTGAGCCGAGATCGCGCCATTGCACTCCCAACTGGGCAACAAGAGCAAAACTCCGTCTCACAAAAAAAGGAAAAGAAATGCTAGGTGATTTCAAAGTAAAAGTTGCATGGGTCAACAGTAGTTTAAATGGATAGGAAATACTCCTGATAAGGCGCATCTTATTTTTAGTTTAATATGCACAATAATGCTTTGGTTCCAGCTGTCACATACAGACTTGGAGCTTCATCGGAGAAGAGAACAGTTAGTAGAGCGCACTCGGAGAGAGGCACAGCTTGCTGCCCTGCAATATGAGGAGGAGAAAATAAGGACCAGGCAGATCCAGAGAGATGCCGTCCTGGACTTTGTCAAAGTGAGTCCCTTTTAATGGTACTGTTACAGTTACTTCGAGGTCAAGGGCTTGTTTGGTGAAACCTGTTGGTTTTTATTGTCAATTAAAATGTCAACTTTTTTTCTCTCTAAAAGGAATCTTGACTAAATAAAGTGACTGTCTCTTTTACTTGTGTCTGTCTGTATGAGGACAATAGAAGTGATTATCTTTTATTTTATTTTTTTCAAAGATGGGATTTCACCATGATGGCCAGGCTGGTCTTGAACTACTGACCTCAGGTGATCCACCCACCTCAGCCTCCCAAAGTGCTAGGATTACAGATGTGAGCCACCACACCCAGCGAAGTGATTAGCTTTTTAAGAGATTGCAGTGAGCTGAGATTGCACCACTGCACTCCAGCCTGGTCGACAGAGTGAGACTCCGTCTCAAAAAAAAAAAAACAAAACTGAAATACTTTATACACAGTCATATACAATATGAACACATTGTAAAGCAGGGACTATATACCAGTGCTATGATGTTATTATTAGACATAACAAATTGAAGAAAATAGCCAGTTCGTATGGGACATTTTGAGTTTGTCTTTGAATATGTCAAATATGGGGTGGAGCGGGGTTTCTAAGTAGAGTTTCCATAGACAGTTGAAAATACAAACCTGAGATTTGCTTATAGATAAAGTTAGTAGCATTAGAGTGATAACTGAAGCCATTAGAGGGAAAGAGTAAGTTCATTGAGAGAATATAGTAAGAGATATGTGTTTATGCAGGTATATATATAGTTTTTAAAATTTCTAACCTAACATGTTCTAACTAGTAATCTAGAAAAATTCTGTATAGAAGAGATAAAGAATTAATGTGAGTGATTATTTTAGTAAATATAATTGTTATTTTCGTGTACCAGACTCTAACCAACTTCCCTTTTTGGGGGGTTTTGGGGTTATATAGCAAAAAGCATCACAAAGTCCACAAAAACAGCAGCCCCTCTTAGATAATGAGGTAAGTTGATGTAATCACCTTTTCTTTGGAATTGATTATTTTTGCAATGGAAATAAAATGTTTACATGTGATTATCATGTTTTCAGTGATCAGAATATTGCCATTTTTCCTTTTCCGTCCTCACAAAATTCTACTTATGATGGAGAAGATACAAGCCAAGGAGTATATTAGAATCCATAGATTGAGGCTTTTTTTCAGCTATACATATCCATCTAGAGATTATATTTTCCTCCCTGACCCCCACCAGAGGCATCATCCCCCTTTCCTCCATATTTGAAGCATGGTGTGTAGAGTTCTGGCACAGATAAATGGAGTGTATATTAAACATGAAAAAGACTCTTAGATACTATTTCAGCTTCAGAGTTACCAATTATAACATTCATTTTATAATATCAAATAGTACATTTTCATTACAGATTAACATAAAATTAATCACTTAACCTTTTAAAGATCTACGTGTCTATTTTGATCTGTTAAAGTGAAGCTTACTAAATGTTTTTATAGTAGTTGGCTTTCTCATTAACCATTTTCCCTTTATCTTTACCTTCCAGTTTTTCCAGTTTATGATCATTACCTCCTTGAAAAATGCATAAAAGCATTATTTCTTGTGAATTTTGATTTTTCTTTTTATAAAATAAGATATTTGAAAACCTAACACATGGGGCTTTACAAGCAACAGTTTTCAGTGCAGTGTTTTTAAAGCACAAGTGTTTCTCTTATGGGAAGTGCATTGTTTGAAAGTTTTTCACTTGTCCATTATAAAGGGTTTTTAACAATTGTATCAGACATAACTATTTTTTATATATACAAATACTATGTATTTTTATAATACCTGAAAGATTGACTCAAACATCTTCACTTGTCTTTTCTTTACTTGGTAGTAATTCTAACAAATTTTTGACAATCAAAGTTTGATAAATTTAATATATTTTTTCTTTTTTACTCTGGTGTTTCCTTCTTGATGATTGTTTTCAAATAATTCATTCTCAAGAAAACTAAAGCTCCACAGGAAAATAAAATATCTAGTTCTGAAAATTGTAACTGTACTTTTCATTTTGTTTGAGAAAGAAAATGAAGACATACTTAGACTAGGAATCATGACTCTTGGGCTTCTTGTTTGTTGCTGGCTTACTAAATGACTACAAATTCTTTATGTTATTGTTACATCTCTCTCCAGCTTTCTGTTCCCTCCTTGCTTTGGAAGGCTTTAGGCAATAAGATCATATTTGAAGTTGTTTAAACTCCGGGAGAACATCAGTACTCAGAACCAACTTATTGACTATTATAATGCATGAATTCCAGATGATTGTGAATGTGGTCCTCTATGTCAGCCTCTTCAAAAGTGTGTCTTAGTATGTCTCTTTTTTTGTGTATTTGTGAAAATGTCACACGTGTGCGTAGTTTGTTTTTGACATTGCTTCGTTTTTCTCCACCTCTCCAGTGCCCCTTCCCATCCAGAAGGTCTCAGCACACTGACGATAGTGCCTTGTTAGTGGTAAGAGTTTTGCGCAAGATGGAGTTTTACATTTCTGTGTTTGGAGATTAAAGAATAGCTCTTGTACTATTCAGAAACTATCTAAATACCATAAAACATGATGAGCATCATTACTAAATGCTTTATAAATAACTAAACCATTTTTCTACATTACCATTTGTGGTTTACCCAGTGTTTCAGATTCTGCAGCTCATATCTTTGTCAGTGCCTCCAAAAGTAAAATTGCATTGCAAGCCATATTGGCCTTATATGTGTGCTGGGAACAGTGACATATCATAATACTCATTTAAAAAATATTTATAATTCCAGGAGCACTTACTTTATTAATCATGAATTTGGCTCATGGGCCACCTATATGTTAGGTGGAGTCCATTACCTCATGACACTGATTGCGCAACTGTATATTTGGCATCCTATTTTATTATGCATTTTAAGCTACTGAATATCCTTAACTTTGGTTTTAAATACTTATATCTCAATATTATTTCTTCATGTTCATTTTGTTAAACTCAAGAAAACATTTACTACTGATCATTTTTAACACTGGTTTACTTTTACTTCCTGTTTCATCAGCGGAAAATGAGTGTAAGATGGAAGATTTATTTAAAGTCTTAATTTTATTAGCCTTGCGAAAGAATTTGAACCATTTATAGAATTTCTTTCCCCATCATGTTTTATGCTATTTTTTTCATAGTAGTGCGATTCAGAATTCTAGTGTCTACAGCAGTTCTGTCTCATGTGCTAGTAACTGCTGCCACTGCGCATACTGTTGCATCGCTTGCATGCTTCAGCATGAGATTCCTATTATATAAACTTTCATGGTCTGTTAAAATTTCTGTGTACTCTGCAATCTTCATTTCCTTTGAGATGGATAAAGTGTCTTTTGACTGGGCAATCTTATAGATGAATGCAATCATCAGACTCTAGAGTTTTAATGGAAGTGAATTGGCATAAGAAGCAAATAATAATTTAAATTAATGTAGAAAAATATTGAGAGCCTCAGATGATCCGGACAATTAGCAAAATTATCTCATTTACTCTTCATAGCAACTTTAAGAGTTAAGGTTAAACTTACCACCTTTTTATAAGTGATTGATTGCTGAGGCACAGAATATCATGTCCAGAATGTGACTTGTCCAAGGTCACATAGCTAGTAAGTGCAAGGCTGGAAATCCATATCTATCTGGCTGATGTGAGAACCTGCATTAAACACCATGCTGTACTGCTTCCCATGCTGTGATTGAAAACAGTTTAGGAAACTGAAGATTTAATAACACATATAGTAAGTGATATAAGTCTGAGTGCCAAGACTTTTTTGTCAAGGAAACAGTGGAATTTAGAAAAACAACAACAGCAAAATCCCCTTAGAGTGAAGTTTTAAATTCCCTTCAGCCATTTGTCAGAACACATTCACTTATGTTTCAGTTATTAGTATTCATACCTGATCCTCCAAATTAGATGGTATTTAAAAGCAAGGAATTTCTTCTAAGTCCAATGACCTTTTTTTTGAGACGGAGTCTCACTCTTCCGTCCAGGCTGGAGTGCAGTGACACAGTCTTGGCTCACTGCAACTTCCATCTCCTGGGTTCAAGCGATTCTCCTGCCTCAACCTTCTAAGAAGTTGGGATTACAGGCACGTGTCACCATGCCCAGCTTTTTTGTGTTTTTAGTAGAGACAGGGTTTCCATGTTGGTCAGGCTGGTCTTGAACTCCTGACCTCAGGTGATCCCCCCACCTCAGCCTCCCAAAGTGCTGGGATGACAGGCATGAGCCACCGCACCCGGCCCCCACATCTCACATTTCTTGGTATGACAAATAAATGTGTAACCAACACTGCAGAAAGAGTCATATTTTACATAAAACCTTATATTATCAAAACTATGCTTCAGAAGGCTTCATACTGCTCTTAGAGTAATCAAAACATGGCCTAGAAGCTTCTTCTTGCTCTGTCTACTGTCACCTCTCCATGCTTCAGAAGGCTTTATGTTGCTCTTAGAATGAAATAGAAACGTGGCCTAGAAGTTCCTTCTTGCTCTGTCTACTGTCTCCCTCTCCAGTTTCATCTCTGGGCTTATGCTATACCAGCATTTTTTCAGCTCTTCCAATATAAGAAGCCCTTTCCCACCTCAGTCCTTTGCAAATGCTATTCCTTTTACATAGAATGCCTTTCCTTCACTGCATATACCCCTTGATTAATTCCTATTCATCTATCAGGTATTTGTTTAAATGTCACATCTTTAACATGGCTTCTCTGCATCCCACTACCCTTAAATCAGCCCACAGTTTATTGACAGTTAAATAAATTGACAGGAGTTCCAGTACATTTGATGAAAAGGAGGCCCAGGAAGTATAGTTCATTACTGTTGTCACAGTAATTTTTTTATCATAGTATGTTTTTTATTTTTATTTTATTTTTAATTTAATTTTTTATTTTATTTATTTATTTATTTATTTTTGGACAGGGTCTCCGTCTGTTGTCCAGGCTAGAGTGCAGTGGCACGAACATGGCTCCTTGAGGCCTCAATCTCCTGGGCTCAAGTGATCCTTTTCCATCAGCCTCCCGAGTAGCTGGGACTACAGGTGCATGCACCACAGGTGGCTAGTTTTTAAAAAAAATCTTTTGTACAGACAGGGTCTCACTGTGTTGTCCAGGCTGGTCTCTTACTACTGGGCTTAAGCAGTCCTCCTGTCCCAGCCTCCCAAAGTGCTGGCATGAGCCACCATGCCCAACTTGTTTATTCTTTTATTGTCTCTTTTCTATTAGACCACTAGACTATAAGCTTCATGAGCACACGGATATTCTATTTTGTATTAATATGCCTTAATATATTTCATCTTTACCACAGTTCCTGGAATATATTAGGTGCTCAATAAATATTTCTTGAATGGACACATAAGTTCTGTGCATCTACTGATTATTAAACAGTTTCATGATGAAAAGGTCTGATGATATGGTAAGGTGAATGTTTAATTTGATTTAAAGACCTTGAAACATAGGATTTGAAATACAAATTTCTAACAGCT
Source organism: Callithrix jacchus (assembly GCF_049354715.1). Classification (NCBI taxonomy): domain Eukaryota; kingdom Metazoa; phylum Chordata; class Mammalia; order Primates; family Cebidae; genus Callithrix; species Callithrix jacchus. Next base: position 81,406,398 of record NC_133518.1, read on the forward strand.
AATACCTGTTACACGGACATTCTCTTCAGGCTGTCCCTCAAGCTCCTGTTGCTTTCATCTGTGTCAGATCTCATTTTAAAAGAATATGAAGTTCATTTTAACTCCTCTTCCTCCACTTCTGTTTTTCCTTTTTATATTTGAGATTGGCAGTAGTTTCAGTACTTTTGATTAAAGAGAAGGCCTGGGAAATCTAAACTGCTGAAGCATACACAGTGTATTACCGTTGTCACAGTTTTGTTTTTTGGTATATTTTACTATTTACTGCTTTAAGATAGGTTTTGTGATACACGTAATACGTTGTGTGTTACATGCTGCTTTTGTCACAGAAAAATATGTTAATACTCATTAAAACTACATTTTTATTTATTTTGTTGACCATATATGCCTACCTTTTCCTAAATACCCATTTGTTTTATTGTTCATTCATCTCATGGTTTACAAATTTGTGGTTCTTGTTTAATTTTTTTATTTTTATTTTTCGAGACAGTTTTGCTCTTGTTACCCAGGCTGGAGTGCAATGGCGCGATCTCGGCTCACCTCAACCTCCGCCTCCTGGGTTCAGGCAATTCTCCTGCCTCAGCCTTCCGAGTAGCTGGGATTACAGGCACGCGCCACCATGCCCAGCTAATTTTTTGTATTTTGAGTAGAGACGGGGTTTCACCATGTTGACCAGGATGGTCTCAATCTCTTGACCTCGTGATCCACCCGCCTCGGCCTCCCAAAGTGCTGGGATTACAGGCTTGAGCCACTGCGCCCGGCCTAATTTTTTTTTTTAATTTAACTTATAAAGACTTCACTATTTTTAAGCTCTTGGCATTTTATTGTTTTAATAGGTAAAACTTTATCCAGTGCCCTATTTGAAAGTACTGTCTTCTTTGATTTCCACTCCCCATGTGGCAAATGAGAAAAATTGTCATGTTTTGAACATCTCTTACCTGTAATCAAAATTCTATATAATAAATACTTTAAATTTTTTTCTTTTTAATTGACAATAATTATATGTATACAATAGACTCTAACATTTAGTATCTGTAATTATATCTCTAATATATCTAACCAGTTGTATGTTGGTTGGTTGGTAAAAAATAAAGGATTTGAAGAAAAGGGAAATTCCACCTTACCCTCTTATAGATCGTTAGGAGTTTCATGGAGGCAGAAATGAAATACCGGTTCATCCTTGAGGTTGATGCAGAATCCTCATGTCCTGTCTTCTCATATTGAATTATTATATAACTAATTTTGATTAATGCCGAAAAGGTATTGTTTTTATTCAGGCCAGTTCTGGGTGGTTAAAATCCCCCATCATAGGAACAGGACTCAAATGTTTCAAGGCTACTATGCTAAAAATGTTGGTGTTCTGTTTTATTTCTGCATCAATCATTGTTAATAAATCATGCCTCTCATTTACTGATTAATGTGGTATGAGGTATTGACACTACTCAGCTATACAAGTGGAAAAACGGTGTTGATGGGTTTCTGTCCCCCAAATATTCTCTTTCTGCCCTGTCGGTAGCTTAGTAAACCACTTGAAAGATTGTCAGTGACCTTTCCTTTTCTAATTTCACTAGTCAGATCTGCCTGCCTGACATTTTGCTAACATAAATGCTGCCGTCTGTTTCTTCTCTCTCATTTGAAATTTAGTCGCTGTCAGGGTTGAATCAAGTGGGCTGTGCTGCTACCCTGCCTCATTCTTCTGCCTTCACACCTCTTAAGGTATCTCCTGTTATTGTAATTCACCAGGAAATTTGGGGAGGGGGAATATATAAGGTCTTGAATTTTTCAATGAATTGATCTAACAATCTGAAATATAGGATTGCATAAATATACTTGTATTTGAAACTATTTGAGTTTAACATTGATTTCCCTTGAAATTTTTTAAAAGTTTTGTGATGCTAGAGATTGTCATAGAGCTCACATTAATTCTTTGTATTCAGATTGTTTGATGTGTTGTTCTGATTTTTTTTTTTTTTTTTTTGAGACGGAGTTTTGCTCTTGTTACCCAGGCTGGAGTGCTATGGCACGATCTTGGCTCACCGCAACCTCCGCCTCCTGGGTTCAAGCAATTCTCCCGCCTCAGCCTCCTGAGTAACTGGGATTACAGGCACGCGCCATCATGCCCAGCTAATTTTTTGTATTTTTAGTAGAGATGGGGTTTCACCATGTTGACCAGGATGGTCTCGATCTCTTAACCTCGTGATCCACCCACCTCGGCCTCCCAAAGTGCTGGGTATTCTGATTTTTTTATCAAAGTTTTTTTCTTGTCATGAATTATTATTTCACTTTTGTTAGTATATAATGTCAAATTATTGTATCCAATTAACTCTGTTGTCTCATGTGCATACAAAATAATTTGAGTCCAAAAAAACTGTCACTGCCAAAACCCTCTACAGTAGGGGTCAGCCAACTGTGGCCCCTAGGCCACTTGGGTTTATAAATAAAGCTTTATCTTTATCTTTATATTCAGTCTCTTTTGTTGATATATTACCTGTGGTTGCTTGCACAGTAAATACCTGGGTTGGAATAATTGTGACCAAGACCATATACCTACAAGCCTAAAATATGTACGGTCTGGCCGTATAAGAAAAAAATTTATATCAACAATAATGTCATAAGAGATGATACACATCACTTTCCATAAAAATTTTAGCTCTAAAAATTCAGAACTTGTAGTACTTTATTTTTGAAGGCCTCTAGGAATGGTCATTCCGTATTTGTTATCACTGGATATGTACAAAATGATGAACAGTTCTTACTCTCAAGAAGACCTTTGTCTGACTTACAACTGTCCTGCTCTGATTTATACTTCTTTGATTTCCAGAGTGGAGATTTTCTAGTTATTTAGCATTTTTTAATGTAAGAATCCTTTTTTTAAAAAAAACAAGATTTCCTTTTTTTAATGTAAGAATTTAAAAACAATTACGATGCCATCTTTAGTTTCTTCCTAGATAAACTCAGATCCCTTTACATACCTTTCCTAGCCTGTTAATCTTTAATGAATTTTCACAAGTTCTCTGCCCTCCATTCTGGCTTGATGGTCCACAACTAGAAATATATCCCTCATTAGAGCTTGCCCATTTAGGGTGGTTTTAGAAATTTTGGTCTTATTTTTGCTAAGTATCCTCTGTAATTCTCAAAGGTTTTAGTTATACTTCTTTTATGTTTTGAGACAGAGTCTTGCTCTGTCTCCCAGGCTGGAGTACAGTAACAGCTCACTGCAACCTTTGCCTCCCAGGCTCAAGCGATCCTCCCACCCTAGTCTCCTGAGTAGTTGAGACTACAGATGTGTACTACCACACCTGGCTAATTTTTAAGTTTTTGTAGAGACAGAGTCCTACTACATTGCCCAGGCTGGTCTCAAATTCCTGGGTAAGCGATCATCCCGCCGTGCTGGGTGTCAGCCACTGCGCCCAACCTAGTTATACTTCTAAATGAGAGTTACTTTCCACATGTTGTATCCTGTGTTTTTCCTGAACATTTAATTTTGCTGTTTGAACATTTTTACGTCTCTAATATGCCAGAATACTTTCAAATTGTTGCAAAAAAAGTACATATAACTAGTACCCAGTGGCTCACACCTGCAATCCCAGTGTTGGGAGCCCAAGGAGGGACTACAGTTGATGGCAGGAATTCAAGGCTGCAGTGAGCTGTGATCACACACCACTGCACCCCAGCAAGACTGTGACTAAAAACATAAAAACCGAATTCTTGTATCATGCCCTTGTATTTTTTTATTTTTATTTTTATGGATACATAGTAGGTGTGTATATTTATGAGATACTTTAATACAGGTATATAATGCATAATAATTATCTCAGGTAAATGGGCTATTCATCACCTTAAGCATTTTTCCTTAGTGTTACAAACAATCCAATTATACTCCTTTAGTTATTTTAAAATTTACAATTAAATTATTATTTACCGTAATGACCCTTTTGTACTATCAAATACTGGATCTTACTCTTTTTATTTTTTGTACCCATTAAGCCCACCTCCTCCTGCCACTCTCCTACTACCTTCCCAGCCTCTGGTAACCCTCATTTTAATCTGCATCATGTTTTTTTAGTGCTGACCCCAACTTTTTTTTGTTTTGAGACAGAGTCTCACTCTTTCGCCCAGGCTAGAGTGCAATGGCACGATCTTGGCTCACTGCAACCTCCGCCTCCTGGGTTCAAGTGATTCTCCTGCTTCAGCCTCCCGAGTAGCTGGGATTATAGGTGCACGCCACCACGCCTGGCTAATAATCCCAACTTTATAACAACCGTAAACCTGAGAAACCTTCTCTGCTTATTATTGAACATGCCCTACATACCTGGCTGCCTCCTGAAGAAACTTTGTAATTATCTTCCATGTTAACCCTTTGCTAGCCTTTCTCAACTGGGTTCCTTTTTGGAACAACACAGAAAATTATTTCAGCAACTTTGTTTTCAGAATTCTCTCAAAAAAGGTACATATAACGAGTACCCTTCTAGATGTGTGAGAGAGAAGTTAATTGGTTAGATTCCATAACACCTTCGGGCATTGTGGCTTATTCTCTCTCAAAGTCATAATTGAAAAAGGTTAAATGTGACTGTGCCAAAAGTTGTGTGATCCAGACCACACAACTTTCTTGTTCTACATGGCTATCATGTGAAATGAAGTATAAAACTTTACTAGATTTAAGAAAGATAGGTCTAACTTTTTTTCTATCAGACCTGCTGTACTGTCAAATGATGATTTTAAATGATTTATTTGGCTGGATGTGATGGCTCACACCTGTAATCCCAGCACCTTGGGAGTCTGAGGTGGGCGGATCACCTGAGGTCGGGAATTCCAGACCAGCCTGACCAACATGGAGAAACCCCATCTCTACCAAAAATACAAAATTAGCTGTGCCTGATGGCGGGTGCCTGTAATCCCAGCTACTTGGGAGGCTGAGGCAGGAGATTTGCTTCTGAACCTGGGAGGCGGAGGTTGCGGTGAGCCAAGATCATGCCATTGCACTCTAGCCTGGGCAACAAGAGCAAAACTCTGTCTCAAAAAAAGAAAAGGAAAAAAAGAAAGATTTATTCTTCATTTTTTTTAGTATCTCTGTTATTTTCACAGCAATTATACATTATATTTATGAATTATTTTATCTTACTGCTTAAACTCAACCCCAGGCTTAAAGGTTGAGTTTATGCCAGTTTCTGAGGTTCTTTTTTTTCATTGCCTAAATTCTCTAGTGAGAGATACTTTTCTTTTCATTTTTTTCTCTCTCCAGTTTTCCAGGAGTTCCCAAATACAGTTAATAGCCCCAGAGTGATTTAAGCTAATTATTTTTGTATCCTAGAATGTAAGTCACTTAGATTTATAGCTTCAATAAAAATACATTTTAAAAACCGTCATATTTATAAGTCTCCTCTCTTCTGGCTTTGTTTTTCGTCATACCCAGTTGTGCATTATCTGTTGTTTATTTTTGTTTGTTTTTTGTTTTTTTGAGATGGAGTCTTGCTCTGTTGCCCAGGCTGTAGTGCAGCAGTGCAATCTCAGCTTGCTGCAGCTTCCACCCCCTGGGTTCCAGCAATTCTCCTGCCTCAGCCTCCCGAGTAGCTGGGACTGCAGGTGTGCCCCACCACACCCAGCTAACTTCTGTATTTTTAGTAGAGATGGGGTTTTACCATGTTGGCCAGGCTGGTTTCAAACCCCTGACCTCAGGCCATCCCGCTTACCTCCACCTCCCAAAGTGCTGGGATTATAGGTGTGAGCCACCGCACCCGGCCTATTGCTGTTTCAAAGCAAAGAGAGAGAACATTCACTCCCCATCAGTGTTGTTTGTTTAAGCTCTTCTTTCTCATCTAATAAAGTTGCCTATTAACTTTCTCCTTTTATTCTTTAACGCTTAAATTTCTAGTCTATGCCCTGTTAATATGTGTTTTTAAAATTTTTGAACTTATTTCTTCCTCTATGTCTAGAATAATCTAATAATTCAGTCTGGTCTTGAACTCCTGACCTCGTGATCCACCTGCCTTGGTCTCCCAAAGTGCTGGGATTACAGGCGTGAGCCTCCTTGCCCGGCCAGCTTGGCTTTTAAAAATACAGAATTAATTCATTTCATCAAACCCTCTTTTTTTTTTCTTCCTTGTTTTTTTTTTTTGAGATGGAGTTTCACTCTTGTTACCCAGGCTGGAGTGCAATGGCGCAATCTCAGCTCACCGCAACCTCCACCTCCTGGGTTCAAGCAATTCTCCCACCTCAGCCTCCTGAGTAGCTGGGATTACAGGCACGCACTACCATGCCCAGCTAATTTTTTGATTTTTAGTAGAGATGGGGTTTCACCATGTTGACCAGGATGGTCTCGATCTCTTGACCTCGTGATCCACCCGCCTCGGCCTCCCAAAGTGCTGGGATTACAGGCTTGAGCCACTGCGCCCGGCCTTTTCTTTCTTTTTTTTTTAAAGAGAGGGTCAGGCCAGGCACAGTGGCTCACATCTACAATCCAGCGGTTTGGGAGTCTGAGGCTGGATCACTTGAACTCAGGAGGTTGAGACCAACCTGTCTAACGTGGCAAGACCCTGTCTCTACAAAAAAAAAATAGAAAAATTAACTGGGCATGGTGGTGTGCACCTATAGTTCCAGCTACTTGGGAGGCTGAGGTAGGAAGATTACCTGAGCCTGGGAGACCATGCCATCACACTCTAGCCTGGATGACAGAGTAAGACCCTGTCTCAAAAAAAAAAAAAAAAAAAAAAAAAGAGAGACAGTATCTGGCTCTGTCACCCAGGCTGGAGTGCAGTACACAACTATAGCTCATTACAGCCAGTATTTCGTCTTGAATAATAATTATTGATGTATCTCTGTTTCCTCACAGGTTGATGATAGACCTAATGCTCTATTAAGTTCATCTACAACAGAAACAGGTAATGGACACAAAGGTACAATTAGCCACATCCAGAGTATAATTCTTCTTCATTTTTTTTTAATTAAAAAAATTTAAATAGAGACAAGGACTTTCTATGTTGACCAGGCTGGTCTCAAACTCCTGGGCTCAAGGGATCCTTCTGCCTTGGCCTTCCAAAATGTTTCGACTACAGGTGTAAGCTACACCACACAGCCAAGATTATACATTTTTACCAAGATTTTCCTAAATTACTTCTTAGTGAGCTGTGGCTGCTTTTTCTGAGATGGAAATCAGATACAGAATTGGAAACCACTGGGGTTTTTTCCCATTTTTAAATTAAATTGGTTGTTCAGCTAGTGAGCCATTTGATATGAATAAGTAAACAACAGCTAGCAGGGCCCTAGGTTTGCAGGAGACGGTTCAATATGTTACCTTTCATTCTACCTTATGGATACACCACAAATAACATGACAACGTAAAATACACACAAGCAGTCCCCCTGCTTTCAGGATTACTTTTCTGTACCAGACTTTTCACTATTAAATAGAATTATTATTTTACATCATTGCCATCTTTGATTTTTTATTTGCTATTTAACTTTTATAACTTGTATGTCTGCTATTATATTTTCTTTTCATCTCCTCCAATCTCATTTTACTTTTCATGCTGATTTAGTTCATCATTCCCCTGCGTATTCTTTTCCTGCTGCTATCCAGAGAAATAAGTCTCAGCGCCCTGAAAGCTTCCTTTTCCGAGCAGGTGTCAGGGCAGAAACAAACAAAGGTAGGTGGTAGTGATTTTAAAAGCCAGGGACAAGGGGAGGTTTATACAGTGACACTAGCTATTAGATGCATGCTGTTCAAACTTCTACACCAAGCTGTCACCTTGGCAAAAGCTTTATGCATGTGTCTGTGATCTCATTGATATTAAATCAGGAAAATCTTACTTGAATGTGTTTGGCTGAGAGTGTTTCTTAGTGCCACCTAAAAGCAGGTTATAGAGCGTTTTAACAAACAGAATGCTCTTTCGAGGGTTTAGGCAATGTTCTTTGTCTTGGTAATGAGCTCTATTTCAGATTTTTCTATTGATAAAAGCTATTTTCTTAAAACAATGAATCAATAATTTTTAAATTACTTAAAGTCACATGTCTTTTAGGTAATAATGATAAATTTCTGCCTGGTCCCCAAAAGAGAAGTTACCTGGGGGTGGAAACAACCATTTCAAGTCAAAAATGACTACTTTTGGCATGGTGGTATGTGCCTATGGTCCCAGCTAGTTGGGAGGCTGAGGGGGAGGATTGCTTGAGTCTAAGAGTTCAAGTTTACAATGAGTTATAATTAAAAGCACCACTGTTCTTTAGCTTGGCCAACAGAGCAAGACTTGTCTCTTAAAAAAACAAAAATAAGCCTGGGCATGGTGGCTCATGCCTGCAATCCCAGCACTTTGGGAGGCCGAGGCAGGCAGATCTCTTGAGGTCAGGAGTTCAGCCTGACCAATGTGATGAAACCCATCTCTACTAAAAATACAAAAATTGGCTGGGCATGGTGGCTCACTCCTGTAATCCCAGCACTATGGGAGGCCAAGGTGGGCAGATGACATGAAGTCAGGAGTTTGAGACCAGCCTGTCCGACATGGTGAAACCCCATCTCTACTGAAAACAGAAAAATTAGCTGGATATTTTTTTATGGTGCCTGTAACTCCAGCTACTCAGGGGGCTGAGGCAGGAGAATCACTTGAACCTGGGAGGCAAAGGTTGCAGTGAGCCAAGTTTGCACCACTGCATTTCAGCCTGGGCGACAGAGTGAGACTGTGTCTCCAAGAAAACAAAAATTGTCCGGGCATGGTGGCGTACGCCTGTAGTCCCAGCTACTTAGTAGGCTGAGGCAGAGTCACTTGAACCCAGGAGGTGGAAGTTGTAGTGAGATGAGATTGCGCCACTGCACTCCACCCTGGATGACAGTGTGAAACTTTGCCTCAAAAAAAATTTAAAAATAGGCCAGGCGAGATGGCTCATGCCTGTAATCCTGGCACTTTGGGAGGCAGAGGTAGGTGGGATCACTTGAGCTCTGGAGTTGAGACCAGCCTGTGCAACATGGCAAAATCCCAACTCTTAAAAAAATACAAAAAATTAGCCAGGCATAGTGGCATGGGCCTGTAGTCACAGCTACTTGTGGGGACCTGAGGCAGTAGGATAGCTTGAGCCCGGGAGGTTGAGGCTGCAGTGAGTCAAGATTGCATGACTGCACTCCAGGTTGGGTGACAAAGTGAGACATCTTTCAACAAACAAACGTGTTCCATTAACAGAAGTAGGCTTCAGAAGGTGGGTGATAAGAAACTTCTGGGAGTTAAAAGAACTTGTTCTAACCCAATGTAAAGAAACTAAGAACTTTGAAAAAATATTTGACAAAATGTTAATAAAAATAGACAATATAGAGAGGAATATAAATGAATTAATGGGGTTGAAAAACACAACATGAGAACATCGTGAAATATGCACAAGTTTTAATAGCAGAATTGATCAGGCAGAAGAAATGATATCACAGGTTGAAGACCAACTTAATTATATAAAACTAGAAGACAAGAATAGAGAAAAAAGGATAAAAAGGAATGAGCAAAGTCTCCAAGAAATATGGGACTGTGAAAAGACCTAATTTACGTTTGATAGGTGTACCTGAATACGACGAAGAGAATGAATTCAAGCTGGAAAGTACTCTTCAGGATATTATTCAGGAAAACATTCCCAACCTAGCAAAGCAGGACAATATTCAACCCCAGGTAATACAGAGAATACCACAAAGATATTCCTCAAGAAGAGCAACCCCAAGGCACATAATCGTTAGATTCACCAGGGTTGAAACGAAGGAGAAAATACTAAGGGCAGCCAGAGAGAAAGGTCGGGTTACCCACAAAGGGAAGCCTATCAGACTACAGCAGATCTTTCAGCAGAAACCCTACAAGCCAGAAGAGAGTGGGGGCCAATATTTAACATCCTCAAAGAACAGAACTTTCAGCCCAGAATTTCATATCCAGCCAAACTAAGCTTCACAACTCAAGGAAAAATAAAATCTTTTATGAACAAGCAAGTACTCAGAGATTTTATTACCACCAGGCCTTCTTTACAAGAGCTTCTGAAAGAAGCATTACACATAGAAAGGAACAACCAGTATTAGCCTTTCTACCAAAAAGTAAAGAACATCAACATAAAGAAGAATTTACACTAACGAATGGACAAAACAGCCAGTTAACGTCAAATGGCAGTAATTCTAAATTTAAATCGACTAAATCCCCCAATCAAAAGATAGAGCCAAAACCCAACGGTATGCTACATCCAGACCCATTTCACATGCAAGGATACCCAAAGACTCAAAGGGATGGAGAAAGATTTACCAACGAAACGGAGAGCAAAAATAAATAAATAAAAAGCAGGGGTTGCAATTCTCGCCTCTGATAAAATATGTTTTAAAGCAACAAAGACATAGTGGTAAAAGGATCAGTGCAACAAGAAGAGCTAACAATCCTAACACCCAGATACATAAGACCTATAAAGAGACTTAGACTCCCTAGACTCCCACACAATAATAGTGGGAGTCTTATAGATCTACGAGACAGAAAATTAATAAGGATATCCGGGACTTGAACTCAGATCCGGAACAAGTAAACTTAATAGACATTTATAGAGCTCTCCACTTTAAATACACAAAATATACATTCTTGTCAGTACCACATCACACCTACTCATAGGTTTAAATGAAATACTGGTCGGCCATTATTAAGCACAATTATTGGCATAAAAGAAGTTTTCAATACCCATTTTTAGAATGAAGCAACATTCCCATTCTCTCTCCCTCTTTTTCTTCCTCTTTCTTCTCCTTCACTCCTTTTTTTCCTTTCTTTCCTTCTCTCCTTTCTTTTTTTCCTAAAAGAAACAAATGAAAAACACAGCCTATCTTTAATCTTATCAACAGATCCATTCGAAGTAAGACTTGAAAGTCACCTAAAGATGCACTGCTGGTCGGAATGTAAGACAGCAGGGAAGACTGCATTTTCAGTCAGCCTCCGTACCCACGGATTCTGTATTTATGTATTCAGCCAGCCATGGACAGAAAATTCTTCAGAAAAAATACAACAATAATAAATAATACAAATTATAAAATACAGTATAATGACAATTTAGATAGCATTTACATTGTGTTAAGTATACGTAACAGAAGATTTACAGTATAGTATTAAGGAGGATATACATAGGTTGTATGCAAATACTACTGCATTTTCAATAGGGGACGTGTTCATCCACAAAGTTTGGTATGGGAAAGGCTGGTTTCTGGAACCAATTTCCTATGGATACTGAGGGATGACTGTACCCCATGACCAGCAGTTTTACTTTTGAGAAATATGTACACATGTATACCAAAAATGTGTATGAAAATACTGATGGCAGCAGTATTCATAATAGCCTGAAACAGTGAAACAATGTCCATCAACAGAATGGGTAAATGAATCGTGGTGTATTTGTACAGTAGAATATCATATAAGCAATGGACAAAGTCCTGTGTACAACAACGTGACTTAATCTCATAAACATATCATTGACCAAAGGAAGACAGAAACAAATAAATACATGCAACACAGCTTAATTTATACAAAGTTCAAAATGAACAAAACCATCTACAGTGTTAGAAGTCAAGATACTGGTTTTGAGCACTTTGGGTACTTAAAGGCAAGGAGCATGGAAGGCTCCTGGGATTGGTAAGAGTGCATTATAACCCTTACTGTCTTCATTTGCTGAGGCTATTTTATTGGGCACTGTGCTTATGATTTGTGTATTTTTCTCTATTTGTTAATTTTCAATAAAAACATTTTTAAGTAGTTGTAATCAAACAAAAGTAGTTGTGTCAACTGGGTAACAAACATGTAGTTTTTTTCTTTTTCTTTCTTTTTTTTTTGGAGACAGAGTCTTGCTCTGTTACCAGGTGCCAGGCTGGAGTGCAGTGGCACGATCTTGGCTCACTGCAACCCCTGCCTCCCAGGTTTAAGCAGTTCTTCTGTCTTGCCTCCCGAGTAGCTGGGACTACAGGTACGCGCCACCACGCCCAGCTAATTTTGTATTTTTAGTAGAGATGGGGTTTCACCATGTTGGCTAGGATGGTGTTGATTTCTTGACTTCGTGATCTGCCTGCATCGGCCTCCCGAAGTGCTGGGATTACAGGCGTCACCATGTTGGCTAGGATGGTGTTGATTTCTTGACTTCGTGATCTGCCTGCATCGGCCTCCCGAAGTGCTGGGATTACAGGCGTCACCATGTTGGCTAGGATGGTCTTGATTTCTTGACTTCGTGATCTGCCTGCATCGGCCTCCCGAAGTGCTGGGATTACAGGCGTGAGCCACCATGCCTGGCCTATAATTTTTTAATACTGTTCTCTGTTGTGTATATTTGAAAATCTCCCTAATAAAAACCCTTTTAAAAAGTCAATCCAGAAAGTAGAAAGCACTATACTGTATTTGCAAGAAAACTGTGATCAGGGAGAGCTGGATATTTTCCTAGCACCAGCAGTTGCCTTTCTGTCTTACATATTAATATTTTTGTAGGTCATGCTTTACCCCTTCCTCCATCTGCTCTACCTGCCACTGAGTCTATAGATTCCATAACAAGACAGAATTCAAGAGAGAGAGAAGAAGAGCTGGAATTAATAGATCAGTTGCGTAAAGTATGTACATTACCTTTGATTTATACTTTTTCAGTGTTATTGCTATAGACCATAATCCTGCAATCACTTCTTCATTTGACACGTAATCTTAATTTATTTTTTTTAGACAGAATCTCACTCTGTCACCCAGGCTGGAGTTCAGTTGCATGATCCTGGCTCACTGTAGCCTATGCCTCCTGGGTTCAAGCAGTTCTTCTGCCTCAGCCTCCCAAGTAGCTGGGATTACAGGTGCTCATTACTATACCCAGCTAATTTTGTATTTTCAGTAGAGAAGGGGTTTCACCATGTTGGCCAGGCTAGTCTCAAACTCCTGACCTTAGGTGATGCACTGGTCTCAAACTCCCAAAGTGCTGGGATTACAGCGTGAGCCTCCATGCCCAGCTGTAATTTTTAGTGGAATTAACAAGTACCCACTGTGTGCTGTGTTTTGTGACGAATGTAAAACATTTTGCTATTAAGGAAATTATTTTCAGCTGTTTACTTAGAATATGAGGTGGTTTATTCTATAAAGCTCAATTCCTAGCCCTATTCATTTAAATTTTTTTTCTACTTCATGTTATAAAGAGATATTGTAAGAGTAATAATTTATATGTGCGTACACATTTATATAAATATCACACTTATACACACATAGTGATTTGCTCTTTATTTTGGGATTGAAAGAGAATCTAGGTTTTTTTTTTTTTATCAGAAAGTTGTAAATGAATTTTTGTTGTACTTTGTACCATTGTGGCCTGGCTGCCATACATATGTATTAGATTTCCTTAAGTTAGACTTAGGATGGAGGGATAAAATGGATAATGTGGTACTTACTTCCTTTTTATCTTGTTTTTTTAAATTAAGTAGATTTCATTATAACTCCCTTATGTCCTATGTGTCAGTCATTCTTGAGTTAATATATTTACCTGTTTTTTGTTCTTTCAGCATATTGAGTACCGGTTGAAAGTATCCCTGCCTTGTGACCTGGGAGCAGCTCTAACTGATGGCGTTGTTCTCTGCCACTTGGCCAATCATGTGCGACCTCGATCTGTCCCAAGCATTCATGTTCCTTCACCAGCTGTAGTAAGTTTATGATGCTAAAAAGCCTTGGCTATTCATCAGAGATGGGTTAAGCACATTGGGCAGACATTTGTTAAGCATTGTGGTAGATATTAAGGATACAGATATAAAGAGTCCAGTCTCTACCTTCCTGGTCTCACTTCTACTAGATAAGAAATAGACACGTATACAATAACTTAGTGTAGTGTGATAAATGTAAGACAGTCATGTACAATGTGTGCTATAGGGATACAAAAAGGAACCACTTAACTCTGCCTAGAGAGTTCAGGGAAGCCTTCCCAGAGCAGGTAAAATTCGAGCTTACTCTTGAGGTATAAGAAGGAATTTTCCAGCAGTACAGAGAGGGAAGAAGGCATTCTGGGCATAGGATTTCTAGATTCAAAAGCTAAGGAAAGTTATGTTACTTAAGGAGTTGGTAAATCGTTGAGAATGGATCATGCACAGGTTTGTGAATATAAATAGGAAGTGCGGGTAAAGCTAGAGAGGTAAGCTGGGGCCATGGTACAAGGCCTTATGAACCATGTCAGGAACGTTTACCCTAGTATAGACAATGAGGAAACACTGAATTTAAGAGGGAATACCGTGATTATAATTGCAGTTTAGAATGAGGAATCTAGTCTGGGCATGGTGGCTCATGCTTATAACCTTTGGGAGGCTGAGGCAGTCGGATCGCTTGAGCCCAGGAGTTTGAGACCAGCCAGGACACGTGGCAAAACCCTGTCTCTACCAAAAATACAAAAAAATTAGCTGGACATGGTGGTATGCACCTATAGTCCCAGCTACTCAAGAGGCTGAGGTGAGAGTATCACTTGAGTATCACAGGAGTTCGAGGATGCAGTGAGCTGTGATTGCACCAGTGCACTCCAACCTAGGTGACAGAGCAAGACCCTATCTCAAAGCAAAAAAAAAAAAAAAAAAAAGGAATGATGCATCTAGGTGCTAAGTGAGAAATGGGTAAATTAAAGGTGGTACACTGGAAAGATCCCCAAGCCAGAGTCAGTGGTCATGCCTATAGTTCCAGCTACTTGGGAGTCTGAGGCATGAGGATGCTATGATCCCAGGAGTTTGAGACTAGCCTGGGTGATACAGCAAGATCCTGTTTCTTAAAAGACAAAACAAGAGGCCAGGCACAGTGGCTCACATCTTTAATCTCAGCACTTTGGTAGGCCGAGGCTGGTGGATCACCTGAGGTCAGGAGTTCGACCTTGACAGCATGGTGAAACCCTGTCTCTACTAAAAATACAAAATTCGCTGGGTGTGGTGGCATGCACCTGTAGTCCCAGCTACTCAGGAGGCTGAGCCAGGAGAATCGCTTGAACCCAGGAGGTGGAGGCTGCAGTGAGCCAAGATTGCACCAGCCTGGGCAAGACAGAGCAAAACTTGTCTCAAGAAAAAGAAAAAAGAAAAGAAAGATGCCCATTTAAAAGGGTATTGTATTAGTCCAGGCTAGAAAGCTAACAAGCCTGGTATAATAGGGCAGTGAGAGAGAAGATTATTCAGAGGTAAAATTGACATGATCTAGGGATCAACCGTAGGTGGAAGATGAGGGAGAAAATGCATTCAGGATACCTGGCAGGTTTTCTTTGTCCAGGTGTAGACATCAGTATCAGGATAGCAATCTGCAGAAGAACAGGTTTTGGGTTGACACACCCATCCTCTTTTTTCTTCACATTTTTTTTCTTTTTTTTGAGACGGAGTCTTGCTCTGTCACCAAGCTGGAGGGCAGTGGTGCAATCTTGGTTCACTGCAACCTCTGCCTCCCGGGTTCAAGCGATTCTTCTGCTTCAGCCTCCTGAGTAGCTGGGACTACAGGTGCATGCCACCATGCCCAGCTAATTTTGTATTTTTGGTAGAGATGGGGTTTCACCGTGTTGGCCAGGATGGTCTCCATCTCTTGACCTTGTGATCTGCCCGCCTTGGCCTCCCAAAGTGCTGGGATTACAGGTGTGAGCCACCATTGTCCGGCCTTTCTTCACATTTTTAGTATGAAAAAATTTCAACCTTTAGAGTATTTGAAAGACTCATACAGTAAATACTATTAAAGTTTATACCTAGATCTGGCATTTCTTGCATTGTGCTGTACTTAGGTATCTGTATTTGTATGTGCATTTTAATTACACCATCCAGAGCTTACAGATGTCATATTCTTTTCCCCCAAGGTATTTCAGGGAACTGTCCTAAGCCACCTTGCTCTTCCCACTAGCCTACAGGCAGTGACTGACAAGCATGGGGCTTGTCCTCCTACCTCAGGGAGGGAGTGTCATGCAGTTTATACTTGTGAGGTCCCTGTGGGATTAAGCTGAAGCTGAGGAGATAGGCGGGAGGATCACTTGCAGCCAGGAGTTTAAGACCAGCCTGGGAAATATAGTGAGAGCCCATCTCTACAAAACACTTTAAAAATTAGGTGTGCACCTACTACTTAGGAAACTGTTGTGGGAGGATCACTTGGGCCCAGGAGTTCGATGCTGCAGTGAGCCACAGGCATGCCACTGCACAACAACTTGGGCAACAGAGTGAGACCCCGACCCTAAAAAAGAAAGACAGACTGAAAGGAAATGAACCAAGTGTTGTAGTTATATTTAAATAATGAACTATGGGTAAATAATTTTTTTGGCTGTTCCTCCAAGTTTTCTTTAGTGCAGGGGTCCCCATCCCCTAGGCCACAAATGGGTACCAGTCTGTGGCCTGTTAGGAACTGGGCCGCACAGCAGGAGGTGAGCAGTGGGCCCGTGAGCAAAGCTTCATCTGTATTTACAGGTGCTCCCCATCACTCACATCACTACCTGAGCTCTGCCTCCTGTCAGATCAGCAGCAACATTAGATTCTTACAGGAGCATGAACCTGTTGTGAACTGTGCATGCAAGGAGGGATCTAGGTCATGTGCTCCTTATGAGAATCTAATGCCTGATGATCTGTTACTGTCTCCCATCACCCCCAGATGAGACTGTCTAGTTGCAGGTAAAGAAGCTCAGGGCTCCCATCGATTCTGCATTATGGTAGATTTCATTATGTATGATTATTTTATTACATATTTCAATGTAATAATAGAAGCCAGGCATGGGCTCACACCTGTAATCCCAGCACCACTTTGGGAGGCTGAGGTGGGCAGATCATGAGGTCAGGAGTTCAAAACCAGCCTGTCCAATATGGTGAAACCTTGTTTCTACTAAAAATACAGAAGTTAACTGGGTGTGGTGATGTGTGCCTGTAGTCCCAGCTACTCAGGGGGCCAAGGCAGAAGAATCACTTGAACCCAGGAGGTGGAGGTTGTAGTGAGCCATGATTGCGCCACTGAACTCCAAATGAAGTGCACAATAAATGTAATGTGCTTGAATCATCCTGAAACCATTTCCCTAACCCCACCCTTGGTCCATGGAAAAATTGTCTTCCATGAAACCAGTCCCTGGTGCCAAAAAGGTTGAGGGCTGCTGCCTTAGTGTTTTATTGTTTTAAAATGGAAAAAAATTGTTGTTCTTTCAAAATTTTTCTGCTTTGTACTTGCCTTATAAAATCAAAGCCATTGTCAAGTTGGGGGTGACAAACTACTGTCCACAGGCCAGCACTTATTTTTGTAAGAAAGTTTCATTGGAACCCAGCCTCAGTTTTTTGTTTGTATATTGTCTACAGTTGCTTTCAAGCTCCTGGTAGAATTGAGTAGTTGCAAGAGTTCTGTTTGTTTTTGAGATAAGAGTTTCACTCTTGTTGCCCAGGCTGGAGTGCAATGGCACGATCTCATATCACTGCAACTTCTGCCTCCTGGGTTCAAGTGATTCTCGTGCCTCACCCTCCCGAGTAGCTGGGATTACAGGCATGTGCCACCACATCTGGCTAATTTTTGTATTACTAGTAGAGACAGCGTTTCTCCTTGTTGGTCAGGCTGTTCTCAAACTCCTGACCTCAAGTGATATGCCCGCCTTGGCCTCCCAAAGTGCTGGGATTACAAGCGTGAGCCACTGCGCCCAGCATTGCAATAGTTCTTATGGCCCTCAAGACTAACATTTGTTATTTGATCCTTTAAGAAAAAGTTTGCTGACCCTCTGGTCTACAGCATTGAGAGTCATGAAGCGATTGGCAAGAGTATTTTTAAAGTTAGGAAATACAAACAAACAAAAACCAAACAAACAAAGAATTAAAAATAGAAAAAAATTAAAAACAAAAAAAAAGAATAAAAAAAAAATAAAGTTAGGAAATATTTTTAAATGTTGCTAGTAGGCTGGACACAGCAGCTCAGGCCTCTCATCCCAGCACTTTGGGAGGCTGAGTCAGGCAGATTGCTTGAACTCAGGAATTCAAGACCAGCCTGGGCAACGTGGTGAAACCCTGTATCTCCCAGTTACCCAGGTGTGATGGCACACAAGTATAGTCCCAGCTACTCGGGAGGCTAAGGTGGGTGGATTACCTGAGCCCGGGAGGTCAAGGATACAGGGAGCCAAGCTCGCACCACTGCATGCCAGCCTGGGTGACAGAGCAAGACCCTGTTCCAAAAACAAAACTTTCTAGTAACACATTTTTTTCCCTCATTTCAGCCTAAATTAACAATGGCGAAATGCAGGCGAAATGTGGAGAATTTCCTAGAAGCTTGTAGAAAAATTGGTGTACCTCAGGTAATACATTTTTCATTTTATATGTTGCCTAAATACACTTGGGTGTCCTAAAATTTTAGAAATGCAAATCTCTAAAATCTTATAGGACTGAGTTAAGTTGATCATAACTAAAATGATTTTATGTTACAAGAGTCAATATACTTTTGAACAGTTTATTTCCAAGGACCACATGAAGAAATTATAAATGTATAAATTTGAATAATTATAAGTAATCTAAAATAATTGTTCTATTTTCCTAAACTTCCCCACTTGCTATTTGACTTGTATATAATTACATACACAACTAAATATATCCTTCAAAAACTAAGTATATCCCAGATTGAGAATGCTGCAGTTGGCTTTAGTGTTTTAACACTTGGTTTAATACTTTTTAAAATGTTAATTTTGAAATAATTTTAGACGTACAGAAATGTTGAAAAACTAGCATAGAGTTTCTTTATATAGCTCACTCAACTTCTTTAACGTTAACTAATGTCTAATCCAAACATAGGACAGTTATTGAAACGAAGTCACACTAGAACAATATGGTTAACAGAATTGCAGGCTTTATTCGGATTTCATCAGTTTTTCCACTAAACTCCCATTCTTTGGAGTCTGGCATATTGTTGTCCTGCTATTAGGACTCATTGCCTTCAGCTCAGTTATAACTTTATTGCCCTTTAATATTACAAATAAGTTTATATATAGATGTGATTGGGGAAATGAACTTGATATACTCTTATTCAATAACCCTCTTAAAAAGCAATGAAACCAACTAAGCATTGTACTATTAAGGAATATTATATGGTATGTAGTCAGATTTAAAGAAATTAACAGCTTGGTGTCGTGCGATACTTTTTCATTAACCACAACCATTCCAAGTCTCGTAACATATTTTGTCTAGCCTGCAAGGAGAAAAACATGACTCTTTTCTATCACCTTCTTAAAGAGCTATCTGTAACTCAGGATTGGTCCCTGGGCTCACCAGCAACTCCACAGTCTCTCTCTGAGTTAAGCTCCTGTTCCTGTAGCTTTCATGACAGTGACTCTGTTTACCCAGTTCACCATTCCTCTTTCTAACTAACCAGGAGTTAAAGAGGTCACAGCGTCATTTGTCAAAAGAATGACCTTGTCTTTCAGCTCTTTCACATGTTACAAAGTGAAAGAGAGCATGCCCAGCTTCGTAGAGCATTCGTGTTAGCCAGCAGGATTCCCAGGATTGTTTTCTCTATGAAGGTAGATCATCATTCTATTTATTTTTTACTTTTTTGTTTTGATGTTTTTTCATTTTTTTAACCTGAGTTTTAAAATAATGGAAATTTGGCCAGGGGTGGTAATTCAGGCCTGTAATCCCAGCATTTTGGAAGGCCAAGGTAGGCAGATCACGAGGTCTAAAGATCGAGATTAGCCTGGCCAAAATGGTGAAACCCCGTCTCTACTAAAAATACAAAAATTAGCTGGGTGTGGTGGCACACACCTGTAATCCCAACTACTCAAGAGGCTGAGGCAGAAGAATCACTTGAACCTCTGAGGCAGAGGTTGCAGTGAGCCAGGATTGCACCACTGCACTGCACCCCCACCTGGTAACAGAGTGAGACTCCATCTCAAAAAAGAAAAAAGGAAATTTACATAAAGTGGCAGTTAATAAAGACCTTTTTGATTCCTATGGACAAATTCAAAGCAAAATTTTTATTTTTATGTTATTTTATAAAGGCTCATCATATTTCAGAACAAACCTTTCTGCTTTTCTTTCTTTCTTTTTTTTTTTTTTGAGACTGAGTCTCTCTCTGTTACCCAGGCTGGAGTGCAGTGATGCTATCTCAGTTCACTGCAATCTCCACCTCCTGGGGTCAAATGATTCTCCCGCCTCAGCCTCCCAAGTAGCTGGGATTACAGGTGTCTGCCACCACTCGTGGCTATTTTTTTTTTTTTTGCATTTTTAGGTTTCACCATGTTGACTAGGCTGGTCTCGAACTCCTGAACTCAGGTGAGCCACCCACCTTGGTCTCGCAAAGTACTGGGATTACAGGCGTGAGCCGCTGCCTCCGGCCTTAGAACAAACCTTTTTAACTATTTTAAGAGAGCACTTAATATGGTTTCTAATGAAATAACATACATTCTTTTAGACAAGTATGTTATAACAGTCATGTGCACATTAGTGTTCAGTTCTTCCCTTTCACTTCCTGAAGAAGTTCTTGCTTACACAAACATCCAGTTTCTGCTCTAGTTCCCTACCACATTGTCTTTAAACAAAGAGACTATGGCATGGGTTGGTGCAGAGAATGGGAACCACAAAATAGATAGGGGAGTGCTGAAAATGGCCCCACTCAAGTCATGGTGACTTAGCCTATGTCAAAACCTGTTAAAAGTACTGTTTACCAGCAATTGCAGTCATTATACCTGTCCACTGGGCTTTCAGAAGTATCCTCTGTCTCTGAGATTTAAAGTCCCCCTACATTGGAATTCTTGCAGTATGTTCCCACCATCAGTCAACAAAATACAAAACAGTGTGCCTTAAAATACGCATTTAAGTCGGTATTTGCCACGCGGTGGTTGATGATGTTTATTATGGGCCAGCCTGCCCCTGTTGCTCCCAGAGCTGTGCTGTTGGAAGGCAAGTACAGAGAAAAAAAATACAGTTTTAAAAGACAAGGTCTTTTTCCAGAGTGGTTAGACTGAGGTTCTTACACATCCTTCCTCCCTCTCACCACAAAGAGGAAGTGGACATTCTCTGTAGGCCGCCTCTTCCTTCTCCCCTTCTGCCGTCCACCCAAGTCCCTACCACCACAAGCACTACCAGTTTTAGATGGGTTGCTAATATGCTGCTACTACTGCTGAAAACTTAATCATTTGTCTAGGACAAAGTGAAGGGAAGTGAACCAACGCACAAACTTGTAGGTTCGAACTAGCATTCTTAGGCCCTTCTGCCACAGGAGGAGAAACTTCTACCCCTTCTTCCTTTTTCTCCTGTACTTCTGGTCATTCTGGCCTTTACCTACACATGACTTGAAAAGAAAATTGAGAATGTAATCATGATCACTTCTGAAAATGTAAAACAGAAAATGGTATTATAAATATTTTTGTCAAATTCTATACCCAAATAGGATATATAAAGGCAAATAATTTCCCTTCTGTGTATACGTTTTTTATACAAGTTAACCTATGAATGAAATATTAAAGAACAAGGCAATTATTAAAAACCTCTGATAATATTGGCCATATGGGTATTCGTTTTACTTTTATGCTTTTATTAAATATGCTACATTCAAAAAAACTGTAATAATGGGTGATGAAAAACCTATATCTGAGTCCAGTTTCTTTTGTCCGAGAATTGTCATACATTATGTGTTAAAGAATGTCCTCCTGTTGTCAAGTCCAGTAATGTTTGTATTTATTTAGTTAATTTTTGCAATCTCTGAAATGGGGGATGATCTCTGAGTCTGAGGCCGCTAACAGCTCTACATTCATTTTGAACATATTTGTGATCCGGACTTGGTTAAGATTAAAAAACAGAAAGAATGGAAATTTACATAAATTGGTAGTTAGCAAAGACCTTTTTGATTCCTATGAATAAATTCAAAGCAAATTTTTCATTTTTATGTTATATTGTTTTATAAAGTCTCATCATCTTTTAGAATAAACCTTTTCGCTTTCCTTTTTTTATTTTTTTTGAGACAGAATCTCGCTGCATCACCCAGGCTAGAGTGCAGTGGTGCTATCTCAGCTCACTGCAATCTCCACCTCCTGATTTTTAGAGGAACGCCAAATTATTCAGTGCATTTGGCTTCTAGGTGGTAAATTTCCCCCTGATCTTGAGGCTTTCCTCAGCCTTTGAACTTCTTTGATGTACCTGGCATTCCCGAAAATGCCCCGCTCCTCAGCCTGCCCCAGTTTTTGTCCTTGCTTTCTGACCTACTCTTTGTTTGTTTGTTATTAGAGAAGAATGAGTCAGGAAAGAGGTTGCTTCATACAAACCTCACTACTTTCAGGCCTCACACAACTCTAAACCAACACTCACTTCTGTGTATTGTGTTCTGAATGTTCACACTAGTCACCAGATTTATTTTGCGATTTGGTAGTGAGATCAAGCTCAGCACATAGAAGATTCTTTGTAGTTTGGGTTTTCAGCATTTTATTTTTGTTCCTCGTAAAAATGTTACAGGATGTGTATGTGTGAATATGACTGAGATGATCATATTGAATTCTATACTCAAATCTGCATTTCTGATCCACTGACTTTGTTTTTCTGTTTTCCTTTCCTGCTCACACTTTGGACAGGACAATCTTTGTTCCCCTTCTGACATCCTTCAGCTAAACCTCAGCGTTAAAAGAACTGTTGAAACACTACTTTCTCTTGGGGCACACTCAGAAGAATCCAGTTTTGTCTGTCTCTCTATCCAGCTTCTGGGTTTTGTGGCATTTTACTGTACTGTCATGTTAACTCTCTGTATGCTTTATTACCGGCTCTTCCCCTCTAGCTGAAAGATTGCACTCCAGTGACTTTCCACCTCATTCCTGGGCTTGATCAAGGAGGTTTGTTTCTCATTCAGAATTACTTACACACGTGCTTTTTCTCCCCATCGGCCCTCAAAGAGCTAACCAGTAAAGTAGATAAATCCTTTCCTTATATGTGCAGATGAGCAGCCCATCACGTTAGTAAATATTTATAATTAACAAAGAGTAAAAGACCAACATTTTTTCCTCCTGGTCATCCATCCATTCTCCTGGACTACCGCCTTGACTCTCTTACCATAAATGCTGAAGCATGTTTACTAATACAATTCTGAACCTGTACTTCGAATATAATATGTAGAACTTGTTTCCAAGTCACACAACACAACTCCCATCTGGCCATTTTTCCGTGCCTCAGCACAAGTGCTGAAATTGTGGAGTTACTGAACATTCTCAGCAGCTGCTCATGAGGAGAGTCGTCGTGCCTTTTCTGATTCTGGCAGTACCCAGTCACTTAGATTTGTACTTTGAACCGTGTCCTGACATCCTGAATTCTCCCTTTATCGGTTGGCACAAGTCCATCTAAGCATTTGTGGTTTGGACATTTGGAAGGTATCGGCCATTTAATCTTAATAATTTTAGTTTGGTCAGAATGTTCAGTTTAAAGATCATGTACATTCTCTAGACTGCTATTCTGAGCCCAGTGTATACATTTTAAGTGGTGCACAGTGAGCAGACGGGCTGGAGCCGACCTTTCAGGCTGGGTACCTGTCCAGATTTGCTGTGTTTGTTATGTGTAACTGAGATTTACTCCCAGGATTCTGTTTAAAATCAGAGTTTATGTAATTTCTAATATATTCAAACCATCTTAATAATGAAACAGCAGGTGAAGTGCTAGGCAGCAGTCTCTGTTCTGTGCTCAAGGCACTGAATACTGTCTAGCTCTTTCACAATGCTTAGTATTGAGCTGCCAGACATCAATGCTTGAAACTACTTATAATTGCAGTTAGACTCTAGTTTCATAAATGGTGTTTCTGAACATTCAGGAGCCTTCTGAAGTCTGTTAAGATTGGGATAAAGGCTGAACTCAAGTGTGACGAGAGATTGTGAGGAACACAAGATCCTGTTGTAGAATTCAGCCTGAGGGTCTTACTGGTTTGGTTTTCTTCCATATTAAATGGGACAACTCTTTTAACAGGTGAAAAGACTGTTCACTGTTAATGCTGAAACAGTAAACGCTGTGATGGTGAAAGCTTCGATTTTCTGTATTAATAGTGCCTTTCAGAGTTTGGGGACTTGGGATGGTTTTGTTTTTAAGATGTCTCTAAGTCAGAAATCATTCTCAAAGTTTTGTAGAGTTTTGTCCCTTTAAAAAAAAAAACACTTGTTAAAACCACACAGGCTCTCATGTGGGTTAGGAGTTATAATTGAACATTCTCTTGAGAACACACAGCACTCCCTCTAACCTAACTGGAAGGTAAGCGTGCTCTAGAAAGCATAGGCTTCTAAGTGTAAACACCCGGCTGCACAGATCCCAGGGCGCCACTGAGAGGAAGGGACTGGGGAGTCAGCCTTGGAGAAAGCATATCTCTTCTGAGAGCAGAACCTCGGTAGGTTAATTTTAAATACAGTGTATCTAGACTTGCGGTGGCACTCCAAGTATTTCTGCAAAGTTGCTAGTTTTATTTGATCAAAAGATTAAGATTACAGTTACCTCATTATATCAAAATAAGTATTAAATAAAAAGTAAGAAGCACAAGTACCAATAACTGCCTCAGAAATACTTGTTATATTTTTTATTGTAACTGATTTTGTAAAAATTTTCTAGTAATATAGTGTCGTGAAAAGCAAAAAAAAAAACAAAAAAACAAAAACAACAAAAAAGCCTAGTTGTCTTCTTTAACAAACATGTATAATCTTTTTTTAGTGGAATCAGAATTCTATATTCTGTTCTTTCTAAGAGTAATCTCTTTTCTTTCTGAGTAATCTTTTAAACAGAAAGCCAGTGCTAAATGCTGCTCTTAAGATTTGCCTTTTTTTCTCACAAGAAAGGATTAACCAGACAAATTATGCATACAAGCTGGATATATTTAACTTCCTTAAACAAACATTGTAAACACTTTTCACATATTGGTAATCAAGATGTTCCTGCCTAAGCTTACATAGGAGTTCTCTGCCACAAATCAGGCTAGTAAATAAATACTTTACCTTTTCAAATATAATTTCTTTTTAATTCTGTACTTCAGATTTTTAATTCAGACTGAGCCTTCCGTGAATTACTCAAAATAGAGGGAAGTTTCTCAAACACATCCAAATCTCAAGAGCTCCGGATACACTGAGTTTCTTGCTCTGCCTGAGAACCCTGGTTTTTATAGTCATTATTATAATGCAGATAGTACAGAACTCATGCAGGTTGAGTTATGTTTGAAACTATCTTGCATTCCTATGGTAGGGAATTTACAAAGTATTTTCTCCTAAAATATAATCTCTTTGAGTCTTGAGCCATCTGGTAGTGTGGAATTGTTTTTCTATTTTTCACCTGCCTATTTTATAGATCTGCATTGACCTTTTATTTATCAGAGATAAAGGATGTTATTTTCATGCTACAGTATTGCTTTTCCTCTGTTGTATGTATAAATGTATGCTACTTGTCACTTTTCCAATTTTCAAAATGACCTGTATGTATTTTTAGTTGTATTAATAAAGTGACAGTGAGTGTCAGACACCATTGCTATCTAACTTATTTATACTGAAGTCAGTTTCCCAGGTACTACATTTTCCTATCTTAATTGATTATTATGAAGGGAAGAAGCGTTTATTTTTTCCTTTCAGTTCTATGATATTCATCTGATTTTCTTTTTTGTTTGTGTTTATGTTACGTTGTCCCATTTCAGGAGCAATTATGTTTGCCTCTCCACATTTTAGAAGAGAAAGGTTTGAGCCAGGTTGCAGTGACGGTCCAGGCTCTCCTGGAACTTGCCCCACCCAAGCAACAGCAGCACCAGTTATCTGCTGTTTAAGGATTCGCAGGACCTTGGGCACTGGCCTGGTCAAAACAAGGAACAGAACCACGTGGTTGCTGCTGCCAGCTGTCTGCTTAAACAAAGCTCTTAATGTGTTCTCAGAAGGGACTGTTTCCATGATTCCTAACAGGAATATTTTGCTTCATTTCTCCATTTTAGGGGAGGTTATATCCATTTCCACTGAATTTTTTTTTTTTTTTTTTTTTTTTACAAAGACACTGTTGGCTTTGTAAATGAAACTTATCTCATTACTGAAAACCCAACACCTAACCTGACTGTGCTTTCTGAGAGAGCAGGCTTATTTCACATACCGAGTTAGGCACAAGCGTGCTCTGCTGTTGTTTTTACCTGCTCTCCAGACAGCTATTCTGCTGTTTTCTAAACTCCGTTGTTCATTAGAATCTCCTAGAGTATTTGTTACATTCAGTAGATCTGGGGTAAGCCCTAGGAATCTGCATTTTTAATAACCACTGTCCTTTTGTTTTGAGAAGCAGTCCTGCTCTGTCACCCAGGCTGGAGTGCAGTTGCCTGATCTCGGCTCACTGTAACCTCTGCCTCTCAGGTTCAAGCAATTCTCTTCCCTCAGCCTTCCAAGTAGCTGGGACTACAGGCACATGCCACCACACCTGCCTGATTTTTTTGTATTTTTAGTAGAGACGGGGTTTCACCATGTTTGCCAGGCTGGTCTCAAACTCCTGACCTCAAATGATTTATCCGCCTCGGCCTCCCAAAATGCTGGGATTACAGATGTGAGCCACCACGCCCGGCCCATTGCACGTGTTTTTTATGTAGGGGAAACCACTGCTCAAAGCTAGATTTTGTATGTTTGGGGAGAAGGGCAATTCCCCCACTGCATTTTTTAGCCACATTTAAAATGAAACGCTGTATGACAGTGAGTTAGACTATTCTGTCAGAGGCAAAGGAAAAATAATATAGAAGGCCTAGATTTTGCATAGTATTTTCTTTTTTTTTTTAAAGAGTTGGGGGTCTTGCCGTATTGCCCAGGCTAGCCTGAAACTCCTAGGCTCAAGTGATCCTCCTGCCTCAGCCTCCCAAAGTGCTGGGATTACTGGAGTGACCTACTGGGCCTGGTCCAAATTTTGCATAGTGAAACAGTGAAACAGATACGGTTGTATTTAAGGTCAGTGTTCTAGGCCTCCCTTCACGTCCAGTCCATCACAGAGGGTGGTCCTATGTCATCCTGTTACCTAGACATTATAAAGAAGCCCTTTTACACGGGTTCCAGATTCTTAAGCTGAGAGCGCACTGCTTGGTGTCATCTGCATTGATCTCTCAGCCTCCCCACTGCCCTCCTCATGCTGCTCCTCGACACCTGGGCCTGCAGACACATTGCAGCACGTACACTTCTAGCTTGGAAGAGGCAAGTTTTTTATATTTCCTGCAGGGAACTGCCAGTTTTTGTGGCTTAATTAAAGCACTTACGGCATCTTAAAAACAGCTTCCTCCCGTTCCCCATGTGGCTTCACCACTAGTGCCTTCATATACTCAGTTATGGGTGGAGGAAAGAGCTCAGGGGCTCACACACACAATCAGGAGCCTTTCTTCATGTTTCACCTACTTGGGTTTTCCTTCCCCTGCATTTGAACCCCATTTAGTTGGTGATACCTTTTGGTGCTAACTGCCTTTGTAAAACAAGTAAATTAAGTGGAAGATATTAGTTATCTATTTTTTTTTTTCTGTAGTTGTTAACTGTTCTGGATTTTCTTTCCCAATGCATGCATTTGGGCATAATGTCATCCCTCTTTTTATCATGTAAATGACCATTTAAAAGTAGCTTTGCATGAGTATCTGGTTAAAGTAATATTTTCTTCCTTGTTCTTGCAGAGAAACAAGTTCAGCAGAACATTACCTCTTTGACCAGGTTTAAAGTTGTATAACAGGTTGGGCCCGGTGGGTCATGCCTGTAATCCCAGCATTTTGCGAGGCTCAGCAGGAGGATCAGTTGAGCCCAGGAGTTTGAGAGCAGCCTGGGCAACACAGCAAAACCCTGTCTCCCAAAAATTAAAAAAAATCCAGCTGTGGTGGCACATGCCTGTACTCCCAGCTACTCAGGAGGCTGGGGTGGGAGGCTCACTTGAGCCTGGGAGGTCAAGGCTACAGTGAGCCATGATTGCACCATTGCACTCCAGCCTGAGCAACAGAGTGAGACCCCATCTCTAAAAATAAATTGTATAACATTAAACATCTGCGCTCAATACCCTATCTTATAGAACAAAAGTAAAAATGTCTAAACACTTAGAGCCAGACCCCATTATATTTACAGTTCCCAGCAGACCCATCAACCCTTATATAATTTGTTTAGAATATAGCCATATGTATTTTTAAACTGTACTAGTCAACACTAAGCCTCACTACAGTCTCCAAATTACATGAAATGACACTCAGCAAAGGACAGGATTGTTTTTAACATATTATGCAAGCCAGCCTGGCCAACATGGTGAAAACCTGTCTCTATTAAAAATTAAAAAATTAGCTGGGCATGGTAGCAGGCACCTGTAATCCTAACTACTCGGGCAACTGAGGCACGAGAATCACCTCAACTTGGGAGGCGAAAGTTGCAGTGAGCTGAGATCATGCCACTGCACTCCAGCCTGGGCAACAGAGCAAGACTGCATCTTAAAAAAAAAAAAAAAAAAAAAAAACACACCATATTATGCAAGGAATAATTCTAGAAGACATTATATAATACAGTACTTGCAACATTTGCAACTTATTTTCCCTTAGGAGTAAATGGAAATTTCAACTTACTTCAAATTTTGCACATATTATGAAACATTCTTAATGTATTTTTATCAAAGTAAATCAGATTTGTATTCGAATTGTTAGGAAAAACTGCAGTTTTGGCTGGTAATTGAAGGAAAAATATCAAATACATTGATGTTCTCTTTTTTCTTTCAAACCCTCTGCAGAGGTATGAATTTCTTTTGTATCAAGACGCAAAAACAAATCACGATGCTTTTGTTGGGATAATTTTTGTATTCAGTATTTTGTATGTACCTTTTAAAAAAAAAATTGGAAAGCACAATTCAGTTTAACCTTTAGCTTTGCTTGACTCCAGCATAAGATGAAGATGACCTTGTCACAGTTCCGCTGACCTGAAGCAGTGACCTTCCCAGCACTGACAGTGTCAACAGGCTGAGAGTCCACCCAGCAGAGTCCTTGCCACTGACAGGTTTTCTGTCAGCAGTTTCCAGGATTTCAGACTCACAGTCTATGTTTTACACTCCATTGTTCTCTTGTAATGGCCAGGTCTGGAAACAACCATGGGAAGAGGGCCTTTGTATTCCTCTAGAACACAGAGCAGGAAGGTCTTAGTAGTAGACTACCTTCCTTAAGAGCTATTTAAAATACAGCTAATCGAGGAGTTTGCGATATTTCTTTCTACAGCTCGGCAGTGACTAATGATGTGTGACTCTGCTGATGAGTTTGATGAATTTGTAGAAACTACGCGCTTAAATGGTTATAGAAATGAAGGAAAACATAGATATTTAGAAGCATTTCTATATACACAGTGCAGTGAGATGGTTTACAGCAAGTTTCATTTTATTTCTGAAAATGTTGTAAACATGTAATTAGTGAAAGGTTTTGTAACAAAAACATTGTCCTGTATTTGTATGTCTGTAAATATATTGCATAAGTTCTAAGTATAAATATGTCAATATCATGTGTTATTTTAAATTGCCTGTATGCCACTTTATATGTTGATATTAAAATAAAAGCCAACACTTCAGTGGAGTGTAATAACAGCTGATTGGAGAATGTTCATACCTGAAATATGGTTCCCTTGGCAGAGGTGAATCAAGGAAAGGGCGTGTATTTCCAGAAGGAATGTCAGTAGAAACAGGGGCTTCAGGATAGTCTTTTGAGTTAAAATTGATTTTCTTAATGAAGTACAGATATCAAGGTGGTGCTTTAGGCCGGGCGCGGTAGCTCATGCCTATAATCGCAGCACTTTGGGAGGCCGAGGCGGGTGGATCACCCGAGGTCGGGAGTTCCAGACCAGCCTGACCAATAAGGAGAAACCCCGTCTCTACTACTAAAAATACAAAACTAGCTGTGCGTGGTGGCACATGCCTGTAATCCCAGATACTCGGGAGGCTGAGGCAGGAGAGTCACTTGAATCTGGGAGGCAGAGGTTGCAGTGAGCTGACATTGTGCCTTTGCACTCTAGCCTGGGCAACGAGTGAAACTCCATCTCAAAAAAAAAAAAAAGACTGCTTTATTTGGAGTGAGTGAGATAGAAGCTTAATTCATGAAATGTATGTGACACATTAGGGCAGCTTTTCTCTAGGAATGCTATAGGGAAACCTTAGCATCCCAAGATATTCTGTTTTGACTAATCAAGGCAAGAATGACCTGGTGGGCTCATTTTTTTTTCTAGAGGAAAAGGGAGAATGACAGTCAGCTCTCCTATGTGCCAGGCACAGGTTAGATATTTTTACACGCCTTGTCTATTTTCATCTTAACACTCCATCAAGTGGGAATTGTTGAGTAAGCAAAGCAGGTATTGGCCTGAGTGTTTCACTTGTCACAAATATCTCCAGACTACCCTTCCAGAGAACCTATGTCCTCATCTTTACAGTTTGTAAAGTTTTATATCCTAACATCCTATTTCTAGCTTGTATTTATAATTTGTATCCCTACCTATTTCCCAGAAAAGTTGTGGAAGCAGCTTATAATTGGATATGTATTCCATGCCGTTTTCACCCCAATAAAAACAACGTGAAGATAAATGTCAAAGGCAGGCAGGAACCAACATTTACTAAAACTTCGCTGTGTCTGTGTTATGCGGGACAGCTAATAAACATCATCTTCTAATTCCTACTGAATGCTTTTGCTCATCAGAGTTTTTTCACTACAGACAGTTGGGTAAAAGCGGAATCAGACATTACAGGAATTACTGAAGTTTTAATGCATTGCTGTTACTAAGACAATGAACTGCTTGGTTCTGCTGTGAAAGAGCAAGAAGAATGAATCTTCACAGGACTACCAGAAACTTCTTTACAGCAAGGTATGAGAAAGCCCTAAGTCAATGGTACAATCCTAAATCAGAGAGTGAAATCAGCAGGCTTCGCCTGGGAAACAACCTGTAGATGAGTCACCTGTGATGGTACAAGGTGCTTCTTACTCTCTCCACGCCCTTCCCACCTCCAGAGACCAGAGGAAAAGACAGAAGACAACGTGGTCACTTCTTGCCTCTCTTCCTCCCCTTGCCTTTGCCTTTTCCTTTTGAATCCTTGCTGTCAACTTTGTCTTTAGGCATCCTGAAACCACCAATTTCCTTCCGTATCATAGTGCCTCGCCACCAGGCCTGGATCTGGAAGAGGAAAGGGGGTGAGTACAATGTAAGTTGTACTCACTCACAGAGCGCCTGACAAGCTGCGTTCTGTCCACGTGAAGGATTGTTAGTAAAGTACCTTCTGTGTGAAAAACGGTCTCTGTGCAGCACATGGAAGTGGCAAGGCATGTAGTCACTATAGCCATGCTCTCCCGTCGTGCAGGACCTGGAGCTTAAGCCATGAACTCCAGTGCAGTTCTCAAGGAGTAAAAATGAAAGGAATCTGACTTGGCCTGTTTTTTCTTCATACTTGGAAATCTGACTTCCGCCGGGCACAGTGGTTCACACCTGTAATCCCAACACTTTGGGAGGCACTTGGCATTGTCTACATTTTTGGCCGAGTGTTTGCCTTTGCCCTTGGCCCAGGTAGCTGGTAGGTATGGGTAACCTGGCCTTTCTTCAAGGAAAGCAGTACAAGGAAGTCAGATTTCCTTTTTTTTTTTTTTTCTTGAGACAGAGTCTCGCTCTGTCGCCAGGCTGGAGTGCAGTGGTGCAATCTCAGCTCACTGCAGTCTTCACCTCCTGGGTTCAAGTGATTCTCCTGCCTCAGCCTCCCGAGTAGCTGGGATTACAGGCGCACGCCACCTCACCCAGCTAATTTTTCTATTTTTAGTAGAGATGGGGTTTCGCCATGTTGGCCAGGCTGGTCTTGGTCTCCAGACCTCGTGATCCCCCCACCTCAGCCTCCCAGCGTGCCGGGACATTACAGGCGTGGGCCACCGTGCCCAGTTAATACTGCTTTAACTTTTTGCTTACAAGTATTTTGTGTGATCTGTGACCTGCGGTTTCACCATCACCGATATATACAAGTTCATGTATAACTAAAAAAAAAAAATCTACATTTTTCTAACCTGCTGCTTATCCTTCCCACCTAAGCAGCTTGTATCAGAACCAAGCAGATAGGTGGGGCTGATTTATAAGCAGGTTTTTCAGAAGTAGTAACATATTAAAAAGACTCTGTCAAGAGCTGGTTTTGGTTAGACATAGTATTCTCACATTTCATCTCCAGGCCCAGGTTTTGCTTCCACTGCTAACCACTTGTTTTTCCCCAAATGAAAAGCTGGGGGCACATCTTTATAACTGTCTCCCTGCACCATGGACTGTGTTGGCAAATTCTAATAATGACAGAAGTCCATGCTGCTTCTCAGATCTCCAGTTTCTTGGTAAGCCAAGATGCGTCTGATAATGAATGAGAGATGCTTCTGTGCTCCTCAGTGTTAGGCCGGCTGTGGCGAGATACTGATGATGGTCTTTACCTTTATGACGCTCTTTAATTCCAAGAGATCCTGTTCTACCTTCTTCCTGCTCTTCTCCTTTTCTATACGATCTTCAGTGATGATCTGTTCATACTCTCTTATCTGCAAGGGTAGCCATTATAGACATTAGTCATTTATTACTGTGCTCTCTTGGCTAAGCTGCAGCCCAGTCAGCCCTGTGCTTTTAATATAAAATTTCAAAATAAAATATGCCAAATCTAAAGATAAACCAAAGAAAAAAATTTAGTAGATACCTAGATTGTAAATATTCACATACTGACTTTATAATTATTCCCAAAACTTTTCAGTTTTAATAATTCAATTGTTTTGTTTCATAAGAAATGAAATATGAATCAAATATGTCATTAACGACCTCAGAATAATATTGCTTTTTAAAAAAACGTTGGGGGAATGTACATATACAAATAGTAGCTGTTTTTTGTTGTTGTTTTGAGGCAGTCTCTATCACCCAGGCTGGAGTGCAGTGGTACAATCTTGGCTCACTGCAACTTCCATCCTCCTGGATTCAAGTGATTCTTGTGCCTTCCTCTCCTGAGTAGCTGGAATTACAGGTGTGTACCACCATGCCTGGCTAAGTTTTGTATTTTTAGTAGAGATGGTGTTTTGCCATGTGACTTAGGCTGGTGGAAATTTGGCCAGGCACAGTGGCTCACACTTGTCATCCCAGGAGACCAAGGTGGGCGGATCATGAGGTCAGGAGACTGAGACCATCCTGGCCAACGCAGTAAAATCCCATCTCTACTAAAATACAAAAAACTACCCAGGCGTAGAGGTGTACACCTGTAGTCCCAGCTACTTGGGAGGCTGAGGCAGGGGAATTGCTTGAACTGGGAAGCAGAGGTTTCAGTGAGCCAAGATTGTGCCACTGCACTGCAGCCTGGCAACAGAGCAAGACTTTGTCCCAAAACAAAAAATTTAGGAAGTCTGCACTTATTCCATAATGAAACCATAATCACAGGCTTGTTAGAAATCATTGACAAAGTGTCTTCAGAGATCATAGTGTAGAAATAATAGTGTCTACCTCAAGGGATTGTGCGGGTTAGATACGTTATAGATTTAAAACACTAGAAAAGCGCCTTGGAGAGAGAGAGCGCTGTGTCAGTGTTAGCCACTGCTCTGTCCCATCAGCAGCAGCAGCACCTAAAAAGAATCCTGGCGGTTTATAAGCACACCTCCACTTTTGCCCCAAAATAGCAATACCCAGCTACTGTAACTTCGTTCCCACTCACTATGCAGTGAGCGCCCAGAGGACGTCCGTACCGTCTTTGCGAGGTCTTGAAGGTGTGCTAAGTCACTGGCCTTTGCCACTTTGAGAGCATTTAGTTCATTCTGTTTCATTTCTGTGTCCTTATCATATTTCTCCATCCAGAACTCTAGCTTCTCCTCAAGTTTCTATTTGGAAAGAACATGAAAACATGGCATTCACCAGACACAAAACACTATTCTGTATGATTCCACTTATATAAGTTTCAAGAATAAGGAAAACTTTCTATCGATAGAAGTCACAGCAGTAGTTACTTATCTGGATGGAGAGTTGGGCTACTGATTTCGGATGCTGTGAATGTTCTCTGTACCTGTGTCCGGGTGGTGGTTAGATGGATGTGTACACATAAATGTCCATCAAACTATACACTAAGTACTTACACATTTTAAGTTGTATGTTAGTCAATTTTAAAATAGGGGAGGAGGGTCATCTAGATGTCTGGATAGGGGAAGTTGCAATGAAGAGGAAAGAAAAGTATGTAGAAAAGTCTGAAGGTAAGGAAAAGCATCAGCTATCTCTTCTTTCCTAGTCAAGTAGGATACAATGTCTTCAAAATTTTAAAAGAAAATGAATGTGAATCAAAGACTGTACACCTAGCCAACCCAGCATTCCAATGTGAGGGAAGGAAAGACTAAACCCAGTCTTTCTGAAAGAGTTATTCAAGGATGTACTACTGTAGCAAAGTAAAATGAAAGATATATTAAGAAACGGAAAGGAACCAGCAAAACATGCAGGGTATGTGATACTTTTTAATCAGAAATCCTAATTCAGAATTAAAACCACAAAGTAGGCAGGATAATCTGGTTGAAAGAGCACAGGCTCTGACGTTTCAATTCCCAACTCTGGCACTGAAAGAAAGTTTACTTACATTCTGTAAGCCTCTGGTTCCTTCATATATAAAATTCTATACCTAGCCAATAGTACAGTATTACTATTACAGTCATAGTACAAACCTCGGAGGCTTGTTTTGATGCTCAAGATCATTCTTGTACACCCACAGTGCACATATATGTATATAAAATGTCTGTATATATCACTATATATATATATATAAAATGAATGATTTCAACATGAGATGAAGAGGGAGAGAAGAAATAAGTGAAATCTTTGCCTTAATAAAGGCAAGAAGGTATAAATATTGATTAACCCTAGGCAGATAAATTTCAAAAGTGTAAAAAGAGATGTTAACATTTTAAGAGTTGTGTAGTAACATATATACCAAAATAGGCCGGGCACAGTGGTTCACACCTGTAATCCCAGCACTTTGGGAGCCCGAGGCAGGTGGATCACCTGAGGTCAGGAGTTTGAGATCCACCTGACCAACATGGAGAAATACAAAAATACAACATTAGCTGGGCATCTCTACTAAAAATACAAAATTAGCTGGACATGGTGGTGCATCTCTGTAATCCCAGCTACTTGGGAGGCTGAGGCAGGAGAATAGCTTAAACCTGGGAGGCAGAGGTTGCAATGAGCTGAGATCACAGCATTGCACTCCAGCCTGGGCAACAAGAATGAAACTTCATCTAAAAAAAAAGCCGGGCGCGGTGGCTCAAGCCTGTAATCCCACCATTTTTTGGGAGGCCGAGGTGGGTGGATCACGAGGTCAAGAGATCGAGACCATCCTGGTCGACATGGTGAAACCCTGACTCTACTAAAAATACAAAAAATTAGCTGGGCATGGTGGCGCGTGCCTGTAACCCCAGCTACTCAGGAGGCCAAGGCAGGGGAATTGCCTGAACCCAGGAGGTGGAGGTTGCGGTGAGCTGAGATCGCGCCATTGCACTCCAGCCTGGGTAACAAGAGTGAAACTACATCTCAAAAAAAAAAAAAAAATATATATATATATATATATATATGAACAGTACAGAGGTGATTAGCATGACCACTGTGCAAGAGTGACACACAAATTTGTGAAGCATTCCATATTTGTGTACTTTCTAGAAACAAAAAATTTAAAGGTTACCCCCAAAAGAACAGAAGTGTGTAACTTGCAGACTCCTAGACGATGTACCTCGAGTGACACATTGAGAGGTTACTTTAGGTGGTACGTAGCATATAATGTTTTTAAAACATGGCTATAGTTAATCATTCTGATTACACTAAGTAGGGAGGCTTGTGCCTGTAATCCCAGCTGTTTGGAAGGCAGAGGTGGAAGGATTGCTTGGGACCAGGAGTTTGAGGCCACCCTGAGCAACACAGTGAGACCCTATTTCTGCAAAAATGTTTTAATTGGCCAGGTGTGGTGGTATGCATGTGTGGTCCCTAGCTACTCAGGGCTGCACAGGATGATTATTTCAGCCCAGGATTTGAGGGTGCATTAGCTGTGATGAGGCCACTGCACTCCGGCCTGGGCAATGGAATGAGAGCCAGTCTCTTATAAAATCACTCTGATTATGTTACAGTAACACGTCAGTTTGGTGCTGTCACGTCTCTTACATCTTCTCTTCTTTTGTTAACAAGTTTTTGAAAACCCCAAAAAACAAAGAGGGAACAAGCTCCAGGCAAACAAAAGGGCTGGCTATGAGGCAGTAACATCGTTCGGTATTTTTCGTATTTCTATTCACATTATTTTATTCATTTACTTTGAGATAAGGTCTGGCTGTGACACTCAGACTGGAGTGCAATGGCATGATATTAGTTCACTGCAACCTCTGCCTCCAGGGCCGAGGTCATCCTCCCATCTCAGCCTCTTGAGTAGCTGGGACTACAGGTGTGCAACACCATGTCTGGCTACTTTTTGTATTTTTTGTTAGAGACAGGATCTCACTCTGTTGCCCAGGCTGGTCTCAAGCTCTATGTTCAAGCGATCCACCCACATCAGCCTCCCGAATTGCTGGGATTACAGGTGTGAGCCACCATGCCCAGCCTATTTATACTAATTTATATTTATGGAAGGCGATACTGGCTTTCCTTTTATAGTAATGATATAAAAATCTTAAGTTAAAATGAATTGATTTATCTGTTTAGGCGAATAATTAGGTAGAAAATATTGGCCAGGTGCCATCTCTCATGCCATAATCCCAGCCAGCACTTTGGGAGGCTGAGGCAGGAGGATTACTTGAGTCTGGGAGTTTGAGATCAGCCATGGCAACATGGTGAAAAAAAGAAAAATTAGCCAGGCACGGTAGCATAATATACACCTACTATGTGCCCACAAAAATTAAAAGTTAAAAAAAAGTTTAGGAAAAAAGTTTTAAGACTATAAATCAATTTACTAATGATCTATTAAAAGAATAACACATTATAATTGGGTAAAGTTTATCCCAAGAACTTGAAAATGACTCAACATCAGCAAATCTATTAATGTGTTTCTTTATTAACACATTAAAGAAAACAATATCATCTCAATGAATGAAAAAAAATTCATCTCATAAAATTGAGTACTTTTCCTGATTAGAAAAAAAACTTTTAGCAAGACCAGACTAAAAAGGTACTTCCTGAAGTTGATAGTTTATATACCAGAAATCTACAGAGTAAACCTCACACTTGATGATTAAAAAAAGTAAAAATAAAAACTCATTTGTGCCAGTTACCGGTTTATTGCCTGTCCGCTCCAAATCCATCTTTCTTTGCTTTGTGAAAATGGATGCTTGCTATTAACATTTTTCTTGCCAGCTGACAGAATGATAAACTGTGTCAGTAGAGGGCGCTGGAGGGACACAACAGGAAGGCTTCTCTTTGTTTCCCGGGGTTGCTAGCAGTGTGTGGGTGGGACACCCAGTGGCACTAGTTCACCTGCACGTTTTACTGATGCCACAACAAGAGGGTTCTTGCTTGCCATTCAAAGTTTCAGGGGTCTGTTCTTTTCCTCTGAATGCTCTAACTTGCATATGAGAAACGAGGCATGACTATGATGAATTCATGTGTAATCCTGACCAAAACACCAGAACAATGGTGGTGTAACCAATAATAGGAAAATGATGCCCAATTGGGGTGCAGTGATCTAACTTATTCTAATCAGGATGAGTTAGACCCTAACTCCTGACCTCGTAATTCGCCTGCCTCAGCCTCCCAGAGTGTTGGGATTACAGGTGTGAGCCACCACGCCTGGCCTTGACTTAATATATTTTAAGTCATAAATTAAGTCATAATTTAAAAATTATCAGTATACAGCAATATAGGAATCAAAAAATTTTTTTTTCTTTTGAGATGGAGTTTTGCTCTTGTTGCCCAGGCTGGAGTGCAATGGCACAATCTTGGCTCACCACAACCTCCACCTCCCGGGTTCAAGGGATTCTCCTGCCTCAGCCTCCTGAGTAGCTGG
The DNA here is from genome assembly GCF_049354715.1 of Callithrix jacchus. Lineage (NCBI taxonomy): Eukaryota > Metazoa > Chordata > Mammalia > Primates > Cebidae > Callithrix > Callithrix jacchus. The sequence goes on from NC_133518.1 coordinate 81,444,243, forward strand.
GATTACATGAATGGGCCACCACACCTGGCTAATTTTGTATTTTTAGTAGAGATAGGGTTTCTCCATGTTGGTCAGGCTGGTCTTGAACTCCCCACTTCAGGTGATCAGCCCACCTCAGACTCCCAAAGTGCTGGGATTATAGGCATGAGCCACCGTACGTGGCCAAAAAGTTTTCTCATATAAGCTCAATGATAAAAGCAGGAGACAAAGTTTTGCCTGTACTCTGTCAGATTACAGCTATATATCTATTCAGATGCATGACCCTGAAAGAAAACATGGGCTACAGTTTATTGGACTGAAAGAATGATGGTTGATTTTTCTTTAGAAAAAATTATTTTTCTTTCCTCGGTATAAGTGGTGTAGAAAAAAAAAGCAGAGCAAAGCATAGAAAAGTTTTGGTGACCCACCTGCTGCTCCTTTCTAAGGAACATTTCAATCTCCATATGAACCCGGGTCTCTTCTTCGGTTTTCATCCTTAGCTTCTGTAAGAACAATAATCAGATACTAGCAAGCCTTCCCCGCAGGGCTGGGAATCAGTTGTTCTCAAGATTAGGGCTGCAGCTTGGTCAGCAGCTCAGGTTTCCTTTACCACCTGGGATCACAGGAATTCTGTGGTATTGCTCTCGCGTGGGAATTCAGTTCAGTTCAGTGCAATTCCTGTGGACAGACACTGCAGACCCACGTGGCGAGGCACTGTCTAGATGTGTGTTAGTGTCCCCTAACGGAACACAAACCTGTTACCTGAAAACAGGTGACCATTTAAGGAGAGAAACAGTACTTCAAGGGCACAAAATTTTAGGGCCTATAAGGAAGTTTCAGAGTGCAAAAAACTGTCGTCAAGGCCTTCAGCCATGTAAATTTAAGAGGAAGGACTCCTCCTGCACAGAAGTTACCTTGTCTAAGGATGTTTGTTCCTTCTTCCTTCTTCCCATCTGCCTGTTGTTCTTTTCTTTTCTTTCTTTCTTTCTTTTTTTTTTTTTTGAGAAGGAAGTCTTCCTATGTTGCCCAGGCTGACTTCGAAATCCTGGGCTCAAGGATCGTCCTGTCTCGATGCCTCACCTCCAGTTAGCTGGGACTAGTGCCTGGCTTTGTGTGCATGTGTGTGTGCGTGCGTGGTCATTTAGCATTCCCCGCAAGATCTACCATTTCTTCCTCCTGATATTTTGATGTTTTTCACCGTGACTTCTTATCTCTATAAATTTAGGTTTGAATGAACTTCAGCTCTCTAGATGTTGAGAATGAAAGGTACTAGTTAGATGGAATAAACAGCAGCAAAATCCTGCCATAACTAAGTATCTTGTTTTGCCCTCTCCCTATAATTAGTAAGAGAAATGGTGAGTGGTTTGATAAGGGGAGAAAGTACAGCCAATTTTCAGAGTCATTATGAAAGAAGCAGGAGATGGAGGCTACGGCCCGTTGGAATCTCTGCGTGCAAATATGCACATCCTCATTAAGGCTTTTATTTTCAACCTCAAGTGCAAGGGGCTGTTGGATAGATGGAGGGAAATCTTCCTCTCCCTCCTTGTTAGCTGACACAGTATCAACAGTGAGAGCTCAAATGCCATCTCTGGGTTCTTTCCTAATGTCCCAAGGATTACCTCAATCTCTTCCAGCAAGAGTTCCTCTGTTCTGTTACACTTTTTCTGGGTCTGGGCAATCTGCAGCTCAGTATTGATTTTCATGTAGCGATTCTCCAAATTGGTTTTTGCTTTCATCTCTTGCAGTTGGTCCTTGAGGTTAGCAATGTATTCATTCTGACTCTGTAGTGGAAAGACCAGGTTTCTAAACTGAAAATACATTCTACCTCCATTGGGTTCAGTCAGTGGCTTCAGGTTCCTCTTTGTATGTATAAATCAACAAGGAACTAGAACTATTTTTCACACAATGGGAATTTTAGCCAACAATCATGAAGAGTACAGATGAAAGAGAACACAGCAGTTCTGAGAATCAGGGCTGTGAGATTAGTTCCCAGGCACATTATCGGTGTACTCCGTATTCCCCGCACAGATTTCTTATTGTGGGAGAGAGATCACTGGTCAAAATGATCAAAAGAACTGACTTCCCACCCAAGCCTCCAGCTATGTGAACTTGGCCAAGCCAAACTCTCCAACTTTTTTACCTTCTATAAATAAAAAAAAATCTACTTTGCCTGAAATATCTCAGAGAGTGATTATTACGTTTCATTCATAATATGTGTGAAAACTCTTTTTGCAGGTCACCAAGTGCTTGCAATTGTGAGGACTCAATATTCATTAAGAAAAATATTGGGCCAGGCGCGGTGGCTCAAGCCTGTGATCCCAGCACTTTGGGAGGTCGAGGCAGGCGGATCACGAGGCCAAGAGATCGAGACCATCCTGGTCAACATGGTGAAACCCCGTCTCTACTAAAAATACAAAAAATTAGCTGGGCATGGTGTTGTGTGCCTGTAATCCCAGCTACTCAGGAGGCTGAGGCGGGAGAATTGCCTGAACCCAGGAGGAGGAGGTTGCAGTGAGCCGAGATCGTGCCGTTGCACTCTAGCCTGGGTAACAAGAGCGTAACTCCGTCTCAAAAAAAAAAATTTTTTTTTAAATTAAAAAAGAAAAATATTTATTCAGCACCAGGCATTGAGCTAGGCACTAAGAAAATAGTGAAGCTCTAAACAGACATATTCCCTGCTCCTGTAGAGCTTACGATCCAATAGAAGAGATATGGTTAAAAAGAAACAAATATGTGTGAACTTTTAAAAATTGTGCAAAATGATAGAAAAGAAAAGCTTGACAGACTGTGGGAGAAAATAGCAAAGGAGAAGTACATTAGATTGGAAGGTCTGGGAGGGACTCTCTTAGGAAAGCAATGGTTTATTCGATACCTGAAGGATAAGTAAACCCACCACATGAAAAATAGGGTTGGCTGGGTGCAGTGGCTCACACCTGTAATCCCGGTACTTTGGGAGGCGGAGGCGAGTAGATCACGAGGTCAAGAGATCGAGACCATCCTGGTCAACATGGTGAAACCCCGTCTCTACCAAAAATACAAACATTAGCTGGGCGTGGTGGGGCGTGGGAGGCTGAGGCAGGAGAATTACTTGAACCCGGAGGCGGAGGTTGAGGTGAGCTGAGATCACGACATTGCACTCCAGCCTGGGCAACAAGAGCAAAACTCCATCTCAAGAAAGAAAGAAAAAGAGGAGAGAGAGAAGGAAGGAAGGAAGGAAGGGAGTGAGGGAGAGAGGGGAAAGAAAAAAGAGAAAGAAGAAAGAAAAATAGGGTTAAGGGAATTGTTAAGAAAACATATATCCCCAAATCCTGAAGCAGTCAAGACCTGGATACATTCCAGGAACTGAAAGAAAACTCTGGAGGCTCTAGACTAGTGAGGACTGAAGGGAGGACAAGGAGGTTGGAGATAAGTGTACCACGCAGGACCTCAGAGGCCTGACTGAGAAATTCAGATTTTATTCCGACTGTCATGGGAACCCTTGGAAAGCTTTTAGTCAGGGGTAACATTTGTTTGAAAGAACTGTTTGAGAAGAAACAATGTGAGTAACTCCACAGAGAGGTGATCAGTAGTCACCTGACAGCGTAACAAGCAAACACAACCAGCAACAGAAGTGCATGGTTTCAGATTTGCCCTCCTTTAAACGCCAACTGCCGTTTCTTTTCTTTTTCTTTTTCTTTGCGCTCTTGTTGCCCAGGCTGGAGTGCAACGGCACGATCTCGGCTCATCAGAACCTCCGCCTCCTGGCTTCAAGCAATTCTCCTGCCTTGGCCTCCCAAGTAGCTGGGGTTACAGGCACCCGTCATCTCGCCCAGCTAATTTTGTATTTTTAGTAGAGATGGGGTTTCCTCCATGTTGGTCAGGCTGGTCTTGAACTCCCAACCTCAGGTGATCCACCCACCTTCGGCCTCCCTAAGTGCTGGGATTACAGGCGTGAGCCACCACCTTTCCAACCACCTTTCATCTTAGTGTGTAAGTTGGGTAGAATTAGTTTTTTATTTAAAAAAAATTCTTTTTTAGAGACAGGATCTCCCTCTATCACCCAGGCTGGAGTCCAGAGGCTTGATCACAGCTCACTAACCTTCAGTTAGTTTCTGGGCTCAAGTGACCTCCCAAGTAGCTAGTACTACAGGTGTATGCCATCATGCCCGGCTCACTTTTTAACATTTTTAGAGATGGGGGTCTCTCTATGTTGCCCAGGTTGGTCTCAAACTCTTGGCTTCAAGGGATCCTCCCGCCTTGGCCTCCTGAAGTGCCGAGATTACAGGCATGAGCCACTGCACCCAGCTTTTTTGTTGGTTTTTTTGGAGACAGGGTCTTGTTCTGTCACTCAAGCTGAAGTGCAGTAGCATGATCATGGCTCACTGCAACTGTGACCTCTCAGGCTCAAGAAATCCTCCTGCCTCAGCCTATAGAGGCTTATTATTATTATCATTATTATTGTAGAAACAGAGTTTCACGATGTTGCCCAGGCTGGCCTCAAAACCCCGGGCTCAAATGATCCTGCCATCTCAGCCTCCCAAAGTGCTAGGATTACAGGCAGGAGCCACTGCTGCACCCAGCCTCATTTTTTTTCTTGAGGTAGGGTCTTACTCTGTCCCCCAGGTTGTAGTACAGTGTCACCATCGTAGCTCACTGTGATCTTGAACTCCTAGGCTCAAGCAGTCTCCTGTCTTCAGCCTCCCAAGTAGCTAGGGAATTAATTCTAAGTAACTGCAGGAAAAACAAAGCGGTAATTGGAAAAATCCTCTATTAAGGAAAGCAGACGTAGGCAGCAGTGCCCAGTCTTTTGGCTTCACTGGCCACATTGGAAGAAGAAGGATTGCATTGGGCCACACATAAAATACACCAACAATAGCTGACAGGCTAAAAAAAATCACACATACAACATCTCTCCTAATGTTTTAACAGAGTTTATGAATTTGTGTTGGGTCCCAATCAAAGCCATCCTGGGCCACATGCGGCCTGCGGGTTGCAGGTTGGGTAAGCTTGACTTAAAGTGTCATTAGGTCCCAGCCCGGCGGCATGGCTCACCTATAATCCCAAAACTCTGTGAAATCAAGGCAGAAGGATCACTTGAACCCAGAAGTTCAAGACCGGCCAGGGCAACATGGTGAAACCTGTCCTTGCAAAAAAATTTAAAAACTATCTAGGCCTGGTGGCATGTACCTGTAGTCCCAGCTACTAGGGAGACTGAAGTGGTAGAATCCCTTAAGCCCCAACGTCGAGGCTGCAGTGAGCTGTGTTCACGCCATTGCACTTTAGCCTGGGCAATAGAGTGAGACCCAGTCTCAAAAAAAAGAAAGAAAAAGAATCATAAGATGAATCAGAATGGAATTCTTCAAGTTATTTTATCTACTAACTTCTTGATATACCTCTACAGAATCATTCTAATTGTATGAGAGTTATTCTAGCTAGATCAGAATCATTCCAAAGAGACTCAGTATTTCTGGCACAGAATATGCTATAAGCCCTTTGATAATATGTCTTAGTATTTCATATTCTCTTACAAGTTGCAGGATTGCAGGCAAATTACTTAACCTCACTAAGCCTATTTTGTCATCCCAGTGCCTGGCACAATCTGTAGGCTCAATAAATGTTGATTAAAGGAATTTTAAGAGCTATCTGCTTTTGGCTCACTTTTCCTTCCATTCTTTCTATACACACTTTCCTTCTCCCCTGTCTTCCCCATTTCTTCCCGTCCCCCTGCCCCGCTTTTTTTTGAGATGGAATCTTGCTGTATTGCCCAGGCTGGAGTGCAGTGGTGTGATCTCAGCTCACTGCAACCTCCACCTCCCAGGTTCAAACGATTCTCTTGCCTCAGCCTCCTGAGTATCTGGGATTATAAGCATGTGCCACCACACTTGGCTAATTTTTCTGTTTTTTTTTTTTTTTTTTTTAGTAGAGACAGAGCTTCACCATGTTGGCCAGGCTGGTCTGGAACTACTGACCTCAGGTGATCTGCCCGCCTCAGCCTTCCAAAGTGCTGGGATTACAGGTGTGAGCCACTGTGCTTGACCCATTTCTCCTCTTTCTTCCTCTTCCCTCCCTTCTATTCCCAAATTGTATGGCAGTCAGTGTTAAGGTGTGAATCTTTTTTTTTTTTTTTTTTTTTTTTTGAGATAGGGTCTCGCTCTGTTGCCCAGGCTGGAGTGCAGTGGCGTGAGCACAGCTCACTGCAACCTCTACCTCTGGGGCTCAAGTGATCCTCTCACCTCAGCCTCCCAAATAGCTGGGCCCACAGGGGCATGCTACCACGCCACCACTCCCAGCTAATTGTATTTTTTTTTTTTGGTAGAGATAGGGTTTTGCCATGTTTCCCAGACTGGTCTCAAACTCCTGGCCTCAAACAATCCACTCGCCTCCACCTCCGAAAGTGCTGGAATGACAGCCATGAGCCACCGTGCCTGGCCTAGGTTTGAATCTTTAAATGACTGGAGTTAAAGTGAAAATGTGACGGTTTTACTTCTTCACCTGGATCCTTTTACCTATATTATCCCTTAGATTTCCTTCAAGGTCCAGCTTGTATATCACTTACGTAAATAAAGCCTTTTGCAGAAAACCTTAGCCTGTAGGTTTTCTGTAGTTTTGTTTCTCACAGAATCTAAATAGTGTTAGACAGGTATTTGTTAAATAGTGTCCATACATACAAATATATACTTTTGAAAACTCAAGAGTGTTTTCTGGTAATTTTTCTTCCTCAAATTCAATATTAAGACTTCAGAGTAAAAATATGAAGATCAGAAATGCAAAGTGAAAAGTCTTTAGCTTCTGCCTCTGGTAAACAGAAGGTATTGCATCATGAAAGTGTTTATAGGGACACACAACATCGACAATGCCAAGTCAAAGACATCTGGTTTTAATGCCATTGCCATGGGCCTCTGAGTACTCTGGGTTCCTCCTGGATTGGTATTTTGCACAAATATATATATATGTTTTTGAGACAGAGTCTCGCACTGTCACCCAGGCTGTAGTGCAGTGGTGCAATCTCGGCTCACTGCAATCTCCACCTCCTGGGTTCAAGCATTCTCCTGACTCAGCCTCCCGAGTAGCTGGGACTACAGGTGTGCGCCACCACAAGTTAATTATTTTTTGTATTTTAGTAGAGACGGGATTTCATCATGTTGGCCAGGATGGTCTAGATTTCTTGACCTTGTGATCCGCCTGCCTTGGCCTCCCAAAGTGCTGGGATTGCAGCTGTGAGTCACTGTGCCCGGCCTTGCACAAACGTTTTTATGACCCTCCATGCTGACGGTGTGGAAACACAGGAGGAGGATAAGAAACGCTGACAGGCCACTGATGGTAAAATCATGACTGGGGTATACTGACGAGCTGAAGTGCCATTCCATTTCCTCTTCTTCCCAGTGTGAAAGAAGAGCCAGCCTAGAAGCAGCCGGTCCAGGCCAAGGGTTTTGGGTTGCATGAATGCCTTTTCAGATTTTACTAAGAAAACATTTGCCTTCACTACAACATGCAATCCTAGTTGTCCACGGTGTCTGGAACTTTCCTCATGGTCAGGTCCATGGACTGATGCATCGCATTTTTGGGTTTTCATGGCTGACCCACGTTACTTCCAAATCCCAAAATTGCCCTCAGATCTGGACTTCTGGACATGTTATTTGAATTAAGAGAAGCACGATTTACTAATAAAAAGAGGCAGTCTACCAGTTCGAGTTAATAAGGCTCTGATGGCTGCCATAATAATGTGAGCCAAGGGCTTTTTTTTTTTACTTTGAGACCGAGTCTCACTCTATCGCCCAGGCTGGAGTGCAGTTCCGGCTCACTGCCACCTCCGCCTCCTGGGTTCAAATGATTGTCCTGCCTTAACCTCCTGAGTAACTGGGGTTACAGGCATGTGCCACCACGCCCGGCTAGACGGTGTTTCACCATGTTAGCCAGGATAATCTCGATCTCCTGACCTTGCGATCCATCCGCCTCGGCCTCCCAAAGTGCTGAGATGACAGGCATTAGCCACCGCGCCCGGCCGAGCCACGGGCTTTTAATGGTGGTGTCTGCTTTCATAACTGTAAGCAAAGTACAGAACAGGGCACTGGTTCCTGGAAGTTTGGAAGCTACTGTCTGCGAAGTTGGCACTTGTCTTATACCTAAGGTTGCCCCTCTGGTTGGAAAGCAAAAGGAAAATGGGGATGTGATGTAGTCTATTAAAGAGATAGAAGCCACAGGAAAAAAAAAATTCTCTATTAAGTTAACATTTATGGCCAGACATGGTGGCTCATGCCTGTAATCCCAGCACTTTGGGAGGCTGAGGTGGGCAGATCATTTGAGGTCAGGAGTTTGCGACTAGCCTGGCCAACATAGCAAAAACCCATCTCCACTAAAAAAATACAAAAATTAGCCAGGTGTGGTGGTACACCCCTGGAATCCCAGCTACTTGGGAGGCTGAGGTAGGAGAATCACTTGAACCCTAGAGGCGGAGGTTGTGGTGAGCCGAGATCACACCACTACCCTCCAGCCTGGGGGAGAGAATGATTCTATGTCTTAAAAAAAAATAACATTTCTATTTGTCTGCGTGACCCTGACTTAGAATACTGGCTGATACTATATGAGTCCATAGACTCAGAATAAACTCTGAGCTGCAATAATCCTAGTTACTTGGGAGGCTGAGGTAGGACTGCTTGAGGCCAGGAGTTCAAGACCAGCTTGGGCAACAAAGAGAGATCCACATCTCAATTAAAAAAAAAAAAAATGTCGAGGCACAGTGGCTCACACCTGTAATCCCAGCACTTTGGGAGGCCAAGGGAGGTGGAATACTGCCTCGTACCAGGAGTTCCAGACCAGCCTGGGCAACATGGCAAAACCCTGTCTCTACTAAAAATACAAAATTAGCTGGGCCTGGTGACATGCGTTTTACTGTTATTTTGTTGCTGCCGTTAGATTCAATGCTAGGTACTTGATGGTGTTGACACTATTGTAAGTAATATATGTAAATTTTCAATTTTCTACTCTAAGTCTGTTATGGATATAAAAAAGACAATTTTTTTTTTCTTTTTGAGATGGAGTCTTGCTCTGTCACCATGCTGGAGTACAGTGGCGCAATCTCAGCTCACTGCAACCTCTGCCTCCTGGGTTCAAGTGATTCTCCTGCGTCAGCCTCCCAAGGAGTTGGGACGGCAGGTGCGCACCACCACACCCAGCTAATTTTTGTGTTTTTAGTAGAGACAGGGTTTCAGCATGTTGGCCAGGATGGTCTCGATCTCTTGACCTCATGATTTGACTGACTTGGGCTCCCAAAGTGCTGGGATTACAGGTGTGAGCCGCCACACCCCACCAAAAGATAATCTGTATATACAGATCTTGGTTCTTTTTTCCCAGTAGTTTCGTGAAAGTTCTGATCCACTGTTACCTTGTTTTGTATGCTGATGTTCAGAAGTCTGAAACTTTCTTCCTTTGTGACTTTTTGCCTAGTGTCTAAGGCAATTGCTCCAAACATCCCAGCTACCACAAAACGCTGCATTCTTGTTGGCGTCATTTTCTGACCCACATGTCCCTAATGTCCAGGCGCTTCCTATCTTCTTGTTTCCAACCTTGACTACTGGTTTTCAGTAACTCTAGGGATTTAACTTGATTTCATTTTGATCGTTGTTTTTCTGTTCCAAGGCTTGCCTTGGATCTGCTGGTCTTGATGCCTCCCTCTATTCCTTCCCTCCTTCCTTTCTTCCTTCTCTCCTTCCCTCCTTTCTTTTTCCTCCCTCCCTCCCTCCCTCCCTCCCTCCTTCCCTCTCTCTTTTTCTCTTTCTTTCGAGATCCGGTACAAAGCATAATCTTGGTTTCTTAACCTATTCTTTTGCTGATGATCATAATATCTGAATGATACTCAGCTTCCTAAGTAGCTGGGACTACAGGCGCGCGCCACCATGCACTGCTAATTTTTGTATTTTTAGTAGAGACAGGGTTTCACCATGTTGGTCAGGCTGGTCTCCATCTCCTGACCTCGTGATCCACCCACCTCGGCCTCCCAAAGTGCTGGGATTATAGGCATGAGCCACTCGCCTGGCCATCCTCTGTAACTTTCTTTTTTTTTTGAGACAGATTTTCACTTTTGTTGTCCAGGCTGGTGTGCAATGACTTGATCTTGGCTCACCACAACCTCCACCTCCCAGGTTCAAGCGATTCTCCTGCCTCAGCCTCTCGAGTAGCTGGTGTTACAGGCGTGCACCACCACACCTGGCTAATTTTGTATTTTTAGTAGAGACAAAGTTTCTTCATGTTGGTCAGACTGGTCTCAAACTCCCGACTTCAGGTGATCCGCCTGCCTCGACCTTCCAAAGTGTTGGGATTACAGATGTGAGCCACTGTGCCCAGCCATCCTCTGTAACTTTCTAGACTGCTCATAAGAAAAGCTGTCCGTTATCCTGATACAGCTTGTTTCTAACTGCTTAGATTGTAGCCCCAACTTTGTTTTGCAAGTCAGTTCCTTAAAACTTGGGATGTATTTTCTTGTAAAGTACTCTAGATATGAGGTTGGGTCCTAGTGACCACAAAAGCTCACAAATCCACTTTGTCCTTGAAATATAATACGAATGCCATGATTAAGCCTAACCGCCACGTATAAGAAGATGTATAATGTGCTTAATGTCTTCTCTAGGAATATAATTTTGCATCTGGGATTTAAGAATATAAGAGGCTGCCTGAGACTAGGTCCCCTGTGGGAGAGGGGTGGACGGTGTATGTGGGGTAGGATATGAGGATGAGGACTAACAGCTTCAGGGAGTTGGGGTCTCACAGGGCTCTGCACTCAAGAGAAACCTGTACAACCCAGGCCAGATCACTAGTTGCTCTCTTTATATTTTCTTTTTCTTTTTTTGAGACAGAATCTTACTCTGTCGCCCAGACTAGAGGGCAATGGCGATATCTCAGCTCACTGCAACCTCCCAGGGTTCAAGCGATTCTCCTGCCTCAGCTTCCCAGGTAGCTGGGATTACAGGCATGCATGACCACACCTGGCTAATTTTTTTTTTTTTTTGAGACGGAGTTTTGCTCGTTACCCAGGCTGGAGTGCAATGGCGCGATCTCGGTTCACCGGAACCTCCACCTCCTGGGTTCAGGCAATTCTCCTGCCTCAGCCTCCTGAGTAGCTGGGATTACAGGCACGCGCCATCATGCCCAGCTAATTTTTCTATTTTTAGTAGAGACGGGGTTTCGCCATGTTGACCAGGATGGTCTCGATCTCTTGACCTCATGATCCACCCACCTCGGCCTCCCAAAGTGCTGGGATTACAGGCACGCACGACCACACCCGGCTAATTTTTATATTTTTAGTAGAGATGGAGTTTCACCATGTTGGCCAGGCTGGTCTCAAACTCCTGACCTCAGGTGATCCACCCACCTTGGCCTCCTAAAGTGCTGGGACTCCAGGTGTGAGCCACTGTGCCTGGCTATATTTCAACAGTAAAGGAATGCCAGAAGAAACAATGATCTTTTATGCGTAACTCTTCTCTGCTTGAGAAAGATAGCATCCATTTATTTAATAGCTATGTTAGCTCAGTCACTTTTGGTGTTACGCAGGTAATTCTTACCTGTACTTCAAATTGCTGTTCTTTTTTGACGTTAATTAGCTGTTTTTGAAGGGATATTATCTGTTTTCTTCCTTTTTCCTCCCTAGAAGAAATGAGAATGATTTGTGTTCAGAGCAGAGCTTCTCAAACCTTGGAGTGCACGAGGGTCACCCTGCACACAAAACACCAAACTCCTCACACCTGTGATCCCAGAACTTTGGGAGGCCAAGGTGGGTGGATCACCTGAGGCCGGGAGTTCAAGACCAACCTGGCCAACATGGTGAAACCCCATCTCTACTAAAAATATAAAAATTAGCTGGGTGTGGTGGCTCATGACTGTAGTCCAAGCTACTTGGGAGTCTGAGGCAGGAGAATCACTTGGACCCAAGAGGCAGCGGTTGCAGTGAGCTGAGATCATACCACTGTACTCCAGCCTGGGCAACAAGAGCAAAACTCCATCTGAAAAAACAAACAAACAGAAACCAAATTCCTGGCCTCTACTCCCAGAGACTGATTCAGCAGGTCTGGGAGGGGAGCCTGAAAGGTGCTGCTCTGTCGAGCTCCCAGGTGATGCTATTGGTGCTGGTCCAATAACACATTTGCAATAACACTTTTTAAAAGACAATTTGTTTTAATAATTTGGAGGAAGATTTTCTGGCTTATCAGTATTAAATCTAAAATAGCTGCCCCTGAGAAAAAGTGAAGAAGAGAAGGACAGCAGGAGGAGAAAGAAGAACCCTTTCTACTTTGGGCACTCTCATTACGTATTCTTCCCCTCAAAACAGCCTTCCGAGGTAATCCATCATTATCCCTGTTTTACAGAGAGGGCTAAGGTAGCTTGATATACTGGATGTGAGAATGTGCCTCACCAGGCTCCAACTACAGGGATGGAGGTTGGGTCCGAATGACCACAGAAGCTCACAAATCCACTTTGTCCTGGAAATCAGGACATACAAAAGCAAGGGTTACAGCTTCTAGGCTCCAAAATCCTTTGCTGTGTGTGTTCCGGGACCACACTTCCCACAGACTGCTCCCACCCAGTGAAGTGTGGCAGGAATAGTATGGAGCAAGCCTTTCCGGGGAGCCAGGACTTCTCTGATGGTTGACTTTAGTTCAAGGACCCCTGAAGACCTTGCCAAACATAGCAGGGGCTTCCACCCCTCTCCTTCTCTTGGGGTCGGCATTTCCTCTCACACAGACATTTCCCCTGATAGTCTTTGCACGAATCATTCCATCTTGGCATCGATTTCTCAGAAGACCTGGACTTACATACTTGCCATGGTCACACGAACAGTAAATGGCAGAAGGGGTTCAAACTCAGTACGCTCTGACACCAGAGCCTGAGAACTTAACTATATTACTGTTTCCCGGTTTGCTCTCAGAAACAGCCTTCTGCTCTCTCCAGCAATACCATTATTTAGGTTTAAAACAAACAAAAAATAGCAAAACAATACCAGAATAAACAAAACAACAAAAAAATACTTCTTACTAAACCGCAGCTAGGTAAACATTTTTACTCAAGAGTTTTTATTTTTATTTTTGTTTATTTATTCTGTTCTGTAGGCTGGAGTCCAGTGGTGTGATCTCAACTCACTGCAACCTCCACCTCCCAGGTTCAAGCAATTCTCCTGCCTCAGCTTCCTGAGTAGCTGGGAACTACAGGTATACGCCACCACGCCCAAGTAATTTTTGTATTTTTAGTAGAGGAAGGATGTCACCATGTTGGCCAGGCTGTCTCGAACTCCTGACCTCCAATGATCCACCCACCTCAGCCTCCCAAAGTGCTGGGATCACACGCATGAGCCACCATGCCCGGCTCTCCGTTCCCTCTTGAAACAATACTAAAATAACAGGCAAGAAAATAATAAAAGGTATAAACTTATAAAGACAAAGAGATTGGCCAGGCGTGGTGGTTCACACCTGTAATCCAAGCACTTTGGAGGCGAAGGTGGGTGGTCACCTGAGGTTGGGAGTTGAAAACCAGCCTGACCAACATGGTGAAATCCCGTCTTAAAAAAAAAAAAAGACAGATTGGAAGAAGAAAGAATGCAGTTGACATACATCAGCAAAACTAAAGAAGATATAAAGCAGACAAGAGAAAAATGAGATCTAAATGTGTACAGAATGAGAAGCCAAGAAGAAAACTGAATAAAACTACAGCCCCCCAGAAAAGCGCAGCACATGGAGGCACCACACACCTTCTTGTCTGTTGGTTTGTTTTTGTTTTGTTTGGTTTAGACAGTCTCCCTCTGTTGCCCAGGCTGCTGGAGTGCAGTGGCGCAGTCTCGGCTCATTGCAACCCCACCTCCCGGGTTCAAGTGATTCTCCTGCCTCAGCCTCCTGAGTAGCTGGGATTACAGGTGACTGCCATCACACCTGGCTAATTTTTTGTAGTTTTGGTAGAGATGGGGTTTCGCCATGTTGGCCAGGCTTGTCTCGAACTCCTGACTTCGTGATCCACCCACCTTGGCCTCCCAAAGTGCTGGCAGATGTGAGCCACTGCGCCCAGCTACAGGGTTAAATCTGAGTGGAGTGATTGAAAGTCTGGCAAAGGAGCATTATGACCTTTTGATTCCCTTCCTCACCCGTTGTGGTCAGGCAACTGCCTGTCCTCATCTTGGGATATCATGGGTGTATTGTTAGTTTTGGCTAGGTTTCCTGGAAGAGTTGAACCAAGGATTTGGACTTGGAGACAGAACCAGACACAGCTGGAAGTGGAGATGAAAGGCCGTGCTAAAAATAGGGGGATCTGCTGGGCGTGGTGGCTCAAGCCTATAATCCCAGCACTTTGGGAGGCTGAGGCGGGTGGATCATCAGGTCAAGAGATCGAGACCATCCTGGTCAACATGGTGAAACCCCATCTCTATTAAAAATACAAAAAATCAGCTGGGCATGGTGGTGTGTGCCTGTAATCTCAGCTACTCAGGAGGCTGAGGCAGGAGAATTGCCTGAACCCAGGAGGCGGACGTTGCGGTGAGCCGAGATTGTGCCATTGCACTCCAGCCTGGGTAACAAGAGCGAAACTCCGTCTCAAAAATAAAATAAAATAAATTAGCCAGACATGGTGACACACATCTGTGGTTCTAGCTACTTGGGAGGCTGAGGCAGGAGAATCACTTGAGCCTGGGAGGTTGAGGCTGCACTTTAGCCTGGGCAGCAGAGCAAGTCCCAGTCTTAGAAAAATAAGAAGAAGAAAGAAAGAGTTGCAAGACAAAGTTAAGGAAATCTCTCTAAGAGCAGAATAAAAACAATGCTGATGGTAAATGAGCAAAAAAGGACGAGAAAAATGCAGGATCAATCATTACTGGATGAACATCTAAAGGGAGTTTCAGGCCGGGCGTGGTGGCTCACGCCTGTCATCCCAACACTTTGGGAGGCCGATGTGGGTGGATCACTTGAGGCCAGGAGTTCGAGACCAGCCTTGCCAACATGGTGAAACCCCATCTCTATTAAAAATACAAAAATTAGCTAGGTGTGGTGGCGCATGCCTGTAGTTCCAGCTACTTGGGAGGCTGAGGCAGGAGAATCGCTTGAACTGGGAGGCAGAGGTTGCAGTGAACTGAGATCAGGCCATTGTGCTCCAACTTGAGTGACAGCAAGATTCTGTCTCAAAAAAAAAAAAAAATGGAGTTTCGGAAAGAATTCCTAAGTTGAAAGGTCCTGGAAAAGAAAAACTTTCCTTGTCATTCATTTGTTATTGTTCAGTGATTTTCAATGAATTCAATCTTAAGAAAGACTAACAGAGAAGGAAGAATAGTCTTGATGTATTGTAAATACAGATAATGAAGGCCCAGCAATCTGAATTATTGTCCCAGCAGAACTAGGAAGAAAACCCAAATTCTGACTTCTAGTTATCTTCCCTGGAAAGCAAATGGTTGGTTTGCTTTAGAATCAAGGATTTCCAGTACGAGTGTTACAGCACTTTAAAATGCAGCAAAGCAAATAACCCTAACGGTATTCTTACCTGGCAATGATACCACAGAAATACGGTATTCTCACCTGGCAATGACACCACAGAAATACGGTATTCTCACCTGGCAATGACACCACAGAAATACGGTATTCTCACCTGGCAATGACACCACAGAAATACGGTATTCTCAACTGGCAATGACACCATAGAAATGCGGTATTCTCAACTGGCAATGACACCATAGAAATGCGGTATTCTCAACTGGCAATGACATCATAGAAATACGGTATTCTCACCTGGCAATGACACCATAGAAATACGGTATTCTCACCTGGCAATGACATCACAGAAATGCGTTTTCTTCCCCCTCTCTTTGCTCAAAGCTTGCAGGAGATTGTTGAAAGTGCCCGAATCTTCCAACTCCTTAATGGTATCTGCAATCACATCACTGAAAAACTGCCTGAGAGGAGAAACAAAACAAAAAAAAGATGAGTTAATACATTAAATTTTCAAGCCAGGTGCAGCGGCATGTGCCTTAATCCCAGCTACTTGGGAGGCGGAGGTGGAAGAACTGCTTGAGCCCAGGAGTTTGAGATCAGCTGGGACAACATAGCAAGACCTGGTTTCAAAACAAACAAAATATGTATGTATATGTATATATATTTCCCTATATTCACAAAGGGCTACAGACGTCACACAAGTTAAGACCCAGGCCAGGCGTGGTGGCTCATGCCTGTAATATCAGCACTTGGGAGGCCAAGGCAGACAGATCACTTGAGGTTAGACGTTTGAAACCAGCTTGTATTTTGTATTTCCACGGGGAAATACAAAAATTAGCCAGGTGCAGTAGTGCGTGCCTGGAATCCCAGCTGCTCAGCAGGCTGAGGCGGGAGAAGTGCTTGACTCTAGGAGGCGGAGGTTGCAGTGAGCTGAGATTGCACCACTGCAATCCAGCCTGGGCAACAGAGCAAGACTCTGTCTCAAAAAAAGAAAAAAAAAAGTTTGATTAGGTCTTTAAAAAATTTTTTTTAAATGATTTAACTTTTTTCAAAATTATGAAGTATTTCAAAAATTTAGAAAGTATAATGAATATTTCTGCATATAACACAAAATTTAAATATTTTACCATGGTAGAGACTTGGTTTTTCAGACATATGTCAAATATATTTGAAGTCTCTAATCCCAGTCCCTCAACCTTCCCCAAAGACAACCACTCTTCTGAATCCGGTGATGATTATTCTCTGGCATGTTGTGATACTTTCATTATGTGTTTGTGCATTTTATTTAAATAATACATGTAGTTTCACTTTTTTTTTTGAGACAGAGACTCACTCTATTAGCCAGGTTTATGGTGGTGCTAAGAGGTTTTTGCTGTTGGTTTTTAAATGATGAATGTATGTGGAATTTTGCCAAATGCCTTTTCTGCATCGCTTGATCTTTCTTTTTATTTCTTCTTTTTTTTTTTTACATTTTCCAAAGCTAAACTATTTTTGTCTTCCTGGGATAATTCCAATTTCATTATGATTTTTGAGATGGAGTGTCGCTGTGTTGCCCAGGCTGGAGTGCAGTGGTGTGATCTTGGCTCACTGCAACTGCTGCCTTCCAGGTTCAAGCGATTCTCCTGCCTCAGTCTCTTGAGTAGCTGAGATTACAGGCACACACCACCACACCTGGCTAATTTTTGTATTTTTAGTAGAGTCAGGGTTTCACCATGTTGGCTGGGCTGATCTTGAACTCCTGACCTCATGAGGAGGCACCACTACACTCTAGGATGGGCGACAGAGTAAGACTCTGTCTGCAAAGAAGGAAAAAAATAAATGAAAGGGAACTTTGTGATTTTTAAAAATTATTAATTAATGTATTTATTTATTTAGAGATAGAGTCTCACTTTCCAGGCTCAGGTGATTCTCACATCTCAGCCTCCAGAGTAGCTGAGACCATAGGCACGCACCATCATGCCCAGATAATTTTTTTTATTTTTAGTAGAGATGAGATTTCACTGTTGCCCAGGCTGGTTTCAAACTTCTGGGCTCAAGCAATTCTTCCACCTTGGCCTCCCAAAGTGGTAGAATCTCAGGTGTGAGCCACCACCTCCAATCTATTGTCATTTTTATGTCTTTAATATTGTGATTTCCACTTTGATTCTGGATAACTGTGGAAGATGTACATTTCATGAGTATACCCTGGGTTTTTTTTTTTGAGACGGAGTCTCACACTGTCACCCAGGCTGTATTGCAGTGAAGTGATCTTGGCTCACTGAAATCTCCGCCTCCTTGGTTCACTGCCTCAGCCTCCCAAGTAGCTGGGACTACAGGCGTGCACCACTGCGCCCAGCTACTTTTTTTGTATTTTTAGTAGAGACGGGGTTTCACCATGTTGGCCAGGATGGTCTCGATCTCCTGATCCTGTGATCCGCCTGCCTTGGCCTCCCAAAGTGCTGGGATTACAGGTGTCAGCCACTGCACTCGGCCACGCTGGGTTTCATATGGAATATAAACCTAAAACTAATCCCCTACAAATAATCTGAGACTGGTATTTTGGGTCTTTCAAGAAAAGATATGAGTCACACACTGAGAATGGAAAGGACGTTAACTGCACTGGGCAATGTATAAGCAGGACACCCTTCTGTCAGATGCAAATCTGGGCCAGACTGACTTGAGCAGCGGATCTTACCCTTGGTTAGGGTCTAATACCAAGGTCAGCAAACTTTTTCTGTAAAGGGACAAATAGTAAATATTCGGCTTTGCCTCCCATAAGTTCTCTTAGGCAATGACTCAACTCTGCATTGTGGCATGAAAGCAGTCACAGACAACGTATAAACAAATGGGCAATACTGTAATCCAGTAAATCTTCAAAAACAGATTTCATGCTGGATTTAGCTCGTGGCACTGGGTGAACTGCAGTAAACTCATTTACCAAAAGTTCTTGGCATAATGTTACAGCCTCTTAAACTTAACAGGTTTGTCATCGAATCAGCTGACAACAAAAAATTATGAGGCAATGGGGATTTAAGAAACCCTCAGGGTTAAAACACAGTTAAAATTTGGCTATCCAGCAGCTATTTCCTATTAATGAATAAAGCATCACAATAGCTACCAATATGTGCCAGGTACTCAGCTAGAGCCTTATTTCTAACTCTTACACTACTGTTGCAAGGCTGCTATTATTGTCATTTTTTTTTTCAAGACAGATTCTTGCTCTGTTGCCCAGGCTGGAGTGCAGTGGCGTGATCTCAGCTCACTGAAACCTCCACTTCCCAGGTTCAAGCAATTCTCCTGCCTTAGCCTCCTGAGTAGCTGTGAATACAGGTGCACGCCACCATGCCCAGGTAATTTTTGTGTTTTTAGTAGAGATGGCGTTTCACCTTGTTGGCCAGGCTGGTCTCAAACTGCTGACCTCATGATCTGCCCACCTTGGCCTCCCAAAGTGCTGGGATTACAGGTGTGAGCCACTGTGCCTGGCCCATTCTCATTTTCAGTGATTAAAAACAGCCAGTGTGCCCGTAGTTCCAGCTATGCGAGAAGATCACTCGAAGCCAGAAGCCTGAGGATGGCAGTGCTCTGACATCTCCTGTGAATAGTTACTGCCCTCCAGCCTGGGCAACATAGTGACCTAGTCTCTAAGAAATAAGCAGTATGCAGGCATATGTCTGAAGGAAAAAAAAGAATTTTAAAAATAAATAAAATAAAAATTGGAAACAAAGACATAATAACTTGTACGGTGGCTCACGCCTGTAATCCCAACACTTTGGGAGGCTGAGGCAGGTGGATCACCTGAGGTCAGGAGTTTGAGACCAGCTTGGCCACCATGGTGAAACCGTCTCTACCAAAAATACAAAAATTAGCCAGGCATGGTGGTATACACCTGTAATCCCAGCTGTTCAGGAGGCTGAGGCAGGAGAGTCGTTTGAACTCAGGAGGTAGAGGCTGCAGTGCCCGAGATCGCACCATTGCACTCCAGACTGGGCCGCAAGAGTAAAACTGGGTCTGAACACAAAAAAGCCTTAGTAACTTGTGCAATATCATATAGCCACCTTGCTTTCCATTCGGGTCACCCGGCCGCTGATTAGCTAACCCTATTCTCAGCAGTCAATCTGCATACACAGTAATGATTAACCCACAGAAGAGAGCAGCCAGCCACCCAGGCACCCATTCTCCCATCTACGTGTAAATACACGATTCCATTGCAAAACGTGTCCCTTCCTTACCTATCGAGCTGAATTTTCTTCAGTGTCTCCGCAGTCATTATGGTCTGCCTTGTAGGATTTTTGAAGATAAGATCCTGCATTTTGTTAAACTCCACAGGAAATTGGCCTCTTTGTCCGATTTCTGGCAAATCGGGTTCTTCTTTGGGTATTAATGGATGAGGTATTTTTGTGATTGTTGAGGCCATTGGAAGTTTGTGTAGATTCTTTCCTTCTAGATTCATTTCTCCACTTTTCTTTTCAAAACAATAAAAAAATTAGAAAGTTTTTTTTTTTTTTTTTTTAAAGAGATAATACTACAAGAAAGAGGCTTTTGTCTACATTTTTTTTCTCTCTTTTTTTTTTTTTTTTTGAGATGGAGCCTTGTCTGTCACCCAGGCTGGAGTGCAATGGCGCAATCTCAGCTCACTGCAACTTCCACCTCCTGGGTTCAAACAATTCTCCTGCCTTAACCCCTGGAGTAGCTGGGATTATAGGCATGTGCCACCATGCCCAGCTAATTTTTTTATCTTTAGTAGAGATGGCGTTTCACTGTGTTGGCCAGGCTGGTCTCAATCTCTTTTTTTTTTTTTTTTAGACGGAGTCTCACTCTTGTTACCCAGGCTGGAGTGCAATGGCGCGATCTCGGCTCACCGCAACCTCCACCTCCTGGGTTCAGGCAATTCTCCTGCCTCAGCTTCCTGAGTAGCTGGGATTACAGGCACGCGCCACCATGCCCAGCTAATTTTTTTTTGTATTTTCAGTAGAGACGGGGTTTCACCATGTTGACCAGGATGGTCTCGATCTCTTGACCTAGTGATCCACCCGCCTCAGCCTCCCAAAGTGCTGGGATTACAGGCATGAGCCACCGTGCCCGGCTACATTTTCAACATTATTGTTTCTGACTTATTCTCTACACTCCAAGAAAATGTGCCGTTTTCTTCAGCCACACCAAACCATATCCTGCTGCTAACTTCACACAGCATTCCCTTTCTCTCTCATTCCCCAACTTACCGCCTGGTTAATTGATCAAAAGTAAAGTTCTGGCCGGGCGCGGTGGCTCAAGCCTGTAATCCCAGCACTTTGGGAGGTTGAGGTGGGTGCATCACGAGGTCAAGAGATGGAGACCATCCTGGTCAACATGGTGAAACCCCGTCTCTACTAAAAATACAAAAACTTAGCTGGGCATGGTGGCGCGTGCCTGTAATCCCAGCTACTTGGGAGGCTGAGGCAGGAGAATTGCCTGATCCCAGGAGGCGGAGGTTGAGGTGAGCCGAGATGGCGCCATTGCACTCCAGCCTGGGTAACAAGAGCGAAACTCCGTCTCAAAAAAAAAAGTAAAGTTCTTTGTGAAATATCTCTGTTAGCAGGCATTTATCATACCGTAATTTTTTATAAAGTATCTCCATCAGATTGTGGTTTCTAGGAGGGAAGGGACATTGTCTTAGTGATCTTGGGTCACTTCAAAAAAAACTTTTTTTGAAGACTAAAGTTATTTTTGGAACAAGATTGGATGTGGCCATCTTTATAGTACCATTGCTTAGAACAATGACTAGCATATAGCAGAGACTCAAATGTTCATTGAACATAGGAATTTGAAATATAAATAAAAAAGGAGAATCATACTGAAAGCAGAGGCTGATAGTAGATTTGGCAGTATGATGTAGATTTTGATGATCACGGAGGGAAAAGCCAGAATAATTTCTTTTTCAGACCCAAACTTGAATGTTAAAGAACACAGGAACAGCACATGCCTTTTAGTTGACGATGCCTATGTAGACTAAACTGGCTAAAAGTTGAGCCACTGAGGGGCCATGTGACTTAGGGACGACACACATGGATTCTGAAGCCATGTGATTTACGGAAGACACACATGGATTCTGAAGCCATGTGACTTAGGGACGACACACATGGATTCTGAAGCCATGTGACTTAGGGACGACACACATGGATTCTGAAGCCATGTGATTTACGGAAGACACATATGGATTCTGAAGCCATCTTTGCATCCGGCTCTGTCTCTAAACTGTACTGACCTTGGGCAACTATCTGACATCTCTGTGTCCCCATTTTCCCACTGGTAAAATAAGTAGTTATCATCTTATATTTTGTATAAGGGAATAAGCAGAAAATGTAAGCTCTAGGGGGCCTCATTGTCTCTTTTATTTAAATAAATAATTTTTTTTTTTTGAGACAAAGTCTCACTCTGTCACCGAGGCTGGAGTGCAATGGCGCTATCTTGGCTCACTGCAATCTCTGGGAGGCCCCATTTTCTGAGTTCCCTAACACTATTCCTCTGCCTTTATACTTGGACGCTGGAAAGGGAAGCAAATGTGTCACATGTCCTGATTTACTGAGTACTAGAAACAGCACTACACTCCAGCCTAGGTGACAGAATGAGACTCTGCCCCCATCCCCCCAAAAAAGAAAACAAGGAAGAAAGAAAGAACATAAACATAATGGGATAGGTACTATAAATGATGGAGAAATAAAAAATAAATAAAGCAAAATTAACTAACGGTGAGCGAGTATGTACCATGCTGATGCTCTGTCTTCCCTCGTACTGAATCAGCATGATGTACTTTAAAATAGAGAGCTGGTCTATGGCATCCTCCAGGACTGCAGAGACCCTCAGCACATCTGGAAGGGAGAGTGGCTGTAGGATTTCAAGGATTTCTGGGATGATTTCTACACCTGTTTCTTTAGGTAGTCCTTCTTCTTCTACGGTACTAGGTGGTTCGCCTGTCACTGACACTGTCATCTCAGAATGCCAAACTTCTGGAAAAAGGTTTGAGTCTCCCAGGCTGTCTCTAAGAAAAGAATAAAGAAAAAATAAGTCAGCAACCCATATTTTTTTTTTTTTTTTTTTTTGAGACGGAGTTTCACTCTTGTTACCCAGGCTGGAGTGCAATGGCGCAATCTCGGCTCACCGCAACCTCCGCCCCCTGGGTTCAGGCAATTCTCCTGCCTCAGCCTCCTGAGTAGCTGGGATTACAGGCACGCACCACCGTGCCCAGCTAATTTTTTGTAATTTTTAGTAGAGACGGGGTTTCACCATGTTGACCAGGATGGTCTCGATCTGTTGACCTCGTGATCCACCCGCCTCAGCCTCCCAAAGTGCTGGGATTACAGGCTTGAGCCACCGCGCCCGGCCCAGCAACCCATATTTAAACATTACTTTAACTCAAAAGCACAGGCAGCAATGTGCTGGGCTCCTGTGATACTCATGTGGTCATATAATATAACACTGAGATTAGTGTATGGGAGTCTTGAATGACGTTTCAGTTATTTCTATACCATTTTATTAAGGGAAAATTAAATAATTACAATAATAACCCAGATTAAAAAAACAAAAGGAGGAATTTGCATGTGATTCCACTAAATATCTTCCATTTTGACCAACCAAAGGCAAACAACTCACTGTTTAATAAAGATATGTAGCTCATGCAGTTTGGCTATGCTGATCAATTTGAATTTGAGCCAGAATTAACGTTTTTTCCTAAGAGTATCTTTAGATGCTAACCAAAAGTGTCTCATGATGAGTGAAAAACAGAATGTGGTATCTAGTCTCCAAGGTGGCCCAAATGATTCTCACTTTCTAGTATTAATGCCTCTGTGTAGTCTACCCCAACTGAACAGGACTAGCCTATGTAACCAGAAGGTTATTGTGGGAATGACAGAGTGTGACTTCCAAAGCTAGATGATAAAAGACAGCTTCTGCCTTACTCTCTCAAATCTCTCACCATGAGGGAAGACGGCTGCGTTGGCATGAGGACACTTCAGCAGCACTGTGAACCCATCGTCAAGGGTAAGGGACTAAGACCTCTTGCTGGTAGCCTGCACCAACTTGCCAGTTCTAGTGGATACTCCAGCCCCTGTCAGATCTTCAGATCACTGCCACCCGTGGCCAACCTCAAGCTCAGGAGAGACCCCAAGCCAGCACCAGCCAACCAACCTGCTCCTAAGCTCAGGACCCACAGAAACTCTGAGAAAGAATAAATGTTTATATTTTAAGTCACTAAGTTTTGGGGTAATGTGTTACACAGCAATAGATAAGTTATACACAGAAATTTAACAGAAGGCATAATTTAAATATATGTATACAAAATACATTGGAATTTTAAACATACTCTTCCATTCTTCTTGAGTTAGTTTCGTTACCCTTGGTGGTATATTTATAATTTCACAAAAATGCAGTTACCTAAAATGGGAAGGAAACACTGAGATTAGTTTATGGGAGTCTTGAATGATCTTTCAGTTATTTCTATACCATTTCATTAAGAGAAAGTTAAAGAATTACAAGAGCTGTGACTATTACCTCTTTTTGTGGAGTAGAGCAGTCCCAGAAGTGAAGGAACCCTGACATGATGGAGTGCAGGTCTATTAAGTGGTCAACTTAGGCCAGGCATGGGTAATCCCAGCCCTTTGGGAGGCTGAGGCGGGCAGGTCGCCTGAGGTCAGGAGTTTGAAACTATCTTGGCCAACATGGACAAACCCCATCTCTACTAAAAATATAAAATTAGGCATGGTGGTGCATGCCTGTAATCTCAGCGACTCAGGAGGCTGAGGCAGGAGAATCGCTTGAATCTGGGAAGTGGAGGCTGTGGTGACCCGAGATCATACCATTGCACTCCAGCCTGGGCAATGAGTGAAACTCTGTCTCAAAAAACAAACAACAAAAAAAAGTTGTCAACTTAATTATTACTGGTCTACCAAAAAACTGAAGATACATGCACTCTTTGAGTCTCTTCCTCAGGTAAATTAATGTTTAACATGGTTTTAGTATGTTTTATTGTATCATGATTTTTATTTATTTTTTATTGTTTTTGAGATGGAGTCTCATACTGTTGCATGGGCTGGAGTGCAGTGGTGCGATCTTGGCTCATTGCAACCTCCACCTTCTGGGTTCAATCAATTCTCCTGCCTCAGCCTCCTAAGTAACTGGAATTACAGGTGCCCGCCACCACATCCAGCTTATTTTTGTATTTTTAGTAGAGACGGGGTTTCATCATGTTGGCCAGGCTGGTCTGGAACTCCTGATCTCAGGTGATCCGCCCGCCTTCGTCTCCCAAAGTGCTGGGATTACAGGCGTGAGCCACTGCGCCTGGCCGGATTTTACCTTCTCTTTCCATATCCCCCAAGTTGGACCTAGTTGTTGCTGTGTTTTGGCTTCCCCCCCACCCCCTTTTTTTGCTGAAACTACTCCAACAACCTCCAAATTGGAAACGGTCTTTTAATTAAAAAATTTTTTTTCAGATGTCCTGTTGGAAGGTGCAGGAAGTGATCTTTTAAAATTGAAAATCTGATTATGTCCCTCTTTAAAACCCTTCAATAGTTTCCCGTTGCCTTAGGACAAAGAGCAAAATTCTTAACTTGGTCTACAAGGTCTGTATGATCTGGGCCCTTCTGTTCCTCTCTAGACCTAACTGTAACTGCCCTTTCCTTGCTGTCTGGGCTCCAGCCTCAATGGGCTTCTTTCAGTTCTATGGACTCATGCTCACTTACAACTCAGGGTCTTTGCACATGCTATTCCTTCCAGTTAAGCCCCTCTTTCCTCACCTCTTGACCTCGTAAAGTCGCCCTGACCCATCACAGCTTAAAACTGTGTCATATTCCTAGGTGAAATCTCTAACATTTTCTGTGCTCTGGGAGACTGACCCATATGGAGTATATCCATGGGAGATTCCAGAAAGAGATTCAGTGTAGGGAAGAGAGATCAGGCGTTTATTCTCCCAGTTCTTTCTCTGCCAGAATATCATTGGTTGGTTATGTTCCTCTATCAAAGGACACGGCTCCTGTCAGGTAATTCTCTCCAAACTTCTCTCTCTCTGGGCTTGGGTAACTATTTCTCTCCTACGTCTGGGGAGACTCCATCATCCCTTGTAGTTTCACTCCTGCTTTACCTTTTTTGTGTGTGTGTGAGACAGTCTCACTCTGTCATGCAGGCTGGAGTGCAGTGTCACGATCTTGGCTCACTGAAACCTCTGCCTCCCAGGTTCAAGCAATTCTCATACCTCAGCCTTCTAAGTAGCTGGGACCATAGGCACACACCTGCCTAATTTTGTATTTTTAGTAGAGACAGGGTTTCACTATGTTGACCAACCTGGTCTTGAACTCCCGACCTCAAATGATACACCCACCTTAGCCTCCCAAAGTGCTAGGATTACAGGCATGAGCCAGCATGCTTGGCCTTTACTCTTGCTTCACCTTTGTAAACAGATCCTTTATTAAGTTTTAAACTGAAAACTGTTTCCTTTCAGGGCCACACTTAATGATACAATGATCTAAGTTTCAGGCACTAAGTTTCAGGCACTGCACTCAAGTATTTCTGGAATGAATACTATGTGAGCAAACAATATACACATAGAATGTATGTATATATATATACATTCTATGTGTATATTAGATAATTGTATACATACATACATGTAAAATGTATGTATACTAGATCGTTGTATATATATATATATATACACACACACATACAAATAACTGAAACAAATGTTTGATAAAAACAACTTATGCTTTCCATATGTGATAACATTCTGATATTTTTTATTCTAACATACTTTGTTTTAAAAAGTATTATAATCATGCTTTACTAATGGATCATCACCTGCAGTTTGAAAAATGCCTTAAATGACACTTCTCCAAGTGATCTTTTTCCTAACTCATCAGGCTAGGTCAGGGCATTCATGGCACTATTTTCCCACAGAGCTCTGTTCACAATTTGTTATGTTTATGTCAGTTTCTACCCACTGGACAACTGTTCCATGCAAGCAGGAACCATGACAATGATGC
This sequence comes from Callithrix jacchus, assembly GCF_049354715.1. Lineage (NCBI taxonomy): Eukaryota > Metazoa > Chordata > Mammalia > Primates > Cebidae > Callithrix > Callithrix jacchus. The sequence goes on from NC_133518.1 coordinate 81,470,632, forward strand.
TCACGGTTTTATCAGGCACTAAGTTTCAGGCACTGCACTCAAGTATTTCTGGAATGAATACTATGTGAGCAAACAAATGAAACTCACATTTAATGTGTATTCCTCCCAGGAGGATTTACATTTAGAACTTTGACAAATTAATATCTGATAGTGAAATTTCTAGCACATTTCTTTCTGGGACAGAGAACATTGGGTGTGGCAGTGGGCTACAGGGTACGAGTTCTATCCTGATATATTTAAGACAGGATCTGATTTTAACAGTGACTTACAAACATCTATTTCATGCAACTTTGGAGCCATCCTTTACTCCTCTCTCTCATTCCTCATCCACCAGCAAATCCTGCCAGAATTTAAATATAATCAGAATTCCAGTACTCATCACGTGTGTTTCCACACCATCATCTCTCATCACATTCACTACAGTAACCTATAATTCTCTTCCTGCTGGTGCCCTTGCCTCCCTTCAGTCCCAACGCAGTGACTTTCTCAATATGGAAGTCAGATCGAGTCACTCTTCTGTTCAGAACCCTTAAATACTTCCCATCTCAAAGTAAGGGGCGGAAAGCCTTTTACACTGGCCTCTCTGCTTAATTTTCTCCACAGAAGCTACCTTCTTCTAATGTGCCACCTATTTTCCTTGTTCACTGTCTTGCTCCCCCTCGTAGGATGTAAGCTCCATGAGGGAAGAGATTTGTTTACTGCCATGTGGTCATCCTACACAAACCTTGGTATAGGGTAGCCATTCATTAAACTATTTGTTAAATAAATTAATGAATCCATAGGGTAACCCAAATAAATGCGTAATAATTCGGAAATGTAAATCTCTGGCGTCCACGAATACACCTCTACAAGTATCTACTGAGGACCTATCAGGTGCGGACACGAGGTAGCTAAAATAAGTCTAAAAAGGCGATAAAGCCTCCTCTAGGCAGTCCTCCTTATACCTTGGATCCAAAAAGAAGAATGGAGGTAAGAATTTAAGTCCTTTCATTCTTTTTTTAATTCTTTTTTTTTCTTTTGTAGAGATAGGGGAGGGCGGGGGAGATGGTCTCACTATGCTGCCCAGGCTGGTCTCGAACTCCTGGCCTCAAGCGATCCTCTCGCCTCGGCTTCCCAAAGAGCTGGGTTTACAGGCGTGAGCCACAGTGCCCAGACTCATTTCTTGAAGAGATAACTAAGTAGAGGGGAGAAAAGAAGTATAGAAAAAGAAAAAGGGAAGAGCTCCTGCTGCCTTCCTGCTCCCAGCCTTTCTCTTCCATGCTAGGTTAGAGTCTCCGTTCTGTCTATTGCTGTATGAATCGAAGGAAAAGCACCCTCGATTTGTTCGCAAATCAATCTTACAGTCAATCAGCCTTTAGGCAGTGGGACCGTCCTCTCCTCAGGCAGCCTCACCTTTCCACCGACAGCATCCGGGGACGCAAGGAGCAAGCTAAGTTGTTTCTATGGCAACGCACAGCTTCGGCGGATTTAGCTGGCTACTATTTTGCCTTCCCCTGTTACCAACTAATAGGCTTACCTTGCAGCCTACCAAAATGAAAGGATTAAGTAAAATAATTCTAAGAGTGCTCTTGAATGTGACTTATTTCAGTCCGAAGACGATTTCCGAGGGCTGCTGTTCTGGCGTTTTTAGAAGATGCCTAAATTGAGGGCGCATTGGAGAGGTGCTTAATCCCACAAGGCCGCGCGGCGGGGCCTCGTATTTCTCTTCCCGCCATCTTGGCACTTGTGGAGGCTAGAGAAGCGCCTGCTGCTGAAATTTGGAGGTAAATGACTGGAGTGAGTTTGTTCGTCTACCCTAGCGAGTTGCCGGTGCGTATCGGAATCACTGCCAGCCATTGATTTCTATGGGTTTCAAGAAGAGAGACAACAGGATGCAGGAGATGCTGGACTGATTGTGCTTGGTCCCCTCACACCCGGAGAACGGCTGCCCGGTTATCTAAGTTAAATTCTTGGACCCGAGCGGAGTGAAATGGATATTTTTGTTCGTCTGCAGTTGTCCATGGGGCCGTGCTTCCTTTAGGATAGGGTTTTTGTTTCCTCCCTTTGCTAACAGTCTCTTCCTCAGCTTTTCTCCCCCGCCAAGTGTAAAGGTCTTAGATGTGTTTCTCTGCTTAAGTCTCCATTTCTTTTCCCGAGTGTTCCCAGGCTTTTCTAAGAGTTATTTTAGTGCCTCTTGTCCCTTAGTTTTGTCTCATTCTTAAGTTTGCTTAGATACTAACTTCTCTGAGGTTCGAATGTCTAGCCGGACCCCGCGTTTCATACGGATGTTCTGGCGTAATATTTTCCCCGCACTCTTACGTGAAATTCCGATTCAAAAGGAATTTGCCTTAGAGGCTTAAATGAGAGGGGACGGGGCGGGACATTTGTGTGGCTTGCTTTAAACAGAATCTTTTGTTTTAAGGCCTGCTGGGAACAGGACTTACAGAAGGAGCTATGTCTGGAAGGTACGCGTTTTAAATATAGTTGCTGTTTGTTTTTGTGTGTTACACGTGAACGTAAATGAGAGCTTAAAATTGGTAAGAAAAAAATTAGATGTTCGCTCTAGGTAACTTTTGGGTGGGGGTTATTACAGGTCTAACTGGTTCGTTGAAGATTGCGTTTCATGTTGTGTATCTTTTGTTTCTTAGGCTGTGGTCCAAGGCTATTTTTGCCGGCTATAAGCGGGGTCTCCGGAACCAAAGGGAGCACACAGCTCTTCTTAAAATCGAAGGTGTTTATGCCCGAGATGAAACAGAATTCTATTTGGGCAAGAGATGTGCTTATGTATACAAAGCAAAGAAGTAAGTTTATTGGGTTTTAATTTGAGATCTGTCTCTTTTTCTTTTTTTTAAATAATGGACTCTTGCTCTGTTGCCCAGGCTGGAGTCCAGTGAGCTATCTCCCTCACTGCAACCTTCGCCTCCGATTCAAGCAGTTTTGCCTCAGCTTCCCTTGTAGCTGAGATTGCAGGCACCCGCCCAGCTAGTTTTTGTATTTTTAGTTGGGGGTGGGGGCGTGAGGGGGTTGGTTGTCTTGTTGGCGAGGCTGCTCTCAAACTCCTGACCTCAGGTGATACACCCGCCTTGGCCTCTTATTAAAGTGCTAGGATTACAGGCGTGAGCCACTGCGCCTGGCTTCATTTTCCTATTGGAAGAATAAACAAAAGAGGTGGCTGAAGTATTTGGTATTGGTTTTTTTGTTTTTGACAAGAGACTTGCTCTGTTGCCCAGGTCGAAGTGAGGTGGCGCGATCTTGTCCCATGGCAACCTCCGCCTCCTGAGTCAAGTGTCAAGCAGTTCTCCAGCCTCAGCCTTCTGAGTAGCTGGGCTTCAAGGGGTTCACTACCACACCCTGCTAATTTTTGTATTTTTTATTAGAGACTAGGTTTTCCCATGTTGGCCAGGCTGGATTGGTGTTGCTGTGGTGCCTATTTTGCGTCATTGAACTTAATGGGGAGTTTTAGAAGGACATTACTTTTTGAGGGCGGTGTTGGATTTAGGAACTTTTGGCACTTAATAAAGGAGCGAATTTCTTATTACATTGTGATCATTTAAAGGTTTTTAATTTTCTTCTCAGCTCCTTTGGCCAGAATTTAAGGTGGTTTAGAACGCTTTTCGTGTGTAATGCATTTTGTTGATGCCTTAAAATTAAGATTTTTTTTTTCTTTTCTTTTTTTTGAGACATAGTTTCACTCTTGTCCATGCTGGAGTGCAGTGGCACAATCTCAATGCACTGCAATCTCCACCTCCCAGGTTCAAGCGATTTTCCTGCCTCAGCCTCCCAAGTAGTTGGGGTTAACTCTGTATTTTTAGTAGAAACAGGGTTTCACAGTGTTGGTCAGGCTGGTCTTGAACTCCTGACCTCAAGTGAGCCACCCGGCTCTGCCTCCCAAAGTGCTGGGATTACGGGTGTGAGTCAGTGCACCAGGCCCAAATTGCGGCTTTTATGCATGCCTAAAGGTATTGATACTGTAGACATTAGTTCTTTTTGTTGAGAGGACATCTTGCTCTGTCACCCAGACTGGAGTGATCTTGGCTCACTGTGACCTAAGCCTCCCCAGTAGCTGGGATTACAGGCGTGTGCTACCATGCCAGGCTAACTTCTGTCTTTTTAATAGAGATGGGGTTGTGTCATGTTGGCTAGGCTGCTCTAGAACCCCTGACCCTGTAATCTGCCCGCCTTGGCCTCCCAAGTGCTGGGATTACAGGCCTGAACCACAGTGCTCAGCCAATCCTATTTTCTTAACCCATTCCAGGCCAATTAAAATCTCTGGGAAAGTGTTTTCATCATTGCCCCACCTTTTCATCTGCAGGCAAAGTGTTCCTTTAACATTTTAAGTCAGTGGCTTAAAATTTAAGTCGGGGGCCAGGTGCAGTAGCTCACACCTGTAATCCCAGTGTTTGGGAGGCATAGGTGGGAGGATTGCTTGATGTCATGAGATGGAGTCTGCAGTGACCGATGATTGGGTTACTGCACTGCAGGCTGGGTGAAAGACAACTGTTGTCTAATTAAAGGAAATATATATAAAGTCACATCCTTTGTGCATTGCTGAAACCTCAGTGGTTTGTCTCATTCACTAAAAGCTGGTCGTTAAGACCCCATAAGACCCAGTGCACACCCTCCTTGGGTCTTCCTCCAATGCCTGCACTAGTCCCCTGATAACTTCATGGCATCCTCCTTTTCCAGTCTTTGTTCCATTGTCACCTCAGTCAGACCTTCCTTGGCTATTCAAAATTGCAGTACACACAAACGTCCTCATATCTGTCCTTTTTTGCTATTTTTCTCAATGTTTCATCTGTTATCTGACCACCTATGTATTTTTCTTATACTTACTTATCGTGTGAAAGAGATTTTTGTTTTATAGCTGCTGTATTTTAGAGAAGTGCCCGGCATACAATAGGTACTCGATAAATATCTGTCGAATGAATGGTGTTCCAGGCATTTAAAGGTTCTCAGGTGATTCAGTGGGTTGAGAACCACTCATCTAGAGGTCACCTTGAATTTGTATCTGACTATATTGGTCTGTATTCCTCTTCTTTTCCTTTATAAAATCAGCAACACAGTGACTCCTGGTGGCAAACCAAACAAAACCAGAGTGATCTGGGGAAAGGTAACTCGGGCTCATGGAAACAGCGGCATGGTTCGTGCCAAGTTCCGAAGCAACCTTCCTGCTAAGGCCATTGGACACAGAATCCGAGTGGTGAGTACAATTTTTAGCAAAAAGGACCTCTGACGAGTCAGACTAAGTTCAAGGTGTTGGGTTTTGACTTCTATAGACTCTGACTTTGACACTGATACCAGTAAATTATGCTGCAAAATTTGTGTATTGTAGAGCAGTGGAGATAAACAATAATTGAAAGAATAGGTATTTGTTTTTTTTTTTTTTTTTTGAGACAGGGTTTCACTTTGTCACCCAGCCTGGGGCCTGGGGTGCAGTGGCATGATCACAGCTCACTGCAGCTTCTACCTCCTGGGCTCAAGCAGTCCTCTCATCTCAGTTCCCCAAGTAGCTGGGACCATAGGCATGTGCCACCACACCCATCTAATTTTATTGGCGGTGTGGTGGGGGTAGGGTTTGAGACATGGTCTCTGTCACCTGGGCCGGAGTGCAGCGGCGTGATCTTGGCTTGCCGCTACCTTTGCCTCCGAGTTGAAGTGATACTCATGCCTCAGTCTCCCGAGTAGCTGGAACTGCAGGCCTGCACCATCATGCCCAGATAATTTTTTGTGTTTTTTGCAATGACAGGGTTTCTCCATGTTGCCTCGGCTGGTCTTGAACTTGAACTCACTCCTGGGCTCAAATGATCTGCCCACCTCGGCGTCCCAGAGTGTTGGGATTATTACATTCTTGAACCACCATAGACAGCCTTGAATGGTTTGAATAGTTTACTGGTGAAGATATTTTTGGGGCACTGAAGTAATTGCTAGAAGGCAAAAATTTAACAGTTAACTCCTGACGTAATTGTTAATACTTCGCCATTTCCATCTTGTCAGTCTTGTTAGAATAGGCGTTAGCAGCTTTATTTTGTATATGAGGAAAACAGATACTTATGTTTCTAGGTCTCAGGTCTTTGGTGCTAGGCTTTCTCAGTTTTCTCCTGTAATTTTTCTCAAATAGCTCCTACTTTTTCTTTAGGGTCTGTTTTGGCATGTAGCCTTTATATTCTTGGGACCATGGGGTACATACCGTTGAACTCTGCTAAGTGGTTCATTAGGGTTTATCAACAGAGGAGTGTTTTACTCTGTCTTTAGAAGAAGCAAAATTAAATGCATCTTCACTATATGTTTTTAGACAGAGTCTCACTGTCGCCGGGCTGGAGTGCAGTGGTGTGGTCTCAGCTCACTGCAACCTCTGCCCCCCAAGTTCAAGCGATTCTCTTGCCTCAGTCTCCTGAGTAGCTGGGAGTACAGGCATGCGCCACCATGCCCAGCTAATTTTTGTATTTTTAGTAGAGATGGGGTTTTGGATGGTCTCAGCCTCCCAAACTGCTGGGATTATGGGTGTGAGCCACCATGCCCAGCCAGTACATATAAAAACTGTTCTTACCACTAGAACGTGTAATTGGTTGCCTTTCAGAGTTTTATCCATATTACAGTTCTTGATAGTATTTGTAAACATATATTCACCTAATGTTTTATATGTTCTTTTTTTCCTCACAGATGCTGTACCCCTCAAGGATTTAAACTAATGAAAAGTCAATAAATAAATGTGGATTTCTGCTCTTGTATTTTTGTTAAGTGGATTAAAAAACTTAACTATGTTAAATTGATTTGCTACTACATGCTTAAAATGATGGAAGTTGTCCAGTATTTTTGGAGTACAAGGAGATCAGAGAGATGTGATGAAAATTACAGGGCGAGTACAGAGATTTAGAAGGTAATGGGTTTTAATGTGAGTATCTTTGACAGAGCCTTGCTCTGTTGCCCATGCTGAGTGTAGTGGCACTCACTTCAGCCTCACATTCAAAGGATCAAGCAGTCCATCTTTGCCTTTCAGGTAGTTGGGACCATAGGCTCATGCCACCATGCCTGGCTCATTTTAAAATTTTTTGTTTGAGAGAGGGTTTGATTCTTGCCCTTGCTGGCCTCAAACTCCTGGGCTCAAGCAATCCTCCCTCCTTGTCCTAAAGTGCTGGGATTATAGATGTGAGCCACCACACCCTGCTAAGTGCTTTGTAATACTGTGCATTTGTTGAATGCAGATTGGTTGGGAAACTTTTAAGTAGGAATTGGAAAAATTTGAATGGAGATTATGTTGATGGGCTTTGGTAGTTGATTTGGATAGACTGGGATGAGAAGCTGTTGGGACTTGACACAGTATTCCAGTATTGAAGAGAATTAAGCCATATTACTCCATTTGTAAAAAGCAATCCTATGGTAGGTATATGGAGGTTGGGAATAGTGCGTGGGAAGGTGGCAGCTTTCTTTGGCTTCATGTTTTAAGCTGGTAAAGATTGCACTTTTAAAGAAGTAAACAGGCCTCCCAGATATTTTAGATTTATTGGGAATGTGCTAAAATAAAACAACTGAGGCATCGGCTTTGCAATGTGGTTGTAGATTTTTTGTTTCTTTGAGACAAGGTCTTGTTTTGTTTCACAGGCTGGAGTGCAGTAGAACGATGACAAGCTTATTGTAACCTCAACCTGGGCTCAGGCAACCCTGCCACAGCTTCCTGAATAGCTGGGACCACTGGCATGTGTGCTGCCACACCCAATTAACCTTTTAGTTATTTGTAAAGCTGGGCCTCACTGTGTTTCCCAGGTTGTACATTTCTAATTGATGGAGTAACAGTCTTTTTTCCCCCTCCTGAAGGTTAGTGTTGTCTGTTGCAGGGATAGTTTTTTAAATTAACAGATCTGTAAATTGCACTGAAAATGTCAACAAGAAACTGAGAGTTTGCCATGCTAAGCCCTTTTGCAGTTTTGAAATGTGTATGGGTTCTCTTGTCTATGCTAAAAAACGATTAACATGCTGGAAATGTGTTGGGGAAAAGAGGTAAAAAAAAAAGGATTAGGGCCTGGCGCGGTGGCTCAAGCCTGTAATCCCAGCACTTTGGGAGGCTGAGGCGGGTGGATCACGAGGTCAACAGATCGAGACCATCCTGGTCAACATGGTGAAACCCCGTCTCTACTAAAAATACAAAAAATTAGCTGGGCATGGTGGCGCACGTCTGTAATCCCAGCTACTCAGGAGGCTGAGGCAGGAGAATTGCCTGAACCCAGGAGGCAGAGGTTGCGGTGAGCCGAGATCGCGCCATTGCACTCCAGCCTGGGTAACAAGAGCGAAACTCCGTCTAAAAAAAAGGGATTAGGTAGGAAGAGCACACTGGCTATGTTATTTGCTCCTCCATCTCCTGGAGGCAGGACTGAGGGAAAATTTTGTAGAAAGGGAAAGTGCAATACTGTCTCAGCTTTCCTGCTTTCCCTTCCTCCAGTAGCCACCCTGTTAAAATCTGCTAATCTACAAAGAGGGTAGTGAGATACATGGACCCAAGAGAAAGCAAGAAGCCCACCTCCCCCAAAGGTCCCTCTGTCACATTGACAGTTCTAAGTAAGGTTTGGTCAGTCCAATGATTGTATGCAGGCCAAAGTTGCCATTGTTGGAGTCCTATGCTTCATGGACATGGGCTTGTATTTGCATTCCTGCTAGGCTCATTTATTGAGATTGTGGTTTTAAGGCAAACGGTGCATTTATGCTGTATTCATCAGACACGAGCAGTGCCTTTCATGGCCAGAAGTTGGAATTGGGTCATTAAAATGCTAATGAGTTGAACTTGGGAATTATGAGGTCGGGGAAGGAAGTGCTGATCTTGGACACCCACTCTGAAAGGCCAACATAAGCTAAAAGTACCTATTGTGTTCGTTGTGCCAGGGGAGTAGATGTGATCAGTACTCAGGGTATTCAGGGTTACTGGCTGTGTAATGAAACTTTTTAGTGTAGAGGAAGAATTACCTCAGGAAATGGCAAGAAGATCTTAGGAACACAGAAGGCATTTGAACCAACCTGATTGGCTGACTGGAAAGTCCAGAAAACGAAGAAATGCCACATAAGAGGTCTTTCGTACTGTACTGAGGATCTTAGGCTTAAGATTGTTCTTGTGCGTAGTACAATGTCACTGAAGAACCTGATTTGCAGGAGAGACCAGTTTTGTAATTTAAAAATGTATTCATTTCAGACGGTTTCTGTTGCCCAGTCTGCAGTACAGTGGTGTGATCATAGCTCACTGCAACCTTGAACTCCTGGACTCAGGCAGTCCTGTGCCCACAACTTCCAGAGAATCTGGGACTACATGTGCATGCCACCCACGTCCAGCTAAAAAAATTTTTTGGAAGGGCCCAGGCTGGTTTGTAATTTGGCCTCATGTGATCCCCCTGCCTTGTTCCAAAGTGCTGGGATGACAGATGTGAGCCATCATGTCCAGCTCAGATTAACATTTTATCTTTTTGCTTTTTTCCCCACTTAGGAAACCACCGTGTTACAGATTAACATTTTAAATCCCAATGGCAGCCTAGCATAAACAAGGGAAAATGAGGTGGGCTTTTCAGTCTCAAATTGAGAATTATAACATTTCTGGCTATGGGAGCTGGCTGGGTAATGGTGCATTTACAAAGCTGGGGAACCAGGAGATGGTTTTGTGAAGAGGAGCACAGTTGAATTTGAAGAAGCTATAAGATGTTTACCTGTGGACATATCCATGAAGACAGATGGGTATTTCGGGTCTGGGTTAGATATGGAGAAGTGAATGGTATTCTGAGTGGACTAGAGAGCAATGGAGGTGCTTACACAGTAAGTGGCAGGCGCTTGAGCAAAGCAGGGAAAACAAAAGGTTGAGACTCTGGGGAAACTCGAGTAACTTAAATGTGCAATGGGAAATGAGCTTCAAAAATAAATGTATGCTATTTGTGACTGGGATGGTGCAGCATTTGTGAATAATGTGTTTTTCTGCTCCCATACAGAAATTAAGTCAAAGGTACTCAAGGCAGTGTTGCCACAGTAAGTCACGTGGTTTACAGGAAAGGGCTTGTCTAGCTGGCAGCTTGTCCACTATGCCATTGAAATAGCCATTCCTCCTGGCCGGGCGCGGTGGCTCACGCCTGTAGTCCCAACACTTTGGGAGGTCAAGGCGAGCAGATCACCTGAGGTCAGGGGAGACTAGCCTGAGCAATGCGGTGAAACCACATCTCTACCAAAAGTACAAAAATTGGCGGGCGTGGTGGTGGGCGCCTGAAATCCCGGCTATTTGGGAGGCGGAGGCAGGAGAATCGCTTGAAGCTGTGAGGCAGAGGTTGCAGTGAGCCAAGATAGCGTCATTGCACTCCAGCCTCCATAACGAGTGAAACTACGTCTCAAAAAAAAAAAAAAAAGCCTTTCTTTAGCATAATACCATTGTTACAGGTAGGAGCTTAAGATGACTGGTTCCATTCTTTATTCACAACAGCAATTTATTTGTGGTATTGTGGAAAGAGAACGTTTCCTAAGTCAGAAATGTGGTTTGGAAACCCAACTTCCACTAGTCGTGGGATGGTAGACACATTAGTGAGTCTTTACTTGTAAAATGCTAATACTTAAAACACCACCCTATCCTCGTATCTTAGTCTACAGTCTCCACCCATAGTTTGTAACTCTTGAGATTTTCCTTCTTTCTTACCCCTTCGTTTCCCAGTATAGTTTACCTATTCAATTCCCATAGAATGACTTACAGCTCAAGTGTTTGTAGTTTTACTTTAGTGCCGTGAGTCACGGGGATTTGTCCCTATTTCCCATTTAATATAGTTCCTTACGGCCCGGTTTTGAAAGCGTTTCCTTAATGGCCAGGATGCCCCTTATCTCAGGTGCAGTGGCAATTCTTGGTTGGAAATTAAAAGATGGAGTTGAGCAAAACTTATAGTAAATGGCCTTACTTAACTAACGGGTAACTCAGGATAAGTAAACGGAAGTATTCCACTCACCTTTTCAAACAGAGGACTACACTGAAAGCTTTTGCAGCGGGTTAAGTGTCCGTCTAAACACCTGGCACCTAGTAGGTGCATATCACTTTGGTAAACGAAAGAACAAAAATTCCCTCAGACACCCGCATACCGCCAACGCCCGTTAGCCTCAGACACCCACATACCGCCAACGCCCGTTAGCCTTTCTTCCTCCCACAGCCCAACTCACGTGGGCCGCCAAACAGCGTTTATTGGCCGGCTTCGCGCAACGTGACGCGTGGACGCGATCGCTGCCCTCATCTGCTGGAACTTCCAGCGGGTGGCGCTGTCCAATTGGAAAGCACCTTTCCGCCCGGCCGGGCCTCCGTCCGCCCCGAGCGGCGAGGGGCGGGGCCGGCGCGGGCGCAGGGGCGTCACGCACTCCATGGTAACGACGCTCGGCCCGAAGATGGCGGCCGAGTGGGGCGGAGGAGCCGGTTACTGGGGTACAGGCCCCGGCCGGAGCCGGTGGCGCTGGAGCGGTTCTTTGTGGGTCCGAAGCGTTTTACTCCTGTTGGGCGGGCTGCGGGCAAGCGCCACATCTACTCCCGTCTCCTTGGGCAGTTCCCCTCCCTGCCGGCACCACGTCCCCTCTGACACTGAGGTAGGGCGACAGAGGGGCGGGAGCGGGCCCTCTCAGGTGAAAGTCCTACAGAAGGAGCAGGCAGAGGAGACAGGGACTGGGAGAAGGTGTCCTCGATGAGAACGCGAAATTGGGGCAGAATCTGAACTCTTACAGGCCTGGGACCGCTCTCAGCTCCCTGCACCCTGCAAGTTGGCTCTTAGGCACTCAAACTTACCACTTTTGTGCGGAGGCTTACGCTTAGCAGGTAGCCCTCGATGAGTGTTTTTCAAACTTGAGCGTGCGCGGCAACCTGACGCACATGTTAAAAGACAGATTGCTGCTCTCAGTCCCGCACTTAATGACTCAGTAGGTCTGGGACGAGTCCCCAGAATTGACAAATTACGTTCCCAGCTGGTTGGTGATGTATGCTTGTGCGGGGGCCACTTTAGGAACCGCTGACCTGAAGTTTTGGGAAGACCTTGAGCAGAGAGCCAGACAGAGGCGTTGGAGGGATGTTGGAGGTTCACTGGAGACAAAATTCAGGCTTCTTTTCACGTTATGTCGTCACTTTGTTTGCTTTACCGGTTCTTCTGTTCTGGAAGTGCCCGCCCCGCCTCCCATCCCATTTTTCTCCCTGCCTAAATTCTTCGTCTCAATTCAAGTTCCCAAACTTCAAGGCAGCCTGCTGAAACCACCAAAGCAGAATGTTCTTTTCATTAAAAAGTACATCGTATCTGTACTCCCTCCGGGAACTTAACCAAGTACTGCTATGTGGTAATGGCTTGTTTTCTAGGCATATCTTGCCTTTGCAGCTAAATCGTAAGTTTCCGGGGGATAAGGTTTGTGTTTCATACTTTGATTCCTTCACTGTATTTAGGTCAGAGGTGGGTCCATGATAATCAGTATTCTTTGAGACAAGGAGGGAAGAGTACCTGGGGCAGGGCTGCATACTGTGATTAATTTTATAATTTGTATTACTACTTTGTTAAGAAAGATTCACCTACACACGTTCAGTTCAGCCCAGAAATCCAAAGACACTCATTTTTATGGTAACTTCCAAAAATATTACATGCATGCTCTTCATAACCACGTGAGCCAAAGCATTTACTTAGGGGTGTGTAGCTGCTTTTTTTTTTTTTTGAGACGGAGTCTCACTTTGTCGCCAGGCTGGAGTGCAGTGGTGCGATCTTGGCTCACTGCAACCTCTGCCTCCCGGGTTCAAGCGATTCTCCTGCCTCAGCCTCCCTAGTAGCTGGGACCACAGACGTGTGCCACCATGCCCGGGTAATTTTTGTGATTTTAGTAGAGATGGGGTTTCACCATGTTGGCCGGGATGGTCTCGATCTCTTGACCTCGTGGTCCACCCAACTCGGCCTCTCAAAGTGCTGGGATTACAGTTGTGAGCCACTGCGCCCGGCTGAGTTTATAGCTTTTTACAGCTTTTGTCATGACTCTGCGTTTTGGTTGAATTCTTTTAAAAAAATTTCCCACAAAACCCTCCACTTCTGTCTTTTAATTTGGATTAAAATAAGAGAAAAAGGCCTCATCCCTAATACGTTTCCCTAGTTCCTCATAAGAGTATGTAAATACCCTGTCATCCTCACCATTCTCCTTGCTTTAACGTGGGCGGAGTATAGGAAGGAACTACGGTGTTCACTGTAGCCGTGCTAATTACTGTATCTCTGTTTAATGCTACAGGAAATTATAGTAACTTTTTTGTTTTTGGTGGTGGTTGGAAGCCACAAAACAGTTTTACTTTTTAACTTGTTCTCAACTAAAATCTGTAAGTTTTGTTTTTACATTTTATTATACCAGTACAAACAAAATCAGAATAATTTAATAAACCTTCATGGACCCATCACCTGGCTTTAACACTTAAGGTTCTGCCATTCTTGTTTCATGTATTTTCAGCCATTCCCCAACCTCCTACTTGAGTTACTGTTTTTTTGAAAAGTTTTTTGGTAAAATTTACATATATTGAAATGCCACAAATGTATCCATGTGCATCCCCATAAACATTTCCACGTCTCCAGAACGTTCCCTCCTGTACTGTGCCAGTCTCCTGTCCACACCAGGCAGCTAGATTCCTAATTGTTTTTAAAAACTAGATTGGTTTAGCCAATTCTAGAGCTTAGTGTATATAAATGGAATTATATGGAATGTGCTCCTCTGCATCTGGCATCTGCTTGGCGTTGTATCTGGGAGATTCATGTTGTGTATGATAGTAATTTATTCCTTTCAATTGCTGAGTATTCCAGTGAATGCCTGTATCGTAATTTGTTTTTCTGTTATCTTGTTCAAAGATGGATATTTTGGTTGCTTCCAGATTTTAGTTAGTATAAATAAAGCTGCTGTCAGTATTCTTGTATACAGTAACTTTTGTGGATATCTGTTTTCATTGTTCTTGGATAATTACCTAGGGGTGAAATTACTGAGTCAAAGGGTAGGTGAATGTTTATAAAAATATACTAAACCTTTCTCCAAAATATTGTACCATTTTACACCCCTATCAACAAAATATTAGAGTTAGGGTTGCTGCATATCCTCACCAACAGATGTTCTTTTTAAGAAATCTTTGGCCGGGCGCGGTGGCTCAAGCCTGTAATCCCAGCACTTTGGGAGGCCAAGGCGGGTGGATCACGAGGTCAAGAGATCGAGACCATCCTGGTCAACATGGTGAAACCCTGTCTCTACTAAAAATACAGAAAATTAACTGGGCATGGTGGCGTGTGCCTGTAATCCCAGCTACTCAGGAGGCTGAGGCAGGAGAGTTGCCTGAACCCAGGAGGCGGAGGTTGCGGTGAGCCGAGATCGCGCCATTGCACTCCAGCCTGGGTAACAAGAGCGAAACTCCGTCTCAAAAAAAAAAAAAAAAAAAAAAGAAATCTTTGTCTGCCCCTAGGCCATAAACATATTCTGTGTTCTGGAAGCCTTCACTGTTAGGGTTATGATTCATCTTAGCGCGATAGCGGATCAAGATCCTTTTTTTTCCTTTGCCCCATATAGGTATTCAGTTGCCTTGATTATGTACTTCTGTGATAAATATTGAAGTCAGACGGTATTTTAAGTCTTCCTGCTTTGCTCTTCCTTTTCAAAATGATTTTGGCTATTTTAAGGCCTTTAGATTTCCATGTAAATTTATTTATTTTTTGGCAGGGGGAGGCTCAAAGATCCATATAAATTTTAGAGTCAGTTTCTCAGTTTCTTCAAAACAGCCTGATGGATTTATGATTGGAATTGCATTTAATCTATAGATCATTTGGGGAAAATTGACATATAGCAATATCAAGTCTTTAAACCCATGAACACAATATACATTTCTCCATTTATTTAGGTGATGCATAATTTCTCTTAGCAATATATAGATCTTGCATTTTTTCTTCCATTTTCTTTTCTCTCTTTTTTTTTGTTTTGAAACAGAGTCTTGCTCTGTCACTCAGGCTGGAGTGCAGTGGCAGAATCATAGCTCACTGCGGGCTTGAATTCCTGGATTCAGATGATCCTTCTGCCTTAATCTCCCAAGTAGCTGGGACTACAGATATGCACCACCACACCTGGCTAATTTTTCATTTTTTTTTTAGAGAGAGAGTTTAGGCGGGTCTCAAACTCATGGCCTCAGGTGATCCTCCTTCCTCCACCTCCCAAAGTACCAGGATTTTACAGGCCTGAGCTGCTGTATACCCAGCCAGATCTTTCATGTTGTTTGTTAAATGTATTCCTGGGTCTTTTACTTTTCGATGTCATCGTTAGTGGAATTATGGTAAAAGTTTTCCAATTGTTTGCTGGTAGTATGTAAAAATACACTGTAGAATGTAAAAATAATTTTTGTATATTAACCTTGTCTTCTGAGACCTAGCTAAACTTACTTATTCTAGTTGAGTTTCCTCCCTTACAATGTTCAGTGTTAGCAATGTATTAACTATAAGTAGAAACAATTGTCTTTTTTTTGATCATTAACATATATATTTTTTCCCCTTACTGCTCTGATAAGAACATCCAATTCAAGGCTGAGCAAAAACTTTGTTCCTGATCTTAGGACCAGTCTTTGACCATTAAGTATGACGTTAGCTTTGATTTTTTATAGTACCTTTATCAGATTGAGAAAACTCTTCCATTTCTGGTTTCCTGAGGGTTTTTATCCTGAATGGGGACACATTTTGTCAATTTTTTTTTCTGATAATTATTAAGATAATTATATAGTTTCTCACTTATGAATTGTTATGTGGTAGATTACATTGTATTTCCAATGGTAAATCAATGTTGCATTTTTGGGATAAACCTCGGTCATGTGTAATTTTCTTTAGTGTTTGTTTCGATTTCATTGTTTTCTGTTCTTTGTTATTTCCTCTTTCTACTTACTGTGGATTTAGTTTGCTCATATTGTTAGATGGAAACTTTAGATCATTGTTTTTGAACCTTTTTTTCCTTTCTAATATAAGCATTCAAAGATAAAAATTTTTCTCTAAGTACAACTTTAGCACTTTTCACAAATTTTGACATATTGGATTTTAATTATCGTTTAGGTCAAAATGTTTTTTATTTTCCTTGGTAATTTTTTTGACCCATGGATTTTTAAAAAATGTTAAAAATATAATTTGTAAATATTTGGTCCTTTTTCTAGATATCTTCTTACTGATTTCTAACTTGGAGAATATATATATATGTATATATTTTTTTTTGAGAAGGCGTTTGCACTATCTCCAGGTGGAGTGCAGTGGCGCAATCCTGGCTCACTGCAACTTCTGTTTTCCGGTTTCAAGCAATTCTCTTGCCTCAGCCTCCCAAGTATTTGGAACTATAGCCATGTACCACCACACCCGGCTAATTTTTTTGGTATTTTTGGTAGAGATGGGGTTTCACCATGTTGGCCAGCATGGTGTCGATCTCTTGACCTCGTGATCCACCCGCCTTGGCCTCCCAAAGTACTGGGAATAAAGGCATGAGCATCTGCACCCGGCCTGGGGAATATTTTCTATGATTTCAGTCTTTTGAAATTTGTTAAGATTATTTGTTTTTATTTATTATTAAATTTTTTTCCCCCCAGGCTGTAGTGTAATGGCATGATCTTGGCTCACTGCAACCTCAGCCTCCTGAGTTCAAGCAATTCTCCTGCCTGAGTCTCCAGAGTAGCTGGGATTACAAGCACCCACCACCATGCCTGGCTAATTCTTGCATTTTTAGTAGAGATGGGATTTCACCATGTTGGCCAGGCTGGTCTCAAACTCTTGACCTCAGGTGATCCACCTGCCTTCGCCTCCCAAAATGCTGGGATTACAGGCATGAGTCATTGCACCCAGCCAAAACCTTGTCTCTTAAAAGATTTTTTTTAGGCCGGGTGCTAGGACAAGGTCTCCCTCTGTCACCCAGGCTGGGGTGCAGTGATATGATCATAGCTCACTGCCACCTCAAACTCCTGTATTCAAGCAATTTCCAGCCCCGCCCCCCCACCCCACCCACCCCACCCCACAACCTTATAAGTAGCTAGGACTTCAGGCACATGCCACCACACTTGGCTCATTTTTTATTTTTATTTTTGTAGAGATGGAGACTTGCTATGTTGCCCAAGTTGGTCTTGAACTCCCAGTTTCAAGCAGTCCTCCTGCTTCAGCTTCCCAAAGTGCTGGGATTACAAGTGTGAGCCACTGCACCTGTCTGAGATTATTTTATTTATCGTTTAGAATGTGATCTATCCTGTTTAACGTTTTACATATACTTGTAGAGAATATATGTTCTATAGTTATTTTTATTTTTTTAGAGATGGGGTCTCACTATGTTCCCAAGGCTGGTCTCGGGCTCCTGGACTCAAACAGTCCTCCTGCCTTGGCCTCCCAAAGTGCTGGGATTACAGACAGGAGCCACCACACCTGGCCTAGTCTATAGTTATTGAATATAGATTTCTATACATGTTAATAAGGTGAGGTGATTAATACTGTACTTCAGATTTTCTCTATTAAAAATTTTTGGCCAGGTACAGTGGCTCACACCTGTAATCCCAGCACTTTTGGAGGCTGAGGTGGCAAATCGCTTGTGCTCACGAGTTCAAGACCAGCCTGGGCAACTTGACAAAACCCTGTCTCTACAAACACTACAAAAATTAGCTGGGTGTGTTGGTGTACACCTGTAGTCCCAACTACTTGGTGGGCTGAGGTAGAAGGATCGCTGAACCCCAGGAGGTCAAGGCTGCAGTGAACCAGGTAGGCACCACTGTGCTCCAGCCTAATAACGACTATATTAATATAAGAGAAAATAGGCTTATTTAGCTTGTTTGTGGTTCAAGCTTACATGTGTTTCGTTTCATTTTCTTACATTTACTTGTGTGTGTATGCATGTGTGCTTGTGTATTTTAGGCATTACAACATATATCTTTATTGCAACCTTTTTTTTGAGACAAAGTCTCTCTCCATGGCCCAGGATGGAGTGCAGTGATACAATCTTGGCTCACTGCAACCTCTACTTCCTAGATTCAAGCAATTCTCCCACCACAGCCTTGCAAGTTGCTGGGACTACAGATACGTGCCGCCACTCCTGGCTAATTTTTGTATTTTTGGTAGAGATGAGGTTTTGTCTTGTTGGCCAGGCTGGTTTCAAACTCCTGGCCTAAAGTGATCCACCTGCCTAGGCCTCCCAAAGTGCCGGGATTATAGGTGTGAGCCACCACGCCCAGCCTATGACATCTTTAATGTCAATATTATCTTATCACACCGTCTGGGACATCCAGTATGATGTTGAATAAGAGTGGTGAGAATAGACATCCTTGTCTCGTTTCTGATCTTAGGGGGAAAACACTGTCCTCCACTGTTAAAAATATTAATTACGGATTTTTTTTGTTAGGTATGCTTTATCAAATTAATAAAATTCCCTTCTATTGCTAGTTTGGTGAGAGTTTTTTTAAAAACCATGAATGGATGTTAAATTTTCTTAACTATCCTTCGTGCACCAGTTGATATAACCAGGTGGCTTTTATTTTTTACTGTTAATATTATCTGTTACATTGATTGTCAAATCAGCCTTGCATTCTTGAGATGAACCTCACTTGGTGATGCTTTGCTACCCTTTTTACATTTGCTGGATTTGAATTGCTGTTTTGCTGATGATTTTACATCTATATATTTTTATTTTTTAGAGACAGAGTGTTACTCTGTCATCCAGGCTGGAGTATAGTGGCACAATCATAGCTCACTATATGCCTTTAAACTACTTGGCCTAAGCCATCCTCCTGCCTCAGCCTCCCAATTAGCTAGGATTGCAGGTGAGAGCCACCACACCCAGTTCATTTACTTTTGTGTTTAATGGTTATGGGGATTTTGCTATGTTTACCAGGCTCGTGTGGAACCACTTGACTCAACCAGTCCTCCTACCTCGGCCTCCCAAAGCTCTGGGATTATAGATGTGAACCATTTCACCTTTATATCTGTATTAATAAGGGATATTTTTTGAGACAGAGTGCAGTGGTTCGATCTCAGCTCACTGCAACCTCCGCCTCCCGGGTTCAAGAAATTCTTCTGCCCCAGCCTCCCAAGCAGCTGGGACTACAGGCCCGTCCCACCATGCCTGACTAATTTTTTTGTATATTTAGTAGAGATAGGGCTTCACCAGGATGATCTCGCTCTCCTGACCTTGTGATCTGCCTGCCTCAGCCTCCCAAAGTGCTGGGATTACAGGCATGAGCCACTGCGCCCAGCCTTATTTTTTGATTTTTACATTTATGTTTTTTACCAACTACTTGCAAAGATATTGGTCTGTAATCTTATTTTCTTTTCCTCTCTAATAATAACTTCAGGTTTGGTATCAGGATAATGGTGGCCTCATAGCATAAGCTGGGACATATCCCATTTTCTTCTATTTTCAGGAAGAGTTTCTGTAGAATCAATGTTGTTTCTTCCTTAAATGTTTAGTAGAATTCACTAATTAAGTCATTTCATTCTAGAATTTTCTTTTTTGAAAGTCATACTTTGATTTTGGACAATTCAGATTATTATTTCTTCTTGACTGTGTTTTATTAAGTTACGTCTGTCAAAGAATTTCACTTCATTTAAGTTGTCAAATTTATGGACATGAAGTTTTCATTATATTCCTTGATGATCATCTCCAAAGGGCTATAAAGTCTCTAGTGGTATCTTCTGTGTAGTTTCCAACATTGGTAGTTTGTATTCTCTCTGTCTTTTCTTTTCTTTTTTGACACAGGGTTTCACTCTGTCACCTAGCTTGAAGTGCAGTTGTGCAGTCACTGCTCACTGCAGCCTTGAACTACCCATCTCAAGCCTTCCTCCCACCATAACCTCCCAGAGTGCTGGGATTATAGGTGTGAGCGACCATGCCTATCTTACTGCTGTCTCTGAGTTCAGTTTGTTCTTTTTCTCTTTTCGTACCCTAAGGTAGAATCTTAGATCATGAATTGGAGATCTTTTTTCTAAAATAAACATTTAAAGCTGTCAGTTCCCTCTAAACACCAGTTTAGCTGCATCCCACAAATGTTAACTTGGAATTTTATTTTTTTTTTTTGGTTCTAACTATTTTCTAATTTCCCTCTCCAAACTAAGGGTTATTTAAAAGTTTGTTGTTTGATTTCTTTCCAAAATATTTGGGGATTTCCCAGACATCATTCTGAAATTGCATTCTTATCAAACTTTATTATTGTTGGAGAACATCCTTTTTACCAGTTCTTTTATGTCTTAAAGTTTGTTTTATGGCCCAAAATATGATCTAGCTACACACATACTTGAGCTGAATGTACAATACAAAATATTCAGTGTTTGCTCCAGTGATTACATATATGTAGTGTACTTAGGATATCTACTTAAACTAAAACTTAAAAAATAGTCATGTTAAATATAGGAAATTTTCAACAGCATAATTTCATTTATTTCTCTCTTGTTGGAATATATATATTACTTATAAACCTCACAATTAGGCCGGCATACTGGCTCATGCCTGTAATCCCACTACTTTGGGAGACTGAGGCTGGCAGAATCACCTGTGGTCAGGAATTCAAGACCAGCCTGGCCAACATGGTGAAACCCTGTCTCTACTAAAAGTAAAAAAATTACCTGGGCATGGTCGTGGGCACCTGTAATCCTAGCTTCACAAGAGGCTGAGGCAGGAGAATCACTTGAACTCAGGAAGCAGAGGTTGCAGTGAGCCGAGATTGGACCTTGTGATCTGCCTGCCTCAGCCTCCCTGCTGTGAGGCAGGCAGATCACACAGCACTCCAGCCTGGGCAACAGAGAGAGACTCTGTCTCAGAAAAAACAAAAATAAATAAGTAAAATAAAAACTTTACAATTTACAATTTTACAATTTTTGCTTTAAATATTTGTCTCTAAAGAATTTGCAAGAAGAAAAGAAGTGTATATAACTGTGTTGAGGGTTACCAAGACCACTCAGGTTTGGTGATTGCTAGGTGGCCTCACTGGACTCAGCTTGTAGTTATACTCACAACTGAAATTTATTACAGTGAAAGCATACAAAGTAAAATCAGGAAAGAAAAAGGATCATGGAGAAAAGACTAGAGGAAATTAGGTAAAAACTTCCAAGAGTCCTGTCCTAGTAGAGTCACATAGGACCTGCTTAATTCCTTCAGCAGTGTGTTGTTACAACATGTACAAAAGTGGTCTACCAGGGAAGATCACCTGATTCTTAGAGTCCAGGGTTTTTATTGGAGGCTGGTCATGTAGACAGAATTTCAGCCACTGAAATTTCAGACTCCAGAAGCAATCAAATGTTCAGCATAAACCATATTGTTTCTGCAAATAGTTCAGATACAATGAGCCACCCTTACAACCTAGTGTAGTTTTAGATCAGTGTAGGGAAGTGCTTACCATCCAGGTTCCCAGAGGCCAGCAAAACGTCAGCCTTACCAGTGGGCCTTCCTACAGAGAGCAATCTTTGACCTGCTATGTTGACTCTTCTGCATAATAGTCTTTCATATCTATTTATGTGTTTACCATTTCTAGTCGACTTCATTCCTTCCTGCAGAAGCCGGTTACCCTTTAGTGTCATTTCCATTCCCATGAAGAACTTCCTTTAGCATTTCCTGTGGTGTAGGTCTGCTGGTGATGGATTTTTCTTAGATTTATCTGAAACATCTTTATTTCCTCTTCATTTTTGAAGGGTAGTTTCATTGGATATAGACTTCCGTGTTGATTTTGTTTCTTTTAGCCCTTTACTGTTTATTTCATTGTCTTCTGTTCTTGATGGAAAGTCAGTGCCATTCGTACTTCTTTTCCCTTCCTATATATAATGTTGTATTTGTTTGTTCTCAGACTCTTATAAAGATACTACCCAAGGCTGGGTGATTTATAAAGGAAAAAGGTTTACAGTTCCACATTGGCTGGGGAGGCCTCAGGAAACTTAAAATCATGGCGAAAGATGAAGGAGAAGCAAGGACCTTCTTTACATGGCAGCAGGAAAGAGAAGGTCAAGCACGGGAAATGCCAGAGGCTTATAAAACCATCAGATCTTGTGAAAACTCACTCACTATCATGAGAACAGCATAGGGAAACATCCCTGTGATCCAGTCACCTCCCTCCCTCCAAACGTGGGATTACAATTCAAGATGAAATTTGATTGGGGATACAGAGCCAAACCATATCAAATGTGTTGTTTTTCCTCATTGCTTTCAATATTTTATTTTCAGATTTCCTAAGTTTGCCTGTGATGTACCTGTGTGGTGTGTGTGTGTGTGTGTGTGTGTGTTTTAACAGGACAGAGTCTTGCTTTGTTGCCCAGGCTGGAGTGCAGTGGCACGACCTTGGCTCACTTAAACCTCCACCTCCTGGCTTCAAGCAACTCATGCCTCAGCGTCCTGAGGAGCTGGTATTACAGACATGAGCCACTATGCCCACCCTTATTTGTTTTTATCCTGCTTGAGGTCTATGAACTTCTTGGATCTATAAGTTGGTATCTTACACCAAATTTGAACATTTTTAGCTGTTATTTCTTTCAAATATAATTTCTCCTGTCCTTGTAGGACTCTAATTTCATATCTGTTAGAATGCGTGGTATCCATTCTCGGAGGCTCTGTTTTTTTTTATTTTTTAGTCTTTTATATTTCTCTTCTTTGGATTGGATAATTTCTCTAGATCTGTCTTCAAGTTCACTGATGCTGCTGCCATCTCCAATATTCTTTTAATTCTTTTCAGTGCATTTTTTTTTTTTTTTTGAAACAGAGTCTTGCTCTGTCACCCAGGCTGGAGGGTAGGGTGATGGCATGGTTTTGACTCACTGCAATCTCTACCTCCCAGATTCAAGTGATTCTCATGCCTCAGCCTCCTGAGTAGCTGGGATTACAGGTGTGCACCACCATAGCCCACTAATTTTTGTATTTTCAGTAGAGACGGGGTCTCGCCATTTTGGCCAGCCTGGTCTGGAACTCCTGACCTCAAGTGGTCCACTGGCCTGGCCTCCCAAAGTGCTGGGATTACAGGTGTGAGCCACCGCACCCAGCCCCAGAGAATTTTTTAGTTGTTATACTTTTAAGCTCTAGAATTTCCATTTGGTTCTTTTCATAGTTTCTCTCCTGAGGTTCCCCATCTACTTACTCATTATATGTATGTTTTCTTTTAAGTCCCTGAACACATTTAAGCTGCATTGTTTACATTTAGGTCATTTTAGGGTCTGTTTCTGTTCCCTGCTTTTTTCTCCCCAGTGTGGGTCACATTTTTCCGTTTTGCTCTCCTTGCTGCTGATTTTTTATTAAATAATGGACACCATAGATAATGCATTGTAAAGTATCTGGTTTCTGTTGTATTTCTCTGAAGAATTTTTTTGTGTTTTGTTTGTTTGTTTTGGTAGCTGGCATTTAACTTAACTGTGTTCAAAATTCCAAACTCTGTATCTCCTATTGTTGGCAATGGTTAATCTTTGCTGGGTTTTATTGCATACATTTGTAATTTTGTAGTCAGACATGGAATCTAGTGGTCAGTTAAGGATTTGACTGGATTTCATATGCAGATTTTGGGGTATCTTCTGTGGCTTCTTCTCCTGTAGGATTTCCTCTCTCCTTCTAACTTTCTGGTGATACAAGTTCTGAACATTTTGCTGTAGCTCCTCAAGTGGGTGAGGCTCTGACCTCCTGCCACTCCAGGAGATACAGACTGGGTAGGGTGCTCCCAGGAGAAAGTTAGACTCAGAGTTATAATTCCTGTATTCTAACAGTAGATTCTTCCAAATTCTTCCTGTCTTTCTCCCTCCCCCAAGAACTGTTAGAGATTATAGTTTGTTCGGATTTTGTACTGTGTTATCTGCAGGGAGATTAGTCATGTGATGGGTTCCTAAAATGAACTATATCCATTTGCTGTGCCCAGACCTTTCTGATGGTTTTTTTAATTGGCCATAAAATAATCTGCTACCTGGGGATAGGTTGGAATGGAATGAGTGAAAGACTGGAGGTAGGGTATCAGGCCATTGTAGTAGAGCAGGCAATAAGGATTGTGAAAATCTATGTTCCTATATTATATTAATAGATCAAACACATACAATATAGTTGTTTTTCTACAAAATATAAAAATTATTTTCTTGTGTAAATCTTCAGATTGTTCATTGTTCAGGTTGTTCATTGCTGGAATTATATTAATAAGATATTATATAGTTCATTTTTAGTTTAACAAACACAATTTTTTTCTTCTATACGTTTAGAGTTCCATAAAGTGTTGATACTGCGGAAACCTTTCTTGTCTTTTTTTATTCATCCCTGAAAAAATTATGTAAATGGTAAATGAGAACTGGAGAAAAAAATTCAAAATGAAAAACTCATTCATAAATAAATTTTTGTCCTATTTTAAAGTAATTGAAGATACTTTTGGTTTCTTCCTATCATTTTCCAAAGACCCGAAATTGGCAAAACTGGAATTTATGTAAGAAACTACAAATAAGTGACAGAGAACCCTAAAAGCCTATTGACGGCTACTGTTTCCATAATGATTTAGTCATGTGACTTGAATTCATGGTACTTGTCTTCCAAATGATAGCATTTGTTTGAGAGATCTTTGAGGTTTAAGAATGCTGAAATGGGCCTGGCGTGGTGGTTCACACCTGTAATCCCAGCACTTTGGGACACCGAGGTGGGCGGATCACGAGGTAAAGAAATCGAGACCATCCAGGCCAACATGGTGAAACCCCGTCTCTACCAAAAATACAAAAATTAGCCAGGTGTGGTGGCATGTGCCTGTGGTCCCAGGTACTCAGGAGGCTGAGGCGAAAGAATCGCTTGAACCCAGGAGGCGGAGGTTGCAGTGAGCCGAGATTGCACCACTGTACTCCAGCCTGGCGACAGAGCAAGACTCTGTCTCAGAAAAAAAAAAAAAAAAAAAGGCTGAAATGGTGGAATATGGGCCAAGGGACTTTTTCTCTGTGTATTGTACTTGAAATTTAGTTCGTTAATTTTAACTTTAGATCTCAATGGGTTAATCTATATGTATTTTTAAAAAATTTTCAAATCTGTTCCCTTTTTTCAGGTCATAAATAAAGTTCATCTTAAGGCAAATCATGTAGTAAAGAGAGATGTTGATGAGCATTTAAGAATCAAGACTGTTTATGATAAAAGTGTCGAAGAGTAAGTACACCATTATATTGTCATCTTTTTCATTATTAATCTGAATATTAAAGATATTTTCACCTGTTACCTGAAGTTTTAAACGTCTGTAGATAAAACTTAAAAAGGACTAGTGTAGCTTCAAATTGGAGTTAAGCTGAAAATGCATTTCAGTCTGAAAATCTGAAGGCCATGGGATATGATTAAAGTCTATATATCATGAATAATTTTCTTTATTCCATCTTCCTTTCCTGGTGAATCATGAAAAATTTAAACAGAACAAATGTGCATCTACTTGGAGTGGACAGTAATAGACCTGAGAGTTCTCTTCAATTAAGAACTTGTGTTACCAGAAAGAGGTCCTGTTCCAGACCCCCAAGAGAGGATTCTTGGGTCTCTCACAGGAAAGAATTCCAAGCAAAGCCATAGAGTAAAGTGAAAGCAAGATTATTAGAAAACTAAAGGAATAAAAGAATGGCTACTCCATAGGCAAAGCAGCCTGCAGGGCTGTGGTTGCCCATTTCTTAGGTGATTTCTTAATTACATGCTAACGAAGGGGTGGATTATTCATGCCTCCCCTCTTTTAGACCATATAGGGTAACTTCCTGACATTGCCGTGGCATTTGCAAACTGTCATGGTGTCGGTGGGAGTGTAGCAGTGAGGATGACCAGAGGTCACTCTTGTCGCCATCTTGGTTTTGGTGGGATTTAGCCGGCTTCCTTATTGCAACCTGTTTCATCAGCAGAGTCTTTATGACCTGTATCTTGTGCTGGCCTCCTGTCTCATCCTGCGACTTAGAATGCCTAATCATCCAGGAATACAGCCCATTAGGTCTCAGCCTTATTTTACCCAGCCACTACTCAAGATGGAATTGCTCTGGTTCAAACATCTCTGACACTTGGAGGGAAAAATAAGTACTAATATAAATAATAATAATAAGAAAGTTTATGAAATTGTTAATCAGAGAGAGTAGTGTGATTTTTATTTCATGTAAGTGGGATCCAGAAAACAGATACATTATGCATTCACAGCAGTTCATGAAGAGCTGTTAGAGGTGGGTGATATCTTTCCCTACCCTTAACATTCCAAATGAACGAGATGACATGATCATGCTTAGTATCATGTTGTGGCACAGAGTCAACTCTCAAATACTCAATGAGGTAAGTTGAAATTTTGGAAAGTTATTTATTTTATGCATATAGGATTCCTTGGGGCTCTTGACAGATGCATTCTGAACAGATGAGATGGTGCTATGCCTCTGACAGGTAATTCTTATGTTTTTATGTCATTATTTTCAGGTTGCTCCCTGAGAAAAAAAATCTCGTAAAGGTATGTAGTAAAGACTCGTAGCTTGAATTGGACATTTACAATTTGATTATATGTAAATTCTACTTCAGTAAAGTAAAACATATACATGACTTTTGTGAATGACTGAATAAAAGGTGTTGGTAGTGAAAGTATTTTTTAAAGGTGTCTTTGTTATGCACTCATAAAAACCTCATTGGTATTTGGCATTAAATTAGTCATTTTAAAATAATTTGTTAATTAGTCTTCTCCTTTTATTGCTTGCTCTCTCAGGTTTTTGGGGAGCAAATCATTCAGAGAATAGGGTGAAAAAGACAATTTTTGAAATACATTGAGAACACTGTTCTCTTGGTGGAAATGTTTATTTTCCTGAAGATTGACCTGATAACCACATTAGATTTTTAACTATATGGAGACACACACACACACACACACATGTATACACACACACACACACACATGCAGACATACAAAGCCAGTTCACTATGGGCCACAGAAATTGGTGAGTTTAATTAAACATAAGATTTTCTTAACATAAAGTATTTTAGTGTTGGAATCATCTAAGTCAGTCTGTCATTCTTAGTAATCTAGATTAATATAGTTGAGATATATTGCAGTTTTGTTAAAGGTGTAGTATTGAAGGAAATTAATATTTAATTAAAAATAAAAAATAGTTGAGATATATATTTTTGATTTTCTGGTTTTCTATTTAAATGGGATTAGGGAAGGAAATTTCTACCTAGTACTATTTTCCCAAGCTGAACTAGAAAATGGGGGAAATTCTTTTCCTACTAGACTTACTCTTTTCCTGCCCCTTGCTCTACAACCCTGACTAACTAGTGTCTCTTTCCATAATTATAAAGTGTTTTCCTTTTGTCCCCTTAGTCATTAATATCCTGTGCTTGCTTGTTTTAAATATAATTTATCTCTTCCTTATAATTCTAACTACTTTTTTTAACTTTTATTTAGAACAAGCTTTTCCCACAAGCTATTTCTTATTTAGAGAAGACTTTTCAGGTCCGTAGACCTGCTGGCACTATCTTACTTAGCAGGTACGTCACATTAAATACAGATGATTTTCTTCAGCCACTTAGTACTCTGCCGTTCCCATTCTATGAATATGGCAAGATGTGAAGCTTATACTAGAATTTTGTTATGCTTGTTCTTAGAGACCAAACTGCAAGTTATTTTAAAAGAATAAAAATGCATCTGCTGGATAATCATTCTTTCCCTGATCTTTCATTATGTGATGGCCTACTGAATTTTTTTTTTTTTCTTTTGAAGAGATGATGGCTAAGGATTTTTTCTTTTTTCTTTTTTTTAAAGAAAGGGAAAAAAAGGAGTGAAGGAGAGGAAGAAAAAGAGGGAGAGAGAATGGGAATATAGCTTTATTCTAAAAATGGGTATTAATAATGGCCGATCAATATTTTGTGTATTTAAGGTGGAGAATGTATATTTTGTGTATTTAAAATGGAGAGCTCTGTAAATATTTATTGAGTTTACTTGTTCCGGATCTGAGTTAAAGTCCTGGTTGTCCTCACATCAATTTTCTGTCTCGTTCAGTCTAAATCTCTTTATGAGTCTTATGTATCTGGGTGTTAGGATCGTTAGCTCTTATTGTTGCATTGATCCTTTTACCACTATATCTTTGTTGCTTTGAAATCTATTTTATCAGATGCGAGAATTGCAGCTCCTGCTTTTTATTTATTTATTTATTTTTGCTCTTCATTTGATTGGTAAATCTTTCTCCATCCCTTTGTTTTAAGACTTCGTGTATCTTTGGATGTGAAATGGGTCTGGATGTAGCATACCGTTAGGTTTTGGCTGTATCTTTTGATTGGGGGATTTAGTCGACTTAAATTTAGGGTTACTGCCATTTGATGTTAACTGGCTATTTTATCCATTCGTTGATGTAAATTCTTCTTCATGTTGATGCTTGTTGATGTTGATGCTCTTTACTTTTTGGTATATTTTTAGAAAGGCTAATACTGGTTGTTCCATTCTGTGTATAATGCTGCTTTCAGGAGCTCTTGTAAAGCCAGCCTGGTGGTAATAAAATCTCTGAGTACTTGCCTGTTCATAAAAGATTTTATTTTTCCTTCAATTGTGAAGCTTAGGTTGGCAGGATATGAAATTCTGGGCTGAAAGTTCTGTTCTTTAAGGATGTTGAATATCAGCCCCCACTCTCTTCTGGCTTGCAGGGTTTCTGCTGAGAGGTCTGCTGTAAGTCTGATAGGCTTCCCTTTGTGGGTAACCTGACCTTTCTCTCTGGCTTCCCTCAGTATTTTCTCCATCGTTTCAACCCTGGTGAATCTAACGATTATGTGCCTTGGGGTTGCTCTTCTTGAGGAATATCTTTGTGGTGTTCTCGGTATTACCTGGGGTTGAATATTGTCCTGCTTTGCTAGATTGGGAAAGTTTTCCTGAATAATATCCTGAAGAGTATATTCCAGCTTGGATTCATTCTCTTTGTACACCTCATTCAGGTGTACCTGAATACGTAAATTAGGTCTTTTCACATAGTCCCATATTTCTTGGAGACTTTGCTCATTCCTTTTTACCCTTTTTTCTCTATTCTTGTCTTCTCGTTTTATTTCATTAAGTTGGTCTTCGACCTCTGGTATCCTTTATTCTGCTTGATCAATTTGGTTATTCAAACTTGTGCATATTTCGCTAAGTTTTTGTGTTGTGTTTTTCAACTCTGTTAGTTCATTTATATTCCCCCCAAATTGTCTATTCTTGTTAGCATTTCATCAAACCTTTTTTCAGAGTTCTTAGTTTCTTTACATTGGGTTAGAACAAGTTTTTTTTAACTCCCAGAAGTTTCTTATCATCCACCTTCTGAAGCCTACTTCTGCTAATGGCACACAGTCCTTTTCTATCAGGGCTTGTTCCATTGCTGATGAGGAACTGTAATCCCCTGTAGAGGGAGAGGGGTTCTGATTTTGGGTATTCTCAGCCTTTTTAGGCTGGTTTCTTCCCTTTGTTATAAATTTATCCATCTGTCGTCTTTACAATTACCGCCTTTCTAGTTGGGTTTCTGAGTGGATGCCCAGTTTATTGATTCCCAGCACTGGAATCCAAGCAACCCACTGTGCCGGCCAAAACAGCAGCGATAAGACTGCTGGTGCTCTTCTGCCCGGGAATCTCCTCCCCTTTACTCTGCATGAAGAGCTGCCGCGCTGAGGTGCCAGCAAAACTGCTGCGCCGGCCACAAGAGTTGTTCTGGCAACCCGTGGGGCCCCTCCACTGGGAATCTTCTGGTCCGTGAGTGATGAAAATTCATCTGAAAGTGTGGCGTCCTCTCGTTCTCTGCGCTTTCACTGGGAGCTACAATCCCGAACTGTTAGTGATCAGCCATCTTGGATCTCTCTCCCAGAATTCAGGAATTCTGAATTTTTTCTGGGATATGGTTGTCCTCTGTCCTCCAAATCCCCTTTCCCCATGTTCATGTGTATACAGTGTTAGCTTTATATGAAGTATTTGGGTATTTAAAAACTCAAATCATTTAGAAACCCAAATTTTCTATAGAACCCAAATTCTTTCTTAGTTACTTTCCTAACTAAAATAGTAACATTATTAATGAAGTAACAGCAGCTACCAGTTGATGACCATGTTTTTAACTGCTATGTAATATTCTCTTTTTTGTATTTAAACTTTGATATACAAATGAACTAAAGGCAATGTGCAACAAACCAGTACCTCCGGAAGGAAAACGATCCTCATAGATACTGCACTGGGGAGTGTGCAGTGCACACAAAATGCGGCCCAGTTATTGTTCCAGAGGAACATCTCCAGGTATTTCATCCTGCTCTTAGCAATGTTTTTACACTTGAGATTTTAATTTGTGAGTGTCACATCATTTTTACAGATTCAAGGTCAAAGTCTTAGTAGGTTCCTTGGTCTACAAAAAGTAATCACAGTTAGATATGCTGATTTCATTCTTTCATTAGCTTTCAAGTGAGTTTAATTATATTTTCTTTCTTCACTCCTCCCTGCAGGCCTCCCCACCTCTATTTATGCTGATCTGCTGAATCAGTTCAGCTTAGAACGTTATGTTTCTCTTCCAAAATCTCTTTTGGCCAGGTATATATCTCAGTTTTTTAAAGGACAGTCTGACATCTCTTAAGATTAAAAAATATGTATGCTTCAACGCAACCTAGAAATTTACTGCATCAAATACTAATGGCTGAGTAATATATGTTCAGGGATATTCTTTGCAAAACTATAAATATGCCTATTTAGGGTATTAGTTAAGTTATGGAAGTAGAATACTGTACAGTTGTTAAAAAATGAAGTAAATCTCTATGAACCGACTTGGAAAGAAATTTAAGCTCTTATTTAAAAAAAAAAGATTGCAAAATTCTTTTTATTTTTAGCCCATTTTATTTGAAAGTATGGAAACAAAATAAAAAATTATCAAACAGTGTGGAAGTATACACGTTAAATCTGGATCTATGTAAAAATGTTAATGGTGCTCTTTAAGAGATTGTTGGGGAAAGTGCTTTTCTTTAGTAAGTTATGGAGATTTTTGTGATGTTCTGATTTTTCATATTGAATATTACTTATATCAAAAAAATAAAAAATTAAGACTGGGCACAGTAGCTCATACCTATAGTTCCAGCACTTTGGAAGGCCAAAGCAGGCAGATTGCTTGACTCCAGAAGTTCAAGACTGCCCTTGGCAATATGGTGAAACCCTGTTTCTATGGAAAATTAGCCAGGCATGGTGGTATGCGCCTGTGGTCCCAGCTACTTGGGAGGCTGTGGTGGGAGGATTGCTTGAGTCGGGGAGGTGGAGGTTGTTGTGAGCTATGATCTTCCCACTAAACTCCAACCTGGGCAACAGAGTGAGACCCTGACTCAAAAATAAATAAATGAATAAGAATATCTCAGATTATGCCTAAGCTAAGCTATTGCTTAAAAAAAAAAAATACAAGGCCTGGTGTGGTGGCTCACGCCTGTAATCCCAGAATTATGGGAGGGTGAGGTGGGCAGATCACCTGAAGTCAGGAATTCAAGACCAGCCTGGCCAACATGGCAAAACCCTGTCTCTACTAAAAATACAAAAATTAGCCGGACATGGTGGCGGGCCCCTGTAGATCCAATTCCTCTGGAGGCTGAGGCAGGGAGAGTTGCTTCAACCTGGGAGGTGGATGTTGCAGTGAGCCAAGGTCACACCACTGCACTCCAGCCTGGACAAGACTCTG
This sequence comes from Callithrix jacchus, assembly GCF_049354715.1. NCBI lineage: Eukaryota > Metazoa > Chordata > Mammalia > Primates > Cebidae > Callithrix > Callithrix jacchus. Next base: position 81,502,188 of record NC_133518.1, read on the forward strand.
TCTCAAAACAAACAAACAAAATAAATAAATAAGAACACAGAATGTTGTCATTAACCAGTCACTGTGCTTTACAATAGGTCTCTTGAACTTACTCCTCTAACTGTAAACACATATTCTTTGACCAACATCTCCTCAACTCCAACCCCTATAGTAATGGATTTTAAAAATTATAAATGCATGTGTTAGAGAATGAAAAATAAACAATGTGTATTTTCTATTAAATGAAATGAGAATTTTTTTTTTCCCCTCTATACGCATTGCTTAGACCTTAAATAATAACAATTTACTGATCTTTCTGTTTCTGATTTGGAGATTATGATTATTTGGGAATTTTGATAGAAGTAGCTTTCAAAAAAGCAACTATTACAGAGGAAAATAAGATTTACTGGGCAGGACGTGGTGACTCATGCCTGTAATCCCTTAACTCTTGCACTTTGGGAGGCCAAGATGGGAGGATTGCTTGAGGCCAGGAGTTCAAGACCAGCCTGGTCAATATATTGAGACCCCATCTATATATCTCAAAAAAATTTTTTTATAATAAAAGATTTGCTTAGAAGATTAGAAACAAGGGTAATATCATGAGATGACTTTGACTTTACCTTACATACCTTTAGATTATTTGAATTTTTAACAAGATGTGAATTATAATAGGAAATATATTTCCATTAGATAAAAAAGTTCTACCACTTAGTTAATTTTACCACTTAGTTTAGAATTAACTGTAGATTGAAAGAAAGTTGCAAAAAAAAAAAAAAGTTCCATATAGGAAAATCCCTTCATCTAGTTTTGTTTTAAAACCTTGTATATTTCTGTCTTTTTAGCACCGTGTTTGGTTGGCCTTCCTTTGTAATAGCTGTTATTTAATTGAGGTTATAGGTTTATGATCATTTTATGTAAAGTAGACATTTCAGTAAAATAAATCCAGAATCAGAGCTAGGCATTGAGTAGACAAGGAGGTGTGGATTTTGATATAAGTTAAGAGATAATCAAGATATAATTGTACTGTGTTTACAGTGTAGATTTTACTGTAAGATTAAATGTCACTATAGCTAACTTTGTCTCTGGTCTGGCTTTCTGTTGTCCCTGTGGGTGCAGCAATGCAGGGTCTACCGTGGGGGTAAGTGGCCCCATGGAGCAGTGGGTGCGCCAGACCAAGAAGGCATCCCGGATGCAGACTTTGTACTTTACGTTGGTGCTCTGGCCACTGAGAGGTGCAGCCATGAAAACATCATCTCTTATGCAGCCTACTGTCAGCAGGAAGCAAACATGGACAGGTAAACCTTCCTCTGAGACGTAGTTTCTAAGATCTAATATGGGAACTCTTAAAGCAAACTGTATTTTTAGTGTTAAGATTACAGGAATCTTACATTTGCCAGACTGCCTTTGGTAGAAATAGCACGCTGCCTGGATTTGGAGCGGCGTTAGGCGAGTGATTAGACTGTAACTAATGTGGTAACCCAAGTTTTTAGTCAAAGTGAGAGAAAAGTCAAACACTTCATTTGACTTTTCTCTCTGCCATTCCTCTTCCATCTTGATCCTATTGTTTTTGCTGATATTCCAGAGAATAAGTCTGCTGTCAAGTGAGCCTGGTGCGGTGGCTCACACCTGTAATCCCAGCTCTTTGGGAGGCTGAGGTGGGAGGACCACTTGAGCCCAGGAGTTCGAGACCAGCTTGGGCAACACAGACCTCATCTTTTTTTTTTTTTTTTTTTGAGACGGAGTTTCGCTGTTGTTACCCAGACTGGAGTGCAATGGCACGATCTCGGCTCACCGCAACCTCCGCCTTCTGGGTTCAAGCAATTCTCCTGCCTCAGCCTCCCGAGTAGCTGGGACTACAGGCGCGCACCACCATGCCCAGCTAATTTTTGTATTTTTAGTAGGGACGGGGTTTCACCTCGTTGACCAGGATGGTCTTGATCTCTTGACCTCGTGATCCACCCACCTCAGCCTCCCAAAGAGCTGGGATTATAGGCGTGAGCCACCGCGCCCGGCCTCAGACCTCATCTTTTAAAAAAATAAACAAAATTAGCCAGGCATGGTGGCATGCTTCTGTGGTTCCAGCTACTCAGGAGGCTGAAGTGGGAGGATTGCTTGAGCCTGAGAGGTTGAGGCTACAATAAGCTGTGATCATGCCACTGCACTGCAGCCTGGGGAACAGAGTGAAACCTTGTCCCCCACAAAAGAGAAAAACAAAAGGCCAGGTGCGGTGGCTCATGCCTGTGATTCCAGCTCTTTGGGAGGCTGAGGTGGGAGGATCACTCGAGCTCAAGAGGTTGAGACTAGCCTGGGCAACGTGGTGAAACTCCATCTCTTAAAAAAAAATACAAAAATTAGCCAGGAGTGATGGCATGCGCCACCAGCTATCAGGTAGTCCAGCTATTCAGGAGGCTGAGATGGGAGGATCATTAGAGCCTGGGAGTTGTAAGTCACAGAGAGCTGTGATTGTGCCACATGCACTGCAGCCTGGGCCCCAGAGCCAGACCCTGTGTCCAAAAATAAATACATAAAAAAGTCTACTGTCAAGAGAATTTTCTGTCCAGGTGACTAACACCTAAGGAAACAACTTGAACTTTAATTTTAGCACCTTCTGTGCTAAAACTGTTAAAATGTTAATAATGACTGATCATCTAATTATCATTTGTTATATGTGATTCACTTAGTTAAATATCACTTGAAAATTCAGAGTTCTCTTTATTTACAAAAGGTTTCAAAAAATTTTCCTGTGAAGCAGCCCAGCCTCGAAATGAAAAGTGAGATATGCAGAAGATTGCCTGTTGCATACCAGACAAATTAATTAAAGGCGGTAGAAATTGCTCTATGTCTCAGAATAGATTGTATGTAACATTCTCAAATCTAGGTGAGGTTAGAGTTGAGATGAACTGACTTCGAAGAGAGTCAGCTATTTTTTTGAGATGGAGTCTCTCTCTGTCACCTAGGCTGGAGTGCTATGGTGTGATCTCGGCTCATTGCAACGTCCACCTGCCTGGTTCAAGTGATTCTCCTGCCTCCACTTCCCCAGTAGCTGGAACTACAGGCATGGACCACCACGCCCGGCTCATTTTCTTATTTTTAGTAGAGATGAGGGTTTCAGTATGTTGGCCAGGCTGGTCTCTAACTCCTGACCTCAGGTAATCTGCCTGCCTTGGCCTCCCAGAGTTCTAGGATTTTGACCAATTCATGAATTTTGTGTTAGAATTTGAGCCTTTTGACCAATAGATAGATGTTTAACACCTTAGCAATGGTCCTTTCATGCACATGAATTAGTTATACTGACTTCTCCTAGATTTGTTATGAGAAAAAGCAGTTATCTTTTTTTTTTTTTTTTTAAGATGGTGTCTCGCTCTGTCGCCCAGGCTGGAGTGCAGTGGCACAATCTCAGGTCACTGTAGCCTCTACCTCCTGGGTTCAAGCAATTATTTTGCCTCAGCCTCCCGAGTAGCTGGGACTACAGGTGCAAACTAAAACATCTGGCTAATTTTTGTATTTTTAGTAGAGACAAGGTTTCACCATGTTCATCAGACTGGTCTCAAACTCCTGACCTCTGGTGATCTGCCTGGCTTGGCCTCCCAAAGTGCTAGGATGACAGGGATGAGCACTGCCCCTGGCTTTAAGTTATTCTTTTTCAGGGAAGTGAAACCTTCCCTTAGAATTGCTATATTGCATTAATTGATTTCACGAATATTTGAGTGGCCAACAGACTAGGTAAACGGGATGTTCATGTGTACCTGCCTCATGGAACTTAGGGATTACAGAGGGAGACAGGTATTAAATATTCCGGCAAATAAACATGTGATTTCAAAGTATGATAAATACTTTGTAGAAAATAAATAGAATGCTGTCACACAGAATAGAATAAAAGGCTTGTAGATCAATTGAGCAAGGAAGACCTCTTTGAAAAAGGGAAACTTCAGCTGCAACGTGAACATTGATAGGCTTTAGCCAAATAAAAAGATGTGTGAAGAGCTTATGCAAGGCAAAAGCCATGTGTACCTGTTGCTGTCAGAAGCCACTTCAGTGGACACTGGTTGGAGGACAAGTTCTTGGAGAGGCAGACAGGATTGTTTTATTCTGAGTGCTGTAGGAAGCCGCCGAAGAGTTTTAAGCCTGGAAGTGAAACCCATTTTGTATTTTACAGGTCTCTGTGGCAATTTTTAAATAAATGAATTGTAGTCATACTTCTTCTAATTCTAAGTCTGTTACTCTTATCTATGAAGAAAATATACAGTATTTTAAAAATTTAAATAAGATAAATGTACTTTGTAAATAGGCAATTATACTTTGATGATCTTTGTGGTATATCCATGTGAAATGTTAAGATAGTGGTAGGAGAACTGAGTTTGGGGTTGTTTAGCATTGTTCATTGGCCACAGCTTTTGAAAGACAGGTAGGTGCATGTTGGAACTGAATTACTCTGGACTCTTGAGTCCTAGTCTGCCCTTGGACTCTCAGGTTCTAGGCACAGAGAGAGATTGTAGAAGTGTGTAGATTCTAAATGGTGTAGGATTTGGAAGAAGATGGTGGGAAGGTAGAAATATTTATGTGAATGTACGAGTGTTGGAGCAGGAGAAAGGGAATAGCAAACAGAGATGAGAAGGGTCAACAGCTTTCAGCAGCCTGAGCCATTCACTGATTGCCCCATTTTATAACTGGTTTCCCTCTCTACCTGCTTGTCTCTGTGCCCGTAGATGAAATGCTGAAGTCAGATATGGATTTTGCAAGTAAAATGGTGTTAGAATTTGAGCCTTTGAGTTCATTCATTTTTGGGCATTATATTGATATATTCCAAAAGTTCATTTTAAAGTATAATCAGTGATGCCCTTTTGCGGAAACAGGCGTTGATTTGCCATGCTATAGGAAAGCAGAGGATACATGTCTTGAAAGTAAAAGATAGTGATGGTACAAAGTAACATTTGATATTTGGCAAAGATTTCTCTGTCCTTGAGCAGTGTTTGATGGAGAAGTAAGTGTTAATAAATATTGTTCTGTAATATAATTTAAAAATTCAATGTCTGTTTTGACAGGCCAATAGCAGGATATGCTAACCTGTGTCCAAATATGATCTCTACTCAGCCTCAGGAGTTTATTGGGATGTTGTCCACAGTGAAACATGAGATTATTCATGCCCTGGTAAATTCTACTGTTACTGTTCTTTCCTTCATGCCTCGATTTTCTGCTTAGTGTGTTATCATTTTTATACATATATTGCATTTTAAGATGATGTGGATTCTTAGATTCATGTTCAATAAAAATACAAAAATTAGCGGGGTCTGGTGGTACGCACCTGTGGTCCTAGCAGCTACTTGGGAGGCTGAGGTGGGAGGATGGCTTGAGCCCAGGGAGGTCGAGGCTGCAGTGAACCAAGATTGTGCCACTACACTCCAGCCTGGTGATAGAGGCAGACCTTGTATCAAACAAACAAACAAAAAGATTTATAAAGATTTTTCCTCTTTTAAAATTCTAAGATTTAAGAATTAATGATGCTGAAAGGACGATGAAAGTCTATGGATATGGCTGAACCCTGGGCTGCTGCTGATTTTTTTTATCCCCCCATGAAATATTTTTATTTACAAAATCAGATTTGATTTGTACTTGTTAATAGTTTTAGACCTTCCACAGTACTTTATCTTCAGCACAGGTATAGTTTTAGCTTGCAAAAATAAGTTTCACTAGTTTTATAGTAAAGAAGAACTGCCCTTTCATTTTTCTACTTTACAAATTTAAAAAAGTGAACTTATATGGAAGCCAATTCATTGGCTTAGTCAGTTATGACACATAGGGGTATGAGCAGAGAGTTTGTGCTTCAGAGAAAAACGCAAAACCATGAGAAAAGCTGTCGCGAGTGTCACCTCCATCAGACTGCTTTCTTGCTTTGTTACTCCATGCTGTACTGTTTGTTCTTATAAAATGTCGTCAGTGACTGCTGCGAGGGGACTAATCTAATTTAACTAGTCTCTTTGGTAGTCGTTTTAATCTTGGGTTCATGTTTTTTTTTTAAATCCCTCTATTTCATTTTACCTCTGAATTTATAGCTATCAGATTTATACAAGCAACCTAGAGGCCTTGGTTGTTACAAGTGAAACCATGGGATTTGTTACTGAGTTCATCATCAGCTCTTTCTCTATAAATATTTCACATCTCTGATCTTAGATAAATTTAGCTAAAGTATTAAATATTAAAAATTAATTTGGCTACAAAGTTAAAGGTAGGGTAATTGGTTCTTCATACATTAACTAAGCATTTTTTATATAGAGACATATTCCCTAATAATCAATTTCTTTTTTAAAGCATTTTATTATTATTATTTTTAATTGTACTTTAAGGTCTGGGGTACATGTGCAGATCTTGCAGGATTGTTGCATAGGTACACACATGCTGTGGTGGTTTGCTGTCTCCATTTCCCTTCACCAACCTCAGGCATTTCTCCCAGTGTTATCCCTCTCCAACCTCCCCACGCCCCGCTATCCCTCCCCTACCCCCCAGCCCCCAACAGACCCCAGTGTGTGACATTCCCCTCCCTGTGTCCATGTGTTCTCATTGTTCAATACCAGCCTATGAGTGAGAACATGTAGTGTTTGGTTTTCTGTTCTTGTGTCAGTTTGCTAAGAATGATGGTTTCCAGATTCATCCACGTCCCTTTAAAGGACATGAACTCATCCTTTTTAATGTTATAGCTTCATGGTATTCCATGGTATATATGTGCCACATTTTCTTTGTCCAGTCTATCATTGATGGGCAATTGGTTTGGTTCCAGATCTTTGCTATTATAAACAGTGCCGCAGAGAACATACATGTGCATGTGTCTTTATAATAGAACGATTTATAATTCTTTGGGTAAGATTGCTGGGTCAAATGGAATTTCTATATCTAGATCCTTGAGGAATCTCCATACTGTCTTCCACAATGGTTGAACTAATTTACACTCCTACCAAAGGTGTAAAAGTGTTCCTATTTATCCACATCCTCTCCAGCATCTGTTGTCTCCAGATTTTTTTTTTTTTTTTTTGAGATGGAGTTTCGCTTTCGTTACCCAGGCTGGAGTGCAATGGCGCAATCTCGGCTCACCGCAACCTCCGCCACCTGGGTTCAGGCAATTCTCCTGTCTCAGCCTCCTGAGTAGCTGGGATTACAGGCGGCACACGCCACCGTGCCCAGCTAATTTTTTTTTTTTTTGTATTTTTAGTAGAGACGGGGTTTCACCATGTTGACCAGGATGGTCTCGATCTGTTGACCTCGTTTTTAATGATCACCATGTTTTTTAAGGCACTGTCACAGCTCACTGCAGCCTGAAACTGCTGGGTTCAAGTGATCCTCCCGTCTTAGCCTCCCAAAGTGTTGAGATTAGAGCAGGGAGCTCACGCCTGTAATCCAGCAAGCAATCCTCTCACCTCAGCCTCCAGAGTAGCTGGGACCACAGGCACGCACCATCATGCTCTGCTAATTTTTGTATTTTAAGTAGAGATGGGGTCTTGCCATGTTGCCCAGGCTCGTCTTGAAATCCTGGGCTCAAGTGATCCTCCTGCCAAAGTGCTTGATTACAGGCATGAGCCACTGTGCCCAGCCCTTCTGCTGCCACTTCTGATAACCATGTGAAAATCCTTATAGGGAGGAAGTAGTGATGACTTACCACTTTCTCAAATTAAAGGAAAGGAAATTGTCAGCTAAATAATTTTTTACATGTGTATTTGAGCATATACAAATGTTTGTCTTCACAGTAATTTGTAATTACTTAATGTAAGCAATTGTCAGTCTTGGCCATGCATTTCAGTGTACTGCTTCTGTCATTTCAGCTCCTGTCCAGCTCTTGTTCAGAAGTGATACCTGATACATTTTCAAAACAGGAAGAAGGGCTGGGAGTGGTGGCTCTCACCTGTAATCACAGCACTTTGGGAGGATTCTTCTATATATATAAGAAGGCAGGATAACTTTAAAAAGCAGACAGACTTTCAGAACCACTTTATAATGTACACACACACACACACAGCAATTAAAAACACAACAGCTGGTGCTCTTTATGGTTTTAAAACTCTAATGTACCTGGATATATAATTATAATTATAGAAATATTTACCTAAAGTAATTTGAATTTAAAATTTATAAATATGGAACACTGAATTTCTGTTCATTTACAATGTATGTTAAGTTCCTATTGCAGTATTGGCATGGTGCTTTTATGTACCAGTATCAGTGCTCTCTTTTGATCACAGGCCTGTAATTAGGCTTGATATTTTTCGCTTTCAGACATTTTGAACTCTTTCTTATAGGGTTTCTCTGCTGGACTGTTTGCATTCTACCATGATAAAGATGGAAATCCTCTCACTTCAAGATTTGCAGATGGCCTCCCACCTTTTAATTATAGGTATTTTTTTATTTCTGTTCTTGTTCTCCTTTTTTAGGAGGGTGCTAAGTCTAGAATCTGAGAATCATAGCATATTAGATGCCGTAAATAATAATATCATTATGGCAAACCCAAGGCCATTATAGATATTAAAACAAAATAGGATATAAGAGGCCATTTTATGGAAAGCATAACTTGTGAGACAGGCAATTTTATATAATGATGTAAGTAAGGAGGAGAGAGAGACCCGCATACAAGAAGGATTCTTTTTGTTTGTTTGTTTGTTTTTTTAAATTGCATTTTAGATTTTGGGGTACATGTGAAGAACATGCAAGATTGTTGCATAGGTTCACACATGGCAATGTGGTTTGCTCCCTTCCTCCCCATCACCTATATCTGGCATTTCTTCCCGTGCTATCTCTCCCCAGCTCCCCACCCCGCACTGTCCCTTACCTATTTCCCCCCTGACAGATCCTAGTGTGTGATGCTCCCCTCCCTGTGTCCATGTGTTCTCATTGTTCAACACCTGCCTATGAGTGAGAACATGTGGTGTTTGATTTTCTGTTCTTGTGTCAGTTTGCTGAGAATGATGGTTTCCAGGTTCATTCATGTCCCTACAAAGGACACGAACTCATCATTTTTTATGGTTGCGTAGTATTCCATGGTGTATATGTGCCTCATTTTCCCTGTCCAGTCTATCATTGATGGGCATTTGGGTTGGTTCCAAGTCTTTGCCATTGTAAACAGTGCTGCAGTGAACATACAAGTGCATGTGTCCTTATAGCAGAATGATTTGTAATCCTTTGGCTATATACCCAGTAATGGGATTACTGGGTCAAATGGAATTTCTATTTCTAGGTCCTTGAGGAATCGCCACACTGTCTTCCATAATGGTTGAACTAATTTACACTCCCACCAACAGTATAAAAGTGTTCCTATTTCTCCACATCCTCTCCAGCATCTGTTGTCTCCAGATTTTTTAATGATCGCCATTCTTTTTTTTTTTTTTTTTTTTTTTTAATTTTTTATTGGATTTTAGGTTTTGGGGTACATGAGCAGAGCATGAAAGACAGTTGCGTAGGTACACACATGGCAGTGTGCTTTGCTTTTCTTCTCCCCTTCACCCACATTTGGCATTTCTCCCCAGGCTATCCCTCCCCACCTCCCCCTCCCACTGGCCCTCCCCTTTTCCCCCCAATAGACCCCAGTGTTTAGTACTCCCCTTTCTGTGTCCATGTGTTCTCATTTTTCATCACCCGCCTATGAGTGAGAATATGCGGTGTTTCATTTTCTGTTCTGTGTCAGTTTGCTGAGGATGACGTTCTCCAGATTCATCCGTGTCCCTACAAACGACACAAACTCATCATTTCTGATTGCTGCATAATATTCCATGGTGTATATGTGCCACATTTTTCCAATCCAATCTATTATCAATGGGCATTTGGGTTGATTCCAGGTCTTTGCTATTGTAAACAGTGCTGCAATGAACATTCGTGTACATGTGTCCTTATAGTAGAACTATTTATAGTCCTTTGGATATATACCCAGTAATGGGATTGCTGGGTCAAATGGAATTTCTATTTCTAAGGCCTTGAGGAATCGCCACACTGTCTTCCACAATGGTTGAACTGATTTACACTCCCACCAACAGTGTAAAAGTGTTCCTTTTTCTCCACATCCTCTCCAGCATCTGTTGTCTCCAGATTTTTTAATGATCGCCATTCTAACTGGCATGAGATGGTATCTCAATGTAGTTTTGATTTGCATTTCTCTAGTGACCAGTGATGGTGAGCATTTTTTCATAAGTTTTTTGGCCTCATATATGTCTTCTTTTGTAAAGTGTCTGTTCATATCCTTTGCCCACTTTCGGTTGGGGTTGTTTGTTTTTTTTCTTGTAAATCTGTTTGAGTTCTTTGTAGATTCTGGATATCAGCCCTTTGTCAGATGGGTAGATCGCAAAAATTTTTTCCCATTCTGTTGGTTGCCGATTCACTCTAATGACTGTTTCTTTTGCTGTGTAGAAGCTGTGGAGTTTGATTAGGTCCCATTTGTCTATTTTGGCTTTTGTTGCCAATGCTTTTGGTGTTTTGGTCATGAAGTCCATGCCTACACCTATGTCGTGAATGGTTTTGCCTATGTTTTCTTCTAGGGTTTTTATGGTGTTAGGTCTTATGTTTAAGTCTTTAATCCATCTGGAGTTAACTTTAGTGTAAGGTGTCAGGAAGGGGTCCAGTTTCTGATTTCTGCACATGGCTAGCCAGTTTTCCCAACACCATTTATTAAACAGGGAATCCTTTCCCCATTGCTTGTTTTTGTCAGGTTTATCAAAGATTGTATGGTTGTAGATATGTTGTATTGCCTCCGATGCCTGTGTTTTGTTCCATTGGTCTATATCTCTGTTTTGGTACCAGTACCATGCTGTTTTGATTACTGTAGCTTTGTAGTATAGTTTGAAGTCTGGTAGTGTGATGCCTCCCGCTGTGTTCTTTTTGCTTAGACTTGACTTGGCTATGTGGGCTGTCTTTTGGTTTCATATGAAGTTTAAGGTGGTTTTTTCCAGTTCTGTGAAGAAGGTCATTGGTAGCTTGATGGGGATAACGTTGAATCTGTAAGTTACTTTGGGCAGTATGGCCATTTTCACAATATTGATTCTTCCTAACCATGAACATGGACTGTTTCTCCATCTGTTTGTGTCCTCTCTTATTTCCTTGAGAAGTGGTTTGTAGTTCTCCTTGAAGAGGTCCTTTATGTTACTTGTTAGTTGTATTCCTAGGTATTTTATTCTCTTTGTAGCAATTGCGAATGGTAGTTCATTCTTGATTTGACTCTCTTTCAGTCTGTTATTGGTGTATAGGAATGCTTGTGATTTTTGCACATTGATTTTGTATCCTGAGACTTTGCTGAAGTTGCTTATCAGTTTCAGGAGATTTTGGGCTGAGACGATGGGGTGTTCTAGGTATACTATCATGTCATCTGCAAATAGAGACAATTTGGCTTCCTCCTTTCATATTTGAATACCCTTTATTTCTTTTCCTTGCCTGATTGCTCTGGCTGGAACTTCCAATACTACATTGAATAGGAGTGGTGAGAGAGGGCATTTTTGTCTAGTGCCGGATTTCAAAGGGAATGCTTCCAGTTTTTGCCCATTCAGTGTGTTATTGGCTGTTGATTTGTCGTAAATAGCTTTTATTATTTTGAGATACATTCTGTTGATACCGAGTTTATTGAGGGTTTTTAGCATAAAGGGCTGTTGAATTTTGTCAAAGGCCTTCTCTGCATCAATTGAGATAATCATGTGGTTTTTGTTTTTGGTTCTGTTTATGTGGTGAATTACTTTTATAGACTTGCGTATGTTGAACCAGCCTTGCATCCCTGGGATGAAGCCTACTTGATCATGGTGGATAAGCTTTTTGATGTGTTGTTGCAATCGGTTTGCCAGTATTTTATTGAAGATTTTTTGCATCTATGTTCATCATGGATATTGGCCTGAAGTTTTCTTTTCTTGCTGAGTTTCTGCTGGGTTTTGGTATCAGGATGATGTTGGTCTCATAAAATGATTTGGGAAGGATTTCCTCTTTTTGGATTGTTTGGAATAGTTTCAGAAGGAATGGTACCAGCTCCTCTTTGTATGTCTGGTAGAATTTGGCTGTGAACCCATCTGGACCTGGGCTTTTTTTGTGTGGTAGGCTCTTAATTGCTGCCTCAACTTCATACCTTGTTATTGGTCTATTCAGGGTTTCGACTTCTTCCTGGTTTAGTCTCGGGAGGACGCAAGTGTCCAGGAATTTATCCATTTCTTCCAGGTTTACTAGTTTATGTGCATAGAGTTGTTTGTAATAATCTCTGATGATGGTTTGTATTTCTGTGGAATCTGTGGTGATATCCCCTTTATCGTTTTTTATTGCACCTATTTAATTATTCTCTTTTCTTTATTAATCTGGCTAGCGGTCTATTTTGTTGATCTTTTTGAAAAACCACCTCCTAGATTTATTGAGTTTTTTGAAGGGTTTTTTTGTGTCTCTATCTCCGTCAGTTCTGCTCTGATCTTAGTTATTTCTTGTTTTCTGCTAGGTTTTGAGTTTTTTTGATCTTGCTCCTCTAGCTCTTTCAATTTTGATGATAGGGTGTCGATTTTAGATCTCTCCTTGCTTCTCACGTGGGCACTTATTGCTATATATTTTCCTCTAGAGACTGCTTTAAATGTGTCCCAGAGATTCTGGTATGTTGCATCGTCGTTCTTACTGGTTTCGAAGAACTTCTTTATTTCTGCCTTAATTTCATTGTTTATCCAGTCAACATTCAAGAGCCTGTTGTTCAGTTTCCATGAAGCTGTGCGGTTCTGAGTTAGTTTCTCAAATCTGAGTTCTAACTTGATTGCACTGTGGTCTGAGTGGCTGTTTGTTGTTATTTCAGTTGTTTTGCATTTGCTGAGCAGTGCTTTACTTCCAATTATGTGGTCAATTTTAGAGTAGGTGTGATGTGGTGCTGAGAAGAATGTGTATTCTGTGGATTTGGGGTGGAGAGTTCTCTAAATGTCTATTAGGTTTGCTTGTTCCAGGTCTGAGTTCAAGTCCTGGATATTCTTGTTAATTTTCTGTCTCATTGATCTGTCTAATATTGACAGTTGGGTGTTAAAATCTCCCACTATTATTGTATGGCAGTTTAAGTCTCTTTGTAAGTCATTAAGAACTTGCTTTATGTATCTGGGTGCTCCTGTATTGGGTGCGTATATGTTTAGAATCATTAGCTCTTCTTGTTGCATTGATCCTTTTACCATTATGAAATGCCCTTCTTTGTCTCTTTTGATCTTTGTTGCTTTAAAGTCTATTTTATCAGAGATGAGAATTGCAACTCCTGCTTTTTTTTGCTTTCCATTTGCTTGGTAAATCTTCCTCCATCCCTTTATTTTGAGCCTTTTTGTATCCTTGCATGTGAGATGGGTTTCCTGGATACAGCACACCGATGGGTTTTGGCTTTTTATCCAATTTGCTAGTCTGTGTCTTTTGATTGGGGCATTTAGCCCATTTACATTTAGGGTTAATATTGTTATGTATGAATTTGATACTGCCATTTTGATGCTAGCTGGCTGTTTTGCCTGTTAGTTGATGAGGTTTCTTCATTGTTTTGATGCTCTTTACCATTTTGTATGTTTTTGGAGTGGCTGGTACTGGTTGTTCCTTTCTATGTTTAGTGCCTCTTTCAGGAGCTCTTGTAAAGCAGGCCTGGTGGTGATGAAATCTCTGAGTGCTTGCTTGTTCATAAAGGATTTTACTTTTCCTTCACTTATGAAGCTTAGTTTGGCTGGATATGAAATTCTGGGTCCAAAGTTCTTTTCTTTAAGGATGTTGAATATTGGCCCCCACTCTCTTCTGGCCTGTAAGGTTTCTGCTGAGAGATCTGCTGTGAGTCTGATGGGCTTCCCTTTGTGGGTAACCCGACCTTTCTCTCTGGCTGCGCTTAGCATTTTCTCCTTCATTTCAACCCTGGTGAATCTGAAGATTGTGTGCCTTGGGGTTGCTCTTCTTGAGGAATATCTTTGTGGTGTTCTCTGTATTTCCTGAACTTGAATATTGGCCTGCCTTGCTAGGTTTGGAAGTTTTCCTGGATAATATCTTGAAAAGTATTTTCCAGCTTGGATTCATTTTCTCCATCACATTCAGGTACACCTATCAAACGTAGATTAGGTCTTTTCACCTAGTCCCATATTTCTTGGAGATTTTGTTCATTCCTTTTTACCCTTTTTTCTCTAATCTTGCCTTCTTGTTTTATTTCATTGAGTTGATCTTCGACCTCTGATATCCTTTCTTCTGCTTTGTCAATTCGGCTGTTGAAACTTGTGTATGCTTCATGAAGTTCTCATGTTGTGTTTTTCAGCTCCATCAATTCAGTTATATTCCTCTCTAAGTTGTTTATTCTCGTTAGCATTTCGTCAAATCTTTTTTAAAGGTTCTTAGTTTCTTTGCATTGGGTTGGAACATGTTCTTTTAGCTCAGTGAAGTTTCTTATTACCCACCTTCTGAAGCCTGATTCTGTCAATTCATCACACTCATTCTCCATCCAGCCTTGTTCCCTTGCTGGTGAGGAGTTGTGATCCCTTGTAGGAGGAGTGGCATTGTGGTTTCAGGTGTTTTCATCCTTTTTGCGCTGGTTTCATCCCATCTTTGTGGACTTGTCCACCTGTTATCTTTGTAGTTGTTGACTTTCAGATTGAGTCTCTGAGTGGACGTCCCGTTTGTTGATGATGAAGTTATTTATTTCTGTTTCTTAGTTTTCCTTCTACCAGTCAGGTCCCTCTGCTGTAGGACTGCTGAGGTCCACTGCAGGCCTTACTTGCCTGGGGCTCACCAGCTGTGGCTGCAGACCAGTAAGGGTTGCTGCCAGTTTTTTCTTCTACCATCTTTGTCCCAGAAGGATACCCACCAGATGTCAGTCCAAGCTCTCCTTTATGAGGTGACTCTTTGGATATACGGGAGCTGCTTGAGGAGGCAGTCTGTCCTTTATAGGAGCTCAAGTGCTGAGCTGTGAGCTCCGTTGTTCATTCAGAGCTGCTGGGCAGGTATGTTTAAGTCTGCTGCAGCAGAAGTCATAACCCCCTCCCTTTTTTTTTCCCAGGTGCTCTGTCCTGGGAAGTTAGAGGTTTATTTATGAGTTTCTGTTGTGCTGCTACCTTTTTTCAGGGCTGCCCTGCCCAGCGAGGAGGCAGCCTAGTCACTGTCTGCCTGCAGAGGCTTTGCTGAGCTGCTGTGGGCTCCGCCCAGCTGCCGTGTGAACTTCCCTGTAGTCCCTCCATGCTTTTGCTGGGAGCTGCAATCTTGAGCTGCTCCTAATTGGCCATCTTGGATCCATCCCCAAGAGGCATTCTTAAGCTCATAATTTGCAGTGCTTTCTTGCACTGAGTATATTCCTCAAAAACATCAAACCTTCCAGCCAGGCACAGTGGATTATGCCTGTAATCCTAGCAGTTTGTGAGGCTGAGGTGGGCTGATTGCTTGAGCCCAGGAGTTCAAGACCAGCTGGAGAACGTGGCAAAACCCTTTCTCTACAAAAAAAATATGAAAATTAGCCAGGCATGCTTTTATTTGCCTGTAGTCCCAGCTCCTTGGGTGCTGAGGTAGAAGGATCAGTTGAGCTCACGACGTTGAGGCTGCAATAAGCTGTGATCATGCAACTGTAATCCAGCCTGGGTGACAGAGGAAGACTGTCTCCAGAGAAAAAGAGAAAGCTTCCAGTGAAAATGAAGATAACAGAGTAATAAATTCAGTTATTAGAAATATAAATAATTGGATTTGGCTTTAACAGATGTATTTGGGGAAACTCTTAATCTTCAAGTATGAATGGTAAAGGGAGGTTGGAGTGGTTCATAAGGTAAAAGCTGTTTCTTTTCTGGCTGGCTTTGTTCACTGTTTATGTTTAAACATTGCCTGGCCATGGAGAAAGATAAAGGAATTAAAAACAAACTCTCTGAGGCATGGGTAGATGAACAGATATGTGTTAACACATATAACAAAATGTTAATTATGGAGTCTAGGTGAACTGGTTATTGATTATAAGGGTGTTTATTAAACAATTATTTTAATGTTTTACATGTTTGAAATTTTTATAAAACAATATTGGAAAAGAAAACCCTCTTTATGTTTTCTGTTCCTTTCCTGAGAATGAGGGACTTATAGGGAAAATGGCAGAAGTAGTTTAGGGAATAAGCCAGAAAAAAAAAAATGACTTAGGTTTCAGGGAGAAGTAAAAATTGATGTCCATAATTTTCTGTAATAGATAAATACGTTACTTTTGTAGTAGTGCCTTTATTTATGTGGGATAGATTTCCCAAACTGGGATTGCTGATTTAAAATCTGTTTACACCATAAATGTTAATAAAAACTGCCATGTTACTTTTGTTTTTTGAGACGGAGTTTCGCTCTTATTGCCCAGGATAGAGAGCAATGGCATGATCTTGGCTCACTGCAGCCTCCGCCTATTGGGTTCAAGCGATTCTCCTGCCTCAGCCTCCTGAGTAGCTGATATTACAGGAATGCGCCACCATGCTTGGCTAATTTTGTATTTATAGTAGAGCTGGGATTTCTCCATGTTGGTCAGGCTGATCTTGAACACCTTACCTCAGGATCCGCCTGCCTCAGCTTCCGAAAGTGCTGGGATTATAGGTGTGAGCCACTGTGCCCAGCTGTCATTTTTTAAAAAAAGGTATAGCTGGCCACACGGTGGCTCATGCCTGTAATCTCAGCACTTTGGGAGGCTGAGGTGGGCGGATCACCTGAGGTCAGGAGTTCAAGACTAACCTGACCAACATGGAGAAACCGCATCTCTACTAAAAATACAAAATTAACCAGCTGTGATGGCACATTCCTATAATTCCAGCTACTTGGGAGGCTGAGGCAGGAGAATAGCTTGAACCTGGGACACAGAGGTTGCAGTGAGCCAGGATCATGCCACTGCACTCTAGCCTGTCCAACAAGGGTGAAACTGTCTCAAAAGAATAAAAAGGTATATCAAACACATTCCTACCAAGCATGTATAAATGCTCTTGTTACCTCTTTATTAGTATTGGATATTGTAGATATTTTCTATTTTTTTTTTTAATTGCATTTTTGGTTTTGGGGTACATGTGCAGAGCATGCAATACAGTTGCATAGGTACACACATGGCAGTGTGTTTTGTTTGCTTTCTCCCCTTCACCCACATTTGGTATTTCTCCCCAGGCTATCCCTCCCCACCTCCCCCTCCCACTGGCCCTCCCCTTTTCCCCCCAATAGACCCCAGTGTTTAGTACCCCCCTCTCTGTGTCCATGTGTTCTCATTTTTCATCACCCGCCTATGAGTGAGAATATGCGGTGTTTCATTTTCTGTTCTTGTGTCAGTTTGCTGAGAATGATGTTCTCCAGATTCATCCATGTCCCTACAAACGACACGAACTCATCATTTCTGATTGCTGCATAATATTCCATGGTGTATATGTGCCACATTTTCCCAATCCAGTCTATCATCGATGGGCATTTGGGTTGATTCCAGGTCTTTGCTATTGTAAACAGTGCTGCAATGAACATTCGTGTGCATGTGTCCTTGTAGTAGAACGATTTATCTGATGGATAAAAGATGGTATCATTGTATTTCCAGGACAGTAATGAGGTTTTAGCCATTTGCATGTTCTCTTTGTACACTATTTATTTTCCTTGTCCAATCTTTTAGGTCAGTTTTCCCTTTCTAATCACATTGTAAGAATTCTTTATAAATTAGAGATATTACTCCTTTTTCATGCTTATTATAAATATTTCTCCTAGTTGTTTATCTTTTTATTTCATTTATCATGCTTTTTTGATAATCACAAAGGCTTTTTACAGTAAACGTAAATATTTTTACATTTAAAGTGGTGGTGAATTTGTAACAATAATTGTGTTTTAATTCTATAATTGCAGTCTTGGATTATATCAATGGAGTGATAAAGTAGTTCGAAAAGTGGAGAGATTATGGGATGTTCGAGATAATAAGATAATTCCTCACACTGTGTATCTCCTGGTAACGCCTCGTGTTGTTGTAAGTATTAGTGAACTTCATGTCTATGAACCATCTGTTCTTTTCCTTTATTGTGGCCCTTTCTTGACTCATTGTTATTATTTAAGAACTTACAATATTTTAGAGTCTATAGTAGGAAAAGTAATATAAATGCAGTGCAGTAAAGCTACAGGCCTGAGAAATCTGAGGAAATGGAAACTTGGCAATGACTCTCGCAGCTCCCACCTCATCCAGTGCCTCTTCTGTTGTGATTTCTCTTAGGATCGCTGGTACTATTTCTATAATTATTGATCATTTTATTTATTATTTTTTTTATTGCATTTTAGGTTTTGGGGGACATGTGGAGAACATGCAAGATAGTTGCATAGGTACACACGTGACAGTGTGATTTGCTGCCTTCCTCCCCTTCACCTATATCTGGCATTTCTCCCCATGCTATCTCTCCCCAACTCCCCACCCCCCGCTGTCCCTCCCCTATTCTCCCAAACAGAACCCAGTGTGTAGTGCTCCCCTCCCTGTGTCCATGTGTTCTCATTGTTCCTCACCCGCCTATGAGTGAGAACATGTGGTATTTCATTTTCTGTTCTTGTGTCAGTTTGCTGAGAATGATGTTCTCCAGGTTCATCCATGTCCCTACAAAGGACACGAGCTCACTGTTTTTGATTGCTGCATAATATTCTGTGGTGTATATGTGCCACATTTTCCCTGTCCAGTCTATCATCGATGGGCAATTCCAGGTCACTGCTATTGTAAACAGTGCTGCAATGAACATTCGTGTGCATGTGTCCTTATAGAAGAACGATTTATAATGCTTCGGATATATACCCAGTAATGGGATTGCTGGGTCAAATGGAATTTCTATTTCTAGGTCCTTGAGGAATCGCCACACTGTCTTCCACAATGGTTGAACTAATTTACACTCCCACCAACAGTGTAAAAGTGTTCCTATTTCACCACATCCTCTCGAGCATCTGTTGTCTCCAGATTTTTTAATGATCGCCATTCTACCTGGCATGAGATGGTATCTCAATGTAGTTGTGATTTGCATTTCTCTAATGACCAGTGATGATGAGCATTTTTTCATATGTTTGTTGGCCTCATGTATGTCTTCTTTTGTAAAGTGTCTGTTCATATCCTTTGTCCACTTTTGAGTGGGCTTGTTTGTTTGTTTGTTTTTTGTGGATCTGTTTGAGTTCTTTGTAAATTCTGGATATCAGCCCTTTGTCAGATGGGTAAACGGCAAAAATTTTTTCCCATTCTGTTGGTTGCCGATTCACTCTAGTGACTGTTTCTTTTGCTGTGCAGAAGCTGTAGAGTTTGATTAGGTCCCATTTGTCTATTTTGGCTTTTGCTGCCAATGCTTCTGGTGTTTTGGTCATGAAGTTCTTGCCTACTCCTATGTCCTGAATGGTTTTGCCTAGATTTTCTTCTAGTGTTTTTATGGTGTTAGATCTTATGTTTAAGTCTTTAATCCATCTGGAGTTAATTTTAGTGTAAGGTGTCAGAAAGGGGTCCAGTTTCTGCTTTCTGCACATGGCTAGCCAGTTTTCCCAACACCATTTATTAAACAGGGAATCCTTTCCCCATTGCTTGTTTTTGTCAGGTTTATCAAAGATTGTATGGTTATAGATATGTTGTGTTGCCTCCGATGCCTCTGTTCTGTTCCATTGATCTATATCTCTGTTTCGGTCCCAGTACCATGCTGTTTTGATTACTGTAGCTTTGTAGTATAGTTTGAAGTCTGGTAGTGTGATGCCTCCCGCTGTGTTCTTTTTGCTTAGAATTGACTTGGCTATGTGGGCTGTCTTATGGTTCCATATGAAGTTTAAGGTGGTTTTTTCCAGTTCTTCTGTGAAGAAGGTCATTGGTAGCTTGATGGGGATAGTGTTGAATCTGTAAATTACTTTGGGCAGTATGGCCATTTTCACAATATTGATTCTTCCTAACCATGAACATGGACTGTTTCTCCATCTGTTTGTGTCCTCTCTTATTTCCTTGAGAAGTGGTTTGTAGTTCTCCTTGAAGAGGTCCTTTACATTCTTTGTTAGTTGTATTCCAAGGTATTTTATTCTTTTTGTAGCAATTGTGAATGGCAGTTCATTCTTGATTTGGCTCTCTTTAAGTCTGTTATTGGTGTATAGGAATGCTTGTGACTTTCGCACATTGATTTTGTATCCTGAGACTTTGCTGAAGTTGCTTATCAGTTTCAGGAGATTTTGGGCTGTGACGATGGGGTCTTCTAGATATACTATCATGTCATCTGCAAATAGATATTGATCATTTTATTTTCTGTCCATGTTAATCAAGGTTCTCCAGAGAAACAGAACCAACAGGATGTGTGCATATATCTATATATATGTACACACAGAGAAAGAATATGAGAGAGGAGGGGAGGAAGAGATTTCTTCTTTTTTCTTTTCTTTTCTTTTTTTTTTTTTTTTTGAGATGATCTTAGTCTATCACCCAGGCTGGAATGTAGTGGTGCGCTTTTGGCTCACTGCAATCTCCACCCCATGGGCCCAAGTGATCCTCCTACTTTAGCCTCCCGAGTGGGTGAGACTATAGGAATGCACCACCATGCTAATTTTGTTTATTTTTTGTAGTGATGAGGTCTCACTATGTTGCGCAGGGTGGTCTTGATCTTCTGGGCTCCAGCAGTCTTTCTGCCTCAGCCTCCCAAAGTGCTAAGATTACAGTCATGAGCCACTGCACCTGGCCAAGAGATTACTTTTAAGGGTTTGGCTCACATGACTATGGAAGCTTGGCCAGTTCAAATCTGAAGGGGTAGGCCAGCAGGCTGGAGACTCAGGGAAGAGTCATAGTTCAAGTCCGAAGGCAGAATTACTTCCTATTCAGGGGAGATCAGTCTTTGTTCTCTTCAGGCCTTCTATTGATTGGATGAGGCCCACCCACATTACGGAGGTGATCTTTACTTCAGAGTCTACTGATGTCCATGTTACTCTCATTCAAGAAAACACCTTCGCAGCTGGGTGCAGGGGCCCATGCCTGTAATCCCAGCACTTTGGGAGGCTGAGGCGGGTGGATCACCTGAGGTTGGGAGTTCAAGACCAGCCTGACCAACATGGAGAAACCCTGTCTCTAATAAAAATAGAAAATTAGCTGGGTGTGGTTGTGCATACCTGTAATAGCAGCTACTCTGGAGGCTGAGGCAGGAGAATTACTTGACCCAGGAGGTAGAGGACAAGAAGAGCAAAACTCCGTCTCAAAAAAAAGACCTTCACAAAAACATCCAAAATATCTGGGTACCATAGCTATTCTCCCTTCCCCTTTTCCTTGACTGTGTACAGCTCTCTGACTTTTAAAGTTTTGCACTGCTTTTGGGCTATTTCCCTTCTCTTGAAATTTCTAACTAAAGAACAGATAGAACCCAATGAGCAAAATTTTATCCTACTGAGCAACTTTTTTTTTTTGGAGATGGAGTTTTCTTCTTGTCGCCCAGGCCGAAGTACAATGACACATGCTTGGCTCACTGTAACCTCTGCCTCCTGGGTTCAAGCGATTCTCCTGCCTCATCCTTCTGAGTAGCTGGAATTACAGGCGCATGCCACCACCTCCCTCCTCTCTTGTATTCTTTCTCTGTGTGTAATATATATAGATATATACACACATCCTATTGGTTCTGTTTATCTGGAGAACCTTGACTAATACAGGCACCAAATAAAATGATCAGTAATTGTAGAAATAGTACCACTGATCCTAAGAGGTATCTCAACAGAGGAGGTACTGGTGACCTCAGGTGATCTGCCCACTCTGCCATCCTGAAGTGCTGGGATAACAGGAATGAGCCACTGCGCCCGGCCAGAGTAGATTTTTTGAAGAGATAAAACTGACAAACCCTTAGTTAGACTAAGAAGATGCAAATGACATAAGAAATGAAAGAGGAGACATTACAAGTGATACCACAGAAACACAAAGGATCATAAGAGACTATTATCAACAATTATATACCAACAAATAGGATAACCTAGAAGAAATGAACAAATTTCTAGAAAAATCCAACCTATGAAGACTGAATCATGAAGAAATAAAAAATCTGAACAGACCAATAATGAGTAATGAGGTTGAATCAGTAAGAAGTCTGCCATCAAAGAGAAGCCCAGGACCAGTTTCCCTGCTGAATTTCACCAGATGTTTAAAGAAGAACTAATACTAGTCCTTCTCAAAGTTTTGCAACAAATTGAAGAGGAGGGATTACTTCCAGACTCTTTTTACAAGGGCAGCAATATTCTAATAACAAATTTAGACAAGACCATTACAAGAAAAGAAAATTACAGGCTAATATTCTTGATAAGCATAAGTACAAAAATTTTCCAATAGAATACTAACAAACTGAGTTCTATAACTCGTTAAATAGGTCATCTATCATGATCAAGTGAGATTTATCCCTGGGATGCAAGGATGGCTGAACATAGCAAATCGATAAATGTGATGCATCTCACTGACAGAATGAAGGACAAAAACCAAAAGATCATCTCAGTAGATGCCAACAAATTATTTAGCAAAATTCAACATCTTTTTATGATTAAAAACTAACCAAATTATGTACAAAACGAAGGTACCTCAGCACAATAAAGACCATATAAGAGACAGCTACAACAGACCTTATTAGTGAAAAATTAAAAGCCTTTCCTCCAATTTCTGAAACACTCTGACCACTTCTACATAATATTGGAAGTCCTTGTTAGCACAGTCAGGCCATAGAAATAAATAAAAAGCATCCAAATAGGACAGAAAGAAGTGAAACAGTTGCTGTTTGCTGATGACATGATCTTATATATAGAAAACCCTAGAGACTCCATAAAAAAATTATGAGGATTAATAAATACAGTAAAATTGCAGGATGTAAAATCAATGCACAAAAAAATCAGTAGTTTTCTATATACTAACAGAAAATTACCTGAAAAAGAAATCAAGAAAATAATCTCATATATAATAGCTACAAAAAGAAATAATTCTTAGGAATCAATTTAACCAGGGAAGTGAAAGACCTATGCACTGAAAACTAGATGAAAGAAATTGAAGAAGACACAATAAAGACAAAGGCATCCTGTGTTCATTGATTAGAAGAATTAATATTGTTAAAATGTCTATACTGCCCAAAACAGTCTACAGGATCAGTGTGATCCCTTTCAAAATTCCAGTATCATTTTTCACAGAAATAGAAAAAAAATTCTCAAATTCATATGGAACCACAAACACACAAAAAAACCTAAATAGCCAAAGCAACTGTGGGCAAAAAGAACCAAGCTATTCAGGCAGTGTGATGCCTCCAGCTTTGTAGTATTTCAAACTGTACTGCAAAGGAATAGTAAGTAAAATTTCATGGTCTTAGAATAAAAATAGGCACATTGATTAATGGGACAGAAGAAATTATGATTTACTTGATTGACTTATGATTAACCGATTATGGTTAATTGGTTTTTAATAAAGGTGCTAAGAATACACAATAGGAAAAAGTCTCTTCAATAAATAGTGTTGGGAAAACTGGATATCCATATGCAGAAGATGAAATTTGATCTTCACTTCACACCATATACAAAAACCAACTTCAGATGTACTAAATGTTTAACATAAGACCAGAAACTGTAAAACTACTAGAAGAAAACATAAGGGGACAACTACATGATATTGGTTAGGGCAGTGAGTTTTTGGATCAGACCCTGAAAGTGCAGGCAACAAAAATAAAAAAGGACGAATGAGATTACATCAAATGAAAAAGCTTCCGCACAGCAAAGGAAATAATTAAAAGTGTGAAGAGACAACCTACAAATTGGGAGAAAATATTTGCAAGCCATACATCAGAAAAGGGGTTAGTATGCAGAATATATAAGGAATACAAACAACTGTGTACAAATAGCCCATTTAAAAAATTGACCAAGGACCTGAATAGACATTTCTCAAAAGAAGACATGCAAACTGTGAACAGGTACGTGAAAAAAATGCCCAACATTACTAATCTTTAAGGAAATGCAGATTAAAACCTCAATGAGGTGTCATTTTATGTGTGTCAGATGACTGTTATCAAAAAGACGAAAGAGTGCTTGCTCTTTTTCAGTTGAGCTCAACCATTGGGATAAAAGGTTATTAGAGGTCAGTTTGTTTTTAAATTTTACTAGAATTTATTTAATGATAAATAAATGTTTTCACTTACATGTGACATCTAAAACAACTGAACTCAGAAGCAGAGAGTAGTAGTTACAGAGGCTGTGGGTTGGGGGGGAAATGGTAAATGATGGCCAAAGGGTACAAAATCACAGACACAAATAATACGCTTTTTTCTTTTTTTTTGAGATCTATTGCACAGCATGGTGAATATGGTTAGTAATAGCGTATTGCATATTTTTAAGTTACTGATAGTAAATTTCAAATGCTCCCCTTACAAAAAATAAGTATTTGAAATGATAGATATATTAGCTTGATGTAATTATTTCACATTGTATTCATAAATCATGACATCACTCTGTACTCCATAAATATATACAACCATAAATTGTCAATTTAAAATGAGATACAAATTTTAAAATTGTTATTGACATGAGTTACAATTGTCAATCATACTACTCTATAACATTTTTTAGCTATATGGTACAAAAGTGAAAATCTTCAGAGAGAAGAAAAGATATTAAGAGAAGTAGTAATTTCATAGCAAAGAAGAGTGTGACTGCATCAAAATAATTATATTAAAAAACATTTATCACAGGGCAACAGTGGCTTTGCTTAAGAAAAAAGAAAAAGAAAAAACATTTTAAAAAGAATTTCTCTTTTCTCAACAAAATAATTCTTTAATATTAACTTCTTATATTTATGTGATGAAAAGTTTGCCATTATCTTATGGTACTTTTGTACCATTTTTTTTTTTCTGGTTCATAGGAGGAAGCACGAAAACATTTTAATTGTCCTGTTCTGGAGGGAATGGAGCTTGAAAATCAGGGTGGTATGGGCACTGAGCTCAACCATTGGGAAAAAAGGTTATTAGAGGTCAGTTTGTTTTTAAATTTTACTAGACTTTATTTAATGAAAGTAATTCATAATAATGGTAAAAGTTATTCTAACAGGTTATAAACCGAAAATGTTTTACATCACTTTACCCCTTTGGCTCTCCAGACCCACTTTCCAGATGTAATCACTCTCGAAGTTTTTTGTATATACTTTCACACATGTTACATATGTACGTATGTGCAAACACACACAGAATTATTTTTTAACGAGTTCGCACATTTATGCAACTTTTTCACTTTTTCCAAGGTACTATAGGTGCTTCTGCTATAATGCAATGTATACTTTCCTGAAAAACCCTTTTTTTCAAAATTGGACACGAAACATAACAAGACTTACGGGAAAAACAAGTAAACAGATCAGTAACAGAAACAAATAAGTCATATGAGAACTATGACCTCAGTTTTAAAAAGACATCAGATTTCCAATAAATGAAGTCCTGTATCTACTCTAGTATGTCTTTTATTAAAATTTTTATGTATTTTAGAGACAGAGTCTCATTGTGTTGTCCAGGCTGGAGTGCTGCAACTATTCACAGGCACGATCATAGCACACTACAACCTCGAACTCTTGTACTCAGGCAGTCCTCCTGCGTCAGCCTCCCAAGTAGCTGGGACCACAGGCACACAGCCTACTTTAGTATTTCTCTCTTTCTTTAAGACAAGGTCTTACTCCAGTTGCCCAGACTAGAATATAGTGGCATGATTTCGGTTCACTGCAGCCTCGACCTCCTGGGCTCAGCTGATTCTTTCATCTTAGCCTCCTGAGTAGCTGGGACTACAGGCATGTGCCACCATGACCAGCTAATTTTCTTTTTGTACTTTTAGTAGAGACAGGTTTCACCATGTTGCCCATGCTGACCTCAAACTCATGGACTCAAGCAGTCCTTCTGCCTTCAGCCTCCCAAAGTGCTGGGGTTACGGGTATATACCGTCGTGACTGGCTACTCTAGTATTTCTTTACCTTCAACCTCAGCAGTAACAATAACCCATGGTAGCTGGATGGGGGATTGTAAATCTGAGTAACGGGGACAAGGGTAGAATGAGACTTGTGAACACTTCCAAGCAGAGTCACTGGCTACACCGAGCAAAGAGAAAGCAGGTGAAATAGACACACATTATACACAGAACAGCTTTTTTGTATTGCTGTGTTTGGCTCTCTTAGTATACGTTGTGTTCAGGCTTTATAAAAAAATAGTAATATGCAGGGAAAAATCAGTGAGCCACTGTGGTTCCATGTTATACTGATGCCATTCCCTTATTTACTATTTCACATGAGCTCCTTCACATTGCGGAAACACATGCTTTTCACAGAATAAACTGTATACTTGGATCTACTCATTTTTTTCTATATGAATGTAGCATAACTTTTCTGTGTTAATGAAAACTATGTTTTAAATTTTGTATTTTAGAAAATGTAATGAGCAGCTTATTTCTATCTGTGATACCTTGCCTTCCCAGGGTGGGGTTTCAGCGGGTGTTCTTAGACAACTAAGCAGTCAGACTCACTGGACCTACTCAGGCTATACTGAGACAAGATTCCCTCAGAGAAGGATATTAAAAGGAACACACAGGACGGCGGCACAGTAAGCCAGGCATTTCTCTTGTGCTCCACAGAGCAGTGGAGGGGCTATCACCTGTGCCTGTCTCCCTTCCCTGTGCAGCTTAACTGCAAGAGCCCAAGACCACAGTAGACAGGTGGGAGAACCAGCCTGGCTTAGAAATATCATGTCCCAAATAGGAACCAATATCTTTTTTAACAGTTCCATAGGTCTAAATTCCAGATCCAATAGGGGACATACCCACAGGAGTCACTGCTCACAGGGAAGTCCAGATCCAAACTGTGGCTTACCAACAGGTATTCATGTTCATTTACAGTCATACCAAGTTGAGAGGCATATCAGGAGCTCTTTTTTTCTTAGGTAGTGTTACCTGGTAACACAGTCGACATTCACCTTTATTGGGTTTCCTTCCAGGGGAACAGAACTAGAGAGTTAACACAAGGTCAGTTTTGTTTATATAGAAAGGATGCATCCCTGGAAATGGAATTTCTGGGTCAAAGGATATATAATGTTTTTTAAATGTTTAGAGAGCTGCTTATATACCATGCCTAAAGTTAATGAAACTGTGGAAGGAATGAAGTGAACGCTTGTGGTTACTGTTATTGTCTAGGTGACCACAAAGTCATCATGATGGAAACTTACGGAAGACACGTACATTTATTCCTCCCATGGAAATTTTAGTTTTTTTTCTTTTCCTTAAGAAATTTTCTCAAGTGACTCCCTTTACAAAGCTGTAGATTGGCCAGAAATGAAAATGTATGTCCTTTTCAGCAAAAGCTCTGAGAGTAGTAATTTTATTAGCATCTTCTCTCAGATCAACTTCGTGTCCTTATTTATTTATTTTTGAGACAGTCTTGCTCTGTTGCCAGCCTGGAGTGCAGTGGTGCGATCTTGGCCTCCGCCTCCTCGGTGCAAACGATTCTCCTGCCTCAGCCTTCCAAGTAGCTGAGATTACAGGCATGTGCCACCATGAAAGGCTAATTTTTTTGTATTTTTAGTAGAGACACGTTTATCCGTGATGGTCAGGCTGGTCTCCAACTTCCAACCTCAGGTGATCTGCCCGCCTCAGCCTCCCAGAGTGCTGGATTATAGGCGTGAGCCACCACGCCTGGCTGAACTATTTTATTTAAGGCATGATATCACAGTAATTGAGATGATCATCTGGTTTTCAATGGAAAGATTTAAAGAATAATCAGAACTGTCCAAAGATGAAATATGCTCTGTAAGAGGCGGTGAGGTCCTCATCAATAGGTTACCTCCTGGTAGGAATTGTATGATATGAATTAAAGTATTGCATAGATGGTAGACCTTGATGATATTTTAGACCTTTCAAGTAAATCCTTTTATCCCATAATTCTGTCACATTTGTTTTGCATGTTAGTACATGTTTCTGTGATCACAAATTTGAAGGTTATGAAAACTTTTCTATGTAATTCAGACAAGTGTTCCCCCTGACTCAAAATTATCTGTGCATTTGCCTCAATCACCTACTTTGCTTTACCTGGAGAGTATAATATTTCTGTAGTATTTCTGTTTTCATATAGATTTCTCTTCATTCATCACAGAGTTCTAAATGCCAGTTGCCTACCATTCTGAGGGAATCGTACACAATTGAAACACTTAGGGCAGAAAATAGATTTCACTTCAAGATTCAGTCTAGTCATTTTAAAGGTTTATATATTTCACCACTTTTAAGGGAGTGTCTTGTCAGCCTCTCACAGTTGAAACATTTTAAATATATATCAGGAATTATAGAAAGTATTAGGAGTTGCAGATAAACTAGGCTTCTAATTAAAATCTGTTGGTGATTTTCAGAATGAAGCAATGACTGGTTCTCACACTCAGAACCGAGTGCTCTCTCGAATCACTCTGGCATTAATGGAGGACACTGGGTAAGAGTAAGATATGAATTGTTCATTACAATGGAAATTAACAGTGAGATTGTAGCTTAAGAAAATGCCGACATTTCATGCTGAAGCAAAACTTACTTATTTCTATTATTTATACCAACTCCATTCATTCATTCATTCATTCATAAATACTTCTGTTGTTTGTTTGATTTGAGATAGGGGTCTCACTCCTGTTGCCCAGGCTGGAGTTATACCAACTCCATTCATTCATTCATTCATTCATTCATTGATTCATTCATAAATACTTCTGTTGTTTGTTTGATTTGAGATAGGGGTCTCACTCCTGTTGCTCAGGCTGGAGTTATACCAACTCCATTCATTCATTCATTCATTCATTCATTCATTCATTCATAAATACTTCTGTTGTTTATTTGATTTGAGATAGGGGTCTCCCTCCTGTTGCCCAGGCTGGAGTGCAGTGGCAATCTGGGCTCACTACATCCTGGACTTCCTGGGCTCAAGCAATCTTCCCGTCTCAGCCTCCTGAGTAGCTGGGACTGCAGGCATGTACCACCATGCCTGGCTACTTTTTTAGTATTTTTAGTAGAGATGGGGTTTTGTCACGTTGCCCAGGTTGTTCACAAACTCCTGGGCTCAAGCAAGCCTCCTGCCTTGGCCTCCCAAAGTGCTGGGATTCCAGGCATGAGCCACCACGCTTGGCAGAAACACTGTTTTAAAATGAAATCTTTTATACAACCCCTACATATCAAACAAAATTAAAGCTGTTTTGGTAGAAGCATCATTACCTCTCACTCTTTCTAAGACAGTCTGAAAGAAAATTAGAAAATTAATGGTAGAGATGCTATTAAAATTATGAAAATTGTTGACACTACCTCACTGTTAAGAGGTCTAAGGATTTAAAAATACAGAGGTCATTCTTTTTTTAATTTGTTTGTTTTAAGAGACAAGATCTTCATGGTGTAATCATTGAAATAAGAAACAAAACAAACAAACAAACAAACAGAAAAAGAGACAAGATCTTGCTCTGTTGCCTAGGCTGAAGTGTAGTGGTGTGATCATAGCTTACTGTAGCCTCGAACTTCTGGACTTAAGCAATCTTCTGCTTCAGCCTATCCAGTAGTTGGGACTGGAGGCACATGTCATCATGGTGGCCAGCTAATTGTTTAATTTTTTTTTTTTTTTTTAAAGAGACAAGAGTTTCTCTATGTTGCCCAGGCTGGTCTTGAATTCTTGACCTGGAGATCCTCCCGCCTCAGCATCCAGAGTAGCTAAGATAGTAGCAAGCCACTGTACCTGGATTGAGGTTATTGTTGGCCCTGAGAACAGTTTCAACAAAAATGGAAGAGACTGAGAAATTCATAGTGTTCCTCGACCAAACTGAGGGTCTGTTATATTCCTCACGGCCCAGTAACGAGATGCACATGTGCTGAGGAGGAAGAGAGTTTTTATTTCTGTAATTGATGATAGGGAGAAGGCCTGGAAATTATCACCAGACCAGCTCAAAATCACAAAGTGTTTCAGAACTTACATGCTTTCTAAGCTATATGTCTATGTGTAAGTGTGCATTCATCTAAAGACCTAAGTGATTAACTTCTTTTAATCTGTAACTAAGGTTGGAGTCCTGAAGACCTTCTTCTGCCTCAGTAAGTTTACTTAATATAAATGGGTCTAGGTGCTGGGATGATTACCCTTCTATTGACGCCTGCTAAGTCATGGAGGTTTGGGGAGTTCCTTCAGACTACCCATAAATTTGTGGAGGCCTGGGGAGTTCCTTTACACCCTCAATAAAACTTGTTTATAACAAGGGAATGTAGAGGAGAAAAAAAAAGGAAACAAAACCAAACAAACTTGTTTAATCTTAAATGGGTCCTGTTAAGAATTCCTTCCTTATTTTGTCATGCCTCAAGGCCCAGGAAAGGCCCAGGCAAAACTCTTAATGGGCTTTTGTTATATTCTAGCCTTTGTATAAGGGCACTGGGTTTTTTAGCTTTTAATATTTAATTTAACCACTCAGTCAGTGCTGAAACAGTTGTGATGGAGGCCTGCCACAATAGGGTGAGCTGCTTAAATGAGAGGAAGATGTAGGTAAGAAAGGATATTATTAGCACAGCTTTGTCCCTGGGGATGCAAGATGAGTGGGATCCAGAAAACCAAGAGAGAACTTGAATGGGAAGAAAGACACGACTCTGTCCATTAATTCATGAAGAAAGAAGGGAAGTGAGAATGCAAGTCATTTTGTAAGTGGAAGCTGGAAGTTGAAGAAGTTCAGAGATTTTGGTTACCATCTATCTGTCACTTAGGAGACAAAGCCATCCCTGAGGGAGAGAGGAAGGCAGAAGTTAGGTATAAGTGCATACCTCACAGGCATTGTTTTTAAACAAAGCATCTACAGAAGTCAGATACTTTCTTAATTTTTCTTTGACCCAAAGGAAGAAAAGTAAGGAAAAAATGTAGCATTCTGCCTAACAAAGAAATTGGGGGCAGTTTTCTACCTTTAGGAGGTAGAAAATCGTACCCTGAAAAATCATTAGTATGCAGTGCGTTAAGACTTCAGTGTGGCTTAACTAAGTTGCTTCTCCCAGTAAATAATATCATCTGTCTATCCAGAACACTGGGAGTCATCCTTGATCACTCTCTTTCCCTGTTTCTCACATCCAATCCATGATGCATCTTGCTAAACTGTAGCTCTTCAGTATTGCTAAAGTCTGTGTACTTTTTTTGATGACTACTGCCTTTATCTCGGCCACCTTTATCTTTTGACTAGATTACTATAGTAGCTTTACTAAGTCTATCTCTCTGCATCTAAAGTGATCCTTTCTGTTGCCTGAAGGTCTTCACACATTTTACATATCATCGTTTACAAGTTTTTTTTTGGCACAGTGTCTCACACAGTAAGAAATATATCATGACCAAAGTACACATTTTTATAGTGATTAAGAGTATAGATATTGATAAAGGTGCCAGGACCATAATAGTTTTTTAAACAAATGCCGCTGGGACAACTGGATATCCATATGCGCAAAAATGAACTCCTGTGGTACACAGTGTACAAAAATCAACTCAAAATGGATCAAAAGAAAGTGCCTGTTTCTGGCTTCTAGCCAGAGGCTTCACTTCCCAGCTATATATATATATATTTAAAAGGATTGAAAACCTAAATTTAAGAGCTGAAACTACAAAATGCTTAGAAGGAAACACAGGTGTAAGGTTTCATGACATCGAATTAGGCAATGATTTCTTCAACATTGTACCAAAAGCCCGAGCTTACCAAAAAAAAAAAAAAAAAAAAAAAAAGGAACACTTGGACTTTACTGAATTAAAAACATTTGTGCCTTAAAGAACACTCAAGAAAGTGAAAAGAGCTGCCGAGGTGCAGTGGCATGAAAATTAAAGAACAGACAGCTGGGAGTAACCATGCTTATAATCCTAGCTACGCAGGAGGCTGAATTGGGAAGACTACTTGAGCCCAGGAGTTTGGGTCCAGCCTGGACAACATAGCAAGACCCTGTCTCTTTAAAAAAAAAAAAAAGAAAGAAAGTGAAGACAACTTACAGAATGGGAAAAAACATTTGCAACTTATATATCTGATAAGGGTCTAGTGTCCAGAATATTTATAAGAACCTTTCAACTCAATAGTAAAAAGGCAATACAATTTAAGAGTGGGTGAAGGATTTGAATAGCTATTTCTCTAAAGAAGATAAACAGATGACGAATAAGCATACGAAAAGATAACCAACATCATATGTCATTAGGGAATTACCAGTTAAAACAACTATGACACATCTATTAGAATGGTGAAATTTCATCAACCAGGCACTTTGGGAGGCCACGAGAGGCAGATCACCTGAGGTCAGGAGTTCAAGAGCAGTCTGGACGAATGGCAAAAGCCTGTCTCTACTAAAAATACAAAAATTAGCCAAGCATGGTGGTGCATGCCAGTGATCCCAGCTACTTGGGAGGCTGAGGCAGGAGAATTGCTTGAACCTGGGAGGTGGAGGTTTCAATGAGCCAAGATCGTGCCATTGCACTTCAGATTGGGCAAGACAGTGAGACTCCCATCTCAAAAAAAAAAAAGGTAAAACTCCAGAACACTGACAACACTGAATACTTGTGAGGATGTAGAGTAAGACACTCTCATTAATTGTTGGTGGAAGGCAGAATGGTACAACCACCTTGGAGGACAGTTTACTTACTCCTAGCATACAATCCAAAATCACACTTCTTAGTATTTATCCAAACAAATTGAAAATTTATGTCCACACAAAAGCCTGTACACAGATGTGTATAGCAGCACTACTCATAATTGCCAAAACTTGGAAGCAACCAAGATGTCCTGCAGTATGTAAATGGGTAAACTGTGGGGCATCTACCAGACAATGGAATATTACTCAGCACTGAAAATAAATGAGCTATCAAACCATGAAAACACATGGAGGAGCCTTAAATGCATATTACTCAATGAAAGAAGCCAATTTGAATAGGCTCCATGCCATATGACTCCAACTGTGTGACATTCTAGAAAAGGCAAAATTATGGAAAAAATAAAAAGATCAAGCCAGTGTAGTGTTGCACACCTTGTAGTCCCAGCTACTTGGGAGGCTGAAGTAGGAGGATCACTTGAGCCCAGGAGTTTAAATCTGGCATGGACAACATAGTGAGACACCATCTCTTAAAAAAAAGGCTGGGTGCAGTGGCTCACGCCTGTCATCCCAGCACCGGGAGGCTGAGTCAGGAGGATCACTTGGAGACTAGCCTGGGTAACATGATGAAAACTGGTCTCTACCAAAAATTAGGTGGGTGTGGTGGTGCATGCCTATAGTCCCAGCTGCTCAGGAGGCTAAGGCAAGAGGATTGATTGAGCCCAGGAGGTCAAGGCTGCAGTGAGCCTTGATTGGGCCACTGGACTATAGCCTGGATGACAGAATGAGACCCTATCTCAAAAAAGGAAAAGGAAAATCAGTGGTCACCAGGGGTTAGTGGGAAAGGGAGGAATGAATGGGTAGAGAACAGAGGAATTTTGGGAGACAGTGAAACTATACCGAGTGACACTGTAATGATGGATGCATGTCATTATATGTATGTTAAAACCTTTAGCAATATATAACACCAAGAGTGAACTCTAAACTATGGACTTTGTGTGATAATGATGTGTGATTGTAGGTTCACTGCTTTTACAAATGTACCACTCTGGTGAGGAATGTTGATAGTGGGGAGTTACGAGTGAGGGGGGATGGGGTTATATGGTAACTCTGTACCTTCTGCTCAATTTTGCTATGAACTGAAACCTGCTATAAAAAGTAGTCTATGAAAAAGAAAAATCAAAAGAGAAAGGAAGTCCTAATACATGCTAATGTTACAACATGTTTGAACCTTGAAAGCATTATGTTAAATGAAGAAGCCAGACACAGAAGGCCATATTCTGTTTCTCTGAAATGTCCGGAATCAGCAAATCCATTGAGAAAGAAAGTAGATTAATGGTTGCCAGGGAGTGGGGATGGAGGTGAATACATTGTTTCTTTTTTGGATGATGAATATGTTCTGAAATGAGGTAGTGGTCATGATTACACAATGTGTGAATACACTAAAAAGCATTGAATTGTGTATGTTATGAAAGTGAGTTTTATGATACATGAATTAAATTTTTTTAAAAAAGAGTTAATATTATGGTATGTGAATTATACCTCAATTTTTTTAAAAAAGCACAGAGATACTGAAGCCAAAACCTTATATTCAAATTCCAGCATTGCCACTTACTAGCTTCTATCTTTGCCTCAATTCCCTCATCTGTAAAATAGGCATCAAAGTAATATCTATCTCATAGAGTTAATCTTTCTTTTTTTGAGATGGAGTCTTGCTCTGTCTCCCAGGCTAGAGTGCAGTGGCGCCATCTTGGCTCACTGCAGCCTCTGCCTCCTGGATTCAGGCGATTCTCCTGCCTCAGCCTCCTGAGTACTGGGACTACATGCGTGCACCACCGCGCCTGGATAATTTTTGTATTTTTAGTAAAGAGGGGTTTCCCCATTTTGGCCTTATGCAGTCCTTTATTCTGTGGTTTTTTTTAAAGAGAGAGAAATGTTAATCAAGATCCGCTAAGTTGGTTTCACAACTCACTGATACTACTAATAAATCCTCTGTTTCTAATGCTCCCTCTGCCCCCTCACTAACTAGTGCTCATCCTTGTGAGTTTAGTTGAAGTTGCTTCCTCAGAAAAACCTTTCCTAATTCTTCGACTAACTTAGGTTTCTCTATTAATATGTTCCTATTAGCACCATATATTTCTCCTTTGGAATATCATCACACTTCAAATATTTTGTAAAATCTGCCTTCCCTACAAGATTATGATCTTCATAATAGCAGGTTCTGTATTTATTTATTCACTACTGTAGTGTTAGCATTTAGCAAAGTGCCTACCGTATGATAAATGCTTAGTAACTGTTGACTGCTAATACAGAAAAAGCTGCATAGAGATGGTTATCAAGGTCTCATGATGTGTAGTTGGAGCGCCTGCCTGGTGACAAAATAACATAGTGCTGTTACTATATTCTGCACTCATCAATGTGTACCTTCACAAAGGTACATCAGCACGTCCCTTCACTCCATGTGAAGGCTCCATCTACTTGCTTTACACTTTAATCATAGGACTAAGGGCTTCTGAACCTGAGCACTGCTAAAATAATTGCTGATGTACAGCATTAGGGGCACCTGCCACTATCTGGGTAGTTGGCCTTGCTGTGATACCAAGCTGGCTAGTAGTATAATTCACATTGTAGTTGTAGAAGTTACAGATAGTTTGGCATTTGAGCACTGGGAGTCCTTTAATTTCTCTCTGAGTGAGAGTTTTGTTCTTTGAAAGGGGAGACGTCTTGGAAGATGCTACTTTACATATTTGTTTGATTTCGTAGTAAGGTGGTACAAGTGGAGGGGATGATTCTTACCTCCCCAACTTTTGAGCCTATTTTTTTTCAATATTAATAATTTATATTGTACAGATGGGGTTTTGCCATGTTGCCCAGGCTGGTCTCAAACTCCTGAGCTAAAGCGATCCACCCACCTTGGCCTCCCAAAATGCTGGGAACACAGACATGAGCCACTGCACCACTCCCGAGCCTATGTTTTTATTTAATGTTTTGATAATGCTAAGGGGACAAAATATAGTACACACAGGTAAGAGACTATTTTGTATAATTTTATAACTTTTGTAAACTAATCTTTTCTCTAAGAATAAATAAGAAAAACTAAAACAAACTCATTGCCTTCGATTAAATATATCTAGAAACTCAATCAGTATTTTATTTTTTCCTCCGAGACAGGGCCAGGCTGGAATGCAGTGGCATAATCCAGGGCTTAGGTGATCCTCCCACTCACCCTCCCAGGTAGCTGAGACTACAAGTACACCCCACCACACACCTGGCTAAGTTTCTGTATTTTTAGTAGAGACAGGATCTCACCATGTTAGCCAGGCTGGTCTTGAACTCCTGACCTCAAGTGATCCCCCTGCCTCGGCCTCCCAAAAATTCTGAGATTACAAGTGTGAGCCACTGCTCCCAGCTAGGATGTTTAAAAAGTATAGGACATAATATTGACTTGTCTATCTATGAAAGTTGTCAGATTCATAATAGAGTCACTTATATCAAACCCTAACAAAAGGGAGCTGGGGAAGACCAGGAAGGGAGGACTCTCATGCATGATTTGCCTGATAACAGGCACTATCACAAGAAATTTTTCCAAACTTCAGTTTACTACATGAGTCACACAAGGAGAACTAGTCACTTATACAGGAACATTTTCCTGACACACTGTCTCTCAAACCCGCTCCACAGCTACAGGGTCCTAGCCTTAAGCTCAACATTACAAGTCCTACCTAGCAACTGCTGACACTGGCCAATGGGAACTCTTTTCAGATGCTGCCAACACCAGTGAGCTTTCTTTCAAAACACTTGTATAATTTCCTCTTTCCCCAATAAAACCCTCACCTTTTTCTTTGTTTTCTGGACATATCGGAGGCCACCCTGGTTTCCATGTATGTCTCAGATTCCAGTTCTACTTTTTTTTCCCCCCGAGACGGAGTCTTGCTCTGTTGTCTACACTGGAATGCCGTTGTGTGATCTCAGCTGACCGCAACCTCTGCCTCCTGGGTTCAAGCAATTCTCCTGCATCAGCCTCCCAAGTAGCTAGAATTACAGGTGCACACCACCACGCCCAGCTAATTTTTGTATATATTTTTTTAACTGGAGATGGGGTTTCACCATGTTGGCCAGGCTGGTCTCGAACTCCTGTCTCATGATCCATCCACCTTGGCCTCCCAAAGTGCTGGGATTACAGGTGTGAGCCACTGCGCCTGGATGCAATTCTACTTCTTTTTTTTTTTTTTAATTTTTTATTGGATTATAGGTTTTGGGGTACATGAGCAGAGCATGCGAGACAGTTGCGTAGGTACACACATGGCAGTGTGCTTTGCTTTTCTTCTCCCCTTCACCCACATTTGGCATTTCTCCCCAGGCTATCCCTCCCCACCTCCCCCTCCCACTGGCCCTCCCCTTTTCCCCCCAATAGACCCCACTGTTTAGTACTCCCCTTTCTGTGTCCATGTGTTCTCATTTTTCATCACCCACCTATGAGTGAGAATATGCGGTGTTTCATTTTCTGTTCTTGTGTCAGTTTGCTGAGGATGATGTTCTCCAGATTCATCCATGTCCCTACAAACGACACAAACTCATCATTTCTGATTGCTGCATAATATTCCATGGTGTATATGTGCCACATTTTTCCAATCCAGTCTATTATCAATGGGCATTTGGGTTGATTCCAGGTCTTTGCTATTGTAAACAGTGCTGCAATGAACATTCGTGTACATGTGTCCTTATAGTAGAACGATTTATAGTCTTTTGGATATATACCCAGTAATGGGATTGCTGGGTCAAATGGAATTTCTATTTCTAAGGCCTTGAGGAATCGCCACACCGTCTTCCACAATGGTTGAACTAATTTACACTCCCACCAACAGTGTAGAAGTGTTCCTTTTTCTCCACATCCTCTCCAGCATCTGTTGTCTCCAGATTTTTTAATGATCGCCATTCTAACTGGCGTGAGATGGTATCTCAATGTGGTTTTGATTTGCATCTCTCTGATGACCAGTGACGATGAGCATTTTTTCATATGATTGTTGGCCTCATATATGTCTTCCTTCATAAAGTATCTGTTCATATCCTTTGCCCACTTTTGAATGGGCTTGTTTGTTTTTTTCCTGTAAATCTGCTTGAGTTCTTTGTAAATTCTGGATATCAGCCCTTTGTCAGATGGGTAGACTGCGAAAATTTTTTCCCATTCTGTTGGTTGCCGATCCACTCTAGTGACTGTTTCTTTTGCCGTGCAGAAGCTGTGGAGTTTCATTAGGTCCCATTTGTCTATTTTGGCTTTTGTTGCCAATGCTCTTGGTGTTTTGTTCATGAAGTCCTTGCCTACTCCTATGTCCTGGATAGTTTTGCCTAGATTTCCTTCTAGGGTTTTTATGGTGCCAGGTCTTATGTTTAAGTCTTTAATCCATCTGGAGTTGATTTTAGTGTAAGGTGTCAGGAAGGGGTCCAGTTTCTGCTTTCTGCACATGGCTAGCCAGTTTTCCCAACACCATTTGTTAAACATGGAATCCTTGCCCCATTGCTTGTTTTTGTCAGGTTTATCAAAGATTGTATAGTTGTATGTGTGTTGTGTTGCCTCCGGTGCCTCTGTTTTGTTCCATTGGTCTATATCTCTGTTTTGGTACCAGTACCATGCTGTTTTGATTACTGTAGCCTTGTAGTATAGTTTGAAATCCGGTAGTGTGATGCCCCCCGCTGTGTTCTTTTTGCTTAGAATTGACTTGGCTATGCGGGCTCTCTTTTGGTTCCATATGAAGTTCATGGTGGTTTTTTCCAGTTCTGTGAAGAAAGTCAATGGTAGCTTGATGGGGATAGCGTTGATTCTGTAAATTACTTTGGGCAGTATAGCCATTTTCACGATATTAATTCTTCCTAACCATGAACATGGAATGTTTCTCCATCTGTTTGTGTCCTCTCTGATTTCGTTGAGCAGTGGTTTGTAGTTCTCCTTGAAGAGGTCCCTTACGTTCCTTGTGAGTTCTATTCCAAGGTATTTTATTCTTTTTGTAGCAATTGCGAATGGCAGTTCGCTCTTGATTTGGCTTTCTTTAAGTCTGTTATTGGTGTAGACGAATGCTTGTGATTTTTGCACATTGATTTTATATCCTGAGACTTTGCTGAAGTTGTTTATCAGTTTCAGGAGTTTTTGGGCTGAGGCGATGGGGTCTTCTAGGTATACTATCATGTCGTCTGCAAATAGAGACAATTTGGCTTCCACCTTTCCTATTTGAATACCCTTTATTTCTTTTTCTTGCCTGATTGCTCTGGCTAGAACTTCCAGTACTATATTGAATAGGAGTGGTGAGAGAGGGCATCCTTGTCTAGTACCAGATTTCAAAGGGAATGCTTCCAGTTTTTGCCCATTCAGTATGATATTGGCTGTTGGTTTGTCATAAATAGCTTTTATTACTGTGAGATACGTTCCATCGATACCGAGTTTATTGAGGGTTTTTAGTATAAAGGGCTGTTGAATTTTGTCAAATGCCTTCTCTGCGTCAATTGAGATAATCATGTGGTTTTTGTTTTTGGTTCTGTTTATGTGGTGAATTACGTTGATAGACTTGCGTATGTTGAACCAGCCTTGCATCCCTGGGATGAATCCTACTTGATCATGATGAATAAGTTTTTTGATTTGCTGTTGCAATCGGCTTGCCAATATTTTATTGAAGATTTTTGCATCTATGTTCATCATGGATATTGGCCTGAAGTTTTCTTTTCTCGTTGGGTCTCTGCCGGGTTTTGGTATCAGGATGATGTTGGTCTCATAAAATGATTTGGGAAGGATTCCCTCTTTTTGGATTGTTTGAAATAGTTTTAGAAGGAATGGTACCAGCTCCTCCTTGTGTGTCTGGTAGAATTCGGCTGTGAACCCATCTGGACCTGGGCTTTTTTTGTGTGGTAGGCTCTTAATTGCTGCCTCAACTTCAGACCTTGTTATTGGTCTATTCATAGTTTCAGCTTCCTCCTGGTTTAGGCTTGGGAGGACACAGGAGTCCAGGAATTTATCCATTTCTTCCAGGTTTACTAGTTTATGTGCATAGAGTTGTTTGTAATATTCTCTGATGATGGTTTGAATTTCTGTGGAATCTGTGGTGATTTCCCCTTTATCATTTTTTATTGCATCTATTTGGTTGTTCTCTCTTTTATTTTTAATCAATCTGGCTAGTGGTCTGTCTATTTTGTTGATCTTTTCAAAAAACCAGCTCTTGGATTTATTGATTTGTTGAAGGGTTTTTCGTGTCTCAATCTCCTTCAGCTCAGCTCTGATCTTAGTAATTTCTTGTCTTCTGCTGGGTTTTGAGTTTTTTTTGATCTTGCTCCTCTAGCTCTTTCAATTTTGACGATAGGGTGTCAATTTTGGATCTCTCCATTCTCCTCATATGGGCACTTATTGCTATATACTTTCCTCTAGAGACTGCTTTAAATGTGTCCCAGAGGTTCTGGCACGTTGTGTCTTCGTTCTCATTGGTTTCGAAGAACTTCTTTATTTCTGCCTTCATTTCGTTGTTTACCCAGTCAACATTCAAGAGCCAGTTGTTCAGTTTCCATGAAGCTGTGCGGTTCTGGGTCGGTTTCTGAATTCTGAGTTCTAACTTGATTGCACTATGGTCTGAGAGGCTGTTTGTTATGATTTCAGTTGTTTTGCATTTGTTGAGCAGTGCTTTACTTTCAATTATGTGGTCAATTTTAGAGTAGGTGTGATGTGGTGCTGAGAAGAATGTGTATTCTGTGGATTTGGGGTGGAGAGTTCTGTAAATGTCCACCAGGTTTGCTTGCTCCAGGTCTGAGTTCAAGCCCTGGGTATCCTTGTTGATTTTCTTTCTGGTTGATCTGTCTAGTATTGACAGTGGAGTGTTAAAGTCTCCCACTATTATTGTGTGGGAGTCTAAGTCCTTCTGTAAGTCATTAAGAACTTGCCTTATGTATCTGGGTGCTCCTGTGTTGGGTCCATATATGTTTAGGATCGTTAGCTCTTCTTGTTGTATCGATCCTTTTACCATTATGTAATGGCCTTCTTTGTCTCTTTTGATCTTTGTTGCTTTAAAGTCTATTTTATCAGAGATGAGAATTGCAACTCCTGCTTTTTTTTGCTTTCCATTAGCTTGGTAAATCTTCCTCCATCCCTTTATTTTGAGCCTTTGTGTATCCTTGCATGTGAGATGGGTTTCCTGGATACAGCACACTGATGGGTTTTGGCTTTTTATCCAATTTGCCAGTCTGTGTCTTTTGATTGGTGCATTTAGTCCATTTACATTTAGGGTTAATATTGTTATGTGTGAATTTGATACTGCCATTTTGATTCTAAGTGGCTGTTTTGCCTGTTAGTTGTTGTAGATTCTTCATTATGTTGAAGCTCTTTAGCATTCAGTGTGATTTTGGAATGGCTGGTACTGATTGATCCTTTCTATGTGTAGTGCCTCTTTTAGGAGCTCTTGTAAAGCAGGCCTGGTGGTGACAAAATCTCTGAGTACTTGCTTGTTTGCAAAGGATTTTATTCTTCCTTCACTTCTGAAGCTCAGTTTGGCTGGATATGAAATTCTGGGTTGAAAGTTCTTTTCTTTAAGAATGTTGAATATTGGCCCCCACTCTCTTCTGGCTTGTAGTGTTTCTGCCGAGAGATCTGCTGTGAGTCTGATGGGCTTCCCTTTGTGGGTGACCCGACCTTTCTCTCTGGCTGCCCTTAGTATTCTCTCCTTTATTTCAACCCTATTGAATCTGACGATTATGTGCCTTGGGGTTGCTCTTCTTGCGGAATATCTTTGTGGTGTTCTCTGAATTTCCTGCAATTGAGTGTTGGCTTGTCTTGCTAGGTGGGGGAAATTTTCCTGGATGATGTCCTGAAGAGTATTTTCCAGCTGGGATTCATTCTCTTCGTCCCCTTCTGGTACACCTATCAAACGTAGGTTAGGTCTTTTCACATAGTCCCACATTTCTTGGAGACTTTGTTCATTCCTTTTTGCGCTTTTTTCTCGTTTTATTTCATTGAGTTGGTCTTCGACTTCAGATATTCTTTCTTCTGCTTGGTCAATTCGGCTATTGAAACTTGCATTTGCTTCGCGAAGTTCTCGTATTGTGTTTTTCAGCTCCTTTAATTCATTCATATTCCTCTCTAAGTTATCCATTCTTGTTATCATTTCCTCGAATCTTTTTTCAAATCTTTTTTCAAGGTTCTTAGTTTCTTTGCATTGATTTAATACATGATCTTTTAGCTCACAAAAGTTTCTCATTATCCATCTTCTGAAGTCTAATTTCGTCATTTCGTCACAGTCATTCTCCGTCCAGCTTTGTTCTCTTGCTGGTGAGGAGTTTTGGTCCTTTCTAGGAGGCGATGTGTTCTGGTTACAGGTGTTTTCCTCCTTTTTGCGCTGGTTTCTTCCCATCTTTGTGGATTTGTCCGCTGGTCGTCTGCGTAGTTGCTGACTTTTCGTTTGGGTCTCTGAGTGGACACCCAGAATGTTGATGATGAAGTATTTCTGTTGCTTGGTTTTCCTTCTACCAGTCTAGCCCCTTCGCTGTACGACTGTTGAGGTCCACTCCAGACCCTGCTTCTCTGGGGTGCACCTCTAGTAGCCGTGGCACAGCGAGGGATGCTACCAGTTTCTTTTTCTGCTCTCTTTGTCCCAGGATGATGTCTGCCTAATGACAGTCTTTTGGATATAGAGGGGTCAGGGAGCTGCTTGAGGAGACAGTTTGTACTTTATAGGGGTTTAATTGCTGAGCTGTGCACTCTGTTGTTCATTCAGGGCTGTTAGGCTGCTATGTTTGATTCTGCTGCAACACAGCTCATTAAACAACCCTTTTTTTTTTTCTCAAATGCTCTGTGTTGAGGGGTTTGGGCTTTATTTTTGGATGTCCGATCAGGTGTCCTGCCCAGCTCGAAGGCAGACTAGCCACTGTTTGGCTGCCGAGGCTCCGCCCTGCTGTTGTGTGATTCGCGCTGTTCCTGCCGGCTCTGCTGTGGTCTCCGCCACGCCCTGCGGCGGAGTCTCTTCGTTGTAGCGTGTTGCCTCAGCAACGGCAGGCTGCGTCAGCAGTGGGCGTGTATCTCAGTAGGGACGGGTTGCCTCGGCAACGGCTGGCTGCGTCAGCAGTGGGCGTGTATCTCAGTTGGGGCGGGTTGCCTCGGCAACGGCTGGCTGCCTCAGCAGTGGGCGTGTATATCAGTTGGGGCAGGTTGCCTCCGTAGTGGTGGACTCCCCTCCCCCACAGAGCGTCTCGGACCGTCTGCCCGGGATAGTTTGAAATCGCGGTTTTGTTCGTCCCACTGGGTTTCCCAAACGATCTGTCCCTGCAATCCCCTGGGCTGGGCTACTGTGCAAGTCTCGTTCGGTCTCAAGTCCAGTCCTCTCAAGTCTCAGGTTGCCGGTTCAACAAGGCACCCGGAAAGCGCGCCCTGTGGGGATTGCTGGGTAGGGCCGGCCGCCGCCGCCCCGGCTGCCAGCTTCGCCAGGCAGACCTACTGCCTGGCGTCCCGTGTCTTTTTATACTTGGGAGTTTCCCCGTTCTGTGGGCAACAAAGGTCAGTCTGGAAATGCAGCACTGACTCACTGTTTGTGGATTCAACGCGGGCTCCAATCCTGGGTTGTTCTCACAGCGCCATCTTCTCTACTTCTTATATATTATTCCCAAATAAAACTATAAACTGTTTTACTAGAAATTTGTCTGTGTATGATTTTATTTCAAGTTAACATTATTTTAATGGTGTAATGTTTACTCAGGAACAAGCCCTGTGATAGTAGAATGGCACACATTCAAGGCCAGAAGAGTAAGAAACTAGGCCAACTGAATCAGATTAGGTCCCACCTGTAATCCCAGCACTTTGGGAGGCCAAGGCGGGTGGATCACCTCAGGTCAGGAGTTCGAGACCAGCCTGCAAAAAGATGGTGGAACCCTGTCT
The DNA here is from genome assembly GCF_049354715.1 of Callithrix jacchus. Taxonomy (NCBI): domain Eukaryota; kingdom Metazoa; phylum Chordata; class Mammalia; order Primates; family Cebidae; genus Callithrix; species Callithrix jacchus. Next base: position 81,545,527 of record NC_133518.1, read on the forward strand.
CTACTAAAAATCCACAAATTATCCAGATGTGGTGGCACACGCCTGTAGTCCCAGCTACTCGGGAGACTGAGGAAGGAGAATCACTTGAACCCAGGAGGCAGAGTTTGCAGTGACCAGGATCACACCACTGCACTCCAGCCTATGTGACAGAGACCCTGTCTCAAAATAAAATAAAATGAAAATTGCAATAGAAATGTGTTTTGTTTTGTTATATAAAAATTATATAATACCTTCATCATAATTCTGTTTATCCAATCCCTGTGTAGCAATCCCTGTGCTGTAAGAACTGAGTGAATGTTTACTTATGGTAATGGCCTCCAAAATCTTTTTCATTGTTGAGATTCTCAATTGCTATACTACAGTTTTTAAAAGGACAGCAATAAAAATTGCTTTGTCTGAATTATTTCACAGCTGGTATAAAGCAAATTACAGCATGGCTGAGAAGTTAGACTGGGGCCGAGGAATGGGCTGTGACTTTGTCAGGAAGAGCTGCAAATTCTGGATTGATCAGCAGAGACACAAGTAAGAATGCATTTCCTCACAGCGTCATTGATTACACAGTTCATTTCTTATTTTATTCTTTAATCCTATGTCTAAAATATCAACTATTTTTCAAAATGTCGTCTGAGCAGTTCAGTTTCAATGTATAGAAAACCATCTATAGATGCTTGGTAATAATATTGTAAGAAGTAGCTGCAGTATTGTTTTTAATCATACACTAAAGGAATCCAGATATAGGTGAAGGGGAGGAAGGCAGCAAATCACACTGCCACATGTGTATCTATGCAACAATCTTGCATGTTCTTCACATGTACCCCAAAACCTAAAATGCAATTAAAAAATAATAATTAAAGGAATCCACAGTGAGGGGCCCAGAGCCAGGAACATTTCTGTTCAGCTTATTGTAACTCATAAATATATGTATTTTACAAACATTTTGTGTACTGTGTCATTCTTACTGTTTTCTGCAGAGAGTACACCTATAAATGCAAATATTGATTCAGTATCAAAAAAAGCTACTTTTGAATAGGGGTTTTAAAATCTAGATTCATATCATAATCACCTAGCAAGCTTTAAAAAAAAAACAGAGTAAGTTTGATATAGATGTATATATAATCTAGATTTGATTATGTATAAACTACATAGATCTGTATCATACATATATACATACAGTTGTTCTTTGGTAACCATGGAGGATTGCTTCCAGGACCCCTATAAAAAACAAAATCCATAGATGCTTATATAAAACTTCCTTATAGAAATTGTAGTAGTATTTGCATATACATCCTCCTGGATATTTTAAATGACCTCTAGGTTATTTAAAATACGTAATACAATTTAAATGCTGTTGAAACAGTTGTTATATTGTTTAGGGAATAATGACAAGGAAACAAGTCCCCATGTTCAGTGCAGAAGCAACCATCCTTTTTTTCCTTAAATTTTTTCTTTTGTTTTGTTTGTTGTTGTTATTGTTGAGACAGAGTCTCATTCTGTTGCCCAGGCTGGAGTGCAGTGGCACAATCTCCGCTCATTGCAACCTGTACCTCCCAGGTTCAAGCGATTCTCGTGCCTCAGCCTCCTGAGTAGCATGTGCCATGACTCCTGGCTAATTTTGTATTGTTAGTAGAGACAGGGTTTCACCGTGTTGGTCAGGCTGGCTCATGCCTGTAATCCCAGCACTTTGGGAGGCCAAGGTGGGTGGGTCACTTGAATTCAGGAGTTGAAGACCAGCCTGGCCAACAGAGTGAAACCCTGTCTCCACTAAAAATACAAAAATTAGCCAGGCCTGTTGGCGGGCGCCTGTAATCCCAACTACTCGGGAGGCTGAGTAAGAGGAATAGCTTGAACCCAGGAAGCAGAGGTTGCAGTGAGCTGAGATCATGCCATGGCACTCAGGCTTGGGTGACAGAGTGAGACTCTGTCTTAAAAAAAAGTTAAATAAATTTATACTGTATATGAACTTATGAGCATGGCTTTTTTTACTCAGCATAATTTTCTGGAGATTCCTCCTGGTTGTTGTAAATGTCAATAATTTGATGTTTTTTATAGCTAGTTAATATTCCACATGTGGTATAATACAGTTTGTTTAAACATTCACACTTTGAAGGACATCTGGATTGTTTCCAGTTTTGGGGTATTGTGAATGAAATTGCTATGAACATTTATGTACAGGTTTGTGTGTGAACATATATCTTTATTTCTCCAGAAAAAATGCCAGAATTGTAATTGCTGGCTTATTAAGTAATTGCAGATTTAGTTTTATAAGAAACTGCCTGGCTGGGCGAGGTGGCTCATGCCTGTAATCCCAGCACTTTGGGAGGCTGAGGCGGTTGGATCACCTGAGGTAAGACCAACCGAAACCCTGTCTCTACTAAAAAAACATAAATTAGTTGGGCATAGTGGCTGGTGCCTGTAATCCCAGCTACTCGAGGGGCTAAGGCAGGAGAATCACTTGAACCTGGGAGGTGGAGGTTGCAGTGAGCCAGGATTGTACCACTACACTCCAGCCTGGGTGACAGAGCAAGACACTGTCTCAGAAAACAAACAAACAAAAAACTGTCAAACTTTTAAATTCCTACCAGTGATGTATACGTGATACAGTTTCTCCACATCTTTGCCAGTGTTTGGCATTGTCACAATTTTTTGTTTCATTGATTCTGATAGGAGCATAGTGATAATTTTTTTGAGTTTTAATTTGCATTTCCCTAATTGCTAATGATGTTAAACCTCTTTTCATGCGCTTACTTGATAATTATGTGTCCTCTTTGGCAAACTGTCTCTTCGTCTTTTAAGCCAGTTTCTGATTGGATTGTTTTTTACTGTTGAGTTTTGAGAGTTCTTTATGTATTCTGCGTATTAGTCCTTTGTCAGACATGTGGTTTGCAAATATTTTCTTCTAGTTCATAGCTTGTCTATTTATCCTTCTAAAAGAGGCTTTTGTAGGGCAAGTGTTTTTAGTTTTGACAAAGTCCAGATTATCAGTTTGTCCTCTTGTTGTGTTGATGTCAAGTCTAAGAAGTCTTTGCCAAGCTCTACATCTTCAAAATTTTCATATTTTTTTCAAAGGTTTTATAGTTTTACACTTTACATTTAAGTCCATGATTCATTTGAGTTAATTTTTATATAAGGTTTTTTGTGTACAGGTGGGCAACTGCTTTAGCACCATTTGTTGGAAAGGCCATCTTTCTTTCATTGAATTGTTTTTGTACCTTTGGCAAAAACAATCAGTTGGGTATATTTGTGGCAGATCTGTTTCTGGGTTTTCTGTTCTGTTCCATTGATCCATGTGTCTGTGCCTCCACCAGTAACACACAGTCGTTAATTACTTTAATTATATAACTTGTGAAATTGGGCAGACTGATTCTTTCCACTTTAAGATTGTTTTGGCTGTTTTGGTTCCTTTGCATTTCCATATACATTTTATAATAATCTTGTATCTGCTAAAAAATTTGTGGGGATTTTGCTAGGAGTTGCATTAAACCTGTATGTCAATTTGAGGAGAATTGACATTTTTACTGTGTTGAGTTTTCCAATCCATAAACATGGGAGAAAATATTGTTTTTTTATTATTATTATTATTATTATTATTGGAGATGGAATCTCGCTCTGTCACCCAGGCTGGAATTTAGTGGCATAATCTTGGCTCACTGCAACTTCTGCCTCCTGAGTTCAAGCAGTTCTCCTGCCTTAGCCTCTCAAGTAACTGGAACTACAGGTGCATGCCGCTATGCCCAGCGAATTTTTTGTAGAGATGGAGTTTCACTGTGTTGCCTAGACTGGTCTTGAACTCCTGAGCTCAGGCAGTCCTCCTGCTTTGGCCTCCCAAAGTGCTAGGATTATAGGTGTGAGCCACTGTGCCTGGCCTCAGTCTTTCAGTATTAAATGAAATGCTAGCTGCAGATTTTTTAATATATGTTCTTTATCAAGTTGAGAAAGTACCCCTCTATTCCTATGTTTCTGAGAGCTTTAATCATGAATGGATATTGTCTTCTGTTAAACGCTTTCTCTACATAAGTTGATATGCATAATCATGTGATTTTTTTAGCCTATTAATATGGTGGATTACGTTGAATGATTTTCAAATATTAAATCACCCTTGCATTCCTGGAATAAACCCCACTTGGTCACGGAGTATAATTATTTCTCTATGTTGCTGAATTCTATGTACCATTATTTTGTTGTACATTTTTATTTCTATATTTGTGATAAACATAGATTTTCTCTTTTTTTCCCAGTTATTTTGCCTTTAATTAATAGGTCTGGCTGTCAGAATAATTGTATTTTGTCAGTTAAACTTCATCTTTTTCAAATCTGGCACATTTTGAAAAACAGATACATCCTTCCAGTAAGAGAGATTTTAAAAGTAATAATAATAAAAACAAATTTATAAAATACATAATAATTATTACTAAATAAGTAAATAATGGGCTCCCCTGTCATACTTCATATTGGCTTGATTTAAATTATTATTCATGGCCAGGTGTGGCGGCTCATACTTGTAATCCTAGCATTTTGGCCAAGGCAGGCTGATCGCTTGAGTCCAGGCGTTCAAGACCAGCCTGGACAACATGGCAAAAGCTCATCTCTCCAAAAAATACAAAAACAAGGGTAGACATGGTGGCACATGCCTGTAGTCCCAGCTACTCAGGAGACTGAAGCAGGAGTATCAGTTGAGCCCAGAAGGTCAAGTCTGCAGTGAGCTATGATCACTCCACTGCACTCCATCCTGGACAACAGAGTAAGACCCAATCTCTAAATAAATAAATAATGTATGTAATAATCTGAAGCAATAAATCCCAGTATATAATGAGGTATTTAGCTTGCTTTATTTTGATTTTGATTTAGTTCAAAATATTTTTCTCTTTTCTTTTTTCTTTTTTTTATTCAAAACTCATGTCACTTCAAGTTCAAAATATTTTTATCTTTCTCTTGAGATTTCTTCTTTAACCACTATATTATTTAAAAGTGTTTTGTTTAATTTCCATGTATTTTGAGATTTTCTAGCTATCTTTCTGTTAACGGTTTCTAGTTTAACTCATTATTGGAAGAGAGCAGAACATTGTATGATTTCTCTTTTACATTTCTTAAGATGTGTTTCATGGCCCAGAATGTGGTCTCTCTTGGTGGATGCACCACGTAAGCTTGAAGAAAAAAAACGTTGTATGCTGTTTTTGGTTAAAGTCATCTGTAAAGTCAGTTATATCCAGTTCGTTAATGGTGCTATTGAGTTCAATTAGGTTCTTACTGATTTTCCAACTGCTGCATCTGTCTATTTCTGAGAAATGGATATTAAAGTCTGCGGTGATAATAGTGGATTCATTCGTTGGACCTTGCAGTTCTATCTATTTTGGGCTCACATACTTTGACACTAGGTGCACACATGTTTAGGATTGTTATATTTTTATAGAGTATGGATTCCTTTATCATTTTGTAATTCTCCTCTTTATCTCTGATCATTTTCTTTGAAAAGAAAAAAAGTTTTCTTTTTTTTTTTGAGACGGAGTTTCGCTCTTGTTACCCAGGCTGGAGTGCAATAGCATGATCTTGGCTCACCGCAACCTCCGCCTCCTGGGTTCAGGCAATTCTCCTGCCTCAGCCTCCTGAGTAATTGGGATTACAGGCACGTGCCACCATGCCCAGCTAATTTTTTGTATTTTTAGTAGAGACGGGAGTTCACCATGTTGACCAGGATGGTCTCGATCTTTTGGCCTGGTGCTCTGCCTGCCTCGGCCTCCCAAAGTGCTGGGATTACAGGCGTGAGCCACCGCGCCCGGCCAAATTTTCTTTTTTGTACCATCTTTATCTGGTTTTTGTCTCAGTAGTACTAGCTTTATAAAATTAACTAGGAAATGCTTCCTCCTCTTCCATTTTCTATAAGAGATTGTATAAAATTGGTGTTAATTCTTCTCTAAGTGTTTGGTAGAAGTCTCCAGTGAAACCTCTAGGCCTGGAGATTTCTCTTTTCAAAGTGTTAAAATTGTGAATTATTATGAATTAAACTTCTTTAATAGTTACAGGGCTATTCATATTATCTATTTCCTAGTGCATGAATTGTGGTAACATGTGTTTTGAGGAATTGGTCCATTTTGTCTACGTCATCAAATTTATATGTATAGGCTTTTTTGTAGTATTCCCTTATTCTTTTGACATCTGTAGAGTCTTTTTAAATTTCTGTGGTTACATACTAGGTGTATATATTTATGTGATAAATGAGATGTTTTGATATAGGCGTATAATGTGAAATGATCACATCATGGAGGATGGGACATCTATCCTACAGTGTCTGTTGTGATATCACTTTTCAGTCCTTATATTGGTAATTTTGCATCTGTTCTTAGTCTTTTTCTAGAGGTTTGCCAATTTTACTGATCTTAAAGACCAGCTTTTTATATCATTGATGTCTTTCATTGTTTTTCTGTTTTCAAATTCATTGATTTCTGCTCTGTTTTATCCATCCTTCTTCTTGTGTTTTGGTTTATATATTTACTTATTTTAATTATTATTATAATTTTTTGAGATGGAGTCTCACTCTTGCCCAGGCTGAAGTGCGGTGGCACAATCTTGGCTCACTGCAGCCTCCGCCTTCTGGGTTCAAACGATTCTCCTGCCTCAGCCTCCCAAGTACCTGGGATTGCAGGTTCATGCCACCATGCCCAGCTAATTTTTGTATTTTTTTGTAGGGGTTTCACCACGTTGGCCATGCGGGTCTTGAATTCCTGACTTCAAGTGATCTGCACTCCTTGGCCTCCCAAAGTGCTGGGATTACAGGTGTGAGCCACCGTGCTCGACCTTTTTTTAAAGACAAGGTCTCTGTGGCCAGGCAGGAGTATAGTGGGCATGATCACAAGGCTCACTGCAGCCTTGACCTCCTGGACTCAAGCTGTCCTTTCTCCTCAGCCTTCCAGGTAGCTGGGAGTACAGGTGTACACCACCACTACACCCAACTAAATTTTTGTATTTTTGTAGAGACAGGTTTTCACTATATTGCTCAGGCTAGTCTTGAACTCCTGGGCTCTAGTAATCTGCCCACCTCAGCCTCCCAAAGTGCTTGGATTACAGATGTGAGCTACTATGCCTGGCCTGTTTTTCTCTTCTTAATCTTGATTTTTGAGATGATTGATTTGAGATATTTCCCATTTCTCATAGCTATTTGGTGCTATAAATTTTCCTCTCAGCATTTCTTTAGCTTTGTCTCACAAATTTCAATGTTATATTTTTATTTTCATTCAGTTTAATGTATTTTTTTTTTTTTTTTTGAGACAGAGTCTTACTCTGTCTCCCAGGCTGGAGTGCAGTGGCATGATCTCAGCTCACTACAGCCTCCACCTCCTGGGTTCAAGCGATTTTCCTGCCTCAGCCTCCCAAGTAGCTAGGACTACAGGTGTGTGCCACCACACCAGGCTAATTTTTTTTTTTTTGTATTTTTAGTAGAGATGGGGTTTCACCATGCTGGCTAGGCTGGCAATATATTTTTTAAAAATGTTTCTTTGAGCAGGCCCGGCACAGTGGCTCACACCTATAATTCCAGCACTTTGGGAGGCCGAGGCGGGTGGATCACGAGGTCAAGAGATCGAGACCATCCTGGTCAACAAGGTGAAACCCCGTCTCTACTAAAAATTAAAAAATTAGCTGGGCATGGTGGTGCGTGCCTGTAATCCCAGCTACTCAGGAGGCTGAGGCAGGAGAATTGCTTGAACCCAGAAGGCGGAGGTTGCGGTGAGCCAGGATTGTGCCATTGCACTCCACTCTGGGTAACAACAGCGAAACTCCATCTCAAAAAAAAAAAAAATGTTTCTTTGAGATTCTACTTAGACCCATGGATTATTTAGAAGTGTGTTGTTTAATATACAAGTATTTGGACATTTTTCTGTTATTTTTTTGTTGTTGAATTGTAGTTGGAGAATATATGCTGTATGATTTGAGTTCTTTTAAATTTGTTCAGGTTTGTTTTATGGTCCAAGATATGGTCTATCTTGATAGATGTTACTTTTTTTTTTTAGTTCCTTTTTTTTTTTTAATTTTTTTGAGATGGAGTTTCACTCTGCCACCTTGGCTGTAGTACAGTGGTATGATATTGGCTCACTGTAGCCTCCACCTGCTGACTTCAAACACTTCTCCTGCCTCAGCCTCCCAAGTAGCTGGGGCTACAGGTGCCCATCACCATGCCTGGCTAATTTTTTGTATTTTTAGTGGAGATTGGGTTTCATCATGTTGATTACGCTGGTCTTGAACTCCTGACCTCAGGTGATCCGCCTGCCTTGGCCTTCCAGTGTTGGGATTGCAGATGTGAGCCACCGCACCCAGGCAATCTTGATAGATGTTTCATTGGCACTTGAAAAAAATGTACCGTATGATATTCGGTAGAGTGTTGTATAAATGTCAGTTACATTCTGTTGGTTGACGGTGTTAAGTCCTGCTGTGCCATTGCTGATTTCCTGCCTAGCTGGTCTATCAGTTGTTGAGAGAATGTACCACCATATCAGTTTTTGAGTCCTGAAGTCCCTAAGTAGTCTGACTTCTGTCTACTCTTCAGAGTCTTCTTATATTTCTTTAATTTACAATGTCCAGGTTTTTAGTTATATTTAGAGGAATAGGAAAAAGCATATATACTCCATCTTCCAGGAATTAGAAGTGGTACTTAAATTTTTATTTTTATATTAAAAAAAATTTCCTCAGATAGGCCAGGTGTAGTGGCTCACACCTGTAATTGCAGCACTTTGGGAAGAGGAAAATTCACTTGAGCCCGGGAGTTTGAGACCAGCTTGGGTCTATGAGAAACATATGACCTCATCTCTACAAAGTGAAAAAATTAGCCTGGCATGGTGGCATGCCCTGCAGTTCCAGCTACTTGGGGACTGTGGTGAGAGGATCCCTTGAACCCAGGAGGTCACAGCTGCAGTGAGCTGTGATCATGCCACTACACTCCAGTGTGGATGACAGAGCAAGATCCTGTCTCAAAAAAAAAATGTATTATTCTCATCTTTTCTTACCTTGGTTAGGTCATAAAGCAATTTAAATCACTTGTAGTTTCTACTAAAGAGTCTAACCTCTGAGTTATGACCCTAATTTGAAAACAGTAGTCAGGGCCAGGCTTGGTGGCTCATGCCTGTAATCCCAGCACTTTGGGAGGCTGAGGCAGGCCAATCACGAGGTCAGGAGATGGAAACCATCCTAGCCAACATGGTGAAATACTGTCTCTACTAAAAATACAAAAAAATTAGCTCGGCGTGGTGGCTTGCGCCTGTAATTCCAGCACTTTGGGAGGCTGAGGTGGGTGGATCATGAGGTCAGAAGTTCGAGACCAGCCTGACCAACATGGCAAAATCCTGTCTCTACTAAAAATACAAAAATTAGCCAGGTATGGTGGCACATGCCTGTGATCCCAGCCACTTGGGAGGCTGAGGCAGGAGAATCGCTTGAACCTGGGAGGCGGAGGTTGTGGTGAGCTGAGATTGCACCACTGCACTCCAGCCTGGGTAACAAGAGCGAAACTCTGTCTCAGAAAAAGAAAGGCAGTAGTGGGAAGCACCTGCAGCCACTGTGGGGACAGCTAGTTAACCCCAGCACTACAACTTCATCGCCGGTTAGTGGTTCTCAAATTTTGCTGCTTATGAAAATCATCTAGAGAACTTTAAGAACTCTCCATACCCAAGTCACCATTTATATCATGACTGTGGTAAGAGCCAGGCACTAGCATTGTGTGATTTTTTTTTTTTGTTTTAATAAATTTCTAAGTGATTTCACTGTGTAATGGAATTTGGGAACCACTGTTCCAGTGTGTCAATGGAAGCATGTGTAACTAACACTGCAGCTGCAAGAGCTTAGGCAGGTTTTTGTTTGTTTATTTTTCTGTTAACAATTGCAACTCTGTTTATTCCCCTCTTGGTCCCAAATATAGGATCACCTAAGACCAGTAACAGAAGGGGACTTCTTTATTCTTGAAAACTAAAACTGTGGGTCCCCTGAATGTTCTTCTATCCTTTGATTCATAAACCAGTGTCAGCGAAGTTTTTTATTTTTTTATTTTAAGTTCCAGATAGTAAATATTTTAGGTTTTGAGGGTTATTATAATCGCTGTCCCAACTACTTACCTTTGCTTTTATACAGCAAGAGGCAAAACAAATGGGCATAGCCATGTTCCTATACTCTTCCCCATCTCTACAAAAGGTAAATTAGCATGGTGGCACATGCTTGTAGTCCCACCTGCTTGTGAGGCTAAGGTGGGAGGATTGCTTGAGCTCAGAAGGTCAGGGCTGCAGTGAGCTATGATTGTGCCACTGCACTCCACCCTGGGCAATGAGACCCTGTCTCAAAAACAAAAAATTGACAACAAAAAAACAGGTCATGGTCAGGATTTGAACCAAGAGTTGAGTTTCCTGACCCCTGTCATAATCTTTCAAATGTTTCACTTCAATTACAAAGTAGTCAGTGCCTAGCATATATAAGAATTGCTTCTAGGCTTCATCAAGTGTGACACTTACGTATTTTTGGGAAACCAGTGTGAGAAGGGATTGGTTGAGTGAGCAAGGCAAAGTCATACTTATTTGAATCACTTGAATCTACACACACTTAAAATAAGGTTCTTTCTATGTTTGAAGCAACTCCTCTGCCTAGCTCATTTGATGTTAATTGACTCTATAGCTATACTGTCTAACATGATACCATTAGCAACAAGTGGCTAAACTTATATTTAAATTAGTTAAAGTTAAACACCATTTAAAATTTAGGTCCTCAGTTAACTAGTCGCCTTTCAAGTGACATACATGACTAGTGGCTACTATATTGGATAGCACAGATATAGACCTTTTCCATCAATGCAGGCAGCTCTCTTGACAGTGATTCTCTGGAATTTTTAAGCCGTGAATCTTAGACAGCTGTGGCTTTGGAGTATTTAATTTAAAATCACTAACTTTTAACTTCTGTTTTCCTTTTATTCATTTAGCCAAAACTCATTTTATATAACAAATAAATACAATATATGTTTTGGTTTTAGGAAAAAACAAAAATGAGTTTCATGGTATCCAGAAAGTGACTGATTGAGAACTATTGGAATCTGAACTTCCATATTCATTGGAAGCTTTATCATGGGAAGTTAAAATATTGCCTTATATGAAGATTTTATTAAAATGGTATAAACAGCAGATATTACATTTATTGAGTAAGTTATATGTGCTAGGCACTGAGTGCTTTATAGTTGAAGCTCAGGAAAGTTAAGTAAATTCCAAATAAATGTGGCTGGTACTGGTATTTGAACCCAAACCTGTGTGATGACTTCAGAACTTTTGTTTTCCTGTTACACTGCGCTGCTTCAAATTTGCTGAAGACTGCGGTAATTATTTTACGTGTCTCATCTTAGGAAGCTGTAACTCCCTAAAGATGTGTTACTCATACACCGTGTTCATTTAAATAAGACAAGTCATCAATTTTCCTTAAAATTAGAAATATTTAATACAGGCTTTTTTTTCTTAAGAAATATGTGGAAGAAGAGGAAAATTGTCAGTGATCCTATTATAAGTTGGTAGAGCAATATTAATATGATTTCAATTTCTTAGGAACAGTGAGATTTTATTTATAAAATTACTATTGATATTAATTTAAGTTTTATATTGAAAATTGCTCCTAATGTTGCTGTAATAAATTTTTATATTGAAAATTTTTCATTCGCTGACTGCTAAGAATTATAGGTTTGTTTAAAGGTTATTTTTGCAAGACAGTGCAATAGATTCTGATATGTTCTGTTAATATACAAGACCCTTTTTTCAATTTATACCTTCAAGGTTACATTTAAGGTAACAGAACAACTTGGTAACAATTAGGAATATTCGCACAATCTTTATTTTGCACATGAAAATAAGGTTGTCTTGTGAAGGTGGTCAGTTAAAAAATTGTCAAATGCAATTCCCTTAACTAGATTATTGAATGGAAAAAATCCCCCTCTTTGTAGCAGCAGGGCATAGGGCATTATGTCCATCTCTTTCTGAGAATCCCACTTGTTAATTATGAAGGTTTGTATTTAGGCCAGAATCTAGAATTCCATTTGCTGGCTTTACAATGGACTTGCAGTATTTTCTTTAGAGTTTGATACCATGGTTCCTCTCTTTCTTGCAGGAGGCAGATGCTGAGCCCTTACTGTGACACGCTCAGAAGTAATCCGCTGCAGTTAACTTGCAGGCAGGACCAGAGAGCAGTTGCAGTGTGTAATTTGCAGAAGTTTCCTAAACCTTTACCACAGGAATACCAGGTAAAACTGGTTTGGGCCACAATTTTAGGAATCAGCTTTTTAAAAAGTAGTATCCATTTTAATTAAAAGAGTAAATTCTCTTAAGTTTCTCAATTTGTAAGGCTCTGTTTGTTTTCTATAAGTTAGAAATAATGGAATAATGCTTCCATTTCTTTATAACTAATTTCCTAATTGATAGCAGTTAGTTAAAATCTAGCAATGTTTTACAATAATGGCAAGAATAATTTGCATATTTGATCTATTTTTACCTGCTTATGTTTTCAAATTGTTTCCAAAGTCTTGCTATTTAAATTCTTCTAATTTACACAGAAAAAATATCTTCAAAGAAAATAACTTAAGTACTTAATTCAATTAATTAGAAGACATGGAAGCTCTGCTTTTGAAAAGATTTGATCCCTGGAATCTGAAAGATTAAGGAAATGGTTCCATATATATAGTCTGGATCTGATTTAACCTTTACATTTCTTTTTATCTTTTATCTTTTGGTGCCTCAGCTTCCTGAGTAGCTGGGATTACAGGTGTGAGCCACCATGCCTGGGTAATTTTTGTATTTTTAGTAGAGACAGGGTTTCACCATGTTGTCCAGGCTGGTCTTGAACTCCTGGCCTCAAGTGATCCACATGCCTCAGCCTCCTAAGGTGCTGGGATTACAGGTATGAGCCAACCTGTCTGGCTAATTTTTGTATTTCTAGTAGAAACAGGGTTTTGCCATGTTGGCCAGGCTGATCTCGAACTGCTGACCTCAAGTAGTCTACCCACCTTAGCCTCCCAAAGTGTTGGGATTACGCACGTGAGCCACTGTGCCCGCCATGACCTTTATCTTTAAAAAGCCTCAGCTTTACCTGCCATTTACAAGGAATCTTTTGTCAGAAATGATGTCTCAGAAGCTAATTTAAAATAAAGCTGCTGAATTTTTAGCTTCCTACACATATTTATGAGCTCACTGAATGCTTTATACACCATGAAATAGCAGCTGTATTCATAGACATACTAGAGTAACTCAGTGAGTTGTTAGAAAATGTGACATCTTTAAAAATTTATTTGGTGTATCCAGGGGTGTGAAAACACATAAAATTATTTTAATTTAAAAAATTTTTTTTGTTTTTGGGGGGAGATGGAATCTTGCTCTGTTGTCCAGGCTGGAGTGCAGTGGCACAATCTTGACTCACTGCAACCTCCGCCTCCCAGGTTCAAGCGATTCTCCTCCTCAATTTCTTAAGTAGCTGGAACTACAGGTGTGTGCCAGCATGCCCAGCTAATTTTTGTGTGTGTGTGTGTATATGTATATGTATATGTTGTATTTTTGTACAATATACATATATGTACAACACATATATGTATATGTATTGTATTTTTAATACAAATGGGGTTTCACTATATGTTGGCCAGGCTGGTCTTGAACTGCTGACCTCAGGTGATCTGGCCACCTCTATCTCCCAAAGTGCTGGGATTACAGGTGTGATCCACTGCACCCAGCAATAAAATTATTTTAAAAAAGAAAGGAACAATAAAATATGTCTGATGCCTTGTTCCTTTGGTGTTTGAAGAATTTTATATATATGATCTCATTTATTTTATCAGATTTTAACTTTTTTAAGTTTGTCAGAACAACATATAAACTGTCTCCTAAAAATACTTGAAAAATATTTTAAAAATATCATAACCTAAAACAAAAAGAATGTTGTAATTTTATGCATTAGTTCTATGTTTTGTCAACTCAAAACTTTGCTCAGTATAATTAAAACTATTTCATTCTTTTAAAACATGAGTTTAATTTGCCATCGTCATACATAACTTAGACTAATTTACTTACCTTGCTTATCTGTAAAACTAGAGCAACCTTAAAATACTCCTCTAGTGGTATATTACTGTCTTCTTTATTTGGTGCAGTTTATGAAGAAAGGTACATTCATATCCTTTGTTACATAGCATTAGCGAGTTGCAAGAAATTACCCGCGCACTTCCTTTGGTTTACACAGAATGTTTCTTACTTTCTTGTCTTCCCAATATTTTTTTGTAGTACTTTGATGAACTCACTGGAATACCTGCAGAAGACTTGCCTTATTATGGTGGATCAGTGGAAATTGCTGACTATTGCCCTTTCAGTCAGGAATTCAGTTGGCATTTAAGTGGTGAATATCAGCGCAACTCAGATTGTAGAATATTGGAAAATCAACCAGGTTAGTCAGCTAGTGAAATGAAGTGTTATGTACATATTAAAATTATATGTTAGCAATATAAAACAGTGGATAAGGGCACAGACCCTACAGCATGACTGAGTTTGCTTTATAGTTCAGCTGCTATCCATACGTAATAAGTGACTTAATTTTTCTCTGCCTGTTTCTTCATCTGTACAATGGAGACAATACTTAGAGCTGTGAGAATTAAATGAATTAATGTAGTAAGTGCTTAGAACTGTGCCTGACCCATAGAAGGGATTATTAGCGTATACATGCACACACGCTATGTTTTAGTCATACCTTGTGTCTGCATGGCACTTTCCATTTACAAAGCACTTTCATCCTTATCATTTTATTCTTCTAAAAACATTATGAGAAACATAAGGAAGATATTACTGTATTTCACAGATAAGCAAGCAGATACTAAGTGATGTAGTTAATTGGTGTCAGTGCAAGATCCTCCAGTGCCAGGCTCTTTTTATTAAAATACCTTAGATAAGCTGTTTTTCCTCTTGTGGAGAATGTGCATTTTATGTAAGTTAGAAGCGGCAGGTCACTCTTCAGATATCAAAACAATATTTTTGTCTTATGGCCAGTAAGACATATTACCATATTATTTGTTTTCTCTTAATACATATAAATGAACAATACATCAAAGGAATAAGCAGGTATGGCCATTGGGTCTTCTGCAATTATAATTATAGCTCATACCAATTACCTTTGTAAACTGAAATATTCTCACATCTGATGTAATAAAGAGCAGTAAGTAGTGTTTCTCTCTGTGTTCGTCAGAAGTTTTAACCTAGTCTCCAAACCCCCACCCTCATTCTATACTTTATTACAGACTAAGGGATTTAAATTCTAAATTTTTGTATTTTTACCTTTTACTCTTAAACTTGGCGGATGTAACTGGATTCCTGCAGTCATTTTTCCCCATCACTAATCTATTTAATAAATGTCCTGGACAGGTGCAGTGGCTCACACCTGCAATCACAGCACTTTGGGAGGCCAAGGCAGTTGAATTGCTTGAGCTCAGGAGTTTGAGGCCAGCTGAGCAACATAGTGAAACTCGTCTCTACCAAAAATGCAAAAAATTAGCCAGATGTGATGGTGCACACCTGTGGTTTCAGCTGTGCAGGAGAACAAGGCCTGAGGATTGTTTGAGCAGCCTGCAAGGCAGAGGTTGCAGTGAGTCCAGATGATGCCACTCTACTCCAGCCTGGGCAACACACTGAGACCCCATCTTGAATACAAATAAATAAATACATATATACATAGATAAATATTATAATGAACTTATGAATGCTCAGCAGTTCCATGTTAAAGAAAAAGAAATGCATAGATCTGTCAGTCATGGATTGGCCAGAGATAAACTATCACATGTTATTGTTTTAGAGCTGGAGTTGGCAAACTTTTTTTTGTAAAGCACAAGGTTATAAGTATTTTGGGCTTTGTGGGTCATAAAGTTTCTGTAGCTTTATGATTTAACTATCTAACTCTGCTGTTACAGTCTGAAAGCAGTTACAGACAATATGTAAATGAATGAGTGTGCCAGGATTTGGCCTGAGGATTGTAGTTTGCTGAACTCTGTTTTACTATTATTATTTTTTAGAGACAGGGTCTCTTGTCACCCAGGTTGGAGTGCAGTGGCACCCCATCCTAGTTCACTGTAACCTGTAACTCTTGGGCTCAAGTGATTCTCCTGCCTCAGACTCCCCAGAGCCAGGACTACAGGCATGCACCTCCACACTGGACTGATTTTTAAAATTTTTTGTAGAGATGAGACTTGCTATGTTACCCAGGCTGTCCTCAATCTCCTGGACTCAAGCAGTCCTCCCTCTTGGCCTCCCAAAGTGTTGGAATTATAGGCAGAAGCCACCACATCCAGCCCTGAACCCCATTTTAGACACTGATCATTAGATTTTTCAAAAAGTCTGAAACTCATAAATTCTGTTTTATTCTACTTTGCATTTTTTTCTTAGCTTATGTTATTAAGATTTATCAAAACTGACATAAAACATCTTTATGATGTTTCAGAATGGGCTAATGGACTCTCTGCTTTCCAAAAGAAAACTTACTGTAGAGAGTCTAAAGACATCACATTATTGCTCGAGTTTAAGAGCTTCGTCCCTCTGTTCATTAGGTATTTAGAGGTCCTTAATTCCACCCTGTACCTCTGCAGGTTTGTGCTTAATGTGAGATTAGATCAGCATGTTACTTGATTGGTGCAAGGGAAATTGCAGTTTTGCCATTAATGTAAAAACCACACTTACTTTTGCACCAACCTAATATTTATGGATTTCCAGGAGGTGACACAAGTTGAAGATACAGGAAAGTTCTGCAAAAGTTGCAACACCCCCAAAAAGTCTCCAAGTAGAAATCACTTGGCCTCATCCTATCATGGGTCATTTGGAGGGGCCTCCTATTTAGACCACCAGTGAAGATGATTCTTATGTTGGTATCTAGTGATCTAATGATTCTTAGTGCTAGTTCTTCTATATATTTAGCCTAGAAAACTCCAGACCCCGTTTTATTCCCTTGTGTCTGACATAGTAATTTTCTCCCATTCATTCCTTTTTGAGAACCTAGTGTGAATTTGGAATCCTGTGTTTCCTAATTTTTTAAATTTAAAATTTCTATGAAACATATTTGATTTTTAAAGCAACTTTTAATCATAAAAATGGAATGCATCAATCAATTTCTTGTTCTTTGAGCCAAAAGTCAATTTTTAGGGAGACTTTTCTTGTTTGCCTCAGAAATTTTTAAGAACTATGGTGCTGAAAAGTATGGACCTCATTCAGTTTGTCTAATTCAGAAATCAGCATTTGTTATGGAAAAGTGTGAGAGGAAGCTGAGTTACCCTGACTGGGGCAGTGGATGTTATCAGGTAAGCTTATATGTTTGTTACTAGTTATACCAAATATTATATAATTATATCTTTTATGGTTTTATATTTTAAATTATATTTTACATATTTTTATGTCATTAATTTACTGATCAATATTTATCTTGTTTATGTAAATATTAGTTTGGATGCTCATGTTTTATGAAAATATTGTCTTTTTTTTGAGAAAAATTGCCTCTTTATTTAAAAAATATAAATATATAATTGCTATAATGTTCTAGGCATATATTCTGAGGAAATAATGGTAAATATGTAATTTTGTTCTTGAGCAAATATTACTTTGTAATGGAAAAATGTACAATTTTATTTAAAAATGTCTGAGGACTACATGGGTTATAAGAATTTGTAAATCAGGCTGGACAAGGTGGCTCACGTCTGTCATCCCAGCACTTTGGGAGGCTGAGGCAGGAGGATCACTTGAGCCCTGGAGTTCAAGAGCGTCCTAGGCAACAAAGCGAGACCTTGTCTGTAAAAAAAATAAAGAAAAAAGGATTAATAAATCAGTTGCTGATTAATAATAGGGTTTTTTTTTCCTTTGTAATTAGAAATCCAAAAAGGGCAAACTACAGTTGTTGTTTTTTTTTTCTTTTTTTTTTGAGACAGGGTCTTGCTCTGTCGCCTAGACTGTAGTGCTGGTCCAGTCACAGCTCATTGTATTCTCTGTCTCCTGGGCTCAAGTGACCTTCCCACATCATCCTCCTGAGTACTGGGGCTACAGGTGTGCACCACACACCCAACTAATTATTTGATTTTTGGTAGATACTCTGTGTTGTCCAGGCTAGTTTAGAACTTCTGGGTCCAAGCCATCCTCCTGCCTCGGCTTCCCAAAGTGCTGCAATTATAGACATTTATTTGCACATCTGATATTACATGACTGCATCACCTTATTAAGAACTTAGAAAGGTATAGCCATTCTGTGACTTAGGAGCATCCAACCTAATGAATATTCTGTACCCTACAAACGGATGTTAGGGAAGAGAGGGTAAACCTGAGAAATGAAGAAGAAGCATTCCTTGTACCATTTCAGCTGCAAGAGCTAAAAGGACTTTTGTAACTGGAAATTTAATCCTTGTCGTTAAAGTTACTTATAAAGTTAAACTTTTTTTGGTAACTGCTCTTTTTTTTTGGAGACAGGGTTTGCTCTGACGCCCAGGCTAGAGGCCATGGCACGATCATGGCTCACTGCAGCCTCGAACTCCCAGGCTCAGGTGATTATCCCACCTGAGCCATCTGAGTAGCTGGGACTACAGGGGCACACCACCACAACTGGCTAATTTTTCTAATTTTTTTGTAGAGAAGGGTTTTTCCATACTTCTCAAGCTGGTCTTGAACTCCTTGGCTTGTGTGATTCACCTGCCTCAGCCTCCCAAAGTGTTGGGAGTACAGACATGACCCACTTTGCCTGACCTGGTAATAGTACTACCAAGATATATATCACATGCCATACAATTTATGTAAAATTAACATTTTTTTTCTTTTTTTAATTTTTTATTGGATTTTAGGTTTTGGGGTACATGAGCAGAGCATGCAAGACAGTTGCGTAGGTACACACATGGCAGTGTGCTTTGCTTTTCTTCTCCCCTTCACCCACATTTGGCATTTCTCCCCAGGCTATCCCTCCGCACCTCCCCCTCCCACTGGCCCTCCCCTTTTCCCCCCAATAGACCCCAGTGTTTAGTACTCCCCTTTCTGTGTCCATGTGTTCTCATTTTTCATCACCCGCCTATGAGTGAGAATATGCGGTGTTTCATTTTCTGTTCTTGTGTCAGTTTGCTGAGGATGATGTTCTCCAGATTCATCCATGTCCCTACAAATGACACAAACTCGTCATTTCTGATTGCTGCATAATATTCCATGGTGTATATGTGCCACATTTTTCCAATCCAGTCTATTATCAATGGGCATTTGGGTTGATTCCAGGTCTTTGCTATTGTAAACAGTGCTGCAATGAACATTCGTGTACATGTGTCCTTATAGTAGAACGATTTATAGTCTTTTGGATATATACCCAGTAATGGGATTGCTGGGTCAAATGGAATTTCTATTTCTAAGGCCTTGAGGAATCGCCACACCGTCTTCCACAATGGTTGAACTAATTTACACTCCCACCAACAGTGTAAAAGTGTTTCTTTTTCTCCACATCCTCTCCAGCATCTGTTGTCTCCAGATTTTTTAATGATCGCCATTCTAACTGGCATGAGATGGTATCTCAATGTGGTTTTGATTTGCATCTCTCTGATGACCAGTGACGATGAGCATTTTTTCATATGATTGTTGGCCTCATATATGTCTTCTTTCGTAAAGTATCTGTTCATATCCTTTGCCCACTTTTGAATGGGCTTGTTTGTTTTTTTCCTGTAAATCTGTTTGAGTTCTTTGTAAATTCTGGATATCAGCCCTTTGTCAGATGGGTAGACTGTGAAAATTTTTTCCCATTCTGTTGGTTGCCGATCCACTCTAGTGACTGTTTCTTTTGCCGTGCAGAAGCTGTGGAGTTTCATTAGGTCCCATTTTTCTATTTTGGCTTTTGTTGCCAATGCTTTTGGTGTTTTGTTCATGAAGTCCTTGCCTACTCCTATGTCCTGGATAGTTTTGCCTAGATTTTCTTCTAGGGTTTTTATGGCGCCAGGTCTTATGTTTAAGTCTTTAATCCATCTGGAATTAATTTTAGTGTAAGGTGTCAGGAAGGGGTCCAGTTTCTGCCTTCTGCACATGGCTAGCCAGTTTTCCCAACACCATTTGTTAAACAAGGAATCCTTTCCCCATTGCTTGTTTTTGTCAGGTTTATCAAAGATTGTATAGTTGTATGTATGTTGTGTTGCCTCCGGTGCCTCTGTTTTGTTCCATTGGTCTATATCTCTGTTTTGGTACCAGTACCATGCTGTTTTGATTACTGTAGCCTTGTAGTATAGTTTGAAATCCGGTAGCCTTGTAGTATAGTTTGAAATCACAGTAGCCCCCTGCTGTGTTCTTTTTGCTTAGAATTGACTTGGCTATGTGGGCTCTCTTTTGGTTCCATATGAAGTTCATGGTGGTTTTTTCCAGTTCTGTGAAGAAAGTCAATGGTAGCTTGATGGGGATAGCGTTGATTCTGTAAATTACTTTGGGCAGTAAAACCATTTTCACGATATTAATTCTTCCTAACCATGAACATGGAATGTTTCTCCATCTGTTTGTGTCCTCTCTGATTTCGTTGAGCAGTGGTTTGTAGTTCTCCTTGAAGAGGTCCCTTACGTTCCTTGTGAGTTGTCTTCCAAGGTATTTTATTCTTTTTGTAGCAATTGTGAATGGCAGTTTGTTCTTGATTTGGCTTTCTTTAAGTCTGTTATTGGTGTAGACGAATGCTTGTGATTTTTGCACATTGATTTTATATCCTGAGACTTTGCTGAAGTTGCTTATCAGTTTCAGGAGTTTTTGGGCTGAGGCGATGGGGTCTTCTAGGTATACTATCATGTCGTCTGCAAATAGAGACAATTTGGCTTCCTCCTTTCCTATTTGAATACCCTTTATTTCTTTTTCTTGCCTGATTGCTCTGGCTAGAACTTCCAGAACTATATTGAATAGGAGTGGTGAAAGAGGGCATCCTTGTCTAGTGCCAGATTTCAAAGGGAATGCTTCCAGTTTTTGCCCATTCAGTATGATATTGGCTGTTGGTTTGTCATAAATAGCTTTTATTACTTTGAGATACGTTCCATCGATACCGAGTTTATTGAGGGTTTTTAGTATAAAGGGCTGTTGAATTTTGTCAAATGCCTTCTCTGCGTCAATTGAGATAATCATGTGGTTTTTGTTTTTGGTTCTGTTTATGTGGTGAATTACTTTTATAGACTTGCGTATGTTGAACCAGCCTTGCATCTCCGGGATGAATCCTACTTGATCATGATGAATAAGTTTTTTGATTTGCTGTTGCAATCGGCTTGCCAATATTTTATTGAAGATTTTTGCATCTATGTTCATCATGGATATTGGCCTGAAGTTTTCTTTTCTTGTTGGGTCTCTGCCGGGTTTTGGTATCAGAATGATGTTGGTCTCATAAAATGATTTGGGAAGGATTCCCTCTTTTTGGATTGTTTGAAATAGTTTTAGAAGAAATGGTACCAGCTCTTCCTTGTGTGTCTGGTAGAATTCGGCTGTGAACCCGTCTGGACCTGGGCTTTTTTTGTGTGGTAGGCTCTTAATTGCTGCCTCAACTTCAGACCTTGTTATTGGTCTATTCATAGTTTCAGCTTCCTCCTGGTTTAGGCTTGGGAGGACACAGGAGTCCAGGAATTTATCCATTTCTTCCAGGTTTACTAGTTTATGCGCATATAGTTGTTTGTAATATTCTCTGATGATGGTTTGAATTTCTGTGGAATCTGTGGTGATTTCCCCTTTATCATTTTTTATTGCATCTATTTGGTTGTTCTCTCTCTTCTTTTTAATCAATCTGGCTAGTGGTCTGTCTATTTTGTTGATCTTTTCAAAAAACCAGCTCTTGGATTTATTGATTTTTTGAAGGGTTTTTCGTGTCTCAATCTCCTTCAGCTCAGCTCTGATCTTAGTTATTTCTTGTCTTCTGCTGGGTTTTGAGTTTTTTTGATCTGGCTCCTCTAGCTCTTTCAATTTTGACGATAGGGTGTCAATTTTGGATCTCTCTATTCTCCTCATATGGGCACTTATTGCTATATACTTTCCTCTAGAGACTGCTTTAAATGTGTCCCAGAGGTTCTGGCACGTTGTGTCTTCGTTCTCATTGGTTTCGAAGAACTTCTTTATTTCTGCCTTCATTTCATTGTTTACCCAGTCAACATTCAAGAGCCAGTTGTTCAGTTTCCATGAAGCTGTGCGGTTCTGGGTCTGTTTCTGAATTCTGAGTTCTAACTTGATTGTACTATGGTCCGAGAGGCTGTTTGTTATGATTTCAGTTGTTTTGCATTTGTTGAGCAGTGCTTTACTTCCAATTATGTGGTCAATTTTAGAGTAGGTGTGATGTGGTGCTGAGAAGAATGTGTATTCTGTGGATTTGGGGTGGAGAGTTCTGTAAATGTCTATCAGGTTTGCTTGCTCCAGGTCTGAGTTCAAGCCCCAGATATCCTTGTTGATTTTCTGTCTGGTTGATCTGTCTAGTATTGACAGTGGAGTATTAAAGTCTCCCACTATTATTATGTGGGAGTCTAAGTCCTTTTGTAAGTCTTTAAGAACTTGCCTTATGTATCTGGGTGCTCCTGCATTGGGTCCATATATGTTTAGGATCGTTAGCTCTTCTTGTTGTATCGATCCTTTTACCATTATGTAATGGCCTTCGTTGTCTCTTTTGATCTTTGTTGCTTTAAAGTCTATTTTATCGGAGATGAGAATTGCAACTCCTGCTTTTTTTTGCTTTCCATTTGCTTGGTAAATCTTCCTCCGTCCCTTTATTTTGAGCCTTTGTGTATCCTTGCATGTGAGATGGGTTTCCTGTATACAGCACACTGCTGGGTTTTGGATTTTTATCCAATTTGCCAGTCTGTGTCTTTTGATTGGTGCATTTAGTCCATTTACGTTTAGGGTTAATATTGTTATGTGTGAATTTGATACTGCCATTTTGATGCTAAGTGGCTGTTTTGCCTGTTAGTTGTTGTAGATTCTTCATTATGTTGATGCTCTTTAGCATTCAGTGTGATTTTGGAATGGCTGGTACAGGTTGATCCTTTCTATGTGTAGTGCCTCTTTTAGGAGCTCTTGTAAAGCAGGCCTGGTGGTGACAAAATCTCTGAGTACTTCCTTGTTCGCAAAGGATTTTATTTTTCCTTCTCTTCTGAAGCTCAGTTTGGCTGGATGTGAAATTCTGGGTTGAAAGTTCTTTTCTTTAAGAATGTTGAATATTGGCCCCTACTCTCTTCTGGCTTGTAGTGTTTCTGCCGAGAGATCTGCTGTGAGTCTGATGGGCTTCCCTTTGTGGGTGACCCGACCTTTCTCTCTGGCTGCCCTTAGTATTCTCTCCTTTATTTCAACCCTGTTGAATCTGACGATTATGTGCCTTGGGGTTGCTCTTCTTGCGGAATATCTTTGTGGTGGTCTCTGAATTTCCTGCAATTGAGTGTTGGCCTGTCTTGCTAGGTGGGGGAAATTGTCCTGGATGATGTCCTGAAGAGTATTTTCCAGCTTGGATTCATTCTCTTCATCCCCTTCTGGTACACCTATCAAACGTAGGTTAGGTCTTTTCACATAGTCCCACATTTCTTGGAGACTTTGTTCATTCCTTTTTGCGCTTTTTTCTCTAATCTTGGTTTCTCGTTTTATTTCATTGAGTTGGTCTTTGACTTCAGATATTCTTTCTTCTGCTTGGTCAATTCGGCTATTGAAATTTGTGCATGCTTCGTGAAGTTCTCATATTGTGTTTCTCAGCTCCTTTAATTCATTCATATTCCTCTCTAAGTTATCCATTCTTGTTATCATTTCCTCAAATCTTTTTTCAAATCTTTTCTCAAGGTTCTTAGTTTCTTTGCATTGATTTAATACATGATCTTTTAGCTCACCAAAGTTTCTCATTATCCATCTTCTGAAGTCTAATTCCGTCATTTCGTCACAGTCATTCTCCGTCCAGCTTTGTTTCCTTGCTGGTGAGGAGTTTTGGTCCTTTCTAGGAGGCGAGGTGTTCTGGTTTCGGGTGTTTTCCTCCTTTTTGCGTTGGTTTCTTCCCATCTTTGTGGATTTGTCCGCTGGTCGTCTGCGTAGTTGCTGACTTTTCGATTGGGTCTCTGAGTGGACACCCTGAATGTTGATGATGAAGTATTTCTGTTGCTTGGTTTTCCTTCTACCAGTCTAGCCCCTTCGCTGTACGACTGCTGAGGTCCGCTCCAGACCCTGCTTGTCTGGGGTGCACCTCTAGCAGCTGTGGCACAGCGAGGGATGCTACCAGTTTCTTTTTCTGCTATCTTTGTCCCAGGATGATGCCTGCCTAATGTCAGTCTTTTGGATAGAGAGGGGTCAGGGAGCTGCTTGAGGAGACAGTTTGTACTTTATAGGGGCTTAATTGCTGAGCTGTGAGCTCTGTTATTCATTCAGGGCTGTTAGGCTGCTATGTTTGATTCTGCTTTAACAGAGCTCATTAAAAAAACCCTTTTTTTTCTCAAATGCTCTGTGTTGAGGGGTTTGGGCTTTATTTTTGGATGTCCATTGAGGTCCTGCCCAGCTAGGACGCAGACTAGCCACTGTTTGCCTGCCAAGGCTCCGCCCTGCTGTTGTGAGGCTCGCCCTGGCTCTGCTGTTCTGCTGTTCTCCGCTACGCCCTGCAGCGGAGTCTCTCTGTTGTAGCGGGTTGCCTCCGCAACGGCTGGCTGCGTCAGCAATGGGCGTGTATCTCAGTTGGGGCGGGTTGCCTCGGTAATGGTGGCCGCCCCTCCCCCTCAGAGCGTCTCGGGCCATCTGCATGGGGCTTGTTTGAAATCGCGGTTTTGTTCGACCCACTGGGCCAGCCCTAACGCTCTGTCCCTGCAATCTCCTGGCTTGGCCCACTGTCCAAGTCTAGCTCAGTATCAAGTCCAGCCCTCTCACGTCTCCGGTTGCCGGTTCAACGGGGTACCCGGACAAGCGCGCCCTGTGGGGAGCCCTGGGTAGGGCCGGCTGCCTCCACCCCGGCTGCTGGCTTCACCAGGCAGAATATCTGCCTGGCGTCCCTCGTCTCCTCTTCACTTGGGAATTTCCCCGTTCCGTGGGCAACAAAGATCAGTCTGGAAATGCAGCTCAGACTCACCTCTCCGCGGACACAACGAGAACTCCAATCCTGGGTTGTTCTCACAGTGCCATCTTGAGTCCTCCTCCTTCTTTTTTGTTTTGTGAGACAGAGTCTCACTCTGTCACCCAGGCTGGAGTGCAGTGGCATGATCTCAACTCACTGCAACCTCCACCTCCTGGATTCCAGCGATTCTTGTGCCTCAGTCTCCTGCACAGCTGGAATCACAGGCATGTGCCACCACACCCAGCTAATTTTTGTATTGATAGTAGGGACAGGGTTTCTCCTTGTTGTTCAGGCTGGTCTCAAACTCCTGGCCTCAACTGATCCTCCTGCCTCTGTTAGCAGTTTGAGAGCAGCCTGGACAACTTGTTGAAACCCCTCATCTACTAAAAATACAAAAATTAGCCAGGTGTGGTGGCGGGTGCCTGTAATCCCAGCTATACAGGAGGCCGAGGCATGAACATCACTTGAACCCAGAAGGTGGAGGTTGCAGTGAGCTGAGATGATGCCATTGCACTCCATCTTGGGCGACAGAGTGAGACTCCATCTAAAAAAAATGAAGTTACTGGAAGCCAGTTTGAAGCTCTGAGTATGCACATAGGGCTTGTTGACTGTGGTCTTCACTTTAGGGCTTTTTCCATACAAAACCTTTGATATTTGTGTCTTGAGGGGTTTCCCTTTTGACCGGTCAGACTTGTCAGAGAAACTGCCAGTATTCGCCTTGAATTTATATGCACAGCTCTCAGAGTTCTAGGAACTAAGTAGATTTTGAATGCTGAGTAGTCTCAATATTTAACCTCTAAACTTAGAGTCCTTATTTTCATGATGGCATCCCCACTCTTACCTGTACTTGCTTTCCCCCAGAACAGAAAAACTCTGTTTTACCCTTTCCAAAAAATAAATCTCCAGTATTTCGTGTTGCTATAAAGGAATATCAAGCTGGTTAATTTATAAAGAAAAGAGGTTTATTTTGACTTATGGTTCTGCAGACTACGAGACACATAGTGGTGGCATCAGCTTCTGGTGACAGCCTCAGGAAGCTTATAATCATGGCAGAAGGCAGAGTGGGAGCAGGCTTGTCACATAGAGAGGAAACAAGAGGGAGGAGGGAGGTCCTGATCTCTTTCACAACCAGATATCCGGGGAAGTTACTACTGAGGGGAGGACACTAAGCTATTAATGAGGGATCTGTCCCCATGACCCAAAAACCTCCCACTAGGCCGCGCCTCCAACATTGGGAATCACATTTCAACAGAAGATTTGGAGTGGGCAAATTTCCAAACTGTATCAGCTGGGTTTGGAAGAAACAGGTTTAGCTGCTTATAGTGAGGGAGAAGAATGCTGGGGTCTGTTTCTGAAATAGATGTTAATCCTTTGAATTGTAGCTCTCACTTCATTGTGCCGGGTGCAGGCAGTCCTGAGCCACCTTTGTGTTCTGCAATGCAAAGCAGGTTTCTTCTTGGCTTTTTTTGTGGCTGGAGTTTGACTCAGCTTTCTTGAGTATGTTATGTCTGCTACTACTTGTACATCTACCCTCCTGCCCACACTTAATTCCCAGAATTCCACACTGGTAATACTTCCACTTCAGCAAGGGAGTTTTTCTCTTGTCCTTTCAATGCTTTCATATAATTCTCATCTCTAGGCTGGACGCGGTGGCTCACACCTGTAATCCTAGCACTTTGGGAGGCCAAGGCGGGTGGATCACCTGAGGTCAGGACTTTCAAGACCAGCCTGGGCAACATGGTGAAACCCTGTCTCCACTAAAAACAGAAAAATTAGCTGGCTGTGGTGGCACATACCTGTAGTCCCACCTACTTAGGAGGCTGAGGCAGGAATTGCTTGAACCCAGGAGGCAGAGGTTGCAGTGAGCCAAGATCACGCCACTGAACTCCAGCCTGGACAACAGAGTGAGACTTGGTCTCAAAAAAAAATTTAAATTTAAATAAAAAAATTGCTATTTCTAAATGTTTTAAAAGTTAGTGTGTTTGCTTTCGGTTTTAAAAACTGATCTCATTAGCTGCCACTTGCAGATGAGATAAGAGTCTTGCCTTTAAAAGCAAAGTCTGGATAAAATTACTATGACTCAGCCAAGGATTTGGGGTAGGGGGAGAGAATAAAGAACTTTTACTGTTTTGCATTTCTATGCTGTATTCTTGTTTGTTTTTAATAAACATGTATTATTTTTATAATTTCAAACCCCAAATAAAATTTGACTTATGGCCAGACACAGTGGTTCACACCTTTAATCCTATCACTTTGGGAGACCAAGCCTGGGGGAATCACTTGAGCCCAGGAGTTTGAGACCAGCCTGGGCAACATAGTGAGACCCTCTCTCTACAAAATATTTTTAAAATCAGCCGGGTATGGTGGCATGCACCTGTAGTCCCAGCTGCTTGGGAGGCTGAGGGAGGAAGATTACTTAAGCCCAGGAGTATAAGGCTGCAGTGAACTATGATTGCATCCCTACACTCCAGCTTGGGTGATGGAGCAAGACCTTGCCTCTTAAAAAAACTTTTTTTTTTAATTTGGAAAATTTAGTGACTTTTAAAGAGAGTAATGTGATTAATGACTGTTTGATAGAGATTTAAGTTGAAGTATATGAGGCCACTGGAATTTACAGTAACGTTATTTACAACTTAGCTTTGTGGGAATCTGTGGATTCAAATTGTATTTAAAGCTCTGTGTAGGCTTGGTGCAGTGATTCATACCTATAATCCCAGCACTTTGGGGGGCTTAGGTGGGTGGATCACTTGAGCCAGGAATTAGAGACCAACCTGGGCAGCATGACAAAACCCAAACCCCATCTATACAAGAAAATACAAAAATTAGCCAGGCATAGTGGCACATGCCTGTAGTCCCAGCTATTCAGTCAGGAGGCTGAGGTGGGAGGATCACCTGAGCCTGGGGTAGTCAATGCTGAGTGAGCTGAGATTGTCACTGTATTCCAGCCTGGGCAACAGAGCGAGACCCTGTCTCAAAAAAACAAACAAAAAAAGCTCTGTATGTATGCCGTCTTGTAATTTTTGGGAAAAGTGCCCATAGCTTCCATTAGATTCTTAAAAAGGTGCTACACTCAAACTTTAACAATTCTGCTACCAGAGTGTGATTCTTTTAGAACCTGAATAACTTAACCCTCTTTATTTGACGTTAAAGATATGCCCACACTCCAAATTGTGCTTTGTAGCCAATGTTTTTAGTCAATTTTAACATATTTTCCTGTAGTTGAAGGAGAAATCTCATATTCTAGAATCTTACTGACCTGATTTAAGAAAAATTTTTTTCTATTTGTAGGTTTCTTGTTCTTCTCAAGGTCTGAAGGTTTGGGTCCAAGATACTTCATATCTGTGTAGTCGGGCTGGGCAAGTCCTCCCAGTCAGTATTCAGATGAATGGCTGGATTCACGATGGAAACCTGCTCTGCCCATCGTGTTGGGACTTCTGTGAGGTCTGTCCTCCTGAAACAGATCCTCCAGCTGCTAACCTGACCCGAGCTCTGCCACTGGGTGAGTATTCTCTATGGTTGAGATAGAGAGGAAAAAGTAAAGGGGGCAAACTTCTCTTATAAAATGTTGAAATTTCCCTTTAAGGAAGCTCTAAGACAAGTTGAGTTTCTTCTCTTTGGATTGCAGTTTTATGGGAAAATCCCCCTTCCCACCGTTATTGGAAATCTAAGATAGGTTGACTTGACACTTGAGTAAGAGCAAGGATGAGGAACCTTTCTGTGTGAAGAACATCTGAGTCGTACAAAATTATTTATCAAAGATAATAAAATGTGAATGTTGTATCCATTCATTTGGAAATTAAGGGTAAACAAAATTCTCATTAAATACAAAAAGTGATTAAATATATCTTAGTTGTATTATAATCAGCTGAAGTGAAAGTGAGGGAAAGACCTGGAAAAGACATACAAAAAGGGAACTGGCATCCTCACAAAGAGGAGAAAGATGCAAGGAGACACAAATACACACATGCAAAATGAGACTGAAAGACATGGGCTGGCAAAGGCCGGGGGTTTCATGGAGGAATAGGACGGTGTGCTCATTCTGTGAGACTCCAGAGAACAGAACTGGCACCAAGAGATTCACGCTATAAGGAGACAGATTCCAATTAAATCCTTTAGAAACAGGAGGGGGATACAGAGCACATCCTTGGGAAGAATGCATTCCCCACAAAACTGACGGCTGATAACGCATTGCTGAGAGTATAAAAGCAGAGTTCATGAATTCACGATTAAAGCTTGTATTTAAATGACCTGTGAGATTTTTATGGCAGTTTGACATTTTATATTATGAATAATAACAATCTTATATGCAATGTTTCATTTTCTCAACAAGAGGTATTTTTTAGGTGGAAGTGCATTGCCCTTGGCCTGGTCCATGCTGTGACTGAAAATAGAGGGGCACACTCAGTTTTCAAGTCAGTTTCTCCACTTCTAAGATTAATTTCCCTTCTTTTCCATATCCTGAGGACTTCATTCCCCAGGGGACTGTAGGCAGAGGATGAGTTCTGGAAGATGAATGCTTGTGTTGGGGATCCCTAGGAGCACCCTAAGTTGGTTGGTTTGTGACATGGTAAAAGCCCCATAAACCTGCATACCTCAAGCATACCTTGGCTTTGTGTTGAAACTGCCCTCTGTAACCCTAATGTGACAGGCAAGCAGTCCAAACCCACGCCATCTTGGCCCCTGCGACTTGTAATAAGTAACTAAGGTCTGTAATTTCCACCCATACCCAGACAATGTGTAAACTAACGCTTATCTTAACTTCTGTAACCCACTTAAGTAACAATCGGAGTGATAAAAGTCCCCTAGCCCTGGGAACGTCCGGAGCCCCTCACCCTTATCTCCGCCCAGGAGGTGATTTACGGAATCCACTGGCCCTGGGAATGTCTGAAGCCCCTCACCCTCATCCCCACCCCTGCCGCTAACCCTCACCCCTGAGGTGCTTTACGGGCATAAGAGGTCTTAGCACCCTCCTTTCGGGGCCACAGGTGGGAGAGACGCGAGTCCTCCATGGTCACCGGCAATAAAGACCCTACAATTTGGCATACTTTTGTCTTGTTGACTTTCTATGCTCGTTCCAGCACAACAGGTTCACCAGAAGGACTCACAGGACTCAGCTGCTCATCATAGTACTCATGGCTGAGATTTGTTAAAGTGAAATGATGCAAAGCAAAATCAGCAAAGGGAAGAGGTGCATGGGGCAAAGTCCTGTGGAAACCAGTTTCCAGACACTAGCAAAGGCCCTCCTTGAAAGCAGAACTTTCTAAAGATAGCAGTCTCAGGCCTGCTATGTTAACCCTTTTCTACACAGTACTCCAAGTGAGTCAGCTTTGTCTTCTGCAGTTACAATCATAATGACACAATGAATTATTTTATATAAAATCTTAGGTCAAGGAAGGTGGATCACTTGAGACCAGGAGTTCAAGAGCAACCTGGCCAACAGGGTGAAAACCCATCTCTACTAAAAATACAAAAGTTAGCCACACATGATGGCACATGCCTATAATCCCAGCTACTCAGGAAGCTGAGGCAGGAGAATCACTTGAACCTGGGAGGCAGAGCCAAGATTGCACCACTGTACTCCAGCCTGGGCAATAGAATGAGACTCTGTCTCAAATAAATAAATAAATAAATAAATGCCCATCTTTATTGTTTAAAATGTTTAAAAGGACAACTCATCCTAAAATAAGGTCAGGTTGGCCTCATCTCCCTACTGCTATTAAAATATTCCCATTATGAGAACTGTTCTGGGAAATAATTTACCTATGAGGATACCTCACAGCTGAATTAAAATATACCCCTAGTGCCCAAAATCTATAGAATCTTCTGCTGTTTCAAAATCAAGCCTGATCGACTGGTGATATGAATGGATGAATAGATATTTAGAAATACGGGACCATATGTCCTAGTCCGCCTGAGACTGTCCATATGCCTGTTGCCATTATTAATAGTACTTTCCCTTGTGTTCTCAAAATGTGCTTGTTTGGGTTGATAAATTATATGGTCACTCTACGTAGAAGGTAGAAAGAATAAAAGAAGAATGTTTCTCCCCCATCTCAGAATAACCAAGATGCTAATTTACACTCTTTGAGTATTATCTTTAGCTTTGCTGGCGTACTACCCCAAGACAATTTTTTATACCGTTTTTTAACCTTGACATGGTGGATACATCATTTCTTCCTCCAAACGTATTTTTCCTCCATTAAAAAAGCCTTTTTTAATATCTGGGTTTTGCTCTTGATTTAGCTCTCGAGATGGTCCCTGTTTACCTTTTGATAATCACTGCTGTTTATATGTCAATATGTAATTGGTATAATATACCCAAAATGTCTGTAAAAAGTCAGTTTTTTATTTTTGACTCTAGATCTTTGCTCCTGTTCCTCAAGCCTGGTTGCCACCCTCTGGCTTCTGCTAGGCAATCTCTTTCCTCTGCTGGCTGGATTTCTTCTGTGTGTATGGCACTAGGAATGGAAAGTGGATTTTCAAGATATTCTTTTATGTTATGTTCCTGTGAACAAAGCACAAAATCTGAGCAAGTGCCAACCTATGCAGATGGCAGAAGTGGCATTCCTGACTTTGGCTTGAAAGAGTTGACTATAATCAGACCTTGAAGCAAAACTTCACAGCAGTCTCGCCTCACCTGCAACCCAACCACCTCATCTTGAAGAAGCAGAAGGAATTGCAAGGCACCAAGTCTCTTTATGTTTCAGGATTTGTAGTCTCCTAATGTTTTCTTTTGAAAATAGGATAAAGGGTGGAATTTTCAGAGTGATTACATACCTCAACATTTTTATCAACATAAAACAATGGGAAAGTTCGTCATCCATACTGCAGTAATTGAAACGACAGCCAATTATTGCAAGAAGAATTGGAGATCTTGTCCTCAAAAGTGTAAATTGTCCTTTGATTTATAGGAAATAATTGAATTGAGATTTCTACACCTATTTTAAATTTAATGGCAGCTGGGCATGGTGGTGCCTGTAGTTCCAGCTACTTGGGAGGCTGAGGCAGGAGGATCACTTGATCCCAGGAGTTCATGGCTGCAGAGAGCTATGATCACACTACTGTATTCTAGCCTGAGCAATAGACTGAGACCCTGTATCTTAAAAAAAAAAAAAAAAATTAATGGCTGCATATAGTAAACTTAAGTCACTGTTCCCATTGTTTGGTTCTATATGTTTGGTTAAATCTTATGATTTAATTGTGCTTGCCCTTTTTGCCAGCTGTGTGGAAGTTTACGGCAGAACTGTGGTCAGTGTGCTGGTAGCCTTGTATTCATCCCTCTTCAGGGCTCAGCTTCCAGTTGTATTCTCCATTAGGTTAACAATGACATGAAAAAATGTAGAAGCAGAGAGAATAAAATACTCTGTCCTGTAAAAACACTGAAGACATGCAAACAGGAGAAAACATAATTGTATTTTTTTAGATAATGCTTATGACAACTGATCAGTCAGAAAGAACTATTCCTTTGTGACTGATGAAGATAAAAAGAAATTCTGGGCCGGGCGCGGTGGCTCACGCCTGTAATCTCAGCACTTTTGGAGGCCGAGCGGGTGGATCACGAGGTCAAGAGATTGAGACCGTCCTGGTCAACATGGTGAAACCCCGTCTCTACTAAAAATACAAAAAATTAGCTGGGCATGGTGGTGCGCGCCTGTAATCCCAGCTACTCGGGAGGCTGAGGCAGGAGAATTGCCTGGACCCAGGAGGTGGAGGTTGCAGTGAGCCGAGATCGCGCCATTGCACTCCAGCCAGGGTAACAAGTGAAACTCCGTCTCAAAAAGAAAAAGAAATTCTGGGATACACAGGTATGCAGTTTTTAAAAGTTGGTTAAGAAATTGTTGCAGAAGAATTTCTAACATCTGAAAATGATTTTATGTATAAGAAGGAAAATATAAGTTAAAACAAGATGATCTGAATTGTGTACTAATAGCCACCTACAAGTTTGGCCTAACCAATAGTGTCCATTGTACCACTTAACACAAGACTCAGTCCACAGAAGCTGGAAGATTGCTTTTGCTTTAAATATCCTTTACCGGCCAGGTGCATTGGCTCACACCTGTAATCCCAGCACTTTGGGAGGCCGAGGCGGGTGGATCTCCTGAGGTCAGGAGTTCAAGACCAGCGTGGCCAACATGATGAAACCCCATCATTACTAAAGATACAGAAATTACCTGGGCATGCCTGG
This sequence comes from Callithrix jacchus, assembly GCF_049354715.1. Taxonomy (NCBI): domain Eukaryota; kingdom Metazoa; phylum Chordata; class Mammalia; order Primates; family Cebidae; genus Callithrix; species Callithrix jacchus. Next base: position 81,578,737 of record NC_133518.1, read on the forward strand.
GTGTGGTGGTGGGTTCCTATAATCCAGCTACTCAGAAGACTGAGGCAGGAGAATTGCTTGAACCTGGTAGGCGAAGGTTGCAGTGAGCCGAGATCGCACCACTGTACTTCAGCGTGGGTGACAAGAAACTTCATCCCCTCCACCCCCAAAATAAGTATCCGCTACCTCCTGCATTTGACACCCCTCCTATTAATACATAGATTCCGGTCCCCAGAAGCAATTTTACTCTGGTACTAGAGCTTACCAATACCATTTAGTAATTGTATTTGAAATTCATTAATGTCCAGATGAGGTTTAATATGAATGTGAAAAGATAAAAGAAAAAAAATTCATTAATGATAGGTGATGCCCATTCTTTCTCTCTCAGGCTAACGGAGTCCTACGTCACTATAAAAACAACCCTCGGACAGACTTCCCCTCTGTTCCTCCTCTCCTCCCTCCTTCCCTCCTTTTCTTCCATTCAGCATATAGCTATTGAATACTCCATTGAAGAAATTATGGTAAGTGAGCAAAGCAGCATAATTACTAAGGATTAATTCTGATTATTTGGCACTAGAGCCAACAGCAACCCCAGCATAGAGGAAAGTCACTTTTTTTCAAATGCATAAATTTAAAGTAAGTATTTGCATGCAGTTTTAAATCAGAGGTATTTGTCATTGTGAAAAGCTGGGAGTCTCAAACATAGTTAACTTAGCTAAAGAGAAGCTAACACAGGTTGAGCATTCCTAATCCAAAACTCTGAAATCCAAATTCCTCCAAAATCTGAAAATTTTTGAATGCTGACATGATACCACAAGTGGAAGATTCCACATAAAAGTACTTAACACAAACTTTGTTTTATGCACAAACTATTAAAAATATTGTACAAAATTACCTTCAGGCAGTGTGTCTAGATATATTCAAAACATGAATTTCATGTTTAGACTTGAGTCCCATGCCCAACGTGCCTCATTAGGTATTTGTAAATATCACAAATCCAAAAAAAAGTCTGAAATCTGAAACACTTCTGGTCCCAAGCATTTCAATAAGTGATACTCAATCTGTAGTAATGGTCTGCAGGCCAGTGCTCATTTTCTGCCTATGTTGTACATACTTTCTGTTGTGCAAAGTCAAAAGCAAAGAGTATATTTTTAAAGAAACATAATAGTCTAAACATATGCTTATTATAATTATGAATCATCCTGCAAAGTTGGATACAGCATTTTACCAAAAATACAATGAATTAATAATATATTTGAGATTCACAGTGATAGGTTGACTATATTTGACTGTTGAGCAGTGATACGACTTAGGTAGTATTGTTTCTGAGCATGGTGCTTTTTATACTTGAAATATATTTTTGCTTTATTTTTTATTGATATAATTATATTTGCACTAATGGCTTTCTGGAGAAAATATAGATGACATTTTTGTATATATATTTATTAAGCTTGGAACCTGGTAGCCCAGTGTCTTCTCTGGACAAATGTGAAACTTGATAAAGTGTGGTGTCAAGAAGTCTGGAGTTCCCGAGGGTAACTGTGTTGATGTCTCCCATCCTTTTCTGTAAGGCTTGAATGTGATTACTTATCATTGATTCTGCATAGTGTACCCAGCAAGACGTAGGACACTGAACTTGTAAGAGATTTTAAGAGGCACGTTTTTGTCACTTAGAATATGACAGTGGCTGGGCTTGGTGACTCACCCCCATAATCTCAGCACTTTGGGAGGCCAAGGCAGGCGGATCACTGAGGCCAGGATTTGAAGGTTACAGTGAGCTGATCACACCACTGCACTACAGCCTGGATGACAGAGCGAGATTCTTTCTTGGGGAAAAAAAATGACGGTGAAGCAGACTTTTAGAATCCGAGATGTAACATAATTATTGGTATAAAATTCAGGTGCAAAGTGAAGAATGTGAAATGGCCTATGCATTGGTATCCTGTGTCAGGTTATACCCTTCATGTTAGCAGAGACAAAGCCACATCCCTGTGTAAGAGCAATGGGCTGAGCAGGCTGCAGGCATAGTGGAAGTGAGGGGATGCAGGGAAGGAATGGGGAGCAGCGATCTGGGGTCAGTAGACTGGAGTCACTTTCTGACTCAAAAAGGGTCAAGTACTTATAAAAACTGACTACCTCAGTTTTCAGTTCAGACTTAGGCTCATTTTGATCATTTTAAGATCCCAGTTGTCAAAAATATCAAGTGAATTTGTCTCAGGTTTTCAGGAACAAAATTTACAGGAAGGAAGCAAAAGCCATGTCAGTAGCCTTCAGCTGAGAGCGTTCAAGCAACTGGCAAACAGGTCGTCCTAATGCAGATCCTTCTAATATTCTCCTGAAAGACATCCTCACCGTTAGATCTTAAAATCAGTAACATTTTTCCTATAGGATACTTATTTTTCTTGCGACCAAACAGTAATTCTAAAACGTTATAAATTATGCTTGCAATTAGTTTTCAGCCTATCTAGGCTTAACATGTATCGATAGTTGATGTTAAAACATAATTTTACGAGGTTTAAATAGTTTTAGGAAGATAAATGAATATATCAAAGTATTCCATAGAATTGTATCAATGTTTTCTCTAGCATTAGAAGATTTACTAGTTGAGGCCATCTGTGAAACAACTAGGCAGTCTTTCAGAATCCTTCTATCTCTAATATCCTAACACTCATCCAGAATTGCTGTCTCTGCTGGCTGTGGCCTGCTCCAGGGGTATACGCTGTCGTGTGTGTTGTGTTTGTCACAGTGTCTTGTGCTTGATGCCTTACTGCTGTCCAAGTCCTTGGACACTGAATGGACGGAGAGGAGCCTGTCTCTCAGGGCACATGAGTAATCATGGCAGGAGGAGATGGACCTCAGTCACAGCACCATGGACCATGTCACAGTGGACACTAGTCATTCCTGTCATGTCCTCTCAGCCCAGGAGGACTAACAGGATTTTAATAAAGTCTGTTTTACTCATTCTGAAGAAAAGAACTTAACCTGAAAGGCAGAATATTTTTAAATATATATTGGGTTGGGGAGGGAGTGGTTAATTGTTTTATGTTTACATTTTTAATAAGTAAAGTAGAAGATTTAAGAACTAATATTTATGGTATTGAACGTTAAGTGTAATATGTTCCTGAAAACAACAACTTTAATAAAAATGGAAACTAATTTGTCTCGTCTTTATTTAACACCATCAGTTTTTTAAAAACCTGAATGCCTATAAACCCAGCACTTTGGGAGGCCGAGGTGGAAGGATCGCTTCTGCCCAGGAAGAGAATGTCCCAAGAGATCCCTTTCTCAGGTGCATTTAGGCTCAGACTGGAAGTGCAGTGGCTTGATCTTGGCTCACTGCAACCTGTGCCTTCTGGGTTCAAGTGATTCTCCTGCCTCAGTCTCCAGAGTAGCTGGGATTACAGAAGCCTGCCACCATGCCTGGCTAATTTTTGTATTTTTAGTAGAGACGGGTTTCACCATGTTGGCCAGGCTGGTCTGGAACTCCTGACCTCGTGATCACCTGCCTCAGCCTCCCAAAGTGCTGGGATTACAGGTGTGAGCCATCATGCCTGGCTGGTTTTATACATTTTAGGGAGAAATGAGACATCAATTAATACATGTAAGATTTTCATTGGTTTGATCTGGTAGGGTAGGGGGCTTCCAGCTCATAGGTACTTTAAAAATTGGTTGAAAGAGTTACTATTAGTAGAAAGTGTGGAAAATAAAAAGTTCCTCTTCAAAGTTTCCCTTCTTATTAAATAATAAACAATAAATGTTAGAAATAATCGTTTCTTCTAAAGACTTCCTTTAAAGCCTTCTCACTTTTTGCTAATAGCTTTTTGTGAAGGCCTATCCTATGCAGCTGTTAGATATAAAGGAATGAGTACATTCTATGTTCTTGTACTTTTTATTTATTTATTTTTTATTGCATTTTAGGTTTTGGGGTACATGTGCAGAACGTGCAAGACAGTTGCATAGGTACACACATGGCAGTGTGTTTTGCTTCCTTTCTCCCCTTCACCCACATTTGGCATTTCTCCCCAGGCTATCCCTCCCCAGCTCCCCCCCACTGGCCCTCCCCTTTTCCCCCCAATAGACCCCAGTGTGTAGTACTCCCCTCCCTGTGTCCATGTGTTCTCATTTTTCATCACCCGCCTATGAGTGAGAAGATGCGGTATTTCATTTTCTGTTCTTGTGTCAGTTTGCTGAGAATGATGTTCTCCAGATTCATCCATGTCCCTACAAACGACACAAGCTCATCATTTCTGATTGCTGCATAATATTCCATGATGTATATGTGCCACATTTTCCCAATCCAGTCTATCATCAATGGGCATTTGGGTTGACTCCAGGTCTTTGCTATTGTAAACAGTGCTGCAATGAACATTCATGTGCATGTGTCCTTATAGTAGAACGATTTATAGTCCTTTGGATATATATCCAGTAATGGGATTGCTGGGTCAAATGGAATTTCTATTCCTAAGGCCTTGAGGAATCGCCACACTGTATTCCACAATGAATACAGTGAACTAATTTACACTCCCACCAACTGTGTAAAAGTGTTCCTTTTTCTCCACAACCTCTCCAGCATCTGTTGTCTCCAAATTTTTTACTGATGGCCATTCTAACTGGCATAGATGGTATCTCAATGTGGTTTTGATTTGCATCTCTCTGATGACCAGTGATGAGCATTTTTTCATGATTGTTGGCCTCATATATGTCTTCTTTCGTAAAGTGTCTGTTCATATCCTTTGCCCAATTTTGAATGGGCTTGTTTGTTTTTTTTCTGTAAATCTGTTTGAGTTCTTTGTAAATTCTGGATATCAGCTCTTTGTCAGATGGGTAAACTGCAAAAATTTTTTCCCATTCTCTTGGTTGCCGATTCACTCTAGTGACTGTTTCTTTTGCTGTGCAGAAGCTGTGGAGTTTGATTAGGTCCCATTTGTCTATTTTGGCTTTTGTTGCCAATGCTTTTGGTGTTTTGTTCATGAAGTCCTTGCCTACTCCTATGTCCTGGATGGTTTTGCCTAGATTTCCTTCTAGGGTTTTTATGGTGCCAGGTCTTATGTTTAAGTCTTTATTCCATCTGGAGTTAATTTTAGTGTAAGGTGTCAGGAAGGGGTCCAGTTTCTGCTTCTGCACGTGGCTAGCCAGTTTTCCCAACACCATTTGTTAAACAAGGAATCCTTTCCCCGTTGCTTGTTTTTGTCAGGTTTATCAAAGATTGTATGGTTGTAGATAGGTTGTGTTGCCTCCGATGCCTGTGTTTTGTTCCATTGGTCTATATTTCTGTTTTGGTACCAGTACCATGCTGTTTTGATTACTGTAGCCTTGTAGTATAGTTTGAAATCCGGTAGTGTGATGCCCCCCTGCTGTGTTCTTTTTGCTTCGAATTGACTTGGCTATGCGGGCTCTCTTTTGGTTCCATATGAAGTTTAAGGTGGTTTTTTCGAGTTCTGTGAAGAAAGTCAATGGTAGCTTGATGGGGATAGCATTGATTCTGTAAATTACTTTGGGCAGTATAGCCATTTTCACGATATTAATTCTTCCTAACCATGAACATGGAATGTTTCTCCATCTGTTTGTGTCCTCTCTGATTTCGTTGAGCAGTGGTTTGTAGTTCTTCTTGAAGAGGCCCCTTACGTTCCTTGTGAGTTGTCTTCCAAGGTATTTTATTCTTTTTGTAGCAATTGTGAATGGCAGTTTGTTCTTGATTTGGCTTTCTTTTAGTCTGTTATTGGTGTAGACGAATGCTTGTGATTTTTGCACATTGATTTTATATCCTGAGACTTTGCTGAAGTTGCTTATCAGTTTCAGGAGTTTTTGGGCTGAGGCAATGGGGTCTTCTAGGTATACTATCATGTCGTCTGCAAATAGAGACAATTTGGCTTCCACCTTTCCTATTTGAATACCCTTTATTTCTTTTTCTTGCCTGATTGCTCTGGCTAGAACTTCCAGAACTATATTGAATAGGAGTGGTGAAAGAGGGCATCCTTGTCTAGTGCCAGATTTCAAAGGGAATGCTTCCAGTTTTTGCCCATTCAGTATGATATTGGCTGTTGGTTTGTCATAAATAGCTTTTATTACTTTGAGATATGTTCCATCGATACCGAGTTTATTGAGGGTTTTTATCATAAAGGGCTGTTGAATTTTGTCAAATGCCTTCTCTGCGTCGATTGAGATAATCATGTGGTTTTTGTTTTTGGTTCTGTTTATGTGGTGAATTACGTTGATAGACTTGCGTATGTTGAACCAGCCTTGCATCCCCAGGATGAATTCTACTTGATCATGGTGAATAAGTTTTTTGATTTGCTGTTGCATTCGGCTTGCCAATATTTTATTGAAGATTTTTGCATCTATGTTCATCATGGATATTGGCCTGAAGTTTTCTTTTCTTGTTGGGTCTCTGCCGGGTTTTGGTATCAGAATGATGTTGGTCTCGTAAAATGATTTGGGAAGTATTCCCTCTTTTTGGATTGTTTGAAATAGTTTTAGAAGGAATGGTACCAGCTCCTATTTGTGTGTCTGGTAGAATTCGGCTGTGAACCCGTCTGGACATGGGCTTTTTTTGTGTGGTAGGCTCTTAATTGCTGCCTCGACTTCTGACCTTGTTATTGGTCTATTCATAGTTTCAGCTTCCTCCTGGTTTAGGCTTGGGAGGACACAGGAGTCCAGGAATTTATCCATTTCTTCCAGGTTTACTAGTTTATGTGCATAGAGTTGTTTGTAATATTCTCTGATGATGGTTTGAATTTCTGTGGAATCTGTGGTGATTTCCCCTTTATCATTTTTTATTGCATCTATTTGGTTGTTCTCTCTTTTATTTTTAATCAATCTGGCTAGTGGTCTATCTATTTTGTTGATCTTTTCAAAAAACCAGCTCTTGGATTTATTGATTTTTTGAAGGGTTTTTCGTGTCTCAATCTCCTTCAGTTCAGCTCTGATCTTAGTTATTTCTTGTCTTCTGCTGGGTTTTGAGTTTTTTTGATCTTGCTCCTCTAGCTCTTTCAATTTTGACGATAGGGTGTCAATTTTAGATCTCTCCATTCTCCTCATATGGGCACTTATTGCTATATACTTTCCTCTAGAGACTGCTTTAAATGTGTCCCAGAGATTCTGGCACGTTGTGTCTTTGTTCTCATTGGTTTCAAAGAACTTCTTTATATCTGCCTTCATTTCATTGTTTATCCAGTCAACATTCAAGAGCCAGTTGTTCAGTTTCCATGAAGCTGTGCGGTTCTGGGTCGGTTTCTGAATTCTGAGTTCTAACTTGATTGCACTATGGTCTGAGAGGCTGTTTGTTATGATTTCAGTTGTTTTGCATTTGCTGAGGAGTGCTTTACTTCCAATTATGTTGTCAATTTTAGAGTAGGTATGATGTGGTGCTGAGAAGAATGTGTATTCTGTGGATTTGGGGTGGAGAGTTCTGTAAATGTCTATCAGGTTTGCTTGCTCTAGGTCTGAGTTCAAGCCCTGGATATCCTTGTTGATTTTCTGTCTGGTTGATCTGTCTAATATTGACAGTGGAGTGTTAAAGTCTCTCACTATTATTGTGTGGGAGTCTAAGTCTCTTTGTAAGTCATTAAGAACTTGCCTTATGTATCTGGGTGCTCCTGTATTGGGTCCGTATATGTTTAGGATAGTTAGCTCTTCTTGTTGTATCGATTTTTTTACCATTATGTAATGGCCTTCTTTGTCCTTTTGATCTTTGTTGCTTTAAAGTCTATTTTATCGGAGATGAGAATTGCAACTCCTGCTTTTTTTTGCTCTCCATTTGCTTGGTAAATCTTCCTCCATCCCTTTATTTTGAGCCTTTGTGTATCCTTGCATGTGAGATGGGTTTCCTGGATACAGCACACTGATAGGTTTTGGATTTTTATCCAATTTTCCAGTCTGTGTCTTTTGATTGGTGCATTTTGTCCATTTACATTTAGGGTTAATATTGTTATGTGTGAATTTGATACTGCCATTTTGATGCTAGCTGGCTGTTTTGCCTGTTAGTTGTTGTAGATTCTTCATTATGTTGATGCTCTATAGCATTTAGTGTGATTTTTGAATGGCTGGTACTGGTTGTTTCTTTCTATGTGTAGTGCCTCTTTCAGGAGCTCTCTTAAAGCATGTCTGGTGGTGACAAAATCTCTGAGTCTTATTCGCAAAGGATTTTATTTTTCCTTCACTTCTGAAGCTCAGTTTGGCTGGATATGAAATTCTGGGTTGAAAGTTCTTTTCTTTAAGGATGTTGAATATTGGCCCCCACTCTCTTCTGGCTTGTAGTGTTTCTGCCGAGAGATCTGCTGTGAGTCTGATGGGCTTCCCTTTGTGGGTGACCCGACCTTTCTCTCTGGCTGCCCTTAGTATTTTCTCCTTCATTTCAACCTTGTTGAATCTGACGATTATGTGCCTTGGGGTTGCTCTTCTTGAGGAATATCTTTGTGGTGTTCTCTGTATTTCCTGCAATTGAGTGTTGGCCTGTCTTGCTAGGTGGGGGAAATTTTCCTGGATAATGTCCTGAAGAGTATTTTCCAGCTTTGATTCATTCTCTTCGTCACATTCTGGCAAACCTATCAAACGTAGGTTAGGTCTCTTCACATAGTCTCACATTTCTTGGAGATTTTGTCCATTCCTTTTTGCGCTTTTTTCTCTGATCTTGGTTTCTCATTTGATTTCATTGAGTTGATCTTCGACTTCTGATATTCTTTCTTCTGCTTGGTCAGTTCGGCTGTTGAAACTTGTGCACGCTTCACGAAGTTCTCATATTGTGTTTTTCATCTCCTTTAATTTATGCATATTCCTCTCTAAGTTATCCATTCTTGTTATCATTTCCTCGAGTCTTTTTCAAATATTTTTTCAAGGTTCTTAGTTTCTTTGCATTTATTTAGAACATGTTCTTTTAGCTCACAAAAGTTTCTCATTATCCACCTTCTGAAGTCAAATTCCATCATTTCGTCACAGTCATTCTTTGTCCAGCTTTGTTTCCTTGCTGGTGAGGAGTTTTGGTCCTTTCTAGGAGGTGAGGTGTTCTGGTTTCGGGTGTTTTCCTTCTTTTTGCGCTGGTTTCTTCCCATCTTTGTGGATTTATCTACCTGTTGTCTGTATAGTTGCTGACTTTTCGATTGTGTCTCTGAGTAGACGCCCAGATTGATGATGAAGTATTTCTGTTACTTGGTTTTCTTTCTACCAGTCTAGCCCCTCCACTGTACAACTGCTGAGGTCCACTTCAGGCCCTGCTTTTCTGGGGTGCACCTATAGCAGTTGCGGAACAGTGAGGGATGCTACCAGTTTCTTTTTCTGCTATCTTTGTCCCAGAATGATGCCTGCCAAATGTCTGTCTTTTGGATATAGAGGGGTCAGGGAGCCACTTGAGGAGACAGTCTGTAGTTTATAGGAGCTCAAGTGCTGAGCTGTGAGCTCTGTTGTTCATTCAGGGCTGTTAGGCTGCTACGTTTAATTCTGCTGCAGCAGAACTCATAAAAAACCCTATTTTCCCAGATGCTCTGTCTCGGGGGTGTTGGGGCTTTCTTTGTGAGTGTCTGTTGTGCTGTCCTGCCCAGCTAGGAGGCAGTCTAGTCACTATTTGCCTGCCAAGGCTCCGCCCTGCTGGTGTGAGGTTTGCTCTGTTGCTGCAGGCTCTGCCCTGCTGCTGTGGTCTCCGCCCTGCTGCCACGGGCTATGGCCTGTGGCAGAGTCTCTCTGTACTAGCGGGTTGCCTCGGCAACGGCAGGCTGCGTCAGCAATGGGCGTGTACCTCTGTAGGGGTGGATTGCCTCGGTAATGGCGGACACCCTTCCCCCACGGAGCTGCACCATCCTGGGTTCAGCTGTGCCCTGGGAACCTCTCCACCCGGCACGTTTGGAGTCGCCGTTTTTTTTGTCCTTTTGCGGTACCCCAAACGTTTTTTCCCTGGAATCTCCTGGCCTGGCTCACTGTCCAAGTCCCGTTCAGTCTCAAGTTCAGCCCTGTCAAGTCTCAGATTGCCGGTTCAACAGGGCACCCAGACCAGTGCGCTTTGTGCAGAGCGCTGTGTAGCGCCACTGCGCTACAGCACCAGCTGCCGGCTGCACCAGCCAAAACCTCTGCCTGGCGTCCCGCGTCTCTTTTATACCTGGGAATTTCCCCCTTCAGTGGGCAACAAAGATCTGTCTGGAAATGCGGCCCTGACTCATTCTCTTTGCGCATTCACCGAGAGCTTCAATCCTGGGTTGTTCTCACCATACCATCTTGAGTCGAGCCTGTTCTTGTACTTTAACCAAGATAATTGTTCTGGACATGCTCAGGGATGTTCCAGCTCGCAGCCCATAACCCTAATTTGGAAGTGTTACCACTTTTCTAAGTTCTTTCACAAGCAATTTCCTTTTTTTTTTTTTTTTTTTGTTCTCCATTGCTTTTACCTTTTTAGGAATATTTTAAGTTGTTAGCCAATCCGGTTTATCTTATACTGTGTGAAGTCTAGCTCCAATCACCAGAGATAGGACACAGCAGTAAGGACCCAAGGCATAAGGAATAAATATTCCTGCCTTTGTTTAATGTGCTCTTGTGACAAGATTGCTGATGAGCAGTACTCTTTCTGCAGAAAGTAAATTGCCTTGCTGAGAAAACTTTGAATGCTCATTTTTCCTTGCGGCACGTAGGAACAAGCATCTCTTATGGAAAAAAATGCCTCTGTTACAATGAAGTGTTACAGAGACCAAGGTTTTATCATGCAGATGAAGCCACCAGGTTGCAGGCTCCAGGGAAAATAGATTGTAAATGTTTCTTATTACACTTGAGGTCTGTGTTGATATTCATGCTGGAGGGGTGGAATGAGGTGCATCCAATCCCCTTCTCCATCATGGCCTGATCTAGATTTTAAGGTTAACTCCACAATGCCCTTGGCCAAGAAGAGGGGTCCATTCAGATGGTTGTCGGGGGACCTTAGAATTCCATTTTTGGTTCCTCCTTCTGGCCAAGTTAGTGGCCACCAAATTTTCATTTTGTCCTGTAGTGTTGCCAGGATGACATAGCTGCCTGCCTCACGTCCATCTTATTTTTATTGCCTGTGAATTTCAGGCGATTACCTAGGAACCTTAAGATTAATATATGGTTATTTTATCAATAATTCAAGATTTAGCTGTTTTCATTAAACCCACAATATTAACGTCTTATTGGTTTAAAAATTACACAAGCAAAGATCATTCTCTTTGTGGCTGGGTTTATAGTTTTATGACTTATGGCAAATTTTGACACCTTATAGTATATGTAGAGATAAGTCTGGAATTGCTTGATTATTAAGTTATGTGAACTTGAAAAGCATTTGGGCTTATTAATTTAGGAGTATTCTTTAAGCTTAATCCAAATCTGTTTCCTTGTGATCAAAAACACATAACAAAATACATGTACATACACATAAACACACATACACACTCATACAAATAAAGATCTTACAGCTTTTGCTTCAGAACTTTAGGCATGAGATATTAATACAGACTCAGGTTCGCAAGACAATAAGGAAAAGAAATGATTGGATGCAAACAGTGGATTTTATCTTAGTAGAAAAGTAACCGCAACTTTAAAGCAGGCAGAAAAGAAAGCAGAGAGATAGAGAACTTAGTAACTTTATAGCTGCAGGTTAAGGCTCTGAATTTTCCTTAATGTAATTTGCCTGTCAGTTTAAAATGTGCACAAGAAAAAAAACTAATGTACGACCAGCTGGAGTATTAGAAAACCTGGCACACCCTTCCATTTATGCAAACACGTGTAAGTAGAGGAGCCATAAAACCAAATGGGGTGTCAAGGAGGGGTCATTCTCCTTGTCTTTCCTCATTCTTAGATGATTTGTTTCCCATGTTTTTTCTTAAAAGAAGGAACTGGGCTGTGACCTAGGTTTTTGTGTAGTGGATTGAGATGTACTGATTGTGGCCAGGACTCAGTGTGTTACCACTGAGTCATATCTGCCCTATTACATGCTTTAGTTTATCCCTCTAGAGGTCTAACACCTCTGGGAGGGCTCATAACACGAAGTGACTAAGCTCCCATACGTTTCCTGGACAAACCTTTTAAAACTAATTTTGTTAGGCGTTCCCTGCACATTGTGGGGTGGGGAATCGATCCCCCAGACACTCCCACTTAACCCTTGGTCACCCAGGGGTGCCTTTTGGTTGAAAGGAGAAAAATGCCTTTTCTCTTTAGAGCTGAGGAAACTGAATTTCTCATTTATTATGAAAATGACCAGTTCCTCATGCAAATGTGCAGGCGAGCCAGTTGTGATTAATTTTAGGAAGAAAGGCAATGGAGAAGACTCTTTAGAATGCACTTCTCAACTAGAATTAGGATCCCAAACAGCAACTTACTGAGAGGAAATGAATAAATAAACAGCTAATAACACTCCTGTAAACTGTCATCAGCCATCCCTTTCTTTGTAGCCCTCATCTGCCATTACACACCGCAAGGTCAAATCCTCTCACAGCATAAGGTAATCTTTGGTGCCTCCCAAAACCAAAGAGATGAGGTGATGCAATACAGGAAAGCAGAACTTTAGACCTAAGAAGAATCCGCCCTGACCTTGAAACTCCACAAAGAAAACAGAGCACTCCAAGAAGGAGTGAATGGTTCCCTTGTTTTATTTGAAGGATTTGAGTCATTAGAAGTGTTCTCTAGATTTTTTTATTGGTGCCAAAGATGGCAAAGGGAAGGGAGGAAATACAGTGAGAGAAAATTAAGACAGGAAGCAAACACAGAAACCAAGAGCATGCTTTTTTTTTTCTTTTCCCAGCTGTGAAAAATTTTAGCCGATTCAGAGACCTTATTGCTCCATAATTTGGAATTCTCATTCAGATTTGACCAAGTTGGGTATTGCTGGTAAAAATCCAATGGGAGAAAGACCACCACCACCACAGCAACAATAAAACTCCAACATTATGATTACTGAGTACTCTAATGGTAAGGAGAAATTGATGCCAGCTGGTTGTTAATCTTAACCTTAGCCAAGATGAAACCCCAATTCAGTTACTTACTTAGGAATGAGGCCCTGGCCAAAGACTGCTCTCTACCATTGTAGAAGCAAGAAAAAAGTCAAACTTGCCTTCCTTGTTGGAAGTGAAGTCATGGAAGCAGGAAAATTTCCCTTCCTCGTTGGAAGCAAGTTAAACTCCAGAAAAGGAGCTGTACAGTAAAATAAACTTTATTTAAAAACAATTTTTTTTAAGATGGAGTTTTTGCTCTGTTGCCCAGGCTGGAGTGCCACAGTGTGATCTTGGTTCACTACAACCTCCACTTCCTGGGTTCAAGAGACTCTCCAGCCTGAGTCTCCTGAGTAGGTGTGATTACGGGTGCCTGCCAGCACACCTGGCTAATTTTTGTATTTTTAGTAGAGACGAGGTTTCACCATGTTGGCTAGGCTGGTCTTGAACTCTCAACCTCAGGTGATCCACCCACCTCTGCCTCCCAAAGTGCTGGGATTTATGGCGTGAGCCACTGTGCCCAGGCAGCAAAATAAACTTTAGATCTCAACCAAATTGGGGGAAGCCAAGGATTCTCTGAAGGGAGGGGAGCTCTCTGTGGGATGGGTACCCACGACCCTGTAGGGCTGTGACCCTATAGCTCTTAGGCCTCAGCAAATTGCTCTATTGATTTGAGGAATAAATATAGCTCAAGCTCGTACCAAGCAACAATAGGAGATAACGCCAAAGGTTAAGGTCACCTCCCTCAGGCTCTCTCCTGGTTACCAGTTGTGAACCCAAGATATCTGAGACAGGTCTCAGCCAATTTAGAAAGTTCATTTCGCCAAGTCAGGATGCACCCATGACACAGCCTCAGAAGGTTCTGACAACACGTGCCCGAGGTGGTCAGGGTCCAGCTTTCTTTTGTACATCTTGGGGAAACGTAACACATCCATCAGTACATGTAAGATTTCCACTGGTTTGATCTGGAAAGGCAGGGCAACTCAAAGTGGGGCAGGGTCTTCCAGGTCGCAGTAGAGTTACAATTTTACGATTGGCAGTTTGCTGGAAGAATCCTTATTAGCAGAAAGAAATGTCTGTGTTGTGATAAGGGGTTATGGAGACCAAGGTTTTATCATGTAGATGAAGCCTCCAGGTAGAGGCTTCAGAGAAAAGAGATTGTAAATGTTCCTTATTAGACTTAAGGCGTGTGTTGATGTTCGTGCTGGAGGGTATAATGAGGCATGTCCGACCCTCTCTTCCGTCATGACCTGAACTAGATTTTCAGGTTAACTCTGGAATATCCTTGAACGAGAGAAGAGGTCTATTCAGATGGTTTGGAGGCTTATATTTTTATTTGTGGTTTATACCTACATAGGATATATGTGTTACATATGTGCACCAATGTGTTTACGCTTGTTAGAAGATTCTGAGATTTCAAATGAGTTTAGTAAAGTCATTGATTCAATCAATGCTTGGATTTTGCTGGTGGACTTTGGATCATTTCAGCCATCTAACTGATTTTTTCACATATTCATTGGCTGAACAAATAATGTATATTGGGCGTGATAATCCAGAAAAGAACTAGACAGTCACTCAATTCACAGAGATGATGCTTCCTGGGAGGAGGAGCCACTATTCCATAGACACACAATTAATTCCTTAATTGCAAATGCATGAGAGCTAGAGAGAGCAGTACAGCTGTCCTGAGACTGTAGGAAAGGCCTGACCCGGTGCCCAGGAACCCCTGGAAGACGTGACATTGGGGCCGATTTTTGAAAGATATGCAGGCATTCCCAGAGGAAAGGAGGTGTTCTGGAAAGGAAGACAGCAGGTATGAAGGTCTCAAGGCATCAAGTGCCCTGGATTTAACAAGAAGGCCCAGGAGCCCAGAAGAAAGTGAGGGGACCAGGTGGCAAAGGAAATCCCTTATGGAAGCAGAAAGCCACATACAAAACAGACATCCATATATTAGGGTTTTAAACAGTGATGAGGTGTGATTAGAGGTAGGATTTTAAAACATGACCCAATCTTCCCAGTGGGGACTGGACCAGCTGAGGCTAGAGGGATCCAGAGACACTGCTAGGAACCCCTCGCTGTCACCTGGAGGAGAGGTGAAGATGGCTAGGATGTGGGTGGAGGAATCTGAACATGGAGAGAAACTGATGACCTTGAAAGAAAATCTAATTGAAATTCAGAGCATCTACTATTTTAACCTCATCAAAAGTGAATGTAACTCAAAATAAGACAGCTTAGTAAAGTAACACATGAGGTGCAGGGCAAGATAAAGAAGAATTCAGTAAAACCTTTAAAAATCCACACCTTGTGAGACACACCACCTTACACATTCATCATTGTGCTGGAGGTGCTAGCGAGGTCAATTTTCAACAGAAATAAATACAAGTGGCAGGGACACTGGCTCACACCTATAATCCCAGCACTTTGGGAGGCCAAGGCAGGTGGATCATGAGGTCAGGAGATTGAGACCATTTTGGCCAACATGGTGAAACCCTGTCTCAACTAAAAATACAAAAAAATTATCTGGGCATGGTGGTGCATGCCTGTAGTTACAGCTACTCAGGAGGCTGAGGCAGGAGAACAGAGTTGCTTGAACTCAGGAGGCAGAGATTGCAGTGAGCTGAGATCGCGCCGCTGTACTGCAGCCTGGAAGACAGTGTGAGACTCCGTCTTAAAAAAAGAAAGAAAGAGAGAGAGAGAGAGAGACAGAGAGAGACAGAGAGACAGAGAGAACAACAAGCTACCTAGATTAGAAAAGAAGTGGGCTAGGCATGGTGGCTCACTTGAGGTCAGGAGTTCAAGACCAGTCTGGGCAACATGGTTAGACCCCGTCTCTACTAAAAATACAAAAATTAACTGGGTATGGTGATGTGTGCCTGTAAACTCAGCGACTTGGAAGGCTGAGGCGTGAGAATCACTTGAAACCAGGAGGCCGAGATTGCAGTGAGTCGAGACTGCACCACTGCACTCCAGCCTGGGCAACAGAGCCAGATTCCATCTCAACAAAATAAAATGAAACAAAATAAGATAAAAAAGAAAAGAAAAGAAGTGGAACTGGAAAAGTTCCCTTATCCCCCTTGCAGGGCATGCAATGGGATGTGGCTCCTTTGGTACCCCGACATTCAAACCTCTAGGAGGAGCATGCAGACAGGCAGATTGTGGGTCTCCAACTCCACTGCAGTGTCTAGGGGTGAATGTTTACAGCTCCTGAAGCCCCAGCAGGGTTACAGGTGCTCTTTTAGTTTAGCCATCCCTAGGTGGCTTGTGTTAGTCAATTCAACTAGACTCTCGGCCTTATTGCAAAGACAGGGGGCTTTCTGTATCCTGGAGTTTCTTGCTTTGGTGTACCAGAAAAGTCAGCTCAAATGTGGGAGAATGCGTCCGAGGTTTTATTGAGTGGAAGTTCTTATCAGATGGATGGGAGCCAGAAGGGAGACAGAGTGGGAAGGTGGTTTTCACCTGGAGTTGGGCAGCTCAGCAGCCTGGGATCTCCTCCTACTACCCCAGCCAAACTCCATGTCATTTCTCAGGTGGATGACTTGCCGGCCTGTTCGCCTCTGTCGGTGTGCTCTTCTGCCTGCATCCTCTTTATGTCCAGCCACTATGTTTTCTTCTGCTGATGCATCCCTCTCCACATCCAGCCACTTGTGTCTCTCCCTGCTAGGGTCTTGGGGTTTTTATAGCACAATATAGGGGCATGGCAGGCCAGGGTGATCTTGGGAAATGCAACATTTGGGGAGGAAAGCAGAAATGCCTGTCCTCACCTAGGTCTGTGGTCACAGGCCTCAGAGGGGTCAGCCCTAGTCAGGGACAACACCCTCCTCTACCCAGCACTTTTCCTGTCCCCCTTTCTTATCAGAAGTACAATTATTGTTATTCACAGATGACATGATCTCATAGTTTGAAAATCATTAAAAATTAACTGAAAACTGTTAGAACCAATAAACAAGTTTAAGAAATAACAGAATACAGATAATATATAAAAATGAATTTTATTTCTGTACACAGGAATGAGCAATCCAAAGATGAAATTAAGGAAGCAATTGTAGTTACAGTAGAATTAAAAGAAAAATACTTAGAAATAACTTACCAAAAAAAGGTAAACTTAATGAAAACTGAATACATAGCGAGTGTCAGAAACACCACGGTATCATCCATGGGCCTGATCTCCTTGGCTCTGAGGAGTTTATCTTCACACAGAGAGGAAAGGGATTATATTCTTGGCTTTACTCTTATTAGAGGTGAGCTCAGGGTGAGATCTATACATTCAAATGTGTGTTACTATACTATGTTTATGGATAGAAGACTGAGGCCCACAAAGAGAGGGAATGAAAATCCATATCGTAGAAGGTGAAATATCAGATACTGATTTCCCCTATGTAGTTCCCACCAATTATCCTGTATTTAAAGGAGTCCCAGATACCATACCAATACGTGTTCAAGAGAGAGGCCTGAGATCCAGGTATCTGAGGAAAGAAAGCTAGGAATGCCAAAGTCTCAGGCAAGAGTGCCCTGGGAAGATCAAGGCTGACTTCCCTGGATCTGCAGAATAGTCACTGAAGGGCAATTATAGGATCAGAAGACAGATAAACTTGAAAAAGGCAGGGCATACATTAGGAAAAGAGAAACCCAGGGATAGGCCTTGGGCAAGAGTGAAGCCTTTCACATCCTCTATCCACCCATCCCTACGCTTTATTCCTTTTTGTCCAACCCCATTCCGCTTCTCAAGCCCATATCAACCCTGATCACTCAAATTGGGCATTTCCATGTTTGAAGAGGAACTTCAGTGATAGTGGAAGCTCTGAAGAACCCCTGTGCCTAGATTTCAGCAGAAAACAGAAAAAAAAAGGGGGGAGCAAAGTTCAGATCCATCTCACACAAACAAGAAGTAAAGATTAGATTGATCAATGGGTGGATGGTTCTTGGGGAATCTCTGGCAAATAAAACTCAGACACTTGTAGTGTAAATTGGCATAAGGACCCTGGCTTGCACCTACCCTATGACCCTGCTATTGTATTGCAGTGTGTACCCTAGAACATTTTTCCAACTGTGTGATAAAATCCACTGAAGCTCACACCTGTAATCCCAGCACTTGTGAAGGCCAAGCTGGGCAGATTTGAGGCCATGAATTTGGGACCAGGCTGGCCAACATGGTGAAACCCCGTCTCTACTAAAAATACAAACATTAGCCAGATGTGGTGGAGCGTGCCTGTAATCCCAGCTACTCGGGAGGCTGAGGCAGGAGAATTGCCTGAACCCGGGAGGCGGAGGTTGTGGTGAGCCGAGATCGTGCCACTGCACTCCAGCCTGGGTGACCAGAGCGAAATTCCGTCTCAAAAAAAAAAAAAAGAAAGAAAGAAAGCTTGGATGCCAGTTGTGGTGGCTTACGCCGGTAATCCTAGCACTTTGTGAGGCCAAGCCAGGTAGATCACTTGAGGTCAGGGGTTTGAGACCAGTCTGACCAACATGGTGAAACCCCATCTCTTTTAAAAAGACAAAAATTAGCTGGGTGTGGTGGTGTGTGCCTGTGGTCCCAGCCACTTGGGAGGCTGAGGCAAGGGAATTCCCTGAACCTGGGAGGTGGAGGGTTGCAGTGAGCTCAGACGGTGTGTGAGCCTTGTTCGGACCCAAGAAAGAGAAAGCACTCCAGCCTGGGTGACAGAGTCAGACTGTCTGGAAACAAAGAAACAAACAAACAAACGAAAACCTTGGGAGCCACAACAAGCCAGTCCCATTGCAGTATCCTTATCTGATGGTGTTTTCCGAGCTCGTGCCAAGGCTGCTGAGACACGTCACTAATGGAAAAGCATTGCAAGGTTGGTTTTTTTTTTAATTTTTTATTGCATTTTAGGTTTTGGGGCACATGTGCAGAACATGCAAGACAGTTGCATAGGTACACACATGGCAGTGTGATTTGCTTCCTTTCTCCCCTTCACCCACATTTGGCATTTCTCCCCAGGCTATCCCTCCCCAGCTCCCCCCCACCTCTGGCCCTCCCCTTTTCCCCCCAATAGACCCCAGTGTGTAGTACTCCCCTCCCTGTGTCCATGTGTTCTCATTTTTCATCACCCGCCTATGAGTGAGAAGATGCGGTATTTCATTGGCAAGGTTGGGTTTTGATTCAACCAGGTATACCTCTTGCTTTATTCCCGTACCAACACTAGAGGGCAGTAGCCACCTTGAAGATGTAATTCCAGCTTCTCCAAGGTTGCTGGGCCCTCACTCCCCTGCCCCTGCTGAGGACAAAAAACAGCTTTTAGGAAGCGTGAGTATTGCCCCTCTGTTGTTTACAAGGCATCTGAATGTGGAGATGACTCCGGAAGGGATTCCCCGGACGGCCTGGGAGGAATTTTAACCGTGTATAATATGCTCCAGTCTGAAAGATGGAAGCTTTCCCATTCACTTTAGAGGAATTGTAGATTCAGCAATCATTTATTAAACATGGGCACGGGAACACTTGCACCATCTTAGCAGCGACTGGCTTTTAACTCACGTGTATTTAATTAGGACTTCAGCATTTACTGTTGCTAATTTCACATAGGCAAAAACCGCTGGGTGTCTCCTGGAAATCTGTAGGGATAATGTGTTAGGGATGAGAATGCAGAAGGGAGTGGTGGTTTGTGTAATCATAAGGTGTCTCCTCAAAGACCGAACTCTTCCATATGTGGGGCGAACGTTCCTGACAGGAACTATATTAAATAGCTGGGATCAGGGGAGCAGGTGTTTTCCACGTGAAGGATCCATGCAAAGGCAGTGAAATCTACTAGGAGAAACTCCGTTGGGGAGCTCTGAAGTTCTTGGTTCCATCCTTAACTTTTTTTTTTTTTTTTTGAGACGGAGTTTCGCTCTCGTTACCCAGGCTGGAGTGCAATGGCGTGATCTCGGCTCACCGCAACTTCCACCTCCTGGGTTCAGGCAATTCTCCTGCCTCAGCCTCCTGAGTAGCTGGGATTACAGGCACGCACCACCATGCCCAGCTAACTTTTTGTATTTTTAGTAGAGACGGGGTTTCACCATGTTGACCGGGATGGTCTCGATCTCTTGACCTCTTGATCCGCCCGTCTCGGCCTCCCAAAGTGCTGGGATTACAGGCATGAGCCACCGCGCCCGGCCCATCCTTAACTTTTGTGATCTAGGGAAAGGCTGTGAGAGCCTGTGCTGGTTGCTTAATCTGCTTTTCATTATCTTTAAAACAGAAGAGGCAGACACCATGGCTGTAGGGTCTTTCCAAGTTTTGATTTTTACAGTAAGAACAATATCACTTGGGAATGCATATAAAGCAAGATATAGAAAGAGAACTTCCTGTGTGCGAGTCTTGGTTGGACACAAGAAAGAGAACGCAGGCCGTGTGAGCTTGGTTTTTTTTGGAGACATTTGACAGGGTGCACCGCGCTCTGATCACTCCTTACCAGTGGTTTCCACAGAGACAGCCAGGGCAGGTCATCTGCCAGTGCAATGGGGAAGGCAATCTAGGCTTACAGTCAGCTTAAAGGAAAACAGGAAAGGAAGTATACACAGGGAAAATGGAGCTAGTGTTATATTCAAATCTTACCTGAGATGCCAACAAAGTAATGACAGAAAACTGGATTTAGCTGCATCAGTGGAGACTAAAAGACCAGTAGGGGAAGGGAGTGAGAGATGAAGAGGGCAATGGAGAGAGGGGAACGGAGAGAGGGAGACAGAGGGAAAGGGAGGGAGGAAGAAAAAGGAGGGAGGGATAGAGAAGGAGGGACACAAAAAGAGATGAGAGAGGAGAGAGAGGGAGGGAGAGAGAAAAGAGGTAGAGATAGGGAGAGACAGGGAGAGAAAAAGTGAGAGAAAGAGAGACTGAAAAAAACAGAGAGAAAGGGAGAGAGAAAAGAGACAGATGGAGAAGGAGAAAGGGAGAGAGAGGGAGAGATTGATTCTTTGTTAGGAAATCCCTGGCTTACATTACATACTGGCTCCATATGGGTAAGCGTGGGCAGGTCAGGGCACTCCCTGAGCCTCCATTTCTCATCCGTTGCTTATAAATGTGAGTTGCCTCTTCACTCCTTCTTCGTCTTTCTTTGAATCTGTTGCTCTAAGGGAAAAAGTGTTTCATGTTTTGTGCATTCAATAGAAACGTTTTTCCCTGGAGCCGAATAAGTAGAAAAGGCACCAGAGAGCATAGTGGAGGAACAAGGGTACTCTAAATCTAGCCTGAAGGGACCTCCCCATTTCCAGAATGTTTCACAGCTAAAGATGAGCATGTGGCTTTGTGGGGGCAGTAATAGCAATGTGGGGAACCCGGGCAGGTAAAAGAACATGAGAAAAACAGTTTCATGCAAATATGTGGCCCTCCTTGTGAACTTCTAGAAATAAGCAGGTGAAACTCCAAATGGAATTAGAAATCGTTTATTAATAGCCAGGAAAGAACGCTAGGAAGCACAGGTGATTATGGTAAATGAGACCTAGTGTACAAGAGGCCATATGCTGTAAAAAGAATGAAGGAAACTGGAATTTCTTCCAGGGAACAGAGATGTAGGAAAACTGAGTCACGTTTAGCAGAAATTACTCCTCTGTCAAAATTCTGTTTTCAGATCTCATTGAGTCTGAGTTAATACGTGACTTGGATAAGGAGGACAGAAGAACACAGAAGGTGAGGAGGCCAGGTCATGGATCAAGTCCAGGTCAGAAGGGGACAGTTGGTCCCCTAATTCCATGAGATTTAAGTGGCCCCAGGGTGAGGACTCACTGGAGAATGAAAATGCATCCTGATGTTGGCTTTCTTTCCTTCCTGCTCTCTCTGTCCTCAGTCCTGCTGCCTGGAATCACCCTTTCAAAGAAACTTCTCTCACATAAACGTTTATATCAGGCTCTGCTCTGGGTAACCCAGGCTATAGAAAAACAACAGACCAAGAGAATGAGAAGGAAATGGGAATGTCTTTCCTGGAGGGCTTCTTGAATTCAGCAAGACACTGCAGGAAGCAGGGGTAGGGGGCTTCTCAGAACATATGGTGAGACTTTTCCCATCTTTTGCTTTGGAAGGTGGTGAATGTTTGGGGCAGATATAAAGGAGACATTCTTCTGCTCTTCAGAGAGCATTTCACATAAAACCCAGACTTTGGGATTTAAAGTCCTCCTCTTTTTTTTAGACCAAAGACTCCCTATTTCTCCATGGCTTCACTTTAAGACCCAGGCCGTGAGCTGTGGCTCACGCCTGTAATCCCAGCATCTTGGGAGGCCAAGGCAAGCAGATCACGATGTCAGGATATTAAGATCATCCCAGATGACATAGTGAAACCCCGTCTCAATTAAAAATACAAAAAAATTAGCCAGGTGTGGCGGCATGCAACTGTAGTCTGAGCCACTTGGAAGGCTGAGGCAGGAGAATGACTTAAACCTGGGAGGTGGAGGCTGCAGTGAACCGAGATCACGCCACTGTGTTTCAGCCTGGTAACAGAGTGAGATTCCGCCTCACGGAAAACCAACCAAACAAACAAAAAAAAAACAAACAAACAGAAAACCAAAACCAACCAACCAACCAAACAAACAAACAAAAAACAGGTCCAGTGTGCAGATTTGCCCATTGACTTGGTCTTCGGCCCCTAAATGTGGATCTATTCTTTTTTAAAAAAATATATATTTTTTATTGTACTTTAGGTTCTGGGGTACATGTGCAGATCATGCAGGATTATTGCATAGGTACACACATGGCATCATGGTTTTCTGCCTCCATTCCCCTGTCACCTATACGTGGCATTTCTCCCTATGTTATCCCTCCGAAACCTCCCTACCCACCGCTGTCCCTCCCCTAGCCCCCCCGAATGGATCCCAGTGTATGATGTTCACCTCCATGTGTCCATGTGTTCTCATTGTTCAACACCCACCTATGAGTGAGAACATGTGGTGTTTCATTTTTTGTTCTTGTGTCAGTTTGCTGAGAATGATGGTTTCCAGATTCATTCCTGTCCCTACAAAGGACACGAGCTCATCATTTTTATGGTTGCATAGTATTCCATGGTGTATATGTGCCGCATTTTCCTTGTCCAGTCTATCATCAATGGGCATTTGGGTTGGTTCCAGGTCTTTGCTATTGTAAACAGTACTGCAATTAGCATATGTGTACATGAATCTTTATAGTAGAATGATTTATAATCCTTTGGATATATCGTGAATGTTCTCCTGAAACCAGTCTCCTGAGAACTGGCTGCCACAGCCCAGTGTGGCCTGACAGATGCAAATACAGGAGAATTCTTGCCTTTGGGAGTTGGAGATTCAGTTCAGATAATGGGGACCTGGACTGTAGAAGGCAGGTCTTAGCTTGAGGAAATTCAATGACTGTGTTGGAAGCACTGATTATCTGCCTTAAAAACCAACATTATTAGTCAAGAATAATTATTTCTGCAAGGCAAAGAAAAAGAATCAGGAAGGAGCACATCTTTGAACCCCACTTTCATTTCAGCTTACCTTCCAGCAGAGAGGGAAAGGTACAAATTCTCCGTCTCTTCTCTGTGTAAAAAGAAGTCTCCAACTGTAAGCAATGTGCCACTGAATCCTATTTATATTGTTTTACCTTTCGTGTGAACAGCAATTAGATGAAGTGACAAAAACACAAAATGCGAAGCTTCATAAAACTTTGATATTTGTTATTTTGGGTTCCATTTCAGGATATAAAGGATTATTGGAGTTTCAGAGAGTTATGGTTAGTGGGCGAAGCATGTGATGTGTGTGTGTGAGTGTGTGTGTGTTTGTGTGTGTGTATGGTGGGAGGGTAGCATCGACAGGCTTTGTGCTTACTATGGCTACACTATACAACCCTCCTGGCAACTGGAACAGGGTGTAAGGGGCAACAAGGCATGGGAAGGGGAGTTGAAAAAACATGCACATGAAATCAGAAGGGGTTACAAATTCCCAAACTGGAAGACTGTGTTTCCTTAAATACCTCTACCATCTGGGCACATTCTCTTTTAAGATTTTGTACTCCAGATGCATTTTTGTCAAACAAAGCAGAGTTATCTTTAGTAATATAAAACTAAGGGAGCAATGGCTGAGTGTAACAATTCTAATGAAACCTTGGGATTGGCCATACAGTTATGCCTGATTTAGCTGGCATTGTTGGGTCTCAGTGCTACAGAAATGAAATGGCCCCTTAATGGGGGCTACCTTGTTGAGCTAGGATGGATGAGTGGGTCAGTGGGAAGATTCTCTTTCTCATCCTCCTTTTATCTGCCACCAACGCTGCTCCTGCCACATCTCTTCTGGGTCTGCCTTGGCCCTGAAGCCCACCAGACTCTGTGGGGAGATAACAAAAGGAAGCATGTGAGGATGAAGGGGGATCTTGATGATTCTAATTCTTCCTGTTTTGCACTCTCCTCTCTCCTTCAACACAGGCCTAGCTCATGGGTAATGGGATGGAGGAGAGGATGAAAGCTTATATGACATGCAGTTTGTGGTTAATTCACTGCGTATCCCTCTTTGTCTATTGCTCCATCCTTTTTTCAACTCAACAGAGACTTCCGTTTTTCTCTATTTCTAAAAAACTCAATTTAAAAAAAAATTTGTGGAGGTAAAATTCACATTGCATAAAATTGACCATGTAAAAGTACAGGTTGAGTATTTCCTTATCTGAAATACTTGGGACCAGAAGTGGTTCAGATTTTGGATGACTTCTGATTGTAGAATGTTTGTATGTATACAATGAGATATCCTGGGGATGGGACCCAAGTCTAAACATGAGATTAATTTATATTTCATGTACATCTTACCCACATAGCCTAAATTTATTTTTAGATAATATTTTTTAAGAATTTTGTGCGTAAAATAAAGTTAGTGATAAGTACTTAGGTGCAGAGTTTTCCACCTCTGGTGTCAACATAGCACCCAAAAAGCTTCGGATTTCGAAGCATTTCACGTTTCAGTTTTTTGGATTAGGGATGCTCAACCCGTATAGACTTCAGTTGCATTTAGTGCATTCTCTGTGTAGTAATCAGCTGGATTTCATTACAAAACATTTTCACCACCTCAGAAGGAAACCTGGTATCCACTGATCAGTCACTCCCCCTGTCACCCCTCCCTGGCCCCTGCCAACCACTAAAACTTTTAATTTAGCATAAAACAGAGGCAGAAAAATGCACAGGTCATATGTGTGCAGCTCAACGACTTTCCGCAAGTGGTCATACCTGGGGTCCCCTGAGCTCAGATCAAGATGGGATCTTAGCAGCGCCCCCTGTGGCCAATGCCTCTCACTTCTAACCCACCTACCAGAAAAGCCACTCTCCTAATCGTGGATCATGTGTGTTTCTGAGTGTTAGACACAGGGACTCCAACCGTATGTTCTCCTTTGAATCTGGCTTGGTATCTTCCTCAGTATGTTTGTAAGGTTATGGCTTGCTTATGCTCTCCATGTCTTCATCAGTATGTATGCATCATTGTGGTTTGCTTACTTTCATTACTGTATGGTATTTCCTTGGGTAAATTTACTCCACTCTGTTTACTGAGTCAATATACTTCTCCTTACTTATCCATTCTATTATTTTGTGGTGCCGAGATTTCCTCTTTAGGACTGCAGGGCAGATTCCCCTGCTGTCTCAGTGAAGGATACCTGCCCTGCCCAGGGTCACACTCCTGTGCTGGGTAGCCCACATCCAGTACTGATTGACATGTGGGGGATGAAGAACTAGCTTCCTCACCCTAACTCAGGACAACTAGGAGGCGCTATCCCAGACTTAGAGCTCTCCCTATGGGGTCTGCTGAGGTCATAATGACCTGCATCTCAGCAGCCCAACTTCTCTTTGCCCAATCCCACTTCCTTCCCTCCCTCCATTGGTGACGATCCTAAGAGTTCTGTAATTAGTGTCCTGCACATGAGCACTGCTTTCTGGGTACTGGCGGGCTTTGGATCATTTCTAATTTCTGGCTTTCATGAAGTGGTGCTGCTATGACCCTTCTGGTACAGGTGTTCTGGTGAAGATGCATGTGCATTTCAGTGGGGTATGTATTTCAGAGTGGAGCTGCTAGGCTTTAGAATCAGCACATACTCAGCTTTAACAGATGTGGAAACAGAGTGGTTGTACCAATTTACCTTCTTGCCAGGAGTTCTAGTTGATCCACATCCTCACCAACCTTTAGTTCTCTTTTATATGTTAGCTAGTATAGTACGGGTGTCATGATATTACCATGCGGTTTTTCTTTTCTTTTTTCTTTTTTTGAGTTGGAATCTCACTCTTCTCGCCCAGGCTTGAGTGCAGTGGGGCAATCTTGGCTGACTGCAACTGCTGCCTTCTGGGTTTGAGTGATTCTCCTGCCTTAGCCTCACTAGTAGTTGGAATTACAGGTGCGCGCTACCGCACCCAACTAATTTTTGTATTTTTAGTAGAGATGAGATTTCGCTATATTGGTCAGGCGGGTCTCGAACTTCTGACATCAAGCCAGCTGCCTGCCTTGGCCTCCCAAAGTGCTGGGATTACAGGCATGAGCCACTGAGTTCCGCTTTCAATGTGGTTTGGATTTGCACTTACATTGAAGCTTACATACTTTTTAGGCACCAGTCTTGAGTCATTGGGCTAACACCCCCCCGCCCTTTTTTAAGACTATATATTTTTTAAGAGTAGCTTGAGGCTCACAGCAAAATTGACAGGAAATATAGAGATTTCCCATATCACCCCTGCTCCTACATATCCACAGCCTACCCCCAATATCAACATCCCCCAACAGAGTAGCACATTGACACATCATTATCACTCAAAGTTCATGGCTTACATCAATGTTTCTTCTTGGTGTTGTACATTCTATGGGTTTGGACAAATGTGTAATGACATGTATCCATTATTATAATACCTGTCCTGATAATCCTCCTTGCTCACAGACACTCTTTCTAATGATCACATCCCCCTTTATCCAAGACACGCATACAGTTTCCTGTATACCATTGGGACAAACATTGATTAATTTTATTTTTTTATTGAGAAAAAAATATGCATATAATTTATCATCATTATTATTCTGAGTATACAGTTCCATGGTAATAAATACACATCTGTTCTTTTTTCCCCTTCATTCCCCCAAGATATTTATTAATTTTAATACCTTTCTACCTATGGTACAGGTAAGACCAGTGCTGTTTTATAGTTAACTGGTAATATTGCTGGCTTATTAAATTGCTGTAGCTCCCTATAATAAGAAGTAGCTGAAGAGTACCAGGAATCCCTGGGGCATGCTATCCTAGAGCAAGAGTGCTAGAAAGGGGTCTGGGGCCAGGGGAGAGGGTAAAGATACCAGAAGAAGTTGACTGAGGCAGAAGAAGGTCAAGGGTGATGTGAGAAGAAGAATGTGAGTGTATATGGAAATAGACATAGTTCTAAGCCCTGCCACTAATCAGCTTGAACCACTGACTTTAGACTTCAGTTTCTACATCTACAAATCAGCAGGTTTTGGTATAAAAAAACCTTCTGGTTCATTTGCTTCTCATTTTACATATTCATTAATCACAAAAGTTATATAAAACTAATGATTGGAATTCCAGTTCTGACATGACAGTATGAGGAACTCCGGTGACCTGCTCACCAGTGAAGCAGGTGGAAATCATTAAAACAAAACAAAACTAGACTAAACAAAAAAACTAACTAAAGCCTCTATAAATGGTCCTAACGGCAAATGAAAAAACAGCTATTCAAGAAAACCTATGAATATTCAACAGGAACGGGGAACTCTGTGGTATCTGCCCCAAGACCACTTCCTTCCCCTCCCCGCCAGCTCAGGGAGGCTCTTGTTCTCATCCCTCCTGCTTAGCTGAGTGTGGAGACTTTACTCTAGATGGCTGCGCCAAGAACACAGTGTTCTCTCTTCCCCCACCTCCTGCTGCTTTCTTCCTGGGAGGAGCAGGATATCAGCATTTCTCATCTTACCCCCAATTGCCTGTTGCCGAGGCAGAGTTCCCGGCACGTTCAGGTGAGAGGTGAGGGCTCCTTTCTTCTGCTCAGCCTGTGTTATAGAACAGAGGTGGCTGAAAATACTAGGGCCCTAATCACTCTTGTCCCACCACAGCTTGTGGGGTAATGGTTCCATGTCAGAAGAGGTGAGCCAGGAAGACCCAGTCTGATGTCATACCCCTGACCCCCCACTTCACTGAGCTCTTAGCTAGAGCAGAGAGAATCTTGCCATCATCCTCACCTCCAGCGCTAGAGCTGTCTCGGAGATTTTTCAAGCAGGCCATAGGACAGGTAGCTCCTAATCTCTCCCCGAAGGAACTGACTTTGTTTGCAATAGAGAGTGGAGAAGTTCAAACCTAAGGCCCTCTCTGGTGAAAGGCAATTAATTCATGGGTCTAGGTGTAAGGACAATACTGTCTCCATGGCAGGCTAGCTTGTCTGCAGGAGAGAACTGGGGAATGAAGCAGCTGGAAGAAGTCATGTTGGGGTTAGAACAAATCTCAAACGTGCACGTCAGGAACTGTGTCTCTGAAGGAGTCACAATTTGATTGTATTAGTTTATAAAGAAATGTATGCCCCAGGAAATTGTTGAGAATAATGGAATAATCAGCAGGCAATTAGCAAAGTTAAAACAGCTAGGAGTCAACAGGAAAGAGAACTGTACCAATGCGGTTATCCCACAGTCATCCAGAATGACGTGGCTATACCCAAAAACTCCCTAAGGAGCAACATCAGCGGCTTAACACTATGGGGTAAAGGTAGGGAGTAAGGGTGGGAGAAACAGACATCACTAAAATATAATTGCTGAAAAATAAACAAGCAAATAATAAGTCTGAGAGGGGAATGCCAGTACCCAACACTGATACAACATATTACCTAAAATGTCCAGTTTTAAAAAAAATATTGCAAACCATATAAAAAAACAGAAAAGCACGACTCATACACTGGAGAAAAGAAGGCAGTAGAAACTGCTTGGGAGAGTAACCAGATATTACAGTTAATAACAAAATGCTTTTAGATAGCCATTATACACACATGTTCACAGAACTAATGGAAACTCTGACCAAAGAAGCAAAGGAAGGTAGGATGACAATGTGACATCAAACAGAGAACGTTTTATAAACGTTAATAAACAGAAATTATAAAGCAAAGGCAAATGGAAATTCTGGGGTTGAAAAGCACATAACTGAAAGGAAGCGTTTACCAGAATGGCTCAAAGTGGATTTGAAGCCGTGTGAAAAAAAAATTAACAAACTTGAAAATAGATTGATAGAGGCTATGCAAGAGGAAGAACAGAGAGAAAGAATAAATAGAACCTCAGAAACAAATGTGGGAGACCATCAAATATATCAACATAGACGTAATGGACTATCAGAAGGAGAGGAGAGAGAGAGAGGAACAGAATCGATATTTAAAGAAACAACAGTTGAAAAGTTCAGAAAATCATTGTAATAGTGACACAATCTAAAGATCTATAAAGTAAATGCGCATAAACTCTCCCCAGAACTGTGCTCCTCACCCACTAGGAGGCAATCAATGTCACATTTTTTTTTCAATCAGTTTGAGCTTATGAGGTTGCTCAGGTGAGCCTTGAACTGATGAGCTCGCCTTCGCAAGCGCCATGACCTCCGGCGGGAGCCACTTTGGACCCAAGGTCACATTTTGGTGTGCATTCTTTAATACTTTCCTCTGAGCTCATGCAAAAAAATAAGCAAATATACATATACATGTTTGGTTTTTATATATAAAATAAATAATATGCCATCGTTGGATGCATCACAATTTATTTAGCTAGTTCCCTATTTAACCATTTCCCTGCCAGATTTTCAACAACTATGATTCTGTGTATCTAACTGAAGACATTATTATGTTAAACATTATTATGTTTATTCTCCACCACATTCTGTCCAATTTTTGAAGACCATGGACCAGCTCAGTTTGAATCAATACTATGAGGTAGGTGCCATTATTTAGGTGTAGGAGGTTATAGTGGGAGAGCAAGAAGCACAAAAAAACTAACTTTTTTTTTCTTTTTTTTTTGAGATGGAGTTTTGCTCTTGTTACCCAGGCTGGAGTGCAATGGCGCAGTCTCGACTCACTGCAACCTCTGCCTCCTGGGTTCAGGCAATTCTCCCGCCTCAGCTTCCCGAGTAGCTGGGATTACAGGCACGCACCACCGCGCCCAGCTAATTTTTTCTATCTTTAGTAGAGACGGGGTTTCACCATGTTGACCAGGATTGTCTCGATCTCTTGACCTCGTGATCCACCCGCCTCGGCCTCCCAAAGTGCTGGGATTACAGGCCTGAGCCACCACGCCCAGCCTCTCAAGACTAACTTTTTCAATATGTCATTTGATTCAGCCTGATTGCCCATATGTCAAGTGTGATTTTGAAAAAGTTTTAGACTTGGATTGGATGGCCCAGAGAAACAGACTATGGATTTTGAGGTCTGGGGTTGACTTCTAAGTTACCTTTTAGTTAATCTTGGCCAGAACATAGTGCTAGGTAGTAACCAATCAGAAAATTTCAGTGGCATCCGACTCTAAGGACTAGTTTAACTCATGTGTCCGTGGGGCAGCCTGCAGGTTTGTTGAATGGGGGATATATTGATCTAGGCATGGCTCCGTAGGGATGGCTCTGTTTCATGTGTCCTTTTGGGACCAGTAGTGGCAGAGGGGCAAGAGACCAAGTCCAACTGCAAAAGCACATTCTAAGCCTCTGCATCCCATCTGCTAACATCCCATCATCCAAAACAGGACACACAGCTAAGCCCATAATGAAAGGGGCACTGCACATTCACATGGCAAACAGGATAGACAGATGATTTGCAACCATATCACAGCCTATTGTAGTCAACTAGTAGCAAGTTATTTTATGTTATCTGAAAGAAGGAGATGACACTATCTACTTTGTAATTTTATCATGAGGGTTCATTGAAATATTTTACGTACATCTCTTGACGTGTCACGCAGAATCAATGGCTATCAATTTTCTTCCTTTACAAAACCTAAATGGATATTATAATTCTTTCCTGTTCAAAATCTTATACAGTGTTGTCCAAACTGATAACATTAAAAAGTATGAAGTAATTTAAAAACTCTTTTCTTAAAAGACCAGCAAAATAATGGGTTTTTCCCTATTATGTTCCACTCACAAAAATATTTTTGTATAGTTGAATCCAGAGTGAATGGCCATTCTGAATACTGCTATTTTAAATTTTCTTCTAGCAAAACATTCTCTTCAGCTTCTACAATGTTTTTCCATGAATCCCTTCTTGTGATTGTGTGATAGTTTGTCATTTGTTGGACCATAATGAGGCAAACTATTTTATGGAGAGGTTTCAAGGCCTCCAGGCTGAGCATCCATTAGCTGAGCTGCTTTCCTGTTGGTTTCCAAGTGTTGGCTCCCGCTGAGTGACTGTGGCAAGGATCTTAGGGCACAGGGGTTCTTGAGCTCCTATAAATCCTCTCTTCCCTGACAAGACAAGCTAGTATACTGGAAAAGCAATAAAGTCCTCAATGTTTTATTAGTGTGACTGCTCCCCGTGGGAGGAAATACAAAGCCATCTGCAGGTGCTGTCAGTGTCAATAACACATGACACCAGGCTCCAGCTCCACTGAGTTGATTCTGTGGTCTAGAATATTTTGGCCAGACAGAGGACTGCATTTGTGGCTTTGCATACCGGTTGAAGGAGCTATCTAAGCTCATTTGTTACATGTTTAAAACGCAAGTGAAGCAGACGTAGAATTGGTTTAATGAAGATGCGGCTCGGCAAGGGCAATGAGCAGCAGGTGAGCTCTCTGCTCTCTGGGCAGGGTTCCTCTAGGGAAGGAAAGATTTGTCAGCAAGCTGTTGATCTCTTTGAGGCCCACATGGCAACCCTTGGTTGCTGAGTCTAGTTCCATGGCTGGACTCAAAAAGATCCATGTCAAACTAGAAGTTCAGTTCAGTCAGGAAAAAATTACAAAACTTCTGCTTTGGATTGTCTAATAAAACATTTGCTCATGAATTGCCCAGCGCCCTCTGCCTAAGAGACTGGCTCGCTGCATACTCTGAATTCTCTGTTGCATAATAACCAACTCTCTAGAAGTGATGACATCATGTCTTGGGTTTGCCCAGGACTTTTTTTGTTCCGAAGAATCTCAGAAAAGGGCCTGAGGATTCATCACGTTTTTCATGAGCATCTATTTCCCTGTGAAAAGTCTCTCTCTCCTGTCTCTGTGCCTCACTGTGCACAACTGGCAAGGGGTCCCTGCAGGGATGGATGGATGGATGGTGCAGTGCTGAAGAGCATGGGCTCAGGAGCCAGGGTGCCTGGGCTTGACACCTTTGGCCACTCCGATGTTGTCACTTTGGCAGATTACTTAACCTCACGATGTATTCATTTTCTTACCTTTAATATGGGGATAATAATGGCACCTGCCTCATAGTATTGATTCAACAATTAATAGATTATGTAAAGTGCTTGGAGGAGCTTCTGGCAAGTGGTGTTATGTAAGATGGCTACTACTATCTTGAGGTTTTCATGAACATTGATTAAATGAGAAGATGCATATGACATGCTCTCATGGTGAGGACACTGAATTGTAAATATGATCACCACTAGTAATGTTAATAATGTGTTCAAGTTTTATCTCTTCTTGGATAAGATGTCTGAATGTTAACAGAGACCTCTTGGAGAGAAAACCTGAATCACCTTTTCCCCAGTGGAGTTTGGCTGTATAGAGGAAAGCATTCCATGGTCACAGAAGTTTGGAAAATGTCACATGATTGTTTGCATATGAGTGTGTGCGCGCATATGAGCATGTGTGTGTTTCTCATATATATTCAGATCTTTGAAATATTTTCCCTCAAAACCTAATTTGGAAAAGATTTTCCATGACCTGTTGAATGAGAGTGGAAATTTCAGATGAGGAGAATCACTGGAGGAAGCGGAGTTCTGAACCCTTCTCAAATAATGCGAATCAAGGAACTGCCCTTCTCACCTCCAGGGAACTAGTGGAAATTTATTAATATCTCCTCTGTGCCCGGCATTGATCTGGGCACTTCAAATGCATTCTCTCTAACAAAAACATGTTAATAGCTACCATTTTTTTTTTAATTTTTTATTACATTTTAGGTTTTGTGGTACATGTGCAGAACATGCAAGATAGTTGCATAGGTACACACATGGCATTGTGTTTTGCTTCCTTTCTCCCCTTCACCCACATTTGGTGTTTCTCCCCAGGCTATCCCTCCCCACCTCCCCCTCCCACTGGCCCTCCCCTTTTCCCCCCAATAGACCCCAGTGTTTAGTACTCCCCTCCCTGTGTCCATGTGTTCTCATTTTTCATCACCCGCCTATGAGTGAGAATATGCAGTGTTTCATTTTCTGTTCTTGTGTCAGTTTGCTGAGAATGGTGTTCTCCAGATTCATCCATGTCCCTAGAAACAACACAGATTCATCATTTGTGATTGCTGCATAATATTCCATGGTGTATATATGCCACATTTTCCCAATCCAGTCTATCATCATTGGGCATTTGGGTTGATTCCAGGTCTTTGCTATTGTAAACCATGATACAATGAACATTCGTGTGCTTGTGTCCTTATAGTAGAATGATTTATAGTCCTTTGGATATATACCCAGTAATGGGATTGCTGGGTCAAATGGAATTTCTATTTCTAAGGCCTTGAGGAATCGCCACACTGTCTTCCACAATGGTTGAACTAGTTTACACTCCCACCAGCAATGTAAAAGTGTTCCTTTTTCTCCACATCCTCTCCAGCATCTGTTGTCTCCAGATTTTTTAATGATCGTTATTCTAACTGGTGTGAGATGGTATCTTAATGTGGTTTTGATTTGCATCTCTCTGATGACCAGTGATGATGAGCATTTTTTCATATGATTGTTGGCCTCATATATGTCTTCTTTCGTAAAGTGTCTGTTCATATCCTTTGCCCACTTTTGAATGGGCTTGTTTGTTTTTTTCCTGTAAATCTGTTTGAGTTCTTTGTAAATTCTGGATATCAGCCCTTTGTCAGATGAATAAACTGCAAAAAATTTTTTCCATTCTGTTGGTTGCCGAATCACTCTAGTAATAGGTACCATTTTTGACCACTTGGAATGTGCCAGGCATTTTATATCATTTATCACTAACATCCGTAACATCTTAGCAGAGTAGGTATTATTCTTCCTAGCTTCAAGGTGAGGAATTGAGGTTCTGTAATGTGTCACATGGCAAATGTTTGGAGCCCAGGTTCAAGCTCAGGTCTGGAGGCTTCAAAGCATCTGTTTGTGAAACCATGATGGGGGAATCTGGCATTCTCAGCAGCACTTAAGAAGATTAGGGAATGAAGGGAAGAAGCAGTGATGAGAATAGCAGACGTTCACATGCACATTGGAATTTAGAAAGTGCTTCCCAACGCAGTTTCTCATTTGATTCTAAATGTAGAAGCTCTGGGCCCCACCTCCCTCCAGTCTGTGCTTTCACAGTTCCCTTAGTGGGAGGGTCTTCCAACAGAGTCTGGTCTACTCCTCTGAACCCACTTGGCTCTTGTGATTTCTTGTCTTTTCTCACATTCACCCCTTCTCATGGTTAACTTGATGAGTCTTCCACATTCCAGTTTGCTTTCCTTGAGAAGCTCATCCTAGCTCCTCTAGACAGAATCAATCATTCCTTCTTTACACAGCAGAATTTTATTGAAGCACATTTATTGCTCGTTGAGTTAGGATTGCACGTTGGAAGATTGAATTGTTGAGCATGAAGTCATGTCTTTCTGCTAGGTCACGCAGGCATCAGTCCTCTCTTGTTTTTGTTTTATGAGAAGAGTAAAGCTTAGAGAGATTCAGTGACCTGTTCAAGGTCACACAAGTAGTCAGTGGTAGAGCTGGGCCTTCAGACTTGGTTTTAGAAACAAGGGACCCAAGAATGCCAGCCCAGGATTATAGTGATAAAACTGAAATGCTCATACAGTC
Source organism: Callithrix jacchus (assembly GCF_049354715.1). NCBI lineage: Eukaryota > Metazoa > Chordata > Mammalia > Primates > Cebidae > Callithrix > Callithrix jacchus. The sequence continues at coordinate 81,613,478 of NC_133518.1, forward strand.
ATTTCCCAGTCTCTTCTCTGAAGGAACCTATCTTTTAAGCCAGAATTGATCAGCGTAACAAGAGAACTCTTATATAATTAATGCAAAAAGCATCCATAACCTCCTATTTACATGCATCTTAGTTTATAAAGCACCCTCTATTCTACCCACTTCCCTAGTTATGCCAAGAAGGTCACATGGTAATAAGATTTTTTTTTTTTTCTAACTTACTGAGAAAAGCAAGTGTGTTTTCTGGGAGCTCTTTAAATGAAAAGAACGCTCCCACTACAAACATCTCACCCTCTCTGGCTCTCGCTCCCCATCTCCATGTGGATACTTTCTTTGGACAGTCTCACTCCCTCTAATGACTCTGTGGCAAATTTTACACTTTCACACCCTACGGAGGCCAGTTAAAAAAAATCAATTAAAGTCAGACTGGTGAAGGCAGTAATCCAACACAGGCGGATAAATCAGCAAAGGATGTTTATCATAATGGAAGCTGGAAGGTGAATATTGCCTAAACACTCATTCACATGCCGGGGGACTGACAGTCAGCTCCTGATTTAGGAGGCCTTGATGAGGCTACAGCTTCAACACTCCTGCATTTTCTCGAGAGTTTCCCTCTGCAGGCTGACTTCAGGTTCAGGTCTTCAATCATTCAGGGCAGAGAGAGAGAGCACATATCAGCCAGAGCAGATGGCCTACCCTGTTTTCCCTTTGAAAGTTGGAATTGGAGCCGGGTGCGGTGGCTCACCCCTGTCATCCCAGCACTTTGGGAGGCTGAGGAGGGTGGATCACGAGGTCAAGAGATCGAGACCATTGTGGTCAAAATGGTGAAACCCCGTCTCTACTAAAAATACAAAAAATTAGCTGGGCGTGGTGGCGCGTGCCTGTTATCCCAGCTACTCGGGAGGCTGAGGCTGGAGAATTGCCTGAACCCGGGAGGCGGAGGTTGCAGTAAGCCGAGATCGCGCCATTGCACTCCAGCCTGGGTAACAACAGTGAAACTCCGTCTCAAAAAAAAAAAAAAAAGAAAAGAAAAGAAAGTTGGAATTGGAAGCCATATTAACCAGGCCTAATATTAATGATAACCATGACCTGCCTGGCTAGACTTCCTGATTATTTTTGGTAAATTCTCCTTGGAGATAGGGAGGAAACCATTAAACTTAGATTATGATTTGCTGGTTCCAGGAAGCACCCATTAGGATATCTAACACTGCTCTAGATGATGAAGAAAATAGCCTCACCTTGAGCACATACATGGATGACACACTGCCATTTTTGAGAGCAGTTCCAAGACTGGCTCAATGGATCTTCCTCGTCTATCACTGTCTAACCCTGGAGGCTTGCCTTCCAATTGCTTTGTCGAGATAGTGGAAATGTGGCTTAAGAATTCTGAAGCAGATCTAAAAAGGAGCTTTGTCTTTTTTGTTCATCTTTTTCCTCCTTGTCTTAGGGCTCCTGCCTCCACTCTGTCTTAGATCAAGGTCGTTTATTACAATCTAGACTTGTTTATTACAGGAAGGACTTGAATTTGCAGAACTTATTGAAAACTGAGATTTTTATTTTTTATTTTTAACTCCCGAATCCACAATCTCAGAGCTGAACAGGGGAATGAGCCCTCTTATACCTGGGCTATAACTATCTTTTTTATTAATTTCTGTTTGTACTAATGTAATTCTGACATAAGATTCAGACTTTGATCTCCTGCAATTTCACAAATCTTTGTTTTTGTTTTTGAGAACTTAACACTCCTGGTTCTTATACGTCAGATGAATACTTTTACGTCTGTACCTTTTACTTGCCATTTTAAAACCTAAGTCCATTAGAGAGTTGTGAGTGTGGCCTCATTCATTACTTAATGAATATGACCTTTGGAGTAGTTGGCTTGGGTAGACAAACTATTATTTAGAATCATTTAGGTTCAAAAGGAAGAAAATAACACAAATTAAGAAAAGGGAGTTTTATTTTACAGATATCATGGTGTCTCACAGAACCCAAGGACACATATGATCAATTCTCAGGACTCTTGGGAATGGGAACTCAGAAGATCACAGATTTGACTTTCTATTTCTTTAGTCTCTGATTCTGTCTGCATAGTGACATCTTTCTTCTCCTTCTTTGTGTATAAAGATTTCCTCTATCTCTCTAGTCAACGTCACAGAAGACAAAAATACAGTCTAAGCTTCCCATCATACAGAAAACAACTTGGGAGTGACTTTTTTTCTTGGTTCCAGTTCCAAGATTACTCTGCCAGCACTCTGGTCGGCTTACCTTGAAACAGGTGCCTAACTCACAGGGCTCACATGGCATCAATACAGATGGAGGTGGGTCTCAGATAGGGGTGTTCAGAAAATAAAAATTAGGCAAGGAAAGAAAGAAACTTGTTCATATATTTATAGACCATTACCAAGAAAATTAGTTTTGCTAATTAAGTCAATTCATTTTCCCAGAAAGTTGATTATTTGTAGATTTTTAGTCTATGAGTTATTAGCCTCTGTTAGAAATTAGATTGAGTTACTTAAAGAAATCAGTTCCTTTATTGATCAAGCACTAATTTAGAAACATCTATTTACATTGTTCTTTCCTCTAGGCAAATTATAATAAGAGCAGACACATATAGGGCTTACTGTATGTAGTGGGAACTGTTGTATGTAGTGTGTATATGTGTGTGTGTACTCATTTTGGTCCTCAAAACTGAGAAAAATGCGGCATAGAAAATTTGAAAAATTTCCCAAGGACAAGAGGTAATTAGTTGTGGAGCTTGGATTTGGGTCTATATAATGAAAATGGGGATTGGAGGCATATTCAGACTAACAGCTAATAGAATAATACAGTGCAGAATGTGGTATATAATTACTGTATTTTGATCTGTCCTAGAATCTGGAGATGTTTTGGAGCCACAAAAACTAGTCTCATTACTTCACGGTTACTTTCTTTTTTTCTTTTAACAAAATTACTATTATGAACAAAGTTGACGACTACTGTGTCAGAATTCCAGAGAAAATAGTTTACATTTTACCAGTTAACCTTTTATGGTAGCCTGGTTAGAAGTGACTATAAGGGGATAATATTTCTTGCTTATTTTGTAGATGAAAAAAGTAAAGACATAGCCTTGAGAATCCGAATGCTCAAGACCCAGAATCCTGCAGCTACATCAAGCCAGGCCCTGAGTTTTCAGAATACATTAAAATTTTGCATTTACTATTGCTCCATGTCAATATCCACATCATCTCAGTTTTCTCATTTCCATGATATGTATAAAGATACTTCTATTTGTACTGAAAATAGAAGCTGTCAAGAATGAAATGAATATAAATTGAAAAGCACTTTTATAGATTAAAAAATGCTGTGGAATGTTCAATGCTATTATCTTCACCATTGATTTTATCATAAGATTTACCCTCCCATATGTTGGCATAGTCTTCTGACATAGGATTTTAATGTGAGGAGGGTCCTTAGAGGTCATTTATTCCAAAGGCTCATTTTACCGATGAATACAGTGAGGCCCAGGGAGGCCTATATGACTTATAAAAAGTCACACATGATCCAAAAAAAAAAATAGTTCTGCAATATTAGATTTCTCTAAGAGTAAACATCTCATGGAGTGGCTCCTTTGAAATGCCTGCACAAAATCAGGCTGAGGATTTTGTCTATTTCACATATAATGTCTCCTCTAGTATTTGACATCACAAAAGCGCAAGGCCAGATGCTTAATAGCTTCTAAATGGAGGCTACTAAATGATAAGCAACTTTTTGTCATCTTTCCTGTGGATCGTTCTGTCTTCTCCAAGTCATTGCATTTTTGTTGTTTGTCAGCTTATTTCCAAACTGGAAATTATAAAAACGTTTTTAAAGCATTAGAATGACGTGTGGAAAACTATAATACAGCATTTCTAGATTCTTCAGGCATTATGCTCTACCTTACATTTCCATTTGGTATGCAAATTAAATGACCCTAAATAGTAAATTTCTAGTCAGTTTTTAGCACAAGATAAAGCTGTAATCGCAAGGAACAAGGCTATTCCTCAGAAAATATTCATTGAGAGTCTGCTTTTCTTTCCTTCTTTAATAAGCAGAACTTATTCTTATCAGATTATAAATAACATTTATAGTTATTGTAGAAAAATTTTAAAAATAGGAAAAAAAATAAAACTTCATAAATCTCAGAGACGATCTCCTTTATTTTTTCAGTGTATTTCATTCTACTCTTTTAATTTTTTACCTTTTTATAGTGATAAAACTATATTAAATAGACATATACGGTTAATATACAGTAATAATGCTTAATAACTATTACTAAACCAAATGCCTGTGTTAACACTAATTTATTACACATTCAGGTCAGAAAATACAACATTATAGGCACCCCAGAAAATACCTAAGTGATAGCAACCTCCTCCAGTCCCCTTAGGTAATTATTGTTATTTTGTTTAGTTTTAGTTTTTTTGTATAGTGTTATTGTTACATATATCTTTAAACTACACACACACACACACATACACACACACCGAGTTTCTCCTATTATTAACATTTCATATTAGTATGGCACATTTGTTACAATTAATAAACTGATGTTGGTACATTACTATTAACAAAAATTTACAGTTTATTCAGATTTATTGCAATTTTTACCCAAAGTCCTTTTTCTCCAGCAGGATCCCATTCAGGATTCCACATTGCCTTTAGTCATTATTGTCTTTCTAGACTCCTCTTAGCAATGACAGTTTTTCAGGCTCTTCTTGCTTTTGCTGACCTTGAGAGTTTCCAGGAGTATCGGTCAGGTGTTTCATAGGATGCCTTTTTATTAAAATTTATTTGATGTTTTCCCTCAGGATTAAACTGGCCTTACGGTTTTTTTGGAGGAAGGTCACAGAGGCAAAGTGCCGTTTTCACCTGATCATCTAAATGGTACATACCATCAGCATGATTTATGACTGTTGATGCTGACCTTGATTACTAGGCTGAGGTAGTGTCTGCCAGGTTTTTCCATGGTAAAGTTACTCTTTTCCTCCTCTCCATGCTGTTCTGTTTGGAAGAAAGACATTATATACAAACCATACTTAAAACGTGAGGAGTTATGTTCTCCTCCTTGAGGAAAGATTGTCTACATGAATTATTTAGAATTCTTCTGCATGGAAGATTTGCCTTTTTTCCCCATTTAATTAATTTATTCAATTATGTATTTTTTATAAGGCCTACAATGTATAATCATCACATAAGGGTAAATGGGGCATCCATCACCTCAAGCATTTATCCTTTCTTTGTGTTACAAACCATCCTATTATACTACTTTAGTTATTTTTAAATGTACAATATATTAGTGTTGACTGTAGTCACCCTCTTGTGCTAGCAAATACTGGATCTTATTCATTGTATCGGACCATGTTTTTGTACCCATTAACCATCCCCAATTCCCCTACGCAACTACTACCCTTCCCAGCCTCTGGTAACTATCCTTCTACTCGCTATCTCCATGAGTTCAATTGTTCTAATTTTTAGCTCCCACAAATCAGTGAGAACATGCAAAGCTTGTCTTTCAATGCTTGTCTTATTTCACTTAACATAATCACCTCCATTTCCATCCATGCTGTTGCACATGACAGGATCTCATTCTTTTTATGGCTGAATAGTACTCCATTGTGTATATATTCCACATTTTCTTTATTCATTCATCTGTCGATGGACACTTAGGTGGCTTCCCAATCTTGGCTATTGTGAATAGTTGCTGCAATAATCATGGGAGTGCAGATGTGTCTTTGATATACTAATTTCCTTTCTTTTGAGTATATACCCAGCAATGGATAGCTGGATCATTTGATAGTTCTATTTTTAGTTTTTTCTGGGAACCTCTAAAACTGTTTTCTATAGTGGTTGCACTAGTTTACATTTCCACCAACAATGTACATAGGCTCTCTTTTCTTCTCATTCTCACCAGCATTGATTATTTCCTGTCTTTTGGAAAAAGCCATTTTAACTGAGGTGAAATGATATCTCATTATAATTGGGATTTGCATTTCTCTAATGATCAATAGTGTTGCACATCTTTTCACATACCAGCTTGCCAATTGTATGTCTTCTTTCGAGAAACGTCTCTTCAGATCTTTTGTCCATTTTTAAATTGGATTATTAGATTTTTTTCTCTTAAATTGTTTGAGCTCCTTATATATTCTGCTTATTAATCCTTTGTCAGATGGATAGTTTGCAAGTACATTCTCCCATTCTGTGGGTTGTGTTTTGACTTTGTTGATTCTTTTCTTTGCCATGCAGCAGCTTTTTTAACTTGATGTGATCCCAGCAGCCCATTTTTGCTTTGGTTGCCTGTGCTTGTAGGATATTAATCAGGAAATCTTTGTTCATTCCAATGTCCTGGAGAGATTTTTCCAAGTTTTCTTGTGCTTCGTAGTTTGAGGTCTTAGATTTAAGTCTTTAATCAATTTTGATTTGATTTTTTATATTCAAGAGATAGGGTCCAGTTTCATTATTCTGCATATGAATACCCAGATTTCACAGCACGATTTTTGAAGAGATTTTTCTTTCCCTAATACATGTTGTTGGCACCTTTGTTGAAGATGAGTTCACTGTAGATGTATGGATTTATTTCTGGATTCTGTCTTCCATTGATTGTGTGTGTGTGTGTGTGTGTGTGTGTGTGTGTGTGTGTGTGTGTGTGTATGCCAGTATCAAGTTGTTTTGGTTGCTATAGCACTGTAGTATAAATGTAATTTTTCCAGTATTGTACTTCTTGATTGGAATAACTTTAGCTCTTCTGGGTCTTTTGTGGTTCCATATAAATTTTTGGATCATTATTTCATTTCTGTGAAGAAATTGTTATCGGTATTTTGATAGGGATTGAGTTGAATCTGTAGATTGCCTTGTGTGGTATACACATGCTAATAATACTGATTCTTCTAATTCATGAACATGGAATATCTTGTCATTCTTTGGTGTCCTCTTCAATCTCTTTCATAAATGTTTTACAGTTTTTATTGTAGAGATCTTCCTTCTTTGGCTAAATTTATACATAAATAATTTATTTTATTTGTAGCTCTTGTAAATTAGATTACTTTCTTGATTTATTTTTCAGATTGTTTGCTGTTGGCATATAGTAATGCAACATATTTTTGTGTTGCTTTTATATCTTGAAACTTTACCAAATTTGTCAGTTCTTTTTTTTTATTTAGAGATGGAATCTTGCTCTGTCACCAGGCTGGAGTGCAGTGGCGCAATATTGGCTCACTGCAACCTCTGCCTCCTGGGTCCAAATAATGCTCCTGCCTCAGCCTCCCGAGTAGCTGGGACTACAGGCATACGCCACCATGCCCAGCTAATTTTTGTATTTTTTAGTAGAGATGAGGCTTCACCATGTTGGCCAGGATGGTCTCGATCTCCTGACCTCATGATCTGCCCGCCTTGGCCTCCCAAAGCACTGGGATTACAGGTGTGAGCCACTGTGCCCAGCCGAATTTGTCAGTTCTAATAGGTTTTTGGTGGCAGTTTTAGGTTTTTCCAAATGTAAGATTATACCATCTGCAAACAAGGATATTTAGGGTTTAAAAAAATTGTCTTTTTAATTCTTTTTAAAAAAGGTGTTACCTTTTCTTAGGATTGCTTTCACTTTGCTTTGGAGCCCAAAAAAATCTCTCTCAAGGAGTGAATCTCTCTCTCCTTTTAAAACTTTTATTTTAGGTTCAGGGGTACATGTGCAAGCTTGTTATATAGGTAAACTTGTGTTATGGGAGTTTATTGTAAAGATTATTGTATGACTCAAGTACTAAACCAATAGTTATTCTTTATGATTCTGTCCCTCCTCCCACCCTCCACCCTCAGGTAGGCCTTAGTGTCTGGTGTTCCCCTCTTTCTGTCCATGTGTCCTCATCATTTAACTCCTACTGATAAATGAGAACATGTGCTATTTGGTTTAGTTTGACTTCCTGCCTTTTTGTTTGGATGTCCTTTATTTCTTTCTTTTGCCTGATTGCTCTGGCCAGGACTTCCACCATAATGGTGAATAGAAATGGTGAAAGAGGACATTCTTATCTTTTACTGGTTTTCAAGGGGAATGCTTCCAGCTTTTGCCCATTCAGTATAGTGTTTGGGTTTGTTATAGATGGGTTTTATTATTTTAAGGTATGTTCCTTCACCACTTAGTTTCTTGAGAGTTTGTAAAATAAAACGATGTTGAATTTTACTGAAAGCCTCTTCTTCATCTAGTGAGATGATCATGTGTTTTTGTCTTTATTTCTCAAACAAGGATAACTTGGCTTCTTGTTTTCCAACTTGAATGCCCTTTGTTTCTCTTGTCTGATTGCTGTAGGTAGAACTTCCAGTAGTTTGTTGAATAACAGTGGTGAAAGCAGGCATCCTTGTCTGGTTCTAGATTTTAGAAGAAAGGCATTTAGTCATATATGGCTTTTACTATGTTGATGTATATTTCCTCTATACCTACATTTTAAGGGTTTTTTTAATCCTAAAGGGATGTTGAATTTTATCAAATAATTTTTCAGCATCAATAGAAATGATTATATAGTTTTTATCCCTCATTCTATTGATATAATGTATCACATTCATTGATTTGCATATATTGAACCATCCTTGCATCTCTGGGATAAATCCCTTTTCATCATGATGAATAATCTTTTTAACGTCAAAAGAATGATCATTTTAATTGTCAAATTCAGTTTGCTGGTATTTTGTTGAGGATTTTTTGCCTCACTATTCAGCAGTGTTATTGGCATGTAATTTCATTTTATGTGTCTTTGTCTGGTCTTGCTGTTAGAGTAATAGTGGCCTCATAAAATTCAATGTGTCTTTGCTGATTTTCTGTCTGTTTTCTGTCTGGATGTTCTGTCTAATGCTGAAAGGAGGGTGTGAAGTCTCCAATTATATTGTATTGGGGTCTATTTCTCTCCTTAGCTTTGAAAGTTTTCACTAATTCTCTTTTTAGTTTGAGTAGGTTTTGTATTAGTTCTTCCTCAAATGTTTGGTTAAATTCAGCAGTGAAGCCATTGGTTCCCAAGCTTTTCTTTGCTGGGAGACTTCTTATTATGGTGTTAATCTCGTAACTTGTTATTGGTCTATTGGGTTTTAAATTTCTCCATGGTTCAAACTTAGTAGGTTCTATGTGTCTAGAAATTTATTTCTTCAAAGTTTTCCAACTTATTAGCAAACAGTTGCTCGTAGTAGTCTCTAATAATCCTTTGATATCTGTAGTATTGATTGTAATGTCTCCTTTTTCATCTCATGATTTTATTTATGTGGGTTATCTCTCATTTTAGTTGGGCTAAAGATTTGTCCATTTTTTATTTAAAAGAAACAGCTTTTGATTTTATTGTTCTTTTGTAATGTTTTCTTTTGCTTGTTCCAATTTTGCTCTGATCTTTAATTTTTGCTTTTTACCAAGTTTGCTCTTGCTTTTCTAGTCCCTTAAGGTGCATTATTAGGTGATTTATTTGAAGTTTTTCTACTTTTTTGATATAGGCGCTAATTCCTATAAACTTTCCTCTTACTACTGCTTTCACTGTATCTCATAGGTTTTGGTATGTAGTGTTTTTATTATCATTCGTTTCAAGAAATGTGTTAATTTTATTTTTAATTTATTCATTGATCTGCTGTTCATTCAGGTGTATACTGTTTAATTTTCCTGTGTTAGCATAGTTTCCAAAATTCTCTGGTTATTGATTTCTAGTTTTATTTTCTTGTGGTCAGAGAAGATACTTGATATAATTTCAGGGTTTTTTTATTATTTTTTTTCAATTTTAAAGACTTGCTTTGTGGCCTAATATATCTTCTATCTTTGAGAACGATTGATGTGCTGAGGAGAAGAATGTGTATTCTGTAGCCATTGGATAAAATATTTCTTAAATATCTATTAGTTCCATTTGGTCTTAAATGCAATGTGTCTTTGTTGATTTTCTGTCCATTTTCTCTCTGGATGATCTGTCCAATGCTAAAAGGAGGGTGTGAAGTCTCCAGTTACTATTGTATTGGGGTCTATTTCTCTCCTTAGCTTTAATAATATTTGCTCCATATATCTGGGTGGTCCATTGTTAGATGCATATATATTTACAATTATTATGTCCTCTTGCCTAATTGACCCCTTTATCATTATATAATGACCTTTTTTGTCTCTTCATACATTAAACGTAATGGCGAAACCACAATTACTTTTGCACCAACCTAAAAAGTTTTTGTCTTAAAATATTTTGTCTGATACAGGTATAGGTACATTTCATTTACATGAAATGTTTCTTTTAAACTCTTTATTTTCAGTCTTTGTGTATCTTTATAAAGTATGTTTTTTGTAGGCAACAGATCATTGCGTCTTGTTTTTTAATACATTTAATTACTTTATGTCTTCTGATTAGAGAGTTTAGTGCATTTCCATTCATTGTTATTACTGACAAGTACGAACTTACTCTTGTCATTTTGTTATTTGTTTTTCTGCTTATTTTGTTGTCTTCTTTCTTTCTTTCCCTCCTGTTTTCCTTTTAGTGAAGATCATTTTCTCGGTGGTATGTTTTAATTTTTTGCTTCTTACTTTTTGTGTATCTGTTGTATGTTTTTTATTGGAGGTTACCATGGGACTTGCAAATAATATCTAATAACACATTCTTTCACTTTATTTTTACTTTTTATTTAAAAAAAAGAAAGAGTCTCACTTTGTCATTCAGGAGTGCAGGGGTATGAACATGGTTCACTGCAACCTTGATCTCCAGGGTTCAAGTTCCTCCTTCCTCAGCCTCCCGTGTAGCTGGGGCCACATGCATGCACCACTATGCCTGGCTTATTTATACAGTTTTTGTAGAGACAGAGTCTCCTTATGTTTCCCAGGCAGGACTCAAACTTCTGGGCTCAAGTGCTGCTCCTGCATTGGTCTCCCAAACTGCTGGTATTTTAGGAGGGGGCCACCACACACAGCCCATCATTTTAAACAAATGCCTACTTAACATTGATGCAAACACAAACAAGCGAATAGAAAACTAATAACAACTCCTAACTGTAAGCTTTACCCTGCTTTTTAGCTTTCTGTTGTTTCTATTTTTATCTTATTATACTGTTGCTTGAAAAATCATAGTTATTATTTTAGATAGTTCATGTTTTAGTCTTTCTACTCAAGATATGAGTAGTTTATACACCACAGTTACAGTGTTACAATATTCTGTGTTCCTGTCTACCTATTATTACTAGTGAGTTTTGTATCTTCAGATAATTTGTTGTTCATTAACATCCTTTCTTTCAGATTGAAGAACTCTCTTTAGCATTTCTTGTAGGACAGATCTCGTATTGACAAAATCTCTCAGTTTTTGTTTGTCTGGGAAAGTCTTTATTTCTCCTTCATGTTTGAAAATATTTTTGTTGGATATGCTATTCTAGGATAAAAGCTTTGGATATACATGTATATCCAAAACATGTACCCCTCCTGTCTGCTCCAGTCACTAAATTTTCATTTCCCCATAAACTCCTTCACCTTCCTTGGGAGCCCCAGGACTCCCCATAACCCTCTGATCTGCACAATCACTAGAGACTAAGACAGCAACAAGTTTTTATCATCAAATTCAACCCCTGACAAAAGAGCTGAATGGTGCCCAATTCTTTGAAAGTTTTCCTTAGTTTTTGCCACTGTGATAGATGAGTCTTCTCATCATATGCTTGGTTTTAAGCTACCACGGATCCAAACGCTAGTTTGGAAAAAGACAGGGGCAAATACATTAACTTTATGGGGTTGTTCACAGTCCATAAAACATCCAGTTGAAAAAGGATGTATGTCTGTATTTTTCAGACAGAGTCTCACTCTGTTGCTCAGGCTGGAGTCCAGAGGCACAATCTTGGCTCACTGCAACCTCCACCTTCTGGACTCAAGGGATTCTCCTTCCTCAGCCTCCTGAGTAGCTGGGATTACAGGTGCCTGCCGCCAAGCCCAGATAATTTTTATACATTGAGTACAGATGGGGTTTCTCCATGTTGGCCAGGCTCATTTCGAATTCCTGACCTGAGATGATCCGCCTGCCTCAGCCTCCCAAAGTACTGGGATTACAGGCATAAGCCACTGTATTTGGCCATGAAGTAGGATTCTTTCAATAAACAGAGGTTCACCCCTACACTATGCTGAATCCTCCTCATTTCTGGAATGAACCCAGTTAGGGGAGGTTTTTTTTCTATCTGTAGAGACTTCTCTCCACTGGGAAAAAAAATGCAGAATTTCGCACAGGATGCTAGGTAGGGTCCTGTGTTTTGTTTCTTTGACAGTCTAAATTATGGTGATTGCTTTGGCTGCACCCCATTGTGTTGACATCCTGCCAAGCTGAGCACATGGTGAGGCCAAAAGAGAGCGGGCTGCATGAGTGGGTGCAGGAGAGACCTGCAGCGTCAATCAGTTATCTGGGAGAGCAGAGGCCACTCCATGTTTGGAAGGGCTTTTTCACCTTGAATGGAAGCCGTGAGTTTTCTGTCTTCAGAGGCAGAGAATCTAGGAGGCCAGATGGGGATGTTTGTTTCAGATGGATCTGGACAGAGATTTCCAGGCTCTTGGTTCTAATGGGGGAGGGTTCCAGGTTCTGGAAGCTTTTTCTTCTGGCTGGTGTGTGATTTTCCTTTGAATATTAAAGCTCTAAGAAAGTCATTAGGAGGAAGACAAAACCTTGCTGAGTGTGATTTATCCATTTGCTTAATGAAGCAATCCTGCTGTGGTATTAGTTTAACTCTGTGCGGTCTGGCCATTCATATGCAGAATTCTGGCTTTATAATTCAATCAGCTGCTGAACTACCTAGAATAAAATGGAGTTTGGAACAGGAAAAAAAACCCAAACTTTTCTAACTGCATAATAAGCCTAATGTGTTGAGTCTATCCTGCACATCCTTTAAATCAGCATGATATCCTGTGCTATAGGAATGCTGCCTTATTCTTGGGGCAGAGGATTTTAGCGGGAATTAAGGGCATGGTGCTTGAACTTTCAGCCTGAACTTCTTGATGGAACAATGATCTATAATAAACCTGTAGGAAGTAGGATCAGCAGTGCTCCTTCGGAGAGGTCTCACTGTTTATAACTGCCACGTGGTTTGCCACTCATGGCTGTCAGTCACTGTAATGGCCATGATGGATGTTCTAAAGCAGACTTCTTTTCAGTTGTGTGCATTCTGATTTGTTCGTGACACTTTCATGTATGTTGTTAAGTACAGCTAATTGTCACCCAAATTCCATTGTCCCATGAATCCATCATTATTTATTTGATCTGTGCTATATTCATTAACAGTGTTTTTCCAGTTGTTTGCCCTCAGGGGTCACACATCAATAAATATCATTGTACATGTAGAGTTTCACATACGTGCGAGGATATTCATTAGGCAAATCTCTATACTTTGAGCTTCTTGATCAAGTGTATTTTTAATTTTGAAAGGTAGTGCTAAATCACTCTCCGTAGAGATTGCACTGAAGTCATGAGGTGGAAGGAGCAAAGGGTGTTATGATACATATCAATGTGCAGCAGACCTTTTCGTTGCTGTTCTTCCCATCCTTGAGGTCCATCTCTGGTCTCAGCTCTGGCTATGCTGGATAGCACAACTACCCAACACTTGGACTGATGAATTCTGCATTTTACTTCTCATGCACTGAGAGCCTCTTTGAGCTTCTTTTTTTAGAATTATTATACCTTAAGTTCTAGGGTACATGGGCAGAACGTGCAGGTTTGTTACATAGTTATATACGTGCCATGTGGTTTGCTGCATCCATCAGGCTGTCATCTATATTAGGTATTTCTCCCAATGCTATCCTTCCCCTATCCCTCCCTAATTCTCCTGCCCACTGCCGACAGGCCCCGGTGTGTGATGCTCCCCTCCCTGTGTCCATGTGTTCTCATAGTTTTACTACCACTAATGAGTGAGAACATGCGGTGTTTAATTTTCTGTTCGTGTGTTAGTTTGCTGAGAATGATGGTTTCCAGCTTCATCTGTGTCCCTTGCTTTCTGCAGCAACTTTGAAAATGTGCCCTCTACTGGCCTTTCCTCTTTCCTGTCTCACTCTGTTCCTTCACTCCTGCACAAAGTCACAGCCTCCTAAATTCCTCACTCAGGTTCTGTTTGCCGGGAAATACAAAATGAGGCAGAATGTGAGGTGCTAAACTCTTGGCCACATGCAACAATGATAGGTATTATTAGGTTTAAAATTTAAAAGCAATGCTGGACGGATAACCTAAACAATTGGCAAATCCATTCTGTTGCCTGTACTTTGAGTGCTGCCTTTGTGTGCTCCTACAATCTAGGAACTTCCTTGTCATTAACCAGCATGCACAATTCCATGTAGAAAATGTTAATTTTGGAGATAATAAAAGAGCCATTCTTCTCTCTCTCAAAGCGCCAGTCCCATAATTGGGTAAGATCAGGGGAGGAGCTTGAAGGGTAGAAGAAAGTCTCTCCATGTAATAACTTGGAAGGAAGAATTAATTCTTTATTTACTAAATCTCCTCAGTTAAGTCTTCACTTCCCTTTTCTCTCAGGAATGCCTACGTATCTCCTCAGACTCTAAGCTCTGGGGCTGATCCTTGTTTTTCAGTGTGGGAGTAAACCACACAGACTGGGGAACTGAGACCTCTTCTGAACAATAATAAAATTTGAGACTCGTCAAGTGCACATTTCCTTTTGGAAATCCCGCCATGGGAAGTTCTGGAGCTAGATAGAGGTTGTTTCCTCCATGATAGGAACATACTATAATATATAGGATTAAGATTCATATATTCTATAGCAATTCCTTGGGAAGAAAATGAATGATAGGTTAAAAATAACTTCAAATCAAAATTAATGGCAGAAGTGGAAGATGAGAAGTTGGATATACTCTTCAAAGAAGTTCCTATGATAAAAATTTAAGATTCAAAACTCTCTTCCCCTGGTGTTTTTCAAAATAGTAGACTTCCTTTTCTTAAATTATTCGTTTTTCTTTTTTAAATTATTTCACCATTTTTTGCCTCTAAAAGATAAGAATGGAAAAGGGTGGAAAAAAAAGAGTCAAGAATAAGGAGAGTATGTCACATTGCATGCCTGTATCAAAACGTCTCATGTACCCCATAATACATATATCTACTAGGTACCCACAGAAATGAAAGTAAAATAAAATATAAAAGAAAAAGAAGGAGTGGAAGTAGAAATAAAACAAGAGGGAGAAATTCATTACCAACTTGGGAGAAAACAGAAACCATGTGTAGAAGCAACTTTTATGTTCGTCTTCCTTAATTTTCTTCTACGGGAACAAGACACATGTTGGAAAGTTTCCAGAGAATTCACCCTGGAAATAAACATTTCCATTTTCGCGGAAAATGTACCTACAAATGGCGTTTTTAAAATTTATTCTTATTATACGTTAAGTTCTGGGGTACATGTGTAGAACGTGCAAGTTTTTTACATAGGTCTACGCGTGCGATGGTGGTTTGCCGCATCCATCACCCTGTCATCTACATTAACTATTTCTCCTAATGCTAACCCTCCCCTAGTCCCCTACCTCTTTGCAGGCCCTGGTAAGTAATGTTCCCCTCCTGGTGTCCATGTGTGCTCATTGTTCAACTCCCACTTATGAGTAAGAACATGCGGTGTTTGATTTTCTGTTCTTGTGTTAGTTTGCTGAGAATGATGGTTTCCAGCTCCACCCATGTCCCTGCAAAGGACATGAACTTATCCATTTTATGGCTGCGTAGTATTCCATAGTCTATATGTGCTACATTTTCTTTATCCAGACTCTTTTACGACTTTTGCCTAAGAATGTGGAGATCAGTACTCCCAGAGGCAAGATCACATTAGCAATGGAAGAGTGGGGAAGTTCCAGTGTTTAAAAGTCCTTGTCTTATATCAATAACACTTCAGTCCATTCTGAACTTCGCTTTTGCTTTGTCAATGAGGCTCTGGTACCATGACCATAGGTAAATGTCCCCTCCAACCCCTTGGCTTCTGTTTGTAACATTTGTCCTCCTGCTATTAGAGACAGAACTTGCTTTAATAGGAAGAAAATGGTAGGACACGAATTTGTCATCACACTGAGGGTGCATATCTTGTGCTCATGTGTGCAGAAGTATGTGCTTTGTTTGCTTCTGATATTTTTGAGGGTGAGCCTGTAATCAAAAGTCAGACATTAAAGTGTGAAGAAGCCAGGCACAGTGGCTCACGCCTATAATCCCAGAACTTTGGGAGGACGAGGTGGGTAGATCACGAGGTCAAGAGATCGAGACCTCCTGGTCAACATGGTGAAACCCCATCTCTACTAAAAATACAAAAATTAGCTGGGCATGGTGGTGTGCGCCTGTAATCCCAGCTACTCATGAGGCTGAGGCAGGAGAATTGCTTGAACCCAGGAGGCGGAGGTTGCAATGAGCTGAGATCGCGCCATTACACTCCAGCCTGGGTAACAAAAGCGAAACTCCATCTCAAAAAAGAAAAAAAAAATGTGTGAAGCGAGTTGCTTATGATTTTGAGATGTCTTCATGTCAGCTTGCCTTTCTCAAGGTACTAAAAGAAGGTTTCTTTACTTCCTAAAAGGCTTCCGGTTGGGCATGAAAGTGTGAACTAACTCAAAAGGGAACTGTTTGTCTTCAAAAGGCCTCATTGCCAGTGGAAAGAGGAGAAACAAGAAAAATGACCCTGCAGAAAGCAAGTGCTCTGATGATTCATGCATTCCTTGCAGTGTTTTAAAGAAAATAATAACTAAAAACTAAACACTGCTTGAGGCTGGGAATTTCTCTAGGGAAAGGATAAAGAGTTATTTTCCTCTAAAAACACACCTAATATTAGCACAGCACGGGGAAAGTAATTTTCAAAAGTATTATTTTGTTTGCCCATTTTCATCCTCAGGCTGAATTCAACCTCAGTTTTCATGTTTGATTGAATCTGTCTTCGCTGACAGAAGTTTTCCGGGTGACCCAGAAAGTCCACAATATGAGATAATGTGATAGAGGATACAGTGAATCAATAATGTCTCTGCTGGAATTGCTTTCTGGAGACTTTGAGATGTCAGGGTTGAAATGTCGTACAGGAAGTCGCTGGGCTGGTAGATAACTGGAGATGTGACTCCATGAAGGCATTGCTTATCCCTGTTCCAAGCATATCTGGCTGCTTTTGAGAGGGAAATAGGGATGGATGAAAACGGGGAGATTTAGTCCCGAATTTGTACCCTGGTTCTGCCACTTGCCAGCTCTGCTGCTCTTGCTAGGGAGATCACATAACATACTAACTCCAGTAATAATCACTGAAGGTCATGAGTCCTCTAAAGTAAATAGCACTTGCCCCATTTTACAGAAGAGGATAGAGCATCAGAAAAGTTAGTTACTTTCCAAAAGTTCCCTGGGCACATTGATTACCTGAATGCAAACTCAGGCTTTGTGATGCCATGTCCTGCGAGGATTCCATCACATCGTCACTGGCGATAACTGGAAGCAGGAGAGACCCATTGCTAAGGAGTGATAGACACATCAAGAAGTGGGTGGAATTCCCAGTATGCTGCCCACAAGTAAAGATCACATGTATTCTGTTCAGTGGTTTGAATAACTAGAAAAGGCTGGGGGTGATAGTGCTTAGATGTTGGCAAGTAACAAGACTCTTTTGTCTTGTATTCTTGCTCAAATTCTGTGCTCTCATGAGCGGCTGAATCTCTTGTTTCTACCAAATGATTCAATTGACGTCAACAAGTATATTTGTTTGTAGCACAAATATACTTGTTTGTAGTTTCCTCTGCCTATGAAAACTTAGGGAAGTAACATCACTCAGATTCTTGGTAAAAAAGGGATAACAGAGCCATCTTCCATAAGATTATTGGAGAGATGACTGTGACAATGCATTTACAGTACTTCACACAGTGCCTGGGACAGAATAGCACCTGTTATCAGTCAGAACAGTTATTAGTGCAGTTTTGAACTAGCTGTGCTTGCAAGTACATCACTTGGTCTCAAACCTTCACAGCTAGCTGCCCATGTGTCTGCAGCAACACCCAGCTCCAATATGCACAATTTCTAAAGTGTCTGACATCAAGGTTTTGGATGTGAGGATTGCTCACTTCTGTCTCTCTTTCAGAATTGATCTCTGCTTTCTTTTCCCATGACCGCTGGTGTTTTTAAGATGAACTAATTAAAAAATGCAAAGCACTCTTGCCTCAAAGGTACCGTAAGTATAAAATAATAATGCCAGACTCATCTTGGCAACCTTACCATACCCTCTCTAGAGCCGAACATCTGCTTGTTCAGGTCCAACCCTCCATTGAGAGGCAATGCGAGTTAAGCCCCATGCCCATGTCTCCGGGCCTGTTGAATCTTAGAAGAGAAGCTCCTCCCTGTGATTCCCAGGGAAGACAGTGGTGAATTAATTCTAATGAACATGGAACAGTCAGCCCCTGCTTGTCCCTGAGATGTGGCCCAGGGGGATAATCTCCCATCTCCTAGTTAATCACTTTCATCCTCAGGCTGTATTAAGCCTCAATTTTCATTTTTTTGATTGAATCTGTCTTTGCTGACAGAAGTTTTTCTGGGCAACCCAGAAAGTCCTCAGTATGAAAGAATATTATGGAGAATTCAGTGAATCCATAACGTCTTTGCTGCACTTTCTGGAGACTTTGAGATATCAGGGTTGAAATGTCACACGAAGTCACTTGGCAGGGAGATAACTGAAGAAATGGAACAGAAATGGCTTATCTCTGTTTCAACCATATCCGGCTCCTTTTGAGAGGTAAATAAGACTGGAGGAAGAGGAGGAGAGTTAGCCCTGAATTTGTACCCTGGCTCTGCCAATTACCAGCTGGGCTGCTCTTGCTAGGGGGATCATGTTAACATATTAATACCAATAATAATCACTGAAGGTTTTGAGTGTTTTATATTCTCACTACCCAAAATGTGGCCCTTAGGCCAGCAGCATTAGCATTTCCTGGATGCTTGCAAGAAATGTAGACTCTCAGGCCAAACCCCAAATTACCTAGACATTCTGATTGAATGAACAAGAATATTCATCTAATCAAATTCTCTGAGTCATTTGTATGCTCTGGACAGTTTGAGAAGCACTTGCAATTATTTCATTTCTCCCTCATGATGATACTAAAGATACTCATTTTGTAAAGTCTGTCTTCTGGTATTACTAACCACTACCCTGCTTTACATGGAAGGAAACTGAGGCTCAGAGAGGTCAAATGGTTTTCTCAATATCATACTACCAGAGAGAGGGTTTGAAGCTAGGTGCCTGCCAAAGCAGATGCTCTTAACCCTATGCAGTTGGGAGACTTAAATAAGATTCTAAGTATCCATCACTCAGCAGAGTACCAGGCCCACCATAGATAGATGATACATGATGGTGACCTTCTCTGTTTCATTCTCTTTCTCTGTTCTGGTTATTTTCAGATTTCCAGATGCTCCCTTGTCATGGCATTTATGTCGGTCCACCCTAGATAGGCTGGGTCCTGCCTAAATTCCTGGTCCCCCCTTGGCTAGGGCAGCGGTTCTTGATTGTGGCTTGGAGGGAGTGCTATCTGTTTTCCCGTGGCATCCTAGAGTGTCTGCTGGAGTGTGTTTCTGGCCCCTCTTCTCCTTCGTCCCCACTGCAAAGGACTTGATGATGTTTGCTCCTGACCATGAAGCTGGGATGGCAGGAAATCCCCTGATAGGCTGGCTGGCATCTTGTTTTCTGCCTCTAGACAGGTATCATTGGTTTCCCTAGGGCAGACATGGGATGAGTTCAGGATTTTCACCTGTTATTCCTTTTGGTCCTGGGAGTTGCATAAATGAACTAGTCTTTGGTGGGGGTGGGGCTGGCTTGTGGTTTTACAGTTTACTTTTCTTGGAAAAATAAGGGGTTCTCATTTATACATACATCATTTCTATAAAGGATGAGCACATTTATAGTTAATCAGTTTCTATGGATTTAATTTCTCAGTAATAAGGATGTTAAATCATACAGGACAGGAGAATGGTAGAAGGATTGAAAGAGAGAAACATGAAATCTGAATTCAATAAACAAGAGTATAATTGAGTTCCCTGATCCCATCATCTGTAGATCCAATTTTTCAACCAGGTGTAGCTCAGATCTTCTTAGATGTTTCTTAGCAGATCTAGAGCCTGTGACAGTCACACCACTAGTCAACCTTATCTCAGGCTTTCAACATGAGGATATGATGATGAAATGCTTTGGGACAAAATGGAAAACTCCTGGGGCAGCTGGGTGAAGACCATAGTGAAGCAGATCATTGAAGTACCTTCTCTCATTTGATTAATATCCTGGACAATGAGTTTAGGGAACTGATGACCAAGGGATTTGTGATTGTTTTGGGGAAAGAAGCCTGAAATCAGGAGAAAAAAGGAGAATGTGAATACACCTTGGAGAGCCTAGTGGCTGTAACAGAAAATATGTGAGTTACTTATTATTGCATAACAAATCTCAAAAACTAAGCGACTGAAGCAGCAAGAAATGCTTATTATGACACAGTTTCTGTGTGTCTGGAATCAGGAGTGATTTAGCTGGGCGGTTCTGGCTCAGGGTCTGCCATAGAGTTATAGTCAAGAGGTTGGCAAGGACTGCAATCTCTGAAGGTTTAAACAGGATTGTTAATGGGACCAGACGATCCATTGCTCATTCACATAGCTGGAAAGGTGGTACCGCCTCTTGGCAAGTTGTCCCATATCTCCGGACACTTAGGAGCCCTTTGAAGTGTCTTGAGTGTCCTCACAACCTTGTATCTGCCTTCCTGAAGAGCACATGTTTCAAGAGAGCAAGACAACAGCCACAATGTTTTTTATGACCTAGCCTCTGAAGTCACACATTGCCATTGCCGCTATATCCTGTTGGTTGTACAAGTCAGCCCTCTTCAGTGTGAGAGAAAATTATACAAGAGTGTGAATACTGGTAGGTGGAGAATCACTGGGGGCTGTTTTTGAGGCTGGATATTACAAAAGATAATATACAATCATCTAGAGGCAAGGGGGGCATCCTGGGTTTCTAAAACTCTCCTTAATTGTGTGATCTTAGATCATTTGGAATCTCTTGGTCTCAGCTTCTTAACCTCAAAAGACATTAGAATGATTTCAACGACTCTAATGCTATGGGCTTTTGGTGTGATGGAAAGGTAGAAAACTTGTCACCTGAGGACCTCAGTTTGAAGTCCAACTCTCTCTCACTTGCTAGAAGGTCTAAGGCAAGTCACTCCCAGTTCTGAAGAATAGATTTCCAATGTGCAAAGTGGGATGGTCCTGAGGATTGAAAGAGATAATGGATGCGGAAGTCTTTTAAAAATCTAAGTGTCCATGTGCTTGTAAGATGTTTTATTTTTTCATAAAAAAACTGAAGTAGAGGGAGCGGGAAGGCGGTATCATTATCGTGAAAATAAAATTACCTTTTACTCTCCAATGCATCAGCCCTGAAAACAGCCTCTTCTATCTGCCAGGCTAGGCTGTGATCTTTTCAGCTATGACAGGTGGTTATTATAATAGAAACTAAAAGCCACATTATTTCACATGTAGGCTTTACAACTTATAAAGAGCTTTTACTGACATTGTGGAATTTAGACCTTATTTTTTTTTGCCAGTGTAAAATACCTTGTTTATGGAAGTACTTTTTATACTAGTATTCTTTAGAAATGCGAATGTACAATCTTAGAAAATTCATGCTGATTGTCATATTTAGGATTACTTACCACGCTCACCCATGAAGTGGTTAAAGTCAGTCAAGTAGGACTCCTCCTTATCTTTTAACAAATGAGAAATTTGCATCTTAGAGAAGTTAAGTGGCTTATCAAAGACTCAGAACCACTCAGGATGAATCTGTAAAGGCACATATTATGTCTATGGCTATTTTTATTTTGAAAACTGTGCTTTAAACCAGTGAGATGAAAATGACAATCAAACTAATCAAATCTATTATTATTATTAAACTCTATGAACCCATCTTATGTTTTTCCTGATGCCAAGTACTGGAGTCACGAAGATGAAGAAAATGTGGTTTCTAACATTGTGTAACTCATTTGTGGGTGGAGACGGTGGGTCAGGCTAGACATGCAGGTGAATAGTTTCAAGGTAGCATCATATCTCACTGTAGAAGTTTATTAAAAAGTATGTGCTCTGGGGGAAAAACTGGGGAACAAAACATGATCTTCTGATTGAGGTCGTAGGAAAGCAGAGGGGCTCTTCAGCTGTAGGTGAAGATGAAGGGCATGGCACAGTATGGGGAGCTGAGCTTCAGGAGGCTTGCTCCACAAGTGACAGGCAGGCAGGGTCCAGGTGTGAATGCCCTGGGATACTTATCACAACAACTGTGGCTTTGTTCTGTGAATGACAGAGAAACATTGGTATATTAAAAATACATTTTTCCCCTGATTATAAAAGTACAGTTATCCCTCAGTACCTGTGGGGGATTGATTCCAAGGCTCCCCTGAACGCCAAAATTCATGGATGCTCAAGTCCCTGATATCAACGGCACAGTATCTGCATGTAACCTACATATATCCCCCATGTACTTTAAATCATCTCTATATTGCTTATCATACTTAATACAGTGTAAATGCTAGGCAAATTGTTGTCCTACTGTATTGTTTAGGAAATAATGACAAGAAAACTATACATGTTGTGTATACAAGCGATATTTTTTAATATTTTCTATTCACAGTTGGTTAAATCCACAGTGCAGAACACATAGATATGGAGGGCCAACTGTATTTAGGAGGCTTTTGAACAGGGAGATGGCGTGGAGACAGTTACTAATACATTTAGAAAACAGGCAGGAATGAGGCATTAAGTTTGTAAGAGGCTAAGAAGGAGGGTCAGGCTGGAATGAAAGGGAGTTTTGTGTTGTCTCACACTGGGGGGTAAGTGTACTTGTAGCCTCTGCCCAGTAATGTGCTGTAGCTCAGGGGCCAGAAAATGTTTTCTGTAAAAGAATAGATGGTAAAAATTCTAGACTTTGTGGCTCACATGGTCTCTGTAGCAACTACCTAACTCTGCTGTTGTAGCAACGTATTAACCAATGAGTGGGGCTGTGTGCCACTAAATCTTTATTTATATATACTACATTTTGATTTCATATAATTTTCACATATCAAGAAATGTTATTTTTTTTGTTTAATTTTTCAATCATTTAATAATGGTCAAATCACTTTTAGTTCACGAGCCTTCCCAAAACAGGCGTGAAACATATTTTACCCACAGACATAATTTTGCAGCCCCTCTGGTAGCTTCTGGAAATCCAATCGCCATGTCTTCCTGATGAACTTGGCAAATTAACTCACACCAGTTGTAGTAAAATGGAAACGTTACAGAGCAGTCTCCTGCTACACAGCATTCTTTTCCAGGTCACATGTGGAGTTGAAACATACTCCTAAATTACAAAAGTTAAGTGTGAACAAGGGGAGACAGATGTGCCTGCTCAGGTTATTTTCCATAGCTGGCTGCTGAGATTCTGTGGGCAGGTTGGGACCTTGCTGAATTCCTGAACAAGACTGTTACCCTGTGTCTCCGTGCTGGTGGTTCAAGGCTGGCTGTGCTGTGACTGCTGTCAGGCCAATAGTTGAAACAACTGGTCTCCAAAGGAAGACAAACACGTGTGCTTCTTGGATGAATCTGGCACCATACTTAGCTGAGCTGTTTAAAGTCTAATCTTTTAAAAGACACATCTGGGAACTCTTTTCTGTGCATGTTAATGGATATTCACCGGAACATACAGAGTAATTGCATAATGTATTGACAAAACTCATTGAAAATACTTGTACCCTTGGTTGGCCACAGTGACTCACCCTTGTAATCCCAGCACTTTGGGAGGCCAAGGAGGGTGGGTCACCTGAGATCCAGAGTTCAAGACCAGTCTGGCCAACATGATGAAACCCCATATCTACTAAAAATACAAAAATATTAGCCGGGTCCGGTTGTGTGCGCCTGTAATGACAGTTACCAAGGAGGCTCAAGCAGGGGAATCGCTTGAATCCAGGAGGCGGAGGTTGCAGTGAGCCAAGGTCGTGCCACTGCACTCCAGCCTGGGTGACGAAGCGAGACTCCATCTCAAACAACAACAACAACAACAACAACAACTCAGCCTTATTTCATAGGTAGGAGGAAGGGTTCCATTTACAATCCCACAATTAATGGATGGAAAAAGTTGGGGCTCACATCCAGATTGTTTGACTTCATTTATCTTTTTCCCACTGCGCCTAGCTCCGTATATGGTACATTTTGAATGGGTTGGGTAGGCCTAGGTAGAGAAGGAAATTAATGGAGCATCCGGGAGACTGCCTCTTCCAGAGGAGCATGGCACAGATGTATTTATTCAGTCTCCTAAGAAGCGAAACCAGCTTTCTTAATATAGTTTTATTTGACCACCTGCTGCCCTTGCCTCTTCTCTCCATCTCTCTTGCTACCTCCTGCCAGCAGGTGGAAGAAATTATTGCTATGCCCAGGCCAAAATATATGAAGGCAAACAATATCTCAGCAAATGGGATTTTTGAACACAATAATCCAAGTGTTTGAATCTCAGCAAACATGCAGCTGATACAGATTCTGTTTTGTATCAGTTCTATTTTTGGCAAAAAGCAAAGGACAGAACTAAGGGGATTACATGATTCTCCAGTGTGCCATAAAGAAATCCCTGGTTCGCTGCTTATTAGGATGGTGAAATCCAACTAAGAATAGTCATAAAAATTCACCAGTTCTAACTCTGTCATCTCCTTTCTCAATCATCCATGTTCCTCCAATGGTTGTCGGGGAGTGTTTACCTGTGTCATTCTCTTCTAGGCATTGGGGCAGGTTGGCTGGCCAGATTTATGAATGAATAATATATGTCTACTTTATAAGCTGGTTATACTAAGAATGGTATCCTGTAAACCAAAACTGTTTCTCGGATTTTCTCAGATCGTGCAGAATTGGGTGATTTTCTCCCCTACTCCCTCTATTTGCCTTTAGCCACACCTAATAAATACAATCTAATTCCATAAATACAACCTAATTTCATAAATGCAGCCTAATTCCATAAAACCTCTCCTCTTTCTCACCCAACATACAGCATGGGGCCCATTGCTTTCCCCTGAGATGCCTAGATGGAGTCTGCCCTTGCATGCACTGTTTTCCCCCTTATCATGTTTATACAGGGGTTAGCTCTTTTTGGTAGTTTGTAGACACATAGGCATTTGTATGAAGTCTAGATTTTCATAATGATTCCGAAGGTTGAAGGGAGAGAGAGTTTACATTGTGTGTGGGAAGCAAATATCTCAAATCCCTTTGAACATATTTTCCCTCTCCCCTGCCCTTCTTTCTTCTCACTTCTGAATCATCCTCAGGTCTCTTGAAGTCTCATCCCTTTCTGATGAGCAGTTTAGCTTCTCCCCACTTCTACTTTCAGAATTCTCCAGCTACCAAGACCCACCTCCTCAGAGAGTTGCTGGAGATTTTAGTAACAAAAATTTTCCCTGTCACATTTAGGAGACGTGCTTCCTTATCTTTATTCTATCAAGCTGGGTGAATTTACACAAAACACTTTATATCTTAGAACCAGTTTCCTCTCTGTAGAATGTAGCTAACCTCTATTCTGTGGTCACAAGGATCGTCAAAATAAAAAATAATCATAGTTAATATGTGTGGTTCACTAACCATGTTCTAGAAACCATGTCAAGTGCTTTCTGCAGATGGTTCCACTTTTATTATACTATTGGAACTATCGTCAACCCCACTTCACAGACTACTAAATTGAGTGTCTGAGCTGCTAAGCCACTTGTCCAACGATATACAGCCAGTAAGTAACAGAATGAGGATCAGCATTTGAGATAGAAATATTCTACACAAAATGTACAGTTACAGTGAAACATTGTATATTTTTTCTTATAGAGTATCTTCAGAGCAATTTTGTTTTTAACATTGAGTTACGAAGTGAATATTTATATTTTTTTCTAACCGCGTAAAGTTAGAATTTCGGTATTTTACACGAGAGAGCATATTGAGTTGGTGTATATACTACAGAAAAGAGTAGAATAGGGGATTGTATATTTTTTCTAACAAATTGTCTAGAGAGTAATTTTTTTTCTATTATTGGAGACAAAGAGAATATTTATATTTTTTTCTAAACGGGTAAATTTAGATTTTCAGTATTTTACATGAGAGAGAATATTGAGATGCTGTATATACTCCAAAAAAGAGTAGAAAAGTGCATTGTATATTTTTTCTTACAGAGTATCTTCAGAGAAATTTTGTTTTTAACATTTGTGTAAAAAGGTAATACTTACATTTTCTCTAACCTCGTAATAATAGAATTTCTGTATTTCACAAGAGAAAGAATATTGAGACGGTGTATTTACTTTAAAAGACAGTAGAAAAGGGCATTGTGTATTTTATCTAAAAGAGTGTTTTCAGAGCAATTTTGTTTTAAACATTGGTTTACATAAGAATATATTTTTTTCTAACTACGTAAAGTTAGAATTTTGGTATTTTACATGATAGAGAATATTGAGACGGTGTATATACTTCAAAAGAGTGTAGAAAAGGGCATTGTATATTTTTTCTTACAAAGTATCTTTAGAGCAATTTTGTTTTTAACATTGGGGTGCAAAGAGCGTATTTATATATTTTTTAACCTCGTAAAAATAGAATTTTGGTATTTTACTAGAGAGAGAATATTGAGACTGTGTATATACTTTAAAACAGAGTAGAAAAAGGCATTTTAAATTTTTTCTAACAGAGTGTCTTAAGAGTAATTTTTTTTCTATCATTGGGTAACAAAGAGAATATTTGTATTTTTTTCTAACCGCGTAAAGTTAGAATTTCGGTATTTTACATGAAAGAGAATATTGAGATGGTTTATATACTTCAAAAAAGAGTAGAAAAAGGCATGAGATAAATCAAGACTCCAAGTTGGTGAAGATACAGTTAAAGTGTTCGCTGTAAAGTTTTTTTAACTTTGCTGTACGTTCATAAATGTTCATAATAAAAATCAACGAAAACAATTTTCATCCCTCCTCCTCTGTGACAGCCTCAGCCTGAGAAACCCACAGTGGGAAGGGAAAAAAGGGCAGTGTGTTTGGTTATGACCATCCACCCTCACTCCTTAGCAGTGGTTTCTGGCTCTTCTAGGGTTGGCTAGGGGCATAGAGAAAGGAGAGACTGAGGAACAGATAGGGCCTTATTGAATAGTTCAGCTGTATTATGGTGTCACATTTTAGGAGCAGTCATGCAGTTTTGGGCCCTTTCTCATGGGTTCCTGAGAAATTCTCCTGGTAGGAATCTCTGACAGCAGTTCACTACCTCAGGTAATACAGTTTCTAGGAAGCCACTAAGAGCCCTCCTACCACCTGCCTCTGGTGGTCCTGGGCAGCCTCTTCCTTACCCCTGGCAGGAAGATTTTCAGGGCAGCGTCTTCCTTAAGATCAATGGTTTTCTCTATTATGGAATACCTATTTGGCCCATATAAAACATGCAAACACCTTTGTTTGGCTTAACTTGAAGTACGGGCCACTCCGAGCTCCAGTCTTTATCGTGTCTATCTGCCCCATTATTTCAAATTTGCCACAGCCTATTGCCTTTGAATTTTATTTAGATGGGATAGCAGTTCGCGAGTTCTCCAGCCTTCAGGGACGTGAGCTAATCAGTTTGAATGGTTAATTAGAAGTTCCTGTTCAGGGAGCTCATTAGCTTTAAAATGAAGCAGAAGCATTTTCCCCTCCATGAGAATTGGGTGAGGAGGGAGTTCATAGAGCACACAACCCTTTCAAAAGTCTTCAGTGTAATTAAAAAAAAAAAAATGCCCAGCGTGGTGGCTCACATCTGTAATCCCAGTACTTTGGGCAGCTCAGGTAGGCAGATCATAAGGTCAGGCTTTGGAGACTACCCTGGCAAACATGGGGAGACCCTGTCTCTACTAAAAACTCAAAAATTAGCTGAGTGTAGTGGTGGGCCCCTGTAATTCCAGCTACTCAGGAGGCTTAGGCAGGAAAATCACTTCAACCTGAGAGGCAGAAGTTGTAGTGAGCCGAGATCAGGCCACTGCACTCCAGCCTCGGGAACAGAGCAAGACTCTCTCTTAAAAAAGAGAATTTTTAGTCCTGTCCTATAAAGGTAAGAGGTAGATAATAACCTATTCTGGCAAAACTGGTTCTTGCCCACACCATTTGAAAAGTCTAGAACCTGATTGTTAATGAAAGGATTCTTGACAACTACTGTTTGGCGCTTGATCTTTGACTCCAATGCCAAACTTGGAGAAGACAGCATGTTTCCACTGTTCTGAAAACAGTAGCTAATCTGTGCTTCCCTTTGCTGTCTCGAGTATAGTAAAACATTTATGAGGTACAGAGGCTTGCAGAAAAGTATTTTAGAAGTGGAGTCAGAACTACACTGTGGAAAGGGGGCTGAGAGAATCATGAATCCGATTCCTTCTCTTGCCAGAGGAGACAGATTTGTGATGTGGTTTCTCTGGGTAAACATGAGTAAGTAACAGAAGAGATCAGTAAAACTCTGGTCCACTGCTTAGAAATTAGTGTTTTATGACCTCCCCTCTGCCAGGGAAATAAGCATGAAGACAGCGCTTTTCCTCCCACTATTTTTAAAACTCAGATGAGCAGGTGTTCTATTGCTCCACGTGGTGGGCTTTTGAATTGAGAGGGACTGAGCACGGAGAAGCCAGAGTAGCACTGCCCCCACCCCGGGCCACCTGAAACTCATCATGCTGCTTTCTTTGGAGCGGCTGCCCATTTAAAAGAAGACTAAGGGGTTTCATTTGGCTCTGTGATTCTGCTGGAAGGAGGCCTGAGTAAGGTTGAGCTGAGGTTGCAGAGGAAGGGGGCCGTTTGTCCTACAACCTGAACAAAACAGAACTATGATGAAGCAGCATTGTCCATCTGAGGTAATACCCAAGGTACATTGCCTCATGTCAAGAAAATCAAGGACGTGAATACACATGGAGTGAGGTTAAGAATGGAGGTTTTACAGGCAAAAGAAGAAAAGAGAACATCTCTCTCTTCTGCAGAGAGAGAGAGAGAGGGGCTTCTGAGTGTGTTTTCTGGTTTTCTGGTGAACTGCACAAGGTTTTATAGACTTGTTGAGAAGGTGGTGTTTGATTTACATAGGGTCCAAACAAGGGTTGGACCAGGTGAGAGCTTTACATAGCTCGTGAAGAAGCTGGCTATCCACCCGAATCTTCTTTATGCATATAGGTTTTTTACTTGGCCAGTGCATGTTGTCTGTCCCTTACTGCACTTGTGGTTGATAAAGAAAAAGGAAGATGGAGCCGTCAGGTTGAGCATGCCTGGCACCCAGGTAGCCTTCTATTGTTACAGCTGCTGGCATTCGCCTGTGCAAGCTTCCAGCTTGCTTGTCTATGTCTGCAGCTCGATTTTACAGGCCGCTCTTTGTTAGAAATGGTTTTGGGGCTGCTTTTTATTCAAAGGGAAACCTTACCAAAGACTTCCTCACCCTCAATCTCTGACTAAATAATTTCTTTAGAACTCCTGTATCAGTGGGACTTCTGGATTACAGTTGAAGTAGTTTTGGCTGATCATCAACTCTGCCTCCACTTAATAGTGAATGCTTTTATTTTCTATGTTTCAAGGAGGGTCTCTTTGCTTCTTGTCCTTCTTCAGAATAGCAGTGTGGAAATTGAATTTAGAACACCTGTTGGGCACAGTGGCTCACACCTGTAATCCTAGAAATTTAGGAGGCTAATATGGGAAAATTGCTTCAGGCCAGGAATTTGAGAGCAGTCTGGGCAACATAGCGGTACCCCATCTCTCAAAAAAAAAATTACTGGGTGTGGGGGTGCACACCTGCTGCCCTGTTGGCCCAGCTGCTGTCAGGAGGCCATGGCAGAAAGGTCACTTGAGCTCAGGAGTTTGGGGCTGCAGTGAGCTATGGTCATGCCACTGTACTCCAGCCTGGGTGACTCCATCTCTTAAAAAACACAACAAAAACCAACAAAAGCCCACTTCCTATCTGGAATGGGAACAGGTAGAGCCTTATGACAGTGAGTGACTCAGAGGCAGAGCAAACGTTTGGCCACAGTTTTAATGGTGCAGTTTGAACCTTGTGTTTGTCCTACTGACCAAGGCTGTGGCTGTCTTAGGGTCCTCCATATGGTCTGGCCTTGGAGGAGAAGAAACTGTTCTTGTTCAACACTTTCTGTTTGTGGAGCCCAAGATAAGAACTTTGTTTGTTTCACAGATGAGAGGGTGCTAAATAGCTTGCTTAGAATCACACAAGTCAGAGGTAGGAGGGCCACATTCTGTAACCAGTTTGTGAGTAGATGTCTTCCCAAGAACGTACAGCTGATGGCATAATGCTGACCTTAAGCCTAGGTTAATCAAATTGATGTTTAATGAAAAGCAATAGATTTTCTCCTGTAGCCCAAGAAAGAGCCACTTGACTACAGCTAATCAGTGAGAGAAATACCTCTATCAAAGGAATAGGTGATCAGAATTCATGGGCAGCAATGGGACATAGGAATGTGGAAATAAGAGGTGTGGGCTCCAGGGATGCTGGAGAAAACTCCTCCTCCAGTATTCCCTAACTCTCGAATGCTGCTGTCTTTTCAATACAAATACAAACCCACTCTGTTGTTTTGCACTGCCCCGTGCCCTGAATCTCTTGTTTGTGGACTGTATCCTCCAGTAACTTATTCAAGCAAGGATACACTGAAGCAAATTGTTCTGAAATATGACTTTATTTCTTCTTACACTTACGTGACTGGTGGGGCATAGAATTTTTGATTGAAAATAATTTCCCATTCAAGTTTTAAAGATACTACTCCATTATTTCCCAGCTTCTGGTAGTGCTGTTGAGAAGCCTGAAATCATTCTGATTTTTGATTCTTTGTAAATACTGTTTTTAAAAACTTTTCTGAAAACTTAGGGGAGCTGTTTTTCTTTGTCATATATTGCAGATTTTCAAGACAATGTTCCTTGGTGTGAGTTTGTGTTCATGTGTTTAAACCTAGGAGGTTATGTTATTCAGCTTGAGAAGTTGCCTTTTTTTTTTTTTTTTTTTTTACTTCTATTTAAGTTCAAAGGTTCAAGCACAGGTTTGTTATTTAGGTAAAGTCTGTCATGAGGTTTGTTGTACAGGTCATTTCATTATTCCGGTATTAAGCCTAGTCCCATTTAGTTGTTTTTCCTGATCTTCTTCCTTCTCTCATTCTCCACTCTCTGAAAGGCTCTAGTGTGTGTTGTTCTTCCCGCCTGTCGTATGTCCCTGTGTTCTCATCATTTAGCTCCCACTTGCAAGTGAAAATATCTGGTATTTGGATTTTGTGTTCCTGCATTAATTTGCTAAGAATAATAGTCTCCAGCTCCATCTATGTCCCTGAAAAGAACATGATCGCATTCTTTTGTGGCTGCCCAGTGTTTTTTGGTGTATATGTACCACATTTTCTTTATCCAGTCTACCATTGATGGGCATTTAGCTTGATTCCATATTTTTGCTATTGTGAACAGTGCTGCCATGGACATATGCGTGCACATGTCTCTATAACAGAAGGATTTATATTCCTTTGGGTACATACCTAGTAACCCATTACTAGGTTTGCTGACTCAAATGGTATTTCACTCTTTAGGTCTCTGAGGAATCATGACACTTTTTCACAATGGCAGAACTAATTTGCATTCCCGAATACAGTGTGTAAGTGTTGTTTTTCTCTCTAAACTTGCCAGTATGTGTTTTTTTTACTTTAATAATTGCCATTATGACTGGTGTGAGATGGTATCTGATTATAATTTTCATTTGCATTTCTCTAATAATCAGTGACGTTGAGCTTTTTTAATATGATTGCTTGTTGCATATATGTCTTGTTTTGAAAAGTGTCTGTTTATGTTCTTTGCCCTCCTTTTTATGGGTTGTTTTCCTCTTGTAAATTTAATTTCCCTACCGATGTTTGATATTAAATTTTTGTGGAATGCATAGTTTACAAACATTTTCTCACATTCTGTAGGTTGTCAGTTTTCTCTGTTGATAGTTTATTTTGCTGTGTGAAAGTTTCTCATTTTAATTTGACCCCAGTTTTCAATTTTGCTTTTGTTACCTTTCCTTTTGGCATGTTCATGATGAAATCTTTGCCTGTGCTTATGTCCTGAATGGCATTGTCTCGTGTCTTGCAGAGCTTTTATAGTTTTTGGTTTTACATATCAGTGTTCAATCTATCTTGAGCAAATTTTTGTATGTAATGTAAAGAAGGGGTCTAGTTTCAGTCTTTTGCATATGGCTATCCAGTTATCCTGGCATCGTTTATTGAATAGGGAGAATCTTTTCCCCCTTGCTTGTTTTTGTTAAGTTTGCCAAAGGTCAGATAGTTGTAGAAGCTTGGTTTTGTTTCTGGATTCTCTATTCTTTTCCATTAGTCTATGTGTTTGTTTTTGTACCAGTACTATGCCGTTGTTTCCTGTAGCCCTGTAATGCAGTTTGAAGTCTGGTAGCGTGTCGCTTCCAGCTTTGCTCTCCTTGCTTAGGATTGCCTTGGCTGTTTTTGGTTCCACATAAATTTTTCAAAAGCTGGTTTTCTGAAAAAAATAATAAAACTCAACCTACTTCTTAACATATTTCAAGAACCCAAATGAAATCATGACTGCTCTTGGAGATGGCACTCTGTATGTTTCAATTTACTACCCAGTTACTGGTCTATTAAAATCATACTGGTTAAAAAATAATAAACTAGAAGCTAGACCAATGAAGGAGAAAAGGAGGAGATTCAAATAACCACCATCAAAAACAATAAGGGCAATATTACCACTGACCCCCCAGAAATACAAACCACCCTCAGAGAATATTAGGTACAACTGTAGGCACTTCCTTTTCTTTAATTTTGAGATGAAGTTTTGTGCTTGTTGCTCAGGCTGGAGGACAATGGTGAGATCTCGGCTTAGTGCAACCTCTGCCTCCTGAGTTCAAGCTATTCTCCTGCCTCAGCTTCCTGAGTAGCTGGGATGACATGCATGTGCCACCATGTCTGGTTAATTGTGTATTTTTAGTAGACATGGTGTTTCTCCATGTTGATCCAGCTGGTCTTGAACTCCCAATCTCAGGTGATCAACCCACCTTGACCTCCCAAAGTTCTGGGATTGCAGATGTGAGCCACTGAACATGAAAAAATTGAGAAATCTAGAAGAAACTGATCAATTCCTGGTCACAACCACCCTCCCTGAGATGCAAGTTTGGTTTAACATATGCAAATTGATCAATGTCATCATCACATAAACAGAACTAAAGAAAAAAATTACCCACATGATTATCTCAATGGATGCAAAAACAGCTTTTGATAAAATTCAACTTTCATGTGTGTTGAAAACTCAATAAACCAGGTATTGAAGGAACATACCTCAAAATAATAAGAGCCACATGTGACAAACCCACATCCAGCATTATACTGAATGGACAAAAGCTGAAAATCATTCCCCTTAAAAATTGGCACAAGATAAAGATGCCCTCTCTCCCCACTCCCATTCAGCATAGCTTTGAGGGTGTTCTTTGCTCTTGGATTTCTAATTCTTTTAATTGTGATGTTGGATAGTTAACTTGAGATCTCAATTTTGTTTTTGAGATGGAGTGTTGTTCTCTCAACCAGGCTGGAGTGCAGTGGTGTGATATGGGCTCACTGCAACATTTATCTCCTGGGTTCAAGCAGTTCTCCTGCCTCAGCCTCCTGAGTACCTGGGATTACAGGTATGTGCCACAACACCAGCTAATTTTTGTATTTTTAGTAGAATGGGGTTTCACCATGTTGGTCAGGCTGGTCTCAAACTCCTGACCTTGTAATCTGCCCGCCTTGGCCTCCAAAAGTGCTGGGATTACAAGAGTGAGTCACCGCAGCTTTCCCGAGTTCTCACTTCTCGATGTGAGCATTTAGTACTATAAATTTCTCTCAACACTACTTGACTAGCTGCATCCCAGAAACTCTGGTAAGTTGTACCTTTGTTCTCATTACTTTCAAAGAACTTCTTAAACTTCTTGATTTCTGCCTTAATGTCATGATTTACCCAGGAGTCATTCAGGAGCAAGTTACTCAGTTTCCATGTAAGTGTATGGTTTTGAATGAATTTCGTAGTCCTGATTTCAAATGTGATTGCATTTGCTTTGTGACCTAAGGTATCTTCTATACTTATGAATGATCTATGTGTTGAGTTGAAAAATGTGTATTCTGCAGTCATTGGATGAAATGTTTCTTGAATATCAGTTCCATTTGGTCTGTAGTAAAGATTAAATTTCATGTTGATTGGTTGGTTTTCTGTCTGGAAGATCTGTCCAGTGCTGAAAGTTGGGTGTTGTAGTCTCCAGCAATTACTGTGTTAGGGTTTATCTCTCTCTTTCTTATTTGCTGCGTGTGTCTGTTCTTTTTTCTCTCTCTCTGTCTGTCTGTCTCTATTTCTATCTTTGGAATTCTGATCATTTTAGTGTTGAACCTGTTCAAATTTTCTTCCGGATTTCAACTTTTTTCTTATCGCTATTTCTGGAAGACATAAGGTTCATCTACTCAACTTTGTTGTCTTACTATTCTAACAAGAATTTTTCACAAGTTCTGCTGTCATATTTTTAATTTCTAAGCGTTTACTTTTTCTTTAAATTTGGTTCTTGTTTCATGAAAATGGTAACACTTTTATCTCTTCGAGAACATTCATATGGGTTTCAGAAGGTCTTATCTCCTAGCACAGTCCTCATTCAGGCTGCATTTATGTGTCTTCTTGCTCTGGTCTCGGCCATTCATGTTAGAAGCTTTGCTCAGATGCCTGGTGACCCTTAGCTGTCTGTGTCTGTTAGAAAAAAATGGAGCACTGAAAAGCTAAAAGCTGATGGAAGTTCTGTGATTGTAACATTTTGTGGGCGGTGGTCTTGCTGGGTCAGACCTTTTCTTCTTGAGCAAGAGAGATTCTCTGTAGAGAAAAATCATCTTAACTTCTGACCAAGTATCTGCCACCCTTATTGGAACTAAGTGGTAGGAAAACCTGGAGGACCTCAGTGTTCAGTGTGTACATTTAAGCACTTGTGTCTAGAGAGCTCCTGCCTAGAGACACCAAATTTTACCCTATAGAGAGGAAACCTCCACCCTGCCACCACCGTGGGATGCAGTCACCGATTCTAGGGAGAGGATCTGGGATGTAGCTACTACTGAAACATAAATTCCCTAGGTAAATTTAGCTGCCAACTCTTGAACCCTTGGGGATCCTGGTTGCCTTCCTGCCACTGGCTTGGGATTTAGCATCCCTGGGTCTACTGTCAGGTGTCACTGACAGCTTCTGCTTGCCAGTTTTCTATATGCTGAAGGGATTGTCTTTATTTTCTTTTTATCTTTGTTGGTTTATTTATTTTTAATCATCCCGTATTAATGTGGTTTAATGATGGAGTGAAGGCATATGCAGGTATTCAACCAAACATCTTAGCTGAAGTCAGTGTATTTCTCTTGTAGTAAAATCTTGATCATTCTATGTTTCAGTTAATCAAATTTTTATATATGCATTCTGATTTGGGGATGATGTGAGGGAAGAGAGAGAGAAAGAAAGAGAGACTCAGACGGACAGAGACAGGGTGAGAGAGAGAGGCTACTGTGACAAATCTGTGGGTCTGTGTATTTGGAAGTCAATAGGAATTTAGCCCTGTTTTCTGTCTAAAAAGCAGGAGTGTCCAGACAATGGATCTTGAACTAGGCTAAGAATCTTTGAGGCAATGGCGCAGATCCAGTTGTGTTCAATTTTTAGTCCTTAGGCTGAAAGGGAAAATAACGTAAAACACATTTAAAAAAATTTCTGGCTGGGCGCAGTGGCTCAAGCCTGTAATCCCAGCACTTTGGGAGGCCGAGGTGGGTGGATCACAAGATCAAGAGATCGAGACCATCCTGGTCAACATTGTGAAACCCTGTCTCTGCTAAAAATACAAAAAATCAGCTGGGCATGGTGGTGCGTGCCTGTAATCCCAGCTACTCGGGAGGCTGAGGAAGGAGAATTGCCTGAACCCAAAAGGCGGAGGCTGCGGTGAGCCAAGATTGTGCCATTGCACTCCAGCTTGGGCAACAAGAGCGAAACTTCATTTCTAAAAAAAAAAAAAAGTTTTCTGAAAGTGGTGTTTTCTGATTTGCCCTCAGATAATTAGATATAGAAGGTAGCCATACATTTTTGGCTAACTCAGCATTCGTTGCTCCATTCAGCGAATTCATCTTTATATTCATGTTCTTTCTCTCCAGCTTAATATCCAAAATTTAAAAGTGAGGAATGCAGAATAGTTGAACTAAAAGAAACAGATCAACCACAACCTGCCTCTTCTTCCTCTCACCCAAAGAAAACCATTGTTAACATTTTGCTATATTCTCTTTATGTACTTTTCTCAGGCACTTTTATTCGAATATACTTTTGATCACAAAATTGTCTTAGACAATAAGTTTTCAGAGAAGAACACCCACTCTTTTTACACTCCAGGCTTCCAGCTTGAAGGGGACTGACTTGGGAATCCTGTATTTTAACAAGATATGATGTTGATATGGAATCTTTTATTTGACTGTTCTGAGGTGTTCTCTTTTTAGCATACTCTCCTTCATCCCCTTCTTCCCTGTTATACACACACATACACATTCACACATACACGCATTTTCTTTCTCTCTCACATGCACATTCTCATACGCAAATACAAGCATGCTCATACACATGTGCACACACACAGGCACGTGCATGCACACACTCACACTCATATGAACCAACATGCACATACACACTCTCCTTCATCTCTTTCCTCCCTGCTACACACACATACTCTAACACTCATATGCACATGTGCACACACACATATGTACAACATGCAATGTGTCAGAAGGCCATGTAGAAAATGATTGTTACTCTCCAAAAGGAAGGACACCCACACTTTTGCAATGGAAAAAAACAGCTCTGTTTTTGTAAAAAAAAAAAAAGAATTTTCTATTAGGCCTAGAAAGAAACTTAAAAAGTGTTTCTTCTTTTATCTAATCAGAACTTGTGTATGTGCACACACCTGTGTGACAGAAAGAGCCAGGGAGAGAGGGAGGGAGAGGAGGTGAAGGCAAGAAGAGAGAGAGCGATTAAAAAGCAAGTGCACTGTGGCAAGCTCGTCTGGACTAAGTGAGAAGCAGGCGGTTGTGGTGATGAGAGAGGAGCTCGGAATGCTTCCTGGTACCAAGACTGTCATAAGTGGCTTTTGGGGTCTGAAAAAGTGACAGCAAAATTCAGCGTTCCTTTGACAACCACTCAGAAAATAGAATGTGAGGAAGCAGGAGGAAGGGAAGGTGTGGGGTTAGCCATGAGAATGCACCCGACTGCTCCACGGATGCCTAGAAATGCTGGTCACTTATAAGGCACAGGTGAGGGGAAGTCTGGACTGGTGGCAGTAGTGCTGCCAAGCCATGTAGCCTGCTCTTTCAAGGGTGAATGTTCTTGCATAAGCGGGGAAGATTATTCCTTAGTTTATATAGGCCCCATTTGTCCTAGACACAGATTTTAATTTTCTCAGGTGATCGCTTGCTTGATTGTCTGTGTAAAAGATCAGCAATCCTTTTTTTTTTTTTTTCTGGAAAGGTCTAGGCAGTAAATATTTTAGGCTTGGAAGCCCATATGGTCTCTGTCACAGCTACTTATCTCTGTGGTTGTGGTGTGAAAGCAGCCATAGAAATGGGTAATAAAGGAGTGGGGCTGAGTTCCAAAGTACTTTTATGAGAACTGAAAATTGCATTTTATATAATTGTTGACATGTCCCAAAATATTGTTACTTTTTTGAATTCTTTCACATTCGTGGCTCATGAGCTGTCTGACAAGAGACGACAGGCAGGAATTGGTGGATGGGCCATGGTTGCCCAAACCCTGTGTCCAAATCATGGCATTGTACAAGCAGGAGGGATCTCTGACCCTCTCTTTTTTCCCCTTTCCTTCTTTTCAGTTTCTCATTGTGCTGATTTGGAAACCAGAAATCGAAAGCTCTGGGAAGTGAACTCTTTCTGACTTAACCTGTTAGTGGCAGTGTTAGGATAAAATTTCAGGTCTCAAGGAGTACTTCTTAGAACCCAGATCAGACTGAATGCTGCTTTTGTGATTGCAGACGGCATACCATCCTTTGGTACACTAGCTCCTTAGGGTCACCCTGAATCT
This sequence comes from Callithrix jacchus, assembly GCF_049354715.1. Classification (NCBI taxonomy): domain Eukaryota; kingdom Metazoa; phylum Chordata; class Mammalia; order Primates; family Cebidae; genus Callithrix; species Callithrix jacchus. The sequence goes on from NC_133518.1 coordinate 81,651,498, forward strand.
GAAACTTAGTTCTTCATAAAGTCTTTTGTTCTATGATTCCTCAGTGCATCATTTGCTAATTTGCTAATTTGCGCCAGTTATTCTGTTTAACACAACTGAGATATAGACATAAGCAAAGTTCCTACCCTTTAGGAACTCACTTCTTCAGGGCCTGGTTTTGATCATCCAGACAAAGCTACTTAAATGTAGTTTTATCCTTAAAAGCAAAATCGGCTGCACTTATGTAAGTTACAATAATAATTAGAATTTAGGAAAAATCCATTCTTAAAACAAGAAGGCAAAGAGAATAAAAAATAAACATCCAAGTCACCCTCTGACTGTGTGTTGGTTTTAAAACAACAAGACTATTATTTTAAGTGAACACAAGGAAAATTTTGCTACCAAGCGAGTACAATTTCTAACAGGTGATACATCGACTCCTCTGATTCCAGACATTTCCGAAAGTGCCCTTACTACCTACATTACTTCCTTCTGTAAAGCTCTACTGATTAAGACTTTATCTTTTGTGGTTGGATTTTTGCTTTTGGAATTACAACCTGCTTTTCAAGTCACATTTTGTAAATTAGTTGAGGTATCTTGCTGAGTGATAAAGTCTGAGTCAAAAACTTCCTGAAAAGTGCCTTGTGAACCCGTGAGGCATCATGGCAAAGATCCCAATTGTTGGACTGAGGCAGAGAGGTAGAAAGAAGAACACAGACTTTAAGGTCTGACAGATGTAAGTATAGGTCCCACCTCCACCACGTATTAGATGTGTAATGTTAAATGAGCTACTATACCTCTTTGAGCCTCAGCTTTCCTCTCTGTAAAAAGAAGATGTTAAACCTTTCCTTGCACTATTGTTGTAGGGATTAGAGATGATGTCAATAAAAATGTTTCCAGCATGATCGGTATTCAACGTACCTTGGATAGACTTATTTGGCCAGTTCACTGCAAAGGGTAATATACACGAGTAAGATTTTTTCTTTTCTTCAAAATAGACTTTTTGGGATTAAACTCTAAAAAAGTGTTAAATAAATGAATCAAGATCTTTTTCATTTCTGTTGTTGAAGTATTTGCCTTCTTACGTTTGGTAATGTTAGGATTTTCCACAGAAGAAGTTGACACTTTCCTTCTTAATCATACTGGCAATACCATGTTTCAACACTAGCTACTATTTTCTTTTCGAAAAGTGTCATTTGGCTAGCTTCCCTTGAAAGATCAGCTAAATGTCACATTATCCCTGCTTCTGCTAATCTTTCAAAATGCTCACCACCATAGTCATAACATTTTCTTCATGCTCAAGTTGATTTAAAAAATGTTCTAAAGACAGTGTTGCTGAATTTTTATTTGTTTAATAAAAATTAGGCTTTTAAATATAAAAATATAGATTTATTATAAAGCCTCTAGAAAGCAAAGAAAAATAGATTTGAAAAATACCTTGTTTGATCACATAAAGCTAGGCACAGTTAAATTACTGTTTCCATTTTGGTACATTTTATTTTAATCTTTTCACTATTTTAATGTCCTTCTTTATATCCATAATGGTGATAACATGATGTATATATGAACATGTATATATTATATAAATATATAAAATACATAAATATATCTTTTAAAAATGGTATCTGTAGGCCGGGCGCGGTGGCTCAAGCCTGTAACCCCAGCACTTTGGGAGGCTGAGGCGGGTGGATCACGAGGTCAAGAGATCGAGACCATCCTGGTCAACATGGTGAACCCTGTCTCTACTAAAAATACAAAAAATTAGCTGGGCATGGTGGCGCGTGCCTGTAATCCCAGCTACTCAGGAGGCTGAGGCAGGAGAATAGCCTGAACCCAGGAGGCGGAGGTTGCGGTGAGCCGAGATCGCGCCATTGCACTCCAGCCTGGGAAACAAGAGCGAAACTCCGTCTCAAAAAATAAATAAATAATAAAAAATAAAAATGGTATCTGTTTATTTATTATATATAAATATATATCTAATGACTGTATATCTACATATCTACTTATATATCTATATATCTCCATGATAGAAGTTGGAAAATACTGAAAACTGTAGAGGACTTCAGAGAAACAACCTATAATCTCATTATACAGAAATAATTTTCTTCCCTTTTGCTTCTCCACATTTTGGCTTAGATCAAATTTAGAAATGATTTTCTTAACGTTTTTGGTATTGTGTTTTTAGAGTATCAAGATGTTGCTGCATATTCTGATTTTTATGTATAGTTGTGACAGGAACACCCACAAAAATAATTGTTCTAGAAAAGAATTTGTTAACAAATATTTTCTTCCAGGAAGTGGTGTATTAGCGTTTTAAAAGAAACATTTCTGGACGTCAAAGTAGACATTGGGCTTATATCAACAGCTCAATCTTTTTTAAAATACGCTTTATTTTTAGAGCAGTTTAAAGTTAATAGTGAGGCATAGTGGAAAGTACAGAGAGTTCCTACGTTCCCACCTCCCCAAATGCACAGCCTCCTCCACTATCAGCCTTCCTCACTAGAGAGGTACATTTGTTACAATGGATGAACCAACATTGACTTATCACTGTCACCCAGAGTTTATAATTGACATTAGGGACCATTCTTGCTGTCGTCTATTCAGTGAGTTTTGACAAGGGTGTAATGGCATGTGTCTACCATTATAGTAACACACAGAGTAGTTTCATTGCCCTAAACATCCTCTATGCTCTGCCCATTTATCCTTCCCCACTTTTCAACCCCCAGCAATCACTGAACGTTTTGATGTCTCTATAGTTTTACCTTTTCCAGAATGTCATATAGTTGGATTCATATAGTAAGTGGTCATTTGAGATTGGTTTCTTTCACTTAGTAGTATGTATTTGAGTTTCCTCTATGTCTTTTAATGGCTTCATAGCTCACGTGCTTTTTTTCTGCAACAAAAGCCACATTCAAAGATTATTGCTTTCATTGCTGAATAATATTCCACTGTGTCGATGTAGAGGTTTGTTTATCCAGGCACTTACGAGTCTATAGTAACCAGTGTGGAGCCTGGGGAAGCCATAAATGGCCTGGTTGTGGTGAAGGCCTGGAGCCTATGTCGATAGGAGCCATGGAGGTTGGAGGCATTAGATCTTAGAGCCATAGGGGAAGGCCTGGAGCTTGGGTTGACAGGGTTTGTCCCATAGCCTGTGGCTATAGAAACCTGCCTGGTGTTGAGTTCACTGAATTGTGCCTGGCATTGGAGTTGATGTTGAAGTCAGGTGTTACATTTACTCTCCTCTCTGCACATACATGGTATCTCTTTCCATGCTGCACTACCCAGGTTTAGGGGCGGGGTAATGCAGATAATAGAAAACTCTCTTTTATACTCTATTTTATGCAGTTTTTCTTACTTTTCTACTCCACAAACGTGCTCTAACCTCTCACCTGGATTCCTTGTCTCTTTTGAAGACACTCTGATGCACGGATGGCTGTTCAAATTGATGTTTCTGTGAAGGAATAAGTGCTGAAAAGTTCTGTTTTGCCATTTTGTCCATGGCATTCTTCTCTGTTAACTGAAAAAATATTTTTACTGAATAACATATTGTTAAAAATTGTCAGACCCTTGGTTTAGCTCTGGAAGTTTCTCCTTTAGAGCAAGTTCCTTTCATAGTTCTCTATAGAAAGACTATAGTTGTAAAATGTTGGTAGAGATGATATTTTGTGTGTAGAATTAAGGACCGATTACACATAAATGTTTAGCGGACAGTAAACATTTGTGAGTAATCTGTTCTTACACACAAAAACAAGGTCTACAGCTTTAGGAAAGGGAAAATTATCAAGGTTATTCAGACAATATAAAATGAGTTGAGAAAATTGAAGGGAATGTTTATACTTGAATGAGACCTCATGGAGAAAGACAAAATCAGGAAGCCATGGGAGAATATTTGCATTCTCGGAACCACAAAAGTGAGGAAAGCCAAGAGCACAGCTGGAGTTGCACCAGATCAAGTAGACATTCCATCAGAGCCTGAACTGAGAATGCACCATTCCTAGTCACCTTGATAACAGCCCCATTTTCTGTTAATAATACTCTATGAGAAAAATCTTGCAAAAATAGTCAGAAAAGGCAGAGTCACATGCGGTTCAGTGTGTTCCACCTTGGCAGACGGTCTTAGGAGGAGTTTTGGAAGGATCGTGCTGCAGGCAATGGATGAGATAATGATGAGAAATTTTCCAGCTCTGTATAAAAAGGCAAGCGAAATGTATGCTTGTGAATTTTTGGCTGCTTTTTTATGCTGTATTTTCAGATCAATTTTATCCCAGTTAATGTGAATATAAACTCTGATTGTTATGGTTATCTCTCGTGGGGTGTCTATTATTTTGTCAGAAATTGTATCAGGAACTTTATATCAATCACTAAATTACACATTTCCAAGCTGCATATGAATTAGGTATTACTATGATCATTTTACAGATGAAGAAGATGAGACTCAGAGCAATACATAAGTTGCCCAAGGTCAGAGAGCAAGTAAGTACCAGAAATAAAAACCAGATAAATCTAATTCCCATATCCTTGCTCTTTCAATGACGTTTCAGAGTTGATTACAAAAAGAATTGTTCTGTGTGCTCAGGATAATTTACTACGTACTAAATTTAACCATAGGGCAGTCTTATAAGCAGGGTAGAGTATGCAGTTAAGATAAAATTTGAGAGGAAAAAATTAAATTAAAATAGTACATAACCAATGATCAGAATATTCTCTCAGTATTTTAGAAATTTATGTAAGAATAAACTAGATACTGATAAAAAAGTCACATTCTTTATGTACAAATCTTGTAAGTAGCTACTGTTAAAGAGAGGATATTATTTACCTAGAGGAAAGTGGGGTTGTCAACCACGATATAACCATTCATGGGGTGAATGTCTTTTTTATTTTAGGCCTCTGGCTGATGGATCCAAGAGGTAGATACGTGATGTCAAAATATTCTCTTTTATAGGTAATTACAATTTACAATGGAAGATACAGAGGCCACAAGGTAGTAGAGTTGAGTTATATTAACAGAAAACCTTGTTAGAGAAAAGAACCACCTCTCACTATCATGTTCAATGGCAAAGATTAATAGAAGGTACAGCAAAATGGACACACATGCGAGTATACCCACATTGATATTGGAAGTAACTTTTTTCTTATATACTATAAATCATATCCCAGAATATACTCATAATGTGTACACTTATTGGGATATTACAATCAACGTACAAAATACGTACCATATGTACATTGACTGTGATGTACATATGTGTACACAATACAGATGTACAAAAAATGTACATAATCTGTACAATATGTACATTTATATGTACATAATGTGTACACAGTAGGTATGTACATAATGTGTACAATATGTAAATATATTGTAATATTACAATGAGTTCATATAATCACAACAGCATATATAATCACAATACACATATAATACATAATATCAATATAAATGTACATATTGCACACATTATATACATTTACATTTATTGCGATATTACGATATGTACACATGTACATCATGCACACGTGCAAATTTGCGGTATATACACGTGTACATAAGTGTGCACAGTATGTACATATGTACACTACACATATGTTCATATAATGTAGATATGTACCTTCTGTACAGGAGTACACAGTATGTACAATATGTACACGTATATACTAGGTACACATATAGGTGTATACCCACTTTGGTAACCGGAGAGATTTCTATCTAATATACTAAATATAAAATCCCAGAATGTAGTCATAGTGTGTACATTTATTGTCGTATTGTGATAAATGTATTAAATAGGCACAATCTGTACATGTACTCTGCTGTACATAGGTGTACACAATGCACATGTACAAAAAATGTACATAATCTGTAAAATATGTACCTATATATTTCTATAATTTGTACACAATGCATAGGTACATAATGTGTGCACTATGCACATTCCTTAAAATATCAGCGATAAAATATATATAATCACAGTAAGATATATAATCACACTAATACATATATATCATGTAATATCACCAAAAAGTACGTATTGTACACATTAGGTATGTATTAGGTACATATGTATAGTGCACATATTATGAAAATATATATGTATCATGATAACACCGTATGTACACGTATACAAATATGTGCCTACTATTTAAACAATGTACGCATGCAGAAATAGGTGCAAACTACATACCTGTGCAAAGCAGGCTATTACTACAGTTCCGCTCGTAGCAGCCTCAATGCCCACCCTGGCTGCTTAAAGACCCCCTGGCTAGGGGGCTGTACCCACAGCCCCCGCCAGAGGGCCCATAACAGCTACCAGGCCCACGCTGGCTGCTTAGGGACCCCCTGCCTAGGGCGCTGTGCCCACAGCTGCTGGGGCCCGGCTATTTTGAAAATGTGGTGTAATATGATACTGGCAACCATATCATACAGAAATGATAATGTTATTGTGGTTCTTTACATATTAGGCAATAGTTCTAGTTACACATTTGGCATATTGACAAAAATGTCATCCTCACCCCATTGACATTAGAATTGAAACCACAGGAGGGTTTCACCCCTTGCAATGTTTAATTCAATATAATTGTTTTCTTGTTTACATTAGTGACCATATCAGAGCACGGTGTACATCTCTTGCAGTATTCAGAATATTTCTCTATGGGCAGCAACATTTTTCTCTCCTTATCTGGATATTAGGAAGAATATCACAGGACCGGCTTACAGCGCCAGTCAAATTGTGAGCAATGTCATCTGTAATCCCCTAGTTATTAAGAACAATGTAACGGGGGTCTTGTGTGCTTTTGGAGATATTTGGAGTAATATCCTTTTAGTTTCTGGATATTAGAAACAATACTACAGTGGTGGTGTACACTTCCTGCGATATTAAGAGTATACTCATCCTGTGTCCCTGGGATATTAGGAACTACATCGCAGAAGCGTTGCACTTTGCCTATAATATTGGAACAATCACAGAGTGTACACCTTCTTTCATTGTGAGAGAAATACCTACTTAGGATATGATGGATAATATCACAAAATGGACACACATGGGTATATACCCACTGTGATATTGGAAGTCATTTTTATCTAATATACTAAAAGTCATAACCCAGAAAAAACTCATCATGTGTACACTTATTGGGATATTACACTCAATGTACAGAGTATGTAACATATGTACATTGACTGTGAGGTACATACATGTACACAATACAGATGTACAATAAATGTACATAAACTGTATCATTTGTACGAATATATGTACAAAATGTGCACACAATAGGTATGCACATAATGTGTACAATATGTACATTTATTGTAATATCACAATGTTATATAATCACAACTGCATATAAAATCACAATACACATGTAATATGTAATATCAATATAAATGTACATATTGCAAACATGATGTACATTTACATTTATTGTGATATGATATGTAAACATGTACATCATGTACCCATTATGTACAGATGCACAATATATGCAATTGTACATATGTGGGTACAGTATGTACATATGTACACTACACATGTGTACATATAATGTAGATATATGTACCTTCTGTACCCGAGTACATTCTATGCACAATATGTACACATATAAACTATGTACACACCTGGGTGTACAACCACTGTGGTAACCGGAGAAATTTCTATCTAATATACAAAATATAATAATTCAGAATGTAGTAATAGTGTGTACATTTATTGGCATATTGCAATAAATGTATAAAATAGGTACAATCTGTACATTTACCCTTCTGTACATATGTGTACACAATGCACATGTACAAAAATGTACATACTCTGTAAAATATGTACCTACATATTTCTATAATGTGTAAACAATGTATAGGTACATAATGTGTACACTATGCACATTCCTTAAAATATCAGTGATAAAATATATATAATCAAAATAACGCATATAATCACAGTAATATATATATATCATGTAATATCACAAAAAAGTACATATTGTACACAGTAGGTACGCATTAGGTCTGTATGTATTGTGCACATATGTACATATATATTTATCATAACACCATGTGTACACTTATACAAATATGTGTTCATTATTAAAACTATGTACCTGTGCAGAACAGGCTATTACCACAGCCCCCCTCGTAGCAGCCCCAAGGCCCACCCTGGCTGCTTAAAGACCCCCTGGCTAGGGAGTTGTAATCACATTCCCCGCCAGAGGGCTCGTAACAGCTCCCAGGCTGACGCTGGCTGCTTAGGGACCCCCTGGCTAGGGCGCTGTGCCCGGCTATTTTGAAAATGTGGTGTAATATGATGCTGGCGACCATATCATATGGAAATGATGTTATTCTGGTTTTTTATATACTAGGCAATAGTTCTAGTTACACCTCTTCCATATTGACAAAAATGTCATCCTCACACCCCTGGACATTAGAATTGAAATCATAAGGGGGTTTCACCCCTTGCAATGTTAAATTCAATAGAATTGTTTTCTTGTTTACATTAGTGACCATATCAGAGCACAGTGTACTCCTCTTGCCGTATTCAGAGGATTTGCCTATGGGCAGCAACATTATTCTCTCGTTCTCTGGATATTAGGAACAATATCACAGGACCGGCGGACAGCCCCAGTCATATCGTGAGTAATGTCATCTGTAATCCCTTAGTTATTAGAAAAAATATCACGGGGGTCTTGTGTGCTTTATCAGATACTTGGAGTAATATCTTTTCCGTTTTTGGATATTAGACACGATACTACAGTGGTGGTGTACACTTCCTGCGATATTCAGGGTATAATCATGTTTTGTCCCCAGGATATTAGGTAGTACATTAAAGAAGCCTTGTACTTTGCCTGTGATATTGGAACAATCACAGAGTGAACACTTGCTTTCAAAATGAGAGTAATACCTCCTTAAAATATGATGGATAATATAAAAAAATGGACACACATGGGTGTATACCCACTTTGATATAGAAAGAAATTTTTATCTAATATACTAAAAATCATATATCACAATATACTCATAATGTGTACACTTATTGAGATGTTACAATCAATGTGCAGAATACATACCATATGTACATAGAGTGTTATGTACATATGTGTACACAATACAGATGTACCAAAAACGTACATAATCTGTACAATATGTGCAATTCCAGGTACGTAATGTGTACACAATAGGTATGTACGAAATGTGTGCAATATGTACATTTATTGTAATATTACAATGATATCATATAATCACAACAGCATATAAAATCACAATACACAAGTAATACATAATATAAATGTACATATTGCACACATCGTGTACATTTACATTTATTGTGGTGTCACGCTATGTACACATGCACATCATGTACCCATTATGTACACATGTACAAAATATGCACATGTACGTATGTGTGAACAGTATGTACATGTACACACTATGTACACATAAATACATATGTTGACATGTACATTTTGTACATGAGTACCTAATATGCACAATATGTACACATATAAACTATGTACACACCTGGGTGTACACCCACTTTGGTCAATGGAGTAATTTCTAGTATGGTAAAAATTATATTTTAGAATGTACTCATAATGTGTACATTTATCGGCATATCACAAGAAATGTATAAAATAGGTACAGTCTGTACATTTACTCTGCTGTGCATAGGTGTACACAATACACATGTAGAAAAAGTGTACATAATCTGTAAAATATGTACCTATATATTTCTATATTGTGTACACAATACATAGGTATATAATGTGTACACTATGCACATTCCTTAAAATATTACTGATAAAATATATTGAATCACAATAAGATATATAATCACAGTAATATATATTGTCTAATATTACAAAAAAGTACATATTGTACACATTAGGTATGCATTAGGTACATATGTATTTTGCACATATTATGTAAATATAAATTTATCATGATAACACCATATGTACGCATGTACATATATATGCCCGATATTAAAACTATTTACACATGTAGTAATAGGTGCAAACTATGTACCGATGCACAGCACGCTGTTACCAAAGCCCCCCTTATAGCAGCCCCCAGGCCCAGCCTGGCTGCTTAGAGACCCCCTGGCAATTGGGCTGTGCCCACAAACACTGCTCGAATGCCTGTAGCAGCCCCCATGCCCACCCTGGCTGCTTAGGGACCCCCTGACTAGGTGTCTGTGGCCACAGCCCATGCCAGAGTGCCCGTAGCAGCCCCCAGGCCAGGGACCCCTGGCTGGGTCGATGTGCTCACAGACCCCACCAAAAAGCCCAGAGCAGCCCACAGGCCCACCCTGGCTGCTTAGGGGTCCCCTCGCTTGTGGGCTCTGCCCACAGCTGCTGAGGCCCAGCTATTTTGCAAATCAGGTGTAATATGATACTGGCAACCATATTATATAGAAATGATAATCTTATTCTGTTTTTTTGTATATTAGGCAATAGCTCCAGTTACACCTCTGCCATATTGACAAAAATGTCATCCTCACCCCCATTGACATTAGAATGAAAATCATAGGGGAGTTTCATTCCTTGCAATGCTTAATTCAATGTAATTGTTTTCTTGCTTACATTAGTGACCATATCAAAGCATGGTGTACACCTCTTGCCGTATTAAGAGTATTTCCCTATGGGCAGCAACATTTTCCTCTCCTTCTCTGGATATTAGGAACAATATTCCAGGACCAGAGTACAGTCCCAGTCACGTCGTGGGTAATGTCATCTGTAATTCTCTAGTTATTAGAAACAATATCATGGGGGGCTTGTGTGCTTTCTGAGATATTTGGAGTAATATCCTTTCCGTTTTTGAACATTAGAAACAATACTACAGTGGTGGTGTACACTTCCTGCGATATTCAGGGTATGGTCATCCTTTGTCCTCAGGATATTATTAACTACATCACAGACGAGTTTTAGTTTGCCTTGATATTGGAGCAATCCGAGAGTGTAAACCTGCTTTCACAATGAGAGAAATACCTACTCAGGATATGATGGATAATATCACAAAATGGACACACATAAGTGTATACCCACTTTGATATTGAAAGTAATTTTTATCTAACATACTAAAAATCATATCCCAGAATATACTTATAATGTGTACTCTTACTGAAATATTACAAACAATGCACAGAATATGTACCGTATGTACGTTGACTGTGATGTACATATGTGTGCACCATACAGATGTACAATAAATATACATAATCTGTACAATATGTACATTTATGTGTACATAATATGTACACAATAGGTATGTTCATAATGTGTACAATATGTACATTTGTAATATCACAATGATATCAGAACAGCATATACAATCACAATACACATGTAATACATAATATAAATGTACGTATTTCACACATGTACATTTCCATTTATTGTGGTATGACGATGTGTTTACATGTACAGCATGGACCCATTATGTACGGATGTACAATAAATTCAGGTGTAGATATATGTACATAGTATATACATATGTATGCTATGTACCCACACATACATATAATGTAGATATTTACCTTCTGTACATAAGTACATAATATGCACAGTATGTACATGTACAAAGTATGTGCACACATAAGTTTACACCCACTTTGGTAACCAGAGTAATTTCTATCTTATATTCTAAATATAATATCACAGAATGTACTCATAATGTGTACATTTATTGGCATATCACAATAAATGTATAAAGTAAGTAAGATCTGTACATTTACTCTGTGTACCCAATACACAAGTAAATAAAATGTACATAACCTGTAAAATATGTTTCTTTATATTTCTATAATCTGTGCACAATGCATAGGTGCATAATGTGTATAATATGTACATTTGTAATGTCACAATGATATCATATCACAACAGCATATATAATCACAATAAACGTAATACATAATATAAACGTACATATTGCAAACATTATGTATATTTACATTTATTGTGGTATGATGTGTACACATGTACGTCATGTACCCATTATGTACAGATGTACAATATATGCACGTGTACGTATGTGTGCACAGTATGTACATATGTATGCTGCGTACACCTATGTATATATAATGTAGACATGTACATTCTGTACATGAGTACATAATATGCACAACATGTACATGTATAAACTATGTGCGCACCTGGGTGTAAACCCACTTTGGTCACCGGTGTAATTCCTATCTAATATGCTAAAAATTATATCCCAGAATGTACTCATAATGTGTACATTTATTGACATATCACAATAAATGTATAAAATAGGTATAGTCTGTACATTTACTCTGCTGTACATATGTGTACAAAATACACATGTAGAAAAAATGTACATCATCTGTAAAATATGTACCTATTTATTTCTATAATGTGTACACAATGCATAGGTACATAAAGTGTACTCTATGTACATTTCTAAAAATTTCAGTGGTAACATACATATTATCACAATAAGATATATAATCAATAATATGTAGATATCACATAATATCACCAAAAAGTACATATTGTTTATATTAGGTACGTATAAAGTACATATTTATTGTACATATATATGTACATATATGTTTATTGTGATAATAACATATGTACATGTGTACAAATAATGTGCCCATTATGTAAACGATCTACACATGTAGAAATAGGTGCAAACTGTGTACCTGTGAAGAGCAGGGTATCCCCACACCTCCCGCCAAAGGGCCTATAGCAGCTTCCAGCCCCACCCTGGCTACGTAGGGACCCCCTGGTTAGGTGGCTGTGCCCATAGCCCCTGCCAGAGTGTCAGTAGCAGCCGCCAGGCCCTCCCTGGATGCTGAGAGACCCTCTGGCTATGTGGCTGTTACCACAGCCACATAGCCAGAGGGCCCGTAGCAGCCCCCAGACAAACCACAAAGAGCCCGTAGCAGCTGCAATGCCCAACCTGGTTGCATAGGGATACCCTCGCTTGGCTGCCAGGCCCACAGCTGCTGGGGCCCAGATATTTTGAAAATGTGGTGTAATATTATACTGGCAATCATATCATATGTAAATAATAATTTTATCTTTTTTTATTATATAGTAGGCAATAGCTGTAGTTACACCTCCGCCATTTTGACAAAAATGTCCTCCTCACCCCCTTGAAATTAGAAGGAAAATTATAGGGGGGGTAAACACCTTGCAATATTTAATTCAATATAATTTTTTTCTTGTTTACATTAGTGACCATATCACAGCACGGTGTACTCCTCTTGCCGTATTCAGACGATTTGCCTATGGGCAGAAACATTCTCCTCTCCTTATTTGGATATTAGAAACATTATCACAGGACCGGCAAACAGCCGCAGTCATATCGTGAGTAATGTCATCTGTAATCCCCTAGTTACAAAAAACAACATCACGGGGGTCTTGTGCACTATATGAGATACTTAGAGTAATGTTAGGATTTGAATAATTTACATGAGAGAGCATATTGAGTTTGTGTATATACTCCAAAACAGAGTAGAAAAGGGCATTGTATATTTTTTCTGACAGATTATATTCAGAGGAATTTTGCTATTAACATTGGGATGGCTAGATAAGATTTAGATTTTTTTCGATTTACGTAAATTTACAATTTCGGTATTTAACATGAGAGAGCATATTGAGTAGGTGTATATACTCCAAAACAGAGTAGAAAAAAGCATTGTATATTTTCTCTGACAGATTATATTCAGAGCCATTTTGCTTTTAACAATTGTGGTGCTTAGATAATATTTAGATATTTTTCGATTCGCGTAAAATTAGAATTTTCGTATTTTACATGAGAGAGCATATTGAGTTGGTGTATATGCCCCAAAACACAGCAGAAAAGGGCATTGTATATTTTTTCTAACAGATTATATTCAGAGCAATTTTGCTTTTAACATTAGGGTGCCTAGATAATATTTAGATTTTTTCGATTCGCATAAATTTAGAATTTCGGTATTTAACATGATAGAGCATATTGAGTTTGTGTATATACTCCAAAACAGAGTAGAAAAAAGCATTGTATATTTTTTCTGAGAGATCATATTCAGAAAAATTTTGCTTTTAACATTGTGGTGCCTAGATAATATTTAGATTGTTTTTGATTCCCGTAAAAATAGAATTTCAGTATTTTACATGAGAGAGCATATTGAGTTGGTGTATATACTCCAAAACAGAGTACAAAAGGGCATTGTATATTTTTTCTGACAGATTATATTTAGAGTAATTTTGCTTTTAACATTGGGGTGCCTAGATGATATTTAGATTTTTTTCGATTCGCGTAAAATTAGAATTTCGGTATTTTACATGAGAGAGCATATTGAGTTGGTGTATATTCTCCAAAACAAAGTAGAATAGGACGTTGTATATTTTTCCTGACAGATTATATTCAGAGTAGTTTTGCTTTTAACATTGGGGTGCCTAGATAATATATAGATTTTTTTCGTTTTGGGTAAAATTAGAATTTCGGTATTTTACATGAGAGACCATATTGAGTTGGTGTATATACTCCAAAAAAGAGTAGAAAAGGGCATTGTATATTTTTTCTGACAGATCATAGTCAGAGCAATTTTGCTTTTAACATTGGGATGCCTAAATAATATTTAGATTTCATTCGATAAGCGTCAAATTATAATTTCAGTATTTTACATGTGAGAGCATATTGAGTTGGTGTATATACTCCACCACAGAGTAGAATAGGGCATTGTATATTTTTTCTGACAGATTATATTCTGAGCAATTTTTTTTTAACTTTGGTGTGCCTAGATAATATTTAGATTTTTTCGAATCGGGTAAAATTAGAATTTCTGTATTTTACATGAGAGAGCATACTGAGTTGGTGTATATACTACAAAACAGAGTAGAAAAGGGCATTGTATATATTTTCTAACAGACTATATTCAGAAACATTTTCTTTTAACTTTGGGGCGCCTAGATATTATTTAGATATTTTTCAATTCACGTAAAATTAGAGTTTTGGTATTTTACATGAGAGAGCATATTGAGTTGGTGTATATACTCAAAAACAGAGTAGAAAAGGGCATTGTATATTTTTTCTGACAGGTTATATTCAGAGCAATTTTGCTTTTAACATTGGGGTGCCTAGAAAATATTTAGATGTTTTTCGATTCACGTAAAATTAGAATTTCTGTATTTTACATGAGAGAGCATACTGAGTTGGTGTATATACTCCAAAACAGAGTAGAATAAGGAATTGTATATTTTTTGTAACAGACTATATTGAGAGTTATTTTCTTTTAAGTTTGGGGCGCCTAGATATTACTTAGATTTTTTTCGATTCGTGTAAAATTAAAATTTCGGTATTTTACAAGAGAGAGCATATTGAGATGGTGTATATACTCCAAAACAGAGTGGAAAAGGGCATTGTATATTTTTTCTGAAAGATTATATTCAGAGCAATTTTGCAATTAACATTGGGGTGCCTAGATAATATTTAGATTTTTTTCGATTCACGTAAAATTAGAATTTCTGTATTTTACATGAGAGAGCGTACTGAGTTGGTGTATATACTCCAAAACAAAGTAGAATAAAGCATTGTATATTTTTTCTGACAGATTATATTTAGAGCAATTTTGTTTTTAACATTGGGGTGCCTAGATAATATTTAGATTGTTTCGAATCGAGTAAAACTAGAATTTCTGTATTTTACATGAGAGAGAATACTGAGTTGGTGTATATAGTATAAAACAGAGTAGAAAAGGGCATTGTATATATTTTCTAACAGACTATATTCAGAGCCATTTTCTTTTAACTTTGGGGCGCCTAGATTTATTTAGATTTTTTTTGATATGCGTAAAATTAAAATTTCTGTATTTTACATGAGAGAGCATATTGAGTTGTTCTATATAATCCAAAACAGAGTAGAAAAGAGCATTGTATATTTCTTCTGACAGATTATATTCAGAGCAAATTTGCTTTTAACATTCGGGTGCCTAGATAATATTTAGATTTTTCTCGATTCACGTAAAATTAGAATTTCGGTATTTTACATGAGAGAGCATACGGAGTTGGTGTATATTCTCCAAAACTGAGTAGAATAGGGCATTGTATATTTTTTCTGACAGATTATATTCAGAGCAATTTTTTTTTTTCATTTTCATTTCCAACATTTCTAGGTGACATTTAAAAATAGGCATGTTGTCCAGGTGCAGTAGCTCATGCCTGTAATCCCAGCACTTTGGGAGGCCAAGTGGGGAGGCTCATTTGAAGCCACTGGTTTGAGACCACCTTGGTCAACATAGTGAGACCTCATCTCTACAGGAAATTGAAAAAATTAGCCAGGCATGCTGATGTACTACTACTGAGTCCCAGCTACTCAGGAAGCTGAGGAGGGAGGACTGCTCAAGCACAGGAGTTTGAGGCTGCAGTCAGCTCTGATCATGTCACTGCACTGCAGCCTAGGTGACAGCCTGTCAAAACAAAACAAAACAAACAAAACAAAACAACAAAAAAATCCTCAAAAAACAACAACCAAAAAACCTCCACACACATACACATACATTTTATTACCATTAGTGGCTGGGTGCAGTACCTCATGCCTGCAATCCCAGCACTTTGGGAGTCTGAGACGGGCATATCACTTGAGGCCAGGAGTTTGAGATTAGCCTGGACAACATGGTGGAAACCCATCTCTATGAAAAACACAAAAATTCACCAAGGCTGAGGTAGGAAAATTGCTTGAACCTGGGAGGTGAAGGTTGCAGTGAGCTGAGATCACACCACTGCACTCCAGCCTGGATGACAGAACAAGACTCCATCTCAAAAAAAAAAAAAAAAAGTAATATTATCTTTTTATTTCTTTTTTTTTTTTTTTAATTTTTTATTGGATTATAGGTTTTGGGGTACATGAGCAGAGCATGCAAGACAGTTGCGTAGGTACACACATGGCAGTGTGCTTTCTTTTCTTCTCCCCTTCACCCACATTTGGCTTTTCTCCCCAGGCTATCCCTCCCCACCTCCCCCTCCCACTGGCCCTCCCCTTTACCCCCAATAGACCCCAGTGTTTAGTACTCCCCTTTCTGTGTCCATGTGTTCTCATTTTTCATCACCCACCTATGAGTGAGAATATGCGGTGTTTCATTTTCTGTTCTTGTGTCAGTTTGCTGAGGATGATATTCTCCAGATTCATCCATGTCCCTACAAACGACACAAACTCATCATTTCTGATTGCTGCATAATATTCCATGGT
This sequence comes from Callithrix jacchus, assembly GCF_049354715.1. NCBI lineage: Eukaryota > Metazoa > Chordata > Mammalia > Primates > Cebidae > Callithrix > Callithrix jacchus. The sequence continues at coordinate 81,668,662 of NC_133518.1, forward strand.
GTATATGTGCCACATTTTTCCAATCCAGTCTATTATCAATGGGCATTTGGGTTGATTCCAGGTCTTTGCTATTGTAAACAGTGCTGCAATGAACATTCGTGTACATGTGTCCTTATAGTAGAAGGATTTATAGTCTTTTGGATATATACCCAGTAATGGGATTGCTGGGTCAAATGGAATTTCTATTTCTAAGGCCTTGAGGAATCGCCACACCATCTTCCACAATGGTTGAACTAATTTACACTCCCACCAACAGTGTAAAAGTGTTCCTTTTTGTCCACATCCTCTCCAGCATCTGTTGTCTCCAGATTTTTTAATGATCGCCATTCTAACTGGCGTGAGATGGTATCTCAATGTGGTTTTGATTTGCATCTCTCTGATGATCAGTGACGATGAGCATTTTTTCATATGATTGTTGGACTCATATATGTCTTCTTTCGTAAAGTCTCTGTTCATATCCTTTGCCCACTTTTGAATGGGCTTGTTTGTTTTTTTCCTGTAAATCTGTTTGAGTTCTTTGTAAATTCTGGATATCAGCCCTTTGTCAGATGGGTAGACTGCGAAAATTTTTTCCCATTCTGTTGGTTGCCGATCCACTCTAGTGACTGTTTCTTTTGCCGTGCTGAAGCTGTGGAGTTTGATTAGGTCCCATTTGTCTATTTTGGCTTTTGTTGCCAATGCTTTTGGTGTTTTGTTCATGAAGTCCTTGCCTACTCCTATGTCCTGGATAGTTTTGCCTAGATTTTCTTCTAGGGTTTTTATGGTGCCAGGTCTTATGTTTAAGTCTTTAATCCATCTGGAGTTGATTTTAGTGTAAGGTGTCAGGAAGGGGTCCAGTTTCTGCTTTCTGCACATGGCTAGCCAGTTTTCCCAACACCATTTGTTAAACATGGAATCCTTTCCCCATTGCTTGTTTTTGTCAGGTTTATCAAAGATTGTATAGTTGTATGTATGTTGTGTTGCCTCCGGTCCCTCTGTTTTGTTCCATTGGTCTATATCTCTGTTTTGGTACCAGTACCATGCTGTTTTGATTACTGTAGCCTTGTAGTATAGTTTGAAATCCGGTAGTGTGATGCCCCCCGCTGTGTTCTTTTTGCTTAGAATTGACTTGGCTATGCGGGCTCTCTTTTGGTTCCATATGAAGTTCATGGTGGTTTTTTCCAGTTCTGTGAAGAAAGTCGATGGTAGCTTGATGGGGATAGCGTTGATTCTGTAAATTACTTTGGGCAGTATAGCCATTTTCACGATATTAATTCTTCCTAACCATGAACATGGAATGTTTCTCCATCTGTTTGTGTCCTCTCTGATTTCGTTGAGCAGTGGTTTGTAGTTCTCCTTGAAGAGGTCTCTTACGTTCCTTGTGAGTTGTATTCCAAGGTATTTTATTCTTTTTGTAGCAATTGCGAATGGCAGTTCGCTCTTGATTTGGCTTTCTTTAAGTCTGTTATTGGTGTAGACGAATGCTTGTGATTTGTGCACATTGATTTTATATCCTGAGACTTTGCTGAAGTTGCTTATCAGTTTCAGGAGTTTTTGGGCTGAGGCAATGGGGTCTTCTAGGTAGACTATCATGTTGTCTGCAAATAGAGACAATTTGGCTTCCACCTTTCCTATTTGAATACCCTTTATTTCTTTTTCTTGCCTGATTGCTCTGGCTAGAACTTCCAGTACTATATTGAATAGGAGTGGTGAGAGAGGGCATCCTTGTCTAGTGCCAGATTTCAAAGGGAATGCTTCCAGTTTTTGCCCATTCAGTATGATATTGGCTGTTGGTTTGTCATAAATAGCTTTTATTACTTTGAGATACGTTCCATCGATACCGAGTTTATTGAGGGTTTTTAGCATAAAGGGCTGTTGAATTTTGTCAAATGCCTTCTCTGCGTCAACTGAGATAATCATGTGGTTTTTGTTTTTGGTTCTGTTTATGTGGTGAATTACGTTGATAGACTTGCGTATGTTGAACCAGCCTTGCATCCCTGGGATGAATCCTACTTGATCATGATGAATAAGTTTTTTGATGTGCTGTTGCAATCGGCTTGCCAATATTTTATTGAAGATTTTTGCATCTATGTTCATCATGGATATTGGCCTGAAGTTTTCTTTTCTTGTTGGGTCTCTGCCAGGTTTTGGTATCAGAATGATGTTGGTCTCATAAAATGATTTGGGAAGTATTCCCTCTTTTTGGATTGTTTGAAATAGTTTTAGAAGAAATGGTGCCAGCTCTTCCTTGTGTGTCTGGTAGAATACGGCTGTGAACCCGTCTGGACCTGGGCTTTTTTTGTGTGGTAGGCTCTTAATTGCTGCCTCAACTTCAGACCTTTTTATTGGTCTATTCATAGTTTCAGCTTCCTCCTGGTTTAGGCTTGGGAGGACACAGGAATCCAGGAATTTGTCCATTTCTTCCAGGTTTACTAGTTTATGCGCATAGAGTTGTTTGTAATATTCTCTGATGATGGTTTGAATTTCTGTGGAATCTGTGGTGATTTCCCCTTTATCATTTTTTATTGCATCTATTTGGTTGTTCTCTCTTTTATTTTTAATCAATCTGGCTAGTGGTCTGTCTATTTTGTTGATCTTTTCAAAAAACCAGCTCTTGGATTTATTGATTTTTTTGAAGGGTTTTTCGTGTCTCAATCTCCTTCAGCTCAGCTCTGATCTTAGTTATTTTTTGTCTTCTGCTGGGTTTTGAGTTTTTTTGGTCTTGGTCCTCTAGCTCTTTCAATTTTGACGATAGGGTGTCAATTTTGGATCTCTCCATTCTCCTCATATGGACACTTATTGCTATATACTTTTCTCTAGAGACTGCTTTAAATGTGTCCCAGAGGTTCTGGCACGTTGTGTCTTCGTTCTCATTGGTTTCGAAGAACTTCTTTATTTCTGCCTTCATTTCGTTGTGTACCCAGTCAACATTCAAGAGCCAGTTGTTCAGTTTCCATGAAGCTGTGCGGTTCTGGGTCGGTTTCTGAATTCTGAGTTCTAACTTGATTGCACTATGGTCTGAGAGGCTGTTTGTTATGATTTCAGTTGTTTTGCATTTGTTGAGCAGTGCTTTACTTCCAATTATGTGGTCAATTTTTGAGTAGGTGTGATGTGGTGCTGAGAAGAATGTGTATTCTGTGGATTTGGGGTGGAGAGTTCTGTAAATGTCTATCAGGTTTGCTTGCTCCAGGTCTGAGTTCAAGCCCTGGATATCCTTGTTGATTTTTTGTCTGGTAGATCTGTCTAGTATTGACAGTGGAGTGTTAAAGTCTCCCACTGATATTGTGTGAGAATCTAAGTCCTTTTGTAAGTCCTTAAGAACTTGCCTTATGTATCTGGGTGCTCCTGCATTGGGTCCATATATGTTTAGGATCGTTAGCTCTTCTTGTTGTATCGATCCTTTTACCATTATGTAATGGCCTTCTTTGTCTCTTTTGATCTTTGTTGCTTTAAAGTCTATTTTATCGGAGATGAGAATTGCAACTCCTGCTTTTTTTTGCTTTCCATTTGCTTGGTAAATCTTCCTCCATCCCTTTATTTTGAGCCTTTGTGTATCCTTGCATGTGAGATGGGTTTCCTGGATACAGCACACTGATGGGTTTTGGCTTTTTATCCAATTTGCCAGTCTGTGTCTTTTGATTGGTGCATTTAGTCCATTTACATTTAGGGTTAATATTGTTATGTGTGAATTTGATACTGCCATTTTGATGCTAAGTGGCTGTTTTGCCTGTTAGTTGTTGTAGATTCTTCATTATGTTGATGCTCTTTAGCATTCAGTGTGATTTTGGAATGGCTGGTACTGGTTGATCCTTTCTATGTGTAGTGCCTCTTTTAGGAGCTCTTGTAAAGCAGGCCTGGTGGTGACAAAATCTCTGAGTACTTGCTTGTTCGCAAAGGATTTTATTCTTCCTTCACTTCTGAAGCTCAATTTGGCTGGATATGAAATTCTGGGTTGAAAGTTCTTATCTTTAAGGATGTTGAATATTGGCCCCCACTCTCTTCTGGCTTGTAGTGTTTCTGCCGAGAGATCTTCTGTGAGTCTGATGGGCTTCCCTTTGTGGGTGACCCGACCTTTCTCTCTGGCCGCCCTTAGTATTCTCTCCTTTATTTCAACCCTATTGAATCTGACGATTATGTGCCTTGGGGTTGCTCTTCTTGCGGAATATCTTTGTGGTGTTCTCTGAATTTCCTGCAATTGAGTGTTGGCCTGTCTTGCTAGGTGGGGGAAATTTTCCTGGATGATGTCCTGAAGAGTATTTTCCAGCTTGGATTCATTCTCTTCGTCCCCTTCTGGTACACCTATCAAACGTAGGTTAGGTCTTTTCACATAGTCCCACATTTCTTGGAGACTTTGTTCATTCCTTTTTGCGTTTTTTTCTCTAATCTTGGTTTCTCGTTTTATTTCATTGAGTTGGTCTTCGACTTCAGATATTCTTTCTTCTGCTTGGTCAATTCGGCTATTGAAACTTGTGCATGCTTCACGAAGTTCTCGTATTGTGTTTTTCAGCTCCTTTAATTCATTCATATTCCTCTCTAAGTTACCCATTCTTGTTATCATTTCCTCAAATCTTTTTTCAAATCTTTTCTCAAGGTTCTTAGTTTCTTTGCATTGATTTAATACATGATCTTTTAGCTCACCAAAGTTTCTCATTATCCATCTTCTGAAGTCTAATCCCGTCAATTCTTCACAGTCATTCTCCGTCCAGCTTTGTTCCCTTGCTGGTGAGGAGTTTTGGTCCTTTCTAGGAGGCAAGGTGTTCTGGTTTCGGGGGGTGTTTTCCTCCTTTCTGCGCTGGTTTCTTCCCATCTTTGCGGATTTGTCCGCTGGTCGTCTGCGTAGTTGCTGACTTTTCGATTGGGTCTCTGAGTGGACACCCTGAATGTTGATGATGAAGTATTTCTGTTGTTTGGTTTTCCTTCAACCAGTCTAGCCCCTTCGCTGTACGAGTGCTGAGGTCCACTCCAGACCCTGCTTGTCTGGGGTGCACCTCTAGCAGCTGTGGCACAGCGAGGGATGCTACTAGTTTCTATTTCTGCTATCTTTGTCCCAGGATGGTGCCTGCCTAATGTCAGTCTTTTGGATATAGAGGGGTCAGGGAGCTGCTTGAGGAGACAGTTTGTACTTTATAGGGGTTTAATTGCTGAGCTGTGAGCTGTGTTGTTCATTCAGGGCTGTTAGGCTGCTATGTTTGATTCTGCTGCAACAGAGCTCATTAAAAAAACCCTTTTTTTTCTCAAATGCTGTGTTGAGGGGTTTGGGCTTTATTTTTGGATGTCCGTTGAGGTCCTGCCCAGCTAGGATGCAGACTAGCCACTGTTTGCCTGCCGAGGCTCCGCCCTGCTGTTGTGAGGCTCGCCCTGGCTCCGCTGTTCTGCTGTTCTCCGCCACGCCCTGCGGTGGAGTCTCTCTGTTGTAGCGGGTTGCCTCGGTGACGGCAGGCTGCGTCAGCAGTGGGCGTGTATCTCAGTAGGGACGGGTTGCCTCGGCAACGGCTGGCTGCGTCAGCAATGGGCATGTATCTCAGTTGGGGCGGGTTACCTCGGTAATGGTGGCCACCCCTCCCCCTCAGAGCGTCTCGGGCCGTCTGCACGGGGCTTGTTTGAAATCGCGGTTTTGTTCGTCCCACTGGGCCAATCCTAACGCTCTGTTCCTGCAATCCCCTGGGCTGGCCCACTGTTCAAGTCTAGCTCAGTCTCAAGTCCAGCCCTCTCACGTCTCCAGTTGCCAGTTCAACGGGGCACCCGGACAAGTGCGCCCTGTGGGGAGCGCTGGGTAGGGCCGGCCGCCGCCACCCTGGCTGCTGGCTTCGCCAGGCGTAGTATCTGCCTGGCATCCCGCGTCTCCTCTTCACTTGGGAATTTCCCAGTTCCGTGAGCAACAAAGATCAGTCTGGAAATGCAGCTCAGACTCACCTCTCCGCAGACACAACGAGAACTCCAGTCCTGGGTTGTTCTCACAGTGCCATATTGAGTCCTCCCCCCAGCAATTTTTTTTTAACATTGGGGTGCCTAGATAATATTTAGATTTTTTCAATTCGTGTAAAATAAGTATTTCTGTATTTTACATGAGAGAGCATATTGAGTTTGTGTACATACTATAATACAGAGTAAAAAAGGGCATTGTATATTTTTTCGAACAGATTATATTCAGAGCAATTTTACTTTTAACATTGGGGTTTCTAGATAATATTTAGATTATTTTTGATTCGCTTAAATATAGAATTTCTGTATTTTACATGAGAGAGCATATGGAGTTGGTGCATAAACTCCAAAACAGAGTAGAATAAAGCATTGTATATTTTTTCTGACAGATTATATTCAGAGCAATTTTGTTTTAAACATTGGGGTGCCTTGATACTATTTAGATTTTTTTCAATTCACGTAAAATTATAATTTTGGTATTTTACATGAGAGAGCATACTGAGTTGGTGTATATACTCCAAAACAAAGTAGAATAAGGCATTGTATATTTTTTCTAACAGACTATATTCAGAGCCATTTTCTTTTAACTATAGGGTGCCTAGATAATACTTAGATTTTCTTTGATTCGGGTAAAATTAGAATTTCCGTGTTTTACATGAGAGAGCATAATGAGTTGGTGTATATACTCCAAAACAGAGTAGAAAAGGGCATTGTATATTTTTTCTGACAGATTATATTCAGAGCAATTTTGCTTTAAACATTCAGGTGCCTAGATAATATTTAGATTTTTTTCGATTCACGTAAAATTAGAATTTCGGTATTTTACATGAGAGAGCACACTGAGTTGGTATATATACTCCAAAACAGACTAGAATAAGGCATTGTATATTTTTTCTTACAGATTATATTTTGAGCAATTTTGTTTTTAACATTGGGGTGCCTAGATAATATTTAGATTGTTTAGAATTGGGTAAAATTAGAATTTCTGTATTTTACATGAGAGAGCATACTGAGTTGGTGTATATAGTATAAAACAGAGTAGAAAAGGGCATTATATATATTTTCTAACAGACTACATTCAGAGCCATTTTCTTTTAATTTTGGGGCACCTAGATTTATTTAGATTTTATTTGATATGCGTAAAATTAAAATTTCTGTATTTTACATGAGAGAGCATATTGAGTTGTTGTATATAATCCAAAAAAGAGTAGAAAAGGGCATTGTATATTTTTTGTGACAGATTATATTCAGAGCAATTTTGCTTTTAACATTCAGGTGCCTAGATAATATTTAGATTTTTTTCGATTCACGTAAAATTAGAATTTCGGTATTTTACATGAGAGAGCATACTGAGTTGGTGTATATACTCCAAAACAGAGTAGAATAAGGCATTGTATATTTTTTCTAACAGACTATACTCAGAGCCATTCTGTTTTAACTTTGGGGTGCCTAGGTATTATTTAGATTTTTTTCGATTCGCGTAAAATTAAAATTTTGGAATTTTACATAAGAGAGCATATTGAGTTGGTGTATATACTCCAAAACAGAGTAGAAAAGGGCATTGTATATTTTTACTGACAGATTATATTCAGAGCAATTTTGCTTTTAACATTGGGGTGCCTAGAAAATATTTAGATTTTTTTCGATTCACGTAAAATTAGAATTTCTGTATTTTACATGAGAGAGCATACTGAGTTGGTGTATATACTCCAAAACAAAGTAGAATAGGGCATCGTATATTTTTTCTTACAGATTATATTTTGAGCAATTTTGTTTTTAACATTGGGGTGCCTAGATAATATTTAGATTGTTTTGAATTGGGTAAAATTAGAATTTCTGTATTTTACATGAGAGAGCATACTGAGTTGGTGTATATAGTATAAAACAGAGTAGAAAAGGGCATTATATATATTTTCTAACAGACTATATTCAGATTCATTTTCTTTTAATTTTGGGGCGCCTAGATTTATTTAGATTTTATTTGATATGCGTAAAATTAAAATTTCTGTATTTTACATGAGAGAGCATATTGAGTTGTTGTATATAATGCAAAGCAGAGTAGAAAAGGGCATTGTATATTTCTTCTGACAGATTATATTCAGAGAAATTTTGCTTTTAACATTCGGGTGCCTAGATAATATTTAGATTTTTCTCGATTCACGTAAAATTAGAATTTCGGTATTTTACATGAGAGAGCATACAGAGTTGGTGTATATTCTCCAAAACAGAGTAGAATAGGGCATTGTATATTTTTTGTGACAGATTATATTCAGAGCAATTTTGTTTTTAACATTGGGGTGCCTAGGTAATACTTAGATTTTTTCGATTTGTGTAAAATTATTATTTCTGTATTTTACATGAGAGAGCATATTGAGTTTGTGTACATACTATAATACAGAGTAAAAAAGAACATTGTATATTTTTTCGGACAGATTATATTCAGAGCAATTTTACTTTTAACATTGGGATGCCTAGATAATATTTAGATTATTTTTGATTCGCTTAAATATAGAATTTCTGTATTTTACATGAGAGAGCATATGGAGTTTGTGCATATACTTCAAAACAGAGTAGAATAGGGCATTGTATATTTTTTCTGACAGATTACATTAAGAGCAATTTTGTTTTTAACATTGGGGTGCCTTGATACTATTTAGATTTTTTTCGATACACGTAAAATTAGAATTTCGGTATTTTACATGAGAGAGCATACAGAGTTGGTGTATATACTCCAAAACAGAGTAGAATAAGGCATTGTATATTTTTTCTAACAGACTATATTCAGAGCCATTTTCTTTTAACTTTGGGGTGCCTAGGTAATATTTAGATTTTCTTTAATTTCGGTAAAATTAGAATTTCCGTGTTTTACATGAGAGAGCATAATGAGTTGGTGTATATACTCCAAAACAGAGTAGAAAAGGGCATTGCATATTATTTGTGACAGATTATATTCAGAGCAATTTTGCTTTTAACATTGGGGTGCCTAGATACTATTTAGATTTTTTCCGATTCACATAAAAGTAGAATTTCGGTGTTTTACATGAGAGAACATACTGACTGGTATATATACTCCACAACAGAGTAGAATAAAGCCTTGTATATTTTTTTAACAGACTATATTCAGAGCCATGTTCTTTTAGCTTTGAGGCGCCTAGATATTATTTAGATTTTTTTCGATTCACGTAAACTTTGAATTTCGGTATTTTACATGAGAGAGCATACTTTGTTGGTGTATATACTCCAAAACAAAGTAGAATAGGGCATTGTATATTTTCTCTGACAGATTATATTCAGAGCAATTTTGTTTTTAACATTGGGGTTTCTAGATAATATTTAGATTTTTTCGATTGACGTAAAATTAGAATTTCTGTATTGTACATGAGAGAGCATATTGAGTTGGTGTATATAATCCAAAACAGAGTAGAAAAAAGCATTGTATATTTTTTTCTGATAGATTATATTAAGAGCAATTTTGTTTTTAACATTGGGTTGCCTAGATAATATATAGATGTTTTTCTATTCACGTAAATTTAGAACGTTCGTATTTTACATGAGAGAGCACACTGAGTTGGTATATATACTCCAAAACAAAGTAGAATATGGCATTGAATATTTTTTCTGGCAGATTATATTCAGAGCAATTTTGTTTTTAACATTGGGGTGCCTAGATAATATTTAGATTTTTTCGATTCGGTTAAAATTAGAATTTCGGTATTTTACATGAGAGAGCATAATTAGTTGGTGTATATACTACAAAACAGAGTAGAATAAGGCAGTGTATATTTTCTCTAACAGACTATATTCAGAGCCATTTTCCTTTAACGTTGGGGCTCCTAGATATTATTTAGTTTTTTGTGATTTGCGTAAAATTAGAATTTCGGTATTTTGTATAAGAGAGCATATTGAGTTGGTGTATATTCTCCAAATCAGAGTAGAAAAGGGCATTATATATTTTTTCTGACAGATTATAATCAGAGCAATTTTGCTGTTAACCTTGGGGTGCCTAGATAATATTTAGATTTTTTTCGATTCGCTTAAATATAGAATTTCTGTATTTTACATGAGAGAGTATATGGAGTTGGTGTATATAATCCAATACAGAGTAGAATAGGGCATTTTATATTTTTTCTGACAGATTATATTCAGAGCAATTTTTTTTAACATTGGGGTGCCTAGATAATATTTACATTTTTCTATTCGGGTAAAATTAGAATTTCTGTATTTTACACGAGAGAGCACACTGAGTTGGTGTATATACTACAAAACAGAGTACAAAAAAGCATTGTATATTTTTTCTGACAGATTATATTCAGAGCAATTTTGCTTTTAACATTGGGGTGCCTAGATAATATTTAGATTTTTGTCGATTCGCTTAAATATAGAATTTCTGTATTTTACATGAGAGAGCCTATTGAGTTGGTGTATATACTCCAAATCAAAGTAGAAAAGGTCATTGTATATTTTTTCTGAGAGATTATATTAAGAGCAATTTTGTTTTTAACATATGGGTGCCTAGATAATATTTAGATTTTTTTCGATTCAGGTAAATATAGAATTTCTGTATTTTACATGAGAGAGCATATAAAGTTGGGGTATATCCTCCAAAACAGAGTAGAATAGGGCATTGTATATTTTTTCTGACAGATTATATTCAGAACAATTTTGTTTTTACATTGGGGTGCCTGGATAATATTTAGATTTGTTTTAGATTCACGTAAATTTAGAATTTCTGTATTTTACATGAGAGAGCATACTGAGTTGGTGTATATACTCGAAAACAGACTAGAATAAGGCATTGTATATTTTTTCTAACGGAGTATATTCAGAGCCATTTTCTTTAAACATTTGGGCGCCTAGATATTATTTAGATATTTTTGATGCGCGTAAAATTAGAATTTCGGTATTGTACATGAGAGAGCATATTGCGGTGGTGTATATACTCCAAAACAGAGGAGAAAAGGGCATTGTATATTTTGTCTGACAGATTATAATCAGAAAATTTTTCTTTTAACATTCAGGTGCCTAGATAATATTTAGATTTTTTTCGATTCACGTAAAATTAGAATTTCTGTATTTTACATGAGAGAGCATACTGAGTTGGTGTATATACTCCAAAACAGAGTAGAATAGGGCATGTTATATGTTGTCTCACAGATTATATTCAGAGCAATTTTGTTTTCAACTTGGGGGTGCCTAGATAATATTTAGATTTTTTTCGATTCACGTATAATTAGAATTTCGGTATTTTACATGAGAGAGCATAATGAGTTGGTGTATATACTCTAAAACATAGTAGAATAGGGCATTATATATTTGTTCTGACAGACTGTATTCCGAGCAATTTTGTTTTTAACATTGGGGTGCCTAGATAATATTTAGATTAATTTTCATTCACGTAAATACAGAATTTCTGTATTTTACAGGGGTGAGCATATGGAATTGGCGTATATCCTCCAAATTAGAGTACAATAGGGCATTGTATATATTTTCTGACAGATTATATTCAGAACAATTTTGCTTTATACATTGGGGTGCCTAGATAATATTTAGATTTTTTTAGATTCACGTAAATTTAGACTTTTGGTATTTTACATGAGAGAGCATAGTGAGTTGGTGTATATAATCCACAATGAAGTAGAATATTGGCATTGTATATATCTTTTGACGGATTATATTCAGAGCAATTTTGCTTTTAACATTGTTGTGCCTAGATAATATTTACGTTTTTTTCATTCGCTTAAATATAGAATTTCTCTTTTTTACATGAGAGAGCATATGGAGTTGGTGTATATACTCCAAAACAGGGTGGAATAAGGCAGTGTATATTTTTTCTGACAGATTATATTCAGAACAATTTTGTTTTTAACATTGGGGTGCCTAGATAATATTTAGATTTTTTTCGATTCACGTAAAATTAGAATTTCTGTATTTTACTTGAGAGAGCATACTGAGTTGGTGTATATACTCCAAAACAGAGTAGAATAAGGCATTGTATATTTTTTCTAACAGACTATATTCATAGCCATTTTTCTTCAACTTTGAGACGCCTTGATATTATTTAGATTTTTTGATTCACGTAAAATTACCATTTAGGTGTTTTACATGAGAGAGCATATGGAGTTGTTTTATATACTCCAAAACAGAGTAGAAAAGGGCACTGTATATTTTTTCTGACAGATTATAATCAGAGCAATTTTGCTTTTAGCATTGTGGTGCCTAGATAATATTTAGATTTTTTCGATTCACATAAATTTAGAATTTCGGTATTTTACATGAGAGAGCATAGTGAGTTGGTGTATATACTCCAAAACAAAGTAGAATAGGGCATTGTATATTTTTTCTGACAGATTATATTCAGAGCAATTTTCTTTTTAACATTGGGGTGCCTATATAATATTAATTTTTTCGATTCGGGTAAAATTAGAATTTCTATATTTTACATGAGAGAGCATACTGAGTTGGTGTATATACTACAAAACAGAGTAGAATAGGGTATTGTATATTTTTTCTGATAGGTTTTATTTAGAGCCATTTTGCTTTTAACATTGAGGTGCCTAGATAATTAGATTTTTTTGGATTCGCTTAAATATAGAATTTCTGCATTTTACATGAAAGAGCATATTGAGTTGGTGTATATACTTCAAAACATAGTAGAAAATGGCATTGTATATTTTTTCTGACAGATTATATTCAGAGCAATTTTGTTTTTAACACTGGGGTGCCTGGAGAATATTTAGATATTTTCAATTCATGTAAAATTAGAATTTTGGTATTTTACCTGAGAGAGCATAATGACTTGGTGTATATACTCCAAAAAAGAGTAGAATAGGGCATTGTATATTTTTTCTGACACATTATATTCAGAGAAATTTTGTTTTTATTATTGGGGTGCCTCGATAATATTTTGATATTTTCGATTCGGGTAAAATTAGAATTTTTGTATTTTAAATGAGAGAGCATATTGAGTTGGTGTATATACAACAAAATAAAGTAGAAAAGTGCATTGTATATTTCTTCTGACAGATTATATTCAGAGCAATTTTGCTTTAAACATTGGGATGCCTAGATAATATTTAGATTTTTTTCGATTCACGTATAATTAGAATTTCAGTATTTTACATGAGAGAGCATACTGACTTGGTGTATATACTCCAAAACAGAGTAGAATAAGGCATTGTATATTTTTTCTAACAGACTATATTCAGAGTCATTTTTTTTTAACTTTGGGGCACCGAGATATTATTTAGATTTCTTTCGATTTGCTTAAAATTAGAATTTCGGTATCTTACATGAGAGAGCATATTGATTTGGTGTCTATGCTACAAAACAGAGTAGAAAAGGTCATTGTATATTTTTTCTGACAGATTGTATTCAGAGCAATTTTGCTTTTATCATAGGGGTGCCTAGATAATATTGAGATTTTTTTCGTTTTGCTTATATATTCAATTTCTTTATTTTACATGAGAGAGCATATGGAGTTGGTGTATATACTCAAGAACAGAGTCCAATAGGTCATTGTATTTTTTTTCCGACAGATTGTATTCAGAGCAATTTTGTCTTTAACATTGGGGTGCCTAGATATTATTTAGATTGTTTTCGATTCACGTAAAATTAGAATTTCGGTATTTTACATGAGAGAGCATACTGAGTTGGTGTATATACTCCAAAACCGGGTAGAATAAGGCATTGTATATTTTTTCTAAAAGAGTATATTTTGAGCCATTTTCTTTTTACTTTGTGGCTCCTAGATATTATTTAGATTTTTTTCGATTCACGTAAATTATAATTTCTGTATTTCACTTGAGAGAGCATATTGAGTTGGTTTATATACTACAAAACAGCGTAGAAAAGGGCATTGTATATTTTTTCTGACAGATTGTATTCACAGCAATTTTGCTTTTAACATTGGGGTTCCTAGATAATATTTAGATTTTTATCGTTTCGCTTAAATATTGATATTGGTATTTTACATGAGAGAGCATTTTGAGTTGGTGTATATAATCCAAAACAGAGTAGAAAAGGGCAGTGTATATTTTTTCCGACAGAATATATTCAGAGCAATTCTGCTTTTAACATTGGGGTGCCTAGATAATATTTAGATTTGTTTCGATTCACTTAAATATAGAGTTATTCTATTTTACATGAGAGAGCATATGGAGTTGCTGTATATACTCCAAAACAGAGTAGAATAAGACATTGTATATTTTTTGTAACAGACTATATTCAGAGCCATTTTCTTTTAACTTTCGGGCGCCTAGATATTATTTAGATTTTTTTCGATTCGCGTAAAATTAGAATTTCGGTATTTTACATGAGAGAGCATACTGAGTTGGTTTATATACTACAAAACAGAGTAGAATAGGGGATTGTATATTTTTCTGACAGATTATATTCAGAGCAATTTTGCTTTTAACATTGGGGTGCCTGGACAATATTTAGATTTTTTTCGATTCACGATAATTTAGAATTTTGGTATTTTACCTCAGAGAGCATACTGAGTTGGTGTATATACTCCAAAACAGAGTTAAACAGGGCATTGTATAGTTTTTCTGACAGATTATATTCAGAGCAATTTTTTTTTTTAATTTGGGTACCTAGATAATATTTAGATTTTTTTCGATTCACGTGAAATTAGAGTTTTGGTATTTTACACGAGATAGCATACTGAGTTGGTGTATATTCTCCAAAACAGAGTAGAATAAGGTAGTGTATATTTTTTCTAACAGACTATATTCAGAGCCATTTTCTTTTAACTTAGGGGCGCCTAGATATTATTAAGATTTTCTTCGATTCGCGTAAATGTAGAATTTCCGTATTTTACATGAGAGAGCATACTGAGTGGGTGTATATACTACAAAACAGAGTAGAATAGGGCATTGTATTTCTTTTCTGACAGATTATATCCAGAGCAATTTTTATTTTAACATTGGGGTGCCTAAATAATATTTATATTCTTTTCGATTCGCTTAAATATAGAATTTCTGTATTTTACATGAGAGGGCATATGGAGTTGGTGTATATACTCCAAAACTGAGTAGAATAAAACATTTTCTATTTTGCCTAACAGACTATATTCAGAGATATTTTCTCTTAACTTTCGAAGGCCTAGATAATATTTAGATTTTTTTCGATTCACGTAAAATTAGAATTTCAGTATTTTACATGAGAGCATATTGAGTTTGTGTATATACTCCAAAACAGAGTAGAAAAGGGCATTGTCTATTTTTTCTGACAGATTATATTCAGAGCAATTTTTCCTTTAACATTGGGGTGCCTAGATAATATTTAGATTTTTTTCGATTCGCTTAAATATAGAACTTCTGTATTTTACATGAGATAGCATATGGAGTTGGTATATATACTCCAAAACAGAGTAGAATAGGGAATTGTATATTTTTTCTGAAAGATTATATTCAGAGCAATTTTGTTTTTAACTTTGGGGTGCCTAGATTATATTTAGATTTTTATTCAATTCGCATAAATACAGAATTTTTGTATTTTACATGAGAGAGCATATGGAGTTGGTGTATATAATCCAAAACAGAGTAGATTTGGGAATTGGATATTTTTCCTGACATATTATATTCAGAGAAATTATGTTTTTAACATTGGGGTGCCCAGATAATATTTAGATATTTTTCGATTCTCGTAAAATTAGAATATCGGTGTTTTACATGAGGGAGCATATTTAGTTGGTGTATATACTCCAAAACAGAGTAGAATAAGGCATTGTATATTTTATCTAACAGACTATATTCAGAGCCATTTTATTTTAACTTTGAAGCGCCTAGATATTATTTAGATTTTTTTCGATTCGCGTAAAATTAGAATTTCGGTATTTTACATGAGAGAGCATATTGAGTTGGTGTATATACTCCAAAACAGTGTAGAAAAGGGCATTGTATATTTTTTCTGACAGATTATATTCAGAGCAATTTTAATTTTAACATTGGGGTGCCTAGATAATATTTAGATTGGTTTCGATTTACGTATAATTAGAATTTCTGTATTTTACATGAGAGAGCATACTGAGTTTGTGTATATACTCCAAAACAGAGTAGAATAAGGCATTGTATATTTGTCTTAACAGAGTATATTCAGAGCCTTTTCCTTTTAACTTTGGGGCACCTAGATATTATTTAGGTTTTTTTTCAATTTGCATAAAATTCAATTTCGGTATTTTACATGAGAGAGCCCATTGAGTTGGTGTATATACTACAAAACAGAGTAGAAAAGGGCATTGTCTATTTTTTCTGACAGATTATAAGCAGAGCAATTTTGCTTTTAATATTGGGGTGCCTAGATGATATTTAGAAATTATTCGATTCTCTTAAATATAGAATTTTTATATTTTACACGAGAGAGTATACTGAGTTGGTGTATATACCCCAAAACAGAGAAGAATGGGGCTTTGTATATTTTTTCTGACAGATTATATTCACAACAATATGGTATTTAACATTGGGGTACCTAGATAATATTTAGATTTTTTTGGATTCGTGTAATATTAGAATTTCGGTATTTAACAAGAGGGAGCTTATTGAGTTGGTGTATATACTACAAAACAGAGTAGAAAGAAGCATTGTATATTTTTTCTGACAGATTATATTTACAGCAATTTTACTTTTAACATTGGGGTGCGTAGATAATATTTAGATTTTTTTTCGATTTATGTAAAATTAGAATATCGGTATTTTACATGAGAGAGCATAATGAGATGGTGTATATACTCCAAAAGAGAGTACAAGAAGGCATTGTATATTTTTTCTAACAGAGTATATTTAGAGCCGATTTCTTCTAACTTTGGGGCACCTAGATATTATTTAGATATTTTCGATTCGTGTAAAATTACAATTTTGGTATTTTACATGAGAGAGCATATGGAGTTGGTGTATATATTTCAAAACAAAGTAGAAAAGGGCATTGTATATTTTTTCTGACAGATTATATTCAGAGCAATATTCCTTTTGACATTGGGGTTCCTAGAAAATATTTAGATTTTTTTCGATTCACGTAAAATTAGAATTTAGGTATTTTACATTAGAGACCATATTGAGTTGGTGTATATCTTCCAAAACAGAGTAGAATAGGGCATTGTATATTTTTTCTGACAGATTATATTCAGAAAAATTTTGTTTTTAACATTGGGGTGCCTAGATAATATTTAGATTTATTTCGATTCACGTAAATTTAGAATTTCTGTATTTTACAGGGGAGAGCATATGGAGTTGGTGTATATACTCCAAAATAGAATAGAATAGGGCATTGTATATTTTTTCTGACAAATTATATTCAGAGCAATTTTGTTTTTAACATTGGGGTGCCTAGATAAAATTTAGATTTTTCGATTCGGGTAAAATTAGAATTTCTGTATTTTACACGAGAGAGCATAGTGAGTGAGTTAATATATACAGTACAAAACAGAGTAGAAAAAGGCATTGTATATTTTTTGTGACAGATTATATTCAGAGCAATTTTGCTTTTAACATTGGGATGCCTAGATAATATTTAGATTTTTTTTGATTCACTTAAATATTGAATTTTTGTATTTTATATGAGAGAGCATATTGAGTGGTGTATATACTCCAAAACAAAGTAGAATAGGTCATTGTATATCTTTTCTGAGAGATTATATTCAGAGCAATTTTTTTTTAACTTTGGGGTGCCTAGATAATATTTAGATGTTTCTCGATTCACGTAAATATAGAATTTCTGTATTTTACATGAGAGAGCATATGGAGTTGGTGTATATCCTACAAAACAGAGCAGAATAGGGCATTGTGTATTTTTTCTGACATATTATATTCCGAACAATTTTGTTTTTGACATTGGGGTGCCTAGATAATATTTAGATTTTTTTTCGATTCACGTAGAATTAGAATTTCTGTATTTTACATGAGAGAGCATACTGAGTTGGTGTATATACTCCAAAACAGAGTAGAATAAGGCATTGTATATTTTTTCTAACAGAATATATTCAGAGCCATTTTCTTTTAACACTGGGGTGCCTAGATATTATTTAGGTTTTTTTTGATGTACGTAAAATTAGAATTTCGGAATTTTATATGAGAGAGCATATTGCGGTGGTGTATATACTCCCAAACAGAAAAGAAAAGGGCATTGTATATTTTGTCTGACAGATTATAATCAGAACAATTTTGCTTTTAACGTTCGGGTGCCTAGATAATATTTAGATTTTTGTCGATTCACGTAAATTTAGAATTTCTGTATTTTACATGAGAGAGCATACTGTGTTGGTGTATATACTCCAAAACAGTAGAATAAGGCATTGTATATTTTTTCTGACAGATTATATTCAGAGCAATTTTGTTTTTAACATTGGGTTGCCTAGAAAATATGTAGATTTTTTTCGATTCACGTAAAATTAGAATTTCGGTATTTTACTTGAGAGAGCATTCTAAGTTGGTGTATATACACTAAAACAGTGTAGAATAAAGCATTGCATACTTTTTCTGACAGTTTATATTCATAGAAATTTTGTTTTTACCATTGGGTTGCCTAGATATTATTTAGAGTTATTCGATTCGGGTAAAATTTGAATTTCTGTATTTTACATGAAAGAGCGTATTGAGTTGGTGTATATATTACAAAACAGAGTAGAAAAGGGCATTGTATATTTTTTCTGACAGATTATATTCAGAGCAATTTTTCTTTTAACATTGGGGTGCCTAGATAATATATAGATTTGTTTCGATTCGCTTAAATATAGAGTTTCTGTATTTTACATAAGAGAGAATATGGAGTTGGTGTATATACTTTAAAACAGAGTAGACTAAGGCATTGTATATTTTTTCTGACAGATTATATTCAGAGCAATTTTTCTTTTAACATGGGTGCCTAGATAATATTTAGATTTTTTTCGATTCACGTAAAATTAGAATTTCGGTATTTTACATGAGAGAGCATACTGAGTTGGTGTATATACTCTAAAACAGAGTAGAAAAGGGCATTGTGTATTTTTTCTGAGGGATTATGTTCAGAGCAATTTTTTTTTTAATTTTTTATTGGATTATAGGTTTTGGGGTACATGAGCAGAGCATGCAAGACAGTTGTGTAGGTACACACATGGCAGTGTGCTTTGCTTTTCTTCTCCCCTTCACCCACATTTGGCATTTCTCCCCAGGCTATCCCTCCCCACCTCCCCCTCCAACTGGCCCTCCCCTTTTCCCCCCAATAGACCCCAGTGTTTAGTACTCCCCTTTCTGTGTCCATGTGTTCTCATTTTTCATCACCCACCTATGAGTGAGAATATGCGATGTTTCATTTTCTGTTCTTGTGTCAGTTTGCTGAGGATGATGTTCTCCAGATTCATCCATGTCCCTACAAACGACACGAACTCATCATTTCTGATTGCTGCATAATATTCCATGGTGTATATGTGCCACATTTTTCCAATCCAGTCTATTATCAATGGGCATTTGGGTTGATTCCAGGTCTTTGCTATTGTAAACAGTGCTGCAATGAACATTCGTGTACATGTGTCCTTATAGTAGAAGGATTTATAGTCTTTTGGATATATACCCAGTAATGGGATTGCTGGGTCAAATGGAATTTCTATTTCTAAGGCCTTGAGGAATCGCCACACCGTCTTCCACAATGGTTGAACTAATTTACACTCCCACCAACAGTGTAAAAGTGTTCCTTTTTCTCCACATCCTCTCCAGGATCTGTTGTCTCCAGATTTTTTAATGATTGCCATTCTAACTGGCGTGAGATGGTATCTCAATGTGGTTTTGATTTGCATCTCTCTGATGACCGCAATTTTTTTTTTTAACATTGGAGTGCCTAGATAATATTTAAATTTTATTCGATTCACGTAAATATAGAATTTCTGTATTTTACATGAGCGAGCATATGGAGTTGGTGTATATCCTCCAAAACAAAGTAGAATAGGGCATTGTATATTTTTCTTACAGATTATATTCAGAAAAATTTGGTTTTTAACATTGGGGTGCCTAGATAATATTTAGATTTTTTTCAATTCACGTAAATTAGAATTTCTGTATTTTACATGAGAGAGCATACTGAGTTGGTGTATATACTCCAAAACAGAGTAGAATAAGGGTTGTATATTTTTTCTTACAGGCTATATACAGAGCCATTTTTTTTCAACTTTGGGGCGCCTAGATATCATTTAGATATATTTCGATTCACGTAAAATTTGAATTTCGGGGATGAGGACTCAAGATGGCGCTGTGAGAACAACCCAGGTTTGGAGCTCTTCTCGTTGAATTCGCAAACGGTGAGTCAGAGCGGCATTTCCAGACTGATTTTTGTTGCCCACAGAACGGGGAAACTCCCAAGTATAAAAAAGACACGGGACGCCAGGCAGTAGGTCTGCCTGGCTAAGCCGGCAGCCGGGGCGGCGGCGGCCAGCCCTACCCAGCAATCCCCACAGGACGCACTTGTCTGGGTGCCCTGTTGAACTGGCAACCTGAGACTTGAGAGGGCTGGACTTGAGACTGAAAGAGACTTGGACAGTAGGCCAGCCCAGGGGATTGCAGGGAAATGGATACCCAGTGGGACGAACAAAACCGCGATTTCAAACTATCTCAAGCAGACGGTCCGAGACGCTCTGTGGGGGAGGGGCGTCCACCACTACCAAGGCAACCCGCCCCAACTGAGATACACGCCCACTGCTGACGCAGCCAGCCGTTGCCGAGGCAACCCGCCCCAACGAAGATACACGCCCACTGCTGACGCAGCCAGCCATTGCTGAGGCAACCCGCCGCAACTGAGATACACGCCCACTGCTGACGTAGCCAGCCGTTGCCAAGGCAACCCGCCCCAACTGAGATACACGCCCATTGCTGATGCAGCCAGCCATTGCCGAGGCAACCCGTCCCTACTGAGATACACGCCCACTGCAGACGCAGCCTGCTGTTGCTGAGGCAACACACTACAACGAAGGGACTCCGCCACAGGGCGTGGCCGAGACCACAGCAGAGCCAGCAGGAACAGCACGAATCACACAACAGTAGGGCGGAGCTTCGGCAGCCAAACAGTGGCTAGTCTGCCTTCTAGCTGGGCAGGACACCTGATCGGACATCCAAAAATAACACCCAAACACCTCAACACAGAGCATTTGAGAAAAAAAAAAAAAGGGTTTTTAAATGAGCTCTGTTGCAGCAGAATTAAACATAGCAGCCTAACAGCCCTGAATGAACAACAGAGTGCACAGCTCAGCAATTAAACCCCTATAAAGTACAAACTGTCTCCACAAGCAGCTCCCTGACCCCTCTATATCCAAAAGACTGACATTGGGCAGGCATCATCCTGGGACAAAGAGAGCAGAAAAAGAAACTGGTAGCATCCCTCGCTGTGCCACAGCTACTAGAGGTGCACCCCAGACAAGCAGGGTCTAAAGCGGACCTCAGCAGTCGTACAGCGAAGGGGCTAGACTGGTTGAAGGAAAACCAAGCAACAGAAATACTTCATCATCAACATTCTGGGTGTCCACTCAGAGACCCAAACGAAAAGTCAGCAACTACGCAGATGACCAGCGGACAAATCCACAAAGATGGGAAGAAACCAGCGCAAAAAGGAGGAAAACACCCGAAACCAGAACACCTCGCCTCCTAGAAAGGACCAAAACTCCTCACCAGCAAGGGAGCAAAGCTGGACGGAGCATGACTGTGATGAAATGACGGAATTAGACTTCAGAAGATGGATAATGAGAAACTTTTATGAGCTAAAAGATCATGTATTAAATCAATGCAAAGAAACTAAGAACCTTGAAAAAAGATTTGAAAAAAGATTCGAGGAAATGATAACAAGAATGGATACCTTAGAGAGGAATATGAATGAATTAAAGGAGCTGAAAAACACAATACGAGAACTTCACGAAGCAAACACAAGTTTCAATAGCCGAATTGACCAAGCAGAAGAAAGAATATCTGAAGTCGAAGACCAACTCAATGAAATAAAACGAGAAACCAAGATCAGAGAAAAAAGCGCAAAAAGGAATGAACAAAGTCTCCAAGAAATGTGGGACTATGTGAAAAGACCTAACCTACGTTTGATAGGTGTACCAGAAGGGGACGAAGAGAATGAATCCAAGCTGGAAAATACTCTTCAGGACATCATCCAGGAAAATTTCCCCCACCTAGCAAGACAGGCCAACACTCAATTGCAGGAAATTCAGAGAACACCACAAAGATATTCTGCAAGAAGAGCAACCCCAAGGCACATAATTGTCAGATTCAATAGGGTTGAAATAAAGGAGAGAATACTAAGGGCGGCCAGAGAGAAAGGTCGGATCACCCACAAAGGGAAGCCCATCAGACTCACAGCAGATCTCTCGGCAGAAACACTACAAGCCAGAAGAGAGTGGGGGCCAATATTCAACATCCTTAAAGAAAAGAACTTTCAACCCAGAATTTCATATCCAGCCAAACTGAGCTTCAGAAGTGAAGGAGGAATAAAATCCTTTGCGAACAAGGAAGTACTCAGAGATTTTGTCACCACCAGGCCTGCTTTACAAGAGCTCCTAAAAGAGGCACTACACATAGAAAGGATCAATCAGTACCAGCCATTCCAAAATCACACTGAATGCTAAAGAGCTTCAACATAATGAAGAATCTACAAGAACTAACAGGCAAAACAGCCACTTAGCATCAAAATGGCAGTATCAAATTCACACATAACAATATTAACCCTAAATGTAAATGGACTAAATGCACCAATCAAAAGACACAGACTGGAAAATTGGATAAAAATCCAAAACCCATCAGTGTGCTGTATCCAGGAAACCCATCTCACATGCAAGGATACACAAAGGCTCAAAATAAAGGGATGGAGGAAGATTTACCAAGCAAATGGAAAGCAAAAAAAAAGCAGGAGTTGCAATTCTCATCTCCGATAAAATAGACTTTAAAGCAACAAAGATCAAAAGAGACAAAGAAGGCCATTACATAATGGTA
The DNA here is from genome assembly GCF_049354715.1 of Callithrix jacchus. Classification (NCBI taxonomy): domain Eukaryota; kingdom Metazoa; phylum Chordata; class Mammalia; order Primates; family Cebidae; genus Callithrix; species Callithrix jacchus. The sequence goes on from NC_133518.1 coordinate 81,691,506, forward strand.
AAAGGATCGATGCAACAAGAAGAGCTAACGATCCTAAACATATATGGACCCAATGCAGGAGCACCCAGATACATAAGGCAAGTTCTTAATGACTTACAAAAGGACTTAGACTCCCACACAATAATAGTGGGAGACTTTAACACTCCACTGTCAATACTAAACAGATCAACCAGACAGAAAATCAACAAGGATACCCAGGGCTTGAACTCAGACCTGGAGCAAGCAAACCTGGTGGACATTTACAGAACTCTCCACCCCAAATCCACAGAATACACATTCTTCTCAGCACCACATCACACCTACTCTAAAATTGACCACATAATTGGAAGTAAAGCACTGCTCAACAAATGCAAAACAACTGAAATCATAACAAACAGCCTCTCAGACCATAGTGCAATCAAGTTAGAACTCAGAATTCAGAAACCGACCCAGAACCGCACAGCTTCATGGAAACTGAACAACTGGCTCTTGAATGTTGACTGGGTAAACAACGAAATGAAGGCAGAAATAAAGAAGTTCTTCGAAACCAATGAGAACGAAGACACAACGTGCCAGAACCTCTGGGACACATTCAAAGCAGTCTCTAGAGGAAAGTACATAGCAATAAGTGCCCATATGAGGAGAATGGACAGATCCAAAATTGACACCCTATCGTCAAAATTGGAAGAGCTAGAGGAGCAAGATCAAAAAACCTCAAAACCGAGCAGAAGACAAGAAATTACTAAGATCAGAGCTGAGCTGAAGGAGATTGAGACACGAAAAACCCTTCAACAAATCAATAAATCCAAGAGCTGGTTTTTTGGAAAGATCAACAAAATAGACCACTAGCCAGATTGATTAAAAATAAAAGAGAGAACCACCAAATAGATGCAATAAAAAATGATAAAGGGGAAATCACCACAGATTCCACAGAAATTCAAACCATCATCAGAGAATATTACAAACAACTATATGCGCATAAACTAGTAAACCTGGAAGAAATGGATTAATTCCTGGACTCCTGTGTCCTCCCAAGCCTAAACCAGGAGGAAGCTGAAACTATGAATAGACCAATAACAAGGTCTGAAGTCTAGGCAGCAATTAAGAGCCTACCTCACAAAAAAAGCCCAGGTCCAGACGGGTTCACAGCCGAATTCTACCAGACACACAAGGAGGAGCTGGTACGATTCCTTCTAAAACTATTTCAAACAATCCAAAAAGAGGGAATCCTTCCCAAATCATTTTATGAGACCAACATCATCCTGATACCAAAACCCGGTAGAGACCCAACGAGAAAAGAAAACTTCAGGCCAATATCCATGATGAACATAGATGCAAAAATCTTCAATAAAATATTGGCAAGCCGATTGCAACAGCAAATCAAAAAACTTATTCATCATGATTAAGTAGGATTCATCCCGGAGATGCAAGGCTGGTTCAACATACGCAAGTCTATCAACGTAATTCACCACATAAACAGAACCAAAAACAAAAACCACATGATAATCTCAATCGACACAGAGAAGGCATTTGACAAAATTCAACAGCCCTTTATGCTAAAAACCCTCAATAAACTCGGTATCGATGGAACGTATCTCAAAGTAATAAAAGCTATTTATGACAAACCAACAGCCAATATCATACTGAATGGGCAAAAACTGGAAGCATTCCCTTTGAAATCTGGCACTAGACAAGAATGCCCTCTCTCACCACTCCTATTCAATATAGTACTGGAAGTCCTAGCCAGAGCAATCAGGCAAGAAAAAGAAATAAAGGGTATTCAAATAGGAAAGGTGGAAGCCAAATTGTCTCTATTTGCAGACGACATGATAGTATACCTAGAAGACCCCATCGCCTCAGCCCAAAAACTCCTGAAACTGATAAACAACTTCAGCAAAGTCTCAGGATATAAAATCAATGTGCAAAAATCACAAGCATTCGTCTACACCAATAACAGACTTAAAGAAAGCCAAATCAAGAGCGAACTGCCATTCGCAATTGCTACAAAAAGAATAAAATACCTTGGAATACAACTCACAAGGAACGTAAGGGACCTCTTCAAGGAGAACTACAAACCACTGCTCAACGAAATCAGAGAGGACACAAACAGATGGAGAAACATTCCATGTTCATGGTTAGGAAGAATTAATATCGTGAAAATGGCTATACTGCCCAAAGTAATTTACAGAATCAACGCTATCCCCATCAAGCTACCATCGACTTTCTTCACAGAACTGGAAAAAACCACCATGAACTTCATATGGAACCAAAAGAGAGCCCGCATAGCCAAGTCAATTCTAAGCAAAAAGAACACAGAATGGGAAAAAATTTTCGCAGTCTACCCATCTGACAAAGGGCTGATATCCAGAATTTACAAAGAACTCAAACAGATTTACGGGAAAAAAACAAACAAGCCCATTCAAAAGTGGGCAAAGGATATGAACAGATACTTTACGAAAGAAGACATATATGAGGCCAACAATCATATGAAAAAATGCTCATCGTCACTGATCATCAGAGAGATGCAAATCAAAACCACATTGAGATACCATCTCACGCCAGTTAGAATGGCGATCATTAAAAACTCTGGAGACAACAGATGCTGGAGACGATGTGGAGAAAAAGGAACACTTTTACACTGTTGGTGGGAGTGTAAATTAGTTCAACCATTGTGGAAGACAGTGTGGCGATTCCTCAAGGCCTTAGAAATAGAAATTCCATTTGACCCAGCAATTCCATTACTGGGTATATATCCAAAAGAATATAAATCGTTCTACTATAAGGACACATGTACACGAATGTTCATTGCAGCACTGTTTACAATAGCAAAGACCTGGAATCAACCCAAATGCCCATTGATAATAGACTGGATTGGAAAAATGTGGCACATATACACCATGGAATATTATGCAGCAATCAGAAATGATGAGTTCGTGTCGTTTGTAGGGACATGGATGAATCTGCAGAACATCATCCTCAGCAAACTGACACAAGAACAGAAAATGAAACACCGCATATTCTCACTCATAGGTGGGTGATGAAAAATGAGAACACATGGACACAGAAAGGGGAGTACTAAACACTGGGGTCTATTGGGGGGAAAAGGGGAGGGCCAGTGGGAGGGGGAGGGGGGGAGGGATAGCCTGGGGAGAAACGCCAAATGTGGGTGAAGGGGAGAAAAAAAGCAAAGCACACTGCCATGTGTGTATCTACGCAACTGTCTTGCATGCTCTACTCACGTATCCCAAAACCTATAATCCAATAAAAAATTAAAAAAAAAAAAAAAAAGAAAGAAAGCATATTGAGTTGGTGTATATTCTCCAAGTCAGAGTAGAAAAGGGCATTGTATATTTTTTCTGACAGATTATATTCAGAGCAATTTTGCTGTTAACCTTTGGGTGCCTAGATAATATTTAGATTTTTTTGGATTCGCTTAAATATAGAATTTCTGTATTTTACATGAGAGAGCATATGGAGTTGGTGTATATACTCAAAAACAGAGCAGAAAATTGCATTGTATATTTTTTCTGACAGAGTATATTCAGAGAAATTTTGCTTTTAACATTGGGTTGCGTAGATAATATTTAGATTATTTTCGATTCGCTGAAATATAGAATTTCTGTATTTTACATGAGAGAGCATATGGAGTTGGTTTATATACTGCAAAACAGGGTAGAATAGGGCATTGTATATTTTTTCTGACAGATTATATTCAAAGCAAATTTGTTTTTAACATTGCGTTTTCTAGATAATATTTAGATTGTTTTCGATTCGCTTAAATATAGAATTTTCGTATTTTACATGAGAGAGTATATGGAGTAGGTGTATATATTCCAAAACAGAGTAGAATAAGGCATCGTATATTTTTTGTGACAGATTATAATCAGAGCAATTTTGCTTTTAACATTGGGGTGCCTAGATAATATTTAGATTTATTTCGATTCACGTAAATTTAGAATTTTGGTATTTTACGTGAGAGAGCATACTGAGTTGGTGTATATTCTCCAAAACAAAGTAGAATAAGGCATTGTATATTTTATCTAATAGAATATATTCAGAGAAATTTTATTGTATCTTTGGGGCGCCTAGATATTATTTAGATTGTATTCGATTCACGTAAAATTAGAATTTCGGTATTTTAAATGAGAGAGCATATTGGGTTGGTGTATATACTCCAAAACAGAGTAGAAAAAAGAATTGTATATTTTCTTTGACAGATTATATTCAGAGCAAATTTGCTTTTAACATTCGGGTGCCTAGTTAATATTTAGATTTTGTTCAATTCATGTAAAATTAGAATTTTGGTATTTTACTTGAGAGAGCATATTGAGTTGGTGTATATACTCAAAAACAGAGTAGAAATAAGCATGATATATTTTTTATAACAGACTGTATTCAGAGCTATTTTCTTTTAACTTTGGGGTGCCTAGATATTATTTAGATTTTATTCGATTCACGTAAAATTGAATTTCGGTATTTTAAATGAGAGAGCATACTGAGTTGGTGTATGTACTCCAAAACAAAGTAGAATAAGGCATTGTATATTTTTTCTAACGGACTATATTCAGAGCCATTTTCTTTTAACTCTGGGGAACCTAGATATAATTTAGATTTTTTTCGATTCGCGTAAAATTGGAATTTCGGTATTTTACGTGAGAGAGCATATGGAGTTGGTTTATATACTCGAAAACGTAGTAGAATAGCGCATTGTATATTTTTTCTGACAGATTGTCTTCAGAGCAATTTTGCTTTTAACATTGGGGTGCCTAGATAATATTTAGGTGTTTTTCGATTCACATAAAATTAGAATTTCGGTATTTTAAATGAGAGAGCATACTGAGTTGGTGTATATACTCCAAAACAGAGTAGAATAGAACATTGTATATTTTTCCTGACAGATTATATTCAGAGCAATTTTTTTTTAACATTGGGGTGCCTAGATAATATTTAGAATTTTTCTATTCGGGTAAAGTTAGAATTTCTGTATCTTACATCATAGAGCATATTGAGTTGGTGTATATACTACAAAACAGAGTAGAATAGGACATTGTATATTTTTTCTGACAGATTGTATTCAGAGATATTTTGCTTTTAACATTCGGGTACCTAGTTAATATTTAGATTTTTTTCAATTTACGTAAAATTTGAATTTCGGTATTTTACTTGAGAGAGCATATTGAGTTGGTGTATATAATCAGAAAGAGAGTAGAAATGGGCATTATATATTTTTTATAACAGACTGTATTCAGAGCCATTTTCTTTTAACTTTGGGGCGCTTAGATATTATTTAGATTTTATTAAATTCGCGTAAAATTAGAATTTCGGTATTTTACATGAGAGAACATACTGAGTTGGTGTATATACTCCAAAACAAAGCAGAATGAGTCATTGTATATTTTTGCTAACAGACTATATTCAGAGCCATTTTCTTTTAACTTTGGGGCACCTAGATATAATTTAAATTTTTTTGCATTAGCGTAAAATTTGAATTTCGGTATTTTACATGAGAGACCATACAGAGTTGATGTATATACTTCAAAACAGAGTAGAATAAGGCATTGTATATTTTTTCTAAGAGACTATATCCAGAGACATTTTCATTTAAAATAGGGGAGCCTAGATATTATTTAGATGTTTTTCGATTCGTGTAAAATTAGAATTTCGGTATTTTTCATGAGAGAGCATATTGAGTGAGTGTATATTCTACAAAACAGAGTAGTATAGGGCATTGTATATTTTTTCTGACAGTTTATATTCAGAGCAGTTTTGTTTTTAACATTGGGGTGACTAGATAATATGTAGATTTTTTCGATTCGGGTAAAATTAGAATTTCTGTATTTTACATTAGAGAGAATACTGAGTTGGTGTATATACTTTAAAACAGAGTAGAATAAAGATTGTATATTTTTTCTGGCAGATTGTATTCAGAGCAGTTTTGTTTTTAATATTGGGGTGCCTAGATAACATTTCGATGTTTTTCATTTCACGTAAAATTAGAATATCGGTATTTTACATGAGAGAGCATATTGAGTTGGTTTATATACTCCAAAACAATGTAGAATAAGGCATTGTATATTTTTTCTAACAGATTGTATTCAGAGCAATTTTCTTTTAACTTTGGGGCGCCTAGATATAATTTAGATTTTTTTTTGATTCGCATAAAATTAGAATTTCGGTATTTTTCATGAGAGAGCATATTGAGTGGGTGTATATTCTACAAAACAGAGTAGTATAGGGCATTGTATATTTTTTCTGACAGTTTATATTCAGAGCAGTTTTGTTTTTAACATTGGGGTGACTAGATAATATGTAGATTTTTTCGATTCGGGTAAAATTAGAATTTCTGTATTTTACATTAGAGAGAATACTGAGTTGGTGTATATACTCCAAAACAGAGTAGAATAAAGATTGTATATTTTTTCTGGCAGATTGTATTCAGAGCAGTTTTGTTTTTAATATTGGGGTGCCTAGATAACATTTCGATATTTTTCATTTCACGTAAAATTAGAATATCGGTATTTTACATGAGAGAGCATATTGAGTTGGTTTATATACTCCAAAACAATGTAGAATAAGGCATTGTATATTTTTTCTAACAGATTGTATTCAGAGCAATTTTCTTTTAACTTTGGGGCGCCTAGATATAATTTAGATTTTTTTTTGATTCGCATAAAATTAGAATTTCAGTATTTTACATGAGAGTGCATATTGAGTTGGTGTATATTCTACAAAACAAAGTAGAAAAGGGCATTGTATATTTTTTCTGACAGATTATATTCAGAGCAATTTTGCTTTTAACATTGGGGTGCCTAGATAATATTTAGATTTTTTTCGATTCGCTTAAATATAGAATTTCTGTATTTTACATGAGAGAGCATATGGAGTTGGTGTATATACTACTAAACAGAATAAAATAGAGAATTCTATATTTTTTTCTCACAGATTATATTCAGGGAAATTTTGTTTTTAATATTGGTGTGCCTAGATAGTATTCAGATTTTTTTCGATTCGCTTAAATATATGATTTTTGTATTTTACATGAGAGAGCATACTGAGTTGGTGTATATACTCCAAAACCGCGTAGAATAAGTCATTGTATATTTTTTCTAACAGACTATATTCAGAGCTATTTTTATTTAGCTTTGGGGCGCCTAGATATTATTTAGATTTTTTTCGATTCACGGAAAATTGAATTTCGGTATTTTACATGAGAGAGCATATTGAGTTGGTGTATATACTCCAAAACAAAGTAGAAATGGGCACTGCATATTTTTTATGAGAGAATTATTTCAGAGAAATTTTGCTTTTAACTTTCGTCCGCCTAGATAATATTTAGATTTATTTTGATTCTCGTAATTTATAATTTCGGTATTTTACATGAGAGAGCATACTGAGTTGTTGTATATACTTTAAAAATGAGTAGAATAAGGCATTGTATATTTTTTCTAACAGACTATATTCAGAGCCATTTTCTTTTAACTTTGGGGCGCCTAGATATTATTTAGATTTTTTTCGATTCACGTAATTTAGAATTTTGGTATTTTACATGGGAGAGCATATTGAGTTGGTGTATATACTCCAAAACAAAGTAGAAAAGAACATTGTATACTTTTTCTGACAGATTATATTTAGAGGAATTTTGATTTAACATTCTGTTGCCTAGTTATTATTTAGATTTATTTCCATTCACGTAAAATTAGAATTTTGGTATTTTACATGAGAGAGCATACTGAGTTGATGTATATAATCCAAAACAGAGTAGAATAAGGTATTGTATATTTTTTCTAACAGACTATATTCAGAGCCATTTTATTTTAACTCTGGGGCGCCTATATAATATTTATATATTTTTCGATTTGCGTAAAATTAGAATTTCGGTATTTTACATGAGAGAGCATATTGAGTTCGAGTATATACGACAAAACAGAGTAGAAAAGGGCACTGTATATTTTTTCTGACAGATTATATTCAGAGCAAATTTGCTTTTAACCTTGCTGTGCCTAGATAATATTTAGATTTTTTTTGATTTGCTTAAATATGGAATTTCTGTATTTTACATGAGAGAGCATACTGAGTTGGTGTATATACTCGAAAAAAGAGAATAAGGCATTGTATATTTTATCTAACAGACTATATTCAGAGCCGTTTTCTTTTAACTTTGGGGCGCCTACATATTATTTAGATTTTTTTTCGATTCACGTAAAATTAAAATTTTGGTACTTTACATGAGAGAGCATATTGAGTTTGTGTATATACTCCAAAACAGATTAGAAATGGGCATTGTATATTTTTTCTGACAGATTATTTTCATAGCAATTTTGCTTTTAACATTCGGGTGCCTAGATAATATTTAGATTTATTTCGATTAAGGAAAAATTAGAATTTTGTTATTTTACAGGAGAGAGCATACTGAGTTGGTGTATATACTACAAACACGAGTAAAATAGTGCATTGTATATTCTTTGTGACAGAATATATTCAGAACAACATTGCTTTTAACATTGGGATGCCTAGATAATTTTTCATTTTTTTTCGATTTGCTTAAATATGTAATTTCAGTATTTTACATGAGAGAGCATACTGAGTTGGTGTATATACTCCAAAACAGAGTAGAATAAGGCATTGTATATTTATTCTAACAGATTTTATTCAGAGCCATTTTCTTTTAACTTTGGGGAGCCTAGATATTATTTAGATTTTTTTCGATTCATGTAAAATTAGAATTTCGGTATTTTACATGAGAGAGCATGATGAGTTGGTGTACATACTCCAAAACAGCGTAGAATCAGGCATTGTATATTTTTTCTAAGAGACTATATTCAGAGCCATTTTCTTTTAATTTTGAAGCGCCTAGATATTATTTAGATTTTTTTCGATTTGCGTAAAATTAGAATTTCGGTATTTTACATGAGAGAGCATATTGAGTTGGTGTATTTACTCCAAAACACAGTATAAAAGGGCATTGTATATTTTTTCTGACAGATTATATTCAGAGCAATTTTGTTTTTAACATTGGGGTGCCTAGATAATATTTAGATTTTTTTCGATTTGCTTATATATAGAATTTCTGTATTTTATATGAGAGAGCATATGGAGGTAATGTATATACTCCAAAACAAAGTATAATAGCGCATTGTATATTTTTTCTGACAGATTATATTTAGAGAAATTTTTTTTTTTATCATTGGGGTGCCTAGATACTATTTAGATGTTTTCAATTCGGGTAAAATTAGAATTTCTGTATTTTACATGAGAGACAATAATGAGCTGGTGTATACACTACAAAACAGAGTAGATTAGGGCATTGTATATTTTTTATAACAGAATATATTCAGAGCCATTTTCTTTTAACTTTGGTGCGTCTAAATATTATTTAGTTTTTCTTCGATTCGCTTAAAATTAGAATTTCGGTATTTTACATGAGAGAGCATATTGAATTGGTGTATATACTCCAAAACATAGTAGAAAAAGGCATTGTATATTTTTGTTGACAGATTATATTCAGAGCAATTTTTCTCTTAACATTGCGGTGCCTATATAATATTCAGATTTTATTCGATTTGCTAAAATATAGAATTTCTGTATTTTACATGAGAGAGCACACTGAGTTGGTGTATATACTCAAAAACAAAGTAGAATAGGGCATTGTATATTTTTTCTGACAGATTATATTCAGAGAAATTTTGTTTTTAACATTGGGGTACCTAGATAATATTTAGATTTTTTGGATTCAATTAAAATTAGTATTTCTGTATTTTACATGAGAGAGCATGAGTTGGTGTATATACTACAAAACAGAGTAGGAAAAGGAATTGTATACTTTTTCTGACAGATTATATTCAGAGCAATTTTGTTTTTAACATTGGGGTGCCTAGATAATATTTAGATTCTTTTCGATACTCTTAAATATAGAATTTCTGTATTTTACATGAGAGAGCATACTGAGTTGGTTTATATACTCCAAAACAGAGTAAAATAAGGCATTGTATATTTTATCTAACAGACTATATTTAGAGCCATTTTTTTTTACCTTTGGAACGCCTAGATATTATTTAGATTTTTTTCGATTCACGTAAAATTAGAATTTCGGTATTTTACATGAACGAGCATATTGAGTTGGTGTATATACTACAAAAAAGAATAGAAAAGGTCATTGTATATTTTTTCTGACAGAATATATTCAGAGAAATTTTGCTTATAACATTGGGGTGCCTAGATAATATTAAGATTTTTTTCAATTCACGTAAAATTATAACTTTGGTATTTTACATGACAGAGAATACTGAGTTGGTGTATATACTCCATCACAGAGTAGAATAAGGCATTGCATATTTTTTCTAACAGAGTATATTCAGAGACATTTTTTCATGTTTGGGGCGCCCAGATATTATTTAGATTTTATGCGATTCACGTAAAATTAGAATTTTGGTATTTTACATGAGAGAGCATATTGAGTTGGTTTATATACTACAAAACAAAGTAGAAAAGAGCATTGTATATTTTTTCTGACAGATTATATTCAGAGCAATTTTTCTTTTAAGTCTGGGGTGCCTAGATAATATTTAGATTGTTTTCAATTCGCTTAAATGTAGAATTTCTGTATTTTACATGAGAGAGCATATGGAGTGGTGTATATACTCCAAAAAAGAGTAGAATAGGGCATTGTATATTTTTTCTGACGGATTATATTCAGAGCAATTTTGTTTATAACACTGGGGTGCCTAGATAATATTTAGATTTTTTAGATTGGGGTAAAATTTAAATTTCTGTATTTTACATGAGAGAGCATATTGAGTTGGTGTATATACAAAAAACATAGTAGAAAAGGGCATTGTATATTTTTTCTGACAGATTATATTAAGAGCAATTTTGTTTATTACATTGGTGTGCCTAGATAATATTTAGATTTTTTTCGATTCACGTAAATTTATAATTTCTGTATTTTACATTAGAGAGCATAATGAGTTAGTGTATATACTCCAAAACAGATTAGAATAAGGCATTGTATATTTTTTATAACAGAGTATATGCAGCGCTATTCCTTTTGACTTTGGGGCATCTAGATATTATTTAGATTTCTTTCGATTTGCGTAAAATTAGAATTTCGGTATTTTACATGAGAGAGCATATTGAGTTGGTGTATATACTCCAAAAGAGAGTAGAAAATGGCATTGTATATTTTTTTTGACAAAGTATATTCGGAGCAATTTTGCTTTTAACATTCGTGTGCATAGATAATATTTAGATCTTTTTCAATTCACGTAAACTTAGAATTTTGGTATTTTAAATAAGAGAGCATAATGAGTTGGTGTATATACTCCAAAACAAAGTAGAATAAGGCATTGTCTATTGTTTCTAACAGACTATATTTAGAGCCATTTTCTTTTCACATTGGGGCACCTAGATATTATATAGATTTTTTTCGATTCGTGTAAAATTAGAATTTCGGTATTTTACATTAGAGAGAATATTGAGTTGTATATATTACAAAACAGAGTAGATAAGGGCATTGTATATTTTTTCTTACAGATTATATTCAGAGCAATTTTGATTTTAACATTGGGGTGCCTAGATAATATTTTGATATTTTTCAATTCATGTAAAATTAGAATTTCTTTATTTTACATGAGAGAGCATACTGAGTTGGTGTATATACTCAAAAACAATGTAGAACAGGGCATTGTATATTTTCTCTTTCAGATTATATTCAGAGCAATTTTCTTTTTAACATTGGGGTGCCTAGGTAATATTTAGATTTTTTCGATTCGGGTAAAATTCAAATTTATGTATGTTACATGAGAGAGCACACTGAGTTGGTGTATATACTCCAAAAGAGAGTAGAATAGGGCATTGTATATTTTATCTAACAGACTATATTCCTAGACATTTTTTTCGAAATTTGGGGCGCCTAGATGTTATTTAGATTTGTTTCGATTCGCTTAAGATTAGAATTTTAGTATTTTACATGCCAGAGCACACTGGTTTGGTGTATATTCACTAAAACAGTGTAGAATAAGGCATTGTATATTTCTTCTAACTGACTATATACAGAGCCTTCTTTTTAACTGTGGGTCGACTAGATATTATTTATATTTTTTTTGATTCGCTTAAAATTAGAATTTCAGTATTTTACATGAGAGAGCATATGTAGTTGGTGTATATACTCCAAAACAGAGTAGAATAGAACATTGTATATTTTTTCTGACAGATTATATTCAGAGCAATTTTGTTTTTTACATTCGGGTGCCTAGATAATATTTCGATTTTTTCGATTCAAGTAAAATTAGAATTTCTGTATTTTACATGAGAGAGCATACTGAGTTTTTGTATACACTCCACAACAGAGTAGAATAAGGCATTGTTTCTTTTCTCTAACAGACTATATTCAGAGCCATCTTCTTTAAACTTTGGAACACCTAGATATTATTGAGATTTTTTTCGATTCGCGTAAAATTAGAATTTCGGTATTTTACATGAGAGAGTATAGGAGTTGTTCTATAAACCCCAAAACAGAGTAGAATAGGGCATTGTATATTTTTTCTGACCGATTATATTCAGAGCAATTTTGCTTTCAACTTTGGGGTGCCTAGATAATATTTAGATTATTTTCGATTAGCTTATACATAGAATTTCTGTATTTTATATGAGAGAGCATATGGAGTTGGTGTATATACTCCAAAACAGAGTATAATAGGGCATTGTGTATTTTTTCTGACAGGTTATATTCAGAGCAATTTTGTTTTTTACATTGGGGTGCCTAGATAATATTTAGATTTTTTCTCTTCGGGTAAAATTATAATTTCTGTATTTTACATGATAGAGCATATTGAATTGGTGTATATACAACAAAACAGAGTAGAAAAGTGCATTGTATATTTTTTCTGATAGGTTATATTCAGAGCAATTTTGTTTTTAACATTTGGGTGCTTAGATAATATTTAGATTTTATTCGATTCGCTTAAATATAGAATTTCTGAATTTTACATGAGAGAGCATATGGAGTTGGTGTATATACTCCAAAACAGAGTAAAATAGGGCATTGTATATTTTTTCTGACAGATTGTATTCAGAGCAATTTTGTTTTTAACATTGGGGTGCCTAGATAATATTTAGATTATTTTCGATTGACGTAAAATTTGAATTTCGGTATTTTACATGAGAGACCATACTGAGTTGGTGTATATACTCCAAAAAAAGAGTAGAATTAGGCATTGTATATTTATTCTAACAGACTATATTCAGAGCCATTTTCTTTTATCTTTGGGGCACCTAGATATTATTTAGATTTTTTTTCGATTCGCGTAAAATTAGAATTTCCGTATTTTAAATGAGAGAGTATGTGGAGTTGGTGTATATACTCCAAAACAGAGTAGAATAGGACATTGTATATTTTTTTTGACAGATTGTATTCAGAGCAATTTTGCTTTTTACATCGGGGTAACTAGATAATATTTAAGTGTATTTCGATTCACGTAAATTTAGAATTTCAATATTTTAAATGAGGGAGCGTACTGAGTTGGTGTATATAATCCAAAACAGAGTACAATAAGGCATTGTATAATTTTTCTAACAGACTATATTCAGAGCTATTTTGTTTTAACTTTGGCGCGCCTAGATATAATTTAGATTTTCTTTCGATTCACGTACAATTTGAATTTCGGTATTTTACATGAGAGAGCATACTGAGTTACTGTATATACTCAAAAACAAAGTAGAATAGGGCATTGTATATTTTTTCTGAAAGATTATATTCAGAGCAATTTTGTTTATAACATTGGGGTGCCTAGATAATATTTAGATTTTTTCGATTCACGTAAAATTGGAATTTCGGTATTTTACATGAGAGAGCGTACTGAGGTGGTGAATATACTCCAAAACAGAATAGAATAGGGCATTGTATATTTTTTCTGACAGATTATATTCAGAGCAATTTTGCTTTTAATATTGGGGTGCCTAGATAATATTTAGATTTTTTCTATTCGGGTAAAATTAGAATTTCTGTATTTTAAATAATAGAGGTTATTGAGTTGGTGTATATACTACAAAACAGATTAGAAAAGGGCATTGTACTTTTTTTCTGACAGGTTATATTCAGAGCAATTTTGCTTTTAAAATTGGGGTGCCTATATAATATTTAGATTTTTTTCGATTTGCTTAAATATAGAATTTTTGTATTTTGCATGAGAGAGCATATGGAGTTGGGGTATACACTCCAAAACAGAGTAGAATAGGGCATTGTATATTTTTTTCTGGCATATTATATTCAGAGCAGTTTTCTTTTAACTTGGGGGCGCATAGATATTATTTAGATTTTTTTCGATTCGCGTTAAGTTAGAATTTTGCTATTTTACATGAGAGATCATATAGAGTTTGTGTATATACTCCAAAACAGAGTAGCATAGGGCATTGTATATTTTTTCTGGCAGATTATATTCAGAGCAGTTTTGTTTTTAACCTTGGGGTGCCTAGATAACCTTTAGATTTTTTTCAATTCACGTAAAATTAGAATTTCAGTATTTTACATGAGAGAGCATATTGAGTTGGTGTATATATTCCAAAAGAGAGTAGAAATGGGCATTATATATTTTTTCTAACAAACTGTATTCAGAGCCATTTTCTTTTAACTTTGGGATGCCTATATATTATTTAGATTTATTTCGATTCACGTAAAATTTGAATTTCGGTATTTTACATGAGAGAGCATAGTCAGTTGGAGTATATACTCCAAAACAGAGTAGAATAAGACATTGTATATTTTTTCTAACAGACTATATTCAGAGCCATTTTCTTTTAACTTTGGGGAGCTTAGATATTATTTAGATTTTTTTCGATTCGCGTAAAATTTGAATTTCGGTATTGTACATGACAGAGCATATTGAGTTAGTGTATATACTCGAAAAAAGTGTAGAAAATGGTATTGTATATTTTCTCTGACAGATTATATTCACAGCAATTTTGCTGTTAACATTGGGGTGCCTAGATAATATTTAGATTTTTTTCCATTCGCTTAAATATAGAATTTCTGTATTTTACATGAGAGAGCATATGGAGTTGGTGTATATATTCCAAAACAGAGTAGAATAGGGCATTGTATATTTTTTCTGACAAATTATATTCAGAGCAATTTTGCTTTTATCATTGGGGTGCCTGGAAAATAATTTGTTTATTTTCCATTGACGTAAATTTAAAATTTCTGTATTTTACCTGAGAGAGCATACTGAGTTGGTGTATGTACTCCAAAAAAGAGTAGAATAAGGCATGGTATTTTTTTTTAACAGACTATATTCAGAGCCATTTTCTTTTAACTTTGGGGCGTCTAGATATTATTTAGATTTTATTCGATTCACGTAAAATTAGAATTTCGGTATTTTACATGAGAGAGCATACTGAGTTGGTGTATATACCCTAAAACAGGGTAGAATACGGCATTGTATATTTTTTCTGACAGATTATATTAAGAGCAATTTTGTTTTTAACATTGGGGTGCTTAGATAATATTTAGATTTTTTCGATTTGGGTAAAACTAGATTTTCTGTATTATACAGGAGAGCGCATATTGAGTTGGTGTATATACTACAAAACAGAGTAGAAAAGGGCATTGTATATTTTTTCTGACAAATTATATTCAGAGCAATTTTGTTTTTAACATTGGAGTGCCTAGATAATATTTAGATTTTCTCGATTCGGGTAAAATTAGAATTTCTGTATTTTACATGAAATGCATACTGAGTTGGTGTATGTACTCCAAAAAAGAGTAGAATAAGGCACCGTATATATTTTCTAACATACTATTTTCAGAGCCATTTTCTATTAACTTTGGGTCGCCTAGATATAATTTCGATTTTTTCGATTTAGGTAAAATTAAAATTTCGGTATTTTATATGAGAGAGCATACTGAGTTGCTGTATAAACTAAAAACAGATTAGAATAAAACATTGTATATTTTTTCTGACAGATTATATTCAAAGCAATTTTTTTTAACATTGAGGTGCCTAGATAATATTTAGATTTTTTTCGATTAGCTTAAATATAGAATTTCTGTATTTTACATGAGAGAGCATATGGAGTTGGTGTATATACTCCAAAACAGAGAAGAAAATTGCATTGTATATTTTTTCTGACAGATTATATTCAGAGCAATTTTGTTTATAACATTGGGTTTCCTAGATAATATTTAGATTATTTCGATTCAGGTAAAATTAGAATTTCTGTATTTTACATGAGAGAGCATACTGAGTTAGTGTATATACTCCAAAACAGAGTAGAATGAGGCAGTGTATATTTTTTCTAACAGACTATATTCAGAGCCAATTTTTTTTAACTTTGGGGCGCCTAGATATTATTTAGATTTGTTTCGTTTCATGTAAAGTTAGAATTTCGGTATTTTATATGAGAGAGCATACTGAGTTGCTGTATATACTCCAAAACAGAGTAGAATAAGGCATTGTATATTTTTTCTGACAGATAATATTCAGACCAATTTTGTTTTTAACATTGGGGTGCATAGATTATATTTAGATTTTTTTCGATTCATGTAAATCTAGAATTTCGGTATTTTACATGAGAGAGCATACTGAGTTGGTGTATATACTCCAAACCAAGTAGAATAATGCATTGTACATTTCTTCTAACAGACTATATTCAGAGACATTTTCTTTTAAATTTCAAGCACGTAGATATTATTTACATTTTTTTGTTTCATGTAAAATTAGAATTTCAGTATTTTACATGACAGAGCATATTGAGTTGGTGTAAATACCCCAAAACAAAGTAGAAAAGTGCATTGTATATTTTTTATGACTGAATATATTCAGAGCAATTTTTCTATTAACATTCGGTTGCCTAGATAATATTTAGATTTTTTTCGATTCACGTAAAATTAGGATTTCGGTATTCTCCATGAGAGAGCATACTGAGTTTGTGTATATACTCCAAAACAGAGTAGAATAAGGCATTGTATATTTTTTCTAACAGACTATATTCAGAGCCATTTTCTTTTAACTTTCGGGTGCCTAGATATTTTTTAGATTTTTTCGATTCGCGTTAAATTAGGATTTCGGTATTTTACATGAGAGAGCATATTGAGTTGGTGTATATAGTCAAAAACAGAGTAGAAAAGGGCATTGTATATTTTTTCTGACAGATTATATTCAGAAAAATTTTGCTTTTAACATTTGGTTGCCTAGATAATATTTAGATTTTTTCGATTTGGGTAAAATTAGAATTTCTTTATTTTACATGACAGAGCATACTGTGTTGGTGTATGTACTCCAAGAAAGAGTAGAATAAGGCATTTCATATTTTTTCAAACAGACTATATCCAGAGCCTTATTCTTTTAACTTTCGGGCACCTAGATATTGATTAGATTTTTATCGATTCAGGCAAAATTAGAATTTCGGTATTTTATATGAGAGAGCATACTGAGTTGCTGTATATACTCCAAAACAGAGTAAGATAGGGCATTGTATATTTTATTTGACAGATTATATTCAGAGCAATTCTGTTTTTAACATTGGGGTGCCTAGATAATATTTATATTTTTTTGATCTGCATAAATATAGAATTTCTGTGTTTCACATGAGAGAGCATACTGAGTTGGTGTATATACTCCAAAACAAAGTAGAATAAGGCATTGTATATTTTTTATAACAGACTATATTCAGAGCCATTTTCTTTTAAATTTCAGGCACCTAGATATTAATTAGTTGTTTTTCGATTCATGTAAAATTAGAATTTCGGTATTTTACATGAGAGAGCATATTGGGTTGGTGTATATACTCCAAAACAAAGTAGAAAATGACATTGTATATTTTTTATGACAGATTATATTTAGAACCATTTTGCTTTTAACATTGGGGTGCCTAGATAATATTTAGATTTTTTTCGATTCGCTTAAACATAGAATATCTGAATTTTACATGAGAGAGCATACTGAATTGGTGTATATACTTTAAAATATAGTAGAATAAGGCATTGTATATTTTTCATAACAGACTATATTCAGAGCCATTTTCTTTTCATTTTGGGGAGCCTAGATATTATTTAGATTTTTTTCGATTCACGTAAAATTAGAATTTCAGTATTTTACATGAGAGAGCATATTGAGTTGGTGTATATAATCCAAAACAGAGTAGAAAAGGGCACTGTATGTTTTTTCTGACAGATTGTATTCAGATCCATTTTACTTTTAACATTCGGGTGCCTAGAAAATATTTAGATTTTTTTTGATTCACGTAAAATTAGAATTTCTGTATTTTACATGAGAGAACATAGTGAGTTGGTGTATATACTCCAAAACAGAGTAGAATAAGGCATTGTATTTTTTTATCTAACATACTATATTCAGAGCCATTTTCTTTTAACTTTGGGGCACCTAAATATTAATTAGGTCTTTTTTCAATTCACGTAAAATTAGAATTTCGGTATTTTCCATTAGAGAGCATATTGAGTTGGTGTATATACTACAAAACAGAGTAGAAAATGACATTGTATATTATTTCTGACAGATTATATTCAGAGCAATTCTTCTTTTAGCATTTGGGTGCCTAGATAATATTTACGTTTTTTCCATTTGGGTAAAATTTGAATTTTTTATTTTACATGAGAGAGCGTATTGGGCTGGTGTATATACTACAAAACAGAGTAGAAAAGGGCATTGTATATTTTTTCTAAAATATTATATTCAGAGCAATTTTTCTTTTAACATTTGGGTGCCTAGATAATATTTAGATTTTTTTCGATTTGCTTAAATATTGAATTTCTATATATTACATGAGAGAGCATATTGAGTTGGTGTATATACTACAAAACATAGTAGAAAAGGGCATTGTATATTTTTTCTGACAGATTATATTCAGAGCGATTTTGCTTTTAACATTGGGGTGCCTAGATAGTATTTAGATTTTTTTCGATTCACGTAAAATTAGAATTTCTGTATTTTACATGAGAGAGCATACTGAGTTGGTTTATATACTCCAAACCGAAGTGGAATAGGGCATTGTATATTTTTTCATACAGATTATATTCAGAGCAATTTTGTTTTCAACATTGGGGTGCCTAGATAATATTTAGATTTTTTCAATTTGTGTAAAATTAGAATTTCTCTATTTTACAGGAGAGAGCATATGGAGTTGGTGTATATACTACAAAACAGAGTAGAAAAGGGCATTGTATACTTTTTCTGACAGATTATATTCAGAGAAATTTTGCTTTTAACATTGGGGTAACTAGATAATATTTAGATTTTTTTCGATTCGCTTAAATATTGAATTTCTGTATTTTACATGAGACAGCATATGGAGTTGGTGTATATATTCCCGAACAGAGGAGAATAGGTCATTGTATATTTTTTCTGACAAATTATATTCAGAGCAATTTTGTTTTTAACATTGGTGTGCCTAGATAATATTTAGATTTATTTGATTCGGGTAAAATTAGAATTTCTGTATTTTACATGAGAGAGCATACTGAGTTGGTGTATATACTCCAAAAAAGAGTAGAATAAGGCATTGTATATATTTTCTCAGAGACTATATTCAGAGCCATTTTCTTTTAACTTTGGAATGCCTAGATTTTATTTAGACTTTTTTTGGTTCGTGTAAAATTATAATTTCCGCATTTTACATGAGAGACTATATTTAGTTGGTGTATATACTACAAAACAGAGTAGAAGAGGGCATTGTATATTTTTTCTGAAAGATTATATTCAGAGCAGTTTTGCTTTTAACATTGGGTGCCTAGATAATATTTAGATTTTTTTCGATTCGCTTAAATATAGAATTTCTGTATTTTACATGAGAGAGCATATTGAGTTGGTGTATATACTCCAAAACAGGGTAGAATAAGGCATTGTATATTTTGCTTGCAGATTGTATTCCGAGCAATTTTGTTTTTAACATTGGGGTGCCTAGATAATGTTTAGATTTGTTTCAATTCGCTTAAATATAGAATTTCTGTATTTTACATGAGCTAGCATATGGAGTTGGTGTATATACTCAAAAACAGAGTAGAAAAGGGCATTGTATATTTTCTCTGACTGATTATATTCAGCGCAGTTTTGCTTTTAACACTGGGGTGCATAGATAATATTTAGAATTTTTTTGATTCACTTAAATATAGAATTTATGTATTTTACATGAGGGAGGATATGGAATTGGTGTATATACTCCAAAATAGAGTAGAATAAGGCATTGTATATTTTTAAAACAGACTCTATTCAGAGCCATTTTCTTTTAACTTTGGGGTGCCTAGGTATTATTACATTTTTATCGATTCACATAAAATTAGAAGTTCGGTATTTTACATGAGAGAGCATATTGTGTTGGTGTATATACCACAATACAGTGTAGAAAAAGGCATTGTATCTTTTTTCATACAGATTATATTCAGAGCAATTTTGCTTTTAACATTCGGGTGACTAGATAATATTTAGATTTTTGTCGATCCACGTAAAATTAGAATTTCAGTATTTTACATGAGAGAGAATATTGAGTTGGTTTATGTACTCCAAAACTGAGTAGAAATGGGCATTGTATGTTTTCTCTGAAAGATTATATTCAGAGCAATTTTGATTTTAACATTCGGGTGCCTAGATAATATTTAGATTTTTTTCGATTCACGTAAAATTAGAATTTCAGTAATTCACATGGGAGAGCATATTGAGTTGGTGTATATACTCCAAAACAGAGTAGAAAAGGGCATTGTATATTTTTTCTGACAGATTATATTCAGAGAAATTTTGCTTTTAACATTGGAATGCCTAGATAATATTTAGATTTTTTTCGATTCGCTTTAATATAGAATTTCTGTATTTTACATGAGAGAGCATATGGAGTTGGTGTATATACTCCAACACAGAGTAGAATAGGGCATTGTATATTTTTTCTGACAGATTATCTTTAGAGCAATTTTTTTTTAACATTGGGGTGCCTAGATGATGTTTAGATTTTTTTCGATTCACGTGTAATTTGAATTTCTGTATTTTATATATGAGAGCATAGTGAGTTGGTGTATGTACTCCAAAACAGAGTAGAATAAGGCATTGTATATTTATTTAAACAGACTATATTCAGAGCCATTTTCTTTTAACTTTGGGGTGCCTAGATATTATTTAGATTATTTTCGATTCGCGTAAAATTAGAATTTCGCTATTTTATATGAGAGAGGATATTGAGTTTGTGTATATACTCCAAAACAGAGTAGAAAAGGGCAGGGCATTGTATATTTTTTCTGACAGATTATATTTGTAGCAATTTTTCTTTTAACATTGGAGGGCCTAGATAATATTTAGATTTTTTTCGATTCGCTTAAATATAGGATTTCCGTATTTTAAATGAGAGAGTATATGGAGTTGGTATATATACTCCAAAACAGAGTAGAAAAAAGCATTGTATATTTTTTCTGACAGATTATATTTAGAGCTATTTGGCTTTTAACATTGGGGTGCCTAGATTATATTTAGATTTTTTTCGATTCGCTTAAATACAGAATTTCTGTATTTTACATGAGAAAGCATATGGAGTTGGTGTATATACTCCAAAAAAGAGTTGAATAGGGCCTTGTATATTTTTTATGACAGATTATATTCAGAGCCATTTTGCTTTTAACATTGGGGTGCCTAGATAATATTTAGATTTATTTCGATTCACGTAAATTTAGAATTTCGGAATTTTACATGAGAGAGCATACTGAGTTGGTGTACATACTCCAAAACAGAGTAGAATTGGGCATTGTATATTTTGTCTAACAGACTATATTCAGAGCCATTTTCTTTTAACCTTGGGGAGCCTAGATATTATTTTGATTTTTTTTGATTCATGTAAAATAAAAATGATGGTATTTTACATGAGAGAGCATACTGAGTTGGTGTATATACTCCAAAACAGAGTAGAATAGGGCATTGTATATGTTTTCTGACAGATTATATTCAGAACAATTTTTCTTTTAACATTGGGGTGCATAAATAATAGTTAGATTTTTTTCGATTCGCTTAAATATAGAATTTCTGTATTTTACATAAGAGAGCATATAAAGTTGTAGTATATACTCTAAAACAGATAAGAATAAGGCATTGTATATTTATTCTGACAGAATATATCCAGAGTAATTTTGTTTTTAACATTGGGGTGCCTAGATAATATTTAGTTTTTTTTCGATTCACGTAAATATAGAATTTGTGTATTTTACATGAGAGAGCATATGGAGTTGGTGTATATTCTCAAAAACAGAGTAGAATAGGGCATTGTATATTTTTTCGGACAGACTATATTCAGAACAATTTTGTTTTCAACATTGGGGTGCCTAAATAATATTTAGATTATTTTTGATTCACGTAAAATTAGAATTTCGGTATTTTACATGAGAGCATACTGAGTTTGTGTATATACTCCAAAACAGAGTAGAATAAGCATTGTATATATTTTCTAACAGACGATATTTAGAGCCATTTTCTTTTAACTTTGGGGCGCCTAGATATTATTTAGATATTTTTTGATACACGTAAAATTGGAATTTCTGAATTTTACATGAGAGGGCATATTGAGTTGGTGTATATATAACAAAACAGAGTAGAAAAGGGCATTGTATATCTTTTCTGACAGATTATATTTAGATCAATTTTGCTTTTAACATTGGGGTGCCTAGATCATATTTAGATTTATTTCGATTCACGTAAAATTAGAATTTTGTTATTTTACATGAGTGAGCATATTGACTTGGATTATATACTCCAAAACAGAGTAGAAAAGGTCATTGTATATTTTTTCTGACAGATTATATTCAGAGCAATTTTGCTTTTAACATTGGGGTGCCTAGATAATCTTTATATTATTTTTGATTCACATAAATTTAGAATTTCGGTATTTTACATGAGAGACTATTTTCAGTTCCTGTATATACTCCAAAACAAAGCATAAAAAAGCATTGTGTATTTTTTCTGACACACTATATTCAGAGCAACTTCGGTTATAACATTGGAATGCCTAGATAATACTTAGAATTTTATCGGTTCGTGTAAAACTAGAATTTCTGATACTAACCTGGGAGATCATATTGAGTTGGTGTATATACTCTGAAACAGAGTAGAAGAAGGCATTATATATTTCTTTTGACAGAGTACATTCAGTCCAATTTTGCTTTTAACATTGGGTTAGCTAGATTATATTTAGATTTTTTTTGATTCGCGTTAAATTAGAATTTCGGTATTTTACATGAAAGAGCATATTGAGTTGGTGTATATACTCCAAAAAAGAGTATAAAAGGGCATTGTATATTTTTTCTGACAGATCATACTCAGAGAAATTTTGCTTTTAACATTGGGGTGCCTAAATAATATTTAGATTTCATTCGATAAGCGTCAATTTATAATTTCAGTATTTTACAGGTGAGAGCATATTGAGTTGGTGTATATACGCCAAAACAGAGTAGAAAAGGGCATTGTATATTTTTTCTGACAGATTATAATCAGAGGAATTTTGGTTTTTAACGTTGGGTTGCCTAGATAATATTTAGTTTTTTTTCGATTCGCTTAAATATAGAATTTCTGTATTTTACATGAGAGAGCATATTGATTTGATGTATATACTCCAACACAGAGTAGAATAGGGCATTGTATATTTTTCTGACAGACTATATTCAGAGCTATTTTGTTTTTAACTTTGGGGTGCCTTTATAGTATTTAGATTTTTTTTGATTTATGTAAAATTAGAATTTTGTTATTTTACATGAGAGAGCATACTGAGTTGGTTTATATACTTCAAAACAGAGTAGAATAGGGCATTG
This sequence comes from Callithrix jacchus, assembly GCF_049354715.1. Classification (NCBI taxonomy): domain Eukaryota; kingdom Metazoa; phylum Chordata; class Mammalia; order Primates; family Cebidae; genus Callithrix; species Callithrix jacchus. The sequence continues at coordinate 81,715,264 of NC_133518.1, forward strand.
TATATTTTATCTGAGAGATTATATTCAGAGAAATTTTGTTTTTAACATTGGGGTGCCTGGATAATATTTAGTTTTTATTCGATTGACGTAAAATTAGAATTTCGGTATTTTAGATGAGAGAGGATATGGAGTTGGTGTATATACTCGAAAACAGAGTAGAATAGGGCATTGTATATTTTTTCTGACAGATTATATTCAGAGCAGTTTCGTTGTTAACATTGGGGTTTTTAGATAATATTTATATTTTTTTCGATTTGCTTAAATATAGAATTTCTGTATTTTACATGAGAGAGCATATGGAGTTGCTGTATACACTAGAAAACAGAGTAGAATAGGGCGTTTTATATTTTTTTCTGACAGATAATATTCAGAGCAATTTTGGTTTTAACATTGTGGTGCCTAGATAATATTTAGATTTTATCGATTCGGGTAAAATTAGAATTTCTGTAATTTACATGAGAGAGCAAACATAGTTGGTTTATATACTCCAAAACAGAGTAGAATAAGGTATTGTATATTTTTTCTAACAGACTATATTCGGAGCCATTTTCTTTTAACTTTGGGGAGCCTAGATATTATTAAGATTTTTTTCGATTCACGTATAATTAGAATTTCGGTATTTTACACGAGAGAGCATATTGAGTTGGTGTATATACTCCAAAACAGATTAGCAAAGGGCATTGTATATTTTTTCTTACAGATTACTTTTTGAGTAATTTTGCTTTTCACATTGGGGTGCCTAGATAATATTTAGATTTTTTTTGATTCACGTAAATTTAGAATTTCGGTATTATACATGAGAGAGCATCCTGAGTTGGTGTATATACTCCAAAACAGAGTAGAATAATGCATTGTATATTTTTTTCATCAGACTATATTCATAGCCATATTCTTTTAACTTTGGGGCGCCTAGATATTATTTAGATTTTTATCGATTCACGTAAAATTAGAATTTCGGTATTTTACATGAGAGAGCATATTGAGATGATGTATATATTACAGAACCGAGTAGAAAAGGGCGTTGTATATTTTTTCTGACAGATTATATGCAAAGAAATTTTGCTTTCAATATTGGGGTGCATGATAATATAAAGATTTCTTTCGATTTTCTTAAAAATAAAATTTCTGTATTTTACATGAGAGAGAATATGGAGTTGGATTTTATATTCCAAAACAGAATAGAATAGGGCATTGTATATTTTTTCTGACGGATTATATTCAGAGCAATTTTGTTTTTAACACTGTGGTGCCTGGAGAATATTTAGATATTTTCGATTCACGTAAAATTAGAATTTCGGTATTTTACCTGAGAGAGCATAATGACTTGGTGTATATACTCCAAAAAAGAGTAGAATAGGGCATTGTATATTTTTTCTGACACATTATATTCAGAGCAATTTTGTTTTAATTATTGGGGTGCCTCGATAATATTTTGATGTTTTCGATTCGGGTAAAATTATATTTTCTGTATTTTACATGAGAGAGCATATTGAGGTGGTGTATATACTACAAAACAGAGTAGAAAAGGGCATTGTATATTTTATCTGAAAGATTATATTCAGAGAAATTTTGCTTTTAACATTGGGGTGCCCAGATAATATACAGATTTTTTTCGATTCGCTTAAATATAGAATTTCTGTATTTTACATGAGAGAGAATATGGAGTTGGTTTATATACTACAAAACAGAGTAGAATAGGGCATTGTATATTTTTTCTGACAGATTATATTCAGAGCAATTTTGTTTTTAACATTGGCGTGCCTAGATAATATTTAGATTTTTTCAATTTGGGTAAAATTAGAATTTCTGTATTTTACATGAGAGAGCATACTGAGTTGTTGTATATACTCGAAACCTGAGTAGAATAAAACATTTTCTATTTTTTCTAACAGACTATATTCAGAGCCATTTTCTCTTAACTTTCGGGGGCCTAGATATTATTTAGATTATTTTCGATTCGCGTAAAATTAGAATTTTGGTATTTTACATGAGAGAGCATATTGAGTTTGTGTATATACTCCCAAACAGAGTAGAAAAGGGCATTGTCTATTTTTTCTGACAGATTATATTAAGAGCAATTTTTCCTTCAACATTGGCGTGCCTAGATAATATTTAGATTTTTCTCAATTCGCTTAAATATAGAATTTTTGTATTTTACATGAGAGAGCATATGGAGTTGGTGTATATACCCCGAAATAGAGTAGATTTGGGAATTGGATAATTTTTCTGACAGATTTTATTCAGAGTAATTTTGTTTTTAACATTGGGGTGCCTAGATAATATTTAGATTTTTTCGATTCGCTTAAATATATAATTATTGTATTTTATGTGAGAGAGCATATGGAGTTGCTGTACATACTCCAAAACAGAGTAAAATAGGGCATTGTATATTTATTCTGACAGCTTATATTCAGAGAAATTATGTTTTTAACATTGGGGTGCCTAGATAGTATTTAGATTTTTTCGATTCGCGTAAAATTAGAATTTAGCTATTTTACCTGAGAGAGTATATTGAGTTGGTGTATATACGGCAAAACAGAGTAAAAAATGGCATTTTATATTTTTTCTGACAGATTATATTCAGAGCAATTTTAGTTTTAACATTGGCATGCCTAGATAATATTTAGATTTTTTGGATTCGGCTAAAATTAGAATTTCTGTCTTTGACATGAGAGAGCATATTGTTTTGGTGTATATACTACAAAACAGGGTAGAAAAGTGTATTGTATATTTTTTCTGACAGACTATATTCAGAGCCATTTTGCTTTTAACATTGGGGTGCCTAGATAATATATAGATTATTTTCGATTCGCTTAAATATAGAATTTCTGTATTTTACATGAGAGAGAATATCGAGTTGGTGTATATACTCCAAAGCAGAGTAGAATAGGGCATTGTGTATTTTTTCTGACAGATTATATTAAGCGCAATTTTGTTTTTAACATTGGGGTGCCTAGATAATATTTAGATTTCTTTTGATTCATGTAAAATTAGAATTTCTGTATTTTACATGAGAGAGCATATTGAGTTGGTGTATATACTCCAAAACATAATAGAAAAGGGAATTGTATATTTTTTCTTACAAATTATATTCAGAGAAATTTTGCTTTTAACATTGGGGTGCCTAGATAATATTTAGATTTTTTCCGATTCACATAAATATAGAATTTCTGTATTTTACATGAGAGAGAATATGGAGTTGGTGTATATCCTCCCAAACAGAGTAGAATAAGGCATTGTATATTTTCCCTAAGAAACTATATTCAGAGCCATTTTCTTTTAACTTTGGGGCGCCTAGATATTATTTAGATTTTTTTGATTCACGTAAAATTATAATTCTGGTTTTTTACATGAGAGAGCATATTGAGTTGGTGTATATACACCAAAAAAGAATAAAAAAGGGCATTGTATATTTTTTATGACAGATTACATTCAGAGCAATTTTGCTTTCAACACTGGGGTGCCTAGATAATATTTAGATTTGGTCGATTCACGTAAATTTAGATTTTCGGTATTTTACATGAGAGAGCATACTGAGTTGGTGTATATACTCCAAAACAGAGTAGAAACAGGCATTGTATGTTTTTTCTGACAGATTATATTCAGAGCAATTTTGCTGTTAACATTGGTGTGCCTAGAGAATATTTAGATTTTTTTCAAATTGCTTGAATATAGAATTTCTGTATTTTACATTAGAGAGCATATTTAGTTGGTGTATATACTCCAAAACAGAGTAGAATAGAGCATTTTAAATTTTTTATGACAGATTATACTTAGAGCAATTTTGTTATTAACATTGGGGTGCCTAGATAATATTTAGATTTTTTTCGATTCGCTTAAATATTGAATTTTTTTATTTTACATGAGAGAGCATATGGAGATGGTGTATATATTCCAAAACAGAGTAGAATAGGGCCTGTTATATTTTTTCTGACAAATTATATTTCAAGCAATTTTGTTTTTAACATTGCGGTACCTAGATAATATTTAGATTTTTTCGATTCGGGTAAAATTGTAATTTCGCTATTTTATATGAGACAGCATACTTAGTTGGTGTATATCCTCCAAAACAGAGTAGAATAAGGCATTGTATATTTTCTCTAACAGACTTTTATCAGAGACATTTTCTTTTAACTTTGGAGCACCTAGATAATATTTAGATTTTTTTTTAAATTCACGTATAATTAGAATTTCAGTATTTTACATGAGAGAGCATACTGAGTTGGTGTATATACTCCAAAACAGAGTAGAATAGGGCATTGTATATTTTGTCTGACAGATTATAATCAGAGAAATTTTGCTTTTAACATTCGGGTGCCTAGATACTATTTAGATTTTTTTTGATTCACTTAAAATTAGAATTTCTGTATTTTACATGAGAGAGCATACTGAGTTGGTGTATTTACTCCAAAACTGAGTAGAATAGGGCATTGTATATTTTTTCTGCCAGATTGTATTCAGAGCAATTTTGTTTTTAACATTGGGTTGCCTAGATAATATTTAGATTTTTTTCGATTCACGTAAAATTAGAATTTCATTATTTTACATGAGAGAGCATACTAAGTTAATGTATATACTCTAAAAAAAAGTAGAATAAGGCATTTTATATGTTTTCTGAAAGATTGTATTCAGAGCAATTTTGTTTTTAACATTGGGGTGCCTAGGTTATATTTAGATTTTTTTCGATTCACGTAAATATAGAATATCTGTATTTTACATGAGAGAGCATATGGAGTTGGTGTATATCCTCCAAAACAAAGTAGAATAGAACATTGTATATTTTTCGGACAGATTATATTCAAAAATATTTGGTTTTTAACATTGGGGTGCCTAGATAATATTTAGATTTTTTTTTGATTCACGTAAAATTAGAATTTCTGTATTTTACATGAGGGAGCATACTGAGTTGGTGTATACACCTTGTATTCAGAGCAATTTTGCTTTTAACATTAGGGTGCCTAGTTAATATTAAATTTTTTTCAATTCACTTAATATTAGAATTTCGGTATTTTACTTGAGAGAGCATATTGAGTTTTTGTATATACTCAAAAACAGAGTAGAAATGGGTATTATATATTTTTTTAACAGACTGTATTCAGAGCCATTTTCTTTTAACTTTGGGGCGCTTAGATATTATTTAGATTTTATTTGATTCGCATAAAATATGAATTTTGGTATTTTACATGAGAGAGCATACTGAGTTGGTGTATATACTCCAAAACAAGGTTGAATAAGGCATTGTATATTTTTTGTAACAGATTATATTCAGAGCCACTTTCTTTTAAATTTGGGGCAACTAGATATAATTTAGATTTTTTTTATTTGCGTATAATTAGAATTTTGGTATTTTACATGAGAGAGCATAATTAGTTGGTGTATATACTCCAAAACAGAGTAGAATAAGGTATTGTCAATTTTTTCTCACAGAGTGTATTCAGAGCCATTTTCTTTAACTTTGGCGCACCTAGATATTATTTAGATTTTTTTCGATTCGCGTAAAATTAGAATTTTGGTATTTTACGTGAGAGAGCATATTGAGTTGGTGTATATACTACAAAACAGAGTAGAAAAGGGCATTGTATATTTTTTATGACAAATCATATTCAGAGAAATTTTGCTTTTAACATTGGGGTGCCTAGATAATATTTAGAGTTTTTTCGATTCGTTTAAATATAGAATTTCTGTATTTTTCATAAGAGAGCATACTGAGTTGGTGTATATACTCCTAAACAGTGTAGATTAAGGCATTGTATATTTTTTCTAACAGACTATATTCAGAGCTGTTTTCATTTAACTTTGGGTCGCCTAGATATTATTTAGATTTTTTTCGATTCACGTAAAATTAGAATTTCGGTATTTTACACGAGAGAGCATATTGAGTTGGTGTATATACTCCAAAATAGAGTAGAAATTGGCATTGTATATTTTCTCTGACAGATAATTTTCAGAGCAATTTTGTTTTAAACATTCGGGCGCCTAGATAATATTTAGATTTATTTTGATTCACGTAATTGAGAACTTTTCTATTTTATATGAGAGACCATACAGAGTTGGTGTATATACTTCAAAACAGTGTAGAATAGGGCATTGTATATTTCTTCTGACAGATTATGTTCAGAACAATTTTGTTTTTATCATTGGGATGCCTAGATAATATTTAGATTTTTTTTCGATTCATGTAAAATTTGAATTTCTGTATTTTACGTGAGAGAGCATACTGAGTTGGTGTATATACTACAAAACAGAGTAGAAAAGGGCATTGTATATTTTCTGTGACAGATTATATTCAGAGCAATTTTACTTTTAACATTGGGGTGCCTAGATAATATATAGATTTTTTTCGATTCGCTTAAATATAGAATTTCTGTAATTTACATTAGAGAGAATATGGAGTTGGTGTATATACTCCAAAACAGACTAGAATAGGGCATTGTATATTTTTTCTGACAGATTCTATTTAGAGCAATTTTGTTTTTAACATTGGGGTGCCTAGATAATATTTAGATTTTTTTCGATTCACGTAAATTTAGAATTTCGGTATTTTGCATGAGAGTATACTGAGTTGGTGTATATACTCCAAAAAAAAGTAGAATAAGGCATTGTATATTTATTCTAACAGACTATATTAAGAGCCATTTTCTTTTTACTTTGGAGCGCATCGATATTATTTAGATTTTTTTCGATTCGTGTAAAATTAGAATTTCGGTATTTTATATTAGAGAGCATATTGAGTTGGTGTTTATACTCCAAAACGAAGTAAAATAGGGCATTGTATATTTTTTCTGAGAGATTACATTAAGAGCAATTTTGCTTTTAACATTGGGGTGCCTAGATAATATTTAGATATTTTTCGATTCACGTAAAAGTATTATTTCGGTATTTTACATGAGAGACCATACTGAGTTGGTGTATATACTCCAAAACAGGGTAGAAAAGGCATTGTATATTTTTCTAACAGACTATATTCAGAGCCATTTTCTTTTAACTTTGGGGCGCCTAGACATTATTTAGATTTTTATTGGTTTGCGTAAAATTAGTATATCAAGATTTTACATGAGACCATATTGATTGGTTTATATACTACAAAACAGAGTAGAAAAGGGTATTGTATATTTTTTCTGACAGAATATATTCAGAGCAATTTTGCTTTTAACATTGGTTTGCCTAGATAATATTTAGATTTTTTTCGATTCGCTTAAATATACAATTTCTGTATTTTAAATGAGAGAGCATATGGAGTTGTTGTATATACTCCAAAACAGAGTAGAATAGGGCATTGTATATTTTATCTCACAGATTATATTCAGAACAATTTTGTTTTTGGAATTAAGGTGCCTAGATAATATTTAGATTTTTTCGATTTCCATAAATTTAGAATTTCACTATTTTATATGAGAGAGCATACTGAGTTGGTATATATACTCCAAATCAGAGTAGAATAAGGCATTGTATATTTTTTCTAACAGACTATATTACGATCCATTTTCTTTTAACTTTCGGGCGCCTAGATATTATTTATATATTTTTTGATTAGGGTAAAATTTGAATTTCGGTATTTTTCATGAGAGAGCATATTGAGGTGTTGTATATACTCCAAAACGAATTAGAAAAAGGCATTGTATATTTTTTCTGACAGATTTTATTCAGAGCAATTTTGCTTTTAACAATGGGGTGCCTAGATAATATTTAGATTTTTTTCTATTCACGTAAATTTAGAATTTCGGTATTTTACTTTATAGAGCATACTGAGTTGGTGTATATACTCCAAAAAAGAGTAGAATAGGGCATTGTATATTTTTTCTTACAGATTATATTAAGAGCAATTTTGTTTTTATCATTGGGTTGCCTATATAATATTTAGCTGTTTTCAATTCGGGTAAAATTAGACTTTCTGTATTTTACATGATAGAGCATACTGAGTTCGTGTATATACTACAAAACAGAGTAGAAAAGGGCATTGTATATATTTTCTGACAAATTATATTCAGAGCAATTTTGCTTTTAACATTGGGGTGCCTAGATATTATTTCTATTTTTGTCGATTCGCTTAAATATAGAATTTCTGTATTTTACATGAGAGAGCATATTGAGTTTGTGGATGTACTCCAAAACAGAGTAGAATAGGTCATTGTATATTCTTTCTGACAGATTATATTCAGAGCAATTTTTGTTTTAACATTGGGGTTCCTAGAAAATATTTAGCTTTTTTTCGATTCATGTAAAATTAGAATTTCTGTATTTTACAGGAGAGAGCATATTGAGTGGTGTATATACTTCAAAACAGAGAAGAATAGGGCATTGTATATTTTTTCTGACAGATTATATTCAGAACAATTTTGTTTTTAACATTGGGGTGCCTAGATAATATTTAGATTTTTTTCGATTCACGTAAAATTAGAATTTCTTTATTTTACATGAGAGAGCATACTGAGTTGGTGTATATACTCCAAAGCATAGTAGAATAGGGCATGTTATATGTTTTCTGACAGATTATATTCAGAGCAAGTTTGTCTTTAACATTGGGGTGCATAGATAATATTTAGATTGTTTTCAATTCACGTAAAATTAGAATTTCGGTATTTTACATGAGAGAGCATACTGAGTTGGTGTATATACTCCAAAACCGGGTAGAATAAGGCATTGTACATATTTTCTGAAAGAGTATATATTGAACCATTTTCTTTTTACTTTGGGGCACCTAGATATTATTTAGATTTTTTTCGATTTGCGTAAAATTATAATTTCGGTATTTTACTTGAGAGAGCATATTCAGTTGGTTTATATACTACAAAACAGCGTAGAAAAGGGCATTGTATATTTTTTCTGACAGATTGTATTCACAGCAATTTTGCTTTTAACATTGGGGTTCCTAGATAATATTTAGATTTTTTTCGATTCGCTTAAATATTGATATTCGGTATTTTACATGAGAGAGCATATTGAGTTGATGTATATACTCCAAAACAGAGTAGAATAAGGCATTGTATAGTTTTTCTGACAGATTATATTCAGAGCAATTTTGCTTTTAACATTGGGGTGCCTGGACAATATTTAGATTTTTATCAATTCACGTTAATTTAGAATTTCGGTATTTTACATCAGAAAGCATACTGAGTTTGTGTATATACTCCAAAACAGAGTAGAGTAAGGCTTTGTATATTTTTTCTAACAGAGTATATTCAGAGTCATTTTCTTTTAACTTTGCGGCGCCGAGATATTATTTAGATTTTTTTCGATTCGTGTGAAACTTGAATTTCGGTATTTTACATGAGTGAGCATATGGAGTTGGTGTATACTGATTTGGTGTATATACTACAAAACAAAGTAGAATAAAGCATTGTATATTTTTTCTGACAGATTATATCCAGAGCAATTTTACTTTTAACATTGGGGTGCCTAAATAATATTTATATATTTTTTTAATTGCTTAAATATAGAATTTTTGTATTTTATATGAGAGGGCATATGGAGTTGGTGTATATACTCCAAAACTGAGTAGAGTAAGGCATTTTCTATTTTTTCTAACAGACTATATTCAGAGATATTTTCTCTTAACTTTCGGGGGCCTAGATATTATTTAGATTATTTTCGATTCATGTAAAATTAGAATTTCGGTATTTTACATGAGAGAGCATATTGAGTTTGTGCATATACTCCAAAACAGAGTAGAAAAGGGCATTGTCTATTTTTTCTGACAGATTTTATTCAGAGCAATTTTGCTTTTAACATTGGAGTGCCTAGATAATATTTAGATTTTTCTAGATTCATATAAAATTAGAGTATCGGTATTTTACATGAGAGAGCATACTATGATGTTATATATACTCCAAAACAAAGTAGAATAAGGCATTGTATATTTTTTGTAACAGAGTATATTCAGAGCCATTTTCTTTTAACTTTGGGGCGCCTAGATATTGTTTAGATTTTTTTCAATTTGCGTCAAATTAGAATTTCAGTATTTAACAGAAGGGAGCATATTGGGTTGGTGTATATACTACAAAACAGAGTAGAAAGGGGCATTGTATATTTGTTCTGACAGATTATATTAACAGCAATTTTCCTTTTGACATTGGGGTGCGTAGATAATATTTAGATTTTTTTCGATTCACGTAAAATTAGAATTTCGATATTTTAAATGAGAGAGCATCCTGAGATGGTGTATATACTCCAAAACAGAGTAGAATAAGGCATTGTATATTTTTTCTAACAGACTATATTCACAGCCATTTCCTTTTAACTTTGGGGCGCCTAGATATTATTTAGATTTTTTTCAATTCGCGTAAAATTAGAATTTCTGTATTTTACATGAGAGAGTGTATTGACTTGGTGTATATATTACAAAAAGAGTAGAAAAAAGCATTGTATATTTCTTCTGACAGATTATTTTTAGAGCAATTTTGCTTTTAACATCGGGGTGCCTAGATAATATTTAGATATTTGCCGATTCACGTAAATTAAGAATTTCGGTATTTTACATGAGAGTCCATACTGAGTTGGTGTATGTATTCCAAAAAAGAGTAGAACAGGGCATTGTACATTTTTTTCTGACAGATTATATTCAGAGCAATTTGCTTTTAACACTGGCGTGCCTAGATAATATTTAGATCTTTGTCGATTAACGTAAAATTGGAATTTCGGTTGTTTACATGAGAGAGCACACTGAGTTGGTGTGTATACTCCAAAAGAGAATAGAATAGGACATTGTATATTTTTTCTTACAGATTATATTCAGAGAAATTTTGTTTTTAACATTGGGGTGCCTAGATAATATTTAGAATTTTTCGATTCGGGTGAAATTAGAATTTCTCTATTTTACATGAGAGAGCATATTGAGTTTGTGTATATACTTCAAAACAGAATAAAAAATGGCATTGTATATGTCTTTTGACAGATTATATTCAGAGCCATTTTGCTTTAAACATTGGGGTGCCTAGATAATATATAGAATTTTTTCGATTCACCTAAATAGGGAATTTCTGTATTTTACATTAGAGAGCATATTGAGTTGGTGTATATACTCCAAAACAGAGTAAAATAGGGCATTGTATATTTTTTCTGACAGACTATATTCAGAGCAATTTTGTTTTTAACATTGGGGTGCCTAGATAATATTTAGATTTTTGTCGATTCGCTTAACGATAGAACTTCTGTATTTTACATGAGAGAGCATATTGAGTTGGTGTATGTACTCCAAAACAGTGTAGAATAGGTCATTGTATATTTTTTCCGACAGTTAATATTCAGAGCAAATTTGTTTTTAACATTGGGGTGCCTAGATAATATTTAGCTTTTCTTCGATTTATGTAAAATTAGAATTTCAATATTTTATATGAGAGAGCATACTGAGTTTGTGTATATACTCCAAAACAAAGTAGGATAAGGCATTGTATATTTATTCTAACAGACTGTATTCAGAGTTATTTTCTTTTAACTTTGGGGCGCATCGATATTATTTAGATGTTTTCAATTCGTGTAAAATTATAATTTCGGTATTTTTCATGGGAGAGCATATTGAGTTGGTGTTTATACTCAAATACAGAGTAGAAAAAAGAATTGTATATTTTTTCTGACAGATTATATTCAGAGAAATTTTGATTTTAACATTGGAGTGCCTAGATATATAGATTTTTTTCGATTCATGTAATTTTAGAATTTCCTTATTTTACATGAGATAGCATACTGAGTTGGTGTATATACTCCAAAACAGAGTAGAAGGAGGCATTGCATATTTTTTTTAACAGCCTATATTAAGAGCCATTTTCTTTTAACTTTGGGGCGCCTAGATATTATTTAGATATTTATTGATCTGCGTAAAATTAGAATATCAAGATTTTATATGAGAGAATATTGATTGGGGGTATATACTCTAAAACAGAGTAGAAAAGGGCATTGTGTATTTTTTCTGAGAGATTATTTTCAGAGCAATTTTGTTTTTAACATTGGGGTGCCTAGATAATGTTTAGATTTTTTCGATTTGGGTAAAATCAGAATTTCTGTATTTTACATGAGAGAGCGTATTGAGTTGGTGTGTATACTCCAAAACAGAGTAGAATAGGGCATTTAATATTTTCTCTGACATATTATATTCAGAGAAATTTGTCTTTTAACATTGTGGTGCCTAGATAATATTTAGATTTTGTTCGATTCACGTAAAATTAGAATTTCGGTATTTAACATGAGACAGCATATTGTGTTGGTGTATATACTCCAAAAGATAGTAGAAGAGGGCATTGTATATTTTTACTTACAGATTAAATTCAGAGCAATTTTGCTTTTAACATTGGGATGCCTATATAATACTTAGATTTTTGTCAATTCACGTAAATATAGAATTTCTGTATTTTACATGAGAGAGCATATAAAGTTGGTATATATACTACAAAACAAAGTAGAATAGGGCATTGTATATTTTTTCTGATATATTATATCCAGAACAATTTTGTTTTTAACATTGGGGTGCCTAGATAACATTTAGATTTTCTTCGATTTACGTAAAATTAGAATTTCTTTATTTTACATGAGAGAGCATACTGAGTTGGTGTATATACTACAAAACAGAGTAGAACAGGGCATGGTATATGTTTTCTGACAGATTATATTCAGAGCCATGTTGTTTTTAACATGGGAGTTCCTAGATAATATTTAGATTTTTTTCGATTTACGTAAAATTAGAATTTCGGTATTTTACATGAGAGAGCATACTGAGTTAATGTATATACTCTAAAACAGAGTAGAAAAAAGCATTGTGAATTTTTTTTGAGAGATTATATTCAGAGGAATTTTGTTTTTAACATTGGGGTGCCTAGATAATATTTAGATTTTCTTCAATTCATGTAAATATAGAACTTTTGTTTTTACATGAGAGAGCATATGGAGTTGGTGTATATCCTCTAAAACAAAGTAGAATAAGGCATTGTATATTTTTTCTGAGAGATTATATTCATAAAAATTTGGTTTTTTACATGGGGGTGCCTAGATAATATTTAGATTTTTAAAAATTCAGGTAAAATTAGAATTTCTGTATTTTACATGAGAGACCGTATTGAGTTGGTGTATACACTCCAAAACAGAGTAGAATAGGGCATTGTATATTTTTTCTGACAGATTATATTCAGAGCAATTTTTCTTTTAACATTAAGGTGCGTATATAATATATATATTTTTTTCGATTCACTTAAATATAGAATTTCTGTATTTTACGTGAGAGAGAAAATGGAGTTGGTGTATATACTCCAGAACAGAGTAGAATAGGGCATTGAGTATTTTTTCTGACAGATTATATTCAGAGCAACTTTGCTTTTAACATTGGTGTGCCTAGATAATATTTAAATTTTTTTCGATTCACGTAAATATAGAATTTTGGTATTTTACATAAGAGAGCATACTGAGTTGGAGTATATACTCCAGAACGGAGTAGAATAAAGCATTGTATATTTTATCTAACAGACTATATTCAGAGCCATTTTCTTTTAACTTTGAGGCACCTAGATATTATTTAGATTTTTTCGATTCAGGTAAAATTCTAATTTAGGTTTTTTGCCTGAGAGAGCATATTGTGTTGGTGTATATACTTGAAAACAGAGTAGAAAAGGTCATTGTATATTTTATATGACAGATTACATTCAGAGCAATTTTGCTTTTATCATTGGGGTGCATAGATTATATTTATATTTTTGTCGATTCACGAAAATTTAGAATTTCGGTATTTTACATGAGAGAGCATACTGAGTTGGTGTATATACTTCAAAACAGAGTAGAATTAGGTATTGTATATATTTCTAACAGACTATCTTCAGAGCCAATTTCTTTTACCATTGGGGCACCTAGATATTATTTAGATTTTTGCCGATTCACGTAAATTTGAATTTCGTTATTTTACATTAGAGGGCATATTGAGTTGGTGTATATACTCCAAAACAGAGTAGAATAGGGCATTGTATATTTTTTCTGACAGAATGTATTCAGAGAAATTTTGTTTTTAACATTGGGGTGCCTAGATGATATTTAGATTCTTTCGATTCGGGTAAAATTAGAATTTCTGTATTTTACTTGAGAGAGCGTATTGAGTTGGTGTATATATTACAAAACAGAGTAGAAAACGGCATTGTATATTTTTTCTGACAGATTATATTCTGAGCAATTTTGCTTTTAACATTGGGGTTCCTAGATAATACTTAGATTTTTGTCGATTCACGTAAATATAGAATTTCGGTATTTTACATGAGAGAGCATACTGAGTTGGTGTATATACTCCAAAACAGGTTAGAATAAGGCATAGTATATTTTTTTTAACAGACTATATTCAGAGCCATTTTCTTTTAACATTAGGGTGACTAGATTTTATTTAGATTTTTTTGATTCACGTAAAATTATAATTTAGGTTTTTTACATGAGAGAGCATATGGAGTTGGTGTATGTATTTCAAAACAAAGTAGAAAAGGGCATTGTATATTTTTTCTGACAGATTATATTCAGAGCAATTTTGCTATTAACATTGGGGTGCCTATATATTATTTAGATTTTTTTCGATTCACGTAAATTTAGAATTTCGGTATTTTACATGACAGAGCATACTGACTTGGTGTATATACTCCAAAACAGAGTAGAATAGGGCATTTTATATTTTTTCTGACAGATTATAATCATCGCACTTTTGTTTCTAAAATTGGTGTGCCTAGATAATATTTAGTTTTTTTTCGATTCATGTAAATATAGAATATCTGTATTTTACATGAGAGAGCATATGGAGTTGGTGTATATCTTCCAACACATAGTAGAATAGGGCATTGTATATTTTTTCTGAGAGATAATATTCAGAACAATTTTGTTTGTAACATTGGGGTGCCTAGATAATATTTATATTTTTTTCGATTCACGTAAATTTAGAATTTCTGTATTTTACATGAGAGAGCATATGGAGATAGTGTATATACTGCAATACTGGGTAGAATAGGGCATTGTATATTTCTTCTGACAGATTATATTCAGAGCAATTTAGTTTTTAACACTTCGGTGCCTAGATAGTATGTAGATTTTTGAATTCGGGTAAAATTAGAATTTCTGTATTTTAAACGAGAGAGCATACTAAGTTGGTGTATATACTAAAAAACAGAGTAGAAAAGGGCATTGTATATTTTTTTCTGACAGAGTACATTCAGAACAATTTTGCTTTTAACACTGGGGTGCCTAGATAATATTTAGATTTATTTCGATTTGCTTAAATATAGAATTTCTGTATTTTACATGAGAGAGCATATTGAGTGTTGTATATACAACAAAACAGAGTATAAAAGGGCATTGTATATTTTTACTGACAGATTATATTCAGAGCAATTTTGCTTTTACCATTGTGGTGCCTATATAATATATAGATTTCTTTCGATTCGCTTAAATATAGAATTTCTGTATTTTACATTAGAGAGAATATGGAGTTGGTGTATATACTCGAAAACAGAGTAGAATAGGGCGTTGGATAGCTTTCCTGAGAGATTATATTCAGAGCAATATTTCTTTTAACGTTGGGGTGCCTAGATAATATTTAGATTTTTTTCGATTCACGTATATTTAGAATTTCTGTATTTTACATGAGAGAGCATACTGAGTTGGTGTATATACTCCAAAACAGAATAGAATAAGGCATTGCATATTTTTTCTAACAGACTATATTCAGAGCCATTTTCGTTTAACTTTGGGGCGCCTACATATTATATAGATTTTTTCGATTCGTGTAAAATTAGAATTTCGGTATTTTACATGAGAGAGCATATGGAGTTTGGGTATATATTTCAAAACAAAGTAGAAAAAAGCATTGTACATTTGTTCTGACAGATCATATTCAGAGCAATTTTGCTTTTAACTTTGGGGCGCCTAGATAATATTTAGGTTTTTTACAACTTCACGTAAAATTTGAATTTCGGTATTTTACATGAGAGAACATACTGAGTTGGTGTATATACCACAAAACAGGGTTGAATAGGGCATTGTATATTTTTTCTGACAGATTATATTCAGTTCAATTTTGCTTTTAACATTGGGGTGCCTAGAGAATATTTAGATTTTTTTCAATTCGCTTAAATATAGAATTTCTGTATTTTACATGAGAGAGCATACTGAGTTGGTGTATATACTCCAAAACAGAGTAGAATAGAGCGTTGTATATTTTTTCTGACAGATCATATTCAGAGCAATTTTGTTTTTAACATTGGGGTGCCTAGATAATATTTAGGTCCCTTTCGATTCACGTAAAAATAGAATTTTGGTATTTGACCTGAGAGAGCATACTGAGTTGGTGTATATACTCCAAAACAGAGTAGAATAAGGCATATTATATTTTTTCTAACTGACTATATTCAGAGACATTTTCTTTTAACATTGGGGTGAATAGATATTATTTAGATTTTTTTGATTCACGTAAAATTATAATTTAGGTTTTTTACATGAGAGAGCATATGGTGTTGGTGTATGTATTTTAAAAAAAGTAGAAAAGGGCATTGTATATTTTGTCGGACAGATTATATTCAGAGCAATATTGCTATTAACATTGGGGTGCCTATATATTATTTAGATTTTTTTTGATTCATGTAAAATTAGAATTTCGGTATTTTACATGAGAGAGCAAACTGAGTTGGTGTATATACTCCAAAAAAAAGTAGAATAGGGCATTTTATATTTTTTCTGACAGATTATAATCATAGCACTTTTGTTTCTAAAATTGGTGTGCCTAGATAATATTTAGATTTTTTTCGATTCACGAAAATATAGAATATCTGTATTTTACATGAGAGAGCATATGGAGTTGGTGTATATCTTCCAAAGCAGAGTAGAATAGGGCATTGAATATTTTTTCTAACAGATTATATTCAGAACAATTTTGTTTTTAATATTTGGGTGCCTAGATAATATTTAGATTTTTGAATTAGTGTAAAATTAGAATTTCTGTATTTTACTCGAGAAAGCACACTGAGTTGGTGTATATACTACCAAACAGAGTAGAAAAGTGCATTGTATATTTTCTCTGACAGATTACATTCAGAGAAATTTTGCTTTTAACATTGGGGTGCCTAGATAATATTTAGATTTATTTCGATTCACATAAATATAGAATTTCTGTATTTTACATGAGAGAGCATTTTGATTGGTTTATATACTCTAAAACAAAGTAGAATATGTCATTGTATATTTTTTCTGAGAGATTATATTCAGAGCAATTTTGTTTTTAACATTAGGGTGCCTTGATAATATTTAGATTTTTCTGGATTCACGTAAATATAGAATTTCTGTATTTTACATGAGAGAGCATATGGAGTTGGTTTATATCCTCCAAAACACAGTAGAATAGGGCATTGTATATTTTTTCTGACAGATTATATTCAGAGCAATTTTGTTTTTAACATTGGGGTGCCTAGATAATATTTAGTTTTTTTTTGATTCACGTAAATTTACAATTTAGGTGTTTTACACGAGAGAGCATACTGACTGGTGTATATACTCCAAAACAGAGTAGAATAAGGCATTGTATATTTTTTCTAACAGACTATATTCAGAGCCATTTTCTTTTAACTTTGTGGCACCTAGATATTATTTAGATTTCTTTCGATTCACGTAAAATTTGAATTTCGGTATTCTACATGAGACAGCATATTGAATTGGTGTATATACTCCAAAACAAAGTAGAATAGGGCATTCTATATTTTTTCTGACAGATGATATTCAGAGCAGTTTTGTTTTTAACATTTGTGTGCCTAGATAATATTTAGATATTTTTCGATTCACGTAAAATTAGAATTTCGGTATTTTACATGAAGGAGCATACTGTGTTGGTGTATATACTTCAAAACAGAATAGAATAAGGCATTGTATATTTTTTCTAACAGAGTATATTCAGAGCCATTTTCTTTTAACTTTGGGGCGCCTAGATATTATTTAGGTTTATTTCGATATGCCTAAAATTGTTATTTTGGTATTTTATATGAGAGAGCATATCCAGTTGGTGTATATACTCTAAAACAGAGTAGAAAATGGCATTGTTTATTTTTTCTGACAAATTATCTGCAGAGCAATTTTGCTTTTAACATTCGGGTGACTATATAATATTTAGATCTTTTTCAAATCAAGTAAAATTAGAATTATAGTATTTTACATGAGAGAGCATACTGAATATGTGTATATACTACAAAACAGGGTAGAATAAGGCATTGTATATTTTTTATAACAGACTATATTCAGAGACATTTTCGCTTTACTTTGGGGCGCCTAGGTATTATCTAGATTTTTTTCGATTCACGTAAAATTAGAATTTCAGAATTTTACATGAGAGAGCATATTGAGATGGTGTATATACTCCAAAACAAAGTAGAAAAGGGCATTGTATATTTTTACTTACAGATTATATTCAGAGCAATTTTGCTTTCAACATTGGGTTGCCTAGATAATATTTAGATTTTTTACGATTCACGTAAATATAGAATTTCTTTATTTTACATGAGAGAGCATATTGAGTTGGTGTATATCCTACAAAACAGAGTAGAATAGGGTATTGTATATTTTTTCTGACAGATTATATTCAGAACAATTTTGTTTTTAACATTGGGGTGCATAAATAATATTAATTCTTTTTCTATTCGTGTAAATTTAGAATTTTGATCTTCTACATGAGAGAGCATATTGAGTTGGTGTATATACCCCAAAACACAGTAGTAAAGGGCATTGTATATTTTGTCTAACAGATTATATTCAGAGCAATTTTGCTTTTAACATTGGGGTGCCTAGATAATATTTATATTTTTTTCGATTCGACTAAATTTAGAATTTCGGTATTTTACATGGGAGAGCATATTCATTTGTTGTATATACTCCAAAACAAAGTAGAAAAGGACATTGTATATTTATTCTGACAGAATTTATTCAGAGCAATTTTGCTTTTAACATTGGGGTGCTTAGATAATATTTAGATTTTTTTTTATTTCTGTAAAAATAGAATTTCAGTATTTTATATGAGAGAGCATATTGAGTTGGTGTATATACTCCAAAATAGAGTACAAAATGACATTGTGTATTTTATCTGAGAGATCATATTCAGAGCAATTTTGCTATTAACATTGGGGTGCCTAGATAATATTTAGATTTCTTTAAATTACCATAAATTTATAATTTAGGTATTTTACATGAGAGAGCATATTGAGTTGGTGTATATACTCCACAACAGAGTAGAAGAGGGCATTGTATATTTTTTCTGACAGATTTTATTCAGAGAAATTTTGCTTTTAACATTGGAATGCCTAGAAAATATTTAGATTATTTTTGGTTCGTGTAAAATTAGAATTTCAGTATTTTACATGGGAGAGAATATTCAGTTGGTGTATATACTCAAAAAAAGAGTAGAAGAAAGCATTTTATATTTTTTCTGACAGACTCTATTCAGATAAATTTTGCGTTTTACATTGTGATGCTTAGATAATATTTAGTTTTTTTACGATTGACGTAAAATTAGAATTTCTTTTTTTTACTTGAGAGAGCATATTGAGTTGGTGTATATACTCCAAAACAGAGTAGAATAAGGAATTGTATATTTTTGCTGACATATTATATTCAGAGACATTTTCTTTTAACCTTGGGGTGCCAACATAATATTTAGATTTCATTCGATTATCGTAAATTTATGATTTCGGTATTTTACATGAGAGAGCATATTGAGTGGGTGAATATACTCCAAAACAGAGTAGAAAAGGGCATTGTATATGTTTTCTGACAGATTATATTCAGAGAAATTTTGCTTTTAACATTGGGGTGCCTAGAAAACCTTTATATTTTTTTGATTCGCGTAAATTTAGAATTTCGGTATTTTACATGAGAGAGCATATTGAGTTGCTGTATATACTCCAAAACAGAGTAGAAAAAAGCATTGTATATTTTTTCTGACAGACTATATTCAGAGCAATTTTGCTTATAACATTGGAATGCCTACATAATACTTAGAATTTTATCGGTTCGTTTAAAACTAGAATTTTTGATACTTACCTGGGAGAGCATATTGAGTTGGTGTATATATTCCAAAACAGACTAGAATAGGGCAATGTATATTTTTTCTGACAGATTATATTCAGAGCAATTTGTTTTTAACATTGGGGTGCCTAGATAATATTTAGATTTTTTTCGATTCACGTAAAATTAGAATTTCGGTATTTTACATGAGAGAGCATATTGAGTTGGTGTATATACTCCAAAACAAAGTAGAATAAGGCATGGTATATTTATTCTAACCGACTATATTAAGAGCCATTTCCTTTTAACTTTGGGGCGCCCAGATATTTAGATTTTAATCGATTCGCGTAAAATTAGTATATCTGGATTTTATATGAGACATTATTGTGTTGGTGTCTATACTACAAAATAGAGTAGAAAAGGGCATTGTATATTTCTTCTGACAGATTATATTCAGAGCAATTTTGCTTTTAACATTGGGTTGCCTAGATAATATTTAGATTATTTTCGATTCGCTTAAATATACAATTTCTGTATTTTAAATGAGAGAGCATATTGAGTTGGTGTATATACTCCAAAACAGAGTAGAATAGGGCATTTTAAATTTTTTCTGACAGACTATACTCAGAGCAATTTTGTTTTCAACATTGGTGTGTCTAGATAATATTTAGATTTTTTTCAATTCGCTTAAATATTGCATTTTTTTATTTCACATGAGAGAGCATATTGAGATGGTGTATATATTCCAGAACAGAGTAGAATAGGGCATGTTATATTTTTTCTGACAGATTATATTCCGAGCAATTTTTTTTTAACACTGGGGTACCTAGATAATATTTATATATTTTCGATTCGGGTAAAATTTGAATTTCGGTATTTTACATGAGAGAGCATACTTAGTTGGTGTATATACTCCAAAACGAAGTAGAATAAGGCATTTTATATTTTCTCTAAGAGACTATTTTCAGAGCCATTTTCTTTTAACTTTGGGGAGCCTAGATAATATTTAGATTTTTTTTAGATTCACGTAAAATTAGAATTTCGGTATTTTACATGAGAGAGCATACTGAGTTGGTTTATACACTCCAAGACAGAGTAGAATAGGGCATTGTATATTTTGTCTGACAGATTATAATCAGAGCAATTTTGCTTTTAGTATTCTGATGCTTAGATAATATTTAGATTTTTTTCGATTGACGTAAAATTATAATTTCGGTATTTTACATGAGAGAGCATACTGAGTTGGTGTATATACTCCAAAACGGAGTAGAATAGTTCATTGTATATTTTTTTCTGACAGGATATATTCAGAGCAATTTTGTTTTTAACATTAAGTTGCCTTGATAATATTTAGATTTATTTCGATTCACGTAAAATTAGAATTTCGGTATTTTACATGAGAGAGCATACTAAGTTGGTGTATATACTCTAAAACAGAGTAGAATAGGGCATTGTATATTTTTCCTGACAGATTATATTCAGAGAAATTTTGTTTCTAACATTAGGGTGCCTAGATAACATTTAGATTTTTTCGATTCGCGTAAAATTAGAATTTCTGTATTTTACATGAGAGAGTGTATTGAGTTGGTGTATATATTACAATACAGAGTAGAAAAGGGCATTGTATATTTCTTCTGACAGATTATATTCAGAGCAATTTTGCTTGTAACATTGGGGTGCCTAGATAATATTTAGATATTTGCCGACTCATGTTAATTAAGAATTTCGGTATTTTACATGTGAGTCCATTCTGAGTTGGTGTATATACTTCAAAAGATAGTAGAATAGGGCATTGCATATTTTTTCTGACAGATTATATTCAGAGCAATTTGTTTTTAACACTGGCGTGCCTAGATAATGTTTAGATCTTTGTCGATTAATGTAAAATTAGAATTTCGGTTGTTTACATGAGAGAGCATACTGAGTTTGTGTATATACTCCAAAAGAGAGTAGAATAGGACATTGTATATTTTTTCTTACAGATTATACTCAGAGCAATTTGGTTTTTAACATTGGGGTGCCTAGATAATATTTAGAATTTTTCGATTCGGGTAAAATTAGAATTTCTCTATTTTACATGAGAGAGCATATTGAGTTTGTGTATATACTTCAAAACAGGAAAAAAATTACATTGTATATGTCTTCTCACAGATTATATTCAGAGCCATTTTGCTATTAACATTGGGTGCCTAGATAATATATAGAATTTTTTCGATTCACCTAAATAGGGAATTTCTGTGTTTTACATGAGAGAGAATATCGAGTTGGTGTATATACTCCAAAACACAGTAGAATAGGGCATTGTATATTTTTTATGACAGACTATATTCAGAGCAATTTTGTTTTTAACATTGGGGTGCCTAAATAATATTTAGATTTTTTCGATTCACGTAAAATTATAATTTCAATATTTTAATGGAGATAGCATATTGAGTTGGTGTATATACTCGAAAACATAGTAGAAAAGGGCATTGTATATTTTTTCTTACAGATTATATTCAGAGCAATTTTGCTTTTAACATTGGGGTGCCTAGATAATATTTTGATTTTTTTCGATTCACGTAAAATAAGAATTTCTGTATTTTACATGAGAGAGCATACTGAGTTGGTTTATATGCTCCGAAACAGAGTAGAATAGGGCATTTTATATTTTTTCTGACAGATTATATTCAGAGAAATTTTGTTTTTAACATTGGGGCTCCTAGATAATATTTAGATTTTTTTCGATTTGCTTAAATATTGAATTTTTGTATTTTACATGAGAGAGCATACAGAGATGGTGTATATATTCCAAAACAGAGTAGAAAAGGGCATTGTATATTTTTTCTGACAGATTATATTCAGAGCAATTTTGCTTTTTACATTGGGGTGCCTAGATAATGTTTAGATTTCTTTCGATTCACGTAAAATTAGAATTTCGGTATTTTACATGAGAGAGCATACTGAGTTGGTGTATATAATCCAAAACAGAGTAGAATAGGGCATTGTATATTTTTTCTGACAGATTATATTCAGAGAAATTCTGCCGTTAACATTGGTGCTCCTAAATAATATTTACATTTTATTCATTCGCTAAAATACAGAATTTCTATATTTTACATGAGAGAGCATATGGAGTTGGTGTATATACGCCAAAACAGAGTAGAAAAGGGCATTGTATATTTTTTCTGACAGAGTATATTCAGAGCATTTTTGCTTTTAACATTGTGGTGCCTATATAATATTTAGATATTTTCGATTTTGGTAAAATTAGAATTTCTGTATTTTACATGAGAGAGCATATTGAGTTGGTGTATATACTAAAAAACAGAGTAGAAAAGGACATGGTATATTTTTTCTGACAGATTATATTCAGAGCAATTTTTCTTTTAACATTGGGGTGCCTAGATAATATTTAGATTTTTTTTGATTCGCTTAAATATTGAATTTCTCTATTTTACATGAGAGAGCATATTGAGTGGTGTATATACTGCAAAACAAAGTAGAATAGGTCATTGTATATTTTTCCTGAGAGATTATATTAATAGCAATTTTGTTTATAAAGTGGGTTACCTAGATAATATTTAGATTTTTTTCGATTCACGTAAATATAGAATTTCTGTATTTTACATGAGAGAGCATATGGAGTTGCTGTATATCCTACAAAACAGAGTAGAATAGGGCATTGTATATTTTTTCTGACAGACTATATTCAGAGCAATTTTTCTTTTAACACTGGGGTGTCTAAATAATATTTACGTTTTTTTCATTCGCTTAAATATATATTTTCTGTATTTTACATGAGAGACCATATGGGGTTGGTGTATATAATCCAAAACAAAGTAGAATAGGGCATTGTATATTATTTCTGAGAGATTATATTCAGAAAAATTTTCTTTTTAACACTGGGTTGCCTAGATAATATTTAGATGTTTTTCAATTCACATAAAATTAGAATTTCTATATTTTACATGAGAGAGCACACTGAGTTGTTGTATATACTCCAAAACAAAGTAGAATAATGCATTGTATATTTTATATAACAGACTATATTCAGAGCCATTTTCTTTTAACTTTGAGGTGCCTAGATATTATTTAGATTTTTTTCAATTCACGTGAAATTAGAATTTTGGTATTTTACATGAGAGAGCATATGGAGTTGGTGTATATATTCCAAAACAACGTAGAAAAGAACATTGTATAATTGTTTTGATAGATTATATTCAGAGCAATTTTGCTCTTAACATTAAGGTGCCTAGATAATATTTAGATTTTTTTGATTCACATAAATTTATAATTTCGGTATTTTACATGAGAGAGAATACTGAGTTGGTGTATATACTCCAAAACAGAGTAGAAAAGGGCATTGTCTATTTTTTCTTACAGATTATATTTAGAGCAATTTTTCCTTTAACATTGGGGTGCCTAGATAATATTTAGATTTTTTTCGATTCGCTTAAATATAGAACTTCTGTATTTTACATGAGATAGCATATGGAGTTGGTATATTTACTCCAATAAAGAGTAGAATAGGGAATTGTATATTTTTTCTGAACGATTATATTCGGAGCAATTTTGTTATTAACTTTGGGGTGCCTAGATAATATGTAGATTTTTATTCAATTCGCATAAATATAGAATTTTTGTATTTTACATGAGAGAGCATACTGAGTTGGTGTATATACTCCAAAACAGAGTAGAATAGAGTATTGTATATTTTTTCTGACAGATTATATTCAGGGCAATTTTGTTTTTAACATTGGGGTGCCTAGATAATATTTAGATATTTTTCGATTCACGTCAAATTAGAATTTCGGTATTTTATATGAGAGAGCATACTGAGTAGGTGTATATACTCCAAAACAGAGTAGAATAGGAGATTGTATATTTTTTCTGACAGATTATATTCAGAGAAATTTTGTTTTTAACATTGGGGTGCCTAGGTAATATTTAGATTTTTTCGATTCGGGTAAAATTAGAATTTCTGTATTTTACATGAGAGAGCGTATTGAGTTGGTGTATATACTCGAAAACAGAATAGAATAGGGCATTGTTTATTTTTTCTGACAGATTTTATTCAGAGCAATTTAGCTTTTAGCATTAAGGTGCCTATATAATATATAGATTTCTTTGATTCGCTTAAATATAGAATTTTTGTGTTTTACGTGAGAGAGAATATGGAGTTAGTGTATATACTCCGAAACAGATTAGAATAGGGCATTGTATATTTTTTCTGACAGATTATATTCAGAGCAACTTTGCTTTTAACATTGGGTTGCCTAGATAATATTTACATTTGTTTCGATTCACCTAAATATGGAATTTCGGTATTTTACATGAGAGAGCATACTGAGTAGGTTTATATACTCCGAAACATAGTAGAATAAGGCATTGTATATTTTCTCTAACAGACTATATTCAGAGCCATTTTCTTTTAACTTTTGAATGCCTAGATATTATTTAGATTTTTTTGAATCACGGAATATATTAATTTAGATTTTTTACATGAGAGAGCATATTGAGTTGGTATATATACTCCAAAACAGAGTAGAAAAGGGCATTTTATATTTTATATGACAGATTACATTCAGAGCAATTTTTCTTTTAACATTTCGGTGCCTAGATAATATTTAGATTTTTGTCGATTTACGTAAATTTAGAATTTCGGTATTTTACAGGAGAGAGCATACTGAGTTGGTTTATATACTCCAAAACAGAGTAGAATAGGGCTTTTTAAATTTTTTCTGACAGATTATATTCAGAGAAATTTTGTTTTTAACATTGGGGTGCGTAGATAACATTTAGATTTTTGTCGATTCGCTTAAATATAGAATTTTTTTATTTTACATGAGAGAGCATATGGAGATGATGTATATATTACAAAACAGAGTAGAATAGGGCATGTTATATTTTTTCTGGCAGATTATATTCCGAGCAATTTTGTTTTTAACATTGGGGTACCAGATAATATTTAGATTTTTTCGATTCGGGTAAAATTTGAATTTCGGTATTTTACATGAGAGAGCATACTTAGTTGGTGTATATACTCCAAAACAGAGTAGAATAAAGCATTGTATACTTTCTCTTACAGACTGTTTTCAGAGCCTTTTTCTTTTAACATTGGGTCGCCTAGATAATATTTAGAATTATTTCGATTCACGTAAAATTAGAATTTCGGTATTTTACATGAGAGAGCACCCTAAGTTGGTGTATATACTCTAAAACAGAGTAGAATAGGGCATTGTATATTATTTTTGACAGATTATATTCAGAGCAATTTTGTTTCTAAAACTGGTGTGCCTAGATAATATTTAGATTTTTTCGATTTGGGTAAAATTAGAATTTTTGTATTTTACATGAGAGAGCATATTGAGTTGGTGTATTTACTACAAAACAGAGTAGAAAAGGGCATTTTATATATTTTCGGACAGATTATATTCAGAGCATTTTTGCTTTTAATATTGGCGTGCCTAGATCATATTTAGATTTTTTTCGATTCGCTTAAATTATAGGATTTCAGTATTTTACATGAGAGAGCATACTGAGTTGGTGTTTATACTCCAAAACAAAGTAGAATAGAGCATTGTATATTTTTTCTGACAGATTACATTCAGAGCAAATTTGTTTGTAACATTGGGGTGCCTAGATAATATTTAGATTTATTTCGATTTATGTAAAATTAGAATTTCGGTATTTTACATTAGAGAGCATACTTATTTGGTGTATATACTCCAAAAAAGAGTAGAATAGGGCATTGTATATTTTCTCTGACAGTTTATACTCAGAGCAATTTGGTTTTTAACATTGGGGTGCCTAGATAATATTTACATTTTTTCTATTTGTGTAAGATTAGAATATCTGTATTTTACATGAGAGAGCGTATTGAGTTGGTGTATATACTCCAAAACAGAGTAGAATAGGGCATTGTATATTTTTTCTGACAGATTTTATTCAGAGCAATTTTTTAACATTAAGGTGCCTATATAATATATGGATTTTTTTCGATTTGCTTAAATACAGAATTTCTGTATTTTACGTAAGAGAGAATATAAAGTTGTTGTATATACTCCAAAAAAGAGTAGAAAAGGTCATCGTATATTTATTCTGACAGATTATATTCAGAGCAATTTTTTATTTAACATTGGGGTGCCTAGATAATATTTAGACTTTTTTCGATTCACGTAAATATAGAACTTCTGTATTTTACATGAGAGAGCATATTTAGTTGGTGTATATCATCCAAAACAAAGTACAATAGGGCATTGTATATTTTTTCTGACATATTATATTCAGAGAAATTTTGTTTTTAATGCTGGCGTGCCTAGATAATATTTAGATTTTTGTCAATTAACATAAAATTAGAATTTCGGTATTTTACCTGAGAGAGCATACTGAGTTGGTGTATATACTCTAAAACAGAGTACAATAGGGCATTGTATATTTTTTCGTACAGATTATATTTAGAGAAATTTTGTTTCCAACATTGGGGTGCCTAGATAATATTTACATTTTTTCGATTCGGGTAAAATTAGAATTTTTTTTATTTTACAAGAGAGCGTATTGAGTTGGTTTATATACTACAAAACGGAGTAGAAAAGGGCATTGTATATTTTTTCTAAAAGATTATATTCAGAGCAATTTTTCTTTTAACATTGGGGTGCCTAGATAATATTTAGATTTATTTCGATTCGCTTAAATGTAGAATTTCTGTATTTTACATGAGAGAGCATATGGAGTTGGTGTATATACTCCAAAACAGAGTTGAATAGGGCATTGTGTATTTTCTCTGACAGATTATATTCAGAGCAATTTTGTTTTTAACATTGGGGTGCCTAGATAATATTTAGGTTTTATCGATTCACGTGAAATTTGAATTTCTGTATTTCACATGAGAGAGCATACTGAGTTGGTTTATATACTCCAAAACAAAGTAGAAAAGACATTGTATATTTTTTTTGACAGATTATATTCAAAGCAATTTTGTTTTTAACGTTGTGGTGCCTAGATAATATTTAGATTTTTTCTATTCGGTTAAAATTAGAATTTCTGTATTTTACATGATAGAGCATATTGAGTTGGTGTATATACTACAAAAAAGAGTAGAATAGGAAATTGCATATTTTTTTTGATAGATTGTATTCAGAGCAATTTTGCTTTTAACGTTTGGCTGTCTAGTTAATATTTACATTTTTTTCAATTCACGTAAATTTAAAATTTCGGTATTTTACTTGAGAGCGCATATTGAGTTGGTGTATATACTCAAAAACAGAGTAGAAATTGGGATAAAATTTTTTGCTAACAGACTCTATTCAGAGCCATTTTCTTTTAGATTTGGGGTGTCTAGATATTATTTAGATTTTATTCGATTTGCGTAAAATTTGAATTTCGGTATTTAAAATGAGAGAGCATACTGAGTTGGTATATATACTCCAAAACAAAGTAGAATAAGGCATTGTATATTTTCTTCTAACAGACTGCATTCAGAGCCATTTTCTTTTAACTTTGGGGTGCCTAGATATTATTTAGATTTTATTCGATTCACATAAAATTAGAATTTCGATATTTTACATGAGAGAGCATACTGATTTGGTGTATATACTCCAAAACAAAGTAGAATAAGGCATTGTATATTTTTTTTAACGGACTATATCCAGAGCCATTTTCTGTTATGTTTTGGTCTCCTAGATATAATTTAGATTTTTTTTGAATCGCGTAAAATTAGAATTTTGGTATTTTACATGAGAGAGCATATTGAGTTGGTGTATATACTCCAAAACAGAGTAGAAAAGGGCATTGTATATTTTTTCTGACAGAGTATATTCAGAGTAATTTTGTTTTTAACATTCGGGTGCATAGCTAATATTTAGATTTTTTCAATTCACGTGAGTGTAGAATTTTGGTATTTTACATGAGAGCATAATGATTTGGTGTATATACACCAAAACAAAGTAGAATAAGGCATTGTCTATTTTCTCTAACAGACTATATTTAGAGCCATTTTTTTTTTAACCATGGGGCACCTAGATATTATATAGATTTATTTTGATACACGTAAAATTAGAATTTCGGTATTTTAAATTATAGAGCATATTGAGTTGGTTTATATATTATAAAACAATGTAGAATAGGGCATTGTATATTTTCTCTTACAGAGTATATTCAGAGCAATTTTGTTTATAACATTGGGGTGCCTAGATAATATTTAGATTTTTTCAATTCGCATAAAATTAGAATTTCTGTATGTTACATGATAGAGCATGTTGAGTTGGTGTATATACTACAAAACAGAGTACGAAAGGGCACTGTATATTTTTTCTGACAGATTATATTCAGAGCAATTTTGCTTTTAACTTTGGGCTGCCTAGATCTTATTTAATTTTTTTTCTATTTTCTTTAATATAGAATTTTTGTATTTTACATGAGAGAGCATATGGAGTTGGTGTATATACTCCAAAACAGAGTAGAAGAAGGCTTTGTATATTTTTTCTAACAGACTATATTCAGAGCCATTTTCTTTTAACTTTGGGGCCCCTAGATATTATTGATAATTTTTTCGATTCGTGTAAAATTAGAATTTTGAAATTTTACAAGAGAGAGCATATTGAGTTGTTGTATATACTACAAAACAGATTAGAAAATGGCATTGTATATTTTTTCTGAAAGATTATATTCAGAGCAATTCTGTTTTAAAATTGGGGTGCCTAGATAATATTTATATTTTTTTCAGTTCGCTTAAATATGGAATTTCTGTGTTTTACATGAGAGAGCATATGGAGTTGGTGTATATAATCCCAAACAGAGTAGAATAGGGCATTGTATATTTGTTCTGACAAATTATATTCAGAGCAATTTTGTTTTTAAAATTGGGGTGCATAGAGAATATTTAGATTTTTTTCGATGCGCTTAAATTTAGAATTTCAGTATTTTACATGAGAGAGCATATTTAGTAGGTGTATATACTCCAAAACAGAGTACAAAAGGGCATTGTATATTTTTTCTGACAGATTATATTCAGAGAAATTTCGCTTTTAACATTGGGTTGCCTTGATAATATTTAGATTCTTTTCGATTCGCTTAAATACAGAATTTCTGTATTTTACATGAGAGAGCATATGGAGTTGGTGTATATATTCCAAAACAAGGTAGAATTGAGCATTGTATATTTTTTCTGACAGATTTTATTCAGAGCAATTTTGCTTTTAACATTCGGGTTTCTAGATAATATTTACATTTTCTTCGATTCACGTAAATGTAGGATTTCGGTATTCTCCATGAGAGAGCATACAAAGTTGGTGTATATATTCCAAAACAGAGTAGAATAAGGCATTGTATATTTTTTATAACAGACTATATTCAGAGCCATTTTATTAAATCTTTGGGGTGCCCAGATACTATTTAGATTTTTTTTATTTGAGTAAATTAGAATTTCGGTACTTTACATGAGAGAGCATATTGAGTTGGTGTATATAATACAAAACGGAGTAGAAAAGGGCATTGTATATTTTTTCTGACAAATTATATACAGAGCAATTTTGCGTTTAACCTTACGGTGCCTAGATAATATTTTGAGTTTTTTCGATTCGCTTAAATATACAATTTTTGTATTTTACATGACAGAGAATATGGAGATGGCGTATATACTCCAAAACAGACTACAATAGGGCATTGTATATTTTTTCTGACAGATTATATTCAGAGCAATTTTGTTTTTAACATTGGGGTGCCTAGATAATATTCAGATTTATTTCGATTCACTTAAATATAGAATTTTTGTATTTTACATGAGAGAGCATACAGAGTTGGTGTATATATTCAAAAAAATCGTAGATTAAGGCATTGTATGTATTTTATAACCGACTATATTCAGAGTTATTTTCATTTAACTTTGGGGCGCCTAGATATTATTTAGATTTTTTTCGATTCACGGAAATTTAGAATTTCGGTATTTTAAATGAGAGAGCATATTGAGTTGTTGTATATACTACAAAACACAGTAGAAAAGAGCACTGTATATTTTTCATGACAGATTATATTCAGAGCAATTTTGCTTTTATCATTTGGGTGCCTCGATAATATTTAGTTTTTTTTTATTTGCTTAAATATAGAATTCTGTATTTTACATTAGAGAGCATATGAAGTTGGTGTATATACTGCAAAACAGAGTAGAATAGGGCATTGTATATTTTTTCTGACAGATGAAATTCAGAGCAATTTTGTTTTGAACATTGGGGTGCCTAGATAATATTTAGATTTTTTTCGATTCACATAAAATTAGAATTTCTGTATTTTACATGAGAGACCAAACTGAGTTGGTGTATATACTCCAAAACAGAGTAGAATAAGGCATTGTATATTTTTTCTAAGAGAATATATCCAGAGCCATTTTCATTTAACCTAGGGGCGCCTAGATATTATTTAGATTTATTTCGATTCACGTCAAATAAGAATTTCGGTATTTTGCATGAGAGAGCATATTGAGTGGGTGTATATACTCCAAAACAGAGTAGAATAGGGCATTGTATATTTTTTTGACAGATTATATTCAGAGAAATTTTGTTTTTAACATTGGGGTGACTAGATAATATGGAGATTTTTTCGATTCAGGTAAAATTAGAATTTCTGTATTTTACATGAGAGAGCATACTGAGTTGGTGTATATACTCCAAAACAGAGTAGAATAAGGCATTGTATATCTTTTCTAACAGAATATATTCAGAGCCATTTTGTTTTAACTTTGAGGCACCTAGATATTATTTAGATCCTTTTTGATTCACGTAAAATTTGAATTTCAGTATTTTATATGAGAGAGCATATTGAGTTGGTTTAGATACTCCAAAACAACATAAAATAGGGCATTGTATATTTTTTCTGACAGATTATATTCAGAGCAATTTTTTTTTTAACATTGGTGTGACTAGATAATATTTACATTTTTTTGATTCGGGTAAAATTAGAATTTTTTTTATTTTACATGAGAGCGTATTGAGTTGGTGTATATACCACAAAACGAAGTAGAAAAGGGCATTGTATATTTTTTCTAAAAGATTACATTCAGAGCAGTTTTGCTTTTAGCATTGGGGTGCCTAAATAATATTTAGATTTTTTTCGATTTGCTTAAATATAGGATTTCTGTATTTTACATGAGAGAGCATATGGAGTTGGTGTATATACTCCAAAACAGAGTAGAATAAAGCATTGTATATTTTTTCTGACAAACTATATTCAGAGAAATTTTGTTTTTAACATTGGGTTGCCTAGAAAATATTTAGGTTTTTTCGATTCAAGTAAAATTAGAATTTCGGTATTTTACATGAGAGAGCATACTGAGTTGGTGTATATACTCAAAAACAGAGTAGAATAGGGCATTGTATATTTTTTCTGACAGATTATATTCAGAGATATTTTGTTTTTAACATTGGAGTTCCTAGATAATATTTAGATTTTTTCTATTCGGGTACAATTACAATTTCTGTATTTTAAATGAGAGAGCATACTGAGTTGGTGTATATACTACAAAACATAGTAGAATAGGACATTGTATATTTTCTCTGACAGATTGTATTCAGAGAAATTTTGCTTTTAACATTCGGGCGCCTAGATAATATTTAGTTTTATTTTGATTCACGTAATTTAGAATTTCTGTATTTTACATGAGAGAGTATACTGAGTTGGTGTATATACTGCAAAACGGAGTAGAATAGCACATTGTATATTTTTTCTGACAGATTGTATTCAGAGCAATTTTGCTTTTAACATTGGGGTGCCTAGATAATAATTATATTTTTTTCTATTCGCTTAAATGTATAATTTCTCTATTTTACATAAGAGAGAATATGGAGTTGGTGTATATACTCAAAAGCATAATAGAATAGGGCATTATATATTTATTCTGACAGATTATATTCAGCGCAATTTTGTTATTAACATTGTGGTGCCTAGATAATATTTAGATTTTTTCTATTCGGGTACAATTAGAATTTCTGTATTTTACATGATAGAGCATATTGAGTTGGTGTATATACTACAAAACAGAGTAGAATAAGACATTGTATATTTTTTATGACAGATTGTATTCAGAGCAATTTTGCTTTTAACATTGGGGTGCCTAGATAATATTTAGATTTTTTTCGATTCACGTAAATTTAGAATTTCGGTATTTTACATGAGAGACCATACTGATTTGGTCTATATACTCCAAAACAGTGTAGAATAAGGCATTTTATATTTTGTCTTAGAGACTATATCCAGAGCCATTTTCATTTAACTTAGGGGCGTCTAGTTATTATTTATATTTTTTTCGATTGGCATAAAATTATGATTTCGGTATTTTGCATGAAAGAGCATATTGACTCGGTGTATATACTCCAAAACAGAGTAGAATAGGGCATTGTATATTTTTTCTGACAGATTATATTCAGAGCAATTTTGCTTTTAACATTGTGGTGCCTCGATAATTAGATTTTTGTCGATTCACGTGAAGTTATAATTTCTGTATTTTACATGACAGAGCATACTGAGTTGGTGTATCTACTCCAAAAAAGAGTAGAATAAGGCATTGTACATTTTGTCTAACAGAATATATTCAGAGCAATTTTCTTTTAACTTTGGGGCGTCTAGATATTCTTTAGATTATTTTTGATTCGCGTAAAATTAGAATTTCGGTATTTTTCCTGAGAGAGCAAATTGAGGTGGTGTATATACTACAAAGCAGGGTAGAATAGGGCATTGTATATTTTCTCTGACAAATTATATTTAGAGCAATTTTGCTTTTAACATTAGGATGCCTAGATAATATTTAGATTTATTTCGTTTCACTTAAATATAGAATCTCTGTATTTTATATGAGAGAGCATATGGAGTTGGTGTATATATTACAAAACAGGGTATAATAGGGCATTGTATATTTTTTCTGAACGATTAAATTCAGAGACATTTTGTTTATAACATTGGGGTGCCTAGATTATATTTACATTTTTTTCGATTCAGGTAAAATTATAATTTCAGTATTTTACTTGAGAGAGCATAATGAGTTGGTGTATATAGTCTAAAACAGAGTAGAATAGGGCATTTTATATTTTTTCCGACAGATGATATTGAGAACAATTTTGCTTTTAACATTGGGGTGCCTAGGTAATATTTAGATTTATACTGATTCGCTTAAATATAGAATGTCTGTATTTTACATGAGAGAGCATATGGAGTTGGTGTATATACTCCAAAACATAGTAGAATAGGGCATTGTATATATTTTCTGACAGATTATATTCAGAGAAATTTTGTTCTTAACATTGGGGTGCCTAGATAATATTTAGACTTCTTCGATTCGTTTAAATATGCAATTTCGTTATTTTACATGAGAGAGCATATGGATTTGGTGTATATACTCCAAAACAGAGTAGAATAGGGCATTGTATATTTTTTCTGACAGATTATATTTAGAGCAAATTTGTTTTTAACATTTGGGTGCCTAGATAACATGTAGACTTTTTTCAATTCACCTAAAATTAGAATTTCGGTATTTTAAATGAGAGAGCATACTGAGTTAGTGTGTATATTCCAAAACAGAGTAGAATAGGGATTTGTATATTTTTTCTGACAGATAATATTCTTAACAATTTTGTTTTTAATATTGGCGTGCCTAGATAATATTTAGAATTTTTCCATTCGGGTAAAATTTGAATTTCTTTATTTTACATGAGAGAGCATATTGAGTTGGTGTATATAGTACAAAAGAGAGATGAAAAGGGCATTGTATATTTTCTCTGACAGATTATATTCAGTGCAATTTTGCTTTTAACATTGGGGTGCCTAGATAATATACAGATTTTTTTCGATTCGCTTAAAGATAGAATTTCTGTATTTTACATGAGGGAGTATATTGAGTTGGTGTATATACTCCAAAACAGAGTAGAATAGGGCATTGTATATTTTTTCTGACAGATTATATTCAGAGCAATTTTGTTTTTAACATTGGGGTGCCTAGATAATATTTAGATTTTTTTGATTCGGGAAAAATTAAAATTTCAGTAATTTACATGAGAGAGCATATTGAGTTGGTGTATATACTACAAAACAGAGTAGAAAAGGGCATTCTATATTTTTTCTGACAAATTATATTCAGAACAATTTTGCTTTTAACATTAGGGTGCCTAGAGAATATTTAGATGAATTTCGATTCATGTAAAATTAGAATTTCGGAATTTTACATGAGAGAGCATACTGAGTTGGTTTTTATATTCCAAAATAGAGTAGAATAAAGCATTGTATTTTTTTTTCCAACAGACTATATTCACAGCCATTTTCTTTTAACATTGGAGCGCCTAGATATTATTTAGATGTTTTTCGATTCACGTAAAATTAGAATTTCAGTATTTTATATGAGAGAGCGAATTGAGTTGATGTTTATACTCCAAATCAGAGTAGAATAGGGCATTGTATATTTTTTCTGAGAGTTTGTATTTAGAGCAATTTTGTTTTTAACATTGGGGTGCCTAGATAATATTTAGATATATTTCGATTCACGTGAATATGGAATTTCTGTATTTTACAGGGGAGAGCATATGGAATTTGCGTATATCCTTTAAAACAGAGTACAATAGGGCATTGTATATTTTTCCTGACAGATTATATTCAGAACAATTTTGTTTTTAACATTGTGGTGACTAGATAATATTTGGATTTTTTTAATTCAAGTAAAATAAGAATTTCTGTATTTTACATAAGAGAGCACACTGATTTGGTGTATATACTCCAAAAAAGAGTACAATAAGGCATTGTAAATTTTTTCTAACAGACTATATTTAGAGCCATTTTCTTTTAACTTTGGGGCGCCTAGATATTATTTAGATTTTTTCGATTAGCGTAAAATTAGAATTTCTCTATTTTACATGAGAGAGCATATTGAGTGTGTGTATATATTCCAAAACAGAGTAGAAAAGGGCATTGTTTATTTTTTATGACAAATTATATTCAGAGCAATTTTTCTTTTTACATTGGGGTGCCTAGATAATATTTAGATTTTTTTTGATTCACGTAAATGTAGACTTTCGGTATTTTACATGAGAGAGCATAGTGAGTCGGTGTATATACTCCAAAACAAAGTAGAATATGGGCATTGTGTATTTTTTTTGACAGATTATATTCATAGCAATTTTGCTTTTAACATTGGGGTGCATAGATAATATTTACGTTTTTTTCATTCGCTTAAATATAGAATTTCTGTTTTTTACATGAGAGAGCATATGGAGTTGGTGTATATACTCCAAAACCGAGTAGAATAGGGCAGTGTATATTTTTTATGACAGATTATATTCAGAACAATTTTGTTTATAACATTAGGGTGTCTAGATAATATTTAGATATTTTTCGATTCGTGTAAAATTACAATTTAATATTTTACATGAAAGAGCGTATGGAGTTGGTGTATATACTCCAAAACAGAGTAGAAAAGGGCACTGTATGTTTTTTCTGACTGGTTATATTCAGAGAAATTTTGCTTTTAACATTGCGGTGCCTAGATACTATTTAGAATTTTGTCGATTCACGAAATTTATAATTCCGGTATTTTACATGAGAGAGCAAACTGAGTTAATGTATATACACCAAAACAGAGTAGAAAATGGCATGGTATATTTTTCTTGAAAGATTATATTCAGATCAATTTTGTTTTTAACATTGGTGTGTCTAGATAATATTTATATTGTTTTGAATCGGGTAAAATTAGTATTTCTGTATTTTACAGGAGATGGCATATTGAGTTTCTGTACATACTATAATACAAACTAAAATAGGGCATTGTATATTTTTTCGGACAGATTATATTCAGAGCAATATTACTTTTAACATTGGGGTGCCTAGATAATATTCAGATTATTTTTGATTCGCTTAAATATAGAATTTCTGTATTTTACATGAGAGAGCATATGGAGTTGGTGCATATACTCCAAAACAGAGTAGAATAGGGCATTGTATATTTTTTCTGACAGATTATATTCAGAACAATTTTGTTTTTAACATTGGGGTGCCTAAATAATATTAAAGTTTTTTTCGTCTAAATTTAGAATTTTGATATTTTACATAAGAGAGCATATTGAGTTGGTGTATATACCCGAAAACACAGTCGAAAAGGGCATTGTATATTTTGTCTAACAGATTATATTCAGAGCAATTTTGCTTTTAACATTGAGGTGCCTAGATAATATTTATATATTTTTCGATTCGACTAAATTTAGAATTTCGGTATTTTACATGATAAAGCATATTGATTTGGTGTATTTACTCCAAAACAAAGTACAAAAGGACATTGTATATTTATTATGGCACATTTTATTTAGAGCAATTTTGCTTTTAACATTGGGGTGCCTAGATGACATTTAGTTTTTTTCTATTCGCGTAAATTTAGAATTTCTGTATTTTACATGAGAGAGCATATTTACTTGGTGTATATACTCCAAAACAGAGTAGAAAAGGGCATTGTATATTTTTTATGACAGATTATATTCAGAGCAATTTTGCTTTTAACATTGGGGTGCCTAGAAAATCTATAGATTTTTTTTGGTTCGCGTAAATTTGGAATTTCGGTATTTTACATGAGAGAGCATATTGAGTTGCTTTATATACTCCAAAACAAAGTAGAAAAAAGCATTGTGTATTTTTTCTGACAGACTATATTTAGAGCAATTTTGGTTATAACATTGGAATGCCTAGATAGTACTTAGAATTTAATCGGTTCGTGTAAATCTAGATTTCTGATACTTACCTGGGGGAACATATTGAGTTGGTGTATATACTCCAAAACAGAGTAGAAGAAGGCATTATATATTTCTTTTGACAGATTACATTCAGTTTAATTTTGCTTTTAAAATTGGGTTATCTAGATTATGTTTAAATTTTTTTCGATTCGCGTTAAATTAGAATTTCGGTATTTTACATGGGAGAGTATATTGAGTTGGTG
Organism: Callithrix jacchus; assembly: GCF_049354715.1. NCBI lineage: Eukaryota > Metazoa > Chordata > Mammalia > Primates > Cebidae > Callithrix > Callithrix jacchus. Next base: position 81,753,176 of record NC_133518.1, read on the forward strand.
TACATACTCCAGAAAAGAGTAGAAAAGGTCATTGTATATATTATCTGACAGATCATACTCAGAAAAATTTTGCTTTTAACATTGGGGTGCCTAAATAATATTTAGATTTCTTTCGATAAGCGTCAATTTATAATTTCATTATTTTACATGTGAGAGCATATTGAGTTGGTGTATATACTCCATAACAGAGTAGAATAGGGCATTGTATATTTTTTCTGACAGAATATATTCAGAGCAATTTTGTTTTTAACATTGGGGTGCCTACAAAATATTTAGATTTTTTTCGATTCGCTTAAATATAGAATTTCGCTATTTTTATTGAGAGAGCATATGAAGTTGGTGTATATACTCCAAAACAAAGTAGAATAGTTCATTGTATATTTTTTCTGACAGATTATATTCAGAGCAATTTTGTTGTTAACATTGGGATGCCTAGGTAATATTTAGATTTTTTCGATTCGGGTAAAATTTGACTTTCGGTATTTTACGTGAGAGAGCACACTTAGTTGGTGTATATACTCCAAAACAGAGTTGAATAAGGCATTGTATATTTTTTCTAACACACTATATTCAGAGCCATTTTCTTTTAAATTTGGGGAGCCTAGATATTATTTTGATTTTTTTTCAATTCGCGTAAAATTAGAATTTCGGTATTTTACATGAGAGAGCATATTGAGTTGGTGTATATACACAAAAACAGAGTAGAAAAGGGCATTGTATATTTTTTCTGACAGATTATATTCAGAGCTATTTTGCTTTTAACATTGGAGTGCCTAGATAATATTAAATTTTTTTTGATTCACGTAAATTTAGAATTTCTTTATTTTACATGAGAGAGCATACCGAGTTGGTTTATATACTCCAAAACAGAGTAGAATAGGGCATTGTATATTTGTTCTGACAGACTATATTCAGAGCAATTTTGGTTTTAACATTTGGGTGTCTAGATAATATTTAGATTTTTTTGATACGGGTAAAATTAGAACTTCGGTATTTTACATGAGACAGCATATTGAGTTGGTGTATATACTACAAAACAAAGTAGAAAAAAGCATTGCATATATTTTATGACATATTTTATTCAGAGTAATTTCGTTTTTAACATTGGGGTGCCTAGATAATATTAAGATTTTTTTCGATTCACGTAAAATTAGAATTTCGGTATTTTACATAAGAGAGCATACTGAGTTGGTGTATATACTCCAAAACAGAGTAGAATAGGGAACTGTATATTTTTTCTGACAGATTATATTCAGAGAAAATTTGTTTTTAACATTGGGGTGCCTAGATAATATTTAGATTATTTCGATTTGTTTAAAATTAGAATTTTTGTATTTTACATGAGAGAGAATATTGAGATGGTGTATATACTACAACACAGGGTAGAAAAGGGCATTGTATTTTTTTTCGGACAGATTATATTCAGAGCAATTTTACTTTTAAAATTTGGATGCCTAGATAATATTTAGATTTCTTTGATTCGCTTAAATATAGAATTTCTGTATTTTAGATGACAGAGCATATGGAGTTGGTGTATATACTCTAAAACAGATAAGAATAAGGCATTGTATATTTTTTCTGACAGATTATATTCAGAGAAATTTTGTTTTTAACATTGGGGTGCCTAGATTATATTTAGATTTTTTTCGATTCACTTAAATATAGAATTTCTGTATTTTACGTGAGAGAGCATACGGAGTTTGTGTGTATTCTCGAAACAGAGTAGAATAGGGCATTGTATATTTTTTCTGACAGACTATATTCAGAACAATTTTGTTTTTAACATTGGGGTGCCTAAATAACATTTAGATTTTTTTCGATTCACGTAAAATTAGAATTTCGGTATTTTACATGAGAGAGTATACTGAGTTGGTGTATATACTCCAAAACAGAGTAGAATAAGGCATTGTATATATTTTCTAACAGACGATATTAAGAGCCATTTTCTTTTACTTTTGGGGCACCTAGATATTATTTAGATTTTTTTTGATACGTGTAAATTTGGAATTTCTGTATTTTACATTAAAGGGCATATTGAGTTTGTGTATATACTCCAAAACAGAGTAGAAAAAATCATTGTATATTTCTTCTGACAGATTATATTTAGAGCAATTTTGCTTTTAACATTGGAATGCCTAGATGATATTTAAATTTTTTTCGATTCATGTAAAATTAGATTTTCATTATTTTACATGAGAGAGCATATTGACTTGGTGTATATTCTCCAAAAGAGAGTAGAAAACGACATTGTATATTTTTTCTGACAGTTTATATTCAGAGCAATTTTGCTTTTAACATTGGGGTGCCTAGATAATCTTTATATTATTTTTGATTCACGTAAATATAGAATTTCGGTATTTTATATGAGAGAGCATATTGATTTGCTGTATATACTCCAAAACAGAGCAGAATAAAGCATTGTGTATTTTTTCTGACACACTATATTCAGAGAAATTTCGGTTATAACATTGGAATGCCTAGATAATACTTAGAATTTTATCGGTTCCTGTAAAACTAGAATTTCTGATACTTACCTTGGAGAGCATATTGAGTTGGTGTATATACTTCAAAAAAGAGTAGAAGAAGGCATTATATATTTCTTTTGACAGATTACATTCAGTCCAATTTTGCTTTTAACATTGGGTTATATAGATTATATTTAGAATTTTTTCAATTCGCGTTAAATTAGAATTTCGGTATTTTACATGAGAGAGCAAATTGAGTTGGTGTATATACTCCAAAAAAGAGTAGAAAATGGCATTGTATATTTTTTCTGACAGACTACTTTTTGAGTAATTTTGCTTTTCACATTGGTGTGCGTAGATAATATTTAAATTTTTTTTGGTTCCCGTAAATTTAGAATTTCGGTATTTTACATTAGAGAGCATACTGAATTGGTGTATATACTCCAAAACAGAGTAGAATTAGGCATTGTATATTTTTTCCATCAGAGTATATTCATAGCCATTTTCTTTTAACTTTGGGGCGCCTAGATATTATTTAGAGATTTCTCGATTCACGTAAAATTAGAATTTCGGTATTTTACATGAGAGAGTATATTGAGTTGATGTATATACTAAAAAACCGAGTAGAAAAGGGCATTGTATATTTTTTCTGACAGATTATATTCAGAGAAATTTTGCTTTTAATATTGGGGTGCCTAGATAGTATAAAGATTTCTTTCGATTCTCTTAAATATAAAATTTCTGCATTTTACATGAGAGAGAATATGGAGTTGGATTATATATTCCAAAACAGAGTAGAATAGGGCATTGTATATTTTTTCTGACAGATTATATTCACAGCAATTTTGTTTTTAACACTGGGGTGCCTGGAGAATATTTAGGTATGTTCGATTCACGTAAAATTAGAATTTTGGTATTTTACCTGAGAGAGCACAATGACTTGGTGTATATACTCCAAAAATAAGTAGAATAGGGCATTGTATATTTTTTCTGACACATTGTATTCAGAGAAATTTTGTTTATATTATTGGGGTGACTCGATAATATTTTGATGTTTTCGATTCGGGTAAAATTAAATTTTCTGTATTTTACATGAGAGAGCATATTGAGTTGGTGTATATACTACAAAATAGAGTAGAAAAGGGCATTGTATATTTTATCTGAAAGATTATATTCAGAGAAATTTTGATTTTAACATTGGGGTGCTCAGATAATATACAGATTATTTTCGATTCGCTTAAATATAGAATTTCTGTATTTTACATGAGAGAGCATATGGAGTTGGTGTATATACTCCAAAACAGAGTAGAAAAGGGCATTGTCTATTTTTTCTGACAGATTATATTCAGAAAAATTTTTCCTTTAACATTGGGGTGCCTAGATGATATTTAGATTTTTTTCGATTCGCTTCAATATAGAACTTCTGTATTTTACATGAGAGAGCATATGGAATTGGTATATAACTCCAAAACAGAGTAGAAAAGGACCAACTCAATGTGCTCTCTCATGTAAAATACAGAAATATTAATTTTACCCATATCAAGAAAAATCTAAATAAATCAAGGCACCCCAAAGTTAAAAGAAAATTGTTCTGAATATAGTCTGTTATAAAATATATACAATGCCCTTTTCTACTCTGTTTTGTAGTATATACACAAACTCAGTATGCTCTCTCATTTAAAATACAGAAATTCTAATTTTACCCGATTCGAAAAAATCTAAATATTATCTAGGCAACCCAATGTTAAAAAAAAATTGCTCAGAATATAATCTGTCAGAAAAAATATACAGTGCCCTATTCTACTCTGTGGTGGAGTATATACACCAACTCAATATGCTCTCACATGTAAAATACTGAAATTATAAATTGATGCTTATCAAATGAAATCTAAATATTTAGGCATCCCAATGTTAAAAGCAAAATTGCTCTGAGTATGATCTGTCATAAAAAATATACAATGCCCTTTTCTACTCTTTTTTGGAGTATATACACCAACTCAATATGGTCTCTCATGTAAAATACCGAAATTTTAATTTTACCCGAAATGAAAAAAATCTATATATTATCTAGGCACCCCAATGTTAAAAGCAAAACTACTCTGAATATAATCTGTCAGGAAAAATATAAAACGTCCTATTCTACTTTCTTTTGGAGAATATACACCAACTCAATATGCTCTCTCATGTAAAATACAAAAATTCTAATTTTACCCGAATCGAAAAAATCTAAACATTATCAAGACACCCCAATGTTAAAAGCAAAATTGTTCTGAATATAATCTCTCATAAAAAATATACAATGCCCTATACTTCTCTGTTTTAGGGTATATACACCAACTCAGTATGCTCCCTCATGTAAAATATCGAAATTCAAATTTTACGTGAATCGAAAAAAATCCAAATATTATCTAGGCACCCCAAAATTGCTCTGAATATAGTCTGTCAGAAAAAATATACAATGCCCTATTCTACTGTGTTTTGGAGTATATACACCAACTCGATATTCTCTCTTATGTAAAATAAAGAAATTCCCCATTTAGGCGAGTCGAAAAAATTCTATATATTATCTAGGCACCCCAATGTTAAAAGCAAAATGGCTCCCAATATAATCTGTCAGAGGACATATACAATGCCATTTTTTACCCTGTTTTGAAGTATATACACAAACTCAATATGCTCTCTCATGTAAAATACAGAAATTCTAATTTTACCCGAATCAAAAAATTCTAAATATTATCTAGCCCCCCAATGTTAAAAACCAAATTGCTCTGAATATAATCTGTAAGAAAAATATACAATGTCCTATTCTATTTTCTTTTGGAGTATATACACCAACTCAGTATGCTCTCTCATGAAAACAACCGAAATACTAATTTTACGTTAATCGACAAAGATCTAAATATTATCTAGGCACGCCAGTGTTAAAAACAAATTGCTCTGAATATAATCTGTCAGAAGAAATATACAATGCCCTTTACTACTCTGTTTTGTAATATATACACCAGCTCAATACACTCTCTCATGTAAAATACAGAAATTCTAATTTTACGCGAATCGAAAAAATCTAAATATTATCTAGGCACCCTAATGTTTAAAACAAAATTTCTCTGAATATAATTTGTCAGAAAAAATATACAATGCCCTATTCTACTCTGTTTTAGAGTATATACACCAACTTACTATGCTCTCTCATGTAAAATAACAAAATTCTAATATTACGTGAATCGAAAATTATCTAAATATTATCTAGGCAACCCAATGTTAAAAAAAAAATTGCTCTGAATATAATCTGTCAGAAAAAATATACAATGCCCTATTCTACTCTGTTTAAGAGTATATGCACGAACTTAGGCTGCTCTCTCATGTAAAATACCGAAATTCTAATTTTACGTGAATCGAAATAAATCTAAATATTATCTAGGCAACTTAATGTTAAAAACAAAATTGCTCTGAATATAACCTGTCAGAAAAAATATACAATGAACTATTCTACTCTGTTTTGGAGTATATACACCAACTCAGGGTGCTCTCTCATATAAAATACTGCAATTCTAATTTTACGTGAATCTATAAAAAATCTAAATATTATCTAGGCTCCCCAAAGTTAAAAAAAAATGGCTCTGAAAATAGTCTGTTAGAGAAAATATACAATGCCTTATTCTACTTTGTTTTGGAGTATATACACCAACTAAGTATGCTCTCCCATGTAAAATACTGAAATGCAAATTATACCCGAATCGAAAAAATCTAAATATTATCTAGGTACCCCAATGTTAACAACAAAATTGCTCGGAATATAATCTGTCAGAAAAAATATAATATCCCCTATTCTACTCTGTTTTGGAATATATACACCATCGCCATATGCTCTCTAATGTAAAATAAAAAAATTCTATATTTAAGCGAATCGAATAAAATCTAAATATTATCTAGGCACACCAATGTTAAAAACAAAATTGCTCTGAGTATAATCTGTCAGAAAAAATTTAAAATGCCCTATTCTACTCTGTTTTAAAGAATATACACCAACTCAATATGCTCTCTAATGTGAAATACTGAAATTCTATATTTAAGCAAATCGAAAAAAATCTAAATATACTCTAGGCACCCCAATGTTAAAAGAAAAATTGCTCTGAATATAATCTGTCAGAAAAAATATACAATACACAATTCTACTCTGTTTTGAAGTATATACATCAACTAATATGCTCTCTCATTTAAAATACTGAAATTCTAAGTTTACTTGAATTGACAAAAATCTAAATATTATCTAGGCACCTCAATGTTAAAAGCAACATTGCTCTGAATGTAATCTGTCATATAAAATATACAATGCCATTTTCTACTCTGTTTTGGAGTATATACACCAACTCAATATGCACTCTCTTGCAAAAAACCTAAATTATAATTTTACGTGAATCGAAAAAATCTAAATAATATTTAGGCACCCCAAAGTTAAAAGAAAATGGCTCTGAATATAGTCTGTTAGAAAAAATATACAATGATTTATTCTACTCTGTTTTGGAGTATATACTCCAACTGAGTATGCTCTCTCATATAAAATACCGAAATTCTAATTTTACGTGAATCGAAAAAAATCTAAATATTATCTAGGCACCCCAATGTTAAAAGCAAAATTGCTCTGAATTTAAATAGTAAGAGAAAATATAGAATGTTCTTTTCTATTATGTTTTGGAGTATATACACCAACTCAATATGCTCTCTCATGTAAAATACCGAAATTCTAATTTTACGTGAATCGAAACAAATCTAAATATTATCTAGGCAACCCAGTGTTTAAAACAAAATTGCTCTGAATATAATCTGTCAGAATAAATATACAATGCCCTATTCTATTTATTTTTGCAGTATATACACCAACTCCATATTCTCTCTCACCTAAAATACAGAAATTCTATATTTAAGCGAATCGAAAATAATCTATATATTATATAGGCACCTTAATGTTAAAAGCAAAATTGCTCTGAATAAAATCTGTCAGAAAAAATATACAATGCCCTATTCTACTCTGTTTTGGAGTATATACACCAACTCAATACGCTCTCTCATGTAAAATACAGAAATTCTAATTTTACCCAAATCGAAAAAATCTAAATATTATCTAGGCACCCAAATGTTAAAAACAAAATTGCTCTGAATATAAACTGTCAGAGAAAATATGCAATGCCCTATTCTACTCTCTTTTGGAGTATATACACCAAATAAGTATGCTCTGTTACGTAAAATACTGAATTTCTAATTTTACGTTAATCGAAAAAAATCTAAATATTATCTAGGCACGCCAGTGTTAAAAGCAAAATTGCTCTGAATATAATCTGTCAGAAAAAATATACAATGCCCTATTCTACTCTATTTTAGAGTATATAAACCAACTCCATATTCTCTCTCATGTAAAATACAGAAATTCTATATTTAAGCGAATCGAAAATATTCTGAATATTTTATGGGCACCCCAATGTTAAAAGCAAAATTTCTCTGAATATAATCTTTCAGATAAAATATACAATGCCCTTTTCTACTCTGTATTGTAGTATATACACTAACTAAATATGCTCTCTCATGTAAAATACAGAAAATTTAATTTTACCCGAATTGAAAACATCAAAATATTATCGAGGCACCCCAATAATAAAAACAAAATTGCTCTGTATATAATGTGTCAGAAAAAATATACAATGCCCTATTCTACTCTTTTTTGGAGTATATACACCAAGTCATTATCCTCTCTCAGGTAAAATAACGAAATTCTAATTTTACGTGAATCGAAAATATCTAAATATTATCCAGGCACCCGAGTGTAAAAACAAAATTGCTCTGAATATAATCTGTCAGAAAAAATATACAATGCCCTATTCTACTCTGTTTTGGAATATATAATCCAACTCCATATTCTCTCTCATGTAAAATACAGAAATTTTATATTTAAGAGAATCGAAAGAAATCTTTATATTATCTAGGCACCCCAATATTGAAAGCAAAATTTCTCCGAATATAATCTGTCAGAAAAAATATACAATGCCCTTTGCTACTCTTTTTTGGAGTATATACACCAACTCAATATGCTCTCTCATGTAAAATACCAAAATTCTAATTTTACGTGAATCGAAAAAAATCTTAATAATATCTAGGCTCCCCAAAGTTAAAAGAAAATGGCTCTGAATTAATTCTGTTAGAAAAAATATACAATGCCTTATTCTACTTTGTTTTGGAGTATATACACCAACTCAGAATGCTGTCTCATGTAAAATACCGAAATTATAATTTATCGTGAATCGAAAAAAATCTAAATAGTATCAAGACACCCCAATGTTAACAACAAAATTGCTGTGAATATAATCTGTCAGAAAAAATATACAATGACATATTCTACTCTGTTTTGAATTATATGCACCAACTCAATATGCTCTCTCATGTAAAATACAAAAATTCTATATTTAAGCGAATCAAAAATAATCTGAATATTATCTAGGCACCCCAATGTTGAAAGTAAAATTGCACTGAATATAATCTGTCCGAAAAAATATACAATGTCCTTTTTTACTCTGTATTATTGTATGTACACAATCTCAATATGCTCTCTCATGTAAAATACAGAAATACAATTTTACATGAATCGAAAAAATCTAAAATTATCTAGGCACCCCAATGTTGAAAACAAAATTGCTCTGAATATAAACTGTCAGAAAAAATATAAAATGCCCTATTCTACTTCGTTTTGGAGTATATACACCAACTCCATATGCTCTCTCATGTAAAATATAGAAATTCTATATTTAAGCTAATGAATAAAATGTAAATACAATTTAGGCACCCCAATGTTAACAGCAAAATTGCTCTGAATATAATCTGTCAGAAAAAATATACAATGCCCTATTTTACTTTCTTTTGGATTATATACACCAACTCAATATGCTCTCACATGTAAAATACCAAAACTCTAATTTTACCCGAAACGAAAAAAATCTATATATTATCTAGGCACCCCAATGTTCAAAACAAAACTACTCTGAATATAATCTGTCAGGAGAAATATACAACGTCATATTCTCCTTTCTTTTGGAGAATATACACCAACTCAATATGCTCTCTCATGTAAAATACCGAAATTCTAAATTTACGCGAATCGAAAAAAATCTAAATATCATCAAGGCACCCCAATGTTAAAGCAAAATTACTCTAAGTATAATCTGTCAGAAGAAATATACGATGCCCTTTTTTACTCTGTTTTGGAGTATATACACCAACTCAATACGCTTTCTCATGTAAAATACAAAAATTCTAATTTTACCCGAATCGAAAAACTCTTAACATTATCAAGGCACCCCAATGTTAAAAGCAAAATTGTTCTGAATATAATCTCTCAGAAAAAATATACAATGCCCTATTCTTCTCTTTTTTGGGGTATATACACCAACTCAGTATGCGCTCTCATGTAAAATATAGGAATTCTAATTTTACGTAAATCGAAAAAAATCTAAATATTATCTAGGCACCCGAACGTTATAACCAAAATATGTCTTAATATAATCTGTCCGACAAAATATACAATGCCCTATTCTACTCTGTTTTGGAGTATATACACCAACTCCATATGCTCTGTCAGGTAAAGTAGCGAATATCAATATTAAAGCGAATCGAATAAAATCTAAATATTATCTAGAAACTTCAATGTTAAAAGCAAAGTTGCTCTGAATATAATCTGTCATAAAAAATATACACTGCCCTATTCTACTGTGTTTGAAAGTATATACACCAACTCCATATTCTCTCTCACGTAAAATAAAGAAATTCTATATTTAAGCGAATCAAAAAAATCTATATATTATATAGGCAGCTTAATGTTAAAAGTAAAATTGCTCTGAATAAAATCTGTCATAAAAAATATACAATGCCCTATTCTACTCTGTTTTGGAGTATATAAACCAACTCAATACGCTCTCTCATGTAAAATACAGAAAGTCTAATTTTACCTGAATTTAAAAAAATCTAAATATTATCTAGGCACCCCCATGTTAAAAACCAAATTGTTCTGAATATAATCTGTCATAAAAAATATACAATGACTTATTCTACTTTGTTTTGGAGGATATACATCAACTCCATATGCCCTCTCACGTAAAATACAGAAGTTCTATATTTACGTGAATCGAAAAAAATCTAAATATTATCTAAGCACCCCAATGTTAAAAACAAAATTGCTCTGAATATAATCTCTCAGAAAAAATTTGCAATGCTTTTTTCTACTATATTTTAGAGTATATACACCAACTCAGTATGCTCTCTCATGTAAAATACCGAAATTCTAATTTTAAGTGAATCGAAAAAAATCTAAATATTATTTAGAGACCCCAATGTTAAAAGAAAAATTGCTCTGAATATAATCTGTCAGATAAAATATATAATGCTCTTTTCTACTCTGTTTTGGAGTATAAACACCAACTCAATATGCTCTCTCATGTAAAATATTGAAATTCTAATTTTACACAAATTGAAAAAAATCTAAATAATATCGATGCTCACCAAAGTTATAAGAAAATGACTCTAAATACAGTCTGTTCAAAAAAATATACAATGCCTATTTCTACTTCGTTTTGGAGTATATACACAAACTCAGTGTGCTCTCTCATGTAAATTATTGAAATTCTAATTTTACGTGAATGGAAAAAAATCTAAATATTATCTAGCCACGCTGATGCTAAAAACAAAATTGCTCTAAATATAATCTGTCAGAAAAAATATACAATGCCCTTTTCTACAATGTTTTGGAATATATAAAAAAAATCAATATGCTCTCTCATGTAAAATAGCAAAATTCTAATTTTACGCTAATCGAAAATAATCTAAATAATATCTAGGCACCCCAAAGTTAAAAGAATATGGCTCTGAATATAGTCTGTTAGAGAAAATATACGATGCCTTATTCTACACTGTTTTGTAGTATATACACCGACTCAGTATGCTCTCTCATGTAAAATATACAAACTCTAATTTTACGTGAATTGAAAAAGATCTAAATATAATCTAGGCACCCCAATTATAAAAACAAAATAGTTCTTAATATAATCTGTCAGAAAAAATATACAATGCCCTACTCTACTCTGTTTTTTAGGATATACACCAACTCCATATGCTCTCTCATGTAAAATACAGAAATTCTATATTTACGTGAATCAAAAAAAATATAAATATTATCTAGAAACCCCAATGTTAAAAACAAAATTGCTCTGAATATAATCTGTCGGAAAAAATATACAATGACCTATTCTACTGTGTATTGGAGTACATACACCAACTCAATATGCTCTCTCATGTAAAATACAGAAATTCTGTATTTAAGCGAATCGACAAAAATCTAAATATTATCTAGGCACCCCAATGTTAAAAGCAAAATTGCTCTGAATATAATATGTCAGAAAAAATATACAATGCCCTTTTCTACTCTGTTTTGTAGTATATACACGAACTCAGTATGCTCTCTCATGTAAAATACAGAAATTGTAATTTTACCCGAATCGAAAACATCTAATATTATATAGGCACCCCAATGATAAAAACAAAATTGCTGTGAATATAATCTGTAAGAAAAAGTATACAATTCCCTATTCTACTCTGTTTTGGAGTATATACACCAACTCAGTATGCTCTCTTAAGTAAAGTAACCAAATTCTAATTTTACGTGAATAGAAAGAAATCTAAATATTATCTAAGTACCCCATTGTTAAAAGCAAAATTGCTCTGAATAACATCTGTCAGAAGAAATATACAATGCCCTTTTCTAATCTGTTTTGGAGTATATACAACACCTCAATATGCTCTCTGATAGAAAATACCGAAATTCAAATTTTACATGAATCGAAATATATCTAAATAATATCTAGGCGCCCCAAAGTTAAAAGAAAATGGCTCTGAATATAGTTTGTTAGAGAAAATATACAATGCCTTATTCTACTCTGATTTGGAGTATATATACCAACTCACTATGCTCTCTCATGTAAAATACTGAAATTATAAATTCACGTGAATCGAAAAAATCTAAATATTATCTAGGCACGCCAGTGTTAAAAACAAAATTCCTCTGAATATAATCTGTCAGAATAAATACACAATGCCCTATTCTACTCTGTTTTGGAGTATATACACCAACTCAATACGCTCTCTCATGTAAAATACAGAAATTATAATTTTGCCTGAATTTAAAAAAATCTAAATAATATCTAGGCACCCCAATGTTAAAAACAAAATTTTTCTGAATATAATCTATGAGAGAAAATATACAATGCCCTATTCTACTTCGTTTTGGATGATATACACCAACTCCATATGCTCTCTCATGTAAAATACAGAAGTTCTATATTTACGTGAATCGAAAAAAATCTAAATATTATCTAGGCACCCCAATGTTAAAAACAAAATTGCTCTGAATATAATCTCTCAGAAAAAATTTACAATGCTTTTTTCTACTCTGTTTTAGAGTATATACACCAACTCAGTATGCTCCCTCATGTAAAATACCGAAATACTAATTTTACGTGAATCGAAAAAAATCTAAATATCTAGGCACCCCCATGTTAAAAAAAACATTGCTCTGAATATAATCTGTCAGAAAAAATATACAATGTTCTATTCTACTCTGTTTTTGAGAATATATACCAACTCCATATGCTCTCTAATGTAAAATACAGAAATTCTATATTTAGGAGAATCGACAAAAATATAATTATTATCTAGGCACCTTAATGTTAAAAGTAAATTGCTCTTAATTTAATCTGTAAGAAAAAATATACAATGCCCTCTTCTACTATGTTTTGGAGTATATACACCAACTCAATATGCTCTCTCATGTAAAATACCGAAATTCAAATTTTACGTGAATCGAAAAATATCTAAATAATATCTAGGCACCCCAAAGTTAAAAGAAATTGGCTCTGAATATAGTCTGTTAGAAAAAATATACAATGCCTTATTCTAGTCTGTTTTGGAGTATATAAAGCAACTCCATATGCTCTCTCATGTAAAATACAGAAATTCTATATTTAAGCGAATCGAAAAAAATCTTTATATTATCTAGGCACCCCAATGTTAAAGAAAAATTGCTCTGAATATAATCTGTCAGAGAAAATACACAATGCTTTTATCTGCTCTCTTTTGTAGTATATACAACAACTCAATACGCTCTCTTAGGAAAAGTACAGAAATTCTAATTTTATCCGAATTGAAAAAATCTAAATATTATCTATGCACCCCAATGTTAAAAACAAAATTGCTCTGAATGTAATCTGTCAGAAAACATATAACATGCCCTATACTACTCTATTTTGGAGTATATACACCAACTCAGTATGCTCTCTCATGTAAAATACAGAAATTCAAATTTTACGTGAATCGAAAAAAATCTAAATATTATCTAGGCACCCCAGAGTTAAAAACAAAATAACTCTGAATATAGTCTGTCAGAAAAAATATACAATGCCCTATTCTACTTTGTTTGGGAGTATATACATCAACTCAATATGCTCTCTCATGTAAAATACAGAAATTCTATATTTAAGTGAATCGAAAAATAACTAAATATTATCTAGGCACCCCAATGTTAAAAGCAAAATTTCTCTCAATATAATCTGTCAGAAAAAATATACAATGCCCTTTTCTATTCTGTTTTGGCGTATATACACCAACACAATATGCTCTCATCTATAAAATACTGAAATTATAAATTGATGCTTATCGAATGAAATCTAAATATTATTTAGGCACCCAATGTTAAAAGCAAAATTTCTCTGAGTATGATCTGTCAGAAAAAATATACAATGCCATTTTCTACTCTTTTTTGGAGTATATACACCAACACAATATGCTCTCCCATGTAAAATACTGAAATTCTATTTTAACGCGAATCAAAAAAAATCTAAATATAATATTGGTAACCCAATGTTAAAAGAAAAATTGGACTGAATGTAATCTGTCAAAAGAAATATATAATGCCTTCTTCTACTCTGTTTCACAGTATATACACCAACTCAATATGCTCTCCCAGGTAAGTATCAGAAATTCTAGATTTACAAGAACCGATAAAATTCTAAGTATTATCTAGACATTCCAATGTTATAACCAAAATTGCTCTGAATATAGTCTGTCATAAAAAATATACAATGCCCTATTCTACTCTGTTTTCGAGAATATACACCAACTCCGTATGCTCTCTCATGTAAAATACACAAATTCTATATTTACGTGAATCGAAATAAATCTAAATATTATCTAGGCACCCCAATGTTAAAAACAAAATTTCTCTGAATATAATCTGTCAGAAAAAATATACAATGCCTTATTCGTATCTCTTTTAGAGTATATACACCAACTCCATATGCTCTCTAATCTAAAATACAGAAATTCTATATTTAAGAGAATTAAAAAAATCTAAATATTATCGAGGCACCCAAATTTTAAAAGTAAAATTGCTCTGAATATAAGATGTCCGAAAAAAAACACAATGCCCTTTTCTACCCTGTGTTGTAGTATATACACCATCTCAATATGCTCTCTCATATAAAATACAGAAATTGTAATTTTACCCGAATCGAAATAATCTAAATATTATTTAGGCACCCCAATGTTAAAAACAAATTTGCTCTGAATATAATCTGTCAGAAAATATATACAATGCCCTATTCTACTCTGTTTTGAAGTATATACACCAACTCAGTATGCTCTCTTATGTAAAATACCAAAATTGTAATTTTACGTGAATCGAAAAAATCTAAATATTATCTAGGCACCCCAATGTTAAAAGCAAAATTCCTCTGAATATAATCTGTCAGAAAATATATGCAATGCTTTTTTCTACTCTGTTTTGTAGTATATACACCAACTCAATATGCTGTCTCATGTAAAATACCGAAGTTCTAATTTTACCCGAATCAAAAAAATCTAAATATTATCTAGACACCCAAATGTTGAAAACAAAATTGCACTGAATATAGTCTGTCAGAAAAAATATACAATGCCCTATTCTATTGCGTTTTGGAGGATATACCCCAACTCCATATGCTCTCTCATGTAAAATACAGAAATTCTATATTTACGTGAATCAAATAAATATAAATATTATCTAGGCACCCATTTGTTAAAAACACAATTTCTCTTAATATAATCTCTCAGAAAAAATATACAGTGACCGCTTCTACTTTGATTTGGAGTATATACACCACTCAATATGCTCTCTCATATAAAATACAGAAATTCTATATTTAAGCGAATCGACAAAATTCTAAATATTATCTAGGCACCTCAATGTTAAAAGCAAAATTGCTCTGAATATAATCTGTCAGAAAAAATATACAATGCTTTTTTGTACTCTGTTTTTTTGTATATACACCAACTCAGTATGCTCTCTCGTGTAAAATGCAGGAATTCTAATTTTACCCGAATCGAAAAATCTAAATATTATCTAGGCACCCCAAGGTTAAAGACAAAATTTCTCTGAATATAATCTGGCAGAAAAAATATACAATGCCCTACTCTACTCTGTATTGGAGTATATACACCAACTCCATATGCTCTCTCATGTAAAATTCAGAAATTCTATATTTAAGCGAATCGAAAAAAATCTAAATATTATCTAGGCACCCCAAGATTAACAGCAAAATATCTCTGAATATAATCTGTCAGAAAAAATATACAATGCCCTTTTCTTCTCTGTTTTGGAGAATATACACCAACTCAATATGCTCTCTTATATAAAATACCTAAATTCTTATTTTACGTGCATCACAAACATCTAAATAATATCTAGACGCCCCAAAGTTAAAGGAAAATGGCTCTGAATATAGTCTGTTAGAGAAAATATACAATGCCTTATTCTACTCTGTTTTGGAGTACATACACCAACTCCATATGGTCTCTAATGTAAAATACAAAAATCCTGTATTTAAGCGAATCGAAAAAAATGTAAATATTCTCTAGGCACCCAATGTTAAAAACAAAATTGCACTGAATATAATCTGTCAGAAAAAAATATACAATGCCTTATTCAACCCTGTTTTGGAGTATATACACCAACTCAGTATGCTCTCTCATGTGAAATACCGAAATTATAATGTTACGTGAATCAAAAGAAATCTGAATATTATATAGGACCCCGATGTTAAAAGCTAAATTGCTCTGAATATAATCTGTCAGAACAAATATACAATGCCCTTTTCTACTTTTTTTTTTAATATATACCCCAACACCATATGCTCTCTCATGTAAAATACCGAAATTCTAATTTTACATGAATCGAAACAAATCTATATAATATCTAGGTGCACCAAAGTTAAACGAAAATGGCTATGAATATAGTCTGTTAGAAAAAACACACAATGTCTTATTCTACTCTTTTTTGGAGTATATACACCAACTCAGTATGCTCTCTCATGTAAAATAGAGAAATTCTAATTATACGTGAATCGAAAAATATCTAAATATTATCTAGGCACCCCAATGTTAAAACAAATATTGCTCTGAATATAATGTGTCAGAAAAGCTATACAACACCCAATTCTACTCTGTTTTCGAGTATACACAACAACTCCATATTCTCTCTCATGTAAAATACAGAAATTATATATTTAAGCGAATCAAAAAAAATCTATATATTATCTAGGCACCCCATTGTTAAAAGCAAAATTGCTCTGAATAGAATCAGTCAGAAAAAATAGACAATGCCCGTTTCTACTCTGTTTTGTAATATATACACACACCCAATACGCTCTCTCTAGTAAAACAGAAAAATTCTAATTTTACCCGAATCATAAAAACCTAAATATAATCTAGGCACCCCAATGTTAAAAACAAAATTGCTCCGAATATAATCTGTCAGAAAAAATATACAACGCCCTATTCTGTTCTGTTTTAGAGTATATACATCAACTTAGTATGCTCTCTCACATAAAATACCAAAAATCTAATTTTACATGAATCGAAAAAATCTAAATATTATCTAGGCAACCCAATGTTAAAATCAAAATTGCTCTGAATATAATCTGTTAGAAAAAAGATACGATGCCCTATTCTACTCGGTTTAGGAGTATTTACACCAACTCCATATTCTCTCTCATGTAACATACAGAAATTCTATATTTAAGCGAATCGAAACAAATCTATATATTATTGAGGCACCCCACTGTTAAAAGCAAAATTGCTCAGAATATAATCTGTCAGAAAAAATATACAATGTCGTTTTCTACTCTGTTTTGTAACATATACACCAACTCAATACGCTCTCTCAATTAAAATACAGAAATTCTCATTTTACCCGAATCGAAAAAATCTAAATATCATCTAGACACCCCAATGTTAAAAACAAAATTTCTCTGAATATATTCTGTCAGTAAAAATATACAATGCCCTATTCTACTCCGTTTTAGAGTATATACACCAACCTAGTTTGGCTCTCATGTAAAATAACGAAATTCTAATTTTACGTGAATCGAAGGAAATCTAAATATTACTTAGGCAACCCAATGTTAAAAACAAAATTTCTCTGAATATAATCTGTCAGAAAAAATATACAATGCCCTATTCTACTCTGTTTTGGAGTATATACACCAACTCAGTATGCTCTCTCATGTAAAATACCGAAATTCTAATTTTACGTGAATCGAAAGAAATCTAAATATTATCTAGGCACCGAATGTTAAAAGCAAAATTGCTCTCATTATAATCTGTCAGACAAAATATACAATGCCCCTTTCTCCTCTGTTTTGGGGTATATACACCACCGCAATATGCTCTCTCATGTAAAATACTGAAATTCAAATTTTACATGCATCGAAAAAAATCTAAATAATATCTAGGCGCTCCAAAGTTAAAAGAAAATGGCTCTGAATATAGTCTGTTAGAAAAAATATACAATGCCTTATTCTATTCTGTTTTGGAGTATATACAGCAACTCAGTATGCTCTCTCATGTAAAATACAGAAATTCTATATTTACGTGAATTGAGAAAAATATAAATATTATCTAGGCACCCCACTGTTAAAAACAAAATTGCTCTGAATATAATCTGTCAGAAAAAATATTCAATGTTCTATTCTACTGTGTATTGTAGGATATACACCAACTCCATATGCTCTCATGTGAAATACAGAAATTCTATATTTACTTGAATCGAGAAATATCTAAATATTATCTAGTCACCCCAATGTAAAAAGCAAAATTGCTCTGAATGTAATCTGTCAGAAAAAAATATACAATGCCCTTTTCTACTCTGTTTTCTAGTATATACACCAACTCAGTATGCCCTCTCGTGTAAAATACAGAAATTATAATTTTACCCGAATTAAAAAATCTAAATATTATCTAGTCACTCCAATGTTAAAAACCAAATTTCTCTGAATACAATCTGTCAGAAGAAATATACAATGCCCTATTCTACCCTGTATTGGAGTATATAAACCATCTCCATATGCTCTCTCATGTAAAATACAGAAATTCTAAATTTACATGAATCGAAAAAATCTAAATATTTTCTAGGCACACCAATGTTAAAAACAAAATTGTTCTGAATATTATCTGTCAGAAAAAATATACAATGCCCTATTCTACTCTGTGTTGGAAGATATACACCAACTCAATATGCTCTCTCATGTAAAATACAGAAATTCTATATTTACGTGAATCGAAAAAAATCTAAATATTATCTAGGCACCCATATGTTAACAACAAAATTGCTCTAAATATAATCTCTCAGAAAAAATTTAAAATGACTTCTTCTACTGTGATTTGGAGTATATATACCACTCAATAGGCTCTCTCATGTAAAATACAGAAATTCTATATTTACGTGAATCGACTAGAATCTAAATATTATCTAGGCACCCCAATATTAAAAGCAAAATTGCTCTGAATATAATCTGTTAGAAAAAATATGCAATGCTATTTTTACTCTGTTTTGTAGTATATACACCAACTCAGTATGCTCTCTCGTGTAAAATAAAAAATTTAAATTTTACCCGAATCGAAAAATCTAAATATTAACTAGGCACCCCAATGTTAAAAACAAATTGCTATGAATATAATCTGTCAGAAAAAATATACAATGCCCTTTTCTACCCTGTTTTGTAGTATATACACCAAAACACTATGCTCTCTCATGTAAAAGAGAGAAATTCTAATTTTAGCCAAATCCAAAAAATCTAAATATTATCTAGGCACGCCAATGTTAAAACCAAAATTTCTCTGAAAATAATCTGTCAGAAAAAATATACAAATCCCTTTTTTACTCTGTTTTGGCGTATATACACCAACTCAATATGCTCTCTCATGTAAAATAGCTAAATTCTAATTTTACCTGAATCGAAAAAATCTAAATAATATCTAGGCGCCCTAAAGTTAAAAGAAAATGACTCTGAATATAGTCTGTTAGAAAAAATATACAATGCCTTATTCTACACTGTTTTGGAGTATATACACCAACTCAGTATGCTCTCTCATGTAAAATACCGAAATTCTTAATTTACGTGAATGGAAAATAATCTAAATATTATCTAGGCACCCCAATGTTAAAAACATAATTTCTTTGAATATAATATGTCAGATAAAATATACAATGATCTATTCTACTCTGTTTCGGAGTATATACAGCAACTCCATATGCTCTCTCATGTAAAATACAGAAAATCTATATTTAAGTGAATCGAATAAAATCTAAACATTATATAGGCACCCTACTGTTAAAAGCAAAATTGCTCTGAATAAAATCTGTCAGAAGAAATAGACAATGCCCTTCTCTGCGCTGTTTTGTAGTATATAAACCAATTCAATATGCTCTCTGATGTAAAATACCGAAATTATAGGTTTACGTGAATCGAAAAAAATCTAAATATTATCTAGGCACCCGAATGCTAAAAGCAAAATTGCTCTGATTATAATCTGTCAGACAAAGTATACAATGCCCTCTTCTCCTCTGTTTTGGAGTATATACACAACCGCAATATGCTCTCTCATATTAAATACAGAAATTCTAATTTTACGTGCATCGAAAAAAACCTAATTAATATGTAGGCACCCCAAAGTAAAAAGGAAATGGCTCTGAATATAGTCTGTTAGAAACAATATACAATGCCTTATTCTACTCTGATTTGTAGTATATACACCAATTAAGTATGCTCTCTCGTGTAAAATAGAGAAATTCTAATTTTACCCGAATTGAAATATCTAAATATTATCTAGGCACCCCAAAGTTAAAAACAAAATAGTTATGAATATAATCTGTTAGAAAAAATATACAATGCCCTATTCTACTCTGTTTTAGAGTATATACACCAACTCAGTATGCGCTCTCATGTAAAATACCGAAAGTCTAATTTTAAGTGAATCGAAAATAATTTAAATATTTTCTAGGGACCCCAATGTAAAAAGAAAAATTGCACTGAATATAATCTGTCAGAAAAAATATACAATGCCCTTTTGTACAATATTTTGAAATATATAAACCAACTCAATATGCTCTCTCAGGTAAAATACCAAAATTCTAATTTTACGCTAATCGAAAAAAATATAAATAATATCTAGGCGCCCGAAAGTTAAACGAAAATGGCTCGGAATATAGTCTGTTAGAAAAAAATATACAATGTTTTATTCTACTCTGCTTTGGAGTATATACACCAACTCAGTATGCTCTCTCATGTAAAATACAGAAATTCTAATTTTACGTGAATTGAAATAAATCTAAATATTATCTAGGCACCCCAATGTTAAAAACAAAATAGTTCTGAATATAATCTGTCAGAAAAAATATACAATGCCCTATTCTACTCTGTTTTGGAGGATATACACCAACTACATATGCTCTCTCATGTAAAATACAGTAATTCTATATTTACGTGAATCGAAAAAAATCTAAATATTATCTAGGCACCCCAATGTTAAAAACAAAATTGCTCTGAATATAATCGGTCGGATAAAATATACAATGACCTATTCTACTCTGTTTTGGAGTACATACACCATCTCAATATGCTCTCTCATGTAAAATAGAGAAATTCTATATTTAAGCGAATCGACAAAAATCTAAATATTATCTAGGCACCCCAATGTTAAAAGCAAAATTGCTCTGAATATAATATGTCAGAAAAAATATACAATGCCCTTTTCTACTCTGTTTTGTAGTATATACACGAACTCAGTATGCTCTCTCATGTAAAATACAGAAATTCAAATTTTACCCAAATCGAAAACATCTAAATATTATATAGGCACCCCAATATTAAAAACAAAATTGTTCTGAATATAATCTGTCAGAAAAAATATAGAATGCCCTATTCTTCTCTGTTTTGGAGGAAATACACCAACTCAATATGCTCTCTCATGTAAAATACAGAAATTCTGTATTTACGTGAATCGAAAAAAATCTAAATGTTATCTAGGCGCCCCAATGTTATAAGCAGAATTGCTCTGAATATAATCTGTAACAAAAATATACAATGCCCTTTTCTACTATGTTTTGGAGTATATACACCAACTCAATATGCTCTCTCCTGTAAAATATTGAAATTCTAATTTTACGTGAATCGAAAAGAATTTAAATATTATCTAGGCACCCCAATGTTAAAAACAAAATTGCTCCGCATATAATCTGTCAGAAAAAATATACAATGCCCTATTCTACTCTGTTTTGGAGTATATACACCAAATCGATATTCTCTCTCATGTAAAATACAGAATTTCCATATTTAGGCGAATCGAGAAAAACCTATATATTATCTAGGCACCCCAATGTTAAAAGCAAAATATCTCTGAATATAATCTGTCAGAAAACATATACAATGCCATTTTCTACCCTGTTTTTTAGTATATACACCAACTCAATATGCTCTCTCAAGGAAAATTCCGAAATACAAATTTTACGGGAATCTAAAAATATCTAAATAATATCTAGGCACCCTAAAGTTAAAAGAAAATGGCTCTAAATATAGTCTGTTAGTAAAAAAAAACAATGCCTGATTCTACTTTGATTTGGAGTATATATACCAACTCAGTATGCTCTCTTTTGTACAATACTGAAATTCAGAATTTACGCGAATCTAAAAAATCTAAATATTATCTAGGCACCCCAATATTAAAAACAAAATTTTTCTGAATATAATATGTCAGATAAAATATACAATGCCCTATTCTACTTTGTTTTGGAGTATATATACCAACTCCATAAGCTCTCTCATTTAAAATTAAGAAATTGTATATTTAAGCGAATCGAAAAAAATCTAAATATTATCTAGGCACCCCAATGTTAAAAGCAAAATTGCTCTGAATATAGTCTGTCAGAAGAAATATACAATGCCCTTTTCTACTCTGTTTTGTAGTATATGCACCAACTCAATATGGTCTCATATAAAATCCAGATATACTAATTTTATGCGAATCGATAAAAATCTAAATAATATCTAGGCGCCCCAAAGTTAAAAGAAAATGGCTCTGAATATAGTCTGTTAGAAAAAATATACAATGCCTTTTTCTACTCTGTTCTGGAGTATATACACCAACTCAGTATGCTCTCTCATGTAAAATATTGAAATTCTAATTTAACGTGAATCGAAAAAAATCTAAATATCATCTAGGCACCCCAATGTTAAAAGCAAAATTGCTCTGAATATATTCTGTCAGAAAAAATATACAATGCCCTATTCTACTCTGTTTTGGAGTATAAACACCAACTCAATATGCTCTCTCATATTAAATACCGAAATTCTATATTTAAGCGAATCGAAACCAATCTATATATTATCTAGGCACCCCAATATTAAAAGCAAAATTGCTCAGAATATAATCTGTCAGAAAAAATATGCAATGCCCTTTTCTACTTTGTTTTGTAATATATACACAAACACAATACACCCTCTCTTGTAAAATACAGAAATTCTAATTTTACCGAAATCGAAAAAATCTAAATATTATGTAGGATCCCCAATGTTAAAAACAAAATTTCTCTGAATATAATTTGTCAGACAAAATATACAATGCCCTATTCTACTCTGTTTTAGAGGATATACACCAACTGCATATGCTCTCTCCTGTAAAATACAGAAATTCTATATTTAGGTGAATCGAAAAATATCTAAATATTATCTAGGCACCCCAATGTTAAAAACAAAATTGCTCTGAATATAATCTGTCAGAACAAATATACAATGTCCTATTCTACTCTGTTTTAGAGTATATACACCAACTCATTATGCTCTCTCATGTAAAATACCGAAATTATAATTTTACGTGAATCGAAAAAAATCTAAATATTATCTAGGCACCCCCATGTTAAAAACAAAATTTCTCTGAATATAATTTGTGAGACAACATATAACATGCCCTATTCTACTCTGTTTTCGACTATATACACCAACTCAGTATGCTCTCTCATGTAAAATACAGAAATTCTAATTTAACGTGAATCGAAAATTATCTATATATTGTCTAGGCGCCCGAATGTTAAAAGCAAAATTTTCTGATTATAATGTGTCAGACAAAATATACAATGCCCTATTCTCCTCCGTTTTGAAGTATATACACCACCGCAATATGCTCTCTCCTGTAAAATACCGAAATTCTACTTTTACGTGCATCAGAAAAAATCTAAATAATATCTAGGCGCCCCAAAGTTAAAAGAAAATGACTCTGAATATAGTCTGTTAGAAAAAATATACAATGCCTTATTCTACTCTGTTTTGGAGTTTATACACCAACTCAGCATGCTCTCTCATGTAAAATACAGAAATTCTAAATTTACGTGAATATAAAACAAATCTAAATATCATCTAGGCACCCCAATGTTAAAAACAAAATTTTTCTGAATATAATCTGTCAGAAAAAATATACAATGCCCTATTCTACTCTGTTTTGGAGGATATACCCCAACTCCATATGCTCTCTCATTTAAAATACAGATATTCTATATTTATGTGAATCGAAAAAAATCTAAATATTATCTAGGCACCCCAATGTTAAAAGCAAAATTGCTCTGAATATAATCTCTCAGAAAAAATATACAATGACCTCTTCTACTTTGATTTGGAGTATATACACCCCTCAATATGCTCTCTCATGTAAAATACAGAAATTCTATATTTAAGCGAATCGACAAAAATCTAATTATCTAGGCACCCCAATGTTAAAAGCAAAATTGCTCTGAATATAATCTATCAGAAAAAATATACAATGCCATTTTCTACTCTGATTTGGAGAATATGCACCAACTCAATATGCTCTCTTATATAAAATACCAAAATTCAATATTTAAGCGAATCGAAAAAATTTAAAAATTATCTAGGCACCCCAATGTTAAAAGCAAAATTGCTCAAAATACAATATGTCAGAAAATATGTAACATACCCTATTCTACTCTGTTGTGGAATATATACACCATCTCCATATGCTCTCTCATGTAAAATACAAAAATTCTATATTTAAGCGAATCAAAAAAAATCTAAATATTATCTAGGCAACCCAATGTTAAAAACAAAATTTATCTGAGTATATTCTGTCAGAAAAAATTTAAAATGCCCTATTCTACTCGGTTTTTGAGTACATACACCAACTCCATATGCTTTCTCATGTAAAATACCGAAATTCTTATAGTAGAACGATTTATAGTAGAACGATTTATAGTCTTTTGGATATATACCCAGTAATGGGATTGCTGGGTCAAATGGAATTTCCATTTCTAAGGCCTTGAGGAATCGCCACACTGTCTTCCACAATGGTTGAACTAATTTACACTCCCACCAACAGTGTAAAAGTGTTCCTTTTTCTCCACATCCTCTCCAGCATCTGTTGTCTCCAGATTTTTTGATGATCGCCATTCTAACTGGCGTGAGATGGTATCTCAATGTGGTTTTGATTTGCATCTCTCTGATGACCAGTGACGATGAGCATTTTTTCATATGATTGTTGGCCTCATATATGTCTTCTCGTTCTACTATAAGGACACATGTACACGAATGTTCATTGCAGCACTGTTTACAATAGCAAAGACCTGGAATCAACCCAAATGCCCATTGATAACAGACTGGATTGGAAAAATGTGGCACATATACACCATGGAATATTATGCAGCAATCAGAAATGATGAGTTCGTGTCGTTTGTAGGGACATGGATGAATCTGGAAAACATCATCCTCAGCAAACTGACACAAGAACAGAAAATGAAACACCGCATATTCTCACTCATAGGTGGGTGATGAAAAATGAGAACACATGGACACAGGGAGGGGAGTACTAAACACTGGGGTCTATTGGGGGGAAAAGGGGAGGGCCAGTGGGAGGGGGAGGTGGGGAGGGATAGCCTGGGGAGAAATGCCAAATGTGGGTGAAGGGGAGAAGAAAAGCAAAGCACACTGCCATGTGTGTACCTACGCAACTGTCTTGCATGCTCTGCTCATGTACCCCAAAACCTATAATCCAATAAAAAATTAAAAAAAAAAAAAAAAAAAAAAAAAACCGAAATTCTAAATTTAAGCGAATCGAAAAAAATCTAAATATTCTCTAGGCACCCCAATGTTAAAAGCAAAATTGCACTGAATATAATCTGTCAGAAAAAATATACAGTGCCCTATTCAACCCTGTTTTGGAGTATATACACCAACTCAGTATGCTCTCTCATGTAAAATACCAAAATTCAAATTTTACGTGAATCGAAAAAAATCTAAATATTATCTAGGCACCCCAATGATAAAAGCAAAATTTCTCTGAATATAATCTGTCAGAAAAAATATACAATGCCCTTTTCTACTTTGTTTTGAAATATATACCCAAACTCCATATGCTCTCTCATGCAAAATACCGAAATTCTAATTTTACACAACTCGAAAAAAAACTATATAATATCTAGGCGCCCCAAAGTTAAACGAAAATGGCTCTGTATATAGTCTGTTAGAAAAAACATATAATGCCTTATTCTACTCTGTTTTGGAGTATATACACCAACACAGTATGCTCTCTCATTTAAAATACAGAAATTATAATTATACGTGAATCGAAAAAAATCTAAATATTACCTTGGCACCCCAATATTAAAAGAAATATTGCTCTGAATATAATGTGTCAGAAAAAATATACAACGCTTTATTCTGCTCTGTTTTCGAGTATATACACCAACTCCATATTCTTTCTCATGTAAAATACAGATAATCTATATGTAGGTGAATCGAAAAAAATCTATATATTATATAGGCACCCCAATGTTTAAAGAAAAAATGCTCAGAATATAATCTGTCAGAAAAGATAGACAATGCCCTTTTCTACTCTGTTTTGTAATATATACACACACTCAATACGCTCTCTCATGTAAAGTACAGAAATTCTAATTTTACCCGAATCTAAAAAATCTAAATATTATCTAGGCACCCCAATGTTAAAAACAAAATTGCTCTGTATACAATCTGTCAGAAAAAATATACAATGCCCTATTCTGTTCTGTTTTAGAGTATATACAACAACTTAGTATGCTCTCTCACGTAAAATACCGAAAATCTAATTTTACGTGAATTGAAAATAATCTAAATATTATCTAGGCAACCCAATGTTAATAACAAAATTGCTCTGAATATAATCTGTGATAAAAAATATACAATACCTTATATTTCTCTGTTTTGGAGTATATAAACAAACCCAGTATGCTCTCTCATGTAAAACACCGAAATTCTAATTTTACGTGAATTGAAAAAAATCTAAATATTATCTAGGCTCCCGAATGTTAAAAGCAAAATTTCTCTGATTATAATCTCTCAGACAAAATATACAATACCCTATTCTACTCTGTTTTGGAGTATATACACCAACTCACTATGGTCTCTCATGTAAAATACAGAAATTATAAATTTATGTGAATCGACAAAAATCTAAATATTATCTAGGCACCCCAATGACAAAAGCAAAATTGCTCTGAATATAATCTGTCAGAAAAAATATACAATGCCATTTTCTACTCTCTTTTGTCGTATATACACCAACTCAATATGCTCTCTATTATAAAATAGCTAAATTCTAATTTTATGTGAATCGAAAATATCTAAATAATATCTAGGTGCCCCAAAGTTAAAAGGAAATGACTCTGAATATAGTCTGTTAGAAAAAATATACAATGCCTTATTCTACTGTGTTTTGAAGTATATACACCAACTCAGTATGCTCTCTCATGTAAAATACCGAAATTTTAAATTTACGTGAATCAAAAGAAATCTAAATATTATCTAGGCACCCCAATGTTAAAAGCAAAATTGCTCTGAATATAATCTGTCAGATAAAATGTACGATGCCCTATTCTACTAGGTTTAGGGGTATTTACACCAATTCCATATTCTCTCTCATGTAAAATACAGAAATTCTATATTTAAGCGAATCGAAACAAATCTATATATTAACGAGGCACCCCAATGTTAAAAGCAAAATTGCTCAGAATATAATCTGTCAGAAAAAATATAAAATGCCGTTTTCTACTCTGTTTTGTAATATATACACCAACTCAATACGCTCTCTTAAGTAAAATACAGAAATTCTAATTTTAGCCGAATCAAAAAAATCTAAATATCATCTAGGCAGCCCAATGTTAAAAACAAAATTTCTCTGAATATATTCTGTCAGAAAAAATATACAAGGCCCTATTCTACTCTGTTTTAGAGTATATACAACAACGTAGTATGCTCTCTCATGTAAAATAACGATATTCTAATTTTACGTGAATCGAAGAAAATCTAAATATTATATAGGCAACCCAATGTTAACAACAAAATTGCTCTGAATATAATATGTCAGAAAAAATTACAATTCCCTATTCTACTCTGTTTTGGAGTATATACACCAAGTCAGGATGCTCTCTCATGTGAAATACCGAAATTCTAATTTTACGTAAATCGAAAAAAATCTAAATATTATCTAGGCAGCCGAATGTTAATAGCAAAATTGCTCTGATTATAATCTGTCAGACAAGATATACAATGCCCTTTTCTCCTCTGTTTTGGAGTATATACACCACCGCAATATGCTCTCTCACATAAAATACAGAAATTATAATTTTTTGCACATCGAAAAAAACCTAATTAATATCTAGGCGCCCCTAAGTAAAAAGAAAATGGCTCTGAATAGAGTCTGTTAGAAAAAATATACAATGCCTTATTCTACTCTCTATTGTAGTATATACACCAACTCAGTATGCCCTCTCGTGTAAAATACAGAAATTCTAATTTTACCCGAATTGAAAAATCTAAATATTATCTAGGCACCCCAATGTTAAAAACAAAATTTCTCTGAATATAATGTGTCAAAAAAATATACAATGCCCTATTCTACTTTGTTTTGGAGTATATACACCAACTTTCTATGCTCTCTCATGTAAAATACAGAAATTCTAAATTTACGTGAATCGAAAAAAATCTAAATATTTTCTAGGCACCCCAATGTTAAGAACAAAATTGTTCTGAATATAATCTGTCAGAAAAAATATACAATGCCCTATTCTACTCTGTTTTGGAAGATATGCACCAACTCCATATGCTCTCTCATGTAAAATACAGATATTCTATATTTACGTGAATCGAAAAAAATCTAAATATTATCTAGGCACACCAATATTAGAAGCAAAGAGCTATGATTATAATCTGTCAAAAAAAATATACAATGCCCTATTCTACTTTGTTTTGGAGTATATACACCAACTCAGTATGCTCTCTCATGTAAAATACCGAAATTCTAAATTTACGTGAATCAAAAAAAATCTAAATATTATATAGGCACTCCAATGTTAAAAGCAAAATTGCTCTGAATCTAATCTGTAAGAAAAAAATATACAATGCCCTTTTCTACTTTGTTTTGAAATACATACACCAATTCCATATGCTCTCTCATGTAAAAACCTAAATTATAATTATACATGAATCGAAAAAATCTAAATAATATCTAGGCGCCCCAAAGTTAAAAGAAAATGGCTCTGAATAGTCTGTTAGAGAAAATAAACAATGCCTTATTCTACTCTGTTTTGCAGTATATACACCAGCTCAGTATGCTCTCTCATGTAAAATACCGAAATTCTATTTTTACATGAATCGAAAAAAATCTAAATATTATCTAGGCACCCCAATGTTAAAGCAAAATTGCTCCGAATATAAATTCTATGAAAAAATATACAATGCCCTCTTCCACTCTGTTGTGGAGTATATACAACACCACAATATGCTCTTTCATGGAAAATACCGAAATTCAAATTTTACATGAATCGAAAAATATCTAAATAATATCTAGGCGCCCAAAGTTAAAAGAAAATGGCTCTGAATATAGTCTGTTAGAAAAAAAAAACCAATGCCTGAATCTACTCTGATCTGGAGTATATATAGCAACTCAGTATGCTCTCTCATGTAAAATACTGAAATTCAAAATATACGCGAATCGAAGAAAATCTAAATATTGTCTAGATTTTTCTACTTTGTTTTGAAGTATATAAACCAACTCCATATGCTCTCTCATTTGAAACACATAAGTTGTATATTTAAGCGAATCGATAAAAATCTAAACATTATCTAGGCACCCAATGTTAAAAGCAAAATTGCTCTGAATAAATTCTGTCAGAAGAAATAGATAATGCCCTTTTCTACACTTTTTTGTAGTATATACACCAACTCAATATGGTCTCATATAAAATCTTGATATAAAAATTTTACGAGAATCGATAATAATCTAAATAATATCTAGGCGGCCCAAAGTTAAAAGAAAATGGCTCTGAATATAGTCTGTTAGAAAAAATATACAATGCCTTTTTCTACTCTGTTTTGGAGTATATACACAAACTCAGTATGCTCTCTTATGTAAAATATTGAAATTCTAATTTTACGTGAATCAAAACAAATCTAAATATTATCTAGGCACCCCAATGATAAAAGCAAAATTGCTCTGAATATAATCTGTCAGAAAAAATATACAATTCCCTATTCTACTCTGTTATGGAGTATAAACACCAACTCAATATGCTCTCTCATGTAAAATACCGAAATTCTAATTTTACACGAATCGAAAAAAACATAATAATATCGATGCACCCCAAAGTTAAACGAAAATGGCTCTGAATATAGTCTGTTTGAATAAATATACATTGCCTTATTCTACTTTGTTTTGGAGTATATACACCAACTCAGTATGCTCTCTCATGTAAAATACAGAAATTCTAAATTTATGTGAATCGAAAAAAAATCTAAATATTATCCAGGCATCCCAATGTTAAAAACAAAATTGTTCAGAATATAATCTGTCAGAAAAAATATACAATGCCCTACTCTTCTCTATTTTGGAGGATATACACCAACTCCAAATGCTCTCTCATGTAAATACAGAAATTCTATATTTACGTGAATCGAAATAAATCTAAATATTATCAAGGCACCCCAGGGTTACAAGCAAAAGTGCTCTGAATATAATCTGTATGAAAAAATATACAATGCCCTTTTCTACTATGTTTTGGAGTATATACTCCAACTCAATATGCTCTCTCCTGTAAAATATTGAAATTCTAATTTTACATGAATCGAAAATAATCTAAATATTATCTAGGAACCCCAATGTTAAAAACAAAATTGCTCTGAATATAATCTGTCAGAAAAAATATACCATGCCCTATTCTACTGTGTTTTGGAGTATATACACCAAATCGATATTCTCTCACATGTAAAATACAGAAATTCCATATTTAGGCGAATCGAAAAAAATCTATATATTATCTAGGCACCCCAATGTTAAAAGCAAAATAGCTCTGAATATAATATGTCAGAAAACATATACAATGCAATTTTCTACCCTGTTTGGTAGTATATACACCAACTCAATATGCTCTTTCATGTAAAATACAGAAATTCTAATTTTACCCAAATCAAAAAAATCTAAATATTGTCTAGGCACCCCAATGTTAAAAGCACAATTGCTCTGAATATATTCTGTCAGAAAAAAATATACACTGACCTTTTCTACTCTTTTTTGGAGTATATAAAGCAACTCAATATGCTCTCTCATGTAAAATACCGAAATACAAGTTTTACGCGAATTGAAAATAATCTAAATAATATCTATGCGCCCCAAAGTTAAAAGAAAATGGCTCTGAATATAGTCTGTTAGAAAAAATATGCAATGCCTTATTCTACTCTGTTTTGGAGTATATACACCAACTCAGTATGCTCTCTCATGGAAAATACCGAAATACAAAATTTACGTGAATCGAAAAAAAACTAAATATTATCTAGAAACCCTAATGTAATATCAAAATTGCTCTGAATATAATCTGTCAGAACAAATATACAATGCTCTTTTGTACTCTGTTTACAGTGTATACACCAACTCAATACGCTCTCTCATGTAAAGTACCGAAATTCTAAATTTACACGATTCCAAAAAATCTAAATAATATCTAGGCGGCCCAAAGTTAAAAGAAAATGGCTCTGAATATATTCTGTTAGACAAAATATACAATGCCTTATCCGACTCTGTTTTGAAGTATATACAACAACTAAGAATGCTCTCTCATGTAAAATACCGTAATTCTAATTTTACCCGAATCAAAAAAATCTAAATATTATCTAGGCACTCTAATGTTAAAAAAAATTACTCTGAATAAAAATCTCTCAGAAAAAATATACAATTCCCAATTCTACACTCTTTTGTAGTATATACACCAACTCCATATGCTCT
Organism: Callithrix jacchus; assembly: GCF_049354715.1. Classification (NCBI taxonomy): domain Eukaryota; kingdom Metazoa; phylum Chordata; class Mammalia; order Primates; family Cebidae; genus Callithrix; species Callithrix jacchus. The sequence goes on from NC_133518.1 coordinate 81,785,356, forward strand.
CTCATGTAAAATACAAAAATTCTATATTGATGCGAATTGAATAAAAATCTAAATATAATCTAGGCACCCCAATGTTAAAAACAAAATTGCTCTGAATATAATCTTTCAGAAAAAGTATACAATTCCCTTTTCTACTCTGTTTTGGAGTTATATAACAACTCCATATGCCCTCTCATGTAAAAAACAGAAATTCTTTATTTAAGCGAATCGAACAAAATCTAAATATTATTTAGGCACCCCAATGTTAAAAGCAAAATGGCTCTGAATATATTCTGTCAGAATAAATACACAATGCTTTTTTTCTACTCTGTTTTGGAATATATACAGCAACTCAATATGCTCTTTTATATAAAATACCGAAATTCTAAATTTATGTGAATCATAAATAATCTAAAAGTTATCTAGGCACCCCAATGTTAAAAGCAAAATTGCTCTGAATACAATCTGTCAGAAAAAATATACAATGTTGTTTTCTACTCTGCTTTGAACTATATACACCAAGTCAATATTCTCTCTCATGCAAAATAATGAAAATCTAATTTTACACGAATCGAAAAAAATCTAAATATTATCTAGGCACCCCAATGTTAAAAGCAAAACTGCTCTAAATATAATCTGTCAGAAAAAATATACAATGCCCTTTTCTACTTTGTTTTGGATTATATACACCAACTCAATATGCCCTCTCATGTAAAATACAGAAATTCCAATTTTACACGTTTCAGAAAAAATCTAAATAATATCTAGGCGCCCCAAAAGTAAAAGAAAATGACTCTGAATACCGTCTGTTAGAAAATATATACAATGTCTTATTCTACTCTGTTTTAAAGTATATACACCAACTCAGTATACTCTCTCATGTAAAATACCGAAATTCTAAATTCATGTGAATCGAAAAAAATCTAAATGTTATTTAGGCACCCCAATATTAAAAACAAAATTGTTCTGAATATAGTCTGTCAGAAAAAATATAAAATGCCCTATTCTACTCTGTTTTCGAGAATATACACCAACTCCGTATGCTCTCTCATGTAAAATACACAAATTCTATATTTACGTGAATCGAACAAAATCTAAATATTATCTAGGAACCCAAATGTTTATAACAAAATTGCTCTGAATATAGTCTGTCAGAAAAAATATACAATGCCTTATTCTTATCTGATTTAAAGTACATACACCAACTCCATATGCTCTCTCATCTAAAATACAGAAATTCTATATATAAGCGAATCAAGAAAATCTAAATATTATCTATGCACCCAAATTGTAAAAGTAAAATTTCTCTGAATATAATCTGTCCGAAAAAAAATACAAGGCCCTTTTCTACCCTGTGTTGTAGCATATACACCATCTCAAAATGATCTCTCATGTAAAATACAGAAATTCTAATTTTACCCGAAGCGAAATAATCTAAATATTATTTAGGCACCCCAATGTTAAAAACAAATTTTCTCTGAATATATTCTGTCAGAAAAAATATACAATTCCCTATTCTACTCTGTTTTGGTGTATATACACCAACACAGTATGCTCTCTTATGTAAAATACCGAAATTGTAATTTTACGTGAATCAAAAGAAATCTAAATATTATCTAGGCACCCCAATGTTAAAAGCAAAATTCCTCTGAATATAATCTGTCAGAAAATATATGCAATGCTTTTTTCTACTCTGTTTTGTAGTATATACACCAACTCAATATGCTGTCTCATGTAAAATACCGAAGTTCTAATTGTACCCGAATCAAAAAAATCTAAATATTATCTAGACACCAAAATGTTAAAAACAAAATTGCTCTGAATATAGTCTTTCAGAAAAAATATACAATGCCCTATTCTACTCTTTTTTGGAGTATATACACCAACTCAGTATGCTCTCTCATGTAAAATATTGAAATTCTAGTTTTACGTGAATTGAAAAGAATCTAAATATTATCTACGCACCCCAATGTTAAAAGTAAACTTGCTCTAAATATAATCTGTCAGAAAATATATACAATGCCTTTTTCTACTCTGTTTTGGAGTATATACACCAGCCCAATATGCTCTCTCATGTAAAATTGCGAAATTCTAATTTTACATGAATCGAAAACAATCAAAATAATATCTAGATGCCCCAAAGTTAAAAGAAAATGGCTCTGAATATAGTCTGTAATAAAAATATAGAATGCCTTATTCTACTCTGTTTTGGAGTATATACACCAACTCAGTATGCTCTCTCATGTAAAATAAAGAAATTCTAAGTTTACGTGAATCGAAAACAATTTAATATTATCTAGGCACTCCAATGTTAAAAGCTAAATTGCTCTGAATATAGTCTGTCAGAAAAAATACACAATGCTTTTCTCTACTCTTTTTTGGAGTATATACAGCAACTCAATATGCTCTCTCATGTAAAATACCGAAATTCTAAATTTACGCGAATCAAAATAAAATCTAAAGATTTTCTAGGCACCCCAATATTAAAAGCAAAATTGCTCTGAATATAATTTGTCATAAAATATATACAATGCCCTTTTCTACTCTGTTTTGGAGTATATACACCAAGTAAATATGCTCTCTCATGTAAAATACCGAAATTATAAATTTACACGAATCGAATAAAATCTAAATATAATCTAGGCACTCCAATGTTAAAAGCAAAGTTGCTCTAAATATAATCTGTCAGAAAAAATATGCAATGCCCTTTTCTACTCTGTTTTGGAGTATATACACCAACTCAATATGCTCTCTCATGTAAAATACTGAAATTCCAATTTTACACGAACCGAAAAAAATCTAAATATTTTCTAGGCATTCCAATGTTAAAAGCAAAATTTCTCTGAATAAAGTCTGTCAGAAAAAATATACAATGCCCTCTTCTACTCTGTTTTGGAGTATATACACCAACTCAATATGCTCTCTCATGTAAAATACCGAAATTATAAATTTCTGCTAATTGAGTGAAATCTAAATATTATCTAGGCACCCCAATGTTAATAGCAAAATTGCTCTGAATATGATCTCTCAGATAAAATACACAATGCCATTTTCTACTCTGTTTTGGAGTATATACACCAACTCAATATGCTCTCTCATGTAAAAACTGAAATTCTATTATACAGCAATCGAAAAAAATCTAAATATTATCTAGGCACCCCAATGTTAAAAGCAAAATTGCTCTGAATATAATCTGTCAGAAAAAATATACAGTGGACTTTTCTACTGTGTTTTGGAGTATATACACCAACTCCATATGCTCTCTCATGTAAAATACCTAAATTGTAATTTTACGCGAATCGAAAAAATCTAAATAATATCTAGGGATCTCAAAGTTAAAGGAAAATGGCTATGAATATACTCTGTTAGAAAAAATATACAATGCCTTATTCTACTCTGTTTTGGAGCATATATATACCAACTCAGTATGCTCTGTCAAGTAAAATACAGAAATTCTAATTTTACGTGAATCGAATAAAATCTAAATATTATCTAGGCACCCCAATGTTAAAAACAAAATTGTTCTGAATATTATGTGTCAGAAAAAATATACACTGCCCTATTCTACTCTGTTTTGGAGTATATACACCAACTCCATATGCTCTCTCATGTAAGAAACTGAAATTCTATATTTAAGCGAACAAAAAAAAGGAAATATTATCTAGGCACCACAATGTTAAAAACAAAATTGTTCTGAATATAAACTGTCAAAAAAATATGCAATGCCCTATTGTACTCTGTTTTGGAGGATATACGCCAATTCCATATGCTCTCCCCTGTAAAATACAAAAATTCTATATTTACATGAATCAAAATAAATCTAAATATAACCTAGGCACCCCAATGTTAACAGCAAAATTTCTCTGAATTTAATCTGTCAGTAAAAATATACAGTGCCCTTTCGTACTCTGTGTTCTAGTATATACACCAACTCAATATGCTATCTCATGTAACATACAGAAATTCTAATTTTACCCGAATCGAAAAAATCCAAATATTATTTAGGCACCCCAATGTTAAAAACAAAATTGCTCTGAAAATACTCTGAGAATATATACAATGCCCTATTCTACATTGTTTTATAATATATACACCAACTCAATGTGCTCTCTAATGTAAAATATCGAAATTCTAATTTTACGCGAATCAAAATAAATCTATATAATATGTAGGTGCCCGAATGTTAAAAGACAATGGCTCTAAATGTAGTCTGTTAGAAATTATAGACAATGCCTTATTCTACTTTGTTTTGGAGTATATACACCAACTCAGTATGCTCTCTTATGTAAAATACCAAAATTCTAAATTTACGTGAATCGAAAAAAATCTCAATATTATCTATGCACCCGAATGTCAAAAGCAAAATTGCTCTGAAAATACTCTGTCAGAAAAAATATACAATCCAATTTTCCACTCTTTTTTGGAGTATATACATCAACTCAATATACTCTCTCATGTAAAATAATAAATTCTATATTTAAGTGAATCAAAAAAAATCTGAAAATTACCTACGCACCCCAATGTTAAAAGCAAAATTGCTCTGAATAAAATCTGTCATATAAAATATACATTGCCATTTTCTACTCTGTTTTGGAGTATATACACCAACTCAGTATTCTCTCTCATGTAACATATAGAAATTCTAATTTTACACGATTCGAAAAAAATCTAAATTATATCTAGGAGCCCCACACTTAAAAGAAAATGGCTCTAAATATAGTCTGTTAAAAAAATATACAATGCCTTATTCTACTTTGTTTTGAAGTATATACACCAACTCAGTATGGTCTCTCATGTAAAATACCGAAATTCTAAATTTACGTGAATCGAGTTAGATCTAAACAATATCTAGGCGCCCCAAAGTTAAAAGAAAATGGCTCTGAATACCGTCTGTTAGAAAAAATATATAATGTTCATTTCTACTTTGTTTTGGAGTATATACACCAACTCAATATGCTCTCTCATGTAAAATACCAAAATTCTAATTATACATGAATTGAAATAAATCTAAATGTTATCTAGGCACCCCAATGTTAAAAACAAAACTGCTCTGAACATAATCTGCCAGATAAAATATATAATGCCCTATTATACTCTGTTTCAGAGTATATACAACAACTCCATATGCTCTCTCATGAAAAATACCGAAATTCTAATTTTACGCGAATCGAAAAAAATCTAAATAATATTTATGTGTCCCAAAGTTAAAAGAAAATGGCCCTGAATATAGTCTATTAGAAAAAATATACAATGCCTTATTCTACTTTGTTTTGGAGTATATACACCAACTCAATATGCTCTCTCATGTAAAACACCGAAATTCTAATTTTACATGAATCGAATAAAATCTAAATAATATCTAGGTGCCCCAAAGTTAAAAGAAAATGGCTCTGAATAAAGTCTTTTAGAAAAAATATATAATGCCCATTTCTACTCTGTTTTGGAGTATATACACCAACTCAATATGCTCTCTCATGTAAAATACAGAAATTCAATATTTAAGCAAATTGAAAAAATATAAATATTATATACGCACTCCAATAATAAAAGAAAAATTGCTCTGAATATAACCTGTCAAAAAAATATACAATGCCATTTCCTACTCTGTTTTGTAGTATATACACCAACTCAATATGCTCTATTATGTAAAATACAAAAATTCTAATTTTTCCGGAGTAGAAAATATCTAAATATTATCTAGGCACCCCAATGTTGAAAAAAAAATTGCTCTGAATATAATCTGTCAGAAAAAATATACAATGCCCTATTCTACTCTGTTTTGTAGTATATACACCAACTCAGTATGCTCTCTCATGTAAAATACCGAAATTCTAATTTTACGTGAATTGTAAAAATTCTAAATATTATCTAGGCATCCCAATGTTAAAAACAAAATAGCTCTAAATATTATCTGTCAGAAAAAATATACAATGCCCTATTCTACTTTGTTTTGGAGTATATACACCAACACAATATGCTCTCTCATGTAAAATAACAAAATTCTAATTTTACATGAATCAAAAAAAATCTAAATAATATCTAGGCAACCCAATATTAAAAAGAAAATTGCTCTGAATATAATCTGTCATAAAAAATATACAATGTCCCATTCTACTCTGTTTTGGATTATATACACCAACTCTATATGCTCTCTCATGTAAAATACAGAAATTCTATATTTAAGCGAATCGAAAAGGATCTAAATAATATCTGGGCACCTCAAAGTTAAAAGTAAATGGCTCTGAATATAGACTGTTAGAAAAATATACAATGTTTTATTCTACACTGTTTTGGAGTATATACACCAACTCAGTATTCTCTGTAATGTAAGATACAGAAATTCTAATTTTACAGTCTAAAAAATCTACATATTATCTAGGCACCCCAATGGTAAAAACAAAATTGCTCTGAATATACTCTGTCAGAAAAAATATACAATGCCCTATCCTACTTTGTTTTGGAGTATATACACCAACTCCATATGCTCTCTCATGTAAAATACAGAAATTCTATATTTAAATGAATCGAAAAAAATCTAAATATTATCTAGTCACCCCAATGTTAAAAACAGAATTTCTCTGAATATAACCTTTCAGAAAAAATATACAATGTTTTTTGTACTCTGTTTTGTAGTATATACACCAACTCAATATGCTCTATTATGTAAAATACAGAAATTTTAATTTTACGTGAATCGAAAAAATCTAAATATTATCTAGGCACCCCGATGTAAAAAACAAAATTGTTCTGAATATAATCTGTCAGTAAAAATATACAATGCCCTATTCTACTCTGTTTAGGATTACAGAAATTCTATATTTATGCGAATTGAAAAAAATCTAAATATTATCTAGGCACCCCAATGTTAAAAGCAAAATCGCTCTGAATATAATCTATCAGAAAAAATATACAATGCCCTTTTCTACACTGTTTTGGACTATATACACAACTCAATATGCTCTCTCATGTAAAATAACAAAATTCTAATTTTACGTGAGTCGAAAAAAATCTAAATAATATCTACGCTCCCCAAAGTTAAAAGGAAGTGGCTCTTTATATCATCTGTTAGAAAAAGTATACAATGCCTTATTCTACTCTGTTTTGGAGTATATACACCAACTCAGTGTGCTCTCTCATGTAAAATACCGATAATCTAATTTTACGTGAATCGAAAAAAAATCTAAATAATATCTAGGGCGCCCCAAAGTTAAAAGAAACAGGCTCTGAATATAGTTTGTTAGAAAAAATATACAATGCCTTATTCTACTTTGTTTGGGAGTATATACTCCAACTCAGTATGCTCTCTGATGTGAAATACAAAAATTCTAATTTTATTCAAAATGAAAAAATCTAAATATTGTCTAGGTGCCCCAAAGTTAAAAGAAATTGGCTCTGAATATAGTCTGTTAGAACCTATATACAATGCCATATTCTACTCTATTTTGGAGTATATACACCAACTCAGCATGCTCTCTCATCTAAAATACCGAAATTCTAATTTTACGTGAATCGAATAAAATCTAAATAATATCTAGGCGCCCCAACGTTAAAAGAAATTGGCTCTGAATATAGTCTGTTAGAACATATATACAATGCCTTATTCTCCTCTGTTTTGGAGTATATACACCAACTAAGTATGCTCTCTAAAGTAAAATACCGAAATTCTGATTTTACGTGAATCGAATAAAATATAATATTATCTAGGCACGCCAATGTTAAAAGCAAAATTGCTCTGAATATAATCTGTCAGAAATAATATACAATTCCCTATTCTACCCTGTTTTGTAGTATATACACCAACTCCATATGCTCTCTCATGTAAAATACAAAAATTCTAAATTTAAGCGAATCGAAAAAAATCTAAATATTATCTACGCACCCCAATGTGAAAAACAATATTGCTCTTAATATAATCTGTCAGAAAAAATATACAATGCTTTATTCTACTCTGTTTTGGATTATATACACCAACTCCATATGCTCTCTCATGTAAAATACAGATATTCTATATTTAAGCGAATCGAAAAAAATCTAAATATTATCTAGGCACCCCAATTTTAAAAGCAAAATTTCCCTGAATATAATCTGTCAGAAAAAATATACAATGCCATTTTCTACTCTGTTTTGTAGTATATAAAACAACTCAATATGCTCTCTCTTGTAAAATACCGAAAATTTAAATTTACACAAATCGAAAAAAAATCAATAATATCTAGGCGCCCCAAAGTTAAAAGAAAATGGCTCTGAATATATTCTGTTAGGAAAAATGTACAATGCCTTAATCTACTCTGTTTTGGACTTTATACACCAAATCAGTATGCTCTCTCATGTAAAATACCGAAATTCTAATTTTACGTGAATCGAATAAAATCTAAATATTATTTAGGCACCCAAATGTTAAAAACAAAATTGCTCTGAATACAATCTGTCAGAAAAAATATACCATGTCCTATTCTATTCTGTTTTAGATTATATATAGCTAGTCCATATGCTCTCTCATGCAACATACAGAAATTCTATATTTAAGCGAATCGAAAAAATTCTAAATATTATCTAGGGACACCAATGTTAAAAGCAAAATTGCTCTGAATATAGTCTGTCAGAAAAAATATACAATGCCCTTTTCCACTCTGTTATGTAGTATATACACCAGCTCAATATGCTCTCTCATGTAAAATACAGAAATTCTAATTTTACGCGAATCTATAAAAATATAAATAATATCTAGGTGCCCCAAAGTTAACAGAAAATGGCTCTAAATATATTCTGTTAGAAAGAATGTACAATGCCTTATTCTACTTTGTTTTGGAGTATATACCCCAACTCTATATGCTCTCTCATGTAAAATAAAAAAATTCCATATTTAAGCGAAGTGAAACAAATCTAAATATTATCTAGGCACCCCAATGTTAAAAGCAGAATTGCTCTGAATGTAATCTATCAAAAAAAACATACAATGCCCTTTTCTACTGTGTTTTGGAGTATATATACCAACTCAATATGCTCTCTCATGTAAAATACCGAAATTTTAACTTTACGCAAATGGAAAAAAATCTAAATAATATCTAGGCGATGCAAAATTAAAAGAAAATAACTCTGAATACAGTCTGTTAGAAAAAATATACAATGCCTTATTCTACACTGTCTTGGAGTATGTACACCAACTCAGTATGTTCTCTCATGTAAAATAACGAAATTCTAATTTTACATGAATTGAGAAAAAACTAAATAATATCTAGGCTCTTCAAAGTTAAAAGAAAATGGCTCTGAATAAAATCTGTTGGAATAAATATACAATGCGTTATTCTACTCTGTTTTGCAGTATGTACACCAACTCAGTATGCTCTCTCATGTAAAATACAGATATTCCATATTTAACCGAATCGAAAAAATATGAAAAATTATCTAGGCACTCCAATGTTAAAAGCAAAATTGTTCTGAATATATTCTGTCAGAAAGAATATACAATGCCCTATTCTACTTTTTTTGTAGTATATACACCAACTCAGTATGCTCTCTCCTGTAAAATAACGAAATTCTAATTTTACCTTAATCGAAATAAATCTAAATATTATCTAGGCACCCGAATGTTAAAAGCAAAATTGCTCTGAAAATAATCTGTCAGAAAAAATATACAATGCCCATTTCTAATCTGTTTTGGACTATATACACAAACTCAATATGCTCTCTCATGTAAAGTACTAAAATTTTAATTTTACGCGAATCAAAAAAAATCTAAATAATATGTAGGCACCCCAAAGTTAAAAGAAAATGGCTCTGAATATATTCTGTTACAAAAAATATACAATGCCTTATTCTACTCTGTTTTGGAGTATATACACCAACTCAGTATGCTCTCTCATGTAAAATACCGAAATTCTAATTATACGTGTATTGAGATAAATCTAAATAATATCTAGGCGCCCCAAAGTTAAAAGAAAATGGCTCTGAATATAGTCTGTTAAAATAAATATACAATGCCGTATTCTACTTTGTTTTGAAGTATATACACCAACTCAATATGCTCTCTCATGTAAAATACCGAAATTCTAATTTTACGTGAATTGAAAAATATCTAAATGTTATCTAGGCACCCCAATGTTAAAAAGAAAACTGCTCGGAATACAATGTGCCAGAAAAAAATATACAATGCCCTATTCTACTCTGTTTTGGTGTATATACACCAACTCCATATGCTCTCTCATGTAAAATATAGGAATTCTATATTTAAGCGAATCGAAAAAAATCTAAATATTATCTAGGCACCCCAATGTTAAAAGCAAAATTGCTATGAATATATTCTGTCAGGAAAAATTTACAATGCCCTATTCTACTCTGTTTTGGAGTATATACACCAACCCAATATACTCTTTCATGTAAAATATGGAAATTGTAATTTTACATAAACCGAAGAGAATCTAAATAATATCTAGGCGCCCCAAAGATAAAAGTAAATGGCTCTGAATATGTTAGAAAAAATATACAATGCCTTATTCTACTTTTTTTTGTAGTATATAAACCAACTCAGTATGCTCTCTCATGTAAAATAAAGAAATTCTAATTTTACCTGAATCGAAATAAATCTAAATATTACCTAGGCACCCGAATGTGAAAAGCAAAGTTGCTCTGAAAATAATCTGTCAGAAAAAAATATACAATGCCAATTTTTACTCTGTTTTGGCGTGTATACACCAACTCAATATGCTCTCTCATGTAAAATACAGAAATTCTAATTTTACGTGAATCGAAAAAAATCTATATAATATCTAGGCGCACCAAAGTAAATAAAAATAGTTCTGAATATAGTCTGTCAGTATAAATACACAATGCCTTATTCTACGCTGTTTTGGAGTATATACACCAACTCAGTATGCTCTCTCATGTAATATACAGAAATTCTATATTTGAGCGAATCGATAAAAATCTGAATATTATCTAGGCACTCAAATATTAAAATCAAAATTGCTCTGAATATAATCTGTCAGAGAAAAATATACAATGCCCTATTCTACTTTGTTTTAAAGTATATACACAAACTCCATATGCTCTCTCTTGTAAAATACAGAAATTCTATATTTAAGCGAATCGAAACAAATCTAAATATTATCTAGGCACCACAAAGTTAAAGAAAAATGGCTCCGAATATAGTCTGTTATAAAAAATATACAATGCCTTATTCTACTCTGTTTTGGAGTATATAAACCAACTCAGTATGCTCTCTCATGTAAAATACCGAAATTCTAATTTTACCTGAATCTCAAAAAATCTAAATATTATCTATGCTCCCCAATGTTAAAAGCAATATTGCTCTGAATATAATCTGTCAGAAAAAATATACAGTGCCCTTTCGTACTTAGTTTTGTAGTATATACACCAATTCAATATGCTCTCTCATGTAACATACAAAAATTCTAATTTTACCCGAATCGAAAAAAATCTAAATATGATCTAGGAACCCCAATGTTAAAAACAATATTGCTCTGAATATACTCTGTAAGAGATAATATACAATGCCCTATTCTACATTGTTTTGTAATATATACACCAACTAAATATGCTCTCTAATGTAAAATACCGAAATACTAATTTTACGCGAATTGAGAAAAATCTATATAATATCTAGGTGCCCCAAGATTAAAAAAAAATGGCTCTCAATATAGTCTGTTAGAAAAAATAGACAATACCTTATTCTACTTTGTTTTGGAGTATATACAGCAACTCAGTATGCTGTCTTATGTAAAATACCAAAATTCTACATTCACATGAATCGAAAAAATCTAAATATTATCTATGCACACGAATGTTAAAAGCAAAATTTCTCTGAGTACACTCTGTCAGAAAAAATATACAATGTCCTTTTCTACTCTATTTTGGGGTATATTCACCAACTCAATATGCTCCCTCATGTAAAATACAGAAATTCCAATTCTACCCAAATCGAAAAAAATCTAAATAATATCTAGGCACCCCAAAGCTAAAGAAAATGGCACTGAATATAGTCTGTTAAAAAAAATATACAATGCATTATGCTATTCTGTTTTGCAGTATAAACACAAACTCAATATGCTCTCTCATGTAAAATACAGAAATTCTATGTTTAAGCGAATCGAAAAAAAATCTAAATATTATCTAGGCACCCCAATGTTAAAAACAAAATTGCTCTGAATATAATCTGTCTGAGAAAATATATAACTCCCTTTTCTACTCTGTTTTTGAGTATATACACCAACTCAATATGCTCTCTCATGTAAAATACCGACATTCAAATTTTATGCAAATGGAAAAAAATCTAAATAAAATCTAGGCGCCCCAAAGTTAAAAGAATATGGCTCTGAATATAGTCTTTAAGAAAAAATATACAATGCCTTAATCTACTCTCTTTTGGAGTATATACACCAACTCAGTATGCTCTCTCATGTAAAATAATGAAATTCTAGTTTTACGTGAATCGAAAAAACCTAAATATTATTTGGCACCCCAATGTTAAAAGCAGAATTGCTCTGAATATAATCTGTCAGAATAAATATACAATGCCCTATTCTACTCTGTTCTGAATATATACACCAACTCCATATGCTCTCTCATGTAAAATACAGAAATTCTATATTTATGCAAATCGAAAATAATCTAAATATTATCTAGGCACCCCAATGTAAAAAGCAAAATTGCTCTGAATATAATCTGTCATAAAAAATATACAATGCCCTTTTCTACTCTGTTTTGCACTACATACACGAACTCAACATGCTTTCTCTCGTAAAATACAGGAATTCAAATTTTACCCGAATCGAAAAAATCTAAATATTATCTTGGCACCCCAATGTTAAAAACAAAATTGCTCTGAATATAATCTGTCAAAAAAAATATAAAATGCCCTATTCTACTTTGTTTTGGAGTATATACAAAAACTCCATTTGCTCTCTCATGTAAAAGACAGAAATTCAATATTTAAGCGAATCGAAAAACTCTAAATATTATCTAGGCACCCCAATGTTAAAAACAAAATTTATCTGAATATAACCTGTCAGAAAAAAATATACAATGCCCTTTTCTCGTTTTTTTTTATAGTATATACACCAACTCAATATGCTCTCTCATGTAAAATATCGAAATTCTAATTTTACGCGAATCGAAAAAAGTCTAAATACTATCTAGGCGCCCCAAAGTTAAAACAAAATGGCTCTGAATATAGTCTGTTAGAAAAAATATACAATGTTTTATTCTACTCTGTTTTGGTGTATATACACAAACTCAGTATGCTCTCTCATGTAAAATATTGAAATTCGAATTTTACGTGAATATAAAAAGATGTAAATATTATCTAGGCACCACAATGTTAAATGCAAAATTGCTCTGAATATAATTTCTCAGAAAAAATATACAATGCCCTATTCTACTCTAATTTGGAGTATATAAACCAACTCAATATGCTCTCTTATTTAAACTACCGAAATTCTAATTTTATGCAAATAGAAAAAAATCTAAATAATATCTAGGCGCCCAAGGTTAAAAGAAAATGGCTCTGAATATAGTCTGTTAGAAAAAATATACAATCTTTTATTCTACTCTGTTTTGGTGTATATACACCAACTCAGCATGCTCTCTCATGTAAAATACCGAAATTTTTATTTTACGTGAATCGAAAAAAATCTAAATAATGTCTAGGCGCCCCAAGGTTAAAAGAAAATGGCTCTGAATATAGTCTGTTAGAAAAAAATATACAATGCCTTATTCTACTCTCTTTTGGATTATGTACACCAACTCAGCATGCTCTCTCATGTAAAATTCCGAAATTCTAATTTTACGTGAATTGAAATAAATATAAATATTATCTACGCACCCCAATGTTAAAACCTAAATTGTTCAGAATATAATCTGTCATAAAAAATATACAAGGCCCTATTCTCCTCTATTTTGGAGTATATACACCAACTCCATATGCTTTCTCATGTAAAATACAGAAATTATGTATTTAAGCGAATCGAAAGAAATCTAAATATAATTTAGGCATTCCAATGTTAAAAGCAAAATAACTCTAAATATAATCTGTCAGAAAATATATACAATGCTTTTTTCTACTCTGTTTTGGAGTATATACACCAACTCCATATACTCTCTCATGTAAAATACAGAAATTCTATATTTAAGCGAATCAAAAAAAATCTAAATATTATCTAGGCCCTCCAATGTTAAAAACAAAATGGCTCTAAATATAATCTGTCATATAAAATATACAACGACATATTCTACTTTGTTTTGGAGTATATACACCAACCCAATATGCTCTCTCATGTAAAATACCAAAATTCTAATTTTACATGAATCGAAAAAAATCTAAATAATATCTAGGTGCCCGAAATTTAAAAGAAAATGGCTCTGAATATAGTCTGTTATAAAAAATATACAATGCATTATTCAACTTTGTTTTGGTGTATATACACCAACTCAGTATGCTCTCTCATATAAAATACAGAAATTCTAATTTTACCTGAATCGATAAAAATCTAAATAATATCTAGGCGCCCAAAAGTTAAAAGAAAATGGCTGTCTGTTAGAAGTAATATGAAATGCCTTATTCTACTCTTTTTTGGAATTCATACACCAACTCAGTATGCTCTGTCATGTAAAATAAAGAAATTCTAATTTTACCCGAATCAAAAAAATCTAAATATTATCTAGGTAACCAAATGTGAAAAGCAAAATTTCTCTGAATATAATCTGCCAGCAAAATATACAATGCCCTATTCTACTCTCTTTTGGAGTATATACACCAAGTATATATCATCTCTCATGTAAAATAGCAAAATTCTAATTTAACGCGAATCGAAAAAAATCTAAATAATATCTAGGCGCCCCAAACTTAAAAGAAAATGGCTCTGAATACAGTCTGTTAGAAAAAATATATAATGCCCATTTCTACTCTGTTTTGGAGTATATACACCAACTCAATATGCTCTCTCATGTAAAATACTGAAATTCTAAATCTACGTGAATTGAGAAAAATCTAAATGTTATCTAGGAACCGCAATGTTAAAAAGAAAACTGCTCTGAATATAATCTGCCAGAAAAAAATATACAATGCCCTATTCTACTCTGTTTTGGAGTATATACACCAACTCCATATGCTCTCTCATGCAAAATAAAAAAATTCTATATTTAAGCAAATCGAAAAAAATATAAATATTATCTAGGCACCCCAATGTTAAAAGCAAAATTGCTCTGAATATAACCTGTCAGAAAAAATATACAATGCCCGTTTCTACTCTGTTTTGTAGTATATACACCAACTCAATAACCTCTATTATGAAAAATAGAGAAATTGTAATTTTACCCGAATAGAAAATATCTAAATATTATCTAGGCACCCCAATATTAAAAGCAAAATTGCTCTGAATATAATCTGTCAGAAAAAATATACCATGTCCTATTCTACTCTGTTTTGGAGTATATTCACCACCTCAGTATGCTCTCTAACGTAAAATACAGAAATTCCAATTTTACGTGAATCGAAAAAATCTAAATATTATCTACGCACCCCAATGTTATAAACAACATTGCTCTGAATATAATCTGTCAGAAAAAATATACAATGCCCTATTCTACTCTGTTTTGGAGTACATACAAAAACTCAGTATGCTCTCTCATGTAAAATACCGAAATTCAAATTTTACACGAATCGAAAGAAAATCTAAATAATATCTAGGCACGCCAAAGTTAAAACAAAATAGCTCTGAATATAGTCTGTTAGAAAAACTATACAATGCCTTATTGTACTCTGTTTTGGATTATATACACCAACTCAGTATGCTCTCTCATGTAAAATATTGAAATTCTAAATTTACGTGAATTGAAAAACACCTAAATATTATCTAGGTACCCCAACGTAAAAAGCAAAATTGCTCTGAATACAATCTGTCAGAAAAAATATACAATGTCCTATTCTCCTCTGTTTTGGAGTATATACACTAACTCCATATGTTCTCTCATTTAAAATACGGAAATTCTAATTTTACGCGAATCAAAAAAAAATCTAAATAATATCTAGGTGCCCCAAAGTTAAAAGAAAATGTCTCTGAATATAGTCTGTTAGAAAAAATATACAATGCCTTATTCTACTTTGTTTTGGAGTATATACACCAACTCAGTATGCTCTCTGATGTAAAATAACGAAATTCTAATTTTACACGAATCAAATGAAATCTAAATAATATCTAGGCGCCCCAAAGTTGAAAGAAAATGGCTCTGAATACCATCTGTTAGAAAAAATATATAATGCCCATCTCTACTCTGTTTTGGAGTATATACACCAACTCAATATGCTCTCTCACGTAAAATACCGAAATTCTAATTTTACGTGAATTGAAAAAAATCCAAATGTTATATAGGCACCCCAATATTGAAAACAAAACTGCTCTGAATATAATCTGCCAGAAAGATATACAATGCCCTATTCTAGTCTTTTTCGCAGTATATACACCAACTCCATATGCTCTCTCACGTAAAATTCAGAAATTCTATATTTAAGTGAATCGAAAAACATCTAAATGTTATCTAGCACCCAAATGTTAAAAGCAAAATTGCTCTGAACATAACCTGTCATAAAAATATACATTGCTTTTCTCTACTCTGTTTTGTAGTATATACACCAACTCAGTACGCTCTATCATGTAAAATACAGAAATTCTAATTTTACCCGAAGAGAAATAATCTAAATATTATCTAGGCACCCCAATGTAAAAAACAAAATTGCTCTGAATATAATCTGTCAGAAAAAATATACAATGCTCTATTATACTCTGTTTTGGAGTATATACACCAACTCCATTTGCTCTGTCATATAAAATACAGAAATTGTATGTATAAGCTAATCGAAAAAAATCTAAATATTATCTAGGCACCCCAAAGTTAAAAACAAAATTGCTCTGAATATAATCTGTCAGAAAAAATATACAATGCCCTTTAGTACCCTTTTTGGAGTGTATACACCAACTCAATACGCTCTCTCATGTAAAATACCGAAATTCTAATTTTACATGAATCCAAAAAAATCTAAATAATATCTAGGCGGCCCCAAGTTAAAAGAAAATGGCTCTGAATATATTCTGTTAGAGATAATATACAATGCCTTATTCTACTCTGTTTTGGAGTATATACACCAACTAAGAATGCTCTCTCATGTAAAAACCGAAATTCTAATTTTACCCGAATCAAAAAAATCTAAATATTATCTAGGCACCCCAATGTTAAAAACAAAATTACTTTGAATATAATCTCTCAGAAAAAATATACAATTCCCAATTCTACTCTGTTTTGGTGTATATACACCAAATCGATATGCTCTCTCATGTAAAATACAAAAATTCTATATTGATGCGAATTAAATAAAAATCTAAATATAATCTAGGCACTCCAATGTTAAAAACAAAATTGCTCTGAATATAATCTTTCAGAAAAGATATACAATTCCTGTATATAATCCAAAACAGAGTAGAAAAGGGCATTGTATATCTCTTCTGACAGATTATATTCAGAGAAATATTGTTTTAAACATTGGGGTGCCAAGGTAATATTTAGATTTTTCCGATTTGGGTAAAATTTAAATTTCGGTATTTTACATGAGAGAGCATACATAGTAGGTGTATATCCTCCAAAACAGAGTAGAATAGGGCATTGTATATTTTTTATGAAAGATTATATTCAGAGCAATTTTACAATTAACATTGGGGTGCCTAGATAATATATAGATTTTTTTCGATTCACGTAAAATTAGAATTTCTGTATTTTACGTGAGAGAGCTTACTGAGTTGGTGTATATACTCCAAAACTAAGTAGAATAGGGAATTGTATATTTTTTTCTGACAGTTTATATTGAGAGCAATTTTGTTTTTAACATTGGGGTGCCTAGATAATATTTAGATTTTTTCGATTCGTGTAAAATTAGAATTTCTGTATTTTACATGAGAGAGAATATTGAGTTGGTGTATATACTCCAAAACAAGGTTGAATAAGATATTGTATAATTTTTCTGACAGATTATATTCAGTGCAATTTTGCTTTTAACATTGAGGTGCCTAGAGAATATTTAGATTTTTTTCGATTAGCTTAAATACAGAATTTCTGTATTTTACATTAGAGAGCATATGGAGGTGGTGTATGTCCTCCAAAACAGAGTAGAATAGGGCATTTTAATTTTTTTCTTACAGATTATACTCAGAGAAATTTTGTTTTTAACATTGGGGTGCCTAGATAATATTTAGATTTTTTGATTCGGGTAAAATTAGAATTTTTGTATTTTACACGAGAGAGCATACTTAGTTGGTGTATATACTACAAAACAGAGTACAAAAAAGCATTGTATATTTTTTCTGACAGATTATATTCAGAGTAATTTTGCTTTCAACATTGGGGTGCCTAGATAATATTTAGATTTTTGTCGATTCGCTTAAATATAGAATTTCTGTATTTTACATGAGAGAGCATATTGAGTGGTGTATATACTCCAAATTAAAGTAGAAGAGGTCATTGTATATTTTTTCTGAGAGATTATATTCAGAGCAATTTTTCTTTTAACATTGGAATGCCTAGATAATATTTAGATTTTTTTTGATTCACGTAAATATAGGATTTCTGTATTTTATATGTGAGAGCAAACTGAGTTGGTGTATATAATTTAAAACAGAGTGGAATAGGGCATTGTATATTTTTTATGAAAGATTATATTCAGAGCAATTTTGCTGTTAACATTGGGGTGCCTAAATTATATTTACGTTTTATTCATTTGCTTAAATATAGAATTTCTATATTTTACATGAGAGAGCATATTGTGTTGGTGTATATACTCCAAAACAAAGTAGAATAGGGCATTGTATATTTTTTCTGACAGATTATATTCAGAGCAATTTTGCTTTTAATATTGGGGTGCCTAGATAATATTTAGATTTATTTCGATTCACGTAAATTTAGAATTTTGGAATTTTACATTAGAGAGCATACTGAGTTGGTGTATATACTCCAAAATAGAGTAGAATAAGGCATTGTATTTTTTTTCCAACAGACTATATTCACAGCCATTTTCTTTTCACATTGGGGCGTTCTGATATTATTTAGATGTTTTTCGATTCGCGTAAAATTAGAATTTCGATATTTTACATGAGATAGCATATTGAGTTGGTGTATATACTCCAAAACAGAGTAGAAAAAAGCATTGTGTATCTTTTCTGACAGACTATATTCAGAGCAATTTTGGTTATAACATTGGAATGCCTAGATAATACTTAGAATTTTATCGGTTTGTGTAAAACTAGTATTTCTGATACTTACCTGGGAGAGCATATTGAGTTGGTGTATATACTCCAAAACAGAATAGAAAGAGACATTATATAATTCTTTTGACAGATTACATTCAGTCCAATTTTGCTTTTAACATTGGGTTACCTAGATTATATTTAGATATTTTTCGATTCGCGTTAAATTAGAATTTAGGTATTTTACATGGGAGAGTATATTGAGTTGGTGTATATACTCCAAAATAGAGTAGAATAAGGGATTTTATATTTTTTTCATCAGACTATATTAAAAGCCATTTTCTTTTAACTTTGGGGCGCCTAGATATTATTTTGATTTTTTCGATTCACGTAAAATTAAAATTTTGTTATTTTATATCAGAGAGCATACTAAGTTGGTGTATATACTCTAAAACAAAGTAGAATAGGGCATTGTATATTTTTTCTGACAGATTATATTCAGAGAAATTTTGTTTTTAACATTAGGGTGCCTAGATAATATTTAGATTTATTCGATTCGCGTAAAATTAGAATTTCTGCATTTTACATGAGAGAGTGTATTGAGTTGGTGTATATATTACAAAACAGAGTAGAAAAGGGCATTGTATATTTCTTCTGACTGATTATATTCAGAGCCATTTGTTTTTACCACTGGCGTGCCTAGATAATATTTAGATCTTTGTCGATTAACGTAAAATTAGAATTTCGGTTGTTTACATGAGAGAGCATACTGAGTTGGTATATATACTCCAAAAGAGAGTAGAATAGGACAGTGTGTATTTTTTCTTACAGATTATATTCAGAGAAATTTCGTTTTTAACATTGGGGTGCCTAGATAATATTTAGAATTTTTCGATTTGGGTAAAATTAGAATTTCTGTATTTTACATGAGAGAGCATATTGAGTTTGTGTATATACTTCAAAACAGGGTAAAAAATGGCATTGTATATGTCTTCTGACAGATTATATTCAGAGCCATTTTGCTTTTACCATTGGGGTGCCTAGATAATATATAGAATTTTTTCGATTCGCCTAAATAGGGAATTTCTCTATTTTACATGAGAGAGCATACTGAGTTGCTGTATATACTCCAAAACAGAGTAGAATAAGGCATTGTATATTTTTTTAACAGTCTATATTCAGAGTCATTTTCTTTTAACTTTGGGCGCCGAGAAATTATTTAGATTTCTTTCGATTTGCATAAAATGAGAATTTCGGTATCTTACATGAGAGAGCATACTGATTTGGTGTATATACTACAAAACAAAGTAGAAAGGGCATTGTATATTTTCACTGACAGATTATATTCAGAGCAATTTTGTTTTTAACATTGGGGTGCCTAGATAATATTTAGATTTATTTCGATTCACGTAAAATTAGAATTTTGGTATTTTACCTTAGGGAGAATAATTATTTGGTGTAAATACTCCAAAAGAGAGTGCAATAGTTCATTGTATATTTTCTCTGACAGTTTATAATCAGAGCAATTTTCTTTTTAACATTGGGGTGCCTAGATAATATTTAGATTTTTTTCGATTCGCTTAAATATTGAATTTTTTTATTTTACATGAGAGAGCATATGGAGATGGTGTATATATTCCAAAACAGAGTAGAATATAGCATGTTTTATTTTTTCTGACAGATTAAATTCCGAGCAATTTTGTCTCTAACATTGGGGTACCTAGATAATATTTAGATTTTTTCGATTCGGGTAAAATTGGAATTTCGGAATTTTACATGAGAGAACATACTTAGTTGGTGTATATACTCCAAAACAAGGTAGAATAAGGCATGGTATATTTTCTCTAACAGACTATTTTCAGAGCCATTTTCTTTTAACTTTTGGGAGCCTAGATAATATTTAGATTTTTTTTAGATTCACGTAAAATTATAATTTCGGTATTTTACATGAGAGAGCATACTGAATTGGTGTATACACTCCAGAACAGAGTAGAATAGTGCATTGTATATTTTGTCTGACAGATTATAATCACAGCAATTTTGCTTTTAACATTAGGGTGCTTAGATAATATTTAGATATTTTTCGATTCACTAAAATTAGAATTAAGGTATTTTACATTAGAGAGCATACTGAGTTGGTGTATGTACCCCAAAACAGAGTAGAATAGGGCATTGTATATTTTTTCTGACAGGTTACATTCAGAGCAATTTTGTTTTTAACATTGGGTTGCCTAGATAATATTTAGATATTTTTTCATTCACGTAAAATTAGAATTTCGGTATTTTACATGAGAGAGCAAACTAAATTGGTGTATATACTCTAAAACAAAGTAGAATAGGGCATTGTATATTTTTTCTGACAGATTATATTCAGAGAAATTTTGTTTTTAACATTGGGGTGCCTAGATAATATTTAGATTTTTTTGATTCACGTAAAATTAGAATTTCTGTATTTTACATGAGAGAGCATACTGAGTTGGTGTATATACACCGGAACAGAGTAGAATAGGGCATGTTATATGTTTTCTGACAGATTGTATTCAGAGCAATTATGTTTTTAAAATTGGGGTGCCTAGATAATATTTAGATTTTTTTCGATTCACATAAAATTAGAATTTATGTATTTTAAATGAGAGAGCATACTGAGTTGGTGTATATACTCCAAAAAAGAGTAGAAAAAGGCATTGTATATTTTTTCTAACAGACTATATTCAGAGCCATTTTCTTTTAACTTTGGGGTGCCTAGATATTATTTAGATTTTTATCGGTTCGCGTAAAATTAGTATATCATGATTTTACATGACACCATATTGAGTTGGTTTATATACTACAAAACAGAGTAAAAAAGGGCATTGTATATTTTTTCTGACAGACTATATTCAGAGCAATTTTGCTTTTAACATTGGGTTGCCTAGATAATATTTAGATTTTTTTCGATTCGCTTAAATATACAATTCCTGTATTTTAAATAAGAGAGCATATTGAGTTGGTGTATATACTCCAAAACAGAGTAGAATAGGGCATTGTACATTTTATCTGACAGATTATATTCAGAACAATTTTGTTTTTAAAATTGGGGTGCCTAGATAATATTTAGATTTTTTCGATTCGCGTAAATTTAGAATTTCACTATTTTACATGAGAGAGCATACTGAGTTGCTATATATACTCCAAATCAGAGTAGAATAAGGCATTGTATAATTTTTCTAACAGACTATATTCAGAGCCATTTTCTTTTAACTTTAAGGGGCCTAGATATTATTTAGATATCTTTCGATTCAAGTAATATTTGAATTTCGGTATTTTCCATGAGAGAGCATATTGAGGGGTTGTATATACTCCAAAACAGATTAGAAAATCGCATTGTATATTTTTTCTGACAGATTTTATTCAGAGCAATTTTGCTTTTAACAATGTGGTGCCTAGATAATATGGAGATTTCTTTCTATTCGTGTAAAATTAGAATTTCGGTATTTTACTTTAGAGATGGTACTGAGTTGGTGTATATACTCCAAAACAGAGTAAAATAGGGCATGTTATATGTTTTCTGACAGATTGTATTTAGAGGAATTTTGTTTTTAACATTGGGGTGCCTAGATAATATTTAGATTTGTTTCGATTCACGTAAAATTAGAATTTCGGTATTTTACATGAGAGAGCATACTGAGTTTGTTTATATACTCCAAAACAAAGTAGAATAAGGCATTGTATATTTATTCTAACAGACTATATTCAGAGCCATTTTCTTTTAACTTTGGGGCGCATCGATATTATTTAGATTATTTTGGATTCGTGTATAATTAGAATTTCTGTATTTTACATGAGAGAGCATATTTAGTTGGTATTTATACTTCAAAACAGAGTATAAAAAGGCATTGTATATTCTTTCTGACCGATTATATTCAGAGCAATTCTGCTTTTAACATTCGGGTGCCTAAATAATATTTAGATTTTTTTAAATTCACGTAAAATTAGAATTTCTGTATTATACATGGGAGAGCATAATGAGTTGGTGTATATACTGCAAAACAGAGTCGAATAAGGCATTGTATATTTTTTCTAACAGACTATATTCAGAGCCATTTTCTTTTAACTTTGGGGCTCCTAGATATTATTTAGATATTTTTCGATTCACGTAAAATTTGAATTTCGGTATTTTACATGAGAGAGCATATTGAGGTGTTGTATATACTCCAAAACAGAGTAGAAAAGGGCATTGTATATACTGTCTGACAGATTATATTCAGAGCAATTTTGCTTTTAACATTCGGGTGCCTAGATAATATTTAGATTTTTCTCGATTAACGTAAAATTAGAATTTCTGTATTTTACATGAGAGAGCATACTGAGTTTGTGTATATACTCTAAAATAGAGTAGAATAGGGCATTGTATATTTTTTGTGACAGATTATATTCAGAGCAATTTTGTTCCTAAAACTGGTGTGCCTAGATAATATTTAGATATTTTCGATTCAGGTAAAATTAGAGTTTTTGTATTTTACATAAGCTAGCATATTGAGTTGCTGTATTTACTACAAAACAGAATAGAAAAGGGCATTGTATATTTTTTCGGACAGATTATATTCAGAGCAATTTTGCTTTTAACATTGTCATGACTAGATCATATTTAGATATTTTTCGATTCGCTTAAAATATAGAATTTCAGTATTTTACATGAGAGAGCATACTGAGTTGGTGTATATAATCCGAACAGAGTAGAATAGAGCTTTGATTATTTTTTCAGACAGATTATATTCAGAGCAATTTTTTTTTTAACATTGGGGTGCCTAGATATTATTTAGATTTTTTTCGATTGACGTAAAATTAGAATTTTGGTATTTTACATTAGAGAGCATACTTCTTTGGTGAATATACTCCAAAAGAGAGTAGAATAGGGCATTGTATATTATCTCTGACAGTGTATATTCAGAGCAATTTTGCTTTTAACATTAAGGTGCCTATATAATATATAGATTTTTTTCGATTCGCTTAAATATAGAATTTCTGTATTTTACATGAGAGAGAATATGGAGTTGGTTTATATACTACAAAACAGAGTAGAATAGGGCATTGTATATTTTTTCTGACAGATTATATTCAGAGAAATTTTGCTTTAAACATTGGGGTGCCTACATAATATTTAGATTTTTTTCGATTCACGTATAATTAGAATTTCAGTATTTTACATGAGAGAACATACTGAGTTGGTGTATATACTCCAAAACCGGGTAGAATAAGGCATTGTATATTTTTTCTAAAAGAGTATATTTTGAGCCATTTTCTTTTTACTTTGTGGCGCCTAGATATCATTTAGATTTTTTTCGATTCGTGTAAAATTATAATTTCCGTATTTTACTTGAGAGAGCATATTGAGTTGGTTTATATACTACAAAACAGCGTAGAGGAGGACATTGTATATTTTTTCTGACAGATTGTATTCACAGCAATTTTGCTTTTAACGTTGGGGTTCCTAGATAATATTTAGATTTATTTTGATTTGCTTAAATATTGATATTCGGTATATTACATGAGAGAGCATATGGAGTTGGTGTATATACTCCAAAACAGAGTAGAATACGGCATTGTATAGTTTTTCTGACAGATTATATCCAGAGCAATTTTGCTTTTAAAATTTGGGTACCTAGATAATATTTAGATTTTTTTCGATTCACGTAAAATTAGAATTTTGGTATTTTATATGAGATAGCATACTGAGTTGGTGTATATTCTCCAAAACAGAGTAGAATAAGGTATTGTATATTATTTCTAACATACTATATTCAGAGCCATTTTCTTTTAACTTTGGGGCGCCTAGATATTATTAAGATTTTTTTCGATTCGCGTAAATGTAGAATTTCGGTATTTTACAGGACAGAGCATACCGAGTTGGTGTATATACTCCAAAACAGAGTAGAATAGTTCATTGTATATTTTTTCTGACAGGTTATATTCAGAGAAATTTTGTTTTTAACATTAAGTTGTCTAGATAATATTCAGATATTTTTCGATTCACATAAAATTAGAATTTCGGTATTTTACATGAGAGAGCATCCTAAGTTGGTGTATGTACTCTAAAACAGAGTAGAATAGGGCATTGTATATTTTTTATGACAGATTATATTCAGAGCAATTTGGCTTTTAACATTGGGGTGCCTAGATAATATTTAGATTTTTTACGATTCACGTAAATATCGAATTTCTGTATTTTACATGAGAGAGCATATTGAGTTAGTGTATATCCTTCAAAACAGAGTAGAATTGGGCATCGTATATTTTTTTTAACAGATTATATTCAGAACAATTTTGTTTTTAACATTGGGGTGCCTAAATAATATTAAATTTTTTTCTATTCGTGTAAATTTAGAATTTTCATATTCTACATGAGAGAGCATATTGATTTGGTGTATATACCACAAAACACAGTTGAAAAGGGCATTGTATATTTTGTCTAACAGATTATATTTAGAGCAATTTTACTTTTAACATTGGGGTGCCTAGATAATATTTATATTTTTTTCGATTCGACTAAATATAGAATTTCCGTATTTTACATGAGAAAGCATATTGATTTGGTGTATATACACCAAAACAAAGTAGAAAAGACATTGTATATTTATTCTGACAGAATTTATTCATGGCAATTTTGCTTTTAAAATTGGGGTGCCTAGATAAAATTAAGATTTTCTTCGATTTCTGTAAAAATAGAATTTCAGTATTTTACATGAGAGAGCATATTGAGTTGGTGTATATACTCCAAAATAGAGTAGAAAATGGCATTGTGTATTTTATCTGAGAGATCATATTCAGAGCAATTTTGCTATTAACATTGGGGTGCCTAGATAATATTTAGATTTCATTCAATTAGCGTAAAATTATAATTTCGGTATTTTACATGAGAGAGCATATTGAGTTGGTGTATATACTCCGAAACAGAGTAGAAGAGGGCATTGTATATTTTTTCTGACAGATTTTATTCAGAGAAATTTTGCTTTTACCATTGGAATGCCTAGAAAATATTTAGATTTTTCTCGGTTCGTGTAAAATTAGAATTTTGTATTTTACATGAGAGAGCATATTCATTTGGTGTATATATCCCAAAACAGAGTAAAATAGAATATTGTATATTTTTTCTCACTGATTATATTCAGAGCAATTTTGTTTTTAACATTGGGTTGCCTAGATAATATTTAGATTTTTTTCGATTCACGTACAATTAGACTTTCTCTATTTTACATGAGAGAGCACACTGACTTGGTGTATATACTCCAAAACAGAGTAGAATAAAGCATTGTATACTTTTTCTGACAGATTATATTCAGAGCAACTTCGCTTTTAACATTGGGGTGCCTAGATAATATTTAGGTTTTTTACGATTCATGTAAAAATAGAATTTTGGTATTTTACATGAGAGAGCATACTGAGTTGGAGTATATACTCCAAAATAGAGTAGAATAAAGCATTGTATATTTTTTCTAACAGACTATATTCAGAACCATTTTCTTTCAACTTTGTGGCACCTAGGTATTATTTAGATTATTTTCGATACACGTACAATTATAATTTAGTTTTATTGCATGAGAGAGCATATTGAGTTGGTGTATATCCTCCAAAACAGAGCAGAAAAGTGCATTGTGTATTTTATATGACAGATTACATTTAGTGCAATTTTGCTTTTAACATTGGGGTGCCTAGATAATATTTAGATTTTTGTCGATTCAAGTAAATTTAGAATTTCTGTATTTTACATGAGAGAGCATACTGAGTTTGTGTACATACTTCAAAACAGAGTAGAATTGGTCGTTGTATATTTTTTCTGACAAATTATATTCAGAGCAATTTTGCTTTTACCATTGGGGTGCCTAGAGAATATTTAGATTTTTTCGATTCGCTTAAATATAGAATTTCTGTATTTTACATTAGAGAGCATATTGAGTTGGTGTATGTACTCCAAAACAGAGTAGAATAGGGCATTTCAAATTTTTTCTGAGAGATTATACTCAGAGCAATTTTGTTTTAAACATTGGGGTACCTAGATAATATTTAGATATTTTCTATTCGGGTAAAATTGGAATTTCGCTATTTTACATGAGAGAGCATACTTAGTTGATGTTTATACTCCAAAACAAAGTAGAAAAGAGCATTGTATATTTTTTCTGACAGATTATATTCAGAGCAATTTTTCTTTTAACATTGGGGTGCCTAGATAATATTTAGATTTTTTTCGATTCACGAAAAATTAGAATTTCGGTATTTTACATGAGAGAGCATACTGAGTTGGTGTATATACTCCAAAACAGAGTAGAATAAGGCATTGTATATTTTTTCTAACAGACTGTATTCAGAGCCATTTCCTTTTAACTTTGGGGCGCCTAGATATTTTTTAGATTTTCATCTTTTCGCATAAAATTTGAATATCGGGATTTTACATGAGACCATATTGATTTGGGGTATATACTGTAAAACAGAGTAGAAAAGGGCATTGTGTATTTTTTCTGAGAGATTATATTCAGAGCAATTTTGTTTTTAACATTGGGGTGCCTAGATAATATTTAGATTTTTTCGATTTGGGTAAAATTAGAATTTCTGTATTTTACATGAGAGAGAGTATTGAGTTGGTGTATATACTCCAAAACAGAGTAGAAAAGGGCATTGTATATTTTTTTCTGACAGATTTTATTCAGAGCAATTTTGGTTTTAACATTAAGGTGCCTATATAATATATAGATTTTTTTCGATTCGCTTAAATATAGAATTTCTGTATTTTACGTGAGAGAGAAAATAATATGGGTGTATATACTGCAAAACAGAGTAGAATAGGGCATTGTAAATTTCTTTTCTGACAGATTATATTCAGAGCAATGTTGTTTTTAACATGGGGTGCCTAGATAATATTTAGATTTTTTTCCATTCACGTAAAATTAGAATTTTGGTATTTAACATGACAGAGCGTACTTAGTTTGTGTATATACTACAAAAATGAGTCGAAAAGGGCATTGTATATTTTTTCTGACATATTATTTTCAGAGCAATTTTGCTTTAAACATTGGGGTGCCTAGATAATATTTAGATTTTTGTCGATTCGCTTAAATATAGAATTTCTGTATTTTACATGAGAGAGCATATTGAATTGGTGTAGGTACTCCAAAACAGAGTAGAATAGGTCATTGTATATTTTTTCCAACAGATTATATTCAGAGAAATTTTGTTTTTAACATTGGGGTGCCTAGATAATATTTAGATTTTTCTCGATTCACGTAAATATTGAATTTCTGTATTTTACATGAGAGTGCAAACTGAGTGGGTGTATATACTCCAAAACAGAGTAGAATAAGGCATTGTATATTTTTTCTAACATACTATATTCAGAGCCATTTTCTTTTATCTTTGGGGCGCCTAGGTATTATTTAGTTCTTTTTCGATGCGCGTAAAATTAGAATTTCAGTATTTTATATGAGAGAGCATATTGCGGTGGTTTATATACACCAAAACAAAGGAGAAAAAAGCATTGTATATTTTGTCTGACAGATTATAATGAGAGCAATTTTGCTTTTAACATTCGGGTGCCTAGATCATATTTAGATTTCCTTTGATTCACGTAAAATTAGAATTTCGGTATTTCACATGAGAGAGCATACTGATTTAGTGTATATACTCCAAAACAGAGTAGCATATGCCATTGTATATTTTTTCTGACAGATTATATTCAGAGCAATTTTGTTTTTAACATTGGGTTTCCTACATAATATTTTGATTTTCTTCGATTCACATAAAATTAGAATTTCGTTATTTTACATGAGAGAGCATACTAAGTTGGTGTATATACTCTAAAACAGAGTAGAATAGGGCATTGTATATTTTTTATGACAGAATATATTCAGAGAAATTTTGTTTTCAACATTGGGGTGCCTAGATGATATTTAGATTTTTTCGATTCGGGTAAAATTAGAATTTCTGTATTTTACTTGAGAGAGCGTATTGAGTTGGTGTATATATTACAAAACAGAGTACAAAACGGCATTGTATATTTTTTCTAACAGATTATATTTTGAGCAATTTTTCTTTTAACATTGGGGTGCCTCAATAATATATAGATTTGTTTCAATTTGCTTAAATATAGAATTTCGGTATTTTACATGAGAGACAATATGGAGTTGGTGTAAATACTCCAAAACAGAGTAGAATAGGGCATCGTACATTTTTTCTGACAGATTATATTCAGAGCAATTTTGCTTTTAACATTGGGGTGCCTAGATAATATTTACATTTTTTTCGATTCATGTAAATTTAGAATTTCGGTATTTTACATGAGAGAGCATACTGAGTTGGTGTATATAGTTCAAAACAGAGTAGAATAAGGCATTGTGTATTTTTTCTAACAGACTATATTCAGAGTCATTTCCTTTTAACATTGGGGCGCCTAGATATTATTTCGATTATTTCGATTCACGTAAAATTAGAATTTAGATATTTTATAATATAGAGCATATTGAGTTTGTGTATATACGCCAAAAGAGAGTAGAAAAGGGCATTGTATATTTTCTCTGACAGATTATATTCAGAGCAATTTTTCTTTTAACATTGGGGTGCCTAGATAATATTTAGATTTTTGTCGATTCACGTAAATTTAGAATTTCTGTATTTTGCATGAGAGACCATAGTGAGTTGGTGTATATACTCCAAAACAGAGTAGAATAGGGCATTGTATATTTTTTCTGACAGATTATATTCAGTGCAATTTTGTTTTTAACATTGGGGTGCCTGGAGAATATTTAGATTTTTTTCGATTCGCTTAAATATAGAATTTCTGTGTTTTACATTAGAGAGCATATGGAGTTGGTGTATGTACTCCAAAACAGTGTAGAATAGGGCATTTTAAATTTTTTCTAACAGATTATACTCAGAGAAATTTTGTTTTGAACATTGGGGTGCCTAGATAATATTTAGATTTTTTTCGATTCGCTTATATATAGAATTTTTGTATTTCACATGAGAGAGCATATGGAGATGGTGTATATATTCCAAAACACAGTAGAATAGGGCATGTTACATTTGTTCTGACAGATTATATTTCGAGCAATTTTGCTTTTAACATTGGGTGGCCTAGATAATATGTAGATTCTTTTGATTCGGTTAAAACTAGAATTTCGGTATTTTACATCAGAGAGAATAATTAGTTGGTGTATATTCTCCAAAACAGAGTAGAATAAGGCATTGTATATTTTCTCTAACAGACTATATTCAGAGCCATTTTCCATTAACTTTGGGGCTCCTAGATATTTTTTAGATTTTTGTGATTCGCGTAAAATAATAATTTCGGTATTTTATATAATAGAGCATATTGAGTTGGTGTATATTCTCCAAATCAGATTAAAAGAGGGCATTGTATATTTTTTCTAACAGATTATATTCAGAGCAATTTTGCTGTTAACCTTGGGGTGCCTAGATAATATTTAGATTTTTTTCGATTCGCTTAAATATAGAATTTTTGTATTTTACAAGAGAGAGTATATGGAGTTGGTGTATATACTCCAATACAGAGTAGAATAGGGCATTGTATATTTTGTCTGAAAGATTATATTCAGAGCAATTTTGTTGTTAACATTGGGGTGCCTAGATAATATTTAGATTTTTCGATTCTGGTAAAATTAGAATTTCTGTATTTTACACGAGAGAGCATACTGAGTTGGTGTATATACTACAAAACAGAGTACAAAAAAGCATTGTATATTTTTTCTGACAGATTATATTCAGGGCAATTTTGCTTTTAACATTGGGGTGCCTAGATAATATTTAGATTTTAGTCGATTCGCTTAAATATAGAATTTCTGTATTTTACATGAGAGAGCATATTGAATGGTGTATATACTTTAAATCAAAGTAGAAGAGGTCATTGTATATTTTCTCTGAGAGATTATACTAAGAGAAATTTTGTTTTTAACATATGGGTCCCTAGATAATATTTAGATTTTTTTCGATTCAGGTAAATATACAATTTCTGTATTTTACATGAAAGATCATATTGAGTTGGAGTATATCCTCCAAAACAGAGTAGAATAGGGCATTGTATATTTTTTCTGACAGATTATATTCAGAACAATTTTGTTTTTAACATTGGGGTGCCTAGATAATATTTAGATTTTTTTTAGATTCACGTAAATTTATAACTTTTGTATTTTACATGAGAGAGCATACTGAATTGGTGTATATACTCCAAAACCGAGTAGTATAAGGCATTGTATATTTTTTCTAACAGACTATATTCAGAGCCATTATCTTTTAACTTTGGGGCGCCTAGATATTATTTAGATTTTTTTTGATGTGCGTAAAATTAGAATTTCCTTATTTTACATGAGAGAGCATATTGCGGTGGTGTATATACTCCAAAACAGAGGAGAAAAGGGCATTCTATATTTTGTCAGAGAGATTATAATCAGAAAATTTTGCTTTTAACGTTCGGTTGACTAGATAATATTTAGATTTTTTTCGATTCACGTAAAATTAGAATTTCTGTATTTTACATGAGAGAGCATACTGAGTTGGTGTATATAGTCCAAAACAGAGTAGAATAGGGCATGTTATATGTTGTCTCACAGATTATATTCAGACCAATTTTGTTTTTAACATGGGGGTGCCTAGATAATATTTAGATTTTTTTTGATTGATGTAAAATTAGAATTTCGGTATTTTACATGAGAGAGGATAATGAGTTGGTGTATACTATAAAACAGAGTAGAATAGGGCATTGTATATTTGTTCTGACAGATTATATTCAGAGCAATTTTGTTTTTAATATTGGCTTGCCTAGATAATATTTAGATATTTTCGATTCGGGTAAAATTAGAATTTCTGTATTTTACATGAGAGAGCGAATTGAGTTGGTGTATATACTCCAAATCAAAGTAGAATACGGCATTGTTTATTTTTTCTGACAGATTATATTCAGAGCAATTTTGCTTTTAAATCGGGGTGCCTAGATAATATTTAGATTTTTGTCGATTCACTTAAATATAGAATTTCGGTATTTTACATGACAGAGCATATTGAGTTGTTGTATGTACACCAAAACAGAGTAGAATAGGTCATTGTATATTTTCTCTGAGAGATTATATTCAGAGCAATTTTGTTTTTAACATTGGGGTGCCCAGGTAATATTTAGATCTATTTCGATTCACGTAAATATATAATTTCTGTATTTTACAGGGGAGAGCATATGGAATTGGCGTATATACTCCAAAACAGAGTACAATAGGGCATTGTATAATTTTTCTGACAGAGTATATTCAGAGAAATTTTGTTTTCAACATTGTGGTGCCTAGATAATATTTGGATATTTTTTAATTCAAGTAAAATTAGAATTTCTGTATTTTACATAAGAGAGCATACTGAGTTGGTGTGTATACTCAAAAAAGAGTACTAAAACAGAGTAGAATAGGGCATTGTATATTTGTTCTGACAGATTATATTCAGAGAAATTTTGTTTTTAACATTGTGGTGCCTAGATAATATTTGGATTTTTTTTAATTCAAGTAAAATTAGAATTTCTGTATTTTACATTAGAGAGCATACTGAGTTGGTGTATATACTCCAAAAAAAGTAAAGTAGGCACTGTATATTTTTTCTAACAGACTATATTTAGAGCCATTTTCTTTTAACTTTTGGGCGCCTAGATATTATTTAGATTGTTTTGATTAACGTAAAATTTGAATTTCTCTATTTTATATGAGAGAGCATATTGAGTGTGTGTATATATTCCAAAACAGAGTAGAAAATGGCATTGTATATTTTTTCTGACAGATTATATTCAGAGCAGTTTTGCTTTTTACAATGGGGTGCCTAGATAATATTTAGATTTTTTTTTGATTCATGTAAAATTGGACTTTAGGTATTTTACATGAGAGAGCATACTGAGTTGGTGTATATACTCCAAAACGAAGTCGAATATGGGCATTGTATATTATTTTGACAGATTATATTCACAGCAATTTTGCTTTTAACATTGGGGTGCCTAGATAATATTTACATTTTTTTATTCGCTTAAATATAGAATTTCTGTTTTTTACATGAAAGAGCATATGGAGTTATTGTATATACTCCAAAACAAAGTAGAATAGCGCAGTGTATATTTTTTCTGACAGATTATATTCAGAACAATTTGGTTATTAACATTGGGGTGTCTAGATAATGTTTACATTTTTTTCGATTCACGTAAAATTAGAATTTCTGTATTTTACTTGAGAGAGCATACTGAGTTGGTGTATATACTCCAAAAAAGAGTCGAATAAGGCATTGTAAATTTTTACTAACAGACTATATTCATAGCCATTTTCCTTTAACTTTCAGACGCCTAGATATAATTTAGATTTTTTCGATTTGCGTAAAATTACAATTTAGGTATTTTACATGAGAGAGCATATGCAGTTGGTTTATATACTTCAAAACAGAGTAGAAAAGGGCACTGTATATTTTTTCTGACAGATTATATTCAGAGCAGTTTTGCTTTTAACATTGCGGTGCCTAGATAATATTTAGATTTTTGTCGATTCACGTAAATTTAGAATTTCTGTATTTTACATGAGAGAGCATATGGAGGTGGTGTATATACTCCAAAACAGAGTAGAATAGGCCATTGTATATTTTTTCTGACAGATTATATTCAGAGCAATTTGGTTTTTAACATTGGGCTGCCTAGAGAATATTTAAAGTTTTGAATTCGGGTAAAATTAGAATTTCTGTATTTTACATGAGAGAGCATACTGAGTTGGTGTATATACTACAAAACATAGTAGAAAAGTGCATTGTATATGTTTTCTGACAGATTACATTCAGAGAAATTTTGCTTTAACATTGGGGTGCCTAGATAATATTTAGATTTATTTCGATTCGCTTAAATATAGAATTTCTGTATTTTACATGAGAGAGCATATTGAGTGGTGTATATACCCCAAAACAAAGTAGAATATGTCATTGTATATATTTTCTGAGAGATCATATTCAGAGCAATTTTGTTTTTAAAATTGGGGTGCCTAGATAATATTTAGATTTTTCTCGATTCACGTAAATAAAGAATTTCTGTATTTTACATGAGAGAGCATATTGAGTGGTGTATATACCCCAAAACGAAGTAGAATATGTCATTGTATATATTTTATGAGAGATCATATTCAGAGCAATATTTTTTTTAACATTGTGGTGCCTAGATAATATTTAGATTTTTCTCGATTCACGTAAATATTGAATTTCTGTATTTTACATGAGAGAGAATACTGAGTCGGTGTATATACTTAAAAACAGAGTACAATAAGGCATTGTATATTTTTTCTAACAGACTATATTCAGAGCCATTTTCTTTCAACTTTGTGGCACCTAGATATTATTTATATTTCTTTTGATGCACGTAAAATTAGAATTTCGTTATTTTACATGAGAGAGCATATTGCGGTGGTGTATAAACCCCAAAACAGAGGAGAAAAGGACATTGTATATTTTGTCTGACAGATTATAATCATAAAATTTTTCTTTTAACATTCGGGTGACTAGATAATATTTAGATTTTTTTCGATTCACGTAAAATTAGAATTTCTGTATTTTACATGAGAGATCATACTGAGTTGGTGTATATAGTCCAAAACAGAGTAGAATAGGGCATGTCATATGTTGTCTCACATATTATATTGAGACCAATTTTGCTTTTAACATGGGGGTGCCTAGATAATATTTAGATTTTTTTCGATTCACGTAAAATTATAATTTCGGTATTTTACATGAGAGAGGAAAATGAGTTGGTGTATATACTCTAAAACACAGTAAAATAGGGCATTGTATATATTTTTTGACAGATTATATTCAGAGCAATTTTGCTTTTAACATTGGGGTGCCTAGATAATATTTAGATTTTTGTCGATTCGCTTAAATATGGAATTTCTGTATTTTACCTGACAGAGCATATTGAGTTGGTGTATGTACTCCAAAACAGAGTAGAGTAGGTCATTGTATATTTTTTCTGACAAATTATATTCAGAGCAATTTTGTTTTTAACATTGGGGTGCCTAGATAATATTTAGATTTATTTTGATTCACGTAAATATAGAATATCTGTATTTTACACGGGAGAGCATATGGAATTGGCATATATCCTCCAAAACAGAGTACAATAGGGAATTGTATATTTTTTCTGACAGATTATATTCAGAACAATTTTGTTTTCAACATTGTGGTGCCTAGATAATATTTGGATTATTTTTAATTCAAGTAAAATTAGAATTTCTGTATTTTACATAAGAGAGCATACTGAGTTGGTGTATATACTCCAAAAAAGAGTAGAATAAGGCATTGTAAATTTTTTCTAACAGACTATATTCAAAGCCATTTTCCTTTAACTTTGAGACGCCTAGATATTATTTAGATTTTTTCGATTCGCGTAATATTTCAATGTAGGTATTTTACATGAGAGAGCATATGGTGTTGGTGTATATACTCCAAAACAGAGTAGAAAAGGGCACTGTATATTTTTTCTGACAGATTATATTCAGAGCAATTTTGCTTTTAACATTGTGGTGCATAGATAATATTTAGATTTTTGTCGATTCACGTAAATTTAGAATTTCGGTATTTTACATGAGAGAGCATACTGAGTTGGTGTATATACTCCAAAACAGAGTAGAATAGGGCATTGTATATTTTTTCTGACAGATTATATTCAGAGCAATATTGTTTTTAACATTGGGGTGCCTATATAATATTTAGATTTTTTCGATTCGGGTAAAATTAGAATTTCAATATTGTATATTTTTTCTGACAGATTATATTCAGAGCAATTTTGCTTTTAATATTTGGGTGCCTAGATAATGTTTAGATTTTTTTTTTTTTTTTAATTTTTTATTGGCTTATAGGTTTTGGGGTACATGAGCAGAGCATGCAAGACAGTTGCGTAGGTACACACATGGCAGTGTGCTTTGCTTTTCTTCTCCCCTTCACCCACATTTGGCATTTCTCCCCAGGCTGTCCCTCCCCACCTCCCCCTCCCACTGGCCCTCCCCTTTTCCCCCCAATAGACCCCAGTGTTTAGTACTCCCCTCCCTGTGTCCATGTGTTCTCATTTTTCATCACCCACCTATGAGTGAGAATATGCGGTGTTTCATTTTCTGTTCTTGTGTCAGTTTGCTGAGGATGATGTTTTCCAGATTCATCCATGTCCCTACAAACGACACGAACTCATCATTTCTAATTGCTGCATAATATTCCATGGTGTATATGTGCCACATTTTTCCAATCCAGTCTATTATCAATGGGCATTTGGGTTGATTCCAGGTCTTTGCTATTGTAAACAGTGCTGCAATGAACATTCGTGTACATGTGTCCTTATAGTAGAACGATTTATAGTCTTTTGGATATATACCCAGTAATGGGATTGCTGGGTCAAATGGAATTTCTATTTCTAAGGCCTTGAGGAATCGCCACACTGTCTTCCACAATGGTTGAACTAATTTACACTCCCACCAACTGTGTAAAAGTGTTCCTTTTTCTCCACATCCTCTCCAGCATCTGTTGTCTCCAGATTTTTTGATGATCGCCATTCTAACTGGCGTGAGATGGTATCTCAATGTGGTTTTGATTTGCATCTCTCTGATGACCAGTGACGATGAGCATTTTTTCATATGATTGTTGGCCTCATATATGTCTTCTTTCGTAAAGTATCTGTTCATATCCTTTGCCCACTTTTGAATGGGCTTGTTTGTTTTTTTCCTGTAAATCTGCTTGAGTTGTTTGTAAATTCTGGATATCAGCCCTTTGTCAGATGGGTAGACTGCGAAAATTTTTTCCCATTCTGTTGGTTGCCGATCCACTCTAGTGACTGTTTCTTTTGCCGTGCAGAAGCTGTGGAGTTTCATTAGGTCCCATTTGTCTATTTTGGCTTTTGTTGCCAATGCTCTTGGTGTTTTGTTCATGAAGTCCTTGCCTACTCCTATGTCCTGGATAGTTTTGCCTAGATTTCCTTCTAGGGTTTTTATGGTGCCAGGTCTTATGTTTAAGTCTTTAATCCATCTGGAGTTAATTTTAGTGTAAGGTGTCAGGAAGGGGTCCAGTTTCTGCTTTCTGCACATGGATAGCCAGTTTTTCCAACACCATTTGTTAAACATGGAATCCTTGCCCCATTGCTTGTTTTTGTCAGGTTTATCAAAGATTGTATAGTTGTATGTATGTTGTGTTGCCTCCGGTGCCTCTGTTTTGTTCCATTGGTCTATATCTCTGTTTTGGTACCAGTACCATGCTGTTTTGTTTACTGTAGCCTTGTAGTATAGTTTGAAATCCGGTAGTGTGATGCCTTCCGCTGTGTTCTTTTTGCTTAGAATTGACTTGGCTATGCAGGCTCTCTTTTGGTTCCATATGAAGTTCATGGTGGTTTTTTCCAGTTCTGTGAAGAAAGTCAATGGTAGCTTGATGGGGATAGCATTGATTCTGTAAATTACTTTGGGCAGTATAGCCATTTTCACGATATTAATTCTTCCTAACCATGAACATGGAATGTTTCTCCATCTGTTTGTGTCCTCTCTGATTTCGTTGAGCAGTGGTTTGTAGTTCTCCTTGAAGAGGTCCCTTACGTTCCTTGTGAGTTGTATTCCAAGGTATTTTATTCTTTTTGTAGCAATTGCGAATGGCAGTTCGCTCTTGATTTGGCTTTCTTTAAGTCTGTTATTGGTGTAGACGAATGCTTGTGATTTTTGCACATTGATTTTATATCCTGAGACTTTGCTGAAGTTGTTTATCAGTTTCAGGAGTTTTTGGGCTGAGGCAATGGGGTTTTCTAGGTATACTATCATGTCGTCTGCAAATAGAGACAATTTGGCTTCCACCTTTCCTATTTGAATACCCTTTATTTCTTTTTCTTGCCTGATTGCTCTGGCTAGAACTTCCAGTACTATATTGAATAGGAGTGGTGAGAGAGGGCATCCTTGTCTAGTACCAGATTTCAAAGGGAATGCTTCCAGTTTTTGCCCATTCAGTATGATATTGGCTGTTGGTTTGTCATAAATAGCTTTTATTACTTTGAGATACGTTCCATCGATACCGAGTTTATTGAGGGTTTTTAGCATAAAGGGCTGTTGAATTTTGTCAAATGCCTTCTCTGCGTCAATTGAGATAATCATGTGGTTTTTTTTTTGGTTCTGTTTATGTGGTGAATTACGTTGATAGACTTGCGTATGTTGAACCAGCCTTGCATCCCCGGGATGAATCCTACTTGATCATGGTGAATAAGTTTTTTGATTTGCTGTTGCAATCGGCTTGCCAATATTTTATTGAAGATTTTTGCATCTATGTTCATCATGGATATTGGCCTGAAGTTTTCTTTTCTCGTTGGGTCTCTGCCGGGTTTTGGTATCAGGATGATGTTGGTCTCATAAAATGATTTGGGAAGGATTCCCTCTTTTTGGATTGTTTGAAATAGTTTTAGAAGGAATGGTACCAGCTCCTCCTTGTGTGTCTGGTAGAATTCGGCTGTGAACCCATCTGGACCTGGGCTTTTTTTGTGAGGTAGGCTCTTAATTGCTGCCTCTACTTCAGACCTTGTTATTGGTCTATTCATAGTTTCAGCTTCCTCCTGGTTTAGGCTTGGGAGGACACAGGAGTCCAGGAATTTATCCATTTCTTCCAGGTTTACTAGTTTATGTGCATAGAGTTGTTTGTAATATTTTCTGATGATGGTTTGAATTTCTGTGGAATCTGTGGTGATTTCCCCTTTATCATTTTTTATTGCATCTATTT
Source organism: Callithrix jacchus (assembly GCF_049354715.1). Lineage (NCBI taxonomy): Eukaryota > Metazoa > Chordata > Mammalia > Primates > Cebidae > Callithrix > Callithrix jacchus. The sequence continues at coordinate 81,824,340 of NC_133518.1, forward strand.
GGTTGTTCTCTCTTTTATTTTTAATCAATCTGGCTAGTGGTCTGTCTATTTTGTTGATCTTTTCAAAAAACCAGCTCTTGGATTTATTGATTTTTTGAAGGGTTTTTCGTGTCTCAATCTCCTTCAGCTCAGCTCTGATCTTAGTAATTTCTTGTCTTCTGCTGGGTTTTGAGTTTTTTTGATCTTGCTCCTCTAGCTCTTTCAATTTTGACGATAGGGTGTCAATTTTGGATCTCTCCATTCTCCTCATATGGGCACTTATTGCTATATACTTTCCTCTAGAGACTGCTTTAAATGTGTCCCAGAGGTTCTGGCACGTTGTGTCTTCGTTCTCATTGGTTTCGAAGAACTTCTTTATTTCTGCCTTCATTTCGTTGTTTACCCAGTCAACATTCAAGAGCCAGTTGTTCAGTTTCCATGAAGCTGTGCGGTTCTGGGTCGGTTTCTGTATTCTGAGTTCTAACTTGATTGCACTATGGTCTGAGAGGCTGTTTATTATGATTTCAGTTGTTTTGCATTTGTTGAGCAGTGCTTTACTTCCAATTATGTGGTCAATTTTAGAGTAGGTGTGATGTGGTGCTGAGAAGAATGTGTATTCTGTGGATTTGGCGTGGAGAGTTCTGTAAATGTCCACCAGGTTTGCTTGCTCCAGGTCTGAGTTCAAGCCCTGGGTATCCTTGTTGATTTTCTGTCTGGTTGATCTGTCTAGTATTGACAGTGGAGTGTTAAAGTCTCCCACTATTATTGTGTGGGAGTCTAAGTCCTTCTGTAAGTCATTAAGAACTTGCCTTATGTATCTGGGTGCTCCTGTGTTGGGTCCATATATGTTTAGGATCGTTAGCTCTTCTTGTTGTATCGATCCTTTTTCCATTATGTAATGGCCTTCTTTGTCTCTTTTGATCTTTTTTGCTTTAAAGTCTATTTTATCAGAGATGAGAATTGCAACTCCTGCTTTTTTTTGCTTTCCATTAGCTTGGTAAATCTTCCTCCATCCCTTTATTTTGAGCCTTTGTGTATCCTTGCATGTGAGATGGGTTTCCTGGATACAGCACACTGATGGGTTTTGGATTTTTATCCAATTTGCCAGTCTGTGTCTTTTGATTGGTGCATTTAGTCCATTTACATTTAGGGTTAATATTGTTATGTGTGAATTTGATACTGCCATTTTGATTCTAAGTGGCTGTTTTGCCTGTTAGTTCTTGTAGATTCTTCATTATGTTGAAGCTCTTTAGCATTCAGTGTGATTTTGGAATGGCTGGTACTGATTGCTCCTTTCTATGTGTAGTGCCTCTTTTAGGAGCTCTTGTAAAGCAGGCCTGGTGGTGACAAAATCTCTGAGTACTTGCTTGTTCGCAAAGGATTTTATTCTTCCTTCACTTCTGAAGCTCAGTTTGGCTGGATATGAAATTCTGGGTTGAAAGTTCTTTTCTTTAAGAATGTTGAATATTGGCCCCCACTCTCTTCTGGCTTGTAGTGTTTCTGCCGAGAGATCTGCTGTGAATCTGATGGGCTTCCCTTTGTGGGTGACCCGACCTTTCTCTCTGGCTGCCCTTAGTATTCTCTCCTTTATTTCAACCCTGTTGAATCTGACGATTATGTGCCTTGGGGTTGCTCTTCTTGCGGAATATCTTTGTGGTGTTCTCTGTATTTCCTGTAATTGAGTGTTGGCTTGTCTTGCTAGGTGGGGGAAATTTTCCTGGATGATGACCTGAAGAGTATTTTCCAGCTGGGATTCATTCTCTTCGTCCCCTTCTGGTACACCTATCAAACGTAGGTTAGGTCTTTTCACATAGTCCCACATTTCTTGGAGACTTTGTTCTTTCCTTTTTGCGCTTTTTTCTCTGATCTTGGTTTCTCGTTTTATTTCATTGAGTTGGTCTTCGACTTCAGATATTCTTTCTTCTGCTTGGTCAATTCGGCTATTGAAACTTGCGTTTGCTTCGCGAAGTTCTCGTATTGTGTTTTTCAGCTCCTTTAATTCATTCATATTCCTCTCTAAGGCATCCATTCTTGTTATCATTTCCTCGAATCTTTTTTCAAATCTTTTTTCAAGGTTCTTAGTTTCTTTGCATTGATTTAATACATGATCTTTTAGCTCACAAAAGTTTCTCATTATCCATCTTCTGAAGTCTAATTCCGTCATTTCGTCACAGTCATTCTCCGTCCAGCTTTGTTCCCTTGCTGGTGAGGAGTTTTGGTCCTTTCTAGGAGGCGATGTGTTCTGGTTTCGGGTGTTTTCCTCCTTTTTGCGCTGGTTTCTTCCCATCTTTGTGGATTTGTCCGCTGGTCGTCTGCGTAGTTGCTGACTTTTCGTTTGGGTCTCTGAGTGGATACCCAGAATGTTGATGATGAAGTATTTCTGTTGCTTGGTTTTCCTTCTACCAGTCTAGCCCCTTCGCTGTACGACTGTTGAGGTCCGCTCCAGACCCTGCTTGTCTGGGGTGCACCTCTAGTAGCTGTGGCACAGCGAGGGATGCTTCCAGTTTCTTTTTCTGCTCTCTTTGTCCCAGGATGATGCCTGCCTAATGACAGTCTTTTGGATATAGAGGGGTCAGGGAGCTGCTTGAGGAGACAGTTTGTACTTTATAGGGGTTTAATTGCTGAGCTGTGCACTCTGTTGTTCATTCAGGGCTGTTAGGCTGCTATGTTTGATTCTGCTGCAACACAGCTCATTAAACAACCCTTTTTTTTCCTCAAATGCTTTGTGTTGAGGGGTTTGGGCTTTATTTTTGGATGTCCGATCAGGTGTCCTGCCCAGCTCGAAGGCAGACTAGCCACTGTTTGGCTGCCGAGGCTCCGCCCTGCTGTTGTGTGATTCGCGCTGTTCCTGCCGGCTCTGCTGTGGTCTCCTCCACGCCCTGCGGTGGAGTCTCTTCGTTGTAGCGTGTTGCCTCAGCAACGGCAGGCTGCGTCAGCAGTGGGCGTGTATCTCAGTAGGGACGGGTTGCCTCGGCAACGGCTGGCTGCGTCAGCAGTGGGCGTGTATCTCAGTTGGGGCGGGTTGCCTCGGCAACGGCTGGCTGCCTCAGCAGTGGGCGTGTATATCAGTTGGGGCAGGTTGCCTCCGTAGTGGTGGACGCCCCTCCCCCACAGAGTGTCTCGGACCGTCTGCCCGGGATAGTTTGAAATCGCGGTTTTGTTCGTCCCACTGGGTATCCCAAGCGATCTGTCCCTGCAATCCCCTGGGCTGGGCTACTGTGCAAGTCTTGTTCAGTCTCAAGTCCAGCCCTCTCAAGTCTCAGGTTGCCGGTTCAACAAGGCACCCGGACTAGCACGCCCTGTGGGGATTGCTGGGTAGGGCCGGCCGCCGCCGCCCCAGCTGCCGGCTTCGCCAGGCAGACCTACTGCCTGGCGTCCCGTGTCTTTTTAACTTGGGAGTTTCCCCGTTCTGTGGGCAACTAAGATCAGTCTGGAAATGCAGCACTGACTCACCGTTTGCGAATTCAACGCGGGCTCCAATCCTGGGTTGTTCTCACAGCGCCATCTTGAGTCCCCTCCTCCTTCTTTTTTCAATGTTTAGATTTTTTTCGATTCACGTAAAGTTAGAATTTCGGTATTTTACATGAGAGAGCATACTGAGTTTTTGTATATAATCCAAAACAAAGTAGAATAGGGCATTGTATATTTTCTCTGACATATTATATTCAGAGCAATTTTTGTTTTCACATTGGGGTGCCTAGATAATATTTAGATTTTTTTCGATTCACGTAAAATTTGAATTTCGGTATTTTACATGAGAGAGCATACTGAGTTGGTTTATATACTCCAAAACAGAGTAGAATAAGGCATTGTATATTTTTTCTACCAGAGTATATTCATAGCCATTTTCTTTTAACTTTGGGGCACCGAGATATTATTTAGATTTTCTTCGATTAATGTAAAATTAGAATTTCGGTATTGTACATGAAAAAGCATATTGGGTTGGTGTATATACTCCAAAACAGAGAATAATAGGGCATTGTATATTTTTTCTGACAGAATATATTCAGAGTAAATTTCTTTTAACATTGGGTTGCCTAGATAATATTTAGATTTTTTTCGATTCGCTGAAATATAGAATTTCTGTATTTTACATGAGAAAGCATACTGAGTTGGTGTATATACTCCAAATCAGTGTAGAATAAGGCGTTCTATATTTATTCTAACAGACTATATTCAGAGCCATTTTCTTTTAACTTGGGGCTCCTAGATATTATTTAGATATTCTCGATTCATGTAAAATTAGAATTTCGGTATTTTACATGAGAGAGCATACTCAGTTGGTGTATATACTCCAAAACAGCGTAGAATAAGGCATTGTATATTTTTTCTAACAGACTATATTCAGGGCAATTTTCTTTTAACTTTGAGGCGCCTAGATATTATTTAGATTTTTCTCGATTTACGTAAAATTATAATTTTTGTATTCTACATGAGAGAGCATACTGAGTTGATGTACATACTCCAAAACAGCGTTGAATAAGGCATTGTATATTTTTTCTAACAGACTTTATTCAGAGCCATTTTCGTTTAACTTAGGGGTGCTTAGATATTATTTAGATTTTTTTTGATTCGCGTAAAATTATAATTTCGATATTTTTCATGAGAGAGCATACTGAGTTGGTGTATATACTCCAAAACAGAGTAGAATAGGGCATTGTATATTTTTTCTGAGAGATGATATTCAGAGCAATTTTGTTTTTAATATTGGGGTGCCGAAATATTATTTAGATTTGTTTCAATTTGTGTAAAATTAGAATTTCAGTATTTTACATGAGAGAGCTTATGGAGTTGAAGTATATACTCCAAAACAGAGTAGAATAGGGAATTGTATATTTATTCTGACAGATTATATTCAGAGCAATTTTGTTTTTAACATTGTGGTGCCTAGATTATATTTAGATTTTTTTCGATTAATGTAATATTAGAATTTCGGTATTTTATATGAGAGAGCATACTGAGTTGGTCTATATACTCCAAAACAGAGTAGAATAAGGCAATGTGTATTTTTTCCAACAGATTATATTCAGAGCCATTTTCTTTTAATTTTGGGGCTTCTATATATTATTTATATTTCTTTCGATACGCGTAAATTTAGAATTTCGGTATTTTACATGAGAGAGTATATTGAGTTGCTGTATATACCCCAAAACATAGTAAAAAAGGGCATTGTATATTTTTTCTGACATTATATTAAGAGCAATTTTTTTAACATTGGGGTGCCTAGATAATATTTAGATTTTTTTCGATTCACTTATATATAGAATTTCTGTATTTTATATGAGAGAGCATATGGAGTTTATGTATATACTCCAAAACAGACTTGAATAGTGCATTGTATATTTTTTCTGACAGATTATATTAAGAGCAATTTTGTTTTTAACATTGGGGTGCTTAGATAATATTTAGATTTTTTAGATTCAGGTTAAATTAGAATTTCTTTATTTTATATGAGAGAGCATACTGAGTTGGTGTATATATTCGAAAACAGAGTAGAATAAGGCATTGTATATATTTTCTAACAGACTATGTTGAGAGCCATTTTCTTTTAACTTTGGGGCACTTTGATATTATTTAGATTATTTTTGATTCGGGTAAAATTAGAATTTCCGTATATTATATGAGAGAGCATATTGAGTTGCTTTATATACTCCAAAACAGAGTAGAATACGGCATTGTATATTTTTTCTGACACATTATATTCGGAGCAATTTAGTTTATAACATTGTGGTGCCTCGATAATATTTATATTTTTTCGATTCTGGTAAAATTAGAATTTTTTTTATTTTACACGAGAGCGTATTGAGTTGGTGTATATAAAACCAAACGAAGTAGAAAAGGGCATTGTGTATTTTTTCTGACAGATTATTTTCAGAGCAATTCTGCTTTTAACATTGGGGTGCCTAGATAATATTTAGATTTATTTTGATTAACGTAAAATTAGAATTTCGGTGTTTTACATGAGAGAGCATAATTAGTTGGTGTATATACTCCAAAACAGAGTAGAATAAGGCATTTTATATTTTTTCTAACAGACTATATTCAGAGCCATTTTCTTTTAACCTTGGGGCGCCTAGATATTATTTAGATATTTTTCGATTCATGTAAAATAAAAATTTCGGTATTTTACATGAGAGAGCAAACTGAGATGGTGTATATACTCTAAAACAGCGTAGAATAAGGCATTGTATATTTATTCTGACAGACTATGTTCAGAGCTATTTTTATTTATCTTTGGGGCGCCTAGTTATTATATAGATTTTTTTCGATTCACGTAAAATTTGAATTTCGGTATTTTGCATTAGAGAGCATATTGAGTTGGTGTATATACGCCAAAAAAGAGTAGAAATGGGCATTGTATATTTTTTCTGACAGATTATTTTCAGAGCAACTTTCCTTTTAACATTCGGTTGCCTAGATAATATTTAGATTTATTTCAATTCATGTAAAATTAAAATTTTGTTATTTTACATGAGAGAGCATACTGAGTTGGTGTATATACTACAAAAAAGGGTTGAATAAGCCATTGTATATTTTTTCTAACAGAGTATATTCAGAGCCATTTTCTTTTAACTTCAGGGTGCCTAGATATTATTTAGATTTTCTTCGATTCACATAAAATTAGAATTTTGATATTTTACATCAAAGAGCATATTGGGTTGGTGTATATACTACAAAACAGAGTAGAATATGGCATTGTATATTTTTTCTGACAAAATGTATTCAGAGCAATTTTAATTTTGACATTAGTGTGCCTAGATAATATTTAGATTTTGTTCGATTTGCTGAAATATAGAATTTGTGTATTTTACATGAGACAGCATACTGAGTTGGTGTATAAACACCAAAACAGAGTAGAATAAGGCATTGTATATTTATTTTAACAGACTATATTCAGAGCCATTTTCTTTTAACTTTGGGGTGCCTAGATATTATTTATATTTTCTTCGATTGCCATAAAATTAGAATTTCGATATTTTACATCAAAGAGCATATTGGGTTGGTGTATATACTCCAAAACAGAGTAGAATAGGGCATTGTATATTTTTTATAACAGATTATATTCAGAGCATTTTTGCTTTTAACATTGGAATGCTTAGATAATATTTAAATTCTTTTCGATTTGGTTAAATATAGAATTTCTGTATTTTACATGAGAGAGCATATTGAGTGGGTGTATATACTCCAAGAAAAAGTAGAATAGGGCATTGTATATTTTTTCTGACAGATTATATTCAGAGCAATTTTGTTTTTAACATTGGGGTGCCTAGACAATATTTACATTTTTTTCGATTCACGTAAACTTAGAATTTCGGTATTTTTTTTGAGAGAGCGTACTGAGTTGGTGTATATACCCCGAAACAAAGTAGTATGAGGCATTGTATATTTTTTTTAACAGAGTATATTCAGAGCCATTTTCTTTTAACTCTAGGGCGCCTAGATAATATTTAGATTATTTTCGATTCACGAAAAATAAGAATTTCGGTATTTTACATGAGAGAGCATATTGAGTTCGTGTATATACTACAAAACAGAGTAGAAAAGGGCACTGTATATTTTTTCTGATAGATTTTTTTTGATAGATTATATTCAGAGCAATTTTGCTTTTAACAGTGGGGTGCCTAGATAATATTAAATTTTTTTTATTCGCTTAAATATAGAATTTCTTTATTTTACATGAGAGAGCGTATGGAGTTGGTGTTTATACTCCAAAACAGAGTAGAATACTACATTGTGTATTTTTTTCTGACAGATTATATTCAGAGCAATTTTGTTTATAACATTGGAATGACTAGATAATATTTACATTTTTTTCGATTCATGTAAAATTAGAATTTCGCTATTTTACATGAGAGAGCATACTGAGTTTGTGTATATACTCCAAAATAAAGTAGAAGAAGGTATTGTATATTTTTTCTAACAGACTATATTAAGAGCCACTTTCTTTTAACTCTGGAGCGCCTATATAATATTTATATTTTTTTCGATTCGCGTAAAAGTAGAATTTCGGTATTTTACATGAGAGAGCGTATTGAGTTGGAGTATATACGACAAAACAGAGTAGAAAAAGGCACCGTATATTCTTTCTAACAGATTATATTCAGAGCAATTTTGCTTTTATCATTGGTGTGCCTAGATAATATTTAGATTTTATTCGATTTGCGTAAAATTAAAATTTTAGTACTTTACATGAGAGAGCATATTGAGTTTGTGTATATACTCCAAAACAGATTAGAAATGGGCATTGTATATTATTTCTGACAGATTATTTACAGAGCAATTTTGCTGTTAACATTGGGGTGCCTAGATAATATTTAGATTTATTTCGATTAAGGTAAATTTAAAATTTCGTTATTTTACAGAAGAGAGCATACTGAGTTGGTGTATATAGTACAATAAAGAGTAGAATACAGCATTGTATATACTTTCTGACAGAATATATTCAGAACAATTTTGCTTTTAACATGGGGTGTCTAGATAATTATTCACTTATTTTCGATTCGCTTAAATATAGAATTTCTGTATTTTACATGAGAGAGCACACTGAGTTGGTGTATATACTCAAAAACAAAGAAGAATACGGCAGTGTATATTTTTTCTGACAGATTATATTCAGAGATATTTTGTTTTTATCATTGGGGTGCCTAGATAATATTTAGATTTTTTCGATTCGGTTAAAATTAGAATTTCTGTATGTTACATGAGAAAGCATAATGAGTTGGTGTATATACTACAAAACAGAGTAGGAAAAGGCATTGTATATTTTTTCTGACAGATTATATTCAGAGCCATTTTGTTTTTAACTTTGGGGTGCCTAGATAATATTTAGATTTTCTTCTATTCGCTTAAATATAGAATTTCTGTATTTTACATGAGAGAGCATATGGAGTTCGTGTATATACTCCAAAATAGAGTAGAATAAAACATTGTATATTATTTCTGACAGATTACATTCAGAGCAATTTTGTTTTTAACATTGGGGTGCCTAGATCATATTTACATTTTTTTCGATTCCCGTAAAATTAGAATTTAGGTATTTTACATGATATAGCACACTGAGTAGTTTTATGTACTCCAAAATAAAGTAGAATAAGGCATTGTTTATTTTCTCTAATAGACTATATTCAGAGCCATTTTCTTTTCATTTTGGGGCCCCTAGATATTATTTAGATTTTTTTCGATTTGCGTAAAATTAGAATTTCCCTATTTTAATTGAGAGAGCATATTGAGTTGGTGTATATACTACAAAACAGAGTAGAATAAGGCATTGTATATATTTTCCGACAGGTTATATTCAGAGAAAGTTTGATTTTAACTTTGGGGTGCCTAGATAATATTTATATTTTTTTCGATTCGGTTAAATATAGAATTTCTGTATTTTACATGAGAGAGCATATGGAGTTGGTGTATATACTCTAAAATAAAGTAGAATAGGACATTGTATATATTTTTTGACAGATTATATTCAGAGCAATTTTGCTTTTAACATTGGGGCGCCTAGATATTATTTAGATATTTTTCGATTCGTGTAAAATTAGAATTTCGGTATTTTAAATGTGAGAGCATATGGAGTTAGTGTATATACTCCAAAACAGAGTATAATAGGGCATTTTTTATTTTTTCTGACAAATTGTATTCAGAGCAATTTTCTTTTTAACATTGGTGTGCCTAGATAATATTTAGATATTTTCGATTTGCGTAATATTAGAATTTAAGTATTTTACATGAGAGAGCATATTGAGTGGGTTTATATAATCCAAAACAGAGTATAAAAGGGGATTGTATATTTTTTCTGACAGATTATAGTCAGAGCGATTTTACTTTTAACATTCGGGTGTGCCTAGATAATATTTAGAATTATTTTGATTCACGTAAAATTAGAATTTCGGTATTTTACATGGAAGAGCATACTGAGTTGGTGTATATACTCCAAAACAGCGTAGAATAAGGCATTGTATATTTTTTCTAACAGATTATATTCAGAGAAATTTCCTTTTAACTTTCGTGAGGCTAGATATTATTTTCATTTATTTTGATTCACGTAAAATTAAAATTTCTGTATTTTACATGAGAGAGCATATTGAGTTGGTGTATATAATACAAAACAGAGTAGAATAAGGCATTGTATATTTTTCCTGACAGATTATATTCAGAGCAATTTTGCTTGTAACATTGGGGTGCCTAGATAATATTTAGATTTTTTTCGATTCACGTAAAATTAGAATTTTGGTATTTTACATGAAAGAGCATTCTGAGTTGGTGTATATACTCCAAAACAGAGTAGAATACGGCATTTTATATTTTTTCTAACAGTCTATATTCAGAGCCATTTTTTTAACTGTGGGGCGCCTAGATAATATTTATATTATTTTGGATACGCTTAAAATTAGAATTTCGGTATTTTACATGAGAGAGCATAAGGAGTTGGTGTATATACTCCAAAACAGAGTAGAATAGGCCATTGTATATTTTTTGTGACAGATTATATTCAGAGCAATTTTGTTCTTAACATTGGTGTGCCTAGATTATACTTAGATTTTCTCGATTCAGGTAAAATTAGAATATCGGTATTTTACATGAGAGACCATATTGAGTTGGTGTATATACTCCAAAAAAGAGTAGAAAAGGGCATTGTATATTTTCTCTGTCAGATTATATTCAGAGCAATTTTGCTTTTATCATCGGGGTGCCTAGATAATAATTAGACTTTTTTCCATTCACGTAAAATTAGAATTTCGGTATTTTACATGACGGCGCACACTGAGTTGGTGTATATACTCCAAAACAGAGTAGAATAAGGCACTGTATATTTTTTCTAACAGACTATATTCCTAGACATTTTCTTTGAACTTTCGGGCGCCTAGATAGTATTTAGATTTTTTTCGATTCACGTAAAATTAGAATTTCGGTATTTTACATGAGAGAGCATAATGAGTTGGTGTATATACTCTAAAACAAAGTAAAATAGAGCATCGTATATTTTTTCTGACAAATTATATTCAGTGAAATTTTGCTTTTAACATTGGGGTGTCTAGGTAATATTTAGATTTTCATCGATTCTCTTAAATATAGAATATCTGTATTTTACCTGAGAGAGCATATGGAGTTGATGTGTATACTCCAAAACAGAGTAGAATAGGGCATTGTATATTTTTTCTGACAGATTATATTAAGAGCAATTTTGCTTTTAATATTGGGGTGCCTAGATAATATTTAGATATTTCAATTCAGGTAAATTTAGAATTTCTGTATTTTACATGAGAGAGCATATTGAGTTGGTGTATATACTACAAAACAGAGTAGAAAAGGGCATTGTATATATTTTCTAACAGATTATATTCAGAGAAATTTTTCTTTTAACATTCTGGTGCCTAGATAATATTTTGATTTTTTTCAATTCGCTTAAATATAGAATTTCTGTATTTTACATGAGAGAGCCTAGGGAGTTTGTGTATATACTACAAAATAGAGAAGAATAGCTCATTGTATATTTTTTCTGACAGACCATCTTCGGAGCAATTTTGTTTTTAACATTGTGGTGCCTAGACAATATGTAGATTTTTTTGATTCGGGTAAAATTAGAATTTTTGTATTTTACATGAGAGAGCATACTGATTTGGTGTATATGCTCCAAAACAGCGTAGAATAAGGCATTGTATATTTTTTCTAACAGAGTATATTCAGCGCCATTTTCTTTTAATTTTGGTGCACCTAGATATTATTTAGATTTTTTTCAGTTCGCGTAAAATTAGAATTTCGGTATTTTATATGAGAGAGCATACTGAGTTGCTGTATATACTTTAAAACAGAGTAGAATAGGGCATTGTATATTTTTTCTGACACACTATATTCAGAGCAATTTTGCTTTTAACATTGGGGTGCCTAGATACTATTTAGATTTTTTCCCATTTGCTTAAATGTAGAATTTCTGTATTTTATATGAGAGAGTATATGGAGTTGGTGTATATACTCCAAAAAATAGTAGAATAAGGCATTGTATATTTTTTATGACAGATTATATTCAGAGCAATTTTATATTCAACATTGAAGTGCCTAGACAATATTTAGATTATTTCGATTCGGGTAAAATTAGAATTTCGGTATTTTACATGAGAGAGCATACTGAGTTGGTGTATATACTCCAAAACAGAGTAGAAAAAGGCATTGTATATTTTTTTTAGCAGACTATATTCGGAGCCATTTTCTTTTAACTTTGGGTAGCCTAGATATTATTTAGATTTTCATCAATTCACGTAAAATTAGAATATCGGGATTTTACATGAGACCATATTGATTTGGGGTATATACTCTAAAACAGAGTAGAAAAGGGCACTGTGTATTTTTTTTGAGAGATTATATTCAGAGCAATTTTGTTTTAAACATTGGGGTGCCCAGATAATATTTAGATTTTTTTCGATTCACGTAAATATTGAACGTCTGTATTTTACATGAGAGAGCATATGGAATTGGTGTATATCCTCCAAAACAAAGTAGAATTAGGCATTGTATATTTTTTCTGACAGATTATATTCAGAACCATTTGGTTTTTAACATGGGGGTGCCTAGATAATATTTAGATTTTTTTAAATTCAGGTATAATTAAAATTTCTGTATTTTACATGAGAGAGCGTATTGAGTTGGTTTATATACTCCAAAACAGAGTAGAACTGGGCATTGTATATTTTTTCTGACAGATTTTATTCAGAGAAATTTTGCTTTTAACATTAAGGTGCCTATGTAATATATACATTTTTTTCAATTCACTTAAATATAGAATTTCTGTATTTTACGTGAGAGAGAATATGGAGTTGGTGTATATACTCCAAAACAGAGTAGAATAGGGCAGTGTATATTTTTTTTGACAGATTGTATTCAGAGCAACTTTGCTGTTAACATTGCGGTGCCTAGATAATATTTAGGTTTTTTTCGATTCATGTAAAAATAGAATTTCGGTATTTTACATGAGAGAGCATAGTGAGTTGGAATATATAATCCAAAACAGAGTAGAATAAAGCGTTGTATAATTTTTTTATCAGACTATATTTAGAGCCGTTTACTTTTAACTTAGGGGCTCCTAGATATTATTTAGATTTTTTCGATTCACGTAAAATTATAATTTAGTTTTTTGCATGAGAGTGCATATTGAGTTGGTGTATGTACTCCAAAACAGAGTAGAAAAGTGCATTGTATATTTTATATGACAGATTACATTTAGAGCAATTTTGCTTTTAACATTGGAGTGCCTAGATAATATTTAGATTTTTGTCGATTCACGTAAATTTAGAATTTCAGTATTTTACATGAGAGAGCATAGTGAGTTGGTGTATATACTCCAAAACAAAGTAGAATAGGGCATGTTATATGTTTTCTGACAGATTATATTCAGAGCAATGTTGTTTTTATCATGGGGGTGCCTAGATAATATTTAGATTTTTTTCTTTTCTCGTTGGTCTCTGCCGGGTTTTGGTATCAGGATGATGTTGGTCTCATAAAATGATTTGGGAAGGATTCCCTCTTTTTGGATTGTTTGAAATAGTTGTAGAAGGAATGGTACCAGCTCCTCCTTGTGTGTCTGGTAGAATTCGGCTGTGAACCCATCTGGACCTGGGCTTTTTTTGTGAGGTAGGCTCTTAATTGCTGCCTCAACTTCAGACCTTGTTATTGGTCTATTCATAGTTTCAGCTTCCTCCTGGTTTAGGCTTGGGAGGACACAGGAGTCCAGGAATTTATCCATTTCTTCCAGGTTTACTAGTTTATGTGCATGGAGTTGTTTGTAATATTCTCTGATGATGGTTTGAATTTCTGTGGAATCTGTGGTGATTTCCCCTTTATCATTTTTTATTGCATCTATTTGGTTGTTCTCTCTTTTATTTTTAATCAATCTGGCTAGTGGTCTGTCTATTTTGTTGATCTTTTCAAAAAACCAGCTCTTGGATTTATTGATTTTTTGAAGGGTTTTTCGTGTCTCAATCTCCTTCAGCTCAGCTCTGATCTTAGTTATTTCTTGTCTTCTGCTGGGTTTTGAGTTTTTTTTGATCTTGCTCCTCTAGCTCTTTCAATTTTGACGATAGGGTGTCAATTTTGGATCTCTCCATTCTCCTCATATGGGCACTTATTGCTATATACTTTCCTCTAGAGACTGCTTTAAATGTGTCCCAGAGGTTCTGGCACGTTGTGTCTTCATTCTCATTGGTTTCGAAGAACTTCTTTATTTCTGCCTTCATTTCGTTGTTTACCCAGTCAACATTCAAGAGCCAGTTGTTCAGTTTCCATGAAGCTGTGCGGTTCTGGGTCGGTTTCTGAATTCTGAGTTCTAACTTGATTGCACTATGGTCTGAGAGGCTGTTTGTTATGATTTCAGTTGTTTTGCATTTGTTGAGCAGTGCTTTACTTCCAATTATGTGGTCAATTTTAGAGTAGGTGTGATGTGGTGCTGAGAAGAATGTGTATTCTGTGGATTTGGGGTGGAGAGTTCTGTAAATGTCCACCAGGTTTGCTTGCTCCAGGTCTGAGTTCAAGCCCTGGGTATCCTTGTTGATTTTCTGTCTGGTTGATCTGTCTAGTATTGACAGTGGAGTGTTAAAGTCTCCCACTATTATTGTGTGGGAGTCTAAGTCCTTCTGTAAGTCATTAAGAACTTGCCTTATGTATCTGGGTGCTCCTGTGTTGGGTCCATATATGTTTAGGATCGTTAACTCTTCTTGTTGTATCGATCCTTTTACCATTATGTAATGGCCTTCTTTGTCTCTTTTGATCTTTGTTGCTTTAAAGTCTATTTTATCAGAGATGAGAATTGCAACTCCTGCTTTTTTTTGCTTTCCATTAGCTTGGTAAATCTTCCTCCATCCCTTTATTTTGAGCCTTTGTGTATCCTTGCATGTGAGATGGGTTTCCTGGATACAGCACACTGATGGGTTTTGGATTTTTATCCAATTTGCCAGTTTGTGTCTTTTGATTGGTGCATTTAGTCCATTTACATTTAGGGTTAATATTGTTATGTGTGAATTTGATACTGCCATTTTGATTCTAAGTGGCTGTTTTGCCTGTTAGTTGTTGTAGATTCTTCATTATGTTGAAGCTCTTTAGCATTCAGTGTGAACTTGGAATGGCTGGTACTGATTGCTCCTTTCTATGTGTAGTGCCTCTGTTAGGAGCTCTTGTACAGCAGGCCTGGTGGTGACAAAATCTCTGAGTACTTGCTTGTTCGCAAAGGATTTTATTCTTCCTTCACTTCTGAAGCTCAGTTTGGCTGGATATGAAATTCTGGGTTGAAAGTTCTTTTCTTTAAGAATGTTGAATATTGGCCCCCACTCTCTTCTGGCTTGTAGTGTTTCTGCCGAGAGATCTGCTGTGAGTCTGATGGGCTTCCCTTTGTGGGTGACCCGACCTTTCTCTCTGGCTGCCCTTAGTATTCTCTCCTTTATTTCAACCCTGTTGAATCTGACGATTATGTGCCTTGGGGTTGCTCTTCTTGCGGAATATCTTTGTGGTGTTCTCTGTATTTCCTGCAATTGAGTGTTGGCTTGTCTTGCTAGGTGGGGGAAATTTTCCTGGATGATGTCCTGAAGAGTATTTTCCAGCTGGGATTCATTCTCTTCGTCCCCTTCTGGTACACCTATCAAACGCAGGTTAGGTCTTTTCACATAGTCCCACATTTCTTGGAGACTTTGTTCATTCATTTTTGCGCTTTTTTCTCTGATCTTGGTTTCTCGTTTTATTTCATTGAGTTGGTCTTCGACTTCAGATATTCTTTCTTCTGCTTGGTCAATTCGGCTATTGAAACTTGCGTTTGCTTCGCGAAGTTCTCGTATTGTGTTTTTCAGCTCCTTTAATTCATTCATATTCCTCTCTAAGGTATCCATTCTTGTTATCATTTCCTCGAATCTTTTTTCAAATCTTTTTTCAAGGTTCTTAGTTTCTTTGCATTGATTTAATACATGATCTTTTAGCTCACAAAAGTTTCTCATTATCCATCTTCTGAAGTCTAATTCCGTCATTTCGTCACAGTCATTCTCCGTCCAGCTTTGTTCCCTTGCTGGTGAGGAGTTTTGGTCCTTTCTAGGAGGCGATGTGTTCTGGTTTCGGGTGTTTTCCTCCTTTTTGCGCTGGTTTCTTCCCATCTTTGTGGATTTGTCCGCTGGTCGTCTGCGTAGTTGCTGACTTTTCGTTTGGGTCTCTGAGTGGACACCCAGAATGTTGATGATGAAGTATTTCTGTTTCTTGGCTTTCCTTCTACCAGTCTAGCCCCTTCGCTGTACGACTGTTGAGGTCTGCTCCAGACCCTGCTTGTCTGGGGTGCACCTCTAGTAGCCGTGGCACAGCGAGGGATGCTACCAGTTTCTTTTTCTGCTCTCTTTGTCCCAGGATGATGCCTGCCTAATGACAGTCTTTTGGATATAGAGGGGTCAGGGAGCTGCTTGAGGAGACAGTTTGTACTTTATAGGGGTTTAATTGCTGAGCTGTGCACTCTGTTGTTCATTCAGGGCTGTTAGGCTGCTATGTTTGATTCTGCTGCAACACAGCTCATTAAACAACCCTTTTTTTTTCTCAAATGCTCTGTGTTGAGGGGTTTGGGCTTTATTTTTGGATGTCCGATCAGGTGTCCTGCCCAGCTCAAAGGCAGACTAGCCACTGTTTGGCTGCCAAGGCTCCGCCCTGCTGTTGTGTGATTCGCGCTGTTCCTGCCGGCTCTGCTGTGGTCTCCGCCACGCCCTGCGGCGGAGTCTCTTCGTTGTAGTGTGTTGCCTCAGCAACGGCAGGCTGCTTCAGCAGTGGGCGTGTATCTCAGTAGGGACGGGTTGCCTCGGCAACGGCTGGCTGCGTCAGCAGTGGGCGTGTATATCAGTTGGGGCAGGTTGCCTCCGTAGTGGTGGACGCCCCTCCCCCACAGAGTGTCTCGGACCGTCTGCTTGGGATAGTTTGAAATCGCGGTTTTGTTCGTCCCACTGGGTATCCCAAGCGATCTGTCCCTGCAATCCCCTGGGCTGGGCTACTGTGCAAGTCTCGTTCAGTCTCAAGTCCAGCCCTCTCAAGTCTCAGGTTGCCGGTTCAACAAGGCACCCAGACAAGCGCGCCCTGTGGGGATTGCTGGGTAGGGCCGGCTGCCGCCGTCCCGGCTGCTGGCTTCGCCAGGCAGACCTACTGCCTGGTGTCCCGTGTCCTTTTATACTTGGGAGTTTCCCCGTTCTGTGGGCAACAAAGATCAGTCTGGAAATGCAGCACTGACTCACCGTTTGCGAATTCAACGCGGGCTCCAATCCTGGGTTGTTCTCACAGCGCCATCTTGAGTCCCCTCCAATTTAGATTTTTACATGAGAAAGCATATGGAATTGGTGTATGTATTTCAAAACAAAGTAGAAAAGGGTATTGTAAATTTTTTCTGACAGATTATATTCAGAGAAATTTTGCTTTTAACATTGGGGTGCCTATATAATATTTAGATTTTTTTCGATTCACGTAAATTTAGAATTTCGGTATTTTACATGAGAGAGCATACTGAGTTCGTGTGCATACTCCAAAACAGGGTAGAATAGGGCATTGTATATTTTTTCTGACAGAATATAATCATAGCACTTTTTTTTATAAAATTGGTGTTCCTAGATAATATTTAGATTTTTTTGATTCTGGTAAAATTAGAATTTCTGTATTTTACAAGAGAGAGCGTATTTAGTGTGTGTATATATTACAAAACAGAGTAGAAAAAAGCATTGTCTATTATTTCTGACAGATTATATTCTGAGCATTTTTGCTTTTAACATTGGGGTGCCTATATAATATCTAGATTTTTTTCGATTCGCTTAAATATAGGATTTCTGTATTTTACATGAGAGAGAATATGGTGTTGGTGTATATACTCGAAAACAGAGTAGAATAGGGCGTTGTATAGCTTTTCTGACGGATTATATTCAGAGCAATATTTCTTTTAACATTGGGGTGCCTAGATAATATTTAGATTTTTTTTTCAATTCACGTATAATTAGCATTTCTGTATTTTACATGAGAGAGCATACTGAGTTGGGGTATATACTCCAAAACAGAGTAGAATAACGCATTGTATATTTTTTCTAACAGACTATATTTAGAGCCATTTTCGTTTAACTTTGGGGCGCTTAGATATTATATAGATTTTTTTCGATTCGTGTAATATTAGAATTTCGATATTTTTAATTAGAGAGCATATTGAGTTGGGGTATATATTTCAAAACAAAGTAGAAAAGGGCATTGTATATTCGTCCTGACAGATGATATTCAGAGCAATTTTGCTTTTAACATTGGGGTGCCTATATAATATTTAGATTTCTTTCAATTCGCTTAAATATAGAATTGTTGTATATTACATTAGAGAGCATATGGAGTTGGTGTATGTACTCCAGAACAGAGTAGAATAGGGCATTTTAAATTTTTTCTGACAGATTATACTGAGAGCAATTTTGTTTTTAACATTGGGGCGCCTAGATAACATATGGATTTTTTTCGATTCGCTTAAATATGGAATTTTTGTATTTTACATGAGAGAGCATATGGAGATGGTGTATATATTCCAAAAGAGAGTACTATAGGGCATGTTACATTTTTTCTGACAGATTATATTTCGATCAATTTTGCTTTTAACATTGGGGTGCCTAGATGATATTTAAATTTTTTCGATTCGTTTAAAATTTGAATTTCTGTGTTTTACATGAGAGAGCATAATTAGTTGTATATACTCCAAAACAGAGTAGAATAAGGCATTGTATATTTTCTCTAACAGACTATATTCAGAGCCATTTTCCTTTAAGTTTGGGGCTCCTAGATATTATTTAGATTTTTGTGATTCGTGTAAAATAAGAATTTCGGTATTTTATATAAGAGAGCATATTGAGTTGGTGTATATTCTCCAAAACAGAGTAGAAAAATGCATTGTATATTTTTTCTGACAGATTATATTCAGAGCAATTTTGCTGTTAACCTTGGGGTGCCTAGATAATATTTAGATTTTTTTCGATTCGCTTAATTATAGAATTTCTGTATTTTACATGAGAGAGCATATGGAGTTGGAGTATATACTCCAATACAGAGTAGAATATGGCATTGTATATTTTTTGTGACAGATTATATTCAGAGCAATTTTGTTGTTAACATTGGGGTGCCTAGATAGTATTTAGATTTTCGATTCGGGTAAAATTACAATTTCTGTATTTTACACGAGAGAGCATACTGAGTTGGTGTATACACTACAAACCAGAGTACAAAAAAGCATTGTATGTTTTTTCTGACAGATTATATTCAGAGCAATTTTGCTTTTAACATTGGGGTGCCTAGATAATATTTAAATTTTTGTTAATTCGCTTAAATATAGAATTTCTGTATTTTACATGAGATTATTGAGTGGTGTATATACTCCAAATCAAAGTAGAAGAAATCATTGTATATTTTTTCTGAGAGATTATATTAAGAGCAATTTTGTTTTTAACATATGGGTGCCTAGATAATATTTAGATTTTTTTTGATTCACGTAAATATAGAATTTCTGTATTTTACATTATAGAGCATATGGAGTTGGGGTATATACTCCAAAACAGAGTAGAATAAGGCATTGTATATTTTTTCTAACAGACTATATTCAGCGCCATTTTCTTTTAACTTTGGAAGGCCTAGATATTATTTATATTTTTCTTGATGCGCATAAATTTAAAATTTCGTTATTTTACATGAGAGAGCATATTGCGGTTGTGTATATACTCCAACAGAGAGGAGAAAAGGGCATTGTATATTTTGTCTGACAGATTATAATGAGAAAATTTTGCTTTTAACATTCGGGTGCCTAGATAATATTTAGATTTTTTTCTATTCACGTAAAATTAGAATTTCTGTATTTTAAATGATAGAGCATACTGAGTCGGTGTTTATACTCCAAAACAGAGTAGAATAGGGAATGTTATAGTTTGTCTCACAGATTATATTCAGAGCAATTTTGTTTTTAACATGGGGGTGCCTAGAAAATATTTAGATTTTTTTCGAATAACGTAAAATTAGAATTTCAGTATTTTACAAGAGAGAGCAAAATGAGTTGGTGTATATACTCTAAAACAGAGTAGAATAGGGCATTGTTTATTTGTTCTGACAGTTTCTATTCAGTGCAATTTTCTTTTTAACATTATGGTGCCTAGATAATATTTAGATTTATTCGATTCCGGTAAAATTAGAATTTCTGTATTTTACATGAGAGAGCGAATTGAGTTGGTGTATATACTCCAAAACAGAGTAGAATAGGGCATTGTATATTATTTCTGACAGATTATATTCAGAGCAATTTTTCTTTTAACATTGGGGTGCCTAGATAATATTTAGAGTTTTGTCTATTCGCTTACATATATACTTTCTGTATTGTACATGACAGAGCATATTGAGTTGGTGTATGTACTCCAAAACAGAGTAGAATAGGTCATTGTATATTTTTTCTGACAGATTATATTCAGAGCAATTTGTTCTTAACATTGGGGTTCCTAGATAATATTTACATTTATTTCGATTCACGTAAATATAGAATTTCTGTATTTTACAGGGGAAAGCATATGGAATTGGTGTATATCCTCAAAAACAGAGTACAATAGGTCGTTGTATTTTTTTTTTTTGAGAGATTGTATTCAGAAAAATTTTCTTTTTAACATTGTGGTACCTAGATAATATTTGGATTTTTTTTAATTCAAGTAAAATTAGAATTTCTGTATTTTACATATAAGAGCATACTGAGTGGGTGTATATACTGCAAAAAAGAGTACAATAAGGCATTGTATATTATGTCTAACAGACTATGTTTAGAGCCATTTTCTTTTAACTTTGGGGCCCCTAGATATTACTTAGATTTTTTCGATTAATGTAAAATTAGAATTTTTGTATTTTACATGAGAGAGCATATGGAGTTGCTGTATATACTCCAAAACAAAGTAGAATAGGGCATTTCACATTTTTTTCTGACAGATTATATTCAGAAAAATTTTGTTTTCAACATTGCGGTGCCTAGATAATATTTAGATATTTCTCGATTCACGTAAAATTAGAATTTCTGTATTTTACATGAGAGAGCATACTGAGTTGGTTTATATACTTCAAAGCAGAGTAGAATAAGGCATTGTATATTTTTTCTAACAGACTATATTCAGAGTCATTTCCTTTTAACTTAGGGCGCCTAGATATTATTTAGATTTTTTCGATTCACGTAAAATTAGAATTTAGCTATTTTATAATATAGAGCATATGCAGTTGGTGTATATACGCCAAAAGAGCGTAGAAAAGGGCATTGTATATATTTTATGACAGATTATATTCAGAGCAATTTTGTTTTTTACATTGGGGTTCCTAGATAATATTTAGATTTATTTCGATTCACGTAAACTTAGAATTTTGGTATTTTACATGAGAGACCATACTGAGTTGTTGTATATACTCAAAAACAGAGTAGAAAAGGGCATTGTATATTTTTTCTGACAGATTATATTCAGAGCAATTTTGTTTTTAACATTGGAATGTCTAGATAATATTTAGATTTTTTTCGATTTACGTAAAACGAGAATTTCGGTATTTTATATGAGAGAGCATATGGAGTTGGTGTATATACTCCAAAACAGAGTAGAATAAGGCATTGTGTATTTTTTATGACAGATTATATTCAGAGCAATTTTGCTTTTAACATTGGGGTGCCTAGATAATATTTAGATTTTTTTTGATTCACGTAAAATTAGAATTTCTGTATTTTACATGAGAGAGCATATTGAATGGGTGTATATACTACAAAACAGGGTAGTAAACGGCATTGTATACTTTTTCTGACAGATTTTATTCAGAGAAATTTTGCTTTTAACATTGCAATGCCTAGATAATATATAGATTTTTTTTTGATTCTCTTAAATATAGAATTTCTGTATTTTACATCTGAGAAAATATGGAGTTGGTTTATATACTCCAAAAAAGAGTAGAATAGGTCATTGTATATTTTTTCTGAGAGATTATATTTGGAGCAATTTTGTTTTTAACATTGGGGTGCCTAGATAATATTTAGATTTTTTTCGATTCTCGTAAAATTAGAATTTCGGTATTTGACATGAGAGAGCATACTGAGTTGGTGTATATACTCCAAAACAAAGTAGAATAAGGCATTGTATATTTCTTCTAACAGACTATATTCAGAGCCATTTTCTTTTGACTTTGGGGCGCCTAGATATTATTTAGATTTTTTTCGATTCGTGTAAAATTAAAATTTCGGTATTTTACATGAGAGAGCATATTGAGTTGATGTATATACTCCATAAAATAGTAGAAAAGGGTATTGTATATTTTTTATTACAGATTAGATTCAGATCAAGTTTTCTTTTAACATTGGGGTGCCTAGATAATATTTAGATTTATTTCGAATCACATAAATTTAGAATTTCTGTATTTTACATGAGAGAGCATACTGAGTTGGTGTATATACTGCGCAACAGAGTAGAATAGGGCACGTTATATGTTTTCTGACAGATTATATTCAGAGCAATTTTGTTTTTAACATTGGGGTGCCTAAGTAATATTTAGATTTTCTTGGATTGAAGTAAAATTAAAATTTCAAAATTTTACATAATAGAGCATACTGAGTTGGTGTATATACTCCAAAACAGAGTAGAATATAGGATTGTATATTTTTTCTGACAGATTATATTCAGAGTAATTTTTCGTTTAACATTGGGGTGCCTAGATAATATTTAGATTATTTTCGATTCGCTTTAATATAGAATTTCTGTATTCTACATGAGAGAGCATATGGAGTTGGTGTATATACTCCAAAAAAGAGTAGAATAGGGCATTGTATATTTTTTCTGACAGAATATATTCAGAGGAATTTTGTTTTTAACATTGCGGTGCCTAGATAATGTTTAGATTTTTTTGATTCGGGTTAAATTAGAATTTTTGTATTTGAAATGAGAGAGCATATTGAGTTGGTGTATATACTACAAAACCGAGGAGAAAAAAGCATTTTATATTTTTTCTGACAGATTATATTCAGAGCAATTTTGTTTTAACATTGGGATTAATATTTAGATTTTTTTCGATTCACGTAAAATTAAAATTTCTGTATTTTATATGAGAGAGCATACTGAGTTGCTGTGTATACTCCGAAAGAGAGTAGAACAGGGCATTGTATATTTTTTCTGACATATTTTATTCAGAGCCATTTTGCTGTTAACATTAAGGTGCCTATATAACATATAGATTTTTTTCGATTCACTTAAATATACAATTTCTTTATTTTAGGTGAGAGAGAATATGGAGATGGTGTATATACTGCAAAACAGAGTAGAATAGGGCATTTTATATTTTGTCTGACAGATTATAATCAGAGCAATTTTGCTTTTAACCTTCGGGTGCTTAGATAATATTTAGATTTTTTTCGATTCACGTAAAATTAGAATTTCGGTATTTTACATGAGAGAGCATACTGAGTTGGTGTATATACTCCAAAACTGAGTAGAATAGAGCATTGTATATATTTTCTGACAGATTATATTCAGAGAAATTTTGTTTTTAACACTGGCGTGCCTAGATAATATTTAGATTTTTGTCGATTAACATAAAGTTACAATTTCGATATTTTACAAGAGAGAGCATAATGAGTTGGTGTATATACTCCAAAACAGAGTACAATAGGGCATTGCATATTTTTTTTGACAGATTATATTCAGAGCAGTTTTGTTTTTAACACTGGGGTGCCTAGATAATATATAGATTTTTTTCGATTTGCCTAAATATGGAATTTTTTTATTTTACATGAGAGAGAATATCGAGTTGGTGTATATACTCCAAAACACAGTAGAATAGAACATTGTATATTTTTTCTGACAGATTATATTCAGAACAATTTTGTTTTTAAAATTGAGGTTTCTAGATAATATTTAGCTTTTTTTTGATTCACGTAAAATTAGATTTTTGGTATTTTACAGAAGAGAGCATATTGAGTTGGTGTATATATTCGAAAACATAGTAGAAAAGGTTACTGTTTTTTTTTCTTACAGATTATATTCAGAGCAATTTTGCTTTTAACATTGGGGTGCCTACATAATATTTAGATTTTTTTCGATTCACGTAAATATAGAATTTCTGTATTTTACATGAGAGAGCATATGGAGTTGGTGTATATCCCCCAAAACAAAGAAGAATAGGGCACTGTATATTTTTTTTCACAGATTATATTCAGAACAATTTTGTTTTTAACATTGGGGTGCCTAGATAATACTTATATTTTTTTCGATTCACGTAAAATTAGAATTTTTATATTTTACATGAGAGAGCATACTGAGTTGGTGTATATACTCCAAAACAGAGTAGAATAGAGCATTGTATATTTTTTCTTATAGATTATATTCTGAGCAATTTTGCTTTTTACATTGGGGTGCCTAGATAATATATAGATTTGTTTCGATTCGCTTAAATATAGAATATTGTATTTTACATGAGAGACAATATGGAGTTGTTGTAAATACTCCAAAACAGAGTAGAATAGGGCATTGTATATTTTTTCTGACACATTATATTCAGAGCAATTTTGCTTTTAACATTGGGGTGCCTAGATAATATTTAGACTTTTTCGGTTCAGGTAAAATTAGAATTTCGGTATTTTACATAAGAGAGCATACTGAGTTGGTGTATATATTCCAAAACAGAGTAGAATAGGGCATTGTATATTTTTTTTCACAGATTATATTCAGAGCAACTTTTCTTTTAACATCAAGGTGCCTAAATAATATTTACATTTTTTTGATTAACGTAGAATTAGAATTTCGGTATTTTACATGAGAGATCATACTGACTTTGTGTATATACACCAAAACAGAGTAGAATTAGGTATTGTATACATTTCTAACAGACTATTTTCAGAGCCAATTTCTTTTACCATTGGGGCGCCTAGATATTTTTTAGATTTTTTTCGATTCACGTAAATTTGTATTTCAGTATTTTACATTAGAGAGCATATTGAGTTGGTGTATATAGTCCAAAACAGAGTAGAAAAGGGCATTGTATATTCTTCCTGTCAGATTATATTCAGAGCAATGTTGGTTTTTACATTGGGGTGCTTCGATAATATTTAGATGTTTTTCGATTCACGTAAAATTAGAATTTCGGTATTTTACATGAGAGAGCATATTGAGTTGGTGTATATACTCCAAAACAGAGTAGAATAAGGCATTGCATATTTTTTCTAGCACACTATATTTAGAGCCATTTTGTTTTAACTTTGGGGCGCCTAGATATTATTTAGATTTTTTCCATTCGCATAAAGTTAAACTTTCGACATTTTACATGAGGGAGCATATTGAGTTGGTGTATATACTTCAAAACAGAGTAGCAAAAAGTATTGTATAATTTTTTGACAGACTATATTCAGAGCAATTTTGCTTTTGACATTGGGGTGCCTAGATAATATTTAGATTTTTTCCGATTCACGTAAAATTAGAATTTCGGTATTTTACATGAGAGACCAAACTGAGTTGGTGTATATACTCCAAAACAGAGTAGAACAGAGCATTGTATATTTCATCTGACAGATTATATAAAGAGCAATTTTGTTTTTAACGTTGGGGTGCCTAGATAATATTTAGAATTTTTTTGATTCATGTAAATTTAGAATCTCGGTATTTTACATGAGAGAGCATATTGAGTTGGAGTATTTACAACAAAACAGAGTAGAAAAGTGCATTGTATATTTTTTCGGACAGATTATATTCAGAGAAATTTTGCTTTTAACATTGGCGTGCTTATATAATATTTAGATTTTTTTCGATTCACTTAAATGTAGAATTTCTGTATTGTAAATGAGAGAGAATATGGAGTTGTTGTATATACTGGAAAACAGAGTAGAATAGGGCGTTGTATATTTTTTCTGACAGATTACATTCAGAGCAATATTTCTTTTTACATTGGGGTGCCTAGATAATATTTAAATTTTTTCGATTCACGTATAATTAGAATTTCTGTATTTTACATGAGAGAGCATACTGAGTCTTGTATATACTCCAAAACAGAGTAGAATAAGGCATTGTATGTATTTTCTAACAGACTATATTCAGAGCCATTTTCATTTAACTCTGGGGCGCCTAGATATTTTATAGATTATTTTGATTCGTGTAAAATTAGAATTTCGGTATTTTACATGAGAGAGCATATGGAGTTGGGGTACATATCTCAAAACAAAAAGAAAAGGGCATTGTATATTTTTTTGACAGATTATATTAAGAGCAATTTTGCTTTTAACATTGGGGTGCCTAGATAATATTTAGATTTTTTTCGATTCATGTAAAATTAGAATTTAGGTATTTTACATGAGAGAGCATACTGAGTTGCTGTATATACTCCAAAACAGAGTAGAATCGGGCATTGTATATTTTTTCTGACAGGTTATATTCAGAGCAATTTTGTTTTTAACACTGAGTTGCCTAGATAATATTTAGATTTTTTTCCATTCATTCAAAATTAGAATTTCGGTATTTTACATAAGAGAGCAAACTAAGTTGGTGTATATACTCTAAAAAAGAGTAGAATAGGGCATTTTATATTTTTTCTGACAGATTATATTAAGAGAAATTTTGTTTTTCACATTGGGGTGCCTAGATAATATTTAGATTTTTTCGATTCACGTAAAATTAGAATTTCTGTATTTTACACCAGAGAGCATACTGAGTTGGTGTATATACTCCAAAACAGAGTAGAATAGGGCATGTTATATGTTTCTTGACAGATTATATTCAGATCAATTATGTTTTTAACATTGGGGTGCTTAGATAATATTTAGATTTTTTTCTATTCACGTAAAATTAGAATTTCTGTATTTTACATGAGAGAGCATACTGAGTTGGTGTATATACTCCAAAACAGAGTAAAATAGGGCATGTTATATGTTTTCTGACAGATTATATTCAGAACAATTATGTTTTTAACATTGAGGTGCCTAGATAATATTTAGATTTTTTTCTATTCACGTAAAATAAGAATTTCTGTATTTTACATGAGAGAGCATACTGAGTTGGTGTATATACTCCAAAACAAAGTAAAATAGGGCATGTTATATGTTTTCTGACAGATTATATTCAGAACAATTATGTTTTTAACATTGGGGTGCCTAGATAATATTTAGATTTTTTTCGATTCACGTAAAATTAGAATTTCTGTATTTTACATGAGAGAGCATACTGAGTTGGTGTATATACTCCAAAACAGAGAAAATAGGGCATGTTATATGTTTTCTGACAGATTATATTCAGAGCAATTATGTTTTTAACATTGGGGTGCCTAGATAATATTTAGATTTTTTTCTATTCACGTAAAATAAGAATTTCTGTATTTTACATGAGAGAGCATACTGAGTTGGTGTATATACTCCAAAACAGAGTAAAATAGGGCATGTTATATGTTTTCTGACAGATTATATTCAAATAAATTATGTTTTTAACATTGCAGTGCCTAGATAATATTTAGATTTTTTTCGATTCACGTAAAATTATAATTTCTGTATTTTACATTAGAGAGCATTCTGAGTTGGTGTATATACTCCAAAACAGAGTAGAAAACGGCATTGTATATTTTTTCTAACAGACTATATTCAGAACCATTTTCTTTTAACTTTGGGGCGCCTAGATATTATTTAGATTTTTATCGATTCGCGTAAAATTAGTGTATCAAGATTTTACATGAGACTATATTGAGTTGGTTTATGTACTACAAAGCAGAGTAAAAAAGGGCACTGTATATTTTTTCTGACAGACTATATTAAGAGCAATTTTGCTTTTAACATTCGGGTGCCTAGATAATATTTAGATTTGTTTCGATTCACTTAAATATACAATTTCTGTATTTTAAATGAGAGAGCATATGGAGTTGGTGTATATCCTCCAAAACAGAGAAGAATAGGGCATTGTATATTTTTTTCTGACAGATTGTATTTAGAGCAATTTTGTTTATAACATTGGGATGCCTAGATAATATTTATATTTGTTTCAATTCATGTAAAATTACAATTTCTGTATTTTACATGAGATAGCATACTGAGTTTTTGTATATACTCCAAAACAAAGTAGAATAAGGCATTGTATAGTTTATTCTTACAGACTGTATTCAGAGCCATTTTCTTTTAACTTTGGTGTGCATCGATATTATTTTGACTATTTTTGATTCAAGTATATTTAGGATTTCAATATTTTACATGAGAGAGCATATTTAGTTGGAGTTTATACTCCAAAACAGAGTAGAAAACGGCATTGTATATTTTTTCTGACAGATTATATTCAGAGAAATTCTGCTTTTAACATTGGGGTGCCTAGATAATATTTAGATTTTTTTTAAATTCACGAAAAATTAGAATTTCTGTATTATACATGGGAGAGCATACTGAGTTGGTGTATATACTCCAAAACAGAGTTGAATAAGGCATTTTATACTTTTTCTAACAGACTATATTCAGAGCCATTTTCTTTTAACTTTGGGGCTCCTAGATATTATTTAGATATTTTTAGATTCATGTAAATTTAGAATTTCTGTATTTTACATGACAGAGCATATGGAGTTGGTGTATATACTCCAAAACAGAGTAGAATAGGGCATTATATATTTTTTCTGACAGATTATATTCAAAGAAATTTTGTTTTTAACATTGGGGTGCCTAGATAATATTTAGATTTTTCAATTCGGGTAAAATCAGAATTTCTGTATTTTACACGTGAGAGCATACTGCATTGGTGTATATACTACAAAACAGAGTAGAATAAGGCATTGTATATTTTCTCTAACAGACTATATTCCGAGCCATTTTCTTTTTACTTTGGAACGCCTAGATATTATTTAGGTTTTTTTCAATGCGCGTATAATTAGAATTTCTGCATTTTATATGAGAGAGCATATTGCGGTGGTGTATACACTCCAAAACAGAGGAGAAAAGGGCATTGTATATTTTGTCTGACAGATTATAATCAGAGCAATTTTGCTTTTAACATTCGGGTGCCTAGATAATATTTAAATTTTTTTCGATTCATGTAAATTTAGAATTTCGGTATTTTACATGAGAGAGCATACTGACTTGTGTATATACTCCAAAACAGAGTAGAATAGAACATTGTATATTTTTTCTGACAGATTATATTCAGAGCAATTTTGTTTTTAACATTGGGTTGCCTACATAATATTAAATTTTCTTCGATTCACGTAAATTTATAATTTCGGTATTTTACATGAGAGAGCATACTAAGTTGATGTATATACTCTGAAACAGAGTAGAATTAGGTATTGTATATATTTCTAACAGACTATCTTCAGAGCCAATTTCTTTTACCATTGGGGCGCCTAAATATTATTTAGATTTTTTTTGATTCACGTATAATTAGAATTCGGTATTTTACATGAGAGAGCATATTGAGTTGGAGTATATACTCCAAAACACAGTAGAAATGGGCATTGTATATTTTTTCTTACAGATTATATTCAGAGCAATTTTTCTTTTAACATTGGGGTGGCTAGATAATATTTAGATTTTTTTCGATTCACGTAATTATAGAATTTCTTTGTTTTACATGTGAGAGCATATGGGGTTTGTGTATATACTCCAAAACATAGTAAAAAGGACATTGTATATGTTTTTGGACAGATTATATTCAGAGCAATTTTGTTTCTAAAATTGGTGTGCCTAGATTATATTTAGATTTTTTCGATTCAGGTAAAATTAGAATTTTTGTATTTTACATGAGAGAGCATATTGAGTTGGTGTATTTACTACAAAACAGAGTAGAAAAGGGCATTTTATATTTTTTCGAACAGATTATATTCAGAGCAATTTTGCTTTTAACATTGGCGTGCCTACATAATATTTAGATTTTTTTCGATTCGCTTCAATGTAGAATTTCTTTATTTTACATTAGAGAGCATACTGAGTTGGTGTATATACTCCAAAAGAGAGTAGAATAGAGCATTGTATATTCTTTCTGACAGATTATATTCAGAGATATTTTGTTTTTAACATTAAGGTGCCTAGATAATATTTACGTTTTTTTCGATTCACGTAAATATATAATTTTGGTATTTTACCTGAGAGAGCATACTGTGTTGGTGTATATACTCCAAAACAGAGTAGAATAAGGCATAGTATATTTTTTCTAACAGACTATATTCAGAGCCATTTTGTTTTAACATTGGGGCGACTAGATATTATTAGGTTTTTTTGATTCACGTAAAATTATAATTTAGGTTTTTTACATTAGAGAACATATGGAGTTGGTGTATGTATTTCAAAACGAAGTAGAAAAGGGCATTGTATATTTTTTCTGACAGACTGTATTCAGAGCAATTTTGATATTAACATTGGGGTGCCTATATATCATTTAGATTTATTTCGATTCATGTAAAATTAGAATTTCAGTATTTTACATGAGAGAGCCTACTGAGTTGGTGTATATACTCCAAAACAGAGTAGAATAGGGCATTTTATATTTTTTCTGACAGACTATAATCATAACACTTTTGTTTCTAAAATTGGTGTGCCTAGATAATATTTAGATTTTTTTCGATTCATGTAAATTTAGAATTTCTGTATTTTATATGAGGGAGCATATGGAGTTGGTGTATATCTTCCAACACAGAGTAGAATAGGGCATTGTATATTTTTTCTGACAGGTAATATTTAGAACAATTTTGTTTTTAACATTGGGGTGCCTAGAAAATATTTAGATTTTTTCGATTCACGTAAAATAGAATTTCTGTATTTTACATGAGAGAGCATATGGAGATGGTGTATATACTCCAATACAGGGTAGAATAGGGCATTGTATATTTCTTCTGACAGATTATATTCAGAGCAATTTGGTTTTTAACATTGGGGTGCCTAGATAATATTTAGATTTTTGAATTCGGGTAAAATTAGAATTTCTCTATTTTACACGAGAGAGCATACTGAGTTGGTGTATAAACTACAAAACAGAGTAGAAAAGGGCATTGTATATTTTTTTCTGACAGATTACACTCAGAGAAATTTTGCTTTTAACATTGGGGTGCCTAGATAATATTTAGATTTATTTTGATTCGCTTAAATATAGAATTTCTGTATTTTACATGAGAGAGCATATTGAGTGGTGTATATACTCCAAAACAAAGTAGAATATGTCATTTTATATTTTTTCTGAAAGACTATATTCAGAGAAATTTTGTTTTTAACATTGGGGTGCCTAGATAATATTTAGATATTTCTCGATTCATGTAAATATAGAATTTCTGTATTTTACATGAGAGAGCATACTGAGTTTGTGTGTATCCTCCAAGACACAGTAGACTAAGGCATTGTATATTTTTTCTGACAGATTATAATCAGAGCAATTTTGTTTGTAACACTGGGGTGCGTAGATAATATTTAGATATTTCTCGATTCACGTAAATATAGAATTTCTGTATTTTACATCAGAGAGCATACTGAGTTGGTGTATACAATCCAAAACAGAGTAGAATAAGGCATTGTATATTTTTTCTAACAGACTATATTCAGAGCCATTTTGTTTTGACTTTGGGGTGCCTAGATAATATTTAGATTCTTTTCGATACGTGTAAAATTAGAATTTCAGTATTTTACATGAGAGAGCATATTGTGGTGGTGTATATACCCCAAAACAGAGGAGAAAACGGCATCGTTTATTTTGTCTGACAGATTATAATGGGAGCAATTTTGATTTTATCATTCGGGTGCCTAGATAATATTTAGATTTCTTTCGATTCACGTAAAATTAGAATTTAGGTATTTTACATGAGAGAGCATACTGAGTTGGTGTATATACTCCAAAACAGAGTAGAATAGGGCATTGTATATTTTTTATTACAGATTATATTCAGAGTAATTTTGTTTTTAACATTGCGTTGCCTAAATAATATTTAGATTTCCTTCGATTCACGTAAAAGTAGAAGTTCGTTATTTTACATGAGAGAGCATACTAAGTTGTTGTATATACTCTAAAACAGAGTAGAATAGGGCATTGTATATTTTTTCTGACAGAATATATTCAGAGAAATTTTTTTTTTAACATTGGGGTGCCTAGAGTTATTTAGATTTTTTCGATTCGGGTAAAATTAGAATTTCAGTATTTTAATTGAGAGAGCGTATTGAGTTGGTGTATATGTTACAAAACAGAGTAGAAAACGGCATTGTATATTTTTTCTGACAGATAATATTCTGAGCAATTTTGCTTTTAACATTGGGGTGCCTCAATAATATATAGATTTGTTTTGATTCGCTTAAATATAGAATTTCTGTATTTTACATTAGAGAGAATACGGAGTTGGTGTAAATACTCCAAGACTGTGTAGAATAGGGCTTCGTACATATTTTCTGACAGATTATATTCAGAGCAATTTTGCTTTTAACATTGGGGTGCCTAGATAATATTTAGATTTTTTTCGATTCACGTAAAAGTAGAATTTCTGTATTTTACATGAGAGAGCATACTGAGTTGGTGTATATAGTTCAAAACAGAGTAGAATAAGGCATTGTATATTTTTTCTAACAGACTATACTCAGAGTCATTTCCTTTTAACATTGGGGCGCCTAGATATTATTTAGATTTTTTCGATTCACGTAAAATTAGAATTAGCTATTTTATAATATAGAGCATATTGAGTTGGTGTATATACGCCAAAAGAGAGTAGAAAAGGGCATTGTATATTTTTTCTGACAGATTATATTCAGAGCAATTTTGCTTTTAACATTGGGGTGCCTAGATAATATTTAGATTTTTGTCGATTCACGTAAATTTAGAATTTCTGTATTTTACCTGTGAGACCATAGTGAGTTGGTGTATATACTCCAAAACAGAGTAGAATAGGGCAGTGTATATTTTGTCTGAGAGATTATAATCAGAGAAATTTTGCTTTCAACATTCGGGAGCCTAGATAATATTTAGATTTTTTTCAATACACGTAAAATTAGAATTTTGGTGTTTTACATGAGAGAGCACACTGAGTTGGTGTATATATTCCAATACAGAGTAGAATAGGGTATTGTATATTTTTTCTTACAGATTATATTCAGAGTAATTTTGTTTTTAACATTTGGTTGCCTAGATAATATTTAGATTTTTTTCGATTCACGTAAAGTTAGATTTTCAATATTTTACGTGAGATCGTATACTAAGTTGTATATACTCTTAAACAGAACAGATTAGGGCATTGTATATTTTTTCTGACAGGTTATATTCGGAGCAATTTTGTTTTTAACATTGGGGTGCCTAGATAATAATTAGATTTCTTTGATTTGGGCAAAATTAGAATTTCTGTATTTTACTAGAGAGAGCGTAATGAGTGTGTGTATATATTACAAAACAGAGTACAAAAGGGCATTGTCTATTTTTTATGACAGATTATATTCTGAGCATTTTTGCTTTTAACATTGGGGTGCCTATATAATATATAGATTTTTTTTTGATTCGCTTAAATATAGAATTTCTGTATTTTACATGAGGGAGAATATTGAGTTGGTGTGTATACTCGAAAACAAAGTAGAATAGGGCGTTGTATAGCTTTTCTGACAGATTATATTCAGAGCAATATTTCTTTTAACATTTGGGTGCCTAGATAATATTTAGATTTTTTTCGATTCACGTATAATTAGAATTTCTCTATTTTACATGAGAGAGCATACTGAGTTGGTGTATATACTCCACAACAGAGTAGAATAAGGCATTGTATGTTTTTTCTAACAGACTATATTCAGAGCCATTTTCGTTTAACTTTGGGGCGCCTAGATACTATATAGATTTTTTTCGATTTGTGTAAATTTAGAATTTCGGTATTTTACATTAGAGAGCATATGGAGTTGGGGTATATATTTCATAACAAAGTAGAAAAGGGCATTGTGTATTTGTTCTGACAGATTATATTCAGAACAATTTGGTTTTTAACATAGGGGTGCCTAGATAATATTTAGGTTTTTCTCGATTCATGTAAAAATAGAATATCGGTATTTTACATGAGAGAGCATACTGAATTGGAGTATACACTTCAAAACAGAGTAAAATAAAGCACTGTATATTTTGTCTAACAGACTATATTCTGAGCTATTTTCTTCTAACTTCGGTGCGTCTAGATATTATTTAGATTTTTTCGATTCATGTAAAATTATAATTTAGGTTTTTTGCATGAGAGAGCATATAGAGTTGGTTTATATACTCCAAAACAGAATAGAAAAGGCCATTGCATATTTTATATGACTGATTAGATTCAGAGCAATTTTGCTTTTAACCTTGAGCTGCCCAGATAATATTTAGATTTATGTCGATTCACGTAATTTAAAATTTCGGTATTTTACGTGAGAGAGCATACTGAGTTGGTGTGTGTACTACAAAACAGAGTACAATTGGGCATTGTATATTTTTTGTGACAGATTATATTTAGAGCAATTTTGCTTTAAGCATTGGGGTGCCTAGAGAATATTTAGATTTTTTTCGATTCGTTAAATATTGAATTTTTTTATTTTACATGAGGGAGCATATGGAGATGGTGTATATCTTCCAACACAGATTAGAATAAGGCATGTTATATTTTTTCTGACAGGCTATATTCCGAGCAATTCTGTTTTTAACATTGGGGTACCCAGATAATATTTAGATTTTTTCGATTCGGGTAAAATTGGAATTTCGGTATATTACATGAGAGAGCATACTTAGTTGGTGTATATACTCCAAAACAGAGTAGAATAGGACATTGTATATTTTTTCTGACAGATTTTATTCAGAGCAATTTTGCTTTTAACATTAAGGTGCCTATATAATATATAGATTTTTTTCGATTCGCTTAAATATAGAATTTCTGTATTTTACATGAGAGAGAATATGGAATTGGTGTATATACTGCAAAACAGAGTAGAACAGGGCATTGAATATTTTTTCTGACAGATTATATTCAGAGCAATGTTATTTTTAACATGGGGGTGCCTAGATAATATTTAGATTTTTTTCGATTCACGTAAAATTTGAATTTCGGTATTTTACATGAGAGAGGATACTGAGTTGGTGTATATACTCTAAAACAGAGTAGAAAAAAGCATCGTGAATTTAATCTGAGAGATCATTTTCAGAGAAATTTTGTTTTTAACATTGGGGTGCCTAGATAATATTTAGAATTTTTTCAATTCACGTAAATATAGAACTTCTGTATTTTACATGAGAGAGCATATGGAGTTGGTGTATATCCTCCAAAACCATGCAGAATAAGGAATTGTATATTTTTCTGACAGATTATATTCAAAACCATTTGGTTTTTAACATGGGGGTGCCTGATAATATTTAGATTTTTTTAAATTCAGGTAAAACTAGAATTTCTGTATTTTACATGAGAGAGCGTATTGAGTTGGTGTATATACTCCAAATCAGAGTAGAATAGGGCATTGTATATGTTTTCTGCCAGACTTTATTCAGAGCAATTTTGCTTTTAACATTAAGGTGCCGATATAATATATAGATTTGTTTCGATTCGCTTAAATATACAATTTCTGTATTTTAGGTGAGAGAGAAAATGGAGTTGGTGTATATACTCCAAAACACAGTAGAATAGGGCATTGTAGATTTTTTCTGACAGATTATATTCAGAGCAACTTTGCTTTTAACATTGGGATGCCTAGATAATATTTAGGTTTTTTTCGATTCATGAGAAAATAGAATTTCGGTATTTTACGTGAGAGAGCTTACTGAGTTGGTGTATATACTCCAAAACAGAGTAGAATAGGGCAGTGTATATTTTTTCTCACAGATTATATTCAGAGAAACTTTGCTTTTAACATCAAGGTGCCTAGATAATATTTAGATATTTTTTGACTAACGTAAAATTAGAATTTCAGTATTTTACGTGAGAGAGCATACTGACTTGGTGTATATACTCCAAAACAGAGTAGAATTAGGTATTGTATATATTTCTAACAGACTATCTTCAGAGCCAATTTCTTTTACCTTTGGGGTGCCTAGATATTATTTAGATTGTTTTGATTCGCGTAAATTTGAATTTCGGTATTTTACATTAGAGAGCATATTGAGTTGGTGTATATAGTCCAAAACAGAGTAGAAAAGAACATTGTATATTCTTTTGGTCAGATTATATTCAGAGCAATTTTGCTTTTTACATTGGGGTGCTTCGATAATATTTAGATTTTTTTCGATTCATGTAAAATTAGAATTTCTGCATTTTACATGAGAGAGCATACTGAGTTGGTGTATATACTCCAAAACAGAGTAGAATAAGGCATTGTATATTTTTTCTAACACACTATATTTAGAGCCATTTTATTTTAACTTTGGGGCGCCTAGATATTATTTAGATTTTTTTCCATTCGCATAAAGTTAAAATTTCGGTATTTTACATGAGGGAGCATATTGATTTGGTGTATATACTCCAAGACAGAGCAGCAAAAAGCATTGTATAATTTTTTTTGACAGATTATATTCAGAGTAATTTTGCTTTTAACATTGGGGTGCCTAGAGAATATTTAGATTTTTTTCGATTCACGTAAAATTAGAATTTCGGTATTTTACATGAGAGAGCATACTGAGTTTGTGTATATACTACAAAACAGAGTAGAACAGAGCGTTGTATATATTGTCTGACAGATTATATTAAGAGCAATTTTGTTTTTAACACTGGGGTGCCTAGATAATATTTAGATTCTTTTTGATTCACGGAAAATTAGAATTTCGGTATTTTACATGAGAGAGCATATTGAGTTGGAGTATATACTCCAAAACATAGTAGAAAAGGGCATTGTATATTTTGTCTTACAGATTATATTCAGAGATATTTTGCTTTTAACATTGGGTTGCCTAGATAATATTTAGATTTTTTTTGATTCACGTAAATATAGAATTTCTGTATTTTACATGAGAGAGCATTTGGAGTTTGTGTATATCCTCCAAAACATAGTAAAAAAGGGCATTGTATATTTTTTTGGACAGATTATATTCAGAGCAATTTTGTTTCTAAAATTGGTGTGCCTAGATTATATTTAGATTTTTTCGATTCAGGTATAATTTGAATTTTTGTATTTTACATGAGAGAGCATATTGAGTTGGTGTATTTACTACAAAACATAGTAGAAAAGGGCATGGTATATTTTTTCGGACAGATAATATTCAGAGAAATTTTGCTTTTAACATTGGCGTGCCTAGATAATTAGATTTTTTTCGATTCGCTTAAATGTAGAATTTCTGTATTTTACATGAGAGAGCATACTGAGTTGGTGTATATACTCCAAAACAGAGTAGAATAGAGCATTGTATATTTTTTCTGACGGATTATATTCAGAGCAATTTTGTTTTTAACATTGGGGTGCCTAGATTATATTTAGGTTTTTTTCGATTCACGTAAAAATATAATTTCGGTATTTTACCTGAGAGGGTATACTGAGTTGCTGTATATACTCCAAAACAGAGTAGAATAAGGCATAGTATATTTTTTCTAACAGACTATATTCAGAGTTATTTTCTTTTAACATTGGGGCGAGTAGATATTATTTAGATTTTTTCGATTCACGTATAATTATAATTCAGGTTTTTTACATGAGAGAGCATACTGAGTTGGTGTATATACTCCAAAACAGAGTAGAATAGGGCATTTTATATTTTTTCTTACAGATTATAATCACAGCACTTCTGTTTCTAATATTGGTGTGCCTAGATAATATTTAGATTTTTTTCGATTCACGTAAATATAGAATATCTTTATTTTACATGAGAGAGCATATGGAGTTGGTGTATATCTTCCAACACAGAGTAGAATAGGGCATTGTATATTTTTTCTGACAGATAATATTCAGAACAATGTTGTTTTTAACATTGGGGTGCCTAGATAATATTTAGATTTTTTTTGATTCACGTAAATTTAGAATTTCTGTATTTTACATGAGAGAGCATATTGAGATGGTGTATATACTCCAATACAGGGTAGAATAGGGCATTGTATATTTCTTCTGACAGATTATATTCACAGCAATTTGGTTTTTAACATTGGGGTGCCTAGATAATATTTAGATTTTTGAATTCGGGTAAAATTAGAATTTCTGTATTTTATACAAGAGAGCATACTGAGTTGGTGTATATACTAAAAAACCGAGTAGAAAAGGGCATTGTATATTTTTTTCTGAAAGATTACATTCAGAGCAATTTTGCTTTTAACACTGGGGTGCCTAGATAATATTTAGATTAATTTCGATTCCTTTAAATATAAAATTTCTGTATTTTTTTTTTCTTTTCTCTCATTTTCTTTTTTTTTTTAAATTTTTTATTGGATTATAGGTTTTGGGGTACATGAGCAGAGCATGCAAGACAGTTGCGTAGGTATACACATGGCAGTGTGCTTTGCTTTTCTTCTCCCCTTCACCCACATTTGACATTTCTCCCCAGGCTATCCCTCCCCACCTCCCCCTCCCACTAGCTCTCCCCTTTTCCCCCCAATAGACCCCAGTGTTTAGTACTCCCCTTTCTGTGTCCATGTGTTCTCATTTTTCATCACCCACCTATGAGTGAGAATATGCGTTGTTTCATTTTCTGTTCTTGTGTCAGTTTTCTGAGGATGATGTTCTCCAGATTCATCCATGTCCCTACAAACGACACGAACTCATCATTTCTGATTGCTGCATAATATTCCATGGTGTATATGTGCCACATTTTTCCAATCCAGTCTATTATCAATGGGCATTTGGGTTGATTCCAGGTCTTTGCTATTGTAAACAGTGCTGCAATGAGCATTCGTGTACATGTGTCCTTATAGTAGAACGATTTATAGTCTTTTGGATATATACCCAGTAATGGGATTGCTGGGTCAAATGGAATTTCTATTTCTAAGGCCTTGAGGAATTGCCACACCGTCTTCCACAATGGTTGAACTAATTTACACTCCCACCAACAGTGTAAAAGTGTTCCTTTTTCTCCACATCCTCTCCAGCATCTGTTGTCTCCAGATTTTTTAATGATCGCCATTCTAACTGGCGTGAGATGGTATCTCAATGTGGTTTTGATTTGCATCTCTCTGATGACCAGTGACGATGAGCATTTTTTCATATGATTGTTGGCCTCATATATGTCTTCTTTCGTAAAGTATCTGTTCATATCCTTTGCCCACTTTTGAATGGGCTTGTTTGTTTTTTTCCTGTAAATCTGCTTGTGTTCTTTGTAAATTCTGGATATCAGCCCTTTGTCAGATGGGTAGACTGTGAAAAATTTTTCCCATTCTGTTGGTTGCCGACCCGCTCTAGTGACTGTTTCTTTTGCCGTGCAGAAGCTGTGGAGTTTCATTAGGTCCCATTTGTCTATTTTGGCTTTTGTTGCCAATGCTTTTGGTGTTTTGTTCATGAAGTCCTTGCCTACTCCTATGTCCTGGATAGTTTTGCCTAGATTTCCTTCTAGGGTTTTTATGGTGCCAGGTCTTATGTTTAAGTCTTTAATCCATCTGGAGTTAATTTTAGTGTAAGGTGTCAGGAAGGGGTCCAGTTTCTGCTTTCTGCACATGGCTAGCCAGTTTTCCCAACACCATTTGTTAAACATGGAATCCTTTCCCCATTGCTTGTTTTTGTCAGGTTTATCAAAGATTGTATAGTTGTATGTATGTTGTGTAGCCTCCGGTGCCTCTGTTTTGTTCCATCGGTGTATATCTCTGTTTTGGTACCAGTACCATGCTGTTTTGATTACTGTAGCCTTGTAGTATAGTTTGAAATCCGGTAGTGTGATGCCCCCCGATGTGTTCTTTTTCTTTAGAATTGACTTGGCTATGCGGGCTCTCTTTTGGTTCCATATGAAGTTCATGGTGGTTTTTTCCAGTTCTGTAAAGAAAGTCACTGGTAGCTTGATGGGGATAGCGTTGATTCTGTAAATTACTTTGGGCAGTATAGCCATTTTCACGATATTAATTCTTCCTAACCATGAACATGGAATGTTTCTCCATCTCTTTGTGTCCTCTCTGATTTCATTGAGCAGTGGTTTGTAGTTCTCCTTGTAGAGGTCCCTTACGTTCCTTGTGAGTTGTATTCCAAGGTATTTTATTCTTTTTGTAGCAATTGCAAATGGCAGTTCGCTCTTGATTTGGCTTTCTTTAAGTCTGTTATTGGTGTAGACGAATGCTTGTGATTTTTGCACATTGATTTTATATCCTGAGACTTTGCTGAAGTTGTTTATCACTTTCAGGAGTTTTTGGGCTGAGGCAATGGGGTCTTCTAGGTATACTATCATGTCGTCTTCAAATAGAGACAATTTGGCTTCCACCTTTCCTATTTGAATACCCTTTATTTCTTTTTCTTGCCTGATTGCTCTGGCTAGAACTTCCAGTACTATATTGAATAGGAGTGGTGAGAGAGGGCATCCTTGTCTAGTGCCAGATTTCAAAGGGAATGCTTCCAGTTTTTGTCCATTCAGTATGATATTGGCTGTTGGTTTGTCATAAATAGCTTTTATTACTTTGAGATACGTTCCATCGATACCGAGTTTATTGAGGGTTTTTAGCATAAAGGGCTGTTGAATTTTGTCAAATGCCTTCTCTGTGTCAATTGAGATAATCATGTGGTTTTTGTTTTTGGTTCTGTTTATGTGGTGAATTACGTGTATAGACTTGCGTATGTTTAACCAGCCTTGCATTCCCGGGATGAATCCTACTTGATCATGATGAATAAGTTTTTTGATTTGCTGTTGCCAATATTTTATTGAAGATTTTTGCATCTATGTTCATCATGGATATTGGCCTGAAGTTTTCTTTTCTCGTTGGGTCTCTGCCGGGTTTTGGTATCAGGATGATGTTGGTCTCATAAAATGATTTGGGAAGGATTCCCTCTTTTTGGATTGTTTGAAATAGTTTTAGAAGGAATGGTAGCAGCTCCTCCTTGTGTGTCTAGTAGAATTTGGCTGTGAACCCGTCTGGACCTGGGCTTTTATTGTGAGGTAGGCTCTTAATTGCTGCCTCGACTTCAGACCTTGTTATTGGTCTATTCATAGTTTCAGCTTCCTCCTGGTTTAGGCTTGGGAGGACACAGGAGTCCAGGAATTTATTCATTTCTTCCAGGTTTACTAGTTTATGCGCATAGAGTTGTTTGTAATATTCTCTGATGATGGTTTGAATTTCTGTGGAATCTGTGGTGATTTCCCCTTTATCATTTTTTATTGCATCTATTTGGTTGTTCTCTCTTTTATTTTTAATCAATCTGGCTAGTGGTCTGTCTATTTTGTTGATCTTTTCAAAAAACCAGCTCTTGGATTTATTGATTTTTTGAAGGGTTTTTCGTGTCTCAATCTCCTTCAGCTCAGCTCTGATCTTAGTAATTTCTTGTCTTCTGCTGGGTTTTGAGTTTTTTTGATCTTGCTCCTCTATCTCTTTCAATTTTGACGATAGGGTGTCAATTTTGGATCTCTCCATTCTCCTCATATGGGCACTTATTGCTATATACTTTCCTCTAGTGACTGCTTTAAATGTGTCCCAGAGGTTCTGGCACGTTGTGTCTTCGTTCTCATTGGTTTCGAAGAACTTCTTTATTTCTGCCTTCATTTTGTTGTTTACCCAGTCAACATTCAAGAGCCAGTTGTTCAGTTTCCATGAAGCTGTGCGGTTCTGGGTCGGTTTCTGAATTCTGAGTTCTAACTTGATTGCACTATGGTCTGAGAGGCTGTTTGTTATGATTTCAGTTGTTTTGCATTTGTTGAGCAGTGCTTTACTTCCAATTATGTGGTCAATTTTAGAGTAGGTGTGATGTGGTGCTGAGAAGAATGTGTATTCTGTGGATTTGGGGTGGAGAGTTCTGTAAATGTCCACCAGGTTTGCTTGCTCCAGGTCTGAGTTCAAGCCCTGGGTATCCTTGTTGATTTTCTGTCTGGTTGATCTGTCTAGTATTGACAGTGGAGTGTTAAAGTCTCCCACTATTATTGTGTGGGAGTCTAAGTCCTTTTGTAAGTCTTTAAGAACTTGCCTTATGTATCTGGGTGCTCCTGTGTTGGGTCCATATATGTTTAGGATCGTTAGCTCTTCTTGTTGTATCGATCCTTTTACCATTATGTAATGGCCTTCTTTGTCTCTTTTGATCTTTGTTGCTTTAAAGTCTATTTTATCAGAGATGAGAATTGCAACTCCTGCTTTTTTTTGCTTTCCATTAGCTTGGTAAATCTTCCTCCATCCCTTTATTTTGAGCCTTTGTGTATCCTTGCATGTGAGATGGGTTTCCTGGATACAGCACACTGATGGGTTTTGGATTTTTATCCAATTTGCCAGTCTGTGTCTTTTGATTGGTGCATTTAGTCCATTTACATTTAGGGTTAATATTGTTATGTGTGAATTTGATACTGCCGTTTTGATTCTAAGTGGCTGTTTTGCCTGTTAGTTGTTGTAGATTCTTCATTATGTTGAAGCTCTTTAGCATTCAGTGTGATTTTGGAATGGCTGGTACTGATTGATCCTTTCTATGTGTAGTGCCTCTCTTAGGAGCTCTTGTAAAGCAGGCCTGGTGGTGACAAAATCTCTGAGTACTTGCTTGTTCGCAAAGGATTTTATTCTTCCTTCACTTCTGAAGGTCAGTTTGGCTGGTTATGAAATTCTGGGTTGAAAGTTCTTTTCTTTAAGAATGTTGAATATTGGCCCCCACTCTCTTCTGGCTTGTAGTGTTTCTGCCGAGAGATCTGCTGTGAGTCTGATGGGCTTCCCTTTGTGGGTGACCCGACCTTTCTCTCTGGCTGCCCTTAGTATTCTCTCCTTTATTTCAACCCTGTTGAATCTGACGATTATGTGCCTTGGGGTTGCTCTTCTTGCGGAATATCTTTGTGGTGTTCTCTGTATTTCCTGCAATTGAGTGTTGGCCTGTCTTGCTAGGTGGGGGAAATTTTCCTGGATGATGTCCTGAAGAGTATTTTCCAGCTTGGATTCATTCTCTTCGTCCCCTTCTGGTACACCTATCAAACGCAGGTTAGGTCTTTTCACATAGTCCCACATTTCTTGGAGACTTTGTTCATTCATTTTTGCGCTTTTTTCTCTGATCTTGGTTTCTCGTTTTATTTCATTGAGTTGGTCTTCGACTTCAGATATTCTTTCTTCTGCTTGGTCAATTCGGCTATTGAAACTTGTGTTTGCTTCGCGAAATACTCATATTGTGTTTTTCAGCTCCTTTAATTCATTCATATTCCACTCTAAGGTATCCATTCTTGTTATCATTTCCTCGAATCTTTTTTCAAATCTTTTTTCAAGGTTCTTAGTTTCTTTGCATTTATTTAATACATGATCTTTTAGCTCACAAAAGTTTCTCATTATCCATCTTCTGAAGTCTAATTCCGTCATTTTGTCACAGTCATTCTCCGTCCAGCTTTGCTCCCTTGCTGGTGAGGAGTTTTGGTCCTTTCTAGGAGGCGAGGTGTTCTGGTTTCGGGTGTTTTCCTCCTTTTTGCGCTGGTTTCTTCCCATCATTGTGGATTTGTCTGCTGGTCGTCTGCATAGTTGCTGACTTTTCGTTTGGGTCTCTGAGTGGACACCCAGAATGTTGATGATGAAGTATTTCTGTTTCTTGGCTTTCCTTCTACC
Source organism: Callithrix jacchus (assembly GCF_049354715.1). NCBI lineage: Eukaryota > Metazoa > Chordata > Mammalia > Primates > Cebidae > Callithrix > Callithrix jacchus. Next base: position 81,867,867 of record NC_133518.1, read on the forward strand.
AGTCTATCCCCTTTGCTGTACGACTGCTGAGGTCCACTCCAGACCCTGCTTGTCTGGGGTGCACCTCTAGCAGCTGTGGCACAGCGAGGGATGCTACCAGTTTCTTTTTCTGCTCTCTTTGTCCCAGGATGATGCCTGCCTAATGTCAGTCTTTTTGATATAGAGGGGTTAGGGAGCTGCTTGAGGAGACAGTTTGTACTTTATAGGGGTTTAATTGCTGAGCTGTGCACTCTGTTGTTCATTCAGGGCTGTTAGGCTGCTATGTTTGATTCTGCTGCAACAGAGCTCATTAAAAAACCCTTTTCTTTGTTTTTTTCTCAAATGCTCTGTGTTGAGGGGTTTGGGCTTTATTTTTGGATGTCCGATCAGGTATCCTGCCCAGCTAGAAGGCAGACTAGCCACTGTTTGGCTGTCGAGTCTCTGCCCTGCTGTTGTGTGATTCGTGCTGTTCCTGCCGGCTCTGCTTTGGTTTCCGCCACGCCCTGCAGTGGAGTCTCTTCGTTGTAGCGTGTTGCCTCAGCAACGGCAGGCTGCATCAGCAGTGGGCGTGTATCTCAGTAGGGACGGGTTGCCTCGGACACGGCTGGCTCCGTCAGCAATGAACGTGTATCTCAGTTGGGGTGGGTTGCCTCGGCAACGGCTGTGTGCGTCAGCAGTGGGCGTGTATCTCAGTTGGGGTGGGATGCCATGGCAATGGCTGGCTGCGTCAGCAGTGGGCGTGTATCTCAGTTGGGGCGGGTTGCCTCGGTAGTGGTGGACGCCCCTCCCACAACAAGCGTCTCGGACCGTCTGCTCGGGATAGTTTGAAATCACGGTTTTGTTTGTCCCACTGGGTATCCCAATCCCTGCAATCCCCTGGGATGGCCTACTGTCCAAGTCTCGTTCAGTCTCAAGTCCAGCCCTCTCAAGTCTCAGGTTGCTGGTTCAACAGGACACCTGGACAAGCGCGCCCTGTGGGGATTGCTGGGTAGGGCCGGCCGCCGCCACCCCGGCTGCCGGCTTCACCAGGCAGACCTACTGCCTGGCATCCCGTGTCTGTTTTATACTTGGGAGATTCCCCGTTCTATGGGCAACATAGATCAGTCTGGAAATGCTGCTCTGACTCACCGTTTGCGGATTCAACGAGAAGAGCTCCAATCCTGGGTTGTTCTCACAGCGCCATCTTGATTCCTCTCCTCAGAATTTCTGTATTTTACATGAGAGAGCATATTGAGTGGTGTATATACTCCAAAACAAAGTAGAATATGGCATTGTATATTGTTTCTGAGAGATTATATTCAGAGCAATTTTGTTTTTAACATTGGGGTGCCTAGATAATATTTATATTTTTCTCGATTCACGTAAATATAGAATATCTGTATTTTCATGAGAGAGCATATGGAGTTGGTGTATATCCTCCAGAACACAGTAGAATAAGGCATTGTATATTTTTTCTGACAGATTATATTCAGAGCAGTTTTGTTTTTAACACTGGGGTGCCTAGATAATATTTAGATTTTTCTCGATTCACGTAAATATGGAATTTCTGTATTTTACATGAGAGAGCATACTGAGTTGGTGTATATACTCCAAAACAGAGTAGAATAAGGCATTGTATATTTTTTCTAACAGACTATATTCAGAGCCATTTTCTTTTAACTTTGGGGCACCTACATATTATTTAGATTTTTTTTGATGCGCATAAATTTAGAATTTTAGTATTTTATATGAGAGACCATATTGCGGTGGTGTATATACCCCAAAACAGAGGAGAAAAGAACATTGTATATTTTGTCTGACAGACTATAATGAGAGCAATTTTGCTTTTAACATTCGGGTGCCTAGATAATATTTAGATTTCTTTCGATTCACGTAAACTTAGAATTTAGGTATTTTACATGAGAGAGCATACTGAGTTGGTGTATATACTCCAAAACAGAGTAGAATAGGGCATTTTTTTTTTTTGACAGATTATATTCAGAGCAATTTTGTTTTTAACATTGGGTTGCTTGCATAATATTTAGATTTTCTTCGATTCATGTAAAATTTGAATTTCATTATTTTACATGAGAGAGCATACTAAGTTGCTGTATATACTCTAAAACAGAGTAGAATAGAACATTGTATATTTTTTCTGACAGAATATATTCAATGAAATTTGGTTTTTAACATTGCGGTGCCTAGATTATATTTAGATTTTTTCGATTCGGGCAAAATTAGAATTTCTGTATTTTACGTGAGAGAGCGTATTGAGTTGGTGAATATATTACAAAACAGAGTAGAAAACGGCATTGTATATTTTTACTGACAGATTATTTTCTGAGCAATATGCTTATAACATTGGGGTGCCTCAATAATATATAGATTTGTTTCGATTCGCTTAAATATAGAATTTCTGTATTTTACATGAAAGAGAATATGGTGTTGGTGTAAATACTCCAAAACCGAGTAGAATTGGGCATCGTACATTTTTTCTGACAGATTATATTTAGAGCAATTTTGCTTTTAACATTGGGGTGCCTAGATAATATTTAGATTTATTCCGATTCACGTAAAATTAGAATTTCGGTATTTTACATGAGAGAGCATACTGAGTTGGAGTATACACTCCAAAACAGAGTAGAATAAAGCACTGTATATGTTTTCTAACAAACTGTATTCAGAGTCAGTTTCTTTTAACTTTGGGGTGCCTAGATATTATTTAGATTTTTTCGATTCACGTAAAATTAGAATTTAGCTATTTTATAATATAGAGCATATTGAGTTGCTGTATATACGCCAAAAGAAAGTAGAAAAGGGCATTGTATATTTCTTCTGACAGATTATATTCAGAGGAATTTTGCTTTTAACATTGGGGTGCCTAGATAATATTTAGAATTTTTTCGATTCACGTAAACTTAGAATTTCTGTATTTTACATGAGAGACCATAGTGAGTTGGTGTATATACTCCAAAACAGAGTAGAATAGGGTATTGTATATTTTTTCTCACAGATTATATTCAGAGTAATTTGGTTTTTAACATTGGGTTGCCTAGATAATATTTAGATTTTTTTCGATTCACGTAAAATTAGATTTTCGGTATTTTACGTGAGAGAGCATACTGAGTTGGTGTATATACTCCAAAACAGAGTAGAATAAGGCATTGTATGTTTTTTCTAAAAGACTATATTTAGAGCCATTTTTGTTTAACTTTGGGGCGCCTAGATATTATATAGATATTTTCTCGATTCATGTAAAATTAGAATTTCGGTATTTTACATTAGAGAGCATATGGAGTTGGGGTGTATATTTCAAAACAAAGTAAAATAGGGCATTGTATATTTGTTCTGACAGATTATATTCAGAGAAATTTTGCTTTTAACATTCGGGTGCCGATATAATATTTAGATTTCTTTCGATTCACGTTAAATTAGAAATTAGGTATTTTACATGAGAGAGCATACTGAGTTGGTGTATATACTCCAAAACAGGGTTGAATAAAACATTGTATATTTTTTCTGACAAATTATATTCAGTACAATTTTGCTTTTAACACTGGGGTGCCTAGAGAATATTTAGATTTTTTTCGATTCGCTTAAATATAGAATTTTTGTATTTTACATTAGAGAGCATATGGCGTTGTTGTATGTACTCCAAAACAGTGTAGAATAGAACATTTTACATTTTTTCTGACAGATTATACTCAGGGCAATTTTGTTTTTAACATTGGGGTGCCTAGATAATATTTAGATTTTTTCGATTCGCTTAAATATAGAATTTTTGTATTTTACATGAGAGAGCATATGGAGATGGGGTATATATTCCAAAACAGAGTAGAATAGGGCATGTTACATTTTTTCTGACAGATTATATTTCGAGCAATTTTGCTTTTAACATTGGGGTGCCTAGATAATATTTAGATTTTTTCAATTCTGTTAAAATTAGAGTTTCGGTATTTTACATGAAAGAGCAGAATTTCTTGGTGTATATACTCCAAAAAAAAGTAGAATAAGGCATTGTATATTTTCTCTAACAGACTATATACAGAGCCGTTTTCCTTAAACTTTGGAGCTCCTAGATATTGTTTAGATTTTTGTGATTTGCATAAAATAAGTATTTCGGTAATTTATATAAGAGAGCATATTGAGTTGGTGTATATTCTCCAAAATAAATTAGAAAAGGGCATTGTATATTTTTTCTGACAGATTGTATTCAGAGCAATTTTGCTGTTAACCTTGGGGTGCCTAGATATTATTTAGATTTTTTTCGATTCGCTTAAATATAGAATTTCTGTATTTTACATGAGAGAGCATATGGGGTTTGTGTATATACTCCAATACAAAGTAGAATAGGGCATTGTATATTTTTTCTGACAGATTATATTCAGAGCAATTTTTTTTTAACATTGGGGTGCCGAGATAATATTTAGATTTTTCGATTCGGGTAAAATTAGAATTTCTGTATTTTACACGAGAGAGTATACTGAGTTGGTGTATATACTACAAAACAGAGTACAAAAAAGCATTGTATATTTTTTCTGACAGATTATATTCAGAGCAATTTTGCTTTTAACATTGGGGTGCCTAGATAATATTTAGATTTTTGTCGATTCGCTTAAATATAGAATTTCTGTATTTTACATGAGAGAGCCTATTGAGTGGTGTATATACTCCAAGTCAAAGTAGAAGAGGTCATTGTATATTTTTTCTGAGAGATCATATTAAGAGCAATTTTGTTTTTAACATATGGGTGCCTAGATAATATTTAGATTATTTTCGATTCAGGTAAATATAGAATTTCTGTATTTTACATGAGAGAGCATATGAAGTTGGGGTATATCCTCCAAAACATGGTAGAATAGGGCATTGTATACTTTTTCTGACAGATGATATTCAGAACAGTTTTGTTTTTTACATTGGGGTGCCTAGATAATATTTAGATTTATCTTAGATTCACGGAAATTTAGAATTTCTGTATTTTACATGAGAGAGCATATGGAGATGGGGTATATCCTCCAAAACAGAGTAGAAAAGAACATTGTATATTTTTTCTGACAGATGATATTCAGAACAATTTTGTTTTTAACATTGGGGTGCCTAGATAATATTTAGATTTTTTTTAGATTCACGTATATTTAGAATTCCTGTATTTTACATGAGAGAGCATACTGAGTTGGTGTATATACTCGAAAACAAAGTAGAATAAGGCATTGTATATTTTTTCTAACAGACTATATTCAGATCCATTTTTTTTTAACTTTGGGGCGCCTAGATATTATTTAGATTTTTTTTTGATGTGCGTAAAATTAGAATTTTGTTATTTTACATGAGAGAGCAGATTGCGGTGGTGTATATACTCCAAAACAGAAGAGAAAAAAGCATTGTATATTTTGTCTGACAGATTATAATCAGAAAATTTTGCTTTTAACATTCGGGTGCCTAGATAATATTTAGATTTTTTTCGATTCACCTAAAATTAGAATTTCTGTATTTTACATGAGAGAGCATACTGAGTCGGTGTATATACTCCAAAACAGAGTAGAATATGGCATGTTATATGTTGTCTCACAGATTATATTCAGAGCAATTTTGTTTTTAACATGGGGGTGCCTAGATAATATTTAGATTTTTTTCGATTCACGTAAAATTAGAATTTCACATAAGAGAGCATAATGAGTTGGTGTATATACTCTAAAACAGAGTAGAATAGGGCATTGTATATTTGTTCTGACAGATTATATTCAGAGCAATTTTGTTTTTAACATTGGGGTGCCTAAATAATATTTAGATTTTTTCGGTTCGGGTAAAATTAGTATTTCAGTAATTTACATGAGAGAGCATATTGAGTTGGTGTATATACTACAAAACCGAGTAGAAAAGGGCATTCTAAATTTTTTTTGACAGATTATATTCAGAGCAATTTTGCTTTTAACATTGGGGTGCCTACATAATATTTAGATTTATTTCGATTCACATAAAATTCGAATTTCCGAATTTTACATGAGAGAGCATACTGAGTTCGTGTATATACTCCAAAATAGAGTAGAATAAGGCATTGTATTTTTTTTCCAACAGACTATATTCACAGCCATTTTCTTTTAACATTGGGGCGCCTAGATATTTTTTAGATGTTTTTCGATTCGCGTAAAATTAGAATTTCTATATTTTACCTGAGAGAGCATACTTAGTTGGTGTATATACTCCAAAACAGAGTAGAAAAGGGTATTGTATATTTCTTCTGACAGATTATATTCAGAGCAATTTTGCTGTTACCATTGGGGTGCCTAGATAATATTTAGAATTTTTCGATTCGGGTAAAATTAGAATTTCTGTATTTTACATGAGAGAGCATATTGAGTTTTTGTATATACTTCAAAACAGGGAAAAAATGGCATTGTATATGTCTTCTGACAGATTATGCTCAGAGCCATTTTGCTTTTAACATTGGGGTGCCTAGATAATATATGGAATTTTTTCGATTTGCCGAAATATGGAATTTCTGCATTTTACATGAGAGAGAATATCGAGTTGGTGTATATACCCCAAAACACAGTAGAATAGGGCATTGTATATTTTTTCTGACAGACTATATTCAGAGCAATTTTGTTTTTAACATTGGGGTGCCTAGATAATATATATATTTTTTTCGATTCACGTAAAATTAGAAATTCTGTATTTTAAAGGAGATAGCATATTGAGTTGGGGTATATAATCCAAAACATAGTAGAAAAGGGTATGTTATATGTTTTCTGACAGATTATATTCAGAGCAATTTTGCTTTTTACATTGGGGTGCATAGTTAATATTTAGATTTTTTTTGATTCGGATAAAATTAGAATTTCTGTATTTTACATGAGAGAGCGTATTGAGTTGTTGTATATACTACAAAAGAGAGTAGAAAAGGGCATTGTGTATTGTTTCTTACAGATTATATTCAGAGCAATTTTGCTTTTAACATTGGGGTGCCGAGATAGTATAAAGATTTTTTTCGATTCGCTTAAATATAGAATTTCTGTATTTTTCATGTGAGAGAATATTGAGTTGGTTGATATACTCCAAAACAGACTAGAATAGGGCATTGTATATTTTTTCTGACAGATTATTTTTCGAGCAATTTTGTTTTTAATATTGGGGTGCCTAGATAATATTTAGATTCTTTTCGATTCATGTAAAATTAGAATTTCGGTATTTTACATGAGAGAGCATACTGAGTTTGTGTATATACTCCAAAACAAAGTAGAATAAGGCATTGTATATTTATTCTAACAGAGTGTATTCAGAGCCATTTTCTTTTAACTTTGGGGCACATCAATATTATTTAGATTATTTTCGATTTGTGTATAATTAGGATTTCGAAATTTTACATGAGAGAGCATATTGAGTTGGTTTTTATACTACAAAAGAGAGTAGAAAAGGGCGTTGTATATTTTTTCTGACAGATTATATTCAGAGCAATTCTGCTTTTAACATTGGGGTGTCTAGATAATATTTAGATTTTTTTTGATTCGCTTAAATATTGAATTTCTGTATTTTACATTAGAGAGCATATGGAATTGGTGTATATACTTCCAAACAGAGTAGAATAGGGCACTGTATAGTTTTTCCGACAGATTATATTCAGAGCAATTTTTTTTTAACATTGGGGTGCCTAGATAATATTTAGAATTTTTTCGATTCACGTAAAATTAGAATTTCTGTATTTAACATGAGAGAGCATACTGAGTTGGTGTATAAACTCCAAAACAGAGTAGAATAAGGCATTGTATATTTTTTCTAACAGACTATATTCAGAGCCATTTTCTGTTAACTTTGGGGAGCCTAGATATTATCTAGATTTTCTTCGATTCGCGTAATATTAGAATTTTGGTATTTTACATGAGAGAGCATATGGAGTTGGTGGATATACTCCAAAACAAAATAGAATAGGGCCTTGTATATTTTTTCAGACAGATTATATTCAGAGCAATTTTTTTTTAACATTGGGGTGCCTTGATAATATTTAGATTTTTTTGAATCGGGTAAATTTAGAATTTCTCTATTTTACATAGGAAAGTATATTGAGTTCCTGTATATACTAAAAAACAGGGTAGAAAAGAGCCTTGTATATTTTTTCTGACAGATTATATTTAGAGCAATTTTGCTTTTTACATTGGGGTGCCTAGATAATATTTAGATTTTTTTCGATTCATTTAAAATTAGAATTTCGGTATTTTACACGAGAGAGCATACTGAGTTGGTGCATATACTCCAAAACCGAGTAGAATAGGGCATTCTATATTTTTTCTGACAGACTATATTCGAGCAATTTTGTTTTAAATATTGAAGTGCCTAGATAATATTTAGATATTTTTCGATTCACGTAAATTTAGTGTTTCGGTATTTTACATGCGAGAGCATACTGAGTTGGTGTATATACTCCAAAACAGAGTAGAATAAGGCATTGTATATTTTTTCTAACAGACTATTTTCAGAGCCATTTTGTTTTTTTTTTTAATTTTTTATTGGATTATATATTTTGGGGTACATGAACACAGCATGCAACTCAGTTGCGTAGGTACACACATGGTTCTGTGCTTTGCTTTTCTTCTTCCTTTCACCAACTTTTGGCATTTCTCCCCAGGCTATCCCTCCCCACCTCCCCCTCCCACAGGCCCTCCCCTTTTTTTCCAAATAGACCCCAGTGTTTAGTACTCCCCTTTCTGTGTCCCTGTGTTCTCATTTTTCATCACCCACCTATGAGTGAGAATATGCGGTGTTTCATTTTCTGTTCTTGTGTCAGTTTGCTGAGGATGATGTTCTCCAGATTCATCCATGTCCCTACAAACGACACGAACTCATCATTTCTGATTGCTGCATAATATTCCATGGTGTATATGTGCCACATTTTTCCAATCCAGTCTATCATCAATGGGCATTTGGGCTGATTCCAGGTCTTTGCTATTGTAAACAGTGCTGCAATGAACATTCGTGTACATGTGTCCTTATAGTAGAACGATTTATAGTCTTTTTTATATATACCCAGTAACGGGATTGCTGGGTCAAATGGAATTTCTATTTCTAAGGCCTTGAGGAATCGCCACACTCTCTTCCACAATGGTTGAACTAATTTACACTCCCATCAACAGTGTAAAAGTGTTCCTTTTTCTCCACATCCTCTCCAGGATCTGTTGTCTCCAGATCTTTTAATGATCGCCATTCTAACTGGCGTGAGATGGTATCTCAATGTGGTTTTGATTTGCATCTCTCTGATGACCAGTGACGATGAGCATTTTTTCATATGATTGTTGGCCTCATATATGTCTTCTTTCGTAAAGTATCTGTTCATATCCTTTGCCCACTTTTGAATGGGCTTGTTTGTTTTTTTCCTGTAAATCTGTTTGAGTTCTTTGTAAATTCTGGATATCAGCCCTTTGTCAGATGTGTAGACTGCGAAAATTTTTTCCCATTCTGTTGGTTGCCGATCCACTCTAGTGACTGTTTCTTTTGGTCCCATTTGTCTATTTTGGCTTTTGTTGCCAATGCTTTTGGTGTTTTGTTCATGAAGTCCTTGCCTACTCCTTTGTCCTGGATAGTTTTGCCTAGATTTCCTTCTAGAGTTTTTATGGTGCCAGGTCTTATGTTTAAGTCTTTAATCCATCTGGAGTTAATTTTAGTGTAAGGTGTCAGGAAGGGGTCCAGTTTCTGCTTTCTGCACATGGCTAGCCAGTTTTCCCAACACCATTTGTTAAACATGGAATCCTTTCCCCATTGCTTGTGTTTGTCAGGTTTATCAAAGATTGTATAGTTGTATGTATGTTGTGTTGCCTCCAATGCCTCTGTTTTGTTCCATTGGTCTATATCTCTGTTTTGGTACCAGTACCATGCTGTTTTGATTACTGTAGCCTTGTAATATAGTTCGAAATTTGGTAGTGTGATGCCCCCTGCTGTGTTCTTTTTGCTTAGAATTGACTTGGCTATGCATGCTCTCATTTGGTTCCATATGAAGTTCATGGTGGTTTTCTTCCAGGTCTGTGAAGAAAGTCAATGGTAGCTTGATGGGGATAGCATTGATTCTGTAAATTACTTTGGGTAGTATAGCCATTTTCACGATATTAATTCTTCCTAACGATGAACATGGAATGTTTCTCCATCTGTTTGTGTCCTCTCTGATTTCGTTGAGCAGTGGCTTGTAGTTCTCCTTGAAGAGGTCTCTTACGTTCCTTGTGAGTTGTATTCCAAGGTATTTTATTCTTTTTGTAGCAATTGCGAATGGCAGTTCGCTCTTGATTTGGCGTTCGTTAAGTCTCTTATTGGTGTGGACGAATGCCTGTGATTTTTGCACACGCCTAGATATTATTTAGATTTTTTTCGATTCACGTAAAATTAGAATTTCGGTATTTTACATGAGAGAGCATATTGAGTTGGTGTATATACTCCAAAACAGAGTAGAAAAGGGCATTGTATATTTGTATTGACAGATTATATTCAGAGCAATTTTGCATTTAACAGTGGGGTGCCTACATAATATTTAGATTTTTTTCGTTTCGCTTAAATATAGAATTTCTGTATTTTACATGAGAGAGCTTATGGAGATGGTGTATATATTCCAAAGAAAAGTAGAATAGGGCATTGTATATTTTTTCTGACAGATTATATTCAGAGCAATTTTGTTTTTAACATTGGGGTGCCTAGATAATATTTAGATTTTTTTCGATTCACGTAAAATTAGAATTTCGGTATTTTACATGAGAGAGTATACAGAGTTGGTGTATATACTCCAAAACACAGTAGAATAGGGCATTGTATATTCCTTCTGACAGATTGTATTCGGAGCAATTTTGTTTTTAACATTGGGGTGCCTAGATAATATTTAGATTTTTTCAATTTACGTAAATTTAGAATTTCTGTATTTTACATGAGAGAGTATATTGAGTTGGTGTATATACTACAAAACAGAGTAGAAAGGGCATTGTATATTTTTTCTGACAGATTATATTCAGAGCAATTTTTCTTTTTACATTGGGGTGCCTAGATAATATTTAGATTATTTTCTATTCATTTAAATACAGAATTTTTGTATTTTAGATGAGAGAGCATATGGAGTTGGTATATATACTCCAAAACAGAATAGAAAGGGCATTGTATATTTTTATTGACAGATTATATTCAGAGAAATTTTGTTTTAAACATTGGGGTGCCCAGATAATATTTAGATTTTTTCGATTAGGGTAAAATTATAATTTTGGTATTTTACATGAGAGAGCATATTGAGTTGGTGTACATACTCCAAAACAAAGTAGTAAATGGCATTGTATATTTTTTTCGACAGATTGTATTCAGAGTAATTTTGCTTTTTACATTGGGATGCCTAGATAATATTTAGAATTTTTTCGATTCGCTTAAATATTGAATTTCTGTATTTTACAAGAGAGAGCATATTGAGTTGGTTTATATTCTCTAAAACAGATTAGAAAAGGGCATTGTGTATTTTTTCTGAAAGATTATATTCAGAGCAATTTTGCTTTTAACATTGGGGTGCGTAGATAATATTTACCTTTTTATCGATTCATGTAAAATTTGAATTTCGGTATTTTACATGAGAGAGCATACTGAGTTTGTGTATATATTCCAAGACAAAGTAGAATAGGGCATTGTTTATTTTTTCTGACAGATTATCTTCGGAGCAATTTTGCTTTTAACATTGGGGTGCCTAGATAATATTTGGATTTTTTCAATTCGGGTAAAAATAGAATTTCTGTATTTTACAAGAGAGAGCATATTGAGTTGGTGTATATACTACAAAACAGAGTAGAAAAGGGCATTGCATATTTATTCTGACAGATTATATTTAGCACAATTTTGCTTATAACATTGGGGTGCCTAGATAAAATTTAGATTATTTTCGATTCTCTTAAATATAGAATTTCTGTATTTTACATCAGAAAGCATATTGATTTGGTGTATATACTCTAAAACAGGGTAGAATAGAACATTGTATATTATTTTCTGACAGATTACATTTATAGCAATATTGTTTTTAACATTGGGGTGCCTAGATAATATTTAGATTTTCTCAATTCGGGTAAAATTTGAATTTCTGTACTTTACATGAGAGAGCATACTGATTTGGCGTATATACTTATAAAGACAGTAGAATAAGGCATTGTACATATTTTTTTAACTGAGAATATTCAGAGACATTTTCTTTTAACTTTGGGGTGCCTAGATATTATTTAGATTTTTTTGATTCGCGTAAAATTACAATTTCGTTATTTTACATGAGAGAGAATATTGAGTTGGTGTATATACTAGAAAACAGAATAGAAAAGGGCATTGTATATTATTTCTGACAGATTATATTCAGAGCTATTTTGCTGTTTACATTGGGGTTCCTAGAAAATATTTAGAATTTTTTCGATTCGCTTAAATTTATAATTTCTGTATTTTACATGAGAGAGCATACTGAGTTGCTGTATATACTTTAAAACAGAATAGAATAAGGCATTGTATATTTTTTCTAACAGACTATATTCAGAGACATTTTCTTTTAACTTTGGGGTGCCTAGATATTATTTAGATTTTTTTGATTCGCATAAAACTAGAATTTCATTATTTTACATGAGAGAGCATATTTAGTGGGTGTATGTACTGCAAAACAGAGTAGAAAAGGGCATTATATATTTTTTTCTGACAGATTATATTCAGAGCGATTTTACTTTCAACATTCAGGTGCCTAGATAATGTTTAGATTTTTTTTGATTCACATTAAATTAGAATTTTGATATTTTACATGAGAGAGCGTACTGAGTTGTTTTATATACTCTAAAACAGGGTAGAATAAGGCATTGTATATTTTCTGTAACAGACTATTCTCAGAGCCATTTTCTTTTAATTTTTGGGCGCCTAGATATTATATAGATTTCTTTCAATTCGTGTAAATTTAGAATTTCGGTATTTTACATGAGACTGCATATTGAGTTGGTGTATATACTACAAAACACAGTAGAAAAGGGCATTGTATATTTTGTCTGACAGATTATATTCAGAGCAATTTTGCTTTTACCATTAGGGTGCCTAGATAATATTTATATTTTTTCCATTCACGTAAAATTAGAATTTCGGTATTTTACATGAGAGAGCATACTGAGTTGGTGTATATACTCCAAAACAGAGTAGAATAAGGTATTGTATATTTTTCCTAACAGACTATCTTCAGAGCCATTTTCTTTTAATTTTGGTTCGCCTAGATATTATTTAGATATTTTTCGATTCGCCTAAAATTAGAATTTCGGAATTTTACATCAGAGAGCATATTGAGTTGGTGTATATACTCCAAAACAGAGTAGAAAAGGGCGTTGTATATTTTTTCTGACAGTTTATATTCAGAGCCATTTTACTTTTAACATTCGGGTGCCTAGATAATATTTAGATTTTTTTCGATTCACGTAAAATTAGAAATTCTGTATTTTACATGAGAGAGCATATGGAGTTTGTGTATATAATCCAAAACAGAGTAGAATAGGGCATTGTATATTTTTTCTCACAGATTATATTCAGAGCAATGTTGTTTTTAACATTGGGGTGCCTAGATAATATTTAGACTTTTTTCAATTACGTAAAACAGAATGTCGGTATTTTATATGAGAGAGAATACTGAGTTGCTGTATATACTTTAAAACAGAGTAGAATAGGGCATTGTATATTTTTTCTGACAGATTATATTCAGAACAATTTTGTTTTTAACATTGGGTTGCCAAGATAATATTTACATTTTTTCGATTCTGGTAAAATTAGAATTTATGTATTTTGCATAAGAGTGCATATTGAGTTGGCGTATATACTACAAAAAAGAGTAGAATAGGGCATTGTATATTTTTTCTGACAGATTATATTCAGAGAAATTTCGCTTTTAACATTGGGATGCCTGGATAATACTTAGATTTTTTTCAATTCCCGTAAAATTAGAATTTCGATATTTTACATGAGAGAGCATATTGAGTTGGTGTGTATACTACAAAAAAGAGTAGAAAAGGTCACTGTATATTTTTTCTGACAGATTATATTCAGAGCAATTTTGTTTTCAACATTGTGGTGCCTAGATAATATTTGGATTTTTTTCTATTCTTTTAAATTAAGAATTTCTGTATTTTACATGAGAGAGCATATTCAGTTGGTGTATATACTCCAAAAGAGAGCAGAAAATTGCATTGTATATTTTTTCTGACAGATTATATTCAGAGCAATTTTGCTTATACCATTGGGGTGCCTATATAATATTAAGATATTTTAGATTCGGGTAAAATTAGAGTTATTTTATTTTACATGAGAGAGCATATTGAGTTGGTGTTTATACTACAAAACAGAGTAGAAAAGGGCATTTTATATTTTTTCTAACAGATTATATTCAGAGCAATTTTGCTTTTAATATTCGGGTGCCTAGATAATATTTAGATTTTTTTTGATTCGCTTAAATATAGAATTTCTGCATTTTACATGAGAGAGCATATGGAATTGGTGTATATATTCGAAAAAGAGTAGAAAGGGCAATGTATATTTTTTCTGGAAGATTATATTCAGAGCAGTTTTGTTTTTAACATTGGGGTGCCTGGATAATATTCAGATTATTTTTGATTCTCTTAAATATAAGATTTCTATATTTTACATGAGAGAGCATACTGAGTTGGTGTATATACTCCAAAACAGAGGAGAATAAGGCATTGTATATTTTTTCTAACAGACTATATTCAGAGCCATTTTCTTTTAACGTTGGAAAGCCTAGATATTATTTATATTTTTTTCGATTCACTTAAAATTTGACTTTCGGTATTTTACATGAGAGAGCATATTGAGTTGGTGTATATACTCCAAAAGAGTGTAGAAAATGGCATTGTATATTTTTTCTGACAAATTATATTCACAGCAATTTTGCTGTTAACATTGGGGTGCCTAGATAATATTTTGATTTTTTTCCATTCGGTTAAATATAGAATTTCTGTATTTTACATGAGAGAGCATATGGAGTTGGTGTATATACTCCAAAACAGAGTAGAATAGGGCAATGTATATTTTTTCTGACAGATTATATTCAGAGCAATTTTGCTTTTATCATTGGGGTGCCTAGAAAATAATTTGATTATTTTCCATTGACGTAAAATTAGAATTTCGGTATTTTACATGAGAGAGCATACTGAGTTTTTGTATGTACTCCAAAAAAAAGTAGAATAAGGCATTGTATATTTTTTCTAACAGATGATTTCAGAGCCATTTTCTATTAACTTTGGGGCGCCTAGATATTATTTAGATTTTTTTCCATTCGCGTAAAATTAGAATTTCGGTATTTTACATGAGAGAGCATACTGAGTTAGAGTATATACTTTAAAACAGAGTAGAATACGGCATTGTATATTTTTTCTGACAGATTATATTCAGAGAAATTTTGTTTTTAACATTGGGGTGCTTAGATAATATTTAGATATTTTCGATTCGGGTAAAATTAGAATTTCTGTATTTTACAGGAGAGCGCATATTGAGTTGGTGTATATACTACAAAACAGAGTAGAAAAGGGCATTGTGTATTTTTTCAGACAAATTATATTCACAGCAATTTTGTTTTTAACATTGGGGTGTCTAGATAATATTTAGAATTTTTCGATTCGGGTAAAATTAGAAATCCTGTATTTTACAGGAGAGAGCATACTGAGTTGTTGTATATACTCCAAAACAGAGTAGAAAATAACATTGTATATTTTTTACAACAGATTATATTCAGAGCAATTTTGCTCTTAACATTGGGGTGCCTAGATAATATTTAGATATTTTCGATTCGCTTAAATATAGAATTTCTGTATTTTACATGAGAGAGCATATGGATTTGGTGTATATACTCCAAAACAGGGTAGAATAGGGTATTGCATATTTTTTATGACAGATTATATTCAGAGCAATTTTATTTTTAACATTGGGGTTCCTATATAATATGTAGATTTATTTGATTCGTGTATAATTAGAATTTCTCTATTTTACATGAGGGTGTATACTGAGTTGGTGTATATACTTTACAACAGAGTAGAATAAGGCATTGTATATTTTTTCTAACAGACTATATTCAGAGCCATTTACTTTTATCTGTGGGTCACCTAGATATTATTTAGATTTTGTTCGATTTCGGTAAAATTTGAATTTCGGTATTTTACATGAGAGAGCATATTCAGTTGGTTTATATACTACAAAACAGAGTAGAAAATAGCACTGTATATTTTTTCTGACAGATTATATTCAGAACAATTTTGCTTTTAACATTGGGGTGCCTCAATAATATTTAGATTTTTTTCGATTTGCTTAAATATAGCACTTCTGTATTTTACATGAGAGAGCATATTGCGTTGGTGTATATACTCCAAAACAAAGTAGAATAGGGCATGTTTTATTTTTTCTGACAGATTATATTAAGAGCAATTTTGTTTTTAACATTGGGGTGCCTAGATAATATTTAGATTATTTTCGATTAACGTAAAATTAGATTTTCAGTATTTTACATGAGAGACAATGCTGAGTTGGTGTATATACTCCAAAAAAGTAGAATAAGGCATTGTATATTTTTTCTAACTGACTATATTTAGAGCCATTTTCTTTTATCTTTGGGGCGACTAGATATTATTTAGATTTTTTTCGATTAGCGTAATTTAGGATTTCGGTATTTTACATGAGAGAACATATTGAGTTGGTGTATATACTCCAAAACAGAGTAGAAAAGGTCATTGTATACTGTTTCTGACAGATTATATTCAGATCAATTTCGCTTTTTGTATTCAGGTGCTTAGTTAATATTTAGATTTTTTTCGATTCACGTAAAATTAGGATTTCGGTATTTTACATGAGAGAGCATACTTAGTTGGTGTATATACTCCAAAACAGAGTAGATTAATGCATTGTATATTTTTTCTAACAGATTATATTCAAAGCCATTTTCTTTTAACCCTAGATCGCCTAGATATTATTTAGATATTTTTCGATTCGCGTAAAATTAGAATTTTGGTATTTTACATGACAGAGCATATTGAGTTTGTGTATATACCACAAAACAGAGTAGAGAAAAGCATTGTTTATTTTTTCTGACAAATTATATTCACAGAAATTTTGCTTTTAACATTAAGATGCCTCGATAATATTTTGAGTTTTTCAATTTGCTTAAATATAGAATTTCTGTATTTTACATAAGAGAGAATGTGGAGATGAAGTATATACTCCAAAACATAGTAGAATATGGCATTGTATATTTTTTTCTGACAGATGATATTCACAGAAATTTTGATTTTAACATTGGGGTGCCTAAATAATATTCAGATTTTTTTCGATTCAGTTAAACATAGAATTTCTGTATTTTACATGAGAGAGAATATGGAGATGGGGTGTATACTCCAAAACAAAGTAGAAATGAACATTGTATATTTTTTCTGATAGATTATTTTCAGAGCAATTTTGCTTTTAACATTTGGGTGCCTAGATAATATTTAGATTTATTTTGATTCACTTAATTTTGAATTTCTGTATTTTACATGAGAGAGCACACTGAGTTGGTGTATATACTCCAAAACGGAGTAGAATAAGACATTGTATATTTTTTCAGACAGATTGTATTCAGAGCAATTTTGCTTTTAACATTGGGGTGCCTAGATAAAGTTTACATTTTTTTTGATTCGCTTAAATATACAATTTCTGTATTTTAGAGGAGAGAACATATGGAGTTGGTGTATATACTCCAAAACAAATTAGAATAGGGCATTGTATATTTTTTCTGACAGATTATATTCAGAGCAATTTTGTTTTTAACATTGGGGTGCCTAGATAATATTTAGATTTTTTCGATTCACGTAAAATTAGAATTTCAGTATTTTACATGAGAGACCATACTGAGTAGGTGTATATACTCCAAAACAAAGTAGAATAAGACATTGTATATTTTTTCTAAGAGACTATATCCAGAGCCATTTTCATTTAACTTAAAGGCGCATAGATATTATTTAGATTTTTTCGATTCGCATAAAATTAGAATTTCGGTATTTTGCATGAGAGAGTATATTGAGTGGGTGTATATGCTCCAAAACAGAGTAGAATAAGGCATTGTATATTTTTTCTAACAGAATATATTCAGAGCCATTTTGTTTTAACTTTGAGGCGCCGAGATATTATTTAGATCCTTTTCGATTCGCGTAAAATTAGAATTTCAGTATTTTAGATGAGAGAGCCTATTGTGTTGTTTTAGATACTCCAAAACAACGTAGAATAGGGCATTGTATATTTTTTCTGACAGATTATATTCAGAGCAATTTTGCTTTTAATATTGCGGTGCCTTGATAATTAGATTTTACTCAATTCGCGTAAAATTAGAATTTCGGTATTTTATATGAGAGAGCATACTGAGTTGGGGTATATACTCCAAAACAAAGTAGAATAAGGCATTGTATATTTTTTTTAACGGACTATATTTAGAGCCATTTTCTTATATGTTTGGGGCTCCTAGATATAATTTAGATTTTTTTCGAATCGCGTAAAATTAGAATTTCGGTATTTTACATGAGAGAGCATATTGAGTTGGTGTATATACTCCACAACAGAGTAGAAAAGGGCATTGTATATTTTTTCTGATAGAGTATATTCAGAGAAATTTTGCTTTTAACATTCGGGTGCATAGATAATATTTAGATTTTTTTTGATTCACGTGAATATAGAATTTTTGTATTTTACATAAGAGAGCATAATGAGTTGGTGTATATACTCCAAAACAAAGTAGAATAAGGCATTGTCTATATTTTCTAAAAGACTATATTGAGAGTCATATTTTTTTAACCATGGGGCACCTAGATATTATATAGATTTTTTTCGATTCGCGTAAAATTAGAATTTTGTTATTTTACATTAGAGTGCATATGGGGTTGTTGTATATATTACAAAACAATGTATAATAGGGCATTGTATATTTTCTGTTACAGAGTATATTCAGACAAATTTTGTTTTTAACATTGCGGTGCCTAGATAATATTTAGATTTTTTCGATTCGGGTAAAATTAGAATTTTTGTTTGTTACATGAGGAGAGCATATTGAGTTGGTGTATATACTACAAAACAGAGTACGAAAGGGCACTGTATATTTTTTCTGACAGATTATATTTAGAGCAATTTTGCTTTTAACTTTTGGGTGCCTAGATCATATTTAGATTTTTTTCAATTCCCTTTAATATAGAATTTCTGTATTTTACATGAGAGAGCATATGGAGTTGGTGTATATACTCCAAAACAGAGTAGAATACGGCATTGTATATTTTTGCTAACATATTATTTTCAGAGCAATTTTGTTTTTAACAGTGAGGTGCCAAGATAATATTTAGATTTTTTTTGATTCACGTAAAATTAGAATTTTGGCATTTTACATTAAAGAGCACACTGAGATGTTTTATATACTCCAAAACAGAGAAGAATAGGGAATTGTATATTTTTTCTGATAGATTACATTCAGAGCAATATTGCTTTTAACATTGGGGTGCCTAGATAATATATAGATTGTTTTCGTGTCGGGTAAAATTAGAATTTCCGTATTTTACATGAGAGACCATATTGAGTTGGTGTATATACTCCAAAATAGAGTAGAGAAGGGCATTGTATATTTTTTCTGACAGATCAAACTTAGTGCAATTTTGCTTTTAACATTGGGATGCCTAAATAATATTTAGATTTCATTTGATAAGCGTCAATTTATAATTTCAGTATTTTACATGTGAGAGCATATTGAGTTGGTGTATATACTCCACCACAGAGTAGAATAGGGCATTCTATATTTTTTCTGACATATTATATTCCGAGCAATTTTTTTTTTAACATTGGGGTGCCTAGATATCATTTAGATTTCTTCGAATCTGGTGAAATTATAATTTCTGTATTTTACATGAGAGATCATACTGAGTTTGTGTATATACTACAAAACAAAGTAGAAAAGGGCGTTGTATATATTTTCTAACAGACTATATTCAGAACCATTTTCTTTTAACTTTGGGGCGCCTAGATTTATTTAGATTTTTTTTGATATGCGTAAAATTAAAATTTCTGTATTTTACATGAGAGAGCATATTGAGTTGCTGTATATAATCCAAAACAAAGTAGAAAAGGGCATTGTATATTTCTTCTGACAGATTATATTCAGAGAAATTTTGTTTTAAACATTGGGGTGCCTAGATAATATTTAGATTTCTTCGATTCGGGTAAAATTTGGATTACGGTATTTTACATGAGAGAGCATACATAGTAGGTGTATATACTCCAAAACAGAGTAGAATAAGGCATTGTACATTTTTTGTAACAGGCTATATTCAGAGTTTATTTCTTTTAAGTTTGGGGCGCCTAGATATTATTTAGATTTATTCGATTTGTGTAAAATTAGTATTTCTGTATTTTACATGAGAGAGCATATTGAGTTTGTGTACATACTATAATACAGAGTAAAAAAGGGCATTGTATATTTTTTCGGACAGATTATATTCAGAGCAATTTTACTTTTAACATTGGGGTGCCTAGATAATCAGATTATTTTTGATTCGCTTAAATATATAATTTCTGTATTTTACATGAGAGAGCATATGGAGTTGGTGTATATACTCCAAAACAAAGTAGAATAAAGCATTGTATATTTTTCCTAATAGACTGTTTTCAGAGCCATTTTCTTATAACTTTGGGGTCCCTAGATAATATTTAGATTTTTTTTCATTCGAGTAAAATTAGAATATCCGTGTTTTACATGAGAGAGCATAATGAATTGACGTATATACTCCAAAACAGAGTAGAAAAGGGCATTGTATAGTTATTCTGACAGATTATATTCAGAGCAATTTTGCTTTTAACATTCAGGTGCCTAGATAATGTTTAGATTTATTTCGATTCACGTAAATTTAGAATTTCGCTATTTTACATGAGAGAACATACTGTGTTGGTGTATATACTCCAATACAGAGTAGAATAAGACATTGTATATTTTCTCTAACAGACTATACTCAGAGCCATTCTGTTTTAACTTTGGGGCGCCTAGGTATTATTTAGATTTTTTATGATTCACGTAAAATTAGAATTTCGGAATTTTATATGAGAGAGCATATTGAGTTGGTGTATATACTCCAAAACAAGGTAGAGAATGGCATTGTATATTTTAACTGACAGATTATATTCAGAGGAATTTTGCTTTTAACATTGGGGTGCCTAGATAATATTTAGATTTTTTACGATTCACGTAAATATAGAATTTCTGTATTTTACATGAGAGAGCATATTGAGTTAGTGTATATCCTCTAAAACATAGTAGAATAGGGCATTGTATATTTTCTGACAGATTATATTCAGCGCAATTTTGTTTTTAACATTGGGGTTCCTAAATAATATTAAATTTTTTTCTATTCATGTAAATTTAGAATTTTGATATTTTACATGAGAGAGCATATTGAGTTGGTGTATATACCCCAAAAGACAGTAGAATAGGGCATTGTATATTTTGTCTAAGAGATTATATTCAGAGAAATTTTGCTTTTAACATTGGGGTGCCTAGATAATATTTATATTTATTTCAATTCGACTGAATTTAGAATTTCAATATTTTACATGAGAAAGCATATTGATTTGGTGTATATACTCCAAAACAAAGTAGCAAAGGACATTGTATATTTATTCTGACAGAATTTATTCAGAGCAAGTTTGCTTTTAACATTGGGGTGCCTAGATAATATTTAGATTTTTTTCGATTGCTCTAAAATAGAATTTCAGTATTTTACATGAGAGAGCATATTGAGTTGGTGTATATAGTCCAAAACAGCGTAGAAAATGGCATTGTGTATTTTATCTGAGATATCATATTCAAAGCAATTTTCCTATTAAGATTGGGGTGCCTAGATAATATTTAGCATTTCATTCAATTAGCGTAAATTTATAATTTCGGTATTTTACATGAGAGAGCATATTGTCCTGGTGTATATACTCCAAAACAGAGTAGAATAGGGCATTGTATATATTTTCTGACAGATTATATTCAGAGCAATTTTACTTTTAACATTGGGTTGCCTAGATAATATTTAGATTCTTTTCGATTCACGTAAAACTAGAATTTCAGTATTTTACATGAGAGAGCATACTGAGTTGGTGTATATACTCCAAAACAGAGTAGAATAGGGCATTGTATATTTTTTCTGACAGACTATATTCAGAACAATTTTGTTTTTAACATTTGGGTTTATAGATAATATTTATATTTTTTTGATTCGGGTAAAATTAGAACTTCGGTATTTTACATGAGACAGCATATTGAGTTGGTGTATATACTACAAAACAGAGTAGAAAAAAGCATTGCATATATTTTCTGACAGATTATCTTCAGAGCAATTTGCTTTTAACATTGGGGTGCCTAGATAATATTTAGATTTTTTTCGATTCACGTAAAATTACAATTTCGGTATTTTACATAAGAGAGCATACTGAGTTGGTGTATACACTCCAAAACAGAGTAGAATAGGGCATTGTATATTTTTTCTGAGAGATCATATTCCGAGCAAATATGTTTTTAACATTGGGGTGCCTAAATAATATTTAGATTATTTCGATTCAGGTAAAATTTGAATTTCTGTATTTTACATGCGAGAGCATATTGTGATGGTGTATATACTACATCACAGGGTAGAAAAGGGCATTGTATTTTTTTTCGAACAGATTATATTCAGAGTAATTTTACTTTTGAAATTTGGGTGCCTAGGTAATATTTAGATTGTTTTCATTCGATTAAATATAGAATTTCTCTATTTTAGCTGAGAGAGCATATGGAGTTGGTGTATATACTCTAAAACAGATAAGAATAAAACATTGTATATTTTTTCTGACAGAATATATCCAGAGCAATTTTGTTTTAAACATTGGGGTGCCTGGATAATATTTAGATTTTTTTCGATTCACCTAAATATAGAATTTGTGTATTGTATATGAGAGAGCATATGGAGTTGGTGTATATTCTCGAAAACAGAGTATAATAGGGCATTGTATATTTTTTCTGACAGACTATATTCAGAAAAATTTTGTTTTTAACATTGGGGTGCCTAAATAACATTTAGATTTTTTTTGATTCACGTAAAATTAGAATTTCGGTATTTTACATGAGAGAGCATACTGAGTTGGTGTATATACTCCAAAACAGAGTAGAATAAGGCATTGTATGTATTTTCTAACATACGATATTCAGAGCCATTTTCTTTTAACTTTGGGGTGCCTAGATATTATTTAGATTTTTTCTGATACACGTAAAATTGGAATTTCTGTATTTTACATGAGAGGGCATATTGAGTTGGTGTATATACTCCAAAAGAGAGTAGAAAAGGGCATTGTATATTTTTTCTGACAGATTATATTTAGAGCAATTTTGCTTTTAACATTGGGGTGCCTAGATAATCTTTTGATTTTGTTTGATTTGCGTAAATTTAGGATTTTGTTATTTTACATGAGAGAGCATATTGAGTTCCTGTATATACTCCAAAACAGAGTAGAAAAAAGCATTGTGTATTTTTTCTGACAGACTATATTCAGAGCAATTTTGGTTATAACATTGGAATGTCTAGATAATACTTAGAATTATATCGGTTCGTGTAAAACTAGAATATCTGATACTTACCTGGGAGAGCATATTGAGTTGGTGTATATACTCTGGAACAGAGTAGAAGAAGGCATTATATATTTCTTTTGACAGATTACATTCAGTCCAATTTTGCTTTTAACATTGGGTGACCAAGATTATATTTAGATTTTTTTCGATTCGCGTTAAATTAGAATTTCTTTATTTTACATGGGAGAGCATATTGAGTTGGTGTACGTACTTCAAAAAAGAGTAGAAAAGGGCATTGTATATTTTTCCTGACAGTTCAT
This sequence comes from Callithrix jacchus, assembly GCF_049354715.1. Taxonomy (NCBI): domain Eukaryota; kingdom Metazoa; phylum Chordata; class Mammalia; order Primates; family Cebidae; genus Callithrix; species Callithrix jacchus. The sequence goes on from NC_133518.1 coordinate 81,891,738, forward strand.
ACTCAGAGAAATTTTGCTTTAACATTGGGGTGCCTAGATGATATTTAGATTTTTTTCGATTCACGTAAAATTAGAATTTCTGTATTTTACATGAGAGAGCATATTGAGTTGACGTATATACTTCCAAACAAAATAGAATAGGGCATTGTATATTTTTTTTGACAGACTATATTCAGAGCTATTTTGTTTTTAACTTTGGGGTGCCTAGATAGTATTTAGATTTCTTTCGATTCACGTAAATTTAGAATTTTGTTATTTTACATGAGAGAGCATACTGAGTTGGTTTATATACTCCAAAACAGAGTAGAATAGGACACTGTATATTTTATCTGACAGATTATATTTAGAGAAATTTTGTTTTTAACATTGGGGTGCCTGGATAATATTTAGTTTTTATTCGATTCACGTGAAATTAGAATTTTGGTATTTTAAATGAGAGAGCATATAAAGTTGCTGTATACACTAGAAAACAGAGTAGAATAGGGCGTTTTATGTTTTATTCTGACAGATTATATACAGAGCAATTTTGGTTTTTACATTGGGGTGCCTAGATAATATTTAGATTTTATCGATTCGGGTGAAATTAGAATTTCTGTATTTTACATGAGAGAGCATACATAGTTGGTTTATATACTCCAAAACAGAGTAGAATAAGGTATTGTATATTTTTTCTAACAGACTATATTCAGAGCCATTTTCTTTTAACTTTGGGTAGCCTAGATATTATTAAGATTTGTTTCGATTCACGTAAAATTAGAATTTCGGTATTTTACATGAGGGAGTATATTGAGTTGGTGTATATGCTCCAAAACAACGTAGCAAAGGACATTGTATATTTTTTCTGACATATTACTTTTTGAGTAATTTTGCTTTTCACATTGGGGTGCCTAGATAATATTTAGATTTTTTTTGATTCACGTAAATTTAGAATTTCGGTATTTTACATCAGAGAGCATAGCGAGTTCGTGTATATACACCAAAACAGAGTAGAATAAGGCATTGTATATTTTTTCCATCAGACTATATTCATAGCCATTTTCTTTTAACTTTGAGGCGCCTAGATATTATTTAGATTTTTATCGATTCGTGTGAATTTAGAATTTCGGTATTTTACATGAGAGAGCATATTGAGTTGATGTATATACTACAAAACCGAGTAGAAAAGGGCATTGTATAATTTTTTCTGACATTATATTTAGAGAAATTTTGCTTTTAATATTGGGGTGCCTAGGTAATATAAAGATTTCTTTTGATTCTTTTAAATATAAAATATCTGTATTTTACAGGAGAGAGAATATGGAGTTGGATTATATATTCCAAAACAGAGTAGAATAGGGCATTGTATATTTTTTCTGACACATTATATTCAGAGAAATTTTGTTTTTAACACTGGGGTTCCTGGAGAATATTTAGATATTTTCGATTCACGTAAAATTAGAATTTCGGTATTTTACCTGAGAGAGCATAATGACTTGGTGTATATACTTCAAAAAATAGTAGAATAGGGTATTGTATATTTTTTCTGACACATTATATTCAGAGCAATTTTGTTTTTATTATTTGGGTGCTCCAATAATATTTTGATGTTTTCGATTTGGGTCAAATTATATTTTCTGTATTTTACATGAGAGAGCATATTGAGTTGGTTTATATACTACAAAACAGAGTAGAAAAGGGCATTGTATATTTCTTCTGACAGATTATATTCAGAGCAATTTTGCTTTAAACATTGGGGTGCCTAGATAATATTTAGATTTTTTTCGATTCACATATATTTAGAATTTCAGTATTTTCCATGAGAGAGCATACTGAGGTGGTGTATATACTCCAAAACAGAATAGAATGAGGCATTGTATATTTTTTCTAACCGACTATATTCAGAGTCATTTTCTTTTAACTTTGGGGCGCTGAGATATTATTTAGATTTTTTTCGATTTGTGTAAAATTAGAATTTCAGTATCTTACATGAGAGAGCATATTGATTTGGTGTATATACTACAAAACAGAGTAGAAAACGGCATTGTATATTTTCACTGACAGATTATATTATAAGCAATTTTGCTTTTAACATAGGGGTGCCTAGATAATATTGAGATTTTTTTCGATTTGCTTATATATAGAATTTTTTATTTTACATGAGAGAGCATATGGACTTGGTGTATATACTCAAGAACAGAGTAGAATAGCTCATTGTATTTTTTTTCTGACAGATTGTATTCAGAGCAATTTTGTCTTTAACATTGGGGTGCCTAGATATTATTTAGATTGTTTTCGATTCACGTAAAATTAGAATTTCGGTATTTTACATAAGAGGGCATACTGAGTTGGTGTATATACTCCAAAACCGGGTACAATAAGGCATTGTATATTTTTTCTAAATGAGTATATTCTGAGCCATTTTCTTTTTACTTTGGAGCGCCTAGATATTATTTAGATTTTTTTCGATTCACATAAAATTATAATTAAATTATTTTACTTGAGAGAGCATATTGAGTTGGTTTATATACTACAAAACAGTGTAGAAAAGGGCATTGTATATTTTTTCTGACAGATTTTATTGAGAGGAATTTTACTTTTAACATTGGGATGCCTAGATAATCAGATTATTTTTGATTCGCTTAAATATAGAATTTCTGTATTTTACATGAGAGAGCATATTGAGTTGCTGTATATACTCCACAACAAAGTAGAATAAGGCATTGTATATTTTTTCTAACAGACTATATTCAGAGACATTTTCTTTTAACTTTGGGGTGCCTAGATAATATTTAGATTTTTTTCAATTCGCTTAAATATTGATATTCGGTATTTTACATGAGAGAGCATATGGAGTTTCTGTATATACTCCAAAACAGGGTAGAATAGGGAATTGTATAGTTTTTCTGACAGATTATATTCAGAGCAATTTTGTTTTCAAAATTGGGTACCTAGACAATATTTAGATTTTTTTTGATTCACGTAAAATTAGAATTTTTGTATTTTATATGAGGTAGCATACTGAGTTGGTGTATATTCTCCAAAACAGAGTAGAATAAAATAGTGTTTATTTTTTCTAACAGACTATATTCAGAGGCATTTTCTTTTAACTTTGGGGCACCTAGATATTATTAAGATTTTTTTCGATTCGCGTAAATGTAGAATTTCGATATTTTACATGAGAGAGCATACTGAGTTGGTGTATATACTCCAAAACAGAGTAGAATAGGGCATTGTATGTTTTGTCTGACAGATTATAATCAGAGAAATTTTGCTATTAACATTCGGGTGCCTAGATAATATTTACATTTTATTCGATTCACGTAAAATTAAAATTTTGTTTTTTTACATGAGAGAGCATACTAAGTTCGTGTATATACTCTAATACAGAGTAGAGTAAAGCATTGTAAATGTTTTCTGACAGAGTATATTCAGAGCAATTTTGTTTTTAACATTGGGATGCCTAGATAATATTTAGATTATTTTTGATTCACGTAAAATTAGAAATTCGATATTTTACGTTAGAGAGCATACTTATTTGGTGTATATACTCCAAAAGAGAGTAGAATAGGGCATTGTATATTCTCTCTGACAGTTTATATTCAGAGCAATTTTGTTTTTAACATTGGGGTGCCTAGATAATATTTAGATTATTTCGATTTGGGTAAAATTAGAATTTCTGTATTTTACATGAGAGAGCGTATTGAGTTGGTGTATATACTCCAAAACAGAGTAGAATAGGGCATTGTATATTTTTTCTGACAGATTTTATTCAGAGAAATTTTGATTTTAACATTAAGGTGCCTATATAATATATAGATTTTTTTCGATTCCCTTAAATATGGAATATCTATATTTTACGTGAGAGAGAATATGGAGTTGGTTTATATACTGCAGAAAAGAGTTGAATAGGGCATTGTATATGTTTTCTGACAGATTATATTCAGAGAAATTTTGTTTTTAACATTGGGGTGCCTAGATAATATTTAGATTTTTGTCGATTCACGTAAATATAGAATTTCTGTGTTTTACATGAGAGAGCATATGGAGTTGGTATATATACTACAAAACAAAGTAGAATACGGCATTGTATATTTATTCTAACAGACTGTATATGGAGACATTTATTTTTTAACTTGGGGGGCATCGATATTATTTAGATTATTTTCAATTCATGTATAATTAGGATTTCGGAATTTTACAAGAGAGAGCATATTGAGTTGGTTTTTATACTCCAAACAGAGTAGAAGAGAGCATTGTATATTTTTTCTGACCTATTATATACAGAGAAATTCTGCTTTTAACATTGGGGTGCCTAGATAATATATAGATTTTTTTAAATTCACGTAAAATTAGAATTTCTGTATTATACATGAGAGAGCATACTGAGTTGGTGTATATACTCCAAAACAGAGTAGAATAAGGCATTGTATATTTTTTCTAACAGAATATATTCAGAGCCATTTTCTTTTAACTTTGGGGTACCTAGATATTATTGAGATTTATTTTGATTCGCGTAAAATTAGAATTTTGGTATTTTACATTACAGAGCATACTTATTTGGTGTATATACTCCAAAAAAGCGTAGAATAGGGCATTGTATATTTTCTCTGACAGTTTATATTCAGAGCAATTTTGTTTTTAACATTGGGGTGCCTAGATAATATTTAGATTATTTCGATTTGGGTAAAATTAGAATTTCTGTATTTTACATTAGAGAGCGTATTGAGTTGGTGTATATACTCCAAAACAGAGTAGAATAGGGAATTGTATATCTTTTCTGAGAGATTTTATTCAGAGCAATTTTGCTTTTAACATTAAGGTGCCTATATAATATATAGATTTTTTTCGATTCGCTTAAATATTGAATTTCTATATTTTACGTGAGAGAGAATATGGAGTTGGTGTATATACTGCAAAACAGAGTAGAATAGGGCATTGTATATTTTTTCTGATAGATTATATTCAGAGCAATTTTATTTTAAACACTGGGTTGCCTAGATAATATTTAGATTTTTTTCGATTCACGTAAAATTAGAATTTCGGTATTTTACATGAGAAAGCATATTGAGTTGGTTTATATACTCCAAAACATTGTAGAAATGGGCATTGTATATTTTTTCTTACAGATTAAATTCAGAGCAATTTTACTTTTAACATTGGGGTGCCTAGATAATATTTAGATTTTTGTCGATTCACGTAAATATAGAATTTCTGTGTTTTACATGAGAGAGCATATGGAGTTGGTATATATACTACAAAACAAAGTAGAATACGGCATTGTATATTTATTCTAACAGACTGTATATGGAGCCATTTATTTTTTAACTTGGGGGGCATCGATATTATTTAGATTATTTTCAATTCATGTATAATTAGGATTTCGGAATTTTACAAGAGAGAGCATATTGAGTTGGTTTTTATACTCCAAACAGAGTAGAAGAGAGCATTGTATATTTTTTCTGACCTATTATATACAGAGAAATTCTGCTTTTAACATTGGGGTGCCTAGATAATATATAGATTTTTTTAAATTCACGTAAAATTAGAATTTCTGTATTATACATGAGAGAGCATACTGAGTTGGTGTATATACTCCAAAACAGAGTAGAATAAGGCATTGTATATTTTTTCTAACAGAATATATTCAGAGCCATTTTCTTTTAACTTTGGGGTACCTAGATATTATTGAGATTTATTTCGATTCGCGTAAAATTAGAATTTTGGTATTTTACATTACAGAGCATACTTATTTGGTGTATATACTCCAAAAAAGCGTAGAATAGGGCATTGTATATTTTCTCTGACAGTTTATATTCAGAGCAATTTTGTTTTTAACATTGGGGTGCCTAGATAATATTTAGATTATTTCGATTTGGGTAAAATTAGAATTTCTGTATTTTACATTAGAGAGCGTATTGAGTTGGTGTATATACTCCAAAACAGAGTAGAATAGGGCATTGTATATCTTTTCTGAGAGATTTTATTCAGAGCAATTTTGCTTTTAACATTAAGGTGCCTATATAATATATAGATTTTTTTCGATTCGCTTAAATATTGAATTTCTATATTTTACGTGAGAGAGAATATGGAGTTGGTGTATATACTGCAAAACAGAGTAGAATAGGGCATTGTATATTTTTTCTGATAGATTATATTCAGAGCAATTTTATTTTAAACACTGGGTTGCCTAGATAATATTTAGATTTTTTTCGATTCACGTAAAATTAGAATTTCGGTATTTTACATGAGAAAGCATATTGAGTTGGTTTATATACTCCAAAACATTGTAGAAATGGGCATTGTATATTTTTTCTTACAGATTAAATTCAGAGCAATTTTACTTTTAACATTGGGGTGCCTAGATAATATTTAGATTTTTGTCGATTCACGTAAATATAGGATTTATGTATTTTACATGAGAGAGCATATCGAGTTGGTATATATACTACAAAAAAGAGTAGAATAAAACATTGTATATTTTTATGAAATATTATATTCAGAACAATTTTGTTTTTAACATTGGGTTGCCTAGATAATATTTATATTTTTTTCGATTTACGTAAAGTTAGAATTTCAGTATTTTCCATGAGACAGCATACTGAGTTGGTTTATATACTCTAAAACTAACTAGAAAAAAGCATTGTGAATTGTCTCTGAGAGATTATATTCAGAGTAATTTTGTTTTTAACATTGGGTTGCCTAGATAATATTTAGATTTTTTTCGATTCATGTTAATATAGAACTTCTGTTTTTATATGAGAGAGCATATGGAGTTGCTGTATATCCTTCAAAACAAAGTAGAATAAGGCATTGTATATTTTTTCTGACAGATTATATTCAGAACAATTTGGTTTTTAACATTGGGGTGCCTAGGTAATATTTAGATTTTTTTAAATTCCGGTAGAATTAGAATTTCTGTATTTTACATGAGAGAGCGTATTGAGTTCGTGTATATACTCCAAAACAGAGTAGAATAAAGCATTGTATATTTTTTCTGACAGATTTTATTCAGAGCAATTTTGCTTTTAACATTAAGGTGCCTATATAATAGATAGATTTATTTCGATTCGCTTAAATATAGAATTTTTGTATTTAAGTGAAAGAGAATATGGAGTTGGTGTATATACTCCAAAACGAAGTAGAATAGGGCATTGTATATTTTTTCTGACAGATTGTATTCAGAGCAACTTTGCTTTTAACATTGGGGTGCCTAGATAATATATAGGTTTTTTTTGATTCATGTAAATATAGAATTTCGGTATTTTACATGAGAGAGCATACTGAGTTGGAGTATACACTCCAAAACATAGTAGAATAAAACATTGTATATTTTTTATAACAGACTATATTCAGAGCCATTTTCTTTTAACTTTGGGGCACCTAGATATTATTTAGATTTTTTCAATTCTCGTAAAATTGTAATTTAGGTTTTTTGCATGAGAGAGCATATTGAGTTGGTGTATATACTCCAAAACAGAGTAGAAAAGGACATTGTATATTTTATATGACAAATGACATTCAGAGCAATTTTGCTTTTAACATTGGGGTGCCTAGATAATATTTAGATTTTTGTCGATTCACGTAAATTTAGAATTTTGGTATTTTACATGATAGAGCATACTGAGTTGGTGTATTTACTTCAAAACAGATTAGAATTGGGCTTTGTATATTTTTTCTGACAGATTGTACTCAGAGCAATTTTGCTTTTAACATTGGTGTGCCTAGGGTATATTTAGATTTTTTTTGATTCGCTTAAATATAGACTTTCTGTATTTTACATTAGAGAGCATATTGAGTTGGTGTATATACTCCAAAACAGAGTAGAATAGGGCATTGCATATTTTGTCTAAGAGATTATATTCAGAGAAATTTTGCTTTTAACACTGGGGTGCCTAGATAATATTTATATTTATTTCAATTCGCTTAAATATAGAATTTCGGTGTTTTACATTAGAGAGCATATGGAGTTGGTGTATATACTCCAAAACAGAGTAGAATAGGGCATTGTATATTTTGTTGGACAGATTATATTCAGAGCAATTTTGCTTATAACATTGGGGTGCCTAGATAATATTTAGATTTTATTCGATTCACGTAAAATTAGAATTCCGATATTTTAAATGAGAGAGCATAGTGAGTTGGTGTATATACCCCAAAACAGAGAAGAATAGGGCATTGTATATTTTTTCTGAGAGATTATATTCAGAACAATTTTTCTTCTAACATTGGGGTAACTTGATAATGTTTAGATCTTTTCGATTCGGGTAAAATTAGAATTTCTGTATTTTACATGAGAGAGCATACTGAGTTGGTGTATATACTCCAAAACAAAGTACAAAGGGGCATTGTATATTTTTTCTGACAGATTATATTAACAGTAATTTCTTTTAACATTGGGGTGCCTAGATGATATTTAGATTCATTTCGATTCACGTAAATTTGAATTTCGGTATTTTACATGAGAGAGCATATTGAGTTGGTGTATATTCTCCAAAACAATGTAGAATAAAACGTTGTATATCTTTCCTGACAGATTATATTCATAGTAGTTTTGCTTTTAACATTGGGGTGCCTAGATAATATATAGATTATTTTCGTTTCAGGTAAAATTAGAATTTCGGTATTTTGTATGAGAGACCATATTGAGTTGGTGTATATACTCCAGAAAAGAGTAGGAGAGGGCATTGTATATTTTTTCTGACAGATCATACTTAGAGCAATTTTTCCTTTAACATTGGGATGCCTAAATAATATTTAGATTTCATTCGATAAGTGTCAATTTATAATTTCAGTATTTTACATGTGAGAGCATATTGAGTTGGTGTATATACTCCACCACAAAGTAGAATAGGGCATTGTATATTTTTTCTTACAGATTATATTCTGAGCAATTTCTTTTAACATTGGGTTGCCTAGATATTATTTAGATTTCTTCAAATCGGGTAAAATTATAATTTCTGTATTTTACATGAGAGATCATACTGAGTTTGTGTATATACTAAAAAACAGAGTAGAAAAGGGCATTGTATATATTTTCTAAAAGACTATATTCAAAACCATTTTCTTTTAACTTTGGGGTGCCTAGATTTATTTAGATTTTTTTTGATATGCGTAAAATTAAAATTTCTGTATTTTACATGAGAGAGCATATTGAGTTGCTGTATATAAACCAAAACAGTAGAAAAGGGCATTGTATATTTCTTCTGACAGAGTATATTCAGAGCAATTTTGTTTTAAACATTGGGGTGCCTAGATAATATTTAGATTTCTTCGATTCGGGTAAAATTTGGATTACGGTATTTTACATGAGAGAGCATACATAGTAGGTGTATATACTCCAAAACAGAGTAGAATAAGGCATTGTACATTTTTTGTAACAGGCTATATTCAGAGTTTTTTTCTTTTAAGTTTGGGGCGCCTAGATATTATTTAGATTTTTTTGATTCGTGTAAAATTAGTATTTCTGTATTTTACATGAGAGAGCATATTTAGTTTGTGTACATACTATAATACAGAGTAAAAAAGGGCATTGTATATTTTTTCGGACAGATTATATTGAGAGCAATTTTACTTTTAACATTGGGATGCCTAGATAATCAGATTATTTTTGATTCGCTTAAATATATAATTTCTGTATTTTACATGAGAGAGCATATTGAGTTGCTGTATATACTCCACAACAAAGTAGAATAAGGCATTGTATATTTTTTCTAACAGACTATATTCAGAGCCATTTTCTTTTAACTTTGGGGTGCCTAGATAATATTTAGATTTTTTTTGATTCGAGTAAAATTAGAATTTCCGTGTTTTCCATGAGAGAGCATAATGAGTTGGTGTATATACTCCAAAACAGAGTAGAAACGGGCATTGTATAGTTTTTCTGACAGATTATATTCAGAGCAATTTTTCTTTTAACATTCAGGTGCCTAGTTAATATTTAGATTTTTTTCGATTCACGTAAAAATAGAATTTCGCTATTTTACATGAGAGAGCATACTGAGTTGGTGTATATACTCCAATACAGAGTAGAATAAGGCGTTGTATATTGTTTCTAACAGACTATACTGAGAGCCATTCTGTTTTAACTTTGGGGCGCCTAGGTATTATTTAGATTTTTTATGATTCGTGTAAAATTAGAATTTCGGAAGTTTACATGAGAGAGCATATTGAGTTGGTGTATATACTCCAAAACAGGGTATAAAAGGGCATTGTATATTTTAACTGACAGATTATATTCAGAGGAATTTTTCTTTTAACATTGGGCTGCCTAGATAATATTTAGATTTTTTACGATTCACGTAAATATAGAATTTCTGTATTTTACATGAGAGAGTATATTGAGTTGGTGTATATCCTCTAAAACAGAGTAGAATAGGGCATTGTATATTTTTTCTGACATATTATATTCAGAGCAATTTTGTTTTTTCATTGGGTTGCCTAAATAATATTAAATTTTTTTCTATTCATGTAAATTTAGAATTTTGATATTTTACATGAGAGAGCCTATTGAGTTGGTGTATATACCCCAAAAGACAGTAGAAAAGGGCATTGTATATTTTGTCTAAGAGATTATATTCAGAGAAATTTTGCTTTTAACACTGGGGTGCCTAGATAATATTTATATTTATTTCGATTCGACTAAATTTAGAATTTCGGTATTTTACATGAGAAAGCATATTGATTTGGTGTATATACTCCAAAACAAAGTAGAAAAGGACATTGTATATTTATTCTGACAGAATTTATTCAGAGCAATTTTGCTTTTAACATTGGGGTGCCTAGATAATATTTAGATTTTTTTCGATTGCTGTAAATTAGAATTTCAGTATTTTACATGAGAGAGCATATTGAGTTGGTGTATATACTCCATAACAGAGTAGAAAATGTCATTGTTTATTTTATCTGAGAGATCATATTCAGAGCAATTTTGCTATTCATATTGGGGTGCCTAGATAATATTTAGATTTTTTTAAATTAGTGTAAATTTATAATTTCGGTATTTTACATGAGAGAGCATATTGAGTTGGTGTATATACTCCAAAACAGAGTAAAAGAGGGCATTGTATATTTTTTCTGACAGATTTTATTCAGAGAAATTTTGCTTTTAACATTGGAATCCCTAGAAAATATTTAGATTTTTTTCGGTTCGTGTAAAATTGGAATTTCGGTATTTTACATGAGAGAGCATATTCAGTTGGTGTATATACTCCAAAACAGAGTAGAAGAAAGCATATTATATTTTTTCTGACAGACTATATTCAGATAAATTTTGCATTTTCCATTGTGATCCTTAGATAATATTTAGTTTTTTTTCGATTGATGTAGAATTAGAATTTCTTTTTTTTACATGAGAGAGCATATTGAGTTGGTGTATATATTCCAAAACAGAGTAGAATAAGGCATTGTATATTTTTTCTGACATATTACCTTTAGAGACATTTTCTTTTAACCTCGGGGTGCCAAGATAATATTTAGATTTCTTTCGAATATCGTAAATTTTTGATTTCGATATTTTACATGAGAGAGCATATTGAGTTGTTGTATATACTTCAAAACAGGGTAGAAAAGGGTATTGTATATATTTTATGACAGATTATATTCAGAGGAATTTTGCTTTTAACATTGGGGTGCCTACAAAATATTTAGATTTTTTTTTGATTCTCGTAATTTTAGAATTTTTTTATTTTACATGAGAGAGCATATTGAGTTGCTGTATATACTCCTAAACAGAGTAGAAAAAAGCATTGTGTATTTTTTCTGACAGACTATATTCAGAGCAATTTTGGTTATAACATTGGAATGCCTAGATAATACTTAGAATTTTATCGATTCGTGTAAAACTAGACTTTCTGATACTTACCTGGGAGAGCAAATTGAGTTGGTGTATATACTCCAAAACAGAGTAGAAGAAGGCATTATATATTTTTTTTGACAGATTACATTCAGTCCAATTTTGCTTTTAACATTGGGTTACCTAGATTATATTTAGATTTTTTTCGATTCGCGTTAAATTAGAATTTTGGTATTTTACATGGGAGAGCATATTGAGTTGGTGTATATACTCCAAAAAAGAGTAGAATAAGGTAGTGTATATGTTTCTAACAGACTATATTCAGAGACATTTTCTTTTAACTTTGGGGCGCCTAGATATTATTAAGATTTTTTTCGATTCGCGTAAATGTAGAATTTCGGTATTTTACATGAGACAGCATACTGAGTTGGTGTATATACTACAAAACAGAGTAGAATAGGTCATTGTATATTTTTTCTGACAGATTATATCCAGAGCAATTTTGCTTTTAACATTGGGGTGCCTAAATAATATTTATATTTTGTTCGATTCGCTTAAATATAGAATTTCTGTATTTTACATAAGAGGGCATATGGAGTTGGTGTATATACTCCAAAACTGAGTAGAATAAGGCCTTTTCTATTTTTTTAACAGACTATATTCAGAGATATTTTCTCCTAACTTTCGAAGGCCTAGATATTAATTAGATTTTTGTCGATTCGCGTAAAATTAGAATTTCGGTATTTTACGTGAGAGAGCATATTGAGTTTGTGTATATACTCCAAAACAGAGTAGAAAAGGGCATTGTCTATTTTTTCTGACAGATTATATTCAGAGCAATGCTGTTATTAACCTGGGGGTGCCTAGATAATATTTACATTTTTTTCAATTCGCTTAAATATAGAACTTCTGTATTTTACATCAGATAGCATATGGAGTTGGTATATATACTCCAAAACAGAGTCGAATAGAAAATTGTATATGTTTTCTGAAAGATTATAATAAGAGCAATTTTGTTTTTAACTTTGGGGTGCCTAGATTATATTTAGATTTTTATTCAATTCGCATAAATATAGAATTTTTGTATTTTACATGAGAGCGCATATGGAGTTGGTGTATATACTTCAAAACAGAGTAGATTTGGGAATTGGATATTTTTTTTGACAGAATATATTCAGAGTAATTTTGTTTTTAACATTAAAGTGCCTAGATAATATTTAGATTTATTCGATTCGCTTAAATATATAATTATTGTATTTTACATGAGAGAGCATATGGAGTTGCTGTATATACTCCAAAACAGAGTGAAATAGGGCATTGTATATTTCTTCTGACAGCTTATATTCAGAGAAATTATGTTTTTAACATTGGGGTGCCTAGATAATATTTAGATTTTTTTCGATTCACGTAAAATTATAATTTCGGTATTTTACATGAGGGAGCACACTTAGTTGGTGTATATACTCCAAAACAGAGTAGAATAAGGCATTGTATATTATATCTAACAGACTATATTCAGAGCAATTTTCTTCTAACTTTCAAGCGCCTAGATATTATTTAGATTTTTTTCGATTCGCGTAAAATTAGAATTTCGGTATTTTACATGAGAGAGCATATTGAGTTGGTGTATATACTCGAAAACAGAGTAGAAAAGGGCATTGTATATTTTTTCTGACAGATTATATTCAGAGCAATTTTGCCTTTAACATTGGGGTGCCTAGATAATATTTAGATTTTTTTTGATTGACGTATAATTAGAAGTTCGATATTTTACATGAGAGATCATATTGAGTTGGTGTATATACTACAAAACAGAGTAGAATAGGGCATTGTATATTTTTTCTGACAGATTATATGCAGAGCAATTTTGCTTTTCACATTGGGGTGCCTAGATGATATTTAGATATTTTTCGATTCTCTTAAATATAGAATTTCTATATTTTACATAAGAGAGCATACTGAGTGGTGTATATACCCCAAAACAGGGAAGAATAGGGCTTTGTATATTTTTCCTGAAAGATTATATTCACAGCAATATTGTATTTATCATTGGGGTACCTAGATAATATTTAGATTTTTTTTGATTTGCGTAATATTAGAATTTCAGTATTTTACATGAGAGAGAATACTGAGATGGTGTATATATTCCAAAACAGAGTAGAAGAAGGCATTGTATATTTTTTCTAACAGACTATATTTAGAGGCAGTTTCTTTTAACTTTGGGGCGCCTAGATATTATTTAGATTTTTTCGATTCGTGTAAAATTATTATTTTGGTATTTTACATTGGAGACCAAATGTAGTTGGTGTATATACTCCAAAACAAAGTAGAATAGGGCATTGTATATTTTATCTGACAGTTTATATTCAGAGTACTTTTGTTTATCACATTGGAATGGCTAGATAATATTTAGATTTTTTTCCATGCACGTAATATTAGAATTTCGGTATTTTACATGAGAGAGCACACTGAGTTGGTGAATATACTCCAAAACAAAGTAGAATAGGGCATTGTATATTTTTTCTGACAGATTATATTCAGAGCAATGTTGTTTTTAACATTGGGCTTCCTAGATAATATTTAGATTATTTTGATTCGGGTAAAATTGGAATTTCGGTATTTTACATGAGAGAGCCTACAGAATTGGTGCATATACTCCAAAACAGAACAGAATTAGGCATTGTATATTTTTTCCAACAGACAATATTCAGAGCCATTTTCTTTTAACATTGGGGCACCTAGATTTTATTTAGATTTTTTCGATTCGCGTAAAATTATAATTTCGGAATTTTACATGAGAGAGAATATTGAGTTATTGTATATGCTCCAAAAAAGAATAGAAAAGGGCATTGTACATTTTTTCTGACAGATTATATTCAGAGAAATTTTGCTTTTAACACTGGGGTACCTAGATAATATTTAGAATTTTTTCTATTCACGTATAATTAGAATTTCAGTATTTTACATGAGAGAGTATACTGAGTTTGTGTATATACTCCAAAACAGAGTAGAATAAGGCATTGTATATTTTTCCTACCAGACTATATTCAGAGTCATTTCCTTTTAACTTTAGGGAGCCTAGATATCGTTTAGATTTTTTCGATTCACGTAAAATTAGAATTTAGCTATTTTACATGACAGAGCATATTGAGTTGGTGTATATACGCCAAAACAGAGTAAAAAAGGGCATTGTATATTTTTTCTGACAGATTATATTCAGAGCAATTTTGGTTTTAACATTGGCATGCCTAGATAATATTTAGATTTTTTGGATTCGGCTAAAATTAGAATTTCTGTCTTTTACATGAGAGATCCTATGGTTTTGGTGTATATACTACAAAACAGGGTAGAAAATGGCATTGTATTTTTATCTGAAAGATTTTATATAGAGCCATTTTGCTTTTAACATTGGGGTGCCTTGATAATATATAGATTTTTTTTCGATTCGCTTAAATATAGAATTTCTGTATTTTACTTGAGAGAAAATATCGAGTTGGTGTATATACTCCAAAACAGAGTAGAATAGGGCATTGTATATTTTTTTTCATGACAGATTATATTCAGAGCAATTTTGTTTTTGACTTTGGGGTGCCTATATGATATTTAGATTTTTTCGATTCGGGTAAAATTAGAATTTCTGTATTTTACATGAGAGAGCATATTGAGTTGGTGTATATACTCCAAAACAGAGTAGAATAAGGCATTGTATATTTTATCTAATAGAATATATTCAGAGAAATTTTCTTTTATCTTTGGGGCGCCTAGATATTATTTAGATTTTTTTTGATTCACGTAAAATTAGAATTTCGGTATTTTACATGAAAGAGCATATTGGGTTGGTGTATATACTCCAAAACACAGTAGAAAAACTCATTGTATATTTATTTTTACAGATTATATTCAGAGCAAATTTGCTTTTAACATTGGGCTGCCTAGATAATATTTAAATTTTTTCGATTTACATAAATTTAGAATTTCGGTATTTTACATGAGAGAGCATACTGAGTTGGTGTATATACTCCAAAACAGAGTAGAATACGGCATTGTATATTGTTTCTGAAAGGTGATATTCAGAATAATTTTGTTTTTAACATATGGGTGCCTAAATAATATTTAGATTTTTTTTGATATACGTAAAATATGAATTTCGGTATTTTACATGAGATAGCATATTGAGTTGCTGTATGTACCACAAAACAGAATAGAAAAAGGCATTGTATATTTTTTCTGACAGATTATATTCAGAGCAATTTTGCTTTTAACATTGCGGAGCCTAGATAATATTTAGATTTTTTCTATTCGGTTAAAATTAAAATTTCTGTATTTTACATGATAGAGCATATTGAGTTGGTGTATATATTACAAAACAGAGTAGAATAGGACATGGTATATTTTTTCTGACAGATTGTATTCAGAGATATTTTGCTTTTAACATTCGGGTGCCTAGTTAATATTTAGATTTTTTTCAATTCACGTATATTATAATTTCGGTATTTTACTTGAGAGAGCATATTGAGTTGGTGTATATACTCAAAAACAAAGTAGATATGGGCATTATATATTTTTGCTAACAGACTTTATCAGAGCCATTTTTTTTTAACTTTGGGGCGCCTTGATATTATTTAGATTTTATTCGATTCGCATAAAATTAGAATTTCGTTATTTTACATGAGAGATCATACTGAGTTGGTGTATATACTCCAAAACAAAGCAGAATGAGGCATTGTATATTTTTTCTAACAGACTATATTCAGAGCCATTTTCTTTTAACTTTGGGGCACCTAGATATAATTTAAATTTTTTTCCATTCGCGTAAAATTAGAATTTCGGTATTTTACATGAGAGACCATACAAAGTTGATGTATATACTCCAAAACAGAGTAGAATAAGGCATTGTATATTTTTTCTAAGAGACTATATCCAGAGCCATTTTCATTTAAAATAGGGCAGCCTAGATATTATTTAGATGTTCTTCGATTCGTGTAAAATTAGAATGTCGGTATTTTATATGAGAGAGCATATTGAGTGGGTGTATATTCTACAAAATAGAGTAGTATAGGGCATTGTATTCTTTTTCTGACAGTTTATATTCAGAGCAATTTTGTTTTAAACATTGGGGTGACTAGATAATATGAAGATATTTTTCGATTTGGGTAAAATTATGATTTCTTTATTTTACATTAGAGAGCATACTGAGTTGGTGTATATACTCCAAACAGAGTAGAATAAGGCATTGTATATTTTTGCTAACAGACTATATTCAGAGACATTTTCTTTTCACTTTGGGGCACCTAGATATTATTTAGATTTCTTATCGATTCGCGTAAAATTAGAATTTCAGTATTTTTCATGAGAGAGCATATGGAGTTGGTGTATATACTCCAAAACAGAGTAGAATAAAACATTGTATATTTTTTCTGACAGATTGTATTCAGAGCAATTTTGCTTTTAACATTGGGGTGCCTAGATAATATATAGGTGTTTTTAGATTCACGTAAAATTAGAATTTCTGTATTTTACATGAGAGAGCATACTGAGTTGGTGTATATACTCCAAAATATAGAAGAATAAGGCATTGCATATTTTCTCTAAGAGACTATATCCAGAGCCATTTTCATTTAACTTAGGGGCGCCTAGATATTATTTAGAGTATTTTCGATTCACGTAAAATTAGAATTTCGGTATTTTGCATGAGAGAGCATATTGAATTGTTTTACATACTCCAAAACAACGTAGAATAGGGCATAGTATATTTTTTCTGACAGATTATATTCAGAGCAATTTTGCTTTTAATATTGGGGTGCCTAGAGAATATTTAGATTTTTTCGATTCACGTAAAATTAGAATTTCTGTATTTTACATAAGAGAGCATACTGAGTTGGTGTATATACTCCAAAGCAAAGTAGAATAAGGCATTGTATATTATTTCTAACAGACTATATTCAGAGCCATTTTCTCTTAACTTTGAGGCACCTAGATATCATTTAGATTCTTTTTGATTCGCTTAAAATTAGAATTTCGGTATTTTACATGAGAGAGCATATTCAGTTGGTTTCGATACTCCAAAACAACGTAGAATAAGGCATTGTATATTTTTTCTGACAGATTATATTCAGAGCAATTTTCCTTTCAATATTGGGGTGCCTAGATAATATTTAGATCGTTTTCGATTTACATAAAATTAGAATTTTGTTATTTTACTTGAGAGAGCATGCTGAGTTGGTGTCTATACTCCAGAAAGAGTAGAGTAAATCATTGCGTATTTTTTCTGACAGATTATATTGAGAGAAATTTTGTTTTTAAAATTGGGGTGCCTGGATAATATTTACATTTTTCCGATTCTGGTAAAATTAGAATTATTTTTATTTTACATGAGAGCGTATTGAGTTGGTGTATATACTACAAAACGGAGTAGAAAACGGCATTGTATATTTTTTCTAAAAGACTATATTCAGAGAAATTTTGCGTTTAACATTGGGGTGCCTACATAATATTTACATTTTTTTTGATTCTCTTAAATATAGAATTTCTGTATTTTACATGAGAGAGCATATGCAGTTAATGTATATACTCCAAAACAGAGTAGAATAGGGCATTGCATATTTTTAATGACAGATTATATTCAGAGCAATTTTGTTTTTAACATTGGCGTGCCTAGATAATATTTAGATTTTTTCGATTCACGTAAAATTAGAATGTTGTTATATTACATGAGAGATCACACTGAGTTTGTGTATATATTTCAAAACAAAGTAGAATAGGGCATTGTATATTTTTTCTGACAGATTATATTCACAGCTATTTTGTTATTAACATTATGGTGCCTAGATAATATTTAGATATTTTCGATTCATGTAAAATTAGAATTTCTCTATTTTAAATAAGAGAGCATACTGAGTTGGTGTATATACTTTAAAGCAGAGTAGAATAAGGCATTGTATATTATTTCTAACATACTATATTCAGAAACATTTTCTCTTAACTTTGAGGCACCTAGATATCATTTAGATCCTTTTCTATTCGCGTAAAATTAGAATTTCGGTATTTTACATGAGAGAGCATATTCAGTTGGTTTCGATACTCCAAAACAATGTAGAATAAGGCATTGTATATATTTTCTGACAGATTATATTCAAAGCAATTTTGTTTTTAGCATTGTGGTGCCTACATATTTAGATTTTGTCTCTTTGGGTAAAATTAGAATTTCTGTATTTTACATGATCGAGCGTATTGAGTTGGTTTATATACTACAAAACAGAGTAGAAAAGGGCATTGTATATGTTTTCTGACAGGTTATATTCAGAGCAATTTTGCTTTTAACATTTGGGTGCCTAGATAATATTTAGATTTTTTTCGATTCGCTTAAATATAGTATTTCTGTATTTTACATGAGCGACCATATGGAGTTGGTGTATATACTCCAAAACAGAATAGAATAGGGCATTGTATATTTTTTCTGGCAGATAGTACTCAGAGCAGTTTTGTTTTTAATATTGGGGTGCCTAGATAACATTTCGTTGTTTTTGACTTCATGTAAAATTAGAATATCTGTATTTTACATGAGAGAGCATATTGAGTTGGTTTATATACTCCAAAACAGAGTAGAAGTTGGCATTATATATTTTATCTAACAGATTGTATTCAGAGCCATTTTCTTTTAACTTTTGGGTGCCTAGATAAAATTTAGATTTTATTCGATTCGCGTAAAATTAGAAATTTGTTATTTTACATGAGAGAGCATATTCAGTTGGTGTATATACTCCAAAACAGAGTAGAAATGGGCATTATATATTTTTTCTAACAGACTGTATTCAGAGCCATTTTCTTTTAAATTTGGGGCGCCTAGATATTATTTAGATTTTACTCAATTTGCGTAAACTTAGAATTTCGGTATTTTGCATGAGAGAGCATACTGAGTTGGTGTATATACTACAAAACAGAATAGGAAAAAGCATTGTATATTTTTTCTGACAAATTATATTGAGAACAAATTTGTTTTTAACATTGGGTTTCCTAGATAATATTTACGTTTTTTTCAATTCGCTAAAATATAGAATTTCTGTATTTTAAATGAGAGAGCATATGAAGTTGCTGTATATACTCCAAAACAGAGTAGAAATCTCCATTGTATATTTTCTCTGACAAATTATATTCAGAGCAATTTTCCTTTCAACATTGGGGTGCCTAGATAATATTTAGATTTTTTCGTTTTGGGTAAAATTAGAATTTATATATTTTACATGAGAGTGCATATTGAGTTGGTCTATATACTCCAAAACAGAGTAGAATACGGCATTGTCTATTTTTTCTAACCGACTATATTCAGAGCCATTTTCCTTTACTTTGGGTCTCCTAGATATTATTTAGATTTTGTTGGATTCACATAAAATTAGGATTTATGTATTTTACATAAGAGAGCATATTGAGTTGGTGTATATACGCTTAAACAGTGTAAAAAAGGGCATTGTATATTTTTTCTGAGAGATTATATTGAGAGAAATATTGCTTTTAACATTGAAATGCCTAGATAATATTTAGTTTTTTTCGAATCGCTTAAATATAGAATTTCTGTATTTTACATGAGAGAGCATATGGAGTTGGTGTATATACTCCAAAGCAGAGTAGAATAGGGCATTGTATACTTTTTCTGACAGATGATATTAAGAGTAATTTTGTTTTTAACATTGGGGTCCCTAGATTATATTTAGATTTTTTTCGATTCACGTTAAATTATAATTTCAGTATTTTACATGAGAGAGCATATTGAGTTGGTGTATATACTCCAAAACAGAGTAGAAAAGAAAATTGTATATTTTTTCTGACAGATTATGTTCAGAGCAATTTTTCTTTTACCATTCGGGTGTCTAGATAATATTTAGATTTTTTTCGATTCACGTAAAATTTGAATTTCGGTATTTTCCATGAGAGAGCATACTGAGTTGGTTTATATACTTTAAAACAGAGTAGAATAAGGCATTGTATATTTTATCTAACAGACTATATTCAGAGCCATTTTATTTTAACATTGGAGCGCCAAGATATTATATAGATTTTTTTCGATTCGTGTAAAATTAGAATTTCGATATTTTCCGTGAGAGAGCATATTGAGTTGGTGTATATACTACAAAACAGAGTAGAAAAGGGCATTGTATATTTTTTCTGACAAATTATGTTCAGAGTGATTTTGCTTTTAACATTGGGGTGCATAAATAATATTTAGATTTTTTCAATTCGGGTAAAATGGAATTTCGGTATTTTATATGAGAGAGCATATTGAGATGGTGTATACATTTCGAAACAGAGTAGAAAAAAGCATTGTATTTTTTTCTGACAGATTATATTCAGGGAAATTTTGCTTTTATCATTGGGATGCCTAGATAATATTTAGTTTTTTTTGATTCACGTAAAATTTGAATTTCATTATTTTACATGATAGAGCATATTGAGTTCGTGTATATACTACAAAACAGAGTAAAAAAGGGCACTATATATTTTTTCTGACAGATTATATTCAGAGCAATTTTGTTTTTATCATTGGGCTGCCTAGGTAATAGTTAGAATTTTTTCGATTCTCTTAAATTAAGAATTTCTGTATTTTACATGAGAGAGCATATGGAGTTGGTGTATATACTTCAGAACAAGGTAGAATAAGGCATTGTATATTTTTTCTGACGGATTACATTCAGAGAAATTTTGCTTTTATCATTGGGATGCCTAGATAATTAGATTTTTTTTGATTCACATAAAATTATAATTTCGGTACTTTACATGAGGGAGCATACTGAGTTGGTGTATATACTCCAAAAAACAGTAGAATAAGGCATTGTATATTTTATCTAATAGACTATATTCAGAGAAATTTTCTTTTTTCTTTTGAGCGCCTAGATATTATTTAGAATTTTTTCGATTCGCGTGAAATTAGAATTTCTATATTTTACCTGAGAGAGCATACAGAGTTCGTGTATATATTCCAAAACAGAGTAGAATAAGGCATTGTATATTTTTTCCAGCAGAGTATATTCAGAGCCATTTTCTTTTAAGTTTGGGGAGCCTAGATGTTATTTAGATTTTTTTCGATTCACGTAAAATTTGAATTTCTGTATTTTACATGAGAGAGCATATTGAGTTGGTGTATATACTCCAAAACAGAGTAGAATAGGACATTGTATATTTTCTCTGACAGAATATATTCAGAGTAATTTTGCTTTTAACATTGGGTTGCCTAGATAATTTTTAGATTTTTGTCGATTCGCTGAAATATAGAATTTCTGTGTTTTACATGAGAAAGCATACTGAGTTGGTGTATATACTCCAAAACAGTGTAGAATAAGACATTCTATATTTATTCTAACTGACTATATTCAGAGCCATTTTCTTTTAACTTTGGGGCGCCTAGATATTATTTAGATTTTTCTCGATTCACGTAAAATTAGAATTTCGGTATTTTACATGAGAGGGCATACTGAGTTGGTGTATATACTCCAAAATAGCGTAGAATAAGGTATTGTATATTTTTCCTAACAGACTATATTCAAAGCCATTATCTTTTAACTTTGAGGCGCCTAGATATTATTTAGATTTTTCTCGATTCACGTAAAATTAGAATTTCGGTATTTTACATGAGAGAGCATACTGAGTTGGTGTACATACTCCAAAACAGCGTTGAATAAGGCATTGTATATTTTTTCTAACTAACTATATTCAGAGCCATTTTCGTTTAACTTAGGGGCTCTTAGATATTATTGAGATTTTTCTCGATTCGCATAAAATTATAATTTCGATATTTTACATGAGAGAGCATGTTGAGTGGCTTTATATACTCTAAAACAGACTAGAATACAACATTCTATATTTTTTTCTGACAGATTATATTCAGAGCAATATTTCTATTAACATTGGAATGCCTAGATAATATTTAGACTTTTTTCGATTCGGTTAAATATAGAATTTCTGTATTTTACATGAGAGAGCATATGGGGTTGGTGTATATACTCCACAACAAAGTGGAATAGGGCATTGTATATTTTGCTGACAGATTATATTCAGAGCAATTTTGTTTTTATCATTGGGGTGCCTAGATAATATTTAGATTATTTTCGATTTCCTTAAATATAGAATTTCTGTATTTTACATGAGAGAGCTTATGGAGTTGAGGTATATACTCCAAAACAGAGTAGAATAGGGCATTGTATATTTTTTCTGACAGATTATATTCAGAGCAATTTTGTTTTTAACATTGGAGTGGCTAGATTATAAGTAGATTTTTTTCGATAGGGTAAAATTTGAATTTCCGTATTTCACATGAGAGAGCATACTAAGGTGGTGGATATACTCCAAAACGGAGTAGAATAAGGCATTGTGTATTTTTTTTTAACAGACTATATTCAGAGCCATTTTCTTTTAGCTATGGTGCGTCTACATATTATTTAGATTTTTTTCGATTCACATAAATTTATAATTTCGGGATTTTACATGAGAGAGCATACTGAGTTGGTGTATATACTCCAAAACAGAGTAGAATAAGGCATTGTATATTTTTTCTAACGAACTATATTCAAAGCCATTTTGTTTTAACTTTGCAGCGCCTAGATATTAATTAGATTATTTTCGATTCCCATAAAATTAGAGTTTGGTATTTTACATGAGAGAGCATACTGTGTTTGTGTATATACTCCAAAACAGAGTAGAATAGGGCATTGTATATTTTTACTACCAGACTATATTCAGAGCCATTTTCTTTAATTTCGGGGAGCCTAGATATTATTTATATTTTTTCGATTTGCTTAAATATAGAATTTCTCTATTTAACATGAGAGAGCATATGGAGTTGGTATATATACTCCAAAACAAAATACAATATTGCATTGTATATGTTTTTGACAGATTATATTCAGAGCAATTTTGTTTTTAACATTGGGGTGCCTAGATAATATTTAGATTTTTTTGATTCGGCTTAAATTGGAATTCCTGTATTTTACAAGAGAGAACATGTTGAGTTCGTGTATATACTGCAAAACAGAATAGAAAAGCGCATTGTATATTTTTTCTGACAGTTTATATTCAGAGCAATTTTTCCTTTAACATTGGGGTGCCTAGATAATATTTAGATTTTTTTCTAGTTGCATAAATATAGAATGTCTCTATTTTACATGAGAGAGCATATGGTGTTGGTGTATATATTCACAACAGAGTAGAATAGGGCATTGTATATTTATTCTGACATAGTGTATTCAGAGCAATTTTGTTTTTAACATTGGGGTGCCTAGATAATATTTAGATGTTTTTCGATTCACGTAAAATTAGAATTTCTGTATTTTATATGAGGGAGCATACTGAGTTGGTGTATATACTCCAAAACAGAGCAGAATAAGGCATTGTATATTATTTCTGACAGACTATATTCAGAGCCATTTTGTTTTAACATTGGGGTGCCTAGATTATATTTAGATTTTTTTCGATTCACGTAAATCTAGAATTTCGGTATTTTGCATGAGAGAGCATATTGAGTTGGTGTTTATACTCCAAAACAGAGAAGAAAAAAGCATTGTATATTTTTTTCTGACAGATTATATTCAGAGCAATTTTGTTTTTAACATTGGGGTTCCTAGATTATATTTAGATTTTTTTTGATTTGCCTAAAATTACAATTTCGGTATTTTACATTAGAGAGCATATTGATTTGGTGCATATACTCCAAAAAAGAGTAGAATAAAGTATTGTATATTTTTTCTGACAGATTATATTCAGAACAATTTTGTTTTTAACATTGGGGTTCCTAGATATTATTTACATGTTTCTGATTCGGGTAAAATTAGAATTTCTGCATTTTACATGAGAGACATACTTAGTTGGTCTACATACTCCAAAGCAGTGTAGAATAAGGCATTGTATATTTTTTTAACAGACTATATTCAGAGCCATTTTGTTTTAACATTGGTGCGCTTAGATATTATTTAGATTTTTTTCGATTCGCCTAAAATTAGAATTTCAGTACTTTCTATGAGAGAGCATATTGAGTATGTGTATATACTCCAAAACAGAGTAGAAAATGTCATTGTATATTTTTTCTGACAGATTGTATTCACAGCAATTTTCGTTTTAACATTGGGTTGCCTAGATAATATTTAGATTCTTTTCGATTCACGTTAAATTAGAATTTCGGTATTTTAATGAGAGAGCATACTGAGTTGGTGTATATACTCCAAAACAGAGTAGAATAAGACATTGTATATTTTTTCTAAGAGACTATATTCAGAGTCATTTTCTTTTAACTTTGGGGCGCCTAGATTTTATTTAGATTTTTTTGGATTCGCGTAAAATTAGAATTTCGGTAATTTACATGGGAGAGCATATTGAGTTGGTGTATATACTCCAAAACAGAGTAGATAAGGGAATTGTATATTTTTTCTGAAAGATTATATACACAGCAATATTGCTTTTAACATTGGTGTGCCTAGATAATATTTTAAATTTTTTTCGATTCGCTTAATTATAGAATTCCTGTATTTTACATGAGAGAGCATTTGGAGTTGGTGTATATACTTCAAAACAGAGTAGCATAAAACAATGTATATTTATTGTTACAGATTATATTCAGAGCAATTTTGTTTTTATCATTGGGGTGCCTACATAATATTTAGAATTTTTCGATTCGGGTAAAATTAGAATTTCTGTATTTTACATGAGAGTGCATATGGAGTTGGTGTATATACTCCAAAACAAAGTAGAATAGGGCATTGTATATATTTTCTGACAGATTATATTCAGAGCAATTTTGTTTTTATCATTTGGGTGCCTAGATTATATTTACATTTTTTCGATTTGGGTAAAATTATAATTTTTTTTATTTTACACGAGATAGCGTATTGAGTTGGTGTATATATTACAAAACGACGTAGAAAATGGCATTGTATATTTTTTCTAAAACATTATATTAAGAGATATTTTGCTTTTAACATTGGGGTGCCTAGATAATATTTAGAATATTTTGATTCACTTAAATATAGAATTTCTGTATTTTATATGAGACAGGATACTGAGTTGGTGTATATACTCCAAAACAGACCAGAATAAGGCATTGTGTATTTTTTCTAACAGACTATATTCAGAGCCATTTTCTTTTAACTTTGTTGCACCTAGTTATTATTTAGATTTTTTCAATTTGTGTAAAATTTGAATTTCGTTGTTTTACATGAGAGAGCATATTGAGTGTGTGTATATACTCCAAAACAGAGTAGAATAGGACATTGTATATTTTTTCTGACACATTGTATTCAGAGCTATTTTGCTTTTAACATTAGGGTGCCTAGATAATATTTAGGTTTTTTTCGATTCAAGTAAAATTAGAATTTCGGTATTTTACATGAGACAGTATATTGAGTTGGTGTATATACTACAAAACAGAGTAGAAAAAAGCATTGTATATTTTTTCTGACAGATTATATTCAGAGCAATTTTGTTTTTAACATTGGGGTGCCTAGATTATATTTACATTTTTTCGATTTGGGTAAAATTATAATTTTTTTTATTTTACATGAGATAGCGTATTGAGTTGGTGTATATACTACAAAACGACGTAGAAAAGGGCATTGTATATTTTTTCTAAAACATTATATTAAGAGAAATTTTGCTTTTAACATTGGGGTGCCTAGATAATATTTAGAATTTTTTTGATTCACTTACATATAGAATTTCTGTATTTTATATGAGACAGGATACTGAGTTGGTGTATATACTCCAAAACAGACCAGAATAAGGCATTGTGTATTTTTTCTAACAGACTATATTCAGAGCCATTTTCTTTTAACTTTGTTGCGCCTAGTTATTATTTAGATTTTTTCAATTTGCGTAAAATTTGAATTTCGTTGTTTTACATGAGAGAGCATATTGAGTGGGTGTATATACTCCAAAACAGAGTAGAATAGGACATTGTATATTTTTACTGACA
Organism: Callithrix jacchus; assembly: GCF_049354715.1. Classification (NCBI taxonomy): domain Eukaryota; kingdom Metazoa; phylum Chordata; class Mammalia; order Primates; family Cebidae; genus Callithrix; species Callithrix jacchus. Next base: position 81,918,455 of record NC_133518.1, read on the forward strand.
CATTGTATTCAGAGCTATTTTGCTTTTAACATTGGGGTGCCTAGAAAATATTTAGGTGTTTTTCGATTCAAGTAAAATTAGAATTTCGGTATTTTACATGAGACAGCATATTGAGTTGGTGTATATACTTCAAAACAGAGTAGAAAAGGGCATTGTATATTTTTTCTGACAGATTATATTCAGAGCAATTTTGTTTTTAACATTGGGGTGCCTAGATTATATTTACATTTTTTCGATTTGGGTAAAATTATAATTTTTTTTTATTTTACATGAGATAGCGTATTGAGTTGGTGTATATACTACAAAACGACGTAGAAAAGGGAATTGTATATTTTTTCTAAAACATTATATTAAGAGAAATTTTGCTTTTAACATTGGGGTGCCTAGATAATATTTAGATTTTTTTTGATTCACTTACATATAGAATTTCAGTATTTTATATGAGACAGGATACTGAGTTGGTGTATATACTCCAAAACAGACCAGAATAAGGCATTGTGTATTTTTTCTAACAGACTATATTCAGAGCCATTTTCTTTTAACTTTGTTGCGCCTAGTTATTATTTAGATTTTTTCAATTTGCGTAAAATTTGAATTTCGTTGTTTTACATGAGAGAGCATATTGAGTGGGTGTATATACTCCAAAACAGAGTAGAATAGGACATTGTATATTTTTTCTGACACATTGTATTCAGAGCTATTTTGCTTTTAACATTGGGGTGCCTAGATAATATTTAGGTGTTTTTCGATTCACGTAAAATTAGAATTTCGGTATTTTACATGAGAGAGTATACTGAGTTGGTGTATATACTCCAAAACAGAGTAGAATAAGGCATTGTATATTTTTTCTAACAGAGTATATTCTGAGCCGTTTTCTTTTAACTTTGGGTCTCCTAGATATAATTTAGATATTTTTCGATTCGCGTAAAATTAGAATTTTGCTATTTTACATGAGAGAGCATATTGAGTTGGTGTATATACTACAAAACAGAGTAGAATAAGGCATTGTATATTTTTTCTAACAGACTATATTTAGAGCCATTTTATTAAATCTTTGGGATGCCTAGATATTATTTATATTTTTTTCGATTCGCTTATATATAGAATTTCTGTATTTTATATGAGAGAGCATATGGAGTTGGGGAATATACTCCAAAACAGAGTAGAATTGCGCATTGTATATTTTTACTGACAGATGATATCCAGAGCAATTTTGTTTTTATCATTGCAGAGCCTATATAATATTCAGATTCTTTTCGATTTGTTAAAATACAGAATTTCTGTATTTTACATGAGAGAGCACACTGAGTTGGTGTATATACTCAAAAACAAAGTAGAATAGGGCATTGTATATTTTTTCTGACAGATTATATTCAGAGGAATTTTACTTTTAACATTGGGGTGCCTCGATAATATTTAGATTTTTTTTGATTCGCTGAAATATAGAATTTCTGTATTTTATATGAGAGAGCATAATGAGTTGGTGTGTATTCTCCAAAACAGAATAGAAAAAGGCATTGTATATTTATTCTAACAGAGTATATACAGAGCCATTTTTTTTTAACTTTGGGGCACCTAGATATTATTTAAATTTTTCTCGATTCATCTAAAATTAGAATTTCGGTATTTTACATGAGAGAGCATACTGAGTTGGTGTATATACTCCAAAACAGCGTAGAATAAGGCATTGTATATTTTTTCGAACAGACTATATTCATAGCCATTTTCATTTAACTTAGGGGAGCCTAGATATTATTTAGATTTTTTTCGATTTGCGTAAAATTATAATTTCGATATTTTACATGGGAGAGCATATTGAGTTGGTTATATACTCGAAAACAGAGTAGAATAGGGCATTGTATATTTTTTTCTGACAAATTATATTCAGAGCAGTTTTGTTTTTAACATTGGGGTGCCTAGATAATATTCAGATTTTTTTAGATTCGCTTAAATATATAAATTCTGTATTTTACATGAGAGAGCATATTGAGTTGGTGTATAAACTCAAAAACCGCCTAGAATAAGGCATTGTATATTTTTTCTAACAGACTATATTCAGAGCTCTTGTCATTTAACTTTGGGGCGCCTAGATATTATTTAGATTTTTTTCGATTCACGTAACATTAGAATTTTGGTATTTTACATGAGAGAGAATATTGAGTTGGTGTATATACTCCAAAACAGAGTACAAATGGGCATTGTATATTTTTTCAGACAGATTATTTTCAGATCAATTTTGCTTTTAACATTCGGGTGACTAGATAATATTTAGATTTATTTTAATTCTCGTAATTTTGAATTTCGTTATTTTACATGAGAGAGCATACTGAGTTGGTGTATATACTCCAAAAAAAAGTAGAATAAGGCATTGTATATTTTTTCTAACAGACTATATTCAGAGCCATTTCCTTTTAACTTTGGAGCGCCTAGATATTACTTAGATTTTTTTCGATTCGCGTAATTTACTATTTCGGTATTTTACATGAGAGAGCATATTGAGTTGGTGTATATACTCCAAAAGAGAGTAGAACAGGGCATTGTATAGTTTTTCTGACAGATTATATTTTGAGCAATTTTGTTTTTAACATTCGGGTGCCTAGTTAATATTTAGATTTTTTTCCATTCACGTAAAATTAGAATGTCGGTATTTTACATGAGAGAGCATACTGAGTAGGTGTATATACTCCAAAACATAGTAGAATAAGGTATTGTATATTTTTTTCTAACAGACTATATTCAGAGCCATTTTCTTTTAACTCTGGGGCGCCTAGATAATATTTAGATTTTTTTCGATTCGAGTAATATTAGAATTTTGGTATTTTACATGAGAGAGCATATTGAGTTGGTGTATGTACGACAAAACAAAGTAGAAAAGGGCCCTGTATAGTTTTTCTGACAGATTATATTCAGAGAAATTTTGCTTTTAACATTGAGGTGCCTAGATAATATTTAGATTTTTTTCAGTTTGCTTAAATATGGAATTTCTGTATTTTACATGAGAGAGCATACTGAGTTGGTGTATATACTCCAAAAAAGAGTAGAATAAGGCATTGTATATTTTTTCTAACACACTATATTCAGAGCCATTTTCTTTTAACTTTGGGGCGCCTATATATTATTTAGATTTCTTTCAATTCACATAAAATTAAAATTTTGGTACTTCACATGATAGAGCATATTGAGTTTGTGTATATACTCCAAAACAGATTAGAAATGGGCTTTGTATATCTTTTCTGAAAGATTATTTTCAGAGCAATTTTGCTTTTAACATTCGGGTGCCTAGATAATATTTAGATTTATTTCGATTAAGGTAAAATCAGAATTTCTGTATTTTACATGAGAGAGCATAATGAGTTGGTGTATATACTACAAAAAAGAGTAGAATAAGGCATTGTATATTTCTTCAAACAGAGTATATTTAGAGCCATTTTCTTTTAACTTTGACGCGCCTAGATATTATATAGAGTTTTTTCGAATCACATAAAATTAGAATTTCGTTATTTTACATTAGAGAGCATATTGAGTTGGTGTATATATTACAAAACAGAGTAGAAAAGGGCATTGTATATTTTATCTTACAGATTATATTCAGAGAAATTTTGATTTTAACATTGGGGTGCCTAGATAATATTTTGATTTATTTCGATTCACGTAAAATTAGAATTTCAGTATTTTACATGAGAGAACATACTGAGTTGGTGTATATACTCCAAAACAGAGTAGAATAAGGCATTTTATATTTTTTCTAACAGACTATATTCAGAGCCATTTCCTCTAAACTTTGAGGCACCTAGATGTTATTTAGATTTTTTTCGATTCAGGTAAAATTAAAATTTCATTATTTTACTTGAGAGAGCATACTGAGATGGTGTATATACTGCAATAAATAATAGAAAAGGGCATTGTATATTTTCTCTGACAGATTATATTCAGGGCAATTTTTTTTTAGCATTGGGGTACCTAGATAATAATTAGATTATTTTCCATTCACGTAAAATTAGAATTTTGGTATTTTACATGAGAGAGCATACTGAGTTGTTGTATATACTCCAAAACAGAGTAGAATAAGGCACTGTATATTTTCTCTAACAGACTATATTGAGAGCCATTTTGTTTTAACTTTGGGGCGACTAGATATAATTTAGATTTTTTTCGATTCACGTAAAATTAGAATTTCGGTATTTTATATGAGAGAGCATATGGAGTTGGTGTATATACTCCAAAACAGAGTAGAATAGAGCATTGTATATTTTTTCTGACAAAGTATATTCAGAGCAATTTTGTTTTTAACATTGGGGTGCCTAGATAATATTTAGATTTTTGCAATTCGTGTAAAATGAGAATTTCTGTATTTTACATGAAAGAGCACACTGAGTTTGTGTATGTACTCCAGGAAAAAGCAGAATAACCCATTGTATATTTTTTCTAACAGACGATATTCAGAGCTATTTTCTTTTAACTTTGGGGTGCCTATATATTATTTAGATTTTTTTTGATATGCATAAAATTAGAATTTCGGCATTTTACATAAGAGAGCATACTGAGTTGATGTATATTCTCAAAAACAGAGTAGAATAGGGCATTGTCTATTTTTTTGACAGGTTATATTCAGAGCAATTTTGTTTCTAACATTGGGGTTCCTAGATAACATTTAGATTTTTTCGATTCAGGTAAAATTAGAATTTCTGTATTTTACATGAGAGAGCATACTCTGTTGGTGTATATACTCCAAAACAGAGTAGAATAAGGCATTGTATATTTTTTCTAACAGATTATATTCAGAGCCATTTTCTTTTACCTTTCGGGCACCTATATATTATTTAGATTATTTTCGATTCAGGTAAAATTTGAATTTCTGTATTTTACATGAGAGACCATATTGAGTTGGTGTATATACTCCAAAAAAGAGTAGAAAAGGGCATTGTATATTTTCTCTGACAGATTACATTCAGAGAAATTTTGCTTTTAACGTTGGGGTGCCTTGATAATAATTAGATGTTTCCATTCACGTGAACTTATAATTTCGGTATTTTACATTAGGGAGCATACTGAGTTGGTGTATATACTCCAAAACAGAGTGGAATAAGGCACTGTATATTTTTTCTAACAGACTATATTCCTAGACATTTTCTTTGAGCTTTGGGGTGCCTGGATATTATTTAGATTTGTTCGATTCGCATAAAATTAGAATTTCGGTATTTTACATGTGATAGCATATGGAGTTAGTGTATATACTCCAAAACAGAGTAGAATAGGGCATTGTTTATTTTTTCTGACAGATTATATTCAGAGCAATTTTGTTTTTAACATTGGTGTGCCTAGTTAATATTTAGGTTTTTTTTGATTCGCGTAATATAAGAATTTCAGCATTTTACATGAGAGAGCATATTGAGTGGGTTTATATACTCCAAAACAGAGTAGAAAAGGACATTACATATTTTTTTCTGACAGATTATATTCAGAGCGATTTTACTTTTAACATTCGGGTGCCTAGATAATATTTAGAATTTTTCGGATTTACGTAAAATTAGATTTTCGGTATTTTACATGAGAGAGCACACTGAGTAGTTTTATATACTCCAAAACACAGTAGAATAAGGCATAGTTTATTTTTTCTAACAGATTATATTCAGAGCCATTTTCTTTTAATTTGGGGCGCCTAGATATTATGTAGGCTTTTTTCGATTCGTGTAAAATTAGAATTTCGCTATTTTACATGTGAGAGCATATTGAGTTGGTGTATATACTCCAAAAAAGAGTAGAAAAGGGCATTGTGTATTTTTCTGACAGATTATATTCAGAACAATTTTTATTTTAACATTGGGGTGCCTAGATAATATTTATATTTCTTTCGATTCGTTTAAATATAGAATTTCTGTATTTTACAAGAGAGAGCTTATGGAGTTGGTGTATATACTCCAAAACAGAATAGAATAGGGCATTATATAATTTTTGTGCCAGATTATATTCAGAGCAATTTTCTTTTTAACATTGCGGTGCCTAGATAATATTTAGATTTTTTTCGATTCACGTAAAATTTGAATTTCGGTATTTTACAGGATAGAGCACACTGAGTTGTTTTATATACTCCAAAAATAAGTTGAATAAGGCATTGTATATTTTTTCTGACAGAATATATTCAGAGTAATTTTGCTTATAACATTGGGGTGCCTAGATAGTATCAATATTTTTTTCAATTCACGTAAAGTTAGAATTTTGGTATTTTACTTGAGAGAGAATACTGAGTTGGTGTATATACTCCATCACAGAGTAGAATAAGGCATTGCATATTTTTTCTTACAGACTATATTCAGAGCCATTTTTTTTTTAAGTTTGGGGCGCCCAGGTATTATTTAGATTTTATTCGACTCACGTAAAATTAGAATTTTGATATTTTACATGAGAGAGCATATTGAGTTGGTGTATATACTACAAAACAAAGTAGAAAAGAGCATTGTATATTTTTTTTCTGACAGATTATATTCAGAGCAATTTTTCTTTTAACACTGGGGTGCCTAGATAATATTTAGATTTTTTTCAATTCGCTTAAATGTAGAATTTCTGTATTTTACATGAGAGAGCATATGGGGTGGTGTATATACTCCAAAAAAAGAGTAGAATAGGGCATTGTATATTTTTTATGATGGATTATATTCAGAGCAATTTTGTTTTTATCATTGGAGTGCCTAGATAATATTTAGATTTTTTGGATTGGGGTAAAATTTAAATTTCTGTATTTTACATGAAAGAGCATATTGAGTTGGTGTATATACTACAAAACATAGTAGAAAAGGGCATTGTATATTTTTTCTGACAGATTATATTAAGAGCAAATTTTTTTTTTATATTGGGGTGCCTAGATAATATTTAGAATTTTTTTGATTCACGTAAATTTAGAATTTCTGTATTTTATATTAGAGAGCATAATGAGTTAGTTTATATACTCCAAAACAGATTAGAATAAGGCATTGTATATTTTTTGTAACAGAGTATATGCAGCGCCATTTTCTTTTGACTTTGGGGAATCTAGATATTATTTAGATTTCTTTCGATTTGCATAAAATTAGAATTTCGGTATTTTACATTAGAGAGCATATTGAGTTGGTGTATATACTCCAAAAGAGAGTAGAAAAGGGCATTGTATATTTTTTTTGACAAAGTATATTCAGAGCAATTTTGCTTTTAACATTCGTGTGCATAGATAATATTTAGATCTTTTTCGATTCACGTAAATTTAGAATTTTGGTATTTTACATAAGAGAGCATAATGAGTTGGTGTATATACTCCAAAACAAAGTAGAATAAGGCATTGTCTATTTTTTCTAACAGACTATATTAAGAGCCATTTTCTTTTCACATTGGGGCACCTAGATATTATATAGATTCTTTTCGATTCACATAAAATTAGAATTTCGGTATTTTACATTAGAGAGAATATTGAGTGGGTGTATATATTACAAAACAGAGTAGAAAAGGGCATTGTATATTTTTTCTTACACATTACATTCAGAGCAATTTTGATTTTAACATTGGGGTGCCTAGATAATATTTTGATTTTTTTCAATTCACATAAAATTAGAATTTCGGTATTTTACATGAGAGAGCATACTGAGTTGGTGTATATACTCAAAAACAATGTAGAACAGGGCATTGTATATTTTCTCTTACAGATTATATTCAGAGCAATTTTGCTTTTAACATTGGGGTGCCTAGATAATATTTAGATTTTTTCGATTCAGGTAAAATTAAAATTTATGTATGTTACATGAGAGAGCACACTGAGTTGGTGTATATACCTTAAAACAAAGTAGAATAAGGCATTGTATATTTTATCTAACAGACTATATTCCTAGACATTTTTTTCGAACTTTGGGGCGCCTAGATATTATTTAGACTTTTTTCGATTCGCGTAAGATTAGAATTTCGGTATTTTACATGATAGAGCACACTGGTTTGGTGTATATTCACTAAAACAGGGTAGAATAAGGCATTGTATGTTTTTTCTAACTGACTATATACAGAGCATTTTTTTTAACTGTGGGGCGACTAGATATTTTTTATATTATGTTCGATTCGCTTAAAATTAGAATTTCGATATTTTACATGAGTGAGCATATGGAGTTGGTGTATATACTCCAAAACAGAGTAGAATAGAACATTCTATATTTTTTCTGACAGATTATATTCAGAGCAATTTTGTTTTTTACATTTGGGTCCCTAGATAATATTTAGATTTTTTCAATTCGGGTAAAATTAGAATTCTGTATTTTACATATGAGAGCATATTGAGTTGGTGTATACACTCCACAACAGAGTAGAACAAGGCATTGTTTATTTTTATAACAGACTATATTAAGAGCCATTTTCTTTAAACTTTGGGGCACCTAGATATTATTGAGATTTTTTTCGATTTGCGTAAAATTAGAATTTCGGTATTTTACATAAGAGAGCATATTGAGTTGGTGTATATTCTCCAAAACAAAGTAGAATAGGGCATTCTATATTTTTTCTGACAGATAATATTCAGAGCAATTTTGTTTTAAACATTGTGGTGCCTAGATAATATTTAGATTTTTTTCGATTTGCTAAAATAAAGAATTTCGGTATTTTACATGAGAGAGCATAGGAGTTGTTCTATATACCCCAAAACAGAGTAGAATAGGACATTGTATATTTTTTCTGACCGATTATATTCAGAGCAATTTTGCTTCCAACTTTGGGGTGCCTAGATAATATTTAGATTTGTTTTGATTCGGTTAAATATAGAATTACTGTATTTTACATGAGAGAGCATATGGAGTTGGTGTATATACTCCATAACAGAGTATAATAGGGCATGGTATATTTTTTCTGACCGATTATATTCAGAACAATTTTGCTTCCAACTTTGGGGTGCCTAGATAATATTTAGATTTGTTTTGATTCGGTTAAATATAGAATTACTGTATTTTACATGAGAGAGCATGTGGAGTTGGTGTATATACTCCAAAACACAGTAGAATAGAACATTGTATATTTTTTCTGACAGATTATATTCAGAGCAATTTTGTTTTTAACATTGCGGTGCTTAAATAATATTTAGATTGTTTTCAATTAACGTAAAATTAGAATTTTGGTATTTTATATGAGAGAGGATACAGAGTTAATGTATATACTCCAAAACAGAGTAGAATAAGGCATTGTATATTTTTTTAACAGATTATATTCAGCGCCATTTTTTTTAATTTTGGGGCGCCTAGATATTATTTATATTTCTTTCGATTCACGTATAATTATAATTTCGGTATTTTACATGAGAGAGCATACTGAGTTGTTGTATATACTCCAAAACAGAGTTAAAAAGGGCATTGTATATTTTTTCTGACAGATTATATTCAGAGCAATTTTGTTTTTAACATTGGGGTGCCTAGATAATATTTAGATTTTTTTCGATTAGCTAATACATAGAATTTCTGTATTTTATATGAGAGACCATATGGAGTTGGTGTATATACTCCAAAACAGAGAATAATAGGGCATTGTATATTTTTTCTGACAGATTATATTCAGAGCAATTTTGTTTTTTACATTGGGTTGCCTAGATAATATTTAGATTTTTTCTCTTCGGGTAAAGTTAGAATTTCTGTATTTTACATGATAGAGAGTACTGAGTTGGTGTATATACTTCAAAACAGAGTAGAAAAAAGCAATGTATATTTTTCTGACAGATTATGTTCAGAGAAATTTGGCTTTTAACATTTGGGTACTAGATAACATTTAGATTTCTTTTCGATTTGCTTAAATATAGAATTTCTGAATTTTACATGAGGGAGCATATGGAGTTGGTGTATATACTCCAAAAAAGACTAGAATAGGGCATTGTATATTTTTTCTGGCAGATTATATTCAGAGCAGTTTTGTTTTAAATATTGGGGTGCCTATATAAGATTTGGATTTTTTTCAATTCACGTAAATTTAGAATTTCGGTATTTTACATGAGAGAGCATATTGAGTTGGTGTATATTCTTTAAAACTGAGTAGAGATGGGTATTATATATTTTTTCTGACAGATTGTATTCAGAGCCATTTTCTTTTAACTTTGGGGCGCCTGGATATTATTTAGATTTTATTCGATTCGTGTAAAATTAGAATTTATTTATTTTACATGACAGAGCATATGAGTTGGTGTATATACTCCAAAAAAAAGTAGAATAAGGCATTGTATATTTTTTCTAACAGACTATATTCAGAGACATTTTCTTTTAACTTTGGGGCACCTAGATATTATTTAGATTTTTTTTTGATTCGCGTAAAATTAGAATTTTTATATTTTAAATGAGAGAGCATATGGAGTTTGTGTATATACTCCAAAACAGAGTAGAATAGGACATTGTATATTTTTTATGACAGATTGTATTAAGAGCAATTTTGCTTTTTACGTTGGGGTACCTAGATAATATTTAGGTGTTTTTCGATTCACGTAAATTTATAATTTCAATATTTTACATGAGAGAGCATACTGAGTTGGCGTATATAATCCAAAACAGAGTACAATAAGGCATTGTATAGTTTTTCTAACAGACTATATTCAGAGCCATTTTGTTTTAAGTTTGGCGTGCCTAGATATTATTTAGATTTTCTTTCTATTCGGGTAAAATTTGAATTTCGGTATTTTACATGAGAGGTCATACTGAGTTGGTGTTTATACTCCAAAACAGAGTAGAATAGGGCATTGTATATTTTTTCTGACAGATTATATTCAGAGCAATGTTGTTTATAACATTGGGGTGCCTAGATAATATTTAAATTTTTTCGATTCATGTACAATTGGAATTTCGGTATTTTACATGAGAGAGCATACTGAGGTGGTGAATATACTCCAAAACAGAGTAGAATAGGGCATTGAATATTTTTTTGACATATTATATTCAGAGCAATTTTTCTTTTCATATTGGGGTGCCTAAATAATATTTAGATTTTTTATATTTTGGTAAAATTAGAATTTCTCTATTTTACATAATAGAGGTTATTGAGTTGCTGTATATACTACAAAACAGAGTAGAATAGGGCATTGTATAACTTTTCTGAAAGATTATCTTCAGAGAAATTTTGTTTTCAACATTGGGGTGCCTAGATGATATTTAGATTTTTTTCGATTCACGTATAATTTGAATTTTTGTATTTTACATATGAGAGCATAGTGAGTTGGTGTATATACTCCAAAAAAAGAGTAGAATAATGCATTGTATATTTTCTTTAACAGACTATATTCAGAGCCACTTCCTTTTATTTTGGGGTGCCTAGATATTATTTAGATTTATTTCGATTCGTGTAAAATTATAATTACTTTATTTTACGTGAGAGAGCATGTGGAGTTTGTGTATAAACTCAAAATCAGAGTAGAAATGGGCATTGTATATTTTTTCTGACAGATTATATTAAGAGCAATTTTGTTTTTAACATTGGGGTGCCTAGATAATATTTAGATTTTTTTCGATTCGCTTAAATATAAAATTTTTGTATTTTACATGAGAGAGCATATGGAGTTGGTGTATATACTCCAAAACAGAGTAGAATAGGGCATTGTATATTTTCTCTGACAGATTATATTCAGAGCAATTTTGTTTTTAACATTGGGGTGCCTAGATAATATTTAGATTTTTTCTATTCGGCTAAAATTAGAATTTCTGTATTTTACATAATAGAGCATATTGAGTTGGTGTATATACTATATTTTTTATAACCCACTATATTCAAAGACATTTTCTTTTATGTTTGGGGCGCCTAGATATTATTTAGATTTGTTTCGATTCACGTAAATTTAGAATTTCGTTATTTTACATGAGAGGGCATACTGAGTTGGTGTACATACTCAAAAACAGAGTAGAATAGGGCATTGTATATTTTTTCTGACAGATTATATTCAGAACAATTTTGTTTTATACATTGGGGTGTGTAGATAATATTTAGATTTTTTCGATTCACGTAAAATTAGAATTTTGGTATTTTACATGAGAGAGCATACTGAGTTGGTGTATATACTCCAAAACAGAGTAGAATAGGGCATTGTATATTTTTTCTGACAGATTATATTCAGAGCAATTTTGTTTTTAACATTGGGGTGCCTAGATAATATTTAGATTTTTTCTATTCGGCTAAAATTAGAATTTCTGTATTTTACATAATAGAGCATATTGAGTTGGTGTATATACTACAAAACAGAGTACAAAGGGCATTGTATATTTTTTCTGACAGGTTATATTCAGAGAAATTTTCTTTTAACATTATGGTTACTAGATAATACTTAGATTTTTTTCGATTCGTTTAAATATACAATTTCTGTATTTTACATGAGAAAGCAAATGGAGTTGGTGTATATACTTCAAAACAGAGTAGGATAGGGCATTTTATATTTTTTCTGACAGAGTATATTCAGAGCAATTTTGTTTTTACCGTTGGGTTGCCTAGATAATATGTAGATTTTTTCGATTCAGGTAAAATTAGAATTTCTGTATCTTACATTAGGGAGAATACTGAGTTGGTGTATATACTCCAAAACAGTGTAGAATAAGACATTGTATATTTTTTATAACAGTCTATATTTAGAGCCATTTACTTTTAACTTTGAGGCGCCCAGATATTATTTAGATCCTTTTCAGTTCGCTTAAATATAGAATTTCTTTATTTTACATGAGAGAGCATATAGTGTTGGTGTATATAATCCAAAGCAGAGTAGAATGGGACATTGTATATTTTGTCTGACAGATTATATTCAGAGCAATTTTCTAATTAATATTGGGTTGCCTAGATAATATTTAGATTTTTTTTTGATTCATGTAAAATTAGAATTTCGTTATTTTACATGAGAGAGCATGCTGAGTTGGTGTATATACACCAAAACAAAGTAGAATAGGGCATTGTATATTTTTTCTGACAGATTATATTTAGAGCTATTTCGTTTTTAACATTGGGGTGCCTGAATATTATTCAGATTATTTTCTATTCTCTTAAATATAAGATTTCTATATTTTACATGAGAGAGCATACTGTGTTGGTGTATATACTCCAAAACAGAGTAGAATAAGGCATTGTATATTTTTTCTAACAGACTATATTCAGAGCCATTTTCTTTAACGTTGGAGGGCCTAGATATTATTTAGAATTTTTTCGATTCACGTAAAATTTGATTTTCGGTATTTTACATGAGAGAGCATATTGAGGTGGTGTATATACTCCAAAACAGAGTATAAAAGGGCATTGTATACTTTTTCTGACAAATTATATTCAGAGCAATTTTGCTTTTAACATTGGGGTGCCTCGATAATATTTAGATTTTCGTCGATTCACGTGAAGTTAGAATTTCTGTATTTTAGATGACAGAGCATACTGAGTTGGTTTATCTACTCCAAACCAGAGTAGCATAAGGCATTGTACATTTTTTTTAACAGACTATTTTCCGAGCAATTTTCTTTTAATTTTGGGGCGCCTAGATATCATTTAGATTATTTTTGATTTGCATAAAATTAGAATTTCGGTATTTTACCTGAGAGAGCATATTGAGTAGCTGTATATACACCAAAACAATGTAGAATAGGGCATTGTATATTTTTTCTGACAAATTATATATAGAGCAATTTTGCTATTAACATTGGGATGCCTAGATAATATTTAGATTTTTTCGTTTCACTTAAATATAGAATTTCTGTATTTTACATGAGAGAGTATAGTGAGTTTGTGTATATACTACAAAACAGAGAAGAATAGGGTATTGTATATTTTTTCTGACAGACTACCTTCGGAGCAATTTTGTTTTTAACATTGTGATGCCTAGACAATATTTAGATTTTTTCGATTCGGGTAAAATTAGAATTTTTGTATTTTACATGAGAGAGCATACTGATTTGGTGTATATACTCCAAAACAGCGTAGAATAAGGCATTTTATATTTTTTCTAACAGAGTATATTCAGAGCCATTTTCTTTTAACTTTGGTGCACCTAGATATTATTTAGATTTTTTTCAGTTCACGTGAAATTAGAATTTCGGTATTTTATATGAGAAAGCATACTGAGTTGCTGTATATACTCCAAAACAGAGTAGAATAGTTCATTGTATATTTTTTCTGACACACTATATTCAGAGCAATTTTTTTTTAACATTGGGGTGCCTAGATAATATTTAGATTTTTTTCCATTTGCTTAAATATAGAATTTCTGTATTTTATATGAGAGAGTATATGGAGTTGGTGTATATACTCCAAAAAAAAGTAGAATAAGGCATTGTATATTTTTTCTGACAGATTATATTCAGAGCAATTTTATATGCAACATTGAAGTGCCTAGACAATATTTAGATTATTTCGATTCGGGTAAAATCAGAATTTCTGTATTTTACATGGGAGAGCATAATGAGATGGTGTATATACTTTAAGACAGAGTAGAATAAGGCATTGTACATTTTTTCTAACAGACTATATTCAGAGCCATTTTCTTTTAACTTTGGGGCGGCTACATATTATTTAGATTTTTTTCGATTCGCGTAAAATTAGAATTTCTGTATTTTACATGAGAGAGAATATGGTCTTGGTGTATATACTCCAAAACAGATTAGAATAAGGCAATGTATATTTTTTCTAACAAACTATATTCAGAGCCATTTTCTTTTAACTTTGAAGCGTCTAGATATTTTTTAGATTATTTTCGATTGGTATACAATTTGAATTTCGGTATTTTACATGAGAGAGCATATTGAGTTCGTGTATATACTACAAAACAGAGTAGAATAGGGCATTGTATATTTTTTCTTACAGATTATATTCAGAGCAATTTTGTTTTTAACATTGCGGTGCCTAATTAATATTAAGATTTTTTTTGATTAACGTAAAATTAGAATTTCGGTATTTTATATGAGAGAGCATACTGAGTTGGTGTATATACTCCAAAACATAGTAGAATAAGGCATTGTATATTTTTTCTAACAGACTATATTCAGAGTGATTTTCTTTTAACTTTGGGGCACGTAGATATTATTTAGATTGTATTCTATTTGCGTAAAATTAGAATTTCGTTATTTTACATGAGAGAGCATACAGAGTTGGTGTATATACTTTAAAACAAAGTAGAATAAGGCATTGTATATTTTCTCTAACGGACTATATTCAGAGCGATTTTCTTTTACCTTTGGGGCACCTAGATATTATTTAGATTTCTTTTCGATTCACGTAAATTTAGAATTTCGGTATTTTACATGAGAGAGCATATGGAGTTGGTGTATATACTCCAAAATAGAGTAGAATAGAACATTGTATATTTTTTCTGACAGATTAAATTCAGAGAAATTTTGCTTTTAACATTGGGGTGCCTAGATAATATTTAGGTGTTTTTTGATTCACTTAAATTTAGGATTTCGGTATTTTACATGACAGAGCATATTGAGTTGGTGTATATACTCCACAACAGAGTAGAAATGGGCATTGTATATTTTTTCTGACAGATTATTTTAAGAGCAATTCTGCTTTTAACATTCGCTGCCTAGATAATATTTAGTTTCATTTTGATTCACGTAATTTAGAATTTCTGTATTTTACATGAGAGGGCATACTGAGTTGGTGTATATACAACAAAAAAGAGTAGAATAAGGCATGGTATATTTTTTCTAACAGACTACATTCAGAGCCATTTTCTTTTAAATTTGGGGCGCCGAGATATTATTTAGATTTTTTTCAATTCACGTAAATTATGATTTCGGTATTTTACATGAGAGATCATATTGAGTTCGTGTATATACTCCAAAACAGAGTAGAAAAAGGCATTGTATACATTTTCTGACAGATTATATTCAGAGCAATTTTGCTTTTAACATTCGGGTGCATAGTTAATATTTAGATTTTTTTCGATTCACATAAAATTAGAATCTTGTTATTTTACTTGAGAGAGCATACTGAGTTGTTGTATGTACTTTAAAACAAAGTAGAATAAGGCATTGTATATTTTCTCTACCAGACTATATTCAGAGAGATTTTCTTTTACCTTTGGGGCACCTAGATATTATTTAGATTTTTTTTCGATTCACGTAAAATTTGAATTTCGGTATTTTACATGAGAGAGCATATGGAGTTGGTGTATATACTCCAAAACAGCGTAGAATAAGGCATTGTATATTTTTTCTAACAGACTATATTCAGAGCAATTTACTTTTATCTGTGGGGCACGTAGATATTATTTAGATTTTGTTCGATTCCGGTAAAATTAAAGTTTCGGTATTTTACATGAGAGAGCATATTGAGTTGGTTTATATACTACAAGACAGAGTAGAATAGGGCACTGTATATTTTTTCTGACAGATTATATTCAGAGCAATTTTGCTTTTAACATTGGGGTGCATTGATAATATATAGATTTGTTTTGATTTGCTTAAATATAGAATTTCTGTATTTTACATGAGAGAGCATATGGAGTTGTTGTATATATTCCAAAACAAAATAGAACAGGGCATTGTATATTTGTTCTGACAGATTATATTCAGAGCAATTTTGTTTTTAACATTGGGGTGCCTAGATAATATTTAGAATATTTTTGATTCACGTAAATTTAGAATTTCAGTATTTTACATGAGAGACAATGCTGAGTTGGTGTATATACTCCAAAAAAGAGTAGAATAAGGCATTGTATATTTTTTCTAAAAGACTATATTCAGAGCCATTTTCTTTTATCTTTGGGGTGACTAGGTAATATTTAGGTTTTTTTCGATTAGCGTAATTTATGATTTCGGTATTTTACATAAGAGACCATATTGAGTTGGTGTATATACTCCAAAACAGAGTAGAAAATGGCATTGTACATTGTTTTTGACAGACTATATTCAGAGCAATTTTGCTTTTAACATTCGGGTGCCTAGTTAATATTTAGATTTTTTTCGATTCACGGAAAATTAGAATTTCGTTATTTTACATGAGAGACCATACTGAGTTGGTGTATATACTTCAAAACAGAGTAGAATAGGGCATTGTATATTTTTTGTGACAGGTTATATTCAGAGCAATTTTGCTTTTAACATTTGCGTGCCGAGATAATATTTAGATTTTTTTCAATTCGCTTAAATATAGAATTTCTGAATTTTACATGAGAGAGCATATGGAGTTGGTGTATATACTCCAAAACAGACTAGAATAGCGCATTGTATATTTTTTCTGGCAGATTATATTCAGCCCAGTTCGTTTTTAATATTGGGGTGCCTAAATGACATTTCGATTTTTTTCAATTCACGTAAAATTAGAATTTCGGTATTTTACATGAGAGATCATACTGAGTTGGTGTATATACTCCAAAACAGAGTAGAATAAG
This sequence comes from Callithrix jacchus, assembly GCF_049354715.1. Classification (NCBI taxonomy): domain Eukaryota; kingdom Metazoa; phylum Chordata; class Mammalia; order Primates; family Cebidae; genus Callithrix; species Callithrix jacchus. The sequence goes on from NC_133518.1 coordinate 81,935,775, forward strand.
GCATTGTATATTTTCTGTAACAGACTATATTCAGAGCCATTTTCTTTTAACTTGGAGGCGCCCAGATATTTTGATTTTATTGATTCACGTAATATTAGAATTTCAGTATTTTACATGAGAGAGCATATTGAGTTGGTTTAGATGCTCCAAAACAACGTAGAATAGGGCATTGTATATTTTTTCTGACAGATTATATTCAGAGCAATTTTGCTATTAATATTGGTGTGCCTAGTTAATATTTAGATTTTTTTCGATTCACGTAAATTTAGAATTTTCTTATTTTACATGAGAGAGCATGCCGAGTTGGTGTATATACTTCAAAACAGAGTAGAATAGGGCATTGTATGTTTTTCCTGACAGATTATATTCAGAGCAATTTTGTTTTTAACACGGGTGCCTAGATAATATTTACATTTTTTCTTTTCGTGTAAAATTAAAAATTTTTTTTACATGAGAGGGTATTGAGTTGGTGTATATACTACAAAACGGAGTAGAAAAGGGCATTGTATATTTTTTCTAAAATATTATATTCAGAGTAATTGTGATTATAACATTGGTCTGCCTAGATAATATTTACATTTTTTCGATTTGCTTAAATATAGAGTTTCTGTATTTTACATGAGAGAGCATATGGAGTTAGTTTATATAATCCAAAACAGAGTAGAATAGTACATTGTATATTTTTTCTGACAGATTGTATTCAGAGCAATTTTGCTTTTAACAGGGGTGACTAGATAATATTCAGATTTTTTTCGATTCGCTTAAATATACAATTTCTGTATTTTACAGGAGAGAGCATAGGGCGTTTGTGTATATACTCCAAAACAAAGTAGAATAGGGCATTGTGTATTTTTTCTGACAGATTATATTCAGAGCAATTTTGTTTTTAACTTTGTGGCGCCTAGATATTATTTAGATTTTTTTCGATTTGTGTAATATTAGTATTTTGTTATTTTACATGAGGGATAATATTGAGTTGGTGTATATCCTTCAAAACAGAGTAGAGTAAGGCATTGTATATTTTTTCTAACAGACTATATTCAGGGCAATTTTCTTTTAACTTTGCGGCACCTAGATATTATTTAGATTTTTTTCGATTCGTGTAAAATTAGAATTTCGGTATTTTACATGAGAGAGCACAGTGAGTTGGTGTATATACTACAAAAAGGAGTAGAATAGGGCATTGTATATTTTTTCTGACAGATTATATTCAGAACAGTTTTGTTTTATACATTGTGGTGTTTAGATAATATTTATATTTTTTCGATTCACGTAAAATTAGAATTTCGTTATTGTACATGAGAGAGCATTCTGAGTTGGTGTATATACTACAAAACAGAGTAGAATAGGTCATTGTATATTTTTTATGACAGATTATATTCAGAGCAATTTTGTTTTTAACATTGGGGTGCGTAGATAATATTTAGATTATTTCTATTCGGATAAAACTAGAATTTTGGTATTTTACATGATAGAGCATACTGAGTTGGTGTATATACTACAAAACAGAGTAGAAAAGGGAATTGTATATTTTTTTGACAGGTTTTACTCAGAGAAATTTTGCTTTTATTATTGGGGTGCGTAGATAATATTTAGATTTTTTTCAATTCGCTTAAATATTGAATTTCTGTATTTTACATGAGAGAGCATATTGAGTTGGTTTATATAGTCCAAAACAGAGCAGAAATGGGCATTATATATTTTTTCTAACAGAATGTATTCAGAGCCATTTTCTTCTAACTTTGGGGTGCCTAGATATTATTTAGATTTTGTTCAATTCGCGTAAAATTAGAATTTCAGTGTTTTACATGAGAGAGCATACTGAGTTGGTGTATATACTCCAAAACAAAGTAGAATAAGGCGTTGTATATTTTTTTTTACAAACTATATTCAGAGACATGTTATTTTAAGTTTGGGGCTCCTAGATATAATTTAGATTTTTTTCAAATCGCGTAAAATTAGAATTTCTGTATTTTACATGAAAGAGCATATAGAGTTAGTGTATATACTCCAAAACAAAGTAGAAAATGGCATTGTATATTTTTTCTGACAGATTATATTCAGAGGAATTTTGCTTTTAACATTGGGGTGCCTAGATAATATTTAGACATTTTTCGATTCACGTAAAATTAGAATTTTGGTATTTTACATGAGAGAGCACACTGAGTTGGTGTATATACTCCAAAACAAAGTAGAATAGGGCATTGTATATTTTTTCTGACAGAATATATTCAGAGCCATTTTCTTTTAAGTTTGAAGCTCCTAGATATAATTTAGATTTTTTTCAAATCACGTAAAATTAGAATTTATGTATTTTACATGAGAGAGCATATAGAGTTAGTGTATATACTCCAAAACAAAGTATAAAATGGCATTGTATATTTTTTCTGACAGGGTATTTTCAGAACAATTTTGCTTTTGACATTCGAGTGCATAGCTAATATTTAGATTATTTTCGATTCACGTAAATTTAGAATTTTGGTATTTTACATAAGAGAGCATACTGAGTTGGTGTATATACTCAAAAACAAAGTAGAATAAGGCATTGTATATTTTTTTTTACAGACTATATTCAGAGCCATTTTATTTTAAGTTTGGGGCTCCTAGATATAATTTAGATTTTTTTCAAATCGCGTAAAATTAGAATTTCTGTATTTTACATGAGAGAGCATATAGAGTTAGTCTATATACTCCAAAACAAAGTAGAAAATGGCATTGTATATTTTTTCTGACAGAATATATCCAGAGCAATTTTGCTTTTAACATTGGGGTGCCTAGATAATATTTAGAATTTTTTCGATTCACGTAAATTTAGAATTTCGGTATTTTACATGAGAGAGCATACTGAGTTGGTGTATATACTCCAAAACAAAGTAGAGTAGGACATTGTATATTTTTTCTAACAGAATATATTCAGAGCCATTTTCTTTTAAGTTTGGGGCTCCTAGATATAATTTAGATTTTTTTCAAATCGCGTAAAATTAGAATTTCTGTGTTTTACATGAGAGAGCATATAGAGTTAGTGTATATACTCCAAAACAAAGTAGAAAATGACATTGTATATTTTTTCTGACAGAGTATTCTCAGACCAATTTTGCTTTGGACATTCGGGTGCATAGCTAATATTTAGAATTTTTTCGATTCACGTAAATTTAGAATTTTGGTATTTTACATAAGAGAGCATACTGAGTTGGTGTATATACTCCAAAACAAAGTAGAATAAGGCATTGTCTATTTTTTCTAACAGACAATATTTAGAGCCATTTTCTTTTAACTTTGGGGCACCTACATATTATATAGATTTATTTCGATTCACGTAAAATTAGAATTTTGGTATTTTACATGAGAGAGCACACTGAGTTGTTTTATATACTCCAAAACAGGTTAGAATAGGGCATTGTATATTTTTTTGACAGATTATATTCAGAGCAATATTGTTGTTAACATTGGAGAGTCTAGATAATATTTAGATTTTTTGCGATTCACGTAAAATTAGAATTTCGGTATTTTACATGAGAGAGCATACTTAGTTGGTGTATATAATCCAAAACAGAATAGAATATGGCATTGTATATTTTTTCTAATAGACTATAATCAGAGCCATTTTCTTTTAACTTTGGGGTGCCTAGATATTATTTAGATTTTTTTGATTCACGTAAAATTTGAATTTCGGTATTTTAAATGACAGAGCATATTCAGTTGATGTATATACTCCAAAACAGAGTAGAAAAGTGCATTGTATATTTTTTCTGACAGATTATATTCAGAGCAATTTTGCTTTTAACATTGGGATGCCTAAATAATATTTAGATTTTTTTTGATTCCCTTTAATTTAGAATTTTATTATTTTACATGAGAGAGCATACTGAGTTGTTTTATATACCCCAAAAGAGTAAAATAAGGCATTGTATATTTTTTCTAACAGAGTATATTCGGAGCCATTTTCTTTTAACTTTGTGGTGCCTAGATAATATTTAGATTTTTTCGATTCGCTTAAATATAGAATTTCTGTATTTTACATGAGAGAGCATATGGAGTTGGTGTATATACTCCAAAACAACGTAGAAAAGGCCATTGTATATTTTTTTCTGACAGATTATATTCAGAGCAATTTTTTTTTATAGTGGGGTGCCTAGATAATATTCAGATTTTTATCCATTCGCTTAAATATAGAATTTTGGTATTTTACATGAGAGAGCATACTGAGTTGGTGTATATATTCCAAAACTGCGTAGAATAAGGCATTGTATATTTATTCTGACAGACTATGTTCAGAACTATTTTTATTTAACTTTGGGGCGTCTAGATATTATATACATTTTTTTCGATTCACATAAAATTAGAATTTCGGTATTTTAAATGAGAGACCATATTGAGTGTGTGTATATACGCCAAAAGAGAGTAGAAATGGGCATTGTATATTTTTTCTGACAGATTACTTTCAGAGCAACTTTGCTTTTAACATTCGGGTGCCTAGATAATATTTAGATTTATTTCAATTCATGTAAAATTAGAATTTCTTTATTTTACATGAGAGAGCGTACTGAGTTGGTGTATATACTACAAAAAAGGGTAGAATAAGGCATTGTATATTTTTTCTAACAGAGTATATTCAGAGCCATTTCTTTTAACTTTGGGGCTCCTAGATATTATTTAAATTTTCTTCGATTCACTTAAAATTAGAATTTCGATATTTTACATGAAAGAGCATATTTGGTAGGTGTATATACTCCAATACAGAGTAGCATAGGGCATTGTATATTTTTTCTGACAGAATATATTCAGAGAAATTTTGCTTTTAACATTGGGGTGCTAGATAATATTTAGATTTTTTTCGATACGCTGAAATATAGAATTTTTGTATTTTACATGAGAGAGCATGCTTAGTTGGTGTATATACTCCAAAACAAAGTAAAATAAGGCATTGTATATTTATTTTAACAGACTATATTCAGAGCCATTTTCTTTTAACTTTGTGGCGCCTAGATATTATTTAGATTTATCTCGATTCATGTAAAATTAGAATTTCGGTATTTTACATGAGAGAGCATACTGGGTTAGTGTATATACTCAAAAACATTGTAGAATAAGGCATTGTATTTTTTTTCTAACAGACTATATTCAGAGGCATTTTCATTTAACTTAGGGGCGCCTAGATATTATTTAGATAATTTTGGATTCACATCATTTATAATTTCGATATTTTACATGAGAGAGCATATTGAGTGGGTTTATGTACTCTAAAACAGAGTAGAATAGGGCATTGTATATTTTTTCTGACAGACTATATTCAGAGCATTTTTGCTTTTAACATTGGAATGCCTAGATAATATTTAGATTTTTTTCGATTCAGTTAAATATAGAATTACTGTATTTTACATGAGAGAGCATAAGGAGTTGGTTTATATACTCCAAAACACAGTAGAATAGGGTATTGTATATTTTTTTGTGACAGATTATATTCAGAGGAATTTTGTTTTTATCATTGGGGTGCCTCCATAATATTTAGAATTTTTCGATTCGGGTAAAATTAGAATTTCTGTATTTTACATGGGAGAGCATAGTGAGCTGGTGTATACACTACAAAACAGAGTAGAATAAGCATTGTATATTTTTTCTAAGAGAATATATTCAGAGCCATTTTCTTTTATTTTTTGGGCACCTAGATATTATTTAGTTTTTTTTCGATTCGCGTAAAATTAGAATTTCGGTATTTTACATGAGAGAGCATATTGAATTGGTGTGTATACTCCAAAACATTGTATAAAAAAGCATTTTATATATTTTTTGACGGATTATATTCACATCAATTTTGCTATTAACATTGCGGTGCCTATATAATATTCAGATGTTTTTCGATTTGCTACAATATAGAATTTCTGTATTTTACATGAGAGAGCACACTGAGTTGGTGTATATACTCAAAAACGAAGTAGAATAGGGTATTGTATATTTTTTCTGACATATTATATTCAGAGAAATTTTGCTTTTAACATTGGGGTGCCTAGATAATATGTAGATTTTTTCGATTTGGTTAAAATTAGTATTTCTGTATGTTACAGGAGAGAGCATAATGAGTTTGTGTATATACTACTAAACAGAGTAGGAAAAGGCATTTTATATTTTTTCTGACAGATTATATTCAGAGCAATTTTGTTTTTAACTTTTGGTTGCCTAGATAATATTTAGATATTCCTCGATTCGCTTAAATATAGAATTTCTGTATTTAACATGAGAGAGCATACGGAGTTCGTGTATATACTCCAAAACAGAGTAGAATAGGACATTGTATATTTTTTCTGACTGATTACATTCAGAGCAATTTTGTTTTTAACATTGGGGTGCCTAGATCATATTTACATTTTTTTTCGATTCACATAAATTAGAATTTCGGTATTTTACATGATAGAGCACACTGAGTAGTTTTATATACTCCAAAATAGAGTAGAATAAGGCATTGTTTATTTTTTCGACAGATTATATTCAGAGCCATTTTCTTTAAAGTTTGGGACGCCTAGATATTATTTAGACTTTTTTCGATTCGCGCAAAATTAGAATTTCACTATTTTACATGATAGAGCATATTGAGTTGGTGCATATACTACAAAACAGAGTAGAACAAGGCACTGTATATTTTTTCTAACAGACTATATTCCTAGACATTTTCTTTGAACTTTGGGGCGCCTAGATTGTATTTTGATTTTTTTCGATTCGCGTAAAATTAGAATTTCGGTATTTTACATGACAGAGCATATTGAGTTGGTGTATATACTACAAAACAGAGTAGAAAAGAGCATTCTATATTTTTTCTGACAGATTAAATTCAGAGTAACTTTGTAACATTGGGGTGCCTAGATTATATTTAGATTTTTTACGATTCACTTAAATATATAATTTCTGTATTTTAAAGGAGACAGTATATGGAGTTGGTGTATATACACCAAAACAGAGTAGAACAGGGCATTTTATATTTTTTCTGACAGATTATATTCAGAGCAAATTTGCTTTAACATTGGGGTGCGTAGATAATATTTAGAATTTTTTCGATTCATGTGAAATTAGAATTTCTGTATTTTACATAACAGAGCACACTGAGTTGGTGTATCTACTCCAAAACAGAGTAGATTAAGGCATTGTACATTTTTTCTAACAGACTATATTGAGAGCAATTTTGTTTATAACATTGGGGTGCCTAGATAATACTTAGATTCTTTCGATTCACGTAAAATCAGAATTTCGGTATTTTACATGCGAGAGCATACTGAGTTGGTATATATACTCTAAACAGAGTCGAATAGGGCATTGTATACTTTTTCTGACAGATTATATTCAGAGCAATTTTGCTTTTAACATTGTGGTGGCTAGGAAATATTTAGATTTTTATCTATTCGCTTAAATGTAGAATTTATGTATTTTACATGAGAGAGCATATGGAGTTGGTGTATATACTCCAAAACAGAGTAGAATAGGGCATTGTATGTTTTTTCTGACAGATTATATTCAGAGAAATTTTGTTTTTAACATTGGGGTGCCTAGATAATATTTAGATTTTTTTGATTCACGTAAATTTAGAATTTCTGTGTTTTGCATGAGAGAGCAAATTGAGTTGGTTTATATAGTAGAAAACAGAGTAGAAAAGGGCATTGTATGTTTTTTCTGACAGATTATATTAAGAGCAATTTTGCTTATACCAATCGGGTGCCTACATAATATTTAGATATTTTCGATTCGGGTAAAATTAGAGTTATTTTATTTTACATTAGAGAGCATATTGAGTTGGTGTTTATACTACAAAACAGAGTAGAAAAGGGCATTGTATGTTTTTTCTAACAGATTATATTCAGAGCAATTTTGCTTTTAATATTCGGGTGCCTAGATAATATTTAGATTTTTTTCGATTCGCTTAAATATAGAATTTCTGCATTTTACATGAGAGAGCATATGGAGTTGGTGTATATATTCGAAAAAAATTAGAAAGGGCATTGTATATTTTTTCTGGCGCTGTTTTGTTTTTAACATTGGGGTGCCTGGTTAATATTCAGATTATTTTTGATTCTCTTAAATAAAAGATTTCTATATTTTACATGAGAGAGCATATTGAATTGGTGTATATACTACAAAACAGAGAAGAAAAGGGCATTGTATATATTTTCTAACAGATTGTATTCAGAGAAGTTTTGCTTTTAACATTCGGGTGCCTAGAAAATATTTAGATTTTTTTCGATTCGCTTAAATATAGCATTGCTGTTTTTTACATGAGAGAGCCGAGGGAGTTTGTGTATATACTGCAAAACAGAGAAGAATAGGGCATTGTATATTTTTTATGACAGAGTATCCTTGGAGCAATTTTGTTTTTAACATTGTGGTGCCTAGACAATATTTAGATTTTTTCGATTTGGGTAAAATTCGAATTTTTGTATTTTACATGAGAGAGCATACTGAATTGGTGTATATACTCCAAAACAGCGTAGAATAAGGCATTGTATATTTTTTCTAACAGAGTATATTCAGAGCCATTTTCTCTTAACTTTGGTGCACCTAGATATTATTTAGATATTTTTTAGTTCGTGTAAAATTAGAATTTCGGTATTTTACATGAGAGAGCATACTGAGTTGCTGTATATACTCCAAAACAGAGTAGAATAGGGCATTGTATATTATTTCTGACACCCTATATTCAGAGCAATTTTGTTTTTAACATTGGGGTGCCTAGATAATATTTAGATTTATTTCCATTTGCTTAAATATAGAATTTCTGTATTTTACATGAGAGTGTATATGGAGTTGGTGTATGTACTCCAAAACAGAGTAGAATAAGGCCTTGTATATTTTTTCTGACAGATTATATTCAGAGCAATTTTATATTCAACATTGAAGTGCCTAGACAATATTTAGATTATTTCAATTCGGGTAAAATTAGAATTTATGTATTTTACATGAGAGAGCATACTGAGTTGGTGTATTTCTTCAAGACAGAGTAGAATAAGGCATTGTACATTTTTTCTAACAGACTATATTCAGAGCCATTTTCTTTTAACGTTGAGATGCCTAGATATTATTTAGATTTATTTCAATTCACGTAAAATTAGAATTTCGTTATTTTACATGAGAGAGCATATTGTGTTGGTGTCTATACTCCAAAACAGATTAGAATAAGGCATTGTATATTTTCTCTAACGTACTATATTCAGAGCGAATTTCTTTTAGCTGTGGGGAACCCCGACATTATTTAGATTTTCTTTCGATTCACGTAAAATTGGAATTTTGGTATTTTACATGATAGAGCATATGGAGTTGGTGTATATACTCCAAAATAGAGTAGAATAGAACATTGTATATTTTTTCTGACAGACTGCATTCAGAGAAATTTTGCTTTTAACATTGGGGTGCCTAGATAATATTTAGGTGTTTTTCGATTAACTTAAATTTAGAATTTCGGTATTTAACATGAGAGAGCATATTGAGTTGGTGTATATACTCCAAAACAGAGTAGAAAAGGGTATTGTATATTTTTTCTGACAAATTATATTCAGAGCAAATTTGTTTTTAACATTGGGGTGCCTAGATAATATTTAGAGTTTTTTCGATTCGCTTAAATATAAAATTTCTGCATTTTACATGAGAGAGCATATGGAGTTGGCGTATATACTCCAAAACATAGTAGAATAGGGAATTGTATATTTTTTCCTGACAGATCATATTCAGAGCAATTTTGTCTTTAACATTGGGGTGCCTTGATAATATTCAGATTTTTTTCGATTTGCTTAAATATAGAATTTCTGTATTTTACATGAGAGAGCATACTGAGTTGGTGTATATACTCCAAAACTGCGTAGATTTAGGCATTGTATATTTTTTTTAACAGACTATATGTACAGTTATTTTTATTTAACTTTGGGGCGCCTAGATATTATTTAGATTATTTTCGATTCACGTAACATTAGAATTTCGGTATTTTTCATGAGAGAGCATATTGCGTTGGTGTATGTACTCCAGAACAGAGTAGAAATGGGCATTGTATATTTTTTCTGACAGATTATTTTCAGAGCAATTTTGCTTTTAACATTCGGGTGCCTAGTTAATATTTAGATTTTTATCGATTCACATAAATTTAGCATTTTGGTATTTTACATGAGAGAGCATACTGAGTTTGTGTATATACTCCAAAACAGAGTAGAATAAGTCATTATATATTTTTTCTAACAGCCTATATTCAGAGCCATTTTCTTTTAACTCTGGGGCCCCTACATAATATTTAGATTTTCTTCGATTCAAGTAAAATTTGAATTTTGGTATTTTACATAATACAGCATATTGAGTTGGTTTATATAATACAAAACAGAGTAGAAAAGGGCACTGTATATTTTTTCTGACAGATTATATTCAGAGCAATTTTAATTTTAACATTGTGGTGCCTCAATAATATTTAGATTATTTTCGATTCACGTAAAATTAGAATTTCGGTGTTTTACATGAGAGACAATGCTGAGTTGGTGTATATAGTCCAAAAAAGAGTAGAATAAGGCATTGTATATTTTTTCTAACAGACTATATTCAGAGCCATTTTCTTTTATCTTTTGGGCAACTAGATATTATTTAGATTTTTTTCGATTAGCGTAATTTAGGATTTCGGTATTTTACATGAGAAAGCATATTGAGGTGGTTTATATACTCCAAAACAGAGTAGAAAAGGGCATTGTATACTGTTCCTGACAGATTATATTCAGAGCAATTTTGCTTTTATCATTCGCGTGCCTAGTTAATATTTAGATTTTTTTCAATTCACGGAAAATTAGTATTTCGGTATTTTACATGAGTGAGTATACTGAGTTGGTGTATATACTTCAAAACAGAGTAAAATAGGGCATTGTATATTTTTTGTGACAGATTATTTTCAGAGCAATTCTATTTTTAACATTGGCGTGCCTTGATAATATTTTGATTTTTTCTCTCCGTGTAAAATTTGAATTTCTGTATTTTACATTATAGAGCATACTGAGTTGGTGTATATACTACAAAACAGAGTAGAAGAGAGCAATGTATATTTTATCTGACAGGTTATATTCAGAGCAATTTCGCTTTTAACATTTGGGTGCGTAGATAATATTTAGATTTTTTTCGATTCACTTAAATATAGAATTTCTGAATTTTACATGAGAGAGCATATGGAGTTAATGTATATACTCCAAAACAGACTAGAATAGCGCATTGTATATTTTTTCTGGAAGATTATATTCAGAGCAGTTACGTTTTTAATATTGGGGTGCCTAGATAACATTTCGATAGTTTTGAATTCACGTATAATTTGAATTTTGGTATTTTACATGAGAGACCATAATGAGTTGGTGTATATACTCCAAAACATAGTAGAATAAGGCATTGTATATTTTCTCTAACAGTCTATATTCAGAGCCATTTTTTTTTATCTTTGAGGCGCCCAAATATTATTTAGATTTTTTTCTATTCGCGTAACATTAGAATTTTTGTATTTTACATGAGAGAGCATATTGAGTTGGTTTAGATGCTCCAAAACAACGTAGAATAGGGCATAGTATATGTTTTATGACAGATTATATTCAGAGCTATTTTGTTTTTAACATGGGGATTCCTAGATAATATTTAGATTTTTTTTCGATTTGCTTAAATATAGAATTTCTGTATTTTACATGAGAGAGCATATGGAGTTGGTGTATATACTCCAAAAAAGAGTAGAATAGGGCATTGTATATTTTTCATGGCAGATTATATTCAGAGCAGTTTTCTTTCTAACATTGGGGTGCCTAGATAACATTTAGATTTTTCTCAATTCAAGTAAAATTAGAATTTCGGTATTTTACATGAGAGAGCATATTGAGTTGGTGTATATACTCCAAAATAGAGTAGAAATGGGCATTATATATTGTTTCTAAAAGACTGTATTCAGAGCCATTTTCTTTTTACTTTGGGGCGCCTACATATTATTTAGATTTTATTCGATTCGCGTAAAGTTAGAATTTCGGTATTTTATATGAGTGAGCATACTGAGTTGGTGTATATACTCCAAAACAAAGTAGAATAAGGCATTGTATATTTTTTCTAACAGACTATATTCAGAGTCACTTTCTTTTAACTTTGGGGCACGTAAATATTATTTATATTTTTTTGATTCACGTAAAATTAGAATTTCGGTATTTTACATGAGAGAGCATATTGAGTTGTTGTATATACTCCAAAAGAGTGTAGAAAATGGCATTGTATATTTTTTCTGACTGATTATATTCACAGTAATTTTGCTGTTAACATTGGGGTGCCTAGATAATATTTTAATTTTTTTCCATTCGCTTAAATATAGAATTTCTGTATTTTACATGAGAGAGCATATGGAGTTGGTGTATATACTCCAAAACAGAGTAGAAAAGGGCATTGTATACTGTTCCTGACAGATTATATTCAGAGAAATTTTGCTTTTAGCATTCGGGTGCCTAGTTAATATTTAGATTTTCTTCGATTCACGTAAAATTAGAATTTCGGTATTTTACATGAGAGAGCATACTGATTTGGTGTATATACTCCAAAACAGACTGGAATAAGGCATTGTATATTTTTTCTAACAGAGTATATTCAGAGCCATTTTCTTTTAACTTTGGTGCGCCTAGATATTATTTAGATATTTTTCGATTCGCGTAAAATTAGAATTTCGGTATTTTACATGAGAGAGCATATTGAGTTTGTGTATATACCACAAAACAGAGTAGAAAAAAGCATTGTATATTTTTTCTGACAAATTATATTCAGAGCAATTTTGCTTTTAACATTAAAGTGCCTCGATAATATTTTGAGTTTTTTCGATTCGCTTAAATATAGAATTTCTGTATTTTACATAAGAGAGAATATGGAGATGGGTTATATACTCCAAAACAGAGTAGAATATGTCATTGTATATTTTTTCTGACAGATTGTATTCAGAGCAATTTGCTTTTAACATTGGGGTGCCTAGATAATATTTACATTTTTTTCGATTCGCTTAAATATACAATTTCTGTATTTTAGAGGAGAGAACATATGGAGTTGGTGTATATACTCCAAAACAAAGTAGAATAGGGCATTGTATATTACTTCTGACAGATTATATTCAGAGCAATTTTGTTTTTAACATTGGGGTGCCTAGATAATATTTAGATTTTTTCAATTCACGTAAAATTAGAATTTCAGTATTTTACATGTGAGAGCATATTGAGTTGGTGTATATACTCCAAAAGAAAGTAGAATAAGGCATTGTATATTTTTTCTAAGAGACTATATCCAGAACCATTTTCATTTAACTTAAAGGCGCATAGATATTTAGATTTTTTCGATTTGCATAAAATTAGAATTTCGGTATTTTGCATGAGAGAGCATATTGAGTGGGTGTATATGCTCCAAAACAGAGTAGAATAAGGCATTGTATATTTTTTCTAACAGAATATATTCAGAGCCATTTTGTTTTAACTTTGAGGCGCCTAGATATTTAGATATTTTTCGATTCACGTAAAATTAGAATTTCAGTATTTTACATGAGAGAGCCTATTGTGTTGTTTTAGATACTCCAAAACAACGTAGAATGGGCATTGTATATTTATTCTTACAGATTATATTCAGAGCAATTTTGCTTTTAATATTGGGGTGCCTTGATAATATTTAGATTTTACTCGATTCACGTAAAATTAGAATTTCGTTATTTTACATGAGAGAGCATGCTGAGTTGGTGTATATACTCCAGAAAGAGTAGAATAGGGCGTTGTATATTTTTTCTGACAGATTATATTTAGACCAATTTTTTTTATAACATTGGGGTGCCTAGATAATATTTACATTTTTTCGATTCGGGTAAAATTAGAAATTTTTAATTTTACAGGAGAGCGTATTGAGTTAGTTTATATACTACAAAACGGAGTAGAAAAGGGCATTGTATATTTTTTCTGACAGACTATATTCAGAGCAAATTTGTTTTTCACATTGGGTTTCCTAGATAATATTAGGATATTTTCGATTCGCTTAAATATAGAAGTTCTGTATTTTACATGAGAGAGTATATGGAGTAGGTGTATATACTCCAAAACAGAGTAGAATAAGGCATTGTATAATTTTTCTGACAGATTATATTAAGAGCAATTTTGCTTTTAACATTGGGGTGCCTAGATAATATTTAGATTTTTTTCGATTCACGTAAATTTAGAATTTCGGTATTTTACATGAGAGAGCATACTGAGTTGTTGTATATACTCTAGAACAGAGTAGAATAAGGCATCTTATATTTTATCTAATAGACTATATTCAGAGAAATTTTGTTTTATCTTTTGGGCGCCTAAATATTATTTAAATTTTTTTTGATTTGCGTAAAATTAGAATTTTGGTATTTTACCTGAGAGAGCACACTGAGCTGGTGTATATACTCCAAAACAGAGTAAAATAAGGCATTGTATATTTTTTCCAGCAGACTATTTTCAGAGCCATTTTCTATTCAATTTAAGAAACCTAGATATTATTTAGATTTTTTTCAATTCATGTAAAATTAGAATTTTGGTATTTTACATGAGAGAGAATATTGATTTGGTTTATATAATCCAAAACAGAGTAGAAAAGCATTGTATATTGTTTGACAGATTATATTCAGAGTAATTTTGCTTTTAACATTGGGGTGCCTAGATAATATTTAGATTTTTTCGATTTACATTAAATTAGAATTTCGATATTTTACATGAGAGAGCATACTGAGTTGGTGTATATACTCCAAAACAGAGTAGAATAGGGCATTGTATATTTGTTCTGACAGGTTATATTAAGAGCAATTTTGTTGTTAACATTGGTGTGACTAGATAATATGTAGAATTTTTCGATTCGGGTAAAATTAGAATTTCGGTATTTTACATGAGAGAGCATACTGAGTAGGTTTATATACTGCAAAACAATGTAGAATAGGACATTGTATATTTTTTCTGACAGATTATATTCAGAGCAATTTTGTTTTTAACATTGTGGTGCCTAGATAATATTTAGACTTTTTCTATTCGGGTAAAATTTGAATTTCTGTATTTTACATGATAGAGGATATTGAGTTGGTGTATATACTACAAAAAAGAGTAGAATTGTATATTTTTTCTGACAGATTGTACTTAGAGAAATTTTGCTTTTAACATTCGGGTGCCTAGTTAATATTTAGATTTTTTTCAATTCACGTAAATTTAAAATTTCTAAATTTTACTTGAGAGCGCATATTGAGTTGGTGTATATACTCCAAAACAAAGTAGAATAAGGCATTGTATATTTTTTCTAACACACTATATTCAGAGCCATTTTCTTTTAACTTTGGGGCACCTAGATTTTTTTCGATTCGCGTAAAATTAGCATATCAGTATTTTTCATGAGAGAGCATATTGAGTTGGTGTATATACTTTAAAACAGAGTAGAATAGGACATTGTATATTTTTTCTGACAGAATGTATTCAGAGCAATTTTGCTTATAACATTGGGGTGCCAAGATAATAGTTACGTGTTTGTCGATTCAAGTAAAATTAGAATATCAGTATTTTACATGAGAGAGCATACTGAGTTGGTGTTTATACTCAAAAACAGAGTAGAATAGGGCATTGTATATTTTTTCTGACAGATTATATTCAGAACAATTTTGTTTTTAACATTGGGGTGCCTAGATAATATTTAGATTCTTTCGATTCACGTAAAATTAAAATTTCTGTATTTTACATTAGAGAGCAGAGTGAGTTGGTTTATATACTCCAAAACAGTGTATAATAAGACATTGTATATCTTTTCTAACAGACTATATTCATAGCCATTTTCTTTTAACTTTGAGGCGCCCTGAAATTATTTAGATCCTTTTCGATTCACGTAAAATTAGAATTTTGGTATTTTACATGAGAGAGCATATTGAGTCGGTGTATATACTCCAAAACAGAGTAGAAATGGGCATTATATATTTTTTCTAACAGACTTCATTCAGAGCCATTTTCCTTTAACTTTGGGGCTCCTAGATATTATTTAGATTTTATTCGATTCACGTAAAATTAGAATTTCGTTATTTTACATGAGAGAGCATACTGAGTTGGTGTATATACTCCAAAACAAAGTAGAATAAGGCATTGTATATTTTTTCTAACAGACGATATTCAGAGCCATTTTCTTTTAACTTTGGGGCAAATAAATATTATTTAGATTTTTTTCGATTCACGTAAAATTAGAATTTCGGTATTTTACAAGAGAGACCATCTGGGGTTGTTGTATATACTCCGAAACATAGTAAAATAGGGCATTATATATATATTTTCTGGCAGATTATATTCAGAGCAGTTTTGTTTTTAACATTGACGTGCCTAGATAACATTTAGATTTTTTTCAATTCACGGAAAATTAGAATTTCGGTATTTTACATGAGAGAGTATATTGAGTTGGTTTATATACTCCAGAACAGAGTAGAAATGGGCATTGTATATTTTTTTTAACAGACTGTATTCCGAGCCATTTTCTTTTAACTTTGGGGCGCCTAGATATTATTTAGATATTATTCGATTCGCGTAAAATTAGAATTTCGGTATTTTACATGAGAGAGCATACTGAGTTTGGGTATATACTCCAAAACAAAGTAGAATAAGGCATTGTATATTTTTTTTAACGGACTATATTTAGAGCCATTTTCTTTTATGTTTGGGGCTCCTAGATATAATTTAGATTTTTTTCGAATCACGTAAAATTAGAATTTCGGTATTTTACATGAGAGAGCATATTGAGTTTGTGTATATACTCCAAAACAGAGTAGAAAAGGGCATTGTATATTTTTTCTTAAAGATTATACTCAGAGCAATTTTGCATTTAACATTGGGGTGCCTAGATAATATTTCGATTTTTTTCGATTCGCTTAAATATAGGATTTCTGTATTTTACATGAGAGAGCATATGGAGTTGGTATATATACTACAAAACAGAGTAGAATAGAACATTGTATATCTTTTTTGAAATATTATATTCAGAACAATTTTGTTTTTAACATTGGGTTGCCTAGAGAATATTTAGATTTTTTTTGATTTACGTAAAATTAGAATTTCGGTATTTTACATGGTTTATATACTCTAAAACTATGTAGAATAAAGCATTGTGAATTTTTTCTGAGAGAGTATATTCAGAGCAATTTTGTTTTTAACATTGGGTTGCCTAGATAATATTTAGATTTTTTTCGATTCATGTTAATACAGAACTTCTGTTTTTACATGAGAGAGCATATGGAGTTGCTGTATATCCTCCAAAACAAAGTTGAATAAGGCATTGTATATTTTTTCTGACAGATTATATTCAGAACAATTTGGTTTTTAACATGGGGATGCCTAGATAATATTTATAATTTTTTAAATTAAGGTAGAATTAGAATTTCTTTATTTTACATGAGAGACCATATTGAGTTGGTGTATATACTCCAAAACAGGGTAGAAAAGGGCATTGTATATTTTAACTGACAGATTATATTCAGAGGAATTTTGCTTTTAACCTTGGGGTGCCTAGATAATATTTATATTTTTTACGATTCACGTAAATATAGAATTTCTGTATTTTACATGAGAGAGTATATTGTGTTGGTGTATATCCTCTAAAACAGAGTAGAATAGGGCATTGTATATTTTTTCTGACAGAATATATTCAGAGCAATTTTTTTTAACATTGGGTTGCCTAAATAATATTAAACTTTTTTGTATTCATGTAAATTTAGAATTTTGATATTTTACATGAGAGAGCATATTGAGTTGGTGTATATACCCCAAAACACAGTAGAAAAGGGCATTGTATATTTTTTCTAACATTATATTCATAGAAATTTTGCTTTTAACACTGGAGTGCCTAGATAATATTTAGATTTATTTCGATTCGACTAAATTTAGAATTTCGGTATTTTATATAAGAAAGCATATTGAGTTGGTGTATATACTCCAAAACATAGTAGAAAAGGGCATTGTATATTTTTCCTTACAGATCAAATTCAGAGCAATTTTGCTTTTAACATTGGGGTGTCCAGATAATATTTAGAATTTTTCGATGAGGGTAAATTTAGAATTTCTGTATTTTACATGAGAGAGCATATTGAGTTTTTGTATATACTTCAAATAAAAGTAGATTAGGGCATTGGATATTTTTTTGACAGATTATATTTAGAACAATTTTGTTTTTAAGATTGAGGTGCCTAGATGATATTTAGATTTTTTTCGATTCTCATAAAATTATAACTTCTGTATTTTACTTGAGAGAGCATACTGAGTTGGTGTATATACTCCAAAACAGAGTAGAATAAGGCATTGTATATTTTTTCTAACAGACTATATTCAGAGCCATTTTCTTTTAACTTTGGGACGCCTAGATATTATTTAGATTTTTTCGATTCACGTAAAATTATAATTTAGTTTTTTTGCATGTGAGAGCATATTGAGTTGGTGTATATACTCCAAAACAGAGTAGAAAAGGGAATTGTATATATTTTATGACAGATTACATTCAGAGCAATATTGCTTTTAACATTGGGGTGCCTATATAATATTTAGATTTTTGTCAATTCACGTAAATTTAGAATTTCCGTATTTTACATTAGAGAGCATACTGAGTTGGTGTACCTACTTCAAAAAAGAGTAGAATTGGGCATTGTATATTTTTTATGACAGATTATATTCAGAGCAATTCTGCTTTTAACATTGAAGTGCCTAGAGAATATTTAGATTTTTTTCGATTCGCTTAAATATAGACTTTCTGTATTTTACATTAGAGAGCATATTGAGTTGGTGTATATAAACCAAAACAGAGTAGAATTGGGCATTTTAAATTTTTTCTGGCAGATTATACTCAGACCAATTTTGTTTTTAACATCGGTATGCCTAGAAAATATTTCGATTTTTTTCTATTCGCTTAAATATTGAATTTTTTTATTTTACATGAGAGAGCCTTTGGAGATGGTGTATATATTCCAAAACAGAGTAGATTAGGGCATGTTATATTTTTCTGACAGATTATATTCCGAGCAATTTTGTTTTTAATGTTGGGGTACCTAGATAATATTTAGATTTTTTCAATTCGGGTAAAATTGGAATTTCGTTATTTTACATGGGAGATCATACTTAGTTGGGGTATATACTCCAAAACAAAGTAGAATAAGACATTGTATATTTTGTTTAACAGACTATTTTCAGAGCCATTTTCTTTTAAGTTTGGGGAGCCTAGATAATATTTAGATTTTTTTTAGATTCACGTAAATTTAGAATTTCTGTATTTTACATAAGAGAGCATGCTGAGGTGGTGTATATACTCTAAAACAGAGTAGAATAGGGCATTGTATATTTATTTTGACAGATTTATTCAGAGCAATCTTGTTTTTAACATTGGGGTACATAGATAATATTTAGATTTTTTCGATCCGGATAAAATTAGAATTTCTGTATTTTACATGAGAGAGCGTATTGAGTTGTTGTATATACTACAATTAGAGTAGAAAAAAGAATTGTATATTTTCTCTGACAGATTATATTCTGAGCAATTTTGCTTTTCACATTGGGGTGCCTAGATAATATATAGATGTTTTTCGATTCGCTTAAATTTAGAATTTCTGTATTTTACATGAGAGAGAATATGGAGTTGGTGTATATACTCCAAAACAGACTAGAATAGGGCAATTGTATATTTTTTCTGACAGATTATATTTAGAGAAATTTTGTTTTTATCATTGGGTTTCCTAGATAATATTTAGATTTTTTTTCGATTCACGTAAAATTAGAATTTTGGTATTTTACATGAGAGAGCATACAGAGATGGTGTATATACCCCAAAACAAAGTAGAATAAGGCATTGTATATTTATTCTAACAGACTATATTCAGAGCCATTTTTTTTTAACTTTGGGGTGCATCGATAATATTTAGATTTTTTTCGATTCGTGTAAAATTAGAATTTCGGTATTTTACATGAGAGACCATATTGAGTTGGTGTTTATACTCCAAAACAGAGTAGAATAGGGCATTGTATATTTTTTCTGACAGATTATATTTAGAGCAATTTTGCTTTTAACATTGGGGTGCCTACATAATATTTAGATTTTTTTCCATTCACGTTAAATTAGAATTTCTGTATTTTACATAAGAGAGCATATGGATTTGCTGTATATACTCCAAAACAGAGTAGAATAGGTCATTGTATATTTTTTCTGACAGATTATATTCAGAACTATTTTGTTTTTAACATTGGGGTGCCTAGATAATATGTAGATTTTTTCCAATTCACGTAAAATTAGAATTTCTGTATTTTACATGAGAGAGCATACTGAGATGGTGTATATACTCCAAAAAAGAGTAGAAAAGGCATTGTATATTATTTCTAACAGACTGTATTCAGAGCCATTTTCTTTTAACTTTTGGGTGCCTAGATATTATTTAGATTTTTTTTAATTAGTGTAAAATTAGAATTTTGTTATTTTACCTGAGAGAGCATATTAAGTTGGTTTATATATTCCAAAATATTTTAGGAAAGGGTATTGTATATTTTTTCTGACAGATTATATTCAGAGCAATTTTGCTTTTTACCTTGGTGTCCCTATATAATATTTAGATTTTTTTCGATTCACGTAAAATTAGACTTTCAGTATTTTACATGAGAGAGCGAACTGAGTTGTTGTATATTCTCTAAAACAAATTAAAAAGGGCATTGTGTATTTTCTCTGAGATATTATATTCAGAGGAATTTTGCTTTTAACATTGGGGTGCCTATATAATATTTAGATAGTTTTCGATTCACGTAAATTTAGAATTTCGGTATTTTACATGAGAGAGCATACTGAGTTGGTGTATATATTACAAAACAGAGTAGAATAGGGTATTGTATATTTTTTCTGACAGATCATAATCGTAGCACTTTTGTTTCTAAAATTGGTGTGCCTAGATAATATTTAGATTTTTTTTGATTCAGGTAAATATAGAATATCTGTATTTTACATGAGGAAGCATATGGAGTTGGTGTATATCTTCCAAAAAAGAGTAGAATAGGGCATTGTATATTTTTTCTGACAGATTGTAATCGTAGCACTTTTGTTTCTAAAATTGGTGTGCCTAGATAATATTTAGATTTTTTTTCGATTCACGTAAAATTAGAATTTCTGTATTTTACATTAGAGAGCATATGGAGTTGGTGTATATACTCCAAAACAGAGTAGAATAGGGCATTGTATATTTTATCTTACAGATTATAATCAGAACAATTTTGTTTTTAACATTCGGGTGCCTAGATAATATTTAGATTTTTCAATTCGGGTAAAATTAGAATTTCTGTATTTTACATGAGAGAGCATACTGACTTGGTGTATATACTCCAAAACATAGTAGAATAGGGAATTGTATATTTTTTCTGACATATTATATTCAGAGCAATTTTGTTGTTAACATTGGGGTGCCTACGTAATATTTAGATTTTCTTCGATTCACGTAAAATTAGAATTTCTGTATTTTACAAAAGAGAGCATATTGAGTTGGTGTATATATTACAAAACAAAGTAGAAAAGGGCATGGTATATTTTCTCTGACAGATTATATTCTGAGCAATTTTGTTTTTAACATTGGGGTGCCTAGATAATATGTAGATTTTTTCGATTAGAGTAAAATTAGAATTTCTGTATTTTACATGAGAGAGCATATTGAGTTGGTGTATATATTACAAAACAAAGTAGAAAAAGGCATTGTATATTTTTTCTGAGAGATTATATTCTGAGTAATTTTGCTTTTAACATTGGGGTGCCTAGATAATATATAGATTTTTTTCGATTTGCTTAAATATAGAATTTTTGTATTTCACACGAGAGAAAATATGGAGTTGGTTTAAATACTTTAAAACAGAGTAGAATTGTGCATTGTATATTTTTTTCTGACAGATTATATTCAGAGCAATTTGCTTTTAACATTGGGGTGCCTAGATAATATTTAGATATTTTCCGATTCACGTAAAATTTGAATTTCGGTATTTTACATGAGAGAGCATACTGAGTTGGTGTATATACTCCAAAACAGAGTAGAATAAGGCATTGTATATTTTTTGAAACAGACTATATTCAGAGTCATTTTTTTTTTAACTTTGGGGCGCCTAGATATTATTTAGATTATCTATTTTAAAATAGAGAGCATATTGAGTTGGTGTATCTACGCCAAAAAAGAGTAGAAAAGGGCATTGTATATTTTTTCTGACAGATTATATTCTGAGCAATTTTGCTTTTAACATTGGGGTGCCTAGATGATATATAGATTTGTTTCGATTCACGTAAATTTAGAATTTCTGTATTTTACATGAGAGACCAGAGTGAGTTGATGTATATACTCCAAAACAGAGTAGAATAGGGCATTGTATATTTTTTCTGACATATTATATTCAGAACAATTTTGATTATAACACTGGGGTGCCTAGGTAATATTTAGATTTTTGTCTATTAGCGTAAAATTATAATTTCTGTATTTTACATAAGAGAGCACACTGAGTTGGTGTATATACACCAAAACAGTGTATAATAGTGCATTGTGTATTTTTTCTGACAGATTATATTCAGAGCAACTTTTTCTTAACATTGCGCTGCCTATATCATATTTAGGTTTTTTCGATTCGTGTAAAATTAGCATTTCTGTATTTTACATGAGAGAGCATTTTGAGTTGACGTATATACTAAAAAACAGAGTATAAAAGAGCATTGTATATTTTTTCTGACAGATTTTATTCAGAGAAACTTTGCTTTTAACATTGGGGTGCCTAGATAATATATAGATTTTTTTCGATTGGCTTAAATATAGAATTTCTGTATTTTACGTGAGAGAGAACATGGAGTTGGTGTATATACTCCAAAACAGGGTAGAATAGGGCATTGTATATTTTTTCTTACAGATTATATTCAGAGCAACTTTGCTTTTAACATTGGGGTGCCTAGATAATATTTAGGTTTTTTTCGATTCATGTAAACATAGAATTTCGGTATTTTACATGAGAGAGCATACTGACTTGGTGTATATACTCCAAAACAGAGTAGAATTAGGTATTGTATATATTTCTAACAGACTATCTTCAGAGTCAATTTCTTTTACCATTGGGGCGCCTAGATATTATTTAGATTTTTTTCGATTCACGTAAATTTGAATTTTGGTATTTTACATTTGAGAGCATATTGAGTTGGTGTATATAATCCGAAACAGAGTAGAAAAGTTCATTGTATATTGTTTCTTTCAGATTATATTCAGAGCAATTTAGCTTTTTACATTGGGGTGCTTCAATAATATTTAGATTTTTTTCGATTCACGTAAAATTAAAATTTCGGTATTTTACATGAGAGAGCATACTGAGTTGGTGTATATACTTCAAAACAGAGTAGAATAAGGCATGGTAAATTTTTTCTAGCACACTATATTTAGAACCATTTTGTTTTAACTTTCAGACGCCTAGATATTTTTAGATTTTTTCCATTCGCATAAAGTTAAAATTTCGGTATTTTACATGAGGGAGCATATTGAGTTGGTGTATATACTCCAAAACAGAGTAGCAAAAAGCATTGTATAATTTTTTTGACAGATTATATTCAGAGCAATTTTGCTTGTAACATTGGTGTGCCTAGATAATATTTAGATTTTTTTCGATTCACGTAAGTATAGAATTTCTGTATTTTACATGAAAGAGCATATTAAGTTTGTTTATATCCTCCAAAACATAGTAAAAAAAGGGCACTGTATATTTTTTTGGACAGATTATATTCAGAGCAATTTTGTTTCAAAAATTGGTGTGCCTAGATTATATTTAGATTTTTTCAATTCAGGTAAAATTAGAATTTCTGTATTTTACATGAGAGACCATACTGAGTTGGTGTATATACTCCAAAACAAAGTAGAATAAGGCATTGTATATTCTCTAACAGACTATATTCAGAGCCATTTTCTTTTGACTTTGGGGCACCTAGATATTATTTAGATTATTTTCTATTCGCGTAAAATTAGAATTTCGGTATTTTACATGAGAGAGCATATTGAGTTGGTGTATATACTCCAAAACATAGTAGAAAAGGGCATTGTATATTTTTTCTTACAGATTAAATTCAGAGCAGTTTTGCTTTTAATATTAAGGTGCCTAGATAATATTTGGTTTTCTGTCGATTTACGTAAATATAGAATTTCTGTATTTTATATGAGAGAGCATATGGAGTTGGTATATAAACTACAAAACAGAGTAGAATAGAACATTGTATATATTTTTTGAAATATTATATTCAGAAAAATATTGTTTTTAACATTGGGTTGCCTACATACTATTTAGATTTTTTTCGATTCACGTAAAATTAAAATTTCTGTATTTTACATGAGAGAGCATACTGAGTTGGTGTATATACTCCAAAACAGAGTAGAATAGGGCATGTTATATGTTTTCTGACAAATCATATTCAGAGCAATGTTTTTTTTTAACATGGGGGTGCCTAGATAATATTTAGATTTTTTTCGATTCACATAAAATTAAAATTTCAGTATTTTACATGAGAGAGAATACTGAGTTGGTGTATATTCCCTAAAACAGAGTAGAAAAAGCATTGTGTATTTATTCTGAGAGATTATATTCAGAGCAATTTTGTTTTTAACATTGGGGTGCCTAGATGATATTTAGATTTTTTTCGATTCACGTAAATATAGAACTTCTGTATTTTACATAAGAGAGCATATGGAGTTGGTGTATATCATCCAAAACAAAGTAGAACAGGGCATTGTATATTTTTTTCTGACAGATTATATTCAGAACAATTTGGTTTTTACCATTGGGGTGCCTAGATAATATTTAGAATTTTTTAAATTCAGGTAAAATTAGAATTTCTGTATTTTACATGAGAGAGCGTATTGAGTTGGTGTATATGCTCCAAAACAGAGTAGAATAGGGCATTGTATATTTTTTCTGACAGATTATATTCAGAGCAATTTTGTTTTTAACACTGGCGTGCCTAGATAATATTTGGATTTCTGTCGATTAATGTAAAATTAGAATTTTGGTATTTTACATGAGAGAGCATACTGAGTTGGTGGATATACTCCAAAACAGAGTAAAATAGGGCATTGTATATTTTTTCGTACAGATTATATTCCGAGAAATTTTGTTTTTAACATTGGGGTGCGTAGATAATATTTAGATATTTTCGATGCGGGTAAAATTAGAATTTCTGTATTTTACATGAAAGAGCATATTGAGTTGGTGTATATACTACAAAACAGGGTAGAAAATGGAATTGTATATGTTTTCTGACAGATTATATTCAGAGCTATTTTTTTTTCTTTCAACATTGGGGTGCCTAGATATTATTTAGATATTTTTTGATTCATGTAAAATTTGAATTTTGGTATTTTTCATGAGAGAGCATATTGAGGTGTGGTATATACTCCACAACAGAGTAGAAAAGGGCATTGTATATTTTTTCTGACAGACTTTATTCAGAGCAATTTTGCTTTTAAGATTGTTTTGCCTAGATAATATTTAGATTTCTTTCTATTCACGTAAAATTAGAATTTCGGTATTTTACATGGGAGAGCATACTGAGTTGGTGTATATACTCCAAAACAGAGTAAAATAGGGCATTGTATATTTTTTCGTATAGATTATATTCAGAGAAATTTTTTTTTTATTATTGGGGTGCCTATATAATATTTAGATATTTTCGATTCTGGTAAAATAATAATTTCTGTATTTTACATGAGAGAGCATACTGAGTTCGTGTATGTACTACAAAACAGAGTAGAATAGGGCATACTATTTTAAAACATACTAGAAAACGGCATTGTATATTTTCTCTTACAGATTATATTCAGAGCAATGTTTTTTTTTAACATTGGGGTGCCTAGATAATATTTAGATTTTTTTCGATTCACGTAAATATAGAACTTCTGTATTTTACATAAGAGAGCATATGGAGTTGGTGTATATCATCCAAAACAAAGTAGAACAGGGCATTGTATATTTTTCTGACAGATTATATTCAGAGAAATTTTGCTTTTAACATTGGGGTGCCTAGAAAATCTATAGATTTGCTTTGGTTCGCCTAAATTTAGAATTTCGGTATTTTACTTGAGAGAGCATATTGAGTTGCTGTATATACTCCAAATCAGAGTAGAAAAAAGCATTGTGTATTTTTTCTGACAGACTATATTCAGAGCAATTTTGGTTATAACATTGGAATGCCTAGATAGTACTTAGAATTTTATCGATTCGTGTAAATCTAGAATTTCTGATACTTACCTGGGGGAGCATATTGAGTTGGTGTATATACTCCAAAACAGAGTAGAAGAAGGCATTATATATTTCTTTTGACAGATCACATTCAGTCCAATTTTGCTTTTAACATTGGGTTATCTAGATTATATTTAGATTTTTTTCAATTCGCGTTAAATTAGAATTTCGGTATTTTACATGGGAGAGTATATTGAGTTGGTGTACATACTCCATAAAAGGGTAGAAAAGGGCATTGTATATATTTTATGACAGATCATACTCAGAGAAATTTTGCTTTTAACATTGGGGTGCCTAAATAATATTTAGATTTCTTTCGATAAGCATCAATTTATAATATCACTATTTTACATGTAAGAGCATATTGAGTTGGTGTATATACTCCATAACAAAGTAGAATAGGGCATTGTATATTTTTTCTGACAAATTATATTCAGAGCAATTTTGTTTTTAACATTGGGGTGCCTACATAATATTTAGATTTCTTTCGATTCACTTAAATATAGAATTTCTCTATTTTAATTGAGAGAGCATATGAAGTTGGTGTATATACTCCAAAACAGAGTAGAATAAAGCATTGTATATTTTTTCTGACAGATTATATTCAGAGCAATTTTGTTGTTAACATTGGGATGCCTAGGTAATATTTAGATTTTTTCAATTCCGGTAAAATTTGGATTTCGGTATTTTACGTGAGAGAGCACACTTAGTTGGTGTATATAATCCAAAACAGAGTTGAATAAGGCATTGTATATTTTTTCTAACACACTATATTCAGAGCCATTTTCTTTTAACTTTGGGGAGCCTAGATATTATTTTGATTTTTTTCAATTCGCGTAAAATTAGAATTTCGGTATTTTACATGAGACAGCATATTGAGTTGGTGTATATACACAAAAACAGAGTAGAAAAGGGCATTGTATATTTTTTCTGAAAGATTGTATTCAGAGCTATTTTGCTTATACCATTGGAGTGCCTTGATAATATGAAATTTTTTTCGATTCATGTAAATTTAGAATTTCTTTATTTTACATGAGAGAGAATACTGAGTTGGTTTATATACTCCAAAACAGAGTAGAATAGGGCATTGTATATTTGTTCTGACAGACTATATTCAGAGCAATTTTGTTTTTAACATTTGGGTACCTAGATAATATTTAGATTTTTTTGATACGGGTAAAATTAGAACTTCGGTATTTCACATGAGACAGCATATTGAGTTGGTGTATATACTACAAAACAAAGTGGAAGAAAGCATTGCATATATTTTCTGACATATTATATTCAGAGTAATTTTGCTTTTAACATTGGGGTGGCTAGATAATATTTAGATTTTTTTCGATTCACGTAAAATTACAATTTCGGTATTTTACATAAGAGAGCATACTGAGTTGGTGTATATACTCCAAAACAGAGTAGAATAGGGCATTGTATATTTTTTCTGACAGATTATATTCAGAGCAAATTTGTTTTTAACATTGGGATGCGTAGATAATATTTAGATTATTTCAATTCGGGTAAAATTAGAATTTTTTTATTTTACATGAGAGAGAATATTGAGATGGTGTATATAATACAACACAGGGTAGAAAAGGGCATTGTATTATTTTACTTTTAAAATTTGGGTGCCTAGATAATATTTAGATTTTTTTATTTGCTTAAATATTGAATTTCTGTATTATAGATGAGAGAGCATATGGAGTTCGTGTATATACTCTAAAACAGATAAGAATAAGGCATTGTATATTTTTTCTGACAGATTATATTCAGAGCAATTTTGTTTTTAACATTGGGGTGCCTAGATAATATTTAGATTTTTTTCGATTCACTTAAATATAGAATTTCTGTATTTTATGTGAGAGGGCATACGGAGTTGGTGTGTATTCTCGAAAACAGAGTAGAATAGGGCATTGTATATTTTTTCTGACAGAGTATATTCAGAACAATTTTGTTTTTAACATTGGGGTGCCTAAATAACATTTAGATTTTTTTCGATTCACGTAAAATTAGAATTTCGGTATTTTACATGAGAGAGTATACTGAGTTGGTGTATAAACTCCAAAACAGAGTAGAATAAGGCATTGTATATATTTTCTAACAGACGATATTAAGAGCCATTTTCTTTTACATTTGGGGCGCCTAGATATTATTTAGATTTTTTTTGATACCCGTGAAATTTGAATTTCTGTATTTTACATTAGAGGGCATATTGAGTTTTTGTATATACTCCAAAACAGAGTAGAAAAAATCATTGTATATTTTTTCTGACAGATTATATTTAGAGCAATTTTGCTTTTAACATTGGAATGCCTAGATGATATTTAGATTTTTTTCAATTCGTGTTAAATTAGATTTTCATTATTTTACATGAGAGAGCATATTGACATGGTGTATATTCTCCAAAACAGAGTAGAAAACAACATTGTATATTTTTTTCTGACAGTTTATATTCAGAGCAATTTTGCTTTTAACATTGGGGTGCCTAGATAATCTTTATATTATTTTTGATTCACGTAAATATAGAATTTCGGTATTTTATGTGAGAGAGCATATTGATTTGCTGTATAAACCCCAAAACAGAGCAGAAAAAAGCATTGTGTATTTTTTCTGACACACTATATTCAGTGCAATTTCGGTTATAACATTGGAATGCCTAGATAATACTTAGAATTTTATCGATTCGTGTAAAACTAGAATTTCTGATACTTACCTTGGAGAGCATATTGAGTTGGTGTATATACTCCAAAACAGAGTAGAAAAAGACATTATATATTTCTTTTGACAGATTACATTCAGTCCAATTTTGCTTTTAACATTGTGTTACATAGATTATATTTAGAATTTTTTCAATTCGTGTTAAATTAGAATTTCGGTATTTTACATGAGAGAGCAAATTGAGTTGGTGTATATACTCCAAAAAAGAGTAGAAAAGGGCATTGTATATTTTTTCTGACAGACTACTTTTTGAGTAATTTTGCTTTTCACATTGGGGTGCCTAGATAATATTTTAATTTTTTTTGGTTCCCATAAATTTAGAATTTCGGTATTTTACATTAGGGTGCATACTGAGTTGGTGTATATACTCCAAAACAGAGTAGAATAAGGCATTGTATATTTTTTCCATCAGACTATATTCATAGCCATTTTCTTTTAACTTTGGGGCGCCTAGATATTATTTAGAGATTTCTCGATTCACGTAAAACTAGAATTTCTGTATTTTACATGAGAGAGCATATTGAGTTGATGTATATACTACAAAACCGAGTAGAAAAGGGCATTGTATATTTTTTCTGACAGATTATATTCAGAGCAATTTTGTTTTTAACACTGGGGTTCCTGGAGAATATTTAGATATGTTCGATTCACATAAAATTAGAATTTCGCTATTTTACCTCAGAGAGCATAATGACTTGGTGTATATACTTTGAAAAGAAGTAGAATAGGATATTGTATATTTTTTCTGACTCATTATATTCAGAGAAATTTTGTTTATATTATTGGGGTGCCTCGATAATATTTTGATGTTTTCGATTCGGGTAAAATTAAATTTTCTTTATTTTACATGAGAGAGCATATTGAGTTGGTGTATATACTACAAAATAGAGTAGAAAAGGGCATTGTATATTTTATCTGAAAGATTATATTCAGAGAAATTTTGCTTTTAACATTGGGGTGCCCAGATAATATACAGATTTTTTTCGATTCGCTTAAATATAGAATTTCTGTATTTTACATGAGAGAGAATATGGAGTTGGTTTATATACTCCAAAACAGAGTAGAATAGGGCATTGTATATTTTTTCCGACAGATTATATTCAGAGCAATTTTGTATTTAACACTGGGGTGCCTAGATAATAATTAGATTTTTTCAAATTGGGTAAAATTAGAATTTTTGTATTTTAAATGAAAGAGCATATTGAGTTGGTGTATATACTACAAAACAGAGTAGAAAAGGGCATTGTATATTTCCTCTGACAGATTATATTCAGAGCAATTTTGCTTTAAACATTGGGGTGCCTAGATAATATTTAGATTTTTTTCGATTCACGTATAATTAGAATTTCAGTATTTTACATGAGAGAGCATACTGAGTTGGTGTATATACTGCAAAACAGAGTAGAATAAGGCATTGTATATTTTTTCTAACAGACTATACTCAGAGTCATTTTCTGTTAAATTTGGGGCGCCAAGATATTATTTAGATTTTTTTTGATTTGCGTAGAATTAGAATTTCGGTATCTTACATGAGAGAGCATATTGATTTGGTGTATATACTACAAAACAGAGTAGAAAAGGGCATTTTGTATTTTCACTCACAGATTATATTCAGAGCAATTTTGCTTTTATCATAGGGGTGCCTAGATTATATTGAGATTTTTTTTCGATTTGCTTATATATAGAATTTCTTTATTTTACATGAGAGAGCATATCGAGTTGGTGTATATACTCCAAAACAGAGTAGAAAAGGGCATTGAATATTTATTCTGACAAATTATATTCAGAGCAATTTTTCCTTTAACATTGGGGTGCCTAGATGATATTTAGATTTTTTCGATTCGCTTCAATATAGAACTTCTGTATTTTACATGAGAGAGCATCTGGAATTGGTATATAACTCCAAAACAGAATAGAAAAAGACCAACTCAATGTGCTCTCTCATGTAAAATACAGAAATATTAATTTTACGCATATCAAAAAAATCTAAGTAAATCAAGGCACCCCAAAGTTAAAAGAAAATTGTTCTGAATATAGTCTGTTATAAAATATATACAATGCCCTGTTCTGCTCTGTTTTGTAGTATATACACAAACTCAGTATGCTCTCTCATGTAAAATACAGAAATTCTAATTTTACCCGATTCGAAAATATCTAAATATTATCTAGGCAACCCAATGTTAAAAAAAAATTGCACTGAATATAATCTGTCATAAAAAATATACAATGCCCTATTCTACTCTATGGTGGAGTATATACACCAACTTAATATGCTCTCACATGTAAAATACTGAAATTATAAATTGACGCTTATCAAATGAAATCTAAATATTTAGGCATCCCAATGTTAAAAGCAAAATTGCTCTGAGTACGATCTGCCAGAAAAAATATACAATGCTCTTTTTTACTCTTTTTTGGAGTATATACACCAACTCAATATGGTCTCTCATGTAAAATACCGAAATTTTAATTTTACCCGAAATAAAAAATATCTATATATTATCTAGGCACCCCAATGTTAAAAGCAAAAGTACTCTGAATATAATCTGTCAGGAAAAATATAAAACTTCCTATTCTACTTTCTTTTGGAGAATATACACCAACACAATATGCTCTCTCATGTAAAATACCGAAATTCTAATTTTACACGAATCGAAAAAAATCTAAATATCATCTAGGCACCCCAATGTTAAAATCAAAATTACTCTAAATATAATCTGTCAGAAGAAATATACAATACACAATTCTACTCTGTTTTGAAGTATATACATCAACTAATATGCTCTCTCATTTAAAATACTGAAATTCTAAATTTACTTGAATTGACAAAAATCTAAATATTATATAGGCACCCCAATGTTAAAAGCAACATTGCTCTGAATGTAATCTGTCATATAAAATATACAATGCCATTTTCTACTCTGTTTTGGAGTATATACACCAACTCAATATGCTCTCTCGTGCAAAAAACCGAAATTATAATTTTACGTGAATCAAAAAAATCTAAATAATATCTAGGCACCCCAAAGTTAAAAGAAAATGGCTCTGAATATAGTCTGTTAGAAAAAATATACAATGCTTTTTTCTACTGTGTTTTGGAGTATATACTCCAACTCAGTATGCTCTCTCATATAAAATCCCGAAATTCTAAATTTACGTGAATCGAAAAAAATCTAAATATTATCTAGGCACCCCAATGTTAAAACCAAAATTGCTCTGAATTTAATTTGTAACAAAAAATATTCAATGCCCTTTTCTATTATGTTTTGGAGTATATACACCAACTCAATATGCTCTCTCATGTAAAAAACCGAAATTCTAATTTTATGTGAATGGAAACAAATCTAAATATTATCTAGGCAACCCAGTGTTTAAAACAAAATTGCTCTGAATATAATCTGTCAGAATAAATATACAATGCCCTATTCTAGTTATTGTTGCAGTATATACACCAACTCCATATTCTCTCTCACCTAAAATACAGAAATTCTATATTTAAGCGAATCGAAAATAATCTATATATTATATAAGCACCTTAATGTTAAAAGCAAAATGGCTATGAATAAAATCTGTTAGAAAAAATATACAATGCCCTATTCTACTCTGTTTTGCAGTATATACACCAACTCAATACGCTCTCTCATGTAAAATACAGAAATTCTAATTTACACAAATCGAAAAAATCTAAATATTATCTAGGCACCCAAATGTTAAAAACAAAATTGCTCTGAATAGAAACTGTCAGAGAAAATATACAATTCTCTATTCTACTTTCTTTTGGAGTATATACACCAAATAAGTATGCTCTCTTACGTAAAATACCGAATTTCTAATTTTACGTGAATCGAAAAAAATCTAAATATTATCTAGGAACGCCAGTGTTAAGAACAAAATTGCTCTGAATATAATCTGTCAGAAAAACTATACAATGCTTTATTCTACTCTATTTTAGAGTATATAAACCAACTCCATATTCTCTCTCATGTAAAATATAGAAACTCTATATTTAAGCGAATTGAAAATATTCTGTATATTATCTGGGCACCCCAATGTTAAAGGCATAATTTTTTTGAATATAATCTTTCATATAAAATATACAATGCCCTTTTCTACTCTGTTTTGTAGTATATACACTAACTAAATATGCTCTCTCATGTAAAATACAGAAAATCTAATTTTACCCGAATCAAAAACATCAAAATATTATCGAGGCACCCCAATAATAAAAACAAAATTGCTCTGTATATAATGTGTCAGAAAAAATATACAATGCCCTATTCTACTTTTTTTTTGGAGTATATACACAAAGTCATTATGCTCTCTCAGGTAAAATACCGAAATTCTAATTTTACATTAATCGAAAATATCTAAATATTATCCAGGCACCCCAGTGTAAAAACAAAACTGCTCTGAATATAATCTGTTAGAAAAAATATACATTGCCCTATTCTACTCTGTTTTGGTATATATAATCAAACTCCATATTCTCTCTCATGTAAAATACAGAAATTTTATATTTAAGAGAATCGAAAGAAATCTTTATATGATCTAGGCACCCCAATATTGAAAGCAAAATTTCTCTGAATATAATCTGTCAGAAAAAATATACAATGCCCTTTGCTACTCTTTTTTGGAGTATATACACCAACTCAATATGCTCTCTCATGTAAAATACCGAAATTCTAATTTTACGTGAATCGAAAAAAATCTTAATAATATCTAGGCTCCCCAAGTTAAAAGAAAATGGCTCTGAATTAATTCTGTTAGAAAAAATATACAATGCCTTATTCTACTTTGTTTTGGAGTATATACACCAACTCAGAATGCTCTCTCACGTAAAATACCGAAATTATAATTTAACGTGAATCGAAAAAAATATAAATAATTTCAAGAAACGCCAATGTTAAAAACAAAATTGCTGTGAATATAATCTGTCAGAAAAAATATACAATGACATATTCTACTCTGTTTTGAAGTATATGCACCAACTCAATATGCTCTCTCATGTAAAATACAAAAATTCTATATTTAAGCGAATCAAAAATAATCTGAATATTATCTAGTCACCCCAATGTTAAAAGTAAAATTGCTCTGAATATAATCTGTCCGAAAAAATATACAATGTCCTTTTTTACTCTGTATTATTGTATGTACACAAACTCAATATGCTCTCTCATGTAAAATACAGAAATACTAATTTTACATGAATTGAAAAAATCTAAAATTATCGAGGCACACCAATGTTGAAAAGAAAATTGCTCTGAATATAAACTGTCAGAAATAATATACAATGCCCTATTCTACTTCGTTTTGGAGTATATACACAAACTCCATATGCTCTCTCATGTAAAATATAGAAATTCTATATTTAAGCAAATGAATAAAATGTAAATACAATTTAGGCACCCCAATGTTAACAGCAAAATTGCTCTGAATATAATCTGTCAGAAAAAATATACAATGCCCTATTTTAATCTCTTTTGGATTATATACACCAATTCAATATGCTCTCACATGTAAAATACGAAAACTCTATTTTACCCGAAACGAAAAAAATCTATATATTATCTAGGCACCCCAATGTTAAAAGAAAAACTACTCTGAATATAATCTGTCAGGAAAAATATACAACGTCCTATTCTACTTTCTTTTGGAGAATATACACCAACTCAATATGCTCTCTCATGTAAAATACCGAAATTCTAAATTTACGCGAATCGAAAAAATCTAAATATCATCTAGGCACCCCAATGTTAAAGCAAAATTTCTCTAAATATAATCTGTCAGAAGAAATATACAATGCCCTTTTTTACTTTGTTTTGGAGTATATACACCAACTCAATATGCTTTCCCATGTAAAATACAAAAATTCTAATTTTACCCAAATCGAAAAAATCTTAACATTATCAAGGCACCCCAATATTAAAAGCAAAATTGTTCTGAATATAATCTCTGAGAAAAAATATACAATGCCCTATTCTTCTCTTTTTTGGGGTATATACACAAACTCAGTATGCTCTCTCATGTAAAATATCGGAATTCTAATTTTACGTATATCAAAAAAAATCTAAATATTATCTAGGCACCCGAGTGTTATAACCAAAATATGTCTGAATATAATCTGTCCGACAAAATATACAATGCCCTATTCTACTCTGTTTTGGAGTATATACACCAACACCATAGGCTCTCTCATGTAAAATACCGAATATCAATATTAAAGTGAATCGAAAAAAATCTAAATATTATCTAGAAACCCCAATGTTAAAAGTAAAGTTGCTCTTAATATAATCTGTCATAAAAAATATACACTGCCCTATTCTACTCTGTTTGAAAGTATATACACCAACTCCATATTCTCTCTCACATAAAATAAAGAAATTCTATATTTAAGCGAATCGAAAAAAATCTATGTATTATATAGGCACCTTAATGTTAAAAGTAAATTGCTCTGAATAAAATCTGTCATAAAAAATATACAATGCCCTATTCTACTCTGTTTTGGAGTACATAAACCAACTCAATACGCTCTCTCATGTAAAATACATAAAGTCTAATTTTACCTGAATTTAAAAAATCTAAATATTATCTAGGCATTCCCATGTTAAAAACCAAATTGTTCTGAATATAATCTGTCAGAGAAAATATACAATGCCTTATTCTACTTTGTTTTGGAGAATATACACCAACTCCATATGCTCTCTCACGTAAAATACAGAAGTTCTATATTTAAGCGAATCAAAAAAACTAAATATTATTTAGGCACCCCAATGTTGAAAACAAAATTGCTCTTAATATAATCTCTCAGAAAAAATTTACAATGCTTTTTTCTACTTAGTTTTAGAGTATATACACCAACTCAGTATGCTCTCTCATGTAAAATACCGAAATTCTAATTTTACGTGATTTGAAAAAAATCTAAATATTATTTAGGGACCCCAATGTTAAAAGCAAAATTGCTCTGAATATAGTCTGTCAGAAAAAATATACAATGCTCTTTTCTACTCTGTTATGTAGTATAAACACCAACTCAATATGCTCTCTCATGTAAAATACCAAAATTATAATTTTACACAAATCGAAAAAAATCTAAATAATATCGATGCTCACCAAAGTTATAAGAAAATGACTCTAAATACAGTCTGTTCGAATAAATATACAATGCCTATTTCTAATTCGTTTTGGAGTATATACACAAACTCAGTATGCTCTCTCATGTAAAATATTGAAATTCTAATTTTACGTGAATGGAAAAAAATCTAAATATTATCTAGGCATGCCGATGCTAAAAACAAAATTGCTCTAAATATAATCTGTCAGAAAAAATATACAATGCCCTTTTCTAAAATGTTTTGGAATATATAAAACAAATCAATATGCTCTCTCATGTAAAATACCAAAATTCTAATTTTACACTAATCGAAAATAATCTAAATAATATCTAGGCACCCCAAAGTTAAAAGAAAATGGCTCTGAATATAGTCTGTTAGAAAAAATATACGATGCCTTATACTACACTGTTTTGTAGTATATACACCGACTCAGTATGCTCTCCATGTAAAATATAGAAACTCTAATTTTACGTGAATTGAAAAAGATCTAAATATAATCTAGGCACCCCAATTATAAAAAGGAAATAGTTCTTAATATAATCTGTCAGAAAAAAATATACAATGCCCTATTCTACTCTGTTTTTTAGGATATAAACCAACTCCATATGCTCTCTCATGTAAAATACAGAAATTCTATATTTACGTGAATCGAAAAAAATCTAAATATTATCTAGGCACCCCAATGTTAAAAACAAAATTGCTCTAAATATAATCTGTCGGAAAAAATATACAATGACCTATTCTACTCTGTATTGGAGTACATACACCAACAAAATATGCTCTCTAAAGTAAAATAACCAAATTCTAATTTTACGTGAATAGAAAGAAATCTAAATATTATCTAGGTACCCCATTGTTAAAAGCAAAATTGCTCTGAATAAAATCTGTAAAAAGAAATATACAATGCCCTTTTCTAATCTGTTTTGGACTATATACAACACCTCAATATGCTCTCTCATTGAAAATACCGAAATTCAAATTTTATGTGAATCGCAATATCTCTAAATAATATCTAGGCGCCCCAAAGTTAATAGAAAATGGCTCTGAATATAGTTTGTTAGAAAAAATATACAATGCCTTATTCTACTCTGATTTGGAGTATATATACCAACTCAGTATGCACTCTCATGTAAAATACTGAAATTATAAATTCACGTGAATCGAAAATATCTAAATATTATCTAGGCACGCCAGGGTTAAAAACAAAATTTCTCTGAATATAATCTGTCAGAAAAAATACACAATGCCCTATTCTACTCTGTTTTGGAGTATATACACCAACTCAATATGCTCTCTCATGTAAAATACAGAAGTTCTATATTTACGTGAATCGAAAAAAATCTAAATATTATCTAGGCACCCCAATGTTAAAAACAAAATTTTTCTGAATATAATCTATGAGAGAAAATATACAATGCCCTATTCTACTTTGTTTTGGATGATATACACCAACTCCATATGCTCTCTCATGTAAAATACAGAAGTTCTATATTTACGTGAATCGAAAAAAATCTAAATATTATCTAGGCACCCCAATGTTAAAAACAAAATTTCTCTGAATATAATCTCTCAGAAAAAATTTACAATGCTTTTTTCTACTCTGTTTTAGAGTATATACACCAACTCAGTATGCTCTCTCATGTAAAATACCGAAATATTAATTTTACGTGAATCGAAAAAAATCTAAATATCTAGGCAGCCCCATGTTAAAAAAAACATTACTCTGAATATAATCTGTCAGAAAAGATATAACATGCCCTATTCTACTCTGCTTTGGAGCATATATACCAACTCAGTATGCTCTCTCATGTAAAATACAGAAATTCTAATTTTACGTGAATCAAAAAAAATCTAAATATTATCTAGGAAACCCAATGTTAAAAACAAAATTGTTCTGAATATAGTATTTCAGAATAAATATACAATGTTCTATTCTACTCTGTTTTTGAGAATATATACCAACTCCATTTGCTCTCTAATGTAAAATACAGAAATTCTATATTTAGAAGAATCGACAAAAATCTAATTATTATCTAGGCACCCAAATGTTAAAAGCAAAATTGCTCTTAATTTAATCTGTAAGAAAAAATATACAATGCCCTCTTCTACTATGTTTTGGAGTATATACACCAACTCAATATGCTCTCTCATGTAAAATACCGAAATTCAAATTTTACGTGAATCAAAAAATATCTAAATAATATCTAGGCGCCCCAAAGTTAAAAGAAAATGGCTCTGAATATAGTCTGTTAGAAAAAATATACAATGCCTTATTCTAGTCTGTTTTGGAGTATATAAACCAACTCCATATGCTCTCTCATGAAAAATACAGAAATTCTATATTTAAGCGAATCGAAAAAAGTCTTTATATTATCTAGGCACCCCAATGTTATAGGAAAATTGCTCTGAATATAATCTGTCAGAGAAAATACACAATGCCCTTTTCTTCTCTCTTTTTTAGTATATACAACAACTCAATACGCTCTCTTATGTAAAATACAGAAATTCTAATTTTATCCGAATCGAAAAAATCTAAATATTATCTATGCACCGCAATGTTAAAAACAAAATTGCTCTGAATGTAATCTGTCAGAAAACATATAACATGCCCTATTCTACTCTGTTTTGGAGTATATACACCAACTCAGTACGCTCTCTCCTGTAAAATACAGAAATTCTAATTTTACGTGAATCGAAAAAAATCTAAATATTATCTAGGCACCCCAATGTTAAAAACAAAATTGTTCGGAATATAATCTGTCAGAAAAAATATACAATGCCTTATTCTTCTCTCTTTTGGAGGATATAAACCAACTCCCTATGCTCTCTCATGTAAAATACAGAAATTCTATATTTACGTGAATCGAAAAAAAACTAAATATTATCTAGGCACCCCAATGTTAAAAGCAAAATTGGTCTGATTATAATCTGTCGAAAAAATATACAATGCCCTATTCTACTCTGTTTTGGAGTATATACACCAACTGCGTATGCTCTCTCATGTAAAATACCGAAATTCTAATTTAACGTGAATCTAAAATAAATGTAAATATTATCTAGGCTCCCCAAAGTTAAAAGAAAATGGCTCTGAAAATAGTCTGTTAGAGAAAATATACAATGCCTTTTTCTACTTTGTTTTGGAGTATATACACCAACTAAGTATGCTCTCTCATGTAAAATGACAAAATTTCAGTTTTACCGGAAACGAAGAAATCTAAATATTATCTAGGTATCACAATGTTAGAAAAAAAATTGCTCGAAATATAATCTGTCAGAAAAAATATAACATGCCCTATTCTACTCTGTTTTAAAATATATACACCATCTCCATATGCTCTCTCATGTAAAATAAAAAAATTCAATATTTAAGCGAATCGAAAAAAATCTAAATATTATCTAGGCACACCAATGTTAAAAACAAAATTGCTCTGAGTATAATCTGTCAGAAACAATTTAAAATGCCCTATTCTACACTGTTTTGGTGTATATACACCAACTCAATATGCTCTCTAATGTAAAATACAAAAAGTCTATATTTAAGCGAATCGAAAAAAATGTAAATATTTCCTAGGCACCCCAATGTTAAAAGAAAAATTGCTCTGAATATAATCTGTCTGAAAAAATATACAATGCCCAATTCTACTCTGTTTTGAAGTATATACACCAACTCAATATGCTCTCTCATGCAAAAAACCTAAATTATAATTTTACATGAATCGAAAAAATCTAAATAATATCTAGGTGCCCGAAATTTAAAAGAAAATGGCTCTGAATATAGTCTGTTATAAAAAATATACAATGCATTATTCAACTTTGTTTTGGAGTATATACACCAACTCAGTATGCTCTCTCATGTAAAATAGGGAAATTCTAAATTTACGTGAATCAAAACAAATCTAAATATTATCTTGGCACCCCAATGTTAAAAACAGAATTGCTCTGAATATAATCTGTCAGAGAAAATATACAATGCCCTATCTTACTCTGTTTTGGAGTATATAAACCAACTCCATATGCTCTCTCATGAAAAATACAGAAATTCTATATTTAAGCGAATCGAAAAAAGTCTTTATATTATCTAGGCACCCCAATGTTATAGGAAAATTGCTCTGAATATAATCTGTCAGAGAAAATACACAATGCCCTTTTCTTCTCTCTTTTTTAGTATATACAA
This sequence comes from Callithrix jacchus, assembly GCF_049354715.1. Taxonomy (NCBI): domain Eukaryota; kingdom Metazoa; phylum Chordata; class Mammalia; order Primates; family Cebidae; genus Callithrix; species Callithrix jacchus. The sequence goes on from NC_133518.1 coordinate 81,976,043, forward strand.
CAACTCAATACGCTCTCTTATGTAAAATACAGAAATTCTAATTTTATCCGAATCGAAAAAATCTAAATATTATCTATGCACCGCAATGTTAAAAACAAAATTGCTCTGAATGTAATCTGTCAGAAAACATATAACATGCCCTATTCTACTCTGTTTTGGAGTATATACACCAACTCAGTACGCTCTCTCCTGTAAAATACAGAAATTCTAATTTTACGTGAATCGAAAAAAATCTAAATATTATCTAGGCACCCCAATGTTAAAAACAAAATTGTTCGGAATATAATCTGTCAGAAAAAATATACAATGCCTTATTCTTCTCTCTTTTGGAGGATATAAACCAACTCCCTATGCTCTCTCATGTAAAATACAGAAATTCTATATTTACGTGAATCGAAAAAAAACTAAATATTATCTAGGCACCCCAATGTTAAAAACAAAATTTCTCTGAATATAATCTGTAAGAAAAAATATACAATGCTTTATTCTACTCTGTTTTAGAATATATACACCAACTTACTTTGCTATCTCATGTAAAATACCGAAATTCTAAGTTTCCGTGAATGGAAAAAAATCTAAATATTATCTAGGCAACTCAATGTAATAAACAAAATTGCTCTGAATATAACCTGTCAGAAAAAATATACAATGCCCTATTCCACTCTGTTTTGGAGTATATACACCAAGTCAGTATACTGTCTCATATAAAATACCGAAAATCTAACTTTACGTGAATCTAAAAAAATCTAAATATTATCTAAGCAACCTAATGTTAAAAGCAAAATTGGTCTGATTATAATCTGTCGAAAAAATATACAATGCCCTATTCTACTCTGTTTTGGAGTATATACACCAACTGCGTATGCTCTCTCATGTAAAATACCGAAATTCTAATTTAACGTGAATCTAAAATAAATGTAAATATTATCTAGGCTCCCCAAAGTTAAAAGAAAATGGCTCTGAAAATAGTCTGTTAGAGAAAATATACAATGCCTTTTTCTACTTTGTTTTGGAGTATATACACCAACTAAGTATGCTCTCTCATGTAAAATGACAAAATTTCAGTTTTACCGGAAACGAAGAAATCTAAATATTATCTAGGTATCACAATGTTAGAAAAAAAATTGCTCGAAATATAATCTGTCAGAAAAAATATAACATGCCCTATTCTACTCTGTTTTAAAATATATACACCATCTCCATATGCTCTCTCATGTAAAATAAAAAAATTCAATATTTAAGCGAATCGAAAAAAATCTAAATATTATCTAGGCACACCAATGTTAAAAACAAAATTGCTCTGAGTATAATCTGTCAGAAACAATTTAAAATGCCCTATTCTACACTGTTTTGGTGTATATACACCAACTCAATATGCTCTCTAATGTAAAATACAAAAAGTCTATATTTAAGCGAATCGAAAAAAATGTAAATATTTCCTAGGCACCCCAATGTTAAAAGAAAAATTGCTCTGAATATAATCTGTCTGAAAAAATATACAATGCCCAATTCTACTCTGTTTTGAAGTATATACACCAACTCAATATGCTCTCTCATGCAAAAAACCTAAATTATAATTTTACATGAATCGAAAAAATCTAAATAATATCTAGGTGCCCGAAATTTAAAAGAAAATGGCTCTGAATATAGTCTGTTATAAAAAATATACAATGCATTATTCAACTTTGTTTTGGAGTATATACACCAACTCAGTATGCTCTCTCATGTAAAATAGGGAAATTCTAAATTTACGTGAATCAAAACAAATCTAAATATTATCTTGGCACCCCAATGTTAAAAACAGAATTGCTCTGAATATAATCTGTCAGAGAAAATATACAATGCCCTATCTTACTCTGTTTTGGAGTATATACAGCAACTCAGTATGCTCTCTCATATAAAATACAGAAATTCTAATTTTACCTGAATCGATAAAAATCTAAATAATATCTAGGCACCCGAAAGTTAAAAGAAAATGGCTCTGAATATAGTCTGTTAGAAATAATATGAAATGCCTTATTCTAATCCTTTTTGGAATACATACACCAACTCAGTATGCTCTGTCATGTAAAATAAAGTAATTCTAATTTTACCCGAATAGAAAAAATCTAAATATTATGTAGGTAACCAAATGTTAAAAGCAAAATTTCTCTGAATATAATCTGCCAGCAAAATATACAATGCCCTATTCTACTCTCTTTTGGAGTATATACACCAACTGTATATGATCTCTCATGTAAAATAGCAAAATTCTAATTTAATGCGAATCGAAAAAAATCTAAATAATATCTAGGCACCCCAAAGTTAAAAGAAAATGGTTCTGAATACAGTCTGTTAGAAAAAACATATAATGCCCATTTCTACTCTGTTTTGGAGTATATACACCAACTCAATATGCTCTCTCATGTAAAATACTGAAATTTTAAATCTACGTGAATTGAGAAAAATCTAAATGTTATCTAGGAACCCCAATGTTAAAAAGAAAACTGTTCTGAATATAATCTGCCAGAAAAAAATATACAATGCCCTATTCTACTCTGTTTTGGAGTATATACACCAACTCCATATGCTCTCTCATGCCAAATAAAAAAATTCTATATTTAAGCAAATCGAAAAAAATATAAATATTATCTAGGCACCCCAATGTTAAAAGCAAAATTGCTCTGAATATAACCTGTCAAAAAAAATATACAATGCCCGTTTCTACTCTGTTTTGTAGTATATACACCAACTCAAAACCTCTATTATGAAAAATAGAGAAATTGTAATTTTACCTGAATAGAAAAATTCTAAATATTATCTAGGCACCCCAATATTAAAAGCAAAATTGCTCTGAATATATTCTGTCAGATAAAATATACCATGTCCTATTCTACTCTGTTTTGGAGTATATTCACCACCTCAGTGTGCTCTCTAACGTAAAATACAGAAATTCCAATTTTACGTGAATCGAAAAAATCTAAATATTATCTATGCACCCCAATGTTATAAACAACATTGCTCTGAATATAATCTGTCAGAAAAAAATATACAATGCCCTATTCTACTCTTTTTTGGAGTATATACACCAACTCAGTATGCTCTTCCATGTAAAATACCAAAATTCAAATTTTACGCGAATCGAAAGAAAATCTAAATAATATGTAGGCACGCCAAAGTTAAAACAAAATTTCTCTGAATATAGTCTGTTAGAAAAACTATACAATGCCTTATTGTACTCTGTTTTGGATTATATACACAAACTCAGTATGCTCTCTCATGTAAAATATTGAAATTCTAAATTTACGTGAATCGAAAAACACCTAAATATTATCTAGGTACCCCAATGTAAAAAGGAAAATTGCTCTGAATACAATCTGTCAGAAAAAATATTCAATGTCCTATTCTCCTCTGTTTTGGAGTATATACACTAACTCCATATGCTCTCTCATTTAAAATACGGAAATTCTAATTTTATGCGAATCAAAAAAAAATCTAAATAATATCTAGGTGTCCCAAAGTTAAAAGAAAATGTCTCTGAATATAGTCTGTTAGAAAAAATATACAATGCCTTATTCTACTTTGTTTTGGAGTATATACACCAACTCAGTATGCTCTCTGATGTAAAATAACGAATTCTAATTTTACACGAATAGAATAAAATCTAAATAATATCTAGGCGTCCCAAAGGTAAAAGAAAATGGCTCTGAATACAATCTGTTAGAAAAAATATATAATGCCTATCTCTACTCTGTTTTGGAGTATATACAGCAACTGAATATGCTCTCTCATGTAAAATACCGAAATTCTAATTTTACGTGAATTGAAAAAAATACAAATGTTATATAGGCACCCCAATATTTAAAACAAAGCTGCTCTGAATATAATCTGCCAGAAAAAATATACAATGCCCTATTCTAGTCTTTTTTGGAGTATATACACCAACTCCAGATGCTCCCTCATGTAAAATTCAGAAATTCGATATTTAAGCGAATCGAAAAACATCTAAATGTTATCTAGCACCCAAATGTTAAAAGCAAAATTGCTCTGAACATAACCTGTCAGAAAAATATACATTGCTTTTTTCTACTCTGTTTTGTAGTATATACACCAACTCAGTACGCTCTATTATGTAAAATACAGAAATTCTAATTTTACCCAAAGAGAAATAATCTAAATATTATGTAGGCACCCCAATGTAAAAAACAAAATTGCTCTGAATATAATCTGTCAGAAAAAATATACAATGCTCTATTATACTCTGTTTTGGAGTATATACACCAACTCCATTTGCTCTCTCATATAAAATACAGAAATTCTATGTATAAGCTAATCGAAAAAAATCTAAATATTATCTAGGCACCCCAATGTTAAAAACAAAATTGCTCTGAATATAATCTGTCAGAAAAAATATACAATGCCCTTTTTTACTCTGTTTTGGAGTATATACTCCAACTCAATATGCTCTCTCATGTAAAATACCGAAATTATAATTATATGTGAATCGAAAGAAATATAAATAATATCTAGGCGTCCCAAAATTAAAAGAAATGGTGCTGAATATAATCTGTTAAAAAAAATATACAATGCCTTATTCTACTCTGTTTTGGAGTATATACACCAACTCAGTATGCTCTCTTATATAAAATACCAAAATTCTAATTTTACGTTAATTGAAAAAAATCTAAATACTATCCAAGCACCGCAATGTTAAAAACAAAATTGCTCTGAATATAATCTGTCAGAAAAAATAAACAATTACTCTATTCTACTCTGTTTTGGAGTATATACACTAACTCCATATGCTATCACATGTAGAATACCGAAATTCTAATTTTATGTTAATCGAACAAATCTAAATAATATCTAGGCACCCCAAAGTTCAAAGAAAATGTCTACGAATATAGTCTGTTAGAAAAAATATACAGTGCTTTATTCTACTCTGTTTTGGAGTATATACACCAACTCAGTATGCTCCCTAATGTAAAATACCGAAATTCTATGTTTACGTGAATGGAAAAAAATCTAATTATTATCTAGGCACCCCAATGTTAAAAGCAAAATTGGTCTGAATATAATCTGTCAGAGAAAATATACAATGCCCTTTTCAACCTTCTTTTGGAGTACATACACCAACTCAATATGGTATCTCATGTAAAATACAGAAATTCTAATTTTACCTGAATCGAAAATAATCTAAATAATATCTAGGTGCCCCAAAGGTAAAAGAAAATGGCTCTGAATATAGTCTCTTAGAAAAAATATACAATGCCTTATTCTACTCTGTTTTGGAGTATATACAACAACTGACTATGCTCTATCATGTAAAATACAGAAATTCTAATTTTACACGAATCACAAAAATCTAAATATTATCTAGGCACCCCAATGCTAAAAACAAAATTGCTCTTAATATACTTTGTCAGAAAAAATATACAATGCTCTATTCTACTCTGTTTTGGAGTATATATGCCAACTCCATATGCTCTCTCATATAAAATACCGAAATTCTAATTTTACGCAAATCGAAAAAAATCTAAATTATATCTAGGCGCCCCAAAGTTAAAAGAAAATGGCTCTGAATATAGTCTGTTAGAGAAAGTATACAGTGCCTTATTCTACTCTGTTTTGGAGTATATAAACGAACTCAGTATGCTCTCTCATGTAAAATAATAAAATTCTAATTTTACGTGAATGGAAAATGATCTAATTATTATCTAGGTACCCCAATGTTAAAGGAAAATTGCTCTGAATATAATCTGTCAGAAAAAATATACAATGCCATTTTCTACTATTTTTTGGAGTATATAAACCATCTCAGTATGCTCTCTCAAGTAAAATAATGATATTCTAATTTTACCTGAATCGAAAATAATCTAAATAACATCTAGGCGCCCCAAAGTCAAGAGAAAATGGCTCTGAATATAGTCTGTTAGAAAAAATATACAATGCCTTATTCTACTCTGTTTTGGAGTATATACACCAACTCAGTATGTTCTCTCGTGTAAAATACCGAAATTCTAAATTTACATGAATCGAAATAAATCAAAACATTATCTAGGCACCCCAATGTGAAAATCAAAATTGCTCTGAATATAATCTGTAAGATAAAATATACAAAGCCCTTTTCTACTCTGTTTTGTAATATATACACCAACTCAATATGCTCTCTATTGTAAAATACCAAAATTCTAATTTTACGTGATTCGAAAAAAATCTAAATAATATCTACGTGCCTCAAAGTTAAAAGAAAATGGCTCTGAATATACTCTGTTAGAAAAAATATACAATGCCTTATTCTACTATTTTTGTAGTATATACACCAACTCATTATGCTCCCTCATGTAAAATACAGAAATTCTAATTTTACCTTAATCAAAATAAATCTAAATATTATCTAGGCACCCGAATGTTAAAAGCAAAATTGCTCTGAAAATAATCTTTCAGAAAAAATATACAAAGCCCATTTCTAATCTGTTTTGGAGTATATACACAAACTCAATATGCTCTATCATGTAAGGTACCAATATTTTAATTTTACACGAATCGAAAAAAATCTAAATAATATATAGGCGCCCCAAAGGTAAAATAAAATGTCTCTGAATATAGTGTGTTATAAAAAATATACAATGCCTTATTCTACTCTGTTTTGGAGTATATACACCAACTCACTGTGCTCTCTCAGGTAAAATAAAGAAATTCCATATTTAAGCAAATTTTAAAAAATCTAAATATTATCTAGGCACCTCAATGTTAAAAGCAAAATTGCTTTGAATATAATCTGTCAGAAAAAATATACAGGGCCCTTTTCTACTTTGTTTTGTCGTACATACACAAACTCAATATTCTCTCTCATGTAAAATACCGAAATTCTAATTTTACGCGAATCGAAAAAAATCTAAATATTATCTAGGCGCCCCAGACTTAAAAGAAAATGGCTCTGAATATAGTCTGTTAGAAAAAATGTACAATACCTTATTCTACTATGTTTTGGAGTATATACACCAACTCAGTATGCTCTCTCATGTAAAATACCGACATTCTAATTTTACGTGAATGGAAAAATATCTAAATATTAACTAGGCACCCGAATGTTAAAATCTAAATTGCTCTAAATATAATCTGTCAGAAAAAGTATACAATGCCCTCTTCTACTCTCTTTTGGAGTATATACACCAACTCAATATGCTCTCTCATGTAAAATACCGAAATTGTAAATTACACGAATTGAAAAAAATCTAAGTAATATCTAGGTGCCCCAAAGTTAAAAGAAAATGGCTCTGAATATAGTCTGTTAGAAAAAATATACAATGCCGTATTCTACTTTTTTTTGGAGTATATACACCAACTCACTATGCTCTCTCATTTAAAATAACGAAATTCAAAATTACAAAAATCAGAATAAATCTAAATATGATCTAGCCACCCGAATGTTAAAAGCAAAATTGATCTGAAAATAATCTGTCTGAAAAAATATACAATGCCCATTTGTACTCTGTTTTGGAGTATATAAACCAACTCAATATGCTCTCCCATGTAAAATATCGAAATTATAAATTTACGCAAATCGAAAAAAATCTAAATATTATCTAGTCACCCCAATGATAAAAGCAAAATTGCTCTGAATATAATCTTTTGGAAAAAATATGCAATGCCCTGTTCTACTCCGTTTTCTAGTACATACACCAACTCAATACGCTCCCATGTAAAATATAATAAATTCTAATTTTACACGAATTGAAAAAATGTAAATATTATCTAGGCACCCCAATGTTATAAAAAAAATTTCTTTGAATATAATTCGTGTGAAAAAATATACAATGTCCTATTCTACTCTGTTGTGGAGCATATACACCATCTCAGCATGCTCTCTCATGTAAAATATCGAAATTCTAATTTTACATGAATTGATATAAATCTAAATATTTTCTAGGCACCCCAATATTAAAAGCAAAATTTCTCTGAATATAATCTTTCAGAAAAAATATACAATGCCCTATTCTACGTTGTTTTGGAGTATCTAAACCAACTCAATATGCTCTCTTATGTAAAACACCGAAATTCTAAATTTATGTGAATCGAAAAGGATCTAAACAATATCTGGGCGCCTCAAAGTTAAAACAAAACGGCTCTGAATATAGTCTGTTTTAAAAAATATACAATGCCTTATTCTACTCTGTTTTGGAGTATATACACTAACTCAGTATGCTCTCTCATATAAGATACAGTAATTCTAATTTTACCCGAATTGAAAAAATCTACATATTATCTAGGCACGCCATTGTTAAAAGCAAAATTTCTCTGAATATATCCTGTCTGAAAAAATATACAATGCCCTTTTCTACACTGTTTTGTAGTATATACACCAACTCAATACGCTCTCATGTAAAATAAAATAAATTCTAATTTTACACGATTTCGAAAAAATGTAAATATTATCTAGGCACCCCAATGTTAAAAAGAAAATTGCTCTGAATATAATCTGTCAGAAAAAATATACAATGCCTTATTCTACTTTGTTTTTGAGTATATACACCAACTCAGTGTGCTCTCTCATGTAAAATACAGTAATTCTATATTTTAGCAAATTGAAAAAAATCTGAATATTATATAGGCACCGCAATGATTAAAAAAAATTGCTCTAAATATAATCTGTCAGTAAAAATATACAATGCCCTATTCTACTCTGTTTTGGAGTATATTCACCAACTCCATATGCTCTCTCATATAAAATACCGAAATTCTATATAGAAGTGAATCGAAAAAAATCTAAATATTATCTAGGCACCCCAATGTTAAAAACAAAATTTCTCTGAATATAATCTTTCATAAAAAATATACAATGCTTTTTTCTACTTTGTTTTGGACTATATACACCAACTCAATATGCTCTCTCATGTAAAATACCGAAATTCTAATTTTACGTGAATCGAAAAAAATCTAAATAATATCTAGGCGCTAAAAAATTAAAAGAAAATGGCTATGAATATAGTCCCTTAGAAAAAATATACAATGCCTTATTCTACGCTGTTTTGGAGTATGTACACCAACTCAGTATACTCTCTCATGTAAAATACCAAAATTATATTTTTACTTGAATCAAGAAAAATCTAAATAATATCTAGGCACCCCGAACTTAAAAGAAAATGTCTCTGAATAAAATATGTTAGAATAAATATACAATGCCTTATTCTACTCTGTTTTGGCGTATATACACCAACTCAGTATGCTCTCTCATCTAAAATACAGAAATTCTATATTTAAGCGAATCGAAAAAAATCGAAATATTATATAGGCACCCCAATGTTAAAAGAAAAATTGTTCTGAATATATTCTGTCAGAAAAAATATACAATGCCTTATTCTACTCTGTTTTGGAGAATATACACCAACCCAATATGCTCTCTCATGTAAAATACCGAAATTCTAATTTTAAATAAATCAAAAAAAATCTAAATATTATCTAGGCGCCCCAAAGTTAAACGAAAATGGCTCTGAATATAATCTGTTAGAAAAAATATACAATGCTTTATTCTACGCGGTTTTGAAGTATATACACCAACTCAGTATGCTCTCTCATGTAAAATACAGAAATTATATAATTAAGCGAATCGAAAAAAATATGAATATTATCGAGGCACCCCAATTTTAAAAACAAAATTGCTCTGAATAGAATCTGTCAGAAAAAAATATACAATGCCCTTTTCTACTTCGTTTTGGAGTATATACACCAACTTTATATGCTCTCTCATGAGAAATACAGAAATTCTATATATAAGCGAATCGAAAAAAATCTAAATATTATTTATGCACCCCAATGTTAAAAGCAAAATTCCTCTGAATATAATTTGTTATAAAAAATATACAATGCCCTTTTCTACTCTGTTTTGTAGTATATACACCAACTCAATATGCTCTCTCATGTTAAATACAGAAATTCTAATTTTACCCGAATAGAAAATATCTAAATATTATCTAGGCACCCCAATGTTGAAAACAAAATTGCTCTGAATATAATCTGTCAGATAAAATATACAATGCCCTATTCTAGTTTGTTTTGGAGTATATAAACCAACTGAGTGTGCTCTTTAATGTAAAATACAGAAATTCTAAATTTACATGAATCGAAAATAACTAAATATTATCTAGGAACCCTAATGTAATAGCAAAATTGCTCTGAATATAATCTGTCAGAAAAAATATACAATGCCCTTTAGTACACTTTTTGGAGTGTATACACCAACTCAATACGCTCTCTCATGTAAAATACCGAAATTCTAATTTTACACGAATCCAAAAAAATCTAAATAATATCTAGGCGGCCGAAAGTTAAAATAAAATGGCTCTGAATATATTCTGTTAGAGAAAATATACAATGCCTTATTCTACTCTGTTCTGGAGTATATACACCAACTAAGAATGCTCTCTCATGTAAAATCCGAAATTCTAAATTTACCCAAATCAAAAAAATCTTAATATTATCTAGGCACCCCAATGTTAAAAACAAAATTACTCTGAATATAATCTCTCAGAAGAAATATACAATTCCCAATTCTACTCTGTTTTGGTGTATATACACCAAATCGATATGCTCTCTCATGTAAAATACAAAAATTCTATATTGATGCGAATTAAATAAAAATCTAAATATAATCTAGGCACCCCAATGTTAAAAACAAAATTGCTCTGAATATAATCTTTCAGAAAAGATATACAATTCCTGTATATAATCCAAAACAGAGTAGAAAAGGGCGTTGTATATTTCTTCTGACAGATTATATTCAGAGAAATATTGTTTTAAACATTGGGGTGCCAAGGTAATATTGAGATTTTTTCGATTCGGGTAAAATTTAAATTTCGGTATTTTACATGAGAGAGCATACATAGTAGGTGTATATCCTCCAAAACAGAGTAGAATAGGGCATTGTATATTTTTTCTGAAAGTTTATATTCAGAGCAATTTTGCAATTAAAATTGGGGTGCCTAGATAATATTTAGATTTTTGTCGATTGGCTTAAATATAGAATTTCTGTATTTTACATGAGAGAGCATATTGAGTGGTGTATATACTCCAAATGAAAGTAGAAGAGGTCATTGTATATTTTTTCTGAGAGATTATATTCAGAGCAATTTTTCTTTTAACATTGGAATGCCTAGATAGTATTTAGATTTTTTTTTGATTCACGTAAATATAGGATTTCTGTACTTTACATGTGAGAGCAAACTGAGTTGGTGTATATAATCCAAAACAGAGTGGAATAGGGCATTGTATATTTTTTCTGACAGATTATATTCAGAGCAATTTTGCTGTTAACATTGGGGTGCCTAAATTATATTTACGTTTTATTCATTTGCTTAAATATAGAATTTCTATATTTTACATGAGAGAGCATATTGTGTTGGCGTATATACTCCAAAACCGAGTAGAATAGGGCATCGTACATTTTTTCTGACAGATTATATTCAGAGCAATTTTGCTTTTAACATTGGGGTGCCTAGATAATATTTAGATTATTTTTGATTCACGTAAAATTAAAATTTCGGTGTTTTACATGAGAGAGCATACTGAGTTGATGTATATACTTCAAAAGAGAGTAGAATAAGGCATTGTATATTTTTTCAAACAGACTATATTCAGAGTCATTTCCTTGTAACTTTGGGGCGCCTAGATATTATTTAGATTTTTTCGATTCACGTAAAATTATAATTAAGCTATTTTATAATAGAGAGCATATTGAGGTGGTGTATATACGACAAAAGAGAGTAGAAAAGGGCATTGTATATTTTTTCTGACAGATTATATTCAGAGCAATTTTGCTTTTAACTTTGGGGTGCCTAGATAATGTTTAGATTTTTGTCGATTCACGTAAATTTATAATTTCTATATATTACATGAGAGACCATAGTGAGTTGGTGTATATACTCCAAAGCAGAGTAGAATAGGGAATTGTATATTTTGTCTGAGAGTTTGTAATCAGAAAAATTTTGCTTTTAACATTCTTGAGCCTAGATAATATTTAGATTTTTTCAATTCACGTAAAATTATAATTTCGGTGTTTTACATGAGAGCATACTGAGTTGGTGTATATACTCCAAAACAGAGTAGAATAGGGTATTGTATATTTTTTCTCACAGATTATATTCAGAGCAATTTTGTTTTTAACATTGGGTTGCCTAGAAAATATTTATATTTTTTTCGATTCACGTAAAGTTATATTTTCGGTATTTTACGTGAGAGAGCATACTAGGTTGTTTTATATACTTTAAAACAGAACAGAATAGGGCATTGTATTTTTTTTTATGACAGATTATAATCAGAGCAGTTTTGTTTTTAACATTGAGGTGCCTAGATAATATTTAGATTTTTTCGATTCGGGTAAAATTAGAATTTCTGTATTTTACATGAGAGAGCGTATTGAGTGTGTGTATATTTTACAAAACAGAGTAGAAAAGGGCATTGTCTATTTTTTCTCACAGATTATATTCTGAGCATTTTTGCTTTTAACATTGGGGTGCCTATGTAATATATAGATTTTTTTCGATTCACTTAAATATTTAATTTTTGTATTTTACATGAGAGAGAATATGGATTTGGTGTATATACTCGAAAACAGAGTAGAATAGGGCGTTGTATATTTTTTCTGACAGATTATATTCAGAGCAATATTTCTTTTAGCATTGGGGTGCCTAGATAATATTTAGAATTTTTTCGATTCACGTATAATTAGAATTTCTGTATTTTACATGAGAGAGCATACTGAGTTTGTGTATATACTCCAAAACAGAGTAGAATAAGGCATTGTATGTTTTTTCTAACAGACTATATTGAGAGTCATTTTTGTTTAACTTTGGGGCGCCCAGATATTATATAGATTTTTTTCAATTCGTGTAAAATTAGAATTTCGGTATTTTACATGAGAGAGCATATGGAGTTGGGGTATATATTTCAAAACAAAGTAGAAAAGGGCATTGTATATTTGTTCTGACAGATTATATTAAGAGCAATTCTGCTTTTAACATTGGGGTGCCTATATAATATATAGATTTCTTTTGATTCACGTAAAATTAGAATTTTGGTATTTTACATGAGAGAGCATACTGAGTTGGTGTATGTACTACAAAACAGGGTTGAATAGGGCATTGTATATTTTTTCTGACAGATTATATTCAGTGAAATTTTGCTTTTAACATTGGGGTGCCTAGATAATATTTAGATTTTTTTCGATTCGCTTAAATATAGAATTTCTGTATTTTACAGTAGAGAGAATATGTAGTTGGTGTATGTACTCCAAAACAGAGTAGAATAGGCAATTTTAAATTTTTTCGTACAGATTATACTCAGAGCAATTTTGTTTTTAACATTAAAATGCCTAGATAACATTTAGATTGTTTTCGATTCGCTTAAATATAGAATTTTTGTATTTTACATGAGAGCATATTGAGATGGTGTATATATTCGAAAATAGAGTAGAATAGGGTATGTTACATTTTTTCTGACAGATTATATTTCGAGCAATTTTGCTTTTAAACTTGGGGTGCCTAGATAATATTTAAATTTTTTCGATTCATTTAGATATAGAATTTCGGTATTTTATATAAGAGAGCATATTGAGTTGGTGTATATTCTCCAAATCAGAGTAGAAAAAAGCATTTTATATTTTTTCTGACAGATTATATTTAGAGCAATTTTGCTGTTAACCTTGGGGTGCCTAGGTAATATTTAGATTTTTTTTTGATTCGCTTAAATATAGAATGTCTGTATTTTACATGAGAGAGCATATGGAGTTGGTGTATATACTTTAATACATAGTAGAATAGGGCATTGTATATTTTTTCTGACAGATTATATTCAGAGCAATTTGGTTTTTAACATTGGGATGCCTAGATAATATTTAGATTTTTCAATTCGGTTAAAAATAGAATTTCTGTATTTTACACGAGAGAGCATACTGAGTTGGCATATATACTACAAAACAGAGTACAAAAAAGCATTGTATATTTTTTCTGACAGATTACATTCATAGATATTTTGCTTTTAACATTGGCTGCCTAGATAATATTTAGATTTTTGTCGATTCGCTTAAATATAGAATTTTTGTATTTTACATGAGAGAGCATATTGAGTGGTGTATATACTCCAAAAAAAAGTAGAATATATCATTATATATTTTTTCTGAGAGATTATATTCAGAGAAATTTTGTTTTTAACATTGGGGTGCCTAGATAATTAGATTTTTTTCGATTCACGTAACTATAGAATTTCTTTATTTTACATGAGAGAGCATATGGAGTTGGGGTATATCCTCCAAAACAGAGTAGAATACGGCATTGTATATTTTTTATGACAGATTATATTCAGAACAATTTTTTTTAACATTGGGGTATCTAGTTAATATTTAGATTTTTTTTAGATTCACGTAAATTTAGAATTTCTTTATTTTACAGGAGAGAGCATACTGAGTTGGTGTATATACTCCAAAACAGAGTAGAATAAGGCATTGTATATTTTTTCTAACAGACAATATTCAGAGCCATTTTCTTTAATTTTGGGGCGCCTAGATATTATTTGTATTTTTTTGATGCGCGTAAAATTATAATTTCGGTATTTTAGATGAGAGAGCATATGGATTTGGTGTATATACCCCAAAACAGAGTAGAATTGGGCATTGTATATTTTTTCTGACACATTATATTCAGAGCAATTTTGTTTTTAACATTGGGTTCACTAGATAATATTTAGAGTTTTTCGATTCACGTAAAATTATAATTTCGGTGTTTTACATGAGAGAGCATACTGAATTGGTGTATATACTCCAAAACAAAATAGAATAAGGCAGTGTACATTTTCTCTAACAGACTATATTCAGAGCCATTGTCTTTTAACTTTGGTGTGCCGAGATATTATTTACATTTTTTTCGATTCACGTAAAATTAGAATTTCGGTATTTTACATGAGACAGCATATTGAGTTAGTGTATATATTGCAAAACAGAGTAGAAAAAAGCATTGTATATTTCTTCTGACAGATTATTTTTAGAGCAATTTTGCTTTTAACATTGGGGTGCCTAGATAATATTTAGATATTTGCCCATTCACGTAAATTAAGAATTTCGGTATTTTACATGAGAGTCCATATTGAGTTGGTGTATATATTCCAAAAAAGAGTAGAATAAGGCATTGTATATTTTTTTCTGACAGGTTATATTCAGAGCAATTTATTTTTAACACTGGCGTGCCTAGATAATATTTAGATCTTTGCCGATTAACGTAAAATTAGAATTTCGGTTGTTTACATGAGAGAGCACACTGAGTTGGTGTGTATACTCCAGAAGAGAGTAGAATAGGACATTGTATATTTTTTCTTACAAATTATATTCAGAGCAATTTGGTTTTTAACATTGGGGTGCCTAGATAATATTTAGAATTTTTTGATTTGGGTAAAATAGGGATTTCTCTGTTTTACATGAGAGAACATATTGAGTTTGTGTATATACTTCAAAACAGGGTAAAAAATGACATTATATATGTCTTCTGACAGATTATATTCAGAGCCATTTTGCTTTTAACATTGGGGTGCCTAGATAATATATAGAATTTTTTCGATTCGCCTAAATAGGGAATTTCTGTATTTTACATGAGAGAGAATATCGAGCTTGTGTATATACTCCAAAACACAGTAGAATAGGGCATTGTATATTTTTTCTGACAGACTATATTCAGAGCAATTTTGTTTTTAACATTGGGGAGCCTAGATAATATTTAGATTTTTTTCAATTCACGTAAAATTAGAATTTCGGTATTTTACAGGAGAGAGCATATTGAGTTGGTGTATATACTCCAAAACATAGTAGAAAAGGGCATTGTATATTTTTTCTTAAAGATGATATTCAGAGAAATTTTGCTTTTAACATTGGACTGCCTAGATAATTTTTAGATTTTTTTCGATTCACGTAAATATAGAATTTTTGTATTTTACAGGAGAGAGCACATGGAGTTGGTGTATATCCTGCAAAACAGAGAAAAATAGGGCATTGTATATTTTTTCTGACAGATTGTATTCAGAACAAGTTTGTTTTTAACATTGGGGTGCCTAGATAATATTTAGATTATTTTCGATTCACGTAAAATTAGAATTTCGGTATTTTACATGAGAGAGCATACTGAGTTGGTGTATATACCCTAAAACAGAGTAGAATCAGGCATTGTATATTTTTTCTGACAGATTATATTCAGAGCAATTTTCTTATTTACATTGGGGTGCATAGATAATATTTAGATATTTTCGATTCGAATAAAATTAGAATTTCTGTATTTTACATGAGAGAGCGTATTGAGTTGTTGTATATACTACAAAAGAGAGTAGAAAAGGGCATTGTATATTCTCTCTGAAAGATTATATTCAGAGCAATCTTGCTTTTAACATTGGGGTGCCTTGATAATATATAGATTTTTCTGATTCGCTTAAATATAGAATTTCTGTATTTTATATGAGAGAGAATATGGAGTTGGTGTATATACCCCAAAACAGACTAGAATAGGGCATTGTATATTTTTTTCTGAAAGATTATATTTAGAGCAATTTTGTTTTTAACACTGGGGTGCCTAGATAATTTTTATATTTTTTTCGATGCACGTAAATTTAGAATTTCGGTATTTTACATGAGAGAGCATATTGAGTTGGTGTATGTACTCCAAAACAAAGTAGAATAAGGCATTGTATGTTTATTCTAAGAGACTATATTCAGAGCCATTTTCTTTTAACTTTGGGGCACATCGATATTATTTAGATTTTTTTCGATTCATGTAAAATTAGTATATCGGGATTTTACATGAGACCATATTGAGTTGGTTTATATACTACAAAACAGAGTAGAATAGGGCATTGTATATTTTATCTGACAGATTATATTCAGAACAATTTTTTTTTTAATTGGGATGCCTAGATAATATTTAGATTTTTTCGATTCGCGTAAATTTAGAATTTCAGTGTTTTACATGAGAGAGCATACTGACTTGGTATATATACTCCAAATCAGAGTAGAATAAGTTATTGTGTATTTTTTTTAACAGAATATATTCAGAGTCATTTTCTTTTAACTTTGGAACGCCTAGATAATATTTAGATATTTTTTGATTCATGTAAAATTTGAATTTCGGTATTTTTTATGAGAGAGCATATTGAGGTGTTGTATATACTCCAAAAGAGATTAGAAAAGGGCATTGTATATTTTTTCTGGCAGATTGTATTCAGAACAATTTTGCTTTTAACATTGGGGTGCCTAGATAATATTCAGATTTCTTTCTATTCACGTAAAATTAGAATTTCAGTATTTTACATTAGAGAGCAAACTGAGTTGGTGTATATACGACAAAACAGAGTAGAAAAGGGCATTGTGTATTTTTTTCTGACAGATTACATTCAGAGCAATTTTTCTTTTAACATTGGTGTGCCTAGATAATATATAGATTAGTTTCGATTCGCTTAAATATAGAAGTTTAGTATTTTACATGAGAGAGAATATGGAGTTGGTGTAAATACTCCAAAACAAAGTAGAATAGGGCATTGTATATTTTTTCTGACAGATTATATTCAGAGAAATTTTTCTTTTAACATTGTGGTGCCTAGATAATATTTAGATTATTTTCGATTCACATAAAATTAGAATTTCGGTATTTTACATGAGAGAAAATACTGAGTTGGTGTATATACTCCAAAACAGAGTAGAATAAGGCATTGTATATTTTTTCTAACAGACTATATTCAGAGTCATTTCCTTTTAATTGTGGGGCGCCTAGATATTATTTAGATTATTTCGATTCACTTAATATTAGAATTTAGCTATTTTATAATAGAGAGCTTATTGAGTTGGTGTATATACGCCAAAAGAAAGTAGAAAAGGGCTTTGTATATATTTTCTGACAGATTATATTCAGAGCAATTTTGCTTTTAACATTGGGGTGCCTAGATAATATTTAGATTTTTGTCGATTAATGTAAAATGATAATTGCTGTATTTTACATAAGAGAGCATACTGAGTTGGTGTATATACTCCAAAACAGTGTATAATAGTGCATTGTATATTTTTTCTGACAGGTTATATTCAGAGCAATCTTGTTTTTAACATTACGGTGCCTAGATAATATTTAGGTTTTTTCAATTCGGGTAAAGCTAGCATTTCAGTATTTTACATGAGACAGCATATGGAGTTGGTGTATGTATTTCAAACCAGAGTAGAAAATGGCATTGTATATTTTTTCTGACAGATTTTATTCAGAGCAATTTTGTTTCTAAAATTGGTGTGCCTAGATTATATTTAGATTTTTTCGATTCAGGTAAAATTAGAATTTCTGTATTTTACATGAGAGAGCATATTTAGTTGGTGTATTTACTACAAAAGAGAGTAGAAAAGGGCATTGTATATTTTTTCGGACAGATTATATTTACAGCAATTTTGCTCTTAACATTGGCGTGCCTAGATAATATTTAGATTATTTTCAATTCGCTTAAATATAGAATTTCTGTACTTTACATGAGAGAGCATACCGAGTTGGTGTATATACTCCAAAACAGAGTAGAATAGAGCATTGTATATTTTTTATGACAGATTATATTCAGAGAAATTTTGTTTTTAACATTGAGGTGCCTAGATAATATTTAAGTTTTTTTCGATTCAATTAAAAATAGAATTTCGGTATTTTACCTGAGAGAGCATACTGAGTTGGTGTATATACTCCAAAACTAAGTAGAATAAGGCATAGTATATATTTCTAACAGACTATATTCAGAGCCATTTTGTTTTAACATTGGGGCGACTAGATATAATTTAGATTTTTTTGATTGACGTAAAATTATAATTTAGGTTTTTACATGAGAGAGCATATGGAGTTGGTGTATGTATTTCAAAACAAAGTAGAAAAATGCATTGTATATTTTTTCTGGCAGATTATATTCAGAGCAATTTTGCTATTAACATTGGATTGCCTATATATTATTTAGATTTATTTCGATTCACGTAAAATTAGAATTTTGGTATTTTACATGAGAGAGCAATTTTGTTTCTAAAATTGGTGTGCCTAGATAATATTTAGATTTTTTTCGATTCACGTAAATTTAGAATTTCTGTATTTTACATGAGAGAGCATATGAAGATGGTGTATATACTCCAATACAGGGTAGAATAGGGCATTGTATATTTCTTCTGACAGATTATATTCAGAGCAATTTGGTTTTTAACATTGGGGTGCCTAGATAATATTTAAATTTTTGAATTTGTGTAAAATTAGAATTTCTGTATTTTAAACGAGAGAGCATACTGAGTTGGTGTATATACTACAAAACAGAGTAGAAAAGGGCATTGTGTATTTTTTTCTGACAGATTACATTCAGAGCAATCTTTCTTTTAACATTGGTGTGCCTAGATAATATTTAGATTTATTTCGATTCGCTTAAATATAGAATTTCTGTATTTTACATGAGAGAGCATATTGAGTGGTGTATACACTTTAAAACAAAGTAGGATATGTCATTGTATATTTGTCTGAGAGATTATATTCAGAGCAATTTTGTTTTTAATATTGTGGTGCCTACATAATATTTAGATTTTTCTCAATTCACGTAAAATTAGAATTTCGGTATTTTACATGAGAGAGCACACTGAGTTGGTTTATATACTTCAAAACAGAGTAGAATAAGGCATTGTATATTTTTTCTAACAGACTATATTCAGAGTCATTTCCTTTTAACTTTGGGGCACCTAGATATTATTTACATTTTTTCGATTCACGTAAAATTAGAATTTAGCTATTTTATAATATAGAGCATATTGAGTTGGTGTATATACGCCAAAAGAGAGTAGAAAAGGGCATTGTATATTTTTTCTGACAGATTATATTCAGAGCAATTTTGCTTTTAACATTGGGGTGCCTAAATAATATTTAGATTTTGGTCGATTCCCGTAAATTTAGAATTTCTGTATTTTACATGAGAGACCATAGTGAGTTGATGTATATACTCCAAAACAGAGTAGAATAGGGCATTGTATATTTTGTCTGAGAGATTATAATCAGAGAAATTTTGCTTTTAACATTCGGGAGCCTAGATAATATTTAGATTATTTTCAATTCACGTAAAATTAGAATTTCGGTGTTTTACATGAGAGAGCATACTGAGTTGGTGTATTTACTCCAAAACAGAGTAGAATAGGGTATTGTAAATTTTTTCTAACAGACTATATTCAGAGTCATTTTCTTCCAACTTCGGGGCGCCGAGATATTATTTAGATTTCTTTCGATTTGTGTAAAATTAGAATTTCGGTATCTTACATGAGAGAGCATATTGATTTGGTGTATATACTACAAAACAGAGTAGAAAAAACTTTGTATATTTTCACTGACAGATTATATTCAGAGCAATTTTGCTTTTAACATGGGGGTGCCTAGATAATATTGAGATTCTTTTCGATTTGCTTATATATGGAATTTCTTTATTTTACATTAGAGAGCATATGGATTTGGTGTATATACTCAAGAACAAAGTCGAATAGGTCTTTGTATATTTTTTCTGACAGATTGTATTCAGAGAAATTTTGTCTTTAACATTGGGGTGCCTAGATAATATTTAGATTGTTTTCGATTCATGTAACATTAGAATTTCGGTATTTTACATGAGAGAGCATACTGAGTTGGTGTATATACTCCAAAACCGGGTAGAATAAGGCATTGTATATTTTTTCTAGAAGAGTATATTTTGAGCCATTTTCTTTTTACTTTGGGGCGCCTAGGTATTATTAAGATTTTTTTCGATTCACGTAAAATTATAATTTCGGTGTTTTAATGGAGAGAGCATATTGAGTTGGTTTATATACTACAAAACAGCGTAGAAAAGGGCATTGTATATTTTTTCTGACAGATTGTATTCACAGCAATTTTGCTTTTAACATTGGGGTTCCTAGATAATATTTAGATTTTTTTTCGATTCGCTTAAATATTGATATTTGGTATTTTACATGAGAGAGCATATGGAGTTGGTGTATATACTCCAAAACAGAGTAGAATAGTGCATTGTATATTTTTTATGACAGATTATATTCAGAGCAATTTTTTTTTAAAATTTGGGTACCTAGATAATATTTAGATTTTTTTCGATTCACGTAAAATTAGAATATTGGTATTTTATATGAGATAGCATACTGAGTTGTTGTATATTCTCCAAAACAGAGTAGAATAAGGTAGTGTATATTTTTTCTAACAGACTATATTCAGAGCCATTTTCTGTTAACTTTGGGGCACCTAGATATTATTAAGATTTTTTTTGATTCGCGTAAATGTAGAATTTCGGTATTTTACATGAGAGAGCATACTGAGTTGGTGTATATACTCCAAAACAGAGTAGAATAGGGCATTGTATATTTTTTCTGACAGATTATATTAAGAGCAATTTTGCTTTTAACACTGGGGTTCCTAAATAATATTTAGATTTCTTTCCATTTGCTTAAATAAAGAATTTCTGTATTTCACATGAGAGGGCATATGGAGTTGGTTTATATACTCCAAACCTGAGTAGAATAAAACATTTTCTTTTTTTTTTAACTGACTATATTCAGAGCCATTTTCTCTTAACTTTTGGGGGCCTAGATATTATTTAGATTTTTTTTGATTCATGTAAAATTAGAATTTCTGTATTTTACATGATAGAGCATATTCAGTTTGTGTATATACTCAAAAATAGAGTAGAAAAGGGCATTGTCTATTTTTTCTGACAGATTATATTCAGAGCAATTTTTCCTTTTACATTGGGGTGTCTAGATAATATTTATATTTTTTTCGATTCCCTTAAATATAGAACTTCTGTATTTTACATGAGAGAGCATATGGAGTTGGTATATAACTCCAAAACAAAGTAGAAAAGGGAATTGTATATTTTTTCTGAAAGATTATATTTAGAGCAATTTTGTTTTTAACATTGTGGTGCCTAGATTACATTTAGATTTTTATTCAATTCGCATCAATATGGAATTTTTGTATTTTACTTGAGAGAGCATATGGAGTTGGTGTATATACTCCAAAACAGAGTAGAATTGGGAATTGTATATTTTGTCTGAGAGATTATATTCACAGTAATTTTGTTTTTACCATTGGGGTGCCTAGATAATATTTAGATTTTTTTGATTCGGGTAAAATTAGAATTTCGGTATTTTACATGAGAAAGCATTCTTAGTTGTTGTATATACTCCAAAACAGATTAGAATAAGGCATTGTATATTTTCTGTAAAAGAATATATTCAGAGCCATTTTCTTTTAACTTTGGCCGCCTAGATATAATTTAGATTTTTTTGGATTCATTTAAAATTAAAATTTCGGTATTTTACATGAGAGAGCGTATTGAGTTGGTGTATACACTCCAAACAGAGTACAAAAGGGCATTGTATATTTCTTCTGACAGATTATATTCAGAGCAATTTTGCTTTTAACATTGGGGTGCCTAGATAATATTTAGATTTGTTTTGATTCACGTAAAATTAGAATTTCGGTATTTTACATGAGAGAGAATACTGAGTTGTTTTATATACTCATAAACAGAGTAGAATAAGGCATTGTATATTTTTTCTAACAGACTATATTCAGAGTCATTTTTTTTTTAAATTTTTTATTGGATTATAGGTTTTGGGGTACATGAGCAGAGCATGCAAGACAGTTGCATAGGTACACACATGGCAGTGTGCTTTGCTTTTCTTCTCCCCTTCACCCACATTTGGCATTTCTCCCCAGGCTATCCCTCCCCACCTCCCCCTCCCACTGGCCCTCCCCTTTTCCCCCCAGTAGACCCCAGTGTTTAGTACTCCCCTTTCTGTTTCCATGTGTTCTCATTTTTCATCACCCACCTATGAGTGAGAATATGCGGTGTTTCATTTTCTTTTCTTGTGTCAGTTTGCTGAGAATGATGTTCTCCAGATTCATCCATGTCCCTACAAACGACACGAACTCATCATTTCTGAATGCTGCATAATATTCCATGGTGTATATGTGCCACATTTTTCCAATCCAGTCTATGATCAATGGGCATTTGGGTTGATTCCAGGTCTTTGCTATTGTAAACAGTGCTGCAATGAACATTCGTGTACATGTGTCCTTATAGTAGAACGATTTATAGTCTTTTGGATATATACCCAGTAATGGGATTGCTGGGTCAAATGGAATTTCTATTTCTAAGGCCTTGAGGAATCGCCACACTGTCTTCCACAATGGTTGAACTAATTTACACTCCCACCAACAGTGTAAAAGTGTTCCTTTTTCTCCACATCCTCTCCAGCATCTGTTGTCTCCAGATTTTTTAATGATCGCCATTCTAACTGGCGTGAGATGGTATCTCAATGTGGTTTTGATTTGCATCTCTCTGATGACCAGTGACGATGAGCATTTTTTCATATGATTGTTGGCCTCATATATGTCTTCTTTCGTAAAGTATGTGTTCATATCCTTTGCCCACTTTTGAATGGGCTTGTTTGTTTTTTCCTGTAAATCTGCTTGAGTTGTTTGTAAATTCTGGATATCAGCCCTTTGTCAGATGGGTAGACTGCGAAAATTTTTTCCCATTCTGTTGGTTGCCGATCCACTCTAGTGACGGTTTCTTTTGCCGTGCAGAAGCTGTGGAATTTCATTAGGTCCCATTTGTCTATTTTGGCTTTTGTTGCCAATGCTCTTGGTGTTTTGTTCATGAAGTCCTTGCCTACTCCTATGTCCTGGATAGTTTTGCCTAGATTTCCTTCTAGGGTTTTTATGGTGCCAGGTCTTATGTTTAAGTCTTTAATCCATCTGGAGTTAATTTTAGTGTAAGGTGTCAGGAAGGGGTCCAGTTTCTGCTTTCTGCACATGGCTAGCCAGTTTTCCCAACACCATTTGTTAAACATGGAATCCTTTCCCCATTGCTTGTTTTTGTCAGGTTTATCAAAGATTGTATAGTTGTATGTATGTTGTGTTGCCTCCGGTGCCTCTGTTTTGTTCCATTGGTCTATATCTCAGTTGTGGTACCAGTACCATGCTGTTTTGATTACTGTAGCCTTGTAGTATTGTTTGAAATCCGGTAGTGTGATGCCCCCAGGCAAAACAGCCACTTAGCATCAAAATGGCAGTATCAAATTCACACATAACAATATTAACCCTAAATGTAAATGGACTAAATGCACCAATCAAAAGACACAGACTGGCAAATTGGATAAAAATCCAAAACCCATCAGTGTGCTGTATCCAGGAAACCCATCTCACATGCAAGGATACACAAAGGCTCAAAGTAAAGGGATGGAGGAAGATTTACCAAGCTAATGGAAAGCAAAAAAAAAGCAGGAGTTGCAATTCTCATCTCTGATAAAATAGACTTTAAAGCAACAAAGATCAAAAGAGACAAAGAAGGCCATTACATAATGGTAAAAGGATCGATACAACAAGAAGAGCTAACGATTCTAAACATATATGGACCCAACACAGGAGCACCCAGATACATAAGGCAAGTTCTTAATGACTTACAGAAGGACTTAGACTCCCACACAATAATAGTGGGAGACTTTAACACTCCACTGTCAATACTAGACAGATCAACCAGACAGAAAATCAACAAGGATATCCAGGGCTTGAACTCAGACCTGGAGCAAGGAAACCTGGTGGACATTTACAGAACTCTCCACCCCAAATCCACAGAATACACATTCTTCTCAGCACCACATCACACCTACTCTAAAATTGACCACATAATTGGAAGTAAAGCACTGCTCAACAAATGCAAAACAACTGAAATCATAACAAACAGCCTCTCAGACCATAGTGCAATCAAGTTAGAACTCAGAATTCAGAAACCGACCCAGAACCGCACAGCTTCATGGAAACTGAACAACTGGCTCTTGAATGTTGACTGGGTAAACAACGAAATGAAGGCAGAAATAAAGAAGTTCTTCGAAACCAATGAGAACGAAGACACAACGTGCCAGAACCTCTGGGACACATTTAAAGCAGTCTCTAGAGGAAAGTATATAGCAATAAGTGCCCATATGAGGAGAATGGAGAGATCCAAAATTGACACCCTATCGTCAAAATTGAAAGAGCTAGAGGAGCAAGATCAAAAAAACTCAAAACCCAGCAGAAGACAAGAAATTACTAAGATCAGAGCTGAGCTGAAGGAGATAGAGACACGAAAAACCCTTCAAAAAATCAATAAATCCAAGAGCTGGTTTTTTGAAAAGATCAACAAAATAGACAGACCACTAGCCAGATTGATTAAAAATAAAAGAGAGAACAACCAAATAGATGCAATAAAAAATGATAAAGGGGAAATCACCACAGATTCCACAGAAATTCAAACCATCATCAGAGAATATTACAAACAACTCCATGCACATAAACTAGTAAACCTGGAAGAAATGGATAAATTCCTGGACTCCTGTGTCCTCCCAAGCCTAAACCAGGAGGAAGCTGAAACTATGAATAGAACAATAACAAGGTCTGAAGTTGAGGCAGAAATTAAGAGCCTACCTCACAAAAAAAGCCCAGGTCCAGACGGGTTCACAGCCGAATTCTACCAGACACACAAGGAGGAGCTGGTACCATTCCTTCTAAAACTATTTCAAACAATACAAAAAGAGGGAATCCTTCCCAAATCATTTTATGAGACCAACATCATTCCGATACCAAAACCCGGCAGAGACCCAACGAGAAAAGAAAACTTCAGGCCAATATCCATGATGAACATAGATGCAAAAATCTTCAATAAAATATTGGCAAGCCGATTGCAACAGCAAATCAAAAAACTTATTCATCGTGATCAAGTAGCATTCATCCCAGGGATGCAAGGCTGGTTCAACATACGCAAGTCTATCAACGTAATTCACCACATAAAAAGAACCAAAAACAAAAACCACATGATTATCTCAATGGACGCAGAGAAGGCATTTGACAAAATTCAACAGCCCTTTATGCTAAAAACCCTCAATAAACTCGGTATCGATGGAACGTATCTCAAAGTAATAAAAGCTATTTATGACAAACCAACAGCCAATATCATACTGAATGGGCAAAAACTGGAAGCATTCCCTTTAAAATCTGGCACTAGACAAGGATGCCCTCTCTCACCACTCCTATTCAATATAGTACTGGAAGTTCTAGCCAGAGCAATCAGGCAAGAAAAAGAAATAAAGGGTATTCAAATAGGAAAGGTGGAAGCCAAATTGTCTCTATTTGCAGACGACATGATAGTATACCTAGAAGACCCCATCGCCTCAGCCCAAAAACTCCTGAAACTGATAAACAACTTCAGCAAAGTCTCAGGATATAAAATCAATGTGCAAAAATCACAAGCATTCGTCTACACCAATAACAGACTTAAAGAAAGCCAAATCAAGAGCGAACTGCCATTCGCAATTGCTACAAATAGAATAAAATACCTTGGAATACAACTCACAAGGAACGTAAGGGACCTCTACAAGGAGAACTACAAACCACTGCTCAACGAAATCAGAGAGGACATAAACAGATGGAGAAACATTCCATGTTCATGGTTAGAAAGAATTAATACAGTGAAAATGGCTATACTGCCCAAAGTAATTTACAGAATAAACGCTATCCCCATGAAGCTACCATCGACTTTCTTCACAGAACTGGAAAAAACCACCATGAACTTCATATGGAACCAAAAGAGAGCCCGCATAGCCAAGTCAATTCTAAGCAAAAAGAACACAGCAGGGGGCATCACACTACCGGATTTCAAACTATACTACAAGGCTACAGTAATCAAAACAGCATGGTACTGGTACCAAAACAGAGATATAGACCAATGGAACAAATCAGAGTCATTTTTTTTAACTGTGGGGCGCCTAGATATTATTTAGATTATTTCGATTCATGTAAAATTACAATTTAGCTATTTTATAATAGAGAGCATATTGAGTTGGTGTATATCCGCAAAAAGAGAGTAGAAAAGGGCATTGTATATTTTGTCTGACAGATTATATTCAGAGCAATTTCGCTTTTAACATTGGGGTGCCTTGATAATATTTAGATTTTCTTCGATTCACCTAAAATTAGAATTTTGGTATTTTATATGAGAGACCATACTGAGTTGGTGTATATACTCCAAAACAGAGTATAACAGAGCATTGTATATTTTATCTGACAGATTATATTCAGAGCAATTTTGTTTTTAACATTGGGGTGCCTAGATAATATTTAGATTTTTTTTGATTCACGTAAAATTAGCATTTCAGTATTGTACCTGAGAGAGCATATTGAGTTAAAGTATATACTCCAAAACATAGTAGAAAAAG
The DNA here is from genome assembly GCF_049354715.1 of Callithrix jacchus. Classification (NCBI taxonomy): domain Eukaryota; kingdom Metazoa; phylum Chordata; class Mammalia; order Primates; family Cebidae; genus Callithrix; species Callithrix jacchus. The sequence goes on from NC_133518.1 coordinate 82,003,326, forward strand.
GCATTGTATATTTTTGCGGACATATTATATTCATAGCAATTTTGCTTTTAACATTGGCGTGCCTAGATAATATTTAGATTTTTTTCGATTCGCTTAAATATAGAATTTTTGTATTTTACATGAGAGAGCATACTGAGTTGGTGTATATACTCCAAAACAGAGTAGAATAGAGCATTGTTTATTTTTTCTGACAGATTAAATTCAGAGCAATTTTGTATTTAACATTGGGGTGCCTAGATAATATTTAGGATTTTTTCGATTCACGTAAAATTAGAATTTCGGTATTTTACCTGAGAGAGCATACTGAGTTGGTGTATATACCCCAAAACAGAGTAGAATAAGGCATAGTATATTTTTCATAACAGGCTATATTCAGAGCCATTTTCTGTTAACATTGGGGAGACTAAATATTATTTAGATTTTTTCGTTTCACGTAAAAATATAATTTAGGTGTTTTACATAAGAGAGCATATGGAGTTGGTGTATGCATTTCAAAACAAAATAGAAAAGGGCATTGTATTATTTTTCTGACCGATTATATTCAGAGAAATTTTGCTATTAACATTGGATTGCCTAGATAATATTTAGATTTTCTCGATTCACGTAAAATTAGAATTCTGGTATTTTACATTAGAGAGCATACTTATTTGGTGTATATACGTCAAAAGAGAGTAGAATAGGGCATTGTATATTTTCTCTGACAGTTTATATTCAGAGAAATTTTGTTTTTAACATTGGGGTGCCTAGATAATATTTAGATTCTTTCGATTTGGTTAAAATTATAATTCTTTATTTTACATGAGAGAGCGTATTGAGTTGGTGTATATACTCCAAAACAGAGTAGAATAGGGCATTGTATATTTTTTCTTACAGATTTCATTCAGAGCAATTTTTCTTTTAACATTAAGGTTCCTATATAATATATAGATTTTTTCGATTCGCTTATATATATAATTTCTGTATTTTACATGAGAGAGAATATGGAGTTGGTGTGTATACTGCAAAACAAAGTAGAATAGGACATTGTATATTTTTTCTGACAGAATATATTCAGAGCAATTTTGTTTTAAACACTGGGTTGCCTAGATAATATTTAGATATTTTTCGATTCACGTAAATTTAGAATTTCGGTATTTTACAGGAGTCAGCATATTGAGTTGGTGTATATACTCCAAAACATAGTAGAAAAGGGTATTGTATATTTTTTCTTACAGATTAAATTCAGAGCAATTTTGCTTTTAACATTGGGGTGCCTAGATAATATTTAGATTTTTGTCAATTCACGTAAATATAGAATTTCTATATTGTACCTGTGAGAGCATATGGAGTTCGCATATATACTACAAAAAGAAGTAGAATAAGCCATTGTATATTTTTTCTGAAAAATTATATCTAGAACAATTTTGTTTTTAACATTTGGGTGCCTAGATAATATTTAGATTTTTTTCGATTCACGTAAAATTTGAATTTCTTTATTTTACATGAGAGAGGATACTGAGTTGGTGTATATACTCCAAAACAGAGTAGAATAGGGCATGTTATATGTTCTCAGACAGATTATATTCAGAGCAATGTTGTTTTTAACATGGGGGTGCCTAGGTAATATTTAGATTTTTTTCGATTTACGTAAAATTAGAATTTCGGTATTTTACATGAGAGAGCATACTGAGTTGGTGTATATACTCTAAAACAGAGTTGAAAAAAGCATTGTGTATTTTTTCTGAGAGATTATATTCCAAAAAATTTTGTTTTTATCATTGGGGTGCCTAGATAATATTTAGATTTTTTCTGATTCACGTAAATATACAACTTCTGTATTTTACATGAGAGAGCATATGGAGTTGGTGTATATCATCCAAAACAAAGTAGAATAGGGCATTATATATATTTTCCGACAGATTATATCCAGAAAAATTTTGTTTTTAACATTGGGGTGCCTTGATAATATTTAGATTTTTTTAAATTCAGGTAAAATTAGAATTTCGGTATTTTACTTGAGAGAGCGTATTGAATTGGTGTATATACTCCAAAACAGAGTAGAATAGGGCATTGTATATTTTCTCTGACAGATTTTATTCAGAGCAATTTTGCTATTAACATTAAGGTGCCTTTATAATATATAGATTTATCTTGATTTGCTTAAATATAGAATATCTGTATTTTACGTAAGAGAGAATATGGAGTTGGTGTATATACTCCAAAACAGAGTAGAATAGGGCATTGTATATTTTCTCTGACAGATTATATTCAGAGCAACTTTGCTTTTAACATTGGGGTGCCTAGATAATATTTAGGTTTTTTTCGATTCCCGTAAATATAGAATTTCAGTATTTTACATGAGAGAGCATACTGAGTTGGAGTAAACACTCCAAAACAGAGTAGAACAAAGCATTGTATATTTTTTTTAACCGACTATATTCAGAGACATTTTCTTTTAACTTTGGAGCGCCTAGATATTATTTATAAATTCACGTAAAAGTATAATTTAGGTTTTTTGCATGAGAGAGCGTATTGTGTTGGTGTATATACTCCAAAACAAACTAGAAAATGGCATTGTATATTTTTTATGACAGATTACATTCAGAGCAATTTTGCTTTTAACATTGGAATGCTTAGATCATATTTAGATTTTTGTCGATTCACGTAAATTTAGAATTTCAATATTTTGTATGATAGAGCATACTGAGTTGGTGTATATAATTCAAAACACAGTAGAATTGGGCATTGTATATTTTTTCTGACAGATCATATTCAGAGCAATTTTGCTTTAACATTGGGGTGCCTAGAGAATATTTAGATTTTTTTCGTTTCGCTTAAATATAGACTTTCTGTATTTTACATTAGAGAGCATATTGAGTTGGTTTATATACTCCAATACCGATTAGAATAGGGCATTGTATATTTTTTATGACAGACTATATTCAGAGCAATTTTCTTTTGAAAATTGGGGAACCTAGATAATATTTAGATTTTTTTCAATTCACGTAAAATTAGAATTTCGGTATTTTACAGGAGAGAGCATATTGAGTTGGTGTATATACTCCAAAACATAGTAGAAAAGGGAATTGTATATTTTTTCTTACAGATGATATTCAAAGCAATTTTGCTTTTAACATTGGACTTCCTAGATATTTTTAGATTTTTTTCGATTCACGTAAAATTAGAATTTCGGTATTTTATATGAGAGAGCATACTGAGTTGGTGTATATACTCCAAAACAGAGTAGAAAAAGGCATTGTATATTTTTTCTAACAGACTATATTCAGAGCCTTTTCTTTTAACTTTGGGGTGCCTAGATATTATCTAGATTTTCATCGATTCACGTAAAATTAGTATATCAGTATTTTACATGAGACCATATTGAGTTGGTTTATATACTACAAAACAGAGTAGAAAAGTGCATTGTATATTTTTTCTGACAGATTATATTCAGAGCAATTTTGTTTTTATCATTGGGGAGCCTATTTAATATTTAGATGTTTCCGATTCTGTTAAAATTTGAATTTCTGTATTTTACATGACAGAGAATACTGAGTTTGTGTATATACTACAAAACAGAGTAGAAAAGGGCATTGTATATATTTTCTGATATATTATATAAAGAGCAATTTTGCTTTTAACATTGGGGTGCCTAGATAATATTTAGATTATTGTTGATTCTCTTAAATATAGAATTTCTGTATTTTACATGAGAGAGCATATTGAGTTAATGTATGTACTCCAAAACATAGTAGAATAAGTCATTGTATATTTTTTCCGAAAGATTATATTCAGAGCCATTTTCTTTTAACTTAGGGGCGCCTATATATTATTTAGATTTTTTTGATTCATGTAAAATTATAATTTAAGTTTTTAGCATGAGAGAGCATATTGAGTTGGTGTATATACTCCAAAACAGAGTAGAATAGGGAATTCTATATTTTTTCTGACAGATTATATTCCGAGCAATTTTGTTTTTAACACTGGTGTCCCTCGATATTATTTAGATTTTTTTGATCGGGCAAAATTTGAATTTCTGTATTTTACATGATAGAGCATATTGAGTTGGTGTATATTTTACAAAACAGAGTAGAAAAGGGTATTGTATATCTTTTCTAAGAGATTATATTCAGAGCCATTTTCTTTTAACTTTGAGGCGCCTAGATATCATTTAGATTTTTATCAATTCACGTAAGATTACAATTTCGGTATTTTAAATGAGAGAGCATATTGAGTTAGTGTATATACTCCAACACGAAGTAGAAAAGGTCATTGTATATTTTTTCTAACAGATTATATTCAGAGCAATTTTTCTTTTAACATTGGGGTGCCTAGATAATATTTAGATTTTCTTCGAATCGCTTAAATATAGAATTTCGGTATTTTACAAGAGAGAGCATATGGAGTTGGTGTATATACTCCAAAACAGAGTATAATAGGGCATTGTATATTTTTTCTGACAGATTATATTTAGAGCAATTTTGTTTTTAACATTTGGGTGCCTAGATAACATGTATATTTTTGTCAATTCACGTAAATTTTGAGTTTCGGTATTTTAAATGAGAGAGCATACTGAGTTGGTGTATATACTCCAAAACAGAGAAGAATAGAGCATTGTATATTTTTCTGACAGATTATATTCATAACAATTTAGTTTATAACATTGGGGTGCCTAGATAATATTTAGATTTATTTCGATTCACGTAAAATTAGAATGTCGGAATTTTACATGAGAGAGCATACTGAGTTTGTGTATATACTCCAAAATAGGTTAGAATAATGCATTGTATTTATTTCCCAACAGAATATATTCACAGTCATTTTCTTTTAACATTGGGGCACCTAGATATCATTTAGATGTTTTTCGATTCGCGTAAGTTTAGAATTTCGATATTTTACCTGAGAGAGCATATTGAGTTCGTGTATATACTCCAAAACAGAGTAGAAAAGGGCATTGAATATTTTTTCTGAGAGATAATATTCAGAGCAATATTGGTTTTAAAATTGGGTGCCTAGATAATATTTAGATTTTTTTCGATTCGCTTAAATATAGAATTTCGGTGTTTTACATGAGAGAGCATATGGAGTTGGTGTATATACTCCAAAACAGAGTAGAATAGGGCATTGTATATTTTGTCGAACAGATTATATTCAGAGAAATTTTGCTTGTAACATTGGGGTGCCTAGATAATATTTAGATTTTTTTCGATTCACGTAAATTAGAATTCCGATATTTTACATGAGTGAGCATACTGAGTTGGTGTATATACCCCAAAACAGAGAAGAATGGGGCATTGTACATTTTTGCTGTGAGATTATATTCAGGACAACTTTGCTTTTAACATTGGGGTGCCTTGATAATGTTTAGATTTTTTCGATTTGGGTAAATTTAGAATTTCTGTATTTTACATGAGAGAGCATATTGAGTTGGTGTATATACTCCAAAACAGAGTACAAAAGGGCATTGTATATTTTTTCTGACAGATTATATTTAGAGTAATTTTGCTTTTAACATTGGGGTGCCTAGATGATATTTAGATTTTTTTCCATTCGCGTAAAATTAGAATTTCGGTATTTTACATGAGAGAGCATATTGAGTTGGTGTATATTCTCCAAAACAAAGTAGAACAGGACGTTGTATGTTTTTCCTGACAGATTATATTCAGAGTAGTTTTGATTTTAACATTGGGGTGCCTAGATAATATATAGATTTTTTGGTTTCGGGTAAAATTAGAATTTCGGTATTTTACATGAGAGACCATATTGAGTTGGTGTATATACTCCAAAACATAATAGAAAAGGGCATTGTATATTTTTTCTGACAGATCATACTCAGAGCAATTTTGCTTTTAACATTGGCATGCCTGAATAATATTTAGATTTCATTCGATAAGCGTCAATTTATAAAATCAGTATTTTACATGTGAGAGCATATTGAGTTGGTGTATATACTCCACCACCGAGTAGAATAAGGCATTGTATATTTTTTCTGACAGATTATATTCTGAGGAATTTTTTTTTAACATTGGGGTGCTTAGATAATATTTAGATTTTTTCGAATCGGGTAAAATTAGAATTTCTGTATTTTACATGAGAGAGCATACTGAGTTTGTGTATATACTACAAAACACAGTAGAAAAGGGCATTGTATATATTTTCTAACAGACTATATTCAGAACCATTTTCTTTTAACTTTGGTGCGCTTAGATTTATTTAGATTTTTTTTGATATGCGTAAAATTAAAATTTCTGTATTTTACATGAGAGAGCATATTGAGTTGGTGTATATAATCCAAAACAGAGAAGAAAAGGGCATTGTATATTTCTTCTGACAGATTATATTCAGAGAAATTTTGTTTTAAACATTGGGGTGCCTAGATAATATTTAGATTTTTTCGATTCGTGTAAAATTTGGATTTCGGTATTTTACATGAGAGAGCATACTTAGTAGGTGTATATACTCCAAAACAGAGTAAAATAAGGCATTGTATATTTTTTGTAACAGACTATATTGAGAGTTATTTTCTTTTAAGTTTGTGCGCCGGGCATTGTATATTTTTTCTGAAAGATTATATTCTGAGCAATTTTGCAATTAACATTGGGGTGCCTAGATAATATTTAGATTGTTTTCCATTCACGTAAAATTAGAATTTCTGTATTTTACCTGAGAGAGCGTACTGAGTTGGTGTATATACTCCAAAACATAGTAGAATAGGGCATTGTATATTTTTTATGACAGACTATATTCAGAGAAATTTTGTTTTTAACATTGGAGTGTCTTGATACGATTTAGATTTTTTTCAATTCCCGTAAAATTATAATTTCGGTATTTTACATGAGAGAGCATACTGAGTTGGTGTATATACTCCAACATAAAGTAGAGTAAGGCATTGTATATTTTTTCTAACAGACTATATTCAGAGCCATTTTCTTTTAACTTTGGGGTGCCTAGATAATATTTAGATTTTTTTTGATTCGGGTAAAATTAGAATTTCCTTGTTTTACATGAGAGAGCATAAAGAGTTGGTGTATATACTCCAAAACAGAGTAGAAAAAAGCATTGTATATTTTTTCTGACAGATTATATTCAGAGCAATTTTTCTTTTAACATTCAGGAGCCTAGATAATATTTAGATTTTTTTCGATTCACGTAAAATTAGAATTTCGCTATTTTACATGAGAGAGCATACTGAGTTGGTGTATATACTCCAAAACAAAGTAGAATAAGGCATTGTATATTTTTTCTAACAGACTATACTCAGAGCCATTCTTTTTTAACTTTGGGGCGCCTAGGTGTTATTTAGATTTTTTTCGATTCGCGTAAAATTAGAATTTCTGAATTTTACATGAGAGAGCATATTGAGATGGTGTATATAATCCAAAATAGAGTAGAAAAGGCCATTGTATATTTTTACTGACAGATTATATTCAGAGCAATTTTGCTTTTAACATTGGAGTGCCTAGATAATATTAGATTTTTACGATTCACGTAAATATCGAATTTCTGTATTTTACATGAGAGAGCATACTGAGTTGGTGTATATACCCCAAAACAGAGAAGAATGGGGCATTGTATATTTTTTCTGAGAGATTATATTCAGAACAATTTTGCTTTTAACATTGGGGTGCCTTGATAATGTTTAGATTTGTTCGATTCGGGTAACTTTCGAATTCCTGTATTTTACATGAGAGAGCATATTGAGTGGGCGTATATACTCCAAAACAGAGTACAAAAGAACATTGTATATTTTTTCTGACAGATTATAGAGTAATTTTGCTTTTAACATTGGGGTGCCTAGATGATATTTAGATTATTTTCGATTCGCGTAAAATTAGTATTTCGGTATTTTACATGAGAGAGCATATTGAGTTGGTGTATATTGTCCAAAACAAAGTAGAATAGGACGTTGCATATTTTTCCTGACAGATTATATTCAGAGTAGTTTTGCTTTTAACATTTGGGTGCCTAGATAATATATAAATTTTTTTCGTTTCGGGTAAATTTAAAATATCGGTATTTTACATGAGAGACCATATTGAGTTGGTGTATATATTCCAAAAAAAGTCGAAAAGGGCATTGTATATTTTTTCTGACAGATCATACTCAGAGCAATTTTGCTTTTAACATTTGGATGCCTAAATAATATTTAGATTTCATTCGATAAGCATCAATTTATAATTTCAGTGTTTTACACGTGAGAGCATATTGAGTTGGTGTATATACTCCACCACAAAGTAGAATAGGGCATTGTATATATTTTATGACAGATTATATTCTGAGCAATTTTTTTTTACCATTGGGGTGCCTAGATAATATTTAGATTTTTTCGAATCGGGTAAAATTATAATTTCTGTATTATACATGAGAGAGCATACTGAGTTTGTGTATATACTACAAAACAGAGTAGAAAAAACCATTGTATATATTTTCTAACAGACTATATTCAGAACCATTTTCTTTTAACTTTGGTGCGCCTAGATTTATTCAGACTTTTTATGATATGCGTAAAATTAAAATTTCTGTATTTTACATGAGAGAGCATATTGAGTTGGTGTATATAATCCAAAACACAGTAGAAAAGGGCATTGTATATTTCTTCTGACAGATTATATTCAGAGCAATTTTGTTTTAAACATTGGGGTGCCTAGATAATATTTAGATTTTTTCAATTCAGGTAAAATTTGGACTTCGGTATTTTACATGAGAGAGCATACTTAGTAGGTGTATATACTCCAAAACAGAGTAGAATACGGCATTGTATATTTTTTGTAACGGACTATATTCAGAGTTATTTTCTTTTAAGTTTGGGGTGCCTAGGTATTATTTAGATTTTTTTCGATTCGCGTATAAATAAAATTTCGGTATTTTACATGAGAGAGCATATTGAGATTGCGTATATACTTCAAAACAGGGTAGAAAAGGGCATTGTATATTTTTTCTGAAAGACTATATTCAGAGTAATTTTGCAATTAATATTGGGGTGCCTAGATAATATTTAGATTTTTTTCGATTCACGTAAACTTAGAATTTCTGTATTTTACATGAGAGAGCGTTCTGAGTTGGTGTATATACTACAAAAAAAGTAGAATAGGGCATTGTGTTTTTTTTTCTGACAGATTATATTCAGAGCAATTTTTTTTTAACATTGGGGTGCATAGATAATATTTAGATTGTTTAAAATCGGGTATAATTAGTATTTTTGTATTTTACATGAGAGAGCATATTGAGTTTGTGTACATACTGTAATACGGAGTAAAAAAGGGTATTGTATATTCTTTAGGACAGATTATATTCATAGCAATTTTACTTTTAATATTGGGGTGCCTAGATAATATTCAAATTATTTTTGTTTGGCTTAAATATAGAGTTTCTGTATTTTACAAGAGAGAGCATATGGAGTTGGTGCATGTACTCCAAAACAGAGTAGAATAGGGCATTGAATATTTTTTCTGACAGATTATATTCAGAGCAATTTTGTTTTTAACATTGGGGTGTCTTGTTACTATTTAGATTTTTTTCGATTCACGTAAAATTATAATTTCCGTATTTTACATGAGAGAGCATACTGAGTTGGTGTATATACCACAAAACACAGTAGAAAAGGCCATTGTATATTTTGTCTAACATATTATATTCAGAGCAATTTTGCTTTTAACGTTGGGGTGCCTAGATAATATTTAGATTTTATATGATTCACGTAAAATTTGAATTTCTGTATTTTAAATGAGAGAGCACACTGAGTTCGTGTATATACTACAAAACAGAGTAGAAGAGGTCATTGTATATTTTTTCTGACATATTATACTCAGAGCAATTTTGCTTTTAACATTGGGGTGCCTAGATAATATTCACATTTTTGTCGATTCGCTTAAATACAGAATTTCTGTATTTTACATGAGAGAGCGTATTGAGTTGTTGTATGTACACCAAAACAAAGTAGAATAGGTCAGTTTATATTTTGTCCGAGAGATTATATTCAGAGCAATTTTGTGTTTAACATTGGGGTTCCTAAAAAATATTTAGCTTTTTTTCGATTCATGTAAAGTTAGAATTTCGGTGTTTAACAGGAGAGAGCATATTGAGTTGGTGTATATACTCCAAAACATAGTAGAAAAGTGCATTGTATATTTTTTCTTACAGATAATGTTCAGAGCAATTTTGCTTTTAACATTGGGATGCCTAGATAATATTTAGATTTTTTTCGATTCATGTAAATATAGAATTTCTGTATTTTACATGAGAGAGCATATGGAGTTGGTGTATATCCTCCAAAACAGAGAAGAATAGGGCATTGTATATTTTTTCTGACAGACTGTATTCAGAAAAATTTTGTTTTTAACATTGGGGTGCCTAGATTATATTTAGATTTTTTTTGATTTACGTAAAATAGAATTTCTGTATTTTACATTAGAGAGCATACTGAGTTGGTGTATACACTCCAAAACAGAGTAGAATAGGGCATGATATATGTTTTCTGACAGATGATATTCAGAGCAATTATGTTTTTAACATTGGGGTGCTTAGATAATAATTAGGTTATTTTCGATTAACATAAAATTAGAATTTCGGTATTTTACATGAGAGAGCACACTGAGTTGGTGTATATACTCTAAAACAGAGTAGAATAGGGCATTGTACATTTTTTCAGACAGATTATATTCAGAGCAATTTTGTTTTTAACATTGGGGTGCATAGATTATATTTAGGTTTTTTTGATTCGGATAAAATTAGAATTCCTGTATTGTACATGAGAGAGAGTATTGAGTTTTTGTATATACTACAAAAGAGAGTAGAAGAGGACATTGTATATTTTATGTGACCGATTATATTCAGTGCAATTTTGCTTTTAACATTGGGGTGCCTAGATAATATATAGATTTTTTTTGATTTGCTTAATTATAGAATTTCTGTATTTTACATGAGAGAGAATATGGAGATGGTGTATGTACTCCAAAACAGACTAGAATAGGGCATTGTATATTTTTCCTAACAGATTATATTTAGAGCAATTTTGTTTTTATCATTGGGGTGCCTAGATAATATTTAGATATTTTTGATTCGCTTAAATATTGAATTTTTTTATTTTACATGAGAGAGCATATGCAGATGGTGTATATATTCAAAAACAGAGTAGAATAGGGCATGTTATATTTTTTGTGACAGATTATATTCTGAGCAATTTTGTTTTTAACATTGTGGTACCTAGATAATATTTAGATATTTTCAATTCGGGTAAAATTTTAATTTCCGTATTTTATATGAAGGAGCGTACTTAGTTGGTGTATATACTCCAAAACAGAGTAGAATAAGGCATTGTATATTTTCTCTAACAGACTTTTATCAGAGCCGTTTTCTTTTAACTTTGGGGCGGCTAGATAATATTTAGATTTTTTTTAAATTCACGTAAAATTAGAATTTCGGTAGTTTACATGAGAGAGCATACTGAGTTGCTGTATATACTCAAAAACAGAGTAGAATAGGGCATTGTATATTTTGTCGGACAGATTATAATCAGAGAAATTTTGCTTTTAACATTCAGGAGCCTAGATATTATTTAGATATTTTTCGATTCACGTAAAATTTGAATTTCGGTATTTTACATGAGAGAGCATACTGAGTTGGTGTATTTACTCTAAAGCAAAGTAGAAAAGAACATTGTATATTTTGTCTGACAGACTATATTCAGAGCAATCTTGCTTTTAACATTCGGGTGCGTAGATAATATTTAGATTTTTTTCGATTCACGTAAAATTAGAATTTCTGTATTTTACATGGGAGAGCATATTGAGTTGGTGTATATACTCTAAAATAGAGTAGAATAGGGCAGTGTATTTTTTTTGACAGATTATATTCAGATTAATTATGTTTCTAAAATTGGTGTGCCTAGATAATATTTAGATTTTATCGATTCAGGAAAAATTAGAATTTCTGTATTTTACATGAGAGAGCATATTGAGTTGGTGTATTTACTACAAAACGGAGTAGAAAAGGGCATTATTCATTTTTTCGGACAGATTATATTCAGAGGAATTTTGCTTTTAACATTGGCGTGCCTAGATAATATTTAGATATTTTTCGATTCGCTTAAAATATAGAATTTCGGTATTTTACATGAGAGAGTATACTGAGTTGGTGTATATACTCCAAAACGGAGTAGAATAGAGCATTGTATATTTTTTCTAACAGATTATATTCAGAGCAATTTTGTTTTTAACATTGGGGTGCCTAGATATTATTTAGATTTTTTCGATTCAAGTAAAATTAGAATTTCTGTATTTTACATGAGAGAGCGTATTGAGTTGGTGTTTATACTCGAAAACAGAATAGAATAGGGCATTGTATAGTTTTTCTGACAGATTTTGTTTAGAGCAATTTTTCTTTTAATATTGGGGTTCCTAGATAATATTTAGATTTTTTTCAATTCCCATAAAGTTATAATTTCGATATTTAACTTGTGAGAGTATATTGAGTTGGTGTATATAGTACAAAAAAGAGTAGAAAAGGTCACTGTATATTGTTTCTGACAGATTATATTCAGAGAAATTTCGTTTTCAACATTGGGTTGCCTAGAAAATATTTGGATTTTTTTCTATTCTTTTAAATTAAGAATTTCTGTATTTTACATGAGAGAGCATATGGAGTTGGTGTATATACTCAAAAACAGAGCAGAAAATTGCATTGTATATTTTTTCTGACAGATTATATTCAGAGCAATTTCGCTTTTAACATTGGGTTGCCTAGATAGTATATAGATTCTTTTCGATTCACTAAAATATAGAATTTCTGTATTTTACATGAGAGAGCGTATGGAGTTGGTGTATATACTGCAAAACAAGGTAGAATAGAGCATTGTATATTTTTTCTGACAGATTATATTCAGAGCAAATTTGTTTTTAACATTGCGTTTCCCAGATAATATTTAGATTGTTTTCGATTTGCTTAAATATAGAATTTTTGTATTTTACATGAGAGAGTATATGGAAGAGGTGTATATACTCCAAAACAGAGTAGAATAAGGCATCGTATATTTTTTCTGACAGATTATAATCAGAGCAATTTCACTTTTAACATTGGGGTGCCTAGATAATATTTAGATTTATTTCGATTCACGTAAATTTAGAATTTCGGTATTTTACATGAGAGAGCATACTGAGTTGGTGTATATACTCCAAAACAAAGTAGAATAAGGCATTGTATATTTTACGTAATAGAATATATTCAGAGAGATTATCTTTTATCTTTGGGGCACCTAGATATTATTTAGATTATTTTCGATTCACGTAAAATTAGAATTTCGGTATTTTATATGAGAGAGCATATTCGGTTGGTGTATATACTCCAAAACAGAGTAGAAAAAAGCATTGTGTATATTTCTTGAGAGATTATATTTAGAGCAAATTTGCTTTTAACATTGGGATGCCTAGATAATATTTAAATTTTTTTGATGAAAATAAATTTAGAATTTCTGTATTTTACATGAGAGAGAATACTGAGTTGGTGTATATATCCCAAAACAGAGTAGAATAGGGCATTGTATATTGTTTCTGAAAGGTGATATTCAGAGCAATTTTGTTTTTAACTTTGGGGTGCCTATATAATATTTAGATTTTTTCGATACACGTAAAATGTGAATTTCGGTATTTTACATGAGAGAGCATATTGAGTTGCGGTATGTACCACAAAACAGAATAGAAAAGGGCACTGTGTATTTTTTCTGACAGATTATGTTCAGAGCAATTTTGCTTTTAACATTGCGGAGCCTAGATAATATTTAGATTATTTCTATTCGGGTAAAATGAGAAATTCTCTATTTTACATGATAGAGCATATTGAGTTGGTGTATATACTACAAAACAGAGTAGAATAGGACATTGTATATTTTTTCTGACAGATTGTATTCAGAGAAATTTTGCTTTTAGCATTGCGGAGCCTAGATAATATTTAGATTATTTCTATTCGGGTAAAATTAGAATTTCTCTATTTTACGTGATAGAGCATATGGAGTTGGTGTATATACTCGAAAACGCAGTAGAATAGCACATTGTATATTTTTTCTGAGAGATTGTATTCAGAGCAATTTTGCCTTTAACATTGGGGTGCCTAGATAATATTTAGGTGTTTTTCGATTCACGTAAAATTAGAATTTCGGTATTTTAAATGAGAGAGCATACTGAGTTGGTGTATATACTCCAAATCAGAGTAGAATAGGACATTGTATATTTTTTCTGACAGATTATATTCAGAGCAATTATTTTTTAACATTGGAGTGCCTAGATAAAATTTAGATTTTTTCTATTCAGGTAAAATTTGAATTTCTGTATTTTACATTAGGGAGCATGAGAGAGCATATTGAGTGGGTGTATATTCTACAAAACAGAGTAGTATTGGACATTGTATATTTTTTCTGACGATTTATATTCAGAGAAATTTTGTTTTTAACATTGGGGTGACTAGATAATATGTAGATTTTTTCGATTTGGGTAAAATTAGAATTTCTGTATTTTACATTAGGGAGCATACTGAGTTGCTGAATATACTCCAAAAAAGCGTAGAATAAGGCATTGTATATTTTTACTAACAGACTATATTCAGAGCCATTTTCTCTTAACTTTGAGGCACCTAGATATTATTTAGATCCTCTTCGATTCACGTAAAATTAGAATTTCAGTATTTTACATGAGAAAGCATATTGACTTGGTGTATATACTCCAAAACAGAGTAGAAAAAAACATTGTATATTTTTTCTGATAGTTTATACTCAGAGCAATTTTGATTTTAACTTTGGGTGCCTAGATAATATTTAGATTATTTTCGATTCACACAAATTTAGAATTTCTGTATTTTACATGAGAGAGCATACTGTGTTGGTGTATATACTCTAAAACAGAGAAGAATAAGGCATTGTATATTTTTTCTAACAGACTATATTCAGAGCCATTTTCTTTTAACTTTGGGGCGCCTAGATATAATATAGATTTTTTTCGATTCACGTAAAATTTGTATTTCGGTGTTTTACATGAGAGAGCACATTGAGTTTGTGTATGTACTACAAAACAGAGTAGAAAAGGGCATTGTATATTTTTTCTGAACGATTATATTCAGAGTTATTTTGCTTTTGACATTGGGGTACCTTGATAATAGATTTTTTTCAATTTGCTTAAAGATAGAATTTCTGTATTTTACAAGAGAGAGCATATGCACTTGGTGTATATACTCCAAAACAGAGTAGAATACGGCATTGTATATTTTTTCTGACAGATTATATTTAGAGAAATTTTGTTTTTAACATTGGGGTGCCTACATAATATTTAGATTTTTTAGATTCGGGTAAAATTATAAATCCTGTATTTTACCTGAGAGAGCATACTGAGTTGGTGTATATACCCCAAAACTGAGTAGAATAAGGCATTGTATATAGTGTCTCACAGAGTATAGTCAGAGCCATTTTCTTTTAACTTTGGTGCACCTAGATATTATTTAGATATTTTTCGATTCACGTAAAATTATAATTTCGTTATTTTACATGAGAGAGCATATTGAGTTGGTGTATATACTACAAAACAGAGTAGAAAAGGGCATTGTATATTTTTTTGACAAATTATATTCAGAGCAATTTTTATTTTTACATTGGGGTGCCTAGATAATGTTTAGAGTTTTTTCGATTGGCTTAAAGAATTTCTGTATTTTACATGAGAGAGCATATGGAGCTGGCGTATATAGTCCAAAACACAGTAGATTGGGGCATTGTATATTTTTTTCTGACAGATTATATTCAGAGCAATTTTTTTTTAACATTGGGGTGCCTCGATAATATTCATATTTTTTTCGATTCGCTTAAATATAGAATTTCTGTATTTTACATGAGAGAGCATACAGAATTTGTGTATATACTCCAAAACAACGTAGATTAAGGCATTGTATATTTTTTCTAACAGACTATATTCAGAGCTATTTTCATTTAACTGTGGGGCGCCTAGGTATCATTTAGATTTTTTTCGATTCACATAAAATTATAATTTCGGTATTTTGTATGAGAGAGCATATTGAGTTTGTTTAGATACTCCGAAACAACGTAGAATGGGGCATTGAATATTTTTTCTGGCAGATTATATTCAGAGCAATTTTGCTTTTAATATTGGGGTGCCTAAATAATATTTAGATTTTTTCGATTCACGTAAATTTAGAATTTTCTCATTTTACATGAGAGAACATGCTGAGTTGGTGTATATACTCCAGAAATAGAAGAATAGCGCATTGTACAATTTTTCTGACAGATTATATTCTGAACAATTTTGTTTTTAACATTGGGGTGCCTAGATAATATTTAGATATTTCCCGATTCACGTAAATTAAGAATTTCGGTATTTTACATGAGAGAGCATATGGAGTTGGTGTATATACTGCAAAACAGAGTAGAATAGGGCATTGTATATTTTTTCTCACAGATTATATTCAGAGCAATTTTGTTTGTAACATTGTGGTGCCTAGATAATATTTAGATTTTTTTGGATTAACATAATCTTTGAATTTCATTATTTTACATGAGAGAGCATAATGAGTTGGTGTATATACTCCAAAGCAAAGTAGAATAAGGCATTGTATATTTTTTCTAACAAACTATATTCAGAGCCATTTTCATTTAACTCAGGGGCGCCTAGATATAATTTAGATTTTTTATTCGCGTAAAATTAGAATTTCGTTATTTTACATGAGAGAGCATATTGAGTGGGTATATATACTCTAAAACAGAGTAAAATAGGGCATTGTATATTTTCTCTGACATATTATATTAAGAGCAATTTTTGTTTTAACATTGGGGTGCCTAGATAATATTTAGATTTTTTTCGATTCACGTAATTTTTGAATTTTGGTATTTTACATGAGAGAGCATACTGAGTTGGTTTATATACTCCAAAACAGAGTAGAATAAGGCATTGTATATTTTTTCTACCAGAGTATATTCAGAGCCATTTTCTTTTAACTTTGGGGGGCCTAGATATTATTTAGATTTTCTTCGATTTATGTAAAATTAGAATTTCGGTATTCTACATGAAACAGCATATTGGGTTGGTGTATATACTCCAAAACAGAGTATAATAGGGCATTGTATATTTTTTCTGACAGAATATATTCAGAGTAAATTTCTTTTAACATTGGGTTGCCTAGATAATATTTAAATTTTTTTCGATTCGCTGAAATATAGAATTTCTATATTTTACATGAGAAAGCATACTGAGTTGGTGTATATACTCCAAAACAGTGTAGAATAAGGCATTCTATATTTATTCTAACAGACTATATTCAGAGCCATTTTCTTTTAACTAGGGGCGCCTAGATATTATTTAGATATTCTCGATTCATGTAAAATTAGAATTTCGGTATTTTACATGAGAGAGCATACTGAGTTGGTGTATATACTCCAAAACAGCGTAGAATAAGGCATTGTATATTTTTTCTAACAGACTATATTCAGAGCCATTTTCTTTTAACTTTGAGGCGCCTAGATATTATTTAGATTTTTCTCGATTTACGTAAAATTAGAATTTTTGTATTTTACATGAGAGAGCATACTGAGTTGGTGTACATACTCCAAAACAGCGTTGAATAAGCCATTGTATATTTTTTCTAACAGACTTTATTCAGAGCCATTTCCGTTTAACTTAGGGGCGCTTAGATATTATTTAGATTTTTTTTGATTTGCGTAAACTTATAATTTTGATATTTTACATGAGAGAGCATATTGAGTGGGTTTAAATACTCCAAAACAAAGTAGAATACAACATTGTATATTTTTTCTGACAGATTATATTCAGAGAAATTTTGATTTTAACATTGGATTGCCTAGATAATATTTAGATTTTTTTTGATTCGGTTAAATATAGAATTTCTGTATTTTACATGAGAGAGTATATGGGGTTGGTGTATATACCACAAAACAGAGTAGAAAAGGCCATTGTATATTTTTTCTGACAGATTATATTCAGAGCAATTTTGCTTATGACATTCAAGTGCCTAGATAATATTTAGATTTTATTCAATTCACGTAAAATTTGAATGTCGATATTTTACATGAGAGAGCATACTCAGCTGGTGTATATACTATAAAACAGAGTAGAAGAGGGCATTGTATATTTTTTTTGACAGATTGTATTCACACCAGTTTTGCTTTTAACATTAGGGTGCCTAGATAATATTTAGATTTTTTTCGATTCACTTAAATATAGAATTTCTGTATTTTACATGAGAGAGCATATGGATTTGGTTTATATACTCCAAAACATAGTGGAATAGGGCATTGTATATTTTTCTGACAGATTGTATTCAGAGCAATTTTGCTTTAAACATTGGGATGCCTAGATAATATTTAGATTTTTTTCGATTCGCTTAAATATAGAATTTCTGTATTTTATATGAGAGAGTATATGGAGTTGAGGTATATACTCCAAAACAAAGTAGAATAGGGCATTGTATATTTTTTCTGAGAGATTATATTCAGAGAAATTTTGTTTTTAACATTCGAGTGCCTAGATAATAAGTAGTTTTGTTCGGTAGGGTAAAATTAAAATTTCCGTATTTCACCTGAAAGAGCATACTGAGTTAGTGTATATACTCCAAAACAGAGTAGAATAAGGCATTGTGTATATTTTCTAACAGACTATATTCAGAGCCATTTTCTTTTAACTATGGTGTGTCTACATATTATTTAGATTTTTTTCGATTTACGTAAATTTATAATTTCGGGGTTTTACATGAGAGCGCATACTGAGTTGGTGTATATACTCCAAAACAGAGTAGAATAAGGCACTGTATATTTTTTCTAACAGACTATATTCAAAGCCATTTTGTTTTAACTTTGCGACACCTAGATATTATTTAGATTAATTTCGATTTGCGTAAAATTAGAGTTTTGGTATTTTACATGAGAGAGCATACTGAGTTTGTGTATATACTCCAAAACAGAGCAGAATAAGTCATTGTATATTTTTACTACCAGAGTATATTCATAGCCATTTTCTTTTAACTTTGTGGAGCCTAGATATTATTAAATTTTTTCGATTTGCTTAAATATAGAATTTCTCTATTTAACATAAGAGAGCATATGGAGTTGGTTTATATACTCCAAAACAAAGTAGAATAGGGCATTGTATATTTTTTTGACAGATTATATTCAGAGTAATTTTGTTTTTAACATTGGGGTGCCTAGATAATATTTAGATTTTTTCAATTTGGGTTAAATTGGAATTCCTGTATTTTACAAGAGAGAGCATGTTGGGTTCGTGTATATAGTGCAAAACAGAGTAGAAAAGCGTATTGTATATTTTTTCTACCAAGATTATATTCCGAGAAATTTACTCTTAACTTTGAGGTGCCTAGATATTATTTAAATTTTTTTCAATTCGCGTAAAATCAAAATTTCGGTATTTTCCATGAGAGAGCATATTGAGTTAATGTATATACTCCAAAACAGAGTAGAAAAAAGCATTGTATATTATATCTGACTGATTATATTCAGAGCAATTTTGCTATTTATATTGGGGTGCCTAGAATATATTCAGATTTTTTTCGATTTGCTTAAATATAGAATTTCTGTATTTTACATGAGCGAGCATATGGAGTTGGTGTATATACTCCAAGACAGAGTATAATAGGGCATTGTATATTTTTTCAGACAGATTATATTCAGAGCAATTTTGTGTTTAACATTGGGGTGCCTAGATTATATTTAGATTTTTTTCGATTCACGTAAATTTAGAATTTTGGAATTTTACATGAGAGAGAATACTGAGTTGGTGTACATACTCCAAAACAGAGTAGAATAAGGCATTGTATATTTTTTCTAACAGACTATATTGAGAGACATTTTCTTTTAACTTTGGGGCGCCTAAATATTATTTAGATTTTTTTCGATTCGCATAAGATTAGAGTTTCGGTATTTTACATGAGATAGCATATTGAGTTGGTGAATATACTCCAAAACTGAGTAGAAAAAGGCATTGTATATTTTTTCTGACAGAGTATATTCAGAGCAATTTTGCTCTTAAAATTCGGGTGCATAGATAATATTTAGATTTTTTTCGATTCACGTAAATTTAAAATTACGCTATTCTCCATGAGAGAGCATACTGAGTTGCTGTATATACTCCAAAACAGAGTAGAATAAGGCATTGTATATTTCTTCTAACAGACTATATTCAGAGCGCTTTTCTTTTAACGTTGGGGTGCCAAGATATTATTTAGATTATTTCGATTTGCGTAAAATTCGAATTTTGGTATTTTACATCAGAAAGCATATTGAGTTGGTGTATATACTACAAAACAAGAGTAGAAAAGGGCATTGTATATTTTCTCTGACAGGTTATATTGAGGGCAATTTTGCTTTTAATATTGGGGTGCATAGATAATATTTAGATTTTGTTTGATTCGCTTAAATATTGAATTTCTGTATTTTACATGAGAGAGCATACTGACTTGGTTTATATACTCCAAAACAGAGGAGAATAAGGCACTGCATATTGTTACTAACAGACTACATTCAGAGCCATTCTCTTTTAACTTTTGGGCGCCTAGATATTATTTCGATTTTTTTCGATTCGCGTAAAATTAAATTTCATTATTTTACATTAGATAGCATACTGAGTTGGTGTATATACTCCAAAACAAAGTAGAATAAGGCATTGTATATTTTCCCTAACAGACTATATTCAGAGCCATTTTCTTTTAACTTTGGGGGGCCTAGATATTATATAGATTTTTTTCTATTCATGTAAATTTAGAATTTCACTATTTTACATGAGAGAGAATATTGAGGTGGTGTATATACTACAAAACAGAGTAGAAAATGGCATTGTATGTTTTTTCTGATAGATTATATTCAGAGCAATTTTGCTGTTAATATTGGGGTGCCTTGATAATTAGATTTTTTTTGATCTGCTTAAATATACAATTTTTGTATTTTACAAGAGAGAGCATATGGAGTTTGTGTATACAATCCAAAACAGAGTATATTTGGTGTGCCAATTTAGATTTGTTTCAATTTGTGTAAAATTAGAATTTCAGTATTTTACATGAGAGAGCTTATGGAGTTGAAGTATATACTCCAAAACAGAGTAGAATAGGGAATTTTATATTTATTCTGACAGATTATATTCAGAGCAATTTTGTTTTTAACATTGTGGGGCCTAGATTATATTTAGATTTTTTTCGATTAACGTAAAATTTGAATTTCGGTATTTTATATGAGAGAGCATACTGAGTTGGTGTATATACTACAAAACAGAGTAGAATAAGGCAATGTATATTTTTTCCAACAGATTATATTCAGAGCCATTTTCTTTTAATTTTGGGGCTTCTATATATTATTTATATATCTTTCGATACGCGTAAAATTAGAATTTCTGTATTTTACATGAGAGAGTATATTGAGTTGCTGTATATACCCCAAAACATAGTAAAAAAGGGCATTGTATATTTTCTCTGACATTATATTCAGAGCAATTTTTTTTAACATTAGGGTGCCTAGATAATATTTAGATATTTTTCGATTCGCTTATATATAGAATTTCTGTATTTTATAAGAGAGAGCATATGGAATTTATGTATATACTCCAAAACAGACTTGAATAGTGCATTGTATATTTTTTCTGACAGATTATATTCAGAGCAATTTTGTTTTTAACATTGGGGTGCTTAGATAATATTTAGATTTTTTAGATTCAGGTTAAATTTGAATTTCTTTATTTTATATGAGAGAGCATACTGAGTTGGTGTATATATTCAAAAACAGAGTAGAATAAGACATTGTATATATTTTCTAACAGACTATATTGAGAGCCATTTTCTTTTAACTTTGGGGCATTTTGATATTATTTAGATTATTTTTGATTCGGGTAAAATTAGAATTTCCGTATATTACGTGAGAGAGCATATTGAGTTGCTTTATATACTCCAAAACAGAGTAGAATACGGCATTGTATATTTTTTCTGACAGATTACATTCAGAGCAATTTAGTTTATAACATTAGGGTGCCTCGATAATATTTATATTTTTTCGATTCTGGTAAAACTAGAATTTTTTTTATTTTACATGAGAGCGTATTGAGTTGGTGTATATACAACCAAACGAAGTAGAAAAGGGCATTGCATATTTTTTCTAAAAGATTATATTCAGAGAAATTTTACTTTTAACATTGGTGTTCCTAGATAATATTTAGATTTTTTTCGATTCGCTTAATTATAGAATTTCTGTATTTTACATGAGAGAGCATATAGAGTTGGTGTATATAATCCACAACAGAGTAGAATGGAATATTGCATATTTTTTATGACAGATTATATTCAGAACAATTTTGTTTTAAACATTGGGGTGCCTAGATAATATTTAGAATTTTTTGATTCACGTAAAATTAGAATTTTGTTATTTTACATGGGAGAGCATACTAAGTTGGTGTATATACTCCAAAACAGAGTAGAATAGGGCATTTTATATTTTTTCTGAAACATTATATTCAGAGCTATTTTGTTTTCAACATTCGGATGCCTAGATAATATTTAGATTATTTTTGATTCACGTAAAATTAGAATTCGGTAATTTAGATGGGAGAGCATACTGAGTTGGTGTATATTCTCCAAAACAGAGTAGAATAGGGCATTGTATATTTTTTCTCAGAGATTATATTCAGATCAATTTTGTTTTTAACATTGGGGTGCCTAGATAATATTTAGATTTTTCGATTCACATAGAATAATAATTTTGGTATTTTATATGAGAGAGCATACTGAATTTGTGTATATACACCAAAATAGAGTACAATAGGGCATTGTATATTTTTTCTGACAAATTATATTCAGAGCAATTTTGTTTTTAACATTGGGGTGCCTAGATAATATTTAGATTTTTTTCGATTCGCTTAAATATGGAATTTCTGTATTTTACATGAGGAAGCATATGGAGTTGGTGTATATACTCCAAAACAGAGTAGAATAGGAAATTGTATATTTGTTCTGACAGATTATATTCAGAGCAATTTTGTTTTTAAAATTGGGGTGCCTAGATAATATTTAGATTTTTTTCGATTCGCTTAAATATGGAATTTCTGTATTTTACATGAGAAAGCATATGGAGTTGGTGTATATACTCCAAAACAGAGTAGAATAGGAAATTGTATATTTGTTCTGACAGATTATATTCAGAGCAATTTTGTTTTTAACATTGGGGTGCCTAGATAATATTTAGATTTTTTTCGATTCACGTAAAATTAGAATTTCAGGATTTTACATGATAGAGCACACTGAGTTGTTTTATATACTCCAAAAGTAAGTAGAATAAGGCGTTCTATATTTTTTCTAACACACTGTATTCAGAGCCATTTTGTTTTATGAATGGGGCGCCTAGATATTATTTAGATTTTTTTCGATTCACCTAAATTTAGAATTTCATTATTTTACATGAGAGAGTATACTGAGTTGGTGTATATACTCCAAAACAGAGTAGAATAAGGCATTGTATATTTATTCTAACAGACTATATTCAGAGCCATTTTCTTTTAACTTCGGGGCGCCTAGATATTATTTAGATTTTTCTCGATTCACGTAAAATTATAATTTCGGTATTTTACATGAGAGAGCATAATGAGTTGGTGTAAACACTCCAAAACAGCGTAGAATAAGGCATTTTATATCTTTTCTAACAGACTATATTCAGAGCCATTTTCATTTAACTTAGGGGCGCCTAGATATTATTTGTTTTTTTTTCGATTCACGTAAAATTATAATTTCGATATTTTACATGAGAGAGCATATTGAGTGCGTTTATATACTCCAAAACAAAGTAGAATAGGGCATTGTATATTTTTTCTGAAAGATTATATTCAGAGCATTTTTGCTTTTAAGATTGGAATGCCTAGATAATATTTAAAATTTTTTCGATTTGGTGAAATATATAATTTCTGTATTTTACATAAGAGAGCAAATGGAGTTAGTGTATATGCTCCAAAAAAAAGTAGAATGGAACATTTTATATTTTTTCTGACAGACTATATTCAGAGCAATTTTCTTTTACATTGGGGTGCCTAGATAATATTTAGATTTTTTTCGATTCACGTAAAATTAGAATTTCTGCATTTTACATGAGAGAGCATACTGAGTTGGTGTATATACCCCAAAACAAAGTAGAATACGGCATTGTATATTTTTTCTGACAGAGTATATTCAGAGCCATTATCTTTTAACTCTGGGACGCCTAGATAATATTTAGATTTATTTTGATTCGCAAAAATATGAATTTTGTTATTTAACATGAGAGAACATATTGAGTTGGTGTATATACTACAAAACAGAGTAGAAAAGGGCACTGTATATTTTTTCTGACAGATTATATTCAGAGCAATTTTTCTTTTTACATTGGGGTGCCTAGATAATTTTAAATTTTATTTTGATTCACTTAAATATAGAATTTCTGTATTTTACATGATAGAGCATATGGAGTTAGTGTTTATATTCCAAAACAGAGTAGAATACTGCATTGTATATTTTTTCTGACAGATTATATTCAGAGCAATTTTGTTTATAACATTGGGGTGCCTAGATAATATTTAGATTTTTTTCGATTCACGTAATTTTAGAATTTTGGTATTTTACATTAGAGAGCACACTGAGTTGGTGTATATACTCCAAAACAGACTAGAATAGGACATTGTATATTTTATCTGACAGATTATATTCAGAGCAATTTTGTTATTAACATTGGGGTGCCGAGATAATATTTAGATATTTTCAATTCGGGTAAAATTAGACCTTCTGTATTTTACATGAGAGAGCATATTGAGTTGGTGTATATACTACAATACAGAGTAGAAAAGGGCATTGTATATTTTTTCTAACAAATTATATTCAGAGGAATTTTTCTTTTAACATTGGTGTGCCTAGATAATATTTAGATTTTTTCGATTTGCTTAAATATAGAATTTCTCTATTTTACATGAGAGAGCATATGGAGTTGGTGTATATACTACTAAACAGAGTAGAATAGAACATTGTATATTTTTTTCTCACAGATTATATTTAGAGAAATTTTGTTTTAAACATTGGTGTGCCTAGATAATATTCAGATTTTTTTCGATTTGCTTAAATATATTTCTCTATTTTACATGAGAGAGCATACTGAGTTGGTGCATATACTCCAAAACCGCATAGAATAAGGCATTGTATATTTTTTCTAACAGATTATATTCATAGCTATTTTTATTTAACTTTGGGGCGCCTAGATATTATTTAGATTTTTTTTGATTCCTGTAAAATTGAATTTTGGTATTTTACATGAGAGAGCATATTGAGTTGGTGTATATACTCCAAAACAGAGTAGAAATGGGCACTGTATATTTTTTATGACTGATTATTTTCATAGCAATTTTGCTATTAACATTGCAGTGCCTATATAATATTCAGAATTTTTCGATTTGCTAAAATATAGTATTTCTGTATTTTACATGAGAGAGCACACTGAGTAGGTTTATATACTCCAATATAGAGTAGAATAAGGCATTGTTTATCTTTTCTAACAGATTATATTCAGAGCCATTTTCTATTAAGTTTGGGGCGCCTAGATATTATTTGTTTTTTTTCGATTCGCGTAAAATTAGAATTTTGCTATTTTACATGAGAGAGCATATTGAGTTGGTATATATACACCAAAACAGAGTAGAATAAGGCATTGTATATTTTTTTCTGAGATATTTTATTCAGAGCAAGTTTGATTTTAACATTGGGGTGCCTAGATAATATTTATTTTTTTTGATTCTCTTAAATATAGAATTTCGGTATTTTACATGATAGAGCATATGGAGTTGGTGTATATACTACAAAACAGAGTAGAATAAGGCATTGTATATTTTTTGTGCCAGATTATATTCAGAGCAATTTTGTTTTTAACATTGGGGTTCCTAGATGATATTTAGATTTTTTCAATTCGGGTAAAATTAGAATTTCTGTATTTTACAATAGAGAGCATACTGAGTTGGTGTATATACTCCGAAACAGAGTAGAATAAGGCATTGTATATTTATTCTAACAGATTTTATTCAGAGCCATTTTCTTTTAACTTTGGGGAGCCTAGATATTATTTAGATTTTTCTCATTCAATGTAAAATTAGAATTTCGGTATTTTACATGAGAGCATACTGAGTTGGTGTACATACTCCAAAACAGCGTAGAATAAGGCATTGTATATTTTTTCTAAGAGACTATATTCAGAGCCATTTTCTTTTAATTTTGGAGCGCCTAGATATTATTTAGATTTTTTTCGATTTGCGTAAAATTAGAATTTCGGTATTTTACATGAGAGTGCATATTGAGTTGGTGTATATACTCCAAAACACAGTAGAAAGGGGCGTTGTATATTTTTTCTGACAGATTATATTAAGAGCAATTTTTTTTTTAACACTTGGGTGCCTAGATAATATTTAGATTTTTTTCTATTCGCTTCTATATAGAATTTTTGTATTTTATATGAGAGAGCAAATGGAGGTGGTGTATATACTCCAAAACAGAGTATAATATGGCATTGTATATTTTTTCTGACAGTTCATATTCAGAGCAATTTTATTTTTATCATTGGGGTGCCTAGATAATATTTAGATGTTTTCAATTCGGGTAAAATTAGAATTTCTCTATTTTACATGAGAGAGCATAGTAAGCTGGTGTATACACTACAAAACAGAGTTGAATAAGGCATTGTATATTTTTTATAACAGAATATATTCAGATCCATTTCCTTTTAACTTTGAGGCGCCTAGATATTATTTACTTTGTTTTCCATTAGCATAAAATTAGAATTTCGATATTTTACATGAGAGAGCATATTGAATTGGTGTATATACTCCAAAACATAGTAGAAAAGGTCATTGTATATTTTTTTAACCGATTATATTCAGAGGAATTTTGCTATTAACATTGCGGTGCCTATATAATATTTAGATTTTTTGGATTTGGTTAAAATTAGAATTTCTGAATTTTACATGAGAGAGCATGAGTTGGTGTATATACTACAAAACAAAGTAGGAAAAGGCATTGTATACTTTTTCTGACAGATTATATTCAGAGCAATTTTGTTTTTAACATTGGGGTGCCTAGATAATATTTAGATTTTTTTCGATTCACGTAAAATTAGAATTTCGGTATTTTACATGATAGAGCACACTGAGTAGTTTTATATACTCCAAAATAAAGTAGAATAAGGCATTCTTTATCTTTTCTAACAGATTATATTCAGAGTCATTTTTTTTTAAGTTTGGGGCGCCTAGATATTATTTAGATTTTTTTCGATTCATGTAAAATTAGAATTTTGCTATTTTACATGAGAGAGCATATTGAGTTGGTATATATACTCCAAAACAGAGTAGAATAAGACATTGTATATTTTTTCTGACAGATTATATTCAGAGCAATTTTGTTTTTATCATTGGGGTGCCTAGATAATATTTAGATGTTTTTGATTCGGGTAAAATTAGAATTTCTGTATGTTACATGAGAGAGCATAGTGAGCTGGTGTATACACTACAAAACAGAGTAGAATAAGACATTGTATATTTTTTATAACAGAATATATTCAGAGCCATTTTCTTTTAACTTTGGGGCACATAGATATTATTTAGTTTTTTTTCCATTCGCGTAAAATTAGAATTTCGGTATTTTACATGAGAGAGCATATTGAATTGGTGTATATACTCCAAAACATAGTAGAAAAGGGCATTGTATGTTTTTTTGACAGATTATATTCAGAGTAATTTTCTATTAACATTGCAGGGCCTATTTAATATTCAGATCCTTTTCGATTTGCTAAAATATAGAATTTCTGTATTTTACAAAGGAGAGCACACTGAGTTGGTGTATATACTCAAAAACAAAGTAGAATAGGGCATTGTGTATTTTCTCTGACAGTTTATATTCAGAGAAATTTTGCCTTTAACATTGGAATGCCTAGATAATATTTAGATTTTTTGGTTACAGTTAAAATTATAATATCTGTATTTTACATGAGAGAGCAAAATAAGTTGGTGTATATACTACAAAACAGAGTAGGAAAAGGCATTGTATATTTTTTCTGACACATTATATTCAGAGCAATTTTGCCTTTAACATTGGGGTGCCTAGATAATATTTCGATGTTTTCGATTCGGGTAAAATCAGAATGTCTGTATTTTACATGAGAGAGCATACTGAGTTGGTGTATATACTCCAAAACAGAGTAGAATAAGGCATTCTATATTTTCTCTAACAGACTATATTCAGAGCGATTTTTTTTAACTTTGAAGCACCTGGATATTATTTAAATTATTTTCGATTCAGGTAAAATTAGAATGAAGGTATTTTACATGAGAGACAATATGGAGTTGGCGTATATACTCCAAAACAAAGTACAATAGGGCATTGTATATTTTTTTCTGACAGATTATATTCAGAGCAATTTTGTTTTTAACATTAGGGTGCCGAGATAATATTCAGATTTTTTTCGTTTTCCTTAAATATAGAATTTCTGTATTTTACATGAGAGCATACTGAGTTGGTGTATATACACCAAAACAGCGTAGGTTAAGGCATTGTATATTTTTTCTAACAGACTATATTCACAGGTATTTTCATTTAACTTTGCGGCGCCTAGATATTATTTAAATTTTTTTCGATTCATGTAAAATTAGAGTTTCGGTGTTTTACATGAGAGAGCATATTGAGTCGGTGTATATACTCCAGAACAGAGTAGAAATGGGAATTGTATATTTTTTCTGACAGATTATTTTCAGAACAATTTTGCTTTTAACATTCGGGCGCCTAGATAATATTTAGATTCATTTTGATTCACGTAATTTAGAATTTCTGTATTTTACATGAGAGAGCATACTGAGTAGGTTTATATACTCCAAAAAAGAGTACAATAAGGCATTGTATATTTTTTGCTAACAGACTATATTCAGAGCCATTTTCTTTTAACTTTGGGGCGCCTAGATATTATTTAGATATTTTTCAATTCGCGTAAATTAGGATTTCGGTATTTTACATCAGAGACCATATTGAGTTGGTGTATATACTCTAAAACAGAGTAGAAAAAGGCATTGTATACTTTTTCTGACAGATTATATTCAGACCAATTTTGCTTTTAACATTAGGGTGCCTAGTTAAGATTTAGATATTATTCGATTCACATAAAATTAGAATTTCGGCATTTTATATGAGAGAGCATACTGAGTTGGTGTATATACTCCAAAACTGAGTAGAATAAGTCATTATATATTTTCGCTAACAGACTATATTCAGAGCCATTTTCTTTTAACTCTCGGGTGCCTAGATAATATTTAGATTTACTTCGATTCACATAAAATTATAATATTGGTATTTTACAAGATAGAGCATATTGAGTTGGTTTATATACTACAAAACAGAGTAGAAAAGGGCACTGTATATTTTTTCTGCCAGATTATATTCAGAGCAATTTTGCTTTTAACATTGGGGTGCCTCGATAATATTTAGATTTTTTTCGATTTGCTTAAAAATAGAATTTCTGTATTTTACATGAGAAAGCATATGGAGTTGGTGTATATACTCAAAAACAGAGTAAAATAGGGAATTGTATATTTTTTCTGACAGATTATATTCAGAGCAATTTTGTTTTTTACATTGGGGTGCCTAGATAATATTTAGATTATTTTCGATTCACGTAAAATTAGAATTTCGTTATTTTACATGAGAGACCATACTGAGTTGGTGTATATACTCCAAAAAAGAGTAGAATTAGGCATTGTATATTTATTCTAACAGACTATATTCAGAGCCATTTTGTTTTATCTTTGGGGCGACTAGATATTATTTAGATTTTTTTCGATAAGCGCAATTTAGGATTTCGGTATTTTACATGAGAGACCATATTGATTTGGTGTATATACTCCAAAACAGAGTAGAAAAAAGCATTGTATACTGTTTCTGACAGATTATATTCAGAGCAATTTTGCTTTTAACATTCGGGTGCCTAGTTAATATTTATATTTTTTTCGATTCACGGAATATTAGAATTTTGGTATTTTACATGAGAGAGCATACTGAGTTGGTGTATATACTCCAAAACAAAGTAGAATAGGGCATTGTATATTTTTTCTGACAGATCATATGCAGAGCAATTTGTTTTTAACATTGGGGTACCTAGATAATATTTAGATTTTTTCTCTTCTGGTAAAATTAGAATTTCTGTATTTTACATGATAGAGCATACTGAGTTGGTGTATATACTACAAAACAGAGTAGAACAAAGCAATGTATATTTTTCTGACAGGTTATGTTCAGAGCAATTTTGCTTTAACATTTGGGTGCTAGATAATATTTGGATTTTTTTTGATTGGCTTAAATATTGAATTTCTGAATTTTACATGAGGGAGCATATGGAGTTGGTGTATATACTCCAAAAAAACTAGAATAGGGCATTGTATATTTTTTCTGGTAGATTATATTCAGAGCAGTTTTGTTTTAAATATTGGGGTGCCTATATAACATTTGTATTTATTTCAATTCACGTAAAATTAGAATTTTGGTATTTTACATGAGAGAGCATATTGAGTTGGTGTATATACTTTAAAACAGAGTAGAGATTGGCATTATATATTTTCTTTAACAGATTGTATTCAGAGCCATTTTCTTTTAACTTTGGGGTGCCTAGATACTATTTAGATTTTATTCGATTCATGTAAAATTAGAATGTCGTTATTTTACATGAGAGAGCATACTGAGTTGGTGTATATACTCAAAAACAAAGTAGAATAAGGCATTGTATGCTTTTTCTAACAGACTATTCAGAGCCATTTTCTTTTAACTTTGGGGTGCCTAGATATTATTTAGATTTTTTTCGATTCGCGTTAAATTAGAATTTTGCTATTTTGCATGAGAGATCATATGGAGTTGGTGTATATACTCCAAAACAGAGTAGAATAGGGCATTGTATATTTTTACTGGCAGATTATATTCAGAGCAGTTTTGTTTTTATCCTTGGGGTGCCTAGATAACCTTTAGATTTTTTTCGATTCACGTAAAATTAGAATTTCGGTATTTTACATAAGAGAGCATATTGAGTTGGTGTATATAATCAAAAACAGAGTAGAAATGGGCATTATATAATTTTCCTAAAAGACTGTATTCAGAGCCATTTTATTTTAACTTTAGGGCGCCTAGATATTATTTAGAATTTTTTCCATTCACGTAAAATTTGAATTTCGGTATTTTACATGAGAGAGCATAGTCAGTTGGAGTATATACTCCAAAACAGAGTAGAATAAGACATTGTATATTTTTTCTAACAGACTATATTCAGAGCCATTTTCTTTTAACTTCGGGGCGCTTACATATTATTTAGATTTTTTTCGATTTGCGTAAAATTAGAGTTTCGGTATTTTACATGAGAGAGCATATTGAGTTGGTGTATATACTCGAGAAAAGTGTAGAAAATGGCATTGTATATTTTCTCTGACAGATTATATTCACAGCAATTTTGCTCTTAACATTGGGGTGCCTAGATAATATGTAGATTTTTTTCCATTCGTTTAAATATAGAATTTCTGTATTTTACATGAGAGAGCATATGGAGTTGGTGTATATATTCCAAAAGAGAGTATAATATGGCATTGTATATTTTTTCTGACAGATTATATTCAGAGAAATTTTGGTTTTATCATTGGGGTGCTTGGAACATAATTTGTTTATTTTCCATTGATGTAAATTTAAAATTTCTGTATTTTACATGAGAGAGCATACTGAGTTGGTGTATGTACTCCAAAAGAGTAGAATAAGGCATTGTATATTTTTTCTAACATACGATATTCAGTGTCATTTTCTTTTAACTTTGGGGAGTCTAGATATTATTTAGATCTTTTTCGATTCGTGTAAAACGAGAATTTCGGTATTTTACATGAGAGAGCATACTGAGTTGGTGTATATACCCTAAAACAGAGTAGAATACGGCATTGTATATTTTCTCTGACAGGTTATATTAAGAGCAATTTTGTTTTCAACATTGGGGTGCTTAGATAATATTTAGATTTTTTCGATTCGGGTAAAACTAAATTTACTGTATTTTACAGGAGAGCGCATGTTGAGTTGGTGTATATACTACAAAACAGAGTAGAAAAGGGCATTGTATATTTTTTCTGACAAATTTTATTCAGAGCAATTTTGTTTTTAACATTGGGGTGCCTAGATAATATTTAGATTTTTTTTGATTCACTTAAATATAGAATTTCTGTATTTTACATGAGGAAGCATATGGAGTTGGTGTATATACTCCAAAACAGGGTAGAATAGGGCATTGTATATTTTTTATGACAGATTATATTCAGAGCAATTTTGTTTATATCATTGGGTTTCCTAGATAATATTTAGATTATTTCAATTCGGGTAAAATTAGAATTTCTGTATTTTACATGAGAGAGCATACTGAGGTGGTGTATATACTCCAAAACACAGTAGAATAGTGCATTGTATATATTTTCTGACAGATTATATTCAGAGCAATTTTGTTTTTAACATTGGGGGCCTAGATGATATTTACCTTTTTTTTTATTCACGTAAAATTATAATTTCTGTATTTTACATGAGAGAGCATACTGAGTTGGTGTACATACTCCAAAATAGAGTAGAATAAGGCATTGTATTTTTTTTCTAAAAGACTATATTCAGAGCCATTTTCTTTTAACTTTGGGGTGCCTAGATATTATTTAGATCATTTTCGATTCGTGTAAAATTATAATTTCGGTATTTTATATGAGAGAGCATATTGAGTTTGTGTATATACTCCAAAACAGAGTATAAAAGGGCATTGTATATTTTTTCTGACAGGTTATATTTGGAGCAATTTTTCTTTTAACATTGGAGGGCCTAGATCATATTTAGATTTTTTTCGATTCGGTTAAATATAGAATTTCTGATTTTACATGAGAGAGTATATGGAGTTGGTGTATATACTCCAAAACAGAGTAGAAAAAAGCATTGTATATTTTCTCTGACAGATTATATTTAGAGCTATTTTGCTTTTAACATTTGGGTGCCAAGATTATATTTAGATTTTTTCGATTCGCTTAAATACAGAATTTCTGTATTTTACATGAAAAAGCATATGGAGTTGGTGTATATACTCCAAAAAAAAAGTAGAATAGGGCCTTGTATATTTTTTCTGACAGATTATTTTCAGAGCAATTTTCCTTTTAACATTGGGGTGCCTAGATAATATATAGATTTATTTTGATTCACGTAAAATTAGAATTTCGGTATTTTACATGAGAGCATAATTAGTTGGTGTATATACTCCAAAACAGAGTAGAATAAGGCATTGTATATTTTTTCTAACAGACTATATTCAGAGCCATTTTCTTTTAACCTTGGGGCGCCTAGATATTATTTAGATATTTTTCGATTCATTTAAAATAAAAATTTCAGTATTTTACATGAAAGAGCATACTGAGTTGGTGTATATACCCCAAAAGAGAATAGAATACGGCATTGTATATGTTTTCTGACAGATTATATTCAGAGCAATTTTTCTTTTAACATTGGGGTGCGTAAATAATATTTAGATTTATTTCGATTCGCTTAAATATAGAATTTCTGTATTTTACATAAGAGAGTATATGGAGTTTGTGTATATACTCCAAAACAGAGTAGAATAGGGCATTGTATATTTTTTCTGACAGATTATATTCAGAGCAATTTTGTTTTTAACATTGGTGTGCCTAGATAATATTTAGATTATTTTCGTTTCACATATAATTAGAATTTCTGTATTTTACATGAGGGAGCATATGGAGTTGGTGTATATATTCTAAAACAGAGTAGAATTAAACATTGTATTATTTTCTGGCAGATTCTATTCATAGTAATTTTGTTTTTAATATTGTGGTGCCTAGATAATATTTAGATTTTTTCGATTCGGGTAGGATTAAAATTTCTGTATTTTAGATGATAGAGCATACTGAGTTTGTTTATGTACTCCAAAACAGAATAGAATAAGGCATTGTATATTTTTTCTAACAGACTGTATTCAGAGCCATTTTATTTTGAGTTTCAGGCGCCTAGATAATATTTAGATTATTTTCGATTCACGTAAAATCAGAGTTCAGGTAATTTACATGAGAGAGCATACTGAGTTGGTGTATATCCTCCAAAACAGATTAGATTAAGGCATTGTATATTTTTTCTAACAGACTATATACAGAGCCATTTTGTTTTAACTTTGGGGCGCCTAGATATTATTTAGAGTTTTTTGAATTCACGTAAATTTAGAATTTCGGTATTTTACATGAGAGAGCATACTGAGTTGGTGTATCTACTCCAAAACACTGTAGAATAAGGCATTGTCTATTTTTTCTAACAGACTCTATTTAGAGCCATTTTCTTTTAACTTTCGGGCACCTACATATTATATAGATTTATTTAGATTCGCGTAAAATTAGAATTTCGGTATTTTACATTAGAGAGCATATTGAGTTTGTGTATATATTAAAAAACAATGTAGAAAAGGGCATTGTATATTTTCTCTTACAGACCATTTTCAGCGCAATTTTGTTTTTAACATTGGGGTGCCTAGATAATATTTAGATATTGTCAATTCGTCTAAAATTAGAATTTCTGTATGTTACATGGGAGAGCATATTGAGTTGGTGTATATACTACAACACAGAGTACGAACGGGCACTGTATATTTTTTCTGACAGATTAAATTCAGAGAAATTTTGCTTTTAACATTGGGGTGCTTAGGTAATATTTAGATTTTTTTCGATTCACGTAAAATTAGAATTTCGGTATTTTACATGAGAGAGCATACTGAGTTGGTGTCTATACTCCAAAACAGAGTAGAATAGGGCATTGCATATTTTCTCTAACATATTATATTCAGAGCAATTTTGTTTTTAACATTGGGGTGCCTAGATAATATTTAGATTTTTTTCGATTCACGTAAAATTTGAATTTCGGTATTTTACATGAAAGAGCACACTGAGTTGTTTTATATACTCCAAAACAGGGTAGAATAGGGCATTGTATATTTTTTCTGAAAGATTATATTCAGAGCAATATTGCTGTTAACATTAGGGAGCCTAGATAATATTTAGATTTTTTGCAAATCACTTAAAATTAGAATTTCGGTATTTTACATGAGAGAGGATACTGAGTTGGTGTATATACTTTAAAACAGAGTAGAATACGGCATTTTATATTTTGTCTAACAGACTATAGTCAGAGCCATTTTCTTTTAACTTTAGGGTGCCTAGATATTATTTAGATTCTTTCGATTCACGTAAAATTTTAATTTCGGTATTTGAAATGGCAGAGCATATTAAGTTGGTGTATATACTCCAAAACAGAGTAGAAAAGTGCATTGTATATTTATTTTGACAGATTATATTCAGAGAAATTTTGCTTTTAAGATTGGGGAGCCTAAATAATATTTAGATTTTTTTGATTCGCTTTAATATAGAATTTGATTATTTTACATGAGAGAGCATACTAAGTTGTGTTATATACTCCAAAACAAAGTATAATAAGGCATTGTATATTTTTTCTAACAGACTATATTTGGAGCCATTTTCTTTTAACTTTGTGGTGCCTAGATAATATTTACATTGTTTTCGATTCGCTTAAATATAGAATTTCTGTATTTT
The DNA here is from genome assembly GCF_049354715.1 of Callithrix jacchus. Classification (NCBI taxonomy): domain Eukaryota; kingdom Metazoa; phylum Chordata; class Mammalia; order Primates; family Cebidae; genus Callithrix; species Callithrix jacchus. Next base: position 82,038,983 of record NC_133518.1, read on the forward strand.
ACATCAGAGAGCACATGGAGTTGGTGTATATACTCCAAAACAAAGTAGAATAGGGCATATTATATTTTTCTCTGATAGATTATATTCAGAAAAATTTTGTTTTTTATATTGGGGTGCCTAGATAATATTCAGATTTTTATCAATTCGCTTCTATATAGAATTTCGGTATTTTACATGAGAGAGCATACTGAGTTGGTGTATATACTCTAAAACAGCGTAGAATAAGGCATTGTATATTTATTCTGACAGACTATGTTCAGAGCTATTTTTATTTATCTTTGGAGTGCCTAGATATTATATAGATTTTTTTCGATTCACGTAAAATTTGAATTTCGGTATTTTGCATGAGAGAGCATATTGAGTTGGTGTATATACGCCAAAAAAGAGTAGAAATGGGCATTGTATATTTTTTCTGACAGATTATTTTTAGAGCAACTTTCCTTTTAACATTCGGTTGCCTAGATAATATTTAGATTTATTTCAATTCATGTAAAATTAGAATTTTGTTATTTTACATGAGAGAGCATACTGAGTTAGTGTATATACTACAAAAAAGGGTAGAATAAGCCATTTTATATTTTTTCTAACAGAGTATATTCAGAGCCATTTTTTTTAACTTCGGGGTGCCTAGATATTATTTAGATTTTCTTCGATTCACATAAAATTAGAATTTCGATATTTTACATCAAAGAGCATATTGGGTTGGTGTATATACTCCAAAACAGAGTAGAATATGGCATTGTATATTTTTTCTGACAGATTATATTCAGAGCATTTTTGCTTTTAACATTGGAATGCTTAGATAATATTTACATTCTTTTCGATTTGGTTAAATATAGAATTTCTGTATTTTACATGAGAGAGCATATTGAGTGGGTGTATATACTCCAAGAAAAAGTAGAATAGGGCATTGTATATTTTTTCTGGCAGATTATATTCAGAGCAATTTTGTTTTTAACCTTGGGGTGCCTACACAATATTTAGAGTTTTTTCGATTCACGTAAACTTAGAATTTCGGTATTTTTTTTGAGAGAGCATACTGAGTTTGTGTATATACCCCAAAACAAAGTAGTATGAGGCATTGTATATTTTTTTAACAGAGTATATTCAGAGCCATTTTCTTATAACTCTGGGGCGCCTAGATAATATTTAGATTTTTTTCGATTCGCAAAAAATAAGAATTTCGGTATTTTACATGAGAGAGCATATTGAGTTCGTGTATATACTAAAAAACAGAGTAGAAAAGGGCACTGTATATTTTTTATGATAGATTTTTTTTGATAGATTATATTCAGAGCAATTTTGCTTTTAACACTGGGGTGCCTAGATAATATTAAATTTTTTTATTCGCTTAAATATAGAATTTCTGTATTTTACATGAGAGAGCATATGGAGTTGGTGTTTATACTCCAAAACAGAGTAGAATACTACATTGTGTATTTTGTTCTGACAGATTATATTCATAGCAATTTTGTTTATAACATTGGAATGACTAGATAATATTTACATTTTTTTCGATTCATGTAAAATTAGAATTTCGGTATTTTACATGAGAGAGCATACTGAGTTGGTGTATATACTCCAAAAAAAGTAGAAGAAGGTATTGTATATTTTTTCTAACAGACTATATTAAGAGCCATTTTCTTTTAACTCTGGAGTGCCTATATAATATTTAGATTTTTTTAGATTCGCGTAAAAGTAGAATTTCGGTATTTTACATGAGAGAGCATATTGAGTTGGAGTATATACGAAAAAACAGAGTAGAAAAAAGCACCGTATATTTTTTCTGACAGATTATATTCAGAGCAATTTTGCTTTTATCATTGGTGTGCCTAGATAATATTTAGATTTTATTCGATTCGCGTAAAATTAAAATTTTAGTACTTTAAATGAGAGAGCATATTGAGTTTGTGTATATACTCCAAAACAGATTAGAAATGGGCATTGTATATTTTTTCTGACAGATTATTTTCAGAGCAATTTTGCTTTTAACATTCGGGTGCCTAGAAAATATTTAGATTAATTTTGATTAAGGTAAAATTAAAATTTCGTTATTTTACAGAAGAGCGCATACTGAGTTGGTGTATATAGTACAATAAAGAGTAGAATACAGCATTGTATATACTTTCTGACAGAATATATTCAGAACAATTTTGCTTTTAACATGGGAATGTCTAGATAATTTTTCATTTATTTTCGATTCGCTTAAATATAGAATTTCTGTATTTTACATGAGAGAGCAAAATGAGTTGGTGTATATACTCAAAAACAAAGTAGAATAGGGCAGTGTATATTTTTTCTGACAGATTATATTCAGAGATATTTTGTTTTTATCATTGGGGTGCCTAGATAGTATTTAGATTTTTTCGATTCGGTTAAAATTAGAATTTCTGTATGTTACATGAGAAAGCTTAATGAGTTGGTGTATATACTACAAAACAGAGTAGGAAAAGGCATTGTATATTTTTTCTGACAGATTATATTCAGAGACATTTTGTTTTTAACTTTGGGGTGCCTAGATAATATTTAGATTTTCTTTGATTTGCTTCAATATAGAATTTCTGTATTTTACATGAGAGAGCATATGGAGTTCGTGTATATACTCCAAAACAGAGTAGAATAGGACATTGTATATTATTTCTGACAGATTACATTCAGAGCAATTTTGTTTTTAACATTGGGGTGCCTAGATCATATTTACATTTTTTTCGATTCCCGTAATATTAGAATTTCGGTATTTTACATGATAGAGCCCACTGAGTAGTTTTATATACTCCAAAATAAAGTAGAATAAGGCATTGTTTATTTTCTCTAACAGACTATATTCAGAGCCATTTTCTTTTCATTTTGGGATCCCTAGATATTATTTAGATTTTTTTCGATTCGCGTAAAATTAGAATTTCCCTATTTTACTTGAGAGAGAATATTTAGTTGGTGTATATACTACAAAACAGAGTAGAATAAGGCATTGTATATTTCTTCTGCCAGGTTATATTCAGAGCAAGTTTGATTTTAACATTGGGGTGCCTAGATAATATTTATATTTTTTTCAATTTGGTTAAATATAGAATTTCTGTATTTTACGTGAGAGAGCATATGGAGTTGGTGTATACACTCTAAAATAGAGTAGAATGGGGCATTGTATATTTTTTTTAACAGATTATATTCAGAGCAATTTTGTTTTTAACATTGGTGTGCCTAGATAATATTTAGATTTTTTCGATTCATGTAATATTAGAATTTCAGTATTTTACATGAGAGAGCATATTGAGTGGGTTTATATAATCCAAAAAAGAGTATAAAAGGTGATTGTATAATTTTTCTGACAGATTATATTCAGAGCGATTTTACTTTTAACATTCGGGTGTGCCTAGATAATATTTAGATTATTTTCGATTCACGTAAAATTAGAATTTCGGTATTTTACATGGAAGAGCATACTGAGTTGGTGTATATACTCCAAAACAGTGTAGAATAAGGCATTGTATATTTTTTCTAACAGACTATATTCAGAGAAATTTCCTTTTAACTTTCGTGAGGCTAGATATTATTTTCATTTATTTTGATTCACGTAAAATTAAAATTTCTGTATTTTACATGAGAGAGCATATTGAGTTGGTGTATATACTACAAAACAGAGTAGAATAGAGCATTGTATATTTTTCCTGACAGATTATATTCAGAGCAATTGTGTTTTTAACATTGGGATGCCTAGATAATATTTAGATTCTTTTCGATTCGGGTATAATTAGAATTTCTGTATTTTACATGAGAGAGAATACTGAGTTGGTTTATATACTCCAAAACAGAGTAGAATAAGGCATTGTATATTTTTTCTAACAGACTATATTCAGAGCCATTTTCTTTTAATTTTGGGGTGCCTAGATATTATTTAGATTTTTTTCGATTTAAGTAAAATTAAAATTTCGTTATTTTACATGAGAGAGCATATTGAGTTGGTGTATATACTCCAAAACAAAGTAGAAAAGGGCATTGTATATTTTTTCTGACAGATTATATTCAAAGCAATTTTGCTTTTAACATTCTGGTGCCTAGATTATATTTAGATTTTTTTCGATTCACTTAAATATGTAATTTCTGTATTTTACATGAGAGAGCATATGTAGTTGATGTATATACTCCAAAACACAGTAGAATAAGGCATTGTATATTTCTTCTAACAGACTATATTCAGAGCCATGTTTTTTTAACTTTTGGGTGCCTAGATATTTTTTAGATTTTTTCGATTTGCGTAAAATTTTAATTTTGGTATTTTACATGAGAAACCATACTGTGTTGGTGTATATACTACAAAACAAAGTAGAAAAGGACATTGTATATTTTCTCTGACACTTTATATTCAGAGCAATTTTGATTTTAACATTTCGGTGCCTAGATAATAGTTAGATTTTTTTCGATTTGCTTAAATATTAAATTTCTGTATTTTACATGAGAGAGCATACTGAGTTTGTTTATATACTCCAAAACAAAGTAGTATAAGACATTGTATATTGTTTCTAATAGACTATATTTAGAGTCATTTTCTTTTAACTTTGGGGTGCCTAGATATTATTAAGATTCTTTTCGATTCGCGTAAAATTAGAATTTCTTTATTTCACATGAGAGAGCATACTGAGTTGGTGTATATACTCCAAAACAGAGTAGAATAAGGCATTGTATATTTTTTCTAACAGACTATATTAAGAGCCATTTTTTTTTAACTTTGGGGTGCCTAGATATTATATCGATTTTTTTCGATTCACGTAAAATTATAATTTCGGTATTTTACATGAGAGAGCACATTGAGTTGGTTTATGTACTACAAAACAGAGTAGAAAAGAGCATTGTATATTATTTCTGACAGATTATATTCAGAGCTATTTTACTTTTGACATTGGGGTACCTTGATAATATTTAGATTTTTTTCGATTTGCTTAAATATAGAATTTCTGTATTTTACAAGAGAGAGCATATGCAGTTGGGGTATACAATCCAAAACAGAGTAGAATAGGGCATTGTATATTTTTTCTGACAGATTATATTTAGAGAAATTTTGTTTTAAACATTGGGGTGCCTACATAATATTTAGATTTTTTCGATTTGGGTAAAATTATAAATTCTGTATTTTACCTGAGAGAGCATACTGAGTTGGTGTATATACTCCAAAACTGAGTAGAATAAGGCGTTGTATATTTTTTCTCACAAAGTATAGTCAGAGCCATTTTCTTTTAACTTTGGCGCACCTAGATATTATTTAGATATTTTTCGATTCGTGTAAAATTATAATTTCATTATTTTACATGAGAAAGCATATTGAGTTGGTGTATATACTAGAAAACAGAGTAGAAAGGGGCATTGTATATTTTTTCTGACAGATTATATTCAGAGAAATTTTGTTTTTAACATTGGGGTGCCTCGATAATATTCAGATATTTTCGATTCGCTTAAATATAGAATTTCTGTATTTTACATGAGAGAGCATACAGAGTTTGTGTATATACTCCAAAACAACGTAGATTAAGGCATTGTATATTTTTTCTAACAGACTATATTCAGAGCTATTTTCATTTAACTGTGGGGCACCTAGATATTATTTAGATTTTTTTCGATTCACGTAAATTCGAATTTCGGTATTTTGTATGAGAGAGCATATTGAGTTGGTTTGGATACTCCGAAACAACGTAGAATAGGGCATTGTATATTTTTTTCTGGCAGATTATATTCAGAACAATTTTCCTTTTAATATTGGGGTGACTAGATAATATTTAGATATTTCCCGATTCACGTAAATTAAAAATTTCGGTATTTTACATGAGAGAGCATATGGAGTTGGTCTATATACTGCAAAACAGAGTAGAAGAGGGCATTGTAAATTTTTTCTCACAGATTATTTTCAGAGCAAGTTTGTTTGTAACATTGTGTGCGGAGATAATATTTAGATTTTTTTGCATTCACGTAAAAATTGAATTTTGTTATTTTACATGAGAGAGCATAATGAGTTGGTGTATATACTCCAAAGCAAAGTAGAATAAGGCATTGTATATTTTTTCTAACAAACTATATCCAGAGCCATTTTCATTTAACTCAGGGGCGCCTAGATATAATTTAGATTTTTTTATTCGTGTAAAATTAGAATTTCGGTATTTTACATGAGAGAGCATATTGAGTGGGTTTATATACTCGAAAACAGAGTAAAATAGGGTATTCCATATTTTCTCTGACATATTATATTCAGAGCAATTTTTCTTTTAACATTGGGGTGCCTAGGTAATATTTAGATTTTTTTCGATTCACGTAATTTTTGAATTTCGGTATTTACATGAGAGAGCATACTGAGTTGGTTTATATACTCCATAACAAAGTAGAATAAGGCATTGTATATTTTTTCAAACAGAGTATATTCAGGGCCATTTTCTTTTAACTTTGGGGCGCCTAGATATTATTTAGATTTTCTTCGATTCATGTAAAATTAGAATTTGGTATTCTACATGAAACAGCATATTGGGTTGGTGTATATACTCCAAAACAGAGTAGAATAGGGCATTGTATATTTTTTCTGACAGAATATATTCAGAGTAATTTTGCTTTTAACATTGGGTTGCCTAGATAATATTTAGATTTTTTTCGATTCGCTGAAATATATAATTTCTGTATTTTACATGAGAAAGCATACTGAGTTTGTGTATATACTCCAAAACAGTGTAGAATAAGACATTCTATATTTATTCTAACAGACTATATTTAAAGCCATTTTCTTTTAACTTTGGGGCGCCTAGATATTCTTTAGATTTTTCTCGATTCACATAAAATTATAATTTCGGTATTTTACATGAGAGACCATACTGAGTTGGTGTATATACTCCAAAATAGCGTAGAATAAGGTATTGTATATTTTTTCTAACAGACTATATTCAGAGCCATTATCTTTTAACTTTGAGGCGCCTAGATATTATTTAGATTTTTCTCTATTTACATAAAATTAGAATTTTGGTATTTTACATGAGAGAGCATACTTAGTTGGTGTGCATATTCCAAAACAGTGTTGAATAAGGCATTGTATATTTTTTCTAAGACTATATTCAGAGTCATTTTCGTTTAACTTAGGGGCGCTTAGAAATTATTGAGATTTTTCTCCATTCACGTAAAATTATAATTTTGATATTTTACATGAGAGAGCATATTGAGTGGGTTTATATACTACAAAACAGGGTAGAATGCAACACTGTATAGTTTTTTCTGACAGATTATATTCAGAGCAATTTTGCTTTTAACATTGGAATGCCTCGATAATATTTAGATTTTTTTCGATTCAGTTAAATATAGAATTTTTGTATTTTACATGAGAGAGCATATGGGGTTGGTGTATATACTCCAAAACAGAGTGGAATATTGCATTATATATTTTGCTGACAGATTATATTCAGAGCAATTTTGTTTTTATCATTGGGGTGCCTAGATAATATTTAGATTATTTTCAATTTCCTTAAATATAGAATTTCTGTATTTTACATGAGAGAGCATATGTAGTTGGTGTATATACTCAGAAACAGAGTAGACAAAAGCATTGTATATTTTTTCTGACAGATTATATTCAGAGCAATTTTGCTTTTAATATTGGGGTGCCTAGATAATATTTAGATATTTCCCGATTCACGTAAATTAAGAATTTCGGTATTTTACATGAGAGAGCATATGGAGTTGGTCTATATACTGCAAAACGAAGTAGAGGAGGGCATTGTATATTTTTTCTCACAGATTATATTCAGAGCAATTTTGTTTGTAGCATTGTGTGCCTAGATAATATTTAGATTTTTTTGATTTGCTTAAATAAAGAATTTCTCTATTTTACATGAGAGAGCATATGGAGCTGGCGTATACACTACAAAACAGAGTAGAATGGGGCATTGTATATTTTTTTCTGACAGATTATATTCAGAGCAATTTTGTTTTTAACATTGGGGTGCCTCAATAATATTCTGATTTTATTCGATTCGCTTAAATATAGAATTTCTGTATTTTACATGAGAGAGCATACAGAGTTTGTGTATAAACTCCAAAACAACGTAGATTAAGGCATTGTATATTTTTTCTAACAGACTATACTCAGAGCTATTTTCATTTAACTGTGGGGCGCCTAGATATTATTTAGATTTTTTTCGATTCACGTAAAATTAGAATTTCGCTATTTTTTATGAGAGAGCATATTGAGTTGGTTTTGATACTCCGAAACAACGTAGAATAGGGCATTGTATATTTTTTCTGGCAGATTATATTCAGAGCAATTTTGCTTTTAATATTGGGGTGCCTAGATAATATTTAGATATTTCCCGATTCATGTAAATTAAGAATATCGGTATTTTACATGACAGAGCATATGGAGTTGGTCTGTATACTGCAAAACGAAGTAGAAGAGGGCATTGTATATTTTTTCTCACAGATTATATTCAGAGCAATTTTGTTTGTAGCATTGTGTGCCTAGATAATATTTAGATTTTTTTGCATTCACGTAAAATTTGAATTTCGGTATTTTACATGAGAGAGCATAATGAGTTGGTGTATATACTCCAAAACAGAGTAGAATAGGGCATTGTATATTTTTTCTTACAGATTATATTCAGAGCAATTTTGTTTTTAACATTGGGTTGCCTAAATAATATTTAGATTTCCTTCGATTCACGTAAAAGTAGAATTTCGTTATTTTACATGAGAGAGCGTACTAAGTTGTTGTATATACTCTAAAACAGAGTAGAAAAAAGCATTGTATATTTATTCTGACAGATTATATTCAGAGCAATTTTGCTTTTAACATTGGGGTGCCTAGATAATATTTAGATTTTTTTCGATTCGCTTAAATATATAATTTCTGTATTTAACATGAGAGAGCTTGTGGAGTTGAGGTATATACTCCAAAACAGAGTAGAATAAGGCATTGTGTATTTTTTCTAACAGACTATATTTAAAGCCATTTTGTTTTAACTTTGCGGCGCCTAGATATTATTTAGATTATTTTCGATTCGCGTAAAGTTAGAGTTTTGGTATTTTACATGAGAGAGCACACTGAGTTTGTGTATATACTCCAAAACAGAGTAGAATAAGGCATTGTATATTTTTACTACCAGACTATATTCAGAGCCATTTTCTTTTAACTTCGGGGAGCCTAGATATTATTTAGATTTTTACGATTTGCTTAAATATAGAATTTCTCTACTTAACATGAGAGAGCATATGGACTAGGTTTATATACTCCAAAACAAAGTAGAATACTGCATTGTGTATGTTTTTGACAGATTATATTCAGAGCAATTTTCTTTTTAACATTGGGGTGCCTAGATAATATTTAGATTTTTTTGATTCAGCTTAAATTGGAATTCCTGTATTTTACAAAAGAGAGCAAGTTGAGTTCGTATATATACTACAAAACAGAGTAGAAAAGCGCATTGTATATTTTTTCTGACAGTTTATATTCAGAGCAATATTTCCTTTAACATTGGGGTGCCTAGATAATATTTAGATTTTTTTCGATTTGCATAAATATAGAATTTCTCTATTTTACATGAGAGAGTATATGGTGTTGGTGTATATATTCAAAAGAGAGTAGAATAGGGAATTGTATATTTATTCTGACATAGTATATTCAGAGCAATTTTGCTTTTAACATTGGAGTGCCTAGATTATATTTACATTCTTTCGATTCACGTAAAATTAGAATTTCTGTATTTTACATGAGGGAGTATACTGAGTTGGTGTATATACTCCAAAACAGAGTAGATAAGGGCATTGTATATTTTTTCTGAAAGATTATATACACAGCAATATTGCTTTTAACATTGGTGTGCCTAGATAATATTTAGATTTTTTTCAATTCGCTTAAATATAGAATTTCTGTATTTTACATGAGAGAGCAATTGGAGTTGGTGTATATACTTCAAAACAGAGTAGCTTAAAACATTGTATATTTATTGTGACAGATTATATTCAGAGCAATTTTGTTTTTATCATTGGGTTGCCTACATAATATTTAGATTTTATCGATTCGGGTAAAATTAGAATTTCTGTATTTTACATGAGAGAGCATATTGTGTCTGTGTATATATTCCAATAAAAAGTAGAGAAGGGCATTGTATATTTTTTGTGACAGATTATATTCAGAGCAATTTTGCTTTTAACATTGGGGTGCCTAGATAATATTTCGATTTTTTTCGATTCAAGTAAAATTAGAATTTCGGTATTTTACATGAGACAGCATATTGAGTTGGTGTATATACTACAAAACAGAGTAGAAAAGGGCATTGTATATTTTTTCTGAGAGATTATATTCAGAGCCATTTTGTTTTTAACATTGTGGTGCCTAGATTATATTTACATTATTTCGTTTTGGGTAAAATTATAAATTTTTTTATTTTCCATGAGAGAGCGTATTGAGTTGGTGTGTATACTACAAAACGACGTAGAAAAGGGCATTGTATATATATTTTTAAAACATTATATTAAGAGCAATTTTGCTTTTAACATTGGGGTGCCTAGATAATATTTAGATTTTTTTTGATTCGCTTAAATATAGAATTTCTGTAATTTACATGAGACAGGATACTGAGTTGGTTTATATACTCCAAAACAGACAAGAATAAGGCATTGTGTATTTTTTCTAACAGACTATATTCAGAGCCATTTTCTTTTAACTTTGTTGCACCTAGTTATTATTTAGATTTTTTCAATTCGCGAAAAATTTGAATTTCGTTGTTTTACGTGAGAGAGCATATTGAGTGGGTGTATATACTACAAAACAGAGTAGAATAGAACATTGTATATTTTTTCTGACACCTTATATTCAGAGCTATTTTTATTTTAACATTGGAATGCCTAGATAATATTTAGGTGTTTTTCTATTCACGTAAAATTAGAATTTCGGTATTTTACATGAGACAGTACACTGAGTTGGTGTATATACTCCAAAACAGAGTAGAATAAGGCATTGTATATTTTTTCTAACAGAGTATATTCTGAACCATTTTCTATTAACTTTGGGGCGCCTAGATATTATTTAGATATTTTTAGATTCGCATAAAATTAGAATTTCTCTATTTTACATGAGAGAGTATATTGAGTTGGTGTATATACTACAAAACAGAGTAGAATAGGGCATTGTATATATTTTTCTGACAGATTATATTCAGATCAATTTTGTTTTTAACAGTGGGGTGCCTAGATAATATTCAGATTTTTTTGATTCACTTTAATATAGAATTTCTGTGTTTTACATGAGAGAGCATACTGAGTTGGTGTGTATACTCCAAAACAGCGTAGATTAAACATTGTACATTTTTTCTAACAGACTATATTCAGAGCTCTTTTCTTTTAACTTTGGGGCGCCTAGATATTATTTAGATTTTTTTCGATTCACGTAAAATTAGGATTTCGGTATTTTACCTGAGGTTGCATATTGAGGTGGTGTATATACTACAAAACAGAGTAGAAAAGGGCACTGTATATTTTTTATAACAGATTATATTCAGAGCAATTTTGCTTTTAACATTGGGATGCCTCGATAATATTTAGAATTTTGGATTTGCATAAGTATAGAATTTCTGTATTTTACATTAGAGAGCATATGGAGTTGGTGTATATACTCCAAAACAGAGTAGAATAGGGCATTGTATATTTTTTCTGACAGATTATATTCAGAGCAAGTTTGTTTTTAACATTGGGGTGCCTAGATAATATTTAGAATTTTTTCGATTCACGTGAAATTAGAATTTCATTATTTTACATGAGAGACCATAATGAGTTGGTTTATATACTCCAAAACAGAGTAGAATAAGGCATTGTATATTTTTTCTAAGAGACTATATCGAGAGCCATTTTCATTTAACTTAGGGGCACCTAGATATTATTTAGATTTCTTTCGATTGACGTATAATTACAATTTCGGTATTTTACATGAGAGAGCATATTGAGTTGGTGTATATACTCCAAAACCGAGTAGAAATGGGCATTGTATACTTTTTCTGATAGATTATTTTCATAGCAATATTTCTTTTAACATGCGGGTGCCTAGATAATATTTAGATTTATTTTGATTCACGTAATTTAGAATTTCTGTATTTTACATGAGAGAGCATACTTAGTTGGTGTATATACTCCAAAAAGAGTAAAATAAGGCATTGTATATTTTTTCTAACAGATAATATTCTGAGCCATTTTCTTTTCACATTGGGGCGCCTAGATATTATTTAGATTTTTTTCGATTTGCCTAATTTAGGATTTCCGTACTTTACATAAGAGACCATATTGAGTTGGTGTATATACTCCAAAACAGAGTAGAAAATGGAATTGTATGCAATATCTGACAGATTATATTCCGAGCAATTTTGCTTTTAACATTTGAATGCCTAGTTAATATTTAGATTCCTTTCGATTCACGTAAAATTAGAATTTCTGTATTTTACATAAGAGCATATTGAGTTGGTGTATAAACTACAAAACAGTAGAAAAGGGCACTGTATATTTTTTATGACAGATTATATTCAGAGCAATTTTGCTTTTAACATTGGGGTGCCTCGATAATATTTAGATTTTTTTCGATTCGCTTAAATGTAGAATTTCGGTATTTTAAATGAGAGAGCATATGGAGTTGGTGTATATACTCCAAAACAGAGTAGAATAGGGCATTGTATATTTTATCTGATAGATTATATTCAGAGCAATTTTGTTTTTAATATTGGGGTGCCAAGATAATATTTAGATTTTTTTCGATTCACGTAAAATTAGAATTTCGATATTTTACGTGAGAGAGCATACTGAGTTGGTGTATATACCTTGTATTTAGCGCAATTTTGGTTTCTACATTAGTGCGCCTAGTTAATATTACATCTTTTCAATTCACGTAATATTAGAATTTCGGTATTTTACTTGAGAGAGCATATTGAGTTTGTGTATATACTCAAAAACATAGTAGAAATGGGTATTATATATTTTATTTAACAAACTGTATTCAGAGCCATTGTGTTTTAACTTAGGGGTGCCTAGATATTATTTAGATTTTACTCGATTCGCGTAATATTTGAATTTCGGTATTTTAAATGAGAGAGCATACTGAGTTTGTGTATATACTCCAAAACAAGGTTGAATAAGGCATTGTATATTTTTTGTAACAGACTATATTCAGAGCCACTTTCTGTTAAATTTGGGGCAACTAGATATAATTTAGATTTTTTTCGATTCGCGTAAAATTTGAATTTTGGTATTTTACATGAGAGAGCATAATTAGTTGGTGTATATACTCCAAAACAGAGTAGAACAAGGCATTGTCGATTTTTTCTCACAGAGTATATTCAGAGCCATTTTCTTTTAACTTTGGCACACCTAGATATTATTTAGATTTTTTTGGGATTCACGTAAAATTAGAATTTTGGTATTTTACGTGAGAGAGCATATTGAGTCGGTGTATATACTACAAAACAGAGTAGAAAAAGGCATTGTATATTTTTTACGACAAATTATATTCAGAGAAATTTTGGTTTTAACATTGGGGTGCCTAGATAATATTTAGAGTTTTTTCGATACGCTTAAATATAGAATTTCTGTATTTTTCATAAGAGAGCATTCTGAGTTGGTGTATATACTCCAAAACAGCGTAGATTAAGGCATTGTATATTATTTTTTACAGACTATATTCAGAACAATTTTGCTTTTAACATTCGGGCGCCTAGATAATATTTAGATTTATTTTGATTCACGTAATTTACAATTTTTGTATTTTACATGAGAGACCATACAGAGTTGGTGTATATACTCCAAAACAGAGTAGAATAGGGCATTGTATATTTTTGCTGACAGATTATATTCAGAGCAGTTTTGTTTTTAACATTGGGGTGCCTAAATAATATTTAGATTTTTTTCAATTCACGTAAAATTAGAGTTTCGATATTTTACATGAGAGAGCATACTGAGTTGGTGTATATACTCCAAAACAGAGTAGAAATGGGCATTATATATTTTTTCTAACAGACTGTATTCAGATCCATTTTCTTTTAACTTTGGGGCGCCTAGATATTACTTAGATTTCATTCGATTCGTGTAAAATTTGAATTTCGGTATTTTACATGAGAGAGAATATTGAGTTGGTGTATATACTCCAAAACAAAGTAGAATAAGGAATTGTATATATTTTTTTAACAGATTATATTCAAAGCTATTTTCTTTTAAGTTTGAAGCTCCTAGATATAATTTAGATTATTTTCGAATTACGTAAAATTGGAATTTCGTTATTTTATATGAGAGAGCATATTGAGTTGGTGTATATCCTCCAAAACAGAGTAGAAAAGGGCATTGTATATATTTTATGACAGAGTATATTCAGAGCAATTTTGCTTTTAACATTCATGTGCATAGATAATATTTAGATTTTTTTCGATTCATGTAAATTGAGATTTTTGGTATTTTACATAAGAGAGCATACTGAGTTGGTTTATATACTCCAAAACAAAGTAGAATAAGGCATTGTCTATTTTTTTTAACAGATTGTATTTAGAGCCATTTCCTTATACCTTTGGTGCACCTAGATATTATATAGATTTCTTTCGATTCGCGTAAAATTAGAATTTCGGTATTTTACATTAAAAAGCACACTCAGTTGGTTTATATATTCCAAAAGAGACTAGAATAGGGCATTGTATATTTTATCTGACAGATTATATTCAGAACAGTTTTGTTTTCAACATTGGGGTGCCTAGATAATATTTAGATATTTTCTATTCGGGTAAAATTAGAATTTCTGTATTTTACATGAGAGAGCATATTGAGTTGGTTTATATACTCGAAAACAGAGTAGAAAACGGCATTGTATATTTTTTCTAACAAATTATATTCAGAGGAATTTTGCTTTTAACATTGGGGTGCCTAGATCATATTTAGATTTATTTCGATTTGCTTAAATATAGAATTTCTGTATTTTACATGAGAGAGAATACTGAGTTGGTGTATATACTTCAAAACCGCGTAGAATAAGGCATTGTATATTTTTTATAAAAGATTATATTCAGAGCCATTTTTGTTTAACTTTGGGACGCATAGATAATATTTAGATTTTTTTTGATTCATGTAAAATTAGAATTTCGGTATTTTACATGAGAGAGCATATTGGGTTGGTGTATATACTTTAAAACAGAGTAGAATAGGGCATTGTATATTATTTCTGACAGAATATATTCAGAAATATTTTTCTTTAAACATTGGGGTGCCTATATAATATTTTTGATTTTTTTCGATTGGCTTAAATATAGAATTTCTGTATTTTACATGAGAGAGTATACTGAGTTGGTGTATATATTCCAAAACAGAGTAGAATAAGGCATTGTATATTTATTCTAACATATTTTATTCAGAGCCATTTTTTTTTAACTTTGGGGCGCCGAGATATTATTTAGATTTTTCTCGATTCACATAAAAATAGAATTTCGGTATTTTACATGAGAGAGCATACTGAGCTTGTGTACATACTCCAAAACAGCGTAGAATAAGGCATTGTATGTTTTTTCTAACAGAGTATATTCAGAGCCATTTTCTTTTAATTTTGTAGCGCCTAGATATTACTTAGATTTTTTTCGATTCGCGTAAAATTAGAATTTCAGTATTTTACATGAGAGAGCATATTGAGTTGGTGTATATACTCCAAAAGAAAGTAGAAAAGGGCATTGTATATTTTCTCTGACAGATTATATTCAGAGCAATTTTGTTTTTAACATTGGGGTGCCTAGATAATATTTAGATTTTTTTCGATTCACTTATATATAGAATTTCTGTATTTTATATGAGAGAGCATATGCAGTTGGTGAATATACTCCAAAACAGAGTAGAATAGGGCATTGTATATTTTTACTGACAGATTATATTCAGAGCAATTTTGTTTTTATTATTGCAGTGCCTATATAATATTCAGATTTGTTTCAATTTGCTAAAATATAGAATTTCTGTATTTTACATGAGAGAGCACACTGAGTTGGTGTATATACTCAAAAACAAAGTAGAATAGGGCATTGTATATTTTTTCTGACAGATTATATTCAGAGCAATTTTTTTTTAACATTGGGGTGCCTAGATAATATTTACAGTTTTTCGATTCATGTAAAATTAGGATTTATTTTATTTTACATGAGAGCGTTTTGAGTTGGTGTATATACTACAAAACAGAGTAGAAAAGGGCATTGTATTTTTTTTCTGACAGGGTATATTCAGAACAATTTTGCTTTTAACAATGGCGTGCCTAGATTATATGTAGATTTTCTCGATTCGGGTAAAATTATAATTACTGTATCTTACATGAGAGAGCATACTGAGTTGGTGTATATCCTCCAAAACTGAGTAGAATAAGGCATTGTATATTTTTTTTAACAGACTATATTCAGAGCCATTTTCTTTTAACTTTGAGGCGCCCAGATATTATTTAGATCCTTTTCGATTCGCGTAAATTTAGAATTTCGGTGTTTTACATAACAGAGTATATTGAGTTGGTTTAGATACTCCAAAACAACGTAGAGTAGGACATTGTATATTTTTTCTGACAGATTATATTCATAGCAATTTTGCTTTTAATATTGGGGTGCCTAGAAAATATTTAGATTTTTTTCGATTCATGTAAAATTAGAATTTTGATATTTTACATGAGAGAGCAGGCTGAGATGGAGTATATACTCCACAACAGAGTAGAATAGGGCATTGTATAATTTTTCAGACAGATTATATTCATAGAAATTTTTGTATATAACATTGGAATGCCTAGATAATATTTACATTTTTTTGATTCGTGTAAAATTAGAATTTATATTATTTTACATGGGAGCATATTGAGTTGGTGTATGTACTACAAAACGGAGTAGAAAAAAGCATTGCATATTTTTTCTATAAGATTATATTCAGAGCAATTTTGATTTTAACATTGGAGTGCCTAGATAATATTTAGATTTCTTTCAATTCGCTTAAATATAGAATTTCTGTATTTTACATCAGAGAGCATACGGAGTTTGTGTATATAATCCAAAACAGAGTAGAATAAGACGTTGTATATTTTTTCTGACAGATGATATTCAGAGAAATTTTGTTTTTAACATTGGGGTGCCTAGATAATATTTAGACTTTTTTGATTCACGTAAAATTAGAATTTTTGTATTTTACATGAGAGAGCACACTGAGTTGGTGTATATACACCAAAACAGAGTAGAAGAGGGCATTGTATATTTTTTCTGACAGATTATATTCAGAGATACTTTGTTTTTAACATTGGGATGCCTAGATAATATTTAGATTTTTCGATTCACGTAAAATTAGAATTTTGGTATTTTACATGAAAGAGCATACTGAGTTGGTGTATATAATCCAAAACAGAGTACAATAGGGCATTGTAAATTTTTTCTGACAGAATATATTCAGAGAAGTTTTGCTCTTAACATTGGGGTGCCTAGATAATATTTAGATTTTTTTCGATTCGCTGAAATATAGAATTTCTGTATTTTATATGAGAGAGAGTAATGAGTTGGTGTATATACTTCAAAACAGTGTAGAAAAAGGCATTGTATATTTATTCTAACAGAGTATATACAGAGCCATTTTTTTTTAACTTTGGGGCACCTAGATATTATTTAAATTTTTCTCGATTCACGTAAAATTAGAATTTCGGTATTTTACATGAGAGAGCATATTGAGTGGGTATATATACCCCAATACAGTGTAGAAAAGGGCATTGTATCTTTTTTCTGACAGATTATATTCAGAGCAATTTTGCTTTTCACATTCGGTTGCCTAGATAATATTTAGATTTTTGTCGATCCACGTAAAATTAGAATTTCGGTATTTTACATGAGAGAGCATATTGAGTTGGTTTATGTACTCCAAAAAATAGTAGAAATGGGCATTGTGTACTTTCTCTGACAGATTATATTCAGAGCGATTTTTTTTTAATATTGGGGTGCCTAGAAAATATTTAGATTTTATTCGATTCGCTTAAATATAGAATATCTGTCTTTTACATGAGAGAGCATATTGAGTTGGTGTATATACTCCAAAAAAAAGTAGAAATGGCATTGTATATTTTGTCTGACAGATTATATTCACAGAAATTTTGTTTTGAACATTGGGGTGCCTAGATAATATTTAGATATTTTCGATTCGCTTAAATACAGAATTTCGGTATTTTACATGAGAGAGCATAATGATTTGGTGTATATAGTACAAAACAGAGAAGAAAAGGGCATTGTATATTTTTTCTGAGAGGTTATATCCAGAGTAATTTTGCTTTTATCATTGGGGTGCCTAGATAATATACAGTTTTTTTTCGATTCGATTAAATATAGAATTTCTGTATTTTACATGAGAGAGAATATTGAGTTGGTGTATATACTCCAAAACACAGTAGAATAGGGCATTGTAGATTTTTTCTGAAAGATTATATTCAGAGCAATTTTCTTTTTAACATTGAGATGCCTAGATAATATTTAGACTTTTTCCATTCGGGTAAAATTAGAATTTCAGTAGTTTACATGAGAGAGCATATGGAGTTGGTGTATATACTCCAAAACAGAGTAGGAAAGGGCATTGAATATTTTTTCCGAGAGATTATATTCAGAGAAATTTTGCTTTTAACATTGGGGTACCTAGATTATTTTTAGATATTTTTCGATTCGCTTAAATATAGAATTTCGGTGTTTTACATGAGAGAGCATATGGAGTTGGTGTATATACTCCAAAACAGAGTAGAATAGGGCATTGTATATTTTGTAGGACAGATTATATTCAGACCAATTTTGCTTATAACATTCGGGTGCCTAGATAATATTTAGATTTTTTTTGATTCACGTAAAATTAGAATTTTGATATTTTACATGAGAGAGCAGAGTGAGTTGGTGTATATACCCCAAAACAGAGAAGAATAGGACATTGTATATTTTTTCTGAGAGATTATATTCAGAACAATTTTGCTTTTAACATTGGGGTGCCTTGATAATGTTTAGATTTTTTCGATTCAGGTAAAATTAGAATTTTTGTATTTTAAATGAGAAAGCATATTGAGTTGGTGTATATACTCCAAAACAAAGTAAAAAAGGGCATTGTATATTTCTTCTGACAGATTATATTTAGAGTAATTTTGCTTTTAACATTGGGGTGCCTAGATGATATTTAGATTTTTTTCGATTCACGTAAAATTAGAATTTCGGTATTTTACATGAGAGAGCATATTGAGTTGGAGTATATTCTCCAAAACAAAGTAGAATAGGACTTTGTATATTTTTCCTGACAGATTATATTCAGAGTAGTTTTGCTTTTAACATTGGGGTGCCTAGATAATATATAGATTTTTTTCGTTTCGGGTAAAATTAGAATTTCGGTATTTTACATGAGAGACCATATTGAGTTGGTGTATATACTCCAAAAAAGAGTAGAAAAGGGCATTGTATATTTTTTCTGACAGATCATACTCAGAGCAATTTTGCTTTTAAAATTGGGATGCCTAAATAATATTTAGATTTCATTCGATAAGCGTCAATTCGTAATTTCAGTATTTTACATGTGAGAGCATATTGAGTTGGTGTATATACTCCACCACAGAGTAGAATAGGGCATTGTATATTTTTTCTGACAGATAATATTCTGAGCAATTTTTTTTTTAACATTGGTGTGCCTAGATAATATTTAGATTTCTTCGAATTGGGTAAAATTAGAATTTCTGTATTTTACATGAGAGAGCATACTGAGTTTGTGTATATACTACAAAACAGAGTAGAATAGGGCATTGTATATATTTTCTAACAGACTATATTCAGAACAATTTTCTTATAACTTTGGGGCACCTAGATTTATTTAGATTTTTTTTGATATGCGTAAAATTAAAATTTTTGTATTTTACATGAGAGAGCATACATAGTAGGTGTATATACTCCAAAACAGAGGAGAAAATGGCATTGTGTATTTTATCTGAGAGATCATATTCAGAGCAATTTTGCTATTAACATTGGGTTGCCTAGATAATATTTAGATTTCATTCAATTTGCGTAAATTTATAATTTCGGTATTTTACATGAGAGAGCATATTGAGTTGGTGTATATACTCCAAAACAGAGTATAAGAGGGCATTGTATATTTTTTCTGACAGACTATCTTCAGAGCAATTTTGTTTTTAACATTTGGGTGTCTAGATAATATTTAGATGTTTTTTGATTCGCGTTAAATTTGAATTTCGATATTTTACATCGGAGAGCATATTGAGTTGGTGTATATACTCCAAAAAAAAGTAGAAAAGGGCATTGTATGTTTTTTCTGACAGATTATAATCAGGAAAATATTGGTTTAAACATTGGGTTGCCTAGATAATATTTAGTTTTTTTTCGATTCTCTTAAATATAGAATTTCAGTATTTTACAGGTGAGAGCATATTGAGTTGGTGTATATACGCCAAAACAGAGTAGAAAAGGGCATTGTATATTTTTTCTGAAAGATTATATTCAGAGAAGTTTTGTTTTTAACATTGGGGTTCCTAGATAATATTTACATTTTTTTCGATTTGCTTAAATATAGAATTTCTGTATTTTACATGAGAGAGCATATGGAGTTGCTGTATACACTAGAAAACTGAGTAGAATAGGGCGTTTTATATTTTTGTCTGACAGATTATATTCAGAGCAATTTTGGTTTTAACATTGGGGTGCCTAGATAATATTTAAATTTTATCGATTTGGGTTAAATTAGAATTTCTGTATTTTACATGAGAGAGCATACACAGTTGGTTTATATACTCCAAAACAGAGTAGAATAAGGTATTGTATATTTTTTCTAACAGACTATATTCAGAGCCATTTTATTTTAACTTTGGGGAACCTAGATATTATTAAGATTTTTTTCGATTCACGTAAAATTAGAATTTCGGTATTTTACATGAGAGAGCATATTGAGTTGGTGTATATACTCCAAAACAGAGTAGCAAAGGGCATTGTATATTTTTTCTGACAGATTGCTTTTTGAGTAATGTTACTTTTCACATTGGGGTGCCTAGATAATATTTAGATATTTTCTGATTCACGTAAATTTAGAATTCCGGTATTTTACATGAGAGAGCATACTGAGTTGGTGTATATACTCCCAAACAGAGTAGAATAAGGCATTGTATATTTTTTCCATCAGACTATATTCATAGCCATTTTCTTTTAACTTTGGGGCGCCTATATATTATTTAGATTTTCATCGATTCGTGTAAAATTAGAATTTCGGTATTTTACATGAGAGAGCATATTGAGTTGATGTATATACTACAAAACCGAGTAGAAAAGGGAATTGTATATTTTTTGTGACAGATTATATTCAGAGCAATTTTGTTTTTAACACTGGGGTGCCTGCAGAATATTTACATATTTTCGATTCACATAAAATTAGAATTTCAGTATTATACCTGAGAGAGCATAATGACTTGGTGTATATACTCCAAAAAAGAGTAGAATAGGGCATTGTATATTTTTTCTGACACATTATATTAAGAGCAATTTTGTTTTTATTATTGGGGTGCCTCGATAATATTTTGATATTTTCGATTCGGGTAAAATTAGATTTTTTGTATTTTACATGAGAGAGCATATTGAGTGGGTGTATATACTACAAAACAGAGTAGAAAAGAACATTGTATATTTCATCTGAAGTATTATATTCAGAGAAATTTTGCTTTTAACATTGGGGTGCCCAGATAATATACAGATTTTTATCGATTCGCTTAAATATAGAATTTCTGTATTTTACATGATAGAGAATATGGAGTTGGTTTATATACTACAAAACAGAGTAGAATAGGGCATTGTATATTTTTTCTGACAGATTATATTCAGAGCAATTTTGTTTTTAACATTTGGGTGCCTAGATAATATTTAGATTTTTTCAATTCGGGTAAAATTAGAATTTTTGTATTTTAAATGAGAGAGCATATTGTGTTGGTGTATATACTACAGAACAGAGTAGAAAAGGGCATTGTATATTACTTCTGACAGATTATATTCAGAGAAATTTTGATTTAAACATTGGGGTGCCTAGATAATATTTAGATTTTTATCAATTCACGTAAAATTATAATTTCGGTATTTTACTAGAGAGCATATTGAGTCGGTTTATATACTACAAAACAGCATAGAAAACGGCATTGTATATTTTTTATGACAGATTGTATTCACAGCAATTTTGCTTTTAACATTGGGGTTCCTAGTTAATATTTAGATTTTTTTCGATTTGCTTAAATATTGTTATTCGGTATTTTATATGAGAGAGCATATGGAGTTGGTGTATATACTACAAAACAGAGTAGAATAGGGCATTGTATAGTTTTTCTGACAGATTATATTCAGAGCAATTTTTTTTTAAATTTGGGTACCTAGATAATATTTAGATTTGTTTCGATTCACATAAAATTAGAATTTCGGTATTTTACATGAGATAGCATACTGAGTTGGTGTATATTCTCCAAAACAGAGTAAAATAATGTAGTGTATATTTTTTCTAACAGACTATATTCAGAGCCATTTTCTTTTAACTTTGGGGCGCCTAGATATTATTAAGATTTTTTTCGATTTGCGTAAATGTAGAATTTCTGTATTTTACATGAGGGAGCATACTGAGTTGGTGTATATACTCCAAAACAGAGTAGAATAGGGCATTGTATATTTTGTCTGACAGATTATAATCAGAGAAATTTTGCTTTTAACATTCGGGTGCCTAGATAATATTTAGAATATTTTCGATTCACGTAAAACTCGAATTTTGGTATTTTACATGAGAGAGCAAACTGAGTTTGTTTATATACTACAAAACAGAGTAGAAAAGGGCATTGTATATTTTTTCTGACAGATTATATGCAGAGCAATTTTGCTTTTAACATCGGGGTGCCTAGATGATATTTAGATATTTTTCGATTCTCTTAAATATAGAATTTCTATATTTTACATGAGAGAGCATACTGAGTTGGTGTATATACCCGAAAACAGAGAAGAATAGGGCTTTTTATATTTTTTCTGACAGATTATATTGACAACAATATTGTATTTAACATTGGGGTACCTAGATAATATTTAAATTTTTTTGGATTCGCGTAATATTAGAATTTCGGTATTTTACATCAGAGACCTTATTGAATTGGTTTATATACTACAAAACAGCGCAGAAAAGGGCATTGTCTATTTTTTCTGACAGATTATATTTAGAGCAATTTTGCTTTTAACATCTGGGTGCCTAGATAATATTTAGATTTTTCTCGATTCACATAAAATTAGAATATCGGTATTTTACATGAGAGAGAATACTGAGATGGTGTATATACTCCAACACAAAGTAGAATAAGGCATTGTATACTTTTTCTAACAGAGAATATTCAGAGCCATTTTCTTTTAACTTTGGTGCCCCTAGATATTATTTAGCTTTTTCAATTTCCGTCAAATTACAATTTCTGTATTCAACAGGAGGGAGCATATTGAGTTAGTGTATATACTACAAAACAAAGTAGAAAGGGGCATTGTATATTATTTCTGACAGATTATATTCACAGCAATTTTGCTTTTAACATTGAGGTGCGTAGATAATATTTAGATTTTTTTCGATGCACGTAAAATTAGAATTTCGGTATTTTACATGAGAGAGCACACTGAGTTGGTGAATATACTCCAAAACAAAGTAGAATAAGGCATTGTACATTTTTTCTGACAGATTATATTTAGAGCAATGTTGTTTTTAACATTCGGCTTCCTGGATAATATTCAGATTTTTTCGATTCGGGTAAAATTAGAATTTCAGTAATTTACATGAGGGAGCCTACAGAATTGGTGCATATACTCCAAATCAGAACAGAATTAGGCATTGTATATTTTTTCCAACACACTATATTCAGAGCCATTTTCTTTTAACTTTGGGGTGCCTAGATATTATTTAGATTTTCTTGATTCACGTAAAATTATAATTTAGTTTTTTTACATGAGAGAGCATATTGAGTTGGTGTATATACTCCAAAGCAGAGTAGAAATGGGCATTGTATATTTTATATGACAGATTACATTCAGAGCAATTTTTCTTTTAACATTGGGGTGCCTAGATAATATTTAGATTTTTGTCGATTCACGTAAATTTAGAATTTCTATATTTTACATGAGAGAGCATACTGAGTTGGTGTATATACTCCAAAACAGAGTAGAATAAGGTATTGTATATTTTTTCTCACACATTATATTCAGAGCAACTTTGTTGTTAACATTGGGGTGCCTAGAAAATATTTAGATTTTTTTCGATTCACTTATATATAGAATTTATTTTATTTTATATGAGAGAGCATATGGAGATGGTGTATATATTCCATAACCAAGTAGAATAGAGCATTGTAAATTTTTTCTGACACATTATATTCAGAAAAATTTTGTTTTTAACATTGCGGTGCCTAGAAAATATTTAGATTTTTTAAAATTCAGGTAAAATTAGAATTTCTGTATTTTACATGTGAGACCATAGTGAGTTGGTGTATATACTTCAAAACAGAGTAGAATAGGGTATTGTATATATTTTCTCACAGATTATATTCAGAACAATTTTGATTTTAACACTGGGGTGCCTAGATAATATTTAGATTTTTGTCAATTAACGTAAAATTATAATTTCTGTATTTTACATAAGAGAGCATACTGAGTTGGTGTATAAAATCCAAAACAGTGTATAATAGTGCATTGTATATTTTTTCTGACAGATTATATTCAGAGCAATTTTGAGTTTAACATTGCAGTGCCTTGATAATATTTAGATTTTTTCGATTCGGTTTAAATTAGCATTTCTGTATTTTACATGAGAGAGCATAGTGAGTTGGTGTATATACTAAAAAACAGAGTAGAAAAGGGCATTGTACATTTTTTCTGACAGATTCTATTCAGAGCAATTTTGCTGATAACATTGGGGTGCCTAGATAATATATAGATTTTTTTCGATTCGCTTAAATAGAGAATTTCTGTATTTTACGTGAAAGAGAATATGGAGTTGGTGTATATACTGCAAAACAGAGTAGAATAGGGCATTGTATATTTTTCTGAGAGATTATAATCGGAGAAATTTTGCTTTTAACGTTCGGGAGCCTAGATAATATTTAGAATATTTTCAATTCACGTAAAATTAGAAATTCGGTGTTTTACATGAGAGAGCATACTAAGTTGGTGTATATACTCCAAAACAGAGTAGAATAGGTTATTGTATATTTTTTCTCACACATTAAATTCAGAGCAATTTTGTTTTTAACATTGGGTTGCCTAGATAATATTTAGATTCTTTTCGATTCAAGTAAAATTAGATTTTCAGTATTTTACGTGAGAGAGCATACTAAGTTGTTGTATATACTCTAAAACAGAACAGAATAGGACATTGTATATTTTTTCTGACAGATTATATACAGAGAAATTTTGTTTTTAACATTGGGGTGCCTAGATAATATTTAGATTTTTTTGATAAACGAAAAATTAGAATTTCTGTATTTTACATGAGAGAGCGTATTGAGTGTGTGTATATATTACAAAACAGATTAGAAAAGAACATTCTCTATTTTTTCTCACAGATTATATTTTTATCATTTTTGCTTTTAACATTGGGGTGCCTATATAATATATAGATTTTTTTCAATTCACTTAAATATAGAATTTCTGTATTTTACAGGAGAGAGAATATGGAGTTGGTGTATATACTCGAAAACATAGTAGAATAGGGCATTGTATATTTTTTCTGACAGTTTATATTCAGAGCAATATTGTTTTTAACATTGGAGGGCCTAGATAATATTTAGATTTTTTTCGATTTACGTAAAATTAGAATTTCTGTATTTTACATGAGAGAGCGTACTGAGTTGGTGTATATACTCCAAAACAAAGTAGAATAGAACATTGTATATTTTTTCTGACAGATTATATTCTGAGAAATTTTATTTTTAACATTGGGGTGCCTAAATAATATTTAGATTTTTTTGAATTGGGTAATATTAGAATTTCTGTATTTTACATGAGAGAGCATACTGAGTTTGTGTATATACTAGAAAACAGAGTAGAAAACGGCATTGTATATATTTTCTAACAGACTATATTCAGAACCATTTTCTTTTAACTTTGGGGTGCCAAGATTTATTTAGATTTTTTTGATATGCGTAAAATTAAAATTTCTGTATTTTACATGAGAGATCACATTGAGTTGGTGTATATAATCCAAAACAGAGTAGAAAAGGGCATTGTATATTTCTTCTGACAGATTATATTCAGAGCAATTTTGTTTTATTCATTGGGTTGCCTAGATAATATTTAGATTTTTTTGATTCGGGTAAAATTTAAATTTCTGTATTTTACATGAGAGAGCATACGTAGTATGTGTATATACTCCAAAACAGAGTAGAATAGGGCATTGCATATTTTTTCTGAAAGATTATATTCAGAGCAATTTTGCAATTAACATTGGGGTGCCTAGATACAATTTAGATATTTTTCGATTCACGTAGAATTTGAATTTCTGTATTTTACATGAGAGAGCGTAGTGAGTTGTTTTATATACTCCAAAACAAAGTAGAATAGGGTATTGTATATTTTTTCTGACAGTTTATATTAAGAGTAATATTGTTTTTAACATTGGGGTGCCTAGATAATATTTAGATTTCTTCGATTTGTGTAAATTTAGTATTTTTGTATTTCATATGAGAGAGCATATTGAGTTTTTGTACATACTATAATACTGAGTAAAAAAAAGCATTGTATATTTTTTCGGACAGATTATATTCAGAGCAGTTTTAATTTTAACATTGGGGTGCCTAGATAATATTCAGATTATTTTTGATTCACTTAAATATAAAATTTCTGTATTTTACATGAGAGAGCGTATGGAGTTGGTGCATATACTCCAAAACAAAATAGAATAGGGCATTGTGTACTTTTTCTGACAGATTATATTCAGAGAAATTTTGTTTTTAACATTGGGGTGTCTTGATACTATTTAGATTTTTTTTGATTGACGTAAAATTATAATTTCGGTATTTTACATGAGAGAGCATACTGAGATGGTGTATAGACTCCCAAACAATGTAGAATAAGGCATTGCATATTTTTTCTAACAGACTATATTCAGAGCCATTTCCTTTTAACTTTGGGGTGCCAAGATAGTATTTCGATTTTTTTTGATTCGGTTAAAATTAGAATTTCCGTGTTTTACATGAGAGAGCATAATGAGTTGGTGTATATACTCCAGAACAAAGTAGAAAAGAACATTGTATAGTTTTTCTGACAGATTATATTCAGAGCAATTTTGCTTTTAACATTCAGGTGCCTGGATAATATTTTGATTTTTTTCGATTCACGTAAATTTAGAATTTCGCTATTTTACATGAGAGAGCATACTGAGTTGGTGTATATACTCCAAAACAGTGTAGAATAAGGCATTGTATATATTCTCTAACAGACTATACTCAGAGCCATTTTGTTTTAACTTTCGGGCGCCTAGGTATTATTTAGATTTTTTTCGATTTGTGTAAAATTAGAATTTCGGAATTTTACATGGGAGAGCATATTGAGTTGGTGTATATACTCCAAAACAGGGTAGAAAAGGGCATTGTATATTTATACTGACAGACTATATTCAGAGCAATTTTGCTTATAACATTGGGGTGCCTAGATAATATTCAAATTTTTTACGATTCACGTAAATATAGAATTTCTGTATTTTACATGAGAGAGCATATTGAGTTGGTGTATATACCCCAAAACAGAGTAGAAAAGGGCATTGTATATTTTGTCTAACAGATTATATTCAGAGCAATTTTGCTTTTAACATTGGGGTGCCTAGATAATATTTATATTTTTTTGATACGACTAAATTTATAATTTCGGTATGTTAAATGAGAAAGCATATTGATTTGGTTTATATACTCCAAAACAAAGTAGAAAAGGACATTGTACATTTATTCTGACAGAATTTATTCAGAGCAATTTTGCTTTTAACATTGGGGTGCCTAGATAATGTTTAGATTTTTTTCGATTGCTGTAAAAATAGAATCTCATTATGTTACATGAGAGAGCATATTGAGTTTGTGTATATACTCCAAAACAGAGTAGAAAATGGCATTGTGTATTTTATCTGAGAGATCACATTCAGAGCAATTCTGCTATTAACATTGGGGTGCCTAGATAATATTTAGATTTCATTCAATTAGCGGAAATTTATAATTTCGGTATTTTACATTAGAGAGCATATACAGTTGGTGTATATACTCCAAAAAAGAGTAGAAGAGGGCATTGTATATTTTTTCTGACAGATTTTATTCAGAGAAATTTTGCTTTTAACATTGGAATGTCTAGAAAATATTTAGATTTTTTTCGGTTCGTGTAAAATTAGAATTTCGGTATTTTACATGAGAGAGCATATTCAGTTGGTGTATATACTCCAAAACAGAGTAGAAGAAGGCATTTTATATTTTTTATGACAGACTATATTCAGATAAATTTTGCGTTATACATTGTGATGCTTAGATAATATTTAGTTTTTTTCGATTGACGTAGAATTAGAATTTCTTTTTTTTACATGAGAGAGCATATTGAGTTGGTGTATATATATCAAAACAGAGTAGAATAAGGCATTGTATATTTTTTCTGACATACTATCTTCAGAGACATTTTCTTTTAACCGTGGAGTGACATGATAATATTTAGATTTCATTCGATTATCGTAAATTTATTATTTCGGTATTTTACATGAGAGAGCATATTGAGTTGGTGAATATACTCCAAAACAGAGTAGAAAAGGGCATTGTATATTTTTTTAGAGAGATTATATTTAGAGCAATTTTTCTTTTAGCGTTGGGGTGCGTAGATGATATTTAGATTTTTTTCGATTCGCGTAAATTTATAATTTCGGTATTTTACATGAGAGAGCATATTTACTTGGTTTATATACTACAAAACAGAGTAAAAAGAACATTGTATATTTTTTCTGACAGATTATATTCAGAGCAATTTTACTTTTTTTTTTTTTTTTAATTTTTTATTGGATTATAGGTTTTGGGGTACATGAGCAGAGCATGCAAGACAGTTTCGTAGGTACACACATGGCAGTGTGCTTTGCTTTTCTTCTCCCCTTCACCCACATTTGGCATTTCTCCCCAGGCTATCCCTCCCCACCTCCCCCTCCCACTGGCCCTCCCCTTTTACCCCCAATAGACCCCAGTGTTTAGTACTCCCCTTTCTGTGTCCATGTGTTCTCATTTTTCATCACCCACCTATGAGTGAGAATATGCGGTGTTTCATTTTCTGTTCTTGTGTCAGTTTGCTGAGGATGATGTTTTCCAGATTCATCCATGTTCCTACAAACGACACGAACTCATCATTTCTGATTGCTGCATAATATTCCATGGTGTATATGTGCCACATTTTTCCAATCCAGTCTATTATCAATGGGCATTTGGGTTGATTCCAGGTCTTTGCTATTGTAAACAGTGCTGCAATGAACATTCGTGTACATGTGTCCTTATAGTAGAACGATTTATAGTCTTTTGGATATATACCCAGTAATGGGATTGCTGGGTCAAATGGAATTTCTATTTCTAAGGCCTTGAGGAATCGCCACACTGTCTTCCACAATGGTTGAACTAATTTACACTCCCACCAACAGTGTAAAAGTGTTCCTTTTTCTCCACATCCTCTCCAGCATCTGTTGTCTCCAGATTTTTTAATGATCGCCATTCTAACTGGCGTGAGATGGTATCTCAATGTGGTTTTGATTTGCATCTCTCTGATGACCAGTGACGATGAGCATTTTTTCATATGATTGTTGGCCTCATATATGTCTTCTTTCGTAAAGTATCTGTTCATATCCTTTGCCCACTTTTGAATGGGCTTGTTTGTTTTTTTCCTGTAAATCTGCTTGAGTTGTTTGTAAATTCTGGATATCAGCCCTTTGTCAGATGGGTAGACTGCGAAAATTTTTTCCCATTCTGTTGGTTGCCGATCCACTCTAGTGACTGTTTCTTTTGCCGTGCAGAAGCTGTGGAGTTTGATTAGGTCCCATTTGTCTATTTTGGCTTTTGTTGCCAATGCTCTTGGTGTTTTGTTCATGAAGTCCTTGCCTACTCCTATGTCCTGGATAGTTTTGCCTAGATTTCCTTCTAGGGTTTTTATGGTGCCAGGTCTTATGTTTAAGTCTTTAATCCATCTGGAGTTAATTTTAGTGTAAGGTGTCAGGAAGGGGTCCAGTTTCTGCTTTCTGCACATGGCTAGCCAGTTTTCCCAACACCATTTGTTAAACATGGAATCCTTGCCCCATTGCTTGTTTTTGTCAGGTTTATCAAAGATTGTATAGTTGTATGTATGTTGTGTTGCCTCTGGTGCCTCTGTTTTGTTCCATTGGTCTATATCTCTGTTTTGGTACCAGTACCATGCTGTTTTGATTACTGTAGCCTTGTAGTATAGTTTGAAATCCGGTAGTGTGATGCCCCCCGCTGTGTTCTTTTTGCTTAGAATTGACTTGGCTATGCGGGCTCTCTTTTGGTTCCATATGAAGTTCATGGTGGTTTTTTCCAGTTCTGTGAAGAAAGTCAATGGTAGCTTGATGGGGATAGCGTTGATTCTGTAAATTACTTTGGGCAGTATAGCCATTTTCACGATATTAATTCTTCCTAACCATGAACATGGAATGTTTCTCCATCTGTTTGTGTCCTCTCTGATTTCGTTGAGCAGTGGTTTGTATTTCTCCTTGAAGAGGTCCCTTACGTTCCTTGTGAGTTGTATTCCAAGGTATTTTATTCTTTTTGTAGCAATTGCGAATGGCAGTTCGCTCTTGATTTGGCTTTCTTTAAGTCTGTTATTGGTGTAGACGAATGCTTGTGATTTTTGCACATTGATTTTATATCCTGAGACTTTGCTGAAGTTGTTTATCAGTTTCAGGAGTTTTTGGGCTGAGGCGATGGGGTCTTCTAGGTATACTATCATGTCGTCTGCAAATAGAGACAATTTGGCTTCCACCTTTCCTATTTGAATACCCTTTATTTCTTTTTCTTGCCTGATTGCTCTGGCTAGAACTTCCAGTACTATATTGAATAGGAGTGGTGAGAGAGGGCATCCTTGTCTAGTACCAGATTTCAAAGGGAATGCTTCCAGTTTTTGCCCATTCAGTATGATATTGGCTGTTGGTTTGTCATAAATAGCTTTTATTACTTTGAGATACGTTCCATCGATACCGAGTTTATTGAGGGTTTTTAGCATAAAGGGCTGTTGAATTTTGTCAAATGCCTTCTCTGCGTCAATTGAGATAATCATGTGGTTTTTGTTTTTGGTTCTGTTTATGTGGTGAATTACGTTGATAGACTTGCGTATGTTGAACCAGCCTTGCATCCCTGGGATGAATCCTACTTGATCATGATGAATAAGTTTTTTGATTTGCTGTTGCAATCGGCTTGCCAATATTTTATTGAAGATTTTTGCATCTATGTTCATCATGGATATTGGCCTGAAGTTTTCTTTTCTCGTTGGGTCTCTGCCGGGTTTTGGTATCAGGATGATGTTGGTCTCATAAAATGATTTGGGAAGGATTCCCTCTTTTTGGATTGTTTGAAATAGTTTTAGAAGGAATGGTACCAGCTCCTCCTTGTGTGTCTGGTAGAATTCGGCTGTGAACCCATCTGGACCTGGGCTTTTTTTGTGAGGTAGGCTCTTAATTGCTGCCTCAACTTCAGACCTTGTTATTGGTCTATTCATAGTTTCAGCTTCCTCCTGGTTTAGGCTTGGGAGGACACAGGAGTCCAGGAATTTATCCATTTCTTCCAGGTTTACTAGTTTATGTGCATAGAGTTGTTTGTAATATTCTCTGATGATGGTTTGAATTTCTGTGGAATCTGTGGTGATTACCCCTTTATCATTTTTTATTGCATCTATTTGGTTGTTCTCTCTTTTATTTTTAATCAATCTGGCTAGTGGTCTGTCTATTTTGTTGATCTTTTCAAAAAACCAGCTCTTGGATTTATTGATTTTTTGAAGGGTTTTTCGTGTCTCAATCTCCTTCAGCTCAGCTCTGATCTTAGTAATTTCTTGTCTTCTGCTGGGTTTTGAGTTTTTTTGATCTTGCTCCTCTAGCTCTTTCAATTTTGACGATAGGGTGTCAATTTTGGATCTCTCCATTCTCCTCATATGGGCACTTATTGCTATATACTTTCCTCTAGAGACTGCTTTAAATGTGTCCCAGAGGTTCTGGCACGTTGTGTCTTCATTCTCATTGGTTTCGAAGAACTTCTTTATTTCTGCCTTCATTTCATTGTTTACCCAGTCAACATTCAAGAGCCAGTTGTTCAGTTTCCATGAAGCTGTGCGGTTCTGGGTCGGTTTCTGAATTCTGAGTTCTAACTTGATTGCACTATGGTCTGAGAGGCTGTTTGTTATGATTTCAGTTGTTTTGCATTTGTTGAGCAGTGCTTTACTTCCAATTATGTGGTCAATTTTAGAGTAGGTGTGATGTGGTGCTGAGAAGAATGTGTATTCTGTGGATTTGGGGTGGAGAGTTCTGTAAATGTCCACCAGGTTTGCTTGCTCCAGGTCTGAGTTCAAGCCCTGGGTATCCTTGTTGATTTTCTGTCTGGTTGATCTGTCTAGTATTGACAGTGGAGTGTTAAAGTCTCCCACTATTATTGTGTGGGAGTCTAAGTCCTTCTGTAAGTCATTAAGAACTTGCCTTATGTATCTGGGTGCTCCTGTGTTGGGTCCATATATGTTTAGGATCGTTAGCTCTTCTTGTTGTATCGATCCTTTTACCATTATGTAATGGCCTTCTTTGTCTCTTTTGATCTTTGTTGCTTTAAAGTCTATTTTATCAGAGATGAGAATTGCAACTCCTGCTTTTTTTTGCTTTCCATTAGCTTGGTAAATCTTCCTCCATCCCTTTATTTTGAGCCTTTGTGTATCCTTGCATGTGAGATGGGTTTCCTGGATACAGCACACTGATGGGTTTTGGATTTTTATCCAATTTGCCAGTCTGTGTCTTTTGATTGGTGCATTTAGTCCATTTACATTTAGGGTTAATATTGTTATGTGTGAATTTGATACTGCCATTTTGATGCTAAGTGGCTGTTTTGCCTGTTAGTTGTTGTAGATTCTTCATTATTTTGAAGCTCTTTAGCATTCAGTGTGATTTTGGAATGGCTGGTACTGATTGATCCTTTCTATGTGTAGTGCCTCTTTTAGGAGCTCTTGTAAAGCAGGCCTGGTGGTGACAAAATCTCTGAGTACTTGCTTGTTCGCAAAGGTTTTTATTCTTCCTTCACTTCTGAAGCTCAGTTTGGCTGGATATGAAATTCTGGGTTGAAAGTTCTTTTCTTTAAGAATGTTGAATATTGGCCCCCACTCTCTTCTGGCTTGTAGTGTTTCTGCCGAGAGATCTGCTGTGAGTCTGATGGGCTTCCCTTTGTGGGTGACCCGACCTTTCTCTCTGGCTGCCCTTAGTATTCTCTCCTTTATTTCAACCCTGTTGAATCTGACGATTATGTGCCTTGGGGTTGCTCTTCTTGCGGAATATCTTTGTGGTGTTCTCTGTATTTCCTGCAATTGAGTGTTGGCTTGTCTTGCTAGGTGGGGGAAATTTTCCTGGATGATGTCCTGAAGAGTATTTTCCAGCTGGGATTCATTCTCTTCGTCCCCTTCTGGTACACCTATCAAACGTAGGTTAGGTCTTTTCACATAGTCCCACATTTCTTGGAGACTTTGTTCATTCCTTTTTGCGCTTTTTTCTCTGATCTTGGTTTCTCGTTTTATTTCATTGAGTTGGTCTTCGACTTCAGATATTCTTTCTTCTGCTTGGTCAATTCGGCTATTGAAACTTGCGTTTGCTTCGCGAAGTTCTCGTATTGTGTTTTTCAGCTCCTTTAATTCATTCATATTCCTCTCTAAGGTATCCATTCTTGTTATCATTTCCTCGAATCTTTTTTCAAATCTTTTTTCAAGGTTCTTAGTTTCTTTGCATTGATTTAATACATGATCTTTTAGCTCACAAAAGTTTCTCATTATCCATCTTCTGAAGTCTAATTCCGTCATTTCGTCACAGTCATTCTCCGTCCAGCTTTGTTCCCTTGCTGGTGAGGAGTCTTGGTCCTTTCTAGGAGGCGATGTGTTCTGGTTTCGGGTGTTTTCCTCCTTTTTGCGCTGGTTTCTTCCCATCTTTGTGGATTTGTCCGCTGGTCGTCTGCGTAGTTGCTGACTTTTCGTTTGGGTCTCTGAGTGGACACCCAGAATGTTGATGATGAAGTATTTCTGTTGCTTGGTTTTCCTTCTACCAGTCTAGCCCCTTCGCTGTATGACTGTTGAGGTCCGCTCCAGACCCTGCTTGTCTGGGGTGCACCTCTAGTAGCCGTGGCACAGCGAGGGATGCTACCAGTTTCTTTTTCTGCTCTCTTTGTCCCAGGATGATGCCTGCCTAATGACAGTCTTTTGGATATAGAGGGGTCAGGGAGCTGCTTGAGGAGACAGTTTGTACTTTATAGGGGTTTAATTGCTGAGCTGTGCACTCTGTTGTTCATTCAGGGCTGTTAGGCTGCTATGTTTGATTCTGCTGCAACACAGCTCATTAAACAACCCTTTTTTTTTCTCAAATGCTCTGTGTTGAGGGGTTTGGGCTTTATTTTTGGATGTCCGATCAGGTGTCCTGCCCAGCTCAAAGGCAGACTAGCCACTGTTTGGCTGCCGAGGCTCCGCCCTGCTCTTATGTGATTTGCGCTGTTCCTGCCGGCTCTGCTGTGGTCTCCGCCACGCCCTGCGGCGGAGTCTCTTCGTTGTAGCGTGTTGCCTCAGTAACGGCAGGCTGCGTCAGCAGTGGGCGTGTATCTCAGTAGGGACGGGTTGCCTCGGCAACGGCTGGCTTCGTCAGCAGTGGGCGTGTATCTCAGTTGGGGCGGGTTGCCTCGGCAACGGCTGGCTGCCTCAGCAGTGGGCGTGTATATCAGTTGGGGCAGGTTGCCTCCGTAGTGGTGGACGCCCCTCCCCCACAGAGCGTCTCGGACCGTCTGCCCGGGATAGTTTGAAATCGCGGTTTTGTTCGTCCCACTGGGTATCCCAACCGATCTGTCCCTGCAATCCCCTGGGCTGGGCTACTGTGCAAGTCTCGTTCAGTCTCAAGTCCAGCCCTCTCAAGTCTCAGGTTGCCGGTTCAACAAGGCACCCGGACAAGCGCGCCCTGTGGGGATTGCTGGGTAGGGCCGGCCGCCGCCGCCCCGGCTGCCGGCTTCGCCAGGCAGACCTACTGCCTGGCGTCCCGTGTCTTTTTTACTTGGGAGTTTCCCCGTTCTGTGGGCAACAAAGATCAGTCTGGAAATGCAGCACTGACTCACCGTTTGCGAATTCAACGCGGGCTCCAATCCTGGGTTGTTCTCACAGCGCCATCTTGAGTCCCCTCTAATTTTACTTTTAACATTGGGGTGCCTAGATAATATTTAGATTCTTTTTGATTCACGTAAAACTAGGATTTCGGTATTTTACATGAGAGAGCGTACTGAGTTGGTGTATATACTCAAAAACAGAGTAGAATAGGGCATTGTATATGTTTTCTGACAGATTCTATTCAGAGCAATTTTGTTTTTAACATCTGGGTGTCTAGAAAATATTTAGATTTTTTTGATTCGGGTATAATTAGAACTTCAGTATTTTACATGAGACAACATATTGAGTTGGTTTATATACTACAAAACAGAGTAGAAAAAAGCATTGCATATATTTTCTGACAGATTATATTCAGAGCAATATTGCTTTTAACATTGGGGTGCCTAGATAATATTTAGAATTTTTACGATTCACGTATAATTACAGTTTCGTTATTTTAAATAAGAGAGCATACTGAGTTGGTGTATATACTCCAAAACAGAGTAGAATAGGGCATTGTATATTTTTTCTGACAGATTATATTCAGAGAATATTTGTTTTTAACATTGAGGTGCCTAGATAATATTTAGATTATTTCAATTTTGGTAAAATTAGAATTTCTGTATTTTACATGAGAGAGCATATTGAGATGGTGTATATACTACAATACAGGGTAGAAAAGGGCATTGTATTATTTTTCGGACAGTTTATATTCAGAGCAATTTTACTTTTAAAATTTCGGTGCCTAGATAATATTTAGATTTTTTTGATTCGCTTAAATATAGAATTTCTGTATTTTAGATGAGAGAGTATATGGAGTTAGTGTATATACTCTAAAACAGGTAAGAATAAGGCAATGTATATTTTTTATGACAGACTATATTAAGAGCAATTTTGTTTTTAACATTGGGGTGCCTAGATAATATTTAGATTTTTTTCAATTCACGTAAATATAGAATTTGTGTATTTTACATGAGAGAGCATACGGAGATGGGGTGTATTCTCGAAAACAGTGTAGAATAGGTCATTGTATATTTTTTCTGACAGACTATATTCAGAACAATTTTTTTTTTAACATTGGGGTGCCTAGATAATATTTAGATTTTTTTCAATTCACGTAAATATAGAATTTGTGTATTTTACATGAGAGAGCATACGGAGATGGGGTATATTCTCGAAAACAGTGTAGAATAGGGCATTGTATATTTTTTCTGACAGACTATATTCAGAACAATTTTGTTTTTAACATTGGGGTGCCTAAATAAGATTTAAATTTTTTTCGATTCACGTAAATTTAGAATTTCGGTATTTTACATGAGAGAGCATACTGAGTTGGTGTATATACTCCAAGACAGAGTAGAATAGGGCATTGCATATTTTTTCTGACAGATTATATTCAGAGCAATTTTGTTTTTAACATTGGGTTGCCTAGATAATATTTAGATTTTTTTTGATTTACATAAAATTGGAATTTTGTTTTTTTACATGAGAGAGCATTCTATGTTGGTGTATATACTCTAACACAGAGTAGAGTAGGGCATTGTATATATTTTCTGACAGATTATATTTAGAGAAATTTTGTTTTTAACATTAGGGTGCCTATATAATATTTAGATTTTTTTCGATTCACGTAAAATTAGAATTTATGTATTTTACATGAGAGAGCACACTGAGTTGGTGTGTATACTCTAAAACAGAGTAGAAAAGGGCATTGTATATATTTTTGACAGATTATATTCAGAGCAATTTTGTTTCTAAAACTGGTGTACCTAGATAATATTTAGATTTTTTCGATTCAGGTAAAATTAGAATTTCTCTATTTTACATAAGAGAGCATATTGAGTTGGTGTATTCACTACAAAACAGAGTAGAAAAGGGAATTGTATATTTTTTCTGACAGATTATATTCAGAGCAATTTTGTGTTTAACATTGGCGTGCCTAGATTATATTTAGGTTTTTTTCGATTCGCTTAAAATATAGAATTTCAGTATTTTACATGAGGGAGCATACTGAGTTGGTGTATATACCCCAAAATAGAGTAGAATAGAGCATTGTTCATTTTTTCTGACAGATTATATTCATAGCAATTTTGTTTTTAACGTTTGGGTGCCTAGATTATATTTAGATTATTTTCGATTCATGTAAATTTGAATTTCGGTATTTTACATTAGGGAGCATACTTATTTGGTTTATATACTCCAAAAGAGAGTGGAATATGGCATTGTATATTTTCTCTGACAGTTTATATTCAGAGCAATTTTGTTTTTAACATTGGGGTGCCTAGATAATATTTAGATTTTTTCGATTTGGGTAAAATTAAAATTTCTGTATTTTACATGAGAGAGCGTATTGAGTTGGTGTATATACTCCAAAACAGAGTAGAATAGGGCATTGTATATTTTTTATGACAGATTTTATTCAGAGCAATTCTGCTTTTAACATTAAGGTGCCTATATAATATATAGACTTTTTTCGATTCGCTTAAATATAGAATTTTTGTATTTTACGTGAGAGAGAATATGGAGTTGGTGTATATACTGCAAAACAGAGTAGAATAGCTCATGTTATATGTTTTCTGACAGATTATATTCAGAGAAATGTTGTTTTTAACATGGGGGTGCCTAGATAATATTTAGAGTTTTTTCGATTCACGTAAAATTAGAATTTCGGTATTTTACATGAGACAGCATACTGAGTTGGTGTACATACTCTAAAACAGAGTAGAAATTAGCATTGTGTATTTTTTTGAGAGATTATATTCAGAGCAATGTTGTTTTTTAACATGTGGGTGCCTAGATAGTATTTAGATTTCTTTCGATTCACGTAAATATAGAAGTTCTCTATGTTACATGAGAGAGAACATGGAGTTTGTGTATATCATCCAAAACAAATTAGAATAGGGCATTGTATATTTTTTATGACAGATTATATTCAGAACAATTTGGTTTCTAACATTGGGGTGCCTAGATAATTAGATTTTTTTAAATTCAGTTAAAATTAAAATTTCTGTATTGTACATGAGAGAGCGTATTGAATTGATGTATATACTCCAAAACAGAGTAGAATAGGGCATTGTATATTTTTTCTTACAGATTAAATTCAGAGCAATTTTGCTTTTAACATTGGAATGCCTGGATAATATTTAGATTTTTGTCGATTCACGTAAATATAAAATTTCTGTATTTTACACGATAGAGCATATGGAGTTGGTATATATACTACAAAACAGAGTAGAATAGTGCATTGTATATTTTTTCTAAAATATTATATCCAGAAAAATTTTGTTTTTAACATTGGGGTGCCTAGATAATATTTAGATTCTCTTCCATTTACGTAAAATTAGAATTTCTTTATTTTACATGAGAGAGCATACTGAGTTGGTGTATATACTACAAAACAAAGTAGAATAGGGCATGTTATATGTTTTCTGACAGATTATATTCAGAGCCATGTTGTTTTTAACATGGAAGTGCCTAGATAATATTTAGATTTCTTTCGATTTACGTAAAATTAGAATTTCGGTATTTTACATGAGAGAGCATACTGAATTGGTTTATATACTCTAAAACAGAGTAGAAAAAAGCATTTTGAATTTTTTCTGAGAGATTATATTCAGAGAAATTTTGTTTTTGACATTGGGGTGCCTAGGTAATATTTAGATTTTTTTCAATTCATGTAAAGAGAGAACTTCTGTTTTTACATGAGAGAGCATATGGAGTTGGTGTATATCCTCTAAAACAAAGTAGAATAAGGCATTGTATATTTTTTTGATAGATTATATTTAGAACAATTTGGTTTTTAACATGGGGGTGCATAGATAATATTTAGATTTTTTTAAATTCATGTAAATATAGAACTTCTGTTTTTACATGAGAGAGCATACGGAGTTGGTGTATATACTCCAAAACAGAGTAGAATAAGTTATTGTACATTTTCTCTGACAGATTATATTCAGAGGAATTTTTCTTTTAACATTAAGGTGCCTATATAATATATAAATTTTTTTCGATTCGCTTAAATATAGAATTTCTGTATTTTACGTGAGAGAGAATATGGATTTGGTGTATATACTCCAAAACAGCGTAGAATAAAGCATTTTATATTTTTATCCGACAGATTATATTCAGAGCAACTTTGCTCTTAACATTGGTGTGACTAGATAATATTTAAATTTTTTTCGATTCACGTAAAAATAGAATTTCGGTATTTTACATGAGAGAGCATACTGAGTTGGAGTATAAACTCCAAAACAGAGTAGAATAAAGTATTGTATATTTTATCTAACATACTATATTCAGAGCCATTTTCTTTTAACTTTGGGGCACCTAGATATTATTTAGATTTTTTTGATTCAGGTAAAATTATAATTTAGGTTTTTTGCCTGAGAGAGCATATTGATTTGGTGTATATACTTAAACACCGAGTAGAAAAGGGCATTGTATATTTTATATGACAGATTACATTCAGAGCAATTTTGCTTTTTACATTGGGGTGCCTAGATAATATTTAGATTTTTGTCAATTCACGAAAATTGAGAATTTCGGTATTTTACATGAGAGAGCATACTGAGTTGGTGTACACACTTCAAAACAGAGTAGAATTGGGCATTGTATATTTTTTTTGACAGATTATATTCAGAGAAATTTTGCTTTTAACATTGGGGTGCCTAGATAATATTTAGATTTTTTTCGATTCGCTTAAATATAGAATATCTGTATTTTACATTAGAGAGTATATTGAGTTGGTGTATATACTCCAAAACAGAGTAGAATAGGGCATTTTAATTTTTTTCTGACAGATTATACTCAGAGCAATTTTGTTTTTAACTTTGGGGTGCCTAGATTATATTTAGATTTTTTTCGATTCGCTTAAATATTGAATTTTATTATTTTACATGGGAGAGCATATGGATATGGTGTATATATTCCAAAACAGAGTACAATAGGGCATGTTATGTTTTTTCTGACAGAATATATTCCGAACAATTTTGTTTTTAACATTGGGGTGCCTAGATAATATTTAGATTTTTTCGATTCAAGTAAAATTGGAATTTCGATATTTTACATGAGAGAGCATACTTAATTGGTGTATATACTCCAAAACAAAGTAGAATAAGGCATTGTATATTTCCTCTAACAGACTATTTTCAGAGCCATTTTCTTTTAACTTTGGGGAGCCTAGCTAATATTTAGATATTTTTTTAGATTCACGTAAAATTAGAATTTTGGTATTTAACATGAGAGAGCATACTGAGTTTGTGTAAATAGTCCAAAACAGAGTAGAGTAGGGCATTGTATATTTTGTCTAACAGATTATAATCAGAGCAATTTTGCTTTCAAAATTCGGGTGCTTACATGATATTTAGATTTTTTGGATTAACTAAAAATTATAATTTCGGTATTTTACATGAGAGAGCATACTGATTTGGTGTAAATACTCCAAAACAGAGTAGAATAGGGCATTGTATATTTTCTCTGACAGATTATATTCAGAGCAATTTTGTTTTTAACATTGGGTTGCCTATATAATATTTAGATTTTTTCCATTCACGTAAAATTAGAATTTCGGTATTATACATGTGAGAGCAAACTAAGTTGGTGTATATACTCTAAAAAATAGTAGAATAGGGCATTGTATATTTTTTCTGACAGATTATATTCAGAGAAATTTTGTTTTTAACATTGAGGTGCCTAGATAATATTTAGATTTTTTCGATTCGGGTAAAATTAGAATTTCTATATTTTACATGAGAGAGCGTATTGAGTTGGTGTATATATTACAAAACAGAGTAGAAAAGGGCAATGTATATATTTTCTGACAGATTATATTCAGAGCAATTTTGCTTTTAACATTGGGGTGCCTAGATAATATTTAGATATTTGTCGATTCATTTAAATTAACTATTTCGGTATTTTACTTGAAAGACCATACTGAGTTGGTGTATATACTCCAAAAAAGAGTAGAATAGGGTATTGTATATTTTTTGTGACAGATTATATTTAGAGGAATTTTGTTTCTAACACTGGCGTGCCTAGATAATATTTAGATTTTTGTCGATTAACGTAAATTAGAATTTCGGTATTTTACATAAGAGAGCATACTGAGTTGGTGTATATAGTCCAAAACAGAGTTAAATAGGGCATTGTATATTTTTTCGTACAGATTATATTCAGAGGAATTTTGCTTTTAACATTGAAGTGCCTAGATAATATATATATATATTTCGATTTCCTAAATATGGAATTTCTCTATTTTACATGAGAGAGAATATCGAGTTGGTGTATATACTCCAAAACAGAATAGAATAGGGCATTGTATATTTTTTCTGACAAATAATATTCAGAGCAATTTTGTTTTTAACATTGGGGTACCTAGATAATATTTAGCTTTGTTTCAATTCACATAAAATTAGAATTTCGGTATTTTACAGGAGAAAGCATATTGAGTTGGTTTATATACTCCAAAACATAGTAGAAAAGGGAATTCTATACTTTTTCTTACAGATTATATTCAGAGAAATTTTGCTTTTAACATTGGGTTGCCTAGATAATATTTAGATTTTTTTCGATTCACGTAAATATAGAATTTCTGTATTTTACATGAGAGAGCATATGGAGTTGGTCTACATCCTGCAAAACAGACAAGAATAGGGCATTGTATATTTTTTCTGACAGATTATATTCAGAAAAACTTTGTTTTTAACATTGGGGTGCCTAGATAATATTTAGATTTTTTTCGATTCACGTAAAATTAGAATTTCTGTATTTTACATGAGAGAACATACTGAGTTGGTGTATATACTCCAAAACAGAGTAGAATAGGGCATGTTATATGTTTTCTGACAGATTATATTCAGAGCAATTATGTTTTTAACATTGGGGTGCCTAGATAATATTTAGATTTTTTTCAATTCACGTAAAATAGAATTTCTGTATTTTACATGAGAGAGCATACTGAGTTGGTTTATATACTCCAAAACAAAGTAGAATAAGGCATTGTATATTTATTCTAACAGATTATATTAAGAGCCAATTTCTTTTAACTTTGGGGCACATCATTATTATTTAGATGTTTTTTAATTCGTGTAAAATTAGAAATTCGGTATTTTACATGAGAGCGCATATTGAGTTGGTGTTTATTCTCGAAAACAGAGTAGAATAGGGCATTGTATATTTTTTCTGACAGATTATATTCAGAGCAATGTTGCTTTTATCATTGGGGTGCCTAGATAATATTTAGATTTTTTTCGATTCACGTAAAGTTATAATTTCGGTATTTTACATGAGAGAGCATACTGAGTTGCTGTATATACTCCAAAACAGAGTAGAATAAGGCATTGTATATATTTTCTAACAGACGATATTCAGAGCCATTTTCTTTTACCTTTGGGGCTCCTAGATATTATTTAGATTTTTTTCGATTCGTGTAAAATTAGATTTTCATTATTTTACATGAGAGAGCATATTGACTTGGTGTATATACTCCAAAACATAGTAGAAAAACACATTGTATATTTTACTGACAGATTATATTCAGAGAAATTTTGCTTTTAGCATTGGGGTGCCTAGATAATCTTTAGATTATTTTTGATTCACGTAAATTTAGAATTTCGGTATTTTATATGAGAGAGCATATGGAGTTGTTGTATATACTCCAAAACAGAGTAGAAAAAAGCATTGTGTATTTTTTCTGACAGACTATATTCTGAGCAATTTTGGTTATAACATTGGAATGCCTAGATAATACTTAGAATTTTATCGGTTCGTGTAAAACTAGAATTTCTGATACTTACCTGGGAGAGCATATTGAGTTGGTGTATATACTCCAAAACAGAGTAGAAGAAGGCATTATATATTTCTTTTGACAGATTACATTCAGTCCAATTTTGCTTTTAACATTTTGTTACCTAGATTATATTTAGATTTTTTTCGATTCACGCTAAATTAGAATTTCGGTATTTTACATGGGAGAGCAAATTGAGTTGGTGTATATACTCCAAAAAGAAGTAGAAAAGGGCATTGTGTATTTATTCTAACAGACTATATTCAGAGCCATTTTCTTTTAACTTTGGGGAACCTAGATAATATTTAGATTTTTTTTAGATTTATGTAAAATTAGAATTTCGGTATTTTACATGAGAGAGCATACTGAGTTGGTGTATATACTCCAAAACAGAGTAGAAAGAGGCATTGTATATTTTTTCTAACAGACTATATTCAGAGCCATTTTCTTTTAACTTTGGGGCGCCTAGATATTATTTAGATTCTTATTGAGTCACGTAAAATTAGAATATCGGGATTTTACATGAGACCATATTGATTTGGGTTATATACTCTAATACAGAGTAGAAAAGGGCATTGTTTATTTTTTCTGAGAGATTATATTCAGAGCAATTTTTTTTTTAACATTGGGGTGCCTAGATAATATTTAGATTCTTTCAATTTGGGTAAAATTAGAATTTCTTTATTTTACATGAGAGTGCGTATTGAGTTGGTGTATATACTACAAAACAAAGTAGAACAGGGCATTGTATATTTTTTCTGACAGATTTTATTCAGAGCAATTTTGCTTTTAACATTAAGGTGCCTATATAGTATATAGATTTTTTTCGATTCACTTAAATATAGAATTTCTGCATTTTATGTGAGAGAGAATATGGAATTGGTGTATATACTGCAAAACAGAGTAGAATAAAGCATTGTATATTTCTTCTGACAGATTATAATCACAGTAATTTTGTTTTTAACACTGGGTTGCCTAGATAATATATAGATTTTTGTCAATTCACGTAAATTTAGAATTTCGATGTTTTACATGAGAGAGCATACTGAGTTCGTGTATATACTTCAAAACAAAGTAGAATTGGGCATTGTATATTTTTTTATGACAGATTATATTCAGATCAATTTTTCTTTTAACATTGGGGTGCCTAGAGGATATTTAGATTTTTTTCGATTTGATTAAATATACAATTTCTGTATTTTACATTAGAGAGCATATTGAGTTGGTGTATATACTCCAAAACAGAGTAGAATAGGGCATTTTAAATTTTTTCTGACAGATTATACTCA
Source organism: Callithrix jacchus (assembly GCF_049354715.1). Lineage (NCBI taxonomy): Eukaryota > Metazoa > Chordata > Mammalia > Primates > Cebidae > Callithrix > Callithrix jacchus. Next base: position 82,083,448 of record NC_133518.1, read on the forward strand.
GAGCAGTTTTGTTTTTAACATTGGTGTGCCTAGTTTATATTTAGATTTTTTTCGATTCGCTTAAATATTGAATTCTTTTATTTTACATGCGAGAGCCTATGGAGATAATGTATATATTCGAAAACAGAGTAGAATAGGGCATGTTATATTTTCTCTGACAGACTATATTCCAAGCAATTTTGTTTTTAACATTGGGGTACCTACATAATATTTAGATTTTTTCGATTCGGGTAAAATTGAATTTCGGTATTTTACATGAGAGAGCATACTTATTTGGTGTATATACTCCAAAACAAAGTAGAATAAGGCATTGTATATTTTCTCTAACAGACTATTTTCAGAGCCATTCTTTTTTAACTTTGGGGAGCCTAGATAATATTTCGATTTTTTTTGATTCACGTAAAATTAGAATTTCGGTATTTTACATGAGAGAGCATACTGAGTTGGTGTATATACTCCAAAAAGAGTAGAATACGGCATTGTATATTTTGTCTGACAGATTATAATCAGAGCAATTTTACTTTTAACATTTGGATGCTTAGAAAATATTTAGATTTTTTTCGATTCATGTAAAATTTGAATTTCGGTATTTTACATGAGAGAGCATACTGAATCGGTGTATATACTCTAAAGCAGAGTAAAATAGGGCATTGTATATTTTTTATGACAGATTATATTCAGAGCAATTTTGTTTTTAACATTGGGTTGCCTAGATAATATTTAGATTTTTTTCGATTCACGTAAAATTAGAACTTTGTTATTTTACATGAGAGAGCATACTAAGTTGGTGTATATACTCTAAAACAGAGTAGAATAGGGCATTGTATATTTTTTCTGACAGATTATATTCAGAGAAATTTTGTTTCTAAAATTGGGGTGCCTAGATAATATTTAGATTTTTTTGATTCGCCTAAAATTAGAATTTCTGTATTTTACATGAGAGAGTGTATTGAGTTGGTGTATATATTACAAAACAGAGTAGAAAAAAGCATTGTATATTTCTTTTGACAGATTATTTTTAGAGCAATTTTGCTTGTAACATTGGGGTGCCTAGATAATATTTAGATATTTGCCGATTCACGTAAATTAAGAATTTCGATATTTTACATGAGAGTCCATATTGAGTTGGTGTATATATTCCAAAAAAGAGTAGAATAGGGCATTGTATATTTTTTTCTGACAGATTATATTCAGAGCAATTTGTTTTTAACACTGGCGTGCCTAGATAATATTTAGATCCTTGTCGATTAATGTAAAATTAGAATTTCGGTTGTTTACATGACAGAGCACTCTGAGTTGGTGTGTATACTCCAAAAGAGTGTAGAATAGGATATTGTATATTTTTTCTTACAGATTATATTCAGAGCAATTTGGTTTTTAACATTGGGGTGCCTAGATAATATATAGAATTTTTCGATTCGGGTAAAATTAGAATTTCTCTATTTTACATGAGAGAACATATTGAGTTTGTGTATATACTTCAAAACAGGGTAAAAAATGGCATTGTATATGTCTTCTGACAGATTATATTCAGAGCCATTTTGCTTTTAACATTTGGGTGCCTAGATAATATATAGAATTTTTTTGATTCGCCTAAATAGGGAATTTCTGTATTTTACATGAGAGAGAATATCGAGTTTGTGTATATACTCCAAAACACAGTAGAATAGGGCATTGTATATTTTTTCTGACAGACTATATTCAGAGCAATTTTTTTTTAACATTGGGGTGCCTAGATAATATTTAGATTTTTTTAAATTCATGTAAAATTAGAATTTCGGTATTTTACAGGAGAGAGCATATTGAGTTGGTGTATATACTCCAAAAGATAGTAGAAAAGTGCATTCTATATTTTTGCTTACAAATGATATTCAGAGCAATTTTGCGTTTAACATTGGACTGCCTAGATAATTTTTAGATTTTTTTCGATTCACGTAAATATAGAATTTTTGTATTTTACAGGAGAGAGTACATGGAGTTGGTGTATATCCTGCAAAACAGAGAAAAATAGGGCATTGTATATTTTTTCTGACAGATTGTATTCAGAAAAATTTTGTTTTTAACATTCGGGTGCCTAGATAATATTTAGATTATTTTGGATTCACGTAAAATTAGAATTTCTGTATTTTACATGAGAGAGCATACTGAGTTGCTGTATATACTCTAAAACAGAGTAGAATCGGGCATTGTATATTTTTTCTGACAGATAATATTCAGAACAATGTTGTTTTTAACATTGGGGTGCCTAGATAATATTTAGATTTTTGTCAATTAACATAAAATTATAATTTCTGTATTTTACATAAGAGAGCATACTGAGTTGGTGTATATACTCCAAAACAGTGTATAATAGTGCATTGTATATTTTTTCTGACAGATTATATTCAGAGCAATTTTGTTTTTAACATTGAGGTGCCTAGATAATATTTAGGTTTTTTCGATTCGGGTAAAACTAGCATTTCATTATCTTACATGAGACAGCATATTGAGTTGGTGTATATACTAAAAAACAGAGTAGAAAAGGGCGTTGTATATTTTTTATGACAGACTTTATTCAGAGCAATTTTGCTTTTAACATTGGGGTGCCTAGACAATATATAGGTTCTCTTCGATTCGCTTAAATATAGAATTTTTGTATTTTACGTGAGAGAGAATATGGAGTTGGTGTATATACTCCAAAACAGAGTAGAATGGGGCATTGTATATTTTTTCTGACAGATTATATTTAGAGGAACTTTGCTTTTATGATTGGGGTGCCTAGATAATAATTAGGTTTTTTTCGATTCACGTAAAATTAGAATTTCGGTATTTTGCATGAGAGAGCATACTGAGTTAATGTGTATACTCCAAAACAGAGTAGAATAGGGCATTGTTTATTTTCTCTCACAGATTATATTCAGAGGAACTTTGCTTTTAACATCAAGGTGCCTAGATAATCTTTAGATTTTTTTCGATTAACGTAAAATTAGAATTTCTGTATTTTACATGAGAGAGCATACTGACTTGTTGTATATACTCCAATACAGAGTAGAATTAGGTATTGTATATATTTCTAACAGACTATCTTCAGAGCCAATTTTTTTTACCATTGGGTCGCCTAGATATTATTTAGATTTTTTTCGATTTGCGTAAGTTTGAATTTCGGTATTTTATACTAGAGATCATATTGAGTTGGTGTATACAGTCCAAAACAATGTAGGAGAAGGCATTGTATATTCTTTCTGTCAGATTATATTCAGAGCAATTTTCGGTTTTACATTAGGGTGCTTCCAAAATATGTAGATTTTTTTCGATTCACGTAAAATTAGAATTTCTGTATTTTACATGAGAGAGCATACTGAGTTGGTGTATATACTCCAAAAAAGAGTAGAATAAGGCATTGTATATTTTTTATAACACACTATATTTAGAACCATTTTGTTTTAACTTTGGGGTGCCTAGATATTATTTAGAATTTTTCCATTCGCATAAAGTTAAAATTTCGGTATTTTACATGAGGGAGCATATTGAGTTTGTGTATATACTCCAAAACAGAGTAGAACAGAGCATTGTATATTTTATCTGATGGATTATATTCAGAGCAATTTTGCTTTTAACATTGGGGTGCCTAGATTATATTTAGATTTTTTTTGATTCACGTAAATTAGAATTTCGGTATTTTACATGAGAGAGCATATTGAGTTGGAATATATACTCCAAAATATAGTAGAAAAGGGCATTGTATATTTTTTCTTACAGATTATATTCAGAGCAATTTTGCTTTTACCATTGGGGTGCCTAGATAATATTTAGATTTTTTTCGATTCACGTAATTATAGAATATCTGTATTTTACATGAGAGAGCATATGGAGTTTGTTTATATCCTCCAAAACATAGTAAAAAAGGGCATTGTATATTTTTTTGTACAGATTATATTCAGAGCAATTTTGTTTCTAAAATTGGTGTGCCTAGATTATATTTAGATTTTTTCGATTCGCTTAAATATAGAATTTCTGTACTTTACATGAGAGAGCATACCGTGTTGGTGTATATACTCCAAAACAGAGTAGAATAGAGCATTGTATATTTTTTCTGACAGATTATATTCAGAGCAATTTTGTTTTTAACATTGGGGTGCCTAGATAATATTTAGGTTTTTTTCGATTCATGTAAAAATAGAATTTTGGTATTTTACCTGAGAGAGCATAGTGAGTTGGTGTATATACTCCAAAACAGAGTAGAATAAGGCATAGTATATTTTTTCTAACAGAATATATTCAGAGCCATTTTCTTTTAACATTGGGGCGACTAGATATAATTTAGGTTTTTTTTGATTGACGTAAAATTATAATTTAGGTTTTTTTTTTTGAGACGGAGTTTCACTCTTGTTACCCAGGCTGGAGTGCAGTGGCGCGATCTCCGCTCACCGCAACCTCCGCCTCCAGGGTTCAGGCAATCTCCTTCCTCAGCCTCCCAAGTAGCTGGGATTACAGGCACGCGCCACCATGCCCAGCTAATTTTTTGTATTTTTAGTAGAGACAGGGTTTCACCATGTCGACCAGGATGGTCTCGATCTCTTGACCTTGTGATCCACCCGCCTCGGCCTCCCAAAGTGCTGGGATTACAGGCTTGAGAGAGCATATGGAGTTGGTGTATGTATTTCAAAACAAAGTAGAAACACGCATTGTATATTTTTTCTGACAGATTATATTCAGAGCAATTTTGCTATTAACATTGGATTGCCTATATATTATTTAGATTTATTTCGATTCACGTAAAATTAGAATTTCGGTATTTTACATCAAAGAGCATACTGAGTTGGTGTATATACTCCAAAACAGAAAAGAATAGGGCATTTTATATTTTTTCTGACAGATTAAAATCATAGCAATTTTGTTTCTAAAATTGGTGTGCCTAGATAATATTTAGATTTTTTTCGATTCACATAAAATTAGAATTTCGTTATTTTACATGAGAGAGCATACTGAGTTGGTGTATATACTCCAAAAAAAAGTAGAATAAGGCATTGCATACTTATTCTAACAGACTATATTCATAGCCATTTTCTTTTAACTTTGAAGCGCATCGATATTATTTAGATCTTTTTCGATTCGTGTAAAATAAGAATTTCTGTATTTTACATGAGAGAGCATATTGAGTTGGTGATTATACTCCAAAACAGAGTAGAATAGGGCATTGTATATTTTATCTGACAGATTATATTCAGAGAAATTTCGCTTTTATCATTGGGGTGCCTAGATAATATTTAGATTTTTTTCGATTCACGTAAAATTAGAATTTCGGTATTTTATATGAGAGAGCATACTGAGTTGGTGTATATATTCCAAAACAGAGTAGAAAATGTCATTGTATATTTTTTCTAACAGACTATATTCAGAGCCATTTTCTTTTAACTTTGGGGCGCCTAGATATTATCTAGATTTTTATCGATTCGCGTAAAATTAGTATATCGGTATTTTACATGAGACCATATTGAGTTGGTTTATATACTACAAAACATTGTAGAAAAGTGCATTGTATATTTTTTCTGACAGATTATATTCAGAGAAATTTTGTTTTTATCATTGGGGAGCCTATTTAATATTTAGATGTTTCTGATTCTGGTAAAATTTGAATTTCTGTATTTTACATGAGAGAGAATACTGAGTTTGTGTATATACTACAAAACAGAGTAGAAAAGGGCATTGTATATATTTTCTGACACATTATATAAAGAGAAATTTTGCATTTAACATTGGGGAGCCTAGATAATATTTAGATTTTTGTCGATTCTCTTAAATATAGAATTTCTGTATTTTACATGAGAGAGCATATTGAGTTGGTGTATGTACTCCGAAACAGAGTAGAATAAGTCATTGTATATTTTTTTTGAAAGATTATATTCAGAGCCATTTTCTTTTAACTTAGGGGCGCCTATATATTATTTAGATTTTTTCGATTCACGTAAAATTATAATTTAAGTTTTTAGCATGAGAGAGCATATTGAGTTGGTGTATATACTCCAAAACAGAGTAGAAAAAAGCATTGTATATTTTATATGACAGATTACATTCAGAGAAATTTTGCTTTTAACATTGGGGTGCCTAGATAATATTTAGATTTTTTTCGATTCACGTAAATTTAGAATTTCGGTATTTTACATGAGAGAGCATACTGAGTTGGTGTATATACTTCAATACAGAGTAGAATTGGGCATTGTATATTTTTTCTGACAGATTATATTCAGAGCAATTTTGCTTTTAACATTGTGGGGCCTAGAGAATATTTAGATTTTTTTCGATTCGCTTAAATATAGAATTTCTGAATTTTCCATTAGAGAGCATATTGAATTGGTGTATATACTCCAGAGTAGAATAAGGAATTCTATATTTTTTTCTGACAGATTATATTCCGAGCAATTTTTTTTTAACAGTGGTGTCCCTAGATATTATTTAGATTTTTTCGATTGGGAAAAATTTGAATTTCTTTATTTTACATGATAGAGCATATTGAGTTGGTATATATTTTACAAAACAGAGTATAAAAGGGTATTGTATATTTTTTCTAAGAGATTATATTCAGAGCCATTTTCTTTTAACATTGAGGCGCCTAGATATCATTTAGATTTTTATCGATTCACGTAAGATTACAATTTCGGTATTTTAAATGAGAGAGCATATTGAGTTAGTGTATATACTCCAACACAAAGTAGAAAAGGTCATTGTATATTTTTTCTAACAGATTATATTCAGAGCAATTTTTCTTTTAACATTGGGGTGCCTAGATAATATTTAGATTTTCTTCGAATCGCTTAAATATAGAATTTCGGTATTTTACAAGAGAGAGCATATGGAGTTGGTGTATATACTCCAAAACAGAGTAGAATAGGGAATTGTATATTTTTTCTGACAGATTATATTTAGAGCAATTTTGTTTTTAACAGTTGGGTGCCTAGATAACATGTATATTTCTTTCAATTCACGTAAAATTAGAGTTTCGGTATTTTAAATGAGAGAGCATACTGAGTTGGTGTATATACTCCAAAAAAGAGAAGAATAAAGCATTGTATATTTTTTCTGACAGATTATATTCCTAACAATTTTGTTTTTAACATTCGGGTGCCTAGATAATATTTAGATTTATTTCGATTCACGTAAAATTAGAATTTCGGAATTTTACATGAGAGAGCATACTGAGTTGGTGTATATACTCCAAAATAGGGTAGAATAATGCATTGTATTTATTTCCCAACAGAATATATTCACAGCCATTTTCTTTTAACATTGGGGCACCTAGATATCATTTAGATGTTTTTCGATTTGCGTAAGATTAGAATTTCGATATTTTACCTGAGAGAGCATATTGAGTGGGTTTATATACTCCAAAACAGAGTATGAAAGGAAATTATATATTTCTTCTAACAGATTATATTCAGAGCGATTTTGATTTTAACATTGGGGTGCCTAGATAATATTTTGATTTTTTTCAATTCAGGTAAAATTAGAATTTCGATATTTTACATGAGAAAGCATACTGAGTTGGTGTATATACTCAAAAACAATGTAGAACAGGGCATTGTATATTTTCTCTTACAGATTATATTCAGAGCAATTTTGTTTTTAACATTGGGGTGCTTAGATAATATTTAGATTTTTTCGATTTGGGTAAAATTAAAATTTATGTATGTTACATGAGAGAGCACACTGAGTTGGTGTATATACTCCAAAACAGAGTAGAATAAGGCATTGTATATTTTATCTACCAGACCATATACCTAGATATTTTTTTCGAGCTTTGGGGCACCTAGATATTATTTAGATTTTTTACAATTCGCGTAAGATTAGAATTTCGGTATTTTACATGACAGAGCACGCCTGTTTGGTGTATATTCACTAAAACAGAGTACAATAAGGCATTGTATATTTCTTCTAACAAACAATATACAGAGCCTTTTATTTTACTGTGGGGCGACTAGATATTATTTATATTTTTTTCGATTCGCTTAAAATTAGAATTTCTCTATTTTTAATAAGAGAGCATATGCAGTTGGTGTATATACTCCAAAACAGAGTAGAAAAGGCATTGTATATTTTTTCTGACAGATTATATTCAGAGAAATTTTTCTTTTAACATTGGGGTGCCTAGATAATATTTAGATTTTTTTTGATTCGCTTAAATATAGAATTTCTGTATTTTACATGAGAAAGCATATGGAGTTGGTGTATATACTCCAAAACAGGGTAGAATAGGGCATTGTATATTTTTTATGACAGATTATATTCAGAGCAATTTTGTTTATATCATTGGGTTTCCTAGATAATATTTAGATTATTTCAATTCGGGTAAAATTAGAATTTCTGTATTTTACATGAGAGAGCATACTGAGTTGGTGTATATACTCCAAAACACAGTAGAATAGGGCATTGTATATATTTTCTGACAAATTATATTAAGAGCAATTTTGTTTTTAACATTGGGGGCCTAGATGATATTTAGATTTTTTTCCATTCACGTAAAATTAGAATTTCTGTATTTTACATGAGAGAGCATACTGAGTTGGTGTACATACTCCAAAATAGAGTAGAATAAGGCATTGTATTTTTTTTCTAAAAGACTATATTCAGAGCCATTTTCTTTTAAATTTGGGGTGCCTAGATATTTTTTCGATCATTTTCAATTCGCGTAAAATTAGAATTTCGGTATTTTATATGAGAGAGCATATTGAGTTTGTGTATATACTCCAAAACAGAGTGTAAAAGGGCATTGTATATTTTTTTGACAGGTTATATTTGGAGCAATTTTTCTTTTAACATTGGAGGGCCTAGATCATATTTAGATTTTATTCGATTCGGTTAAATATAGAATTTCTGTATTTTACATGAAAAAACATATGGAGTTGGTGTATATACTCCAAAAAAGAGTATAATAGGGCCTTGTATATATTTTCTGACAGATTATTTTCAGAGCAATTTTTCTTTTAACATTGGGGTGCCTAGATAATATTTAGATTTATTTTGATTCACGTAAAATTAGAATTTCGGTATTTTACATGAGAGAGCATAATTAGTTGGTGTATATACTCCAAAACAGAGTAGAATAAGGCATTGTATATTTTTTCTAACAGACTATATTCAGAGCCATTTTCTTTTAACCTTGGGGCGCCTAGATATTATTCATATATTTTTTGATTCATGTAAAATAAAAATTTCAGTATTTTACATGAGAGAGCATACTGAGTTGGTGTATATACCCCAAAAGAGAGTAGAATACGGCATTGTATATGTTTTCTGACAGATTATATTCAGAGCAATTTTTCTTTTAACATTGGGGTGCGTAAATAATATTTAGATTCATTTCGATTCTCTTAAATATAGAATTTCTGTATTTTACATAAGAGAGCATATGGAGTTGGTGTATATACTCCAAAACAGAGTAGAATAGGGCATTGTATATTTTTTCTGACAGATTATATTCAGAGCAAGTTTGTTTTTAACATTGGTGTGCCTAGATAATATTTAGATTATTTTCGATTCACATATAATTAGAATTTCTGTATTTTACATGAGGGAGCATATGGATTTGGTGTATATACTCTAAAACAGGGTAGAATTAAACATTGTATTATTTTCTGACAGATTCTATTCAGAGCAATTTTGTTTTTAATATTGTGGTGCCTAGATAATATTTAGATTTTTTCGATTCTGGTAGAATTAAAATTTCTGTATTTTAGATGATAGAGCATACTGAGTTTGTGTATTAACTCCAAAATAGAATAGAATAAGGCATTGTATATTTTTTCTAACAGACTGTATTCAGAGCCGTTTTATTTTAAGTTTCAGGCGCCTAGATATTGTTTAGATTATTTTCGATTCACGGAAAATTATAGGTTTGGTATTTTACATGAGAGAGCATACTGAGTTGGTGTATATAATCCATAACAGATTAGAATAAGGCATTGTATATTTTTTCTAACAGACTATATTCAGAACTATTTTGTTATAACTTTGGGGCGCCTAGATATTATTTAGAGTTTTTTCAATTCACGTAAATTTAGAATTTCGGTATTTTACATGAGAGAGCATACTGAGTTGGTGTATCTACTCCAAAACATTGTACAATAAGGCATTGTCTATTTTTTCTAACAGACTATATTTAGAGCCATTTTCTTTTAACTTTCAAGCACCTACATATTATATAGATTTATTTAGATTCAAGTAAAATTAGAATTTCGGTATTTTACATTAGAGAGCATATTGAGTTTGTGTATATATTACAAAAGAATGTAGAATAGGGCATTGTATATTTTCTCTTACAGACTATTTTCAGCGCAATTTTGTTTTTAACATTGGGGTGCCTAGATAATATTTAGATATTGTTGATTCGGGTAAAATTAGAATTTCTGTATGTTACATGAGAGAGCATATTGAGTTGGTGTATATACTACAACACAGAGTATGAAAGGGCACTGTATATTATTTCTGACAGATTAAATTCAGAGAAATTTTGCTGTTAACATTAAGGTGCTTAGGTAATATTTAGATTTTTTTCGATTCACGTAAAATTAGAATATCGGTATTTTACATTAGAGAGCATACTTAGTTGGTGTCTATACTCCAAAACAGAGTAGAATAGGGCATTGCATATTTTCTCTAACATATTATATTCAGAGCAATTTTGTTTTTAACATTGGGGTGCCTAGATAATATTTAGATTTTTTTCGATTCACGCAAAATTTGAATTTCGGTATTTTACATGAAAGAGCACACTGAGTTGTTTTATATACTCCAAAACAGGGTAGAATAGGGCATTGTATATTTTTTCTGACAGATTATATTCAGAGCAATATTGCTGTTAACATTAGGGAGCCTAGATAATATTTAGATTTTTTGCTTTTCACGTAAAATTAGAATTTCGGTATTTTACATGAGAGAGCATACTGAGTTGGTGTATATACTTTAAAACAGAGTAGAATACGGCATTGTATATTTTTTCTAACAGACTATAGTCAGAGCCATTTTTTTTTAACTTTAGGGTGCCTAGATATTATTTAGATTCTTTCGATTCACGTAAAATTTTAATTTCGGTATTTGAAATGACAGAGCATATTGAGTTGGTGTATATACTCCAAAACAGAGTAGAAAAGTGCATTGTATATTTCTTCTGACAGATTATATTCAGAGAAATTTTGTTTTTTACATTGGGGCGCCTAAATAATATTTAGATTTTTTTGATTCGCTTTAATATACAATTTGATTATTTTACATGAGAGAGCATACTGAGTTGTTTTATATACTCAAAAACAAATTATAATAAGGCATTGTATATTTTTTCTAACAGACTATATTTGGAGCCATTTTCTTTTAACTTTGTGGTGCCTAGATAATATTTACATTGTTTTCGATTCGCTTAAATATAGAATTTCTGTATTTTACATGAGAGAGCATATGGAGTTGGTGTTTATACTCCAAAACAGAGTAGAAAAGGGCACTGTATATTTTTTATGATAGATTTTTTTTGATAGATTATATTCAGAGCAATTTTGCTTTTAACACTGGGGTGCCTAGATAATATTAAATTTTTTTTATTCGCTTAAATATAGAATTTCTGTATTTTACATGAGAGAGCATATGGAGTTGGTGTTTATACTCCAAAACAGAGTAGAATACTACATTGTGTATTTTGTTCTGACAGATTATATTCAGAGCAATTTTGTTTATAACATTGGAATGACTAGATAATATTTAGATTTTTTTCGTTTCATGTAAAATTAGAATTTCGGTATTTTACATGAGAGAGCATACTGAGTTGGTGTATATACTCCAAAACAAAGTAGAAGAAGGTATTGTATATCTTTTCTAACAGACTATATTAAGAGCCATTTTCTTTTAACTCTGGAGCACCTATATAATATTTAGATTTTTTTCGATTCGCGTAAAAGTAGAATTTCGGTATTTTACATGAGAGAGCATATTGAGTTGGAGTATATACGACAAAACAGAGTAGAAAAGGGCACCGTATATTTTTTCTGACAGATTATATTCAGAGCAATTTTGCTTTTATCATTGGTGTGCCTAGATAATATTTAGATTTTATTCAATTCGCGTAAAATTAAAATTTTAGTACTTTACATGAGAGAGCATATTGAGTTTGTGTATATACTGCAAAACAGATTAGAAATGGGCATTGTATATTTTTTCTGACAGATTGTTTTCAGAGCAATTTTGCTTTTAACATTCGGGTGCCTAGATAATATTTAGATTTATTTCGATTAAGGTAAAATTAAAATTTCGTTATTTTACAGAAGAGAGCATACTGAGTTGGTTTATATAGTACAATAAAGAGTAGAATACAGCATTGTATATACTTTCTGACAGAATATATTCAGAACAATTTTGCTTTTAACATGGGGGTGTCTAGATAATTTTTCATTTATTTTCGATTCGCTTAAATATAGAATTTCTGTATTTTACATGAGAGAGCACACTGAGTTGGTGTATACACTCAAAAACAAAGTAGAATAGGGCAGTGTATATTTTTTCTGACAGATTATATTCAGAGATATTTTGTTTTTATCATTGGGGTGCCTAGATAATATTTACATTTTTTCGATTTGGTTAAAATTTGAATATCTCTATGTTACATGAGAAAGCATAATTAGTTGGTGTATATACTACAAAACAGAGTAGGAAAAGGCATTGTATATTTTTTCTGACAGATTATATTCAGAGCCATTTTGTTTTTAACTTTGGTGTGCCTAGATAATATTTAGATTTTCTTCGATTCGCTTAAATATAGAATTTCTGTATTTTACATGAGAGAGCATATTGAGTTCGTGTATATACTCCAAAACAGAGTAGAATAGGACATTGTATATTATTTCTGACAGATTAGATTCAGAGAAATTTTGTTTTTAACATTGGGGTGCCTAGATCATATTTACATTTTTTTTGATTCCCGTAATATTAGAATTTCGGTATTTTACATGATAGAGCACACTGAGTAGTTTTATATACTCCAAAATAAAGTAGAATAAGGCATTGTTTATTTTCTCTAACAGACTATATTGAGAGCCATTTTCTTTTCGTTTTGGGGCCCCTAGATATTATTTAGATTTTTTTCGATTCACGTAAAATTAGAATTTCCCTATTTTACTTGAGAGAGCATATTGAGTTGGTGTATATACTACAAAACAGAGTAGAATAAGGCATTGTATATTTTTTCCGACAAGTTATATTCAGAGCAAGTTTGATTTTAACATTGGGGTGCCTAGATAATATTTATATTTTTTTCGATTTGGTTAAATATTGAATTTCTGTATTTTACATGAGAGAGCATATGGAGTTGGTGTATATACTCTAAAATAGAGTAGAATGGGGCATTATATATTTTTTTGACAGATTATATTCAGAGCAATTTTGCTTTTAACATTGGGGCGCCTAGATATTATTTAGATTTTTTTCGATTCGTGTAAAATTAGAATTTCGTTATTTTAAATGTGAGAGCATATCGATTTAGTGTATATACTCCAAAACAGAGTAGAATAGGGCATTTTTAATTTTTTCTGACAAATTATATTCAGAGTAATTTTGTTTTTAACATTGGTGTGCCTAGATAATATTTAGATATTTCCGATTCGCGTAATATTAGAATTTCAGTATTTTACATGAGAGAGAATATTGAGTGGGTTTATATAATGCAAAACAGAGTATAAAAGGGAATTGTATATTTTTTCTGACAGATTATATTCAGAGTGATTTTACTTTTAACATTTGGGTGTGCCTAGATAATATTTAGAGTTATTTTGATTCACGTAAAATTAGAATTTCGGTATTTTACATGGAAGAGCATAATGAGTTGGTGTATATACTCCAAAACAGCGTAGAATAAGGCATTGTATATTTTTTCTAACAGACTATATTCAGAGAAATTTCCTTTTAACTTTCGTGAGGCTAGATATTATTTTCATTTACTTTGATTCACGTAAAATTAAAATTTCTGTATTTTACATGAGAGAGCATATTGAGTTGGTGTATATACTACAAAACAGGGTAGAATAAGGCTTTGTATATTTTTCCTGACAGATTTTATTCAGAGCAATTTTTCTTTTAACATTTAGGTGCCTATATAATATATAGATTTTTTTCGATTCGCTTAAATATAGAATTTCTGTATTTTACGTGAGAGAGAATATGGAGTTGGTGTATATACTGCAAAACAGAGTAGAATAGGGCATTTTATATTTTGTCTGACAGATTATAATCAGAGCAATTTTGCTTTTAACCTTCGGGTGCTTAGATAATATTTAGATTTTTTTCGATTCACGTAAAATTAGAATTTCAGTATTTTACATGAGAGAGCATACTGAGTTGGTGTATATACTCCAAAACAGAGTAGATAAAGCATTGTATATTTTTTCTGACAGATTATATTCAGAGAAATTTTGTTTTTAACATTGGGGTGCCTCGATAATATTTAGATTATTTCGATTTGGGTAAAATTAGAATTTCTGTATTTTAAATGAAAGAGCATATTGAGTTGGTGTATATACTACAAAACAGATTAGAATAAGGCATTGTATATTTTTTCGAACAGACTATATTCAGAGTCATTTCCTTTTAACTTTGGGGCGCCTAGATATTATTTAGATTATTTTGATTCGTGTAAAATTAGAATTTAACTATTTTATAATAAAGAGCATATTGAGTTGGTGTATATACCCCAAAAGAGAGTAGAAAAGGGCATTGTATATTTTTTCTGACAGATTATATTCAGAGCAATTTTGCTTTTAACATTAGAATGGCTAGATAATATTAAATTTTTGTCGATTCACGTAAATTATATTTTCTGTATTTTACATTAAAGACCATAGTGAGTTGGTGTATATACTCCAAAACAGAGTAGAATAGGACATTGTATATTTTTTCTGACAGATTATATTCAAAAAAATTTTGATTTTAACACTGGAGTGCCTAGATAATATTTAGATTTTTGTCGATTAACGTAAAATTATTATTTCTGTATTTTACATAAGAGAGCATGCTGAGTTGGTGTATATACTACAAAACAGTGTAGAATAGCTCATTGTATATTTTTTATGACAGATTATATTCAGAGCAATTTTGTTTTTAACATTGTGGTACCTATTTTATATTTAGGTTTTTTTGATTCGGGGAAAATTAGCATTTCTGTATTTTACATGAGAGCATATTGAGTTGGTGTATATACTAAAAAACAGAGTAGAATAGGGCGTTGTATATTTTTTCTGACAGATTATATTCAGAGCAACATTGCTTTTAACATTGGGGTGCCTAGATAATATTTATGTTTTTTTCGATTCATGTAAAATTAGAATTTCGGTATTTACATAAGAGAGCATACTGAGTTGGTGTATATACTCCAAAACAGAGTAGAATAGGGCATTGTATATTTTTTCTCACAGATTATATTCAGAGCAACTTTGCTTTTAACATCAAGGTGCCTAAATAATATTTACATTTTTTTTGATTAACGTAAAATTAGAATTTCGGTATTTTACATGAGAGAGCATACTGACTTTGTGTATATACACCAAAACAGAGTAGAATTAGGTATTGTATACATTTCTAACAGACTATTTTCAGAGTCAATTTCTTTTACCATTGGGGCGCCTAGATATTATTTAGATTTTTTTCGATTCGCGTAAATTTGTATTTCAGTATTTTACATTAGAGAGCATATTGAGTTGGTGTATATAGTCCAAAACAGAGTAGAAAATGGCATTGTATATTCTTCCTGTCAGATTATATTCAGAGCAATTTTGGTTTTTACATTGGGGTGCTTCGATAATATTTAGATTTTTTTCGATTCACGTATAATTAGAATTTCGGTATTTTACATGAGAGAGCATACTGAGTTGGTGTATATACTCCAAAACAGAGTAGAATAAGGCATTGTATATTTTTTCTAACACACTATATTTAGAGCCATTTTGTTTTAACTTCGGGGCGCCTAGATATTATTTAGATGTTTTCCATTCGCATAAAGTTAAACTTTCGATATTTTACATGAGGGAGCATATTGAGTTGGTGTATATACTCCAAAATAGAGTAGCAAAAAGTATTGTATAATTTTTTTGACAGATTATATTCAGAGCAATTTTGCTTTTCACATTGGGGTGCCTAGATAATATTTAGATTTTTTCCGATTCACATAAAATTAGAATTTTGGTATTTTACATGAGAGACCATACTGAGTTGGTGTATATACTCCAAAACAGAGTAGAACAGAGCATTGTATATTTTATCTGACAGATTATATAAAGAGCAATTTTGTTTTTAACATTGGGGTGCCTAGATAATATTTAGAATTTTTTTGATTCACGTAAATTTAGAATTTCGATATTTTACATGAGAGAGCATATTGAGTTGGAGTATTTACAACAAAACAGAGTAGAAAAGTGCATTGTATATTTTTTCGGACAGATTATATTCAGAGCAATTTTGCTTTTAACATTGGCGTGCCTATATAATATTTAGATTTTTTTCAATTCACTTAAATATAGAATTTCTGTATTGTACATGAGAGAGAATATGGAGTTGTTGTATATACTCGAAAACAGAGTAGAATAGGGCGTTGTATATTTTTTCTGACAGATTATATTCAGAGCAATTTATTTTTTAAAACTGGCGTGCCTAGATTATATTTAGATTTTTGTCGATTAACGTAAAATTAGAATTTCAGTATTTTACAGGAGAGAGCATATTGAGTTGGTGTATATATTCCAAAACATAGTAGAAAAGGGCATTGTATATTTTTTCTTAAAGATTATACTCAGAGCAATTTTGCTTTTATCATTGGGGTGCCTAGATAATATTTAGACTTTTTTCGATTCACGTAAATATAGAATTTCTGTATTTTCCATGACAGAGCATACGGAGTTGGTGTACATCCTCCAAAACAGAGAAGAATAGGGCATTGTATATTTTTTCTGACAGATTATATTCAGAACAATTTTGTTTTTAACATTGGGGTGCCTAGATAATATTTAGATTTGTTTCGATGCACGTAAAATTAGAATTTCTGTATTTTACATGAGAGAGCAAACTGAGTTGGATTATATACTCCAAAACAGAGTAGAATAGGGCATGTTATATGTTTTCTGACAGATTATACTCAGAGCAATTATGTTTTTAACATTGGGGTGCCTAGATAATATTTAGATTTGTTTCGATGCACGTAAAATTAGAATTTCGGTATTTTACATGAGAGAGCATACTGAGTTGGTGTATATACTCTAAAACAGAGTAGAATAAAGCATTGTATATTTTTTCTGACAGATTATATTCAGAGCAATTTTGTTTTTAACATTGGGGTGCATAGATAATATTTACATTTTTTCGATTCGGATAAACTTGGAATTTCGGTATTTTAAATGAGAGAGCATACTTAGTTCGTGTATATACTCCAAAACAAAGTAGAATAAGGCATTGTATATTTTCTCTAACAGACTTTTTTCAGAGCCATTTTCTTTTAACTTTGGGGAGCCTAGATAATATTTAGATTTTTTTTAGATTCACGTAAAATTAGAATTTCGGTATTTTTCATAAGAGACCATACTCAGTTGGTGTATATACTCCAAAACAGAGTAGAAAAGAACATTGTATATTTTGTCTGACAGATTATATTCAGAGCAATATTGCTTTTTTTTTTTTAATTTTTTATTGGATTATAGGTTTTGGGGTACATGAGCAGAGCATGCAAGACAGTTGCGTAGGTACACACATGGCAGTGTGCTTTGCTTTTCTTCTCCCCTTCACCCACATTTGGCATTTCTCCCCAGGCTATCCCTCCCCACCTCCCCCTCCCACTGGCCCTCCCCTTTTACCCCCAATAGACCCCAGTGTTTAGTACTCCCCTTTCTGTGTCCATGTGTTCTCATTTTTCATCACCCACCTATGAGTGAGAATATGCGGTGTTTCATTTTCTGTTCTTGTGTCAGTTTGCTGAGGATGATGTTCTCCAGATTCATCCATGTCCCTACAAACGACACGAACTCATCATTTCTGATTGCTGCATAATATTCCATGGTGTATATGTGCCACATTTTTCCAATCCAGTCTATTATCAATGGGCATTTGGGTTGATTCCAGGTCTTTGCTATTGTAAACAGTGCTGCAATGAACATTCGTGTACATGTGTCCTTATAGTAGAACGATTTATAGTCTTTTGGATATATACCCAGTAATGGGATTGCTGGGTCAAATGGAATTTCTATTTCTAAGGCCTTGAGGAATCGCCACACTGTCTTCCACAATGGTTGAACTAATTTACACTCCCACCAACAGTGTAAAAGTGTTCCTTTTTCTCCACATCCTCTCCAGCATCTGTTGTCTCCAGATTTTTTAATGATCGCCATTCTAACTGGCGTGAGATGGTATCTCAATGTGGTTTTGATTTGCATCTCTCTGATGACCAGTGACGATGAGCATTTTTTCATATGATTGTTGGCCTCATATATGTCTTCTTTCGTAAAGTATGTGTTCATATCCTTTGCCCACTTTGGAATGGGCTTGTTTGTTTTTTTCCTGTAAATCTGCTTGAGTTGTTTGTAAATTCTGGATATCAGCCCTTTGTCAGATGGGTAGACTGCGAAAATTTTTTCCCATTCTGTTGGTTGCCGATCCACTCTAGTGACTGTTTCTTTTGCCGTGCAGAAGCTGTGGAGTTTCATTAGGTCCAATATTGCTTTAAACATTCAAGTGCTTAGATAATATTTAGATTTTTTTCGATTCACGTAAAATTATAATTTCGGTATTTTACATGAGAGAGCATACTGAGTTGGTGTATATACTCCAAAACAGTGTAGAATAGGGCATTGTATACTTTTTCTGACAGCTTATATGCAGAGCAATGTTGTTTTTAACATTGGGTTGCCTAGATAATATTTAGAATTTTTTCCATTCACGTAAAATTAGAATTTTGGTATTTTATATGAAAGAGCAAACTAAGTTGGTGTATATACTCTAAAACAGAGTAGAATATGGCATTGTATATTTTTTCTGACATAACTTATTCAGAGAAATTTTGTTGTTAACATTGGGGTGCCTAGATAATATTTAGATTTTTTCGATTGGGGTAAAATTAGAATTTCGGTATTTTACATGAGAGAGCGTACTGAGTTTTTGTATATATTACAAAACAGAGTAGAAAAGGGCATTGTATATTTTTTCTAACAGACTATATTCAGAGCGATTTTCTTTGAGCTTTGGGGCGCCTAGATATTATTTAAATATTTATCGATTCGCGTAAAAATTAGTATATCAAGATTTTACATGAGACCATATTGAGTTGGTTTATATAGTACAAAACAGAGTAGACAAGGGTATTGTATATTTTGTCTGACAGATTATATTCAGAGCAATTTTGCTTTTAACATTGGGTTGCCTAGATAATATTTAGATTTTTTTCGATTCGCTTAAATATACAATTTCTGTATTTTAAATGAGAGAGCATATGGAGTTGGTGTATATACTCAAAAACAGAGTAGAATAGGGCATTGTATATTTTTTCTGACAGATTATATTCAGAACAATTTTGTTTTAAAAATTGGGGTGCCTAGATAATATTTAGATTTTTTCAATTCGCGTAAATTTAGAATTTCACAATTTTACAAGAGAGAGCATACTGAGTTGGTATACATACTCCAAAAAAGAGTAGAATAAGGCATTGTATATTTTTTCTAACAGACTATATTCAGAGCCATTTTCTTTTAACTTTGGGGTGCCTAGATATTATTTAGATATATTTCGATTCACGCAAAATTTGAATTTCGGTATTTTTTATGAGAGAGCATATTGAGGTGTTGTACATACACCAAAAGGAATTAGAAAAGGGCATTGTATATTTTTTCTGACAGATTTTATTCAGAGCAATTTTTCTTTTAACAATGGGGTGCCTAGATAATAATTAGATTTCTTTCTATTCAAGTAAAGTTAGAATTTCGGTGTTTTACTTTAGAGAGCACACTGAGTTGGTGTATAGACTCCAAAACAGAGTAGAATAGGACATTGTATATTTTTTCTTACAGATTATATTCAGAGCAATTTTGTTTTTATCATTAGGGTGCCTATATAATATTTAGATGTTTTTGATTCGGGTAAAATTAGATTTTCTGTATTTTACATGAGAGAGCACACTGAGTTCGTGTATATACTACAAAACCGAGTAGAAAAGGGCATTGTATATTTTTTCTGACATGTTATATTCAGAGCAATTTTGCTTTTATTATTGGGGTGCCTAGATAATATTTAGATTTTTGTCGATTCGCTTAAATATAGAAATTCTCTATTTTACATGAGAGAGAATATGGAGCTGGTGTATATACTCCAAAACAGAGTAGAATAGGGCATTGTATATTTTTTCTGACAGATTATATTTAGAGCAATTTTGTTTTTAACATTGGTGTGCCTAGATAATATTTAGATTTTTTTCGATTCACGTAAAATTAGAATTTCGGTATTTTACATGAGAGAGCATATTGAGTTGGTGTATATACTCCAAAACAAAGTAGAATAAGGCATTGTATATTTATTCTAACAGACTGTATTCAGAGCCATTTTCTTTTACCTTTGGGGCGCCTAGATATTATTTAGATATTTTTCGATTCACGTAAAATTTGAATTTCTGTATTTTCTATGAGAGAGCATATTGAGGTGTTTTATATACTTTAAAACAGATTAGAAGAAAGCATTGTATATTTTTTCGGACAGATTTTATTCAGAGCAATTTTGCTTTAACAATGGGGTGCCTATATATTATTTAGATGTTTTCGATTCGGGTAAAATTAGAATTTCTGTATTTTACATGAGAGAGCATACTGAGTTCGTGTATATACAACAAAACAGAGTAGAAAAGGGCATTGTATATTTTTTCTGACATATATTCAGAGCTATTTTGCTTTTAACATTGGGGTGTCTAGATAATATTTAGATTTTTGTCAATTCGCTTAAATATAGAATTTCTGTATTTTACATTAGAGAGAATATTGAGTTGGTGTATGTACTTCAAAACAGAGTAGAATAAGTCATTGTATATATTTTCTGACAGATTATATTCAGAGAAATTTTGTTTTTTACATTGGGGCGCCTAGATAATTTTTAGATGTTTTTCGATTCACGTAAATATAGAATTTCTGTATTTTACATGAGAGAGCATATGGAGTTGGTTTATAACCTCCAAAACAGAGTAGATTAGGGCATTGTATATTTTTTCGGACAGAATATATTCAGAACTATTTTGTTTTTAAAATTGGGGTGCCTAGATTATATTTAGATATTTTAAATGAGAGAGCATACTTAGTTCGTGTATATACACCAAAACTGAGTTGAATATGGCATTGTATATTTTTTCTAACAGACTATATTCAGAGACATTATCTTTTAACTTTGGAACGCCTAGATATTATTTAGATTTTTCTCGATTCGTGTAAAATTAGAATTTCGTTATTTTTCATGAAAGAGCATACTGAGTTGGTGTACATACCCCAAAACAGAGTAGAAAAAAGCATTGTATTTTATTCTGACAAATCATATTCAGCGCAATTTTGCTTTTAACATTGGGGTGCCTAGATAATATTTACATTTTTTTTCGATTCACGTAATATTAGTATTTCAGTATTTTACATGAGATAGCATACTGAGTTGGTGTATATAGTCCAAACGGAGTAGATTAGGGCATTGTATATATTTTCTGACAGATTATATTCAGAACAATTCTGTTTTTAACATTGGGGTGCCTAGATAATATTTAGATATTTTTCGATTCGTGTAAAATTATAATTTCGGAATTTTACTTGAGAGATCATATTGAGTTGGTGTATATACTAAAAAACAAAGTAGAAAATGCAATTGTGTATTTTTTCTGACAGATTATATTTAGATAAATTTTGCTATTTACATTGGGGTGCCCAGATAATATTTAGGTTTATTTTCGATTCACTTAAATATAGAATTTCTGTATTTTACATGAGAGAGTCTATGGAGTTGGTGTTTATACTCCAAGAAAGAGTAAAATAGGGCATTGTATATTCATTCTGACAGATTATACTCAGAGCAATTTTGTTTTTAACATTTGGGTGCCTAGATGATATTTAGATTTTTTTGATTTGAGTAAAAATAGAATTTCTGTATTTTACATGAGAGAGGATACTGAGTTAGTGTTTATACTCCAAAACAAAATAGAATAAGGCATTGTATATTTTTTCTAACAGAGTATATTCAGAGCCATTTTGTTTTAAATTTGGGGCACCTAGATATTTACATGTTTTTTGAATTGCTTAAAATTAGAATTTCGGTATTTTACATGAGAGAGCATACTGAGTTGGTGTATATACTCCAAAACAGGGTTGAATAAGGCATTGTATATTTTTTCTAACAGACGATATTCACAGCCATTTCTTTGAACTTTGGGGTGTTTAGATATTTAGAATTTTTTCAGTTTACGTAAAATTAGAAATTCGGTATTTTACATGAGAGAGCATAATGAGTTGGTGTATATACTGCAAAACAGAGTAGAATAAGGCATTGTATATTTTTTTAACAGACTATATTCAGAGCCCTTTTCTTTTAACTTTGGAGAGCCTAGATATTATTTAGATTTTTTTCGATTCACGTAAAATTAGAATTTCGTATTTTACATGAGAGAGCATATTGGGTTGGTGTATATACTTCAAAACAGTGTAGAATAGGGCATTGTATATTTTTTATGACAGATTATATTCAGAGCAATTTTGTTTTTAACATTGGGGTGCCTAGATAAAATTTAGATTTTTTTCAATTCACGTAAATATAGAATTTATGTATTTTACATGAGAGAGCATATGGAGTTGGTGAATACTCCAAAATAGAGTAGAATAGGGCATTGTATATTTTTTATGACAGATTATATTCACAGCAGTTTTTCTTTCAACATTAGGGTGCCTAGATAATATTTAGATTTTTTTCGATTCGCTTAAATATAGAATTTCTGTATTTTATATGAGAGAGCATATGGAGTTGTTTTATATACCCCAAAACAGAGTAGAATAGGGCATTGTATATTTTTTCCTGACAGATTATATTCAGAGCAATTTTGTTTCTATCATTGGGGTGCCTAGATATAATTTAGGTTTTTTTCGATTTGCATAAAATAAGAATTTCGGTATTTTATATGAGAGAGCATATTGAGTTGGTGTGTACACTCCAAAACAGAGTAGACAAGAACATTGTATATTTTGTCATACAGACTATATTCAGAGCAATTTTGCTTGAAACATTGGGGTGCCTAGATATCATTTAGATTTTTTTCGATTCACTTAAATTTAGAATTTCGGTATTTTACATGAGAGAGCATACTGAGTTGGTGTATGTAATCCAAAACAGAGTAGAAAAGGGCATTGTATATTTTTTCTGACAGATTATATTCAGAGCAATTTTGTTTTTAACATTGGGGTGCCTACATAATATTTAGACTTTTTTCGATTTGCTTAAATATAGAATTTCTGTATTTTACATGAGAGAGCATATGGAGTAGGTGTATATACTCCAAAACAGAGTAGAATAGGGCATTGTATATTTCTTCTGACAGATTATATTCAAAACAATTTTGTTTTTAACTTTGGGGTGCCTAGATAATATTTAGATTTTTTTCGATTCGCTTAAATATAGAATTTTTGTATTTTACATGAGAGAGAATGTGGAGTTGGTGTATATACTCCAAAACAGAGTAGAATAGGGCATTGTATATTTTCTCTGACAGATTGTATTCGAGTAAAATTAGAGTTTTTGTATTTTGCATGAAAGAGCATATTGAGTTGGTGTATATACTACAAAACGAAGTAGAAAAGGGCATTGTATATTTTCTTTGACAGATTATACCCAGAAAAATATTGTTTTCAACATTTGGGTGCCTAGATAATATTCAGATTTTTTTCGATTCGCTTAAATATAGAATTTCTGTATTTTACATGTTTGAGCATATGGAGTTAATGTATATACTCCAAAAGAGAGTAGAATAAGGCAATGTATGTTTTCCTAACAGGCTATATTCAGAGCCGTTTTCTTTTAACATTGGGTCGCCTAGATATTATGTATATTTTTTTTCGATTCGCGTATAATTAGAATTTTCGTATTTTACATGAAAGAGCATATTGAGTTGGTGTATATACTCCAAAACAAAGTAGAAACAGGCATTGTATATTTTTTTTGAGAGATTATATTCAGAGCAATTTTGCTTTTAACATTGGGGTGCCTATATAATATTTAGATTTTTTTCGATTCTATTAAATATAGAATTTTTGTATTTTACATGAGAGAGCATATTGAGTTGGTGTATATACTCCAAAACAAAGTTGAATAGGGCTTTGTATATTTTTTCTGACAGATGATATTCAGAACAATTTTGTTTTTAACATTGGGTGCCTAGATAATATTTAGATTTTTTTCGATTCACTTAAATATAGAATTTCTGTATTTTACATGAGAGAGCATATTAAGTTGGTTTATATACTTTAAAACAGAGTAGAAAAGGGCATTGTATATTTTCTCTGACAGATTATATCCAGAGCAATTTTGCTTTTAACATTCGGGTGCCTAGATAATATTTAGATTTTTTTCGATTCACGTAAAATTAGAATTTCGGTATTTTACATAAGAGAGCATACTGAGTTGGTGTATATCCTCCATAACAGAGTAGAATAAGGCATTGTATATTTTCTCTGACAGATTATATTCAGAGCAATGTTGCTTTTAACATTAAGGTGCCTAGGTAATATTTAGATTTTTTCGATTCGGGTAAAATTAGAATTTCAATACTTTACATGAGAGAGCATACTGACTTGGTGTGTATACTCCAAAACAGAGTAGAATAAGGCATTGTATATTTTTTTCAAACAGACTATATTCCGAGCCGTTTTCTTTTAACATTGGTACACCTAGATATTATTTAGATTTTTTTTCATACTTGTAAAATTTAAATTTTGGTATTTTACATGAGAGAGCATATTGAGTTGGTGTATATACTCCAAAAAAGAGTGAAATAGGTAATTGTATATTATTTCTGACATATTATTTTCAGAGCAATTTTGTTTTTATCATTGGGGTGCCTAGATAATATTTAGATTTTTTTCGATTCACGTAAAAATAGAATGTCGGTATTTTACATGAGAGAGCACAGTGAGTTGGTTTATATACTCCAAAACAGAGTAGAATAAGGCATTGTATATTTTTTCTCACAGATTATATTCAGAGCAATTTTTCTATTAACATTGGGGTCCCTAGATTATATTTAGATTTTCTTTGATTCGCATAAATATAGAATTTCTGTATTTTACATAAGAGAGCATATGAAGTTGGTGTCTATACTACAAAATAGAGTAGAATAGGGCATTGTATATTTTTCTGACAGATTATATTCAGACCAATTTTGTTTTAACATTGGTTTGCCTACATAATATTTAGATTTTTTTTGATTCTCATAAAATCAGAATTTCGGTATTTTACACGAGAGAGCATACTGGGTTGGTGTATAAACTCCAAAAGAGAGTAGAATAGGGCATTGTATATTTTCCCTAATAGACTATATTCAGAGCCATTTTATTTTATCTTTGGGGCGCCTAGATATTATTTAGATTTTTTCGATTCACGTAAAATTATAATTTCAGTATTTTACATGAGAGAGCATATTGAGATGTATATACTCCAAAACAGAGTAGAAAAGGCCATTGTATATATTTTCTGACAGATTATATTCAGAGAAATTTTGCTTCTAACATTCGGGTGCCTAGATAATATTTAGATTTTCATGGATTCACGTAAAATTAAAATTTCGGTATTTTACATGAGAGAGCATATTGAGTTGGTGTACATACTCCAAAACAGAATAGAATAATGCATTGTATATTTTTTCTGACAGATTATATTTAGAGCAATTTTGCTTTTCACATTGGGGTGCCTAGATAATATGTAGATTTATTTCGATTCGTTTAAATATAGAATGTCTGTATTTTACAAAAGAGAGCATATAGAGTTGGTGTATATACTCCAAAAAAGAGTAGAATAGGGCATTGTATATTTTTTCTGAGAGATTATATTTAGAGCAATTTTGCTTTTAACATTGTGGTGCCTTGATTGTATTTATACTTTTTCGATTCACTTAAATATAGAATTTTGGTATTTTACATGAGAGAGCATATGGGGTTGGTGTATATACTCCTAAACAGAGTAGAATAGGGTATTGTATATTTTTTCTGACAGATTATATTCAGAGCAATTTTGTTTTTAACATTGGGGTTCCTAGATAATATTTAGATTTTTTCAATTCAGGTAAAATTAGAATTTCTGTGTTTTACATGAGAGAGCACACTGAGTTGGTGCATATACTCCAAAAAAGTTTAGAATAAGGCATTGTTTATTTTTTCTAACAGACTATATTAAGAGCCATTTTTTTTAACTTTGAAGTGCATAGATATTATTTAGAATTTTCGATTCACGTAAAATTAGAATTCCGCTATTTTACATGAGAGAGCATATTGAGTTGGTGTATATACTCAAAAACAGAGTAGAAGAGGGCATTGTATATTTTCTCTGACAGATTATATTCAGAGCTATTTTGTTTTTAACAATGGGGTGCCTAGATCATATTTAGATTTTTTTCGATTCGCTTAAATATAGAATTTCTGTGTTTTACATGAGAGAGCCTATGGAGTTGGTTTATATACCCCATAAAAGAGTAGAATAGGGAATTTTATATTTTTTCTGACAGATTATATTTAGAGCAATTTTGCTTTTAACATTGAAGTGCCTAGATAATATTTAGATTTTTTAATTCGGGTAAAATTAGAATTTATGTATTTTACATCAGAGAGCATACTGAGTTTGTGTATATTCTCCAAAACAGAGTAGAATAAGGCATTGTATATTTTTTCTAACAGACTATATTCAGAGCCATTTTCTTTTAACTTTGGGGCACCTAGATATTATTTAGATTCTCTTCAATTCACGTAAGATTAGAATTTCGGTATTTTACATGAGAGAGCACACTGAGTTGGTGTATATACTCCAAAACAGATTAGAATATGGCATTGTATATTTTCTCTGACAGATTATATTCAGAGCAATTTCCTTTTAACATTGGGGTTCCTAGATAATATTTAAATTTTTTTCGATTCGCTTAAATATAGAATTTCTGTATTTTCCATGAGAGAGCATATGGAGTTTGTGTATATACTCCGAAGCAAAGGAGAAGAGGGCATTGTATATTTCTTCTGACAGATTATACTCAGGGCAATTTTGTTTTTAACATTTTGGTGCCTAGATAATATTTAGATTGTTTCGATTCGGTATAATTAGAATTTCTGTATTTTACATGAGAGAGCATACTGAGTTGGTGTATATACTCCAAAACAGAGTAGAATAAAGCATTGTCTATTTTGTCTAACAGAGTATATTCAGAGCCATTTTCTTTTAACTTTGGGGTGCCTCGATATAATTTAGATTTTTTTCGATTCGTTGAAAATTAGAAGTTCGGTATTTTCCATGAGAGAGCATATGGAGTTGGTGTATATACTCCAAAAAAGAGTAGAATAAGGCATTGTGTATTTTTTCTGACAGATTATATTCAGAGCGATTTTATTTTTAACATTTTGGTGCCTAGATAATACTTAGATTTTTTCGATTCGGGTAAAATTAGAATTTCTGTATTTTACATGAGAGAGCATACTGAGTTGGTGTATATAAACCAAAACAGAGTAGAATAAGGCATTGTATATTTTTTCTAACAGACTGTATACAGAGCCATTTTCTTTTAACTTTGGGGCACCAAGATATTATTTAGATTTTTTTTCATTTGCGTAAAATTAGTATTTCGATATTTTACATTAGAAAGCATACTGACTTGGTGTATATTATCCAAAAGAGAGTAGAAAAAGGCATTGTATATTTTCTCTAACAGACTATATTCAGAGCCATTTTCATTTCACTTTGGGGTGCATAGATATTATTTATATATTTTTCAATTCATGTAAATTTAGGATTTCTGTATTTTACATGAGAGAGCATATTGAGTTGGTTTATATACTACAAAACATAGTGGAAAAGGGCATTGTATATTTTTTCTGACAGATTATATCCAGAGAAATTTTGATTTAACATTGGGGTGCCTAGATAATATTTAGTTTTTTTTCGATTCACTTAAATATAGAATTTCTGTATTTTACATGAGAGAGCATATGGAGTTGATGTATATACTCCAAAACAGAGTAGAATAGGTCATTGTATATTTTTTCTGACAGATTATATTCAGAGCAATTTTTTTTTAACATTGGGGTGTTTAGATAATATTTAGATTTTTTCGACTCGGGTAAAATTTGAATTTCTGTGTTTTACATGAGAGAGCATACTGAGTTAGTGTATATACTCCGAAACCGAATAGAATAAGGCATTGTATATTTTTTGTAACAGACTATATTCAGAGCCATTTTCTTTTAATGTTGGGGCGCCTAGATATAATTTAGATTTTTATAGATTTGTGTAAAATTAGAATTTCGGTATTTTACATATGAGAGCATACTGGGTTGTGTATATACTCCAAAACAGAGTAGAATAAGGCATTGTATATTTTTTCTAACCGACTATATTCAGAGCCATTTTTTTTTACCTTTGGGGCGCCTAGATATCATTTAGATATTTTTCAATTCACGTAAAATTAGAATTTCTGTATTTTACAAGAAAGCATATTGAGTTGGTGTATATATTAAAAATCAGAGTACAAAAGGGCATTGTGTATTTTTTCTGACAGATTATATTCAGAGCAATTTTGCTTTTAACATTGGGGTGCCTAGATATTATTTAGATTTTTTTCGATTCACGTAAAATTAGAATTTCCGTATTTTACATGAGAGAGCATATTGAGCTGGTGTATATACTTTATAACAGGGTAGGAAAGGGCATTGTATATTATTTCTGACAGATTATATTCAGAACAATTTTTCTTTTAACATTGGAATGCCTAGATAATATTTAGACTTTTTGCTGTTCATTTAAAATTTGAATTTTGGTATTTTACATGAGAGAGCATATTGAGTTGGTGTATATACTCCAAAACAGAGGAGAAAAGGGCAAAATATATTTTTTATGACAGATTATATTCAGAGCCATTCTCCTTTAACATTGGGGTGCCTAGATAATATTTAGATATTTGTCGATTCCCGCAAAATTCGAATTTCGGTATTTTACATGAGAGAACATATTGAGTTTGTGTATATACTTCAAAACAGAGTAGAATAGGGCATTGTATATTATTTCTGACAGATTATATTCAGAGAAATTTTGCTTTTAACATTGTGGTACCTCAATTATATTTAGATTTCTTTCGAGTCGCGTAAATTTAGAATTTCGGTTTTTTACATGAGAGAGCATATTGAGTTGGTGTATATACTCCAAAACAAAGTAGAAAAGGGGATTGTATATTTTATCTGACTGATTTTATTCAGAGCTATTTTATTTTATCATTCAGGTGCCTAGAGAATGTTTAGATTTATTTCGATTCGCGTAAATTTAGAATTTCGGTATTTTACATGAGAGAGCATATTGAGTTTGTTTATATACTCCAAAACAGAGTAGAAAATAGCAATGTATATTTTCTCTGACACATTTTGTTCCGAGAAATTTTGGTTTTTACATTGTGGTGCCCAGATAATATTCAGATTTTTTTCGATTTGCCTAAATTTAGAATTTCGGTATTTTAAATGAGAGAGCATATTGGGTTAGTGTACATACTCCAAACCAGAGTAGAAAAAAGCATTGTATATTTTTTCTGACAGATTATATTCCGAGAAATTTTTCTTTTATCATTGGAATGCCTGAATAATATTTA
This sequence comes from Callithrix jacchus, assembly GCF_049354715.1. Classification (NCBI taxonomy): domain Eukaryota; kingdom Metazoa; phylum Chordata; class Mammalia; order Primates; family Cebidae; genus Callithrix; species Callithrix jacchus. The sequence continues at coordinate 82,113,314 of NC_133518.1, forward strand.
GATTTTTTTCAGTTCGTGTAAAATTTGACCTTCTGTATTTTACATGGGAGAGCATATTGAGTTGGTGTATATATTGGAAAACAGAGTAGAAAAAGGCATTGTATATTTTTTCTGACAGATTACATTCAGAAAAATTTTCCTTTTAACATTGGGGTGCCTAGATAATATTTAGAATTTTTAAATTTCCTTCAATTTATAATCTCTGTATTTTACATGAGAGAGCATATTGAGTTGGTTTATGTACTCCCAAAAAAGAGTAGAAGAGGGCATTGTGTTCTTTCTCTGACAAACTATATTCAGAGCAATCTTCCTTTTAACATTGGAATGCCTAGATAATATTTTGATATTTTTTGGTTCGTGTAAAATTTGAACTTCTGTATTTTACATGGGAGAGCATATTGAGTTGGTGTATATACTCCAAAACAGAGTAGAAAAAAAGCATTGTATATTTTTTTCTGACAGATTACATTCAGAAGAATTTTGCTTATAACATTGCGGTGCCTAGATAATATTTAGAATTTTTTAATTTGCGTAAATTTACAATTTCTCTATTTTACATGAAAGAGCATATTGAGTTGGTTTACATACTTTATAACAGAGTAGGAAAGGGCATTGTATATTATTTCTAACAGATTATATTCTGAGCAATTTTGCTTTTAACATTGGGTGCCTAAATAGTATTTAGATTTTTTTTGATTCCTGTAAATTTAGAATTTCGATATTTTACATGAGAGAGCATATTGGGTTGGTGTATATACTCCAAAACAGAATAGAAAAGGGCATTGTATATTTTTTCTGAAATACTATATTCAGAGAAATTTTGCTTTTAACATTGGGGTGCCTAGATAATATTTAGATTTATTTCAATTCAGGTAAAATTAGAATTTCTGTATTTTACATGAGAGAGCATATTGAGTTGGTGTATATACTCCAAAACAGAGTAGAAACGGGCATTGTATATTTTTTCTGAACGATTATATTCAGAGAAATTTTGCTTTTAACATTCGGGTGCCTAGATAATATTTAGATTTTTTTCGATTCACGTAAAATTAGAATTTCAGTATTTTCCATGAGAGAGCATACTCAGTTGGTGTATATACTCCAAAACAGAGTAGAAAAAGGCATTGTATATTTTTTCTAACTGACTATATTCAGAGAGATTTTCTTTAAACTTCGGGGCGCCTAGATATTATTTAGATTTTTTTCGATTCGCATAAAATTAGAATTTCGGTATTTTACATGGGAGAGCATATGGAGTTGGTGTATATACTCCAAAACCGAGTAGAAAAGGGCATTGTATATTTTTTATGACAGATTATATTCTACGTAATTTTTGTTTTAACATTGGGGAGCCTAGATGATATTTAGATTATTTTCAATTTTCTAAAATATAGAATTTCTGTATTTTACAAAAGAGAGCATATGGAGTTGGTTTATATACTCAAAAACAGAGTAGAATAAGGCACTGTATATTTTTTTTGACAGAATATATTCAGAGCAATTTTTTTTTTAACATTTGGGTGCCTAGATAATATTTAGATGTTTTTGGATTCGCTTAAATATATATTTTCTGTATTTTTACCAAAGAGAGCATATGGAGTTGGTTTATATACTACAAAACAGAGTCGAAAAAGGCATTGCATATATTTTCTAACAGACGATATTCAGAGTCATTTTCTTTTAACTTCAGTGCGCCTAGGTATTATTTAGATTTTTTTCGATTCGCGTAAAATTAGAATTTCCGTATTTTACATGGGAGAGCATACTGAGTTGGTGTATATACTCCAAAACAGAGTAAAATAGGGCATTGTATATTTTTTCTGACAGATTATATTCAGAGAAATTTTGTTTTTAACATTGGGGTGCTTAGGCAATATTCAGATGTTTTCGATTCAGTTAAAATTAGAATTTTTGTATTTTACATGAGAGAGCATATTGAGTTGGTTTACATACTACAAAACAGAGTAGAAAATGGAATTGTATATTTATTTCTGACAGATTATATTCAGAGAAATTTTGCTGATAATATTGTGGTGCCTATATAATATTTAGATTTTTTTCGATTCGCTTAAATATAGAATTTTTGTATTTTACAAGAGAGGGCATATCGAGTTGGTGTATATACTCCAAAACAGAGTAGAAAAGGGCATTGTATATTTTTTCTGACAGATTATATTCAGAGCAATTTTGCTTTTAACATTGGGGTGCCTAGATAATATTTAGATTTTTTTCGATTCACTTAAACATAGAATTTCTGTATTTTACATGAGAGAGCATATGAAGTTGGTGTAAATACTCCAAAATAGAGTAGAATAAAGCATTGTATATTTTTTCTGACACAATATATTCAGAGCAATTTTGTTTTTAACATTGAAGTGCCTAGATAATATTTAGATCTTTTTATTTTCACGATTTGAGTAAAATTAGAATTTCTGTATTTTACATAAGAGAGCATACGGAGTTGGTGTATATACTCCAAAATAAAGTGGAATAAGGCATTGTATATTTTCTCTAACATATTATATTCAGAGCCATTTTCTTTTAAATTTGGGGCGCCAAGATATTATTTATATTTTTTTCGATTCGCATAAAATTAGAATTTTGGTATTTTACATGAGAGAGCATATTGAGTTGGTGCATACACTACAAAACTGGGTAGAAAAGGGCATTGTATATTTCTTCTGACAGATTATATTCAGAGCAATTTTGCTTATAACATTGGGGTGCCTATATAATATTTAGATTTTTTTCGATTCGCTTAAATATAGAATTATTATATTTTACATAAGAGAGCATATGGGGTTGGTGTATATACTCCAAAACAGAGTAGAATAGGGCATTATATATTTTTTCTGACAGATTATATTCAGAGCAATTTTGTTTTTAACATTGGGGTACCTAGATTATATTTAGAGCATTTTCTATTCACATAAAATTAGAATTTCGGTATTTTACATGAGAGAGCATACTGAGTAGGTGTATATATTCCAAAAAAGAGTGGAATGAGGCGTTGTATATTTTTTCTAACAGACTATATTCAGAGCCATTTCCTTTTAACCTTGGGACACCTAGATATTATTTAGATTATATTGAATTCGCGTAAAATTAGAATTTTGGTATTTTACATGAGAGAGCATACTAAGTTGGTGTATATATTACAAAACAGAGTAGAAAAGGGCATTGTACATTTTTTCTGATATATTCAGAGCAATTTTGCTTTTAAAATTTGGGTGCCTAGATAATATTTAGATTTTAATTTTTTCGATTCTGTTAAAATTAGAATTTCTGTATTTTACATGAGAGAGCACACTGAGTTTTTGTATATACTACAAAACAGAGTGGAATAAAGCATTGTATACTTTCTCTAAGAGACTATATTCAGAGCTATTTTCTTTTAACTTCGGGGCGCCTAGATATATTTTAGATTTTTTTTAATTCGCTTCAATATAGAATTTCCGTATTTTGCATGAGATAGCATATGGAGTTAGTGTATATACTCCAAAACAGAGTAGAATAGGGCATTGTATATTTTTTCTGACAGATTATATTCAGAGAAATTTTGTTTTTAACATTCGGGTGCCTATATACTATTTAGATTTGTTTTGATTCACGTAAAATTAGAATTTCAGTATTTTACATGAGAGAGCATACTGAGTTGGTGTATATATTCCAAAACGAAGTAGAATAAGGCATTGTATATTTTTTTTAACACACTATATTCAGAGCCATTTTCTTTTAACTTTGGGGCACCTAGATATCAATTATATTTTTCTCGATTCGTGTAACATTAGAATTTCCGTATTTTGCATGAGAGAGCATATTGAGTTGGTGTATATACTCCAAAACAGAGTAGAAAAGGGCATTGTATATTTTTTCTTACAGATTATATTCAAAGGAATTTTGCTTTTAACATTGAGGTGCCTAGATAATATTTAGATTTTTTCAATTCACTTAAATATAGAATTTCTGTATTATACATGAGAGAGCATACTGAGTCGTTTTATATACTCCAAAATACAGTAGAATAGGGCATTGTATATTTTTTCTGAAAGATTATGTTTAGATTTTTTTCGATTCACTTAAATATAGAATTTCTGTATTTTACATTATAGAGCATATGGAGTTGGTGTATATAATTCAATACAGAGTAGAATAGGGCATTGTATATTTTTTCTGACAGTTTATATTCAGAGAAATTTTGTTTTTAACTTTGGCGTGCCTACATAATATTTAGATTCTTTCAATTCGGGTAAAATTAGATTTTTTGTATTTTACGTTAAAGAGCATATTGAGTTGGTTTACATAATACAAAACAGAGTAGAAAATGGCATTGTGTATTTTCTCTGACAGATTATATTCAGAGCAATTTTTTTTTTAACATGGGGTGCTCAGATAAAATTTAGATTTTTTTCAATTCACGTAAAATTAGAATTTCTGTATTTTACATGACAGAGCATATTGTGTTGGTGTATATACTTCAAAACAGAGTAGAAAAGGGCATTGTATATTTTTTCTGACATATTATATTCAGACCAACTTTTCTTTTAACATTGGGGTGCCTAGATAACATTTAGATTTTTCTCGATTCGTGGAAAATTAGAATTTCTGTATTTTACATGAGAGAGCATATGGAGTTGGTGTATATACTACAAAACAGAGTAGAAAAGGGCATTGTACATTTTTTCTGACAGATTTTATTCAGAGCAATTTTGTTTTTAACATTGCGGTGCCTAGATAATATTTAGAATTTTATCGATTCACTTAAAATTAGAATTTTGGTATTTTACATGAGAGAGCATACTGAGTTGGTGTATATACTCTAAAACCGAGTAGAATAGGGCATTTTATAATTATTGTGACAGAGTATATTTAGAGCAATTTTGTTTTTAACATTGGGTAACCTAGATAATATTTAGATTTTTTTCAATTCACGTAAAATTAGAATTTCTGTATTTTACATGAGAGAGCATACTAAATTGGTGTATATACTCCAAAACAGAGTAGAATAAGGCATTGTATATTTTTTCTAACAGACTATATTGAGAGTCATTTTCTTTTAACTTTGGGTCGCCTAGATATTATTTAGATTATTTTGATTCACCTAAAATTAGAATTACCGTATTTTACATGAGCGAGCATATTGAGTTGGTGTATATACTCCAAAACAGAGTAGAAAAGGGCATTGTATATTTTTTCTGACAGATTATATTCAGAGTAATTTTGCTATTAACATTGGGGTGCCTAGATAATATTTAGATTATTTTCGATTCGGGTAGAATTAGAATTTCTGTATTTTACATGACAGAGCATATTGAGTTGGTGTTTATACAACAAAACAAAATAGAAGAGGGCATTGTATATTTTTTCTGACAGATTATATTCAGAGCAATTTTGCTTTTAACATTGCAGTGCCTAGATAATATTTGGATTTGTTCGTTTCGGGTAAATTTAGAATTTCTGTATTATACATGAGTGAGCATATTGAGTTGGTGTATATACTACAAAACAGAGTAGAATAGGGCATTGTATATTTTTGCTGACAGATAATATTCTGAGCAATTTAGCTTTTAACATCGCGGTGCCTAGATAATATTTAGATTTTTTTCGATTCACGTAAAATTAGAATTTCTGTATTATACATGAGAGAGCATACTGAGTTGGTGTATATACTCCAAAACAGAGTAGAATAAGGCATTGTGTATATTTTCTAACAGACTATATTCAGAGCCATTTTCTTATAACTTTGGGGCGCCTAGATATTATTTAGATTATTTTTGATTCACCTAAAATTAGAATTTCGGTATTTTACATGAGAGAATGTTGAGTTGGTGTATATACTCCAAAACAAAGTAGAAGAAGGCATTGTATATTTTTTCTGACAGATTATATTCATTGCGATTTGGTATTAACTTTGGGGTGCCTCGATAATATTTAGATTTTTTTCGATTCGCATAAATATAGAATTTCTCTATTTTACATGAGAGAGAATGTGGAGTTGGTGTATATACTCCAAAGCAGAGTAGAATAGGGCATTGTAAATTTTTTCTGACAGATTATATTCAGAGCAATTTTTTTTTAACACTGAGGTGCCTAGATAATATTTAGATTTTTTCGATTCACGTAAAATTAGTATTTCTCTATTTTACATGACAGTGCACCCTGAGATGGTGTATATACTTCGAAACAGAGTAGAATAAGGCATTGTATATTTTTTCTAACAGACTATATTCACAGCCATTTTCTTTTAACTTTGGGGCACCTAGATATTTTTTAGATTTTTTTCGATTTGCATAAAATTAGAATTTCTCTATTTTACATGAGAGAGCATATTGAGTTGGTGTATATACTAGAAAACCGAGTAGAAATGGGCATTGTTTATTTTTTCTGACAGATTATATTCAGAGCAATTTCGATTTTAAAATTGGAATGCCTAGATAATATTTAGATTTTTTTTGATTCACGTAAAGTTAGAATTGCTGTATTTTATATAAGAGAGCATACTGAGTTGGTGTATATACTCCAAAACCTAATAGAGTAAAACATTGTATATTTTTTCTAACAGACTATATTCAGAGCCAATTTCTTTTAAATTTGGGCACCTAGATATTATTTCGATATTTTTCGATTCGTGTAAAATTAGAATTTCTGTATTTTACATGAGACAGCATATGAAATTGGTGTATATACTCCAAAACAGAGTAGAAAAGGGCATTGTATATTTTTTCTGACAGATTATATTCAGAGAAAGTTTGCTTTTAACATTGGGGTGCCTAGATAATATTTAGATTTTTTTCGATTCACATAAATATGGAATTTCTGTATTTTACATGAGAGAGCATATGGAGTTGGTGTATATACTCCAAAATAGAGTAGAATAGGGCATTGTATATTTTCTCTGACAGATTATATTCAGAGCGATTTTTTTTGTAACATTGAGGTGCCTAGATAATAGTTAGATTTTTTCGATTCGGGTAGAATTAGAATTTCTGTAGGTTACATGAGAGAGTATACTGAGTTGGTGTATATACTCCAAAAAAGAGTAGAATAAGGCATTATATTCAGAGTTATTTTTTTTTAACTTTGGGGCACCTAGATATATATAGATTTTTTTCGATTCGCTTAAAAATAGAATTTCTGTATTTTACATGAGAGAGCATATGGAGTTGGTGTATATACTCCAAAACAGAGTACAATAGGGCATTGTATATTTTTTCTGACAGATTATATTGTGAGAAAGTTTTTTTTAACACTGAGGTACCTAGATAATATTTAGATTTTTTCGATTCCGGTAAAATTAAAATTTCTGTATTTTATAGGAGAGTGCACCCTGAGATGGTGTATGTACTCCGAAACAGAGTAGAATAAGGCGTTGTATATTTTTTCTAACAGACTATATTCAGAGCCAATTTCTTTTAATTTTGGGGCGCCTAGATATTATTTATATATTTTTCGATTCGCGTACAATTTGAATTTCTGTATTTTAAATTAGAGAGCATATGGAGTTGGTGTATATACTCCAAAACAGAGTAGAAAAGGGCATTGTATATTTTTTCTGACCGATTATATTCAGAGCAAGTTTGCTTTTAACATTGGGGCGCCTAGATAATATTTAGATTTTTTTCGATTCGCGTAAATATAGAATTTCTGTATTTTACATGAGAGAGCATAGGGACTGGGTGTATTTACTCCAAAACAGAGTAGAATAGGGCATTGTATATTTTTTTCGACGGAATATATTTAGAGCAATTTTTTTTTAACACTGGGGTGCCTAGATAATATTTAGATTTTTTAGATTTGGGTAAAATTCGAATTTCTGTATTTTACATGCGAGAGCATCCTAAGCTGGTGTATATACTCCAAAACAGAGTAGAAAAGGGCATTGTATATTTTCTCTAACAGATTATATTAAGAGCAATTTTGCTTTTAACATTGGGGGGCCTAGAAAATATTTAGTTTTTTCGATTCGAGTAGAATTAGAATTTCTGTATTTTACATGACAGAGCATATTGAGTTGGTTTATATACTACAAAACCGAGTAGAAAAGGGCATTGTATATTTTTTCTGGCAGATTATATTCAGAGCAACTTTGCTTTTACATAGGTGTGCGGACATAATATTTAGATTTTTTTCGATTCGCTGAAATATAGAATTTTTGTATTTTACATGAGAGAGAATATGGAGTTGGTGTATATACTTTAAAACAGATTAGAATAGGGGTATGTATATTTTTTCTGACAGATTATATTCAGAGAAATTTTGTTTTTAACATTGGGGTGCATAGATAATATTTAGATTTTGTCGATTCGGGTAGAATTAGAATTTCTGTATTTTACATGAGAGAGCATATTGAGTTGGTATATATACTCCAAAACTGAGTAGAATAAGGCATTCTATTTTTGTTCTAACAGACCATATTCAGAGACATTTTCTTTTAACTTTGAGGCACCTATATATTATTTAGATTTCTTTCGATTCGCGTAAAATTAGAATTTCTGTATTTTACATGAGAGAACATATTGAAGTTGTGTATATAGTACAAAACAGAGTAGAAAAAAGCATTGTATATTTTTTATGACAGATTCATTCAGAGAAATTTTGTTTTTAACATTGGGGAGCCTAGATAATATTTACATTTTTTCGATTCGTTTAAAATTATAATTTCGGTATTTTACATGAGAGAGCATACTGAGTTTGTGTATATACTGCAAAACAGAGTAGAATAAAACATTGTATATTTTTTCTGACAGATTATATTCAGAGCAATTTTGCTTTTAATATTGGGGTGCCTTGATAATACTTAGATTTTTTCGATTCCGGTGGAATTCGAATTTCTGTATTTTACATGACAGAGCATATTGAGTTGGTGTTTCTACTACAAAACAGTGTAGAAAAGGGCATTGTATATTTTTTCTGACAGATTATATTCAGAGCAATTTTGCGTTTAACATTGGGGTGCCTAGATAATATTTAGATTTTTTCGAATTGGGTAAAATTAGAATTTCGGTATTTTACATGAGAGAGCACATTGAGTTGGTTTATATACTCCAAAACAGAGTAGAAAAGGGCATTGTATATTTCTTCTGACAGATTATATTCAGAGCAATTTTTCTTTTAATATTCGGGTGCCTGGATAATATTTAGATTTTTTTCGATTCTTTTAAATATGGAATTTCTGTATTTTACATGACAGAGCATACTGAGTTGGTGTATATACTCCAAAACAAAGTAGAATAGGGCATTGTATAATTATTCTGACAGGTTATATTCAGAGAAATTTTATTTTTAACATTGGGGTGCCTAGATAATATTTAGATTTCTTTCGATACACGTAAAATTAGAATTTCTCTATTTTACATGAGAGAGCATAGTGCGTTGGTGTATATAATTTAAAATAGAGTAGAATAAGGCATTTTATATTTTCTCTAACAGACTATATTCAGAGCCATTTTCCTTTAACTTTGGGGCACCTAGATATTATTTAGATTTTTGTCGATTCGCGTAAAATTAGAATTTCGGTACTATACATGAGAGAGCATATTGAGTTGGTGTATATACTACAAAACACAGTAGAAAAGGGCACTGTATATTTTTTCTGAGAGATTTCATTCAGAGCGATTTTGTTTTTAACACTGGGGAGCCTAGATAATATTTACATTTTTTTCAATTTATTTAAAATTATAATTTCGGTATTTTACACGAGAGAGCATCCTGAGTTGGTGTATATACTCCAAAACAAAGTAGAATAAGGCATTGTATATTTCTTGTAACAGATTATATTCAGAGCCATTTTCTTTTAACTTTGGAGCGCCTAGATATTATTTAGATTTTTTTTTGATTCGCCTAAAATTAGAATTTCCGTATTTTACATAAGAGAGCATATGGAGTTGGTGTATATACTCCAAAACAGAGTAGAAAAGAACATTCTATATTTTTTCTGACTGATTTTATTAAGAGCAATTTTGCTTTTAACATTGGGGTGCCTAGATAACATTTAGATTTTTTCGATTCGGGTAGAATTAGAATTTCTTTATTTTACATGACAGAGCATATTGAGTTGGTGTATATCCTACAAAACAGAGTAGAAAAGGGCATTGTATTTTTTTTCTGACAGAATATTTTAACAGCAATTTTGCTTTTAACATTGGGGTCCATATATAATATTTAGATTTTTTTCGATTCGCTTAAATATAGAATTTCTGTATTTTACATGACAGAGCATATGGAGTTGGTGTATATACTCCAAACCAGAGTAGAATAAGGCATTGTATAATTTTTCTAACAGACTATATTCAGAGACTTTTTTTTAACTTTGGGTGGCCTAGATATTATTTAGATTTTTTTTGATTCGTGTAAAATTAAAATTTCTGTATTTTACATGAGAGAGCGAATTGAGTTGGTGTATATAGTAAAAAAGAGAGTAGAAAAGGGCATTGTATATTTTTTCTCACAGATTATATTCAGAGCAATTTTTTTTTAACGTTGGAGAGCCTAGATAATATTTAGATTATTTTGATTCTGGTAAAATTAGAATTCTGTATTTTACATGAGAGAGCATACTGAGTTGATATATATACTCCAAAACAGAGTAGAATAAGGCATTGTATATGTTTTCTGACAGACTATATTCAGAGGCATTTTCTTTTAACTTTGGTGCACCTTGATATTATGTAGATTTATTTCGATTAGTGTAAATTTAGAATTTCTTTATTTTACATGAGAGAGCATATTCAGTTCGTGTATATACTAAAAAAGAGAGTAGAAAAGGGCATTGTATATTTTCTCTGACAGAATATATTAAGAGCAATCTTGTTTTTAACATTGGGAAGCATAGATATTATTTAGATTTTTTCGATTCGCGTAAAATTAGAATTTCTGTATTTTACATGAGAGAGCATATTGAGTTGAGTTGGTGTATATACTACAAAACAGAGAATAGAGCATTGTATATTTTTTCTAACAGACTATATTTAGAGCCATTTTCTCTTAACTTTGGGGCACCTAGATATTATTTAGATTTTTTTCGATTTGCTTAAATACAGAATTTCTGTATTTTACATGAGAGAGCATACTGAGTTGGTGTATATACCCCAAAACAGAGTAGAATAAGGCATTTTATATTTTTTCTGACTATATTCAGAGCTATTTTCTATTAACTTTGGGGCGCCTAGATAGTCTTTAGATTTTTTCGATTCACGTAAATATAGAGTTTTGGTATTTTACCAGAGAGAGCATACTGAGTTGGTGTATATACTCCAAAACAGAGTAGAATAAGGCATTGTATATTTTTTGTGACAGATTATATTCAGAGAATTTTGTTTTTTAACATTGGGGTGCCTAGACAATATTTAGATTTTTTCAATACAAGTAAAATTAGAATTTCTTTATTTTACATGAGAGAGCATATGGAGTTGGTATACATTCCAAAAAATAGTAGAATAAGGCATTGTATGTTTTTTCTAACAGACTATATTCAGGGCCACTTTGCTTATAACATTTGGGTGCCTAGATAATATTTAGATTTTTTTCGATTCGCTTAAATATAGTATTTCTGTATTTTACATGAGAGAGCATATGGAGTTGGTGTATATACTCCAAAACAGAGTAGAATAAAGCATTGTATATTTTTTTTTTTTTTTTTTTTTTTTTTTATTGGATTATAGGTTTTGGGGTACATGAGCAGAGCATGCAAGACAGTTGCGTAGGTACACACATGGCAGTGTGCTTTGCTTTTCTTCTCCCCTTCACCCACATTTGGCATTTCTCCCCAGGCTATCCCTCCCCACCTCCCCCTCCCACTGGCCCTCCCCTTTTCCCCCCAATAGACCCCAGTGTTTAGTACTCCCCTTTCTGTGTCCATGTGTTCTCATTTTTCATCACCCACCTATGAGTGAGAATATGCGGTGTTTCATTTTCTGTTCTTGTGTCAGTTTGCTGAGGATGATGTTTTCCAGATTCATCCATGTCCCTACAAACGACACGAACTCCTCATTTCTGATTGCTGCATAATATTCCATGGTGTATATGTGCCACATTTTTCCAATCCAGTCTATTATCAATGGGCATTTGGGTTGATTCCAGGTCTTTGCTATTGTAAACAGTGCTGCAATGAACATTCGTGTACATGTGTCCTTATAGTAGAACGATTTATAGTCTTTTGGATATATACCCAGTAATGGGATTGCTGGGTCAAATGGAATTTCTATTTCTAAGGCCTTGAGGAATCGCCACACTGTCTTCCACAATGGTTGAACTAATTTACACTCCCACCAACAGTGTAAAAGTGTTCCTTTTTCTCCACATCCTCTCCAGCATCTGTTGTCTCCAGATTTTTTAATGATCGCCATTCTAACTGGCGTGAGATGGTATCTCAATGTGGTTTTGATTTGCATCTCTCTGATGACCAGTGACGATGAGCATTTTTTCATATGATTGTTGGCCTCATATATGTCTTCTTTCGTAAAGTATGTGTTCATATCCTTTGCCCACTTTGGAATGGGCTTGTTTGTTTTTTTCCTGTAAATCTGCTTGAGTTGTTTGTAAATTCTGGATATCAGCCCTTTGTCAGATGGGTAGACTGCGAAAATTTTTTCCCATTCTGTTGGTTGCCGATCCACTCTAGTGACTGTTTCTTTTGCCGTGCAGAAGCTGTGGAGTTTCATTAGGTCCCATTTGTCTATTTTGGCTTTTGTTGCCAATGCTCTTGGTGTTTTGTTCATGAAGTCCTTGCCTACTCCTATGTCCTGGATAGTTTTGCCTAGATTTCCTTCTAGGGTTTTTATGGTGCCAGGTCTTATGTTTAAGTCTTTAATCCATCTGGAGTTAATTTTAGTGTAAGGTGTCAGGAAGGGGTCCAGTTTCTGCTTTCTGCACATGGCTAGCCAGTTTTCCCAACACCATTTGTTAAACATGGAGTCCTTGCCCCATTGCTTGTTTTTGTCAGGTTCGTCAAAGATTGTATAGTTGTATGTATGTTGTGTTGCCTCCGGTGCCTCTGTTTTGTTCCATTGGTCTATATCTCTGTTTTGGTACCAGTACCATGCTGTTTTGATTACTGTAGCCTTGTAGTATAGTTTGAAATCCGGTAGTGTGATGCCCCCCGCTGTGTTCTTTTTGCTTAGAATTGACTTGGCTATGCGGGCTCTCTTTTGGTTCCATATGAAGTTCATGGTGGTTTTTTCCAGTTCTGTGAAGAAAGTCAATGGTAGCTTGATGGGGATAGCGTTGATTCTGTAAATTACTTTGGGCAGTATAGCCATTTTCACGATATTAATTCTTCCTAACCATGAACATGGAATGTTTCTCCATCTGTTTGTGTCCTCTCTGATTTCGTTGAGCAGTGGTTTGTAGTTCTCCTTGAAGAGGTCCCTTACGTTCCTTGTGAGTTGTATTCCAAGGTATTTTATTCTTTTTGTAGCGATTGCGAATGGCAGTTCGCTCTTGATTTGGCTTTCTTTAAGTCTGTTATTGGTGTAGACGAATGCTTGTGATTTTTGCACATTGATTTTATATCCTGAGACTTTGCTGAAGTTGTTTATCAGTTTCAGGAGTTTTTGGGCTGAGGCGATGGGGTCTTCTAGGTATACTATCATGTCGTCTGCAAATAGAGACAATTTGGCTTCCACCTTTCCTATTTGAATACCCTTTATTTTTTTTTCTTGCCTGATTGCTCTGGCTAGAACTTCCAGTACTATATTGAATAGGAGTGGTGAGAGAGGGCATCCTTGTCTAGTACCAGATTTCAAAGGGAATGCTTCCAGTTTTTGCCCATTCAGTATGATATTGGCTGTTGGTTTGTCATAAATAACTTTTATTACTTTGAGATACGTTCCATCGATACCGAGTTTATTGAGGGTTTTTAGCATAAAGGGCTGTTGAATTTTGTCAAATGCCTTCTCTGCGTCAATTGAGATAATCATGTGGTTTTTGTTTTTGGTTCTGTTTATGTGGTGAATTACGTTGATAGACTTGCGTATGTTGAACCAGCCTTGCATCCCTGGGATGAATCCTACTTGATCATGATGAATAAGTTTTTTGATTTGCTGTTGCAATCGGCTTGCCAATATTTTATTGAAGATTTTTGCATCTATGTTCATCATGGATATTGGCCTGAAGTTTTCTTTTCTCGTTGGGTCTCTGCCGGGTTTTGGTATCAGGATGATGTTGGTCTCATAAAATGATTTGGGAAGGATTCCCTCTTTTTGGATTGTTTGAAATAGTTTTAGAAGGAATGGTACCAGCTCCTCCTTGTGTGTCTGGTAGAATTCGGCTGTGAACCCATCTGGACCTGGGCTTTTTTTGTGAGGTAGGCTCTTAATTGCTGCCTCAACTTCAGACCTTGTTATTGGTCTATTCATAGTTTCAGCTTCCTCCTGGTTTAGGCTTGGGAGGACACAGGAGTCCAGGAATTTATCCATTTCTTCCAGGTTTACTAGTTTATGTGCATAGAGTTGTTTGTAATATTCTCTGATGATGGTTTGAATTTCTGTGGAATCTGTGGTGATTACCCCTTTATCATTTTTTATTGCATCTATTTGGTTGTTCTCTCTTTTATTTTTAATCAATCTGGCTAGTGGTCTGTCTATTTTGTTGATCTTTTCAAAAAACCAGCTCTTGGATTTATTGATTTTTTGAAGGGTTTTTCGTGTCTCAATCTCCTTCAGCTCAGCTCTGATCTTAGTAATTTCTTGTCTTCTGCTGGGTTTTGAGTTCTGTTGATCTTGCTCCTCTAGCTCTTTCAATTTTGACGATAGGGTGTCAATTTTGGATCTCTCCATTCTCCTCATATGGGCACTTATTGCTATATACTTTCCTCTAGAGACTGCTTTAAATGTGTCCCAGAGGTTCTGGCACGTTGTGTCTTCGTTCTCATTGGTTTCGAAGAACTTCTTTATTTCTGCCTTCATTTCGTTGTTTACCCAGTCAACATTCAAGAGCCAGTTGTTCAGTTTCCATGAAGCTGTGCGGTTCTGGGTCGGTTTCTGAATTCTGAGTTCTAACTTGATTGCACTATGGTCTGAGAGGCTGTTTGTTATGATTTCAGTTGTTTTGCATTTGTTGAGCAGTGCTTTACTTCCAATTATGTGGTCAATTTTAGAGTAGGTGTGATGTGGTGCTGAGAAGAATGTGTATTCTGTGGATTTGGGGTGGAGAGTTCTGTAAATGTCCACCAGGTTTGCTTGCTCCAGGTCTGAGTTCAAGCCCTGGGTATCCTTGTTGATTTTCTGTCTGGTTGATCTGTCTAGTATTGACAGTGGAGTGTTAAAGTCTCCCACTATTATTGTGTGGGAGTCTAAGTCCTTCTGTAAGTCATTAAGGACTTGCCTTATGTATCTGGGTGCTCCTGTGTTGGGTCCATATATGTTTAGGATCGTTAGCTCTTCTTGTTGTATCGATCCTTTTACCATTATGTAATGGCCTTCTTTGTCTCTTTTGATCTTTGTTGCTTTAAAGTCTATTTTATCAGAGATGAGAATTGCAACTCCTGCTTTTTTTTGCTTTCCATTAGCTTGGTAAATCTTCCTCCATCCCTTTATTTTGAGCCTTTGTGTATCCTTGCATGTGAGATGGGTTTCCTGGATACAGCACACTGATGGGTTTTGGATTTTTATCCAATTTGCCAGTCTGTGTCTTTTGATTGGTGCATTTAGTCCATTTACATTTAGGGTTAATATTGTTATGTGTGAATTTGATACTGCCATTTTGATTCTAAGTGGCTGTTTTGCCTGTTAGTTGTTGTAGATTCTTCATTATGTTGAAGCTCTTTAGCATTCGGTGTGATTTTGGAATGGCTGGTACTGATTGATCCTTTCTATGTGTAGTGCCTCTTTTAGGAGCTCTTGTAAAGCAGGCCTGGTGGTGACAAAATCTCTGAGTACTTGCTTGTTCGCAAAGGATTTTATTCTTCCTTCACTTCTGAAGCTCAGTTTGGCTGGATATGAAATTCTGGGTTGAAAGTTCTTTTCTTTAAGAATGTTGAATATTGGCCCCCACTCTCTTCTGGCTTGTAGTGTTTCTGCCGAGAGATCTGCTGTGAGTCTGATGGGCTTCCCTTTGTGGGTGACCCGACCTTTCTCTCTGGCTGCCCTTAGTATTCTCTCCTTTATTTCAACCCTGTTGAATCTGACGATTATGTGCCTTGGGGTTGCTCTTCTTGCGGAATATCTGTGTGGTGTTCTCTGTATTTCCTGCAATTGAGTGTTGGCTTGTCTTGCTAGGTGGGGGAAATTTTCCTGGATGATGTCCTGAAGAGTATTTTCCAGCTTGGATTCATTCTCTTCATCCCCTTCTGGTACACCTATCAAACGTAGGTTAGGTCTTTTCACATAGTCCCACATTTCTTGGAGACTTTGTTCATTCCTTTTTGCGCTTTTTTCTCTGATCTTGGTTTCTCGTTTTATTTCATTGAGTTGGTCTTCGACTTCAGATATTCTTTCTTCTGCTTGGTCAATTCGGCTATTGAAACTTGCATTTGCTTCGCAAAGTTCTCGTATTGTGTTTTTCAGCTCCTTTAATTCATTCATATTCCTCTCTAAGGTATCCATTCTTGTTATCATTTCCTCGAATCTTTTTTCAAATCTTTTTTCAAGGTTCTTAGTTTCTTTGCATTGATTTAATACATGATCTTTTAGCTCACAAAAGTTTCTCATTATCCATCTTCTGAAGTCTAATTCCGTCATTTCATCACAGTCATTCTCCGTCCAGCTTTGTTCCCTTGCTGGTGAGGAGTTTTGGTCCTTTCTAGGAGGCGATGTGTTCTGGTTTCGGGTGTTTTCCTCCTTTTTGCGCTGGTTTCTTCCCATCTTTGTGGATTTGTCCGCTGGTCGTCTGCGTAGTTGCTGACTTTTCGTTTGGGTCTCTGAGTGGACACCCAGAATGTTGATGATGAAGTATTTCTGTTGCTTGGTTTTCCTTCTACCAGTCTAGCCCCTTCGCTGTACGACTGTTGAGGTCCGCTCCAGACCCTGCTTGTCTGGGGTGCACCTCTAGTAGCCGTGGCACAGCGAGGGATGCTACCAGTTTCTTTTTCTGCTCTCTTTGTCCCAGGATGATGCCTGCCTAATGACAGTCTTTTGGATATATAGGGGTCAGGGAGCTGCTTGAGGAGACAGTTTGTACTTTATAGGAGTTTAATTGCTGAGCTGTGCACTCTGTTGTTCATTCAGGGCTGTTAGGCTGCTATGTTTGATTCTGCTGCAACACAGCTCATTAAACAACCCTTTTTTTTTTCTCAAATGCTCTGTGTTGAGGGGTTTGGGCTTTATTTTTGGATGTCCGATCAGGTGTCCTGCCCAGCTCAAAGGCAGACTGGCCACTGTTTGGCTGCCGAGGCTCCGCCCTGCTTTTGTGTGATTCGCGCTGTTCCTGCCGGCTCTGCTGTGGTCTCCGCCACGCCCTGCGGCGGAGTCTCTTCGTTGTAGCGTGTTGCCTCAGCAATGGCAGGCTGCGTCAGCAGTGGGCGTGTATCTCAGTAGGGACGGGTTGCCTCGGCAACGGCTGGCTTCGTCAGCAGTGGGCGTGTATCTCAGTTGGGGCGGGTTGCCTCGGCAACGGCTGGCTGCCTCAGCAGTGGGCGTTTATATCAGTTGTGGTAGGTTGCCTCCGTAGTGGTGGACGCCCCTCCCCCACAGAGCGTCTCGGACCGTCTGCCCGGGATAGTTTGAAATCGCGGTTTTGTTCGTCCCACTGGGTATCCCAACCGATCTGTCCCTGCAATCCCCTGGGCTGGGCTACTGTGCAAGTCTCGTTCAGTCTCAAGTCCAGCCCTCTCAAGTCTCAGGTTGCCGGTTCAACAAGGCACCCGGACAAGCGCGCCCTGTGGGGATTGCTGGGTAGGGCCGGCCGCCGCCGCCCCGGCTGCCGGCTTCGCCAGGCAGACCTACTGCCTGGCGTCCCGTGTCTTTTTATACTTGGGAGTTTCCCCGTTCTGTGGGCAACAAAGATCAGTCTGGAAATGCAGCACTGACTCACCGTTTGTGAATTCAACGCGGGCTCCAATCCTGGGTTGTTCTCACAGCGCCATCTTGAGTCCCCTCCTGTATATTTTTTTTGACAGACTATATTCAGAGCTATTTTCTTTTAACTTCGGGGCACCTAGATATTATTTATATTTTTTTTGATTGGCAGAAAATTAGAATTTCGGTGTTTTAAATGAGAGAGCATATTGAGTTGCTGTATATACTACACAACAGAGTAGAACAGGGCATTGTGCATTTTTTCTGACAGATTATATGGAGAGCAATTTTGGTTTTAACATAGGGGTGCCTAGATAATATTTAGATTTTTTTCGATTCACGTAAAATTAGAATTTCTGTACTTTACATGAGAGAGCATATGGAGTTGGTGTATATACTCCAAAACAGGGTAGAATAAGGCATTGTATATTTTTTCTAACAGACTATATTCAGAGCCATTTTCCTTTAACTTTGGGGCGCCTAGATATTATTTAGATTTTTTTCGATTTGCGTAAAATTACAATTTCGGTATTTTACATGAGAGAGCATATGGACTTGGTGTATATTCTACAAAACAAAGTCGAAAACGGCATTGTATAGTTTTTTGACAGATTATTTTCAGAGCAATTTTGCTTGCAACAGTGGGGTACCTAGATAATACTTAGATTTTTTTGATTGGCTTAAATATAGAATTACTGTATTTTACATGAGAGGGCATATTTAGTTGGTGTATATACTCCAAAAGTAAGTAGAATAGTTCCTTGTATATTTTTTCTGACACATTATATTCAGAGCAATTTTGTTTATAACATTCGGGTACCTAGATAATATTTAGATATTTTCGACTCGTGTAAAATTAGAATTTCTGTATTTTACATGAGAGAGCATATTGAGTTAATGTATATACTCCAAAACAGAGTAGAAAAGGGCATTGTATATTTTTTCTGACAGATTATATTCAGAGCAATTTTGCATTTAACATTGGGGTGCCTAAATAATATTTAGGTTTTATTTGATTCGCTTCAATATAGAATTTCTGTATTTTACCTGAGAGAGCATATGGAGTTTGAGTATATACTCCAAAACAGAGTAGAATAGGGCATTGTATATTTTTTCTGACAGATTATATTAAGAGCAATTTTGTTTTTATCATTGGCATGCCGATATAATATTTCAATTTTTTCGATTCTCTTAAATATAGAATTTCTGTATTTTACAAGAGAGAGCATATGGAGTTGGTGTATATACTCCAAAAAAGAGTAGAATAGGACATTGTATATTTTCTCTGCCAGATTATATTCAGAGAAATTTTGTTTTTAACACGGGGTGCCTTGATAATATTTTGATTTTTTTCGATTCTTGTAAAATTAGAATTTCGGTATTTTACATGAGAGAGCACACTTAGTTGGTGTATATACTCCAAAACAGAGTAGAATAGGGCATTGTATGTTTTTTCTAACAGACTATATTCAGAGCCATTTTCTTTTAACTTTGGGTCACCTAGATATTGTTTAGATTTTATTTGAATCTGGTAAAATTAGAATTAATTATTTTACATGAGAGATCCTATAGAGTTGGTGTATGTACTTCGAAACAGAGTAGAAAAGGGCATTGTATATTTTTTCTGAGAGATTATATTCAGAGCAATTTTGTTTTTAACATTGGGTTGCCTAGATAATATTTAGATTTTTTTTGATTCCCCTAAATATAGAATTTTTAAATTTTTCATGAGAGAGCATATGTAGTTGGTGTATATACTTCAAAACTAAGTAGAATAGAGCATTGAATATTTTTTCTGACAGAGTATATTCAGAGGAATTTTGTTTTTAACATTGGGGTGACTAGATATTATTTAGATTTTTTCAATTCATGGAAAATTACAATTTCGGTATTTTACATGATAGAGCATACTGAGTTGGTGTATATACTCCACAACAGAGTACAATAAGGCATTGTACATTTTTTCTAACAGACTATATTCAGAGCAATTTTCTTTTAACTTTAAGGTGCCTACATATTATTTACATTTTTTTCGATTCGCGTAAAATTATAATTTCGGTATTTTACATGAGAGAGCATATGGCGTTGGTGTATATACTCCAAAACAGAGTAGAACAGGGTAATGTATATTTTTTCTGACAGCTTATATTCAGAGCAATTTTGTTTCTAACATTGGCGTGCCTAGATAATACTTAGATTTTTTCGATACGCTTAAATGTAGAATTTCTGTATTTTACATGAGAGAACATATGGAGTTGGTGTATATACTCCAAAATAGAGTAGAATAGGACATTGTATATTTTTTCTGACAGAGTATATTCAGAGCAATTTTGTTTTTAACATTGGGTTGCCTAGATAATATTTAGATTTTTTCGATTCGGGTACAATTAGAATTTCGGTATTTTCATGAGAGAGCAAATTGATTTGGTGTATATACTCCAAAAAAGAGTAGAATAAGTCATTGTACATTTTTTCAAACAGACTGTATACAGAGCCATTTTCTTTTAACTTTGGGTCACCTACATATTATTTAGATTTTTTTCGATTTCAGTAAAATTAGAATTTCGGTATTTTACATGAGAGAGCATATTGAGTTGGTGTATATACTCTAAAACTAAGTAGAATAGGGCATTGTATATTTTTCTGACAGACTATATTCAGAGCTATTTTGCTTTTGACATTGGGTTGCATAGATAATACTCAGATTTTTTTCGATTCGCTTAAATATAGAATTTCTGTGTTTTACATAAGAGAGGATATGGAGTAGGTGTATATACTCCAAAGCAAAGTAGAATAGGGAATTGTATATTTTTTCTGACACTTTATATTCAGAGCAATTTTGTTTTTAACATTGGGGTGCCTAGATATTATTTAGATTATTTTGATTTGCTTAAATACAGAATTACTGTATTTTACATGACAGAGCATATGGAGTTAATGTATATACTTCAAAACAGAGTAGAATAGGGCATTGTATATTTTCTCTGACAGATTATATTCAGAGCAATTTTGTTTTTAATATTGAGGTGCCTAGATAATATTTAGATTTTTTTAGATTCGCTTAAATATAGAATTTCTGTATTTTTCATAAGAGAGCATATGGAGTTGGTGTATATACTCCAAAACAGAGTAGAATAGGGCATTGTATATTTTTTCTCACAGATTATATTAAGAGAAATTTTGTTTTTATCATGCGGTGCCTGGATAATATTTAATTTTTTTTCGATTCTCATAAAATTAGAATTTCTGTATTTTACATAAGAGAGCATACTGACTTGGTGTATATACTCCAAAACAGAGTAGAATACGGAATTGTATATTTTTTCTGACAGACGATATTCAGAGCAATTTTGTTTTTAAAATTTTGGTGCATAGATAATATTTAGATATTTTCGATTCGGGTACAATTCGAATTTCTGTATTTTACATGAGAGAGCATACTGGTTTGGTGTATATACTCCAAAACAGAGTAGAATAAGGCAATTTACATTTTTTTCTAACAGACTATATTTAGAGCCATTTTCTTTTAAGTTTGGGGCGCCTAGATATTATTTAGATTTTTTTCGATTCGCGTAAAATTAAAATTTCGGTATTTTACATGAGAGACAATATCTAGTTGGTGTATATACTCCAAAACTAAGTAGAATAGGGCATTGTATATTTTTTCTGAGAGATTATATTCAGAGCAATTTTTTTTTTATCATTCGGGTGCCTAGATAATATATAGATTATTTCGACTGGGGTAAAATTTGAATTTCTGTATTTTACATGAGAGAGCATATTGAGTTGGTGTATATACTCGAAAATAGAGTAGAAAAGGGCATTGTATATTTTTTCTGACAGATTATATTCAGAGCAATTTTGCTTTTAACAATGGGGTCCCTAGATAATATTTAGATTTTTTTCGATTCACTGAAACATAGAATTTTTGTATTTTACATGAGAGAGCATATGGAGTTGGTGTATATACTTTAAAACAGAGTAGAATAGGGCATTGTATATTTTATCTGACAGATTCTATTCAGAGCTATTTTGTTTTTAACATTGGGGTGCCTAGATAATATATAGATTTTATTCGATTCGCTTAAATATAGAATTTCTGTATTTTACATGAGGGGGAATATGGAGATTGTGTATGTACTTTAAAACTGGGTAGAATAGGGCATTGGATATTTTTTCTTATTTTTCTAAGGGACTATATTCAGAGCCATTTTCTTTTAACTTTGGTGCGCCTTGATAATATTTAGATTTTTTTCGACTAGCTTAAAATTTGAATTTCGGTTTTTTACATGAGAGAGCATATTGAGTTGGTGTATATACTACAAAACATAGTAGAAAAGAGCATTGTATATATTTTCTGCCAGATTATATTCAGAGCAATTTTTCGTTTATCATTGGGGTACCTAGATAATATTTCGATTTTTTTTTGATTCGCTTAAATATAGAATTTCTGTATTTTACATGAGAGAGCATATGGAATTGGTGTATATACTCCAAAACAGAGTAAAATAGGGCTTCGGATATTTTTTCTGACATATTATATTCAGAGCAATTTTGTTTTTAACATTGGGGTGCCTAGATAATATTTAGATTTTTTTCGATTCACGTAAAATTAGAATTTCGGTATTTTACATGAGAGAGCATACTGAGTTGGTGTATATACTCCAAAACAGATTAGAATAAGCCATTTTATATTTTTTCTGACAGACTATATTCAGAGCCATTTTCTTTCAACTTTGAAGCGCCTAGATATTATTTAGATAATTTTGGATTCGCTTAAAATTAGAATTTTTGTATTTTAAATGAGAGAGCATATTGAGTTGGTGTATATACTCCGAAACAGAGTAGAAAAGAGCATTGTATATCTTTTCTGACACATTATATTCAGAGCAATTTTGATTTTAACATTGGGGTGCCTAGGTAATATTTAGATTTTATTCGATTCACTTAAATATAGAATTTCTGTATTTTACATGAGAGAGCATATGGAGTTGGTGTATATACTTCAAAACAAAGTAGAATAGGGCATTGTATATTTTTTATGACACATTATATTCAGAGAAATTTTGTTTTTAACTCTGGGGCGCCTAGATAATATTAAATTTTTTCGATTCGGGTAAAATTAGAATTTCTGTATTTTACATGAGAGAGCATACTGACTTGGTTTATATACTCCAAAACAGAGTAGAATAAGGCAATGTACATTTTCTCTAACAGACTATATTCAGAGCCATTTTCTTTTAAATTTGGGGCGCCTCGATATTATTTAGATGTTTTTCGATTCGCGTAAAATTAGAATTTCGGTATTTCACGTGAGAGAGCATACTGAGTAGGTGTATATACTCCAAAACAGAGTAAAAATAGGCGTTATATATTTTTTCTAAAAGACTATATTCAGAGACATTCTCTTTTAACTTTTGGGCGCCTAGATATTATTTAGATTTATTTTGATGTACGTAAGATTAGAAGTTCAGTATTTTACATGAGAGAGCCTATTGAGTTGGTGTATATGCTCCAAAAAAGAGTAGAAAAGTTCATTGTATATTTTTTCTGACAGATTATATTCACAGCAATTTTTCTTTTAACATTGGGGTGCCTAGATAATATTTAGATTCTTTTTGATTCGCTTAAATATAGAATTTCTGTATTTTACATGAGAGAGTATATGGAGTTGGTGTATATGCTCCAAAACCGAGTAGAATACTCCTTTGTATATTTTTTCTGACAGATTATATTTAGAGCAATTTTCTTTTTAACATTGGGGTGTCTAGATAATATTTAGATTTTTTCGATTCACGTAAATTTAGAATTTGGGTATTTTACGTGAGAGAGCATACTGACTTGGTGTATATCCTCCAAAACAGTAGGATAAGGCATTGTATATTTTTTCTGACAGATTATATTCAGAGCAATTTTGCTTTTAACATTTGGGTGCATAGATAATATTTAGGTTGTTTTTGATTCACGTAAGATTAGAATTTCGGTATTTTATATGAGAGAGCATATTGAGTTGGTTTATGTACTAAAAAGAGAGTAGAGAAAGGAATTGTATACTTTTTCTGACAGATTATATTCAGAGCAATTTTTCTTTTAACATTGTGGTGCCTAGATAATATTTAGATTTTTTTCGATTCGCTTAAATATTGGATTTCTGTATTTACATGAGAGAGCATATGAAGTTTGTTTATATTCTCCAAAACAGAGTATAATAGGGCATTTTATATTTTTTCTGACAGATTATATTCAGAGCAATTTTGTTTTTAACATTAAGGAGCCTACATAATATTTTTATTTTTTCGATTTGGGTAAAATTAGAATTTCTGTATTTTAAATGAGAGAGCATATTGAATTGGTGTATATACTAAAAACAGGGTAGAAAAGGGCATTGTATATTTTTTCTGACAGATTATATTAAGAGCAATTTTGCTTTTAACTTTCGGGTGCCTAGATAATGTTTAAAATTTTTCGATTCACTTAAATAGAGAATTTGTGTATTTTACTTGAGAGAGCATACTGACTTGGTGTATATACTCCAAAACATAGTAGAATAGGGCATTGTGTATTTTTTCTGACAGATTATATATTAGAGAAATTTTGCTTTTAACATAGAGGTGCCTAGATAATATTTAGATAATTTTTCGATTCTCTTAAATATAGAATTTCTGTATTTTACATGAGAGCATACTGTGTTGGTGTATATACTCCAAAAAAAGTAGAATAAGGCATTGTATATTTTGTCTAACAGACTATATTCAGAGCCATTTTCTTATATCTTTGGGGCACCTAGATATTATTTAGATTTTTTTCGATTCGCATAAGATTAGAATTTCGGTATTTTACATGAGAGAGCATACTGAGTTGGTGTATATACTCCAAATCAGAGTAGAATAAGGCATTGTATATTTTTGCTGACCGATAATATTCAGAACAATTTTGTTTTTTACATTGGGGTGCCTACATATTATTTAGATTTTATCGAATCCGGTAAAATTAGAATTTCTGTATTTTACATGGGAGAGCATATTGAGATGGTGTATATACTACAAAACAGAGTAGAAAAGGGCATTGTATATTTTTTATGACAGATTATATTCAGAGCAATTTTTCTTTCATCATTGGGGTGCCTAGATAATATTTAGATGTTTTTCGATTCGCCTAAATGTAGAATTTCTGTATTTTACATGAGAGAGTATACTGACTTTGTGTATATACTCCAAAACAGAGTAGAATAAGGCAATGTATATTTTTTCTAACAGACTATATTCAGAGCCATTTTCTTTGAACTTCGGGGCACCTAGATATTATTTAGATTTTTTTCGATTCGCGTAAAATTTGAATTTCTTTATTTTAAATAAGAGAACATATAGAGTTGCTGTATACACTCCAAAACATAGTAGAATAGGGCATTGTATATTTTTTCTGACAGATTATATTCAGAGAAATTTTTTTTATCATTGAAGTGCCTAGATAATATTTAGATTTTTTTCGATTCATGTAAAATTAGAATTTCAATATTTAACATGAGAGAGCATACTGAATTGGTGTATATACTCCAAAACAGAGTAGAATAGGGCATTGTATATTTTTTCTAACAGATTATATTCAGAGCAATTTTGTTTTTAACATTGGGGCGCCTACATAGTATTTAGATTTTTTTGATTAGGGTAAAATTAGAATTTCTGTATTTTACATGAGAGAGAATATTGAGTTGGTGTATATACTACTAAACAGAGTAGAAAAGGGCATTTATATTTTTTCTGACAGACTATATTCAGAGCAATTTTGATTTTAACATTGGGGTGCCTTTATAATATTTAGATTTTTTTCGATTCTTTTAAATATAGAATTTCTGTATTTTACAGGAGAGAGCGTATGGAGTTGGTGTATATACTCCACAGCAGAGTAGAATAGGGCATTGTATATTTTTTCGGACTTATTATATTCAGAGCAATTTTGTTTATAACATTCAGGCGCCTAGACAATATTTATATTTTTTCGATTAGGGTAGAATTAGAATTTCTGTATTTTACACGAGAGAGCATATGGAGTTTGTGTATATACTCCAAAACAATGTAGAATAAGGCATTGTATATTTTTTCTGACAGATTATATTTACAGAAATTTGTTTTTAACATTGAGGTGCCTAGATAATATGTAGATTTTTTCGATTCGGGTAAAATTAGAATTTCTGTATTTTACGTGAGAGAGCATCCTGAGTTTGTGTATATACTCCAAAACAGAGTAGAATAAGGCATTGTGTATTTTTTATAACAGGTTATATTCAGAGCCATTTTGCTTTTAAGATTAAGTTGCCTAGATAATATTTAGATTTTTTCGTATCCGGTGAAATTCGAATTTCTGTATTTTACATGACAGAGCATATTGTGTTGGTGTTTATACTACAAAACAGAGTAGAAAAGAACATTGTATATTTTTACTGACAGATTGTATTCAGAGCAATTTTGCGTTTAACATTGGGGTGTCTAGATAATATTTAGAATTTTTCGATTCGGGTAAAATTAGAATTTGTGTATTTAACATGAGAGAGCATATTGAGTTGGTGTATATACTTCAAAACACAGTAGAATAAGGCATTGTATATTTTTTAAAACAGACTATATTCAGAGCCATTTGATTTTAACTTTGGGGCACCCAGATATTATTTAGATTTTATTTCGTTTCGTATAAAATTAGAATTTGGTATTTTACATAAGAGAGCATATTGAGTTGGTGTATGTACTACAAAACAGAGTAGAAAAGGGCATCTTATATTTTTTATGACAGATTCTATTCAGAAGAAATTTGCTTTTAACATTGGGGTGCCTAGATAATATTTAGATTTTATTCAATTTGCTTAATTATAGAATTTCTGTATTTTACATGAGAGAGCATATGGAGTTGGTGTATATAGTCCAACACAGAGTAGAAAATGGCATTTTGTATTTTCTCTGACAGATTATATTCAGAGCAATTTTGCTTTTAACATTGAGGTGCCTAGATAATATTTAGATTTTTTTCGATTAGCTTAAATTTAGAATTTCTGTATATTACATGAGAGAGCATATGGAGTTGTTGTATATATTCCAAAACAGAGTAGAATATGGTATTGTATATTTTTTTCTGACAGATTATATTCAGAGCAATTTTGTTTTTATCAAGGGGTGCCTAGATAATATTTAGATTTTTTTCAATACGCTTAAATATAGAATTTCTGTATTTTACATCAGAGAGCATATTGAGTTGGTGTATATACTCCAAAACAGAGTAGAATGTGGCATTGTATATTTTTTCTGACAGATTATATTCAGAGCAATGTTGCTTTTAACATTGGGTTGCCTAGATAATATTTAGATTTTTTCTATTGGGGTAGAATTAGAATTTCAGTATTTTACATAAGAGAGCATATTGAGTTGGTGTACATAGTACAAAACAGAGTAGAAAAGGGCATTGTATATTTTTTCTGACAGATTATATTCCGAGCAATGTTGCTTTTATCATTGTGGTCCCTAGATAATATTTAGATTTTTTTCAATTCCCTTAAATATGGAGTTTCTGTATTTTACATGAGAGAGCATATTGAGTTGGTGTATATACTCCAAAACAGAGTAGAATAGGGCATTGTATATTTTTTCTGACAGATTATATTCAGAGAAATTTTGTTCTTAACATTGCGGTGCCTAGATAATATTTAGATTTTTTTCCGATTCACTTAAATAGAGAATCTCTCTATTTTACATGGGAGAGCATGTTGAGTTGGTCTATATACTACAAAACAGAGTAGAAAAGGGCATTGTATATTTTTTCTGACACATTATATGCAGAGCAATTTTATTTAAACATTTGGGTGCGTAGATAATATTTAGATTTTTTTCCATTCACGTGAAATTAGAATTTCGGTATTTTATATGAGAGAGCACACTGAGTTGCTGTATATACTCCAAAACAGAGTAGAATAGGGCATTGTATATTTTCTCTAACATACTATATTCAGAGCCATTTTTTTTTAAGTGTGGGGTGCCTAGATATTATTTAGATTTTTTTCGATTCACGTAAAATTACAATTTCAGTATTTTACATGAGAGAGAATACTGATTTGGTGTATATACACCAATACAGAGGAGAATAGGGCATTGTATTTTTTTCGACAGATTATATTCAGAGCAATTTTGCTTTTAACATTGGGCTGCCTAGGTAATATTTAGATTTTTTTCTATTCGCTTAAATATTGAATTTCTGTATTTTACATGAGAGATCATATGTTGTTGGTGTATATACTCCACAAAAGAGTACAGTAAGGCATTGTATATTTTTTCTAGCATAGTATATTCAGAGACATTTTCTTTTAACTTTGGGGTGCCTAGATATTATTTAGATTTCTTTCAATTTGCGTAAAATTAGAATTTCGGTATTTTACAGGAGAGAGCATTCTGGGTTGGTGTATATGCTCCAAAACAGAGTAGAATAAGGCATTGTATATTTCTTCTAACAGACTATATTCAGAGCCATTTTTTGTAACTTTTAAGCACCTAGATATTATTTAGATTCTTTTCAATTCGCATAAAATTAGAATTTTGTTATTTTACATGAGAGAGTATATTGAGTTGGTGTATATACTCGAAAACAGAGTACAAAAGGGCATTGTATAATTTTTCTGACAGAATATATTGAGAGCAATTTTACTTATAACATTGGAGTGCCTCGATAATATTTAGATTTTTTTCAATTCGCTTAAATATAGAATTTCTGTATTTTACTTGAGAGAGCATATGGAGTTGGTGTATATACTCCAAAACAGAGAAGAATAAGGCATTCTATATTTTTTCTAACAGACTCTATTCACAGCCATTTTCTTCAAACTTTTAAGTGCCTAGATATTATTTCGATTTTCTTTTGATTCGCGTACAATTTGAATTTCGGTATTTTAAATGAGAGAGCATACAGAGTTGGTGTATATACTTTAAAACAGCGTAGAATACGGCACTGTATATTTTCTCTGACAGATTATATTCAGAGCAATTTTAGTTTTAACATTGGGATGCCTAGAATATATTTAGATTTTTTTTTGATTCACGTAATATTAGAATTTCGGTATTTAACCTGAGAGAGCATACTGAGTTTTTGTATATACTTTAAAACAGAGTAGAATAAGGCATTTTATATTTTTTCTGACAGATTATATTCAGATAAATATTGTTTTCAACATTTGGGTGCCTAGATAATATTTAGATTTATTTCGATTCGCTTAAATATAGAATTTTTGTATTTTTCATGAGAGAACATATGGAGTTGGTGTATATACTCCAAAACAGAGTAGAATGTGGCATTGTATATTTTCTCTGAGAGATTATATTCAGAGCAATGTTGCTTTTAACATTGGGTTGCCTACATAATATTTAGATTTTTTCGATTCGGGTAGAATTAGAATTTCAGTATTTTACGTAAGAGAGCATATTGAGTTGGTGTATATAGTACAAAACAGAGTAGAAAAGGGCATTGTATATTTTTTCTGACAGATTATATTCAGAGCAATGTTGCTTTTAACATTGTGGTCTTTAGATAATACTTAGATTTTTTTCAATTCCCTTAAATATAAAGTTTCTGTATTTTACATGAGAGAGCATATGGAGTTGGTGTATATACTCCAAAACAGAGTAGAATAGGGCATTGTATATTTTTTCTGACAGATTATATTCAGAGCAATTTTGTTTTTAACATTGGGGGGGCCTAGATTATATTTAGATATTTTTCGATTCGCGTAAAATTAGAATTTCGGTATTTTACGTGAGAGAGCATATTGAGTTGTTGTATATACTCCAAACAGAGTAGAAAAGGGCATTGTATATTTTTTCTGACAGATGATATTCAGTGCAATTTTTCTTTTAAGGTTGGGGTGCCTAGATAATATTTAGATTTTTTTATATTGGCGTAAATTTAAAATTTCGGTATTTTACATGAGAGAGCCTATTTATTTAGTGGATATACTCCAAGAAAGAGTATAAAAGGGCATTGTATATTTTCTCTTACACACTATATTATATGCTATTTTGCTTTAAACGGTGGTGTACATAGAAAATATTTATATTTTTTGTAACCACGTAAATTGAGAATTTAAGTATTTTACGTGAGAGAGCTCATTGATATGGTGTATATACTCCAAAACAGTGTAGAAAAGTGCATTGTATATTTTTTGGAACAGATTTTCTTTAGAGCAATTTTGCTTTTAACGTTGTGTTACGTAGATAATATTTATATATTTTTTATCCACGTAAATTTAGAATTTTAATATTTTACATTAGAGAGCATATTGATTTTGTGTATATACTCCAAAAGAGTGTAGAAAAGGGCATTGTATATTTTTTCATACAGATTATCATTAGAGCAATTTTTCTTTCAGCATTTGGTTAATTAGATAATATTTATGTTTTTCTATTCACGTATATTTAGAATTTTGTTATTTTACATGACAAAGAATATTGAGATTGTGTATATACTCCAAAAGAATGTGGAAGAGGGCATTGTATATTTTTTCTAACAGATTTTTTTTCGAGCAATTTTGCTTATATCATTCGGGGACATAGAGGATATTTATATTTATTTCTAACAGCGTAAATTTAGATTTTCAGTATTTTACATGAGAGAGAATATTGAGATGGTATATATACACCATAAGAGAGTAGAAAAGAGCATTGTATTTTTTTTCTAACAGAGCATCTTCCACGCAATTTTTTTTTTTTACATCAGGGTGCATAGAGAATATTTATATTTGTGTCTAACCACGTAAATTTAGAATTTTTGTATTTTACATGTGAGAGAATATTGAGATTGTGTATATACTAAAAAAGATAGTAAAAAAAAGCATTGTGTATTTTTTCTAACTGAGTGTCTTTAGAGTAATTCGGTTTTTAACATTGAAGTCAAACGGAAATACTTACAATTTCTCTATCCACGTAATAATAGAATTTCCATGTTTTACAAGAGGGAATATGGAGATGGTGTATATA
This sequence comes from Callithrix jacchus, assembly GCF_049354715.1. Taxonomy (NCBI): domain Eukaryota; kingdom Metazoa; phylum Chordata; class Mammalia; order Primates; family Cebidae; genus Callithrix; species Callithrix jacchus. The sequence continues at coordinate 82,144,266 of NC_133518.1, forward strand.
CTTTAAAACAGAATAGAAAAGGGCATTGTATATTTTTTCTAACAGAGTATTGTCAGAACAATTTTGTTTTTAACGTTGGGGTAAAAAGAGAATATTTATATTTTTAGTAATTTTGTGTTTAACATTTGTGTTAAAATGAGTATGTATATATTCTGTAACCGCATAAAATTAGAATTTCCATATTTTACAAGATAGAGAATATTGAGTCGGTGCATATACTTTAAAACATAGTAGAAAATTGCATTGTATATTTTTTCTATCAGAGTGTCTTCAGAGTAAATTTTTTAAGGTTAAATTAGAGTATTTATATTTTCTGTAACTGCATAAAAATAGAATTTTTGTATTTTACAAGACAGCCAATATTGAGACGGTGTATATACTTTAAAATAGTGTAGAAAAGGGCCTTGTATATTTTTTCTAACACAGTATTTTCATAGTAATTTACATTGTGTGTGGGGATCAAATTTCTCAAATCCCTTTGAACAGATTCTCCCTCTCCCCTGTTTTTCTCTTTGCTCACTATTGAATCATGTTCAGGTTTCTTGATTTCTTATCTTTTCCCAATGAGCATTTTAGCTTCTGTCCACTTCTACTTTCAGAATTCTTCAGCTACCAAGACCCACCTCCTCAGAGAGTTGCTGGAGATTTTAGTAACAAAAATTTTCTCTGTCACATTTAGGAGACGTGCTTCCTTATCTTAATTCTATCAAGCTGGGTGAATTTACACAAAACACTTTATATCTTAGAACCAGTTTCCTCTCGGTAGAATGTAGCTAACCTCTGTTCTGTGGTCACAAGGATCCTCAAAATAAAAAATAATCATAGTTAATATGTGTGGCTTACTAACCATGTTCTAGAAACCATGTCAAGTGCTTTCTTCAGATGGTTCCACTTTTATTATACTATTGGAACTATCGTCAACCCTACTTCGCAGACTACTAAATTGAGTGTCTGAGCTGCTAAGCCACTTGTCCAATGATATACAGCCAGTAAGTAACAGAATGAGGATCAGCATTTGAGATAGAAATATTCTAGACAAAATGTACTGTTACAGTGAAACTAGAGTGGTATCATCTCAGATAAGCGTTCGTGCCTGTTCGCTTATCGAATCGGCCGAATACATTCAATGCATTCAGGAGATTGAGAGACATTGTTTAAATTTTCCCCAAAACCCAGAAGAACTCAAAAGTACTCATTGTCTTGGCCTTATTGGTATTTGACTATGAATACAATAGATCCCACAGAAGCAAGTCTAGTAGAGTGGCCTTGGAAAAAGGCTGGGATTTAGGAGCAGGTTTAGGAAACTCAAGCCTTCTTGGCTTCCATTTTCTCATCTGTACTTTCATAATTCTGATTTCTAAGAGCACCTTTGTTGAAAGTAAAGGTTCAGTGAAACAGCACAGATGAAGTCCTTCCTATTTGGTCTGGCAGGTAGTAGTTGCTCAACACGTCTTATCTATTAATGACGACCACAATGATCATAGTGGACTAATAATGAATTGATAAAATATGATTATGTAAGTTCAAATGAGTTTTGATCTCGCCCCTCTCCTCTGTTTCAGAGGCTGTATGGTTTTTATGTTCTACATTGTATGGCTTAACGTTGGCAGGTGGGGGATTTTGATAGACACATGATAAAATCAGAAGCCCCAAGACTTGTATTTTTATCACAGAAATGTATTACTTCCTTGAGTTGTGACCTGGAGAGAGTTACTTTGTCTAAGTTAACCTTACTTGAAAAAATAATCATAAATATACCTGCCCTTTCTCGTCATCTCAGCCTCTCCGCAGTCAGTGTGAGGTACCATTGGTATAGTGTATATGAAGGGGTTTGCAAGCTCTGGAGTGCTGTATGTATGCTATTTTGCCTCTTCAATTGTGAGTGGTGTTTTTCCATTCTCCTTAAATGACCCAACACTACACTCTTGGTAAAATAAATGCATTTGTGCATGAACATTTGGCAAATAATAAGAGCTGCATTTGCAAGAATTTTTCCCTTGAACAGCCAAGTGAGCCACTATGAGCTGCACTGTAGCAGTGACATTTACAATAATTTGTTCAGAAGAGCAATTGCCAACTTGCCTATTTGACTAGTATGGAGTACCATACGTTGTTTAGGGCAATGAGATCAGTAAACCAGCAATTTGGTAGAGCCATCAGAGAAGAGGATGAAAAGAAATGAATATCTGAGATCCTGAGTTACCAATCAGATCAAGAAAAAGAAGCCTATAAGAATAGGTCCCATTTATTTGGGGGAGAAACATACACCGCTTTGTATGAAGGCTTCATTTTCTAGGAATATTTTCTAATGCTTTCAAAAACATTGTGATATATGTAGGACTATTCCCATTTTACAGATGAGAAAACTGAGGCTATGAGGTTTAAGTCACTAGTCTGCTCCTTCTTCCATTCTGGTTTTTAGAAAATGGTGCCACCACCTATCCAGTCACACAAGCCAAAGTCCTATGAGTGAGCTCTGGTTTATCCCTTTCTCTCTCACTTCTCATATCCAACTTACCATTCAGGCCTGCTGATTTTAGTTCTTAAATACCCCTTAGCTTCTCTTTTTTCTTTCCATTAAAATTCTCATTGCAGCCCTTCTGTGGATTACCTCCTGGCCTTCCACCTGTGTGTCTGTGTCCATGTCGTCTCCAGTCTGTCCTCCACGTAAGTCAGACCATGCCCCATACCTCCCAGTCCTTCTTAGAATGAGGACAAACCTCCTCACCATGGCCACAGTCTTCTTTCCATTTCTCTGTCCTCATGGCGTGCCCCTCCTCTCTGCTCTGCACTGCAAAGGCTCAGCATCTTGTACTGGCCAAGGTCCAGGTCCCCCTGCACCACATATTTTCCAGGAATGCCAGATCGTCCTTACTTTGCCCACTTACTGCCCACTCATGCTTCTGATCTTGGTCCCTCCCTAGGGGAAACCTTTCCTGACATTTGTAACTAAAGCAAAGCCTTCTCCTGGGTGCTCTCATTGTTCCAGAGACTTGCCTGCACAGCACTTGTACCAGTTAAACCTTTACATTAAATGGAGTGACAGATATGTTAGTGTCCACTGCTGCCTCGCAGGAATAAAGCCAGAAAAGGTAAGGCCCTATCTGTGTGCATTTCTACAGTCTAGTGTGCTTAGTGAGATATTGTTTAAGAAGAATGAGTTGGACATGACAGCATGGCTAGAAAGTGATGGATTGAGGATTTAAACATACTTCTTTCTGGTTCTAGAGAGTTGGCTGCTAACACTATTCACTTTGGGGCAGTGTCATTTTAGGACTGATAAGGGTACTTTTTGCTAAGATCAAATATATTTTGGGTCCATCAGATGAAGTTTGATAAAAGTGGGTTATTCAGAACCCACTGATAAGCAGAGCTGCCTGACCAAGATTTTCAGATTTTGCATCAAAGAGAAAAGTAATGAAAGTGGGCTGATGGGAGGGGAAGGAGGGCTGAAAAGTGAAGCAGGAACAGCTATTTCTATAGTGCCCTTGACCCTGCCTTTCTCTGTTCTTCACTCTGGCTGAAATTGACCACCCTGAGTGCGTTCAGATAATGATAAATTATCTCTGTCACACTGTGTGTGTGTGTGTGTGTGTGTGTGTGTGTGTGTGTGTGTGTGTGTTTGGCTATGTACAAAAGAGGCAGCTTCTGTGAATTAATGAAGCCTTGTAATTAAGGAATTTGTTGTAAATGGCAAGATGCATTGGTGCTTGGTCCTTAGTACTCCTCGCTGAGGCCACATTTCCTTGAACTGGCTTGTATTTGCCACTGACACTACTAGCAGCAGGATGGAGGGGAGGAAGGAAGACACCAGGTGTTGCAATGCTTAGCGCCTGCTTTCAGCTTTGCTGCAAACTAAAACACTGACTGACTTTGGTTAACCCCCTAACCTCTTTGAGCCTCAGTTTTTTCATCTGAAAAAATCAATGATGGTTTGAATTTCTTCCGAATATGACATTCAGTTATCTCTCTCTCCATTGTGGAAGCACTGGGAGCTATTGTTCTCCTGTCTCTGGCGGCCGTTATGACTTCTCCATTATCAAGGGGCCCTCTCTAACCTAAATAACCCCCCAAAGAAATTAAGTTTGTAATCATTTCTGCCTGGTAAGTGAAATGACAAGAGAAAAGAGCTAGTTGTCAATAGCCCTGTGGATGGCGAATTAATGGGATCTGTGCAAACAGTTGCTTATAGAGCCATAATTTGCCTTTCGTTTTCCTTTGCAACTCAGAAAAAAGTGAATAATTTTCAAAGAGCCTCTCATTGAACATATTTTTTAAAAACATGTCATTGGCAAAAGGGGCACTTGGTTGCTTGATTGCCATATATCTCTGAGTATGTGGAACAGTTATTTTTAGCTGGGGGTAACTAGCTGAGAAGAAAGCTGCAGCATCTTGGAGGCAGAAGAATCTTTGTATGTCTTATGTTGGCATGGGGAAAGCAAAGCGAAAGGGCAGAGTATAAAAGGTTGTTAACTAGATAAGGGGTCAGCTGCATTTCCTCTGGCTGCTCAGAGGTGAGGGCCTAAAGCAATGGAGACAACATTGTGGGTGGGAATGTGTTTGCAGGGTCTAATTAGTTTACCCAAGAACAGCAAAAAAGAGAAAGGGCTAAAAATATGTAGATTGTAAAATTCATGGCTTCATTTGCTCTTCTTTGCCTTTGAAACCTTTTGAAAACCTTATAGTAGAACAATTTGTAATCCTTGAAGCCTTTTTGCTACCACTCTTGTCAGCTTGTCTAAGGCCACCGTAACTTATCAGCTACTGGGGAAAGTTGTTTAAACTCTCTAAGCCTCCTTTTTTCCCACTGGTTCACTTAGGGGCACTAATTCCTAATGTTTCTGCCTGAGTTATTGTTTTTCAGATCCCATAATTGTTGCATATGTGCTCTATAAGATGCGTCAACTAGCACACGTTGTGGGCAACCTCAGGTGTAGAAGTTAGGACATCTTTGTGCCTGGATTTGGCTGTTACTAACAAGACGGAACGGGGAGGAAGGGCGGAGTAGACTACTGTAGAATTTTTCTGGATTCTTTTGGTTTCTCCAGAAAATGATACTGTTCTTATACTTAAAGATAACTATCTGCCTAGGCATATTGAAATTCTAAGGTTGACACCACTTTGCGTTGATCCTAGGGCAGGGTTTCAGGATTGCTGGAGCAGCATCATCCTTTTACAGTATAGATTTCAGTCAGCAGCCTGGTCATGGCCTCCTCAGTGTGCAGTCTTCTTACTGATGGTGGGTGTCAGTGGGCTGGACTCACAGTTTCCATCTCTTAGGCTGGGCAGGCCCATGGTGGCAATGGAAAAATTTCATAGGAACATACATCAGAAGTCATAAGAAATCCATCTTCTTAAAGCCTTCATAGGAGATTTCCTGAAGATTTATAAAAGGCACTTCATTGATCAAATGACTCTGATGTTTCCCCTCACTGGAAGAAATTCAGGTCACCAGCCCACTTAAAATCATTGTGTTCTCCTTTTGCAGTAACCTCTGCTCATATAATTTCTTTATGGCATATTATATACTATTAACTTAATATCCTGATTAGTGGAGCTAGCAAACACTCAGTATCACTATAAACTGCAGTATCATAACTGACTTCCTTTAAAAATCATCTAATGTTTCTTTAAAATCACTGGTGCTTTTGTAAAGTAGTTCATATTTAGGAATATGAACATTTTATCATGCTGGAAAATTATTTGAATTCCTTTTCATTTAAAACCTATAGCTTTCTATTTAATCTAGCTTTCACAAATATTTTATTTGCCCACTATAGAAAAATCGAGTTTAGAGATAAATGTAAAGTCACTCATAGCTCCATCCAAAAGTCAACAACTCTTAATATCATTATTTTTGTTCTTGTTCTCAGTATTTTTGCTGAATCTATGTTTCGTAGACTTTCATCATATGTCAGATAAAACTGCATATATATGAGTTTTTAAACAATACATTTTTATTGTCATAAATGAAACACACATTTAATATGGTATGACTAGGACATATAAAGAGATATAACAAAGAAAATTAAAGTCATTTAAAATCTTACCAAATCTAATAACCATAAACCTTTCGATGTATTTTCTCAGAATACTTTTTCCTATGCCTTTTATATTTTCTTGATTATCAAGTACTTCAAGCGTATAGAAAAGACAGAAACTAATATAAACCGCAATGGAAAATTTTAAAATATGGGTATTTTTCTGCATGTGTTTCAGATTGTTTAGTTTTTGTTGTCCTTTGCCCTCCCCACGTGTCCCTTTATTTTCCTGGCAAAACAAAGCATTACAGATATAGTTGCAGCTTCCTATACTCAATTTTATTTTTCTAAAACTTATTGATATTGAAATGTCTACCTCTGGTCTACTTACTTTCCCTGCCGAATAATACTTTGCCATATGGAAATACCACGATGTACAATTACATGCATAGTGCCATATACATTTGTTTACAGGTTTCTTGGGAAGAATCTCTCTTACTGTGTTCCCAGAAGAGGGATTGGTAAATTGTAGGGGAGGCTTGTCTTCATTTTTACTATGAATTTCCAATTGTTTAAAGTAGTTGTAACAATTGGTATTCCCACAGGAAATGTGGGGAAACTTGTTTTGTGTTTGGCTTCACTTGATATTCCTAGGCTTTTACTTTTTGTTTGTCAATCTTATGAATGTAAAATGGTATGTTTTAATTTATATTGTGCGCAGACTTTATTATTCGGGACACATGTAACCTTTCTCATGCACCACTGTCATGGATTTGTTTTCAATTTAACTCATTTATTAAGCACGGAAAATTGTGAGGTTTCTCAAAGATGGCGATGAGAACTGCTGATGGATTTGCTGCATTAGATCCACCCTCTCCAGCTCTGGCCCTCTAGTGTCAGTATTTCTGCCTTCCATTTTTAGTGCTTCCTCTTTTCAGGTTCTGGGAACATTCTGGCTGTAGAAATCAGTTGCAGTAATTGGAAGAACTTTTACTAAAGTGACTTACTTGTCTTCTTACCTAGTAATTATGCAGACTGTAAAATATATTTATGAAAAAATTCAAGTTATATACAAAACCAGACACTACCAAAGCATATACAAAGTTCATGATCCCTTTTATTTTTCTCTTCTTCCTCTTCCAATATATAACCACTTGTAGAGAGCCCCTACTATTTCCTTTGTATTTATGTTTATGTCCAAATGCAATAGATATTCTCTAACATATCTCCTTGGATCCATGAGAAGAAGGTGAATGTAATTTTTAAAAATGAATATTATATCTCTACATCAGCACAGTATTGCATTATACGGAAATAAGAGAAAGAATCTAACTCTTCCATGGACATTTAGGTGGCTTGTAGCTTTCTATTATTTTAAACAGTGTTGTGGAAAACATTCTTGTAAATGTCTTTGGACATCGATGTGAAAATTGTCTCAGGAGATATTTGTAGAAATGCTATTTACATGGTCTTTTTTGCCTAGTTTATTCATTTTTATTTAGAACATTTTATAGAACATTAGGAATTGGTGACTTCTAAGTAGGTGTAAAACACAGTACCGGGCCAGGTATGGTGGCTCACGCCTGTAATCCCAGCACTTCGGGAGGCCGAGGCGGGTGGATCACGAGGTCAAGAGATCGAGACCATCCTGGTCAAAATGGTGAAACCCCATCTCTACTAAAGATACAAAAAATTAGCTGGGCATGGTGGTGCGTTCCTGTAGTCCCAGCTACTTGGGAGGCTGAGGCACGAGAATTGCCTGAACCCAGAAGGCGGAGCTTGCAGTGAGCCGAGATCACGCCATTGCACTTCAGCCTGGGTGGCATGAGCGAAACTCCGTCTCAAAAAAAACAAAAAACAAACAAAAAAAAAAACAGAAAAACACAGTACCTGGATTCTCTGAGCTTTATGTTCTGTTTGAAGCAGGGGAAGTGACAGTAACTACCTGTTAGGGTGATTTTAAGGATTAAATGAGATACTGTGTACAAAGTTTATAGCATAAGTTTTGGATTACAGCAGAGACTAAAAAGCTCAGTTTTGCCTCCTCTTAGTCGGTCCCGAACCCAAATATACTTTTAAATATTCTTTCAGCACGATTTTAAAGTTTGATAGAAATAGAATTATATAGTGATCACTCCATATGTAAGGTTTCTTTTAGTCAAGAAAATGTTTTTGATATTCAGCCATGTTGTTGCACATGTCAATAATTCTTTCCTTTTTTATCCTCCTATCTCAGGTCTTCAAAAAGGAATACTGCAAAAAAAAAAAATGAAACAATATTTCCACTTGTATTCGGTTTTGGTCTACAGTTGACATTGTTCTCAAGTATCACTAACAGGTTCCCATGGAGAGAAAAATTTATTTTCTGTCCACAACATAACAGGAATTATAACAGATGCAGAAGGCCTACTAGCCCTGTGTGAAAATCATCATGTTGACTATATTTCTCGAAAGTTAAACTCAGGTGTAGGGGCAGCTGTCAGTCTTTGTTTCCTCACTATCAATCCCACCACTTTTATTTTTTCATTTGGGGAAAAATAATAATGACTGTAAGAACAATGAAAAAATAATAAAAGGACAGAAAAAGGTTGAATGCACTGGCTGTGGCAGGGAGCAATCAGAAATGGTTTGTCATTTCCCTTCACTTTATCAAAGTTGCTACGTGGACTCATTCTTACCCACCTGTTGGGTAGAATCTTTGATATTTTCTATTTCACTGAGCAATTTAAGATATTAAGAAATTCTGTCTAGTTCAAAACAGGAGCAGAAAACTAAGCACCACACTTTCTCACTCATAATTGGGAGTCGAACAGGTGAGAACACATGGACACAGGGAGGGAACAACACACATTGGGGCCAGTTGGGGGTCAGAGGAGGGTGAGACGGGGAGACAATTAGGACAAATAGCTAGTGCATGTGAAGCTTAAAACCTAGATGAACGGTTGATAGGTGCAGCAAAGCACCATGGTACACATATACCTATATAATAAACCTACACATTCTGCACCTGTATCCTGGAACTTCAGAAAAATCCTGTTTAGTTTAATTTCCAAACTCAAAAATCTCATTCAGCTGAAAACTTAACCCTTTTTTACATATTTTAACACATAAAATAATCAACAATGAAAACAGGTAGAGGTTGAGCATCTCTGATCCATAAACCCCAAAATCCAAAATATTCCAAGATCTGAAATTCATCCACATCGATGGCTGAGATAGCGATATGTATGCTTTCTGATGGTTCAATGTATACAAACTTTGATTCGTGCACAAAATTGCTAAAAATATGTAAAATTTTATTTGCGTTATGTGTATGAGGTGTACGTAAACATAGGTGAATTTTGTGTTTAGACTTTAGTTATATCTTTAAGAGATCTCTTTATGTATATGTAAATGTTCCAAAATATGAAAAAAGTTTAAAATCCAAAACACTTCTAGTCCCAAGGAATTCAGATAAGGAATATTCAACCACTACATCTAATAAGTCATAGATACTTTAAAATGAAATTTTAAAAGTATTTAAAGAGTCCAAAAGACATCAGGAGAAAAGGGACAGGACAAAAAGTGGGGAAGGGGATGCAAACAAAAACAAACAAAATAATGAAACAAACCATTCAATTGTAAGCTTGAATCCAATTACATCATTCAACCACTAATAAATCTATATTTAATAACGTTAAATGTTAATGAATCATACCACATACTCCAATTAAAGTGCAGAGATTGCCAGAATTGATTTAAAAAACCCACAAGACCCAGTGCTGTATATGAAATACACGCTTTGAATAGAAAAAAAAAAAGACAAATATACGTAGGTCTAAATAAGTACATTTGAATTTTTTTTTTTTAAGACAGTGTCCTACTCTATCTCCCAGGCTGGAGTACAGTGGTGCGATCTCTGCTCACTGTAAACTCCGCCTCCTGGGTTCGAGCAATTCTCCTGCCTCAGCCTTTTGAGTAGCCGGGAATACAGAAACCTGCCACCACGCCTAGCTAAATGTTGGGGTATTTTTAAGAAAGCTGGGGTTTCACTGCATTGGATAGGCTTGTCCTAAACTTTTGACCTCAAGTGATCTACCTGCCTCAGCCTCCCAAAGTGCTGGGATTGCAGGTGTGAGCCACTGTACCTGACCCTAAATGAGTACATTTAAAATGATATACTATGCAAACAGTCAGTAATGGAAGTGTGAAGAAGCTATATTAATACCAAATAAAATATGCTTAAGTCAAAACAGTATTTCCAAAGATAAAGAGGGATAGTTCATGATTACAGAAGAGTCATTTCATCAAAAAATGGATTAAAAATAATTTGTGCGTCAATTTGCACAAAACAAAATTGAACTAAAGGAATAAACAAACAATCCACAATTTTTATTAGTGATTTTAATACCCATCTCCCAAGCAATTGATAGATAAACTAGACAAAATCTTAGTCAAGATGCAGATGACCTGAACGACACTCTCCACCATCTTAAACAAACCAATGGAAGACGACACCCAATAACCACAGAATACTGTATGTTTCAAGTACATGTAGTGTTCACTAGGATGGGTCACATGCTAGGTCGTAAAACAAGACTGAATAGATTAAATCAAATTGAATTCATGCAGTGTATGTTACCTGACCACAATAGGATTAAAACAGAAATTAACAATAAGAGAACTAGGAAAGCTCCAAGTACTTGGAGATTAAATATAATACACAAGCCCAAGAAGAAATCAAAAGGTAGAATATAAAATATTTCATTCTAAGAGATAATCAAAATACAACATGCCAACACTTAAGAATTACAGCTATGGGAGTTCCCAGAGGGAAGTATAGCCGTACATGCTTATACTGCAATAGAAGAAAAAGAGAAAGGTCTAAAATCAATGACGTAAATGTTCACCTAAAGAAGATTGAAAACACACACACACACACACACACACACACACACACACACACACAGCGCAAAGGAAACTCCAACGAAGTAGTAAAAAGGAAACAATAAAGGTAAAAGTGCAGAGATAAACCAAATTGAAGACAGACAAAATAATAGAGAAAACTAACAAAGCAAAGAAGCTGGATGTTTTAAAATATCAACATTAATAAACCTTAAGCTACTCTGATCATGAAAAAATGAGAGGAAACACAAATGGTCAGTATCAATATCAGAAGTGAAAGCGAAGTGAAACTATCACTACAGATCCTGCAGACGTGAAAAGGATAATAAGAGACTATCATAAACAACGTCATGGTGACAAATTCTGCAACTTAGATGAAATGAACAAAGTATCTGAAAAATACAACAAAAACTAACACAAATTTTGCAGAAAAATGTGTCTGGGAAAATTAAAAGATACATTAAACAAAAGAATATGCAAGCCACAGCCTGACAGAAAATGGTCATAAATCTCTTTTCAGTAAAGAGCCTGATTTCCAGAATATAGAAAGCAGTTTTATAACCTGAAAATAAGGCTGGGCACAGTGGCTCACACCTGTAGTGCCAGTACTTTGGGAGGCCGAGGAGGATGAATGGCTTAAGGCCAGGAGTTTGAGACTAGTCTGGGCAACATGGTGAGACCCTGACACCTAGTATAAGTACAAAAAATTAGCCTTGTATGTTGGCTAATATCAATACAAAAAGTTAGCCTGGTATCAGCTAATTGGGAGACTGAGGTGGGAGGATCGCTTGAGCCCAGGAAGCAGAGGCTGTAGTGAGCCAAGTTTGCACCATTGCCTTCCAGCCTGGATGACAGAACAACTAAAAGAAAAAAAGATAACAATTACTGTTCAGAAGGGGAAAAAATTTGAGGAGCCACTTTGCAAAGATAATATACAAGTGGGACAAAATGGTTAACATCAAGGAAATGCAGATTAAAACCACAGTGAGATACTACTACACACCCCACAAAATAACTAGGTTGGGAAAGACTAAACACCAAATGTTGGCAAGAATACAGCACAACTATAACTATTGCTAATGGGACTATAAAACAGTACAACTACTTTGTCAAATTTCTGGAATTTTCTTATAGAACGAATATACATCTCATCTATAATAAATGTCCGAGTTAGGAATCTACCCCAATTAGTGAAAATACATGTTAATAAAAATACTTATAGAAGACCACAATAGCTTTACTCATAATAATCAAAAGTTGAAAATATTTCTGGTGACCACAAATAGAGGATCAGGTAGCGAACTACGTTATTTCATAGCATGAAATACTACTCAGCAATAAAAATGAAAGAGATACTGATATGTGTAACCTGACTGATAAATATAAAAATTATTTTGTGGACTGAAGGGAGCCTTATATATAGGGTTATCACAACATGATTCAAGTTATGTGGAATTTCTAAAGTTGGCAAACTTAGTCTACAATGAAAAAAATCCAAGGGTACAGAGCTGGAGACTGAGACAAGTCATGAGGAAACTTTCTGGGATTGTATTAGTCCGTTTTTTCACTGCTGATAAAGACATACCTGATACTGGGTACTTTATTCAAAAAAGGTTTAAGGGACTCACAGTTGCACCTGGCTGGGGAGGCCTCATCATCATGGCAGAAAGTCAAAGGGACATCTTACATGGTGGCAGACAAGAGAGAAATGAGAAACAAGCAAAAGGGCTTTCCTCTTATAGAAGCATCAGCTCTTGTGAGACTTATTCACTATCACAAGAACAGTATGGGGGAAACTGTCACCATGATTAAATTCTCTCCCACCAGGTCCCTCCCACAACACGTGGGAATTCTGGGAGCTACAATTCAAGAAGAGATTTGGGTGAGGACACAGCCAAACCATATCAGGGATTATAGTAATGTTCTTTATTTATAGAGTTTTGGGTTACACATATGTATACTTTTGTGAAAATTCGGTAAATACATAAAATTTTTTCATTTCATCATTTGTACACTTTACACCAAAAGGAAAAAAAAAGGTACCAAATTCTAGTTAATGCACGTTGAGTTACTGATGTCTGCAATTTACTTTAAAATGCCTCAAAACTATAATGGATTACTGGATGGATAGAAAGATGGATCTATGGATGGACATGAGATAAAACAAGACTCCAAGTTGGTGAAGATACAGTTAAAGTGTTCACTGTAAAGTTTTTTCAACTTTGCTGTACGTTCATAAATGTTCATGATAAAATATCAACGAAAACAATTTTCATCCCTCATCCTCTGTGACAGCCTCAGCCTGAGAAACCCACAGTGGGAAGGGAAAGGAGGGCAGTGTGTTTGTTTATGACCACCCACCCTCACTTCTTAGCAGTGCTTTCTGGCTCTTCTAGGGTTGGATAGGGGCAGGGAGAAAGGAGAGACAGAGGAACAGATAGGGCCTTATTGAATAGTTCAGCTGTATTATGGTGTCACATTTTAGGAGCAGGCATGCAGTTTTGGGCCCTTTCTCATGGGTTCCTGAGAAATTCTCCTGGTAGGGATCTCTGACAGCAGTTCACTACCTCAGGTAATACAGTTTCTAGGAAGCCACTAAGAGCCCTCCTACCACCTGCCTCTGGGGGTCCTGGGCAGCCTCTTCCTTACCCCTGGCAGGAAGCTTTTCAGGGCAGCGTCCTCCTTAAAATCAATGGTTTTCTCTATTATGGAATTCCTATTTGGCCCATATAAAACATGCAAACACCTTTGTTTGGCTTAACTTGAAGTACAGGCCACTCCCAGCTCCAGTCTTTATCGCTTCTATCTGCCCCATTATTTCAAATTGGCCACAGCCTTTTGCCTTTGGATTTTATTCAGATGGGATAGCAGTTCCCGTGTTCTCCAGCCTTCAGGGACGTGCGCTAATCGGTTTGAATGGTTAATTAGAAGTTCCTGTTCAGGCAGCTCATTAGCTTTAAAATGAAGCAGCAGCCTTTTCCCATCCATGAGAATTGGGTGAGGAGGGAGTTCATATAACACACAACCCTTTCAAAAGTCTTCAGTGTAATTAAAAAAAAAAATGCCCAGCGTGGTGGCTCACATCTGTAATCCCAGTACTTTGGGCAGCTCAGGTAGGCAGATCATAAGGTCAGGCTTTGGAGACTACCCTGGCAAACATGGGGAGACCCTGTCTCTACTAAAAATTCAAAAATTAGCTGAGTGTAGTGGTGGGCCCCTGTAATTCCAGCTACTCAGGAGGCTTAGGCAGGAAAATCACTTCAACCTGAGAGGCAGAAGTTGTAGTGAGCCGAGATCATGCCACTGCACTCCAGCCTCGGGAAAAGAGCAAGACTCTGTCTTAAAAAAGAGAATTTTTAGTCCTGTCCTATAAAGGTAAAAGGTAGATAATAACCTATTCTGGCAAACTGGTTCTTGCCCACACCATTTGAAAAGTCTAGAACCTGATTGTAAATGAAAGGATTCTTGACAACTACTGTTTGGCGCTTGATCTTTGACTCCAATGCCAAACTTGGAGAAGACAGCATGTTTCCACTCTTCTGAAAACAGTAGCTAATCTGTGCTTCCCTTTGCTGTCTCGAGTATAGTAAAACATTTATGAGGTACAGAGGCTTGCAGAAAAGTATTTTAGAAGTGGAGTCAGAACTCTACTGTGGAAAGGGGGCTGAGAGAATCATGAATCCGATTCCTTCTCTTGCCAGAGGAGACTCAGATTTGTGATGTGGTTTCTCTGGGTAAACATGAGTAAGTAACAGAAGAGATCAGTAAAACTCTGGTCCACTGCTTAGAAATTAGTGTTTTATGACCTCCCCTCTGCCAGGGAAATAAGCATGAAGACAGCGCTTTTCCCCCCACTATTTTTAAAACTCAGATGAGCAGGTGTTCTATTGCTCCACGTGGTGCGCTTTTGAACTGAGAGGGACTGAGCACGGAGAAGCCAGAGTAGCACTGCCCCCACCCCGGGCCACCTGAAACTCATCATGCTGCTTTCTTTGGAGCGGCTGCCCATTTAAAAGAAGACTTAAGGGGTTTCATTTGGCTCTGTGATTCTGCTGGAAGGAGGCCTGAGTAAGGTTGAGCTGAGGTTGCAGAGGAAAGGAGCCGTTTGTCCCACAACCTGAACAAAACAGAACTATGATGAAGCAGCATTGTCCATCTGAGGTAATACCCAAGGTACATTGCCTCATGTCAAGAAAATCAAGGACGTGAATACACATGGAGTGAGGTTAAGAATGGAGGTTTTACAGGCAAAAGAAGAAAAGAGAACATCTCTCTCTTCTGCAGAGAGAGAGAGGGGCTTCTGAGTGTGTTTTCTGGTGAACTGCACAAGGTTTTATAGACTTGTTGAGGAGGTGGTGTTTGATTTACATAGGGTCCAAATATGGGTTGGACCAGGTGAGAGCTTTACATAGCTCGTGAAGAAGCTGGCTATCCACCCGAATCTTCTTATGCATATAGGTTTTCTACTTGGCTAGTGCATGTTGTCTGTCCCTTACTGCACTTGTGGTTGATAAAGAAAAAGGAAGATAAAGCCGTCAGGTTGAGCATGCCTGGCACCCAAGTAGCCTCCTATTGTTACAGCTGCTGGCATTCGCCTGTGCAAGCTTCCAGCTTGCTTGTCTATATCTGCAGCTCGATTTTACAGGCCGCTCTTTGTTAGAAATGGTTTTGGGGCTGCTTTTTATTCAAAGGGAAACCTTACCAAAGACTTCCTTACTTTCAATCTCTGATGAAATAATTTCTTTAGAACTCCTGTATCAATGGGACTTTGGATTACAGTTGAAGTCGTTTTGGCTGATCATCAACTCTGCCTCCACCTAATAGTGAATGCTTTAATTTTCTGTTTCAAGGAGGGTCTCTTTGCTTCTTGCCCTTCTTCAGAATAGCAGTGTGGAAATTGCACTTAAGAACACCTGTTGGGCACAGTGGCTCACACCTGTAATCCTAGAAATTTAGGAGGCTAATATGGGAAAATTGCTTCAGGCCAGGAATTTGAGAGCAGTCTGGGCAACATAGCGGTACCCCGTCTCTCAAAAAAAAAATTACTGGGTGTGGGGATGCATACCTGCTGCCCTGTTGGCCCAGCTGCTGTCAGGAGGCCATGGCAGAAAGGTCACTTGAGCTCAGGAGTTTGGGGCTGCAGTGAGCTATGGTCATGCCACTGTACTCCAGCCTGGGTGACTCCATCTCTTGAAAAACACAACAAAAACCAACAAAAGCCCACTTTCTATCTGGAATGGGAACCGGTAGAACCTTATGACAGTGAGTGACTCAGAGGCAGAGCAAACGTTTGGCCACAGTTTTAATGGTGCAATTTGAACCCTGTGTTTGTCCTACTGACCAAGGCTGTGGCTGTCTTAGGGTCCTCCATATGGTCTGGCCTTGGAGGAGAAGAAACTGTTCTTGTTCAACACTTTCTGTTTGTGGAGCCCAAGATAAAAACTTTATGTTTGTTTCACAGATGAGAGGGTGCTAAATAGCTTGCTTAGAATCACACAAGTCAGAGGTACGAGGGCCACGTTCTTTAACCAGTTTGTGAGTAGATGTCTTCCCAAGAACGTACAGCTGATGGCATAATGCTGACCTTAAGCCTAGGTTAATCCAATTGATGTTTAATGAAAAGCAATAGATTTCCTCCTGTAGCCCAAGAAAGAGCCACTTGACTACAGCTAATCGGTGAGAGAAATACCTCTATCAAAGGAATAGGTGATCAGAATTCATGGGCAGCAATGGGACATAGGAATGTGGAAATGAGAGGTGTGGGCTCCAGGGATGCTGGAGAAAACTCCTCCTCCAGTATTCCATAACTCTTGAATGCTGCTGTCTTTTCAATACAAATACAAACCCACTCTGTTGTTTTGCACTGCCCCGTGCCCTGAATCTCTTGTTTGTGGACTGTATCCTCCAGTAATTTATTCAAGCAAGGATACACTGAAGCAAATTGTTCTGAAATATGACTTTATTTCTTCTTACACTTACATGACTGGTGGGGCATAGAATTTTTGATTGAAAATAATTTCCCATTCAAGTTTTAAAGATACTACTCCATTATTTCCCAGCTTCTGGTAGTGCTGTTGAGAAGCCTGAAGTCATTCTGATTTCTGATTCTTTGTAAATACTGTTTTTTAAAAAACTTTTCTGAAAACTTAGGAGAGCTGTTTTCCTTTGTCATATATTGCAGATTTTCAAGACAATGTTCCTTGGTGTGAGTTTGTGTTCATGTGTTTAAACCTAGGAGGTTATGTTATTCAACTTGAGAAGTTGCCTTTTTTTTAACTTTTATTTAAGTCCAAAGGTTCAAGCACAGGTTTGTTATTTAGGTAAAGTCTGTCATGAGGTTTGTTGTACAGATCATTTCATTACTCCGGTATTAAGCCTAGTCCCATTTAGTTGTTTTTCCTGATCTTCTTCCTTCTCTCATTCTCCACTCTCTGAAAGGCTCTAGTGTGTGTTGTTCTTCCGCCTGTTGTATGTTCCTGTGTTCTCCTCATTTAGCTCCCACTTGCAAGTGAAAATATCTGGTATTTGGATTTTGTGTTCCTGCATTAGTTTGCTAAGAATAATAGTCTCCAGCTTCATCTATGTCCCTGAAGAGAACATGATCGCATTCTTTTGTGGCTGCCTAGTGTTTTTTGTTGTATATGTACCACATTTTCTTTATCCAGTCTACCATTGATGGGCATTTAGCTTGATTCCATATTTTTGCTATTGTGAACAGTGCTGCCATGGACATATGCGTGCACATGTCTCTATAACAGAAGGATTTATATTCCTTTGGGTACATACCTAGTAACCCATTACTAGGTTTGCTGAATCAAATGGTATTTCACTCTTTAGGTCTTTGAGGAATCATGACACTTTTTCACAATGGCAGAACTAATTTGCATTCCCGAATACAGTGTGTAAGTGTTGTTTTTCTCTCTAACCTTGCCAGTATGTGTTTTTTTTTTTTGCTTTAATAATTGCCATTAGGACTGGTGTGAGATGGTATCTTATTATAATTTTCATTTGCATTTCTCTAATAATCAGTGACGTTGAGCTTTTTTAATATGATTGCTTGTTGCATATATGTCTTGTTTTAAAAGTGTCTGTTTATGTTCTTTGCCCACCTTTTTATGGGTTGGTTGTTTTCCTCTTGTAAATTTAATTTCCCTACCGATGTTTGATATTAGATTTTTGTGGAATGCATAGTTTACAAACATTTTCTCACATTCTGTAGGTTGTCAGTTTTCTCTGTTGATAGTTTATTTTGCTGTGTGAAAGTTTCTCATTTTAATTTGACCCCAGTTTTCAATTTTGCTTTTGTTACCTTTTCTTTTGGCATGTTCATGATGAAATCTTTGCCTGTGCTTATGTTTTGAATCGCATTGTCTCATGTCTTGCAGAGCTTTTATAGTTTTTGGTTTTACATATCAGTGTTTAATCTATCTTGAGCAAATTTTTGTATGTAATGTAAAGAAGGGGTCTAGTTTAAGTCTTTTGCATATGGCTATGCAGTTATCCTGGCATCGTTTATTGAATAGGGAGAATCTTTTTCCCCCTTGCTTGTTTTTGTTAAGTTTGCCAAAGATCAGATAGTTGTAGAAGCTTGGTTTTGTTTCTGGATTCTCTATTCTTTTCCATTAGTCTATGTGTTTGTTTTTGTACCAGTACTATGCCGTTGTTTCCTGTAGCCCTGTAATGCAGTTTGAAGTCTGGTAGCGTGTCGCTTCCAGCTTTGCTCTTCTTGCTTAGGGTTGCCTTGGCTGTTTTTGGTTCCACATAAATTTTTCAAAAGCTGGTTTTCTGAAAAAAATAATAAAACTCAACCTACTTCTTAACATTTTTCAAGAACCCAAATGAAATCATGACTGCTCTTGGAGATGGCACTCTGTGTGTTTCAATTTACTACCCAGTAACTGGTCTATTAAAATCATACTGGTTAAAAAATAATAAACTTGAAGCTAGACCAATGAAGGAGAAAGGGAAGAGATTCAAATAAACACCATCAAAAACAATAAGGGCAATATTACCACTGACCCCACAGAAATACAAACCACCCTCACAGAATATGATGTACAACTGTAGGCACTTTTTTTTCTTTAATTTTGAGATGAAGTTTTGTGCTTGTTGCTCAGGCTGGAGGACAATGGTGAGATCTCGGCTTAGTGCAACCTCTGCCTCCTGAGTTCAAGCTATTCTCCTGCCTCAGCTTCCTGAGTAGCTGGGATGACATGCATGTGCCACCATGTCTGGTTAATTGTGTATTTTTAGTAGACATGGGGTTTCTCCATGTTGATCCATCTTGTCTTGAACTCCCAATCTCAGGTGATCAATCCACCTTGACCTCCCAAAGTTCTGGGATTGCAGATGTGAGCCACTGAACCTGATAAAATTGAGAAATCTAGAAGAAACTGATCAATTCCTGGTCACAACCACCCTCCCTGAGATGCAAGTTTGGTTTAACATATGCAAATTGATCAATGTCATCGTCACATAAACAGAACTAAAGAAAAAAATTACTTACATGATTATCTCAATGGATGCAAAAACAGCTTTTGATAAAATTCAACTTTCATGTGTGTTAAAAACTCTCAATAAACCAGGTATTGAAGGAATATACCTCAAAATAATAAGAGCCACATGTGACAAAACCACAGCCAGCATCATACTGAATGGACAAAAGCTGAAAGCATTCCCCTTAAAAATTGGCACAAGATAAAGATTCCCTCTCTCCCCACTCCCATTCAGCATAGCTTTGAGGGTGTTCTTTGCTCTTGGATTTCTAATTCTTTTAATTGTGATGTTGGGTAGTTAACTTGAGATCTCAATTTTGTTTTTGAGATGGAGTGTTGTTCTCTCAACCAGGCTGGAGTGCAGTGGTGTGATATGGGCTCACTGCAACATTTATCTCCTGGGTTCAAGCAGTTCTCCTGCCTCAGCCTCCTGAGTACCTGGGATTACAGGTATGTGCCACAACACCAGCTAATTTTTGTATTTTTAGTAGAATGGGGTTTCACCATCTTGGTCAGGCTGGTCTCAAACTCCTGACCTTGTAATCTGCCCGCCTTGGCCTCCAAAAGTGCTGAGATTACAAGAGTGAGTCACCGCAGCTGTCCCGAGTTCTCACTTCTTGATGTGAGCATTTAGTACTATAAATTTCTCTCAACACTACTTGACTAGCTGCATCCCAGAAACTCTGGTAAGTTGTACCTTTGTTCTCATTACTTTCAAAGAACTTCTTAAACTTCTTGATTTCTGCCTTAATGTCATAATTTACCCAGGAGTCATTCAGGAGCAAGTGACTCAGTTTCCATGTAAGTGTATGGTTTTGAATGAATTTCTTAGTCCTGATTTCAAATGTGATTGCATTTGCTTTGTGACCTAAGGTATCTTCTATACTTATGAATGATCTATGTGTTGAGTTGAAAAAATGTGTATTCTGCAGTCATTGGATGAAATGTTCCTTGAATATCAGTTCCATTTGGTCTGTAGTAAAGATTAAATTTCATGTTGATTGGTTGGTTTTCTGTCTGGAAGATCTGTCCAGTGCTGAAAGTTGGGTGTTGTAGTCTCCAGCAATTACTGTGTTAGGGTTTATCTCTCTCTTTCTTATTTGCTGCGTGTGTCTGTTCTTTTCTCTCTCTCTCTGTCTGTCTCTATTTCTATCTTTGGAATTCTGATCATTTTAGTGTTGAACCTGTTCAAATTTTCTTCCGGATTTCAACTTTTTTCTTATCGCTATTTCTGGAAGACATAAGGTTCATCTACTCAACTTTGTTGTCTTACTATTCTAACAAGAATTTTTCACAAGTTCTGCTGTCATATTTTTAATTTCTAAGCGTTTACTTTTTCTTTAAATTTGGTTCTTGTTTCATGAAAATGGTAACACTTTTCTCTTCGAGAACATTCATATGAATTTCAGAAGGTCTTATCTCCTAGCACAGTCCTTATTCAGGCTGCATTTATGTGTCTTCTTGCTCTGGTCTCGGCCATTCATGTTAGAAGCTTTGCTCAGATGCCTGGCGACCCTTAGCTGTCTGTGTCTGTTAGAAAAAAATGGAGCACTGAAAAGCTAAAAGCTGATGGAAGTTCTGTGATTGTCACATTTTGTGGGCGGTGGTCTTGCTGGGTCAGACCTTTTCTTCTTGAGCAAGAGAGATTCTCTCTAGAGAAAAATCATCTTAACTTCTGACCAAGTGTATCTGCCACCCTCATTGGAACTCAGTGGTAGGAAAACCTGGAGGATCTCAGTGTTCAGTGGGTACATTTAAGCACTTGTGTCTAGAGAGCTCCCGCCTAGAGACCCCAAATTTTACCCTATAGAGAGGAAACCTCCACCCTGCCACCACCGTGGGATGCAGTCACCGATTCTAGGGAGAGGATCTGGGATCTACCTACTACTGAAACATAAATTCCCTAGGTAAATTTAGCTGCCAACTCTTGAACCCTTGGGGATCCTGATTGCCTTCCTGCCACTGGCTTGGGATTTAGCATCTCTGGGTCTACTGTCAGGTGTCACTGACAGCTTCTGCTTGCCAGTTTTCTATATGCTGAAGGGATTGTCTTTATTTTCTTTTTATCTTTGTTGGTTTATTTATTTTTAATCATCCCGTGTTAATGTGGTTTAATGATGGAGTGAAGGCATATGCAGGTATTCAACCAAATATCTTAGCTGAAGTCTGTGTATTTCTCTTGTAGTAAAATCTTGATCATTCTATGTTTCAGTTAATCAAATTTTTATATATGCATTCTGATTTGGGAATGATGTGAGGGAAGAGAGAGAGAAAGAAAGAGACTCAGACGGACAGAGACAGGGTGAGAGAGAGAGGCTACTGTGACAAATCTGTGGGTCTGTGTATTTGGAAGTCAATAGGAATTTAGCCCTGTTTTCTGTCTAAAAAGCAGGAGTGTCCAGACAATGGATCTTGAACTAGGCTAAGAATCTTTGAGGCAATGGCGCAGATCCAGTTGTGTTCAATTTTTAGTCCTTAGGCTGAAAAAGAAAATAACGTAAAACACATTTAAAAAAATTTCTGGCTGGGCGCGGTGGCTCAAGCCTGTAATCCCAGCACTTTGGGAGGCCGAGGTGGGTGGATCACAAGATCAAGAGATCGAGACCGTCCTGGTCAACATTATGGAACCCAGTCTCTGCTAAAAATACAAAAAATCAGCTGGGCATGGTGGTGCGTGCCTGTAATCCCAGCTACTCGGGAGGCTGAGGAAGGAGAATTGCCTGAACCCAAAAGGCGGAGGCTGCGGTGAGCCGAGATTGTGCCATTGCACTCCAGCTTGGGCAACAAGAGTGAAACTTCATTTCTTAAAAAAAAAAATTTTTTCTGAAAGTGGTGTTTTCTGATTTGCCCTCAGATAATTAGATATAGAAGGTAGCCATACATTTTTGGCTAACTCAGCATTCGTTGCTCCATTCAGCGAATTCATCTTTATATTCATGTTCTTTCTCTCCAGCTTAATATTTAAAATTTAAAAGTGAGGAATGCAGAATAGTTGAACTAAAAGAAACAGATCAACCACAACCTGCTTCTTCTTCCTCTCACCCAAAGAAAACCATTGTTAACATTTTGCTATATTCTCTTTATGTACTTTTCTCAGGTACTTTTATTCGAATATATTTTTGATCATAAAATTTTCTTAGACAATAAGTTGTCAGAGAAGAACACCCACTCTTTTTACACTCCAGGCTTCCAGCTTGAAGGTGACTGACTTGGGAATCCTGTATTTTAACAAGATATGATGTTGATATGGAATCTTTTATTTGACTGTTCTAAGGTGTTCTCTTTTTAGCATACTCTTCTTCATCCCCTTCTTCCCTGCTATACACACACATACACATTCACACATACACGCATTCTTTCTTTCTCTCTCACATGCACATTCTCATATGCAAATACAAGCATGCTCATACACATGTGCACACACACAGGCATGTGCATGCACACACACTCATATGAACCAACATGCACATACACACTCTCCTTCATCTCTTTCCTCCCTGCTACACACACATACTCTAACACTCATATGCACATGTGCACTCACACATATGTACAACATGCAATGTGTCAGCAGGCCATGTAGAAAATGATTGTTACTCTCCAAAAGGAAGGACACCCACACTTTTGCAATGGAAAAAAACAGCTCTGTTTTTGTAAAAAAAAAAAAAAAAAAGAATTTTCTATTAGGCCTAGAAAGAAACGTAAAAAGTGTTTCTTCTTTTATCTAATCGGAACTTGTGTATGTGCACACACCCGTGTGAGAGAAAGAGCCAGGGAGAGAGAAAGGGAGAGGAGGTGAAGGCAAGAAGAGAGAGAGCGATTAAAAAGCAAGTGCACTGTGGCAAGATCGTCTGGACTAAGTGAGAAGCAGGCGGTTGTGGTGATGAGATAGGAGCTTGCAAGGCTTCCTGGTACCAAGACTGTCATAAGTGGAATTGGGGTCTGAAAAAGTGACAGCAAAATTCAGCGTTCCTTTGACAACCACTCAGAAAATAGAATGTGAGGAAGCAGGAGAAAGGGAAGGTGTGGGGCCAGCCATGAGAATGCACCCCGCTGCTCCACGGATGCCTGCAAATGCTGGTCACTTATAGGGCACAGGTGAGGGGAAGTCTGGACTGGTGGCAGTAGTGCTGCCAAGCCATGTAGCCTGCTCTCTCAAGGGTGAATGTTCTTGCATAAGTAGTGGGGAAGATTATTCCCTAGTTTATATAGGCCCCATTTGTCCTAGACACAGATTTTAATGTTCTCAGGTGATCCCTTGCTTGATTGTCTGTGTAAAAGATCAGCAATACTTTTTTTTCTGGAAAGGTCTAGGCAGTAAATATTTTAGGCTTGGCAGCCCATATGGTCTCTGTCACAGCTACTTATCTCTGTGGTTGTGGTGTGAAAGCAGCCATAGAAATGGGTAATAAAGGAGTGGAGCTGAGTTCCAAAGTGCTTTTATGAGAACTGAAAATTGCATTTTATGTAATTGTTGACATGTCCCAAAATATTGTTACCTTTTTGAATTCTTTCACATTCGTGGCTCATGAGCTGTCTGACAAGAGACGACAGGCAGGAATTGGTGGATGGGCCATGGTTGCCCAAACCCTGTGTCCAAATCATGGCATTGTACAAGCAGGAGGGATCTCTGACCCTCTCTTTTTTTCCTCTTTCCTTCTTTTCAGTTTCTCATTGTGCTGATTTGGAAACCAGAAATCGAAAGCTCTGGGAAGTGAACTCTTTCTGACTTAACCTGTTAGTGGCAGTGTTAGGATAAAATTTCAGGTCTCAAGGAGCACTTCTTAGAGCCCAGATCAGACTGAATGCTGCTTTTGTGATTGCAGAAGGCATACCATCCTCTGGTACACTAGCTTCTTAGCGTCACCCTGAATCTGAAACTTACTTCATCATAAAGTCTTTTGTTCTATGATTACTCAGTGCATCATTTGCTAATTTGCGCCAGTTATTCTGTTTAACACAACTGAGATATAGACATAAGCAAAGTTCCTACCCTTTAGGAACTCACTTCTTCAGGGCCTGGTTTTGATAATCCAGACAAAGCTACTTAAATGTAGTTTTATCCTTAAAAGCAAAATCGGCTGCACTTATGTAAGTTACAATAATAATTAGAATTTAGGAAAAATGCATTCTTAAAACAAGAAGGCGAAGAGAATAAAAAATAAACATCCAAGTCACCCTCTGACTGTGCGTTGGTTTTAAAACAACAAGACTATTATTTTAAGTGAACACAAGGAAAATTTTGCTACCAAGCGAGTACAATTTCTAACAGGTGATACATCGACTCCTCTGATTCCAGACATTTCCGAAAGTGCCCTTACTACCTACATTACTTCCTTCTGTAAAGCTCTACTGATTAAGACTTTATCTTTTGTGGTTGGATTTTTGCTTTTGGAATTACAACCTGCTTTTCAAGTCACATTTTGTAAATTAGTTGAGGTATCCTGCTGAGTGATAAAGTCTGAGTCAAAAACTTCCTGAAAAGTGCCTCGTGAACTCGTGAGGCATCATGGCAAAGATCCCAATTGTTGGACTGAGGCAGAGAGGTAGAAAGAAGAACACAGACTTTAAGGTCTGACAGATGTAAGTATAGGTCCCACCTCCACCACGTATTAGATGTGTAATGTTAAATGAGCTACTATACCTCTTTGAGCCTCAGCTTTCCTCTCTGTAAAAAGATGTTAAACCTTTCCTTGCACTATTGTTGTAGGGATTAGAGATGATGTCAATAAAAATGTTTCCAGCATGCTCGGTATTCAACGTACCTTGGATAGACTTATTTGGCCAGTTCGCTGCAAAGCATAATATACACGAGTAAGATTTTGTTTTTTTCTTCAAAATAGACTTTTTGGGATTAAACTCTAAAAATGTGTTAAATAAATGAATCAAGATATTTTTCATTTCTGTTGTTGAAGTATTTGCCTTCTTACGTTTGGTAATGTTGGGATTTTCCACAGAAGAAGTTGACACTTTCCTTCTTAATCATACTGGCGATACCATGTTTCAACACTAGTTACTATTTTCTTTTCAAAAAGTGTCATTTGTCTAGCTTCCCTTGAAAGATCAGCTAAATGTCACATTATCCCTGCTTCTGCTAATCTTTCAAAATGCTCACCACCATAGTCATAACATTTTCTTCATGCTCAAGTTGATTTAAAAAATGTTCTAAAGACAGTGTTGCTGAATTTTTATTTGTTTAATAAAAATTAGGCTTTTAAATATAAAAATATAGATTTATTATAAAGCCTCTAGAAAGCAAAGAAAAATAGATTTGAAAAATACCTTGTTTAATCACATAAAGCTAGGCAGAGTTAAATCACTGTTTCCATTTTGGTACATTTTATTTTAATCTTTTCACTATTTTAATGTCCTTCTTTATATCCATAATGGTGATAACATGATGTATATATGAACATGTATATATTATATAAATATATAAAATACATAAATATATCTTTTAAAAATGGTATCTGTAGGCCGGGCGCAGTGGCTCAAACCTGTAATCCCAGCACTTTGGGAGGCCAAGGCGGGTGGATCACGAGGTCAAGAGATCGAGACCATCCTGGTCAACATGGTGAAACCCCGTCTCTACTAAAAATACAAAAAATTAGCTGGGCTTGGTGGCGCGTGCCTGTAATCCCAGCTACTCAGGAGGCTGAGGCAGGAGAATTGCCTGAACCCAGGAGGTGGAGGTTGTGGTGAGCCAAGATCGCGCCATTGCACTCCAGCCTGGGAAACAAGAGCGAAACTCCGTCTCAAAAAATAAATAATAAAAAATAAAAATGGTATCTGTTTGTTTATTATATATAAATATATATCTAATGACTATATATCTACATATCTACTTCTATATTTATATATCTCCATGATAGAAGTTGGAAAATACTGAAAACTGTAGAGGAGTTAGGAGAAACAACCTATAATCTCATTATACAGAAATAATTTTCTTCCCTTTTGCTTCTCCACATTTTGGCTTAGATCAAATTTAGAAATGATTTTCTTAACGTTTTTGGTATTGTGTTTTAGAGTATCAAGATGTTGCTGCATATTCTGATTTTTATGTATAGTTGTGACAGGAACACCCACAAAAATAATTGTTCTAGAAAAGAATTTGTTAACAAATATTTTCTTCCAGGAAGTGGTGTATTAGCGTTTTAAAAGAAACATTTCTGGACGTCAAAGTAGACATTGGGCTTATATCAACAGCTCAATCATTTTTAAAATACGCTTTATTTTTAGAGCAGTGTAAAGTTAATAGTGAGGCATAGTGGAAAGTACAGAGAGTTCCTACGTTCCCACCTCCCCAAATGCACAGCCTCCTCCACTATCAGCCTTCCTCACTAGAGAGGTACATTTGTTACAATGGATGAACCAACATTGACTTATCACTGTCACCCATAGTTTATAATTGACATTAGGGACCATTCTTGCTGTCGTATATTCAGTGAGTTTTGACAAGGGTGTAATGGCATGTGTCTACCATTATAGTAACACACAGAGTAGTTTCATTGCCCTAAACATCCTCTATGCTCTGCCCATTAATCCTTCCCCACTTTTCAACCCCCAGCAATCACTGAACGTTTTGATGTCTCTATAGTTTTGACTTTTCCAGAATGTCATATAGTTGGATTCATATAGTAAGTGGTCATTTGAGATTGGTTTCTTTCACTTAGTAGTATGTATTTGAGTTTCCTCTATGTCTTTTAATGGCTTCATAGCTCACGTGCTTTTTTTCTGCAACAACAGCCACATTCAAAGATTATTGCTTTCGTTGCTGAATAATATTCCACTGTGTCGATGTAGAGGTTTGTTTATCCAGGCACTTACGAGTCTATAGTAACCAGTGTGGAGCCTGGGGAAGCCATAAATGGCCTGGTTGTGGTGAAGGCCTGGAGCCTATGTCGATAGGAGCCATGGAGGTTGGAGGCATTAGATCTTAGAGCCATAGGGGAAGGCCTGGAGCTTGGGTTGACAGGGTCTGTCCCATAGCCTGTGGCTATAGAAACCTGCCTGGTGTTGAGTTCACTGAATTGTGCCTGGCATTGGAGTTGATGTTGAAGTCAGGTGTTACATTTACTCTCCTCTCTGCACATACATGGTATCTCTTTCCATGCTGCACTACCCAGGTTTAGGGGCGGGGTAATGCAGATAATAGAAAACTCTCTTTTATCCTCTATTTTATGCCGTTTTTCTTACTTTTCTACTCCACAAACGTGCTATAACCTCTCACCTGGATTCCTTGTCTCTTTTGAAGACACTGTGATGCACGGATGGCTGTTCAAATTGATGTTTCTGTGAAGGAATAAGTGCTGAAAAGTTCTGTTTTGCCATTTTGTCCATGGCATTCTTCTCTGTTAACTGAAAAAATATTTTTACTGAATAACATATTGTTAAAAATTGTCATACCCTTGGTTTAGTCCTGGAAGTTTCTCCTTTAGAGCAAGTTCCTTTCATAGTTCTCTATAGAAAGACTATAGTTGTAAAATGTTGGTAGAGATGATATTTTGTGTGTAGAATTAAGGACTGATTACGCGTAAATGTTTAGCGGACAGTAAACATTTGTGAGTAATCTGTTCTTACACACAAAAAGAAGGTCTATAGCTTTAGGAAAGGGAAAATTATCTAGGTTATTCAGACAATATAAAATGAGTTGAGAAAATTGAAGGGAATGTTTATACTTGAATGAGACCTCATGGAGAAAGACAAAATAAGGAAGCCATGGGAGAATATTTGCATTCTCAGAACCACAAAAGTGAGGAAAGCCAAGAGCATAGCTGGAGTTGCACCAGATCAAGTAGACATTCCATCAGAGCCTGAACTGAGAATGCACCATTCCTAGTCACCTTGATAACAGCCCCATTTTCTGTTAATAATCCTCTATGAGAAAAATCTTGCAAAAATAGTCAGAAAAGGCAGAGTCACATGCGGTTCAGTGTGTTCCACCTTGGCAGACGGTCTTAGGAGGAGTTTTGGAAGGATCGTGCTGCAGGCAATGGATGAGATAATGATGAGAACTTTTCCAGCTCTGTATAAAAAGGCAAGCGAAATATATGCTTGTGAATTTTTGGCTGCTTTTTTATGCTGTATTTTCAGATCAATTTTATCCCAGTTAATGTGAATATAAACTCTGATTGTTATGGTTATCTCTCGCGGGGTGTCTATTATTTTGTCAGAAATTGTATCAGGAACTTTATATCAATCACTAAATTACACATTTCCAAGCTGCATATGAATTAGGTATTACTATGATCATTTTACAGATGAAGAAGATGAGACTCAGAGCAATACATAAGTTGCCCAAGGTCAGAGAGCAAGTAAGTACCAGAAATAAAAGCCAGATAAATCTCATTCCCATATCCTTGCTCTTTCTATGATGTTTCAGAGTTGATTACAAAAAGAATTGTTCTGTGTGCTCAGGATAATTTACTACCTACTAAATTTAACCATAGGGCAGTCTTATAAACAGAGTAGAGTATGCAGTTAAGATAAAATTTGAGAGGAAAAAATTAAATTAAAATAGTATATAACCAATGATCAGAATATTCTCTCAGTATTTTAGAAATTTATGTAAGAATAAACTAGATACTGATAAAAAAGTCACATTATTTATGCACAAATCTTGTAAGTAGCTACTGTTAAAGAGAGGATATTATTTACCTAGAAGAAAGTGGGGTTGTCAACCACTATATAACCATTCGTGGGGTGAATGTCTTTTTTATTTTAGGCCTCTGCCTGATGGATCCAAGAGGTAGATACGTGATGTCAAAATATTCTCTTTTATAGGTAATTACAATTTACAATGGAAGATACAGAGGCCACAAGGTAGTAGAGTTGAGTTATATTAACAGAAAACCTTGTTAGAGAAAAGAACCACCTCTCACTATCATGTTCAATGGCAAAGATTAATAGAAGGTACAGCAAAATGGACACACATGCGAGTATACCCACATTGATATTGGAAGTAACTTTTTTCTTATATACTATAAATCATATCCCAGAATATACTCATAATGTGTACACTTATTGGGATATTACAATCAACGTACAAAATATGTACCTTATGTACATTGACTGTGATGTACATATGTGTACACAATACAGATATACAAAAAATGTACATAATCTGTACAATATTACATTTATATGTACATAATGTGTACACAGTATGTATGTACATAATGTGTACAATATGTAAATATATTGTAATACAATGATTTCATATAATCACAACAGCATATATAATCACAATACACATATAATACATGATATCAATATAAATGTACATATTGCACACATATACATTTACATTTATTGTGATATTACGATATGTACACATGTACATCATGCACACATGCAGATTTGCGGTATATACACGTGTACGTTAGTGCACAGTATGTACATATGTACACTACACATATGTTCATATAATGAAGATATGTACCTTCTGTACAGGAGTACACAGTATGTACAATATGTACACGTATATACTAGGTACACATATAGGTGTATACCCACTTTGGTAACCGGAGAGATTTCTATCTAATATACTAAATATAAAATCCCAGAATGTAGTCATAGTGTGTACATTTATTGTCGTATTGTGATAAATGTATTAAATAGGCACAATCTGTACATGTACTCTGCTGTACATAGGTGTACACAATGCACATGTACAAAAAATGTACATAATCTGTAAAATATGTACCTATATATTTCTATAATGTGTACACAATGCATAGGTCCATAATGTGTGCACTATGCACATTCCTTAAAATATCAGTGATAAAATATATATAATCACAGTAAGATATATAATCACACTAATACATATATGTCGTGTAATATCACCAAAAGGTACGTATTGTACACATTAGGTATGTATTAGGTACATATGTATAGTGCACATATTATGAAAATATATATGTATTATGATAACACCGTATGTACATGTATACAAATATGTGCCTACTATTTAAACAATGTACACATGCAGAAATAGGTGCAAACTACATGCCTATGCACAGCAGGCTATCACTACAGTTCTGCTCGTAGCAGCCTCAATGCCCACCCTGGCTGCTTAAAGACCCCCCAGCTAGGGTGCTGTACCCACAGCCCCCGCCAGAGGGCCCATAACAGCTACCAGGCCCACGCTGGCTGCTTAGGGACCCCGTGCCTAGGGCGCTGTGCCCACAGCTGCTGGGGCCCGGCTATTTTGAAAATGTGGTGTAATATGATACTGGCAACCATATCACACAGAAATGATGATGTTATTGTGGTTCTTTACATATTAGGCAATAGTTCTAGTTACACATTTGGCATATTGACAAAAATGTCATCCTCACCCCATTGACATTAGAATTGAAAGCATAGGAGGGTTTCACCCCTTGCAATGTTTAATTCAATATAATTGTTTTCTTGTTTACGTTAGTGACCATATCAGAGCACGGTGTACATCTCTTGCAGTATTCAGAATATTTCTCTACGGGCAGCAACATTTTTCTCTCCTTATCTGGATATTAGGAAGAATATCACAGGACCGGCTTACAGCGCCAGTCCCATCGTGAGCAATGTCATCTGTAATCCCCTAGTTATTGAGAACAGTGTAACGGGGGTCTTGTGTGCTTTTGGAGATATTTGGAGTAATATCCTTTTAGTTTCTGGATATTAGAAACAATACTACAGTGGTGGTGTACACTTCCTGCGATATTAAGAGTATACTCATCCTCTGTCCCTGGGATATTAGGAACTACATCGCAGAAGCGTTGCACTTTGCCTATAATATTGGAACAATCACAGAGTGTACACCTTCTTTCATTGTGAGAGAAATACCTACTTAGGATATGATGGACAATATCACAAAATGGACACACATGGGTATATACCCACTGTGATATTGGAGGTCATTTTTATCTAATATACTAAAAGTCATAACCCGGAAAAAACTCATAATGTGTAGACTTATTGGGATATTACACTCAATGTACAGAATATGTAACATATGTACATTGACTGTGATGTACATACATGTACACAATACAGATGTACAATAAATGTACATAAACTATCATTTGTACGAATATATGTACAAAATGTGCACACAATAGGTATGCACATAATGTGTACAATATGTACATTTATTGTAATATCACAATGTTATATAATCACAACTGCATATAAAATCACAATACATATGTAATATGTAATATCAATATAAATGTACATGTTGCAAACAAGATGTACATTTACATTTATTGTGATATGATATGTAAACATGTACATCATGTACCCATTATGTACAGATGCACAATATATGCAAGTGTACATATGTGGGTACAGTATGTACATATGTACACTACAGATGTGTACATATAATGTAGATATGTACCTTCTGTACCCGAGTACATTCTATGCACAATATGTACACATATAAACGATGTACACACCTGGGTGTACAACCACTTTGGTAACCGGAGAAATTTCTATCTAATATACAAAATATAATAATTCAGAATGTAGTAATAGTGTGTACATTTATTGGCATATTGCAATAAATGTATAAAATAGGTACAATCTGTACATTTACCCTGCTGTACATATGTGTACACAATGCACATGTACAAAAAATGTACATACTCTGTAAAATATATACCTACATATTTCTATAATGTGTAAACTATGTATGGGTACATAATGTGTACACTATGCACATTCCTTAAAATATCAGTGATAAAATATATATAATCAAAATAACGCATATAATCACAGTAATATATATATATCATGTAATATCACAAAAAGGTACATATTGTACACAGTAGATACGCATTAGGTCTATATGTATTGTGCACATATGTACATATATATTTATCATAACACCATGTGTACACTTATACAAATATGTGTTCATTATTAAAACTATGTACCTAGGCCGGGCGCGGTGGCTCAAGCCTGTAATCCCAGCACTTTGGGAGGCCGAGGCGGGTGGATCACGAGGTCAGGAGATCGAGACCATCCTGGTCAACATGGTGAAACCCCGTCTCTACTAAAGATACAAAAAATTAGCTGGGCATGGTGGCGCGTGCCTGTAATCCCAGCTACTCGGGAGGCTGAGGCAGGAGAATTGCCTGAACCCAGGAGGCGGAGGTTGCGGTGAGCCGAGATCGCGCCATTGCACTCCAGCCTGGGTAACAAGAGCGAAACTCCGTGTCAAAAAAAAAATAAAAATAAATAAATAAAATAAAACTATGTACCTGTGCAGAACAGGCTATTACCACAGCCCCCCTCGTAGCAGCCCCAAGGCCCACCCTGGCTGCTTAAAGACCCCCTGGCTAGGGAGCTGTAACCACATTCCCCGCCAGAGGGCCCGTAACAGCTCCCAGGCTGACGCTGGCTGCTTAGGGACCCCCCGGCTAGGGCGCTGTGCCCGGCTATTTTGAAAATGTGGTGTAATATGATGCTGTCGACCATATCATATGGAAATCATGTTATTCTGGTTTTTGATATACTAGGCAATAGTTCTAGTTACACCTCTGCCATATTGACAAAAATGTCATCCTCACACCCCTGGACATTAGAATTGAAATCATAAGGGGGTTTCACTCCTTGCAATGTTAAATTCAATAAAATTGTTTTCTTGTTTACATTAGTGACCATATCAGAGCACAGTGTACTCCTCTTGCCGTATTCAGAGGATTTGCCTATGGGCAGCAACATTATTCTCTTGTTCTCTGGATATTAGGAACAATATCACAGGACCGGTGGACAGCCCCAGTCATATCGTGAGTAATGTCATCTGTAATCCCTTAGTTATTAGAAAAAATATCACGGGGGTCTTGTGTGCTTTATCAGATACTTGGAGTAATATCTTTTCCGTTTTTGGATATTAGACACGATACTACAGTGGTGGTGTACACTTCCTGCGATATTCAGGGTATAATAATCTTTTGTCCCCAGGATATTAGGTAGTACATTAAAGAAGCCTTGTACTTTGCCTGTGATATTGGAACAATCACAGAGTGAACACTTGCTTTCAAAATGAGAGTAATACCTACTTAAAATATGATGGATAATATCAAAAAATGGACACACATGGGTGTATACCCACTTTGATATAGAAAGAAATTTTTATCTAATATACTAAAAATCATATATCACAATATACTCATAATGTGTACACTTATTGAGATGTTACAATCAATGTGCAGAATACATACCATATGTACATAGAGTGTTATGTACATATGTGTACACAATACAGATGTACCAAAAACGTACATAATCTGTACAATATGTGCAATTACAGGTACATAATGTGTACACAATAGGTATGTACGAAATGTGTGCAATAGGTACATTTATTGTAATATTACAATGATATCATATAATCTCAACAGCATATAAAATCACAATACACAAGTAATACATAATATAAATGTACATATTGCACACATCATGTACATTTACATTTATTGTGGTATCACGGTGTGTACACATGCACATCATGTACCCATTATGTACACATGTACAAAATATGCACATGTACATATGTGTGAACAGTATGTGCATGTGCACACTATGTACACATAAATACATATAATGTTGACATGTACATTTTGTACATGAGTACCAAATATGCACAATATGTACACGTATAAACTATGTACACACCTGGGTGTACACCCACTTTGGTCAATGGAGTAATTTCTAATATGGTAAAAATTATATTTTAGAATGTACTCATAATGTGTACATTTATTAGCATATCACAAGAAATGTATAAGATAGGTACAGTCTGTACATTTACTCTGCTGTGCATAGGTGTACACAATACACATGTAGAGAAAGTGTACATAATCTGTAAAATATGTACCTATATATTTCTATATTGTGTACAGAATACATAGGTATATAATGTGTACACTATGCACATTCCTTAAAATATTAGTGATAAAATATATTTAATCACAATAAGATATATAATCACAGTAATATATATTGTCTAATATTACAAAAAAGTACATATTGTACACATTAGGTATGCATTAGGTACATATGTATTTTGCACATATTATGTAAATATAAATTTATCGTGATAACACCATATGTATGCATGTACATATATATACCCGATATTAAAACTATTTACACATGTAGTAATAGGTGCAAACTATGTACCGATGCACAGCACGCTATTACCAAAGCCCCCCTTATAGCAGCCCCCAGGCCCAGCCTGGCTGCTTAGAGACCCCCTGGCAATTGGGCTGTGCCCACAAACGCTGCTCGAATGCCTGTAGCAGCCCCCATGCCCACCCTGGCTGCTTAGGGACCCCCTGACTAGGTGTCTGTGCCCATAGCCCATGCCAGAGTGCCCGTAGCGGCCCCCAGGCCAACCATGGCTGCTCAGGGACCCCTGGCTGGGTCGATGTGCTCACAGACCCCACCAAAAAGCCCAGAGCAGCCCCCAGGCCCACCCTGGCTGCTTAGGGGTCCCCTCGCTTGTGGGCTCTGCCCACAGCTGCTGAGGCCCAGCTATTTTGCAAATCCGGTGTAATATGATACTGGCAACCATATTATATAAAAATGATAATCTTATTCTGTTTTTTTGTATATTAGGCAATAGCTCCAGTTACACCTCTGCCATATTGACAAAAATGTCATCCTCACCCCCATTGACATTAGAATGAAAATCATAGGGGAGTTACATTCTTTGCAATGCTTAATTCAATCCAATTGTTTTCTTGCTTACATTAGTGACCATATCAAAGCATGGTGTACACCTCTTGCCGTATTAAAAGTATTTCCCTATGGGCAGTAACATTTTCCTCTCCTTTTCTGGATATTAGGAACAATATTCCAGGACCAGAGTACAACCCCAGTCACGTCGTGGGTAATGTCATCTGTAATTCTCTAGTTATTAGAAACAATATCATGGGGGGCTTGTGTGCTTTCTGAGATATTTGGAGTAATATCCTTTCCGTTTTTGAACATTAGAAACAATACTACAGTGGTGGTGTACACTTCCTGCGATATTCAGGGTATGGTCATCCTTTGTCCTCAGGATATTATTAACTACATCACAGACGAGTTTTAGTTTGCCTTGATATTGGAGCAATCCGAGAGTGTAAACCTGCTTTCACAATGAGAGAAATACCTACTCAGGATATGATGGATAATATCACAAAATGGACACACATAAGTGTATACCCACTTTGATATTGAAAGTAAATTTTATCTAACATACTAAAAATCATATCCCAGAATATACTTATAATGTGTACTCTTACTGAAATATTACAAACAATGCACAGAATATGTACCATATGTACGTTGACTGTGATGTACATATGTGTGCACCATACAGATGTACAATAAATATACATAATCTGTACAATATGTACATTTATGTGTACATAATATGTACACAATAGGTATGTCCATAATGTGTACAATATGTACATTTGTAATATCACAATGATATCAGAACAGCATATACAAATACACATGTAATACATAATATAAATGTACGTATTTCACACATTATGTACATTTCCATTTATTGTGGTATGACGATGTGTTTACATGTACAGCATGGACCCATTATGTATGGATGTACAATAAATTCAGGTGTAGATATATGTACAAATGTACGCTCTGTACCCATACATACATATAATGTAGATATTTACCTTCTGTACATAAGTACATAATATGCACAGTATGTACATGTACAAAGTATGTGCACACATAAGTTTACACCCACTTTGGTAACCAGAGTAATTTCTATCTTATATTCTAAATGTAATATCACAGAATGTACTCATAATGTGTACATTTATTGGCATATATCACAATAAATGTATAAAGTAAGTAAGATCTGTACATTTACTCTGTGTACCCAATACACAAGTAAATAAAATGTACATAACCTGTAAAATATGTTTCTTTCTATTTCTATAATCTGTGCACAATGCATAGGTACATAATGTGTATAATATGTACATTTGTAATGTCACAATGATATCATATCACAACAGCATATATAATCAGAATAAATGTAATACATAATATAAACGTACATATTGCAAACATTATGTATATTTACATTTATTGTGATATGCTGTGTACACATGTACATCATGTACCCATTATGTAAAGATGTACAATATATGCACGTGTACATATGTGTGCACAGTATGTACATATGTATGCTGCGTACACCTATGTATATATAATGTAGACATGTACATTCTGTACATGAGTACATAATATGCACAACATGTACATGTATAAACTATGTGCGCACCTGGGTGTAAACCCACTTTGGTCACCGGTGTAAATCCTATCTAATATGCTAAAAATTATATCCCAGAATGTACTCATGTGTACATTTATTGACATATCACAATAAATGTATAAAATAGGTATAGTCTGTACATTTACTCTGCTGTACATATGTGTACAAAATACACATGTAGAAAAAATGTACCTAATCTGTAAAATATGTACCTATTTATTTCTATAATGTGTACACAATGCATAGGTACATAAAGTGTACTCTATGTACATTTCTAAAAATTTCAGTGGTAACATACATATTATCACAATAAGATATATAATCAATAATATGTAGATATCACATAATATCACCAAAAAGTACATATTGTTTATATTAGGTATGTATAAAGTACATATTTATTGTACACATATTATGTACATATGTTTATTGTGATAGTAACATTTGTACATGTGTACAAATATGTGCCCATTATGTAAACGATCTACACATGTAGAAATAGGTGCAAACTGCGTACCTGTGAAGAGCAGGGTATCCCCACACCTCCCGCCAAAGGGCCTATAGCAGCTTCCAGCTCCACCCTGGCTACGTAGGGACCCTCTGGTTAGGTGGCTGTACCCATAGCCCCTGCCAGAGTGTCAGTAGCAGCCGCCAGGCCCTCCCTGGATGCTGAGAGACCCTCTGGCTATGTGGCTGTTACCACAGCCACCGCCAGAGGGCCCGTAGCAGCCCCCAGACAAACCACAAAGGGCCCATAGCAGCCCCAACGCCCAACCTGGTTGCATAGGGACACCCTCGCTTGGCTGCCATGCCCACAGCTGCTGGGGCCCAGATATTTTGAAAATGTGGTGTAATATGATACTGGCAATCATATCATATGTAAATAATAATTTTATCCTTTTTTATTATACAGTAGGCAATAGCTGTAGTTACACCTCCGCCATTTTGACAAAAATGTCCTCCTCACCCACTTGAAATTAGAAAAAAAATTATAGGGGGGGTTAACACCTTGCAATATTTAATTCAATATAATTGTTTTCTTGTTTACATTAGTGACCATACCACAGCACGGTGTACTCCTCTTGCCGTATTCAGAGGATTTGCCTATGGGCAGAAACATTCCCCTCTCCTTCTCTGGATATTAGAAACATTATCACAGGACCGGCAAACAGCTGCAGTCATATCGTGAGTAATGTCATCTGTAATCCCCTAGTTATTAAAAACAACATCACGGGGGTCTTGTGCAATTAATGAGATACTTAGAGTAATGTTTGGATTTCGGTATTTTACATGAGAGAGCATACTGAGTTGGTGTATATACACCAAAACAAAGTAGAAAAAAGCATTGTATATTTTTTCTGACAGATTATATTCAGAGCAATATTGCTTTAAACTTTGGGGCGTCTAGATATTATTTAGATTTATTTTGATTCTCGTAAAATTACAATTTCGGTATTTTACATGAGAGAGCATATTGAGTTGGTGTATATACGCCAAAACAGAGTAGAATAAGGCATTGTATATTTTTTCTAACAGACTATATTCAGAGCCATTTTCTTTTAAATTTGCGGAGCCTAGATATTATTTAGATTTTTATCGTTTTGCGTAAAATTAGAATTTCGGTATTTTACATGAGAGAGTATATTGAGTTGGTGTATATACAACAAAATAAAGTAGAAAAGGGCATTGTATATTTTTTCTGACAGATTATATTAAGAGCAATTTTGCCTTTAACATTGGGGTGCCTAGATAATATTTAGATTTTTTTCGATTCGCTAAATATATAATTTCTGTATTTTACTTTAGAGAGCATATGGAGTTAGTTTATATACTCCAAAACAGAGTAGAATAGGGCATTGTATATTTTTTCTGACAGATTATATTCAGAGCAATTCTTCTTCTTTTTTTTTTTTTTTCTTTTTTTTTTTTTGAGACGGAGTTTCGCTCTTGTTACCCAGGCTGGAGTGCAATGGCGCGATCTCGGCTCACCGCAATTTCCACCTCCTGGGTTCAGGCAATTCTCCTTCCTCAGCCTCCCAAGCAGCTGGGATTACAGGCACGCACCACCGTGCCCAGCTAATTTTTTGTAATTTTAGTAGAGACGGGGTTTCACCATGTTGACCAAGATGGTCTCGATCTGTTGACCTTGTGATCCACCCGCCTCGGCCTCCCAAAGTGCTGGGATTACAGGCTTGAGCCACCGCGCCCGGCCCGCAATTCTTCTTTTAACATTGGGTTGCCTAGATAATATTTAGATTTTTTTCAATTCGCGTAAAATTAGAATTTCTGTATTTTACATGATTGAGCATACTGAATTGGTGTATATACTCTAAAACAGAGTAGATTACGTCATTGTATATTTTCTCTGACTGATTATATTCAGAGCAATTTTTCTTTTAATATTGGGGTGCCTAGATAATATTTAGATTTTTTTCGATTCGCTTAAATATAGAATTTCTGTATTTTACATGAGAGAGCTTATGGAGTTGTTGTACATACTCCAAAACAGAGTAGAATAGGGCACTGTATATTTTTTCTAATACAATATATTCAGAGCCATTTTCTTTTAATTTTGGGGTGCCTGGATATTACTTAGATTTTTTTCGATTCGCTTAAATATAGAATATTTGTATTTTACATGAGAGAGCATATTGAGTTCGTGTATATACCCCAAAACAGAGTAGAATAAGGCATTGTATATCTTTTCTAACAGACTATATTTAGAGCCATTTTCTTTTAACTTTGCGAAGCCTAGATATTATTTAGATTTTTTTCGATTTGCGTAAAATTAGGATTTCGGTATTTTATATGAGAGAGCATATTGAGTTGGTGTATATACTACAAAACAGAGTAGAAAAGAACATTGTATATTTTTTCTGACAGATTATATTCAGAGCCATTCTGCTTTTAACATTGGGGTGCCTAGATAATATTTAGGTTTTTTTGATTCACTTAAATATAGAATTTCTGTATTTTACATGAGAGAGCATATGGAGTTGGTTTATATACTCGAAAACAGAGTAGATTAGGCCATTGGATATTTTATCTGACAGATTCTATTCAGAGAAATTTTGTTCTTAACATTGGGGTGCCTACATGATATTTAGATTTTATCGATTCGGGTAAAATTAGAATTTCTGTATTTTACAGAATAAAGAATACTGAGTTGGTGTATATACTCCAAAACAGAGTAGAATAAGGCATTGTATATTTTTTCTAACAGAGTATATTCAGAGCCATTTTCTTTTAACTTTGGGGCACCTAGATATTATTTAGATTTCTTTAGATTCGCGTAAAATTAGAATTTCGGTATTTTAAATGAGAGAGCATATTGAGTTGGTGTATATACTCCAAAACAGGGTAGAAAAGGGCATTGTATATTTTTTCTGACAGATTATATTCAGAGCAATTTTGATCTTAACATGGGGGTGCCTAGATAATATTTAGATTTTTTCGATTCGGGTAAAATTAGAATTTCGGTATTTTACATGAGAGATGTTGGTGTATATACTCCAAAACAGAGTAGAATAAGGCATCGTATATTTTTTCTAAGAGACTATATTCAGGGCCATTTTTTTTTTCTTATTTTTTTTAAATTTTTTATTGGATTTTAGGTTTTGGGGTACATGAGCATAGCATGCAAGACAGGTGCGTAGGTACACACATGGCAGTGTGCTTTGCTTTTCTTCTCCCCTTCACCCGAATCGAAACAATCTAAATATTATCTAGGAAACCCAATGTTAAAAACAAAATTGCTCTGAATATAATCTGTCACAAAAAACATACAATGCCCTATTGTACCTTGTTTTAAAGTATATATACGAACTCAGTATGCTCTCTCATGTAAAATACCGAAATTCTAATTTTACGTGAGAAATCGTAATGGGGAGAAATGCCAAATGTGGGTCAGGGCCATTTTCTTTTAACTTTGGGGTGCCTACATATTATTAAGATTTTTTTCGATTTCTGTAAAATTAGAATTTCGGTATTTTACATGAGAGAGAATATTGAGTTGGTGTATATACTCCAAAACAGAGGAGAAAAAAGCAATGTATATTTTTTCTGACAGATTATATTCAGAGCAATTTTGCTTTTAACATTCGGGTGCGTAGATAACATTTAGATATTTTAGATTCACGTAAAATTAGAATTTCG
Organism: Callithrix jacchus; assembly: GCF_049354715.1. NCBI lineage: Eukaryota > Metazoa > Chordata > Mammalia > Primates > Cebidae > Callithrix > Callithrix jacchus. The sequence continues at coordinate 82,185,074 of NC_133518.1, forward strand.
GTATTTTACATGAGAGAGCATACTGAGTTGGTATATATACTTTAAAACAAGGTACAATAGGGCATTGTATGTTTTTTGTGACAGATTATATTCAGAGCAATTTTGTTTTTAACATTGGGTTTCCTAGATAATATTTAGATTGTTTCGATATGGGTAAAATTAGATTTTTTGTATTTTACATGAGAGAGCATATTGAGTTGGTGTACATGCTAGAAAACAGAGTAGAAAAGGGTATTGTATATTTTTTATGAGAGATTATATTTAGAGCAATTTTGCTTTTAATATTGGGGTGCCTAGATAATATTCAGGTTTTTTTCGATTCACTTAAATATAGAATTTCTGTATTTTACATGAGAAAGCATATGGAGTTGGTGTATATACTCCAAACCAGAGTAGAATAGGGCATTGTATATTTTTTCTGACAGATTATATTCAGAGCAATTTTGTTTTTAATATTGGGGTGCCTAGATAATATTTAGATTTTTTCGATTTGGGTAAAATTTGAATTTCTATATTTTACATGAGAGAGCATATTGAGTTGGTGTATATACTTCAAAACAGAGTAGAAAAGGGCATTGTATATTTTTTCTGACAGATTATATTTAGAGAAAATTTGCTTTTAACATTGGGGTGCCTAGATAAAATTTAGATTTTTTTGGGTGGGGTAAAATTAGAATTTCTGTATTTTACATGAGAGAGCATACTGAGTTGGGGTATATACTTCAAAACAGAGTAGAATAAGGCATTGTATATTTTTTGTTACAGACTATATTCAGAGCCATTTTCTTTTCATTTTGGGGCGCCTGGATATTATTGAAATTTTTTCGATTCGCTTAAATAAATAATTTCTCTGTTATATATTAGAGAGCATATGCAGTTGGTGTATATACTCCAAAACAGAGTAGAATAAGGCATTGTATTATTCTTCTAACAGACTATATTCAGAGCCATTTTCTTTAAACTTTGGAACGCCTACATATTATTTAGATTTTTTTCGATTCATGTAAAATTAGAATTTCTGTATTTTACATGAGAGAGCATATTGAGTTGGTGTATATACTTCAAAACAGAGTAGAAAAGGGCATTGTATATTTTTTCTGAAAGATTATATTCAGAGCAATTTTGCTTTTAACATTGGGGTTTCTACATAATATTTAGATTTTTTTTGATTTGCGTAAATTTAGAATTTCGGTATTTTACATGAGAGAGCATACTGAGTTTGTATATATACTCCAAAACAGAGTAGAATAAGTCATTGTAAATTTTTTCTGACAGATTATATTCAAAGCAATTCTCTTTTTAACATTGTGCTGCCTAGATATTATTTAGATTTATTTCAATTCGTGTAAATTTAGAATTTTGGTATTTTACATGGTAGAGCATACTGAGTTGGTGTATATACTCCAAAACAGAGTAGAATAAGGCATTGTATATTTTCTCTTACAAACTATATTCAGAGTCATTTTCTTTTACCTTTGGGTTGCCTAGATATTATTTAGATTTTTTCGATTCGCATAAAATTAGAATTTCGGTATTTTACATGAGAGAGCATATGGATCTGGTGTATATACTCCAAAACAGAGTAGAAAAAAGCATTGTATATTTTTTCTGACACATTATATTCAGAAAAATTTTGCTTTTAGCATTGGGTTGCCTAGATAATATCTAGGTTTTTTTCGATTCACGTAAAATTATAATTCCTGTATTTTACATGAGAGAGCATACTGAGTTGGTGTATATACTCCAAAACCGAGTAGAATAAGGCATTGTATATTTTTTCTTACAGAGTATATTCAGAGCCATTTTCTTTTAACTTTGGGGCGCCTAAATATTATTTAGATATTTTTCGATTCGCGTAAAATTAGAATTTCGGTGTTTTACAGGAGAGAGCATAGGGAGTTGGTGTATATACTCCAAAAGAGAGTAGAATAAGGCATCGTGTATTTTTTCTAACAAACTATATTCAGATCAATTTTCCTTTAACTATGGGGTGCCTAGATATTATTTAGAGTTATTTCGATTCACGTAAAATTAGAATTTGCTGTTTTCCATGAGAGAGCATACTGAGTTGGTGTATATACTCCAAAACAGAGTAGAATAGGGCATTGTATATTTTTTCTGACATATTATATAGAAAGCAATTTTGCTTTAAATATTAGGGTGCCTAGAGAATATTTAGATTATTTTCGATTCGCTTAAATATAGAATTTCTGTATTTTACATGAGAGATCATATGGAGTTGGTGTATATACTCCAAAACAAATAGAATAAGGCATTTTATATTTTTTCTAACAGAGTATATTCAGAGGCATTTTCTATTAACTTTGGGGCGCCTAGATATTATTTAGATTTTTTTTAGATTTGCATAAATTTAGAATTTCGGTATATTACATGAGAGAGCATATTTTGTTGCTGTATATACTACAAAACAAAGTAGGAAAGGGCATTGCATATTTTTTCTGACAGAACATATTTAGCGCCATTTTGCTTTTAACATTGGGGTGCCTAGAGAATATTTAGATTTTTTTCGATTCGTTTAATATAGAATTTCTGTATTTTATGTGAGAGAGCATATGAAGTTGGTGTATATACTCCAAAACAGAGTAGAATAGGGCATTGTATATATTTTATGACAGATTATATTCAGAGCAATTTTTTTATAACCTTCGCGTGCCTAGATAATATTTAGATTTTTTCGATTTGGGTCAAATTAAAATTTCTGTATTTTACATGAGAGAGCACACTGAGTTGGTGTATATAATGGAAAACAGAGTAGAATAAGACATTGTATATTTTTCCTAACAGACTATATTCAGAGCCATTTTCTTTTAACTTTCGGGCACCTAGATATCATTTACATTTTTTTCGATTTGTGTAAAATTATAATTTCGGTATTTTACTTCAGAGAGCATATGGAGTTGGTGTATATACTCCAAAAAAGAGTAGAAAAGGGCATTGCATACTTTTAATGACATTATATTCACCGCAATTTTGTTTTTAACTTTGGGGTGCCCAGATAATATTTAGATTTTTTTCGATTCGCTTAAATATATAATTTCTGTATTTTAAATGAGAGAGCATATTGAGTTGGTGTATATACTCCAAAACAAAGTAGAATAGGGCATTGTATATTTTTTCTGACAGATTATATTCAGAGCAATTTTGTTTTTAACATTGGGGTGCCTAGATAGTATTTAGATTTTTCTCGATTCAGGTAAAATTAGAATTTTTGTATTTTACATGAGAGAGCATAATGAGTTGGTGTATATACTCCAAAATAAAGTAGAATAAGGCATTGTGTATTTTTTCTAACAGACGATATACAGAGCCATTTTTTTTTTAACTTTGGGGTGCCTAGATATTATGTAGATCTTTTTCGATTCGCATAAAATTAGAATTTCATTATTTTACATGAGAGAGCATATTGAGTTGGTGTATATACTCCAAAACAGAGTATAAACGGTCATTATATATTTTTTCTGACAGATTACATTCAGAGCAATTTTGCTTTTAACATTCGGGTGCCTAGATAATATTTAGATTTTTTTCGATTCACGTAAAATTCGAATTTCGGTGTTTTACATGAGACAGCAAACTGATTTGTTGTATATGCTCCAAACCAGAGTAGAATAAGGCATTTTATATTTTTTCTGACAGATTATATTCAGAGCAATTTTGATTTTTACATTGGGGTGCCTAAATAATATTTAGATTTTTTTCAATTCGCTTAAATATAGAATTTTTTTATTTTACAAGAGAGAGCATATGGATTTGGTGTACATACTCCACGGCAAAGGAGATGAAGGCATTGTATATTTTTTCTGACAGATTATATTCAGAGCAATTTTTTTTAACATTTTGGTGCCTAGATAATATTTAGATATTTTTGATTTGGGTAAGATTAGAATTTCTGTATTTTACATGAAAGAGCATACTGAGTTGGTGTATATACTCCAAAACAGAGTAGAATAAGGCATTGTATATTTTGTCTAACAGAGTATATTCAGAGCCATTTTCTTTAAACTTTGGGGCGCCTAGATATTATTTAGATTATTTTCGATTTGTGTAAAATTAGAATTTTAGCATTTTACATGAGAGAGCATATTGAGTTGGTGTATATACTCCAAAACAGAGTTGAAAAGGGCATTGTATATTTTTTCTGACAAATTATAATCAGAGCAATTTTGCTTTTAACATTGGGGTGCCTAGATAATATTTAGAATTTTTTCGAATCACTTAAATATAGAATTTTTGCATTTTACCTGAGAGAGCATATGGAGTTGGTTTATATACTCCAAAATAAAGAAGAATGGGGAATTGTATATTTTTTCTGACAGATTATATTAAGAGCAATTTTATTTTTAACATTGGGGTGCCAGGATAATATTTAGATTTTTTTCGATTCACGTAAATTCAGAATTTCTGTATTTTACATGAGAGAGCAAACTGAGTTGGTGTATATATTCCATAAGAGAGTAGAATTGGGCATTGTATATTTTTTCTGACAGATTATATTCAGAGCTATTTTGTTTTTAACATTGGGGTGCCTAGATAATATTTAGATTTTTTTCGATTGGCTTAAATATAAAATTTCTGTGTTTTACATGAGAGAGCATATGGAGTTGGTGTATATACCCCATAACAGAGTAGAATAGGGCATTTTATATTTTTTCTGACTGATTATATCTAGAGCAATTTTCCTTTTAACATTGAAGTGCCTAGATAATATTTAGATTTTTTCAATTCGGGTAAAATTAGAATTTATGTATTTTACATCAGAGAGCATACTGAGTTGGTGTATATACTCCAAAAGATAGTGGAATAAGGCATTGTATATTTTTTCTAACAGACTATATTCAGAGCCATTTTCTTTTAAATTTGTGCCGCCTAGATATTATTTAGATTCTTTTCGATTCACGTAAGTTTAGAATTTCGGTATTTTACATGAGACAGCACACTGAGTTGGTGTATATACTCCAAAACAGAGTAGAATAAGGCATTTTACATTTTTTCTGACAGACTATATTCAGAGCAATTTTTCTTTTAACATTTTGCCTAGATAATATTTAGATTTTTTCGATTCGCTTAAATATAGAATTTCTGTATTTTACATGATAGGGCACACTGAGGTGGTGTATATACTACAAAAGAAAGTACAATAAGGCATTGTATATATTTTCTGACAGATTATATTCAGAGCAATTTTGATTTTAACATTGGGGTGCCTAAATAATATTTAGATTTTTTTCGATTCACTTAAATATAGAATTTCTTTATTTTACATGAGATAGTATACTGAGTTGGTGTATACTCCAAAAGAAAGTAGAATAAAGCATTGTATATTTTTTCTAACAGACTATATTCAGAGCCATTTTCTTTTAACTTTGTGGCACCAAGGTATTATTTAGATTTTTTTGATTCACATAAAATTAGAATTTCTGTATTTTACATGAGAGCATACTGAGTTGTGTATATACTACAAAACGTAGTAGAAAAGGGTATTGTATATTTTTCTTGACAGATTATATTCAGAGCAATTTTGCTTTTAACATGGGGGTTCCTAGATAATATTTAGATTTTTTTCGATTCGCTTAAATATAGAATTTCTGTATTTTACATGAGAGAGCATATGGAGTTGGTGTATATACTCCAAAACAGAGTAGAATAAGGCATTGTATATTTTTTCTGACAGATTATATTCAGAGAAATTTTGTTTTTAACATTTGGGTGCCTAGATAATATTTAGATTTTTTTCGAATCGTGTATAATTAGAATTTCGGCATTTTACATGAGAGAGCATATTGAGTTGGTGTATGTACTCCAAAACAGAGTAGAAAATGGCATTGCATATTTTTATGACAGATTATATTCAGAGCAATTGTGCTTTTAATGTTGGGGTTCATATATTATATTTAGTTTTTTTCTATTTACGTCAAATTAGAATTTCTGTGTTTTACATGAGAGAGCATACTGAGTTGGTGTATATACTACAAAACAGAGTAGAATAAAACATTGTATATTTTTTCTAACAGACTATATTCAGAGCCATTTTCTTGAAACTTTGGGGCACCTGGATATTATTTTGATTTTTTTCGATTCACTTAAATATAGAATTTCTGTATTTTACATGAGAGAGCATATGGAGTTGGTGTATATACTCCAAAACAGAGTAGAATAAGGCATTGTATATTTTTTCTGACCGATTATGTTCAGAGCAATTTTGTATTTAACATTGGGGTGCCTAGAAAATATTTAGATTTTTATCGATTCACGTAAAATTAGAATTTTTGTATTTCACATGAGAGAGCATACTGAGTTGGTGTCTGTACACCAAAACAGAGTAGAATAAGGCATTGTATATTTTTTCTAACAGACTGTATACAGAGCCATTTTCTTTTAACTTTGGGGCGCCTAGATATTATTTAGATATTTTTCGATTTGCGTAAAATTAGAATTTCGGTGTTTTACACGAGAGAGCATACTTACTTGGTGTATATAATCCAAAACAGAGTAGAATAAGGCATTTTATATTTCTTCTAACGGACTATATTCAGAGCCATATTCGTTTAACTTTGGGGCGCATAGATATTATTTATATATTTTTCGATACGTGTAAAATTAGAATTTCGGTATTTTGCATGAGAGAGCATATAGAGTTGGTTTATATTCTAGAAAACATAGTAGAAAAGGGAATTGTATATTTTTTCTGACAGACTATATTCAGAGCAATTGTGTTTTTAACATTGGGGCGCCGAGATAAAGTTTAGAATTTTTTCAATTCGCTTAAATTTAGAATTTCTGTATTTTACATGAGAGAGCATATGGAGTTGGTGTATATACTACAAAACAGAGTAGAATGGGTCATTGTATATCTTTTGTGAGAGATTATATTCAGTGCAATTTTGATTGTAACATTGGGGTGCCAGGATAATATTTAGAATTTTTTCGATTCACGTAAAATTTGAATTTCGGTATTTTACATGAGAGAGCATACTGAGTTGGTCTATACTCCAAAACAGAGTAGAATAAGGCATTGTATATTTTTTCTAACAGACTATATTCAGAGCCATTTTTTTTGAACTTTGGGGTGCCTAGATGTTATTTAGAATTTTTTCGATTCGCTTAAATATAGAATTTATGTTTTTATCATGAGAGAGCATATGGAGTTGGTGTATATAGTTTAAAACAGAGTAGAATAAGGCATTGTATATTTTTTTTAACAGACTATATTCAGAGCCATTTTCTTATAACGTTGGGCCGCCTAGATATAATTTAGACTTTTTTAGATTCGCGTAAAATTAGAATTTCTGTATTTTACATATGAGAGCATACTGTGTTGTGTATATACTCCAAAACAGAGTAGAATAAGGCATTGTATATTTTTTCTTACGGACTATATTCAGAGCCATTTTCATTTAAGTTCAGGGCGCCTAGATATCATTTAGATTTTTTTCAATTCACGTAAAATTAGCATTTCTGTATTTTACATGAGAGCATATTGGTTTGGTGTATATATTAAAAATCAGAGTACAAAAGGGCGTTGTATATTTTTTCTGACAGATTATATTCAGAGCAATTTTGCTTTTAACATTGGGGTGCCTAGATAATATTTAGACTTTTTGCGGTTCATTTAAAATTTGAATTTTGGTATTTTACATGAGAGAGCATATTTAGTTTGTGTATATACTCTAAAACAGAGTAGAAAAGGGCATTGTATATTTTTTCTGACAGATTATATTCAGAGCCATTCTCCTTTAACATTGGGGTGCCTAGATAATATTTAGATTTTTCTCGATTCCCGTACAATTCGAATTTCGGTATTTTACTTGAGAGAACATATTGAGTTTGTGTATATAGTTCAACACAGAGTAGAATAGGGCATTGTATATTATTTCTGACAGATTATATTCAGAGAAATTTTGGTTTTAACATTGTGGTACCTCAATAATATTTAGATTTCTTTCAAGTCGCGTAAATTTAGAATTTCGGTATTTTACATTAGAGAGCATATTGAGTTGGTGTATATACTACAAAACAGAGTAGAAAAGGGCATTGTATATTTTTTCTGACAGACCATATTCAGAGCAATTTTCCTTTATCATTGGGGTACCTAGATAATATTTAGATTTTTTTCGATTCACTTAAATATAGAATTTCTGTATTTTACATGAGAGAGCATATGGAGTTGGTGTACATACTCCAAAACAATGTAGAATAGGGTATTGTATATTTTTTCTGACAGATTATATTCAGAGGAATTTTGGTTTGAACATTGGGGTGCCTAGATAATATTTAGATTTTTTTCGATTCGCTTAAATATAGAATTTCTTTATTTTACATGAGAGAGCATATGGATTTGGTGTATATACTCCAAAGCAAAAAAGAAGAAGGCATTGTATATTTTTTCTGAGAGATTATATTCAGAGCAGTTTTTTTTTTTAACATTTTGGTGCCTAGATAATATTTAGATTTTTTCGATTCGGGTAAAATTAGAATTTCTGTATTTTACATGAGAGAGTATACTGAGTTGGTGTATATATTCCAAAATAGAGTAGAATAAGGCATTGTATATTTTGTCTAACAGAGTATATTCAGAGCCATTTTCTTTTAACTTTGGGGCGCCTAGATCTTATTTAGATTTTTTTCGATTCGTGTAAAATTAGACTTTCGGCATTTTACATGAGAGATAATATTGAGTTGGTGTATATACTCCAAAACAGAGTTGAACAGGGCATTGTATATTTTTTCTGACAAATTATATTCAGAGAAATTTTGCTCTTAACATTGGGGAGCCTAGATAATATTTGGATTTTTTTCGAATCGCTTAAATATAGAATTTCTGCATTTTACCTGAGAGAGCATATGGAGTTGGTTTATATACTCCAAAATAAAGAAGAATGGAAAATTGTATATTTTTTCTGACAGATGATATTCAGCGCAATTTTATTTTTAACGTTGTTGTGCCAGTATAATATTTAGAGTTTTTTCGATTCACGTAAATTTAGAATTTCTGTATTTTACATGAGAGAGCATACTGAGTTGGTGTATATATTCCATAAGAGAGTAGAATAGGGCATTGTATATTTTTTCTGACAGATTATATTCAGAGTTATTTTGTTTTTAACATTGGGGTGCCTAAATAATATTTAGATTTTTTTCGATTTACGTAAATTTAGAATTTCTGTATTTTACATGAGAGTGCATATGGAGTTGGTGTATATACCCCATAACAGAGTAGAATAGGGCATTTTATATTTTTTCTGACTGATTATAACTAGAGCAATTTTCCTTTTAACATTGAAGTGCCTAGATAATATTTAGATTTTTTCAATTTGGGTAAAATTAGAATTTATGTATTTTACATCAGAGAGCATACGGAGTTGGTGTATATACTCTAAAACAGAGTAGAATAAGGCATTGTATATATTTTCTAACAGACTATATTCAGACATTTTCTTTTAACTTTGTGGCGCTTAGATATTATTTAGATTCTTTTCGATTCGCGTAAGATTAGAATTTCGGTATTTTACATGAGAGAGCACACTGAGTTGGTGTATATACTCCACAACAGAGTAGAATAAGGCATTTTATATTTTTTCTGACAGATTATATTGAGAGCATTTTTTCTTTTAACATTGGGGTGCCTAGATAATATTTATATTTTTTCGATTCGCTTAAATATAGAATTTCTCTATTTTACATGATAGGGCACACTGAGGTGGTGTATATACTACAAAACAGAGTACAATAAGGCATTGTATATATTTTCTGACTGATTATATTCAGAGCAATTTTGATTTTAACATTGGGGTGCCTATATAATATTTAGATTTTTTTCGATTCGCTTAAATATAGAATTTCTTTATTTTACATGAGAGAGCATATGGATTTGGTGTATATACTGCAAAGCAAAGGAGAAGAGGGCATTGTATATTTTTTCTGACAGATTATATTCAGAGTAATTTTGTTTTTAACATTCTGTTGCCTAGATAATATTTAGATATTTTCATTTCGGGTAAAATTAGAATTTCTGTATTTTACATGAGAGAGCATCCTGAGATGGTGTATATACTCTAAAACAGAGTAGAATAATGCATTGTATATTTTCTCTAACAGACTATATTCAGAGCCATTTTCTTTGAACTTTGGGGCGCCTAGATATTATTTAGATTTTTTTCTATTCGTGTAAAATTAGAATTTCGGCATTTTACATGAGAGAGCATATGGAGTTGTTGTATATACTCCAAAACAGAGTAGAATAGGGCATTGTATATTTTGTCGGAGAGATTATATTCAGAGCAATTTTACTTTTACCTTTGGGGTGCCTAGATAATATTTAGATTGTTTTAGATACACGTAAATTTAGAATTTCTCTATTTTACATGAGAGAGCATAGTGAGTAAGTTTATATACACCAAAAGAAGTAGAATAGGGCATTGTATATTTTTTCTGACAGATTATATTCAGAGCAATTTTGTTTTTAACATTGGGGTGCCTAGATAATATTTAGATATTTTCTATTTCGGTAATATTAGAATTTCGGTATTTTATATAAGAGACCATACTGAGTTCGTGTATATACTTTAAAACAGAGAAGAATAAGGCATTGTATATCTTTTCTAACGGTCTATATTCAGAGCCATTTTCTTTTAACTTTTGGGCGCCTAGATATTATTTAGATTTTTTCGATTCACCTAAAATTAGAATTTCGGTATTTTAACTGAGAGAGCATACTGAGTTGGTGTATATACTCCAAAAGAGAGAAGAATAGGGCATTGTATATTTTTTCTGACAGATTCTATTCAGAGAAGTTTTGCTCTTAACATTGGGGTGCGTAGATAATATTTAGATTTCTTTCAATGCGCTTAAATATAGAATTTCTGTATTTTACATGAGAGAGTATATGGAGTTGGTTTATATACTCCAAAACAGTGTACAATAGGGCATTGTATATTTTTTCTGACAGATAAAATTCAGAGTAATTTTGCTTTTATTATTGGAGTGCCCAGATTATATTTAGTTATTTTTCGATTCATGTAAAATTACAATTTCGTATTTTACCTGAGAGAGCATACTGAGTTGGTGTAGATACTCCAAAACAGAGTAGAAAAGGGCATTGTATATTTTTTGTGACAGATTATATTCGGAGCAATTTTGCTTTTACCATTGGGGTACCTAGATAATAATTAGATTTTTTTCGATTCTCGTAAATTTAGAATTTCGGTATTTTACATGAGAGCGCATATCGAGTTGATGTATATACTACAAAACAGAGTAGAATAGAGCATTTTATATTTTTTGACAGATTATTTTCAGAGCAATTTTGCTTTCAACATTGGTGTGCCTAGATAATATTTAGATTTTTTGATTCGCTTAAATATAGAATTGCTGTATTTTACATAAGAGAGCATATGGAGTTGGTGTATATACTTCATAACAGAGTAGAATAAGGCATTGTATATTTTTTCTAAGAGATTATATTCATAGCAATTTTGTTTTTAACATTGGGGTAACTAGATAATATTTAGATTTTTTTCGATTCTCTCAAATATAGAATTTCTGTATTTTACAAGAGAGAGCATATGTAATTGGTGTATATACACCATAAAAGAGTAGAACAGGGCATTGTATATTTTTTCTGACAGATTATATTCAGAGCTATTTTGCTTTTAACATTGGGGTGCCTAGATAATATTTAGATATTTTTCTATTAACATAAAATTAGAATTTCAGTATTTTACATGAGAGAGCATATTGAGTTGGTGTATATACCCCAAAACAGAGTAGAATAAAGCATTGTGTATTTTTTTCTAACAGACTATATTCATAGCCATTTTCTTTTAAATTTGGGGTGCCTAGATATTATTTAGATTTTTTTCGATTCACGTAAAATTAGAATTTTGGTATTTTACATGAGAGAGCATACTGAGTTGGTGTATATACTCCAATACAGTGTAAAATACGGCACTGTATATTTTTTATGACAGATTATATTCCGAGGAATTTTGTTTTTAACATTGGTGTGCCTAGATAATATTTAGATTTTTTCAATTCGTGTAAAATTAGAATTTCTGTATTTTACATGAGAGAGCATATGGAGTTGATGTATATACTCCAAAAAAGAGTTGAATAAGGAATTGTATATTTTTTATAACAGACTATTTTCAGAGCCATTTTCTTTTAACTTTGCGGCGCCTAGATATTATTTACATTTTATTCGATTCGCGTAAAATTATGATTTCAGTATTTTACATGAGAGAGCATATTGAGTTGGTGTAGATACTCCAAAACAGAGTAGAAAAGGGCATTTTATATTTTTTCTTACAGATTGTATTCTGAGCAATTTTGCTTTTAACATTGGGGTGCCTAGATAATATTTAGAATTTTTTCCTTTAACGTAAAATAAGAATTTCGGTAATTTATATAAGAGAGCATCCTGATTTGGTGTATATACTCCAAAACAGAGTAGAATAAAAAATTGTATATTTTTTATAACAGACTATTTTCAGAGCCATTTTCTTTTAACTTTGGGGCGCCTAGATATTATTTATATTTTTTTTGATTCGCGTAAAATTACAATTTCGATAATTTATATGAGAGAGCATATTGAGTTGGTGTATATACTACAAAACAAAGTAGAATAGGGCATTGTATATTTTTTCTGACAGATTATATTCAGAGCAATTTTGTTTTTAACATTGGGTTGCATAGATAATATTTACATTTTTTTCGATTCGCTTAAATATAGAATTTCTGTATTTAACATGAGAGAGCAAATGGAGTTGGTGTACATATTACAAAAAAGAGTAGAAAAGGGCATTGTATATTTTTTCTGACAGATTATATTCAGAGCAATTTTGTTTTTAATATTGGGGTGCCTAGATAAATTTTGGTTTTTCGATTCTGGTAAAATTAGAATTTCTGTATTTTACATGATAGAGCATATTTAGTTGGTGTAAATATTACAAAACAGAGTAGAAACGGGCATTCTATATTTTTTCTCACAGATTATATTCACAGCCATTTTCTTTTAATTTTGGGGCGCCTAGATATGATTTAGATTTTTTTCAATTCGCGTAAAATTAGAATTTCGGTATTTTACATGAGAGAGCATATTGAGTTTGTGTATATACTCCAAAAAAGAGTAGAATCGGGCATTGTATATTTTTTCTAACAGAGTATATTTAGAGCAATTTTACTTTTAACATTGCTGTGCCTAGATAATATTTAGATTTTTTTCGATTCATGTAAAATTAGGATTTCAGTATTTTACATGAGAGAGCACACTGAGTTGGTGTATATACTCCAAAACAGAGTAGAATATAACATTGTATATTTTTTCTGATAGATTATATTCAGAGCAATTTTGCTTTGAAAATTGGGGTTCCTAGATATTATTTAGATTTTTTTCGATTCGCATAAAATTAGAATTTGGGTATTTTAGATGAGAGAGCATATTGAGTTGGTGTATATACTACAAAACAGAGTAGAAAAGGGCATTGTATATTTTTTCTGACAGATTATATTCAGCGCAAACATTCTTTAACATTGGGGTGCCTAGATAATTAAATTTTTTTCGATTCACATAAAAGTAGAAGTTCGGTATTTTACATGAGAGAGCATATTGATTTGGTGTATATACTCCAAAACATAGTAGAATAAGGCATTCTATATTTTTTCTAACAGTCTATATTCAGAGACTTTTTTTTAAAATTTGGGGTGCCTAGATATTATTTAGATATTTTTTTGATTCGCTTAAATAAAAAATTTCTGTATTTTACATGAGAGAGAATATGGAGTTGGTGTATATAGTCCAAAACAGAGTAGAAAAGGGCATTCTATATTTTTTCTGACACATTATATTCAGAGCAATTATGGTTTTAACATTGGGGTGCCTAGATAATATGTAGATTTATTTCGATTTGCTTATATATAGAATTTCTATATTTTACATGAGAGAGCATACTGAGTTGGTGTATATACTCCAAAACAGAGTAGAATAAAACATTGTATATTTTTTCTAACAGACTATGTTCAGAGCCATTTTCTTTTAACTTCGGGACGCCTAGATATTATTTAGATTATTTTCGATTCACGTAAATTTAGAATTTCTGTATTTTACATAAGAGAGCATATTGAGTTTGTGTATATACACCAAAAACAGAGTAGAAAAGGGCATTTTATATTTTTTCTGACAGATTTTTTTCAGAGAAATTGTACTTTTATCATTCAGGTGCCTAGATATTATTTAGATTTTTTTCGATTCGCATAACATTAGAATTTCGGTAATTTCTATGCGAGAGCATATTGAGTTGGTGTATATACCACAAAACAAAGTAGAAAAGGGCATTGTATATTTTCTCTGACAGATTATATTCAGAACAATTTTGCTTTTAACATTCGGGTGCCTAGGTAATATTTAGATTTTTATCGATTAACGTAAAATTATAATTTCGGTATTTTACATGAGAGAGCATACTGAGTTGTTGTATACACTCCAAAACAGAGTAGAATAAGGCATTGTATATTTTTTTTAACAGACTACATTCAGGGCCATTTTCTTTTAACTTTGGGGCGCCTAGATATTATTTAGATTTTTTATGATTCACGTAAAATTTGAATTTCTGTATTTTACATTAGAGACCATGTTGAGTTGGTCTATATACTCCAAAACAGAGTAGAAAAGGCCATTGTATATTTTTTCTCATAGATTATATTCACAGCAATTTTTCTTTTAACATTGGGGTGCCTAGATAATATTTAGATTTTTTTCGATACACGTCAATTTAGAATTTCGGCATTTTATATGAGAGAGCATACTGAGTTGGTGTATATCCTGCAAAACAGAGTAGAATAGGGCATTGTATATTTATTCTTACAGATTACATTCAGAGAATTTTGTTTTTAACATTGGGGTGCCTAGATAATATTTAGAATTATTTCTATTCATGTAAAATGAGAATTTCGGTATTTTACATGAGAGAGAATAGTGAGTTGGTGTATATACTCCAAAACAGAGTAGAATTGGGCTGTATATATTTTCTGACAGATTAGATTCAGAGCAATTTTGTTTTAACATTGGGGTGCCTAGATAAATTTTGGTTTTTCGATTCTGGTAAAATTAGAATTTCTGTATTTTACATGAGAGAGCATATTTTATTGGTGTATATATTTCAAAACAAAGTAGAAAAGGGCATTGTATATTTTTTCTGACAGATTATATTCAGAGCAATTTTGCTTTGAACATTGTGGTGCCTAGATAATATTGAGATATTTTTCGATTTGCTCAAATATAGAATTTCTCTATTTTACATGAGAGAGCATATGGAGTTGGTGTATATACTCCAAAACACAGTAGAATAGGGCATTGTATATTTTTTCTGACAGATTATATTCAGAGAAATTTTGTTTTTAACATTGGAGTGCCTAGATAATTTTTGGATAGTTTTCGATACACGTAAAATTATAATTTCGGTATTTTACATGAGAGAGCATACTGAGTTGGTGTATACAATCCAAATCAGAGTAGAATAAGGTATTGTATATTGTTTCTGACAGATTATATTCAAAGCAATTTTGTTTTTAGCATTGGGGTACCTAGATAATATTTTGATTTTTTTCGATTCGCTTAAATAAAGAATTTCTAGATTTTACATGAGGGAGCATATGGAGTTGGTGTATATACTCCAAAACAGAGTAGAAAAAAGCATTGTATATTTTTTACTGACAGATTATATTCAGAGAAATTTTGTTTTTAACATTGGGGTGCCTTGATAATATTTAGATTTTTACGATTCGCTTAAATATGGAATTTCTGTATATTACATGAGAGAGCATATGCAGTTGGTGTATATACTACAAAAAAAAGTAGAATAAAGCATTGTATATTTTTTTTGACAGATTATATTCAGAACAATTTTGTTCTTAACATTGGGGTGCCTAGGTAATATTTTGATTTTTCGATTCGGTTAAAATTAGAATTTTGATATTTTCCATGAGAGAGCACACTGAGTTGGTGTATATACTCCAAAACAGGGTAGAATAGTGCATTGTATATTTTAACTGACAAATTATATTCAGAGAAATTTTGTTTTTAACATTGGGGTGCCTAGATAATATTTAAATATTTTTGATTTGGGTAAAATTAGAATTTCTGTATTTTACATGAGAGAGCAAATTGAGTTGGTTTATATACTACAAAAATGAGTAGAAAAGGGCGTTGTATGTTTTTTCTGACAGATTATATTCAGAGCCATTTTCTTTTACCTTTTGTGCGCCTAGATATTTAGATTTCTTTCTATTGGCGTATAATTAGGATTTCGAAATTTTACATGAGAGCATATTGAGTTGGTTAATATACTCCAAAACAGAGTAGAAATGGGCATTGTATATTTTTTCTGACAGATTATATTCACAGCAATTTTGCTTGTAACACTGGGGTGCCTACAGAATATTTAGATTTTTTTCAATTCATGTAAATTTAGAATTTCTGTATTTTTCATGAGATAGCATACTGAGTTTGTGTATATACTCCAAAACAGAGTAGAATAGGGCATTGTATAGTATTTCTGACAGTTTATATTCAGAGCAATTTTGTTTTTAACATTGGGGTGCCTAGATAATATTTAGATTTTTTTCAATACACCTAAAATTAGAATTTCCGTATTTTACATGAGAGAGCATACTGACTTGGTGTATATATTCCAAACAGAGTAAAATAAGGCATTGTATATTTTTTCTAACAGACTATATTCAGATCCCTTTTTTTTTAACTTTGGGGTGCCTAGATTGTATTTAGATTATTTTCGATTTGCGTAAAATTAGAATTTCGGTATTTTACATGAGAGAGCATATTGAGTTGGTGTATATACACCAAAACAGAGTAGAAAAGGGCATTGTATAATTTTTCTGAAAGATTATATTCAGAGAAATTTTGCTTTTAACCTTGGGGTGCCTAGATGATATTTAGATTTTTTTTTATTCATTTAAATTTAGAATTTCTGTATTTTACATGAGAGAGCATATGGAGTTGGTGTATATACTCCATAACAGAGTAGAATAAGGCATTGTATACTTTTTCTAACAGACAATATTTAGAGCCATTATCTTTTATCTTTGGGGCAGCTAGATATTATTTAGATTTTTTTTCGATTTTCATAAAATTAGAATTCCGGTATTTTACATGGGAGAGCATATAGAGTTCGTTTATATACTCCAAAACAGATTAGAATAAGGCATTGTATATTTTTTCTTAAAGATTATATTCAGAGCAATTTTGTTTTTAACATTGGGGTGCCTAGATAATAATTAGATTTATTTCGATTCGCTTAAATATCGAATTTCTGTATTTCACATGAGAGAGCATATGGAGTTGGTGTATATACTACAAAACAGAGTAGAATAAAGCATTGCATATTTTTTCTGACAGATTATATTCAGAGAAATTTTGTTTTTAACATTTGGGTGCTTATATAATATATAGATTTTTTTTGATTCGGGTAAAATTAGAATTTCAGTATTTTACATGACAGAGCATACTGAGTTGGTGTATATACTCCAAAACAGAGTAGAATAAGGCATTGTATATTTTTTCTAACAGTTTATATTCAGAGACATTTTCTTTTTACCTTGGGGCGCCTAGATATTATTTAGATTTATTTTGATTCACGTAAACTTAGAATTTCAGTATTTTACATGAGAGAGCATATTGAGTTAGTGTATATAGTACAAAAAAAAAAGTAGAAAAGGGCATTGTATATTTTTTCTGACAGATTATATTCAGAGCAATTCTGCTTTTAACATTGGGGTGCCTAGAGAATAATTAGATTTTTTTCGATTCACGTAAATTTAGAATTTTGGTATTTTACAAGAAAGAGCATACTGAGTTGGTGTATGTACTCCAAAAAGATTAGAAAAGAGCATTGTATATTTTTTCTGACAGATTAATTCAGAGCCATTTTCTTTTACCTTTAGGGCGCCTAGATATTATTTAGAATTTTTTCGATTTGCATAAAATTCGAATTTCGGAATTTTACGTGAGAGAACATATTGAGTTGGAGTATATACTCCAAAACAGAGTAGAAATAAGCATTGTATATTTTTTCTGACAGATTATATTCAGAGAAATTTGCTTCTAACATTGGGGTACCTACATAATATTTAGATTTTTTTCGATTCATGTAAATTTAGAATTTTTGTATTTTACAGGAGAGAGCATACAGAGTTGGTGTATATACTCCAAAACAGAGTAGAAAAGGGCATTGTATATTTTTTCTGACAGATTATATTCAGAGCAATTTTGCTTTTAACATTCGGGTGCCTAGATAATATTTAGATTTTTTTCCAATCACGTAAATTTAGAATTTTGGTATTCTACATGAGAGAGCATACTGAGTTCGTGTATATACTCCAAAACAGAGTAGAATAAGGCATTGTATATTTTTTCTAACAGAGCATATTCATAGCCATTTTCTTTTAACTTTGGGGCGCCTAGATATTATTTGGATTTTTTTGTAATTGTGTAAAATTACAATTTTCGTGTTTTACATGAGCTATCATATTGAGGTAGTGTATATACTACAAAACAGAGTAGAAAAGGGCATTGTATATTTTATCGTACACATTATTATAAGAACAATTTTGCTTATAACTTTCGTGTGCCTTGATAATATTTAGATTTTTGTCGATTCACGTAAATTTAGAATTTCGGAATTTTACATGAGAGAGCTTAGTGAGTTGGTGTATATACTCCAAAACAGGGTAGAATAAGGCATTGTATATTTTTTCTTACAGATTATATTCATAGCAATTTTGTTTTTAACATTAAGGTGCCTAGATAATATTTAGGTTTTTTCGATTTGGGTAAAATTAGAATTTCGGTATTTTACATGAGAGAGCATACTGAGTTGGTGTATATACTCCAAAAGAGAGTAGAGTAAGGCATTGTATATTTTTTCTAACAGACTATATTCAGAGCAATTTTTTTTAACTTTGGGGCGCCTAGATATTATTTAGGTTTTATCCATTCGCGAAAAATTAGAATTTCGGTATTTTACATGAGAGAGAATATGGAGTTGGTGTATATACTCCAAAACAGAGTAGAAAAGGGCATTATATATTTTCTCTGACAGACTATATTCAGAGCAATTTGCTTTTAACGTTCGGGTGCCTAGATAATATTTAGATTTTTTCGATTCGCTTAATATACAATTTCGGCATTTTACATGAGAGAGCATATTGAGTTGGTGTATATACTCCAAAACAGAGCAGAAAAGGGCATTATATATTTTCTCTGACAGATTATATTCAGAGCAATTTTCATTTTATCATTCGGGTTCCTAGATAATATTTAGATTTATTTGGATTCACGTAAAATTAGAATTTTGTTATTTTACCTGAGAGAGCATACTGAGTTGGTTTATATACTCCAAAACAGAGTAGAATAGGGCATTGCATATGTTTTCTGACAGATTATATTCAGAGCAATTTTGTTTTTAACATTGGGGTGCCTAGATATTATTTAGATTTATTCGATTCGGGTGAAATTTGAATTTCTGTATTTTACATGAGAGAGCATACTGAGTTGGTGTATATACTCCAAAACAGAGTAGAATAAGGCCTTGTATATTTTCTCTAACAGAATATATTCAGAGCCATTTTCTTTTAAATTTGGAGTGCCTAGATATTATTTAGATTTTATTCGATTCCGTTAAATATAGAATTTTTGTATTTTGCATGAGAGAGCATATGGATTTGGTGTATATACTCCAAAATAGAGTAGAATAGGCCATTGTATATTTTTTCTGACAGATTATATTCAGTGCAATTTTGTTTATAACATTGGGGTGCCTAGCTAATATTTAGATTTTTTTCGTTTCGCGTAAAATTAGAATTTCAGTATTTTACGTGAGAGAGCATACTGACTTGGTGTATATACTCCAAAACAGAGTAGAATAAGGCATTGTATATTTTTTCTGACAGACTATATTCAGAGCAATTTTTTTTTAACATAGGGATGCCTAGATAATATTTACATTTTTTCGATTCGGGTAAAATTACAATTTATGTATTTTACATGAGAGAGCCTATTCAGTTGGTGTATATACTCCAAAACAGAGTCGAATAAAGCATTGTATATTTTTTCTAACAGACTATATTCAGAACAATTTTGCTTTTAACTTTGGGGTGTCTAGATAATATTTAGATTTTTTCAGATTCACGTAAAATTAGAATTTCTCTATTTTACAGGAGAGAGCATACTGAGTTTGTATATATACTTTTAAACAGAGTAGAATAAGGCATTGTATACATTTTCTAACAGACTATATTCAGAGACATTTTCCTTGAACTTTCGGGAGCCTATATATTCTTTAGGTTTTTTTCCATTTACTTAAATTTACAATTTCGGTATTTTACATGAGAGAGTATACTTAGTTGGTGTATATACTCCAAAACAGAGTAGAAATGGGCATTGTATATTTTTCTGACAGATTATATTCAGAGCAGTTTTGCTTTTAACTTTCGGGTGCCTAGATAATATTTAGAATTTTTTGGATTCACGTAAATTTAGAATTTCGATATTTTACATGAGAGAGCATACTGAGTTGGTGTATATACTCCAGAACAGAGTAAAATAAGGCATTGTATATTTTTTCTAACTGACTATATTCAGACCCATTTTATTTTAATTATGGGGCACCTACATATTATTTAGATTTTTTTTGATTCGCGTAAAATTAGAATTTCGGTATGTTACATGGGAGACCATATTGAGTTGGTTTATATCCTCCAAAAAGTGTAGAAACGAGCATTGTATATTCTTTCTGACAGATTAAATTCAGAGCAATTTTGCTTTTAACATTTGGGTGCCTAGATAATATTTAAATTTTTTTTGATTCGCTTAAATATAGAATTCCTTTATTTTACATGAGAGAGTATATGGAGTTGGTGTATATACTCCAAAACAGAGTAGAATAGGGCATTGTATATTTTTTCTGACATACTATATTCAGAGCAATTTTGTTTTTCACATTGGGGTGCCTAGATAATATTTAGACTTTTTCGATTCGGGTGAAATTAGTATTTCTGTATTTTACATGAGAGAGCATACTGACTTGGTGTATATACTCCAAAACAGAGTAGAATAAGGCATTGTAAATTTTTTCTAACAGACTATATTCAGAGCCATTTTCTTTTAACTTTGGGGCGCCTAGGTATTATTTAGATTTTTTCCAATTCGGGTAAAATTGGAATTTTTGTATTTAACATGAGAGAGCATATTGAGTTAGTGTATACACTACAAAACAGAGTAGAAAAGTGCATTGTATATGTTTTCTGTCAGATTATATTCAGAGCAATTTTTCTTTTAACATTGGGGTGCCTAGATACTATTTAGATTTTTTTTGATTCGCTTAAATATAAAATTTCTGTATTTTACATGAGAGATCATATGGAGTTGGTGTATATACTCTAAAACACAGTAGAATAGGGCCTTGTATATTATTTCTGACAGATTATATTCAGAGCCATTTTTTTTAACATTGTGTTGCCTAGATAATATTTAGATTTTTTGGGGTCTCGTAAAATTAGGATTTCGGTTTTTTACAAGAGAGAGCATATTGAGTTGGTGTATACACTACAGAGCAGAGTAGAAAAGGGCATTGTATATTTTTATCTGACAGATGATATTCAGAGCAATTTTGCTTTTAACATTCAAGTGCCTAGATAAATTTTAGATATTTTTGATTCGCTGAAATATGAAATTTCTGAATTTTACATGAGAGAGCATAAGGAGTTGGTGTAGATACTCCAAATCAGAGAAGAAAAGGGCATTCTATATATTTTTTCTGACAGATTATATTCATAGCAATTTTGCTTTTAACATTGGGGTGCCTAAATATTATTTAGATTTTTTCAATTTGCTTAAATATAGAATTTCTCTATTTTACATGAGAGAGCATACTGAGTTGGTGTATATACTCCAAAACAGAGTAGAATAAGGCATTGTATATTTTGTCTAAAAGACTATATTCACAGCCATTTTCTTTTAACTTTGGGGCGCCTCAATATTATTTAGATTTTTTTCTATTCACGTAAAATTAGAATTCCGGTATTTTACATGAGAGAGCATACTGAGTTGGTGTATGTACTCCAAAACAGAGTAGAAAAGAGCATTGTATATTTTTTCTGACAGATTATATTCAGAGCAATTTTGCTTTTAACATTGGGGTGCCCAGATAATATTTAGATTTTTTTCGATTTTCTTAAATATAGAATTTCTGTATTTTACATGAGAGAGCATACTGGGTTGGTGTATATACTCCAAAACAGAATTGAATAGGGCATTGCATATTTTTTATGACAGATTATATTCAGAGCAATTTTGCTTTTAACATTGGGGTGCCCAGATAATATTTAGATATTTTTTCGATTCACGTAAAATTAGAAATTCGGTATTTTACATGAGAGACCATACTGAGTTGGTGTATATACTACAAAAAAGAGTATAATAAGGAATTGTATATTTTTTATAACAGACTATATTCAGAGCCATTTTCTTTTACCCTTGGGGAGCCTAGATATTATTTATAATTTTTGCAATTCACGTTAAATTAGAATTTTGGTATTTCACATGAGAGAGCAAATTGAGTTGATATATATACTACAAAAAAGAGTAGAAAAGGGCATTATATATTTTTTCTGACAGATTATATTCATAGCAATTTTGCTTTTGACACTGGCGTGCCTAGATAATATTTAGATTTTTTCGATTCGGATAAAGTTAGAATTTCTGTATTTTACATGAGAAAGCATACTGAGTTATGGTATATCCTCCAAAACCGAGTAGAATAAGGCATTGTATATTTCCTCTAACAGACTATATTCAGAGCCATTTTCTCTTAATTTTGGGCCGCCTAGATATTTTGATTTTTTTCTATTCGCGTCAAATTAGAATTTCAGTATTTTACATGAGAGAGCATATAGAATTGGTGTATATATTCCGAAAGAGGGTACAATAGGGCATTGTATATTTTTTATGACAGATTATATTCAGAGCCATTTTTCTTTTAACATTGGGGTGCCCAGATAATATTTAGACGTTTTTTCTATTCACGTACAATTAGAATTTCGGTATTTTACATGAGAGAGCATATGGAGTTGGTGTATATACTCCAAAACAGAGTAGAATAGAGCATTGTATTTTTTTTTGACAAATTATATTCAGAGCAATTTTGCTTTTAACATTGGGGTGCCCAGATAATATTTAGATTTTTTTTCGATTCACATAAAATTAGAATTTCGGTATTTTACATGAGAGAGCATACTGAGTTGGTGTATATACTCCAAAACAGAGTAGAATTGGGCATTGTATATTTTTTCTGACAGATTATATTCAGAAAAATTTTGTTTTTAACGTTGGGGTTAGAAGATAATATTGAGATTTCTTCAATTCGGGTAAAGTAAGAATTTCTGTATTTTACATTTGAGAGCATACTGAGTTGGTGTATATATTCCAAAACAGAGTAGAATAAGGAATTGTATATATTTTCTATCAGACTATATTCAGAGCCATTTTCTTTTAACATTGGGGCGCCTATATATTAGTTAGATTATTTTCTGTTCTCGTAAAATTAGAATTTCTGTTTTTTACATGAGAGAGCATATTGAGTTCGTGTATACACTACACAGCAGAGTAGAAAAGGGTATTGTATATTTTTTCTGACACATTATATTCATAGCAATTTTGCTTTTAACATTCGGGTGCCTAGATAATTTTTAGATTTTTTTTTGATTCGCTAAAATATGGAATTTCTGTATTTTACATGAGAGAGCATATGGAGTTGGTGCATATACTCCAAAAGAAAGAAGAAAAGGGCATTGTATATTTTTTCTTACAGACTATATTCAGAGCAACTTTGTTTTTAAATTTGGTGTGCCTAGATAATATTTAGATTTTTTTGATTCACGTTAAATTAGAATTTCTGTATTTTACATGAGAGAGCATTCTGAGTTGGTGTATATACTCCAAAACAGAGTAGAATAAGGCATTGTGTATTTTTTATAACAGACGATATTTAGAGCCATTTTCTTTTAACTTTGGGGTGCCTTAATATTATTTAGATTTTTTTCAGTTGCTGTAAAATTAGAATTTCGGTATTTCACATGAGAGAGCATATGGCGTTGGTTTATATACTCCAAAACAGAGTAGAAAAGGGCATTGTATATTTTTTGTGACAGATTATATTCAGAGCAATTTTGCCATTAACATTGGGGTTCCTAGATAATATTTAGATTTTTTTCGATTCACGTAAAATTAGAATTTCATTATTTTACAAGACAGAGCATATGGAGTTGGTGTATACACTCCAAAAAAGAGTAGGATAGGGCATTGTATATTTTTTCTGACAGATTATATTCAGATAAATTTTTTTTTAACATTGGGGTGCCTAGATCATATGTAGATTTTTTCGATTCAAGTAAAATTTGAATTTTTGTATTTTACATGAGAGAGCATACTGAGTTGGTGTATATACTCCAAAACAGAGTAGAATGAGGCATTGTATATTATTTCGAACAGACTATATTCAGAACCATTTTCTTTTCACTTTGGGGCGCCTACATAATAGTTGGATTTTTTTCGATTCACGTAAAATTAGAAATTCGGTATTTTACATGAGAGAGCATATTGAGTTTGTGTATATACTCCAAAACAGAGTAGAAAATGGCATTGTATATTCTTTCTGACAGATTATATTCAGAGCAATTTTGCTTTTAACATTCGGGTGCCTAGGTAATATTTAGATTTTTTTTATTCACGTAAAATTAGAATTTCGGTATTATACATAAGAGAGCATACGGAGTTGGTGTATATCCTCCAAAACAGAGTAGAATAAGGCATTGTATATTTTTTCTGACAGATTATATTCAGAGCAATTTTGCTTTTAACATTAAGGTGCCTAGATAATATTTAGATTTTTTTTTGATTCGCTTAAATATACAATTTCTGTATTTGACATGAAAGACCATATGAAGTTGGTGTATATACTCCAAAACAGAGTAGAATAGGGCATTGTATATTTTTCTGACAGATTATATTCAGAGTCATTTTGTTTTTAACATTGGGGTGCCTATATAATATTTAGATTTTTTTCGATTTGTTTAAAATTAGAATTTCGGTATTTTACATGAGAGAGCATACTGAGTTGGTGTATATACTCCAAAACAGAGTAGAGTAGGGCATTGTATATTTTTTCTGACAGATTATATTCAGAGTAATTTTGCTTTTAACATTGGGGTGCCTAGATAATATTTAGATTTTTTTCGATTCATGTAAAATTAGAATTTCGGTATTTTACATGAGAGAGTATACTGAGTTGGTGTTTTTATTTTAAAACAGAGTAGAATAAGGCATTGTATATTTTTTCTGACTGATTATATCCAGAGCAATTTTGCTTTTAACATTGGGGTGCCTAGATAATATTTAGACTTTTTTCTCTTTACCTAAATATAGAATTTCTGTATTTTACATGGGAGAGCATATGGAGTTGGGTATATACTCCAAAGCAAAGTAGAATAGAGCATAGTATATTTTTTCTAACGGACTATACTCAGTGCCATGTTCTTTTATCTTTGGGGGCCTAGATATTATTAAGATTCTTTTCGATTCGCGAAAAATTCGAATTTCGGTATTTTACATGAGAGACCATATTTAGTTGTTCTATATACTTCCAAACAGAGTATAAAAGCGCATTTTATATTTTTTCTGACAGATTATATTCAGAGCAATTTGCTTTTAACATTCGGTTGCCTAGATAATAATTAGATTTTTTTCGATTCATGTAAAATTAGAATTTCGGTATTTTATATGAGGGAGCATACTGAGTGGGTGTATATACTCCAAAACAGAGTAGAATAAGGCATTGTATATTTTCTCTGACAGACTATATTCAGAGCCATTTTCTTTTAACTTTGGGGCGCCTACATAATATTTAGATTTTTTTCGATTCGCTTATATATAGAATTTCTGTATTTTACTTGAGAGAGCATATGGAGTTGGTGTATATACTTCAAAACAGAGTAGAATAGGGAACTGTATATTTTTTCTGACAGATTATATTCAGAGGAATTTTGTTTTAAACATTGGTGTGCCTAGGTAATAGTTAGATTTTAAGTATTCTGGTAAAATTAGAATTCCTGTATTTTACATGAGAGAGTAAACAAAGTTGGTGTATTCAGAGCAATTTTGTTTTAAACATTGAGGCGCCTAGATATTATTTAGATATTTTTCTATTTGCGTAAAATTAGAATTTCGGTATTTTATATGAGGGAGCATACTGAGTGGGTGTATATACTCCAAAACAGAGTAGAATAAGGCATTGTATATTTTCTCTAACAGACTATATTCAGAGCCATTTTCTTTTAACATTGGGGTGCCTAAATAATATTTAGATTATTTTGATTCACTTAAATTTAGAATTTTCAGATTTTACATTAGAGAGCATATGAGTTGGTGTATATACTTAAAAACAGAGTAGAAAAAGGCGTTGTATATTTTTTCTGACAAATTATATTCAGAGCAAATTTGCTTTTAAAATTAGGGTGCCTAAATAATATTTAGATTTTTTCGATTCATGTAAAATTAAAATTTTTGTATTGTACATGAAATACTATATTGAGTTGGTGTACATACTCCAAAACAGAGTAGAAAAGGGCGTTTTATATTTTTTCTGACAGATTATATTCAGAGTAATTTTGCTTTTAACATTGTGGTGCCTAGATAATATTTAGATTTTTTTCGATTCACGTAAATTTAGAATTTCGGCATTTTACAAGAGCGAGCATATTTAGTTGGTGTATATACTCCGAAACAGAGTAGAAAAGGGCATTGTATATTTTCTCTTACTGATTATATTCAGAGAAATTTAGATTTTAACATTGGGGTGCCTAGATTATATTTACATTTGTTTTAATTCGCGTAAATTTAGAATTTTGGTATTTTACATGAGAGAGCATATTGAGTTGATGTATATACTACAAAACAGAGTAGAAAAGGGCATTGTATATTTTTTCTGACAGACTATATTCAGAGCAATTTTCCTTTTAACATTGGAGTGCGTAGATTATATTTCGATTTTTTCGATTCACGTAAATTTAGAGTTTTTGTATTTTACATGAGAGAGCATATTGATTTGGTGTATATACTCCAAAACAGAGTAGAAAAGGAAATTGTATATTTTTTCTGACAGATAACATTCAGAGAAATTTTTCTATTAACATTGGGGTGCCTAGATAATAATTAGATATTTTCGATTCTCTTAATTATAGAATTTCTGTATTTTACATGAGAGAGCATACTCAGTTGGTGTATATACTCCAAAACAGAGTCGAATAGAGCATCGTATATTTTTTCTGACAGATTATATTCAGAGCAATATTGTTGTTAACATTGGGGTGCCTGGATAATATTTAGAATTTTTTCAATTCCCATAAAATTAGAACTTCCGTATTTTACATGAGAGAGCATACTTAGTTGGGGTATACACTCCAAAACAGAGTTGAAAAAAGCATTGTATATTGGTTCTGGCAGATTATATTCAGAGCAATTTTGCTTTTAATATTGGAGTGCCTAGATAATAATTAGATTTTTTTCGATTCTCTTAATTTTAGAATTTCTGTATTTTACATGTGAGAGCAAATGGAGTTGGTGTATATACTCCAAAAAAAAGTAGAATAGGGCATTGTATATTTTTTCTGACAGAATATATTCAGAGCAATTTTGTTTTTAACATTAGGGTGCCTAGATAATATTTATATTTTTTCGATTCGGGTAAAATTAGAATTTCTGTATTTTACATGAGAGAGCATACTGAGTTGGTGTATATACTCCAAAACACAATAGAATACGGAATTGTGTATTTTTTCCAAAAGACTTTATTCAGAGCCATTTTCTTTTAACTTTGGGGTGCCTAGATAATATTTAGATTTTCTTTGATTCACGTAAAATTAGAATTTCGGTAATTTACATGAGAGAGCATACTTAGTTGGTGTATATACCCCAAAAAAGTGTAGAATAAGGCATTGTATATTTTTTATAACAGACTATATTCAGCGCTATTTTCTTTTAACTTTGGGGTGCCTAGATATTATTTAGATTTTCTTCGATTCGTGTAAAATTAGAATTTCGGTATTTTACATAAAAGAGCATACTGAGTTGGTGTATATACTTCAAAACAGAGTAGAAATGGGCATTGTATATTTTTAAAAACAGATTATAGAGAGAGCAATTTTGTTTTTAACCTTGGGGTGCCTAGATAATATTTAGATTTATTTCGATACATGTAAAATTAGAATTTTCTTATTTTACATAAGAGAGCATATTGAGTTGGTGTATATACTTCAAAACAGAGTAAAAAAAATTGTATATTTTTTCTGACAGATTATATTCAGAGCAATTTTGTTTTAAACATTGAGGTGCCTAGACAATATTTAGATTTTATTTGATTCCCTTAAATATAGAATTTTTGTATTTTACAGAGAGATCATATGGACTTGCTGTATATACTTCAAAACAGAGTAGAAAAGTGCATTGTATATTTTTTCTGACAAAAAATATTCAGAGCAATTTTGTTTTTTCCACTGGGGTGCCTAGATAATATTTAGATTTTTTTGATTCACGTAAAATTAGAATTTTGGTATTTTACATGAGAGAGCATACTTAGTTTCTGTATATACTCCAAAACAGAGTAGAATTAGGCATTGTATATTTTTGCTAACAGACTATATTCAGAGCCATTTTCTATTAACTTTGGGGAGCCTAGAACTTATTTGTATTTCTTTCAAATCGTGTAAAATTAGAATTTCGGTATTTTATATGAGGGAGCATATTGAGTTGGTGTATATACTCCAAAACACAGTAGAATAAGGCATTGTATATTTTATCTAACACACTACATTTAGAGCCATTTTCTTTTAACTTAGGTACGCCTAGATATTTTTTAGATTTTTTTCAATTCGCATAAAATTACAATTTTTCTATTTTACATGAGAGAGCATATCGAATTGATGTATATACTCCAAAACAGAGTTGAAAAGGGCATTGTATATTTTATCTGACAGATTATATTCAGAGCAATTTTTCTTTTAACATTGGAATGCCTAGATAATATTTAGATATTTTTCGATTCACGTAAAATTAGAATTTTGGTATTACATGAGAGAGCATACTGAGTTGGTGTATATACTCTAAAACTAAGTAGAATAGGGCATAGTATATTTTTTGTGACAGATTATATTCAAAGCAATTTTTATTTTAACATTGGAGTGCCTATATAATATTTAGATTTTTTTCGATGCACGTAAAATTAGAATTTCTGTATTTTACAAGAGAGAGCATATGAATTTGGTGTACATACTCCAAAAGAGAGTAGAATAAGGCATTGTATATTTTTTCTAACAAACTATATTCAGAGCCATTTGCTTTTAAGTTTGGGGCGCCTAGAAATTATATAGATTTTTTTCCACTCACGTAAAATTAGAATTTCGGTATTTTACATGAGAGAGCATATTGAGTTGGTGTATATAATACAAAACAGAGTAGAAGGTGGCATTGTATATTTATTCTGACATATTATATTCAGATCAATTTTGCTTCTAACATTGGGGTGCCTAGATAATATTTAGATTTTTTTTGCTTCACTTAATTATAGAATTTCTGTATTTTACATGAGAAAGCATATGGAGTTGGTGTATATACTCGAAAACAGAGAAATATAGAGCAGTGTATATTTTTTCTGACTGATTATATTCAAAGAAATTTTGTTTTTTACATTGGGGTGCCTAGATAGTATTTAGATTTTTTTCGATTCACGTAAAATTAGAATTTCAGTATTTTACATGAGAGAGCATACTGAATTGTTGTATATATTCCAAAACAGAGTACAAAAGGGCATTGTATATTTTTTCTGACAGATTATATTCAGAGCAATTTTGCTTTTAACATTTGGGTGCCTAGGTAATATTTAGATTTTTTCCGATTCATGTCAAATTTGAATTTCGGTATTTTACATGAGAGAGCATACTGAGTTTGTGTATATACTCCAAAACAGAGTAGAATAAGGCATTGTATATTTTTTCTAACACACTATATTCAGAGCCATTTTCTTTTAACTTTGGTGCGCCTAGATATTATTGAGATTTTTTTCGATTCACCTAAAATTAGAATTTCGGTATTTTACATGAGAGAGCATATTGAGGTTGTGTATATATAACAAAACACAGTAGAATACGGCATTGTACGTTTTTCTGACAGATTATATTCAGAGCAATATTGCTTTTAAAATAGGGGTGCCTAGATAATATTTAGAATTTTTTCGATTCGTTTAATTATAGAATTTCTGTATTTTACATGGGAAAGCATATGGAGTTTGTATATGTACTCCAAAACAGAGTAGAATAAGGCATTGTATATTTTTTCTAACAGACTATATTCAAAACCATTTTCTGTTAACATTGGCGTTCCTAGATAATATTTAGATTTTTTTTGGATTCACGTAAAATTAGAATTTTTGTATTTTACATGAGGGGGCATACTGAGTTAGTGTATATACTCCAAAACAGAGTAGAATAGGGAATTGTAGATTTTTTCTGACAGATTATATTCAGAGCAATTTTGCTTTTAACATTGGAATGTCTAGATAATTTTTACATTTTCTTCGATTCACGTAAAATTATAATTTTGGTATTTTACTTGAGACAGCATACTGAGTTGGTGTATATACTCAAAAACAGTGTAGAATAAGGCATTTTATATTTTTTCTAACAGACTATATTCAGAGACATTTGCTTTTAACTTTGAGGTGCCTAGATAATATTTAGATTTTTTTTGATTCGCTTAATTACAGAAATTTGTTATTTTACATGAGAGAGAATATCGAGTTGGTGTATATACACCAAAACAGAGTAGAATAGGGCAGTGTATATTTTTTCTGACAGATTATATTCAGAGCAATTTTGTTTTTTACATTGGCGTGCCTAGATAATATTTAGATTTATTTCGATTCACATAAAATTAGAATTTTGGTATTTTACATTAGAGAGCAATGTGAGTTTCTGTATATACTCCAAAACAGAGTAGAATAGGGCATTGTATATGTTTTCTGACAGATTATATTCAGAGCAATTTTGTTTTTAACATTGGGGTGCCTTGATAATATTTATATTTTTTTCATTTAACGTAAAATTAGAATTTCGCTATTTTACATGAGAGAGCTTATTGAGTTGGTGTATATATCCCAAAACAGAGTAGAAAACGGCATTGTATATTTTTTCTGACAGATTATATTCAGAGCAATTTTGCTTTTAACATTGGGGTGCCTAGATTATATTTAGATTTTTTTCGATTCGCATAATTATGAAATTTCTGTATTTTACATGAGAGAGCATATGGAGTTGCTGTGTATACTCCAAAACAGAGTAGAATAGGGCATTGTTTATTTTTTCTGACATATTTTATTCAGAGCAATTTTGTTTTTAACATTGGGGCGCCTAGATATTATTTAGATATTTTACGATTCACGTAAAATTAGAATTGCGGTATTTTACATGAGAGAGCTTATTGAGTTGGTGTATATACTCCAAAACAGAGTAGAATAAGGTATTGTATATTTTTTCTAACAGACTCTATTCAGAGTCATTTGCTTTTAACTATGGGGCACCTAGAAATTATTTAGATATTTTTCGATTCGCGTAAAATTAGAATTTCGGTATTTTATATGAGAGAGCATTTTGAGTTGGTGTATATACTACAAAAGAGAGTAGAAAAGGGCATTGTAGATTTTATCTGAAAGATTTTATTCAGAGCAATTTTGCTTTTAACATTGAGGGGCCTAAATAATATTTAGATTTTTTTCGATTCTCTTAAATATAGAATATCTGTATTTTACATGAGAGAGCATACTGAGTTGGTGTATGTACTCAAAAACAGATTAGAATAGGGCATTGTATATTTGTTCTGACAGATTATATTCTGAGAAACTTTGGTTTTAACATTGGGGTGCCTAGATAATATTTAGATTTTTTTCGATTTGGGTAGAATTAGAATTCCTGTATTTTACATGAGAGAGCATACTGAGTTGGTATATATACTCCAAAACAGAGTAGAAAAAGGCATTGTATATTTTTTCTAACAGACTATATTCAGAGACATTTTCTTTTAACCTTGGGGCGCCCAGATATTATTTAGATTTTTTTCGATTCACGTAAAATTAGAATTTCGGTATTTTACAGTAGAGAGCATATTGAGTTGGTGTATATAATCCAAAACAGAGTAGAAAGGGGCATTGTATATCTTTTCTGACAGATTATATTCAGAGCAATTTGCTTTTAACATTAGGGTGCCTAGATTATATTTAGATTTTTTTTGATTCAGGTAAAATTAGAATTTCGGTATTTTACTGTAGAGAGCATATTGATTTGGTGTATATACTCGAAAACAGAATAGAACAGGGCATTGTATATATTTTCTGACAGATTATATTCAGACCAATTTTGCTTTTACCATTCGGGTGCCTAGATAATATTTAGATTTTTTTCGATTCGCTTCAATATAGAATTTCGGTATTTTACATGAGAGACATATGGAGTTGGTGTATATACTTCACAACAGAGTAGAATGGGGCATTGTATATTTTTTCTGAAAAATTATATTCAGAGGAATTTTGTTTTTAACATTGGAGTGCCTAGAAAATATTTAGATTTTTTTTAATTTGGGTAAAATTCGTATTTAGGTATTTTACATGAGAGAGCATACTGAGTTGGTGTATATACTTTAGAACATAGTAGAAGAAAACATTGTATATTTTTTTCTAACAGACTATATTCAGAGCCATTTTCTTTTAACTTTGGGGCACCTAGATATTATTTAGATTTTTTTCGATTCACGTAAAATTAGAATTTTGTTATTTTACATGAGAGAGCAAACTGAGTTTGTGTATATACTTCAAAACAGACTAGAATAGGGCATTGTATATTTTTTTCTGACAGATTATATGCAGAGCAATTTTGTTTTTAACATTGGGGTGCCTTGATAAGATTTAGATTTTTTTCGATCCACGTAAAATTAGAATTTCGGTGTTTTACATGAGAGTTCATACTGAATTGTTGTATATATTCCAAAACAGAGTAGAAAGGAACATTGTATATTTTTTCTGACTAATTATATTCAGAGAAATTTTGCTTTTAACATTTGGGTACCTAGATAAAATATGGATTTTTTTCGATTAACGTAAAATTAGAATTTCTGTATTTTACATGAGAGAGCATATGGAATTTGTGTATATACTCCACAACAGAGAATAAGGCATTGTATATTTTCTCTAACAGACTATATCCAGAGCCATTTTCTTTTAACTTTGGGGCACCTAGAAATTATTTAGATTTTTGTCAATTCACGTAAAATTAGAATTTCAGTATTTTACAAGAGAGAGCATATTGAGTTGGTGAATATACTCGAAAACAGAGTGGAAAAAGGCATTGTATATTTTTTCTGACAGATTATATTCAGAGAAATTTTGCTTTTAACATTGGGGTGCCTAGATAATATTTAGATTTTTTTGGATTCACGTAAAATTAGAATTTCAGTATTTTACATGAGAGAGCATACTGACTTGGTGTATATACTCAAAAACAGAGTAGAAAAGGGCATTGTATATTTTTTCAGACAGATTATATTCAGAGCAATTTTGCTTTTAACATTGGGGTTTCTAGATAATATTTAAATTTTTTCGATTCGCTTAAATATAGAATTTCTTTATTTTACATGAGAGAGCATATAGAGTTGGTGTATATACTCCAAAAGAGAGTAGAATAGGGAATTGTATATTTTTTCTGATTGATTATATTCAGAGCAACTTTGTTTTTCACATTGGGGTGCCTAGATAATATTTAAATTTTATTCAATTCACGTAAAATTAGAATATCAATATTTTACATGAGAGAGCATACGTAGTTGGTGTATATACTACAAAACATAGTAGAATAGGGCATTGTATATTTTTTCTGACAGATTATATTTAGAGCAATATTGTTTTTAACATTGGGGTGCCTAGATAATATTTAGATTTTTTTCGATTCAAGTAAAATTAGAATTTTGGTGTTTTACATGAGAGAGCATTCTGAATTGGTGTATATATTCCAAAACACAGAAGAAAAGTGCATTGTATATTTTTTATGACGGATAATATTCAGAGCAATTTTGCTTTTAACATTGGGGTGCCTAGATAATATTTAGATTTTTATCATTCGGGTAAAATTAGAATTTCGGTATTTTACATAAGAGAGCATACTGAGTTTGTCTATATACTCCAAAACAGAGTAGAATAAGGCACTTTATATATTTTTTAACAGACTATATTCAGAGCCATTTTCTTTTAACTTTGGGGCGCCTAGATATTATTTAGATTTTTTTCGATTTGCGTAGAATGAGAATTTTGTTATTTTACATGAGAGAGCATATTGAGTTGGTGTATATACTACAAATCAGGGTAGAATAGGGCATTGTATATTTTCTCTAACAGCCTATATTCAGTGCCATTTTATTTTAACATTGGGGCACCTAGATATTATTTAGATTTTTTTGGATTTGCGTAAAATTAGAATTTCGGTATTTTACATGAGAGAGCATATCGAGGTGGTGTATATATAACAAAACAGAGTAGAATACGGTATTGTACATTTTCTCTGACAGATTATATTCACAGCAATTTTTGTTTTAACATTGGGGTGCCTAGATAATATTTAGATTATTTTCGATTCGCTTAAATATAGAATTTCGGTATTTTACATGACAGAGCATACTGAGTTGGTGTATATACTCCAAAACAGAGTAGAATAAGGCATTGTATATTTTTTCTAACAGACTATATTCAGAGCCATTTTCTTTAAAATTTGGGGCACCTAGATATAATTTTGACTATTTTCGATTCATGTAAAATTTGAATTTTGTTATTTTAAATTAGAGAGCATATTGAGTTGGTGTAACTACTACAAAACAGAGTAGAAAAGGGCATTGTATATTTTTTCTGACAGACTATATTTAGAGCCATTTCACTTTTAACATTAAGGTGCCTAGATAATATTTAGATTTATTTTGATTCACTTAAATATAGAATTTCTCCGTTTTACATGAGAGAGCATATAAAGTTGGTTTATATACTCCAAAACAGAGTAGAATAGGGCATTGTGTATTTTCTCTGACAGATTATATTCAGAGAAAGTTTGTTTTTAACATTGGGGTGCCTAGATAATATGTAGATTTCTTTTGATTCGCTTAAATATAGAATTTCTGTATTTTACAAGTGAGAGCATATGGAGTTGGTGTATATACTGCAATAAAGAGTAGAATAGGGCATTGTATATTTTTTATGACAGATTATATTCAGAGCAATTTTGTTTTTAACAATTGCGTGCCTAGATAATATTTAGACATTTTCGATTCATGTAAAATTTGAATTTCGGTATTTTACATGAGAGAGCATACTTAGTTGGTGTATATATTCAAAACAGAGTAGAAAAGGGCATTGTATATTTTTTCAGACAGATTATATTCGGAGCAATTTAGTTTTTAACATTGGGGTGCCTAGATAATATTCGGATTTTATTCGATTCATGTAAATTTAGAATTTTGGTATTTTACATGAGAGAGCATACTGAGTTGGTGTATATACTCCAAGACAGAGTCAGTTAAGGCATTGTATATTTTTTCTAACAGAGTATATTCAGAGTTATTTTCTTTTAACTTTGGGGCGCCTAGATATTATTTAGATTTCTTTCGATTCGCTTAAAACTAGAATTTCACTATTTTACATGAGAGAGCATATTGAGTTGGTGTATATACTCAAAACAGAGTAGAAAAGGGCATTGTATATTTTTTCTGACAGATTGTATTCAGAGCAATTTTTGATTTTAACATTGGGGTGCCTATATAATATTTAGATTTTTTTCGATTCTCTTAATTATATAATTTTTGTATTTTACATGAGAGAGCATATGGAATTGGTGTATATACTCCAAAACAGAGTAGAATAGGGAATTGTATATTTTTTCTGACAGATAATGTTCAGAGCAATTTTGCTTTTAACATTGGGGTGCCTAGATAATATTTAGACTTTTTTCGATTTATGTAAAACTATAATTTCTGTATTTCACATGAGAGAGCACACTGAGTTGGTGTATATACTCCAAAACAGAGTAATAGAAGGCATTGTATATTTTTTCTAACAGACTATATTCAGAGCCATTTTCTTTTAACTTTGGGGTTCCTAGATATTATTTAGATTTTTTTCGATTTGCCTACAATTAGAATTTCGGTATTTTACATGAGAGAGCTTATTGAGTTGGTGTATATACTCCAAAACAGAGCAGTAAAGGGCATTGTATATTTTTTCTGACAGATTGTATTCAGAGCAATTTTGCTTTTAACATTCGAATGTCTAGATAATATTTAGATTTTTTTTGATTTACGTAAAATTATAATTTCAGTATTTTACATGAGAGAGCATACTGAGTTGGGGTATATACTCCAAAAGAGAGTAAAATAAGGCATTGTATATTTTTTCTAAAAGACTTTATTCAGAGCTTTTTTATTTTAACTTTGGGGTGCACAGATATTATTTAGATTATTTTTGATTCGGATAAAATTACAATTTCTGTATTTTACATGAGAGAGCATACTGAGTTGGTGTATAAAGTCCAAAAGAGAGTAGAATAAGGCATTGTATATTTTTTCTAACAGACTATATTCAGAGCCATTTTCTTTTAACTTTGTGGCACCTAGATATTATTTAGAATTTTTTCGATTCACGTAAAATTGGAATTTCGGTATTTTACATGACACAGCATATTTATTTGGTGTATATACTCTAAAACAGAATAGAATAGGGCATTGTATATTTTCTCTGACAGATGATATTCAAAATAATTTTGCTTTTAACATTCGGGTGCCTACATAATATTTAAATTTTTCTCGAATCACGTAAAATTAGAATTTCTGCATTTAATATGAGAGAGCATACTGAGTTGGTGTATGTAATCCAAAACAGAGTAGAATAAGGCGTTGTATATTTTTTCTAACAGACTATATTCAGAGCCATTTTATTTTAACATTGAGGCGCCTAGATATTATTTAGATTTTTTTGGATTCACGTAAAATTAGAATTTCGGTGTTTTGCATGAGAGAGCATATTGAGGTTGTGTATATATAACAAAACAGAGTAGAATACGGCATTGCACATTTTCTCTGACAGATTATATTTACATCAATTTTGCTTTTAACATTGGGGTGCCTAGATAATATTTAGATTTTTTTCGATTCACTTAAATATAGAATTTCTGGATTTTACATGAGAGACATATGGTGTTGGGGTATATACTCCAAAACAGAGTACAATAGGGCATTTTATATTTTTTCTGAAAGATTATATTCAGAGTAATTTTGTTTTTAACATTGGATTGCCTAGATAATATTTAGATTTTCTCAATTTGGGTAAAATTAAAATTTCTGTATTTTACATGAGAGAGCATACTGAGTTAGTGTATATACTCAAAAGCAGAGTAGAATAAGGCATTGTATAGTTTTTATAACAGACTATATGCAGAACCATTTTCTTTTTACTTTCGGGCACCTAGATATTATTTAGATTTTATTCAATTCGCGGTAAATTAGAATTTCTGTATTTTACATGAGAGAGCATATTGAGCTAGTGTATATACTACAAAACAGAGTAGAAAAGGGCCTTGAATATTTTTTCTGACAGATTGTATTCAGAGCACTTTTGCTTTTAACATTCGGGTGCCTAGATAATATTTAGATTTTTTCTATTCGGGTAAAATTAGAATTTCTGTATTTTAAATGAGAGAGCATAATGAGTTGGTGTATATACTCCAAAACAGTGTAGAATAAGGCATTGTATATTTTTTCTAACAGACTATTTTCGGAGCCATTTTCTTTTAACGTTGGGGCACCTAGATATTATTTATATTTATTTCGATGCACGTAAATTTAAAATTTCTGTATTTTCATGAGAGAGCATATTGAGTTGATGTATATACTACAAAACAGAGTACAAAAAAGCATTCTATATTTTTTCTTACAGATTATATTCAGTGCAATTTTGCTTTTAACATTGGGGTGCCTAGATATTATTTAGATTTTTTTCGATTCATGTAAAATGATAATTTCGGTATTTTACATGAGAGAGCATACAGAGTTGGTTTATATACCACAAAAAAGAATAGAATAGGGCATTGTATAATTTCTATGACAAATTATATTCAGATTAATTTTGATTTTAACATTGGGGTGCATAGATAATATTTAGATTTATTTTTGATTTGCTTTAATATAGAATTTCTCTATTTTACATGAGAAAGCATATGGAGTTGGTGTATATACTCCAAAACAGAGTGGAATAGGGCATTGTATATTTTTTCTGACAGATTGTATTAAGAGAGATTTTGGTTTCAACATTGGGGTGCTTAGGTAATATTTAGATTTTTTCAATTTTGGTAAAATTAGAATTTCAGTATTTTACATGAGAGAGCATACTGAGTTGGTGTATATATTCCAAAACAGAGTAGAACAAGGCATTGTATATTTTCACTAACAGACTATATTGAGACCCATTTTCTTTTAACTTTGGGGTGCCTAGATACTATTTACATTTTTTTCGATTCGTGAAAAATAAAAATATCGGTATTTTACATGAGAGAGCATATTAAGTTGCTGTATATACTCCAAAACAGGGCATAAAAAAGCATTGTATATTTTTTCTGACAGATTATATTAAGAGCAATTTTGCTTTTAACATTCGGGTTTTTAGATAGTATTTAGATATTTTTGATTCACGTAAATTTAGAATTTCGGTATTTTACATGAGGGAGCATACTGAGTTGGTGTATATACTGCAAAACAGAGTAGAAGAAGGCATTGTATATTTTTTCTAACACACTATATTCAGAGCCATTTTTTTTAACTTCGTGGCGCCTAGATATTATTTAGATTTATCTTGATTCGAGTTAAACAAGAATTTCAGTATTTTACATGACAGAGAATATTGACTTGCTGTATGTACTCCAAAACAGAGCATAAAAGGGCATTGTATATCTTTTCTGACAGATTATATTCAGAGCAATTTTGCTTTTAACATTGGGGTGCCTAGATAATATTTAGAGTTTTTCGATTCGCTTAAATATACAATTTCTGTATTTTACATGAGAGAGCATATGGAGTTGGTGTATATACTCCAAAACAAAGTAGAATAGGGCATTGTATATTTTTTCTGACAGATTATTCACAGCAATTTTCTTTTTAACATGGGGGTGCCAAGATAATATTTAGATATTTTTGATTTGGGTAATATTTTATTTAAAATATTTTACAACAGAAAGCATACTGAGTGGGTGTATATAGTCCAAAACAGACTAGAATAAGGCATTGTATATTTTTTCTAAGAGACTATATTCGGAGCCATTTTATTTTAATTATGGGGCACCTAGATATTATTTAGATATTTTTTGAGGCACGTAAAATTTGAATTTCTGTATTTTATATGACAGAGCATATTGAGTTGGTGTATGTACTGCAAAACAGAGTAGAAATGGTCATTGTATATTTTTTCTGACAGATTACATTCAGAGCAATATTTATTTTAACATTGGGGTGCCTAGATCATATTTAGATTTTTTTCGATTCGCTTAAATATAGAATTTCTGTATTTTACATGAGAGAGCATACGGAGTTGGTGTATATACTCCATAACAAAGAAGAATAGGTCATTGTATATTTTTTATGACAGATTATATTCAGAGCAATTTTGCTTTTAACATTGGGTTGCATAGATAATACTTAGATTTTTTTCGATTCGCTTAAATATAGAATTTGTGTAATTTACATTAGAGAGATTATGGGGTTGGTGTATATACTCCAAAACAGAGTAGAATAGGGCATTGTATTTTTTTTCTGACAGATTATATTCAGAGCAATTTTGCTTTTAACATTGGGGTGCCTAGATAATATTTAAATTTTTTTCGATTTGCTTAAATATAGAATTTCTCTATTTTACATGAGAGAGCATATATAGTTGCTGTATATACTCCAAAACAGAGTAGAATAAAACATTGTATAATTTTTCTAACAGACTATATTCAGAGCCATATTCTTTTAACATTGGGGCACATAGATATTATTCTGATTATTATCGATTCACGTAAAATTAGAATTTCGGTATATTACATGAGAGATCATATTGAGTTGGTGTATATACCCCAAAACAGAGTAGAACAGGGCATTTTATATTCAGAAAAATGTTGCTTTTAACATTGGGGTGCCTAGATATTATTTAGATTTTTTTCGATTCACTTAAATATAGAATTTCTGTATTTTACATGAGAGAGCGTATGGAGCTGATGTATATACTCCAAAAAAAAGTAGAATATGGCATTGTATATTTTTTCTGACATATTATATTCAGAGCAATTTTTTTTTTAACATTGGGATGCCTAGTTTATAGTTAGATTTTTTTCAATTCACGTAAAATAAGAATTTCGGTATTTTACATGGGAGAGAATACTGAGTTGGTGTATATACTCCAAAACAGAGTAAATAAGGCATTGTATATTTTTTCTAACAGACTATATTAAGAGCCATTTTCTTTTAACTTTGGGGCGCATAGATATTATTTCGATTTTTTTCGATTCGTGTAAAATTAGAATTTCGGTATTTTACATAAGAGAGAATATTGAGTTGGTGTATATATTCTAAAACAGAGTAGAAAAGGGCATTGTAT
The DNA here is from genome assembly GCF_049354715.1 of Callithrix jacchus. NCBI lineage: Eukaryota > Metazoa > Chordata > Mammalia > Primates > Cebidae > Callithrix > Callithrix jacchus. The sequence goes on from NC_133518.1 coordinate 82,225,912, forward strand.
ATTTTTTCTGACAGATTACATTCAGAGCAATGTTGTTGTTAACATTGGGGTGCCTAGATAATATTTAGATTTTTTTGATTCGCTTAAATATAGAATTTATTTTACATGAGAGAGCATATGGAGTTGCTGTATATACTCCAAAACAGAGTAGAATAGGGCATTGTATATTTTTTCTGACAGAATATATTCAGAGCAATTTTTTTTAACATTGGGTTGCCTAGATAATATTTAGATATTTTTCGATTCGGTTAAATAAAGAATTTCTTTATTTTACATGAGAGAGCATATGGAGTTGATGTATATACTCCAAAACAGAGTAGAATAGGGCATTGTATATTTTTTTGACAGAGTATACTCAGAGCAATTTTGTTTTTAACATTCATGTGCCTAGATAATATTTAGTTTTTTTTCGATTCACTTAAATATAGAGTTTCGTTATTTTACATGAGAAAGCATAAGGAGTTGGTGTATATACTCCAAAACAGAGTAGAATTGGGCATTGTATATTTTCTCTGACAGATTATCTTCAATAAAGTTTTTTTTTTTAACATTGGGGTGCCTAGATAATATTTAGCTTTTTTCGATTCACGTCAAATTAGAATTTCTGTATTTTACATGAGAGCGCATAGTGAGTTTGTGTATATACTTTAAAACAGAGTAGAAAAGGGCATTGTGAATTTTTTTGGACAGAATACATTCAGAGCAATTTTGTTTTTAACATTGAGGTGCCTAGATAATATTTAGATTTTTTTCGATTCACGTAAATTTAGATATTCGGTATTTTACATGAGAGAGCATACTGAGTTGGTGTATATACTCCAAAACAGAGTAGAATAAGGCATTGTATATATTTTCTGACAGATTATATTCAGAGCAATTTTGCTTTTAACATTGGGGTACATAGATCATATTTAGATATTTTTCGATTCACTTAAATATAGATTTTCTGTATTTTACATGAGAGAGCATATGGAGTTGGGGTATATAGTCCAAAGCAGAGTAGAATAGGGCATTGTATATTTTTTTTGACAGATTATATTCAGAGCAATTTTGCTTTTAACATTCGGTTGCCTAGATAATATTTAGATTTTTTTCGATTCAGGTGAAATTAGATTTTCGGTATTTTACATGAGAGAGCATACTGAGTTGGTGTATATACTCCAAAACAGAGTAGAATAAGGCACTGTATATTTTTTCTAGCAGAGTATATTCAAAGCCATTTTTTTTAACATTGGGGCGCCTAGATATTATTTGTATTTATTTCGATTCGCGAAAAATTAGAATTTCGTTATCTTACATGAGAGAGCATATTGAATTGGTGTATATACTCCAAAACAGAGTAGAAAAGGGCATTGTATATTTTTTCGGACAGATTATATTCAGAGCTATTTTGCTTTTAACATTCGGTTGCATAGATAATATTTAGATTTTTTTCGATTCACGTAAAATTAGAATTTCGGTATTTTACATGAGAGCTATATGGAGTTGGTGTACATACTCCAAAACAGAGTAGAACAGGGCATTGTATATTTTTTCTGACACATTATATTCGAAGTAATTTTTTTTAACATTGGGGTGCCTAAATCATATTTATATTTTTTCAATTCGGGTTAAATTTGAATTTCTGTATTTTCCATGAGAGAGCATACTGAGTTGGTGTATATAGTCCAAAACAGAGTAGAATAAGGCATTGTGTATTTTTTCTAACAGACAATATTCAGAGCCATTTTCTTTTAACTTTGGGGAGCCTAGATATTATTTAGATTTTTTTCGAGATGCGTCAATTTAGAATATCGGTATTTTACATGAGAGAGCATATTGAGTTTGTGTATGTACTGAAAAACAACGTAGAATAGGGCATTGTATATTTTTTCTGACTGATTATATTCAAAGCAATTTTTTTTTAACATTGGGGTGCCTAGATAATATTTAGATTTTTTCGTGGGTAAAGTTAGAATTTCTGTATTTTACATGAGAGAGCATAATGAGTTGGTGTATATAGTCCAAAACAGAGTAGAATAAGGCATTGTATATTTTTTCTAGCAGACAATATTCAGAGCCATTTTATTTTAACTTTGGGGTTCCTAGATAATATTTCGATTTATTTCCATTCACGATAAATTAAAATTCTTGTATTTTACATTAGAGAGCATACGGAGTTTTTGTATATACTCCAAAACAGTGTATAAAAGGGCATTGTATATTTTTTCTAACAGATTATATTCAGAGCAACTTTGCTTTTAACATTCGGTTGCCTAGATAATATTTAGATTTTTATCCATTCACGTAAATTTAGAATTTCGGTATTTTACATGAGAGATCATCCTGAGTTGGTGTATATATTCCAAAACAGAGTAGAATAAAGCATTGTATATTTTTTCTGACAGAATACATTCAGAGCAATTTGACTTTTAACATTAATGTGCCTAGATGATATTTAGATATTTTTCGATTCACCTAAATACAGAATTTCTGTATTTTACATGAGAGAGCATATGGATTTGGAATATATATTCCAAAACAGAGTGGAATAGGGAATTGTATATTTTTTATGACAGATTATATTCAGAGCAATTTTGTTTTTAACATTGCGGTGCCTAGATTATATTTAGATTTTTTCGCTTTGTTTAAAATTAGAATTTCTGTATTTTACATGAGAGAGCATATGGAGTTGGTGTATATACTCCACAACAGAGTAGAATTGGGCATTGTATATTTTGTCTGACAGATTATATTCAGGGATATTTTGTTCTTAACATTGGGGTGCCTAGATAATATTTAGATTTTTTTGATTCGGGTAAAATTATAATTTCGGTATTTTACATGAGAGAGCATACTGAGTTGGTGTATATACTCCAAAACAGAGTAGAATGAGGCACTGTATATTTTTTCTAACAGACTATTTTCAGAGCCATTTTCTTTTAACTTTGGGGGGCCTAGATATTATTTATATTATTTTCGATTTGCGTAAAATTAGAATTTCGGTATTTTACATGAAAGAGCATGTTGAGTTGCTGTATATACTACAAGACAAAGAAGAAAAAAGCATTGTATATTTTTTCTGACTGATTATATTCAGAGCAATTTTGCTTTTAACATTTCGGTGCCTGGATAATATTTAGATTTTTTTCGATTTGCTTAAATATAGATTTTCTGTATTTTACATGAGAGAGCACATGGAGTTGGTCTATATACTACAAAACAGAGTAGAATAGGGCATTGTATATTTTTTATGACAGATTATATTCAGAGCAATTTTTTTTTTTAGCATTGGGGTGCCTAGATAATATTTAGATTTTTTCGATTGGGGTAAAATTAGAATTTCTGTATTTTACATGAGAGACCATACTGAGTTCGTGTGTATACTCAAAAACAGAGTAAATAAGGCATTGTATATTTTCTCTAACAGACTATATTCAGAGCCATTTTCTTTTAACTTTGTGGAGCCTAAATATTATTTATATTTCTTTCGATTCACGTCAAATTAGAATTTCGGTATTTTACATGAGACAATATTGAGTTGGTTTATATACTCCAAAACAGAGTAGAAAAGGGCATTTTATATTTTATCTGACAGATTATATTCAGAGCACATTTGTTTTTACATTGGGGTGCTTAGATAATATTTAGATTTTTTCGATTCAGGTAAAATTAGAATTTCTGTATTTTACATGAGAGAGCATACTGAGTTGGTTTATGTAATCTAAAAGAGAATAGAATAGGGCATTGTATATTTTTTCTAACAGAATATATTCAGAGACATTTTCTTTTAACTTTGGGGTGCTTAGATAATATTTAGATTTTTTTTCAATTCACGTAAAATTAGTATTTCTGTATTTTACATGAGAGAGCATATGGGGTTGGTGTATATACTCCAACACAGAGTAGAAAAGGGCATTGTATATTTTCTCTGACATTTTATATTCAGAGCTATTTTGCTTTTAACATTTGGGCACCTAGATATTATTTAGATTTTTTTTGATGCGCTTAAATGTAAAATTTCTGTATTTTCCATGAGAGAGCATAGGGAGTTGGTGTATATACTCCAAAACAGAGTAGAATAAAGCATTGTTCATTTTTTCTGGCAGATTATATTCAGAGCAATTTTGTTTTTAACATTGCGGTGCCTAGATAATGTTTAGATTTTTTTGATTTGGGTAAAATTAGAATTTCTGTATTTTACATGAGAGAGAAAACTGAGTTGTTGTATATACTCCAAAACAGAGTAGAATAAGGCATTCTATATTTTTCCTGACAGACTGTATTCAGAGCCATTTTCTTTTAACTTTGAGGCACCTCGATATTATTTAGATTTTTTAGATTTGCGTAAAATTAGAATTTAGCTATTTTACATGAAAGAGCATATTGAGTTGGTGTATATAATACAAAACAAAGTAGAAAAGGGCGTTGTATATTTTTTCTGACAGATTATATTTAGAGCAATTTTGCTTTTAACATTGGGGTGCCTAGATAATATTTAGATATTTTTTGATTCGCATAAAATTAGAATTTTGTTATTTACAACAGAGAGCATACTGAGTTGGTGTATATACTCCTAAACAGAGTAGAATAGGGCATTGTATACTTTTTCTGACAGATTATATTTAGAGCAATTTTGCTTTTAACATTCGGGTGCCTAGTTAATATTTAGATTTTTATCGATTCACGTAAAATTTTAATTTCGGTATTTTACATTAGAGAGCATACTGGGTTGGTGTATGTACTACAAAATAGATTAGAAAAGGGCATTGTATATTTTTTCTAACAGACTATATTCAGAGCCATTTTCTTTTACCTTTGCGGCGCCTAGATATTATTTTGATTTTTTTCGATTCGCCTAAAGTTACAATTTCTGTATTTCACATGAGAGAGCTTATTGAGGTTGTGTATATACTTCAACACAGAGTAGAAAAGGGAATTGTATATTTTTTCTGAGAGATTATATTCAGAGCAATTTTATTTTTAACATTGGGGTGCCTAGATAATATTTAGATATTTTTCAATACACGTAAAATTAGAATTTTGGTATTTTACATGAGAGAGCATACTGAGTTGGTGTATATACTCCAAAACGGAGTAGAATAAGGCATTGTACATTTTTTCTGAGAGATTATATTCAGAGCAATTTTGTTTTTCACATTGGGGTGCCTATATAATATTGAAATTGTTTTCGTTACGCGTAAATTTAGAATTTCGTTATTTTACATTAGTGAGCCTATTGAGTTGGTGTATATTCTCCAAAACAGAGTAGAAGAGAACATTGCATATTTTTCGTACAAATTATATTTAGAGCAATTCTGCTTTTAATGTTTGGGTGCCTAGATTATATTTAGATTTTTTTCGATTAATGTAAAATTAGAATTACGTTATTTTACATTAGAGAGCATACTGAGTTGGTGTATATACTCCAAAACAGAGTAGAATAAGGCATTGTATATTTTTTCTCACAGAGTATATTCCGAGCCATTTTCTTATAACTTTCGGGCGCCTATATATTATTTAGATTTTTTTCGATTCACGTAAAATTAGAATTTCAATATTTTACATGAGAGAGCATATTGAGTTGGTGTATATACCACAAAACAGAGTAGAACAGGGCATTGTATATATTTTCTGATAAATTATATTCAGAGCAATTTTGCTTTTAACATTGGGGTGCCTAGATAAAATTTAGATGTTTTTCGGTTCGCTTAAATAAAGAATCTCTTTATTTAACATGAGAGAGCATATGGAATTGGTGTATATACTCCAAAACAAAGTAGAATAGGGTATTGTATATTTTTTATGACAGGTTCTATTCAGAGAAATATTGTTTTTAACATTGGGGTGCCAAGATAATATTTAGATTTTTTTCGATTCAAGTAAAATTAGATTTCGGTATTTTACATGAGAGAGCATACTGTGTTGTTGTATATACTAAAAAAGAGAGTAGAATAGGGCATTGTATATTTTTTCTGACAGATTATATTCAGAGCAATTATGTTTTAACATTGGGGTGCCTAGATAATATTTAGGTTTTTTCGATTCGGGTAAAATTAGAATTTCTGTATTTTACATGAGAGAGCATAGTGAGTTGGTGTGTATACTACAAAACAGAGTAGAAAAGGGCATTGTATATTTTCTCTGACTGATTACATTCAGAGAAATTTTGCTTTTAACATTGCGGTGCCTAGATAATATTTAGATTTTTTCGGTTTTCTTAAATATAGAATTTCTGTACTTAACATGAGAGAGCATATGGAGTTGGTGTATATACTCCAAAACAGAGTAGAATAGGGCATTGTATATTTTTTCTGACAGATTATATTCCGAGCAGTTTTGTTTTTAACATTGGGGTGCCTAGATAATATTTAGATTTTTTTCGATTCACGTAAATTTAGATTTTGATTCTTTACATGATAGAGCATACTGAGTTTTTGTATATTCTCCAAAACAGAGTAGAATATGGCATTGTATATTTTTTTTGACAGATTATATTCAGAGTAATTTTGTTTCAACATTGAGGTGCCTAGATAATATTTAAATTTTTTCACTTTGGGTGAATATAGAATTTCTGTATTTTACATCAGAGAGCATAGTGAATTAATGTATATACTCAAAACAGAGTAGAAAAGGGCATTGTATATTTCTTCTGACAGATTATATTCAGAGCAATTTTTCTTTTAACATTCGGGTGCCTAGATAATATTTAGATTTTTTTCGATTCACGTAAAATTAGAATTTCTGGATTTTACATGAGAGAGCATACTGTGTTTGTGTATATACTCCAAAACAGAGTACAATAAGGCATTGAATTTTTTTCTAACAGACTATATTCAGAGCAATTTTCTTGTAACTTTGGGGCTCGTGGATATTATTTAGATTTATTTCGATTCACGTAAAATTAGAATTTCGGTATTTTACATGAGAGAGCATATTGAGTTGGTGTATATACTTCAAAACAGAATAGAAAAAAGCATTGTATATTTTTTCTGACAGATTATATTCAGAGCAATTTTGTTTTTAACAATCTGGTGCCTAGATAATATTTAGATTTTTTTCGATTCACGAAAATTTAGAATTTCTGTATTTTACATGTGAGAGCATAATGAGTTGTTGTATATGTTCCAAAACAGAGTAGAATAAGGCATTGTGTATTTTTTCTAACAGACTATATGCAGAGCCATTTTTTTTTAACTTTAGGGTGCCTAGATATTATTTAGATTTTTTTCAATTTGCGTAAAATTAGAATTTCGGTATTTTACATGAGAGAGCATACTGAGTTTTTGCATATACTACAAAACAGAGTAGAATAACGCATTGTATATTTTTTCTGACAGATTATATTCAGAGCAATTTAGCTTTTTACATTGGGGTTTGTAGAGAATTACATTTTTTTCGATTCACGTAAAATTAGAATTTCGGTATTTTACACGAGAGAGCATACTGAGTTGGTGTATATACTCCAAAACAGGGTAGAATAAGGCAATGTATATTTTTTCTAACACACTGTATTCAGAACCAATTTCTTTTAACTTTGGGGCGCCTAGATATTATATAGATTATTTTCGATTCGCGTAAAATTAGAATTTCTGTATTTTACAAAAGAAAGCATATTGAGCAGGTGTATATACTCCAAAAAAGAGTAGAAATGGGCATTTTTATATTTTTTCTGACCGATTATATTCAGAGCAACTTTGTTTTCAACATTTGGGTGCCTAGATAATATGTAGATTTTTTCGATTCGGGTAAAATTAGAATTTCTGTATTTTACATGAGAGAGCATATTGGGTTGTTTTATATACTCCAAAACAGAGTAGAATATGGCCTTTTATATTTTTCCTAACAGACTATATTCAGAGCCATTTTCTTTTAACTCTGGGGCGGTTAGATATTAGTTAGATTTTTTCGATTCGGGTAAAATAACAATTTTCGTATTTTACATGAGAGAGAATATTGAGTTGGTGTATATACTAAAAAACAGAGTAGAAAACGGCATTTTATATATTTTGTAAGAGATTATATTGACAGCAATTTTTGTTTTAACATCGGGGTTTCTAGATAATATTTAGATTTCTTTCGATTCCCTTAAATATAGAATTTTTGTATTTTCCATGAGAGAGCATATGGAGTTGGTCTATATACTACAAAACAGAGTAGAGTATGTCATTGCATATTATTTCTGACAGATTATATTCAGAGCAATTTTGTTTTTAACATTGGGGTGCCTACATAATATTTAGTTTTTTTCGATTCACGTAAAATTATAATTTCAGTATTTTAAATGAGAGAGCATACTGAGTTGGTGTATATACTCCTAAACAGAATAGAATAAGGCATTGTGTATTTTCTCTAACAGACTATATTCAGAGCCATTTTTTTTAACTTTGGGGCGCCTAGATATTATTTAGATTTTTTTCGATTCGTGTAAAATTAGAATTTAGGTATTTTACCTGAGAGAGCATATTGACTAGGTATATATACTACAAAACAGAGTAGAAAACGGCATTGTATATTTTTTCTGACACATTATATTCAGAACAATTTTGCTGTTAACATTGTATTGCCTAGATAATATTTAGATATTTTTCGATTCACGTAAAATTAGAATTTCGGTATTTTAAATGAGAGAGCATACTGAGTTGGTGTATATACTCCAAAACAGAGTAGAATAGGGCATTGTATATTTTTTCTGACAGATTATATTCAGAGCAATTTTGTTTTTAACATTGGTGCGACTTGATAATACTTAGATTTTTTGAATTCGTGTAAAATTTGAATTTCTGTATTTTACATGAGATAGCATATTGAGTAGCTTTATATACTACAAAACAGAGTAGAAAAGGGCATTGTATATTTTTTATGACAGATTATATTCAGAGCAATTTTGTTGTAAACATTGGGGTGCCTAGATAATATTTAGAATTTTTTTGATTCGCTTAAATATAGAATTTTTGTATTTTACATGAGAGAGCATATGTAGTTAGATTATATACTCCAAAGAGCGTAGAATAGGGCATTGTATATATTTTCTGACAGAATATATTCAGAGGAATTTTTTTTTAACATTGGGGTGCCTAGATAATATTAAGATTTTTTCGATTCACGAAATTTAGAATTTCGATATTTTACATTAGAAAGCATACTGAGTTGTTGTATATACTCCAAAACAGAGTAGAATAAGGCATTGTATATTTTTTCTAATAGACTATATTCAGAGCTATTTTCTTTTAACTTTGGGGCGCCTAGATATTATTTAGATTTTATTCGGTTCTCGCAAAATTAGAATTTCGGTATTTTACATGAGAGAAAGTATTGAGTTGCTTTATATACAACAAAACAGATTAGAAAACGGCATTGTATATTTTTTCTGACAGACTGTATTCAGAGCAATTTTGCTTTTAACATTGGGGTGCCTAGATAATACTTAGATTTTTTGAATTCGGGTAAAATTAGAATTTCTGTATGTTACATGAGAGAGCATATTGAGTAGGTTTATATATTACAAAACAGAGTAGAAAAGGGCATTGTATATTTTTTCTGACAAATTATATTCAGAGCAATTTTGCTTTTAACATTGGGGTGCCTAGACTATATTTAGATTTTTTTCGATTTACGTAAATTTAGAATTTCTGTATTTTACATGAGAGAGCATATGGAGTTGGTGTATATACTCCAAAACAGATTAGAATAAGGTATTGTATAGTTTTACTAACAGACTATATTCAGAGCCATTTTCTTTTAAATTTGGGGCGCCTAGATATTATTTAGATCTTTTTTGATTCACGTAAAATTAGAATTTCAGTATTTTACATTAGAGAGCATACTGTGTTAGTGTATATACTCAAAAACAATGTAGAATATGCATTATATATATTTTTTTGACATATTATATTCAGAGAAATTTTGTTTTTAACATTGTGGTGCCTAGATAATATTTAAATTTTTTCGATTCAGGTAAAATTAGAATTTCTGTATTTTACATGAGAGAGCATATTGAGTTGGTGTATATACTACAAAACAGAGTAGAATAGGGCATTGTATATTTTTTCTGAAAGATAATATTCATAGCAATTTTGCTTTTTACATTGGGGTCCCTAGATTATATTTAGATTTTTTTCGATTCGCTTAAATATAGAATTTCGGTATTTTACATTAGAGAGAATATGGAGTTGGTGTATATATTGCAAAAGAGAGTAGAATAGGGCATTGTTTATATTTTTCTGACAGATTATTTTCAGAATAATTTTGTTTTTAACATTGGAGTGCCTAGATAATATTCAGATTTTTTGATTTGGGTAAAAGTATAATTTCTGTATTTCACAAGAGAGAGCATACTGATTTGGTGTATATTCTCCAAAACAGAGTAGAATAAGGCATTGTATATTTTTTCTAACAAACTATATTCATAGCCATTTTCTTTTAACTTTTGGGTGCCTAGATATTATTTAGATTTTTTTCGATTCACGTAAGATTAGAATTTCCGTATTTATCTTGAGAGAGCATACTGAGTTGGTGTATATACTCCAAAACACAGTAGAATAAGGCATTGTATATTTTTTCTTACAGACTATATTCAGAGCCATTTTCTTTTAACTTCGGGGCGGCTAGATATTATTTAGATTTTTTTCGATCTGCGTAAAATTAGAATTTCGGTATTTTAAATGAGAGAGCATATTGAGTTGGTGTATATACTACAAAACAGAGTAGAATAAGTGATTGCATATTTTTTCTTACAGACTATATTCATAGCAATATTCTTTTAACTTTGGTGCGCCTCGATATTATTTAGATTTTTTTCGATTCGTGTAAAATTAGAATTTCCGTATTTTAACTGAGAGAGCATATTGAATTTGTTTATGTACTCCTAAACATAGTAGAAAATTGCATTGTATATTTTTTCTGACAGATTACATTCAGATCAATTTTGTTTTTAACATTGGGGTGCCTAGATAATATTTAGATTTTTAAAAATTCACTTAAATATAGAATTTCTGTATTTTATGTGAGAGAGCATATGCAGTTTCTGTATATACTCCAAAACAAAGTAGAATATGGTATTGTATATTTTTTCTGACAGATTACATTCAGAGCTATTTTGTTTTTAACATTTCGGTGCCTAGATAATATGTAGATTTTGTCGATTCCGGTAAAATTTGAATTTCTGTATTTTACATGAGAGAGAATACTGGGTTGTTGTATATACTCCAAAACAAAGTAGAATAAATCATTGTATATTTTTTCTAACAGACTATATTCAGAGCAATTTTCTTTTAACTTTGGGGCGCCTAATTATTATTTAGATTTTTTTCGATTCGCGTAAAATTAGAATTTCGGTATTTTACATGACAGAGCATTTTGAGTTGGTGTATATACTATAAAGCAAAGTAGAAAAAGGAATTCTATATTTTTTTTGACAGATTATATTCAGAGCAATTTTGCTTTTAACATTGGGGTGCCAAGAAAATATTTAGATTTTTTTCGATTCACATAAATTTAAAATTTTGGTATTTTACCTGATAGAGCATACTGAGTTGGTTTATATACTCCAAAACAGAGTAGAATAAGGCATTGTATATTTTTTCTTACAGAAGATTTTTAGAGCCATTTTCTTTTAACTTTGTGGCGGCTAGATATTATTTAGATTTTTTTCAATTCGGGTAAAATAACAATTTTGGTATTTTACATGAGAGAGCATATTGAGTTGGTGTATATACTACAAAACAGAGTAGAAAAGGGCATTGTATATGTTTTCTGACAGATTATATTCAGAGCAATTTATTTTTTAACATGGGGGTGCCTAGATAATATTTAGATTTTTATCAATTCGCTTAAATATAAAATTTTTGTATTTTCCATGAGAGAGCATATGGAGTTGGTGTATATACTTCAAAACAGAGTAGAATAGGGCATTGTATATTTTTTATGACAGTTTATATTCAGAGCAATTTTGTTTTTAACGTTGGGGTGCCTACATAATATTTAGATTTTTTTCGATTCACGTAAAATTGGAATTTTGGTATTTTAAATGAGAGAGCATACTGAGTTGGTGTATATACTTTAAAACAGAATAGAATAAGGCATTGTATATTTTCTCTAACAGACTATATTCAGAGCCATTTTCTTTTAACTTTGGGGCGCCTAGATATTATGTAGATTTTTTTCGATTCGTGTAAAATTAGAATTTCGGTATTTTAAATGAGAAAGCATACTGAGTTGGTGTATATACTCCAAAACAGAGTAGAATAGGGAATTGTATATTTTTTCTGACAGATTATATTCAGAGGAATTTTGTTTTTAACATTGGGGTGCCTAGATTATATTTAGATTTTTTTTGAATATCTTAAATATAAGATGTCTGTATTTTACATTAGAGAGCATATGGAGTTGGTGTATATACTGCAAAACACAGTAGAATAGGGCATTGTATATTTCTTCTGAGAGATTATATTCAGGGGAATTTTGTTTTTAACATTGGGGTGCCTAGATAATATTTAGATTTTTTTTGATACACGTATAATTAGAATTTTGGTATTTTACATGAGAGAGCATACTGAGTTGGTGTATATACTCCAAAACAGAGTAGAATAAGGCATTGTACATTTTTTCTGACAGAGTATATTCAGAGCAATTTTGTTTTTCACATTGGGGTGCGTAGATAATATTTAGATTTTATTCGATGCGCGTAAAGTTAGACTTTTAGTATTTTAAATGAGAGAGCGTATTGAGTTAGAGTATATACTCCAAAACATAGTAGAATAAGGCATTGTATACTTTTTCTAAAAGACTATATTTAGAGCCATTTCCTTTTATCTTTGGGGTGCCTATATATTATTTAGATTTTTTTCAACTCACGTAAAATTAGAATTTCGGTATTTTACATTAGTAAGCATATTGAGTTGGTGTATATTCTCCATGACAGAGTAGAAAAGGGCATTACATATTTTTTCGTACAAATTATATTTAGAACAATTCTGCTTTTAACGTTCAGGTGCCTAGATTATATTTAGATTTTTTTCGATTCATGTAAAATTAGAATTACGGTATTTTACATTAGAGAGCATACTGAGTTGGTGTATATGCTCCAAAACAGAGTAGAATAAGGTATTGTATATTTTTTCTAACAGAGTATTTTCAGAGCCATTTTCTTACAACTTTCGGGCGCCTACATATTATTTAGACTTTTTTCGATTCACGTAAAATTAGAATTTCGGTATTTTACATGAGAGAGCATATTGAGTTGGTGTATATACTACAAAACAGAGTAGAACAAAGCATTGTATATATTTTCTGACAAATGATATTCAGAGCAATTTTGCTTTTAACATTGGGGTGCCTAGATGAAATTTAGATTTTTTTCGGTTCGCTTAAATATAGAATTTCTTTATTTAACATGAGGGAGCATATGGAGTTGGTGTATATATTCCAAAACAGAGTAGAATAGGGTATTGTATATTTTTTCTTACATGTTATATTCAGAGCAATTTTGTTTTTTACATTGGGGTGCCAAGATAATATTTAGATTTATTTCGATTCAAGTAAAATTAGATTTCGGTATTTTACATGACAGAGCATACTGTGTTGTTGTATATACTACAAAAAATAGTAGAATAGGGCATTGTATATTTTTTCTGACAGATTATATTCAGAGCAATTTTGTTTTAACATTGGGGTGCCTAGATAATATTTAGATTTTTTCGATTCACGTAAAATTAGAATTTCTGTATTTTACATGACTGAGCATAGTGAGTTGATGTATATACTACAAAACAGAGTAGAACAGGGAATTGTATATTTTCTCTGACTGATTATATTCAGAGCAATTTTGCTTTTATCATTGTGGTGCCTAGATAATATTTAGATTTTTTTCGGTTTTCTTAAATATACAAATTCTGTACTTAACATGAGAGAGCATATGGAGTTGGTGTATATACTCCAAAACAGAGTAGAATAGGGCATCGTATATTTTTTCTGACAGATTATATTCAGAGAAATTTTGTTTTTATCATCGGGGTGCCTAGATAATATTTATATTTTTTCGTTTCACGTAAAATTAGAATTTCTGTATTTTACATGAGAGAGCATACTGTGTTGGTGTATATACTCCAAACAAGAGTAGAACATGGAAATGTATATTTTTTTCTATCAGACTATATTCCAAGCCATTTTCTTTTAACTTTAGGGCACCTACATATTATTTAGATTTTTTTCGATTCGTGTAAAATTGGAATTTCGTTATTTTACATGAGAGAGCATATTGTGTTGTGGTATATACCACAAAACAGAGTAGAACAAAACATTGTATATTTTTTCTGACAGATTATATTCAGAGCAATTCTGCTTTTAACTTTGGGGTGCCTAGATAATATTTAGATGTTTTCAATTCACGTAAAATTCGTATTTCGGTATTTTACATGAGAGAGCGTACTGAGTTGGTGTATATACTCCAAAACAAAGTAGAATACGTCATTGTATATTTTTTCTGACAGATTATATTTAGAGCAATTTTGCTTTTAACATTGGGGTGCCTAGATAATATTTGTTTTTTTTTTTTGATGCGGGTAAAATTAGAATTTCTATATTTTACATTAGAGAGCATATTGATTTGGGGTATATACTAAAAAACAGAGTAGAAAAAAGCATTGTATATATTTCCTGACAGATTATATTCAGAGCAATTTTGCTTTTAACATTGGGATTCCTAGATAATATGTAGATTTTTTACGATTCGCTTAAGTATAGAATTTCTGTATTTTACATGAGAGAGCATATGGAGTTGGTGTATGTACTCTAACACAGAGTAGAATAGGGCATTGTATATTTTTTCTGACAGATTATATTCAGAGCAATTTTGTTTTTAACATTGTGGTGCATAGATAATATTTAGATTTTTATCGATTCGGGTAAAATTAGAGTTTCAGTATTTTACATGAGAGAGAATACTCAGTTCGTGCATATACTCCAAAACATAGTAGAATAAGGCATTGTATATTTTTTCTGACAGATTATATTAAGAGCAATTTTGTTTTAACATTAGGGTGGTTAAATAATATTTAGATTTTGTCGATTCTGGTAAAATTAGAATTTCTGTTCTTAACATGAGAGAGCATATGAAGTTGGTGTATATACTCCAAAACAGAGTGGAATAGGGCATTATATATTTGTTCTGACAAATTATATTCAGAGCAATTTTGTTGTTAACATTAGGGTGCCTAGATAATATTTAGATTTTTTTCGATTCACGTAAAATTAGATTTCGGTATTTTACTTTATAGAGCATACTGAGTTATTGTATATACTCCAAAACAGAGTAGAATAGGGCATTGTATATTTTTTTTGGCAGATTATATTCAGAGTAATTTTGTTTCATCTTTGGGGTGCCTAGATAATATTTAGATTTTTTTCGCTTCGGGTAAAATTAGAATTTCTGTATTTTACATGAGAGAGCATAGTGAATTGGTGTATATACTCAAAACAGAGTAGAAAAGTGCGTTGTATATTTTTTCTGACAGATAATATTCAGAGCAATTTTTCTTTTAACATTCGGGTGCCTAGATAATGTTTAGATTTTTTTAGATTCACGTAAAATTAGAATTTCTGTATTTTACATTAGAGAGCATACTGAGTTGGTGTATATACTTCAAAACAGAGTAGAATAAGGCATTGAATATTTTTCTAACAGACTATATTCAGAGCAATTTACTTTTAACTTTGGGGCACCTGGATATTATTTAGATTTTTTCGATTCACGTAAAATTAGAATTTTGGTATTTTACATGAGAGAGCATATTTAGTTGGTGTATATACTTCAAAAAAGAGTAGAAAAAAGCATTGTATATTTTTTCTGACAGAATATATTCAGAGCAATTTTGTTTTTAACAATCGGGTGCCTAGATAATATTTAGATTTTTTTAGATTCACGAAAATATAGAATTTCTCTATTTTACATGAGCGAGCATATGGAGTTGGTGTATATACTCCAAAACAGAGTAGAATAAGGCATTGTATATTTTTTCTAACAGACTATATTCAGAGCCATTTTCTTTCAACTTTGGGGAGCCTAATTATTATTTAGATTTTATTCGATTCACGTAAAATGAGAATTTCGGTATTTTACATGAGAGTGCATTTTGATTTCGTGTATATACTACAAAGCAGAGTAGAAAGGGGCATTCTATATTTTTTCTGACAGATTATATTCAGAGCAATTTTGCTTTTAACATTGGGGTGCCAAGATAATATTTAGATTTTTTTTGATTCACGTAAAATTAGAATTTTTGTATTTTACCTGATAGAGCATACTGAGTTGGTGTATATACTTCAAAACCGAGTAGAATAAGGCATTGTATATTTTTTCTTACAGACAATTTTTAGAACTATTTTCTGTTAACTTTGGAACGGCTAGATATTGTTTAGATTTTTTTCGATTCCGGTAAAATAACAATTTTGGTATTTTACATGAGAGAGCATATTGAGTTGGTGTATATACTACAAAACAGAGTAGAAAAGGGCATTGTGTATTTTTTTTGACAGATTATATTCAGAACAATTTTGTTTTTAACATTGGGGTGCCTAGATAATATTTAGATTTTTTCGATTCGGGTAAAATTAGAATTTCTGTATTTTACATGAAAGAGCATAGTGAGTTGGTGTATATACTACAAAACACAGTAGAACAGGGCATTGTATATTTTCTCTGATTGATTATATTCAGAGCAATTTTGCTTTTAATATTGCGGTGCCTAGATAATATTTAGATTTTTTTCGGTTTTCTTAAATATAGAATTTCTGTACTTAACATGAGAGAGCACATGGAGTTGGTGTATATACTCCAAAACAGAGTAGAATAGGGCATTGTGTATTTTTTCTGACAGATTATATTCAGAGAAGGGTTGTTTTTAACATTGGGGTGCCTAGATAATATTTAGATTATTTTCGATTCCCTTAAATATAGAATTTCTGTATTTTACAAGATAGAGCTTATGCAGTTGGTGTATATACTCCAAAAAAGAGTAGAATAGGTCATTGTGTATTATTTCTGACAGATTATATTCAGACCAATTTTGTTTTTAACATTGGAATGTCTATATAATATTTACGTTTTTTTCGATTCATGTAAAATTAGAATATCTGTATTTTACATGAGAGAGCATACTTAGTTGGTGTATATACTCCAAAGCAGAGTAGAATAAGGCATTGCATACTTTTTCTAACAGACTATATTCAGAGCCATTTTTTATTAACTTTGGGGCACCTAGATATTATTTAGATTTTTTTCAATTCGCGTAAAATTAGAATTTTGGTATTTTACATGACAGAGCATACTGAGTAGGTGTATATAGTCCAAAACAGGGTAGCATAGGGTATTTTATATTTATTCTGACAGATTATATTCAAAGCAATTTTGTTTTTAACCTTGGGGTGCCTAGATAATATTAGATTTATTCGATTCGGGTAAAATTAGAATTTCTGTATTTTACATGAGAGAGCATATTGAGTGGGTGTATATACTCCAAAACAAAGTAGAAAAAAGTATTGTATATTTTTTCTGACAGATTATATTGAGAGCCATTTTGCTTTTAACATTGGGATGCCTAAAAATATTTAGATTTTTTCGATTCGGGTAAATTAGAATTTCTGTATTTTACATGAGAAAGGATATTGAGTTGTATATACAACAAAACAGTAAAACAGGGCATTGTATATTTTTTCTGACAGTTTATATTTAGAGCAATTTTGCTTTTAACATTGGATTGCCTAGATATTATTTAGCTTTTGTTCGATTCGCTTAAATATTTAATTACCGTATTTTACATGAGAGAGCATATCGAGATGGTGTATATACTCCAAAACAGAGTCGAATAGGGCATTGTATATTTTCTCTTAAAGATTATATACAGAGAAATTTTGTTTTTAACATTGGGGTGCCTAGATAATATTTAGATTTTATTCGATTCACGTAAAATTTGAGTTTATGTATTTTACAAGATAGAGCATACTGAGTTGGTGTATATACTCCAAAACAGAGTAGAATTAGGCATTGTATATTTTGTCTAACAGACTATATTCAGAGAAATTTTCTTTTAACTTTGGGGTGCCTAGATATTATTTAGACTTTTTCGATTCACGTAAAATTATAATTTCGGTATTTTACATGAGACAGCATACTGAGTTGGTGTATATCCTCCAAAAGAGAGTAGAAACGGGCATTATATATTTTTTCTGACTGATTATATCCAGAGCAATTTTGCTGTTAACATTGCGGTGGCTAGGTAATATTTAGATTTTTCCGATTCGGGAAAAATTAGAATTTCTTTATTTTACATAAGAAAGCATATGGAGTTGGTGTATATACTCCAAAACAATGTAGAATAGCGCATTGTATATTTTTTCTGACAGATTATATTCAGAGCAATTTTGTTTTTAACACTGTGATGCCTAGATAGTATTTAGATTTTTTTGATTCGGGTAAAATTAGAATTTCTGTATTTTACATGAGAAAGCATATGGAGTTTGTGTATATACTCCAAAACAGAGTAGAATAGGGCATTGTATATATTTTATGACAGATTATATTCAGATTAATTTTGTTTTGAAGAATAGGGGCGCCTAGATAATATTTTAATTTTTTCGATGCTGGTAAATTTAGAATTTCTGTATTTTACATGAGAGAGCATACTGAGTTGGTGTATATACTTTAAAACCGAGTAGAATAAGGCATTGTATATGTTTTCTAACAGACTATATTCAGAGCTATTTTCTTTTAACTTTTAGGCACGTAGATATTATGTAAATTTTTTTCGATTTGCGGAACCTTTGACTTTCAGTATTTACCAGGAGAGGGCATATTGGGTTGGTGTATATACTCCAAAACAGTGTAGAAAAGTGCATTGTATATTTTTTCTGACAGATTATATTCACAGCAATTTTGCTCTTAACATTGGGGTGCCTAGATAATATTTAGATTTTCTTTGATTCACGTAAATTTAGAATTTCGGTATTTTACATGAGAGAGCATACTGAGTTGGTGTATATTCCCCAAAACAGAGTAGAATAGGGCATTATATATTTTTTCTGACAGATTATATTCAGTGTAATTTTGTTTTTAACATTGGGGTCCCTAGATAATATTTAGATTTCTTCGATTCGGGTAAAATTAGAATTTTGTTATTTTACATGACAGAGCATATTGAGTTGGTGTATATACTAGAAAACAGAGTAGAAAAGGGCATTGTATATTTTTTCTGACAGATTATATTCAGAGCAATTTTGCTTTAAATATGGGGGTGCCTAGATAATATTTAGATTTATCTCAATTCGCTTAAATATAGAATTTCTGTATTTTATATGAGACAGCATATGGAGTTGGAGTATATACTTCAAAACAGAGTAGAATATGGCATTGTATATTTTCTCTGAAAGATTATATTCAGAGCAATTTTGGTTTTAACATTGGATTGCCTAGATAATATTTAGATTTTTTCGATTCACGTAAAATTAGAATTTCGGTATTTTACATGAGAGAGCATACTGAGTTGGTGTATATACTCCAAAACAGATTAGAATAAAGCATAGTATATTATCTCTAACAGACTATATTCAGAGCCATTTTCTTTTAACATTGGGGCGACTAGATATTATTTAGATTTTTTTGATTCACGTAAAATTATAATTTAGGTTTTTTACATGAGAGAGCATATGGAGTTGGTGTATGTATTTAAAAATAGAGTAGAAAAGGGCATTGTATATTTTTTCTGACATATTATATTCAGAGAAATTTTGCTATTAACATTGGCGTGCCTATATATTATTTAGATTTTTTTCGATTCACGTAAAATTAGAATTTCGGTATTTTACATGAGAGAGCATACTTACTTGGTGTATATACTCCAAAACAGAGTAGAATAGGGCATTTTATATTTTTTCTGACAGATTATAATCATAGCACTTCTGTTTCTAAAATTTGTGTGCCTAGATAATATTTAGATTTTTTTCGATTCACGTAAATATAGAATATCTGTATTTTACATGAGAGAGTATATGGAGTTGGTGTATATCTTCCAACACAGAGTAGAATAGAGCAATGTATATTTTTTTCTGACAGATAATATTCAGAACAATTTTGTTTTTAACATTGGGGTGCCTAGATAATATTTAGATTTTTTTTGATTCACGTAAATTTAGAATTTCTGTATTTTACAAGAGAGAGCATATGGAGATTGTGTATATACTCCAATACAGGGTAGAATAGGGCATTGAATATTTTTTCTGACAGATTATATTCAGAGCAATTTGGTTTTTAACATTGGGGTGCCTAGATAACATTTAGATTTTTGAATTTGTGTAAAATTAGAATTTCTTTATTTTAAATGAGAGAGCATACTAAGTTGGTTTATATACTACAAAACAGAATAGAAAAGAGCATTGTATATTTTTTTCTGACATATTACATTCAGACCAATTTTGCTTTTAACATTGGGGATCCTAGATAATATTTAGATTTATTTTGATTCGCTTAAATATAGAATTTCTGTATTTTACAATAGAGAGCATATTGAGTGTGTGTATATATTACAAATCAGAGTAGAAAAGGACATTGTCTATTTTTTCTGATAGATGATATTCTGAGCATTTTTGCTTTTACCATTGGTGTGCCTATATAATATATAGATTTTTTCGATTCGCTTAAATATAGAATTTCTGTATTTTACATGAGAGAGAATATGGAGTTGGTGTATATACTCGAAAACAGAGCAGAATAGGGCGTTGTATAGCTTTTCTGACAGATTATATTCAGAGCAATATTTCTTTTAACATTGGCGTGCCTAGATAATATTTAGATTTTTTCGATTCACGTATCATTAAAATTTCTGTATTTTACATGAGAGAGCATACTGAGTTGGTGTATATACTCCAAAACAGAGTAGAATAAGGCATTGTATGTTTTTTCTAACAGACTATATTCAGAGCCATTTTCGTTTAACTTTGGGGCGCCTAGATATTATACAGATTTTTTTCGATTCGTGTTAAATTAGAATTTCTGTATTTTACATGAGAGAGCGTATTGAGTTGTTGTATATATTACAAAACAGAGTAGAAAAGGGCATTGTATATTCTTTCTAACAGACAATATTCAGAGCCATTTTCTTTTAACTTTGGGGCACCTAGATATTATTTAGATTTGTATCGATTCGTGTAAATTTAGTATATCAAGATTTTACATGAGACCATATTGAGTTGGTTTATATACTACAAAACAGAGTAGAAATGGGTGTTGTATATTTTTTTCTGACAGACTATATTCAGAGAAATTTTGCTTTTAACATTGGGTTGCCTAGATAATATTTAGATTTTTTTCGATTCGGTTAAATATACAATTTCTGTATTTTAAATGAGAGAGCATATGGAGTTGGTTTATATAATCCAAAACAGAGTAGAATAGGGCATTGTATATTTTATCTGACAGATTATATTCAGAACAATTTTATTTTTAAAATTGAGGTGCCTAGATAATATTTAGATTTCTTTCGATTCTAGTAAAATTAGAATTTCTGTATTTTACATGAGAGAGCATACTGAGTTGGTGTATATACTCTAAAACAGAGTAGAATAGGGCATTGTATATTTTTTCTGACAGATCATATTCAGAGCAATTTTGTTTTTAACATTGGGGTGAATAGATAATATTTAGTTTTTTTCGATTCGGAAAAAATTAAAATTTCTTTATTTTACATGATATAGCATATTGAGTTGTTGTATATACTACAAAAGAGAGTAGAAAAGGGCATTGTATATTTTCTGTGACAGATTAAATTCAGAGCAATTTTGCTTTTAACATTGGGGTGCCTAGATAATATATAAATTTTTTTCGATTCGCTTAAATATAGATTTTCTGTATTTTACATGAGAGAGAATATGGAGCTGGTGTATATACACCAAAACAGACTAGAATAGGGCATTGTATATTTTTTCTGACAGATTATATTTAGAGCAATTTTGTTTTTAACGTTGGTGTGCCTAGATAATATTTAGATTTTTTTCGGTTTACATAAAATTAGAATTTCGGTATTTTACATGAGAGAGCATAGTGAGTTGGTGTATATACTTCAAAACAAAGTAGAATAAGGCATTATATATTTATTCTAACAGACTGTATTCAGAGCCATTTTCTTTTAACTTTGCGGCTCATCAATATTATTTAGATTTTTTCGATTCATGTAAAATTAAAATATCGGTATTTTACATGAGAGAGCATTTTGAGTTGGTGTTTATACTTAAAAACGGAGTAGAATAGGGCATTGTATATTTTCTCTGACAGATTATATTCAGAACAATTTTGTTTTTAAGATTGGGGTGCCTAGATAGTATTTAGATTTTTTCGATTCGCGTAAATTTAGAATTTCAGTATTTTACATGAGAGAGCATACTGAGTCGGTATATATACTCCAAATCAAAGTAGAATAAGGCATTGTATATTTTTTATAACAGACTATATTCAGAGCCATTTTCTTTTAACTTTCGGGTGCCTAGATATTATTTAGATATTTTTCGATTCACGTAAAATTTGAATTTCGGTATTTTCCATGAGAGAGCATATTGAGGTGTTGTATATATTCGAAAACAGATTAGAAAATGGCATTTTACATTTTTTCTGACAAACTATATTTAAAGAAATTTTGCTTTTAACATTGGGGTGCCTAGATAATATTTAGATTTTTTCGATTCGGGTAAAATTAGAATTTCTGTATTTTACATGAGAGAGCATACTGAGTTCGTGTATATACTACAAAACACAATAGAAAAGGGCATTGTATATTTTTTCTGACATATTATATTCAGAGCTATTTTGCTTTTAACATTGGGGTGTCTAGATAATATTTAGATTTTTGTCGATTCGCTTCAGTATAGAATTTCTGTATTTTACATGAGAGAGCATATTCAGTTGGTGTATGTACTCCAAAAAAGAGTAGAATAGGTCATTGTATATTTTGTCCGACAGATTATATTCAGAGCAATATTGTTTTTCACATTGGGGTGCCTAGATAATATTTAGATTTTTTTCGATTCACGTAAATATAGAATTTCTGGATTTTACATGAGAGAGCATATGGAGTTGGTTTATAACCTCCAAAACAGAGTAGATTAGGGCATTGTATATTTTTTCTTACAGATTATATTCAGAAATATTTTGTTTTTAAAATTGGGGTGCCTAGATTATATTTAGATATTTTCAATTCACGTAAAATTAAAATTTCTGTATTTTACATGAGAGAGCATACTGAGTCGGTGTATATACTCCAAAACAGAGTAGAATAAGGCATTGTATATTTTTTTAACACACTATATTGAGAGCCATTTTCTTTTAACTTTGGGGCGCCTAGATATTATTTAGATTTTTATCAATTCACGTAAAATTAGAATATCGGGATTTTTCATGAGACCATATTGATTTGGGTGATGTACTCTAAAAGAGAGTAGAGAAGGGCATTGTGTATTTTTTCTAAGAGATTATATTCAGAGCAATTTTTTGTTAACATTGTGGTGTCTAGATAATATTAAATTTTTTTGATTTGGGTAAAATTTGAATTTCTGTATTTTACATTAGAGAGCATATTCAGTTGGTTTATATACTCCAAAACAGAGTAGAATAAAGCATTGTATAATTTATCTAACAGACTATATTCAGAGATATTTTCTTTTAACTTAGGGGTGCCTAGATATTATTTAGATTTTTTCGATTCACATAAAATTATAATTTAAGTTTTTTGCATGAGAGAGCATATTTAATTGGTGTATATACTCCAAAACAGAGTAGAAAAGGCCATTGTATATTTTATATGACAGTTTACATTCAGAGTGATTTTGCTTTTAACATTGGGGTGCCTAGATAATATTTAGATTTTTGTCCATTCATGTAAATTTAGAATTTCGGTATTTTACATGAGAGAGCATACTGACTTGGTGTATATACTTCAAAACAGAGTAGAATTGGGCATTGTATATTTTTTATGACAGATTATATTCAGAGCAATTTTGCTTTTAACATTGGGGTCCCTAGAGAATATTTATATTTCTTTCGATTCGCTTAAATACAGAATTTCTGTATTTTACATGAGAGAGCGTATTGAGTTGGTGTATATACTCCAAAACAGAGTAGAATAGGGCGTTTTAAATTTTCTCTGACCGATTATACTCAGAGCAATTTTGTTTTTAACATTGATGTGCCTAGATAATATTTAGATTTTTTTTGATTTGCTTAAATATTGAATTTTTTTTTTAAATGAGAGAGCATATGGAGATGGTGTATATATTCCAAAACAGAGTAGAATAGGGCATGTTATATTTTTTCTGACAGATTATATTCCGAGCAATTTTGCTTTTAACATTGGGGTACCTAGATAATATTCATATTTTTTCGATTCGGGTAATATTGGATTTTCGTTATATTACATGAGAGAGCACAATTAGTTGGTGTATATACTCCAAAACAAAGTAGAATAAGGAATTGTATATTTTGTCTAACAGACTATTTTCAGAGCCATTTTCTTTTAACTTTGGGGAGCCTAGATAATATTTAGATTTTTTTTAGTTTCACGTAAAATAAGAATTTCGGTATTTTACATGAGAGAACATACTGAGTTGGTGTATATACTCAAAAACAGGGTAGAATAGGGCATTCTATATTTTTTCTGACAGATTATATTCACAGAAATTTTGTTTTTAACATTGGGATGCCTAGATAATATTTAGATTTTTTCGATTCGCGTAAAATTAGAATTTCTGTATTTTACATGAGAGAGCGTATTGAGTTGTTGTATATATTACAAAAGAGAGTAGAAAAGGGCATTGTATATTCTTTCTAACAGACAATATTCCGAGCCATTTTCTTTTATCTTTGGGGCGCCTAGATATTATTTAGATTTGTATCGATTCACGTAAATTTAGTATATCAAGAATTTACATGAGACCATATTGAGTTGGTTTATATACTACAAAACAGAGTAGAAAAGGGTGTTGTATATTTTTTCTGACAGATTATATTCAGAGCAATTTTGCTTTTAACATTGGGTTGCCTAGATAATATTTAGATTTTTTTCGATTCACTTAAATATACAATTTCTGTATTTTAAATGAGAGAGCATATGGAGTTGGTTTATATAATCCAAAACAGAGTAGAATAGGGCATTGTATATTTTATCTGACAGATTATATTCAGAACAATTTTGTTTTTAAAATTGGGGTACCTAGATAATATTTAGATTTTTTCGATTCACGTAAATTTAGAATATCAGTATTTTACATGAGAGAGCATACTGTGTTGGTATATATACTCCAAATCAGAGTAGAATAAGGCATTGTATATTTTTTCTAACAGACTATATTCAGAGCCATTTTCTTTCAACTTTGGGGCGCCTAGATATTATTTAGATATTTTTCGATTCACGTAAAATTTGAATTTTTGTATTTTCCATGAGAGAGCATATTGAGGTGTTGTATATACTCTAAAACACGTTAGAAAATGCCATTGTATATTTTTTCTGACAGATTTTATTCAGAGCAATTTTGCTTTTAACAATGGGGTGCCTAGATAATATTTAGATTTCTTTCTATTCACGTAATATTAGAATTTCGGTATTTTACTTTAGAGAGCATACTGAGTTGGTGTATATACTCCAAAACCCAGTAGAATAGGGCACTGCATATTTTTTCTTACAGATTATATTCAGAACATTTTTGTTTTTATCATTGGGGTGCCTATATAATATTTAGATTTTTTCGATTCGGGTAAACTTAGAATTTCTGTATTTTACATGACAGAGCATATTGAGTTGGTGTATATACTCAAAAACAGAGTAGAATAGGGCATTGTATATTTCTTCTGACAGATTTTATTCAGAGTAATTTTGCTTTTAACATTAAGGTGCCTATATAATATATAGATTTTTTTGATTTGCTTAAATATAGAATTTTTGTATTTTACTTGAGAGAGAATATAAAGTTGGTGTATATACTATAAAACAAAGTAGAATAGGGCATTGTATATTTTTTATGACAGATTATATTCAGAGGAATTTTGCTTTAAACACTGGGTTGACTAGATAATATTTAGATTTTTTTCGATTCACGTAAAATTAGAATTTTGGTATTTTACAGGAGAGAGCATATTGCGTTGGCATATATACTCCAAAACATAGTAGAAGAGGGCATTGTATATTTTTTCTGAGAGATTATATTAAGAATAATTTGGTTTTTACCATTGGCGTTCCTAGATAATATTTAGAATTTTTTAAATTCAGGTAAAATTAGAATTTCTGTATTTTACATGAGAGAGAATATGGAGTTGGTGTATATACTCCAAAATAGAGTAGAAAAGGGCATCATATATTTATTCTGACATTTTATATTCAGAGCAATTTTGTTTTTAACATTGGGGTGCCTAGATAATATTTAGGTTTATTTCGATTCACGTAAAATGTGAATTTCGGTACTTTATATGAGAGAGCATATTGAGTTGCTGTATGTACCACAAAACAGAATAGAAAAGGGCATTGTATATTTTTTTCTGACAGATTATATTCAGAGCCATTTTCTTTTAACTTTGGGGCACCTAGATATAATTTAAATTTTTTTTGATTCACGTAAAATTATGATTTCGGTATTTTACATGAGAGACCATACAGAGTTGGTGTATATACTCCAAAACAGAGTAGAATAAGGCATTGTATATTTTTACTAACAGACAATATTCAGAGTTATTTTCTCTTAACTTTGAGGCGCCTAGATATTATTTAGATCCTTTTCGATTCGCGTAAAATTAGAATTCCTGTATTTTACATGAGAGAGCATATTGAGTTGGTTTAGATACTTTAAAACAACGTAGAATAGGGCATTGTTTATTTTTTCTAACAAATTATATTCAGAGCAATTTTGCTTTTAATATTGGGGTACCTAGATATTATTTAGATTTTTTCTCTTCGGGTAAAATTAGAATTTCTGTATTTTACATGATAGAGCATATTGAGTTGTGTATATACTACAAAACACAGTAGAAAAGAACATTGTATATTTTTTCTAACAGGTTATGTTCAGAGCAATTTTGCTTTTAACATTTGGGTGCCTACATAATATTTAGATTTATTTCGATTGGCTTAAATATATAATTTCTGTATTTTACATGAGCGAGCATAAGGAGTTGGTGTATATACTCCAAAACAGAGTAGAATGAGGCATTGTATATTTTTTCTAATAGACTATATTCAGAGCCATTTTGTTTTAACTTTGGGGCGCCAAGATATATTGATTTTTTTCGATTCGTGTAAAAGTAGAATTTCGGTATTTTATATTAGAGAGCATATTGAGTTGGTGTATATACAACAAAACAGAGTAGAAAAGGGCATTGTATATCTTTTCTGACAAATTATATTCAGAGCAATTTTGCTTTTAACATTGGGGTGCCTAGATAATATTTAGATTTTTTCGATTTGGATAAAATTTGAATTTCTGTATTTTACATGAGAGTGCATATTGAGTTGGTGTATATATTCCAAAACAGAGTAGAAAAGGGCATTGTATATTTTTTCTGACAAATTATATTCAGAGTAATTTTACTTTAAACATTGGGGTGCCTAGATAATATTTAGATTTTTATCGATTCGCTTAAATATAGAATTTCTCTGTTTTCCATGAGAGAGCATATAAAATTGGTGTATATAATCCAAAATAGAGTAGAATATGGCATTGTATATGTTTTCTGAAAGATTATATTCAGAGCAATTTTGTTTTTAACATTGGGGTGCCTAGATAATATTTAGAATTTTTTCGATTCTCTAAAATATAGAATTTCTGTATTTTACATGAGAGAGCCTATGAAGTTGCTTTATATACTCTAAAACAGAGTAGAAATCTCCATCGTATATTTGCTCTGACAAATTATATTCAGAGCAATTTTCCTTTCAACATTGGGGTGCCTAGATAATATTTAGATTTTTTTGATTCGGGTAAAATTAGAATTTATGTATTTTACATGAGAGTGCATATTGAGTTGGTGTATATACTCCAAAATACATTAGAATACGGCATTGTGTATTTTTTCTAACAGACTATATTTAGAGCCATTTTCCTTTAACTTTGGGTCGCCTAGATATTATTAAATTTTGCTGGATTCACGTAAAATTAGAATTTAGGTATTTTACATAAGAGAGCATATTGAGTTGGTGTATATACGCTTAAACAGTGTAAAAAAGAGCGTTGTATATTTTTTTGACAGATTATATTGAGAGAAATATTGCTTTTAACATTGGAATGCCTAGATAATATTTAGATTTTTTTCAAATCGCTTAAATATAGAATTTCTGTATTTTACATGAGAGAGCATATGGAGTTGGTGTATATACTTCAAAACAGAGTATAAGAGGGCATTGTATACTTTTTCTGACAGATGATATTAAGAGCAATTTTGTTTTTAACATTGGGGTGCCTAGATTATATTTAGATTTTTTTCGATTCACGTAAAATTAGAATTTCGGTATTTTACATGAGAGAGCATATTGAGTTGGTGTATATACTCCAAAACAGAGTAGAAAATGGAATTATATATTTTTTCTGACAGATTATTTTCAGAGCAATTTTGCTTTTAACATTCGGTTTTCTAGGTAATATTTAGATTTTTTTCGATTCACGTAAAATTTGAATTTCGGTATTTTTAATGGGAGAGCATACTGAGTTGGTGTATATACTTTAAAACAGAGTAGAATAAGGCATTGTATATTTTATCTGACAGACTATATTCAGGGCCATTTTCTTTTAACATTGGGGCGCCAAGATATTATATAGATTTTTTTCGATTCCTATAAAATTAGAATTTCGGTATTTTCCGTGAGAGAGCATATTGAGTTGGTGTATATACTACAAAACAGAGTAGAAAAGGGCATTGTATATTTATTCTGACAAATTATATTCAGAGCGATTTTGCTTTTAACATTGGGGTGCCTAGATAATATTTAGATTTTTTAAACTCCGGTAAAATTAGAATTTCTCTATTTTACATGAGAGTGCATATTGAGTTGGTGTATATACTCCAAAACAGAATAGAAAACGGCATTGTATATTTTTTATACAGATTATATTCAGAGGAATTTTGCTTTTAACATTGGGGGGCCTCAATAATATTTAGATTTTTCTCAATTCATGTAAAATAAGAATTTCAGTATTTTACATGAGAGAGCATACTGAGTTATTGTATATACTCCAAAACAAAGTAGAATAGCTCATTGTATATTTTTTCTGACACTTTATATTCAGAGCAATTTTTTTTTAACATT
This sequence comes from Callithrix jacchus, assembly GCF_049354715.1. Classification (NCBI taxonomy): domain Eukaryota; kingdom Metazoa; phylum Chordata; class Mammalia; order Primates; family Cebidae; genus Callithrix; species Callithrix jacchus. Next base: position 82,255,212 of record NC_133518.1, read on the forward strand.
GGGGTGCCTAGATAATATTTAGATTTTTTCGATTGGAGTAAAATAATAATTTCTGTATTTTACATGAGACAGCATACTGAGTTGGTGTATATACTCCAAAATAGAGTAGAATAACGCATTGTATATTTTTTCTGATGGACTGTATTCAGAGCAATTTTGCTTTTAACATTGGGGTGCCTAGATAATATTTAGATTTTTTTTCGATTCACGTAATTTTAGAATATCGGTATTTTACATGAGAGAGAATACTGAGTTGGTGTATATACTCCAAAACAGAGTAGAATAAGGCATTGTATATTTTTTCTAACAGACTACATTCAGAGCCATTTTGTTTTATGTTTGTGGAGCCTAGATATAATTTAGATTCTTTTTGATTCACGTAAAATTAGAATTTCGCTATTTTATATGAGAGAGCATATTGAGTTGGTGTATACATTTCGAAACAGAGTAGAAAAAAGCATTGTATATTTTTTCTGACAGATTATATTCAGAGAAATTTTGCTTTTAACATTGGGATGCCCAGATAATACCTAGTTTTTTTCGATTCACGTAAAATTTGAATTTCGGTATTTTACATGAGAGAGCATATTGAGTTGGTGTATATACTACAAAACAAAGTAGAAAAGTGCACTGTATATTTTTTCTGCCAGATTATATTCAGAGCAATTTTGTTTTTAACATTGGGGTGCCTAGATAATATTTAGATTTTTTTGATTTGTGTAAAATTTTAATTTCTGTATTTTACATGAGAGAGCATACTGAGTTGTTGTATATACTTCAAAACAAAGTAGAATAAGGCATTGTATATTTTATCTAATAGACTATATTCAGAGCCATTTTCTTTTAACTTTGATGCACCTAGATATTATTTAGATTTTTTTCGATTCTCGTAAAATTAGAATATCCGAATTTTACATGTGAGAGCATATTGAGTTAATGTATATACTCCAAAACAAAGTAGAATAGGGCATTGTATATTTTATCTGACAGATTATATTCAGAGCAGTTTTCCTTTTAACATTGGGGTGCCTAGATAGTATTCAGATTTTTTTTGATTAGCTGAAATATTGTATATCTGTATTTCAAATGAGAGAGCATATGGAGTTGGTGTATATACACTAAAACACAGTAGAATAGGGCATTGTATATTTTTTATGACAGATGATATTCAGAGCAATTTTGTTTTTAACATTGGGGTGCCTAAATATTATTTAGATTTGTTTCAATTTGCGTAAAATTAGAATTTCAGTATTTCACATGAGAGAGCTTATGGAGTTGAAGTATATACTCCAAAACAGAGTAGAATAGGGAATCGTATATTTGTTCTGACAGATTATATTCAGAGCAATTTTGTTTTTAACGTTGTGGTGCCTAGATAATATTTAGATTTTTTTCGATTAACGTAAAATTAGAATTTCGGTATTTTACATGAGAGAGCATACTGAGTTGGTGTATGTACTCCAAAACACAGTAGAATAAGGCATTGTGTATTTTTTCTAACAGATTATATTCAGAGCCATTTTCTTTTAATTTTGGGGCTTCTATATATTATTTATATTACTTTTGATTTGCGTAAAATTAGAATTTCGGTGTTTTACATGAGAGAGCATATTGAGTTGCTGTATATACCCAAAAACAGAGTAAAAAAGGGCATTATATATTTTTTCTGACAGATTATATTCAGAGCAATTTTTTTTAACATTAGGGTGCGTAGATAATATTTAGATTTCTTTCGATTCGCTTATATATAGAATTTCTGTATTTTATATGAGAGAGTATATGGAGTTAATGTATATCCTCCAAAACAGACTTGAATAGGGCATTGTATACTTTTTCTGACAGATTATATTCAGAGTAATTTTGTTTTTAACATTGGGGTGCCTAGATAATATTTAGATCTCTTAGATTCAGGTTAAATTGGAATTTTTTTATTTTACAAGAGAGAGCATACTGAGTTGGTGTATATATTCCAAAACAGAGTAGAATAAGGCATTGTATATATTTTCTAACAGACTATATTGAGAGCCATTTTCTTTTAACTTTGGGGCACTTTGGTATTATTTAGATTATTTTTGATTCGGGTAAAATTAGAATTTCCATATTTTACATAAGAGAGCATATTGAGTTGGTGTATATACTCCAAAACAGAGTAGAATACGGCATTGTATATTTTTTCTGACAGAGTATATTCAGAGCAATTTTGTTTTTAATATTGGGTTGCCTAGATAATATTTAGATTTTTTTCGATTCATGTAAAATTAGAATTTCGTTATTTTACATGAGAGAGCATGCTGAGTTGGTGTATATACTCCAAAACAGAGTAGAATAGGGCATTGTATATTTTTTCTGACAGATTATATTGAGAGCAATTTAGTTTTTAACATTGGGGTGCCTAGATAATATTTATATTTTTTCGATTCTGGTAAAATTAGAATTTTTTTATTTTACATGAGAGCGTATTGAGTTGGTGTATATACTACAAAACGAAGTAGAAAAGGGCATTGCATATTTTTTCTTAAAGATTATATTCAGAGAAATTTTGCTTTTAACATTGGTGTTTCTAGATAATATTTAGATTTTTTTCGATTCGCTTAAATATAGAATTTCTGTATTTTACATTAGAGAGCATATAGAGTTGGTGTATATAATCCAAAACAGAGTAGAATGGGACATTGTATATTTTTCCTGACAGATTATATTCAGAGCAATTTTGTTTTAAACATTGGGGTGCCTCGATAATATTTAGATTTTTTTGATTTACATAAAATTTGAATTTTGGTATTTTACATGAGAGAGCTTACTAAGTTGGTGTATATACTCCAAAACAGAGTAGAATAGGGCATTGTATATTTTTTCTGACAGATTATATTCAGATCAATTTTGTTTTTATCATTGGGCTTCCTAGATAATATTTAGATGTTTTCGATTCGGGTAAAATTAGAATTTTTCTATTTTACATGAGAGAGCATAGTGAGCTGGTGTATACACTACAAAACAGAGTAGAATAAGGAATTGTATGTTTTTTATAACAGAATACATTCAGAGCCATTTTGTTTTAACTTTGGGGCGCCTAGATATTATTTAGTTTTTTTTCCATTCGCGTAAAATTAGAATTTCGGTATTTTACATGAGAGAGCATATTGAATTGGTGTATATACTCCAAAACATAGTAGAAAAGGGCATTGTATATTTTTTTTGACAGATTATATTCAGAGCAATTTTGCTATTCACATTGCAGTGCCTATATATTATTCAGATTTTTTTCGATTTGCTAAAATATAGTATTTCTGTATTTTACATGGGAGAGCAAACTGAGTTGGTGTATATACTAAAAAACAAAGTAGAATAGGGCATTGTATATTTTTTCTGACAGATTATATTCAGAGAAATTTTGCCTTTAACATTGGGGTGCCTAGATAATATTTAGATATTTTGGATTCGGTTAAAATTAGAATATCTGTATTTTACATGAGAGAGCAAAATGAGTTGGTGTATATACTACAAAACAGAGTAGGGAAAGGAATTGTATATGTTTTCTAACGATTATATTCAGAGAAATTTTGCCTTTAACATTTGTGTGCCTAGATAATAATTAGATTTTTTCAATTCACGTAAAATTAGAATTTCGGTATTTTACATGACGGAGCATACTGAGTTGGTGTATATACACCAAAACAGTGTAGAATAAGGCACTGTATATTTTTTCTAATAAACTATATTCCTAGACATTTTCTGTGAACTTCGGTGCGCCTAGATAGTATTTAGATTTTTTTCGATTTGCGTAAAATTATAATTTCATTATTTTACATGTGAGAGGATACGGAGTTAGTGTATATACTCCAAAACAGAGTAGAATAAGGCATTGTATATTTTTTTAACACACTATATTTAGAGCCATTTTGTTTTAACTTTGGGGCGCCTAGATATTATTTAGATTTTTTCCATTCGCATAAAGTTAAAATTTCGGTAATTTACATGAGGGAGCATATTGAGTTGGTGTATATACTCCAAAACAGAGTAGCAAAAAGCACTGTATAATTTTTTTGACAGATTATATTCAGAGCAATTTTGCTTTTAACATTGGGGTGCCTAGATAATATTTAGATTTTTTTCGATTCACGTAAAATTTGAATTTCGGTATTTTACATGAGAGAGCATACTGAGTTGGTGTATATAGTCCAAAACAGAGTAGACCAGAGCATTGTATATTTTACCTGACAGATTATATAAAGAGAAATTTTGTTTTTAACATTGGGGTGCGTAGATAATATTTAGATATTTTTTGATTCACGTAAATATACAATTTTGGTATTTTAAAGGAGATAGCATATTGAGTTGGTGTATATACTCCAAAACATAGTTGAAAAGGGCATTGTATATATATATATTTTTAATTTTTTATTGGATTTTAGGTTTTGGGGTACATGACCAGAGCATGCAAGACATTTGCGTAGGTACACACATGGCAGTGTGCTTTGCTTTTCTTCTCCCCTTCACCCACATTTGGCATTTCTTCCCAGGCTATCCATCCCCACCGCCCACTCCCACTGGCCCTCCCCTTTTCCCCCAATAGACCCCACTGTTTAGTACTCCCCTTTCTGTGTCCATGTGTTCTCATTTTTCATCACCCACCTATGAGTGAGACTATGCGGTGTTTCATTTTCTGTTGTTGTGTCAGTTTGCTGTGGATGATGTTTTCCATATTCATCCATGTCCCTACAGACGACACAAACTCATCATTTCTGATTGCTGCATAATATTCCATGGTGTATATGTGCCACATTTTTCCAATCCAGTCTATTATCGATGGGCATTTGGGTTGATTCCAGGTCTTTGCTATTGTAAACAGTGCTGCAATGAACATTCGTGTACATGTGTCCTTAGAGTAGAACGATTTATAGTCTTTTGGATATATACCCAGTAATGGGATTGCTGGGTCAAATGGAATTTCTATTTCTAAGGCCTTGAGGAATCGCCACACTGTCTTCCACAATGGTTGAACTAATTTACACTCCCACCAACAGTGTAAAAGTGTTCCTTTTTCTCCACATCCTCTCCTATTTTTTCTTACAGATTATATTCAGATAAATTTTGCTTTTAACATTCGGGTGCCTAGATAATATTTAGATTTTTTTCCATTCACGTAAATATAGAATTTCTGTATTTTACATGAGAGAGCATATGGAGTTGGTGTATATACTAGAAAACAGAGTAGAAAAGGGCATTGTATATTTTTTCTGACAGATTCTATTCAGAGCAGCTTTGCTTTTAACATTGGGGTGCCTAGATAATATATAGATTTTTTTTGATTCGCTTAAATATAGAATTTCTGTATTTTACGTGAGAGAGAATATGGAGTTGGTGTATATACACCAAAACAGAGTAGAATAGGGCATTGTATATATTTTCTGACAGAGTATATTCAGAGCAACTTTGCTTTTAACATTGGGGTGCCTAGATAATATTTAGGTTTATTTCGATTCACGTAAAAATAGAATTTCGGTATTTTACATGAGAGAGCTTATTGAGTTGGTGTATATACTCCAAAGCAGAGTAGAATAGGGCATTGTATATTTTTTCTCACAGATTATATTCAGAGCAACTTTGCTTTTAACATCAAGGTGCCTAGATAATATTTAGATTTATTTCGATTAATGTAAAATTCGAATTCCGGTATGTTACATGAGAGAGCATACTGACTTGGTGTATATACTCCAAAACAGAGTAGAATTAGGTATTGTATATATTTCTAACAGACTATCTCCAGAGCCAAAATCTTTTACCATTGGGGCGCCTAGATATTATTTAGATTGTTTTCGATTCACGTAAATATGAATTTCGGTATTTTACATTAGAGAGCATATTGAGTTGGTGTATATATTCCAAAACAGAGTAGAAAAGGGCATTGTATATTCTTTTTGTCAGATTATATTCAGAGCAATTTTGCTTTTTACATTGAAGTGCTTCGATAATATTTAGATTTTTTTCGATTCACGTAAAATTAGAATTTCTGTATTTTATATGAGAGAGCATACTGAGTTGGTGTATATACTCCAAAACAGAGTAGAATAAGGCATTGCATATTTTTTCTAACACACTATATTTAGAGCCATTTTGTTTTAACTTTGGGGCTCCTAGATATTATTTAGATTATTTTCCATTTGCATAAAGTTTAAATTTCGGTATTTTACATGAGGGAGCATATTGAGTTGGTGTATATACTCCAAAGCAGAGTAGCAAAAAGCATTGTATAATTTTTTTGACAGATTACATTCAGAGCAATTTTGCTTTTAACATTGGGGTGCCTAGATAATATTTAGGTTTTTTTCGATTCACGTAAAAATATAATTTACCTTTTTTACATGAGAGAGCATATGGAGTTGGTGTATGTATTTCAAAACAAAGTAGAAAAGGGCATTGTATATTTTTTCTGACAGATTATATTCAGAGCAATTTTGCTATTAACATTGGGGTTCCTATATATTATTTAGATTAATTTTGATTCACGTAAAATTAGAATTTCGGTATTTTACATGAGAGAGCATACTGAGTTGGTGTATATATTCCAAAACAGAGTAGAATAAGGCACCGTATATATTTTCTAACATACTATTTTCAGAGCCATTTTCTGTTACCTTTGGGTCGCCTAGATATAATTTAGATTTTTTCTATTTAGGTATAATTAGAATTTCGGTATTTTATATTAGAGAGCATACTGAGTTGCTGTATAAACTGAAAACAGATTAGAATAGAACATTGTATATTTTTTCTGGCAGATTATATTCAAAGCAATTTTTTTTAACATTGTGGTGCCTAGATAATATTTAGATTTTTTTCGATTAGCTTAAATATAGAATTTCTGTATTTTACATGAGAGAGCATATGGAGTTGTTGTATATACTCCAAAACAGAGAAGAAAATTGCATTGTATATTTTTTCTGACAGATTATATTCAGAGCAATTTTGCTTTTAACAGTGGGTTGCCTAGATAATATTTAGATTTTTTTCGATTCGCTTAAATATAGAATTTCTGTATTTTACATGAGAAAGCATATGGAGTTGGTGTATATACTCCACAACAGGGTAGAATAGGGCATTGTATATTTTTTATGACAGATTATATTCAGAGCAACTTTGCTTTTAACATTGGGGGCCTAGATGATATTTAGATTTTTTTCCATTCACGTAAAATTAGAATTTCTGTATTTTACATGAGAGAGCGTACTGAGTTGGTGTATATACTCTAACATAGAGTAGAATAAGGCATTGCATTTTTTTTTCTAAAAGACTATATTCAGAGTCATTTTCATTTAACTTTGGGGTGCCTAGATATTATTTAGATTATTTTCAATTCGCGTAAAGTTAGAATTTCAGTATTTTATATGAGAGAGCATATTGAGTTTGTGTATATACTTTAAACAGAGTAGAAAAGGGCATTGTATATTTTTTCTGACACGTTATATTTGGAGCAATTTTTCTTTTAACATTGGAGGGCCTAGATAATATTTAGACTTTTTTCGATTCACTTAAATATAAAATTTCTGTATTTTATATGAAAGAGTATATGGAGTGGGTGTATATACTTCAAAACAGAGTAGAAAAAAGCATTGTATATTTTTCCTGACAGATTATATTTAGAGCTATTTTGCTTTTAACATTGGGGTGCCAAGATTATATTTAGATTTTTTTCGATTCGCTTAAATACAGAATTTCTTTATTTTACATGAGGGAGCATATTAAGATTGTGTATGTACTCCAATACAGAGTAGAAAGGGGCATTGTATATTTTTTCTGACAGATAATATTCAGAGCAATTTCGGTTTTATTATTGGGTTGCCTAGATAACATTTAGATTTTTTTCGATTCACGTAAATTTAGAATTTCTGTATATTACATAAGAGAGCATACTGAGTTGGTGTATATACTCCAAAACAAAGTAGAATAAGGCATTGTATATTTTTTCTAACAGACTATATTCAGAGCTATTTTCTTTTAACTTTGGTGCGCCTAGATATTATTCAGATTTTTTTCTATTCGATTAAAATTTGAATTTCGGTATTTTACATGAGAGAGCACATTGAGCATGTGTATATTCTCCAAAACAGAGTAGAAATGCGCATTGTATTTTTTTTCTGACAGATCATATTCAGAGAAATTTTGCTTTAAACATTGGGGTGCCTAGATAATATTTAGATTTTTTTGATACACGTAAAATTAGACTTTCGGTATTTTACATGAGAGAGCATATTGAGATTGTGTATATACTCGAATACAGAGTAGAAAGGGGCATTGTATATTTTTTCTGACATATAATATTCAGAGCAATTTTGGTTTTATTATTGGGGTGCCTAGATAATATTTAGATTTTTTTCGATTCACGTAAATTTAGAATTTCGGTATTTTACATGACAGAGCATACTGAGTTGGTGTATATACTCCAACACAGAGTAGAAAAGGACATTATATATATTTTCTGACAGATTATATTCAGAGCCATTTTCTTATAACATTGGGGTGCCTAGATAATATTTATATTTTTTTCGATTCACGTAAATTTAGACTTTCAGTATTTTACATGAGAGAGCATACTGAGTTGGTTTATATACTCCAAAACAGAGTACAATGGGGCATTGTATATTTTTTCTGACAGATTATATTCAGAGTAATATTGCTTTTAAAATTGGGGTGCCAAGATAATATTTAGATTTTTTTTCGATTCACGTAAATATATAATATCTGTATTTTACATGAGAGAGCATATGGAGTTTGTGTATATACTCCAAAGCAGAGTAGAATAGGGCATTGTATATTTTCTCTGACAGAATATATTCAGAGCAATTTTGCTTTTAATATTGGGGTGCATAGATTATATTTAGATTTTTTTCGATTCACGTAAATTTAGAATTTCGTTATTTTACATGAGAGAGCATACTGAGTTTTTGTATATTCTCCCAAACAGAGTCGAATAATGCATTGTGTATTTTTTCTAACAGACTATATTGAGAGCCATTTTCGTTTAACTTTGGAGCGCCTAGATATTATTAAATTTGTTTCGATTCGTGTAAAATTAGAATTTCTGTATTTTGCATGAGGGAGCATACTGAGTTTGTGTATATACTCCAAAACAGAGTAAAATAGGGGATTGTATAGTTTTGCTGACAGAATATATTCAGAGTAATTTTGTTTTTAACATTGGTGTGCCTAGATAATATTTAGATTTTTTTCGATTCGCTTAAATAATGTCTGTATTTTACATGAGAGCATACGAAGTTTGTGTATGTAATCCAAAACGAAGTAGAATAGGGCATTGTATATTTTTGCTGACAGATTGTATTCAGAGCAATTTTTTTTTTAGCATTGGGGTGCCTAGATAATATTTAGATTTTTTTCAATTCGCTTAAATATAGAATATCTGTATTTTACATGAGAGAGCATATTGTGTTGGTGTATATTCTCCAAAACAGAGTAGAATAAGGCACTGTATATATTCTCTAACAGACTATATTCAGAGCCAATTTCTTTTAACTCTGGGGCGCCTAGATATTATTTAGATTTTTTTCGATTCACGTATAATTAGAATTTCGGTATTTTACATTAGAGAGCATATTGAATTGGTGTATATACTACAAAACAGAGTAGAAAATATCATTGTATATTTTTTCTGACAGATTATATTCAGAGGAGTTTCGTTTTTAACATTGGAGTGCCTAGATAATATTTAGATATTTTTCGATTCGCTTAAAGATTTTCTGTATTTTAGATGAGAGAGCATATGGCGTTTGTGTATATACTCCAAAACAGAGTAGAATTGGGCATTGTATATTTTTTTTGACAGATTATATTTAGAGAAACTTTGTTTTTATCATTGGGGTGCCTAGATAATATTTATATTTTTTTCGATTCACGTAAAATTAGAATTTCTGTATTTTACAAGAGAGAGCACACTGAGTTGGTGTATATACTTCAAAACAGAGTACAACAAGCCATTGTGTATTTTGTCTAATAGACTATATTCAGAGCCATTTTCTTTTAACTTTGGGGTGCCCAGATATTATTTAGTTATTTTTCGATTCACGTAAAATTACAATTTCTGTATTTTACATGAGAGAGCATATGGCATTGGTGTATATACTCCAAAACAGAATAGAATAGGGCATTGTATATTTTTTCTAACAGAATATATTAAGAGCAATTTTGTTTTTAACATTCGGGTGCCTACATAATATTTAGATTTTCTCGATTACGTAAAATTAGAATTTCAGGATTTTACATGGGACAGCATACTGAGTTAATGTATATACTCCAAAACAAAGTAAAATAAGCATTGTATATTTTTTCTAACAGACTATATTCACAGCCATTTTCTTTTAAATTTGGGGGCGCCTAGATATTATTTAGATTTTTTTCTATTCACGTAAATTTAGAATTTCTGTATTTTACATGAGAGAGCAGGTGGAGTTTGTGTATATACTCAAAAATAGAGTAGAATAGGGCATTGTATATTTTTTATGACAGATTATATTCAGAAAAACTTTGGTTTTAACATTGGGGTGCCTAGATAATATTTAGAATTTTTTCGATTGACATAAAATTAAATATGAGCATACTGAGTTGGTGTATATACTCCAAAAAGGAGTAGCATAGGGCATTGTATATTTTTTCTGACAGATTATATTCAGAGCAATTTTGTTTTTAACATTGGTGTGCCTCAATAACATTTAGATTTTTTCGATTCGGGTGAAATTAGAATTTCTGTATTTTACATGAGAGAGCATATTGAGTTGGTTTATATACTGCAAAACAGAGTTGAAAAGGGCATTGTATATTTTTTTCAACAGATTATATTCAGAGGAATTTTACTTATAACATTGGTGTGCCTAGGTAATATTTAGATTTTTTTCGATTCGCTTTAATATAGAATTTTTATATTTTACATGAGAGAGCATATGGAGTTGGTTTATGTACTCCAAAACATAGTACAAAAGGAAATTGTCTATTTTTTCTGACAGACTATATTCATTGCAATTTTGCTTTTAACATTGGGTTGCCTAGATAATATTTAGATTTTTTTCGATTCACTTAAATGTAGAATTTCTGTATTTTACATGAGAGAGCATATGGAGTTGGCATATATACTCCAAAGAAGAGTAGAATAAAGCATTGTATATTTTTTCTGACAGATTATATTCAGAGCAATTTTGTTTTTAACATTAAGGTGCCTAGATAATATTTAGATATTTTCGATTCGGATAAAAATAGAATTTCTGTATTTTACCTGAGAGAGCATATTGAGTTGGTGTATATACTAAAAAACAGAGTAGAAAAAAGCATTGTTTTTCACAGATTATATTCAGAGCAATTTTGTTTTTAACATTGGGGTGCCTAGATAATATTTAGATTTGTTTCGATTCACGTAAAATTAGAATTTCTGTATTTTACATGAGAGAGCCTACTGAGTTGGTCTATATACTCCAAAACAGAGTAGAATAAGGTATTGTATATTTTTTTTAACAGAATATATTCAGAGCCATTTTATTTTATCTTTGGGACGCCGTGATATTATTTAGATTTTTTTCGATTCACGTAAAATTAGAATTTCGGTATTTTACGTGAGAGAGCATATTGACTTGGTGTATATACTCCAAAAAAGAGTAGAAAAGGGCATTGTATATTTTTTCTGACAGTTTATATTCAGAGCAATTTTGCTTCTAACATTGGGGTGCCTAGATAATATTTGGATTTTTTTCGATTCACGTAAAATTCGAATTTTGGTATTTAATTGAGAGAGCATATTGATTTTGTGTATATACTTTAAAACAGAATAGATTAAGACATTGTATATTTTGTATAAGAGACTATGTTCATAGCCATTTTTTTTTAACTTTGGGCCGCCTAGATATTCTTAAGATTTTTTACCGTTTCGCGTAATATTAGAATTTCGGTATTTTACATGAGGGAGCATACTGAGTTGACGTATATACTTTAAAACATAGTAGAAAAGGGCATTGTAGATTTATTCTGACAGATTATATTAAGAGCAATTTTGCTTTTAACATTGGTGTTCCTAGATAATATTTATATATTTTTCGATTTGCTTAAATCTAGAATTTCTGTATTTTACATGAGAGAGCATATTGAGTTGATCTATATAGTACGAAAAAGGGTATAAAAGTTCATTGTATATTTATTCTGACAGATTATATTCAGAGCTTTTCGCTTTAACATTGGGGTGCCTAGATAATATTTCGATTTGTTTCGATTCACGTATAATTAGAATTTCGGTATTTTACATGAGAGAGCATACTGAGTTGGTGTATATACTCCGAAACAGAGTAGAATAGGGCATTTTTTATTTCTTCTGACAGATTATATTCAGAGCAATTTTGTTTTTAACATTGGGGTGCCTAGATACTATTTACATTTATTCGATTCGGGTAAAATTAGAATTTCTGTATTTTCAATGAGAGAGCATATTGAGTGGGTTTATATACTACAAAACACAGGAGAAAAGGGCATTGTATATTTTTTCTGAACGATTATATTCAGAGTAATTTTGCTTTAACATTGGCGTGCCTAGATAATATTTATATTTTTCAATTCGCTTAAATATAAAATTTTTGTATTTTATATCAGAGAGTATATGGAGTTGGTGTATATACTCCAAACATAGTAGAATAAGGCATTGTATATTTTTTCTGACAGATTATATTAAGAGAAATTTTGTTTTAACCTTGGGGTGCCTAGATATTATTTAGATTTTTTGATTTGGGTGGAAGTATAATTTCGGCATTTTACATGAGAGAGCATATTGGGTTGGTGTATTTACTACAAAAAAGAGTAGAAAAGGGCATTGTATATTTTTTCTGACAGATTATATTCAGAGCAATTTTGCTTTTAATATTGGGGTGCCTAGATAACATATAGATTCTATTCGTTTCGCTTAAATATAGAATTTCTGTAATTTACATAAGATAGCATATGGAGTTGGTGTATATACTCCAAAACAGAGTAGAATAGGGCAGCGTACATTTTTTCTGACAGATTACATTCAGAGCAATTTTGTTTTTTACATTAGGGTGCCTAGATAATATTTAGATTTTTTGAATTGTGTAAAATTAGAATTTCGGTATTTTACATGAGACAGCATACTTATTTGGTGTATATATCCAAAATAGAGTAGAATGAGGCATTGTATATTTTTTCTAACAGGCTATATTCAGAGCTATTTTCTTTTAACTTTTGGGTGACTTGATATTATTTAGATTTTTTTCTATTCACATAAAAATATAATTACGGTATCGTACATGAGAGAGCATACTGAGTTGGTGTATATACTACAAAACAGAGTAGAGAAGGGCATTGTATAAGTTTTCTGACAGATTATATTCAGAGCAATTTTGCTTATAACATTCGTGTGCCTAGATAATATTTAGATTTTTTCGATTCTGGTAACATTAGAATTTCTGTATTTTACATAAGAGAGCATATGTAGTTGGTGTATATACTCCAAAACAGACCAGAATAGGCATTGTATATTTTTTCTGACAGCTTATATTCACAGCAATTTGGTTTTAGCATTGGGGTGCCTAGATAATATTTAGACTTTTTTTGATTCACGTAAAATTTGAATTTCGGTATTTTACGTGAGAGAGCATACTGAGTTGGTGTATATACCCCAAAACAGAGTAGAATAGGGCATTGTATATTTTTTCTGACAGATTATATTCAGAGCAATTTTGCTTATAACGTTGGGGTGCCTAGATAATATTTAGATTTTTTCGATTCCGGAAAAATTTTAATTTTGATATTTTACATGAGAGAGCATACTTAGTTGGTGTATATACTCCAAAACAGAGTAGAAAAAGGTATTGTGTATTTTTTCTAACAGACTATATTCAGAACCATTTTCTTTTAACTTTGGGGAGCCTAGATATTATTTAGATTTTTATCGATTTGTGTAAAATTAGAATTTCGGTATTTTACATGAGACAGCATATTGAGTTGGTGTATATACTCCAAAACAGAGTAGAAAAGTGCATTCTATATTTTTTCTGACAGATTATATTCAGGACAATTTGCATTTAACATTGGGGTGCCTAGATAATATTTAGATTTTGTTCGATTAGCTTAAATATAGAACTTCTGTATTTTACATGAGAGAGCATAGGGGGTTGGAATATATACTCCAAAACATAGAAGAAAAAGACATTGTATATTTTTTGTGAAAGATTGTATTCAGAGCAATTTTGTTTTGAACATTGGGGTCCCTAGATAATATTTAGATTTTTTTCAATTCGCTTAAATATAGAATTTATGTATTTTATATGAGAGAGCATACTGAGTCTGTGTAAATACTCCAAAACAGAGTAGAATGGGGCATTGTATATTTTTTCTGACAGATTATATTCAGAGCAATTTTGTTTTTAACATTAAGGTGCCTAGATAATATTTAGATATTTTTGATTCGGGTAAAATTAGAATTTCTGTATTTTATATGAGAGAGCATTCGTAGTTGGTTTATATACTCCAAAACAGAGTAGAATAAGTCATTGTATATTGTTTTTAACAGACAATATTCAGAGCCATTTTCTTTTAACTTTCGGCCGCTTGGATATTATTTAGATTTTTTTCGATTCGTGTAAAATAATAATTTCTGTATTTTACATGAGAGTATATTGATTTGGTGTATATACTCCAAAAAGAGTAGAAAAAAGCATTGTATATTTTTTCTAACAAATTATATTCAGAGCAATTTTGCTATAACATTGGGGTGCCTACATAATATTTAGTTTTTTATCGATTCACATAAATTTAGAATTTCGGTATTTTACATGAGAGAGCATACTGAGTTGGTGTGTATACTAAAAAACAGAGTGGAATAAAGCATTGTATATTTTCTCTAACAGACTATATTCAGAGCCAATTTCTTTTATTTTTGGGGCGCCTAGATATTATGTAGATTTTTCTCGATTTGCGTGAAATTTGTATTTTGGTATTTTACAGAAGAGAGCATATTGAGTTGGTGAATATACTCCAAAACAAAGTAGAAAAGGGCATTGTATATTTTTTCTGAAAGATTATATTCAGAGCAATTTTGCTATAACATTGGGGTACCTAGATAATATTTAGACTTTTTTCGATTGGCTTAAATATAGAATTTCAGTATTGAACATGAGAGAGCATATGGAGTTGGTGTAGATACTTTAAAACAGAGTAGAATAGGGCATTGTATATTTTCTCTGACAGATTATATTCAGAGAAATTTTTTTTTAACATTGTGGTGCCTAGATTATATGTAGATCTTTTCGGTTCATGTAAAATTAGAATTTCCGAATTTTACATGAGAGAGCATACTGAATTGGTGTATATACTCCAAAACAGAATAGAATAAGGCATTGTATATTTTTTCTAACACACTAAATTCAGTGGCATTTTCTTTTAACTTTGGGGCACCTAGATATTATTAACATTTTTTACCCATTCGCATAAAATTAGAATTTCGGTATTTTACAGAAGAGAGCATATTGAGTTGGTGTATATACTCGAAAACAGAGTAGAAATGTGTATTGTATATTTTCTTTGACAGATTATATTCAGGGAAATTTTGCTTTTAACATTGGGGTGCCTAGATACTATTTAGATTTTATTCTATTAACGTAAAATTAGAATTTCTGTATTTTACATGAGAGAGCATACTGAGTTGCTGTATATACTCCAAAACAGAGTAGAATAAGACATTGTATGTTTTTTCTAACAGACTATATTCAGAGCCATTTTCTTTTAACTTTGGGGCACACAGATATTATTTAGATTTTTTTTGATCTCCATAAAATTTGAATTTCAGTATTTTACATGAGAGAGCATATTGAGTTGGTGTTTATACTCCAACAAAGAGTAGCAAAGGACATTGAATATTTTTTCTGACAGATTATATTCAGAGCAATATTCCTTTTAACATTGGTTTGCCTAGATAATATTTAGATTATTTTCGATTCACGTAAAATTAGAGTTTCGGTATTTTACATGAGGGAGCATACTGATTTAATGTATATACTCCAAAACAGAGTAGAATAGGGCATAGTATATTTTTTCTGACAGATTTTATTCAGAGTAATTTTGCTTTTAACACAAGGGTGCCTAGATAATATTTAGATTTTTTCGATACAAGTGAAATTAGAATTTCTGTATTTTACGTGAGAGAGCAAACTGAGTTGGTGTATATACCCCAAAATAGAGTATAAAAGGTCATTGTATATTTTTTCTGACAGATTATATTCAGAGCAATTTTGCTTATAACATTGGGGTGCTTATATAATATTTAGATTTTTTTCGTTGCCCGTAAAATTATAATTTCGGTATTTTACATGAGAGAGCCTACTGAGTTGGTGTATATACTCCAAAACTGAGTAGAATAAGGCATTGTATATTTTCTCTAACAGACTACATTCAGAGCCATTTTCTTTTAACTTTGGAAACCCTAGATATTATTGAGAGTTTTTTCGATTCACGTAAAATTAGAATTTCGGTATTTTACATGAGAGAGAATATTGAGTTGGTTTATATACTACAAAACAGAGTAGAAAGGTCATGGTATATTTTTTCTGACAGATTATATTCAGAGCAATTTTGCTTTTAACATTGGGGTGCCTAGATAATATATAGATTTTTTCAATTCGCTTAAATATAGAATTTCTGTATTTTACAAGAGAGAGCATATTGAGTTGGTTTATATACTCCAATACAGAGTCGAAAAGGGCATTGTATATTTTCTCTGACAGATGATATTCAGAGCAATTTTGTTTTTAACATTGGAGTGCCTAGATAATATTTAGATTTTTTTCGATTCCCGTAATATTATAATTTCGGTATTTTACATGAGAGAGCATACTGAGTTGGTGTATATACACCAAAACAGAGTAGTATAAGGCATTGTATATTTTTTGTAACAGACTATATTTAGGGCCATTTTCTTTTACCTTTCTTGCACCTAGATATTATTTAAAATTTTTTCGATAAGCATAAAATTTGAATTTCGGTATTTTACATGAGAAAGCATATTGAGTTGGTGTATATACTCCAAAACAGAGTAGAATAGGGCATTGTATATGTTTTCTGAAAGGTGATATTGAGAACAATTTTGCATTTAACATTGGTATGCCTAGATACTATTTAGATTTTTTTCGATTCACGCAAAATTAGAATTTCGGTATTTTATATGAAAGAGCATACTGAATTGGTGTATATACTCCAAAACATAGTAGAATAAGGCATTGTATATATTTTCTAACAGACTATATTCAGAGCCATTATCGTTAACTTTGGGGCACCTAAATATTATTTAGATTTTTTTGATTCACGTAATGTTAGAATTTCGCTATTTTACATGAGAGAGCATATTGAGTTGGTTTATATACTCCAAAACAGAGTAGAAAAGGGCATTGTATATATTTTCTAACAGACTATATTCAGAGCCATTATCGTTAACTTTGGGGCACCTAGATATTATTTAGATTTTTTTGATTCACGTAATATTAGAATTTCGCTATTTTACATGAGAGAGCATATTGAGTTGTTGTATATACCCCAAAACAGAGTAGAAAAGGGCATTGTATATTTTTTCTGACAGATTATATTTAGCGCAATATGTTTTTTATCATTGGAGTGCCTAGATAATATTTAGATTTTTTTCGAATCACGTAAAATTTGTATTTCGGTATTTTACATGAGAGAGCATACTGAGTTTGTGTATATATGCCAAAATAGAGTAGAATAAGGCATTGTATATTTTCTCTAACAGACTTTATTCAGAGCCATTTTATTTTAACTTTGCGGCGCCTAGATATTATTTATTCGATTCGTGTAAAATTAGAATTTCTGTATTTTACCTGAGAGAGCATATTGAGTTGGTGTATATACTCCAAAACAGAGTAGAATAAGGCATTGTATATTTTGTCTAAAAGAATATATTCAGAGCCATTTCCTTTTATCTTTGGGGTGACTAGATATTATTTAGATTTATTTCTATTCACGTAAAATTAGAATTTCGGTATTTTACATGAGAGCATATTTAGTTGGTGTATATACTCCAAAACAGAGTAGAAAAGGGCATTGTATATTTTTTCTGACTGATTATATTCAGAGCAATTATGCCTTTAACATTGGGGTGTCTACATAATATTTAGATTTTTTTCGATTCACGTAAAATTTGAATTTCTGTATTTTATATGAGAGAGCATATTGAGTTGGTGTATATACTCCAAAATAGAGTAGAAAAGGGCATTGTATATTTTTTCTGACAAATTATATTCAGAACAATTTTGCTTTTAATATTGGGGTGCCTAGATAATATTTAGATTTTTTTCGATTCACTTATATATAGAATTTCTGTATTTTACATAAGAGCATATGTATTTGGTTTATATACTCGAAAACAGAGTAAAATAGGGCATTGTATATTTTTTCTGAAAGGTGATATTGAGAGCAATTTTGCATTTAACATTGGTATGCCTAGATAATATTTAGATCTATTTCGATTCACGCAAAATTAGAATTTTGGTATTTTATATGAAAGAGCATACTGAATTGGTGTATATAGTCCAAAACATAGTAGAATAAGTCATTGTATATTTTTTTCTAACAGACTATATTCAGAGCCATTATCGTTAACTTTGGGGCACCTAGATATTATTTAGATTTTTTTGATTCACGTAATATTAGAATTTCGCTATTTTACATGAGAGAGCATATTGAGTTGGTGTATATACTCCTAAACAAAGTAGAAAAGGGCATTGTATATTTTTTCTGACAGATTATGTTCAGAGCAATTTTGATTTTAACATTGAGGTGCCTAGATAATATTTAGATTTTTTTTGATTCGCTTAAATATAGAATTACTGTATTTTACCTGAGAGAGCATATGTAGTTGGTGTATATACTACAAAACAGAGTCGAAAAGGGCATTGTATATTTTTTCTGACAGATTATATTCAGAGAAATTTTGCTTATAACATTGGGGTACCTAGATAATATTTAGATTTTTTTAGATTCACGTAAAATTAGAATTCCTGAATTTTACATGAGAGAGCATACTGAGTTGGTGTATATACTCCAAAACAAAGTAGAAGAGGGCATTGTATATTTCTTCTGACAGATTATATTCAGAGAAATTTTGCTTTTAACATTGGGGTACCTAGATTATATTTATATTTATTTTGATGTGCTTAAATATAGAATTTTTGTATTTTACATAAGAGAGCATATGGAGTTGGTGTATATACTCCAAGACAGAGTAGAAAAATGCATTGTATATATTTTATGACAGATTATATTCAGAGAAATTTTGTTTTTAACATTGGGGTGCCTAGATAATATCTAGATTTTTTCGATTTTGATAAAATTATAATATCAGTATTTTACATGAGAGAGCATATGGAGTTGGTGTATATACTCCAAAACACAGTAGAATTGGGCATTGTATATTTTCTCTGACAGATTATATTCATAGCAATTTTGTTTTTAACATTGGGTTGCCTAGATAATGTTTAGATTGTTTTCGATTCGGGTAAAATTAGAATTTTTGTATTTTACATGAGAGAGCATATGGAGTTGGTGTATATACACTAAAACAGAGTAGAAAAGGGCATTGTATATTTTTTGTGACAGATTATATTCAGAGCAATTTTGCTTTTAACATTGGGGTGCCTAGATTGTATTTAGATTTTTTTCGATTCACGTAAATTTAGAATTTCTGTATTTTACATGAGAGAGCATATGGAATTGGTGTATATACTCCAAAACAGAGTAGAATCAGGCATTGTATATTTTTTTTCACAGACTATATTCAGAGCCATTTCCTTTTAACTTTGGGGCACCTGGATATTATTTAGATTTTTTAAAATTCGCTTAATTATAGAATTTCTTTATTTTACTTGAGAGAGCATATGGATTGGGTGTATATACTTGAAAGCAAAGTAGGATAGGGCATTGTATATTTTCTCTGACAGATTATATTCAGAGCAATTTTGATTTTAACATTGGGGTGCCTAGATAATATTTAAATATTTTTTGATTCGCTTTAATTTAGAATTTCTGTATTTTACGTGAGAGACCATATGGAGATGGTGTATATACTCCAAAACAGAGTAGAATAAAGCATTGTATATTTTTTCTAACAGACTATATTCAGAGCCATTTTCTATTAACTTTGGGGCGCCTAGATATTATTTAGATTTTTTTTGATTCACGTAAAATTAGAATTTCGGTATTTTACATGAGAGAGCATATTAAGTTGGTGTATATACTCCAAAACAGAGTATTAAGGACATTCTATATTTTTTCTGACAGATTATATTCAGATCAATTTTGCTTTAAACATTGGGGTGCCTAGATAATATTTAGATTTTTGTCAATTCAAGTAAACTTAGAATTTCAGTATTTTAAATGAGAGAGCATATTAGTTGATGTATATACTTCAAAACAGAGTAGAATTGTGTATTGTATATTTTTTCTGACAGATTATATTCAGAGCAATTTTGTTTTAACATTGGGGTACCTAGATAATACTTAGAATTTTTGATTTGGGTATAATTATAATTTCAATATTTTACATGAGAGACCATATACAGTTGGTGTATATACTCCAAAAGAGAGTAGATTAAGGGATTGTACATTTTTTTTACAGACTATATTTAGAGCCATTTTCTTATAACTTTGAGTCGCCTAGATATTATATAGATTTTTTCAATTCGCGTAAAATTCGAATTTTGATATTTTACATAAGAGAGCATATTGAGTTGGTGTATATACTGCAAAGCAGAGTAGAAAAGGGCATTGTATATTTTCTCTGACAGATTATATTCAGAGCAATTTTGATTTTAACATTAGGGTGCCTAAATAATATATAGATATTTTTCGATTCGCTTAAATATAAAATTTCTGTATTTTACATGAGAGAGAATATGGAGTTGGTGTATATACTTTAAAAAAGAGTAGAATAGGGCATTGTATATTTTTTCTGACAGATTATATTCAGAACAATTTTTTTTTTAAAATTGGGCTGCCTAGGTAATATTTAGATATTTTCTATACGGGTAAAATTAGAATTTCTGGATTTTACATGAGAGAGCATATGGAGTTGGTGTATATACTCCAAAACAGAGTAGAATAGGGCATTTTGTATTTTTTCTGACAAATTATATTCAGAGCAATTTTGTTTTTAACATTGGGGTGCCCAGATAATATTTAGATTTTTTTGATTCGGGTTAAATTAAAATTTCTGTATTTTTCATGGGAGAGCATATTGAGTTGGTGTATATACTCCAAAACATAGTAGAATAAGGCAGTGTATATTTTTTCTAACAGACTATAGTCAGAGCCATTTTCTTTTAACTTTGGGGCACCTAGATATTATTTAGATTTTTTCAATTCGTGTAAAATTATAATTTCGGTATTTTACATGAGAGAGCATATGGAGTTGGTGTATATACTCCAAAACAGAGTAGAATAGGGCATTGTATATTTTTCCTGACAGATTATATACAAAGCAATTTTATTTTTAACATTATGGTGCCTAGGTAATATTTAGATTTTTTCAATTCGCTTAAATATAGAATTTATGTATTTTACATGAGAGAGCATATGGAGTTGGTGTATATACTCCAAAACAGAGTAGAATAGGGCATTGTGTATTTTTTCTGACAGATTATATTCAGAGCCATTTTGTTTTTAACATTGGGGTGCCTAGATTATATTTAGATTTTTTTCGATTCGGGTGAAATTAGAATTTTGGTATTTTACATGAGAGAGCATACTGAGTTGGTGTATATACTCCAAAAAAGAGTAGAATAAGGCATTGTATATTTTTTCTAACAGACTATATACAGAGCCATTTTCTTTTAACTTTGGGGCACCTAGATATTATTTAAAATTTTTTTGATTCGCGTAAAATTAGAATTTTGGTATTTTACATGAGTGAGCATATGGAGTTGGTGTATATACTGAAAAACAGAGTAGAAAAGGGCATTGTATATTTTTTCTGACAGACTATATTCAGAGCAATTATGTTTTTTGCATTGGGATGCCTAGATAATATTTAGATTTATTTCGTTTTGCTTAAATATAGAATTTCCGAATTTTAAATGAGAGAGCATATGGAGTTGTTGTATATATCCAAAAAAAAGTAGAATAGGGCACTGAATATTTTTTCTGACAGATTATATTCAGAGTAATTTTGCTTTTTACATTGGGTTGACTACATAATATTTAGATTTTTTTCGATTTGCTTAAATTTAGAATTTCTGTATTTTACATGAAAGAGCATATGGAGTTGGTGTATATACTCCAGAACAGAGTAGAATAGGGCATTGTATATTTTTTATGACAGATTATATTCAGAGCAATTTCTTTTTTAACATTGGGTTGCCTATGTAATATTTAGATTTTTTTGATTCACGTAAAATTAGTATTTCTGTATTTTACATGAGAGAGCATACTGAGTTGATGTATATACTCCAAAACAGAGTAGAATAGGCATTGTATATTTTCTCTAACAGACTATATTCAGAGCCATTTTCTTTTAATTTTGTGGTGCCTAGATATTATTTAGATTTTTTCGATTCCCGTAAAATTTGAATGAAGTTATTTTACATCAGAGAGCATATTGAGTTGGTGTATATACTCCAAAACATAGTTGAATAGGGCATTGCATATTTTTTCTGACACATTATATTCAGAGCAATTTTGCTTTTAACATTGGGGCTCATAGATATTATTTAGATTCGTTTCGATTCCCTCAAATTTAGAATTTCAGTATTTTACATGAGAGAGCATATGGAGTTGGTGTATATACTCCAGAACAAAGTAGAAAAGGGCATTGTATATTTTTTCTGACAAATTATATTCAGAGCCATTTTCTTTTAACTTTGGGACGCCTAGATATTATTTAGATTTTTGTTTCGATTCGTGTAAAATTAGAATTTCAGTATTTTACATGAGAGAGTATATTGAGTTGGTGTGTATACTCCAAAACAGAGTAGAAAAGGGCATTGTATATTTTTTATGACAGATGATATTCATAGCAATTCTGCTTTGAACATTGGCGTGCCTAGATAATATTTAGATTTTTTTCGATTCGCTTAAATATAGCATTTGTGTATTTTACATGAGAGAGCATATGGAGTTGGTACATATACTCCAAAACAAAGTAGAATCGGGCATTGTATATTTCTTCTGACAAATTATATTCAGAGCAATATTGTTTTTAACATTGGGATGCCTAGATAATATTTAGATTTTTTTGATTCGGGTAAAATTAGAATTTCAGTATTTTACATGAGAGACCATACTGAGTTGGTGTATATACCCCAAAATAGAGTAGAATAAGGCATTGTATATTTTTTTAACAGACTATATTGAGAGCTATTTTCTTTGAACTTTGGGGCACCTAGATATTATTTAGATATTTTTCGATTCGCGTAAAATTATAATTTCTGTATTTTACATGACAGAGCATAAGGAGTTGGTGTATATACTCAAAAACAGAGTAGAATAGGGCTTTTTATATTTTTTCTGACAGATTATGTACAGACCAATTTAATTTTTAACCTTAGAGTGCCTAGGTAATTTTTACATTTTTCCATTCACGTAAAATTAAAATTTCTGTATTTTACATGACAGAGCATACTGAGTTTGTGTATATACTCCAAAACAGAGTAGAATAAGTCATTGTATATTTTTTCTAACACTTTATATTCCGAGCCATTTTCTTATAACTTTGGGTCACCTAGATATTATATAGAATTTTTTTTGATTCACGTAAAATTAGAATTTTGATATTTTACATAAGAGAGCATACTGAGTTGGTGTATATACTCCAAAATAAATAGAATAAGGCATTGTATATTTTTTCTAACACACTGCATTCCTAGCCATTTTCTTTTAACTTTGCGGTGCCTAGATATTATTTAGATTTTTTCGATTCACGTAAAATTAGAATTTCGGTATTTTACATGAGAGAGCATACCGAGTTGGTGTATATATTCCAAAACAGAGTAGAATTGGGCATTGTATATTTTTTCTAACTGACTATATTCAGAGCCATTTTCGTTCAACTTTGGTGGCCTTGATATTATTTAGATTTTTTTCGATTTGCGTAAAATTAGAATTTCGGTATTTTACATGAGAGAGCATACTGAGTTGGTGTATATACTCCAAAAAAGAGTAGAATAAGGCATTGTATATTTTTTCTAACATTCTATACTAAGACCCATTTTCTTTTAACTCTGGTGCGCCTAGATATTATTTCGATGTTTTTCGATTCCTGTATTATTAGAATTTTGGTATTTTATATGAGAGAGCCTATTGTGGTGGTGTATACTCCAAAATAGAGTAGCAAAGGGCATTGTATATGTTTTCTGACAGATTATATTTAGAGCAATTTTCTTTTAACATTGGGGTGCCTAGATGATATTTAGATATTTATCGATTCGCTTAAATATAGAATTTCTGTATTTTACATGAGAGAGCAAATAAAGTTGGTGTATATACTACAAAATAGAGTAGAATTGGGCATTGTATATTTTTTTTCACGAATTATATTCAGAGCAATTTTGTTTTTAACATTGGGGTGCCTAGATCCTATTTAGATTTTTTTCTATTCGCTTAAATATAGAATTTCTGTATTTTATATGAGAGAGAATATGGAGATGATGTATATACCCCAAAACAGAGTAGGATAGGGCATTGTACATTTTTTATGACAGACTATATTCAGGGCAATTTTATTTTTAACATTGTGGTGCATAGATAATATTTAGATTTTCTCAATTCGGAGAAAATTAGAATTTCTTTATTTTACATGAGAGAGGATACTGAGTTGGTGTATATACTTCAAAACAGAGTAGAATAATGCATTTTATATTATTTATAACAGAGTATATTGAGAGCCATTTTCTTTTAACTTTGGGCCGCATAGATATTATTTAGATTTTTTTTGATTCGCGTGAAATTAGAATATCGGTATTTTACATGAGGGAACATATTGAGTTGGTGTATGTACAACAAAACAGAGTAAAAATGGCATTGCATATTTTTTTCTGAGAGATTATATTGAGAGCAATTTTTCTTTAAGCATTGGGGTTCCTAGATAATATTTAGATTTTTTTTTATTCACGTAATATTAGAATTTCGATATTTTACGTGAGAGAGCATATTGAGTTGGTCTATATGCTACAAAACAGAGTAGAATAGGGCATTGTATATTTTTTCTGACAGATTATATTCACAGCAATTTTGATTTTAACATTTGCGTGCCACGAATATGTTTAGATTTTTGTCAATTCGCTTAAATATAGAATTTCTGTATTTTACATGAGAGAGCATATGGAGTTGGTATATATACTCCAAAACAGAGTAGAATAGGGCATTGTATATTTTTTCTGACAGATTATATTCAGAGCAATTTTGTTTTTAACATTGGTGTGCCTAGATAATATTTAGATTTTTTTGATACGAGTGAAATTAGAATTTTGATATTTTACATGAGAGAGCATACTGAGTTGGTGTATATACTCCAAAACAGAGTGGAATAACGCATGGTATACTTTTTCTAACAGACTATATTGAGAGCCATTTTCTTTTAACTTTGGGGTGCCTAGATATTATTTACATTTTTTTCGGTTCACGTAAAATTAGAATTTCGGTATTTTACATGAGAGATTATATTGAGTTGGTGTATATACTCCAAAACAGAGTAGAAAAGGGCACTGTATATTTTTTCTGACAGTGTTTATTAGAGCAATCTTGCTCTAAACATTCGGGTGCCTAGATAATATTTAGATTTTTTTCGATTTGCTTAAATATAGAATTTCTGTATTTTACATGAGAGAGCATATAGAGTTCGTGTATAAAGTCCAAAAATGAGTCGAATAGGGCATTGTATATTTTTTCTGACAGATTATATTCAGAGCAACTTTTTTTTAATATTGGGGCACCTAGATAATATTTAGACTTTTGTCGATTCGCTTAAATATAGAATTTCTGTATTTTACATGAAAGAGCACTGGGAGTTGGTGTATATACTCCAAAACAGAGTAGAATATAGCATTGTATATTGTTTCTGACTGATTATATTCAGAGCAATTTTGTTTTTAACATTAGGGTGCCTAGATAATATTTAGATTTTTTCGATTCGGGTAAAATTAGAATTTCGGTATTTTACAAGAGAGAGCATACTGAGTTGGTGTATATACTCCAAAACAGAATAGAATAAGGCATTGTATATTTTTTCTAACAGACTATATTGTGACCTATATTTTTTAACGTTGGGGTGCCTAGATATTATTTGGATTTTTTCGATTCTCGTAAAATTTGAATTTCGATATTTTACATGAGAGAGCATATGCAGTTGGTGTATATACTCCAAAACAGGATAGAATGCGGCATTGTATTTTCTCTGAGAGATTATATTCAGAGCAATTTTGTTTTTAACATTAAGGTGCTTAGGTAGTATTTAGATTTTTTCGACTCACGTAAAATTAGAATTTCGTTATTTTACATGATACAGCATACTGAGTTGGTGTATATACTCCAAAATAGAGTAGAATAATGCATTGTATATTTTTTCTAACAGACTATATTCAGAGCCATTTTCCTTTAACTTTGGGGTGCCTAGATAATATTTAGATTTTATTCGATTCACGTGAAATTAGAATTTCGGTATTTTACATGAGAGAGCTTATTGAGTTGGTGTATATACTCCAAAACATAGTAGAATAGGGCATTGTATATTTTTTCTGACAGATTATATTCAGAGCAATTTTGTTTTTAACATTGTGGTGCATAGATAATATTTAGATTTTTTCGATTCGAGTAAAATTTGATTTTTTGTATTTTACGTGAGAGAGCATACTGGGTTGGTGTATATACTCCAAAACAGAGTCGAATAAGGAATGGTATATTTTTTCTAACAGACTATATTGAGAGCCATTTTCTTTTAACTTTGGGGTGCCTAGACATTATTTAGATTTTTATCGATTCGCGTAAAATTAGAATTTCGTTATTTTACATGAGAGACCATATTGAGTTGGTGTATATACTCCAACAAAGAGTCCAAAATGGCATTGTATATTTTCTCTGAGAGATTATATTTAGAGCAATTTTGCTGATAACATTGGGGTGCCTAGATAATAGTTAGATTTTTTTCAATTCATATAATATTGAAATTTCGGTATTTTACTTTAGGGAGCATCCTGAGTTTGTGTATATACTCCAAAACATAGTAGAATAAGGCATTGTATATTTTTTCTAACAGACTATATTCAGAGCCATTTTTTTAACATTGGGGCACCTAGATATTATTTAGATATTTTTTGATTCGTGTAAATTTAGAATATCGGTATTTTATATGAGAGAGCATATTGAGTTTGTCTATATACTACAAAACAGAGTAGAAAAGGGCATTGTATATTTTTTATGACAGATTATATTCACAGCAATTTTGCTTTTATCATTGGCGTGCCACGAATATATTTAGATATTTGTCAATTTGCTTAAATATAGAATTTCTGTATTTTACATGAGAGAGCATATGGAGTTGGTATATATACTCCAAAACAGAGTAGATTAGGGCATTGTATATTTTTTCTGACAGATTATATTCAGAGCAATTTTGCTTTCAACATTGGGGTGCCTAGATAATATTTAGATTTTTTCAATTCTGGTAAAATTAGAATTTCGGTATTTTACATGTGAAAGCATACTGAGTTGGTGTATATACTCAAAAGAGATTAGAATAAGGCATGGTATATTTTTTCTAACAGACTATATTGAGAGCCATTTTCTTTTAACTTTGAGGTGCCTAGATATTATTTACATTTTTTTCGATTCACTTAAAATTAGAATTTCGGTATTTTACATGAGGGATTATATGGAGTTGGTGTATATACTCCAAAAGAGAGTAGAAAAGGACACTGTGTATGTTTTCTGACAGATTATATTCAGAGCAATTTTTCTTTTAACATTCAAGTGCCTAGATAATTTTTACATTTTTTTCGATTCACGTAAAATTAGAATTCCGGTATTTTACATGAGAGAGCATACTGAGTTTGTGTATATACTCCAAAACAGAGTAGAATAAGGCATTGTATATTTTTTCTGACAGATTATATTCAGAGAAATTTTGCTTTTAATATTAAGGTGCCTAGATAATATTTTGATTTTTTTCCATTCGCTTAAATATAGAATTTTTGTATTTTACATGAAAGATCGTATTGAGTTGGTGTATATAATCCAACAGAGAGTAGAAAAGGGCATTGTATATTTTGTCTGACAGATTATATTCACAGCAAATTTACTTTTAACATTCGGGTGACTAGATAATATTTAGATTTTTTTCGATTCACATAAAATTAGAATTTCGGTATTTTACAAGAGAGAGCATACTGAGTTGGTGTATATACTCCAAAACAGAGTAGAATAAGGCATTGTATATTTTTTTTAACAGAATATATTCAGAGCTATTTTTTTTTTACTTTGGGGCGCCTAGATATTATTTAGATTTTTTTCGATTCGCGTACAATTAGAACTTTGGTATTTTACATGAGAGAGCATATTGAGTTGGTGTATATACTCCAAAAGAGATTAGACAAAAGCATTGTATATTTTTTTTGACAGAATCTATTCAGAGCAATTTTGCTTTTAACATTGGGGTGCCTAGATAATATTTAGATTTTTTTGATTCGTGTAAAATTAGAATTTTGGTATTATAACGAGAGAGCATATTGAGTTGGTGAATATACTCCAAAACAGAGGAGAAAAGGGCATGGTATATTTTTTCTGTCAGATAATATTCATAGCAATTTTGCTTTTAACATTGGGGTGCCTAGATTATATTTAGATTTATTTTGATTCGCGTAAATTTACAATTTTGGTATTTTATATAAGAGAGCATATTGAGTTGGTGTATATACTCCAAAACAAAGTAGAAAAGGGCATTGTATATTTTTTCTGACGGTTTATATTCAGAGCCATTTTCTTCTCACATTGAAGTGCCTAGATAATATTTAGATTTTTTTCGATTCACATATTATTCGAATTTCGGTATTTTACATGAGAGAGGATATCGAGATGGTGTATATACTCCAAATAAGAGTAGAAAAGGTCATTCTATTTTTTCTCTGACCGATTATATTCAGAGAAATTTTGCTTTTAACATTGGGGTGCCTAGATAATATTTAGATTTTTTTCAAATCGTGTAAAATTCGAATTTCGGTATTTTACATGAGAGAGCATATTGAGTTTGTGTATATATTCAAAAAAAGAGTAGAAAAGAGTATTGTACATTTTCTCTGTCAAAATGTATTCAGAGCAATTTTGCTTTTAACATTGGTATGCCTAGATAATATTAAATTTGTTTCGATTCGCATAATTTTAGAATTTCGGAATTTTTCCTGAGAGCATATTGAGTTGGTGTATATATTCCAAAACAGAGTAGAAAAAGGCATTGTGTATTTTTTCTGACAAACTGTATTCAGAGCAATTTTACTTTTAACATTGGGGTGCCTAGATATTATTTACATTTATTTGGATTTGCGTAAAATTAGGATTTCTGTATTTTACATGAGATAGCATATTGAGTTGGTGTATATACTCCAAAACCGAGTATAAAAGGGCATTGTATATTTTCTCTGACAGATTATGTTCAGAGCTATTTTTCTTCTAAAATTGGGGTACTTAGATAATATTTAGATTGTTTTCGATTTGCGTAAAATTTGAATTTCTGTATTTTACATGAAAGAGCATATTGAGTTGGTGTATATACTCCAAAACAGAGTAGAATAGGGCAGTGTATATTTTTTCTGACAGATTATATTCAGAGCAATTTTGCTTTTAACATTGGGGTTCCTAGATAATATTTAGATTTTTTTCGATTCATGTAAAATTAGAATTTCAGTATTTTACTTGAGAGAGTATTGAGTTTCTGTATATACTCCAAAAAATAGTAGAAAAAGGCATTGTATATTTTTACTGACAGATTACATTCACAATTTTTCTTTAAATATTGGGGCGCCTCGATAATATGTAGATTTTTTTCGATTCCTGTAAAATTAGAATGTCGGCATTTTACATGAGAGGGCATATTGAGTTGGTGTATATACTCCAAAACAAAGTATAAAATAGCAGTGTATATTTTAATGACAGATTATATTCAGAGCCATTTTCTTTTAACATTGCAGTGCCTAGATAATATTTAGATTTTCTCGATTCGCATAAAATTAGGATTTCGGTATTTAACATGGGAGAGCATACTGAGTTAACGTATATACTGAAAAAATAAGTAGAAAAAGGCATGGTATTTTTTTTCTGACTCATTATATTTAGAGCAATTTTGCTTTTAACATTGGGGTGCCTAGATAATATTTTTTTTAAATTTTTTATTTGATTATAGGTTTTGGGGTACATGAGCAGAGCATGCGAGACAGTTGCGTAGGTACACACATGGCAGTGTGCTTTGCTTTTCTTCTCCCCTTCACCCACATTTGGCATTTCTCCCCAGGCTATCCCTCCCCACCTCCCCCTCCCACTGGCCCTCCCCTTTTCCCCCCAATAGACCCTAGTGTTTAGTACTCCCCTTTCTCTGTCCATGTGTTCTCATTTTTCATCACCCACCTATGAGTGAGAATATGCGGTGTTTCATTTTCTGTTCTTGTGTCAGTTTGCTGAGGATGATGTTCTTCAGATTCATCCATGTCCCTACAAATGACACAAACTCATCATTTCTGATTGCTGCATAATATTCCATGGTGTATTTGTGCCACATTTTTCCAATCCAGTCTATTATCAATGGGCATTTGGGTTGATTCCAGGTCTTTGCTATTGTAAACAGTGCTGCAATGAACATTCGTGTACATGTGTCCTTATAGTAGAACGATTTATAGTCTTTTGGATATATACCCAGTAATGGGATTGCTGGGTCAAATGGAATTTCTATTTCTAAGGCCTTGAGGAATCGCCACACTGTCTTCCACAATGGTTGAACTAATTTACACTCCCACCAACAGTGTAAAAGTGTTCCTTTTTCTCCACATCCTCTCCAGCATCTGTTGTCTCCAGATTTTTTAATGATCGCCATTCTAATTGGCGTGAGATGGTATCTCAATGTGGTTTTGATTTGCATCTCTCTGATGACCAGTGACGATGAGCATTTTTTCATATGATTGTTGGCCTCATATATGTCTTCGTTCGTAAAGTATCTGTTCATATTATTTGCCCACTTTTGAATGGGCTTGTTTGTTTTTTTCCTGTACGTCTGCTTGAGTTCTTTGTAAATTCTGGATATCAGCCCTTTGTCAGATGGGTAGACTGCGAAAATTTTTTCCCATTCTGTTGGTTGCCGATCCACTCTAGTGACTGTTTCTTTTGCCGTGCAGAAGCTGTGGAGTTTCATTAGGTCCCATTTGTCTATTTTGGCTTTTGTTGCCAATGCTTTTGGTGTTTTGTTCATGAAGTCCTTGCCTACTCCTATGTCCTGGATGGTTTTGCCTAGATTTCCTTCTAGGGTTTTTATGGTGCCAGGTCTTATGTTTAAGTCTTTAATCCATCTGGAGTTGATTTTAGTGTAAGGTGTCAGGAAGGGGTCCAGTTTCTGCTTTCTGCACATGGCTAGCCAGTTTTCCCAACACCATTTGTTAAACATGGAATCCTTTCCCCATTGCTTGTTTTTGTCAGGTTTATCAAAGATTGTATAGTTGTATGTATGTTGTGTTGCCTCCGGTGCCTCTGTTTTGCTCCATTGGTCTATATCTCTGTTTTGGTACCAGTACCATGCTGTTTTGATTACTGTAGCCTTGTAGTATAGTTTGAAATCCGGTAGTGTGATGCCCCCCGCTGTGTTCTTTTTGTTTAGAATTGACTTGGCTATGGGGACTCACTTTTGGTTCCATATGAAGTTCATGGTGGTTTTTTCCAGTTCTGTGAAGAAAGTCAATGGTAGCTTGATGGGGATAGCGTTGATTCTGTAAATTACTTTGGGCAGTATAGCCATTTTCACGATATTAATTCTTCCTAACCATGAACATGGAATGTTTCTCCATCTGTTTGTGTCCTCTCTGATTTCGTTGAGCAGTGGTTTGTAGTTCTCCTTGAAGAGGTCCCTTACGTTCCTTGTGAGTTGTATTCCAAGGTATTTTATTCTTTTTGTAGCAATAGCGAATGGCAGTTCGCTCTTGATTTGGCTTTCTTTAAGTCTGTTATTGGTGTAGACGAATGCTTGTGATTTTTGCACATTGATTTTATATCCTGAGACTTCGCTGAAGTTGTTTATCAGTTTCAGGAGTTTTTGGGCTGAGGCAATGGGGTCTTCTAGGTATACTATCATGTCGTCTGCAAATAGAGACAATTTGGCTTCCACATTTCCTATTTGAATACCCTTTATTTCTTTTTCTTGCCTGATTGCTCTGGCTAGAACTTTCAGTACTATATTGAATAAAAGTGGTGAGAGAGGGCATCCTTGTCTAGTGCCAGATTTCAAAGGGAAAGCTTCCAGTTTTTGCCCATTCAGTATGATATTGGCTGTTGGTTTGTCATAAATAGCTTTTATTACCTTGAGATACGTTCCATCGATACCGAGTTTATTGAGGGTTTTTAGCATAAAGGGCTGTTGAATTTTGTCAAATGCCTTCTCTGCGTCCATTGAGATAATCATGTGGTTTTTGTTTTTGGTTCTGTTTATGTGGTGAATTACGTTGATAGACTTGCGTATGTTGAACCAGCCTTGCATCCCCAGGATGAATCCTACTTGCTGATGATGAATAAGTTTTTTGATTTGCTGTTGCAATCGGCTTGCCAATATTTTATTGAAGATTTTTGCATCTATGTTCATCATGGATATTGGCCTGAAGTTTTCTTTTCTCGTTGGTCTCTGCCGGGTTTTGGTATCAGAATGATGTTGGTCTCATAAAATGATTTGGGAAGGATTCCCTCTTTTTGGATTGTTTGAAATAGTTTTAGAAGGAATGGTACCAGCTCCTCCTTGTGTGTCTGGTAGAATTCGGCTGTGAACCCGTCTGGACCTGGGCTTTTTTTGTGAGGTAGGCTCTTAATTGCTGCCTCGACTTCAGACCTTGTTATTGGTCTATTCATAGTTTCAGCTTCCTCCTGGTTTAGGCTTGGGAGGACACAGGAGTCCAGGAATTTATCCATTTCTTCCACGTTTACTAGTTTATGCGCATATAGTTGTTTGTAATATTCTCTGATGATGGTTTGAATTTCTGTGGAATCTGTGGTGATTTCCCCTTTATCATTTTTTATTGCATCTATTTGGTTGTTCTCTCTCTCTTTTTTTAATCAATCTGGCTAGTGGTCTATTTTGTTGATCTTTTCAAAAAACCAGCTTTTGGATTTATTGATTTTTTGAAGGGTTTTTCGTGTCTCAATCTCCTTCAGCTCAGCTCTGATCTTAGTAATTTCTTGTCTTCTGCTGGGTTTTGAGTTTTTTTGATCTTGCTCCTCTAGCTCTTTCAATTTTGACGATAGGGTGTCAATTTTGGATCTCTCCATTCTCCTCATATGGGCATTTATTGCTATATACTTTCCTCTAGAGACTGCTTTAAATGTGTCCCAGAGGTTCTGGCACGTTGTGTCTTCGTTCTCATTGGTTTCGAAGAACTTCTTTATTTCTGCCTTCATTTCGTTGTTTACCCAGTCAACATTCAAGAGCCAGTTATTCAGTTTCCATGAAGCTGTGTGGTTCTGGGTCTGTTTCTGAATTCTGAGTTCTAACTTGATTGCACTATGGTCTGAGAGGCTGTTTGTTATGATTTCAGTTGTTTTGCATTTGTTGAGCAGTGCTTTACTTCCAATTATGTGGTCAATTTTAGAGTAGGTGTGAGGTGGTGCTGAGAAGAATGTGTATTCTGTGGATTTGGGGTGGAGAGTTCTGTAAATGTCCACCAGGTTTGCTTGCTCCAGGTCTGAGTTCAAGCCCTGGATATCCTTGTTGATTTTCTGTCTGGTTGATCTGTCTAGTATTGACAGTGGAGTGTTAAAGTCTCCCACTATTATTATGTGGGAGTCTAAGTCCTTTTGTAAGTCATTAAGAACTTGCCTTATGTATCTGGGTGCTCCAAAACAGACTAGAAAAGGGCATTGTATATTATTTCTGACATTATATTCAGAGAAATTTTGCTTTAAACATTGAGGTGCCTAGATAATATTTAGATTTTTTTTCCATTCTCTTAAATATAGAATTTCTTTATTTTACGTGAGAGAGCATATGGAGTTGGTGTATACAGTTCAAAACAGAGTAGAATAGGGCAGTGTATATTTTTTCTGACAGATTATATTCAGAGCAATTTTGCTTTTAACATTGGGGTGCCTAGATAATATAGAGATAATTTTTGATTTGAGTAAAATTAGAATTTTGGTATTTTACATGAGAGATCATATTGAGTTGGTTTATATACACCAAAACATAGTAGATAAGGGTATTGTATATTTTTTCTGACAGGTTATATTCAGAGCAATTTTGCTTTTAACATTGAAGTGCCTTGATAATATTTAGATTTTTTTCGATTTCCGTAAACTTAGAGTTTCTGTATTTTACATGAGAGAGAATATTGAGTTGGTGTATATACTCCAAAACAAAGTAGAAACGGGCATTGTGGATTTTTTCTGACAGATTATATTCGGCGCAATTTTTCCTTTACCTTTGGGGTTCCTAGATAATTTTTAGATCTTTTTCTTTTCACGTAAAATTAGAATTTTGGTATTTTACATAAGAGAGCATATTGAGTTGGTGTATATACTCCAAAACAGAGTCGAATAGGGCATGGTGTATTTTTTCTGACAGATTATTTTCAGAGCAATTTTGTTTTTAAAATTAGGGTGCCTAGATAACATTTAGATTTCTTTCGATTCGCGTATATTTATAATTTCGGTATTGTACAAGACAGAGCATATTGAGTTGGAGTATATATTCCAAAACAGAGTAGAAGAGGGCATTGTATTTTTTCTGAGAGATTATATTCAGATTAATTTTGCTTTTAACATAGAAGTGCCTAGATAAAATTTAGATTTTATTCGATTTGCTTAAAATTAGAATTTCGGTATTTTACATGAGAGAGCATATTGTGTGGTCTATGTACTCAAAAACAGAGTAGAAAGGGGCATTGTATGTTTTTTCGGACAGATTATATTCAGAGAAATTTTTCTTTTAACATTGGGGTGCCTACATAATATTTAGATTTTTTTCGATTCGCTTAAATATACAATTTCTGTATTTTACATGAGAGAGCATATGGAGTTGGTGTACATACTCCAAAACAGTGTAGAATAGGGCATTGTATATTTTTTCTGACCGATGATATTCAGAGGTATTCTGTTTTTAACAATGGGTTGCCTAGATAATATTTAGATTTTTTTGATATGCTTAAATATAGAATTTCTCTATTTTACATGAGAGAGCATACTGAGTTGGTGTATATACTCCAAAACAGAGTAGAATAAGGCATTGTATATTTTTTAAAACAGACTGTATTTAGAGCCATTTTCTTTTAACTTTGGGGTGCCTAGATATTATTTAGATATTTTTCGATTCGTGTAAAATTAGAATTTCTGTATTTTACATGAGAGAGCATACTGAGTCGGTGAATATATTCCCAAACAGAGTAGAATAAGGCATTGTATATTTTTTCTAACAAGCTATATTCAGAGCCATTTTCTTTTGACTTCAGGGCGCCCAGATATTATTTATATTTTTTTCGATTTGCGTAAAATTAGAATTTCGATATTTTACATAAGAGAGCATACTGAGTTGGTGTATATAATCAGAAAGAGAGTAGAATAGGACATTGTATATTTTTTATGACAGATTATATTCAGAGCAATTTAGTTTTTAACATTGGTGTGCCTAGATAATATTTAGATTTTTTAGATGTGGGTAAAATTAGAATTTCTGTATTTTACATGAGAGAGCATATTTAGTTGGTGTATATACTACAAAACAGAGTAGAAAAGGGCACTGTATATTTTTCCTGAAACATGATATTCAGAGCAATTTTGCTTTTAACATTTGGGTGCCTACATAATATTTAGATTTTCTTTGATTCGCTTAAATATAGAATTTCTGTATTTTCCATGAGAGAGCATATGGAGTTGATGTATATACTCCAAAACAGAGTAGAATAGGGCAGTGTATCTTTTTCTGACAGATTATATTCAGAGCAATTTTGTTTTTTACATTGGGGTGCCTAGATAATATTTAGACATTTTTCGATTCGGGTAAAATTAGAATTTTTGTATTTTACATGAGAGAGCATATTGAGTTGGTGTATATACTCCAAAGCAGAGTAGAAGAAGGCATTGTATATATTTTATAACAGACTATATTCAGAGCCATTTTCTTTTAAATTTGGGGCGCCTACATATTATTTAGATTTTTTTCGATTCGTGTAAAATTAGAATTTCCGTATTTTACATGAGAGAGCATACTGAGTTGGTGTAAACACTCTAAAACAGAGTAGAATAGGGCATTGTATATTTTTGCTAACAGACTATATTCAGAGCTATTTTCTTTTAACTTTGGGGCGCATAGATAATATTTAGATTTTTTTCGATTCACGTAAAATTAGAATTTTGGTATTTTACATGAGAGAGCATATTGAGTTGGTGTATATACTCCAAAACAGAGTAGAAAAGGACCTTTTATATTTTTTCTGACAGATTATATTCACATCAATTTTGCTTTTAACATTGGGATGCCTAGATTATATTTAGATTTTTTCGATTCGGGTAAAATTACAATTTCAGTATTTTACATGGGAGAGCATACTGAGTTGGTGTATATTCTCCAAAACAGAGTAGAATAAAACATAGTATATATTTTTTAACAGACTATATTCAGAGCCATTTTCTTTTACCCTTGGGGCGCCTAGATATTATTTACATTTTTTTCGATTTGCTTAAATCTAGAATTTCGGTATTTTACATCAAAGAGCATACTGAGCTTGTGTATATACTCCAAAACAGAGTAGAATAAGGCATTGTATATTTTTTTAACAGACTATATTCAGAGCCATTTTCTTTTAACTTTGAGGCGCCTAGATATTATTTAGATTTTTTTCGATTCGTGTAAAATTAGAATTTCGGTATTTTACAAGAGAGAGCATATTGAGTTGGTGTATATAATCCAAAACATAGTAGAAAAGGGCATTGTATATTTTTTTCTGACACATTATATTCAGAGCAATTTTGCTTTTAACATTGGGGTGCCTAGATAATATTTAGATTTTTTTGGATTCTCTTAAATATAGAATTTCTGTGTTTTCCATGAGAGAGCCTATGGAGTTGGTGTATATACTCCAAAACAGTGTAGAATAGGGCATTGTATATTTTTTCTGACAGATTAGATTCAGAGCAATTTTGTTTTTAACATTGGGGTGCCTAGATAATATTTAGATTTTTTTCGATTTTCTTAAATATTGAATTTCTGTATTTTACATGAGAGAGCATATGGAGTGTGTGTATATACTCCAAAACAGAGTAGAATAGCGCATTGTATATTTTCTCTGACATTATATTCAGAGCAATTTTTTTTTTAACATTGGGGTGCCTAGATAATATTTAGATTTTTTTGATTCAGGTAAAATTAGAATTTCGGTATTTTACATGAGAGAGCATACTGAGTTGGTGTATATACTCCAAAACAGTGTAGAATAAGGCATTGTATATTTTTTCTAACAGACTATATTCAGAGCCATTTTCTATTAACTTTGGAGTGCCTAGATATTATTTAGATTTTTTCGATTCGCGTAAAATTAGAATTTCGGTATTTTACATGAGAGAGCATACTGAGTTGGTGTATATACTCCAAAACAGAGTAGAATAAGGCATTGTATATATATATTTTTTAAATTTTTTATTCATTATAGGTTTTGGGTTACATGAGCAGAGCATGCAAGGCAGTTGCGTAGGTACACACATGGCAGTGTGCTTTGCTTTTCTTCTCCGCTTCACCCACATTTGGCATTTTTTCCCAGGCTATCCCTCCCCACCTTCCCCTCCCACCTGCCCTCCCCTTTTTCCGCCAATAGACCCCAGTGTTTAGTACTCCCCTGTCTGTTTCCATGTGTTCTCATTTCTCATCACCCACCTATGAGTGAGAATATGCGGTGTTTCATTTTCTGTTCTTGTGTCAGTTTGCTGAGGATGATGTTTTCAAGATTCATCCATGTCCCTACAAACGACACAAACTCATCATTTCTGATTGCTGCATAATATTCCATGGTGTATTTGTGCCACATTTTTCCAATCCAGTCTATTATCGATGGGCATTTGGGTTGATTCCAGGTCTTTGCTATTGTAAACAGTGCTGCAATGAACATTCGTGTACATGTGTCCTTATAGTAGAACGATTTATAGTCTTTTGGATATATACCCAGTAATGGGATTGCTGGGTCAAATGGAATTTCTATTTCTAAGGCCTTGAGGAATCGCCACACTGTCTTTTACAATGGTTGAACTAATTTACACTTCCACCAACAGTGTAAAAGTGTTCCTTTTTCTCCACATCCTCTCCAGCATGTGTTGTCTCCAGATTTTTTAATGATCGCCATTCTAACTGGCGTGAGATGGTATCTCACTGTGGTTTTGATTTGCATCTTTCTGATGACCAGTGATGATGAGCATTTTTTCATATGATTGTTGGCCTCATATATGTCTTCTTTCGTAAAGTATCTGTTCATATCCTTTGTCCACTTTTGAATGGGCTTGTTTGTTTTTTTCCTGTAAATCCATTTGAGTTCTTTGTCAATTCTGGATATCAGCCCTTTGTCAGATGGGTAGACTGCGAAAACTTTTTCCCATTCTGTTGGTTGCCGATCCACTCTAGTGACTGTTTCTTTTGCCGTGCAGAAGCTGTGGAGTTTCATTAGGTCCCATTTGTCTATTTTGGCTTTTGTTGCCAATGCTTTTGGTGTTTTGTTCATGAAGTCCTTGCCTACTCCTATGTCCTGGATGGTTTTGCCTAGATTTCCTTCTAGGGTTTTTATGGTGCCAGGTCTTATGTTTAAGTCTTTAATTTATCTGGAGTTGATTTTAGTGTAAGGTGTCAGGAAGGGGTTCAGTTTCTGCTTTCTGCACATGGCTAGCCAGTTTTCCCAACACCATTTGTTAAACATGGAATCCTTTCCCCATTGCTTGTTTTTGTCGGGTTTATCAAAGATTGTATAGTTGTATGTATGTTGTGTTGCCTCCGGTGCCTCTGTTCTGTTCCATTGGTCTATATCTCTGTTTTGGTACCAGTACCATGCTGTTTTGGTTACTGTAGCCTTATAGTATAGTTTGAAATCCGGTAGTGTGATGTCCCCCGCTGTTTTCTTTTTGCTTAGAATTGACTTGGCTATGCGGGCTCTCTTTTGGTTCCATATGAAGTTCATGGTGGTTTTTTCCCGTTCTGTGAAGAAAGTCAATGGTAGCTTGATGGGGATAGCGATGATTCTGTAAATTACTTTGGGCAGTATAGGCATTTTCACGATGTTAATTCTTCCTAACCATGAACACGAAATGTTTCTCCATCTGTGTGTGTCTTCTTTGATTTCGTTGAGCAGTGGTTTGTAGTTCTCCTTGAAGAGGTCCCTTACGTTCCTTGTGAGTTGTATTCCATGGTATTTTATTCTTTTTGTAGCAATTGCGAATGGCAGTTCGCTCTTGATTTGACTTTCTTTAAGTCTGTTATTGGTGTAGACGAATGCTTGTCATTTTTGCACGTTGATTTTATATCCTGAGACTTTGCTGAAGTTGCTTATCAGTTTCAAGAGGTTTTGGGCTGAGGCAATGGGGTCTTCTAGGTATACTATCATGTCGTCTGCAAATAGAGACAATTTGGCTTCCACCTTTCCTATTTGAATACCCTTTATTTCTTGTTCTAGCCTGATTGCTCTGGCTAGAACTTTCAGTACTATATTAAATAGGAGTGGTGAGAGAGGGCATCCTTTTCTAGTGCCAGATTTTAGAGGGAATGCTTCCAGGTTTTGCCCATTCAGTATGATTCGATAGGCTTTAATATAGAATTTCTGTATTTTACATGTGAGAGCATATTGAGTTGGATTATATACTCCAAAACAGAGTAGAAAAAAGCATTGTATTTTTTTCGGACAGATTATATTCAGAGCAATTTTGCTTTTAACATTCGGGTGCCCAGATAATATTTAGATATTTTCCGATTCATGTAAAATTAGAATTTCGGTATTTTTCATGAGAGAGCATACTGAGTTGGTGTATATACTCTAAAACAAAGTAGCATAAGGCATTGTATATTTTCTCTAACAAACTATATTCAGAGCCATTTTCTTTTAACTTTTGGGCGCCTAGATATTATTTAGATTTTTTGCAGTTCGTGTAAAATAACAATTTTGGTATTTTACATGAGAGAGCATATTGAGTTGGTGTATATACTACAAAACAGAGTAGAAAAGGATATTGTATATTTTTTCTGACAGATTATATTCAGAGCAGTTTTCCTTTTAACATTGGGGTGCCTAGATAATATTTAGATTTTTTTCGATTCGCTTAAATAAAGAATTATTGTATTTTACATGAGAGAGCATATGGGGTTAATCTATATATTCCAAAACAGAGTAGAATAGGGCATTGTATATTTTTCTGACATACTATATTCAGAGCAATTTTTTTTAATTTTGGGGTGCCTAGATAATATTTAGATTTTCTTCAATTAACGTAAAATTAGAATTTTGATATTTTAAATGAGAGAGCATACTCAGTTGATTTATATACTCCAAAACAGAATAGAGTAAGGCATTGTATACTTTTTCTAACAAACTATATTCAGGGCCATTTTCTTTTAACTTTTGGGCGCCTAGATATTATTTAGATTTTTTGCAATTCGTGTAAAATTACAATTTCGGGATTTTACATGAGAGAGCATATTGAGATGGTATATATACTACAAAACAGAGTAGAAAACGGCATTGTATATTTTTTCTGACAGATTATATTCAGAGAAATTTTGCTGTTAAGATTGGGTTGCCTAGATAATATTTAAATTTTTTTCGATTCACGTAAAATTAGAATTTCGGTATTTTAAATGAGAGAGCATACTGAGTTGTTGTATATACTCCAAAACATAGTACAATAGGGCATTGTATATTTCTTCGAACAGATTATATCCAGAGCAATTTTTTTATTAACATTGGGGTGCCTAGATAATATTTAGATTTTTTCAATTCGGGTAAAATTAGAATTTCTGTATTTTACATGAGAGAGCATATTGAGTTGGTTTATATACTACAAAACAGAGTAGAAAAGGGCATTGTAAATTTTTTCTGACAGACTATATTCAGAACAATTTTGCTGTATACATTGGGGTGCCTAGATAATATTTAGATTTTTTTGATTTGCTTAAATATAGAATTTCTGTATTTTCCATGAGAGAGCATATGGAGTTGGATTATTTACTCCAAAACAGCGTAGAATAGGACATTGTATATTTTCTCTGACAGATTACATTTAGTGAGATTTCGTTTTTAACATTGTGGTGCCTGATAGTATTTAGATTTTTTTCGATTATCTTAAATATAAGATGTCTGTATTTTACATTAGAGAGCATATGGAGTTGGTGTATATACTGCAAAATAGAGTAGAATAGGGCATTGTATATTTTCTCTGACAGATTATATTGAGAGGAATTTTGTTTTTTACATTGGGGTGCCTAGATAATATTTAGATTTTTTCGATTCATGTAAATTTAGAATTTCGATATTTTACACGAGAGAGCATATTGAGTAGTGCATATACTCCAAAACAGAGTAGAATAAGGCATTGTATATTTCTTCCAACAAACTATGTTCAGAGCCATTTTCTTTTAACTTTGGGGCGCCTGGATATTATTTAGATTTTTTTCGATTCGCATAAAATTAGAATGTCGGTATTTTACATGAGAGAGCGTATTGGGTTGGTGTATATACTACAAAACAGAGTAGAAAGGGCATTGTATATATTTTCTGACAGATTATATTCACAGCCATTTTGCTTATAACCTTGGGGTGCCTAGATAATATTTAGATTTTTTTCGATTCGCTTAAATATAGAATTTCGGTATTTCACATGAGAGAGCCTAGGGAGTTGGTGTATATACTCCAAAACAAAGTAGAATAGGGCATTGTATATTTTTTCTGATAGATTATATTCAGAGCAATTTTGTTTTTAACATTGGGGTGCCTAGATAATATTTAGACTTTTTAGATTCGGGTAAAATTAAAATTTCTGTATTTTACATGAGAGAGCATACTGAGTTGGTTTATATACTCCAAAAAAAAGTAGAATAAGGCATTGTATATTTTTTATAACAGATTATATTCAAGGCCATTCTCTTTTAACTTTGGGGCGCCTAGATATTATTTAGATTTCTTTCGATATGCGTAAAATTAGAATTTCGATATTTTATATGAGAGAGCAAAATGAGTTGGTGTATATACTGAAAAACAAAGTAGAAAAGGGCATTGTATATTTTTTCTGACAGATTATATTAAGAGCAAGTTTGCTTTTAACATTGGGTTGCCTAGATAATATTTACATTTTATTCGATTCACGTAAA
This sequence comes from Callithrix jacchus, assembly GCF_049354715.1. NCBI lineage: Eukaryota > Metazoa > Chordata > Mammalia > Primates > Cebidae > Callithrix > Callithrix jacchus. Next base: position 82,297,816 of record NC_133518.1, read on the forward strand.
ATTAGAATTTCGGTATTTTACATGAGAGAGCATACTGAGTTGGTGTATATACTCCAAAACTGAGAAGAATAAGGCATTGTATATTTTCTCTAACAGAGACATTTTCTTTTAACTTTGGGGCACCTAGATATTATTTAGATTTTTTTTGATTCGCTTTAATATAAAATATCTGTGTTTTACATGAGAGAGCATATTGAGTTGTGTATATAGTTTAAAAAAATTAGAAAAGGGCATTGGATATTTTTTCTGACAGATTAAATTCAGAGCAATTTTGCTTTTAACATTCACGTGCTTAGATAATATTTAGATTTTTTTCCATTCAAGTGTAATTACAATTTCTGTATTTTACATGAGAGAGCATACTGAGTTGGTGTATATACTCCAAAACAAAGTATAATAAGCCATTGTATATTTTTTCTAACAGACTATATACAGAGCAATTTTCTTTTAACTTTGGAGAGCCTAAATATTATTTAGAATTTTTGCGATTTGCATAAAAATAGAGTTTCAGTATTTTACATGAGAGAGCATATTTAGTTGGTGCATATACTACAAAACAGTTTAGAAAAGGACATTGTATATTTTTTCTGACAGATTATATTCAGAGCAATTTTGCTTCTAAGATTCGGGTGCCCAGATAATATTTATATTTTTCTCGATTCCCTTAAATATTGAATTTCTGTATTTTACATGGGAGAGTATATGGAGTTGGTGTAAATACTCCAAAACAGAGTAGAATAGGGCAGTGTATATTTTTTCTGACAGATTATACTCAGAGAAATTTTGCTTTAAACATTGGGGTGCCTAGACAGTATTTAGATTTTTGTCGATTCACGTAAAATTAGAATGTCTGTATTTTACATGAGAGAGCATATGGTGTTGGTGCATATACTCCAAAACAGCGTAGAATAGGGCAGTGTATATTTTTTCTGACAGATTATATTCAGAGCAATTTTGTTTTTAACATTGGTTCGCCTAGATAATATTTAGATTTTATTCGATTCGCTTAAATATAGAATGTCTGTATTTTACATGAGAGAGAATATGGAGTAGAAGTATATCCCCCAAAACAGAGTAGAATAAGGCATTGCATATTTTTTCTGACAGATTATATTCAGAGCAATTTTTCTTTTAACATTGGGGTGCCTATATAATATTTAGATTTTTTTCGATTCATGTAAATATAGAATTTCTGTATTTTACATGAGAGAGAATATGGAGTTTGTGTATACACTCCAAAACAAGTAGAATCGGGCATTATATACTTTTTCTGACAGATTATATTCAGAGAAATTTTGTTTTTAACATTGGGGTGCCTAGATAATATGTAGATTTTTTCGATTCGGGTAAGGTTAGAATTTCTGTATTTTACATGAGAGGACATATTGAGTTGGTTTATATACTACAAAACAGAGTAGAAAAGGGCGTTGTATATTTTTTCTGACAGACTATATTTAGAGCAATTTTGCTCTTAACATTGCGGTGCCTAGATAATATTTAGATTTTTTTCAATTCGCTTAAATATGGAAATTCTGTATTTTACATGAGAGAGCATATGGAGTTGGATTATATACTCCAAAACAGCGTAGAATTGGGCATTGTATATTTTTTCTGACAGATTATATTCAGGGCAATTTTGTTTTTAACATTGGGGTGCCTAGATAATATGTAGATTTTTTCGATTCGGGTAAAATTAGAATTTCTTTATTTTACATAAGAGAGTATACTGGGTTGTTGTATATACTCCAAAACAGAGTATAATGAGGCATTGTATATTTTTGCTAACAGACTATATTCAGAGACATTTTCTTTTAACTTTGGGGCGCCTAGATATTATTTAGATTTTTTTCGATTTGTGTAAAATTAGAATTTCGGATTTTACGTGAGAGAGCATATTGAGTTTGTGTATATACTACAAAACAGAGTAGAAAAGGGCATTCTATATTTTTTCTGACAGTTTATATTCAGATCAATTTTGCTTTTAACATTGGGGTGCCTAGATAATATTTAGATTTTCTTCGATTCGCTTAAATATAGAATTTCTGTATTTTACATGATGGAGCATAGGTCGTTGGTGTATATACTCCAAAACAGAGTAGAATAGGGCATTGTATATTTGTTCTTGCAGATTATATTCAGAGCAATTTTGTGTTTAACATTGGGGTGCCTAGATAATATTTAGGTTTTTTTTGAATCGCTTAAATATAGAATTTCTGTATTTCACATGAGAGAGCATACGGAGTTTGTGTACATACTCCAAAACACAGTGGAATACGGCATTGTATATTTTTTCTGACAATTTATATTCAGATCAGTTTTGTTTTTAACAATTGGGTGCCTAGATAATATTTAGATTTTTTTGATTCGGGTAAAATTAGAATTTCTGTATTTTATATGAGAGAGCATACTGAGTTGGTGTGTATAGTCAATAACGGAGTAGAATAAGACATTGTATATTTTTTCTAACAGACTATATTCAGAGCCATTTTCTTTTAACTTTGGGGCGCCTAGGTATTATTTAGATTTTCTTTAATTCACGTATAATTATAATTTTGGTATTTTACATGAGAGAGCATATTGAGTAGGTGTATATACTACAAAACAGAGTAGAAGAGAGCATTGTATATTATTTCTGACAGATTATATTCATAGCAATTTTGCTTTTAACATTGGGGTGCCTAGATATTAGTTAGATTTTTTTCGATTTGCATAAAATTAGAATTTCTGTATTTTACAGGAGAGAGCATATGGAGTTGGTGTATATACTCCAAAACAGAGTAGAATAGGGCATTGTATATTTGTTCAGGCAGATTATATTCATAGCCATTTTCTTTTAACTTTGGTGCGCCTAGATATTATTTAGATTTTTTCGATTCAGGTAAAATTAGAATTTTGGTATTTTACATGAGAGAGCCTTCTGAGTTTGTGTCTATACTCCAAAACGGGGTAGAATAAGGCATTGTATATTTTTTCCAAGAGACTATATTCAGAGACATTTTTTTTTATTTTGGGGCGCCTAGATATTATTTAGATTCTTTTCGATTGGCGTAAAATTAAAATTTCAGTATTTTACATGCGAGAGCATATTGAGTTTGTGTATATACTCCAAAACAAAAAAGAATAAGTCATTGTATATTGTTTCTGACAGATCATATTTAGAGCAATTTTGCTTTCTACATTGGGGCGCCTAGATATTATTTAGATTTTTTTCAGTTTGCGTAAAATTAGAATTTCAGTATTTTATATGAGAGAGCATATTGAGTTTGTGTATATACTCCAAAACAAAAAAGAATAAGGCATTGTATATTGTTTCTGAGAAATTATATTCAGAGAAATTTCGCTTTTAACATTAAGGTGCCTAGATCATATTTAGATTTTTTCGATTAACGTAAAATTAGAATTTCGGTATATTAAATGAGAGAGCTTACTGAGTTGGTGTATATAGTCCAAAACAGAGTACAAAAGGGCATTGTATATTTTCTCTGCCAGTTTATATTCAGAACAATTTGCTTTAACATTCGGGTGCCTAGATAATATTTAGATATTATTCGATTCACGTAAATTTAGAATTTCTGTACTTTACATGAGAGAGCATATGGAGTTGAGGTATCTACTTCAAAACAGAGTAGAGAATACTGACTTGGTGTATATACTCCAAAACAAAGTACAAAATAGCATTGTATATTATTTCTGACAGATTATATTCAGAACAATTTTGCTTTTAACATTCGGGTGCCTAGATAATATTTAGATATTTTTCGATTCACGTAAAATTATAATATCGGTGTTTTTCATGAGACAGCCTACTGAGTTGATTTATGTACTCCAAAACAGAGTAGAATATGGCATTGTATATTTTTTCTGACAGAATATATTCAGAACAATTTTGCATTTTACATTGGGGTGCCTAGATATTATTTAGATTTTTTTCTATTCACATAAAATTCGAATTTCAATATTTTACAGGAGAGAGCATATTGAGTTAATGTATATAATACAAAACAGAGTAGAAAAGGACATTGTTTTTTTTTTTCTGACAGATTATATTCAGAGCAATTTTGGTTTTAGCATTAAGGTGCCTAGATAATGTTTAGATTTTTTCGATTCACGTAAAATTGGAATTTCGGTATTTTTCATGAGAGAGCATACTGAGTTAGTTTATATACTCCAAAACAGAGTAGAATAGGGCATTGTATATTTTCTCTGACAGATTATATTCAGAACAATTTTGCTTTTAACATTGGGGTGCCTAGATACTATTTAGATTTTTTTCTTTTCACGTAAAATTAGAATTTCGTTATTTTTCATGAGATAGCATACTGAGTTGGTTTATATACTCCAAAACAGAGTAGAATAGGGCATTGTATATTTTTTCTGACAGATTATATTCAGAGCAATTTTGCTTTTAACATTGGGGTGCCTAGAAAATATTTAGATTTTTTCAATTTATGTAAATTAAGAATTTCGGTATTTTACATGAGAGAGCATACTGAGTTGGTGTATATACTCCAAAACACACTAGAATAAGGCATTGTATATTGTCTCTAACAGACTATATTCAGAGCCATTTTCTTTTAACTTTGGGGCGCCTAGATATCATTTAGATTTTTTCGATTCGCGTAAAATTAGAATTTCAACTTTTTACATGAGAGAGCATATTGAGTTGTTGTATATACTCCAAAACAGAGTAGAATAGAGCATTGTATATTTCTTAAAACAGATTTTATTCAGAGCAATTTTGATTTTTACATTGGGGTGCCTAGATAATGTTTAGATTTCTTCAATTTGGGTAAAATTAGAATTTCTGTATTTTACATGAGAGAGCGTATTGAGTTGGTGTATATACTCCAAAACAGAGTAGAAAACGGCATTGTATATTTTTTTCTGACAGATTATATTCAGAGCAATTTTGCTTTTAACATTGAAATGCCTAGATAATATTCAGATTTTTCTCGATTCGCTTAGATATAGAATTTCTGTATTTTAAATGAGAGAGCATATGGAGTTGATGTATATACTCCAGAACAGAGTAGAATAGGGCATTGTATATTTTTTCTGACAGATTATACTCAGAGCAATTTTGTTTTTAACATTGGGATGCCTAGATAATATTTAGATTTTTTTCGATACACGTAAAATTAGAATTACTGTATTTTACATGAGAGAGCATGAGTTTGTTTATATACTCCAAACAGAGTAGAATAAAGCATTGTATATTTTTTTCTAACCGAATATATTCAGAGCCATTTTCTTTTACCTTTGGGGCACCTAGATATTATGTAGATTTTTTTCGATTCACATAAATTTAGAATTAATTATTTTACATGAGAGAGCATATTGCGTTGGTGTATATACTACAAAACGGAGTAGAAAGGGGCATTGTATACTTTTTGTGACAGATTATATACAGAGCAATTTTGCTTTTAACATTGGGGTACCTAGTTAATATTTAGATTTTTTTTTGATTCGCTTAAATATTGAACTTCTGTATTTTACATGACAGAGCATATGGAGTTTGTGTATATACTCCACAACAGAGTAGAGTAGGGCATTGTGTATTTTTTCTGACAGATTATATTCAGAACAATTTTGTTTTTAACATTGGGGCGCCTAGATATTATTTAGATTATTTTCGATTCACATGAAATTAGAATTTTGTTATTTTACATGACAGAGCATATTGAGTTGGTGTATATACTCCAAAACAGAGTAGAAAAGGGCATTGTATATTTTTTCTGACAGATTATATTCGGAAAAATTTTGCTTATAACATTCGGTTGCCTAGATAATATTTAAAGTTTTTTTGATTCACGTAAAATTAGAATTTCGGTATTTAACGTGAGAGAGCATACTGAGTTGGTGTATATACTCCAAAACAGGGTAGAATAAGTCATTGTATATTTTTTCTAACAGACTATACTCAGAGCCATTTTCTTTTATCTTTGGGGCGCCTAAATATTATTTAGATTTTTTCGATTAACGTAAAATTAGAATTTCGGTATTTTATATGAGAGAGCATATGGAGTTGGTTTGTATACTCCAACACAGAGTAGAAAAGGGCATTGTAAATTTCTCCTGACAGATTATATGCAGAGCCATATTTCTCTTAACATTGGGGTGCCTAGATAATATTTAGATTTTTTTCGATCACGTAAAGTTAGAATTTCGGTATTTTACATGAGAGACCATACTGAGTTGGTGTATATACTCCAAAACAGAGTAGAATAAGGCATTGTATATTTTCTCTAACAGACTATATTCAGAGCTATTTTTTTTTAACTTTGTGGTGCCTAGATATTATTTAGATATTTTTCGATTCACGTAAAATTAGCATTTTTTTACTTTACATGAGAGAGCATATGGAGTTTGTGTATATAATCCAAAACAGATTAGAATAGGGCATTGCATATATTTTCTGAGAGACTATATTCAGAACAATTTTGTTTTTAACGTTGGGGTGCCTAGATAATATTTAGATTGTTTTCTATTCGCTTAAATATAGAATTTCTGTATTTTACATGAGAGAGCATATGGAGTTGATGTATATACTCTGAAACAGAGTAGAAAACGGCATTGTATATTTTCTCTGACAGATTATATTCAGAGCTATTTTGCTTTTAACGTTCGGGAGCCTAGATTATATTTAGATTTTTTTTGATTCACAGAAATTAGAAATTCGGTATGTTACATGAGAGAGAACACTGAGTTGGTGTATATACTCCTAAACAGAGTAGAATAGGGCATTGTATATTTTTTTCTAACAGACTATATTCAAAGCCATTTTCTTTTAACTTTGGGGCACCTAGATATTATTTAGATTTTTTTCAATACACGTAAAATTATAATTTCGGTATTTTACATGAGAGTGCATATTGAGTTGGTTTATATACTCCAAAACATTGTAGAAAAAAGCATTGTATATTTTTCTGAAAAATTATTTACGGAGCAATTTTGCTTTTATCATTAGGGTGCCAAGATAATATTTAGATTTTTTCGATTCGGGTAACATTATAATTTCTGTATTTTACATGAGAGAGCATACCTAGTTGGTGAATATACTCCAAAATAGAGTACAATAAGGCATTGTATATTTTTTCTAACACACTATATTCATAGACATTTTCTTTTAACTTTATGGCGACTAGATATTATTGAGATTTTTTTTGAGTCACGTAAAATTATAATTTTGTTATTTTACATGAGAGAGCATATTGAGTTGGTGTATATACTCCAAAACAAAGTAGAAAAGGGCCTTGTATATTTTTCCTGACAGTTTATATTCAGAGCAATTTTTCTTTTAATATTCGGTTGCCTAGATAATATTTAAAGTTTTTCCAATTCTCGTAAAATTAGAATTTCGGTATTTTACATGAGAGAGCATACTGAGTTGGTGTATATACTCCAAAACAGAGTAGAATAAGGCATTGTATATTTTTTCTGATATATTATATTCAGAGCAATTTTGCTTTTAACATTGGTGTGCCTAGATTATATTTAGAAATTTTACGATTCGCTTAAATATAGAATTTTTTTTATTTTACATGAGAGAGCATACAAAGTTTGTGTATATACTCCAAAACAGAGTAGAATAGGGCATTGTATATTTTTTTTGGCACATTATATTTAGAGCAATTTTGTTTTTAACATTGGGGTGCCTTCATAATATTTAGATTTTTTCGATTCGGGTAAACTTAGAATTTCTGTATTTTACATGGGAGGGCATACTGAGTTGGTGTATATACTCCAAAAGAGAGTAGAATAAGGCTATGGGTATGTTTCCTAACAGGGTATATTGAAAGCCATTTTCTTTTAACTTTGTGGTTGTCTAGATATTATTTAGATTTTTTTCAGTTCACATAAAATTAGATTTTCGGTATTTTACATGAGAGAGCATATTTTGTTGGCGTATGTACTACAAAACAAAGTAGAATAGGGAATTGTATATTTTTTCTGACAGATTATATTCAGAGCAATTTTTTTTAACATTGGGGTGCCTAAAAATATTTAGATTATTTTCGATTCGCTTTTATATTTCATTTCTGTATTTAACATGAGAGAGCATATGGAGTTGGTGTATATACTCCAAAAAAGAGTAGAATATGGCATTGTATATTTTTTCAGACAGATTATATTCAGAGCAATTTTTTTTTTAACATTGGGATGCCTGGATAATATTTAGATTTGTTCGCTTCTGGTAAAATTAGAATTTTGTTATTTTACATGAGAGAGCATACTGAGTTGGTGTATATACTCCAAAACTGAGTAGAATAAGGCATTCTATATTTTTTATAACAGACTATATTAAGAGCCATTTTCTTTTAACTTTGGGGTGCCTAGATATTATTTAGATATTTTTTGATTCACGTAAAATTAGAATTTCGGATTTTACATGAGAGAGCCTATTGAGTTGGTGTATATATTCCAACACAAAGTAGAAAAGGGCATTGTGTATTTTTCCTGACAGATTATATTCAGAGCAATTTTGCTTTTAAAATTGTGGTGCCTAGATAATATTTAGATTTTTTTGATTCGGGTAAAATATGTATTACTCTATTTTACAAGAGAGAGCATACTGAGTTGGTGTATATACTACAAAACAGAGTAGAATAAGGCATTGTATATTTTCTCTAACAGACTATATTCAGAGTCATTTTCTTTTATCTTTGGAACGCCTAGATATTATTTAGGTTTTTTTCGATTTGCGTAAAATTAGAATTTAGGTGTTTTACATGAGAGAACATATTTAGTTGGTGTATATACTCCAAAACAGAGTAGAAATGAACATTGTATATTTTTTTTGACAGATTATATTCAGAGGAATTTTGCTTTTAACATTAAGGTGCCTAGATATTATTTAGATTTTTTTCGATTCGCTTAAATATAGAATTTCTCTATTTTACATGGGAGAGCATATGGAGTTAGTGTATATACTCCAAAACAGAATAAAATAGGGCATTGTATATATTTTCTGACAAATTATATTCAGAGCAATTTTGTTGTTAACGTTGGGGTGCCTAAATAATATTTAGATTTTTTTGATTCTCGTAAAATTAAAATTTCTTAATTTTACATGAGAGAGCATACCGAGTTTGTGTATATACTCCAAAACAAAGTAGAATAAGGCATCGTATATTTTTTCTAACAGCCTATATTCAGAGCCATTTTTTTTTAACTTTGGGGCGCCCAGATATTATTTAGATTTTTTTCGATATGCGTAAAATTAGAATTTCCGTATTTTACATGAGAGAGCATATTGAGTTATTTTTTATACTCCAAAACAGAGTAGAATAGGGCATTGTATATTTTCTCTGACAGATTATATTCAGAGCAATTTTGCTTTTAATATTAAGGTGCCTAGATAATATTTAGATTTTTTTCGATTAGCTTAAATGTAGAATTTCTGTATTTTACCTGAGAGAGTATATCAAGTTGGTGCATTTACTCCAAAACAGGGTACAATAGGTCATTGTATATTTGTTCTGACAGATTATATTCAGAGCAATTTTGTTTTTAACATTGGTGTGTCTATATATTATTGAGATTTTTTTCGATTCACGTAAAATTATAATTTCAGTATTTTATAAGAGAGAGCATACGGTGTTGGTTTATATACTCCAAAACAGATTAGAATAAGGCATTATATATTATTTCTTACGGACTATATTCAGAGGCATTTTCTTTTAACTTTGGGGCGCCTAGGTATTATTTTGAGTTTTATTGATTTGCATAATATTAGTATTTCGGTATTTTACATGAGAGAGCTAATTGAGTTGGTGTATATACTACACAACAGAGTAGAAAAGGGCATTGTATATTTTTTCTTTCTGATTATATTCAGAACAATTTTGCTTTTAACATTTGGTTGCCTAGATAATATTTAGATATTTTCGATTCACATAAAATTAGAATTTCAGTATTTTACATGAGAGAGCATACTGAGTTGGTGTCTATACTCCGAAACAGTAGAATAAGACATTGCATATTTTTTCTGACAGATTATATTCAGAGCAATTTTGCTTTTAACATTGGGGTGCCTTGATTATATTTATATTTTTTTCGATTAGCTTAAATATAGAATTTCTGTATTTTACATGAGAGAGCATATGGAGTTAGTGTATATACTCCAAAGCAAAGTAGAATATGGCATTGTATATTTTTTCTGACAGATTATATTCAGAGCTATTTTGTTTTTACATTGCGGTGCCTAGATAACATTTATATCTTTTCGATTCCGGTAAAATTAGAATTTATGTATTTTACATGAGAGTGTATACTGAGTTGGTGTATATACTCGAAAACAAAGTAGAATAAGGCATTGTATAGTTTTTCTAAAAGACTACATTCAGAGCCATTTGATTTTAAATTTGGGGCACCTAGATAATATTTAGTTTTTTTCTATTCACGTAAAATTAGAATTTTGGTATTTTACATGAGAAAGCATATTGAGTTGGTGTATATACTCTTAAACAGAGTAGAAAAGGGCATTGTATATTTTTTCGGACAGATTATATTCAGAGCTATTTTGCTGTTGACATTGGGGTGCCTAGATAATATTTAGATTTTTTTTCCATTCGATTAAATATAGAATTTCTGTATTTTACATGAGAGAGCATACGGAGTTTTTGTATATACTCCAAAACAGAGTAGAATAGGGCATTGTATATTTTTTCTGACAGATTATATTCAGAGGAATTTCGTTTTTAACATTGGGTGCCTAGATAATATTTAGATTTTTTTCAATTTGCTTAAATATAGAATTTCGCTATTTTACATGAGGGAGCATATGGAGTTGGTGTATATAGTCCAAACAGAGTAGAATAAGGCATTGTATATTTTTTCTGACAGATTATATTCAGAGAAATTTGGTTTTTAACATTGGGTTGCCTAGATAATATTTAGATTATTTTAATTTCGGTAAAATTAGAATTTCTGTATTTTAAATGAGAGAGCATACTGAGTTGGTGTATATACTCCAAAACAGAGTAGAAGAAGGCATTGTATATTTTTTCTAATGGAGTATATTTAGAGCCATTTTTTTTAACTTTGGGGCGCCTTGATATTATTTAGATTTTCTTCGATTCACGTAGAATTAGAATTTCGGTATTTTACATGAGAGAGCACATTGAGTTGGTTTATATACTCCAAAACAGAGAACAATAGGGCATTGTATATTTTTTCTGACAGATTATATTCCGAGAAATTTTGCTTTTAACATTGGGGTGCCTAGATAATATTTAGATTTATTTCGATTCATGTAAAATTAGAATTTCGGTATTTTACATGAGAGAGCACACTGAGTTGGTGTATGTACTCCAAAACAGAGTAGAAAATGGTATTGTATATTTATTCCAAGACATTTTATTCAGAGCAATTTTGTTTTTAACATTCGGGTGCCTGGACAATATTTTGATTTTTTCGATTCAGTTAAAATTTGAATTTCTGTATTTTACAGGAGAGAGCACATTGAGTTGGTGTATATACTACAAAAATGAGTAGAAAAGGGCATTGTATATTTTTTATGACAGATTTTATTCAGAGCAATTTTGCATTAAACATTGGGGTGCCTAGATAATACTTACATTTTTTTGATTCGGGTAAAATTTGAATTTCTGTATTTTACATGAGAAAGCATACTGAGTTGGTGTATATACTCCAAAATACAGTACAATAAGGCATTTTATATTTTTTCTAACAGACTATATTCAGAGCCATTTTTTTTAAAGTTGAAGTGACTAAATATTATATAGATTTTTTTAAATTCGCGTAAAATTAGAATTTCGGTATCTTACATGAGAGAGCATACTGAGTTGGTGTATATACTACAAAACAGAGTAGAATAGGGCATTTTATATTTTTTCTGACAGATTATATTCAGAGAAATTTTGTTTCTAACATTGGGCTGCCTAGATAATATTTAGATATTTTTGATTCCGGTGAAATTATAATTTCGGTATTTTACCTGAGAGAGCATACTGAGTTGGTGTATATACTCCAAAACTAAGTAGAATAAGTCATTGTATATTTTTTCAAACAGACTATATTCAGAGCCATTTTCTTTTAACTTTGTGGCACCTGGATATTATTTAGACTCTTTTCGATTCACGTAAAATTAGAATTTCTGTATTTTACATGAGAGAGCAAACTGAGTTTCTGTATATACTCCAAAACAAAGTAGAATAAGGCATTGTATATTTTCTCTAACAGACTATATTTAGAGTCATTTTTTTTTTACGTTGGGGCAAAGAGATAATATTTAGATTTCTTTCGCTTTGTGTAAATTTTGAATTTCGGTATTTTATATAAGAGAGCATACTGAGTTGGTGTATATACTACAAAACAGAGTAGAATAAGGCATTGTATATTTTTTTTATCAGACTATATTCAGAGCCATTTTTTTAACTTCGGGCAACCTAGATATTATTTAGATTTTTTTCGATTAGCCTAAAATTAGAATTTCAATATTTTACATGAGAGAGCATATGGAGTTCGTGTATATACTCCAAAACAAAGTAAAAAAAAGCATTGTATATTTTTCCTGACAGATTATATTTAGAGCAATTTTGCTTTAACATTGGGGTGCCTAGATAACACTTAGATTTTATTCGATTCATGTAAAATTAGAATTTCTGTATTTTACATGAGAGAGCAAATTGAGTTGGTATATATACTACAAAACAGAGTAGCATAGGGCATTGTTTATTTTTTCTGACAAATTATATTTAAAGAAATTTTGCTTTTAACATTGGGGGGCCTAGATAATATTTAGCTTTTTTCGATTTGCTTAAATATTGAATTTTGGTATTTTGCATGAGAGAGCATACTGAGTTGGTGTATATACTCCAAAACAGATTAGAAGAGGGCATTGTATATTTTTTCTGACAGATTATATTCAGAGCAATTTTGCTTTAACATTCGGGTGCCTAGATAATATTTCAATTTTTTTCGATTCACGTATAATTAGAATTTCAATATTTTACATGAGAGAGCATATGGAGTTGGTGTATATACTGCAAAACAGAGTAGAATAGGGCATTGTATTTTTTTCTGACAGGTTTTATTTAGAGCAATTCTGTTTTTAACATTGGCGTGCCTAGATAATATTTAGATTTTTTCGATTTGGGTAAAATTAGATTTCTGTATTTTACATGACAGAGAATATTGAGTTGGTGTATATACTCCAAAACAGAGTAGAATACGGCATTGTATATCACAGACTATATTCAGAGCCATTTTCTTTTAACTTTGGGGCACCTAGATATTATTTAGATTTTTCTCGATTCGCGTAAAGTTTGAATTTCGGTATTTTGAATGAGAGAGCATACTGAGTTGGTATATATACTCCAAAAAGGTTTAGAAAAGGGCATTGTATATTTTTTCTGACAGATGATATTCAGAGCAATTTTGATTTTAACATTCGGGTGCCTAGATAATATTTAAATTTTTTTCAATTCATGTAAATTTAGAATTTCGGTATTTTATATGAGAGAGCATATTCAGTTGGTGTATATACTCCAAAACAGAGTAGAATAGGGCATGGTATATTTTTTATGACAGATTATATTCAGAGCAATTTTGTTTTTAACAATGGGATACCTAGATAATATTTAGATCTTTTCTATTCCGGTAAAATTAGAATTTTGGTATTTCACATAAGAGAGCATACTGAGTTGATGTATATACTCCAAAACAGAGTAGAATAAGGCATTGTATATTTTTTCTCACTGACTATATTGAGAGCCACTTTCTTTTAACTTTGGGGCGCCTTGATATTATTTATATTTTTTTCGATTTGTGTAAAATTAGAATTTCGGTATTTTACATGAGAGAGCATCCTGAGTTGGTGTATATACTCCAAAACAAAGTAGAATAAGGCATTGTATATTTTTTCTAACAGACTATATTTAGAGCCATTTTCTTTTAACTTTGGTGTGCCTAGATATTATTTAGATTATTTTCGATTTGCGTAAAATTAGAATTTTGGTATTTTACTTGAGAGAGCATATTGAGTTGGTGTATATACTCCAAAACAGAGTAGAAAATGGCATTGTATATTTTTTCTTACAGATTATATTCAGATAAATTTTGCCTTTAACATTGGCGTGCCTGGTCAATATTTAGATTTTTTCGATTCGCTTTAATATAGAATTTCTGTATTTTACATGAGAGAGCATATGGGGTAGGAGTATATACTCCAAAATAGTGTAGAATAGGGCATTGTATATTTTTTATGACATATTATATTCAGAGCAATTTTGTTTTTAACATTGAGGTGCCTAGATAATATTTAGATTTATTCAATTTGGGTAAAATTAGAATTTCCTTATTTTACATGAGAGAGCATACTGAGTTAGTGTATATACTCCAAAACAGAGTAGAATAAGGCATTGTATATTTTATTTAAAGGACTATATTCAGAGCCATTTGCTTTTAATTTGGGGCACCTAGATAATATTTAGATTATTTTCGATTCAAGTAAACTAGAATTTCTGTATTTTGTATGAGAGAGCATATTGAGTTCGTGTATCTACTCCAAAACAGAGTAGAATAGGGCATTGTATATTTTTTCTGACAGATTATATTAAGAGCAATTTTGCTTTTAACATTCGGGTTCCTAGTTAATATTTAGATTTTTTTCAAATCACATAAATTTAGAATTTTGGTATTTTACATGAGAGAGCATACTGAGTTGGTGTATATACTCCAAAACAGAGTCGAATAAGGCATTGTATTTTTTTTCTAACAGACTATATTTAGAGCCACTTTGTTTTAACTTTGGGGTGCCTAGATATTATTTAGATTATTTTCGATTTGCGTAAAATTAGAATTTCGGTATTTTACATGAGAGAGCATATTGAGTTGGTGTATATACTCCAAAAGAGAGTAATATAAGGCTTTGTATATTTTTTCTAACAGACTATATTCAGAGCCATTTAGTTTTATCTTTGGGGCGCCTAGATATTCTTTAGTTTTTTTCGATTAGCGTAAAATTAGAATTTCGGTATTTTACATGAGAGAGCATATTGAGTTGGTGTATATACTCCAAAACAGAGTAGAAAAGGGCATTGTATATTTCGTATGACAGATTATATTCAGAGCAATTTTGCTTTTAACATTGGGGTTCCTAGATAATATTTAGATTTTTTCGATTCACTTAAATATAGAATTTCTGTATTTTACATGAGAGAGCATATGGAGTTGGTGTATATACTCCAAAACCGAGTAGAATAGACCATTGTATATTTTTTCTGACAGATGATATTCAGAGCAATTTAGTTTTTAACATTATGGTGCCTAGATAATATTTAGAATTTTCTGATTCGCTTAAATATAGAATTTCTGTATTTTACATGAGAGAGAAAATGGAATTCGTGTATATACTTCAAAACAGAGTAGAATAGGGCTTTGTATATTTTTTCTGACAGATTATATTCAGAGAAATTTTGTTTTAACATTGTGGTGCCTAGATAATATATAGATTCTTTTGTTTCGGGTAAAATTAGAATTTCTGTATTTTACATGACAGAGTATACTGAGTTGGTGTATGTACTCCAAAACAGATTAGAATAATGCATTGTATATTTTTTCTAAGAGACTATATGCAGAGAAATTTTCTTTTAACTTTGGGGCGCCTCGATATAATTTAGATTTTTTTCGATTCGCCAAAAATTAGAATTTCGGTATTTTACATGAGAGAGCATACTGAGTTGGTTTATATACTCAAAAACAAAGTAGAAAAGGGCACTGCCTATTATTTCTAGCACATATTCCGAACAATTTTGTCTTTAACATTGGGGTGCCTATATAATATTTAGATTTTTTCGATACTGGGAAAATTAGTATTTTGGTATTTTACATGAGAGAGCGTCCTCATTTGGTGTATATACTTCAAAACAGAGTAGAATAAGGCATAGTGTACTTTTTCTAACAGACAATATTAAGTTCCATTTTCTTTTAACTTTGGGGCGCCTAGGTATTATTTAGATTATTTTCAATTCGCGTAAAATTAGAATTTCGGTATTTTAGATGAGAGAGCATACTGAGTTGGTTTATATACTCCAAAACAAAGTAGAATAAGGCATTCTATGCTTTTTCTAACAGACTATATTCAGAGCCATTTTAATTTAACTTTTCAGTGCCTAGATATTATTAAGATTTTCTTCAATTCGCGTAAATTAGAATTTGTGTATTTTACATGAGAGACCTAATTGAGTTGGTATATACACTCCGTAACAGAGTAGAAAAGGGCATTGTATATTTTTTCTGTCTGATTATATTTAGAGCAATTTTGCTTTTAACATTGGAGTGCCTACATAATATTTAGATATTTTTCGATTCGCTTATATATAGAATTTCTCTGTTTTACATGAGAGAGCATATGAAGTTGGTGTATATACTCCTAAAGAGAGTGGTATAGGATAATGTATATTTTTTCTGACAGATTATATTCAGAGCAATTTTGTTTTAACATTGGGGTGCCTAGATGATATTTAGATTATTTTCGATTCACGTAAAATTAGCATTTCAGTATTTTACATGAGAGAGTATACTCAGTTGGTGTATATACTGAAAACCAAAGTAGAATAAAGCATTGTATATTCTTTTTGACAGATTATATTCAGAGAAATTTTGTTTTTAGCATTGGGGTGCCTTGATAATATTTAGATTTTTTCGATTCGGGTAGAATTAGAATTTCTGTAGTTTACATGAGAGAGCATACTGAGTTGGTGTATATACTTTAAAACAGAGTAGAATAAGGCATTGTATGTTTTGTCTAACAGACTATATTCAGAGACATTTTATTTTAACTTTTGGGTGCCTAGATATTATGTAGATTTTTTTCGATTTGCATAAATTTAAAATTTCGGTATTTCATATGAGAAAGCATACTGAGTTGGTGTATATACTCCAAAACAGAGTAGAATTAGGCATTGTATATTTTTTCTAACAGACTCTATTCAGAGCCATTTTCTTTTAATTTTGGGGCACCTAGATATTATTTAGATTTTGTTCGATTCACGTAAAATTCGAATTTCAGTATTTTACATGAGAGAGCAAACTGAGTTGGAGCATATACTCCAAAACAAAGTAGAAAAAGGCACTGTATATTTTTTCTGACAGATTATATTCAGAGCAGTTTTGCTTTTAACATTGGGGTGCCTAGATAATATTTAGATTTTTTTCGATTCACTTAAGTATAGAATTACTGTATTTTACATGAGAGAGCACATAAAGTTGGTGTATATACTTTAAAACAGAGTAGAATAGAACATTGTATATTTTTTCGGACAAATTATATTCAGAGCAACTATGTTTTTAACATTGGGGTGCCTAGATATTATTTATATTTTTTTGATTCTGGTAAAATTAGAATATCTCTATTTTACAAGAGAGAGCGTACTGAGGTGGTATATATACTCCAAAACAGAGTAGAATAAAGCATAGTATATTTTCTCTAACAGACTATATTAAGAGCCATTTTACTTTAACTTTGGGGCACCTAGATATTATTTAGATTTTTTTTGTATCCCGTACAATTACAATTTCGGTATTTTACATGAGAGAGCATACTGAGTTGGTGTATATACTCCAAAACAGAGTAGAATAAGGCATTGTATATTTTTTATAACAGACTATATTCAGAGCCATTTTCTTTTAACTTTGGGGGACCTAGATATTATTTAGATTTTTTCGATTCGCATAAAATTATAATATCGCTATTTTACATGAGAGACCATACTGAGTTGGTGTATATACTCAAAAACAGAGTAGAAAAGGGCATTGTACATTTTCTCTGACAGATTATATTCAGAGCAATTTTTCTTTTAACATTGGGGTGCCTAGATAATATTTAGATTTTTTTCGATTCGCTTAAATATAGAATTTCTGTATTTTACATGAGAGAGCATATGGATTTGGTGTATATACTCCAAACCAGAGTGATATAGGGCATTGTATATTATTCCTGACAGATTATATTCAGAGCAATTTTGTTTTTATCTTTGGGGTGCCAAAATTATAATTAGATTATTTTCGATTCACGTTAAATTAGCATGTTGCTATTTTACATGAGAGAGCATACTCTGTTGGTGTATATACTCCAAAAGAGAATACAATAGGGCATTGTATATATGTTCTGACAGAATATATTCAGAGAAATTTTGTTTTTAACATTGGGGTGCCTAAATAATATTTAGATTTTTTCGATTTGCGTAAAATTAGAATTTCGGTATTTTACCTGAGAGAGCATACTGAGTTGGTTTATATATTCCAAAACAATGTAGAATAAGCCATTGTATATTTTTTCATCAGACTATATTTAGGGCCATTTTCTTTTAAATTTGGGGCGCCTAGATATTATTTAGATCTTTTTCAATTCGCTTAAAATTAGAATTTCGGTATTTTACATGAGAGAGCATACTGAGTTGTTGTATATACGTTAAAACAGAATAGAGGAAGGCATTCTATATTTTTTTTAACAGACTATATTCAGAGACATTTTCTTTTACTTTTGGGGCGCCTAGATATTATTTAGATTTTTTTTGATTCGCGTAAAATTCGAATTTTGGTATTTTAAATGAGATAGCATATTGACTTGGTGTATATACTCTATAACAAAGTAGAAAAGAACATTGTATATTTTTTGACAGATTATATTCAGAGCAATTTTGCTTTTAACATTGGGCTGCCTAGATAATATTTAGAAGTTTTTCGATTTGCTTAAATATATAATTTCTTTATTTTATATGAGAGAGCATATGGAGTTGGTGTATATACTCTGAAACAGAGTAGAAAAAGGCACTGTATATTTTTTATGACAGATTATATTCAGAGCAATTTTGATTTTAACATTGGAATGCCTAGATAATATTTACATGTTTTTCGATTCGCTTAAATAGAGAATTTCTGTACTTTACATGAGAGAGTATACTGAGTTGGTGTATATACTCCAAAACAGAGTAGATTAAGGCATTGTATATTTTTTCTAACAGACTTTATTCAGAGCCATTTTCTTTTAACTTTGGGGCACCTAAATATTATTTAGAATTTTTTCGTTTCACGTAAAATTAGAATTTCTGTATTTCAGAGGAGCGAGCATATAAAGTTGGTGTATATACTTCAAAACCAAGTAGAATAGGGCATTGTATATTTTCTCTGACAGATTATATTCAGAGCAATTTTGTTTTTCACATTGGGGTGCGTAGATATTATTTAGATTTTTTTCGATTTGCGTAAAATTAGAATTTTGGTATTTTACATGAGAGAGCATGTTGAGTTGGTGTATATACTCCAAAACAGAGTAGAATAGAGCATTGTACATTTTTTCTGAAAGATTATATTCAGAGAAATTTTGTTTTTTACATTGGGGTGCCTAGATAATATTTACAAATTTTTCAATTCGCTTAAATTGAAAATTTCTGTATTTTACATGAGAGAGCATATGGAGTTGGTGTGTATACTCCAAAAAAAAGTAGAATAGGGCATTGTATTTTTATTCTGACAGATTATATTCAGTGCAATTTTGTTTTTAACATTGGGGTGCCTAGATAATATTTAGATTTTTTTGATTCGGGTAAAATTAGAATTTCTATATTTTAAATGAGAGAGCATAAAGAGTTGGTGTCTACACTCCAAAAAAAAGGAAAATAAGGCATTGTATATTTTTTTTTAAAAGACTATATTAAGAGATATGTTCTTTTAACTTTGGGGCTCCTAGATATAATTTAGATTTTATTCGATTTGCTTAAAATTAGAATTTCGGTATTTTACATGAGAGAGCATACGGAGTTGTTTTATATACGTCAAAACAGAGTAGAGTAAGGCATTCTATATTTTTTCTAACAGACTATATTCAGAGACATTTTCTTTTACTTTTGGGGCGCCTAGATATTAGTTAGACTTTTTTTGATTCGCGTAAAATTTGAATTTCAGTACTTTACATGAGAGAGCATACTGAGTTGGTGTATATACTCCAAAACAAAGTAGTATAAGGCATTGTGTATATTTTCTAACAGACTATATTCAGAGCCATTTTCTTATATCTTTGGGGCGCCTAGATATTATTTAGATTTTTTTCGATTCGTGTAAAATTATAATTTTGGTATTTTCCATGAGAGAGCATATTGAGTTGGTGTATGTAATACAATACAGAGAAATAAAGGGCATTGTATATTTTTTCTGACAGAGTATATTCAGAGCAATGTTGTTTTAAACATTTGGGTGCCTAGATAATATTTAGATTGTTTGATTCACGTAAAATTAAAATTTCTGTATTTTACATGAGAGAGCATACTGAGTTGGTGTATGGACTCCAAAACAAAGTAGAATAAGGCATTGTATATTTTTTCTAACAGACTATATTCAGAGCCATTTTCTTTTAACTTTGGGGCGCCTATATATTATTTAGGTTTTTTTTGATTCACGAAAAATTAGAATTTCGTTATTTTCCATGAGAGAGCATATTGAGTTGGTGTATATATTGAAAAACAGAGTAGAAAAAAGAATTGTATACTTTTTCTGACTGATTGTTTTCAGACCAATTTTGCTTTTAACATTCGGGTGCCTGGATATTATTTAGATTGTTTTCGATATGCTTTAATATAGAATTTCTGTATTTTACATGAGAGAGATTATGCAGTTGGTTATATACTCAAAAACAGAGTAGAATGGGGCATTGTATATTTTTTGAGACAGATTATATTTAGAGAAATTTTGTATTTAACATTTGGGTGCGTAGAAAATATTTAGATTTTTTCGATTCGGGTAAAATTAGAATTTCTGTATTTTACATGAGAGCATACTGAGTAGGTGTATATACTCCAACACAAAGTAGAATAAGGCATTGTATATTTTTTCTAACAGACTATATTCAGAGCCATTTTCTTTTAACTGTGGGTCGCCCAGATATTATTTAGATTTTTTTCTATTCGTGTAAAATTAGAATTTCTGTATTTTGCATAACAGAGAATATTGAGTTGGTGTGTATACTACAAAGCAGAGTAGAATAGGGCATTTTATATTTTTTATGAGAGTTAATATTCAGAGTAATTTTGCTTTTAACATTGGGGTGCCTAGATAATATTTAGATTATTTCGATACGGGTAAAATTAGAATTTCTGTATTTTACATGAGAGAGCATACTGAGTTGCTGTATATACTTCAAAACAGAGTAGAATAAGGAATTGTATATTTTTTTTACCAGACTATATTCAGACCCATTTTCTTTTAACTTTGCAGCGTCTACATATTATTTAAATTTTTTTCGATTCACGTAAAATTAGAATTTCTGTATTTTCCATGAGAGAGCATAGTTAGTTGTTGTATGTACTGCAAAACAGAGTAGAAAAGAGCATTGTACATTTTTTCTGACAGATTATATTCAGAGAAGTTTTCCTTTTAACATTGGGTTCCCTAGATAATATTTAGATTTTTTTCAAACCACGTAAAAGTAGAATTTCGGTATTATACATGACAGAGCACACTGAGTTGGTGTATACACTCCAAAACAGAGTAGAATAAGGCATTTTATATTTTTTTGACAGATAATATTCAGAACAATTTTGTTTTTGACTTTGGGGTGCCTAGATAATATTTAGATATTTTCGATCTGGGTAAAATTAGAATTTTTGTATTTTACATGAGGGAGCATATTGAATTGGTTTATATACTACAAAAAAGAGTAGAAAACGGCATTGTATATTTTTTCTGACAGATTATATTCAGAGCAATTTTGCTTTTAACATTGGAGTGCCTAGATAATATTTAAATTTATTTCGATTCGCTTAAATATAGAATTTTTGTATTTTACATGAGAGAGCATATGGAGTTGGTGTGTATACTCCAAAACAAAGTAGAATAGGGCATTGTATATTTTTTCTGACAGATTATATTCAGACCAATTTTGTTTTTAACATTGGCGTGCCTCGATAATATTTAAATTTTTTTCGATTCTCGTAAAATTAGAATTTCGGTATTTTCCATGAGAGAGTATACTGAGTTGGTGTATATACCACAAAGGAAAGTAGAAAAGGGCTTTGTATATTTCTTCTGACAGATTATATTCAGAGCAATTTTGCTTTTAACATTGGGGTGCCTAGATGATATTTAGACTTTTTTCGATTCACGTAAATTTAGAATTTCGGTATTATACATGGGAGAGCAGCCTGAGTTGGTGTATATACTCCAAAACAGAGTAGAATAAGGCATTGTATATTTTTTCTGACAGATAATTTTCAGAACAATTTTGTTTTTGACATTGGGGTGCCTAGATAATATTTAGATTTTTTCGATCCTGGTAAAATTAGAATTTCTGTATTTTAAATGAGAGACCATATTTAATTGGATTATATACTACAAAACAGAGTAGAAAAGGGCATTGTATATTTTGTCTGACAGATTATATTCAGAGAAATTTGGCTTTTGACATTGAAGATCCTAGATAATATTTATATTTTTTTCGATTCCCTTAAATATAGAATTTTTGTATTTTACATGAGTTGGCATATGGAGTTGTTGTATATACCACAAAACAGAGTAGAAATGCGCATTGAATATTTTTTCTGACAGATTATTTTCATAAAATTTTCTTTTACATTGGGGTGCCTAGATAATATATAGATTATTTCGATATGCGTAAAATTAGAATTTCTGTATTTTACATGAGAGAGCATACTGAGTTGCTGTATATACTTCAAAACAGTGTATAATAAGGCATTGTATATTTTTTCTAAGAGTCTATATTCAGAGCCATTTTCTTTTAACTTTGGAGCACCTAGATATTATTCAGATTATTTGTGATTCATGTAAAATTATAATTTCGGTATATTACATGAGAGAGCATATTGAGTTGGTGTATATACTCCAAAACAGAATATAAAAGGGCATTGTATATTTTTTCTGACAGAATATATTCAGAGCAATTTTGCTTTTAACATTCGGGTACCTAGATAATATATAGATTTTTTTCGATTCACGTAAAATTAGAATATTTGTATTTTCCATTAGAGACCATACTGAGTTGGTGTATATACTCCAAAACAGAGTAGAATAAGGCATTGTATATTTTTTCTTACAGATTGTATTTACAGCAATTTTGTTTTTAACATTGGGGTGCCTAGATTATATTTAGATTTTTTCAATTTGGGTAAAATTATAATTTCTCTATTTTACATAAGAGAGCATAGTGAGTTGGTGTATATAATACAAAACAGAGTAAAAGGGGCATTTTAAATTTTTTCTTACAGATTATATTCCGAGAAATTTTGTTTTTAACATTGGGGTGCCTAGATTATATTTAGATTTTTTCAATTCAGGTAACATTAGAATTTATGTATTATACATGAGAGAGCATACTGAGTTGGTGTATATACTCAATAACAGAGTAGAAAAAGACACTGTATATTTTTTCTGAAAGATTATATTCAGAGCAATTTTCTTTTAACTTTGGAACGCCTAGATATTATTTAGATTTTTTTCGATTCGCGTAAAATTAGACTTTTGTTATTTTACATGAGAGAGCATATTGAGTTGGTTTATGTAATCAAAAACAGAGTAGAATTAAGCATAGTATATTTTTTCTGACAGATTATATTCAGAGCAATTTTTCTTTTAACATTCGTTTGCCTAGAAAATATTTAGAGTTTTTTCAATTCACATAAAATTAGAATTTCGGTATTTTACATGAGAGAGCATACTGAGTTGGTGTATATACTCCAAAACAGAGTATAATCAGGCATTGTATATTTTTTGTAACAGACTATATTCAGAGTAATTTTCTTTTTACTTTGGGGCGCCTAGATATTATTTAGATTTTTTAAAATTTTCGTAAAATTAGAATTTCCATATTTTACATGAGACAGCATATTCAGTTGGTGTATATACTGAAAAACAAAGTAGAAAATGGCATTGTATATTTTTTCTGACAGATTATATTCAGAGAAATTTTGCTTTTAACATTGGGGTGCCTAGATAATATTTAGATATTTTTCGATTCACTTAAATATTGAATTTCTGTATTTTACATGATAGAGCATATGGAGTTTGGGTATATACTCCAAAACATTGTAGAAAAAAGCATTGTATATTTTTTCTTACAGATTATATTCAGAGCAATTTTGCTTTTAACATTGGGGTGCCTAGATAATATATAGATTTTTTTCGATTCACGTAAAATTAGAATTTCGGTATTTAATATGAGAGAGCTTAGAGAGTTAATGTATATACTCCAAAACAGAGTAGAATAGTGCATTGTATATTATTTCTGACAGATTATATTTAGATCAATTTTGCTTTTATCATTGGGGTGCCTTGATAATATTTAGATTTTTTCGATTCGGGTAAAATTAGAATTTCGGTATTTTACATGAGAGAGCATATTGAGTTGGTGTATATACTCCAAAACAGAGTAGAAAATGGAATTGTATATTTTTTCTGACAGATTATATTCAGAGCACTTTTGTTTTAAACATTGAGGTGCCTAGATAATATTTAGATTTTTTTCGATTCGCTTAAATTTAAAATTTCTGTATTTTACGTGAGAGAGCATATGGAGTTGGTGTATATACTCCAAAACAGAGTAGAGTAGTGCATTGTATATTTTGTCTGACAGATTATATTCAGAGCAATTTTGTTTTTAACACTGGGGTGCCTAGATAATATTTAGATTTTTTTGATTTATGTGAAATTAGAATTTCGGTATTTTGCATGAGAGAGCATACTGAGTTGGTGTATATACTCCAAAACAGAGTAGAATATGGCATTGTGTATTTTTTCTAACAGACTATATTCAGAGCCATTTTCTTTTATCTTTGGGGCGCCTAGATATTATTTAGATTTTTTTTGATTCACGTAAATTTAGAATTTCGGTATTTTACATAAGAGAGCATATGGAGTTGGTGTATATACTCCAAAATAGAGTAGAATAGGGTATTGTATATTTTTCTGACAGATTATATTCAGAGAAATTTTGCTTTTAACATTGCGGTGCCTAGATAATATTTAGATTTCTTTCGATTCACGTAAAATTATAATTCCGGTATTTAAGATGAGAGAGCATACTGAGTCATTGTAAAAACTCCAATACAGAGTAGAAATAGATATTGTATATTTTTTCTAACACACTATATTTAGAGCAATTTTCTTTTAAATTTAAGTCGCCTAGATATTATTTAGATTTTTTTGATTCGCTTAAATATAAAATTTCTCTATTTTACATGAGAGAGCATATTGAGTTGCTGTATATAGTCCAAAAGAGTAGAATAGGGCATTGTATATTTTTTCTGACAGATTATATTCTGAGCAATTTTGTTTTTAACATTGGGGTGCCTAGATTATATTCAGGTTTTTGTCAATTCACGTAAAATAAGAATTCCGGTATTTTACATGAGAGAGCATACTGAGTTGGTGTATATACTCCAAAAAAGAGTAGAATAAGGCATTGTATATTTTTTCTCTCACAGTATATTCAGAGCAATTTTCTTTTAAATTTGGGGCACCTAGATATTATTTAGAATTTTTATGATTTGCTTAAAATTAGAATTTCGGTATTTAACATGAGAGAGCATATTGAGGTGGTGTATACACTACAAACCGAGTTGAAAAAAGCATTGTATATTTTTTCTGACAGATTATATTCAGAGCAATTTTGCTTTTAACATTCGGGTGTCTAGATAATTAGATTTTCTTCGATTCACGTAAAATTTGAATTTCTGTATTTTACATGAGAGAGCATACTGAGTTGGTGTATATACTCCAAAACAGAGTAGAATAAGGCGTTGTATATTTTTTCTGACAGTTTATATTCAGAGCCATTTAGTTTTTAACATTGGGGTGCCTAGATAATATTTAGATTTTTTCGATTCGCTTAAATATAGAATTTCTGTATTTTTCATGAGAGTGCATATTGTGTTGGTTTATGTACTACAAAACAGAGTAGAAAAGGGCATTGTATATTTTTTCTGACAGATTATATTCAGAGAAATTTTGCTTTTAACATTGGGGTGCCAAGATAATATTTAGATTTTCTTTGATTTGCTTAAATATAGAATATCTGTGTTTTACATGAGAGAGCATATAAAGTTGATGTATATACTCCAAAACAGAGTATAAAAGCGCATTGTATATTTTTTCTGACAGATTATATTCAGCGCAATTTTGTTTTTAACATTGGGGTGCGTAGATAATATGTAGATTTTTTTGATTCGGTTAAAATTAGAATTTCGATATTTTACATGAGAGAGCATACTGAGTTGTTGTATAGACTCCAAAACAGAGTAGAATAAGGCATTGTATATTTTTTCCAGCAGACTATATTCAGAGCCATTTTCTTTTAACGTTGGGGCACCTAGTCATTATTTAGATTTTTTTCTATTCGCTTAAATATAGAATTTCTGTATTTAACATAAGAGAGCATATGGAGTTGCTGTATATACTCCAAAACAGAGTAGAATTTGGCATTGTATATTTTTTTTGAAGGATTATATTCAGAGCAATTTGTTTTTAACATTGGGGTGCCTAGATAATATTAAGATTTTTTTAATTCGGGTAAAATTAGAATTTCTGTATTTTACATGAGAGAGCATACTGAGTTGGTGTATATACTCCAAAACAGAGTAGAATAAGGCATTGTATAGTTTTTCTAACAGACTATATTCAGAGCCATTTTCTTTTAACTTTCAGGTGCCTAGATATTATTTAGATTTTTTTCGATTTGCGTAAAACTAGAATTTTGGTATTTTACATGAGAGAGCATATTGAGTTGGTTTATATACTCCAAAATAGAGTAGAAAAAAGCATTGTATATTTTTTCTGACAGATTATATTCAAAGAAATTTTACTTTTAGCATTGCGGTGTCTAGGTAATATTTAGATGCTTCTCAATTCGGATAAAATTAGAATTTCAGTATATTACATGAGAGAGCAAACTGACTAGGTGTGTATAATCCAAAACAGAGTAGAATAAGGCATTGTGTATTTTTTCTAACAGACTATATTCAGAGCCATTTTCTTTTAACTTTGGGACGCATAGTTATTATTTATATTTTTTTCGATTCGCGTAAAATTAGAATTTTGGTATTTTCCATGAGAGAGCATACCGAGTGGTGTATATACTACAAAACAGAGTAGAATAAGGCATTCTATATTTTTTTAACCGACTATATTAAGAGCCATTTTCTTTTAACTTTTTTTTTTTTTTTTTTTAATTTTTTATTTGATTATAGGTTTTGGGGTACATGAGCAGAGCATGCAAGACAGTTGCGTAGGTACACACATGGCAGTGTGCTTTGCTTTTCTTCTCCCCTTCACCCACATTTGGCATTTCTCCCCAGGCTATCCCTCCCCACCTCCCCCTCCCACTGGCCCTCCCCTTTTCCCCCCAATAGACCCCAGTGTTTAGTACTCCCCTTTCTGTGTCCATGTGTTCTCATTTTTCATTTGCCACCTATGAGTGAGTATATGCGGTGTTTCATTTTCTGTTCTTGTGTCAGTTTGCTGAGGATGATGTTCTCCAGATTCATCCATGTTCCTACAAACGACACAAACTCATCATTTCTGATTGCTGCATAATATTCCATGGTGTATATGTGCCACATTTTTCCAATCCAGTCTATTATCAATGGACATTTGGGTTGATTCCAGGTCTTTGCTATTGTAAACAGTGCTGCAATGAACATTCGTGTACATGTGTCCTTATAGTAGAACGATTTATAGTCTTTTGGATATATACCCAGTAATGGGATTGCTGGGTCAAATGGAATTTCTATTTCTAAGGCCTTCAGGACTTGCCACACCGTCTTCCACAATGGTTGAACTAATTTACACTCCCACCAAGAGTGTAAAAGTGTTCCTTTTTCTCCACATCCTCTCCAGCATCTGTTGTCTCCAGATTTTTTAATGATCGCCATTCTAACTGGCGTGAGATGGTATCTCAATGTGGTTTTGATTTGCATCTCTCTGATGACCAGTGACGATGAGCATTTTTTCATATGATTGTTGGCCTCATATACGTCTTCTTTTGTAAAGTATCTGTTCATATCCTTTGCCCACTTTGGAATGGGCTTGTTTGTTTTTTTCCTGTAAATCTGCTTGAGTTCTTTGTCAATTCTGGATATCAGCCCTTTGTCAGATGGGTAGACTGCGAAAATTTTTTCCCATTCTGTTGGTTGCTGATCCACTCTACTGACTGTTTCTTTTGCCGTGCAGAAGCTGTGGAGTTTCATTAGGTCCCATTTGTCTATTTTGGCTTTTGTTGCCAATGCTTTTGGTGTTTTGTTCATGAAGTCCTTGTCTACTCCTATGTCCTGGATAGTTTTGCCTAGATTTCCTTCTAGGGTTTTTATGGTGCCAGGTCTTATGTTTAAGTCTTTAATCCATCTGGAGTTAATTTTAGTGTAAGGTGTCAGGAAGGGGTCCAGTTTCTGCTTTCTGCACATGGCTAGCCAGTTTTCCCAACACCATTTGTTAAACATGGAATCCTTTCCCCATAGCTTGTTTTTGTCAGGTTTATCAAAGATTGTATAGTTGTATGTATGATGTGTTGCCTCCGGTGCCTCTGTTTTGTTCCATTGGTCTATATCTCTGTTTTGGTACCAGTACCATGCTGTTTTGATTACTGTAGCCTTGTAGTATAGTTTGAAATCCGGTAGTTTGATGCCCCCCGCTGTGTTCTTTTTGCTTAGAATTGACTTGGCTATGCGGGCTCTCTTTTGGTTCCATATGAAGTTCATGGTGGTTTTTTCCAGTTCTGTGAAGAAAGTCAATGGTAGCTTGATGGGGATAGCGTTGATTCTGTAAATTACTTTGGGCAGTATAGCCATTTTCACGATATTAATTCTTCCTAACCATGAACATGGAATGTTTCTCCATCTGTTTATGTCCTCTCTGATTTCGTTGAGCAGTGGTTTGTAGTTCTCCTTGAAGAGGTCCCTTACGTTCCTTGTGAGTTGTATTCCAAGGTATTTTATTCTTTTTGTAGCAATTGAGAATGGCAGTTCGCTCTTGATTTGGCTTTCTTTAAGTCTGTTATTGGTGTAGACGAATGCTTGTGATTTTTGCACATTGATTTTATATCCTGAGACTTTGCTGAAGTTGTTTATCAGTTTCAGGAGTTTTTGGGCTGAGGCGATGGGGTCTTCTAGGTATACTATCATGTCGTCTGCAAATAGGGACAATTTGGCTTCCACCTTTCCTATTTGAATACTCTTTATTTCTTTTTCTTGCCTGATTGCTCTGGCTAGAACTTCCAGTACTATATTGAATAGGAGTGGTGAGAGAGGGCATCCTTGTCTAGTGCCAGATTTCAAAGGGAATGCTTCCAGTTTTTGCCCATTCAGTATGATATTGGCTGTTGGTTTGTCATAAATAGCTTTTATTACTTTGAGATACATTCCATTGATACCGAGTTTATTGAGGGTTTTTAGCATAAAGGGCTGTTGAATTTTTTCAAATGCCTTCTCTGCGTCAATTGAGATAATTATGTGGTTTTTGTTTTTGTTTCTGTTTATGTGGTGAATTACGTTTATAGACTTGCGTATGTTGAACCAGCCTTGCATCCCCAGAATGAATCCTACTTGATCATGATGAATAAGTTTTTTGATTTGCTGTTGCAATCGGCTTGCCAATATTTTATTGAAGATTTTTGCATCTATGTTCATCATGGATATTGGCCTGAAGTTTTCTTTTCTCGTTGGTCTCTGCCGGGTTTTGGTATCAGGATGATGTTGGTCTCATAAAATGATTTGGGAAGGATTCCCTCTTTTTGGATTGTTTGAAATAGTTTTAGAAGGAATGGTACCAGCTCCTCCTTGTGTGTCTGGTAGAATTCGGCTGTGAACCCGTCTGGACCTGGGCTTTTTTTGTGAGGTAGGCTCTTAATTGCTGCCTCTACTTCAGACCTTGTTATTGGTCTATTCATAGTTTCAGCTTCCTCCTGGTTTAGGCTTGGGAGGACACAGGAGTCCAGGAATTTATCCATTTCTTCCAGGTTTACTAGTTTATGCGCATAGAGTTGTTTGTAATATTCTCTGATGATGGTTTGAATTTCTGTGGAATCTGTGGTGATTTCCCCTTTATCATTTTTTATTGCATCTATTTGGTTGTTCTCTCTTTTATTTTTAATCAATCTGGCTAGTGGTCTGTCTATTTTGTTGATCTTTTCAAAAAACCAGCTCTTGGATTTATTGATTTTTTGAAGGGTTTTTCGTGTCTCAATCTCCTTCAGCTCAGCTCTGATCTTAGTTATTTCTTGTCTTCTGCTGGGTTTTGAGTTTTTTTGATCTTGCTCCTCTAGCTCTTTCAATTTTGACGATAGGGTGTCAATTTTGGATCTCTCCATTCTCCTCATATGGGCACTTATTGCTATATACTTTCCTCTAGTGAGTGCTTTAAATGTGTCCCAGAGGTTCTGGCAAGTTGTGTCTTCGTTCTCATTTGTTTCGAAGAACTTCTTTATTTCTGCCTTCATTTCGTTGTTTACCCAGTCAACATTCAAGAGCCAGTTATTCAGTTTTGATGAAGCTGGGCGGTTCTGGGTCGGTTTCTGAATTCTGAGTTCTAACTTGATTGCACTATGGTCTGAGAGGCTGTTTGTTATGATTTCAGTTGTTTTGCATTTGTTGAGCAGTGCTTTACTTCCAATTATGTGGTCAATTTTAGAGTAGGTGTGATGTGGTGCTGAGAAGAGTGTGTATTCTGTGGATTTGGGGTGGAGAGTTCTGTAAATGTCCACCAGGTTTGCTTGCTCCAGTTCTGAGTTCAAGCCCTGGATATCCTTGTTGATTTTCTGTCTGGTTGATCTGTCTAGTATTGACAGTGGAGTGTTAAAGTCCCCCACTATTATTGTGTGGGGGTCTAAGTCCTTTTGTAAGTCATTAAGAACTTGCCTTATGTATCTGGGTGCTCCTGTGTTGGGTCCATATATGTTTAGGATCGTTAGCTCTTCTTGTTGTATCGATCCTTTTACCGTTATGTAATGGCCTTCTTTGTCTCTTTTGATCTTTGTTGCTTTAAAGTCTATTCTATCAGAGATGAGAATTGCAACTTCTGCTTTTTTTTTGCTTTCCATTAGCTTGGTAAATCTTCCTCCATCCCTTTATTTTGAGCCTTTGTGTATCCTTGCATGTGAGATGGGTTTCCTGGATACAGCACACTGATGGGTTTTGGATTTTTATCCAATTTGCCAGTCTGTGTCTTTTGATTGGTGCATTTAGTCCATTTACATTTAGGGTTAATATTGTTATGTGTGAATTTGATACTGCCATTTTGATGCTAAGTGGCTGTTTTGCCTGTTAGTTGTTGTAGATTCTTCATTATGTTGAAGCTCTTTAGCATTCAGTGTGATTTTGGAATGGCTGGTACTGATTGATCCTTTCTATGTGTAGTGCCTCTTTTAGGAGCTCTTGAAAAGCAGGCCTGGTGGTGACAAAATCTCTGAGTAGTTGCTTGTTCGCAAAGGATTTTATTCTTCCTTCACTTCTGAAGCTCAGTTTGGCTGGATATGAAATTCTGGGTTGAAAGTTCTTTTCTTTAAGAATGTTGAATATTGGCCCCCACTCTCTTCTGGCTTGTAGTGTTTCTGCCGAGAGATCTGCTGTGAATCTGATGGGCTTCCCTTTGAGCGTGACCCGACCTTTCTCTCTGGCTGCCCTTAGTATTCTCTACTTTATTTCAACCCTGTTGAATCTGACGATTATGTGCCTTGGGGTTGCTCTTCTTGCGGAATATCTTTGTGGTGTTCTCTGTATTTCCTGCAATTGAGTGTTGGCCTGTCTTGCTAGGTGGGGAAAATTTTCCTGCATGATGTCCTGAAGAGTATTTTCCAGCTTGGATTCATTCTCTTCGTCCCCTTCTGGTACACCTATCAAACGTAGGTTAGGTCTTTTCACATAGTCCCACATTTCTTGGAGACTTTGTTCATTCCTTTTTGCGCTTTTTTCTCTGATCTTGGTTTCTCGTTTTATTTCATTGAGTTGGTCTTCGACTTCAGATATTCTTTCTTCTGCTTGGTCAATTCGGCTATTGAATCTTGCGTTTGCTTCGTGAAGTTCTCGTATTGTGTTTTTCAGCTCCTTTAATTCATTCATATTCCTCTCTAAGGCATCCATTCTTGTTATCATTTCCTCGAATCTTTTTTCAAATCTTTTTTCAAGGTTCTTAGTTTCTTTGCATTGATTTAATACATGATCTTTTAGCTCACAAAAGTTTCTCATTATCCATCTTCTGAAGTCTAATTTTGTCATTTCGTCACAGTCTTTCTCCGTCCAGCTTTGCTCCCTTGCTGGTGAGGAGTTTTGGTCCTTTCTAGGAGGCGAGATGTTCTGGTTTCGGGTGTTTTCCTCCTTTTTGCGCTGGTTTCTTCCCATCTTTGTGGCTTTTTCCGCTGGTTGTCTGCGTAGTTGCTGACTTTTCGTTTGGGTCTGTGAGTGGACACCCAGAATGTTGATGATGAAGTATTTCTGTTGCTTGGTTTTCCTTCTACCAGTCTAGCCCCTTCACTGTATGACTGCTGAGGTCCGGTCCAGACCCTGCTTGTCTGGGGTGCACCTCTAGTAGCTGTGGCACAGCGAGGGATGCTACCCGTTTCTTTTTCTGCTATCTTTGTCCCAGGATGATGCCTGCCTAATGTCAGTCTTTTGGATATAGAGGGGTCAGGGAGCTGCTTGAGGAGACAGTTTGTACTTTATAGGGGTTTAATTGCTGAGCTGTGCACTCTGTTGTTCATTCAGGGCTGTTAGGCTGCTCTGTTTGATTCTGCTGCAACAGAGCTCATTAAAAAACCCTTTCTTTTTTCTCAAATGCTCTGTGTTGAGGGGTTTGGGCTTTATTTTTGGATGTCCGATCAGGTGTCCTGCCCAGCTAGAAGGCAGACTAGCCACTGTTTGGCTCTCAAGGCTCCGCCCTGCTGTTGTGTGATTCGTGCTGTTCCTGCCAGCTCTGCTGTGGTCTCTGCCATGCCCTGCAGCACAGTCTCTTCGTTGTAGTGTGTTGCCTCAGCAACGGCAGGCTGCGTGAGCAGTGGGCGTGTATCTCAGTAGGAATGGGTTGCCTTGGCAATGGCTGACTGCGTCAGCAGTGGGCGTGTATCTCAGTTGGGGCAGGTTGCCTCGGCAATGGCTGGCTGCATCAGCAGTGGGCGTGTATCTCAGTTGGGGCGGGTTGCCTCGGCAACGGCTGGCTGTGTCAGCAGTGGGCGTGTATCTCATTTGGGGTGGGTTGCCTAGGTAGTGGTGGACGCCCCTCCCCCACAGAGCGTCTCAGACCGTCTGCTCGGGATAGTTTGAAATCGCGGTTTTGTTCGTCCCACTGGGTATCCCAATCCCTGCAATCCCCTGGGCTGGCCTACTGTCCAAGTCTTGTTCAGTCTCAAGTCCATCCCCCTCAAGTCTCAGGTTGCCGGTTCAACAGGGCACCTGGACAAGCACGCCCTGTGGGGATTGCTGGGTAGGGCCAGCCGCTGCTGCCCCGGCTGCCGCCTTTGCCAGGCAGACCTACTGCCTGGCGTCCAGTGTCTTTTTTATACTTGGGAGTTTCCCCGTTCTGTGGGAAACAAAGATCAGTCTGGGAATGCCGCTCTGACTCACCGTTTGAGGATTCAACGAGCAGAGCTCTAATCCTGAATTGTTCTCACAGCGCCGTCTTGAGTCCTCCTCCGTGGCCAAGTTTAATTTACCACTCCCATTGTATATTTTTTCTGACAGATTATATTCAGAGCAATTTTGTTTTCAACATTGGGGTGCCTAAATAATATTTAGATTTTTTTCGATTTACGTAAAATTAGAATTTCGGTTATTTACATGAGACAGCATATTGAGTTGGTGTATATACTCCAAAACACAGTAGAATAAGGCATTGTATATTTTTTCTAACAGACTATATTCAGAGCCATTTTCTTTTAACTTCGGTGTGCCTAGATAATATTTAGATTTTTTTCAATTCACGTAAAATTAGAATTTCTGTATTTTATATGAGAGAGCATACTGAGTTGGTGTATATACTCCAAAACAGAGTAGAATAGGGCATTGTATATTTTTTCTGACAGATTATATTCAGAGCAATTTTGATTTTATCATTGTGGTGCCTAGATAATATATTGATTTTTTCGATTTGGGTAAAATTAGAATTTCTGTATTTTACATGATAGAGCATATTGAGTTGGTGTATATACTATAAAACAGAGTAGAAGAGGGCATTGTGTATTTTTGATGACAGATTATATTGAGGGAAATTTTTCTTTTAACATTGGGGTGCCAAGATAATATTTAGATTTTTTTCTATTCGCTTAAATATCGAATTTTTGTATTTTACATGAGAGAGCATATGGAGTTGGTGTATATACTCCAAAACAGAGTAGAATAGGGCATTGTATATTTTTTTGACAGATTATATTCAGAGAAATTTTCTTTTTAACATTGGGGTGCCTAGAAAATATTTGGATTTTTTCGATTTGGGTAAAATTAGAATTTCTGTATTTTACATGAGAGAGCACACTGAGTTGGTGTATATACTCCAAAACAGAGTAGAATGAGCAATTGTATAATTTTTCTAACAGACTATATTCAGAGCCATTTTCTTTTAACTTTGGGGCGCCTAGATAATATTTAAATTTTTTTCGATTTGCGTAAAATTAGAATTTCGGTATTTTACATGACAGAGCATATTGAGTTGGTGTATATACTCGAAAACCGAGTAGAAAAAACCATTGTATATTTTTCCTGACATATTATATTCAGAGCAATTTTGCTTTTAACATTGTGGTGCCTAGATAATATTTAGATTCTTTTCGATTCGCTTAAATATAGAATTTGTGTATTTTATATGAGAGAGCATATGGAGTTGGTGTATATACTCCAAAACAGAGTAGAATAGGGCATTGTGTATTTTTTCTGACAGATTATATTCAGAGCAATATTGTTTTTAACATTGGGGTGCCTAGATAATATTTAGATGTTTTCGATATGGGTAAAATTAGAATTTCTGCATTTTACGTGAGAGAGAATATTCAGTTGGTGTATATACTACAAAACAGAGTAGAAAAAGACATTGTATATTTATTCTGACAGATTATATTCAGAGAAATTTTCCTTTTAACATTGGTGTGCCTAGATATTATTTAGATTTTTTTCGATTCGCTTAAATATAGAATGTTTGTATTTTACCTGAGAGAGCATTTTGAGTTGGTGTATATACTCCAAAACACAGTAGAATACGGCATTGTATATTTTTTCTGACAGATTATATTCAGAGCAATTTTGTTTTTAACATTGGTGTGCCTAGATAATATTTACATTTTTTTCGATTGACGTAAAATTAGAATTTCAATATTTTACATGAGAGAGCACACTTTGTTGGCGTATATACTCCAAAACAGAGTAGAATAGGGCATTGTATATTTTTTCTGACAGATTATATTTAGAGCAATTTTGTTTATAACATTGGGGTGCCTAGATAATATTTAGATTTTTTGGATTCGGGTAAAATTAGAATTTCTGTATTTTACATGAGAGAGCATATTGAGTTGGTGTATATACTACAAAGCAAAGTATAAAAAAGCATTGTATATTTTTTCTGACAGGTTATATTCAGAGCAATTTGGCTTTTAACATTGTGGTGCCTAGATAATATTTAGGTATTATTTTGATTGCCTTAAATATAGAATTTTTGTATTTTACATAAGAGAGCATATAAAGTTGGTGTATATACTCCGAAACAAAGTTGAATAGGGCATTGCATATTTTTTCTGACAGATTATATTCAGAGCAATTTTTTTTTAACATTGGGGTGCCTAGATAATATTTAGATTTTTGTTGATTCACGTAAAATTAGAATTTCGGTATTTAACATGAGAGATCATACTTAGTTGGTGTATATACTCCAAAAGAAAGTAGAACAAGCCATTGCATATTTTTTCTAACACACTATATTCTGAGCCATTTTCTTTTAAATTTGGGGTGCCAAGATATTATTTATATTTATTTCGATTCGTGTAAAATTAGAATTTTGGTATTTTACATGAGAGAGCATATGGAGTTGGTGTATATACTCCAAAATAAAGTAGAACAGGGCATTGTATATTTCTTCTGACAGATTATATTCAGAGAAATTCTGTTTTTAACATTGGAGTGCCTAGATAATATTTAGATTTTCTTCGATTTGCTTAAATATAGAATTTCTGTATTTTACATGAGAGAGCATATTGAGTTGGTGTATATACTCCAAAACAGAGTAGAAATGGGCATTGTATATGTTTTTTGACAGATTACTTTCAGAGCAATTTTGCTTTTAACATTCGGGTGCCTAGATAATATTTAGATTTATTTGGATTCACGTAATTTAGAATTTCTGTATATTACATGAGAGAGCATACTGATTTGGTGTCTATACTCCAAAACCGAGTAGAATAAGGCATTGTATATTTTTTCTAACAGACTATATTCAGAGGCATTTTCCTTTACCTTTGGGGCGCCTAGATCTTATTGAGAGTTTTTTAGATTCACGTAAAATTAGAATTTAGGTATTTTACATGAGAGAGCATATTGGGTTGGTGTATATACTCCAAAACAGAGTAGAAAATGGCAGTGTATAGTTTTACTGACAAATTATATTGAGAGCAATTTTGCTTTTAACATTCGGTTGCCTAGTTAACATTTAGATTTTATTCTATTCACGTAAAATTACAATTTCAGTATTTTTCATGAGAGAGAATACTGAGTTGGTTTATATACTCCAAAACATAGTAGAATAAGGCATTGTATATTTTTTCTAACAGACTGTATTCAGAGTCATTTTCTTTTAAATTTTGGGCGCCTAAATAATATTTAGATTATTTTTGATTCGCGTAATATTAGAATTTGGTATTTTACATGAGAGGGCATATTGAGTGGGTGTATATACTACAAAACAGAGTAGAAAAGGGCACTGTATATTTTTTCTGAAAGATGATATTCAGAGCAATTTTGTTTTAACATTGGGGTTCCTAGGTAATATTTAGATTTTTTTCAATTTGCTTAAATATAGAATTTCTGCATTTTACATGAGAGAGCATATGGAGTTGGTCTATATACTCCAAAACAGAGTAGAATACGGCATTGTATATTTTTTCTAACAGACTATATTAAGAGCCATTTTCTTTTAATTTTTGGGCGCCTACATATTAATTAGATTTTTTCAATTCGCGTAAAATTAGAATTTCTGTATTTTGCATGAGAGAGCATATGGAGTTGCTGTATATACTTTAAAACAGAGTAGAAATGAGCATTGTATATTTTTTATGACAGATTATTTTTAAAGCAATTTTACTTTTAACATTGGGGTGCCTAGATAATATTTAGATTTATTTCGATTCAGGTAAAATTAGAATTTCATTATTTTATATGAGAGAGCATAATGATTTGGTATATATACTCCAAAAAATAGTAGAATAAGGCATTGTTTATTTTTTCCCACAGAGCGTATTCACAGCCTTTTTCTTTTAAATTTAGGGCTGGTAGATATTATCTAGATTTTTTTCGATTCACCTAAATTTAGAATTTCGGTATTTTACATGAGAGAGAATATTGAGTTGGTGTATATACTCCAAAACAGAGTAGAAAAGGGCATTGTATATTTTTTCTGACAGATTATATTCAGAGCAATTTTGCTTTTAACATTGCGGTGCCTAGATAATATTTACATTTTTATTGATTCACATAAAGAAAGAATTTCAGTATATTACATGAGAGAGCATACTGAGTTGATGTGTATAACCCAAAGGAGAGTGGAATAGAGTATTGTATATTTTTTCTGACAGATTATATTCAGAGCAATTTTGTTTCTAACATTGGGGTGCCTAGATAATATTTACATTTTTTCGATTCACGTTAAATTAGAATTTCAGTATTTTACATGGGAGAGCATATTGAGTTTGTGTATATACTCCAAAACAGAGAAGAATAAAGCATTGTATACTTTTTCTGACAGATTATATTCAGAGCAATTTTGCTTTTAACATTGTGGTGCCTAGACAATATTTAGATTCTTTCGATTTGATTAAAATTATAATTTCTGTATTATACATGAGAGAGCATATTGAGTTGGTGTATGTACTACATAACAGAGTAGAATAGGGCAATGTATATTTTTCCTGAAAAATTCTATTCAAAGCAATTTTGCTTTTAACATTACGGTGCCTAGATAATATTTATATTTTTTTCAATTCGCTTAAACATGGAATTTCTGTATTTTAAAGGAGAGAGCATATGGAGTTGGTGTATATACTTTAAAACAAAGTAGAATAGGGCATTGTATATTTTTTTTGACAATCTATATTCAGAGATATTTTGTTTTTAACATCAGGGTGCCTAGATAATATTTACTTTTTTTTCGGTTCGTGTAAAATTTGAATTTCTGTATTTAACATTGGAGAGAATATTGAGTTGGTGTTTATACTCCAAAACAAAGTAGAAAAAGGCACTGTATATTTTATCTGACAGATTATATTCAGAGGAATTTTGCTTTTAACATTGGGGTGCCTAGATAATATTTAGATTTTTTTTGATTCGTGTAAAATTAGAATTTCTGTATTTTACATGAGAGAGCATATCGAGTTAGTGTATATACTCCAAAACAGAGCAGAATAGGGCATTGTATATTTTTTGTGACAGACTATATTCAGAGCCATTTTCTTTTAACTTTGGGGCACCTAGATATTATGTAGATATTTTTAGATTAACATAAAATTAGAATTTCTGTATTTTACAAGAGAGAGCCTACTGAGTTGGTGTATATAATCCAAAACCGAGTAAAAAGAACAGTGTATATTTTTTCTAGCAGAATACATTCAGAGCCATTTTCTTTTATCTTTACGGTGCCTAGATATTATTTAGATATTTTTCGAATTGCTTAAAATTAGGATTTCGCTATTTTAAATGAGAGAGCATATTGAGTTGGTGTATATACTACAAAACAGAGTAGAAATGAACATTGTATATTTTTTCTGACAGATTATATTCAGAGCAATTTTTCTTTTAATATTGGGGTGCCTAGATAATATTTAGATTTTTTTCGATTCGCTAAATACAGAATTTCTGTATTTTACGTGAGAGAGCATATGGAGTTGGTGTATATACTCCAAAACATAGTAGAATAAGGCATTGTACATTTTTTCTGACAGACTATATTCTGCGTCATTTTCTTTTAACTTTGGGAAGCCTTGGTATTATTTAGATTTTGTTCGATTCGTGTAAAATTAGAATTTCGGTATTTTACATGAGAGAGCAGATTGAGTTGGTGTATATACTACAAAACAGAGTAGAAATGAATATTTTATATTTTTTCTGACAGATTATATTCAGAGAAATTTTGCTTTTAACATTGGGGTGCCTAGATAATATTTAGATTTTTTTCAATTCGCTAAAATATAGAATTTCTGTATTTTACATGAGAGATCATACTGAGTTGGTGTATATACTCCAAAACAGAGTAGAATAGGGCATTGTGTATTTTTTCTGACAGTTTATATTCAGAGCAATTTTGTTTTTAACATTGCGGTACCTAGATAATATTTAGATTTTTTTCGATTCACGTAAAATTAGGATTTTGGTATTTTACATGAGAGAGCATACTGAGTTGGTGTATATACTCCAAAACAGAGTAGAAAAAGCATTGTATATTTTTTCTAACAGACTATCTTTAGAGCCATTTTCTTTTAACATTAGGGCGCCTAGATATCATTTAGATTTTTTTTGATTCGCATAAAATTAGAATTTTGGTATTTTATATGAGAGAGCTTATTGAGATGGTTTATATACTCCAAAACAGAGTAGAATAAGGCATTGTATATTTTTTCAAACAGACTATATTCAGAGCCATTTTCTTTGAACTTTGGGGCAACTTGATATTATTTAGATTTTTTTCGATTCGCGTAATATTAGAATTTCTGTATTTTACATAAGAGAGCATATTGACTTGGTGTATATACCCCAAAAAAGAGTAGAAAATGGAATTTTATATTTTTTCTCACAGAATATATTCTAAGCAATCTTCCTTTTAACATTGGGGTGCCTAGATAATATTTAGATATTTTTTGATTCGCTTAAATATAGAATTTCTGTATTTTACATGAGAGAGCATATGGAGTTGCTGTATGTACTCCAAAACAGAGTAGAAAAGGGCATTGTATATTTTTGATGACAGACTATATTCAGAGCCATTTTCTTATAACTTTGGGGCGCCTAGATATTATTAAGATTTTTTACCGATTCACGAAGAATTAGAATTTCGGTATTTTACATGAGAGAGCATATTGAGTTTTTGTATATACTCCAAAAAAGAGTAGAAAAGGGCATTGTATATTTTTTCTGACAAATCATATTCAGAGCAATTATGCTTTTAACATTGGGGTGCCTAGATAATATATTGATTTTTTTCGATTCACGTAAAATTAGAATTTCAATATTTTACATAAGAGAGCAAACTGAGTTGGTGTATATACTCCAAAACAGAGTAGAATAAGACATTGAGTATTTTTTCTAACAGACTATATTCAGAGCCATTGTCTTTTTATACTGGTGCGCCTACATTTTATTTAGTTTTTATTCGATTGGCATAAAATTTGAATTTCGGTATTTTACATTCGAGAGTATATTGAGTTGTTTAATTTATTCCAAAACAGAGGAGAAAAGGGCATTGTATATTTTTTCTGACAGATTATATTAAGAGTAATTTTGCTTTTAATATTGGGTTGCCTAGATAATATTTAGATTTTTTTCGATTCACGTAAATTTAGAATTTCTGTATTTTACATGAGAGAGCAAACTGAGTTGGTGTGTATACTCCAAAATAGAGTAGAATAAGGCATTGTATATTTTTTATAACAGACTATATTCAGAGCCATTTTCTTTTAGCTTTGGGGCGCCTAGATATTACTCAGATTTTTTTCGATTCACGTAAAATTAGAATTTCTGTATTTTACATGACAGAGCATACTAAGTAGGTGTATATACTCCAAACCAGAGTAGAATCAGGCATTGTATATTTTCTCTGACAGACTATATTCATAGCCATTTTATTTTAACTTTCGGGGCCTAGATATTATTTAGATTTTATTTTGATTCACATAATATTAAAATTTCGGTATTTTACATGAGAGAGTATATTGAGTTGGTGTATATACTACAAAACAGAGTAGAAAACGGCATTGTATATTTTATCTGACAGATTATATTCAGAGCAATTTTGCTATTAACATTCGGGTGCCTAGAAAATATTTAGATTTTTTTCGATTCACGTATAATTAGCAT
Source organism: Callithrix jacchus (assembly GCF_049354715.1). Taxonomy (NCBI): domain Eukaryota; kingdom Metazoa; phylum Chordata; class Mammalia; order Primates; family Cebidae; genus Callithrix; species Callithrix jacchus. Next base: position 82,339,083 of record NC_133518.1, read on the forward strand.
TTTGGTATTTTGCATAAGAGAGCATACTGAGTTGGTGTTTATACTCCAAAGCAGAGTAGAATAAGGCATTGTACATTTTTTCTAACAGACTATATTCAACGGCATTTTCTTTTAACTCTGGGATGCCTAGATATTATTTAAATTTTTTTTGATTAAAATAAAAGTAGAATTTCTGTATTTAACATGAGAGAGCATATTGAGTTTGTGTATATACTACAAAACAAAGTAAAAAAGGTCATTCTATATTTTTTCTGACAGATTATATTCAGAGAAATTTTGCTTTTAACATTGGGGTTCCTAGATAATATTTGGATTTCATTCTATTTGCTTAAATATAGAATTTTTGTATTTTACATGAGAGACCATACGGAGTTGGTGTATATACTCCAAAACAGAGTAGAATACGGCATTGTATATTTTGTCTGACAGAGTATATTCAGAGAAATTTTGTTTTTAACATTGGGGTGCCTAGATAAAATTTAGATTTTTTTCAATTCACGTAAAATTAAAATTTTGGTATTTTACATGAGAGAGCATACTGAGTTGGTGTATATACTCCAAAACAGAGTAGTATAAATCCTTGTATATTTTTTCCAACAGACTATATTCAGAGCCATTTTCTTTTTACTTTGGGGCACCTAGATAATATTTAGATTTTTTCAATTAAGGTAAAATTAGAATTTCTGTATTTTACATTAGAGAGCATACTGAGTTGGTGTATATACACCAAACCAGAGTAGAAATGGTCATTGTATATTTGTTCTGACAGATTATATTCAGAACGATTTTGCTTTTAACATTCGGTTGCGTAGATAATATTTAGAATTTTTTCTATTCACATAAAGTTAGAATTTCGGTATTTTACTTTAAAGAGCACACTGAGATGGTGTATATACTCCAAAACAGAGTAGAACAGGGCATTGTATATTTTTCCTGACAGATTATATTCAGAGCAATTTTGCTTTTAACATTGCGGTTCCTAGATAATATTTAGATTTTTTTTGGTTCACGTAAATTTAGAATTTCAATATTTTACATGAGAGAGCATACTGAGTTAGTGTATATACTCCAAAACAGAGTATTATAGGGCATTGTATATTTTTTTTTGACAGATTATATTCAGAGCAATTTTGCTTTTAACATTCGGGTGCCTAGATAATATTTAGATTTTTTCGATTCTGGTGAAATTATTATTTCTGTATTTTACATGAGAGAGCATACTGAGTTGGTGTATATACACCAAAACTAAGTAGAATAAGGCATTGTATATTTTTTATAACAGACTATATTCAGAGTCATTTTCTTTTAACCTTGGGGCGCCTAGATATTATTAAGATTATTTACCAATTTGCGTAAAATTAGAATTTTTGTATTTTACATGAGAGAGCATATTGAGTTGGTGTATATACTCCAAAACAGAGTAGAAAAGGGCATTGTATATTTTTTTCAACATATTATTTCAGAGCAATTTTAGTTTTAACATTGGGGTGCCTAGATAATATTTAGATTTTTTTCGTTTCACGTAAAATTAGAATTACGGTGTTTTACGTGAGAGAGCATACTGAGTTGGTGTATATACTCCAAAACAGAGTAGAGTAAGGCATTGTATATATTTTATAACAGACTATATTCAGAGCCAATGTTCTTTAACTTTGGGGCGCCTAGATATTATTTAGATTTTTTCGATTCGTGTAAAATTTGAATTTAGATATTTTTCATGAGAGCATACTGAGTAGGTGTATATACTCCAAAACAGAGTAGAAAATGGCATTGTATATTTTTTCTGACAGAATATATTCAGATAAATTTTGCTTTTAACATTGGTGTGCCTAGATAATATTTAGATTTTTTTCGATTCGCTTAAATATAAAATTTTTGTATTTTACAGAGGAGAGCATATGGAGTTGGTGTATATACTCCAAAACAGAGTAGAAAACGGTATTGTATATTTTTTCTTACAGATTATATTCAGAGCAATTTTGTTTTTATCATCGGGGTGCCTAAATAATATTTAGATTTTATTCAATTTACGTAAAATTAGAATTTCGGTATTTTACATGAGAGAGTATACTGGGTTGGTGTATATACTGCAAAATAAAGTAGAATAAGGCATTGAAAATTTTATCTAACAGACTATATTCAGAGCCATTTTCTTTTAACTTCGGGGCATCTAGATATTATTTAGATTTTTTTTGATTCACGTAAAATTATAATTTCGGTATTTTACATGAGAGAGCATATTGAGTTGGTGTATATACTACAAAACAGGGTAGAAAAAGGCATTATATATTTATTCTAACAGGTTATATTCAGAGCAATTTTGCTTTCAACATTGGGGTGCCTAGATAATATTTAGATATTTTTCGATTGTCTAAAATATAGAATTTCTGTATTTTACATGACAAAGCATATGGAGTTGGTGTATATACTCCAAAACAGATTAGAATACGGCATTATATATTTTTTATGACCAACTATATTCAGAGCCATTTTCTTTTAACATTGGGGCGCCTAGATATTATTAAGATTTTCTACCAATTCGCGTAGAATTAGAATTTCGGTATTTTTCATGAGAGAGCATATTGAGATGTTGTATATACTCCTAAATAGAGTAGAAAAGTGCATTGTATATATTTACTGACAGATTATATTCAGAGTAATTTTCCTTTTAACATTGGGGTGCATAGATAATATATAGATTTTTTTCGATTCACGTAAATTCAGAATTTCGGTATTTTACATGAGAGAGCAAATCAAGTTGGTGTATATACTCCAAAACAGAGTAGAATAAGGCATTGTATATTTTTCCTAACAGACTATATTCAGAGACATTTTATTTTAATTTTGGTCTGCCAAGGTTTTATTTAGATCTTTTTCTTTTGGCATAAAATTTAAATTTCGGTATTTTACATGAGAGAGCATATTGAGTTGTTGTATATACTCCAAAACAGAGTACAAAAGGGCATTGTATATTTTTTCTGACAGATTATATTCAGTGCAATTTTGATTTTAACATTGGGGTGCCTAGATAATATTTAGATACTTTTCTATTCATGTAAAATTAGAATTTCTGTATTTTACATGAGAGAGCATACTGAGTTGGTGTATATACTCCAAAATAGAGTAGAATAAGGCATTGTATATTTTTTATAACAGACTATATTCAGAGCCAATTTCTTTTAGCTTTGGGGCTCCTAGATATTATTTAGATTGTTTTCGATTCGTGTAAAATTAGAATTTCTCTATTTAACATGAGAGAGCATATTTAGTTGGTGTATATACTCCAAAACAGCGTAGAAAAAAGCATTGTATATTTTTTCTGACAGATTGTATTAAGAGAAATTTTGCTTTTAACATATGGGTGCCTAGATAATGTTTAGTTTTTTTTCGATACGCTTAAATATAGAATTTCTGTATTTTACATGAGAGAGCATATGGAGTTAGTCTATATACTGAAAAACAAAGTAGAATAGGGCATTGTATATTTTTTCTGACAGATTATATTCAGAGCAATTTTTATTTTAACATTGGGGTGCCTAGATAATATTTAGAGTTTTTTCGGTTCACGTATATTTCGAATTTCGGTATTTTACATGAGAGGAAATACTGAGTTGTATATACTGCAAAACGAAGTAGAATAGGGCATTTTATATTTTTTCTGACAGATTATATTCAGAGGAATTTTGCTTTTAACATTGGGTAGACTAGATTATATTTAGATTTTTTTGATTCGTGTCAAATTAGAATTTTGTTATTTTACATGAGAGTATATTGAGATGGAGTATAAATATATATTCAGAGCAATTTTGCTTTTAACATTGGGGTGCCTAGATAATATTTAGATTTCTTTCGATTCACGTAAAATTAAAATTTCTGTATTTTACATGAGAGAGCAGAGTGAGTTGGTGTATATAGTCCAAAATAGAGTAGAATAATGCATTGTATATTTTTTCTAACAGACTATATTCAGAGACATTTTCTTTTAGCTTTGCGGTGCCTAGATATTATTTAGATATTTTAGATTTGGATGAAAGTAGAATTTCTCTATTTTAAATATGAGAGCATATTCAGTTGGTGTATATACTCCGAAACAGCGTAGGAAAGGGCATTGTATATTTTTTCTGACAGATTATATTCAGATCAATTTTGCTTTTAACATTGGGGTGCCTAGATAATGTTTAGTTTTTTTTCGATATGCTGAAATATAGAATTTCTGTATTTTACATGAGAGAGCATATGGAGTTGGTCTATATACTCAAAAACAGAGTAGAATAGGGCATTGTACATTTTTATTGACAGATAATATTTAGAGCAATTTTGTTTCTAACATTCGGGTGCCTAGATAATATTTAGAGTTTTTTAGATTCACGTCTAATTAGAATTTCGGTATTTTACATGAGAGGGAATAATGAGTTGGTGTATATACTCCAAAACAGAGTAGAATAGAAAAGTTTATATTTTTTTTGACAGATTATATTCAGAGCAATTTCGCTTTTAACATTGGGGAGCCTAGATAATATTTAGATTTCTTTGATTCGGGTCAAATTAGAATTTCGTTATTTTACATGAGAGAGCATATTGAGATGGTGTATATATTCCAAAAGAGAGTAGAATAAGGCATTGTATATTTTTTCTAACAGACTATATTCAGAACCATTTTCTTTTAACTGTGGGGCGCCTAGATATTATTTAGATTATCTTCGATTCGCGTAAAATTTGAATTTCTGTATTTTACATGAGAGAGCATACTGAACTGGTGTATATACTCCTAAATAAAGTAGAATAAGGCATTATATAATTTAGTTTTTCTTCGATTCACGTATAATTAGAATTTCTGTATTTTACATGAGAGAGCATATTGAGTTGTTGTATATACTACAAAACAGAGTAGAAAGTGGCATTGTATATTTTTTCTGAGAGATTATATTCAGAGCAATTTTGCTTATAACACTGTGGTGCCTAGATAATGTTTAGAATTTTTTCGATTCACGTAAATATTAAATTTCTGTATTTAACATGAGAGAGCATATGGAGTTGGTCTATATACTCCAAAACAAAGTAGAATAGGGCATTGTACATTTATTCTTACAGATGATATTCAGAGCAATTTTGTTTTTAACATTGGGGTGCCTTGATAATATTTAGATTTTTTTCGATTCATGTAAAATTAGAATTTCGGTATTTTACATGAGAGGGAATACTGTGTTGGTGTATATATTCCAAAACAGAATAGAATAAAGCATTGTATATTTATTCTGACAGATTATATTCAGAGCAATTTGGTTTTTAACATTGGGGTGCCTAGATAATATTTAGATTATTTCGATTCTGGTAAAATTAGAATTTCTCAATTTTACAAGAGAGAGCATACGGAGTTGGTGTATATACTCCAAAAAAGAGTAGAATAAGGCATAGTATATTTTTTTAACAGACTATATTCAGAGCCATTGTCTTTAAACTTTGGGGCGCCTAGATATTATTTAGATTTCTTTCGATTTGTGTAAAATTAGAATTTCGGTATTTTACCTGAGAGAGCATATTGAGTTGGTGTATATACTCCAAAACAGAGTAGAATAGGGCATTGTATATTTATTCTGACACAATATATTCAGAGCAATTTGTTTTTAACATTGGGGTGCTTAGATAATATATACATTTTTTTCGATTCACGTAAAATTATACTTATGGTATTTTACATAAGAGAGCATACTGAGTGGGTGATTATACTCCAAAACACAGTACAATAAGGCATTGTATATTTTTTATAACAGACTATATTCAGAGTCATTTTCTCTTAACTTTGTGGCTTCTAGATATTATTAAGATTTTTTACCAATTTGGGTAAAATTAAAATTTCTGTATTTTAAATGAGAGAGCATATTGAGTTGGTGTATATACTCCAATACAGAGTAGAAATGGGCATTGTATATTTTTTCTGACAGATTATATTCAGAGCAATTTTTCTCTTAACATTGTGGTGCCTAGATAATATTTAGATTTTTTCGATCCACGTAAATTTAGCATTTTGGAATTTTACATGAGAGAGCATAGTCAGTTGGTGTATATACTCCAAAACGGAGTAGAATAGGGCATTGTATATTTTTTCTGAGAAATTATATTCAGAGCAATTTTGCTTTCAACATTGGGGTGCCTAGATAATATTTAGATTTTTTTCAATTCGCTTAAATATAGAGTTTGTGTATTTTATCTGAGATAGCATATGGAGTTGGTGTATGTACTCCAAAACAGAGTAGAAAGGGCATTGTATATTTTTTCTGACAGACTATTTTCAGACCCATTTTCTTTTAACTTTGGGGCGCCTAGATATTATAAAGATTTTTTACCGATTCACGTAGAATTAGAATTTTGGTATTTTACATGAGAGAACATTCTGAATTGGTGTATATACTCCAAAACAGAGTATAATAAGGCATTGTATATTTTTTATAACATACTATATTCAGAGTCATTTTAACTTTGGGGCGCCTAGATATTATTAGAAATTTTTACCAGTTTGTGTAAAATTATAATTTCTGTATTTTACATTAGAGAGCATATTGAGTCATTTTAACCAATTCGTGTAAATTTAGAATTTTGGTATTTTACATTAGAGAGCATATTGAGTTCGTGTATATACTGTATAACAGAGTAGAAAAGGGCATTGTATATTTTTTCTGAAAGATTATATTCAGAGCAATTTTGTTTTTAACATTGGGGTGCCTAGATAATATTTAGATTTTTTCGATTCAGGTAAAATTATAATTTCTGTATTATACATGAGAGAGTATATTGAGTTGGTGTTTTTACTACAAAACAGAGTCGAAAAGGGCATTGTATATTTTCTCTGACAGATTATATTCAGAGAAATTTTGTTTTTAACATTGGGGTGCCTAGATAATATTTAGAATTTTTTCGATTCACTTAAAATTAGAATTTCGCTATTTTACATGAGAGAACATAGTGAGCTGGTTTATATACTCCAAAACAGAGTACAATAGGGCATTGTATATTTCTTCTGACACAGTAGAATAAGGCATTGTATATTTTTTATAACAGACTATATTCAGAGCCATTTTCCTTTAACATTGGGAAGCCTAGATATTATTTAGATTTTTTTCGATTCGCGTAAATTTGGAATTTTGGTATTTTACATGAGAGAGCATATTGAGATGCTGTATATAATCGAAAACAGAGTAGAATAAGGCATTGTGTATTTTTTTTTTACAGACTATATTCAGAGCCTTTTTCTTTGACCTTTGGGGTGCCTAGATATTATTTAGATTTTTTTTAGATTCACGTAAAATTAGAATTTCTGTATTTTACATGAGAGAGCATATTGATTTGGTGTATATACTCTAAAATAGAGTAGAAAATGGCATTGTATATTTCTTCTGACAGATTATATTCAGAGCATATTTGCTTTTAACATTGGGGTTCCTAGATAATATTTAGATTTTTTTCAATTCGCTTAAATATACAATTTCTGTATTTCACAGTAGAGAGCATATGGAGTTAGTGTATGTAATACAAAACAGAGTAGAAAAATGCATTGAACATTTGTTCTGACACACTATATTCAGAGCCATTTTCTTTCAATTTTGGTGTGCCTAGATTTTATTTAGACTTTTTTAGATTCACATAAAATTTGAATTTCGGTATTTTACATGAGAGTGCATATTAAGTTGGTGTATATACTCCAAAACAATGTAGAAATGGGCATTGTATATTTTTTCTGACAGATTATATTCAGAGCAATTTTTCTTTTAACATTGGGGTGCCTAGATAATATTTAGATTTTTTACAATTCACGTAAAATTAGAATTTTGGTATCCTACATGAGAGAGCATAGTGAGTTGGTGTATATACTCCAAAACAGAGTAGAATAAGGCATTGTATATTTTCTCTAACAGATTATATTCAGAGCCATTTTCTTTTAACATTGGGTTGCCTAGATATTATTAAGATATTTTTCGATTCGCGTGAAATTAGAATTTCGATATTTTACATGAGAGAGCATATTGAGGTGATGTATATACTCCAAAAAAGAGTAGAATAAGGCATTGTATATTTTTTCTAACAGATTATATTCAGAGACATTTTCTTTTAACTTTGGGGTGCCTAGATATTGTTTAGATTTTTTTCAATCCGTGTAAAATTATAATTTCGGTATTTTACATGATAGAGCATATTGAGTTGGTGTATATACTACAAAACAGAGTAGAAAAGGGCATTGTATATTTTTTCTGACAGATTATATTCAGAGAAATTTTGATTTAAACATTGGGGTGCCTAGTTAATATGTAGATATTTTTTGATTCACGTAAATTTAGAATTTCGGTATTTTACATGAGAGAGCATAATAAGTTGGTGTATATACTCCAAAACAGAGAATAGGGCATTGTATATTTTTTCTAAAAGATTATATTCAGAGCAATTTTGTTTTTAACATTGAGGTTCCTAGGTAATATTTAGATTTTTCGATTCAGGTTAAATTAAAATTTCTGTATTTTACATGAGAGCGAATATTGAGTTGGTGTATATACTACAAAACAAAGTAGAAAAAAGAATTGTATATTTTTTCTGAAAGATTACATTCAGAGCAATTTTGATGTTAACATTGGGGTGCCTAGATAATATTTAGATTTTTTTCAATTCGCCTAAATATAGAATTTCTGTATTTTACATGAGAGAGCATATGGAGTTTGTGTATATACTCCAAAACAGAGTAGAATAGGGCGTTGTATATTTCTTCTGACAGATTGTATTAAGACCAATTTTGTTTTTAACATTGGGGTGCCTAGATAATATTTAAATTTTTTTCGATTCACGTAAAATTAAAATTTCATTATTTTAAATGAGAGACCATACTGAGTTGGTGTATATACTCCAAAACAGAGTACTATTGGGCATTGTATATTTTATCTGACAGATTATACTCAGAGCAATTTTTTTTTTAGCATTGGGGAGCCTATTTAATATTTAGATTTTCTTCGATTCAGGTATAATAAGAATTTCTGTATTTTACATGACAGAGCATATTGAATTGGTGTAGTTAGTACAAAACAATGTAGAAAAGGGCGTTGCATATTTTTTCTGACAGATTATATATAGAGCAATTTTGCTTTTAACATTGGGGAGCCTAGATAATATTTAGATTTTTTCGATTTTGTTCAAATTAGAATTTCGGTATTTTACGTGAGAGAGCATACTGAGTTGGTGTATATACTCCAAAATAGAGTAGAATAAGGCATTGTATATTTTTTATAACAGACTATATTCAGAGTCATTTTCTTTTAACTTTGGGGCTCCTAGATATTATTAGGATTTTTTACCAGTTTGTGTAAAATTATAATTTCTGTATTTTACATTAGAGAGCACATTGAGTTGGTGTATATACTGTATAACAGAATAGAAAAAAGCATTGTATATTTTTTCTGACAGATTATATTAAGAGCCATTTTTTTTTAACATTGGGGTGCCTAGATAATATTTAGATATTTTTTGATAATATATAAATATTATCTAGGAAAACCAATGATAAAAGCAAAATTGCTCTTAATATAATCTGTCAGAAAAAATCTACAATGCCATTTTCTACTCTGATTTGGAGTATATAAACCAACTCAGTAGGCTCTCCCATGTAAAATACAGAAATTCTAATTTTACGTGAATCGAAAAAAATCTAAATATTATCTAGGTACCCCAATGTTAAAAAAAAATTGCTCTGAATATAATCTGTCAGAGAAAATATACAATGCCCGATTCTACTCTGTTTTCGAGTATATACACCAACTCAATATGCTCTCTCATGTAAAACACAGAAATTCTGTATTTAAGCGAATCTAAAAAAATGTAAATATTATCTAGGCACCCCAATGTTAATAGAAAAATTGCTCTGAATATAATCTGTCAGAAAACATATACAATGCCCTTTTTACTCTTTTTTGGAGTATGTACACCAACTCAATATGCTCTCTCATGCAAAATACCGAAATTCTAATTTTAAGTGAATCGAAAAAAATCTAAATATTATCTAGGCACCCCAATGTTATAAACAAAATTGCTCTGAATATAATTTGTCAGAAAAAATATACAATGCCCTATTCTACTCTATTTTGGTGTATATGCACCAATTCATTATGCTCTCTCATGTAAAATACAGAAATTATAATTTTGCCCGAATCGAAACAATCTAAATATTATCTAGGCACCCGAATGTTAAAAGCAAAATTGCTATAAATATAATCTGTCAGAACAAATATCCAATTCCCATTTCTAATCTGTTTTGGTGTATATACAAAAACTCAGTATGGTCTATCATGTAAAATAGAAAAATTCTAATTTTACCCAAATCAAATAAATCTAAATATCATCTACGTGCCCCAAAGTTAAAAGAAAATGGCTCTGAATATACTCTGTTAGAAAAAATATACAATGATTTATTTTACTCTGTTTTGGAGTATATACACCAATTCACTACGCTGTCTCATGTAAAATACTGAAATTCAAATTTTACGTGAATCGAAAAAAATTTAAATATTGTCTAGGCACCCGAATGTTAATTGCAAAATTGCTCTGAATATAATCTGTTAGAGAAAATATACAAAGCCCTTTTCTACTCTGTTTTGGAGTATATAAACCAACTCAATATGCTCTCTTATGTAAAATACCGAAATTCTTAATTTACACGAATCAAAAAAAATCTAAACAATATCTAGGTGCCCCAATGTTAAAAACAAAATTGCTCTGATTATAATTTTTCAGATAAAATATACATTGCCCTATTGTACTTTGTTTTGGAGTATATACACCAACTCAGTATGGTCTCTCATTTAAAATACCGATACTATAATTTTACGTGAATCGAAAGTAATCTAAATATTATCTAGGCACCCTAATGTTAAAAACAAAATTGCTCTTAATATAATCTATCAGAAGAAATATACAACGCCCTTTTGTACTCTGTTTTGGAGTATATACACCAAATCAATATGCTCTCTCATGTAAAATACTGAAATTCTAATTTTACATGAATTGGTAAAAATTCTTAATAATATCTAGGCTCCCCAAAGTTAAAAGAAAATTACTCTGAATATAGTCTGTTAGAAAAAATATACAATGTCTTATTCTAATCTGTTTTCGAGTATATATACCAACTCAGTATGCCCCAAAATTAAAAGAAAATGGCGCTGAATATAGTCTGTTAGAAAAAATATACAATGCTTTATTCTACTCTGTTTTCGAGTATATACAGCATCCCAATATGCTCTCTCATGTAAAATACCGAAATTCTAATTATACGCGAATGGAAAAAAGTCTAAATAATATCTAGGTGACCCAATGTTAAAAGAAAATGGCTCTGAATATAGTCTGTTAAAAAATATATACAATGCCTTATTCTACTCTCTTTTGGAATATATACACCAACTCACTATGCTCTCTCATTTAGAATACCAAAATTCTAAATTTACGTGAATGGTAAAAAATCTAAATATTATCTAGGCACGCCAATGTTCAAAGAAAAATTGCTCTGAATATAATCTGTCAGAAAAAATATACAATGCCTATTTCTTCTTCGTTTTGGAGTATATACACCAACTCAGTATGCACTCTCATGTAAAATACCAAAATTCAAATTTTATGTGAATCGAAAAAAATCTAAATAAAATCTAGGTGCACCAAAATTGAAAGAAAATCGCTCTGAATATAGTCTGTAAAAAAAATACACAATGCCCATTTCTACTCTGTTTTGTAGTACATATACCAACTCCATATGCTCTCTCATTTAAAATACAGAAATTCTATATTTAAGCGAATTGAAAATCTAAATATTATCTAGGAACTTCAATGTTAAAAGCAAATTTGCTCAGAATATAATCTGTCAGAAAAAATATAGAATGCCATTTTCTCCTCTATTTTAGAGTATATACACCAAGTCAATATGCTCTCTCATGTAAAACACAGAAATTCTAATTTTACGTGAATCGAAACAAATCTAAAATTATCTAGGTGCCCCAAAGTTCAAAGAAAATGGCTCTGAATATAGTCTATTGGAAAAAATATACAATGATTTCTTCTACTATGTTTTGGAGTATATACACCAACTCCATATGCTCTCTCAGGTAAAATACAATAATTTTATATTTAAGCGAATCGAAAAAATTCTAAATATTATCTAGGCACCCCAATGTTAAAATAAAATTGCTCTAAATATAATCTGTCAGAAAAAATATACAATGCCCATTTCTACTTTGTTTTGGTGTATATACACCAACCCAGTATGCTCTCTCATGTAAAATACAGAAATTCTAATTTTACCCGAATCAAAAAATTCTAAATATTATCTAGGCACCCCAAAGTTAAAAGAAAATGGCTCTGAACATAGTCTATTGGAAAAAATACACAATGATTTCTTCTACTATGTTTTGGAGTATATACACCAACTGAGTATGCTCTCTCATGTAAAATACCTAAATTCCAATTTTACGTGAATTGAAAAACATCTAAATTTTATCTAGGCACCACAATGTTAAAACAAAATTTCTCTGAATATAATCAGTCAGAAAAAATATACAATGCCCAATTCTACTCTGTTTTAAAGTATATAAACCAACTCCATATGCTCTCTCATGTAAAATATAGAAATTCTATATTTAAGCAAATTGAAAGAAATCTAAATATTATCTAGGCACACCAATGTTAAAAGAAAAATTGCTCTGAATATAATCTGTCAGAAAAAATATACAATGTTCTTTTCTACTCTGTTTTGTAGTATATACACCAACTCAGTATGCTGTCTCATGTAAAATACAGAAATTCTAATTTTACATTAATCGAAAAAATGTCAAATAATATCTAGGCATCCCAGAGTTAAAAGAAAATTGCGTTGAATATAGTCTGTTAGAAAGAATATACAATGTCTTATTCTACTCTGTTTTGGAGTATATACACCAACTCCATATGCTCTCTCATGTAAAATACCGAAATGCTAATTTTACGTGAATCGAAAAAAATCTAAATATTTTCTAGGCACCCGAATGTTAATAGCAGAATTGCTCTGAATATAATATGTCAGAGAAAATATACAATGCCCTTTTCTACTCTGTTATGTAGTATATACACCAACTCAATATACTCTCTCATGTAAAATACCAAAATTCTAATATTATGCGAATCAAAAAAAAATCTAAATAATATCTAGGCGCCCCAAATTAAAAAAAAAATGGCTCTGAATATAGTCTGTTAGAAAAAATACACAATGCCTTATTCTACTCTGTTTTGGAGTATATACACCAACTCACTATGCTCTCTTATGTAAAGTAAAGAAATTCTAATTTTACGTGAATCGAAAAAAACCTAAATATTATCTAAGCACCCCAATGTTAAAAACAAAATTTCTCTGATTATAATCTGTCAGATAAAATATACAACGCCATATTCTACTATGTTTTGGACTATATACACAAACTCAGTATGCTCTCTCAGGTAAAATACCGAAATTCTAATTTTACGTGAAGCGAAGAAATTCTAAATATTATCTAGGCACCCCAATGTTAAAAGAAAAATTGCTTTGAATATAATATGTCAGAAAAAATATACAATGCCCTATTCTACTCTGTTTTGGAGTATATACACCAACTCAATATGCTCTCTCATGTAAAATACAGAAATTCTAATTTTAGAGGAATCGAGTAAAATCTAAATAATATCTAGGCACCCCAAGTTAAAAGAAAATTGCTCTGAATATAGTCTGTTAGACAAAAAATATATTTTTTCTGAAAGATTACATTCAGAGCAATTTTGCTTTTAACATTGGGGTGCCTACATAATTTTTAGATTTTCTATTCGCTTAAATATAGAATTTCTGTATTTTACATGAGAGATCATATGGATTTGGTCTATATACTCCAAAAAAGAGTAGAATAAAGCATAGTATATTTTTTCTGACAGATTATATTCAGATCAATTTTATTTTTAACATTGTGGTGTCTACATAATATTTATATTATTTTTGGCTCACGTAAAATTAGAATTTCGGTACTTTACATTAGAGGAAATACTGAGTTACTGTATATACTTCAAAACAGAGGAGAATAGGGCATTTTATATTTTTTATGACAGATTATATTCAGAGGCAATTTTCTTTTAACTTTGGGGAGCCTAGATATTTTTTAGATTTTTTTCAAATTGTGTAAAATTAGAATTTCGGTATTTTACATGAGAGAGCATATTGAGTTTGTGTATATACGACAAAACGGAGTAGAAATGGGCATTGTATATATTTTCTGACAGATCATATTCAGAGCAATTTTGCTTTTAACATTGGGGTGCATAGATAATATTTGGATTTGTTTCGATTCGCTAAATATTGAATTTCTTTATTTTACATGAGAGAGCATATTGAGTTGGTTTAGATACTCCAAAACAACGTAGAATAGGGCATTTTATATTTTTTCTGACAGACTATATTCAGAGCCATTTTCTCTTAATTTTGGGGCGCCTAGATATTATTTACATTTATATCATTTCACGTAAAATTAGAATTTCAATATTTTACATGAGAGAGCTTACTGAGTTGGTGTATATATTTCAAAACAGAGTAGAATAGCGCATTGTATATTTTTTCGGACAGATTATATTCAGAGCAATTTTGCTTTTAACATTGGGGTGCCTAGATAATATTTAGATTTTTTTCGATTCACGTAAATTTATAATTTTGGTATTTTAAATGAGAGAACATACTGAGTTGATGCATATACTCGAAAACAGAGTAGAATAAGGCATTGTATGTTTTTTGTAACAGACTATATTCAGAGCCATTTTCTTTTATCTTTTGGGCGCCTAGATATTATTTAGATTTTTTTTGATTCACATAAAGTTAGAATTTCGCTATTTTACATGAGAGAGCATATTGAGTTGGTGTATATATTACAAACAGAGAACAAAAAAGCATTGTATATTTTGTCTTACAGATTATATTCAGAGCAATTTTGCTTTTAACATGGGGTACCTAGATAATATTTAGATTTTTGTCGATTCACATAAATATATAATTTCTGTAATTTACATGAGAGAGCATATTGAGTTGGTGTATATACTCCAAAACAAAGTAGAATAGGGCATTGTATATTTTTTCTGAAAGATTATATTGAGAGCAATTTTGCTTTTATCATTGGGGTGCCTAGATAATATTTAGATTTTTTTCGATTCGTGTAAAATTAGAATTTCTGTATTTTACATGAGAGAGCATATTGAGTTGGTGTATATAGTACAATATAAAGTAGAAATGGGCAGTGTACATATTTTCTGACAGATTATATTCCGAGAAATTTTGCTTTTAACATTGGGGTGCCTAGATAATATTTAGATTTTTTTTGATTCGCCAAATAAAGAATTTCTGTATTTTACATGAGAGAGAATATAGAGTTGGTGTATATACTCCAAAACAGAGTAGAATAGGGCATTGTATATTTTTTTTGACAGACTATATTCAGAGCCATTTTCTTTAAATTTTGGGGTGCCTAGATATTATTTAAATTTTTATCATTTTGCGTAAAATTAGAATTTCAATATTTTACATGTAAGAGTTTACTGAGTTGGTGTATATATTTCAAAACAGAGTAGAATAGGGCATTGTATATTTTTTCAAACAGAATATATTCAGAGCCATTTTCTTTTATATTTGAAGCGCTTAGATATTATATAGATTTTTTTCGATTCACGTAAAATTAGAACTTCGCTATTTTACATGAGAGAGCATATTGATTTGGTGTATATATTACAAAGCAATGTACAAAAGGGCATTGTATATTTTGTCTGACAGATTATATTCAGAGCAATTTTGCTTTTAACATTGGGGTACCTAGATAATATTTAGATTTTTTTCAATTTGCATAAATATAGAATTTCTGTATTTTACATGAGAGAGCATAAGGCGTTGGTGTATATAGTCCAAAACAGAGTAAAATAGGGCATTGTATATTTTTTCTGAAAGATTATATTGAGAGCAATTTTGCTTGTAACATTGGGGTGCCTAGAGTATATTTAGATTTTTTTCGATTTGCTTAAATATAGAATTTCTGTTCTTTACATGAGAGAGCATATGGAGGTGGTGTATATACTCCAAAACCGAGTAGAATAGGGCAATTTATATTTTTTTGACAGATTATATTCAGAGCAATTTTGTTTTGAACATTGTGGTTCCTAGATAATATTTAGATTCTTTCGATTTCAGTCAAATTAGAATTTCGGTATTTTACATGAGAGAGCATACTGAATTGGTGTATATACTCAAAAACAGAGTAGAATAAGGCATTGTTTATTTTTTATAACACACTATATTCAGAGCCATTTTCTTTTAACTTCGGATCGCCTAGATATTATTTAGATTTTTTTCGATTCGCGTAAAATTAGAATTTTGGTATTTTACATGAGAGCATATTGAGTTGGTGTATATACTCCAAAACAGAGTAGAAAAGGACATTGTGTATTTTATCTGAAAGATTATAATCAGAGCAATTCTTTTTTTTAACATTGGGGTGCTTAGATAATATTTAGATTTTTTTTGATTCGCGTAAAATTGGAATTTCGGTATTTTACATGAGAGAGCATATTGAGTTGGTTTATATACTACAGAACAGAGTAGAAAAGGGCATTTTATATTGTTTCTGACGGATTATATTCAGAACAATTTTGGTATTAACATTCGGGTGCATAGAAAATATTTCGATTTTTTTTGATTCACGAAAAATTAGAATTTCGGTAGTTTACATAAGAGAGCATACTGAGTTGGTGTATATACTCCAAAACGGAGTAGAATATGGCATTGTATATTTTTTCTAACAGACTATATTCGACGCCATTTTCTTTTAATTTTGGGACGCCTAGATATTATTTAGATTTTTTCGATTAAAGTAAAATTAAAATTTCTGTATTTTACATGAGAAAGCATATTGAGTTAATGTATATACTGCAAACCAAAGTAGAAAAGGTCATTGTATATTTTTTCTGACAGATTATATTCAGAGCAATTTTGCTTTTAACATTAATGTGCCTAGATAATATTTAGATTTTTTTTGGATTCACTTAAATATAGAATTTCTATATTTTACATGAGAGAGCATTTGGAGTTGGTGTATATACTACAAAACAGAGTAGAATAGGGCATTGTATATTTTTCTGACAGATTATATTCAGAGCAATTTTGTTTTTAACATTGGGGTGACTAGATAATATTTAAATATTTGCAATTCTGTTAAAAATAGAATGTTGGTATTTTACATGAGAGAGCAAACTGCGTTGGTGTATATACTGCAAAATAGAGTAGAATAAGGCCTTGAATATTTTTTCTAACAGACTATATTCAGAGCCATTTTCTTTTAATTTTGGTGCGCCTAGATTTTATTTAGATTTTTTTTCGATTGGCATAAAATTTGAATTTCGGTGTTTTACAGGAGAGAGCAAACTGAGTTGGTGTATATACTCCAAAACAGAGTAGAATAAGGCATTGTATACTTTTTCTAACAGACTATATTCAGAGTCATTTTCTTTTAATTTTGGTGTGCCTAGATTTAATTAGATTTTTTTCGATTGGCATAAAATTAGTATTTCGGTATTTTACAAGAGAGAGCATTATGAGATGGTGTGTATACTCCAAAATAGAGTAGAATAAGGCATTGTATATTTTTTCTAACAGACTATATTGAGAGCCATTTCCTTTTAGCTTTGGGGCCCCTAGATATTATTTAGATTTTTTTCGATTCAGGTAAATTAGAATTTTTGTGTTTTACATGAGAGAGCATATTGAGTTGGTGTATATACTTCAAAACAGAGTAGAAAAGGGCATTGTATATTTTTTCTGACAGATTATATTCAGAGAAATTTTGATTTTAACATTGGGGTGCCTAGATTATATTTAGATATTTTTCGATTCGCTTAAATATTGAATTTCTATATTTTACATGAGAGAGCATATGGAGCTGGTGTATGTACTCCAAAACAGAGTAGAAAAGGGCACTGTATCTTTTTTCTGAAAGACTATATTCAGAGCCATTTCCTTTTAACTTTGAAGCGCCTAGATATTATTAACATTTTTTACCGATTCGCGTAGAATTAGAATTTTTGTATTTTACGCGAGAGAGCATATAGGGTTGTTGTATATACTCCAAAACAGAGTAGAAAAAGGCATTGTATATTTTTTATGACAGATTATATTCAGAGCAATTTTGCTTTTAACATTGGGGTGCCTAGATAATACATAGATTTTTTTTCGATTCACGTATAATTAGAATTTTGTTATTTTACATGAGAGAGCACACTGAGTTGGTGTATATACTCCAAAACAGAGTAGAATGAGTCATTGCATATTTTTTCTAACAGACTATATTCAGAGCCATTTTCTTTTAATTTTTGTGCGCCTAGATTTAATTAGATTTTTTTCGATTGCCATAAAATTAGAATTTCGGTATTTTACAAGAGAGAGCATTATGAGATGGTGTATATACTCCAAAATAGAGTAGAATAAGGCATTGTATATTTTTTCTAACAGACTATATTGAGAGCCATTTCCTTTTAGCTTTGGGGCCCCTAGATATTATTTTGATTTTTTTCGATTCACGTAAAATTAGAATTTTTGTGTTTTACATGAGAGAGCATATTGAGTTGGTGTATATACTTCAAAACAGAGTAGAAAAGGGCATTGTATATTTTCTCTGACAGATTATATTCAGAGCAATGTTGCTTTTAACATTGGGGTGCCTAGATTATATTTAGATATTTTTCGATTCGCTTAAATATTGAATTTCTATATTTTACATGAGAGAGCATATGGAGCTGGTGTATGTACTCCAAAACAGAGTAGAAAAGGGCACTGTATCTTTTTTCTGAAAGACTATATTCAGAGCCATTTCCTTTTAACTTTGGGGCGCCTAGATATTATTAAGATTTTTTACCGGTTCGCGTAGAACTAGAATTTCGGTATTTTATATGAGAGAGCATATTGAGATTTGTATACACTCCAAAACACAATAGAAAAGGGCATTGTATATTTTTTCTGACACATGATATTCAGAGCAATTTTGCTTTAAACATTGGGGTGCCTAGATAATATTTAGATTTTTTTCGATTCACGGAAAATTAGAATTTCGGTATTTTACATGAGAGAGCATACTGAGTTGGAGTATATACTACAAAACTGAGTAGAATAAGGCATTTTATATTTTTTTAACAGACTATATTCCGAGCCATTCTCTTTTAACTTTGGGGCTCCTAGATGTTATTTAGATTTTTTCGATTCGCGTAAAATTGTATTTCGGTATTTTACCTGAGAGAGCATATTGAGTTGGTGTATATACTCCAAAACTGAGTAGAGTAGGGCATTGTGTATTTTTTCTGAAAGATTATATTCAGAGCAATTTTGTTTTTAACATCGGGGTGCCTAGATAATACTTAGATTTTTTTCGGTTCACGTATAATTAGAAATTCGGTATTTTACATGAGAGAAAATACTGAGTCGGTGTATATACTCCAAAACAGAGTAGAATAGGGCATTTTATATTTTTTCTGACAGATTATATTCAGAGCAATTTTGTTTTTAACATTGGGGAGCCTTGATAATATTTAGATTTTTTTCGATTTTGGTCAAATTAGAATTTCGGTATTTTAGATGAGAGAGCATACTGAGTTGGTGTATATACTCCAAAACAGAGTAGAATAAGGCATTGTATATTTTTAATAACAGACTATATTCAGAGTCATTTTCTTTTAACTTTGGGGCACCTAGATATTATTAAGATTTTTTACCAATTCGCGTACAATTAGAATTTCGGTATTTTACATGAGAGAGCATATAGACTTGTTGTATATATTCCAAAAGAGAGTAGAAAAGGGCATTGTATATTTTTTCTGACAGATTATATTCAGATCAATTTTGCTTTTAACATTGGGGTGCCTAGATAATATGTAGATTTTTTTAGATTCACGTATAATTAGAATTTTCTTATTTTACATGAGACAGCAAACTGAGTTGGTGTATATACTCCAAAACAGAGTAGAATAAGGCATTGTATATTTTTTCTAACAGACTATATTCAGAGCCATTTTCTTTTAATTTTGGTGCGCCTAGATTTAATTAGATTTATTTCGATTGGCATAAAATTACAATATCGGTATTTTACATGAGAGAGCATATTGAGATGGTGTATATACTCCAAAATAGAGTAGAATAAGGCATTGTATTTTTTTTCTAAGAGACTATATTCAGAGCCATTTCCTTTTAGCTTTGGGGCGCCTAAATATTATTTAGATTTTTTTCGATTCACGTAAAATTAGAATTTTTGTATTTTACATGAGAGAGCATATTGAGTCGGTGTATATACTTGAAAACAGAATAGAAAAGGGCATTTTATATTTATTCTGACAGATTATATTCAGAGCAATTTTTCTTTTAACATTGGGATGACTAGATATTATTTAGATTTTTTTCGATTCAATTAAATACACAATTTTTGTATTTTACGTGAGAGAGCATATGGAATAGGTGTATATACTGCAAAACAGGGTAGAGTAGGGCATTGTAAATTTTTTCTGACAGATTATATTCAGAGAAATTTTGTTTTTAACATTGGGGTGCCATAGATAATATTTACATTATTTTCGATTCACGTAAATTTAGAATATTTTATTTTACATGAGAGAGCATAGTGAGTTGGTGTATATACTTCAAAACAGAGTCGAAAAGGGTATTGTATGTTTTTTCTGACAGATTATATTGATAGCAATGTTGTTTTTAACATTAGGGTGCCTAGATAATGTTTACATTTGTTCGATTCACGGAAAATTAGAACTTCGGTATTTTACATGAGAGAGCATACTGGGTTATTGAATATATTTCAAAACGGAGTAGAATAAGGCATTGTATATTTTTTCTAACAGGCTATATCTAGAGCCATTTTCTTTTAACTTTGGGGTGACTAGATATAATTTAGAATTTTTTTGATTCAGGTAAAATTAGAATTTTGGTATTTTACATGAGAGAGCATATTAAGTTGGTGTATATAAAACAAAACAGAGTAGAATAGAACACTGTATATTATTTCTGACAGATTATATTCAGAGCAATTTTGTTTTCAACATTGGGGTGCCTAGATAATATTTAGATTTTTATCGATTCATGTAAATTGTGTATTTCCGTATTTTACATGCGAGAGCATACTGAGTTGGTGTATATACCCCAAAACAAAGTAGAATAAGGCATTGTATATTTTTTATGACAGATTATATTCAGAGTAATCTTGTTTTAAACATTGGGGTGCCTAGATAATATTTAGATTTTTTCAATTTGGGTAAAATTAGAATTTCTGTATTATACATGAGAGAGCACACTGAGTTGGTGTATATACTCCAAAACAGACTAGAATAAGGCATTGCATATTTTTTCTAACACACTGTATTCAGAGCCATTTTCTTTTAACTTTGGGTCGCCTAGATATTGTTTAGATTTTTTTCGATTTCCGTAAAATTCGAATTTCCGTATTTTACATGAGAGAGCAAAATAAGATTGTGTATATACTTCAAAACAGAGTAGAAAAGGGCATTGTATATTTTCTCTGACAGATTATATTCAGAGCAATTTTGCTTTTAACATTGGTTTGCCTAAATAATATTTAGATTTTTTTCGATTCACATAAATTTAGAATTTCGGTATTTTAATTGAGAGAGCATACTGAGTTGGTGTATATACTCCAAAACTGAGTAGAATATGGCATTGTATATTTTTTCATACAGATTATATTCAGAACAATTTTGTTTTTCACATTGAGGTGCATAGGTAACATTTAGATTTTTTCAATTCGGGTAAAATTATAATTTCTGTATTTTACATGAGAGAGCATATTGAGTTGGTGTATATACTACAAAACAGAGTAGAAAAGAGCATTGTATATTTTTTCTGACAGATTATATTAAGAGTAATTTTGCCTTTAACATTGGGGTGCCTAGATAATATTTAGATATTTTTCGATTCGCTTAAATATTGCATTTCTGTATTTTACATGAGAGAGCATATTGATTTGGTGTATATTCTCCGAAACAGTAGAATAGGGCATTGTATATTTGTCTGACAGATTATATTCAGAGCAATATTGTTTTTAAAATTCGGGTGCCTATATATGATTTAGATTTTTTCGATTCACGTTAAATTAGAATTTCGGCATTTTACATGGGACAGCATACTGATTTAATATATATAAACCAAAACAATGTAGAATAGGGCATTGTATATTTTTTCTGACTGACTATATTCAGATCAATTTTGTTTTTAACAGTCGGGCACCTAGATATTATTTAGATTTTTTTCGATTCGCGTTAAATTAGAATTTCACTATTTTACATGAGAGAGCCAATTGAGTTGGTGAATATACTACAAAACAGAGTAGAAAAGTGCATTGTATATTCTTTCTGACAGATTACATTCAGAACAATATTGCTTTTAACATTAGGGTGCCTAGATAATATTTAGTATTTTTGCTTCCATTAAATATAGAATTTCTGTATTTTACATGAGAGAGCATATGGAGTTGGTCTTTATACTTCAAAATAAAGTAGAATAGGGCATTGTACATTTTTTCTGAGAGACTATATTCAGAGCCATTTTCTTTTAACTTTGGGGCGCCTAGATATTATTTAGATTTTCTTCGATTCGTGTAAAATTAGAATTTCGGTATTTTATATGAGAGAGCATATTGAGTTGGTGTATATCCTCCAAATCAAAGTAGAATAGGGCATTGTATATTTCCTCTAACACACTATATTCAGAGCCATTTTCTTTTAACTTTGGTGCGCCTGGATATTATTTAGATTTTTTTCAATTCGTGTAAAATTAGAATTTCTGTATTTTACATGAGAGAGCGTATTGAGTTGGTGTATATACTTCAAAACAGAGTAGAAAAGAGCATTGTATATTTTTTCTTACAGATTGTATGCAGAGCAATTTTGCTTTTAACATTAGGGTGCCTAGATAATATTTAGATTTTTTCGATTCGCTTAAATATAGAAGTTTTGAATTTTACATGAGAGAGCATATGGAGTTTGTGTATATACTCAAAAACAGAGTAGAGTAGGGCATTGTATATTTTTTCTGACAGATTATATTCAGATAAATTTTGTTTTTAACATTGGGGTGCATAGATAATATTTAGATTTTTTTCGATTCACGTAAAATTAGAATTGTGGTATTTTACATGAGAGAGCATACTGAGTTTGTGTATATACTTCAAAACAGAGTAGAATAGGGCATTGTATATTTGTTCTGACAAATTATATTCAGAGCAATTTTGTTTTTAACATTGGGGTGCCTAGATTATATTTAGATTTTTTCAATTCAGGTAACATTAGAATTTATGTATTATACATGAGAGAGCATACTGAGTTGGTGTATATACTCAATAACAGAGTAGAAAAAGACACTGTATATTTTTTCTGAAAGATTATATTCAGAGCAATTTTCTTTTAACTTTGGAACTCCTAGATATTATTTAGATTTTTTTCGACTCGTGTAAAATTAGACTTTGGTTATTTTACATGAGAGAGCATATTGAGTTGGTTTATGTAATCAAAAAAAGAGTAGAATTAAGCATGGTATATTTTTTCTGACAGATTATATTCAGAGCAATTTTTCTTTTAACATTCGTTTGCCTAGAAAATATTTAGAGTTTTTTCGATTCACGTAAAATTAGAATTTCGGTATTTTAAATGAGAGAGCATACTGAGTTGGTGTATATACTCCAAAACAGGGTATAATCAGGCATTGTATAATTTTTGTAATAGACTATATTCAGAGTAATTTTCTTTTTACTTTGGGGTGCCTATATATTATTTAGATTTTTTTAAATTTTCGTAAAATTAGAATTTCGATATTTTACATGAGACAGCATATTGAGTTGGTGTATATACTGAAAAACAAAGTAGAAAATGGCATTGTATATTTTTTCTGACAGATTATATTCAGAGAAATTTTGCTTTTAACATTGGTGTGCCTAGATAATATTTAGAATTTTTCGATTCACTTAAATATAGAATTTCTGTATTTTACATGAGAGAGCATATGGAGTTTGGGTATATACTCCAAAACATTGTAGAAAAAAGCATTGTATATTTTTTCTTACAGATTATATTCAGAGAAATTTTGCTTTTAATATTGGGGTGCCTAGATAATATTTAAATTTTTTTCGATTCACGTAAAATTAGAATTTCGGTATTTAATATGAGAGAGCTTACAGAGTTAATGTATATACTCCAAAACAGAGTAGAATAGTGCATTGTATATTATTTCTGACAGATTATATTTAGATCAATTTTGCTTTTATCATTGGGGTGCCTAGATAATATTTAGATTTTATCGATTCGGGTAAAATTAGAATTTCGGTATTTTACATGAGAGAGCATACTTAGTTGGTGTATATACCCCAAAACAGAGTAGAATAATGCATTGTATATTTTTTCAAAGAGAGTATATTCAGAGCCATTTTCTTTTAAGTTTGGGGCGCCAAATATTATTTAGATTTTTTTAGATTCGCGTAAAATTAGAATTTTGCTATTTTACATGAGAGAGCATATTGAGTTGGAGTATATACTACAAGACAGAGTAGAAAATGGCATTGCATATTTTTTCTGACAGACTATATTCAGAGCCATTTTGCTTTTAACATTGGGATGCCTAAATAATATTTAGATGTTTTTCGATTCGTTTAAAT
This sequence comes from Callithrix jacchus, assembly GCF_049354715.1. Taxonomy (NCBI): domain Eukaryota; kingdom Metazoa; phylum Chordata; class Mammalia; order Primates; family Cebidae; genus Callithrix; species Callithrix jacchus. Next base: position 82,363,832 of record NC_133518.1, read on the forward strand.
ATAGAATTTCTGTATTTTACATGAGAGAGCATATGGAGTTGGTTTATATAATCCAAAACAGTAGAATACGGCGTTGTATATTATTTCTGACAGACCATATTCAGAGAAATTTTGTTTCTAACATTGGGGTGCCTAGATAATATTTAGATTTATTTCGATTCACGTAAAATTAGATTTTTGTTATTTTACATGAGAGAGCATACTGAGTTGGAGCATATACTCGAAAACAAACAATAAGTCATTGTATATTTTTTGTAACAGACTATATTCAGAGCCATTTTCTTTGAACTTTGGGGCGCCTAGATATTATTTAGATTTTTTTCGATTAGCGTAAAATTTGAATTTCTGTATTTTACATGAGAGAGCATATTGAGTTGGTGTATATACTCCAGAAAAGAGTAGAAAAGGGCATTGTATATTTTTTCTAACAGATTATATTCAGAGCAATTTTGCTTTTAACATTGGGATGCCTAGATAAAATTTAGATTTTTTGCTATTTGCCTAAATATAGAATTTCTGCATTTTACATGAGAGAGCATATGGAGTTCGTGCATATACTCCAAAACATAGTAGAATAGGAATTGTATATTATTTCAGACAGATTATATTCAGAGTAATTTGGTTTTTCACATTGGGGAGCCTAGATAATATTTAGATATTTTGAATTCGGTTAAAATTAAAATTTCTGAGAGAGCATACTGAGTTGGTGTATATACTGCAAAACAGAGTAGAATAAGGCATGGTATATTTTTTCTAACAGACTATATTCAGAGCCATTTTCTTTAAGCTTTGGGGCGCCTAGATATTATTTAGATTTTTTTCGATTCACGTAAAATGATAATTTCGCTATTTTATATGAGAGAGCATACTGAGTGGGTGTATATATGCCAGAACAAAGTAGAATAAAACATTGTATATTTTTTCTGACAGAATATATTCAGAGCTAATTTGCTTTTAACATTGGGGTGCGTACATAGTATTTAGATTATTTTTGATTCACTTACATATAGAATTTTGTATTTTACATGAGAGAGCATTTGGAGTTGGTGTATATACTCCAAAACAGAGTGGCATAGGATATTGTATATTTTCTCTGACAGATTATAATCAGAGCAATTTTGTTTTTAACATTGGGGTGCCTAGATAATATTTAGATTTTTTTGATTCTGGTAAAATTAGAATTTTTGTATTTTACATGAGAGAGCATATTGAGTTGGTGTATATACTGCAAAACACAGTAGAATAGGGCATTGTATTTTTTTCTGACAAATTATATTCAGAACAATTTTGCTTTAAACATTGGGGTGCCTAGATATTATTTAGACTTTTTTCAATTCGCTTAAATATTAAATTTCTCTATTTTACATGAGAGAGCAATATGGAGTTTGTGTATATACTCCACAACAGAGTAGAAAAGGGCATTCTATATTTTCTCTGACAGATTATTTTCAGAGCAATTATTTTTTTAACATTGGGGTGCCTAGATAATAGTTATATTTTTTTCCATTCACGGAAATTTAGAATTTCGGTATTTTACATGAGAAAGCATACTGAGTTGGTGTATATACTCCAAAACAGAGTAGAATAGGACGTTGTAATTTTTTTGTAAGATTATATTCAGTGCAATTTAGTTTATAACATTGTGTGCCTAGATAATATTTAGATTTTTTCGATTCGAGTAAAATTTGAATTTCTGTATTTTACATGAGAGAGCATATTGAGTTGGTGTATATACGACAAAACAGAGTAGAAAAGGGCATTGTATATTTTTTATGACAGATTATATTCAGAGCAATTTTGTTTTTAACATTTGGGTGCCTAGATAATATTTAGATATTTTCAAATCAGGTAAAATTAGAATTTCTGTATTTTACCTGAGACAGCATACTGATTTGGTGTGTATACTCCGAAACAGAGTAGAATAAGGCATTGTATATGTTTCCTAACAAACTATATTCAGAGGGATTTTCTTTTTACTTTGGGGCACTTTGGTATTATTCAGATTTTTTTTGATTCGCGTAAAAGTATAATTTCTGTATTTTACAGGAGAGAGCATATTCAGTTGGTGTATATAATACAAAATAGAGTAGAAAAGGGTACTCTATATTTTTTCTGACAAATTATATGCCGAGCAATTTTCCTTTTAACATTGGGGTGCCTAGATAATATTTAGATTTTTTTCGATTCCCTTAAATATAGAATTTTTGTATTTTACATGAGAGAGCTTATGGAGTTGGTGTATATACTCCAAAACAGAGTAGAATAGGGCATTGTATATTTTTTCGGAAAGATTATATTCAGAGCAATTTTTTTTTAACATTGTGGTGTCTCGATAATATTTAGATTTTTTCGATTCGGGTAAAATTAGAATTTCTGAATTTTATATGATGGAATATATAGGGTAGGTTTATATACTACAAAACAGAGTAGAAAAGGGCATTGCATATTTTTTCATACAGATTGTATTCAGAGCAATTTTGTTTTTCACATTGAGGTGCATAGGTAATATTTAGATTTTTTCAATTCGGGTAAAATTATAATTTCTGTATTTTACATGAGAGAGCATATTGAGTTGGTGTATATACTACAAAACAGAGTAGAAAAGGGCATTGTATATTTTTCTGACAGTCTATATTCAGAGCAATCTTGCTGTTAACATTTGGGTGCCTAGATAATATTTAGATTTTTGTCGATACTCTTAAATATAGAAATTCTGTATTTTACATGAGAGAGCATAGGGAGTTGATGTATATAATTCAAAACAGATAGGAAAAGGGCATTGTATATTTATTCTGACAGATTATATTCAGAGCAATTTTGTTTTTAACATTGGGTTGCCTAGATAATATTTAGACTTTTTTCGATTCAGGTAAAATTAGAATTTCTGTATTATACATGAGAGAGTATAGTGAGTTTTTGTATATACTCCAAAACCGAGTAGAATAAGACATTGTATATTTTTCCTAACTGATTATATTCAGAACCATTTTCTTTAAACATTGGGGTGCCTAGATATTATTTACATTTTTTTTTCTATTTGCATAAAATTAGAATTTTGGTATTAGACATGAGAGAGCATATTGAGTTGGTGTATATATTACAAAACAGAGTAGAAAACAGCATTGTATATATTTGCTGACAAATTATATTCAGAGCAATTTTGCTTTTAACAGTGGGGTGCCTAGATAATATTTAGACTTTTTTCGATTCACGTAAAATTAGGATTTCGGTATTTTACATGAGAGAGCATACTGAGTTGGTGTATATACTAGAAAACAGAGTAGAATAAGGCATTGTATATTTTTTCTAACAGACTATATTCACAGCCATTTTTTTTTTACTTTGGCGCACCTAGATATTATTTACATTTTCTATGATTCATGTAAAATTAGAATTTCGGTGTTTAACATGATAGAACATATTGAGTTGGTGGATATACTACAAAACAGAGTAGAAAAGAGCATTGTATATTTTTTCTGACAGATTATATTCAGAGCAATTTTGCTTTTAACATTAAGGTGCCTAGATAATATTTAGATTATTTTCGATTTGCTTAAATATTCAATTTCTGTATTTTACATGAGAGAGCATATTGATTTGGTGTATATTCTCCGAAACAGAGAAGAATAGGGCATTGTATATTTTGTGTGACAGATTATATTCAGAGCAATTTTGTTTTTAACATTGAGGTGGCTACATTTTATTTAGATTTTTTTCGATTCACGTAAAATTAGAATTTCTGTATTTTACAATGGACAGCATACTGATTTGGTGTATATACTCCAAAACAGTGTAGAATAGGGCATTGTATATTTTTTCTGACTGATTATATTCAGATCAATTTTGTTTTTAACATTGGGGTGCCTAGATAATATTTAGATTTTTTGATTCGGGTAAAATTAGAATATCTGTATTTTACATGAAAGAGCGTATTGAGTTGGTGTATATTCTCCACAACAGAGTAGAATAGGGTTTGTATATTTTTCTGACAGATCATATTCAGAGCAATGTTGTTTTTAACATTGGGGTGCCTAGATAATATTTAGATTTTATCGTTTCGTTTTAAATAAAAATTTCTTTATTTTACATGAGACAGCATTCTGAGTTGGTGTATATACTCCAAAAAAGAGGAGAATACGGCATTGTATTTTTTTCTAATAGACTATATTCAGAGCCATTTACTTTTAACTTTGAAGCGCCTAGATATTATTTAGATTTTTTTCGATTCACGTAATGTTAGAATTTCGGTATTTTACATGAGAGAGCCTATTGAGTTGGTGAATATACTATAAAACAGAGTATAAAAGGGCATTGTATATTCTTTCTGACAGATTATATTCAGAGCAATATTGCTTTTAACATTAGGGTGCCTAGATAATATTTAGTATTTTTGATTCCCTTAAATATACAATTTCTGTATTTTACATGAGAGAGCATATGGGGTTGGTGTATATACTTCAAAACAAAGTAGAATTGGGCATTGTATATTTTTTCTGAGAGACGATATTCATAGCAATTTTGTTTTTAACATTGGTGTGCCTAGATAATATTTAGATTTTTTTCGATTCGCTTAAATATAGAATTTCTGTATTTTACAAGAGAGAGCATATGTAGTTGGTGTATATACTTCAAAACAAAGTAGAATAGGGCATTGTATATTTTTTCTGACAGATTATATGCAAAGCAATTTTGCTTTTAACATTGCGGTGCTTAGATAATATTTAGATTTTTTTCGATTCCCTTAAATATAGAATTTCTGTATTTTAAATGAGAGAGCATATGGTGGTGGTGTATATACTCCAAAACAGAGTAGAATAGGGTATTGTATATTTTTTCTGACAGATTATATTCAGAGCAATTTTGTTTTTAACATTGGGGTACTTAGATAATATGTAGATTTTTTTTGATCCATGGAAATTTATAATTTCGGTATTTTACATGAGAGAGCATACAGTGTTCGTGTATATATTCCAAAACAGAGTAGATTAGGGCATTGTATATTTTTTCGGACAGATTATATTCAGAGAATTTTATTTTTAACGTTGTGGTGCCTCGATAATATTTATATTTTTTCGATTCGTGTAAAATTAGAATTTCTGAATTTTATATGAGGGAGCATATTGAGTTGGTGTATATACCACAAAACAGAGTAGAATAGGGCATTGTATATATTTTCTGACAGATTATTTTCAGAGGAATTTTGTTTTTAACATTGGAATGCCTAGATAATGTTTACGTTTTTTCGATTCGTGTAAATTTTAAATTTCTGTATTTTATATGAAAGAGCATATGGAGTTGGTGTATATACTCAAAAACAGAGTAGAATAGGGCTTTGTATATTTTGTCTGACAGATGATATTCAGAGCAATTTTATTTTTAACATTTGTGTGCCTAGATAATATTTACATTTTTTCGATTCAGGTGAAATTATAATTTCTTTATTTTACATGAGAGAGCATACTGAGTTGGTGTATATATTCCAAAACAGAGTACAATAAGGCATTGTATATTTTTTCTAAAAGACTATATTTAGAGCCATTTTCTTTTAACGTTGGGGCGCCTAGATATTATTTAGATTATTTTCTATTCGCGTAAAATTAGAATTTTCGTATTTTACATGAGAGAGCATATTGAGTTGTTGTATTTACTTCAAAACGGAGTAGAAAAGGGAATTGTATATTTTTTGTGACAGATTATATTCAGAGCAATTTTTCTTTTAACATTGGGGAGCCTAGATAATATTTGGAGTTTTTTCGATTCGCTTATATAGACAATTTCTGAATTTTACATGAGAGAGCACATGTAGTTGGTGTATATACTCCGAAACTGAGTAGATTAGGGCATTGTATATTTTTTCTGACAGATTATATTCAGAGCAATTTTGTTTTTAACATTGGGGTTCCTAGATAATATTTAGATTTTTTACGATTCGCTTAAATATAGAAATTGTGTAATTTATATGGAGGAGCTTATGGAGTTAATGTATATACTCCGAAACCGAGTAGATTAGGGTATTGTATATTTTTATCTGACAGTTTATATTCAGATCAATTTTATTTTAACATTGGGGTGCCTAGATAATATTTAGATTTTTTTTCGATTTGCTCAAATATACAATATCTGTATTTTACATGAGAGAGCATATGGAGTTGGTTTATACACTCGAAAACAGAGTAGAATAGGGAATTGTATTTTTTTCGGACAGATTATATTAAGAGCAATTTTGTTCTTAACATTGGGGTACCTAGATAATATTTAGAATTTTTCAATTTGTGTAAAATTAGAATTTCTGTATTTTATATGTGTGAGCACACTGAGTTGGTGTATACAGTGTAAAACAGAGTAGAATAAGTCATTGTATATTTTTTCTAACAGACTATATTCAGAGCCATTTTCTTTTAACTTTAGGGCGCCTAGATATTATTTATATTTTTTCGATTTGCGTAAAATTAGAATTTCGGTGTTTTACAGGAGAGAGCATATTGAGTTGGTGTATATACTCCAAAATAGAGTAGAAAAGGGCATTGTATATTTTTTATGACAGATTATATTCAGAGATATTTTGCTTTTAACAGATGGGTGCCTAGATATTATTTAGATTTTTTTCGATTTGCGTAAATATAAAATTTCTCTATTTTACATGAGAGAGCATATTGAGTTGGTGTATATACTTCAAAACAGAATAAAATAGGGCATTGTATATATTTTCTGACTAATTATATTCAGAGAAATTTTGTTGTTAACATTGGGGTGCCTAAATCATATTTATATTTTTTCGATTCTGGTAAAATTAGAATTTCTTAATTTTACATGAGAGAGCATACTCAGTTGGTGTATATACTCCAAAACAGAGTAGAATAAGGCATTGTATATTTTTCCTAACAGACTATATTCAGAGCCATTTTTTTTTATCTTTGGGACGCCCAGGTATTATTTAGATTTTTTTCGATTCGCATAAAATTAGAATTTCTGTATTTTACATGAGACAGATTATTGAGTTGGTTTATATACTACAAAACAGAGTAGAAAAGGCCATTGTATATCATTTCTGAGACATTATATTCAGAGCAATTTTGCTTCTAACATTCAGGTGCCTAAATAATAGTTAGATTTTTTTTCGATTCGCTTAAATATAGAATTTTTGTATTATACATGAGAGAGCGTATGGAGTTGGTGTATATACTCCAAAACAGAGTAGAATAGGGCATTGTATTTTTTTTCTGACTGATTATATTCAGAGAAATTTTGTTTTCAACATTGGGGTGACTAGATAATATTTAGACTTTCTCGATTCCGGTAAAATTTGAATTTCTGGATTTTACATGACAGAGCATACTGAGTTGGTGTATATACTCCAAACCACAATAGAATAAGGCGTTGTATATTTTTTCTAACAAAATATGTTCAGAGACATTTTCTTTTATCTTTGGGGTGCCTAGATATTATTTAGATTTTTTTGATTCGCGTTAAATTAGAATTTCTGTATTTTACATGAGAGAGCATATGGAGTTGGTCTGTATACTCCAAAACATAGTAAAAAAGAACATTTTATATTTTTTCTGACAGATTATATTCAGAGCAATTTTGCTTTTAACATTGGGGTGCCTAGATAATATTTAGATTTTCTTTATATTCGCTTAAATATAGATTTTCTGTATTTTACATGAGAGAGCATATGGAGTTGGTGTATATATAACCAAACACAGTAGAATAGGGCATTGTATATTTTTTCTGACAGATTATATTCAGAGCAATTATATTTTTAACATTGGGGTGCCTAGATTTTATTTAGATTTTTTTCGATTCGCTTAAATATTGAATTTCTGTATTTAAAATGAGAGAGCATATGGAGTTGGTGTATATACTCCGAAACAAATTAGAATAGGGCATTGTATATTTCCTCTGAGAGATTATATTCAGAGCTATTTTGCTTTTAACATTGGGGTGCCTTGGTAATATTTAGATATTTTTGATTCGAGTAAAATTAGAATTGCTGTATTTTACATGAGAGAGTATACTGAGTTGGTGTATGTACTTTAAAACAGAGTAGAAAAGGGCATTTTCTATTTTTTCTGATAGATTATATTCAGAGCAGTTTTGCTTTTATCATTCAGTTTCCTAGATAATATTTAGATTTTCTTCGATCACGTAAAATTAGAATTTCGGTATTTTACATGAGAGAGCATACTGAGTTGGTGTATATATTCCAAAACATAGTAGAATAAGGCGTTTTATATTTTTGCTAAAAGACTATATTCAGAGACATTTTCATTTAACTATGAACGCCTAGATATTATTTAGGTTTTTTTCGATTCACGTAAAATTAGAATTTCGTTATTTTACATGAGAGAGGATATTGAGTTGGTGTATATACTCCAAAATAGAGTAGAAAACGGCATTGTATATTTTTTCTGACAGATTATATTAAGAGAAATTTTGCTGTTAACATTCGGTTAGCTAGATAATATTTAAATTTTTTTCGATTCACGTATAATTAGACTTTCGGTATTTTACATAAGAGAGCATGCTGAGTTGGTGTATATACTCCAAAACAAATTAGAAAAGGGCATTGTATATTTTTTCTGACAGATTATATTCAGAGCAATTTTGCTTTCAACAGTGGGGTGCCTAGATAATATTTGGATTTTTTTCGATTCCCGCAAATATAGAATTTCTGTATTTTACATGAGAGAGATTATGGAGTTGGTGTATATACTCCAAAACAGAGTAGAATATGTCATTGTATACTTTTTATGACAGATTATATTCAGAGCAATTTTGATTTTAACATTCGGGTGCCTAGATAATATTTAGATATTTTTTGATTCACGTAAAATTAGAATTTTGGTATTTTACATGAGAGAGAACACTGAGTCGGTGTATACACTCCAAAACAGAGTAGAATAGGGCATTGTATATTTTCTCTAACAGACTATATTCAGAGCCAATTTCTTTTATCTTTGGGGCGCCTAGATATTATTTAGATTTTTTTCGATTCACGTAAAATTATAATTTCTGTATTTTACATGAGAGTGCATATTGAGTTGGTGTATATACTCCAAAACACAGTGGAAAAAAACATTGTATATTTTTCTGACAGATTATATTCAGAGCAATTCTGCTTTTAACATTAAGGTGCCTAGATAATATTTAGATTTTTTTTCGATTCGCTTAAATATAGAATCTGTATTTTACATGAGAGAGCATATGGAGTAATTGTATATACTCCAAATCAAAGTAGATTAGGGCATTGTATATTTTTTCTGACAGATTATATTCAGAACAATTTTTTTTTATCATTGGGGTGCCTAGATAATATTTAGATTTATTTCGATTCACGTAAAATTAGAATTTTGGTCTTTTACATGAGAGAGAATACTGAGTTTGTGTATATACTGCAAAACAAGGTAGAATAAGGCATTGTATATTTTCTCTAACAGACTATAGTCAGAGCCATTTTCTTTTAACTTTGGGGTGCCTAGATATTATTTACTTTTTATTAGATTCAGATAAAATTAAAATTTCTGTATTTTATATGAGAGAGCATATGGAGTTTCTGTATATACTCCAAACAGAGTACAATGGGGCATTGTATATATTGTCCTTCAGATTATATTCAGAGCAATTTTGTTTTTAACATTGGGGTGCCTAGATAATACTTAGATTTTTTAGATTCGGGTCAAATTAGAATTTTGGTATTTTACATGAGAGAGCATACTGAGTTGGTGTATATACTCCAAAACAGAGTAGAAAAAGTCATTGTATATTTTCTCTAACAGCCTATATTCAGAGCCATTTTCTTTTAACTTTGCGGTGCCTAGATATAATTTAGATTATTTTCGATTCACGTAAAATTAGAATTTCTGTATTTTACATGAGAGAGCATATTGAGTTTGTGTATATACTTTAAAACAGAGTAGAAAAGGGCATTGTATATTTTTTCTGACAGATTATATTCAGAACAATTTTGCTTTTAATATTGGGGTGTGTAGATAATATTTAGATTTTTTTCGATTCACGTGAATTTAGAATTTCGGTATTTTACATGAGAGAGCATATTGAGTTGGTTTATATAATCCAAAACGTAGTAGAATAGGGCATGGTATATTTTTTCTGAGAGATTAAATTCAGTGCAATTTTGCTTTTAATATTGGTGTGCCTAAATTACATTGACATTATTTTCGATTCGCTTAAATATAGAATTTCTGTATTTTACATGAGACAGCATATGGTGGTGGTGTATATACTACAAAACAGAGTAGAATAGGGCATTGTATATTTTTTCTGACCGAGTATATTTAGAGCAATTGTGTTTTTAACATTGGGGTACCTAGATAATATTTAGATTTTGTTTGATTTGCTTACATACAGAATTTCTGTATTTTACATGAGACAGCATATGGAGTTGGTGTATATACTCAAAAACACAGTAGAATAAAACATTGTATATTTTTTCTAACAGAATATATTTAGAGACATTTTCTTTTAACTTTGGGGCGCCTAGATATTATTTAGATGTTTTTCGATTCGCGTAAAATTAGAATTTCGTTATTTTACATGAGAGAGCATATTGAGTTGGTGTATATATTCCAAAACAGAGTAGAAAAGGGCATTGTGTATTTTTTCTGACAATTATGTTCAGAGCAATTTTGCTTTTAACATTCGGGTGCCTAGATAATATTTAGATTTTTTTCGATAAACGTAAACTTAGAATTTCCTTATTTTACATGAGAGAGCATACTGTGTTGTTGTATATACTCCAAAACAGAGTAGAAAAGGGCATTGTGTATTTTTTCTGACAATTATGTTCAGAGCAATTTTGCTTTTAACATTCGGGTGCCTAGATAATATTTAGATTTTTTTCGATAAACGTAAACTTGGAATTTCCTTATTTTACATGAGAGAGCATACTGTGTTGTTGTATATACTCCAAAACAGAGTAGAATAAGGCATTGTATATTTTTTCTAACAGACTATATTCAGAGACATTTTCTTTTATCTTAGGCGCGCCTAGATAATATTTAGATTATTTTCGATTTGCTTAAATATAGGTTTTTTGTATTTTACATGAGAGAGCATATGGAGTTGGTGTATATACTCCAAAACAGAGTAGAATAGGGCATTGTATATTTTTTCTGACAGATTATATTCTGAGCAATTATGTTTTTAACATTGGGGTTTCAAGATAATATTTAGATTTTTTCGATTCAGGTAAAATTAGAATTTCTGTATGTTACATAAGAGAGCATATTGATTTGGTGTATATACTACAAGACAGAGTAGAAATAGGCATTCTATATTTTTGCTGACAGAGTATATTAAGAGCAATTTTGCTTTTAACATTGGGGTGCCTAGATAATATTTAGATTCTTTCGATTCGGGTAAATTTAGAATTTCGATATTTTACATGAGAGAGCATACTGAGTTGGTGTATATACTCCAAAACAAAGTAGAAAAGGGCATTGTGTATTTTTTCTGACAGATTATATTCAGAGCAATTTTGTTTTTAACATTGGGGTTCCTAGATAATATTTAGATTTTTTCGATTCGGAGAAATTTAGAATTTCGATATTTTACATGAGAGAGCATACTGTGTTGGTCTATATACTCCAAAACAGAGTAGAATAAGGCATTGTATATTTTTTCTAACGGACTATATTCAGAGCCATTTTCTTTTAACTTTAGGGTTCATAGATATAATTTGATTTTTTTTGATTCGTGTAAAATTAAAATTTCGGTATTTTACATAAGACAGCATATTGAGTTGGTGTATATACAACAAAACAGAGTAGAAAAGGGCATTGTATATTATATTTGACAGACAATATTCATAGCAATTTTGCTTTTAACACTGGGGTGCCTAGATAATATTTAGATTTTTTTCGATTTTCTTAAATATAGAATTTCTGTATTTCACATGAGAGACCATATAGAGATGGTGTATATACTCCTAAACAAAGTAGAATAGTTCATTGTATACTTTTTCTCACAGATTATATTCAGAGAAATTTTGTATTTAATATTGGGGTGCCTAGATAATATTTAGATTTTTTCGATGCGGGCAAAATTTGAATTTCTATATTTTACATGACAGAGCATGTTGAGTTGATGTATATACTACAAAACGGAGTAGAAAAAAGCATTTTATATTTTCTTCTGAAAGATTATATTCGGAGAAATTTTGCTTTTAACATTGGGGTGCCTAGATAATATTTAGAATTTTTTCGATTCACTTAAATATAGAATTTCTGTATTTTACATGAGAGAGCATATGGAGTTTGTATATAAACTCCAAAACAAGGTAGAAAAGGGCATTGTATATTTTTTCTGAGAGTTTCTATTAAGAGCAATTTTGTTTTTAACATTGGTGTGTTTAGATAATAGTTAGATTTTTTTCGATTTACGTAAAATTTGAATTTCTGTATTTTACATGAGAGAGCATACTGTGTTGGTTGTATATACTCCAAAACAGAGTAGAATATGGCATTCTATATTTTTTCTAACAGACTATATTCAGAGCCATTTTCTTTTATCTTTGGAGCACCTAGATATTATTCAGATTTTTTTCAATTCACGTAAAATTAGAATTTCGGTATTTTACATAAGAGAGCATATTGAGTTGGTGTATATACTACAAAACAAAGTAGAAAAAAGCATTGTATATTTTTTCTGACAGATTATATTCAGAGCAATTTTGTTTGTAACATTGGGGTGCCTAGATATATTTAGATTATTTTGATTCACGTAAATATACTATTTCGGTATTTTACATGAGACAGCATACTGAGTTGGTGTATATACTACAAAACAGAGTAGAAAAGGGCATTGTATACTTTTTCTGAGAGATTATATTCAGAGCAATTTTGTTTTGAAAGTTGTGATGCCTAGATAATATTTAGATCTTCTTCCATTCGCTTATATATAGAATTTCTGTTTTATATATGAGAGAATATATTGAGTTGGTGTATGTACTCCAAAGCAGAGTAAAATAGGACATTGTATATTTTTTCTGAAAGATTATATTTAGAGCAATTTTGTTTTTAACATTGGGGTACCTAGATAATATTTAGATTTATTTGATTCATGTAAAATTAGAATTTTGGTATTTTACATGAGAAAGCATACAGAGTTGGTGAATATACTCCATAACAGAGTAGAATAGGGCATTGTATATTTTCTCTGACACATTATATTCAGAGCAATTTTGTTTTTAATATTGAGGTACCTAGATAATTTTTAGAATTTTTTCAATAAACGTAAAATTAGAATTTCGGTATTTTACATGAGAGAGCATACTGAGTTGGTGTATATACTCCACAACTGAGTATAATAAGGCATTGTATATTTTTTCTAACAGATTATATTCAGAGCCATTTTCCTTTACCTTTGGGGCGCCTAGATATTATTTAGATTTATTTCGATTCACGTAAAATTAAAATTTTGGTATTTTCCATGAGATAGCATATTTCGTTGGTGTATATATTCCAAAAAAGTGTAGAAAAGGGCATTGTATATTTCCTCTGACGGATTATATTCAGAACAGTTTGGATTTTAACATTGGGGTGCCTAGATAATATTTAGATATATTTCGATTAAGGTAAAATTAGAATTTAGGTATTTCATATGAGAGAGCATACTGAGGTGGTGTTTATACTCCAATAAAGAGTAGAAAAGGGCATTGTATATTTTTTGTGACAGATTATATTCAGAGCAATTTTGTTTTTAACATTGGGGTGCCTAGATAATATTTAGATTTTTTTGATTTGGGTTAAATTAGAATTTTTTATTTTGCATGAGAGAGCGTATTGAGTTGGTGTATATACTACAAAAGAGAGTAGAAATGGGCATTGTATATTTTTTATGACAGATCATATTCAGAGCAATTTTTTTTCCATTGGTGTGCCTAAATTATATTTAGATTTTTTTCGATATGCTTAAATATAGAATTTCTGTATTTTACATGAGAGAGCATATGGAGTTGGTGTATATACTCCAAAACAGAGTAGAATAGGGCATTGTATATTTTTTCTGACAGATTATATTCACAGCAATTTTGTTTTTAACATTGGGGTGCCTTGACAATATTTAGATTTTTTTCGATTCACCAAAAATTAGAATTTCTGTATTTTACATGAGAGAGCATACTGAGTTGGTGTATATACTACAAAACAGAGTAGGAAAAGGCATTATATATTTTTGCTGACAGATTATATAAAGAGCAATTTTGCTTTTAACATTGGGGTTCCTAGATAATATTTAGATTTTTTCGATTCGGTTAAATTTAGAATTTCGATATTTTACATGAGAGAGCATACTGAGTTCGTGTATATAGTCCAAAACAAAGTAGAAAAGGGCATTGTATATTTTTTCTGACAGATGATATTCAGAGCAATTTTGTTTTTAACATTGGGGTTCCTAGATAATATTTAGATTTTTTCGATTCGGGTAAATTTAGAATTTCGATATGGTACATGAGAGAGCATTCTGTGTTGGTGTATATACTCCAAAACAGATTAGAATAAAGCATCGTTTTTTTTTCTAACGGACTTTATTCAGAGCCATTTTCTTTTAACTTTAGCGTGCATAGATATAATTTGATTTTTTTCGATTCGTGTAAAATTTGAATTTCGGTATTTTACATAGGAGCATATTTGGTTGGTGTATATACAACAAAACAGAGTAGAAAAGGGAATTGCATATTTTTTCTGACAGATAATATTCATAGCAATTTTGCTTCTAATACTGGTGTGCCTAGATAATATTTAGATTTTTTTCGATTCGCTTAAATATAGAATTTCTGTATTTTACATGAGAGAGCATATAGAGATGGTGTATATACTCCAAAACATAGTAGAATAGGGCATTGTATACTTTTTCTGACAGATTATATTCAGAGCAATTTTGTATTTAATATTGGGGTGTCTAGATAATATTTAGATTTTTTCGATGTGGGCAAAATTTGAATTTCTATATTTTACATGAGAGAGCATGTTGAGTTGGTTTATATAGTACAAAACAGAGTAGAAAAGGGCATTGTATATTTTTTCTGACAGATTATATTCGGTGCAATTTTGCTTTTAACATTGGGGTGCCTAGATAATATTAAGATTTTTTTCGATTCGCTTAAATATAGTATTTCTGTATTTTACATGAGAGAGCATATGCAGTTGGTTTATAAACTCCAAAACAAAGTAGAAAAGGGTATTGTATATGTTTTCTGACAGATTATATTCAGAGCAATTTTGTTTTTAACATTGGGGTGTTTATATAATATTTAGATTTTGTTCGATTTACATAAAATTTGGATTTCTGTATTTTACATGAGAGAGCATACTGAGTTGGCGTATATACTCCAAAACAGAGTAGAATAAGGCATTCTGTATTTTGTCTAACAGACTATATTCAGAACCATTTTCTTTTGACTTTGGAGCGCCTAGATATTATTCAGGTGTTTTTCAATTCGCGTAAAATTAGTATTTCGGTATTTTACATAAAAGAGCATATTGAGATGTATTTATATTACAAAACAGAGTAGAAAAGGGCATTGTATATTTTTTCTGAGAGACTATATTCAGAGCAATTTTGTTTTGAAAATTGGGATGCCTAGATAATATGTAGATTTTTATGATTCTCTTAAATATAGAATTTCTGTGTTATGTATGAGAGAACATATTGAGTTGGTGTATGTACACCAAAGCAAAGTAAAATAGAACATTGTATATTTTTTATGAAAGTTTATATTTAGAGCAATTTTGTTTTTAACATTGGGGTACCTAGATAATATTTAGATTTTTTCGATTCATGTAAAATATGAATTTTGGTATTTTACATGAGAGAGCATTCAGAGTTGGTGTATATACTCCATGACAGAGTAGAATAGGGCATTTTATATTTTCTCTGACACATTATATTCAGAGAAATTTTGTTTTAAACATTGGGGTACCTAGATAATATTTAGTTTTTTTTCAATAAACGTAAAACTATAATTTCGGTATTTTACATGAGAGAGCATACTCAGTTGGTGTATATACTCCAAAACTGAGTATAATAAGGCATTGTATATTTTTTCTAACAGACTATATTCAGAGCCATTTTCCTTTACTTCAGGGGCGCCTAAATATTATTTAGATTTTTTTCGATTCGCGTAAAATTAGAATTTTGGTATTTTACATGAGAGAGTATATTTCGTTGGTGTATATACTCCAAAACAGAGTAGAAAAGGGCATTGTATATTTTCTCTGACGTATTATATTCAGAGCAATTTGGCTTTTAACATTTGGGTGCCTAGATAATATTTAGATTTTTTTCGATTAACGTAACATTAGAATTTAGGTATTTCACATGAGAGAGCATACTGAGTTGGTGTGTATACTCCAATACACAGTAGATACGGGCATTGTAATATTCTTTGTGACTGATTATATTCAAAGCAATTTTGTTTTTAACATTGGGGTGCCTAGATAATATTTAGATTTTTTGATTCTGTTTAAATTAGAATTTTTATATTTTACATGAGAGAGCCAATTCAGTTGGTGTATATACTACAAAATAGAGTAGAAGTGGGCATTGTATATTTTTTCTGATAGATCATATTCAGAGCAATTTTTTTTCCCATTGGTGTGCCTAGATAATATTTAGATATTTTTCGATTCGCTTAAATACACAATTTTAGTATTTTACATGAGAGAGCAAATGTATTTGGTGTATATACTCCAAAACAGAGTAGGATAGGGAATTGTATATTTTTTCTGATAGATTATATTCACAGCAATTTTGTTTTTAACATTGGGGTGTCTAGATAATATTTAGATTTTTTTCGTTTCACCTAAAATTAGAATTTCTGTATTTTACATGAGAGAGCATACTGAGTTGGTGTATATACTCCAAAACAGAGTAGAGTAAGGCATTGTATATTCTCTAACAGACTATATTCAGAGCCATTTTCTTTTAACTTTGGGGCACCTAGATATTATTTAGATTATTTTCTATTCGCGTAAAATTAGAATTTCGGTATTTTACATGAGAGAGCATATTGAGTTGGTGTATATACTACAAAACAAAGTAGAAAAGGGCATTGTATATTTTCTCTTACAGATTATATTCGGAGCAATTTTGCTGTTAACATTGGGGTGCCTAGATAATATTTAGATTATTTTCGATTAGCTTAAATATGCAATTTCTGTATTTTACATGAGAGAGCATATGGAGTTGGTGTATATACTCCAAAACAGAGTAGAATAGGGCATTGTATATTTTTTCTGACACATTATATTCATAGCAATTTTGCTTTTAACACTGGGGTGCCTAGATAATATTTAGATTTGTTTTCGATTCGCTTAAATATAGAATATCTGTATTTCACAAGAGAGAGCATATGGAGTTGGTGTATATACTTCAGAACAGAGTAGAAAATGGCATCGTATATTTATCCTGACAGATTATATTAAGAGAAATTTTGCTTTTTACATGGGTTTGCCTAGGTAATATTTAGATTATTTTCGATTAACTTAAAATTAGAATTTCGCTATTTTACATTACAGAGCATACTGAGTTGGTGTATATACTCCAAAACAGAGTAGAAAAGGGCATTGTATTTTTTCTCTGACAGAGTATATTCGGAGAAATTTTGTTTTTATCATTGTGGTGCCCAGATAATATTTAGATTTTTTCGATTTGGGTAAAATTAGAATTTCTGTATTTTATATGAGAGAGAATACTGAGTTGGTGTATGTACTCCAAAACAATGTAGAATTAGACATTGGATATTTTTTCTAAATGACTATATTCAGAGCCATTTTCTTTTATATTTGGGGCACCAAGATATTATTTAGGTTTTTTACGATTCTCGTAAAATGAGAATTTCGGTATTCTACATGAGAGAGTATATTGAGGTGGTGTATATACTCCAAAACAGAGTAGAAAAGGGCATTGTATATTTATTCTGACAGATTATATTCAGAGCAATTTTGTTTTTAACATTGGGGTGCCTAGAAAATATTTAGATGTTTTTTGATTCGCTTAAATATAGAATTTCTGTATTCTACATGAGAGAGCATATGGAGTTGTTGTATATACTCCAAAACAAAGTGGAAAGGGCATTGTATATTTTCTCTGACAGATTATTTTCGGAGAAATTTTGTTTTTAACATTAGGGTGCCTAGATAATATTTAGATTTTTTCAATTTGGATAAAATTAGAATTTCTGTATTTTACATGACAGAGCATATTGAGTTGTTGTACATACTCCATAACAAAGTAGAAAAGGGCATTGTATATTTTTTCTGACAGATTATATTCAGAGCAATCTTGAATTTTACATTGGGGTACCTAGATAATATTTAGATTTTTTTCTATTCGCTTAAATATATAATTTCTGTATTTTACATGAGAGAGCAAATGGAGTTTTGTATATACACCTAAACAGAGTAGAGTAGGGCATTGTATATTTTTTCTGACCGATTATATTCAGAGAAATTTTCTTTTTAACATTCTGGTGCCTAGATAATATTTAGATTATTTCCATTCGGGTAAAATTATAATTTCTGTATTTTACATGATAGAGCATACTCACTTGGTGTATATACTCCAAAACAGAATAGAATAAGGCATTGTATATTTATTCTAACAGACTATATTCAGTTCCATTCTTTTTTAACTTTTAGGCGCCTAGATATTATTTAGATTTTTTTTGATTCGCGTAATATTAAAATTTCGGTATTTTACATGAGAGCATATTGAGTTGGTGTATATACTACAAAACAGAGTAGAAAGGGGCATTATATATTTCTTCTGACAGATTATATTCAGAGCAATTTTCCTTTTAACATTGGGGTGCCTAGATAATATTTAATTTGTTTGATTCGCTTTAATATAGAATTTCGGTATTTTACATGAGAGAGGATACTGAGTTGGTGTATATACTCCAAAGCAGAGTAGAATAGGGCATTGTATATTTGTTCTGACAGATTATATTCAGAGCAATTTTGTTTTTAACATTGGGGTGTCTAGATAATATTTAGATTTTTTCGATTCAAGTAAAATTAGAATTTCGGTATTTTACATGAGAGATCATACTGAGTTGGTGTATATACTCCAAAACACAGTAGGATAAGGCATTTTGTATTTTTTCTAAGAGACTATATTCAGGGTCATTTTCCATTAACTTTGGGGCTCATACATATTATTTAGATTTTTTTCAATTCTTGTAAAATTAGAATTTCTCTATTTTACATTAGAGAGCATATTGAATTTTTTTATATACTCCAAAACAGAGTAGAAAAGTGTATTGTATATTTCTTCTGACCGATTTTATTCAGAGCAATTTTGCTTTTAACATTGGGATGCCTAGATAATATTTAGATTTTTTTCCATTTGCTTAAATATTGAATTTCTGTATTTTACATGAGAGAGCATATGGAGTTGGTGTATGTTCTCAAAAACAGAGTAGAATAGGGCATTGTATATTTTTTCTGACAGATTATATTCAGAGCAATTTTCATTTTAACATTGGGGTGCCTAGATAATATTTAGATTTTTTCGATTCGTGTAAAACTAGAATTTCGGTATTTTACATAATAGAGCATACTGAGTCGGTGTATATACTCCAAAATAGAGTAGAATATGGCATTGTATAATTTTTCTAACAGAGTATATTCAAAGCCATTTTCTTTTAACTTTGCGGCACCTAGATATTATTTAGATTTTTTTTGATTCGCGTAAAATTAGAATTTCGGTATTTTACATGATAGAGCATATTGAGTTGGTGTATATACTCCAAAACAGAGTAGAAAAGGACATTGTATATATTTTCTGACAGATAATATTATAGCAATTTTGCTTTTAACATTGGGGTGCCTAGATAATATTTAGATTTTTTTCGATTCGCGTAAATACAGAATTTCTTTGTTTAACATGAGTGAGCATATGGAGTTGGTGTATATACTACAAAACAGGGTAGAATAGGCCATTGTATATTTTTTCTGACAGATTATATTCACAGCAATTTTGTTTTTAACATTGTGGTGCCTAGTTAATATTTAAATTTTCTTCGATTCACTTAAATATAGAATTTCTGTATTTTACATGAGAGAGCATATGGAGTTGATTTTTTTTTAATTTTTTATTGGATTATAGGTTTTGGGGTACATGAGCAGAGCATGCAACACAGTTGCATAGGTACACACATGGCAGTGTGCTTTCTTTTCTTCTCCCCTTCACCCACATTTGTCATTTCTCCCGAGGCTATACCTCCCCCCCTCCCCCTCCCACTGGCCCTCCCCTTTTCCCCCAATAGACCCCAGTGTTTAGTACTCCCCTCTCTGTGTCCATGTGTTCTCATTTTTCATCACCCACCTATGAGTGAGAATATGCGGTGTTTCATTTTCTGTTCTTGTGTCAGTTTGCTGAGGATGATGTTCTCCAGATTCATCCATGTCCCTACAAACGACACGAACTCATCATTTCTGATTTTTCCAATCCAGTCTATTATCAATGGGCATTTGGGTTGACTCCGGTTCTTCGCTATTGTAAACAGTGCTGCAATGAACATTCGTGTACATGTGTCCTTATAGTAGGACGATTTATAGTCTTCTGGATATATACCCAGTAATGGGATTGCTGGGTCAAATGGAATTTCTATTTCTAAAGCCTTGAGGAATCGCCACACCGTCTTCCACAATGGTTGAACTAATTTACACTCCCACCAACAGTGTAAAAGTGTTCCTTTTTCTCCACAACCTCTCCAGCATCTGTTGTCTCCAGATTTTTTAATGATCGCCATTCTAACTGGAGTGAGATGGTATCTCACTGTGGTTTTGATTTGCATCTCTCTGATGAGCAGTGACGATGAGCATTTTTTCATATGATTGTTGGCCTCATATATGTCTTCTTTCGTAAAGTATCTGTTCATATCCTTTGCCCACTTTTGAATGGGCTTGTTTGTTTTTTTCCTGTAAATCTGCTTGAGTTCTTTGTAAATTCTGGATATCAGCCCTTTGACAGATGGGTAGACTGCGAAGATTTTTTTCCATTCTGTTGGTTGCCGATCCACTCTAGTGACTGTTTCTTTTGCCGTGCAGAAGCTGTGGAGTTTCATTAGGTCCCATTTGTCTATTTTGGCTTTTGTTGCCAATGCTCTTGGTGTTTTGTTCATGAAGTCCTTGCCTACTCCTATGTCCTGGATAGTTTTGCCTAGATTTCCTTCTAGGGTTTTTATGGTGCCAGGTCTTATGTTTAAGTCTTTAATCCATCTGGAGTTAATTTTAGTGTAAGGTGTCAGGAAGGGGTCCAGTTTCTGCTTTCTGCACATGGCTAGCCAGTTTTCCCAACACCATTTGTTAAACATGGAATCCTTTGCCCATAGCTTGTTTTTGTCAGGTTTATCAAAGATTGTATAGTTGTATGTATGTTGTGTTGCCTCCGGTGCCTCTGTTTTGTTCCATTGGTCTATATCTCTGTTTTGGTACCAGTACCATGCTGTTTTGATTACTGTAGCCTTATAGTATAGTTTGAAATCCGGTAGTGTGATGCCCCCCGCTGTGTTCTTTTTGCTTAGAATTGACTTGGCTATGCGGGCTCTCTTTTGGTTCCATATGAAGTTCATGGTGGTTTTTTCCAGTTCTGTGAAGAAAGTCAATGGTAGCTTGATGGGGATAGCGTTGATTCTGTAAATTACTTTGGGCAGTATAGCCATTTTCACGATATTAATTCTTTCTAACCATGAACATGGAATGTTTCTCCATCTGTTTGTGTCCTCTCTGATTTCGTTGAGCAGTGGTTTGTATTTCTCCTTGAAGAGGTCCCTTACGTTCCTTGTGAGTTGTATTCCAAGGTATTTTATTCTTTTTGTAGCAATTGCGAATGGCAGTTCGCTCTTGATTTGGCTTTCTTTAAGTCTGTTATTGGTGTAGACGAATGCTTGTGATTTTTGCACATTGATTTTATATCCTGAGACTTTGCTGAAGTTGTTTATCACTTTCAGGAGTTTTTGGGCTGAGGCAATGGGGTCTTCTAGGTATACTATCATGTCATCTGCAAATAGAGACAACTTGGCTTCCACCTTTCCTATTTGAATACCCTTTATTTCTTTTTCTTGCCTGATTGCTCTGGCTAGAACTTCCAGTACTATATTGAATAGGAATGGTGAGAGAGGGCATCCTTGTCTAGTGCCAGATTTCAAAGGGAATGCTTCCAGTTTTTGCCCATTCAGTATGATATTGGCTGTTGGTTTGTCATAAATAGCTTTTATTACTTTGAGATACGTTCCATCGATACCGAGTTTATTGAGGGTTTTTAGCATAAAGGGCTGTTGAATTTTGTCAAATGCCTTCTCTGCGTCCATTGAAATAATCATGTGGTTTTTGTTTTTGGTTCTGTTTATGTGGTGAATTACGTTGATAGACTTGCGTCTGTTGAACCAGCCTTGCATCCCCTGGATGAATCCTACTTGATGATGATGAATAAGTTTTTTGATTTGCTGTTGCAATCGGCTTTCCAATATTTTATTGAAGATTTTTGCATCTATGTTCATCATGGATATTGGCCTGAAGTTTTGTTTTCTCGTTGGGTCTCTGCCAGGTTTTGGTAACAGGATGATGTTGGTCTCATAAAATGATTTGGGAAGGATTCCCTTTTTTTGGATTGTTTGAAATAGATTTAGAAGGAATCGTACCAGCTCCTCCTTGTGTGTCTGGTAGAATTCGGCTGTGAACCCGTCTGGACATGGGCTTTTTTTGTGAGGTAGGCTCTTAATTGCTGCCTCGACTTCAGACCTTGTTATTGGTCTATTCATAGTTTCAGCTTCCTCCTGGTTTAGGCTTGGGAGGACACAGGAGTCCAGGAATTTATCCATTTCTTCCAGGTTTACTAGTTTATGCGCATAGAGTTGTTTGTAATATTCTCTGATGATGGATTGAATTTCTGTGGAATCTGTGGTGATTTCCCTTTATCATTTTTTATTGCATCTATTTGGTTGTTCTCTCTTTTATTTTTAATCAATCTGGCTAGTGGTCTGTCTATTTTGTTGATCTTTTCAAAAAACCAGCTCTTGGATTTATTGATTTTTTGAAGGGTTTTTCGTGTCTCAATCTCCTTCAGCTCAGCTCTGATCTTAGTAATTTCTTGTCTTCTGCTGGGTTTTGAGTTTTTTTGATCTTGCTCCTCTAGCTCTTTCAATTTTGACGATAGGGTGTCAATTTTGGATCTCTCCATTCTCCTCATGTGGGCTTTTATTGCTATATACTTTCCTCTAGAGACTGCTTTAAATGTGTCCCAGAGGTTCTGGCAAGTTGTGTCTTTGTTCTCATTGGTTTCGAAGAACTTCTTTATTTCTGCCTTCATTTCGTTGTTTACCCAGTCAACATTCAAGAGCCAGTTGTTCAGTTTCCATGAAGCTGTGCGGTTCTGGGTGGGTTTCTGAATTCTGAGTTCTAACTTGATTGCACTATGGTCTGAGAGGCTGTTTGTTATGATTTCAGTTGTTTTGCATTTGTTGAGCAGTGCTTTACTTCCAATTATGTGGTCAATTTTAGAGTAGTTGTCATGTGGTGCTGAGAAGAATGTGTATTCTGTGGATTAGGAGTGGAGAGTTCTGTAAATGTCCACCAGGTTTGCTTGCTCCAGGTCTGAGTTCAAGCCCTGGATATCCTTGTTGATTTTCTGTCTGGTTGATCTGTCTAGTATTGACAATGGTGTGTTAAAGTCTCCTACTATTATTGTGTAGGAGTCTAAGTCCTTTTGTAAGTCATTAAGAACTTGCCTTATGTATCTGGGTGCTCCTGTGTTGGGTCCATATATGTTCAGGATCGTTAGCTCTTCTTGTTGTTTCGATCCTTTTACCATTATGTAATGGCCTTCTTTGTCTCTTTTGATCTTTGTTGCTTTAAAGTCTATTTTATCAGAGATGAGAATTGCAACTCCTGCTTTTTTTTGCTTTCCATTGGCTTGGTAAATCTTCCTCCATCCCTTTATTTTGAGCCTTTGTGTATCCTTGCATGTGAGATGGGTTTCCTGGATACAGCACACTGATGGGTTTTGGATTTTTATCCAATTTGCCAGTCTGTGTCTTTTGATTGGTGCATTTAGTCCATTTACATTTAGGGTTAATATTTTTATGTGTGAATTTGATACTGCCATTTTGATGCTAAGTGGCTGTTTTGCCTGTTAGTTGTTGTAGATTCTTCATTATGTTGAAGCTCTTTAGCATTCAGTGTGATTTTGGAATGGCTGGTACTGATTGATCCTTTCTATGTGTAGTGCCTCTTTTAGAAGCTCTTGTAAAGCAGGCCTGGTTGTGACAAAATCTCTGAGTACTTGCTTGTTCGCAAAGGATTTTATTCTTCCTTCACTTCTGAAGCTCAGTTTGGCTGGATATGAAATTCTGGGTTGAAAGTTCTTTTCTTTAAGAATGTTGAATATTGGCCCCCACTCTCTTCTGGCTTGTAGTGTTTCTGCCGAGAGATCTGCTGTGAGTCTGATGGGCTTCCCTTTGTGGGTGACCCGATATTTCTCTCTGGCTGCCCTTAGTATTCTCTCCTTTATTTCAACCTTGTTGAATCTGACGATTATGTGCCTTGGGGTTGCTCTTCTTGCGGAATATCTTTGTGGTGTTCTCTGTATTTACTGCAATTGAGTGTTGGCGTGTCTTGCTAGGTGGGGAAAATTTTCCTGGATGATGTCCTGAAGAGTATTTTCCAGCTTGGATTCATTCTCTTCGTCCCCTTCTGGTACACCTATCAAACGTAGGTTAGGTCTTTTCACATAGCCCCACATTTCTTGGAGACTTTGTTCATTCCTTTTTGCACTTTTTTCTCTGATCTTGGTTTCTCGTTTTATTTCATTGGGTTGGTCTTCGACTTCAGATATTCTTTCTTCTGCTTGGTCAATTCGGCTATTGAAACTTGTGTTTGCCTCGCGAAGTTCTCGTATTGTGTTTTTCAGCTCCTTTAATTCATTCATATTCTCTCTAATGTATCCATTCTTGTTATCATTTCCTCGAATCTTTTTTCAAATCTTTTTTCAAGGTTCTTAGTTTCTTTGCATTGATTTAATACATGATCTTTCAGCTCACAAAAGTTTCTCATTATCCATCTTCTGAAGTCTAAGTCCGTCATTTCATCACAGTCATTCTCCGTCCAGCTTTGTTCCCTTGCTGGTGAGGAGTTTTGTTTTTTTCTAGAAGGCGAGGTGTTCTGGTTTCGGGTGTTTTCCTCCTTTTTGCGCTGGTTTCTTCCCATCTTTGTGGATTTGTCCGCTGGTCGTCTGCGTAGTTGCTGACTTTTCGTTTGGGTCTGTGAGTGGACACCCAGAATGTTGATGATGAAGTATTTCTGTTGCTTGGTTTTCCTTCTACCAGTCTAGCCCCTTTGCTGTATGACTGCTGAGGTCCGCTCCAGACCCTGCTTGTCTGGGGTGCACCTCTACTAGCTGTGGCACAGCGAGGGATGCTACCAGTTTCTTTTTCTGCTCTGTTTGTCCCAGGATGATGCCTGCCTAATGTCAGTCTTTTGGATATAGAGGGGTCAGGGAGCTGCTTGAGGAGACAGTTTGTACTTTATAGGGGTTTAATTGCTGAGCTGGGCACTCTGTTGTTCATTCAGGGCTGTTAGGCTGCTATGTTTGATTCTGCTGCAACAGAGCTCATTAAAAAACCCTTTTTTTTCTCAAATGCTCTGTGTTGAGGGGTTTGGGCTTTATTTTTGGATGTCCGATCAGGTGTCCTGCCCAGCTAGAAGGCAGACTAGCCACTGTTTGGCTGCCGAGGCTCTGCCCTGCTGTTGTGTGATTCGCGCTGTTCCTGCCGGCCCTGCTGTGGTCTCCGCCACGCCCTGCGGCGGAGTCTCTTCATTGTAGAGTGTTGCCTCAGCAATGGCAGGCTGCGTCAGCAGTGGGCGTGTATCTCAGTACGGACGGGTTGCCTTGGCAATGGCTGGCTGCGTCAGCAGTGGGCGTGTATCTCAGTTGGGGCGGGTTGCCTCGGCAATGGCTGGCTGTGTCAGCCGTGGGCGTGTATCTCAGTTGGGGCGGGTTGCCTCGGTAGTGGTGGACACCCCTCCCCCACAGAGCGTCTCGGACCATCTGCTCGGGATAGTTTGAAATCGCGGTGTTGTTCATCCCACTGGGTATCCCAATCCCTGCAATCCCCTGGGCTGGCCTATTGTCCAAGTCTCGTTCAGTCTCAAGTCCAGCCCTCTCAAGTCTCAGGTTGCCGGTTCAACAGGGCACCCGGACAAGCCTGCCATGTGGGGATTGCTTGGTAGGGCCGGCCGCTGCCGCCCTGGCTGCCGGCTTCGCCAGGCAGACCTACTGCCTGGCGTTCTGTGTCTTTTTTATACTTGGGAGTTTCACCGTTCTGTGGGCAACAAAGATCAGTATGGAAATGCCGCTCTGACTCACCGTTTGCAGATTCAACGAGAATAGCTCCAATCCTGGGTTGTTCTCACAGCGCCATCTTGAGTCCTCTCTCAGAATTTCTCTATTTTACATGAGAGAGCATATGGAGTTCGTGTATATACTCCAATACAGAGTAGAATAGGGCATTGTATATTTTTTCTGACAGATTATATTCAGAGCAATCTTGCTTTTTACATTGTGGTGCTCAGATAATATTTAGATATTTTTCTATTCGCTTAAATATAAAATTTTTGTTTTTTAAATGAGAGAGCAAAAGGAGTTGTGTATATAATCCAAAACAGAGTAGAATAAAGCATTGTATATTTTCTCTGACAGATTATATTCAGAGCAATTTTCTTTTTAACATTGTAGTGCATAGATAATATTTAGATTTTTTTGATTTTGGTAAAATTAGAATTTCTGTATTTTACATGAGAGAGCATATTCACTTTGTGTATATACTGCAAAACAGAGTAGAATAAGGCCTTGTATATTTTTTCTAAAAGACTATATTCAGAGCCATTTTTTTTCACTTTTAGGCGCCTAGATATTATTTAGATTTTTTTCGATTCGCGTAAAATTAGAATTTCAGTATTTTACGTGAGAAAGGATTCTGAGTTGGTGTATATACTCCAAAACAGAGTAGAATAAGGCATTGTATATTTTTTCTAACAGACTATATTCAGAGCCATTTTCTTTTAACTTTGGGGCGCCTAGATATTATTTAGATTTTTTTCGATTCGCAGAAAATTAGAATTTCGGTATTTTACATGAGAGAGCATATTGAGTTGGTGTATATACTGCAAAACAGAGTAGAACGGGGCTTTGTATATTTTTTCTGACAGATTACATTCAGAGCCATTTTGCTATTAACATTGGGGTGCCTAGATAATATTTAATTTATTTTCGATTCAATTAAATATACAATTTCGGTATTTTACATGAGAGAGCATACTGAGTTGGTGGATATAGTCCAAAGCAGAGTAGAATAGGGCATTGTATATTTTTTCTGACAGATTATATTCAGAACAATTTTGATTTTAACATTAGGGAGCCTAGATAATATTTAGATTTTTTCGATTCGGGTAAAATTAGAATTTTGGTGTTTTAAATGAGAGATCATACTGAGTTGGTGTATATACTCCAAAATAGAGTAGAATACGGCATTGTATAATTTTTCTAACAGACTATATTCAAAGCCATTTTCTTTTAACTTTGCGGCGCCTAGATATTATTTAGATTTTTTTGATTCGCGTAAAATTAGAATTTCGGTATATTACATGAGAGAGCATACTGAGTTGGTGTATATACTCCAAAACAGAGTACAATAGGGCATTGTATATTTTGTCTGACACATTATATTCGGAGCAATTTTTTTTTTAACATTAAGGTGCCTAGATAATATTTAGATATTTTTGATTCTGGTAAAATTAGAATTTCTGTATTTACATGAGAGAGCATATTGAGTTGGTGTATATACTACAAAACACAGTAGAAGAAAGCTTAGTATATTTTTTTTGACATTATATTCAGCGTGATTTTGCTTTTAACATTGGGGTGCTTAGATAATATTTAGATATTTTTCGATTTGCTTAAATACAGAATTTCTTTATTTTATATAAGAGAGCATATGGAGTTCGTGTATATACATAATAACTGAGTAGAATAGGGCATTGTATATTTTTGTTGACAGATTATATTCAGAGCAATTTTGTTTTTAACATTGGGGTGCCTAGATAATATTTAGATTTTTTCGGTTCGGGTAAAACTATAATTTCTGTATTTTATATTAGAGTGCATACTCACTTGTTTTATATACTCAAAAACAGAGTAGAATACGGCATTGTATATTTTTTCTAACAGACTATATTCAGAGCAATTTTTTTTTAACTTTTGGGCCCTAGATATTATTTAGATTTTTTTCAATATACGTCAAATTAGAATACCGGTATTTTACACGAGAGAGCATATTGAGTTTGTGTATATACTGGAAAACAATGTAGAATAGGGCATTGTATATTTTTTCAAACATATTATATTCAGAGCAATTTCTTTTTTAACATTGGGGTGCCTAGATAATATTTAGATTTTTTCGATTTGGGTAAAGTTAGAATTTCTGTATTTTACATGAGAGAGCATAATGAGTTGGTGTATATAGTCCAAAACAGAGTAGAATAAGGCACTGTATATTTTTTCTAGCAGAGTATATTCAGAGCCATTTTATTTTAACTTTGGGGTGCCTAGATAATATTTAGATTTATTTCGATTCACGATAAATTAAAATTCTTGTATTTTACATTAGAGAGCATACGGAGTTGTTGTATATACTCCAAAACAGTGTAGAAAAGGGCATTGTATATTTTTTTGACAGATTATATTCAGAGCAACTTTGCTTTTAACATTCGGTTGCCTAGATAATATTTAGATTTTTTTCGATTCACGTAAAATTAGAATTTCGGTATTTTACATGAGAGATCATCCTGAGTTGGTGTATATATTCCAAAACAGAGTAGAATAAAGCATTGTATATTTTTTCTGACAGAATACATTCAGAGTAATTTGACTTTTAACATTAATGTGCCTAGATGATTTTTAGATTTTTTTCGATTCACCTAAATACAGAATTTCTGTATTTTACATGAGAGAGCATATTGAGTTGGTGTATATACTCCAAAACAGAGTAGAATTGGGCATTGTATATTTTGTCTGACAGATTATATTCAGGGATATTTTGTTCTTAACATTGGGGTGCCTAGATAATATTTAGATTTTTTCGATTCGGGTAAAATTAGAATTTCGGTATTTTACATGAGAGAGCATACTGAGTTGGTGTATATACTCCAAAACAGAGTAGAATAAGGCATTGTATATTTTTGCTAACAGACTATTTTCAGAGCCATTTTCTTTTAACTTTGGGGGGCCTATATATTATTTATATTTTTTTCGATTTGCGTAAAATTAGAATTTCGGTATTTTACATGAGAGAGCATGTTGAGTTGCTGTATATACTACAAGACAGAGAAGAAAAAAGCATTGTATATTTTTTTCTGACTGATAATATTCAGAGCAATTTTGCTTTTAATATTTCGGTGCCTGGATAATATTTAGATTTTTTTCGATTCGCTTAAATATGGATTTTCTGTATTTTACATGAGAGAGCAGATGGAGTTGGTCTATATCCTACAAAACAGAGTAGAATAGGGCATTGTATATTTTTTATGACAGATTGTATTCAGAGAAATTTTTTTTCTAGCATTGGGGTGCCTAGATAATATTTAGATTTTTTCGATTGGGGTAAAATTAGAATTTCTGTATTTTACACGAGAGACCATACTGAGTTCGTGTGTATACTCCAAAACAGAGTAAAATAAGGCATTGTATATTTTCTCTAACAAACTATATTCAGAGCCATTTTCTTTTAACTTTGTGGCGCCTAAATATTATTTATATTTCTTTCGATTCACGTCAAATTAGAATTTCGGTATTTTACATGAGAGCATATTGAGTTGGTTTATATACTCCAAAACAGAGTAGAAAAGGGCATTTTATATTTTATCTGACAGATTATATTCAGAGCACATTTGTTTTTACATTGGGGTGCTTAGATAATATTTAGATATTTTCGATTCAGGTAAAATTAGAATTTCTGTATTTTACACGAGAGAGCATACTGAGTTGGTTTACGTAATCTAAAAGAGAGTAGAATAGGGCATTGTATATTTTTTCTAACAGAATATATTCAGAGACATTTTCTTTTAACTTTGGGGTGCTTAGATAATATTTAGATTTTTTTTCAATTCACGTAAAATTAGTATTTCTGTATTTTACATGAGAGAGCATATGGGGTTGGTGTATATACTCCAACACAGAGTAGAAAAGGGCATTGTATATTTTCTCTGACAGATTATATTCAGAGCAATTTTGCTTTTAACATTTGGGTGCCTAGATATAGATTTTTTTTGATGCGTTTAAATATAATATCTCTGTATTTTCCATGAGAGAGCATAGGGAGTTGGTGTATATACTCCAAAACAGAGTAGGATAAAGCATTGTTCATTTTTTCTGACAGATTATATTCAGAGCAATTTTTTTTTTAACATTGCGGTGCCTAGATAATGTTTAGATTTTTTTGATTTGGGTAAAATTAGAATTTCTGTATTTTACATGAGAGAGAAAACTGAGTTGTTGTATATACTCCAAAACAGAGTAGAATAAGGCATTTTATATTTTTCCTGACAGACTATATTTAGAGCCATTTTCTTTTAACTTTGAGGCACCTCGATATTATTTAGATATTTTAGATTCGCTTAAAATTAGATTTTCGCTATTTTACATGAAAGAGCATATTGAGTTGGTGTATATAATACAAAACAAAGTAGAAAGGGGCGTTGTAAATATTTTCTGACAGATTATATTTAGAGCAATTTTGCTTATAACATTGGGGTGCCTAGATAATATTTAGATATTTTTTGATTCGCATAAATTTTGAATTTCGGTATTTACAACAGAGAGCATACTGAGTTGGTGTATATACTCCTAAACAGAGTAGAATAGGGCATTGTATACTTTTTCTGACAGATTATATTTAGAGCAATTTTGCTTTTAACATTCGGGTGCCTAGATAATATTTAGATTTTTTTCGATTCACGTAAAATTTTAATTTCTGTATTTTACATTAGAGAGCACACTGATTTGGTGTATTTACTCCAAAACAGATTCGATTAGGGCATTGTATATTTTTTCTAACAGACTATATTCAGAGCCATTTTCTTTTACCTTTTCGGCGCCTAGATATTATTTTGATTTTTTTCGATTCGCCTAAAGTTACAATTTCTGTATTTCACATGAGAGAGCTTATTGAGGTTGTGTATATACTCCAACACAGAGTAGAAAAGGGCAGTGTATATTTTTTCTGACAGACTATATTCAGAGCCATTTTGCTTTTAACATTGGGGTGCCTAAATAATTAGATTTTTTTCGATTCACGTAAAATTTGAATTTGGGTATTTTACATGAGAGAGCATTCTGAGTTGGTGTATATACTTTAAAACAGAGTAGAATAAGGAATTGTATATTTTTTCTAACAGAATATATTTAGAGCCATTTTCTTTTAACTTTGGGGCGCCTAGATATTATTTAGTTTTTTTTCAATTCGCTTAAATATAGAATATCTTTATTTTACATGAGAGAGCATATTGAATTGGTCTATATACTCCAAAACAGAGTAGAATAGGGTATTGTATATTTTTTCTGACAGATTATATTCAGAGCAATTTTCCTTTTAACATTGCGTGGCCTAGATAATATTTAGATTTATTTCGATTCACGTATCTTTAGAATTTCTTTATTTTACATGAGAGAGCATACTGAGTTGGTGTATATACTCCAAAACAGAGTAGAACAATGCATTCTATATTTTTTCTAACAGACTATATTCAGAGACATTTTCTGTTAACTTTGGGCCGCCAAGATATTATTTAGATTTTTTTCGATTCGCGTAAAATTAGAATTTTGGTATTTTACATGAGAGATCATACTGAGTTGGTGCATAAACTTCAAAACAGAGTAGAAATGGGCATTGTATATTTTCTCTGACAGATTATATTTAGAGCAATTTTGTTTTAACTTTTGGGCTCCTAGATAATAAGTAGATTTTTTTCGATTCGGGTAAAATTTGAATTTCTGTATTTTACATGAGAGAGCATATGGAGTTGGTTTATATACCCCAAAACAGAGTAGAAAAAGGCATTTTATATTTTATCTGACAGATAACATTCAGAAGAATTTTGATTTAAACATTTGGGTTCCTAGATAATATTTAGAATTTTTTAATTCGCGTAAATTTATAATTTTGGTATTTTACATGAGAGAGCATATTGAGTTGTGTATATACTCCAAAACAGAGTAGGAAAGGGCATTGTATATTTTCTCTGCCAGATTTTGTTCAGTGCAATTTGACTTTTATTATTTGGGTGCCTAGATAATATTTAGATTTTTTTCAATTTGCGTATATTTAGAATTTCGGTATTTTACATTAGAGAGCATATTGAGTTAGTGTATATACTCCAAAACAGAGTAGAAAATGGCATTGTATATTATTTTTGAGAGGTTATATTCAGAGGAATTTTGATTTTAACATTGGGGTGCCTAGATAATATTTAGATTTTTTTCGATTCACGTAAAATTAGAATTTCGGTATTTTACATCAGAGAGCATATTGAGTTGGTGTATATAACAAAAAAAAGAGTAGAAAAAGGTACGGTATATTACTTCTGACAAATTATATTTAGAGCAATTTTGCTTTTAACCTTGGTGTTCCTAGACAATATTTAGAATTTTTTCGATTCCCGTAAAATTAGAATTTCGGTATTTCACATGAGAGAGCATATTGAGCTTGTGTATATACTTCAAAACAAGGTACAATAGAAAATTGTATATTATTTCTGACAGATTATATTCAGAGTTATTTTTCTTTTACCATTGGGGTGCCTAGACAATATTTAGATTTTTTTCGATTAGCGTAAATTTAGAATTTCCGTATTTATATGACAGAGCATATTGAGTTGGTGTATATACTCCAAAACAGAGTAGAAAAGCGCATTGTATATGTTTTCTGACAGATAATATTCAGAGCAATGTTGCTGTTAACATTGGGGTGCCTAGATAATATTTAGGTTTTTATTGATTCTCCTAAATTTAGAATTTTGGTATTTTACATGAGAGAGCACATTAAGTTGGTGTATATATTCCAAAACAGAGTAGAAAATTGCATTGTATATTATTTCTGACAGATTATATTCAGAGTAATTTTACTTTTAACATTGGGGTGCCTAGGTAATATTTAGATTATTTTCGATTCATGTAAAATTAGAATTTCGGTATGTTACATGAGAGATCCTATTGAGTTGGTGTATATACTCCAAACCCGAGTAGAAAAGAGCATTGTATTTTTTATCTGACAGATTATATTCAGAGCAATTTTGCTTTTAACATTGGGGTGCCCAGATTATATTTACATTTTTTCGATTCACGTAATTTGAGAAATACAGTATTTTACATGAGAGAGCATATTGAGTTGCTGTACATACTCCACAACAAAGCAGGAAAGGGCAGTGTATATTTTTTCTGACAGATTATATTCGGAGCAATTTTGCTTTTAACATTGCGGTATCTAGATAATATTTAGATATCTTTCGATTCATGTAAAATTATAATTTCTGTATTTTACATGAGAGAGCATATTGAGTTACTGTATGTTCTCCAAAACAAAGTAGAAAAAAGCATTGTATATTTTTTCTGACAGATTATATTCAGAGCAATTTTGCTTTTAACATTGGGGTGCCTATATAATATTTAAATTTTTTCGATTTGCTTAAATATAGAATTTCTGTACTTTCTATGAGAGAGCATATGCAGTTGGTGTATATACTCCATAACTCAGTAGAATAAAACATTGTATATTTTTTCTGACAGATTATATTCAGAGAAATTTTGTTTTTAACATTGGGGTGCATAAATAATATTTAGATTTGTTTCGATTCGCTTAAAATGAGAATTTCTGTATTTAAAATGAGAGAGCATATGGAGTTGGTGTATATGCCCCAAAACAGAGTAGAATAGGGCATTGTGTATTTTTTATGACAGATTATATTCAGAGCAATTTTGTTTTTACATTGGGGTGCCTAGATAATATTTAGATTTTTTAGATTCACGTAAAATTAGGATTTCTCTATTTTACATGAGAGAGCATACTGAGTTGGTGTATATACTCTAAAACAGAGCAGAATAAGGCATTGTATATTTTCTCTAACAGACCATATTTAGAGCCATTATCTTTTAACTTTGTGGTACCTAGATAATATTTAGATCTTTTTCGATACGCTTAAATATAGAATTTCTGTATTTTACATGAGAGAGCATATTGTGTTGGTGTATATACTCCAAAACAGAGTAGAAAAGGGCATTGTATATTTTGTGTGACAGTTTATATTCAGAGAAATTTTGTTTTTAACTTGGGGGTGCCTAAATAATATTTAGATTTTTTTTGATTCAGGTAAAATTAGAATTTCTGTATTTTATATCAGAGAGCATATGGAGTTGGTGTATATACTCCAAAACAGATTAGAATAGGGCATTGTATATATTTTCTTACAAACTATATTCAGAACCATTTTCTTTTAACTTTTGGGCGCCTAGATATTAAGTTTTTTTCGATTCACGTAAAATTAGAATTTCGGCATTGTACATGAGAGAGCATATTGAGTTGGTGTTTATACTCCAAAACAGAGTAGAAAAAAGCATTGTATATTTTGTCTGACAAATTATATTCAGAATAATTTTCCTTTTAACATTGCGGTGTCTAGATAATAGTTAGATTTTTTTCAATTCACTTAAATATAGAATTTCTGTATTTTACATGAGAGAGCATATGTCGTTGGTGTATATATTCCAAAACAGAGTAGAATAGGGAATTGTATATTTTTCTGAAAGACTATATTCAGAAAAATTTTTGACATTGGGGTGCCTAGATAATATTTAGATTTTTTTCAATTGACGTAAAATTCGAAATTCCGTATTTTACATGAGAGGGCATACTGAGCTGGTGTATATACTTCAAAACAAACTAGAAAAGGGCATTGTATATTTTCTCCAACAGATTATGTTCAGAGCAATTTTGTTTTAACTTTGGGGCGCCTAGATAATAGTATATTTTTTCCAATTCGCTTAAATATAGAATTTCTGTATTTTACATGAGAGAGCATATGGAGTTGGTGTATATACCCCAAATCAAAGTAGAAGAAAGCATTGTACATTTTTTCTGACAGATTATATTCAGAGCAATTTTGTTTTTAACATTGTGGTGCGTAGATAATATTTATATTTTTTCGATTTGCCTAAAATTAGCATTTCGATATTTTACATGCGAGAGCATATTGAGTTGGTGCATGTACTTTAAAACAGAGTAGAATAGGGCATTGTATATTTTTTCTGACAGATTGTATTCAGAGCAATTTTGTTTTTAACATTCAGGTGCCTAGATAATATTTAGATTTTTTCAAATCGGGTAAAATTAGAATTTCTGTATTTTACATAAAAGAGCATATTGAGTTGGTGTATATACTACAAAACAAAGTAGAAAAGAGCATTGTATATTTTTTCTTACAGTTTATATTCAGAGCAATTTTCTTTTAACTTTTGGGCGCATTGATATTATTTAGATTTTTTTCGATTCGTGTAAAATTAGAATTCCGGTATTTTCCATGAGAGAGCATATTGAGTTTGTGTGTATAGTACGAAAGAAAGTAGAAAGGGGCAATCTATATTTTTTATGACAGATTATATTCAGAGCAATTTTGCTATTAACATTGGGGTGCCTAGATAATATTCAGATTCTTTTCGATTTGCTTAAATATAGAATTTCTGTATTTTATATGAGAGAGCATATTGAGTTGGTGTATATACTCCAAAACAGAGTAGAATAAAAAATTGTATATTTTTTCTGACAGATTATATTCAGAGAAATTTTTTTTTAACATTGGGGTACCTAGATAGTATTTCGATTTTTTTGGATTCATGTAAAATTAGAATTTCGCTATTTTACATGAGAGAGCATACTGAGTAGGTGTATATAATCCAAAACAGAGTAGAATAAGGCATTGTATATTTTTTCTAACAGACTATATTCAGTGCCATTTTCTTTTAACTTTCGGGCGCCTAGATATTTTTTAGATTTATTTCGATTCATGTAAAATTAGAATTTCGGTATTTTAAGTGAGACAGTATGTGGAGTTGATGTATATACTCCAAAACAAAGTAGAAAAGGGAATTTTATATTTTTTCTGACAGATTATATTCAGAGCAATTTTGCTTTAACATTCGGGTGCCTAGATAATATTTAGATTTTTTCGATATACATAAAATTAGAATTTCGGTATTTTACATGAGAGAGCATACGGAGTTGTTGTATATACTCAAAAACAGAGTAGAATAGGGCATTGTATATTATTTCTCACAGATTATATTCAGAGCAATTTTGTTTTTAACATTGGGGTGCTTAGATATTTAGAATTTTTTCGATTCGCTTAAATACAGAATTTCTGCATTTTACATGAGAGAGCATATGGAGTTGTTGTTTATATTCTAAAAAAGAGTATAATAGGGTATTGTATATTATTAATGACAGACTATATTCAGAGCAATTTTGTTTTTAACATTGGGGTGCCTAGATAACAAATAGATTTTTTACGATTCACATAAAATTAGAATTTCTATACTTTACATGAGAGAGCATACTGAGTTGGTGTATATACTTAAAAAGAGAGTAGAATAGGGCATTGTATTTTTTTCTCACAGATTATATTCAGAGCAATTTTGTTTTTTACATTGGTGTGCCAAGATAATATTTAGATTTTTTCGATTCGAGTAAAATTAGAATTTCAGTATTTTACATGAGAGAGCATATGGAGTTTGTGTATATACTCCAAAACAGAGTAGAATAAAGCATTGTATATTTTTTCTGACAGACTATATTCAGAGCAATTTTTTTTTTAACATTGGGATGCCTAGATAATATTTAGATTTTTTTTGATTCACGTAAAATTAGAATTTTGGTATTTTACATGAGAGAGCATACTGAGTTTGGGTATATACTGCAAAACAAAGTAGAATAAGGCATTGTATATTTTTTCTAACAGACTATATTCAGAGCCATTTTCTTTTAACTTTGGGGCTTCTAGATATTATTTAGATTTTTTTCGATTCATGAAAATTAGAATTTCGATATTTTACATGAGAGTGCATATTGAGTTGGTGTATATGCTCCAAAAAATGGTAGAAAAATGCATTGTATATTTCTTCTGACAGATTATATTCAGAGCAATTTTCCTTTTAACATTGGGGTGTCTAGATAATATTTAGGTATTTTCTATTCGGGTAATATTAGAATTTCTGTATTTTATATGAGAGAGCATAGTGAGTTTGTGTATGTACTACAAAACAGATTAGAAAAGGGCATTGTATATTTTTTCTGACAGATTATATTCAGAGCAACTTTTCTTTTAACATTGGGATGCCTACATAATATTTAGATTTTTTTGGATTGGGTTAAATATAGAATTTCTGTATTTTACATGAGAGAGCATATGGAGTTGGTGTATATACTCCAAAACAGAGTAGAAAAGGGAATTGTATATTTTTTATGACAGATTATATTCAGAGCAATTTTGTTTTTAACATTGGGGTGCCTAGATAATATTTAGATATTTTTCGATACACATAAAATTAGAATTTTGGTATTTTAAATGAGAGAGCATACTGAGTTGGTGTATATACTCCAAAACAGAGTGGAATAAGGCATTGTACATTTATTTTGAGAGATTATATTCAGAGCAATTTTGTTTTTCACATTGGGGTGCCTAGATAATATTTAGATTGTTTTCGTTACGCCTAAATTTAGAATTTCGGTATTTTACATTAGTGAGCATATTGAGTTGGTGTATATTCTCCAAAACAGAGTAGAAGAGAACATTGCATATTTTTTCGTTCACATTGTATTTAGAGCAATTCTGCTTTTAATGTTCGGGTGCCTAGATTATATTTAGATTTTTTTCGATTAATGTAAAATTAGAATTACGTTATTTTGCATTAGAGAGCATACTGAGTTGGTGTATATACTCCAAAACAGAGTAGAATAAGGCATTGTATATTTTTTCTCACAGAGTATATTAAGAGCCATTTTCTTATAACTTTCGGGTGCCTATATATTATTTAGATTTTTTTCGATTCATGTAAAATTAGAATTTCAATATTTTACGTGAGAGAGCATATTGAGTTGGTGTATATACCACAAAACAGAGTAGAACAGGGCATTGTATATATTTTCTGATAAATTATATTCAGAGAAATTTTGCTTTTAACATTGGGGTGCCTAGATAAAATTTAGATTTTTTTCGGTTCGCTTAAATAAAGAATTTCTTTATTTAACATGAGAGAGCATATGGAATTGGTGTATATAGTCCAAAACAAAGTAGAATAGGGTATTGTATATTTTTTATGACAGGTTCTATTCAGAGAAATTTTGTTTTTAACATTGGGGTGCCAAGATAATATTTAGATTTTTTTCGATTCAAGTAAAATTAGATTTCGGTATTTTACATGAGAGAGCATACTGTGTTGTTGTATATACTAAAAAAGAGAGTAGAATAGGGCATTGTATATTTTTTCTGACAGATTATATTCAGAGCAGTTTTGTTTTTAACATTGGGGTGCCTAGATAATATTTAGGTTTTTTTTGATTCACGTAAAATTAGAATTTGTTACTTTACATGATAGAGCATACTGAGTTGTTGTATATGAGAGCATATGGAATTGGTGTATATAGTCCAAAACAAAGTAGAATAGGGTATTGTATATTTTTTATGACAGGTTCTATTCAGAGCAATTATGTTTTAACATTGGGGTGCCTAGATAATATTTAGGTATTTTCGATTCAGGTAAAGTTAGAATTTCTGTATTTTACATGAGAGAGCATAGTGAGTTGGTTTATATACTACAAAACAGAGTAGAAAAAGGCATTGTATATTTTCTCTGACTGATTACACTCAGAGAAATTTTGCTTTTAACATTGCGGTGCCTAGAAAATATTTAGATTTTGTTCGGTTCTCTTAAATATAGAATTTCTGTACGTAACATGAGAGAGCATATGGAACTGGTGTATATACTCCAAAACAGAGTAGAATAGGGCATTGTATATTTTTTATGACAGATTATATTAAGAGCAGTTTTGTTTTTAACATTGGGGTGCCTAGATAATATTTAGATTTTTTTCAATTCATGTAAAATTAGATTTTGTTACTTTACATGATAGAGCATACTGAGTTGTTGTATATTCTCCAAAACAGAGTAGAATATGGCATTGTATATTTTTTTTGACAGATTATATTCAGAGTAATTTTGTTTCAACATTGAGGTGCCTAGATAATATTTAGATTTTTTCACTTTGGGTGAATATAGAATTTCTGTATTTTACATGAGAGAGCATAGTGAATTAATGTATATACTCAAAACATAGTAGAAAAGGGCATTGTATATTTTTTCTGACAGATTATATTCAGAGCAATTTTGCTTTTAACATTCGGGTGCCTAGATAATATTTAGATTTTTTTCGATTCACGTAAATTTAGAATTTCTGTATTTTACATGAGAGAGCATACAGTGTTGGTGTATATACTCCAAAACAGAGTAGAATAAGGCATTGAATTTTTTTCTAACAGACTATATTCAGAGAAATTTTCTTGTAACTTTGGGGCGCCTGGATATTATTTAGATTTATTTCGATTCACGTAAAAATAGAATTTCGGTATTTTACATGAGAGAGCTTATTGAGTTGGTGTATATACTTCAAAACAGAATAGAAAAAAGCATTGTATCTTTTTTCTGACAGATGATATTCAGAGCAATTTTGTTTTTAACAATCGGGTGCCTAGATAATATTTAGATTTTTTTCGATTCACGAAAATTTAGAATTTCTGTATTTTACATGTGAGAGCATAATGAGTTGTTGTATATCTTCCAAAACAGAGTAGAATAAGGCATTGTATATTTTTTCTAACAGACTATATGAAGAGCCATTTTTTTTTAACTTTGGGGCGCCTAGATATTATTTAGATTTTTTTCGATTCGCGTAAAATTAGAATTTCGGTATTTTACATGAGAGAGCATATTGAGTTTTTGCATATACTACAAAACAGAGTAGAATAACGCATTGTATATTTTTTCTGACAGATTATATTCAGAGCAATTTAGCTTTTAACATTGGGGTTTGTAGAGAATTACATTTTTTTCGATTCACGTAAAATTAGTATTTCGGTATTTTCCACGAGAGAGCATACTAAGTTGGTGTATATACTCCAAAACAGGGGAGAATAAGGCAATGTATATTTTTTCTAACACACTATATTCAGAGCCAATTTCTTTTAACTTTGGGGCGCCTAGATATTATATAGATTATTTTCAATTCCCATAAAATTAGAATTTCTGTATTTTACAAAAGAAAGCATATTGAGCAGGTGTATATACTACAAAAAAGAATAGAATAGGGCATTGTATATTTTCTCTGACAGATTATAATCAGAGTAATTTTGCTTTTAACATTGGGGTGCCTAGATAATATTTAGATTTTCTTCGATTCGTGTAAATTTAGAATTTCGGTATTTTACGTGAGAGAGCATATTGATTTGTTGTATATACTCCAAAACAGAGTAGATTAAGGCATTGTATATTTTTTATAAGAGGCTATGTTCAGAGCCACTTTTTTTTTAATTTGGGGCTTCTAGATATTCTTAAGATTTTTTATCGTTTCACGTAAAATTAGAATTTCTGTATTTTACATGAGAGAGCATACTGAGTTGACGTATATACTTTAAAACAGAGTAGAATAAGGCATTGTATATTTTTTCAGACAGATTATATTCAGAGCAATTTTGTTTTTAACACTGGGGTGCCTAGATAATATTTAGATTTATTCGATTCGGTTAAAATTAGAATTTCTGTATTTTACATGATAGAGCATACTGAATTGGTGTATATACTCCAAAACAGAGTAGAAAAGGGCATTGTAGGTTTTTCTGACACATTATATTAAGAGCACTTTTACTTTTAACATTGGTGTTTCTAGATAATATTTATATATTTTTTGATTGCCTTAAATCTAGAATTTCTGTATTTTACATGAGAGAGCATATGGAGTTGGTATATATATTCCAAAAAAAGTAGAATTAATCATTGTATATTTTTTCTGACAGATTATATTCAGAGCAATTTGGTTTTTATCATTGGGGTGCCTAGATAATATTTAGATTTTTTTCGATTCACGTAAAACTAGAATTTCGGTATTTTACATGTGAGAGCATACTGAGTTGTTGTATATACTCCAAAATAGAGTAGAATAAGTCATTGTATATTTTTATGACAGATTATATTCAGAGCAATATTGCTTTTAACATTGGGGTGCCTAGATAATATTTAGATATTTTTCGATTCACTTAAATACAGAATTTCTGTATTTTACATGAGAGAGCATATGGAGTTGGTGTATATACTTTAAAACAGAGTAGAATAGGGCATTGTATATTTTCTCTGACAGACTTTATTCAGAGCCATTTTATTTTAACTTTGCGGCACCTAGATATTATTTAGATTTTTGTCGATTCGTGTAAAATTAGAATTTCTGTATTTTACATGAAAGAGCATATGGAGTTGGTGTATATACTTTAAAACAGAGTAGAATAAGGCATTTTATATTTTCTCTGACAGACTTTATTCGGAGCCATTTTCTTTTAACTTTAGGATCCCTAGATATTATTTAGATTTTTTTCGATTTGCTAAAATATAGAATTTCTGTATTTTACATAAGACAGCATATGAATGTGGTCTATATACTCCAAAATAGAGTAGAATAGAACGTTTTATATTTTCTCTGACAGATTATATTCGGAGCAATTTTGATTTTAACAATGGTTTGCCTAGATAATATTAAATTTTTTTTTGATTCGGGTCAAATTAGAATTTCGGTATTTTACATGAGAGAGCATACTGAGTTGGTGTATATACTCCAAAACAGAGTAGAATAAGGCATTGTATATTTTTTCTAACAGACTATATTCAGAGCCATTTTCTTTTAACTATGGGGCGCCTAGATATTATTAAGATTTTTTTACCAATTTGCATAAAATTAGAATTTCGATATTTTACATGAGAGAGCATACTGAGTTGGTGTATATACTCCAAAACAGAGTAGAATAGGGCACTGTATAGTTTTTCTAACATAATATATTCAGAGCCATTTTCTTGTATCTTAGGGACGCCGTGATATTATTTAGATTATTTTCGATTCACGTACAATTAGAATTTCGGTGTTTTACGTGAGAGAGCATATTGACTTGGTGTATATACTTCAAAACAGAGTACAAAAGGGCATTGTATATTTTTTCTAACAGAATATATTCAGAGCCATTTTTTTTTATTTTTGGGGCGCCTAGATATTATTTAGATTTATTTCAATTCGCGTAAAATTAGGATTTCTGTATTTTACCTAAGAGAGCATATTGAGTTGGTGTATATACTGCAAAACAGAGTAGAAAAAAGCATTGTATATTTTTTCTGACAGATTATATTCAGAGCAATTGTGTTTTTAACATTGGGGTGCCGAGATAATATTTTGATTGTTTCGATTAGGGTAAAATTAGAGTTTCTCTATTTTACATGAGAGAGCATATGGAGTTGGTGTATATACTCCAAAACAGAGTAGAAGAAGGCATTGTATATTTTTTCTGACAGATTATATTCAGAGCAATTTTGTTTTTAACATTGGGGTGCCTAGATAATATTTAGATTTTTTTGATTATGGAAAAATTTCAATTTCGGTATTTTACATGAGAGAGCATACTTAGTTGGTGTATATACTCCAAAAAGAGTAGAAAAGTGCATTCTATATTTTTTCTGACAGATTATATTTAGAACAATTTGCT
Organism: Callithrix jacchus; assembly: GCF_049354715.1. NCBI lineage: Eukaryota > Metazoa > Chordata > Mammalia > Primates > Cebidae > Callithrix > Callithrix jacchus. The sequence continues at coordinate 82,406,746 of NC_133518.1, forward strand.
TTTAACATTGAGGTGCCTAGATAATATTTAGATTTTTTTTGATTAGCTTAAATATAGAACTTCTGTATTTTACATGAGAGAGCATATGGAGTTGGAATATATACTCCAAAACATAGTAGAAAAAGGCATTGTATATTTTTTGTGAAAGATTATATTCAGAGCAATTTTGTTTTTAACATTGGGGTGCCTAGATAATATGTAGATTTTTTTCAATTCACTTAAATATAGAATTTATATCTTTTACATGAGAGAGCATACTGAGTTTGTGTATATACTCCAAAACAAAGTAGAATGGGGCATTGTATATTTTTTCTGACAGATTATATTGAGAGCAATTTTGTTTTTAACATTGTGGTGCCTACATAATATTTAGATATTTTCAATTCGGGTAAAATTAGAATTTCTGTATTTTAAATGAGAGAACATTCATAGTTGGTGTATATACTCCAAAGCAAAGTAGAATAAGGCATTGTGTATTTTCTCTAACAGATAATATTCAGAGCCATTTTCTTTTAACTTTGGGTTGCCTAGACATTATTTAGATTTTTTTCGATTCGTGTAAAATTACAATTTTTGTATTTTACATGAGAGAGAATATTGAGTTGGTGTATATACTCCAAAGAGAGTAGAAAAAAGCATTGTACATTTTATCTAACAGATTATATTCAGAGCAATTTTGCTATAACATTGGTGTGCCTAGATATTATTTAGATTTTTTTCGTTTTGCTTAAATATAGAATTTCAGTATTTAACATGAGAGATCATATGGAGTTTGTGTATATACTCCAAAACCGAGTAGAATAGGGCATTGTATATTGTCTCTGAAAGATTATATTCAAAGCAATTTTGTTTTTAACATTGGGGTGCCTAGATAATGTTTAGATTTTTTTCGATTTGCTTAAATATAGAATTTCTGTATTTTACATGAGAGAGCATATGGAGTTTGTGTATGTACTCCAAAACAGAGTAGAAAAGTGCATTGTTTATTTTTTCTTACAGATTATATTCAGAACAATTTCCTTTTAACATTGGGGTGCCTAGATAATATTTAGATTTTTTTCGATTCACGTAAAATTAGAATTTCTGTATTTTACATGAGAGAGCATACTGAGTTTGTGTATATACTCCAAAACAGAGTAAAATAAGACGTATATTTTTTCTAACAGAGTATATTCACAGGCATTTTCTTTTAACTTTTGGGCGCCTAGATATTATTTAGATTTTTTTTTGATTCGCGTAAAATTAGAATTTCAGTATTTTACTTGAGAGAGCATATTAAGTTGGTGTATATACTCCAAAACAAAGTAGAAAAGGGAATAGTATATTTTTTCTTACAGATTATATTGAAAGCAATTTTTCTTTTAACATTGGAGTGCCTAGATAATATTTAGATTTTTTTCTATTCACAAAATTTTTAATTTCGGTATTTTACATAAGAGAGCATACTGCGTTGGTGTATATACTTCAAAACAGAGTAGAATAAGGCATTGTATATTTTTTCTAACAGACTATATTCACAGTTATTTTCTTTTAACTTTGGGGATCCTAGGTATTATTTAGATTTAATTCGATTCACGTAAAATTAGAATTTCGATATTTTTGATGAGAGAGCATATTGATTTGGTGTATATACTACAAAACAGATTAGAATAGGGCATTGTATATTTTTTCAGACACATTATATTCAGAGCAATTTTGCTTTGAGCATTGGGGTGCCTAGATAATATTTAGATTTTTTCGATTCACTAAAATATAGAATTTTTGTATATTACATGAGAGAGCATATGGAGTTAGTATATATACTCCAAAACAGAGTAGAATACGGCATTGTATATTTTTTCGGACACATTATATTCAGAGCAATAATTGTTTTTAACATTGGGGTGCCTAGAGAATACTTAGATTTTTTTCGATTCTTGTAAAATTTGAATTTTGTTACTTTACATGAGAGAGCATACTGAGTTGGTGTATATACTCCAAAGCAGAGTAGAAAAGAACATTGTATATTTTCTCTGACAGATTATATTTAGAGTAATTTTGATTTTAATATTGGGGTGACTAGATAATATTTAGATTTATTTCGATTCACGTAAAATTAGAATTTCGGTATTTTACATGAGAGAGCATACTGAGTTGGTGTATATATTTTAAAACAGAGTAGAATAAGGCACTGTATATTTTTTCTAACAGAATATATTGAGAGTCATTTACTTTTAACTTTGCTGTGCCTAGATATTATTTAGATTTATTTCGATTCACGTAAAATTAGAATTTCAGTATTTTACATGAGAGAGCATATTGAGTTGGTGTATATACTCGACAAAAAAGTAGAAAAGGGCATTGTATATTTTTTCTGACAGATTATATTCTGAGCAATATTGCTTTTGACATTGGGGTGCATAGATAAAATTTAGAATTTTTTCGATTCAAGTAAATTTAGAATTTCCGTATTTTACATGAGAGAGCATACTTAGTTGGTGTATATACTACAAAACAAAGTAAAAACGCGCATTGTATTATTTTCTGACAGATTATATTCAGAGCAATTTTGTTTTTATCATTGGGGTGCCTTGATAATATTAAGATTTTTTCAATTCAAATAAAATTAGAATTTCGGTATTTTAAATGAGAGAGCATATTGAGTGGTGTATACACTCCAAAACAAAGTAGAATAAGGAATTGTATATTTTTTCTGACAGATTATATTCAGACCAATATTGTTTTTAACATTGGGGTGCCTTGAAAATATTTAGATTTTTTTCGATTTTCGTAAAATTAGAATTTCGCTATTTTACATGACAGAGCATATTGAGTTGGTGTTATATACTACAAAACAGAGTAGAAAAGGGCATTGTATATTTTCTCTGACACGATATATTTAGAGCAATTTTTCTGCTAATATTTTGGTGCCTAGATAATATATAGATTTTATTTGATTCCCTTAAATATAGAATTTATGTATTTTAAATGAAATAGCATATGGAGTTGGTGTATATACTAAAAAACAGAGTAAAATAGTGCACTGTATATTTTTACTGACAGATAATATTCAGAGCAATTTTGCTTTTAACATTGGGGTGCCTAGATAATATTTAGATTTTTTTCGAGTCAAGTAAATTTAGAATTTCGGTATTTTACATGAGAGTGCATACTGAGTTGGTGTATATACTTTTAAAAAGAGTAGAATAGGCCATTGTGTATTCTTTCTGACAGATTATATTCAGAGAAATTTTGATTTTAACATTATGGTGCCTAGATAATATTTAGATTTTTTTGATTCTGGTAAAATTATAATTTCTTAATTTTACATGAGAGAGCATATGGAGTTAGTGTATATACTCCAAAACAGAGTAGAAAAGGGCATTGTATATTTTTTCTGACAGATTATATTCTGCGGAATTTTGGTTTTAACATTGGGGTTTCTAGATAATATTTAGATTTGTTCGATTCGGGTAAAATTCGAATTTTGGTATTTTACATGACAGAGCATATTTATTTGGTTTATTTACTACAAAACAGAGTAGAAAAGGGCATTGTATATTTTTTTCTGACAGATTATATTCAAAGCAATTTTTCTTTAACATTGCGGTTCCTAGATAATATTTAGATTTTTTTGATTCCCGTAAAATTATAATTTTGGTATTTTACATGAGAGAGCATAATGAGTTGGTGTATATACTCCAAAACAGAGTCGAATAAGGCACTGTATATTTTTTTCTAACAGAATATATTCAGAGCCATTTACTTTTAACTTTGGGGCTCCTAGATATTATTTAGATTTTTTTCGATTCGTGTAAAATTAGAATTTCAGTATTTTACATGATAGAGCATATTGAATTGGTGTATATACTCGAAAAAAAAGTAGAAAAGGGCATTGTATATTTTTTCTGACAGATTATATTCAGAGAAATTTTGATTTTAACATTGGGGTGCCTAGAGAATATTTAGATTTTTTTTGAATCACGTAAATTTAGAATTTCTGTATTTTACATAAGAGAGCATACTTAGTTGGTGTATATATTACAACACAGAGTAAAAACACGCATTGTATATTTTGTCTGACAGATTATATTCAGAGCACGTTTGCTTTAACATTGGGGTGCCTAGGTAATATTTAGATATTTTTCGATTTGGTTAAATATAGAATTTCTGTATTTTATATGAGAGAGCATATTGAGTTGGTTTATCTACCCCAAAACAGCGTAGAATAGGTCATTGTATATTTATTCTGACAGAATATATTCAGAGCAATGTTGTTATAAACATTAATGTGCCTAGATAATATTTAGATTTTTTTCGATTCACGTAAAATTAGAATTTCGGTATTTTACATAGGAGAGCATACTGTGTTGGTGTATATACTCAAAAGAAAAGTAGAATAAGGCATTGTATATTTTTTCTAATAGAGTATATTCAGACCCATTTTCTTTTAACTTTGGGGCCACTAGATATTATTTAGATTTTTTTCAATTTGCATAATATTAGAATGTTGGTACTTTACATGAGAGAGCATATTGAGTTGATGTATATACCCCAAAACACAGTAGAAAAGGCATTGTCTATTTTATCTGAGAGATTATTTTCAGAGCAATTATGCTTTTGACATTTGGGTTCCAAGATAATATTTAGATTTATTTCGATTCGCTTAAATATAGAATTTCTGTATTTCACACGAGAGAGCATATTGAGTTGGTGTATATACTCCAAAACAGAGTAGAATAGGGCATTATATATTTTTTCTGACATATTATGTTAAGAGCAATATTGTTTTTAACATTGGGGGGCCTAGATAATATTTAGATTTTTTTCGATTCACGTAAAATTAGAATTTCGGTATTTTACTTGAGAGAGCATATTGAGTTGGTGTATATACTCCAATAGAAACTAGAATAGGGCATTGTATATTTTTTCTAACAGCCTATATTCAGAGACATTTTTTTTTAACTTTGGGGCGCCTACATATTATTTAGATTTTTTTCGATTCACGTAAAATTAGAATTTCGGTATTTTACATGAGAGAGCATATTGAGTTGGTGTATATACTCCAAAACAAAGTAGAAAAGGGCATTGTCTTTTTTTTCTGACAGATTATATTCAGATCAATTTTGCTTTTAACATTGTAGTGCCTATATAATATTTAGATTTATTGTGATTTCCTTAAAATTATAATTTCGGTGTTTTACATGAGAGAGCCTACTGTGTTGGTTTATATACTCCAAAACAGAGTAGAATAAGGCATTGCATTTTTTCTCTAACAGACTATATTAAGAGCCATTTCTTTTTAACTTTGGGAAGCCTAGATATTATTTAGATTTTTGTCGATTTACATAAAATTACAATTTTGGTATTTTAAATGAGAGAGCATATTGAGTTGTTGTATATACTACAAAACAGAGTAGAAAAGGGCATTGTATATTTTTAATGACAGATTATATTAAGAGCGATATTGCTTTTAACATTGGGGTGCCTAGATAATATTTAGATTTTTTTCGATTCGCTTAAATATAGAATTTCTCTATTTCACATTAGAGAGCATATGGAGTTGGTGTATGTACTCCTAAACAGAGTAGAATAAGGCATTGTATATGTTTTCTGACAGATTATATTCAGAGCAATTTTGCTTTTAACATTGGGGTGCCTAGATAATATTAAATTTATTCTATACGGGTAGAATTGGAATTTTTGTATTTTACATAAGAGATCATATTGAGTTGGTTTATATACTACAAAACAGAGTAGAAAGGGCGTTGTATATTTTTTCTGACAGATTATATTTGTAACAATTTTGCTTTTAACATCGGGGTGCCTAGATAATATTTAGATTTTTTCGATTCACGTAAAATTAGAATTTCTCTATTTTACATGAGAGAGCATACTGAGTTGGTGTATATACTCCAAAACAGAGTAGAATAAGGTACTGTATATTATTTCTAACAGACTATATTCAGAGCCATTTTCTTTTAACTTTGGGAAACCTAGATATTATTTAGAATTTTTTCAATTCGCGTAAAATTAGAATTTCCTTATTTTACATGACAGAGCATATTGAGTTGGTGTATATACTCCAAAACAGAGTAGAAAAGGGCATTGTATATTTTTTTGACAGATTATATTCAGAGCAACTTCGCTTTTAACATTGGGCTGCCTAGATAATATTTAGATTTTTTTCTATTCACGTAAATTTAGAGTTTCGATATTTTACATGAGAGAGCATACTGAGTTGGTTTATATACTCCAAAACAGAGTAGAATTGGGCATTGTATATTTTTTCTTACAGACTATATTCAGAGAAATTTTCTTTTAACCTTGGGGCGCCTAGATATTATTTAGATTTTTTTTCGATTCGCATAAAATTAGAATTAGGTATTTTTACATGAGAGAGCATATTGAGATGGTGTATATACTCCAAAACAGAGTAGAAAAGGTCATTGTATATTTTCTCTGACAGATTATAGTCAGAGAAATTTTGGTTTTAACATTGGGGTGCCTAGATAATATATAGATTTTTTTCTATACACGTAAAATTAGAATTTCGGTATTTTACATGAGAGAGGATACTGAGTTGGTGTATATGCTTCAAAACAGAGTAAAATAAGGCATTGTATATTTTTTCCAACAGACTATATTCACAGCCATTTTCTTTTAACTTTGGGGCGCCTAGATATTATTCAGATTATTTTCAATTCACGTAAAATTAGGATTTCGGTATTTTACTTGAGAGAGCATATTGAGTTGTTGTATATACTATCAAACAGAGGAGAAAAGGGCATTGTATATTGTTTCAGACAGATTATATTCAGAGCAATTTTGCTTTAACATTGGGGTGCCTGGATAATATTTATATTTTTTCGATTTGGGTAAAATTAGAATTTCGGTGTTTTACATGAGAGAGCATACTGTGTTGGTGTTTATACTCCAAAACAGAGTAGAATAGGGCATTGTATATTTGTTCTTACAGACTATATTCAGAGCCATTTTCTTTTAACCTTGGAACGCCTAGGTATTATTTAGATTTCTTTCCATTCGCGTAAAATTTGACTTTCGGTATTTTACATCAGAGAGCATATTGAGTTGGTGTATATACTTCAAAACAGAGTAGAATAGGGCATTGTATATTTTTTCTGACAGATTATATTCAGATCAATTTTGTTTTTACCCTTGGGGTGCCTAGATAATATTTAGATTTTTTTGATTTGGGTAATATTAGAATTTCGGTATTTTACATGAGAGAGCATATTGAGTTGGTATATATACAACAAACAGAGTAGCAAAGGGCGTTGTATATTTTTTCTGACAGTTTATATTAAGAGCAATTTTGCTTTTAACATTGGGGTGCCTAGATAATATTTAGATTTTTTTCGATTCACGTAAATTTCGGATTTCGGTATTTTACATGATTGTGCATTCTGAGTGGGTGTATATACTTTTAAACAAAGTAGAATAGAGCATTTTATATTGTTTCTGACAGATTGTATTCAGATCAATTTTGTTTTTGACATTGGGGAGCCTAGATAATATTTAGATTTTTTCGATTCTGGTAAAATTAGAATTTCTTTGTTTTACATGAGAGAGCATATTGAGTTGGTGTATATACTACAAAACCAAGTAGAAAAGGGCATTGAATATTTTTTCTGACATATTATTTTCAGAGCAATTTTTCTTTAACATTGGGGTGCCTAGATAATATTTAGATTTTTTTGGATTCGCTTAAATATAGAATTTCTGTATTTTATATCAGAGAGCATATAAAGTTGGTGTATATACTGCCAAACACAGTAGAAAAAAGCATTGTATATTTTTTCTGACAGGTTATATTCGGAGCAATTTTGCTTTTAACGTTGAAGTGCCTAGATAATGTTTAGATTTTTTTTGATTCGCTTTAATATAGAATTTCTGTATTTTACTTGAGAGAGCCTATGGAGTTTGTTTATATACTCCAAAACAGGGTAGAATAAGGCTTTGTATATTTTTTCTAACAGACTGTATTCAGAACCATTTTCTTTTAACTTTGGGGTACCTAGATAATATTTAGATTTTTTCAATTCACATAAAATTAGAATTTCGGTATTTTACATGAGAGAGCATATGGAGTTGGTGTATATACTTCAAAACAGAGTAGAATAGGGAATTTTATATTTCTTCTGACAGGTTATATTCAGAGCAATATTGTTTTTAACATTGGGGTGCCTAGATAATATTTAGATTTTTCGCAATTAACGTAAATTTATAATTTCGGTATTTCACATGAGAGGGCATACGTAGTTGGCGTATATATCCAAAACAGAGTAGAATAAGGCATTGTATTTTTCTTCTAATAGAGTATATTCAGAGCCATTTTTTTAACTTTCGTGCACCTTGATATTATTTAGAATTTTTTCGATTCGCAAAAATTAGGATTTCGTTATTTTATATGAGAGAGCATATTGAGTTGGTGTATGTACTCCAAACAGAGTGGATAAGGGCATTGTATATTTTTTCTGACAGATTATATTTAGAACAATTTTGCTTTTAACATTAAGGTGCCTATGTAATAATTAGATTTTTTCCGATCCGCGTAAAATTGGAATTTCTGAATTATAGATGAGAGAGAATATTGAGTTGGTGTATATACTACAAAACAGAGTAGAAAAGGGAATTGTATATTTTTTCTTAAAGATTATATTCAGAGCAATATTGCTTTTAACATTGGGGTGACTAGATAATATTTACATTTTTAAAATTCGCTTAAATATAGAATTTCTGTATTTTACATGAGAGAGCATATGGAGTTGGTGTATATACTCCAAAACAGAGTAGAATAGGGCATTGTATATTTTTTCTGACAGATTATATTCAGAGCAATTTTGTTTTGAATATTGGGGTGGCTAGATAATAGTTAGATTTTTTTCGATTCAGGTAAATTTAGAATTTCGGTATTTTACATGAGAGAGCATACTGAGGTGGTGTATATACTCCAAAACAGAGTAGAATAAGGCATTGTATATTTTTTCTAACAGACTATATTTAGAGCCATTTTCTTTAACTTTGGGGTGCCTAGATATTATTTAGCTTATTTTCGATTCAGGTAAATTTATAATTTCGCTATTTTACATGAGAGAGCATACTGAGTTAGTGTATATACTCCAAAACAGAGTAGAATAAGGCATTGTATATTTTTTCTAACAGACTATATTCAGAACCATTTTCTTTTAACTTTGGGGCCACTAGATATTATTTAGAGCTTTTTCAATTCGCATAAAATTAGAATTTTGGTATTTTACATGAGAGAGCATATTGAGTTGGTGTATATACTCCAAACACAGTAGAAAAGAACATTGTCTATTTTATCTGACAGATTATATTCAGAGCAATTTTGCTTCTAACATTTGGGTGCCAAAATAATATTTAGATTTTTTTCGATTCGCTTGAATATAGAATTTCTGTATTTTACATGAGAGAGCATATGGAGTTGGTGTATATATTCCAAAACAGAGTAGAATAAGGCACTGTATATTTTTCCTGACACATTATATTCAGAGCAATATTGTTTTTAACATTGGGGTGCCTAGATGATATTTAGATTTTTTTCGATTCCCGTAAAATTTGAATTTCGGTATTTTAAATGAGAGAGCATACTGAGTTGGTGTATATACTCCAAAACAAAGTAGAAAAGGGCATTGTGTATTATCTCTGACAGATTATATTCAGCGTTATTTTTCTTTTAGTATTGGGGTGCCTAGATAATATTTAGATTTTTTCGATTCACGTAAAATTAGAATTTCGGTATTTTACATGAGAGAGCATATTGAGTTGGTGTATATACTCCAAAAATGAGTAGAAAAGAGCATTGTATATTATTTCTGACAGATTATATTCAGAGCAATTTTTCTTTTAATATGGTGGTTCCTACATAATATTGAGATTTTTTTCGATTCCCTTAAATTTAGAATTTCTGTATTTTACATGAGAGAGCATATTGAGTTGGTGTATATACTCCAAAACAGAGTAGAATTGGGCATTGTATATTTTTTCTGACAGATTATATTAAGAGCAATTTTGTTTTTAACATTGGGGCGCCTAGATAATATTTAGATTTTTTCGGTTCGGGTAGAATTCGAATTTCTGTATTTTCTATGAGAAAGTATATTGAGTGGTTTATATACTCTAAATCCGAGTAGAAAAGGGCATTGTATATTTACTCTGAAAGATTATATTCAGAGACATTTTCTTTAACATTGGGGTGCCTAGATAATATTTAGTTTTTTTTCGATTCGCGTCAAATTAGAATTTTGATATTTTATATGAGAGAGCATATTGAGTTGGTGTATATACAGCAAAACCAAGTAGAATAGGGCATTGTATATTTTCTCTGAAAGATTGTATTCAGAGCAATTTTGCTTTTAACATTGGGGTGCCTAAATAATATTTAGATTTTTTCAATTCGGGTAAATTTAGAATTTCTGTATTTTCCATGAGAAATTATATTGAGTGGTTTATATACTGTAAATCAGAGTAGAAAAGGGCATTGTATATTTTTTCTGACAGATTACATTCAGAGCCATTTTCTTTTAACCTTGGGGTGCCTAGATAATATTTAGATATTTTTCGATTCGTGTAAAATTAATATATCATTATTTTACATTACAGAGCACATTGATTTGGTGTATATACTCCAAAACAGAGTAGAAAATGGCATTGTATATTTTTTCTGACAAATTGTATTCAGAGCAAATTTGCTTTTAACATTGGGGTGCCTAGATATTATCTACATTTATTTGGATTCGCGTGAAGTTAGAATTTCGGTATTTTACATGAGAGAGCGTATTGAGTTGGTTTATATAATCCAAAACAGAGTAGAAAAGGGCATTGTACAAATTTTCTGACAAACTTTATTCAGAGCAATTTTACTTTTAACATTGGGTTGCCTAGATAATATTAAATTTGCTTCAATTTGCATAGTGTTAGAAATTCGGTATTTTACCTGAGAGAGCATATTGGGTTGGTGTATATACTCCAAAACAAAGTAGAAACGGGCATTGTATATTTTTTGTGACAGGTTATATTCAGAAGAATTTTGCTTTTAAAATTGGGGTTCCTAGATAATATTTAGATTTTTTTCGATTCGTGTAAAGGTAGAATTTAAATATTTTACATGGGAGAGCATATTGAGTTGGTGTATATACTCCAAAAAATAGTAGAAAAAGGCATTGTATATTTTTACTGACAGATCATATTCACAATTTTCCTTTTAACATTGGGGTGCCTAGATAATATTTAGATTTTTTTCGATTCTTGTAAAATTAGAATTTCAGCATTTTCATGAGAGAGCATATTGAGTTGGTGTATATACTCCAAAACAAAGTAGAAAATAGCGGTGTATATTTTTCATGACAGATTATATTCAGAGCCATTTTCTTTTAACATTGGTGTGCCTAGATAATATTTAGATTTTTTTCGATTTGCATAAAATTAGAATTTCGGTATTTTACATGAGAGGGCATATTGAGTTGGTGTATATACTCCAAAACAGAGTAGATAAAAACATTGTATATTTTTTCTGACAGATTATACTCAGAGCAATTTTGCTTTTAACATTGGGGTGCCTAGATAATATTTAGACTTTTTCGATTCACGGAAAATTAGAAATTCGGTATTTTACATGGGAGAGCATATTGAGTTGGAGTACATACTCGAAAACAGAGTATAAACGGGCATTGTATGTATTTTCTGACAGATTATTTTCAGAGCAATTTTCGTTTATCATTGAATTGCCTCTATAATATTTAGATTTTCTTCGATTCTCGTAAAATTAGAATTTCGCTTTTTTACATGGGAGAGCATATTGATTTCGTGTATATACTACAAAAAAGAGTAGAAAAGGGTATTTTATATTTTTCTTTACAGATTATATTCAGAGAAATTTTGCTTTTAACATTGGGTTTCCTAAATTATATTTAGATTTTTTTCGAATCCTGTAAAATTAGAATTTCGGTATTTTACATGAGAGAGCCTATTCACTAGGTGTTTATAATGCAAAACAGAGTAGAATAGGGCATTGTATATTTTTTCTGACAGATTATATTCACAGCAATTTTGCTTTTAACATTGGGGTGCCTAGATAATATTTAAATTTATTTCGATTTGCGTAAAATTACAATTTCGGTATTTTATATAAGAGCATATTGAGTTGGTGTATATATTCCAAAACAAAGTAGAAAAGGGCATTGTATATTTTTTTCTGACAGATTATATTCAGAGCCATTTTCTTCTGTCATTCAAGTGCCTAGATAATATTTAGATTTTTTCCGATTCGCATAAAATTGGAATTTTGGTATTTTACATGGGAGAGCATATTGAGTTGGTGAATATACTCCAAAACAGAGTAGAAAAGGCCATGGTATATCTTTTCTGTCAGATTATATTCAGAGCCATTTTGCTTTTAACATTGGGGTGCCTAGAATATATATAGATATATTTTGATTCGAGTAAAATTAGAATTTTAGTATTTTACATGAGAGAGCATTTTAAGTTGGTGTATACACTCCAAAACAAAGTAGAAAAGGGCATTGTATTTTTTATTCTGACAGATTATATTCAGCGCAATTTTGATTTTAACATTGGGGTGCCTAGATATTATTTAAATTTTTTTCGGTTCCCGTAGAATTAGAATTTCGGTATTTTACATGAGAGAGCATATTGAGTTGGTGTATATACTCCAAAAAATGTAAAAACGGGCATTGTGTATTATCTCTGACAGATTATATTCAGAGCAATGTTCCTTTTATTATTGGGGTGCCTAGATAATATTTAGATTTTTTTCGATTCGCGTCAATTTAGAATTTTGATATTTTACATGGGAGCATATTGAGTTGGTTTATGTACTCTATAAAAAAGTGGAAAAGGGCATTGTGTATTTTTTCTGACAGATTATATTCAGAGCAATTTTTCTTTTAACATTGGGGTGCCTAGATAATATTTAGATTTTTTTTCAATTCAGGTATATTTAGAATTTCAGTATTTTACATGAGAGAGCATATTGAGTTCGTGTATATACTCCAAAAAAGAGTAGAAAACGGCATTGTGTATTTTCTGTGAAAGACTATATTCAGAGCAATTTTGCTTTCAACATTGGGGTGCCTAGATAATATTTAGATTTCTTTCGATTCGTGTAAATATAGAATTTCGGTATTTTACATGAGGAAGCATATGAAGTTGGTGTATATACTCCAAAATAGAATAGAAAAGGGCACTGTGTATTATTTTTGAAAGATTGTATTCAGAGCTATTTTGCTTTTAACATTGGGGTTCATAGATAATATTTAGATTTCTTTCGATTTCCGTAAAATTAGAATTTCTGTATTTTACATGAGAGAGCATACTGAGTTGGTGTATATACTCCAAAACAGAGTAGAAAATGGTATTGTATATTTTTTATGACAGATTATATTCAGAGCAATTTTGCTATTACCATTGGGGTGCCTAGATAATATTTAGATTTCATTTGATTAGCGTAAATTTAGAATTTCGGTATTTCACATGAGAGAGCGTATTGAGTTGGTGTATATACTCAGAAACAGAGTAGAAAAGGGAACTGCATATTTTGTCTGACAGATTTTATTCAGATCCATTTTCTTTCCACTTAGTGGTGCCTAGATAATATTTAGGTTTTTTTCAATTCGCGTGTATGTAGAATTTCGGTATTTTACATGAAAGAGCATATTGGATTGGTGTATATACTCCAAAACGGAGTAGAAAACGGCATTGTCTATTTTTTCTGATAGACTATATTCGGAGCAATTTTGCTTTTAACAATGGGGTGCCTAGATAATATTTAGATTTCTTTCGATTCGTGTGAAATTAGTATTTCGGTATTTTACTTGGGACAGCATATTGCATAGGTGTACATAATCCAAAACAGAGTAGAAAAAAGCATTGTCTATATTCTCTGACAGATTATATTCAGACCAATTTTGCTTTTAATCTTAGGGTGCCTAGATATTATTTAGATATTTTTCGATTCGCGTATATTTAGAATTTCAGTATTTTACATGAGAGGGCATACTGAGTTGGTGTATATACACCAACACCCAGTAGAAAAGGGCACTGTATATTTTTTCTGACAGACTATATTAAGAGCAATTTTGCTTTTAACATTGGTGTTCCTACATAATATTTATATATTTTTCAATTGACTTAAATCTAGAATTTTTGTATTTTACATGAGAGAGCATATTGAGTTGGTGTATATACTACAAAACAGAGTAGAATAAGGCACTGTATATTTTTTATGACACATTATATTCACAGCAATTTTTTAACACTGGGGTGCCTAGATAATATTTAAATTTTTTCGATTCAGGTAAAATTAGAATTTCTTTATTTAACATGAGAGAGCATACTGAGTTGGTGTATATACACCAAAACAGAGTAGAAATGGGTATTGTATATTTTTTCTGACAGATTATATTAAGAGCAATTTTGGTTTTAACATTGGGGTTTTTAGATAATATTTATATATTTTTAGATTCGCTTAAATATAGAATTTCAGTATTTTATGTAAGAGAGCATATGTAGTTGGTGTATATACTCGAAAACAGAGTAGAATAGGGCATTGTATATTTTTTCTGACAGATTATATTCAGAGCAATTTTGTTTTTAACATTGGGGTGCCTAGATAATACTTGGAATTTTTTCAATTTACGTAAATTTAGAATTTCAGTATTTTACATGAGAGAGCATACTGAGTTGGTGTATATACTCCAAAACAGATTAGAATAAGGTATTGTATATTATTTCTAACAGAATATATTCACAGACTTTTTTTTTATATTTGGGACGCCTAGATAATATTTAGATTTTTTCAATTCACGTAAAATTAGAATTTCGGGATTTCACCTGAGAGACCATATTGACTTGGTGTATATACTCGAAAAAAGAGTAGAAAAGGGCATTGTATATTTTTTCTGACAGATTATATTCAGAACAATTTTGCTTTTAACATTGGGGTTTCTAGATAATATTTAGATATTTTTCGGTTCCTGTAAAATTAGAATTTCAGTATTTTACATGAGAGAATACTGAGTTGATGCATAAACTCCAAAACAGAGTAGAATAAGGCATTGTATATCTTTTCTAACAGACTATATTCAGAGCCATTTTCTTTTAACTTTGGGGCACCTAGATATTATTTAGATGTTTTTCGATTCACGTAAAATTAGAATTACGATATTTTACGTGAGAGAGCATATTGACTTGGTGTATATACTCCAAAACAGAGTAGATTAAGGCATTCTATATATTTTATAACAGACTATATTCAGAGCCATTTTTTTTAACGTTAGGGCGCCTAGATATTATTAAGATTTTTTAACGATTCACGTAAAATTAGATATTCTGTATTTTACATGAGACAGCATACTGAGTTGACGTATATACTCCCAAGAAGAGTAGAATAAGGCAGCGTATATTTTCTCTGACAGATGATATTCAGAGCAATTTTGCTTTTAACACTGGGGTGCCTAGATAATATTTAGATTTTTTCAATTTGGGTAAAATTAGAGTTTCTGTATTTTACATGAGAGAGCATACTGAGTTGGTGTATATACACCAAAACAGAGTAGAAAAGGGCATTGTATTTTTTTCAGACAGATTATATTAAGGGCAATTATGCTTTTAACATTGGGGTTCCTAGATAATATTTATATATTTTTCGATTCACGTAAATTTAGAATTTCTGTATTTTACATGAGAGAGCATATGGAGGTGGTGTATATACTCCAAAACAAAGTAGATTAGGGCAATTTATATTTATTCTGACAGATTATATTCAGAGCAATTTTGCTTTTAACATTGGGGTGCCTGGAGTATATTTAGATTTTTTTCGATTCGCTTAAATATAGAATTTCTGTGTTTTACATGAGAGAGTATACTGAGTTGGTGTATATACACCAAAATAAAGTATAATAGGGCATTGTATATATTTTCTGACAGATTATATTCAGAGCAATTTTGTTTTTAACATTGGGGTGCCTAGATAATATTTAGATTTTTTTCAATTCACGTAAAATTATAATTTCGGTATTTTACATGAGAGAGTATACTTAGTTGGTGAATATACTCTAAAACAAAGTAGAATAGATCATTGTATCTTTTTTTTGACAGATTATATTGAGAGCAATTTTGTTTTTAACATTGGAGTGCCTAGATAATATTTAGATTATTTCGATTCGGGTACTAATAGAATTTTTGTATTTTACATGAGAGAGCATATTGAGTTGGTGTATATACTAAAAAACAGAGTAGAAAAGGGCATTGTAAATTTTTTCTGACAGACTATATGCAGAGCAATTTTTCTATTAACATTCGGGTGCCTAGATAATATTTAGATTTTTTCTATTCTGGAAAATTATAATTTCTGTATTTTACATGAGAGTGCATACTGAGTTGGTGTATATACTCCAAAAAAGAGTAGAATAAAATATTGTATATTTTTTCTGACAGATTATATTCAGAGATATTATGTTTTTAACATTGGGGTTCCTAGATAATATCTAGATTTCTTTCAATTCACGTAAAATTAGAATTTCGGTATTTTACATGAGAGAGCATATTGAGTTGGTGTATATATTCCAAAACGAAGTAGAAAAAGGCATTGTATATTTTTTCTGACAGATTATATACAGAGTAATTTTTTTTTTAGCATTGGGGTGCCTAGATAATATTTAGATGTTTTCAATTTAGGTAAAATTAGAATTTCGGTATTTTACATGAGAGAGCATATTGAGTTGGTGTATATATTCCAAAACAGAGTAGAAAATGGCATTGTATATATTTTCTGACAGATTGTATTCAGAGCAAGTTGTTTTTAACATTGGGTGCCTAAATAATATTTAGATTTTTTCGATCAGGGTAAAATTAGACTTTCGTTATTTTACATGAGAGAGCATACTGAGTTCGTATATATACTCCAAAATAGAGTAGAAAAGGGCATTGTATATTTTTTCTGACAGACTGTATTAAGAGCAATTTTGCTTTTAACATTGGAATGCCTGGATAATATTTAGATTTCTTTCGATTCTTGTAAAATTATAATTTCGGTATTTTACATGAGAGAGCATACTGAGTTGGTGTATATACTTTAAAGCAGAATAGAATAGGGCATTGTATATTTTTTATGACAGATTATATTCAGAGCAAGTTTGTTTTAACATTGGGGTGCCTAAATAATATTTAGATTTTTTTCGATTCACGTATAATTAGAATTTCGGTATTTTACATGAGAGAGCACTTTGAATTGGTTTATATACTCCACAACAGAGTAGAATAAGGCATTGTATACTTTTTCTAATAGACTATATTCAGAGCCATTTTCTTTTAACTTTGGGGCGCCTAGATATTATTTAGATTCTTTTTGATTCGTGTAAAATTAGAATTTCGATATTTTACAAGAGAGAGCATATTGAGTTGGTGTATATATTCCAAAACAGAGTAGAAAAGGGCATTGTATATTTTTTCTGACAGATTATATACAGAGTAATTTTTCTTTTAACATTGGGGTGCCTTGATACTATTTAGATGTTTTCGATTCAGGTAAAATTAAAATTTTTGTATTTAACATGAGAGAGCATATTGAATTGGTGTATTTACTACAAAACAGAGTAGAAAAGGGCATTATATATTTTTCTGACAAATTATATTCAGAGCAATTTTGCTTTAACATTGCGGGTGCTTAGATAATATTTAGATTTTTTTGGATTTGCTTAAATATAAAATTTCTGTATTTTACATGATAGAGCATATGGAGTTGGTCTATATACTACAAAAAACAGTAGAATAGAGAATTGTATATTTTTTCTGACAGATTATGTTCAGAGGAATTTTGTTTTTAACTTTGGGGTGCCTAGATAATTAGATTTTTTAAGGTTCACGTAAAATTAAAATTTCGGTATTTTACATGAGAGAGCACACTGAGTTGGGGTATATACTCGAAAACAGAGTAGAATAAGGCATTGTATATTTTTTATAACAGACTATATTCAGAGTCATTTTCTTTTAACTTTGGGTCGCCCAGATAGTATTAAGAATTTTTACCGATTCATGTAAAATTAGAATTTCGATATTTTACATTAGAGCATATTGAATTGGTGTATATACTCCAAAACAGAGTACAATAGGGCGTTGTATATTTCTTCTGACAGATTATATTAAGAGCAATTTTGGTTTTAACATTGCGGTGCCTAGATAATATTTAGATTTTTTTCGATTCACGTAAAATTAGAATATCAGTATTTTAAATGAAAGACCACACTGAGTTGGTGTATATACTCCAAAACAGAGTACAATAGGGCATTGTATATATTATATGACAAATTATAATCAGAGCAATTTTTTCTTTTTAACATTGGGGTGCCTAGATAATATTTAGATTTCTTTCGATTCACGTAAAATTAGAATGTCAGTACTTTACATGAGAGAGCATACTGAGTTGGTGTATATACACCAAAACAGAGTAGAAGAAGGCATTGTATATTTCTTCCAACAAACTATGTTCAGATCCATTTTCTTTTAAGTTTGGGGCGCCTGGATATTATTTAGATTTTTTTCGATTCGCGTAAAATAAGAATGTTGGTATTTTACGGGAGAGACCATATTGGGTTGGTGTATATACTACAAAACAGAGTAGAAAGGGAATTGTATATTTTTTCTGACAGATTATATTCACAGCAATTTTGCTTATAACATTGGGGTGCCTAGATAATATTTAGATTTTTTTCGATTCGCTTAAATATAGAATTTCTGTATCTCACATGAGAGAGCATAGGGAGTTGGTGTATATACTCCCAAACAAAGTAGAATAGGGCATTGTGTATTTTTTCTGACAGATTATATTCAGAGCAATTTTATATTTAACATTGGGGTGCCTAGATAATATTTAGATTTTTTAGATTCGGGTAAAATTAAAATTTCTGTATTTTACATGAGAGAGCATATTGAGTTGGTTTATATTCTCCAAAAAAAAGTAGAATAAGGCATTGTATATTTTTTCTAACAGATTATATTCAAAGCCATTTTCTTTTAACTTTGGGGCACCTAGATATTATTTAGATTTCTTTCGATATGCGTAAAATTAAAATTTCGATATTTTATATGAGAGAGCATAATGAGTTTGTGTATATACTGAAAAACAGAGTAGAAAAGGGCATTGTATATTTTTTCTGAAAGATTATATTAAGATCAAGTTTGCTTTTAACATTGGGGTGCCTAGATAATATTTAGATTTCATTTGATTAGCGTAAATTTAGAATTTCGGTATTTCACATGAGAGAGCGTATTGAGTTGGTGTATATACTCAGAAACAGAGTAGAAAAGGGAACTGCATATTTTGTCTGACAGATTTTATTCAGATCCATTTTCTTTCCACTTAGTGGTGCCTAGCTAATATTTAGGTTTTTTTCAATTCGCGTGTATGTAGAATTTCGGTATTTTACATGAAAGAGCATATTGGGTTGGTGTATATACTCCAAAACGGAGTAGAAAAGGGCATTGTCTATTCTTTCTGACTGATTATATTCATAGTAATTTTGCTTTTAACATTCAGTTGCCTAGATAACATTTAGATATTTTGCGATTCACGTAAAATTAGAATTTCAGTATTTTATATGAGAGAGCATACTGAGTTGGTGTATATACCCCAAAACAGGGTAAAATAAAGCATCTTATATTTTTTCTAACTGAAGATATTCAGAGCCATTTTCTTTTAACTTTGGGGCATGTGCATTTTAATTAGATATTTTTCGTTTCGCGTAAAATTAGAATTTCGTTATTTTACATGAGAGAGCATATTGAGTTGGTGTATATACTCCAAAACAGAGTAGAAAAGGGCATTGTATATTTTTTCTGACAGGTTATATTCAGAGCAATTTTGCTTTTAACATTGGGGTGCCTAGATAATATTTACATTTTTTTTGATTTGCTTAAATATAAAATTTTTGTATTTTACAGAAGAGAGCATATGGAGTTGGTTTATATACCCCAAAACAGAGTAGAATAGGGCATTTTATATTTTTTCTGACAAATTATATTCAGAGCAATTTTGTTTTTAACATTGGGGTGCCTAGATAATATTTAGATTTTTTTGATTCCGGTAAAATTGGAATTCATGTATTTTACATGAGACAGCATATTGAGTTCGTGTATATACTCGAATACAAAGTAGAAAAGGGCATTGTGTATTTTCTCAGACAGATTATATTCAGAGCAATTTTGTTGTTAACATTGGGTTGCCTTGATAATATTTAGATTTATTTCGATTTTCATAAATATAGAATTTCTGTATTTTACATGAGAGAGTATATGGAGTTGGTGTATATATTCCAAAACAGAGAAGAATAAGGTATTGTATATTTTTTCTGACAAAGTACATTCAGAGAAATTTTGTTTTTAACATTGGGGTGCCTAGATAATATTTAGATTTTATTCAATTTATGTAAATCTAGAATTTCTGTATTTTACATGAGGGAGGATACTGAGTTGGTGTATATACTTCAAAACAGAGTAGAATAAGGCATTGTATATTTTTTCTGAAAGACTATATTCAGAGCCATTTTCTTTTAACTTTGGGGCGCCTAGATATTATTTAGACTTTTTCGATTCATGTAAAATTAAAATTTCGGTATTTTACATGGGAGAGCATATTGAGTTGGTTTATATACTCCAAAACAGAGTAGAAAACGGCATTTTATATTTTTTCTAAAAGATTATATTCAGAGCAATTTTGTTATTAACATTGGGGTGCCTATATTGTATTTAGATTTTTTTCGATTATCTTAAATATGAGATGTCTGTATTTTACATTAGAGAGCATATGGTGTTGGTGTATATACTGCAAAACACAGTAGAATAGGGCATTGTATATTTTTTCTGACAGATTATATTCAGAGAAATTTTGTTTTTAACATTGGTGTGCCTAGATAATGTTTAGATTTTTTTCGATTAATGTAAATTTAGAATTTTGATATTTTTCCTGAGAGAGCATACTGAGTTGGTGTATATACTACAAAACAGAGTAGAAGAAGGCATTGTATATTTCTTCCAACAAACTATGTTCAGAGGCATTTTCTTTTAACTTAGGGGCACCTAGATATTATTTAGGTTTTTTTTGATTCGCGTTAAATTTGAATTTCGGTATTTTACATGAGAGAGCATATTGGGTTGGTGTATATACTATAAAACAGAGTAGAAAGGGCATTGTATATTTTTTCTGACAGATTATATTCACAGCAATTTTGGTTTTAATATTGGGGGGCCTAGATAATATTTAGATTTTTTTCGATTCGATTAAATATAGAATTTCTGTACTTTACATGAGAGAGCATAGGGAGTTGGTGTATATTCTCCAAAACAGATTAGAATAGGGCATTGTATATTTTTTCTGACAGATTATATTCAGAGCAATTTTGTTTTTAACATTGGCGTGCCTAGATAATATTTAGATATTTTCGATTCGGGTAAAATTAGAATTTCTGTATTTTACATGAGAGAGCAGTGTGAGTTGGTGTATATACTACAAAACAGAGTAGAAGAAGGCATTGTATATTTCTTCCAACAAACTATGTTCAGAGCCATTTTCTATTAACTTAGGGGCGCCTAGATATTATTTAGATTTTTTTCGATTCGCGTTAAATTTGAATTTCGGTATTTTACATGAGAGAGCATTTTGGGTTGTTGTATATACTACAAAACAGAGTAGAAAGGGCATTGTATATTTTCTCTGACTGATTATATTTAGAGCAATTTTGCTTTTAACATTGAGGTGCCTAGATAATATTTAGATTTTTTCGGTTTTCTTAAATATAGGATTTCGGTAATTAACATGAGAGAGCATATGGAGTTGGTGTATATACTCCAAAACAGAGTAGAATAGGGCATTGTATATTTTTTCTGACAGATAATATTCAGAGCAATTTTGATTTTAACGTTGGGTTGCCTAGATAATATTTAAATTTTTTTCGATTCACGTAAAATTAGATTTTGGTACTTTACATGATAGAGCATACTGATTTGTTGTATATACTCCAAAACAGAGTAGAAAATGGCATTGTATATTTTTTTTACAGATTATATTCAGAGTAATTTTGTTTCAACATTGGGGTGCCTAGATAATATTTAGATTTTTTCGCTTCGGGTAAAAATAGAATTTTTGTATTTTACCTGAGAGAGCATAGTGAATTGGTGTATATACTCAAAATAGAGTAGAAAAGGGCATTGTATATTTTTTCTGACAGATTATATTCAGAATAATTTTGCTTTTAACATTAGAATGCCTAGATAATATTTAGATTTATTTCGATTCACGTAAACTTAGAATTTCTGTATTTTACATGAGAGAGCATACTGTGTTGGTGTATATACTCCAAAAAAGAGTAGAGTAAGGAATTGTATATTTTTTCTAACAGACTATATTCCGAGCCATTTTCTTTTAACTTTAGGGCACCTACATATTATTTACATTTTTTTCGATTCTTGTAAAATTGGAATTCCATTATTTTACATGAGAGAGCATATTGTGTTGGTGTATATACTACAAAACAAAGTAGAACAAGGCATTGTATGTTTTTTCTGACAGATTGTATTCAGAACAATCCTGCTTTTAACATTGGGGTGCCTAGATAATATTTAGATTTTCTTCAATTCGCTTAAATATACAATTTCAGTATTTAACATGAGAGAGCACATGGAGTTGGTGTATATACTCCAAAACAGAGTAGAATAGGGCATTGTATATTTTTTCTGACAGATTACATTCAGAGTAATTTTGTTTTCAACATTGGGGTGCCTAGATAATATTTAGATGTTTTCAATTCAGGTAAAATTCATATTTCGGTATTTTACATAAGAGAGCGTACTGAGTTGGTGTATATACTCCAAAACAGAGTAGAATTGGGCATTGCATATTTTTTCTGACATATGATATTCAGTGCAATGTTTTTTTTAACATTGGGTGCCTAGATATTATTTAGATTTTTTCGATTTGGGTAAAATTAGAATTTCTCTGTTTAACATGAGATAGCATAGTGAGTTGGTGTATATACTCAAACACCGAGTAGAATAAGGCATTGTATATTTGTTCTAACAGACTATATTCGGGGCCATTTTTTTTAACTTTGGGGCGCCTAGATATTATTTAGATTTTTTTCGATTCACGTAAAATTTGAATTTCAGTATTTTACATCAGAGAGCAAAAGGAGTTTGTGTATATACTCAAAAACAGAGTAGAAAAGGGCATTGTATATTCGTTCTGACAGATTATATCCAGAGACATTTTGCTTTTAACAATAGGGGGCCTATATAATATTTAGATTTTTTTCAATTCGCTTAAATATATAAATTATGTATTTTACATGAGAGAGCATATGGCGTTGGTGTATATACTCCAAAACAGAGTAGAATAGGGCATTACATATGTTTTCTGACAGATTATATTCAGAGCAATTTTGTTTTTAACATTTGGGTGCGTAGATAATATTTAGATTTGTTCAATTCGGGTAAAATTAGAATTTTGGTATTTTACATGAGAGAGCATACTGAGTTGGTGTATATACTCCAAAACAGAGTAGAATAAGGCATTGCATATTTTTTCTAACAGACTATATTCAGAGCTATTTTCTTTTAGCTTTAGGGCGCCTAGATATTATTTAGATTTTTTTCGATTTGCGTAAAATTAGAATTTCGGTATTTTACATGAGAGAGCATATTGAGTTGGTGTATATACTACAAAACAGTGTAGAAAAGGGCATTGTATATTTTTTCTGACAGATTACATTCAGAGCAATTTTGCTTTTAACATTGGGGTGCCTAGATAATATTGAGATTTTTTTCGATTCACTTAAATGTAGGATTTTTGTATTTTACATGAGAGAGCATACTGAGTTGGTGTATATACTCCAAAACAAAGTAGAATTGGGCATTGTATATTTTCTCTGATAGATTATATTCAGAGCAATTTTGCTTTTAACATTGATGTTCCTAGATAATATTTAGATATTTTCGGTTCGTGTAAAATTAGAATTTTTGTATTTCACATGGGAGAGCACATTGAGTTGGTGTATATACTCCAAAACAGAGTAGAATAAGGCATTGTATATTTTTTCTAACAGATTATATTCAGAGCCATTTTCTTTCAACATTGGGGTGCCTAGATAACATTTAGATTTTTTTCGATTCACATGTATATAGAATTTCTGTATTTTACATGAGAGAGCATATTGGGTTGGTGTATATACTGCAAAACAAAGAAGAAAAGGGCATTGTATATTTTTTCTGAAAGATTATATTCAGAGCAATTTTACTTTTAACAATTGGGTGCCTAGATAATACTTAGATTTTTTTCGATTCGCGTAAATTTAGAATTTCTGTATTTTACATGAGAGAGCATATTGTGTTGGTGTATATACTCCAAACATGGTAGAAAAAAGCATTGTATATTTTAACTGAGAAATTATATTCAGAGCAATTTTGCTTTTAACATTGGGGTACGTACATAATATTTCGATTTTTTTGATTCGCGTAAAATTTTAATTTCGGTATTTTACATGAGAGAGCATACTGAGTTGTTGTATATACTCGAAAACAGAGTAGAATAGGGCATTGTAAATTTTTTTCGACAGATTATTTTCAGAGAAATTTTGCTTTCAACACTGGGGTGCCTAGATAATATTTAGATTTTTTTCGATTTGGGTAAAATTAGAATATTTGTATTTTACATGAGAGGGCATATTGAGTTGGTGTATATACTCCAAAACAGAGTATAAAAGGGCATTGTATATTTTTTCTGACAGATTATATTCACAGCAATTCTGCTTTTAACATTGGGGTGCCTAGATAATATTTAGATTTTCTTCGATTGGCATAAATTTAGAATTTCGTTATTTTACATGAGAGAGCATATTCAGTTGGTTTATATACTCCAAAACAGAGTAGCAAAGGGCATTGTATATTTTTTCTGACAGATTATATTCAGAGCAATTTGGCTTTTAACATTGGGGTGCCTAGATAATATTTAGATTTTATTCGATTCTCGTAAATTTAGAATTTCTGTATTTGACATGAGAGCATATTGAGTTGGTGTATATACTCCAAAACACAGTAGAAAAGGGCATTGTATATTTTTTCTAACAGATTCTATTCAGAGCAATTTTGATTTTAACACTGGGGTACCTAGATAATATTTTGATTTTTTTTGATTCGAGTAAAATTAGAATTTCGGTATTTTACCTGTGAGAGCATACAGAGTTTGTTTATGTACTCCAAAACATAGTAGAATAGGGCATTGTATATTTTTTCTGACGGATTATATTCAGAGCAATTTTGCTTTAAACATTGGTTTGCCTAGATAATATTTAGATTCTTTTCGATTCGCGTAAAATTAGAATTTCGGTGGTTTACATGACAGAGCATATTGAGTTGGTGTATATGCTCCAAAACAGAGTAGAAATGGGCATTGTATATTCTTGCTGACAGATGATATTGACAGCAATTTTGCCTTTAACATTGGGGTGCCTAGATAATATTTAGATTTTTTTCGATTCGCGTAAATTTAGAATTTCGGTATTTTACATGAGATAGCATATTGAGTTGGTGTATATACTGCAAAACAGAGTAGAAAATGGCATTGTATATTTTTTCTGACAGATTATATTCAGTGCCATTTTGCTTTTTACAGTGGGGTACCTAGATAATATTTAGATTTTTTTCAATTTGCGTAAAAGTAGAATTTTCGTATTTTACATGAGAGAGCATATTGAGTTGGTGTTTATACTCCAAACAGAGTAGAAAACGGCATTTTATATTTTTCTGACAGATGATATTCAGTGCAATTTTGCGTTTAAGATTGAGGTGCCTAGATAATATTTAGATTTTTTTCTATTAGCGTAAATTTAGAAATTCGGTATTTTGCATGAGAGACCCCATTGATTTGGTGGATATACTCCAAGAACGAGTAAAAAAGGGCATTGTGTATTTTCTTTTACACACTATATTATGTGCAATTTTGTTTTTAACGTTGGTGTACTAGGGAATATTTAAATTTTTTGTAACCACGTAAATTGAGAATTTAAATATTTTACATGAGAGAGCTTATTGAGATGGTGTATATACTCCAAAACAGAGTAGAAAAGGGCATTTTATATTTTTTGGAAAAGATTTTCTTTAGAGTAATTTTACTTTTAACGTTGTTGTACATAGATAATATTTATATATTTTTTTATCTGCGTAAATTTTGAATTTTAATATTTTACATGGGAGAGCATATTGATTTTATGTATATACTCCAAAAGAGTGTAGAAAAGGGCATTGTATATTTTTTCATACAGATTATCATTAGAGCAATTTTGCTTTCAGCATTTGGGTAAATAGATAATATTTATATGTTTTTCTATTCACGTAAATTTAGAATTTTGTTATTTTACATGACAAAGAATATTGAGATTGTGTATATACTCCACAAGAATGTAGAAGAGGGCATTGTATATTTTTTCTAACAGATTATATTTCGTTCAATTTTGCTTAAATCATTCGGGGACATAGAGGATATTTATATTTATTTCTAACAGCGTAAATTTGATTTTCAGTATTTTACATGAGAGAGAATATTTATATGGTACATATACACCATAAGAGAGTAGAAAAGAGCATTGTATTTTTTTTCTAACAGAGTATCTTCCACGCAATTTTGGTTTTTACATTGGGGTGCATAGAGAATATTTATATTTGTGTCTAACAACGTAAATTTAGAATTTTTGTATTTTACATGTGAGAGAATATTGAGATTGTTTATATACTAAAAAAGATAGTAAAAAAAAGCATTGTGTATTTTTTCTAACAGAGTGTCTTTAGAGTAATTTGGTTTTTAACATTGAAGTCAAAACGAAATACATTTTCTCTATCCACCTAATAATAGAATTTCCATGTTTTACAAGAGGGAATATGGAGATGGTGTATATACTTTAAAACAGAATAGAAAAGGGCATTGTATATTTTTTCTAACAGAGTATTGTCAGAACAATTTTGTTTTTATCATTGGGGTAAAAAGAGAATATTTATATTTTTAGTAATTTTGTCTTTAACATTTGTGTTAAAATGAGTATGTATATATTCTCTAACCGCATAAAATTAGAATTTCCATATTTTACAAGATAGAGAATATTGAGTCGGTGCATATACTTTAAATCATAGTAGAAAATTGCATTGTATATTTTTTCTATCAGAGTGTCTTCAGAGTAATTTTTTAAGGTTAAATTAGAGTATTTATATTTTCTGTAACTGCATAAAAATAGAATTTTTGTATTTTACAAGACAGCCAATATTGAGACGGTGTATATACTTTAAAAGAGTGTAGAAAAGGGCCTTGTATATTTTTTCTAACACAGTATTTTCATAGTAATTTACATTGTGTGTGGGGAGCAAATTTCTCAAATCCCTTTGAACATATTCTCCCTCTCCCCTGTTTTTCTCTTTGCTCACTATTGAATCATGTTCAGGTTTCTTGATTTCTTATCTTTTCCCGATGAGCATTTTAGCTTTTGTCCACTTCTACTTTCAGAATTCTTCAGCTACCAAGACCCACCTCCTCAGAGAGTTGCTGGAGATTTTAGTAACAAAAATGTTCTCTGTCACATTTAGGAGACGTGCTTCCTTATCTTTATTCTATCAAGCTGGGTGAATTTACACAAAACACTTTATATCTTAGAACCAGTTTCCTCTCTGTAGAATGTAGATAACTAACCTCTATTCTGTGGTCACAAGGATCATCAAAATAAAAAATAATCATAGTTAATATGTGTGGCTTACTAACCATGTTCTAGAAACCATGTCAAGTGCTTTCTGCAGATGGTTCCACTTTTATTATACTATTGGAACTATCGTCAATCCTACTTCACAGATTACTAAATTGAGTGTCTGAGCTGCTAAGCCACTTGTCCAACGATATACAGCCAGTAAGTTACAAAATGAGAATCAGCATTTGAGATAGAAATATTCTAGACAAAATGTACTGTTACAGTGAAACTAGAGTGGTATCATCTCAGATAAGCGTTCATGCCTGTTCGCTTATCGAATCGGCCGAATACATTAAATGCATTCAGGAGATTGGGAGACATTGTTTACATTTTCCCCAAAACCCAGAAGAACTCAAAAGTACTCATTGTCTTGGCCTTATTGGTATTTGACTATGAATACAATAGATCCCACAGAAGCATGTCTAGTAGAGTGGCCTTGGAAAAAGGCTAGGATTTAGGAGCAGGTTTAGGCAACTCAAGCTTTCTCGGCTTCCATTTTCTCATCTGTACTTTCATAATTCTGATTTTTAAGAGCACCTTTGTTGAAAGTAAAGGTTCAGTGAAACAGCACAGATGAAGTCCTTCCTGTTTGGTCTGGCAGGTAGTAGTTGCTCAACACGTCTTGTCTATTAATGACGACCACAATGATAATAGTGGACTAATAATGAATTGATAAAATATGATTATGTAAGTTCAAATGTGTTTTGATCTCGCCCCCTCCTCTGTTTCAGAGGCTGTATGGTTTTTATGTTCTACATTGTATGGCTTAACGTAGGCAGGTGGGGGATTTTGATAGACACATGATAAAATCAGAAGCCCCAAGACTTGTATTTTCATCACAGAAATGTATTACTTCCTTGAGTTGTGACCTGGAGAGAGTTACTTTGTCTAAGCTAACCTTACTTGTAAAAATAATCATAAATATACCTGCCCTTTCTCGTCATCTCAGCCTCTCCGCAGTCAGTGTGAGGTACCATTGGTATAGTGTATCTGAAGGGGTTTGCAAGCTCTGGAGTGCTGTATGTATGCTATTTTGCCTCTTTAATTGTGAGTGGTGTTTTTCCATTCTCCTTAAATGACCCAACACTACGCTCTTGGTAAAATAAATGCATTTGTGCATGAACATTTGGCAAATAATAAGAGCTGCATTTGCAAGAATTTTTAACTTGAACAGCCAAGTGAGCCACTATGAGCTGCACTGTAGCAGTGACATTTACAATAATTTGTTCAGAAGAGCAATTGCCAACTTGCCTATTTGACTAGTATGGAGTACCATACGTTGTTTAGGGCGATGAGATCAGTAAACCAGCAATTTGGTAGAGCCATCAGAGAAGAGGATGAAAAGAAATGAATATCTGAGATCCTGAGTTTCCAATCAGATCAAGAAAAAGAAGCCTATAAGAATAGGTCCCATTTATTTGGGGGAGAAACATACACTGCTTTGTATGAAGGCTTCATTTTCTAGGAATATTTTCTAATGCTTTCAAAAACATTGTGATATATGTAGGACTATTCCCATTTTACAGATGAGAAAACTGAGGCTATGAGGTTTAAGTCACTAGTCTGCTCCTTCTTCCATTCTGGTTTTTAGAAAATGGTGCCACCACCTATCCAGTCACACAAGCCAAAGTCCTATGAGTGAGCTCTGGTTTATCCCTTTCTCTCTCACTTCTCATATCCAACTTACCATTCAGGCCTGCTGATTTTAGTTCTTAAATATCCCTTAGCTTTTGTTTTTTCTTTCCATTAAAATTCTCATTGCAGCCCTTCTGTGGATTACCTCCTGGCTTTCCACCTGTGTGTCTGTGTCCATGTCGTCTCCAGTCTGTCCTCCACGTAAGTCAGACCATGCCCCATACCTCCCAGTCCTTCTTAGAATGAGGACAAACCTCCTCACCATGGCCACAGTCTTCTTTCCATTTCTCTGTCCTCATGGCGTGCCCCTCCTCTCTGCTCTGCACTGCAAAGGCTCAGCATCTTGTACTGGCCAAGGTCCAGGTCCCCCTGCACCACATATTTGCCAGGAATGCCAGATCGTCCTTACTTTGCCCGCTTACTGCCCACTCATGCTTCTGATCTCGGTCCCTCCCTAGGGGAAACCTTTCCTGACCTTTGTAACTAAAGCAAAGCCTTCTCTTGGGTGCTCTCATTGTTCCAGAGACCTGCCTGCACAGCACTTGTACCAGTTAAACCTTTACATTAACTGGAGTGACAGATATGTTAGTGTCCACTGCTGCCTCGCAGGAATAAAGCCAGAAAAGGTAAGGCCCTATCTGTGTGCATTTCTACAGTCTAGTGTGCTTAGTGAGATATTGTTTAAGAAGAATGAGTTGGACATGACAGCATGGCTAGAAAGTGATGGATTGAGGATTTAAACATACTTCTTTCTGGTTCTAGAGAGTTGGCTGCTAACACTATTCACTTTGGGACAGTGTCATTTTAGGACTGATAAGGGTACTTTTTGCTAAGATCAAATATATTTTGGGTCCATCAGATGAAGTTTGATAAAAGTGGGTTATTAAGAACCCACTGATAAACAGAGCTGCCTGACCAAGATTTTCAGATTTTGCATCAAAGAGAAAAGTAATGAAAGTGGGCTGATGTGAGGGGAAGGAGGGCTGAAAAGTGAAGCAGGAACAGCTATTTCTATAGTGCCCTTGACCCTGCCTTTCTCTGTTCTTCACTCTGGCTGAAATTGACCACCCTGAGTGCGTTCAGATAATGATAAATTATCTCTGTCACACTGTGTGTGTGTGTGTGTGTGTGTGTGTGTTTGGCTATGTACAAAAGAGGCAGCTTCTGTGAATAAATGAAGCCTTGTAATTAAGGAATTTGTTGTAAATGGCAAGATGCATTGGTGCTTGGTCCTTAGTACTCCTCGCTGAAACCACATTTCCTTGAACTGGCTTGTATTTGCCACTGACACTACTAGCAGCAGGATGGAGGGGAGGAAGGAAGACACCAGGTGTTGCAATGCTTAGCGCCTGCTTTCAGCTTTGCTGCAAACTAAAACGCTGACTGACTTTGGTTAACCCCCTAACCTCTTTGAGCCTCAGTTTTTTCATCTGAAAAAATCAATGATGGTTTGAATTTCTTCCAAGTATGACATTCAGTTATCTCTCTCTCCATTGTGGAAGCACTGGGAGCTATTGTTCTCCTGTCTCTGGTGGCCGTTATGACTTCTGCATTATCAAGGGGCCCTCTCTAACCTGAATAACCCCCCAAAGAAATTAAGTTTTTAATCATTTCTGCCTGGTAAGCGAAATGACAAGAGAAAAGAGCTAGTTGTCAATAGCCCTGTGGATGGCGAATTAATGGGATCTGTGCAAACAGTTGCTTATAGAGCCATAATTTGCCTTTCGTTTTCCTTTGCAACTCAGAAAAAAGTGAACAATTTTCAAAGAGCCTCTCATTGAACATATTTTTTAAAAACATGTCATTGGCAAAAGGGGCACTTGGTTGCTTGACTGCCATATATCTCTGAGTATGTGGAACAGTTATTTTTAGCTGGGGGTAACTAGCTGAGAAGAAAGCTGCAGCATCTTGGAGGCAGAAGAATCTTTGTATGTCTTATGTTGGCATGGAGAAAGCAAAGCGAAAGGGCAGAGTATAAAAGGTTGTTAACTAGATAAGGGGTCAGCTGCATTTCCTCTGGCTGCTCAGAGGTGAGGCCCTAAAGCAATGGAGACAACATTGTGGGTGGGAATGTGTTTGCAGGGTCTAATTAGTTTACCCAAAAAAAGCAAAAAAGAGAAAGGGCTAAAAATATGTAGATTGTAAAATTCATGGCTTCATTTGCTCTTCTTTGCCTTTGAAACCTTTTTAAAACCTTATAGTAGAACAATTTGTAATCCTTGAAGCCTTTTTGCTACCACTCTTGTCAGCTTGTCTAAGGCCACCGTAACTTATCAGCTACTGGGGAAAGTTGTTTAAACTCTCTAAGCCTCCTTTGTTCCCACTGGTTCACTTAGGGGCACTAATTCCTAATGTTTCTGCCTGAGTTATTGTTTTTCAGATCCCATAATTGTTTGCATATGTGCTCTATAAGATGCGTCACCTAGCACACGTTGTGGGCAACCTCAGGTGTAGAAGTTAGGACATCTTTGTGCCTGGATTTGGCTGTTACTAACAAGACGGAACGGGGAGGAAGGGCAGAGTAGACTACTGTAGAATTTTTCTGGATTCTTTTGGTTTCTCCAGAAAATGATACTGTTCTTATATTTAAAGATAACTATCTTCCTAGGCATATTGAAATTCTAAGGTTGACACCACTTTGCATTGATCCTAGGGCAGGGTTTCAGGATTGCTGGAGCAGCATCATCCTTTTACAGTATAGATTTCAGTCAGCAGCCTGGTCATGGCCTCCTCAGTGTGCAATCTTCTTACTGATGGTGGGCGTCAGTGGGCTGGACTCACAGTTTCCATCTCTTAGGCTAGGCAGGCCCATGGTGGCAATGGTAAAAATTTCATGGGAACATACATGAGAAGTAATAAGAAATCCATCTTCTTAAAGCCTTCATAGGAGATTTCCTGAAGATTTATAAAAGGCACTTCATTGATCAAATGACTCTGATGTTTCCCCTCCCTGGAAGATATTCAGGTCACCAGCCCACTTAAAATCATTGTGTTCTCCTTTTGCAGTAACCTCTGCTCATATAATTTCTTTATGGCATATTATATACTATTAACTTAATATCCTGATTAGTGGAGCTAGCAAAACACTCAGTATCACTATAAACTGCAGTATCATAACTGACTTCCTTTAAAAATCATCTAATGTTTCTTTAAAATCACTGGTGCTTTTGTAAAGTAGTTCATATTTAGGAATATGAACATTTTATCATGCTGGAAAATTATTTGAATTCCTTTTCATTTAAAACCTATAGCTTTCTATTTAATCTAGCTTTCACAAATATTTTATTTGCCCACTATAGAAAAATCGAGTTTAGAGATAAATGTAAAGTCACTCATAGCTCCATCCAAAAGTCAACAACTCTTAATATCATTATTTTTGTTCGTGTTCTCAGTATTTGTGCTGAATCTATGTTTCGTAGAGTTTCATCACATGTCAGATAAAACTGCATATATATGAGTTTTTAAATAATACATTTTTATTGTCATAAATAAAATACACATTTAATATGGTATGACTAGGGCATATAGAGAGATATAACAAAGAAAATTAAAGTCATTTAAAATCTTACCAAATCTAATAACCATAAACCTTTCGATGTATTTTCTCAGAATACTTTTTCCTATGCCTTTTATATTTTCTTTATTATCAAGTACTTCAAGCGTATAGAAAAGACAGAAAATAATATAAGCAGCAATGGAAAATTTTAAAATATGGGTATTTTTCTGCATGTGTTTCAGATTGTTTAGTTTTTGTTGTCCTTTGCCCTCCCCACATGTCCCTTTATTTTCCTGGCAAAACAAAGCATTACAGATATGGTTGCAGCTTCCTATACTCCATTTTATTTTTCTAAAACTTATTGATATTGAAATGTCTACCTCTGGTCTACTTACTTTCCCTGCCGAATAATACTTTACCATATGGAAATACCACGATGTACAATTACATGCATAGTGCCATATACATTTGTTTACAGGTTTCTTGGGAAGAATCTCTCTTACTGTGTTCCCAGAAGAGGGATTGGTAAATTGTAGGGGAGGCTTGTCTTCATTTTTACTATGAATTTCCAATTGTTTAAAGTAGTTGTAACAATTTGTATTCCCACAGGAAATGTGGGGAAACTTGTTTTGTGTTTGGCTTCACTTGATATTCCTAGGCTTTTACTTTTTGTTTGTCAATCTTATGAATGTAAAATGGTATGTTTTAATTTATATTGTGCGCAGACTTTATTATTCGGGACACATGTAACCTTTCTCATGCAACGCTGTCATGGATTTGTTTTCAATTTAACTCATTTATTACGCACGGAAAATTGTGAGATTTCTCAAAGATGGCGATGAGACCTGCTGATGGATTTGCTGCATTAGATCCACCCTCTCCAGCTCTGGCCCTCTAGTGACAGTATTTCTGCCTTCCATTTCTAGTGCTTCCTCTTTTCAGGTTCTGGGAACATTCTGGCTGTAGAAATCAGTTGCAGTAATTGAAAGAACTTTTACTAAAGTGACTTACTTGTCTTCTTACCTAGTAATTATGCAGAATGTGAAATATATTTATGAAAAAATTCAAGTTATATACAAAACCAGACACTACCAAAGCATATACAAAGTTCATGATCCCTTTTATCTTTCTCTTCTTCCACTTCCAATATATAACCACTTGTAGAGAGCCCCTACTATTTCCTTTGTATTTATGTTTATGTCCAAATGCAATAGATATTCTCTAACATATCTCCTTGGATCCATGAGAAGAAGGTGAATGTAATTTTTAAAAATGAATATGATATCTCTACATCAGCACAGTATTGCATTATACGGAAACAAGAGAAAGAATCTAACTCTTCCATGGACATTTAGGTTGCTTGTAGTTTTCTATTATTTTAAACAGTGTTGTGGAAAACATTCTTGTAAATGTCTTTGGACATCGATGTGAAAATTGTCTTAGGAGATATTTGTAGAAATGCTATTTACATGGTCTTTTTTGCCTACTTTATTCATTTTTATTTAGAACATTTTATAGAACTTTAGGAATTGGTGACTTCTAAGTAGGTGTAAAACACAGTACCGGGCCAGGCATGGTGGCTCACACCTGTAATCCCAGCACTTCGGGAGGCCGAGGCAGGTGGATCACGAGGTCAAGAGATCGAGACCATCCTGGTCAACATGGTGAAACCCCATCTCTACTAAAGATACAAAAAATTAGCTGGGCATGGTGGTGCGTTCCTGTAGTCCCAGCTACTTGGGAGGCTGAGGCACGAGAATTGCCTGAACCCAGAAGGCGGAGCTTGCAGTGAGCCGAGATCACGCCATTGCACTTCAGCCTGGGTGGCATGAGCAAAACTCCATCTCAAAAAAAAAAAAAAAACCACAGTACCTGGATTCTCTGAGCTTTATGTTCTGTTTGAAGCAGGGGAAGTGACAGTAACTACCTGTTAGGGTGATTTTGAGGATTAAATGAGATACTGTGTACAAAGTTTATAGCATGGGTTTTGGATCACAGCAGAGACTAGAAAGTTCAGTTTTGCCTCCTCTTAGTCGGTCCCGAACCCAAATATACTTTTAAATATTCTTTCAGCACAGATTTTAAAGTTTGATAGAAATAGAATTATATTGGGATCACTCCATATGTAAGGTTTCTTTTAGTCAAGAAAATGTTTTTGATATTCAGCCATGTTGTTGCACATGTCAATAGTTCTTTCCTTTTTTATCCTCCTATTTCAGGTCTTAAAAAAGGAATACTGCAAAAAAAAAATGAAACAATATTTCCACTTGTATTCGGTTTTGGTCTACAGTTGACATTGTTCTCAAGTATCACTAACAGGTTCCCATGGATAGAAAAATTTATTTTCTGTCCACAACATAACAGGAATTATAACAGATGCAGAAGGCCTACTAGCCCTGTGTGAAAATCATCATGTTGACTATATTTCTCAAAACTTAAACTCAGGTGTAGGGGCAGCTGTCAGTCTTTGTTTCCTCACTATCAATCCCACCACTTTTATTTTTTCATTTGGGGAAAAATAATAATGACTGTAAGAACAATGAAAAAATAATAAAAGGACAGTAAAAAGGTTGAATGCACTGGCTGTGGCAGGGAGCAATCAGAAATGGTTTGTCATTTCCCTTCACTTTATCAATGTTGCTACGTGGACTCATTCTTACCCACCTGTTGGGTAGAATCTTTGATATTTTCTATTTCACTGAGCAATTTAAGATATTAAGAAATTCTGTCTAGTTCAAAACAGGAGCAGAAAACCAAGCACCACACTTTCTCACTCATAATTGGGAGTCGAACAGTGAGAACACATGGACACAGGGAGGGAACAACACACATTGGGGCCAGTTGGGGGTCAGAGGAGGGTTAGACGGGGAGACCATTAGGACAAATAGCTAGTGCATGTGAAGCTTAAAACCTAGATGAACGGTTGATAGGTGCAGCAAAGCACCATGGTACACATATACCTATATAATAAACCTACACATTCTGCACCTGTATCCTGGAACTTCAGAAAAATTCTGTTTAGTTTAATTTCCAAACTCAAAAATCTCATTCAGCTGAAAACTTAACCCTTTTTTACATATTTTAACACATAAAATAATCAACAATGAAAACAGGTAGAGGTTGAGCATCTCTGATCCATAAACCCCAAAATCCAAAATATTCCAAGATCTGAAATTCATCCACATCGGCGGCTGAGATAGCGATATGTGTGCTTTCTGATGGTTCAATGTATACAAACTTTGATTCGTGCACAAAATTGCTAAAAATATGTAAAATTTTATTTGCGTTATGTGTATGAGGTGTACGTAAACATAGGTGAATTTTGTGTTTAGACTTCAGTTATATCTTTAAGAGATCTCTTTATGTATATGTAAATGTTCCAAAATATGAAAAAAGTTTAAAATCCAAAACACTTCTAGTCCCAAGGAATTCAGATAAGGAATATTCAACCACTACATCTAATAAGTCATGGATACTTTAAAATGAAATTTTAAAAGTATTTAAAGAGTCCAAAAGACATCAGGAGAAAAGGGACAGGACAAAAAGTGGGGAAGGGGATGCAAACAAAAACAAACAAAATAATGAAACAAACCATTCAATTGTAAGCTTGAATCCAATTACATCATTCAACCACTAATAAATCTATATTTAATAACGTTAAATGTTATTGAATCATACCACATACTCCAATTCAAATTCAGAGATTGCCAGAATTGATTTAAAAAACCCACAAGACCCAGTGCTGTATATGAAATACACACTTTGAATATAAAAAAAAAGACAAATATACGTAGGTCTAAATGAGTACATTTGAATTTTTTTAAGACAGTGTCCTACTCTATCTCCCAGTCTGGAGTACAGTGGTTCAATTTCTGCTCACTGTAAACTCCGCCTCCTGGGTTCGAGCAATTCTCCTGCCTCAGCCTTTTGAGTAGCCGGGAATACGGAAACCTGCCACCACGCCTAGCTAAATGTTGGGATATTTTTAATAAAGCTGGGGTTTCACTGCATTGGATAGGCTTGTCCTAAACTTTTGACCTCAAGTGATCTACCTGCCTCAGCCTCCCAAAGTGCTGGGATTGCAGGTGTGAGCCACTGTACCTGACCCTAAATGAGTACATTTAAAATGATATACTATGCAAACAGTCAGCAATGGAAGTGTGAAGAAGCTATATAAATACCAAATAAAATATGCCTAAGTCAAAACAGTATTTCCAAAGATAAAGAGGGATAGTTCATGATTCCAGAAGAGTCATTTCATCAAAAAAATGGATTAAAAATAATTTGTGCGTCAATTTGCACAAAACAAAATTGAACTAAAGGAATAAACAAACAATCCACAATTTTGATTGGTGATTTTAATACCCATCTCCCAAGCAATTGATAGATAAACTAGACAAAATCTTAGTCAAGATGCAGATGACCTGAACAACACTCTCCACCATTTTAAACAAACCAATGGAAGACGACACCCAATAACCACAGAATACTGTATGTTTCAAGTACATGTAATGTTCACTGGGATAGGTCACATGCTAGGTCGTAAAACAAGACTGAATAGATTAAATCAAATTGAATTCATGCAGTGTATGTTACCTGACCACAATAGGATTAAAACAGAAATTAACAATAAGAGAACTAGGAAAGCTCCAAGTACTTGGAGATTAAATATAATACACAAGCCCAAGAAGAAATCAAAAGGTAGAATATAAAATATTTTATTCTAAGGGATAATCAAAATACAACATGCCAACACTTATGAATTACAGCTATGGGAGTTCCCAGAGGGAAGTATAGCCGTACATGCTTATACTGCAATAGAAGAAAAAGAGAAAGGTCTAAAATCAATGACGTAAATGTTCACCTAAAGAAGATTGAAAACACACACACACGCACACACACACACACACACACAGCAAAGAAAACTCCAACGAAGTAGTAAGAAGGAAACAATAAAGGTAAAAGTGCAGAGATAAACCAAATTGAAGACAGACAAAATAATAGAGAAAACTAACAAAGCAAAGAAGCTGGTTGTTTTAAAATATCAACATTAATAAACCTTAAGCTACTCTGATCATGAAAAAAAAAGAGGAAACACAAATGGTCAGTATCAATATCAGAAGTGAAAGCGAAGTGAAACTATCACTACAGATCCTGCAGACGTGAAAAGGATAATAAGAGACTATCATAAACAACGTCATGGTGACAAATTCTGCAACTTAGATGAAATGAACAAAGTAACTGAAAAATACAACAAAAACTAACACGAATTTTGCAGAAAATGTGTCTGCGAAAATTAAAAGATACATTAAAGAAAAGACTATGCAAGCCACAGCCTGACAGAAAATGGTCATAAATCTATTTTCAGTAAAGAGCCTGATTTCCAGAATATAGAAAGCAGTTTTATAACCTGAAAATAAGGCTGGGCACAGTGGCTAACATCTGTAGTGCCAGTACTTTGTGAGGCCGAGGAGGATGAATGGCTTAAGGCCAGGAGTTTGAGACTAGTCTGGGCAACATGGTGAGACCCTGATACCTAGTATAAGTGCAAAAAATTAGCCTTGTATGTTGGCTAATATCAATACAAAAAGTTAGCCTGGTATCAGCTAATTGGGAGACTGAGGTGGGATGATCGCTTGAGCCCAGGAAGCAGAGGCTGTAGTGAGCCAAGATTGCACCATTGCCTTCCAGCCTGGATGACAGAACAACTAAAAGAAAAAAAGATAACAATTACTGTTTAGAAGGGGAAAAAATTTGGGGAGCTATTTGCAAAGATAATATACAAGTGGGACAAAATGGTTAACATCAAGGAAATGCAGATTAAAACCACAGTGAGATACTACTACACACCCCACAAAATAACTAGGTTGGGAAAGACTAAACACCAAATGTTGGCAAGAATACAGCACAACTATAACTATTGCTAATGGGACTATAAAACAGTACAACGACTTTGTCAAATTTCTGGAATTTTCTTATAGAACGAATATACATCTCATTTATAATAAATTTCCGAGTTAGGAATCTACCCCAATTAGTGAAAATACATGTTAATAAAAATACTTATAGAAGACCACAATAGCTTTACTCATAATAATCAAAAGTTGAAAATATATCTGGTGACCACAAATAGAGGATCAGGTAGCGAACTACGTTATTTCATAGCATGAAATACTACTCAGCAATAAAAATGAAAGAGATACTGATATGTGTAACCTGACTGATAAATATAAAAATTATTTTGTGGACTGAAGGGAGCCTTATATATAGGGTTATCACAACATGATTCAAGTTACGTGGAATTTCTAAAGTTGGCAAACTTAGTCTACAATGAAAAAAATCCAAGGGTACAGAGCTGGAGACTGAGACAAGTCATGAGGAAACTTTCTGGGGTTGTATTAGTCCGTTTTTTCACTGCTGATAAAGACATACCTGATACTAAGTACTTTATTCAAAAAGGTTTAAGGGACTCACAGTTGCACCAGGCTGGGGAGGCCTCATCATCACGGCAGAAAGTCAAAGGGACATCTTACATGGTGGCAGACAAGAGAGAAATGAGAAACAAGCAAAAGGGCTTTCCTCTTATAGAAGCTTCAGCTCTTGTGAGACTTATTCACTATCACAAGAACAGTATGGGGGAAACTGTCACCATGATTAAATTCTCTCCCACCAGGTCCCTCCCACAACACGTGGCAATTCTGGGAGCTACAATTCAACAAGAGATTTGGGTGAGGACACAGCCAAACCATAACAGGGATTATAGTAATGTTCTTTATTTGATAGAGTTTTGGGTTACACATATGTATACTTTTGTCAAAATTCGGTAAATACATACTTAAAATTTTTGCATTTCATCATTTGTAAACTTTACACCAAAAGGAAAAAAATAGGTACCAAATTCTAGTTAATGCACGTTGAGTTACTGATGTCTGCAATTTACTTTAAAATGCCTAAAAACTATAATGGATTACTGGATGGATAGAAAGATGGATCTATGGATGGACATGAGATAAAACAAGACTCCAAGTTGGTGAGGATACAGTTAAAGTGTTCACTGTAAAGTTTTTTCAACTTTGTTGTACGTTCATAAATGTTCATGATAAAATATCAACGAAAACAATTTTTATCCCTCCTCCTCTGTGACAGCCTCAGCCTGAGAAACCCACAGTGGGAAGGGAAAGGAGGGCAGTGTGTTTGTTTATGACCACCCACCCTCACTTCTTAGCAGTGCTTTCTGGCTCTTCTAGGGTTGGATAGGGGCAGGGAGAAAGGAGAGACAGAGGAACAGATAGGGCCTTATTGAATAGTTCAGCTGTATTATGGTGTCACATTTTAGGAGCAGGCATGCAGTTTTGGGCCCTTTCTCATGGGTTCCTGAGAAATTCTCCTGGTAGGGATCTCTGACAGCAGTTCACTACCTCAGGTAATACAGTTTCTAGGAAGCCACTAAGAGCCCTTTTACCACCTGCCTCTGGGGGTCCTGGGCAGCCTCTTCCTTACCCCTGGCAGGAAGCTTTTCATGGCAGCGTCCTCCTTAAAATCAATGGTTTTCTCTATTATGGAATTCCTATTTGGTCCATATAAAACATGCAAACACCTTTGTTTGGCTTAACGAAGTATGGGCCACTCCCAGCTCCAGTCTTTATAGCTTCTATCTGCCCCATTATTTCAAGTTGGCCACAGCCTTTTGCCTTTGGATTGTATTCAGATGGGATAGCAGTTCCCGTGTTCTCCAGCCTTCAGGGACTTGAGCTAATCAGTTTGAATGGTTAATTAGAAGTTCCTGTTCAGGCAGCTCATTAGCTTTAAAATGAAGCAGCAGCCTTTTCCCATCCATGAGAATTGGGTGAGGAGGGAGTTCATACAACACACAACCCTTTCAAAAGTCTTCAGTGTAATTAAAAAAAAAAAAAATGCCCAGCGTGGTGGCTAACATCTGTAATCCCAGTACTTTGGGCAGCTCAGGTAGGCAGATCATAAGGTCAGGCTTTGGAGACTACCCTGGCAAACATGGGGAGACCCTGTCTCTACTAAAAATTCAAAAATTAGCTCAGTGTAGTGGTGGGCCCCTGTAATTCCAGCTACGCAGGAGGCTTAGGCAGGAAAATCACTTCAACCTGAGAGGCAGAAGTTGTAGTGAGCCGAGATCATGCCACTGCACTCCAGCCTCGGGAACAGAGCAAGACTCTGTCTTAAAAAAGAGAATTTTTAGTCCTGTCCTATAAAGGTAAGAGGTAGATAATAACCTATTCTGGCAAACTGGTTCTTGCCCACACCATTTGAAAAGTCTAGAACCTGATTGTAAATGAAAGGATTCTTGACAACTACTGTTTGGCACTTGATCTTAGACTCCAATGCCAAACTTGGAGAAGACAGCATGTTTCCACTGTTCTGAAAACAGTAGCTAATCTGTGCTTCCCTTTGCTGTCTCGAGTATAGTAAAACATTTATGAGGTACAGAGGCTTGCAGAAAAGTATTTTAGAAGTGGAGTCAGAACTCCACTGTGGAAAGGGGGCTGAGAGAATCATGAATCCGATTCCTTCTCTTGCCAGAGGAGACTCAGATTTGTGATGTGGTTTCTCTGGGTAAACATGAGTAAGTAACAGAAGAGATCAGTAAAACTCTGGTCCACTGCTTAGAAATTAGTGTTTTATGAC
The DNA here is from genome assembly GCF_049354715.1 of Callithrix jacchus. Lineage (NCBI taxonomy): Eukaryota > Metazoa > Chordata > Mammalia > Primates > Cebidae > Callithrix > Callithrix jacchus. Next base: position 82,448,347 of record NC_133518.1, read on the forward strand.
CTCCCCTCTGCCAGAGAAATAAGCATGAACAGCGCTTTTCCTCCCACTATTTTTAAAACTCAGATGAGCAGGTGTTCTATTGCTCCACGTGGTGTGCTTTTGAACTGAGAGGGACTGAGCACGGAGAAGCCAGAGTAGCACTGCCCCCACCCCGGGCCACCTGAAACTCATCATGCTGCTTTCTTTGGAGCGGCTGCCAATTTAAAAGAAGACTTAAGGGGTTTCATTTGGCTCTGTCATTCTGCTGGAAGGAGGCCTGAGTAAGGTTGAGCTGAGGTTGCAGAGGAAAGGAGCCGTTTGTCCCACAACCTGAACAAAACAGAACTATGATGAAGCAGCATTGTCCATCTGAGGGAATACCCAAGGTACATTGCCTCATGTCAAGAAAATCAAGGACGTGAATACACATGTAGTGAGGTTAAGAATGGAGGTTTTACAGGCAAAAGAAGAAAAGAGAATACCTCTCTCTTCTGCGGAGTGAGAGAGGGGCTTCTGAGTGTGTTTTCTGGTTTTCTGGTGAACTGCACAAGGTTTTATAGACTTGTTGAGGAGGTGGTGTTTGATTTACATAGTGTCCAAATATGGGTTGGACCAGGTGAGAGCTTTACATAGCTCGTGAAGAAGCTGGCTATCCACCCGAATCTTCTTATGCATATAGGTTTTCTACTTGGCCAGTGCATGCTGTCTGTCCCTTACTGTACTTGTGGTTGATAAAGAAAAAGGAAGATAAAGCCGTCAGGTTGAGCATGCCTGGCACCCAAGTAGCCTCCTATTGTTACAGCTGCTGGCATTCGCCTGTGCAAGCTTCTAGCTTGCTTGTCTATATCTGCAGCTCGATTTTACAGGCCGCTCTTTGTTAGAAATGGTTTTGGGGCTGCTTTTTATTCAAAGGGAAAACTTACCAAAGACTTCCTTACTTTCAATCTCTGACTAAATAATTTCTTTAGAACTCCTGTATCAATGGGACTTCTGGATTACAGTTGAAGTAGTTTTGGCTGATCATCAACTCTGCCTCCACTTAATAGTGAATGCTTTTATTTTCTATGTTTCAAGGAGGGTCTCTTTGCTTCTTGCCCTTCTTCAGAATAGCAGTGTGGAAATTGCATTTAGAACACCTGTTGGGCACAGTGGCTCACACCTGTAATCCTAGAAATTTAGGAGGCTAATATGGGAAAATTGCTTCAGGCCAGGAATTTGAGAGCAGTCTGGGCAACATAGCGGTACCCCATCTCTCTCAAAAAAAATTACTGGGTGTGGAGATGCATACCTGCTGCCCTGTTGGCCCAGCTGCTGTCAGGAGGCCATGGCAGAAAGGTCACTTGAGCTCAGGAGTTGGGGGCTGCAGTGAGCTATGGTCATGCCACTGTACTCCAGCCTGGGTGACTCCATCTCTTGAAAAACACAACAAAAACCAACGAAAGCCCACTTCCTATCTGGAATGGGAACTGGTAGAGCCTTATGACAGTGAGTGACTCAGAGGCAGAGCAAAGGTTTGGCCACAGTTTTAATGGTGCAATTTGAACCTTGTGTTTGTCCTACTGACCAAGGCTGTGGCTTTCTTAGGGTCCTCCATATGGTCTGGCCTTGGAGGAGAAGAAACTGTTCTTGTTCAACACTTTCTGTTTGTGGAGCCCAAGATAAGAACTTTATGTTTGTTTCACAGATGAGAGGGTGCTAAATAGCTTGCTTAGAATCACACAAGTCAGAGGTAGGAGGGCCACGTTCTTAACCAGTTTGTGAGTAGATGTCTTCCCAAGAACGTACAGCTGATGGCATAATGCTGACCTTAAGCCTAGGTTAATCCAATTGATGTTTAATGAAAAGCAATAGATTTCCTCCTGTAGCCCAAGAAAGAGCCACTTGACTACAGCTAATCAGTGAGAGAAATACCTCTATCAAAGGAATAGGTGATCAGAATTCATGGGCAGCAATGGGACATAGGAATGTGGAAATGAGAGGTGTGGGCTCCAGGGATGCTGGAGAAAACTCCTCCTCCAGTATTCCCTAACTCTCGAATGCTGCTGTCGTTTAAATACAAATACAAACCCACTCTGTTGTTTTGCACTGCCCCGTGCCCTGAATCTCTTGTTTGTGGACTGTATCCTCCAGTAACTTATTCAAGCAAGGATACACTGAAGCAAATTGTTATGAAATATGACTTTATTTCTTCTTACACTTACATGACTGGTGGGGCATAGAATTTTTGATTGAAAATAATTTCCCATTCAAGTTTTAAAGATACTACTCCATTATTTCCCAGCTTCTGGTAGTGCTGTTGAGAAGCCTGAAATCATTCTGATTTTTGATTCTTTGTAAATACTGTTGTTTTCTTTTTTTAAATTTTTTATTGGATTATAGGTTTTGGGGTACATGAGCAGAGCATGCAAGACAGTTGCATAGGTACACACATAGCAGTGTGCTTTGCTTTTCTCCTCCCCTTCACCCACATTTGGCATTTTTTCTGAAAACTTAGGCGAGCTGTTTTCCTTTGTCATATATTGCAGAGTTTCAAGACAATGTTCCTTGGTGTCAGTTTGAGTTCATGTGTTTAAACCTAGGAGGTTATGTTATTCAACTTGAGAAGTTGCCTTTTTTTTAACTTTTATTTAAGTTCGAAGGTTCAAGCACAGGTTTGTTATTTAGGTAAAGTCTGTCATGAGGTTTGTTGTACAGATCATTTCATTACTCCGGTATTAAGCCTAGTCCCATTTAGTTGTTTTTTCCTGATCTTCTTCCTTCTCTCATTCTCCACTCTCTGAAAGGCTCTAGTGTGTGTTGTTCTTCCGCCTGTTGTATGTTCCTGTGTTCTCATCATTTAGCTCCCACTTGCAAGTGAAAATATCTGGTATTTGGATTTTGTGTTCCTGCATTAGTTTGCTAAGAATAATAGTCTCCAGCTTCATCTATGTCCCTGAAGAGAACATGATCGCATTCTTTTGTGGCTGCCTAGTGTTTTTTGTTGTATATGTACCACATTTTCTTTATCCAGTCTACCATTGATGGGCATTTAGCTTGATTCCATATTTTTGCTATTGTGAACAGTGCTGCCATGGACATATGCGTGCACATGTCTCTATAACAGAAGGATTTATATTCCTTTGGGTACATACCTAGTAACCCATTACTAGGTTTGCTGAATCAAATGGTATTTCACTCTTTAGGTCTTTGAGGAGTCATGACACTTTTTCACAATGGCAGAACTAATTTACATTCCCGAATACAGTGTGTAAGTGTTGTTTTTCTCTCTAACCTTGCCAGTATGTTTTTTTTTTTTGCTTTAATAATTGCCATTATGACTGGTGTGAGATGGTATCTGATTATAATTTTCATTTGCATTTCTCTAATAATCAGTGACGTTGAGCTTTTTTAATATGATTGCTTGTTGCATATATGTCTTGTTTTAAAAGTGTCTGTTTATGTTCTTTGCCCACCTTTTTATGGGTTGTTTTCCTCTTGTAAATTTAATTTCCCTACCGATGTTTGATATTAGATTTTTGTGGAATGCATTGTTTACAAACATTTTCTCACATTCTGTAGGTTGTCAGTTTTCTCTGTTGATAGTTTATTTTGCTGTGTGAAAGTTTCTCATTTTAATTTGACCCCAGTTTTCAATTTTGCTTTTGTTACCTTTTCTTTTGGCATGTTCATGATGAAATCTTTGCCTGTGCTTATGTTTTGAATGGCATTGTCTCATGTCTTGCAGAGCTTTTATAGTTTTTGGTTTTACATATCAGTGTTTAATCTATCTTGAGCAAATTTTTGTATGTAATGTAAAGAAGGGGTCTAGTTTCAGTCTTTTGCATATGGCTATCCAGTTATCCTGGCATCGTTTATTGAATAGGGAGAATCTTTTTCCCCCTTGCTTGTTTTTGTTAAGTTTGCCAAAGATCAGATAGTTGTAGAAGCTTGGTTTTGTTTCTGGATTCTCTATTCTGTTCCATTAGTCTATGTGTTTGTTTTTGTACCAGTACTATGCTGTTGTTTCCTGTGGCCCTGTAATGCAGTTTGAAGTCTGGTAGCATGTCGCTTCCAGCTTTGCTCTTCTTGCTTAGGATTGCCTTGGCTGTTTTTGTTTCCACATAAATTTTTCAAAAGCTGGTTTTCTGAAAAAATTAATAAAACTCAACCTACTTTTTAACATTTTTCAAGAACCCAAATGAAATCATGACTGCTCTTGGAGATGGCACTCTGTATGTTTCACTTTACTACCCAGTAACTGGTCTATTAAAATCATACTGGTTAAAAAATAATAAACTTGAAGCTAGACCAATGAAGGAGAAAGGGAAGAGATTCAAATAACCACCATCAAAAACATAAGGGCAATATTACCACTGACCCCACAGAAATACAAACCACCCTCAGAGAATATGATGTACAACTGTAGGCACTTTTTTTTTCTTTATTTTGAGATGAGGTTTTGTGCTTGTTGCTCAGGCTGGAGGACAATGGTGAGATCTCGGCTTAGTGCAACCTCTGCCTCCTGGGTTCAAGCGATTCTCCTGCCTCAGCTTCCTGAGTAGCTGGGATTACATGCATGTGCCACCATGTCTGGTTAATTGTGTATTTTTAGTAGACATGGGGTTTCTCCATGTTGATCCAGATGGTCTTGAACTCCCAATCTCAGGTGATCAACCCACCTTGACCTCCGAAAGTTCTGGGATTGCAGGTGTGAGCCACTGAACCTGAAAAAATTGAGAAATCTAGAAGAAACTGATCAATTCCTGGTCACTACCACCCTCCCTGAGATGCAAGTTTGGTTTAACATATGCAAATTGATCAATGTCATCGTCACATAAACAGAACTAAAGAAAAAAATTACCCACATGATTATCTCAATGGATGCAAAAACAGCTTTTGATAAAATTCAACTTTCATGTGTGTTAAAAACTCTCAATAAACCAGGTATTGAAGGAACATACCTCAAAATAATAAGAGCCACATGTGACAAAACCACAGCCAGCATCATACTGAATGGACAAAAGCTGAAAGCATTCCCCTTAAAACTTGGCACAAGATAAAGATTCCCTCTCTCCCCACTCCCATTCAGCATAGCTTTGAGGGTGTTCTTTGCTCTTGGATTTCTAATTCTTTTAATTGTGATGTTGGGTATTTAACTTGAGATCTCAATTTTGTTTTTGAGATGGAGTGTTGTTCTCTCAACCAGGCTGGAGTGCAGTGGTGTGATATGGGCTCACTGCAACATTTATCTCCTGGGTTCAAGCAGTTCTCCTGCCTCAGCCTCCTGAATACCTGGGATTACAGGTATGTGCCACAACACCAGCTAATTTTTGTATTTTTAGTAGAATGGGGTTTCACCATCTTGGTCAGGCTGGTCTCAAACTCCTGACCTTGTAATCTGCCCGCCTTGGCCTCCAAAAGTGCTGTGATTACAAGAGTGAGTCACCGCAGCTGTCCCAAGTTCTCACTTCTTGATGTACTATAAATTTAGTACATCAAGTACTGTAAATTTCTCTCAACACTACTTGACTAGCTGCATCCCAGAAACTCTGGTAAGTTGTACCTTTGTTCTCATTACTTTCAAAGAACTTCTTAAACTTCTTGATTTCTGCCTTAATGTCATGATTTACCCAGGAGTCATTCAGGAGCAAGTTACTCAGTTTCCATGTAAGTGTATGGTTTTGAATGAATTTCTTAGTCCTGATTTCAAATGTGATTGCATTTGCTTTGTGACCTAAGGTATCTTCTATACTTATGAATGATCTATGTGTTTAGTTGAAAAAAATGTGTATTCTGCAGTCATTGGATGAAATGTTCCTTGAATATCAGTTCCATTTGGTCTGTAGTAAAGATTAAATTTCATGTTGATTGGTTGGTTTTCTGTCTGGAAGATCTGTCCAGTGCTGAAAGTTGGGTGTTGTAGTCTCCAGCAATTACTGTGTTAGGGTTTATCTCTCTCTTTCTTATTTGCTGCGTGTGTCTGTTCTTTTTTCTCTCTCTCTGTCTGTCTGTCTCTATTTCTATCTTTGGAATTCTGATCATTTTAGTGTTGAACCTGTTCAAATTTTCTTCCGGATTTCAACTTTTTTCTTATCGCTATTTCTGGAAGACATAAGGTTCATCTACTCAACTTTGTTGTCTTACTATTCTAACAAGAATTTTTCACAAGTTCTGCTGTCATATTTTTAATTTCTAAGCGTTTACTTTTTCTTTAAATTTGGTTCTTGTTTCATGAAAATGGTAACACTTTTATCTCTTCGAGAACATTCATATGGGTTTCAGAAGGTCTTATCTCCTAGCACAGTCCTCATTCAGGCTGCATTTATGTGTCTTCTTGCTCTGGTCTCGGCCATTCATGTTAGAAGCTTTGCTCAGATGCCTGGTGACCCTTAGCTGTCTGTGTCTGTTAGAAAAAAATGGAGCACTGAAAAGCTAAAAGCTGATGGAAGTTCTGTGATTGTAACATTTTGTGGGTGGTGGTCTTGCTGGGTCAGACCTTTTCTTCTTGAGCAAGAGAGATTCTCTCTAGAGAAAAATCATCTTAACTTCTGACCAAGTGTATCTGCCACCCTCATTGGAACTCAGTGGTAGGAAAACCTGGAGGATCTCAGTGTTCAGTGTGTACATTTAAGCACTTGTGTCTAGAGAGCTCCTGCCTAGAGACACCAAATTTTACACTATATAGAGGAAATCTCCACCCTGCCACCACCGTGGGATGCAGTCACCGATTCTAGGGAGAGGATCTGGGATCTACCTACTACTGAAACATAAGTTTCCTAGGTAAATTTAGCTGCCAACTCTTGAACCCTTGGGGATCCTGGTTGCCTTCCTGCCACTGGCTTGGGATTTAGCATCTCTGGGTCTACTGTCAGGTGTCACTGACAGCTTCTGCTTGCCAGTTTTCTATATGCTGAAGGGATTGTCTTTATTTTCTTTTTATCTTTGTTGGTTTATTTATTTTTAATCATCCCGTGTTAATGTGGTTTAATGATGGAGTGAAGGCATATGCAGGTATTCAACCAAACATCTTAGCTGAAGTCTGTATTTCTCTTGTAGTAAAATCTTGATCATTCTATGTTTCAGTTAATCAAATTTTTATATATGCATTCTGATTTGGGGATGATGTGAGGGAAGAGAGAGAGAAAGAAAGAGAGACTGAGACGGACAGAGACAGGGTGAGAGAGAGAGGCTACTGTGACAAATCTGTGGGTCTGTGTATTTGGAAGTCAATAGGAATTTAGCCCTGTTTTCTGTCTAAAAAGCAGGAGTGTCCAGACAATGGATCTTGAACTAGGCTAAGAATCTTTGAGGCAATGGCGCAGATCCAGTTGTGTTCAATTTTTTAGTCCTTAGGCTGAAAGGGAAAATAACGTAAAACACATTTTAAAAAATTTCTGGCTGGGCGCGCTGGCTCAAGCCTGTAATCCCAGCACTTTAGGAGGCCGAGGTGGGTGGATCACAAGATCAAGAGATCGAGACCATCCTGGTCAACATTGTGAAACCCTGTCTCTGCTAAAAATACAAAAAATTAGCTGGGCATGGTGGTGCGTGCCTGTAATCCCAGCTACTCAGGCGGCTGAGGAAGAATTGCCTGAACCCAAAAGGCGGAGGCTGCGGTGAGCCAAGTTTGTGCCATTGCACTCCAGCTTGGGCAACAAGAGCGAAACTTCATTTCTAAAAGAAAAAAAATTTTCTGAAAGTGGTGTTTTCTGATTTGCCCTCAGATAATTAGATATAGAAGGTAGCCATACATTTTTGGCTAACTCAGCATTCGTTGCTCCATTCAGCGAATTCATCTTTATATTCATGTTCTTTCTCTCCAGCTTAATATCCAAAATTTAAAAGTGAGGAATGCAGAATAGTTGAACTAAAAGAAACAGATCAACCACAACCTGCCTCTTCTTCCTCTCACCCAAAGAAAACCATTGTTAACATTTTGCTATATTCTCTTTATGTACTTTTCTCAGGTACTTTTATTCGAATATATTTTTGATCATAAAATTGTCTTAGACAATAAGTTGTCAGAGAAGAACACCCACTCTTTTTACACTCCAGGCTTCCAGCTTGAAGGTGACTGACTTGGGAATCCTGTATTTTAACAAGATATGATGTTGATATGGAATCTTTTATTTGACTGTTCTGAGGTGTTCTCTTTTTAGCCTACTATCCTTCATCCCCTTCTTCCCTGCTATACACACACATACACATTCACACATACACGCACTCTTTCTTTCTCTCTCACATGCGTATTCTCATACGCAAATACAAGCATGCTCATACACATGTGCACACACACAGGCACGTGCATGCACACACTCACACTCATATGAACCAACATGCACATACACACTCTCCTTCATCTCTTTCCTCCCTGCTACACACACATACTCTAACACTCATATGCACATGTGCACACACACATATGTACAACATGCAATGTGTCAGCAGGCCATGTAGAAAATGATTGTTACTCTCCAAAAGGAAGGACACCCACACATTTGCAATGGAAAAAAACAGCTCTGTTTTTGTAAAAAAAAAAAAAAAAAAAGAATTTTCTATTAGGCCTAGAAAGAAACTTAAAAAGTGTTTCTTCTTTTATCTAATCGGAACTTGTGTATGTGCACACACCCGTGTGACAGAAAGAGCCAGGGAGAGAGGGAGGGAGAGGAGGTGAAGGCAAGAAGAGACAGAGCGATTAAAAAGCAAGTGCACTGTGGCAAGCTCGTCTGGACTAAGTGAGAAGCAGGCGGTTGTGGTGATGAGGTAGGAGCTTGGAATGCTTCCTGGTACCAAGACTGTCATAAGTGGAATTGGGGTCTGAAAAAGTGACAGCAAAATTCAGCGTTCCTTTGACAACCACTCAGAAAATAGAATGTGAGGAAGCAGGAGGAAGGGAAGGTGTGGGGCCAGCCATGAGAATGCACCCCGCTGCTCCACGGATGCCTAGAAATGCTGGTCACTTATAGGGCACAGGTGAGGGGAAGTCTGGACTGGTGGCAGTAGTGCTGCCAAGCCATGTAGCCTGCTCTCTCAAGGGTGAATGTTCTTGCATGAGTAGTGGGTAAGATTATTCCCTAGTTTATATAGGCCCCATTTGTCCTAGACACAGATTTTAATGTTCTCAGGTGATCGCTTGCTTGATTGTCTGTGTAAAAGATCAGCAATCCTTTTATTTTTCTGGAAAGGTCTAGGCAGTAAATATTTTAGGCTTGGCAGCCCATATGGTGTCTGTCACAGCTACTTATCTCTGTGGTTGTGGTGAGAAAGCAGCCATAGAAATGGGTAATAAAGGAGTGGGGCTGAGTCCCAAAGTACTTTTATGAGAACTGAAAATTGCATTTTATATAATTGTTGACATGTCCCAAAATATTGTTACTTTTTTGAATTCTTTCACATTCATGGCTCATGAGGTATCTGACAAGAGACAACAGGCAGGAATTGGTGGATGAGCCATGGTTGCCCAAACCCTGTGTCCAAATCATGGCATTGTACAAGCAGGAGTGATCTCTGACCCTCTCTTTTTTTCCTCTTTCCTTCTTTTCAGTTTCTCATTGTGCTGATTTGGAAACCAGAAATCGAAAACTCTTGGAAGTGAACTCTTTCTGATTTAACCTGTTAGTGGCAGTGTTAGGATAAAATTTCAGGTCTCAAGGAGCACTTCTTAGAGCCCAGATCAGACTGAATGCTGCTTTTGTGATTGCAGAAGGCATACCATCCTCTGGTACACTAGCTCCTTAGCGTCACCCTGAATCTGAAACTTAGTTCTTCATAAAGTCTTTTGTTCTGATTCCTCAGTGCATCATTTGCTAATTTGCGCCAGTTATTCTGTTTAACACAACTGAGATATAGACATAAGCAAAGTTCCTACCCTTTAGGAACTCACTTCTTCAGGGCCTGGTTTTGATAATCCAGACAAAGCTACTTAAATGTAGTTTTATCCTTAAAAGCAAAATCGGCTGCACTTATGTAAGTTACAATAATAATTAGAATTTAGGAAAAATCCATTCTTAAAACAAGAAGGCAAAGAGAATAAAAAATAAACGTCCAAGTTACCCTCTGACTGTGCGTTGGTTTTAAAACAACAAGACTATTATTTTAAGTGAACACAAGGAAAATTTTGCTACCAAGCGAGTACAGTTTCTAACAGGTGATACATCGACTCCTCTAATTCCAGACATTTCCGAAAGTGCCCTTACTACCTACATTACTTCCTTCTGTAAAGCTCTACTGATTAAGACTTTATCTTTTGTGGTTGGATTTTTGCTTTTGGGATTACAACCTGCTTTTCAAGTCACATTTTGTAAATTAGTTGAGGTATCTTGCTGATTGATAAAGTCTGAGTCAAAAACTTCCTGAAAAGTGCCTCGTGAACTCGTGAGGCATCATGGCAAAGATCCCAATTGTTGGACTGAGGCAGAGAGGTAGAAAGAAGAACACAGACTTTAAGGTCTGACAGATGTAAGTATAGGTCCCACCTCCACCACGTATTAGATGTGTAATGTTAAATGAGCTACTATACCTCTTTGAGCCTCAGCTTTCCTCTCTGTAAAAAGAAGATGTTAAACCTTTCCTTGCACTATTGTTGTAGGGATTAGAGATGATGTCAATAAAAATGTTTCCAGCATTCCCGGTATTCAACGTACCTTGGATAGACTTATTTGGCCAGTTCACTGCAAACGGTAATATACACGAATAAGATACTTTCTTTTCTTCAAAATAGACTTTTTGGGATTAAACTCTAAAAAAGTGTTAAATAAATGAATCAAGATCTTTTTCATTTCTGTTGTTGAAGTATTTGCCTTCTTACGTTTGGTAATGTTAGGATTTTCCACAGAAGAAGTTGACACTTTCCTTCTTAATCATACTGGCAATACCATGTTTCAACACTAGTTACTATTTTCTTTTCGAAAAGTGTCATTTGTCTAGCTTCCCTTGAAAGATCAGCTAAATGTCACATTATCCCTGCTTCTGTTAATCTTTCAAAATGCTCACCACCATAGTCATAACATTTTCTTCATGCTCAAGTTGATTTAAAAAATGTTCTAAAGACAGTATTGCTGAATTTTTATTTGTTTAATAAAAATTAGGCTTTTAAGTATAAAAATATAGATTTATTATAAAGCCTCTAGAAAGCAAAGAAAAATAGATTTGAAAAATACCTTGTTTAATCACATAAAGCTAGGCAGAGTTAAATCACTGTTTCCATTTTGGTACATTTTATTTTAATCTTTTCACTATTTTAATGTCCTTCTTTATATCCATAATGGTGATAACATGATGTATATATGAACATGTATATATTATATAAATATATAAAATACATAAATATATCTTTTAAAAATGGTATCTGTAGGCCGGGCACGGTGGCTCAAGCCTGTTATCCCAGCACTTTGGGAGGCCGAGGCGGGTGGATCACGAGGTCAAGAGATCGAGACCATCCTGGTCAACATGGTGAAACCCCGTCTCTACTAAAAATACAAAAAATTAGCTGGGCTTGGTGGCGCGTGCCTGTAATCCCAGCTACTCAGGAGGCTGAGGAAGGAGAATTGCCTGAACCCAGGAGGTGGAGGTTGCGGTGAGCCAAGATTGCGCCATTGCACTCCAGCCTGGGAAACAAGAGCGAAACTTCGTCTCAAAAAATAAATAAATAAATAAATAATAAAAAATAAAAACGGTATCTGTTTATTTATTATTTATAAATATATATCTAATGAGTATATATCTACATATCTACTTATATATTTATATATCTCCATGATAGAAGTTGGAAAATACTGAAAACTGTAGAGGAGTTCGGAGAAACAACCTATAATCTCATTATACAGAAATAATTTTCTTCCCTTTTGCTTCTCCACATTTTGGCTTAGATCAAATTTAGAAATTATTTTCTCAACGTTTTTGGTATTGTGTTTTTAGAGTATCAAGATGTTGCTGCATATTCTGATTTTTATGTATAGTTGTGACAGGAACACCCACAAAAATAATTGTTCTAGAAAAGAATTTGTTTACAAATATTTTCTTCCAGGAAGTGGTGTATTAGCGTTTTAAAAGAAACATTTCTGGACGTCAAAGTAGACATTGGGCTTATATCAACAGCTCAATCTTTTTTAAAATACGCTTTATTTTTAGAGCAGTGTAATGTGAATAGTGAGGCATAGTGGAAAGTACAGAGAGTTCCTACATTCCCACCTCCCCAAATGCACAGCCTCCTCCACTATCAGCCTTCCTCACTAGAGAGGTACATATGTTACAATGGATGAACCAACATTGACTTATCACTGTCACCCATAGTTTATAATTGACATTAGGGACCATTCTTGCTGTCGTATATTCAGTGAGTTTTGACAAGGGTGTAATGACATGTGTCTACCATTATAGTAACACACAGAGTAGTTTCATTGCCCTAAACATCCTCTATGCTATGCCCATTTATCCTTCCCCGCTTTTCAAACCCCAGAAATCACTGAACGTTTTGATGTCTCTATAGTTTTGCCTTTTCCTGAATGTCATATAGTTGGATTCATATAGTAAGTGGTCATTTTAGATTGGTTTCTTTCACTTAGTAGTATGTATTTGAGTTTCCTCTATGTCTTTTAATGGCCTCATAGCTCACGTGCTTTTTTTCTGCAACAAAAGCCACATTCAAAGATGATTGCTTTCATTGCTGAATAATATTCCACTGTGTCGATGTAGAGGTTTGTTTATCCAGGCACTTACGAGTCTATAGTAACCAGTGTGGAGCCTGGGGAAGCCATAAATGGCCTGGTTGTGGCGAAGGCCTGGAGCCTATGTCGATAGGAGCCATGGAGGTTGGAGGCATTCGATCTTAGAGCCATAGGGGAAGGCCTGGAGCTTGGGTTGACAGGGTCTGTCCCATAGTCTGTGGTTATAGAAACCTGCCTGGTGTTGAGTTCACTGAATTGTGCCTGGCATTGGAGTTGATGTTGAAGTCAGGTGTTACATTTACTCTCCTCTCTGCACATACGTAGTATCTTTTTCCATGCTGCACTACCCAGGTTTAGGGGCGGGGTAACGCAGATAATAGAAAACTCTCTTCTATACTCTATTTTATGCCGTTTTTCTTACTTTTCTACTCCACAAACGTGCTATAACCTCTCACCTGGATTCCTTGACTCTTTTGAAGACACTTTGATGCACGGATGGCTGTTCAAATTGATGTTTCTGTGAAGGAGTAAGTGCTGAAAAGTTCTGTTTTGCCATTTTGTCCATGGCATTCTTCTCTGTTAACTGAAAAAATATTTTTACTGAATAGCATATTATTAAAAATTGTCAGACCCAGTTAATGTGAATATAAACTCTGATTGTTATGGTTATCTCTCGTGGGGTGTCTATTGTTTTGTCAGAAATTGTATCAGGAACTTTATATCAATCACTAAATTACACCTTTCCAAGCTGCATATGAATTAGGTGTTACTATGATCATTTTACAGATGAAGAAGATGAGACTCAGAGCAATACATAAGTTGCCCAAGGTCAGAGAGCAAGTAAGTACCAGAAATAAAAGCCAGATAAATCTCATTCCCATATCCTTGCTCTTTCAATGATGTTTCAGAGTTGATTACAAAAAGAATTGTTCTGTGTGCTCAGGATAATTTACTACATACTAAATTTAACCATAGGGCAGTCTTATAAACAGGGTAGAGTATGCAGTTAAGATAAAATTTGAGAGGAAAAAATTAAATTAAAATAGCACATAAACAATGATCAGAATATTCTCTCAGTATTTTAGAAATTTATGTAAGAATAAACTAGATACTGATAAAAAAGTCACATTCTTTATGTACAAATCTTGTAAGTAGCTACTGTTAAAGAGAGGATATTATTTACCTAGAAGAAAGTGGGGTTGTCAACCACTATATAACCATTCGTGGGGTGAATGTCTTTTTTATTTTAGGCCTCTGGCTGATGGATCCAAGAGGTAGATACGTGATGTCAAAATATTCTCTTTTATAGGTAATTACTATTTACAATGGAAGATACAGAGGCCACAAGGTAGTAGAGTTGAGTTATGTTAACAGAAAACCTTGTTAGAGAAAAGAACCACCTCTCACTATCATGTTCAATGGCAAAGATTAATAGAAGGTAAAGCAAAATGGACACACATGCGAGTATACCCACATTGATATTGGAAGTAACTTTTTTCTTATATGCTATAAATCATATCCCAGAATATACTCATAATGTGTACACTTATTGGGATATTACAATCAACGTACAAAATATGTACCATATGTCCATTGACTGTGATGTACATATGTGTACACAATACAGATGTACAAAAAATGTACCTAATCTGTACAATCTGTACATTTATATGTACATAATGTGTACACAGTAGGTTTGTACATAATGTGTACAATATGTAAATATATTGTAATATTACAATGATTTCATATAATCACAACAGCATATATAATCACAATACACATATAATACATAATATCAATATAAATGTACATATTGCACACATTATATACATTTACATTTATTGTGATATTACGATATGTACACATGTACATCATGCACACGTGCAGATTTGCGGTATATACACGTGTACATAAGTGTGCACAGTATGTACATATGTACACTACACATATGTTCATATAATGTAGATATGTACCTTCTGTACAGGAGTACACAGTATGTACAATATGTACACGTATATACTAGGTACACATATAGGTGTATACCCACTTTGGTAACCGGAGAGATTTCTATCTAATATACTAAATATAAAATCCCAGAATGTAGTCATAGTGTGTACATTTATTGTCATATTGTGATAAATGTATTAAATAGGCACAATCTGTACATGTACTCTGCTGTACATAGGTGTACACAATGCACATGTACAAAAAATGTACATAATCTGTCAAATATGTACCTATATATTTCTATAATGTGTACACAATGCATAGGTACATAATGTGTACACTATGCACATTCCTTAAAATATCAGTGATAAAATATATATAATCACAGTAAGATATATAATCACACTAATACATATATGTCGTGTAATATCACCAAAAAGTACGTATTGTACACATTATGTATGTATTAGGTACATATGTATAGTGCACATATTATGAAAATATATATGTATCATGATAACACCGTATGTACACGTATAAAAATATGTGCCTACTATTTAAACAATGTACACAGGCAGAAATAGGTGCAAACTACATACCTATGCACAGCAGGCTATTACTACAGTTCTGCTCGTAGCAGCCTCAATGTCCACCCTGGCTGCTTAAAGACCCCCTGGCTAGGGGGCTGTACCCACAGCCCCCGCCAGAGGGCCCATAACAGCTACCAGGCCCACGCTGGCTGCTTAGGGACCCCCTGCCTAGGGCGCTGTGCCAACAGCTGCTGGGGCCTGGCTATTTTGAAAATGTGGTGTAATATGATACTGGCAACCTATCACACAGAAATGATAATGTTATTGTGGTTCTTTACATATTAGGCAATAGTTCTAGTTACACATTTGGCATATTGACAAAAATGTCATCCTCACCCCATTGACATTAGAATTGAAAGCATAGGAGGGTTTCACCCCTTGCAATGTTTAATTCAATATAATTGTTTTCTTGTTTACATTAGTGACCATATCAGAGCACGGTGTACATCTCTTGCAGTATTCAGAATATTTCTCTATGGGCAGCAACATTTTTCTCTCCTTATCTGGATATTAGGAAGAATATCACAGGACCGGCTTACAGCGCCAGTCACATCGTGAGCAATGTCATCTGTAATCCCCTAGTTATTAAGAACAATGTAACGGGGGTCTCGTGTGCTTTTGGAGATATTTGGAGTAATATCCTTTTAGTTTTTGGATATTAGAAACAATACTACAGTGGTTGTGTACACTTCCTTCGATATTAAGAGTATACTCATCCTCTGTCCCTGGGATATTAGGAACTACATCGCAGAAGCCTTGCACTTTGCTTATAATATTGGAACAGTCACAGAGTGTACACCTTCTTTCATTGTGAAAGAAATACCTACTTAGGATATGATGGATAAGATCACAAAATGGACACACATGGGTATATACCCACTGTGATATTGGAAGTCATTTTTATCTAATATACTAAAAGTCATAACCCAGAATAAACTCATAATGTGTAGACTTATTAAGATATTACACTCAATGTACAGAATATGTAACATATGTACCTTTACTGTGATGTACATACATGTACACAATACAGATGTACAATAAATGTACATAAACTGTATCATTTGTACGAATATATGTACAAAATGTGCACACAATAGGTATGCACATAATGTGTACAATATGTACGTTTATTGTAATATCACAATGTTATATAATCACAACTGCATATAAAATCACAATACACATGTAATATGTAATATCAATATAAATGTACATATTGCAAACATGATGTACATTTTCATTTATTGTGATATGATATGTAAACATGTACATCATGTACCTATTATGTACAGATGCACAATATATGCAAGTGTACATATGTGGGTACAGTATGTACATATGTACACTACAGATGTGTACATATAATGTAGATATGTACCTTCTGTACCCGAGTACATTCTATGCAAAATATGTACACATATAAACGATGTACACACCTGGGTGTACAACCACTTTGGTAACCGGAGAAATTTCTATCTAATATACAAAATATAATAATTCAGAATGTAGTAATAGTGTGTACATTTATTGGCATATTGCAATAAATGTATAAAATAGGTAACAATCTGTGCATTTACCCTGCTGTACGTATGTGTACACAATGCACATGTACAAAAAATGTACATACTCTGTAAAATATGTACCTACATATTTCTATAATGTGTAAACAATGTATAGGTACATAATGTGTACACTATGCACATTCCTTAAAATATCAGTGATAAAATATATATAATCAAAATAACGCATATAATCACAGTAATATATATATATATTATGTAATATCACAAAAAAGTACATATTGTACACAGTAGGTACGCATTAGGTCTATATGTATTGTGCACATATGTACATATATATTTATCATAACACCATGTATACACTTATACAAATATGTGTTCATTATTAAAACTATGTACCTGTGCAGAACAGGCTATTACCACAGCCCCCCTCGTAGCAGCCCCAAGGCCCACCCTGGCTGCTTAAAGACCCCCTGGCTAGGGAGCTGTAACCACATTCCCCGCCAGAGGGCCCATAACAGCTCCCAGGCTGACGCTGGCTGCTTAGGGACCCCCCGGCTAGGGCGCTGTGCCCGGCTATTTTGAAAATGTGGCGTAATATGATGCTGGCGACCATATCATATGGAAATGATGTTATTCTGTCTTTTTATATACTAGGCAATAGTTCTAGTTACACCTCTGCCATATTGACAAAAATGTCATCCTCACACCCCTGGACATTAGAATTGAAATCATAAGGGGGTTTCACCCCTTGCAATGTTAAATTCAATATAATTGTTTCCTTGTTTACATTAGTGACCATATCAGAGCACAGTGTACTCCTCTTGCCGTATTCAGAGGATTTGCCTATGGGCAGCAACATTATTCTCTCGTTCTCTGGATATTAGGAACGATATCACAGGACCGGCGGACAGCCCCAGTCATATCGTGAGTAATGTCATCTGTAATCCCTTAGTTATTAGAAAAAATATCACGGGGGTCTTGTGTGCTTTATCAGATACTTGGAGTAATATCTTTTCCGTTTTTGGATATTAGACACAATACTACAGTGGTGGTGTACACTTCCTGCGATATTCAGGGTATAATAAACTTTTGTCCCCAAGATATTAGGTAGTACATTAAAGAAGCCTTGTACTTTGCCTGCGATATTGGAACGATCACAGAGTGAACACTTGCTTTCAAAATGAGAGTAATACCTACTTAAAATATGATGGATAATATCAAAAAATGGACACACATGGGTGTATACCCACTTTGATATAGAAAGAAATTTTTATCTAATATACTAAAAATCATATATTACAATATACTCATAATGTGTACACTTATTGAGATGTTACAATCAATGTGCAGAATACATACCATATGTACATAGAGTGTTATGTACATATGTGTACACAATACAGATGTACCAAAAACGTACATAATCTGTACAATATGTGCAATTACAGGTACATAATGTGTACACAATAGGTATGTACGAAATGTGTGCAATAGGTACATTTATTGTAATATTACAATGATATCATATAATCACAACAGCATATAAAATCACAATACACAAGTAATACATAATATAAATGTACATATTGCACACATTGTGTACATTTACATTTATTGTGGTATCACGGTGTGTACACATGCACATCATGTACCCATTATGTACACATGTACAAAATATGCACATGTACATATGTGTGAACAGTATGTACATTTGCACACTATGTATACATATAATGTTGACATGTACATTTTGTACATGAGTACCTAATATGCACAATATGTACACGTATAAACTATGTACACACCTGGGTGTACACCCACTTTGGTCAATGGAGTAATTTCTAATATGGTAAAAATTATATTTTAGAATGTACTCATAATGTGTACATTTATTGGCATATCACAAGAAATGTATAAAATAGGTACAGTCTGTACATTTACTCTGCTGTGCATAGGTGTACACAATACACATGTAGAAAAAGTGTACATAATCTGTAAAATATGTACCTATATATTTCTATATTGTGTACACAATACATAGGTATATAATTTGTACACGATGCACATTCCTTAAAATATTAGTGATAAAATATATTTAATCACAATAAGATATATAATCACAGTAATATATATTGTCTAATATTACAAAAAAGTACATATTGTACACATTAGGTATGCATTAGGTACATATGTATTTTGCACATATTATGTAAATATAAATTTATCGTGATAACACCATATGTACGCATGTACATATATATGGCCGATATTAAAACTATTTACACATGTAGTAATAGGTGCAAACTATGTACCAATGCACAGCACGCTATTACCAAAGCCCCCGTTATAGCAGCCCCCAGGCCCAGCCTGGCTGCTTAGAGACCCCCTGGCAATTGGGCTCTGCCGACAAACACTGCTTGAATGCCTGTAGCAGCCCCCATGCCCACCCTGGCTGCTTAGGGACCCCCTGACTAGGTGTCTGTGCCCACAGCCCATGCCAGAGTGCCCGTAGCAGCCCCCAGGCCAACCATGGCAGCTCAGGGACCCCTGGCTGGGTCGATGTGCTCACAGACCCCACCAAAAAGCCCAGAGCAGCCCCCAGGCCCACCCTGGCTGCTTAGGGGTTCCCTCGCTTGTGGGCTCTGCCCACAGCTGCTGAGGCCCAGCTATTTTGCAAATCCGGTGTAAAATGTCATCCTCACCCCCATTGACGTTAGAATGAAAATCATAGGGGAGTTTCATTCCTTGCAATGCTTAATTCAATGTAATTGTTTTCTCGCTTACATTAGTGACCATATCAAAGCATGGTGTACACCTCTTGCCGTATTAAGAGTATTTCCCTATGGGCAGCAACATTTTCCTCTCCTTCTCTGGATATTAGGAACAATATTCCAGGACCAGAGTACAGCCCCAGTCACGTCGTGGGTAATGTCATCTGTAATTCTCTAGTTATTAGAAACAATATCACGGGGGGCTTGTGTGCTTTCTGAGATATTTGGAGTAATATCCTTTACGTTTTTGAACATTAGAAACAATACTACAGTGGTGGTGTACACTTCCTGCGATATTCAGGGTATGGTCATCCTTTGTCCTCAGTATATTATTAACTACATCACAGACGAGTTTTAGTTTGCCTTGATATTGGAGCAATCCGAGAGTGTAAACCTGCTTTCACAATGAGAGAAATACCTACTCAGGATATGATGGATAATATCACAAAATGGACACACATATGTGTATACCCACTTTGATATTGAAAGTAATTTTTATCTAACATACTAAAAATCATATCCCAGAATATACTTATAATGTGTACTCTTACTGAAATATTACAAACAATGCACAGAATATGTACCATATGTACGTTGACTGTGATGTACATATGTGTGCACCATACAGATGTACAATAAATATAATCTGTACAATATGTACATTTATGTGTACATAATATGTACACAATAGGTATGTCCATAATGTGTACAATATGTACATTTGTAATATCACAATGATATCAGAACAGCATATACAATCACAATACACATGTAATACATAATATAAATGTACGTATTTCACACATTATGTACATTTCCATTTATTGTGGTATGACGATGTGTTTACATGTACAGCATGGACCCATTATGTACGGATGTACAATAAATTCAGGGGTAGATATATGTACATTGTATGTACATATGTACGCTCTGTACCCATACATACATATAATGTAGATATTTACCTTCTGTACACAAGTACATAATATGCACAGTATGTACATGTACAAAGTATGTGCACACATAAGTTTACACCCACTTTGGTAACCAGAGTAATTTCTAACTTATATTCTAAATGTAATATCACAGAATGTACTCATAATGTGTACATTTATTGGCATATCACAATAAAAGTATAACGTAAGTAAGATCTGTACATTTACTCTGTGTACCCAATACACAAGTAAATAAAATGTACATAACCTGTAAAATTTGTTTCTTTCTATTTCTATAATCTGTGCACAATGCATAGGTGCATAATGTGTATAATATGTACATTTGTAATGTCACAATGATATCATATCACAACAGCATATATAATCACAATAAATGTAATACATAATATAAACGTACATATAGCAAACATTATGTATATTTACATTTATTGTGATATGATGTGTACACATGTATCTCATGTACCCATTATGTACAGATGTACAATATATGCACGTGTACATATGTGTGCACAGTATGTACATATGTATGCTGCGTACACCTTTGTATATATAATGTAGACATGTACATTCTGTACATGAGTACATAATATGCACAACATGTACATGTATAAACTATGTGCGCACCTGGGTGTAAACCCACTTTGGTCACCGGTGTAATTCCTATCTAATATGCTAAAACTTATATCCCAGAATGTACTCATGTGTACATTTATTGACATATCACAATAAATGTATAAAATAGGTATAGTCTGTACATTTACTCTGCTGTACATATGTGTACAAAATACACATGTAGAAAAAATGTACATCATCTGTAAAATATGTACCTATTTATTTCTATAATGTATACACAATGCATAGGTACATAAAGTGTACTCTATGTACATTTCTAAAAATTTCAGTGGTAACATACATATTATCACAATAAGATATATAATCAATAATATGTAGATATCACATAATATCACCAAAAAGTACATATTGTTTATATTAGGTACGTATAAAGTACATATTTATTGTACACATATTATGTACATATATGTTTATTGTGATAATAACATATGTACATGTGTACAAATATGTGCCCATTATGTAAATGATCTACACATGTAGAAATAGGTGCAAACTGTGTACCTGTGAAGAGCAGGGTATCCCCACACCTCCCGCCAAAGGGCCTATAGCAGCTTCCAGCCCCACCCTGGCTACGTAAGGATCCCCTGGTTAGGTGGCTGTGCCCATAGCCCCTGCCAGAGTGTCAGTAGCAGCCGCCAGGCCCTCCCTGGATGCTGAGAGACCCTCTGGCTATGTGGCTGTTACCACAGCCACCGCCAGAGGGCCCGTAGCAGCCCCCAGACAAACCACAAAGGGCCCGTAGCAGCCGCAATGCCCAACCTGGTTGCATAGGGACACCCTCGCTTGGCTGCCAGGCCCACAGCTGCTGGGGCCCAGATATTTTGAAACTGTGGTGTAATATGATACTGGCAATCATATCATATGTAAATAATAATTTTATCCTTTTTTATTATATAGCAGGCAATAGCTGTAGTTACACCTCCGCCATTTTGACAAAAATGTCCTCCTCACCCCCTGGAAATTAGAAGGAAAATTATAGGGGGGGTTAACACCTTGCAATATTTAATTCAATATAATTGTTTTCTTGTTTACATTAGTGACCATATCACAGCACGGTGTACTCCTCTTGCAGTATTCAGAGGATTTGCCTGTGGGCAGAAACATTCTCCTCTCCTTATCTGGATATTAGAAACATTATCACAGGACCGGCAAACAGCCGCAGTCATATCGTGAGTAATGTCATCTCTAATCCCCTAGTTATAAAAAATAACATCACAGGGGTCTTGTGCACTTTATGAGATACTTAGAGTAATGTTAGGATTTCGGTATTTTACATGAGAGAGCATATTGAGTTTGTGTATATACTCCAAAACAGAGTAGAAAAGGGCATTGTATATTTTTTCTGACAGATTATATTCAGAGCCATTTTGCTTTTAACAATTGAAGTGCTTAGATAATATTTAGATTTTTTTCGATTCGCGTAAAATTAGAATTTTCGTATTTTACATGAGAGAGTATACTGAGTTGGTGTATATACCCCAAAACACAGCAGAAAAGGGCATTGTATATTTTTTCTAACAGATTATATTCAGAACCATTTTGCTTATAACATTGGGGTCCCTAGATAATATTTAGATTTTTGTCGATTCGCGTAAATTTAGAATTTTGATATTTTACATGAAAGAGCATATTGAGTTGGTGTATATATCCCAAAACACAGTAGAAAAGGGCAATCTATATTTTCTCTAACACATTATACTCAGAGCAATTTTGCTTTTAACATTGGGGTGCCTAGATAATATTTAGATTATTTTCGATTCGCCGAAATTTAGAATTTCGGTATTTAACATGAGAAAGCATATTGAGTTGGTTTATATACTCCAAAACAAACTAGAAAAGGGCATTGTATATTTTTTCTGAGAGAATATATTCAGAGCAATTTTGCTTTTAACATTGAGGTGCCTAGATAATATTTAGATTTTTTTCCATTCTCGTAAAATTAGAATTTCTGTATTTTACATGAGAGAGCATATTGAGTTGGTGTATATACTCCAAAACAGAGTAGAAAAGGGCATTGTATATTTTTTCTGAAAGATTATATTCAGAGTAATTTTGCTTTTAACATTAGGGTACCTAGATATTATTTAGATTTTTTTTCGAATCACGTAAAATTAGAATTTCGGTATTTTACAGGAGAGAGCATATTAAGTTGGTGTATATACTCCAAAAACAGAGTAGAATAGGGAATTGTATATTTTTTCTGACAAATCATTTTCAGAGCAATTTTTCTTTTAACATTGGGGTGCCTAGATGATATTTAGATTTTTTTCGGTTTGCGTAAATTTATAATTTCGGTATTTTACATGAGAGAGCATATTGTGCTGGTGTATATACTACAAAACTGAGTAGAAGAGGGAATTGAATATTTTTTCTGACAGTTTATATTCAGAGCAATTTTGCTTTTAACATTGGGGTGCCTAGACAATTTGTAGATTTTTTTCGATTTGCTTAAATACAGAATTTCTGTATTTTACATGAGAGAGAATATGGAGTTGGTGTATATACTCCAAAACTGAGTAGAATAAAGCATTGTATATTTTTTTTGACAGATTATATTCAGGTCAATATTGTTTTTAACATTGGGATGCCTAGATAACATTTAGATTTTTTTAGATTCATGTAAAATTAGAACTTCGATATTTTACATGAGAGCATATTGAGTTGGTGTATATACTCCAAAACAGAGTAGAAAACGGCATTGTATATTTTCTCTAACAGACTATATTCAGAGCCATTTTATTTTAACTTTGTGGCGCCTAGATATTGTTTAGATTTTTTTAATTCGCGTAATATTAGAATTTCGGTATTTTACATTAGAGAGTATATTGAGTTGGTGTATATACTACAAAACAGAGTAGAAAAAGGCATTGTATATTTTATCTGACAGATTATATTCAGAGCAATTTTGCTATTAACATTGTTGCGCCTAGATAATATTTAGATTTTTTTGATTCGGGTAAAATTATAATTTCTGTATTTAACATGAGAGAGCATATGGAGTTGGTGTATATACTCCAAAAAAAAGTAGAATAGGGCATTGTATATTTTATCTGACTGATTATATTCAGAGCAATTTTGTTTTTAACATTGGGGTGCTTAGATAATATTTAGAATTTTTCGATTCGGTTGAAATTTGATTTTCTTTATTTTACATGAGAGAGCATACTGAATTGGTGTATATACTCCAAAACAGAGTAGAATAGGGCATTGTATATTATTTCTAACAGACTATATTCAGAGCCATTTTCTTTTATCTTTGGGGCGCCTAGATATTATTTAGATTTTTCTCGATTCCCGTAAAATTAGAATTTCTGTATTTTACATGAGAGAGCATAAGGAGTTAGTGTATATACTGCAAAACAGAGTAGAAAAGAACATTATATATTTTTACTGACAGATTATATTCAGAGAAATTTTTCTTTAAACATTGGGGTGCCTAGATAATATTTAGGTTTGTTTTGATACACGTAACATTAGAATTTCGGTATTTTACGAGAGAGCATACTGTGTTGGTGTATATACTCCAAAACACAGTAAAATAGGGCATTGTATATTTTCTCTAACAGATTATATTCAGTGCAATTTTGCTTTAAACATTAGGGTGCCTAGATAATATTTAGATATTTTTCAGTTCACGGAAAATTATAATTTCTGTATTTTACATTATACAGCATACTGAGTTGATGTATATACTCCAAAACAGAGTAGAATAGGGCATTGTATATTTTTTCTGACAGATTATATTCAGATCAATTTTGCTTTTAATATTCTGGTGCCTAGATAATATTTAGATTTTTTCGATTCGGGTAAAATTATAATTTCTCTATTTTACATGAGACAGCCTACTGAGTTGGTTTATATACTCCAAAACAGAGTAGAATAGAATATTGTATATTTTTTCTGACAGATTATATTCATAACAATTATGTTTTTAACACTGGGGTTCCTAGATAATATTTAGATTTTTTTCGATTCACGTAAAATTAGAATTTCGGTATTTTACATGAGAGAGGACACTGAGTTGGTGTATATACTCTAAAACAAAGTAGAATAGGGCTTTGTATATATTTTCTGACAGATTATATTCAGAGCAATTTTGTTTTTAACATTGGGGTGCCTAGATAATATTTAGATTTTTTCGATTAGGGTAAAATTAGAATTTCGGTATTTTACATGAGAGAGCATACTCAATTGGTTTATATACTCCAAAATAGAGTAGAAAAAGGCATTGTATATTTTTTCTGACAGATTATATTCATAGCAATTTTACTTTTCACATTGGGGTGCCTAGATAATATTTAGATTTTTTTCGATTCACGTAAAATTAATTTTTCGGTATTTTACATGAGAGAGCATATTCAGTTGGTGTATATACTCCAAAACAGAGTAGAATAGAGCAGTGTATATATTTTCTGAAAGATTATATTCAGAGCAATTTTGCTTTTAACATTCGGGTGCCTAGACAATATTTAGATTTTTTTCGATTCGCTTAAATATAGAATTTCTCTATTTTATATGAGAGAGCATATGGAGTTAATGTATGTACTCCAAAACAGAGTAGAAAAAAGCACTGTATTTTTTTTCTGACAGACTGTATTCAGTGCCATTTTCTTTAAACTTTGGTGCCCCTAGATATTATTACGATTTTTTACCGATTCGTGTAGAATTAGAATTTCTGTATTTTACATGAGAGAGCATATTGAGTTGTTGCATATACTTTAAAACAGAGTAGAAAAGGGCATTGTATATGTTTTCTGAAAGATTATACTCAGAGCAATTTTGCTTTTAACATTGGGGTGCCTAGATAATATATAGATTTTTTTCAATTCACGTATAATTAGAATTTCTGTATTTTACATGAGAGAGCAAACTGAGTTGGTGTATATACTCCAAAACAGAGTAGAATAAGGCATTGTATATTTTTTCTAACAGACTATATTCAGAGCCATTGTCTTTTAATTTTGGTGCACCTAGATATTATTTAGATTTTTATCGATTGGCATAAAATTTGAATTTCGGTGTTTAAAATGAGAGAGCATATCGAGTTGGGGTATATACCCCAAAACAGAGTAGAAAAGGGCATTTTATATTCTTTCTGACAGATTATATTAAGAGCAATTTTGCTTTTAACATTGGGGTGCTTAGATAATATATAGATTTTTTTCGATTCACGTAAAATTAGAATTTCGGTGTTTTACATGAGAGAGCATTCTGAGTTGGTGTATATACTCCAAAACAGAGTAGAATAAGGCATTGTATATTTTCTCTAACAGACTATATTCAGAGCCATTTTCTTTTAAAATTAGGGTGCCTAGATATTATTTAGATTTTTGTCGATTCGCGTAAAATTAGAATTTCGGTATTTTACATGAGAGAGCATACTGAGTTGGTGTATATACTACAAAACTGAGTAGAATAAGGCATTGTATATTTTTTCTAACAGACTATATTTAGAGCCATTTTCTTTTAACTTAGGGTCACGTAGATATTATTTAGATGTTTTTCGATTCACGTAAAATTATGATTTCGGTATTTTACCTGAGAAAGCATATTGAGTTGGTGTATATACTCCAAAACAGAGAATAGGGCATTGTATCTTTTTTCTGACAGATTATATTCAGAGCAATTTTGTTTTTTACATTGGGGTTCCTAGATAATATTTAGATTTTTTCGATTCAGGTAAAATTAGAATTTCTGTATTTTACATGAGAGAGCATACTTAGTTTGTGCATATACTCCAAAACAGGGTAGAATAAAGCATTGTATATTTTTTCTAACAGACTATAATCAGAGCCATTTTCTTTTAACTTTCGGGCACCTAGATAATATTTACATTATTTTCGATTCGGGTAAAATTAGAATTTTGGTGTTTTACATGAGAGAGCATACTGAGTTTGTGAATATACTCGAAAACAGAGTAGAATAAGGCATTGTATATTTTTTATAACAGAATAAATTCAGAGTCATTTTCTTTTTACTATGGGGCGCCTAGATATTATTAAGAATTTTTACCAATTCACGTAAAATTAGAATTTCTGTATTTTACATGAGAGAGCATATTGAGTTGGTGTATATACTCCAAAACAGAGTACAATAGGGCGCTGTATATTTCTTCTGACAGATTATATTAAGAACAATTTTGTTTTTAACATTGGGTTGCCTAGATAATATTTAGATATTTTTGGATTCATGTAAAGTTAGAATTTCAATATTTTACATGAGAGAGCATACTGAGTTGGTGTATATACTCCAAAACAGTGTAGGAAAAGGCATTGCATATTTTTTCTAACAAACTATATTCAAGGCCAATTTCTTTTAACTTTGGGGCGCCTAGATATTATTTAGATTTTTATCGATTCGGGTAATATTAGTATTTCGGTATTTTACATAATAGAGCATAGTAAGTTGGTGTATATAACATAAAACAGAGTAAAAAAAGGAATTGAATATTGTCTCTGACAGATTATATTCAGAGCAATTTTGCTTTTAACACTGGGGTGCCTAGATAATATTTAGATTTTTTTCGATTCACGTAAATGTAGAATTTCGGAATTTTACATGACAGAGCATAGTGAGTTGGTGTATATACTCCAAAACAGAGTAGAATAAGGCATTGTATATTTTTTCTGACAGAGTATATTCAGAGTAATTTTGATTTTAACATTGGGGTGCCTAGATAATATTTAGATTATTTTCGGTTCACGTATAATTAGAATTTCGGTATTTTACATGAGAGGGAACACTGAGTTGGTGTATATAATCCAAAACAGAGTAGAATAGGGCATTTTATATTTTTTCTGACAGATTATATTCAGAGAAATTTGGCTTTTAACATTAGGGAGTCTAGATAATATTTAGATTTTTTCGATTCGGGTCAAATTAGAATTTCGGGTTTTTACATGAGAGAGCATACTGAGTTGGTGTATATACTCCAAAACGGAGTATAATAAGGCATTGTATATTTTTTATAACACACTATATTCAGAGTCATTTTTTTTACTTTGAGGCGCCTAGATGTTATTAAGATTTGTTACCAATCCTTGTAAAATTAAGATTTCGGTATTTTACATGAGAGAGCATATTCAGTTGGTGTATATACTGCATAAAAGAGTAGAAAAATCATTGTATATTTTTTCTAACAGATTATATTCAGAGCTATTTTGGTTTTAACATTGGAATCCCTAGATAATATTTAGATTTTTTTCGATTCGCTTAAATATAAAATTTCTGTATTTTCCATGAGAGAGCATATGGAGTTGGTGTATGTACTCCAAAACAAAGTAGAAAATTGCATTGTATATTTTTTGTGACAGACTATATTCAGAGCCATTTTCTTTTAACTTTGGGGCCCCTAGATATTATTAAGATATTTTACCGATTCGCATAGAATTAGAATTTCGGTATTTTACATGAGAGAGCATATTGAGTTTTTGTATATACTCCAAAACAGAGTAGAATAAGGCCTTGTATATTTTTTCTAACAGACTATATTCAGAGCCATTTTTTTTTAATTTTGGTGCACCTAGATTTTATTTTGAATTTTTTCGATTGGCATAAAATTCAAATTTCGGTATTATACATTAGAGAGCATATTGAGTTGTTGTATATACCCCAAAACAGAGTAGAAAAGGGCATTGTATATTTTTTCTGACGCATTATATTCAGAACAATTTTGTTTTAACATTGGGGTGCCTAGATAATATTTAGATTTTTTTCGATTCACGTAAAATTAGAATTTTGGTATTTTACATGAGAGAGCATACTGCGTTGGTGTATGTACTCCAAAATAGAGTAGAATTAGGCATTGTATATTTTTTCTAACAGACTATATTTAGAGACATTTCCTTTTAGCTTTGGGGCGCCTAGATATTATTTAGATTTTATTTGATTCACGTAAAATTATAATTTTGGTATTTTACATGAGAGAGCATATTGAGTTGGTGTATATACTTCAAAACAGAGTAGAATAGGGCATTGTATATTTTCTCTGAAAGATTATATTCAGAGCAATTTTGTTTTTAACATTGGGTTGCCTAGATAATATTTAGATTCTTTTCGGTTCACGTATAATTAGAATTTCGGTATTTTACATGAGAGGGAATGCTGAGTTGGTGTATATACTCAAAAACAGAGTAGAAGAGAACATTTTATATTTTTTCTGACAGACTGTATTCAGAGCAATTTTGTTTTTAACATTGGGGAGCCTTGATAATATTTAGATTTTTTCGATTTGGGTCAAATTAGAATTTCGGTATTTTACATGAGAGAGCATACTGAGTTGGTATATATACTCCAAAACAGAGTAGAATAAGGCATTGTATATTTTTAATAACAGACTATATTCAGAGTCATTTTATTTTAACTTTGGGGCACCTAGATATTATTAAGGTTTTATGCCGATTCACGTAGTAATAGAATTTCGGTATTTTTACATGAGAGAGCATATAGAGTTGTTGTATATACTCCAAAACAGAGTAGAAAAGGGCATTGTATATTTTTTCTGTCCGATTATATACAGAGCAATTTTGCTTTTAACATTCGGGTGCCTAGAATATATATACATTTTTTTCGATTCACGTAAAATTAGAATTTCTATATTTTACATGAGAAAGCAAACTGAGTTGGTTTATATACTTCAAAACAGAGTAGAATAAGGCATTTATATTTTTTCTAACAGAATATATTCAGAGCCATTTTTTTTTAATTTTGGTGCGCCTAGATTTTATTTAGATTTTTTTCGATTGGCATAAAATTAATATTTCGGTATTTTACATGAGAGAGCATATTGCGATGGTTTATATTTTCCAAAGTAGAGTAGAATAAGGCATTGTATATTTTTTCTAAAACACTATATTCAGATCCATTTTCTTTTAGCTTTGGGGTGCCTAGATATTATTTAGATTTTTTTCGATTCACGTAAAATTAAAATTTCTGTATTTTACATGAGAGATCATATTGAGTTGTTGTATATACTCCAAAACAGAGTAGAAAAGGGCATTATATATTTTTTCTTCCAGATTATATTCAGAGAAATTTTGCTTTTAACTTTGGGGTGCCTAGATAATATTTAGATTCTTTTCGATTCGCTTAAATACTGAATTTCCCTATTTTACATGAGAGAGCATATGGAGTTGTTGTATATACTTTAAAAGAGAGTAGAAAAGGGAACTGTATCTTTATTCTGAGAGACTATATTCAGAGCCATTTTCTTTAAACTTTGGGCCGCCTAGATATTATTAAGATTTTTTACGGATTCGTGTAGAATTAGAATTTTTGTATTTTACATGAGAGAGCATATAGAGTTGTTGTATATACTCCAAAAAAAAATAGAAAAGGT
Organism: Callithrix jacchus; assembly: GCF_049354715.1. Taxonomy (NCBI): domain Eukaryota; kingdom Metazoa; phylum Chordata; class Mammalia; order Primates; family Cebidae; genus Callithrix; species Callithrix jacchus. The sequence goes on from NC_133518.1 coordinate 82,478,733, forward strand.
CATTGTATGTTTTTTCTGAAAGATTATATTCAGAGCAATTTTGCTTATAACATTGGGGTGCCTAGATAATATATAGATTTTTTCGATTCACGTAAATTTAGAATTTCTGTATTTTACATGAGAGAGCAAACTTAGTTGGTGTATATACTCCAAAACAAGGTAGAATAAAACATTGTATATTTTTTCTGAAAGATTTTATTCAGAGCACTGTTGTTCTTAACATTGGGGTGCCTAGATAATATTTCGATTTTTTCGATTCAGGTAAAATTAGAATTTCTGTATTTTACATGAGAGAGCATATTGAGTTTGTGTATTTACTACAAAACAGAATAGAAAAGGGCATTGTATATTTATTCTGACAGATTATATTCAGAGCAATTTGGCGTTTAACATTGGGGTGCCTAGATAATATTTAGATTTTTTTCTATTCACTTAAATATAGAATTTCTGTATTTTACATGAGAGAGCATAAGGAGTTGGGGTATACACTCCAAAACAGAGTAGAATAGGGCATTGTATATATTTTCTGGCAGATTATATTCAGAGGTATTTTGTTTTTAACATTGCGGTGCCTAGATAATATTTAGATTTTTTTCGATTCACGTAAAATTAGAATTTCATTATTTTACATAAGAGAGCATATTGAGTTGGTGTATATACTCCAAAACAGAGTAGAAAAGGGCGTTGTATATTTTTTCTGAAAAATGATATTCAGAGCAATTTTGCTTTTAACATTGGGGTGCCTAGATAATATTTAGATTTTTTTCGATTCACGTAAAATTAGAATTTCGGTATTTTGCATGAGAGAGCATATAGAGTTGGTCTATATACTCCAAAAAAGAGTAGAATAGGGGATTGTATATTTTTTCTGACAAATTATATTCCGAGAAATGTTGCTATTAACATTTGGGTGCCTAGAGTATATTTAGATTTTTTCGATTCACGTAAAATTAGAATTTTGGTATTTCACATGAGATAGCATATTGAGTTGGTGTGTATACTCCAAAACAGAGTAGAATAGGGCATTGTATATTTTTTCTTACAGATTATATTCAGAGCAATTTTGTTTTTATGATTGGAGTAACTAGATAATATTTAGATTATTTTCGCTTCAGGTAAAATTAGAATTTCGGTATTTTACATGAGAGAGCATACTGAGTTTGTGTATATACTCCAAAACAGAGTAGAATATGGCATTGTACATTTTTTCTGACAGATTATATTTAGAGAAATATTGTTTTTAACATTAAGGTGCCTAGATAATATTTAGATTTTTTCGATTCGGGTAAAATTAGAATTTCTGTATTTTACATGGGAGAGCATATTTAGTTAGTGTATATACTACAAAACAGAGTCAAACAGGGCATTGTAAATTTTTTTTGACAGATTATATTCAGAGCAATTTTGCTTTTAACATTGGGGTGCCTAGATTTTTCCGATTCACATAAAATTAGAATTTTGTTATTTTACATGAGAGAGCAAACTGAGTTGGTTTATATACTCCAAAACACAGTAGAATAAGGCATTGTGTATTTTTTTTAACAGACTGTATTCAGAGCCATTTTCTTTTAACTTTGGGGCACCTAGATATCATTTAGACTTTTAACGATTCGCGTAAAATTAGACTTTCGGTATTTTACATGAGAGAGCATATTGAGTTCCTGTATATACTACAATAAAGAGTAGAAAAGGGAATTGTTTATTTTTTTTGACAGATTCCATTCAGAACAATTTTGCTTTTAACTTTGTGGTGCCCAGATAATATTGAGATTTTATTCGATTCACTTAAATATAGAATATCTGTATTTTACATTAGAGAGCATATGGAGTTGGTGTATAATCTCCAAAACAGAGTAGAATAGGGCTTTGTATATTCTCTCTGACAGAGTATATTCAGAGAAATTTTGTTTTTAACGTTGGGGTGCCTAGATAATATTTAGATTTTTTCGATTCAGGAAAAATTTGAATTTCTCTATTTTACATGAGAGAGCATACTGAGTTGGTGTATATATTCTAAAAAAGAGTAGAATAAGGCATTGTATATTTTTTCTAATTGACTATATTCAGAGCCATTTTCTTTTAAATTTGCGGCGCCTAAATATTATTTAGATTTTTTTTCGATTCGTGTAAAATTAGAATTTCGTTATTTTACATGAGAGAGCATATTGAGTTGGTGTATATACTCCAAAACAAAGTAGAAAAGGGCATTCTATATTTTATCTGAGAGATAATATCCAGAGAAATTTTCTTTTTAACATTGCGGTGCCAATATAATATGTAGCTTTTTTCGATTCGGGTCAAATTACAATTTTTGAATTTTACATGAGAGAGCATACTGAGTTGGTGTGTATACTACAAAACAGAGTAGAAAAGGGCATTGTATATTTTTTCTGACAGATTATATTCAGAGCAATTTTGCTTTTAACATTTGGGTGCCCAGATAATATTTATATGTTTTTCGATTCTCTCAAATAAAGAATTTCTGTATTTTCCATGAGAGAGCATATTGTGTTGGTGTATATACACCAAAACAGAGTAGAAAAGGGCATTGTATATTTTTTCTGATAGATTATATTAAGAGCAAATTTGCTTTTAACATTGGGGTGCCTAGATAATATTTAGATTATTTTCGATTAACGTAAAATTTGAATTTCGGTATTTTACATGAGAGAGCATACTGAGTTGGTGTATATACTCCAAAACAGAGTAGAATACGGCATTGTATACTTTTTTTGGCATATTTTATTTAGAGCAATTTTGTTTTTAACATTGGGGTGCCAATATAATATTAAGCATTATTCGGTTCGGGTAAAATTACAATTTCTGTCTTTTACATGAGAGAGCATACTGAGATGGTGTGTTTACTACAAAAAAGAGTAGAAAAGAAAATTGTATATTTCTTCGGACAGATTATATTCAAAGCTCTTTTGCTTTTACCATTGGGGTTCCCAGATAATATTTAGATGTTTTTTGATTCGCTTAAATATAGAATTTTTGTATTTTACAAGAGAGAGCATATTGTGTTGGTGTATATACTCCAAAAAATAGTAGAAAATGACATTGCATATTTCTTCTCACAGATTATATTCAGAGCAATTTTTCTCTTAACAATCGGGTGCTTAGATAATATTTAGATTTTTTTGGATTCACGTAAAATTTGAATTTCGGTATTTTACCTGAGAGCATATTGAGTTGGTGTATATACTACAAAACAGAGTAGAAAGGGCATTGTACATTTTTTCTGACAGATTATATTCAGAGCAATTTTGCTATTAACTTTGGGTTGCTTAGATAATATTTAGATTTTGTTTGATTCGCTTAAATATATAATTTCTGTATTTTATATTAGAGAGCATATGGAGTTGATGAATATACTCAAAAACAGAGTAGAATTGGGCATTTTATGTTTTTTCTGACATATTTTATTCAGAGAAATTTTGTTTTAACTTTGGGGTTCCATTATAATATTTAGCCATTTTCAATTCGGGTAAATTTGCAATTTCTGTATTTTACCTGAGAGAGCATACTGAGTTTGTGTATATACTAAAAAACAAAGTAGAAAAGGGCATTGTATATTTTTTTTGACATATTATATTCAGAGAAATTTTGCTTTTAACATTGGGGTGCACAGATAATATTTAGATGTTTTTCAATGCGCTTAAATATACAATTTCTGTATTTTACATAAGAGAGCATATTGTGTTGGTGTATATACTCCAAAAAAAATAGAAAATGGCATTGTATATTTTTTCTCACACTTTATATTCAGAGCAATTTTGCTCTCAACAATCAGGTGCCTAGATAATATTTAGATTTTTTTTTGATTCGCTTAAATATGGAATTTCTGTATTTTACATGAGAGAGCATATGGAGTTGGTGTATATACTCCACAACAGAGTAGAATAAGGCATTGTATATTTTTTCAAACAGACTATATTCAGAGCCATTTTCTTTTTAACTTTGGGGCACCTAGATATTATTTAGATTTATTTCGATTCACTTAAATATAGAATTTCTGTATTTTACATGAGAGAGCATATGGAGTTGGTGTATATACTCCAAAACAGAGTGGAATAGTGCATTGTATATTTTTTCAGTCAGATTATATTCAGAACAATTTTGTTTTTAACATTGGGGTGCCTAGATTATATTTACATCTTTTTCGATTCACATAATATTAGAATTTTTGAATTTTACATGAGAGAGGATACTGAGTTTTTGTATACACTCTAAAACAGAGCAAAATAAGGCATTGCAAATTTTCTCTAACAGACTATATTCACAGCCATTTTCTTTTAACTTTAGGGCGCCTAGATATTATTTAGATTTTTTTCGATTCACGTAAAATTAGAATTTCGGTATTTTACATGAGAGAGCTTACTGAGTGTGTGTATATACTCCAACACAGAGTAGAAGAGGGCATTGTATATTTATTCTGACTGATTAAATTCAGAGCAATGTTGTTTCTAACATTGGGGTGCCTAGATAATATTTAAATTTTTCGATTCGGTTAAAATTAGAATTTCGGTATTTTACATAAGAGAGCATATTGACTTGTTGTATATACAATAAAACAGAGTATAGTTGGGCATTGTATATTTTTTTTGACAGATTATATTCAGAGCAATTTCTCTTTTTACATTGTGGTGCCTAGATAATATTTTGATTTTTTTCAACTCGCTTAAATATCGAATTTCTGTATTTTACATGAGAGAGCATATGGAGTTGGTGTATATACTCCAAAAGAGTAGAATAGGGCATTGTATATTTTCTTGACAGATTATATTCAGAGGAATTTTATTTTTAACATTGGGGTGCCTAGAAAATATTTAGATTTTTTTGATTCGGGTAAAATTAGAATTTCTGTATTTTACATGAGAGAGCATACTGAGTTGGTGTATATACTCCAAAACAGAGCACAAAAGGGCATTGTATATTTTCTCTGACAGATTATATTCAGAGAAATTTTGCTTTTAACATTGGGGTGCCTAGATAATATTTAGATTTTATTCAATTCGCTTAAATATAGAATTTCCATATTTAACATGAGAGAGCATATCGAGTTGGTGTATATACTCCAAAACACAGTAGAATACGGCATTGTATAATTTTTCTGACAGATTATATTCAGAGCAATTTTGTTTTTAACATTGGGGTGCCTAGATAACATTTATATTTTTTTCGATTCACGTAAAATTAGAATTTCGGTATTTTATATGAGAGAGCATACTAAGTTGCTGTATATACTGCAAAACAGAGTAGAATAAGGCATTGTATATTTTTTCTGACAGATAATATTCAGAGCAATATTGTTTTTAACATTGTGGTGCCTCGATAATATTTAGATATTTTCGATTCGGGTAAAATTACAATTTCTGTATTTTACATGATAGAGCATATTGAGTTGGTGTATATACTATAAAACAGAGTAGAAAAGGGCATTGTGTATTTTTTCTGACTGATGATATTCAGAGAAATTTTTTTTTTAACATTGGGTTGCCTAGATAATATTTAGATTTTTCTCGATTCGCTTAAATATCAAATTTCTGTATTTTACATCAGAGAGCATATGGAATTGGTGTATATACTCCAAAACAGAGTAGAATTGGGCATTGTATATTTTTTCTGACAGATTATGTTCAGAGCAATTTTGTTTTTAACATTGGGGTGCCTAGATAATATTTAGATTTTTTCGATTCGGGTATAATTAGAATTTCGGTATGGTACATGAGAGAGCATACTGAGTTGGTGTATATACTCCAAAACAAAGTAGAATAAGGCATTGTATATATTTTTTAACAGACTGTATTCAGAGCCATTTTCTTTTAACTTTGTGTCACCTAAACATTACTAACATTTTTCGATTCGTTTAAAATTATAATTTCGATATTTTACATGAGAGTGAATATTGAGTTGGAGTATATACTCCAAAACAGAGCACAAAAGGGCATTGTATATTTTCTCTGACAGATTATATTCAGGGCAATTTTGCTTTTAACATTGGGGTACCTAGATAATATTTATATTTTTTTCGATTCATGTAATATTAGAATATCTGAATTTTACATGAGAAAGGACACTGAGTTCGTGTATACACTCCAAAACAGACTAGAATGAGGCATTCCATATTTTTTCTAACAGACTATATTCACAGCCATTTTCTCTTAACTTTGGGACGCCTAGGTATTATTTAGATTTTTTTCAATTCACGTAAAATTAGAATTTCGGTACTTTACATGAGGGAGCATACTGAGTGTGTGTATATACTCCAACACAGAGTAGAATAGGGCATTGTATATTTATTCCGACAGATTGAATTCAGAGCCATGTTGTTAATAACATTGGGGTGCCTAGATAATATTTAGATTATTTAGATTTGGGTAAAATTTGAATTTCTGTATTTTACATAATAGAGCATATTGAGTTGTTGTATATAGAACAAAACAGAATAGAATAGGGCATTTTATATTTTTTCTGACAGATTACATTCAGAGCAATTTTGCTTTTTACAATGGGGTGCCTAGATAATATTTAGATTTTTGTCGATTCACTTAAATGTAGAATTTCCATATTTAACATGAGAGAGCATATCGAGTTGGTGTATATACTCCGAAACACAGTAGAATAGGGCATTGTATATTTTTTCTGAAAGATTATATTCAGAGCAATTTTGCTTTTAACATTGGGGTGCCTAGATAATATTTACATTTTTTTCGATTAACGTAAAATTAGAATTTCTGTATTTTACAAAAGAGAGCATAGTGAGTTGGTCTATAGACTCCAAAACAGAGAAGAATAAGGCATTGTATATTTTTTCTACCAGACAATATTCAGAGCCATTTTCTTTTAACTTTGGAACGCCTAGATATTATTTAGATTTTTTTCGATTTGCGTAAAATTAGAATTTCAGTATTTTACATGAGAGAGCATACTGAGTTGGTGTCTATACTTCAAAAGAAAGTAGAAAAGGGCATTGTATATTTTTTCTGACAGATTATATTAAGATCAATTTTGCTTTTTACATTGGGGTGCCTAGATAATATTTACATTTTTTTCGATTAACGTAAAATTAGAATTTCTGTATTTTACAAAAGAGAGCATAGTGATTTGGTCTATAGACTCCAAAACAGAGAAGAATAAGGCATTGTATAATTTTTCTACCAGACAATATTCAGAGCCATTTTCTTTTAACTTTGGAACGCCTAGATATTATTTAGATTTTTTTCTATTTGCGTAAAATTGGAATTTCGGTATTTTACTTGAGAGAGCATACAGAGTTGGTGTATATACTCCAAAACACAGTAGAATAGGGCATTGTATATTTTTTCTTAAAGATTATATTCAGAGAAATTTTGTTTTTAACATTTGGGTGCCTAGATAATATTTAGATTTTTTTCGATTCACGTAAAATTTGAATTTCTGTATTTTACCAGAGAGAGCATACTGAGTTGGTGTATAGACTCCTCAACACAGTAGAATAAGGCATTGTGTATTTTTTCTACCAGACTGTATTCCAAGCCCTTTTCTTTTAACTTTGGGGCGCCTAGATATTATTTAGATTTGTTTTGATTCGCGTAAAATTAGAATATCTGTATTTTACGTGAGAGAGCACACTGACTTGGTGTCTATATGCTAAAAGAGAGTAGAAAAAAGCATTGTATATTTTTTCACACAGATTATATTCAGAGCAATTTTGCTTTTAACATTGAGGTGCCTAGATAATATTTAGATTATTTTCGATTAACGTAAAATTTGAATTTCAGTATTTTACATGAGAGAGCATACTGAGTAGGTGTATATACTCCAAAACAGAGTAGAATAGGGCATTGTATATTTTTTCTGGCATATTTTATTTAGAGCAATTTTGTTTTTAACATTGGGGTGCCAATATAATATTAAGCATTATTCGATTCGGGTAAAATTACAATTTTTGTCTTTTACATGAGAGAGCATACTGAGTTGGTGTGTACACTACAAAAAAGAGTAGAAAAGAACATTGTATATTTTTTCTGACAGATTATGTTCAAAGCTATTTTGCTTTTAACATTGGGGTTCCCAGATAATATTTAGATGTTTTTCGATTCGCTTAAATATAGAATTTTTGTATTTTACAAGAGAGAGCATATTGTGTTGGTGTATATACTCCAAAAAATAGTAGAAAAGGGCATTGTATATTTCTTATCACAGATTATATTCAGAGCAATTTTTCTCTTAACAATCGGGTGCTTAGATAATATTTAGATTTTTTTGGATTCACGTAAAATTTGAATTTCGGTATTTTACATGAGAGCATATTGAGTTGGTGTATATACTACAAAACAGAGTAGAAAGGGCATTGTACATTTTTTTATGACAGATTATATTCAGAGCAATTTTGCTATTAACTTTTGGGTGCCTAGATAATATTTAGATTTTTTTCGATTCGCTTAAATATAGAATTTCTGTATTTTATATTAGAGAGCATATGGAGTTGATGTATATACTCAAAAACAGAGTAGAGTTGGGCATTGTATATTTTTTCTGACACATTTTATTCAGAGAAATTTTGTTTTTAACTTTAGGGTGCCAATATAATATTTAGCCTTTTTCGATTCAGGTAAAATTACAATTTTTGTATTTTACCTGAGAGAGCATACTGAGTTTGTGTATATACTACAAAAAAAAGTAGAAAAGGGCATTGTATATTTTTTCTGACATATTATATTCAGAGAAATTTTGCTTTTAACATTGGGGTGCACAGATAATATTTAGATGTTTTTCAATGCGCTTAAATATACAATTTCTGTATTTTACATAAGAGAGCATATTGTGTTGGTGTATATACTCCATAAAAATAGAAAATGGCATTGTATATTTTTTCTCACACTTTATATTCAGAGCAATTTTGCTCTTATCAATCAAGTGCCTAGATAATATTTAGATTTTTTTTGATTCGCTTAAATATGGAATTTCTGTATTTTACATGAGAGAGCATATGGAGTTGGTGTATATACTCCACAACAGAGTAGAATAAGGCATTGTATATTTTTTCTAACGGAATATATTCAGAGCCATTTTCTTTTAACTTTGGGGCGCCTAGATATTATTTAGATTTTTTTAGATTTGCGTAAAATTAGAATTTCGATATTTTACATGAGAGAGCATATTGAGTTGGTGTATATACTCCAAAACAAAGTAGAAAAGGGCATTGTATATTTTTTCTGACAGATTATATTCAGAGCAATTTTGTTTTAACATTGGGGTGCATAGATAATAATAAATTTTTTTCGATTCACATAAAATTAGAATTTCGCTATTTTATATGAGACAGCATACTGAGTTAGTGTGAATACTCCAAAACAGAGTAGAATAGGGCACTGTATATTATTTCTGACAGATTATACTCAGAGCAATTTTGTCTTTAACATTGGTGTGCCTAGATAATGTTTACATTTTTTCAATTCGGTTAATATTAGAATTTCTGTATTTTACATGAGAGAGCATACTGAGTTAGTGTATATACTCCAAAAAAGAGTAGAGGCATTGTATATTTTTTCTAACAGACTATATTCAGAGCCATTTTCTTGTAACTTTGCAGCACCTAGAAATTACTTAGATTTTTCAATTCACGTAAAATTAGAATTTCGGTGTTTTACATGAGAGAGCATATTGATTTGGTGTATATACTCCAAAACAGAGTAGAAAAGAGCATTGTATATTTTTTCTGACAGATCATATTCCGAGAAATTTTGCTTTTAACATTGGTGTACCTAGATAATATTTACATTTCTTTCGATTCACGTAAAATTAGAATTTCTGTATTTTACATGAGAGAGCACACTGAGTTGGTGTATACACTCCAAAACAGAGTAGAATAAGGCATTGCATATTTTTTCTAACAGACTATATTCACAGCCATTTTATTTTAACTTTGGGACGCCAAGACATTATTTAGATTTTTTTCGATTCACGTAAAATTAGAATTTTGGTATTTTACATGAGAGAGCATACTGAGTTGGTGTATATACTCCAAAACAAAGTAGAATAAGTCATTGTATATTTTTTCTAACAGACTATATTCAGAGCCATTTTCTTTTAACTTTCGGGCACCTAGATACTACTTAGATGTTTTTCAATTCACATAAAGTTAGAATTTCGGTATTTTACATTAGACAGCATACTGAGTTGGTGTATTCTCCAAAACAAAGTAGAATAGGGCATTGTATGTTTTTTCTGACACATTATATTCAGAGCAATGTTGTTTTTAAAATTGGGGTGCCTATATAATATTTAGAGTTTTTCGATTCGCTTAAATATAGAATTTCTGTATTTTACATGAGAGGGCATATAAAGTTGGTGTATATACTTTAAAACAGAGTAGAATAGGGCATTGTATATTTTTTCTGACAGATTATATTCAGAGGAATTTTGTGTTTAACATTGTGGTGCCAAGATAGTATTTAGATATTTTTCGAGTCACGTAAAATTAGAATTATGGTATTTTACATGAGAGAGCATAATGAGTTGGTGTATATACTACAAAAAAGATTAGAATAAGGCATTGTATATTTTTTGTAGGAGACTATCTTCAGAGCCATTTTCTTATAACTTTGGGGCTCCTAGATGTTATTGAGAGTTTTTTCGATTCGCGTAAAATTAGAAGTTCTGTTTTTTACATGATAGAGCATATTGAGTGGGTGTATATACTCCAAAACAGAGTAGAAAAGGGCATTGTATATTTTTTCTGACAGATTATATTCAGAGCAACTTTGCTTTTAACATTCGGGTTCCTAGATAATATTTAGATTTTGTTCAATTCACGTAAAATTATAATTTTTGTATTTTACATGAGAGTGCATACTGAGTTGGTGTATATACTCCAAAACTGAGTAGAATAAGGCAATGTATATTTTTTCTAACAGACTATATTCAGAGCCATTTTCTTTTAACTTTGCGGCGCCTAGATATTATTTAGATTTTTTTCGATTCGCGTAAAATTAGAATTTCTGTATTTTACATGAGAGAGCAAGTTGAGTTGGTGTATATACTACAAAACAGAGTAGAATAGGGCATTGTATATTTTTTCTGACAGATTATGTTCAGAGCAATTTTGTTTTAACATTGGGGTGCCTAGATAATATTTACATTTTTTCAATTCGGGTAAAATTAGAATTTCTATATTTTACATGAGAGAGCATACTGAGTTGGTGTATGTACTCCAAAAGAGAGTAGAATAAAACATTGTATATTGTTTGTAACAAACTATATTCAGAGCCATTTTCTTTTAACTTTGGGGCGCCTAGATATTATTTAGATTCTTTTCGATTCACGTAAAATTTGAATTTCGGAATTTTACATGAGAGAGCATATTGAGTTGGTGTATATATTCAAGAACATAGTAGAAAAGGGCATTGTATATATTTTCTGACAGATTGTATTCAGAGCAATTTTGCTTTTAACATTGGGGTGCCCAGATAATATTTATATTTTTTTCGATTCTCTTAAATAATTTCTGTATTTTACATGAGAGAGCATACTGAGTTGGTGTATATACTCCAAAAATGAGTAGAAAATGGCATTGTATATTTCATCTCACAGATTATATTCAGAACAATTTTTCTCTTAACAATCGGGTGCTTAGATAATATTTACATTTTTTTGGATTCACGTAAAATTTGAATTTCTGTATTTTACATGAGAGAGCATATTGAGTTTGTTCATATATTACAAAACAGAGTAGAGAAGGGCATTGTACATTTTTTCTGACAGATTATATTCAGAGAAATTTTGCTTTTACTTTGGGGTGCCTAGATAATATTTAGATTTTTTTCGATTCGCTTAAATATAGAATTTCTGTATTTTATATTAGAGAGCATATGGAGTTGATGTATATACTCAAAAACAGAGTAGAATAGGGCATTGTATATTCTTTCTGACAGATTATATTCAGAGGAATTTTGTTTTTAACATTGGGGTGCCTAGATAATATTTAGATTTTTTGGATACGGGTAAATTTAGAATTTCTGTATTTTATATGAGAGAGCATATTGAGTTGGTGTATATACAACAAAAAAGAGTAAAAAAGGTCATTGTATATGTTTTTCTGACAAATTATATTCAGAGCAATTTTGCTTTTAACTTTGGAGTGCCAAGATAATATTTATATTTTTTTCGATTCACGTGAAATTAGAATTTCGGATTTTACATTAGAGAGCATACTGAGTTTGTGTATATACTCCAAAAGAAATTAGAATAAGGCATTGTATATTTTTCTAACAGACTATATTCAGAGACATTTCCTTTTTACTTTAGGGCGCCTATATATTATTTAGATTTTTTTCGATTCGCGTAAAATTAGAATTTCAGTATTTTACATGACAGAGCATACTGAGTGTGTGTATATACTCCAACACAGAGTAGAATAGGGCATTGTATATTTATTCCGACAAATTAAATTCAGAGCAATGTTGTTTTTAACACTGAAGTGCCTAGATAATATTTAGATATTTTCAATCCTGTAAAATTAGAATTTCTATATTTTACATGAGACAGCATATTGATTTGGTGTATATACAACAAAACAGAGTAGAAAAGAGCATTGTATATTTTTTCTGACAGATTATATTCAGAGCAATTTTGCTTTTTACAATGGGGTGCCTAGATAATATTTAGATTTTTGTCGATTCGCTTAAATGTAGAATTTCCATATTTAACATGAGAGAGCATATCGAGTTGGTGTATATACTCCAAAACACAGTAGAATAGGGCATTGTATATTTTTTCTGACAGATTATATTCAGAGCAATTTTGTTTTTAACATTGGGATGCCTAGGTAATATTTAAATTTTTTTCGATTCACATAAAATTAGAATTTCGGTTATTTACATGAGAGAGCATACTGAGTTGGTGTATATACTCCAAAACACAGTAGAATAAGGCATTGCATTTTTTTTCTAACAGACTATATTCAGAACCATTTTATTTTAACTTTGGTGCGCCCAGTTAATATTTAGATTTTTTTCGATTCACGTAAAATTAGAATTTCTTTATTTAACTTTAGAGATCATATCGAGTTGATGTATATACTCCAAAACACAGTAGAATACGGCATTGTATATTTTTCTGAAAGATTGTTTTCAGAGCAATTTTGCTTTTAACATTGTGGTGCATAGGTAATATTTAGATTTTTTCGATTCAGGTAAAATTAGAATTTCTGTATTTTACATGATAGAGCATATATAGTTGGTTTATATACTACAAAACAGAGTAGAAAAGGGCATTGTTTATTTTTTCTGACAGATTACATTCAGAGAAATTTTTATTTTAACATTGGGGTTCCTAGATTATATTTAGATTTTTTCCTATTCGCTTAAATATCGAATTTCTGTATTTTACATGAGAGAGCATATGGAGTTGGTGTATATACTGCAAAACAGAGTAGAATAGGGCATTCTATATTTTTTCTGACAGATTATATTCAGTTCAATTTTGTTTTTAACATTGGGGTTCCTAGATAATATTTATATTTTTTCGATTCAGGTAAAATTAGAATTTCTGTATTTTACATGAGAGAGCACACTGAGTTGGTGTATATACTTTGAAACAGAGTAGAATAAGGCATTGTATATTTCTTCTAACGGACTATATTCAGAGCCATTTTCTTTTAACTTTGCGGCACCTAGACATTACTTAGAAATTTTGATTCGCGTAAAATTAGAATTTCGGTGTTTAACATGAGAGAGCATATTGAGTTGGTGTATATACTCCAAAACAAAGTAGAAAAGGGCATTGTATTTTTTATTGACAGATTATATTCAGAGCAATTTTGCTTTTAATATTGGGGTGCCTAGATCATGTTTACATTTTTTTCGATTCGCTTAAATATAGATTTTCTGTATTTTCCATGAGGGAGCATATGGAGTCAATGTATATTTTCCAAAACAGAGTAGAATAGGGCATTGTATATTTTTTCTGACAGATTATATTCAGAACAATTTTGTTTTTAACATTGGGGTGCCTAGATAATATTTAGATTTTTTTCGATTCACGTAAATTTAGAATTTCTGTATTTTACATAAGAGAGCACACTGAGTTGGTGTATATACTCCAAAACAGAGTACAATAAGGCATTGTATATTTTTTCTAACAGACTAAATTCAGAGACTTTTTCTTTTAACGTTGGGGGCCTAAATATTATTTAGATTTTTTTCGATTCGTGTAAAACTAGAATTTCGATATTTTATATGATAGAGCATACTTAGTTGGTTTATATACTTCAAAACAGGGTAGAATAGGGCATTGTATATTTATTATGCCAGATTATATTCAGAGCAATTTTCTTTTTACCATTGGGGTGCCTAGATAATATTTAGGTTTTTTCAAATCGAATAAAATTAGAATTTCTGTATTTTTCATGAGAGAGCATACTGAGTTGCTGTATATACTCCAAAAGAGAGTAGAATAGGGCATTGTATTTTTTTTCTGAGAGATTATATTCAGAGCAATTTTGTTTTTAACATTGGTGTGCCCAGGTAATATTTAGATTTTTTCGATTCGGGTAAAATTAGACTTCCTTTATTTTACATGAGAGAGCATACTGAGTTGGTGTATAAACTCCCAAACAGAGTAGAATAGGGCATTGTATATTTTTTCTGAAAGATTATATTCAGAGAAATTTTGTTTTTAACATCGGTGTTCCTAGATAATATTTAAATTTTTTTCAATTCACGTAAAATTTGAATTTCTGTGTTTTACATGAGAGCATATTGAGTTGGTATATACTCCAAAACAGAATAGAAAAGCGCATTGTATATTTTTTGTGACAGATTATATTTAGAGCAATTTTGTTTTTAACATTGCGGTGCCTATATAATATTTAGATTTTTTTCGATTCACGTAAATTTGAATTTCGGTAATTTACATGGGAGAGCAGACTGAGTTGGTGTATATACTCCAAAACTGAGTAGAATAAGGCATTGTATACGTTTTCTGACTGATTATATTCAGATTAATTTTGTTTTTAACATTTGGGTGCCTAGATAATATTTAGATTTGTTCGATTCGTGTAAAACTGGAATTTCTGTATTTTACATGAGAGAGCATATGGAGTTGGTGTATATACACCAAAACAGAGTAGAAAAGGGCATTGTATATTTTTTTTGACAGATTATACTCAGAACAATTTTGCTTTTAACATTTGGTTGCATAGATACTATTTAGAATTTTTTCAATTCGCGTAAAATTTGTATTTCGGTGATTTACATAAGAACGCATATTGAGTTGGTGTGTATACTCCAAAACAGTGTAGAATAGGGTATTGTATATTTTTTATGAAATATTATATTCAGAGCAATTTTGCTGTTAACTTTGGGGTGCCTTGATAATATTTAGATTTTTTTCGATTCAGGTAAAATAAGAATTTTTGTATTTTACATGAGAGAGCATATGGAGTTGGTGTATATACTCCAAAACAGAGTAGAATTGGGCATTTTTTTTTTCTGACAGATTATTTTCAGAGCAATTTTGCTTTTAACATTGGGGTGCCTAGAAAATATTTAGATTTCCTTCGATTCGCGTTAATTTATAATTTAGGTATTTTACATTAAAGAGCATATTTTGTTGGTGTATATACTTTAAAAAAGAATAGAAAAGGGCATTGTATTTTTTCTCTGCATGATTTAATTCAGAGAAATTTTGCTTTTAACATTGGGATACCTAGATAATATTTAGAGTATTTTCTATTCGCATAATATTACAATTTCGGTGTTTTACATGAGAGAGCATATTTAGTTGGTGTATATACTTTAAAACAAAGTAGAAAAGGGCATTGTATATTTTTTCTGACACATTATATTCCGAGCAATTTTGCTTTTAACATTGGGGTGCCTACATAATATTTAGATTTTTTTCGAGTCGCGTAAATTTTAGTATTTCGATATTTTACATAAGAGAGCCTATTGAGTTTGTGTATATACTCCAAAGCAGAGTAGAAAAGGGCATTGTATATTTTTTCTGACAGATTACATTCAGAGCAATTTTGCTTTTAACATTGGGCTGCCTAGATTATATTTAGATTATTTTGATCTGCATAAAATTAGAATTACAGTATTTTACATGAGAGAGCATATTGACTTGGTGTATATACATTAAAACAGAGTAGAAAATGGCATTGTATATTTTTTCTGACAGATTATATTCAGAGAAATTTGGCTTTTAACATTGGGGTGCCTAGATATTATTTAGATTTTTTTTGATTCGCGTAAATATAGAATTTCAATATTTCACATGAGAGAGCATATTGAGTTGGTGTATATACTCCAAAACACAGTAGAATAGGGCATTGAATATTTTTTCTGAAAGATTATATTCAGAGCAATATTTATTTTAACATTGGGGTGCTTAGATAATATTTACATTTTTTTTCGATTCAGGTAAACTTAGAATTTCCATATTTTACATAAGAGATCATATTTCGATGGTTTATATACTCCAAAACAGAGTAGAAAAGGGCATTGCATATTTTTGCTGACACATTATATTCAGAGCAATTTTGCTTTTAACATTGGGGTGCCTAGATAATATTTAAATTTATTTCGATTCGCGTAAAATTAGGATTTCGGTATTTAACATGATAGAGCATATTTAGTTGGTGTATATACTCGAAAACAAAGTAGAATAAGGCATTCTATATTTTTTCTGACAGATTATATTTAGAGCAATTTTGCTTTTAACATTGGGGTGCCTAGATAATATTTAGAATTTTTCGATTTGGGTAAATTTAATATTTCGGTATTTTACATGAGACAGCATATTGAGTTCTTGTGTATACTCCAAAACAGAGTAGAAAGAAGCATTGTATATTTTTTTCTGAGAGATTATATTTAGATCATTTTTGCTTTTAACTTTGAGGTGCCTAGATAATATTTAGATATTTTTCGATTCACGTAAACTTATAATTTTTGTATTTTACATGAGAGAGCATATTGAGTTGGTGTATATACCCCAAAAAAAGAGTCGAAAAGAGCATTGTTTATTATTTCTGACAGATTATATTTAGAGCAATTTTGCTTTTAACATTGGGTTTCCTAGATAATATTTAGATTTTTTTCGATTCCCTTAAAATTAGAATTTCTGTATTTAACATGAGAGAGCATATTGAAATGCTGTTTATACTCCGAAACAGAGTAGAATAGGGCATTGTACATTATTTCTGACAGAATTTATTCAGAAAAATTTAGCTTTTAACATTGGAATGGCTAGACAATATTTCAATTTTTTTCGATACGCGTAAATTTAGAAATTCGGTATTTTACATGAGAGAGCATATTTAGTTGGTGTATATATTACAATAAAGGGTAGAAAAAAGCATTGTATTTTTTCTCTGCCAGATTTTATTCAGAGAAATTTTGCTTTTAACATTGGGGTTCCTAGATAATGTTTAGATTTTTTTCTATTCGCGTAATATTAGAATTTCATTGTTTTACATGAGAGAGCATATTTTGTTGGTATATATACTCCAAAACAAAGTAGAAAAGCGCATTATATAGATTTTATGACACATGATATTCAGAGCAATTTTGCTTTTAACATTTGGGGGCCTAGGTAATATTTAGATTTTTCTCGATTCGCATAAATTTAGAATTTCGATATTTTACATGAGAGAGCATATTGCGTTGGTGTATATACTCCAAAAAAGAGTAGAAAAGGGCATTGTATATTTTTTCTGACAGATTATATTCAGAGCAATTTTGTTTTTAACATTGGGTTGCCTAGATAATATTTAGATTTTTATCAATTCACGTAAATTTTGAATTTCTGTATTTTAAATGGGAGAGCATATTGAGTTGGTTTATATACTTCAAAGCAGAGTAGAAAAAGGCGTTGTATATTTTGTCTGACAGATTACATTCATAACAATTACGCCTTTAACATAGGGGTTCCTAGATAATATTTAGAATTTTTTTAATATGTGTAAATTTATAATTTCAATATTTGACATGAGAGAGCATATTGAGTTGGTGTATATAATACAAAACAGAGTAGAAAACTGCGTTATATATATTTTTTGACAGATTATATTCAGAGCAATTTTCTTTTAATATTGGGGGGCCTTGATAATATTTAGATTTATGTCAATGCGCGTATAATTAGAATTTCTTATTTTACATGACAGAGCATATTGACTTGGTGTATATACTTTAAAACAAAGTAAAAAAAAGCATTGTATATTTTTTCTGTCAGATTATATTCAGAGCAATTTTGCTCTTAACATAGGCGTGCCTAGATAATATTCATATTTTTATCAATTCGCGAAAATTTTGAATTCCTGTATTTTAAATGGGAGAGCATATTGAGTTGGTGTATATACTTCAAAGCAGAGTAGAAAAAGGCATTGTATATGTTTTCTGACAGATTACATTCAGAGCAATTTTGCTTTTAACATTGGGGTTCCTAGACAATATTTAGATTTCTTTTCGATTCACGTAAATTTAGAATTTCTGTATTTTACATGAGGGAGCAAACTGCATTGGTGTATATACTCCAAAAAAAGTAGAATAAGGCATTGTATATTTTTTCTAAAAGACTATATTCAGAGCCATTTTCTTTTAAATTTCGGGCGCCTAGATAATATTTAGATTTTTTTCGATTCGCTTAAATATAGAATTTCTGTATTTTACATGAGAAAGCATATGGGGTTGGTGTATATACTCCAAAACAGAGTAGAATAGGGCATTGATATTTTTTCTGACAAATTATATTCGGAGCAGATTTGTTTTTAACTTTCTGATGCCTAGATAATATTTAGATTGTTTCGATTCGGGTATAATTAGAATTTCTGTATTTTACATGATAGAGCATACTGAGTTGGTGTATATACTCCAAAAGAGAGTAGAATAAGGCATTGTATATTTTTTCTAACAGACTATATTCAGAACTATTTTCTTATAACTTTGGGACTCCTAGATATTATTTTGATTTTTCTCGACTCACGTAAAATTAGAATTTCCTTATTTTACATTAGAGAGCATACTGAGTTGGTGTATACACTCCAAAACACAGTAGAATAAGGCATTGTATATTTTTTCTAACAGACTATGTTTAGAGCAATTTTCCTTTAACGTTGGGGCGACTAGATATTATTTAGATTTTTTTCGATTCGCGTGAAATTAGAATTTCGGTATTTTACATGAGAGATCATATTGAGTTAGTGTATATACTCCAAAAAAAAGTAGAAAAGGGCATTGCATATTTTGTCTGACAGATTATATTCAGAGATATTTTCCTTTTGACATTGGGGTGCCTAGATAATATTTAGATTTTTTTCGATTTACTTAAATATAGAATTTCTGTATTTGACATGAGAGAGCATATGGAGTTGGTGTATATACTCCAAAACAGAGTAGAATAAGGCATTGTATATTTTTTCTGGCACACTATATTCAGAGCAATTTTGTTTTCAATATTGGGGTGCATAGACAATATTTAGATTTTTTTCGATTCGATTAAATATAGAATTTCCATATTTTACATGAGAGAGCATATGGAGTTGGTGTATATACACCAACACAAAGTAGAATAAGGCATTGTATATTTTTTCTGACAGATTATATTCAGAGAAATTTTGTTTTTAACATTGGGGTGCATAGATAATATTTAGATTTTTTCGATTTAGGTAAAATTAGAATTTCTCTTTTTTACATGAGAGAGCATACTGAGTTGGTGTATATACTACAAAACAGAGTAGAATAAGGCATTGTATATTTTTTCTTACAGACTAAATTCAGAGCCATTTTCTCTTCACTTTGGGACACCTAGATATTACTTAGATTTACTTCGATTTGCGTAAAATTAAAATTTCGGTATTTTACATGAGAGAGCATACTGAGTTGGTGTATATACTTCAAAAGAGAGTAGAATAGGGCATTGTATATTTTTTTCTGACAGATAATATTCTGAGAAATTTTGTTTTTAACATTGGGTTAAATGGATAATATTTAGATTTTTTTCGATTCCCTTAAATATAGAATATCTGTATTTTACATGAGAGACCATATTGAGTTGGTGTATATACTACAAAGCAGAGTAGAAAAACGCATTGTATATTTTTTATGACAGATTATATTCAGAGCAATTTTTTTATAACATTGGGGTGCCTAGATAATATTTAGATTTTTTCAATTCGAGTAAAATTAGAATTTCTGTATTTTAAATGAGAGAGCACCGTTAGTTGGTGTATATACTCCAAAACAGAGTAGAATAAGGCATTGTATATTTTTCTAACAAACTATATTCAGAGCCATTTTCTTTTAACTTTGGAGCGCCTAGATCTTATTTAGATTTTTTTCGATTCAGGTAAAATTAGAATTTCGGTATTTTACATGAGAGAGCATATTGAGTTTGTGTATATACTCCAAAACAGAGTAGAAAATAACATTGTATATTTTTTCTGACAGATTATATTCAAAGTAATTGTGGTTTTAACATTGGGGTGCCAAGATAATATTTAGATTTTGTTCGATTCTCGTAAAATTACAATTTTGGTATTTTACACAAGAGAGCATACTGAGTTGGTGTATATACTCCAAAACAGTGTATAATAGGACATTGTATATTTTTTCTGACAGATTATATTCAGAGCAATTTTGTTTTTAACATTGGGGTGCCTATATAATATTTAGATTTTTTCAATTCGGGTAAAATTAGAATTTCTGTATTTTACATGAAAGAGCATATGGAGTTGGTGTATATACTACAAAACAAAGTAGAAAAGAGCATTGTATATTTTATCTGACAGATTATATTCAGAGCAATTTTGCTTTTAACATTCGGGTGCCTAGATAATATTTAGATTTTTTTCAATTCGCTTCAATATAGAATTTCTGTATTTTACATTTGAGAGCATATGGAGTTGGTGTATATACTCCAAAACAGATAAGAATAGGGCATTTTATATTTTCTCTGACAGACTATATTCAGAGCAATTTTGTTTTTAACATTGGGGTGCCTAGATAATATTTAGATTTTTTTCCTTTCACAGAAAATTAGAATTTCGGTATTTTATATGAGAGAGCATACTGAGTTGGTGTATATACTCCAAAAAAAAAAAAAATAGAATAAGGCAGATTATATTTTCTCTAATACACTATATTCAGAGCCATTTTATTTCAACTTAGGGGCGCATAGATATTATTTAGATTTTTTTTGATTCACGTCAAATTAGAATTTCCATATTTTACATGAGAGAGCATATTCAGTTGGTGTATATACTCCAAAACCGAGTAGAAAAGGGCATTGTATATTTTTCTGACAGACTATATTCAGAGCAATTTTGCTTTAAACATTGGAGTGCCTAGATAATATTTAGATATTTTTCGATTCGCTTAAATATAGAATATCTGTATTTTAAATGAGAGAGCATATGGATTTGGTGTATATACTCCAAAACAGAGTAGAATACGGCATTGTATATTTTTCCTAACAGATTATATTCAGAGCAATTTTGGTTTTAACATTGGGGTGCCTACATAATATTTAGATTTTTTCGATTTGTGTAAAATTTAAATTTCTGTATTTTATATAAGGGAGCATACTGAGTTGGTGTATATACTCCAAAACAGAGTAGAATAAGGCATTTTATATTTTTTCTAACAGACTATATTCAGAGCCTTTTTCTTTCAACTTTGGCGCGCCTGGATATTTAGATTTTTTTCGATTCGCGTAAAATTAGAATTTCGGTATTTTACATTAAAGAGCATGTTGAGTTGGTGTATATACTCCAAAACAAAGTAGAAAAGGGCATTGTATTTTTTTTCTGACACATTATATTCAGAGCAATTTTTCTTTTAACATTGGGGTGCCTAGATAACATTTAGATTTTTTTTGATTCACGTAAATTTAGAATTTCGATATTTTACATGAGACAGCATACTGAGTTGGTGTATATACTTCAAAACACAGTAGAATTAGGCATTGTATATTTTTTCTAACAGACTATATTAAGAGCCATTTTCTTTTAACTTTGGGGTGCCTAAATATTATTTACATCTTTTTGGATTCTAGTAAAATTAGAATTTCGGTATTTTACGTGAGAAAGCATATTTAGTTGGTGTATATACTACAAAACAAAGTAGAAAAGGGCATTGTATATTTTCTCTGACAGATTATATTAAGAGCAATTATGCTTTTAACATTGGGGTGCCTAGATAATATTTAGATTTTTTTCAATTCACATAAATTTAGAATTTCTGTATTTTACATGAGAGAGCATACTGAGTTGGTGTATATACTTTAAAACATAGTAGAAAAGGGCATTTGTATTTTTTATGACAGATTATATTCAGAGCAATTTTGTTTTTAACATTGGGGTGCCTAGATAATATTTAGATTATTTCAATTCGGGTAAAATTAGAATTTTTGTATTTTACAGGAGAGAGCATATAGAGTTGGTGTATATACTACACAACAAAGTAGAAAAGGGCATTATATATTTTTTCTGACAGATTATTTTCAGAGCAATTTTCCTTTTAACATTAGGGTGCCTAGATAATATTTAGATTTTTTTCGATTTGCTTAAATATAGAATTTCTGTATTTTACATGAGAGAGCATATGGAGTTGGTGTATATACTCCAAAATAGAGTAGAATAGAGCATTGTATATTTTTTCAGATAGATTATATTCCGAGAAATTTTGCTTTTAACATTGGGGTGCCTAGACAATATATAGATTTTTTTCGATTTGCTTAAATATAGAATTTCTGTATTTTACATGAGACAGCATATGGAGTTGGTGTATATACTCTAAAACAGAGTAGAATACAACATTGGACATTTTTTCTGACCGATTATATTCAGAGCAAGTTTGTTTTTAACATTGGGGTGCCTATATAGTATTTACATCTTTTTCAATTCACGTAAACTTAGAATTTCAGTATTTTATATGAGAGAACATACTGAATTTGTGTATATACTCCAAAACAGAGTAAAATAAGGCATTGCATATTTTTTCTAACAAACTATATTCAGAGCCTTTTTATATTAACTTTGGGGAACCTAGATATTATTTAGATTTTTTTCAATTCGCATAATGTTAGAATTTTGGTATTTTACATGAGAGAGCATATTGAGTTTGTGTATATACTCCAAAATAGAGTAGAAAAGGGCATTGTTTATTTTTTCTGACAGATTATATTCAGAGAAATTTTGTTTTTAACATTGGGGTGCCTAGATAATATTTAGATTATTTTCGATTCGCTTAAATATAGAATTTCTGTATTTTACTTGAGAGAGCATATGGAGTTAATGTATATACTACAAAACAGAGTAGAAAAAAGCATTTTATATTTTTTCGGACAGTCTGTATTCAGAGCAATTTTGTTTTTAACATTGGGGTGCCTAGATAACATTTAGATTTTTTTCGATTGACGTAAAATTATTATTTAGGTATTTTACATGAGAGATCATACTGAGTTGGTGGATGTACTCCAAAACAGAGTAGAATAAGGCATTGTATATTTTTTCTAACAGACTATATTCAGAGCCATTTTCTTCTAACTTTGGGGCGCCTAGATATTATGTAGTTTTTTTTCGATTTGTGTAAAATTAGAATTTCTGTATTTTACATGAGAGAGCCTACAGAGTTGGTGTATATACTCCAAAACTGAGTAGAATATGGCATTGTATACTTTTTCTGACAGATTAAATTCAGAGCAATTTTGCTTTTAACATTGGGGTGCATGGATCATATTTAGATTTTTTTCGATTCGCTTAAATATAGAATTTCTGTATTTCACATGAGAGAGCCTACTGAGTTGGTGTATATACTCCAAAGCAGAGTAGAATAGGGCATTGTATATTCGTTCTAACAGACTATATTCAGAGCCATTTTCTTTTAATTTTGGGGCATCTATATATTATTTAGATTTTTTTGATTTGCATAGAATTATAATTTCTGTATTTTACATGAGAAAGCATATTGAGTTGGTGTATATACTATAAAACAGAGTAGAAGAGGGCATTGTATATATTTTCTGAGAAATTCTATTCAGAGCAATTTGCTTTTAACATTGGAATGCCTAGATTATATTTAGATTTTTTTCGATTCACGTAAAATTTGAATTTCTGTATTTTACCTGAGAGAGCATACTGAGTTGGTGTATATACTCCAAAACAAAGTAGAATAAGGCATTGTATATATTTTTAACAGACTATATTCAGAGTCATTTTCTTTTAATTGGGGCACCAAAATATTTTGTAGAACTTTTTAGATTCGGGTAAAATTAAAATTTCTGTATTTTACATGAGAGAGCCTATTGAGTTGGTATATATACTACAAAACAGAGTTGAAAAGGGCATTGTATATTTTTTCTGACAGATTATATTCAGAGCAATTTTGCTTTTAACATTGAAGTGCCTAGATATTTTTTAGATTCTTTTCGATTCGGTCAAATATAGAATTTTTGTATTTTACATGAGAGAGCATATGGAGTTGGTGTATATACTCTAAAACAGAGTAGAATAGGGCATTGTATATTTTTTCTGACAGATTATATTCAGAGCAATTTTTGTTATCATTGTGGTGCCTAGATATTATTTAGATTTTTTTCGATTCGCATAAAATATGAATTTCGGTATTTTACATCAGAGAGCATATTGAGTTGGTTTATACACTCCAAAACAGAGTAGACAAAAACATTGTACATTTTGTCAGACAGATTATATTCAGAGCAATTTTTCTTTAAACATTGGGGTGCCTAGATAATATTTAGATTTTTTTCGATTCACATAAATTTCGAATTTCGGTATTTTACATGAGAGAGCATCCTGAGTTTGTGTATATACTCCAATACATGGTAGAATAAGGCATTGTATTTTTTTTCTAACACACTATATTCACAGCCATTTTCTTTTAACTTTGGTGTGCCTAGATATGATTTAGATTTTTTTCGATTCCCGTAAAATTAGAATTTGGGTATTTTACATGAGAGAGCATATTGAGTTTGTGTATATACTCCAAAACACAGTAGAAAAGGGTGTTGTATATTTTTTCTGACAGATTGTATTCAGAGCAATTTCGCTAGTAACATTTGGGTGCCTAGATAATATTTAGATTTTTTCGATTCGGGTAAAATTAGAATTATTGTATTTCACACGATAGATCATATTGAGTTGGTGTATATACTACAGAACAGAGTAGAAAAGAGCATTGTATATTTTTTCTGACAGATTATATTCACAGCAACTTTGCTGTTAACATTGGGGTGCCTAGATAATATTTAGATTTCTTTCGATTCACGTAAAATTTGAATTTCGGTATTTTACATGAGAGAGCATACTGAGTTGGTGTATTTCCTCCAAACAGAGTACAATAAGACATTGTATATTTTTTCTAACAGACTATATTAAGAGGCATTTTTTTTTTTTTACTTTGGAGCGCCTAGATAATATTTAGAATTTTTCGATTCATGTAAAATTAAAATTTCGGTATTTTACATGAGAGAGCATATTGATTTGGTGTATGTATTCCAAAACAGAGTAGAAAAGGGTGTTGTATATTTTCTCTGACAGACTGTATTCAGAGCAATTTTTCTATTAACATTGGGGTGCCTAGATAATATTTAGATTTTTTTTGATTCTCTGAAATATAGAATTTCTGTATTTTACATGAGAGAGCACGTAGAGTTGGTGTATGTACTAAAAAACCGATTAGAATAGGGCATTGTATATTTTTTCTGACAGATTATATTCAGAGGAATTTTGTTTTTAACATTGGGGTGCTTATATAATATATAGATTTTTTGATTCGGGTAAAATTAGAATTTTGGTATTGTACATTAGAGAGCATACTTAATTGGTGTATATACTCCAAAACAGAGTAGAATAAGGCATTGTATATATTTTCTAACAGTCTATATTCAGAGACATTTTCTTTTAACCTTGGGGCGCATAGATATTATTTAGATTTATTTCGATTCGCATAAACTTAGAATTTCGGTATTTTACATAAGAGAGCATATTCAGTTAGTGTATGTACTACAAAAAAGAGTAGAAAATGGCATTGTATATTTTTTCTGACAGATTATATTCAGGGCAATTTTGCTTTAACATTGGGGTGCCTAGATAATATTTCGATTTTTTTCGATTCACGTAAAATTAGAATTTCGGTATTTTACATGAGAGAGCATATTGAGTTGCTGTATATACTCCAAAACAGTGTAGAAAAAAGCATTGTATGTTTTTTCTGACAGATTATATTCAGATCTATTTTTCTTTTAACATTGTGGTGCCTAGATAACATTTAGATTTTTTTCGATTCTCCTAAATATAGAATTTGTATATTTTACAAGAGAGAGCATATGGAGTCTGTGTATATACTCCAAAATAAAGTAGAATAGGGCATTGTATATTTTTTCTAACAGACTATAGTCAGAGCCATTTTCATATAACTTTGGGGCACCTAGATATTATTTAGATTTTTTTCGATTCGCCTAAAATTAGAATTTCGGTATTTTACAAGAGAGAGCTTATTGAGTTGCTGTATGTACTACAAAACAGAGTAGAAAAAAGCATTGTATATTTTTTTGATAGATTAAATTCAGAGCAGTTTTGCTTTTCATTTTGGGGTGCGTAGATAATATTTAGATTTTTTTCGCCATGCTTAAATATAGAATTTTTGAATTTTACATGAGAGAGCATATGGAGTTGGTGTATAAACTCCAAAACAGAGTTGAATAAAGCATTGTATATTTTTTCTGACAGACTATATTCAGAGGCAGTTTCTTTTAATTTTGGGGCACCTAGGTATTATTTAGATTTTTTTCGATTCTCATAAAATTATAATTTCGGTATTTGACATGAGAGAGCATATTGAGTTGGTGTATATACTCCTAAAAAGAGTAGAATAGGGCATTGTATATGTTTTCTGACAAATAATATTCAGAACAATTTTGTTTTTAAGATTTGTGTGCCTACATAATATCTTGATTTTTTGATTCGCTTAAATAGAGAATTTCTCTATTTTACATGAGAGAGCATATGGAGTTGGTGTATATACGACAAAATAGAGTAGAATAGGGCACTGTATATTTTTTCTGACAGACTATATTCAGAGCAATTTGGTTTTTAACATTGGGGTGCCTAGATAATATTTAGATTTTATTCGATTCACGTAAAACTTGAATTTCGCTATTTTGCATGAGAGAGCATACTGAGTGTGTGTATATACTCCAAAACAGAGTAGAATAAGGCATTGTATATTTATTCTAACAGACTATATTCAGAGCCATTTTCTTTTAACTTTGCGGCACCTAGATTTTATTTAGTTTTTTTTCGATTCACGTAAAATTAGAATTGCTGAATTACACATGAGAGAGCATATTGAGTTTGTGTGTATACTCCAAAACAGAGTAGAATAGGGCATTGTATATTTTTTCTGGTAGGTTATATTCAGAGCAATTTTGTTTTTAACATTAAGGTGCCTAGATAA
This sequence comes from Callithrix jacchus, assembly GCF_049354715.1. Lineage (NCBI taxonomy): Eukaryota > Metazoa > Chordata > Mammalia > Primates > Cebidae > Callithrix > Callithrix jacchus. Next base: position 82,506,194 of record NC_133518.1, read on the forward strand.
TATTTAGATTTTTTTCGATTCACGTAAAATTAGAATTTCGGTATTTTACATTAGAGAGCATACTGAGTTGGTGTATATACTCCAAAACAGAGTGGAATAGGGCGTTGTATATTTTTCCTGGCAGATTATATTCAGAGCAATTTTGTTTTTAACTTTGGTGTGCCAAGATAATATTTAGATTTTTTCGATTCACGTTAAATTAGAATTTCTGTATTTTACATGAGATAGCATTCTGAGTTGGTGTATATACTCCAAAACAGAGTAGAATAAGGCATTGTGTATTTTTTCTAACAGACGATATTTAGAGCCATTTTCTTTTAACTTTGGGGTGCCTTGATATTATTTATATTTTTTCAATTGCTGTAAAATTAGAATTTCGGTATTTCACATGAGAGAGCGTATTGAGTTGGTTTATATACTCCAAAACAGAGTAACAAAGGGCATTGTATATTTTTTCTGACAGATTATATTCAGTGCAATATTGCCTTTAACATTGGGGTTCCTAGATAATACTTAGATTTTTTTCGATTCACGTAAATTTAGAATTTCGTTATTTTACAAGACAGAGCATATGGAGTTGGTGTATATACTCCAAAACAGAGTAGAATAGTGCATTGTATATTTTTTCAGACAGGTTACATTCATAGCAATTTTGTTTTAAACATTGAGGTGCCTAAATAATATTTAGATTTTTTTTGATTCGCTTAAATATAAAATTTCTGTATTTTACGTGAGAGAGCATATTGAGTTTGTGTATATACTCCAAAACAGAGTAGATTAGTGCATTGTATATTTTGTCTGTCAGATTATATTCAGAGCAATTTTTTTTAACATTCTGTTGCCTAGATAATATTTAGATTTTTTTCGACTCACGTAAATTTAGAATTTCTGTATTTTACATGAGAGACCATACTGATTTGGTGTATATACTCCAAAACAGAGTAGAATAAAGCATTGTATATTTTTTCTAACAGACTATATTCAAAGCCATTTTTTTTAAACTATGGGGCGCCTAGATATTGTTTAGATTTTTTTTGATTCGCCTAAAGTTAGAATTTTGGTATTTAACATGAGAGAGCATATTGAGTTGGTGTATATAATTCAAAACATAGTAGAAAAGGGAATTGTATATTTTTGCTGACAGATTATATTCAGAGCAATTTTTCTTTTAATATTGGGGTGAATAATGTTTAGATTTTTCCCATAAACGTAAAATTAGACTTTCGGTATATTACATGAGAGAGCATACAGAGTTCGTGTATAAACTCCAAGACAGAGTAGAATACGGCATTCTATATTTTTTCAAACAGACTATATTAAGAGCCATTTTGTTTTAAATTTGGGGAGCCTAGATATTATTAAATTTTTTTCGATTCGAGTAAAATTAGAATTTCTGTATTTTACATGAGAGAGCATATTGAGTTGGTGTATATACTACAAAACAGAGTAGAAAAAAGAATTGTATATTATTTCTGACAGATTATATTCAGAATTTTGCATTTAACATTGGGGTGCCTAGATAATATTTAGATATTTTCGATTTGCGTAAAATTGGAATTTCCGTATTTATATGAGAGAGCATACTGAGTTGGTGTATATACTCCAAAACAGAGTAGAATAAGGCATTGTATATTTTTTCTAACAGACTATATTTAGAGCCAATTTCTTTTAACTTTATGGCACCTGGATATTATTTACATTTTTCTTGATTTGCGAAAATTTAGAATTTCGGTATTTTACATAAGAGAGCATATTGAGTTGGTTTATATTCTCCAAAACAGAGTAGAAAAGGGCATTGTATATTTTTTCTGACAGATTATATTCAGAACAATTTTGCTTTTAACATTGGGGTGCCTAGATTATATTTAGATTTTTTTGATTCGGGTAAAATTAGAATATCTGTATTTTACATGAGAGAGCATACTGAGTTGGTGTATATACTACAAAACAAAGTGGAAAAGGGCATTGTATATTTTATCTGACAGATTATATTCAGAGCAATTTTGCGTTTAACATTGGGGTGTCTAGATAATATTTAGATTTTTTTCGATTCACGTAAATATAGAATTTCTGTATTTTACACCAGAGAGAATACTGAGTTCGTGTATATACTCCAAAACAAAGTAGAATAGGAAATTGTATATATTTTTTGACAGATTATATACAGAGCAATTTTGTTTTTAAAATTGGAGTGCCTAGATAATATTTAGAATTTTTCGATTTGGGTAAAATTAAAATTTCTGTATTTTACATGAAAAAGCATATTGAGTTGGTGTATATACTACAAAACAGAGCAGAAAAGGGCATTGTATATTTTATCAGACAGATTATATTCGGAGAAATTTTTCTTTTAACAATGGGGTGCCTAGATAATATTTAGATTTTTTTCGATTCGCTTAAATATAGAATTTCTGTATTTTACAAGTGAGAACATATGGAGTTGGTGTATATATTCAAAGTAGTGTAGAATAGGGCTTTGTATATTTTTTCTGACAGATTATATTCAGAGTAATTTTGTTTTTAACATTGGGGTGCCTAGATAATATTTAGATTTTTTTCGATTCGCTTCAATATAGAATTTCTGTATTTTACATGAGAGAGCTTATGGTGTTGGTGTATATACTCCAAAACACAGTAGAATAGAACATTGTATATTTTTTCTGACAGATTATATTCAGGGAAATTTTCTTTTTAACATTGGGGTGCCTAGATAATATTTAGATTTTTTTCGATTCACGTAAAATTAGAATTTCGGTATTTTACATGAGAGAGCATACTGAGTTGGTGTATATACTCCAAAACAGAGTAGACTGAAGAATTTTATATTTTTTTAACAGACTATATTGAGAGCCATTTTCTTTTAACTTTGGGGCGCCTAGATATTATTTAGATTTTTTTCAATTCGCGTAAAATTTGAATATCGCTATGTTACATGAGAGAGCATATTGAGTTGGTATATATACTACAAAAAAGAGTAGAGAAGGGCGTTGTGTATTTTTTCTGACAGACTATATTCAGATAGATTTTGCTATTAAAATTTGGGTGCCTAGATAATTAGATTTTTTTTGATTCACGTAAAATTAGAATTTCGGTATTTTACATGACAGAACACACTGAGTTGTTGTATATACTACAAAACAGAGTAGAATAAGACATTGTATATTTTTTCTTACAGACTATATTCAGAGCCATTTTCTTTTAACTTCGGGGCACCTGGATTTTATTTAGATTTTTTTCGATTCACGGAAAATTAGAATTTTTGTATTTTACCTGAGAGACCATATTGAGTTGGTTTATATACTGCAAAAAAGAGTAGAAAACTGCATTGTATATTTCTTCTTACAGATTATATTGAGAGCAATATTGCTTTTAAAATTGGGGTGCCTAGATAATGTCTAGATTTATTTCGATTTGCTTAAATATAGAATTTCTGTATTTTACATGAGAGAGCATATGGAGTTGGTCTATGTACTCCAAAACGAAGCAGAATAGGGCATTGTATATTTTGTCTGACAGATTATATTCAGAGCAATTTTGTTAATAACATTGTGGTGCCTAGATAATATTTAGATTTTTTCGATTCACGTAAAATTAGAATTTTTGTATTTTACATGAGAGGGCAGGCATACTGAGATTCTGTGTATACTCCAACACAATGTAGAATAGGGCATTGTATATTTTTTCTGACAGACTATATTCAGAGAAATTTTGTTTTTAGCATTGCGGTGCCTAGATAATATGTAGATTTTTCTCGATTCATGTAAAATTAGAATTTCGGTATTTTACATGAGAGAGCATACTGAGTAGATGAATATACTCCAAAACAGAGTAGAGTACGGCATTGTATATTTTTTCTAAGAGACTATATTCAGAGCCATTTTCTTTTAACTTTGGGGCAACTAGATATTAATTAGTTTTTTTCGATTCACGTAAAATTTGAATTTCGTTATTTTACATGAGAGAGCATATTGATTTGGTTTATATACTCCAAAACAGAGTAGAAAAGGGCATTGTATATTTTTTCTGACAGATTATAGTCAGAGCAATTTTGCTATTAACATTGGGTGCCTAGATAATGTTTAGATTATTTTTGATTCACCTAAAATTAGAACTTCAGTATTTTACATGAGAGAGCATATTGAGTTTGTTTCTATACTCCAAAACAAAGTAGAAAAGGGCATTGTATATTTTTTCTGACAGATTATGTTCACAGCAATTTTGCTTTTAACATTGGGGTGCCTAGATAATATTTAAATTTTTTTCGATTTGCTTAAATAAAGAATTTCTGTATTTTACATGAGAGAGCATATTGAGTTGGTGTATATACTGCAAACCGAGTAGAATAGGGCACTGTATATTTTTTCTGACAGATTGTATTCACAGCAATTTTGTTTTTAACATTGGGGTGCCTAGATAATATTTAGATATTTTTGATTCACGTAAAATTATAATTTCTGTCTTTTACATGAGAGAGCACACTGAGTTGGTGTATATACTCCAAAAAATAGTAGAAAAGGGCATTGTATATTTTTTCTGACAGATTATATTAAGAGCAATTTTGCTTTTAACATTGGGGTGCCTAGATAATATTTAGAGTTTTTCGATTAGGGTAAAATATAATTTCTGTATTTTACATGAGAGAGCATATTGAGTTTGTGTATATACTCCAAAACAGAGTAGAATAGGGCATTTTATATTTTCTCTAAAAGTCTATATTCAGAGCCATTTTCTTTTAACCTTGAGGCGCCTAGATATTATTTAGATTTTTTCCATTTGCGTAAATTTAGAATTTCGGTATTTTACATGAGAGAGCATATTGAGTTGGTGTATATACTTCAAAACAGAGTAGAAAAAAGCATTGTATATTTATTCTGATAGATTATATTCAGAGCAATTTTGGTTTTAACATTGGGGTGCCTAGATAATGGTTAGATTTTATTCAATTCGCTTAAATATAGAATTTCTGAATTTTACATGTGAGAGCATATGGAGTTGGTGTATATACTCCAAAACAAAGTAGAAAAGGGCATTGTATAATTTTTCTGACAGATTATACTCAGAGCAATTTTGTTTTAAACATTGGGGAGCCTAGATAATATTTAGATGTTTTTCGATTCGCTTAAATATAGAATTTCTGTATTTTTCATGAGAGCATCTTGAGTTGGTGTATATATTCTAAAACAGAGTAAAATAGGACATTTTTTATCGTTTCTGACAGATTATATACAGAGCGATTTTGTTTTTAACACTGGTGTGCCTAGATAATATTTAGATTTTTTTTGATTCACGTAAAATTAGAATTTCGGTATATTACATGAGAGAGCATACTGAGTTGGTGTATATAGTCCAAAACACAATAGAATAAGGAATTGTATATTTTTTGCAACAGACTATATTCACAGCCATTCTCTTTTAACCTTGGGTCACCTAGATATTATTTAGATTTTTTTTCGATTTGGTAAAATATAGAATATCTGTATTTTACATGAGACAGCATATGGATTTGGTGTATATACTCCAAAATAGGGTAGAATAGGACATTGTATATTTTTTCTGACAGATTATATTGAGAGAAATTTTCTTTTATACAATGTGATGCCTAGATAATATTTAGATTTTTTTCGATTCACGTAAGATTAGAATTTCGGTATTTTACGTGAGAGAGCATACTGACTGGTGTATATACTCCAAAACAGAGTAGAATAAGGCATTGTATATATTTTCTGACAGATTATATTCAGAGCAATTTTGCTTTGAACATTGGGGTGCCTAGATAATATTTAGATTTTTTTCGATTCGCTTAAATATAGAATTTCTGTATTTTACATGAGAGAGCCTATGGAGTTGGTGTATATACTCCAAAACAGAGTAGAATAAAGCATTTTATATTTTTTATGACTGATTATATTCAGAGCAATTTTGTTTTTAACATTGAGCTGCCGAGATAATATTTAGATTTTTTTGATTCGGGTAAAATTAGAATTTCGGTATTTTACATGAGACAGCATAGTTAGTTAGTGTATATACTCCAAAACAAAGTAGAATAAGGCATTGTATATTTTTTCTAACAGACTATATTCAGAGCCATTTTCTTTTAACTTTGGGGCGTGTAGATATTATTTAGATATTTTTTGATTCGCGTGAAATTAGCATTTCGGTATTTTACATGAGAGAGCATATTGAGTTGTTTTTTATAACCCAAAACAGAGTAGAAAAAAGCATTGTATATTTTTTCTGACAGATTATATTAAGAGCATTTTTGATTTTAACATAGGGGTGCCTAGATAACATTTAGATTTCTTTCGATTCACTTAAATTTAGAATTTTGGTATTTTACATGAGAGATCATACTGAGTTGGTGTATATATTCCAAAACAGAGTAGAGAAAGGCATTGTATATTTATTCGAAAAGAATATATTCAGAGCCATTTTCGTTTAACTTTGACGCGCTTAGATATTACTTAGATTTTTATTGATTCACGTAATATCAGAATTTCGGTATTTTACATGAGAGAGCATACTGAGTTGGTGTATATGATACAAGACACAGTAGAAAAGGGCATTGTATATTTTTTCTGACAGATTATATTGAGAGCCATTTTGCTTTTAACATTGGGGTGCCTAGATAATATTTATATTTTTTTAGATTGGCTTAAATATAGAATTTCTGCATTTTACATGACAGAGCATATTGAGTCGGTGTATATACTTCAAAACAGAGTAGAAAAGGGCATTGTATATTTTTTCTAACAGACTATATTCAGAAACATTTTCATTTAACTTTGGGGCGCCTACATATTATATAGATTTTTTTCAATTCGTGTAAAATTAGAATTTTGGTATTTTACATGAGAGGGCATACAAAGTTCGTGTATATACTCCAAAACAGAGTAGAATAGGGCATTGTATATTTTTTTAATGGCAAATTATATTCAGAGCAATTTTATTTTTAACATTGGGGTGTTTATATAATATTTAGATTTTTTCAATTCAGGTAAAATTAGAATTTCTTTATTTTACATGAGAGAGCATACTGCGTTGGTGTATATAATACAAAAATAAGTAGAAAAGGGCATTGTATATTTTTTCTGACTGATTATATTTAGAGCCATTTTGCTTTTAGCATTGGGGTGCCTAGATAATATTTAGATTTTTGTCGATTGGCTTAAAATTAGAATTTCGTTATTTTACATGAGAGAGCATACTGAGTTGGTGTATATACCCCAAAACAGAGTACAATAGGGCATTTTATATTTTTTCTGACAGATTATATTCATAGAAATTTTGCTTATAACATTGGGGTGCCTAAATAATATTTACGTTTTTTTCATTCGCTTAAATATAGAATTTCTGTATTTTACATGAGAGAGCACACTGAGTTGGTATCTATACTCCAAAAGAGAGTAGAAAAAAGCATTGTATATTTTTTCTGACAGATTATATTCAGAGCAATTTTGTTTTTAACATTGGGGTGCTTATATAATATTTAGAATTTTGTCAATTCACGTAAATTTAGAATTTCGGTATTTTACATGAGAGAGCATACTGAGTTGGTGTATATACTCCGTCACAGAGTGGAATTGGGCATTGTATATTTTATTTGACAGATTATATTCAGAGAAATTTTTTTTTAACAATCAGGTGCCTATATAATATTTAGATTTTTTGATTCTGGTAAAATTAGAATTTCTGTATTTTACATGAGAGAGCATACTGTGTTGGTGTATAGACTACAAAACAGAGTAGAAAAGGGCATTGTATATTTTTTCTGACAGATTATATTTAGAACCATTTTGCTTTTAACATTGGGGTGCCTAGATAATATTTAGATTTTTTTCGATTCGCTTAAATATAGAATTTCTGTATTTTACATGAGAGAGCATATTGAGTTGGTGTATATACTTGAAAAAAGAGTAGTATAATACATTGTATATTTTTTCTGACAGATTATATTCAGCGTAATTTTGTTTTTATCATTGGGGTGCCTAGATAATATTTGGAATTTTTTCGATTCACGTAAATATAGAATTTCTGTATTTTACATGAGAGAGCATATGAAGTTGGTGTATATCCTCCAAAACAGAGTAGAATATGGCATTGTATATTTTCTCGAACAGATTATATTCAGAGCAATTTTGCTTTTAACATTGGGGTGCCTAAATAATATTTACGTTTTTTTCGTTCGCTAAAATATAGAATTTCTGTATTTTACATGAGAGAGCATACGGACTTGGTGTATATACTCCAAAACAGAATATAATAGGGCATTGTATATTTTTTCTGACAGATTATATTCAGAACAATTTTGTTTTTACATTGGGGTGCCTAGATAATATTTAGATTTTTTTAAATTCACCTAAAATTAGACTTTCGGTATATTACATGAGAGAGCATACTGAGTTAATATATATACTCCAAAACAGAGTGGAATAGGGCTTTGTATATTTTTTCTGACAGATTATATTCAGAGAAATTCTGCTTTTAACATTGGGGTGCCTAAATAATATTTACGTTTTTTTCATTCGCTTAAATATTGAATTTCTGTATTTTACATGAAAGAGCATATGGACTTGGTGTATATACTCCAAAACAGAGTAGAAGAAGGCATTGTTTATTTTCTCTAACAGACTATATTCAGAGAAATTTTCTTTTAACTTTGGGGCGCCTAGATATTATTTAGATTTTTTTCGATTCACGTAAAATTATAATTTAGGTTTTTTACGTGAGAGAGCGTATTGAGTTGGTGTATATACTCCAAAACAGAGTAGAATACGACATTGTATACTTTCTCTGACAGATTTTATTCAGAGCAATTTTGTTGTTATTATTCGGGTGCCTAGATAATATTTAGATTTTGTTCGATTCGTTTAAATATAGAATTTCTGTATTTTACATGAGAGAGCATATGGAGTTGGTGTATGTACTCCAAAACAGAGTAGAATATGGCATTGTGTATTTTTTCTGAAAGATTATATTCAGAGCAATTTTGATTTTAAAATTGGGGTGCCTAGATAATATATAGATTTTTTTCGATTCACGTAAATTTAGAATTTCTGTATTTTACATGAGAGAGCATACTGAGTCGGTGTATATAATCCAAAAAAGAGTAGAATACGGCGTTGTATATTTTCTCTATCAGACTATATTCAGAGCAATTTTCTTTTATCTTTGACGTGCCTAGATATTATTTAGATTGTTCTGATTCGCATAAAATTAAAATTTCGGTATTTTACATGAGAGAGTATACTGAGTCGGTGTATATACGCTAAAACCGAGTAGAAAAGGGCATTGTATATTATTTATGACAGATTTTATTTAGAGCTATTTTGCATTTAACATTGGGGTGCCTAGATAATGTTTAGATTTTTTTCGATTCGCGTAAAATTAGAATTTCGATATTTTACATGAGAGAGCATATTGAGTTGGTGTATATACTGCTAAACAATGTAGAAATGTGCATCGTATATTTTTTCTGACAGACTATATTAATAGCAATGTTTCTTTTAACATTGGGGTGCCTAGATAATATTTAGATTTCTTTCGATTCGGTTAAATATAGAATTTCTGTATTTTACATGAGAGAGCATGTGGAGTTGGTGTATATACTCCAAAACACAGTAGTATAAGGCATTGTATATTTTCTCTAACAGACTATATTCAGAGCCATCTTCTTACAACTTTGGTGTGCCTCGATATTATATAGATTTTTTTCGATTCGTGTAAAATTAGAATTTTGGTATTTTACATGAAAGAGCATATTGAGTTGGTGTATATACTCCAAAACAGAGTAGAAAAGGCATTGTATATTTTTTCTGACAGAATATATTCAGAGTAATTTTGATTTTAATTTTAAGGTGCCTAGATAATATTTAGATTTTTTTCGATTCGCCTAAATATACAATTTCTATATTTTACATGAGAGAGCATATGGAGTTCGTGTATATACTACAAAACAGAGTAGAAAAGGGCATTGTATATTTTTTATTACAGTTTTTATTCAGCACAATTTTGCTTTTAACATTGGGGTGGCTAGATAATATTTATATTTTTTTCGATTCACTTAAATATGGAATTTCTCTATTTTACATGAGAGAGCATATTATGTTAATGTATATACACCGAAACAGAGTATAAAATGGCATTGTATATTTTTTCTGAACAACTGTATTCAGAGCAATTTTGCTTTTAATATTGGTGTGCCTCGATAATATTTAGATATTTTTCGATTCGCCTAAAATTATAATTTCGGTATTTTACATGAGAGAGCATATTGAATTGGTGTATATACTACAAAACAAAGTAGAAAAAAGCATTCTGTATTTTTTCTAACAGATTATATTCAGAGCAATTTTGCTTTTAACATTAGGGTACCAAGATAATATTTAGATTTTTTTCGATTCGCTTAAATATAGAATTTTTGTATTTTACATGAGAGAGCATACTGAGTCGGTGTATATAATCCAAAAAAGAGTAGAATAGGGCATTGCATATTTTTTCTGAAAGATTATATTCAGAGAAATTATCTTTTTAAACATTGGGGTTCCTAGATAATATTTAGATTTTTTTCGATTCACGTAAATTTAGAATTTCGGTATTTTTCATGAGAGAGCATACTGAGTTGGTGTATATACTCCAAAACTGCGTAGAATAAGGCATTGTATATTTTTTCTAACAGCCTATTTTCAGAGCCATATTGTTTGAACTTCAGGGCGCCTAGATATCATTTAGACTTTTTTCGATTCACATAAAATTAGAATTTCGGTATTTTACATGAGAGAGCATATTGAGTTGGTGTAAATACAACCAAACAGAGTAGAAGAGAAGATTGTATTTTTTTCTGACAGATTATATTCAGAGCCATATTGCTTTTAATATTGGGGTGCCTAGATAATATTTAGATTTTTTTCGATTTGCTTAAATATAAAATTTCTCTATTTTACATGAGAGAGCTTATTGAGTTGGTGTATATACTCCAAAGCAGAGCAGAATAGGGCATTGTATATTTTTTCTGACAGATTATATTCAGAGAAATTTTGTCCTTAACATTGGGGTGCCTAGATAATATTTAGATTTATTTCGATTCACATAAAATTAGAAAGTCGGTATTTCACAAGAGAGCGCATACTGAGTTGGTGTGTATTCTCCAAAACAGAGTAGAATAAGGCATTGTATATTTTTTCTAACAGACTATATTCAGAGTCATTTTCTTTTAACTTTGCGGCGCCTAGATATTGTTTAGATTTTTTAAATTCACGTAAAATTTTAATTTCTGTATTTTACATAAGAGAGCATACTGAGTTGGCGTATATACTCCAAACAGAGAAGAAAAGGGCATTGTATATTTTCTCTGACAGATTATATTCAGAGAAATTTTACTTTTAACATTGGGGTGCCTAGATAATATTTAGATTTTTTTCGATTCGCTTAATTATAGAATTTCTGTATTTTACATGAGAGAGCATATAAAGTTGGTGTATATACCCCAAAACAGAGTAGAATAGGGCATTGTATATTTTTTCTGACAGATTGTATTCAGAGCAATATTGTTTTTAACATTGGGGTGCCTAGATATTAATTAGATTTTTTTAGATTCACGTTAAATTAAAATGTCGGTATTTTACATGAGAGAGCCTATCGAGTTGGTGTATATATTCCAAAACAGAGTACAAAAGGGCATTGTATATTTTTTCTGAGAGATTATATTCAGAGAAATTTTGCTTCTATCATTGGAATGCCTAGATAATATTTAGATTTTATTCACTTCACGTAAAATTAGAATTTCGGTATTTTACGTCAGAGAGCATACTGAGTTGGTGTATATACTACAAAACAGAGTAGAATAGGGCGTTGTATATTTTTTCTAACAGACTATATTCAGAGCCATTTCCTTTTAACTTTGGGGCGCCTATATAATATTTAGATTTATTTCAATTTGTGTAAAATTAGAATTTCAGTATTTTACATGAGAGAGCATATTGAGTTGGTGTAAATACTCCAAAACAAAGTAGAAAAGGGCATTGAATATTTTTTTTGACAGAATATATTCAGAGTAACTTTGCTTTTAACATTGGCATGCCTAGATAATATTTAGATTTTTTTCGATTCACTTAAATATAGAATTTCGGCATTTTACATGAGAAAGCATATGGAGTTGGTGTATATACTCCAAAACGGAGTATAATAGGGAATTGTATATTTTTTTTGACAGATTATATTCAGAGCAATTTTGTTCTTAACATTGGTGTTCCTAAATAATATTTAGACTTTTACGATTTGGGTAAAATTAGAATTTCTGTATTTTACATGAGAGAGCATACTGAGTTGGTGTATGTACTCCAAAACAAAGTAAAATAAGGCATTGTATATTTTCTCTAACAGACTATATTCAGAGCCATTTTCTTTTAACTTTCAGGTGCCTAGATATTATTTAGATTTTTTCGATTCACGTACAATTAGAATTTCGGTATTTTACGTGAGAGAGCATATTGAGTTGGTGTATATACTCGAAAACAGAAAAGAATAGGGCATTGTATATTTTTTCTGACAGATTATATTCAGAGCAATTTTATTTTTGACATTGGGGTATCTTGATAATATGTATATTTTTTCTATACGGGTTCAATTAGAATTTCTGTATTTTACATGAGAGAGCATATGGAGTTGGTGTATGTACTCCAAAACAGAGTAGAATAAGGCATTGTATATTTTTTATGATAGAATATATTCAGAGACATTTTCTTTTAACTTTGGGGCGGCTAGATATTATTTAGATTTTTTTCAATTCACGTCAAATTAGAATTTTGGTATTTAACATGAGAGAGCATATTGAGTTGGTGTATATACTACAAAACAGAGTAGAAAAAAGCATTGTATGTTTTTTCGAATAGACTGTATTCAGAGAAGTTTTGCTTTCAACATTGCGGTGCCTAGATAATGTTTAAATTTTTTTGATACGCTTAAATATATAATTTCTCTGTTTTACATAAGAGAGCATATGGATTTGGTATATATAGTCCAAAACAGAGTAGAATAAGGCATTTTATATTTTTTATGACAGATTATATTCAGAGAATTTTTGTTTTTAACATTGGGGTGCCTAGAATATATTTAGATTTCTTCGATTCACGTAAAATTAGAATTTCGGTATTTGAAATGAGAGAGCATACAGAGTTGGTCTATATACTCGGAAACAGAGTAAAATAGGGCATTGTATATTTTTTATGACAGATTATATTCAGAGCAATTTTGTTTTTAACATTGGGGTGCCTAGATAATATTTAGATTTTTTTGATTCCAGTAAAATTTGTATTTCTGTATTTTACATGAGAGAGCATATTGAGTTGGTGTATATACTACAAAACAGAATAGAAAACGGCATTGTATATTTTTTCTGACAGATTATATTCGGAGCAATTTTTCCTTTAACATTGGGGTCGCTAGATAATATTTAGATTTTTTTCGATTCTCTTAAATATAGAATTTCAGTATTTTATAAGAGAGAGCCTATGGAGTTGGTGTATATACTCCAAAACAGAGTAGATTAAGGCATTGTATAGTTTTTCTGACAGATAATATTCAGAGCAATTTTGTTTTTAACATTGGGCTGCCTAGATAATATTTAGATTTTTTTCGATTCGCGTAAAGTCAGAATTTTGGAATTTTACATGAGAGAGCATATTGAGTTGGTGTATATACTCCAAAACATAGTAGAAGAAGGCATTGTATATTTTTTTGACAGATTATATTCAGAGCAATTTTGCTTTTAACATTCGGGTGCCCAGATAATATTTAGATTTACTTCGATTCGCTTAAATATAGAATTTCTTTATTTTACATGAGAGAGCATACTGAGTTGGTGTATATACTCCAAAACAGAGTAGAATAAGGAATTGTATATTTTCTCTAAAAAACTATATTCAGAGCCATTTTCTTTTAACTTTGGGGCACCTAGATATTATTTAGATTTTTTTCGATTCGCGTAAAATTAGAATTTTGGTATTTTACATGAGACAGCATATTGAGTTGGTGTATATATTCCAAAACAGAGTAGAAAAGGGCATTGTATATTTTTTCTGACAGATTATATTCAGAGCAATTTTAGTTTTAAAATTGGTGTGCCTAGATAATATTTAGATTTTTTTCGATTCACGTAAAATTTGAATTTTGGTATTTTACATGAGAGAGCATACTGTGTTGGTGTATATACTCCAAACAAAGTAGAATAGGGCATTGTATGTTTTTTCTGACAGATTACATTTAGAACAATTTTGATTTTAACATTGGGTTGTCTAGATAATATTTATATTTTTTCGAATCGTGTAAAATTAGAATTTCTGTATTTTACATGAAAGAGCATATTGAGTTGGTGCATATACTCCATAAGAGAGTAGAAAAGGGCATTGTATATCTTTTCTGACAGATTGTATTCAGAGCAATTTTGCTTTTAACATTAAGGTGCCTAGATAATATTTAGATATTTTTCGATTCACGTAAAATTAGAATTTCTGTATTTTACATGAGAGAGCATACTGAGTTGGTGTATATACTCCAAAACAGAGTAGAAGAAGGCATTGTATATTTTTTCTAACAGACTATATTCAGAGCCATTTTTTTTTAACTTTGGTGCGCCTAGATATTATTTAGATTGTTTTCGATTCACGTAAAATTAGAACTCGGTATTTTACAACAGAGAGCATATTGAGTTGGTTTATATAATCCAAAACAGAGTAGAAATTGCATTGTATATTTTTTCTTACAGATTATATTCAGAGCCATTTTTGTTTTAACTTTGGGGTGCCTAGATAATATTTAGATATTTTTGATACGACTGAAATTACAATTTCTGAATTTTACTTCAAAGAGCATATTGAGTTAGTGTATATACTCAAAAATAGAGTAGAATAGGGCATTGTATATTTTCTCTGAGAGAAGATATTCATAGCAATTTTGCTTTTAACATTGGGGTGCCTCGATAATATTTAGATTTTTTTCGATACGCTTAAATATATAATTTTAGTATTTTACATGAGCGAGCATACTGAGTTGGTGTATATACTCCAAAACAGAGTAGAATAGGGTATTGCATATTTTTTCTGAATGATTATATTCAGAGCAATATTGCTTTTAACATTGGGGTGCCTAGATAATATTTAGATTTTTTTCGATTCACTTAAATATCGAAATTTTGTATTTTACATGAGAGAGCATATGGAGTTGGTGTATATACTCCAAAACAGTGTAGAAAAGGGCATTGTATATTTATTATTTCAGATTATTTTCAGAGCAATATTGCTTTTAACATTGGAGTACCTGGATAATATATAGATTTTTTCGATTTGCTTAAATATAGAGTTTTAGTATTTTACATGAGAGAGCATATGGAGTTGGTGTATATACTCCAAAACAGTGTAGAAAAGGGCATTGTATATTTTTTGTGACAGATTATATTCACAGCAATTTTGGTTTAAACATTGGGGTGCCTAAATAATATTTAGATTTTTTTCGATTTACTTAAATATAGAATTTCTGTATTTTAAATGACAGACCATATGGAGTTGGAGTATGTACTCCAAAACAGATTAGAATTAGACTTTGTATATTTTTTCTGACAGATTATATTCAGAACAATTTTGATTTTATCATTGGCGTGCTTAGATAATATCTAGATTTATTCAATTCGGGTAAAATTAGAATTTCTGTGTTTTACATGAGACAGCTTACTGAGTTGGTGTATATACTCCAAAACAGAGTATTAAAGAACATTGTATATTTTTTCTGACAGATTATATACAGAGCAATTTTGCTATTAACATTAGGGTGCCTAGATAATATTTAGATTTTTTGTGATTCACGTAAATTTAGAATTTCTGTATTTTACATGAGAGAGCATACTGAGTTGGTGTATATACTCCAAAACAGAGTAGAATAAGGCATTGTATATTTTTTCTTACAGACTATATTCACAGCCATTTTCTTTTAACTTTGGGGAGCCTAGATATTATTTAGATTTTATTCGATTCGTGTAAAATTAGAATTTTAGTATTTTACATGAGAGAGCATAATGAGTTGGTGTATATACTCCAAAACAGAGTAGAAAAAAGCATTGTATATTTTTTCTGACAGATTATATTCAGAGAAATTTGTTTTTCACATTGGGGTGAATAGATAATATTTAGATTTTATCGATTCACGTAAAATTATAATTTCTGTATTTTACGTGAGAGAGCATAGTGAGTTGGTGTATATACTCAAAAGCAGACTAGAATAAGGCATTCTATATTTTCTCTAAGACTCTATATTCAGAGCCATTTTCTTTAAACTTTGCAGCACCTAGATATTATCAAGAATTTTTTCGATTCGTGTAAAATTATTATTTCGGTATTTTACATGAGAGAATATTGAGTTGGTCTATAAACTACAAAACAGATTAGAAAGGGAATTGTATATTTTTTCTGACAGATTATATTCAGAGAAATTTTGCTTTTACATTGGGGTGCCTAGGTAATATTTAAATTTTGTTCGATTCGCTTAAATATAGAATTTCTATATATTACATGAGAGAGCATAAAAAGTTGGTGTATATACTCCAAAACAGAGTAGAATAGTGCATTGTATATTTGTTCCAACAGATTATATTCAGAGCAATATTATTTTTAACATTGGGGTGCCTAGGTTATATTTAGATTTCTCGAATCACGTAAAATTAAAATTATTTTACATGAGAGAGCATACTGAGTTGGTGTATATACTCCAAAACAGAGTAGAATAGGGCATTGTGTATTTTTTCCGACATATTATATCCAGAGCAATTTTGTTTTTGACATTGGGGTGCCTAGATAATATTAAGATATTTTCGATTCGCTTAAATGTAGAATTTCTGTTTTTTACATGAGAGAGCATATGGAGTTTGTGTATATACTCCAATATAGATTAGAATAGGGCATTGTATATTTTTCTGACAGATTATATCCAGAGCAATTTTGTTTTTCACATTGGGGTGCCTAGATAATATTTAGATTTTTTCGATTTGGCTAAAATTAGAATTTCTGTATTTTACATGAGAGAGCATACTGAGTTTGTTTATATACTCCAAAACAGAATAGAATAAGGCATTGTATATTTTTTCTAACAGATTATATTTAGAGCCATTTTCTTTTAACTTTGGGGCGCCAGAATATTATATAGATTTCCTTCGATTCGCATAAAATTAGAATTTCTGTATTTTACACGAGAGACCTTATTGAGTTGGTGTATACACTACAAAGCAGATTAGAAAAGGGCATTGTATATTTTTTCTGACAGATTATATTCAGAGCAATTTTTCTTTTATCATTGGTGTGCCTAGATAATATTTAGATTTTTTTCAACCCAGGTAAATATAGAATATCTGTATTTTATATGAGAGAGCATATGGGGTTGGTGTATATACTCCAAAAAAGAGTAGAATAGGGCATTGTATATTGTTTCCGACAGATTATATTCAGAGCAATTTTGTTTTTAACATTGGAGTGCCTAGGTAATTTTTAGATTTTTTTGATTCGGCTAAAATTAGAATTTCTGTATTTTATATGAGAGAGCATACTGAGTTAGTGTATGTACTCCAAAACAGAGTAGAATAGGGCATTGTATATTTTTTCTGACAGATTATATTCAGATCAATTTTGCTTTTATCATTGGGGTGTGTAGATAATATTTTAAACTTTTTTCAATTCGCTTAAATATAGAATTTCTGTATTTTAAATGAGAGATCATATCGAGTTGGTGTATATATTCCAAAACAGAGTAGAATATGGCATTGTATATTTTTTCTGACATATTATATTCAGAGCAATTTTGCTTTTAACATTCGGGTGCCTAGATAATGTTTAGATTTTTTCAATTCGTGTAAAATTAGAATTTCTGTATTTTACATGAGAGAGCATATTGAGTTGGTGTATATACACCAAAACAAAGTAGAATAAAGCATTGTATATTATTTCTGACAAATTATATTTAGAGCAATTTTTCTATTAACATTGGGGTACCTAGATATTGTTTAGATATTTTTCAATTTGCGTAAAATTAGAATTTCGCTATTTTACATGAAAGAGCATACTGAGTTGGTGTATATAATCCACAACAGAGAAGAATAGGGCAGTGTATATTTCTTCTGACAGATTATATTCAAAGCAAATTTTTTAATATTGGGGTTTCTAGATAATATTTAGATTTTTTTCGATACACGTAAAATTAGAATTTTGGTATTTTACATGAAAGAGCATACTGAGTTGGTGTATATAATCCAAAACAGGGTAGAATAGGGCAGTGTATATTTTTTCTGACAGATTATATTTAGAACAATTTAGTTTTTAACATTGGGGTGCCTAGATAATATTTAGAATTTTTTCGATTCATGTAAAATTTGAATTTCTGTATTTTACATGAGAGAACGTAATTAGTTGGTATATATACTCCAAAAAAGAGTAGAATAAGGCATTGCATATTTTTCTAACAGATGATATTCAGAGCCATTTTCTTTAACTTTTGGGCGCCTAGATATTATTTAGATGTTTTTCAATTTACGTAAAATTAGAATTTCTGTATTTTACATGAGAGAGCATATGGAGTTGGGGTATATACTCCAAAGCAGAGTAGAATAACTCATTGAATATTTTTTCTGACAAATAATATTCAGAGCAATTTTTTTTTAACATTGGGGTTCCTAGATAATATTTAGATTCTTTCGATTCGGGTAAAATTAGAATTTTGTTATTTTACATGAGAGAGCATATTGAGTTAATGTATATACTCCAAAAAAGAGGTGAATAAGGCATTGTATATTTTTTGTAACAGAATATATTCAGAGCCGTTTTTTTTGAGCTTTGGGGCGCATAGATATTATTAAGATTTTTTTCGACTTGCGTAACATTAGAATTTCGGTATTTTACATGAGAGAGCATATTGAGTTTGTGTATATACGGTAAAACAGAGTAGAAAAGGGCATTCTATATTTTTTTTCTGAGACATTCTATTCAGAGAAATTTTACTTTTAACTTTGGGGTGCCTAGATAATATTTAGATTTTTTTCTATTCACGTAAAATAAGAATTTTGGTGTTTTACATGAGAGAGCATACTGAGTTGGTGTATATACTCCAAAACAGAGTAGAATAGGGCATTGTATATTTTTTCTGACAGATTATATTCAGAGAAATTTGGTTTTTAAAATTAAGGTGACTACATAATATTTAGATTTTTTTGATTTGGGTAAAATTCGAATTTCTGTATTTTACATGAGACAGCATATTGAGTTGTTGTATATACTACAAAACAGAGTAGAAAAGTGCATTGTATATTTTTCCTGACAGATTATATTCAGAGCAATTTTGGTTTTAACATTGGGGTGCCTACATAATATTTAGATTTTTTTCGATTAGGGTAAAATAAAAATTTCTGTATTTTAATTGAGAGAGAATACTCAGATGGTGTATATACTTTAAAACAGAGTAGAATAAAGCATTGTATATTTTATCTAACAGACTATATTCAGAGCCATTTTCTTTTACCTTGGGGCACATTAATATTTTTTAGATATTTTTCGATTCTCGTAAAATTAGAATTTCGGTATTTTACATGAGAGAGCCAATTGAGTTAGTGTATATTCCCCAAAAAAGAGTAGAAAATGGCATTGTATATTTTTTCTGACAGATTATATTTGGAGCAATTTTGCTTTTAACATTGGGGTGCCTAGGTAATATTTAAATTTTTTTCGATTCACGTAAAATGAGAATTTCGGTATTTTACATGAGAGAGCATACTTAGTTGGTGTATATACTCCAAAACAGAGTAGAATAGGGCATTGTATATTTTTTCTGACAGATTATATTCAGAGCAATTTTGTTTTTAACATTGGAGTGCCTAGATAATATTTAGAATTTTTTCAATTTGCTTGAATATAGAATTTCTGTATTTTACATGAGAGAGTATATAAAGTTTTTCTATATACTACAAAACAGAGTAGAATAGGGTACTGTATATTTTTTCTGACAGATTACATTCTGAGCAAGTTTTTTTTTAACATTGGGATGCCTAGATAATATTTAGATTTTTTCGATTTAGGTAAAATTAGAATTTCTGTATTTTACATTTGAGAGCATACTGAGTTGGTGTATATACTCCAAAACAGAGTAGAATAAGGCATTGTATATTTTCTCTGACAGACTATATTTAGAGCAATTTGGTTTTGACATTGGGGTGCGTAGATAATTGTTAGAATTTTTTCGATTCGTGTAAAATTAGAATTTCGGTATTTTCCATGAGAGAGCATATTGAGTTGGTTTATATACTACAAAACAGAGTAGAAAAGAGCATTGTATATTTTTTCTGACAGACTCTATTCAGAGGAACTTTGTTTTTAACATTGCGGTGCCTAGCTAACATTTAGATTTTTTTTCGATTCACGTAAAATTAGAATTTCTGTACTTTACATGAGAGAGCATACTGAGTTGGTCTATATACTCCAAAACAGTGTAGAATAGGGCATTGTATATTTTTTCTGACAGATTCTATTCAGAGCAATTTTTTTTAACATTGGGGTGCCTAGATAATATTTAGATTTTTTTCGTTTTGCTAAAATATAAAATTTCTGTATTGTACATGAGAGAGCATATGGAGTTGGTGTATATACTCCAAAACAAAGTAGAATAGGGCATTGTGTATTTTTTCTGACAGATTCTATTCAGAGCAATTTTGTTTTAAACATTGAAGTGCATAGATAATATTTAGAGTTTGTTTGATTCGCTTAAATATAGAATTTCTCTATTTTACATGAGAGAGCATACTGAGTTGGTGTATAAACTCCAAAAGAGAATAGAATAAGGCATTGTATATTTTTTATAATAGAGTATATTCAGAGCCATTTTCTTTTAACTTTGGGGTGCCTTGATATTATTTAGATTTTTTCAATTCAGGTAAAATTAGAATTTCTCTATTTTACATGAATGAGGATACTGAGTTGGTGTATATACTCCAAAACAGAGTAGAATATGGCACAGCATATTTTATCTAACAGAATATATTCAGGGCAATTTTCTTTTAACTTTGGAACGCCTAGGTATAATTTAGATTTTTTTCGATTCACGTAAAATTAGAATTTCGGCATTCTACATTAGAGAGCATATTGAGTTGGTGTATATACTCCAAAACAGAGTAGAATAGGGCATTGTATATTTTTTGTGACAGATTATTTTCAGAGCAATTTTGCTTTTAGCATTAAAGTGCCTAGATAATATTTAGATTTTTTTGATTTGCTTAAATACAGAATTTATGTATTTTATATGAGAGAGCATATGGAGTTAATGTATATACACTAAAACAAAGTAGAACAAGGCATTGTATATTTTTTCTGACAGATTATATTCAGAGAAATTTTTTTTTAACATTGCGGTGCCTAGATAATATT
Organism: Callithrix jacchus; assembly: GCF_049354715.1. Taxonomy (NCBI): domain Eukaryota; kingdom Metazoa; phylum Chordata; class Mammalia; order Primates; family Cebidae; genus Callithrix; species Callithrix jacchus. The sequence continues at coordinate 82,527,631 of NC_133518.1, forward strand.
TAAATATTTTTCTATTTACGTAAAATTATAATTTCAGTATTTTACATGAGAGAGCATAGTGAGTTGGTGTATATACTCCAAAACAGAGTAGAATAAGGCATTGTATATTTTTTCTAACAGACTATATTCCGAGCCGTTTTCTTTTCACTTTGGGTCGCCTAGATATTATTTAGATTTTTTTCGATTCGCGTAAAATTAGAATTTCAGTATTTTATATGAGAGAGCATTTTGAGTTGGTGTATATACTCCAAAATATAGTAGAATAGGGCATTGTATATTTTTTCTGACAGATTATATTTAGAGCAATTTTGCTTTTAACATTGGGGTGGCTAGATAATATTAATATCTTTTTCGATTCACGGAAATTAAGAATTTCGGTATTTTACATGAGAGAGCATATTGAGTTGGTGTATATGCTCCAAAACAGAGTAGAAAAGGGCATTGAATGTTTTTTCTTACAGATTATATTCAGAGCAATTTTGCTTTTACAATTGGGGTGCCTAGATAATATTTAGAGTTTTCTCGATTCATGTAAAATTAGAATTTCTGTATTATACATAAGAGAGAGCATATTCAGTTGGTTTATATACTCCAAAGCAGAGTAGAATAGGGCATTGTATATTTTTTCTGACATATTATATTCAGGGCAAATTTTCTTTTAACACTGGGATGCCTAGATAACATTTAGGTTTTTTTCGATTCGCATAAATTTAGGATTTTGGTATTTTACATGACCGAGCCTATTGAGTTGGTGTATATACTCCAAAACAAAGTGGAGTAAGACATTGTATAATTTTTCTGATAGATTATATTCAGAGCCATTTTCTTTTAACCATGGGGTGCCTAGATAATATTTAGATTTATTTTGATTCATGTAAAATTAGAATTTCGGTATTTTACATGAGAGAGCATATTGAGTTGGTGTATATACTCCAAAACAGAGTATAAAAGGGCATTGTATGTTTTTTTTGACAGATTATATTCAGAGCAATTTTGCTTTTAAAATTGGGTTGCCTAGATAATATTTAGATTTAATTCGATTCGCGTAAATATAGAATTTCTGTATTTTATAAGAGAGAGCATATTGAGTTGGTGTATATACTCCAAAACACAGTAGAAAAGGGCATTGTATATTTTTTATGACAGATTATATACAGAGCAATTTTGCTTTTAACACTGGGGTACCCAGATAATATTTTGATTTTTTTCAATTCGTGTAAAATTTGAATTTCTGTATTTTACATGAGACAGCCTATTGAGTTAATGTATATACTCCAAAACAGAGTAGAAAACGACATTGTATATTTTATCTTACAGATTATATTCAGAGAAATTGTGCTTTTAGAATTGGGGTGCATAGATAATATTTAGTATTTTTTCAATTCGCGAAAATTTAAAATTTCATGAGAGAGAATGTTGAGTTGCTGTATATACTCCAAAACAAAGTAGAAAAAGCATTGTATTTTTTTTTCTGACAGATTATATTTAGAGCCATTTTCTTTTAACATTGGGGTGCCTAGATAATATTTAGATTTTTTCAGATTCGCGTAAAATTAAAATTTCGGTATTTTATATGACAGAGCATATTGAGTTGGTGTATATACTCCAAAACACAGTAGAAAAGGGCATTGTACATTTTTTCTGACAGATTAAATTCAGAGAAATTTTGCTTTTATCATTGGGGTGCTTAGATAATATTTAGATTTTTTTCGGTTCTTGTAAAATTAGAATTTCGGTATTTTACATAAGTGAGCATATTGAGTTGGTGTATATACTTCAAAACAGAGTAGAAAAGAACATTGTGTATTTCTTCTGACAGAGTATATTCAGAGAAATTTTGCTTTATCCATTGGGGTGCTTGGATAATATTTAGATTTTTATCGATTCGCGAAAAATTAGAATTACGGTATTTTACATGAGAGAGCATATTGAGTTTGTGTATATACTCCAAAACAAAGTAGAAAAACGCACTGTATATTTTTTCTGACAGATTATTTTCAGAGCCAATGTCTTTTAACATTGAAGTGCCTAGGTAATATTTAGATTTTTTTCGATTCGTGTAAAATTAGAATTTTGGTATTTGAGTTGAGAGAGCATATTGAGTTGGTGTATATACTCCAAAACAGAGTAGAAAAGGGCATTGTATATTTTTTCTGACAGATTATATTCAGAGAAATTTTGCATTTTACATTGGGGTGCTTAGATAATATTTAGATTTTTTTCGATTGGCTAAAATTAGAATTTCGGTATTTTACAGGAGAGAGAATATTGAGTTTGTTTATATACTCCAAAACGGAGTATAAAAGGGCATTTAACATTTTCTCTCACAGATTATATTCAGAGAAATTTTGCATTTTACATTGGGGTTCTTAGATAACATTTAGATTTTTTTCGATTGGTGAAAATTAGAATTTCGGTATTTTACATGAGAGAGCATATTGAGTTGGTGTATATACTCCAAAACAGAATAGAAAAGGGCATTGTATATTTTCTCTGACAGATTATATTAAGAGCAATTTTGCTTCTAACATTGGGGTGCCTCGATAATATTTAGATTTTATTCGATTCACATAGATTTATAATTTTTATAATTTACATGAGAGTGCATGTTGAGTTAGTGTATATACCCCAAAACACAGTAGAAAAGGGCATTGTATATTTTCTATGACAGATTATATTCAGAGCAATTTTTATTTTAATATTGGGGTGCCTACATAATATTAAGATTTTTTTCGATTCACGTAAATTTAGAATTTTTGTATTTTAGATCGGAGAGCATATTGAGTTGGTTTATGTACTCCAAAACAAAGTAGAAAAAAGCATTGTATATTTTTTCTGACAGATTATATTCAGAGCCATATTGCTTTTAACATTGGTTGCCTAGATAATATTTAGATTTTTATCAATTGGCGTAGAATTAGAATTTAGGTATTTTACATGTGAGAGCATATTGAGTTGGTGTATATACCCCAAAACAATATAGAATAAGGCATTGTATAATTTTTTTGACAGATTATATTCAGAGCCATTTTTTTTCAACCTTGGGGTGCCTAGATAATATTCAGATTTTTTTTTTCACGCAAAATTAATATTTCAGTATTTTATATGAGAGAGCATATTGAATTGGTGTATATACTCCAAAACAGAGTAGAAAAGGGCATTGTATATTTTTTCTGACCGATTATATTCAGAGCAATTTTGCTTCTACCATTGGGCTGTCTAGATAATATTTAGATTTTAATCGATTCACGTATAATTAGAATTTCTGTATTTTACATGAGAGAGCATATTGAGATGGTGTATATATTCCAAAATAGAGTAGGAAAGGGCATTGAATATTTATTCTGACAGATTATATTCAGAGCAATTTTGCTTTTATAATTGGGGTGCCTAGATAATATTTAGAGTTTTCTCGATTCACGTAAAATTAGAATTTCTGTATTATACGCAAGAGAGAGCATATTCAATTGGTTTATATACTCCAAAAATGAGTAGAAAAGGGCATTGTATAATTTTTGTGACAGATTATATTCAGGGCAAATTTTCTTTTAACATTGGAATGCCTAGATAACATTTAGTTTTTTTTCGATTCGCATAAATTTAGGATTTTGGTATTTTACATGACCGAGCCTATTGAGTTGGTGTATATATACCAAAACAAAGTGGAGTAAGGCATTGTATAATTTTTCTGACAGATTATATTCAGAGCCATTTTCTTTTAACCATGGGGTGCCTATATAATATTTAGATTTATTTTGATTCACGTAAAATTAGAATTTCGGTATTTTACATGAGAGAGCATAGTGAGTTGGTGTATATACTCCAAAGCAGAGTAGAAAAGGGCATTGTATATTTTTTCTGACAGATTATATTCAGAGAAATTTTGCTTTTAAAATTGGGTTGCCTAGATAATATTTAGATTTAATTCGAATCACATAAATATAGAATTTCTGTATTTTATATGAGAGAGCATATTGAGTTGGGTTATATACTCCAAAACAGAGTAGAAAAGGGCATTGTATATTTTTTCTGACCGATTATATTCAGAGCAATTTTGCTTTTAACATTGGGGTGCCTAGATAATATTTAGATTTTTTTGATTCGCTTTAATATAGAATTTCTGAGTTTCACTTGAGACATCATATTGAGTTGGTGTATATAATCCAAAACAGAGTAGAAAAATTTATTGTATATATTTGCTGACAGATTATATTCACAGCAATTTTGCTTTTAACATTAAGGTGCCTGGATAATATTTAGATTGTTTTGAATTTGCATATAATTCGAATTTCGGTATTTTACATGAGATAGCATATTGAGTTGGTGTATATACTCCAAAACAATGTAGTAAACGGCATTGTATATTTTTTCTGACAGACTATATGAAGAGAAATTTTGCTTTTACCATTGGGGTCCTATATTATATTTAGATTATTTTCGATTGGCTTAAAATTAGAATTTCGGTGTTTTACATCAGAGAGCATACTGAGTTGGTGTATATACTCTGAAACAGATTAGAAAAGGGTATTGTATATTTTCTCTGACAGATTATATTCAGAGAAATTTTGATTTTTACATTGGGGTGCCTAGATAATATTTAGATTTGTTCCAATTCGCGTAAAATTAGAATTTCGGTATTTTATATGAGAGAGCATACTGAGTTGGTGTATGTACTCCAAAACAGAGTAGAAAATGGCATTGTGTATTTTTTCTGACAGATTATATTAAGAGCAATTTTGTTTTTAACATTTGGGTGCCTAGTTAATATTTAGATTTTTTTTCGATTCGCTTAAATATAGAATTTCTAAGTTTTACATGAGAGAGCGTATGGAGTTAATTTATATACTCCAAAACAGAATAGAATAGGGCATTATATATATTTTTTGAAAGATTTTATTCAGAGCAATTTTGTTTTTAAAATTGGGGTGCCTAGATAATATTTAGATTTTTTCAATTTGGGTAAAAGTAGAATTTCTGTATTTTACAAGACAGAGCATACTGAATTGGTGTATATACTCCAAAACAGAGTAGAATATGGCATTGTATATTTTTTCTAACAGAGTGTATTCAGAGCCATTTTCTTTAACTTTGACGCACCTAGATATTATTTAGATTTTTTTTTGATTCGGGTAAAATTAAAATTTAAGATTTTACATGAGAGAGCATATTGAGTTGGTGTATATATTTCAAAACAGAGTAGAAAAGGGCATTGTATATTTTTTCTGACAGACTATATTCAGAGCAATTTTACTTTTAACATTAAGGTGCATAAATAATATTTAGATTTTTTTCGATTCACGTAAAATTAGAATTTTGGTATTTGACATGAGAGAGCACACTAAGTTGGTGTATATACTCCAAAACAGAGTAGAATAAGGCATTGTATATTTTTTCTAACATAGTATATTCAGAGCCATTTTCTTTTAACTTTAGGGCGGCTATATATAATTTAGATTTTTTCGATTCGCGTAAAATTAGAATTTCAGTATTTTACATGACAGAGCATATTGAGTTGGTTTATATACTCCAAAACATAGTAGAAAATGGCATTGTATATTTTTTCTGACAAATTAATATCAGTGCAATTATGCTTTTAACATTGCAGTGCCTATATAATATTTAGATATTTTCGATACGCTTAAATATTGAGTTTCTCTATTTTACATGAGAGAGCATATGAAGTTGGTGTATATACTCCAAAACAGAGTAGAAAAGAACATTGTATACTTTTTCTGACAGATTATATTCAGAGCAATTTTGCTTTTAACATTGGGGTACCTAGATAATATTTCGATTTTTTTCGATTCACGCAAAATTAGAATTTCGATATCTTACATAAAAGAGCATACTGAGTTGGTTTATACACTCAATAACAGAGTACAAAAGGGCATTGTATATTTTTTCAGACAGATTATATTCAGAGCAATATTGTTGTTAACATTGGTGAGCCTAGATAATATTTAGATTTTTTCGATTTGCTTAAATATAGAATTTCTGTATTTTACATGAGAGAGCATATGGAGTTTGAGTATATACTCCAAAAAAGAGTAGAATAGGGCATTGTATATTTTTTTGACAGATTATATTCAGAGCAATATTTTTTTTCACATTGGGTGCCTAGATAATATTTAGATTTTTTTCAGTTCACGTAAAATTAGAATTTTGGTATTTTACATGAGAGAGTATACTGAGTTGGTGTATATACTCCAAAACAGAGTAGAATAAGGCATTGTATATTTTATCTAACAGACTGTATTCAGAGGCATTTTCTTTTAACTTTGGAGTGGCTATATATTATTTAGAATTTTTTCGATTCATGTAAAATTAGAATTTCGGTATTTTACATGACAGAGCATATTGAGTTGGTGTATATACTCCAAAACAGAGTAGAATAGGGCATTGTATATTTTTTCTGACAGATTATAATCACAGCAATTTTATTATTAACATTGGTGTGACTAGATAATATTTAGATTTTTTCGATTCGTTTAAATATAAAATTTATGTATTTTACATGAGAGAGCATATGGATTTGGTGTATATACTTGAAGACTAAGTAGAAAAGAGCATTGTATATTTATTCTGAACGATTATATTCAGAGCAATTTTGTATTTAACATTAGGGTGCCTAGATAACATTTAGATTTTTTCGAATCAGGTAAAATTAGGATTTCGGTATTTTACATGAGAGAGCATATTGAGTTGGTGTATATACTCCAAAACAGAGTAGAATAGGGCATTGTATATTTTTTCTGACAGACTATATTCAGAGCTATTTTGTTTTTAACATTGGGATGCCTAGATAATATTTATATATTTTCGATTCTGGTAAATTTGAATTTCGGTATTTTACATGACAGAGCATATTGAGTTGGTTTATATACTAAAAAACAGAGTAGAAATGGGCATTGTATATTTTTTCTGACAGATTATATTCAGAGCAATTTTGTGTTTTACAATCGGGTGCTTGGTAATATTTAGATTTTTTTTGATTCACGTAAATTTAGAATTTCTCTATTTTACATGAGAGAGCATACTGAGTTGGTGTATATACTCCAAAACAGAGTAGAATAGGGCATTGTATATTTTTTCTGACAGACTATATTCAGAGCTATTTTGTTTTTAACATTGGGATGCCTAGATAATATTTATATATTTTCGATTCTGGTAAATTTGAATTTCGGTATTTTACATGACAGAGCATATTGAGTTGGTTTATATACTAAAAAACAGAGTAGAAATGGGCATTGTATATTTTTTCTGACAGATTATATACAGAGCAATTTTGTGTTTTACAATCGGGTGCTTGGTAATATTTAGATTTTTTTTGATTCACGTAAATTTAGAATTTCTCTATTTTACATGAGAGAGCATACTGAGTTGGTGTATATACTCCAAAACAGAGTCGAAAAAGGCATTGTATATTTTTTCTTACGGACTATATTCAGAGCCATTTCCTTTTAACTTTGGTGCGCCTAGATATTATTTAGATTTTTTTCGATTCGCGTAAAATTAGAATTACTGTATTTTACATGAGAGAGCATATTGAGTTGGTGTATATACTTTACAACAAAACAGAAAAGGGCATTGTATATTTTTCCTGACAGATTATATTCAGATCAATTTTGCTTTTAGCATTGGGGTGCCTAGATAATATTTAGATTTTTTCGGTTCGGGTGAAATTAGAATTTCTGTATTTTACATGGGAAAGCATATTGAGTTGGTGTATATACTACAAAACAGCGTAGAAAACGGCATTGTATATTTTTTCTGACAGATTATATTCAGAGTAATATTGTTTTAAACATTAGGGTGCCTAGATTATATTTAGATGTTTTTCGATTTTCTCAAATATAGAATTTCTGTATTTTACATGAGAGAGCATATGGAGTTGGTGTATATACTCCAAAATAGAGTACAATAGGGCATTGTATATTTTTTCTGACAGATTATATTCAGAGCAATTTTGTTTATAACATTGAGGAGCCTAGATAATATTTAGATTTATCGATTGACATAAAATTTGAATTTCGGTGTTTTACATAAGAGAGCATACTGAGTTCGTGTATATACTTTAAAACAGAATAGAATAGGGCATTGTATATTTTTTCTCACAGATTATATTCAGAGCAATTTTGTTTATAACATTGGGGTTCCTAAACAATATTTAGATACTTTCGATTCGGGTAAAATTACAATTTCTTTATTTTACATGAGAGAGCATATTGGGTTGGTGTATATACTCCAAAACAGAGTTAAAAGGCATTGTATAATTTTTTTGAAAGATTATGTTCAGAGCAATTTTGCTTTTAACATTCGGGTGCCTAGATAATATTTAGATTTTTTCGATTAACTTAAAATTTGAATACAGGTATTTTACATGAGAGAGCATACTGAGTTGGTGTATATACTCCAAAACAGAGTAGAACACGGCATTGTATATTTTCTATTACGTACTATATTCAGAGCCATTTTCTTTTAACTTCGGGCATTTAGATATTATTCAGATTTTTTTCAATTCACGTAAAATTAGAATTTCAGTATTTTACATGATAGAGAATATGTAGTTGGAGTATGTACTCCAAAACAAAGTAGAATAGGGCATTATATATTTTTTCTGAACGACGATATTCAGAGAAATTTTGTTTTTAACATTGATGTGCCTAGATAATATTTAGATATTTTCGATTACCTTAAATATAGAATTTCTGTATTTTACATGAGAGAGCATATTGAGTTGGTGTATATACTTTAAAACAGAGTAGAAAATGGCATTGTGTATTTTTTCTGACAGATGATATTCAGAGCAATTTTGTTTTCCACATTTGGGTGCCTAGATTATATTTAGATTTTTTTCCATTCACTCAAATATAGAATTTTTGTATTTTACATGAGAGAGCATATGGAGACGGTGTATATACTCCAAAAAAGAGTCGAATAGCGCATTGTATATCTTTTCTGACAGGCTATATTCAATGAAATTTTGTTTTTAACATTGGGGTGCCTAGATAATATTTAGATTTTTTTGATTTGGGTAAATTTACAATTTCTGCATTTTACATGAGAGAGCATACTGAGACAGTGTATATACTCCAAAACAGAGTAGAATAAGGCATTGTATATTTTTTCAAACAGACTATATTCAGAACCATTTTCTTTTAACTTTGGGGCGCCTAGATATTATTTAGATTTTTTTCGATTCACGTAAAATTAGAATTTACGTATTTTACATGAGAGAGCATACTGAGTTGGTTTATATACTACAAAACAGAATAGAAAAGGGCATTGTTTATTTCTTCTGACATTATATTAAGAGCAATTTTGCTTTTAACATTGGGTTGCCTAGATAATATTAAGATTATATTCGATTCTCTTTAATATAGAATTTCTGTGTTTTACATGAGAGCGCATATAGAGTTGGTGTATATACTCCAAAACAGAGTAGAAAAGGGCATTGTATATTTTTTCTGACAGACTATATTCCGAGCAATTTTGCTTTTAACATTGGGGTGCCTAGATAATATTTAGATTTTATTCAATTCACGTAAAATTAGAATTTTGTTATTTTACAAGAGAGAGCATATTGAGTGTGTGTATATACTCCAAAACAGAGTAGAATAAGGCACTGTATATTTTTTCTAACAGACTATATTCAGAGCCATTTTCTTTTAACTTTGGGGCGCCTAGATATTATTTATATTTTTTTCGATTCGCGTTAAATTAGAATTTCACTATTTTACATGAGAGAGCCAATTGAGTTGGTGAATATACTACAAAACAGAGTAGAAAAGGGCATTGTATATTCTTTCTGACAGATTACATTCAGAGCAATATTGCTTTCAACATTAGGGTGCCTAGATAATATTTAGTATGTTTGCTTCCATTAAGTAGAAAATTTCTGTATTTTACATGAGAGAGCATATGGAGTTGGTCTTTATACTTCAAAATAAAGTAGAATAGGGCATTGTAAATTTTTTCTGACAGACTATTTTCAGAGCCATTTTCTTTTAACTTTGGGGCACCTAGATATTTTTTAGATTTTTTTCGATTCACGTAAAATTACAATTTCTGTATTTTACATGAGAGAGCATATTGAGTTGGTGTATATACAGCAAAACAAAGTACAAAAGGGCATTGTATATTGTTTCTGACAGATAATATGCGGATCAATTTTGTTTTTAACTTTGGGGCGCCGAAATATTATTTAGATTTTTTTCGATTCCCGTAAATTTAGAATTTCTGTATTTGACATGAGAGAGCATATTGAGTTGGTGTAGATACTACAAAACACAGTAGAAAAGGGCATTGTATATTGTTTCTGACAGATTGTATGCAGAGCAATTTTGCTTTTAACATTGGGGTGCCTAGATAATATTTAGATTTTTTTCGATTCCCTTAAATATAGAATTTCTGTATTTTACATGATAGAGCATATGGAGTTTGTGTATATACTCCAAAACAGAGTAGAATAGGGCATTGTATATTTTTTCTGACAGATTACATTAAGAACAATTTTGTTTTTAACATTGGGGTGCATAGATAATATTTATATTTTATTTGATTCATGTGAAATTAGAATTTTGGTATTTTACATGAGAGAGCATACTGAGTTGGTGTATATACTTCAAAACAGAGTAGAATAGGGCATTGTATATTTTTTCTGAGAGATTATATTCAGATCAAATTTGTTTTTAACTTTGGGGCGCCTAGATATTATTTAGATTTTTTTCAATTCATGTAAAATTAGAATTTCTGTATTTTACATGAGAGAGCATATTTAGTTGGTGTATATACTATAAAACAGAGTAGAAAGGGGCATTGTATATTGTCTCTGAAAGATTGTATGCATAGCAATTTTTCTTTTAACATTGGGGTGCCTAGATAATATTAAATTATTTTCGATTTGCTTATATATATAATTTCTGTGTTTTACATGAGAGAGCATATTTAGTAGGTGTATATACTCCAAAACAGAGAAAAAAATAAAATTGTATATTTTTTCTGACAGAATATATTCAGAGCAATTTTGCTTTTAACATTAAGGTGCCTAGATATTATTTAGATTTTTTTTGATTCGCTTAAATATAGCATTTCTCTATTTTACATGTGAGAGCATATGGAGTTGGTGTATATACTCCAAAACAGAATAAAATAGGGCATTGTATATATTTTCTGACAAATTATATTCAGAGCATTCTTATTGTTAACGTTGGGGTAACTAAATAATATTTAGATTTTTTCAATTCTGGCAAAATTAGAATTTCTTAATTTTACATGAGAGAGCATACTGAGTTGGTGTATATACTCCAAAACCAAGTAGAATAACGCATTGTATATTTTTTCTAACAGCCTATATTCAGAGCCATTTTGTTTTAACTTTGGGGCGCCTACATATTATTTAGATTTTTTTCGATTCGCATAAAATTAGAATTTCGGTATTTTACAAGAGAGAGCATATTGAGTTTTTTTAGATACTACAAAACAGAGTAGAAAAGGGTATTGTATATTTTTTCTGACAGATTATATTCAGAGCAATTTTGCTTCTAACATAGGGAAGCCTAGATAATAGTTAGATTTTTTTCGATTCACGTAAATATAGAATTTCAGTATTTTACATGAGAGAGCATTCTGAGTTGGTTTACATACTCCAAAACAGAGTAGAATAAGGCATTGTATAATATTTCTAACAGACTATATTCAGAGATATTTTCTTTCAACTTTGGGGCACCTAGATATTATTAATATTCTTTTCTATTCACGTAAAATTAGAATTTCGGTATTTTACATGAGAGAGCATATTGAGTTGATGTATATACTACAAAACAGAGTAGAAAAGAGCATTGTATATTTTTTCTGACAGGTTATGTTCAGAGCAATTTTGCTTTTAACATTGGGGTGCGTAGATCATATTTAGATTTTTTCGATTCGGTTTAAATTAGAATTTTTTTATTTTACATGAGAGAGCATATTGAGTTTGTGTATATACTACAAAACAAAGTAGAAAAGGGCATTGTATATTTTTACTGACAGATTATATTCAGAGCAATTTTGCTTTTAACATTGGTGTGCCTATATAATATTTAGATTTTTTTCGATTCGCTTAAATATAGAATTTCTCTATTTTACATGAGAGAGCACATGGAGTTGCTGTATATACTCCAAAACAGAGTAGAAAAGGGCATTGTATATTTTTACTGACAGATTATATTCAGAGCAATTTTCCTTTTAACATTCGGGTACATAGATAATATTTAGATTTGTTTCGATTCGCTTAAATATAGAATTTCTGTATTTTATATGAGATAGCATATTGAGTTTTTGTATATACTCCAAAGCAGAGTAGAATAAAGCATTGTATATTTTCTATAACTGACTATATGCAGAGGCATTTTATTTTAACTTTGGGGCGCCTATATATCATTTATATTTTCTTCGATTTGTGTCAAATTAGAATTTCGGTGTTTTACATGATAGAGAATACTGAGTTGGTGTATATTCTCCAAAACAGAGTAGAATAACGCATTGTATATTTTTTCTGACAGATTATATTCAGAGCAATTTTGCTTTTAACATTGGGGGCCTTGATAAATTCTAGATTTTTTTCGATTCGCTTAAATATATAATTTCTGTATTTTACATGAGAGAGCATATGCAGTTGGTATATATACTACAAAACAGGGAAGAATAGGGGATTGTATATTTTTACAGATAAATTATATTCAGAGCAATTCTGTTTTTAACATTGGAGTGCCTAGATAATATTTATATCTTTTTGATTCTGGTAAAATTAGAATTTATGTATTTTACATGAGAGAGCATACTGAGTTGGTGTATATACTTTAATACAGAGTAGAATAAGGCATTGTATATATTTTCTAACATATAATAGTCAGAGCAATTTTTCTTTTAACATAGGGGTGCCTAGATAATATTTATATATTTTCGATTAGGGTAAAATTAGAATTTCTGTATTTTACATGAGAGAGCATATTGAGTTGGTGTATATACTACAAAACAGAGTAGAAAAGGGCATTGTATATTTTCTCTGCAAGACTATATTAAGAGCACTTTTTCTGTTAACACTGGGGTGCCTAGATAATATTCATATTTTTTTTCAATTCGCTGAAATGTAGAATTTTTGTGTTTTACATTAGATGGCATATGCAGTTGGTGTATATACTCTAAAACAGAGTAGAATAGGGCATTGTATATTTTTTCTGACAGATTATATTCAGAGCAATTTTGTTTTTAACATTGGTGTGCCTAGATAATATTTAGGTTTTTTTCGATTCACGTAAAATTAGCATTTCGGTATTTTACATGAGAGAGCATAGTGAGTTGATGTATATACTCCAAAACAGAGTAGAAAGGGTATTGTATGTTTTATCTGACAGATTATATTGAGAGCAACGTTGCTTTTGACATTAGGGTGCCTAGATACTGTTTACATTTTTTCGATTCACGGAAAATTAGAATTTCGGTATTTTACATGAGAGAGCATTCTGGGTTGGTGTATATACTCCAAAACAAAGTAGAATAAGGCATTGTATATTTTTTGTAACAGACTATATTCAGAGCCATTTTCTTTTAACTTTGGTGCACCTATATGTTATTTAGATTTTTTTGTATTTGTGTAAATTTAGCATTTCTGTATTTTACATGAGAGAGCATATGGAGTTGGTGTATATACTCCAAAGCAGAGTAGAATAGGGCATTGTATATTTTTTGTGACATATTATATTCAGAGCAATCTTGCTGTTAACATTGGGGTGCCTAGATAATATTTAGATTTTTTTCGATTCACGTAAGTAATTTCGGTATTTTACATGAGAGAGAATACTGAGTTGGTGTATATATTCCAAAAAAGAGTAGAATAAGGCATTGTATATTTTTTTGACAAATTATATTCAGAGCCATTTTCTTTTCATTTTGAAGCGCCTAGATATTATTTATATTATTTTCGATTCACGTAAAATTACAATTTTGGTATTTTCCATGAGAGAGCATATTGAGTTGGTGTATATACTACAAAACAGAGTAGAAAAGGGTATTGTATATTTTTTCTGACAGATTATATTCAGAGAAATTTTGTTTTTATCATTGGAGTGCCTCTATAATATTCACGTAAAATTAGAATTTCTGTATTTTACATGAGAGAGCATACTGAGTTAATGTATATACTTTAAAACAGAGTAGAATAGGGCATTGTATATTTTTTCTGACAGATTATATTCAGAGCATTTTGCTTTTAACATTGGGGTGCCGAGATAATATTTAGATTTTTTTTAATTCGCTTAAATATAGAATTTCTGTATTTTATATGAGAGAGCATATGGAGTTGGTTTATATACTTCAAAACAGAGTAGAAAAGAACATTGTATATTTTTTCTGACAGATTATATTCAGAGAAATTTTGTTTTTATCATTGGAGTGCCTCTATAATATTCACGTAAAATTAGAATTTCTGTATTTTACATGAGAGAGCATACTGAGTTAATGTATATACTTTAAAACAGAGTAGAATAGGGCATTGTATATTTTTTCTGACAGATTATATTCAGAGCATTTTGCTTTTAACATTGGGGTGCCAAGATAATATTTAGATTTTTTTCGATTAGTTTAAATATAGAATTTTTGTATTTCACACGAGAGAGCATACTGAGTTGGTATATATACTCCAAAACAGAGTAGAATAGGTCATTGTATATTTTTTCTGACAGATTGTATTCAGAGCAATTTTGTTTTTAACATTGGCGTGCCTCGATAATATTTAGATATTTTTTGAATCTCGTAAAATTAGGATTTCTGTTTTTTACATGAGAGAGCATATGGAGTTGGTGTATATACTCCAAAATAGAGTAGAATAGGGCATTGTATATTTTATCTGATAGATTGTATTCAGAGCAATTTTGTTTTTAACATTGGCGTGCCTCGATAATATTTAGATATTTTTTGAATCTCGTAAAGTTAGAATTTCTGTATTTTACATGAGAGAGCATACTGAGTTGGTGCAAATACTCCAAAACATAGTAGAATAAGGCATTGTATATTATTTCTAACACAGTATATTCAGAGCCATTTTCTTTTAACTTTGGGGCGCCTAAATATTATTTAGATTTTTGTCGATTCACGTAAAATTAGAATTTCTGTATTTTTCATGAGAGCATATTGAGTTGATGTATATACTACAAAGCAAAGTAGAATAAGGCATTGAATATTTTTTTCTGACAGATAATATTCAGAACAATTTTGTTTTTGACATTGGTATGCCTAGATAATATTTAGATTTTTTCGATCCGGGTATAATTAGAATTTCTGTATTGTACATGAGAGAGCATATTGAATTGGTTTATATACTACAAAACAGAATACAAAAGGGCATTTTATATTTATTCTGACAGATTATATTCAGAGCAATTTTGCTTTTAACATTGGGATGCCTAGATAATATTTAGATTTTTTTCGATTCTATTAAATACAGAATTTTTGTATTTTACGTGAGAGAGCATATGGAATATGTGTATATACTGCAAAACAGGGTAGAATAGGGCATTGTAAATTTTTTCTGACAGATGGTATTCAGAGCAATTTAGTTTTTAACATTGTGGTGCCTAGATAATATTTATATTTTTCTGATTTGCTTAAATATAGAATTTCTTTATTTTACATGAGAGAGTAAATGGAGTTCGTGTATATACTGCAAAACAGAGTAGAATAGGGCATTGTATTTTTTTTCTGACAGATTATATTCAGAGCAATTTTGTTTTTAACATTGTGGTGCCTAGATAGTATATAGATTTTTTCGATTCGGGTAAACTTAGAATTTCTGTATTGTACATGAGGGAGCATACTGAGTTGTTGTATGTACTCCAAAACAGAGTAGAATGAAACATTGTATAATTTTTCTAACAGACTATATTCAGAGATATTTTCTTTCAACTTTGGTGCACCTAGATATTATTAATATTCTTTTCTATTCACGTAAAATTAGAATTTCGGTATTTTACATGAGAGAGCATACTGAGTTTGTTTATAGACTGCAAAACAAAGTAGAAAAGGGCATTGCCTATTTCTGACACATATTCAGAGCAATTTTGTCTTTAACATTGGGGTGCCTAGATAATATTTAGATTTTTTTCGATTTGCTTAAATATAGAATTTCTGTATTTTACATTAGAGTGGATATAATGTTGGTGTATATATTCTAAAACATAGTAGAATAGGGCATTGTATATTTTTTCTGACAGATTATATTCAGAGCAATTTTGTTTTTAACATTGGGGTGCCTAGATAATATTAAATTTTTTCGATTCTGGGAAAATTTCTATTTCGGTATTTTACATGAGAGAGCGTCCTCATTTGGTGTTTATACTTCAAAACAGAGTAGAGTAAGGCATAGTGTACTTTTTCTAACAGACAATATTAAGATCCATTGTGTTTTAACTTTGGGGCGCCTAGATATTATTTATATTTTTTTCAATTCGCGTAAAATTAGAATTTCGGTATTTTAGATGAGAGAACATACTGAGTTGGTTTATATACTCCAAAACAAAGTAGAATAAGGCATTGTATGTTTTGTCTAACAGACTATATTCAGAGCCATTTTCTTTTAACTTTTCGGTACCTAGATATTATTTAGATTTTCTTCAATTCGCGTAAAATTTTAATTTGTGTGTTTTACATGAGAGACCTTATTGAGTTGGTATATATACTCCGAAACAGAGTAGAAAAGGGCATTGTATATTTTTTCTGGAAGATTATATTCAGAGCAATTTTGCTTTTAACATTGGAGTGCCTACATAATATTTAGATATTTTTCGATTCGCTTAAATATAGAATTTCTCTATTTTACATGAGAGAGCATATGAAGTTGGTGTATATACTCCTAAAGAGAGTGGTATAGGGTAATGTATATTTTTTCTGACAGATTGTATTCAGAGCAATTTTGTTTTTAACATTGGGGTGCCTAGATAATATTTAGATTTTTTCGATACTGGCAAAATTAGAATATCTCTATTTTACAAGAGAGAGCGTACTGAGTTGGTGTATATACTCCAAAACAGAGTAGAATAAAGCATAGTATATTTTCTCTAACAGACTATATTAAGAGCCATTTTATTTTAACATTGGGGCACCTAGATATTATTTAGATTTTTTTTTGTATCGCGTAAAATTAGAATTTCGGTATTTTACATGAGAGAGCATACTGAGTTGGTGTATGTACTCCAAAACACAGTAGAATAAGGCATTGTATATTTTTTTTTAACAGATTATATTCAGAGCCATTTTCTTTTATCTTTGAGGAACCTAGATATTATTTAGATATTTTTCGATTCGCGTAAAATTAGAATTTTGCTATTTTACATGATAGACCATACCTAGTTGGTGTATATACTCAAAAACAGAGTAGAAAAGGGCATTGTACATTATTTCTGACAGATTATATTCAGAGCAATTTTGCTTTTAACATTGGGGTGCCTAGATAATATTTAGATTTTTTTCGATTCGCTTAAATATAAAATGTCTGTATTTTACATGAGAGAGCATATGGATTTTGTGTATATACTCCAAACCAGAGTGATATAGGGCATTGTATATTATTCCTGACAGATTATATTAGAGCAATTTTGTTTTTATCATTGGGGTGCCAAGATTTTATTTAGATTATTTTCAATTCACGTTAAATTAGCATGTCACTATTTTACATGAGAGAGCATAATCAGTTGGTGTATATATTCCAAAAGAGAATACAATAGGGAATTGTATATATTTTCTGACAGAATATATTCAGAGAAATTTTGTTTTCAACATTGGGGTGCCTAAATAATATTTAGATGTTTTCGATTCGCGTAAAATTAGAATTTCGGTATTTTACATGAGAGAGCATACTGAGTTGGTTTATATATTCCAAAACAGTGTAGAATAAGCCATTGTATATTTTTTCTATCAGACTGTATTCAGGGCCATTTTCTTTTAAATTTGGGGACCCTAGATATTATTTAGATTTTTTCGATTCGCTTAAAATTAGAATTTCGGTATTTAACATGAGAGAGCATACTGAGTTGTATATATGTCAAAACAGAGTAGAGGAAGGCATTCTATATTTTTTTGAACAGACTATATTCAGAGACATTTTCTTTTACTTTTGAGGCACCTAGATATTATTTAGATTTTTTTTGATTCGCGTAAAATTCGAATTTCGGTATTTTAAATGAGAGAGCATATTGAGTTGATGTATATACTCCAAAACCGAGTAGAAAAGGGCATTGTATATTTTTTTTGACAGACTATATTCAGAGCAATTTTACTTTTAACATTGGGGTGCCTAGATAATATTTAGAATTTTTTCGATTTGCTTAAATATATAATTTCTGTATTTTACATGAGAGAGCATATGGAGTTGGTGTATATGCTCCGAAACAGAGTAGAAAAAGGCATTGTATATTTTTTGTGACAGATTATATTCAGAGCAATTTTGCTTTTAACATTGGGGTGCCTAGATAATATTTACATGTTTTTCAGTTCGCTTAAATAGAGAATTTCGGTACTTTACATGAGAGAGCATACTGAATTGGTTTATATACTCCAAAACAGAGTAGATTAAGGCATTGTATATTTTTTCTAACAGACTATATTCAGAGCCATTTTCTTTTAACTTTGGGGTGCCTAAATATTATTTAGATTTTTTTCGATTCGCGTAAAATTAGAATTTCTTCATTTCACATGAGAGAGCATATAAAGTTGGTGTATATACTTCAAAACAGAGTAGAATAGGGCATTGTATATTTTATCTGACAGATTATATTCAGAGCAATTTTGTTTTTCACATTGGAGTGCCTAGATATTATTTAGATTTTTTTCGATTCACATTAAATTAGAATTTCGGTATTTTACATGAGAGAGCATGTTGAGTTGGTGTATATACTCCAAAACAAAGTAGAATAGGGCATTGTACTTTTTTTCTGAAAGATTATATTCAGAGCAATTTTGTTCTTAACATTGGGGTGCCTAGATAATATTTACAAATTTTTCAATTCGCTTAAATTGATAATTTCTGTATTTTACATGAGAGAGCATATTGAGTTGGTGTGTATACTCCAAAAAAAAAGTAGAATAGGGCATTGTATTTATTTCTGATAGATTATATTCAGTGCAATTTTGTTTTTATCATTGGGGTGCCTAGATAATATTTAGATTTTTTGATTCAGGTAAAATTAGAATTTCTGTATTTTAAATGAGAGAGCATATTGAGTTGGTTTATATACTCCAAAAAAGAGTAAAATAAGGCATTGTATATTTTTTCCTACCGTCTATATTCAGAGCCATTTTCTTTTAACTTTGGAGCACGTAGATATTATTTAGATTTTTTTCGATACGCTTAAAATTAGAATTTCAGTATTTTACATGAGAGAGCATACTGAGTTGTTGTATATACGTCAAAACAGAGTAGATTGAGGCATTCTATATTTTTTATAACAGACTATATTCAGAGATATTTTCTTTTACTTTTGGGGCACCTAGATATTAGTTAGATTTTTTTCGATTCATGTAAAATTTGAATATCAGTACTTTACATGAGAGAGCATACTGAGTTGGTGTATATACTCCAAAACAGAGTAGTATAAGGCATTGTGTATATTTTCTAACAGACTATATTCAGAGCCATTTTCTTATATCTTTGGGGCGCCTAGATATTATTTAGATTTTTTTCGATTCGCCTAAAATTAGAATTTTGTTATTTTCCATGAGAGAGCATATTGAGTTGGTGTATGTACTACAATACAGAGAAATAAAGGGCACTGTATATTTTTTCTGACAGATTATATTCAGAGCAATATTGCTTTTAACATTGGGGTGCCTAGATAATATTTAGATTTGTTTCGATTCGCTTAAATATAGAATTTTTGTATTTTGTATGATACAGCATAATGTGTTGGTGTATATACTCCTAAACAGAGTAGAGTATGGCATTGTATATTTTTTCTATCATACTATATTCAGAGCCATTTTATGTTAACTTTGGGGCGCCTAGATATTATTTGAATTATTTTCGATTCGCGTAAAATTAGAATTTTTGTATTTTTCATGAGAGAGCATGAGTAGGTGTATATACTTCAAAACAGAGTAGAAATAGGCATTGTATATTTTTTGACAGATTATATTAAGAGCACTTTTGCTTTTAACATTGGGGTGCCTAGATTATATTTAGATTTTTTTTGATTCGCTTAAATAGTGATGTATTTTACATGAGAGAGCATATGGAGTTTCGGTATATACTCCAAATCAGAGTATAATAGGGCATTGTATATATTTTCTGACAGATTATATTCAGAGCAATTTTTTTTTTAATATTGGGGTGCCTAGATATTATTTAGATTTTTTTCAATTTGCTTAAATATAGAATTTCTGTATTTTACATGAGAGAGCATAGTGAGTTGGTGTATATACTCCAAAACGAAGTAGAATAAGTCATTGTATATTTTTTCTAACAGACTATATTTGGAGCAATTTTCTTTTAACTTTGGGGCGCCTAGATATTATTTAGATTTTTTTCGATTCGCGTAAAATTAGATTTTTGGTTTTTTTACATGAGAGAGCATATTGAGTTGGTGTATATACTCCATAACAGAGTAGAAAAGGGCATTTTATATTTTCTCTGACAGATTATATTCAGAGCAATTCTGTTTTTAACATGGGGTGCCTAGAAAACACTCAGATTTTTTTCGATTCACATAAAATTAGAATTTCTGTATTTTACATGAGAGAGCATACTGAGTTGGTGTATATACTACAAAACCGAGTAGAAAAGGGCATTGTATATTTTTTCTGAGAGATTATATTCAGAGCAATTCTGTTTTTAACATTGGGGTGCCTAGATAATAGTTAGATTTTTTTGATTCGGGTAAAATTAGAATTTTTGTATTTTGCATGTGAGAGCATATTGAGTTGTTGTATATACTACAAAACAGAGTAGAAAAGGGCATTGTATATTTTTTCTGACAGATTATATTCAGAGAAAGTTTGCTTTTAACATTGGGGTGCCTAGATATTATTTAGGTTTTTTTCGATTCACTTAAATATAGAATTTCTGTATTTTACGTGAGACAGTATATTGAGTCGGTGTATATACTCCATAACAGAGTAGAAAAAAGTATTGTATATTTTTTATGACAGATTATATTCAGAGAAATTTTTATTTTAATACTGTGGTGCCTAGATAATATTTAGACTTTTTCAATTTGGGTAAAATTTTTATTTCTATATTTTACATGAGAGAGCATATTGAGTTGGTGTATATACTACAAAACAGAGTAGAAAAGGGAAGTGTATTTTTTTCTGACACATTATATTCAGAGCAATTTTGCTTTGAACATTAGGGTGCCTAGATAACATTTATATTTATTTCGATTTGCTGAAATATAGAATTTCTATATTTAACATGAGAGAGCATATGGAGTTGGTGTATATACTCCAAAATAGAGTAGAACATGGCATTGTATATTTTTTCTGAGAGATTATATTCAGACCAATTTGGTTTTTAACATTGGGGTGCCTAGATAATATTTAGATTCTTTTAGATGGGCTTTAATATAGAATTTTTGTATTTTACATGAGAGAGCATATGGAGTTGGTGTATATACTCCGAAATAGAGTAGAATAGGGCATTGTATATTTTTTCTTACACATTATATTCAGAGCAATTTTGTTTTTAACATTTTGGTGCCTAGATAATATTTAGATTTTTTTGATTCGGGTAAAATTATTATTTTTGTATTTTATATGAGAAAGCATATTTAGTTGGTATATAAACTACAAAACAGAGTAGAAAAGGTCATTGTATTTTATTTCTGACAGATTATATTCAGAGTAATTTTCCTTTAAAATTGGGGTGCCTAGATAATATATAGATTTATTTCGATTCGCTTAAATATAGAATTTCTGTATTTGACATGAGAGAGCATACTGAGTTGGTGTATATACACCAAAACAGAGTAGAATAGGGAATTGTATATTATTTTGACAGATTATATTCAGAGCAATTTTTTTTTAATATTTGGGTGCCTAAATAATATTTAGATTTTTTTCGCTTCACGTAAAATTAGAGTTTCGGTATTTTACATGAGAGAGGATATTGCGTTGGTGTATATACTACAAAACAGAGTAGAATAGGGCATTGTATGTTTTTACTGACAGATTATATTCAGAGCAATTTTGCTTTTAACATTGGGGTGCCTAGATAATACTTAGATTTATTTCCATTCGCTTAAATCTAGAATTTCTCTATTTTACAAGAGAGAGCATATGGAGTTGGTGTATATACTCTAAAACAGAGTAGAATAGGGCATTGTATATTTTTTATGACAGATTATATTCAGAGAAATTTTGTTTTTAACATTGGGGTGCCTAAATAATATTTAGATTTTTGTTGATTCACTTAAAATTAGAATTTCTGTATTTTACATGAGAGAGCATACTGAGTTGGTGTATATACTCAAAAACTGAGTACAATAAGGGATTGTATATTTTCAATAACAGACTATATTCAGAGCAATTTTCTTTTAACTTTGGGGCGCCTAGATATTATTTAGATTTATTTCTATTCGCGTAAAATGAGAATTTCGGTATTGTACATGAGAGTGCATATTGAGTTGGTGTATATACTACAAAACAAAGTAGAAAAGGGCATTGTATATTTTTTATGACAGAATATATTCAGAGCAATTTTTCTTCTAACATTGGAGTGCCTAAATAATATTTAGATTTTTTTCGATTCGCTTAAATATTTAATTTCTGTATTTTACATGAGGGAGCATATGGATTTGGTGTATATACTCGAACACAGAGTAGAAAAAGGCATTGTATATTTTTTCTGACAGATTATATTCAGAGAAATTTTGCTTTTAACATTGTTGTGCCTAGATAATATTTAGATTTTTTTCGATTCGCTTAAATATAGAATTTCAGTATTTTACATGAGAGTGCATATTGAGTTGTTGTATATACCACAAAATTAAGTAGAATAGAGCATTGAATAGTTTCTCTGACAGATTATATTCAGAGCAATTTTGTATTTAACATTCTGGTGCCTAGATAATATTAATTTTTTTTCAATTCACTTAAATATAGAATTTCTGTATTTTACATGAGAGAGCATATGGAGTTGGTGTATATACTCCAAAACAGAGTAGAATAGGGCATTGTACATTTTTACTAACAGACTATATTCAGAGCCATTTTCTTTTAACTTTGGGGCGACTAGATATTATTTAGATTTTTTTGATTCATGTAAAATTAGAATTTCGGTATTTTACATATGAGAGCATATTGAGTTGCTGTATATACTCCAAAACCGAGTAGAATAGGGCATTGTATATGTTTTCTGACAGATTATATTCAGAACAATTTAGTTTTTAACATTGGGGTGCCTAGATAATATTTAGATTTTTTCGATTCGGGTAAAATTAGAATTTCTGTATTTTACATGAGAGAGCATATGGAGTTGGTGTATATACTACAAAACAGAGTAGAAAAGGGAATTGTATATTTTTTCTGAAAATTATATTCAGAGCAATTTTTCTTTTAACATTGGGGTGACTAGATAATATTTAGATTTATTTTAATTCGCTTAAATATAGAATTTCTGTATTTTACATGAGAGAGCATACTGAGTTGGTGTATATACTCCAAAACTGAGTAGAATAAGGCATTGTATATTTTCTCAAACAGATTATATTCACAGCCATTTTCTATTAACTTTGGGTCGCCTAGATATTATTTAGATTTTTTTCGATTCACGTAAAATGAGAATTTTTGTATTTTATAAGAGAGAGCATATTGAGTTGGTGGATATACTACAAAACAAAGCAGAAAAGGGCATCGTATATTTCGTTTGACAGATTATATTCAGAGCAATATTTCTTTTAACATTGGGTTACCTAGATAATATTTAGATGTGTTTCGACCCGCTTAAATATTGAATTCTTGTATTTCACATGAGAGAGCATATGGAGTTTGTGTATAAACTCCAAAACAGAGTAGAAAAGGGCATTGTATATTTTTTCTTACAGATTATATCCAGAGCAATTTTGCTTTTAACATTGGGGTTCCTAGATAATGTTTAGATTTTTTTTGATTCACTTAAATAAAGAATTTCTGTATTTTACATGACAGAGCTTAAAGAGTTGGTGTATATACTCCAAAACAGAGTAGAATAGGGCATTGTAAATTTTTTCTGACAGATTATATTCAGAGCAATTATGATTTTAACATTGTGGTGACGATAATATTTAGATTTTTTCGATTCATGTAAAATAAGAATTTAGATATTTTACATGAGAGAGAATACTGAGTTTGTGAATATACTCCAAAACAGAGTACAATATGGCATTGTATCTCTTTTCTGACAGATTATATTCAGAGAAATTTAGTTAACATTGGGGTGCCTAGATAATATTTAGATTTTTTTCGATTCGGGTAAAATTAGAATTTCTGTATTTTACATGAGAGAGCATATGGAGTTGTCGTATATACTACAAAACAGAGTAGACAAGAGCATTGTATATTTTTTCTGACACATTATATTCAGAGCAATTTTGTTTTTAACATTGGGGTGCCTAGATAATATTTAGATTTTTTTAGATTCGCTTAAATGTAGAATATCTGTATTTTACAAGAGAGAGCATATGGAGTTTGTGTATATACTCCAAAACAAAGTTTAAAAGGGCATTGTATATTTTTTCTGCCAGATTATATTCAGATCAATTTTGCTTTTGACATTAGGGTGCCTAGATAATATTTAGATTTTTTCAATTCGGGTAAAATTATTATTTCTGTATTTTACATGAGGTGGCATATTGATTTTTTGTATATACTCCAAAACAAAGTAGAATAGGGCATTGTATATTTTTTCTGACAGGTTACATCCAGAGCAATTTTGTTTTTGACATTCGGGTGCCTAGATAATATTTAGATATTTTTGATTCGGGAAAAATTAGAATTTCTGTGTTTACAAGAGAGCATATTGTGTTTGTGTATATACCCCAAAACAGATTAGAAAAGGGCAATATATATTTTTTCTAACAGATAAAAGTCAGAGAAATTTTGCTATTAACATTGTGTTGCCTAGATAATATTTAGATTTTTTTCGATTCACGTAAAATTAGAATTTCGATATTTTACATGAGAGAGCATACTGAGTTGGTGTATATACTCCAAAAAAAAAGTAGAATAGGGCATTGTATATTTTTTCTGACAGACTATATTCAGACCAATTTTGTTTTTAACATTGAGGTGCCTAGATAATACTTAGATTTTTTTGATTCAGGTAATATTTGAATTTCTGTATTTTACATGAGAGAGCATATTGAGTTGGTGTATATACTACAAAACAGAGTAGAAAAGGGCAGTGTATTTTTTTTCTCACAGATTATATTCACAGCAATTTTGCTTTGAACATTAGGGTGCATAGATAATATTTAGATTTATTTCGATTCACTTAAATATAGAATTTTTGTATTTTACATGAGAGAGCATATGGAGTTGGTGTATATACTCCAAAATATAGTAGAATAGGGCATTGTATATTTTTTCTGACAGATTATATTCAGAGAAATTTTGCTTTTAACATTGGGGTGCCTAGATAATATTTAGATTTTTTTTGATTCGCTTAAATATAGAATTTCTATATTTTACATTAGAGTGCATAAAGAGTTGGTGTATATACTACAAAACAGAGTGGAAAAGGGCATTGTTTATTTTTTCTAACGGATTATATTCAGAGCAATTTTGCATTTAACATTGGGGTGCCTAGATAATATTTCGATTTTTTTCAATTCGCTTAAATATAGAATTTCTGTATTTTTCATGAGAGAGCATATGGAGTTGGTGTATATACTCCAAAACAGAGTAGAATAGGGCATTTTATATTTTCCCTGAAAGATTATATTCAGAGCAATTTTGTTTTTAACTTTGGGGTGCCTAGATAATATTTAGATTTTTTTCGATTTGGGTAAAATTAGAATTTCGGTATTTTAGATGAGAGAGCATACTGAGTTGGTGTATATACTCCAAAAATGAGTAGAATAAGACATTGTATATTTATCCTAACAGACTATATTCAGAGCCATTTCCTTTTAACTTTGGGGCGCCTAGATATTATTTAGATTTTTTTCGATTCGCGTAAATTTAGAATTTCGGTATTTTACATGAAAGAGCATATTGAGTTGGTGTATACTTCAAAACAGTAGAAAATGGCATTGTATATTTTTTCTGACAGATGATATTTACAGCAATTTTGCTTTTAACATTGGGGTGCCTTGATAATATTTAGCATTTTTTCGATTCATGTAAATTTAGAATTTCGATATTTTACATAAGATAGCATACTGAGTTGGTGTATATACTCAAAAACAGAGTAGAAAATATCATTGTATATTTTCTGTGACAGAATATATTCAGATCATTTTTGTTTTTAACATTGGGGTGCCTAGATTATAATTAGATTTTTTTCGATTCACGTAAATTTAGACTTTCAGTATTTTACGTGAGAGAGCATACTGAGTTGGTGTATATACTCCAAAACAGAGTAGAAAAGGGCATTGTATATTTTTTCTGACAGTTTATATTCAGAGCAATTTAATTTTAACATTTGGTTGCCTAGATAATATTTAGATTTTTTTCGATTCGCGTAATATTAGAATTTCGGTATTTTACGTGAGTGAGCAAATTAAGTTGGTGTATATACTTTCAAACAGAGTAGAAAAGGGCATTGTATGTTTTTTCGGACAGATTATATTAAGAACAATTTTGCTTTTATCATTAGGGTACCTAGATAACATATAGATTTTTTTCGATTCATGTAATATTACAATTTCTCTATTTTACATGAGAGAGCATACTGAGTTGGTGTATATACTCCAAACCAAAGTAGAATAGGGGATTGTATATTTTTTCTAGCAGATGATTTTCAGAGCAATTTTGTTTTTAATATTGGAGTGCGTAGATAATATTTAGATTATTTCGATTCACGTAAAATTTGCATATCGTTATTTTATATGAGAGAGCATAATGAGTTGGTGTATATACTCCAAAACAGAGTAGAATAAGGCATTGTGTATTTTCTCTAACAGAATATATTCAGAGCCATTTTCTTTTAACTATGGGGCGCCTAGATATTATTTAGGTTATATTCGATACACATGATATTAGAATTTCGATATTTTACATGAGAGAGCAAATTGAGTTGGTATATATACTCCAAAACAGAGTAGAAAACGACATTGTATATTTTTTCTGACACATTATATTCAGAGCAATTATTCTATTACCATTGGGGTGCCTAGATAATATTTAGATTTTTTTCGATACATGTAAAATTAGAATTTCGGTATTTTACATTAGAGAGCATATTGAGTTGGTGTATACACTCCAAAACAGAGTAAAAAGGGCTTTGTATATTTTTTCTGACAGATTATGTTCAGAGCAATTTTGCTTTTAACATTGGGGTGCCTAGATAATACTAAGATTTTTATCGAATCACGTAAAATTAGAATTTCGGTATTTTACATGAGAGAGCATACTGAGTTGTTTTATATACTTCAAAACAGAGTAGAATAGGGTATTATATATATTTTCTGACACATTATATTTAGAGCAATTTTGTTTTTAACATTGGGGTGCCTAGATAATATTTAGATTTTTTGATTCAGGTGAAATTAGAATTTCTGTATTTTACATGAGAGAGCATATTCAGTTTGTGTATATACTCCGAAACAAAGTAGAAAAGGGCACTGTGTATTTTTTATGACAGATTATATTCAGAGCAATTTTGCTTTTAACATTAGAGTGCCTAGATAATATTGAGATTTCTTTGATTCACGTAAAATTAGAATTTCTGTATTTTACATGAGAGAGCATATGGAGTTGGTGTATATACTCAAAAACAGAGTAGAATAAGGCATTGTATGTTTTTTTTAACAGACTATATTCAGAACAATTTTGTTTTAACTTCGGGGCACCTCGATATCATTTAGATTATTTTTGATTCACGTAAATTTAGAATTTCGGTATTTTATATGAGAGATAATATTGAGTTAATGTATATACTGCAAAACAGTACAAAAGGGCATTGTATATTTTTTCTGACAGATTATATTCAGAACAATTTTGCTTTTAACATTGGGGTGCCTAGATAATATTTAGATTTTTTTCGATTCGTTTAAATTTAGAATTTCTGTATTTTACATGAGAGAGCATATAGTGTTGGTGTATATACTCCAAAACAGAATAGAATAGGACATTGTATATTTTTTCTGACAGATTATAATCACAGAAACTTTGTTTTTAACATTGGCGTGCCTAGATAATATTTAGATTTTTTCAATTCACGTAAATTTAGAATTTCAGTATTTTACATGAGAGAGCATATTGAGTTGGTGTATATACTCCAAAACAGAGTAGAATAAGGCATTGTACATTTTTTCTTACACACTATATTCAGAGCCATTTTATTTTAACTTTGGGGCACCTAGATATTATTTAGATATTTTTCAATTTGCATAAAATTAGAATTTCGGTATTTTACATGAGAGAGCATATTGAGTTGGTGTATATACTCCAAAACAGAATAGAAAAGGGCATTGTATATTTTGTCTGACAGATAATATTTAGAACAACTTTGGTATTAACATTCGAGTGCCTAGATAATACTTAGATTTTTTTCGATCCATGTAAAATTGGAATTTTGATATTTTACATGATAGAGCATACTTAGTTGGTGTATATACTAGAAAACATAGTAGAAGAGGGCATTGTATATTTTTTCTGACAGATTATATTTAGAGCCATTTTGCTTTTAATATTGGGTTGCCTAGATAATATTTAGTTTTTTTTCAGTTCGCTTCAATATAGAATTTCTGTATTTTACATGAGAGAGCCAATGGAGTTGGTGTATATACTCCAAAACAGAGTAGAATAGGGCATTGTATATTTTTTCTTACAGATTATATTCAGAGTAATTTTGTTTTAACATTGGGGTGCCTAGATAATATTTAGATTTTTTTCTATTCACGTAAAATTATAATTTTGGTATTTTACATGAGAGAGCATACTGAGTTGGTGTATATACTCCAAAACAAAATAGAATAAGGCATTGTATATTTTTTCTAACAGACTATATTCAGAGCCAATTTATTTTAAATTTGGGACCCCTAGATATTATTTAGATTTTTTTCGATTCGCGTAAAATTTGAATTGCTGTATTTTACATCAGAGAGCATATTGAGTTGGTGTATATACTCAAAAACAGAGTAGAATAAGGCATTGTTTATTTTTTCTAACAGACTATATTCAGGGCCATTTCCTTTTATCTTTGGGGTGCCTATATATTATTTAGATTTATTTCGATTCGCCTAAAATAAGAGTTTCAGTATTTAACGTGAGAGAGCATATTGAGTTGCTGTATATACCCCAAACAGAATAGATAATGGCATTGTATATTTTTTCTGACAGATAATATTCACAGCAATTTTCTTTTTAACATTGGGTTGCCTAGACAATATTTAGATCTTTTCAATTCGGGTAAAATTAGCATTTCTGTGTTTCACATGAGATGGTATACTGAGTTGGTTTATACACTACGAAACAGAGTAGAATAAGGCATTGTATATTTTATCTAACAGAGTATATTCAGAGCCGTTTTCTTTTAACTTTGGGGTTCCTAGATATTCAGAATTTTTTTTGATTCATGTAAAATTACAATTTCGGTATTTTACATGAGAGAGCCTATTGAGTTGCTGTATATACTCCAAAACAGAGTAGAAAAGGGCATTGTATATTTTTTCTTACAGATTATAATCAGAGGAATTTTGCTTTTAACATTCTTTTGCCTAGATAATATTTAGATTTTTTTCGATTCACGTAAAATTAGAATATCGGTATTTTAAATGAGAGAGAATACTGCGTTGGTGTATATACTACAAAACTGAGTAGAAAAGAGCATTGTATATTTTTTCTGACAGATTATATTCCTAGCAATTTTGTTTTTAACATTGGGGTGCCTAGATAATATTTAGATTTTTTTGGATTCACGTAAATTAGAATTTCGGTATTTTTCATGAGAGATCATACTGAGTTGGTGTATATACTACAAAACAGTAGAATAATGCCTTGTATATTTTTTCTAACAGACTCTATGCATAGCCATTTTCTTTTAACTTTGGGGCGCCTAGATATTATTTAGATTTTTTTTCAGTTCGCGTAAAATTAGAATTTCGGTATTTTACATGAGAGGGTATATTTAGTTGCTGTATATACTTCAAAAAAGAGTAGAAAAGGGAATTGTATATTTTTCCTGACAGATTATATTCTGAGCAATTTTGATTTTATTATTGGGGTGCCTAGATAATATGTAGATTTTTTTCAATTCGCTTAAATATAGAATTTTTGTATTTTACACTGAGTCAGCATACTGAGTTGGTGTATATACTCCAAAATAGAGTAAAAGAGGTCATTGTATATTTTTTCTGACAGACTATATTCAGAGAAATTTTTTTTTAACATTGGGTTGCCTAGATAATATTTAGATTTTTTTCGATTTGCTTAAATACAGAATTTCTGTATTTTACATGAGAGAGCATATGGAGTTGGTGTATATACTCCAAAACAGAGTAGAATAGGGCATTGTATATTTTTTCTGACAGATTATATTCAGAGCAATTTTGTTTTTAACATTGGGGTGTGTAGATAATATTTAGATATTTTTGATTCCTGTAAAATTAGAATTTCTCTATTTTACATGAAAAAGCATACTGAGTTGGTGTATGCACTCCAAAACAGAGTAGAATAAGGCATTGCATATTTCTTCTAACAGTCTATATTCAGAGACATTTTCTTTGAACTTTGGGGTGCCTAGATATTATTTACATTTATTTTGATTCACGTAAAATTTGAATTTCGGTATTTTACAAGAGAGAGCATACTGTGTTGGTGTATATACACCAAAACAGAGTAGAAAAGGGCATTGTATATTTTTTTGACAGATTATATTCAGAGCAATTTTGATGTAAACATTGGGGTGCCTAGATAATATTTATATTTCTTTCAATTCACGTAAAATAAGAATTCCGGTATTTTACATGAAAGAGCATATTGAGTTGGTGCATATACTCCAAAACAGAGTAGAATAGGGCATTGTATATTTTTTCTGACCGTTTATATTCAGAGCAATTTTGATTTTAACATTGGGGTGCCTAGATTATATTTAGATTTTCTCGATTTGGGTAAAATAAGAATTTCTGTATTTTACATGAGAGAGCATATTGAGTTGGTCTATATACTACAAAACAGAGTAGAAAGGGCATTGTATATTTTTTCTGACAGATTATATTCAGAGCATTTTTGCTTTTAACATTGGGGTGCCTAGACAATATTTAGATTTTTCTCGATTCATTGAAATATAGAATTTCTGTATTTTACATGAAAGAGAATATGGAGTTGGTGTATATAGTCCAAAACAGAATAGAATAGGGCATTGTATATTTGTTCTAACAGACTATATTCAGAACCATTTTCTTTTAACTTTGGAGTGCCTAGATATTATTTAGATTTTTTCGTTTCGCTTAAATATATAATTTCTGTATTTTACATGAGAGAGCATATGGAGTTTGTGTATATACTCCACAACAGAGTAGAATAAAGCATTGTATATTTTCTCTGACAGATTATATTCAGAGCAATTTTGTTTGTAACATTGGGGTGCCTAGATTATATTTAGATTTTTTCGATTTCGGTAAAATTAGAATTTCTGTATTTTACATGAGAGAGTAAATAGAGTTGGTGTATATACGCCAAAATAGAGTACAATATGGCATTGTATATTTTTTCTGACAGATTATATTCAGAGTAATTTAGTTTTAACATTGGGGTGCCTAGATAATATATAAATTTTTTCGATTTACGCAAAATTATACTTTTGGTATTTTACATGAGAGACCATACTGAGTTTGTGCATATACTCCAAAACAGAGTAGAAAAAGGCCTTGTATGTTTTTTCTAACAGACTATATTCAGAGCCATTTTCTTTTAACTTAGGTGCGCCTAGATATTATTTAGATTATTTTCGATTCGCGTAAAATTAGAATTTTGGTATTTTACCTGAGAGAGCATATTGTGTTGGTGTATATACTCCAAAACAGAGAATAGGCATTGTATATTTTTTCTGATAGATTATATTTAGAGCAATTTTGTTTTAACATTGGGGTTCCTAGATAATATTTAGATTTTCTCGATTCAGGTAAAATTAGTATTTCTGTATTTTACATGAGAGGGAATATTGAGTTTGTGTATTTACTAGGAAACAAAGTAGAAAAGGGCATTGTATATTTTTTCTGACAGATTATATTCAGAGCTATTTTGCTTTTAACATTGGGGTGCCTACATAATATTTAGATTTTCTTCTATTCGCTTAAATATAGAATTTCTGTATTTTACATGAGAGAGCATATGGATTTGGTGTATATACTCCAAAAATGAGTAGAATAGGGCATTGTATATATTTTTTTGACAGATTATATTCAGATCAATTTTGTTTTTAACATTGTGGTGCCTAGATAATATTTAGATATTTTTTGGCTCACGTAAAATTAGAATTTCGGTATTTTACATTAGAGGGAATACTGAGTTGATGTATATACACCATAACAGAGTAGAATAGGGCATTTTATATTGTTTCTGACAGATTATATTCCGAGAAATTTTGTTTTTAACATTGGGGTGCCTTGATAATATTTAAACTTTTTTGATTCGGGTCAAATTAGAATTTCGGTATTTTACTTGAGAGAGCATAATGAGTTGGGGTGTATACTAGAAAACAGAGTAGAATAAGGCATTGTATATTTTTTATAACAGAATATATTCAGAGTCATTTTCTTTTAACTTTGGGGCGCCTAGATGTAATTAACATTTTTACCAATTCACGTAATATTAGAATTTCGGTATTTTACATGAGAGAGCATATTGAGTTGTTGTATATACTCCAGAACGAAGTACAGTAGGGCGTTTTATATTTCTTATGACAGATTATAATCAGAGCAATTTTGTTTTTAACATTGGGGTGCCTATATAATATTTAGATTTTTTTCGATTCATTTAAAATTAGAATTTCAGTACTTTAGATGAGAGAGCATACTGAGTTGGTGTATATACTCCAAAACAGAGTAGAATAAGGCATTGCATATTTTTTATAACACACTATATTCAGAGACATTTTCTTTTAACATTGGGGTGCCTAGATATTATTAAGATTTTTGTTGATTTGCGTAAAATTAAAATTTTGGTATTTTACATGAGAGAGCATATTGAGTTGGTGTATATACTACAAAACAGAGTAGAAAAGGGCATTGTATATTTTTTCTGACAGATTATATTCAGAGCAATTTTTCTATTAATATTCGGGTGCCTAGATAATATTTAAATATTTTTTGATTCACGTAAAATTTGAATTTTGGTATTTTACATGAGAGACCATACTGAGTTGGTGTATATACTCCAAAACAGAGTAGAATATATCATTGTATATTTTTTCTAAAAGAGTATATTCAGAGCCATTTTCTTTTAACTTTGGGGCGCCTAGATAATATTTAGATTTTTTCGATTTGGGTAAAGTTTGAATTTCTGTATTTTACATGATAGAGCATACTGAGTTGGTGTATATACACCAAAACAGATTAGAAATCGGCATTGTATATTTGTTCTGACAGATTATATTCAGAGCAATTTTGCTGTTAACATTCGGGTGCCTAGATAATATTTAGATTTTTTCGATTCGAGTAAAATTATAATTTCTGTATTTTACATGAGAGAGCATACTGTTGGTGCAGATACTCCAAAATAGAGTAGAATAGGGCATTGTATATTTTTTCTGACAAATTATATTCAGAGGAATTTTGTTTTTAACATTGGGGTGCCTATATAATACTTAGATTTTTTTCGATTCAAATAAAATTAGAATTTCGGTATTTTACATGAGAGAGCATAATTAGTTGGTGTATATAACCTAAAATAAAGTAGAATAGGGCATTGTATAGTTTTTCTGACAGACTGTATTCAGAGCAATTTTCTTTTAACTTTGGGGCGCCTAGGTATTATTTAAATTCTTTCAATTCGCGTAAAATTTGAATTTCGATGTTTTATATGAGAGAATAAGGAGTTGGTGTATATACTCCAAAACAGAGTAGAAAACGGCATTGTATATTTTCTCTGACAGATTATATTCAGAGCAATTGTGCTTTTAACATTGGGGTGCCTAGATAATATTTACATTTTTTTCGATTCGCTTAAATATAGTATTTCTGTATTTTACATGAGAGAGCATATGGAGTTGGTGTATATACTCCAAAACAGAGTAGAAGAGGGCATTGTATATTTTTTCTTACAGATGATATTCAGAGCTATTTTGTTTTTAACATTGGGGTGCCTAGATAATATTTAGATTCTTTTCGGTTCACGTAAAATTAGAATTTCGGTATTTAACATTAGAGAGCATACTGACTTGGTGTATATACTCCAAAACAGAGTAGAATAGGGCATTGTATATTATTTTTGACAGATTATATTCAGAGCAATTTTGTTTTTAACATTGGGATGCCTAGATAATATTTAGATTTTTTTCGATTCACGTATAATTAGCATTTCGGTGTTTTACATAAGAGAGCATACTGAGTTGGTGTATATACTCCAAAACAGAGTGGAATAAGGCATTGTATATTTTTTTTAACAGACTATATTCAACGACATTTTCTGTTAACTCTGGGACGCCTAGATATTATTTAGATTTCTTTCGATTAACGTAAAATTAGTATTTCTATATTTTACATGAGAGAGCATATTGAGTTGGTGTATATACTACAAAACAAAGTAGAAAAAAGCATTGTATATTTCTTCTGACAGATTATATTCAGAGCAATTTTGCTTTTAACATTAAGGTGCCTAGACAATATTTAGATTACTTTCAATTTGCTTAAATATAGAATATCTGTGTTTTACATGAGAGAGCATATGGAGTTGGTTTATATAGTGCAAAACAGAGTAGAATAGGGCATTGTATTTTTTTTCCTTACAGATTATATTCAGAGCAATTTTGCTTTAAATATTGGGGTGCCTAGATAATATTTAAATTTTTTCGATTTGGGTGAAATTAGGATTTCTGTATTTTACATGAGAGAGCATACTGAATTAGCGTATACACTCCAAAAAATAGTAGAATACAGCATTGTATATTTTTTCTAACAGACTATATTCAGAGCCATTTTCGTTTAACTTTGTGGCGTCTAGATATTATTTAGATTTTTTTTGATTCGCGTAAAATTAGAATTTCCGTATTTTACATGAGAGAGCATATTGAGTTGGTGTATATACTCCAAAAAATAGTAGAAAAGGGCATTGTATATTTTTTTCAACAGATTATATTCAGAGCAATTTTACTTTTAACATTGGTGTGCCTAGATAATATTTAGATTATTTTTGATTCGCTTAGATACAGAATTTTTGTATTTTACATGAAAGAGCATATGGAGTTGGTTTGTGTACTCCAAAACAGAGTAGAAAAGGAAATTGTACATGTTTTCTGACAGACTATATTCAGAGCCATCTTCTTTTAACTTTCGTGTGCCTAGATATTATTAATATTTTTTTACCGAATGGCGTAGAATTAGAATTTCTGTATTTTACATGAGAGAGCATATGGAGTTGGTCTATATTCTTCAAAAAAGAGTAGAATAAAGCATTGTATATTTTTTCTGACAGATTATATTCAGAGCAATTTTGTTTTTAACATTGGGGTGCCTAGATAATATTTAGATTTTTTTCGGTTCACGTAAAATTAGGATTTCGGTACTTTACATAAGAGAGCATGCTGAGTTGGTGTATATACTCCAAAACAGAGTAGAAAAGGGCATTGTATATTTTTTCTGAGAGATTATATTCAGAGCAATTTTGCAATTAATATTCGGGTGCCGAGATAATATTAAAATTTTTTTCAATCCATATAAAATTTGAATTTTTGTATTTTACTTGAGAGAGCATACTGAGTTGGTGTATATACTTTCAAATAGAGTAGAATAGGGCATTGTGTATTTTTTCTGACAGATTATATTTAGAGCAATTTTGCTTTTTAGATTCGGGTGCCTCGATAATATTTAGATTTTTCGATTCTGGTAAAATTATAATTTCTCTATTTTACATGAGAGAGCATACTGAGTTGGTGTATATACTTCAAAATAGAGTAGAATAGGGCATTGTATATTTTTTCTCACAGATTATATTCAGAGCAATTTGGTTTTTAACATTGGGGTGCATAGATAATATTTAGATTTTTTTCTATTCACGTAAAATTAGAATTTCGGAATTTTACATGAGAGAGCATACTTAGTTGGTGTATATACTCTAAAACAAAGTAGAATAGGGCATTGTATATTTTTTATGACAGATTATATTGAGAGCAATTTTGTTTTTAACATTGGGGTGCCTAGATAATATTTAGATTTTTTCGATTTGGGTAAAAATAGAATTTCTGTATTTTACATGAGAGAGCATATAGAGTTGGTGTATATACTAAAAAACAGAGTAGAAAAAAGCATTGTTTTTCACAGATTATATTCAGAGCAATTTTGTTTTTAACATTGGGGTGCCTAGATAATATTTAGATTTGTTTCAATTCACGTAAAGTTAGAATTTCTGTATTTTACATGAGAGACCATACTGAGTTGGTGTAAATACTCCAAATCAGAGTAGAATAAGGTATTGTATATTTTTTTTAACAGAATATATTCAGAGCCATTTTCTTTTATCTTTGGGATGCCGTGATATTATTTAGATTTTTTTCGATTTTTGTACAATTAGAATTTTGGTATTTTACGTGAGACAGCATATTGACTTGGTGTATATACTCCAAAACAGTAGAAAAGGGCATTGTATATTTTTTCTGACATTTTATATTCAGAGAAATTTTCCTTCTAACATTGGGGTGCCTAGATAATATTTAGATTTTTTTCAATTCGCGTAAAATTAGAATTTTGGTATTTTACATGAGAGAGCATATTGATTTGATGTATATACTCCAAAACAGAGTAGATAAAGGCATTGTATAGTTTTTATAAGAGACTATGTTCATAGCCATCTTTTTTTAACTTTGGGCCGCCTAGATATTCTTAAGATTTTTTACCGTTTCGCGTAATATTAGAATTTCAGTATTTTACATGAGAGAGCATACTCAGTTGACGTATATACTTTAAAACAGAGTAGAAAAGGCATTGTAGATTTATTCTGACAGATTATATTAAGAGCAATTTTTCTTTTAACATTGGTGTTTTTATATAATATTTATATATTTTTCGATTGGCTTAAATCTAGGGTTTCTGTATTTTACATGATAGAGCATATTTAGTTGGTATATATACTCCAATAAAGAGTAGAATAAATCATTATGTATTTTTTCTGACAGATTATATTCAGAGCAATTTGGTTTTCATCATTTGGGTGCCTAGATAATATTTAGATTTTTTTCGATTCATGTAAAATTAGAATTTCGGTATTTTACATGAGAGAGCATACTTAGTTGGTGTATATACTCTAAAACAAAATAAATAGGGCATTGTATATTTTTTCTGACAGATTATATTCAGAGAAATTTTGCAATTAACATTCGGGTGCCTAGATAATATTTAGATTTTTTCGATTCTGGTAAAAATAGAATTTCTGTATTTTACATGAGAGAGCATATTGAGTTGGTGTATATACTAAAAAACAAAGTAGAAAAAAGCATTGTTTTTCACAGATTATATTCAGAGCAATTTTGTTTTTAACATTGGGGTGCCTAGATAATATTTAGATTTGTTTTGATTCACGTAAAATTAGAATTTCTGTATTTTACATGAGAGAGCCTACTGAGTTGGTGTATATATTCCAAAACAGAGTAGAATAAGGTATTGAATATTTTTTCTAACAGAATATATTCAGAGCCATTTTCTTTTATCTTTGGGACGCCGTGATATTATTTAGATTTTTTTCGATTCGCGTAAAATTAGAATTTCAGAATTTTACGTGACAGAGCATATTGACTTGCTGCATATACTCCAAAACAGAGTAGAAAAGGTCATTGTATATTTTTTCTGACAGTTTATATTCACAGCAATTTTGCTTCTAACATTGGGGTGCCTAGATAATATTTAGATTTTTTTCGATTCGCGTAAAATTAGAATTTTGGTATTTTACGTGAGAGAGCATATTGATTTTGTGTATATACTCCAAAACAGAGTATATTAAGGCATTGTATATTTTATATAAGAGACTATGTTCATAGCCATTTTTTTTTAACTTTGGGCCGCCTAGATATTCTTAAGATTTTTTACCGTTTCGCGTAATATTAGAATTTCAGTATTTTACATGAGAGAGCATACTCAGTTGATGTATATACTTTAAAACAGAGTAGAAAAGGGCATTGTATATTTATTCTGACAGATTATATTAAGAGCAATTTTTCTTTTAACATTGGTGTTCCTAGGTAATATTTATATATTTTTCGATTGGTTTAAATCTTGAATTTCTGTATTTTACATGAGAGAGCATATTCAGTTGGTATATATACTCTTATAAAGAGTAGAATAAATCATTGTGTATTTTTTATGACAGATTATATTCAGAGCAATTCGGTTTTTATCATTGGGGTGCCTAGATAATATTTAGATTTTTTTCGATTCACCTAAAATTAGAATTTCGGTATTTTACAAGAGAGAGCATACTGAGTTGTTGTATATACTCCAAAGTAGAGTAGAATAAGGCATTGTATATTTTTTCTGACAGATTATATTCAGAGCAAGTTTGATTTTAACATTGGGGCGCCAAGATATTATTTACATTTTTTTTGATTCACGTAAAATTTGAATTTCTGTATTTTACCTGAGAGAGCATATTGAGTTGCTCTGTATACTACAAAACAGGGTATAAAAGTGCATTGTATATTTATTCTGACAGATTATATTCAGAGCTTTTCGCTTTTAAAATTGGGGTGCCTAGATAATATTTAGATTTGTTTCGATTCATGTATAATTAGAATTTCTGTATTTTACATGAGAGAGCAAACTGAGTTGGTGTATATATTCCAAAACAGAGTAGAATAAGGCATTGTATATTTTTTCTAACAGACGATATTCAGAGCCATTTTCTTTTAACTTTGGGGCGCCTAGATATTATTTAGATTTTTTTCGATTCACGTAAAATTAGAATTTCTGTATTTTACATGAGAGAGCATATGGATTTGGTGTATATATTCCAAAGCAGAGTAGAATAGGGCAATGCATATTTTCTCTAACAGATTATATTCGGAGGAATTTTGATTTTAACATTGGGTTGCCTAGATAATATTTAGATTTCTTTGATTTGGGTCAAATTAGAATTTCGGTATTTTACATTAGAGAGCATACTGAGTTGGTGTATATACTGCAAAACAGAGCAGAATAAGGCATTGTATATTTTTTCTAACAGACTATATTCAGAGCCATTTTCTTTTATCTTTGGGGCACCTAGATATTATTCAGATTTATTTCGATTCGCGTAAAATTAGAATTTCGGTATTTTTAATGGGAGAGCATATTGAGTTGGTGTATATACTCCAAAAAAGAGTAGAAAAGGGCTTTGTATATTTATTCTGACTGATTATACTCAGAGCAGTTTTGCTTTTAACATTGGGGTGCCTAGATAATATTTAGATTTTTTTCGATTCACCTAAATTTAGAATTTCTGTATTTTACCTGAGAGAACATACTGAGTGGTTTATATACTCCAAAACAAAGTAGAATAAGGCATTGTATATTTTTTCTAACAGACTATATTCAGAGCCATTTTCTTTTAAATTTGGGACCCCTAGATATTATTTAGATTTATTTCAATTTGCGTAAAATTAGAATTTCTATGTTTTACATGAGAGAGCATATTGAGTTGGTGTATATACTCCAAAACAAAGTAGAATAAGGCATTTTATATTTTTTATAACAGACTATATTCAGAGCCATTTTGTTTTAAGTTTGGAACGCCTAGATGTTATTTAGATTTTTTTCGATTCGCTAAAATATAGGATTTCTGTAATTCACATAAGAGAGCATATGGAGGTGGTGTATATATTCCAAAACAGAGTAGAATAGGGCATTTTATATTTTCTCTAACAGATTACATTCGGAGGAATTTTGATTTTAACATTGGGTTGCCTAGATAATATTTAGTTTTCTTTGATTCGGGTAAAATTAGAATTTCTGTATTTTACATGAGAGAGCATACCGAGTTGGAGTATATACTCCAAAACAGAGTAGAATAAGGCATTGTATATTTTTTTTAACAGACTATATTTAGAGCCATTTTCTTTTAATGTTGGGGCGCCTAGATATTTTTAAGATTTTTCCCGATTTGCGTAAAATCAAAATTTCTGTATTTTACATGAGAGAGCATACTGAGTTGATGTATATACTCCAAAACAGAGTAGAAAAGGGCATTGTATATTTTTTCTGACAGATTATATGCAGAGCAATTTTGCTTTTAACACTTGGATGCCTAGATAATATTTAGATTTTTTCGATTCGGGTAAAATTAGAATTTCTCTATTTTACATGAGAGAGCATAGTGAGTTGGTGTATATACTCCGAAACAGAGTAGAAAAGGGCATTGTATATTTTCTCTGACAGATTATATGCAGAGCAATCTTATTTTTAACATTGGCGTGCCTATATATTATTTAGATTTTTTTGGATTCACATAAAATTAGAATACCTGTATTTTACATGAGAGAGCCTACTGAGTTGGTGTATATACTCCAAAACAGAGTAGAATAGGGCCTTGTATATTTTTTCTAACAGAATATATTCAGAGGCATTTTCCTTTATCTTTGGGGTGCCTAGATATTATTTAGATTTTTTTCGATTCGCGTAAAATTAGAATTTTGCTATTTTACATGAGAGAGCATATTGATTTGGTGTATATATTACAAAACAGAGTACAAAAGGTCATTGCATATTTTGACTGACAGTTTATATTCAGAGAAATTTTGCTTTTACCATTGGGGTGCCTAGATAATATTTAGATTTTTTTCGATTCGTGTAAAATTAGAATTTCTGTATTTTACATGAGAGAGCATATTGAGTTGGTGTATATAGTACAAAACAGAGTAGCAATGGGAATTGTATATTTTTTCTGACAGCTTATATTCAGAGCAATATTGATATTAACATTGGGGTGCCTAGATAATATTTAGATTCTTTTCGATTTGCTAAATATTGAATTTCTGTATTTTACATGAGAGAGCATATCGAGTTGGTGAATATACTCCAAAACACAGTAGAATAGGGCATTGTATATTTTTTCTGACAGACTATATTCAGAGCCATTTTCTTTTAACTTTGGGGCGCCTAGATATTATTTAGATTTTTTTCGATTCACGTAAAATTAGAATTTCTGTATTTTAGAAGAGAGGGCCTACTGAGTTGGTGTATATACTCCAAAACCGTGTAGAAAAGAACACTGTATATTTTTTCTAACAGAATACATTCAGAGCCATTTTCTTTTATCTTTGGGGCGCCTAGATATTATTTATATTTTTTTGATTCACTTAAAATTAGGATTTCGCTATTTTAAATGAGAGAGCATATTGAATTGGTGTATATACTACAAAACAGAGGAGAAGAAAGCATTGTATATTTTTTCTCACAGATTATATTCAGAGCAATTTTGCTTTAACATTGGGGTGCCTAGATAATATTTAGATTTTTTCGATTTGCTTAAATATAGAATTTCTGTATTTTATATGAGAGAGCATATGGAGTTGTTCTATATACTCCCATACACAGTAGAAAAGGGCATTGTATATTTTTTATTACAGATTATATTCAGAGCAATTTTGCTTTTAACGTTGGGGTGCCTAGATAATATTTAGATTTTTTTCGATTCACGTAAAATTAGAATTTCTGTATTTTAAATGAGAGAGCATACTGAGTTGCTGTATATACTCCAAAACAGAGTAGGAAAGGGCATTATATATTTATTCTGACAGGTTATATTCAGAGCAATTTTGCTGTTAACATTGGGGTGCCTAGATAATATTTAGATATTTTTCGATTCGCTTAAATATAGAATTTCTGTATTTTAAATTAGAGAGCATAATGAGTTGGTGTATATACTCAAAAACAGAGTAGAATAAGGCATTGTATATTTTCTCTAACAGACTATATTCAGAGCCATTTTTTTTAACTTTGAGGCGCCTAGATTATATTTAGATTTTTATCAATTCGCGTATAATTAGAATTTCGGTATTTTACATGAGAGAGCATATTGAGTTGGTGTATATACTCCAAAACAGAGAAGAAAAGGGCATTGTATATTTTTTCTGACAGATTATATTTAGAGCAATTTTGCTTGTAACATTGGGGTGCCTAGATAATATTTAGATTTTTTTCGATTCATGTAAATTTAGAATTTCGTTATTTTACATAAGAGAGCATACTGAGTTGGTGTATATATTCCAAAACAGAGTACAATAAGGCATTTTGTATTTTTTCTAACAGACTATATTCTGAGCCGTTTTCTTTTAAATTTGGTGCGCCTAGATATTATTTAGATTTTTTTTGATTCGCGTACAATTAGAATTTCAGTGTTTTACATGAGAGAGCATATTGATTTGATGTATATACTACTAATCCGAGTAGAAAAGGGCATTGTATCTTTTTTCTGACAGATTATATTTAGAGCAATTTTGCTTTCAACATTGTGGTGCCTAGATAATATTTAGATTATTATCAATTCGCTTAAATATAGAATTTTTGTATTTTACATGAGAGATCATATGTAGTTGGTTTATATACTCCAAAACGGAGTAGAATAGGGCATTGTATATTTTATCTGACAGATTATATTCAGAGTAATTTGGTTTTTAGCATTGGAGTGCCTAGGTAATATTTGGATTTTTTCGATTCGGGTAAAATTAGAATTTTTCTATTTTACATGAGAGAGCATACTGTGTTGGTGTATATACTCCAAAACAGAGTAGAAAAGGGCATTGTATATTTTTTCTGACAGATTATATTCAGATCCATTTTCTTTCCACATTGAGGTGCCTAGATAATATTTAGATATATTTCAATTCCCGTGTATATAGAATTTTGGTATTTTACATGAGAGAGCATATTGGGTTCGTGTATATACTCCAAAACAGAGAAGAAAAGGGCATTGTATATTTTTTACGAAAGATTATATTCAGAGCAATTTTGATTTTAACATTGCGGAGTCTAGATAATATTTAGGTAATTTTCGATTCACGTAAAATTAGTATTTTGGTATTTTACATGAGAGAGCATATAGATTTGGTGTATATTCTCCAAAACAGAGTAGAAAATGGCATTGTATATTATTTCTGACAGATGATATTCAGAGCAATTTTGCTTTTAACATTGGGGTTCCTAGATAATATTTCGATTTTTTTTGATTCCCGTAAATTTATAATTTTGGTATTTTACATGAGAGAGCATATTGAGTTGGTGTATATACCACAAAAGACACTAGAAAGAAGCATTGTGTATTTTTTTTGAAAGATTATATTCATAGCAATTTTGCTTTTAACATTGTTGTGCGTAGATAATATTTAAATTTTTTTCGATTTGCATAAATTTAGAATTTCGGTATTTTACATGAGAGAGCATATTGCGTTGGTGTATATACTCCTAAACAGAGTAGAAAAGGGCATTGTATATTTTTTATGACAGATTATATTCAGAGAAATTTTGGTTTTAACATTGGGGTTCCTAGATAATATTTAGATTTTTTTTGATTCCCGTAAGATTAGAATTTCTGTATTTTACATGAGAGAGCATATGGAGTTGGTGTATATACTCGAAAACAGAATAGAATAGGGCATTGTATATTATTTCTTACAAATTATATTCAGAAAAATTTTGCTTTTAACATTAGTGTGCCTAGATAATATTTAGATTTTTTTCGATTAGAGTAAATTTATAATTACAGTATTTTACATGAGAGAGCATATTGAGTTGGTGTATATACTCCAAAACACAGTAGAAAAGGGTATTGTATATTTTTTCTGACAGATTTTTTTCAGAAAAATTTTTCTATAACCATTGGGGTGCCTAGATAAAATTTAGATTTCATTTTATTAGCGTAAATTTAGAATTTCGGTATTTTACATGAGAGAGCATATTGAGTTGTTGTGTATACACCATAACAGAGTAGAATAAGGCATTGTCTTTTTTTTCTGACAGATTATATTCATATCCATTTTCTTTTAACCTTGGGGTGCCTACATATTATTTAAATTTTTTTCGATTCGCGTAAAATTCGACTTTCGGTATTTTACATGAGAGAGCCTATTGAGTTGGTGTATATACGCCAAAACCGAGTAGAATAAGGCATTGTATGTTTTTTCTGACAGATTATATTCAGAGCCATTTTCGTTTAACCTTTGGGTGCCTCGATAATAATTTGATTTTTTTTCGATTCGCGTAAAATTAGAATTTCTGTATTTTACATGAAAGAGCATATTGAGTTGAGGTATATACTCCAAAACAAATAGAAAAGGGCATTGTATATTTTTTCTCACAGATTATATTCAGAGCAATTATGCTTTTAACATTGATGTGCCTAGATAATATTTAGATTTTTTCGATTCGAGTAAAATTTGAATTTTGTTATTTTACATGAGAGAGCATATTGTGT
Source organism: Callithrix jacchus (assembly GCF_049354715.1). Classification (NCBI taxonomy): domain Eukaryota; kingdom Metazoa; phylum Chordata; class Mammalia; order Primates; family Cebidae; genus Callithrix; species Callithrix jacchus. The sequence continues at coordinate 82,572,388 of NC_133518.1, forward strand.
TGCTGTATATACCCCAAAACAGAGTAGAAAAGAGCATTGTATATTTTTTCTGACAGACTATATTCAGAGCAATTTTTCTTTTAACATTGGAGTGCGTAGATAATATTTAGATTTTTTTTTATTTGAGTAAATTTAGAATTTCAGTATTTTACATGAGAGAGCATATTGAGTTGGTGTATATACTCCAAACATGGTAGAAAAGAGCAGTGTATATTTTAACTGAGAGATTATATTCAGAGCAATTTTACTTTGCATATTGAGGGGCCTAGATAAAATTTAGCATTTTTTCGATTCACATAAATTTCGAATTTCAGTATTTTACATCGGAGAGCATATTGAGTTGGTGTATATACTCCAAAACAGAGTAGAAAAGGGCATTGTATGTTTCTTCTGACAGACTATTTTCAGAGCAATTTTGCTTTTAACATTGAGGAGCCTAGATAATATTTAGATTTTATTCGATTCGCGTAAAATTAGAATTTCAGTATTTTACATGAGAGAGCATATTGAGTTGGTGTATATACTCCAAACAGAGTAGAAAAAGGCATTGTATATTTTTTCTGACAGATGCTATTCAGTGCAATTTTGCTTTTAAGATTGGGGTGCCTAGATAATATTTAGATTTTTTTATATTGGCGTAAATTTAAAATTTCGTTACTTTGCATGAGAGAGCCTATTTATTTGGTGTATATACTCCAAGAAAGAGTAAAAAAGGGCATTGTATATTTTCTCTTACACACTATGTTATGTGCAATTTTGCTTTTAACGGTGGTGTACATAGGAAATATTTATATTTTTGTAACCGCATAAATTGAGAATTTAAATATTTTAAATGAGAGAGCTTATTGATATGGTGTATATACTCCCAAACAGTGTAGAAAAGGGCATTGTATATTTTTTGGAACAGATTTTCTTTAGAGCAATTTTGATTTTAACATTGTGGTACATAGATAATATTTATATATTTTTATATCTGCGTAAGTTTAGAATTTTAATATTTTACATGAGAGAGCATATTGATTTGGTGTATATATTCCAAAAGAGTGTAGAAAATGGCATTGTATATTTTTTCATACAGATTATCATTAGAGCAATTTTGCTTTCAGCATTTGGGTAAATAAATAATATTTACATGTTTTTCTATTCACGTAAATTTAGAATTTTGGTATTTTACATGGCAAAGAATATTGAGAATGTGTATATACTTCACAAGAATGTAGAAGAGGGCATTGTATATTTTTTCTAACAGATTATTTTTCGAGCAATTTTGCTTATATCATTCGGGGACATAGAGGATATTTATATTTATTTCTAACAGCGTAAATTTAGATTCTCAGTATTTTACATGAGGGAGAATATTGAGATGCTATATATATACACCATAAGAGAGTAGAAAAGCGCATTGTATTTTTTTTCTAACAGAGTATCTTCCATGCAATTTTGTTTTTTACATTGTGGTGCAGAGAGAATATTTATATTTGTGTCTAACCACGTAAATTTAGTATTTTTGTATTTTACATGTGAGAGAATATTGAGATTGTGTATATACTAAAAAAGATAGTAAAAAAAGCATTGTGTGTTTTTTCTAACAGAGTGTCTTTAGAGTAATTTGGTTTTTAACATTGAAGTCAAAAGGAAATACTTACATTTTCTCTTTCCCTGTAATAATAGAATTTCCATGTTTTACAAGAGGGAATATGGAGATGGTGTATATACTTTAAAACAGAATAGAAAAGGGCATTGTATATTTTTTCTAACAGAGTATTGTCAGAAAAATTTTGTTTTTAATGTTGGGGTAAAAAGAGAATATTTATATTTTTAGTAATTTTGTGTTTAACATTTGTGTTAAAATGAGTATGTATATATTGTGTAACCGCATAAAATTAGAATTTCCATATTTTACAATATAGAGAATATTAAGTCGGTGCATATACTTTAAAACATAGTAGAAAATTGCATTGTATATTTTTTCTATCAGAGTGTCTTCAGAGTAAATTTTTTAAGGTTAAATTAGAGTATTTATATTTTCTGTAACTGCATAAAAATAGAATTTTTGTATTTTACAAGACAGCCAATATTGAGACGGTGTATATACTTTAAAATAGTGTAGAAAAGGGCCTTGTATATTTCTTCTAACACAGTATTTTCATAGTAATTTACATTGTGTGTGGGGAGCAAATTTCTCAAATCCCTTTGAACATATTCTCCCTCTCCCCTGTTTTTCTCTTTGCTCACTATTGAATCATGTTCAGGTGTCTTGATTTCTTATCTTTTCCCGATGAGCATTTTAGCTTCTGTCCACTTCTACTTTCAGAATTCTTCAGCTACCAAGACCCACCTCCTCAGAGACTTGCTGGAGATTTTAGTAACAAAAATTTTCTCTGTCACATTTAGGAGACGTGCTTCCTTATCTTTATTCTATCAAGCTGGGTGAATTTACACAAAACACTTTATATCTTAGAACCAGTTTCCTCTCTGTAGAATGTAGCTAACCTCTATTCTGTGGTCACAAGGATCCTCAAAATAAAAAATAAATCATAGTTAATATGAGTGGCTTACTAACCATGTTCTAGAAACCATGTCAAGTGCTTTCTGCAGATGGTTCCACTTTTATTTTACTATTGGAACTATCGTCAACCCTACTTCGCAGACTACTAAATTGAGTGTCTGAGCTGCTAAGCCACTTGTCCAACGATATACAGCCAGTAAATAACAGAATGAGGATCAGCATTTGAGATAGAAATATTCTACACAAAATGTACTGTTAGAGTGAAACTAGAGTGGTATCATCTCAGATAAGCGTTCATGCCTGTTCGCTTATCGAATCTGCGGAATACATTCAATGCATTCAGAAGATTGGGAGACATTGTTTACATTTTCCCCAAAACCCAGAAGAACTCAAAAGTACTCATTGTCTTGGCCTTATTGGTATTTGACTATGAATACAATAGATCCCACAGGAGCAAGTCTAGTAGAGTGGCCTTGGCAAAAGGCTAGGATTTAGGAGCAGGTTTAGGAAACTCAAGCCTTCTCGGCTTCCATTTTCTCATCTGTACTTTCATCATTCTGATTTTTAAGAGCACCTTTGTTGAAAGTAAAGGTTCAGTGAAACAGCACAGATGAAGTCCTTCCTATTTGGTCTGGCAGGTAGTAGTTGCTCAACACGTCTTGTCTATTAATGACGACCACAATGATAATAGTGGACTAATAATGAATTGATAAAATATGATTATGTAAGTTCAAATGAGTTTTGATCTCGCCCCTCTCCTCTGTTTCAGAGGCTGTATGGTTTTTATGTTCTACATTGTATGGCTTAACGTTGGCAGGTGGGGGATTTTGATAGACACATGTTAAAATCAGAAGCCCCAAGACTTGTATTTTCATCACAGAAATGTATTACTTCCTTGAGTTGTGACCTGGAGAGAGTTACTTTGTCTAAGTTAACCTTACTTGTAAAAATAATCATAAATATACCTGCCCTTTCTCGTCATCTCAGCCTCTCCGCAGTCAGTGTGAGGTACCATTGGTATAGTGTTTATGAAGGGGTTTGCAAGCTCTGGAGTGCTGTATGTATGCTATTTTGCCTCTTCAATTGTGAGTGGTGTTTTCCCATTCTCCTTAAATGACCCAACACTACACTCTTGGTAAAATAAATGCATTTGTGCATGAACATTTGGCAAATAATAAGAGCGGCATTTGCAAGAATTTTTCCCTTGAACAGCCAAGTGAGCCACTATGAGCTGCACTGTAGCAGTGACATTTACAATAATTTGTTCAGAAGAGCAATTGCCAACTTGCCTATTTGACTAGTATGGAGTACTATACGTTGTTTAGGGCGATGAGATCAGTAAACCAGCAATTTGGTAGAGCCATCAGAGAAGAGGATGTAAAGAAATGAATATCTGAGATCCTGAGTTTCCAATCAGATCAAGAAAAAGAAGCCTATAAGAATAGGTCCCATTTATTTGGGGGAGAAACATACACCGCTTTGTATGAAGGCTTCATTTTCAAGGAATATTTTCTAATGCTTTCAAAAACATTGTGATATATGTAGGACTATTCCCATTTTACAGATGAGAAAACTGAGGCTATGAGGTTTAAGTCACTAGTCTGCTCCTTCTTCCATTCTGGTTTTTAGAAAAAGGTGCCACCACCTATCCAGTCACACAAGCCAAAGTCCTATGAGTGAGCTCTGGTTTATCCCTTTCTCTCTCACTTCTCATATCCAACTTACCATTCAGGCCTGCTGATTTTAGTTCTTAAATATCCCTTAACTTCTGTTTTTTCTTTCCATTAAAATTCTCATTGCAGCCCTTCTGTGGATTACTTCCTGGCCTTCCACCTGTGTGTCTGTGTCCATGTTGTCTCCAGTGTGTCCTCCACATAAGTCAGACCATGCCCCATACCTCCCAGTCCTTCTTAGAATAAGGACAAACCTCCTCACCATGGCCACAGTCTTCTTTCCATTTCTCTGTCCTCATGGCGTGCCCCTCCTCTCTGCTCTGCACTGCAAAGACTCAGCATCTTGTACTGGCCAAGGTCCAGGTCCCCCTGCACCACATATTTGCCAGGAATGCCAGATCGTCCTTACTTTGCCCACTTACTGCCCACTCATGCTTCTGATCTCGGTCCCTCCCTAGGGGAAACCTTTCCTGACCTTTGTAACTAAAGCAAAGCCTTCTCCTGGGTGCTCTCATTGTTCCAGAGACCTGCCTGCACAGCACTGGTACCAGTTAAACCTTTACATTAACTGGAGTGACAGATATGTTAGTGTCCACTGCTGCCTCGCAGGAATAAAGCCAGAAAAAGTAAGGCCCTATCTGTGTGCATTTCTACAGTCTAGTGTGCTTAGTGAGATATTGTTTAAGAAGAATGAGTTGGACATGACAGCATGGCTAGAAAGTGATGGATTGAGGATTTAAACATACTTCTTTCTGGTTCTAGAGAGTTGGCTGCTAACACTATTCACTTTGGGACAGTGTCATTTTAGGACTGATAAGGGTACTTTTTGCTAAGATCAAATATATTTTGGGCCCATCAGATGAAGTTTGATAAAAGTGGGTTATTCAGAACCCACTGATAAGCAGAGCTGCCTGACCAAGATTTTCAGATTTTGCATCAAAGAGAAAAGTAATGAAAGTGGGCTGATGGGAGGGAAGGAGGGCTGAAAAGTGAAGCAGGAACAGCTATTTCTATAGTGCCCTTGACCCTGCCTTTCTCTGTTCTTCACTCTGGCTGAAATTGACCACACTGAGTGCATTCAGATAATGATAAATTATCTCTGTCACACTGTGTGTGTGTGTGTGTGTGTGTGTGTGTGTTTGGCTATGTACAAAAGAGGCAGCTTCTGTGAATAATGAAGCCTTGTAATTAAGGAATTTGTTGTAAATGGCAAGATGCATTGGTGCTTGGTCCTTAGTACTCCTCGCTGAGGCCACATTTCCTTGAACTGGCTTGTATTTGCCACTGACACTACTAGCAGCAGGATGGAGGGGAGGAAGGAAGACACCAGGTGTTGCAATGCTTAGCGCCTGCTTTCAGATTTGCTGCAAACTAAAACACTGACTGACTTTGGTTAACCCCCTAACCTCTTTGAGCCTCAGTTTTTTCATCTGAAAAAATCAATGATGATTTGAATTTCTTCCGAATATGACATTCAGTTATCTCTCTCTCCATTGTGAAAGCACTGGGAGCTATTGTTCTCCTGTCTCTGGTGGCCATTATGACTTCTGCATTATCAAGGGGCCCTCTCTAACCTAAATAACCCCCCAAAGAAATTAAGTTTTTAATCATTTCTGCCTGGTAAGTGAAATGACAAGAGAAAAGAGCTAGTTGTCAATAGCCCTGTGGGTGGCGAATTAATGGGATCTGTGCAAACAGTTGCTTATAGAGCCATAATTTGCCTTTCGTTTTCCTTTGCAACTCAGAAAAAAGTGAATAATTTTCAAAGAGCATCTCATTGAACATATTTTTTAAAAACATGTCATTGGCAAAAGGGGCACTTGGTTGCTTGACTGCCATATATCTCTGAGTATGTGGAACAGTTATTTTTAGCTGGGGGTAACTAGCTGAGAAGAAAGCTGCAGCATCTTGGAGGCAGAAGAATCTTTGTATGTCTTATGTTGGCATGGAGAAAGCAAAGCGAAAGGGCAGAGTATAAAAGGTTGTTAACTAGATAAGGGGTCAGCTGCATTTCCTCTGGCTGCTCAGAGGTGAGGCCCTAAAGCAATGGAGACAACATTGTGGGTGGGAATGTGTTTGCAGGGTCTAATTAGTTTACCCAAAAAAAGCAAAAAAGAGAAAGGGCTAAAAATATGTAGATTGTAAAATTCATGGCTTCATTTGCTCTTCTTTGCCTTTGAAACCTTTTTAAAACCTTATAGTAGAACAATTTGTAATCCTTGAAGCCTTTTTGCTACCACTCTTGTCAGCTTGTCTAAGGCCACCGTAACTTATCAGCTACTGGGGAAAGTTGTTTAAACTCTCTAAGCCTCCTTTGTTCCCACTGGTTCACTTAGGGGCACTAATTCCTAATGTTTCTGCCTGAGTTATTGTTTTTCAGATCCCATAATTGTTTGCATATGTGCTCTATAAGATGCGTCACCTAGCACACGTTGTGGGCAACCTCAGGTGTAGAAGTTAGGACATCTTTGTGCATGGATTTGGCTGTTACTAACAAGACGGAACGGGGAGGAAGGGCAGAGTAGACTACTGTAGAATTTTTCTGTATTCTTTTGGTTTCTCCAGAAAATGATACTGTTCTTATATTTAAAGATAACTATCTGCCTAGGCATATTGAAATTCTAAGGTTGACACCACTTTGCATTGATCCTAGGGCAGGGTTTCAGGATTGCTGGAGCAGCATCATTCTTTTACAGTATAGATTTCAGTCAGCAGCCTGGTCATGGCCTCCTCAGTGTGCAATCTTCTTACTGATGGTGGGCGTCAGTGGGCTGGACTCACAGTTTCCATCTCTTAGGCTGGGCAGGCCCATGGTGGCAATGGTAAAAATTTCATGGGAACATACATCAGAAGTAATAAGAAATCCATCTTCTTAAAGCCTTCATAGGAGATTTCCTGAAGATTTATAAAAGGCACTTCATTGATCAAATGACTCTGATGTTTCCCCTCACTGGAAGAAATTCAGGTCACCAGCCCACTTAAAATCATTGTGTTCTCCTTTTGCAGTAACCTCTGCTCATATAATTTCTTTATGGCATATTATATACTATTAACTTAATATCCTGATTAGTGGAGCTAGCAAACACTCAGTATCACTATAAACTGCAGTATCATAACTGACTTCCTTTAAAAATCATCTAATGTTTCTTTAAAATCACTGGTGCTTTTGTAAAGTAGTTCATATTTAGGAATATGAACATTTTATCATGCTGGAAAATTATTTGAATTCCTTTTCATTTAAAACCTATAGCTTTCTATTTAATCTAGCTTTCACAAATATTTTATTTGCCCACTATAGAAAAATCGAGTTTAGAGATAAATGTAAAGTCACTCATAGCTCCATCCAAAAGTCAACAACACTTAATATCATTATTTTTGTCCTTGTTCTCAGTATTTTTGCTGAATCTATGTTTCGTAGACTTTCATCATATGTCAGATAAAACTGCATATATATGAGTTTTTAAATAAAACATTTTTATTGTCATAAATGAAATACACATTTAATATGGTATGACTAGGACATATAGAGGGATATAACAAAGAAAATTAAAGTCATTTAAAATCTTACCAAATCTAATAACCATAAACCTTTCGATGTATTTTCTTAGAATAATTTTTTCTATGTCTTTTATATTTTCTTTATTATCAAGTACTTCAAGCGTATAGAAAAGACAGAAAATAATATAAGCAGCAATGGAAAATTTTAAAATATGGGTATTTTTCTGCATGTGTTTCAGATTGTTTAGTTTTTGTTGTCCTTTGCCCTCCCCACGTGTCCCTTTATTTTCCTGGCAAAACAAAGCATTACAGATATAGTTGCAGCTTCCTATACTCAGTTTTATTTTTCTAAAACTTATTGATATTGAAATGTCTACCTCTGGTCTACTTACTTTCCCTGCCGATTAATACTTTACCATACGGAAATACCACGATGTACAATTACATGCATAGTGCCATATACATTTGTTTACAGGTTTCTTGGGAAGAATCTCTCTTACTGTGTTCCCAGAAGAGGGATTGGTAAATTGTAGGGGAGGCTTGTCTTCATTTTTACTATGAATTTCCAATTGTTTAAAGTAGTTGTAACAATTTGTATTCCCACAGGAAATGTGGGGAAACTTGTTTTGTGTTTGGCTTCACTTGATATTCCTAGGCTTTTACTTTTTGTTTGTCAATCTTATGAATGTAAAATGGTATGTTTTAATTTATATTGTGCGCAGACTTTATTATTTGGGACACATGTAACCTTTCTCATGCACCACTGTCATGGATTTGTTTTCAATTTAACTCATTTATTACGCACGGAAAATTGTGAGGTTTCTCAAAGATGGCAATGAGAACTGCTGATGGATTTGCTGCATTAGATCCACCCTCTCCAGCTCTGGCCCTCTAGTGTCAGTATTTCTGCCTTCCATTTATAGTGCTTCCTCTTTTCAGGTTCTGGGAACATTCTGGCTGTAGAAATCAGTTGCAGTAATTGGAAGAACTTTTACTAAAGTGACTTACTTGTCTTCTTACCTAGTAATTATGCAGACTGTAAAATATATTTATGAAAAAATTCAAGTTATATACAAAACCAGACACTACCAAAGCACATACAAAGTTCATGATCCCTTTTATTTTTCTCTTCTTCCTCTTCCAATATATAACCACTTGTAGAGAGCCCCTACTATTTCCTTTGTATTTATGTTTCTGTCCAAATGCAATAGATATTCTCTAACATATCTCCTTGGATCCATGAGAAGAAGGTGAATGTAATTTTTAAAAATGAATATGATATCTCTACATCAGCACAGTATTGCATTATACGGAAATAAGAGAAAGAATCTAACTCTTCCATGGACATTTAGGTTGCTTGTAGTTTTCTATTATTTTAAACAGTATTGTGGAAAACATTCTTGTAAATGTCTTTGGACATCGATGTGAAAATTGTCTTAGGAGATATTTGTAGAAATGCTATTTACATGGTCTTTTTTGCCTACTTTATTCATTTTTATTTAGAACATTTTATAGAACTTTAGGAATTGGTGACTTCTAAGTAGGTGTAAAACACAGTACCAGGCCAGGCATGGTGGCTCACACCTGTAATCCCAGCACTTTGGGAGGCTGAGGCAGGTGGAACACGAGGTCAAGAGATCGAGACCATCCTGGTCAACATGGTGAAACACCATCTCTACTAAAGATACAAAAAATTAGCTGGGCATGGTGGTGCATTCCTGTAGTCCCAGCTACTTGGGAGGCTGAGGCACGAGAATTGCCTGAACCCAGAAGGCGGAGCTTGCAGTGAGCCGAGATCACGCCATTGCACTTCAGCCTGGGTGGCATGAGCAAAACTCCATCTCAAAAAACAAAAAAAAACACAGTACCTGGATTCTCTGAGCTTTATGTTCTGTTTGAAGCAGGGGAAGTGACAGTAACTACCTGTTAGGGTGATTTTGAGGATTAAATGAGATACTGTGTACAAAGTTTATAGCATGGGTTTTGGATCACAGCAGAGACTAGAAAGTTCAGTTTTGCCTCCTCTTAGTCGGTCCCGAACCCAAATATACTTTTAAATATTCTTTCAGCACAGATTTTAAAGTTTGATAGAAATAGAATTATATTGGGATCACTCCATATGTAAGGTTTCTTTTAGTCAAGAAAATGTTTTTGATATTCAGCCATGTTGTTGCACATGTCAATAGTTCTTTCCTTTTTTATCCTCCTATTTCAGGTCTTAAAAAAGGAATACTGCAAAAAAAAAATGAAACAATATTTCCACTTGTATTCGGTTTTGGTCTACAGTTGACATTGTTCTCAAGTATCACTAACAGGTTCCCATGGATAGAAAAATTTATTTTCTGTCCACAACATAACAGGAATTATAACAGATGCAGAAGGCCTACTAGCCCTGTGTGAAAATCATCATGTTGACTATATTTCTCAAAACTTAAACTCAGGTGTAGGGGCAGCTGTCAGTCTTTGTTTCCTCACTATCAATCCCACCACTTTTATTTTTTCATTTGGGGAAAAATAATAATGACTGTAAGAACAATGAAAAAATAATAAAAGGACAGTAAAAAGGTTGAATGCACTGGCTGTGGCAGGGAGCAATCAGAAATGGTTTGTCATTTCCCTTCACTTTATCAATGTTGCTACGTGGACTCATTCTTACCCACCTGTTGGGTAGAATCTTTGATATTTTCTATTTCACTGAGCAATTTAAGATATTAAGAAATTCTGTCTAGTTCAAAACAGGAGCAGAAAACCAAGCACCACACTTTCTCACTCATAATTGGGAGTCGAACAGTGAGAACACATGGACACAGGGAGGGAACAACACACATTGGGGCCAGTTGGGGGTCAGAGGAGGGTTAGACGGGGAGACCATTAGGACAAATAGCTAGTGCATGTGAAGCTTAAAACCTAGATGAACGGTTGATAGGTGCAGCAAAGCACCATGGTACACATATACCTATATAATAAACCTACACATTCTGCACCTGTATCCTGGAACTTCAGAAAAATTCTGTTTAGTTTAATTTCCAAACTCAAAAATCTCATTCAGCTGAAAACTTAACCCTTTTTTACATATTTTAACACATAAAATAATCAACAATGAAAACAGGTAGAGGTTGAGCATCTCTGATCCATAAACCCCAAAATCCAAAATATTCCAAGATCTGAAATTCATCCACATCGGCGGCTGAGATAGCGATATGTGTGCTTTCTGATGGTTCAATGTATACAAACTTTGATTCGTGCACAAAATTGCTAAAAATATGTAAAATTTTATTTGCGTTATGTGTATGAGGTGTACGTAAACATAGGTGAATTTTGTGTTTAGACTTCAGTTATATCTTTAAGAGATCTCTTTATGTATATGTAAATGTTCCAAAATATGAAAAAAGTTTAAAATCCAAAACACTTCTAGTCCCAAGGAATTCAGATAAGGAATATTCAACCACTACATCTAATAAGTCATGGATACTTTAAAATGAAATTTTAAAAGTATTTAAAGAGTCCAAAAGACATCAGGAGAAAAGGGACAGGACAAAAAGTGGGGAAGGGGATGCAAACAAAAACAAACAAAATAATGAAACAAACCATTCAATTGTAAGCTTGAATCCAATTACATCATTCAACCACTAATAAATCTATATTTAATAACGTTAAATGTTAATGAATCATACCACATACTCCAATTCAAATTCAGAGATTGCCAGAATTGATTTAAAAAACCCACAAGACCCAGTGCTGTATATGAAATACACACTTTGAATAGAAAAAAGAAGACAAATATACGTAGGTCTAAATAAGTACATTTGAATTTTTTTAAGACAGTGTTTTACTCTATCTCCCAGGCTGGAGTACAGTGGTGCAATCTCTGCTCACTGTAAACTCCGCCTCCTGGGTTCGAGCAATTCTCCTGCCTCAGCCTTTTGAGTAGCCGGGAATACGGAAACCTGCCACCACGCCTAGCTAAATGTTGGGGTATTTTTAATAAAGCTGGGGTTTCACTGCATTGGATAGGCTTGTCCTAAACTTTTGACCTCAAGTGATCTACCTGCCTCAGCCTCCCAAAGTGCTGGGATTGCAGGTGTGAGCCACTGTACCTGACCCTAAATGAGTACATTTAAAATGATATACTATGCAAACAGTCAGTAATGGAAGTGTGAAGAAGCTATATTAATACCAAATAAAATATGCTTAAGTCAAAACAGTATTTCCAAAGATAAAGAGGGATAGTTCATGATTCCAGAAGAGTCATTTCATCAAAAAAATGTCTTAAAAATAATTTGTGCGTCAATTTGCCCAAAACAAAATTGAACTAAAGGAATAAACAAACAATCCACAATTTTGATTGGTGATTTTAATACCCATCTCCCAAGCAATTGATAGATAAACTAGACAAAATCTTAGTCAAGATGCAGATGACCTGAACAACACTCTCCACCATCTTAAACAAACCAATGGAAGACGACACCCAATAACCACAGAATACTGTATGTTTCAAGTACATGTAGTGTTCACTAGGATAGGTCACATGCTAGGTCGTAAAACAAGACTGAATAGATTAAATTAAATTGAATTCATGCAGTGTATGTTACCTGACCACAATAGGATTAAAACAGAAATTAACAATAAGAGAACTAGGAAAGCTCCAAGTACTTGGAGATTAAATAGAATACACAAGCCCAAGAAGAAATCAAAAGGTAGAATATAAAATATTTTATTCTAAGGGATAATCAAAATACAACATGCCAACACTTATGAATTACAGCTATGGGAGTTCCCAGAGGGAAGTATAGCCGTACATGCTTATACTGCAATAGAAGAAAAAGAGAAAGGTCTAAAATCAATGACGTAAATGTTCACCTAAAGAAGATTGAAAACACACACACACACACACACACACACACACACACAGCAAAGAAAACTCCAACGAAGTAGTAAGAAGGAAACAATAAAGGTAAAAGTGCAGAGATAAACCAAATTGAAGACAGACAAAATAATAGAGAAAACTAACAAAGCAAAGAAGCTGGTTGTTTTAAAATATCAACATTAATAAACCTTAAGCTACTCTGATCATGAAAAAAAGAGAGGAAACACAAATGGTCAGTATCAATATCAGAAGTGAAAGCGAAGTGAAACTATCACTACAGATCCTGCAGACGTGAAAAGGATAATAAGAGACTATCATAAACAACGTCATGGTGACAAATTCTGCAACTTAGATGAAATGAACAAAGTATCTGAAAAATACAACAAAAACTAACACGAATTTTGCAGAAAATGTGTCTGGGAAAATTAAAAGATACATTAAACAAAAGAATATGCAAGCCACAGCCTGACAGAAAATGGTCATAAATCTATTTTCAGTAAAGAGCCTGATTTCCAGAATACATAAAGCAGTTTTATAACCTGAAAATAAGGCTGGGCACAGTGGCTCACACCTGTAGTGCCAGTACTTTGGGAGGCCGAGGAGGATGAATGGCTTAAGGCCAGGAGTTTGAGACTAGTCTGGGCAACATGGTGAGACCCTGACACCTAGTATAAGTACAAAAAATTAGCCTTGTATGTTGGATAATATCAATACAAAAAGTTAGCCTGGTATCAGCTAATTGGGAGACTGAGGTGGGAGGATCGCTTGAGCCCAGGAAGCAGAGGCTGTAGTGAGCCAAGATTGCACCATTGCCTTCCAGCCTGGATGACAGAACAACTAAAAGAAAAAAAGATAACAATTACTGTTTAGAAGGGGAAAAAATTTGAGGAGCCACTTTGCAAAGATAATATACAAGTGGGACAAAATGGTTAACATCAAGGAAATGCAGATTAAAACCACAGTGAGATACTACTACACACCCCACAAAATAACTAGGTTGGGAAAGACTAAACACCAAATGTTGGCAAGAATACAGCACAACTATAACTATTGCTAATGGGACTATAAAACAGTACAACTACTTTGTCAAATTTCTGGAATTTTCTTACAGAACGAATATACATCTCATCTATAATAGATTTCCGAGTTAGGAATCTACCCCAATTAGTGAAAATACATGTTAATAAAAATACTTATAGAAGACCACAATAGCTTTACTCATAATAATCAAAAGTTGAAAATGTTTCTGGTGACCACAAATAGAGGATCAGGTAGCGAACTACGTTATTTCATAGCATGAAATACTACTCAGCAATAAAAATGAAAGAGATGCTGATATGTGTAACCTGACTGATAAATATAAAAATTATTTTGTGGACTGAAGGGAGCCTTATATATAGGGTTATCACAACATGATTCAAGTTATGTGGAATTTCTAAAGTTGGCAAACTTAGTCTATAATGAAAAAAATCCAAGGGTACAGAGCTGGAGACTGAGACAAGTCATGAGGAAACTTTCTGGGATTGTATTAGTCCGTTTTTTCGCTGCTGATAAAGACATACCTGATACTGGGTACTTTATTCAAAAAAGGTTTAAGGGACTCACAGTTGCACCAGGCTGGGGAGGCCTCATCATCACGGCAGAAAGTCAAAGGGACATCTTACATGGTGGCAGACAAGAGAGAAATGAGAAACAAGCAAAAGGGCTTTCCTCTTATAGAAGCATCAGCTCTTGTGAGACTTATTCACTATCACAAGAACAGTATGGGGGAAACTGTCACCATGATTAAATTCTCTCCCACCAGGTCCCTCCCACAACACGTGGGAATTCTGGGAGCTACAATTCAAGAAGACATTTGGGTGAGGACACAGCCAAACCATATCAGGGATTATAGTAATGTTCTTTATTTGATAGAGTTTTGGGTTACACATATGTATACTTTTGTCAAAATTCGGTAAATACATACTTAAAATTTTTGCATTTCATCATTTGTGAACTTTACACCAAAACGAAAAAAAAGGTACCTAATTCTAGTTAATGCACGTTGAGTTACTGATGTCTGCAATTTACTTTAAAATGCCTAAAAACTATAATGGATTACTGGATGGATAGAAAGATGGATCTATGGATGGACATGAGATAAAACAAGACTCCAAGTTGGTGAAGATACAGTTAAAGTGTTCACTGTAAAGTTTTTTCAACTTTGTTGTACGTTCATAAATGTTCATGATAAAATATCAACGAAAACAATTTTCATCCCTCCTCCTCTGTGACAGCCTCAGCCTGAGAAACCCACAGTGGGAAGGGAAAGGAGGGCAGTGTGTTTGTTTATGACCACCCACCCTCACTTCTTAGCAGTGCTTTCTGGCTCTTCTAGGGTTGGATAGGGGCAGGGAGAAAGGAGAGACAGAGGAACAGATAGGGCCTTATTGAATAATTCAGCTGTATTATGGTGTCACATTTTAGGAGCAGGCATGCAGTTTTGGGCCCTTTCTCATGCGTTCCTGAGAAATTCTCCTGGTAGGGATCTCTGACAGCAGTTCACTACCTCAGGTAATACAGTTTCTAGGAAGCCACTAAGAGCCCTCCTACCACTTGCCTCTGGGGGTCCTGGGCAGCCTCTTCCTTACCCCTGGCAGAAAGCTTTTCAGGGCAGCGTTCTCCTTAAAATCAATGGTTTTCTCGATTATGGAATTCCTATTTGACCCATATAAAACATGCAAACACCTTTGTTTGGCTTAACGTGAAGTACGGGCCACTCCCAGCTCCAGTCTTTATCGCTTCTATCTGCCCCATTATTTCAAGTTGGCCACAGCCTTTTGCCTTTGGATTGTATTCAGATGGGATAGCAGTTCCCGTGTTCTCCAGCGTTCAGGGACGTGAGCTAATCGGTTTGAATGGTTAATTAGAAGTTCCTGTTCAGGCAGCTCGTTAGCTTTAAAATGTAGCAGCAGCATTTTCCCATCCATGAGAATTGGGTGAGGAGGGAGTTCATACAACACACAACCCTTTCAAAAGTCTTCAGTGTAATTAAAAAAAAATGCCCAGCGTGGTGGCTCACATCTGTAATCCCAGTACTTTGGTCAGCTCAGGTAGGCAGATCATAAGGTCAGGCTTTGGAGACTACCCTGGCAAACATGGGGAGACCCTGTCTCTACTAAAAATTCAAAAATTAGCTGAGTGTAGTGGTGGGCCCCTGTAATTCCAGCTACTCAGGAGGCTTAGGCAGGAAAATCACTTCAACCTGAGAGGCAGAAGTTGTAGTGAGCCGAGATCATGCCACTGCACTCCAGCCTCGGGAAAAGAGCAAGACTCTGTCTTAAAAAAGACAATTTTTAGTCCTGTCCTATAAAGGTAAGAGGTAGATAATAACCTATTCTGGCAAAACTGGTTCTTGCCCACACCATTTGAAAAGTCTAGAACCTAATTGTAAATGAAAGGATTCTTGACAACTACTGTTTGGCGCTTGATCTTTGACTCCAATGCCAAACTTGGAGAAGACAGTATGTTTCCACTGTTCTGAAAACAGTAGCTAATCTGTGCTTCCCTTTGCTGTCTCGAGTATAGTAAAACATTTATGAGGTACAGAGGCTTGCAGAAAAGTATTTTAGAAGTGGAGTCAGAACTCCACTGTGGAAAGGGGGCTGAGAGAATCATGAATCCGATTCCTTCTCTTGCCAGAGGAGACTCAGATTTGTGATGTGGTTTCTCTGGGTAAACATGAGTAAGTAACAGAAGAGATCAGTAAAACTCTGGTCCACTGCTTAGAAACTAGTGTTTTATGACCTCCCCTCTGCCAGGGAAATAAGCATGAAGACAGCGCTTTTCCTCCCACTATTTTTAAAACTCAGATGAGGAGGTGTTCTATTGCTCCACGTGGTGCGCTTTTGAACTGAGAGGGACTGAGCACGGAGAAGCCAGAGTAGCACTGCCCCCACCCCGGGCCACCTGAAACTCATCATGCTGCTTTCCTTGGAGCGGCTGCCCATTTAAAAAAAGACTTAAGGGGTTTCATTTGGCTCTGTGATTCTGCTGGAAGGAGGCCTGAGTAAGGTTGAGCTGAGGTTGCAGAGGAAAGGAGCCGTTTGTCCCACAACCTGAACAAAACAGAACTATGATGAAGCAGCATTGTCCATCTGAGGTAATACCCAAGGTACATTGCCTCATGTCAAGAAAATCAAGAACGTGAATACACATGGAGTGAGGTTAAGAATGGAGGTTTTACAGGCAAAAGAAGAAAAGAGAACATCTCTCTCTTCTGCGGAGAGAGAGAGGGGCTTCTGAGTGTGGTTTCTGGTTTTCTGGTGAACTGCACAAGGTTTTATAGACTTGTTGAGGAGGTGGTGTTTGATTTACATAGTGTCCAAATATGGGTTGGACCAGGTGAGAACTTTACATAGCTCGTGAAGAAGCTGGCTATCCACCCGAATCTTCTTATGCATATAGGTTTTCTACTTGGCCAGTGCATGTTGTCTGTCCCTTGCTGCACTTGTGGTTGATAAAGAAAAAGGAAGATAAAGCCGTCAGGTTGAGCATGCCTGGCACCCAAGTAGCCTCCTATTGTTACAGCTGCTGGCATTCGCCTGTGCAAGCTTCCAGCTTGCTTGTCTATATCTGCAGCTCGATTTTACAGGCCGCTCTTTGTTCGAAATAGTTTTGGGGCTGCTTTTTATTCAAAGGGAAACCTTACCAAAGACTTCCTTACTTTCAATCTGACTAAATAATTTCTTTAGAACTCCTGTATCAATGGGACTTCTGGATTACAGTTGAAGTAGTTTTGGCTGATCATCAACTCTGCCTCCACTTAATAGTGAATGCTTTCATTTTCTATGTTTCAAGGAGGAACTCTTTGCTTCTTGCCCTTCTTCAGAATAGCAGTGTGGAAATTGCATTTAAGAACACCTGTTGGGCACAGTGGCTCACACCTGTAATCCTAGAAATTTAGGAGGCTAATATGGGAAAATTGCTTCAGGCCAGGAATTTGAGAGCAGTCTGGGCAACATAGTGGCACCTCATCTCTCAAAAAAAAAATTACTGGATGTGGGGATGCATACATGCTGCCCTGTTGGCCCAGCTTCTGTCAGGAGGCCATGGCAGAAAGGTCACTTGAGCTCAGGAGTTTGGGGCTGCAGTGAGCTATGGTCATGCCACTGTACTCCAGCCTGGGTGACTCCATCTCTTGAAAAACACAACAAAAACCAACGAAAGCCCACTTCCTATCTGGAATGGGAACTGGTAGAGCCTTATGACAGTGAGTGACTCAGAGGCAGAGCAAACGTTTGGCCACAGTTTTAATGGTGCAATTTGAACCTTGTGTTTGTCCTACTGACCAAGGCTGTGGCTTTCTTAGGGTCCTCCATATGGTCTGGCCTTGGAGGAGAAGAAACTGTTCTTGTTCAACACTTTCTGTTTGTGGAGCCCAAGATAAGAACTTTATGTTTGTTTCACAGATGAGAGGGTGCTAAATAGCTTGCTTAGAATCACACAAGTCAGAGGTAGGAGGGCCACGTTCTTAACCAGTTTGTGAGTAGATGTCTTCCCAAGAACGTACAGCTGATGGCATAATGCTGACCTTAAGCCTAGGTTAATCCAATTGATGTTTAATGAAAAGCAATAGATTTCCTCCTGTAGCCCAAGAAAGAGCCACTTGACTACAGCTAATCAGTGAGAGAAATACCTCTATCAAAGGAATAGGTGATCAGAATTCATGGGCAGCAATGGGACATAGGAATGTGGAAATGAGAGGTGTGGGCTCCAGGGATGCTGGAGAAAACTCCTCCTCCAGTATTCCCTAACTCTCGAATGCTGCTGTCGTTTAAATACAAATACAAACCCACTCTGTTGTTTTGCACTGCCCCGTGCCCTGAATCTCTTGTTTGTGGACTGTATCCTCCAGTAACTTATTCAAGCAAGGATACACTGAAGCAAATTGTTATGAAATATGACTTTATTTCTTCTTACACTTACATGACTGGTGGGGCATAGAATTTTTGATTGAAAATAATTTCCCATTCAAGTTTTAAAGATACTACTCCATTATTTCCCAGCTTCTGGTAGTGCTGTTGAGAAGCCTGAAATCATTCTGATTTTTGATTCTTTGTAAATACTGTTGTTTTCTTTTTTTAAATTTTTTATTGGATTATAGGTTTTGGGGTACATGAGCAGAGCATGCAAGACAGTTGCATAGGTACACACATAGCAGTGTGCTTTGCTTTTCTCCTCCCCTTCACCCACATTTGGCATTTTTTCTGAAAACTTAGGCGAGCTGTTTTCCTTTGTCATATATTGCAGAGTTTCAAGACAATGTTCCTTGGTGTCAGTTTGTGTTCATGTGTTTAAACCTAGGAGGTTATGTTATTCAACTTGAGAAGTTGCCTTTTTTTTAACTTTTATTTAAGTTCGAAGGTTCAAGCACAGGTTTGTTATTTAGGTAAAGTCTGTCATGAGGTTTGTTGTACAGATCATTTCATTACTCCGGTATTAAGCCTAGTCCCATTTAGTTGTTTTTTCCTGATCTTCTTCCTTCTCTCATTCTCCACTCTCTGAAAGGCTCTAGTGTGTGTTGTTCTTCCGCCTGTTGTATGTTCCTGTGTTCTCATCATTTAGCTCCCACTTGCAAGTGAAAATATCTGGTATTTGGATTTTGTGTTCCTGCATTAGTTTGCTAAGAATAATAGTCTCCAGCTTCATCTATGTCCCTGAAGAGAACATGATCGCATTCTTTTGTGGCTGCCTAGTGTTTTTTGTTGTATATGTACCACATTTTCTTTATCCAGTCTACCATTGATGGGCATTTAGCTTGATTCCATATTTTTGCTATTGTGAACAGTGCTGCCATGGACATATGCGTGCACATGTCTCTATAAGAGAAGGATTTATATTCCTTTGGATACATACCTAGTAACCCATTACTAGGTTTGCTGAATCAAATGGTATTTCACTCTTTAGGTCTTTGAGGAGTCATGACACTTTTTCACAATGGCAGAACTAATTTACATTCCCGAATACAGTGTGTAAGTGTTGTTTTTCTCTCTAACCTTGCCAGTATGTTTTTTTTTTTTTTGCTTTAATAATTGCCATTATGACTGGTGTGAGATGGTATCTGATTATAATTTTCATTTGCATTTCTCTAATAATCAGTGACGTTGAGCTTTTTTAATATGATTGCTTGTTGCATATATGTCTTGTTTTAAAAGTGTCTGTTTATGTTCTTTGCCCACCTTTTTATGGGTTGTTTTCCTCTTGTAAATTTAATTTCCCTACCGATGTTTGATATTAGATTTTTGTGGAATGCATAGTTTACAAACATTTTCTCACATTCTGTAGGTTGTCAGTTTTCTCTGTTGATAGTTTATTTTGCTGTGTGAAAGTTTCTCATTTTAATTTGACCCCAGTTTTCAATTTTGCTTTTGTTACCTTTTCTTTTGGCATGTTCATGATGAAATCTTTGCCTGTGCTTATGTTTTGAATGGCATTGTCTCATGTCTTGCAGAGCTTTTATAGTTTTTGGTTTTACATATCAGTGTTTAATCTATCTTGAGCAAATTTTTGTATGTAATGTAAAGAAGGGGTCTAGTTTCAGTCTTTTGCATATGGCTATCCAGTTATCCTGGCATCGTTTATTGAATAGGGAGAATCTTTTTCCCCCTTGCTTGTTTTTGTTAAGTTTGCCAAAGATCAGATAGTTGTAGAAGCTTGGTTTTGTTTCTGGATTCTCTATTCTGTTCCATTAGTCTATGTGTTTGTTTTTGTACCAGTACTATGCTGTTGTTTCCTGTGGCCCTGTAATGCAGTTTGAAGTCTGGTAGCATGTCGCTTCCAGCTTTGCTCTTCTTGCTTAGGATTGCCTTGGCTGTTTTTGTTTCCACATAAATTTTTCAAAAGCTGGTTTTCTGAAAAAATTAATAAAACTCAACCTACTTTTTAACATTTTTCAAGAACCCAAATGAAATCATGACTGCTCTTGGAGATGGCACTCTGTATGTTTCACTTTACTACCCAGTAACTGGTCTATTAAAATCATACTGGTTAAAAAATAATAAACTTGAAGCTAGACCAATGAAGGAGAAAGGGAAGAGATTCAAATAACCACCATCAAAACCATAAGGGCAATATTACCACTGACCCCACAGAAATACAAACCACCCTCAGAGAATATGATGTACAACTGTAGGCACTTTTTTTTTCTTTATTTTGAGATGAGGTTTTGTGCTTGTTGCTCAGGCTGGAGGAAAATGGTGAGATCTCGGCTTAGTGCAACCTCTGCCTCCTGGGTTCAAGCGATTCTCCTGCCTCAGCTTCCTGAGTAGCTGGGATTACATGCATGTGCCACCATGTCTGGTTAATTGTGTATTTTTAGTAGACATGGGGTTTCTCCATGTTGATCCAGATGGTCTTGAACTCCCAATCTCAGGTGATCAACCCACCTTGACCTCCGAAAGTTCTGGGATTGCAGGTGTGAGCCACTGAACCTGAAAAAATTGAGAAATCTAGAAGAAACTGATCAATTCTTGGTCACAACCACCCTCCCTGAGATGCAAGTTTGGTTTAACATATGCAAATTGATCAATGTCATCGTCACATAAACAGAACTAAAGAAAAAAATTACCCACATGATTATCTCAATGGATGCAAAAACAGCTTTTGATAAAATTCAACTTTCATGTGTGTTAAAAACTCTCAATAAACCAGGTATTGAAGGAACATACCTCAAAATAATAAGAGCCACATGTGACAAAACCACAGCCAGCATCATACTGAATGGACAAAAGCTGAAAGCATTCCCCTTAAAACTTGGCACAAGATAAAGATTCCCTCTCTCCCCACTCCCATTCAGCATAGCTTTGAGGGTGTTCTTTGCTCTTGGATTTCTAATTCTTTTAATTGTGATGTTGGGTATTTAACTTGAGATCTCAATTTTGTTTTTGAGATGGAGTGTTGTTCTCTCAACCAGGCTGGAGTGCAGTGGTGTGATATGGGCTCACTGCAACATTTATCTCCTGGGTTCAAGCAGTTCTCCTGCCTCAGCCTCCTGAATACCTGGGATTACAGGTATGTGCCACAACACCAGCTAATTTTTGTATTTTTAGTAGAATGGGGTTTCACCATCTTGGTCAGGCTGGTCTCAAACTCCTGACCTTGTAATCTGCCCGCCTTGGCCTCCAAAAGTGCTGTGATTACAAGAGTGAGTCACCGCAGCTGTCCCGAGTTCTCACTTCTTGATGTACTATAAATTTAGTACATCAAGTACTGTAAATTTCTCTCAACACTACTTGACTAGCTGCATCCCAGAAACTCTGGTAAGTTGTACCTTTGTTCTCATTACTTTCAAAGAACTTCTTAAACTTCTTGATTTCTGCCTTAATGTCATGATTTACCCAGGAGTCATTCAGGAGCAAGTTACTCAGTTTCCATGTAAGTGTATGGTTTTGAATGAATTTCTTAGTCCTGATTTCAAATGTGATTGCATTTGCTTTGTGACCTAAGGTATCTTCTATACTTATGAATGATCTATGTGTTTAGTTGAAAAAAATGTGTATTCTGCAGTCATTGGATGAAATGTTCCTTGAATATCAGTTCCATTTGGTCTGTAGTAAAGATTAAATGTCATGTTGATTGGTTGGTTTTCTGTCTGGAAGATCTGTCCAGTGCTGAAAGTTGGGTGTTGTAGTCTCCAGCAATTACTGTGTTAGGGTTTATCTCTCTCTTTCTTATTTGCTGCGTGTGTCTGTTCTTTTTTCTCTCTCTCTGTCTGTCTGTCTCTATTTCTATCTTTGGAATTCTGATCATTTTAGTGTTGAACCTGTTCAAATTTTCTTCCGGATTTCAACTTTTTTCTTATCGCTATTTCTGGAAGACATAAGGTTCATCTACTCAACTTTGTTGTCTTACTATTCTAACAAGAATTTTTCACAAGTTCTGCTGTCATATTTTTAATTTCTAAGCGTTTACTTTTTCTTTAAATTTGGTTCTTGTTTCATGAAAATGGTAACACTTTTATCTCTTCGAGAACATTCATATGGGTTTCAGAAGGTCTTATCTCCTAGCACAGTCCTCATTCAGGCTGCATTTATGTGTCTTCTTGCTCTGGTCTCGGCCATTCATGTTAGAAGCTTTGCTCAGATGCCTGGTGACCCTTAGCTGTCTGTGTCTGTTAGAAAAAAATGGAGCACTGAAAAGCTAAAAGCTGATGGAAGTTCTGTGATTGTAACATTTTGTGGGTGGTGGTCTTGCTGGGTCAGACCTTTTCTTCTTGAGCAAGAGAGATTCTCTCTAGAGAAAAATCATCTTAACTTCTGACCAAGTGTATCTGCCACCCTCATTGGAACTCAGTGGTAGGAAAACCTGGAGGATCTCAGTGTTCAGTGTGTACATTTAAGCACTTGTGTCTAGAGAGCTCCTGCCTAGAGACACCAAATTTTACACTATATAGAGGAAATCTCCACCCTGCCACCACCGTGGGATGCAGTCACCGATTCTAGGGAGAGGATCTGGGATCTACCTACTACTGAAACATAAGTTTCCTAGGTAAATTTAGCTGCCAACTCTTGAACCCTTGGGGATCCTGGTTGCCTTCCTGCCACTGGCTTGGGGTTTAGCATCTCTGGGTCTACTGTCAGGTGTCACTGACAGCTTCTGCTTGCCAGTTTTCTATATGCTGAAGGGATTGTCTTTATTTTCTTTTTATCTTTGTTGGTTTATTTATTTTTAATCATCCCGTGTTAATGTGGTTTAATGATGGAGTGAAGGCATATGCAGGTATTCAACCAAACATCTTAGCTGAAGTCTGTATTTCTCTTGTAGTAAAATCTTGATCATTCTATGTTTCAGTTAATCAAATTTTTATATATGCATTCTGATTTGGGGATGATGTGAGGGAAGAGAGAGAGAAAGAAAGAGAGACTGAGACGGACAGAGACAGGGTGAGAGAGAGAGGCTACTGTGACAAATCTGTGGGTCTGTGTATTTGGAAGTCAATAGGAATTTAGCCCTGTTTTCTGTCTAAAAAGCAGGAGTGTCCAGACAATGGATCTTGAACTAGGCTAAGAATCTTTGAGGCAATGGCGCAGATCCAGTTGTGTTCAATTTTTTAGTCCTTAGGCTGAAAGGGAAAATAACGTAAAACACATTTTAAAAAATTTCTGGCTGGGCGCGCTGGCTCAAGCCTGTAATCCCAGCACTTTAGGAGGCCGAGGTGGGTGGATCACAAGATCAAGAGATCGAGACCATCCTGGTCAACATTGTGAAACCCTGTCTCTGCTAAAAATACAAAAAATTAGCTGGGCATGGTGGTGCGTGCCTGTAATCCCAGCTACTCAGGCGGCTGAGGAAGAATTGCCTGAACCCAAAAGGCGGAGGCTGCGGTGAGCCAAGTTTGTGCCATTGCACTCCAGCTTGGGCAACAAGAGCGAAACTTCATTTCTAAAAGAAAAAAATTTTTCTGAAAGTGGTGTTTTCTGATTTGCCCTCAGATAATTAGATATAGAAGGTAGCCATACATTTTTGGCTAACTCAGCATTCGTTGCTCCATTCAGCGAATTCATCTTTATATTCATGTTCTTTCTCTCCAGCTTAATATCCAAAATTTAAAAGTGAGGAATGCAGAATAGTTGAACTAAAAGAAACAGATCAACCACAACCTGCCTCTTCTTCCTCTCACCCAAAGAAAACCATTGTTAACATTTTGCTATATTCTCTTTATGTACTTTTCTCAGGTACTTTTATTCGAATATATTTTTGATCATAAAATTGTCTTAGACAATAAGTTGTCAGAGAAGAACACCCACTCTTTTTACACTCCAGGCTTCCAGCTTGAAGGTGACTGACTTGGGAATCCTGTATTTTAACAAGATATGATGTTGATATGGAATCTTTTATTTGACTGTTCTGAGGTGTTCTCTTTTTAGCCTACTATCCTTCATCCCCTTCTTCCCTGCTATACACACACATACACATTCACACATACACGCACTCTTTCTTTCTCTCTCACATGCGTATTCTCATACGCAAATACAAGCATGCTCATACACATGTGCACACACACAGGCACGTGCATGCACACACTCACACTCATATGAACCAACATGCACATACACACTCTCCTTCATCTCTTTCCTCCCTGCTACACACACATACTCTAACACTCATATGCACATGTGCACACACACATATGTACAACATGCAATGTGTCAGCAGGCCATGTAGAAAATGATTGTTACTCTCCAAAAGGAAGGACACCCACACATTTGCAATGGAAAAAAACAGCTCTGTTTTTGTAAAAAAAAAAAAAAAAAAAAAAGAATTTTCTATTAGGCCTAGAAAGAAACTTAAAAAGTGTCTTCTTTTATCTAATCAGAACTTGTGTATGTGCACACACGCATGTGACAGAAAAAGCCAGGGAGAGAGGGAGGGAGAGGAGGTGAAGGCAAGAAGAGAGAGAGCGATTAAAAAGCAAGTGCACTGTGGCAAGCTCGTCTGGACTAAGTGAGAAGCAGGCGGTTGTGGTGATGAGATAGGAGCTTGGAATGCTTCCTGGTACCAAGACTGTCATAAGTGGAATTGGGGTCTGAAAAAGTGACAGCAAAATTCAGCGTTCCTTTGACAACCACTCAGAAAATAGAATGTGAGGAAGCAGGAGGAAGGGAAGGTGTGGGGCCAGCCATGAGAATGCACCCCGCTGCTCCACGGATGCCTAGAAATGCTGGTCACTTATAGGGCACAGGTGAGGGGAAGTCTGGACTGGTGGCAGTAGTGCTGCCAAGCCATGTAGCCTGCTCTCTCAAGGGTGAATGTTCTTGCATGAGTAGTGGGTAAGATTATTCCCTAGTTTATATAGGCCCCATTTGTCCTAGACACAGATTTTAATGTTCTCAGGTGATCGCTTGCTTGATTGTCTGTGTAAAAGATCAGCAATCCTTTTATTTTTCTGGAAAGGTCTAGGCAGTAAATATTTTAGGCTTGGCAGCCCATATGGTGTCTGTCACAGCTACTTATCTCTGTGGTTGTGGTGAGAAAGCAGCCATAGAAATGGGTAATAAAGGAGTGGGGCTGAGTCCCAAAGTACTTTTATGAGAACTGAAAATTGCATTTTATATAATTGTTGACATGTCCCAAAATATTGTTACTTTTTTGAATTCTTTCACATTCATGGCTCATGAGGTATCTGACAAGAGACAACAGGCAGGAATTGGTGGATGAGCCATGGTTGCCCAAACCCTGTGTCCAAATCATGGCATTGTACAAGCAGGAGTGATCTCTGACCCTCTCTTTTTTTCCTCTTTCCTTCTTTTCAGTTTCTCATTGTGCTGATTTGGAAACCAGAAATCGAAAACTCTTGGAAGTGAACTCTTTCTGATTTAACCTGTTAGTGGCAGTGTTAGGATAAAATTTCAGGTCTCAAGGAGCACTTCTTAGAGCCCAGATCAGACTGAATGCTGCTTTTGTGATTGCAGAAGGCATACCATCCTCTGGTACACTAGCTCCTTAGCGTCACCCTGAATCTGAAACTTAGTTCTTCATAAAGTCTTTTGTTCTGATTCCTCAGTGCATCATTTGCTAATTTGCGCCAGTTATTCTGTTTAACACAACTGAGATATAGACATAAGCAAAGTTCCTACCCTTTAGGAACTCACTTCTTCAGGGCCTGGTTTTGATAATCCAGACAAAGCTACTTAAATGTAGTTTTATCCTTAAAAGCAAAATCGGCTGCACTTATGTAAGTTACAATAATAATTAGAATTTAGGAAAAATCCATTCTTAAAACAAGAAGGCAAAGAGAATAAAAAATAAACGTCCAAGTTACCCTCTGACTGTGCGTTGGTTTTAAAACAACAAGACTATTATTTTAAGTGAACACAAGGAAAATTTTGCTACCAAGCGAGTACAGTTTCTAACAGGTGATACATCGACTCCTCTAATTCCAGACATTTCCGAAAGTGCCCTTACTACCTACATTACTTCCTTCTGTAAAGCTCTACTGATTAAGACTTTATCTTTTGTGGTTGGATTTTTGCTTTTGGGATTACAACCTGCTTTTCAAGTCACATTTTGTAAATTAGTTGAGGTATCTTGCTGATTGATAAAGTCTGAGTCAAAAACTTCCTGAAAAGTGCCTCGTGAACTCGTGAGGCATCATGGCAAAGATCCCAATTGTTGGACTGAGGCAGAGAGGTAGAAAGAAGAACACAGACTTTAAGGTCTGAAAGATGTAAATATAGGTCCCACCTCCACCACGTATTAGATGTGTAATGTTAAATGAGCTACTATACCTCTTTGAGCCTCAGCTTTCCTCTCTGTAAAAAGAAGATGTTAAACCTTTCCTTGCACTATTGTTGTAGGGATTAGAGATGATGTCAATAAAAATGTTTCCAGCATGCCCGGTATTCAACGTACCTTGGATAGACTTATTTGGCCAGTTCACTGCAAACGGTAATATACACGAGTAAGATATTTTCTTTTCTTCAAAATAGACTTTTTGGGATTAAACTCTAAAAAAGTGTTAAATAAATGAATCAAGATCTTTTTCATTTCTGTTGTTGAAGTATTTGCCTTCTTACGTTTGGTAATGTTAGGATTTTCCACAGAAGAAGTTGACACTTTCCTTCTTAATCATACTGGCAATACCATGTTTCAACACTAGTTACTATTTTCTTTTCGAAAAGTGTCATTTGTCTAGCTTCCCTTGAAAGATCAGCTAAATGTCACATTATCCCTGCTTCTGTTAATCTTTCAAAATGCTCACCACCATAGTCATAACATTTTCTTCATGCTCAAGTTGATTTAAAAAATGTTCTAAAGACAGTGTTGCTGAATTTTTATTTGTTTAATAAAAATTAGGCTTTTAAATATAAAAATATAGATTTATTATAAAGCCTCTAGAAAGCAAAGAAAAATAGATTTGAAAAATACATTGTTTAATCACATAAAGCTAGGCAGAGTTAAATCACTGTTTCCATTTTGGTACATTTTATTTTAATCTTTTCACTATTTTAATGTCCTTCTTTATATCCATAATGGTGATAACATGGTGTATATATTATATAAATATATAAAATACATAAATATATCTTTTAAAAATGGTATCTGTAGGCTGGGCGCGGTGGCTCAAGCCTGTAATCCCAGCACTTTGGGAGGCCGAGGCGGGTGGATCACGAGTTCAAGAGATCGAGACCATCCTGGTCAACATGGTGAAACCCCGTCTCTACTAAAAATACAAAAAATTAGCTGGGCTTGGTGACGCGTGCCTGTAATCCCAGCTACTCAGGAGGCTGAGGCAGGAGAATTGCCTGAACCCAGGAGGTGGAGGTTGCGGTGAGCCAAGATCGCGCCATTGCACTCCAGCCTGGGAAACAAGAGCGAAACTCCGTCTCAAAAAATAAATAAATCAATCAATAATAAAAAATAAAATGGTATCTGTTTATTTATTATATATAAATATATATATAATGACTATATATCTACATATCTACATCTATATTTATATATCTCCATGATAGAAGTTGGAAAATACTGAAAACTGTAGAGGAGTTCGGAGAAACAACCTATAATCTCATTATACAGAAATAATTTTCTTCCCTTTTGCTTCTCCACATTTTGGCTTAGATCAAATTTAGAAATGATTTTCTTAACGTTCTTGGTATTGTATTTTTAGAGTATCAAGATGTTGCTGCATATTCTGATTTTTATGTATAGTTGTGACAGGAACACCCACAAAAATAATTGTTCTAGAAAAGAATTTGTTAACAAATATTTTCTTCCAGGAAGTGGTGTATTAGCGTTTTAAAAGAAACATTTCTGGACGTCAAAGTAGACATTGGGCTTATATCAACAGCTCAATCTTTTTTAAAATACGCTTTATTTTTAGGGCAGTGTAAAGTTAATAGTGAGGCATAGTGGAAAGTACAGAGAGTTCCTACATTCCCACCTCCCCAAATGCACAGCCTCCTCCACTATCAGCCTTCCTCACTAGAGAGGTACATTTGTTACAATGGATGAACCAACATTGACTTATCACTGTCACCCATAGTTTATAATTGACATTAGGGACCATTCTTGCTGTTGTATATTCAGTGAGTTTTGACAAGGGTGTAATGGCATGTGTCTACCATTATAGTAACACACAGAGTAGTTTCATTGCCCTAAACATCCTCTATGCTCTGCCCATTTATCCTTTCCCACTTTTCA
Source organism: Callithrix jacchus (assembly GCF_049354715.1). Taxonomy (NCBI): domain Eukaryota; kingdom Metazoa; phylum Chordata; class Mammalia; order Primates; family Cebidae; genus Callithrix; species Callithrix jacchus. Next base: position 82,601,117 of record NC_133518.1, read on the forward strand.
ACCCCCAGCAATCACTGAACGTTTTGATGTCTCTATAGTTTTGCCTTTTCCAGAATGTCATATAGTTGGATTCATATAGTAAGTGGTCATTTGAGATTGGTTTCTTTCACTTAGTAGTATGTATTTGAGTTTCCTCTATGTCTTTTAATGGCTTCATAGCTCACGTGCCTTTTTTTCTGCAACAAAAGCCACATTCAAAGATTATTGCTTTCATTGCTGAATAATATTCCACTGTGTCGATGTAGAGGTTTGTTTATCCAGGCACTTACGAGTCTATAGTAACCAGTGTGGAGCCTGGGGAAGCCATAAATGGCCTGGTTGTGGCGAAGGCCTGGAGCCTATGTCGGTAGGAGCCATGGAGTTTGGAGACATTAGATCTTAGAGCCATAGGGGAAGGCCTGGAGCTTGGGTTGACAGGGTATGTCCCATAGCCTGTGGCTATAGAAACCTGCCTGGTGTTGAGTTCACTGAATTGTGCCTGGCATTGGAGTTGATGTTGAAGTCAGGTGTTACATTTACTCTCCTCTCTGCACATACATAGTATCTCTTTCCATGCTGCACTACCCAGGTTTAGGGGCGGGGTAATGCAGATAATAGAAAACTCTCTTTTATACTCTATTTTATGTTGTTTTTCTTACTTTTCTCTCCACAAACGTGCTATAACCTCTCACCTGGATTCCTTGTCTCTTTTGAAGACACTTTGATGCACGGATGGCTGTTCAAATTGATGTTTCTGTGAAGGAATAAGTGCTGAAAAGTTCTGTTTTGCCATTTTGTCCATGGCATTCTCCTCTGTTAACTGAAAAAATATTTTTACTGAATAACATATTGTTAAAAATGGTCAGACCCTTGGTTTAGCTCTGGAAGTTTCTCCTTTAGAGCAAGTTCCTTTCATAGTTCTCTATAGAAAGACTATAGTTGTAAAATGTTGGTAGAGATGATATTTTGTGTGTAGAATTAAGGACCGATTACACATAAATGTTTAGCGGACAGTAAACATTTGTGAGTAATCTGTTCTTACACACAAAAAGAAGGTCTATAGCTTTAGGAAAGGGAAAATTATCAAGGTTATTCAGACAATAAAAAATGAGTTGAGAAAATTGAAGGGAATGTTTATACTTGAATGAGACCTCATGGAGACAGACAAAATAAGGAAGCCATGGGAGAATATTTGCATTCTCGGAACCACAAAAGTGAGGAAAGCCAAGAGCACAGTTGGAGTTGCACCAGATCAAGTAGACATTCCATCAGAGCCTGAACTGAGAATGCACCATTCCTAGTCACCTTGATAACAGCCCCATTTTCTGTTAATAATCCTCTATGAGAAAAATCTTGCAAAAATAGTCAGAAAAGGCAGAGTCACATGCGGTTCAGTGTGTTCCACCTTGGCAGACGGTCTTAGGAGGAGTTTTGGAAGGATCGTGCTGCAGGCAATGGATGAGATAATGATGAGAAATTTTCCAGCTCTGTATAAAAAGGCAAGCGAAATATATGCTTGTGAATTTTTGGCTGCATTTTTATGTTGTATGTTCAGATCAATTTTATCCCAGTTAATGTGAATATAAACTCTGATTGTTATGGTTATCTCTCGCGGGGTGTCTATTATTTTGTCAGAAATTGTATCAGGAACTTTATATCAATCACTAAATTACACATTTCCAAGCTGCATATGAATTATGTATTACTATGATCATTTTACAGATGAAGAAGATGAGACTCAGAGCAATACATAAGTTGCCCAAGGTCAGAGAGCAAGTAAGTACCAGAAATAAAAGCCAGATAAATCTAATTCCCATATCCTTGCTCTTTCAATGATGTTTCAGAGTTGATTACAAAAAGAATTGTTCTGTGTGCTCAGGATAATTTACTACCTACTAAATTTCACCATAGGGCAGTCTTATAAACAGAGTAGAGTATGCAGTTAAGATAAAATTTGAGAGGAAAAAATTAAATTAAAATAGCACATAACCAATGATCAGAATATTCTCTCAGTATTTTAGAAATTTATGTAAGAATAAACTAGATACTGATAAAAAATTCACATTCTTTATGCACAAATCTTGTAAGTACCTACTGTTAAAGAGAGGATATTATTTACCTAGAAGAAAGTGGGGTTGTCAACCACTATATAACCATTCGTGGGGTGAATGTCTTTTTTATTTTAGGCCTCTGGCTGATGGATCCAAGAGGTAGATACGTGATGTCAAAATATTCTCTTTTATAGGTAATTACAATTTACAATGGAAGTTACAGAGGCCACAAGGTAGTAGAGTTGAGTTATATTAACAGAAAACCTTGTTAGAGAAAAGAACCACCTCTCACTATCATGTTCAATGGCAAAGATTATTAGAAGGTACAGCAAAATGGACACGCATGCGACTATACCCACATTGATATTGGAAGTAACTTTTTTCTTATATACTATAAATCATATGCCAGAATATACTCATAATGTGTACACTTATTGGGATATGACAATCAATGTACAAAATATGTACCATATGTACATTGACTGTGATGTACATATGTGTACACAATACAGATGTACAAAAAATGTACATAATCTGTACAATATGTACATTTATATGTACATAATGTGTACACAGTAGGTATGTACATAGTGTGTACAATATGTAAATATATTGTAACATTACAATGATTTCATATAATCACAACAGCATATATAATCACAATATACATATAATACATAATATCAATACAAATGTACATATTGCACACATATACATTTACATTTATTGTGATATTACGATATGTACACATGTACATCATGCACACGTGCAGATTTGCGGTATATACACGTGTACATAAGTGTGCACAGTATGTACATATGTACACTACACATGTTCATATAATGTAGATATGTACCTTCTGTACAGGAGTACACAGTATGTACAATATGTACACGTATATACTAGGTACACATATAGGTGTATACCCACTTTGGTAACCGGAGAGATTTCTATCTAATATACTAAATATGAAATCCCAGAATGTAGTCATAGTGTGTACATTTATTGTCGTATTGTGATAAATGTATTAAATAGGCACAATCTGTACATGTACTCTGCTGTACATAGGTGTACACAATGCACATGTACAAAAAATGTACATAATCTGTAAAATATGTACCTATATATTTCTATAATGTATACACAATGCATAGGTACATAATGTGTACACTATGCACATTCCTTAAAATATCAGTGATAAATTATATATAATCACAGTAAGATATATAATCACACTACTACATATATGTCGTGTAATATCACCAAAAAGTACGTGTTGTACACATTAGGTATGTATTGGGTACATATGTATAGTGCACATATTATGAAAATATATATGTATCATGATAACACCGTATGTACACGTATACAAATATGTGCCTACTATTTAAACAATGTACACATGCAGAAATAGGTGCAAACTACATACCTATGCACAGCAGGCTATTACTACAGTTCTGCTTGTAGCAGCCTCAATGCCCACCCTTGCTGCTTAAAGACACCCTGGCTAGGGGGCTGTACCAACAGCCCCCGCCAGAGGGCCCATAACAGCTACCAGGCCTACACTGGCTGCTTAGGGACCCCCTGCCTAGGGCGCTGTGCCCACAGCTGCTGGGGCCCGGCTATTTTGAAAATGTGGTGTAATATGATACTGGCAACCATATCACACAGAAATGATACTGTTATTGTGGTTATTTACATATTAGGCAATAGTTCTAGTTACACATTTGGCATATTGACAAAAATGTCATCCTCACCCCATTGACATTAGAATTGAAAGCATAGGAGGGTTTCACCCCTTGCAATGTTTAATTCAATATAATTGTTTTCTTGTTTACATTAGTGACCATATCAGAGCACAGTGTACTCCTCTTGCCGTATTCAGAGGATTTGCCTATGGGCAGCAACATTATTCTCTCCTTCTCTGGATATTAGGAACAATATCAAAGGACCGGCGGACAGCCCCAGTCATATTGTGAGTAATGTCATCTGTAATCCCTTAGTTATTAGAAAAAATATCACGGGGGTCTTGTGTGCTTTATCAGATACTTGGAGTAATATCTTTTCCGTTTTTGGATATTAGACACAATACTACAGTGGTGGTGTACACTTCCTGCGATATTCAGGGTATAATAATCTTTTGTCCCCAGGATATTAGGTAGTACATTAAAGAAGTCTTGTGCTTTGCCTGTGATATTGGAACAATCACAGAGTGAACACTTGCTTTCAAAATGAGAGTAATACCTACTTAAAATATGATGGATAATATCAAAAAATGGACACACATGGGTGTATACCCACTTTGATATAGAAAGAAATTCTTATCTAATATACTAAAAGTCATATATCACAATATACTCATAATGTGTACACTTATTGAGATGTTACGATCAATGTGCAGAATACATACTATATGTACATAGTGTTATGTACATATGTGTACACAATACAGATGTACCAAAAATGTACATAATCTGTACAATATGTGCAATTACAGGTACATAATGTGTACACAATAGGTATGTACGAAATGTGTGCAATAGGTACATTTATTGTAATATTACAATGATATCATATAATCACAACAGCATATAAAATCACAATACACAAGTAATACATAATATAAATGTACATATTGCACACATCGTGTACATTTACATTTATTGTGGTATCATGGTGTGTACACATGCACATCATGTACCCATTATGTACACATGTACAAAATATGCACATGTACATATGTGTGAACAGTATGTACATTTGCACACTATGTACACATAAATACATATAATGTTGACATGTACATTTTGTACATGAGTACCTAATATGCACAATATGTACACGTATAAACTATGTACACACCTGGGTGTAGACCCACTTTGGTCAATGGAGTAATTACTAATATGGTAAAAATTATATTTTAGAATGTACTCATAATGTTTACATTTATTGGCATATCACAAGAAATGTATAAAATAGGTACAGTCTGTACATTTACTCTGCTGTGCATAGGTGTACACAATACACATGTAGAAAAAGTGTACATAATCTGTAAAATATGTACCTATATATTTCTATATTGTGTACACAATACATAGGTATATAATGTGTACACTATGCACATTCCTTAAAATATTAGTGATAAAATATATTTAATCACAATAAGATATATAATCACAGTAATATATATTGTCTAATATTACAAAAAAGTACATATTGTACACATTAGGTATGCATTAGGTACATATGTATTTTGCACATATTATGTAAATATAAATTTATCGTGATAACACCATATGTACGCATGTACATATATATGGCCGATATTAAAACTATTTACACATGTAGTAATAGGTGCAAACTATGTACCAATGCACAGCACGCTATTACCAAAGCCCCCCTTATAGCAGCCCCCAGGCCCAGCCTGGCTGCTTAGAGACCCCCTGGCAATTGGGCTGTGCCCACAAACACTGCTCGAATGCCTGTAGCAGCCCCCATGCCCACTCTGGCTGCTTAGGGACACCCTGACTAGGTGTCTGTGCCCACAGCCCATGCCAGAGTGCCTGTAGCAGCCCCCAGGCCAACCATGGCTGCTCAGGGACCCCTGGCTGGGTCGATGTGCTCACAGACCCCACCAAAAAGCCCAGAGCAGCCCCCAGGCCCACCCTGGCTGCTTAGGGGTCCCCTCGCTTGTGGGCTCTGCCCACAGCTGCTGAGGCCCAGCTATTTTTCAAATCAGGTGTAATATGATACTGGCAACCATATTATATAAAAATAATAATCTTATTCTGTTTTTTTGTATATTAGGCAATAGCTCCAGTTACACCTCTGCCATATTGACAAAAATGTCATCCTCACCCCCATTGACATTAGAATGAAAATCATAGGGGAGTTTCATTCCTTGCAATGCTTAATTCAATGTAATTGTTTTCTCGCTTACATTAGTGACCATATCAAAGCATGGTGTACACCTCTTGCCGTATTAAGAGTATTTCCCTATGGGCAGCAACATTTTCCTCTCCTTCTCTGGATATTAGGAACAATATTCCAGGACCAGAGTACAGCCCCAGTCACGTCGTGGGTAATGTCATCTGTAATTCTCTAGTTATTAGAAACAATATCACGGGGGGCTTGTGTGCTTTCTGAGATATTTGGAGTAATATCCTTTCCGTTTTTGAACATTAGAAACAATACTACAGTGGTGGTGTACACTTCCTGCGATATTCAGGGTATGGTCATCCTTTGTCCTCAGGATATTATTAACTACATCACAGACGAGTTTTAGTTTGCCTTGATATTGGAGCAATCCGAGAGTGTAAACCTGCTTTCACAATGAGAGAAATACCTACTCAGGATATGATGGATAATATCACAAAATGGACACACATAAGTGTATACCCACTTTGATATTGAAAGTAATTTTTATCTAACATACTAAAAATCATATCCCAGAATATACTTATAATGTGTACTCTTACTGAAATATTACAAACAATGCACAGAATATGTTCCATATGTACGTTGACTGTGATGTACATATGTGTGCACCCTACAGATGTACAATAAATATACATAATCTGTACAATATGTACATTTATGTGTACATAATATGTACACAATAGGTATGTCCATAATGTGTACAATATGTACATTTGTAATATCACAATGATATCAGAACAGCATATACAATCACAATACACATGTAATACATAATATAAATGTACATATTTCACACATTATGTACATTTCCATTTATTGTGGTATGACGATGTGTTTACATGTACAGCATGGACCCATTATGTACGGATGTACAATAAATTCAGGTGTAGATATATGTACATAGTATGTACATATGTACGCTCTGTACCCATACATACATAATGTAGATATTTACCTTCTGTACACAAGTACATAATATGCACAGTACGTACATATACAAAGTATGTGCACACATAAGTTTACACCCACTTTGGTAACCAGAGTAATTTCTATCTTATTTTCTAAATGTAATATCACAGAATGTACTGATAATGTGTACATTTATTGGCATATCACAATAAATGTATAAAGTAAGATCTGTACATTTACTCTGTGTACCCAATACACAAGTAAATAAAATGTACATAACCTGTAAAATATGTTTCTTTCTATTTCTATAATCTGTGCACAATGCATAGGTACATAATGTGTATAATATGTACATTTGTAATGTCACAATGATATCATATCACAACAGCATATGTAATCACAATAAATGTAATACATAATATAAATGTACATATTGCAAACATTATGTATATTTACATTTATTGTGATATGTGTACACATGTACATCATGTACCCATTATGTACAGATGTACAATATATGCATGTGTACATATATGTGCACAGTATGTACCTATGTATGCTGCGTACACCTATGTATATATAATGTAGACATGTACATTCTGTACATGAGTACATAATATGCACAACATGTACATGTATAAAATATGTGCGCACCTGGGTGTAAACCCACTTTGGTCACCGGTGTAATTCCTATCTAATATGCTAAAAATTATATCCCAGAATGTACTCATGTGTACATTTATTGACATATCACAATAAATGTATAAAATAGGTATAGTCTGTACATTTACTCTGCTGTACATATGTGTACAAAATACACATGTAGAAAAAATATACATCATCTGTAAAATATGTACCTATTTATTTCTATAATGTGTACACAATGCATAGGTACATAAAGTGTACTCTATGTACATTTCTAAAAATTTCAGTGGTAACATACATATTATCACAATAAGATATATAATCAATAATATGTAGATATCACATAATATCACCAAAAAGTACATATTGTTTATATTAGGTACGTATAAAGTACATATTTATTGTACACATATTATGTACATATATGTTTATTGTTATAATAACATATGTACATGTGTACAAATATGTGCCCATTATGTAAACGATCTACACATGTAGAAATAGGTGCAAACTGTGTACCTGTGAAGAGCAGGGTATCCCCACACCTCCCGCCAAAGGGCCTATAGCAGCTTCCAGCTCCACCCTGGCTACGTAGGGACCCCCTGGTTAGGTGGCTGTGCCCATAGCCCCTGCCAGAGTGTCAGTAGCAGCCGCCAGGCCCTCCCTGGATGCTGAGAGACCCTCTGGCTATGTGGCTGTTACCACAGCCACCGCCAGAGGGCCCGTAGCAGCCCCCAGACAAACCACAAAGGGCCCGTAGCAGCCGCAATGCCCAACCTGGTTGGATAGGGACACCCTCGCTTGGCTGCCATGCCCACAGCTGCTGGGGCCCAGATATTTTGAAAATGTAGTGTAATATGATACTGGCAATCATATCATATGTAAATAATAATTTTATCATTTTTTATTATATAGCAGGCAATAGCTGTAGTTACACCTCCGCCATTTTGACAAAAATGTCCTCACCCCCTTGAAATTAGAAGAAAAATTATAGGGGTGGTTAACACCTTGCAATATTTAATTCAATATAATTGTTTTCTTGTTTACATTAGTGACCATATCACAGCATGGTGTACCCATCTTGCCGAATTCAGAGGATTTGCCTATGGGCAAAAACATTCTCCTCTCCTTATCTGGATATTAGAAACATTATCACAGGACCAGCAAACAGCCGCAGTCATATCCTGAGTAATGTCATCTGTAATCCCCTAGTTATAAAAAACAACATCACGGGGGTCTTGTGTACTTTAAGAGATACTTAGAGTAATGTTAGGATTTGGGTATTTTACATGACAGAGCATATTGAGTTTGTGTATATACTCCAAAACAGAGTAGAAAAGGGTATTGTATATTTTTTCTGACAGATTATATTAAGAGGAATTTGGCTTTTAACATTGGGATGCCTAGATAATACTTAGATTTTTTTCAATACACGTAAATTTACAATTTCGATATTTTACATGAGAGAGCATATTGAGTAGGTGTATATACTCCAAAACAGAGTAGAATAGGGCATTGTATATTTTTTCTGACAGATTATATTCAGAGCCATTTTGCTTTTAACAATTGGGGTGCTTAGATAATATTTAGATTTTTTTCGATTCGCGTAAAATTAGAATTTTCGTATTTTACATGAAAGAGCATATTGAGTTGGTGTCTATACCCCAAAACACAGCAGAAAAGGGCATTGTATATTTTCTCTAACAGATTATATTCAGAGCAATTTTGCTTTTAACACTGGGGTGCCTAGATAACATTTAGATTTTTTTCGAGTCGTCTAAAATTAGAATTTCGGTATTTTACATGAGAGAGCATATTGAGTTGGTATATATACACGAAAACAAAGTAGAAAAAAGAATTGTATATTTTTTCTGACAGATTATAATTAGAGACATAGTCTTTTAGCATTGGGTTGCCTAGATAATATTTAGATTTTTTTCAATTCGTGTAAATTTAGAATTTAAGTATTTTACATAAGAGAGGATATTGAGTTGGTGTATATACTACAAAACAGAGTAGACAAGGCCACTGTATATTTTTTCTGACACATTATATTCAGAGCAATTTCGCTATTAACATTGGGGTGCCTAGATAATATTTAGAATTTTTCGATTCGGGTAAAATTAGAATTTCTGTGTTTTACATGAGAGAGGATATTGAGTAGGTGTATATACTAAAAAACAGAGTAAAAAAGGGTATTGTATATCTTTTCTGACAGACTATATTCAGCGAAAGTTTCCTTTTAACATTAGGGTGCCTAGATAATATTTAGATTTATTTCAATTCTCATAAATATAAAATTGCTGTATTTTACATGAGAGCATATGGAGTTGGTGTATATACTTTAAAAAAGAGTAGAATGAGGAATTGTATATTTTTTCTGACATTATATTCAGAGCAATATTGTTTTTAACTTTGGGGTGCCTAGATAATATTTAGATTTTTTTCGATTCACGGAGAATGAGAATTTCGGTATTTTACATGAGAGAGCATACTGAGTTCGTGTATATACTCCAAAACAGAGTAGAATAAGGCATTGTATATTTTTTCTGAAAGACTATATTCAGCGCCATTTTCTTTAAACTTTTGGGCACCTACATATTATATAGATTTTTTTCGATTCGTGTAAAATTCGAATTTCGATATGTTACATAAGAGAGCATATTGAGTTGGTGTGTATAACACAAAACAGAGTCGAAAAGGGCATTGTATCTTTCTTCTGACAGATTATATTCAGAGCAATTTTCTTTTAACTTTGGGGCGCCTAGATATTATTTAGATTTTTTTCGATTCGCTTAAATATAGAATGTCTGTATTTTACATGAGAGAGCATATGGAGTTGGTGTCTATACACAAAAAAAAACTAGAATAGAGCATTGTATATTATTTCTAACAGATTACATTCAGAGCAATTCTGTTTTTAACATTGGGTTGCCTAGATAATATTTAGATTTTTCTCGATTCCCATAAAATTAGAATTTCGGTATTTTACATGAGAGAGCATATTGAGTTTGTGTATATACTCCAAAGCAGAGTAGAAAACGGAATTGTATATTCTTTCTAACAGATTATATTCAGTGCAATTTTGCTTTAAACATTGGGGTGCCTAGATAATATTTACATTTTTTTCGATTCACGTAAAATTAGAATTTCGGTATTTTACATGAGAGAGCATACTGAGTTGGTGTATATTCTCCAAAACAGAGTAGAATAGGGCATTTTATATTTTTTCTGACAGATTATATTCAGAGCAATTTTGTTTGAAACATTGGGGTGCCTAAATAATATTTAGATTATTTCGATTCACGTAAAATTAAAATTTGTATATTTTTTATAAGAGAGCATACTGAGTTGGTGAATATACTCCAAAACAGAGTAGAATAAGGCATTGTATATTTTTTCTGATAGACTATATTCAGAGCCATTTTATTTTAACTTTGGCTCCCCTAGATATTATTTAGATTTATTTCGATTCACGTAAAATTATAAATTCGGTATTTTACATGAGAGAGCATATTGAGTTGGAGTATATACTCCAAAACAGAGAAGAATAGGGCATTGTATATTTTTTCTAAAAGAATATGATCACATAAATTTTGTTTTTAACATTGGGGTTTCTAGATAATATTTAGATTATTTTGATTCGGGAAAAACTAGGATTTCTTTATTTTACATGAGAGAGCATATTGAGTTGGTGTATATACAACAAAACAGAGTAGAAAAAAGCTTTGTATATTTTTTCTGATGCATTATATTCAGAGCAATTTTGCTTTTAACATTTTGGTGCCTAGATAATATATAGATATTTTTCAATTCGCTTAAATATAGAATTTCTGTATTTTACATGAGAGAGCATATGGAGTTGGTGTATATACTCCAAAAAAGAGTAGAACAGGGCATTGTATATTTTTTCTGACAGATTATATTCAGAGCAATTTTTTTTGAAACATTGGGGTGCCTAGATAATATTCAGATTTTTTTCGATTCACGTAAAATTAGAATTTTTGTATTTTTCATGAGAGAGCATACTGAGTTGGTGTATATACTACAAAACAAAGCAGAATAAGACATGGTATATTTTTTCTAACAGACTATATTCAGAGCCATTTTCCTTTAGCTTCGGGGCGCCTAGATATTATTTAGATTTTCTTCGATTCGCGTAAAATTGGAATTTCGGTATTTTACATGAGAGAGCATATTGAGTTGGTGTATATACTCCAAAACAGAGAAGAAAAAAGCATTGTATATTATTTCTGACAGAATATATTAAGAGCAATTTTGCTTTTACCATTGGGGTGCATAGATAATATTTAGATTTTTTTCGATTCACGTAAAATTAGAATTTCAGTATTTTACATGAGAGAGCATACACAGTTTGTGTATATACTCCAAAACAAAGTAGAATAGGGCTTTGTATCTTTTTCTGACCGATTATATTCAGAGCAATTTTGTTTTTAACATTGGGGTGCCTAGATAATATTTAGATTTTTTTCGATTGACGGAAAATTAGAATGTCGGTATTTTACATGAGAGACCATACTGAGTTGGTGTCTATACTCCAAAACGAAGTAGAATAAGGCTTTGTGTATTTTTTCTAACAGAATATATTCAGAGCCAATTTCTTTTAACTTTGAGGCGCCTAAATATTATTTAGATTTTTTTCGATTCGCGTACAATTAGAATTTTGGTATTATACATGAGAAAGCATATGGAGTTGGTGTTTATACTCCAAAACAAAGTAGAAAAAGGCATTTTATATTTATTCGGACAAATTATATTCAGAGCAATTTTGCTTTGAACATTAAGGTGCCTAGATAATATTTAGATTTTTTCGATTCAAGTAAAATTAGAATTTCGGTATTTTACATGAGAGAGCATACTGAGTTGGTGTATATACTCCATAACAGAGTAGAATAGGGCATTGTATATTTTTTCTGAGAGATTATAATAAGAGAAATTTTGCTTTTAACACTGGGGTGCCTAGATAATATTTATATTTTTTTTGCTTCACGTAAAATTAGAATTCCTGTATTTTATATGAGAGAGCATACTGAGTTGGTGTATATAATTTAAAACAGAGTAGAATAAGGCATTGTATATTTTTTCTAACACTTTATATTCAGACCCATTTTCTTTTAACTTTGGGGCGCCTAAATATTACTTAGATATTTTTCGATTCTCGTAAAATTAGAATTTCGGTATTTTACATAATAGAGCATATGGAGTTGGTGTATATATTCCAAAACAGAGTAGAAAAGGGCATTGTATATTTTTTCTGACAGATTATATTCAGAGCAATTTTGCTTTTAATATTGGGGTATCTAGATAATATTTAGATTTTTTTCGATTCACGTAAAATTATAATTTTGGTATTTTACATGAGAGAGAATATGGAGTTGGTGTATATACTTTAAAACAGAGTAGAAGAAGGCATTGAATATTTTTTCTGCAGATTATATTCAGAGTAATTTTGTTTTTAACATTGGGGTCCATAGATAATAGATTTCTTTCGATTCGGGTAAAATTAAAATTTCTGTATTTTACATGAGAGAGCATACTGAGTTGGTGTATATACTCCAAAACACAGTAGAATAAGGCATTGTATATTTTTTCTAACAGACTATTTTCACAGCCATTTTCTTTTAACATTGGGGCGCGTCGAATTTATTTAGATTTTTTTCGATTCACGTAAAATTAAAATTTCGGTATTTTACATGAGAGAGCATACTGAGTTGGTGTATATACTACAAAACAGGGTAGAAAAGGGCATTGTATATTTTTTCTGACAGATTATATTCAGAGCAGTTTTGCTTTTGACATCAGGGTGCCTATATAATATTTAAATTTTTTTCCATTCGCTTAAATATAGAATATCTGTATTTTTCATGAGAGAGCATATGGAGTTGGTGTATCTACTCAAATAAAGAGTAGAATAGGGCATTGTATATTTTTTCTGACACATTATATTCAGAAAAATTTTGTTTTTAACATTGGGGTGCCTAGAGTATATTTCGATTTTATCGATTCGGATAAAATTAGAATTTCTGTTTTTTACATGAGAGAGCATACTGAGTTGGTGTATATACTTAAAAAAAAGTGTAGAATAGGGCATTGTATATTTTGTCTAACAGACTATATTCAGAGCCTTTTTTTTTAACTTTGGGGCTTCTAGATATTATTTAGATTTTTTTCGATTCGCATAAAATTAGAATTTCTGTATTTTACATGAGAGAGCATATGGAGTTGGTGTATCTGCTCAAATAAAGAGTAGAATAGGGCATTGTATATTTTTTCTGACACATTATATTCAGAAAAATTTTGTTTTTAACATTGGGGTGCCTAGAGTATATTTCGATTTTATCGATTCGGATAAAATTAGAATTTCTGTTTTTTACATGAGAGAGCATACTGAGTTGCTTTATATACTTAAAAAAAGTGTAGAATAGGGCATTGTATATTTTGTCTAACAGCCTATATTCAGAGCCTTTTTTTTAACTTTGGGGCTTCTAGATATTATTTAGATTTTTTTCGATTCGCGTAAAATTAGAATTTCTGTATTTTACATGAGAGAGCATACTGAGTTGGTGTATATACTCCAAAACTTCGTAGAAAGTGGAACTGTATATTTTTTCTGGCAGATTATATTCAGAGCAATTTTGCTTTTAACATTGGAGTGCCTAGATAATATTTAGATTTTTTTCGATTCACGTAAATTTAGAAATTCTGTATTTTACATGAGAGAGCATACTGACTTGGTGTATATACTCCAACACAGAGTAGAATAAGGCTTTGTATATTTTATCTAACAGCCTACATTCAGAGCCATTTTCTTTTAACTTTGGGGCATCTAGATTTGTGTAGATTTTTTTCGATTCGTGTTAAATTACAATTTCGTTATTTTACATGAGAGAGCATATTGAGTTGATGTATATATTCCAAAACGGAGTAGAAACCGGCATTGCATATTTTTTCTGACAGACTATATTCAGAGAAATTTTGCTTTTAACATTGGTTTGCCTAGATAATATTTAAATTTTTTTCCATTCGCTTAAATATAGAATTTCTGTATTTTACATGAGAGAGCATATTGAGTTGGTGTATATACTACAAAACAGAGTAGATCAGGGCATTGTATATTTCTGCTGACAGATTATTTTCAGAGCAATTTTGCTTTTAACATTGGGGTGCCTAGATAATATTTATATTTTTTTCGATTCGCGTAAATATAGAATTTCTGTATTTTACATGAGAGAGCATATGGCGTTGGTGTATATAATCCAAAACAGAGTGGAATAAAGCATTGTATATTTTTTCTGACAGATTATATTCAGAGAAATTTTCTTCATATCGTTGGGTTCTTAATTAAATTTAGATTTTTTTCGATTCGCTTGAATATAGAATTTCTGTATTTTACATGAGAGAGCATATGGAGTTGGTGTATATACTCCAAAACAGAGTAGAAGAGGGCATTGTATATTTCTTATAACAGATTATATTCACAGCAATTTTGTTTATAACATTGGGGTGCCTAGATAATATTTAAATTTTTTCGATTTGGGTAAAATTAGAATTTCCGTATTTTACATGAGAGAGCATACTGATTTGGTTTATATACTCCAAAACAGAGTAGAATAAGGCTTTGTATATTTTTATTAACAGACTGTATTCAGGGCCATTTTCTTTTAACTTTAGGGCGCCTAGATATTATTGAATTTTTTTCGGTTCTCGTATATTTAGAAGTTCTTAATTTTACATGGAGAGTATACTGAGTTGGTGTATATACTACAAAAGAGAGTAGAATAAGGCATTGTATATTTTTTCTAACAGACTATATTCAGAGCCATTTGATTTTTACTTTGGGGCGCCTAGATATTATTTATGTTTATTTCGATTCGCGTAAAATTATAATTTCTGTATTTTACATGAGAGAGCATATTGAGTTGGTGTATATTCTCCAAAACAGAGTAGAAAAGGGCAATGTATATCTTTTCTGACAGATTATATTAATGACAATTTTGCTTTTAACATCGGGCTGCCTAGATAATATTTAGATTTTTTTCGATTCACGTAAAATTAGAATTTCTGTATTTTACATGGGAGAGCATACTGAGTTGGTTTATATACGCCAACAGAGAGCAGAAAAAGGCTTTGTATATTTTTTCTAACAGACTATATTCAGAGCCATTTTCGTTTAACTTTGGGGCGCCTAGATATTATTTACACTTTTTTCGATTCGCGTAAAATCAGAATTTCGGTATTTTACAAAAGAGAGCATATTGAGTTGGTGTATATACTCCAAAACAGAGTAGAAAAGAACATTCTCTACTTTTTCGGATAAATTATATTCAAAGCAATTTTGTTTTTAACACTGGGGTGCCTAGATAATATTTAGATTTTTTTCGATATGCTTATATATTGAATTTCTATATTTTACATGAGAGAGCATATGGAGTTGGTGTATATACTCCAAAAAAGAGTAGAAAATGGCATTGTATATTTTTTCTGATAGATTATATTCAGAGCAATTTTGTTTTTAACATTGGGATGCCTAGGTAGTATTTAGATTTTTTAGATTCGGGTAAAATTAGAATTTCTCTATTTTACATGAAAGGGCACACTGAGTTTGTGTATATACTCCAAAACAGAGTAGAATATGGCATTGTATATTTTCTCTAACAGACTATATTCAGAGCCATTTTCGTTTAACTTTGGGGCACCTAGATATTATGTAGATTTTTTTCGATTCACGTAAAATTAGAATTTTGGTATTTTACAGGAGAGAGCATATTGAGCTGGTGTATATATTCGAAAAAAAAGTAGAATAGGGAATTGTATATTTTTTCTGACAGATTATATTCAGTGCAATTTTGCTTTAACATTGGGGTGCCTAGATAATATTTAGATTTCTTTCTATTCACGTAAAATTAGAATTTCTGTATTGTACATGAGAGAGCATACTGAGTTGGTGTGTATACTACAAAACAGAGTAGAATAAGGCATTGTATATTTTTTCTAACAGACTGTATTCTGAGCCATTTTCTTTTAACTTTGGGGCGCCTAGATATTATTTAGATTTTTTTCGATTCGCCTAAAATTAGAATTTCGGTATTTTACATGAGAGAGCTTATTGAGTTGGTGTATATGCTCCAAAACAGAGTAGAGAAGGGCATTGTATATTTTTTCTGACAGATTATATTCAGAGCAATTTTGATTTTAACATTCGGGTGCCTAGATAATATTTAGATTTTTTTTGATTCACGTAAAATTCGAATTTCGGTATTTTACCTGAGAGAGCATACTGAGTTGGTTGCTGTACTCCAAAACAGAGTAGAATAAGGCACTGCATATTTTTTGTAACAGACTATATTCAGAGCCATTTTATTTTAATTTTGGGGCACCTAGATATTATTTAGATTTCTGTCCATTCGCGGAAAACTAGAATTTCTGTATTTTACATGACAGATCATATTGAGTTGGTGTATATATTCCAAAATAAAGTAGAAAAGAGCATTGTATATTTTTTCTGACAGATTATATTAATAAAAATTTTGCTTTTAACATTGGGCTGCCTAGATAATATTTATATTATTTTCGATTCACGAAAAATTAGAATTTTATTATTTTACATGAGAGAGCATACAGAGTTGGTGAATATACTCGAAAACAAAGTAGAATAAGGCATTGTATATTTTTTGTAACAGACTATAATCAGAGTCATTTTCTTTTAACTTTCGGGTGCCTAGATATTATTTAGATTTTTTTCGATTCGCTTAAATATAGAATTTCTGTATTTTACATGAGAGAGCATATGTAGTTGGTGCATATGCTCCAAAAAAGAGCAGAATAAAGCATTGTATATTTTTTCTGCCAGATTGTATTAAGAGCAATTTTGCTTTAACATTGGTGTGCCTAGATAATATTTAGATTTCTTTCGATTCGCTGAAATATTGAATTTCTGTATTTTAAATGGGAGAGCATATGGAGTTGGTGTATATACTAAAAAAAAAGTAGAATAGGGCATTGTATATTTTCTCTGACAAATTATATTCAGAGGAATTTTGTTTTTAACATTGGGGTGCCTAGATAATATTTAGATTTTTTTGATTCGGGTAAAATTACAATTTCTGTATTTTACATGAGAGAGCATACTGAGTTAATGTATATACTCCAAAAAAGAGTAGAATAAGGCATTGTATATTTTGTCTAACAGACTATATTCAGAGCCATTTTCTTTTAAATTTGGAGCTTCTAGATGTTATTTAGATTTTTTTCGATTCACGTAAAATTAGAATTTCTGTATTTTACATGAGAGAGCATACTGAGTTGGTGTATATACTCCAAAACTTGGTAGAAAAGGGAACTGTATATTTTTTCTGACAGATTATATTCAGAGCAATTTTGCTTTTAACATTGGGGTGCCTAGATAATATTTAGATGTTCTTTTATTCACTTAAAATTAGAAATTCTGTATTTTACATGAGAGAGCATACTGAGTACGTGTATATACTCCAAAACTTAGTAGAAAAGGGCATTGTATATTTTTTCTGAGAGATTATATTTAGAACAATTTTGCTTTTAACATTGGTGTGCCTATATTATATTTAGATTTTTTCGAATCGCTTAAATATAGAATTTCTGTATTTTACATGAGAGAGCATATGGAGGTGTTGTATATACTCCAAAACAGAGTAGAATACGGCATTGTATATTTCTTCTGACAAATTATATTCAGGGAAATTTTGTTTTTAACATTGGGGTGCCTAGCTAATATTTAGATTTTTTTCGATTCGCCTAAATATAGAATTTCTGTATTTTACATGAGAGAGCATATGGCGTTAGTGTATATATTCCAAAACCGTGTAAAATAGGGCATTGTATATTTTTTCTGACAGATTATATTCAGAGCTGTTTTGCTTTTAACATTAGGGTGTCTAGATAATATTTAAATTTTTTTCGATTCACGTAAATATAGAATTTTTGTATTTTACTTAAGAGAGCATATGGAGTTGGTTTATATACTCCAAAACAGAGTAGAAAAGGGCATTGTATATTTTTTATGACAGGATATATTCAGAGCAATTTTTTTTCTAACATTGGGATGCCTAGATAATATTAAGATTTTTTTGATTCGGGTAAAATTAGAATTTCTCTATTTTACATGAAAGAGCATACTGAGTTAGTGTATATACTCCAAAACAGAGTAGAATAAGGCATTCTATATATTTTATGACAGATTATATTCAGAGCTATTTTCTTTTAACTTTGAGGCACCTAGATATTATTTAGATTTTTTTGAAATCGTGTAAAATTAGAATTTTCGGATTTTACATGAGAGACCATATTGAGTTGGTTTATATACTCCAAAACAGAGTACAATAGGGCATTGTATTTTTTTTCTGACAGATTATATTAAGAGCAATTTTGTTTGTTACATTGGGGTGCCTTGATAATATTATATTTTTCCGATTCGGGTAAGATTAGAATTTTGGTATTTTACATGAGAGAGCATATTGTGTTGGTGTATATACTACAAAACAGAATAGAAAAGGGCATTGTATATTTTTTCTGACTGATTATATTCAGAGCAATTTTGCTTTTCACATTGGGGTGCCTAGATAATATTTAGATTTTTTCGATTCGCTTAAATACAGAATTTCTGTATTTTACATGAGAAAGCATATGGAGTTGGTGTATATACTCCAAAACAGAGTAGAATAGGGCATTGTATATTTTTTCTGAAATATTATATTCAGAGAAATATTGTTTTTAACATTGGGGTGCATAGATAATATTTGGATTTTTTTTATTCATGTAAATTTAGAATTTTTGCATTTTACAAGATAGAGAATACTGGGTTGGTGTATATACTCAAAAACAGAGTAGAATAAAACATTGCATATTTTTTCTAACAGAGTGTATTCAGAGACATTTTCTTTTAACTTTGGGGCGCCTAGATATTATTTAGACTTTTTTCGATTCACGTAAAATTACAATTTCGGTATTTTACATGAGAGAGCATATTGAGTTGGTGTATATACTCCAAAAAAGAGTAGAAAAGAGCATTGTATATTTTTTCTGACAGATTATATTCAGAGTAATTTTGCTTTTAACATTTGGGTGCCTAGATTATATTTAGATATTTTTCAATTCACGTAAAATTAGAATTTCGGTATTTTATATGGGAGAGCATACTGAGTTGGTGTATGTACTCCAAAACAGAGTAGAATAATGCATTGTGTATTTTTTATAACAGACTATATACAGAGCCATTTTTTTTAACTTTGGGGCGACTAGATATTATTCAGATTTTTGTCGATACGCGTAAAATTAGAATTTCGGTATTTTACATGAGAGAGCATACTGAGTTGGTGTATATACTTCAAAACAGAATAGAAAAGGGCATTGTATTTTTATTTGAGAGATTATTTTCAGGGCAACTTTTCTTTTAACATTGGGGTGTCTACATAATATTTGGATTCTTTTCAATACGCTTAAATATAGTATTACTGTATTTTACATGAGAGAGCATATTGAGTTGGTGTATATACTCCAAAACAGAATAGAAAAGGGCATTGTATATTTTCTCTAACAGATTATATTCAGAGCAATTTTGCTTTTAACTTTGGAGTGCGTAGATAACATTTAGATTTTTTTCGATTTGCTTAAATATAGAATTTCTGTATTTTACATGAAAAAGCATACTGTGTTGGTGTATATACTCCAAAAAAGAGTAGAATATGGCTTTGTATATTTTTTATAACAGACTATATTCAAAGCCATTTTCTTTTAACTTTGGGGCGCCTAGATATTATGTAAATTTTTTTCGATTCACGTAAAATTAGACTCGCTATTTTACAGGAGATAGCCTATTGAGTTGGTGTATATACTCCAAAACAGAGTAGAATAGGGCATTGTATATTTTTTCTGACAGATTATATTAAGAGCAATTTTGTTTTTAACATTGGTGTGCCTAGATAATATTTAGATTTCTTCGATTCGGGTAAAATTAGTATTTTGGTATTTTACATGAGAGAGCATATTGAGTTGGTGTATATACTACAAAACAGAGTAGAAGAGGGCATTGTATATTTTTTCTGACAGATTATATTCAGAGCAATTTTGCTTTTAACATTGGGGTGCCTAGATAATATTTAGAGTTTATTCGATTTGCTTACATATAGAATTTCTGTATTTTACATGAGACAGCATATGGAGTTGGTGTATATAGTCCAAAACGAAGTAGAATAGGGCATTGTATATTTTATCTGAAAGATTATTTTCAGAGCAATTTTGTTTTTAACATTGGGGTGCTTGGAGAATATGTAAATTTTTTTCGATTCACGTAAAATTAGAATTTTTGCATTTTACAGGAGAGAGCATACTGAGTTGGTGTATATACTCAAAAACACAGTAGAATAAAACATTGTATATTTTTTCTAACAGACTATATTCAGAGACATTTTGTTTTAGCTTTGGGGCACTTAGATATTTTTTAGATTCTTTTCGATTTGCGTAAAATTAGAATTTCGGTATTTAACATGAGAGAGCATACTGAGTTGGATTATATACTCCAAAACAGAGTAGAAAAGGGCATTGTATATTTCTTCTGACATATTATATTCAGAGCAATTTTGCTTTTAACATTCGGGTGCCTAGATAATATTTAGATTATTTTCCATTCACGTAAATTTAGAATTTCGGTATTTAACATAAGAGAGCATACTGCGTTGGTGTATATACTCCAAAACAGAGTAGAATAAGGCATTGTATATTTTTTCTAACAGACTATATTCAGAGCCATTTTCTTTTAACTTGGGACGCCTAGATATTATTTAGATTTTTGTCGATACGCATAAAATTAGAATTTCGGTATTTTACATGAGAGAGCATAATGAGTTGGTGTATATATTTCAAAAAAAAAATAAAAAAGGCATTGTATTTTTTTGACAGATTATATTCTAAGCAATTTTACTTTTAATATTGGGGTGCCTAGATAATATTTAGATTTTATTGAATTCACTTAAATATAGAATTTCTGTGTTTTACATGAGAGAGCATATTGAGTTGGTGTATATTCTCCAAAACAGAGTAGAATAGGGCATTCTATATTTTTTCCGACAGATTATTTTCGGAGCAATTTTGTTTTAAACATTGGGGTGCCTAGATAATATTTAGATTTTTTTTCGATTCGCTTAAATATAGAATTTCTGTATTTTACATGAGAGAGCATATGGAGTTAATGTATATTCTCCAAAACAGAGTAGAATAAGGCTTTGTATATTTTTTCTGACAGGATATTTTCAGAGTAATTTTGTTTTTAACATTGGGATGCCTAGATAATATTTAGATTTGTTCGATTCGAGTAAAATTAGAATTTCTCTATTTTACGTGAAAGAGCATAATGAATTGCTGTATATACTCCAAAACAGAGTAGAATTAGGCATTGTATATTTTTTCTAACAGACTATATTTAGTGTCATTTTCTTTTAACTTTGGGGCGCCTAGATATGTAAATTTTTTCTATTCGTGTAAAATTAGACTTTCGTTATTTTACAGGAGAGAGCATATTGAGTTTGTGTACATACTCCAAAACAGAGTAGAAAAGTGCATTGTATATTTTATCTGACATATTATATTAAGAGCAATTTTGCTTTTAACATTCAGGTGCCTAGATAATATTTAGGTTTTTTTCGATTCACGTAAAATTAGAATTACGGTATTTTACATGGGAGAGGATACTGAGTTGGTGTATATACTCCAAAACAGAGTAGAATAAGGCATTGTATATTTTTGCTAACAGACTATATTCCGAGCCATTTTCTTTTAACTTTGGGGCGCCTAGATATTATTTATATTTTATTCAATTCACGTAAAATTAGAATTTCGGTATTTTACTTGAGAGATCATATTGAGTTGGTGTATATACTCTAAAACAGAGTAGAAAAAGGCATTGTATATTTGTTCTGACAGGTTATATTCAGAGTAATTTTTCTGTTAACATTGGGGTGCCTAGATAATATTTAGATTTTTTTTCGATTCATGTAAAATTAGAATTTTGTTATTTTACACAAGACAGCACACTGAGTTTGTGTATATACTCCAAAACAGAGTATAATAGGGCATTGTATATTTTTTCTGACAAATTATATTCAGAGCAATATAGTTTTTAATATTGGGGTGCCTAAATAATATTTAGAATTTTTTCGATTCCTGTAAAATGAGAATTTCGGTATTTTACATGAGAGAGCAAACTGAATTGGTGTATATATTCCAAAACAAAGTAGAATAGTGCATTGTATATTTTTTCTGACAGATTATATTCAGAGCAATTTTGTTTTTAACGTAGGGTTGCCTAGATAATACTTAGATATTTTCTATTCGAGAGAAATTAGAATTTCTGTATTTTACATGAGAGAGCATATTCAGTTGGTGTATATACAAAAAACAGAGTAGAAAAGGGCATTGTATATTTTTTCTGACAGATTATATTCAGGGCAATTTTGTTTTTAACATTTGGGTGCCTAGATAATATTCAGATTTTTTTTTTTTTGAGACAGAGTTTCGCTCTTGTTACCCAGGCTGGAGTGCAATTGCACGATCTCGGCTCACTGCAACCTCTGCCCCCTGGGTTTAGGCAATTCTCCTTCCTCAGCCTCCTGAGTAGCTGGGATTACAGGCACAGGCCACCGTGCCCAGCTAATTTTTTGTAGTTTTTAGTAGAGACGGGATTTCACCGTGTTGACCAAGATGGTCTCGATCTGCCGACCTCGTGATCCACCCGCCTCAGCCTCCCAAAGTGTTGGGACTACAAGCTTGAGCCACCGCACCCGGCCCAGATTTTTCTCTATTCACTTAAATATAGAATTTTTGTATTTTACATGAGAGAGCATATGGAGTTGATGTCTATACTCCAAAACAGAGTAGAATAAGGCATTGTATATTTTTTATAACAGACTATATTCAGAATTCTTTTCTTTTAACTTTAAGCTTCCTAGATATTATTTAGATTTTTTTGATTTGGGTAAAATTAGAATTTCGGTATTTTACATTAGAGAGCATATTAAGTTGGTGTATATACTCGAAAATAAAGTAGAAAAGGGCATTGTATATTTTTTCTGACAGATTATATTCAGAGCAATTTTGCTATTAAAATTCGTGTGCCTAGATAATATTTAGATTTTTTTCGATTCACGTAAAATTAGAATTTCGGTATTCTACATGAGAGAGCATACTGAGTTGGTGTATATACCCCAAAACAGAGTAGAATAAGGCATTGTATATTTTTTCTAACAGACTATATTCAGAGCCATTTTCTTTTAACTTTGGGGCACCTAGATATTATTTAGAATTTTTTAGATTCGTGTAAAATTAGAATTTTGGTATTTTACATGAGATAGTATATTGAGTTGGTGTATATACTACAAAACATAGTAGAGAAGAGGATTGTGTATTTTTTATGACAGATTATATTCAGAGCAATTTTACTTTTAACATTGGGGTGCCTAGATATTATTTATTTTTTTTTCGATTCGGTTAAATATAGAATTTCTGTATTTTACATGAGAGAGCATATCGAGTTGGTGTATATACTCCAAAACAGAGTAGAATAGGGCATTGTATATTTTTTTCTGACAGATTATATTAAAAGAAATTTTGTTTTTAACATTTGGGTGCCTAGATAATATTTAGATTTTTTCGATTCAGGTAAAATTAGAATTTCTGTGTTTTACATGAGAGAGCATATTGATTTGTTGTATATACTCCAAAACAGAGTAGAATAGGGCATTGTATATTTTTTATGACAGATTATATTCAGACCAATTTTGTTTTGAACGTTGGGGTTACGAGATAATATTTAGATTTCTTCGATTCGGGTAAAATTTGAATTTCTGTATTTTACTTTTGAGAGCATACTGTGTTGGTGTATATACTCCAAAACAGAGTAGAATAAGGAATTGTGTATTTTTTGTAACAGACTATATTCAGAGCCATTTTCTATTAACATTGGGGCGACTAGATATTATTCAGATTTTTGTCGATACGCGTAAAATTAGAATTTCGGTATTTTACATGAGAGAGCATACTGAGTTGGTGTATATACTTCAAAACAGAATAGAAAAGGGCATTGTATTTTTATTTGAGAGATTATTTTCAGGGCAACTTTTCTTTTAACATTGGGGTGTCTACATAATATTTGGATTCTTTTCAATACGCTTAAATATAGTATTACCGTATTTTACATGAGAGAGCATATTGAGTTGGTGTATACACTACACCGCACAGTAGAATAGGGCATTGTATATTTTTTTCTGACAGATTATATTCAGAGCAATTTTTCTTTTAACATTCGGGTGCCTAGATAATTTTTAGATTTATTTGATTCGCTAAAATATGAAATTTCTGTATTTTATATGAGAGAGCATATGGAGTTGGTGTATATACTCCAACACAGAGAAGAAAAGGGCATTCTATATATTTTTTCTGACAGATTATATTCATAGCAATTTTGCTTTTAACACTGGGGTGCCTAAATATTATTTAGATTTTTTCGATTCGCTTAAATATAGAATTTCTGTATTTTACATGAGAGAGCATACTGAGTTGGTGTATATACTCCAAAACAGAGTAGAATAAGGCATTGTATATTTTGTCTAACAGACTATATTCACAACCATTTTCTTTTAACTTTGGGGCGTCTCGATATTATTTAGATTTTTTTCTATTCGCGTAAAATTAGAATTTCTGTATTTTACATGAGAGAGCATACTGAGTTGGTGTATATACTCCAAAACAGAGTAGAATAGGGCATTGTATATTTTTTCTGACAGATTATATTCAGACCCATTTTGTTTTTAACCTTGGGGTTACAAGATAATATTGAGATTTCTTCGATTCGGGTAAAATAAGAATTTCTGTATTTTACATTTCAGAGCATACTCAGTTGGTGTATATACTCAAAAACAGAGTAGAATAAGGAATTGTATATTTTTTCTAACAGACTATATTCAGAGCCATTTTATATTAACATTGGGGCGCCTAGATATTATTTAGATTGCTTTGGGGTCTCATAAAATTAGGATTTCGGTTTTTTACATGAGAGAGCATATTGAGTTGGTGTATACACGACAGAGCAGAGTAGAAAAGGGCATTGTATATTTTTTTCTGACAGATTATATTCAGAGCAATTTTGCTTTTAACATTTGGGTGCCTAGATAATTTTTAGATTTGTTTGATTCGCTAAAATATGGAATTTCTGTATTTTACATGAGAGAGCATATGGAGTTGGTGTATATACTGCAACACAGAGACGAAAAGGGCATTCTATATATTTTTTCTGACACATTATATTCAGAGCTATTTTGTCTTTAACATTCGGGTGCCTAGACAATTTTTAGATTTTTTTTGATTCGCTAAAATATGGAATTTCTGTATTTTACATGAGAGAGCATATGGAGTTGGTGTATATACTCCAAAACAGAGTAGAATAAGGCATTGTATATTTTTTCTAACAGACAATATTTAGAGCCATTTTCTTTTACCTTTGGGGCGCCTAGATATTATTTAGATTTTTTTCAATTCGGGTAAAATTAGAATTTAGGTATTTTACATGGGAGAGCATATCGAGTTGGTGTACATACTCCAAAACAGAGTAGAATAGGGCGTTGTATATTTTTTCTTAAAGATTATATTCAGGGCAATTTTGCTTTTAACATTGGGGTGCCTAGATAATATTTAGATTTATTTCGATTCACTTAAATATAGAATTTCTCTATTTTACATGAGAGAGCATATGGAGTTGGTGTATATACTCCAAAACAGAGTAGAATAAAGCATAGTATATTTTTTCTAACGGACTATACTCAGTGTCATTTTCTTTTACCTTTGGGGGCCTAGATATTATTAGATTCTTTTTGATTCGTGAAAAATTCGAATTTCAGTATTTTACATGAGAAAGCATATTTAGTTGTTGTATATACTCCAGGAGTACAAAAGCGCATTGTATATTTATTCTAACAGATTATATTCAGAGCAATTTTGCTTTTAACATTCGGTTGCCTAGATTATAATTAGATATTTTTTGATTCATGTAAAATTAGAATTTCGGTATTTTACATGAGGGAGCACACTGAGTGGGTGTATATACTCCAAAACAGAGTAGAATAAGGCATTGCATATTTTCTCTAACAGACTATATTCAGAGCCATTTTCTTTTAACTTTGGGGCGCCTTCATAATATTTAGATTTTTTTCGATGCGTGTCAAATTAGAATTTCTGTATTTTACATGAGAGAGCATATTGAGTTGGTGTATATACTCCAATGCAGAGTAGAAAAGGGCATTGTATATTTTTTCTAACAGATTATATTCAGAGCAATTTTCCTTTTAACATTCGGTTGCCTAGATAATATTTAGATTTTTTTCGATTCACTTAAATATATAATTTCTGTATTTTACATGAGAGAGCATATGGAGTTGGTTTATATACTCCAAAACAGAGTAGAATAGGGCATTGTATATTTTTTCTGACAGAATATATTCAGAGCCATTTTTTTATTAACATTGGGGTGCCTAGATCATATTTAGATTTTTTTGATTCTGATAAAATTTGAATTTTTGTATTTTACATGAGAGAGCATATTGAGTTGGTGTATATACTCCAAAACATAGTAGAATAGGGCATTGTGTATTTTTTCTGACAGATTATATTCAGAGCAATTTTGCTTTTAACATTTGGGTGCCTAGATAATATTTAGATTTTTTCGATTCACGTAAATTTAGAATTTCGGTATTTTACATAAGAGAGGATACTGAGTTGGTGTATATCCTCAAAAACAGAGTAGAATAAGGCATTGCATATTTTTTTCTGACAGATTATAATCAGAGCAATTTTTCTTTTAATATTAAGGTGCCTAGATAATATTTAGATTTTTTTTGATTCGCTTAAATATAGAATTTCTTTATTTTACATGAGAGAGCATATGAAGTTGGTGTATATATTCCAAACAGAGTAGAATAGGGCATTGTATATTTTTCTGACAGATTATATTCAGAGCAATTTTCTTTTTAAGATTGGGGTGCCTAGATAATATTTAGATTTTTTTGATTCGGGTGAAATTAGAGTTTCTGTATTTTACATTAGAGAGCATACTGAGTTCGTGTATTTATTCCAAAACAGAGTAGAATAAGACATTGTATATTTTTTCTAACAGAGTATATTCGGAGCCATTTTCCTTTAACTTTGAGGCACCTAGATATTATTTAAAATTTTCGATTCACGTAAAATTAGCATTACGGTATTTTACAAGAGAGAGTATATTGAGTTGGTGTATATGCTCCAATATAGTGTAGAATAGGGCATTGTATCTTGTTTCTGACAAATTATATTCAGATAAATTTTGCTTTTAACATTGTGGTGCCTGGATAATATTTAGATTTTTTTTGATTCATGTAATATAAGAATTTCTGTATATTACATGAGAGAGCATACTGAGTTGGTGTATATACTCCAAAAGAGAGTAGAATAGGGCATTTTATATTTTTTCTAACAGACTATATTGAGAACCATTTTATTTTAATTTTGGGGTGCCTAGATAATATTTAGATTTTTTCGATTCCCTTAAAATTAAAATTTCAGTATTTTACATGAGAGAGTATATTAAATTGGTGTATATACTTTAAAACAGAGTAGAAAAGGGCATTGTATATTTTATTGTCAGATTATATTCAGAGCAATTTTGCTTTTAACATTCAGGTGCCTAGAATATATTTAAATTTTTTTTGATTCACGTAAAATTAGAATTTCGGTATTTTACATGATAGAGCATACTGAGTTGGTGTATATACTCCAAAACAGAGTACAATAAGACTTTGTATATTTTTTCTGACAGATTATATTAAGAGAAATTTTGCTTTTAACATTAAGGTACCTAGATAATATTTAGATTTTTTTGATTTGCTTAAATATAGGATTTCTGTATTTTACTTGAGAGAGCCTATGGAGTTGGTGTATATACTTCAAAACAGAGTAGAATAGGGAACTGTGTATTTTTTCTGACAGATTATATTCAGAGCAATTTTGCTTTAAACATTGGTGTGCCTAAGTAATAGTTAGATTTTAAGTATTTCGGTAAAATTAGAATTACTCAATTTTTCATGAGAGAGTAAACGAAGTTGGTGTATATTCTCCAAAACAGAGTAGAAAAAAACATTGTATATTTTTTCTAACAGACTATATTCAGAGCCATTTTCTTATAACTTTGGGGCGCCTAGATATTATTTAGATTTTTTTCGATTCACGTAAAATTTGAATTTCGCTTTTTTACATGAAAGAGCATACTGAGTTTGTGTATATTCTCCAAAACAAAGTAGAATAAGGCATTGTATATTTTTTCTAACAGTCTATATTAAGATTCATTTTCTTTTAACTTTGGGGCCCCCAGATATTATTTAGATTTCTTTCGATTTGCGTATAATCAGAATTTCTGTATTTTACATGAGAGAGCATTTTGAGTTGGTGAATATATTTCAAAACAGAGTAGAAAAGGGAATTGTATATTTTTTCTGACAGAGTATATTCAGAGAAATTTCCATTTTAACTTTGAAGTGCCTAGATGATATTTAGATTTATTTCGATTTGCTTAAATATAGAATTTCTGTATTTTACATGAGAGAGCATATGGAGTTGGTGTATATACTCCAAAACAAAGTAGAATAGTGGATTGTATATTTTTTTCTGACAGATGATATTTAGAGAAATTTTGCTTTTAACATTGGGGTGCCTAGATAATATTTAGATTTTTATCGATTCATGTAAAATTAGAATTTCGGTATTTTACTTGAGAGAGTATACTGAGTTGGTGTTTATATTCCAAAACAGAGTAGAATAGGGCATTGTATATTTTTTTTGACAGATTATATTCAGAGCAATTTTGCTTTTAACATTGGGGTGCCTAGATAATATTTAGATTTTTTTCGATTCCCGTAAAATAGACTTTTTGTATTTTACATGAGAGAGCATACTGAGTTGGTTTATATACTCCAAAACGAAGTAGAATACGGGCATTGTATATTTTTTTTGGCAGATAATATTCAGAGAAATTTTGCTTTCAACATTGGTGTGCCTAGATAATATTTACTTTTTTTTCTTTCGCTTAAATATAGAATTTTTTTTTTACATTAGAGAGCATATGGAGTTGGTGTATATACCCCAAAGCAGAGTAGAATAGGCAGTGTATATTTTTTCTGACAGATTATATTCAGAACAATTTTGTTTTTACGATTGGGGTGCCTAGATAATATTTAGATTTTTTTTGATTCACGTAAAATTAGAATTTCTGTATTTTACTTGAGAGAGCATACTGAGTTGGTGTATATACTCCAAAACAGAGTAGAATAAGGCATTGTATATTTTCTCTAACAGACTATATTTATAGCCAATTTCCTTTAACTTTAAGATGCCTAGATATTATTTAGATTTTTTCGATTCGCGTAAAATTACAATTTAAGTATTTTACATCTGAGAGCATTTGGAGTTGGGGTATATACTCCAAAACAGACTAGAATAGGGCATTGTATATTTCTTCTGACAGATTATATTTAGAGCAATTTTGTTTTTAACATTGGGGCGCCTAGATATTATTTAGATTTTTTTTGATTTGCGAAAAATTAGAATTTCTTTTTTTTAAATGAGAGAGCATATTGAGTTGGTTTATATACTCCAAACCAGAGTAGAATAGGGCATTGTATATTTTTTCTGAGAAATTATCATCAGAGAAATTTTGCATTTAACATTGTGGTGCCTAGATAATATTTACATTTTTTTCTATTCACGTAAATTTTGAATTTCAACATTTTACATGAGAGAGCATACTGAGTTGGTGTATATACACCAAAACACAGTAGAATATAACATTGTATTTTTTTTCTAACAGACTATATTCAGAGCCATTTTGTTTTAACTTTGGGGTGCCTAGATATTATTTAGATTTTTTTCGATTCGTGTAAAATTAGAATTTCGCTATTACACATGAGAGAGCATATTGAGTTGGTGTATATACAATAAAAAAGACTAGAAAAGGGCATTGTATATTTTTTCTGACAGGTTATATTTAGAGCAATTTTTTTTTAACATTGGGGTGCCTAGATAATATTTAGATTTATTTGATTCGGTTAAATATTTAATTTCACTATTTTACATGAGAGAGCATATGGAGTTTGTGTATATACTCCAAAACAAAGTAGAAAAGGGCATTTTATATATTTCTTTAACAGATTATATTCAGAGAAATTTAGTTTTTAACATTGGGTTGCCAGGATAATATTTAGATTTTTTCGATTCGGGTAAAATTCGAATTTCTTTATTTTACGAGAGAGAGCATGTTGGGTTAGTGTATATACTGCAAAACAGAGTAGACAAGGGCATTGTATATATTTTCTGACAGATTATATTCAGAGCAATTTTGCTTTTAACATTGGGATGCCTAGATAATATTTAGATTATCTTCAATTCACTTAAATATAGAATTTCTGTATTTTACAGGAGAGAGAGTATGGAGTTGTGGTATATACTCCAAAACAGAGTAGAATATGGCATTGTATTTTTATTCTGACAGATTATATTCAGAGGAATTTTAACATTGTGGTGCCTAGATAATATTTAAATTTTTGGATTCATGTAAAACTAGAATTTCTGTATTTTACATGAGAGTGCATACTGAGTTGGTGTATTTACTCCAAAACAGAGTAGAATAAGGCATTGGTTTTTTTTCTAACAGACTATATTCAGAGCCATTTTCTTTTAACTTTGCGGCACCTAGATATTATTTAGATTTTTTTTGATTCTTGTAAAATTAGAATTTCGGTATTTTACATGAGAATGCATTCTGAGTTGGTGTATATACTCCAAAACAGTGTAGAATAAGGCATTGTATATTTTTTCTAACAGAGTATATTCAGAGCCATTTTCTATTAACTTTGGGGCGCCTAGATATTATTTAGATTTTTTTCGATTCGCGTAAAATTAGAATTTCGGTATTGTACATTAGAGAGCATATTGAGTTGGTGTATATACTCAAAAACAGAGTAGAAATGTGCATTGTATATTTTTTATGACAGATTATATTTGGAGCTAATTTTCTTTTAACATTGGAGTTCCTAGATAATATTTAGATTTTTTTCGATTTGGTTAAATATAGAATTTCTGTATTTTACATGAGAGAGCATATGGAGTTGATGTATATACCCCAAAACAAAGTAGAAAAAGTGATTGAATATTTTCTCTGACAGATTATATTTAGAGCTATTTTGCTATTAACATTGGGGTGCGTAGATAATATTTAGATTATTTTCGATTCACGTAAAATTAGAATTTCGATATTTTACATGAGAGAGCATCCTCAGTCGGTGTATATACTCCAAAACAGAGTAGAATAAGGCATTGAATATTTTTTCTAACAGACTATATTGAGAGTCATTTTCTTTTAACTTTGTTGAACCTAGATATTATTTAGATTTTTTTCGATTCGCATAAAATTAGAATTTCAGAATTTTACATGAGTGAGCATATTGAGTTGGTGTATATATTCGAAAACAGAGTAGAAGAGGGCATTGTACACATTTTCTGACAGATCATATTCAGAGCAATTTTGTTTTTAACATTGGAGTGCCTAGATTATATTTAGATTTTTTTCGATTCTCTTAAATATAGGATTTCTGTATTTTTCATGAGAGAGCATACTGAGTTGGTGTATAAACTCAAAAACAGAGTAGAATAAGGCATGGTATATTTTTTCTAACAGAGTATATTCAGAACCATTATCTTTTAACTTTGGGGCGACTAGATATTATTTAAATATTTTTCGAGTCACGTAAAATTAGAATTTCGGTATTTTAATGAGAGAGCATATTGAGTTGGTGTATATATTCCAAAACAGTGTAGAAAAAAGCATTGTATATTTTTTCAGACAGATTATATTCAGAGCAATTTTGTTTTTAACATTGGGTTGCCTAGATAATATTTAGATTTTTTTTGATTCACTTAAATATAGAATTTATGTATTTTACATGAGAGAGGATATGGAGTTGGTGTATATACTCCAAAACAGAGTAGAATAAGGCATTGTGTATTTTTTAAACAGACTATATTCAGAGCCATTTTCTTTAAACTTTGGGGCGCCTAGATATTATTAAATTTTTTCGATTGACATAAAATTAGAATTTCGGTATTTTACATGAGAGAGCATATTGAATTGGTGTATATTCTCCAATACAGTGTAGAAAAGGGCATTGTGTCTTTGTTCTGACAGATTATATTCAGAGCAATTTTGCTTTTAACATTCGGGTGCCTAGATAATATTTAGATTTTTGTCGATCCACATAAAATTAGAATTTCGGTATTTTACATGAGAGAGCATATTGAGTTGGTTTGTGTACTCCAAAACAGAGTAGAAATGGGCATTGTATATTTTTTTTGACAGATTATATTCAGAGCCATTTTGTTTTAACTTTGCGGCGCCCAGATATTAATTAGGCTTTTTTGATTCATGTAAAATTAAAATTTCGATATTTTACATGAGAGAGCATATTGAGTTGGTGTATATACTCCAAAACAGAGTAGAAAACGGCATTGTATATATTTTCTGACAGTCTATATTCAGAGCAATTCTGCTTTTAACATTGGGGAGCCTAGATAATATTTAGGTTTTTTTCGATTCACGTAAAACTCGAATTTCTGTATTTTACATGAGAGAGCATATTCAGTTGGTGTATATACTCCAAAATATAGTAGATTAAGGCATTCTATATTTTCTATAACAGACTATATTGAGAATCATTTTCTTTTAACTTTGGGGCACCTAGATATTATTTAGATTTATTTCGATTTGCAAAAACTTAGAATTTTGGTATTTTACATGAGAGAGCATATTGAGTTGGTGTATATACTACAAACCAGAGCAGAAAAAATCATTGTTTATTTTTTTTGACAGATTATATTCAGAGCAATTTTTCTTTTAACTTTGGGGAGCCTAGATAATATTTATATATTTTTTGATTCGCTAAAATATAGAATATCTGTATTTTACATGAGAGAGCATATGGAGTTGGTGTATAAACTCCAAAAGAGAATAGAATAGGGCATTGTATATTTTTTCTAAGAGAGTATATTCAGAGCCATTTTCTTTAGCTTTGGGGGGCCTAGATATTATTTAGATTTTTTTCGATTTGCGTAAAATTCGAATTTCGGTATTTTACGTGAGAGAGCATATTGAGTTGGTGTATATATTCGAAAACAATGTAGATAAGGTCATTGTACATTTTTTCTGACAGATTATATTCAGAGAAATTTTCTTTTAACATTGGGGTGCCTAGATTATATTTAATTTTTTCGATTCGGGTAAAATTCGAATTCCTGTATTTTATATGAGAGAGCATATTATGTTCGTGTATATACTACAAACAGAGTAGAAAAGGGCATTGTATATTTTTTCTGACAGATTATATTCCGATCAATTTTGCTTTTAACATTATGGTGCCTAGGTAATATTTAGATTTTTTTCGATTCGCTTAAATATAGAATTTCTGTATTTTACATGAGAGAGCATATGGAGTCGGTGTATATACTCCAAAAAAGAGTAGAATAAGGCATTGTATATTTTTTCTGACAGATTATATTCAGAGAAGTTTTGTTTTTAACATTGAGGTGCCTAGATGATAATTAGATTTCTTTCAATTCACGTATATTTAGAATTTTTGTATTTTACATGAGAGAGCATACTGAGTTGGTTTATATACTCCAAAACAGAATAGAATAAGGCATTGTATATTTTTTCTAACCGTGTATATTCAGAGCCATTTTCTTTAACTTTGGGGCCCCTAGATATTATTTAGATTTTTTTGATTCACGTAAAATTTGAATTTTGGTATTTTACATGAGAGGGCATATTCAGTTGGTGTATATGCACCAAAACAAAGTAGAAACGGGCATTGTATATTTTTTCTTACAAATTATATTCAGAGTAATTTTGCTTTTAACATTCGGGCGCCCAGATAATATTTAGAATTTTTTCGATTCGCGTAAAATTAGAATTTCGGTATTTTACATGAGCGAGCATTGTGACTTGGTGTATATACATCAAAACAGAGTAGAATAGGGCATTGTATATTTTTTCTAACAGTTTATATTCAGAGAAATTTTGCTTTTATCATTGGGGTGCCTAGATCATATTTAGATTATTTTCGATTCACTTAAATATAGTATTTCTGTATTTTACATAAGAGAGCATACTGAGTTGGTGTATATACACCAAAACTGAGTAGAATAGGGCATTGTATATTTTTTCTAACAGATTATATTCAGAGCAGTTTTGTTTTTAACATGGGGTGTCTAGATAATATTTAGATTTTTTCGATTTGGGTAGAATTGGAATTCCTGTATTTTACATGAGAGAGCATATTGAATTGGTGTATATACTCCAAAAAAGAGTAGAAAAAAGCATTGTATATTTTTTCTGACAGATTATATTCGGAGCCATTTTTCTTTTAACATTGGGGTGTGTAGATAATATTTCGATTTTTTTCGATTCACGTAAACTTAGAATTTCGGTATTTTACAGGAGATAGCATACTGAGTTGGTGTATATACTCTGAAACTGATTAGAATAAGGCATTGTATATTTTCTTTAACAGACTACATTCAGAGCCATTTTCTTTTAACTTTGGGGCGCCTAGATATTATTTAGATTTTTTTCGATTCACGTAAATTTAGAATTTCGGTATTTTACATGAGAGAGAATATTGAGTGGGTGTATATACTCCAAAAATTTAGAAAAGGGCATTGTATATTTTTTCGGACACACTATATTCAGAGCAATTTTGCTTTTAACATTGGGGTGCCTGGATAATATTTAGATTTATTTTGATTCACGTAAATATAGAATTTCTGTATTTTACAGGGGAGAGCATATGGAGTTGGTGTATATTCTCCAAAACAGAGTAGAATAGGGCATTGTATTTTTTTTCTGAAAAATTATATTCAGAACAATTTTGTTTTTAACATTGGGGTGCCCAGATAATATTTAGATTATTATTAGATTCACGTAAATTTATAATTTCTGTATTTTACACGAGAGAGCATACTGAGTTGGTGTATATACTCCAATACAGAGTAGAATAAGGCATTGTATATTTTTTCTAACAGACTATATTCAGAGCCATTTTCTTTTAACTTTGGGGCGCCTAGATATTATTTAGATTTATTTCGATTCGCTTAAAATTAGAATTTCAATATTTTACATGAGAGAGCATATTGAGGTGGTGTATATACTCCAAAACATAGTAGAAAAGGGCATTGTATATTTTGTCTGACAGATTATAATCAGAGCAATTTTGCTTTTAACATCGGGGTGCCTAGATAATATTTAGGTGTTTTTCGATGCAAATAAAGTTAGAATTTTGGTATTTTACATGAGAGAGCATACTGAGTTTGTGTATATACTTTAAAACAGAGTAGAATAAGGCATTGTATATTTTTTCTAACAGACTATATTCAGAGCCATTTTCTCTTAACTTTGAGGCGCCTAGATATTATTTAGATCCTTTTTGATTCACGTATAATTAGCATTTCGGTATTTTACATGTGAGAGCATATTGAGTTGGTTTAGATTCTCCAAAACAACGTAGAATAGGGCATTGTATATTTTTTCTGATAGATTATATTCAGAGCAATTTTGCTTTTAACATTGTGGTACCTAGAGAAAATTTAGATTTTTTTGGATTCACGGAAATTAGAATTTCGTTATTTCACATGACAGAGCATGCTGAGTTGGTTTATATACTCCAGAAAGAGTGGAATAGGGCATTGTATATTTTTTCTGACAGATTATAAATGGGCATTTTATATTTTTTCGGACAGATTATATTCAGAGCAATTTTGTTTTTAACATTGGGGTGCCTAGATGATATTTAGATTTTTTTCGATTCACGTAAATTAGAATTTCAGTATTTTACATGACAGACCATACTGAGTTGGTGTATATACTCCAAAACAAAGTAGAATAAGGCATTGTATATTTTTTCTAGGAGACTATATCGAGACCCATTTTCATTTAACTTAGGGGCGCCTAGATATTATTTAAATTTTTTTCGATTCGCATAAAATTAGAATTTCGGTATTTTGCGTAATAGAGCATATTGAGTGGGTGTATATCCTCCAAAATAGAGTAGAATAGGGCATTGTATATATTTTTTGACAGATTATATACAGATCAATTCTGGTTTTTACATTGGGTTGACTAGATAATATGTAGATTTTATCGATACATGTAAAATTAGAATTTCTGTATTTTACATGAGAGAGCATACTGAGTTGGTGTATATACTCCAAAACAGAGTACAATAAGGCATTGTATATTTTTTCTAACAGAATATATTCAGAGACATTTTGTTTTAACTTTGAGGCGCCTAGATATTATTTAGAATTTTTTCGATTCATGTAAAATTAGAATTTCGGTATTTTACATGAGAGAGCATACTGAGTTTGTTTATATACTCCAAAACAGAGTAGAATAGGACATTGTATATTTCTTCTGACACACTATATTCAGAGCAATTTTGTTTTTAACATTGTGGTGCCTTGATAATATTTAGATTTTTTCTATTCGGGTAAAATTAGAATTTTTTATTTTACATGATAGAGCATATTGAGTTGGTGTATATACTACAAAAAAGAGTAGAATGGGACATTGTATATTTTTTGACAGATTGTATTCAGAGCAATTTTGCTTTTAACATTTGGGTGCCTAGGTAATATTTAGATTTTTTTCAATTCACGTAAATTTAAAATTTCGGTATTTTACTTGAGAGAGCATATTGAGTTGGTGTATATACTCCAAAACAGAGTAGAATAAGGCATTGTATATTTTTTTATGGCACATTATATTCAGAGCAGTTTTCTTTTTAACATTGGGGTGCCTAGATAACATTTAGATTTTTTTCAATACACGTAAAATTAGAATTTCTGTATTTTAAATGAGAGAGCATATTGAGTTGGTGTATATACTTCAAAACAGAGTAGAATAAGGCATTGTATATTTATTTTAACAGACTATATTCACAGCCATTTTCTTTTGACTTTGGGCGCCTAGATATTATTTAGATTCATCTCGATTCACGTAAAACTAAAATTTCGGTATTTTACATGAGAGAGCATACTGAGTTGGTGTATATACTCCAAAACAGAGTAGAATAAGGCATTGTATATTTTTTGTAACAGATTATATTCAGAGCCATTTTCTTTTAACTTTGGGGCACCTACATATTATTTAGATTATTTTCAATTCACGTAAAATTAAAATTTTGGTACTTTACATGAGAGAGCATATTGAATTTGTGTATATAGTCCAAAACAGATTAGAAATGGGCATTGTATATTTTTTCTGACAGATTATTTTGAGAGCAATTTTGCTTTTAATATTCGGGTGCCTAGATAATATTTAGATTGTATTCGATTAAGGTAAAATTAGAATTTCGTTATTTTACAGGAGAGAGCACACTGAGTCGGTGTATATACTACAATAAAAAGTAGAATACGGCATTGTATATTCTTTCTGAAGGAATATATTCAGAAAAATTTTGCTTTTAACATTGGAGTGCCTAGATAATTTTTCATTTTCTTTCGATTCACTTAAATATGGAATTTCTGTATTTCACATGAGAGAGCATACTGAGTTGGTGTATATAATCCAAAACAGAGTAGAATAACGCATTGTATATTTATTCCAACAGATTTTATTCAGAGCCATTTTCTTTTAACTTTGGAGAGCCTAGATATTATTTAGATATTTCTCAATTCATGTAAAATTAGAATTTCGGTATTTTACATGAGAGAGCATACTGAGTTGGTGTACATACTCCAAAATAGCGAGAATAAGGCATTGTATATTTTTTCTAACAGACTGTATTCAGAACCATTTTCTTTTAATTTTGCATCACCTAGATATTATTTAGATTTTTTTCGATTTGCGTAAAATTAGAATTACGGTATTTAACATGAGAGAGCATATTGAGTTGGTGTATATGCTCCAGAACACAGTAGAAAAGGGCATTGTATATTTTTCTGATAGATTACATTCAGAGAAATTCTGCTTTTAACATTGGGGTGCCTAGATAATATTTAGATTTTTTTCACTTCGCCTAAATATGGAATTTTTGTATTTTACATGACAGAGCATATGGAGTTGAGGTATATACTCCAAAACAAAGTAGAATAAGGCATTGTATATTTATTTTAACAGACTATATTCAGAGCCATTTTTTTTTAACTTTGGGGCGCCTAGATATTAAGATTTTTCTCGATTCACGTAAAATTAGAATTTCGGTATTTTACATGAGAGAGCATACTGAGTTGGTGTATATACTCCAAAACAGCGTAGAATAAGGCATTGTATATTTTTTCTAACAGACTATATTCAGAGCCATTTTCATTTAACTTAGGGGCGCCTAGATATTATTTAGATTATTTTCAATTTGCATAACTTATAATTTTGTATTTTACATGAGATAGCATATTGAGTGGGTTTATATACTCCAAAACAGAGTAGAATAGAGCATTGTATAGTTTTTCTGACAGATTATATTCAGAGCAATTTTGTTTTTAACATAGAGGTGCCTAGACAATATTTAGATTTTTTTCGATTCACGTAAAATTAGAATTTCGGTATTTTTCTTTAGAGAGCATACTGAGTTGGTGTATATACCTCAAAACAAAGTAGTATGAGGCATTGTATATTTTTTCTAACAGAGTATATTCAGAGCGATTTTCTTTTAACTCTGGGGCGCCTAGATAATATTTAGATTTTTTTCGATTCACGAAAAATAATAATTTTGGTATTTTACATGAGAGAGCATATTGAGTTCGTGTATATACTACAAAACAGAGTAGAAAAGGGCACTGTATATTTTTTCTTATAGATTTTTTCTCATAGATTATATTCAGAGCTATTTTGCTTTTAACATTGGGGTGCCTAGATAATATTTAGATTTTTTTGATTCGCTTAAATATGGAATTTCTCTATTTTACATGAGAGAGCATATGGAGTTGGTGTTTATACTCCAAAACAGAGTAGAATACTGCATTGTATATTTTTTTCTGACAGATTATATTCAGAGCAATTTTGTTTATAACACTGGAATGCCTAGAAAGTATTTAGATTTTTTTCGATTCATGTAAAATTAGAATTTCGGTATTTTACATGAGAGAGCATGCTGAGTTGGTGTATATAATCCAAAACAAAGTAGAAAAAGGTATTGTATATTTTTTCTAAGAGAGTATATTTAGAGCCATTTTCTTTTAACTCTGGGGTGCCTATACACTATTTAGATTTTTTTCGATTCGCGTATAAGTAGAATTTTGGTATTTTACATGAGAGAGCATATTGAGGTGGATTATATACGACAAAACAGAGTAGAAAACGGCACCGTATATATTTTCTGACAGATTATATTCAGAGCAATTTTGCTTTTATCATTGGTGTGCCTAGATAATATTTAGATTTTTTTCAATTCGTTTAAAATTTAAATTTTAGTACTTTACATGACAGAGCATATTGAGTTTGTGTATATACTCCAGAACAGATTATAAATGGGCATTGTATATATTTTCTGACAGATTATTTTCAGAGCAATTTTGCTTTTATCATTCGGGTGCATAGATAATATTTAGATTTATTTCGATTAAGGTAAAATTAAAATTTCGTTATTTTACAGAAGATAGAATACTGAGTTGGTGTATATACTACAAAAAAGAGTAGAATACGGCATTGTATATACTTTCTG
The DNA here is from genome assembly GCF_049354715.1 of Callithrix jacchus. Taxonomy (NCBI): domain Eukaryota; kingdom Metazoa; phylum Chordata; class Mammalia; order Primates; family Cebidae; genus Callithrix; species Callithrix jacchus. Next base: position 82,641,468 of record NC_133518.1, read on the forward strand.
ACAGAATATATTCAGAACAATTTTGCTTTTAACATTGGGGTGCCTAGATAATTTTTCATTTATTTTCGATTCGCTTAAATATGGAATTTTTGTATTTTACATGAGAGAGTATACTGAGTTGGTGTATATATTCCAAAACAGAGTAGAATAAGGCATTGTATATTTATTATAACAGATTTTATTCAGAGACATTTTCTTTTAACTTTGGGGAGCCTAGATATTATTTAGATTTTTCTCGATTAATGTAAAATTAGAATTTCGGTATTTTACATGAGAGAGCATACTGAGTTGGTGTAGATACTCCAAAACAGCGTAGAATAAGGCATTGTATATTTTTTCTAAGAGACTAGATTCAGAGTTATTTTCTTTTGATTTTGGAGTGCCTAGATATTATTTAGATTTTTTTATATTTGCATACAATTAGAATTTCGGTATTTTACATGAGAGAGCATATTGAGTTGGTGTATATACTTCAAAACACAGTAGAAAACGGCAATGTATATTTATTTTGACAGATTATATTTAGAGCAATTTTGTTTGTAACATTGGGGTGCCTAGATATTATTTAGATTTTTTTCAATTCGATAATATATAGAATTTCTGTATTTTATATGAGAGAGCATATGGAGTTAGTGTATATACTCCAAGACAGAGTAGAACCGGGCATTGTATATTTTCTCTGACAGATTATATTCAGAGCAATTTTGTTTTTATCATTGGGGTGCCTAGATAATATTTAGATTTTTTCGATTCGGGTAAAATTAGAATTTCTGTATTTTACATGAGAGAGCATAGTGAGCTGGTGTATACAGTACAAAACAGAGTAGAATAAGGCATTGTATATTTTTTCAAACAGAATATATTCAGAGCCATTTTCTTTTATCTTTGGAGCGCCTAGATATTATTTAGCTTTTTATCGATTCGTGTAAAATTAGAATTTCGGTATTTTACATGAGAGAGCATATTGAATTGGTGTATATACTCCAAAACATAGTAGAAAAGGGCATTGTATATTTTTTTTGACTGATTATAATCACAGCAATTTTGCTATTAACATTGCGGTGCCTATATAATATTCAGATTTTTTTCGATTTGCTAAAATATAGAATTTCTGTATTTTACATTAGAGAGCACACTGAGTTGGTGTATATACTCAAAAACAAAGTAGAATAGGGCAGTGTATATTTTTTCTGACACATTATATTCAGAGATATTTTGTTTTTAACATTGGGGTGCCTAGATAATATTTAGAGTTTTTCGATTCGGTTAAAATTAGAATTTCTGTATGTTACATGAGAGAGCATAATGAGTTGGTGTATATACTACAAAACAGAGTAGGAAAAGGTATTGTATATTTTTGCTCTCTCATTATTTATATTCAGAGAGATTTTGTTTTTAACTTTGGGGTGCCTAGATAATATTTAGATTTTCTTTGATTCGCTTAAATATTGAATTTCTGTCTTTTACATGAGAGAGCATATGGAGTTCGTGTATATACTCCAAAACAGAGTAGAATAGGACATTCTATATTATTTCTGATAGAATACATTCAGAGCAATTTTGTTTTTAACATTGGGGTGCCTAGATCCTATTTACATTTTTTTCGATTCATGTAAAATTAGAATTTCGGTATTTTACATGATAGAGCACACTGAGTAGTTTTATATACTCCAAAATAGAGTAGCATAAGGCATTGTTTATTTTTTCTTACAGATTATATTCAGAGCCATTTTCTTTTAATTTTTAGGCCCCTAGATATTATTTAGATTTTTTCGATTCGCGTAAAATTAGAATTTCGCTATTTTATATGAGAGAGCAAATTGAGTTGGTGTATATACTACAAAAAAGAGTAGAATAAGGTATTGTATATTTTTTCCGACAGATTATATTCAGAGCAATTTTGTTTTTAACATTGGGGTGCCTAGATAATATTTAGATTATTTTCGATTCAAGTATAATTAGAATTTCGGTATTTTACGTGAGAGACAATGCTGAGTTGGTGTATATACTTTAAAAAAGAGTAGAAAAAGGCATTGTATATTTTTTCTAACAGACTATATTCAGAGCCATTTTCTTTTATCTTTGGGGCGACTAGATATTATTTAGATTATTTTTGATTAGTGTAATTTAGGATTTCTGTATTTTACATGAGAGACCATATTCAGTTGGTTTATATACTCCAAAACAGAGTAGAATAGTGCATTATATATTTTTTGTGACAAATTATATTCAGAGCAATTTTGTTTTTAACATTGGCATGCCTTGATAATATTTTGATTTTTTCTCTCCGTGTAAAATTAGAATTTTTGTATTTTACATTCTAGAGCATACTGAGTTGGTGTATATACTACAAAACAGAGTAGAAAAAAACAATGTATAATTTTGCTGACAGGTTATATTCAGAACAATTTTGCTTTTAACATTTGTGTGTGTAGATAATATTCAGATTTTTATCGATTCGCTTAAATATAGAATTTCTGAATTTTACATGAGAGAGCATACTGAGTTGGTGTATATACTCCAAAACAGCGTAGAGTAAGGCATTGTATATTTACTCTGACAGACTATATTCAGAGCTATTTTTATTTAACTTCGGGGCACCTAGATATTATATAGATTTTTTTCGATTCACGTAAAATTAGAATTTCGGTATTTTACATGAGAGAGCATATTGAGTGTGTGTAAATACGCAAAAACAGAGTAAAAATGGGCATTGTATATTTTGTCTGACAGATTATTTTCAGAGCAACTTTGCTTTTAACATTCGGGTGCCTAGATAATATTTAGATTTATTTCAATTCAGGTAAAATTTGAATTTCGTTATTTTACATGAGAGAGCATAATGAGTTGGCTTATATACTACAAAATAAAGAAGAATAAGGCATTGTATATTTTTTCTAAGACAGTATATACAGAGCCATTTTCTTTTAACTTTGGGGTGCCTCGATATTATTTAGATTTTCTTCAATTCACGTAAAATTAGAATTTCGATATTTTACATGAAAGAGCATATTGGGTTGGTGTATATACTCCAAAACAAAGTAAAATAGGGCATTGTAAATTTTTTCTGACAGAATATATTCAGAGAAATTTTGCTTTTAACATTGGGGTGCCTAGATAATATTTAGATTTTTTTCGATTCGTTTAAATATAGAATTTCTGTATTTTACATGATAGAGCATATGGAGTTGGTGTATATACACGAAAACAGAGTAGAATAGGGCATTGTATATTTTTTTCTGGCACATTATATTCAGAGCAGTTTTCTTTTTAATATTGGGGTGCCTAGATAACATTTAGATTTTTTTCAATTCACGTAAAATTAGAATTTCGGTATTTTACATGAGAGAGCATATTGAGTTGATGTATATACTTCAAAACAGAGTAGAATAAGGCATTGTATATTTATTCTAACAGACTATATTCAGACCCATTTTGTTTTAACTTTGGGGCGCCTCGATATTATTTAGATTTTTCTTGATTCACGTAAAACTAGAATTTCGGTATTTTACATGAGAGAGCATATTGAGTTGGTGTACATACTTCCAAACAGAGTAAAATAGGGCATTGTAAATTTTTTCTGACAGATTAAATTCAGAGAAATTTTGTTTATAACATTGGGGTGCCTAGATAATATTTAGATTTTTTTTGACTCACGTAAAATTAGAATTTCGGTATTTTACATGAGAAAGCATAATGAGTTGGTGTCTATACTCTAAAACAGAGTAGAATAGGGTATTGTATATTTTTTCTGACAGATTATATTAAGAGAAATTTTTCTTTTAACATTGGGGTGCCTAGGTAATATTTAGATTTTTATCGATTCGCTTAAATATAGAATATCTGTATTTTACATGAGAGAGCATACGGAGTTGGTGTGTATACTGCAAAACAGAGTAGAATAGGGAAATGTATATTTTTTCTGACAGATTATATTAAGAGCAATATTGCTTTTAATATTGGGGTGCCTAGATAATATTTAGATATTTCGATTCGGGTAAATTTAGGATTTCTATATTTTACATGAGAGAGCATATTGAGTTGGTGTATATACTAAAAAACAGAGTAGAAAAGGGCATTGTATATATTTTCTAACAGATTATATTAAGAGAAATTTTTATTTTAACATTCGGGTGCCTAGAAAATATATACATTTTTTTCGATTCACTTAAATATTGTATTTCTCTATTTTACATGAGAGAGCCTAGGGAGTTTGTGTACATACTACAAAACAGAGAAGAATAGGGCATTGTATATTTTTTCTGACAGACAATCTTTTGAGCAATTTTGTTTTTAACATTGTGATGCCTAGACAATATTTAGATTTTGTCGATTCAGGTAAAATTTGAATTTTTGTATTCTACATGAGAGAGCATACTGAGTTGGTGTATATACTCCAAAACAGCGTAGAATAAGGCATTGTATATTTTTTCTAACAGAGTATATTCAGAGACATTTTCTTTTAACTTTGGTGCACCTAGATATTATTTAGATTTTTTTCAGTTCACGTAAAATTTGAATTTTGGTATTTTACATGAGAGAGCATACTGAGTTTCTGTATATACTCCAAAACAGAGAAGAATAGGGCATTGTATATTATTTCTGACACACTATATTCAGAGGAATTTTGTTTTCAACATTGGGGTGCCTAGATAATATTTAGATTTATTTCCATTTGCTTAAATATAGAATTTCTGTATTTTACATAAGAGAGTATATGGAGTTGGTGTATATACTCCAAAACAGAGTAGAATAAGGCATTGTATATTTTTTCTGACAGATTATATTCAGAGAAATTTTATATTCAACATTGAAGTGCCTAGACAATATTTAGATTATTTCAATTCGGGTAAAATTAGAATTTCTGTATTTTACATGAGAGAGCATACTGAGTTGGTGTATATACTTCAAGACAGAGTAGAATAAGGCATTGTACATTTTTTCTAACAGACTATATTCGTAGCCATTTTCTTTTAACTTTGGGGCGCCTAGATATTATTTAGATTTATTTCGAAACACGTAAAATTAGAATTTCCGTATTTTACATGAGAGAGCATATTGTGTTGGTGTATATACTCCAAAACAGATTAGAATAAGGCATTGTATATTTTTTCTAACAGACTATATTCAGAGCCAATTTCTTTTAACTGTGAAGCATCTAGATATTTTTTAGATTTTTTTCGATTGGCGTAAAATTAAAATTTCTGTATTTTACATGAGAGAGCATATTGAGTTGGTGTATATACTACAAAACAGAGTAGAACAGGGCATTGTGTATTTTTTCTGAAAGATTATATTCAGAGCAATTTTGGTTTTAACATTGCGGTGCCTATATAATATTTAGATTTTTTTCGATTAACGTAATATTAGAATTGTGGTATTTTATATGAGAGAGCATATTGAGTTGGTGTATATACTCCAAAATATAGTCGAGATGGGCATTAAATATTTTATCTAACACATTGTATTTAGAGCGATTTATTTTTAACTTTGGGGCGGCTAGATATTATTTAGATTTTATTCCATTCACGTAAAATTAGAATTTCGTTATTTTACATGAGAGAGCATACTGAGTTAATGTATATACTCCAAAACAAAGTAGAATAAGGCATTGTATATTTTTTCTAACGTACTATATTCAGAGCGATTTTCTTTTACCATTGGGGCACCTAGACATTATTTAGATTTTTTTTGATTTGCGTAAAATTAGAATTTCTGTATTTTACATGAGAGAGCATATGGAGTTAGTGTATATACTCCAAAATAGAGTAGAATAGAACATTGTATATTTTTTCTGACAGATTGTATTCAGAGATATTTTGCTTTTAACATTGGGGTGCCTAGATAATATTTAGGTGTTTTTCGATTTATTTAAATTTAGAATTTCGGTATTTTACATGAGAGAGCATATTGAGTTGGTGTATATACTACAAAACTAAGTAGAAAAGGGCATTGTATATTTTTTCTGAAAAATTATATTCAGAGCAATTTTGCTGTTAACATTGGGGTGCCTAGATAATATTTAGAGTTTTTTCGATTTGCTTAAAAATAAAATTTCTGTATTTTACATGAGAGAGCATAGGGAGTTGGCGTATATAATCCAAAACATAGTAGAATACGGAATTGTATATTTTTTTCTGACAGATCATATTCAGAGCAATTTTGTCTTTAACATTGGGGTGCCTTAATAATATTCAGATTTTTTTCGATTTGCTTAAATATGGAATTTCTGTATTTTACATGAGAGAGCATACTGAGTTGGTGTATATACTCCAAAACTGCATAGATTTAGGCATTGTATATTTTTTTTAACAGACTATATTTACAGCTATTTTCAATTAACTTTTGGGTGCCTAGATATTATTTCGATTATTTTTGATTCACATAACACTAGAATTTCGGTATTTTTCATGAGAGCATATTGAGTTTGTGTATATACTCCAGAACAGAGTAGAAATGGGCATTGCATATTTTTTCTGACAGATTATTTTAAGAGGAATTTTGCTTTTAACATTCGGTGCCTAGATAATATTTAGATTCATTTTGATTCACGTAAGTTAGAATTTCTGTATTTTACATGAGAGAGCATACTGAGTTGGTGTATATACTCCAAAAAGAGTAGAATAAGGCATTGTATATATTTTTAACAGACAACATTCAGAGCCATTTTCTTTTAACTTTGGGGTGCCGAGATATTATTTAGATTATTTTCAATTCGCATAATTTAGGATTTCGGTATTTTACATGTGAGACCATATTGAGTTGTTGTATATATTCCAAAACAGAGTAGAAAAAGGCATTGTATACTTTTTCTGACAGATTATATTCAGAGCAATTTTGCTTTTAACATTGGAATGCCTCGATAATATTTAGATTATTTTTGATTCACATAAAATTAGAATTTCGGTATTTTACATGAGACAGCATACTGAGTTTGTGCATATACTTTAAAACAGAGTAGAATAAGTCATTATATATTTTTTCTAACAGACTATATTCAGAGCCATTTTCTTTTAACTCTCGGGTGCCTAGATAGTATTTAGATTTTCTTCGATTCACGTAAAATTAGAATTTTGGTATTTTACATGACAGAGCATATTGAGTTGGTTTATATACTTCAAAACAGAGTAGAAAAGGGCACTGTATATTTTTTCTGACAGATTATATTCAGAGCAATTTTGTTTTTAACATTGGGGTGCCTCGATAATATTTAGATTATTTTCGATTCACATAAAATTAGAATTTCGGAATTTTACATGAGAGACAATGCTGAGCTGGTGTATATAGTCCAAAGAAGAGTAGAATAAGACATTGTATATTTTTTCTAACAGACTATATTCAGAGCCATTTTTTTTTATCTTTGGGGCGACTAGATATTATTTAGATTTTTTTTCGATTAGCGTAATTTAGGATTTTGGTATTTTACATGAGAGACCATATTGAGTTGGTTTATATACTCCAAAACAGAGTAGAAAAGGGCATTGTATACTGTTCCTGACAGATTATATTCAGAGCAATTTTGCTTTTATCATTCGGGTGCCTAGTTAATATTTAGATTTTTTTCGATTCACGGAAATTTAGAATTTCGGTATTTTACATGAGAGAGCATACTGAGTTGGTCTATATACTTCAAAACCAAGTAGAATAGGGCATTGTATATTTTTTGTGACAGATTATATTCAGAGCAATTTTGTTTTTAACATTGGCGTGCCTTGATAATATTTTGATTTTTTATCTCCGGGTAAAATTATAATTTCTGTATTTTACATTATAGAGCATACTGAGTTGGTGTATATACTACAAAACAGAGTAGAAGAGAGCAATGTGTATTTTTTCTGACAGGTTATATTCAGAGCAATTTTGCTTTTAACATTTGGGTGCGTAGATAATATTTATATTTTTTTCGATTCGCTTAAATATAGAATTTCTGAATTTTATATGAGAGAGCATAAGGAGTTGGTGTATATACTCCAAAACGGACTAGAATAGCGCACTGTATATTTTTTCTGGCAGATTATATTCAAAGCAGTTAAGTTTTTAATATTGGGGTGCCTAGATGACATTTCGATTTTTTTCAATTCACGTAAAATTAGAATTTCGGTATTTTACATGAGAGACCACACTGAGTTGGTGTATATACTCCAAAACAGAGTAGAATAAGGCATTGTATATTTTCTTTAACACAGTATATTCAGAGCAATTTTCTTTTAACTTTGAGGCCCCCAGATATTATTTAGATTTTTTTCGATTCGCGTATAATTAGAATTTCGGTATTTTACATGAGAGAGCATATTGAGTTGGTTTAGATGCTCCAAAACAGTGTAGAATAGGGCATTGTATATTTTTTCTGAGAGATTATATTCAGAGCAATTTTGCTTTTAATATTGGGTTGCCTAGATTATATTTAGATTTTTTTCGATTCACGTAAAATTAGGATTTCCTTATTTTACATGAGAGAGCATGCTGAGTGGGTATATATACTTCAAAACAGAGTAGAATAAGGTATTGTATATTTTTTATGACAGATTATATTCAGAGCAATTTTGTCTTAACACGGGTGACTAGATAATATTTACATTTTTCCGATTCATGTAAAATTAATTTTTTTTTTTACATGAGAGGGTATTGAGTTGGTGTATATACTACAAAACAAAGTAGAAAAGGGCATTGTATATTTTTTCTAAAAGATTATATTCAGAGAAATTATGCTTTTAACATTGGGGTGTCTATATAATATTTAGATTTTTTTGATTCGCTTAAATATAGAATTTCTGTATTTTACATGAGAGAGCATATGTAGTTGGTGTATATAATCCAAAACAGAGTAGAATAGGAAATTGTATATTTTCTCTGACAGATTATATTCAGAGCAATTCTGTTTTTAACATTGGGGTGCATAGATAATATTTAGATTTTTTCGATTCACGTAAAATTAGAATTTTGGTATTTTACCTGAGAGAGCATACGGTGTTGGTGTATATACTCGAAAACAGAATCGATTAGGGTATTGTATATTTTTTCTGAAAGATTATATTCAGAGCTATATTTTTTTTAACATTGGGGTGCCTAGATAATATTTAGATTCTTTCGATTCACGCAAAATTAAAATTTCTGTATCTTACATTAGAGAGCATACTGAGTTGGTGTATATACTCCAACACAGTGTAGAATAAGACATTGTATATTTTTTCTAACAGACTATATTCAGAGCCATTTTCTTTTAACTTTGAGGCACCCAGAAGTTATTTAGATCCTTTTCGATTCGCGTAAAATTAGAATTTTGGTATTTTACATGAGAGAGCATATTGAGTTGGTGTATATACTTCAAAACAGAGTAGAAATGGGCATTATATATTTTTTTCTAACAGACTGCATTCAGAGCCATTTTCTTTTAAATTTGGGGCGCCTAGATATTCTACAGATTTTATTCGATTCGCGTAAAATTAGAATTTCGGTATTTTACATGAGAGAGCATACTGAGTTGGCCTATATACTCCAAAACAAAGTAGAATAAGGCATTGTATATTTTTTCTAACAGACTATATTCAGAGACATTTTCTTTTAACTTTGGGGCAAATAAATATTATTTAGATTTTTTCAATTCGCGTAAAATTAGAATTTCGGTATTTTACAAGAGAGAGCATCTGGAGTTTTTGTATATACTCCGAAACAGGGTAGAATAGGGCATTATATATATTTTCTGGCAGATTATATTCAGAGCAGTTTTGTTTTTAACATTGGGGTGCCTAGATAACATTTAGATTTTTTTGAATTCACGGAAAATTAGAATTTCGGTATTTTACATGAGAGAGTATATTGAGTTGTTGTATAGTCTCCATAAGAGACTAGAAATGGGCATTGAATATTTTTTCTAACAGACTATATTAAAAGCAATTTTCTTTTATCTTTGGGGTGCCTAGATAATATTTGGATTTTTTCAATTCGTGTAAAAGTTGAATTTCAACATTTTACATGATAGAGCATATTGAGTTAATGTATATACTACAAAACAGAGTAGAAAAGGGAATTGTATATTTTTTCTGACAGATTATATTCAGAGCCATTTTACTTTTAACATTCGGGTGCCTAGATAATATTTAGATTTCTGTTGATTCACGTAAAATTAGAATTTCGGTATTTTACATGAGAGAGCACACTGAGTTGCTGTATATACTCAAAAAACAGAGTAGAATAAAGCATTGTATATTTTTTCTAACAGACTATATTCAGAGCCATTTTCCTTTAACTTTGGGGCACTTAGATATTATTTAAATTTTTTTCGATATGTGTAAAATTATAAATACGGTATTTTACAAGAGAGAGCTTATTGAGTTGGTGTATATGATGCAAAACAGAGTAGAAAACGCATTGTACATTATTTCTGACAGATTATATTCAGAGCAAATTTGTTTTTAACATTGGGTTTCCTATATAATATTTAGATTTTTTTGGATTCCCTTAAATACAGAATTTCTGTATTTTACATGAGAGAGCACATGGAGTTGGTGTATATACTCCAAAAAAGAGTAGAATAGGGCATTGTATACTTTTTCTGACAGATGATATTCAGAGCAATTTCGTTTTTTTCATTGGTGCCTAGATAATATTTAGATTATTTCGATTCACGTAAAATTAGAATTTCGGTATTTTACAGGAGAGAGCATATTGAGTTGGTGTATATACTCCAAAACAGAGTAGAATAGGGCATTGTATACTTTTTCTGACAGATTATATTCAGAGCCATTTTACTTTTAACATTCGGGTGCCTAGATAATATTTAGATTTTTGTCAATTCACGTAAAATTAGAATTTCGGTATTCTCCATGAGAGAGCATACTGAGTTGGTGTATATACTCCAAAAGAAATTAGAATAAGTCATTGTATATTTTCTCAAACAGACTACATTCAGGGCCATTTTCTTTTAACTTTGGGATGCCTAGATATTATTTCCATTTTTTCGATTCACGTAAAAGTTGAATTTCGGTATTTTACATGAGAGAGCATATTGAGTTAATGTATATACTACAAAAAAGAGTAGAAAAGGGAATTGTATATTTTTTCTGACAGATTTTATTCAGAGCAATTTTGCTTTTAACATTGGGGTGCCTAGATAATATTTAGATTTTTTTCAATTCGCTTAAATATAGAATGTCAGTATTTTACAAGAGAGAGCATAATGAGTTGGTGTATATACTACAAAACAGAGTAGAATAAGGCATTGCATATTTGTTCTAACAGACTATATTAAGAGCCATTTTCTTTTAACTTTGGGCCGACTACATATTATTTAGATTTTTTTCGATTCACGTAATATTAGTATTTCAGTATTTTCCATGAGACAGCATATTGAGTTGGTGTATATATTCCAAAACAGAGTAGAAAAGGGCATTATATATTTATCCTGACAGATTATATTCAGAGCCATTTTACATTTAACATTCGGGTGCCTAGATAATATTTAGATTTTTTTTTGATTCACGTAAAATTAGAATTTTGGTATTTTACTTGAGAGAGCATATTGAGTTGGTGTATATATTCCAAAAAAGAGTAGAAAAGGGCATTATATATTTTTTCTAACAGACTGTATTTAGAGCCATTTTCTTTTAATTTTGGGGCACCTAGATATTATTTAGATTTCATTCAATTCACGTAATATTTCAATTTCGGTATTTTACATGAGAGAGCATACTGAGTTGGTGTATATACTCCAAAAAGTGTAGAATAAGGCATTGTATATTTTTTTTAACAGACTGTATTCAGAGCCATTTTCTTTTAACCTCGGGGCACATAGAATATAATTTAGATTTTTTTCGATTCGTGTAAAATTAGAATTTCGGTATTTTACATGAGAGAGCATATGGAGTTGGTGTATATACTCCAAAACGGAGTAGAATAGGACATTGTATATTTTTTCTGACAGATTTTATTCAGAGCAATTTTGCTTTTAACATTGGGGTACCTAGATAATATTTAGGTGTTTTTCGATGCACGTAAATTTAGAATTTTGGTAATTTATATGAGAGAGCATACTGAGTTGATATATATACTCCAAAACAGAGTAGAATAAGGCATTGTATATTTTTTCTCACAGAGTATATTCAGAGCCATTTTCTTTTAACTTTGGCGTGCTTAGATATTATTTAAATTTTTTTCGATTTGCGTAAAATTAAAATTTCGGTATTTTACATGAGAGAGCATATTGAGTTGGTGTATATACTACAAAAAAGAGTAGAAAAGGGCATTGTATATTTTTTCTTACAAATTATATTCAGAGAAATTTTGCTTTTAACAATGGGGTGCCTAGATAATATTTATAAATTTTTCGATTCGCTTAAATATAGAATTTCTGTATTTTACATGAGAGAGCATATGGAGTTGGTGTATATCCTCCAAAACAGGGTAGAATAGGGCATTGTATATTTTTTTCTGACAGATTATATTTAGGGTAATTTTGTTTTTAACATTGGGGTTCCTCGATAATATTCAGATTATTTTCGATTTGATTAAATATATAATTTCTGTATTTTACATAAGAGAGAATATTGAGTTGGTGTATACACCCCAAAACAGAGTAGATTAAGGTATTGTATATTTATTCTAACTGACTATATTAAGAGCTATTTTCATTTAACTTTGGGGCGCCTAGATATTATTTAGATTATTTTCGGTTCATGTAAAATTATTATTTCGGTATTTTACATGAGATAGCATATTTAGTTGGTGTATATACTCCATAACAGAGTAGAAATGGGCATTGTATATTTTTTCTGACAGATTATATTCAGAGCAATTTTGCTTTTAACATTTGGGTGCCTAGATAATATTTAGATTTATTTTGATTCACGTAATTTAGAATTTCTGTTTTTTACATTAGAGAGCATAGTGAGTTAGTGTATATACTCCAAAAAAAAGTAGAATAAGGCATTGTTTATATTTTCTAACAGACTATATTCAGAGCCATTTTCTTTTAACTTTGGGGAGTCTAGATATTATTTTGAATTTTCGATTCGCGTAATTTAGTATTTCGGTATTTTACATGAGAGACCATATTGAGTGTGTGTATATACTCCAAATCAGAGTAGAAAAGACCATTGTATACTTTTTTGACAGATTATGTTCAGAGCAATTTTGCTTTTAACATTCGGGTGCCTAGTTAATATTTAGATTTTTTTCGATTCACGTAAAATTATAATTTCGGTATTTTACACGAGAGAGCACACTGAGTTTGTGTATATACTCCAAAACAGAGTAGAATAAGGCATTGTATATTTATTCTAACAGACTATATTCATAGCCAATTTCTTTTAACTCTGGGGCGACTGGATAATACTTAGACTTTCGTCGATTGGCGTAAAATTAGTATTTTGGTATTTTACATGAGAGAGCATATTGAGTTGGTGTATATACTCCAAAACAGAGTAGAATAGGGCATTGTATATTTTTTCTGACAGATTATATTCAGAGCAATTTTGTTTTTAATATTGGGATGCCTAGATAATATTTAGATTTTTTTCAAATCTCATAAAATTAGAATTTCGGTATTTTACATGTGAGATCATACTGAGTTGGTGTATATACTTCAAAGCAAAGTAGAATAAGGCATTGTATATTTTTTCAAAGAGAATATATTCAGCGCCATTTTCATTTAACATAGCGGTGCCTAGATATTATTTAGATTATTTTCGATTCGCGTAGAATAAGAATTTCAGTATTTTGCATGAGAGAGGATATTGAGTGTGTGTATATTCTCCAAAACAGAGTAGAATAGGGCATTGTATATTTTTTCTGACAGATTATATTCAGAGCAATTTTGTTTTTAACAATGGAGTGACTAGATAATATGTAGATTCTTTTGATTCGGGTAAAATTATAATTTCGGCATTTTAAATAGGAGAGCATACTGATTTGGTGTATATACTCCAAAACACAGTAGAATAAGGCATTGTATATTTTTTCTAACAGAGTATATTCAGAGCCATTTTCTCTTAACTTTAAGGCGCCTAGATATTATTTAGATACTTTTCGATTTGAGTAAAATTAGAATTTCGGTATTTTACATGAGTGAGCATATTGAGTAGGTTTAGATACTCCAAAACAACATAGAATAGGGCATTGTATATCTTTTCTGACAGATTATATTCAGAGCAATTTTGCTTTTAATATTGGGGTGCCTAGATAATATTTAAATTTTATTCGATTCACATAAGTTGAGAATTTTGTTATTTTAAATGAGAGAGCATGCAGAGTTGGTGTATATATTCTAAAACAGGGTAGAATAGGGCATTGTATATTTTCTCTGACCGATTGAATTTAGAAACATTTTGTTTATAACATTGGGGTGCATAGATAATATTTACATTTTTTTTGATTCACGTAAAATAAGAATTTCGTTATTTTACATGAAAGAGCATAATGAGTTGGTGTATATACTCTAAAACAGAGTAGAATAGGGCATTGTATATTTTTTCTGACAGATTATATTAAGAGCAATTTTGCTTTTAACATTGGAGTGCCTAGGTAATATTTAGATTTTTACCGATTCGCTTAAATTTAGAATTTCTGTATTTTACATGAGAGAGCATATGGAGTTGGTGTATATACTCCAAAACAGAGTAGAATAGGGCATTTTATATTTTTTTGACAGATTATATTCAGAGCAATTTTTTTTTAACATTGGGTTGCCTAGATAATATTTAGATTTTTTTTTGATTCACGTAAAATTAGAATTTCTGTATTTTGCATGAGACCATATTGAGTTGGTTCATATACTACAAAACAGAGAAGAAAAGGGCATTGTATATTTTTTCTGACAGATTATGTTAAGAGCAATTTTGCTTTTAATATTGGGGTGACTAGATAATATTTAGATATTTTCGATTTGGGTAAATTTAGAATTTCTGTATTTTACATGAGACAGCATATTGAGTTGGTGTATATACTACGAAAATGAGTAGAAAAGGGCATTGTATATATTTTCTAACAGATTTTGTTCAGAGCAATTTTGCTTTTAACATTCGGGTGCCTAAATAATATTTAAGTTTTTTTCGATTCGCTTAAATATAGAATTTCTGTATTTTACATGTATTTACTCGAAAAAAAAGTAGAATATGGCATTGTATATTTTTTCTGGGAGATTATATTAAGAGTAGTTTTATTTTTAACATTGGTGTGCCTAGATAATGTTCAGATATTGTTCGATTCTATTAAATATAGGATTTCTGTATATTACATGAGAGAGCATACTGAGTTGGTGTATATACTCCAAAACCGAGTAGAATAAAACATTGTATATTTTTTCTAACATACTATATTCAGAGCCATTTTCTTTTAACTCTGTGGCACCTAGATATTATTAAAATTTTTTTCAATTCCCATAAAATTAGAATTTCTGTATTTTACATGAGAGAACATATTGAGTTAATGTAGATACTATGAAACAAAATAGAATAGGGCATTGTATATTTTTTCTGACAGATTATATTCAGAGCAATTTACTTTATAACATTGTGGTGCCTAGACAATATTTAGATTTTTTCGAATCGGGTAAAATTAAAATTTCTGTATTTTACATGGGAGAGCATATTGAGTTGGTGTATATACTGCAAAACGGAGTAGAAAAGGGCATTGTATATTTTTTCAGACAGATTGTATTCAGAGGAATTTAGCTTTGAACATTGGGGTGCCTAGATAATATTTATATTTTTTCGATTTGGGTAAAATTATAATTTTTGTATTTTAAATGAGAGAGCATATGGAGTTGCTGTATATACTCTAAAACAGAGTAGAATAGGGCATTGTATATTTTTTCTGACAGATTATACTCAGAGCAATTTTGCTTTTAGTATTGGGGTGCCTAGATAATATTTAGAATTTTTCGAATGGGGTAAAATAAGAATTTCTGTATTTTACATGAAAGAGCATATTGAGTTGGTGTATATACTACCAAAGAGAGTAGAAAAAGGCATTGTATATTTTTTCTGACAGATTATATTCAGAGAAATTTAGCTTTGAACATTGGGGTGCCTAGATAATATTTAGATTTTTTTCGATTCGCTGAAATATAGAATTTCTGTATTTTACATGAGAGAGCATACTGAATTGGTGTATATCCTCCAAGACAGAGTAGAATAGGGCATTTTATATTTTTTCTGACAGATTATATTCAGAGCAATTTTGTTTTTAACATTGGGGTGCCTAGATTATATTTATATTGTCTCGATTCGGGTAAAATTAAAATTTCGTTATTTTACCTGAGAGAGCATACTTAGTTGGTGTATATACTCCAAAACAGAGTAGAATAATGCATTGTGTATTTTTTCTTTTTTTTTTTTTAATTTGATTATAGGTTTTGCGGTACATGAGCAGAGCATGCAAGACAGTTGCGTAGGTACACACATGGCAGTGTGCTTTGCTTTTCTTCTCCCCTTCACCCACATTTGGCATTTCTCCCCAGGCTATCCCTCCCTACCTCCCCCTCCCACTTGCCCTCCTTTTTTCCCCCCAATAGACCCCAGTGTTTAGTACTCCCCTTTCTGTGTCCATGTGTTCTCATTTTTCATCACCCACCTATGAGTGAGAATATGCGGTGTTTCATTTTCTGTTCTTGTGTCAGTTTGCTGAGGATGATGTTCTCCAGATTCATCCATGTCCCTACAAACGACACGAACTCATCATTTCTGATTGCTGCATAATATTCCATGGTGTATATGTGCCACATTTTTCCAATCCAGTCTATTATCAATGGGCATTTGGGTTGATTCCAGGTCTTTGCTATTGTAAACAGTGCTGCAATGAACATTCGTGTACATGTGTCCTTATTGTAGAACGATTTATAGTCTTTTGGATATATACCCAGTAATGGGATTGCTGGGTCAAATGGAATTTCTATTTCTAAGGCCTTGAGGAATCGCCACACCGTCTTCCACAATGGTTGAACTAATTTACACTCCCACCAACAGTGTAAAAGTGTTCCATTTTCTCCACATCCTCTCCAGCATCTGTTGTCTCCAGATGTTTTAATGATCGCCATTCTAACTGGCGTGAGATGGTATCTCAATGTGGTTTTGATTTGCATCTCTCTGATGACCAGTGACGATGAGCATTTTTTCATATGATTGTTGGCCTCATATATGTCTTCTTTCGTAAAGTATCTGTTCATATCCTTTGCCCACTTTTGAATGGGCTTGTTTGTTTTTTTCCTGTAAATCTGCTTGAGTTCTTTGTAAATTCTGGATATCAGCCCTTTGTCAGATGGGTAGACTGCGAAAATTTTTTCCCATTCTGTTGGTTGCCGATCCACTCTAGTGACTGTTTCTTTTGCCGTGCAGAAGCTGTGGAGTTTCATTAGGTCCCATTTGTCTATTTTGGCTTTCGTTGCCAATGCTTTTGGTGTTTTGTTCATGAAGTCCTTGCCTACTCCTATGTCCTGGATAGTTTTGCCTAGATTTCCTTCTAGGGTTTTTACGGTGCCAGGTCTTATGTTTAAGTCTTTAATCCATCTTGAGTTAATTTTAGTGTAAGGTGTCAGGAAGGGGTCCAGTTTCTGCCTTCTGCACATGGCTAGCCAGTTTTCCCAACACCATTTGTTAAACATGGAATCCTTGCCCCATTGCTTGTTTTTGTCAGGTTTATCAAAGATTGTATAGTTGTATGTATGTTGTGTTGCCTCCGGTGCCTCTGTTTTGTTCCATTGGTCTCTATCTCTGTTTTGGTACCAGTACCATGCTGTTTTGATTACTGTAGCCTTGTAGTATAGTTTGAAATCCGGTAGTGTGATGCCCCCCGCTGTGTTCTTTTTGCTTAGAATTGACTTGGCTATGCGGGCTCTCTTTTGGTTCCATATGAAGTTCATGGTGGTTTTTTCCAGTTCTGTGAAGAAAGTCAATGGTAGCTTGATGGGGATAGCGTTGATTCTGTAAATTACTTTGGGCAGTATAGCCATTTTCACGATATTAATTCTTCCTAACCATGAACATGGAATGTTTCTCCATCTGTTTGTGTCCTCTCTGATTTCGTTGAGCAGTGGTTTGTATTTCTCCTTGAAGAGGTCCCTTACGTTCCTTGTGAGTTGTATTCCAAGGTATTTTATTCTTTTTGTAGCAATTGCGAATGGCAGTTCGCTCTTGATTTGGCTTTCTTTAAGTCTGTTATTGGTGTAGACGAATGCTTGTGATTTTTGCACATTGATTTTATATCCTGAGACTTTGCTGAAGTTGTTTATCAGTTTCAGGAGTTTTGGGCAGAGGCGATGGGGTCTTCTAGGTATACTATCATGTCGTCTGCAAATAGAGACAATTTGGCTTCCACCTTTCCTATTTGAATACACTTTATTTCTTTTTCTTGCCTGATTGCTCTGGCTAGAACTTCCAGTACTATATTGAATAGGAGTGGTGAGAGAGGGCATCCTTGTCTAGTGCCAGATTTCAAAAAAAATGCTTCCAGTTTTTGCCCATTCAGTATGATATTGGCTGTTGGTTTGTCATAAATAGCTTTTATTACTTTGAGATACGTTCCATCGATACCGAGTTTATTGAGGGTTTTTAGCATAAAGGGCTGTTGAATTTTGTCAAATGCCTTCTCTGCGTCCATTGAGATAATCATGTGGTTTTTGTTTTTGGTTCTGTTTATGTGGTGAATTACGTTGATAGACTTGCGTATGTTGAACCAGCCTTGCATCCCCGGGATGAATCCTACTTGATCATGATGAATAAGTTTTTTGATTTGCTGTTGCAATCGGCTTGCCAATATTTTATTGAAGATTTTTGCATGTATGTTCATCATGGATATTGGCCTGAAGTTTTCTTTTCTCGTTGGGTCTCTGCCGGGTTTTGGTATCAGGATGATATTGGTCTCATAAAATGATTTGGGAAGGATTCCCTCTTTTTGGATTGTTTGAAATAGTTTTAGAAGGAATGGTACCAGCTTCTCCTTGTGTGTCTGGTAGAATTCGGCTGTGAACCCGTCTGGACCTGGGCTTTTTCTGTGAGGTAGGCTCTTAATTGCTGCCTCAACTTCAGACCTTGTTATTGGTTTATTCATAGTTTCAGCTTCCTCCTGGTTTAGGCTTGGGAGGACACAGGAGTCCAGGAATTTATCCATTTCTTCCAGGTTTACTAGTTTATGTGCATAGAGTTGTTTGTAATATTCTCTGATGATGGTTTGAATTTCTGTGGAATCTGTGGTGATTTCCCCTTTATCATTTTTTATTGCATCTATTTGGTTGTTCTCTCTTTTATTTTTAATCAATCTGGCTAGTGGTCTGTCTATTTTGTTGATCTTTTCAAAAAACCAGCTCTTGGATTTATTGATTTTTTGAAGGGTTTTTCGTGTCTCAATCTCCTTCAGCTCAGCTCTGATCTTAGTAATTTCTTGTCTTCTGCTGGGTTTTGAGTTTTTTTTATCTTGCTCCTCTAGCTCTTTCAATTTTGACGATAGGGTGTCAATTTTGGATCTCTCCATTCTTCTCATATGGGCACTTATTGCTATATACTTTCCTCTAGAGACTGCTTTAAATGTGTCCCAGAGGTTCTGGCACGTTGTGTCTTCATTCTCATTGGTTTCGAAGAACTTCTTTATTTCTGCCTTCATTTCGTTGTTTACCCAGTCAACATTCAAGAGCCAGTTGTTCAGTTTCCATGAAGCTGTGCGGTTCTGGGTCGGTTTCTGAATTCTGAGTTCTAACTTGATTGCACTATGGTCTGAGAGGCTGTTTATTATGATTTCAGTTGTTTTGCATTTGTTGAGCAGTGCTTTACTTCCAATTATGTGGTCAATTTTAGAGTAGGTGTGATGTGGTGCTGAGAAGAATGTGTATTCTGTAGATTTGGGGTGGAGAGTTCTGTAAATGTCCACCAGGTTTGCTTGCTCCAGGTCTGAGTTCAAGCCCTGGGTATCCTTGTTGATTTTCTGTCTGGTTGATCTGTCTAGTATTGACAGTGGAGTGTTAAAGTCTCCCACTATTATTGTGTGGGAGTCTAAGTCCTTCTGTAAGTCATTAAGAACTTGCCTTATGTATCTGGGTGCTCCTGTGTTGGGTCCATATATGTTTAGGATCGTTAGCTCTTCTTGTTGTATCGATCCTTTTACCATTATGTAATGGCCTTCTTTGTCTCTTTTGATCTTTGTTGCTTTAAAGTCTATTTTATCAGAGATGAGAATTGCAACTCCTGCTTTTTTTTGCTTTCCATTAGCTTGGTAAATCTTCCTCCATCCCTTTATTTTGAGCCTTTGTGTATCCTTGAAAGTGAGATGGCTTTCCTGGATACAGCACACTGATGGGTTTTGGATTTTTATCCAATTTGCCAGTCTGTGTCTTTTGATTGGTGCATTTAGTCCATTTACATTTAGGGTTAATATTGTTATGTGTGAATTTGATACTGCCATTTTGATGCTAAGTGGCTGTTTTGCCTGTTAGTTGTTGTAGATTCTTCATTATGTTGAAGCTCTTTAGCATTCAGTGTGATTTTGGAATGGCTGGTACTGATTGATCCTTTCTATGTGTAGTGCCTCTTTTAGGAGCTCTTGTAAAGCAGGCCTGGTTGTGACAAAATCTCTGAGTACTTGCTTGTTCACAAAGGATTTTATTCTTCCTTCACTTCTGAAGCTCAGTTTGGCTGGATATGAAATTCTGGGTTGAAAGTTCTTTTCTTTAAGAATGTTGAATATTGGCCCCCACTCTCTTCTGGCTTGTAGTGTTTCTGCCGAGAGATCTGCTGTGAGTCTGATGGGCTTCCCTTTGTGGGTGACCCGACCTTTCTCTCTGGCTGCCCTTAGTATTCTCTCCTTTATTTCAACCCTGTTGAATCTGACGATTATGTGCCTTGGGGTTGCTCTTCTTGCAGAATATCTTTGTGGTGTTCTCTGTATTTCCTGCAATTGAGTGTTGGCTTGTCTTTCTAGGTGGGGCAAATTTTCCTGGATGATGTCCTGAAGAGTATTTTCCAGCTTGGATTCATTCTCTTCGTCCCCTTCAGGTACACCTATCAAACGCAGGTTAGGTCTTTTCACATAGTCCCACATTTCTTGGAGACTTTGTTCATTCCTTTCTGTGCTTTTTTCTCTGATCTTGGTTTCTCGTTTTATTTCATTGAGTTGGTCTTTGACTTCAGATATTCTTTCTTCTGCTTGGTTAATTCGGCTATTGAAACTTGTGTTTGCTTCGCGAAGTTCTCATATTGTGTTTTTCAGCTCCTTTAATTCATTCATATTCCTCTCTAAGGTATCCATTCTTGTTATCATTTCCTCGAATCTTTTTTCAAATCTTTTTTCAAGGTTCTTAGTTTCTTTGCATTGATTTAATACATGATCTTTTAGCTCACAAACGTTTCTCATTTTCCATCTTCTGAAGTCTACTTCCGTCATTTTGTCACAGTCATTCTCCGTCCAGCTTTGCTCCCTTGCTGGTGAGGAGTTTTGGTCCTTTCTAGGAGGCGAGGTGTTCTGGCTTTGGGTGTTTTCCTCCTTTTTGTGCTGCTTTCTTCCCATCTTTGTGGATTTGTATGCTGTTCGTCTGTGTAGTTGCTGACTTTTCGTTTGGGTCTCGTTTGCAGATTCAACGAGAAGAGCTCCAATCCTGGGTTGTTCTCACATCGCCATCTTGAGTCCTCCCACATTGTGTATTTTTTCTAACAGACTATATTCAGAGCCATTTACTTTTAACTTTGAAATGCCTAGATATCATTTAGATTTTTAAAGATTCGTGTAAAATTAGAATTTTGGTATTTTACATGAGAGAGCATATTGAGTTGGTTTATATACAACAGAACACAGTAGAAGAGGGCATTGTATATTTTTTCTGACAGATTATATTCAGAGCAAGTTTGTTTTTAACATTGGGTGCCTACATAATATTTAGATTTTTTTCAATTTACGTAAATTTAGAATTTTGGTATATTTTACGAGAGAGCATACTGAGTTTGTGTATATACTCCAAAACAGAGTAGAATAAGGCATTGTATATTTTTTCTAACAGACTATATTCAGAGCCATTTTCTTTTAACTTTGGGGAGCGTAGATATTATTTAGATATATTTCGATTTGCGTAAAATTAGAATTTCGGTATTTTACATGAGAGAGCATATTGAGTTGGTGTTTATACCACAAAAGAGAGTAGAAAAGGGCATTGTATATTTTTTGTGACAAATTATATTCAGAGCAATTTTGCTTTTAACATTCGGCTGCCTAGATAATATTTAGATTATTTTCAATTCACGTAAATTTAGAATTTCAGTATTTTACATTAGAGAGCATACTGAGTTGGTGTATATACTCCAAAAAAGAGTAGAAAAAGGCATTGTATATTTATTCTAGAAGAGTATATTCAGCGCCGTTTTCTTTTAAGTTTGGGGCACTTAGATATTTCTTAGATTTTTTCGATTCGCGTAAAATTAGAATTTCGGTATTTTACATGAGAGAGCGTATTGAGTTGGTGTATATAATACAAAACAGAGTAGAAATGGCATTGTATATATTTTCTGAAAGACTAATATTTAGAGCAATTTTGCTTTTAACATTGGGGTGCCTCGATAATATTTAGATTTTTTTCAGTTCGCTTGAATATAGAATTTCTGAATTTCACATGAGAGAGCAGATCGAATTGATGTATATACTCCAAAACAAAGTAGAATAGAGCATTTTATATTTTTTCAGACAAACTATATTCAGAGCAATTTTGTTTTTAACATTGGGATGGCTAGATAATATTTGGATATTTTCGATTCGGGTAAAATTTCAATTTCGGTATTTTATATTAGAGAGCATACTGAGTTGATGTATATACTCCAAAACAGAGTAGAATAAGGCATTGTATATTTTTTCTAACAGAATATATTCAGAGCCATTTTCTTTTAACTTTCGGTCGCGTAGATATTATTTAGATTTTTTCGATTCGCGTTAAATTAGAATTTCACTATTTTACATGAGAGAGCATATTGAGTTGGTGTATATACTCCAAAACAGAGTAGAAAAGGGCATTGTATATTTCTTCTGACAATTTACATTCAGAGGAATTTTGCTATTAACATTGGATGCCTAGATAATATTCAGATTTTTTTTGATTCATGTAAAATTAGAATTTCTGTATTTTATATGAGAGAGCATACTGTTTTGGTGTATATAGTCCAAAACAGAGTAGAAAAGAACATTGTATATTTTTTCTGACAGATTATGTTCAGAGCAATTTTAATTTTAACATTGGGGTGCCTAGATTATATTTACATTTTTTTTGATTCGCTTAAATATAGAATTTCTGTATTTTATATGAGAGAGCATATGGAGCTGTTGTATATACTCAAAAACACAGTAGAATAGGTCATTGTATATTTTTTCTGACAGATTATATTCAGAGCAATTTTGTTTTTAACATTGGGGTGCCTAGATAATATTTAGATTTTTTTTGATTCACCTAAAATTAGAATTTCGGTATTTTACATGAGAGAGCATACTGAGTTGGTGTATATAATCCAAAACAGAGTAGAATAAGGAATTGTATATTTTTACCAACAGACTATATTCACAGCCATTTTTCTTTAACTTTCGGGGACCTAGATATTATTTAGATTTTTTTCGATTCATTTAAATATAGAATTTCTGTATTTTACATGAGAGAGCATATGGACTTGGTGTATATACTACGAAACAGAGCAGAATAAGGCATTGTATATTTTCTCTGACAGATTATATTCAGAGCAATTTTTTTTTATCATTTTGGTGCCTAGATATTATTTTGATTTTTTTCGATTCATGTAAAGTTAGAATTTCGGTATTTTACATGAGAGAGCATACTGAGTTGGTGTATATACTCCACAACAGAGTAGAATAGGGCATTGTATATTCTTTCTGACAGATTATATTCAGAGAAATTTTGCTTTTAACAGTGGGGTGCCTAGAAAATATTTAGATTTTTTCGATTCGGGTAAAATTAGAATTTCTGTATTTTAAATGACAGAGCATATTCATTTGATGTATATACTACAAAACAGAGTAGAAAAGGGCATTGTATATTTTTTCTGACAGATTATATTCAGAGCAATTTTGCTTTTAACATTGGGGTGCCTAGATAATATTTAAATTATTTGGATTCCGGTAAAATTAGAATTTCAATATTTTACATGAGAGAGCATACTGAGTTGGTGTATATACTCCAAAACAAAGTAGAATAAGGCATTGTATATTTTATCCAACAGACTATATTCAGATTAATTTTTTTCTAACTTTTTGGCGCCTACATATTTTTTAGATTTTTTTCGATTCACGTAAATTTAGAATTTCGTTATTTTACATGAGAGAGCATATTGATTTGGTTTATATACAACAAAACACAGTAGAAGAGGGCATTGTATATTTTTTCTGACAGATTATATTCAGAGCAATTTTGCTTTTAACATTGGGGTGCCTAGATAATATGTAGATTTTTTTCAATTCGCATAAATATAGAGTTTCTGTGTTTTACATTAGAGAGCATATGGAGTTGGTGTATATACTCCAAAAGAAATTAGAATAGGTCATTGTATATTTCTTCTAACAGATTATACTCAGAGCAATTTTGTTTTTAACATTCGTTTGCCTAGATAATATTTAGATATTTTTCGATTCGCTTAAATATAGAATTTCTGTATTTTACATGAGAGCGCATGTGGAGTTGGTGTATATACTCCAAAAAATATTAGAATAGGGCATTTTATATTTTTTCTGACAGATTATATTCACAGCAACTTTTTTTTAACATTGGGGTTCCTAGATTAGATTTTCTCAATTCGGCTAAAATTAAAATTTCGTTATTTTACATGAGAGAGCATAGTTATTTGGTGTATATACTTTAAAAAAGAGTAGAATAAGGCATTGTACATTTTTTATAACAGCCTGTATTCAGAGCCATTTTCTATTAACTTTGGGGCACCTAGATATTATTAAGATTTTTTTGATTGGCACAAATTTAGAATTTCGGTATTTTACATGAGAGAGCATATTGAGTTGGTGTATATACTACAAAACACAGTAGAAGAGGACATTGTATATTTTTTCTGACAGAATATATTCAGAGCAATTTTGTTTTTAACATTGGGGTGCTTAGATAATATTTAGATTCTTCTTGATTCACATAAAATTAGAATATCGTTATTTTACATGAGAGAGCAAACTGAGATGGTGTATATTCCCCAAAACAAAGTAGAATAAGGCATTGTATATTTTTACTAACAGACTATATTTAGAGCCATTTTGTTTTAACTTAGGGGCGCCTAGATATCATTTAGATTTTTGCAATTCGCGTCAAATTTGAATTTCGATATTTAACAGGAGGGAGCATATTGAGTTGGTGTATATACTACAAGACAGAGTAGAAAGAAGCATTGTATATTTTTTTCTGACAGATTATATTCAGAGCAATTTTGCTTTTAACATTGGGGTGCGTAGATAATATTTAGATTTATTTCGATTCACGTAAAATTAAAATTTCGGTATTTTACATGAGAGAGCATACTGAGTTGAGATATATACTCCAAAACAAAGTAGAATAAGGCAATGTATATTTTTTCTAACAGACTATATTCAGAACCAGTTTCTTTTAAACTTGGGACGCCTAGATATTACTTAGATTTTTTCAATTCGCGTAAAAGTAGAATTTTGGTATTTTACATGAGAGAGCAAATGGAGTTGGTGTATATACTCCAAAACAGAGTAGAATACGGCATTGTATATTTTTTATGACATTATATTCAGAGAAATTTTGTTTATAACATTGGAGTGCCTAGATAATATTTAGATTTTCTTCGATGCACGTAAAATTAGAATTTCGGTATTTTACATGAGAGAGCATACTGAGTTGAGATATATACTCCAAAACAAAGTAGAGTAAGGCATTGTATATTTTTTCTAACAGACTATATTCAGAACCAGTTTCTTTTAAACTTGGGACGCCTAGATATTACTTAGATTTTTTCAATTCACGTAAAAGTAGAATTTTGGTATTTTACATGAGAGAGCAAATGGAGTTGGTGTATATACTCCAAAACAGAGTAGAATATGGCATTGTATATTTTTTATGACACATTATATTCAGAGAAATTTTGTCTATAACATTGGAATGCCTAGATAATATTTAGATTTTCTTCGATGCACGTAAAATTAGAATTTCGGTATTTTACATGAGAGAGCATACTGAGTTGGTGTATATATTCCACAAGAGTATAGGATAAGGCATTGTATATTTTTTCTAAAAGACTATATTCAGAGCCATTTTCTTTTAACTTTAAGGCGCCTAGATATTATTTAGATTTTTTTCGATTCGTGTAATATTAGAATTTCAGTATTTTACATCAGAGAGCATATTGAGTTGGTTTATATACTACAAAACAGCGAAGAAAAAAGCATTGTATATTTTTTCTGACAGACTATATTCAGAGTAATTTTGCTTTTAACATTGGGGTGCCAAGATAATATTTAGATTTATTTCAATTCGCTTAAATATGTAATTTCTGTATTTTACATGAGACAGCATTTGAAGTTGGTGTATATACTGCAAAACAGGGTAGAATAGGGAATTGTACATTTTTTCTGACAGATTATATTCAGAGAAATTTTGTTTTTAACATTGTGGTGCCTAGATAATATGTAGATTATTTTCGATTCACGTAAAATTAGAATTTCGATATTTAACCTGAGAGAGCATTCTTAGTTGGTGTATATACTCCAAAACAGAGTAGAATAAGGCATTGTATATTTTTTATAACAGACTATATTCAGAGCCATTGTCTTTTAACTTTCGGTCACCTAGATATTATTTAAATTATTTTCGATTCACGTAAAATTTGAATTTCTGTATTTTACATTTGAGAGCATATTGAGTTGGTGTATATACTCCAAAACAAAGTAGAATAGGGCATTGTATATATTTTATGACAGATTATATTTAGCGCAATTTTGTTTTTAACATTGGGGTGCCTAGATAATATTTAGATTTTTTTCGATTTACGTAAATATAGAATTTCTGTATTTTACATGAGAGAGGATATTGAGTGGTGTATATACTCCAAAACAAAGTAGAATAGGTCATTGTATATTTTTTCTGAGAGATTATATTCTGAGCAATTTGTTTTTAACATTGGGGTGCCTAGATAACATTTAGTTTTTTTGATTCGTGTAAAATTTGAATTTCTGTGTTTTACATGAGAGAGCATACTGAGATGGTGTATATACCCCAAACCAGAGTAGAATAAGGCATTGTATATTTGTTCTAACAGACTATATACAGAGCCATTATATTTTAACTTTGGTGCACCTAGATATTATTTAGGTTTTTTCGATTCAGGTAAAATATAGAATTTCGGTATTTTACATGAGAGAGTATACTGAGTTGGTGTATATACTCCAAAACAGAGTAGAAAAGGGCATTGTATATTTTTTCTGAGAGATTATATTAGGAGCAATTTTGTTTTTAACATTGGGGTGCCTAGATTATGTTTAGATTTTTTTCGATTCGCTTAAGTATAGAATTTCTGTATTTTACATGAGAGAGCATATGGAGTTGGTGTATATACTCCAAAACAGAGTAGAATAGGGCATTGTATATTTTTTATGACAGAATATATTCAGAGCAAATTTGTTTTTAACATTCGGGTGCCTAGATAATATTTAGATATTATTCGATTCAAGTAAAATAGGAATTTCAGTATTTTACATGAGAGAGCATACAGAGTAGGAGTATATACTACAAAACAGAGTAGAATAAGACATTCTATATTTTTTCTAACAGACTATATTCACAGATATTTTCTTATAACTTCGGGGCGCCCAGATATTATTTAGATTTATTTCGATTCACGTAAAATTAGAATTTCGGTATTTTACATAAGAGAGCTTATTGCGTTGGTGTATATACACCAAATCAGAGTAGAAAAAAGCATTGTATATTTTTTCTGACAGACTATATTCAGAGCATTTTTACTTTTAACATTCGGGTCCCTAGATAATATTTAGATGTTTTTCGATTTGCTAAAATATAGAATTTCGGTATTTTACATAAAAGAGCATATGGAGTTAGTGTATATACTCCAAAACAGAGTAGAATAGGGCATTGTATATTTTTTCTGACAGATTATATTCAGAGCAATTTTGTTTTTAACATTTGGGTGCATAAATAATATTTAGATTTTTTCGATTCGCTTAAATATAGAATTTGTGTATTTTACATGAGAGAGCATATGGAGTTGGTGTATGTTCTCCAAAACAGAGTAGAAAAGGGCATTGTATATTTTTTCTGACAGATTATATTCAGAGCAATTTTGCTTTTAACATTGGGGTGCCTAGATAATATTTAGATATATTCGATTCGGGTAAAATTAGAATTTCTGTATTTTACATGTGAGAGCATACTGAGTTGGTGTATATACTCCAAAACAGAGTAGAATAAGGAATTGTATATTTTATGTAACAAACTATATTCAGAACCATTTTCATTTAACTTTGGGATGCCGAGATATAATTTAGCTTTTTTTCGAATCGCGTAAATTTAGAATTTCGATATTTTACATGAGAGAGCACATTGAGTTGGTGTATATACTTTCAAACATAGTAGAAATGTTCATTGTATATTTTTTCTCACAGATTATATTTGGAGCAATTGTGCTTTTAACATTGGGGTGCCTAGATAATATTTAGATTTTTTTTGATTAATGTAAAATTATAATTTCAGTATTTTACATGACAGAGCAAACTGTATTGGTGTATATACTCCAAAACAAAGTAGAATAGGGCATTGTATATTTTTTCTGTCAGAATATATTAAGAGCAACTTCGTTCTTTACATTGGGTTGCCTAGACAATATTTAGATATTTTCAATTCGGGTAAAATTAGAATTTCTGTATTTTACATGAGAGAGCATATTGCCTTCGTGTATATTCTACAAAACAGAGTGAAATAGGGCATTGTATATTTTTTCTGACAGATTATATTCAGAGCAATTTTACTGTTAACATTGGTGTGCCTACATAATATTTAGATGTGTTTTCGATTCGCTTAAATATAGAATTTCTGTATTATACATGAGAGAGCATACTGAGTTAGTGTATATACTCGAAAAGAGAGTAGAATAAGACATTGTATATTTTTTCTAACAGACTCTATTCAGATCCATTTTCTTTTAAGTTTTGGGTGCCTAGATATTATTTATATTTTTTTCGATTCACGTAAAATTAGAATTACCTTATTTTACATGAGAGAGCATATTGAGTTAGTGTATATACTCCAAAAATAGTAGAAAATGGCATTGTATATTATTTCTGACAGATTATGTTCAGAGAAATTTTCCTTTTTACATTGGGGTGCCCAGATCATATTTAGATTTTTTTTGATGTGCCTAAAATTAGAATTTCGGTATTTTACATGAGAGAGCATATTGAGTGTTTGTATATACTCCAGAAATAGTAGAAAAATGCATTGTATATTTTTTCTGACAGATTATATTCAAAGCCATTTTTTTTAACATTGGGGTGCCTAGATATTATTTAGATTATTTTCGATTCACGGAAATTTAGAATTTCGATATTTTACATAAGAGAGCATATTGAGTTGTTGTATATACATTAAAACAGACTGGAAAAAGGCATTGTTTATTTTTTTGACAGATTATATTCAGAGCTATTTTGCTTTTAATATTGGGGTGCCAAGATAATATTTAGATTTAATTTAATTAGCGTAAATTTAGAATTTCTGTATTTTACATGAGAGAGCATACTAAGTTTGTGTATATACTTCAAAACAGAGTAGAGAAGAGTATTGTATATTTTTTCTGACAGATTATATTCAGCAGCATTTTCCTTTATTATTGGGGTACCTAGATAATATTTAGAATTTTTTCGATTTGCGTAAATTTAGAATTTCAGAAATTTACGTAAGAGAGCATATTGAGTTAGTGTATATACACCAAAAGAGTGTAGAATAGGGCATTATATATTTTTTTGAAAGATTATATTTAGAGAAATTTTGCTTTTAACATTGGGGTGCCTAGATATTATTTAGATTTTTTTCGATTCAGGTAAAATTAGAATTTCCGAATTTTACATGATAGAGCATATTGAGTTGGTGTATGTACTCCAAAACAGAGTAGAATAAGGCATTGTATGTTATTTCTGATAGATCATATTCAGAGCAATTTTACTTATAACGTTGGGGTGCCTAGATAATATTTATATTTTTTTCGATTAACGTAAATTTAGGATTTCTGTATTTTACATGAGAGAGCATATTGAGTTGATGTATATAATCCAAAAAAAAGTAGAGGTGGGCATTGTATATATCTTCTGACAAAGTATATTCAGAGCAATTTTGCTTTTAACATTGGGGTGCCTAGATAATATTTAGATTTTATTCGATTCACGTAAATTTAGAATTTCGGTATTTTACATGAGAGAGCATATTGAGTTGGTGTATATACACCAAAACAAAGTAGAAAAAAGCATTGTATATTTTTTCAGAGAGATGATATTCAGAGAAATTTAGATTTTAACATTGGAATGCCTAGATAATATTTAGATAATTTTCGGTTTGTGTAAAATTTCAGTTTTTGTATTTTACATGGAACAGCATATTGAGTTGGTGTATATATTCCAAAACAAAGTAGAAAATGGCATTGTATATTTTTTCTAGCAGATTACATTAAGAGCAATTTTTCTTTTAACATTAGGGTGCCTAGATCATATGTAGAATTTTTTTAATTTGCATAAATTTATAATTTTGGTATTTTACATAAGAGAGCATACTGAGTTGGTGTATATACTACAAAACAGAGTAGGAAAGGGCATTGTATATTTTCTCTGACAGATTATATTCAGAGCAATTTTTATTTTAACATTGGGTTGCCTAAATAATATTTAGATTATTTTCGATTTGCGTAAATTTAGAATTTCGGTATTTTACATTAGAGAGCATATTGGGTTGGTGTATATACTGCTAAACAGAATAGAAAACAGCATTGAATATTTTTTTGGGCAGATTATATTCAGAGCCATTTTCATTTAACATTGGGGTGCCTAGATAATATTTAGATTTTTTTCGATTCGCGTATAATTAGAATTCCGATATTTTACATGACTGAGCATATTGAGTGGGTGTATATACTTCAAATCAGAGTAGAAAAGGGCATTGTATATTTTTTCTGACAGATTATATTAAGAGCAATTTTGCTTTTAACATTGCGGTGCCTAGATAATATTTAGATATTTTCGGTTCATTTAAAATTAGTATTATTGTATTTTACATGAGAGAGCATATTGAGTTGGTGTATATACTCCAAAACAGAATAGAATAGGGAATTGTATATTTTTTCTGACAGATTACATTAAGAGATAGTTTGGTTTTAACATGAAGGTGCCTAGATAATATTTAGATTCTTTTCAATTCGCGTAAATTTAGAATTTCGGTATTTTACATGAGAGAGCATACTGAGTTGGTGTATATACTCCAAAACAGAGTAGAATAGGGCATGGTATATTTTTTCTGACAAG
The DNA here is from genome assembly GCF_049354715.1 of Callithrix jacchus. Classification (NCBI taxonomy): domain Eukaryota; kingdom Metazoa; phylum Chordata; class Mammalia; order Primates; family Cebidae; genus Callithrix; species Callithrix jacchus. The sequence continues at coordinate 82,672,965 of NC_133518.1, forward strand.
TTATATTCAGAGCAATTTTGTTTTTAACATTGGGGTGCCTATATAATATTTAGATTTTTTTCGATACACGTAAAATATGAATTTCGGTATTTTACATGAGAGAGCATATTGAGTTGCTGTATATACCACAAAACAGAATAGAAAAAAGCATTGTATATTTTTTCTGACAGATTATACTCAGAGCAATTTGCTTTTAACATTGGAATGCCTAAATAATATTTAGATTTCATTCGATGAGCGTCAATTTATAATTTCAGTATTTTACATGTGCGAGCATATTGAGTTGGTGTATATACTCCACCACAGAGTAGAATAGGGCATTGTATATTTTTTATGACAGAGTATATTCTGAGCAATTTTTTTTTTTAACATTGGGTTGCCTAGATAATATTTAGATTTTTCGAATCGGGTAAAATTTGAGTTTCTGTATTTTACATGAGAGAGCATACTGAGTTTGTGTATATACTACAAAACAGAGTAGAAAAGGGCATTGTATATATTTTCTAACAGACTATATTCAGAACCATTTTCTTTTAACTATGGGGCACCTAGATTTATTTAGATTTTTTTTGCTATGCGTAAAATTAAAATTTCTGTATTTTACATGATAGAGCATATTGAGTTGGTGTGTATACTACAAAATAAAGTAGAATAGGACATTGTATATTTTTTCTGACAGATTGTATTCAGAGATATTTTGCTTGTAACATTCTGGTGCCTAGTTAATATTTAGATTTTATTCAATTCACGTAAAATTTGAATTTCGGTATTTTACTTGACAGAGCATATTGAGTTGGTGTATATACTCAAAAACAGAGTAGAAATGGGCATTATATATTTTTTCTAACAGACTGTATTCAGAGCCATTTTCTTTTAACTTTGGGGTGCCTAGATATTATTTAGATTTTATTTGATTCGAGTAAAATTAGAATTTCGTTATTTTACATGAGAGATCATACTGAGTTGTTGTATATACTCCAAAACAAAGCAGAATAAGGCATTGTATATTTTTTCTAACAGACTATATTCAGAGCCATTTTCTTTTAAATTTGGGACACCTATATATAATTTTTTTTCCATTCGCGTAAAATTAGAATTTCGGTATTTTACATGAGAGACCATACAGAGTTGGTGTATATACTTCAAAACAGAGTAGAATAAGGCATTGTATATTTTTTCTAAGAGACTATATCCAGAGCCATTTTCATTTAAAATAGGGGAGCCTAGATATTATTTAGATATTTTTCGATTCATATAAAATTAGAATTTCTGTATTTTGCATAAGAGAGCATATTGAGTGGGTGTATATTCTACAAAACAAAGTAGTATAGGGCATTGTATATTTTTTCTGACAGTTTATTTTCAGAGCAATTTTGTTTTTAACATTGGGGTGACTAGATAATATGTAGTTTTTTTCGATTCGGGCCAAATTAGAATTTCGTTATTTTACATGAGAGAGCAAGCTGAGTTGGTGTATATACTCCAGAAAGAGTAGAGTAGGGCATTGTATATTTTTTTTGACAGATTATATTCACAGCTATTTTGTTTTTAACATTGCGGTGCCTAGATAATATTTACATTTTTTCAATTCTGGTATAATTAGAATTTTTTTTATTTTACATGAGAGTGTATTGAGTTGGTGTATATACTACAAAACAAAGTAGAAAAGGGCATTGTATATTCCTAATAAAAGATTATATTCAGAGCAATTTTGCTTTTAACATTGGGGTGCCTAGATAATATTTAGATATTTTTTGATTCGCTTAAATATAGAATTTCTGTATTTTACATGAGACAGCATATTGAGTTGGTGTATATACTTCAAAACAGAGTAGAATAGAGCATTTTATATTTTGTCTGACAGATTATATTCAGAGCAATTTTGTTTTTACCATTGGGGTGCCTAGATATTATTTAGATTCTTTTGATTCACGTAAAATTAGAATTTTGGTATTTTCATGAGAGAGAATACTGAGTTGGTGTATATACTCAACAACAGAGTAGAATAGGGCATTGTATATTTTTTCTGACAGATTATATTCACAGCTATTTCGTTATTAACATTGGGGTGCCTAGATAATATTTAGATTTTCTTAAATTCACGGAAAATTTGAATTTCAGTATTTTCCATGAGAGACCATACTGAATTGGTGTATATACTCCAAAACAAAGTAGAATAGGGCATTGTGTATTTTTTCTGACAGATTATATTCAGAGCAATTTTGTTTTTAACATTGGGGTGCCTAGATAATATTTAGATTTTTTCTCTTCGGGTAAAATTAGAATTTCGGCATTTTATATGAGAGAGCATATTGAGTTCGTGTATATACTACGAACAGAGTAGAAAAGGGCGTTGTATATTTTTTCTGACAGGTTATATTCAGAGCAATTTTGCTTTTTACATTTGGGTGACTAGGTAATATTTGGATTTATTTCAATTCGCTTAAATATAGAATTTCTGTATTTTACCTGAGCGAGCATTTGGAGTTTGTGTATATACTCCTAAACAGAGTAGAATAGGGCATTGTATATTTTCTCTGGAAGATTGTATTCAGAGCAGTTTTGTTTTAAATATTGGGGTGCCTATATAACATTTCGATTTTTTTCAATTCACATGAAATTAGAATTTCGGTATTTTACATGAGAGAGAATATTGGGTTGTGTATACAATCCAAAACAGAGTTCAAGTGGGCATTATATATTTTTTCTAACATATGGTTTTCAGAGCCATTTTCTTTTAACTTTGGGGCCCTATATATAATTTAGATTTTATTCGATTCGTGTAAAATTAGAATTTTGTTATTTTACATGAGAGAGCATACTGAGTTGGTATATATACTCCAAAGTAAAGTAGAATAAGGCATTGTATATTTTTTCTAACAGACTATATTAAGAGACATTTTCTTTTCACTTTGGGGCACATAGATATTATTTAGATTTCTTTTCGATTCGCGTAAAATTAGAATTTTGGTATTTTGCATGAGAGAGCATATGGAGTTGTTGTATATACTCAAAAACAGAGTAGAATAGGACATTGTATATTTTTTCTGAGAGATTGTATTCAGAGCAATTTTGTTTTTAACATTGGGGTGACTAGACAATATGTAGATTTTTTCGATTCAAGTAAAATTAGAATTTCTGTATTTTACATGAGAGAGCAAACTGAGTTGGTGTATATACTCCAAAACAGAGTAGAATAAGGCATTTTATATTTTTATTAAAAGACAATATTCAGAGCCATTTTCTCTTAACTTTGAGGCGCCTAGATATTATTTAGATCCTTTACGATTCGCATAAAATTAGAATTTCGGTATTTTACATGAGAGAGCATATTGAGTTGGTTTAGATACTCCAAAACAACGTAGAATAGGGCACTGTATATTTTTGTGACAGATTATATTCAGAGCAATTTTGCTTTTAATATTGGGGTACCTAAATAATATTTAGATTTTTTCTCTTCGGGTAAAATTAGAATTTCTGTATTTTACATGATAGAGCATATTGAGTGATGTATATACTACAAAAAAGAGTAGAAAAGAACATTGTAAATTTTTTCTCACAGGTTATATTCAGAGCAATTTTGCTTTTAACATTTGGGTGCCTACAAAATATTTAGATTTATTTCGATTCGCTTAAATATATCATTTCTGTATTTTACATGAGCGAGCATATGGAGTTGGTGTATATACTCCAAAACAGAATAGAATAGGGCCTTGTATATTTCTTCTGGCAGATTGTATTCAGAGTAGTTTTGTTTTTAACATTGGGGTGCCTAGATAATATTTAGATTTTTTTCGATTCACGTAAATAAAGAATTTCTGTATTTTAAATTTGGGAGCATATGGAGTTGGTGTATATCCTCCAAACACAGTAGAATAGGGCATTGTATATTTTTTTCTTGCAGATTATATTCAGAACTATTTTGTTTTTAACATTGTGGTGCCTAGATAATATTTAGACTTTTTTCAATTGACGTAAAATTAGAAGTTCTGTATTTTACATGAGAGAGCATACTGAGTTGGTGTATATACTCCAAAACAGAGTAGAAGGAGGCATTGTATATTTTTTCTAACAGACTATATTTTGAGACGTTTTCTTTTAGCTTTCTGACGCCTAGATATTATTTAGATTTTTTTCAATTAGCGTATAATTACAATTTTGTTATTTTACATGAGTGAGCATATTGAGTTGGTTTATATATTCCAAAATATTGTAGAAAAGGGCATTGTATATTTTTTCTGACAGATTATATTCATAGCAAATTATCTTTATACATTGGGGTCCCAAGATAATATTTAGATTTTTTTTCGATTCACGTAAATTTAGACTTTCAGTATTTTACATGAGAGAGCATACTGAGTTGGTGTATATACTCTAAAACAGAGTAGAAAAGGGCATTGTGTATTTTTTCTGAGAGATTATATTCAGAGAAATTTTGCTTTGAACATTGGGGTGCCACGATAATATTTAGATTTTTTCGATTCACGTAAATTTAGAATTCCGGCATTTTACATGAGAGAGCATACTGAGTTGGTGTATATACTCCAAAACAGAGTAGAATAGGGCATTGTATATTTTTTCTGACAGAACATAATCATAGCACTTTTGTTTCTAAAATTGGTGTGCCTAGATAATATTTAGATTTTTTTCGATTCACGTAAATATAGAATATCTCTATTTTACATCACAGAGCATATGGAGTTGGTGTATATACTCTAAAACAGAGCAGAATAGGGCATTGTATATTTTCTCTGACAGATTATATTCAGAGAAATTTTGCTTTTAACATTGGGGTGCCTAGATAATATTTGGATTTTTCAATTCGGGTAAAATTATAATTTCTGTATTTTACACGAGAGAGAATACTGAGTTGGTGTATATACTACAAAACAGAGTAGAATAAGGCATTGTATACTTTTTCTAACAGACTATATTCAGAGCCATTTTCTTTTTACTTTGGGGCACATAGATATTATTTAGTTTTATTTTGATGCGCGTAAAATTAGAATTTCTATATTTTATATGAGAGAGCATATTGCGGTGGTGTATATACTCCAAAAAAGAGGAGAAAAGGGCATTGTATATTTTGTCTGACAGATTATAATCAGAGAAATTTTGCTTTTACCATTCGGGTGCCTAGATAATATTTAGATTTTTTTCGATTCACGTAAAATTAGAATTTCGGTATTTTACATGAGAGAGCATACTGACTTGGGTGTATATACTCCAAAACAAAGTAGAATAGGGAATTGTATGTTTTTTCTGACAGATTATATTCAGAGCAATTTTGGTTTTAACATTGGGTTGCCTACATAATATTTAGATTTTTTTCGATTCACGTAAAATTAGAATTTTGGTATTTTACATGAGAGTGCATACTAAGTAGATGTATATACTCTAAAACAGAGTAGAATAGGGCAGTTTATATTTTTTCTGACAGATTATATTCTGAGCAATTTTGCTTTTAACATTGGGGTGCCTTGTTAATATATAGATTTGTTTCGATTCACTTAAATATAGAATTTTTTTATTTTACATGAGAGAGAATATGGAGTTGCTGTAAATACTCCAAAACAGAGTAGAATAAAGCATTGTATATTTTTTCTGACAGATTATATTCAGAGCAATTTTGCTTTTAACATTGGGGTTCCTAGGTAATATTTAGATGATTTTCGATTCACGTAAAATGAGAATTTCAATATTTTATATGAGAGAGCATACTGAGTTGGTGTATATACTCCAAAACAGAGTAGAATAAGGCATTGTATATTTTTTCTAACAGACTATATTCAGAGTCATTTCCTTTTAACTTTAGGGCGCCTAGATATTATTTAGATTATTTCGATTTGCGTGTAATTTGAATTTAGCTACTTTATAATAAAGAGCATATTGAGTTGGTGTATATATGCCTAAAGAGAATAGAAAAGGGTATTGTATATTTTTTCTTTTTTTTTTTTTTTTAATTTTTTATTGGATTATAGGTTTTGGGGTACATGAGCAGAGCATGCAAGACAGTTGCGTAGGTACACACATGGCAGTGTGCTTTGCTTTTCTTCTCCCCTTCACCCACATTTGGCATTTCTCCCCAGGCTATCCCTCCCCACCTCCCCCTCCCACTGGCCCTCCCCTTTTCCCCCCAATAGACCCCAGTGTTTAGTACTCCCCTTTCTGTGTCCATGTGTTCTCATTTTTCATCACCCACCTATGAGTGAGAATATGCGGTGTTTCATTTTCTGTTCTTGTGTCAGTTTGCTGAGGATGATGTTCTCCAGATTCATCCATGTCCCTACAAACGACACAAACTCATCATTTCTGATTGCTGCATAATATTCCATGGTGTATATGTGCCACATTTTTCCAATCCAGTCTATCATCAATGGGCATTTGGGCTGATTCCAGGTCTTTGCTATTGTAAACAGTGCTGCAATGAACATTCGTGTACATGTGTCCTTATAGTAGAACGATTTATAGTCTTTTGGATATATACCCAGTAATGGGATTGCTGGGTCAAATGGAATTTCTATTTCTAAGGCCTTGAGGAATCGCCACACTGTCTTCCACAATGGTTGAACTAATTTACACTCCCACCAACAGTGTAAAAGTGTTCCTTTTTCTCCACATCCTCTCCAGCATCTGTTGTCTCCAGATGTTTTAATGATCGCCATTCTAACTGGCGTGAGATGGTATCTCAATGTGGTTTTGATTTGCATCTCTCTGATGACCAGTGACGATGAGCACTTTTTCATATGATTGTTGGCCTCATATATGTCTTCTTTCGTAAAGTATCTGTTCATATCCTTTGCCCACTTTTGAATGGGCTTGTTTGTTTTTTTCCTGTAAATCTGCTTGAGTTGTTTGTAAATTCTGGATATCAGCCCTTTGTCAGATGGGTAGACTGCGAAAATTTTTTCCCATTCTGTTGGTTGCCGATCCACTCTAGTGACTGTTTCTTTTGCCGTGCAGAAGCTGTGGAGTTTCATTAGGTCCCATTTGTCTATTTTGGCTTTTGTTGCCAATGCTCTTGGTGTTTTGTTCATGAAGTCCTTGCCTACTCCTATGTCCTGGATAGTTTTGCCTAGATTTCCTTCTAGGGTTTTTATGGTGCCAGGTCTTATGTTTAAGTCTTTAATCCATCTGGAGTTAATTTTAGTGTAAGGTGTCAGGAAGGGGTCCAGTTTCTGCTTTCTGCACATGGCTAGCCAGTTTTCCCAACACCATTTGTTAAACATGGAATCCTTGCCCCATTGCTTGTTTTTGTCAGATTTATCAAAGATTGTATAGTTGTATGTATGTTGTGTTGCCTCCGGTGCCTCTGTTTTGTTCCATTGGTCTATATCTCTGTTTTGGTACCAGTACCATGCTGTTTTGATTACTGTAGCCTTGTAGTATAGTTTGAAATCCGGTAGTGTGATGCCCCCCGCTGTGTTCTTTTTGCTTAGAATTGACTTGGCTATGCGGGCTCTCTTTTGGTTCCATATGAAGTTCATGGTGGTTTTTTCCAGTTCTGTGAAGAAAGTCAATGGTAGCTTGATGGGGATAGCATTGATTCTGTAAATTACTTTGGGCAGTATAGCCATTTTCACGATATTAATTCTTCCTAACCATGAACATGGAATGTTTCTCCATCTGTTTGTGTCCTCTCTGATTTCGTTGAGCAGTGGTTTGTAGTTCTCCTTGAAGAGGTCCCTTACGTTCCTTGTGAGTTGTATTCCAAGGTATTTTATTCTTTTTGTAGCAATTGCGAATGGCAGTTCGCTCTTGATTTGGCTTTCTTTAAGTCTGTTATTGGTGTAGACGAATGCTTGTGATTTTTGCACATTGATTTTATATCCTGAGACTTTGCTGAAGTTGTTTATCAGTTTCAGGAGTTTTTGGGCTGAAGCGATGGGGTCTTCTAGGTATACTATCATGTCGTCTGCAAGTAGAGACAATTTGGCTTCCACCTTTCCTATTTGAATCCCCTTTATTTCTTTTTCTTGCCTGATTGCTCTGGCTAGAACTTCCAGTACTATATTGAATAGGAGTGGTGAGAGAGGGCATCCTTGTCTAGTACCAGATTTCAAAAAAAATGCTTCCAGTTTTTGCCCATTCAGTATGATATTGGCTGTTGGTTTGTCATAAATAGCTTTTATTACTTTGAGATACGTTCCATCGATACCGAGTTTATTGAGGGTTTTTAGCATAAAGGGCTGTTGAATTTTGTCAAATGCCTTCTCTGCGTCAATTGAGATAATCATGTGGTTTTTGTTTTTGGTTCTGTTTATGTGGTGAATTACGTTGATAGACTTGCGTATGTTGAACCAGCCTTGCATCCCTGGGATGAATCCTACTTGATCATGATGAATAAGTTTTTTGATTTGCTGTTGCAATCGGCTTGCCAATATTTTATTGAAGATTTTTGCATGTATGTTCATCATGGATATTGGCCTGAAGTTTTCTTTTCTCATTGGGTCTTTGCCGGGTTTTGGTATCAGGATGATGTTGGTCTCATAAAATGATTTGGGAAGGATTCCCTCTTTTTGGATTGTTTGAAATAGTTTTAGAAGGAATGGTACCAGCTCCTCCTTGTGTGTCTGGTAGAATTCGGCTGTGAACCCATCTGGACCTGGGCTTTTTTTGTGAGGTAGGCTCTTAATTGCTGCCTCAACTTCAGACCTTGTTATTGGTTTATTCATAGTTTCAGCTTCCTCCTGGTTTAGGCTTGGGAGGACACAGGAGTCCAGGAATTTATCCATTTCTTCCAGGTTTACTAGTTTATGTGCATAGAGTTGTTTGTAATATTCTCTGATGATGGTTTGAATTTCTGTGGAATCTGTGGTGATTTCCCCTTTATCATTTTTTATTGCATCTATTTGGTTGTTCTCTCTTTTATTTTTAATCAATCTGGCTAGTGGTCTGTCTATTTTGTTGATCTTTTCAAAAAACCAGCTCTTGGATTTATTGATTTTTTGAAGGGTTTTTCGTGTCTCAATCTCCTTCAGCTCAGCTCTGATCTTAGTAATTTCTTGTCTTCTGCTGGGTTTTGAGTTTTTTTGATCTTGCTCCTCTAGCTCTTTCAATTTTGACGATAGGGTGTCAATTTTGGATCTCTCCATTCTTCTCATATGGGCACTTATTGCTATATACTTTCCTCTAGAGACTGCTTTAAATGTGTCCCAGAGGTTCTGGCACGTTGTGTCTTCATTCTCATTGGTTTCGAAGAACTTCTTTATTTCTGCCTTCATTTCGTTGTTTACCCAGTCAACATTCAAGAGCCAGTTGTTCAGTTTCCATGAAGCTGTGCGGTTCTGGGTCGGTTTCTGAATTCTGAGTTCTAACTTGATTGCACTATGGTCTGAGAGGCTGTTTGTTATGATTTCAGTTGTTTTGCATTTGTTGAGCAGTGCTTTACTTCCAATTATGTGGTCAATTTTAGAGTAGGTGTGATGTGGTGCTGAGAAGAATGTGTATTCTGTGGATTTGGGGTGGAGAGTTCTGTAAATGTCCACCAGGTTTGCTTGCTCCAGGTCTGAGTTCAAGCCCTGGGTATCCTTGTTGATTTTCTGTCTGGTTGATCTGTCTAGTATTGACAGTGGAGTGTTAAAGTCCCCCACTATTATTGTGTGGGAGTCTAAGTCCTTCTGTAAGTCATTAAGAACTTGCCTTATGTATCTGGGTGCTCCTGTGTTGGGTCCATATATGTTTAGGATCGTTAGCTCTTCTTGTTGTATCGATCCTTTTACCATTATGTAATGGCCTTCTTTGTCTCTTTTGATCTTTGTTGCTTTAAAGTCTATTTTATCAGAGATGAGAATTGCAACTCCTGCTTTTTTTTGCTTTCCATTAGCTTGGTAAATCTTCCTCCATCCCTTTATTTTGAGCCTTTGTGTATCCTTGCATGTGAGATGGGTTTCCTGGATACAGCACACTGATGGGTTTTGGATTTTTATCCAATTTGCCAGTCTGTGTCTTTTGATTGGTGCATTTAGTCCATTTACATTTAGGGTTAATATTGTTATGTGTGAATTTGATACTGCCATTTTGATTCTAAATGGCTGTTTTGCCTGTTAGTTGTTGTAGATTCTTCATTATGTTGAAGCTCTTTAGCATTCAGTGTGATTTTGGAATGGCTGGTACTGATTGATCCTTTCTATGTGTAGTGCCTCTTTTAGGAGCTCTTGTAAAGCAGGCCTGGTGGTGACAAAATCTCTGAGTAGTTGCTTGTTCGCAAAGGATTTTATTCTTCCTTCACTTCTGAAGCTCAGTTTGGCTGGATATGAAATTCTGGGTTGAAAGTTCTTTTCTTTAAGAATGTTGAATATTGGCCCCCACTCTCTTCTGGCTTGTAGTGTTTCTGCCGAGAGATCTGCTGTGAGTCTGATGGGCTTCCCTTTGTGGGTGACCCGACCTTTCTCTCTGGCTGCCCTTAGTATTCTCTCCTTTATTTCAACCCTGTTGAATCTGACGATTATGTGCCTTGGGGTTGCTCTTCTTGCAGAATATCTTTGTGGTGTTCTCTGTATTTCCTGCAATTGAGTGTTGGCTTGTCTTGCTAGGTGGGGGAAATTTTCCTGGATGATGTCCTGAAGAGTATTTTCCAGCTGGGATTCATTCTCTTCGTCCCCTTCTGGTACACCTATCAAACGTAGGTTAGGTCTTTTCACATAGTCCCACATTTCTTGGAGACTTTGTTCATTCCTTTTTGCGCTTTTTTCTCTGATCTTGGTTTCTCGTTTTATTTCATTGAGTTGGTCTTCGACTTCACATATTCTTTCTTCTGCTTGGTCAATTCGGCGATTGAAACTTGCGTTTGCTTCGCGAAGTTCTCGTATTGTGTTTTTCAGCTCCTTTAATTCATTCATATTCCTGTCTAAGTTATCCATTCTTGTTATCATTTCCTCGAATCTTTTTTCAAATTTTTTTTCAAGGTTCTTAGTTTCTTTGCATTGATTTAATACATGATCTATTAGCTCACAAAAGTTTCTCATTATCCATCTTCTGAAGTCTAATTCCGTCATTTTGTCACAGTCATTCTCCGTCCAGCTTTGTTCCCTTGCTGGTGAGGAGTCTTGGTCCTTTCTAGGAGGCGATGTGTTCTGGTTTCGGGTGTTTTCCTCCTTTTTGCGCTGGTTTCTTCCCATCTTTGTGGATTTGTCTGCTGGTCGTCTGCGTAGTTGCTGACTTTTCGTTTGGGTCTCTGAGTGGACACCCAGAATGTTGATGATGAAGTATTTCTGTTGCTTGGTTTTCCTTCTACCAGTCTAGCCCCTTCACTGTACGACTGTTGAGGTCCGCTCCAGACCCTGCTTGTCTGGGGTGCACCTCTAGTAGCCGTGGCACAGCGAGGGATGCTACCAGTTTCTTTTTCTGCTCTCTTTGTCCCAGGATGATGCCTGCCTAATGACAGTCTTTTGGATATAGAGGGGTCAGGGAGCTGCTTGAGGAGACAGTTTGTACTTTATAGGGGTTTAATTGCTGAGCTGTGTACTCTGTTGTTCATTCAGGGCTGTTAGGCTGCTATGTTTGATTCTGCTGCAACACAGCTCATTAAACAACCCTTTTTTTTTTTTTCTCAAATGCTCTGTGTTGAGGGGTTTGGGCTTTATTTTTGGATGTCCGATCAGGTGTCCTGCCCAGCTCGAAGGCGGACTAGCCACTGTTTGGCTGCCGAGGCTCCGCCCTGCTGTTGTGTGATTCGCGCTGTTCCTGCCGGCTCTGCTGTTGTCTCTGCCTCGCCCTGCGGCGGAGTCTCTTCGTTGTAGCGTGTTGCCTCAGCAATGGCAGGCTGCGTCAGCAGTGGGCGTGTATCTCAGTAGGGACGGGTTGCCTCGGCAACGGCTGGCTGCGTCAGCAGTGGGCGTGTATCTCAGTTGGGGCGGGTTGCCTCAGCAACGGCTGGCTGCCTCAGCAGTGGGCGTGTATATCAGTTGGGGCAGGTTGCCTCCGTAGTGGTGGACGCCCCTCCCTTACAGAGCGTCTCGGACCGACTGCCCGGGATAGTTTGAAATCGCGGTTTTGTTCGTCCCACTGGGTATCCCAAGCGATCTGTCCCTGCAATCCCCTGGGCTGGGCTACTGTGCAAGTCTCGTTCAGTCTCAAGTCCAGCCCTCTCAAGTCTCAGGTTGCCGGTTCAACAAGGCACCCGTACAAGCGCGCCCTGTGGGGATTGCTGGGTGGGGCCGGCCGCCGCCGCCCCGGCTGCCGGCTTCGCCAGGCAGACCTACTGCCTGGCGTCCCGTGTCTTTTTATACTTGGGAGTTTCCCCGTTCTGTGGGCAACAAAGATCAGTCTGGAAATGTAGCACTGACTCACCGTTTGCGAATTCAACGCGGGCTCCAATCCTGGGTTGTTCTCACAGCGCCATCTTGAGTCCCCTCTCCTGTATATTTTTTCTGAAAGATTATATTAAGAGCAATTATGCTTTTAACATTGGGGTGCCTAGATATTATTTAGATTTTTGTTGATTCACGTAAATTTAGAATTTCTGTATTTTACATGAGAGACCATAGTGATTTGGTGTATATACTCCAAAACAGAGTAGAATAGGGCATTGTATATTTTTTCTGACAGGTTATATTCAGACCAATTTTTATTTTAACACTTGGGTGCCTTGATAATATTTAGAATTTTGTCGAGTAACGTAAAATTATAATTTCTGTATTTTACATAAGAGAGCATACTGAGTTGGTGTATATACTCCAAAACAGTGTATAATAGTGCATTGTATATTTTTTCTGACAGATTATATTCAGAGCAATTTTGTTTTTAACATTGCAGTGCCTAGATAATATTTAGGTTTTTTTGATTCGGGTAAATTTGCATTTCTGTATTTTACATGAGAGAGCATATGGAGTTGGTGTATATACTAAAAAACAAAGTAGAATAGGGCATTGTATATTTTTTCTGACAGGTTATATTCAGAACAATTTTTATTTTAACACTTGGGTGCCTTGATAATATTTAGAATTTTGTCGAGTAACGTAAAATTATAATTTCTGTATTTTACATAAGAAAGCATACTGAGTTGGTGTATATACTCCAAAACAGTGTATAATAGTGCATTGTATATTTTTTCTGACAGATTATATTCAGAGCAATTTTTTTTTAACATTGCAGTGCCTAGATAATATTTAGGTTTTTTTGATTCGGGTAAATTTGCATTTCTGTATTTTACATGAGAGAGCATATGGAGTTGGTGTATATACTAAAAAACAAAGAAGAATAGGGCATTGTATATTTTTTCTGACAGATTCTATTCAGAGCAACTTTGCTTTTAACATTGTGGTGACTAGATAATATATAGATTTTTTTCGAATCGCTTAAATATAGAATTTCTGTATTTTACGTGAGAGAGAATATGGAGTTGGTGTATATACTCCAAAACAGAGTAGAATAGGGCATTGTATATTTTTTCTGACAGATTATATTCAGAGAAACTTTGCTTTTAACATTGGGGTGCCTAGATAATATTTTGGTTTTTTTCCATTCACGTAAAAATAAAATTTCGGTATTTTACATGAGAGAGCATACTGAGTTGGTTTATATATTCCAAAACAGAGTAGAATAGGGCATTGTATACTTTTTCTCACAGATTATATTCAGAGCAACTTTGCTTTTAACATCAATGTGCCTAGATAATATTTAGATTTTTTTCAATTCACGTAAAATTAGAATTTCGGTATTTTACATGTGAGAGCATACTGTCTTGGTGTATATACTCCAAAACAGAGTAGAATTAGGTATGGTATATATTTCTAACAGACTATTCTCAGAGCCAGTTTCTTTTACCATTGGGGCGCCTAGTTATCATTTAGATTTTTTTGATTCGCGTAAATTTGAATTTTGGTATTTTACCTTAGAGAGCATATTGAATTGGTGGATATAGTCCAAAACAGAGTAGAAAAGGGAATTGTATACTCTTTCTGTCAGATTATATTCAGAGCAATTTTGCTTTTTACATTGGGGTGCTTCGATAATATTTAGATTTTTTTCGATTCACGTAAAATTAGAACTTCGGTATTTTACATGTGAGAGCATACTGAGTTGGTGTATATACTCCAAAACAGAGTAGAATAATGCATTGTATATTTTTTCTAACACACTATATTTAGAGCCATTTTGTTTTAACTTTGGGGCGCCAAGATATTATTTAGATTTTTTTCCATTCGCATAAAGTTAAAATTTTGGTATTTTACATGAGGGAGAATATTGAGTTGGTGTATATACTCCAAAACAGAGTAGCAAGAAGAATTGTATAATTTTTTTGACAGATTATATTCAGAGCAATTTTGCTTTTAACATTGGGGTGCCTAGATAATATTTAGATTTTTTTCGACTCACGTAAAATTAGCATTTTGGTATTTTACATGAAAGAGCATACTGAGTTGGTGTATATACTCCAAAACAGAGTAGAACAGAGCATTGTATATTTTATCTGACAGATTATATTAAGAGCAATTTTGTTTTTAACATTGGGGTGCCTAGATAATATTTAGATCATTTTTGATTCACGTAAAATTGAATTTCTGTATTTTACATGAGAGAGCATATTGGGTTGGAGTATATACTGCAAAACATAGTAGAAAAGGGCATTGCATATTTTTTCTTACAAATTATATTCAGAGCAATTTTGCTTTTAACATTGGGGTGCCTAGATTATATTTAGATTTTTTTCAATTCACGTAAATATAGAATTTTTGTATTTTACATGAGAGAGCATACTAAGTTGGTGTATATACTCTAAAACAGAGTAGAATAGGGCATTTTATATTTTTTCTGACAGAATATATTCCGAGAAATTTTGTTTTTAACTTTGGGGTGCCTAGATGATATTTAGATTTTTTCAATTCGGGTAAAGTTAGAATTTCTGTATTTTACTTGAGAGAGCGTATTCAGTTGGTGTATATATTTCAAAACAGAGTAAAAAACGGCATCGTACATTTTTTCTGACAGAGTATATTCAGAGCAATTTTACTTTTAACATTGGGGTGCCTAGATAATATTTAGATTATTTTCGATTCACGTAAAATTAGAATTGCTGTATTTTACACGAGAGAGCATACTGATTTGGTTTATATACTTCCAAACAAAGTAGAATAAGGCATTGTATATTTTTTCTAAAAGACTATATTCAGAGTCATTTTCTTTTCACTTTGGGGCGCCTAGAAATTATTTAGATTTTTTCGATTAATGTAAAATTTGAATTTTGCTATTTTATAATACAGAGCATATTGAGTTGGTGTATATACGACAAAAAAGAGTAGAAAAGGGCATTGTATATTTTTTCGGACAGATTATATTCACAGAAATTTTGCTTTTAAAGTTGGGGTGCCCAGATAATATTTAGATTTTTGTCAATTCACGTAAATTTAGAATTTCTTTATTTTACATGAGAGACCATAGTGAGTTGGTGTATATAGTCCAAAACAGAGTAGAATAGGGCTTTGTATATTTTGTCTGAGAGATTATAATCAGAAATATTTTGCTTTTTACATTCGGGAGCCTCGATAATATTAAGATATTTTTCAATTCACGTAAAATTAGAATTTTGGTGTTTTACATGAGAGAGCATACTGATTTTGTGTATATACTCCAAAACAGAGGAGAATAGGCTATTGTGTATTTTTTATGACAGATGATATTCAGAACAATTTTTTTTAACATTGGGTTGCCTAGATACTATTTAGATATTTTTTGATTTACATAAAATTAGATTTTCGGTATTTTAAGTGAGAGAGCATAGTAAGTTGTATATACTCTAAAATAGAAAAGAATAGGGCATTGTATATTATTTCTGACAGATTATATACAGAGCAATTTTGTTTTTAACATTGGGGGGCCTAGATAATATTTAGATATTTTTGATTCTGGTAAAATTAGAATTTCTCTATTTTACAAGAGAAAGCGTATTGATTGTGTGTATATATTACAAAACAGAATAGAAAAGGGCATTGTCTATTTTTTCTGACAGATTATATTCTGAGCATTTTTGCTTTTAACATTGGAGTGCCTATGTAATATATAGATTTTTTTCGATTCACTTAAATATAGAATTTCTGTATTTTACATAAGACAGAATATGGAGTTGGTGTATATACTCGAAAACAGAGTTGAATAGGGCGTTGTATATTTTTTATGACAGATTATATTCAGCGCAATATTTCTTTTAACATTGGGGTGCCTAGATAATATTTAGATTTATTTTGATTCACGTATAATTAGAATTTCTGTATTTTACTTGAGAGAGCATACTGAGATGCTGTATATACTCCAAAACAGAGTAGAATAAGGCATTGCATGTTTTTTCTAACAGACTATATTCAGAGCCATTTTTTTTTAACTTTGGGGCACCTAGATATTATATAGATTTTTTTCGATTCCTGTAAAATTAGAATTTCGGTATTTTACATGAGAGAGCATATGGAGTTGAAGTATATATTTCAAAACAAAGTAGAAAAGGGCATTGTATATTTTTTTCTGACAGATTATATTCAGAGCAATTTTGCTTTTAACATTGGGGTGCCTATATAATATTTAGATTTCTTTCGATTCACATAAAATTAGAATTTCGGTATTTTACATGAGAGAGCATACTGAGTTAGTGTATATAATGCAACACAGGGTTGAATAGGGAATTGTATATTTTTTCTTACAGATCATATTAGTGCAATTTTGCTTTAAACATTGGGGTGCCTAGATAATATTTAGATTTTTTTTGATTCGCTTAAATATAGAATTTTTGTATTTTACATAAGAAAGCATATGGAGATGGTGTATATATTCCAAAACAGAGTAGAATATGGCATGTTACATTTTTTCTGACAGATTATATTTCGAGAAATTTTGCTTTTAACATTGGGGTGCCTAGATAATATTTAGAGTTTTTTCGATTCACGTAAAATTAGAATTTCTGTATTTTACATGAGAGAGCATATGGACTTGGTTCATATGCTCCAAAAAAGTGTAGAATAGGGCATTGTATATTTTTTCTGACAGATTATATTCAGATCAATTTTTTTTAACATTGGGGTGTCTTGATACTATTAAGATTTTTTTCAATTCACGTAAAATTATAATTTTGGTATTTTACATGAGAGAGCATACTGAGTTTGTGTATATACTCCATAACGAAGTAGAATAAGGCAATGTAATTTTTTCTAACAGACTATATTCAGAGCCATTTTCTTTTAACTTCGGGGCGCCTAGATAATTAGATTTTTTTTTAACTTCACGTAAAATTAGAATTTCGGTATTTTACATGAGAAAGCATACAGAGTCGGTGTATATACTGCAAAACAGAGTAGAATAGGGCATTGTGTATTTTGTCTGAGAGATTATAATCAGAGAAATTTTGATTTTAAAATTCGGGTGCCTAGATAATATTTAGATTTTTTTCGATTCACGTAAAATTAAAATTTCGGCATTTTACATGAGAGAGAATATTGAGTTGGTGTATTTACTGCAAAACAGAGTAGAATAGGGCATTGTATATTTTTTCTGACAGATTATATTCAGAGCAATATTGATTTTAACATTGGGTTGCCTAGATAATATTTAGATATTTTTCGATTCACGTAAAATTAGAATTTTGTTTTTTTACATGAGAGAGAATACTGTTGCTATATATACTCTAAAACAGAATAGAATAGGGCATTGTATATTTTTTCTGACAGATTATCTTCAGAGAAATATTGTTTTTAACATTAGGGTGCCTAGATAATATTTAGATTTTATCGATTCACGTAAAATTAGAATTTCTGTATTTTACATGAGAGAGCATACTGAGTTGGTGTATATATTCTAAAATAGAGTAGAATACGGCATTGTATATTTTTTTTGAAAGAATATATTCAGAGCAATTTTGTTTCTAAAACTGGTGTGCCTAGATAATATTTAGATTTTTTCGATTCAGGTAAAATTCAATTTATGTATTTTACATGAGAGAGCATATTGAGTTGGTGTATTTACTACAAAACAGAGTAGAAAAGGGCATGTTATATGTTTTCTGACAGATGATATTCAGAGCAATTATGTTTTTAACATTGGGGCGCCTAGATATTATTTAGATTTGTATCGATTCGTGTAAAATATAGAATTTCAGTATTTTACATGAGAAAGCATACTGAGTTGGTGTATATACTTCAAAACAGAGTAGAATAGAGCCTTGTTTATTTTTTCTGACAGATTATAGTCAGAGCAATTTTGTTTTTAACACTGCGGTGCCTAGATATTATTTAGATTTTTTCGATTCGGGCAAAATTTGAATTTCTGTATTCTACATAATAGAGCAAATTGAGTTGGTGTATATACTACAAAACAGAGTGGAAAAGGGTATTGTATATTTTTTCTAAGAGATTCTATTCAGAGCCATTTTCTTTTAACTTTGAGGTGCTTAGATATTATTTAGATTTCTATCAATTCGCGTAAGATTTCAATTTCGGTATTTTACATGAGAGAGCATATTGAGTTGGTTTATATACTCTAAAACCAAGTAGAAAAGGTCATTCTATATCTTTTCTAACAGTTTATATTCAGAGATATTTTGATTTTAACATTTGGATGCCTAGATAATGTTTAGATTTTTTTCGATTCGGTTAAATATAGAATATCTGTCTTTTACATGAGAAAGCATATTGAGTTGGTGTATATACTCCAAATAAAAGTAGGAAAGGGCATTGTATATTGTGTCTGACAGATTATATTCAGAGAAATTTTGCTTTTAACAATGAGGTGCCTAGATAATATTTAGATTTTTTCGATTCGCTTAAATATAGAATTTCGGTATTTTACATGAGAGAGCATATGGAGTTAGTGTATATACTACAAAACAGAGTAGAAAAGGACATTGTATATTTTTTCTGACAGATTATATTTAGAGCAATTTTGTTTTTTACATTTGGGTGCCTAGATAACATGTAGATTTTTTTCGATTCACGTAAATTTATAATTTCGGTATTTTAAATGAGAGAGCATACTGAGTTGGTGTATATACTCCAAAACAGAGTAGAATAGGGCATTGTATATTTTTTCTGACAGAATATATTCATAACAATTTGGTTTTTAACATTGGGGTGCCTAGATAATATTTAGATTTTTTCCATTCGGGTAAAATTTGAATTTCTATATTTTACATGAGAGAGCATATTGAGTTTGTGTATATAGTACAAAACAGAAAAGATAAGGGCATTGTATATTTTTTCTGACAGATTATATTCAGAGCAATTTTGCATTTAACATTGGGGTGCCTAGATAATATTTAGATTCTTTCGATTTGGGTAAAACTATAATTTCAGTAATTTACATGAGAGAGCATATTGAGTTGGTGTATATACTACTAAACAGAGTAGAAAAAACCATTCTATATTTTTTCTGACAGATTATATTCAGAGCAATTTTTCTTTTAACATTGGGGTGCCTAGATAGTATTTAGATTTATTTCGATTCATGTAAAATTAGAATTTCGGAATTTTACATGAGAGTGCATACTGAGTTGGGGTATATACTCCAAAATAGGGTAGAATAAGGCATTGTATTTTTTTCCAACAGACTATATTCACAGCCATTTTCTTTTAACATTGGGGCTCCTAGGTATTATTTAGATGTTTTTCGATTCATGTAAAATTAGAATTTCGATATTTTACATGAGACAGCATATTGAGTTGGTGTATATACTCCAAAACAGAGTAGAAAAGGGCATTGTATATTTCCTCTGACATATTATATTCAGAGCAATTTTGCTTTTAACATTGGGGTGCCTAGATAATATTTAGATATTTGCCGATTCACGTAAATTAATAATTTAGGTATTTTACATGAGAGTCCATACTGAGTTGGTGTATATCCTTCAAAATAGAGTAGAATAGGGCATTGTATATTTTTTCTGACAGATTATATTCAGAGCAATTTTTTTTTAACTCTGGCGTGCCTAGATAATATTTAGATCTTTGTCGATTAATGTAAAATTAGAATTTCGGTTGTTTACATGAGAGAGCATACTGAGTTGGTATACATACTCCAAAAGAAAATAGAATATGATATTGTATATTTTTTCTTACAGATTATATTCAGAGAAATTTGGTTTTTAACATTGGGGTGCCTAGATAATATATAGAATTTTTCGATTCGGGTAAAATTAGAATTTCTGTATTTTACATGAGAGAGTATATTGAATTTGTGTATATACTTCAAAACAGGGTAAAAAATGGCATTGTATATGTCTTCTGACAGATTATATTTAGAGCCATTTTGCTTTTAACATTGGGGTGCCTAGATAACATTTAGAATTTTTTCGATTTGTTTAAATTTTGGAATTTCTGTATTTTATATGAGAGAGAATATCGAGTTGGTGTATATACTCCAAAACAGAGTAGAATAGGGCATTGTATATTTTTTATGACAGACTATATTCAGAGCAATTTTGTTTTTACCATTGGGGTGCCTAGTTAATATTTATATTTTGTTCGATTCACGTAAAATTAGAATTTCGTTATTTTAAAGGAGATAGAATACTGAGTGGTTGTATATACTCCAAAACATAGTAGAAAAGGGCATTGTATATTTTTTCTTACAGATTATATTCAGAGCAATTTCGCTTTTAACCTTGAGGTGCCTAGATAATATTTAGATTTTTTTTGATTCACGTAAATATATAATTTCTGTATTTTACATGAGAGAGCATATGGAGTTGGTGTATATCCTCCAAAACAGCAAGAATAGGGCATTGTGTATTTTTTTGACATTATATTCAGAACAATTTTGTTTTTAACATTGGGGTGCCTAGATAATATTTTGATTTTTTTCGATTCACGTAAAATTAGAATTTCTGTATTTTACGTGAGAGAGCATACTGAGTTGGTGTATATACTCCAAAACAGAGTATAATAGAACATGTTATATGTTTTCTGACAGATTATATTCAAAGCAATTTTGTTTTTAACATTGGGGAGCGTAGATAATATTTAGATTTTATCGATTCGGATAAAATTAGAATTTCTGTATTTTACATGAGAGAACGTATTGATTTGTTGTATATACTACAAAAGAGAGTAGAAAAGGGCATTGTGTATTGTCTCTGACAGTTTATATTCAGAGAAATTTTGCTTTTAACATTGGGGTGCCTAGATAATATAAAGATTTTTTTCGATTTGCTTAAATATAGAATTTCTGTATCTTACATGAGAGAGAATATGGAGTTGGTGTATATACTCCAAAACATTTTAGAATAGGGCATTGTATATTTTTTCTGACAGATTATATTTAGACAAATTTTTTTTTTAACATTGGGGTGCCTAGATAATATTTAGATTTTTTTCGATTCACGTAAAATTAGAATTTCGGTATTTTATGTGAGAGAGCATATTGAGTTGGTGTATATACTACAAAACATAGTAGAAAAGGGTATGGTATATTTTTTCTTACAGATTAAATTCAGAGCAATTTTGCTTTCAACATTGGAATGCCTAGATAATATTTAGATTTTTGTCGATTCACGTAAATATAGAATTTCTGTATTTTACATGAGAGAGCATATGGAGTTGGTATATATACTACAAAACAGAGTAGAATAGAACATGGTATATATTTTCTGAAATATTATATTTAGAACAATTTTGTTTTTAACATTGGGTTGCCTAGATAATATTTAGATTTTTTTTGATTCACCTAAAATAAGAATTTCTGTATTTTACATGAGAGAGCATACTGAGTTGGTTTATATACACCAAAACAGTAGAATAGGGCATGTTATATGTTTACTGACAGATTATATTCAGAGCAATGTTGTTTTTAACATGGGGGTGCCTAGATAATATTTAGATTTTTTTCAATTCACGTAAAATTAGAATTTCGGTATTTTACATGGGAGAGCATACTGAGTTGGTGTATATACTCTAAAACAGAGTAGAAAAAAGCGTTGTGTATTTTTTCTGAGAGATTATATTCAGAGCACTTTTGTTTTTAACATTGGGGTGCCTAGATAATATTTAGATTTTTTTCGATACACATAAATATAGAACATCTGTATTTTACATTAGAAAGCATATTGAGTTCGTGTATATCATCCAAAAAAAAGTAGAATAGGGCATTGTATATTTTTTCTGACCGATTATATTCAGAACAATTTTGTTTTTAACATTGGGGTGCCTATATAATATTTAGATTTTTTTAAATTCAGGTAAAATTAGAATTTCTGTATTTTACATGAGAGAGCGTACTGAGTTGGTGTATATACTCCAAAACAAAGTAGAATAGAACATTGTATATTTTTTATGACAGATTATATTCAGAGCAATTTTTTTTAACACTGGTGTGTCTAGATAATATTTAGATTTTTGTCGATTAATGTAAAATTAGAATTTCAGTATTTTAAATGAGAGAGCATACTGAGTTGGTGTATATACTCCAAAACAGAGTAAAATAGGGCAATGTATATTTTTTCGTACAGATTATATTCAGAGCGATTTTGTTTTTTACATTGGGGAGCCTAGATAATATATAGATTTCTTTCGATTCGCCTAAATATGGAATTTCTGTATTTTACATGAGAGAGAATATCGAGTTGGTGTATATACTCCAAAACACAGTAGAATAGGGCATTGTATATTTTTTCTGACAGATTATATTCAGAGTAATTTTGTTTTTAACATTGGGGTTCCTAGATAATATTTAGCTTTTTTTCGATTCACGTAAAATTAGAAATTCAGTATTTTACAGGAGAGACCATATTGAGTTGGTGTATAAACTGCAAAACATAGTAGAAAAGGGCATTGTATATTTTTTCTTACAAATTATACTCAGAGCAATTTTGCTTTTAACATTGGGGTGCCTAGATAATATTTAGATTTTTTTCGATTCACGTAAATATGGAATTTCTGTATTTTATATGAGAGAGCATATTGAGTTGGTGTATATCCTCCAAAACAGAGAAGAATAGGGCATTGTATATTTTTTCCGACAGATTATATTCAGAGCAATTTTGTTTTAACATTGGGGTGCCTAGATAATATTTAGTTTTTTTAAGATTCACGTAAAATTAGAATTTCGGTATTTTACATGAGAGAGCATACTGAGTTGGTGTATTTACTCCAAAACAAAGTAAAAAAAGGCATTGTATATTTTTTCTAACAGACTATATTCAGAGTTATTTTCTTTTAACTTTGGGGCGCCTAGATATTATTTAGATTTTTATCTATTTGCGTAAAATTAGAATATTCTGATTTTACATGAGACCATATTGAGTTGGTTTATATACTACAAAACAGAGGAGAAAAGGGCATTGTATATTTTCTCTGACAGATTATATTCAGAGCAATTTTGCTTTTAACATTGGGGTGCCGAGATAATATTTAGATTTTTTCAATTCGGGTAATATTTGAATTTCTGTATTTTACATGAGAGAGCTAACTGAGTTTGTGTATATACTCAAAAACAGAGTAGAATAAGCCATTGTGTCTTTTTTATAACAGACTACATTCAGAGCCATTTTGTTTTAACTTTAAGGCGCCTAGATAGTATTAACATTTTTTTCGATTTGCATAAAATTAGAATTTCAGTATTTTACATGACAGAGCATATGGAGTTTGTGTATATACTCGAAAACAGAGTAGAATAAAGCATTGTATATTTTTTATGACAGATTATAATCATAGCACTTTTGTTTCTAAAATTGGTGTGCCTAGATAATACTTAAATTTTTTTCGATTCACGTTAATATAGAAAATCTGTATTTTACATGAGAGAGCATATGGAGTTGGTGTATATCTTTCAAAACAAAGTAGAATAGGGCATTGTATATTTTTTCTGACAGATTATATTCAGAACAATTTTGTTTTTAACATTGAGGTGCCTAGATAATATTTAGATTTTTTTCAATTCACGTAAATTTAGAATTTCTGTATTTTACATGAGAGAGCATATAGAGATGGTTTATATACTCCAATACAGGGTAGATTATGGCATTGTATATTTTTTCTGACAGATTATTTTCAGAGCAATTTGGTTTGTAACATTGGATTGCCTAGATAATATTTAGATTTTTCTAGATTCACGTGAATATAGAATTTCTGTATTTTACATGTGAGAGCATATGGAGTTGGTGTATATCCTCCAAAACACAGTAGAATAGGGCATTGTATATTTTTTCTGGCAAATTATATTCAGAGCAATTGTTTTTAACATTGGGGTGCCTAGATAAAATTTAGATTTTTCTCAATACATGTAAATATAGAATTTCTGTATTTTACATGAGAGAGCATACTGAGTTGGTCTATATACTCCACAACAAAGTAGAATTAGGCATTGTATATTTTTTTCTAACAGACTATATTCAGAGCCATTTTCTTTTAACTTTGGGGGGCCTAGATATTATTTAGATTTTTTTCGATGCGCGTAAAATTAGAATTTCAGAATTTTATATGAGAGAGCATATTGCGGTGGTGTATATACCCCAGAACAGAGGAGAAAAGGGCATTGTATATTTCGTCTGACAGATTATAATGATAGCAATTTTGCTATTAACATTGGTGTGCCTAGATAATATTTAGATTTTTTCGAATCTCGAAAAATTAGAATTTCTGTATTTTAAATGAGAGAGCATACTGAGTTGGTGAATATACTCCAAAACAGAGTACAATAGGGCATTGTATATTTTTTCTGACAGATTATATTCAGAGCAATTTTGTTTTTAACATGGGGGTGCCTAGATAATATTTAGATTTTTTTCGATACACGAAAAATTAGAATTTTGGTATTTTACACGAGAGAGCATATGGAGTTGGTTTATATACTCTAAAACAGAGTAGAATAGGGCATTGTATATTTGTTCTGACAGATTATATTAAGAGCAATTTTGTTTTTAATATTGGGGTGCCTAGATAATATTTAGATTTTTTCGATTTGGGTAAAATTTGAATTTCTGTATTTTACATGAGAGAGCGAATTGAGTTGGTGTATATACTCCAAAAAAGAGTAGAATAGGGCATTGTATATTTTTTCTGACAGATTATATTCAGAACAATTTTGCTTTTAACATTGGGGTGCCTAGATAATATTTAGATTTTTGTCGATTCGCTTAATTATAGAATTTCTGTATTTTACATGACAGATAATATTGCGTTGGTGTATGTACTCCAAAACAGAGTAGAATAGGCCATTGTATATTTTTTCTTACAGATTATATTCAGAGCAATTTTGTTTTTAACATTGGGGTGCCTAGATAATATTTAGATTTATTTCGATTCACGTATATATAGAATTTCTGTATATTAAAGGAAAGAGCATATTGAATTGGCGTATATCCTCCAAAACAGAGTACAATAGGGCATTGTATATTTTTTCTGACAGATTATATTCAAAACAATTTTGTTTATCATTGTGGTGGCTAGATAATATTTGGATTTTTTTAAATTCAAGTAAAATTAGAATTTCTGTATTTTTCATAAGAGAGCATACTGAGTTGGTGTATATACTCCAAAAAAGAGTACAATAAGGCATTGTATATTTTTTTTAACAGACTGTATTTAGAACCGTTTTCTTTTAACTTTGGGGTGCCTAGATATTTTTTAGGTTTTTTCGATTCACATAAAATTAGAATTTCCGTATTTTACATGACAGAGCATACTGAGATGGTGTATATACTCCAAAACAGAGTTGAATAAGGCATTGTATGTTTTTTCTAACAGACTATATTCATAGCCATTTTCGTTTAACTTTGTGGCGCCTAGATATTATATAGATTTTTTTCAATTCGTGTAAAATTAGAATTTTGGTATTATACATGAGAGAGCATATGGATTTGGGGTATATATTCCAAAACAAAGTAGAAAAGGGCATTGTATATTTTTTCTGAGAGATTATATTCAAAGCAATTTTGCTTTTGACATTGGGGTGCCTATATAATATTTACATTTCTTTCGATTCAGGTAAAATTAGAATTTTGGTATTTTATATGAGAGAGCACACTGAGTTGGTGTATATAGTTTAAAACAGGGCTGAATATGGCATTGTATATTTTTTCTGACAGATTATATTCAGTTCAATTTTTCTTTTAAAATTGGGGTGCCTAGAGAATATTTAGATTTTTTTCTATTCGCTTAAATATAGAATTTCTGTATTTTATATTAGAGAGCATATGGAGTTGGTGTATGTACTCCAAAACAGATTAGAATAGGGCATTTTAAATTTTTTCTGAAAGATTTTACTCAGAGCAATTTTGATTTTAACATTTAGGTGCCTAGATAATATTTAGATTTTTTTCGATTTTCTTAAATATAGAATTTTTATATTTTACATGAGAGAGCATATGTAGATGGTTTATATATTCCAAAACAGAGTAGAATAGGATATGTTACATTTTTTCTGACAGATTATATTTTGAGCAATTTTGCTTTTAACATTGGGGTGCCTAGATAATATGTAAATTTTTTCGATTCGCTTAAATATAGAATTTCGGTATTTTATATAAGAGAGCATGTTGAGTTGGCGTATATTCTCCAAATCAGAGTAGAAAAGGGCATTGTATATTTTTTCTGACAGATTATATTCAGAGAAATTTTGCTGTTAACCTTCGGGTGCCTAGATAATATTTAGATTTTTTTTGATTCGCTTAAATATACAATTTCTGTATTTTACATGAGAGAGCATATGGAGTTGGTGTATATATTCCAATACAGAGTAGAATAGGGCATTGTATATTTTTTCTGACAGATTATATTCAGAGGAATTTTGTTTTTAACATTGGGGTGCCTAGATCATATTTAGATTTTTCGATTCGGGTAAAATTAGAATTTCTGTATTTTACACGAGTGAGCACACTGAGTTGGTGTATATACTACAAAACAGAGTACAAATAAGCATTGTGTATTTTGTCTGACAGATTATAATCCGAGCAATTTTGCTTTTAACTTTCGGGTGCCTAGATAATATTTAGGTTTTCTTCGATTCACGTAAAATTAGAATTTCGGTATTTTATGTGAGAGAGCATTCTGAGTTGCTGTATATAATCCAAAACAGAGTGGAATAGGGCTTTGTATATTTTTTCTGATCGATTATATTCAGAGCAATTTTGCTGTTAACATTGGGGTGCCTGAATTATATTTACGTTTTATTCATTCGCTTAAATATAGAATTTCTATATTTTACATGAGAGAGCATATGGAGTTGGTGTATATACTCCAAAACAAAGTAGAATAGGGCATTGTATATTCTTTCTGACAGATTATATTCAGAACAATTGTGTTTTTAACATTGGAGTGCCTAGATGATATTTAGATTTTTTTCGATTCACGTAAAATTATAACTTCTTTATTTTACTTGAGAGAGCATACTGAGTTGGTGTATATACTTCAAACAGAGTAGAATAAGGCGTTGTATATTTTTTCTAACAGAGTATATTAAGAGCCATTTTCTTTTAACTTACGGACGCCTAGATATTATTTCAATTTTTCGATACACGTGAAATTAAAATTTCGGTATTTTACTTGAGAGAGCATACTGAGTTGGTGTATATACTCCAATACAAAGTAGAATAGGGCATTGTATATTTTTTCTGACAGAATATATTCAGAGCAATTTTGTTTTTAACATTGGGTCTCTAGATAATATTTAGATTTTTTCAATTCACGTAAAATTAGAACTTCTGTATTTTACATGAGAGAGCATATTGAGTTAATGTATATACTCCAAAACAGAGTAGAATAGGGCATTGTATATTTTTTCTGACAGATTATATTCAGAGCAGTTTTGTTTTTAACATTGGGGTGCCTAGATAATATTTAGATTTTTTTCGATTCACGTAAAATTAGAATTTCGGTATTTTACATGAAGGAGCATACTGTGCTGGTGTATATACTTCAAAACAGAATAGAATAGGGCATTGTATATTTTTTCTAACAGAGTATATTCAGAGCCATTGTCTTTTAACTTTGGGGCGCCTAGATATTATTTAGATTATTTTCGATTTGCGTAAAATTAGAATTTCGGTATTTTATATGAGAGAGCATATTCAGTTGGTGTATATACTCTAAAACAGAGTAGAAAATGGCATTCTATATTTTTTCTGACAAATTATATTCAGAGCAATTTTGCTTTTAACATTCGGGTGCCTATATAATATTTAGATTTTTTTCAAATCACGTAAAATTGGAATCATGGTATTTTACATGAGAGAGCATACTGAATATGTGTATATACTCCAAAACAGAGTAGAATAAGGCATTGTATATTTTTTTAACAGACTATATTCAGAGACATTTTCGTTTTACTTTGGGGCACCTTGATATTATATAAATTTTTTTCAATCGCGTAAAATTAGAATTTCGGTATTATACTTGAGAGAGCTTATTGAGTTGGTGTATATAATCCAAAACAGAGTAGAAAACGGCATTGTATATTTTGTCTGAAAGATTATATTCAGATAAATTTTGTTTTTAACATTGTGGTGCCTAGATAATATTAAGATTTTTTTCGATTCGCTTAAATATAGAATTTCTTTATTTTACATGAGAGAGCATATTGAGTTGGTGTATATAGTACAAAACACAGAAGAAAAGGTATTGTATATTTTTTCGGACAGATTATATTCAGAGTAATTTTGCTTTTATCATTGGGGTGCCTAGATAATATACAGATTTTTTTCGATTTGCTTAAAAATAGAATTTCTGTATTTTACATGAGAGAGAATATTGAGTTGGTGTATATACTCCAAAACAGAGTAGAATAGGGCATTGTATATTTTTTCTGACAGACTATATTCAGAGCAATTTTTTTTTAACATTTTGGTGCCTAGATAATATTTAGATTTTTTCGATTCAGGTAAAATTAGAATTTCAGTAGTTTACATGAGAGAGTATATTGAGTTGGTGTATATACTACAAAACAGAGTAGAAAAGGGCATTTTATATTTTTTCGGACAGATTATATTCAGAGCAATTTTTCTTTTAACATTGGGGTGCCTAGATAATATATAGATTTATTTCGATTCACGTAAAATTAGAATTTCGGAATGTTACATGAGAGAACATACTGAGTTGGTGTATATACTCCAAAATAGAGTAGTATAAGGCATTCTATTGTTTTTCAAACAGACTATATTCACAGCTATTTTCTTTTAACATTGGGGCGCCTTGATATTATTTAGATGTTTTTCGATTCACGTAAAATTAGAATTTCGATATTTTACATGAGATAGCATATAGAGTTGGTGTATATACTCCAAAACAAAGTAGAATAGGGCATTGAATATTTTTTCTGAGAGATTATATTCAGAGAAATTTTGCTTTTAACATTGGGGTACCTAGATAATTTTTAGATTTTTTTCGATTCGCTTAAATATAGAATTTTTCTGTTTTACATGAGAGAGCATATGGAGTTGGTGTATATACTCCAAAACAGAGTAGAATACGGCATTGTATATTTTGTCGGACAGATTATATTCAGACCAATTTTGCTTATAACATTCGGGTGCCTTGATAATATTTAGATTCTTTTCGTTTCACGTAAAATTAGAATTTTGATATTTTACAAGAGAGAGCATACTGAGTTGGTGTATATACACCAACACAAAGAAGAATAGGGCATTGTATATTTCTTCTGAGAGATTATATTCAGAACAATTTTGCTTTTACCATTGGGGTGTCTTGATAATGTTTAGATTTTTTCAATTCAGGTAAAATTAGAATTTTTGTATTTTACATGAGAAAGCATATTGAGTTGGTGTATATACTCCAAAACAGTAAAAAAGGGCATTGTATATTTTTTCTGACAGATTATATTTAGAGCAATTTTGCTTTTAACATTGGGATGCCTAGATGATATTTAGATTTTTTTCGATTCGCGTAAAATTAGAATTTCGGTATTTTACATGAGAGAGCATATTGTGTTGGTGTATATTCTCCAAAACAAAGGATAATAGGACGTTGTATATTTTTCCTGACAGCTTATATTCAGAGTAGTTTTGCTTTTAACATTGGGGTGCCTAGATAATATATAGATTTTTTTAGTTTCGGGTAAATTTAGAATTTCGGTATTTTACAAGAGATCATATTGAGTTGGTGTATATATGCCAAAACAGAGTAGAAAAGGGCATTGTATATTTTTTCTGACAGATTATAATCAGAGGAATTTTTGTTTTAACATTGGGTGTCCTAGATAATATTTAGTTTTTTTTCGTTTCGCTTAAATATAGAATTTCAGTATTTTACAGGTGAGAGCATATTGAGTTGGTGTATATACGTGAAAAGAGGGTAGAAAAGGGCATTGTATATTTTTTATGACAGATTATATTCAGAGCAGTTTTGTTTTTAACATTGGGGTTCCTAGATAATATTTAGATTTTTTTCGATTTGCTTAAATATAGAATTTCTGTATTTTACATGAGAGAGCATATGGAGTTGCTGTATACACTAGAAAACAGAGTAGAATACGGCGTTTTATATTTTTTTCTGACAGATTATATTCAGAGCAATTTTGGTTTTAACATTGGGGTGCCTGGATAATATTTAGATTTTATCGATTCGGGTGAAATTAGAATTTCTGTATTTTACATGAGAGAGCATACATTGTTGGTTTATATACTCCAAAACAGAATAGAAAAAGGTATTGTATATTTTTTCTAACAGACTATATTGAGAGCCATTTTATTTTAACTTTGGGGATCCTAGATATTATTAAGATTTTTTTCGATTCACGTAAATTTAGAATTTCGGTATTTTACATGAGAGAGCATATTGAGTTGGTGTATATACTCCAAAACAGAGTAGCAAAGGGCATTGCATCTTTTTTCTGACACATTATTTATGAGTAATTTTGCTTTTCACATTGGGGTGCCTAGATAATATTTAGATTTTTTTTGATTCACGTAAATTTAGTATTTTGGTATTTTACATGAGAGAGCATATTGAGTTGGTGTATATACTCCAAAACAGAGTAGCAAAGGGCGTTGTATATTTTTTCTGACACATTATTTATGAGTAATTTTGCTTTTCACATTGGGGTGCCTAGATAATATTTAGATTTTTTTTGATTCACGTAAATTTAGAATTTCGGTATTTTACATGAGAGAGCATACTGAGTTGGTGTATATACTCCAAAACAGAGTAGAATAAGGCATTGTATATTTTTTCCATCAGACTATATTCATAGCCATTTTCTATTAACTTTGGGTATGCCTAGATATTATTTAGATATTTATCAATACGCATACAATTAGAATTTCGGTATTTTACATGAGAGAGCATATTGAGTTGATGTATATGCTACAAAACAGAGTAGAAAAGGGCATTGTATATTTTTTCTGACAGATTCTATTCAGAGCAATTCTGCTTTTACCATTGGGGTGCCTAGAGAATATTTAGATTTGTTTCGGTTCGCTTAAATATTGACCTTCTGTATTTTACATTAGAGAGCATATTGAGTTGGTGTATATACTCCAAAACAGAAAAGAATAAAGCATTTTAAATTTTTTCTGAGAGATTATACTCAGAGTAATTTTGTTTTTAACATTGGGGTGCCTAGATAATGTTTAGATTTTTTTCGATTTGCTTAAATATTGGATTTTTTTATTTTACGTGAGAGAGCATATGGAGATGGTGTATATATTCCAAAACAGAGTAGAATAGTGCATGTTATATTTTTTCTGACAGATTATATTCCGAGCAATTTTGTTTTTAACATTGGGGTACCTAGATAATATTTAAATTTTTTCGATTCGGGTAAAATTGGAATTTCGGTATTTTACAGGAGAGAGCATACTTAGTTGGTGTATATATTCCAAAACAAAGTAGAATAAGGCATTGTATATTTTCTCTAACAGACTATTTTCAGAGCCATTTTATTTTAACTTTGGGGAGCCTAGATAATATTTAGATTTTTTTTTAGATTCATGTAAATTAGAATTTCGGTATTTTACATGAGAGAGCATACTGAGTTGGTGTATATACTCCAAAACAGAGTAGAATAGGGCATTGTATATTTTGTCTGACAGATTATAATCAGAGAAATTTGGCTTTCAACATTCGGGTGCTTAGATAATCTTTAGATTTTTTTCGATTCACGTAAACTTAGTATTTCTGTATTTTACATGAGAGAGCGTACTGAGTTGGTGTATATATTACAAAACAGAGTAGAAAAGGTTATTGTATATTTTTTTGACAGATTATATTCAGAGCAATTTTGTTTTTAACATTGAGGTGCCTAGATAATATATAGATTTTGTTCGATTCGCCTAAATATAGAATTTCTCTATTTTACATGAGAGAGCATACTGAGTTGGTGTATATACTCCAAAACACAGTAGAATAGGGCATTGTATATTTTTTCTGACAGATTATATTCAGAGCAATTTTTTTTTAACATTGGGGTTCCTAGATAATATTTAGCTTTTTTTCGATTCACGTAAAATTAAAATTTTTGTATTTTAAAGGAGAGAGCATATTGAGTTGGTGTATATACTCCAAAACATAGTAGAAAAGGGCATTGTATATTTTTTCTTACAGATTATATTCAGAGCAATTTTGCTTTTAACATTGGGGTGCCTAGATACTATTCAGATTTTTTTCGATTCACGTAAATATAGAATTTCTGTATTTTACATGAGAGAGCATATAGAGTTGGTATACATCCTCCAAAACAGAGAAGAATAGGGCATTGTATATTTTTTCTGACAGATTGTATTCAGAACAATTTTGTTTTTAACATTGGGGTGCCTAGATAATATTTAGATTTTTTTGATTCACGTAAAATTAGAATTTCGGTATTTTACATGAGAGTGCATATGGAGTTGGTTTAAGTACTCCAAAACAGAGTAGAATAGGGCATGGTATATTGTTTCTCACAGATTATATTCAGAGCAATTTTGTTTTTAACATTGGGGTGCATAGATATTATTTAGATTATCTCGATTCGGATAAAATTAGAATTTCTGTATTTTACATGAGACAGCGTATTGAGTTGTTTTATATACTACAAAAAAGAGTAGAAAAGGGCATTGTATATTTTCTGTGACAGATTATATTTGGAGCAATTTTGCTTTTAACATTGGGGTGCCTACATTATATATAGATTTTTTTCGATTCGCTTAAATATTGAATTTTTTAATTTTACATGAGAGAGCATATTAAGTTGGTTTATACACTCCAAAACAGAGTAGAATAAGGCATTGTATATTTTTTATGACATATTATATTCAGAGACATTTTCTTTTAACCTTGGGGTGCCAAGATAATATTTAGATTTCATTCGATTATCGTAAACTTATGATTTCGGTATTTTACATGAGAGAGCATAGTGAGTTGGTGAATATACTCCAAAACAGAGTAGAAAAGGGCATTGTATATTTTTTCTGACAGATTATATTTAGAGCAATTTTGCTTTTAACATTGGGGTGCCTAGATATTATTTAGATTTTTTCGATTTGGGTAAAATTAGAATTTCTGTATTTTACATGAGAGAGCATATTGAGTTGTTGTATATACCCCAAAACAAAGTAGAATAATGCATTGTATATTTTCTCTAACAAACTATATTCAGAGCCATTGTCTTTTAACTTTGGGGCGCATAGATATTATTTAGATTTTTTTGATTCACGTAAAATTATAATTTAGTTTTTTTACATGAGAGAGCATATTGAGTTGGTGTATATTCTCCAAAACAGAGTAGAAAAGGGCATTGTATATTTTATATGACTGATTACATTCAGAGCAATTTGGCTTTTAACATTGGGGTGCCTAGATGATATTTAGATTTTTGTCGATTCACGTAAATTTAGAATTTCGGTATTTTACATGGGAGAGCATATTGAGTTGGCGTATATACTCCAAAACATAGTAGAAAAAGGCATTGTATATTTTTTCTGACAGATTATATTCAGAGCAATTTTGCTGTTAACATTGTGGTGCCTAGATAATATTTAGATTTTTTTCGATTCACGTAAATTTAGAATTTCTTTATTTTACATGAGAGAGCATACTGAGTTGGTGTATATACTCCAAAACAGAGTAGAATAAGGCATTGTATATTTTTTATAACAGACGATATTCAGAGGCATTTTCTTTTAACTTTGGGGCATCTAGATAATATTTAGATTGTTTTCGATTCACGTGAAATTAGAATTTCGCTATTTCACATCAGAGAGCATATTTACCTGGTGTATATACTCCAAAACAGAGTAGAAAAGGGCATTGAATATAATTTCTGACAGATTATATTCAGAGCAATTTTACTTTTAACATTGGGGTGCCTAGATAATATTTATATTCTTTTCGATTCACGTAAAACTAGAATTTCTGTATTTTACATGAGAGAGCATACTGAGTTGGTGTATATACTCCAAAATAGAGTAGAATAGGGCATTGTATATTTGTTCCGACAGATTTTATTCAGAGAAATTTTGCTTTTAACATTAAGGTGCCTATATAATATAGAGACATTTTTCAATTCGCTTAAATACAGAATTTCTGTATTTTACGTGAGAGAGAATATAGAGTTGGTGTATATACTCCAAAACGAAGTAGAATAGGGTATTGTATATTTTTTATGACAGATTATATTCAGAGCAACTTTGCTTTAACATCGGGGTGCCTAGATAATGTTTAGATTTTTTTCCATTCACGTAAAATTAGAATTTCTATATTTTACATGAGAGAGCATACTGAGTTTGTGTATATACTCCAAAACAAAATAGAATAAGGCATTGTATATTTATTCGAACAGACTGTATTCAGAGTCATTTTCTTTTAACTTTGGGGAGCATCGATATTATTTAGATTGTTTTCGATTCGTGTAAAATTAGAATTTCAGTATTTTATAGGAGAGAATACTGAGTCGGTTTATATACTTTAAAACAGAGTAGAAAAAGGCATTTTATATTTTTTCTAACAGACTATATTCAGAGCCATTTTCTTTTAACATTGGTGCGCCTAGATGTTATTTACATTTTCATCGATTCACGTAAAATTAGAATATCGGGATTTTACATGAGACCATATTGATTTCAAGTATATACTCTAAAACAGAGTAGAAAAGGGCATTGTGTATTTTTTTCTGAGAGATTATATTCAGAGCAATTTTTTTTTAGCATTAAGGGGCCTAGATAATATTTAGATTTGTTCGATTTGGGTAAAATTAGAATTTCTGTATTTTACGTGAGAGAGAATATGGAGTTGATGTATATACTTTAAAACAGAGTAGAATAGGGCAGTGTATATTTTTTCTGACAGATTATATTCAGGGCAACTTTGCTTTTAACATTGTTGTGCCTAGATAATATTTAGATTTTTTTCGATTCGCTTAAATATTGAATTTTTTTATTTTACATGAGAGAGCATATGGAGATGGTATATATATTCCAAAACAGAGTAGAATAGGGTATGTTATATTTTTTCAGACAGATTATATTCCGAGCAATTTTGTTTATAACATTGGGGTACCTATATAATATTTAGATTTTTTCGATTCGGGTAAAATTGGAATTTCGGTATATTACATGAGAGAGCATAATTAGTTGGTGTATATACTCCAAAACAAAGTACAATAAGGCATTGTATATTTTCTCTAACAGACTATTTGCAGAGCCATTTTCTTTTAACTTTGGGGAGCCTAGATAATATTTAGATTTTTTTTACATTCACGTAAAATTAGAATTTCGGTATTTTATATGAGAGAGCATACTGAGTTGGTGTATATACTCCAAAACAGAGTAGAATAGGGCATTGTATATTTTGTCTGACAGATTATAATCAGAGCAATTTTGCTTTTAACATTCGGGTGCTTAGATAATATTTAGGTTTTTTTCGATTCACGTAAAATTAGAATTTTTTTATTTTACATGAGAGAGCATACTTAGTTGGTGTATATACCCCAAAACAGAGTAGAATAGGGCATAGTATATTTTTTCTGACAGGTTATATTCAGAGCCATTTTTTTTTTAACATTGTGGTTCCTAGATAATATTTATATTTTTTTCGATTCACGTAAATATAGAACTTCTGTATTTTACATGAGAGAGCACATGGAGTTGGTGTATATCATCCAAAACTAAATAGAATAGGGCATTGTATATTTTTCCTGACAGATTATATTCAGAACAATTTGGTTTTTAACATTAGGGTGCCTAGATAATATTTAGATTTTTTTCGATTCACATAAAATTAGAATTACTGTATTTTACATGAGAGAGCATACTGAGTTGGTGTATATACTCCAAAACAGAGTAAAATAGAACATTGTATATTTCTTCTGACAGATTATATTCAGAGCAATTTTGT
Source organism: Callithrix jacchus (assembly GCF_049354715.1). Lineage (NCBI taxonomy): Eukaryota > Metazoa > Chordata > Mammalia > Primates > Cebidae > Callithrix > Callithrix jacchus. Next base: position 82,709,198 of record NC_133518.1, read on the forward strand.
TTTTAACATTGGGGTGTCTAGATAATATTTACATTTCTTCGATTTGGGTAAAATTAGAATTTTTTTTACTTTACATGAGACCATATTGAGTTGGTGTATATACTACAAAACGGAGCAGAAAAGTGCATTGTATATTTTTTCTAAAAGATTATATTCAGAGCAATTTTGCTTTTAACATTGGGGTGCCTAGATAATATTTAGTTTTTATTTGATTCGCTTAAATATAGAATTTATGTATTTTAAATGAGTGAGCATATGGAGTTGGTGTATATACTTTAAAAACAGAGTAGAATAGGGCATTGTATATTTTTTTCTGACAGATTATATTGAGCGCAATTTTGTTTGGAACATTGAAGCGCCTAGATAATATTGAGATTTTTTCTATTCACAGAAAATTAGAATTTTGGTATTTTACATGAGAGAGAAAACTGAGTTGGTGTATATACTCCAAAACAGAGTAGAATAGGGCATTGTATATTTTTTCTGACAGATTATATTAAGAGCTATTTTGTTTTTAACATTGGGGTGCCTAGATAATATTTAGATTTTCTTCGATACACGTAAAATTTGAATTTCGGTATTTTACATGAGAGAGCACACTGAGTTGGTGTATATACTCCAAAACAGAGTAGAATAAGGCATTGTATATTTTTTCTGACAGATTATATTTAGAGCAATTTTGTTTTTAACATTGGGGTGCCTAGCTAATATTTAGATTTTTTCTATTCGCGTAAAATTAGAATTTCTGTATTTTACATGATGGAGCATATTGAGTTGGTGTATATTCTACAAAACAGTAGAATAGGACATTGTATATCTTTTCTGACAGATTATATTCAGAGCAATTTTGTTTTTAACATTGGGGTGCCTAGATATTATTTAGATTTTTTCCGATTCGCGTCAAATTAGAATTTTGGTATTTTGTATGAGAGAGCATATTGAGTGGGTGTATATACTCTAAAACAGAGTAGAATAGGACATTGTGTATTTTTTCTGACAGATTATATTCAGAGCTATTTTGTTTTTAACATTGGGGTGACTAGATAATATGTAGATTTTTTCGATTCGGGTAAAATTAGAATTTCTGTATTTTACATGAGACAGCATACTGAGTTGGTGTATATACGCCAAAACAGAGTAGAATAAGGCATTGTATATTTTTTCTAACAGAATATATTCAGAGCCATTTTGTTTTAACTTTGAGGCGCCTAGATATTATTTAGATCCTTTTCGATTCGTGTGAAATTTGAATTTCGGTATTTTACATGAGAGAGCATATTGAGTTGGTTTAGATACTCCAAAACGACGTAAAATAGGGCATTGTATATTTTTTCTGATAGATTATATTCAGAGCAATTTTATTTTTAATATTGCGGTGCCTAGATAATATTTAGATTTTTTTCAATTCACGTGAAATTAGAATTTCGGTATTTTTCTTGAGAGAGCATATTGAGTTTGTGTATATACTCAAAAACATTAGAAATGGGCATTATATATTTTTTCTAAGAGACTATATTCAGAGTCATTTTCTCTTAACTTTGAGGCACCTAGATATGATTTAGATCCTTTTCGATTCACGTAAAATTACAATTTCGGTATTTTACATGAGAGAGCAGAGTGAGTTGGTGTATATTCTCCAAATCAGAGTAGAATAGGGCATTGTATATCTTTTCGGACAGATTATATTCAGAGCAATTTTGCTCTTAACATTGGGGTGCCTAGATAATATTCAGGTTTTTTTCGATTCACTTAAATATAAATTTTCTGTATTATACATGAGAGAGCATATGGAGTTGGTGTATATACTTCAAAACGCAGTAGAATAGGACATTGTACATTTTTTCTGACCGATTATATTCAGCGCAATTTTTTTTTAACATTGGGGTGCCTAGATAATATTTAGAGTTTTTTCAATTCACGTAAATTAGAATATCGGTATTTTACATGAGAGATCATAATGAGTTAATGTATATACTCCAAAAAAGAGTGGAATAAGGAATTGTATATTTTTTCTAACAGACTGTATTCAGAGCAATTTTCTTTTAACTTTGGGGCGCCTAGATATTATTTAGATTTTTTTTGATTCCCGTAAAATTTGAATTTATGTATTTTACATGTTAGAGCATATTGAGTTAATATATATACTCCAAAACAGAGTAGAAAACGGCATTGTATATTTTATCTGACAGATTATATTCAGAGCAATTTTGCTTTTAACATTGGGGTGTGTAGATAATATTCAGATTTTTTTCGATTCGCTTATATATAGAATTTTTGTATTTTACGTGAGAGAGCATATGGAGTTGGTGTATATACTCCAAAACAGAGTAGAATAGGGAACTGTATATTTTTTCTGACAGATTATATTCAGAGCAATTTTGTTTTTAACATTGGGGTGCCTAATATTATTTAGATTTTATTCAATTCACGTAAAATTATTATTTCGGTATTTTACATGAGAGAGCATATTGAGGTGGTGTATATAATCCAAAACAGAGTAGAAATGGGCATTGTATATTTTTTATGACAGATTATATTTAGAGCAATTTTGCTTTTAACCTTGTGGTGCCTACATAATATTTAGATTTTATTCGATTCACATAAATTTAGAATTTCAGTATTTTACATGATAGAGCAAACTGAGTTGGTGTATATCCTCCCAAGCAGAGTAGAATAAAACATTGTATATTTTTTCTAACAGACTATATTCAGAGCAATTTTCTTTTTACTTTGCAGCGCCTAGATATTATTTAGATATTTTTCGATTCACGTAAAATTAGAATTTCAATATTTTACATGAGAGAGCACATTGAATTGGTGTATATACTACAGAGAAAAGTAGAATAGGGCATTGTATATTTTTTCTGACAAATTAAATTCAGATCAGTTGGGTTTTTAACATTGGTTTGCCTAGATATTATTTAGATTTTTTCAATTCAGGTATAATTTGAATTTCTGTAATTTACATGAGAGAGCATACAGAGGTGGTTTATATACTCCAAAACAGAGTAGAATAAGGCATTGTACATTTTGTTTAACAGACTATATTCAGAGCCATTTTCATTTAATTTTGCAGCGCCTAATATTATTTAGATTTTTTTTGATTCGCCAAAAAATTAGAATTTCGTTATCTTACATGATAGAGCATATTGAGTTGGTGTATATAGTCCAAAACAGAGTAGAAAAGGGCATTGTATATTTTTTCTGATAGATTATATTCAGAGAAATTTTGGTTTAAACATTGAGGTGCCGAGATAATATTTAGATATTTTTTGGATTCGGATAAATATAGAATTTCTGTATTTTATATGAGAGAGCGTATGGAGTTGGTGTGTATACTCCAAAACAGAGTAGAATAGGGCATTTTATATTTTTTCTGACAGGTTATATTCAGAGCAATTTTGTTTTTAACATTGGGTTCCCTAGATAATATTTAGATTTTCTTCCATTCACGTAAAATTAGAATTTCGGTATTATACATGAGAGAGCATACTAAGTTGGTATATATACTCTAAAACAGAGTAGAATAGGGCATTGTATATTTTTTATGACAGATTATATTAAGAAAAATTTTGTTTTTAACATTGGGGTGCCTAGATATTATTTAGATTTTTTCGATTCGGGTAAAATTAGAATTTCTGTACTTTACATGAGAGAGCATATTGAGTTGGTGTATATAATACAAAACAGAGTAGAAAAAAGCATTGTATATATTTTCTGACAGATTATATTCAGAGCAATTTTGCTTTTAACATTTGGGTGCCTAGATAATATTTAGATATTTGTCGATTCATGTAAATTAACCATTTCGGTATTTTACTTGAAAGACCGTACTGAGTTGGTGTATATACTCCAAAAAAGAGTAGAATAGGGCATTGTGTATGTTTTCTGACAAATTATATTCAGAGGAATTTTGTTTTTAACATAGGCATGTCTAGATAATATTTAGATTTTTGTCGATTAACGTAAAATTAGAATTTCGGTATTTTACTTGAGAGAGCAAACTGAGTTGGTGTATATACTCCAAAATAGAGTAAAATAGGACATTGTATATTTTTTCGTACAGATTATATTCAGAGTAATTTTGTTTTTAACACTGAGGTGCCTAGATAATACATACATTTTTTTCGATTCGCTTAAATATATAATTATTGTATTTTACTTGAGAGAGCATATGGAGTAGGCGTACATCCTCCAAAACAGAGAAGAGTAGGGCATTGTATATTTTTTCTGACACATTATATTCAGATCAATTTTGGTTTTAACATTGGGGTTATTAGATAATATTTATATTTTTTTCGATTCACGTAAAATTAGAATTTCTGTATTTTACATGAGAGAGCACACTGAGTGGGTGTATATACTCCAAAACAGAGTAGAATAGGGCATGTTATATGATTTCTGACAGATTATATTCAGAGAAATTTTGTTTTTAATATTGGGGTGCCTCGGTAATATTTAGATTTTTTTCGATTCATGTAAAATTAGAATTTCTGTATTTTACATGAGAGAGCATACTGAGTTGATGTATATACTCTAAAACAGAGTAGAATAGGGCATGGTATATTGTTTCTGAGAGATTATATTCAGAGCAATTTTGTTTTTAACATTGGGGTGCATAGATAATATTTAGATTCTTTCGATTCGGATAAAATTAGAATTTCTGTATTTTACATGAGAGAGCTTATTGAGTTGTTATATATACTACAAAAGAGAGTAGAAAAGGGCATTGTATATTTTCTGTGACAGATTATATTCAGAGCAATTTTGCTTTTAACATTGGGGTGCCTATATAATATATAGATTTTTTTCGATTCTCTTAAATATAGAATTTTTGTATTTTACATGAGAGAAAATTTGGAGTTGGTGTATATACTCCAAAACAGACTAGAATAGGGCATTGAATATTTTTTCTGACAGGTTATATTTATAGCAATTTTGTTTTTAACATTGGGGTGCCTAGATAATATTTAGATTTTTTTCGATTCACGTAAAATTAGAATTTCGGTATTTTACATGATAGAGCATACTGAGTTGGTGTATATACTCCAAAACAAAGTAGAATAAGGCATTGTATATTTATTCTAACAGACTATATTAAGAGCCATTTTCTTTTAACTTTGGGGCGCATCGATATTATTTAGATGTTTTTCGTTTCGTGTAATATTAGAATTTCGGTATTTTACATGAGAGAGCATATTGAGTTGGTGTTTATACTCCAAAACAGAGTAGAATAGGGCATTGTATATTTTTTCTAACAGATTATATTCAGAGCAATTTTGCTTTTATCATTGGGGTGCCTAGATAATATTTAGATATTTTCGATTTAAGCAAAATTAGAATTTCGGTATTTTACATGAGAAAGCGTATTGAGTTGGTGTATATACTCCAAAACAGAGAAGAATAGGGCATTGTATATTTTTTCTGACAGATTTTATTCAGAGCAATTTTTCCTTTACCATTAAGGCACCTATGTAGTACATAGATTTTTTTCTATTCGCTTAAATATAGAATTTCTTTATTTTATGTGAGGAGAATATGGAATTGGTGTATATACTGCAAAACAGAGTAGAATAGGGCATTGTTTATTTGTTCTGACAGAAGACATAAACAGTAATTTTGTTTTTAGCACTGGGTTGCCTAGATAATATTTAGATTTTTTTCGGTTCACGTAAAATTAGAATTTCCGTATTTTACATGAGAGAGCATATTGAGTTGGTGTATATACTCCAAAACATAGTAGAACAGGGCATTGTATATTTTGTCTTACAGATTAAATTCAGAGCAATATTGCTTTTAACATTGGGGTACATAGATATTATTTAGATTTTTGTCGATTCACGTAAATATAGAATTTCTGTATTTTACATGAGAGAGCATATGGAGTTGGTATATATACAAAAAAACAGAGTAGAATAGGGAATTGTATATTTTTTCTAAAATATTATATTTAGAACAATTTTGTTTTTGACATTGGTGTGCCTAGATAATATTTAGATTTTTTTCGATTCACGTAAAATTAGAATTTCTTTATTTTACATGAGAGAGCATACTGAGTTGGTGTATATACTCCAAAACAGAGTAGAATAGGGCATTGTATATTTTTTCTGACAGATTATATTCACAACCATTTGGTTTTTAACATGGGGTGCCTAGATAATATGTAGATTGTTTTTAATTCAGGTAAAATTAGAATTTCTGTATTTTACATGAGAGATCATATTGAGTTGGTGTATATACTCCAAGAAAGAGTAGAATAGGGCATTGTATATTTTTTCTGACAGATTATATTCAGAGAAACTTTGCTTTTACATCCGGGTGCCTAGATAATATTTAGATATTTGTCGATTCACGTAAATTAAGAATTTCGATATTTTAAATGAGAGACCATACTGTGTTGGTGTATATACTCCAAAAAAGAGTAGAATAGGGCATTGTATATTTTTTTATGACAAATTATATTCAGAGCAATTTTGTTTTTAACACTGGCGTGCCTAGATAATATTTAGATTTTTGTCAATTAACGTAAATTTAGAATTTCGGTATTTTACATGAGAGGGCATATGGAGTTGGTGTATATCTTACAAAACAGAGTAGAAATAGGCATTGTATATTTTTTATGACAGATTATATTCAGAGCAATTTGCTTTTAACACTGGGGTGCCTTAATAATATTTACATTTTTTTATTCGCTTAAATATAGAATTTCTGTATTTTACATGAGAGACCATATGGAGTTGGTGTATATAATCCAAAACAGAGTAGAATAGGGCATTGTATACTTTTTCTGACAGATTATATTAAGAACAATTTTGTTTTTAACATTGGGGTGCCTAGATAATATTTAGATTTATTTTGATTCACGTAAATTTAGAATTTCTATATTTTACATGAGAGAGCATACTGAGTTGTTGTATATACTCCAAAACAGAGTAGAATAAGGCATTGTATATTTTATATAACAGACTATATTCAGAGCCATTTTCTTTTAACTTTGGGGTGCCTAGATATTACATAGATTTTTTCAATTCGCGTGAAATTAGAATTTTCTTATTTTACATGAGAGAGCATATGGAGTTGGTGTATATATTCCAAAAGAGCGTAGAAAAGAACATTGTATAATTTTTTTGATAGATTATATTCAGAGCAATTTTTCTTTTAACATTAAGGTGCCTAGATAATATTTAGATATTTTTTGATTCACGTAAATTTAGAATTTCTGTATTTTACATGAGAGAGAATACTGAGTTGGTGTATATACTCCAAAACAGAGTAGGATAGGTCATTGTATATTTTTTCTGACATACTATATTCAGAGCAATTTTGCTTTTAAAATTCGGGTGCTTGGATAATATTTAGATTATTTTTAATTCGCTTAAATATAGAATTTCTCTATTTTTAATAAGAGAGCATTTGCAGATGGTGTATATACTCCAAAACAGAGTAGAAAAGGCATTGCATATTTTTTCTGACAGATTATATTCAGTGAAATTTTGCTTTTAACATTCGGGTGCCTAGATAATATTTAGAATTTTTTCGATTCACGTAAAATTTGAATTTCTGTGTTTTACATGAGTGAGCATACTGAGTTGGTTTATATTCTCCAAAACAAAGTAGAATAATGCATTGTATGTTTTTTCTAACAGACTACATTCAAAACCATTTTCTTTTAACTTTGGGGCGCCCAGATATTATTTAGATATTTTTCGATTCGCATAAAATTCAAATTTCGGTATTTTACATGAGAGAGCATATTGAGTTGGTGTATATACTCAAAATCATAGTAGTAAAGGGCATTGTATATTTTTTCTTACAGATTATATTCAGAGCAATTTTGCTTTAAACATTGGGGTGCCTAGATAATATTTATATATTTTTTAGATTCACATAAATATAGAATTTCTGTATTTTACATGAGAGAGCATATGGAGTTTTAATGTATATCCTCCAAAACACAGTAGAATAGGGCATTGTATATTTTTTCTGACAGATTATATTCAGAGCAATTTTGGTTAAAACATTGGGGTGCCTAGATAATATTTAGATTTTTTTTTGAATCATGTAAAATTATAATTTCTGTATTTCACATGAGAGATCATACTTTGTTGGTGTATATACTTTGAAACAGAGTAGAATACGGCACATTACATGTTTTCTGACATATTATATTAAGAGCAATTTTGTTTTTAACATTGGGGTGCCTGGATAATATTTAGATTTTTTTCGATTCACATAAAATTAGAATTTCGGTATTTTACATGAGAGAGCACACTGAGTTGGTGTATATACTCTAAAACAGAGTAGAATAGAGTATTGTATATTTTTTATGATAGATTATATTCTGAGCAATTTTGTGTTTAACATTGTGTTTCCTAGATAATATTTAGATTTTTTCGATTTGGATAAATTTACAATTTCTGTATTTTACATGAGAGAGCGCATTGAGTTGGTATATATACTAAAAAAGAGTAGAAACGGGTATTGCATATTTTTTCTGACAGATTATATTCAGAGCAATTTTGCTTTTAACATTGGGGTGCCTAGATAATATATAGATTTTTTTCGATTCACTTAAATATAGAATTTCTATATTTTACATGAGAGAGAATATGGAGTTGGTGTATATACTCCAAAACAGAGTAGAATAGGGCATATTATATTTTTTCTGACAGATTATATTCAGAGGAATTTTGCTGTTATCATTGGGATGCCTAGATATTATTTAGATTTTTTTCGATTCTCGTAAAATTAGAATTTCGCTATTTTACCTGAGAGAGCATATAGAGTTGGTGTATATACTACAAAACAGAGTAGAAAAGGGCAATTTATATTTATTCTGACAAATTATATTCAGAGCTATTTTGTTTTTAAAATTGGGGTGCGTATATAATATTTAGGTTTTTTCGATTCAGGTAAAATTAGAATTTCTGTATTTTACATGAGAGAGCATACTGAGTTCGTATATATACTCCAAATCAGAGAATAAGGCATTGAATATTTTTTCTATCAGACTATATTAAGAGCCATTTTTTTATATCTTTGTGGCGCCTAGATATTATTTAGATTTTTTTCGAATCGGGTAAAATTAGAATTTCTGTGTGTTACATGAGAGAGCATATTGAGTTGGTGTATATATTCAAAAACAGAGTAGAAAAGGGCATTGTATATTTTTTCTGACAGATTGTATTTAGAGCAATTTTGTTTTAACATTGGGGTGCCTAGATAATATTTAGATTTTTGTCGATTCATGTAATATTAGAATTTCTGTATTTTCCATGAGAGAGCATATGGAGTTGGTGTATATACTCCAAAACAGAGTAGAATAGAGCATTGTATATTTTTTCTGATAGAATATATTCAGAGCAATTTTGATTTTAACATTGGGGTGCCTAGATAATATTTAGATATTTTCCATTCGGGTAATATTTGAATTTCTGTATTTTACATGAGAGAGCATATTGAGTTGGTGTATATACTACAAAACAGGGTAGAAAACGACATTGTATACTTTTTCTGACAGACTTTATTCAGAGAAATTTTGCTTTTAACATTGGGGTGCCTAGATAATATATAGATATTTTTCGATTCTCTTAAATATAGAATTTCTGTATTTTACATCAGAGAAAATATAAAGTTGGTGTACATATTCCACAACAGAGTAGAATAAATCATTGTATATTTTTTCTGACTGATGATATTCGGAGCAATTTTGTTTTTAATATTGTGGTGCCTAGATAATATTTAGATTTTTTGCGATTTTCGGAAAATTAGAATTTTGGTATTTTACATGAGAGAGCATACTGAGTTGGTGTATATACTCCATAACAAAGTATAATAAGGCATTGTATATTTCTTCTAACAGACTATATTCAGAGCCATTTTCTTTTGACTTTGGGGCGCCTAGATATTATTTTGATTTTTTTCGATTCGCATAAATTTAAAATTTCGGTATTTTACATGAGAGACCGTATTAAGTTGATGTATATACTCCAAAATATAGTAGAAAAGGGTATGGTATATTTTTTCTTACAGATTACATTCAGAGCAATTTTGTTTTTATCATTGGGGTGCCTAGATAATATTTAGATTTATTTTGAATCACGTAAATTTAGAATTTCTCTATTTTACATGAGAGAGCATACTGAGTTGGTTTATATACTCCGAAACAGAGTAGAATAGGGCACGTTATATGTTTTTTGACAGATTATATTAAGAGCAATTTTGTTTTTAAAATTGGGGTGCCTGGGTAATATTGAGACTTTTTTTGATTCACGTAAAATTAGAATTTCAAAATTTTACATGATAGAGCATACTGAGTTGGTGTATATACTCCAAAACAGGGTAGAATAAAGCATTATATATTTTTTCTGACAGATTATATTCAGAGCAATTTTGCTTTTACATTGGGGTGCCTAGATAATATTTAGATTTATTTCGATTCACGTAAATTTATAATTTCTATATTTTACATGAGAGAGCATACTGAGTTGTTGTATATACTCCAAAACAGAATAGAATAAGGCATTGTATATTTTATATAACAGACTATATTCAGAGCCATTTTCTTTTAACTTTGGGGTGCCTAGATATTTTATAGATTTTCTTCAATTCACGTGAAATTAGAATTTCTGTATTTTGCATGAGAGAGCATATGGAGTTGCTGTATATATTCCAAAAGAGCGTAGAAAAAAACATTGTATAATTTTTATGATAGATTATATTCAGAGCAATTTTGCTTTTAACACTAGCGTGCCTTAATAATATGTACGTTTTCTTCATTTGCTTAAATATAGAATTTCTGTATTTTACATGAGAGACCATATGGAGTTGGTGTATATAATCCAAAACAGAGTAGAATAGGGCATTGTATATTTATTCTGACAGATTATATTAAGAACTATTTTGTTTTTAACATTGGGGTGCCGAGGTAATATTTAGATTTATTTCGATTCACGTAAATTTATAATTTCTATATTTAACATGAGAGAGCATACTGAGTTGTTGTATATACTCCAAAACAGAATAGAATAAGGCATTGTATATTTTATATAACAGACTATATTCAGAGCCATTTTCTTTTAACTTTGGGGTGCCTAGATATTATATAGATTTTCTTCAATTCGCGTGAAATTAGAATTTCTGTATTTTACATGAGAGAGCATATGGAGTTGCTGTATATATTCCAAAAGAGTGTAGAAAAGAACATTGTATAATTCTTTTGATAGATTATATTCAGAGCAATTTTGCTTTTAACATTAAGGTGCCTAGATAATATTTAGATAATTTTTGATTCACGTAAATTTAGAATTTCGGTATTTTACATGAGAGAGAATACTGAGTTGGTGTATATACTCCAAAACAGAGTAGGATACGGCATTGTATATTTTTTCTGACAGACTATATTCAGAGCAATTTTGCTTTTAAAATTCGGGTTCTTGGATAATATTTAGATTATTTTTGATTCGCTTAAATATAGAATTTCTGTATTTTCAGTAAGTGAGCATACTGAGTTGGTTTATATTCTCCAAAACAAAGTAGAATAATGCATTTTATGTTTTTTCTAACAGACTATATTGAGAACCATTTTCTTTTAACTTTGGGGCGCCTAGATATTATTTAGATATTTTTCGATTCACCTAAATATGGAATTTCTCTATTTTACATGAGAGAGAATATCGAGTTGGTGTATATACTCCAAAACACAGTAGAATAGGACATTGTATATATTCTCTGACAGATTATGTTCAGAGCAATTTTTTTTGTAATATATTTAGCTTTTTTTCGATTCACGTAAAATTAGAATTTCGGTATTTTACAGAAGAGAGCTTATTGAGTTGGTGTATATACTCGAAAACATAGTAGAAAAGGTTATTGTTTTTTTTTCTTACATATTATATTCAGAGCAATTTTGCTTTTAACATTGGGGTGCCTAGATAATATTTAAACTTTTTTCGATTCACATAAACATAAAATTTCTCTATTTTACATGAGAGAGCATATGGAGTTGGTGTATATCCTCCAAAACAGAGAAGAATAGGGCATTGTATATTTTTTCTGACAGATTATATTCAGAACAATTTTGTTTTTAACATTGGGGTGCCTAGATAATATTTAGATTTGTTTCGATTCACGTAAAGTTAGAATTTCTGTATTTTACATGAGAGAGCATACTGAGTTGGTGTATATACTCCAAAACAGAGTAGAATAGGGCCTGTTATATGTTTTCTGAGAGATTATATTCAGAGAAATTATGTTTTTAACATAGGGGTGCCTAGATAATATTTAGAATTTTTTCGATTCACGTAAAATTAGAATTTCGGTATTTTACATGGGAGAGCATACTGAGGTGGTGTATATACTCTAGAACAGAGTAGAATAAGGCATTGTATATTTTTTCTGACAGATTATATTCAGAGTAATTTTGTTTTGAACATTGGGGTGCATAGATAATATTTAGATTTTTTTGATTAGGATAAAATTAGAATTTCTGTATTTTACATGAGAGAGCATATTGAGCTGTTGTATACATTACAAAAGAAAGTATAAAAGGGCATTGTGTATTTTCTCTGACAGATTATATTCAGAGCCATTTTGGTTTTAACATTGGGGTGCCTAGATAATATATAAAATTTTTTCGATTCGCTTAAAGATAGAATTTCTGTATTTTACATGAGGGAGAATATGGAGTTGGTGTATATACTCCAAAACAGACCTGAATAGGGCATTGTATATTTTTTATGACAGATTATATTTAGAGCAATTTTGTTTTTAACATTGGGGTGCCTAGATAATATTTAGATTTATATTGATTCATGTAAAATTAGAATTTCGGTATTTTACATGAGAGAGCATACTGAGTTGGTGTATATTTTCCAAAACAAAGTAGAATAAGGCATTGTATATTTATTCTAACAAACTATATTGAGAGACATTTTCTTTTAACTTTGGGGCACATCGATATTATTTAGATTTTTTTCAATTCGGGTAAAATTGGAATTTCGGTATATTACATGAGAGAGCATAGTTAGTTGGTGTATATACTCCAAAACAAAGTAGAATAAGGCATTGTATATTTTCTCTAACAGACTATTTTCAGAGCCATTTTCATTTAACTTTGGGGAGACTAGATAGTATTTCGATTTTTTTTATATTCACGTAAAATTAGAATTTCGGTATTTTACATGAGAGAGCATATTGAGTTGGTGTATATACTCCAAAACAGAGTAGAAAAGGGCATTGTATATTTCTTCTGACAATTTAAATTCAGAGCAATTTTGCTATTAACATTGGATGCCTAGATAATATTCAGATTTTTTTTGATTCGTTTAAATATAGAATTTCTCTATTTTACATGAGAGAGCATATTGAGTTGGTGTATATACTTTAATACAAAGTAGATAAGGGCATTGTATATTTTTTCTGACAGAAAATATTCAGAGCAATTTTGCTTCTAACATTTGGTGCCTAGATAATATTTAGATTTTTTTCGATTTACGTAAAATTAGAATTTCGGTATTTTACATGACAGAGCAAACAGAGTTGGTGTATATACTCCAAAACAGAATAGAGTAAGGCATTGTATATTTCCTCCAACAGACAACATTCAGAGCCATTTTCTATTAACTTTGGGTCACCTAAATATTATTTAGATTTTATTCAATTCACATAAAATTAGAATTTCGGTATTTTACATGAGAGAGAATATTGAGTTGGTGTATATACTCCAAAACAGAGTAGAAAAGAGCATTGTATATTTTCTTTTACAGATTATATTCAGAGCAATTTTGCTTTTAACATTGGGGTGCCTAGATAATATTTAGATATTTTCGATTCGCTTAAATACAGAATTTCTGTATTTTACATGAGAGAGCATATGGAGTTGGTGTATTTACTCCAAAACAGAGTAGAATAGTGCATTGTATATTTTTTATGACAGATTATAATCAGAGGAATTTTGTTTTTAACGTTGGGGTGCCTAGATAATATTTAGATTTTTTCAATTCGGGTAAAATTAGAATTTCTGTATTTTACATGAGAGAGCCTACTGAGTTGGTGTATATACTCCAAAACAGAGTAGAAAATGGCTTGTATATTTTATATAACAGAAAATATTCAGAGCCATTTTCTTATAACTTTGAGGTGGCTAGATATTATTTAGATTTTTTTTCAATTCGCATAACATTAGAATTTCGATATTTTACATGAGAGAGCAAACTGAGTTGGTGTATACACTCCAAAAAAGAGTAGAATAGGGAATTGTATATTTTCTCTGACAGATTATATTCAGAGCAATTATTTTTAACTTTGGGGTGCCCAGATAATATTTAGATTTTTTTCGATTTGCGTAAAAGTAGAATTTCGGTATTTTAAATGAGAGCGCATACTGAGTTGGTGTATAAACCCCAAAACAAAGTAGAAAAGGGCATTGTATATTTTTTCTGACACATTATATGCAGAGAAAATTGCTTGTAACATTGGGGTGCCTAGAGAATATTTAGAATTTTTTCTATTCCCATAAAATTAGAATTTCGGTATTTTACATGAGAGAGCATAATGAGTTAATGTATGTACTCCAAAACAGAGTAGAATAAGGCATTGTATATTTTTTCTAACAGACTATATTCACAGCCATTTTCTTTTAACTTTGGGGCTCCTCGATATTATTTAGATTTTTTTCGATTCACGTAAAATTTGAATTTCGGTATTTTACATGAGAGAGAATATTGAGTTGGTGTACATACTACAAAACAAAGTAGAAAAGGCAAAGTTTATTTTTTCGTACAGATTATATTCAGAGCAATTTTGCTTTTAACATTGGTGTGCCTAGAAAATATTTAGATTTTTTCGATTCGCTTACATATAAAATTTCTGTATTTTACATGAGAGAGCATATGGAGTTCGTGTATATACTCCAAAACAGAGTAGAAAAGGGCATTGTATATTTTTTCTGACAGATTATATTCAGAGCAATCTTGTTTTTAACATTGGGGTGCCTAGATAATATTTAGATTTGTTCGATTCGTTCCAAATTAGAATTTCGGTATTTTACATGAGAGAGAATATTGAGTTGGTTTATATACTACAAAACAGCGTAGAAATGAGCATTGTCTATTTTTTCTGACAGATTATATTCAGAGCTATTTTTCTTTAATGATTGGGGCGCCTAGATATTATTTAGATTTTTTCAATTTGCGTCAAATTAGAATTTCGTTATTTAAAAGGAGGGAGCATATTGAGTTGGTGTATATACTACAAAACAGTAGAAAATGGCATTGTATATTATTTCTGACAGGTTATATTAAGAGCAATTTTGCTTTCAACATTGGGGTGCCTAGATAATATTTAGATTTTTTTCAATTCACTTAAAATTAGAATTTCAGCATTTTACATGAGAGAGCATACTGAGTTGGTGTATATCTTCCAAAACAGAGTGGAATAGGGCATTGTGTATTTTTTATAACAGAAGATATTCAGAGCCATTTTCTTTTAACTTGAGGCGCCTAGATATTATTTAGATTTCTTTTGATTCGCGTAAAGTAGCATTTTGGTATTTTACATAAGAGAGGATACTGAGTTAGAGTATATACTCTAAAACAGAGTAGAATACGGCAATGTATATTTTTTTCTGACAGATTATATTCAGAGCAATTTTCCTTTAAACATTGTGGTGCCTAGATAGTATTTAGCTTTTTCTCGATTCGCTTAAATATATAATTTCTGTATTTTCTATGAGAGAGCATAAGGAGTTGGTGTATATACTCCAAAACAGGGTAGAATAGGGCATTGTACATTTTTTCTGACAGATAATATACAGAGCAATTTTGTTTTTAACATTGTGGTACCGAGATAATATGTAGATTTTTTTAGATTCACTTAAAATTAGAATTTCGATATTTAACCTGAGAGAGCATACTGAGTTGGTGTATATACTCCAAAACAGAGTAGAATAGGGCATTGTATATTTTTTCTAACAGACTATATTCAGAGCCATTTTCTTGTAACTTTCGGACGCCTAGATATTTTTTAGATTTTTTCGATTCGTGTAAAATTAGAATTTAGGTATTTTATATGAGAGAGCATATGGAGTTGGTGTATATACTCCAAAACAGAGTAGAAAAGGGCATTGTATATATTTTCTGACCGATTATATTCAGAGAAATTTTGTTTTTAACATTGGTGTGCCTATATAATATTTAGATTTTTTCGATTCTAGTAAAAATAGAATTTCTGTATTTAACATGAGAGAGCATACTGAGTTGGTGTATATACTACAAAACAGAGTAGAAAATGGCATTGTATATTTTTTCTGACAGATTATATTCAGAGCCATTTTGCTTTTAACATTGGGGTGCCTAGATAATATTTAGATTTTTTTCGATTCGCTTTAATATAGAATTTCTGTATTTTACATGAGAGACCATATTGAGTTGGTGTATATACTCAAAAACAAAGTAGAATAGGGCATTGTATATTTTTTCTGACAGATTATATTCAGCGCAATTTTGTTTTAATCATTGGGGTGCCTAGATAAAATTAGATTTTTTTCGATTTACGTAAATACAGAATTTCAGTATTTTACATGAGAGAGCATATTGAGTGGTGTATATACTCCAAAACAAAGTAGAGTAGGACATCGTATATTTTTTCTGAGAGATTATATTCAGAACAATTTTTATTTTAACACTTGGGTGCCTTGATAATATTTACAATTTTGTCGAGTAACGTAAAATTATAATTTCTGTATTTTACATAAGAGAGCATACTGACTTGGTGTATATACTCCAAAACAGTGTATAATAGTGCATCGTATATATTTTCTGACAGATTATATTCAGAGCAATTTTGTTTTTAACATTGCAGTGCCTAGATAATATTTAGTTTTTTTCAATTCGGGTAAAATTAGCATTTCTGTATTTTAAATGAGAGAGCATATGGAGTTGGTGTATATACTAAAAAACAGAGTAAAAAAGGGCATTGTATATTTTTTCTGACAGATTCTATTCAGAGCAACTTTGCTTTTAACATTGGGGTGCCTAGATAATATATAGATTTTATTCGAATCGCTTAAATATAGAATTTCTGTATTTTACATGAGAGAGAATATGGAGTTGGTGTATATACTCCAAAACAGAGTAGAATAGGGCATTGTATATTTTTTCTGACACATTATATTCAGAGCAACTTTGCTTTTAACATTGGGGTTTCTAGATAATATTTAGGTTTTTCTCCATTCACGTAAAAATAAAATTTCAGTATTTTACATGAGAGAGCATACGGAGTTGGTTTATATACTCCCAAACAGAGTAGAATCGGGCATTGTATATTTTTTCTCACAGATTATATTCAGAGCAACTTTGCTTTTAACATCAATATGCCTAGATAATATTTAGATTTTTTTCGATTAATGTAAAATTAGAATTTCGGTATTTTACATGTGAGAGCATACTGACTTGGTGTATATACTCCAAAACAGAGTAGAATTAGGTATTGTATATATTTCTAACAGACTATCTTCACAGCCAATATCTTTTACCATTGGGGCGCCTAGATATCATTTAGATTTTTTTCGATTCGCGTAAATTTGAATTTGGTATTATACATTAGAGAGCATATTGAGTTGGTGTATATAGTCCAAAACAGAGTAGAAAAGGGCATTGTATATTCTTTCAGTCAGATTATATTCAGAGCAATTTCGCTTTTTACATTGGGGTGCTTCGATAATATTTAAATTTTTTTTGATTCACGTTATATTAGAATTTCGGTATTTTACATGAGAGAGCATACTGAGTTGGTGTATATACTCCAAAACAGAGTAGAATAATGCATTGTATATTTTTTCTAACACACTATATTTAGAGCCATTTTGTTTTAACTTTGGGGCGCCTAGATATTATTTAGATTTTTTTCCATTCGCATAAAGTTAAAATTTCGGCATTTTACATGACGGAGAATATTGTTGGTGTATATACTTCAAAACAGAGTAGCAAGAAGAATTGTATAATTTTTTTGACAGATTATATTCAGAGCAATTTTGCTTTTAACATTGGGGTGCCTAGATAATATTTAGATTTTTTTCGACTCACGTAAAATTAGAATTCCGGTATTTTACATGAAAGAGCATACTGAGTTGGTGTATATACTCCAAAACAGAGTAGAAAAGGCATTGGATATTTTGTCTGACATATTATATTAAGAGCAATTTTTTTTAACATTGGGGTGCCTAGATAATATTTAGATCATTTTTGATTCACGTAAAATTAGAATTTATGTATTTTATATGAGAGAGCATATTGCGTTGGAGTATATACTCCAAAACATAGTAGATTAGGGCATTGCATATTTTTTCTTACAAATTATATTCAGAGCAATTTTGCTTTTAACATTGGGGTGCCTAGATTATATTTAGATTTTTTTCGATTCACGTAAATATAAAATTTTTGTATTTTACATGAGAGAGCATACTAAATTGGTGTATATACTCTAAAACAGAGTAGAATTAGGCATTTTATATTTTTTCTGACAGAACATATTCCGAGAAATTTTATTTTTAACATTGGGGTGCCTAGATGATATTTAGATTTTTTCGATTCGGGTAAAGTTAGAATTTCTGTATTTTACTTGAGAGAGCGTATTGAGTTGGTGTATATATTACAAAACAGAGTAAAAAACGGCATCGTACATTTTTTCTGACAGATTATATTCAGAGCAATTTTACTTTTTACATTGGGGTGCCTAGATAATATTTAGATTATTTTCGATTCACGTAAAATTAGAATTTCTGTATTTTACATGAGAGAGCATACTGATTTTGTGTATATACTTCAAAACAAAGTAGAATAAGGCATTGTATATTTTTTCTAACAGACTATATTCAGAGTCATTTCCTTTTAACTTTGGGGCGCCTAGATATTATTTAGATTTTTTCGATTCACGTAAAATTTGAATTTAGCTATTTTATAATATAGAGCATATTGAGTTGGTGTATATACGACAAAAAAGAGTAGAAAAGGGCATTGTATATTTTTTCGGACAGATTATATTCAGAGCAATTTTGCTTTTAACATTGGGGTGCCCAGATAATATTTAGATTTTTGTCAATTCATGTAAATTTAGAATTTCTTTATTTTACATGAGAGACCATAGTGAGTTGGTGTATATAGTCCAAAGGAGAGTAGAATAGGGCATTATATATTTTGTCTGAGAGATTATAATCAGAAAAATTTTGCTTTTTACATTCGGGAGCCTGGATAATATTTAGATTTTTTTCAAATCACGTAAAATTAGAATTTTGGTGTTTTACATGAGAGAGCATACTGATTTGGTTTATATACTCCAAAAAAGAGTAGAATAGGGTATTGTATATTTTTCCTCACAGATTATATTCAGAGCAATTTTTTTTTAACATTGGGTTGCCTAGATACTATTTAGATTTTTTTCGATTCACATAAAATTAGATTTTCCGTATTTTACGTGAGAGAGCATAATAAGTTGTATATACTCTAAAACAGAACAGAATAGGGCATTGTATATTTCTTCTGACATATTATATACAGAGCAATTTTGTTTTTAACATTGGGATGACTAGATAATATTTAGATATTTTTGATTCGGGTAAAATTAGAATTTCTCTATTTTACAAGAGAAAGCGTATTGATTGTGTGTATATATTACAAAACAGAGTAGAATAGGGCATTGTCTATTTTTTCTGACAGATTATATTCTGAGCATTTTTGCTTTTAACATTGGGGTGCCTATATAATATATAGATTTTTTTCGATTCACTTAAATATAGAATTTCTGTATTTTACATGAGAGAGAATATGGAGTTCGTGTATATACTCGAAAACAGAGTTCAATAGGGCGTTGTATATTTTTTATGACATATTATATTCAGTACAATATTTCTTTTAACATTGGGGTGCCTAGATAATATTTAGATTTTTTTTGATTGACGTATAATTAGAATTTCTGTATTTTACATGAGAGAGCATACTGAGTTGCTGCGTATACTCCAAAACAGAGTAGAATAAGGCATTGCATGTTTTCTCTAACAGACTATATTCAGAGCCATTTTTGTTTAACTTTGGGGCACCTAGATATTATATAGATTTTTTTCGATTCCTGTAAAACTAGAATTTCGGTACTTTACATGAGAGCGCATATGGAGTTGGGGTATATATTTCAAAGCAAAGTAGAAAAGGGCATTGTATATTTTTTCTGACAGATTATATTCAGAGCAATTTTTCTTTTAACATTGGGGTGCCTATATAATATTTAGATTTCTTTCGATTCACGTAAAATTAGAATTTCGGTATTTTACATGAGAGAGCATACTGAGTTAGTGTATATACTTTTAAACAGGGTTGAATAGGGAATTGTATATTTTTTCTTACAGATTATATTCAGTACAATTTTGCTTTTAACATTGGGGTGCCTAGAGAATATTTAGATTTTTTTTGATTCGCTTAAATATAGAATTTCTGTATTTTACATTAGAGAGCATATGGAGTTGGTTTATGTACTCCAAAACAGAGTAGAATAGGGCATTTTAAATTTTTTCTGACAGATTATATTCAGAGCTATTTTGTTTTTAACATTGGGGTGCCTAGATAATATTTAGATTTATTTTGAATCACGTAAATTTAGAATTTCTGTATTTTACATGAGAGAGCACACTGAGTTGGTGTATATAGTCCGAAAAAGAGTAGAATAGTGCACGTTATATGTTTTCTGACAGATGATATTCAGAGCAATTTTGTATTTAACATCGGGGTGCCTAAGTAATATTTAGATTTTTTTGGATTCACGTATTATTAGAATTTTGAAATTTTACATAATAGAGCATACTGAGTTGGTGTATATACTCCAAAACAGAGTAGAATAAAGCATTGTATATTTTTTTCTGACAGACTATATTCAGAGCCATTTTGTTTTAATCTTGGGGGGCCTTGATATTATTTAGATTTTTTTCGATTAGCGTAAAATAAGAATTACGTTATTTTACATGGGAGAGAATATTGAGATGGTGTATATACTCCGAAACAGAGTAGAAAAGGGCGTTGTATATTTTCTCTGACAGATTATAATCAGAGTAATTTTGCTTTTCACATTCGGGTGTCTAGATAATATTTAGATTGTTTTCGATTCACGTAAAATTAAAATTTCGATATTTTAAATGAGAGAGCATACTGAGTTGCTGTATATACTCCAAAACAGAGTAGAATAGGACATTGTATATTTTTTCGGACCGATTTTATTTAGAGCAATTTTGCTTTTAACATTAAGGTGTCTATATAATATGTAGATCTTTTTTGATTTGCTTAAATATAGAATTTCTGTATTTTACATGAGAGAGAATATGGAGTTGCTGTATATACTGCAAAACAGAGTAGAATAGGGCATTGTATATTTTTTCTGACAGATTATATTTAGAGCAATTTTGTTTTAAACACTGGGTTGCCTAGATAATATTTAGATTTTTTTCGATTCACGTAAAATTAGGATTTCGGTATTTTACATGAGAGAGCATATTGAGTTGGTTTATATACTCCAAAACATAGTAGATAAAAGCATTGTATATTTTTTCTTACAGATTAAATTCAGAGCAATTTTGCTCTTAACATTAAGGTGCCTAGATAATATTTAGATTTTTGTCGATTCACGTAAATATAGAATTTCTGTATTTTACATGAGAGAGCATATGAAGTTGGTATGTATACTGCAAAACAGAGTAGAATAAGGCGTTGTATATTTTTTCTGAAATATTATATTAAGAAAAATCTTGTTTTTAACATTGGTGTGCCTATATAATATTTAGATTTTTTTTAATTCACATAAAATTAGAATTTTTTTATTTTACATGAGAGAGCATACTGAGTTGGTGAATATACTCCAAAACAGAGTAGAAAAGGCATTGGATATTTTGTCTGACATATTATAATCATAGCAATTTTGCTTTTAACCTTCGGGTGCTTAGATAATATTTAGATTTTTTTCGATTCACGTAAAATTAGAATTTCGGTATTTTACATGAGAGAGCATACTGAGTTGGTGTATATATTTCAAAACAGAGTAGAATAGGTCATTGTATATTTTTTATGACAGATTATATTCAGAGCAATTTTGTTTTTAACACTGGCGTGCCAAGAAAATATTTAGATTTTTGTTGATTAATGTAAAATTAGAATTTCGGTATTTTACATGAGAGAGCACACTGAGTTGGTGTATATACCCCAAAAAAGGGTAGAATAGTGCATTGTATATTTTTTCGTACAAATTATATTCAGAGCAATTTTGTTTTTAACATTGTGGTGCCTAGATAATATATAGATTTATTTCGATTTGCCAAAATATGGAATTTCTGTATTTTACATGATAGAGAATATCGAGTTGGTGTATATAATCCAAAACACAGTAGAATAGGGCATTGTATATTTTTTCTGACAGACTATATTCAGAGCAATTTTGTTTTGAACATTGAGGTTCCTAGATAATATTTAGCTTTTTTTCGATTCACTTAAAATTAGATTTTCGGTATTTTACAGGAGAGAGCATAAGGAGTTGGTGTATATATTCGAAAACATAGTAGAAAAGGTTATTGTGTTTTTTTCTTACAGATTATATTCAGAGCACTTTTTCTTTTAACATTGGGGTGCCTACTTAATATTTAGATTTTTTTCGATTCACATAAATATAGAATTTCTGTATTTTACATGAGAGAGCATATGGAGTTGGTGTGTATCCCCCAAAACAGAGAAGAATAGGGCATTGTATATTTTTTCTGACAGATTATATTCAGAACAATTTTGTTTTTAACATTGGGGTGCCTAGATAATATTTAGGTTTTTTTCGATTCACGTAAAATTAGAATATCTGTATTTTACGTGAGAGAGCATACTGAGTTGGTGTATATACTCCAAAACAGAGTAGAATAGGGCACGTTATATGTTTTCTGACAGATTATATTCAGAGCAATTATGTTTTTAACATTGGGTACCTAGATAATATTTAGATTTATTTCGATTCACGTAAATTTAGAATTTCGGTATTTTACATGAGAGAGCATACTGAGTTGGTGTATATACTCTAAAACAGAGTAGAATAGGGCATTGTGTATTTTTTCTGAGAGATTATATTCAGAGCAATTTTGTTTTTAACATTGGGGTGCATAGATAATATTTAGATTTTTTCGATGCGGATAAAATTAGAATTTCTATATTTTACATGAGAGAGCGTATTGAGTTGTCATATATACTACAAAAGAGAGTAGAAAAGGGCATTGTATATTTTCTCTGACAGATTATATTCAGAGCAATTTTGCTTTTAACATTGGGGTGCCTAGATAATATATACATTTTTTTCGATTCGCTTAAATATAGAATTTCTGTATTTTACATGAGAGAGCATCCTGAGTTGGTGTATATACTCCAAAACAGAGAAGAAAAAGGCATTGCATATTTTCTCAGACAGATTGAATTCAGAGCAATTTTGCTTTTAACATTGGGGTGCCTAGATAATATTTAGATTTATTTCGATTCACGTAAACTTAGTATTGCTGTATTTTACATGAGAGACCATATTGAGTTGTTGTATATAATCCAAAAGAGAGTAGAAAAGGGCGTTGTATATTTTCTCTGACAGATTATATTCAGAGCAATTTTGCTTTTAACATTGGAATGTCTAGATAATATTTAGATTTTTGTCGATTCACGTAATATGAGAATTTCGGTATTTTACATTAGAGAGCATATGGAGTTGGTGTATATACTCCAAAATAGAGTAGAATAAGGCATTGTATATTATTTCTGTCAGATTATATTCAGAGCAATTTTGCTTTTAACATTGGGGTGCCTAGATAATATTTAGATTTTTGTCGATTCACGTAAGTTTAGAATTTCTGTATTTTACATGAGAGACCAGAGTGAGTTGGTGTATATACTCCGAAACACAGTAGAATAGGGCATTGTATATTTTGTCTGAGAGATTATAATCAGAGAAATTTTGCTTTTAACATTCGGGAGCCTAGGTAATATTTAGATTTTTTTCAATTCACGTAAAATTCGAATTTCGGTGTTTTACATGAGAGAGCGTACTGAGTTGGTGTATATACTCCAAAACAGAGTAGAATAGGGTATTGTATATTTTTTCTCACAGATTATATTCAGAGCAATTTTGTTTTTAACTTTGGGTTGCCTAGATAATATTTAGATTTTTTTCGATTCACGTAAAATTAGATTTTTTGTATTTTACATGAGAGAGCATACTAAGTTGTTGTATATACTCTAAAAAAGAACAGAATAGGGCATTGTATATTTTTTTCGACAGATTATATACAGAGCAATTTTGTTTTTAACATTGGGGTGCCTAGATAATGTTTAGAATTTTTCGATTCGGGTAAAATTAGAATTTCTCTATTTTACAAGAGAGAGCGTATTGAGTGTGTGTATATACTAAAAAAAGAATAGAATAGGGCATTGTCTATTTTTTCTGACAGATTATATTCTGAGCATTTTTGCTTTTAACATTGGGGTGCCTATATAATATATAGATTTTTTTCGATTCGTGTAAAATTAGAATTTCGGTATTTTACATGAGAGAGCATATGGAGTTGGGGTATATATTTCAAAACAAAGTAGAAAAGGGCATTGTATATTTGTTCTGACAGATTATATTTAGAGCAATTTTGCTTTTAACATTGGGGTGCCTATATTATATTTAGATTTCTTTCGATTCACGTAAAATTAGAATTTCGGTATTTTACATGAGAGAGCATACCTAGTTGGTGTATATACTCCAAAACAGGGTTGAATAGGGCATTGTATATTTTTTATGACAGATTATATTCAGTGCAATATTGCTTTTAACATTGGGGTGCCTAGAGAGTATTTAGATTTTTTTCGATTCGCTTAAATATAGAATTTCTGTATTTTACATTAGAGAGCATATGGAGTTGGTGTATGTACTACAAAACAGAGTAGAATAGGGCATTTTAAATATTTTCTGACAGATTATACTCAGAGCAATTTTGTTTTAAACATTGGGGTGCCTAGATAATATTTAGATTTTTTTCGATTCGCTTAAATATACAATTTTTTTATTTTACATGAGAGAGCATATGGAGATGGTGTATATATTCCAGAACAGAGTAGAATAGGGCGTGTTACATTTTTTCTGACAGATTATATTTCGAGCAATTTTGCATTTAACATTGGTGTGCCTAGATAATATTTAGATTTTTTCGATTCGGTTAAAATTAGAATTTCGGTATTTTACATGAGAGAGCATAATTAGTTGGTGTATATACTCCAAAACAGAGTAGAATAAGGCATTGTATATTTTCTCTAACAGACTATATTCAGAGCCATTTTCCTATAACTTTGGGGATCCCAGATATTATTTAGATTTTTGTGATTCGCGTAAATTAAGAATTTCTGTATTTTATATAAGAGAGCATATTGAGTTGGTGTATATTCTCCAAATCAGTGTAGCAGAGGGCATTGTATATTTTTGCTGACACGTTATATTCAGAGCAATTTTGCTGTTAACCTTGGGGTGCCTAGATAATATTTAGATTTTTTTCGATTCGCTTAAATATAGAATTTCTGTATTTTACATGAGAGAGCATATGGAGTTGGTGTATATACTCCAATACAGAGTAGAATACGGCATTGTATATTTTTTTTGACAGATTATATTCAGAGAAATTTTGTTTTTAAAATTGGGGTGCCTAGATAATATTTAGATATTTCGACACGGGTAAAATTAGAATTTCTGTATGTTACATGACAGAGCATACTGAGTTGGTGTATATACTATAAAACAGAGTACAAAAAAGCATTGTATATTTTTTCTGATAGATTATGTTTAGAGCAATTTTGCTTTTAACATTGGGGTGCCTAGATAATATTTAGATTTTAGTCGATTCCCTTAAATATAGAATTTCTGTATTTTACATGAGAGAGCATATTGAGTGGTGTATATACTATAAATCAAAGTAGAAGAGGTCATTGTATATTTTTTCTGAGAGATTATACTAAGAGCAATTTTGTTTTTAACATATGGGTGCCTAGATAATATTTAGATTTTTTTCCCTTCAGGTAAATATAGAATTTCCGTATTTTACATGAGAGAGCATATTGAGTTGGGGTATATCCTCCAAAACAGAGTAGAATAGGGCATTGTATATTTTTTCTGACAGATTATATTCAGAACAATTTTTTTTAACATTGGGGTGCCTAGATAATATTTCGATTTTTTTCGATTCACGTAAATTTAGAATTACGGTATTTGACCTGAGAGAGCATACTGAGTTGGTGTATATACTCCAAAACAGAGTAGAAAAAGGCATTGTATATTTTTTCTAACAGACTATATTCACAGCCATTTTCTTTTAGCTTTGGGGCGCCTAGATATTATTTAGTTTTTTTCTATTCACGTAGAATTTGAATTTAGGTATTTTACTTGAGAGAGCATACGGAGTTGGTGTATATATTTCAAAACAAAGTAGAAAAGGGCATTGTATATTTTTTCGGACAGATTATATTCAGAGCAATTTTGCTTTTAACATTGCCGTGCCTAGATAATATTTACATTTTTTTCAATTCGCTTAAAATATTGAATTTCAGTATTTTACATGAGACACCATTTTGAGTTGGTGTATATACTCCAAAACAGAGTAGAATATAGCATTGTATTTTTGTTCTGACAGATTATATTCAAAGCAATTTTGTTTTTAACATTGGGGTGCCTAGATTATATTTAAATTTTTTTCGATTCATGTAAAATTATAATTTTGGTATTTTACATTAGAGAGCATACTTATTTGGTGTATATACTCCAAAAGAGAGTAGAATAGGGCATTGTATATTTTCTCTGACAGTTTATATTCAGAGCAAGTTTTTTTTTAACATTGTGGTGCCTAGGTAATATTTACATATTTTCGATTTGGGTAAAATTTCAATTTCTGTATTTTACATGAGAGAGCGTATTTAGTTGGTGTATATACTCCATAAAAGAGTAGAATTGGGCATTGTATATTTTTTCTGACAGATTTTATTCAGAACAATTTTTCTTTTAACACTAAGGTGCCTGTATAATATATAGATTTTTTTCGATTCACTTAAATATAGAATTTCTGTATTTTACGGTAGAGAGAATATGGAGTTGGTGTATATACTCCAAAACAGAGTGGAATAGGGCATTGTGTATTTTTTCTGAGAGATTATATTCAGAGCAACTTTGCTTTTAACATTGGGGTGCCTAGATAATATTTAGGTTTTTTTTCGATTCATGTAAAGAGAATTTCTGTATTTTACATGAGAGAGCATACTGAGTTGGAGTATACACTCCAAAACAGAGTAAAATAAAGCATTGTATATTTTTTAACAAACTACATTTAGAGCCATTTTCTTTTACTTTGGGACGCCTAGATATGATATAGATTTATTCGATTCACGTAAAATTATAATTTAAATTTTTGCATGAGAGAGCATATTGAGTTGGTGTATATACTCCAAAACAGAGTAGAAAAGGGCATTGTATATTTAATATGACAAATTACATTCAGAGCAATTTTGCTTTCAACATTGGTGTGTCTAGATAATATTTAGATTTTTTTCAATTCGCTTAAATATTGAATTTTTTTATTTCACATGATAGAGCATATGGAGATGATGCATATATTCCAAAACAGAGTAGAATAGGGCATGTTATATTTTTTCTGATAGATTATATTCCGAGAAATTTTGTTTTTAACATTGAGGTACCTAGATAATATTTAGATTTTTTCGATTCGGGTAAAATTGGAATTTCGGTATTTTAAATGAGAGAGCATACTTAGTTGGTGTATATACTCCAAAACAAAGTAGAATAGGGCATTGTATATTTTGTCTGACAGATTATAATCAGAGCCATTTTCTTATAACATTCGGATGCTTAGATAATATTTAGATTTTTTTCGATTCACGTAAATTTATAATTTCGGTATTTTACATGAGAGAGCATACTCAGTTGTGTATATACTCCAAAACAGACTAGAATAGTTCATTGAACATTTTTTCTGACTGGTTATATTCAGAGCAATTTTGTTTTTAACATTAAGTTGCCTAGATAATATTTAGATTTTTTTCGATTCATGTAAATATAGAACTTCTGTTTTTACATGAGAGAGCATATGGAGTTGGCGTATATCCTCCAAAACAAAGTAGAATAAGGCATTGTATATTTTTTCTGAATGATTATATTCAGAACAATTTGGTTTTTAACATGGGGGTGCCTAGATGATATTTAGATTCTTTTAAATTCAGGTAAAATTAGAATTTCTGTATTTTACATGAGACACCGAATTATGTTGGGTTATATACTCCAAAACAGAGTAGAATAGGGAATTGTATATTTTTTCTGACAGATTATATTCAGAGCAATTTTGCTTTTAACATTAAGGTTCCTATATAATATATAGATTTTTTTCGATTCGCTTAAATATAGAATTTCTGTATTTTACGTGAGAAAGAATATGGAGTTGGTGTAAATTCTGCAAAACAGAGTAGAATAAAGCATTGTATATTTTTTCTGACAGATTATATTCAGAGCAACTTTGCTTTTAACATTGGGGTGCCTAGATAATATTTAGGTTTTTTTCGATTCACGAAAAAATACAATTTAAGTATTTTATATGAGAGAGCATACTGAGTTGGAGTATATACTCTAAAAGAGAGTAGAATAAAGAATTGTATATTTTATCTAAAAGACTATATTCAGAGGCATTTTCTTTTAACATTGGGGCACCTAGATATTATTTATATTTTTTCGATTCACGTAAATTTATAATTTCGGTATTTTACATGAGAGAGCGTCCTAAGTTGGTGTATATACTCTAACACAGAGTAGAATACGGCATTGTATATTTTTTCTGACAGATTATATTCAGAGCAATTTTTTTTAACATTGGGTTGCCTAGATAATATTTAGATTATTTTCGATTCACGTAAAATTAGAATTTTGTTATTTTACATGAGAGAGCATACTAAGTTGGTGTATATACTCTAAAACAGAGTAGAATAGGGCATTGTATATTTTTCCCGACAGATTATATTCAGAGAAATTTTGTTTCTAACATTAGGTTGCCTAGATAATATTTAGATTTTTTCGATTCGTGTAAAATTAGAATTTCTGTATTTTACATGAGAAAGTGTATTGAGTTGGTGTATACATTGCAAAACATAGTAGAAAAGGGCATTGTATATTTCTTCTGACAGATTATATTCAGAGCAATTTTGCTTTTAACATTGGGGTGCCTAGATAATATTTAGATATTTGCCGATTCACGTTAATTAAGAATTTCGGTATTTTACATGAGAGTCCATACTGAGTTGGTGTATATACTTCAAAAAATAGTAGAATAGGGCATTGTATATTTTTTCTGACAGATTATATTCAGAGCAATTTGTTTTTAACACTGAGGTGCCTAGATAACATTTAGATCTTTGTCGATTAACGTAAAATTAGAATTTAGGTATTTTACCTGAGAGAGCATACTGAGTTGGTTTATATACTCTAAAATAGGGTAGAATGGGGCATTGTATATTTTTTTGACAAATTATATTCAGAGCAATTTTGTTTCTAAAACTCGTGTTCCTAGATAATATTTAGATTTTTTCGATTCTGGTAAAATTAAAATTTCTGTGTTTTACATGAGAGAGCATATTGAGTTGCTGTATTTACTACGAAACAGAGTAGAAAAGAACATTGTATATTTTTTCGGAAAGATTATATTTAGAGCAATTTTGCTTTTAACATTGGCATGCCTATATAATATTTAGATTTTTTTCGATTCTTTTAAAATATAGAATTTCAGTATTTTACATAAGAGAGCATACTGAGTTGGTGTATATACTCGAAAACAGAGTAGAATAGAGCATTGTTTATTTTTTATGACAGATTATATTCAAAGCAATTTTTTTTAACATTGGGGTGCCTAGATAATATTTAGATTTTTTTCGATTCATGTTAAATTATAATTTCTGTATTTTACATGAGAGAGCATACTGAGTTGGTGTATATACTCTAAAACAGAGTAGAAAAGGGCATTGTATATTTTTTCGGACAGATTATATTCAGAGCAATTTTGCTTTTAACATTGGCATGCCTGGATAATATTTAGATTTTTTTCGATTCGCTTAAAATATAGAATTTCAGTATTTAACATGAGAGAGCATATTGAGTTGCTGTATATACTGCAAAACGAAGTAGAATAGAGCATTGTTTATTTTTTCTGACAGATTATATTCAGAGCAATTCTGTTTTTAACATTGGGGTGCCTAGATAATATTTAGATTTTTTTCGATTCACGTAAAATTAGAATTTCTTTATTTTACATGAGAGAGCACACTGAGTTGGTTTATATACTCCAAAAAAGAGTAGAATAAGGCATTGTATATTTTTTATAACAGACTATATTCAGAGCCATTTTCTTTTAACTTTGGGGCGTCTAGATATTATTTAGATTGTTTTCAATTCACGTAAAATTAGAATTTTGCTATTATACATGAGAGAGCATATTGACCTGGTGTATATACTCCAAAACAGAGTAGAAAAGTGCATTGTATATTTTTTCTGACAGATTATATTTAGAGCAATTTTACTTATAACATTTGGGTGTCTAGATAATATTTAGATTTTTTGATTCGCTTAAATATAGAATTTCTGTATTTTAGATGATAGAGCATATGGAGTTGGTGTATATACTCTAAAACAGATAAGAATAAGGCATTGTATATTTTTTATGACAGAATATATCCAGAGCAATTTTGTTTTTATCATTGGAATGCCTAGATAATATTTAGATTTTTTTCGATTCACGTAAATTTAGAATTTGTGTATTTTACATGAGAAACAATATTCAGTTGGTGTATATACTCCAAAATAGAGTAGAAAAAAGCATTTTATATTTTCTCTGACAAATAATCTTCATAGCAAATTTGCTTTTATCATATCGGTGCCTAGAAAATATTTAGATTTTTTTGATTCACGTAAAATTTGAATTTCTGTATTTTACACGAGATAGCATACTGACTGGTGTATATACTCCAAACAGAGTAGAATAAGGCATTCTATATTTTTTCTAACAGACGATATTCAGAGCCAATTTTCTTTAACTTTTGGGCGCCTAGTTATTATTTAGATTTTTTTTTGATACACGAAAAATTAGAATTTCGGTATTTTACATGAGAGGGCATATTGAGTTGGTGTATATACTCCAAAACAGAGTAGAAAAGGGCAGTGTATATTTTTTCTGACAGATTACACTTAGAGCAATTTTGCTTTTAAGAATGGGGTGCCTAGATGATATTTAGATTTTTTTCGATTCGCGTAAATTTAGAATTTTATTATTTTACATGAGTGAGCATATTGACTTGGATTATATACGCCAAAAAAGAGTAGAAAAGGGCATTGTATATTTTTTCTGACAGATTATAATCAGAGGAATATTGGTTTTAACATTGGGTTGCCTAGATAATATTTAGTTTTTTTTCGATTCGCTTAAATATAGAATTTCTGTATTTTACATGAGAGAGCATATTGAGTTGATGTATATACTCCAAAACAGAGTAGAATAGGGCATTGTATATTTTTTCTGACAGACTATATTCAGAGCAATTTTGTTTTTAACCTTTGGGTGCCTAGATAATATTTAGATTTTTTTCGACTCACGTAAATTTAGAATTTTGTTGTTTTACATAAGAGAGCATACTGAGTTGGTTTATATACTCCAAAACAGAGTAGAATAGGGCATTGTATATTTTTTCTGACAGACTATATTCAGAACAATTTTGTTTTTAACCTTGGGGTGCCTAGATAATATTTAGATTTTTTTCGATTCACGTAAATTTTGAATTTTGTTATTTTACATGAGAGAGCATACTGAGTTGGTTTATATACTCCCAAACAGAATAGAATAGGGCATTGTATATTTTATCTGGCAGATTACATTCAGAGAAAAATTTTTTTTAAAATTGGGGTGCCTGGATAATATTTAGTTTTTATTCGATTCACGTAAAATAAGAATTTTGGTATTTTAGATGAGAGAGGATATGGAGTTGATGTATATACTCGAAAACAGAGTAGAATAGGGCATTGTATATTTTTCTGACAGATTATATTCAGAGCAGTTTTGTTTTTAACATTGGGGTACCTAGATACTATTTAGATTTTTATCGATTTTCTTAAATATATAATTTCTGTATTTTACATGAGAGAGTATATGGAGTTGCTGTATACACTAGAAAACAGAGTAGAATAGGGCGTTTTATATTTTTTTCTGACAGATTATATTCAGAGCAATTTTGTTTTTAACATTGGGGTGCCTAGATAATATTTAGATTTTATTGATTCGGGTGAAATTAGAATTTCTGTATTTTACATGAGAGAGCATACTGAGTTGGTTTATATACTCCAAAACAGAGTAGAATAAGGTATTGTATATTTTTTTAACAGACCATATTCAGAGCCATTTTCTTTTAACTTTGGGGAGCCTAGATATTATTAAGATTTCTTTCGATTCACGTAAAATTAGAATTTCGGTATTTTACATGAAAGAGCACACTGAGTTGGTGTATATAATCCAAAACAGAGTAGAATAGGGCATTGTATATTTTATCTGACAGATTATATTCAGAGAAATTTTGTTTTTAACATTGGGCTGCCTAGATAATATTTAGATTTATTGGATTTGGATAAAATTAGAATTTCTGTATTTTACATGAGAGAGCATATTGAGTTGGTGTATATGTTTAAAAACAGAGTAGAATAGGGCATTGTATATTTTTTCTGACAGATTTTATTCAGAGAAATTTTGCTTTTAACATTAAGGTGCCTAGATAATGTATAGATTTTATTCGATTCGCTTAAATATAGAATTTTTGTATTTTACGTGAGATAGAATATAAAGTAGGTGTGTATACTGCAAAACAGAGTAGAATAGGGAATTTTATTTTTTTTATGACAGATTATATTCAGAAAAATTTGGCTTTTAACATTGGGGTTCCTAGATAATATTTAGATTTTTTTAAATTCAGGTCAAATTAGAATTTCTGTATTTTACGTAAGAGAGCGTATTGAGTTGGTGTATATACACGAAAACAGGGTAGAATAGGGCATTGTATATTTTTTCTGACAGATAATATTCAGATCAATTTCGTTTTTAACACTGGCGTGCCTAGATAATATTTAGATTTTTGTCGATTAACGTAAAATTAGAATTTCGGTATTTTACATGAGAGAGCATACTGAATTTGTGTATATACTCCAAAACATAGTAGAATAGGGCATTGTGTATTTTTTCTGACAGATTATATTCAGGGCAATTTTGTTTTTAACACTGTGGTGCCTGGAGAATATTTAGATATTTTCGATTCACGTAAAATTAGAATTTCGGTATTTTATCTGAGAGAGCATAATGACTTGTTGTATATACCCCAAAGAAGAGTAGAATAGGGCATTGTATACTTATTCGGACACATTATATTCAGAGCCATTTTTTTTTATTATTGGGGTGCCTCGATTATATTTTGATGTTTTCGATTTGGGTAAAATTAGATTTTCTGTATTCTACATTAGAGAGCATATTGAGTTCGTTTATATACTACAAAACAAAGTAGAAAAGGGTATTGTATATTTTATCTGAAAGATTATATTCAGAGAAATTTTGCTTTTAACATTGGGGTGCCCAGATAATATACAGATTTTTTTCGATTCGCTTAAATATAGAATTTCTGTATTTTACATGAGAGAGAATATGACGTTGGTTTATATATTATAAAATAGAGTAGAATAGGGCATTGTGTATTTTTTCTGACAGATTATATTCAGAGCAATTTTGTTTTTAACATTGGGGTGCCTAGATAATATTTAGATTTTTTCGATTCGGGTAAAATTATAATTTCAGTAATTTACATGAGAGAGCATATTGAGTTGGTGTATATACTACAAAACAGAGTAGAAGAAACCATTCTATATTTTTTCTGACAGATTATATTCAGAGCAATTTTGCTTTTAACATTGGGGTGCCTAGATAATATTGAGATTTATTTCGATTCACATAAAATTAGAATTTCGAAATTTTACATGAGAGAGCATACTGAGTTGGGGTATATACTCCAAAATAGAGTAGAATAAGGGATTGTATTTTTTTTCAACAGACTATATTCCCAGCCATTTTCTTTTAACCTTGGGGCGCCTAGGTATTATTTAGATGATTTCGATTCGTGTAAAATCAGAATTTCGATATTTTACATGAGAGAGCACATTGAGTTGGTGTATATACTCTAAAACAGAGTAGAAAAGGGCATTGTATATTTCTTCTGACAGATTATATTCAGAGCAATTTTGCTTTTAACATTGGGGTGCCTAGATAATATTCAGATATTTGCCGATTCACGTAAATTAATAATTTCGGTATTTTACATGAGAGTCCATACTGAGTTGGTGTATATCCTTCAAATAAGAGTAGAATAGGGCATTGTATATTTTTTCTGACAGATTATATTCAGAGAAATTTGTTTTTAACTCTGGCGTGCCTAGATAATATTTAGATCTTTGTCGATTAACGTAAAACTAGAATTTCGGTTGTTTACAGGAGAGAGCATACTGAGTTGGTATATATACTCCAAAAGAAAGTAGAATAGGATATTGTATATTTTTTCTTACAGATGATATTCAGAGCAATTTGGTTTTTAACATTGGGGTGCCTAGATAATATATGGAATTTTTCGATTCGGTTAAAATTAGAATTTCTGTATTTTACATGAGAGAGCATATGGAGTTGGTGTATATCCTCCAAAACAGAGAAGAATAGGGCATTGTGTATTTTTTCTGACAGATGATATTCAGAACAATTTTGTTTTTAACATTGGGTTGCCTAGATAATATTTAGATTTTTTTGATTCACGTAAAATTAGAATTTCTGTATTTTACATGAGAGAGCATACTGAGTTGGTGTATATACACCAAAACAGAGTAGAATAGGGCATGTTATATGTTTACTGACAGATTATATTCAGAGCAATGTTGTTTTTAACATGGGGGTGCCTAGATAATATTTAGATTTTCTTCGATTCACGTAAAATTATAATTTTGGCATTTTACATGAGAGAGCATACTGAGTTGGTGTATATACTCTAAAACAGAGTAGAAAAAAGCATTGTGCATTTTTTATGAGATATTATATTCAGAGAACTTTTGTTTTTAACATTGGGGTGCCTAGATAATATTTAGATTCTTTTCGATACACGTAAATATAGAACAGCTGTATTTTACATTACAAAGCATATTGAGTTGGTGTATATCATCCATAAAAAAGTAGAATAGGGCATTGTTTCTTTTTTCTGAACGATTATATTCAGAACAATATTGTTTTTAACATTGGGGTGCCTATATAATATTTAGATTTTTTTAAATTCAGGTAAAATTAGAATTTCTGTATTTTACATGAGAGAGCGTACTGAGTTGGTGTATATACTCCAAAACAGAGTAGAATAGGGCATTGTATATTTTTTCTGACAGATTGCATTCAGAGTAATTTTGTTTTTAACATTGGGGTTCCTAGATAATATATAGCTTTTTTTCAATTCACGTAAAATTAGAATTACACTATTTTACAGGAGAGACCATATTGAGTTGGTGTGTAAACTGCAAAACATAGTAGAAAAGGGCTTTGTATATTTTTTCTGACAAATTATATTCAGAGCAATTTTGCTTTTAACATTGGGGTGCCTAGATAATATTTAGATTTTTGTCGATTTACGTAAATTTAGAATTTTGGTATTTTACATGAGAGAGCATACTGAGTTCGTTTATATACTCCAAAATAGAGTAGAATAGGGCATTGTATATTTTTTTCTGACAGATTATATTCAGAGCAATTTTGTTTTTAACATTGGGGTGCCACGATAATCTTCAGAATTTTTTCGATTAGCTTAAATATAGAATTTCTTTATTTTACATGAGAGAGCATACTGAGTTTTTGTATATACTCCAAAACAGCGTAGATTAAGGCATTGTATATTTTTTCTAACAGAGTATATTCACAGATATTTTCATTTAACTTTGCAGTGCCTAGATACTATTTAGATTTTTTTCGATTCATGTAAAATTAGAATTTCTGTATTTTTCATGAGAGAGCCTATTGAGTCGGTGTATATACACCAGAACAGAGTAGAAATTGGCATTGTATATTTTTTCTGACAGATTATTTTTAGAGCAATTTTGCTTTTAACTTTCGGGCGCCTAGATAATATTTAGATTCATTTTGATTCACGTAATTTTGAATTTCGGTATTTTACATGAGAGAGCATACTGAGTTGGTGTATATACTCCAAAAAGGAGAACAATAAAACATTGTATATTTTTTGCTAACAGACTATATTCAGAGCCATTTTCTTTTAACTTTCGGGTGCCTAGATATTATTTAGATTTTTTTCAATTCGCGTAATTTAGGATTTCGGTATTTTACATCAGAGTGCATATTGAGTTGGTGTATATACTCCAAAACAGAGTAGAAAAAGGCATTGTATACTTTTTCTGACAGATTATATTCAGAACAATTTTGCTTTTAACATTCGGGTGCCTAGTTAATATTTAGATTTTTCTCAATTCACATAAACTTAGAATTTCAGTATTTTACATGAGAGAGCATACAGAGTTGATGTATATACTCCAAAACTGAGTAGAATAAGTCATTATGAATTTTTTCTAACAGACTATATTCAGAGCCATTTTCCTTGAACTCTGGGGCACCGAGATAATATTTAGATTTACTTCGATTCACATAAAATTATAATTTTGGTATTTTACATGAGAGAGCATATGGAGTTGGTATATATACTCCAAAACAGAGTAAAATAGGGCATTGTATATTTTTTATGACTGATTATATTCAGAGCAATTTTGTTTTTAACATTGGGGTGCCTAGATAATATTTAGATTATTTTCGATTCATGTAAAATTAGAATTTCGGTATTTTACATGAGAGACCATACTGAGTTGGTGTATATACTCCAAAAAAGAGTAGAATTAGGCATTGTATATTTATTCTAACAGACTATATTCAGAGCCATTTTATTTTATCTTTGGGGCGACTAGATATTATTTTGATTTTTTTGGATTAGCGTAATTTAGGATTACGGTATTTTACATGGGAGACCGTATTGAGTTGGTGTATATACTCCAAAACAGAGAAGAAAAGAACATTGTATACTGTTTCTGACAGATTAGATTAAGAGCAATTTTGCTTTTAACATTCGGGTGCCTAGTTAATATTTAGATTTTTTTCAATTCACGGAATATAAGAATTTCGGTATTTTACATGAGAGAGCATACTGAGTTGGTGTATATACTCCAAAACAGAGTAGAATAGGGCATTTTATATTTTTTCTGACAGATTATACGCAGAGAAAATTTGTTTTTAACATTGGGGTGCCTAGATAATATTTAGAATTTTTCTCTTCGGGTAAAATTAGAATTTCTGTATTTTACATGACAGAGCGTACTGAGTTGGTGGATATACTACAAAACAGAGTAGAAAAGGGCAATGTATATTTTCCTGACAGGTTATGTTCAGAGTAATTATGCTTTTAACATTTGGGTGCTAGATAACATTTAGATTTTATTTGATTCGCTTAAATATAGAATTTCTGAATTTTACATGAGAGAGCAGAGGGAGTTGGTGTATATACTCCAAAAAAGACTAGAATAGGGCATTGTATATATTTTCTGGCAGATTATATTCAGAGCAGTTTTGTTTTAAATATTGGGGTGCCTATATAACATTTCGATTTTTTTCAATTCACGTAAAATTAGAATTTCGGTATTTTACATGAGAGAGCATATTGAGTTGGTGTATATACTGCAAAACAGAGTAGAGATGGGCATTATATATTTTTACTAACAGATTGTATTCAGAGCCATTTTGTTTTAACTTTGGGGCGCCTAGATATTATTTAGATTTTATTCGATTCGTGTAAAATTAGAATTTCGTTATTTTACATGAGAGAGTATAGTGAGTTGGTGTATATACTCCAAAACAAAGTAGAATAAGGCATTGTATATTTTTTCTAATAGACTATATGCAGAGACATTTTATTTTAACTTTGGGGCACCTAGATATTATTTAGATTTTTTTTCGATTCGCGTAAAATTAGAATTTCTATATTTTAAATGAGAGAGCATATGGAGTTGGTTTATATACTCCAAAACAGAGTAGAATAGGACATTGTATATTCTTTCTGACAGATTGTATTCAGAGCAATTTTGCTATTTACATTGGGGTTCCTAGATAATATTTAGGTGTTTTTCAATTCACATAAAATTAGAATTCAATATTTTACATGAAAGAGCATACTGAGTTGGTGTATATAATCCAAAACAGAGTACAATAAGGCATTGTATAGTTTTTCTAACAGACTATATTCAGAGCCATTTTGTTTTAACTTTGTCGCTCCGAGATATTATTTAGATTTTTTTTCGATTCGCGTAAAATTATAATTTCGGTATTTTACATGAGAGAGCATACTGAGTTAGTGTATATACTCCAAAACAGAGTAGAATAAGGCATTGTATATTTTTTCTAACAGACTATATTCAGAGCCATTTTCTTTTAACTCTGGGGCGCCTAGAGTATATTTAGATTTTTTTTGATTCACTTAAATATAGAATTTCTGTATTTTATATTAGAGAGCATATGGAGTTGGTGTATATACTCCAAAACAGAGTATAATAGAGCATTGTATTTTTTTCTGACAGATTATATTAAGAGTAATTTTGTTTTTAACGTGTGTGCCTAGATTATATTTACATTTTTTTCATTCGTGTAAAGTTAGAACTTTTTTTTTAAATGAGAGGGTATTGAGTTGGTGTATATACTATAAAACGGAGTAGAAAAGGGCATTGTATATTTTTTCTAAAAGACTATATTCAGAGCAATTTTGCTTTTATCATTGGGGTTCCTAGATGATATTTAGATTTTTTCAATTCGCTTAAATATAGAATTTCTGTATTTTACATGAGAGAGCATATGGAGTTGGTGTATATAATGCAAAACAGAGTAGAATAGGACATTGTATATTTTTTCTGACAGATTATATTCAGAGCAATTCTGTTTTTAACATTGGGTTGCAAGATAATATTTATATTTATTCGATTCATGTAAAATTAGAATTTTGGTATTTTACATGAGACAGCACACTGAGTTGGTGTATATACTCCAAAACAGAGTGGAATAGGGCATTGTATATTTTTTCTGACAGATTATATGGAGAGCTATATTGTTTTTAACATTGGGATGCCTAGATAATATTTAGATTTTTTTCGATTCACGTAAAATTAGAATTTCGGTAGTTTACATGAGAGAGCATACTCAGTTGGTGAATATACTCCAAAACAGAGTAGAATAGGGCATTGTATATTTTTTCTGACAGATTATATTCAGAGCAATTTTGTTTATAACATTGGGGTGCCTAGATAATATTTAGATGTTTTCGATTCACGTAAAATTCGAATTTTGGTATTTTACATGAGAGAGCATACTGAGGTGGTGAATATACTCCAAAACAGAGTAGAATAGGGCATTGTATATTTTTTCTGACAGATTATATTAAGAGCCATTTTGATTTCAACATTGGGGTGGCTAGATAATATTTAGATTATTTCTATTCCGGTAAAATTAAAATTTCTGCATTTTACATAATAGAGGTTATTGAGTTGGTGTATATACTACAAAACAGAGTAGGAAAGGGTATTGTATATTTTTTCTGGCAGATTATATTCAGAGCAGTTTTGTTTTTAACCTTGGTGTGCCTAGATAACATTTAGATTTTTTTCAATTCACGTAAAATTACAATTTCGGTAGTTTACATGAGAGAGCATACTCAGTTGGTGAATATACTCCAAAACAGAGTAGAATAGGGCATTGTATATTTTTTCTGACAGATTATATTCAGAGCAATTTTGTTTATAACATTGGGGTGCCTAGATAATATTTAGATTTTTTCGATTCACGTAAAATTCGAATTTTGGTATTTTACATGAGAGAGCATACTGAGGTGGTGAATATACTCCAAAACAGAGTAGAATAGGGCATTGTATATTTTTTCTGACAGATTATATTCAGAGCCATTTTGATTTTAACATTGGGGTGGCTAGATAATATTTAGATTTTTTCTATTCCGGTAAAATTAGAATTTCTGCATTTTACATAATAGAGGTTATTGAGTTGGTGTATATACTACAAAACAGAGTAGGAAAGGGTATTGTATATTTTTTCTGGCAGATTATATTCAGAGCAGTTTTGTTTTTAACCTTGGTGTGCCTAGATAACATTTAGATTTTTTTCAATTCACGTAAATTTAGAATTTCAGTATTTTACATGAGAGAGCATATTGAGTTGGTGTATATACTCCAAAACAGAGTAGAAATTTGCATTATATATTTTTTCTAACAGACTGAATTTAGACCCATTTTCTTTTAACTTTGGGGCGCCTAGATATTATTTAGATTTTTTTCGATTCACGTAAAATTTGAATTTTGGTATTTTACATGAGAGAGCATAGTCAGTTGGAGTATATACTCCAAAACAGAGTAGAATAAGACATTGTATATTTTTTCTAACAGACTATATTCAGAGCCATTTTCTTTTAACTTTGGAGCGCATAGATATTATTTAGATTATTTTCTATTCACGTAAAATTAGAATTTCTGTACTTTACATAAGAGAGCATATTTAGTTGGGGTATATACTTTAAAATAAAGTAGAAAAGGGCATTGTATATTTTTTCTGACAGTTTATATTCAGAGCAATTTTGATTTTAACATTCTTCTGACTGGATGATATTTAGATTTTGTTCAATCTGTGTTAAATTAGAATTTCAGTATTTTACTAGAGAGAGTGTAGTGAGTTGGTGTATATATTCCAAAACAGAGTAGAACAGAAAATTGTACATTTTTTCAGACAGATTATATTCCAAGCATTTTTTTTAACATTGGTGTGCTGAGATAATATTTAGATTTCTTTCGATTCACATAAAATTACAATTTCGGTATTTTACCTGAGAGAGCATACTGAGATGGTGTATATACCCCAAAACAGAGTAGAATAGGGCATTGTATATTATTTCTAACAGATTATATTCAGAGCAATTTTGTTTTAACATTGGGGTGCCTAGATAATATTTAGATTTTTTCGATTTGGGTAAAATTAGAATTTCGGTATTTTACATGAGAAAACATAGTGAGTTGGTTTATATACTCCAAAAAAAAGTAGAGTAAGGCATAGTGTATTTTTTCTAACAGACGATATTCAGAGCCTTCTCTTTTAACTTTGGGGCACCTGTATATTATTTAGATATTTTTCAATTCGCGTAAAAATAGAATTTCGGTGTTTTACATGAGAGAGCATATTGAGTTGGTGTATATACTACAAAACAGAGTAGAAAAAAGCATTGTATATTTTTTCTGACAGATTATATTGAGAGCAATTTTGCTTTTAACATTGGGGTGCCTAGGCAATATTTAGATTTTTTTCTATTTGCTTAATTATAGAATTTCTGTATTTTACAAGACAGACCATCTGGAGTTGGTGTATATACTCCAATACAGAGTAGAATAGGACATTGTATATATTTTCTGACAGATTATATACAGAGTAATTTTGTTTTTAACATTGTGGTGCCTAGATAATATTTAGATTCTTTCGATTTGGGTAAAATTAGAATTTCGGTATTTTACCTGAGAGAGCACACTGAGTTTGTGTATATACTCCAAAACAGAGTAGAATAAGGAATTTTATATTTTTTCTAACAGACTATATTCAGAGCCATTTTTTCTTAACTTTGAGGCGCCTAGATATTATTTAGATCCTTTTTGATTCGCGTAAAATTAGAATTTCAGTATTTTACATGTGAGAGCATATTGAGTTG
Organism: Callithrix jacchus; assembly: GCF_049354715.1. NCBI lineage: Eukaryota > Metazoa > Chordata > Mammalia > Primates > Cebidae > Callithrix > Callithrix jacchus. The sequence continues at coordinate 82,751,164 of NC_133518.1, forward strand.
GTTTAGATACTCCAAAACAACGTAGAATAGGGCATTGTATATTTTTTCTGACAGATTATATACAGAGAAATTTTTCTTTTAACATTGGGGTGCCTAGATAATATTTAGATTTTTTTGGATTCACGGAAAATTAGAATTTTGTTATTTTACATTACAGAGCATGCTGAGTTGGTTTATATACTCCAGAAAGAGTAGAATAGGGCATTGCATATTTTTTCTGACAGATTATATTCAGAGCAATTTTGTTTTTAACATTGGGGTGCCTAGATAATATTTACATTTTTCCGATTCGGGTAAAATTAGATTTTTTTTAATTTTACATGAGAGCGAATTGAGTTGGTGTATATACTACAAAACGGAGTAGAAAAGGGGATTGTATATTTTTTCTAAAAGATTATATTCAGAGCAATTTTGCTTTTAACATGGGGATGCCTAGATTACATTTATATTTTTTTCAATTCGCTTAAATATAGAATTTCTATATTTTACATGAGAGAGCATAGGGAGTTGGTGTATATACTCAAAAAGAGAGTAGAATAGGGCATTGTTTATTTTTTCTGACACATTATATTCAGAGCAATTTTGTTTTTAACATTGGGGTACCTAGATAATATTTAGATTTTATAGATTCACGTAAAATTAGAATTTTAATATTTTACATGAGAGAGCATATGGAGTTGGTGTATATACTCCAAAACAAAGTAGAATAGGGCATTGTATATTTTGTGTGACAGATTATATTCACAGCTATTTTTATATTAACATTGGGGTGCTTAGATTATATTTAGATTTTTTTTGATTCACGGAAAATTAGAATTTCGATATTTTTTATGAAAGAGCATACTGAGTTGGTGTATATACTCCAAAACAGAGTAGAATATGGCATTGTATGTTTTTTCTGACAGATTATATTCAGAGCAATTTTGTTTTTAACATTGGGGTGCCTAGATAATATTTAGATTTTTTCTCTTCGGGTAAAATTAGAATTTCTGTGTTTTACATGATAGAGCATATTGTGTTGGTGAGTATACTACAAAAAAAGTAGAAAAGGGCATTGTATATTTTTTTCTGACAGGTTATATTCAGAGCAATTTTGCTTTTAACATTTTGGTGCCTAGATTATATTTAGATTTTTTTCGGTTCGCTTAAATATTGAATTTCTGTATTTTACATGAGCGAGCATATGGAGTTGGTGTATATACTCTAAAACAAAGTAGAAATGGGAATTATATATTTTGTCAAACAGACTGTATTCAGAACCATTTTCTTTTAACTTTGGGGTGCCTAGATATTATTTAGATTTTATTCGATTCACGTAAAATTTGAATTTTGGTATTTTACATAAGAGAGCATACTGAGTTGGTGTATATATCCCAAAACAGAGTAGAATAATACATTGTATATTTCTTCTCACAGAGTATATTCAGAGCCCTTTTCTTTTAAATTTGGCGAGCCTAGATATTATTTAGAAGTTTTTCGATTCGTGTTAAATTAGAATTTCGGTATTTTGCATGAGAGAGCATATTGAGTGAGAGTATATTCCCAAAAACAGAGTAGTATAGGGCACTGTATATTTTTTTATGACAGATTATATTCAGAACTATTTTGTTTTTGACATTGGGGTGCCTAGATAATGTTTAGATTTTTTTCGATTCACGTAAAATTTGAATTTCGGTATTTTACATGAGAGAGCATACTGAGTTGGTGTATATTCTCCAAAACAGAGTAGAATAAGGCATTGTATATTTTTTCCAGCAGACTATATTCAGAGCCATTTTCCTTTTAGTTAGGGAAGCCTAGATATTATTTAGATTTTTTTCGATTCACGTAAAATTAGAATTTCGGTATTTTACATGAGAGAGAATATTGAGTTGGTGTATATACTCCAAAACAGAGTAGAAAAACATTGTATATTTTTTTGACAGATTATATTCAGAGTAATTTTGCTTTTAACATTGGGGTGCCTAGATAATATTTAGATTATTTCGATTAACTTAAAATTGGAATTTCAGTATTTTACATGAGAGAGCATACTTAGTTGGTGTATATACTCCAAAACAGAGTAGAATATGGCATTGTATATTTTTTATGAAAGTTTATATTCAGAGCAATTTTGTTTTTAACATTGGGGTGCCTATATAATATTTAGATTTTTTTCGATACACGTAAAATGTGAATTTCGGTATTTTACATGAGAGAGCATACTGAGTTGGTGTATATACTTTAAAACAGAGTAGAAAAGAATATTGTATATTTTTTCTGACAGATTATATTCAGAAAATTTTGTTTTTAACATTGGTGTGCCTAGATAATATTTAGATTTGTTCGATTCGGTTAAAATTAGAATTACTGTATTTTACATTAGAGAGCATATTGAGTTGGTGTATATACTCCAAAACAGAGTAGAAAAGGGCATTGTATATATTTTCTGACAGATTATATTCAGAGCAATTTTTCTTTTAACATTGGGGTGCCTACATAATATTTTAATTTTTTTCAATTCACGTAAAATAACAATTTCAGTATTTTACATGAGAAATCGTACTGAGTTGGTGTATATACTCCAAAACAGAGTAGATATGGGCATTATATATTATTTCTAACAGACTGTATTCAGAGCCATTTTCTTTTAACTTTGGGGCGCCTAGATATTATTTAGATTTTATTCGATTTGCGTAAAATTAGAATATTGTTATTTTACATGAGAGAGCATACTGAGTTGGTGTATATACTTTATAAAGAGTAGAATAAGGCATTGTATATTTTTCCTAACAGACTATATTCAGAGCCATTTTCTTTTAATTTTGGGGTGCCTAGATATTATTTATATTTCTTTCAATTCACGTAATTTAGGATTTGGTTATTTTACATGAGAGACAATATTGAGTTGGTGTATATACTCCAAAACAGAGTAGAAAAGGGCATTGTATACTTTTTCTGACAGATTGTATTCTGAGCAATTTTGCTTTTAACCTTCGGGTGCCTAGATAATATTTAGATTTTTTTTTTATTCACGTAAAATTAGAATTTTGGTATTTTACATGAGAGAGCATACTGAGTTGGTGTATATACTACAAAACAGAGGAGAATAAGGCATTGTATATTTTCTCTAACAGACTATATTCAGAGCCATTTTCTTTTAACTTTAGGGAACCTAGATAATATTTAGATTTACTTTGATTCGCGTAAAATTAGAATTTTGTTATTTTACATGAATGAGCATATTTTTTTGGTTTATATAATACAATGCAGAGTTGAAAAGGGCCCTGTATATTTTTTATGACAGATTATATTCAGAGAAATTTTACTTTTAATATAGGGGTGCCTCAATAATATTTAGATTTTTTTCGATTTGCTTAAATGTAGAATTTCTGTATTTTACATACGGGAGCATATGGTGTTGGTGTATATACTCCAAAACAGAGTAAAATAGAACATTGTATATTTCTTCTGACAGATTATATTCAGAGCAATTTTGTTTTTAACATTGGGGTGTCTAGATAATATTTACATTTTTTCCATTCGGGTAAAATTAGAATTTTTTTTACTTTACATGAGACCGTATTGAGTTGGTGTATATACTACAAAACGGAGTAGAAAAGGGCATTGTATATTTCTTCTAAAGGATTATATTCAGAGCAATTTTGCTTTTAACATTCGGGTGCCTAGATAATATTTAGTTATTTTTCGATTCACTTAAATATAGAATTTATGTATTTTACCTGAGAGAGCATATGGAGTTGGTGTATATACTCCAAAAACAGAGTAGAATAGGGCATTGTATATTTTTTCTCACAGATTATATTGAGCGAAATTTATTTGAAACATTGGGGCGCCTAGATAATATTTAGATTTTTTCGATTCACAGAAAATTAGAATTTTGGTATTTTACATGAGAGAGCATACTGAGTTGGTGTATATACTCCAAAACAGAGTAGAATAGGGCATTGTATATTTTTTATGACAGATTATATTCAGAACTATTTTGTTTTTGACATTGGGGTGCCTAGATAATGTTTAGATTTTTTTCGATTCACTTAAAATTTGAATTTCGGTATTTTACATTAGAGAGCATACTGAGTTGGTGTATATTCTCCAAAACAGATTAGAATAAGGCATTGTATTTTTTTTCTGATAGATTATATTCAGAGCAAGTTTGTTTTTAACATTGGGGTGCCTAGCTAATATTTAGATTTTTTCTATTCGGGTAAAATTAGAATTTCTATGTTTTACATGATAGAGCATATTGAGTTGGTGTATATACTACAAAACAGAGTAGAATAGGACATTGTATATTTTTTCTGAAAGAATAAATTCAGAGCAATTTTGCTTTTAACATTCGGGTGCCTAGTTAATATTTTGATTTTTTTCAATTCATGTAAAATTAGAATTTCGGTATTTTACTTACGAGAGCATATTGAGTTGCTGTATATACTCAAAAACAGTAGAAACGGGCATTATATATATTTTCTAAAAGACTATATTCAGAGTCATTTTCTGTTAACTTTGAGGCGCCTAGATATTATTTAGAACCTTTTCGATTCGCGTAAAATTAGAATTTCGCTATTTTACATGAGAGAGCAGAGTGAGTTGGTTTATATTCTCCAAAAAAGAGTAGAATAGGGCATTGTATATTTTTTCTGGAAGATTATATTCAGAGCAGTTTTGTTTTTAATATTGGGGTGCCTATATAACATTTCGATTTTCTCAGTTCACGTAAATTTAGAATTTCGGTATTTTACATGAGAGAGCATATTGAGTGGGTGTATATACTCCAAAACAGAGTAGAAATGGGAATTATATATTTTTTCTAACAGAGTATATTCAGAGCCATTTTCTTTTAAATTTGGGGAGCCTAGATATTATTTAGATTTTTTTCGATTCACGTAAAATTAGAGTTTCAGTATTTTACATGAGAGAACATATTGAGTTGGTGTATATACTCCAAAACAGAGTAGAATAAGGCATTGTATATTTTCTCTAAGAGAATATATCCAGAGCCATTTTCATTTAACTTAGGGGCGCCTAGATATTATTTAGATTTTTTTCGATTCGCGTCAAATTAGAATTTCGGTATTTTACATGTGAGAGCATATTGAGTTGGTTTAGATACTCCAAAACAACGTAAAATAGGGCATTGTATATATTTTCTGAGAGATTATATTCAGAGCAATTTTATTTTCAATATTGCGGTGCCAAGATAAAATTTAGATTTTTTTCGATTCACGTAAAATTAGAATTTCGTTATTTTACATGAGAGAGCATGCTGAGTTGTTGCATATACTCCAGAAAGAGTAGAATAGGGTATTGTATATTTTATCTGACAGATTATATTCAAAGCAATTTTGTTTTTAACATAGGTGTGCCTAGATAATATTTACATTTTTTCAATTCGGGTAAAATTAGAATATTTTTTATTTTACATGAGAGCGTATTGAGTGGGTGTATATACTACAAAACGGAGTAGAAAAGGGCATTGTATATTTTTTCTAAAACATTATATTCAGAGCAATTTTGCTTTTAACATTGGGGTGCCTAGATAATATTTAGATATTTTTCGATTCGCTTAAATACAGAATTTCTGTGTTTTACATTAGAGAGCATTTGGAATTGGTGTATATACTCCAAAACAGAGTAGAAAAGGGGATTGTATATTTTTTCTGACAGATTATATTCAGAGCAATTTTGCTTTTAACATTGGGGTGCCTAGATAATATTAAATTTTTTTTGATTCACGTAAATTTATAATTTCGGTATTTTACATGAGAGACCATACTAAGTTGGTGTATATACTCCAAAACAGAGGAGAATAAGGCATTGTATATTTTTTCTAAGAGACTATATCCGGAGCCATTTTCATTTAACTTTGGGGCGACTAGATATTATTTAGATTTTATTCGATTCGCGTCAAATTTGAATTTCTGCATTTTGCATGAGAGAGCATATTGAGTGGGGGTATATACTCCAAAACAGAGTAGAATAGGGCATTGTATATTTTTTCTGACCGATTATATTCAGAGCAATTTTGTTTTTAAAATTGTGGTGACTAGATACTATGTAGATTTTTCCGATTTGGGTAAAATTAGAATTTCTGTATTTTACATGAGAGAGCATACTGAGTTGGTGTATATACTCCAAAACAAAGTAGAATAAGGCATTGTATATTTTCTCTAACAGAATATATTCAGATCCATTTTGTTTTAACTTTGAGGGGCCTAGATGTTATTTAGATCCTCTTCGATTCGTGTAAAATTTGAATTTCGGTATTTTACATGAGAGAGCATATTGAGTTTGTTTAGATACTCCAAAACAACGTAGAATAGTGCGTTGTGTATTTATTCTGACAGATTATATTCAGAGTAACTTTGCTTTTAATTTAGGGGCCTAGATAATATTTAGATTTTTTTCGATTCACGTAAAATTAGAATTTCTGTATTTTGCATGAGAGAGCATATTGAGTTGGTGTATATACTCCAAAACAGAGTAGAAAATGGCATTGTCTATTTTATCTGACAGATTATATTCAGAGAAATTTTGCTTATACCATTGGGGTGCCTATATAATATTTAGATATTTTCGATTCGGGTAAAATTAGAGTTTATTTATTTTACATGAGAGAGCATATTGAGTTGGTGTTTATCCTACAAATCAGAGAAGAAATGGGCATTGTATATTTTTTCTAACAGATTATATTCAGAGCAATTTTGCTTTTTACATTCGTGTGCCTATTTAATATTTAGATTTTTTTTGATTTGCTTAAATATAGACTTTCTGTATTTTACATGAGAGAGCATATGGTGTTGGTGTATATATTTGAAAAAATAGTAGAAAGGGCATTGCATATTTTGTCTGGCAGATTATATTCAGAGCAGTTTTGTTTTTAACATTGGGGTGCCTGGATAATATTCAGATTATTTTCGATTCTCTTAAATATAAGATTTCTATATTTTACATGAGAGAGCATACTGAGTCGGTGTATATACTCCAAAATAGAGTAGAATAAGGCATTGTATATTTTCTCTTACAGAGTATATTCAGAGCCATTTTCTTTTAACGTTGGGAGGCCTAGATATTATTTAGATTTTTTTCGATTCGCGTAATATTTGAATTTCGGTATTTCACATGAGAGAGCATATTGAGTTGGTGTATATACTCCAAAACAGAGTATAAAAGGGCATTGTATTCTTTTTCTGACAGATTATATTCAGAGCAATTTTGCTTTTAACATTGGGGTGCCTCGATAATATTTAGATTTTTGTCGATTCACGTGAAGTTCGAATTTCTGTATTTTACATGACAGAGCATAGTGATTTGGTTTATCTACTCCAAAACAGAGTAGCATAAGGCATTGTATATTTTTTCTAAAAGACTATATTCCGAGCAATTTTTTTTTTTAACTCTGGGGCGCCTAGATACCATTTAGATTATTTTTGATTCATGTAAAATTAGAATTTCGGTATTTTACCTGAGAAAGCATATTGAGTTGGTGTATATACACCAAAACAGAGTAGAATAGGGCATTGTATATTTTTTATGATAAATTATATACAGAGCAATTTTGCTATTAACATTGGGGTGCCTCGATAATATTTAGATTTTTTTCGATTTGCTTAAATATAGAATTTCTTTATTTTATTTCTTTATTAATGCTGAGTTTGTGTATATACTCCAAAAAAGGGTAGAATAAGGCATTGTATATTTTTTCTAACAGACTATATTCAGAGACATTTTCTTTTATCTTTGGGGCAACTAGATATTATTTAGATTTTTTTCAATTAGCATAATTTAGGATTTCGGTATTTTACATGAGAGACCATATTGAGTTGGTTTATATACTCCAAAACAGAGTAGAAAAGGGCATTGTATACTGTTTCTGACAGATTATATTCAGAGCAATTTTGCTTTTAACATTCGAGTGCCTAGTTAATATTTAGATTTTTTTCGATTCACGGAAAATTAGAATTTCGGTATTTTACATGAGAGAGCATACTGAGTTGGTGTATATACTCCAAAACAGAGTAGAATAGGGCATTGTATATTTTTTGTGACAGATTATATTCAGAGCAATTTTGTTTTTAACATTGGCGTGCCTTGATAATATTTTGATTATTTCTCTCTGGGTAAAATTAGAATTTCTGTATTTTACATTATAGAGCATACTGAGTTGGTGTATATACTACAAAACAGAGTAGAAAAAGCAATGTATATTTTTTCTGACAGGTTATATTCAGAACAATTTTGCTTTTAACGTTTGGGTGCGTAGATAATGTTTAGATTTTTTTCTATTTGCTTGAATATAGAATTTCTGAATTTTACATTAGAGAGCATATTGAGTTGGTGTATATACTCCAAAACAGACTAGAATAGCGAATTGTATATTTTTTTCTGGCCGATTATATTCATAGCAGTTACGTTTTTAATATTGGGGTGCCTAGATAACATTTCGATTTTTTTCTATTCACGTAAAATTAGAATTTCGGTATTTTACATGAGAGACCATAGTGAGTTCGTGTATATACTCCAAAACAGAGTAGAATAAGGCATTGTATATTTTCTCTAACAGAATATATTCAGAGCCATTTTCTTTTAACTTTGAGGTGCCCAGATATTATTTAGATTATTTTCGATTCACGTAAAATTAGAATTTCTATATTTCACATGAGAGAGCATATTGAGTTGGTTTAGATGCTCCAAAACAACGTAGAATAGGGCATTGTATATTTTTTCTGACAGATTATATTCAGAGCAAATTTACTTTTAATACTGGGGTGCCTAGATAATATTTACATTTTTTTCGATTCACGTAAATTTAGAATTTCCTTATTTTACATGAGAGAGCATGCTGAGTTGGTGTATATACTTCAAAACACAGTAGAATAAGGCATTGTATATTTTTTATGACAAATTATATTCAGAGCAATTTTGTTTTTAACATTGGAGTGCCTAGATAATATTCAGATATTTTTCGATTCAGTTAAATATAGGATTTCTGTATTTTACATGAGAGAGAATAGGGAGCTAGGGTATATACTCCAAAAGAGAGTAGAAATGGGCATTGTATCTTTTTTCTCATAGATTATTTTCAGAGCAATTTTGCTCATAACATTCGGGCGCCTAGATAATATTTATATTTATTTTGATTCACATAATTTTGGATTTCTGTATTTTACATGAGAGAGCATACTGAGTTGGTGTATATACTCCAAAACGGAGTAGAATAGTACCTTGTATATTTTTTCTGACAGATCATATTAAGAGCAATTTTGTTTTTAACATATGGGTGCCTAGATAATATTTAGATTATTTTTGATTAGCTTAAATATATAATTTCTGTATTTTACAGGAGAGAGCATATGGAGTTGATGTATATACACCAAAACAGAGAAGAGTAGATCATTGTATATTTTTTCTGACAGATTATATTCAGAGCAATTTTCTTTTTAACATTGGGGTGCCTAGATAATATTTAGATTTTTTTCAATTCACGTAAAATTGCATTTCAGTATTTTACATGAGGGACCATACTGAGTTGGTGTATATACTCCAAAACAAAGTAGCATAAGGTATTATATATTTTCTTTAATAGACTATATCCAGAGCCATTTTCATTTAACTTAAAGGCGCCTAGATATTATTTAGATTTTTTTCGATTCGGATAAAATTATAATTTTGGTGTTTTGCATGAGAGAGCATATTGAGGGGGTGTATATGCTCCAAAACAGAGTAGAATAGGGCATTGTATATTTTTTATGACAGATTATATTCAGAAAAATTCTGTTTTTTACATTGGCGTGACTAGATAATATGTAGATTTTTTCGATTTGGGTAAAATTAGAATTTCTGTATTTTACATGAGAGAGCATACTGAGTTGGCGTATATACTCAAAAACAGAGTAGATTAAGGCATTGTATATTTTTTCTAACAGAATATATTCAGAGCCATTTTGTTTTAACTTTGAGTAGCATCGATATTATTTAGATTATTTTTGATTCGCGTAAAATTAGAATTTCGGTATTTTACATGAGAGACCATATTGAGTTGGTTTAGATACACCAAAACAACGTTTAATAGTGCATTGTATATGTTTTCTGACAGATTGTATTCAGAGCAATTTTGCTTTTAATATTGGAGTGCCTAGATAATATTTAGATTTATGTCGATTCACATAAAATTAGAATTTCGTTATTTTACATGAGAGAGCATGCTGAGTTGGTGTATATACTCCAGGAAGAGTAGAATAGGGCATTGTATATTTTTTCTGACAGATTATATTAAGATCAATTTTGTTCTTAACATTGGGGTGCCTAGATAATATTTACATTTTTTCGATTCGGGTAAAATTAGAATTTTTTTATTTTACATGAGAGGGTATTGACTTGGTTTATATACTACAAAACGGAGTAGAAAAGGGCATTGTATATTTATTCTAATAGATTATATTCAGAGCAATTTAGCTTTTAACATTGGGGTGGCTAGATAATATTTTGATATTTTTCGATTCACTTAAATGTAGAATTTCTGTATTTTACATGAGAGAGCATATGGAGATGGTGTGTATACTCGAAAACAAAGTAGAATAGGGCATTGTGTATTTTTTCTGACAGATTATATTCAGAGCAATTTTTTTTTAAATTGGGGTGCCTAGATAATATTTAGGTTTTTTCGATTCAGGTAAAATTAAAATTTCGGTATTTTACATGAGAGAGCATAATGAGTTGGTGTATATACTCCAACACAGAGTAGAATAGGGCATTGTATATTTTTTCTGATAGATTATATTTTGAGCTATTTTGTTTTTAACATCGGGTTGCCTAGATAATATTTAGAATTTTTTCGATTCACGTAAATTTAGAATTTCGGTATTTTACATGAGAGAGCATATAGAGTTGGTGTATATACTACAAAACGGAGTACGAAAGGGCACTGTATATTTTTTTTTGACAGATTATATTAAGAGAAATTTGCTTTTAACTTTCGGGTGTCTAGATCATATTTAGATTTTTTCTGATTCGCTTTAATATAGAATTTCTGTATTTTACTTGAGAGAGCATATGGTGTTGTTGTATATACTCCAAAACAGAGTAGAATCGGGCATTGTATATTTTCTCTAACATAGTATATTCAGAGCAATTTTGTTTTTAACATTGGGGTGCCTAGATAATATTTAGATTTTTTTCGATTCACGTAAAATTAGAATTTCGGTATTTTACATGAAAGAGCAAACTGAGTTTTTTTATATACTCCAAAACAAAGTAGAATAGGGCATTGTATATTTTTTCTGACAGATTATATTCAGAACAATATTGCTTTTATCATTGAAAAGCCTAGATAATATTTAGATTTTTTGCGATTCACGTAAAATGAGAATTTCGGTATTTTACATGAGACGGCATACTGAGTTAGTTTTTATACTCCAAAACAGAGTAGAATAAGGCATTTTGTATTTTTTCTAACAGACTATATTCAGAGCCATTTTCCTTTAACTTTGTGGTGCCTAGATAATATTTAGATTTTTTTCGATTCGCTTAAATATATAATTTATGTATTTTACATGAGAGAGAATAGGGAGTTGGTGTAAATACTCCAAAACCGAGTAGAATAGGGTATCGTACATTTTTTATGTCAGATTATATTCAGAGCAATTTTGCTTTTAACATTGGGGTGCCTAGATTATATTTAGATTTTTGTCGATTCACGTAAATTTCGAATTTCGGTATTTTACATGAGAGAGCATATAGACTTGGTGTATATACGCCAAAACAGAGTAAAAATGGGCATTGTATACTTTTTCTGAGAGATTATATTCAGAACAACATTGCTTTTTACATTGGGGTGCCTAGATAATATGTAGATTTTTTCGATTCGGGTAAAATTCGAATTTCTGTATTTTACATGAGAGAGCATATGGAGTTGGTGTATATACTCCAAAACAAAGTAGAATAGGGCATTGTATATTTTTTTCTGACAGATTATATTAAGAGCAATTTTGTTTTTAATATTGGGGTGCCTAGATAATATTCAGGTTTTTACCGATTCACTTAAATATAGAATTTCGGTATTTTACATGAGAGAGCATACTGAGTTGGTGTATATATTTTAAAACAGCGTAGAATAAGGCATTGTATATTTATTCTAACAGACTATATTCAGAGCTATTTTTATTTAACTTTTGGGCACCTAGATATTATATAGAATTTGTTCGATTCACGTAAAATTAGAATTTCGGTATTTTACATGAGAGAGTATATAGTCTTGGTGTATATACGAAAAACAGAGTAAAAATGGGCATTGTATATTTTTTCTGACAGATTATATTCAGGGCAACATTGCTTTTAACATTCGGGTGCCTAGATAGTATTTAGATTTATTTCGATTTGCTTAAATATAGAATTTCTGTATTTTACATGAGAGAGCATAAGGAGTTGGTGTATATACTCCAAACCAGAGCAGAATAGGGCATTGTATATTTTTTTCTGGCACATTATATTCAGAGCAGTTTTCTTTTTAACATTGGGGTGCCTAGATAACATTTATATTTTTTTCAATTCACGTAAGTTTTGAATTTCGGTATTTTACATGAGAGAGCATATTGAGTTGGTGTATATACTCCAAAACAGAGTCGAAATGGGCATTATATATTTTTTCTAACAATCTGCATTCAGAGCCATTTTCTTTTTACTTTGGGGCGCCTAGATATTATTTAGATTTTATTGGATTCGCGTAAATTTAGAATTTCGGTATTTTACATGAGAGAGCATACTGAGTTGCTGTATATACTCCAAAACAGAGTAGAATAAGGCATTGTATATTTTTTCAAACACACTATATTCAGAGCCATTTTCTTTTAACTTTGCGAGACCTAGATATAATTTAGATTTTTTTCGAATCACTTAAAATTTGCCTTTCGGTATTTTACATGAGAGAGCATATGGAGTTGGTGTATATACTCCAAAGCAAAGTAGAATAGGACATTGTACATTTTTTTCTGACAGACTGTATTCAGAGCAATTTTGCTTATAACATTGGAATGCCTAGATAATATTTAGGTGTTTTTCGATTCAAGTAAAATTAGAATATCGGTATTTTACATGAGAGAGCATACTGAGTTGGTGTATATACTCCAAAACAGAGTACAAATGTGCATTGTATATTTTTGCTAATAGACTATTTTCAGAGCAATTTTGCTTTTTACATTCGGGTGCCTAGATAATATTTAGATTGATTTTGATTCACGTAATTTAGAATTTCTGTATTTTACATGAGAGAGTATACTGAGTTGGTGTATATATTCGAAAACAAAGTAGAATAGGACATTTTATATTTTTTCTGACAGATTGTATTTAGAACAATTTTGCTTTTAGCATTGGGGTGCCTAGATAATATGTAGATTTTTTTTGATTCGCTTAAATATAGAATTTCTGTATTTTACATGAGAGAGCATATAAACTTGGTGTATATACTCCAGAACAGAGTAGAATAGGGCATTGTATATATTTTCTGAAAGATTATATTCAGAGCAATTTTGTTTTTACCATTGGAGTGTCTAGATAATATTTAGATTTTTTCGATTCACGTAAAATTAAATTTTTGGTATTTTACATGAGAGATCATACTGAGTTGCTGTATATACACAAAAACAGAGTAGAATAGGGCATTGTATATTTTTTCTGACAGATTATATTCACAGCTATTTTGTTTTTGACATCGGGGTGCCTAGATAATATTTAGATTTTTTCTCTTCGGGAAAATTTGAATTTCTGTATTTTACATGAGAGAGCATATGGCGTTGGTTTATATACTCCAATACAGAGTAGATATGGGCATTATATATTTTATCTAACAGAATGTATTTAGAGCCATTTTCTTTTAAATTTGGAGTGCCTAGATATTATATAGATTTTATTCAATTCACGTAAATTTAGAATTTCGGTATTTTACATGAGAGAGCATACTGAGTTGGTGTGTATACTCCAAAACAAAGTAGAAGAGTACATTGTATATTTTTTCTGACAGATTATATTCAGAGCAATTTTGCCTTTAACATTGGGGTTCCTAGATAATATTTAGGTGTTTTTCGATTCACGTAAAATTAGAGTTTCTGTATTTTACATGAGAGAGCATATGGAGTTGGTGTATATCCTCCAAAACAGAGTACAATAGGGCATTGTATATTTTTTCTGAGAGATTATATTCAGAACTATTTGGTTTTTAACATTGGGGTGCCTAGATAATATTTAGATTTTTTTCAATTCACGTAAAATTTGAATTCCTGTATTTTACATTAGAGAACATACTGAGTCGGTGTATATACTCCAAAACAGAGTAGAATTAGGCATTGTATATTTTTTCTAACAGACTATTTTCAGAGCCATTTTATTTTAACTTTCGGGCACCTGGATATTATTTAGATTTTTTTCGATTAGCGTAAAAATAGAATTTTGTTATTTTACATGAGAGAGCGAATTGAGTTGGTGTATATACTCAAGAACAGAGTCGAATAAATCATTGTATTTTTTTTCTGACAGATTGTATTCAGAGCAATTTTGTCTTCAACATTGGGGTGCCTAGATAATATTTAGATTGTTTTCGATTCATGTAAAATTAGAATTTCGGTATTTTACATGAGAGACATACTGATTTGGTTTATATACTCCAAAACCGGGTAGAATAAGGCATTGTATTTTTTTCTAAAAGAGTATATTTTGAGCCATTTTCTTTGTACTTTGGTGCACCTAGATATTATTTAGATTATTTTCGATTCACGTAAAATTATAATTTCGGTATTTTACTTGAGAGAGCATATTGAGTTGGTTTATATACTACAAAGCGTAGAAAAGGGCATTGTATATTTTCTCTGACAGATTGTATTCACAGCAATTTTGCTTTTAACATTAAGGTTCTTAGATAATATTTAGATTTTTTTTGATTCGCTTAAATATTGATATTCGGTATTTTACATGAGAGAGCATATGGAGTTGTTGTATATACTCCAAAACAGAGTAGAATAAGGCATTGTATAGTTTTTCTGACAGATTATATTCAGAGCAATTTTGTTTTTAAAATTTGGGTACCTAGATAATATTTAGATTTTTTTTGATTCACGTAAAATTAGAATTTTGGTATTTTATATGAGATAGCATACTGAGTTTGTGTATATTCTCCAAAACACAGTAGAATAAAGTAGTGTATATTTTTTCTAACAGACTATATTCAGAGCCATTTTCTTTTAACTTTGGGGCGCCTAGATATTATTAAGATTTTTTTCGATTCACGTAAATGTATAATTTCGGTATTTTACATGAGAGAGCATACTGAGTTGGTGTATATACTACAAAACAGAGTAGAATAGGGAATTGTATATTTTTTCTGACAGATTATATTCAGAGCAATTTTGCTTGTAACAATGGGGTGCCTAAATAATATTTAGATTTTTTTCGATTCGCTTAAATAAATAATTTCTGTATTTTACATGAGAGGGCATTTGGAGTTGGTGTATATACACCAAACGTGAGTAGAATAAAACATTTTCTATTTTTTCTAACAGACTATATTCAGAGACATTTTCTCTTAACTTTCGGGGGCCTAGATATTATTTAGATTTTATTCGATTCGTGTAAAATTACAATTTCGTTATTTTACATGAGAGAGCATATTAAGTTTGTGTATATACTCCAAAACAGAGTAGAAAAGGGCATTGTCTGTTTTTTCTGACAGATTATATTCAGAGCAATTTTTCCTTTAACATTGGGGTGCTTAGATAATATTTAGATTTTTATCGATTCGCTTAAATATATAACTTCTGTATTTTACATGAGAGAGCATATGGAGTTGGTATGTAACTCCAAAACAGAGTAGAATAAGGCATTGTATATTTTTTTCTGAAAGATTATATTCAGAGCAATTTTGTTTTTAACATTGGGGTGCCTAGATTATATTTAGATTTTTATTCAATTCGCATCAATATAGAATTTTTGTATTTTACATGAGAGAGCATATGGAGTTTGTGTATATACTCAAAAACAGTGTAGAATTGGGAATTGTATATTTTTTATGAGAGATTATATTCAGAGTAATTTTGTTTTTTACATTGGGGTGCCTAGATAATATTTAGATTTTATTGATTCGGGTAAAATTAGAATTTCGGTATTTTTTTTTTTTTTTTTTTTTTTTTTAATTTTTTATTGGATTATAGGTTTTGGGGTACATGAGCAGAGCATGCAAGACAGTTGCGTAGGTACACACATGGCAGTGTGCTTTGCTTTTCTTCTCCCCTTCACCCACATTTGGCATTTCTCCCCAGGCTATCCCTCCCCACCTCCCCCTCCCACTGGCCCTCCCCTTTTCCCCCCAATAGACCCCAGTGTTTAGTACTCCCCTTTCTGTGTCCATGTGTTCTCATTCTTCATCACCCACCTATGAGTGAGAATATGCGGTGTTTCATTTTCTGTTCTTGTGTCAGTTTGCTGAGGATTCGGTATTTTATATGAGAGAGCATTCTTAGTTGGTGTATATACTCCAAAGCAGAGTAGAATAAGGCATTGTATATTTTCTCTAACAGACTATATTCAGAGCCATTTTCTTTTACTTTGGGCCATCTAGATATTATTTAGATATTTTGGATTTGTGTAAAATTAGAATTTCGGTATTTTACATGAGAGAGCGTATTGAGTTGGTGTATAAACTCCAAACAAAGTACAAAAGGGCATTGTATATTTTTTCTGACAGATTATATTCAGAGCTATTTTGCTATTACATTAGGGTTCCTAGATAATATTTAGTTTTTTTCGATTCACGTAAATTTAGAATTTCGGTATTTTACTTGAGAGAGCATACTGAGTTGGTGTATATACTCCATAACAGAGTAGAATAAGGCATTGTATATTTTTTCTAACAGACTATATTCAGAGCCATTTTCTTTTAACTTTGAAGCGCATAGATATTATTTAGATTTTTTTCGATTCGCATAAAACTTGAATATCGATATTTTACATGAGAGAGCATATTGAGTTTGTTTATATACTCCAAAACAGTGTAGAAAAGGGCAGTGCATATTTTTTATGCCAGAATATATTCAGAGCAATTCTGCTTTTAACATTGGGGTGCCTAGATAATATTTAGATTTTTTTCGATTCGCTCAAATATGGAATTATTCTATTTTAAATGAGAGAGCATTTGGAGTTGTTGTATATACACGAAAACAGAGTAGAATAAGACATTGTATATTTTTTCTAACAGACTATATTCAGAGATATTTTCTCTTAATTTTCGGGGGCCTAGATATTATTTAGATTTTTTTCGATTCACGTAAAATTAGAATTTCGGCATTTTACATGAGAGAGCATATTGAGTTTGTGTATATACTCCAAAACAGAGTAGTAGAGGGCATTGTCTGTTTTTTTTGACATATTATATTCACAGCAATTTTTCCTTTAACATTGGGGTGCCTAGATAATATTTACATTTTTTCAATTTGAGTAAAATTAGTATTTTTTGTTTTACATGAGAGAGCGTATTGGGCTTGTGTATATACTACAAAACAGAGTAGAAAAGAGCAGTTAATATTTTTTCTAAAAGATTATATTCAGAGCAATTTTTCTTTTAACATTGGGGTGCTTAGATAATATTTAGATTTTTTTCGATTAGCTTAAATATTGAATTTCTATATTTTACATGAGAGAGCAAAATGAATTGGTTTATATACTACAAAACATAGTAGAAAAGGGCATTGTATATTTTTTCTGACAGATTATATTCAGAGAAATTTTGCTTTTAACATTGTGGTGCCTAGATACTATTTAGATTTTGTTCGATTCACGTAAAATGAGAATTTCTGTATTTTACATGAGAGAGCATACTGAGTTTGTTTATATACTCCAAAACAGGGTAGAATAAGGCATTGTATATTTTGCTTGCAGATTGTATTCAGAGCAATTTTGTTTTTAACATTGGGGTGCCTAGATAATGTTTAGATTTGTTTCAATTCGGTTAAATATAGAATTTCTGTATTTTACATGAGCTCTCATATGGAGTTAGAGTATATACTCAAAAACAGAGTAGAAAAGGGCATTGTATATTTTCTCTGACTGAATATATTCAGCGCAATTTTTCTTTTAACACTGGGGTGCATAGAGAATATTTAGAATTTTTTTGATTCACGTAAATATAGAATTTAAGTATTTTACATGAGAGTGGATATGGAGTTGGTGTATATACTCCAAAATAGAGTAGAATAAGGCATTGTATATTTTTTAAACAGACTCTATTCAGAGCAATTTTCTTTTAACTTTGGGGTGCCTAGATATTATTAAATTTTTTTCGATTCACATAAAATTAGAATTTCGGTATTTTACATGAGAGAGCATATTGAGTTGGTGTATATACCCCAATACATTGTAGAAAAGGGCATTGTATCTTTTTTCTGACAGATTATATTCAGAGCAATTTTGCTTTTAACATTTGGGTGCCTGGAAAATATTTCGATTTTTGTCGATCCAAGTAAAATTTGAATTTTGGTATTTTACATGAGAGAGCATATTGAGTTGGTTTATGTACTCCAAAACAGAGTAGAAATGGGCATTGTATATTTTCTCTGACAGATTATATTCAGAGCAATTTTGATTTTAACATTCGGGGGCTTAGATAATATTTAGGTTTTTTTCGATTCACGTAAATTTAGAATTTCAGTAATTTACATGGGAGAGCATATTGAGTTGGTGTATATACTCCAAAACAGAGTAGAAAAGAACATTGTATATTTTTTGACAGATTATATTCAGAGCAATTTTGCTTTTAACATTGGAATGTCTAGATAATATTTAGATTTTTTCGATTCGCTTAAATATAGAATTTCTGTATTTTACATGAAAGAGCATATGGAGTTGGTGTATATACTCCAACACAGAGTATAATAGGGCATTGTATATTTTTTCTGACAGATTATCTCAGAGCAATTTTGTTTTTAACGTTGGCGTGCCTAGATGATATTTAGATTTTTTTCAAGTCACGTATAATTTGAATTTCTGTATTTTACATATAAGAGCATAGTGAGTTGGTGTATATACTCCAAAAGAGAGTAGAATAATGCATTGTATATTTTCTCTAACAGACTATATTCAGAGCCATTTCCTTTATCTTTGGGGCGCCTAGATATTATTTAGATTTATTTCGATTCACATAAAATTATAATTTTTCTATTTTACAAGAGAGAGCATATGGAGTTGATGTATATACTCAAAATCAGAGTAGAAATGGGCATTGTATATTTTTTCTGACAGATTATATTCAGGGCAATTTTGTTTTTAACATTGGGGTGCCTAGATAATATTTAGATTTTTTCGATTCGGGTAAAATTGGAATTCCTGTATTTTACATAAGAGAGCATATTGAGTTCGTGTATATACTAAAAAACAGAGTAGAAAAGAGCATTGTGTATTTTTTCTGACAGATTATATTCAGAGCAATTTTACTTTTAACATTGGGGTGCCTAGATAATATTTAGATTTTTTTCGATTCGCTTAAATATAGAATTTCTGTATTTTACATGACAGAGCATATGGAGTTGGTGTATATACTCCAAAACAGAGTAGAATAGGGCATTGTATATATTTTCTGACAGATTATATTCAGAGCAATTTTTTTTTAACATTGGGGTCCTAGATGATATTTAGATTTTTTTCGATTCACGTAAAATTAGAATTTTTGTAGTTTACATAAGAGAGCATACTGAGTTGGTGTATATACTCCAAAATCGAGTAGAATAAGGCATTGTATTTTTTTCTAACAGACTATATTCAGAGCCATTTTCTTTTAACTTTGGGGTGCCTAGATATTATTTAGATTATTTTCGATTCACATAAAATTAAATTTCGGTTTTTTATATGAGAGAGCATATTGAGTTTGTGTATATACTCCAAAAGAGAGTAGAAAAGGGCATTGTATATTTTTTCTGACAGATTTTATTTGGAGAAATTTTTCTTTTAACATTGGAGGGCCTAGATAATATTTAGATTTTTTTCGATTCGCTTAAATATAGAATTTCTGTATTTTAAATGAGAGAGTATATGGTGTTGGTGTATATACTCCAAAACAGAGTAGAAAAAAGCATTGTATTTTTTTCTAACAGACTATATTCAGAGCCATTTTCTTTTAACTTTGGGGTGGCTAGATATTATTTAGATTATTTTCGATTCATGTAAAATTAAAATTTCGGTTTTTTATATGAGAGAGCATATTGAGTTTGTGTATATACTCCGAAAGAGAGTAGAAAAGGGCATTGTATATTTTTTCTGACAGATTTTATTTGGAGAAATTTTTCTTTTAACATTAAAGGGCCTAGATAATATTTAGATTTTTTTCGATTCGCTTAAATATAGAATTTCTGTATTTTAAATGAGAGAGTATATGGAGTTTGTGTATATACTCCAAAACACAGTAGAATAGGGCCTTGTATATTTTTTTCTGACAGATTATATTCAGAGCAATTTTGCTTTTAACATTGGGGTGCCTAGATAATATTTAGATTTATTTCGATTCACTTAAAATTAGAATTTCGGAATTTTACATGAGAGAGCATACTGAGTTGGTGTAAATACTCCAAAAGAGAGTAGAATAAATCATTGTATATTTCTTCTAACAGACTATATTCAGAGCCATTTTCTTTTAACCTTGGGGTGCCTAGATATTATTTTGATTTTTTTCGATTCATGTATAATAAAAATTATGCTATTTTACATGAGAGCCTACTGAGTTGGTGTATATACTCCAAAACAGAGTAGAATTAGGCATTGTATATTTTTTCTAACAGACTATTTTCAGAGCCATTTTCTTTTAACTTTCGGGTGCTTGGATATTATTTAGGTTTTTTTCGATTAGCGTAAAATTGGAATTTTGGTATTTTACATGAGAGAGAATATTGAGTTGCTTTATATATTCCAAAACATTGTAGAAAAGGGCAATGTATATTTTTTCTGACAGTTTATAATCATAGCACTTTTGTTTCTAAAATTGGTGTGCCTAGATGATATTTAGATTTTTTTCGATACACGTAAATATAGAATATCTGTATTTTACATGAGAGAGCATATGGATGTGGTGTATATCTTCCAAAACAGAGTAGAATAGGGCATTGTATATTTTTTCTGACAGATTATATTCAGAGCAATTTTGTTTTTAACATTGGGGTGCCTAGATAATATTTAGATTTTTTCGATTCGGGTAAAATTAGAATTACTCTATTTTACATTAGACAGCATATTGAGTTGGTGTATATACTCCAAAAAAGAGTAGAATAGGACATTGTATATTTTTTCTGACAGATAGTATTCAGAGAAATTTGCTATTAACATTGGGGTGCCTAGATAATATTTAGGTGTTTTTCGATTCACGTAAAATTAGAATTTCAATATTTTACATGAGAGAGTACACTGAGTTGGTGTATATACTCCAAAACAGAGTAGAATAGGTCATTGTATATTTTTTCTTTCAGACTATATTCATAGCAATTATGTTTTAACATTGGGGTGTCTTAATACTAGTTAGATTTTTTTCTATTCACGTTAAATTTTAATTTTGGTATTTTACATGAGAGAGCATTCTGAGTTGGTGTACATACTCCAAAACAAAGAAGAATAAGGCATTGTATATTTGTTCTAACAGACTTTATTCAGAGCCATTTTCCTTTAACTTTGGGGTGCCTAGATAATATTTAGATTTTTTTTGATTCGGGTAAAATTAGAATTTCCGTGTTTTACATGAGAGAGCATAATGAGTTGGTGTATATACTCCAAAACAGAGTAGAAAAGGGCATTGTATATTTTTTCTGAGAGATTATATTCAGAGTAATTTTGCTTTTAACATTCAGGTGCCTAGATAATATTTAGATTTTTTCGATTCACGTAAAATTAGAATTTCGCTATTTTACATGAGAGAGCATACTGAGTTGGTGTATATACTCCAAAACAGAGTAGAATAAGGCATTGTATTTTTTTTCTAACAGACTATACTCAGAGCCATTCTGTTTTAACTTTTGGGTGGCTAAATAATATTAAATTTTTTTCTATTCGTGTAAATTTAGAATTTTGATATTTTACATGAGAGAGCATATTGAGTTGGTGTATATACACCAAAACACAGTAGAAAAGGGCATTGTATATTTTGTCTAACAGATTATTTTCAGAGAAATTTTGCTTTTAACGTTGGGGTGCCTAGATAATATTTATATTTTTTTTCGATTCGACTAAATTTACAATTTCGGTATTTTACAGGAGAAAACTTATTGATTTGGTGTATATACCTCAAAACAAAGTAGAAAAGGACATTGTATATTTATTCTGACACAATTTATTCAGAGCAATTATGCTTTTAACATTGGGGTGTCTAGATAATATTTAGATTTTTTTTGATGGCTGTAAAATGAGAATTTCAATATTTTACATGAGAGAGCGTATTGAGTTGGTTTATATACTCCAAAACAGAGTAGAAAATGGCATTGTGTATTTTATCTGAGAGACCATATTCAGAGCAATTTTGCTATTAACATTGGGGTGCCTAGATAATATTTAGATTTTATTCAATTCGCATAAGTTTATAATTTCAGTATTTTACATGAGAGAGCATATTGAGTTGCTGTGTATATTCCAAAACAGAGTAGAAGAGGGCATTGTATATTTTTTCTGACAGATTTTTTTCAGAGAAAATTTGCTTTTTACATTGGAATGCCTAGAAAATATTTAGATTTTTTTTGGTTTGTGTAAAATTAGAATTTCGGTAGTTTACATGAGAGAGCATATTCAGTTGGTCTATATACTCCA
This sequence comes from Callithrix jacchus, assembly GCF_049354715.1. Classification (NCBI taxonomy): domain Eukaryota; kingdom Metazoa; phylum Chordata; class Mammalia; order Primates; family Cebidae; genus Callithrix; species Callithrix jacchus. The sequence continues at coordinate 82,773,973 of NC_133518.1, forward strand.
AAACAGAGTAAAAGAAAGCATTTTATATTTTTTCTGACAGATTACTTTTTGAGTAATTTTGCTTTTCACATTGGGGTGCCTAGATAATATTTAGATTTTTTTGATTCACGTAAATTTATAATTTCGGTATTTTACATGAGAGAGCATACTGAGTTGGGGTATATACTAAAAAACAGAGTAGAATAAGGCATTGTATATTTTTTCCATCAGAGTATATTCATACCCATTTTCTTTTAACTTTGGGGCGTGTAGATATTTAGATTTTTATCAATTCTCGTAAAATTAGAATTTCGGTATTTTACATGAGAGAGCATATTGAGTTGATGTATATACTACAAAACCGAGTAGAAAATGGCATTGTATATTTTTTCTGACAGATTATATTCAGAGAAATTTTGCTTTTAATATTGGGGTGCCTAGATAATATAAAGATTTTTTCGATTCTCTTAAATATAAAATTTCTGTATTTTACATGAGAGTGAATATGGAGTTGGATTATATATTCCAAAACAGAGTAGAATAGGGCATTGTATATTTTTTCTGACAGATTATATTCAGATCAATTTTGTTTTTAACACTGGGGTGCCTGGAGAGTATTTAGATATTTTCCATTCACTTAAAATTAGAATTTCGGTATTTGACCTGAGAGAGCATAATGACTTGGTGTATATACTCCAAAAAAGAGTAGAATAGAGCATTGTATATTTTATCTTACACATTATATTCAGAGCAATTTTGTTTTTAACATTAGGGTGCCTCGATAATATTTTGATGTTTTCGATTTGGGTAAAATTAGATTTTCTATATTTTACATCAGAGAGCATATTGAGTTGGTGTATATACTACAAAACAAAGTAGAAAAGGGCATTGTATATTTTATCTGAAAGATTATATTTAGAGCAATTTGGCTTTTAACATTCGGGTGCCTAGATAATATAAAGATTTTATTTGATTGGCTTAAATATAGAATTTTTGTATTTTTCATGAGAGAGAATATGGAGTTGGTTTATATACTCCAAAACAGACTAGAATAATGCATTGTATATTTTTTCTAACACACTATATTCAGAGCCATTTTGTTTTAACTTTGAGGCGCCTAGATGTTATTTAGATTTTTTTCCATTCGCATAAAATTAAAATTTCGCTATTTTACATGAGGGAGAATATTGAGTTGGTGTATATACTCCAAAACAGAGTAGCAAGAAGAATTGTATAATTTTTTTGACAGATTATATTCAGAGCAATTTTTCTTTTAACATTGGGGTGCCTAGATAATATTTAGATTTTTTTCGACTCACGTAAAATTAGCATTTCGGTATTTTACATGAAAGAGCATGCTGAGTTGGTGTATATACTCCAAAACAGAGTAGAACAGAGCATTGTATATTTTATCAGACAGATTATATTAAGAGCAATTTTGGTTTTAACATTGGGGTGCCTAGATAATATTTAGATCATTTTTGAATCACGTAAAATTAGAATTTCTGTATTTTACATGAGAGAGCATATTGCGTTGGAGTATATACTCCAAAACATAGTAGATTAAGGCATTGCATATTTTTTCTTACAAATTATATTCAGAGCAATTTTGCTTTTAACATTGGGGTGCCTAGATTATATTTAGATTTTTTTCGATTCACGTAAATATAGAATTTCTGTATTTTACATGAGAGACCATACTAAGTTGGTGTATATACTCTAAAACAGAGTAGAATAGGGGATTTTATATTTTTTCTGACAGAACATATTCCGAGAAATTTTGTTTTTAACATTGCGGTGCCTTGATGATATTTACATTTTTTTCGATTCTGGTAAAGTTAGAATTTCTGTATTTTACTTGAGAGAGCGTATTGAGTTGGTGTATATATTACAAAACAGAGTAAAAAACGGCATCGTACATTTTTTCTGACAGATTATATTCAGAGCAATTTTACTTGTAACATTGGGGTGCCTAGATAATATTTAGATTATTTTCGATTCACGTAAAATTAGAATTTCTGTATTTTACATGAGTGAGCATAATGATTTGGTGTATATACTTCAAAACAAAGTAGAATAAGGCATTGTATATTTTTTCTAAAAGACTATATTTAGAGTCATTTCCTTTTAACTTTGGGGCACCTAGATATTATTTAGATTTTTTCGATTCACGTAAAATTTGAATTTAGCTATTTTATAATATAGAGCATATTTAGTTGGTGTATATACGACAAAAAATAGTAGAAAAGGGCATTGTATATTTTTTCGGACAGATTATATTCAGAGCAATTTTGCTTTTAACATTGGGGTGCCCAGATAATATTTAGATTTTTGTCGATACACGTAAATTTAGAATTTCTTTATTTTACATGAGAGACCATAGTGAGTTGGTGTATATAGTCCAAAACAGAGTAGAATAGGGCATTGTATATTTTGTCTGAGAGATTATAATCAGAAAAATTTTGCTTTTTACATTCGGGAGCCTAGATAATAATTAGATTTTTTTCAATTCACGTAAAATTAGGATTTTGGTGTTTTACATGACAGAGCATACTGATTTGGTGTATATACTCCAAAACAGAGTAGAATAGGGTATTGTATATTTTTTCTCACAGATTATATTCAGAGCAATTTTGTTTTTAACATTGGGTTGCCTAGATACTATTTAGATTTTTTTTCGATTCACATAAAATTAGATTTTCGGTATTTTACGTGAGAGAGCATAATAAGTTGTATATACTCTAAAACAGAACAGAATAGGGCATTGTATATTTTTTCTGACAGATTATATACAGAGGAATTTTGTTTTTAACATTGGGGTGCCTAGATAATATTTAGATATTTTAGATTCGGGTAAAATTAAAATTTCTCTATTTTACAAGAGAAAGCGAATTGATTGTGTGTATATATTACAAAACAGAGTAGAAAAGGTCATTGTCTATTTTTTCTGACAGATTATATTCTGAGCATTTTTGCTTTTAACATTGGGGTGCCTATATAATATATAGATTTTTTTCGATTCACTTAAATATAGAATTTCTGTATTTTACATGAGAGAGAATATGGAGTTGGTGTATATACTCGAAAACAGAGTTGAATAGGGCGTTGTATATTTTTTATGACAGATTATATTCAGCGCAATATTTCTGTTTACATTGGGGTGCCTAGATAATATTTAGATATTTTTGAATCACGTATAATTAGAATTTCTGTATTTTACATGAGAGAGCATACTGAGTTGCTGTATATACTCCAAAATAGAGTAGAATAAGGCATTGCATGTTTTTTCTAACAGACTATATTTAGAGCCATTTTTGTTGAACTTTGGGGCACCTAGATATATAGATTTTTTTCGATTCCTGTAAAATTAGAATTTCTGTATTTTACATGAGAGAGCATATTGAGTTGGTGTATATAATCAAAAACAGAGTACAAAAGGGCATTGTATATTTCTTCTGACAGATTATATTCAGAGCAATTTTGTTTTAAACATTGGGGTGCCTAGATAATATTTAGATTTTTTCGATTCGGGTAAAATTTGGATTTAGGTATTTTACATGAGAGAGCATACGGAGTTGGTGTATATACTACAAAACAGAGTAGAATAGGGCATTGTACATTTCTTCTGACAGATTATATTCAGAGCAATTTTGCTTTTAACATTCGGGTGCCTAGATAATATTTAGATTTTTTTCGATTCACGTAAAATTAGAATTTCGGTATTTTACTTTAGAGAGCATATGGAGTAGGTGTATATACTGCAAACAGAGTAGAATAGGGCATTGTATATTTTTTCTGACAGATTATATTCAGATCAATTTTATTTTTAACATTGGGGTGCCTAAATAATATTTAGATTTTTTCGATGCGTGTAAAATTATTTCTGTATTTTACATGAGAGAGCATATTGAGTTTGTGTACATACTATAATACAAAGTAAAAAAGGGCATTGTATATTTTTTCGGACAGATTATATTCAGAGCAATTTTACTTTTAACATTGGGGTGCCTAGATAATATTCAGATTATTTTTGATTCGTTTAAATATAGAATTTTTGTATTTTACATGAGAGAGCATATGGACTTGGTTCATATACTCAAAAAAAAAGTAGAATAGGGTATTGTATATTTTTTCTGACAGATTATATTCAGAGCAAGTTTTTTTAACAACGGGGTGTCTTGATACTATTTAGATTTTTTTCGATTCACGTAAAATTATAATTTTGGTATTTTACATGAGAGAGCATACTGAGTTGGTGTATATACTCCATAACAAAGTAGAATAAGGCAATGTAATTTTCTCTAACAGACTATATTCAGAGCCATTTTCTTTTAACTTTGGGGTGCCTAGATACTATTTAGATTTTTTTTTGATTTGGGTATAATTAGAATTCCCGTGTTTTACATGAGAGACCATAATGAGTTGGTGTATATACTCCAAAACAGAGTAGAAAAAGGCATTGTATATATTTTCTGACAGATTATATTCAGAGCAATTTTGCTTTTAACATTCACGTGCCTACATAATATTTAGAATTTTTTCGATTCACGTAAAATTAGAATTTCGCTATTTTACATGAGAGAGCATACTGAGTTGGTGTATATACTCCAAAACAAAGTAGAATAAGGCATTGCATATTTTTTATAACAGACTATACTCAGAGCCATTCTGCTTTAACTTTGGGGCGCCTAGGTATTATTTAGATTTTATTCGATACGCGTAAAATTAGAGTTTCGGAATTTTACATGAGGGAGCATATTGAGTTGGTGTATATAGTCCAAAACAGAGTAGAAAAGGTAATTGTATATTTTTAATGACAGATTATATTCAGAGCAATTTTGCTTTTAACACTGGGGTGCCTAGATAATATTTAGATTTTTTACGATTCACGTAAATATGGAATTCCTGTATTTTACATGAGAGAGCATATTGAGTTGGTGTATATCCTCCAAAACAGAGTCGAATAAGACATTGTATATTTTTTCTGACAGATTTTATTCAGAACAATTTTGTTTTTAACATTGGGGTGCCTAAATAATATTAAAATTTTTTCTATTCGTGTAAATTTAGAATTTTGATATTTTACATGAGAGAGCATACTGAGTTGGTGTATATACTCCAAAACAAAGTAGAATAGAGCATTGTTTATTTTTTCTGACAGGTTATATTCCGAGCAATTTTGTTTTTAACATTGGGGTGCCTAGATAATATTTAGTTTTTTTCGATTCACGTAAAATTAGAATTTCGGTATTTTACATTAGAGAGCATACTTATTTTGTGTATATACTCCAAAAAAGCGTAGAATAGGGCATTGTATATTTTCTCTGACAGTTTATATTCAGAGCAATTTTGTTTTTATCATTGGGGTGCCTAGATAATATTTAGATTATTTCGATTTGGGTAAAATTAGAATTTCTGTATTTTACATGAGAGAGCTTATTGAGTTGGTGTATATACTCCAAAACAGAGTAGAATAGGGCATTGTATATTTTTTATGACAGATTATATTCAGTGGAATTTTGTTTTAAAGACTGGGTTGCCTAAATAATATTTAGATTTGTTTCTATTCACGTAAAATTAGAATTTTGGTATTTTACATGAGAGAGCATATTGAGTTGGTTTATATACTCCAAAACATATTAGAAAAGGGCATTGTATATTTTTTCTTACAGATTAAATTCAGAGCAATTTTCCTTTTAACATTGGGGTGCCTAGATAATATTTAGATTTTTGTCGATTCACGTAAATATAGAATATCTGTATTTTATATGAGAGATCATATTGCGGTGGTGTATATACTCCAAAACAGAGGAGAAAAGGGCATTGTATACTTTGCCTGACAGATTATAATCAGAGCAATTTTGCTTTTAACATTCGGGTGCCTAGATAATATTTAGATTTTTTTCGATACACGTAAAATTAGAATTTCGGTACTTTACATGAGAGAGCATACTGAATGGGTGTATATACTCCAAAACAGAGTAGAATAGAGAATTGTATATTTCGTCTGACAGATTATATTCAGAGCAGTTTTGTTTTTAACATTGGGTTGCCTTCATAATATTTAGATATTCTTCGATTCACGTATAATTAGAATTTTGGTATTTTACATGAGAGAGCATACTAAGTTGATGCATATACTCTGAAACACAGTAGAATAGGGCATTGTATATTTCTTCTGACAGATTATATTCAGAGACATTTTGTTTTTAACATTGAGGTGCCTAGATAATATTTAGATTTTTTCGATTTTGGTAAAATTAGAATTTCTGTATTTTACAAGAGAGAGCATATTGAGTTGGTGTATATATTACAAAACAAAGTAGAAAAGGGCATTGTATATTTTTCTGACAGATTATATTCTGAGCAATTTTGCTTTTAACATTGGGGTGCCTAGATAATATATAGATTTGTTTCGATTCGCTTAAATATAGAATTTTTGTATTTTACATGAGAGAGAATATGGAGTTCGTGTAAATACTCCAAAACAAAGTAGAATAGGGCATTGTATATTTTTTTCGGACAGATTATATTGGGAGCAATTTTGCTTTTAACATTGTGGTGCCTCGATAATATTTAATTTTTTTCGATTCATGTAAAATTAGAATTTCGGTATTTTACATGAGAGAGCATACTGAGTTGGTGTATATACTTTAAAACAGAGTAGAATAAGGCATTGTATATTTTTTTAACAGACTATATTCAGAGTCATTTCCTTTTAATTTTGGGGCGCCTAGATATTATTTAGATTATTTCGATTCACGTAAAATCAGAATTTAGCTATTTTATAAAGAGAGCATATAGAGTTGGTGTATATACGCCAATAGAGAGTAGAAACGGGCATTGTATATTTTTTCTGACAGATTATATTCAGAGAAATTTTTCTTTTAACATTGGGGTGCCTAGATAATATTTAGATTTTTGTTGATTCACGTAAATTTAGAATTTCTGTATTTTACATGAGAGACCATAGTGAGTTGGTGTATATACTCTAAAACAGAGTAGAATAGGGCATTGTATATTTTTTCTCACAGATTATATTCAGAGCAACTTTGCTTTTTACATCAAGGTGCCTAGATAATATTTAGATTTTTTTCGATTAACGTAAAATTAGAATTTCGGTATTTTACATGAGAGAGCTTACTGACTGGGTGTATATACTCCAGAACAGAGTAGAATTAGGTATTGTATATATTTCTAAAAGACTACCTTCAGAGCCAATTTCTTTTACCATTGGGGCGCCTAGATATTATTGAGATTTTTTTTAATTTGCGTAAATTTGAATTTTGGTATTTTATGTTAGAGAGCATATTGAGTTGGGTTATATAGTCCAAAACAGAGTAGAAAAGGGCATTGTATTTTCTTTCTGTCAGATTATATTCAGAGCAATTTTGCTTTTTACATTGGGGTGCTTCGATAATATTACATTTTTTTCGATTCATGTAAAATTAGAATTTCTGTATTTTACATGAGAGAGCATACTGAGTTGGTGTATATACTCCAAAACAGAGTAGAGTAAGGCATTGTATATTTTTTCTAACACACTATATTTAGAGCCATTTTGTTTTAACTTCGGGGCGCCTAGATATTATTTAGATTTTTTTCCATTCGCATAAAGTTAAAATTTCGGTATTTTACATGAGGGAGCATATTGAGTTGGTGTATATACTCCAAAACAGACTAGAATAGGGTACTGTATATTTTTTCTGACAGATTATATTTAGAGCAATTTTGTTGTTAACATTGGGGTGCCTAGAGAATATTTAGATTTTTTTCGATTCATGTAAAATTATAATTTCGGTATTTTACATGAGAGAGAATACTGAGTTGATGTATATACTTTAAAACAGAGTAGAATAAGTCAAAGTATATTTATTCTAACAGACTATATTCAGAGCCATTTTCTTTTAACTTTGGGGCGCATTGATATTATTTAGATATTTTTCGATTCGTGTATAATTAGAATTTCATTATTTTACATGAGAGATCATATTGAGTTGGTGTTTATACTCCAAAACAGAGCAGAAAAGGGCATTGTATATTTTTTCTGACAGATTATATTCACAGCCATTTTCTTTTAACTTTGGGGCGCCTAGATATTATTTAGATTTTTATCGATTCGCGTAAAATTATTATATCGGGATTTTATATGAGACCATATTGAGTTGGTGTATATGCTACAAACAGAGTAGAAAAGGGCCTTGTATATTTCTTCTGACAGATTATATTCAGAGCAATTTTGCTTTTAACATTGGGGTGCCTAGATAATATTTAGATTTTTTTTTGATTCGCTTAAATATACAAATTCTGTAATTTAAATGAGAGAGCAAAATTACTCAAAAAGTAATCTGTCAGAAAAAATATACAATACCCTTTGCTTCTCTGTTTTGGCGTATATACACCAACTCAATATGCTCTCTCATGTGAAATACCGAAATTCTAATTTTATGTGAATCGAAAAAAATCTTAATATTATCTAGGCTCCCCAAAGTTAAAAGAAAATGGCTCTGAATATAGTCTGTTATAAAAAATGTACAATACCTTATTCTACTCTGTTTTGGAGTATATAAACCAACTATGTATGCTCTCTCATGTAAAATAGAGAAATTCTAATTTCACCTGAATCGATAAAATCTAAATATTATCTAGGCAGCCCAATGTTAAAACCAAAATTGCTCTGAATATAATCTGTGAGAAAAAATATAAAACGCCCTATTCTACTCTGTTTTCTAGTGTATACAGCAACTCCATATGCTCTCTCATGTAAAATACAGAAATTCTATATTTAAGCAAATCGAAAGATATCTAAATAGTATCTAGGAACCCCAATGTTAAAAACGAAACTGCTCTGAATATAATCTGTCAGAAAAAATATACAATGCCCTTTTCTACTCTGTTTTGGAGTATATAATCCAAGTCAATACGCTCACTCATGTAAAATAATAAAATTCTAATTTTACACGAATTGAAAAAAATCTAAATATCATCTAGGCACGCCATTGTTAAAACCAAAATTGCTCTAGATATAATCTTTCAGAAAAAATATACAATGCCCTTTTCTACTCTTTTTTTGAGTATATACACCAACTCAATATGCCCTCTCATGTAAATTACAGAAATTCCAGATTTATGCGTATTAAAAAAAAATCTAAATAATATCTAGGCGCCCCAAAGTTAAAAGAATATGGCTCTGAATATCTTCTGTTAGAAAATATATACAATGCCTTATTCTACTCTGTTTTGGAGTATATACACCAACTCAGTATGCTCTCTCATGTAAAATACCGAAATTCTAATTTTACGTGAATTTAAAAAAAATCTAAATTTTATTTAGGCACCCCAATGTTAAAAACAAAATTGTTCTGAATATAGTCTGTCAGAAAAAATATACAATGCCCTATTCTACCTGTTTTCGAGAATATACACCAACTCCATATGCTCCCTCATGTAAAATACACAAATTCTATATTTGCGTGAATTGAAATAAATATAAATATTATCTAGGCACCCCTATGTTAAAAACAAAATTGTGCTGGATATATTCTGTCAGAAAAAATATAGAATGCCTTATTCTTATCTGTTTTAGAGTATATACAGCAACTCCATATCCTCTCTCATCAAAAATACAGAAATTCTATATTTAAGCGAATCAAAAAAATCTAAATATTATCTAGGCTCCCAAATGTTAAAAGTAAAATTGCTCTGAATATAATCTGTCCGAAAAAAAATACAATGCCCTTTTCTATAGTGTTTTGTAGTATATAAACCATCTCAATACGCTCTCTCAAGTAAAATACAGAAATTCTAATTTTACCCAAATCAAAATAATCTAAATATTATCTAGGCACCCCAGTGTTAAAAACAAATTTCCTCTAAATATAATCTGTCAGAAAAAATATACAATGCCCTATGCTACTCTGTTTTGGAGTATATACACCAACTCAGTGTGCTCTCTTATATAAAATAACGAAATTGTAATTTTACGTGAATCGAAAAAATTCTAAATATTATCTAGGCACCCCAATGTTAAAAGTAAAATTGCTCTGAATATAATCTGTCAGAAAATATATGCAATGCTTCTTTCTACTCTGTTTTGTAGTATATACACCAACTCAATATGCTGTCTCATGTAAAACATCGAAGTTCTAATTTTACCCGAATCAAAAAAATCTAAATATTATCTAGACACCCAAATGTTAAAAACAACCTTTATCTGAATATAGTCTGTCAGAAAAAATATACAATGCCCTATTCTACTCTCTTTTAGAGTATATACAGCAACACAGTGTGCTCTCTCATGTAAAATACCGAAATTCTAGATATATGTGAACCGAAAAGAATCTAAATATTATCTTGGCACCCCAATGTTAAAAGTAAAATTGCTCTGAATATAATTCATCAGAAAAAATATACAATGCCCTTTTCTACTCTGTTTTGGAGTATATACACCAGGTCAATATGCTCTCTCATGTAAAATAGCGAAATTCTAATTTTACGTGAATCGAAAACAATCTAAATAATATCTAGATACCCCAAAGTTAAAAGAAAATGGCTCTGAATATAGTCTGTTATAAAAAATATACAATGCCTTATTCTACTCTGTTTTGGAGTATATACACCAACTCAGTATGCTCTCTCATGTAAAATAAAGAAATTCTAAATTTACGTGAATCGAAAAAATCTAAATATTATCTAGGCACTCCAATGTTAAAAGCAAAAGAGCTCTCAATATAATCTGTCAAAAAATATACAATGTTCTTTTCTACTCTGTTTTGGAGTATATACACCAACTCAATATGTTCTCTCATGTAAAATACAGAAATTCTATATTTAAGCGAATCGACAAAAATCTATTATCTAGGCACCCCAATGTTAAAAGCAGAATTGCTGTGGATATAGTATGTCAGAAAAAATATACAATGCCCTTTTCTACTCTGTTTTGTAGTATATACACTAACTCAGTATGCTCTCTCATGTAAAATACAGGAATTGTAATTTTACCCGAATCAAAAACATCTAAATATTATATAGGCACCCCAATGATAAAAACAAAATTGCTCTGAATATACTCTGTAAGAAAAAATATACAATGCCCTATTCTACTCTGTTTTGGAGTATATAAACCAACTCAGTGTGCTCTCTAAAATAAAATAAAGAAATTCAAATTTTACGTGAATAGAAAGAAATCTAAATATTACCTAGGTACCCCATTGTTAAAAGCAAAATTTCTCTGAATAAAACAATATGCTCTCTCATGTAAAATACCGAAATTCTAATTTTACACGAATCGAAAAAAATCTAAATAATATCGATGAGCCCCAAAGTGAAAAGAAAATGGCTCTGAATATAGTCTTTTAGAATAAATATACAATACTTTATTCTACTTTGTTTTGAAGTATATACACCAACTCAGTATGCTCTCTCATATAAAATACCGAAATTCAAATTTTACGTGAGTTGATAAAATCTAAATATTATCTAGGCACCCGAATGTTAAAAACAATATTGCTCTGAATATAATCTGTCAGAAAAAATATACAATGCCCTTTTCTACTCTGTTTTGGCGTATATTCACCAATTCAATATGCTCTAACCTATAAAATATTGAAATTATAAATTGACGCTTATAGAATGAAATCTAAATATTATTTAGGCACCCAATGTTAAAAGCAAAATTTCTCTGAGTATGATTTGTCAGAAAAAATATACAATGCCATTTTCTACTCTTTTTTGGAGTATATACACCAACGCAATATGCTCTGTCATGTAAAATACAGAAATTCTAATTTAACGCGAATCAAAAAAAATCTAAATATAATCTTGGTAACCCAATGTTAAAAGCAAAATTGGACTGAATGTAATCTGTCAAAAGAAATATATAATGTCTTCCTCTACTCTGTTTTAGAGTATATACACCAACTCAATATGCTCTCCCAGGTAAGTATCAGAAACTCTAGATTTACACGAACCGATAAAATTCTAAGTATTATCTAGACATTCCAATGTTATAACCAAAATTGCTCTGAATATAGTCTGTCAGAAAAAATACACAATGCTTTTTTCTACTCTGTTTTGGAGTATATACAGGAACTCAATATGCTCTCTCATGTAAAATACGAAATCCTAAATTTACGTGAATCAAAAAAAATCAAAAGATTATCTAGGAACCCCAATGTTGAAAGCAAAATTGCTCTGAATATAATCTGTCAGAAAAAAAATATACAATGCCCTTTTCTACTCTGTTTTGGAGTATATAATCCAAGTCAATATGCTCACTCATGTAAAATAATAAAATTCTAAATTTACACGAATTGAAAAAAATCTAAATATTATCTAGGCACCCCATTGTTAAAAGCAAAATGGCTCTAAATATATTCTGTCAGAAAAAATATACAATTCCCTTCTCTACTCTCTTTTGGAGTATATACACCAACTCAATATGCCCTCTCATGTAAAATACAGAAATTCCAATTTTACACGTATCAAAAAAAATCTAAATAATATCTAGTCGCCCCAAAGTTAAAAGAAAGTGGCTCTGAATATCGTCTGTTAGAAAATATATACAATGCCTTATTCTACTCTGTTTTGGAGTATATACACCAACTCAGTATGCTCTCTCATATAAAATACCGAAATTCTAATTTTACGTGAATCGAAAAAAATCTAAATTTTATTTAGGCATCCCAATGTTAAAAACAAAATTTTTCTGAAAATAGTCTGTCAGAAAAAATATACAATGCCCTATTCTACTTTGTTTTTGAGAATATACATTAACTCCATATGCTCTCTCATGTAAAATACACAAAATCTATATTTGCGTGAATCGAAATAAATCTAAATATTATCTAGGCACCCCTATATTAAAAACAAAATTTTTCTGGATATATTCTGTCAGAAAAAATATACAATGCCTTATTCTTATCTGTTTTAGAGTATATACACCAACTCCATATGCTCTCTCATCAAAAATACAGAAATTCTATATTTAAGCGAATCGAAAAAATCTAAATATTATCTAGGCTCCCAAATGTTAAAAGTAAAATTGCTCTGAATATAATCTGTCCGAAAAAAAATACAATGCCCTTTTCTATCCTGTTTTGTAGTATATACACCATCTCAATATGCTCTCTCAAGTAAAATACAGAAATTCTAATTTTACCCGAATCAATATATTCCAAATATCATCTAGGCACCCCAGTGTTAAAAACAAATTTCCACTAAATATAACTTGTCAGAAAAAATATAAAATGCCCTATTCTACTCCGTTTCGGAGTATATACACCAACTCAGTATGCTCTCTCATGTAAAATACCGAAATTGTAATTTTACGTGAATCGAAAAAAATCTAAACATTATCTAGGCAACAAAATGTTAAAAGCAAAATTGCTCCAAATATAATCTGTCAGAAAAAATATACAATGCCATTTTCTACTCTGTTTTGGATTATATACACCAACTCAATATGCTATTTCATATACAATGCAGAAATTCTATATTTAAGCGAATCCAAAAATATCTAAATATTATTTAGGTACCGCAATGTTAAAAACAAAATTGCTCTGTATATAATCTGTCAGAGGAAATATACAATGCCCTATTCTACTTGGTTTTGGAATATATACACCAACTCAGTATGCTCTCTCATGTAAAATATTGAAATTCTAAATTTACGTGAATCGACAAAAATCTAAATATTATTTAGGCACCGCAATGTTCAAAGCAAAATTGCACTGAATATAATCTGTCAGAGAAAATATGCAGTGCCCTTTTCTATTCTGTTTTGGAGTATATACACCAACTCCATATGCTCCTCATGTAAAATACCTAAATTGTTTTTTACGCAAATTAAAAATATCTAAATATTATCTAGGCAACCCCATGTTAAAAACAAAATTGCTCTGAATATAATGTGTGAGACAACATAAAACATGCCCTATTCTACTCTGTTTTGGAGTATATACACCAACTCAGTATGCTCTCTCATGTAAAATACAGAAATTCTAATTTTACGTGAATGGAAAAAATCTAAATATTATCTAAACACCCGAATGTTAAAAGCAAAATTTTCTGATTATAATCTGTCAGACAAAATATACAATGACCTTTTCTCCTCTGCTTTGGGGTATATACACCAACTCAGTATGCTCTCTCATGTAAAACACCGAAATTCTAATTTTACGCGAATCAAAAAAAATCTAAATAGTATCTAGGCACTCCAAAGTAAAAACAAAATGGCTCTGAATATAGTCTGTTAAAAAAAATATACAATGCCTTATTCTATTCTGTTTTGGAGTATATACACAAACTCAGTATGCTCTCTCATGTAAAATACCAAAATTCTAATTTACGTGAATCCAAAATAATTCTAAATATTATCTAGGCAACAGAATGTTAAATGCAAAATTGCTCTGAATATAATCTGTCAGAAAAAAAATACAATGCCTTTTTCTACTCTGTTTTGGACTATATACACGAACTCAATATGCTCTCTCATGTAAAATACCGAAATTCTAATTATACGCGAATCAAAAAAAATCTAAATAATATCTAGGAGCCCCAAAGTTAAAAGAAAATGGCTCTGAATATAGTCTGTTATAAAAAATATACAATGCCTTTTTCTACTCTTTTTTGGAGGGTATACCCCAACTCGATATGCTCTCTCATGTAAAATACAGAAATTCTATATTTACGTGGATCCAAAAAAATCTAAATATTATGTAGGCACCCATATCTAAAAAACTAAATTGCTCTTAATATAATCTCTCAGAAAAAATATACAATGACCTCTTCTACTTTGATTTGAAATATTTACACCACTCAAAAGCTCTCTCATGTAAAATACCGAAATCCTATATTTAAGCGAATTGACAAAAATCTAAATATTATCTAGGCACCCCAATGTTAAAAGCAAGATGGCTCTGAATATAATCTGTCAGAAAAATTATACAATGCTTTTTGTACTCTGTTTTCTAGTATATACACCAACTCAGTATGCTCTCTCATGTAAAATACAGAAATTCTAATTTTACCCGAATCGAAAAATCTAAATATTATCTAGGCACCCCAATGTTAAAAACAAAATTGCTCTGAATATAATCTGTCAGATAAAATATACAATGCCCTATTCTACTCTGTATTTGAGTATATAAACCAACTCCATATGCCCTCTCATGTAAAATACAAAAATTCTATATTTAAGCGATTCAGAAAAAATCGAAATATTATCTAGGCACCCCAAGGTTAACAGCAAAATTGCTCTGAATATAATCTGTCAGAAAAAATATACAATGCCCTATTCAACCCTTTTTTGGAGTATATACACCAACTCAGTATGCTCTCTCATGTAAAATACACAAATTCTAATTTTACGTGCATCGAAAAAAAACTAAATAATATCTAGGCACCCCAAAATAAAAAGAAAATGGCTCTGAATATAGTCTGTTAGAAAAAATAAACAATGTCTTATTCTACTCTGTTTTGTAGTATATACATCAACTCAGTATGCTCTCTCGTGTAAAATACAGAAATTCTAATTTTACACGAATTGAAAAATCTAAATGTTATCTCGGCACCCCAATGTTAAAAAAAAATTTCTCTGAATATATTCTGTCAGAGAAAATATACAATGCCCTATTTTACTCTGTTTTAGAGTATATACACCAACTCCATATGCTCTCTCATGTAAAATACAGATATTCTATATTTACGTGAATCGAAAAAAATCTAAATATTATCTAGGCACACCAATTTTAGAAACAAAAGTGCTATGATTATATTCTGTCAGAAAAAATATACAATGCCCTATTCTACTGTGTTTTGGAGTATATACACCAACTCAGTATGCACTCTCATGTAAAATACCGGAATTCTAAATTTACGTGAATCGAAAAAAATCTAAATATTATATAGGCACCCCAATGTTTAAAGCAAAATTGCTCTGAATATAATCTCTCCGAAAAAATACACAATGCCCTTTTCTATTCTGTTTTAGAGTACATACACCAACTCAGTATGCTCTTTCATGTAAAATACGAAAAGTCTAATTTTATGTGAATCCAAAAAAAATCTAAATATTATCTAGGGACCCCAATGTAAAAAGCAAAATTTCTCTGAATATAATCTGTCAGGAAATATATACAATGCCCTTTTCTACAATATTTTGGAATATATAAACCAACTCAATATGCTCTCTCATGTAAAATACCAAAATTATAATTTTACGCTAATCGAAAAAAATCTAAATAATATCTAGGCGCCTGAAAGTTAAAAGAAAATGGCCCTGAATATAGTCTGTTAGAAAAAATATACAATGCCTTATTCTACTCTGTTTTGGAGTATATACACCAACTCAGTAGGCTCTCTCTTGTAAAATACAGAAATTCTAATTTTACGTCAATTGAAAAAAATCTAAATATTATCTAGGCACCCAAATGTTAAAAACAAAATTGTTCTAAATATAATCTGTCAGAAAAAAATATACAGTGCCCTATTCTACTCTGTTTTGGAAGATATACACCAACTCGATATGCTCTCTCAAGGAAAATACAGATATTCTATATTTACGTGAATCAAAAAAAATCTAAATATTATCTAGGCACACCAATTTTAGAAACAATAGTGCTATGATTATAATCTGTCAGAAAAAATATAAAATGCCCTATTCTACTCAGTTTTGGAGTATATACACCAACTCAGTATGCTCTCTCATGTAAAACACCGAAATTCTGATTATGCGTGAATCGAAAAAAATCTAAATAATATATAGGCACCCCAATGTTAATAGCAAAATTGCTCTGAATATAATCTGTCAGAAAAAATATACAATGCTTTTGTCTACTTTGTTTTGAAATACATACGCCAACTCCAAATGCTCTCTCATGTAAATAACCTAAATTATAATTTTACGTGAATCAAAAAAAATCTAAATAATATCTAGTCGCCCCAATGTCAAAAAAAAATGGCTCTGAATGTAGTCTGTTAGAAAATATACTATGCCTTATTTTACTCTGTTTTGGAGTATATACACCAACTCAGTATGCTCTCTCATTTAAAATACCGAAATTCTATTTTTACGTGAATTGAAAAAAACCTAAATATTATCTAGGCACCCCAATGTTAAAAACAAAATTGCTCTGAATATAATCTGTCAGAAAAAATATACAACGCTCTATTCTACTCTGTTTTGGAGTATATACACCAACTCAGTGTGCTCTCTCATGTGAAATACAGAAATTTTACATTTAAGCGAATCAAAAAAATCTAAATATTATCTAGGCACCCCAATGTTAAAAACAAAATTGCTCTGAATATAGTGTGTCAGAAAAAATATACAATGTTGTATTCTACTGTGTTTTGGAGAATATACAGCAACTAAGTATGCTCTCTCATGTAAAATACCGAAATTCAAATTTTACGCAAACTGAAAAAAATCTAAAAAATATCCAGGTGTACCAAAGTTAAAAGAAAATGGCTCTGAATATACTCTGTTAGAAAAAATATACAATGCCTTATTCTACGCTGTTTTGAAGTATATACACAAATCAGTATGCTCTCTCATGTAAAACACAAAAATTCTAATTTTACCCGAATCAAAAAAATCTAAATATTGTCTAGGCACCACAATGTTAAAAACAAAATTGCTCCGAATATAGTCTGTCAGAAAAAATATACAATGCCCTATTTTTCTCTGTTTTGTAGTATATACACAAACTCCCTAGGCTCTCTCATGTAAAATACAGAAATTCTATATTTAAGCGAATTGAACAAAATCTAAATATTATCTAGGCACCAGAATGTTAAAAGCAAAATTTCTCTGAATATAATCTGTTAGAAAATATATACAATGCCCTTTTCTACTTTGTTTTGTAGTATATACACCAACTCAATATGCTCTCTCATGTAAAATACAGAAATTCTAAATTTACCCGAATCGAAATATCTAAATATTATCTAGGCACCCCAATATTAAAAGCAAAATTGTTCTTAATATAATCTGTGAGAAAAAATATACAATGCCCTATTCTACTCTGTTTTGGAGTATGCACACCAACTCCTTATTCTCTCTCATGTAAAATACAGATATTCTATATTTAAGCGAATCAATAAAAATGTAAATATTACCTTGGCACCCCAATGTTAAAAGCAAAATTTCTCTGAATATAATCTGTCAGAAAAAATATACAGTGCTCTATTCTACTCTGTTTTAGAGTATATACACCAACTCATTATGCTCTCTCATGTAAAATATCGAAATTCTAATTTTACATGAATCGAAAAACATCTAAATATTATCTAGGTACCCCAATGTTATAAACAAAATTGCTCTGAATTTAATCTGTCAGAAAAAATTTACAATGCCCTATTCTTCTCTGTTTTGAAATATATGAACCAACTCCATATGCTGTCTCATGTAAAATACAGAAATTCTATATTTAAGCGAAACGAAAATATCTAAATATTTTCTAGGCATCCCAATGTTAATAGCAAAATTGCCCTAATAAAATTTGTCAGAGAAAATATACAATGCCCTATTCTACTTTGTTTTGGTGTATATACACCAACTCAATATGCTCTCTCAGGTAAAATACCGAAATTCAAACCTTACGAGAATCAAAAATAATCTAAATGATATCTAGGCGCCCCAAAGTTAAAAGAAAATTGCTCAGAATATAGTCTGTTAGAGAAAATGTACAATGCTTTATGCTACTGTGTTTTGGAGTAGATAAACCAACTCAGTATGCTCTGTCATGTAAAATACAGAAATTCTAACTTCATGTAAATCAACAAAAATCTAAATATTATCGAGGCACCCCAATGTTAAAAGCAAAATTGATCTGAATACAATGTTTTAGAAAAAATATACAATGCCCTTTTCTACTCCGTTTTGTAGTATATAAACTAACTCAATACAATCTCCTGTAAAAAAAATAATTCTAATTTTACCCGAATCGAAAAAATGTAAATATTATCTAGGCACCGCAATGTTAAAAAAAAATTGGCCTGAATATAATCTGTCAGAAAAAATATACAATGCCCTATTCTACTCTTTCTGGAGTATATACACCAACTCAGCATGCTCTCTCATGTAAAATAACGAAATTATAATTTTACGTGAATCGAAAAAAATCTAAATATTATCTAGGCACCCCAATATTAAAAGCAAATTGCTCTGAATATAATCTGTCAGAAAAAATATACAATGCCCTATTCTACGTTGTTTTGGAGCATCTAAACCAACTCAGTATGGTTTGTCATGTAAAATTCAGAAATTCTAATTTTATGCGAATCGAAAAAATCTAAATAATATCTGGGCGCTTCCAAGTTAAAAGAAAATGGCTCTGAATATAGTCTATTAGAGAAAATATACAATGCGCTATTCTAGTCTGTTTTGGAGTATATACACCAACTCCATATGCTCTCTCATGTAAAATTCAGAAATTCTATATTTAAGTGAATCGAAAAAAATCTAAATATTATCTACGCACCCCAATGTTAAAAGCAAAATTGTTCTGAATATAACCTGTCAGAAAAATTATACATTGTTTTCTTCTACTATGATTTGTAGTATATACACCAACTCAGTATGCTCATAAAGTAAAATACAGAAATCCTAATTTTACCCGGAGAGAAAAAATCAAAATATTATCAAGGCACGCCAATGTTAAAAACAAAATTGCTCTGATTATAATCTTTCACAAAAAATATACAATGCCCTATTCTACTCTGTTTTGGAGTATATAAACCAACTGAATATGGTCTCTCATGTAAAATACTGAAATACTAAATTACGCTAATCAAAAAAAATCTAAATAATATCTAGTTGCCCCAAAGATAAAAGAAAATGGCTCTGAATATAGTCTGTTAGAAAAAATATACAATGCCTTATTCTACTCTTTTTTGGAGTATACACACCAACTCAGCATTTTCTCTCATGTAAAATACCGAAATTCTAATTTTACGTGAATCGAAAATAATCTAAATATTATCTAGGCACCCCAATGTTAAAAACAAACTTGCTCTGAATATAATCTGGCGGAAAATATATACAATACCTTATTCTACTCTTTTTTGTAGTATATACACCAACTCAATTTGCTCTCTCATGTAAAATAGCGAAATTCTAATTTTACGCGAATCGAAAAAAATCTAAATAATATCTAGGCGCCCCAAAATTGAAAGAAAATGGCTTTGAATATAATGTGTTAGAAAAAATAAACAATGCCTTATTCTACTCTATTTTGGAGTATATAAAGCTACTCAGTGTGCTCTATCATTTAAAATACCGAAATTCTAATTTTACGTGAATCAAAAAAAATGTAAATATGATCTAGGCACCCCAATGTTAAAAACAAAATTGCTCTGAATGTAATCTATCAGAAATAATATACAATGTCCTATTCTACTCTGTTTTAATGTATATACACGAACTCCATATGCTCTCTCATGTAAAAGACAGAAATTCTATATTTAAGCGAATCGAAGAAAATCTAAATATTATCTAGGCACCCCAAAGTTAAAAACAAAATTGCTCTGAATATAATCTGTCAGAAAAAATGTACAATGCCTTTTCCTACTCTGTTTTGTAGTATATACACCAACTCATTATGCTCTCTCATGTAACATACAGAAATTCAAATTTTAACCGTATCAAAAAAATCTAAATATTATCTAGGAACCCCAATGTTAAAAACAAAATATCTCTGAATATAATGTGTCAGAAAAAATATACACTGCCCTATTCTACTTTGTTTTTCCGTATATACACCAACTAAGTATGCTCTCTCATGTAAAATACAGAAATTCTATATTTTAGCAAATCGAAAAAAATCTGAATATTATATAGGAACCGCCATGTTAATAGCAAAATTGCTGTGATTATAATCTGTCAAAAAAATATACAATGCCCATTTCTACTATGTTTTGGAGTATATACACCAATTCAATGTGCTCTCTCATGTAAAATACCGAAATTCTAATTTTACGCGAATCGATAAAAAAATAAATAATATCTAGGCGCCCCAGAGATAAAAGAAAATGGCTCTGAATATATTCTGTTATAAAAAATATACAATGCCTTATTATACTCTGTTTTGTAGTGTATACACCAGCTCACTATGTTCTCTCATGTAAAATACAAAAATTCTAATTTTACCCAAATCGAAAAAATCGAAATATTATCTAGGCACCCCAATGATAAAAACAAAATTGCTCTGAATATAATCTGTCAGAAAAAATATACAATGCCCTATTCTACTCTGTTTTGGAGTATATACACCAACTCCATATGCTCTCTCATATAAAATACAGAAATCCTATATATAATCGAATCAAAAAAAATCTAAGTATAATCTAGGCACCCCAATGTTAAAAAAAAATTGCGCTGAATATAATCTGTCCGAATAAATATACATTGCCCTTTTCTACTGTGTTTTGAAATATATACACCAACTCAATATGTTCTCTCATGTAAAATACCGAAATCCTAATTTTACGCAAATCGAAAGAAATCTAAATAATATCTAGGCGATGCAAAATTAAAAGAAAATGGCTCTGAATTTAGTCTCTTAGTAAAAATATACAATGCCTTATTCTATGCTGTTTTGGAGTATGTACACCAACTCAGTATGCTCTCTCATGTAAAATACCGAAATTCTAATTTTACATGAATTGAGAATAATCTAAATAATATCTAGGCTCTCCAAAGTTAAAAGAAAATGGCTCTGAATAAAATCTGTTGGAATAAATATACAATGCGTTATTCTACTCTGTTTTGGATTATATACACCAACTCAGTTTGCTCTCTCATGTAAAATACAGATATTTCATATTTAAGCGAATCGAAAAAAAATGAAAAATTATCTAGGCACTCCAATGTTAAAAGCAAAATTGTTCTGAATATATTCTGTCAGAAAGAATATACAATGCCCTATTCTACTTTTTTTGTAGTATATACACCAACTCAGTATGCTCTCTCCTGTAAAATAACGATATTCTAATTTTACCTTAATCGAAATAAATCTAAATATTATCTAGGCACCCAAATGTTAAAAGCAAAATTGCTCTGAAAATAATCTGTCAGAAAAAATATACAATGCCCATTTCTAATCTGTTTTGGACTATATACACAAACTCAATATGCTCTCTCATGTAAAGTACCAAAATTTAATTTTACGCGAATCGAAAAAAATCTAAATAATATGTAGGCGCCCCAAAGTTAAAAGAAAATGGCTCTGAATATAGTCTGTTACAAAAAATATACAATGCCTTATTCTACTCTGTTTTGGAGTTTATACACCAACTCAGTATGCTCTCTCATGTAAAATACAGGAATTCTAATTTTACGTGAATCGAGATAAATCTAAATAATATCTAGGCGCCCCAAAGTTAAAAGAAAATGGCTCTGAATATAGTATGTTAAAATAAATATACAATGCCTTATTCTACTCTGTTGTGAAGTATATATACCAACTCAATATGCTCTCTCATGTAAAATACCGAAATTCTAATTTTACGTGAATTGAAAAAAATCTAAATGTTATCTAGGCACCCCAATGTTAAAAGGAAAACTGCTCTGAATATAATGTGCCAGAAAAAAATATGCAATGCCCTATTCTACTCTGTTTTGGTGTTTATACACCAACTCCATATGCTCTCATGTAAAATACAGGAATTCTATATTTAAGCGAATCGAAAAAAATCTAAATATTATCTAGGCACCCCAATGATAAAAGCAAAATTGCTCTGAATATATTCTGTCAGAAAAAATTTACAATGCCCTATTCTACTCTGTTTTGGAGTATATACACCAACCCTATATGCTCTTTCATGTAAAATAGCGAAATTGTAATTTTACGTGAATCGAAGAGAATCTAAATAATATCTAGGCGCCCCAAAATTAGAAGAAAATGGCTCTGAATATACTCTGTTAGAAAAAATATACAATTCCTCATTCTACTTTTTTTGTAGTATATAAACCAATTCAGTATGCTCTCTCATGTAAAAGAACGAAATTCAAAATTTATCTGAATCGAAATAAATCTAAATATTATCTAGGCACCCGAATGTGAAAAGCAAAATTGCTCTGAATATATTCTGTCAGAAAATATATACAATGCACTTTTCTACTCTGTTTTGGAGTATATATACCAACTCAATATGCTCTCTCATGTAAAACACCAAAAATCTAATTTTACGTGAATTGAAAAAAACCTAAATAATATACAGGCACCCCAAAGTTAAAAGAGAAGGCTCTGAATATAGTCTGTTAGAAAAAATATACAATGCCTTACTCTACTTTTTTTTTGGAGTATATAAACCAACTCAGTATGTTCTCTCAATTAAAATACCGAAATTCTAATTTTACCCGAATCGAAAAAATCTAAATATTATCTAGGCAAACCAATGTTAAAAACAAAATTGCTCTGAATATAATCTGTTAGAAAAAATATACAATGCCTTATTCTACTCTGTTTTGGAGTATATACACCAACTCAGTATGCTCTCTCATGTAAAATACAGGAATTCTAATTTTACGTGAATCGAGATAAATCTAAATAATATCTCGGCACCCCAATGTTAAAAAAAAATGCTCTGAATATAATCTGTCTGAAAAAATGTACAATGCTTTTTTCTACATTGATTTGGATTATATACACCAACTCACTACGCTCTCTCTTGTAAACAGAGTAGAAGTGGACATTATATATTTTTTCTAACAGATTGTATTCAGAGCCATTTTCTTTCAACTTTGGGGTGCCTAGATATAATTTAGATTTTATTCGATTCGCGAAAAATTAGAATTTTGTTATTTTACACGAGAGAGCATACTGAGTTGGTATATATACTCCAAAGCAAAGTAGAATAAGGCATTGTATATTTTTTCTAACAGACTATATTAAGAGACATTTTCTTTTCACTTTGGGGCACCGAGATATTATTTAGATTTCTTTTTGATTCGCGTAAAATTAGAATTTCGGTATTTTACATGAGAGAGCATATGGAGTTGGTGTATATGCTCCAAAACAGAGTAGAATAGGACATTGTATATTTTTTCTGAGAGATTGTATTCAGATCAATTTTGCTTCTAACATTGGGGTGCCTAGATAATATATAGGTGTTTTTTGATTCACGTAAAATTAGAATTTCCGTATTTTACATGAGAGAGCATACTGAGTTGGTGTATATACTAAAAAAGAGAAAAGAATAAGGCATTGCTTATTTTTTCTAAGAGACTATATCCACAGCCATTTTCATTTGACTTAGGGGCGCCTAGATATTTTTTAGATTTTTTTTTATTCGTGTAAAATTAGAATTTCTGTATTTTGCATGAGAGAGCATGTTGAATTGGTTTAGATACTCCGAAACAACGTAGAATAGGGCATTGTATATTTTTTCTGACAGATTATATTCAGAGCAATTTTGCTTTTAATATTGGGGTGCCTAGATAATATTTAGATGTTTTCAATTCACGTAAAATTAGAATTTCTGTATTTTACATGAGAGAGCATACTGAGTTGGTGTATATACTCTAAAACAGAGTAGAATACGGCATTGTATATTTTGTCTAACAGACTATATTCAGAGCCATTTTCTCTTAACTTTGAGGCGCCTAGATATTATTTAGATCCTTTTCGATTCGCGTACAATTAGAATTTCGGTATTTTATATGAGAGAGCATATTCAGTTGGTTTCGATACTCCAAAACAACGTAGACTAGGGCATTGTATATTTTTTCTGACAGATTATATTCAGAGCAATTTTTTTTAAATATTGGGGTGACTAGATAATATTTAGATTTTTTTCAATTCACGTAAATTAGAATTTTGTTATTTTACATGAGAGAGCATGCTGAGTTGGTGTCTATATTCCAGAAAGAGTAGAATAAATCATTGTATATTTTTTCTGACAGATTATATTCAGAGCAATTTTGTTTTTAAAATTGGGGTGCCTAGATAATATTTACATTTTTTTGTTTCTGGTAAAATTAGAATTTTTTTTATTTTATATGAGAGCGTATTGAGTTGGTATATATACTACAAAACAAAGTAGAAAAGGGCATTGTATATTTTTTTAAAAGATTATATTCAGAGAAATTTTGCTTTTAACATTGGGGTGTCTAGATAATATTTAGATTGATTTTGATTCACTTAAATATA
Organism: Callithrix jacchus; assembly: GCF_049354715.1. Taxonomy (NCBI): domain Eukaryota; kingdom Metazoa; phylum Chordata; class Mammalia; order Primates; family Cebidae; genus Callithrix; species Callithrix jacchus. The sequence goes on from NC_133518.1 coordinate 82,799,106, forward strand.
GAATTTCTGTATTTTAAATGAGAGAGCATATGGAGTTGGTGTATAAACTGCAAAACAGACTAGAATAGGGCATTGTATACTTTCAATGACAGATTATATTCAGAGAAATTTTTTTTTAACCTTGGGGTGCCTAGATAATATTTAGATTTTTTCGATTCACGTATAATTAGAATTTTGGTATTTTACATGAGAGAGGATACTGAGTTTGTGTATATACTTTAAAAAAGAGTAGAATAGGGCATTGTATATTTTTTCTGACAGATTATATTCACACCTATTTTGTTATTAACATTGGGGTGCCTAGATAATATTTAGATTTCTTTCGATTCACGGAAAATTAGAATTTCGGTATTTTCCATGAGAGAGCATACTGAGTTGGTGTATATACTCCAAAACAAAGTAGAATAGGGCATTGTATTTTTTTTCTGACAGATTATATTCAGAGCAATTTTGTTTGTAGCTTTGTGGTGCCTAGATAATATTTAGATTTTTTCTCTTCGGGTAAAACTAGAATTTCTGTATTTTAAATATAGAGCGTATTGAGTTGGTGTATATACTACAAAACAGAGTAGAAAAGGGCATTGTATATTTTTTCTGACAGGTTATATTCAGAGAATTTTTGCTTTTAACATTTGGGTGCCTAGATAATATTTACATTTTTTTCAATTCGCTTGAATATAGAATTTCTGTATTTTACATGAGAGAGCATATTGAGTTGGTGTATATACTCAAAAACAGAGTAGAAATGGGCATTATATATTTTTTCTAACAGACTGTATTCAGAGCCATTTTATTTTTACTTTCTGGCACCTAGATATTATTTAGATTTTATTCGATTCGTGTAAAATTTGAATTTCGGTATTTTACTTGAGAGATCATATTGAGTTGTTGTATATACTCCAAAACAAAGTAGAATAAGGCATTGTATATTTTTTCTAACAGACTATATTCAGAGCCATTTTTATTTAACATAGGGGAGCATGGATATTATTTAGATGTTTTTCAATTCGTGTAAAATTAGAATTTCGGTATTTTGCATGAGAAAGCATATTCAGTCGGTGTATATTCTACAAAACAGAGTAGTATTGGGCATTGTATATTTTTTTGACAGATTATATTCAGAGCAATTTTGTTTTTAACATTGGGGTGACTAGACAATTTGTAGATTTTTTTGATTCAAGTAAAATAAGAATTTCTGTATTTTACATGAGAGAGCCTACTGAGTTGGTGTATATACTCCAAAACAGAGTAGAAGAGGGCATTTTATATTTTTACTAACAGACAATATTCAGAGCCATTTTCTCTTAACTTTGAGGCGCCTAGATATTAGTTAGATCCTTTTCGATTCACTTAAATTAGAATTTCGGTATTTTACATGAGAGAGCATATTGAGTTGGTTTAGATACTCCAAAACAACGTAGAATAGGGCATTGTATATTTTTGTGACAGATTATATTCAGAGCAATTTTGCTTTTAATATTGGGGTACCTAGATAATATTTAGATTTTTTCTCTTCGGGTAAAAATAGAATTTCTGTATTTTACATGATAGAACATATTGAGTGGAGTATATAGTACAAAACAGAGTAGAAAAGAACATTGTATATTTTTTCTAACAGGTTATATTCAGAGATATTTTGCTTTTAACGTTTGGGTGCCTACATAATATTTAGATTTATTTCGATTCGCTTAAATATATAATGTCTGTATTTTACATGAGCGAGCATATGGAGTTGGTGTATATACTCCAAAAAAGAGTAGAATAGGGCCTTGTATATTTCTTCCGGCAGATTGTATTCAGAGCAGTTTTGTTTTTAACATTGGGGTGCCTAGATAATATTTAGATTTTTTCGATTCACGTAAATATAGAATATCTGTATTTTACATGAGAGAGCATATGGAGTTGGTGTATATTCCCCAAAACAGAGTAGAATAGGGCATTGTATATTTTTTCTGACAGATTCTATTCAGAACTATTTTGTTTTAAACATTGCAGTGCCTATATAATATTTAGATTTTTTTCAATTGACGTAAAATTAGAATTTCTGAATTTTACATGAGAGAGCATACTGAGTTGGTGTATATACTCCAAAACAGAGTAGTATGAGGCATTGTATATTTTTTCTAACAGACTATATTCAGAGCCGTTTTCTTTTAACTTTCGCGCGCCTAGATATTATTTAGATTTTTTTCGATTAGCGTAAAATTAGAATTTTTGTATTTTACAAGAGAGAGCATATTGAGTTGGTTTATATATTCCAAAATATTGTAGAAAAGGGCGTTGTATATTTTTATGACAGATTATACTCAGAGAAATTTTGCGTTTTACATTGGGGTCCCTAGATAATATTTAAATTTTTTTCGATTCACGTAAATTTAGACTTTCGGTATTTTACATGAGAGAGCATACTGAGTTGGTGTATATACACTAAAACAGAGTAGAAAAAAGCATTGTGTATTTTTTCTAAGAGATTATATTCATAGCAATTTTGCTTTTAACATTGGTGTGCCTATATAATATTTAGATTTTTTTCGATTCACGTAAATTTAGAATTCCGGTACTTTACATGAGAGAGCATACTGAGTTGGTGTATATACTCCAAAACAGAGTAGAATAGGGCATTGTATATTTTTTCTGACAGATTATAATCATAGCACTTTTGTTTCTAAAATTGGTGTGCCTAGATAATATTTAGATTTTTTTCGATTCACGTAAATATATAATATCTGTAATTTACATGAGAGAGCATATGGAGTTGGTGTATATACTCTAAAACAAAGTAGAATAGAGCATTGTATATTTTCTCTGACAGATTATATTCAGAGAAATTTTGTTTTTAACATTGGGGTGCCTAGATAATATTTAGATTTTTCAATTCGGGTAAAATTATAATTTCTGTATTTTACATGAGAGAGAATACTGAGTTTGTGTATATACTACAAAACAGAGTAGAATAAGGCATTGTATATTTTTTTCTAACAGACTATATTCAGAGCCATTTTCTTTTTACTTTGGGGCGCCTAGATATTATTTAGTTTTATTTCGATGTGCGTGAAATTAGAATTTCTGTATTTTATATGAGAGAGCACATTGTGGTGGTGTATATACTCCAAAAAAGAGGAGAAAAGGGCATTGTATATTTTGTCTGACACATTATAATCAGAGGAATTTTGCTTTTACCATTCGGGTGCCAAATAATATTTAGATTTTTTTCGATTCACGTAAAATTAGAATTTCGGTATTTTACATGAGAGAGCATACTGACTTGGTGAATATACTCCAAAACAAAGTAGAATAGGGAATTGTATGCTTTTTCTGACAGATTATATTCTGAGCAATTTTGCTTTTAACATTGGGGTGCCTAGTTAATTACAGATTTGTTTCGATTCACTTAAATATTGAATTTTTGTATTTTACATGAGAGAGAATATGGAGTTGGTGTAAATAATCCAAAACTGAGTAGAATAGGGCATTGTATATTTTTCTGACAGATTATATTCAGAGCAATTTTGCCTTTAACATTGGGGTTCCTAGATAATATTTAGATGTTTTTCGATTCACGTAAATTTAGAATTTCGGTATCTTATATGAGAGAGCATACTGAGTTGGTGTATATACTCCAAAACAGAGTAGAATAAGGCATTGTATATTTTTTCAAACAGACTATATTCAGAGTCATTTCCGTATAACTTTGGGGCACCTAGATATTATTTAGATTATTTTGATTCACGTATAATTTAAAATTAGCTATTTTATAATAAAGCGCATATTGAGTTTGTGTATATACGCCAAAAGAGAGAAGAAAAGAGGATTGTATATTTTTTCTGACAGGTTATAGTAAGAGCAATTTTGCTTTTAACATTGGGATGCCTAGATAATATTTATATTTTTGTCGATTCACGTAAATTTAGAATTTCTGTATTTCACATGAGAGACCATAGTGAGTTGGTGTATACACTCCAAAACAGAGTAGACTAGGGCATTGTATATTTTTTCTGACAGATTATATTCAGAACAATTTTTATTTTAACACTGGGGTGCGTTGATAATATTTAGAATTTAGTCGATTAACGTAAAATTATAATTTCTGTATTTTACATAAGAGAGCATACTGAGTTGGTGTATACACTCCAAAACAGTGTATAATAGTGCATTGTATATTTTTTCTGACAGATTATATTCAGAGAAATTTTGTTTTTAACATTGCGGTGCCTAGATAATATTTAGGATTTTTCGATTCGGGTAAAATTATCATTTCTGTACTTTAAATGAGAGAGCATATGGAGTTGGTGTATATACAAAAAATCAGAGTAGAAAAGGGCATTGTATATTTTTTTCTGACAGATTCTATTCAGAGAAACTTTGCTTTTAACATTGGGTTGCCTAGATAATATATAGACTTTTTTCGATTTGCTTAAATATAGAATTTCTGTATTTTACATGAGAGAGAATATGGAGTTGTTGTATATACTCCAAAACAGAGTAGAATAGGGCATTGTACATTTTTTCTGACAGATTATATTCAGAGCAACTTTGCTTTTAACATTGGGGTGCCAAGATAATATTTAGGTTTTTTCCATTCACGTAAAAATAGAATTTCGGTATTTTACATGAGAGAGCACACTGAGTTGGTGTATATACTCCAAAACAGAGTAGAATAGGGCATTGTATATTTTTTCTCACAGATTATATTCAGAGAAACTTTGCTTTTAACATGAAGGTGCCTAGATAATATTTAGATTTTTTTCGATTAACGTATAATTAGAATTTCGGTATTTTACATGAGAGAGCATACTGACTTGGTGTATATACTCCAAAACAGAGTAGAATTAGGTATTGTGTATATTTCAAACAGACTATCTTCAGAGCCAATTTCTTTTACCATTGGGGCGCCTAGATATTATTTAGATTTTTTTCGATTTGCGTAAATTTGAATTTTGGTATTTTACATTTGAGAGCATATTGAGTTGGTGTATATAGTCCAAAACAGAGTAGAAAAGGGCATTGTATATTCTTTATGTCAGATTATATTCAGAGCAATTCTGCTTTTTACATTGGGGTGCTTCGATAATATTTAGATTTTTTTAGATTGACGTAAAATTAGAATTTCGGTATTTTACATGAGAGAGCATAATGAGTTGGTGTATATACTCCAAAACAGAGTAGAATAATGCATTGTATATTTTTTCTAACACACTATATTTAGAGCCATTTTGTTTTAACTTTGGGGCGCCTAGATATTATTTAGATATTTTTCCATTCACATAAAGTTAAAATTTCGGTATTTTACATGAGGGAGCATATTGAGTTGGTGTATATACTCCAAAACAAAGTAGCAAGAAGCATTGTATAATTTTTTTGACAGATTATATTCAGAGCAATTTTGCTTTTAACATTGGGGTGCCTAGATAATATTTAGGTGTTTTTCGATTCACGTAAAATTAGAATTTCAGTATTTTACATGAGAGAGCATACTGAGTTGGTGTATATACTCCAAAACAGAGCAGAACAGAGCATTGTATATTTCATCTGACAGATTATATTAAGAGCAATTTTGTTTTTAACATTGGGGTGCCCAGATAATATTTAGATTATTTTTGATTCACGTAAAATTAGAAGCTCGGTATTTTACAGGAGAGAGCATATTGAGTTGGAATATATACTCCAAAACATAGTAGAAAAAGGCATTGCATATTTTTTCTTACAGATTATATTTAGATCAATTTTGCTTTTAACATTGGGGTGCCTAGATAATCTTTTGATTTTTTTTGATTCGCTTAAATATAGAATTTCTGTCATTTACATGAGAGAGCATACTGAGTTGCTGTATATACTTTAAACAGAATAGAATAAGGCATTGTATATTTTCTCTAACGGACTATATTAAGAGTGATTTTCTTTTACCTTTGGGGCACCTAGATATTATTTAGATTTTTTTTCGATTCACGTAAAATTAGAATTTCGGTATTTTACATGAGAGAGCATATGGAGTGGGTGTATATACTCCAAAACAGCGTGGAATAAGGCATTTTATATTTTTTCTAACAAACTATATTCAGAGTTATTTACTTTTATCTGTGGGCACCTAGATAATATTTAGATTTTGTTTTATTCCGGTAAAATTAGAATTTCGGTATTTTACATGAGAGAGCATACTCAGTTGGTGAATATTCTCCATAACGAAGTAAAATAGGGCATTGTATATTTTTTATGACAGATTTTATTCCGAGCAATTTTGTGTTTAAGATTGGGGTGCCTAGATAATATTTAGATTTTTTCGATTCACGTAAAATTAGAATTTTGGTATTTTACATTAGAGAGCATACTGAGTTGGTGTATATACTCCAAAACAGAGCAGAATAGGGCATTGTATATTTTTTCTGACAGATTATATTCAGAGAAATTTTGCTGTTAACATTGGGGTGCCTAGAGAATATTTAGACTTTTATTGATTCGCTTAAATATAGAATTTCTCTATTTTACATGAGAGAGCATATGGAGTTGGTGTATATACTCCAAAACAGTGTATAAGAAGGCATTGTATATTTTTTCTGACTGACTATATTCAGAGCAAATTTGTTTTTAACATTGGGTTTCCTATATAATATTAGGATATTTTTCGATTCGCTTAATTATAGACGTTCTGTATTTTACATGAGAGAGTATATGGAGTAGGTGTATATACTCCAAAACAGAGTAGAATAAGGCATTGTATATTTTTTCCAGGAGACTATATTCAGAGCCATTTTCTATTAAATTTAAGAAGCCTAGATATTATTTAGATTATTTTCAATTCACGTAAAATTAGAATTTCGGTATTTTACATGAGAGAGCATATTGAGTTTGTGTATATACTAAAAAAGAGAGTAGAAAATACATTGTGTATTTTTTGACAGATTATATTCAGAGTAATTTTGCTTTTAACATTGGTGTGCCTAGATAATATTTAGATTTTGTCGATTAACATAAAATTAGAATTTTGATATTTTACATGAGAGAGTATACTTAGTTGGTGTATATACTCCAAAACAGAGTAGAATAGGGCATTGTATATTTTTTCTGAAAGGTTATATTCAGAGCAATTTTGTTTTTAACATTGGGGTGCCTATATAATATTTAGATTCTTTTTGATAGACGTAACATGTGAGTTTCGGTATTTTACATAAGAGAGCATACTGAGTTGGTGTATATTCTTTAAAACAGAGTAGAAAAGAGCATTGTATATTCTTTTCTGACAAATTATATTCAGAGCGATTTTGTTTTTAACATTGGGGTGACTAGATAGTATGTAGATTTTTTTGATTCGGGTGAAATTAGAATTTCTGTATTTTACATGAGAGAACATACTGAGTTGGTGTATATACTCCAAAATAGAGTAGAATAAGGCATTGTATATTTCTTCTAACAAACTATATTCAGAGCCATTTTGTTTTAACTTTGAGGCGCCGAGATATTATTTAGATCCTTTTCGATTCGCGTAAAATTAGAATTTTGGTATTTTACATGAGAGAGCATATTGAGTTGGTTTAGATACTCCACAACAACGTAGAATAGGACACTGTATATTTATTCTGACAGATTATATTCAGAGCAAGTTTGCTTTTAATATTGGGGTGCCTAGATAATATTTAGATATTTTTCGATTCATGTAAAATTAGAATTTAGTTATTTTACAGGAGAGAGCATTCTGAGTTGGTGGATATACTACAGAACGGGTAGAATAGTGCATTGTATATTTTTTCTTACCGATTATATTCAGAGCAATTTTGTTTTTACCATTGGGGTGCCTAGATAATATTTACATTTTTTCGATTCGGTTAAAATTAGACTTTTTTTTATTTTATAGGAGAGCTTATTGAGTTGGTTTATATACTACAAAACGGAATAGAAAAGGGCATTGTATATTTTTTCTAAAAGATTATATTCAGAGCAATTTTGCTTTTAACATTGGGGTGCCTAGATAATATTTAGATTCTTTTCGATTCGCTTAAATGTAGAATTTCTGTATTTTATATGAGAGAGCATATGGAGTTGGTGTATATACTCCAAAACAGAGTAGAATAGGGCATTGTGTATTTTTTCTGACAGATTATATTTAGAGCAATTTTGTTTTTAACATTAAGGTGCCTAGATAATATTTAGAATTTTTTCGATTCACGTAAATTTAGAATTTCGGTATTTTACATGAGGGAGCATACTGAGTTGGTTTATATACTCCAAAACAAAGTAGAATAGGACATTGTATATTTTTTTTTACAGATTATATTCAGAGCAATTTTGTTTTTAACATTGTGGTGCCTAGATAATATTTAGATATTTTCTATTCGGGTAAAATTAGAATTGCTGTATTTTACATGATAGAGCATATTGAGTTGGTGTATATACTACAAAAAAGAGTAGAATAAAACATTCTATATTTTTTCTGAAAGATTGTATTCAGAGCAACTTTGCTTTTAACATTCAGGTGCCTAGTTAATATTTAGATTTTTTTCAACTCACGTAAATTTAAAATTTCAGTATTTTACTTGAGAGAGCATATTGAGTTGGTGAATAAACTCAAAACCAGAGTAGAAATGAGGATTATATTTCTTTTCTAACAGACTGTATTCAGAGCCATTTGCTTTTAGATTTGGGGCGCCTAGATATTATTTAGATTTTATTCGATTTGCATAAAATTTGAATTTCTGTATTTAAAATGAGAGAGCATACTGAGTTGGTGTATATACTCCAAAACAAAGTAGAAAAAGGCATTGTATATTTTTTTAACGGACTATATTCAGAGCCATTTTCTTTTATGTTTGGGGCTCCTAGATATAATTTTGATTTTTTTCGAATTGTGTAAAATTAGAATTTCGGTATTTTACATGAGAGAGCATATTGAGTTGGTATATATACTCCAAAAGTGAGTAGAATAAGGCATTGTATATTTTTTCTAACAGAGTATATTCAGAGCCATTTTTTTTAACTTTGGCACGCCTAGATATTATTTACATTTTTTTGATTCGTGTAAAATTAGAATTTCAATGTATAACATGACAGAGCATATTGAGTTGGTTTATATACTACAAAACACAGTAAAAAGGGCATTGTATATTTTTTCTGACAAATTATATTCAGAGCCATTTTCTTTTAACTTTGGTGTGCCAAGATATTATTTAGAATTTTTGATTCACGTAATATATTAATTCTGTATTTTACATGAGAGAGCATACTGAGTTGGTGTATATACTTTAAAACAGAGTAGAATAAGGCGTTGTATATTTTTTCACACAGACTCTATTTAGAGCCATTTTCTTTTAACTTTGGGGCGCCTAGATATTATACAGATTTTTTTCGATTTCTGTAAAATTAGAATTTCGGTATTTTACATGAGAGAGCATACTGAGTTTTTGTATATAGTCAAAAACAAAGTAGAATAGGGCATTGTATATTTTTTCTGACAGATTATATTAAGAGCTATTTTGCTTTTAACATTGGGGTGCCTAGATAATATTTAGATTTTTATTGATTCGCTTAAATATAGAATTTCTCTATTTTACATGAGAGAGCATATGGAGTTGGTTTATATACTCCAAAACAGGGTATAAGAAGGCATTGTATATTTTTTCTGACAGACTATATTCAGAGCAAGTTTGTTTTTAACATTGGGTTTCGTAGATAATATTAGGATATTTTTCGATTCGCTTAAATATAGAAGTTCTGTATTTTACAAGAGAGAGTATATGGAGTAAGTGTATATACTAAAAAACAGAGTAGGATAAGGCATTGTATATTTGTTCTGAAAGGTTATATTCAGAGCAATTTTGTTTTTAACATTGGGGTGCCTATATAATATTTAGATTTTATTCGATAGACGTAAAATATGAATTTCGGTATTTTACATAAGAGAGCATACTGAGTTGGTGTATATACTTTAAAACAGAGTAGAAAAGGGCATTGTATATTTTTTTCTGACAGATTATGTTCAGAGCAATTTTGTTTTTAATATTGGGGAGATTAGATAATATGTAGATTTTTTTGATTCGGGTAAAATTAGAATTTCTGTATTTTACATGAGAGAGCATACTGTGTTGGTGTATATACTCCAAAATAAAGTAGAATAATGCATTGTATATTTTTTCTAACACACTATATTCAGAGCCATTTTTTTTTAAGTTTGAGGCACCTAGATATTATTTAGATCCTCTTAGATTCGCGTAAAATTAGAATTTCGCTATTTTAAATGAGAGAGCATACTGAGTTGGTGTATATACTCCAAAATAAAGTAGAATAAGGCATTGTATATTTTTTCTAACACACTATATTCAGAGCAAATTTGCTTTTAATATTGGGTTGCCCAGATAATATTTAGATATTTTTCGATTCACGTAAAATTAGAATTCCGTTTTTTTACATGAGAGAGCATGCTGAGTTGGTGTATTACTCCAGAAAGAGTAGAATAGGGCATTGTATATTTTTTTTGACCGATTATATTCAGTGAAATTTTGTTGTTAACATTGGGGTGCCTACATAATATTTACATTTTTTCGATTTGGGTAAAATTAGAATTGTTTTAATTTTACAGGAGAGCGTATTGAGTTGGTTTATATACTACAAAACGGAGTAGAAAAGGGCATTGTATATTTTTTCTAAAAGATTATATTCAGAGCAATTTTGCTATTAACTTTGGGGCACCTAGATATAATTTAGATTTTTTTCGATTCACGTAAATTTAGCATATCAGTATTTTACATGAGAGAGCATATGGAATTGTTGTACATACTCCAAAACGGAGTAGAATAGGACATTGTATATTTTTTCTGACAGATTGTATTCAGAGCAATTATGCTTATAACATTGGAGTGCCTAGATAATCTTTAGGTGTTTTTCGATTCAAGTAAAATTAGAATATCGGTATTTTACATGAGAGAGCATACTGAGTTGGTGTTTATACTCAAAAACAGAGTAGAATAAGGCATTGTATATTTTTTCTGACAGATTATATTCAGAAAAATTTTGTTTTTAACATTGGGGTGCCTAGATAATATTTAGATTCTTTCGATTCACGCAAAATTAAAATTTCTGTATCTTACATTAGAGAGCATACTGAGTTGGTGTATATACCCCAAAACAGTGTAGAATAAGACATTGTATATTTTTTCTAACAGACTATATTCAGAGCCATTTTCTTTTAACTTTGAGGCACCCAGAATTTGTTTAGATCCTTTTCGATTCGCGTAAAATTAGAATTTTGGTATTTTACATAAGAGAGCATATTGAGTTGGTGTATATACTCCAAAAATAGTAGAAATGGGCATTATATATTTTTTTAACAGACTGCATTCAGAGCCATTTTCTTTTAAATTTGGGGCGCCTATATATTCTTTAGATTTTATTCGATTCGCGTAAAATTAGAATTTCGGTATTTTACATAAGAGAGCATACTGAGTTGGCGTATATACTCCAAAACAAAGTAGAATAAGGGATTGTATATTTTTTCCAACAGACTATATTCAGAGACATTTTCTTTTAACTTTGGGGCAAATAAATATTATTTAGATTTTATTCGATTCACGTAAAATTAGAATTTCGGTATTTTACAAGAGAGAGCATCTGGAGTTGTTGTATATACTCCAAAACAGGGTAGAATATGGCATTATATATATTTTCTGGCAGATTATATTCAGAGCAGTTTCGTTTTTAACATTGGGGTGCCTAGATAACATTTAGATTTTTTTCAATTCACGGAAAATTAGAATTTCGGTATTTTACATGAGAGAGTATATTGAGTTGGCGTATAGTCTCCAGAAGAGAGTAGAAATGGTCATTGAATATTTTTTTAACAGACTATATTAAAAGCAATTTTCTTTTAACTTTGGGGTGCCTAGATAATATTTAGATTTTTTCGATTCGCGTAAAAGTTGAATTTCAACATTTTACATGATAGAGCATATTGAGTTAATGTATATACTACAAAACAGAGTAGAAAAGGGAATTGTATATTTTTTCTGACAGATTATATTCAGAGCCATTTTACTTTTAACATTCGGGTGCCTAGATAATATTTAGATTTCTGTCGATTCACGTAAAATTAGAATTTCGGTATTTTACATGAGAGAGCACACTGAGTTTCTGTATATACTCCAAAACAGAGTAGAATAAAGCATTGCATATTTTTTCTAACAGACTATATTCAGAGCCATTTTCTTTTAACTTTGGGGCACCTAGATATTATTTAAATGTTTTTCGATACGTTTAAAATTTGAAATACGGTATTTTACATGAGAGAGCTTATTGAGTTGGTGTATATGATGCAAAACAGAGTAGAAAACGCATTGTATATTTTTTCTGACAGATTATATTCAGAGAAAATTTGTTTTTAACATTGGGTTTCCTAGATAATATTTAGATTTTTATGGATTCCCTTAAATACAGAATTTCTGTATTTTACATGAGAAAGCACATGGAGTTGGTGTATATACTCCAAAACAGAGTAGAATAGGGCATTGTATACTTTTTTTGACAGATGATATTCAGAGCAATTTTGTTTTTTTCATTGGGTTGCCTAGATAATATTTAGATTTTTTTCGATTCTTGTAAAATTAGAATTTCGGTATTTTACAGGAGAGAGCATATGGAGTTGGTGTATATACTCCAAAACAGAGTAGAAAAGATCATTGTATATTTGTTCTGACAGATTATATTCAGCGCAATTTTGTGTTTAACATTCGGGTGTCTAGATAATATTAAGATTTTTTTCGATTCACGTAAAATTAGAATTTCAGTATTCTCCATGAGAGAGCATACTGAGTTGGTGTATATACTCCAAAAGAAAGTAGAATAAGGCATTGTATATTTTTTCAAACAGACTACATTCAGGGCCATTTTCTTTTAACTTTGGGGTGCCTATATATTATTTCCATTTATTCGATTCACGTATAATTTGAATTTCGGTATTTTACATGAGAGAGCATATTGAGTTAATGTATATACTACAAAAAAGAGTAGAAAAGGGAATTGTATATTTTTTCTGACAGATTTTATTCAGAGCAATTATGCTTTTAACATTGGGGTGCCTAGATAATATTTAGATTTTTTTCAATTCGCTTAAATATAGAATGTCAGTGTTTTACAAGAGAGAGCATAATGAGTTGGTGTATATACTCCAAAACACAGTAGAATAATGCATTGCATATTTGTTCTAACAGACTATATTAAGAGCCATTTTCTTTTAACTTTGGGCCGACTACATATTATTTAGATTTTATTCGATTCACGTAAAATTAATATTTCTGTATTTTCCATGAGACAGCATATTGAGTTGGTGTATATATTCCAAAACAGAGTAAAAAAGGGCATTATATATTTTTCCTGACAGATTATATTCACAGCCATTCTACTTTTAACATTCGGGTGCCTAGATTATATTTAGATTTTTTTCGATTCACTTAAAATTAGAATTTTGGTATTTTACTTGAGAGAGCATATTGAGTTGGTGTATATACTCCAAAACAGAGTAGAAAAGGGCATTATATATTTTTTCTAACAGACTGTATTTAGAGTCATTTTCTTTTAATTTTGGGGCGCCTAGATATTATTTAGATTTCATTCAATTTGCGTAATATTGAATTTAGTTATTTTACATGAGAGAGCATACTGAGGTGGTGTATATACTCCAAAAAATGTAGAATAAGGCATTGTATATTTTTTTAACAGACTGTATTCAGAGCCATTTTTTTTGACCTCGGGGCACCTAGATATAATTTAGATTTTCTTTGATTCGTGTAAAATTAGAATTTCGGTATTTTACATGAGAGAGCATATGGAGTTGGTGTATATACTCCAAAACGGAGTAAAATAGGACATTGTATATTTTTTCTGACAGATTTTATTCAGAGCAATTTTGCTTTTAACATTGGGGTGCCTAGATAATATTTAGGTTTTTTCGATGCACGTAAATTTAGAATTTCGCTAATTTACATGAGAGAGCATACTGAGTTGATACATATACTCCAAAACAGAGTAGAATAAGGCATTGTATATTTTTTCTCACAGAGTATATTCAGAGCCATTTTCTTTTAACTTTGGCGCGCTTAGATATTATTTAATTTTTTTTCGATTTGCCGAAAATTAGAATTTCGGTATTTTACATGAGAGAGCATATTGAGTTGGTGTATATACTACAAAAAAGAGTAGAAAAGGGCATTGTATATTTTTTCTAACAGAGTATATTCAGAGCCATTTTCTCTTAACTTTAAGGCGCCTAGATATTATTTAGATACTTTTCGATTCGTGTAAAATTAGAATTTCGGTATTTTACATGAGTGAGCACATTGAGTATGTTTAGATACTCCAAAACAACGTAGAATAGGGCATTGTATATTTTTTCTGAAAGATTATATTCAGAGAAATTTTGCCTTTAAGATTGGGGTGCCTAGAAAATATTTAAATTTTATTCGATTCACATAAGTTGAGAATTTTATTATTTTAAATGAGAGAGCATGCTGAGTTGGTGTATATACTCCAGAAAAGGTAGAATAGGGCATTGTATGTTTTGTTGACAGATTATATTCAGAGCAATTTTGTTTTTAAGATTGGTGTGCCTAGAGCATATTTACATTTTTTTGATTCGCGAAAAATTAGAATTTTTTTTATTTTACATGAGAGCATATTGAGTTGGTGTATATACTACAAAACGGAGTAGAAAAGGGCATTATATATTTTTTCTGACAGTTTATATTCACAGCAATTTTGCTTTTAACATTTGGGTGCCTAGATAATATTTACATTTTTTTCGATTCACATAAATTTAGAATTTCTGTATTTTACATGAGAGAGGATACTCAGTTGGTGTATATACTCCAAAACGGAGGAGAATAGGACATTGTATGTTTTTCTGACAGATTGTATTCAGAGCAATTTTGCTTTTAACATTGGGGTGCCTAGATAATAATTAGGTTTTTTTCGATTCGCTTAAATATATAATTTCTTTATTTTACAGAAGAGAGCATATGAAGTTGGTGTATATACTCCAAAACAGAGTAGAATAGGGCATTGTATATTTTTTCTGACAGATTGTATTCAGAGCAATTTTGTTCTTAACATTGGGGTGCCTAGATAATATTTAGATTATTTCTATTCAGGTACAATTAGAATTTCTGTATTTTACATGATAGAGCATATTGAGTTGGTATATATACTACAAAACAGAGTAGAATAGGACGTTGTATAATTTTTATGACAAATTGTATTCAGAGCAATTTTGCTTTTAACATTGGGGTGCCTCGATAATATTTAGATTTTTGTCGATTCACGTGAAGTTAGAATTTCTGTATTTCACGTGACAGAGCATACTGTGTTGGTTTATCTACTCCAAAACTGAGTAGTATAAGGCATTGTACATTTTTTCTAACAGACTATATTCAGAGCAATTTTCTTTTAACTTTAAGGCACGTAGATATTATTTAGATATTTTCGATTAGTGTAAAATTATAATTTCTGTATTTTCAATGAGAGAGCATATTGAGTGTGTGTATATATTACAAAACAAAGTAGAAAAGGGCATTGTATATTTTTTCTGACAGATTATATTCAGAGCAATTTTGCTTTTTACATTGGGGTGCCTAGAAATATTTAGATTCTTTTCGATTCACGTAAAATTTGACTTTCGGTATTTTACATGAGAGAGCATACTGAGTTGGTGTATATACTCCAAAACAGAGTAGAATATGGGCATTGTATATTTTTTGACAGATTATATTCAGAGCAATATTTCTTTTTTCATTGTGGTGCCTAGATAATATTTACGTATTTTTCATTCCCTTAAATATAGAATTTCTGTTTTTTATATGAGAGAGCATATTGAGTTGGTGTATATACTCCAAAACAGATTAGAATAGGGCAGTGTATATTTTTCTGAAAGATTATATTCAGAACAGTTTTGTTTTTAATATTGGGTTGCCTAGATAATATTTAGATTTTTTTCGATTAAAGTAAAATTAGAATTTCTGTATTTTACTTGAGAGAGCATACTGAGTTGGTGTATATACTTCAAAACAGAGTAGAATAAGGCATTGTATATTTTTTCTAACAGACTATATTCATAGCCATTTTTCTTTAACTTTGAGACGCCTAGATATTATTTAGATTTGTTCGATTCACCTGAAATTACAATTTAGGTATTTTACATGAGAGAGCATATGGAGTTGGTGTATATACTCCAAAACAGAGTAGAAAAGGGCACTGTATATTTTTTCTGACAGATTATATTCAGAGCAATTTTGCTTTTAACATTGCGGTGCCTAGATAATATTTAGATTTTTGTCGATTCACGTAAATTTAGAATTTCTCTATTTTACACGAGAGAGCATACTGAGTTGGTGTATATACTCCAAAACAGAGTAGAATAGGGCATTGTATATATTTTCTGACAGATTATATTCAGAGCAAATTTCTTTTTAACATTTGGGTGCCTAGATAATATTGAGATTTTTTTCTATTCACGTAAATTTAGAATTTCAGTGTTTTCCATGAGAGAGCATAGTGAGTTGGTGTATATACTCCAAATAGAATAGAATAAGGCAGTGTATTTTTTTCTAAGAGACTATATACAGTGCCATTTTCTTTTACCTTTGGGGCACCGCGATATTATTTAGATTTTTTTCGATTCGTGTAAAATTAGAATTTCAGTATTTTACATGAGAGACCAAATTCAGTTGGTGTATATACTCCAAAATAGAGTAGAAAAGGGCATTGTATATTTTTTTCTGACAGATTATACTCATAGCAAATTTCCTTTTAACATTCCGGTGCCTAGATAATATTTAGATTTTTTTGATTAACGTAAAATTAGAATTTCGGTATTTTACAAAAGAGAGCATACTGACTGGTGTATATACTCAAAAACAGAGTAGAATAAGGCATTGTATATTTTTTAACAAAATATATTTAGAGCCAATTTCTTTTAACTTTAAGGCGCCTAGATATTATTTAGATTTTTTTCGATTCACGTAAAATTAGAATTTCGGTATTTTACATGAGAGAGCATATTGAGTTGGTGTATATACTCCAAAACAGAGTAGAAAAGGGCATTGTATATTTTTTCTGACAGATTATATTTAGAGCAATTTTTTTCTTAACATTGGGGTGCCTAGATAATATTCAGAATTTTTTCGATTCACGTAAAATTAAAATTTCCATATTTTACATGAGAGAGCTAACTGAGTTGTTGTATATACTCCAAAACAATGTAGAATAAGGCATTGTATATTTATTTTGACAGATTCTATTCAGAGCAATTTTGTTTTTAACATGTGGTCCCTATATAATATTTAGATTTTTCGATTCACATAAAATTAGAATTTCTGTATTTTACATGAGAGAGAATATTGTGTTTGTGTATATACTACAAAACAGAGTTGAATAGGGCATTGTATATTTTTTCTGACAGATTATATTCAGATCAATTTTGCTTTTAACATTTGGGTGACTGGATAATATATAGATTTTTTTCGATTCGCTTAAATATAGATTTTCTGTATTTTACATGAGAGAGCATATTGAGTTGGTGTATATACTTTAAAACAGAATAGAAATGGGCATTGTATATTTTTTATGACAGATTATATTCAGAGCAATTTTGCTTTTAACATTGGCGTGCCTAGATAATATTTAGATTTTTTTCGATTCGCTTAAATATAGAATTTCTGTATTTTACATGAGAGAGCATATGGAGTTGGTGTATATACTCCAAAACAGAGTAGAAAAGTGCATTGTATATTTTTTCTGACAGATTATATTCTGAGCAATTTTTTTTTAACATTGGGATGCCTATATAATATTTAGATTTTTCGAATCGGGTAAAATGAGAATTTCTGTATTTTACATGAGAGAGCATACTGAGTTTGTGTATATACTACAAAACAAAATAGAAAAGGGCATTGTATATATTTTCTAACATAGTATATTCAGAACCATTTTCTTTTAACTATGGGGCACCTAGATTTATTTAGATTTTTTTTGATATGCGTAAAATTAAAATTTCTGTATTTTACATGGGAGAGCATATTTAGTTGGTATATATAATCCAAAACAGAGTACAAAAGGGCATTGTATATTTCTTCTGACAGATTATATTCAGAGCAATTTTGTTTTAAACATTGGGGTCCCTAGATAATATTTAGATTTTTTCGATTCAAGTAAAACTTGGATTTCGGTATTTTACATGAGAGAGCATATGGAGTTGGTGTATATACTACAAAACAGAGTAGAATAGGGCATTGTATATTTTTTCTGACAGATTATATTGAGAGCAATTTTGTTTTTAACATTGGGGTGCCTAGATAATATTTAGATTTTTTCGATTCATGTAAAATTATTATTTCTGTGTTTTACATGAGAGAGCATATTGAGTTTGTGTACATACTATAATACAGAGTAAAAAAGAACATTGTATATTTTTTCGGAAAGATTATATTCAGAGCAATTTTACTTTTAACATTGGGGTGCCTAGATAATATTCAGATTATTTTTGATTCGCTTAAATATAGAATTTCTGTATTTTACATGAGAGAGCATATGGACTTGGTTCATATACTCCAAAACAGAGTAGAATAGGGCATTGTATATTTTTTCTGACAGATTATATTCAGAGCAATTTTTTTTTAACATTGGGGTGTCTTGATACTATTTAGATCTTTTTCGATTCACGTAAAATTATAATTTTGGTATTTTACATGAGAGAGCATACTGAGTTGGTGTATATACTCCATTACAAAGTAGAATAAGGCAATGTAATTTTTTCTAACAGACTATATTCAGAGCCATTTTGTTTTAATTTTGGGGTGCCTAGATAATATTTAGATTTTTTTGATTCGGGTAAAATTAGAATTCTTGTGTTTTACATGAGAGACCATAATGAGTTGGTGTATATACTCCAAAACAGAGTAGAAAAAGGCATTGTATATATTTTCTGACAGATTATATTCAGAGCAATTTTGCTTTTAACATTCACGTGGCTAGATAATATTTAGAGTTTTTTCGATTCACGTAAATTTAGAATTTCCCTATTTTACATGAGAGAGCATACTGAGTTGGTGTATATACTCCAAAACAAAGCAGAATAAGGCATTGCATATTTTTTATAACAGGCTATACTCAGAGCCATTCTGCTTTAACTTTGGGGCGCCTCAGTATTATTTAGATTTAATTCGATTCGCGTAAAATTAGAGTTTCGAAATTTTACATGAGAGAGCATATTGAGTTGGTGTATATAGTCCAAAACAGAGTAGAAAAGGTAATTGTATATTTTTATGACAGATTATATTCAGATCAATTTTGCTTTTAACACTGGGGTGCCTAGATAATATTTAGATTTTTTACGATTCACGTAAATATGGAATTTCTTTATTTGACATGGGAGAGCATATTGAGTTGGTGTATATCCTACAAAACAGAGTCGAATAGGACATTGTATATTTTTTCTGACAGATTATATTCAGAACAATTTTGTTTTTAACATTGGGGTGCCTAAATAATATTAAATTTTTTTCTATTCATGTAAATTTAGAATTTTGATATTTTACATGAGAGAGCATATTGACTTGGTGTTTATACCCCAAAACACAGTAGAAAAGGGCATTGTATATTTTGTCTAACAGATCATATTCCGAGCAATTTTGTTTTTAACATTGGGGAGGCTAGATAATATTTATATTTTTTTCAATTCGACTAAATTTAGAATTTCGGTATTTTATATGAGATAGCATATTGATTTTGTGTATATACCCCAAAACAAAGTAGTAAAAGTCATTGTATATTTATTCTGACAGAATTTATTCAGAGCAATTTTGCTTTTAACATTGGGGTGCCTAGATAATATTTAGATTTTTTTAGATTGCTGTAAAAATAGAATTTCAGCATTTTACCTGAGAAAGCATATTGAGTTGGTGTATATACTCCAAAACAGAGTAGAAAAGGGCATTGTGTATTTCATTTGAGAGATCATATTCAGAGCAATTTTGCTATTAACATTGGGGTGCCTAGATAATATTTAGATTTCATTCAATTAGTGTAAATTTATAATTTCAGTATTTTACATGAGAGAGCATATTGAGTTTGTGTATATGCTCCAAAACAGAGTAGAAGAAGGCATTGTATATTTTTTATGACAGATTTTATTCAGAGAAATTTTGCTTTTAACATTGGAATGCCTAGAAAATATTTAGACATTTTTCGGTTCGTGTAAAATTAGAATTTCGGTATTTTACATGAGGGAGCATATTCAGTTGGTGTATATACTCCAAAACAGAGTAGAAGAAAGCATTTTATATTTTTTCTGACAGGCTATACTCAGATAAATTTTGCGTTTTGCATTGTGATGCTTAGATAATATTTAGTTTTTTTTCGATTGCCGTAAAATTAGAATTTCTTTTTTTTACATGAGAGAGCATATTGAGTTGGTGTATATACTCCAAAACAGAGTAGAAAATGGCATTGTGTATTTCATTTGAGAGATCATATTCAGAGCAATTTTGCTATTAACATTGGGGTGCCTAGATAATATTTAGATTTTTTTCGATTTGCTTAAATATAGAATTTTTTTATTTTACATGAGAGAGCATATGGAGATGGTGTATATATTCCAAAACAGAGTAGAATAGGGCCTGTTATATTTTTTCTGACAGATTATATTCCGAGCAATTTTCTTTTTAACATTGGGGTACCTAGGTAATATTTAGATTTTTTCGATTCGGGTAAAATTTGAATTTCGGTATTTTACATGACAGAGCATATTTAGTTGGTGTATATACTCCAAACAGAGTAGAATAAGGCATTGTATATTTTCTCTAACAGACTGTTTTCAGAGCCTTTTTCTTTTAACTTTGGGGTGCCTAGATAATTAGAGTTTTTTTTAACTGCACGTAAAATTAGAATTTCGGTATTTTACATGAGAGAGCATACAGAGTCGGTGTATATACTCCAAAACAGAGTAGAATAGGGCATTGTATATTTTGTCTGAGAGATTATAATCAGAGAAATTTTGCTTTTAACATTCGGGTGCCTAGATAATATTTAGATTTTTTTCGATTCACGTAAAATTAGAATTTCGGTACTTTACATGAGAGATAATACTGAGTTGGTGTATATACTCCAAAACAGAGTAGAAAAGGGCATTGTATATTTTTTCTGACAGATTATATTCAGAGCAATTTTGATTTTAACATTGGGTTGCCTAGATAATATTTAGATATTTTTCGATTCACGTAAAATCAGAATTTTGTTTTTTTACATGAGAGAGCATACTAAGTTGGTATATATACTCTAAAACAGAGTAGAATAGAAAATTGTATATTTTTTCTGACAGATTATATTCAGAGAAATATTGTTTTTAACATTTGGGTGCATAGATAATATTTAGATTTTTTTCGATTCACGTAAAATTAGAATTTCTGTATTTTACATGAGAGAGCATACTGAGTTGGTGTATATACTCTAAAATAGAGTAGAATAGGGCATTGTATATATTATTTGACAGATTATATTCAGAGCAATTTTGTTATTAACATTCGGGTGCCTAGAAAATATTTAGATTTTTTCGATTCAAGTAAAATTAGTATTTCTTTATTTTACATGAGAGAGCATACTGAGTTAATGAATATACTCCAAAACAGAGAAGAATAAGGCATTGTATATTTTCTCTAACAGACTATATTCAGGGCCATTTTCTTTTAACTTTGGGGAACCTAGATATTATTTAGATTTGTTTCGATTTGCATAAATTTAGAATTTCTGTATTTTACATGAGAGAGATTATTGAGTTGGTGTATATACTCCAAAACAGTGTAGAATAGGGTTTTGTATATTTTTTTCTGACAGATTATATTCAGAGCAATTTTGTTTTTAACATTCGGTGCCTAGATAATATTTACATTTTTTTCAATTTACGTAAAATTAGAATTTTGGTATATTTTATGAGAGAGCATTCTGAGTTGGTTTATATACTCCAAAACAGAGTAGAATAAGGCATTGTATATTTTTTCTAACATACTATATTCAGAGCCATTTTCTTTTAAATTTGGGGAGCATAGATATTATTTAGATATTTTTCGATTTGCGTAAAATTAGAATTTCGGTATTTTACATGAGAGAGCATATTGAGTTGGTGTTTATACCGCAAAGCAGAGTAGAAATGGGCATTGTATATTATTTCTGACAAATTATATTCAGAGCAATTTTGCTTTAAACATTCGGCTGCCTAGATAATATTTAGATTATTTTTGATTCACGTAAAATTAGAATTTCTGTATTTTACATGAGAGAGCATACTGAGTTGGTGTATATACTGCAAAACGGAGTAGAAATGGGCATTGTATATTTTTTCTGACAGATTGCATTCAGAGCAATTTAGCTTTGAACATTGGGGTGCCTAGATAATATTTAGATTTTTTCGATTCGGGTCAAATTATACTTTCTGTATTTTACATGAGAGAGCGTATTGAGTTGGTGTATATACTCTAAAACAGAATAGAATAGGGCATTGTATATTTTTTCTGACAGATTATACTCAGAGCAATTTTGCTATTAGTATTGGGTTGCCTAGATAATATTTAGAATTTTTCGAATTGGGTAAAATTAGAATTTCTCTATTTTACAGGAGAGAGCATAATGAGTTGGTGTATATACTACAAAAGAGAGTAGAAAAGGCATTGTATATCGTTTCTAGACAGATTATATTCAGAGCAATTTTGCTATTAACATTCGGGTGCCTTGATAATATTTGGATTTTTTTCGATTCACGTAAAATTAGAATTTCTGTATTTTACAAGAGAGAGCATATGGAGTTGGTGTATATACTCCAAAACAAAGTAGAATACGGCATTGTATGTTTTTTATGACAGAATGTATTTATAGCAATTTTGTTTTTAACATTGGGTTGCCTTGATAATATTTAGATTTTTTTCATTTCGCTTAAATATAGAATTTCTGTATTTTACATGAGAGAGCAGATCGAGTTGATGTATATATTCCAAAACAAAGTAGAATAGGGCATTTTATATTTTTTCAGACAGACTATATTCAGAGCAATTTTGTTTTTAACATTGGGGTGCCAAGATAATATTAATTTTTTTTTTATTCACGTAAAATTAGAATTTTCGTATTTTACATTAGAGAGCATACTGAGTTGCTGTATATACTCCAAAACAAAGTAGAATAAGGTATTCTATATCTTTTCTAACAGACTGTATTCAGAGCCATTTTCTTTTAACTTTGGGGCTCATAAATATTATTTAGATTTTTTTAGATTCGCGTAAAATTAGAATTTCTGTATTTTACATGAGAGAGCATATTGAGTTGGTGTATATAATACAAAACAGAGTAGAAAGGGCATTTTATATATTTTATGACAGACTAATATTCAGAGTAATTTTGCTTTTAACATTGGGGTGCCTAGATAATATTTAGATTTTTTTTCAGTTCGCTTAAATATAGAATTTCTGTATTTTACATGAGAGAGCATATCGAGTTGATGTATATACTCCAAAACAAAGTAGAATAGGGCATTTTATATTTTTTCAGTCACACTATTTTCAGAGCAATTTTGTTTTTAACATTGGGATGGCTAGATAATATTTGGATATTTTCGATTCGGGTAAAATTTCAATTTCGGTATTTTATATTAGAGAGCATACAGAGTTGATGTATATACTCCAAAAGATAGTAGAATAAGGCATTGTATATTTTTTCTAACAGAATATATTCAGGATATATTCTGTTAACTTTTGGTCGCGTAGATATTATTTAGATTTTTTCGATTCGCGTTAAATTAGAATTTCGGTATTTTACATGAGAGAGGTTATTGAGTTGGTGTATATACTCCAAAACAGAGTAGAAAAGGGCATTGTATATTTCTTCTGACAATTTATATTCAGAGAAATTTTGCTATTAACATTGGATGCCTAGATAATATTTAGATTTTTTTTGATTCACATAAAATTAGAATTTCTGTATTTTACATGAGAGAGCCTACTTTGTTGGTGTATATAATCCAAAACAGAGTAGAAAAAAACATTGTATATTTTTTCTGACAGATTATGTTCAGAGCAATTTTGCTTTAAACATTGCGGTGCCTCGATAATATTTACATTTTATTTGATTCGCTTAAATATAGAATTTTTGTATTTTATATGAGAGAGCATATGGAGATTTTGTATATACTAAAAAACACAGTAGAATAGGGCATTGTTTTTTTTTCTGACAGATTGTATTCAGAGCAATTTTGTTTTTAACATTGGGGTGCCTAGATAATATTTAGATTTTTTACGATTAACTTAAATTTAGAATTTCAATATTTTACATGAGAGAGCATACTGAGTTGGTGTATATAATCCAAAACAGAGTAGAATAAGGAATTGTATATTTTTTCCAACAGATTATATTCACAGCCATTTTCTTTTAACTTTCGGGGACCTAGATATTATTTATATTTTTTCGATTAATTTAAATATAGAATTTTTGTATTTTACATGAGAGAGCATATGGACTTGGTTTATATACTCCAAAACAAATTAGAATAGGGCATTGTATATTTTCTCTGACAGATTATATTCAGAGCAATTTTCTTTTTAACATTTTGGTGCCTAGATAATATTTTGACTTTTTTCAGTTCATGTAAAGATAGAATTTCCATATTTTACATGAGAGAGCATATTGAGTTGGTGTATATACTCCAAAAAAGAGTAGAATAGGGCATTTTATATTTTTTCTGACAGATTATATTCAGAGAAATTTTGCTTTTAACACTGGGGTGCATAGAAAATATTTAGATTTTTTCGATTCGGGTAAAATTAGAATTTCTGTATTTTACATGAGAGAGCATATTGAGTTGGTGTATATACTACAAAACAGAGTAGAAAAGGTCATTGTATATTTTTTCTGACAGATTATATTCAGAGCAATTTTTTTCTAACTTTTTTGCGCCTAGATATTATTTAGATTTTTTTCGAATCGCGTAAATTTAGAATTTCTGTATTTTACATGAGAGAGCATATTGAGTTGGTGTATATAATACAAAACAGAGTAGAAAGAACATTTTATATATTTTCTGACAGACTAATAATCAGAGCAATTTTTCTTGTAACACTGGGGTGCCTAGGTAATATTTAGACTTTTTTCGATTCGCTGAAATATAGAATTCTGTATTTTACATGAGAGAGCATATGGAATTGGTGTATATCCTCCAAAACAGAGTAGAACAGGGCATTTTATATTTTTTCTGACAGATTATGTTCAGAGAAATTTTGTTTTTAACATTGGGGTGCCTAGATTATATTTATATTTTCTCGATTCGTGTAAAATTAAAATTTCGTTATTTTACATGAGCGAGCATACTTAGTTGGTGTATATACTCCAAAACAGAGTAGAATAAGGCATTGTATATTTTTCTAACAGACTATATTCATAGCCATTTTCTTTTAACTTTGGGACGCAAGATATTATTAAGACTTTTTTTTATTCGCGTAAAATTAAAATTTTGTTATTTTAGCTGAGAGAGCATATTGAGTTGGTGTATATACTTTAAAACAGAGTAGAAAAAAGCATTGTATGTTTTTTCTAACAGACTATATTCAGAGCCATTTTCTTTTAACTTTGGAATGCCTAGATATCATTTAGATTTTTATCGATTCG
This sequence comes from Callithrix jacchus, assembly GCF_049354715.1. Lineage (NCBI taxonomy): Eukaryota > Metazoa > Chordata > Mammalia > Primates > Cebidae > Callithrix > Callithrix jacchus. The sequence continues at coordinate 82,824,771 of NC_133518.1, forward strand.
CATAAAATTAGAATTTTGGTATTTTACATGAGAGAGCATATTGAGTTGGTTTACATACAACAAAACACAGTAGAAGAGGGCATTGTATATTTTTTCTGACAGATTGAATTCAGAGCAACTTTGCTTTTGACATTGGGTTGCCTAGATAATATTTAGATTACTTTGGATTCGCGTAAATATAGAGTTTCTGTATTTTACATTAGAGAGCATATGGAGTTGGTGTATATACTCCAAAAGAAAGTAGAATAGGTCATTGTATATTTCTTCTGACAGATTATACTTAGAGCAATTTTGTTTTTAACAATCGGTGCCTAGATAATATTTAGATACTTTTCGATTCGCTTAAATATAGAATTACTGTATTTTAAATAAGAGAGCATATGGAGTTGGTGTATATACTCCAAAACAGAGCAGAATAGGGCATTTTATATTTTTTCTGACAGACTTTATTCACAGCAACTTTTTTTTAACATTGAGGTGCCTAGATTATATTTAGATTTTCTCGATTCGGCTAAAATTAAAATTTCGTTATTTTACATGAGAGAGCATATTTAGTTGGTGTATATACTCCAAAACAGAGTAGAATAAGATATTGTACATTTTTTCTAACAGATTTTATTCAGAGCCATTTTCTTTTAACTTTGGGGAGCCTAGATATTATTAAGATTTTTTTCGATTGGCGGAAAATTAGAATTTCAGTATTTTAAATGAGAGAGCATATTGAGTTGGTGCATATACTCCAAAACAGAGTAGAAAAAGTCATTCCATATTTTTTCTAACAGACTATATTCAGAGTCATTTTCTTTTTACTTTGGGATGCCTAGATATCATTTAGATTTTTATCGACCCTAGTAAAATTATAATTTCAGTATTTTACATGAGAGAGCATATTGAGTTGGTGTATATACTTCAAAACAGAGTAGAATAGGGCATTGTATATTTTTTCTGACAGATTATATTCAGAGCAATTTTGTTTTTAACATTGGAGTTCCCAGATCATATTTAGCTTATGTTGATTCGGGTAAAATTAGAATTTCTGTATTTTACATGAGAGAGCATACTGAGTTTGTGTATATACTCCAAAACAGAGTAGAATAATGCATTGTATATTTTTTCTTACAGACTATATTCAGAGCCATTTTCTGTTAACTTTGGGGCACCTCCATATTATTTAGATTATTTTCGATTCGCGTAAAATTAGAATTTCGGTATTTTACATGAGAGAGGCTATTGAGTTGGTGTATATACTCCAAAATATAGTAGAAAAGGACATGGTATATTTTTTCTGACAGATTATATTCAGAGCAATGTTGCTTTTAACATTGGGATGTCTCGATAATATTTAGATTTTTTCAATTTATGTAAAATTCGAATTTCGGTATTTTACATAAGAGAGAATATTGAGCTGGTGTATATACTCCAAAACAGAGTAGAATAGGGCATTGTATATTTTTTCTGACAGATTATATTCAGAGAAATTTTGCTTTTAACATTGGGGTGCCTAGATAATATTTAGATTTTGTTTAATTTGCCTAAATATAGAATTTATGTATTTTACATGAGAGAGCATATTGAGTTGGTGTATATACTGCAAAACAGAGTAGAAGGGGGCATTGTATATTATTTCTGACACATTGTATTAAGAGCAGTTTTCTTTTTACCATTGCCGTGCCTCGATAACATTTAGATTTTTTTCAATTCATGTAAAATTAGAATTTTTGTATTTTACATGAGAGAGCATATTGAGTTGGTTTATATACTCCAAAACAGAGTAGAAATGGGCATTATACATTTTTTCTAACAGACTGTATTCAGAGCCATTTCCTTTTAACTTTGGGGCACCTAGATATTATTTAGATTTTATTCGACTCGCGTAAAATTTGAATTTCTGTATTTTACATGAGAGAGCATATTGAGTTGGTGTATATGCTACCAAACAGAGTAGAAAAGGGCATTGTATATTTCTTCTGACAGGTTATATTCAGAGTAATTTTGATTTTAACATTTTGGTGCCTAGATAATACTTAGATTTTTTTCGATTCGCTTAAATATAGAATTTCTGTATTTTACATGAGAGAGCATATGGAGTTGGTTTATATACTTCAAAACAGAGTAAAAATGGGCATTATATATTTTATCTTACAGAATGTATTCAGAGCCATTTTCTTTTAAATTTGGAGCGCCTAGATATTATATAGATTTTATTCAATTCGCGTAAATTTAGAATTTCGGTATTTTACATGAGAGAGCATACTGAGTTGGTGTGTATACTCCAAAACAAAGTAGAAGAGGACATTATATATTTTTTCTGACAGATTATATTCAGAGCAATTTTGTCTTTAACATTGGGGTGCCTAGATAATATTTAGGTGCTTTTCGATACACGTAAAATTAGAATTACTGTATTTTACATGAGAGAGCATATGGAGTTGGTGTATATCCTCCAAAACAGAGTGGAATAGCCATTGTATATATTTTCTGAGAGATTATTTTCAGAACTATTTAGTTTTTAACATTGGGGTGCCTAGATAATATTTAGATTTTTTTCAATTCACGTAAAATTTGAATTTCTGTGTTTTACATTAGAGAGCATACTGAATTGCTGTATATACTCCAAAACGGAGTAGAATTAGGCATTGTATATTTTTTCTAACAGACTATTTTCAGAGCCATTTTCTTTTAACTTTCAGGCGCCTGGATATTATTTAGATTTTTTTCGATTAGTGTAAAATTAGAATTTCGGTATTTTACATGCGAGAGCATATTGAGTTGGTGTATATGCCACAAAACATAGTAGAAAAGGGCATTGTATATTATTTCTGACAAATTATATTCAGAGCAATTTTGCTGTTAACATTAAAGTGCCTAGATAATATTTTGAGTTTTTTCGATTCACTTAAAAATAGAATTTCTGTATTTTACATAAGAGAGAATATGGAGATGGGGTATATACTCCAAAACAGAGTAGAATAAGGCATCGTAAATTTTTTCTGACAGATTATATTTAGAGCAATTTTGCTTTTAACATTGCGGTGCCTAGATAATATTTAGATTTTATTCGATTCGCTTAAATATAGAATTTCTGTATTTTACATGAGAGAGCCTACGGAATTGGTGTATATACACCAAAACAGAGTAGAATCAGGCATTGTATATTTTTTTCTGGCACATTATATTCAGAGCAGTTTTCTTTTAAACATTGGGGTGCCTAGATAACGTTTAGATTTTTTTCAATTCACGTAAACTTAGAATTTCGGTATTTTACATGAGAGAGCATATTGAGTTGGTGTATGTACTTCAAAACAGAGTAGAATAAGGCATTGTATATATATTCTAACAGACTATATTCAGAGCCATTTTCTTTTAACTTTGGGGCGCCTAGATATTACTTAGATTTATCTCGATTGACGTAAAATTTGAATTTTGGTATTTTACATGAGAGAGCATACTGAGTTGGTGTATATACTTTAAAACAGAGAAGAATAAGGCATTGTATATTTTTTGTAACAGACTATATTCAGAGCCATTTTCTTTTAACTTTGGGGCGCCTACATATTATTTAGATTTTTTTCGATTAGCGTAAAATGAAAATTTTGGTACTTTACATGAGAGAGCATATTGAGTTTGTGTATATATTCCAAAACCTATTAGAAATGGGCATTGTATATTTTTTCTGACAGATTATTATCAGAGCAATTTTGCTTTTAATATTCGGGTGCCTAGATAATATTTCGATTTATTTCTATTAAGGTAAAATTATAATTTCATTATTTTACAGGAGAGAGCATACTGAGTTGGTGTATATACTACAAAAAAGAGTAGAATAGGGCATTGTATATTCTTTCTGACAGAATATATTCAGAACAATTTTTCTTTTAACATTGGAGTGCCTAGATAATTTTTCATTTATTTTCGATTTGCATAAATATGGAATTTCTGTATTTTACATGAGAGAGCATACTGAGTTGGTGTATATACTCCAAAACACAGTAGAAAAGGGCATTGTATATTTTCTCTGATAGATTACATTCAGAGCAATTCTGCTTTTAACATTGGTGTGCCTAGATAATATTTAGATTTTTTTCGCTTCGCTTAAATATGGAATTTTTGTATTTTACATAAAAGAGCATATGGAGTTGGTGTATATACTCCAAAACACAGTAGAAAAGGGCATTGTATATTTTCTCTGATAGATTACATTCAGAGCAATTTTGCTTTTAACATTGGGGTGCCTAGATAATATTTAGATTTTATTCGATTCACGTAAAATTAGAATTTCGGTGTTTTACATGAGAGAGCATAATGAGTTTGTCTATATACTCCAAAACATAGTAGAATAAGGCATTGTATATTTTTTCTAACAGACTATATTCAGAGTCAATTTCTTTTAACTCTGGGGCGACTGGATAATATTTAGAATTTCGTCGATTCGTGTAAAATGAGAATTTTGTTATTTTACATGAGAGAGTATATTGAGTTGGTGTATATACTCAAAAACAGTAGAAATGGGCATTATATATTTTTTCTAACAGGCTATATTCAGAGTAATTTTCTCTTAACTGTGAGGCGCCTAGATATTATTTAGATCCTTTTCGGTTTGTGTAAAATTAGAATTTCGGTATTTTACATGAGAGAGAATAGTGAGTTGGTTTATATTTTCCAAAACAGTATAATAGGGCATTGTATATCTTTTCAGACAGATTATATTCAGAGCAATTTTGCTCTTAACATTGGGGTGCCTAGATAATATTCAGATTTTTTTCAATTCACTTAAATATAAAATTTCTATATTATACATGAGAGAGCATATGGAGTTGGTGTATATATTTCAAGACAGAGTAGAATAGGGCATTCTGCATTTTTTTCTGACCGATTATATTCAGAGCAATTTTTTTTAACATTGGGGAGCCTAGATAATATTTAGAATTTTTTCGATTCACGTAAATTAGAATTTCGGTATTTTACATGAGAGAGCATACTGAGTTAATGTATATACTCCAAAAAAGAGTAGAATAAGGCATTGTATGTTTTTTCTAACAGACTATATTCAGAGACATTCTCTTTTAACTTTGGGGCGCCTAGATATTATTTAGATTTTCTTCAATTCGCATAAGATTAGAATTTCGGTATTTTAAGTGAGAGAGCATATTGAGTTGGTGTATATACTCCAAAACAGAGTAGAAAAAAGCATTGTATATTTGTTCTGATAGATTATATTCAGAGCATTTTTGCTTGTAACATTGGAATGCCTAGAGAATATTTAGATTTTTTCGATTCTGGTAAAATTAGAATTTCTGTATTTTACATGAGAGAGCACACTGAGTTGGTGTATATACTACAAAACAGAGTACAATAAGGCATTGTATGTTTTTTCTAACAGGCTATATTCAGACCCATTTTCTTTTAACTTTGGGGCGCCTAGATATTATTTAGATTTTTTTTGATTCCCGTAAAATTTGAATTTACGTATTTTACATGTGAGAGCATATTGAGTTAATATATATACTCCAAAACAGTGTAGAAAATGGCATTGTATATTTTATCTGACAGAGTATATTCAGAGCAATTTTGATTTTAACATTGGGGTGCCTAGATAATATTCAGATTTTTTTCGATTCACTTAAATATTGAATTTCTGTATTTTACGTGAGAGAGCATATGGAGTTGCTGTATATACTCCAAAACAGAGTAGAATAGGGCATTGTATATTTTTTCTGACAGATTATATTCAGAGCAATTTTGTTTTTAACATTGGGGTGCCTAATATTATTTAGATTTTATTCAATTCGCGTAAAATTAGAATTTCGGTATTTTACATGAGAGAGCATATTGAGGTGGTGTATATAATCCCAAACAGAGTAGAAATGGGCATTGTATATTTTTTCTGAAAGATTATATTTAGAGCAATTTTGCTTTTAACCTTGTGGTGCCTAGATAATATTTAGATTTTTTTCGATTCACGTAAATTTAGAATTTCAGTATTTTACATGATAGAGCCAACTGAGTTGGTGTATATCCTCCCAAGCAGAGTGGAATAAGGCATTGTATATTTTTTCTAACAGACTATATTCAGAGCAATTTTCTTTTAACTTTGTGGAGCCGAGATATTATTTAGATTTTTTTCGATTCGCATAAAATTAGAATTTCGGTATTTTACATGAGAGAGCATATTGAGTTAGTGTATATCCTCCAAAACAGAGTAGAATAAGGCATTGTATATTTTTTCTGACAGACTATATTCAGAGCAATGTTCTTTTAACTTTGGGATGCCTAGATATTATTTAGATATTTTTCAATTCATGCAAAATTCGAATTTCGGTATTTAACATCAGAGAGCATATTGAGTTGGTGTATATATTACAAAAAAAAGTAGAATAAGGCATTGTATATTTTTTCTGACAAATTATATTCAGATCAGTTGGGATTTTAACATTGGTTTGCTTAGACAATATTTATATTTTTTCGATTCGGGTATAATTTGAATTTCTGTATTTTACATGAGAGAGCATACAGAGGTGGTTTATATACTCCAAAACAGAGTAGAATAAGGCATTGTAAATTATTTTTAACAGACTATATTCAGAGCCATTTTCTTTTAATTTTGGCGCACCTAGATATCATTTAGATTTTTTTCAATTCGCGTAAAATTAGAATTTCGGTATCTTACATGAGAGAGCATATTGAGTTGGTGTATATAGTCCAAAACAGAGTAGAAAAGGGCATTGTATATTTTTTCTGATAGATTATATTCAGAGCAATTTTGGTTTAAACATTGGGGTGCCTAGGTAATATTTAGATTTATTTTGGATTCGCATAAATATAGAATTTCTGTATTTTATATGAGAGAGCATATGGACTTGGTGTATATACTCCAAATCAGAGTAGAATAGGGCATTGTATATTTTTTCTGACAGACTATATTCAGAGCAATTTTTTTTTTTAACATTGGGGTGCATAGGTAATATTTCGATTTTTTCGATTCGGATAAAATTAGAATTTCTGTATTTTACATGAGAGAGCGTATTGAGTTGTTATATATACTATGAAAAAGAATAGAATAGGGCATCGTATATTTTTTATGACAGACTATATTCAGAGCAACTTTGCTTTTAACATTGGGGTGCCTATATACTATTCAGATTTTTGTCAATTCACGTAAATTTAGAATTTCGGTATTTTACATGAGAGAGCATACTGAGTTGGTGTATATACTTCAAAACAGAGTGAAATTGGGCATTTTATACTTTTTCTGACAGATTATATTAAGATCAATTTCGCTTTTAACATTGGGGTGCCTAAAGTATATTTAGATATTTTTCGATTCGCTTAAATATAGAATTTCTGTACTTTAGATTAGAGAGCATATTGAGTTGGTGTATATACTCCAAAACAGAGTAGAATAGGGCATTTTAAGTTTTTTCTGACAGATTATACTCAGAGCAATTTTGTTTTTAACATTGGTGTGCCTAGATAATATTTAGATTTTTGTCGATCCGCTTAAATATTGAATTTTTTTATTTTACATGAGAAAGTATATGGAGATGGTGTATATATTCCAAAACAGAGTAAAATAGGGCATGTTATATTTTTTCTGACAGATTATATTCCGAGCAATTTCGTTTTTAACATTGGTGTATCTAGATAATATTTAGATTTTTTTCATTCGGGTAAAATTGGAATTTCGTTATTTTGCATGAGAGAGCATACTTAGTTGATGTATATACTCCAAAACAAAGTAGAATAAGGCTTTGTATATTTTCTCCAACAGACTATTTTCAGAGCCATTTTCTTTTAACTTTGGGGAGTCTAGATAATATTTAGATTGTTTTTAGATTCACGTAAAATTAGAATTTCGGTATTTTATATGAGAGAGCATACTGAGTTGGTGTATATACTCCAAAACAGAGCAGAATAGGGCATTGTATATTTTGTCTGACTGATTATAATCAGAGCAATTTTGCTTTTAACATTCGGATGCTTAGATAATATTTAGATTTTTTTCGATTCACGTAAAATCAGAATTTCGGTATTTTACTTGAGAGAGCATACTGAGTTGGTGTATATACTACAAAACATAGTAGAATAGTTCTTTGAATATTTTCATTGACATTTTATATTCAGAGCAATTTTATTTTTAACATTAAGTTTCCTAGATAATATTTAGATTTATTTCGATTCACGTAAAATTAGAATTTCGGTATTTTACATGAGAGAGCATCCTAAGTTGGTGTATATACCCTAAAAGAGAGTAGAATAGGGCATTGTATATTTTTTCTGACAGATTATATTCAGAGAAATTTTGTTTCTCACATTAGGATGCCTAGATAATATGTAGATTTTTTCGATTCAGGTAAAATTAGAATTTCTCTATTCTACATGAGAGAGCGTATTGAGTTGGTGTATATATTACAAAACAGAGTAGAAAAGGGCATTGTATATTTTTTATGACAGATTATATTCACAGCAATTTTGCTTTTAACATTGGGGTGCCTAGATAATATTTAGATATTTGTCGATTCATGTAAATTAAGAATTTCGGTTTTTTACATGAGAGACCATACTGAGTTGGTGCATATACTCCAAAACACAGTAGAATATGTCATTGTATATTTTTTCTGAGAGATTATATTCAGAGAAATTTTGTTTTTTACATTGGTGTGCCTACATAATATTTAGATATTTCTAAATTCACCTAAATATAGAATTTCTGTATTTAACATGTGAGAGCATATGGAGTTGGTGTATATCCTCCAAAACACAGTAGAATAGGGCATTGTGTATTTTTTCTGACAGATTATATTCAGAGAAATTTTGTTTTTAACATTTGGGTGCCTAGATAATATTTAGATATTTCTCGATTCCCGTAAATATAGAATTTCTGTATTTTACATGAAAGAGCATACTGAGTTGGTGTATATACTCCAAAACAAAGTAGAATAAGGCATTGTATATTTTCTCTAACAGACTATATTCAGAGCCATTTTCTTTTAAATTTGGGGCACATAGATATTATTTAGAATTTTTTCGATGAGCGTAAAATTAGAATTTCACTATTTTACATGAGAGAGCATATTGCGGTGGTGTATATACCCCAAAATATAGGAGAAAAGGACATTGTATATTTTGTCTGACAGATTATAATGAGAGAAATTTTGCTTTTAACGTACGGGTGCCTACATAATATTTAGATTTCTTTCGATTCACGAAAAATTAGAATTTCGGTATTTGACATGAGAGAGCATACTGAGTTGTTGTATATACTCCAGAACAAAGTAGAAAAGGGCATTGTATATTTTTTCTGACAGATTATATTCAGAGCAATTTTGTTTTTAACATTAAGGTGTCTAGATAATATTTAGATTTTTGTCGGTTCACGTAATATGAGAATTTCAGTATTTTACATTACAGAGCATATGGAGTTGGTTTATATACTCCAAAACAGAGTAGAATAGGGCATTGTATATTTTTTCTGACAGATTATATTCAGAGCAATTTTGTTTTTAACATTCGGGTGCCTAGATAATATTTAGATTTTTTTCCATTCTGGTAATATTAGAATTTCTATATTTTACATGAGAGAGCATATTGAGTTGGTGTATATGCTAAAAAACAGGGTAGAAAACGGCATTGTATACTTTTTCCGACATATTTTGATCAGAGAAATTTTGCTTTTAACATTGGGGTGCCTAGATAATATATAGATTTTTTTCGATTTTCTTAAATATAGAATTTCTGTATTTTACATCAGAGAAAATATGGAGTTGGTGTATATATTCCAAAACAGAGTAGAATAAATTATTGTATATTTTTTCTGACAGATTATATTTGGAGCAATTTGGTTTTTAACATTGGGGTGCCTAGATAATATTTAGATTTTTTTTGATTCTCGTAAAATTAGTATTTCGGTATTTTACATGAGAGAGCATACTGAGTTGGTATATATACTCCAAATAAGAGTAGAATACGGCATTATATACTTTTTCTGACAGATTATATTCAGAGCAATTTTGTTTTTAAGATAGGGGTGCCGAGATAATATTTAGATTTGTTTCGATTCACGTAAATTTAGAATTTCGGTATTTTACATGAGAGAGCATATTAAGTTGGTGTATATACTCCAAAACAGAGTAGAATAGGCCATTGTATATTTTTTCTGACAGATTATATTCAGAGCAATTTTGCTTTTAAACTTCGGGTCCCTTGTTAATATTTAGATTTTTTTCGATTTGGGTAAATTTAGAATTTTGGTATTTTACCTGAGAGAGCATACTGAGTTGGTTTGTATACTCCAAAACAGAGTCAAATAGGGCATTGTATATTTTTTTCTGACAGACTACATTCAGAGAAATTTTGTTTTTTACATTCGGGTGCCTAGAAAATATTTAGATTATTTTCGATTCACGTAAAATTACAATTTCGGTATTTTACATGAGAGAGCATACTGAGTTGGTGTATATACTCCAAAACAGAGTAGAATAAGGCATTGAATATTTTTCCTAACATACTATATTCAGAGTCATTATCTTTTAACTTTCGGGCGCCTAGATATATTTAGATATTTTTCGATTTGCGTATAATTAGAATTTCGGTATTTTACAAGAGAGATCATTTTGAGTTGGTGTATACACTACAAAAAAGAGTAGAAAAGGGCATTGTATATTTTTTGTGACAGATTATAAGCAGAGCAACTTTGCATTTAACATTGTGGTGCCTAGACAATATTCAGATTTATTTCAATACGCCTAAATATACAATTTCTGTATTTTACATGAGTGAGCATATGGAGATGGTCTATATACTCCAAAATAGAGTAGAATACGGCATTGTATATTTTTTCTGACAGATTATATTCAGAGCAATTTTGCTTTTAAACTTCGGGTCCCTAGATAATATTTAGATTTTATTCGATTTGGGTAAATTATGATTTCGGTATTTTACATGAGAGAGCATACTGAGTTGGTGTATATATTCCAAAACAGAGTAGAATAGAACATTGTATATTTTTTTGACAGATTATATTCAGAGAAATTTTGCTTTTAAAATTAAAGTTCCTAGATTATATTTAGATTTTTCTCTCCTCATTTAAATATAGAATTTCTGTATTTTTCATTAAAGAGCATATTGAGTTGGTGTATATACTCCAAAACAAAGTAGAATAAGGCATTCTATATTTTTTCTGACAGATTATATTCAGAGCAATTTTGTTTTTAACATTGGGGTGCCTAGATAATATTTAAATTTTTTCGATTCGGTTAAAATTAGAATTACTGTATTTTACATGAGAGAGCTTATTGAGTTGGTGTATATACTACAAAACAAAGTCCAATAGGGCATTGTATATTTTTTATGACAGACTACATTCAGAGCAATTTTGATTTTTACGTTCGGGTGCCTAGATAATATTTAGATTTTTTTCGATTCACGTAAAATTACAATTTCGGTATTTTACATGAGAGAGCATACTGAGTTGGTGTATATACTCCAAAACAGAGTAGAAAAAGGCATTGTATATTTTTCCTAACAGACTATATTTAGAGTCATTATCTTTTAACTTTTGGGCGCCTAGATATTATTTAGATTTATTTTGATTTACGTAAAATTAGACTTTTGGTATTTTACAAGAGAGAGCATATTGAGTTTGTGTATATACTACAAAAAAGAGTAGAAAAGGGCATTGTATATTTTTTGTAACAGATTATATGCAGAGCAACTTTGCATTTAACATTCTGGTGCCTAGATAATATTTAGATTTATTTCAATACGCTTAAATATACAATTTCTTTATTTTACATTAGAGAGCATATGGAGTTGATCTATATACTCCAAATAAGAGTAGAATACGGCATTGTATATTTTTTCTGACAGAATATATTCAGAGCAATTTTGTTTTTAAGATTGGGGTGCCGAGATAATATTTAAATTTTTTTCGATTCACGTAAAATTAGAATTTCGCTTTTTTACATGAAAGAGCATACTGAGTTTGTGTATATTCTCCAAAACAAAGTAGAATAAGGCATTGTATATTTTTTCTAACATTTTATATTAAGATCCATTTTCTTTTAACTTTGGGGCCCCCAGATATTATTTAGATTTCTTTTGATTCGCGTATAATTAGAATTTCCGTATTTTACATGAGAGAGCATATTGAGTTGGTGTATATACTCCAAAACAGAGTAGAAAAGGGCATTGTATGTTTTTTCTGACAGATTATATTCAGAGAAATTTTGTTTATAACATTGGGGTCCCTAGATAATATTTAGATATTTTTCGATTCGCGTAAAATTTGAATTTCAGTATTTTACATGAGAGAGCCTACTGACTTGGTGTATATAGTCCAAAACAGAGTAGAATAAGTCATTGTATATATTTTGTGACAGATTATATTCAGAGCAATATTGTTTTTAACATTGGGGTGCCTAGATAATATTTACATTTTTTCGATTCGGGTAAAATTAGAATTTCTGTATTTTACATGTGAGAGCCTATGGAGTTGGTGTATATACTCCAAAACAGAGTAGAATAGGGCATTGTATATTTTTTCTGACAGACTACATTCAGAGAAATTTTGTTTTTAACATTCGGGTGCCTAGATAATATTTCGATTTTTTCGATTCTGGTAAAATTAGAATTTCTGTGTTTTACATGAGAGAGCATATTGAGTTGGTGTATATACTCCAAAAAGAGTAGAAAAGGGCATTGTATATTTTTTCTGACAGATTATATTCAGAGCAATTTTGCTTTTAACACTGGGGTGCCTAGATATTATTTAGATTTTTGCGATTCGGTCAAATATAGAATTTTTGTATTTTACATGAGAGAGCATATAAAGTTGGTGAATATACTCCAAAACAGAGTAGGAAAGTTCATTGTATATTTTCTCTTTCAGATTATATTCCGAACAATTTTGTTTATAACATTGGGGTGCCTAGCTAATATTTAGATATTTTTCGATTCTCGTAAAATTAGAATTTCAGTATTTTACATGAGAGAGCATACTGACTTGGTGTATATACTTTAAAACAAAGTAGAATAAGGCATTGTATATTTTTTCTGACAGATTATATTCAGAGCAATTTTGTTTTTAACATTGGGGTGCTTAGATAATATTTAGATTTTTTAGATTCGGGTAAAAATTAGAATTTCTGTATTTTACATGAGAGAGCATATTGAGTTAGTGTATATACTCCAAAAAAGAGTATAAAGGGGCATTGTATATTTTTTCTGACAGATTATATTCAGAGCAATTTTGCTTTTAACATTCGGGTGCCTAGATAATATTTAGATTTTTTTCGATTCGCTTAAATATAGAATTTCTGTATTTTACATGAGAGAGCATATGGAGTTGGTGTATATACTCCCAAATAGAGTACAATAAGGCATTGTATATTTTTTCTGACAGATGATATTCAGAGCAATTTTGATTTTAACATTGCGGTGCCTAGATAATATTTAGATATTTTCATTTCGGGTAAAATTAGAATTTGTATATTTTACATGAGAGAGCATACTGAGTTGGTGTATATACACCAAAACAGAGTAGAATAAGGCATTGTATATTTTTTTTAACAGGCATTATTCAGAGCCATTTTCCTTTAACTTTGGGGCGCATAGATATTATTTACATTTATTTCGATTTCTGTAAAATTAGAATTTCGGTATTTTACATTTGAGAGCATATTGAGTTGGTGTATATACTTCAAAATAGAGTAGAAAAGGGCATTGTATATTTATTGTGACAGATTATATGCAGAGCAATTTTGCATTTAACATTGTGGTGCCTAGATAATATTTAGATTTTTTTCAATTCGCTTAAATATAGAATTTCTGTATATTACATGAGAGAGCATATTGAGTTGGTGTATATACTCCAAAACAGAGTAGAATAGGGCACCGTATATTTTTTCTGATAGATTATATTCAGAGAAATTTTGTTTTTATCATTGGGGTGCCGAGATAATTTTTAGATTATTTCGAGTCACGTAAATTTAGAATTTTGGTATTTTACATGAGAGAGCATATTGAGTTTGTGTATATACTCCAAAACAAAGTAGAAAAGGGTATTGTACATTTTTTCTGACAGATTATGTTCAGAGCAATTTTGCTTTTAACTTTGGGGTGCGCAGATAATATTTAGATTTTCTTAGATTCACGTAAAATTAGAATCTTTCTATTTTACAGGAGAGAGCATACAGCGTTTGTTTATATACTCCAAAACAGAGTATAATAAGACATTGCATATTTTCTCTAACAGACTATGTTCAGAGACATTTTCTTTTAACTTTGGGGCGCATAGATATTATTTATATTTTTTTCAATTCACGTATAATTAGAATTTCGTTATTGTACAGGAGAGAGCATATTGAGTTGGTGTATATAGTCCAAAGCAGAGTAGAAAATGGCATTGTATATGTTTTCTTACAGATTATATTCAGAGCAATTTTGCTTTTAACATTCGGGTGCATAGATAATATTTAGATTTTTTCCGATACGCTTAAATATAGAATTTCTGTATTTTACATGAGAGAGCATATGGAGTTGATGTATGTACTCCAAAACAGAGTAGAATAGGGCATTATATATGTTTTCTGACAGATTATATACAGACCAAGTTTTTTTTTAACATTAGGATGCCTAGATAATATTTAAATTTTTTCGAATCGGGTAAAATTAGAATTTTGGTATTTTACATGAGAGAGCATACTGAGTTGGTGTATATACTCCAAAACACAGTAGAATGAAGCATTCTATATATTTTTAAGAGAATATATTCATGGCCATTTACTTTTAACTTTGGGGCGTCTAGATATGATTTACGTTTTATTCGATTAGCGTAAAATTAGAATTTTGGTATTTTACATGAGAGAGCATACTGGGTTGGTGTATATAATCCAAAGCAGAGTAGAAAAGTGCAGTGTATATTTTCTCTGACACATTGTATTGAGAGGTATTTTGCTTTTAACATTCGGTTGCCTATATAATATTTAGATTTATTTTGATTCACGTAAAATTAGAATTTCGGTATTTTACATGAGAGAGCATACTGAGTTGGTTTATATACTCCAAAACAGTAAAATAGGGCATTGCATATGTTTTCTGACAAATTATATTCAGAGAAATTTTGTTTTTAACATAGCGATGCCTAGATAATATTTAGATTTTTTTGTTTCCGGTGAAATTAGAATTTCTGTATTTTAGATGAGAGAGCATACTGAGTTGTTGTATATACTCCAAAACAGAGTCGAATAGGGCATTGTATGTTTTTTCAGACAGACTACATTCAGAGCAATTTTGTTTCTTACATTCGGGTGCCTAGATAATATTTAGATTTTTTTTGATTCACGTAAAATTACAATTTCAGTATTTTACATGGGAGTGCATACTGAGTTGGTTTATATACTATAAAACTGAGTAGAAAAAGGCATTGTATATTTTTTCTAACAGACTATATTCAGAGTCATTATCTTTTAACTTTCGTGCGCCTAGATATTATTTAGATATTTTTCGATTCACGTAAAATTAGAATTTAGGTATTTTACAAGAGAGAGCGTATTGACTTGGTGTATATACTTCAAAAAAGAGTAGAAAAGGGCATTGTATATTTTTTGTGACAGATTATATTCAGAGCAATTTTTCTTTTAACGTTGGAGTGCCTACATAATATTTAGATTATTTTAGATCCATGTAAAATTAGAATTTCTTTATTTTACATGAGAGAGCATACTGAGTTGGTGTATATACACCAAAACAGAGTAGAATAGGGCATTGTATATTTCTTCTGACAGATTATATTTAAAGCTATTTTGTTTTTAACATTTGGGTGCCTAGATAATATTTAGATTTTTTCGATTCAGGTAAAATTAGAATTTCTGTGTTTTACTTGAGAGAGCATATTGTGTTGGTTTATATACTCCAAAACAAAGTAGAAAAGGGCATTGTATATTTTTTCTTGCACATTATATTCAGAGTAATTTTGCTTATAACCTTCGGGTGCCTAGATAATATTTAAATTTTTTTGATTCCTGTAAAATTAGAATTTCGGAATTTTACATGAGAGAGCATACTGAGTTGGTGTATATACTCTAAAACAGAATATAATAGGGCATTGTGTACTTTTTCTAACAGATTATATTTAGAGCAATTTTGCTTTAAGCTTCTGGTCCCTAGATCATATTTAGATATTTTTCTAAACGGGTAAAATTAGAATTTCGTTATTTTTCATGGGAGAGCATACTTAGTTGGTGTATATACTCCAAAACAGAGTAGAATAGGGAATTGTATATTTTTTCTGACAGATTATATTCAGAGAAATTTTGTTTTTAACATTGGGGTGCCTAGATCATATGTAGATTTTTTCAATTCGGGACAAATTTGAATATTTGTATTTTACATGAGAGAGCAAACTGAGTTGGTGTATATACTCCAAAACAGAGTAGAATCAGGCATTGTATATTTTTTCAAACAGACTATATTCAGAGCCATTTTCTTTTAACTTTGGGGCGCCTACATAATATTTAGATTTTCTTCGATTCACGTAAATTTAGAAATTCGGTGTTTTACATGAGAGAGCATATTCAGTTGGTGTATATACTCCAAAAAAGAGTAGAAAATGGCATTATATATTCTTTCTGACAGACTATATTCAGAGCAATTTTGCTTTTAACATTCGGGTGCCTAGATAATATTTAGATTTTTTTTGATTCACGTAAAATTAGAATTTCGGTATTATACTTAAGAGAGCATATGGAGTTGTTGTATATCCTCCAAAACAGAGTAGAATAAGGCATTGTATATTTTTTCTGACAGATTATATTCAGAGCAATTTTGCTTTTAAGTTGCCTATATAATATTTAGATTTTTTTCGATTCACTTAAATATACAATTTCTGTATTTTACATGACAGAGCATATGAAGTTGGTGTATATACTCCAAAACAGAGTAGAATAGGGCATTGTATATTTTTCTGACAATTTATATTCCGAACAATTTTGTTTTTAACATTGGGGTGCCTATATAATATTTAGATTTTTCCATTTGGGTAAAATTAGAATTTCTGTATTTTAACTGAGAGAGCATACTGAGTTGGTGTATATACTCCAAAACAGTGTAGAATAAGGCATTGTATTTTTTTTCTAACAGACTATATTCAGAGTCACTTTCTATTAACTTTGGGGTGCCTAGATATTATTTAGATTTATTTCGATTCACGTAAAATTAGAATTTCCGTATTTTACATGAGAGAGCATACTAAGTTGGTGTATGTACTCCAAAACAGAGTAGAATAGGGCATTGTATATTTTTTCTGACAGATTATATTCAGATTAATTTTGCTTTTAACATTGGGGTGTCTAGATAATATTTAGATTTTTTTCGATTCATGTAAATTTAGAATTTCGGTATTTTACATGAGAGAGTATACTGAGTTGGTGTTTATATTCCAAAACAGATTAGAATAGGGCATTGTATATATTTTCTGACAGATTATATTCAGAGCAACTTTGCTTTTAACATTGGGGTGCCTAGATTATAATTAGATAATATTAAGTTTTTTTATCTTTGCTTAAATATAGAATTTCTGTATTTTACATGAGAGAGCATATGGAGTTGGTTTATATACTCCAAAACAGAGTAGAATACAGTATAGTATATTTTTTCTAACGGACAATACTCAGTGCCATTTTCTTTTAACTTTGGGGGCCTAGATATTATTAAGATTCTTTTCGATTCGCGAAAAATTCGAATTTCGGTATTCTATATGAGAGAGCATACTGAGTTGGTGTATATACTCCAAAACAGAGTACAATAAGGCATTGTATATTTTTTGTAACAGAGTATATTCATACCCATTTTATTTTAACTTTGGGGTGCCTAGATATTATTTGGATATTTTTCGAATCGCGTAAAATTAGAATTTTTGTATTTTACATAAGATAGCATATTGATGTAGTGTATATTCACCAAAACAGAGTAGAAAAGGGCATTGAATATTTTTTCTGACAGATTATATTCAGAGCAATTTTGCTTTTAACACTGGGGTGCCTAGATGTTATATAGATTTTTGTGATTCAGTCAAGTATAGAGTTTTTGTATTTTACATGAGAGAGCATATGGAGTTGGTGTATATACTCCAGAACAGAGTAGAATAGGGCATTGTATATTTTTTCTAACAGATTATATTCAGAGCAATTTTGTTTTTAAAATTGGAGTGCCTAGATAATATTTAGATTTTTCTCTCCTCGCTTAAATATAGAATTTCTGTATTTTACATTAAAGAGCATATTGAGTTGGTGTATATACTCCAAAACAGAGTAGAATAAGGCATTTTATATTTTTTCTGACAGATTATATTCAGAGCAATTTTGCTTTTAGCTTTGGATTGTCTAGATAATATTTAGATTTTTTCAGATTCAGGTAAAATTAGAATTTTTCTATTTTACAGGAGGGAGCATACTGAGTTTGTGTATATACTAGAAAACAGAGTAGAATAAGGCATTGTATATTTTTTGTAACAAACTATATTCAGAGATATTTTCTTTGAACTTTGGGGCACATAGATATTATTTAGATATTTTGATTCTCGTAAAATTAGAATTTCGGTATTTGACATGAGATAGCATATTGAATTAATGTATATACTCCAAAACAGAGTAGAAAAGGGCATTGTATATTTTTTCTGAGACATTTTATTCAGAGCAATTTTGCTTTTAACATTCGGTTGCCTATATAATATTTAGATTTATTTCAATTCACGTGAAATTAGAATTTTGGTATTTTACATGAGAGAGCATACTGAGTTAATTTATATACTTCAAAACAGAGTAAAATAGGGCTTTGCATATGTTTTCTGACAGATCATATTCAGAGCAATTTTGCTTTTAACTTTGGGGTGCCTAAGTAATATTTAGATTTTTTTAGATGCACGTCAAATTAGAATTTCTCTATTTTACATGAAAGAGCATACTCAGTCGGTGTATGTACACCAAAACAGAGTAGAATAGGCCGTTTTATATTTTTTCTGACAAATTATATTCAGAGAAATTTGTTTTTAACATTGGGGTGCCTAGATAATATTTAGATTTTTTCGATTCGGGTAAAATTAGAATTTCTGTGTTTTACATGAGAGAGCATATTGAGTTGGTGTATATACTCCAAAACAGAGTAGAAATGAGCATTATATATTTTTTCGTACACATTATTTTACGAGCAATTTTGCTCATAACCTTCGGGTGCCTAGATAATATTTAGATTTTTTTCGATTCACGTAAATTTAGAATTTCAGAATTTTATATGAGAGAGCATACTGAGTTGGTGTATATACTCCAAAACAGGGTAGAATAGGTCATTGTATATTTTTTCTTACATATTATATCCAGAGCAATTTTTCTTTTAACATTGGCATGCCTAGATAACATTTCAGTTTTTTTGATTTGGGTAAAATTAGAATTTCAGTATTTTACATCAGAGAGCATATGGAGTTGGTGTATATACTCCAAAACAGAGTAAAAAAGGGCATTATATATTTTTTCTGACAGATTATATGCAGAGCAATTTTGCTTTTAACATTCGCGTGCCTAGATAATATTTAAATTTTTTTGAATCCGGTAAAATTAGAATTTTGGTATTTTACATGAGAGAGCACACTGAGTTGGTGTATATACTCCAAAACAGAGTAGAATAATGTATTGTATATTTTCTCTAACAGACTATATTCAGAGCAATTTTCTTTTAAATTTGGGGCGCCTAGATATTATTTAGACTTTTTTCGATTCACGTAAAATTAGAATTTCTGTATTTTACCTGAGAGAGCATATTGAGTTGGTGTATATACTCGAAAACAGAGTAGAAAAGGGCATTGTATATTTTCTCTGGCAGATTATATTCAGAGCAATTTTGCTTTTAAAATTCGGGTGCCTAGATAATATGTAGATTTTTTTCCAATCACGTAAATATAGAATTTCTGTATTCTATATGAGGGAGCATACTGAGTTGGTGTATATACTCCAAAACACAGTAGAATAAGGCATTGTATATTTTTTCTAACAGAGTATATTTATAGCCATTTTCTTTTAACTTTGGGGCGCCTAGATATTATTTGGTTTTTTTTCGATTCGCGTAAATTTACAATTTCGGTATTTTACATGAGATAGCATATTGAGGTAGTGTATATACTACAAAACAGAGTAGAAAAGGGCATTGTATATTTTTTTCTGACAGAGTATATTTAGAGCAATTTTTATTTTAACATTGGGGTGCCTAGATATTATTTAGAATTTTTTCGATTCGGTCAAATATTGAATTTTGTATTTTACATGAGAGAGCATATGGAGTTGGTGTATATACTCCTAAACAGAGTAGAATAGGGCATTGTATATTTTTTCTGACATAATATATTCACAGCAATTTTGTTTTTATCATTGTGGTGCCTAGATATTATTTAGATTTTTTTTGATTCGCATAAAATATGAATTTCGGTATTTTACTTCAGAGAGCATATTGAGTTGGTTTATACACTCCAAAACAGAGTAGACAAGGACATTGTACATTTTGTCAGACAGTTTATATTCAGAGCAATTTTGCTTTAAACATTGGGGTGCCTAGATAATATTTAGATTTTTTTCGATCCGCGTAAAATTAGAATTTCGGTATTTTACATGAGAGAGCATATTGAGTTGGTGTATATACTCCAAAACAGAGTAGAAAAGGCATTGTATATTTTTTCTGACAGATTCCATTCAGAGCAATTTTGCTTTTAACATTGCTGTGCCTAGATAATATTTAGATTTTCTTCGATTCGCTTAAATATAGACTTTTTGTATTTTACATGAGAGAGCATATGGAGTTGGTGTATATACTCCAAAACAGAGTAGAATAGGGCATTGTATATTTTTTCTGACAGATTATATTCAGAGCCATTTTTTTAACACTGAGGTGCCTAGATAATATTTAGATATTTTCGATTCGGGTAAACATATAATTTCAGTTTTTTACATGATAGAGCATACTGAGTTGGTATATATACTCTGAAACAGGGTAGAATAAGGCATTGTATATTTTTTCTAACAGACTATATTCAGAGCCATTTTCTTTTAACTTTGGGGCGCCTAGATATTTTTTAGATTTTTTTCGATTTGCGAAAATTAGAATTTCTTTATTTTACATCAGACATCATATTGAGTTGGTGTATATATTACAAAACCGAGTAGAAATGGGCATTGTATATTTTTTATGACAGATGATATTTAGAACAATTTCGCTTTTAACATTGGGGTGCCTAGATAATATTTAGATTTTTTCGATTCTCTTAAATATAAAATATATGGATTTGGTGTATACACTCCAAAACAGAGTAGAAAAGAGCATTTTATATTTTTTCTGACGGAGTATATTCAGAGCAATTTTGCTTTTAACATTGGGGTGCCTAGATAATATTTAGATTTTTTCGATTTGGGAAAAATTAGAATTTCAGTATTTTACATGAGGGACCACATTGAGTTGATGTATATACTCCAAAACAGAGTAGAATAGGGCGTTGTGTATTTTCTCTAACAGACTATATTCAGAGCCATTTTCTTTTAACTTTGGTGTGCCTAGATAATATTTAGATTTTATTTGATTCACGTAAAATTAAAATTTCGATATTTTATATGAGAGAGCATATTGACTTGGTGTATATACAAAAAACGGAGTAGAAAAGGGCATTGTATATTTTGTCTGACAGTTTATATTTAGAGCAATTTTGCTTTTAACATTGGAATGCCTAGATTATATTTAGAATTTTTAAATTCGCTTAAATATAGAATTTCTCTATTTTATATGAGAGAGCATATGTAGTTGGTGTATATACTACAAAACAGAGTAGATTAGGGCATTGTATAATTTTTCTGACAGATTATATTCAGGGCAATTTTTCTTTTAACATAGGGGTTTCCAGATAATATTTAGATTTTATTCGATTCGCGTATAATTAGAATTTCTGTTTTTTATATGAGCGCATATTGATTTGGTGTATATACTAAAAAACAAAGTAGAAAATGGCATTGTATATTTTTTCTGACAGTTTATATTCAGAGAAATTTTGCTTTTAACATTGGGGTGCCTAGATAATATTTAGATTTTTATCGATTCGCTTAAATACAGAATTTCTGTATTTTACATGAGCGAGCATATGGAGTTGGTGTATATTCTCCAAAACAGAGTAGAAAAGGGCATTGTATATTTTTTCTTACATATTATATTCAGAGGAATTTTGTTTTAAACATTGGGGTGCCTAGATAATATTTAGATACTTTCGATTCGCTTAAAGATAGAATTTCTGTATTTTACATGTGAGAGAATATGGAGTTGTTGTATATACTCCAAAACAGAGTAGAATAGGGCATTGTATATTTTTTCTGACAGATTATATTCAGAGCAATTTTGTTTTTTACATTGAGAAGCCTAGATAATATTTAGATTTTTTCGATTCGGTTACGTTAGAATTTCGGTATTTGACATGAGAGAGCATACTGAGTTGGTGTATATACTCCAAAAGAGTAGAATAAAGCACTCTATATTTTCTCTAAAAGACTATATTCAGAGCCATTTTCTTTTAATTTTTGTGCGCCTAGATATTATTTCGATTTTTTTCGATCCACGTAAAATTAGAATTTCGGTATTTTACATGAGAGAGCATATTGTGTTGTTTTATTTACTGCAAAACAGAGTAGAAAAGGGCATTGTATATTTTTTCTGACAGATAATACTCAGAGCAATTTTGTTTCTAACATTGGGGTGCCTAAATAATATTTAGGTTATTTTTCATTGGGGTAAAATTAGAATTTCTGTATTTTACATGCTAGAGCAAACTGAGTTTGTGTATATACTCCAAATCAGAGTAGAAAAGGGCATTGTATATTTTTTCTGACATTATATTCAGAGCAATTTTGCTTTTATCATAGGGGAGTCTAGATAATATTTAGATTTTATTCGATTCGCGTAAAATTAGAATTTCGGTATTTTATATGAGAGAGCATATTGATTTGGTGAATATACTAAAAAACAGAGTAGAAAAGGGCATTGTATATTTTTTCTGACATGATATTCAGAGCAATTTTGCTTTTATCATAGGGGTGCCTAGATAATATTTAGATTTTATTCGATTCACGTAAAATTAGAATTTCTGTATTTTACATGAGAGAGAACACTGAGTTGGTGTATATCCTCCAAAACACAGTAGAAAAAGGCATTGTATATTTTCCTTAACACACTATATTCAGACCCTTTTGCTTTTAACTTTGGGGGGCCTAGATATTATTTAAATTTTTTTGATTCGCGTATAATCAGAATTTCCGTATTTTACATGAGAGAGCATAATAACTTGGTGTATATACTACAAAACAAAGTCGAAAAAGGCATTGTATATTTTTTCTGACAGATTATATTCAGAACAATTTTGCTTTTAACATTGGGGTGCCTAGATAATTTTTTGATTTTTTTCCATTTGCTTAAATACAGAATTTTTGTATTTTACATGAGAGAGCATATGGAATTGGTGTATATACTCCAAAAGAGAGTAGAATAGGGCATTGTATATTTTTTCTGACAGATTATATTCAGAGCAATTTTGCTTTTAACATTGGGGTGCCTAGATAATTAGATTTCTTTCGATTCACTTAAATAAGGAATTTCTTTATTTTACATGAGAGAGCATATAAAGTTGGTGTATATACTCCAAAAAAGAGTAGAATACGGCATTGTATATTTTTTCTGACAGAATATATTCAGACCCATTTTCTTTTAACTTTGGGGCGCCTTGATATTATTCAGATTTTTTCCATTCACGTAAAATTAGAATTTCAGTATTTTACATGAGAGAGCATATTGAGTTTGTGAATATACTCCAGAACAGAATAGAAAAGGGCATTGTATATTTTTTCTGACAGATTATATTCAGAGCAATTTTGCTTTTAACATAGGGATGCCTAGATAATATTTTTATTTTTTTCGGTTCGCTTAAATATAGAATTTATGTATTTTTTATTTGAGAGCATATGAAGTTGGTGTATATACTCCAAAACAGAGTAGAATAGGGCATTGTATATTTTTTATGATAGACTTTATTTAGAGAAATTTTGTTTCTATCATTGGGGTGCCTAGATAATATTTAAATTTTTTTGATTCGGGTAAAATTAGAATTTCGGTATTTTACATGAGAGAGCATACTGAGTTGTTGTATATACTCCAAAACAGAGTAGAATAACGCATTGTATATTTTCTCTGACAGATTATATTCAGTGAAATTTTGTTCATAACTTTGGGGTGTCAAGATAATATTTAGATTTTTTCAATTCGGGTAAAATTAGAATTTTGGTATTTTACATGAGAGAGCATATGGAGTTGGTGTATATACTCCAAAAAAGAGTAGAAAAAGGCATTGTATATTTTTTCTGACAGATTATATTCAGAGCAATTTTGCTTTTAACATAGGGTTGCCTAGATAATATTTTGATTTTTTTCGGTTCGCTTAAATATAGAATTTATATATTTTTTATTTGAGAGCATATTAAGTTGGTGTATATACTCCAAAACAGAGTAGAATAGGGCATTGTATATTTTTTCTGACAGATTATATTCAGAGCAATTTTGCTTCTAACATTAAGGTGCCTAGATAATATTTAGATTTTTTTCGATTCACTTAAATATAAAATTTCTGTATTTTACATGAGAGAGCATACGGAGTTGGTGCATATACTCCAAAAAAGACTAGAATAGGGCATTGTATATTTTTTCTGACAGATAATATTCAGAGCAATTTTGTTTTTAACATTGGGGTGCCTAGATAATATTTAGCTTTTTTCAATTCGGGTAAAATTAGAATTTCAGTATTTTACATGAGAGAGCATACTGACTTGGTGTATATACTCCAAAACATAGTAGAATAAAGCATTGTCTATTTTCTCTAACAGACTATATTTAGAGCCATTTTCTTTTAACATTGGGACGCCTACATATTATTTAGATTATTTTCCATTAAGGTAAAATTAGAATTTTGGTACTTTACCTGAGAGAGCGTACTGAGTTGGTGTATATACCCCAAAAAAGAGTGAAAACGGCATTGTATCTTTTTTCTGACAGATTGTTTTCAGAGCAATTTTTATTTTTTCATTGGGGTGCCTAGATAATATTTAGATTTTTTTCGATTCACGTATAAATATAATTTCGGTATTTTACATGAGAGAGCACACTGAGTTGGTGTATATACTCCAAAACAGAGTAGAAGAAGGCATTGTATGTTTTTTCTGACCAATTATATTCAGAGAAATTTTGCTATTAACATTGGGGACCCTAGATTATATTTAGATTTTTTTTGATTCGCATAAATATAGAATTTCTCTATTTTACATGAGAGAGCATATTGTGTTGGTGTACATACTCCAAAACAGAGTAGAATAAAGCATTGTATATTTTTTCTGACAGATTATATTCAGAGCAATTTTGCTTTTAACATTGGGGTGCCTAGATAATATTTAGAATTTTTTCAATTCGTTTAAATACAGAATTTCTGTATATTAAAATAGAGAGCATATGGAGTTGGTGTATATACTCCAAAACAGAGTAGAATAGGGAATTGCATATTTTGTCTGACAGATTATATTCAGAGCAATTTTGTTTTTAACATCGTGGTGCCTAGATAATATTTAGATTCTTTCGATTTGGGTAAAATTAGAATTTCCCTATTTTACATGAGAGAGCAAACTGAGTTGGTGTATATACTCAAAACAGAGTAGAATAAGGTATTGTATATTTTTTCTAACAGACTATATTCAGAGCGATTTCCTTTTAACTTTGGGGTGCCTAGATATTCTTTAGGTTTCATCCATTCACGTAAAATTAAAATTTCAGTATTTTACATGAGAGAGCATATGGAGTTGGTGTATATACTCCAAAAAAAGGAGAATAGGGCATTATATATTATCTCTGACAGATTATATTCAGAGCAATTTTTCTTTTGACCTTCGTTTGCCTAGACAATATTTAGATTTTTTGATTTGCTTAAATATAGAATTTCTGTATTTTACATGAGAGAGCATATGGAGTTGGTGTATGTACTCCAAAACAGAGTAGAATAGGGTATTGTATATTTTTTTTGACAGATTATATTCAGAGAAAGTTTGTTTTTAACATTGGGGTGACTAGACAATATTTAGATTTTTTCGATTCGAGTAGAATTTGAATTTTGATATTTTACATGAGAGAGCATACTGAGTTGGTGTATATACTCCAAAACAGAGTAGAATCAGGCATTGTGTATTTTTTTTTAACAGACTATATTCAGAGCCATTTTCTTTTAAGATTGGGGCGCCTAGATATTATTTAGATTTTTTTCGACTCACGTAAATTTCGAATTTCTGTATTTTACCTGAGAGAGCATATTGAGCTGGTGTATATACGGCAAAACAGAGTACTAAATTGCATTGTATATTTTTTCTGACAGATAATATTCAGAGAAATTTTGCTTTTAATATTTTAATAGCCATTTTCTTTTAACTTTGTGGCACCTAGATATTATTTAAATTTTTTTCGATTCACGTAAAATTATAATATCGGTATTTTACACGAGAGAGCATACTGAGTTGGTGTATATACTCCAAAACAGAGTAGAATAGGGCATTGTTTATTTTTTCTGACATATTATATAGAGCAATTTTGCTTTTAACATTTGGATGCCTAGATAATATCTAAAATTTTTCGATTAGCGTAAAATTAGAATTTCGGTATTTTACATGAGAGAACATACTGAGTTGGCGTATATACTCCAAAACAGAGTAGAATAAGGTATTGTATATTTGTTCTAACAGACTATATTCAGAACCATTTTTTTTTAACGTTGGTGCGCCTAGATATTATTTAGATTTTCTTCGATTTTCGTAAAATTAGAATTTCTGTATTTTACATGAGAGAGCATATTTAGTTGGTGTATAAAATCCAAAACAAAGTAGAAAAGGGCATTATATATTTTTTGGCAGATTATATTAATAGAAATTTTGCTTTTAATATTGGGGTGCCTAGATTATATTTAGATATTTTCGATTCGATTAAATATAGAATTTCTGTATTTTACATTAGAGAGCATATGGAGTTGGTCTATATACTCCAAAACACAGTAGAATAGGGCATTGTATATTTTCTCTGACAGATTATATTCAGAGCAATTTTGTTTTTAAAATTGGGGTGCCTAGAAAACATTTGGTTTTATTCGATTCGGGTAAAATTAGAATTTCTGTATTTTACATGAGAGAGCATCCTGAGTTGGTGTATATACTGCAAAACAGAGTAGAATAAGGCATTGTATATTTTCTCAGAGACTATATTCAGAGCCAGTTTCTTTTAACTTTGGGGCGCCTAGATATTATTTAGAATTTTTTCGATTCGTGTAAATCTAGAATTTCGTTTTTTTTTACATGAGAGAGCATATTTAGTTGGTGTATATATTCCAAAACAGGGTAGAAAAGAGCATTCTATATTTTTTCTGAACAGACTATATTCAGAACAATTTTGCTTTTAACATTCGGATGCCTAGATAATATTTGAAATTTTTTACCTAGATATTATTTAGATTTTTTTCGATTCATGTAAAATTAGAATTTCGGTTTTTTACGTGAGAGAGCATATTGAGTTGGTGTATATACTGCAAAACAGAGTAGAATAAGGCATTGTATATTTTCTCAGAGACTATATTCAGAGCCAGTTTCTTTTAACTTAGGGGCGCCTAGATATTATTTAGATTTTTTTTGATTCACGTAAATTTATAATTTCGGTTTTTTACATTAGAAAGCATATAGAGTTGGTGAATATAATCCAAAACAAAGTAGAAAAGGGCATTGTATATTTTTTTCTGAACAGATTATATTAAGAGCAATTTTGCTTTTAACATTCGGGTGCCTAGATAATATTTAGATTTTTTTCAATACACGTAAATTTAGAATTTTGGTATTTTACATGAGAGAGCATACTGAGTTGGTGTATATACTCCAAAACAGAGTGGAAAAGGGCATTGTATATTTTTTCTGACAGATTATATTCAGAGAAATTTTGCTTTTTACATTGGGGTGCCTAGATAATATTTAGATTTTTTTCGATTCGCTTAAATATAGAATTTATGTATTTTCAATGAGATAGCATATGGAGTTGGTGTATATACTCCCAAAAAGTGTAAAATAGGGCATTGTGTATTTTTTCTGACAGATTATATTCAGAGCAATTTTGTTTTTAACATTGGGGCGCCTAGATCAAATTTAGATTTTTTCGATTCGGGTAAAATTAGAATTTCTGTATTTTACATGAGAGAGCATATGGAGTTGGTGTATATACTCCAAAAGAGAGTAGAATAGGGCATTGTATATTTTTTCTGACACACTATATTTAGAGCAATTTTATTTTTAACATTGGGGTGTCTAGATAATATTTAGATTTTTTTTGATTCGCTTAAATTTTGAATTTCTATATTTTATATGAGAGAGCATACTGAGTTGGTGTATGTACTCCAAAACAAAGTAGAATACGGCATTGTATATTTTCTCTAACAGACTATATTCAGAGCCATTTTCTTTTAACTATGGGGCGTGTAAGACTTTATTCGATTCACGTAATATTAGAATTTCCGTAATTTACCAGAGAAAGCATATTGAGTTGCTGTATATACTCCAAAATAGAGTAGAAAAGGACATTGTATATTTTATATGACAGAATATATGCAGAGCAGTTTTGCATTTAACATTGTGTTGCCTAGATAATATTTAGATTTTTTTCGATTCGCTTAAATATAGAATTTCTGTATTTTACATGAGAGAGCACATGGAGTTGTTGTATATACTGCAAAACAGAGTAGAATAGGGCATTGTATATTTTTTCTGAAAGATAATATTCAGAAAAATTTTGTTTTTAACATTGGGGTGCCAAGATAATATTTAGATTTTGTTCGATTCACTTAAATTAATAATTTCGGTATTTTACATGAGAGAGCATATTGAGTTGGTGTATATACTCCAAAACAGAGTAGAAAAGGGCATGGTATATTTTTTCTGACAGATTATAATCAGAGAAAGTTTGCTTTTAAACTCCGGGTACATAGATAATATTTAGATTATTTTCGATTCGGGTAAATTTAGAATTTCGGCATTTTACATGAGAGAGCATACTGAGTTGGTATATTTACACCAAAACAGAGTAGAATAGGGCATTGTATATTTTTTCTGACAGACTATATTCAGAGCAATTTTGCTTTTAACTTTGGGGTGCCTAGATAATATTTACATTTTTTTAGATTCATGTAAAATTAGAATTTCTCTATTTTACATGAGAGAGCATACTGAGTTGGTCTATGTACACCAAAACAGAGTAGAATAGGGGATTGTATATATTTTGTGACAGATTATATTCAGAGAAATTTTGTTTTTAACATCGGGGTGCCTAGATAATATTTAGATTTTTCTGATTCGTGTAAAATTAGAATTTCGGTATTTTACATTGGAGAGCACACTGAGTTGGTGTATATACTCCAAAACAGATTAGAATAAGGCATTGTATATTTTTTCTAACAGACTATATTCAGAGCCATTTTCTTTTAACTTTGGCGTGCCTAGATATTATTTATATTTTTTTCAATTTGCATAAAATTAGAATTTCGCTATTTTACATGAGAGCGCATATTGAGTTGCTGCATATACTCCAAAACAGAGTAGAAAAGGGCATTGGATATTTTTTATGACAGATTATATTCAGAGCAATTTTGCTTTTAACTTTGGGGTGCCTAGATAATATTTAGATTTTTTTAGATTCACGTAAAATTAGAATTTCTCTATTTTACATGAAAGAGCATACTGAGTTGGTGTATATACACCACAACAGAATAAAATAGGGCATTTTATATTTTTTCTGACATATTATATTCGGAGCACTTTTCTTTTTAACTTTGGGGTGCCTAGATAATATTTATATTTGTTTCAATTCGCTTAAATATAGAATTTCTTTATTTTACATGAGAGAGCATATGGAGTTGGTGTATACGCTCCAAAAAAGAGTAGAATAGGGCATTATATATTTTTTCTGACATATGATATTCAGAGAAATTTTGTTTTCAACATTGCGGTGCGTAGATAATATTTATATTTTTTCGATTCGGGTGAAATTAGTATTTCTGTATTTTACATTAGAGAGCATACTGCGTTGGTGTATATACTCCAAAACAAAGTAGAATAAGTCATTGTATATTTTTTCTAACAGACTATATTCAGAGCCATTTTCTTTTAACTTGTGGCGTCTAGATGTTATTTACATTTTTTTCAATTCGTGTAAATTTAGAATTTCGGTATTTTACATGAGGGAGCATACTGAGTTGGTGTATATTCTGTATAACACAGTAGAATAAGGTATTGTATATTTTTTTAACAGACTATATTCAGAGCCATTTTCTTTAACTTTGGGGTGCCTAGATATTATTTAGATTTTTTTCGATTCGCTTAAATATAGAATTTCTGTATTTTATATAAGACAGCATATTGAGTTGGTGTATATACACCAGTACAGAGTAGAATAGAACATTGTATATTTTTTCTGACAGTTTATATTCAGAGCAATTTTGTTTCTTACATTGGGGTGCCTAGATAATATTTATATTTTCTTTAAATCGCTTAAATATAGAATTTTTGTATTTTATATTAGAGAGCATATGGAGTTGGTGTATATACTCCAAAACAGAGTAGAATAGGGCATTGTATATTTTTTCAGACAGATTATATTCAGAGCAATTTTGTTTTTAACATTGGGGTGCCTAGATAATATTTAGATTTTTTCGATTCGGGTAAAATTAGAATTTTGGTATTTTACATGAGAGAGCATACTGAGTTTGTGTATATACTCCAAAACAGATTAGAATGAGGCTTTGTATATTTGTTCTAGCAGACTATATTTAGAGCCATTTCCTTTTAACTTTGGAGTGCCAAGATATTATTTATATTTTTTTCAATTCACATAAAATTATAATTTCTGTATTTTACATGAGAGCGCATGTTGAGTTGCTGCATATACCCCAAAACAAAGTAGAGAAGGGCATTGTATATTTTTTTAGACAGATTATATTCAGAGCAATTTTGCTTTTAACTTTGGGGTGCCTAGATATTATTTGTATTTTTTTCAATTTGTGTTAAATTAGAATTTCGGTATTTTATTTGAGAGAGCATACTGAGTTCGTGTATATACACCAAAACAGAGTAGAATAAGGCATTGTATATTTTTTCTGAAAGATTATATTCAGAGAAATTTTGCTTTTAACTTTGGGGTGCCTAGATTATCTTTAGATATTTTTCAATTCGCTTAAATATAGAATTTCTGTATTTTATATGAGAGAGAATATGGAGTTGCTGTATATACTTTAAAACAGAGTAGAAAAGGGAATTGAATATTTTTTCTGATATATTATATCTAGAGCAATTTTGTTTTAACATTGGGGTGCCTAAATTATATTTGGATTTTTACGATTCGGGTAAAATTAGAATTTCAGTATTTTACATGAGAGAGCATACTGAGTTGTTGTATATACTCCAAAACAGAGTAGAATAAGTCATTGTATATTTTTCCTGACAGATTATATTCAGAGCAATTTTGTTTTAACATTGGGGTGCCTAGTTTATATGTAGATTTTTTTTGATTCGCTTAAATATTGAATTTCTGTATTTTACATGAGAGAGCGTACTGAGTTGGTGTATATACTCCAAAACAGAGTAGAAAAAAAAATTGTATATTTATTCAGACAGATTATATTCAGAGCAATTTTTCTTTTAACAATGGTGGGCCTAGATTATTTTAAGATATTTTTCAATTTGCTTAAATATAGAATTTCTGTATTTTACATGAGAGAGAATATGGAGTTGTTGTATGTACTGCAAAACAGAGTAGAAAAGGGAATTGAATATTTTTGCTGACAGATTATATTCAGAGCAATTTTTTTTTAACATTGGGGTGCCTAGATTATATTTAGATTTTTTTGATTCGGGTAAAATTAGAATTGCTGTATTTTACATGATAGAGCATACTGAGTAGCTGTATATACTCCAAAACAGAGTAGAATAAGACATTGTATATTTTTTCTAACAGACTATATTCAGAGCCATTTTCTTTTAACTTTGGGTTGTCTAGATTATATTTAGATTTTTTTCGATTCACGTAAAATTAGAATTTCGGCATTTCACATCAGAGAGCATATTGAGTTGATGTATATACTCTAAAACGGAGTAGAAAAGGGCATTGTATATTTTTTCTGACAGTTTATATTCAGAGCAATTTTTCTTTTACCATTCAGATGCCTAAATAATATTTATATTTTCTTCGATTCACGTAAAATTAGAATTTCGGTATTTTACATGAGAGAGCATACTGAGTTGGTGTATATACTTCAAAACAGAGTAGAATAAAACATTGTATATTTTTTCTGAGAGATTATATTCAGAGCAATTTTGCTTTTAACATTGCGGTGCCTAGATTATATTTAGATATTTTTCGATTCGCTTTAATATAGAATTTCTGTATTTTACATGAGAGAGCATATGGAGTTGGTGTATATACTCCAAACCAGAGTAGAATAGGGCATTGGATATTTTTTCTGACAGATTATATTCAGAGCAATTTTGTTTTTAACATGAAGGTGCCTAGATAATATTTAGATTTTGTTGATTCGGGTAAAATTAGAATTTCTGTATTTTACATGAGAGAGCATACTTAGTTGGTGTATATACTCCAAAACAGAGTAGAATAAGGCATTGTATATTTTCTTTAACAGACTATATTCAGAGCCAGTTTCTTTTAACTTTGGGGCGCCTAGATATTATTTAGATTTTTTTCGATTCGCGTAAAAGTAGAATTTCGGTTTTTTAGGTGAGAGAGCGTATTGAGTTGGTGTATATACTGCAAAACAAAGTAGAATAAGGCATTGTATATTTTCTCTAACAGACTATATTCAGAGCCAGTTTCTTTTAAATTTGGGGGGCCTAGATATTATTTAGATTTTTTTCGATTCGCTTAAAATTAGAATGTCGGCTTTTTACATGAGAGAGCATACTGAGTTGGTGTATATACTTCAAAACAGAGTAGAATAAGGGATTGTATATTTTTTCTGACAGATTATATTAAGAGAAATTTTGCTTTTAACATTCGGTTGCCTAGATAATATTTAGATTTTTCGATTCACGTAAAATTAGAATTTTGGTATTTTACATTGGAGAGCACACTGAGTTGGTGTATATACTCCAAAACAGAGTAGAATAAGGCATTGTATATTTTTTATGACAGATTATATTCAGAGCAATTTTGTTTTAATATTGGAGTGCCTAGATTTTATTTAGATTTTTTTTCAATTCGCCTCAATATAGAACTTCTGTATTTTACACTAGAGAGCATATAGATTTGGTGTATATACTCCAAAACAAAGTAGAATAGAACATTGTATATTTTTTTCTGACAGATTATATTCAGAGCAATTTTGTTTTTAACAATGGGGTGCCAAGATTATACTTAGATGTTTTCGATTCGTGTAAAATTATAATTTCTGTATTTTACATTAGAGAACATACTGAGTTGGTGTATATACTTCAAAACAGAGTAGAAAATGGCATTGTATATTTTTTCAGACAAATTATATTGAGAGCAATTTTGCTTTTAACATTGGGGTGCCTGGATAGTATTTAGATTTTTTTGATTCACGTAAAATTAGAATTTCTGTATTTTACATGAGAGAGCATACTGAGTTGGTGTATATACTCCAAAATAGAGTAGAATAAGGCATTGTATATTTTTTCTAACGGACCATATTGAGAGCCATTTTTTTTAACTTTGGGGTGCCTAGATAATATTTAGATTTTTTTCGATTCACATAAATTTAGAATTTCGGTATTTAACATGAGAGAGCATATTGAGTTGGTGTATATACACCAAAACAGAGTAGAAAAAGGCATTGTATATTTTTTCTGACAGTGTATATTCAGAGCAATTTTGCTTTTACCATTAGGGTGCCTAAATAATATTTAGAGTTCTTTCTATTCACGTAAAATTAGAATTTCCATAGTTTACATGAGAGAGCATGCTGAGTTGGTGTATATACTCCATAACAGAGTAGAATAAGGCATTGTATATTTTTTCTGACAGTGTATATTCAGAGCAATTTTGCTTTTACCATTTGGGTGCCTGGATAATATTTAGGTATAATTTGATTCACGTAAAATTAGAATTTCAGTATTTTACATGAGAGAGCATATGGAGTTGGTCTATATACTCCAAAAGAGAGTAGAATTGGGCATTGTATATTTTTTCTAACAGACTATATTCAGAGCCATTTTCTTTCATCTTTGGGGTGCCTAGATAATATTTAGATTTTTTTCGATTCACATAAGTTAGAATTTCGGTATTTTACATGAGAGAGCACTTTGAGTTGGTGTATATACTCCAAAACAGAGTAGAAAAGGGCATTTTATATTTTTTCTGAAAGATTATATTTAGAGCAATTTTGCTTTTAACATTCGGATGCCTAGATAATATTTAAAATTTTTCGCCTAGATATTATTTAGCTTTTTATCGATTCACGTAAAATTAGAATTTCGGTTTTTTACGTGAGAGAGCATATTGAGTTGGTGTATATACTGCAAAACAGAGTAGAATAAGGCATTGTATATTTCCTCAGAGACTATATTCAGAGCCAGTTTCTTTTAACTTTGGGGTGCCTAGATATTATTTAGATTTTTTTCGATTCACGTAAAATTAGAATTTCGGTTGCTTACATGAGAGAGCATATTGAGTTGGTGAATATAATCCAAAAAAGTGTAGAAAAGGGCATTGTATATTTTTTTCTAAACAGATTATATTCAGAGCAATTTTGCTTTTAACTTTCGGGTGCATAGATAATATTTAGATTTTTTTCAATTCACGTAAAATTAGAATTTAGGTATTTTACATGAGAGAGCACACTGAGTTGGTGTATATACTCCAAAACAGGGTAGAATAAGGCATTGTATATTTTTTCTGACAGATTATATTCAGAGCAATTTTCCTTTTAACATTGGGGTGCCTAGATAATATTTAGATTTTTTTCGATTCGCTTAAATATAGAATTTCTGTATTTTACATGAGAGAGCATATGGAGTTGGTGCATATATTCCAAAACAAAGTAGAATAGGGCGTTGCATATTTTTTCTGACAGATTATATTCAGAGCTATTTTGCTTTAAACACTGAGGTGCCTAGATAATATTTAAATTTTTTTTCGATTCGCTTAAATATAGAATTTGTATATTTTACATGAGAGAGCATACTGAGTTGGTTTATATACTCCAAAACAGAGTAGAATAAGGCATTGTATATTTTTTTTAACAGACTATATTCAGAGCCATTTTCTTTTAACTTTGGGGAGCCTAGATATTATTTAGATTTTTTCCGATTCGCGTAAAATTAGGATTTCGGTATTTTACATGAGAGAGCATATTTAGTTGGTGTATATACTCCAAAACAGAGTAGAAAAGGGCATTGTATATTTTTTCTGACAAATTATATTCAGAGCAATTTTGCTTTTTTCATTGGGGTGCCTGAAAAAATGTAGATTATTTTTGATTCATGTAAAATTCGAAATACGGTATTTTACATGAGAGAGCATACTGAGTTCGTGTATGTACTCCAAAACAGGGTAGAATAGGGCATTGTATGTTTTTTCTAAGAGACTATATTTAGAGCCTTTTTCTTTTAACTTTGGGGCGCCTAGATATTATTTAGGTTTTATTCGATTCGGGTAAAATTAGAATTAAATATTTTACATGAGAGAGCCAATTGATTTGGTGTATATACTCCGAAACAGAGTAGAAAAGGGCATTGTATATTTTTTCTGACATATTATATTCAGAGCAATTTTGCTTTTAACATTTGGGTGCCAAGATAATATTTAGATTTTTTTTGATTCCTTTAAATATAAAATATTTGTATTTTACCTGAGAGAGCATATATAGATGGTGTATATACTCAAAAACTAAGTAGAATAGAGCATTGTATATTTTTTCTGACAGATTATATTCACAGGTATTTTGTTTTTAACATTGGTGTGACTAGATATTATTTAGATATTTTCGATTCATGGAAAATTAGAATTTCGGTATTTTACATGATAGAGCATACTGAGTTGGTGTATATACTCCACAACAGAGTAGAATAAGGCATTGTACATTTTTTCTAACAGACTATATTCAGAGCCATTTTCTTTTAACTTTGGGGCACCTAGATATTATTTAGATTTTTTTCGATTCGCGTATATTTAGAATTTCGGTATTTTACATGAGAGAGCATATGGAGTTGGTGTATATACTCCAAAACAGAGTAGAATAGGGTAATGTATATTTTTTCTGACAGATTATATTCAGAGCAATTTTGTTTTTAACATTGGCGTGCCTAGGTAATATTTAGATTTTTTCGATATGCTTAAATGTAGAATTTCTGTATTTTACATGAGAGAACATATGGAGTTGGTGTATATACTCCAAAAGAGAGTAGAATAGGGCTTTGTATATTTTTTCTGACAGACTATATTCAGAGAAATTTTGTTTTTAACATTGGGTTGCCTAGATAATATTTAGATTTTTTCGATTCGGGTACAATTTGAATTTCGCTATTTTACGTGAGAGAGCATACTGAGTTGGTGTATATACTCCAACAAAGAGTAGAATACCGCATTGTACATTGCTTCAAACAGAATGTATACAGAGCCATTTTCTTTTAACTTTGGTGCGCCTACATATTATTTAGATTTTTTTCGATTTTAGTAAAATTAGAATTTCGTTGTTTTACATGAGAGAGCATATTGAGTTGGTGTATATACTCCAAAACAGAGTTGAAAAGGTCGTTGTATATTTTATCTGACAGATTATATTCAGAGCTATTTTGTTTTTAACATTGGTGTGCCTAGAATATATTTAGATTTTTTTCGATTCGCTTAAATATAGAATTTCTGTGTTTTACATGAGAGAGCATATGGAGTTGGTGTATATACCTTATAACAGAGTAGAATAGGGCATTTTATATTTTTTCTGACAGATTATATTTAGGGCAATTTTGCTTTTAACATTGAAGTACCTAGATAATATTTAGATTTTTTAATTCGGGTAAAATTAGGATCTATGTATTTTACATGAGAGAGCATACTGAGTTGTTGTATATACTCCAAAACAGGGTAGAATAAGGCATTGTATATTTTTTGTAAAAGACTATATTCAGAGCCATTTTCTTTTAACTTTGGGGCACCTAGATATTATTTAGATTCTTTTCAATTCACGTAAGATTATAATTTCGGTATTTTACATGAGAAAGCACACTGAGTTGGTGTATATACTCCAAAACAGATTAGAATATGGCATTGTATATTTTCTCTGACAGATTATATTCACAGAAAATTTGCTTTTAACATTGGGGTGCCTAGATAATATTTAGATTTTTTTCGATTCCCTTAAATATAGAATTTCTGTATTTTATATGAGAGAGCATATGGAGTTGGTGTATATACTCTGAAGCAAAGGAGAAGAGGGCATTGTATATTTTTTCTGACAGATTATATTCAGAGCAATTTTTTTTTAACATTTTGGTGCCTAGATAATGTTTAGATTTTTTCGATTCGGGTAAAATTAGAATTTCTGTATTTCAAATGAGAGAGCATACTGAGTTTGTGTATATACTCCAAAACAGAGTAGAATAAAGCATTGTATATTTTGTCTAACAAAGTATATTCAGAGCCATTTTCTTTTAACTTTGGGGCGCCTAGATATTATTTAGATTTTTTTCGATTCGTGTAAAATTAGAATTTCGGTATTTTCCATGATAGAGCATATGAAGTTGGTGTATATACTCTAAAACAGAGTAGAATAAGGCATTGTATATTTTTTCTGACAGATTATATTCAGAGCAATTTTGTATTTAACAATGGGGTGCCTAGATAATGTTTAGAATTTTTTTGATTTGCGTAAAATTAGAATTTCGGTATTTTACATTAGAGAGCATAATGACTTGGTGTATATAATCCAAAAGAGAGTAGAATAAGGCATTGTATATTTTCTCTAAGAGACTATATTCAGAGCCATTTTCGTTTCACTTTGGGGTGCATAGATATTATTTTTATATTTGTCGATTCGTGTAAATTTAGGATTTCGGTATTTTACATGAGAGCATATTGAGTTGGTTTATATACTACAAAACATAGTGGAAAAGGGCATTGTATATTTTTTCTGACAGATTATATTCAGAGGAATTTTGCTTTACCATTGGAGTGCCTAGATAATATTTAGGTTTTTTTCGATTCGCTTAAATATAGAATTTCTGTATTTTACATGAGAGAGCATATGGAGTTGGTGTATATACTCCAAAGCAGAGTAGAATGGGGCATTTTTTCTGAGAGATTATATTCAGAGAAATTTTGATTTTAACATTGGGGTGCCAGGATAATATTTAGATTTTTTTCGATTCAGGTAAAATTAGAATATCCGTATTTTACATGAGGGAGGATATTGAGCTTTTGTATATACTTTATAACAGGGTACGTAAGGGCATTGTATATTATTTCTGTCAGATGATATTCAGAACAATTTTGCTTTTAACATTGGAATGCCTAGATAATATTTAGACTTTTTGCGGTTCATTTAAAATTTGAATTTTGGTATTTTACATGAGAGAGCCTATTGAGTTGGTGTATATACTCCAAAACAGAGTAGAAAAGGGCATTGTATATTTTTTCTGACAGACTATATTCAGAGCCATTCTCCTTTAACATTGGGGTGCCTAGATAATATTTAGATTTTTGTCAATTCCCGTATAATTCGAATTTCGGTATTTTACTTGAGAGAACATATTGAGTTTGTGTACATACTTCAAAACAGAGTAGAAGAGAGCATTGTATATTATTTCTGACAGATTATATTCAGAGAAATTTTGCTTTTAACATTGTGGTACCTCAATAATATTTAGATTTCTTTCGAGTCGCGTAAATTTAGAATTTCGGTATTTTAAATGAGAGAGCATATTGAGTTGGTGTATAAACTACAAAACAGAGTAGAAAAGGGCATTGTATATATTTTCTGACAGACCATATTCAGAGCAATTTTGCTTTTAACACTGTGGTACCTAGATAATATTTAGATTTTTTTCGATTCACTTAAATATAGAATTTCTCTATTTTACATGAGAGAGCATATGGAGTTGATGTACATACTCCAAAGCAGAGTAGAATAGGTCATTGTATATTTTTTCTGACAGATTATATTCAGAGAAAATTTGTTTTGAACATTGGGTTGCCTAGATAATATTTCGATTTTTTCCATTCGGGTAAAAATAGAATTTCTGTATTTTACATAAGAGAGCACACTGAGTTGGTGTTTATAGTCCAAAACAGAGTAGAATAAGGCACTGTATATTTTTTCTTATGGACTATATTCAGAACCATTTTCTTTAAACTTTGGGGCGCCTAGATATTATTTAGATTTATTTCAATTCACGTAAAATTAGAATATCGGTATTTTACATGAGAGAGCATATTGAGTTGGTGTATATACTACAAAACAGAGTGGAATAGGGCATTGTATATTTTTTCTGACAAATTATTTTCATAGCAATTTTGTTTTTAACATTGGGGTGCCTAGATAATATTTAGATTTTTTCGATTCTCGTAAAATTACAATTTCTGTATTTTACATGAGAATGCACACTGAGTTGGTGTATATATTCCAGAAGAAAGTAGAATAGGGCATTGTATATTTTCTCTGACAGATTATATTCAGAGCTATTTTGTTTTTAACATTGGGGTGCCTAGATAATATTTAGATTTTTTTCGATTCGCTTAAATATAGAATTTCTGTGTTTTACATGAGAGAGAATATAGAGTTGGTGTATATACCCCATAACAGAGTAGAATAGGGCATTTTATATTTTTTCTGACAGATTATATTTAGAGCAATTTTGCTTTTAACACTGAAGTGCCTAGATAATATTTAGATTTTTTAATTCGGGTAAAATTAGAATTTATGTATTTTACATCAGAGAGCATACTGAGTTGGTTTATATACTCCAAAACAGAGTAGAATAACACATTGTATATTTTTTCTAACAGACTATATTCAGAGCCATTTTCTTTTAACTTTGGGGCACCTAGATATTATTTAGATTCTCTTCTATTCATGTAAGATTAGAATTTCGGTATTTAACATGAGAGAGCACACTGAGTTGGTGTATATACTCCAAAACAGATTAGAATATGGCATTGTATATTTTCTCTGACAGATTATATTCAGAGCAATTTTGCTTTTAACATTGGGGTGCCTAGATAATATTTAGATTTTTTTCGATTCGCTTAAATATAGAATTTCTGTGTTTTACATGAGAGAGCATATGGAGTTGGTGTATATACTCCGAAGCAAAGGAGAAGAGGGCATTGTATATTTCTTCTGACAGATTATATTCAGAGCAATTTTGTTTTTAACATT
The DNA here is from genome assembly GCF_049354715.1 of Callithrix jacchus. Classification (NCBI taxonomy): domain Eukaryota; kingdom Metazoa; phylum Chordata; class Mammalia; order Primates; family Cebidae; genus Callithrix; species Callithrix jacchus. The sequence continues at coordinate 82,865,290 of NC_133518.1, forward strand.
TTGGTGCCTAGATAATATTTAGATTTTTTCTATTCGGGTAAAATCAGAATTTCTGTATTTTACATGAGAGAGCATACTGAGTTGGTGTATATACTCCACAACATAGTAGAATAAATCATTGTATATTTTGTCTAACAGAGTATATTCAGAGCCATTTTCTTTTAACTTTGGGGCACCTAGATATTATTTAGATTTTTTTCGATTAGTTGAAAATTAGAATTTCAGTATTTTCCATGAGAGAGCATATGGAGTTGGTGTATATACTCCAAAACAGAGTAGAATAAGGCATTGTATGTTTTTCTGACAGATTATATTCAGAGCAATTTTGTTTTTAACATTTTGGTGCCTAGATAATATTTAGATTTTTTCGATTCGGGTAAAATTAGAATTTCTGTATTTTACGTGAGAGAGCATTCTGAGTTGGTGTATATACACCAGAACAGAGTAAAATAAGGCATTTTATATTTTTTCTAACAGACTGTATACAGAGTCATTTTCTTTTAACTTTGGGGCACCTAGATATTATTTAGATTTTTTTTATTTGTGTAAAATTTGAATTTCGGTATTTTACATTTGAGAGCATACTGACTTGGTGTATATAATCCAAAAGAGAGTAGAATAAGGCATTGTATATTTTCTGTAACAGACTATATTCAGAGCCAGTTTCGTTTCACTTTTGGGTGCATAGATATTATTATTTATATTTTTCGATTCGTGTAAATTTAGAATTTCTGTATTTTACATGAGAGAGCATATTGAGTTGGTTTATATACTACAAAACATAGTGGAAAAGGGCATTGTATATTTTTTCTGACAGATTATATTCAGAGAAATTTTGCTTTTAACATTGGGGTGCCTAGATAATATTTAGGTTTTTTTCGATTCACTTAAATATAGAATTTCTGTATTTTACATGAGAGAGCATATGGAGTTGATGTATATACTCCAAAACAGAGTAGAATAGGTCATTGTATATTTTTTCTGACAGAATATATTCAGAGCAGTTTTTTTTTTAACATTGGGGTGTTTAGATAATATTTAGATTTTTTCGACTCGGGTAAAATTTGAATTTCTGTGATTTACATGAGAGAGCATATTGAGTTAGTGTATATACTCCAAAACAGAATAGAATAAGGCATTGTATATTTTTTGTAACAGACTATATTCAGAGCCATTTTCTTTTAACGTTGGGGCGCCTAGATATAATTTAGATTTTTATAGATTCGCGTAAAATTAGAATTTCATTATTTTACATATGAGAGCATACTGGGTTGTGTATATACTCCAAAACAGAGTAGAATAAGGCATTGTCTATTTTTCTAACCGACTACATTCAGAGCCATTTTCTTTTATTTTTGGGGCGCCTAGATATCATTTGAATTTTTTTCAATTCACGTAAAATTAGAATTTCTTTATTTTACATGAGAGCATATTGAGTTGGTGTATATATTAAAAATCAGAGTACAAAAGGGCATTGTGTATTTTTTCTGACAGATTATATTCAGAGCAATTTTGCTTTTAACATTGGGGTGCCTAGATAATATTTAGATTTGTTTCGATTCACGTAAAATTAGAATTTCCGTATTTTACATGAGAGAGCATATTGAGCTGGTGTATATACTTTATAACAGGGTGGGAAAGGGCATTGTATATTATTTCTGACAGTTTATATTCAGAACAATTTTGCTTTTAACATTGGAATGTCTAGATAATATTTAGACTTTTTGCTGTTCATTTAAAATTTGAATTATGGTATTTTACATGAGAGAGCATATTGAGTTGGTGTATATACACCAAAACAGAGTAGAAAAGGGCATTGTATATATTTTCTGACAGATTATATTCAGAGCCATTCTCCTTTTACATTGGGGTGCCTAGATAATATTTAGATTTCTGTCGATTCCCGCAAAATTCGAATTTCGGTATTTTACATGAGAGAACATATTGAGTTTGTGTATATACTTCAAAACAGAGTAGAATAGGGCATTGTATATTATTTCTAAAAAATTATATTCAGAGAAATTTTGCTTTTAACATTGTGGTACCTCAATTATATTTAGATTTCTTTCGAGTCGCGTAAATTTAGAATTTCGGTTTTTTACGTGAGAGAGCATATTGAGTTGGTGTATATACTCCAAAACAAAGTAGAAAAGGGGATTGTATATTTTTTCTGACTGATTTTATTCAGACCTATTTTATTTTATCATTCAGGTGACTAGATAATATTTAGATTTATTTCGATTCACGTAAATTTGAATTTCGGTATTTTACATGAGAGAGCATATTTAGTTGGTTTATATACTCCAAAACAAAGTAGAAAATAGCAATGTATATTTTCTCTGACACATTTTGTTCCGAGAAATTTTGGTTTTTACATTGTGGAGCCCAGATAATATTCATATTTTTTTCGATTCGCCTAAATTTAGAATTTCGGTATTTTAAATGAGAGAGCATATTGGGTTAGTGTATATACTCCAAACCAGAGTAGAAAAAAGCATTGTATATTTTTTCTGACAGATTATATTTCGAGCAATTTTTCTTTTATCATTGGAATGCCTAAATAATATTTAGATTTTTTTCAGTTCGTGTAAAATTTGACCTTCTGTATTTTACATGGGAGAGCATATTGAGTTGGTGTATATATTGGAAAACAGAGTAGAAAAAGGCATTGTATATTTTTTCTGACAGATTACATTCAGAACAATTTTGCTTTTAACATTGGGGTGCCTAGATAATATTTAGAATTTTTAAATTTCCTTCAATTTATAATTTCTGTATTTTACATGAGAGAGCATATTGTGTTGGTTTATGTACTCCAAAAAAAGAGTAGAAGAGGGCATTGTGTTCTTTCTATGACAAACTATATTCAGAGCAATCTTGCTTTTAACATTGGAATGCCTAGATAATATTTTGATTATTTTTGATTCGTGTAAAATTTGAACTTCTGTATTTTACATGGGAGAGCATATTGAGTTGGTGTATATACTCCAAAACAGAGTAGAAAAAAAGCATTGTATATTTTTTCTGACAGATTACATTCAGAAGAATTTTGCTTATAACATTGCGGTGCCTAGATAATATTTAGAATATTTTAATTTGCATAAATTTACAATTTCTCTATTTTACATGAAAGAGCATATTGAGTTGGTTTATATACGTTATAACAGAGTAGGAAAGGGCATTGTATATTTTTTCTGAACGATTATATTCAGAGAAATTTTTCTTTTAACATTCGGGTGCCTAGATAATATTTAGATTTTTTCGATTCATGTAAAATTAGAATTTCAGTATTTTCCATGAGAGAGCATACTCAGTTGGTGTATATACTCCAAAACAGAGTAGAAAAAGGCATTGTATATTTTTTCTAACAGACGATATTCAGAGTCGTTTTCTTTTAACTTCGGGGCGCCTAGATATTATTTAGATTTTTTTCGATTCGCATAAAATTAGAATTTCGGTATTTTACATGAACGAGCATATGCAGTTGGTGTATATACTCAAAAACCGAGTAGAAAAGGGCATTGTATATTTTTTTTGACAGATTATATTCAGAGTAATTTTGGTTTTAACATTGGGAATCCTAGATGATATTTAGATTATTTTCAATTTTCTAAAATATAGAATTTCTGTATTTTACAAAAGAGAACATATGGAGGTGATTTATATACTCAAAACCAGAGTAGAATAAGGCACTGTATATTTTTTCTGACAGAATATATTCAGAGCAAATTTGCTTTTAACATTGGGGTGCCTAGATAATATTTAGATTTTTTTGGATTCGCTTAAATATACATTTTCTGTATTTTACCAAAGAGAGCATATGGAGTTGGTTTATATACTCCAAAACAGAGTAGAAAAAGGCATTGTATATTTTTTCTAACAGACGATATTCAGAGTCATTTTCTTTTAATTTCAGTGCGCCTAGATATTATTTAGATTTTTTTCAATTCGTGTAAAATTAGAATTTCCATATTTTACATGAAAGAGCATACTGAGTTGGTGTATATACTCCAAAACAGAGTAAAATAGGGCATTGTATATTTTTTCTGACACATTATATTCAGAGAAATTTTGTTTTTAACATTGGGGTGCTTAGGCAATATTTAGATGTTTTCGATTCAGTTAAAATTTGAATTTCTGTATTTTACATGAGAGAGCATATTGAGTTGGTGTACATACTACAAAACAGAGTAGAAAATTGATTTGTATATTTTTTTCTGACAGATTATATTCAGAGCAATTTTGCTTATAATATTGTGGTGCCTATATAATATTTAGATTTTTTTCGGTTCGCTTAAATATAGAATTTTTGTATTTTACATGAGAGGGCATATCGAGTTGGTGTATATACTCCAAAACAGAGTAGAAAAGGGCATTGTATATTTTTTCTGACAGATTATATTCAGAGCAATTTTGTTTTTAACATTGGGGTGCCTAGATAATATTTAGATTTTTTTCGATTTGATTAAATATAGAATTTCTGTATTTTACATGAGAGAGCATATGGAGTTGGTGTATATACTCCAAAACAGAGTAGAATAAGGCATTGTATATTTTTTTTAACAGACTATATTTAGAGTCATTTTCTATTAACTTTGGGGCGCCTAGATATTATTTAGATTATTTTGATTCACCTAAAATTAGAATTTCGCTATTTTACATGAGAGAGCATATTGATTTGGTGTATATACTCCAAAACAGAGTAGAAAAGTGAATTGTATATTTTTTCTGACAGATTATATTCAGAGTAATTTTGCTATTAACATTGGGGTGCCTAGATAATATTTAGATTATTTTCGATTTGGGTAGAATCAGAATTTCTGTATTTTACATGACAGAGCATATTGAGTTGGTGTTCATACTACAAAACAAAATAGAAGAGGGCATTGTATATTTTTTCTGACAGATTATATTCAGAGCAATTTTTCTTTTAACATTGCAGTGCCTAGATAATATTTGGATTTGTTCGTTTCGGGTAAATTTAGAATTTCTGTATTATACATGAAAGAGCATATTGAGTTGGTGTATATACTACAAAACAGAGTAGAAAAGGGCATTGTATATTTTTTTCTGACAGATAATATTCTGAGCAATTTAGCTTTTAACATTGGGGTGCCTAGATAATATTAACATTTTTTTCGATTCACGTAAAATTAGAATTTCTGTATTTTACCTGAGAGAGCATACTGAGTTGGTGTATATACTCCAAAACAGAGAAGAATAAGGCATTGTGTATATTTTCTAACAGACTATATTCAGAGCCATTTTCTTTTAACTTCGGGGCGCCTAGATATTATTTAGATTATTTTTAATTCACCTAAAATTAGAATTTCGGTATTTTACATGAGAGAGCATGTTGAGTTGTTGTATATACTCCAAAACAAAGTACAAAAAGGCATTGTATATTTTTTCTGACAGATTATATTCATTGCAATTTGGATTTAACTTTGGGGTGCCTAGATAATATTTAGATTTTTTTCAATTCGCATAAATATAGAATTTCTGTATTTTACATGAGAGACAATGTGGAATTGGTGTATATACTCCAAAGCAGAGTAGAATAGGGCATTGTATATTTTTTCTGACAGATTATATTCAGAGAAATTTTTTTTAACACTGAGTTGCCTAGATAATATTTAGATTTTTTCGATTCACGTAAAATTAGTATTTCTCTATTTTACATGACAGTGCACCCTGAGATGGTGTATATACTCCGAAACCGAGTAGAATAAGGCATTGTATATTTTTTCTAACAGACTATATTCACAGCCATTTTCTTTTAACTTTGGGGCACCTAGATATTTTTTATATTTTTTTCGATTCACGTGAAATTAGAATTTCTTTATTTTACATGAGAGAGAATATTGAGTTGGTGTATATACTAGAAAACCTAGTAGAAATGGGCATTGTTTATTTTTTCTGACAGATTATATTCAGAGCAATTTCGATTTTAAAATTGGGGTGCCTAGATTATATTTAGATATTTTTTGATTCACGTAAAATTAGAATTGCTGTGTTTTACATAAGAGAGCATACTGAGTTGGTGTATATACTCCAAAACCTAATAGAGTAAGGCATTGTATATTTTTTCTAACAGACTATATTCAGAGCCAATTTCTTTTATATTTGGGCACCTAGATATTATTTAGATATTTTTTGATTCGTGTAAAATTAGAATTTCTGTATTTTACATGAGAAAGCATATGGAGTTGGTGTATATACTCCAAAACAGAGTAGAAGAGGGCATTGTATATTTTTTCTGACAGATTATATTCAGAGCGATTTTGTTTGTAACATTGCGGTGCCTAGATAATATTTATATTTTTTTCGATTCGCTTAAATATAGAATTTCTTTATTTTACATGAGACAGCATATGGAGTTGGTGTATATACTCCAAAACAGAGTAGAATAGGGCATTGTATATTTTTTCTGACGGATTATATTCAGAGCAATTTTTTTTTTGACACTGGGGTGCCTAGATAATATTTAGATTTTTTCGATTTGGGTAGAATTAGAATTTCTGTATTTTACATGAGAGAGCATTTTGAGTTGGTGTATATACTACAAAACAGAGAAGTAAAGGACATTGTATATTTTATCTGACAGATTATATTAAGAGCAATTTTGCTTTTCACAGAGGGGTGCCTAGATAATATCTAGAATTTTTTGGATTCGCTTAAATATAGAATTTCTGTATTTTACTTGAGAGAGCATATGGAGTTGGTGTATATACTTCAAAACAGAAAAGAATAAGGCATTGTATTTTTTTTCTTACAGACTATATTTAAAACCATTTTCTTTTAACTTTGGGGCACCTAGTTATTATTTAGATTTTTTTCATTTCGCGTAAAGTTAGAATTTCGGTATTTTATATGAGAGAGCATATTGAGTTGGTGTATATACTACAAAACAGAGTAGAAAAGGCCATTGTATATTTTTTCTGACAGATTTCATTCAGAGCAATTTTGCTTTTAACATTGGGGTGCCTAGATAATGTTTAGATTTTTTTCGATTCGCTTTAATATAGAATTTTTGTATTTTACCTGATAGAGCATAGGGATTTGTTGTATATACTCGAAAACAGAGTAGAATAGGGCATTGTATATATTTTCTGACAGATTATATTCAGAGCAATTTTGTTTTTAACATTGAGGTGCCTAGATAATATTAAATTTTTTCGATTCGGGTAAAATTAAAATTTTATATTTTACATCAGAGAACACCCTGAGTTGCTGTATATACTCCAAAACAGAGTAGAATAAGGCATTGTATATTTTTTTTTAACAGACTATATTCAGAGACATTTTCTTTTAACTTTGGGGCACCTAGATATTATTTAGATCTTTTTTGATTCGCCTAAAATTAGACTTTTGTTATTTTACATAAGACACCATATTGAGTTGGTGTATAAATTCCAGAAGAGAGTAGAATAGGGCATTGAATATATTTCTGACAGATTATATTCGGAGCAATTTTGCTTTAACATTGGGGTGCCTAGATAATATTTAGATTTTTTTCGATTCGCTTAAATACCGAATTTTTGTATTTTACCTGAGAGTGCATATGAAGTTGGTGTATTTACTTTAAAACAGAGTAGAATAGGGCATTGTATATTTTATCTGACAGATTATATTCAGAGCAATTTTGTTTTTAACATTGGGGTGCCTAGATAATATTTAGATTATTTTTGATTCAGGTAAAATTAGAATTTCTGTATTTTACATGAGAGAGCACACTGAGTTGGAGTATGTACTTAAAAAAAGAGTAGAATAAGGCGATGTATTTTTTTTTTCTAACAGACTATATTCAGAGCCATTTTCTTTTATCTTTGGGGCATCTAGATTTTATTTAGATTTTTTTCGATTTGTGTAAAATTAGAATTTCTTTTTTTTATGTGAGTGAGCATATTGAGTTGGTGTATATACTACGAAACAGAGTAGAAAAGGGCATTGTATATTTTTTCTGACAGATTTTATTCAGAGCAATTATGTTTTTAATATTGGGGTGCCTAAATAATATTTAGATTTTCTTCGATTCACGTAAAATTTGTATTTCTGTATTGTACATGAGAGTGCATGCTGAGTTGGTGTATATATTCCAAAACAGAGTAGAATAGGGCATTGTATATTTTTTTAACAGACTATATTCAGAGCCATTTTCTTTTAACTTTGGGGCGCCTAGATATTATTTAGATTTTTTTGATTCGCCTCAAATTAGAATTTCGGTATTTTACATGAGAGAGCATATTGAGTTGGTGTATATACTTTAAAACAGAGTAGAATAGGGCATTGTATATTTTATCTGACAGATTATATTCAGAGCAATTTTGTTTTTAACATTGGGGTGCCTAGATTATATTAAGATTTTTGCGATTCAGGTAGAATTATAATTTCTATATTTTACATGAGAGAGCATATGGAGTTGGTGTACATACTTTAAAACAGAGTAGAATAGGGCATTGTATATTTTTTCTGACAGATTACATTTAGAGCAATTTTGTTTTTAACATTGCTGTGCCTAGATAATATTAAGATTTTTTTTGATTCACGTAAAATTAGAATTTCAGTATTTTACATGAGAGAGCATACTCTGTTGGTGTATATACTCCAAAACAGAGAAGAATAAGGCATTCTATATTTGTTCTTACAGACTATATTTAGAACCATTTTTTATTGACTTTGGGGCGCCTAGATATTATTTAGATTTTTTTCGATTTGCGTAAAATTAGAATTTCGGTATTTTATAAGAGACAGCATATTGAGTTGGTGTATATACTACAAAACAGAGTATAAAATGGCATTGTATATTTTTTTCTGACAAATTATACTTAGAGCAATTTTGTTTTTAACATTGGGGTGCCTAGATAATATTTAGATTTTTTCGATTCGGGTAGAATTAGAATTTCTGTAGTTTACATGCGAGAGTATACTGAGTTGGTGTATATACTCCAAAAAAGAGTAGAATAAGGCATTGTAAATTTTATCTAACAGACTATATTCAGAGTTATTTTCTTTTAACTTTGGGTCATCTAGATAAATATAGATTTTTTTCGATTCGCTTAAAAATAGAATTTCTGTATTTTACATGAGAGAGCATATGGAGTTGGTGTATATTCTCCAAAACAGAGTACAATAGGGCATTGTGTATTTTTTCTGACAGACTATATTCAGAGCAAGTTTTTTTTAACACTGAGGTGCCTAGATAATATTTAGATTTTTTCGATTCCGGTAAAATTAGAATTTCTGTATTTTATAGGAGAGTGCACCCTGAGATGGTGTATGTACTCCGAAACAGAGTAGAATAAGGCGTTGTATATTTTTTCTAACAGACTATATTCAGAGCCAATTTCTTTTAACTTTGGGGCGCCTAGATATTATTTATATATTTTTCGATTCACGTACAATTTGAATTTCTGTATTTTAAATTAGAGAGCATATGGAGTTGGTGTATATACTCCAAAACAGAGTAGAAAAGGGCATTGTATATTTTTTCTGACCGATTGTATGCAGAGCAAGTTTGCTTTTAACATTGGGGTGCCTAGATAATATTTAGATTTTTTTCGATTCGCATAAATATGGAATTTCTGTATTTTACATGAGAAAGCATAGGGTCTGGGTGTATTTACTCCAAAACAGAGTAGAATAGGGCATTGTATATTTTTTCTGACGGAATATATTTTGAGCAATTTTTTTTTAACACTGGGGTGCCTAGATAATATTTAGATTTTTTCGATTTGGTTAAAATTCGAATTTCTGTATTTTACATGCGAGAGCACCCTGAGTTGGTGTATATACTCCAAAACAGAGTAGAATAAGGCATTGTATATTTTTTATAACAGACTATATTCAGAGCCATTTTATTTTAACTTTGGGGCGCCTAGATATTATTTTGATTATTTTTGATTCGCCTATAATTAGAATTTTGGTATTTTACATGTGAGAGCATATTGAGTTGGTGTATATACTTTAAAATAGAGTAGAGAAGGGCATTCTATATTTTCTCTTACAGATTATATTAAGAGCAATTTTTCTTTTAACATTGGGGGTTCTAGATAATATTTAGTTTTTTTCGATTCAAGTAGAATTAGAATTTCTGTATTTTACATGACAGAGCATATTGAGTTGGTGTATATAGTCCAAAACAGAGTAGAAACGGGTATTGTATGTTTTTTCTGACAGACTATATTCAGAGGAATTTTGCTTTTAACATTGGGGAGCCTAGATAATATTTAGAATTTTTTCGATTCGCTTAAATATAGAATTTCTGTATTTTAAATGAGAGAGCATATTGAGGTGGTGTATATAATCCAAAAAAGAGTAGAATAGGGCATTGTATATTTTTTTCTGAGAGATTATATGCAGAGCATTTTTGTTTTTAACATTTGGGTGCCTAGATAATATTTAGATATTTTCGGTTTGTTAAAAGTAGAATTTCGTTATTTTACATGAGAGAGCATACTGAGTGGGTGTATATACTTTAAAACAGATTAGAATAAGGCATTGTATATTTTTTCTAACATACTATATTCAGAGCCATTTTCTTTTAACTTCGGGGTGCCTTGATATTATTTAGATTTTTTTCGATTCACGTAAAATTAGAATTTCTGTATTTTACATGAGAGAGCATATTGAGTTAGTGTATATACACCAAAACAGAGTAGAAATGGGCATTGTATATTTTTCTTGACAGATTTTATTCAGAGCAATTGTACTTTTAACATTCGGGTGCCTAGATAATATTTAGATTTTTTTGATTCACGTAAAATTAGAATTTCTGTATTTTACATCAGAGAGCATATTGAGTTGGTGTATATTGTCCAAAACAGAGTAGAATAAGAAATTTTATATTTTTTATAACAGACTATTTTTAGAGACATTTTCTTTTAACTTTGGGGCGCCTAGATATTACTTAGATTTTTCTCGATTCGCGTAACATTAGAATTTCGGGAATTTACATGAGAGAGCGTATTGAGTTGGCGCACATACTCCAAAACAGAGTAGAAAAGGGCATTGTATATTTTTTCTCATACATTATATTCAGAGCAATTTTGCTTTTATCATTGGGTGCCTAGATAAAATTTAGATTATTTTCGATTCACATAAAATTAGAATTTCGGTATTTTACATGAGAGAGCATACTGAGTGGGTGTATATACTCCAAAACAGAGTAGAATAGGGCATTGTGTATTTTTTCTGACAGATTTTTTAAAAGCAATTTTGCTTTTAACATTAAGGTGCCTAGATAATATTTAGAATTTTTTCGATTCGCTTAAATATGGAATTTCTGTATTTTACATGAGAGAGCATATGGAGTTGGTGTATATACTCCAAAACAGAGTAGAATAGGGCATTGTATATTTTTTCTGACAGATTATATTCAGAGCAATTTTCTGATTTACACTGAGGTGCCTAGATAATATTTAGATTTTTTCGATTCGGGTAAAATTAGAATTTCTGTATTTTACATGAGAGAGCATCCTGAGTTGGTGTATATACTCCAAAATACAGTAGGATAAGGCATTGTATATTTTTTCTTACATACTATATTCAGAGCCATTTTCTTTTAACTTTGGGGCGCCTAGATATTATTTCGATTTTTTTTTGATTCACGTAAAATTAGAATTTTTGTATTTTACATGAGAGAGCATAGTGTGTTGATGTATATACTCCAAAACAGAGTAGAATGAGGCATTGTATATTTTTTTCTAACAGACTATATTCAGAGCCATTTTCTTGTAACTTTGGAGCGCCTAGATATTATTTCGATTTTTTTTTCATTCACGTAAAATTTGAATTTCGGTATTTTATATGAGAGAGCATATTGAGTTTGTGTATATACCCCAAACAAAGTAGAAAAGGGCATTGTATATTTTTTAAAACAGATTATATTCAGAGCAATTTTGCTTTTAACATTGGGTGTCCTAGATAATATTTACATTTTTTTCAATTCATGTAAAATTAGAATTTCTTTATTTTACATGACAGAGCATACTGAGTTGGTGTATATACTCCAAAACAGGGCAGAATAAGGCATTGTATATTTTTTCTGACAGATTATATTCAGAGCAATTCTGCTTTTAACATTGGGGTTTCTAGATAATATTTGGATTTTTTCGATTCGGGTAAAATTAGAATTTCTTTATTTTACATGTGAGAGCATATTGAGTTGGTGTATATAGTATAAAAGAGAGTAGAAATGGGCATTGTATATTTTTTCAAACAGACTATATTCAGAGCAATTTTGCTGTTAACATTGGGGTTCCTACATGACATTTAGATTTTTTTCAATTTGCCTAAATATAGAATTTCTGTATTTTACATGAGAGAGCATATGGAGTTGGTTTTTATACTCCAAAACAGAGTAGAATATGGCATTGTATATTTTTTCTGACAGATTATATTCAGAGCAATTTTGTTTTTAACATTAAGGTACCTAGATAATATTTAGATCTTTTTCGATTCGCCTAAATATAGAATTTCTGTATTTTACATGAGAGAGCATACTGAGTTTGTGTATGTACTCCAAAACAGAGTAGAATAAGGCAATGTATATTTTTTCTAACAGACTATATTCAGTGCCATTTTCTTTGAACTTCGGGGAGCCTAGATATTATTTAGATTTTTTTCGATTTGCGTAAAATTTGAATTTCTGTATTTTACATGAGAGAACATATAGAGTTGCTGTAAACACTCCAAAACAGAGTAGAATAGGGCACTGAATATTTTTTCTGACAGATTATATTCAGAGAAATTTTTTTTATCATTGAAGTGCCTAGATAATATTTAGATTATTTTTGATTCACGTAAAATTAGAATTTCAATATTTAACCTGAGAGAGCATACTGAATTGGTGTATATACTCCAAAACAGAGTAGAATAGGGCATTGTATATTTTTTCTAACAGATTATATTCAGAGCAATTTTGTTTTTAACATTGGGGTGCCTACATAGTATTTAGATTTTTTTCCTTCGGGTAAAATTAGAATTTCTGTATTTTACATGAGAGAGAATTTTGAGTTGGTGTATATAATACTAAACAGAGTAGAAAAGGGCATTTATATTTTTTCTGACAGACTATATTCAGAGCAATTTTGATTTTAACATTGGGGTGTCTTTATAATATTTCGATTTTTTTCGATTCTTTTAAATATAGAATTTCTGTATTTTACAGGAAAGAGCGTATGGAGTTGGTCTATATACTCCACAACAGAGTAGAATAGGGCATTGTATATTTTTTTGGACTTATTATATTCAGAGCAATTTTGTTTTTAACATTCAGGTGCCTAGACAATATTTATATTTTTTCGATTAGAGTAGAATTAGAATTTCTGTATTTTACATGAGAGAGCATATGGAGTTGGTGTATATACTCCAAAACAATGTAGAATAAGGCATTGTATATTTTTTCTGACAGATTATATTCAGAGCAATTTGTTTTTAACATTGAGATGCCTAGATAATATGTAAATTTTTTCAATTCGGGTAAAATTTCTATTTCTGTATTTTACGTGAGAGAGCATCCTGAGTTTGTGTATATACTTCAAAACAGAGTAGAATAAGGCATTGTATATTTTTTCCAACAGGTTATATTCAGAGCCATTGTGCTTTTAAGATTAAGGTGCCTAGATTATATTTAGATTTTTTCGTATCCGGTGAAATTCGAATTTCTGTATTTTACATGACAGAGCATATTGTGTTGGTGTTTATACTACAAAACAGAGTAGAAAAGAACATTGTATATTTTTACTGACATATTGTATTCAGAGCAATTTTGCGTTTAACATTGGGGTGCCTAGATAATATTTAGAATTTTTCAATTCGGGTAAAATTAGAATTTCTCTATTTAACATGAGAGAGCATATTGAGTGGGTGTATATACTACAAAACAGAGTAGAATAAGGTTTTATATTTTTTCTAACAGACTATATTCAGAGCCATTTTCTTTTAACTTTGGGGCGCCTAGATATTATTTAGATTTTTTTCGATTCGCGTAAAATTACAATTTCGGTATTTTACATGAGAGAGCATATTGAGTTGGTGTATATCCTACAAAACAGAGTAGAAAAGGACACTTTATATTTTTTCTGACAGACTATATTCAGAGCAATTTTTCTTTTAACATTGGGGTGCCTAGATAATTTTTAGATTTTTTTCGATTTGCTTAAATATAGAATTTCTGTATTTTACATGAGAGAGCATATGTAGTTGGTGTATATACTACCAAAAACAGAAGTAAAGGGCATTGTGTATTTTTTCTGACAGATTACATTCAGAGCAATTTTGCTTTTAACATTGGGGTGCCTAGATGATATTTAAATTTTTTTCGATTCGCTTAAATATAGAATTTTTCTATTTTACTTGAGAGAGCATATGGAGTTGGTGTATATACTCAAAAACAGAGTAGAATAGGGCATTGTATATTTTTTCTCACAGATTATATTCAGAGCAATTTTGTTTTTAACACTGAGGTGCCTAGATAATATTTAGATTTTTTCGAATCGGGTAAAATTAGAATTTCTGTATTTTACATTAGAGAGCATCCTGAGATGGTTTATATAGTCCAAAATAGAGTATAATAAGGCATTGTATATTTTCTCTAACAGACTATATTGAGAGCCAATTTCTTTTAACTTTGGGGCACCTAGATATTATTTAGATTCTTTTCAATTCGCGTAAAATTCGAATTTCGGTATTTTATATGAGAGAGCATATTGAGTTGGTGTATTTACTACAAAACAGAGTAGAAAAGGGCATTGTATATTTTCTCTGACAGATTATATTCAGAGCAAATTTGCTTTTAACATTGGGGTGCCTAGATAATATTTAGATTTTCATCGATTCGCTTAAATATAGAATTTCTTTATTTTACATAAGAAAGCATATGGAGTTGGTGTATATACTCCAAAACAATGTAGAATAGCGCATTGTATATTTTTTCTGACAGATTATATTCAGACCAAATTTTTTTTTTTACACTGGGGTGCCTAGATAATATTTAGATTTTTTCGATTCGGGTAAAATTAGAATTACTTTATTTTACATGAGAGAGCATCCTGAGTTGGTGTATATACTTCAAAACACGTTAGAATAAGTCATTGTATATTTTTTTTTACAGACTATATTCAGAGCCATTTTCTTTTAACTTTGGGGCGCATAGATATTATTTAGATATTTTTTGATTCGCCTAAAATTAGAATTTTGGTATTTTACATGAGAGAGCATATTGAGGTGATTTATATACTCCAAAACAGAGTAAGAAAGGGCATAGTATATTTATTATGACATATTATATTCAGAGCAATTTTGCTTTTAACATTGGGGTGCCTAGATAATATTTAGATTTTTTCGATTCGGGTAGAATTAGAATTTCTGTATTTTACATGACAGAGCATATTGAGTTGGTGTTTATACTACAAAACAGAGTAGAAAAGAACATTGAATATTTTTTCGGACAGATTATATTCAGAGCAATTTTGCTTTTAACATTGGGGTGCCTATATAATATTTAGGTTTTTTCGATTCTGGTGGAATTCGATTTTCTGTATTTTACATGACATAGCATATTGAGTTAGTGTTTATACTACAAAACAGAGTAGAAATAAGCCTTGTACATTTTTTCTGACAGATTATATTCAGAGCAATTTTGCGTTTAACATTGAGGTGCATAGATAATATTTAGATTTTTTCGATTCGGGTAAAATTAGAATTTCTGTATTTTACATGAGAGAGCATATTGAGTTGGTGTATATACTACAATACAGAGTAGAAAAGTGCATTGTATATTTCTTCCGACAGATTATATTCAGAGTAATTTTGCTTTTAACATTGGGGTGCCTAGATAATATTTAGATGTTTTTCGATTCGCTTAAATATAGAATTTCTGTATTTTACATGAGAGAGCATACTGAGTTGTTGTATATACTCCAAGCAGAGTAGAATAGGGCATTGTATAATTTTTCTCACAGATTATATTCAGAGCAATTTTGTCTTTAACATTGGGGTGCCTAGATAATATTTAGTTTTTTTCGATACACGTAAAATTCGAATTTCTGTATTTTACATGAGAGAGCACACTGAGTTGGTGTATATTCTCCAAAACAGAGTAGAATAACGCATTTTATCTTTTTTCTAACAGACAATATTCAGAGCCATTTTATTTTAACTTTGGGGTGCCTAAATATTATTTAAATTTTTTTCAATTCGCGTAAAATTAGAATTTCAGTATTTTACATGAGAGAGCATATTGAGTTGGTGTATATACTACAAAACAGAGTAGAAAAGGGCACTATATATTTTTTCTGACAGATTAAATTCAGAGCAATTTTTTTTTAACATTGCGGTGCCTAGATAATATTTAGATTATATCGATGTGGGTAAAATTAGAATTTCTGTATTTTACACGACACAGAATATGGAGTTGGTGTATATACTACAAAACAGAGTAGAAAAGGGCATTGTATATTTTTTCTGACAGATTATATTCAGAGCTATTTTGCTTTTAACATTGGGGTGCCTAGATAATATTTAGATTTTTTTCGATTTACATAAATTTAGAATTTCGGTATTTTACATATATTGAGTTGGTGTATATACTCCAAAACAGAGTACAGTAAGGTATTCTATATTTTTTCTAACAGACTATATTGAGAACAATTTTCTTTTAACCTTGGAGCACGTAGATATTATTTAGATTTTTTCGATTCGCGTCAAATTAGAATTTCAGTATTTTACATGATAGAGCATATTGAGTTGGTTTATATATTCGAAAACAGAGTAGAAAAGTGCATTGTATATTATTTCTGGCAGATTATATTCAGACCAATTTTTCTTTTAACATTGGGTTGCCTAGATAATATTTAGATTTTTTCTATTCGGATTAAAATTAGAATTTCTGTATTTTACCTGAGAGAGCATACTGAGTTCGTGTATATACTCCAAAACAGAGTAGAATAAAAAATTGTATATTTTTTCTGACAGATTATATTCAGAGCAATTTCTCTTTTAACATTGGGGTGCCTAGATAATATTTAGATTTTTTTCGATTTGCTTAAATATAGAATTTCTGTGTTTTGCATGAGAGAGAGTATGGACTTGGTGTATATATTCCAAAACAGATTAGAATAAGGCATTGTATATTTTTTCTGAGTACTTATACTCAAAGCAATTTTGGTTTTAACATTGGGGTGCCTAGATAATATTTAGATTTTTTTGATTTGGTTAAAATTAAAATGTCTGTATTTTAAATGAGAAAGCAGATGGACTTGGTTTATATACTACAAAAGAGAGTAGAAAAGGGGATTGTATATTTTTTCTGACAGATTATATTCAGAGAAATTTTGTTGTTAACAATGTGGTGCCTAGATAATATTTAGATTTTTTCTATTCGGGTAAAATTAGAATTTCTGTATTTTACATGAGAGAGCATAATGAATTGGTGTATATACTACAAAACAGAGTAGAAAAGGGCATTGTATATTTTTTCTGAAAGATTATATTCATGGCAATTTTGCTTTTTACATTGGGGTGCCTAGATAATATTTAGATATTTTTCGATTCGCTTAAATATAGAATTTCTGTATTTTACATGAGAGAGCATATGGAGTTGGTGTATATACTCCAACACAGAGTAGAATAAGGCATTTTATATTTTTTCTGACAGATTATATTCAGATCAATATTGTTTTTAACATTTGGGTGCCTAGATAATATTTAGATTTATTTCGATTCGCTTAAATATAGAATTTCTGTATTTTTCATGAGAGAACATAAGGAGTTGGTGTATATACTCCAAAACAAAGTAGAATAGGGCATGGTATATTTTTTCTGACTGATTATATTAAGAGCAACTTTGTTTTTAACATTGGGGTGCCTAGGTAATTCTTGGATTTTTTCAATTCGGGTAAAATTAGAATTTCTGTATTTTACATGAGAGAGCACACAGATTTGGTGTATATACTCCAAAACAGAGTAGAATAAGGCATTGTATATTTTTTCTAACAGACTATATTCAGATCCAATTTCTTTTAACTTTGAGGCGCCTAGATATTATTTAGATTTTTTTCGATCCGCCTAAAATTAGAATTTCATAATTTTACATGAGAGAGCATATTGAGTTGGTGTATATACTACAAAACAGAGTAGAAAAGGGCATTCTATGTTTTTTCTGGCAGATTATATTCAGGGCAATTATGCTTTCAACATTGGGGTACCTAGATAATATTTAGATTTTCTTCGTTTCAAGTAAATTTAGAATTTCGGTTTACATGAGAGAGCATACTGAGTTGGTGTATATACTCCAAAACCGAGTACACTAGGTCATTATATATTTTTTTGACAGATTATATTCAGAGCAATTTAGTTTTTAACATTGGTGTGCCTCGATAATATTTAGATTTTTTCGATTTTGGTAAAATTAGAATTACTGTATTGTACATGAGAGAGCATATTGAGTTGGTGTATATAATACAAAAAAGAGTAGAAAAGGGCATTGTATATTTATTCTGACAGATTATATTCAGAGCAATTTTGCTATTAACATTCACGTGCCTAGATAATGTTTAGATTTTTTTCAAATCACGTATAAGTAGAATTTCGGTATTTTACATGAGAGAGCATATTGAGTTGGTGTATATACACCAAAACAGAGTAGAATAGGGCATTGCATATTTTTTCTGACAGATTATATTCAGAGCAGTTTTATTTTTAACATTGGAGTGCCTACATAATATTTAGATTTATTTCGATTTGCATAAATATAGAATTCCTGTATTTTACATGACAGAGCATATGGAGTTGTTGTATATACTCCAAAATAAAGTAGAATACGGCATTGTATATTTTTTCTGACAGATTATATTCAGGGCAATTTTGTTTTTAACATTGGGATGCCTAGATAATATTTAGATTTTTTAGATTCGTTTAAAATTAGAATTTCTTTATTTTACATGAGAGGGCACACTGAGTTGGTGTATATACTCCAAAACACAGTAGAATAAAGCATTGTATATTTTTTAAAACAGACTATATTCAGAGGGATTTTATTTTAACTTTGGGGCACCTCGATATTATTTAGATTTTATTTCGATTCGCATAAAATTAGAATTTGTTATTTTACATGAAAGAGCATATTGAGTTGGTGTATGTACTACAAAACAGAGTAGAAAAGTGCATCTTATATTTTTTCTGACAGATTCTATTCAGAGCAAATTTGCTTTTAACATTGGGGTGCCTAGATAATATTTAGATTTTATTCAATTCGCTTAAATATAATATTTCTGTATTTTACATGAGAGAGCATATGGAGTTGGTGTATATAGTCCAACACAAAGTAGAAAATGGCATTTTGTATTTTCTCTGACAGATTATATTCAGAGCAATTTTGCCTTTAACATTGAGGTGCCTAGATAATATTTAGATTTTTTTCGATTTGCTTAAATTTAGAATTTCTGTATATTACATGAGAGAGCATATGGAGTTGGTGTATATACTCCAAAACAGAGTAGAATATGGTATTGTATATTTTTTTTCTGACAGATTATATTCAGAGCAATTTTGTTTTTATCAAGGGGTGCCTAGATAATATTTAGATTTTTTATAATACGCTTAAATATAGAATTTCTGTATTTTACATCAGAGAGCATATTGAGTTGGTGTATATACTCCAAATCAAAGTAGAATGTGGCATTGTATATTTTTTCTGACAGATTATATTCAGAGCAATGTTGCTTTTAACATTGGGTTGCCTAGATTATATTTAGATTTTTTCGATTCGGGTAGAATTAGAATTTCAGTATTTTACAAAAGAGAGCATATTGAGTTGGTGTATATAGTACAAAACAGAGTACAAAAGGGCATTGTATATTTTTTCTGACAGATTATGTTCAGAGCAATGTTGCTTTTAACATTGTGGTCTCTAGATAATATTTAGATTTTTTTCAATTTCCTTAAATATGGAGTTTCTGTATTTTACATGAGAGAGCATATGGAGTTGGTGTATATACTCCAAAACAGAGTAGAATAGGGCATTGTATATTTTTTCTGACAGATTATATTCAGAGCAATTTTGTTCTTAACATTGCGGTGCCTAGATAATATTTAGATTTTTTTCGATTCACGTGAAATTAGAATTTCAGTATTTTATATGAGAGAGCACACTGAGTTGCTGTATATACTCCAAAACAGAGTAGAATAGGGCATTGTATATTTTCTCTAACATACTATGTTCAGAGCCATTTTCTTTTAAGTGTGGGGCGCCTAGATATTATTTAGATTTTTTTCGATTCACGTAAAATTACAATTTCGGTATTTTACATGATAGAGAATACTGATTTGGTGTATATACTCCAATACAGAGGAGAATAGGGCATTGTATTTTTTTCTGACAGATTATATTCAGAGCAATTTTGCTTTTAACATTGGGCTGCCTAGGTAATATTTAGATTTTTTTCGATTCACTTAAATATAGAATTTCTGTATTTTACATGAGAGAGCATATGGAGTTGGTGTATATACTCCACAAAAGAGTAAAATAAGGAATTGTATATTTTTTCTAACATAGCATGTTCAGAGACATTTTCTTTTAACTTTGGGGTGCCTAGATATTATTTAGATTTCTTTCGATTTGCGGAAAATTAGAAGTTCGGTATTTTACATGAGAGAGCATTCTGGGTTGGTGTATATGCTCCAAAACAGAGTAGAATAAGGCATTGTATATTTCTTCTAACAGACTATATTCAGAGCCATTTTTTTTAACTTTTAAGTGCCTAGATATTATTTAGATTCTTTTCGATTCGCATAAAATTAGAATTTCGTTATTTTACATGAGAGAGTATATTGAGTTGGTGTATATACTCGAAAACAGAGTACAAAAGGGCATTGTATAATTTTTATGACAGATTATATTGAGAGTAATTTTACTTATAACATTGGGGTGCCTAGATAATATTTAGATTTTTTTCAATTCGCTTAAATATAGAATTTCTGTATTTTACTTGAGAGAGCATATGGAGTTGGTGTATATACTCCGAAACAGAGTAGAATAAGGCATTCTATATTTTTTCTAACAGACTGTATTCACAGCCATTTTCTTCAAACTTTTAAGCGCCTAGATATTATTTAGATTTTTTTTTGATTCGCGTACAATTAGAATTTTGGTATTTTAAATGAGAGAGCATACAGAGTTGGTGTATATACTTTAAAACAGCATAGAATATGGCATTGTATATTTTCTCTGCCAGATTATATTCAGAGCAATTTTAGTTTTAACATTGGTGTATCTAGAATATATTTAGATTTTTTTTTGATTCACGTAATATTAGAATTTCGGTATTTAACCTGAGAGAGCATACTGAGTTTTTGTATATACTTTAAAACAGAGTAGAATAAGGCATTTTATATTTTTTCTGACAGATTATATTCAGATCAATATTGTTTTTAACATTTGGGTGCCTAGATAATATTTAGATTTATTTCGATTCGCTTAAATATAGAATTTTTGTATTTTTCATGAGAGAACATATGGAGTTGGTGTATATCCTCCAAAACAGAGTAGAATAGGGCATGGAATGTTTTTTTCTGACTGATTATATAAAGAGAAATTTTGTTTTTAACATTGGGGTGCCTAGGTAATACTTGGATTTTTTCGATTCGGGTAATATTAGAATTTCTGTATTTTACATGAGAGAGCATACTGATTTGGTGTATATACTTCAAAACAGATTAGAAAAAGCATTGTATATTTTTTCTGAAATATTATATTCAGAGTAATTTTGCTTTTAACATTGGGGTGCCTAGATTATATTTAGATTTTTATCGGTTCATGTTAATTTATAATTTCGGTATTTTACATGAGAGAGCATATTGAGTTGGTGTATATACTCCAAAACAGATTAAAAGAGAGCATTGTATATATTTTCTGAGAGACTATATTTAGAGCAAGTTTGCTTTTACCATTGGGGTGCCTAGATGTATATTTTTTCTGAAATATTATATTCAGAGTAATTTTGCTTTTAACATTGGGGTGCCTAGATTATATTTAGATTTTTATCGGTTCATGTTAATTTATAATTTCGGTATTTTACATGAGAGAGCATATTGAGTTGGTGTATATACTCCAAAACAGATTAGAAGAGAGCATTGTATATATTTTCTGAGAGACTATATTTAGAGCAAGTTTGCTTTTACCATTGGGGTGCCTAGATAATATTTAGATTTATTTCTATTCGTGAAAAATTAAAATTTTGGTATTTTACATGAGAGAGCATATTGATTTTGTGTATATACTTCAAAACAGAGTAGAAAAGGGCATTGTATATTTTTACTGACAGTTGACATTCGGAGCAATTTTGCTTTTAACATTGGAGTACATAGATTATGTTGAGATTTTTTTCTATTCGCTTAAAATTTGAATTTCTAGATTTTTCATGAGAGAGCATATTGCGTTGGTGCATATACTTTAAAACAGAGTAGAAAAGGGCCTTGTATATTTTTTCTAACACAGTATTTTCATAGTAATTTACATTGTGTGTGGGGAGCAAATTTCTCAAATCCCTTTGAACATATTCTCCCTCTCCCCTGTTTTTCTCTTTGCTCACTATTGAATCATGTTCAGGTGTCTTGATTTCTTATCTTTTCCCGATGAGCATTTTAGCTTCTGTCCACTTCTACTTTCAGAATTCTTCAGCTACCAAGACCCACCTCCTCAGAGAGTTGCTGGAGATTTTAGTAACAAAAATTTTCTCTGTCACATTTAGGAGACGTGCTTCCTTATCTTAATTCTATCAAGCTGGGTGATTTTACACAAAACACTTTATATCTTAGAACCAGTTTCCTCTCTGTAGAATGTAGCTAACCTCTGTTCTGTGGTCACAAGGATCCTCAAAATAAAAAATAATCATAGTTAATATGTGTGGCTTACTAACCATGTTCTAGAAACCATATCAAGTGCTTTCTGCAGATGGTTCCACATTTATTATACTATCGGAACTATCGTCAACCCTACTTCGCAGACTACTGAATTGAGTGTCTGAGCTGCTAAGCCACTTGTCCAACGGTGTACAGCCAGTAAGTAACAGAATGAGGATCAGCATTTGAGATAGAAATATTCTAGACAAAATGTACTGTTACAGTGAAACTAGAGTGGTATCATCTCAGATAAGCGTTCATGCCTGTTCGCTTATCGAATAGGCCGAATACATTCAATGCATTCAGGAGATTGGGAGACATTGTTTAAATTTTCCCCAAAACCCAGAAGAACTCAAAAGTACTCATTGTCTTGGCCTTTTTGGTATTTGACTATGAATACAATAGATCCCACAGAAGCAAGTCTAGTAGAGTGGCCTTGGAAAAAGGCTAGGATTTAGGAGCAGGTTCAGGCAACTCAAGCCTTCTCGGCTTCCATTTTCTCATTTGTACTTTCATAATTCTGATTTTTAAGAGCACCTTTGTTGAAAGTAAAGGTTCAGTGAAACAGCACAGATGAAGTCCTTCCTATTTGGTCTGGCAGGTAGTAGTTGCTCAACACGTCTTGTCTATTAATGACGACCACAATGATCATAGTGGACTAATAATAATTTGATAAAATATGATTATGTAAGTTCAAATGAGTTTTGATCTCGCCCCTCTCCTCTGTTTCAGAGGCTGTATGGTTTCTATGTTCTACATTGTATAGCTTAACGTTGGCAGGTGGGGGATTTTGATAGACATATGATAAAATCAGAAACCCCAAGACTTGTATTTTCATCACAGAAATGTATTACTTCCTTGAGTTGTGACCTGGAGAGAGTTACTTTGTCTAAGTTAACCTTACTTGAAAAAATAATCATAAATATACCTGCCCTTTCTCGTCATCTTAGCCTCTCCGCAGTCAGTGTGAGGTACCATTGGTATAGTGTATATGAAGGGGTTTGCAAGCCCTGGAGTGCTGTATGTATGCTATTTTCCTCTTCAATTGCGAGTGGTGTTTTTCCATTCTCCTTAAATGACCCAACACTACGCTCTTGGTAAAATAAATGCATTTGTGCATGAACATTTGGCAAATAATAAGAGCGGCATTTGCAAGAATTTTTCACTTGAACAGCCAAGTGAGCCACTATGAGCTGCACCCGTAGCAGTGACATTTACAATAATTTGTTCAGAAGAGCAATTGCCAACTTGCCTATTTGACTAGTATGGAGTACCATACGTTGTTTAGGGCGATGAGATCAGTAAACCAGCAATTTGGTAGAGCCATCAGAGAAGAGGATGAAAAGAAATGAATATCTGAGATCCTGAGTTTCCAATCAGATCAAGAAAAAGAAGCCTATAAGAATAGGTCCCATTTATTTGGGGGAGAAACATACACCGCTTTGTATGAAGGCTTCATTTTCTTGGAATATTTTCTAATGCTTTCAAAAACATTGTGATATATGTAGGACTATTCCCATTTTACAGATGAGAAAACTGAGGCTATGAGGTTTAAGTCACTAGTCTGCTCCTTCTTCCATTCTGGTTTTTAGAAAATGGTGCCACCACCTATCCAGTCACACAAGCCAAAGTCCTATGAGTGAGCTCTGGTTTATCCCTTTCTCTCTCACTTCTCATATCCAACTTACCATTCAAGCCTGCTGATTTTAGTTCTTAAATATCCCTTAGCTTCTGTTTTTTCTTTCCATTAAAATTCTCATTGCAGCCCTTCTGTGGATTACCTCCTGGCCTTCCACCTGTGTGTCTGTGTCCATGTTGTCTCCAGTCTGTCCTCCACGTAAGTCAGACCATGCCCCATACCTCCCAGTCCTTCTTAGAATGAGGACAAACCTCCTCACCATGGCCACAGTCTTCTTTCCATTTCTCTGTCCTCGTGGCGTGCCCCTCCTCTCTGCTCTGCACTGCAAAGACTCAGCATCTTGTACTGGCCAAGGTCCAGGTCCCCCTGCACCAAATATATGCCAGGAATGCCAGATCGTCCTTACTTTGCCCACTTACTGCCCACTCATGCTTCTGATCTCGGTCCCTCCCTAGGGGAAACCTTTCCTGACCTTTGTAACTAAAGCAAAGCCTTCTCCTGGGTGCTCTCATTGTTCCAGAGACTTGCCTGCACAGCACTTGTACCAGTTAAACCTTTACATTAACTGGAGTGACAGATATGTTAGTGTCCACTGCTGCCTCGCAGGAATAAAGCCAGAAAAGGTAAGGCCCTATCTGTGTGCATTTCTACAGTCTAGTGTGCTTAGTGAGATATTGTTTAAGAAGAATGAGTTGGACATGACAACATGGCTAGAAAGTGATGGATTGAGGATTTAAACATACTTCTTTCTGGTTCTAGAGAGTTGGCTGCTAACACTATTCACTTTGGGACAGTGTCATTTTAGGACTGATAAGGGTACTTTTTGCTAAGATCAAATATATTTTGGGTCCATCAGATGAAGTTTGATAAAAGTGGGTTATTAAGAACCCACTGAAAAGCAGAGCTGCCTGACCAAGATTTTCAGATTTTGCATCAAAGAGAAAAGTAATGAAAGTGGGCTGATGGGAGGGGAAGGAGGGCTGAAAAGTGAAGCAGGAACAGCTATTTCTATAGTGCCCTTGACCCTGCCTTTCTCTGTTCTTCACTCTGGCTGAAATTGACCACCCTGAGTGCGTTCAGATAATGATAAATTATCTCTGTCACACTGTGTGTGTGTGTGTGTGTGTGTTTGGCTATGTACAAAAGAGGCAGCTTCTGTGAATAAATGAAGCCTTGTAATTAAGGAATTTGTTGTAAATGGCAAGATGCATTGGTGCTTGGTCCTTAGTACTCCTCGCTGAGGCCACATTTCCTTGAACTGGCTTGTATTTGCCACTGACACTACTAGCAGCAGGATGGAGGGGAGGAAGGAAGACACCAGGTGTTGCAATGCTTAGCGCCTGCTTTCAGCTTTGCTGCAAACTAAAACACTGACTGACTTTGGTTAACCCCCTAACCTCTTTGAGCCTCAGTTTTTTCATCTGAAAAAATCAATGATGGTTTGAATTTCTTCCGAATATGACATTCAGTTATCTCTCTCTCCATTGTGGAAGCACTGGGAGCTATTGTTCTCCTGTCTCTGGTGGCCGTTATGACTTCTGCGTTATCAAGGAGCCCTCTCTAACCTAAATAACCCCCCAAAGAAATTAAGTTTGTAATCATTTCTGCCTGGTAAGTGAAATGACAAGAGAAAAGAGCTAGTTGTCAATAGCCCTGTGGATGGCCAATTAATGGGATCTGTGCAAACAGTTGCTTATAGAGCCATAATTTGCCTTTCGTTTTCCTTTGCAACTCAGAGAAAAGTGAACAATTTTCAAAGAGCCTCTCATTGAACATATTTTTTAAAAACAAGTCATTGGCAAAAGGGGCACTTGGTTGCTTGATTGCCATATATCTCTGAGTATGTGGAACAGTTATTTTTAGCTGGGGGTAACTAGCTGAGAAGAAAGCTGCCGCATCTTGGAGGCAGAAGAATCTTTGTATGTCTTATGTTGGCATGGAGAAAGCAAAGCGAAAGGGCAGAGTATAAAAGGTTGTTAACTAGATAAGGGGTCAGCTGCATTTCCTCTGGCTGCTCAGAGGTGAGGCCCTAAAGCAATGGAGACAACATTGTGGGTGGGAATGTGTTTGCAGGGTCTTATTAGTTTACCCAAGAAAAGCAAAAAAGAGAAAGGGCTAAAAATATGTAGATTGTAAAATTCATGGCTTCATTTGCTCTTCTTTGCCTTTGAAACCTTTTTAAAACCTTATAGTAGAACAATTTGTAATCCTTGAAGCCTTTTTGCTACCACTCTTGTCAGCTTGTCTAAGGCCACCGTAACTTATCAGCTACTGGGGAAAGTTGTTTAAACTCCCTAAGCCTCTTTTTTTCCCACTGGTTCACTTCGGGGCACTAATTCCTAATGTTTCTGCCTGAGTTATTGTTTTTCAGATCCCATAATTGTTTGCATATGTGCTCTATAAGATGCGTCACCTAGCACACGTTGTGGGCAACCTCAGGTGTAGAAGTTAGGACATCTTTGTGCCTGGATTTGGCTGTTACTAACAAGACGGAACGGGGAGGAAGGGCAGAGTAGACTACTGTAGAATTTTTCTGTATTCTTTTGGTTTCTCCAGAAAATGATACTGTTCTTATATTTAAAGATAACTATCTGCCTAGGCATATTGAAATTCTAAGGTTGACACCACTTTGCATTAATCCTAGGGCAGGGTTTCAGGATTGCTGGAGCAGCATCATCCTTTTACAGTATAGATTTCAGTCAGCAGGCTGGTCATGGCCTTTTCAGTGTGCAATCTTCTTACTGATGGTGGGCGTCAGTGGGCTGGACTCACAGTTTCCATCTCTTAGGCTGGGCAGGCCCATGGTGGCAATGGTAAAAATTTCATGGGAACATACATCAGAAGTAATAAGAAATCCATCTTCTTAAAGCCTTCATAGGAGATTTCCTGAAGATTTATAAAAGGCACTTCATTGACCAAATGACTCTGATGTTTACCCTCACTGGAAGAAATTCAGGTCACCAGCCCACTTAAAATCATTGTGTTCTCCTTTTGCAGTAACCTCTGCTCATATAATTTCTTTATGGCATATTATATACTATTAACTTAATATCCTGATTAGTGGAGCTAGCAAACACTCAGTATCACTATAAACTGCAGTATCATAACTTACTTCCTTTAAAAATCATCTAATGTTTCTTTAAAATCACTGGTGCTTTTTTAAAGTAGTTCACATTTAGGAATATGAACATTTTATCATGCTGGAAAATTATTTGAATTCCTTTTCATTTAAAACCTATAGATTTCTATTTAATCTAGCTTTCACAAATATTTTATTTGCCCACTATAGAAAAATCGAGTTTAGAGATAAATGTAAAGTCACTCATAGCTCCATCCAAAAGTCAACAACTCTTAATATCATTATTTTTGTTCTTGTTCTCAGTATTTTTGCTGAATCTATGTTTCGTAGAGTTTCATCATATGTCAGATAAAACTGCATATATATGAGTTTTTAAACAATACATTTTTATTGTCATAAATGAAACACACATTTAATATGGTATGACTAGGACATATAGAGAGATATAACAAAGAAAATTAAAGTCATTTAAAATCTTACCAAATCTAATAACCATAAACCTTTCGATGTATTTTCTCAGAATACTTTTTCCTATGCCTTTTATATTTTGTTGATTATCAAGTACTTCAAGCATGTAGAAAAGACAGAAACTAATATAAGCAGCAATGAAAAATTTTAAAATATGGGTATTTTTCTGCATGTGTTTCAGATTGTTTAGTTTTTGTTGTCCTTTGCCCTCCCCACGTGTCCCTTTATTTTCCTGGCAAAACAAAGCATTACAGATATAGTTGCAGCTTCCTATACTCAATTTTATTTTTCTAAAACTTATTGATATTGAAATGTCTACCTCTGGTCTACTTACTTTCCCTGCCGAATAATACTTTACCATATGGAAATACCACGATGTACAATTACATGCATAGTGCCATATACATTTGTTTACAGGTTTCTTGGGAAGAATCTCTCTTACTGTGTTCCCAGAAGAGGGATTGGTAAATTGTGGGGGAGGCTTGTCTTCATTTTTACTATGAATTTCCAATTGCTTAAAGTAGTTGTAACAATTTGTATTCCCGCAGGAAATGTGAAGAAACTTGTTTTGTGTTTGGCTTCACTTGATATTCCTAGGCTTTTACTTTTTGTTTGTCAATCTTATGAATGTAAAATGGTATGTTTTAATTTCTATTGTGCGCAGACTTTATTATTCGGGACACATGTAACCTTTCTCATGCACCACTGTCATGGATTTGTTTTCAATTTAACTCATTTATTAAGCACGGAAAATTGTGAGGTTTCTCAAAGATGGCGATGAGAACTGCTGATGGATTTGCTGCATTAGATCCACCCTCTTCAGCTCTGGCCCTCTAGTGTCAGTATTTCTGCCTTCCATTTCTAGTGCTTCCTCTTTTCGGGTTCTGGGAACATTCTGGCTGTAGAAATCAGTTGCAGTAATTGGAAGAACTTTTACTAAAGTGACTTACTTGTCTTCTTACCTGGTAATTATGCAGACTGTAAAATATATTTATGAAAAAATTCAAGTTATATACAAAACCAGACACTACCAAAGCATATACAAAGTTCATGATCCCTTTTATTTTTCTCTTCTTCCTCTTCCAATATATAACCACTTGTAGAGAGCCCCTACTATTTCCTTTGTATTTATGTTTATGTCCAAATGCAATAGATATTCTCTAACATATCTCCTTGGATCCATGAGAAGAAGGTGAATGTAATTTTTAAAAATGAATATGATATCTCTACATCAGCACAGTATTGCATTATACGGAAATAAGAGAAAGAATCTAACTCTTCCATGGACATTTAGGTGGCTTGTAGTTTTCTATTATTTTAAACAGTGTTGTGGAAAACATTCTTGTAAATGTCTTTGGACGTCGATGTGAAAATTGTCTCAGGAGATATTTGTAGAAATGCTATTTACATGGTCTTTTTTGCCTACTTTATTCATTTTTATTTAGAACATTTTATAGAACATTAGGAATTGGTGACTTCTAAGTAGGTGTAAAACACAGTACCGGGCCAGGTATGGTGGCTCACGCCTGTAATCCCAGCACTTCGGGAGGCCGAGGCGGGTGGATCACGAGGTCAAGAGATCGAGACCATCCTGGTCAACATGGTGAAACCCCATCTCTACTAAAGATACAAAAAATTAGCTGGGCATGGTGGTGCGTTCCTGTAGTCCCAGCTACTTGGGAGGCTGAGGCACGAGAATTGCCTGAACCCAGAAGGCGGAACTTGCAGTGAGCCGAGATCACGCCATTGCACTTCAGCCTGGGTGGCATGAGCGAAACTCCGTCTCAAAAAAAAAAAAAAAAAAAAAAAAAAACAGAAAAAACACAGTACCTGGATTCTCTGAGCTTTATGTTCTGTTTGAAGCAGGGGAAGTGACAGTAACTACCTGTTAGGGTGATTTTAAGGATTAAATGAGATACTGTGTACAAAGTTTATAGCATGGGTTTTGGATTACAGCAGAGACTAAAAAGCTCAGTTTTGCCTCCTCTTAGTCGGTCCCGAACCCAAATATACTTTTAAATATTCTTTCAGCACAGATTTTAAAGTTTGATAGAAATAGAATTATATAGTGATCACTCCATATGTAAGGTTTCTTTTAGTCAAAAAAATGTTTTTGATATTCAGCCATGTTGTTGGACATGTCAATAGTTCTTTCCTTTTTTATCCTCCTATCTCAGGTCTTAAAAAAGGAATACTGCAAAAAAAAAAATGAAACAATATTTCCACTTGTATTCGGTTTTGGTCTACAGTTGACATTTTTCTCAAGTATCACTAACAGGTTCCCATGGAGAGAAAAATTTATTTTCTGTCCACAACATAACAGGAATTATAACAGATGCAGAAGGCCTACTAGCCCTGTGTGAAAATCATCATGTTGACTATATTTCTCAAAACTTAAACTCAGGTGTAGGGGCAGCTGTCAGTCTTTGTTTCCTCACTATCAATCCCACCACTTTTATTTTTTCATTTGGGGAAAAATAATAATGACTGTAAGAACAATGAAAAAATAATAAAAGGACAGTAAAAAGGTTGAATGCACTGGCTGTGGCAGGGAGCAATCAGAAATGGTTTGTCATTTCCCTTCACTTTATCAAAGTTGCGACGTGGACTCATTGTTACCCACCTGTTGGGTAGAATCTTTGATATTTTCTATTTCACTGAGCAATTTAAGATATTAAGAAATTCTGTCTAGTTCAAAACAGGAGCAGAAAACCAAGCACCACACTTTCTCACTCATAATTGGGAGTCGAACAGTGAGAACACATGGACACAGGGAGGGAACAACACACATTGGGGCCAGTTGGGGGTCAGAGGAGGGTGAGACGGGGAGACCATTAGGACAGATAGCTAGTGCATGTGAAGCTTAAAACCTAGATGAACGGTTGATAGGTGCAGCAAAGCACCATGGTACACATATACCTGTAAAATAAACCTACACATTCTGCACCTGTATCCTGGAACTTCAGAAAAATCCTGTTTAGTTTAATTTCCAAACTCAAAAATCTCATTCAGCTGAAAAGTTAACCCTTTTTTTACATATTTTAACACATAAAATAATCAACAATGAAAACAGGTAGAGGTTGAGCATCTCTGATCCATAAACCCCAAAATCCAAAATATTCCAAGATCTGAAATTCATCCACATCGATGGCTGAGATAGCGATATGTGTGCTTTCTGATGGTTCAATGTATACAAACTTTGATTCGTGCACAAAATTGCTAAAAATATGTAAAATTTTATTTGCGTTATGTGTATGAGGTGTACGTAAACATAGGTGAATTTTGTGTTTAGACTTCAGTTATATCTTTAAGAGATCTCTTTATGTATATGTAAATGTTCCAAAATATGAAAAAAGTTTAAAATCCAAAACACTTCTAGTCCCAAAAAATTCAGATAAGGAATATTCAACCACTACGTCTAATAAGTCATGGATACTTTAAAATGAAATTTTAAAAGTATTTAAAGAGTCCAAAAGACATCAGGAGAAAAGGGACAGGACAAAAAGTGGGGAAGGGGATGCAAACAAAAACAAACAAAATAATGAAACAAACAATTCAATTGTAAGCTTGAATCCAATTACATCATTCAACCACTAATAAATCTATATTTAATAACGTTAAATGTTAATGAATCATACCACATACTCCAATTCAAGTGCAGAGATTGCCAGAATTGATTTAAAAAACCCACAAGACCCAGTGCTGTATATGAAATACACGCTTTGAATAGAAAAAAAAAGACAAATATACGTAGGTCTAAATAAGTACATTTGAATTTTTTTAAGACAGTGTCCTACTCTATCTCCCAGGCTGGAGTACAGTGGTGCGATCTCTGCTCACTGTAAACTTTGCCTCCTGGGTTCGAGCAATTCTCCTGCCTCAGCCTTTTGAGTAGCCGGGAATACAGAAACCTGCCACCACGCCTAGCTAAATGTTGGGGTATTTTTAAGAAAGCTGGGGGTTTCACTGCATTGGATAGGCTTGTCCTAAACTTTTGACCTCAAGTGATCTACCTGCCTCAGCCTCCCAAAGTGCTGGGATTGCAGGTGTGAGCCACTGTACCTGACCACAAATGAGTACATTTAAAATGATATACTATGCAAACAGTCAGTAATGGAAGTGTGAAGAAGCTATATTAATACCAAATAAAATATGCTTAAGTCAAAACAGTATTTCCAAAGATAAAGAGGGATAGTTCATGATTACAGAAGAGTCATTTCATCAAAAAAATGGATTAAAAATAATTTGTGCGTCAATTTGCACAAAACAAAATTGAACTAAAGGAATAAACAAACAATCCACAATTTTTATTAGTGATTTTAATACCCATCTCCCAAGCAATTGTTAGATAAACTAGTCAAAATCTTAGTCAAGATGCAGATGACCTGAACAACACTCTCCACCATCTTAAACAAACCAATGGAAGACGACACCCAATAACCACAGAATACTGTATGTTTCAAGTACATGTAGTGTTCACTAGGATAGGTCACATACTAGGTCGTAAAACAAGACTGAATAGATTAAATCAAATTGAATTCATGCAGTGTATGTTACCTGACCACAATAGGATTAAAACAGAAATTAACAATAAGAGAACTAGGAAAGTTCCAAGTACTTGGAGATTAAATATAATACACAGGCCCAAGAAGAAATCAAAAGATAGAATATAAAATATTTTATTCTAAGGGATAATCAAAATACAACATGGCAACACTTATGAATTACAGCTATGGGAGTTCCCAGAGGGAAGTATAGCCGTACATGCTTATACTGCAATAGAAGAATAAGAGAAAGGTCTAAAATCAATGACGTAAATGTTCACCTAAAGAAGATTGAAAACACACACACACACACACACACAGAGCAAAGAAAACTCCAACGAAGTAGTAAAAAGGAAACAATAAAAATAAAAGTGCAGAGATAAACCAAATTGAAGACAGACAAAATAATAGAGAAAACTAACAAAGCAAAGAAGCTGGTTGTTTTGAAATATCAATATTAATAAACCTTAAGCTACTCTGATCATGAAAAAAAGAGAGGAAACACAAATGGTCAGTATCAATATCAGAAGTGAAAGCGAAGTGAAACTATCACTACAGATCCTGTAGACGTGAAAAGGATAATAAGAGACTATCATAAACAACGTCATGGTGACAAATTCTGCAACTTAGATGAAATGAACAAAGTATCTGAAAAATACAACAAAAACTAACACGAATTTTGCAGAAAAATGTGTCTGGGAAAATTAAAAGATACATTAAACAAAAGAATATGCAAGCCACAGCCTGACAGAAAATGGTCATAAATATATTTTCAGTAAAGAGCCTGATTTCCAGAATATAAAAAGCAGTTTTATAACCTGAAAATAAGGCTGGGCACAGTGGCTCACCCCTGTAGTGCCAGTACTTTGGGAGGCCGAGGAGGATGAATGGCTTAAGGCCAGGAGTTTGAGACTAGTCTGGGCAACATGGTGAGACCCTGACACCTAGTATAAGTACAAAAAATTAGCCTCGTATGTTGGCTAATATCAATACAAAAAGTGAGCCTGGTATCAGCTAATTGAGAGACTGAGGTGGGAGGATCGCTTGAGCCCAGGAAGCAGAGGCTGTAGTGAGCCAAGATTGCACCATTGCCTTCCAGCCTGGATGACAGAACAACTAAAAGAAAAAAAGATAACAATTACTGTTTAGAAGGGGAAAAAATTTGAGGAGCCACTTTGCAAAGATAATATACAAGTGGGACAAAATGGTTAACATCAAGGAAATGCAGATTAAAACCACAGTGAGATACTACTACACACCCCACAAAATAACTAGGTTGGGAAAGACTAAACACAAAATGTTGGCAAGAATACAGCACAACTATAACTATTTCTAATGGGACTATAACACAGTACAACTACTTTGTCAAATTTCTGGAATTTTCTTATAGAACGAATATACATCTCATCTATAATAAATGTCCGAGTTAGGAATCTACCCCAATTAGTGAAAATACATGTTAATAAAAATACTTATAGAAGACCACAATAGCTTTACTCATAATAATCAAAAGTTGAAAATATTTCTGGTGACCACAAATAGAGGATCAGGTAGCGAACTACGTTATTTCATAGCATGAAATACTACTCAGCAATAAAAATGAAAGAGATACTGATATGTGTAACCTGACTGATAAATATAAAAATTATTTTGTGGACTGAAGGGAGCCTTATATATAGGGTTATCACAACATGATTCAAGTTACGTGGAATTTCTAAAGTTGGCAAACTTAGTCTACAATGAAAAAAATCCAAGGGTACAGAGCTGGAGACTGAGACAAGTCATGAGGAAACTTTCTGGGATTGTATTAGTCCGTTTTTTCACTGCTGATAAAGACATACGTGATACTGGGTACTTTATTCAAAAAAGGTTTAAGGGACTCACAGTTGCACCTGGCTGGGGAGGCCTCCTCATCACGGCAGAAAGTCAAAGGGACATCTTACATGGTGGAAGACAAGAGAGAAATGAGAAACAAGCAAAAGGGCTTTCCTCTTATAGAAGCATCAGCTCTTGTGAGACTTATTCACTATCACAAGAACAGTATGGAGGAAACTGTCACCATGATTAAATTCTCTCCCACCAGGTCCCTCCCACAACACGTGGGAATTCTGGGAGCTACAATTCAAGAAGAGATTTGGGTGAGGACACAGCCAAACCATATCAGGGATTATAGTAATGTTCTTTATTTATAGAGTTTTGGGTTACACATATGTATACTTTTGTCAAAATTCGGTAAATACATACTTAAAATTTTTGCATTTCATCATTTGTAAACTTTACACCAAAAGGAAAAAAAAAGGTACCAAATTCTAGTTAATGCACGTTGAGTTACTGATGTCTTCAATTTACTTTAAAATGCCTAAAAACTATAATGGATTACTGGATGGATAGAAAGATGGATCTATGGATGGACATGAGATAAAACAAGACTCCAAGTTGGTGAAGATACAGTTAAAGTGTTCACTGTAAAGTTTTTTCAACTTTGCTGTACGTTCATAAATGTTCATGATAAAATATCAACGAAAACAATTTTCATCCCTCCTCCTCTGTGACAGCCTCAGCCTGAGAAACCCACAGTGGGAAGGGAAAGGAGGGCAGTGTGTTTGTTTATGACCACCCACCCTCACTTCTTAGCAGTGCTTTCTGGCTCTTCTAGGGTTGGATAGGGGCAGGGAGAAAGGAGAGACAGAGGAACAGATAGGGCCTTATTGAATAGTTCAGCTGCATTATGGTGTCACATTTTAGGAGCAGGCATGCAGTTTTGGGCCCTTTCTCATGCGTTCCTGAGAAATTCTCCTGGTAGGGATCTCTGACAGCAGTTCACTACCTCAGGTAATACAGTTTCTAGGAAGCCACTGAGAGCCCTCCTACCACCTCCCTCTGGGGGTCCTGGGCAGCCTCTTCCTTACCCCTGGCAGGAAGCTTTTCAGGGCAGTGTCCTCCTTAAAATCAATGGTTTTCTCTATTATGGAATTCCTGTTTGACCCATATAAAACATGCAAACACCTTTGTTTGGCTTAAATTGAAGTACCGGCCACTCCCAGCTCCAGTCTTTATCGCTTCTATCTGCCCCATTATTTCAACTTGGCCACAGCCTTTTGCCTTTGGATTGTATTCAGATGGGATAGCAGTTCCCGTGTTCTCCAGCCTTCAGGGATGTGAGCTAATCGGTTTGAATGGTTAATTAGAAGTTCCTGTTCAGGCAGCTCATTAGCTTTAAAATGAAGCAGCAGCCTTTTCCCATCCATGAGAATTGGGTGAGGAGGGAGTTCATACAACACACAACCCTTTCAAAAGTCTTCAGTGTAATTAAAAAAAAAATGCCCAGCGTGGTGGCTCACATCTGTAATCCCAGTACTTTGGGCAGCTCAGGTAGGCAGATCATAAGGTCAGGCTTTGGAGACTACCCTGGCAAACATGGGGAGACCCTGTCTCTACTAAAAATTCAAAAATTAGCTGAGTGTAGTGGTGGGCCCCTGTAATTCCAGCTACTCAGGAGGCTTAGGCAGGAAAATCACTTCAACCTGAGAGGCAGAAGTTGTAGTGAGCCGAGATCATGCCAGTGCACTCCAGCCTCGGGAACAAAGCAAGACTCTCTCTTAAAAAAGAGAATTTTTAGTCCTGTCCTATAAAGGTAAGAGGTAGATAATAACCTATTCTGGCAAACTGGTTCTTGCCCACACCATTTGAAAAGTCTAGAACCTGATTGTAAATGAAAGGATTCTTGACAACTACTCTTTGGCGCTTGATCTTTGACTCCAATGCCAAACTTGGAGAAGACATCATGTTTCCACTGTTCTGAAAACAGTAGCTAATCTGTGCTTCCCTTTGCTGTCTCGAGTATAGTAAAAAATTTATGAGGTAAAGAGGCTTGCAGAAAAGTATTTTAGAAGTGGAGTCAGAACTCTACTGTGGAAAGGGGGCTGAGAGAATCATGAATCCGATTCCTTCTCTTGCCAGAGGAGACTCAGATTTGTGATGTGGTTTCTCTGGGTAAACATGAGTCAGTAACAGAAGAGATCAGTAAAACTCTGGTACACTGCTTAGAAATTAGTGTTTTATGACCTCCCCTCTGCCAGGGAAATAAGAATGAAGACAGCGCTTTTCCTCCCACTATTTTTAAAACTCAGATGAGCCGGTGTTCTATTGCTCCACGTGGTGCGCTTTTGAACTGAGAGGGACTGAGCACGGAGAAGCCCGAGTAGCACTGCCCCCACCCCGTGCCACCTGAAACTCATCATGCTGCTTTCTTTGGAGCGGCTGCCCATTTAAAAGAAGACTTAAGGGGTTTCATTTGGCTCTGTGATTCTGCTGGAAGGAGGCCTGAGTAAGGTTGAGCTGAGGTTGCAGAGGAAAGGAGCCGTTTGTCCCACAACCTGAACAAAACAGAACTATGATGAAGCAGCATTGTCCATCTGAGGTAATACCCAAGGTACATTGCCTCATGTCAAGAAAATCAAGGACGTGAATACACATGGAGTGAGGTTAAGAATGGAGGTTTTACAGGCAAAAGAAGAGAACATCTCTCTCTTCTGCAGAGAGAGAGAGGGGCTTCTGAGTGTTTTTTGGTGAACTGCACAAGGTTTTATAGACTTGTTGAGGAGGTGGTGTTTGATTTACATAGGGTACAAATATGGGTTGGACCAGGTGAGAGCTCTACATAGCTCGTGAAGAAGCTGGCTATCCACCCGAATCTTCTTATGCATATAGGTTTTCTACTTGGACAGTGCATGTTGTCTGTCCCTTACTGCACTTGTGGTTGATAAAGAAAAAGGAAGATAAGGCCGTCAGGTTGAGCATGCCTGGCACCCAAGTAGCCTCCTATTGTTACAGCTGCTGGCATTCGCCTGTGCAAGCTTCCAGCTTGCTTGTCTATATCTGCAGCTCGATTTTACAGGCCGCTCTTGTTAGAAATGGTTTTGGGGCTGCTTTTTATTCAAAGGGAAACCTTACCAAAGACTTCCTTACTTTCAATCTCTGATGAAATAATTTCTTTAGAACTCCTGTATCAATGGGACTTCTGGATTACAGTTGAAGTAGTTTTGGCTGATCATCAACTCTGCCTCCACTTAATAGTGAATGCTTTAATTTTCTATGTTTCAAGGAGGGTCTCTTTGCTTCTTGCCCTTCTTTAGAATAGCAGTGTGGAAATTGCACTTAAGAACACCT
Source organism: Callithrix jacchus (assembly GCF_049354715.1). Taxonomy (NCBI): domain Eukaryota; kingdom Metazoa; phylum Chordata; class Mammalia; order Primates; family Cebidae; genus Callithrix; species Callithrix jacchus. The sequence goes on from NC_133518.1 coordinate 82,903,091, forward strand.
GTTGGGCACAGTGGCTCACACCTGTAATCCTAGAAATTTAGGAGGCTAATATGGGAAAATTGCTTCAGGCCAGGAATTTGAGAGCAGTCTGGGCAACATAGTGGTACCCCATCTCTCAAAAAAAAAATTACTGGGTGTGGGGATGCATACCTGCTGCCCTGTTGGCCCAGCTTCTGTCAGGAGGCCATGGCAGAAAGGTCACTTGAGCTCAGGAGTTTGGGGCTGCAGTGAGCTATGGTCATGCCACTGTACTCCAGCCTGGGTGACTCCATCTCTTGAAAAACACAACAAAAACCAACAGAAGCCCACTTTCTATCTGGAATGGGAACTGGTAGAGCCTTATGACAGTGAGTGACTCAGAGGCAGAGCAAACGTTTGGCCACAGTTTTAATGGTGCAATTTGAACCCTGTGTTTGTCCTACTGACCAAGGCTGTGGCTGTCTTAGGGTCCTCCATATGGTCTGGCCTTGGAGGAGAAGAAGCTCTTCTTGTTCAACACTTTCTGTTTGTGGAGCACAAGATAAGAACTTTCTGTTTGTTTCACAGATGAGAGGGTGCTAAATAGCTTGCTTACAATCACACAAGTCAGAGGTAGGAGGGCCACGTACTTTAACCAGTGTGTGAGTAGATGTCTTCCCAAGAACGTACAGCTGATGGCATAATGCTGACCTTAAGCCTAGGTTAATCCAATTGATGTTTAATGAAAAGCAATAGATTTCCTCCTGTAGACCAAGAAAGAGCCACTTGACTACAGCTAATCGGTGAGAGAAATACCTCTATCAAAGGAATAGGTGATCAGAATTCATGGGCAGCAATGGGACACAGGAATGTGGAAATGAGAGGTGTGGGCTCCAGGGATGCTGGAGAAAACTCCTCCTCCAGTATTCCATAACTCTTGAATGCTGCTGTCTTTTCAATACAAATACAAACCCACTCTGTTGTTTTGCACTGCCCCGTGCCCTGAATCTCTTGTTTGTGGACTGTATCCTCCAGTAACTTATTCAAGCAAGGATACACTGAAGCAAATTGTTCTGAAATATGACTTTATTTCTTCTTACACTTACATGACTGGTGGGGCATAGAATTTTTGATTGAAAATAATTTCCCATTCAAGTTTTAAAGATACTACTCCATTATTTCCCAGCTTCTGGTAGTGCTGTTGAGAAGCCTGAAATCATTCTGATTTCTGATTCTTTGTAAATACTGTTTTTTAAAAAACTTTTCTGAAAACTTAGGAGAGCTGTTTTCCTTTGTCATATATTGCAGAGTTTCAAGACAATGTTCCTTGGTGTGAGTTTGTGTTCATGTGTTTAAACCTAGGAGGTTATGTTATTCAACTTGAGAAGTTGCCTTTTTTTTAACTTTTATTTAAGTACAAAGGTTCAAGCACAGGTTTGTTATTTAGGTAAAGTCTGTCATGAGGTTTGTTGTACAGATCATTTCATTACTCCGGTATTAAGCCTAGTCCCATTTAGTTGTTTTTCCTGATCTTCTTCCTTCTCTCATTCTCCACTCTCTGAAAGGCTCTAGTGTGTGTTGTTCTTCCGCCTGTTGTATGTTCCTGTGTTCTCCTCATTTAGCTCCCACTTGCAAGTGAAAATATCTGGTATTTGGATTTTGTGTTCCTGCATTAGTTTGCTAAGAATAATAGTCTCCAGCTTCATCTATGTCCCTAAAGAGAACATGATCACATTCTTTTGTGGCTGCCTAGTGTTTTTTGTTGTATATGTACCACATTTTCTTTATCCAGTCTACCATTGATGGGCATTTAGCTTGATTCCATATTTTTGCTATTGTGAACAGTGCTGCCATGGACATATGCGTGCACATGTCTCTATAACAGAAGGATTTATATTCCTTTGGGTACATACCTAGTAACCCATTACTAGGTTTGCTGAATCAAATGGTATTTCACTCTTTAGGTCTTTGAGGAATCATGACACTTTTTCACAATGGCAGAACTAATTTGCATTCCCGAATACAGTGTGTAAGTGTTGTTTTTCTCTCTAACCTTGCCAGTATGTGTTGTTTTTTTTTTTTTGCTTTAATAATTGCCATTATGACTGGTGTGAGATGGTATCTTATTATAATTTTCATTTGCATTTCTCTAATTATCAGTGACGTTGAGCTTTTTTAATATGATTGCTTGTTGCATATATGTCTTGTTTTAAAAGTGTCTGTTTATGTTCTTTGCCCACCTTTTTATGGGTTGGTTGTTTTCCTCTTGTAAATTGAATTTCCCTACCGATGTTTGATATTAGATTTTTGTGGAATGCATAGTTTACAAACATTTTCTCACATTCTGTAGGTTGTCAGTTATCTCTGTTGATAGTTTATTTTGCTGTGTGAAAGTTTCTCATTTTAATTTGACCCCAGTTTTCAATTTTGCTTTTGTTACCTTTTCTTTTGGCATGTTCATGATGAAATCTTTGCCTGTGCTTATGTTGTGAATGGCATTGTCTCGTGTCTTGCAGAGCTTTTATAGTTTTTGGTTTTACATATCAGTGTTTAATCTATCTTGAGCAAATTTTTGTATGTAATGTAAAGAAGGGGTCTAGTTTCAGTCTTTTGCATATGACTATCCAGTTATCCTGGCATCGTTTATTGAATAGGGAGAATCTTTTCCCCCTTGCTTGTTTTTGTTAAGTTTGCCAAAGATCAGATAGTTGTACAAGCTTGGTTTTGTTTCTGGATTCTCTATTCTGTTCCATTAGTCTATGTGTTTGTTTTTGTACCAGTACTATGCCGTTGTTTCCTGTAGCCCTGTAATGCAGTTTGAAGTCTGATGGCGTGTCGCTTCCAGCTTTGCTCTTCTTGCTTAGGGTTGCCTTGGCTGTTTTTGGTTCCACATAAATTTTTCAAAAGCTGGTTTTCTGAAAAAAATAATAAAACTCAACCTACTTCTTAACATTTTTCAAGAACCCAAATGAAATCATGACTGCTCTTGGAGATGGCACTCTGTATGTATCAATTTACTACCCAGTAACTGGTCTATTAAAATCATACTGGTTAAAAAATAATAAACTTGAAGCTACACCAATGAAGGAGAAAGGGAAGAGATTCAAATAACCACCATCATAAACAATAAGGGCAATATTACCACTGACCCCACAGAAATACAAACCACCCTCACAGAATATGATATACAACTGTAGGCACTTTTTTTTCTTTAATTTTGAGATGAAGTTTTGTGCTTGTTGCTCAGGCTGGAGGACAATGGTGAGATCTCGGCTTAGTGCAACCTCTGCCTCCTGAGTTCAAGCTATTCTCCTGCCTCAGCTTCCTGAGTAGCTGGGATTACATGCATGTACCACCATGTCTGGTTAATTGTGTATTTTTAGTAGACATGGGGTTTCTCCATGTTGATCCATCTTGTCTTGAACTCCCAATCTCAGGTGATCAATCCACCTTGACCTCCCAAAGTTCTGGGATTGCAGATGTGAGCCACTGAACCTGAAAAAATTGAGAAATCTAGAAGAAACTGATCAATTCCTGGTCACAACCACCCTCCCTGAGATGCAAGTTTGGTTTAACATATGCAAATTGATAAATGTCATCGTCACATAAACAGAACTAAAGAAAAAAATTACCCACATGATTATCTCAATGGATGCAAAAACAGCTTTTGATAAAATTCAACTTTCATGTGTGTTAAAAACTCTCAATAAACCAGGTATTGAAGGAACATACCTCAAAATAAGAGCCACATGTGACAAAACCACAGCCAGCATCATACTGAATGGACAAAAGCTGAAAGCATTCCCCTTAAAAATTGGCACAAGATAGAGATGCCCTCTCTCCCCACTCCCATTCAGCATAGCTTTGAGGGTGTTCTTTGCTCTTGGGTTTCTAATTCTTTTAATTGTGATGTTGGGTAGTTAACTTGAGATCTCAATTTTGTTTTTGAGATGGAGTGTTGTTCTCTCAACCAGGCTGGAGTGCAGTGGTGTGATATGGGCTCACTGCAACATTTATCTCCTGGGTTCAAGCAGTTCTCCTGCCTCAGCCTCCTGAGTACCTGGGATTAGAGGTATGTGCCACAACACCGGCTAATTTTTGTATTTTTAGTAGAATGGGGTTTCACCATGTTGGTCAGGCTGGTCTCAAACTCCTGACTTGTAATCTGCCCGCCTTGGCCTCCAAAAGTGCTGAGATTACAAGAGTGAGTCACCGCAGCTGTCCCGAGTTCTCACTTCTCGATGTGAGCATTTAGTACTATAAATTTCTCTCAACACTACTTGACTAGCTGCATCCCAGAAACTCTGGTAAGTTGTACCTTTGTTCTCATTACTTTCAAAGAACTTCTTACACTTCTTGATTTCTGCCTTAATGTCATGATTTACCCAGGAGTCATTCAGGAGCAAGTGACTCAGTTTCCATGTAAGTGTATGGTTTTGAATGAATTTCTTAGTCCTGATTTCAAATGTGATTGCATTTGCTTTGTGACCTAAGGTATCTTCTATACTTATGAATGATCTATGTGTTGAGTTGAAAAAATGTGTATTCTGCAGTCATTGGATGAAATGTTTCTTGAATATCAGTTCCATTTGGTCTGTAGTAAAGATTAAATTTCATGTTGATTGGTTGGTTTTCTGTCTGGAAGATCTGTCCAGTGCTGAAAGTTGGGTGTTGTAGTCTCCAGCAATTACTGTGTTAGGGTTTATCTCTCTCTTTCTTATTTGCTGCGTGTGTCTGTTCTTTTCTCTCTCTCTCTGTCTGTCTCTATTTCTATCTTTGGAATTCTGATCATTTTAGTGTTGAACCTGTTCAAATTTTCTTCCGGATTTCAACTTTTTTCTTATCGCTATTTCTGGAAGACATAAGGTTCATCTACTCAACTTTGTTGTCTTACTATTCTAACAAGAATTTTTCACAAGTTCTGCTGTCATATTTTTAATTTCTAAGCGTTTACTTTTTCTTTAAATTTGGTTCTTGTTTCATGAAAATGGTAACACTTTTATCTCTTCGTGAACATTCATATGGGTTTCAGAAGGTCTTATCTCCCAGCACAGTACTCATTCAGGCTGCATTTATGTGTCTTCTTGCTCTGGTCTCGGCCATTCATGTTAGAAGCTTTGCTCAGATGCCTGGTGACCCGTAGCTGTCTGTGTCTGTTAGAAAAAAATGGAACACTGAAAAGCTAAAAGCTGATGGAAGTTCTGTGATTGTAACATTTTGTGGGTGGTGGTCTTGCTGGGTCAGACCTTTTCTTCTTGAGCAAGAGAGATTCTCTCTAGAGAAAAATCATCTTAACTTCTGACCAAGTGTATCTGTCACCCTCATTGGAACTCAGTGGTAGGAAAACCTGGAGGATCTCAGTGTTCAGTGTGTACATTTAAGCACTTGTGTCTAGAGAGCTCCTGCCTAGAGACACCAAATTTTACCCTATAGCGAGGAAACCTCCACCCTGCCACCACCGTGGGATGCAGTCACCGATTCTAGGGAGAGGATCTGGGATCTACTTACTACTGAAACATAAATTCCCTAGGTAAATTTAGCTGCCAACTCTTGAACCGTTGGGGATCCTGGTTGCCTTCCTGCCACTGGCTTGGGATTTAGCATCTCTGGGTCTACTGTCAGGTGTCACTGACAGCTTCTGCTTGCCAGTTTTCTATATGCTGAAGGGATTGTCTTTATTTTCTTTTTATCTTTGTTGGTTTATTTATTTTTAATCATCCCGTGTTAATGTGGTTTAATGATGGAGTGAAGGCATATGCAGGTATTCAACCAAACATCTTAGCTGAAGTCTGTGTATTTCTCTTGTAGTAAAATCTTGATCATTCTATGTTTCAGTTAATCAAATTTTTATATATGCATTCTGATTTGGGGATGATGTGAGGGAAGAGAGAGAGAAAGAAAGAGAGACTCAGACGGACAGAGACAGGATGAGAGAGAGAGGCTACTGTGACAAATCTGTGGGTCTGTGTATTTGGAAGTCAATAGGAATTTAGCCCTGTTTTCTGTCTAAAAAGCAGGAGTGTCCAGACAATGGATCTGGAACTAGGATAAGAATCTTTGAGGCAATGGTACAGATCCAGTTGTGTTCAATTTTTAGTCCTTAGGCTGAAAGGGAAAATAACGTAAAACACATTTTTAAAAATTTCTGGCTGGGCGCGGTGGCTCAAGCCTGTAATCCCAGCACTTTGGGAGGCCGAGGTGGGTGGATCACAAGATCAAGAGATCGAGACCATCCTGGTCAACATTGTGAAACCCTGTCTCTGCTAAAAATACAAAAAATTAGCTGGGCATGGTGGTGCGTGCCTGTAATCCCAGCTACTCTGGAGGCTGAGGAAGGAGAACTGCCTGAACCCAAAAGGCGGAGGCTGCGGTGAGCCGAGATTGTGCCATTGCACTCCAGCTTGGGCAACAAGAGCGAAACTTCATTTCTAAAAAAAAAAAAAAAAAATTCTGAAAGTGGTGTTTTCTGATTTGCCCTCAGATAATTAGATATAGAAGGTAGCCATACATTTTTGGCTAACTCTGCATTCGTTGCTCCATTCAGCGAATTCATCTTTATATTCATGTTCTTTCTCTCCAGCTTAATATCCAAAATTTAAAAGTGAGGAATGCAGAATAGTTGAACTAAAAGAAACAGATCAACCACAACCTGCCTCTTCTTCCTTTCACCCATAGAAAACCATTGTTAACATTTTGCTATATTCTCTTTATGTACTTTTCTCAGGTACTTTTATTCGAATATATTTTTGATTATAAAATTGTCTTAGACAATAAGTTGTCAGAGAAGAACACCCACTCTTTTTACACTCCAGGCTTCCAGCTTGAAGGTGACTGACGTGGGAATTCTGTATTTTAACAAGATATGATGTTGATATGGAATCTTTTATTGGACTGTTCTGAGGTGTTCTCTTTTTAGCATACTCTCCTTCATCCCCTTCTTCCCTGCTATGCACACACATACACATTCACACATACATGCATTCTTTCTTTCTCTCTCACATGCACATTCTCATACGCAAATACAAGCATGCTCATACACATGTGCACACACACAGGCACGTTCATGCACACACTCACACTCATATGAACCAACATGCACATACACACTCTCCTTCATCTCTTTCCTCCCTGCTACACACACACACACTCTAACACTCATATGCACATGTGCACACACACATATGTACAACATGCAATGTGTCAGAAGGCCATGTAGAAAATGATTGTTACTCTCCAAAAGGAAGGACACCCACACTTTTGCAATGGAAAAAAACAGCTCTGTTTTTGTAAAAAAAAAAAAAAGAATTTTCTATTTGGCCTAGAAAGAAACTTAAAAAGTGTTTCTTCTTTTATCTGATCGGAACTTGTGTATGTGCACACACCCGTGTGACAGAAAGAGCCAGGGAGAGAGGGAGGGAGAGGAGGTGAAGGCAAGAAGAGAGAGGGCGATTAAAAAGCAAGTGCACTGTGGCAAGCTCGTCTGGACTAAGTGAGAAGCAGGCGGTTGTGGTGATGAGATAGGAGCTTGGAATGTTTCCTGGTACCAAGACTGTCATAAGTGGAATTCGGGTCTGAAAAAGTGACAGCAAAATTCAGCGTTCCTTTGACAACCACTCAGAAAATAGAATGTGAGGAAGCAGGAGGAAGGGAAGGTGTGGGGCCAGCCATGAGAATGCACCCCGCTGCTCCACGGATGCCTAGAAATGCTGGTCACTTATAGGGCACAGGTGAGGGGAAGTCTGGACTGGTGGCAGTAGTGCTGCCAAGCCATGTAGCCTGCTCTCTCAAGGGTGAATGTTCTTACATAAGTAGTGGGGAAGATTATTCCCTAGTTTTTATAGGCCCCATTTGTCCTAGACACAGATTTTAATGTTCTCAGGTGATCGCTTGCTTGATTGTCTGTGTAACAGATCATCAATCCTTTTTTTTTTTCTGGAAAGGTCTAGGCAGTAAATATTTTAGGCTTGGCAGCCCATATGGTCTCTGTCACAGCTACTTATCTCTGCGGTTGTGGTGTGAAAGCAGCCATAGAAATGGGTAATAAAGGAGTGTGGCTGAGTTCCAAAGTACTTTATGAGAACTGAAAATTGCATTTTATATAATTGTTGACATGTCCCAAGATATTGTTACTTTTTTGAATTCTTTCACATTCGTGGCTCATGAGCTGTCTGACAAGAGATGACAGGCAGGAATTGGTGGATGGGCCATGGTTGCCCAAACTCTGTGTCCAAATCATGGCATTGTACAAGCTGGAGGGATCTCTGACCCTCTCTTTTTTTCCTCTTTCCTTCTTTTCAGTTTCTCATTGTGCTGATTTGGAAACCAGAAATCGAAAGCTCTGGGAAGTGAACTCTTCCTGACTTAACCTATTAGTGGCAGTGTTAGGATAAAATGTCAGGTCTCAAGGAGCACTTCTTAGAGCCCAGATCAGACTGAATGCTGCTTTTGTGATTGCAGAAGGCATACCATCCTCTGGTACACTAGCTCCTTAGCGTCACCCTGAATCTGAAACTTAGTTCTTCATAAAGTCTTTTGTTCTATGATTCCTCAGTGCATCATTTGCTAATTTGCGCCAGTTATTCTGTTTAACACAACTGAGATATAGACATAAGCAAAGTTCCTACCCTTTAGGAACTCACTTCTTCAGGGCCTGGTTTTGATAATCCAGACAAAGATACTTAAATGTAGTTTTATCCTTAAAAGCAAAATCGGCTGCACTTATGTAAGTTACAATAATAATTAGAATTTAGGAAAAATCCATTCTTAAAACAAGAAGGCAAAGAGAATAATAAATAAACATCCAAGTCACCCTCTGACTGTGTGTTGGTTTTAAAACAACAAGATTATTATTTTAAGTGAACACAAGGAAAATTTTGCTACCAAGCGAGTACAATTTCTAACAGGTGATACATCGACTCCTCTGATTCCAGACATTTCCGAAAGTGCCCTTACTACCTACATTACTTCCTTCTGTAAAGCTCTACTGATTAAGCTTTTATCTTTTGTGGTTGGATTTTTGCTTTTGGAATTACAACCTGCTTTTCAAGTCACATTTTGTAAATTAGTTGAGGTATCTTGCTGAGTGATAAAGTCTGAGTCAAAAACTTCCTGAAAAGTGCCTCGTGAACTCGTGAGGCATCATGGCAAAGATCCCAATTGTTGGACTGAGGCAGAGAGGTAGAAAGAAGAACACAGACTTTAAGGTCTGACAGATGTAAGTATAGGTCCCACCTCCACCACGTATTAGATGTGTAATGTTAAATGAGCTACTATACCTCTTTGAGCCTCAGCTTTCCGCTCTGTAAAAAGAAGATGTTAAACCTTTCCTTGCACTATTGTTGTAGGGATTAGAGATGATGTCAATAAAAATGTTTCCAGCATGCTCGGTATTCAACGTACCTTGGATAGACTTATTTGGCCAGTTCACTGCAAAGGGTAATATACACGAGTAAGATTTTGTTTTTTCTTCAAAATAGACTTTTTGGGATTAAACTCTAAAAAACTGTTAAATAAATGAATCAAGATATTTTTCATTTCTGTTGTTGAAGTATTTGCCTTCTTACGTTTGGTAATGTTAGGATTTTCCACAGAAGAAGTTGACACTTTCCTTCTTAATCATACTGGCGATACCATGTTTCAACACTAGTTACTATTTTCTTTTCGAAAAGTGTCATTTGTCTAGCTTCCCTTGAAAGATCAGCTAAATGTCACATTATCCCTGCTTCTGCTAATCTTTCAAAATGCTCACCACCATAGTCATAACATTTTCTTCATGCTCAAGTTGATTTAAAAAATGTTCTAAAGACAGTGTTGCTGAATTTTTATTTGTTTAATAAAAATTAGGCTTTTAAATATAAAAATAGATTTATAATAAAGCCTCTAGAAAGCAAAGAAAAATAGATTTGAAAAATACCTTGTTTAATCACATAAAGCTAGGCAGAGTTAAATCACTGTTTCCATTTTGGTACATTTTATTTTAATCTTTTCACTATTTTAATGTCCTTCTTTATATCCATAATGGTGATAACATGATGTATATATGAACATGTATATATTATATAAATATATAAAATACATAAATATATCTTTTAAAAATGGTATCTGTAGGCCGGGCGCAGTGGCTCAAGCCTGTAATCCCAGCTCTTTGGGAGGCCGAGGCGGGTGGATCACGAGGTCAAGAGATCGAGACCATCCTGGTCAACATGGTGAAACCCCGTCTCTACTAAAAATACAAAAAATTAGCTGGGCTTGGTGGCACATGCCTGTAATCCCAGCTACTCAGGAGGCTGAGGCAGGAGAATTGCCTGAACCCAAAAGGTGGAGGTTGTGGTGAGCCAAGATCGCGCCATTGCACTCCAGCCTGGGAAACAAGAGCGAAACTCCGTCTCAAAAAATAAATAAATAAATAAATAAATAATAAAAAATAAAAACGGTATCTGTTTGTTTATTATATATAAATATATATCTAATGAGTATATATCTACATATCTACTTCTATATTTATATATCTCCATAATAGAAGTTGGAAAATACTGAAAACTGTAGAGGAGTTCAGAGAAACAACCTATAGTCTCATTATACAGAAATAATTTTCTTCCCTTTTGCTTCTCCACATTTTGGCTTAGATCCAATTTAGAAATGATTTTCTTAACGTTTTTGGTATTGTGTTTTTAGAGTATCAAGATGTTGCTGCATATTCTGATTTTTATGTATAGTTGTGACAGGAACACCCACAAAAATAATTGTTCTAGAAAAGAATTTGTTAACAAATATTTTCTTCCAGGAAGTGGTGTATTAGCGTTTTAAAAGAAACATTTCTGGACGTCAAAGTAGACATTGGGCTTATATCAACAGCTCAATCTTTTTTAAAATACGGTTTATTTTTAGAGCAGTGTAAAGTGAATAGTGAGGCATAGTGGAAAGTACAGAGAGTTCCTACATTCCCACCTCCCCAAATGCACAGCCTCCTCCACTATCAGCCTTCCTCACTAGAGAGGTACATTTGTTACAATGGATGAACCAACATTGACTTATCACTGTCACCCATAGTTTATAATTGACATTAGGGACCATTCTTGCCGTCGTATATTCAGTGAGTTTTGACAAGGGTGTAATGGCATGTGTCTACCATTATAGTAACACACAGAGTAGTTTCATTGCCCTAAACATCCTCTATGCTCTGCCCATTTATCCTTCCCCACTTTTCAACCCCCAGCAATCACTGAACGTTTTGATGTCTCTATAGTTTTGCCTTTTCCAGAATGTCATATAGTTGGATTCATATAGTCAGTGGTCATTTGAGATTGGTTTCTTTCACTTAGTAGTATGTATTTGAGTTTCCTCTATGTCTTTTAATGGCTTCATAGCTCACGTGCTTTTTTCTGCAACAAAAGCCACATTCAAAGATGATTGCTTTCATTGCTGAATAATATTCCACTGTGTCGATGTAGAGGTTTATTTATCCAGGCACTTACGAGTCTATAGTAACCAGTGTGGAGCCTGGGGAAGCCATAAATGGCCTGGTTGTGGCAAAGGCCTGGAGCCTATGTCGATAGGAGCCATGGAGGTTGGAGGCATTAGATCTTAGAGCCATAGGGGAAGGCCTGGAGCTTGGGTTGACAGGGTCTGTCCCATAGCCTGTGGCTATAGAAACCTGCCTGGTGTTGAGTTCACTGAATTGTGCCTGGCATTGGAGTTGATGTTGAAGTCAGGTGTTACATTTACTCTCCTCTCTGCACATACATGGTATCTCTTTCCATGCTGCACTACCCAGGTTTAGGGGCGGGGTAATGCAGATAATAGAAAACTCTCTTTTATACTCTATTTTATGCCGTTTTTCTTACTTTTCTACTCCACAAACGTGCTATAACCTCTCACCTGGATTCCTTGTCTCTTTTGAAGACACTTTGATGCACGGATGGCTGTTCAAATTGATGTTTCTGTGAAGGAATAAGTGCTGAAAAGTTCTGTTTTGCCATTTTGTCCATAGCATTCTTCTCTGTTAACTGAAAAAATATTTATACTGAATAACATATTGTTAAAAATTGTCAGACCCTTGGTTTAGCTCTGGAAGTTTCTCCTTTAGAGCAAGTTCCTTTCATAGTTCTCTATAGAAAGACTATAGTTGTAAAATGTTGGTAGAGATGATATTTTGTGTGTAGAATTAAGGACGGATTACACATAAATGTTTAGCGGACAGTAAACATTTGTGAGTAATCTGTTCTTACACACAAAAAGAAGGTCTATAGCTTTAGGAAAGGGAAAATTATCAAGGTTATTCAGACAATATAAAATGAGTTGAGAAAATTGAAGGGAATGTTTATACTTGAATGAGACCTCATGGAGAAAGACAAAATAAGGAAGCCATGGGAGAATATTTGCATTCTCGGAACCACAAAAGTGAGGAAAGCCAAGAGCACAGCTGGAGTTGCACCAGATCAAGTAGACATTCCATCAGAGCCTGAACTGAGAATGCACCATTCCTAGTCACCTTGATAACAGCCCCATTTTCTGTTAAGAATACTCTTTGAGAAAAATCTTGCAAAAATAGTCAGAAAAGGCAGAGTCACATGCGGTTCAGTGTGTTCCACCTTGGCAGACGGTCTTAGGAGGAGTTTTGGAAGGATCGTGCTGCAGACAATGGATGAGATAATGATGAGAAATTTTCCAGCTCTGTATAAAAAGGCAAGCGAAATATATGCTTGTGAATTTTTGGCTGCTTTTTTATGCTGTATTTTCAGATCAATTTTATCCCAGTTAATGTGAATATAAACTCTGATTGTTATGGTTATCTTTTGTGGGGTGTCTATTATTTTGTCAGAAATTGTATCAGGAACTTTATATCAATCACTAAATTACACATTTCCAAGCTGCATATGAATTAGGTATTACTATGATCATTTTACAGATGAAGAAGATGAGACTCAGAGCAATACATAAGTTGCCCAAGGTCAGAGAGCAAGTAAGTACCAGAAATAAAAGCCAGATAAATCTCATTCCCATATCCTTGCTCTTTCTATGATGTTTCAGAGTTGATTACAAAAAGAATTGTTCTGTGTGCCCAGGATAATTTACTACATACTAAATTTAACCATAGGGCTGTCTTATAAACAGGGTAGAGTATACAGTTAAGATAAAATTTGAGAGGAAAAAATTAAATTAGAATAGTATATAACCAATGATCAGAATATTCTCTCAGTATTTTAGAAATTTATGTAAGAATAAACTAGATACTGATAAAAAAGTCACATTCTTTATGTACAAATCTTGTAAGTAGCTACTGTTAAAGAGAGGATATTATTTACCTAGAAGAAAGTGGGGTTGTCAACCACTATATAACCATTCATGGGATGAATGTCTTTTTTATTTTAGGCCTCTGGCTGATGGATCCAAGAGGTAGATACGTGATGTCAAAATATTCTCTTTTATAGGTAATTACAATTTACAATGGAAGATACAGAGGCCACAAGGTAGTAGAGTTGAGTTATATTAACAGAAAACCTTGTTAGAGAAAACAGCCACCTCTCACTATCATGTTCAATGGCAAAGATTAATAGAAGGTACAGCAAAATGGACACACATGCGAGTATACCCACATTGATATTGGAAGTAACTTTTTTCTTATATACTATAAATCATATCCCAGAATATACTCATAATGTGTACACTTATTGGGATATGACAATCAACGTACAAAATATGTACCTTATGTACATTGACTGTGATGTACATATGTGTACACAATACAGATGTACAAAAAATGTACATAATCTGTACAATATGACATTTATATGTACATAATGTGTACACAGTAGGTATGTACATAATGTGTACAATATGTAAATATATTGTAATACAATGATTTCATATAATCACAACAGCATATATAATCACAATACACATATAATACATAATATCAATATAAATGTACATATTGCACACATTATATACATTTACATTTATTGTGATATTATGATATGTACACATGTACATCATGCACACGTGCAGATTTTCGGTATATACACATGTACGTAAGTGCACAGTATGTACATATATACACTACACATATGTTCATATAATGAAGATATGTACCTTCTGTACAGGAGTACACAGTATGTACAATATGTACACGTATATACTAGGTACACATATAGGTGTATACCCACTTTGGTAACCGGAGAGATTTCTATCTAATATACTAAATATAAAATCCCAGAATGTAGTCATAGTGTGTACATTTATTGTCGTATTGTGACAAATGTATTAAATAGGCACAATCTGTACATGTACTCTGCTGTACATAGGTGTACACAATGCACATGTACAAAAAATGTACATAATCTGTAAAATATGTACCTATATATTTCTATAATGTGTACACAATGCATAGCTCCATAATGTGTGCACTATGCACATTCCTTAAAATATCAGTGATAAAATATATATAATCAAAGTAAGATATATAATCACACTAATACATATATGTCATGTAATATCACAAAAAAGTACGTATTGTACACATTAGGTATGTATTAGGTACATATGTATAGTGCACATATTATGAAAATATATATGTATCATAATAACACCGTATGTACACGTATACAAATATGTGCCTACTATTTAAACAATGTACATATGCAGAAATAGGTGCAAACTACATGCCTATGCACAGCAGGCTATCACTACAGTTCTGCTCGTAGCAGCCTCAATGCCCACCCTGGCTGCTTAAAGACCCCCTGGCTAGGGGGCTGTGGGTACAGCTGCTGGGGCCCGGCTATTTTGAAAATGTGGTGTAATATGATACTGGCAACCTATCACACAGAAATGATAATGTTATTGTGGTTCTTTACATATTAGGCAATAGTTCTAGTTACACATTTGGCATATTGACAAAAATGTCATCCTCACCCCATTGACATTAGAATTGAAAGCATAGGAGGGTTTCACCCCTTGCAATGTTTAATTCAATATCATTGTTTTCTTGTTTACATTAGTGACCATATCAGAGCACGGTGTACATCTCTTGCAGTATTCAGAATATTTCTCTATGGGCAGCAACATTTTTCTCTCCTTATCTGGATATTAGGAAGAATATCACAGGACCGGCTTACAGCGCCAGTCCCATCGTGAGCAATGTCATCTGTAATCCCCTAGTTATTAAGAACAATGTAACGGGGGTCTCGTGTGCTTTTGGAGATATTTGGAGTAATATCCTTTTAGTTTCTGGATATTAGAAACAATACTACAGTGGTGGTGTACACTTCCTGCGATATTAAGAGTATACTCATCCTCTGTCCCTGGGATATTAGGAACTACATCGCAGAAGCGTTGCACTTTGCCTATAATATTGGAACAATCACAGAGTGTACACCTTCTTTCATTGTGAGAGAAATACCTACTTAGGATATGATGGATAATATCACAAAATGGACACACATGGGTATATACCCACTGTGATATTGGAGGTCATTTTTATCTAATATACTAAAAGTCATAACCCGGAAAAAACTCATAATGTGTAGACTTATTGGGATATTACACTCAATGTACAGAATATGTAACATATGTACATTGACTGTGATGTACACACATGTACACAATACAGATGTACAATAAATGTACATAAACTGTATCATTTGTACGAATATATGTACAAAATGTGCACACAATAGGTATGCACATAATGTGTACAATATGTACATTTATTGTAATATCACAATGTTATATAATCACAACTGCATATAAAATCATAATACACATGTAATATGTAATATCAATATAAATGTACATATTGCATACAAGATGTACATTTACATTTATTGTGATATAATATGTGAACATGTACATCATGTACCCATTATGTACAGATGCACAATATATGCAAGTGTACATATGTGGGTACAGTATGTACATATGTACACTACACATGTGTACATATAATGTAGATATGTACCTTCTGTACCCGAGTACATTCTATGCACAATATGTACACATATAAACGATGTACACAGCTGGGTGTACAACCACTTTGGTAACCGGAGAAATTTCTATCTAATATACAAAATATAATAATTCAGAATGTAGTAATAGTGTGTACATTTATTGGCATATTGCAATAAATGTATAAAATAGGTACAATCTGTACATTTACCCTGCTGTACATATGTGTACACAATGCACATGTACAAAAAATGTACATATTCTGTAAAATATGTACCTACATATTTCTATAATGTGTAAACAATGTATAGGTACATAATGTGTACACTATGCACATTCCTTAAAATATCAGTGATAAAATATATATAATCAAAATAACGCATATAATCACAGTAATATATATATATATCATGTAATATCACCAAAAAGAATATATTGTACACAGTAGATACGCATTATGTCTATATGTATTGTGCAAATATGTACATATATATTTATCATAACACCATGTGTACACTTATACAAATATGTGTTCATTATTAAAACTATGTACCTAGGCCGGGCGCGGTGGCTCAAGCCTGTAATCCCAGCACTTTGGGAGGCCAAGGCGGGTGGATCACGAGGTCAGGAGATCGAGACCATCCTGGTCAACATGGTGAAACCCCGTCTCTACTAAAGATACAAAAAATTAGCTGGGCATGGTGGCGCGTGCCTGTAATCCCAGCTACTCGGGAGGCTGAGGCAGGAGAATTGCCTGAACCCAGGAGGCGGAGGTTGCGGTGAGCCGAGATCACGCCATTGCACTCCAGCCTGGGTAACAAGAGCGAAACTCCGTCTCAAAAAATAAATAAATAAATAAATAAATAAAATAAAACTATGTACCTGTGCAGAACAGGCTATTACCACAGCCCCCCTCGTAGCAGCCCCAAGGCCCACCCTGGCTGCTTAAAGACCCCCTGGCTAGGGAGCTGTAACCACATTCCCCGCCAGAGGGCCCGTAACAGCTCCCAGTCTGACGCTGGCTTCTTAGGGACCCCCCGGCTAGGGCGCTGTGCCCGGCTATTTTGAAAATGTGGTGTAATATGATGCTGTCCACCATATCATATGGAAATGATGTTATTCTGGTTTTTGATATACTAGGCAATAGTTCTAGTTACACCTCTGCCATATTGACAGAAATGTCATCCTCACACCCCTGGACATTAGAATTGAAATCATAAGGGGGTTTCACCCCTTGCAATGTTAAATTCAATAGAATTGTTTTCTTGTTTACATTAGTGACCATATCAGAGCACAGTGTACTCCTCTTGCCGTATTCAGAGGATTTGCCTATGGGCAGCAACATTATTCTCTCGTTCTCTGGATATTAGGAACGATATCACAGGACCGGCGGACAGCCCCAGTCATATCGTGAGTAATGTCATCTGTAATCCCTTAGTTATTAGAAAAAATATCACGGGGGTCTTGTGTGCTTTATCAGATACTTGGAGTAATATCTTTTCCGTTTTTGGATATTAGACACGATACTACAGTGGTGGTGTACACTTCCTGCGATATTCAGGGTATAATAATCTTTTGTCCCCAGGATATTAGGTAGTACATTAAAGAAGCCTTGTACTTTGCCTGTGATATTGGAACAATCACAGAGTGAACACTTGCTTTCAAAATGAGAGTAAAACCTACTTAAAATATGATGGATAATATCAAAAAATGGACACACATGGGTGTATACCCACTTTGATATAGAAAGAAATTTTTATCTAATATACTAAAAATCATATATCACAATATACTCATAATGTGTACACTTATTGAGATGTTACAATCAATGTGCAGAATACATACCATATGTACATAGAGTGTTATGTACATATGTGTACACAATACAGATGTACCAAAAACGTACATAATCTGTACAATATGTGCAATTACAGGTACATAATGTGTACACAGTAGGTATGTACGAAATGTGTGCAATATGTACATTTATTGTAATATTACAATGATATTATATAATCACAACAGCATATAAAATCACAATACACAAGTAATACATAATATAAATGTATATATTGCACACATCTTGTACATTTACATTTATTGTGGTATCACGGTGTGTACACATGCACATCATGTACCCATTATGTACACATGTACAAAATATGCACATGTACATATGTGTGAACAGTATGTACATGTGCACACTATGTACACATAAATACAGATAATGTTGACATGTACATTTTGTACATGAGTACCTAATATACACAATATGTACACGTATAAACTATGTACACACCTGGGTGTACACCCACTTTGGTCAATGGAGTAATTTCTAATATGGTAAAAATTATATTTTAGAATGTACTCATAATGTGTACATTTATTGGCATATCACAAGAAATGTATAAAATAGGTACAGTCTGTACATTTACTCTGCTGTGCATAGGTGTACACAATACACATGTAGAAAAAGTATACATAATCTGTAAAATATGTACCTATATATTTCTATATTGTGTACAGAATACATAGGTATAAAATCTGTACACTATGCACATTCCTTAAAATATTAGTGATAAAATATATTTAATCACAATAAGATATATAATCACAGTAATATATATTGTCTAATATTACAAAAAAGTACATATTGTACAAATTAGGTATGCATTAGGTACATATGTATTTTGCACATATTATGTAAATATAAATTTATCGTGATAACACCATATGTATGCATGTACATATATATACCCGATATTAAAACTATTTACACATGTAGTAATAGGTGCAAACTATGTACCGATGCACAGCACGCTATTACCAAAGCCCCCCTTATAGCAGCCCCCAGGCCCAGCCTGGCTGCTTAGAGACCCCCTGGCAATTGGGCTGTGCCCACAAACACTGCTCGAATGCCTGTAGCAGCCCCCATGCCCACCCTGGCTGCTTAGGGACCCCCTGACTAGGTGTCTGTGCCCACAGCCCATGCCAGAGTGCCCGTAGCGGCCCCCAGGCCAACCATGGCTTCTCGGGGACCCCTGGCTGGGTCGATGTGCTCACAGACCCCACCAAAAAGCCCAGAGCAGCCCCCAGGCCAACCCTGGCTGCTTAGGGGTCCCCTCGCTTGTGCGCTCTGCCCACAGTGGCTGAGGCCCAGCTATTTTGCAAATCCGGTGTAATATGATACTGGCAACCATATTATATAAAAATGATAATCTTATTCTGTTTTTTTGTATATTAGGCAATAGCTCCAGTTACACCTCTGCCATATTGACAAAAATGTCATCCTCACCCCCATTGACATTAGAATGAAAATCATAGGGGAGTTTCATTTTTTGCAATGCTTAATTCAGTGTAATTGTTTTCTCGCTTACATTAGTGATTATATCAAAGCATGGTGTACACCTCTTGCCGTATTAAGAGTATTTCCCTATGGGCAGCAACATTTTCCTCTCCTTCTCTGGATACTAGGAACAATATTCCAGGACCAGAGTACAACCCCAGTCACGTCGTGGGTAATGTCATCTGTAATTCTCTAGTTATTAGAAACAATATCACGGGGGGCTTGTGTGCTTTCTGAGATATTTGGAGTAATATCCTTTCCGTTGTTGAACATTAGAAACAATACTACAGTGGTGGTGTACACTTCCTGCGATATTCAGGGTATGGTCATACTTTGTCCTCAGTATATTATTAACTACATCACAGACGAGTTTTAGTTTGCCTTGATATTGGAGCAATCCGAGAGTGTAAACCTGCTTTCACAATGAGAGAAATACCTGCTCAGGATATGATGGATAATATCACAAAATGGACACACATAAGTGTATACCCACTTTGATATTGAAAGTAATTTTTATCTAACATACTAAAAATCATATCCCAGAATATACTTATGATGTGTACTCTTACTGAAATATTACAAACAATGCACAGAATATGTACCATATGTACGTTGACTGTGATGTACATATGTGTGCACCATACAGATGTACAATAAATATACATAATCTGTACAATATGTACATTTATGTGTACATAATATGTACACAATAGGTATGTCCATAATGTGTACAATATGTACATTTGTAATATCACAATGATATCAGAACAACATATACAATCACAATACACATGTAATACATAATATAAATGTATGTAATTCACACATTATGTACATTTCCATTTATTGTGGTATGACGATGTGTTTACATGTACAGCATGGACCCATTATGTACGGATGTACAATAAATTCAGGTGTAGATATATGTACATAGTATGTACATATGTACGCTCTGTACCCATACATACATATAATGTAGATATTTACCTTCTGTAAACAAGTACGTAATATGCACAGTATGTACATGTCCAAAATATGTGCACACATAAGTTTACACCCACTTTGGTAACCAGAGTAATTTCTATCTTATATTCTAAATGTAATATCACAGAATGTACTCATGATGTGTACATTTATTGGCATATATCACAATAAATGTATAAAGTAAGTAAGATCTGTACATTTACTTTGTGTACCCAATACACAAGTAAATAAAATGTACATAACCTGTAAAATATGTTTCTTTCTATTTCTATAATCTGTGCACAATGCATAGGTACATAATGTGTATAATATGTACAATTGTAATGTCACAATGATATCATATCACAACAGCATATATAATCACAATAAACGTAATACATAATATAAACGTACATATTGCAAACATTATGTATATTTACATTTATTGTGATATGATGTGTACACATTTACATCATGTACCCATTATGTACAGATGTACAATATATGCACGTGTACGTATGTGTGCACAGTATGTACATATGTATGCTGCGTACACCTATGTATATATAATGTAGACATGTACATTCTGTACATGAGTACATAATATGCACAACATGTACATGTATAAAGTATGTGCGCACCTGGGTGTAAACCCACTTTGGTCACCGTGTAATTCCTATCTAATATGCTAAAAATTATATCCCAGAATGTACTCATGTGTACATTTATTGACATATCACAATAAATGTATAAAATAGGTATAGTCTGTACATTTACTCTGCTGTACATCTGTGTACAAAATACACATGTAGAAAAAATGTACATCATCTGTAAAATATGTACCTATTTATTTCTATAATGTGTACACAATGCATAGGTACATAAAGTGTACTCTATGTACATTTCTAAAAATTTCAGTGGTAACATACATATTATCACAATAAGATATATAATCAATAATATGTAGATATCACATAATATCACCAAAAAGTACATATTGTTTATATTAGGTACGTATAAAGTACATATTTATTGTACACATATTATGTACATATATGTTCATTGTGATAGTAACACATGTACATGTGTACAAATATGTGCCCATTATGTAAACGATCTACACATGTAGAAATAGGTGCAAACTGTGTACCTGTGAAGAGCAGGGTATCCCCACACCTCCTGCCAAAGGGCCTATAGCAGCTTCCAGCTCCACCCTGGCTACGTAGGGACCCCTGGTTAGGTGGCTGTGCCCATAGCCCCTGCCAGAGTGTCAGTAGCAGCCGCCAGGCCCTCCCTGGATGCTGAGAGACCCTCTGGCTATGTGGCTGTTACCACAGCCACCGCCAAAGGGCCCGTAACAGCCCCGAGACAAACCACAAAGGGCCCGTAGCAGCCCCAATGCCCAACCTGGTTGCATAGGGACACCCTCGCTTGGCTGCCATGCCCACAGCTGCTGGGGCCCAGATATTTTGAAAATGTGGTGTAATATGATACTGGCAATCATATCATATGTAAATAATAATTTTATCCTTTTTTATTATATAGTAGGCAATAGCTGTAGTTACACCTCCGCGATTATGACAAAAATGTCCTCCTCACACACTTGAAATTAGAAAAAAAATTATAGGGGGGTTAACACCTTGCAATATTAAATTCAATATAATTGTTTTCTTGTTTACATTAGTGACCATACCACAGCACGGTGTACTCATCTTGCCGTAATCAGAGGATTTGCCTATGGGCAGAAACATTCTCCTCTACTTCTCTGGATATTAGAAACATTATCACAGGACCGGCAAACAGCTGCAGTTATATCGTGAGTAATGTCATCTGTAATCCCCTAGTTATTAAAAACAACATCACGGGGGTCTTGTGCAATTAATGAGATACTTAGAGTAATGTTTGGATTTCGGTATTTTACATGAGAGAGTATACTGAGTTGGTGTATATACACCAAAACCAAGTAGAAAAGGGCATTGTATATTTTTTCTGACAGATTATATTCAGAGCAATATTGCTTTAAACTTTGGGGCGTCTAGATATTATTTAGATTTATTTTGATTCTCATAAAATTACAATTTCGGTATTTTACATGAGAGAGCATATTGAGTTGGTGTATATACGCCAAAACAGAGTAGAAAAGGGCATTGTATATTTTTTCTGACAGATTATATTCAGAGCAATTTTGCTTTTAATATTCGGGTGCCTAGATAATATTTAGGTTTTTTTGATTCGCTTAAATATAGAATTTCTGTATTTTACATGAGAGAGCATACTGAGTTGGTGTATATAATCGAAAACAGAGTAGAATAAGGCATTGTATATTTTGTCTAACAGACTATGTTCAGAGCCATTTCCATTTAACTTTGAAGCGCCTAGATATTATTTAGATTTTTTTCGATTCCCGTAAAATTAGAATTTCGGTATTTTGCATGAGAGAGCATATTGAGTTTGTGTACATACTCCAAAACAGAGTAGAAAAGGGCATTGTATGTTTTTGCTGACAGATTTTATTCAGAGCAATTTTGCTTTTAACAATGGGAGCCTAGATAATATTTAGATTTTTTCGATTCACATTAATTTAGAATTTCGGTATTTTACATGAGAGAGCATACTGAGTTGGTGGATATACTCCAAAACAGAGTAGAATAGGGCATTGTATATTTTTTCGGACAGATTATATTCAGAGCAACTTTGATTTTAACATTGGGGTGCCTGGATTATATTTAGAATTTTTCGATTCGGGTAAAATTAGAATTTCTGTATTTTACATGAGAGAGCATAATGAGTTGGTGTATATACTCCAAAACAGAGTAGAATAAGGCATTGTATATTTTTCCTAAGAGAATATATTCAGAGACATTTTCTTTTAACTTTGGGGCGCCTACATATTATTTAGATTTTTTTCGATTCGTGTAAAATAAGAATCCCTGTATTTTACATGAGAGAGCATATTGAGTTGGTGTATATTCTACAAAACAAAGTAGTAAAGGGCATTGTACATTTTCTCTGACATTATATTCAGAGCAGTTTTGGTTTTAACATTAAGGTGCCTAGATAATATTTAGATTTTTTTCTATTCGCTTAAATATAGAATTTCTGTATTTTACAGGAGAGAGCTTATGGAGTTGTTGTATATACTCCAAAACAGAGTAGAATAGGGCACTGTATATTTTTTCTGAAAGATTATATTCAGAGAAATTTTGTTTTTTACATTGGGGTGCTAGATAATATTTAGATTTTTTCGATTCGGCTAAAATTAGAATTTCGGTATTTTACATGAGAGAGCATACTGAGTTGGTGTATATACTCTAAAACAGAGTAGAATAAGTTATTGTATATTTTTTCTAAGAGACTTTATTCAGAGCCATTTTCTTTTAACGTTGGGGCGCCTAGATATTATTTAGATTTTTTTTGATTTGCATAAAATTAGAATTTCGGTATTTTACCTGAGAGAGCATATTGAGTTGGTGTATATTCTATAAAACGGAGTAGAAAAGGGGATTGTATATTTTTTCTGACAGATTATATTCAGAGAAATTTTGCTTTTAACATTGGGGTGCCTAGATAATATTTAGATTTTTTTCTATTCTCTTAAATATAGAATTTCTGTATTTCATCTTAGAGAGCATTTGGACTTGGTTTATATATTTTAAAAGAGAGGAGAATAGGGCATTCTATATTTTTTCTGACAGATTAAATTCAGAGCAATTCTTCTTTTAACATTCGGGTGCCTAAATAATATTTAGATTTTTTTCGATTTGCGTAAAATTAGAATTTCTGTGTTTTACGTGAGAGAGCATACTGACTTATTGTATATACTCCAAAACAGAGTAGAATAAGGCCTTCTATATTTTTTTTAACAAACTATAGTCAGAGACATTTTCTTTTAACTTTGGGGCGCCTAGATATTATTTAGATATTTTTCGATTTGCTTAAAATTAGAATTTCGGTATTTCACATGAGAGAGCATATTGAGTTCGTGTATATACGCCAAAACAGAGTAGAATAGGGCATTGTATATTTTTTCTGACCGATTATATTCAGAGAAATTTTGCTCTAAACATTGGGGTGCCTAGATAATATTTAGATTTTTTTTGATTCGCTTAAATATAGAATTTCTGTATTTTACATGAGAGAGCTTATGGAGTTGGTGTATATACTCCAAAATAGAGTAGAATAGGGCACTGTATATTTTTTCTGACTGATTATATTGAGACCAATTTTGTTTTTAACATTGGGGTGCCTAGAAAATTCTTATATTTTAATCGATTCTCTTAAATATAGAATTTCTGTATTTTATATGAGAGAGCATATGGAGTTTGTGTATATACTCCAAAGCAGAGTAGAAGAGGGCATTCTATATTTTTCGTGAAAGATTATATTCAGAGCAATTTTGTTTTTAACATTGGGGTGCCTAGGTAATATTTAGATTTTTTCGATTTGGGTAAAATTAGAATTGCTGTATTTTACATGAGAGAGCATACTGAGTTGGTGTATATACTCCAAAACAGAGTAGAATAAGGCATTGTATATTTTTTCTAACAGACTTTATTCAGAGCCATTTTCTATGAACTTTGGGGTGCCTTGATATTATTTAGATTTTTTTCGATTCGCTTAAAATTAGAATTTCGGTAATTTACATGAGAGAGCATACTGAGTTTGTGAATATACTCCAATCCAAAGTAGAATAGGGCATTGTATATATTTTTTTACAGATTATATTTAGAGCAATTTTTCTTTAAACATTGGGGTGCCTAGATAATATTTAGATTTTTTTCGATTCACGGAAAATTAGAATTTCGGTATTTTACATGAGAGAGCATACTGAGTTGGTTTATATGCTCCAAAATAGAATAAAATAAGGCATTGTATATTTTTTCTGACAGATTATATTCAGAGCAATTTTTATTTAACATTGCTGTGTCTAGATAATATTTAGACTTTTCAATTCGGGTAAAATTAAAATTTCTGTATTTTACATGATAGAGCATACTGAGTTAGTGTATATACTCCAAAACAGTGTAGAATAAGGCATTGTATATTTTTTCTAACAGACTATTTTTAGAGACATTTTCTTTTAACGTTCCGGTGCCAAGATATTATTTGGAATTTTTTAGATTCGCATAAATTTGGAATTTAGGTATTCTATATGGGAAAGCATATTGAGTTTGTGTATACACTCCAAAACAGAGTAGAAAAGGGCATTCTATATTTTTTCTGACAAATTATATTCAAAGCAATTTTGCTTTTAACATTGGAGTGCCTCGATAATGTTAAATTTTTTCGATTTGGGTAAAATTAAAACTTTTGTATTTTACCTGAGAGAGCATATTGAGTTGGTGTATATTCTACAAGATAAAGTAGAAAAGGGTATTGTATATTTTTTCTGACAGATTATATTTAGAGCAATATTGCCTTTAACATTGGGGTGCCTAGATAATATTTAGATTTTTTTCGATTCACGTTAAATTAGAATTTCGGTATTTCACATGAGAGAGCATACTGAGTTGGTGTATATACTCCAAAACAGAGTAGAATACGGCATTGTATATTTTTTCTGACAGACTATATTCAGAGCAATTTTGGTTTTAATATTGGGGTGCCTAGATAATATTTAGATTTTTTTCGATTCACTTAAATATAGAATTTCTGTATTTTACATGAGAGAGCATATGGAGTTGGTGTATATAGTCCAAAACAGAGTAGAATAAGCATTGTATATTTTTTCTGACAGATTATATTCAGAGCAATTTTGTTTTTAACATTGGGGTGCCTAGATGATATTTAGATTTTTTTCGATTCACGTAAAATTAGAATTTCAGTATTTTACATGAGAGAGCATACTGAGTTGGTGTATATACACCATAACAGAATAGAAAAAAGAACTGTATGTTTTTTTTTCCAGATTATATTCAGAGCAATTTTGTTTTTAACTTTGGGGTTCCTAGATAATATTTAGATTTTTTTTTATTCACTTATATGTAGAATTTCTGTATTTTACCTGAGAGAGCATATGAAGTTGGTGTATATACTCCAAAACACAGTAGAATAAGGCATTGTATATTTTTTCTGAAAGATTATATTCAGAGTAATGTTGTTTTTAACATTGGGGTGCCTAGATAATATTAGGTTTTTTCGATTCGGGTAAAATTAGAATTTCTGTATTTTAACTGAGATAACATACTGAGTTGGTGTATATACTCCAAAACAAAATAGAATAACGCATTGTATATTTTTTCTAACAGACTATATTCAGAGCCATTTTTTATTAATTTTGGGGCATCTAGATATTATTTAGATTTTTTTCGATTCACGTAAAATTTGAATTTCGTTATTTAACATGAGAGAGCATATTGAGTTGGTGTATATTTTACAAAACAGAGCAGAAAAGGGCATTTTATATTTTTTCTCACAGATTATATTCAGAGCAATTTTTCCTTTAACATTGGGGTGCCTAGATAATATTTAGATTTTTTTCGATACGCTTAAATATAGAATTTCTGTATTTTACTTTAGAGAGCATATTGAGTTGGTTTATATACTCCAAAACAGAGTAGAATAGGGCATTGTATATTTTTTATGACAGATTATATTCAGAGCAATTCTTCTTTTAACATTGGGGTGCCTAGATAATATTTAGATCTTTTTTGATTCGCGTAACATTAGAATTTCGGTATTTTACATGATTGAGTATACTGAGTTGGTGTATATAATCTAAAACACAGTAGATTATGGCATTGTATATTTTTCCTGACTGGTTATATTCAGAGCAATTTTTCTTTTAACATTGGGGTGCCTAGATAATATTTTGATTTTTCTCGATCGTTGTAACATTTGAATTTCGTTATTTAACATGAGAGAGCATATTGAGTTGGTGTATATTCTACAAAACAGAGTAGAAAAGCGCATTTTATATTTTTTCTGACAGATTATATTCAGAGAAATTTTGTTTTTAACATTGTGATGCCTAGATAATATTTAGATTTTTTTCCATTCGCTTAAATATAGCATTTTTGTATTTTACATGAGAGAGCATACTGAGTTGGTGTATATACTCCAAAACACAGTAGAATATGGCATTGTATATTTTTTCTGACAGATGATATTCAGAGCAATTTTGTTTTTCACATTGGGGTGCCTAGATAATATTTAGATTTTTTTCGATCCTCTTAAATATAGAATTGCTGTATTTTACATGAGAGAGCATACGGAGTTGGTGTATATACTCCAAAACACAGTAGAATAGAGCATTGTATATTTTTCTGACAGATTATATTCAGAGCAATTTTGCTTTTAACATTTATGTGCCTAGATTATATTTAGATTTTTCGATTCGGGTAAAATAATACTTTCTGTATTTTACATGATAGAGCATACTGAGTTGGTGTATATACTCCAAAACAGAGTAGAATAAGGCACTGTATATATTTGAAAAATTACAATTCCAGTATTTTACTTGAGAGACCATATTGAGTTGGTGTATGTACTCCAAAACAGAGTAGAATAGGGCATTTTATATTATATTTTAAAGATTATATTCAGAGCAATTTTGTTTTTAACATTGGGGTGCCTAGATTATATTTAGATTATTTCGATTCGGCTAAAATTATAATTTCTGTATTTTACATGAGCCAGCTTATTGAGTTGGTGTATATACTCGAAAACAGAGTAAAATAGGGCATTGTATATTTTTTCTGGCAGATTATATTCAGAGCCATTTTCTTTTTAACATTCTGGTGCCTAGATAATATTTAGATTTTTTTGATTCGGGTAAAATTAGAATTTCGGTATTTTACATTAGAGAGCATATTCTGTTGGTTTATATACTGCAAAACACAGTAGAAAAGGGAATAGTATATTTTGATAGACAGGTTATATTCAGAGTCATTTTCTTTTAACATTGGGTTCCTAGATAATATTTAGATTTTTTTCGATTAGTGTAAAAGTATAATTTCGGTATTGTACATGAGAGTGCATATTGAGTTGGTGTATATACCCCAAAACAGAGTAGAAAAAGGCATTGTATACTTTTTCTGACAGATTATATTCAGAGAAATTTTGCTTTTAACATTGGGGTGCCTAGATAATATTTATATATTTTTTGATTCACGTAAAATTAGGATTTTGTTATTTTACATGAGAGATCATATTGAGTTTGTGTATATACTACAAAAAAGAGTAGAAAACGGCATTGTATATTTTTTCTGACAGATTATATTCAGAGCAATTTTTTTTAACATAGGGGTGCCTAGATAATATTTAGATTTTTTTCGAGTAGCTTAAATATAGAATTTCTGTATTTTACATGAGAAAGAATATGGAGTTGGTGTATACGCAAAAACGGAGAATAATCGGGCATTGTATATGTTTTCTGACAAATTATATTCAGAGCAGTTTTGTTTTTAACATTGGGGTGCCTAGATAATATTTAGATTTTTTCGATTCGGGTAAAAAAAGAATTTTTGTATTTTATATGAGAGAGCATACTGAGTTGGTGTATATACTCCAAAACAAAGTAGAATAAGGCATTGTATATTTTTTGTTACAGACTATATTCAGAACCATTTTCTTTTAACTTTGAGGTGCCTAGATATTATTTAGAGTTTTCGATTCGCGTAAAATTATAATTACGGTATTTTACGTGAGAGAGCATATTGAGTTGGTGTATATACTCCAAAACAGAGTAGAAAAGGGCATTGTATATTTTTTCTGACAAATTATATTCAGAGAAATTTTGCTTTTAACATTGTGGTGCCTGGATAATATTTAGAAGTTTTTTGATTCACGTAAACTTAGAAATTCGGTATTTAACATGAGAGAGCATACTGAGTTGGTGTATATACTCCAAATGAAAGTAGAATAGGGCATTGTATATTTTCTCTAACAGGCTATCTTCAGAGCCATTTTCTTCTAACTTTGGGGCGCCTAGATATCATTTAGATTTTTTTCGATTCGCTAAAATATATATTTTCGGTGCTTTACAAGAGAGAGCATACTGATTTGGTGTATATACTCCAAAACAGAGTAGAAAAGGGCATTGTATATTTTTTCTGACAGATTGTATTCAGAGCAATTTTGCTTTTAACATTGGGGTGCCTAGATAATATTTACATTTTTTCGATTCGGGTAAAATTAGAATATCTTTATTTTACATAAGAGAGCATACTGAGTTCGTGTATATACTCCAAAACATAGTAGAATAAGGCATTGTATATTTGTTCTAACTGACTGTATTCAGAGCCATTTTCTTTTAACTTTAAGGCGCCCAGATATTATTTAGATTTTTTTAGATTCCCGTAAAATTAGAATTTGGGTATTTTACATGATAGAGCATATTGAGTTGGTGTATATACTCCAATACAGAGTAGAAAAGGGCATTGTATAATTTTTATGACAGATTGTATTCAGAGCAATTTTGCTTTTAACATTGGGGTTCCTAGATTATATTTAGATTTTTTCGATTCGGGTAAAATTATAATTTCTGTATTTTACATGAGAGAGCATATTGAGATGGTGTATGTACTCGAAAACAGAGTAGAAGAGGGCATTGTATATTTTTTCTGAAAGGTTATATTCAGAAAAAAATTTTTTTTAGCATTGGGGTGCCTAGATAATATTTAGATTTTTTCAATTCACTTAAATATAGAATTTCTGTATTTTACATGAGAGAGCATATGGAGTTGGTGTATATACTCCAAAACAGAGTAGAATAAAGCATTCTATATTTTCTCTGACAGATTATATTCAGAGCAATTTTTTTTTAACATTTGGGTGCCTACGTAATATTTAGATTTTTTTGATTTGGGTAGAATTATAATTTCTGTATTTTACATGATAGACCATACTGAGTTGGTGTATATACTTCAAAACAAAGTAGAATAAGACATTGTATATTTTCTCTAACAGACTATATTCAGAGCCATTTTCTTTTACCTTTGAGGCGCCTAGATATTATTCAGATATTTTTCGATTCACGTAAAATTTGAATTTCGGTATTTTACATGGTCGAGCATAGTGAGTTGGTCTATATACTCCAAAACAGAGTCATATAAGCATTGTATATTTTTTCCAACAGTCTTTATTAAGAGCCATTTTCTATTAACTTTGGGGCGCCTAGATAATATGTACATTTTTTTTCGATTCGCGTATAATTAGAATTTCCGTATTTTAAATGAAACAGCATATTGAGTAGGTGTATATACTCCAAAACAAAGTAGAAAAAAACATTGTATACGTTTTCTGACAGATTATATTCAGAGCAATTTTGCTTTTAACATTGGGGTGCCTAGATAATATTTAGATATTTTTTGATTCACGTAAAATTAGAATTTCATTATTTTACATGAGAGAGCATATTGAGTTGGTTTATATACTCAAACCCAGAGTAGAAGAGGGCATTTTATATTTTTTCTGACAGATTATATTCAGAGCTATTTTGTGTTTAACTTTGGGGTACATAGATAATATTTATATTTTTTTCGATTCGCTTAAATACAGAATTTCTGTATTTTACATGAGAGAGCAGGTAGAGTTGGTGTATATACTCAAAAACAGAGTAGAATAGGGAATTGTATATTTTTTCTGACAGATTATATTCAGAGCAATTTTGTTTTTAACATTGGGGTGCCTAGATAATGTTTAGATTATTTCGATTCGGGTAAAATTTGAATATCTTTATTTTATCCAAAAGACCATACTGAGTTCCTGTCTATACTTTAAAACATAGTGGAATAAGGCATTGTATTTTTGTTCTAACAGACTATATTGAGAGCTATATTATTTTAACTTTGGGGAGCCCAGATATTTTTTAGATTTTTTTTGATTTATGTAAAATTTCATTTGGGTATTTTACATGACAGGGCATATTGAGTTGGTGTATATACTCCAATACAGAGTAAAAAAGGATATTGTATAATTTTTATGACAGATTATATTCAGAGCAATTTTGCTTTTAACATTGGGGTGCCTAGATAATATTTAGATTTTTTTCGATTTATGTAAATTTAGAATTTCGGTATTTTACATGAGACAGTATACTGAGTTGGTGTATATATTCCAATACAGAGTAGAATAGGGCATTGTATATTTTTTTTGACAGATTATATTCAGAGCAATTTTGTTTTTAACATTGGGGTGCCTAGATTATATTTATATTTTTTTGATTCGGGTAAAATTAGAATTTCTGTATTTTACATGAGAGAGCATATTGAGTTGGTGTATATACTACAAAACAGAGTAGAAACGGGCATTGTATATTTTTTCTGACCGAATATATTCACAGCACTTTTGCTTTTAACGTTGGGGTGCGTAGATAATATTTAGATTTTGTTCGATTCGCTTAAATATACAATTTCTGTTTTTTACATAAGAGAGCATGTGGAGTTGGTGTATATACTCGAAAGCGGAGTAGAATAGGGCATTTTATATTTTTTCTGACAGATTATATACAGAGCAATTTTGTTTTAAACATTGGGGTACCTAGGTAATATTTAGATTTTTACTATTTTGGTAAAATTAGAATTACTGTATTTTACATGAGAGAGTACACGAAATTGGTGTATATACTCATAAACAGAGTAGAATAAAATATTGTATTTTTTTTAACAGACTATATTCAGAGCCATTTTCTTTAAACTTTGGGGCCCCTAGATATTATTAAGATTTTTTTCGATTCACGTAAAATTAGAATTTGTTATTTTACATGAGAGAGCATACTGAGTTGGTGTATATACTCCAAAACAGAGTAGAAAAGGGCATTGTATATTTTTTCTGACAGAGGATATTCAGAGCAATTACGCTTTTAACATTGGAGTGCCTAGATAATATTGAGATATTTTTCGATTGCTCAAATATAGAATTTCTCTATTTTATATGAGAGAGCATATGGAGTTGGTGCATATACTCCAAAACAGAGTAGAATAGGGCATTGTATATTTTTTCTGACAGATTATATTCAGAGCAATTTTGCTTTTAACATTGTGGTGCCTAGATAATATTTAGGTTTTTTTCAATTCAAGTAAAATTAGAAATTCGGTATTTTACATGAGAGAACATATTGTGTTGGTGTATATACTGCAAAACAGAGTAGAATAAAACATTCTATATTTTCTCTAACAGACGATATTCAGAGCCATTTTCTTTTAACTTTGGCGCACCTAGATATTATTTAGATTTTTTTCGATTCGCCTAAAATTAGAATTTTGGTATTTTATATGAGAGAGCATTCTGAGTTGGTGTATATACTCCAAAACAGAGTAGAATAAGGCATTGTGTATTTTTTCTAACAGACGATATTTAGAGCTATTTTCTTTTAACTTTGGGGTGCCTTTATTTTATTTAGATTTTTTTCAATATTCGTCAAATTAGAATTTCGGTATTTCACATGAGAGAGCATATGGAGTTGGTTTATACACTCCCAAACAGAGTAGAAAAGGGCAGGCATTGTATGTTTTTTTCTGACAGATTATATTCAGAGCAATTTTGCCTTTAACATTGGGGTTCCTAGATAATATTTAGATTTTTTTCGATTCACGTAAAATTAGAATTTTGGTATTTTACAACACAGAGCATACGGAGTTGGTGTATATAACCCAAAACAGAGTAGAATAGGGCATTGTATATTTTTTCTGACAGATTATATTCAGGAAAATTTTGTTTTTAAATTGGGGTGCCTAGATCATATGTAGATTTTTTCAATTCGGGTAATATTTGAATTTTTTTGATTTACATGAGAGAGCTTACTGAGTTGGTGTATATACTCCAAAACAGAGTAATATCAGGCATTGTATATTTTTTCAAACAGACTATATTCAGAGCCATTTTCTTTTAACTTTGGGGCACCTACATAATTTTTAGATTTTTTTCGATTCACGTAAAATTAGAAATTCGGTGTTTTACATGAGAGAGCATATTAAGCTGGAGTATATACTCCAAAACAGAGTTAAAATGGCATTGTATATTCTTTCTGACACATTATATTCAGAGCAATTTTGCTTTTAACATTCGGGTGCCTAGATAATATTTAGATTTTTTTTGATTCACGTAAAATTAGAATTTCGGTATTATACATAAGAGAGCATACGGAGCTGTTGTATATCCTCCAAAACTGAGTAGAATAAGGCATTGTATATTTTTTCTGACATATTATATTCAGAGCAATTTTTTTTAACATTAAGGTACCTAGATAATATTTAGTTTTTTTTGGATTCGCTTAAATATACAATTTCTGTATTTTACATGAAAGAGCATATGAAGTATGTGTATATACTCCAAAACAGAGTAGAATATGGCATTGTATATTTTTCTGACAGATTATATTCCGAGCAATTTTGTTTTTAACATTGGGGTGCCTATATAATATTTAGATTTTTTCCATTTGGGTAAAATTAGAATTTCTGTATTTTAACTGAAAGAGCATACTGAGTTGGTGTATATACTCCAAAACAGTGTAGAATAAGACATTGTATATTTTTTCTAACAGACTATATTCAGAGCCACTTTCTTTTTACTTTGGGGCGCCTAGAAATTATTTAGATTTTTTTTGATTCACGTAAAATTAGAATTTCGGTATTTTACATGAGAGAGCATACTGAGTTGGTGTATATACTCCAAAACAAAGTAGAATATGGCATTGTATATTTTTTGTGACAGATTATATTCAGAGTAATTTTGCTTTTAACATTGGGGTGCCTAGATAATATTTCGATTTTTTTCGATTCATGCAAAATTAGAATTTCGGTATTTTACATGAGAGAGTATAGTGAGTTGGTGTTTATATTCCAAAACAGAGTAGAATAGGGCATTGTATATTTTTTCTGACAGATTATATTCAGGGCAATTTTGCTTTTAACATGGGGTGCCTAGATAATATTTAGATTTTTTTTCTCTTTGCTTAAATATAGAATTTCTGTATTTTACATGAGAGAGCATATAAAGTTGGTGTATATACTCCAAAACAGAGTAGAATAAAGCATAGTATATTTTCTCTAACGGACTATACTCAGTGCCATTTTCTTTTACCTTTGGGGGCCTAGATATTATTAGATTCTTTTCGATTCGCGAAAAATTCGAAATTCGGTATTTCACATGAGAGAGCATATTTACTTGTTGTATATACTCCCAGAGTACAAAAGCGCATTGTATATTTTTTCTCACAGATTATATTCAGAGCAATTTTGCTTTTAACATTCCGTTGCCTAGATTATAATTAGATTTTTTTCGATTCACGTAAAATTAGAATTTCGGTATTTTACATGAGGTAGCATACTGAGTGGGTGTATATACTCCAAAACAGAGTTGAATAAGACATTATATATTTTCTCTAACAGACTATATTCAGAGCCATTTTCTTTTAACTTTGGGGCGCCTTCATAAAATTTAGCTTTTTTTCGATGCATGTAAAATTAGAATTTCTGTATTTTACATGAGAGAGCATATTGAGTTGGTGTATATACTCCAAAGCAGAGTAGAAACGGGCATTGTATATTTTTTCTGACAGATTATATTCAGAGCAATTTTCCTTTTAACATTCGATTGCCTAGATAATATTTAGATTTTTTTTGATTCACTTAAATATAGAATTTTTGTATTTTACATGAGAGAGCATATGAAGTTGCTTTATATACCCCAAAGCAGAGTAGAATAGGGCATTGTATATTTTTTCTGACAGATTATATTCAGAGCCATTTTTTTTAACATTGGGGTGCCTAGATCATATTTACATTTTTTCAATTCTGATAAAATTTGAATTTTTGTATTTTACATGAGAGAGCATATTGAGTTGGTGTATATACTCCAAAACATGGTAGAATAGGGCATTGTATATTTTTTCTGACAGATTATATTCAGAGCAATTTTGCTTTTAACATTTGGGTGCCTAGATAATATTTAGATTTTTTCGATTCACGTAAATTTAGAATTTCGGTATTTTACATAATAGAGCATACTGAGTTGGTGTATATCCTCAAAACCAGAGTAGAATAAGGCATTGTATATTTTTTTCTGACAGATTATATTAAGAGCAATTTTGCTCTTGATATTAAGGTGCCTAGATAATATTTAGATTTTTTTTGATTCACTTAAATATAGAATTTCTTTATTTTACAGGAGAGAGAATATGAAGTTGGTGTATATATTTTCAAAAAGAGTAGAATAGGGCATTGTATATTTTTCTGACAGATTATATTCAGAGCAATTTTCTTTTTAAGATTGGGGTGCCTAGATAATATTTAGATTTCTTTGATTCGGGTGAAATTAGAATTTCTGTATTTTACATTAGAGAGCATACTGAGTTCGTTTATTTATTACAAAACAGAGTAGAATAAGGCATTGTATATTTTTTCTAACAGAATATATTCAGAGTTATTTTTCTTTAACTTTGAGGCACCTAGATAATATTTAAAAATTTCAATTCACTTAAAATTAGCATTACGGTATTTTACGATAGAGAGCATATTGAGTTGGTGTATATACTCCAAAATAGTGTAGAAAAGGGCATTGTATATTGTTTCTTACAAATTATATTCAGATCAATTTTGCTTTTAACATTGTGGTGCCTGGATAATATTTAGATTTTTTTTGATTCACGTAAAATAAGAATTTCTGTATTTTACATGAGAGAGCATACTGAGTTGGTGTATATACTCCAAAAGAGAGTAGAATAGGGCATTTTATATTTTCTCTAACAGAGTATATTCAGAACCATTTTCTTTTAATTTTGGGGTGCCTAGATTATATTTAGATTTTTTTCGATTCCCTTAAAATTAGAATTTCAGTATTTTACATGAGAGAGCATATTAAATTGGTGTATATACTTTAAAACAGAGTAGAAAAGGGCATTGTATATTTTTTAGACAGATTATATTCAGAGTAATTTTGCTTATAACCTTCGGGTGCCTAGATAATATTTAAATTTTTTTCAATTCGCTTAAATATTGAATTTCTTTATTTTACATGAGAGAGCATATGGAGTTGGTGTATATACTCCAAAACAGAGTAGAATAAGGCATTGTATATTTTTTCTGACAGATTATACTCAGAGAAATATTGCTTTTAACATTGAGGTGCCTAGATAAAATTTAGATTTTTTTTGATTCGCTTAAATGTAGAATTTCTGTATTTTACATGAGAGAGCATATGGAGTTGGTGTATATACTCAAAAACAGAGTAGAATAGGGCATTGTATTGTTTCTCTGACGGATTGTATTCAGAACAATTTTGTTTTTAACTTTGGGGTACTAGATAATATTTAGATTTTTTTCGATTCACGTAAAATTATAATTTTGATATTTTACATAAGAGAGCATACTGAGTTGGTGTATATACTGCAATACCGATTAGAATGGGGCATTGTATATTTTTTCTGACAAATTATATTCAGAGCAATTCTGTTTTTAACATTGTGTTGCCTAGATAATATTTAGTTTTTTTTGATACGGGTAAAATTTGAATTTCTATATTTTACATGAGAGAGCATCCTGAGTTGGTATACATACTCCAAAACAGATTAGAATAAGGCATTGTATATATTTTTTAACAGACTATATTCAGAGCCATTTTCTTTGAACTTTGAGGTGCCTAGACTTTATTTAGATTTATTTCGGTTCGCATAAAATTAGAATTTCGGTATTTGACATGAGATAGCATATGGAGTTGGTGTATATACTCAAAAACAGAGTAGAATAGGGCATTGTATATTTTTTCTGACAGATTATATTCAGAGCAATTTTGTTTTTAACACTGGGGTTACTAGATAGTATTTAGATTTTCTCAATTTGGGTAAAATTAGAGTATCTTTATTTTACAAGAGACAGCATGCTGAGGTGAAGTATATCCTCTAAAACAGAGTACAAGAAGACATTGTATATTTTTTCTAACAGACTATGTTCATAGCCATTTTCTTTTAACTTGGGGACGCCTAGATATTATTTACATTTTTATCGATTCACGTAAAATTAGAATTTCTGTATTTTACATGAGAGAGCATATTGAGTTGGTGTATATACTTTAAAACATAGTAGAAAAGGTCATTGTATATATTCTTCTGACAGATTATATTCAGAGCAGTTTTGCTTTAACATTCGGGTGTCTAGATAATGTTTAGATTTTTTTGATTCACGTAAAATTAGAATTTCTGTATTTTACATGAGAGAGCATATTGTGTTGGTGTATATACCCCAAAAAAGAGTAGAAAAGGGCATTGTATATTTTTTCTGACAGATTATATTCAGAGCAATTTTGCTTTTAACAGTGGGGTGCCTAAATATTATTTAGATTTTTTGGATTCGCTTAAATATAGAATTTCTGTATTTTACATGAGAGAGCATCCTGTGTTGGTTTATATATTCCAAAACAGAGTAGAATAAAACATTGTATATTTTTTTAACAGACAATATTCAGAGTCATTTTCTTTTAGTTTTGGGGCGCTAGATATTATTTAGATTTTTTCGATTCGCGTAAAATTAGAATTTCGCTATTTTACGTGAGAGAGCATATTGATTTGTTGTATATACTCCAAAACAGAATAGAAAACGGCATTGTATATTTTTTCTGACAGATTATATTCAGAGCATTTTTTCTTTTAACATTGTGGTGCCTAGATAATATTTAGATATTTTCGATTAGCTTAAATATAGAATTTCGGTATTTTACATGAGAGAGCATACTGAGTTGGTGTATATACTCCAAAACAGAGTAGAATAAGGCATTGTATATTTTGTCTAACGGAGTATATTCAGAGCCATTTCTTTTAACTTTGGGGCGCCTAGATATTATTTAGATTTTTTTCTATTCGCGTAAAATTAGAATTTCGGTATTTTACAAGATAGAGCATACTGAGTTGGTGTATGTACTCCAAAACAGAGTAGAATAGGGCCTTGTATATTTTTTATGACAGCTTATATTTCGAGAAATTTGGCTTTTTACATTGGGATGCCAAGATAATATTTAGATTTTTTTTTTATTCACGTAAAATAAGAATTTCAGTATTTTACATGAGAGAGCATACTGAGTTGGTGTATTTACTCCAAAAAAAGTCGAATAGGGCTTTGTATATTTTTTGTGACAGATTATATTCAGTGCAATTTGGCTTTTAACATTGGGGTGCCCAGATAACATTTAGATTTTTTTCGATTCACGTTAAATTAGAATTTCGGTATTTTACATGAGAGAGAATACTGAGTGGGTGTATATACTCCAAAACAGAGTAGAATAAGGAATTGTATATTTTTTGTAACAGACTATATTCAGAGCCATTTTCTTTTAACATTGGGGCACCTAGATATTATTTAGATTTCTTT
The DNA here is from genome assembly GCF_049354715.1 of Callithrix jacchus. Taxonomy (NCBI): domain Eukaryota; kingdom Metazoa; phylum Chordata; class Mammalia; order Primates; family Cebidae; genus Callithrix; species Callithrix jacchus. The sequence goes on from NC_133518.1 coordinate 82,941,599, forward strand.
GGGGTCTCGTAAAATTAGGATTTCGGTTTTTTACATGAGAGAGCATATTGAGTTGGTCTATACACTACACAGCAGAGTAGATAAGGGCATTGTATATTTTTTTCTGACAGATTATATTCAGAGCAATTATGCTTTTAACATTCGGGTGCCTAGATAATTTTTAGATTTTTTTGATTTGCTAAAATATGGAATTTCTGTATTTTACATGAGAGAGCATATGGGGTTGGTGTATATGCTCCAAAACAGAGAAGAAAAGGGCATTTTATATATTTTTTCTGACAGATTATATTCAGAGCAATTTTGCTTTTAACACTGGGGTGCCTAAATATTATTTAGATTTTTTCGATTCGCTTAAATATAGAATTTCTGTATTTTACATGAGAGAGCATACTGAGTTGGTGTATATACTGCAAAACAGAGTAGAATAAGGTATTGTATATTTTGTCTAACTGACTATATTCAGAGCCATTTTCTTTTATTTTTGGGGCGCCTCGATATTATTTAGATTTTTTTCTATTTTCGTAAAATTAGAATTCCGGTATTTTACATGAGAGAGCCTACTGAGTTGGTGTATGTACTCCAAAACAGAGTAGAAAAGGGCATTGTATATTTTTTCTGACAGATTATATTCATAGCAATTTTTCTTTTAACACTGGCGTGCCTAGATAATATTTAGATTTTTTCGATTCGGGTAAAGTTAGAATTTCTGTATTTTACATGAGAGACCATACTGAGTTGGTGTATATACTCCAAAACCGAGTAGAATAAGGCATTGTATATTTTCTCTAACCGACTATATTCAGAGCCATTTTCTTTTAATTTTGGGTCGCCCAGATACTTAGATTTTTTTCTATTCACGTATAATTAGAATTTCGGTATTTTACATGAGACAGCATATGGAGTTTGTGTATATACTCCAAAACAAAGAAGAAAAGGGCATTGTATATTTTTTCTTACAGATTTTATTCAGAGCAATTTTGTTTTTAGCATTGGGGTGCCTAGATAATATTTAGATTGTTTTCGATTCGCTTAAATATAGAATTTCTGTGTTTTACATGAGAGAGCATATGGAGTTAGGGTATATACTCCAAAACAGAATAGATTAGGGCATTGTGTATTTTTTCTGACAGATTATATTCAGAGCAATTTTGTTTTTAACATTGGGGTGCCTAGATAATATTTAGATTTTTTCGATACGGGTTAAAGTAGAATTTTGGTATTTTACATGAGAGAGCATACAGAGTTGGTGTATATACTCCAAAACAAAGTAGAATAAGGCATTGTATATTTTTTCTAAGAGTCTATATTCAGAGACATTTTCTTTTAACCTTGGGGCGCCTAGATATTATTTAGATTTATTTCGATTCGCGTAAAATTAGAATTTCGATATTTTACATGAGAGAGCATATTGAGTTAGTGTATATACTACAAAAAAGAGTAGAAAAGGGTATTGTATATTTTTTCTGACAGATTATATTCAGAGCAATTTGGTTTTTAACATTGGGGTGCCTAGATAATAATTAGATTTTTTTCTATTCTCGTAAAATTAGAATTTCGGTATTTTACATGAGAGAGCATACTGAGTTGGTGTAGGTACCCCAAAACAGAGTAGAAAACAGCATTGTATATTTTTTCTGACAGATTATATTCAGAGCAATTTTACTTTTAACATTGGGGTGCCTAGATAATATTTAGATTTTTTCGATTCGCTTAAATATAGAGTTTCCGTATTTTACATGAGAGAGCATATGGAGTTGGTGTATATACTCCAAAACTGAATAGAATAGGGCATTGTATATTTTTTCTGACAGATTATATTCAGAGCAATTTAGTTTTTAACTTTGCGATGCCTAGATTATATTTAGATTTTTTCGATTTGGGTAATATTAAAATTTCTGTATTTTACATGAGAGAGCAATCTGAGTTCGTGTATATACTCCAAAGCAGAGTAGAATAAGGCATTGTATATTTTTTCTAACAGACTATATTTAGAGCCATTTTCTTTTAACTTTGGGGAGCCTAGATATTATTTAGATTTTTTTTGATTCACGTAAAATTAGAATTTCGGTATTTTACATGAGAGAGTATATTGAGTTGGTGTATATACTCCAAAACAGAGTAGAAAAGGGTGTTGTATATTTTTTTTGACAGATTATATTAACAGCAATCTTGCTTTTAACATTCGGGTGCCTAGATAATATTTAGATTTTTTTCGATTCACGTAAAATTTGAATTTGGGTTTTTTACATGAGAGAGCATACTGAATTGGTGTATATACTCCAAAACAGAGTAGAGTTGGGCATTGTATATTTTTTTTGACAGATTATATTCAGAGTAATTTTGCTTTTAACATTGGGATGCCAAGATAATATTTAGATTTTTTTCAATACTCTTAAATACATAATTTCTGTATTTTACATGAGAGCACATGGAGTTTGTGTATGTACTCCAAAACAAAGTAGAATAAGGCATTGTTTATTTTTTCTAACAAATTATATTCAGAGCCATTTTCTTTTAACTTTGGGGCACCTAGATGTTATTTACATTTTTTTCGATTCGTGTAAAATTTGAATTTTTGTATTTTACATGAGAGAGCATACTTTGTTGGTGTATATACTCCAAAACAGAGTAGAATAAGGCATTGTATATTTTTTCTAACAGACAATATTTAGAGCCATTTTCTTTTAACTTTAGGGCACCTAGATATTATTTAGATTTTTTTCGATTCGGGTAAACTTAAAATTTCTGTATTTTAAATGAGAGAGCATATTGAGTTAGTGTATATACTACAAAAAATAGTAGAAAAGGGCATTGTATATTTTTTCTGACAGATTATATTCAGAGCAATTTTGCTTTTAACATTGGGGTGCCTAGATAATATTTAGATTTTTTTGATTCTCTTAAATATAGAATTTCTGTATTTTACATGAGAGAGCAAGTAGAGTTTGTGTATATAGTTAAAAATAGAGTAGAATAGGGCATTGAATATTTTTTATGACAGATTATATTCAGAGAAATTTTGTTATTAACATTAGGGTGCCTAGATCATTTTTAGATTTTTTCGATTCGGGTAAAATTAGAATTTCGGTATTTTACATGAGAGAGCATACTGAGTTGGTGTATATACTCCAAAACAGAGTAGAATAAGGCATTGTATATTTTTTCTGACAGATTATATTCAGAGCAATTTTGCTTTTAACTTTGGGGTGTCTTGATTATATTTAGATTTTTTCAGATTCACGTAAAGTTAGAATTTCTCTATTTTACAGGAGAGAGCATACTGAGTTTGTGTATATACTCCAAAACAGAGTAGAATAGCGCATTGTATATTTTTTCTGACAGACTATATTCAGAAAAATTTTATTTATAACATTGGAGTGCCTAAATAATATTTAGATATTTTTCGATTCACGTAAAATTAGAATTTCTGTATTTTTCATGAGAGAGCATACTGAGTTGGTGTATATAATCCAAAACAGAGTAGAAAAGGGCATTGTATATTTTTTCTGACACATTGTATTCAGAGCAATTTGGCTTTTAACATTCGGTTGCCTATACAATATTTAGATTTATTTCGATTCATGTAAAATTAGAATTTCGGTATTTTACATGAGAGAGCATACTGAGTTAATTTATATACACCACAACAGAGTAAAATAGGGTATGGCATGTGTTTTCTGACAGATTATATTCAGAGATATTTTGTTTTTAACATTGGGGTGCCTAGATAATATTTAGATTTATTCGATTCGGGTTAAATTAGAATTTCTGTATTTTACATGAGAGCGCATACTGAGTTGCTGTATATACTCCAAAACAGAGTAGAATAGGGCATTGTATATTTTCTCTGACAGATTTTATTCAGAGTAATTTTGTTTTTAACATTGGGGTACCTAGATTATATTTTGATTTTTTTAATTGTGTTAAAATTAGAATTTCGTTATTTTACATGAGAGAGCATACTGAGTTGCTCCAAAACAGAATAGAATAAGGCATTGTATATTTTCTCTAACAGACTATATTCAGAGACATTTTCTTTTACCTTTGGGGCGCCTAGATATTCTTTAGATTCTTTTGGATTCGCGTAAAATTAGAATTTCGGTATTTGACATGAGAGAGCATATTGAGTTGGTGTATACACTCCAAAATAGACTAGATCAGGGCATTGTATATATTTTTGAAAGATTGTATTCAGAGAAATTTTGCTTTTAACATTCGGGTGCCTAGATAATATTTAGATGATTTTGGATTCACGTAAAATTAGAATTTCGGTATTTTACATGAGAGAGGATACTGAGTTGGTGTATATACTCCAAAACAGAGTAGAATAAGGGATTGTATATTTTTTCTCACAGACTATATTCAGAGTCATTTTCTTTTAACTTTGGGGCGCCTAGATGTTATTTACATTTCTTTCGATTCACGTAAATTTAGAATTTCGGTATTTTACATGAGAGAGTATATTGAGTTGGTGTATATACTACAAAACAGAGTAGAAAAGGGCATTGTATATATTTTCTGACAGATTATTTTCAGAGAAATTTTGCTTTTAACATAGGGATGCCTAGATAGTATTTAGGTTTTTTTCGATTTGCTTAAATATAGAATTCGGTTGCCAATATTACATTCGGTTGCCAAGATATATTTCGATTCACGTAAAATTAGAATATCGGTATTTTACATGAGAGAGCATACTGAGTTGGTTTATATACTCCAAAGCAGAGTAAAATAGGTTATTGCATATGTTTTCTGACAGATTATATTCAGAGAAATTTTGTCTTTAACATTGGGGTGCCTAGATAATATTTAGATTTTTTCGATTCGGGTTAAATTTGAATTTCTGTATTTTACATGAGAGAGCATACTGAGTTGGTGTATATACTCCCAAAAAAAGTAGAATAAGGCATTGTATATTTTCTCTAACAGACTATATTCAGAGCCATATTCTTTTAAATTTGTGGTGCCTAAATATTATTTAGACTTTTTTCGATTCGCATAAAATTAGAATTTTTGTATTTTACCTGAGAGAGCATATTGAGTTGGTGTATATACTCGAAAACAGAGTAGAAAAGGGCATTGTATATTTTTTCTGACAGATTATATATAGGGAAATTTTGCTTTTAACATTCGGGTGCCTAGATAATATTTAGATATTTTTCGATTCACGTACAATTAGAATTTCAGTATTCTACATGAGAGAGCATACTGAGTTGGTGTATATATTCCAAAACAGAGTACAATAAGGCATTGTATATTTTTTCTAACAGATTATATTTATAGCCGTTTTCTTTTAACTTTGGGGCGCCTAGACATTATTTACATTTTATTCGATTCGTGTAAAAGTAGAATTCCGTTATTTTACATGAGATAGCATATTGAGGTGGTGTATATACTACAAAACAGAGTAGAAAAGGGCATTGTATATTGTTTCTGACAGATTATATTCAGAGCAATTTTGCTTTTAACATTGGGGTGCCTAGACATTATTTAGATTTTTTTCGATTCGGTTAATTATAGAATTTCTGTATTTTACGTGAGAGAGCATATGGAGTTGGTGTATATGCCCCAAAACAGAGTAGAATAGGGCATTGTATATTTTTTCTAACAGAGTATATTCAGAATCATTTTCTTTTAACTTTGGGCCTCCTAGATATTGTTTAGATTTTTTTGATTTGGGTAAAATTAGAATTTCGGTATTTTACATTAGAGAGCATATTGAGTTGGTGTATATACTCGAAAATAGAGTAGAAAAGGGCATTGTGTATTATTTCTGACAGATTATATTCAGAGCAATTTTGCTATTAAAATTCGGGTGCCGAGATAATATTTAGATTTTTTTCGATTCATGTAAAATTAGAATTTCGGTATTCTAAATGAGAGAGCATACTGAGTTGGTGTATATACTCCAAAACAGAGTAGAATAAGCCATTGTATATTTTTTCTAACAGATTATATTCAGAGCCATTTTCTTTTAACTTTGGGGCACCTAGATATTATTTAGAATTTTTTTGATTCTCGTAAAATTAGAATTTTGGTATTTTACATGAGATAGTATATTGAGGTGGTGTATATACTACAAAACAGTGTAGAAAAGAGCATTGTGTATTTTTTATGACAGACTATATTCAGAGCAATTTTACATTTAACATTGGGGTGCCTAGATATTATTTAGTTTTTTTCGATTCGGTTAAATATAGAATTTCTGTATTTTACCTGAGAGAGCATATCGAGTTGGTTTATTTACTCCAAAACAGAGTAGAATAGCGCATTGTATATTTTTTCTGACAGACTATATTCAGAAAAATTTTATTTATAACATTGGAGTGCCTAAATAATATTTAGATATTTTTCGATTCACGTAAAATTAGAATTTCTGTATTTTTCATGAGAGAGCATACTGAGTTGGTGTATATACTCCAAAACAGAGTAGAATAAGGGATTGTATATTTTTTCTAACAGGCTATATTCAGAGCAATTTTCTTTTAACTTTGGGGCACCTGGATATTCTTTAGATATTTTTCGATTCGTGTAAAATTAGAATTTAGGTATTTTACATGAGAGAGCATATTGAGTTGATGTATATACTCCAAAAAAAAATAGAATAGGGCATTGTATATTTTTTTTGACAGATTATATTCAGAGCAATTTTGCTTTTAAACTTCGGGTCCCTCGATAATATTTAGATTTTTTTCGATTCGGGTAAATTTAGAATTTTGGTATTTTACATGACAGAGCATACTGAGTTGCTGTATCTATTCCAAAACAGAGTAGAATAGGGCATTGTATATTTTTTCTGACAGATTATATTCAGAGCAATTTTGCTTTTAAAATTGGAGTGCCTAGATAATATTTATATTTTTCTCTCCTCGCTTAAATATAGAATTTCTGTATTTTACATTAAAGAGCATATTGAGTTGGTGTATATACTCCAAAACAGAGTAGAATAAGGCATTGTATATTGTTTCTAACCGATTATATGCAGAGCAATTTTGCTTTTAACTTTGGGGTGTCTAGATTATATTTAGATTTTTTCAGATTCACGTAAATTTAGAATTTCTCTATTTTACAGGAGAGAGCATACTGAGTTTGTGTATATACTCCAAAACAGAGGATAATAAGGCATTCAATATTTTTTTAACAGACTATATTCAGAGACATTTTCTTTGAAGTTTGGGGCGCATAGATATTATTTAGATTTATTTCGATTCACGTAAAATTAGAATATTGGTATTTTACATGAGAGAGCATACTGAGTTGGTGTATATACTCCAAAACAGAGTAGAATAGGGCATTGTATATTTTCTCTGACAGATTATATTCAGAGTAATTTTGTTTTTAACATTGGGGTACCTAGATTATATTTTGATTTTTTCAATTGTGTTAAAATTAGAATTTCGTTATTTTACATGAGAGAGCATACTGAGTTGGTGTATATACTCCAAAACAGAATAGAATAAGGCATTTTATATTTTCTCTAACAGACTATATTCGGAGCCATTTTCTTTTAACTTTGGGGCGCCTAGATATTTTTTAGATTCTTTTCGATTTGCGTAAAATTAGAATTTCGGTATTTTACATGACAGAGCATATTGAGTTGGTGTATGCACTCCAAAATAGACTAGATCAGGGCATTGTATATTTTTTTTGAAAGATTATATTCAGAGAAATTTTGCTTTTAACATTCGGGTGCCTAGATAATATTTAGATTATTTTGGATTCATGTAAAATTAGAATTTCGGTATTTTACATGAGAGAGGATACTGAGTTGGTGTATATACTCCAAAACAGAGTAGAATAAGGCATTGTATATTTTTTCTCACAGACTGTATTCAGACCCATTTTCCTTTAACTTTGGGGCGCCTAGATGTTATTTACATTTCTTTCGATTCGCATAAATTTAGAATTTCGTTATTTTACATAAGAGAGCATATTGAGTTTGTGTATATACTCCCAAACAGTGTAGAAAAGGGCATTGTATATTTTTTCTGACAGATTATATTCAGAGAAATTCTGCTTTTAACATAGGGATGCCTAGGTGGTATTTAGATTTTTTTTCGATTCGCTCAAATATAGAATTTATGTATTTTCTATTAGAGAGCATATTGAGTTGGTGTATATACTCCAAAACAGAGTAGAATAAGGTATTGTATATTTTTTCTAACAGACTATATTCAGAGCCGTTTTCTTTAAACTTTGGGTGCCTATATATTATTTAGAGTTATTGGATTCGGGTAAAATTTGTATTTTGTTATTTTATATGAGAGTGCATACTGAGTTGGTGTATATACTCCAAAACAGAGTACAATAAGGCATTGTATATTTTTTCTAACAGACTATATTCAGAGCCATTTTCTTTTAACTTTGGGTCGCCTAGATAATATTTAGATTTTTCTCGATTCGCGTAAAATTATAATTTCGGTATTTTACAGGAAAGAGCATATTGAATTGGTATATATACTCCAAAACAAAGTGGAAAAGGGAATTGTATACTTTTTCTGACAGACTATATTCAGAGAAATTTTGCTTTTAACATTGGGGTGACTAGGTAATATTTAGATATTTTCGATTCGCTTAAATATAGAATTTCTGTGTTTTCCATGAGAGAGCATATTGAGTTGGTTTATATGCTCCAAAAAATAGTTGAAGAGGGCATTGTTATTTTTTCTGACAGTTTATATTAAGAGCAATTTTGTTTTTAACATTGCGGTGCATAGATAATATTTAGACTTTTTTCGATTCTCTTAAATATACAATTTCTGTATTTCACACGAGAGCATAGGGAATTGGTGTATATACTCGAAAACAGAGTAGAATAGGGTATTGTATATTTTATCTGACAGATTATATTGAGATCAATTTTGTTTTTAACATTGGGGTGCCTACATAATATTTAGATTTTTTCGATTTGGGTAAAATTAGAATTTCTGTATTTTACATGAGAGAGCATACTGAGTTGGTGTATATACTCCAAAACGGAGTAGAATAAGGCATTGTATACATTTTCTTACAGACTATATTCAGTGCCATTTTCTTTTAATTTTGGGGCACCTAGATATTACTTAGATTTGTTTAGATTTGCGTAAAATTAGAATATTGGTATTTTATATGGGAGAGCATATTGAGTTGGTGTACATGCTCCAAAACAGTGTAGAAAAGGGGATTGTATATATTTTTCTGTCAGGTTATATTCAGAGCAGTTTTGCTTTTAACATTGGGGTGCCTAGATAATATTTAGATTTTTTTCGATTCACGTAAATTTAGAATTTCGTTATTATACATATGAGAGCATACTGAGTTGGTGTATATACTCCAAAACAGAGTAGAATAAAGGATTGTATATTTTTTCTGACAGATTATATTCAGAGCAAATTTGCTTTTAACATTGGGGTGCCTAAATATTATTTAGATTTTTTGGATTCGCTTAAATATAGAATTTCTCTATTTTACATGAGAGAGCATCCTGAGTTGGTTTATATACTCCAAAACAGAGTAGAATAATACATTGTATATTTTTTCTAACAGACAATATTCAGAGTCATTTTATTTTAATTTTCGGGCGCTAGATAATATTTAGATTTTTTCGATTCACGTAAAATTAGAATTTCGCTATTTTACCTGAGAGAGCATATTGATTTGTTGTATATACTCCAAAACAGAGTAGAATAGAGCATTTTATATTTTTTCTGACAGATTATATTCAGACAAATTTTGTTTTGCACGTTGGGGTTACAAGATAATATTTAGATTTCTTCGATTCGGGTAAAATTGGAATATCTGTATTTTACTTTTGAGAGCATACTGAGTTGGTGTATATACTCCAAAACAGAGTAGAATAAGGAATTGTATATTTTTTGTAACAGACTATATTCAGAGCCATTTTCTTTTAACATTGGGGTGCCTAGATATTATTTAGATTTCTTTGGGGTCTCGTAAAATTAGGATTTCGGTTTTTTACATGAGAGAGCTTATTGAGTTGGTGTATACACTAAACAGCAGAGTAGAAAAGGGCATTGTATATTTTTTTCTGACAGATTATATTCAGAGCAATTTTGCTTTTAACATTCGGGTGCCTAGATAATTTTTAGATTTTTTTGATCCGCTAAAATATAAAATTTCTGTATTTTACATGAGAGAGTATATGGAGTTGGTGTATATACTACAAAACAGAGAAGAAAAGGGCATTCTATATATTTTTTCTGACAGATTATATTCAGAGCAATTTTGCTTTTAACATTGGGGTGCCTAAATATTGTTTAGATTTTTTTGATTCGCTTAAATATAGAATTTCTGTATTTTACATGAGAGAGCATATGGAGTTGGTGTATATACTCCAAAACAGAGTAGAATAAGGCATTGTATATTTTGTCTAACAGACTATATTCACAGGCATTTTCTTTTAACTTTGTGGCATCTCGATATTATTTAGATTTTTTTCTATTCGCGTAAAATTCGAATTCCGGTATTTTACATGAGAGAGCATACTGAGTTGGTGTATGTACTCCAAAACAGAGTAGAAAAGAGCATTGTATATTTTTTCTGACAGATTATATTCAGAGCAATTTTGCTTTTAACATTGGGGTGCCTAGATAATATTTAGATTTTTTTCGATTCTCTTAAATATAGAGTTTCGGCATTTTACATGAGAGAGCGTACTGAGTTGCTGTATATACTCCAAAACAGAATAGAATAGGGCATTGCATATTTTTTCTGACAGATTATATTCAGAGCAATTTTTCTTTTAACATTCGGGTGCCCAGATAATATTTAGATTTTTTTTCGATTCACGTAAAATTAGAAATTCGGTATTTTACATGAGAGAGCATACTGAGATGGTGTATATACTACAAAACAGAGTAGAATAAGGCATTGTATATTTTGTCTAACTGACTATATTCAGAGCCATTTTCTTTTACCTTTGGGGGGCCTAGATATTATTTATAATTATTTGCGATTCACGTTAAATTAGAATTTCGGTATTTTACATGAGAGAGCATATTGAGTTGATGTATATACTACAAAAAAGAGTAGAAAAGGGCATTGTATATTTTTTCTGACAGATTATATTCATAGCAATTTTGCTTTTAACACTGGCGTGCCTAGATAATATTTAGATTTTTTCGATTCGGGTAAAGTTAGAATTTCTGTATTTTACATGAGAGAGCATACTGAGTTTGTGTATATACTCCAAAACCGAGTAGAATAAGGCATTGTATATTTTCTCTAACAGACTATATTCAGAGCCATTTTCTCTTAATTTTGTGGAGCCTAGATATTTAGATTTTCTTCTATTCGTGTCAAATTAGAATTTCAGTATTTTACATAAGAGAGCATATAGAATTGGTGTATATACTCCAAAAGAGGGTACAATAGGGTATTGTATATTTTTTCTGACAGATTGTATTCAGAGCAATTTTGCTCTTAACATTGGGGTGCCCAGATAATATTTAGATTTTATTTCTATTCACGTAAAATTAGAATTTCGGTATTTTACATGAGAGAGTATATGGAGTTGGTGTATATACTCCAAAAAAGAGTAGAATAGAGCATTGTATATTTTTTTTGACAAATTATATTCAGAGCCATTTTGCTTTTAACATTGGGGTGCTTAGATTATATTTAGATTTTTTTTTCGATTCACATAAAATTAGAATTTCTGTATTTTACATGAGAGCATACTGAGTTGGTGTATATACTCTAACACAGAGTAGAATAGGGCATTGTATATTTTTTCTGACAGAATATATTCAGACCAATTTTGTTTTTAACGTTGGGGTTACAAGATAATATTGAGATTTCTTCGATTCGGGTAAAATAAGAATTTCTGTATTTTACATTTCAGAGCATACTGAGTCGGTGTATATACTCCAAAAGAGAGTAGAATAAGGAATTGTATATTTTTTCTAACAGACTATATTCAGAGCCATTTTCTTTTAACATTGGGGCGCCTACATATTATATAGATTTTTTTCTGGTCTCGTAAAATTAGAATTTCGGTTTTTTACATGAGAGAGCATATTGAGTTGGTGTATACACTACACAGCAGAGTAGAAAAGGGTATTGTATATTTTTTCTGACACATTATATTCAGAGCTATTTTGCCTTTAACATTCGCGTGCCTAGATAATTTTTAGATTGTTTTTGATTCGCTAAAATATGGAATTTCTGTATTTTACATGAGAGAGCATATGGAGTTGGTGTATATACTCCAAAAGAAAGAAGATAAGGGCATTGTATATTTTTTCTTACAGATTATATTCAGAGCAATTTTGCTTGTAACATTGTGGTGCCTAGATAATATTTAGATTGTTTTCGATTTTGTTAAATATAGAATTTTTGTATTTTACATGAGAGAGAATATGGATTGGTGTATATACTCCAAAACAGAGTAGAATAGCGCATTGTATATTTTTTCTGATAGACTATATTCACAGCAATTTTATTTATAACATTGGGGTCCCTAAATAATATTTAGATATTTTTTGATTCACGTAAAATTAGAATTTCTGTATTTTACATGAGAGAGCATACTGAGTTGGTGTACATACTCCAAAACAGAGTAGAATAGCGAATTGTTTATTTTTTCTGACAAATTATATTCAAAGGAAGTTTGATTTTAACATTCGGGTGCCTAGATAATATATAGATTTTTTCCGATTTGCTTAAATATGGAATTTCTGTATTTTACATGAGAGAACATATGGAGTCGATGTATATACTCCAAAACAGAGTAGAATAGGGCATTGTATATTTTTTATGACAGATTATATTCAGAGCAATTTTGCTTTTAACGTTGGGGTGCCTACATAATATTTAGATTTCTTTAGATCTATGTAAATTTAGAATTTCTTTATTTTACATGAGAGAGCATACTGAGTTGGTGTATATACACCAAAACAGAGTAGAATGGGGCATTGTATATTTTTTCTGACAGATTATATTTAAAGCAATTTTTTTTTTAACATTTGGGTGCCTAGATAATATTTGGATTTTTTCGATTCAGGTAAAAATAGAATTTCTGTGTTTTACATGAGAGAGCATATGGAGTTGTTTTATATACCCCAAAACAGAGAAGAATAGGGCATTGTATATTTTTTTCTGACAGAATATATTCAGAGCAATTTTGTTTTTATCATTGTGGTGCCTATATATTATTTAGATTTTTTTCGATTCGCATAAAATAAGAATTTCGGTATTTTACATCAGAGAGCATATGGAGTTGGTTTATACACTCCAGGACAGAGTAAACAAAAACATTGTACATTTTGTCAGAAAGATTATATTCAGAGCAATTTTGCTTTTAACACAGCGGTGCCTAGATAATATTTAGATTTTACTCGATTCATGTAAAATTAGAATTTTGGTATTTTATATGAGAGAGCATACTGAGTCGGTGTATATACTCCAAAACAGAGTAGAAAAGGGCACTGTATATTTTTTCTGACAGAATATATTCATAGAAATTTTGTTTTTAACATTTGGGTGCCTAGATAATATTTAGATTTTTTTCGATTCGCAGAAATATAGAATTTCTGTATTTTACATGAGAGAACATGTAGAGTTGGTATATATACTCAAAAACAGAGTAGAATAGCGCATTGTATATATTTTATAAGAGTTTATATTCAGAGCAATTTTGTTTTTAACATTGGGGTGCCTTGATAATACTTAGATTTTTTCAATTTGGGTAAAATTAGAATTTCTGTATTTTACACGAGAGAGCATACTGAGTTGGTGTATATACTCCAAAACATAGTAGAATAAGGCATTGTACATTTTTTCTATCATACTATATTCAGAGCCATTTTCTTTTAACCTTGGGGCGCCTAGATATTATATAGATTATTTTCGATTCACTTAAATATAGAATTTCTGTATTTTACATGAGAGAGCATAAGGAGTTGGTGTATATACTCCAAAACAAAGAAGAAAAGGGCATTGTAAATTTTTTCTGACAGATTATATTCAGAGCAATTTTGCTTTTAACACTGGAGTGCCTAGATAATATTTAGGTTTTTTCGATTTCGGTAAAATAAGAATTTTGGTATTTTACATGAGAGAGCATACTGAGTTGGTTTATATACTCCAAAACAGAGTAGAATAAGGCATTGTATATTTTTTTTTAACAGACTATATTCAGAGCCATTTTTTTTTAACTTTGGGGTGCCTAGATATTATTTAGGTTTTTTCCATTCACGTAAAATTAGAATTTCTGTATTTTACATGAGAGAGCATATGGAGTTGGTGTATATACGCCATAACAGAGTAGAAAAGGGCATTATATATTTTTTCTGACAGATTATATTCAGAGAAATTTTGCTTTTAACATTCGGGTGCCTAGATAATATTTAGATATTTTTCGATTCGCTTAAATATAGAATTTCTGTATTTTATATGAGAGAGCATATGGAGTTGCTGTATGTACCCCAAAACAGAGTAGAATAGGGCATTGTATATTTTTTCTGACAGATTATATTCAGAGCAAGTTTGTTTATAACGTTAGGGTTCCTAGATAATATTTAAATTTTTTCGAATCGGGTAAAATTAGAATTTTGGTATTTTACAGGAGAGAGCATACTGAGTAGGTGTATATACTCCAAACCTGAGTAGAATAAGGCATTGTATTTTTTTTCTAAGATAATATATTCATAGGCATTTTCTTTTAACTTTGGGGCGCCTAGATATGATTTAGGTTTTTTTCGATTACCGTAGAATTAGAATTTCATTATTTTACATGATAGAGTATATTGAGTTGGTGTACATTCTCCACAACAGAGTAGAAAAGGTCATTGTATATTTTTTCAAACACATTGTATTCCGAGCAATTTTCTTTTTAACATTCCGGTTCCTAGATAATATTTAGATTTATTTCCATTCACGTAGAATTAGAATTCCGGTATTTTACCCGAGAGAGCATACTGAGTTGGTTTATATACTCGAAAACAGAGTAGAATAGGGCATTGCATATGTTTTCTGACAGATTATATTCAGAGCAATTTTGTTTTTAACATTGGGATTCCTACATATTATTTAGATTTTTTCGATTTGGGTGAAATTAGAATTTCTGTATTTTACATGAGAGAGCATAGTAAGCTGGTGTATATACTCCAAAACAGAGTAGAATAAGGCATTGTATATTTTCTCGAACAGACTATATGCAGACTCATTTTCTTTTAAATTGGGGGCGCCTAGATATTATTTAGATTTTTTTTGATTCACGTAAAATTAGAATTTCGGTATTTTACCTGAGAGAGCATATTGAGTTGGTGTATATACTGGAAAACAGAGTAGAAAAGGGCATTGTATATTTATTCTGACAGATTATATTCAGAGCAATTTTGCTTTAAACATTCGGGTGCCTAGATAATATTTAGATTTTTTTCCAATCACGTAAATTTAGAATTTCGGTGTTCAATATGAGAGAGCATACTGAGTTGGTGTATATACTCCAAAACAGAGTAGAATAAGGCATTGTATATTTTTTCTAACAGAGTATATTCATAGCCATTTTCTTTTAACGTTGGGGCACCTAGATATTATTTCCATTTTTTTCTATTTGCGTAAAATTAGAATTTCGGTATTTTACATGAGATAGCATATTGAGGTAGTGTATATAATAGAAAACAGAGTAGAAATGGGCATTGTATAATTATTATGACAGATTATATTCAGAGCAATTTTTCTTTTAACATTGGGGTGCCTAGATAATATTTAGATTTTTTTAATTCGGGTAAAATTAGAATTTCTGTATTTTACATGTGAGCATATGGATTTGGTGTATATACTTCAAAACAAAGTCGAATAGGGCATTGTATATTTTTTCTGACAGACTACATTAAGAGCAATTTTGTTTTTAACATTCGGGTGCCTAGATAATATTTAGATTTATTTCAATACGCTTAAATATACAATTTCTGTATTTCACATGAGAGAGCATATTGAGTTGGTCTATATACTCCAAAAAAAAGTAGAATCCGGCATTGTATATTTTTTCTAACAGATTATATTCAGAGCATTTTTGTTTTAAAGATTGGGGTGCCGAGATAATATTTAGATCTTTTTTGATTCACGTAAATTTAGAATTTTGGTATTTTACATGAGAGAGCATATTGAGTTGGTATATATACTCCAAAACAGAGTAGAAAAGGGCATTGTATATTTTTTCTGACACATTGTATTCAGAGCAATTTTGCTTCAAACATTTGGTTGCCTGTGTAATATTTAGATTTATTTCGATTCACGTAAAATTAGAATTTTCGTTTTTTACATGAGAGAGCATACTGAGTTGGTGTATATACTCCAAAACAGAGTAGAAAAGGGCATTGTATATTTTCTCTAACAGATTATATTCAGAGCAATTTTGCTTTTAACACTGGGGTGTCTAGATATTATTTAGATTTTTTTCGATTAGGTTAAATATAGAATTTTGGTATTTTACATGAGAGAGCATATGGAGTTGGTGTATATACTCCAAAACAGAGTAGAATAGGGCATTGTATATCTGTTCTGACAGATTATATTCAGAGCAATTTTGTATTTAATATTGGGGTGCCTAGATAACATTTAGATTTTCTTGATTTGGGTAAAATTAGAATTTCTATATTTTATATGAGAGAGCATATGGAGTTGGTGTATATACTCCAAAACAGAGTCAAATAGGGCATTGTATATTTTTTCTGACAGACTACATTCAGAGCAATTTTGTTTTTAACATTCGGGTGCCTAGATAATATTTAGATTTTTTTCGATTCACGTAAACTTACAATTTCGGTATTTTACATGAGAGAGCATACTGAGTTGGTGTATATATTCCAAAACAGAGTAGAAAAATTCATTGTATATTTTTCCTAACAGACTATACTCAGAGTCATTATCTTTTAACTTTCGGGCGCCTAGATATTATTTAGATTTTTTTCAATTCACGTAAAATTAGAATTTCGGTATTTTACATGAGAGAGCATATTGAGATGGTGTATATACTCCAAAACAGAGTAGAAAAGGGCATTGTATATTTTTTCTAACACACTGTATTCAGAGCAATTTTGCTTTAAACATTTGGTTGCCTGTGTAATATCTAGATTTATTTTGATTCACGTAAAATTAGAATTTACGTTTTTTACATGAGAGAGCATACTGAGTTGGTGTATATACTCGAAAACAGAGTAGAATAAGGCATTGTATATTTTTTTCTGACAGATTATATTCAGAGCAATTTTGTTTTTAACATTGGGGTGCCTAGATAACATTTAGATTTTTTCGATTCGGGTAAAATTAGAATTTCTGCATTTTAAATGAGAGAGCCTATGGAGTTGGTGTATATACACCAAAACAGAGTCGAATAGGGCATTGTATATTTTTTCTGACAGACTTCATTGAGAGTAATTTTGTTTTTAATATTTGGGTGCCTAGATAATATTTAGATTTTTTTTGATTCACGTAAAATTACAATTTCGGTATTTTACATGAGAGAGCATATTGAGTTGGTGTATATACTTTAAAACAGGGTAAAATAAGGCATTGTATATTTTCTCTAACAGAATATATTCAGAGCCATTTTCTTTTAAATTTGGGGTGCCTAGATATTATTTAGACTTTTTTCGATTCACGTAAATCTAGAATTTCAGTATTTTACCTGAGAGAGCATATTGAGTTGCTGTATATACTCGAAAACAGAGTAGAAAAGGGCATTGTATATTTATTCTGACAGATTTTATTCAGAGCAATTTTGCTTTTAACATTCGGGTGCCTAGATAATATTTAGAGTTTTATCTATTCGCTTCAATATAGAGTTTCTGTATTTAAAATGAGAGAGCATATGGAGTTGGTGTATATACTTCAAAACAGAGTAGAATAGGGCATTGTATATCTTTTCTGACAGATTATATTCAGAGCAATTTTGCTTTTAACTTTGGGTTTTTTAGATCCACGTAAAATTAGAATTTCTCTATTTTACAGAAGAGAGCATACTGAGTTGGTTTATATACTCCAAAACAGGGTAGAATAGAGCATTGTATATTTTTTGTTACAGATTATATTCAGAGCAATTTTGTTTTTAACATTGGGGTGCCTAGATAAAATTTAGGTTTTTCCGATTTGGGTAAAATTAGAATTTCGGTATTTTACATGAGAGAGCATACTGAGTTGGTTTATATACTCCAACACAGAGTAGAATAAGGCATTGTATATTTTTTCTAACAGACTATATTCAGAGCCATTTTTTTAACTTTGGGGCGCCTAGATATGATTTAGGTTTTTTTCCATTCGCGTAAAATTGGACTTTCGGTATTTTACATGAGACAGCCTATGGAGTTGGTATATATCCTCCAAAACCGAGTAGAAAGGGGCATTATATATTTTTTCTGACAGATTATATTCAGAGCAATTTTGCTTTTAACATTCGGGTGCCTAGATAATATTTAGATTTTTTTCGATTCGCTTAAATATAGAATTTCTGTATTTTACATGAGAGAGCATATGGAGTTAGTGTATATACTCCAAAACAGAGTAGAATAGGGCATTGTATATTTTTTCTGACAGATTATATTCAAAGCAAGTTTGTTTTTAACATTAGGGTGCCTAGATAATATTTAAATTTTTTCAAATCGGGTAAAATTAGAATTTTGGTATTTTACATGAGAGAGCATAGTAAGTTGGTGTATATACTCCAAAACAGAGTACAATAAGGCATTGTATATTTTTCTAAGAGAATATATTCATAGCCAATTTCTTTTAACTTTGGGGCGCAAAGATATGATTTAGGTTTTTTTCGATTAGCGTAAAATTAGAATTTCGGTATTTTACATGAGAGAGCATATTAAGTTGGTGTATATATTCCAAAACAGAGTAGAAAAGGTGATTGTATATTTTTTCTGACACATTGTATTCCGAGCAATTTTGTTTTTAACATTCGGCTTCCTAGATAATATTTAGATTTATTTCAATTCACGTAAAATTAGAATTTCTGTATTTTACCTGAGAGAGCATACTGAGTTGGTTTATATACTCCAAAACAGAGTAGGAAAGGGCATTGCATATGTTTTCTGACAGATTATATTCAGAGCAATTTTGTTTTTAACATTGGGGTGCCTAAATATTATTTAGATTTTTTCGATTCGGGTGAAATTAGAATTTTTGTATTTTACATGAGAGAGAATACTGAGTTGGTGTATATACTCCAAAACAGAGTAGAATAAGGCATTGTATTTTTTTTCTAACAGAGTATATTCATAGCCATTTTCTTTTAACTTTGCGCGCCTAGACATTATTTAGGTTTTTTTGTCGAATCGCGTAAAATTAGAATTCCGGTATGTTACATGAGATAGCATATTGAGGTTGTGTATATACTACAAAACAGAGTAGAAAAGGGCATTGTATATTTTTTCTGACAGAATATATTCAGAGCAATTTTGCTTTTAACATTGGGGTGCCTAGATATTATTTAGATTTTTTTCGATTCAGTTAAATATAGAATTTCTGTATTTTACATGAGAGAGCATATGGAGTTGGTGTATATACCCCAAAACATAGTAGAATAGGGCATTGTATATTTTTTCTGACAGATTATATTCAGAGCAATTTTGTTTATAACACTGAAGTGCCTAGATAATATTTAGATATTTTTCGATTCGCGTAAAATTAGAATTTCAGTATTTTACATGAGAGAACCTACTGACTTCGTGTATATACTCCAAAACAGAGTAGAATAAGGCATTGTATATTTTTTATGACAGATTATATTCAGAGCAATTTTGTTATTAACGTTGGGGTACCTAGATAATATTTAGATTTTTTTCGATTTAGGAAAATCTAGAATTTCAGTATTTTACGTGAGGGAGAACACTGAATTGGTGTATATACTCCAAAATAGAGTAGAATAAAACATTGTATATTTTCTCTATAAGACTATATTCAGAGCCATTTTCTTTTAACTTTGGGGCGCCTAGATATGATTTAGATTTTTTTCGATTCGCGTAAAATTTGAATTTCGGTATTTTACATGAGAGAGCATATTGAGTTTGTGTATATACTCCAAAACACAGTAGAAAAGGGTTTTGTATATTTTTCCTGACAGACTGTATTCAGACCAATTTTACTATTAACATTGGGGTGCCTAGATAATATTTAGATTTTTTCGATTCGGGTAAAATAAGAATTTTTGTATTTCACACGAGAGATCATATTGACTTGGTGTATATAGTAGAGAACAGAGTAGAAAAGAGTATTGTATAATTTTCTGACAGATTATATTCACAACAACTTTGCTGTTAACATTGGGGTACCTAGATAATATTTAGATTTCTTTCGATTCACGTAAAATTCGAATTTCGGTATTTTACATGAAAGAGCATATTGAGTTGGTGTATTTACTCCAAAACAGAGTACAATAAGGCATTGTATATTTTTTCTAACAGACTATATTCAGAGGCATTTTCTTTTAACTTTGGGATGCCTAGATATTATTTAGATTTTTTTGATTCACGTAAAATTATAATTTAGTTTTTTTACATGAGAGAGCATATTCAGTTGGTGTGTATACTCCAAAACAGAGTAGAAAAGGATGTTGTATTTTTTTTCTGACAGATTGTATTCAGAGTAATTTTGCTATTAACATTGGGGTGCCTAGATAATATTTAGATTTTTTTTCATTCACTGAAATATAGAATTTTTGTATTTTACATGAGAGAGCACATAGACTTGGTGTATATACTCAAAAAAAGAGTAGAATAGGGCATTGTATATTTTTTCTGATAGTTTATATTCAGAGCAATTTTGTTTTTAAAATTGGGGTTCCTAGATAATATTTAGATTTTTTCGATTCTGGTAAAATTGGAATTTCTGTATTTTACGTGAGAGAGCATACTGAGTTGGTGTATTTACTCCAAAGCAGAGTAGAATAAGGCATTGTATATTTTTTCTAACAGACTATATTCAGAGGCATTTTCTTTTAACTTTGGAGCGTCTAGATATTATTTAGATTTTTTTCGATTCGCGTAAAATTAGAATTTGTGTATTTTACATGAGAGAGCATATTGAGTTGGTGTATATACTCGAAAACAGAGTAGAAAAGAACGTTTTATATTGTTTCTGACAGATTATATTCAGAGCAATTTTGCTTTTAACATTCGGGTGTCTAGATAATATTTAGATTTTTTTCGATTCACGTAAATTTAGAATTTCGGTATTTTACATGAGAGAGCACACTGAGTTGGTGTATATACTCCAAAACAGAGTAGAATAGGGCATTGTATATTTTTTCTGACAGATTATATTCAGACCAATTTTGTTTTTAACGTTGGGGTCACACGATAATGTTGAGATTTCTTCGATTCGGGTAAAATAAATATTTCTGTATTTTACATTTGAGAGCAAACTGAGTTGGTGTATATACTGCAAAACAGAGTAGAATAAGGAATTGTATATTTTTTCTTACAGACTATATTTAGAGCCATTTTCTTTTAACATTGGGGCGCCTAGATATTATTTACATTTATTTCGGGTCTCTTAAAATTAAAATTTCTGTTTTTTACATGAGAGAGCATATTGAGTTCGTGTATACACATCACAGCAGTGTAGAAAAGGGTATTGTATATTTTTTCTGACAGATTATATTCAGAGCAATTTTGCTTTTCACATTCGGGTGCCTAGGTAATTTTTAGATTTTTTTTGATTCGCTAAAATATAGAATTTCTGTATTTTACATGAGAGAGCATATGGAGTTGGTGTATATATACCAAAACAAAGAAGAAAAGGGCATTGTATATTTTTTCTTACAGATTATATTCAGAGCAATTTTGTTTTTAGCATTGGGGTGCCTAGATAATATTTAGATTTATTTCGATTCGCTTAAATATAGAATTTCTGTATTTTACATGAGAGAGCATATGGAGTTGGTGTATATACTACAAAACAGAGTAGAATAAAGCATTGTATATTTTTCTGACAGATTATATTCAGAGCAATTTTGCTTTTAGCATTGGGTTGCCTAGATTATAATTAGATAATATTTAGACTTTTTTCTCTTTGCTTAAATATAGAATTTCTGTATTTTACATGAGAGAGCATATGGAGTTGGTGTATATACTCCAAAACAAAGTAGAATAAAGCATAGTATATTTTTTCTAACGGACTATACTCAGTGCCATTTTCTTTTAACTTTGGGGGCCTAGATATTATTAAGATTCTTTTCGATTCGTGAAAAATTCGAATTTCGGTATTTTATATGAGAGAGCATTTTTAGTTGTTGTATATACTCCCAAACAGAGTACAAAAGCGCATTGTATAGTTTTTCTAACAGATTATATTCAGAGCAATTTTGCTTTTAACATTCGGGTGCCTAGATAATATTTAGATTTTTTTCGATTTGCTTAAATATAGAATTTCTGTATTTTACATGAGAGAGAATATGGAGTTGGTGTATGTACTCCAAAACAGAATAGAATAAGGCATTGTATATTTTTTCTGACAGATTATATTCAGAGCAAGTTTGATTTTAACATTAGGGTGCATAGGTAATATTTAAATTTTTTCGAATCAGGTAAAATTAGAATTTTGGTATTTTACATGAGAGAGCATACTGAGTTTGTGTATATACTCCAAAACAGAGTAGAATAAGGCATTGTATAATTTTTCTAAGAGAATATATTCATAGCCATTTTCTTTTAACTTTGGGATACCTAGATATAATTTAGGTATTTTTCGATTAGCGTAAAATTAGAATTTCGGTATTTTACATGAGAGAGCATATTGAGTTGGTGTATATACTCCAAAACAGAGTAGAATAGGGCATGGCATATTTTTTCTGACAGATTATATTCAGAGCAATTTTGTTTTTAACATTGGGGCGCCTAAATAATATTTAGATTTTTTTCCAGTCACGTAAATTTAGAATTTCGGTATTCTATATGAGAGAGCATACTGAGTTGGTGTATATACTCCAAAACAGAGTAGAATAAGGCATTGTATATTTTTTGTAACAGAGTATATTCATAGCCATTTTATTTTAACTTTGGGGCGCCTAGATATTATTTGGATATTTTTCGAATCGTGTAAAATTAGAATTTCAGTATTTTACATAAGATAGCATATTGATGTAGTGTATATTCACCAAAACAGAGTAGAAAAGGGCATTGTATATTTTTTCTGACAGATTATATTCAGAGCAATTTTGCTTTTAACACTGGGGTGCCTAGATGTTATTTAGATTTTTGCGATTCGGTCAAATATAGAGTTTTTGTATTTTACATGAGAGAGCATATGGAGTTGGTGTATATACTCCAAAACAGAGTAGAATAGGGCATTGTATATTTTTACTGACAGATTATATTCAGAGCAATTTTTTTATAACATTGGGGTGCCTAGCTAATGTTTAGATATTTTTCGATTCACGTAAAATTATAATTTCAGTATTTTACATGAGAGAGCACACTGACTTGGTGTATATACTCCAAAACAAAGTAAAATAAGGCATTGTATATTTTTTCTAACAGATTATATTCAGAGCAATTTTGTTTTTAACATTGGGGTGCCTTGATAATATTTAGATTTTTTCGATTCAGGTAAAATTAGAATTTCTGTATTTTACATGAAAGAACCTATGGAGTTGGTGTATATACTCCAAAACAGAGTCGAATAGAAAATTGTATATTTTTTCTGACTAACTACATGCAGAGCAATTTTGTTTTTAACATTCGGGTGCCTAGACAATATTTAGATTATTTTCGATTCACGTAAAATTACAATTTCGGTATTTTACAAGAGAGAGCATATTGAGTTGGTGTATATACTACAAAAAAGAGTAGAAAATGGCATTGTATATTTTTTGTGACAGATTATATGCAGAGCAACATTGCATTTAACATTGTGGTGCCTAGATAATATTTAGATTTATTTCAATATGGTTAAATATACAATTTCTGTATTTTACCTGAGAGAGCGTATTGAGTTGGTCTATATACTTTAAAGAAGAGTAGAATACGGCATTGTATATTTTTTCTGACAGATTATATTCAGAGCAATTTTGTTTTTAACATTGGGGTGCCGAGATAATATTTAGATTTTTTTCGATTCACGTAAATTTAGAATTTCGTTATTTTACATGAGAGAGCATATTGATTTGGTGTATATACTCCAAAACATAGTAGAAAAAAGCATTGTATATTTTTTCTGACAGATTATATTCAGAGCAATTTTGCTTTTAAACTTCGGGTCCCTAGATAATATTTAGATTTTTTTCGATTCGGGTAAATTTAGAATTTCGGTATTTTACATGAGAGAGCATACTGAGTTGGTGTATATATTTCAAAAAAGAGTAGAATAGGGCATTGTAAATTTTTTCTGACAGATTATATTCAGAGCAATTTTGCTTTTAAAATTGGAGTGCCTAGATAATATTTAGATTTTTCTCTTCTCCCTTAAATATAGAATTTCTGTATTTTACATTAAAGAGCATATTGAGTTGGTGTATATACTCCAAAACAGAGTAGAATAAGGCATTGTATATTTTTTCTGACAAATTTTATTCAGAGCAATTTTGCTTTAACTTTGGGTTGTCTAGATAATATTTAGATTTTTTCAGATTCACGTAAAATTTGAATTTCTCTATTTTACAGGAGAGAGAATACTGAGTTTTTGTATATACTAGAAAACAGAGTAGAATAAGGCATTCTGTATTTTTTGTAACAGACTACATTCATAGATATTTTCTTTGAACTTTGGGGCACATAGATATTATTTAGATATTTTGATTCTCCTAAAATTAAAATTTCAGTATTTTACGTGAGATAGCATATTGAGTTAATGTACATACTCCAAAACAGAGTAGAAAAGGGCATTGTATATATTTTATGACACATTGTATTCAGAGCAATTTTGCTTTTAACATTCGGTTGCCTATATAATATTTAGATTAATTTCGATTCACGTAAAATTAGAATTTTGGTATTTTACATGAGAGAGCATACTGAGTTAATTTATATACTTCAAAAAAGAATAAAATAGGGCATTGCATATGTTTTCTGACAGATCATATTCAGAGCAATTTTGCTTTTAATTTTGGGGTGCCTAAGTAATATTTCGATTTTTTTAGATGCACGAAAAATTAGAATTTCTCTATTTTACATGAGAGAGCATACTCAGTTGGTGTATATACACCAAAACAGAGTAGAATAGGCCATTTAATATTTTTTTGTGACAAATTATATTCAGAGCAATTTTATTTTTAACATTGGGGTGCCTAGATAATATTTAGATTTTTTCGATTCGGGTAAAATTAGAATTTCTGTGTTTTACATGAGAGAGCATATTGAGTTGGTGTATATACTCCAAAACAGAGTAGAAATGGGCATTGTATATTTTTTCGTACACATTATTTTACGAGCAATTTTGCTTATAACCTTCGGGTGCCTACATAATATTTAGATTTTTTTCGATTCACGTAAATTTAGAATTTCGGAATTTTACATGAGAGAGCATACTGAGTTGGTATATATACTCCAAAACAGGGTAGAATAGGGCATTGTATATTTTTTCTTACATATTATATGCAGTGCAATTTTTTTTTAACATTGGGGTGCCTAGACAACATTTAGGTTTCTTCGATTTGGGTAAAATTAGAATTTCGGTATTTTACATGAGAGAGCAAACTGAGTTGGTGTATATACTCCAAAACAGAGTAGAATAAGGCATTGTATATTTTTTCTACCAGACTATATTCAGAGCCATTTTTTTTTACTTTGGGGCGCCTAGATATTATTTAGGTTTTTTCCATTCGCGTAAAATTAGAATTTCATTATTTTACATGAGAGAGCATATTGAGTTGGTGTATATACTCCAAAACAGAGTAGAAAAGGGCATTATATATTTTTTCTGACAGATTATATTAAGAGCAATTTTGCTTTTAACATTCGGGTGCCCAGATAATATTTAGATCATTTTCGATTCACTTAAATATAGAATTTCTGTATTTTACATGAGAGAGCATATGGAGTTGGTGTATGTACTTCAAAACAGAGTAGAATAGGGCATTGTATATTTTTTCTGACAGATTATATTCAGAGCAAGTTTGTTTTTCACATTAGGGTGCCTAGATAATATTTAAATTTTTTCGAATCGGGTAAAGTTAGAATTTTGGTATTTTACATGAGAGAGCACCCTGAGTTGGTGTATATACTCCAAAACAGAGTAGAATAAGGTATTGTATATTTTCTCTAACAGACTATATTCAGAGCAATTTTCTTTTAAATTTGGGGTGCCTAGATATTATTTAGACTTTTTTCGATTCACATAAAATTAGAATTTCTGTATTTTACCTGAGAGAGCATATTGAGTTGCTGTATATACTCGAAAGCAGAGTAGAAAAGGGCATTTTATATTTTCTCTGACAGATTATATTCAGAGCAATTGTGCTTTTAACATTCGGGTGCCTAGATAATATCTAGATTTTTTTCCAATCACGTAAATTTAGAATTTCGGTATTCTATATGAGGGAGCATCCTGAGTTGGTGTATATACTCCAAAACAGAGTAGAATAAGGCATTGTATATTTTTTCTAACAGAGTTTATTCATAGCCATTTGCTTTTAACTTTGGGGCGCTTAGATATTATTTGGATTTTTTTCGATTCGCGTAAAAGTACTATTTCGGTATTTTACATGAGATAGCATATTGAGGTAGTGTATATACTACAAAACAGAGTAGAAAAGGGCATTGTATATTTTTTCTGACAGAGTATATTTAGAGCAATTTTTATTTTAACATTGGGGTGCCTAGATATTATTTAGATTTTTTTCGATTCTGTCAAATATAGAATTTTTGTGTTTTACATGAGAGAGCATATGGAGTTGGTGTATATACTCCAAAACAGAGTAGAATAGGGCATTGTATATTTTTTCTGACAGATTATATTCAGAGAAATTTTGTTTGTATCATTGTGGTGCCTAGATATTATTTAGATTTTTTTCGATTCGCATAAAATATGAATTTCGGTATTTTACATCAGAGAGCATATTGAGTTGGTTTATACACTCCAAAACAGAGTAGACAAGGACATTGTACATTTTGTCAGACAGTTTATATTCAGAGCAATTTTGCTTTAAACATTGGGGTGCCTAGATAATATTTAGATTTTTTTCGATTCATGTAAATTTAGAATTTTGGTATTTTACATGAGAGAGCATACTGAGTTGGTGTATATACTCAAAAACAAGGTAGTATAAGGCATTGTATTTTTTTTTTCTAACACACTATATTCACAGCCATTTTTTTAACTTTGGGGCGCCTAGATATGATTTAGATTTTTTTTGATTCACGTAAAATTAGAATTTTGGGTATTTTACATGGGAGAGCATATTGAGTTTGTGTATATACTCCAAAACACAGTAGAAAAGTGTGTTGTATATTTTTTCTGACAGACTGTATTCAGAGCAATTTTGCTATTAACATTGGGGTTCCTAGATAATATTCAGATTTTTTCGATTCGGGTAAAATTAGAATTTTTGTATTTCACACGAGAGATCATATTGAGTTGGTTTATATACTTCAGAACAGAGTAGAAAAGAGGGTTGTATATTTTTTCTGACAGACTGTATTCAGAGAAATTTTGCTATTAACATTGGGGTGCCTAGATAATATTTAGATTTCTTTCGATTCCCGTAAAATTCGAATTTCGGTATATTACATGAGAGAGCATACTTAGTTGGTGTATTTACTCCAACACAGAGTACAATAAGACATTGTATATTTTTTCTTACAGACTATATTTAGAGGCATTTTCTTTTTACTTTGGATCGCCTAGATAATATTTATATTATTTTCGATTCACGTAAACTTAAAATTTCCGTATTTTACATGAGAGAGCATATTGATTTGGTGTATATAGACCAAAACAGAGTAGAAAAGGGTGTTGTATATTTTTTCTGACAGACTGTATTCAGAGAAATTTTGCTATTAACATTGGGGTGCCTAGATAATATTTAGAATTTTTTTGATTCGCTGAAATATAGAATTTCTGTATTTTACATGAGAGAGCACGTAGAGTTGGTGTATATACTCAAAAACCAAGTAGAATAGGGCATTGTATATTTTTTCTGACAGTTTATATTCAGAGCAATTATGTTTTTAAAATTGGGGTTCCTAGATAATATTTAGATATTTTCGATTATGGTAAAATTAGAATTTCTGTATTTTACATAAGTGAGCATACTGAGCTGGTGTATTTACTCCAAAACAGAGTAGAATAAGGCATTGTGTATTTTTTCTAACAGTCTATATTCAGAGACATTTGTTTTAATCTTGGGGCGCCTAGATATTATTTAGATTTATTTCGATTCGCGTAAAATTAGAATTTCGGTATTTTACATGACAGAGCATATTGAGTTATTGTATGTACTACAAAAAAAAGTAGAAAAGGGCATTGTATATTTTTTCTGACAGAGTATATTCAGAGCAATTTTTTTTTTAAATTTGGGGTGCCTAGATAATAATTATATTTTTTCGATTCACGTAAAATAAAATTTCTGTTTTTTACATGAGAGAGCATACTGGGTTGATGTATATACTCTGAAACAGAGTAGAATAGGTCTTTGTATATATTTTTGACAGATTATATACAAACCAATTTTGTTTTTAACATTGGGGTGCCTATATAATATTTAGATTTTTTTCCATTCGCTTAAATATAGAATTTCTGTATTGTACATGAGGGAGCATATGGAATTGGTGTATATACTGCAAAATAGAGTAGAATAGGGCATTGTATATTTTTTCTGACAGATTATATTCAGAGCAATTCTGTTTTTAACATTGTGGTGCCTAGATAATATTTAGATTTTATTCGATTCACTTAAATATAGAATTTCAGTATTTTACATGGGACAGCATATGAAGTTGGTGTATATACTCTTAAACAGAGTATAATAGGGCATTGTATACTTTTTTGACAGATTATATTCAGAGCAATTTTGTTTTTAACATTCGGGTGCCTAGATAATAGTTAGAATTTTTAGATTTGGGTAAAATTAGAATTTCTGTATTTTACATGAGAGACCATACTGAGTGGGTGTATATACGCCAAAACAGAGTAGAATGAGACATTGTATGTTTTTTCTAACAGACTATATTCAGAGCAATATTGCTTTTAACATTCGGGTGCCAGGATAATAGTTAGATTTTTTCAATTCGGGTAAAATTAGAATATCTGTATTTTACATGAAAGAGCATAATGAGTTGGTGTATATACTCAAAAACAGAGTAGAATAAGGCGTTGTATATTTTGTCTAACAGACTATATTCAGAGCCATTTTTTTTAACTTTGAGGCGCCTAGATTATATTTAGATTTTTATCGATTCGCGTATAATTAGAATTTCGGTATTTTACATGAGAGAGCATATTGAGTTGGTGTATATACTCCAAAACCGAGAAGAAAAGGGCATCGTATATTTTTTCTGACAGATTATATTCAGAGCAATTTTGCTTTTAACATTGGGGTGCCTAGATAATATTTAGATTTTTTTCAATTCACGTAAATTTAGAATTTCGGTATTTTACATGAGAGAGCATATTGAGTTGGTGTATATATTCCAAAACAGAGTACAATAAGGCATTTTATATTTTTTCTAACAGACTATATTCTGAGCCGTTTTCTTTTAACTTTGGGGTGCCTACATATTATTTAGAGTTTTTTCGATTTGCGTACAATTAGAATTTCAGTGTTTTACATGAGAGAGCATATTGATTTGATGTATATACTACTAATCCGAGTAGAAAAGGGCATTGTATCTTTTTTCTGACAGATTATATTTAGATTAATTTTGCTTTTAACATTAAGGTGCCTAGATAATATTTAGATTATTATCAATTCGCTTAAATATAGAATCTCTGTATTTTACATGAGAGATCATATGTAGTTGGTGTATATACTCCAAAACAGAGTAGAAAAGGGCATTGTATATTTTTTCTGACAGATTATATTCAGATCCATTTTCTTTCCACATTGAGGTGCCTAGATAATATTTAGATTTTTTTCGATTCGCGTGTATATAGAATTTTGGTATTTTACATGAGAGAGCATATTGGGTTCGTGTATATACTCCAAAACAGAGAAGAAAAGGGCATTGTATATTTTTTCTGAAAGTTTATATTCAGGGAAATTTTGATTTTAACATTGGGGAGTCTAGATAATATTTAGATTATTTTCGATTCACGTAAAATTTGAATTTTGGTATTTTACATGAGAGAGCATATAGATTTGGTGTATATTCTCCAAAACAGAGTAGAAAATGGCATTGTATATTATTTCTGACAGATGATATTCAGAGCAATTTTGCTTTTAACATTGGGGTTCCTAGATAATATTTCGATTTTTTTTGATTCCCGTAAATTTAGAATTTCGGTATTTTACATGAGAGAGCATATTGAGTTGGTGTACATACCCCAAAAGACAGTAGAAAAAAGCAATGTGTATTTTTTTTAAAAGATTATATTCATAGCAATTTTGCTTTTAACATTGTTGTGCGTAGATAATATTTAAATTTTTTTCGATTTGCGTAAATTAAAAATTTCTGTATTTTACATGAGAGAGCATATTGCGTTGGTGTATATACTCCTAAACAGAGTAGAAAAGGGCATTGTATATTTTTTATGACAGATTATATTCAGAGAAATTTTGATTTTAACATTGGGGTTCCTAGATAATATTTAGATTTTTTTTGATTCCCGTAAAATTAGAATTTCTGTATTTTACATGAGAGAGCATATGGAGTTGGTGTATATACTCCAAAACAGAATAGAATAGGGCATTGTATATTATTTCTTACAGAATATATTAAGAAAAATTTTGCTTTTAACATTGGTGTGCCTAGATAATATTTAGATTTTTTTCGATTTGAGTAATTTATAATTACAGTATTTTACATGAGAGAGCATATTCAGTTGGTGTATATACTCCAAAACACAGTAGAAAAGGGTATTGTATATTTTTTCTGACAGATTTTTTTCCGAACAATTTTCCTATAACCATTGGGGTGCCTAGATAATATTTAGATTTCATTTGATTAGCGTAAATTTAGAATTTCGGTATTTTACATGAGAGAGCATATTGAGTTGTTGTGTATGCACCATAACAGAGTAGAATAAGGCATTTTTTTTTCTGACAGATTATATTCAGATCCATTTTCTTTTAACCTTGGGGTGCCTACATAATATTTAAATTTTTTTCGTTTCGCGTAAAATTCGACTTTCGGCATTTTACATGAGAGAGCCTATTGACTTGGCGTATATACGCCAAAACCGAGTAGAATAAGGCATTGTATATTTTTTCTGACAGATTATATTCAGAGCCATTTTCGTTTAACCTTGGGGTGCCTAGATAATAATTAGATTTTTTTTCGATTCGCGTAAAATTAGAATTTCTGTATTTTACATGAGAGAGCATATTGAGTTGAGGTATATACTCCAAAACAAAGTAGAAAAGGGCATTGTATATTTTTTCTCACAGATTATATTCAGAGCAATTATGCTTTTAACATTGATGTGCCTAGATAATATTTAGATTTTTTCGATTCGAGTAATATTTGAATTTTGTTATTTTACATGAGAGAGCATATTGTGTTGCTGTATATACCCCAAAACAGAGTAGAAAAGGGCATTGTATATTTTTTCTGACAGACTATATTCAGAGCAATTTTCCTTTTAACATTGGAGTTCGTAGATAATATTTAGACTTTTTTTATTTGCGTAAATTTAGAATTTCAGTATTTTACATGAGAGAGCATATTGAGTTGGTGTACATACTCCAAACATGGTAGAAAAGAGCATTGTATATTTTAACTGAGAGATTATAGTCAGAGCAATTTTGCTTTGATTATTGAGGGGCCTAGATAATATTTAGCTTTTTTTCGATTTACATAAATTTCGAATTTCAGTATTTTACATGGGAGAGCATATTGAGTTGGTGTATATACTCCAAAACAGTGTAGAAAAGGGCATTGTATGTTTCTTCTGACAGACTATTTTCAGAGCAATTTTGCTTTTAACATTGAGGAGCCTAGATAATATTTAGATTTTATTCGACTTGCGTAAATTTTGAATTTCAGTATTTTACATGAGAGAGCATATTGAGTTGGTGTATATACTCCAAAACAGAGTAGAAAAGGTCATTGTATATTTTTTCTGACAGATTACATTCGTAGCAATTTTGCTTTTATCATTGGGGTGCCTAGATAATATGTAGATATTTTTCGATTGGCTTAAATTTAGAATTTTCGTATTTTACATGAGCGAGCATATTCAGTTGGTGTATATTCTTTTTATCAGAGTAGAAAATGGCGTTGTATATTTCTGCTTTGTGATTATATTCAGAGAAATTTGGATTATTACATTGGGGTGCCTAGATAATATTTAGATTTCATTCGATTCACGTAAATTTTGAATTTCGGTATTATACATGAGAGAGCATATTGAGTTGGTGTATATACTCCAAAACACAGTAGAAATTGGCATTGTATATTTTTTCTGACAGATGATATTCAGAGCAATTTTGCTTTTAACATTGAGGTGCCTAGATAATATTTAAATTTTTTCGATTTGCGTAAATTTAGAATTTTGGTATTTTACATGAGGGAGCATATTAAGTTGGTGTCTATACTTTAAAACAGTAGAAAAGAGCATTGTAGATTTTTTCTGAGTGATTATATTAAGAGCAATTTTCCTTCTAATATTGGGGTGCCTAGATAATATTTAGATTATTTTCGATTCACGTAAAATTATAATTTCTGTATTTTACATGAGAGCATATTGAGTTGGTGTATATACTCCAAACAGAGTAGAAAAAGGCATTGTATATTTTTTCTGACAGATGCTATTCAGTGCAATTTTGCTTTTAAGATTGGGGTGCCTAGATAATATTTAGATTTTTTTATATTGGCGTAAATTTAAAATTTCGTTACTTTGCATGAGAGAGCCTATTTATTTGGTGGATATACTCCAAGAAAGAGTAAAAAAGGGCATTGTATATTTTCTCTTACACACTATGTTATGTGCAATTTTGCTTTTAACCGTGGTGTACATAGGAAATATTTATATTTTTGTAACCGCGTAAATTGAGAATTTAAATATTTTACATGAGAGAGCTTATTGATATGGTGTATATACTCCCAAACAGTGTAGAAAAGGGCATTGTATATTGTTTGGAACAGATTTTCTTTAGAGCAATTTTGATTTTAACATTGTGGTACATAGATAATATTTATATATTTTTTTATCTGCGTAAGTTTAGAATTTTAATATTTTACATGAGAGAGCATATTGATTTGGTGTATATACTCCAAAAGAGTGTAGAAAAGGGCATTGTATATTTTTTCATACAGATTATCATTAGAGCAATTTTGCTTTCAGCATTTGGGTAAATAGATAATGTTTACATGTTTTTCTATTCACGTAAATTTAGAATTTTGGTATTTTACATGGCAAAGAATATTGAGAATGTGTATATACTCCAAAAGAATGTAGAAGAGGGCGTTGTATATTTTTTCTAACAGATTATTTTTCGAGCAATTTTGCTTATATCATTCGGGGACATAGAGGATATTTATATTTATTTCTAACAGCGTAAATTTAGATTTTCAGTATTTTACATGAGGGAGAATATTGAGATGCTATATATACACCATAAGAGAGTAGAAAAGCGCATTGTATTTTTTTTCTAACAGAGTATCTTCCACGCAATTTTTTTTTTCATTGTGGTGCAGAGAGAATATTTATATTTGTGTCTAACCACGTAAATTTAGAATTTTTGTATTTTACATGTGAGAGAATATTGAGATTGTGTATATACTAAAAAAGATAGTAAAAAAAAGCGTTGTGTATTTTTTCTAACAGAGTGTCTTTAGAGTAATTTGGTTTTTAACATTGAAGTCAAAAGGAAATACTTACATTTTCTCTATCCCCGTAATAACAGAATTTCCATGTTTTACAAGAGGGAATATGGAGATGGTGTATATACTTTAAAACAGAATAGAAAAGGGCATTTTATATTTTTTCTAACAGAGTATTGTCAGAACAATTTTGTTTTTAACGTTGGGGTAAAAAGAGAATATTTATATTTTTAGTAATTTTGTGTTTAACATTTGTGTTAAAATGAGTATGTATATATTCTGTAACCGCATAAAATTAGAATTTCCATATTTTACAAGATAGAGAATATTGAGTCGGTGCATATACTTTAAAACATAGTAGAAAATTGCATTGTATATTTTTTCTATCAGAGTGTCTTCAGAGTAAATTTTTTAAGGTTAAATTAGAGTATTTATATTTTCTGTAACTGCATAAAAATAGAATTTTTGTATTTTACAAGACAGCCAATATTGAGACGGTGTATATACTTTAAAATAGTGTAGAAAAGGGCCTTGTATATTTTTTCTAACACAGTATTTTCATAGTAATTTACATTGTGTGTGGGGAGCATATTTCTCAAATCCCTTTGAACATATTCTCCCTCTCCCCTGTTTTTCTCTTTGCTCACTATTGAATCATGTTCAGGTGTCTTGATTTCTTATCTTTTCCCGATGAGCATTTTAGCTTCTGTCCACTTCTACTTTCAGAATTCTTCAGCTACCAAGACCCACCTCCTCAGAGAGTTGCTGGAGATTTTAGTAACAAAAATTTTCTCTGTCACATTTAGGAGACGTGCTTCCTTATCTTTATTCTATCAAGCTGGGTGAATTTACACAAAACACTTTATATCTTAGAACCAGTTTCCTCTCTGTAGAATGTAGCTAACCTCTATTCTGTGGTCACAAAGATCCTCAAAATAAAAAATAATCATAGTTAATATGTGTGGCTTACTAACCATGTTCTAGAAACCATGTCAAGTGCTTTCTTCAGATGGTTCCACTTTTATTATACTATCGGAACTATCGTCAACCCTACTTCGCAGACTACTAAATTGAGTGTCTGAGCTGCTAAGCCACTTGTCCAACGATATACAGCCAGTAAGTAACAGAATGAGGATCAGCATTTGAGATAGAAATATTCTAGACAAAATGTACTATTACAGTGAAACTAGAGTGGTATCATCTCAGATAAGCGTTCATGCCTGTTCGCTTATCGAATCGGCCGAATACATTCAATGCATTCAGGAGATTGGGAGACATTGTTTAAATTTTCCACAAAACCCAGAAGAACTCAAAAGTACTCATTGTCTTGGCCTTATTGGTATTTGACTATGAATACAATAGATCCCACAGAAGCAAGTCTAGTAGAGTGGCCTTGGAAAAGGGCTAGGATTTAGGAGCAGGTTTAGGCAACTCAAGCCTTCTCGGCTTCCATTTTCTCATCTGTACTTTCATCATTCTGATTTTTAAGAGCACTTTTGTTGAAAGTAAAGGTTCAGTGAAACAGCACAGATGAAGTCCTTCCTATTTGGTCTGGCAGGTAGTAGTTGCTCAACACGTCTTGTCTATTAATGACGACCACAATGATAATAGTGGACTAATAATGAATTCATAAAATATGATTATGTAAGTTCAAATGAGTTTTGATCTCGCCCCCTCCTCTGTTTCAGAGGCTGTATGGTTTTTATGTTCTACA
Source organism: Callithrix jacchus (assembly GCF_049354715.1). Classification (NCBI taxonomy): domain Eukaryota; kingdom Metazoa; phylum Chordata; class Mammalia; order Primates; family Cebidae; genus Callithrix; species Callithrix jacchus. The sequence continues at coordinate 82,977,176 of NC_133518.1, forward strand.
TTGTATGGCTTAACGTTGGCAGGTGGGGGATTTTGAATAGACACATGATAAAATCAGAAGCCCCAAGACTTGTATTTTCATCACAGAAATGTATTACTTCCTTGAGTTGTGACCTGGAGAGAGTTACTTTGTCTAAGTTAACCTTACTTGTAAAAATAATCATACATATACCTGCCCTTTCTCGTCATCTCAGCCTCTCCGCAGTCAGTGTGAGGTACCATTGGTATAGTGTATATGAAGGGGTTTGCAAGCTCTGGAGTGTTGTCTGTATGCTATTTTGCCTCTTCAATTGTGAGTGGTGTTTTCCCATTCTCCTTAAATGACCCAACACTACGCTCTTGGTAAAATAAATGCATTTGTGCCTGAACATTTGGCAAATAATAAGAGCTGTATTTGCAAGAATTTTTCCCTTGAACAGCCAAGTGAGCCACTATGAGCTGCACTGAGCAGTGACATTTACAATAATTTGTTCAGAAGAGCAATTGCCAAATTGCCTATTTGACTAGTATGGAGTACCATACGTTGTTTAGGGTGATGAGATCAGTAAACCAGCAATTTGGTAGAGCCATCAGAGAAGAGGATGAAAAGAAATGAATATCTGAGATCCTGAGTTTCCAATCAGATCAAGAAAAAGAAGCCTATAAGAATAGGTCCCATTTATTTGGGGGAGAAACATACACCGCTTTGTATGAAGGCTTCATTTTCTCGGAATATTTTCTAATGCTTTCAAAAACATTGTGATATATGTAGGACTATTCCCATTTTACAGATGAGAAAACTGAGGCTATGAGGTTTAAGTCACTAGTCTGCTCCTTCTTCCATTCTGGTTTTTAGAAAATGGTGCCACCACCTATCCAGTCACACAAGCCAAAGTCCTATGAGTGAGCTCTGGTTTATCCCTTTCTCTCTCACTTCTCATATCCAACTTACCATTCAGGCCTGCTGATTTTAGTTATTAAATATCCCTTAGCTTCTGTTTTTTCTTTCCATTATAATTCTCATTGCAGCCCTTCTGTAGATTACCTCCTGGCCTTCCACCTGTGTGTCTGTGTCCATGTTGTCTCCAGTCTGTCCTCCACATAAGTCAGACCATGCCCCATACCTCCCAGTCCTTCTTAGAATGAGGACAAACCTCCTCACCATGGCCACAGTCTTCTTTCCATTTCTCTGTCCTCATGGCGTGCCCCTCCTCTCTGCTCTGCACTGCAAAGACTCAGCATCTTGTACTGGCCAAGGTCCAGGTCCCCCTGCACCACATATTTTCCATGAATGCCAGATCGTCCTTACTTTGCCCACTTACTGCCCACTCATGCTTCTGATCTCGGTCCCTCCCTAGGGGAAACCTTTCCTGACCTTTGTAACTAAAGCAAAGCCTTCTCCTGGGTGCTCTCATTGTTCCAGAGACCTGCCTGCACAGCACTTGTACCAGTTAAACCTTTACATTAACTGGAGTGACAGATATGTTAGTGTCCACTGCTGCCTCGCAGGAATAAGGCCAGAAAAGGTAAGGCCCTATCTGTGTGTATTTCTACAGTCTAGTGTGCTTAGTGAGATATTGTTTAAGAAGAATGAGTTGGACATGACAGCATGGCTAGAAAGTGATTGATTGAAGATTTAAACATACTTCTTTCTGGTTCTAGGGAGTTGGCTGCTAACACTATTCACTTTGGGACAGTGTCATTTTAGGACTGATAAGGGTACTTTTTGCTACGATCAAATATATTTTGGGTCCATCAGATGAAGTTTGATAAAAGTGGTTTATTCAGAACCCACTGATAAGAAGAGCTGCCTGACCAAGATGTTCAGATTTTGCATCAAAGAGATAAGTAATGAAAGTGGGCTGATGGGAGGGGAAGGAGGGCTGAAAAGTGAAGCAGGAACAGCTATTTCTATAGTGCCCTTGACCCTGCCTTTCTCTGTTCTTCACTCTGGCTGAAAGTGACCACCCTGAGTGCGTTCAGATAATGATAAATTATCTCTGTCACACTGTGTGTGTGTGTGTGAGTGTGTGTGTGTGTGGGTGTGTTTAGCTATGTACAAAAGAGGCAGCTTCTGTGAATAAATGAAGCCTTGTAATTAAGGAATTTGTTGTAAATGGCAAGATGCATTGGTGCTTGGTCCTTAGTACTCCTCGCTGAGGCCACATTTCCTTGAACTGGCTTGTATTTGCCACTGACACTACTAGCAGCAGGATGGAGGGGAGGAAGGAAGACACCAGGTGTTGCAATGCTTAGCGCCTGGTTTCAGCTTTGCTGCAAACTAAAACACTGACTGACTGTGGTTAACCCCCTATCTTCTTTAAGCCTCAGTTTTTTCATCTGAAAAAATCAATGATGGTTTGAATTTCTTCCAAATATGACATTCAGTTATCTCTCTCTCCATTGTGGAAGCACTGGGAGCTATTGTTCTCCTGTCTCTGGTGGCCGTTATGACTTCTGCATTATCAAGGGGCCCTCTCTAACCTGAATAACCCCCCAAAGAAATTAAGTTTGTAATCATTCCTGCCTGGTAAGTGAAATGACAAGAGAAAAGAACTAGTTGTCAATAGCCCTGTGGATGGCGAATTAATGGGATCTGTGCAAACAGTTGCTAATAGAGCCATAATTTGCCTTTCGTTTTCCTTTGCAACTCAGAAAAAAGTGAATAATTTTCAAAGAGCCTCTCATTGAACATATTTTTTAAAAACATGTCATTGGCAAAAGGGGCACTTGGTTGCTTGATTGCCATATATCTCTGAGTATGTGGAACAGTTATTTTTAGCTGGGGGTAACTAGCTGAGAAGAAAGCTGCAGCATCTTGGAGGCAGAAGAATCTTTGTATGTCTTATGTTGGCATGGAGAAAGCAAAGCGAAAGGGCAGAGTATAAAAGGTTGTTAACTAGATACGGGGTCAGCTGCATTTCCTCTGGCCTCTCAGAGGTGAGGCCCTAAAGCAATGGAGACAACATTGTGGGTGGGAATGTGTTTGCAGGGTCTAATTAGTTTACCCAAGAAAAGCAAAAAAGAGAAAGGGCTAAAAATATGTAGATTGTAAAATTCATGGCTTCATTTTCTCTTCTTTGCCTTTGAAACCTATTTAAAACCTTATAGTAGAACAATTTGTAATCCTTGAAGCCTTTTTGCTACCACTCTTGTCAGCTTGTCTAAGGCCACCGTAACTTATCAGCTACTGGGAAAAGTTGTTTAAACTCTCTAAGCCTCCTTTATTCCCACTGGTTCACTTAGGGGCACTAATTCCTAATGTTTCTGCCTGAGTTATTGTTTTTCAGATCCCATAATTGTTTGCATATTTGCTCTATAAGATGCGTCACCTAGCACACGTTGTGGGCAACCTCAGGTGTAGAAGTTAGGACATCTTTGTGCCTGGATTTGGCTGTTACTAACAAGACGGAACGGGGAGGAAGGGCAGAGTAGACTACTGTAGAATTTTTCTGTATTCTTTTGGTTTCTCCAGAAAATGATACTGTTCTTATATTTAAAGATAACTATCTGCCTAGGCATATTGAAATTCTAAGGTTGACACCACTTTTCATTGATCCTAGGGCAGGGTTTCAAGATTGCTGGAGCAGCATCATCCTTTTACAGTATAGATTTCAGTCAGCAGGCTGGTCATGGCCTCCTCAGTGTGCAATCTTCTTACTGATGGTGGGCGTCAGTGGGCTGGACTCACAGTTTCCATCAATTAGGCTGGGCAGACCCATGGTGGCAATGGTAAAAATTTCATGGGAACATACATCAGAAGTAATAAGAAATCCATCTTCTTAAAGCCTTCATAGGAGATTTCCTGAAGATTTATAAAAGGCACTTCATTGATCAAATGACTCTGATGTTTCTCCTCCCTGGAAGAAATCAGGTCACCAGCCCACTTAAAATCATTGTGTTCTCCTTTTGCAGTAACCTCTGCTAATATAATTTCTTTATGGCATATTATATACTATTAACTTAATATCCTGATTAGTGGAGCTAGCAAACACTCAGTATCACTATAAACTGCAGTATCATAACTGACTTCCTTTAAAAATCATCTAATGTTTCTTTAAAATCACTGGTGCTTTTTTAAAGTAGTTCACATTTAGGAATATGAACATTTTATCATGCTGGAAAATTATTTGAATTCCTTTTTATTTAAAAGCTATAGCTTTCTATTTAATCTAGCTTTCACAAATATTTTATTTGCCCACTATAGAAAAATCGAGTTTAGAGATAAATGTAAAGTCACTCATAGCTCCATCCAAAAGTCAACAACTCTTAATATCATTATTTTTGTTCTTGTTCTCAGTATTTTGGCTGAATCTATGTTTCGTAGAGTTTCATCACATGTCAGATAAAACTGCATATATATGAGTTTTTAAATAATACATTTTTATTGTCATAAATGAAATACACATTTAATATGGTATGACTAGGACATATAGAGAGATATAACAAAGAAAATTAAAGTCATTTAAAATCTTACCAAATCTAATAACCATAAACCTTTCGATGTATTTTCTCAGAATACTTTTTCCTATGCCTTTTATATTTTCTTGATTATCAAGTACTTCAAGCGTATAGAAAAGACAGAAACTAATATAAGCAGCAATGGAAAATTTTAAAATATGGGTATTTTTCTGCATGTGTTTCAGATTGTTTAGTTTTTGTTGTCCTTTGCCCTCCCCACGTGTCCCTTTATTTTCCTGGCAAAACAAAGCATTACAGATATAGTTGCAGCTTCCTATACTCAATTTTATTTTTCTAAAACTTATTGATATTGAAATGTCTACCTCTGGTCTACTTACTTTCCCTGCCGAATAATACTTTACCATATGGAAATACCACGATGTACAATTACATGCATAGTGCCATATACATTTGTTTACAGGTTTCTTGGAAAGAATCTCTCTTACTGTGTTCCCAGAAGAGGGATTGGTAAATTGAAGGGGAGGCTTGTCTTCATTTTTACTATGAATTTCCAATTGTTTAAAGTCGTTGTAACAATTGGTATTCCCACAGCAAATGTGGGGAAACTTGTTTTGTGTTTGGCTTCACTTGATATTCCTAGGCTTTTACTTTTTGTTTGTCAATCTTATGAATGTAAAATGGTATGTTTTCATTTCTATTGTGCGCAGACTTTATTATTCGGGACACATGTAACCTTTCTCATGCACCACTGTCATGGATTTGTTTTCAATTTAACTCATTTATTAAGCACGGAAAATTGTGAGGTTTCTCAAAGATGGCGATGAGAACTGCTGATGGATTTGCTGCATTAGATCCACCCTCTCCAGCTCTGGCTCTCTAGTGTCAGTATTTCTGCCTTCCGTTTCTAGTGCTTACTCTTTTCAGGTTCTGGGAACATTCTGGCTGTAGAAATCAGTTGCAGTAATTGGAAGAACTTTTACTAAAGTGACTTACTTGTCTTCTTACCTGGTAATTATGCAGACTGTAAAATATATTTATAAAAAAATTCAAGTTATATACAAAACCAGACACTACCAAAGCATATACAAAGTTCATGATCCCTTTTATTTTTCTCTTCTTCCTCTTCCAATATATAACCACTTGTAGAGAGCCCCTACTATTTCCTTTGTATTTATGTTTATGTCCAAATGCAATAGATATTCTCTAACATATCTCCTTGGATCCATGAGAAGAAGGTGAATGTAATTTTTAAAAATGAATATGATATCTCTACATCAGCACAGTATTGCATTATACGGAAATAAGAGAAAGAATCTAACTCTTCCATGGACATTTAGGTGGCTTGTAGTTTTCTATTATTTTAAACAGTGTTGTGGAAAACATTCTTGTAAATGTCTTTGGACATCGATGTGAAAATTGTCTCAGGAGATATTTGTAGAAATGCTATTTACATGGTCTTTTTTGCCTACTTTATTCATTTTTATTTAGAACATTTTATAGAACATTAGGAATTGGTGACTTCTAAGTAGGTGTAAAACACAGTACCGGGCCAGGTATGGTGGCTCACGCCTGTAATCCCAGCACTTCGGGAGGCCAAGGCGGGTGGATCACGAGGTCAAGAGATCGAGACCATCCTGGTCAACATGGTGAAACCCCATCTCTACTAAAGATACAAAAAATTAGCTGGGCATGGTGGTGCGTTCCTGTAGTCCCAGCTACTTGGGAGGCTGAGGCACGAGAATTGCCTGAACCCAGAAGGCAGAGCTTGCAGTGAGCCGAGATCACGCCATTGCACTTCAGCCTGGGTGGCATAAGCGAAACTCCGTCTCAAAAAAAAAAAAAAAAAAAAAAAAAACCAGAAAAAACACAGTACCTGGATTCTCTGAGCTTTATGTTCTGTTTGAAGCAGGGGAAGTGACAGTAACTACCTGTTAGGGTGATTTTGAGGATTAAATGAGATACTGTGTACAAAGTTTATAGCATGGGTTTTGGATTACAGCAGAGCCTAAAAAGCTCAGTTTTGCCTCCTCTTAGTCAGTCCCGAACTCAAATATACTTTTAAATATTCTTTCAGCCCAGATTTTAAAGTTTGATAGAAATAGAATTATATAGTGATCACTCCATATGTAAGGTTTCTTTTAGTCAAGAAAATGTTTTTGATATTCAGCCATGTTGTTGCACATGTCAATAGTTCTTTCCTTTTTTATCCTCCTATCTCAGGTCTTAAAAAAGGAATACTGCAAAAGAAAATGAAACAATATTTCCACTTGTATTCGGTTTTGGTCTACAGTTGACATTGTTCTCAAGTATCACTAACAGGTTCCCATGGAGAGAAAAATTTATTTTCTGTCCACAACATAACAGGAATTATAACAGATGCAGAAGGCCTACTAGCCCTGTGTGAAAATCATCATGTTAACTATATTTCTCAAAAGTTAAACTCAGGTGTAGGGGCAGCTGTCAGTCTTTGTTTCCTCACTATCAATCCCACCACTTTTATTTTTTCATTTGGGGAAAAATAATAATGACTGTAAGAACAATGAAAAAATAATAAAAGGACAGTAAAAAGGTTGAATGCACTGGCTGTGGCAGGGAGCAATCAGAAATGGTTTGTTATTTCCCTTCACTTTATCAAAGTTGCTACGTGGACTCATTCTTACCCACCTGTTGGGTAGAATCTTTGATATTTTCTATTTCACTGAGCAATTTAAGATATTAAGAAATTCTGTCTAGTTCAAAACAGGAGCAGAAAACCAAGCACCACACTTTCTCACTCATAATTGGGAGTTGAACAGTGAGAACACATGGACAGAGGGAGGGAACAACACACATTGGGGCCAGTTGGGGGTCAGAGGAGGGTGAGACGGGGAGACCATTAGGACAAATAGCTAGTGCATGTGAAGCTTAAAACCTAGATGAACGGTTGATAGGTGCAGCAAAGCACCATGGTACACATATACCTATATAATAAACCTACACATTCTGCACCTGTATCCTGGAACTTAAGAAAAATCCTGTTTAGTTTAATTTCCAAACTCAAAACTCTCATTCAGCTGAAAACTTAACCCTTTTTTACATATTTTAACACATAAAATAATCAACAATGTAAACAGGTAGAGGTTGAGCATCTCTGATCCATAAACCCCAAAATCCAAAATATTCCAAGATCTGAAATTCATCCACATCGATGGGTGAGATAGCGATATGTGTGCTTTCTGATGGTTCAATGTATACAAACTTTGATTCGTGCACAAAATTGCTAAAAATATGTAAAATTTTATTTGCGTTATGTGTATTAGGTGTACGTAAACATAGGTGAATTTTGTGTTTAGACTTCAGTTATATCTTTAAGAGATCTCTTTATGTATATGTAAATGTTCCAAAATATGAAAAAACTTTAAAATCCAAAACACTTCTAGTCCCAAGGAATTCAGATAAGGAATATTCAACCACTACATCTAATAAGTCATGGATACTTTAAAATGAAATTATAAAGTATTTAAAGAGTCCAAAAGACATCAGGAGAAAAGGGACAGGACAAAAAGTGGGGAAGGGGATGCAAACAAAAGAAACAAAATAATGAAACAAACCATTCAATTGAAGCTTGAATCCAATTACATCATTCAACCACTAATAAATCTATATTTAATAACGTTAAATGTTAATGAATCATACCACATACTCCAATTCAAGTGCAGAGATTGCCAGAATTGATTTAAAAAACCCACAAGACCCAGTGCTGTATATGAAATACACGCTTTGAATAGAAAAAAAAAGACAAATATACATAGGTCTAAATAAGTACATTTGAATTTTTTTAAGACAGTGTCCTACTCTATCTCCCAGGCTGGAGTACAGTGGTGCGGTCTCTGCTCACTGTAAACTCCGCCTCCTGGGTTCGAGCAATTCTCCTGCCTCAGCCTTTTGAGTAGCCGGGAATACAGAAACCTGCCACCACGCCTAGCTAAATGTTGGGGTATTTTTAAGAAAGCTGGGGTTTCACTGCATTGGATAGGCTTGTCCTAAACTTTTGACCTCAAGTGATCTACCTGCCTCAGCCTCCCAAAGTGCTGGCATTGCAGGTGTGAGCCACTGTACCTGACCCTAAATGAGTACATTTAAAATGATATACTATGCAAACAGTCAGTAATGGAAGTGTGAAGAAGCTATATTAATACCAAATAAAATATGCTTCAGTCAAAACAGTATTTCCAAAGATAAAGAGGGATAGTTCATGATTACAGAAGAGTCTTTTTTTTTTTTTTTTTTTTTTTTTGAGACGGAGTTTCGCTCTTGTTACCCAGGCTGGAGTGCAATGGCGCAATCTCGGCTCACCGCAACCTCCGCCCCCTGGGTTCAGGGAATTCTCCTGCCTCAGCCTCCTGAGTAGCTGGGATTACAGGCACGCGCCACCGTGCCCAGCTAACTTTTTGTAATTTTTAGTAGAGACGGGGTTTCACCATGTTGACCAGGATGGTCTCGATCTGTTGACCTCGTGATCCACCCGCCTCGGCCTCCCAAAGTGCTGGGATTACAGGATTGAGCCACCGCGCCCGGCCAGAAGAGTCATTTCATCAAAAATTGGATTAAAAATAATTTGTGCGTCAATTTGCACAAAACAAAATTGAACTAAAGGAATAAACAAACAATCCACAATTTTTATTAGTGATTTTAATACCCATCTCCCAAGCAATTGATAGATAAACTAGACAAAATCTTAGTCAAGATGCAGATGACCTGAACAACACTCTCCACCATCTTAAACAAACCAATGGAAGACGACACCCAATAACCACAGAATACTGTATGTTTCAAGTACATGTAGTGTTCACTAGGATAGGTCACATGCTAGGTCGTAAAACAAGACAGAATAGATTAAATAAAATTGAATTCATGCAGTGTATGTTACCTGACCACAATAGGATTAAAACAGAAATTAACAATAAGAGAACTAGGAAAGCTCCAAGTACTTGGAGATTAAATATAATACACAAGCCCAAGAATAAATCAAAAGATAGAATATAAAATATTTTATTCTAAGGGATAATCAAAATACAACATGCCAACACTTATGAATTACAGCTATGGGAGTTCCCAGAGGGAAGTATAGCCGTACATGCTTATACTGCAATAGAAGAAAAAGAGAAAGGTCTAAAATCAATGACGTAAATGTTCACCGAAAGAAGATTGAAAACACACACACACACACACACACACACACACACACACAGCAAAGAAAACTCCAACGAAGTAGTAAAAAGGAAACAATAAAGGTAAAAGTGCAGAGATAAACCAAATTGAAGACAGACAAAATAATAGAGAAAACTAACAAAGCAAAGAAGCTGGTTGTTTTAAAATATCAACATTAATAAACCTTAAGCTACTCTGATCATGAAAAAAGGAGAGGAAACACAAATGGTCAGTATCAATATCAGAAGTGAAAGCGAAGTGAAACTATCACTACAGATCCTGCAGACGTGAAAAGGATAATAAGAGACTATCATAAACAACGTCATGGTGAGAAATTCTGCAACTTAGATGAAATGAACAAAGTAACTGAAAAATACAACAAAAACTAACACAAATTTTGCAGAAAAATGTGTCTGGGAAAATTAAGATACATTAAACAAAAGAATATGCAAGCCACAGCCTGACAGAAAATGGTCATAAATCTATTTTCAGTAAAGAGCCTGATTTCCAGAATATAGAAAGCAGTTTTATAACCTGAAAATAAGGCTGGGCACAGTGGCTCACACCTGTAGTGCCAGTACTTTGGGAGGCCGAGGAGGATGAATGGCTTAAGGCCAGGAGTTTGAGACTAGTCTGGGCAACATGGTGAGACCCTGACACCTAGTATAAGTACAAAAAATTAGCCTTGTATGTTGGCTAATATCAATACAAAAAGTTAGCCTGGTATCAGCTAATTGGGAGACTGAGGTGGGAGGATCGCTTGAGCCCAGGAAGCAGAGGCTGTAGTGAGCCAAGATTGCACCATTGCCTTCCAGCCTGGATGACAGAACAACTAAAAGAAAAAAAGATAACAATTACTGTTTAGAAGGGGAAAAAATTTGAGGAGCCACTTTGCAAAGATAATATACAAGTGGGACAAAATGGTTAACATCAAGGAAATGCAGATTAAAACCACAGTGAGATACTACTACACACCCCACAAAATAACTAGGTTGGGAAAGACTAAACACCAAATGTTGGCAAGAATACAGCACAACTATAACTATTGCTAATGGGACTATAAAACAGTACAACTACTTTGTCAAATTTCTGGAATTTTCTTATAGAACGAATATACATCTCATCTATAATAAATTTCCGAGTTAGGAATCTACCCCAATTAGTGAAAATACATGTTAATAAAAATACTTATAGAAGACCACAATAGCTTTACTCATAATAATCAAAAGTTGAAAATATTTCTGGTGACCACAAATAGAGGATCAGGTAGCGAACTACGTTATTTCATAGCATGAAATACTACTCAGCAATAAAAATGAAAGAGATACTGATATGTGTAACCTGACTGATAAATATAAAAATTATTTTGTGGACTGAAGGGAGCCTTATATATAGGGTTATCACAACATGATTCAAGTTACGTGGAATTTCTAAAGTTGGCAAACTTAGTCTACAATGAAAAAAATCCAAGGGTACAGAGCTGGAGACTGAGACAAGTCATGAGGAAACTTTCTGGGATTGTATTAGTCCGTTTTTTCACTGCTGATAAAGACATACGTGATACTGGGTACTTTATTCAAAAAAGGTTTAAGGGACTCACAGTTGCACCTAGCTGGGGAGGCCTCATCATCACGGCAGAAAGTCAAAGGGACGTCTTATATGGTGGCAGACAAGAGAGAAATGAGAAACAAGCAAAAGGGCTTTCCTCTTATAGAAGCATCAGCTCTTGTGAGACTTATTCACTATCACAAGAACAGTATGGGGGAAACTGTCACCATGATTAAATTCTCTCCCACCAGGTCCCTCCCACAACACGTGGGAATTCTGGGAGCTACAATTCAAGAAGAGATTTGGGTGAGGACACAGCCAAACCATATCAGAGATTATAGTTATGTTCTTTATTTATAGAGTTTTGGGTTACACATATGTATACTTTTGTCAAAATTCGGTAAATACATACTTAAAATTTTTGCATTTCATCATTTGTAAACTTTACACCAAAAGGAAAAAAAAAGGTACCAAATTCTAGTTAATGCACGTTGAGTTACTGATGTCTGCAATTTACTTTAAAATGCCTAAAAACTATAATGGATTACTGGATGGATAGAAAGATGGATCTATGGATGGACATGAGATAAAACAAGACTCCAAGTTGGTGAAGATACAGTTAAAGTGTTCAATGTAAAGTTTTTTCAACTTTGTTGTACGTTCATAAATGTTCATGATAAAATATCAAGGAAAACAATTTTCATCCCTCCTCCTCTGTGACAGCCTCAGCCTGAGAAACCCACAGTGGGAAGGGAAAGGAGGGCAGTGTGTTTGTTTATGACCACCCACCCTCACTTCTTAGCAGTGCTTTCTGGCTCTTCTAGGGTTGGATAGGGGCAGGGATAAAGGAGAGACAGAGGAACAGATAGGGCCTTATTGAATAGTTCAGCTGTATTATGGTGTCACATTTTAGGAGCAGGCATGCAGTTTTGGGCCCTTTCTCATGCGTTCCTGAGAAATTCTCCTGGTAGGGATCTCTGACATCAGTTCACGACCTCAGGTAATACAGTTTTAGGAAGCCACTAAGAGCCCTCCTACCACCTGCCTCTGGGGGTCCTGGGCAGCCTCTTCCTTACCCCTGGCAGGAAGCCTTTCAGGGCAGCGTCCTCCTTAAAATCAATGGTTTTCTCTATTATGGAATTCCTATTTGGCCCATATACAACATGCAAACACCTTTGTTTGGCTTAACTTGAAGTACGGGCCACTCCCAGCTCCAGTCTTTATCGCTTCTATCTGCCCCATTATTTCAACTTGGCCACAGCCTTTTGCCTTTGGATTGTATTCAGATGGGATAGCAGTTCCCGTGTTCTCCAGCCTTCAGGGACGTGAGCTAATCGGTTTGAATGGTTAATTAGAAGTTCCTGTTCAGGCAGCTCATTAGCTTTAAAATGAAGCAGCAGCCTTTTCCCATCCATGAGAATTGGGTGAGGAGGGAGTTCATACAACACACAACCCTTTCAAAAGTCTTCAGTGTAATTTACTGGCTCACATCTGTAATCCCAGTACTTTGGGCAGCTCAGGTAGGCAGATCATAAGGTCAGGCTTTGGAGACTACCCTGGCAAACATGGGGAGACCCTGTCTCTACTAAAAATTAAAAAATTAGCTGAGTGTAGTGGTGGGCCCCTGTAATTCCAGCTACTCAGGAGGCTTAGGCAGGAAAATCACTTCAACCTGAGAGGCAGAAGTTGTAGTGAGCCGAGATCATGCCACTGCACTCCAGCCTCGGGAACAGAGCAAGACTCTGTCTTAAAAAAGAGAATTTTTAGTCCTGTCCTATAAAGGTAAGAGGTAGATAATAACCTATTCTGGCAAAACTGGTTCTTGCCCACACCATTTGAAAAGTCTAGAACCTGATTGTAAATGAAAGGATTCTTGACAACTACTGTTTGGCGCTTGATCTTTGACTCCAATGCCAAACTTGGAGAAGACAGCATGTTTCCACTGTTCTGAAAACAGTAGCTAATCTGTGCTTCCCTTTGCTGTCTCGAGTATAGTAAAACATTTATGAGGTCCAGAGCCTTGCAGAAAAGTATTTTAGAAGTGGAGTCATAACTCTACTGTGGAAAGGGGGCTGAGAGAATCATGAATCCGATTCCTTCTCTTGCCAGAGGAGACTCAGATTTGTGATGTGGTTTCTCTGGGTAAACATGAGCCAGTAACAGAAGAGATCAGTAAAACTCTGGTCCACTGCTTAGAAATTAGTGTTTTATGACCTCCCCTCTGCCAGGGAAATAAGCATGAAGACAGCGCTTTTCCTCCCACTATTTTTAAAACTCAGATGAGCAGGTGTTCTATTGCTCCACGTGGTGCGTTTTTGAACTGAGAAGGACTGAGCACGGAGAAGCCGGATTAGCACTGCCCCCACCCCGGGCCACCTGAAACTCATCATGCTGCTTTCTTTGGAGCAGCTGCCCATTTAAAAGAAGACTTAAGGGGTTTCATTTGGCTCTGTGATTCTGCTGGAAGGAGGCCTGAGTAAGGTTGAGCTGAGGTTGCAGAGGAAAGGAGCCGTTTGTCCCACAACCTGAACAAAACAGAACTATGATGAAGCAGCATTGTCCATCTGAGGTAATACCCAAGGTACATTGCCTCATGTCAAGAAAATCAAGGACGTGAATACACATGGAGTGAGGTTAAGAATGGAGGTTTTACAGGCAAAAGAAGAAAAGAGAACATCTCTCTCTTCTGCAGAGAGAGAGGGGGGCTTCTGAGTGTGTTTTCTGGTGAACTGCACAAGGTTTTATAGACTTGTTGAGGAGGTGGTGTTTGATTTACATAGTGTCCAAATATGGGTTGGACCAGGTGAGAGCTTTACATAGCTCGTGAAGAAGCTGGCTATCCACCCGAATCTTCTTATGCATATAGGTTTTCTACTTGGCCAGTGCATGTTGTCTGTCCCTTACTGCACTTGTGGTTGATAAAGAAAAAGGAAGATAAAGCCGTCAGGTTGAGCATGCCTGGCACCCAAGTAGCCTCCTATTGTTACAGCTGCTGGCATTCACCTGTGCAAGCTTCCAGCTTGCTTGTCTATATCTGCAGCTCGATTTTACAGGCCGCTCTTTGTTAGAAATGGTTTTGGGGCTGCTTTTTATTCAAAGGGAAACCTTACCAAAGACTTCATTACTTTCAATCTCTGATGAAATAATTTTTTTAGAACTCCTGTATCAATGGGACTTCTGGATTACAGTTGAAGTAGTTTTGGCTGATCATCAACTCTGCCTCCACTTAACAGTGAATGCTTCTATTTTCTATGTTTAAAGGAGGGTTTCTTTGCTTCTTGCCCTTCTTCAGAATAGCAGTGTGGAAATTGCACTTAAGAACACCTGTTGGACACAGTGGCTCACACCTGCAATCCTAGAAATTTAGGAGGCTAATATGGGAAAATTGCTTCAGGCCAGGAATTTGAGAGCAGTCTGGGCAACATAGCTGTACCCCATCTCTCAAAAAAAAAGATTACTGGGTGTGGGGATGCATACCTGCTGCCCTGTTGGCCCAGCTTCTGTCAGGAGGCCATGGCAGAAAGGTCACTTGAGCTCAGGAGTTTGGGGATGCAGTGAGCTATGGTCATGCCACTGTACTCCAGCCTGGGTGACTCCATCTCTTGAAAACCAACAAAAGCCCACTTTCTATCTGGAATGGGAACGGGTAGAGCCTTATGACAGTGAGTGACTCAGAGGCAGAGCAAACGTTTGGCCACAGTTTTAATGGTGCAATTTGAACCCTGTGTTCGTCCTACTGACCAAGGCTGTGGCTGTCTTAGGGTCCTCCATATGGTCTGGCCTTGGAGGAGAAGAAACTGTTCTTGTTCAACACTTTCTGTTTGTGGAGCCCAAGATAAGAACTTTATGTTTGTTTCACAGATGAGAGGGTGCTAAATAGCTTGCTTACAATCACACAAGTCAGAGGTAGGAGGGCCACGTTCTTTAACCAGTTTGTGAGTAGATGTCTTCCCAAGAACGTACAGCTGATGGCATAATGCTGACCTTAAGCCTAGGTTAATCCAATTGATGTTTAATGAAAAGCAATAGATTTCCTCCTGTAGCCCAAGAAAGAGCCACTTGACTACAGCTAATCGGTGAGAGAAATACCTCTATCAAAGGAATAGGTGATCAGAATTCATGGGCAGCAATGGGACATAGGAATGTGGAAATGAGAGGTGTGGGCTCCAGGGATGCTGGAGAAAACTCCTCCTCCAGTATTCCATAACTGTTGAATGCTGCTGTCTTTTCAATACAAATACAAACCCACTCTGTTGTTTTGCACTGCCCCGTGCTCTGAATCTCTTGTTTGTGGACTGTATCCTCCAGTAACTTATTCAAGCAAGGATACACTGAAGCAAATTGTTCTGAAATATGACTTTATTTCTTCTTACACTTATATGACTGGTGGGGCATAGAATTTTTGATTGAAAATAATTTCCCATTCAAGTTTTAAAGATACTACTCCATTATTTCCCAGCTTCTGGTAATGCTGTTGAGAAGCCTGAAATCATTCTGATTTCTGATTCTTTGTAAATACTGTTTTTTAAAAAACTTTTCTGAAAACTTAGGAGAGCTGTTTTCCTTTGTAATATATTGCAGATTTTCAAGACAATGTTCCTTGGTGTGAGTTTGTGTTCATGTGTTTAAACCTAGGAGGTTATGTTATTCAACTTGAGAAGTTGCCTTTTTTTTTAACTTTTATTTAAGTCCAAAGGTTCAAGCACAGGTTTGTTATTTAGGTAAAGTCTGTCATGAGGTTTGTTGTACAGATCATTTCATTACTCCGGTATTAAGCCTAGTCCCATTTAGTTGTTTTTCCTGATCTTCTTCCTTCTCTCATTCTCCACTCTCTGAAAGGCTCTAGTGTGTTTTGTTCTTCCGCCTGTTGTATGTTCCTGTGTTCTCCTCATTTAGCTCCCACTTGCAAGTGAAAATATCTGGTATTTGGATTTTGTGTTCCTGCGTTAGTTTGCTAAGAATAATAGTCTCCAGCTTCATCTATGTCCCTGAAGAGAACATGATCGCATTCTTTTGTGGCTGCCTAGTGTTTTTTGTTGTATATGTACCACATTTTCTTTATCCAGTCTACCATTGATGGGCATTTAGCTTGATTCCATATTTTTGCTATTGTGAACAGTGCTGCCATGGACATATGCGTGCACATGTCTCTATAACAGAAGGATTTATATTCCTTTGGGTACATACCTAGTAACCCATTACTAGGTTTGCTGAATCAGATGGTATTTCACTCTTTAGGTCTTTGAGGAATCATGACACTTTTTCACAATGGCAGAACTAATTTGCATTCCCGAATACAGTGTGTAAGTGTTGTTTTTCTCTCTAACCTTGCCAGTATGTGGTTTTTTTTTTCTTGCTTTAATAATTGCCATTATGACTGGTGTGAGATGGTATTTTATTATAATTTTCATTTGCATTTCTCTAATAATCAGTGACGTTGAGCTTTTTTAATATGATTGCTTGTTGCATATATGTCTTGTTTTAAAAGTGTCTGTTTATGTTCTTTGCCCACCTTTTTATGGGTTGTTGGTTTTCCTCTTGTAAATTGAATTTCCTTACCGATGTTTGATATTAGATTTTTGTGGAATGCATAGTTTACAAACATTTTCTCACATTCTGTAGGTTGTCAGTTTTCTCTGTTGATAGTTTATTTTGCTTTGTAAAAGTTTCTCATTTTAATTTGACCCCAGTTTTCCATTTTGCTTTTGTTACCTTTTCTTTTGGCATGTTCATGATGAAATCTTTGCCTGTGCTTACGTTTTGAATGGCATTATCTCGTGTCTTGCAGAGCTTTTATAGTTTTTGGTTTTACATATCAGTGTTTAATCTATCTTGAGCAAATTTTTGTATGTAATGTAAAGAAGGGGTCTAGTTTCAGTCTTTTGCATATGGCTATCCAGTTATCCTGGCATCGTTTATTGAATAGGGAGAATCTTTTCCCCCTTGCTTTTTTTTGTTAAGTTTGCCAAAGATAAGATAGTTGTAGAAGCTTGGTTTTGTTCCTGGATTCTCTATTCTGTTCCATTAGTCTATGTGTTTGTTTTTGTACCAGTACTATGCCGTTGTTTCCTGTAGCCCTGTAATGCAGTTTGAAGTCTGGTAGCGTGTCGCTTCCAGCTTTGCTCTTCTTGCTTAGGGTTGCCTTGGCTGTTTTTGGTTCCACATAAATTTTTCAAAAGCTGGTTTTCTGAAAAAAATAATAAAACTCAACCTACTTCTTAACATTTTTCAAGAACCCAAATGAAATCATGACTGCTCTTGGAGATGGCACTCTGTATGTTTCAATTTACTACCCAGTAACTGGTCTATTAAAATCATACTGCTTAAAAAATAATAAACTTGAAGCTAGACCAATGAAGGAGAAAGGGAAGAGATTCAAATAATCACCATCAAAAACAATAAGGGCAATATTACCACTGACCCCAAAGAAATACAAACCACCCTCACAGAATATGATGTACAACTGTAGGCACTTTTTTTTCTTTAATTTTGAGATAAAGTTTTGTGCTTGTTGCTCATGCTGGAGGACAATGGTGAGATCTCGGCTTAGTGCAACCTCTGCCTCCTGAGTTCAAGCTATTCTCCTGCCTCAGCTTCCTGAGTAGCTGGGATTATATGCATGTGCCACCATGTCTGGTTAATTGTGTATTTTTAGTAGACATGGGGTTTCTCCATGTTGATCCATCTTGTCTTGAACTCCCAATCTCAGGTGATCAATCCACCTTGACCTCCCAAAGTTCTGGGATTGCAGATGTGAGCCACTGAACCTGAAAAAATTGAGAAATCTAGAAGAAACTGATCAATTCCTGGTCACAACCACCCTCCCTGAGATGCAAGTTTGGTTTAACATATGCAAATTGATAAATGTCATCGTCACATAAACAGAACTAAAGAAAAAAATTACCCACATGATTATCTCAATGGATGCAAAAACAGCTTTTGATAAAATTCAACTTTCATGTGTGTTAAAAACTCTCAATAAACCAGGTATTGAAGGAACATACCTCAAAATAATAAGAGCCACATGTGACAAAACCACAGCCAGCATCATACTGAATGGACAAAAGCTGAAAGCATTCCCCTTAAAAATTGGCACAAGATAGAGATGCCCTCTCTCCCCACTCCCATTCAGCATAGCTTTGAGGGTGTTCTTTGCTCTTGGGTTTCTAATTCTTTTAATTGTGATGTTGGGTAGTTAACTTGAGATCTCAATTTTGTTTTTGAGATGGAGTGTTGTTCTCTCAACCAGGCTGGAGTGCAGTGGTGTGATATGGGCTCACTGTAACATTTATCTCCTGGGTTCAAGCAGTTCTCCTGCCTCAGCCTCCTGAGTACCTGGGATTACAGGTATGTGCCACAACACCAGCTAATTTTTGTGTTTTTAGTAGAATGGGGTTTCACCATGTTGGTCAGGCTGGTCTCAAACTCCTGACCTTGTAATCTGCCCGCCTTGGCCTCCAAAAGTGCTGAGATTACAAGAGTGAGTCACCGCAGCTGTCCCGAGTTCTCACTTCTCGATGTGAGCATTTAGTACTATAAATTTCTCTCAACACTACTTGACTAGCTGCATCCCAGAAACTCTGGTAAGTTGTACCTTTGTTCTCATTACTTTCAAAGAACTTCTTACACTTCTTGATTTCTGCCTTAATGTCATGATTTACCCAGGAGTCATTCAGGAGCAAGTGACTCAGTTTCCATGTAAGTGTATGGTTTTGAATGAATTTCTTAGTCCTGATTTCAAATGTGATTGCATTTGCTTTGTGACCTAAGGTATCTTCTATACTTATGAATGATCTATGTGTTGAGTTGAAAAAATGTATATTCTGCAGTCATTGGATGAAATGTTCCTTGAATATCAGTTCCATTTGGTCTGTAGTAAAGAATAAATTTCATGTTGATTGGTTGGTTTTCTGTCTGGAAGATCTGTCCAGTGCTGAAAGTTGGGTGTTGTAGTCTCCAGCAATTACTGTGTTAGGGTTTATCTCTCTCTTTCTTATTTGCTGCGTGTGTCTGTTCTTTTTTCTCTCTCTCTGTCTGTCTCTGTTTCTGTCTTTGGAATTCTGATCATTTTAGTGTTGAACCTGTTCAAATTTTCTTCCGGATTTCAACTTTTTTCTTATCGCTATTTCTGGAAGACATAAGGTTCATCTACTCAACTTTGTTGTCTTACTATTCTAACAAGAATTTTTCACAAGTTCTGCTGTCATATTTTTAATTTCTAAGCGTTTACTTTTTCTTTAAATTTGGTTCTTGTTTCATAAAAATGGTAACACTTTTATCTCTTCGAGAACATTCATATGGGTTTCAGAAGGTCTTATCTCCTAGCACAGTCCTCATTCAGGCTGCATTTATGTGTCTTCTTGCTCTGGTCTCGGCCATTCATGTTAGAAGCTTTGCTCAGATGCCTGGTGACCCTTAGCTGTCTGTGTCTGTTAGAAAAAAATGGAGCACTGAAAAGCTAAAAGCTGATGGAAGTTCTGTGATTGTAACATTTTGTGGGCGGTGGTCTTGCTGGGTCAGACCTTTTCTTCTTGAGCAAGAGAGATTCTCTCTAGAGAAAAATCATCTTAACTTCTGACCAAGTGTATCTGCCACTCTCATTGGAACTCAGTGGTAGGAAAACCTGTAGGATCTCAGTGTTCAGTGTGTACATTTAAGCACTTGTGTCTAGAGAGCTCCTGCCAAGAGACACCAAATTTTACTGTATAGAGAGGAAACCTCCACCCTGCCACCACCGTGGGATGCAGGCACCGATTCTAGGGAGAGGATCTGGGATCTACCTACTACTGAAACATAAATTCCCTAGGTAAATTTAGCTGCCAACTCTTGAACCCTTGGGGATCCTGGTTGCCTTCCTGCCACTGGCTTGGGATTTAGCATCTCTGGGTCTACTGTGAGGTGTCACTGACAGCTTCTGCTTGCCAGTTTTCTATATGCTGAAGGGATTGTCTTTATTTTCTTTTTATCTTTGTTGGTTTATTTATTTTTAATCATCCCGTGTTAATGTGGTTTAATGATGGAGTGAAGGCATATGCAGGTATTCAACCAAACATCTTAGCTGAAGTCTGTGTATTTCTCTTGTAGTAAAATCTTGATCGTTCTATGTCTCAGTTAATCAAAGTTTTATATATGCATTCTGATTTGGGGATGATGTGAGGGAAGCGAGAGAGAAAGAAAGAGAGACTCAGATGGACAGAGACAGGGTGAGAGAGAGAGGCTACTGTGACAAATCTGTGGGTCTGTGTATTTGGAAGTCAATATGAATTTAGCCCTGTTTTCTGTCTAAAAAGCAGGAGTGTCCAGACAATGGATCTGGAACTAGGCTAAGAATCTTTGAGGCAATGGTGCAGATCCAGTTGTGTTCAATTTTTAGTCCTTAGGCTGAAAGGGAAAATAACGTAAAACACATTTTAAAAAATTTCTGGCTGGGCGCGGTGGCTCAAGCCTGTAATCCCAGCACTTCGGGAGGCGGAGTTGGGTGGATCACAAGATCAAGAGATCGAGACCATCCTGGTCAACATTGTGAAACCCTGTCTCTGCTAAAAATACAAAAAATTAGCTGGGCATGGTGGTGCGTGCCTGTAATCCCAGCTACTCGGGAGGCTGAGGAAGGAGAATTGCCTGAACCCAAAAGGCGGAGGCTGCGGTGAGCCGAGATTGTGCCATTGCACTCCAGCTTGGGCAACAAGAGCGAAACTTCATTTCTAAAAAAAAAAAATTTTTTTCTGAAAGTGGTGTTTTCTGATTTGCCCTCAGATAATTAGATATAGAAGGTAGCCATACATTTTTGGCTAACTCAGCATTCGTTGCTCCATTCAGCGAATTCATCTTTATATTCATGTTCTTTCTCTCCAGCTTAATATCCAAAATTTAAAAGTGAGGAATGCAGAATAGTTGAACTAAAAGAAACAGATCAACCACAACCTGCCGCTTCTTCCTCTCACCCAAAGAAAACCATTGTTAACATTTTGCTATATTCTCTTTATGTACTTTTCTCAGGTACTTTTATTCGAATATATTTTTGATCATAAAATTGTCTTAGACAATAAGTTGTCAGAGAAGAACACCCACTCTTTTTACACTCCAGGCTTCCAGCTTGAAGGTGACTGACTTGGGAATCCTGTATTTTAACAAGATATAATGTTGATATGGAATCTTTTATTGGACTGTTCTGAGGTGTTCTTTTTAGCATACTCTCCTTCATCCCCTTCTTCCCTGCTGTGCACACACATACACATTCACACATACATGCATTCTTTCTTTCTCTCTCACATGCACATTCTCATACGCAAATACAAGCATGCTCATACACATGTGCACACACACAGGCACGTGCATGCACACACTCACACTCATATGAACCAACATG
Organism: Callithrix jacchus; assembly: GCF_049354715.1. Classification (NCBI taxonomy): domain Eukaryota; kingdom Metazoa; phylum Chordata; class Mammalia; order Primates; family Cebidae; genus Callithrix; species Callithrix jacchus. The sequence continues at coordinate 82,998,683 of NC_133518.1, forward strand.
CACATACACACTCTCCTTCATCTCTTTCCTCCCTGCCACACACACACACTCTAACACTCATATGCACATGTGCACACACACATATGTACAACATGCAATGAGTCAGAAGGCCATGTAGAAAATGATTGTTACTCTCCAAAAGGAAGGACACCCACACTTTTGCAATGGAAAAAAACAGCTCTGTTTTTGTAAAAAAAAAGAAGTTTCTATTAGGCCTAGAAAGAAACTTAAAAAGTGTTTCTTCTTTTATCTAATCAGAACTTGTGTATGTGCACACACCCGTGTGACAGAAAGAGCCAGGGAGAGAGGGAGGGAGAGGAGGTGAAGGCAAGAAGAGAGAGGGCGATTAAAAAGCAAGTGCACTGTGGCAAGCTCGTCTGGACTAAGTGAGAAGTAGGCGGTTGTGGTGATGAGATAAGAGCTCGGAATGCTTCCTGGTACCAAGACTGTCATAAGTGGAATTGGGGTCTGAAAAAGTGACAGCAAAATTCAGCGTTCCTTTGACAACCACTCAGAAAATAGAATGTGAGGAAGCAGGAGGAAGGGAAGGTATGGGGCCAGCCATGAGAATGCACCCCGCTGCTCCACGAATGCCTAGAAATGCTGGTCACTTATAGGGCACAAATGAGGGGAAGTCTGGACTGGTGGCAGTAGTGCTGCCAAGCCATGTAGCCTGCTCTCTCAAGGGTGAATGTTCTTGCATAAGTAGTGGGGAAGATTATTTTCTAGTTTTTATAGGCCCCATTTGTCCTAGACACAGATTTTAATGTTCTCAGGTGATCGCTTGCTTGATTGTCTGTGTAACAGATCACAAATCCTTTTTTTTTTTTTCTGGAAAGGTCTAGGCAGTAAATATTTTAGGCTTGGCAGCCCATATGGTCTCTGTCACAGCTACTTATCTCTGTGGTTGTGGTGTGAAAGCAGCCATAGAAATGGGTAATAAAGGAGTGGGGCTGAGTTCCAAAGTACTTTTATGAGAACTGAAAATTGCATTTTGTATAATTGTTGACATGTCCCAAGATATTGTTACTTTTTTGAATTCTTTCACATTCGTGGCTCGTGAGCTGTCTGACAAGAGACGACAGGCAGGAATTGGTGGATGGGCCATGGTTTCCCAAACCCTGTGTCCAAATCATGGCATTGTACAAGCAGGAGGGATCTCTGACCCTCTCTTTTTTTCCTCTTTCCTTCTTTTCAGTTTCTCATTGTGCTGATTTGGAAACCAGAAATCGAAAGCTCTGGGAAGTGAACTCTTTCTGACTTAACCTGTTAGTGGCAGTGTTAGGATAAAATGTCAGGTCTCAAGGAGCACTTCTTAGAGCCCAGATCAGACTGAATGCTGCTTTTGTGATTGCAGAAGGCATACCATTTTCTGGTACACTAGCTCCTTAGCGTCACCCTGAATCTGAAACTTAGTTCTTCATAAAGTCTTTTGTTCTATGATTCCTCAGTGCATCATTTGCTAATTTGCGCCAGTTATTCTGTTTAACACAACTGAGATATAGACATAAGCAAAGTTCCTACCCTTTAGGAACTCACTTCTTCAGGGCCTGGTTTTGATCATCCAGACAAAGCTACTTAAATGTAGTTTTATCCTTAAAAGCAAAATCGGCTGCACTTATGTAAGTTACAATAATAATTAGAATTTAGGAAAAATCCATTCTTAAAACAAGAAGGCAAAGAGAATAAAAAATAAACATCCAAGTCACCCTCTGACTGTGCGTTGGTTTTAAAACAACAAGACTATTATTTTAAGTGAACACAAGGAAAATTTTGCTACCAAGCGAGTACAATTTCTAACAGGTGATACATCAACTCCTCTAATTCCAGACATTTCCGAAAGTGCCCTTACTACCTACATTACTTCCTTCTGTAAAGCTCTACTGATTAAGACTTTATCTTTTGTGGTTGGATTTTTGCTTTTGGAATTACAACCTGCTTTTCAAGTCACATTTTGTAAATTAGTTGAGGTATCTTGCTGAGTGATAAAGTCTGAGTCAAAAACTTCCTGAAAAGTGCCTCGTGAACTCGTGAGGCATCATGGCAAAGATCCCAATTGTTGGACTGAGGCAGAGAGGTAGAAAGAAGAACACAGACTTAAGGTCTGACAGATGTAAGTATAGGTCCCACCTCCACCACGTATTAGATGTGTAATGTTAAATGAGCTACTATACCTCTTTGAGCCTCAGCTTTCCTCTCTGTAAAAAGAAGATGTTAAACCTTTCCTTGCACTATTGTTGTAGGGATTAGAGATGATGTCAATAAAAATGTTTCCAGCATGCTCGGTATTCAACGTACCTTGGATAGACTTATTTGGCCAGTTCACTGCAAAGGGTAATATACACGAGTAAGATTTTTTTTTTTTCTTCAAAATAGACTTTTTGGGATTCAACTCTAAAAAAGTGTTAAATAAATGAATCAAGATATTTTTCATTTCTGTTGTTGAATTATTTGCCTTCTTACGTTTGGTAATGTTAGGATTTTCCACAGAAGAAGTTGACACTTTCCTTCTTAATCATACTGGCGATACCATGTTTCAACACTAGTTACTATTTTCTTTTCGAAAAGTGTCATTTGTCTAGCTTCCCTTGAAAGATCAGCTAAATGTCACATTATCCCTGCTTCTGCTAATCTTTCAAAATGCTCACCACCATAGTCATAACATTTTCTTCATGCTCAAGTTTATTTAAAAAATATTCTAAAGACAGTGTTGCTGAATATTTATTTGTTTAATAAAAATTAGGCTTTTAAATATAAAAATATAGATTTATTATAAAGCCTCTAGAAAGCAAAGAAAAATAGATTTGAAAAATACCTTGTTTAATCACATAAAGCTAGGCAGAGTTAAATCACTGTTTCCATTTTGGTACATTTTATTTTAATCTTTTCACGATTTTAATGTCCTTCTTTATATCCATAATGGTGATAACATGATGTATATATGAACATGTATATATTATATAAATATATAAAATACATAAATATATCTTTTAAAAATGGTATCTGTAGGCCGGGCGCGGTGGCTCAAGCCTGTAATCCCAGCACTTTGAAAGGCCGAGGCGGGTGGATCACGAGGGCAAGAGACCGAGACCATCCTGGTCAACATGGTGAAACCCCATCTCTACTAAAAATACAAAAAATTAGCTGGGCTTGGTGGCGCGTGCCTGTAATCCCAGCTACTCAGGAGGCTGAGGCAGGAGAATTGCCTGAACACAGGAGGTGGAGGTTGTGGTGAGCCAAGATCGCGCCATTGCACTCCAGCCTGCGAAACAAGAGCGAAACTCCGTCTCAAAAAATAAATAAATAAATAAATAATAAATAATAAAAACGGTATCTGTTTGTTTATTATATATAAATATATATCTAATGAGTATATATCTACATATCTACTTCTATATTTATATATCTCCATGATAGAAGTTGGAAAATACTGAATACTGTAGAGGAGTTCGGAGAAACAACCTATAATCTCATTATACAGAAATAATTTTCTTCCCTTTTGCTTCTCCACATTTTGGCTTAGATCCAATTTAGAAATGATTTTCTTAACGTTTTTGGTATTGTGTTTTTAGAGTATCAAGATGTTGCTGCATATTCTGATTTTTATGTATAGTTGTGACAGGAACACCCACAAAAATAATTGTTCTAGAAAAGAATTTGTTAACAAATATTTTCTTCCAGGAAGTGGTGTATTAGCGCTTTAAAAGAAACATTTCTGGACGTCAAAGTAGACATTGGGCTTATATCAACAGCTCAATCTTTTTTAAAATACGCTTTATTTTTAGAGCAGTGTAAAGTGAATAGTGAGGCATAGTGGAAAGTATAGAGAGTTCCTACATTCCCACCTCCCCAAATGCACAGCCTCCTCCACTATCAGCCTTCCTCACTAGAGAGGTACATTTGTTACAATGGATGAAACAACATTGACTTATCACTGTCACCCATAGTTTATAATTGACATTAGGGACCATTCTTGCTGTCGTATATTCAGTGAGTTTTGACAAATGTGTAATGGCGTGTGTCTACCATTATAGTAACACACAGAGTAGTTTCATTGCCCTAAACATCCTCTATGCTCTGCCCATTTATCCTTCCCCACTTTTCAACCCCCAGCAATCACTGAACGTTTTGATGTCTCTATAGTTTTGCCTTTTCCAGAATGTCATATAGTTGGATTCATATAGTAAGTGGTCATTTGAGATTGGTTTCTTTCACTTAGTAGTATGTATTTGAGTTTCCTCTATGTCTTTTAATGGCTTCATAGCTCACGTGCTTTTTTTCTGCAACAAAAGCCACATTCAAAGATGATTGCTTTCATTGCTGAATAATATTCCACTGTGTCGATGTAGAGGTTTGTATATCCAGGCACTTACGAGTCTATAGTAACCAGTTTGGAGCCTGGGGAAGCCATAAATTGCCTGGTTGTGGCGAAGGCCTGGAGCCTATGTCGATAGGAGCCATGGAGGTTGGAGGCATTAGATCTTAGAGCCATAGGGGAAGGCCTGGAGCTTGGGTTGACAGGGTCTGTCCCATAGCCTGTGGCTATAGAAACCTGCCTGGTGTTGAGTTCACTGAATTGTGCCTGGCATTGGAGTTGATGTTGAAGTCAGGTGTTACATTTACTCTCCTCTCTGCACATACATGGTATCTCTTTCCATGCTGCACTACCCAGGTTTAGGGGCGGGGTAATGCAGATAATAGAAAACTCTCTTTTATACTCTATTTTATGCCGTTTTTCTTACTTTTCTACTCCACAAACGTGCTATAACCTCTCACCTGGATTCCTTGTCTCTTTTGAAGACACTTTGATGCACGGATGGCTGTTCAAATTGATGTTTCTGTGAAGGAATAAGTGCTGAAAAGTTCTGTTTTGCCATTTTTTCCATGGCATTCTTCTCTGTTAACTGAAAAAAATATTTTTACTGAATAACATATTGTTAAAAATTGTCAGACCCTTGGTTTAGCTCTGGAAGTTTCTCCTTTAGAGCAAGTTCCTTTCATAGTTCTCTATAGAAAGACTATAGTTGTAAAATGTTGGTAGAGATGATATTTTGTGTGTAGAATTAAGGACCGATTACACATAAATGTTTAGCGGACAGTAAACATTTGTGAGTAATCTGTTCTTACACACAAAAAGAAGGTCTATAGCTTTAGGAAAGGGAAAATTATCAAGGTTATTCAGACAATATAAAATGAGTTGAGAAAATTGAAGGGAATGTTTATACTTGAATGAGACCTCATGGAGAAAGACAAAATAAGGAAGCCATGGGAGAATATTTGCATTCTCGGAACCACAAAAGTGAGGAAAGCCAAGAGCACAGCTGGAGTTGCACCAGATCAAGTAGACATTCCATCAGAGCCTGAACTGAGAATGCACCATTCCTAGTCACCTTGATAACAGCCCCATTTTCTGTTAAGAATACTCTATGAGAAAAATCTTGCAAAAATAGTCAGAAAAGGCAGAGTCACATGCGGTTCAGTGTGTTCCACCTTGGCAGACGGTCTTAGGAGGAGTTTTGGAAGGATCGTGCTGCAGGCAATGGATGAGATAATGATGAGAACTTTTCCAGCTCTGTATAAAAAGGCAAGCGAAATATATGCTTGTGAATTTTTGGCTGCTTTTTTATGCTCTATTTTCAGATCAATTTTATCCCAGTTAATGTGAATATAAACTCTGATTGTTATGGTTATCTCTCGTGGGGTGTCTATTATTTTGTCAGAAATTGTATCAGGAACTTTATATCAATCACTAAATTACACATTTCCAAGCTGCATATGAATTAGGTATTACTATGATCATTTTACAGATGAAGAAGATGAGACTCAGAGCAATACATAAGTTGCCCAAGGTCAGAGAGCAAGTAAGTACCAGAAATAAAAGCCAGATAAATCTCATTCCCATATCCTTGCTCTTTCTATGATGTTTCAGTGTTGATTACAAAAAGAATTGTTCTGTGTGCCCAGGATAATTTACTACCTACTAAATTTAACCATAGGGCAGTCTTATAAACAGGGTAGAGTATGCAGTTAAGATAAAATTTGAGAGGAAAAAATTAAATTAAAATAGTATATAACCAATGATCAGAATATTCTCTCAGTATTTTAGAAATTTATGTAAGAATAAACTAGATACTGATAAAAAAGTCACATTCTTTATGCACAAATCTTGTAAGTAGCTACTGTTAAAGAGAGGATATTATTTACCTAGAAGAAAGTGGGGTTGTCAACCACTATATAACCATTCATGGGGTGAATGTCTTTTTTATTTTAGGCCTCTGGCTGATGGATCCAAGAGGTAGATACGTGATGTCAAAATATTCTCTTTTATAGGTAATTACAATTTACAATGGAAGATACAGAGGCCACAAGGTAGTAGAGTTGAGTTATATTAACAGAAAACCTTGTTAGAGAAAAGAACCACCTCTCACTATCATGTTCAATGGCAAAGATTAATAGAAGGTACAGCAAAATGGACACACATGCGAGTATACCCACATTGATATTGGAAGTAACTTTTTTCTTATATACTATAAATCATATCCCAGAATATACTCATAATGTGTACACTTATTGGATATTACAATCAACGTAAAAAATATGTACCTTATGTACATTGACTGTGATGTACATATGTGTACACAATACAGATGTACAAAAAATGTACATAATCTGTACAATATTACATTTATATGTATATAATGTGTACACAGTAGGTATGTACATAATGTGTACAATATGTAAATATATTGTAATACAATGATTTCATATAATCACAACAGCATATATAATCACAATACACATATAATACATAATATCAATATAAATGTACATATTGCACACATTATATACATTTACATTTATTGTGATATTACGATATGTACACATGTACATCATGCACACATGCAGATTTGCGGTATATACACGTGTACGTAAGTGCACAGTATGTACATATGTACACTACACATATGTTCATATAATGAAGATATGTACCTTCTGTACAGGAGTACACAGTATGTACAATATGTACACGTATATACTAGGTACACATATAGGTGTATACCCACTTTGGTAACCGGAGAGATTTCTATCTAATATACTAAATATAAAATCCCAGAATGTAGTCATAGTGTGTACATTTAGTGTCGTATTGTGATAAATGTATTAAATAGGCACAATCTGTACATGTACTCTGCTGTACATAGGTGTACACAATGCGCGTGTACAAAAAATGTACATAATCTGTAAAATATGTACCTATATATTTCTATAATGTGTACACAATGCATAGGTACAAAATGTGTGCACTATGCACATTCCTTAAAATATCAGTGTAAAATATATATAATCACAGTAAGATATATAATCACACTAATATATATATGTCGTGTAATATCACCAAAAAGTACGTATTGTACACATTAGGTATGTATTAGGTACATATGTATAGTGCACATATTATGAAAATATATATGTATCATGATAACACCGTATGTACACGTATACAAATATGTGCCTACTATTTAAACAATGTACACATGCAGAAATAGGTGCAAACTACATGCCTATGCACAGCAGGCTATCACTACAGTTCTGCTCGTAGCAGCCTCAATGCCCACCCTGTCTGCTTAAAGACCCCCTGGCTAGGGGGCTGTGGGTACAGCTGCTGGGGCCCGGCTATTTTGAAAATGTGGTGTAATATGATACTGGCAACCTATCACACAGAAATGATAATGTTATTGTGGTTCTTTACATATTAGGCAATAGTTCTAGTTACACATTTGGCATATTGACAAAAATGTCATCCTCACCCCATTGACATTAGAATTGAAAGCATAGGAGGGTTTCACCCCTTGCAATGTTTAATTCAATATCATTGTTTTCTTGTTTACATTAGTGACCATATCAGAGCACGGTGTACATCTCTTGCAGTATTCAGAATATTTCTCTATGGGCAGCAACATTTTTCTCTCCTTATCTGGATATTAGGAAGAATATCACAGGACCGGCTTACAGCGCCAGTCCCATCGTGAGCAATGTCATCTGTAATCCCCTAGTTATTAAGAACAATGTAACGGGGGTCTCGTGTGCTTTTGGAGATATTTGGAGTAATATCCTTTTAGTTTCTGGATATTAGAAACAATACTACAGTGGTGGTGTACACTTCCTGCGATATTAAGAGTATACTCATCCTCTGTCCCTGGGATATTAGGAACTACATCGCAGAAGCGTTGCACTTTGCCTATAATATTGGAACAATCACAGAGTGTACACCTTCTTTCATTGTGAGAGAAATACCTACTTAGGATATGATGGATAATATCACAAAATAGAAACACATGGGTATATACCCACTGTGATATTGGAGGTCACTTTTATCTAATATACTAAAAGTCATAACCCGGAAAAACTCATAATGTGTAGACTTATTGGGATATTACACTCAATGTACAGAATATGTAACATATGTACATTGACTGTGACGTACACACATGTACACAATACAGATGTACAATAAATGTACATATACTGTATCATTTGTACGAATATATGTACAAAATGTGCACACAAAAGGGATACACATGTGTACAATATGTACATTTATTGTAATATCACAATGTTATATAATCACAACTGCATATAAAATCACAATACACATGTAATATGTAATATCAATATAAATGTACATGTTGCAAACAAGATGTACATTTACATTTATTCTGATATGTAAACATGTACGTCATGTACCCATTATGTACAGATGCACAATATATGCAAGTGTACATATGTGGGTACATTATGTACATATGTACACTACACATGTGTACATATAATGTAGATATGTACCTTCTGTACCCGAGTACATTCTATGCACAATATGTACACATATAAACGATGTACACACCTGGGTGTACAACCACTTTGGTAACCGGAGAAATTTCTATTTAATATACAAAATATAATAATTCAGAATGTAGTAATAGTGTGTACATTTATTGGCATATTGCAATAAATGTATAAAATAGGTACAATCTGTACATTTACCCTGCTGTACATATGTGTACACAATGCACATGTACAAAAAATGTACATACTCTGTAAAATATGTACCTACATATTTCTATAATGTGTAAACAATGTATAGGTACATAATGTATACACTATGCACATTCCTTAAAATATCAGTGATAAAATATATATAATCAAAATAACGCATATAATCACAGTAATATATATATCATGTAATATCACAAAAAAGTACATATTGTACACAGTAGATACGCATTAGGTCTATATGTATTGTGCACATATGTACATATATATTTATCATAACACCATGTGTACACTTATACAATTATGTGTTCATTATTAAAACTATGTACCTAGGCCGGGCGCGGTGGCTCAAGCCTGTAATCCCAGCACTTTGGGAGGCCGAGGCGGGTGGATCACGAGGTCAGGAGATGGAGACCATCCTGGTCAACATGGTGAAACCCCGTCTCTACTAAAGATACAAAAAATTAGCTGGGCATGGTGGCGCGTGTCTGTAATCCCAGCTACTCGGGAGGCTGAGGCAGGAGAATTGCCTGAACCCAGGAGGCGGAGGTTGCGGTGAGCCGAGATCGCGCCATTGCACTCCAGCCTGGGAAGCAAGAGCGAAACTCCGTCTCAAAAAATAAATAAATAAATAAATAAATAAAATAAAACTATGTACCTGTGCAGAACAGGCTATTACCACAGCCCCCCTCGTAGCAGCCCCAAGGCCCACCCTGGCTGCTTAAAGACCCCCTGGCTAGGGAGCTGTAACCACATTCCCCGCCAGAGGGACCGTAACAGCTCCCAGGCTGACGCTGGCTGCTTAGTGACCCCCCGGCTAGGGCGCTGTGCCCGGCTATTTTGAAAATGTGGTGTAATATGATGCTGTCCACCATATCATATGGAAATGATGTTATTCTGGTTTTTGATATACTAGGCAATAGTTCTAGTTACACCTCTGCCATATTGACAGAAATGTCATCCTCACACCCCTGGACATTAGAATTGAAATCATAAGGGGGTTTCACCCCTTGCAATGTTAAATTCAATAGAATTGTTTTCTTGTTTACATTAGTGACCATATCAGAGCACAGTGTACTCCTCTTGCCGTATTCAGAGGATTTGCCTATGGGCAGCAACATTATTCTCTCGTTCTCTGGATATTAGGAACGATATCACAGGACCGGCGGACAGCCCCAGTCATATCGTGAGTAATGTCATCTGTAATCCCTTAGTTATTAGAAAAAATATCACGGGGGTCTTGTGTGCTTTATCAGATACTTGGAGTAATATCTTTTCCGTTTTTGGATATTAGACACGATACTACAGTGGTGGTGTACACTTCCTGCGATATTCAGGGTATAATAATCTTTTGTCCCCAGGATATTAGGTAGTACATTAAAGAAGCCTTGTACTTTGCCTGTGATATTGGAACAATCACAGAGTGAACACTTGCTTTCAAAATGAGAGTAATACCTACTTAAAATATGATGGATAATATCAAAAAATGGACACACATGGGTGTATACCCAATTTGATATAGAAAGAAATTTTTATCTAATATACTAAAAATCATATATCACAAAATACTCATAATGTGTACACTTATTGAGATGTTACAATCAATGTGCAGAATACATACCATATGTACATAGAGTGTTATGTACATATGTGTACACAATACAGATGTACCAAAAACGGACATAATCTGTACAATATGTGCAATTACAGGTACATAATGTGTACACAATAGGTATGTACGAAATGTGTGCAATATGTACATTTATTGTAATATTACAATGATATTATATAATAACAACAGCATATAAAATCACAATGCACAAGTAATACATAATATAAATGTACATATTGCACACATCGTGTACATTTACATTTATTGTGGTATCACGGTGTGTACACATGCACATCATGTACCCATTATGTACACATGTACAAAATATGCACATGTACATATGTGTGAACAGTATGTACATGTGCACACTATATACACATAAATACATATAATGTTGACATGTACATTTTGTACATGAATACCTAATATACACAATATGTACACGTATAAACTATGTACACACCTGGGTGTACACCCACTTTGGTCAATGGAGTAATTTCTAATATGGTAAAAATTATATTTTAGAATGTACTCATAATGTGTACATTTATTGGCATATCACAAGAAATGTATAAAATAGGTACAGTCTGTACATTTACTCTGCTGTGCATAGGTGTACACAATACACATGTAGAAAAAGTGTACATAATCTGTAAAATATGTACCTATATATTTCTATATTGTGTACACAATACATAGGTATATAATGTGTACACTATGCACATTCCTTAAAATATTAGTGATAAAATATATTTAATCACAATAAGATATATAATCACAGTAATATATATTGTCTAATATTAGAAAAAAGTACATATTGTACACATTAGGTATGCATTAGGTACATATGTATTTTGCACATATTATGTAAATATAAATTTATCGTGATAACACCATATGTATGCATGCACATATATATACCCAATATTAAAACTATTTACACATGTAGTAATAGGTGCAAACTATGTACCGATGCACAGCACGCTATTACCAAAGCCCCCTTTATAGCAGCCCCCAGGCCCAGACTGGCTGCTTAGAGACTCCCTGGCAATTGGGCTGTGCCCACAAACACTGCTCGAATGCCTGTAGCAGCCCCCATGCCCACCCTGGCTGCTTAGGGACCCCCTGACTAGGTGTCTGTGCCCACAGCCCATGCCAGAGTGCCCATAGCGGCCCCCAGGCCAACCATGGCTGCTCGGGGACCCCTGGCTGGGTCGATGTGCTCACAGACCCCACCAAAAAGCCCAGAGCAGCCCCCAGGCCCACCATGGCTGCTTAGGGGTCCCCTCGCTTGTGGGCTCTGCCCACAGCGGCTGAGGCCCAGCTATTTTGCAAATCCGGTGTAATATAATACTGGCAACCGTATTATATAAAAATGATAATCTTATTCTGTTTTTTTGTATATTAGGCAATAGCTCCAGTTACACCTCTGCCATATTGACAAAAGTGTCATCCTCACCCCCATTGACATTAGAATGAAAATCATAGGGGACTTTCATTCTTTGCAATGCTTAATTCAATGTAATTGTTTTCTCGCTTACATTAGTGACCATATCAAAGCATGGTGTACACCTCTTGCCGTATTAAGAGTATTTCCCTATGGGCAGCAACATTTTCCTCTCCTTCTCTGGATATTAGGAACAATATTCCAGGACCAGAGTACAACCCCAGTCACGTCGTGGGTAATGTCATCTGTAATTCTCTAGTTATTAGAAACAATATCACGGGGGGCTTGTGTGCTTTCTGAGATATTTGGAGTAATATCCTTTCCGTTGTTGAACATTAGAAACAATACTACAGTGGTGGTGTACACTTCCTGCGATATTCAGGGTATGGTCATTTTTTGTCCTCAGGATATTATTAACTACATCACAGACGAGTTTTAGTTTGCCTTGATATTGGAGCAATCCGAGAGTGTAAACCTGCTTTCACAATGAGAGAAATACCTACTCAGGATATGATGGATAATATCACAAAATGGACACACATAAGTGTATACCCACTTTGATATTGAAAGTAATTTTTATCTAACATACTAAAAATCATATCCCAGAATATACTTATAATGTGTACTCTTACTGAAATATTACAAACAATGCAGAGAATATGTACCATATATACGTTGACTGTGATGTACATATGTGTGCACCATACAGATGTACAATAAATATACATAATCTGTACAATATGTACATTTATGTGTACATAATATGTACACAATAGGTATGTACATAATGTGTACAATATGTACATTTGTAATATCACAATGATATCAGAACAGCATATACAATCACAATACACATGTAATACATAATATAAATGTACGTATTTCACACATTATGTACATTTCCATTTATTGTGGTATGACGATGTGTTTACATGTACAGCATGGACACATTATGTACGGATGTACAATAAATTCAGGTGTAGATATATGTACATAGTATGTACATATGTACGCTCTGTACCCATACATACATATAATGTAGATATTTACCTTCTGTACACAAGTACGTAATATGCACAGTATGTACATGTACAAAGTATGTGCACACATAAGTTTACACCCACTTTGGTAACCAGAGTAATTTCTATCTTATATTCTAAATGTAATATCACAGAATGTACTCATAATGTGTACATTTATTGGCATATATCACAATAAATGTATAAAGTAAGTAAGATCTGTACATTTACTCTGTGTACCCAATACACAAGTAAATAAAATGTACATAACCTGTAAAATATGTTTCTTTCTATTTCTATAATCTGTGCACAATGCATAGGTACCTAATGTGTATAATATGTACATTTCTAATGTCACAATGATATCATATCACAACAGCATATATAATCACAATAAATGTAATACATAATATAAACGTACATATTGCAAACATTATGTATATTTACATTTATTGTGATATGTGTACACATGTACATCATGTACCCATTATGTACAGATGTACAATATATGCACGTGTACATATGTGTGCACAGTATGTACATATGTATGCTGCGTACACCTATGTATATATAATGTAGACATGTACATTCTGTACATGAGTACATAATATGCACAACATGTACATGTATAAATTATGTGCGCACCTGGGTGTAAACCCACTTTGGTCACCGGTGTCATTCCTATCTAATATGCTAAAAATTATATCCCAGAATGTCCTCATGTGTACATTTATTGACATATCACAATAAATGTATAAAATAGGTATAGTCTGTACATTTACTCTGCTGTACATATGTGTACAAAATACACATGTAGAAAAAATGTACCTAATCTGTAAAATATGTACCTATTTATTTCTATAATGTGTACACAATGCATAGGTACATAAAGTGTACTCTATGTACATTTCTAAAATTTCAGTGGTAACATACATATTATCACAATAAGATATATAATCAATAATATGTAGATATCACATAATATCACCAAAAAGTACATATTGTTTATATTAGGTACGTATAAAGTACATATTTATTGTACACATATTATGTACATATATGTTTATTGTGATAGTAACATATGTACATGTGTACAAATATGTGCCCATTATGTAAACCATCTACACATGTAGAAATAGGTGCAAACTGTGTACCTGTGAAGAGCAGGGTATCCCCACACCTCCCGCCAAAGGGCCGATAGCAGCTTCCAGCTCCACCCTGGCTACGTAGGGACCCCCTGGTTAGGTGGCTGTGCCCATAGTTCCTGCCAGAGTGTCAGTAGCAGCCGCCAGGCCCTCCCTGGATGCTGAGAGACCCTCTGGCTATGTGGCTGTTACCACAGCCACCGCCAGAGGGCCCGTAGCAGCCCCCAGACAAACCACAAAGGGCCCTTAGCAGCCCCAATGCCCAACCTGGTTGCATAGAAACACCCGCGCTTGGCTGCCATGCCCACAGCTGCTGAGGCCCAGATATTTGAAAATGTGGTGTAATATGATACTGGCAATCATATCATATGAATAATAATTTTATCCTTTTTTATTATATAGTAGGCAATAGCTGTAGTTACACCTCTGCCATTTTGACAAAATTGTCCTCCTCACCCACTTGAAATTAGAAAAAAAATTATAGGGGGGGTTAACACCTTGCAATATTTAATTCAATATAATTGTTTTCTTGTTTACATTAGTGACCATACCACAGCACGGTGTACTCCTCTTGCCGTATTCAGAGGATTTGCCTATGGACAGAAACATTCTCCTCTCCTTCTCTGGATATTAGAAACATTATCACAGGACCCGCAAACAGCTGCAGTCATATCGTGAGTAATGTCATCTGTAATCCCCTAGTTATTAAAAACAACTTCACGGGGGTCTTGTGCAATTAATGAGATACTTAATGTTTGGATTTCGGTATTTTACATGAGAGAGCATACTGAGTTGGTGTATATACACCAAAACAAAGTAGAAAAGGGCATTGTATATTGTTTCTGACAGATTATATTCAGAGCAATTTTGCTTTTAACATTCGGGTGCATAGATAATATTTAGATTTTTTTCGATTCACGTATAATTAGAATTTCGGAAATTTACAGGAGAGAGCATACTGAGTTGGTGTATATACTCGAAAACAGAGTAGAATAAGGCATTGTATATTTTGTCTAACAGACTATGTTCAGAGCCATTTCCTTTTAACTTTGAAGCGCCTAGATATTATTTAGATTTTTTTCGATTCGCGTAAAATTAGAATTTCGGTATTTTACATGAGAGAGCATATTGAGTTTGTGTACATACTCCAAAACAGAGTAGAAAAGGGCATTGTATGTTTTTTCTGACAGATTTTATTGAGAGCAATTTTGCTTTTAACAATGGGGAGCCTAGATAATTAGATTTTTTTCGATTCACATTAATTTAGAATTTCGGTATTTTACATGAGAGAGCATACTGAGTTGGTGGATATACTCCAAAACAGAGTAGAATAGGGCATTGTATATTTTTTCGGACAGATTATATTAAGAGCAATATTGTTTTTAACATTGGGGTGCCTAGATAATATTTAGAATTTTTCGATTCGGGTAAAATTAAAATTTCTGTATTTTACATGAGAGAGCATACTGAGTTGGTGTATATACTCCAAAACAGAGTAGAATAAGGCATTGTATATTTTTCCTAAGAGAATATATTCAGAGCCATTTTCTTTTAACTTTGGGGCGCCTACATATTATTTAGATTTTTTTCGATTCGTGTAAAATAAGAATTTCGGAATTTCACATGAGAGAGCATATTGACTTGGTGAACATTCTACAAAACAAAGTAGTAAAGGGCATTGGACATTTTTTCTGACATTATATTCAGAGCAATTTTGGTTTTAACATTGGGGTGCCTAGATAATATTTAGATTTTTTTCTATTCGCTTAAATATAGAATTTCTGTATTTTACACGAGAGAGCTTATGGAGTTGTTATATATACTCCAAAACAAAGTAGAATAGGACACTGTATATTTTTTCTGACAGATTATATTCAGAGCAGTTATGCTTTTAACATTTGGGTGCCTAGATAATATTTAGATTTTAATCGATTCTCTGAAATATAGAATTTCTGTATTTTACATCAGAGAGCATATTGAGTTTGAGTATATACTACAAAGCAGAGTAAAATAGGGCATTCTATATTTTTTCTGACAGATTATATTCAGAGCAATTTTGTTTTTAACATTGGGGTGCCTAGATAATATTTAGATTTTTGTTAATTAATGTAAAATTAGAATTTCTGTATTTTACATGAGACAGCATACTGAGTTGGTGTATATACTCCAAAACAGAGTAGAATAAGGCATTGCATAGTTTCTCTAACAGACTATATTCAGAGCCATTTTCTTTTAACTTTGGGGCGCCTAGATATTATTTAGATTTTTTCTATTCACTTAAAATTAGAATTTCTGTATTTTACATGAGAGAGCATATTGAGTTGGTGTATATACTCCAAAACAGAGTAGAAAAGAACATTGTATATTTTTTTATGACAGATTATATTACGAGCAATTTTGCTTTTAACATTGGGGTGCCTAGATAATATTTAGATTATTTCGATTCACGTAAAATTAAAATTTCTGTATTTTACATGAGAGAGCATACTGAGTTGATGTATATACTGCAAAACAGAGTACAATAAGGCATTGTATATATTTTTTTAACGGACTATATTGAGAGCCATTTTCTTTTAACTTTGGGGCGCCTAGATATTATTTAGATTATTTTCGATTCACGTAAAATTAGAATTTCGGTATTTTACATGAGAGAGCATACTGAGTTGGTGTATATACTTAACACCAGAGTAGAATAGGGCATTGTATATTTTTTCTGACAGATTATATTCAGCGCAATTTTGTTTTTAATATTGGGGTTCCTAGATAATATTTAGATTGTTTCGTTTCAGGTAAGATTAGAATTTCCTTATTTTACATGAGAGAGCATATTGAGTTGGTGTATATACTACAAATCAGAGTAAAAAAGGGCATTGTATATTTTTTCTGACAGATTATATTGAGAGCAATTTTCCTTTTAATTTTGGGTTGCCTAGATAATACTTAGATTTTTTTCGATTCGCTTAAATATAGAATTTCTGTATTTTACATGAGAGAGCATATGGAGTTGGTGTATATACTCCAAAACAGAGTAGAAAAGGGCATTGTATATTTTCTCTGACAGAATATATTGAGAGCAATTTTGTTTTTTACATTGGGGTGCCTAGATAATATTTAGATATTTTCGATTCGGGTAAAATTAGAATTTTGTTATTTTACATGAGAGAGCATATTCAGTTGGTGTATATACTACAAAACAAAGTAGAAAAGGGCATTGTATATTTTTTCTGGCAGATTATATTCAGAGCAATTTTGCTTTTAATATTGGGGTGCATAGATAATATTTAGATTTTTTTCAATTTGCATAAATATAGAATTTCTGTATTTTACATGAGACAGCATATGGAGTTGGTGTATATACTGCAAAACAGAGTACAATAGGGCACTGTATATTTTTTCTGAAAGATTATATTCTGAGCAATTTTGTTTTTAACATTGAGGTGCCTAGATAATATTTAGATTTCTTTTGTATTCACGTAAAATTAGAACTTCTGTATTTTACATGAGAGAGCATACTGAGTTGGTGTATATACTCCAAAACAGAGTAGAATAAGGCATTGTATATTTTTTTTAACAAACTATATTCAGAGAAATTTTGCTTTTAACATTCGGGTGCCAAGATAATATTTAGATTATTTTCGATTCACGGAAAATTAGAATTTTGTTATTTTACATGAGAGAGCATATTCAGTTGGTGTATATACTACAAAACGGAGTAGAATAGGGCATTGTATATTTTTTCTGGCAGATTATATTCAGAGAAATTTTGTTATTAACATTGGGGTGCCTAGATAATATTTAGATTTTTTTCCATCCGCTTAAATATAGAATTTCTGTATTTTACTTGAGAGAGCATATTAATGGGGTGTATATACTACAAAACAGACTAGAAAAGGACATTGTATATTTTTTCTGACAGATTATATTCCGAGCAATTTTGCTTTTAACATTGGGGTGCCTAGATAATATTTCAATTTATTTCGATTCGGGTAAAATTAGAATTTCAGTATTTTACATGAGAGAGCATATTGAGTTGTTTTATATACTGCAAAATACAGTAGAATAGGGGATTCTGTAATGTTTCTGACAGATGATATTCAGAGCAATTTTGTTTTTAACATTAGGGTGCCTAGATAATATTTAGATTTTTTCGATTCGGGTAAAATTAGAATTTCTGTATTTTACATGAGGGAGCATATTTAGTTGGTGTATATAATACAAAAGAGAGTAGAAAAGGGCATTGTATATTTTTTTGACAGAATATATTCTGAGCAATTTTGCTTTTAACATTGGGGTGCCTTGATACTATTTAGATTTTTTTCAATTCGCTTAAATATAGAATTTCTGTAATTTACATGAGAGAGCATATGGAGTTGCTATATATACTCCAAAACACAGTAGAATAGGGCACATTATATTTTACTGACAGATTATTTTCAGAACAATTTTGTTTTTAACATTAAGGTTCCTAGATAATATTTACATTTTTGTTAATTCACGTAAAATTAGAATTTCTGTATTTTACATAAGAAAGCATACTGAGTTGGTGTATATACTTTAAAACAAAGTAGAATAAGGCATTGTATATTTTTTCTAAAAGACTATATTCAGAGCCATTTTCTTTTAATGTTGAAGTGCCTAGATATTATTTAGATTCTTTCGATTCGCGTAAAATTTGAATTTCAGTATTTTACATGAGACAGCACACTGAGTTGGTTTATATACTCCAAAACAGAGTAGAAAAGGGCACTGTATATTTTTTTCTGACAGATTATATTCAGAGAAATTTTGTTTTTAACATTGGGGTGCCTAGATTATATTTAGATTTTTTCAATTCGGGTAAAATTAGAATTTCTGTATTTTACATGAGATAGCATATTTAGTTAGTGTATATTCTACAAAAGAGTGTAGAAAAGGGCATTGTATATTTTTTCTAACAGATTATATTGAGAGCCATTTTCTTTGAACTTTGGGGCCCCTAGATATTATTTAGATTTTTTTCGATTCACGTAAAATTAGAATTTCGGTATTTTACATGAGAGAGCATACTGAGTTAGTGTATATACTCAACAACAGAGTAGAATAGGGCATTGTATATTTTTTCTGACAGATTATATTCAGAGCAATTTTGTTTTTAATATTGGGGTTCCTAGATAATATTTAGATTTTTTCGTTTCGGGTAAGATTGAATTTCCTTATTTTACATGAGAGAGCATATTGAGTTGGTGTATATACTACAAATCAGAGTAAAAAAGGGCATTGTATATTTTTTCTGACAAATTATATTCAGAGAAATTTTCCTTTTAACTTTGGGTTGCCTAGATAATACTTAGATTTTTTTCGATTCGCTTAAATATAGAATTTCTGTATTTTACATGAGCGAGCATATGGAGTTGGTGCATATACTCCAAAACAGAGTAGAATAGGGCATTGTATATTTTCTCTGACAGAATATATTAGAGCAATTTTGTTTTTTACATTGGGGTGCCTAGATAATATTTAGATTATTTCGATTGGGGTAAAATTTGAATTCTGGTATTTTACATGAGAGAGCATATTCAGTTGGTTTATATGCTACTAAACAGAGTATAAAAGGGCATTGTATATTTTTTCTGGCAGATTATATTCAGAGCAATTTTGCTTTAAATATTGGGGTGCATAGATAATATTTAGATTTTTTTCAATTTGCATAAATATAGAATTTCTGTATTTTAAATGAGACAGCATATGGAGTTGGTGTATATACTCCAAAACAGAGTACAATAGGGCACTGTATATTTTTTCTGAAAGATTATATTCTTAGCAATTTTGTTTTTAACATTGAGGTGCCTAGATAATATTTAGATTTTTTTTGTATTCACGTAAAATTAGAACTTCTGTATTTTACATGAGAGAGCATACTGATTTGGTGTATATACTCCAAAACAGAGTAGAATAAGGCATTGTATATTTTTTCTAACAGACTATATTCAGAGAAATTTTGCTTTTAACATTCGGGTGCCAAGATAATATTTAGATTATTTTTGATTCACGTAAAATTAGAATTTCGGTATTTTACATGAGAGAGCATATTGAGTTGGTGTATATACTCAAAAAGAGAGTAGAATAGGGCATTGTATATTTTTTCTGGCAGATTATATTCAGAACAATTTTTTTATTAACATTGGGGTGCCTAGATAATATTTAGATTTTTTTCCATCCGCTTAAATATCGAATTTCTGTATTTTACTTGAGAGAGCATATTAATGGGGTGTATATACTACAAAACAGAGTCGAAAAGGGCATTGTGTATTTTTTCTGACAGATTATATTCCGAGCAATTTTGCTTTTAACATTGAAGTGCCTAGAGAATATTTAGATATTTTTCGATTCAGGTAAAATTAGAATTTCGGCATTTTACATGCGAGAGCATATTGAGTTGGTTTATGTACTCCAAAAAAGAGTAGAAGAGGGCATTGTGTATTTTCTCTGACAGACTATACTCAGAGAAATTTTGCTTTTAACATTGAAATGCCTAGATAATGTTTAGATTTTTTTAGGTTCGTGTAAAATTTGAACTTCTGTATTTTACATCGGAGAGCATAATGGGTTGGTGTATATACTCGAAAACAGAGTAAAAAAAGGCATTGTATATTTTCTCTGACAGATTACATTCAGAACAATTTTGCTTTTTACATTGGGTTGCCTAGATAACAGTTAGAATTTTTTTAATTTTGTAAATTTATAATTTCGGTATTTTACATGAGAGAGCAAATTGAGTTGGTGTATATACTTTATAACAGAGTAGGAAAGGGAATTGTAGATTATTTCTGACAGATTATATTTAGAGTAATTTTCCTTTTAACATTGGGTGCCTAAATAATATTTAGATTTTTTCAATTATCGTAAATTTAGAATTTCTGTATTTTATATGAGAGAGAATTTTGGGTTGGAGTATATACTCCACATCAGAGTAGAAAATGCATTGTATATTTTTCTGACAGATTATATTCAGAGCAATTTTGCTTTTAACATTGGGGTGCCTAGATAATATTTAGAATTTTTTCGATTCAGGTAAATTTAGAATTTTTGTATTTTATATGAGAGAGCATATTGAGTTGGTTTATGTACTCCAAAAAAGAGTAGAGGAGGGCATTCTGCTCTTTCTCTGACAGACTATATTCAGAGCAATCTTACTTTTAACATAGAAATGCCTAGATAATATTTAGATTTTTTTTGGTTCGTGTAAAATTTGAACTTCTGTATTTTACATGGGAAACATATTGAGTTGGTGTATATAGTCCAAAACAGAGTAGAAAAAGGCATTGTATATTTTTTCTGACAGACTACATTCAGAAGAATTTTGCTTATAACATTGGGGTGCCTAGATAATATTTAGAATATTTTAATTTGCATAAATTTACAATTTCTGTATTTTACATGAGAGAGCATATTGAGTTGGTTTATATACTTTATAACAGAGGAGGAAAGGGTATTGTATATTATTTCTGACAGATTATATTCTCAGCAACTTTGCTTTTAACGTTGGGTGCCTATATAATATTTAGATTTTTATCAATTCATGTAAAATTAGAATTTCTGTATTTCACATGAGTGAGCATACTGAGTTGGTGTATATACACCAAAACAGAGTAAAATAAGGCATTGTATATTTTTTCTAACAGACTGTATACAGAGACATATTCTTTTAACTTTGGGGCACCTAGATATTATTTAGATTTTTTTTAATTTGCGCAAAATTAGAATTTAGGTATTTTACATTAGAGAGTATACTGACTTGGTGTATATAATCCAAAACAGAGTAGAATAAGGCATTGTATATTTTCTATAACAGACTATATTCAGAGCCATTATCCTTTAACTTTTGGGCACGTATATATTATTTATATATTTTCGATTCGTGTAAATTTAGGATTTCGGTATTTTACATGAGAGAGCATATTGAGTTGGTTTATATACTACAAAACATAGTGGAAAAGGGCATTGTATATTTTTTCTGACAGATTATATTCAGAGCAATTTTTCTTTTAACATTGGGGTGCCTAGTTAATATTTAGATTTTTTTGATTCGCTTAAATATAGAATTTATGTATTTTACATGAGAGAACATATGGAGTTGGTGTATATACTCCAAAACAGGGTAGAATGGGGCATTGTATATTTTTTCTGAGAGATTATATTCAGAGCAATTTTTATTTTAACATTGGGGTGCCAGGATAATATTTAGATTTTTTTCGATTCACGGAAAATTAGAATTTCGGTATTTTACATGAGAGAGCATACTTAGTTGGTCTATACTCCAAAACACAGTAGAATAAGGCATTGTATATTTTTTCTAACAGCCTATATTCAGAGCCATTTTTTTTTAACTTTGGGGCGCCTAGATGTTATTTAGAATTTTTTGGATTCTCTTAAATATAGAATTACTGTATTTTACATGAGAGAGCATATGGAGTTGGTGTATATACTCCAAAACACAGTAGAATAGGTCATCGTATATTTTTTATGACAGATTTTATTCAGAGCAATTTTTTTTTAACATTGCGTTGTTTAGATAATATTTAGATTTTTTCGACTCGGGTAAAATTAGAATTTCTGTGTTTTACATGAGAGAGCATACTGAGTTGGTGTATATACTACAAAACAGAGTGGAATAAAGCATTGTATACTTTCTCTAAGAGACTATATTCAGAGCCATTTTCTTTTAACTTTGGGGCGCCTAGATATATTTTAGTATTTTTTATTCGCTTAAATATAGAATTTCTGTATTTTGTATGAGAGAGCATATGGAGTTGGTGTATATACTCCAAAACAGAGTAGAATAGGGCATTGTATATTTATTCTGACAGATTATATTCAGAGAAATTTGGTTTTTAACATTGGGGTGCCTATATAATATTTAGATTTCTTTCGATTCACGTAAAATTAGACTTTCGGTATTTTTCATGAGACAGCATACTGAGTTGATGTATATATATTCCAAAATGAAGTAGAATAAGGCATTTTACATTTTTTCTAACACACTATATTCAGAGCCATTTTCTTTTAACTTTGGGGTACCTAGATATTATTCAGATATTTTCGATTCGTGTAAATTTAGAATTTCTGTATTTTACATGAGAGAGCATATTGAGTTAGTGTATATACTCAAAAACAGAGGAGAAAACGGCATTGTATATTTTTTCTGACATATTATATTCAAAGGAATTTTGCTTTTTAAATTGGGGTGCCTAGATAATATTAGGTTTTTTTCAATTCGCTTAAATATAAAATTTCTGTATTATACATGAGAGAGCATACTGAGTTGTTGTACATACTACAAAATACAGTAGAATAGGGCGTTGTATATTTTTTCTGAGAAATTATATTTAGATATTTTTCGATTCACTTAAATATAGAAATTCTGTATTTTACATGATACAGCATATGGAGTTGGTGTATATAATCCAAAACAGAGTAGAATAGGGCATTGTATATTTTCTCTGACAGATTATATTCAGAGCAATTTTGTTTATATCATTGGGGTGCCTAGATAATATTTAGATTTCTTTCAATTCACGTAAAATTAGAATTTCTGTATTTTACATGAGAGAGCATACTGAGTTGGTGTATATACTCCAAAATAGAGTAGCATTATTCATTGTAGATTTTTTTCGATTCGCTTAAATATAAAATTTCTGTATTTTACATGATAGAGCATATGGAGGTGGTGTATATACTCAAAAACAGAGTAGAATAGGGCATTGTGTATTTTTTCTGACAGATTATATTCAGAGCAATTTTGTTTTTAACACTGGTGTGCCATGATAATATTTAGATATTTTTTATTCACGTAAAATTTGAATTTTTGTATTTTACATGAGAGAGCATACTGAGATGGTGTATATACACCAAAACAGTGTAGAATAAGACATTGTATATTTTTTATGACAGATTATATTCAGAGCAATTTTGCTTTTAACATTGTGGTGCCTAGATAATATTTAGATTTTTTTCAATTTGCTTAAATATAGAATTTCTGTATTTTACATGGGAGAGCATATGCAGTTGGTGTATATACACCAAAACAGAGTAGGATAGGCCCTTGTATATTTTTTCTCACAGATTATATGCAGAGCAATTTTGTTTTTAACTTTTGAATGCCTACATAATATTTAGATTTTTTCGATTTGGGTAAAATTAGAATTTCTGTATGTTTGATGAGAGAGCATACTGAGTTGGTGTATATACTCCAAAACGGAGTAGAATAAGGCATTGTGTATTTTTACTAACAAACTATATTCAGACCATTTTCTTTGAACTTCGTGGCACCCAGATATTATTTGGATTTTTTTCGATTCGCCTAAAATTAGAATTTCGGTATTTTACAGAAGAGAGTATATTGAGTTGGTGTATATACTCCAAAACAGAGTAGAAAAGGGCATTGTATATTTTTTATGACAGATTATAGTCAGAGCAATCTTGCTTATAACATTGGGGTGCCTATATAATATTTAGATTTTTTTGATTCACGTAAAATTAGAATTTTGGTATTTTATATGAGAGAGCATACTCAGTTGGTGTTTATACTCCAAAACAGGGTAGAATAAGGCATTGTATATTTTTTCTAACAGACTGTATTCATAGACATATTCCTTTATCTTTGGGGCGCCTAGATATTATTTAGATTATTTTCGCTTTTCGTAAAATTAAAATTTCGGTATTTTACATGAGAGAGCACATTGAGTTGGTATATATACTCCAAAACAAAGTAGAGAAGGTCATTTTATATTTTTTATGACAGATTATATTCAGAGCAATTTTGTTTTTAACATTGGGGTGTCTAGGTAATATTTAGATTGTTTTGGATTCGCTTAAATATAGAATTTCTTTATTTTACATAAGAGAGCATATGGAGTTGGTATATATACTCCAAAACAGAGTAGAATAAAGGACTGTATATTTTTTCTGACAGATTATATTCAGAGCAATTTTGTTTTTAATATTGGGTTGCCTAGATAATATTTAGATGTTTTCAATTCACTTAAAATTAAAATTTTGGTATTTTACATGAGAGAGCATACTGAGTTAAGGTATATACTCTAAAACACAGTAGAATAAGGCATTGTATATTTTTCCTAACAGAGTATATTCAGAGCCATTTTCTATTAACTTTGGGGCGCCTAGATATCATTTAGATTTTTTTCGATTCGCATAAAATTAGAATTTCTGTATTTTACGTGGAAGAGCATATGGAGTTGGTGTATATACTCCAAAACAAAGTAGAAAAGGGCATTGTATATTTCTTCTGACAGATTGTATTCAGAGCAATTTTGTTTTTAACATTGGGGTGCCTAGATAATATTTAAATTTTTTTCGATTCGCTTAAATTTAGAATTTCTGTATTTTACATGATAGAGCATATGGAATTGCTGTATATACTCCAAAACAGAGTAGAATAGGGCATTGTATATTTTTTCTGACAGATTATATTCAGAGCAATTTTTCTTTTAACATTGGGGTGCCTAGATAATATTTAGATTTTTTTCGATTCGCTTAAATACAGAATTTCTGTATTTTATATGATAGAGCATATGGAGTTGGTGTATATACTTCAAAACAGAGTAGAATAGGGCATTGTATAGTTTTTCTGACAGATTATATTCAGAGAAATTTTGTTTTTAATATCGGTGTGCCTAGATAATATTTTGATTTTTTTTCTATTCACATAAAATTAGAATTTTTGTATTTTACATGATAGAGCAATTGATTTAGTGCATATACTCCAAAACAGAGTAGAAAAGGGCATTGTATATTTTTTCTGACAGATTATATTCAGAGCAATTTTATTTTTAACAGTGGGGTGCCTAGATAATATTTAGATTTATTTGATTCACTTAAAATTAGAATTTCTGTATTTTACATGATAGAGCATATGGAGTTGGTGTATATACTCCAAAACAGAGTAAAATAAGGCATTGTATATTTTTTCTAACAGACTATATTCACAGCCATTTTTTTTTAACTTTGGGGCGCCTAGATATTATTTAGATATTTGTCGATTCGCATAAAATTTGAATTTCTGTATTTTACATGAGAGAGCAGATTGAGTTGGTGTATATACTCCAAAGCAGAGTAAAATAAAGCATTGTATATTTTTTCTGACAGATTATATTCAGAGCAATTTTGTTTTTAACATTGGGGTGCCTAGATAATAATTAGATTTTTTCAATTCGGGTAAAATTAGAATTTCTCTATTTGACATGAGAGATCATACTGACTTGGTGTATATGCGAAAAAACAGAGTAGAATAAGGCATTGTATATTTTTTCTAACAGACTATATTCAGCGCCATTTTCTTTTAACTTTGGGGCACCCAGATATTATTTAAATTTTTTTCAATTGGCATAAAATTAGAATTTCGTTATTTTACATGCGAGAGCATACTGAGTTGGTGTATATACACCAAAACAGAGTAGAATAAGGCATTGTATATTTTTTCTAATACAATATATTCAGAGCCATTTTGTTTTAATTTTGGGGTGCCTGGATATTATTTAGATTTTTTTCTATACACGTAAAATTAGAATTTCGGTATATTATATGAGAGAGCATACTGAGTTGGTGTATATACTCCAAAACAGAGTAGAATAGGGCATTGTATATTTTTTCTGACAGATTACATTCAGAGCAATTTTATTTTTAACACTGGGGTGCCTCGATAATATTTAGATTTTTTCGCTTCAGGTAGAATTCGAATTTCTGTATTTTACATGAGAGAGCATATTGAGTTCGTGTATATACTCCAAAACAGAGTAGAATAAGGCATTGTATATTTTTTCTAACAGACTATCTTCAGAGCCATTTTCTTTTAAATTTGCAGAGCCTAGATATTATTTAGATTTTTTTCGTTTTGCGTAAAATTAGAATTTCGGTGTTTTACATGAGAGAGAATATTGAGTTGGTGTATATACAACAAAATAAAGTAGAAAAGGGCATTGTATATTTTTTCTGACAGACTATATTCAGAACAATTTTTCCTTTAACATTGGGGTGCCTTGATAATATTTAGATTTTTTTCGATTCGCTTAAATATAGAATTTCTGTATTTTACCTTAAAGAGCATATGGAGTTGGTTTATATACTCTAAAACAGAGTAGAATAGGGCATTGTATATTTTTTCTGACAGATTATATTCAGAGCAATTCTTCTTTTAACATTGGGGTGCCTAGATAATATTTAGATTTTTTTCGATTCGCGTAAAATTAGCATTTCGTTATTTTACATGATTGAGCATACTGAGTTGGTGTATATACTCTAAAACAGAATAGATTACGTCATTGTATATTTTCTCTGACTGATTATATTCAGAGCAATTTTTCTTTTAACAGTGGGGTGCCTAGATAATATTTAGATTTTTTTCAATTCGCTTAAATATAGAATTGCTGTATTTTACATGAGAGAGCTTATGGAGTTGTTGTATATACTCCAAAACAGAGTAGAATAGGGCACTGTATATTTTTTCTAATACAATATATTCAGAGCCATTTTCTTTTAATTTTGTGGTGCCTGGATATTATTTAGATTTTTTTCGATTCGCTTAAATATGGAATTTCTGTATTTTACATGAGAGAGCATGATTTCGTGTATATACTCCAAAACAGAGTAGAATAAGGCATTGTATATCTTTTCTAACACACTATATTTAGAGCCATTTTCTTTTAACTTTGCAAAGCCTAGATATTCTTTAGATTTTTTTTGATTTCCGTAAAATTAGGATTTCGGTATTTTATATGAGAGAGCATATTGAGTTGGTGTATATACACCAAAACAGACTATAAAACGGCATTATATATTTATTCTGACAGATTATATTCAGAGAAATTCTGCTTTTAACATTGGGGTGCCTAGATAATATTTAGGATTTTTTTGATTAGCTTAAATACAGAATTTCTGTATTTTACATGAGAGAGCATATGGAGTTGGTGTATATACTTGCAAACAGAGTAGATTAGGGCATTGTATATTTTTTCTGACAGATTCAATACAGAGAAATTTTGTTTTTAACATTGGGGTACCTACATGATATTTAGATTTTATCGATTCGGGTAAAATTAGAATTTCTGTATTTTACATGATAAAGCATACTGAGTTGGTGTATATACTCCAAAACAGAGTAGAATAAGGCATTGTATATTTTTTCTAACAGAGTATATTCAGAGCCATTTTATTTTAACTTTGGGGCGCCTAGATATTATTTAGATTTCTTTAGATTCGTGTAAAATTAGAATTTCGGTATTTTAAATGAGAGAGCATATTGAGTTGTTGTAAATACTCCAAAACAGGGTAGAAAAGGGCAATGTATATTATTTCTGACAGATTATATTCAGAGAAATTTTGATCTTAACATGGGGGTGCCTAGATAATATTTAGATTTTTTCGATTCGGGTAAAACAATAATTTCTGTATTTTACATGAGAGAGCATACTGAGTTGGTGTATATGCTACAAAAGAGAGTAGAATAAAGCATTCTATATTTTTTCCAACAGACTATATTCAGAGCAGTTTTCTTTTAACTTTGGGACGCCTAGGTATTATTTAGATTTTTATCGATTTGCATAATATTAGAATTTCGGTATTTTACATGAGAGAGCATATTGAGTTGGTGTATATATTCCAAAAGAGAGTTGAAAAACGCATTGAATATTTTTTCTGACAGATTATATTCAGAGCAATTCTGCTTTAAACATTCGGGTGCCTAGATAATATTTAGATTTTTTTCGATTCGCGTAAAATTTGTATTTCGGTATTTTAAATGAGAGAGCATACTGAGTTGGTGTATATACTCCAAAACAGAGTAGAATACGGCATTGTATATTTTTTCTGACTGATTCTATCCAGAGCAATTTTGCTCTTAACATTCGGGTGCCTAGATAAGATTGAGATTTTTTTTGATTCGCTTATATATAGAATTTCTGTATTTTACATGAGAGAGCATATGGAGTTGGTGTATATACTCCAAAACGGAGTACAATAGGGCATTTTATATTTATTCTGACAGATTATATTCAAAGCAATTTTGTTTTTAACATTGGGGTGCCTAGATAATATTTAGATTTTTTTCGATTCGCATAAATATAGAATTTCTGTATTTTTCATGAAAGAGCATACGGAGTTGGTGTATATACTCTAAAACAGACTAGAATAGGGCATTGTATATTTTTTCTGACAGATTATATTCAGAGAAATTTTGTTTTTTACATTGGGGTGCTAGATAATATTTAGATTTTAACTTTTGGGGCGCCTTGATATTATTTAGATTTTTTTCGATTCGCTTAAAATTAGAATTTCTGTATTTTACATGATAGAGCATACTGAGTTGGTGTATATACTCCAAAACAGAGTAGAATAAGTTATTGTATATTTTTTCTAAGAGAATCTATTCAGAGACATTTTCTTTTAACTTTGGGGCGCCTAGATATTATTTAGTTTTTTTTGATTTGCATAAAATTAGAATTTCGGTATTTTTCCTGAGAGAGCATATTGAGTTGGTGTATATTCTATAAAACAGACTAGAAAAGGGGATTGTATATTTTTTCTGACAGATTATATTCAGGGCAATTTTGCTTTTAACATTGGGGTGCCTAGATAATATTTAGATTTTTTTCGATTCGCTTAAATATAGAATTTCTGTATTTTACATTTGAGAGCTTATGGAGTTGGTGTATATACTCCAAAATAGAGTAGAATAGAACACTGTATATTTTTTCTGACTGATTATATTTAGACCAATTTTGTTTTTAACATTTGGGTGCCTAGGAAATACTTATATTTTAATCGATTCTCTTAAATATAGAATTTCTGTATTTTACATGAGAGAGAATATGGAGTTTGTGTATATACTCCAAAGCAGAGTAGAATACGGCATTGTATAGTTTTCGTGACAGATTATATTCAGAGCAATTTTGTTTTTAACATTGGGGTGCCTAGGTAATATTTAGATTTTTTCGATTTGGGTAAAATTAGTATTGCTGTATTTTACATGAGAGAGCATACTGAATTGGTGTATATACTCCAAAACAGAGTAGAATAAGGCATTGTATATTTTTTCTAACAGACTATATTCAGAGCCATTTTCTTTTAACTTTGGGGCGCCTTGATATTATTTAGATTTTTTTCGATTCGCTTAAAATTTGAATTTCGGTATTTTAAATGAGAGAGCATACTGAGTTGGTGAATATACTCCAATCCAAAGTAGAATAGGGCATTCTATATTTTTTCTTACACATTATATTCAGGGCAATTTTGCTTTAAACATTTGGGTGCCTAGATAATATTTAGATTTTTTTCGATTCACGGAAAATTAGAATTTCGGTATTTTACATGAGAGAGCATACTGTGTTGGTTTATATACTCCAAAATAGAATAAAATAAGGCATTGTGTATTTTCTCTGACAGATTATATTCAGAGCAATTTTTTTTTAACATTGCGGTGTCTAGATAATATTTAGACTTTTCAATTCGGGTAAAATTAAAATTTCTGTATTTTACATGATAGAGCATACTGAGTTAGTGTATATACTCCAAAACAGTGTAGAATAAGGCATTGTATATTTTTTCTAACAGACTATTTTCTGAGCCATTTTCTTTTAACTTTCCAGTGCCAAGATATTATTTGGAATTTTTTAGATTCGCATAAAGCTGGAATTTAGTTATTTTATATGGGAAAGCATATTGAGTTGGTGTATATACTCCAAAACGGAGTAGAATAGGGCATTGTATATTTTTTTCTGACAGATTACATTCAGAGCAATTTTGCGTTTAACATTTGTGTGCCTAGATTATATTTAGATTTTTTCGATTCTGGTAAAATAATACTTTCTGTATTTTACATGGTAGAGCATACTGAGTTGGTGTATATACTCCAAAACAGAGTAGAATAAGTCACTGTATATTTTTTCTTACAAACTATATTCAGAGCCATTTTCTTTTAACTTGGGGACACCTAGATATTATTAAATTTTTTTCGATTTGCGTAAAATTAGAATTTCGGTATTTTTCATGAAAGAGCATATTAAATTGGTGTATATACTCCAAATGAGAGTAGAAAAGGGCAGTGTATATTTTTTCGGACAGGTTATATTCAGAGCAATTTTGCTTTTAACATTGGGGTACCTAGATAATATTTAGATTTTTTCGATTCGGGTAAGATTAGAATTTCGGCATTTTATGAGAAAGCATATTGTGTTGGTGTATATATTACAAAACAGAGTAGAAAAGGGCATTGTATTTTTTTTCTGACAGATTATATTCAGAGCAATTTTGCTTTTAACATTGGGGTGCCTAGATAGTACCTAGATATTTTCGATTCGGGTAAAATTAGAATTTCGTTATTTTACATGAGATAGCGTACTGAGTTGGTGTATATATTCGAAAACAGAGTAGAAGAAGGCATTGTATATTTTTTCTAAGAGACTATATTCAGAGCCGTTTTCCTTTAACTTTGGGGCCCCTAGATATTATTTAGATTTTTTTCGATTTGCGTAAAATTAGAATTTCAGTATTTTACATGAGAGACCATACTGAGTTGGTGTATATACTACAAAACAGAGTAGAAAAGGGCATTGTATATTTTTTATGACAGATTACATTCAGAAAAATTCTGCTTTTAACATTGGGGTACCTTGATAATATTTAGATTTTTTTTGATTCGCTTTAATATTCAATTTCTGTATTTTACATGAGAGAGCATATGGAGTTGGTGTATATACTCCAAAACAGAGTAGAAAATGGCATTGTATATTTTTTCTAACAGACTATATTCAGAGCCATTTTCTTTTAACTTTGGGGTGCCTAGATATTATTTAGATTTTTTTCTATTTCCGTAAAATTAGAATTTCAGTATTTTACATGAGAGAGCATATTGAGTTTGTGTATATACTCCAAAACAGAGTGAAAAAACGCATTGTAAATTTGTTTGACAGAGTATATTCAGAGAAATTCTGTTTTAAGATTGGGGTGCCTAGATAAAATTTATATTTTTTTTGATTCTCGTAAAATTAGAATTTCGGTATTTTACATGAGAGAGCATACTGAGTTGGTGTATATACTCCAAAACAAAGTAGAATAAGGTATTGTATATTTTTTCTAACAGATTATATTGAGAGCCATTTTCTTTTAACTTTGGGGCGCCTAGATATTATTTAGATTTTTTTCGATTTGCTTAAAATTAGAATTTCGTTATTTTACATGAGAGAGCATACTGAGTTGGTGTATATACTTTAATACAGAGTAGAATAGGGCATTGTATATTTTTTCTTACAGATTATATTCAGAGCAATTTTGCTTTAAACTTTGGGGTGCCTAGATAATATTTAGATTTTTTTCGACTAACGGAAAATTAGAATTTCGATATTTTACATGAGATAGCATACTGAGTTAGTTTATATACTCCAAAATAGAGTAAAATAAGGCATTGTGTATTTTTTCTCAGAGATTATATTCAGAGCAATTTTTTTTTAACATTGCGGTGTCTAGATAATACTTAGACTTTTCGATTCGGGTAAAATTAGAATTTCTGTATTTTACATGATAGAGCATACTGAGTTAATGTATATACTCCAAAACAGAGTAGAATAAGGCATTGTATATGTTTTCTAACAGATTATATTCAGAGCCATTTTCTTTTAACTTTCGGGTGCCAAGATATTATTTGGAATTTTTTAGATTTGCGTAAAGTTGGAATTTAGGTATTTTATATGAGAAAGCATATTGAGTTTGTGTATATACTCCAAAACAGAGTAGAAAAGGGCATTGTATATTTATTCTGACAGATTATATTCAGAAAAATTTTGTTATTAACATTGGGGTGCCTAGATAATGTTAAATTTTTTCGATTTGTGTAAAATTAGAACGTTTGTATTTTACCTAAGAGAGCATATTGAGCTGGTGTATATTCTTCAAAACAGAGTAGAAAAGGGCATTGTATATTTTTTCTGACAGATTATATTTAGAGCAATATTGCCTTTAACATTGGGGTGCGTAGATAATATTTAGATTTTTTTGATTCACGTTAAATTAGAATTTCAGTATTTCACATGAGAGAGCATACTCAGTTGGTGTATATACTCCAAAACAAACTAGAATACGGCATTGTATATTTTTTCTGACAGACTATATTCAGATCAATTTTGCTTATAATATTGGGGTGCCTAGATAATATTTAGATTTTTTTCGATTCGCTTAAATATACAATTTCTGTATTTTACATGAGAGAGCATATGGAGTTGGCGTATATAGTCCAAAACAGAGTAGAATAAGCATTGTATATTTTTTCGGACAGATTATATTCAGAGCAATTTTGTTTTTAACATTCGGGTGCCTAGATAATATTTAGATTTTTTTCGATTCACATAAAAATAGAATTTCGGTATTTTACATGAGAGAGGATACTGTGTTGGTGTATATACAGCATAACAGAGTAGAAAAGGGCACTGTATGTTTTTTTTATCAGATTATATTCAGAGAAATTTTGTTTTTAACTTTGGGGTGCCTAGATAATATTTAGATTTTTATTTTAATTCGCTTATATGGAGAATTTCTGTATTTGACATGAGAGAGCATATGGAGTTGCTGTATATACTCCAAACCAGAGTAAAATACGGCATTGTATATATTTTCCAACAGATTATATACAGAGCAATTTTGTTTTTAACATTGGGGTGCCTAGATATTATTTAGATTTTTGTCGTTTCACGTAAAATTTGAATTTTGTTATTTTACATTAGAGAGCATACTGAGTTGGTGTATATACTGAACAACAAAGTAGAATAGGGCATTGTGTATTTTTTCTGACAGATTATATTCAGAGCAATTTTGTTTTTAACATTGGGGTGCCTAGATAATATTTAGATTTTTTCGATTCGGGTAAAATTAGAATTTCTGTATTTTACATGAGAGAGCATATTTAGTTGGTGTATATACTACAAAAGAGAGTAGAAAAGGGCATTGTATATTTTTTTGACAGATTATATTCTGAGCAATTTTGCTTTTAACATTGGGGTGCCTTGATACTATTTATATTTTTTCCAATTCGCTTATATATAGGATTTCTGTATTTTACATGAGAGAGCATATGGAGTTGGTGTATATACTCCAAAATAGAGGAGAATAGGGCACTGTATATTTTACTGACAGATTATTTTCAGAGCAATTTTGTTTTTAACATTAAGGTTCCTAGATAATATTTAGATTTTTGTTAATTCACGTAAAATTAGAATTTCTGTATTTTACATGAGACAGCATACTGAGTTGGTGTATATACTCCAAAACAGAGTAGAATAAGGCATTGTATATTTTTTCTAACAGACTATATTCAGCGCCATTTTGTTTTAACTTTGGAACGGATAGATATAATTTATATTTTTTTCAATTCGCAGAAAATTAGTATTTCCGTATTTTACATGAGAGAGCATATTGTGTTGGTATATATACTCCAGAACAGAGTAGAAAAGGGCATTGTATATTTTTTCTGACAGATTATATTCAGAGCAATTTTACTTTTAACATTGCGGTGCCTAGATAATATTTAGATTTTTTTCAATTCACGTAAAGTTCGAATTCATGTATTTTACATGAGAGAGCATACTGAGTTGGTGTATGTACTCCAAAACAGAGTAGAATAAGGCATTGTTTATTTTTTCTAACAGACTATAGTCAGAGCCATTCTCTTTTAACTTTGGGGTGCCTTGATATTATTTAGATTATTTTCGATTTGCGTAAGAATAAAATTTCGCTATTTTATATGAGAGAGCATACTTAGTTGGTGTATATACTCCAAAACAGAGTAGAAAAGGGCATTGTATTAATTTTCTGACATATTATATTCACAGCAATTTTGTTTTTATCATTGGGGTGCCTAGATGATATTTAGATTTTTTTGAATATGCTTAAATATAGAATTTCTGTATTTTACATGAGAGAGCATATGGAGTTGGTGTATATACTCCAAAAGAGAGTAGAATAGGGCATTGTATATTTTTTCTTACATATTATATTTAGAGCGATTTTGTTTTTAACATTGGTGTGCCTACATAATATTTAGATTTTTTTCAATTCACGTAAAATTAGAATTACGGTATTTTACATGAGAGAGCATAGTGAGTTGGTGTATATACTCCAAAACAAAGTAGAATAAGGCATTGTATGTATTTTCTAACAGACTATATTTAGGGCCACTTTGCTTTTAACATTGGGGTGCCTAGATAATATTTAGATTTTTTTCGGTTCGCTTAAATATAGTATTTCTGTATTTTAAATGAGAGAGAATATGGAGTTGGTGTATACACTCCAAAACGGAGTAGAATAGGGCATTTTATATTTTTTATGACAGAGTATATTCGGAGGAATTTTGTTTTTAACATTGGAATGCCTAGATAATATTTAGATTTTTTTCGATTCGCTTAAATATAGAATTTCTGTATTTTATATGAGAGAGCTTATGGAGTTGGTGTATATACTCCAAAACACAGTAGAAAAGGGCATTGTATATTTTTTCTTACAAATTACATTCAGAGCAATTTTTTTTTAAGATTGGTGTGCCTAGGTAATATTTAGATTTTTTCAATTCGCTTAAAGATAGAATTTCTGTATTTTACATGAGAGAGCATATGGAGTTGGTGTATATACTCAAAAACAGAGTAGAATAGGGCATTGTATATTTTTTCTGACAGATTATTTTCAGAGCAATTTTGTTTTTAATATTGGGGTGCCTAGATAATATTTAGATTTTTTCGATTCTGGTAAAATTAAATTTCTCTATTTTA
Organism: Callithrix jacchus; assembly: GCF_049354715.1. NCBI lineage: Eukaryota > Metazoa > Chordata > Mammalia > Primates > Cebidae > Callithrix > Callithrix jacchus. Next base: position 83,034,757 of record NC_133518.1, read on the forward strand.
CAAGAGAGAGAATACGGAGTTGGTGTATTTACTCCAAAACAGAGTAGAATAAGGCATCGTATATTTTTCCTAACAGACTACATTCATAGCCATTTTCTTTTAAATTTGGGGTGCCTAGATATTATTTAGATTTTTTTCTATTCACGTAAAATTAGAATTTCGGTATTTTACATGAGAGAGCATATTGAATTGGTGTGTATGATACTAAAACAGTAGAAAAGGGCATTGTATGTTTTTTCTGACAGATTATATTCAAAGCAATTTTGGTTTTAACATTGGGGTGCGTAGAAAATATTTAGATTTTTTTCGATTCGCTTAAATATAGAATTTCTGTATTTTACATGAGAGAGCTTATGGAGTTGGTGTATATACTCCAAAACAGAGTAGAATAAGTAATTGTATATTTTTTGTGACAGATACTATTCAGAGCAATTTTGTTTTTAACATTGAGGTGCCTAGATTATATTTAGATATTTTAGATTCGGTTAAAACTAGAATTTTGGTATTTTACATGAGAGAGCATACTGAGTTGGTTTATATATCCAAAACATAGTAGAATAAGGCATTGTATATTAGTTCCAACCGATGATATTCAGAGTCATTTTGTTTTTACGTTGGGGTGCCAAATAATATTTAGATTTTTTTTGATTCGCGTAAAATTAGAATTTCTGTATTTTGCATGAGAGAGCATACTGAGTTTGTGTATATACTCCGAAAAACAGTAGAATAGGGCATTGTATATTTTTTATGAAAGATTATATTCCGATGAATTTTGTTTTTAACATTGGGTTGCCTAGATAATATTTAGATTTTCTCGATTTGGGTAAAATTAGAGTTTCTCTATTTTACATGAAAGAGCATATTGAGTTGGTGTATATACTACAGCACAAACTAGAAAAGGGTGTTGTATATTTTTTCTGACAGACTATATTCAGAGCAATTTTGCTTTGAAAGTTGGGGTGCCTAGATAATATTTCGATTTTTTTCGATACTCTTAAATATAGAATTTCTGTATTTTACATGAGAGAGCATATGGAATTGGTGTATATACTCGAAAACAAAGTAGAATTGGGCATCGTATATTTTTTCTGACAGAGTATATTCAGAGATATTTGGTTTTTAACATTGGGGTGCCTGGATAATATTTAGATTTTTTAGATTCGGGTAAATTAGAATTTCGGTATTTTACATGATAGAGCATACTGAGTTGGTGTATATACTCCAAAGCAGAGTAGAATAAACCATTGTGTATTTTATTTAACAGACTATATTCAGAGCCATTTTCTTTAACTTTGTGGTGCCTATATATTATTTAGATTTTTTTCGATTCACGTAAAATTAAAATTTCGGTATTTTACCTGAGAGAGCGTATTGAGTTGGTGTATATACTCCAAAACAGAGTAGAAAATGGCATTGTATATTTTATCTGACAGATTATATTCAGAGCAATTTTGCTTTTAACATTGGGGTGCCTAGATAATATTTAGATTTTTTTTGATTTACTTAAATATAGAATTTCTGTATTTACATGAGAGAGCATATGGAGTTGGTGTATATACTCCAATACAGAGTAGAATACGGCATTGTATATTTTTTCTGACAGATTATAATCAGCGCAATTTTGTTTTTAACATTGGGGTGCCTAGATTATACTTATATTTTCTTTGAATCACTTAAATATAGAATTTTTGTATTTTACATGAGAGAGCATATGGAGTTGGTGTATATATTCCAAAACAGAGTAGAATAGGGCAGTGTATATTTTTTCTAATAGACTTTATTCAGAGCCATTTTCTTTTAACTTTGGGGCGCCTTGATATTATTTAGATTTTTTTCGATTCGTGTGAAATTATTATTTCGGTGTTTTACATGAGGGAGCATATGGAGTTCGTCTATATACTTTAAAACAGAGAAGAATAGGGCATTGTATATTTTTTCTGACAGATTATATTCAGAGCAATTTTGTTATTAACATTGGGGTGCCTAGATAATATTTAGATTTTTTCGATTCGGGTAAAATTAGAATTTCGGTATTTTATATGAGAGAACATATTGAGTTGGTGTATATACTCCAAAACAGACTAGATTAGGTCATTGTATATTTTTTATGAAAGAGTATATTCAGAGAAATTTTGCTTTTAACATTTGGGTGCCTAGATAATATTTAGATTTTTTTCGATTCACTTAAAATTAGAATTTCGGTATTTTACATAAGAGAGCATAGTGAGTTGGTGTATATACTCCAAAAAAGGGTAGAATAAGGCATTGTATAATTTTTCTTACAGAGTATATTCAGAGCCATTTTCTTTTAACTTTTGGCCCCCTGGATATAATTTATATTTTTTTCGATTCGCGTAAAATTAGAATTTCGGTATTTTACATGAGAGAGCATATTGAGTTGGTGTATATACTCCAAAACAGAGTAGAAAAGGGCATTGTATATTTTTTATAACAGATTATATTCTAGGCAATTTTGCTTTTAACATAGGGATGCCTAGATAATATTTAGTTATTTTTCGATTCGATTAAATATAAAATTTATGTATTTTCTATTAAAGACCATATGGAATTGGTGTATATACTCCAAAACAGTGTAGAATAGGGCATTGCATATTTTTTCTGACAGATTATATTCAGAGCAATTTTGATTTCAACATTAGGGTGCCTAGATAATATTTAGATTGTTTTTGATTTGCTTAAATATAGAATTCCTGTATTGTATATGAGAGAGCATATATAGTTGTTTTATATACCCAAAAACCGAGTAGAATAGGGCATTGTATATTTTTTCTGACAGATTTTATTCAGAGATATTTTGTTTTTATCATTGTGGTGCCTAGATATTATTTAGATTTTTTTCGATTCACATAAAATAAGAATTTCTGTATTTTACATGAGAGAGCATGTAGAGTTGGTGTATATACTCAAAAACAGAGTAGAATAGGGCATTGTATATTTTCTCTTAGAGTTTATATCCAGGGCAATTTTGTTTTTAACTTTGGGGTGCCTTGATAGTATTTAGATTTTTTCAATTCAGGTAAAATTAGAATTTCTCTATTTTACACAAGAGAGCATACTGAGTTGGTGTATATACTCCGAAACATAGTAGAATAAGGCATTGTATATTTTTTCTAACATACTATATTCAGAGCCATTTTCTTTTAACTTTGGGGTGCCTAGATATTATTTAGATTTTTTTTGATTTGCTTAAATATAAAATTTCTGTATTTTTCATGAGAGAGCATTTAGAGTTGGTGTATATACTCAAAAAAAAAGTAGAATAAGGCATTGTATATTTTTTCTGAGAATTTATATTCAGAGCAATTTTGTTTTTAACATTGGGGTGCCTTGATAATATTTAGATTTTTTCGATTCGGGTAAAATTAGAGTTTCTGTATTTTACACGAGAGAGCAGAGTGAGTTGGTGTATATACTCCAAAATATAGTAGAATGAGGCATTGTATATTTTTTCTAACATACTATATTCAGAGCCATTTTCTTTTAACTTTCGGGCGCCTAGATATTATTTAGATTTTTTTCGATTCACTTAAAAATAGAATTTCTGTATTTTACATGGGAGAGCATATGGAGTTGGTGTATATACTCCAAAATAGAGTAGAAAAGGGCATTGTATATTTTTTCTGACTGATTATACTCAGACTAATTTTGCTTTTAACATAGTGGTGCCTAGATTATATTTATATTTTTTTCAATTCGATTAAATATAGAAATTTGGTATTTTACGTGAGAGAGCATTTGGAGTTGGTGTATATACTCCAAAACAGAGGAGAATAGGGCATTGTATATTTTTTCTGACAGATTATATTCAGAGTAATTTTGTTTTAAACATTGGGGTGCCTAGAAAATATTTAGATTTATTCGAATTGGGTAAAATTAGAGTTTCTGTATTTTACGTGAGAGAGCATACTGAGTTGGTGTATACACTCCAAAACAGAGTAGAATAAGGCCTTGTATATTTTCTCTAACAGACTATACTGAGGGCCATTTTCTTTTATCTTTGAGGCGCCTAGATATTATTGAGATTGTCTTTGATTCACATAAATTTAGAATTTCAGTATTTTACATGAGAGAGCATATGGAGTTGGTGTATATACTCCAAAACTAAGTAGAATAAGGCATTGTATATTTTTTCTAACAGACTTAATTCAGAGCTATTTTTTTGGAATGTTGTGGCACCTAGATATTATTTAGATTTTTTTCGATTCGCGTATAATTAGAATTTCGGTATTTTACATGAGAGAGCATATGGAGTGTCTGTATATACTCCAAAAAAGAGTAGAATAGGGCATTGTATATTTTTGCTGACAGATTATATTCAGAGCAATTTAGTTTTTAACATTGTGGTGCCTACATAATATTTAGATTTTTTCGATTCGGCTAAAATAAGAATTTCTGTATTTTACATGAGAGAGCATATTGAGTTGGTGTATATACTAAAAACAGAGTAGAAAAGGGCATTGTATATTTTTTTGACAGATTATATTCTGAGGAATTTTGCTTTTAACATTCAGGTGCCTAGATAATATTTAGATTTGTTTCGATTTGCTTAAATGTACAATTTCTGTATTTTACATGAGAGAGAATACTGAGTTGGTTTATATACTCCAAAACAGAGGAGAATAAGGCATTGTATATTTTCTCTAACAGACTATATTAAGAGCCATTTTCTTTAAACTTTGGGGCGCCTAGATATTATTTAGATTTTTTTCGATCGCATAAAATTAGAGTTTCAAAATTTTAAATGAGAGAGCATATTGAGTAGGTGTATATACTAAAAAACAGAGTAGAAAATGCAATTGTGTATTTTTTCTGACAGATTATATTCAGATAAATTTTGCTATTTACATTGGGGTGCTTAGATAATAATTAGTTATTTTTTCTTTTCTTTAATTTAGAATTTCTGTATTTTACATGAGAGAGCATATGGAGTTGGTGTATATACTCCAAAACAGAGTAGAATAGGGCATTGTATATTTTTTCTGACAGATTATATTCAGAGAAATTTTGCTTTTAACATTGAGGTGCCTAGATAATATCTAGATTTTTTTGTATTCGCTTAAATGTAGAATTTCTGTATTTTACATGAGAGAGCATATGGAGTTGGTGTATATAATCAAAAACAGAGTAGAATATGGCATTGTAAAGTTTTTCAGACGAATTATATTCAGTGAAATATTTTTTTTAACATTGGGGTGCCTAGATAATATTTAGATTTATTTGATTCACTTAAGATTAGAATTTCTCTATTTTATATGAGAGAGCATCCTGAGTTGGTGTATATACTCCAAAGCAGATTAGAATAAGGTATTGTATATTTTCTCTAACAGACCATATTCAGAGCAATTTTCTTTGAACTTTGAGGCGCCTAGATATTATTTAGATTTTTTTTTGCATAAATTTAGAATTTCGGTATTTTATATGAGAGAGCATATGGATTTGGTGTATATACTCCAAAACAGAGTAGAATCGAACATTGTATATTTTTTCTGACAGATTATATTCAGAGCAAGTGTACTGTTAATATTCCCGTGCCTAGATATTTAGATTATTTTCGATTCACGAAAAATTAGAATTTCGGTATTTAACATCAGAGAGAATACTGAGTTGGTGTATATACTCCAAAAGAGAGTAGAATAAGGAATTGTATATTTTTTATAACAGACTATTTTCAGAGCCATTTTCTGTTAACTTTGGGGTGCCTAGATATTATTTAGATTTTTTTCGATTCGTGTAAAATTAGAATTTTGGTAATTTACATAAGAGAGAGTATTGAGTTGGTGTTTACACTACAAATCAGAGTAGAAAAGGGCATTGTATATTTTTCTGACAGATTATATTCAGAGCAATTTTGCTTTTAACTTTAGGGTGCCTAGATAATATTTAGAATTTATTCAATTCGCTTAAATATAGAGTCTCTGTATATTACATGATAGAGCATATGTAGTTAATATATATACTTCAAAACATAGTAGAATAGGGCATTGTATATTTTCTCTGATAGATTATATTAAGAGCAATTTTGTTTTTAACATTGGGGTGCCTAGAAAATATTTAGATATTTTTCTATTCACGTAAAATTAGAATTTCGGTATTTTACATGAGAGAGCATACTGAGTTGGTGTATATACTCCAAAACAGAGTGGAATAAGGCGTTGTACTTTTTTCTAACAGACTATATTCAGAGCCATTTTCTTTTAACTTTCGGTCGCCTAGATATTATTTAGATTTTTTTCGATTCACGTAAAATTAGAATTTCGGTATTTTACATGAGAGAGCATATTGATTTGGTGTATATAGTCGAAAACAGAGTAGAAAATGGCATTGTATATTTTTTCTGACAGATTATATTCAGAGCAATTTTGCTTTTAACATTCGGGTGCTTAGATAGTATTTAGATTTTTATGGATTTACGTAAAATTAGAATTTCCATATTTTACATGAGAGAGCATACTGAGTTGTTGTATACACTCTAAAACAGAGTAGAATAAGGCATTGTATATTTTTTTTTAACAGACTATATTAAGGGCCATTTTCTTTTAACCTTGGGGCACCTAGATATTATTTAGATTTTTTATGATTCACGTAAAATTAGAATTTCGGTATTTTACATGAGAGACCATGTTCAGTTTTTATATATACTCCAAAACAGATTAGAAAAGGGAATTGTATATTTTTTCGCATAGACTATATTCAGAGCAATTTTGCTTTTAACATTGGGGTGCCTAGATAATATTTAGATTTTTCTCAATTCACGTAAAATTAGAATTTCGGTATTTTACATGAGAGAGCATACTGAGTTAATGTATATACTCCAAAACAGAGTAGAATAGGGTATTGTATATTTATTCTGACAAATTATATTCAGAGCAATTTTGTTTTTAAGATTGGGGTGACTAGAAAATATTTAGAATTATTTCGATTCATGTAAAATGAGAATTTTGGTATTTTACATGAGAGAGAATACTAAGTTGGTGTTTATACTTCAAATAGAGTAGAATAGGGCTGTAGAGTTTTTCTGACAGATTAGATTCAGAGTAATTTTGTTTTTAACATTGGGGTGCCTAGATAAATTTTGATTTTTCAATTCTGGTAAAATTAGAATTTCTGCATTTTACATGAGAGAGCATATTTAGTTGGTGTATATATTACAAAACAGAGTAGAAAAGGGCATTGTATATTTTTTCTGACAGATTATACTCAAAGCAATTATGCTTTTAACATTGGGGTGCCTAGATAATACTGAGATATTTTTCGATTTGCTCAAATATAGCATTTCTCTATTTTACATGAGAGAGCATATGGAGTTGGTGTATATACTCCAAAACACAGTAGAATAGGGCATTGTATATTTTTTCTGACAGATTATATTCAGAGCAATTTTGTTATTAACATTGGGGTGCCTAGATAATTTTTAGATATTTTTCGATACACGTAAAATTATAATTTTGGTATTTTACATGAGAGAGAATACTGAGTTTGTGTATATACTCCAAAACAGAGTAGAATAAGGCATTTTATGTTTTTCTAACAGAGTATATTCAGAGTCATTTTCTTTTAACTTTGGGTAGGCTAGATATTATTTAGATTTTTTTCGATTCTCATAAATTAGTATTTCGGTATTTTACATGAGAGAGCTTATAGAGTTGGTGTATATATGGCAAAACACAGTAGTAAATTGCATTGTATATTTTTTCTGACAGATTATATTCACAGAAATTTTGCTTTTAACATTAGGTTGCCTAGATAATATTTAGATTTTTTTCAATTCGCTTCAAAATAGAATATTTGTATTTTACTTGAGAGAGCATATGGAGTTGGTGTATACACTACAAAACAGAGTAGAATAAGGAATTGTATATTTTTTATTACAGACTGTATTCAGAGCCATTTTCTTTTAACTTTGGGGCGCCTAGATATTATTTAGATTTTTCTTTGATTCACGTAAAATTAGAATTTCGGTATTTTACATGAGATAGCATACTGAGTTGGTGTATATACTCCAAAACAGAGTAGAATAGGGCGTTGTATATTTTTTCTGACAGATTGTATTCAGAGCAATTTTGCTTTTAACATCGGGGTGCCTAGATAATATTTAGAATTTTTTCGATTCGCTTAAATATAGAATTTCTGTATTTTACATGAGAAAGCATATAGAATTAATGTATATACTCCAAAACAGTGTAGAATAGGGCATTGTATATTTTTTCTGACAGATTATATTAAGAGCAGTTTTGTTTTTAACATTGGGGTGCCTAGATAATATTTAGATATTTTTCGATTCATGTAAAATTAGAATATCTGTAATTTACATGAGAGAGCATACTGAGTTGGTGTATGTACTCCAAAACAGAGTAGAAAATGGTATTGTATATTTTTTCCGAAACATTTTATTCAGAGCAATTTTGTTTTTAACATTCGGGTGCCTGGACAATATTTTGATTTTTTTGATTCAGTTAAAATTTGAATTTCTGTATTTTAAAGGAGAGAGCACATTGAGTTGGTGTATATACTACAAAAATGAGTAGAAAAGGGCAATGTATATTTTTTCTGACAGATTTTATTAAGAGCAATTTTGCTTTAAACATTGGGGTGCCTAGATAATAGTTAGATTTTTTCGATTCGGGTAAAATTTGAATTTCTGTATTTTACATGAGAAAGCATACTGAGTTGGTGTATATACTCCAAAACAAAGTACAATAAGGCATTTTATATTTTTTCTAACAGACTATATTCAGAGCCATTTTTTTTAAACTTGAAGTGACTAAATATATAGATTTTTTTTCGATTCGCGTAAAATTAGAATTTCGGTATCTTACATGAGAGAGCATACTGAGTTGGTGTATATACTACAAATCAGAGTAGAATAGGGCATTTTATATTTTTTCTGACAGATTATATTCAGAGAAATTTTTTTTCTAACATTGGGGTGCCTAGATAATATTTAGATTTTTTCGATTCCGGTGAAATTATAATTTTGGTATTTTACCTGAGAGAGCATACTGAGTTGGTGTATATACTCCAAAACAAAGTAGAATAAGTCATTGTGTATTTTTTCTAACAGACTATATTCAGAGCCATTTTCTTTTAACTTTGTGGCGCCTGGATATTATTTAGACTTTTTTCGATTCACGTAAAATTAGAATTTGGTATTTTACATGAGAGAGCATTTTGAGTTGGTTTATATACTACAAACCCGAGTAGAAAAGGGTATTATATATTTTTTCTGACAGATTATATTCAGAGCAATTTTTCTTTTAACACTGTGATGCCTAGATTATATGTAGATTTTTTTCGATTCACGTAAAATTAAAATTTCCGTATTTTACATGAAAGAGCATATTGAGTTGGTGTATATACTCCAAAACAGAGTAGAAAAGGGCATTGTGTATTTTTTATGACAGATTATATTCAGAGAAATTTTGATTTTAACATTGGGGTGCCTAGATAATATTTAGATTATTTTGGATTCGCTTAAATTAGAAATTCTGTAGTTTTCATTAGACAGCATATGGAGTTGGTGTATATACTCCAAAACAGAGTCGAATAGGACATTGAATATTTTTTCTGACAGATTATATTCAGAGCAATTTTGTTTTTAACATTAGGGTGCCTAGATTATATTTAGATTTTTTCGTTTTCGGTAAAATTTGAATTTCTGTATTTTATATGAGAGAGCAAACTGAGTTGCTGTATATACTCCAAAAAAAGGAGAATAAGGCATTGTATATTTTCTCTAACAGACTATATTTAGAGTAATTTTTTTTTTACGTTGGGGCGAATAGATAATATTTAGATTTCTTTCGATTTGCGTAAATTTTGAATTTCGGTATTTTATATGAGAGAGCATACTGAGTTGGTGTATATACTACAAAACAGAGTAGAATAAGGCATTGTATATTTTTTCTATCAGACTATATTCAGAGCCATTTTTTTAACTTCGGGCGACCTAGATATTATTTAGATTTTTTTCGATTAGCCTAAAATTAGAATTTCAATATTTTACATGAGAGAGCATATGGAGTTGGTGTTTATACTCCAAAACAAAGTAAAAAAAAAGCATTGTATATTTTTCCTGACAGATTATATTTAGAGCAATTTTGCTTTAACATTGGGGTGCCTAGATAACACTTAGTTTTATTCGATTCATGTAAAATTAGAATTTCTGTATTTTACATGAGAGAGCAAATTCAGTTGGTATATATACTACAAAACAGAGTAGCATAGGGCATTGTTTATTTTTTCTGACAAATTATATTTAAAGAAATTTTGCTTTTAACATTGGGGGGCCTAGATAATATTTAGATTTTTTCGATTCGCTTAAATATCGAATTTCGGTATTTTGCATGAGAGAGCATACTGAGTTGGTGTATATACTCCAAAACAGATTAGAAGAGGGCATTGTATATTTTTTCTGACAGATTATATTCAGAGCAATTTTGCTTTAACATTCGGGTGCCTAGATAATATTTAAATTTTTTTCGATTCACGTAAAATTAGAATTTCAATATTTTACATGAGAGAGAATATGGAGTTGGTGTATATACTCCAAAACAGAGTAGAATAGGGCATTGTATATTTTTTCTGACAGGTTTTATTTAGAGCAATTCTGTTTTTAACATTGGCGTGCCTAGATAACATTTAGATTTTTTCGATTTGGGTAAAATTAAATTTCTGTATTTTACATGACAGAGAATATTGAGTTGGTGTATATACTCCAAAACAGAGTAGAATACGGCATTTTATATCACAGACTATATTCATAGCCATTTTATTTTAACTTTGGGGCACCTAGATATTATTTAGATTTTTCTCGATTCGCGTAAATTTTGAATTTCGGTATTTTGAATGAGAGTGCATACTGAGTTGGTATATATACTCCAAAAAGGTTTAGAAAAGGGCATTGTATATTTTTTCTGACAGATGATATTCAGAGCAATTTGCATTTTAACATTCGGGTGCCTAGATAATATTTAAATTTTTTTCAATTCATGTAAATTTAGAATTTCGGTATTTTATATGAGAGAGCATATTGAGTTGTATATACTCCAAAACAGAGTAGAATACGGCATGGTATATTTTTTCTGACAGCTTATATTCAGAGCAATTTTGTTTTTAACAATGGGATACCTAGATAATATTTAGATCTTTTCGATTCCGGTAAAATTAGAATTTCGGTATTTCACATGAGGGAGCATACTGAGTTGGTGTATATACTCCAAAACAGAGTAGAATAAGGCATTGTATATTTTTTCTCACAGACTATATTGAGAGCCACTTTCTTTTAACTTTGGGGCACCTTGATATTATTTATATTTTTTTCGATTTGTGTAAAATTAGAATTTCGGTATTTTACATGAGAGAGCATCCTGAGTTGGTGTATATACTCCAAAACAGAGTAGAATAAGGCATTGTATATTTTTTTTAACAGACTATATTTAGAGCCATTTTCTTTTAACTTTGGGGTGCCTAGATATTATTTAGATTATTTTCGATTTGCGTAAAATTAGAATTTTGGTATTTTACTTGAGAGAGCATATTGAGTTGGTGTATATACTCCAAAACAGAGTAGAAAATGGCATTGTATATTTTTTCTGACAGATTATATTTAGGGAAATTTTGCCTTTAACATTGGCGTGCCTGGTCAATATTTAGATTTTTTTGATTCGCTTTAATATAGAATTTCTGTATTTTACATGAGAGAGCATATGGAGTAGGAGTTTATACTCCAAAATAGTGTAGAATAGGGCATTGTATATTTTTTCTGACATATTATATTCAGAGCAATTTTGTTTTTAACATTGAGGTACCTAGATAATATTGAGATTTTTTCAATTCGGGTAAAATTAGAATTTCCTTATTTTACATGAGAGAGCATACTGAGTTAGTGTATATACTCCAAAACAGAGTAGAATAAGGCATTGTATATTTTACATAAAGGACTGTATTCAGAGCCATTTCCTTTTAATTTAAGGCGCCTAGATAATATTTAGATTTTTTTCGATTCAAGTAAACTAGAATTTCTTTATTTTATATGAGAGAGCATATTGAGTTGGTGTATCTACTCCAAAACAGAGTAGAATAGGGCATTGTATATTTATTCTGACAGATTATATTAAGAGCAATTTTGATTTTAACATTCGGGTTCCTAGTTAATATTTAGATTTTTTTCGAATCACATAAAATTAAAATTTTGGTATTTTACATGAGAGAGCATACTGAGTTGGTGTATATACTCCAAAACAGAGTCGAAAAGGCATTGTATATTTTTTCTTACAGACTATGTTTAGAGCCATTTTGTTTTAACTTTGGGGTGCCTAGATATTATTTAGATTATTTTCGATTTGCGTAAAATTAGAATTTTGGTATTTTACTTGAGAAAGCATATTGAGTTGGTGTATATACTCCAAAACAGAGTAGAAAAGGGATTTGTATATTTCGTATGACAGATTATATTCAGAGCAATTTTGCTTTTAACATTGGGGTTCCTAAATAATATTTAGATTTTTTCGATTCACTTAAATATAGAATTTCTGTATTTTACATGAGAGAGCATATGGAGTTGGTGTATCTACTCCAAAACCGAGTAGAGTAGACCGTTGTATATTTTTTCTGACAGATGATATTCAGAGCAATTTAGTTTTTAACATTGTGGTGCCTAGATAATATTTAGAATTTTCTGATTCGCTTAAATATAGAATTTCTGTATTTTACATGAGAGAGAAAATGGAATTCGTGTATATACTTCAAAACAGAGTAGAATACGGCTTTGTATATTTTTTCTGACAGATTATATTCAGAGAAATTTTGTTTTAACATTGTGGTGCCTAGATAATATATAGATTCTTTTGTTTCGGGTAAAATTAGAATTTCTGTATTTTACATGACGAAGTATACTGAGTTGCTGTATGTACTCCAAAACAGATTAGAATAATGCATTGTATATTTTTTCTAAGAGACTATATGCAGAGAAATTCTCTTTTAACTTTGGGGCGCCTCGATATAATTTAGATTTTTTCAATTCGCCAAAAATTAGAATTTTGGTATTTTACATGAGAGAGCATACTGAGTTGGTTTATATACTCCAAAACAAAGTAGAAAAGGGCATTGCCTATTATTTCTAGCACATATTCCGAGCAATTTTGTCTTTTACATTGGGGTGCCTAGATAACATTTAGATTTTTTCGATACTGGGAAAATTAGTATTTCGGTATTTTACATGAGAGAGCATCTTCATTTGGTGTATATACTTCAAAACAGAGTAGAATAAGGCATAATGTACTTTTTCTAACAGACAATATTAAGATCCATTTTCTTTTAACTTTGGGGCACCTAGGTATTATTTAGATTATTTTCAATTCGCGTAAATTTAGAATTTCTGTATTTTAGATGAGAGAGCATAGTGAGTTGGTTTATATACTCCAAAACAAAGTAGAATAAGGCATTCTATGTTTCTTCTAACAGACTATATTCAGAGCCATTTTATTTTAACTTTTCAGTGCCTAGATATTATTTAGATTTTCTTCAATTCGCGTAAAATTAGAATTTGTGTATTTTACATGAGAGACCTAATTGAGTTGGTATATACACTCCGTAACAGAGTAGAAAAGGGCATTGTATATTTTTTCTGTCTGATTATATTTAGAGAAATTTTGCTTTTAACATTGGAGTGCCTACATAATATTTAGATATTTTTCGATTCGCTTACATATAGAATTTCTCTATTTTACGTGAGAGAGCATATGAAGTTGGTGTATATACTCCTAAAGAGAGTGGTATAGGATAATGTATATTTTTTCTGACAGATTATATTCAGAGCAATTTTGTTTAAACATTGGGGTGCCTAGATGATATTTAGATTATTTTCGATTCACGTAAAATTAGCATTTCAGTATTTTACATGAGAGAGCATACTCAGTTGGTGTATATACTGCAAACCAAAGTAGAATAAAGCATTGTATATTCTTTCTGACAGATTATATTCAGAGAAATTTTGTTTTTAGCATTGGGGTGCCTTGATAATATTTAGATTTTTTCGATTCGGGTAGAATTAGAATTTCTGTATTTTACATGAGAGAGCATACTGAGTTGGTGTATATACTTTAAAACAGAGTAGAATAAGGCATTGTATGTTTTGTCTAACAGACTATATTCAGAGACATTTTCTTTTAACTTTTGGGTGCCTAGATATTATGTAGATTTTTTTCGATTTGCATAAATTTATAATTTCGGTATTTCATATGAGGAAGCATACTGAGTTGGTGTATATACTTTAAAACAGAGTAGAATTAGGCATTGTATATTTTTTCTAACAGACTCTATTCAGAGCCATTTTATTTTAATTTTGGGGCACCTAGATATTATTTAGATTTTGTTCGATTCACGTAAAATTCAAATTTCGGTATTTTACATGAGAGAGCAAACTGAGTTGGAGCATATACTCCAAAACAAAGTAGAAAAAGGCACTGTATATTTTTTCTGACAGATTATATTCAGAGCAGTTTTGCTTTTAACATTGGGGTGTCTAGATAATGTTTAGATTTTTTTCGATTCGCTTAAGTATAGAATTACTGTATTTTACATGAGAGAGCATATAAAGTTGGTGTATATACTTTAAAACAGAGTAGAATAGAACATTGTATATTTTTTCTGACAAATTATATTCAGAGCAACTATGTTTTTAACATTGGGGTGCCTAGATATTATTTATATTTTTTTGATTCTGGTAAAATTAGAATATCTCTATTTTACAAGAGAGAGCGTACTGAGGTGGTATATATACTCCAAAACAGAGTAGAATAAAGCATAGTATATTTTCTCTAACAGACTATATTAAGAGCCATTTTACTTTAACTTTGGGGCACCTAGATATTATTTAGATTTTTTTTGTATCGCGTAAAATTACAATTTCGGTATTTTACATGATAGAGCATACTGAGTTGGTGTATATACTCCAAAACAGAGTAGAATAGGGCATTGTATATATTTCCTGACAGATTATATTCAGAGCCATTTTCTTTTAACTTTGGGGGACCTAGATATTATTTAGATTTTTTTCAATTCACGTAAAATTATAATATCGCTATTTTACATGAGAGACCTTACTGAGTTGGTGTATATACTCAAAAACAGAGTAGAAAAGGGCATTGTACATTTTCTCTGACAGATTATATTCAGAGCAATTTTTCTTTTAACATTGGGGTGCCTAGATAATATTTAGATTTTTTTCGATTCGCTTAAATATAGAATTTCTGTATTATACATGAGAGAGCATATGGATTTGGTGTATATAGTCCAAACCAGAGTGATATAGGGCATTGCATATTATTCCTGACAGATTATATTCAGAGAATTTTATTTTTAACGTTGTGGTGCCTCGATAATATTTAGATTTTTTCGATTCGGGTAAAATTATAATTTCTGAATTTTATATGAGGGAGCATATTGAGTTGGTGTATATACCACAAAACAGAGTATAATAGGGCATTGTATATATTTTCTGACAGATTATTTTCAGAGCAATTTTGTTTTTAACATTGGAATGCCTAGATAATGTTTACTTTTTTTCGATTCATGTAAATTTTAAATTTCTGTATTTTATATGAAAGAGCATATGGAGTTGGTGTATATACTCAAAAACAGAGTAGAATAGGGCTTTGTATATTTTGTCTGACAGATGATATTCAGAGCAATTTTATTTTTAACATTTGTGTGCCTAGATAATATTTACATTTTTTCGATTCAGGTGAAATTATAATTTCTTTATTTTACATGAGAAAGCATACTGAGTTGGTGTATATATTCCAAAACAGAGTACAATAAGGCATTGTATATTTTTTCTATAAGACTATATTTAGAGCCATTTTCTTTTAATGTTGGGGCGCCTAGATATTATTTAGATTATTTTCTATTCACGTAAAATTAGAATTTTGGTATTTTACATGAGAGAGCATATTGAGTTGTTGTATTTACTTCAAAACAGAGTAGAAAAGGGAATTGTATATTTTTTGTGACAGATTATATTCAGAGCAATTTTTCTTTTAACATTGGGGAGCCTAGATAATATTTGGAGTTTTTTCGATTCGCTTATATAGACAATTTCTGAATTTTACATGAGAGAGCACATGGAGTTGGTGTATATACTCCAAAACTGAGTAGATTAGGGCATTGTATATTTTTTCTGACAGATTATATTCAGAGCAATTTTGTTTTTAACATTAGGGTGCCTAGATAATATTTAGACTTTTTACGATTCGCTTAAATATAGAAATTGTGTAATTTATATGGAGGAGCATATGGAGTTAATGTATATACTCCAAAACCGAGTAGATTAGTGTATTGTATATTTTTATCTGACAGTTTATATTCAGATAAATTTTCTTTTAACATTGGGGTGCCTAGATAATATTTAGATTTTTTTTCGATTTGCTCAAATATACAATATCTGTATTTTACATGAGAGAGCATATGGAGTTGGTTTATACACTCGAAAACAGAGTAGAATAGAAAATTGTATTTTTTTTCGGACAGATTATATTCAGAGCAATTTTGTTTTTAACATTGGGGTACCTAGATAATATTTCGAATTTTTCAATTTGTGTAAAATTAGAATTTCTGTATTTTACATGAGTGAGCACACTGAGTTGGTGTATACACTGTAAAACAGAGTAGAATAAGTCATTGTATATTTTTTCTAACAGACTATATTCAGAGCCATTTTCTTTTAACTTTGGGGCACCTAGATATTATTTATATATTTTCGATTTGCGTAAAATTAGAATTTCGGTGTTTTACAGGAGAGAGCATATTGAGTTGGTGTATATACTCCAAAATAGAGTAGAAAAGGGCATTGTATATTTTTTATGACAGATTATATTCAGAGATATTTTGCTTTTAACAGATGGGTGCCTAGATATTATTTAGATTTTTTTCGATTTGCGTAAATATAAAATTTCTCTATTTTACATGAGAGAGCATATTGAGTTGGTGTATATACTTCAAAACAGAATAAAATAGGGCATTGTATATATTTTCTGACAAATTATATTCAGAGAAATTTTGTTGTTAACATTGGGCTGCCTAAATGATATTTAGATTTTTTCGATTCTGGTAAAATTAGAATTTCTTAATTTTACATGAGAGAGCATACTCACTTGGTGTATATACTCCAAAACAGAGTAGAATAAGGCATTGTATATTTTTCCTAACAGACTATATTCAGAGACATTTTTTTTTATCTTTGGGACGCCCAGATATTATTTAGATTTTTTTCGATTCGCATAAAATTAGAATTTCTGTATTTTACATGAGACAGCATATTGAGTTGGTTTATATACTACAAAACAGAGTAGAAAAGGCCATTGTATATCATTTCTGACACATTATATTCAGAGCAATTTTGCTTCTAACATTGAGGTGCCTAAATAATAGTTAGATTTTTTTTCGATTCGCTTAAATATAGAATTTTTGTATTTTACATGAGAGAGCGTATGGAGTTGCTGTATATACTCCAAAACAGAGTTGAATAGGGCATTGTATTTTTTTTCTGACTGATTATATTCAGAGAAATTTTGTTTTCAACATTGGGGTGACTAGATAATATTTAGACTTTCTCGATTTGGGTAAAATTTGAATTTCTGGATTTTACATGACAGAGCATACTGAGTTGGTGTATATACTCCAAAACATAATAGAATAAGGCGTTGTATATTTTTTCTAACAAAATATATTCAGAGACATTTTCTTTTATCTTTGGGGTGCATAGATATTATTTAGACTTTTTTGATTCGCGTTAAATTAGAATATCTGTATTTTACATGAGAGAACATATGGAGTTGGTCTGTATACTCCAAAACATAGTAAAAAAGAACATTTTATATTTTTTCTGACAGATTATATTCAGAGCAATTTTGCTTTTAACATTGGGGTGCCTAGATAATATTTAGATTTTCTTTATATTTGCTTAAATATAGATTTTCTGTATTTTACATGAGAGAGCATATGGAGTTGGTGTATATACAACCAAACACAGTAGAATAGGGCATTGTATATTTTTTCTGACAGATTATATTAAGAGAAATTATATTTTTAACATTGGGGTGCCTAGATTGTATTTAGATTTTTGTTCGATTTGCTTAAATATTGAATTTCTGTATTTAAAATGAGAGAGCATATGGAGTTGGTGTATATACTCCGAAACAAATTAGAATAGGGCATTGTATATTTTCTCTGAGAGATTATATTCAGAGCTATTTTGCTTTTTACATTGGGGTGCCTAGGTAATATTTAGATATTTTCGATTCGAGTAAAATTAGAATTTCTGTATTTTACATGAGAGAGTATACTGAGTTGGTGTATGTACTTTAAAACAGAGTAGAAAAGGGCATTTTATATTTTTACTGACAGATTATATTCAGAACAGTTTTGCTTTTAACATTCAGTTTCCTAGATAATATTTAGATTTTTTTCGATCGCGTAAAATTAGAATTTCGGTATTTTACATGAGAGAGCATACTGAGTTGGTGTATATATTCCAAAACATAGTAGAATAAGGCGTTGTATATTTTTGCTAAAAGACTATATTCAGAGACATTTTCATTTAACAATGAACGCCTAGATATTATTTAGATTTTTTTCGATTCACGTAAAATTAGAATTTAGGTATTTTACATGAGAGAGGATATTGAGTTGGTGTATATACTCTAAAATAGAGTGGAAAACGGCATTGTATATTTTTTCGGAAGGATTATATTAAGAGAAATTTTGCTGTTAACATTTGGTTAGCTAGATAATATTAAAATTTGTTTCGATTCACGTATAATTAGAATTTCGGTATTTTACATAAGAGAGCATGCTCAGTTGGTGTATATACTCCAAAACACATTAGAAAAGGGCATTGTATATTTTTCTGACAGATTATATTCAGAGCAATTTTTCTTTCAACAGTGGGGTGCCTAGATAATATTTGGATTTTTTTCGATTCCCGCAAATATAGAATTTCTGTATTTTACATGAGAGAGAATATGGAGTTGGTGTATATACTCCAAAACAGAGTAGAATATGTCATTGTATACTTTTTCTGACAGATTATATTCAGAGCAATTTTGATTTTAACATTCGGGTGCCTAGATAATTTTTAGATATTTTTTGATTCACGTAAAATTAGAATTTTGGTATTTTACATGAGAGAGAACACTGAGTTGGTGTATACACTCAAAAACAGAGTAGAATAGGGCATTGTATATTTTCTCTAAGAGACTATATTCAGAGCCAATTTCTTTTAACTTCGGGGCGCCTAGATATTATTTAGATTTTTTTCGATTCACGTAAAATTATAATTTCTGTATTTTACATGAGAGTGCATATTGAGTTGGTGTATATACTGCAAAACAGAGTAGAAAAGGGCATTGTATATTTTTCTGACAGATTATATTCAGAGCAATTCTGCTTTTAACATTAAGGTGCCTAGATAATATTTAGATTTTTTTTCGATTCGCTTAAATATAGAATCTGTATTTTACATGAGAGAGCATATGGAGTAATTGTATATACTCCAAATCAAAGTAGATTAGGGCATTGTATATTTGTTCTGACAGATTATATTCAGAACAATATTTTTTTTATCATTGGGGTGCCTAGATAATATTTAGATTTATTTCGATTCACTTAAAATTAGAATTTTGGTATTTTACATGAGAGAGCATACTGAGTTTGTGTATATACTGCAAAACAAAGTAGAATAAGGCATTGTATATTTTCTCTAACAGACTATAGTCAGAGCCATTTTCTTTTAACTTTGGGGCGCCTAGATATTATTTAGTTTTTATTCGATTCACATAAAATTAAAATTTCTGTATTTTATAGGAGAGAGCATATGGATTTTGTGTATATACTCCAAAACAGAGTATAATAGGGCATTGTATATATTTTCTTTCAGATTATATTCAGAGCAATTTTGTTTTTAACATTGGGGTGCCTAGATAATACTTAGATTTTTTAGATTCGGGTAAAATTAGAATTTTGGTATTTTACATGATAGAGCATACTGAGTTGGTGTATATACTCCAAAAAAGAGTAGAAAAAGTCATTGTATATTTTCTCTAACAGCCTATATTCAGAGCCATTTTCTTTTAACTTTGCGGTGCCTAGATATTATTTAGATTATTTTCGATTCATGTAAAATTAGAATTTCTGTATTTTACATGAGAGAGCATATTGAGTTTTTGTATATACTTTAAAACAGAGTAGAAAAGGGCATTGTATATTTTTTCTGACAGATTATATTCAGAACAATTTTGCTTTTAATATTGGGGTGTGTAGATAATATTTAGATTTTTTTCGATTCACGTGAAATTAGAATTCCGGTATTTTACATGAGAGAGCATATTGAGGTGGTGTATGTAATTCAAAACGTAGTAGAAAAGGGCATTGTATATTTTTTCTGAGAGATTAAATTCAGTGCAATTTTGCTTTTAACACTGGTGTGCCTAAATTATATTGACATTATTTTCGATTCGCTTAAATATAGAATTTCTGTATTTTACATGAGACAGCATATGGTGGTGGTGTATATACTACAAAACAGAGTAGAATAGGGCATTGTCTATTTTTTCTGACCGAGTATATTTAGAGCAATTGTGTTTTTAACATTGGGGTACCTAGATAATATTTAGATTTTGTTTGATTTGCTTACATATAGAATTTCTGTATTTTACATGAGACAGCATATGGAGTTGGTGCATATACTCAAAAACACAGTAGAATAAAACATTGTATATTTTTTCTAACAGACTATATTTAGAGACATTTTCTTTTAACTTTGGGGCGCCTAGATATTATTTAGATGTTTTTCGATTCGCGTAAAATTAGAATTTCGGTATTTTACATGAGAGAGCATATTGAGTTGGTGTATATATTCCAAAACAGAGTAGAAAAGGGCATTTTATATTTTTTCTGACAGATTATGTTCAGAGCAATTTTGCTTTTAACATTCGGGTGCCTAGATAATACTTAGATTTTTTTCGATTAACGTAAAATTAGAATATCCTTATTTTACATTAGAGAGCATACTGTGTTATTGTATATACTCCAAATCAGAGTAGCATAAGGCATTGTATATTTTTTATTACAGACTATATTCAGAGACATTTTCTTTTATCTTTGGTGCGCCTAGATAATATTTAGATTATTTTCCATTCGCTTAAATATAGGTTTTTTGTATTTTACATGAGAGAGCATATGGAGTTGGTGTATATACTCCAAAACAGAGTAGAAAAGGGCATTGTATATTTATTCTGACAGATTATATTAGGAGCAATTTTGCTTTAAACATTCGGGTGCCTAGATAATATTTAGATTTTTTTCAATTAACATAAATATAGAATCTCTGTATTTTACATGAGAGAGCATACTGAGTTGGTGTATATACTTCAAAACAGAGTAGAATAAGGCATTGTATAGTTTTTCTGACAGATTATATTCAGAGCAATTTTGTTTTTAACATTGGGGTGCCTAGATAATATATAGATTTTTATCAATTCCCCTAAATATAGAATTTCTGTATTTTACATGAGAGAGCATATGGAGTTGGTGTATATACTCCAAAACAGAGTAGAATAGGGCATTGTATATTTTTTCTGACAGATTATATTCTGAGCAATTATGTTTTTACCATTGGGGTTTCAAGATAATATTTAGATTTTTTCGATTCAGGTAAAATTAGAATTTCTGTATGTTACATGAGAGAGCATATTGATTTGGTGTATATACTACAAAACAGAGTAGAAATAGGCATTCTATATTTTTGCTGACAGATTATATTAAGAGCAATTTTTCTTTTAACATTGGAGTGCCTAGATAATATTTAGATTTTTTCCATTTGGGTGAATTTAGAATTTCGATATTTTACATGAGAGAGCATACTGAGTTGGTGTATATACTCCAAAACAAAGTAGAAAAGGGCATTGTATACTTTTTCTGACAGATTATATTCAGAGCAATTTTGTTTATAACATTGGGGTTCCTAGATAATATTTAGATTTTTTTGATTCGGGTAAATTTAGAATTTCGATATTTTACATCAGAGAGCATACTGTGTTGGTCTATATACTCCAAAACAGAGTAGAATAAGGCATTGTATATTTTTTCTAACGGAATATATTCAGAGCCATTTTCTTTTAACTTTAGGGTACATAGATATAATTTGATTTTTTTCGATTCGTGTAAAATTAAAATTTCAGTATTTTACATAGGACAGCATATTGAGTTGGTTTATATACAACAAAACAGAGTAGAAAAGGGCATTGTATATTTTCTCTGACAGATAATATTCATAGCAATTTTGCTTTTAACATTGGGGTGCCTAGATAATATTTAGATTTTTTTCGATTCGCTTAAATATAGAATTTCTGTATTTTACATGAGAGAGGATATAGAGATGGTGTATATACTCCAAAACAAAGTAGAATAGGTCATTGTATACTTTTTCTCACAGATTATATTCAGAGCAATTTTGTATTTAATATTGGGGTGCCTAGATAATATTTAGATTTCTTCGATGCGGGCAAAATTTGAATTTCTATATTTTACATGAGAGAGCATGTTGAGTTGATGTATATACTACAAAACAGAGTAGAAAAGGGCATTGTATATTTTTTTCTGAAAGATTATATTCGGAGAAATTTTGCTTTCAACATTGGGGTGCCTAGATAATATTTAGAATTTTTTCGATTCGCTTAAATATAGAATTTCTGTATTTTACATGAGGGAGCATATGGAGTTGGTATATAAACTTCAAAACAAGGTAGAAAAGGGCATTGTATATTTTTTATGAGAGATTCTATTAAGAGCAATTTTGTTTTTATCATTGGGGTGTTTAGATAATAGTTAGATTTTTTTCGATTTACGTAAAATTTGAATTTCTGTATTTTACATGAGAGAGCATACTGTGTTGGTGTATATACTCCAAAACAGAGTAGAATAAGGCATTCTATATTTTTTATAACAGACTATATTCAGAGCCATTTTCTTTTAACTTTGGAGCACCTAGATATTATTCAGATTTTTTTCAATTCACGTAAAATTAGAATTTCGGTATTTTACATAAGAGAGCATATTGAGTTGGTTTATATACTACAAAACAAAGTAGAAAAAAGCATTGTGTATTTTTTCTGACAGATTATATTTAGAGCAATTTTGTTTGTAACATTGGGGTGCCTAGATATATTTAGATTATTTTGATTCACGTAAATATAGTATTTTGGTATTTTACATGAGAGAGCATACTGAGTTGGTGTATATACTACAAAACAGAGTAGAAAAGGGCATTGTATACTTTTTCTGAGAGATTATATTCAGAGCAATATTGTTTTGAAAATTGGAATGCCTAGATAATATTTAGATCTTCTTCCATTCGCTTAAATATAGAATTTCTGTGTTATATATGAGAGAACATATTGAGTTGGTGTATGTACTCCAAAGAAGAGTAAAATAGAACATTGTATATTTTTTCTGAAAGATTATATTTAGAGCAATTTTGTTTTTAACATTGGGGTATGTAGATATCATTTAGATTTTTTTGATTCATGTCAAATTAGAATTTTGGTATTTTACATGAGAAAGCATACAGAGTTGGTGAATATACTCCATAACAGAGTAGAATAGGGCATTGTATATTTTCTCTGACACATTATATTCAGAGCAATTTTGTTTTTAATATTGGGGTACATAGATAATTTTTAGATTTTTTTCAATAAACGTAAAATTAGAATTTCGGTATTTTACATGAGAGAGCATACTGAGTTGGTGTATATACTCCACAACTAAGTATAATAAAACATTGTATATTTTTTCTAACAGATTATATTCAGAGCCATTTTCCTTTACCTTTGGGGCGCCTAGATATTATTTAGATTTTTCTCTATTCACGTAAAATTAAAATTTTGGTATTTTACATGAGATAGCATATTTCGTTGGTGTATATATTCCAAAAAAGAGTAGAAAAGGGCATTGTATATTTTCTCTGACGGATTATATTCAGAACAATTTGGCTTTTAACATTGGGGTGCCTAGATAATATTTAGATTTTTTTCGATTAAGGTAAAATTAGAATTTAGGTATTTCACATGAGAGAGCATACTGAGTTGGTGTATATACTCCAAAACAGAGTAGAATAGGACATTCTATATTATTTCTGATAGAATACATTCAGAGCAATTTTGTTTTTAACATTGGGGTGTCTAGATAATATTTAGATTTTTTTTGATTTGGGTTAAATTAGAATTTTTTATTTTGCATGAGAGAGCGTATTGAGTTGGTGTATATACTACAAAAGAGAGTAGAAATGGGCATTGTATATTTTTTATGACAGATCATATTCAGAGCAATTTTTTTTCCATTGGTGTGCCTAAATTATATTTAGATTTTTTTCGATACACTTAAATATAGAATTTCTGTATTTTACATGAGAGAGCCTATTGAGTTGGTGTATATAACCCAAAACAGTGTAGAATAGGGCATTGTATATTTTTTCTGACAGATTATATTCAGAGCAACATTGCTTTTAACATTGGGGTGCCTAGATATTATTTAGATTTTTTTCGATTCGATTAAATATAGAATTTCTGTATTTTACATGAGAGAGCATATGCAGTTGGTGTATATACACCAAAACAGAGTAGAAAAGGGCATTGTATATTTTTTCTGACAGATTATATTCAGAGCAATTTTGTTTTTAACTTTGGGGTGCCTAGATAATATTTAGATTTTTTTCGATTAATGTAAAATTTGAATTTCCTTATTTTACATGAGAGAGCATACTGAGTTGTTGTATATACTTTAAAACAGAGTAGAATAAGGCACTGTATTTTTTTTTAACAGACTATATTCAGAGACATTTTCTTTTAACTTTGGTGTGCCTAGATATTATTTAGATTTTTTTCGATTTGCATAAATTTAGAATTTCGATATTTTACATGAGAGAACATATTGAGTTGGTGTATATACTCCAAAACAAAGTAGAAAAGGGCATTGTATATTTTTTGTGAAAGATTATATCCAGAGCAATTTTGTTTTTAACATTGGGGTGCCTAGATAATATTTAGATATTTTCGATTTGGGTTAAATTAAAATTTCTGTATTTTACATGGGAGAGCATATTCAGTTGGTGTATATATTACAAAACCAAGTCAAAAAAGCATTGTATATTTTTTTTGACAGTTATATTCAGAGCAATTTTGTTTTTAACATTCGGGTGTCTAGATAATATTTAGATTTTGTTCGATTTATGTAAAATATGAATTTCTGTATTTTACATGAGAGAGCATAGTGAGTTGGTGTATATACTCCAAAACAAATAGAATAAGGCATTGTGTATTTTTTTTAACAGACTATATTCAGAGCCATTTTCTTGTAACTTTGGTGCACCTAGGGAATATTTAGATTATTTTCGATTCGCTTAAATATAGATTTTTTGTATTTTACATGAGAGAGCATATGGAGTTGGTGTATATACTCCAAAACAGAGTAGAATAGGGCATTGTATATTTTTTCTGACAGATTATATTCTGAGCAATTTTGTTTTTACCATTGGGGTGCCAAGATAATATTTAGATTTTTTCGATTCGGGTAAAATTAGAATTTCTGTATGTTACATGAGAGAGCATATTGATTTGGTGTATATACTACAAAAAAGAGTAGAAAAAGGCATTATATATTTTTGCTGACAGATTATATTAAGAAAAATTTTGCTTTTAACATTGGGGTTCCTAGATAATATTTAGATTTTTTCGATTCGGTTACATTTAGAATTTCGATATTTTACATGAGAGAGCATACTGAGTTCGTGTATATAGTCCAAAACAAAGTAGAAAAGGGCATTGTATATTTTTTTCTGACAGATGATATTCAGAGCAATTTTGTTTTTAACATTGGGGTTCCTAGATAATATTTAGATTTTTTCGATTCGGGTAAATTTAGAATTTCGATATTGTACATGAGAGAGCATACTGTGTTGGTGTATATACTCCAAAACAAAGTAGAATAAAGCATCGTTTTTATTTCTAATGGAGTATATTCAGAGCCATTTTCTTTTAACTTTAGGGTGCACAGATATAATTTGATTTTTTTTCGATTCTTGTAAAATTTGAATTTCGGTATTTTACATAAGACAGCATATTTGGTTGTTGTATATACAACAAAACAGAGTAGAAATGGGCATTGCATATTTTTTCTGACAGATAATATTCATAGCAATTTTGCTTCTAATACTGGTGTGCCTAGATAATATTTAGATTTTTTTCGATTCGCTTAAATATAGAATTTCTGTATTTTACATGAGAGAGCATATAGAGATGGTGTATATACTCCAAAACATAGTAGAATAGGGCATTGTATACTTTTTCTGACAGATTATATTCAGAGCAATTTTGTATTTAATATTGGGGTGTCTAGATAATATTTAGATTTTTTCGATGTGGGCAAAATTTGAATTCCTATATTTTTCATGAGAGAGCATGTTGAGTTGGTTTATATAGTACAAAACAGAGTAGAAAAGGGAATTGTATATTTTTTCTGACAGATTATATTCGGGGCAATTTTGATTTTAACATTGGGGTGCCTAGATAATATTTAGATTTTTTTCGGTTCACTTAAATATAGTATTTCTGTATTTTACATGAGAGAGCATATGGAGTTGGTTTATAAACTCCGAAACAAAGTAGAAAAGGGCATTGTATATGTTTTCGGAAAGATTATATTCAGAGCAATTTTGTTTTTAACATTGGGGTGTCTAGCTAATATTTAGATTTTGTTCGATTTACGTAAAATTTGGATTTCTGTATTTTACATGAGAGAGCATACTGAGTTGGTGTATATACTCGAAAACAGAGTAGAATAAGGCATTCTATATTTTTTCTAACAGACTATATTCAGAACCATTTTCTTTTGACTTTGGAGCGCCTAGATATTATTCAGATTTTTTCAATTCACGTAAAATTAGTATTTCGGTATTTTACATAAAAGAGCATATTGAGTTGGTTTATATATTACAAAACAGAGTAGAAAAGGGCATTGTATATTTTTTCTGAGAGACTATATTCAGAGCAATTTTGTTTTGAAAATTGGGATGCCTAGATAATATTTAGATCATTTTGATTCTCTTAAATATAGAATTTCTGTGTTATGTATGAGAGAACATATTGAGTTGGTGTATGTACACCAAAGCAAAGTAAAATAGAACATTGTATATTTTTTATGAAAGTTTATATTTAGAGCAATTTTGTTTTAACATTGGGGTACCTAGATAATATTTAGATTTTTTCGATTCATGAAAAATAAGAATTTTGGTATTTTACATAGGAGAGCATACAGAGTTGGTGTATATACTCCATAACAGAGTAGAATAGGGCATTGTATATTTTCTCTGACACATTATAATCAGAGAAATTTTTTTTTAACATTGGGGTGCCTAGATAATATTTAGATTTTTTTCAATAAACGTAAAATTATAATTTCGGTATTTTACATGAGAGAGCATACTCAGTTGGTGTAAATACTCCAAAACTGAGTATAATAAGGCATTGTATATTTTTTCCTAATAGACAATATTCAGAGCCATTTTCCTTTACTTCTGGGACCCCTAGATATTATTTAGATTTTTTTCGATTCGCGTAAAATTAGAATTTTGGTATTTTACATGAGAGAGTATATTTCGTTGGTGTATATACTCCAAAATAGAGTAGAAAAGGGCATTGTATATTTTCTCTGACGGATTATATTCAGCGCAATTTGGCTTTTAACATTTGGGTACCTAGATAATATTTAGATTTTTTTCGATTAACGTAACATTAGAATTTAGGTATTTCACATGAGAGAGAATACTGAGTTGGTGTGTATACTCCAATACAGAGTAGAAAAGGGCATTATAATATTCTTTGTGACAGATCATATTCAAAGCAATTTTGTTTTTAACATTGGGGTGCCTAGATAATATTTAGATTTTTTCGATTCGGGTAAAATTAGAATTTCTGTATTTTACATGAGAGAGCATATTTAGTTGGTGTATATACTACAAAAGAGAGTAGAAGTGGGCATTGTATATTTTTTTGACAGATTATATTCTGAGCAATTTTGCTTTTAACATTGGGGTGCCTTGATACTATTTATATTTTTTCCAATTCGCTTATATATAGGATTTCTGTATTTTACATGAGAGAGCATATGGAGTTGGTGTATATACTCCAAAATAGAGGAGAATAGGGCACTGTATATTTTACTGACAGATTATTTTCAGAGCAATTTTGTTTTTAACATTAAGGTTCCTAGATAATATTTAGATTTTTGTTAATTCACGTAAAATTAGAATTTCTGTATTTTACATGAGACAGCATACTGAGTTGGTGTATATACTCCAAAACAGAGTAGAATAAGGCATTGTATATTTTTTCTAACAGACTATATTCAGCGCCATTTTGTTTTAACTTTGGAACGGATAGATATAATTTATATTTTTTTCAATTCGCAGAAAATTAGTATTTCCGTATTTTACATGAGAGAGCATATTGTGTTGGTATATATACTCCAGAACAGAGTAGAAAAGGGCATTGTATATTTTTTCTGACAGATTATATTCAGAGCAATTTTACTTTTAACATTGCGGTGCCTAGATAATATTTAGATTTTTTTCAATTCACGTAAAGTTCGAATTCATGTATTTTACATGAGAGAGCATACTGAGTTGGTGTATGTACTCCAAAACAGAGTAGAATAAGGCATTGTTTATTTTTTCTAACAGACTATAGTCAGAGCCATTCTCTTTTAACTTTGGGGTGCCTTGATATTATTTAGATTATTTTCGATTTGCGTAAGAATAAAATTTCGCTATTTTATATGAGAGAGCATACTTAGTTGGTGTATATACTCCAAAACAGAGTAGAAAAGGGCATTGTATTAATTTTCTGACATATTATATTCACAGCAATTTTGTTTTTATCATTGGGGTGCCTAGATGATATTTAGATTTTTTTGAATATGCTTAAATATAGAATTTCTGTATTTTACATGAGAGAGCATATGGAGTTGGTGTATATACTCCAAAAGAGAGTAGAATAGGGCATTGTATATTTTTTCTTACATATTATATTTAGAGCGATTTTGTTTTTAACATTGGTGTGCCTACATAATATTTAGATTTTTTTCAATTCACGTAAAATTAGAATTACGGTATTTTACATGAGAGAGCATAGTGAGTTGGTGTATATACTCCAAAACAAAGTAGAATAAGGCATTGTATGTATTTTCTAACAGACTATATTTAGGGCCACTTTGCTTTTAACATTGGGGTGCCTAGATAATATTTAGATTTTTTTCGGTTCGCTTAAATATAGTATTTCTGTATTTTAAATGAGAGAGAATATGGAGTTGGTGTATACACTCCAAAACGGAGTAGAATAGGGCATTTTATATTTTTTATGACAGAGTATATTCGGAGGAATTTTGTTTTTAACATTGGAATGCCTAGATAATATTTAGATTTTTTTCGATTCGCTTAAATATAGAATTTCTGTATTTTATATGAGAGAGCTTATGGAGTTGGTGTATATACTCCAAAACACAGTAGAAAAGGGCATTGTATATTTTTTCTTACAAATTACATTCAGAGCAATTTTTTTTTAAGATTGGTGTGCCTAGGTAATATTTAGATTTTTTCAATTCGCTTAAAGATAGAATTTCTGTATTTTACATGAGAGAGCATATGGAGTTGGTGTATATACTCAAAAACAGAGTAGAATAGGGCATTGTATATTTTTTCTGACAGATTATTTTCAGAGCAATTTTGTTTTTAATATTGGGGTGCCTAGATAATATTTAGATTTTTTCGATTCTGGTAAAATTAAATTTCTCTATTTTACAAGAGAGAGAATACGGAGTTGGTGTATTTACTCCAAAACAGAGTAGAATAAGGCATCGTATATTTTTCCTAACAGACTACATTCATAGCCATTTTCTTTTAAATTTGGGGTGCCTAGATATTATTTAGATTTTTTTCTATTCACGTAAAATTAGAATTTCGGTATTTTACATGAGAGAGCATATTGAATTGGTGTGTATGATACTAAAACAGTAGAAAAGGGCATTGTATGTTTTTTCTGACAGATTATATTCAAAGCAATTTTGGTTTTAACATTGGGGTGCGTAGAAAATATTTAGATTTTTTTCGATTCGCTTAAATATAGAATTTCTGTATTTTACATGAGAGAGCTTATGGAGTTGGTGTATATACTCCAAAACAGAGTAGAATAAGTAATTGTATATTTTTTGTGACAGATACTATTCAGAGCAATTTTGTTTTTAACATTGAGGTGCCTAGATTATATTTAGATATTTTAGATTCGGTTAAAACTAGAATTTTGGTATTTTACATGAGAGAGCATACTGAGTTGGTTTATATATCCAAAACATAGTAGAATAAGGCATTGTATATTAGTTCCAACCGATGATATTCAGAGTCATTTTGTTTTTACGTTGGGGTGCCAAATAATATTTAGATTTTTTTTGATTCGCGTAAAATTAGAATTTCTGTATTTTGCATGAGAGAGCATACTGAGTTTGTGTATATACTCCGAAAAACAGTAGAATAGGGCATTGTATATTTTTTATGAAAGATTATATTCCGATGAATTTTGTTTTTAACATTGGGTTGCCTAGATAATATTTAGATTTTCTCGATTTGGGTAAAATTAGAGTTTCTCTATTTTACATGAAAGAGCATATTGAGTTGGTGTATATACTACAGCACAAACTAGAAAAGGGTGTTGTATATTTTTTCTGACAGACTATATTCAGAGCAATTTTGCTTTGAAAGTTGGGGTGCCTAGATAATATTTCGATTTTTTTCGATACTCTTAAATATAGAATTTCTGTATTTTACATGAGAGAGCTTATGGAATTGGTGTATATACTCGAAAACAAAGTAGAATTGGGCATCGTATATTTTTTCTGACAGAGTATATTCAGAGATATTTGGTTTTTAACATTGGGGTGCCTGGATAATATTTAGATTTTTTAGATTCGGGTAAATTAGAATTTCGGTATTTTACATGATAGAGCATACTGAGTTGGTGTATATACTCCAAAGCAGAGTAGAATAAACCATTGTGTATTTTATTTAACAGACTATATTCAGAGCCATTTTCTTTAACTTTGTGGTGCCTATATATTATTTAGATTTTTTTCGATTCACGTAAAATTAAAATTTCGGTATTTTACCTGAGAGAGCGTATTGAGTTGGTGTATATACTCCAAAACAGAGTAGAAAATGGCATTGTATATTTTATCTGACAGATTATATTCAGAGCAATTTTGCTTTTAACATTGGGGTGCCTAGATAATATTTAGATTTTTTTTGATTTACTTAAATATAGAATTTCTGTATTTACATGAGAGAGCATATGGAGTTGGTGTATATACTCCAATACAGAGTAGAATACGGCATTGTATATTTTTTCTGACAGATTATAATCAGCGCAATTTTGTTTTTAACATTGGGGTGCCTAGATTATACTTATATTTTCTTTGAATCACTTAAATATAGAATTTTTGTATTTTACATGAGAGAGCATATGGAGTTGGTGTATATATTCCAAAACAGAGTAGAATAGGGCAGTGTATATTTTTTCTAATAGACTTTATTCAGAGCCATTTTCTTTTAACTTTGGGGCGCCTTGATATTATTTAGATTTTTTTCGATTCGTGTGAAATTATTATTTCGGTGTTTTACATGAGGGAGCATATGGAGTTCGTCTATATACTTTAAAACAGAGAAGAATAGGGCATTGTATATTTTTTCTGACAGATTATATTCAGAGCAATTTTGTTATTAACATTGGGGTGCCTAGATAATATTTAGATTTTTTCGATTCGGGTAAAATTAGAATTTCGGTATTTTATATGAGAGAACATATTGAGTTGGTGTATATACTCCAAAACAGACTAGATTAGGTCATTGTATATTTTTTATGAAAGAGTATATTCAGAGAAATTTTGCTTTTAACATTTGGGTGCCTAGATAATATTTAGATTTTTTTCGATTCACTTAAAATTAGAATTTCGGTATTTTACATAAGAGAGCATAGTGAGTTGGTGTATATACTCCAAAAAAGGGTAGAATAAGGCATTGTATAATTTTTCTTACAGAGTATATTCAGAGCCATTTTCTTTTAACTTTTGGCCCCCTGGATATAATTTATATTTTTTTCGATTCGCGTAAAATTAGAATTTCGGTATTTTACATGAGAGAGCATATTGAGTTGGTGTATATACTCCAAAACAGAGTAGAAAAGGGCATTGTATATTTTTTATAACAGATTATATTCTAGGCAATTTTGCTTTTAACATAGGGATGCCTAGATAATATTTAGTTATTTTTCGATTCGATTAAATATAAAATTTATGTATTTTCTATTAAAGACCATATGGAATTGGTGTATATACTCCAAAACAGTGTAGAATAGGGCATTGCATATTTTTTCTGACAGATTATATTCAGAGCAATTTTGATTTCAACATTAGGGTGCCTAGATAATATTTAGATTGTTTTTGATTTGCTTAAATATAGAATTCCTGTATTGTATATGAGAGAGCATATATAGTTGTTTTATATACCCAAAAACCGAGTAGAATAGGGCATTGTATATTTTTTCTGACAGATTTTATTCAGAGATATTTTGTTTTTATCATTGTGGTGCCTAGATATTATTTAGATTTTTTTCGATTCACATAAAATAAGAATTTCTGTATTTTACATGAGAGAGCATGTAGAGTTGGTGTATATACTCAAAAACAGAGTAGAATAGGGCATTGTATATTTTCTCTTAGAGTTTATATCCAGGGCAATTTTGTTTTTAACTTTGGGGTGCCTTGATAGTATTTAGATTTTTTCAATTCAGGTAAAATTAGAATTTCTCTATTTTACACAAGAGAGCATACTGAGTTGGTGTATATACTCCGAAACATAGTAGAATAAGGCATTGTATATTTTTTCTAACATACTATATTCAGAGCCATTTTCTTTTAACTTTGGGGTGCCTAGATATTATTTAGATTTTTTTTGATTTGCTTAAATATAAAATTTCTGTATTTTTCATGAGAGAGCATTTAGAGTTGGTGTATATACTCAAAAAAAAAGTAGAATAAGGCATTGTATATTTTTTCTGAGAATTTATATTCAGAGCAATTTTGTTTTTAACATTGGGGTGCCTTGATAATATTTAGATTTTTTCGATTCGGGTAAAATTAGAGTTTCTGTATTTTACACGAGAGAGCAGAGTGAGTTGGTGTATATACTCCAAAATATAGTAGAATGAGGCATTGTATATTTTTTCTAACATACTATATTCAGAGCCATTTTCTTTTAACTTTCGGGCGCCTAGATATTATTTAGATTTTTTTCGATTCACTTAAAAATAGAATTTCTGTATTTTACATGGGAGAGCATATGGAGTTGGTGTATATACTCCAAAATAGAGTAGAAAAGGGCATTGTATATTTTTTCTGACTGATTATACTCAGACTAATTTTGCTTTTAACATAGTGGTGCCTAGATTATATTTATATTTTTTTCAATTCGATTAAATATAGAAATTTGGTATTTTACGTGAGAGAGCATTTGGAGTTGGTGTATATACTCCAAAACAGAGGAGAATAGGGCATTGTATATTTTTTCTGACAGATTATATTCAGAGTAATTTTGTTTTAAACATTGGGGTGCCTAGAAAATATTTAGATTTATTCGAATTGGGTAAAATTAGAGTTTCTGTATTTTACGTGAGAGAGCATACTGAGTTGGTGTATACACTCCAAAACAGAGTAGAATAAGGCCTTGTATATTTTCTCTAACAGACTATACTGAGGGCCATTTTCTTTTATCTTTGAGGCGCCTAGATATTATTGAGATTGTCTTTGATTCACATAAATTTAGAATTTCAGTATTTTACATGAGAGAGCATATGGAGTTGGTGTATATACTCCAAAACTAAGTAGAATAAGGCATTGTATATTTTTTCTAACAGACTTAATTCAGAGCTATTTTTTTGGAATGTTGTGGCACCTAGATATTATTTAGATTTTTTTCGATTCGCGTATAATTAGAATTTCGGTATTTTACATGAGAGAGCATATGGAGTGTCTGTATATACTCCAAAAAAGAGTAGAATAGGGCATTGTATATTTTTGCTGACAGATTATATTCAGAGCAATTTAGTTTTTAACATTGTGGTGCCTACATAATATTTAGATTTTTTCGATTCGGCTAAAATAAGAATTTCTGTATTTTACATGAGAGAGCATATTGAGTTGGTGTATATACTAAAAACAGAGTAGAAAAGGGCATTGTATATTTTTTTGACAGATTATATTCTGAGGAATTTTGCTTTTAACATTCAGGTGCCTAGATAATATTTAGATTTGTTTCGATTTGCTTAAATGTACAATTTCTGTATTTTACATGAGAGAGAATACTGAGTTGGTTTATATACTCCAAAACAGAGGAGAATAAGGCATTGTATATTTTCTCTAACAGACTATATTAAGAGCCATTTTCTTTAAACTTTGGGGCGCCTAGATATTATTTAGATTTTTTTCGATCGCATAAAATTAGAGTTTCAAAATTTTAAATGAGAGAGCATATTGAGTAGGTGTATATACTAAAAAACAGAGTAGAAAATGCAATTGTGTATTTTTTCTGACAGATTATATTCAGATAAATTTTGCTATTTACATTGGGGTGCTTAGATAATAATTAGTTATTTTTTCTTTTCTTTAATTTAGAATTTCTGTATTTTACATGAGAGAGCATATGGAGTTGGTGTATATACTCCAAAACAGAGTAGAATAGGGCATTGTATATTTTTTCTGACAGATTATATTCAGAGAAATTTTGCTTTTAACATTGAGGTGCCTAGATAATATCTAGATTTTTTTGTATTCGCTTAAATGTAGAATTTCTGTATTTTACATGAGAGAGCATATGGAGTTGGTGTATATAATCAAAAACAGAGTAGAATATGGCATTGTAAAGTTTTTCAGACGAATTATATTCAGTGAAATATTTTTTTTAACATTGGGGTGCCTAGATAATATTTAGATTTATTTGATTCACTTAAGATTAGAATTTCTCTATTTTATATGAGAGAGCATCCTGAGTTGGTGTATATACTCCAAAGCAGATTAGAATAAGGTATTGTATATTTTCTCTAACAGACCATATTCAGAGCAATTTTCTTTGAACTTTGAGGCGCCTAGATATTATTTAGATTTTTTTTTGCATAAATTTAGAATTTCGGTATTTTATATGAGAGAGCATATGGATTTGGTGTATATACTCCAAAACAGAGTAGAATCGAACATTGTATATTTTTTCTGACAGATTATATTCAGAGCAAGTGTACTGTTAATATTCCCGTGCCTAGATATTTAGATTATTTTCGATTCACGAAAAATTAGAATTTCGGTATTTAACATCAGAGAGAATACTGAGTTGGTGTATATACTCCAAAAGAGAGTAGAATAAGGAATTGTATATTTTTTATAACAGACTATTTTCAGAGCCATTTTCTGTTAACTTTGGGGTGCCTAGATATTATTTAGATTTTTTTCGATTCGTGTAAAATTAGAATTTTGGTAATTTACATAAGAGAGAGTATTGAGTTGGTGTTTACACTACAAATCAGAGTAGAAAAGGGCATTGTATATTTTTCTGACAGATTATATTCAGAGCAATTTTGCTTTTAACTTTAGGGTGCCTAGATAATATTTAGAATTTATTCAATTCGCTTAAATATAGAGTCTCTGTATATTACATGATAGAGCATATGTAGTTAATATATATACTTCAAAACATAGTAGAATAGGGCATTGTATATTTTCTCTGATAGATTATATTAAGAGCAATTTTGTTTTTAACATTGGGGTGCCTAGAAAATATTTAGATATTTTTCTATTCACGTAAAATTAGAATTTCGGTATTTTACATGAGAGAGCATACTGAGTTGGTGTATATACTCCAAAACAGAGTGGAATAAGGCGTTGTACTTTTTTCTAACAGACTATATTCAGAGCCATTTTCTTTTAACTTTCGGTCGCCTAGATATTATTTAGATTTTTTTCGATTCACGTAAAATTAGAATTTCGGTATTTTACATGAGAGAGCATATTGATTTGGTGTATATAGTCGAAAACAGAGTAGAAAATGGCATTGTATATTTTTTCTGACAGATTATATTCAGAGCAATTTTGCTTTTAACATTCGGGTGCTTAGATAGTATTTAGATTTTTATGGATTTACGTAAAATTAGAATTTCCATATTTTACATGAGAGAGCATACTGAGTTGTTGTATACACTCTAAAACAGAGTAGAATAAGGCATTGTATATTTTTTTTTAACAGACTATATTAAGGGCCATTTTCTTTTAACCTTGGGGCACCTAGATATTATTTAGATTTTTTATGATTCACGTAAAATTAGAATTTCGGTATTTTACATGAGAGACCATGTTCAGTTTTTATATATACTCCAAAACAGATTAGAAAAGGGAATTGTATATTTTTTCGCATAGACTATATTCAGAGCAATTTTGCTTTTAACATTGGGGTGCCTAGATAATATTTAGATTTTTCTCAATTCACGTAAAATTAGAATTTCGGTATTTTACATGAGAGAGCATACTGAGTTAATGTATATACTCCAAAACAGAGTAGAATAGGGTATTGTATATTTATTCTGACAAATTATATTCAGAGCAATTTTGTTTTTAAGATTGGGGTGACTAGAAAATATTTAGAATTATTTCGATTCATGTAAAATGAGAATTTTGGTATTTTACATGAGAGAGAATACTAAGTTGGTGTTTATACTTCAAATAGAGTAGAATAGGGCTGTAGAGTTTTTCTGACAGATTAGATTCAGAGTAATTTTGTTTTTAACATTGGGGTGCCTAGATAAATTTTGATTTTTCAATTCTGGTAAAATTAGAATTTCTGCATTTTACATGAGAGAGCATATTTAGTTGGTGTATATATTACAAAACAGAGTAGAAAAGGGCATTGTATATTTTTTCTGACAGATTATACTCAAAGCAATTATGCTTTTAACATTGGGGTGCCTAGATAATACTGAGATATTTTTCGATTTGCTCAAATATAGCATTTCTCTATTTTACATGAGAGAGCATATGGAGTTGGTGTATATACTCCAAAACACAGTAGAATAGGGCATTGTATATTTTTTCTGACAGATTATATTCAGAGCAATTTTGTTATTAACATTGGGGTGCCTAGATAATTTTTAGATATTTTTCGATACACGTAAAATTATAATTTTGGTATTTTACATGAGAGAGAATACTGAGTTTGTGTATATACTCCAAAACAGAGTAGAATAAGGCATTTTATGTTTTTCTAACAGAGTATATTCAGAGTCATTTTCTTTTAACTTTGGGTAGGCTAGATATTATTTAGATTTTTTTCGATTCTCATAAATTAGTATTTCGGTATTTTACATGAGAGAGCTTATAGAGTTGGTGTATATATGGCAAAACACAGTAGTAAATTGCATTGTATATTTTTTCTGACAGATTATATTCACAGAAATTTTGCTTTTAACATTAGGTTGCCTAGATAATATTTAGATTTTTTTCAATTCGCTTCAAAATAGAATATTTGTATTTTACTTGAGAGAGCATATGGAGTTGGTGTATACACTACAAAACAGAGTAGAATAAGGAATTGTATATTTTTTATTACAGACTGTATTCAGAGCCATTTTCTTTTAACTTTGGGGCGCCTAGATATTATTTAGATTTTTCTTTGATTCACGTAAAATTAGAATTTCGGTATTTTACATGAGATAGCATACTGAGTTGGTGTATATACTCCAAAACAGAGTAGAATAGGGCGTTGTATATTTTTTCTGACAGATTGTATTCAGAGCAATTTTGCTTTTAACATCGGGGTGCCTAGATAATATTTAGAATTTTTTCGATTCGCTTAAATATAGAATTTCTGTATTTTACATGAGAAAGCATATAGAATTAATGTATATACTCCAAAACAGTGTAGAATAGGGCATTGTATATTTTTTCTGACAGATTATATTAAGAGCAGTTTTGTTTTTAACATTGGGGTGCCTAGATAATATTTAGATATTTTTCGATTCATGTAAAATTAGAATATCTGTAATTTACATGAGAGAGCATACTGAGTTGGTGTATGTACTCCAAAACAGAGTAGAAAATGGTATTGTATATTTTTTCCGAAACATTTTATTCAGAGCAATTTTGTTTTTAACATTCGGGTGCCTGGACAATATTTTGATTTTTTTGATTCAGTTAAAATTTGAATTTCTGTATTTTAAAGGAGAGAGCACATTGAGTTGGTGTATATACTACAAAAATGAGTAGAAAAGGGCAATGTATATTTTTTCTGACAGATTTTATTAAGAGCAATTTTGCTTTAAACATTGGGGTGCCTAGATAATAGTTAGATTTTTTCGATTCGGGTAAAATTTGAATTTCTGTATTTTACATGAGAAAGCATACTGAGTTGGTGTATATACTCCAAAACAAAGTACAATAAGGCATTTTATATTTTTTCTAACAGACTATATTCAGAGCCATTTTTTTTAAACTTGAAGTGACTAAATATATAGATTTTTTTTCGATTCGCGTAAAATTAGAATTTCGGTATCTTACATGAGAGAGCATACTGAGTTGGTGTATATACTACAAATCAGAGTAGAATAGGGCATTTTATATTTTTTCTGACAGATTATATTCAGAGAAATTTTTTTTCTAACATTGGGGTGCCTAGATAATATTTAGATTTTTTCGATTCCGGTGAAATTATAATTTTGGTATTTTACCTGAGAGAGCATACTGAGTTGGTGTATATACTCCAAAACAAAGTAGAATAAGTCATTGTGTATTTTTTCTAACAGACTATATTCAGAGCCATTTTCTTTTAACTTTGTGGCGCCTGGATATTATTTAGACTTTTTTCGATTCACGTAAAATTAGAATTTGGTATTTTACATGAGAGAGCATTTTGAGTTGGTTTATATACTACAAACCCGAGTAGAAAAGGGTATTATATATTTTTTCTGACAGATTATATTCAGAGCAATTTTTCTTTTAACACTGTGATGCCTAGATTATATGTAGATTTTTTTCGATTCACGTAAAATTAAAATTTCCGTATTTTACATGAAAGAGCATATTGAGTTGGTGTATATACTCCAAAACAGAGTAGAAAAGGGCATTGTGTATTTTTTATGACAGATTATATTCAGAGAAATTTTGATTTTAACATTGGGGTGCCTAGATAATATTTAGATTATTTTGGATTCGCTTAAATTAGAAATTCTGTAGTTTTCATTAGACAGCATATGGAGTTGGTGTATATACTCCAAAACAGAGTCGAATAGGACATTGAATATTTTTTCTGACAGATTATATTCAGAGCAATTTTGTTTTTAACATTAGGGTGCCTAGATTATATTTAGATTTTTTCGTTTTCGGTAAAATTTGAATTTCTGTATTTTATATGAGAGAGCAAACTGAGTTGCTGTATATACTCCAAAAAAAGGAGAATAAGGCATTGTATATTTTCTCTAACAGACTATATTTAGAGTAATTTTTTTTTTACGTTGGGGCGAATAGATAATATTTAGATTTCTTTCGATTTGCGTAAATTTTGAATTTCGGTATTTTATATGAGAGAGCATACTGAGTTGGTGTATATACTACAAAACAGAGTAGAATAAGGCATTGTATATTTTTTCTATCAGACTATATTCAGAGCCATTTTTTTAACTTCGGGCGACCTAGATATTATTTAGATTTTTTTCGATTAGCCTAAAATTAGAATTTCAATATTTTACATGAGAGAGCATATGGAGTTGGTGTTTATACTCCAAAACAAAGTAAAAAAAAAGCATTGTATATTTTTCCTGACAGATTATATTTAGAGCAATTTTGCTTTAACATTGGGGTGCCTAGATAACACTTAGTTTTATTCGATTCATGTAAAATTAGAATTTCTGTATTTTACATGAGAGAGCAAATTCAGTTGGTATATATACTACAAAACAGAGTAGCATAGGGCATTGTTTATTTTTTCTGACAAATTATATTTAAAGAAATTTTGCTTTTAACATTGGGGGGCCTAGATAATATTTAGATTTTTTCGATTCGCTTAAATATCGAATTTCGGTATTTTGCATGAGAGAGCATACTGAGTTGGTGTATATACTCCAAAACAGATTAGAAGAGGGCATTGTATATTTTTTCTGACAGATTATATTCAGAGCAATTTTGCTTTAACATTCGGGTGCCTAGATAATATTTAAATTTTTTTCGATTCACGTAAAATTAGAATTTCAATATTTTACATGAGAGAGAATATGGAGTTGGTGTATATACTCCAAAACAGAGTAGAATAGGGCATTGTATATTTTTTCTGACAGGTTTTATTTAGAGCAATTCTGTTTTTAACATTGGCGTGCCTAGATAACATTTAGATTTTTTCGATTTGGGTAAAATTAAATTTCTGTATTTTACATGACAGAGAATATTGAGTTGGTGTATATACTCCAAAACAGAGTAGAATACGGCATTTTATATCACAGACTATATTCATAGCCATTTTATTTTAACTTTGGGGCACCTAGATATTATTTAGATTTTTCTCGATTCGCGTAAATTTTGAATTTCGGTATTTTGAATGAGAGTGCATACTGAGTTGGTATATATACTCCAAAAAGGTTTAGAAAAGGGCATTGTATATTTTTTCTGACAGATGATATTCAGAGCAATTTGCATTTTAACATTCGGGTGCCTAGATAATATTTAAATTTTTTTCAATTCATGTAAATTTAGAATTTCGGTATTTTATATGAGAGAGCATATTGAGTTGTATATACTCCAAAACAGAGTAGAATACGGCATGGTATATTTTTTCTGACAGCTTATATTCAGAGCAATTTTGTTTTTAACAATGGGATACCTAGATAATATTTAGATCTTTTCGATTCCGGTAAAATTAGAATTTCGGTATTTCACATGAGGGAGCATACTGAGTTGGTGTATATACTCCAAAACAGAGTAGAATAAGGCATTGTATATTTTTTCTCACAGACTATATTGAGAGCCACTTTCTTTTAACTTTGGGGCACCTTGATATTATTTATATTTTTTTCGATTTGTGTAAAATTAGAATTTCGGTATTTTACATGAGAGAGCATCCTGAGTTGGTGTATATACTCCAAAACAGAGTAGAATAAGGCATTGTATATTTTTTTTAACAGACTATATTTAGAGCCATTTTCTTTTAACTTTGGGGTGCCTAGATATTATTTAGATTATTTTCGATTTGCGTAAAATTAGAATTTTGGTATTTTACTTGAGAGAGCATATTGAGTTGGTGTATATACTCCAAAACAGAGTAGAAAATGGCATTGTATATTTTTTCTGACAGATTATATTTAGGGAAATTTTGCCTTTAACATTGGCGTGCCTGGTCAATATTTAGATTTTTTTGATTCGCTTTAATATAGAATTTCTGTATTTTACATGAGAGAGCATATGGAGTAGGAGTTTATACTCCAAAATAGTGTAGAATAGGGCATTGTATATTTTTTCTGACATATTATATTCAGAGCAATTTTGTTTTTAACATTGAGGTACCTAGATAATATTGAGATTTTTTCAATTCGGGTAAAATTAGAATTTCCTTATTTTACATGAGAGAGCATACTGAGTTAGTGTATATACTCCAAAACAGAGTAGAATAAGGCATTGTATATTTTACATAAAGGACTGTATTCAGAGCCATTTCCTTTTAATTTAAGGCGCCTAGATAATATTTAGATTTTTTTCGATTCAAGTAAACTAGAATTTCTTTATTTTATATGAGAGAGCATATTGAGTTGGTGTATCTACTCCAAAACAGAGTAGAATAGGGCATTGTATATTTATTCTGACAGATTATATTAAGAGCAATTTTGATTTTAACATTCGGGTTCCTAGTTAATATTTAGATTTTTTTCGAATCACATAAAATTAAAATTTTGGTATTTTACATGAGAGAGCATACTGAGTTGGTGTATATACTCCAAAACAGAGTCGAAAAGGCATTGTATATTTTTTCTTACAGACTATGTTTAGAGCCATTTTGTTTTAACTTTGGGGTGCCTAGATATTATTTAGATTATTTTCGATTTGCGTAAAATTAGAATTTTGGTATTTTACTTGAGAAAGCATATTGAGTTGGTGTATATACTCCAAAACAGAGTAGAAAAGGGATTTGTATATTTCGTATGACAGATTATATTCAGAGCAATTTTGCTTTTAACATTGGGGTTCCTAAATAATATTTAGATTTTTTCGATTCACTTAAATATAGAATTTCTGTATTTTACATGAGAGAGCATATGGAGTTGGTGTATCTACTCCAAAACCGAGTAGAGTAGACCGTTGTATATTTTTTCTGACAGATGATATTCAGAGCAATTTAGTTTTTAACATTGTGGTGCCTAGATAATATTTAGAATTTTCTGATTCGCTTAAATATAGAATTTCTGTATTTTACATGAGAGAGAAAATGGAATTCGTGTATATACTTCAAAACAGAGTAGAATACGGCTTTGTATATTTTTTCTGACAGATTATATTCAGAGAAATTTTGTTTTAACATTGTGGTGCCTAGATAATATATAGATTCTTTTGTTTCGGGTAAAATTAGAATTTCTGTATTTTACATGACGAAGTATACTGAGTTGCTGTATGTACTCCAAAACAGATTAGAATAATGCATTGTATATTTTTTCTAAGAGACTATATGCAGAGAAATTCTCTTTTAACTTTGGGGCGCCTCGATATAATTTAGATTTTTTCAATTCGCCAAAAATTAGAATTTTGGTATTTTACATGAGAGAGCATACTGAGTTGGTTTATATACTCCAAAACAAAGTAGAAAAGGGCATTGCCTATTATTTCTAGCACATATTCCGAGCAATTTTGTCTTTTACATTGGGGTGCCTAGATAACATTTAGATTTTTTCGATACTGGGAAAATTAGTATTTCGGTATTTTACATGAGAGAGCATCTTCATTTGGTGTATATACTTCAAAACAGAGTAGAATAAGGCATAATGTACTTTTTCTAACAGACAATATTAAGATCCATTTTCTTTTAACTTTGGGGCACCTAGGTATTATTTAGATTATTTTCAATTCGCGTAAATTTAGAATTTCTGTATTTTAGATGAGAGAGCATAGTGAGTTGGTTTATATACTCCAAAACAAAGTAGAATAAGGCATTCTATGTTTCTTCTAACAGACTATATTCAGAGCCATTTTATTTTAACTTTTCAGTGCCTAGATATTATTTAGATTTTCTTCAATTCGCGTAAAATTAGAATTTGTGTATTTTACATGAGAGACCTAATTGAGTTGGTATATACACTCCGTAACAGAGTAGAAAAGGGCATTGTATATTTTTTCTGTCTGATTATATTTAGAGAAATTTTGCTTTTAACATTGGAGTGCCTACATAATATTTAGATATTTTTCGATTCGCTTACATATAGAATTTCTCTATTTTACGTGAGAGAGCATATGAAGTTGGTGTATATACTCCTAAAGAGAGTGGTATAGGATAATGTATATTTTTTCTGACAGATTATATTCAGAGCAATTTTGTTTAAACATTGGGGTGCCTAGATGATATTTAGATTATTTTCGATTCACGTAAAATTAGCATTTCAGTATTTTACATGAGAGAGCATACTCAGTTGGTGTATATACTGCAAACCAAAGTAGAATAAAGCATTGTATATTCTTTCTGACAGATTATATTCAGAGAAATTTTGTTTTTAGCATTGGGGTGCCTTGATAATATTTAGATTTTTTCGATTCGGGTAGAATTAGAATTTCTGTATTTTACATGAGAGAGCATACTGAGTTGGTGTATATACTTTAAAACAGAGTAGAATAAGGCATTGTATGTTTTGTCTAACAGACTATATTCAGAGACATTTTCTTTTAACTTTTGGGTGCCTAGATATTATGTAGATTTTTTTCGATTTGCATAAATTTA
Organism: Callithrix jacchus; assembly: GCF_049354715.1. Taxonomy (NCBI): domain Eukaryota; kingdom Metazoa; phylum Chordata; class Mammalia; order Primates; family Cebidae; genus Callithrix; species Callithrix jacchus. The sequence goes on from NC_133518.1 coordinate 83,078,921, forward strand.
TAATTTCGGTATTTCATATGAGGAAGCATACTGAGTTGGTGTATATACTTTAAAACAGAGTAGAATTAGGCATTGTATATTTTTTCTAACAGACTCTATTCAGAGCCATTTTATTTTAATTTTGGGGCACCTAGATATTATTTAGATTTTGTTCGATTCACGTAAAATTCAAATTTCGGTATTTTACATGAGAGAGCAAACTGAGTTGGAGCATATACTCCAAAACAAAGTAGAAAAAGGCACTGTATATTTTTTCTGACAGATTATATTCAGAGCAGTTTTGCTTTTAACATTGGGGTGTCTAGATAATGTTTAGATTTTTTTCGATTCGCTTAAGTATAGAATTACTGTATTTTACATGAGAGAGCATATAAAGTTGGTGTATATACTTTAAAACAGAGTAGAATAGAACATTGTATATTTTTTCTGACAAATTATATTCAGAGCAACTATGTTTTTAACATTGGGGTGCCTAGATATTATTTATATTTTTTTGATTCTGGTAAAATTAGAATATCTCTATTTTACAAGAGAGAGCGTACTGAGGTGGTATATATACTCCAAAACAGAGTAGAATAAAGCATAGTATATTTTCTCTAACAGACTATATTAAGAGCCATTTTACTTTAACTTTGGGGCACCTAGATATTATTTAGATTTTTTTTGTATCGCGTAAAATTACAATTTCGGTATTTTACATGATAGAGCATACTGAGTTGGTGTATATACTCCAAAACAGAGTAGAATAGGGCATTGTATATATTTCCTGACAGATTATATTCAGAGCCATTTTCTTTTAACTTTGGGGGACCTAGATATTATTTAGATTTTTTTCAATTCACGTAAAATTATAATATCGCTATTTTACATGAGAGACCTTACTGAGTTGGTGTATATACTCAAAAACAGAGTAGAAAAGGGCATTGTACATTTTCTCTGACAGATTATATTCAGAGCAATTTTTCTTTTAACATTGGGGTGCCTAGATAATATTTAGATTTTTTTCGATTCGCTTAAATATAGAATTTCTGTATTATACATGAGAGAGCATATGGATTTGGTGTATATAGTCCAAACCAGAGTGATATAGGGCATTGCATATTATTCCTGACAGATTATATTCAGAGAATTTTATTTTTAACGTTGTGGTGCCTCGATAATATTTAGATTTTTTCGATTCGGGTAAAATTATAATTTCTGAATTTTATATGAGGGAGCATATTGAGTTGGTGTATATACCACAAAACAGAGTATAATAGGGCATTGTATATATTTTCTGACAGATTATTTTCAGAGCAATTTTGTTTTTAACATTGGAATGCCTAGATAATGTTTACTTTTTTTCGATTCATGTAAATTTTAAATTTCTGTATTTTATATGAAAGAGCATATGGAGTTGGTGTATATACTCAAAAACAGAGTAGAATAGGGCTTTGTATATTTTGTCTGACAGATGATATTCAGAGCAATTTTATTTTTAACATTTGTGTGCCTAGATAATATTTACATTTTTTCGATTCAGGTGAAATTATAATTTCTTTATTTTACATGAGAAAGCATACTGAGTTGGTGTATATATTCCAAAACAGAGTACAATAAGGCATTGTATATTTTTTCTATAAGACTATATTTAGAGCCATTTTCTTTTAATGTTGGGGCGCCTAGATATTATTTAGATTATTTTCTATTCACGTAAAATTAGAATTTTGGTATTTTACATGAGAGAGCATATTGAGTTGTTGTATTTACTTCAAAACAGAGTAGAAAAGGGAATTGTATATTTTTTGTGACAGATTATATTCAGAGCAATTTTTCTTTTAACATTGGGGAGCCTAGATAATATTTGGAGTTTTTTCGATTCGCTTATATAGACAATTTCTGAATTTTACATGAGAGAGCACATGGAGTTGGTGTATATACTCCAAAACTGAGTAGATTAGGGCATTGTATATTTTTTCTGACAGATTATATTCAGAGCAATTTTGTTTTTAACATTAGGGTGCCTAGATAATATTTAGACTTTTTACGATTCGCTTAAATATAGAAATTGTGTAATTTATATGGAGGAGCATATGGAGTTAATGTATATACTCCAAAACCGAGTAGATTAGTGTATTGTATATTTTTATCTGACAGTTTATATTCAGATAAATTTTCTTTTAACATTGGGGTGCCTAGATAATATTTAGATTTTTTTTCGATTTGCTCAAATATACAATATCTGTATTTTACATGAGAGAGCATATGGAGTTGGTTTATACACTCGAAAACAGAGTAGAATAGAAAATTGTATTTTTTTTCGGACAGATTATATTCAGAGCAATTTTGTTTTTAACATTGGGGTACCTAGATAATATTTCGAATTTTTCAATTTGTGTAAAATTAGAATTTCTGTATTTTACATGAGTGAGCACACTGAGTTGGTGTATACACTGTAAAACAGAGTAGAATAAGTCATTGTATATTTTTTCTAACAGACTATATTCAGAGCCATTTTCTTTTAACTTTGGGGCACCTAGATATTATTTATATATTTTCGATTTGCGTAAAATTAGAATTTCGGTGTTTTACAGGAGAGAGCATATTGAGTTGGTGTATATACTCCAAAATAGAGTAGAAAAGGGCATTGTATATTTTTTATGACAGATTATATTCAGAGATATTTTGCTTTTAACAGATGGGTGCCTAGATATTATTTAGATTTTTTTCGATTTGCGTAAATATAAAATTTCTCTATTTTACATGAGAGAGCATATTGAGTTGGTGTATATACTTCAAAACAGAATAAAATAGGGCATTGTATATATTTTCTGACAAATTATATTCAGAGAAATTTTGTTGTTAACATTGGGCTGCCTAAATGATATTTAGATTTTTTCGATTCTGGTAAAATTAGAATTTCTTAATTTTACATGAGAGAGCATACTCACTTGGTGTATATACTCCAAAACAGAGTAGAATAAGGCATTGTATATTTTTCCTAACAGACTATATTCAGAGACATTTTTTTTTATCTTTGGGACGCCCAGATATTATTTAGATTTTTTTCGATTCGCATAAAATTAGAATTTCTGTATTTTACATGAGACAGCATATTGAGTTGGTTTATATACTACAAAACAGAGTAGAAAAGGCCATTGTATATCATTTCTGACACATTATATTCAGAGCAATTTTGCTTCTAACATTGAGGTGCCTAAATAATAGTTAGATTTTTTTTCGATTCGCTTAAATATAGAATTTTTGTATTTTACATGAGAGAGCGTATGGAGTTGCTGTATATACTCCAAAACAGAGTTGAATAGGGCATTGTATTTTTTTTCTGACTGATTATATTCAGAGAAATTTTGTTTTCAACATTGGGGTGACTAGATAATATTTAGACTTTCTCGATTTGGGTAAAATTTGAATTTCTGGATTTTACATGACAGAGCATACTGAGTTGGTGTATATACTCCAAAACATAATAGAATAAGGCGTTGTATATTTTTTCTAACAAAATATATTCAGAGACATTTTCTTTTATCTTTGGGGTGCATAGATATTATTTAGACTTTTTTGATTCGCGTTAAATTAGAATATCTGTATTTTACATGAGAGAACATATGGAGTTGGTCTGTATACTCCAAAACATAGTAAAAAAGAACATTTTATATTTTTTCTGACAGATTATATTCAGAGCAATTTTGCTTTTAACATTGGGGTGCCTAGATAATATTTAGATTTTCTTTATATTTGCTTAAATATAGATTTTCTGTATTTTACATGAGAGAGCATATGGAGTTGGTGTATATACAACCAAACACAGTAGAATAGGGCATTGTATATTTTTTCTGACAGATTATATTAAGAGAAATTATATTTTTAACATTGGGGTGCCTAGATTGTATTTAGATTTTTGTTCGATTTGCTTAAATATTGAATTTCTGTATTTAAAATGAGAGAGCATATGGAGTTGGTGTATATACTCCGAAACAAATTAGAATAGGGCATTGTATATTTTCTCTGAGAGATTATATTCAGAGCTATTTTGCTTTTTACATTGGGGTGCCTAGGTAATATTTAGATATTTTCGATTCGAGTAAAATTAGAATTTCTGTATTTTACATGAGAGAGTATACTGAGTTGGTGTATGTACTTTAAAACAGAGTAGAAAAGGGCATTTTATATTTTTACTGACAGATTATATTCAGAACAGTTTTGCTTTTAACATTCAGTTTCCTAGATAATATTTAGATTTTTTTCGATCGCGTAAAATTAGAATTTCGGTATTTTACATGAGAGAGCATACTGAGTTGGTGTATATATTCCAAAACATAGTAGAATAAGGCGTTGTATATTTTTGCTAAAAGACTATATTCAGAGACATTTTCATTTAACAATGAACGCCTAGATATTATTTAGATTTTTTTCGATTCACGTAAAATTAGAATTTAGGTATTTTACATGAGAGAGGATATTGAGTTGGTGTATATACTCTAAAATAGAGTGGAAAACGGCATTGTATATTTTTTCGGAAGGATTATATTAAGAGAAATTTTGCTGTTAACATTTGGTTAGCTAGATAATATTAAAATTTGTTTCGATTCACGTATAATTAGAATTTCGGTATTTTACATAAGAGAGCATGCTCAGTTGGTGTATATACTCCAAAACACATTAGAAAAGGGCATTGTATATTTTTCTGACAGATTATATTCAGAGCAATTTTTCTTTCAACAGTGGGGTGCCTAGATAATATTTGGATTTTTTTCGATTCCCGCAAATATAGAATTTCTGTATTTTACATGAGAGAGAATATGGAGTTGGTGTATATACTCCAAAACAGAGTAGAATATGTCATTGTATACTTTTTCTGACAGATTATATTCAGAGCAATTTTGATTTTAACATTCGGGTGCCTAGATAATTTTTAGATATTTTTTGATTCACGTAAAATTAGAATTTTGGTATTTTACATGAGAGAGAACACTGAGTTGGTGTATACACTCAAAAACAGAGTAGAATAGGGCATTGTATATTTTCTCTAAGAGACTATATTCAGAGCCAATTTCTTTTAACTTCGGGGCGCCTAGATATTATTTAGATTTTTTTCGATTCACGTAAAATTATAATTTCTGTATTTTACATGAGAGTGCATATTGAGTTGGTGTATATACTGCAAAACAGAGTAGAAAAGGGCATTGTATATTTTTCTGACAGATTATATTCAGAGCAATTCTGCTTTTAACATTAAGGTGCCTAGATAATATTTAGATTTTTTTTCGATTCGCTTAAATATAGAATCTGTATTTTACATGAGAGAGCATATGGAGTAATTGTATATACTCCAAATCAAAGTAGATTAGGGCATTGTATATTTGTTCTGACAGATTATATTCAGAACAATATTTTTTTTATCATTGGGGTGCCTAGATAATATTTAGATTTATTTCGATTCACTTAAAATTAGAATTTTGGTATTTTACATGAGAGAGCATACTGAGTTTGTGTATATACTGCAAAACAAAGTAGAATAAGGCATTGTATATTTTCTCTAACAGACTATAGTCAGAGCCATTTTCTTTTAACTTTGGGGCGCCTAGATATTATTTAGTTTTTATTCGATTCACATAAAATTAAAATTTCTGTATTTTATAGGAGAGAGCATATGGATTTTGTGTATATACTCCAAAACAGAGTATAATAGGGCATTGTATATATTTTCTTTCAGATTATATTCAGAGCAATTTTGTTTTTAACATTGGGGTGCCTAGATAATACTTAGATTTTTTAGATTCGGGTAAAATTAGAATTTTGGTATTTTACATGATAGAGCATACTGAGTTGGTGTATATACTCCAAAAAAGAGTAGAAAAAGTCATTGTATATTTTCTCTAACAGCCTATATTCAGAGCCATTTTCTTTTAACTTTGCGGTGCCTAGATATTATTTAGATTATTTTCGATTCATGTAAAATTAGAATTTCTGTATTTTACATGAGAGAGCATATTGAGTTTTTGTATATACTTTAAAACAGAGTAGAAAAGGGCATTGTATATTTTTTCTGACAGATTATATTCAGAACAATTTTGCTTTTAATATTGGGGTGTGTAGATAATATTTAGATTTTTTTCGATTCACGTGAAATTAGAATTCCGGTATTTTACATGAGAGAGCATATTGAGGTGGTGTATGTAATTCAAAACGTAGTAGAAAAGGGCATTGTATATTTTTTCTGAGAGATTAAATTCAGTGCAATTTTGCTTTTAACACTGGTGTGCCTAAATTATATTGACATTATTTTCGATTCGCTTAAATATAGAATTTCTGTATTTTACATGAGACAGCATATGGTGGTGGTGTATATACTACAAAACAGAGTAGAATAGGGCATTGTCTATTTTTTCTGACCGAGTATATTTAGAGCAATTGTGTTTTTAACATTGGGGTACCTAGATAATATTTAGATTTTGTTTGATTTGCTTACATATAGAATTTCTGTATTTTACATGAGACAGCATATGGAGTTGGTGCATATACTCAAAAACACAGTAGAATAAAACATTGTATATTTTTTCTAACAGACTATATTTAGAGACATTTTCTTTTAACTTTGGGGCGCCTAGATATTATTTAGATGTTTTTCGATTCGCGTAAAATTAGAATTTCGGTATTTTACATGAGAGAGCATATTGAGTTGGTGTATATATTCCAAAACAGAGTAGAAAAGGGCATTTTATATTTTTTCTGACAGATTATGTTCAGAGCAATTTTGCTTTTAACATTCGGGTGCCTAGATAATACTTAGATTTTTTTCGATTAACGTAAAATTAGAATATCCTTATTTTACATTAGAGAGCATACTGTGTTATTGTATATACTCCAAATCAGAGTAGCATAAGGCATTGTATATTTTTTATTACAGACTATATTCAGAGACATTTTCTTTTATCTTTGGTGCGCCTAGATAATATTTAGATTATTTTCCATTCGCTTAAATATAGGTTTTTTGTATTTTACATGAGAGAGCATATGGAGTTGGTGTATATACTCCAAAACAGAGTAGAAAAGGGCATTGTATATTTATTCTGACAGATTATATTAGGAGCAATTTTGCTTTAAACATTCGGGTGCCTAGATAATATTTAGATTTTTTTCAATTAACATAAATATAGAATCTCTGTATTTTACATGAGAGAGCATACTGAGTTGGTGTATATACTTCAAAACAGAGTAGAATAAGGCATTGTATAGTTTTTCTGACAGATTATATTCAGAGCAATTTTGTTTTTAACATTGGGGTGCCTAGATAATATATAGATTTTTATCAATTCCCCTAAATATAGAATTTCTGTATTTTACATGAGAGAGCATATGGAGTTGGTGTATATACTCCAAAACAGAGTAGAATAGGGCATTGTATATTTTTTCTGACAGATTATATTCTGAGCAATTATGTTTTTACCATTGGGGTTTCAAGATAATATTTAGATTTTTTCGATTCAGGTAAAATTAGAATTTCTGTATGTTACATGAGAGAGCATATTGATTTGGTGTATATACTACAAAACAGAGTAGAAATAGGCATTCTATATTTTTGCTGACAGATTATATTAAGAGCAATTTTTCTTTTAACATTGGAGTGCCTAGATAATATTTAGATTTTTTCCATTTGGGTGAATTTAGAATTTCGATATTTTACATGAGAGAGCATACTGAGTTGGTGTATATACTCCAAAACAAAGTAGAAAAGGGCATTGTATACTTTTTCTGACAGATTATATTCAGAGCAATTTTGTTTATAACATTGGGGTTCCTAGATAATATTTAGATTTTTTTGATTCGGGTAAATTTAGAATTTCGATATTTTACATCAGAGAGCATACTGTGTTGGTCTATATACTCCAAAACAGAGTAGAATAAGGCATTGTATATTTTTTCTAACGGAATATATTCAGAGCCATTTTCTTTTAACTTTAGGGTACATAGATATAATTTGATTTTTTTCGATTCGTGTAAAATTAAAATTTCAGTATTTTACATAGGACAGCATATTGAGTTGGTTTATATACAACAAAACAGAGTAGAAAAGGGCATTGTATATTTTCTCTGACAGATAATATTCATAGCAATTTTGCTTTTAACATTGGGGTGCCTAGATAATATTTAGATTTTTTTCGATTCGCTTAAATATAGAATTTCTGTATTTTACATGAGAGAGGATATAGAGATGGTGTATATACTCCAAAACAAAGTAGAATAGGTCATTGTATACTTTTTCTCACAGATTATATTCAGAGCAATTTTGTATTTAATATTGGGGTGCCTAGATAATATTTAGATTTCTTCGATGCGGGCAAAATTTGAATTTCTATATTTTACATGAGAGAGCATGTTGAGTTGATGTATATACTACAAAACAGAGTAGAAAAGGGCATTGTATATTTTTTTCTGAAAGATTATATTCGGAGAAATTTTGCTTTCAACATTGGGGTGCCTAGATAATATTTAGAATTTTTTCGATTCGCTTAAATATAGAATTTCTGTATTTTACATGAGGGAGCATATGGAGTTGGTATATAAACTTCAAAACAAGGTAGAAAAGGGCATTGTATATTTTTTATGAGAGATTCTATTAAGAGCAATTTTGTTTTTATCATTGGGGTGTTTAGATAATAGTTAGATTTTTTTCGATTTACGTAAAATTTGAATTTCTGTATTTTACATGAGAGAGCATACTGTGTTGGTGTATATACTCCAAAACAGAGTAGAATAAGGCATTCTATATTTTTTATAACAGACTATATTCAGAGCCATTTTCTTTTAACTTTGGAGCACCTAGATATTATTCAGATTTTTTTCAATTCACGTAAAATTAGAATTTCGGTATTTTACATAAGAGAGCATATTGAGTTGGTTTATATACTACAAAACAAAGTAGAAAAAAGCATTGTGTATTTTTTCTGACAGATTATATTTAGAGCAATTTTGTTTGTAACATTGGGGTGCCTAGATATATTTAGATTATTTTGATTCACGTAAATATAGTATTTTGGTATTTTACATGAGAGAGCATACTGAGTTGGTGTATATACTACAAAACAGAGTAGAAAAGGGCATTGTATACTTTTTCTGAGAGATTATATTCAGAGCAATATTGTTTTGAAAATTGGAATGCCTAGATAATATTTAGATCTTCTTCCATTCGCTTAAATATAGAATTTCTGTGTTATATATGAGAGAACATATTGAGTTGGTGTATGTACTCCAAAGAAGAGTAAAATAGAACATTGTATATTTTTTCTGAAAGATTATATTTAGAGCAATTTTGTTTTTAACATTGGGGTATGTAGATATCATTTAGATTTTTTTGATTCATGTCAAATTAGAATTTTGGTATTTTACATGAGAAAGCATACAGAGTTGGTGAATATACTCCATAACAGAGTAGAATAGGGCATTGTATATTTTCTCTGACACATTATATTCAGAGCAATTTTGTTTTTAATATTGGGGTACATAGATAATTTTTAGATTTTTTTCAATAAACGTAAAATTAGAATTTCGGTATTTTACATGAGAGAGCATACTGAGTTGGTGTATATACTCCACAACTAAGTATAATAAAACATTGTATATTTTTTCTAACAGATTATATTCAGAGCCATTTTCCTTTACCTTTGGGGCGCCTAGATATTATTTAGATTTTTCTCTATTCACGTAAAATTAAAATTTTGGTATTTTACATGAGATAGCATATTTCGTTGGTGTATATATTCCAAAAAAGAGTAGAAAAGGGCATTGTATATTTTCTCTGACGGATTATATTCAGAACAATTTGGCTTTTAACATTGGGGTGCCTAGATAATATTTAGATTTTTTTCGATTAAGGTAAAATTAGAATTTAGGTATTTCACATGAGAGAGCATACTGAGTTGGTGTATATACTCCAAAACAGAGTAGAATAGGACATTCTATATTATTTCTGATAGAATACATTCAGAGCAATTTTGTTTTTAACATTGGGGTGTCTAGATAATATTTAGATTTTTTTTGATTTGGGTTAAATTAGAATTTTTTATTTTGCATGAGAGAGCGTATTGAGTTGGTGTATATACTACAAAAGAGAGTAGAAATGGGCATTGTATATTTTTTATGACAGATCATATTCAGAGCAATTTTTTTTCCATTGGTGTGCCTAAATTATATTTAGATTTTTTTCGATACACTTAAATATAGAATTTCTGTATTTTACATGAGAGAGCCTATTGAGTTGGTGTATATAACCCAAAACAGTGTAGAATAGGGCATTGTATATTTTTTCTGACAGATTATATTCAGAGCAACATTGCTTTTAACATTGGGGTGCCTAGATATTATTTAGATTTTTTTCGATTCGATTAAATATAGAATTTCTGTATTTTACATGAGAGAGCATATGCAGTTGGTGTATATACACCAAAACAGAGTAGAAAAGGGCATTGTATATTTTTTCTGACAGATTATATTCAGAGCAATTTTGTTTTTAACTTTGGGGTGCCTAGATAATATTTAGATTTTTTTCGATTAATGTAAAATTTGAATTTCCTTATTTTACATGAGAGAGCATACTGAGTTGTTGTATATACTTTAAAACAGAGTAGAATAAGGCACTGTATTTTTTTTTAACAGACTATATTCAGAGACATTTTCTTTTAACTTTGGTGTGCCTAGATATTATTTAGATTTTTTTCGATTTGCATAAATTTAGAATTTCGATATTTTACATGAGAGAACATATTGAGTTGGTGTATATACTCCAAAACAAAGTAGAAAAGGGCATTGTATATTTTTTGTGAAAGATTATATCCAGAGCAATTTTGTTTTTAACATTGGGGTGCCTAGATAATATTTAGATATTTTCGATTTGGGTTAAATTAAAATTTCTGTATTTTACATGGGAGAGCATATTCAGTTGGTGTATATATTACAAAACCAAGTCAAAAAAGCATTGTATATTTTTTTTGACAGTTATATTCAGAGCAATTTTGTTTTTAACATTCGGGTGTCTAGATAATATTTAGATTTTGTTCGATTTATGTAAAATATGAATTTCTGTATTTTACATGAGAGAGCATAGTGAGTTGGTGTATATACTCCAAAACAAATAGAATAAGGCATTGTGTATTTTTTTTAACAGACTATATTCAGAGCCATTTTCTTGTAACTTTGGTGCACCTAGGGAATATTTAGATTATTTTCGATTCGCTTAAATATAGATTTTTTGTATTTTACATGAGAGAGCATATGGAGTTGGTGTATATACTCCAAAACAGAGTAGAATAGGGCATTGTATATTTTTTCTGACAGATTATATTCTGAGCAATTTTGTTTTTACCATTGGGGTGCCAAGATAATATTTAGATTTTTTCGATTCGGGTAAAATTAGAATTTCTGTATGTTACATGAGAGAGCATATTGATTTGGTGTATATACTACAAAAAAGAGTAGAAAAAGGCATTATATATTTTTGCTGACAGATTATATTAAGAAAAATTTTGCTTTTAACATTGGGGTTCCTAGATAATATTTAGATTTTTTCGATTCGGTTACATTTAGAATTTCGATATTTTACATGAGAGAGCATACTGAGTTCGTGTATATAGTCCAAAACAAAGTAGAAAAGGGCATTGTATATTTTTTTCTGACAGATGATATTCAGAGCAATTTTGTTTTTAACATTGGGGTTCCTAGATAATATTTAGATTTTTTCGATTCGGGTAAATTTAGAATTTCGATATTGTACATGAGAGAGCATACTGTGTTGGTGTATATACTCCAAAACAAAGTAGAATAAAGCATCGTTTTTATTTCTAATGGAGTATATTCAGAGCCATTTTCTTTTAACTTTAGGGTGCACAGATATAATTTGATTTTTTTTCGATTCTTGTAAAATTTGAATTTCGGTATTTTACATAAGACAGCATATTTGGTTGTTGTATATACAACAAAACAGAGTAGAAATGGGCATTGCATATTTTTTCTGACAGATAATATTCATAGCAATTTTGCTTCTAATACTGGTGTGCCTAGATAATATTTAGATTTTTTTCGATTCGCTTAAATATAGAATTTCTGTATTTTACATGAGAGAGCATATAGAGATGGTGTATATACTCCAAAACATAGTAGAATAGGGCATTGTATACTTTTTCTGACAGATTATATTCAGAGCAATTTTGTATTTAATATTGGGGTGTCTAGATAATATTTAGATTTTTTCGATGTGGGCAAAATTTGAATTCCTATATTTTTCATGAGAGAGCATGTTGAGTTGGTTTATATAGTACAAAACAGAGTAGAAAAGGGAATTGTATATTTTTTCTGACAGATTATATTCGGGGCAATTTTGATTTTAACATTGGGGTGCCTAGATAATATTTAGATTTTTTTCGGTTCACTTAAATATAGTATTTCTGTATTTTACATGAGAGAGCATATGGAGTTGGTTTATAAACTCCGAAACAAAGTAGAAAAGGGCATTGTATATGTTTTCGGAAAGATTATATTCAGAGCAATTTTGTTTTTAACATTGGGGTGTCTAGCTAATATTTAGATTTTGTTCGATTTACGTAAAATTTGGATTTCTGTATTTTACATGAGAGAGCATACTGAGTTGGTGTATATACTCGAAAACAGAGTAGAATAAGGCATTCTATATTTTTTCTAACAGACTATATTCAGAACCATTTTCTTTTGACTTTGGAGCGCCTAGATATTATTCAGATTTTTTCAATTCACGTAAAATTAGTATTTCGGTATTTTACATAAAAGAGCATATTGAGTTGGTTTATATATTACAAAACAGAGTAGAAAAGGGCATTGTATATTTTTTCTGAGAGACTATATTCAGAGCAATTTTGTTTTGAAAATTGGGATGCCTAGATAATATTTAGATCATTTTGATTCTCTTAAATATAGAATTTCTGTGTTATGTATGAGAGAACATATTGAGTTGGTGTATGTACACCAAAGCAAAGTAAAATAGAACATTGTATATTTTTTATGAAAGTTTATATTTAGAGCAATTTTGTTTTAACATTGGGGTACCTAGATAATATTTAGATTTTTTCGATTCATGAAAAATAAGAATTTTGGTATTTTACATAGGAGAGCATACAGAGTTGGTGTATATACTCCATAACAGAGTAGAATAGGGCATTGTATATTTTCTCTGACACATTATAATCAGAGAAATTTTTTTTTAACATTGGGGTGCCTAGATAATATTTAGATTTTTTTCAATAAACGTAAAATTATAATTTCGGTATTTTACATGAGAGAGCATACTCAGTTGGTGTAAATACTCCAAAACTGAGTATAATAAGGCATTGTATATTTTTTCCTAATAGACAATATTCAGAGCCATTTTCCTTTACTTCTGGGACCCCTAGATATTATTTAGATTTTTTTCGATTCGCGTAAAATTAGAATTTTGGTATTTTACATGAGAGAGTATATTTCGTTGGTGTATATACTCCAAAATAGAGTAGAAAAGGGCATTGTATATTTTCTCTGACGGATTATATTCAGCGCAATTTGGCTTTTAACATTTGGGTACCTAGATAATATTTAGATTTTTTTCGATTAACGTAACATTAGAATTTAGGTATTTCACATGAGAGAGAATACTGAGTTGGTGTGTATACTCCAATACAGAGTAGAAAAGGGCATTATAATATTCTTTGTGACAGATCATATTCAAAGCAATTTTGTTTTTAACATTGGGGTGCCTAGATAATATTTAGATTTTTTCGATTCGGGTAAAATTAGAATTTCTGTATTTTACATGAGAGAGCATATTTAGTTGGTGTATATACTACAAAAGAGAGTAGAAGTGGGCATTGTATATTTTTTTGACAGATTATATTCTGAGCAATTTTGCTTTTAACATTGGGGTGCCTTGATACTATTTATATTTTTTCCAATTCGCTTATATATAGGATTTCTGTATTTTACATGAGAGAGCATATGGAGTTGGTGTATATACTCCAAAATAGAGGAGAATAGGGCACTGTATATTTTACTGACAGATTATTTTCAGAGCAATTTTGTTTTTAACATTAAGGTTCCTAGATAATATTTAGATTTTTGTTAATTCACGTAAAATTAGAATTTCTGTATTTTACATGAGACAGCATACTGAGTTGGTGTATATACTCCAAAACAGAGTAGAATAAGGCATTGTATATTTTTTCTAACAGACTATATTCAGCGCCATTTTGTTTTAACTTTGGAACGGATAGATATAATTTATATTTTTTTCAATTCGCAGAAAATTAGTATTTCCGTATTTTACATGAGAGAGCATATTGTGTTGGTATATATACTCCAGAACAGAGTAGAAAAGGGCATTGTATATTTTTTCTGACAGATTATATTCAGAGCAATTTTACTTTTAACATTGCGGTGCCTAGATAATATTTAGATTTTTTTCAATTCACGTAAAGTTCGAATTCATGTATTTTACATGAGAGAGCATACTGAGTTGGTGTATGTACTCCAAAACAGAGTAGAATAAGGCATTGTTTATTTTTTCTAACAGACTATAGTCAGAGCCATTCTCTTTTAACTTTGGGGTGCCTTGATATTATTTAGATTATTTTCGATTTGCGTAAGAATAAAATTTCGCTATTTTATATGAGAGAGCATACTTAGTTGGTGTATATACTCCAAAACAGAGTAGAAAAGGGCATTGTATTAATTTTCTGACATATTATATTCACAGCAATTTTGTTTTTATCATTGGGGTGCCTAGATGATATTTAGATTTTTTTGAATATGCTTAAATATAGAATTTCTGTATTTTACATGAGAGAGCATATGGAGTTGGTGTATATACTCCAAAAGAGAGTAGAATAGGGCATTGTATATTTTTTCTTACATATTATATTTAGAGCGATTTTGTTTTTAACATTGGTGTGCCTACATAATATTTAGATTTTTTTCAATTCACGTAAAATTAGAATTACGGTATTTTACATGAGAGAGCATAGTGAGTTGGTGTATATACTCCAAAACAAAGTAGAATAAGGCATTGTATGTATTTTCTAACAGACTATATTTAGGGCCACTTTGCTTTTAACATTGGGGTGCCTAGATAATATTTAGATTTTTTTCGGTTCGCTTAAATATAGTATTTCTGTATTTTAAATGAGAGAGAATATGGAGTTGGTGTATACACTCCAAAACGGAGTAGAATAGGGCATTTTATATTTTTTATGACAGAGTATATTCGGAGGAATTTTGTTTTTAACATTGGAATGCCTAGATAATATTTAGATTTTTTTCGATTCGCTTAAATATAGAATTTCTGTATTTTATATGAGAGAGCTTATGGAGTTGGTGTATATACTCCAAAACACAGTAGAAAAGGGCATTGTATATTTTTTCTTACAAATTACATTCAGAGCAATTTTTTTTTAAGATTGGTGTGCCTAGGTAATATTTAGATTTTTTCAATTCGCTTAAAGATAGAATTTCTGTATTTTACATGAGAGAGCATATGGAGTTGGTGTATATACTCAAAAACAGAGTAGAATAGGGCATTGTATATTTTTTCTGACAGATTATTTTCAGAGCAATTTTGTTTTTAATATTGGGGTGCCTAGATAATATTTAGATTTTTTCGATTCTGGTAAAATTAAATTTCTCTATTTTACAAGAGAGAGAATACGGAGTTGGTGTATTTACTCCAAAACAGAGTAGAATAAGGCATCGTATATTTTTCCTAACAGACTACATTCATAGCCATTTTCTTTTAAATTTGGGGTGCCTAGATATTATTTAGATTTTTTTCTATTCACGTAAAATTAGAATTTCGGTATTTTACATGAGAGAGCATATTGAATTGGTGTGTATGATACTAAAACAGTAGAAAAGGGCATTGTATGTTTTTTCTGACAGATTATATTCAAAGCAATTTTGGTTTTAACATTGGGGTGCGTAGAAAATATTTAGATTTTTTTCGATTCGCTTAAATATAGAATTTCTGTATTTTACATGAGAGAGCTTATGGAGTTGGTGTATATACTCCAAAACAGAGTAGAATAAGTAATTGTATATTTTTTGTGACAGATACTATTCAGAGCAATTTTGTTTTTAACATTGAGGTGCCTAGATTATATTTAGATATTTTAGATTCGGTTAAAACTAGAATTTTGGTATTTTACATGAGAGAGCATACTGAGTTGGTTTATATATCCAAAACATAGTAGAATAAGGCATTGTATATTAGTTCCAACCGATGATATTCAGAGTCATTTTGTTTTTACGTTGGGGTGCCAAATAATATTTAGATTTTTTTTGATTCGCGTAAAATTAGAATTTCTGTATTTTGCATGAGAGAGCATACTGAGTTTGTGTATATACTCCGAAAAACAGTAGAATAGGGCATTGTATATTTTTTATGAAAGATTATATTCCGATGAATTTTGTTTTTAACATTGGGTTGCCTAGATAATATTTAGATTTTCTCGATTTGGGTAAAATTAGAGTTTCTCTATTTTACATGAAAGAGCATATTGAGTTGGTGTATATACTACAGCACAAACTAGAAAAGGGTGTTGTATATTTTTTCTGACAGACTATATTCAGAGCAATTTTGCTTTGAAAGTTGGGGTGCCTAGATAATATTTCGATTTTTTTCGATACTCTTAAATATAGAATTTCTGTATTTTACATGAGAGAGCATATGGAATTGGTGTATATACTCGAAAACAAAGTAGAATTGGGCATCGTATATTTTTTCTGACAGAGTATATTCAGAGATATTTGGTTTTTAACATTGGGGTGCCTGGATAATATTTAGATTTTTTAGATTCGGGTAAATTAGAATTTCGGTATTTTACATGATAGAGCATACTGAGTTGGTGTATATACTCCAAAGCAGAGTAGAATAAACCATTGTGTATTTTATTTAACAGACTATATTCAGAGCCATTTTCTTTAACTTTGTGGTGCCTATATATTATTTAGATTTTTTTCGATTCACGTAAAATTAAAATTTCGGTATTTTACCTGAGAGAGCGTATTGAGTTGGTGTATATACTCCAAAACAGAGTAGAAAATGGCATTGTATATTTTATCTGACAGATTATATTCAGAGCAATTTTGCTTTTAACATTGGGGTGCCTAGATAATATTTAGATTTTTTTTGATTTACTTAAATATAGAATTTCTGTATTTACATGAGAGAGCATATGGAGTTGGTGTATATACTCCAATACAGAGTAGAATACGGCATTGTATATTTTTTCTGACAGATTATAATCAGCGCAATTTTGTTTTTAACATTGGGGTGCCTAGATTATACTTATATTTTCTTTGAATCACTTAAATATAGAATTTTTGTATTTTACATGAGAGAGCATATGGAGTTGGTGTATATATTCCAAAACAGAGTAGAATAGGGCAGTGTATATTTTTTCTAATAGACTTTATTCAGAGCCATTTTCTTTTAACTTTGGGGCGCCTTGATATTATTTAGATTTTTTTCGATTCGTGTGAAATTATTATTTCGGTGTTTTACATGAGGGAGCATATGGAGTTCGTCTATATACTTTAAAACAGAGAAGAATAGGGCATTGTATATTTTTTCTGACAGATTATATTCAGAGCAATTTTGTTATTAACATTGGGGTGCCTAGATAATATTTAGATTTTTTCGATTCGGGTAAAATTAGAATTTCGGTATTTTATATGAGAGAACATATTGAGTTGGTGTATATACTCCAAAACAGACTAGATTAGGTCATTGTATATTTTTTATGAAAGAGTATATTCAGAGAAATTTTGCTTTTAACATTTGGGTGCCTAGATAATATTTAGATTTTTTTCGATTCACTTAAAATTAGAATTTCGGTATTTTACATAAGAGAGCATAGTGAGTTGGTGTATATACTCCAAAAAAGGGTAGAATAAGGCATTGTATAATTTTTCTTACAGAGTATATTCAGAGCCATTTTCTTTTAACTTTTGGCCCCCTGGATATAATTTATATTTTTTTCGATTCGCGTAAAATTAGAATTTCGGTATTTTACATGAGAGAGCATATTGAGTTGGTGTATATACTCCAAAACAGAGTAGAAAAGGGCATTGTATATTTTTTATAACAGATTATATTCTAGGCAATTTTGCTTTTAACATAGGGATGCCTAGATAATATTTAGTTATTTTTCGATTCGATTAAATATAAAATTTATGTATTTTCTATTAAAGACCATATGGAATTGGTGTATATACTCCAAAACAGTGTAGAATAGGGCATTGCATATTTTTTCTGACAGATTATATTCAGAGCAATTTTGATTTCAACATTAGGGTGCCTAGATAATATTTAGATTGTTTTTGATTTGCTTAAATATAGAATTCCTGTATTGTATATGAGAGAGCATATATAGTTGTTTTATATACCCAAAAACCGAGTAGAATAGGGCATTGTATATTTTTTCTGACAGATTTTATTCAGAGATATTTTGTTTTTATCATTGTGGTGCCTAGATATTATTTAGATTTTTTTCGATTCACATAAAATAAGAATTTCTGTATTTTACATGAGAGAGCATGTAGAGTTGGTGTATATACTCAAAAACAGAGTAGAATAGGGCATTGTATATTTTCTCTTAGAGTTTATATCCAGGGCAATTTTGTTTTTAACTTTGGGGTGCCTTGATAGTATTTAGATTTTTTCAATTCAGGTAAAATTAGAATTTCTCTATTTTACACAAGAGAGCATACTGAGTTGGTGTATATACTCCGAAACATAGTAGAATAAGGCATTGTATATTTTTTCTAACATACTATATTCAGAGCCATTTTCTTTTAACTTTGGGGTGCCTAGATATTATTTAGATTTTTTTTGATTTGCTTAAATATAAAATTTCTGTATTTTTCATGAGAGAGCATTTAGAGTTGGTGTATATACTCAAAAAAAAAGTAGAATAAGGCATTGTATATTTTTTCTGAGAATTTATATTCAGAGCAATTTTGTTTTTAACATTGGGGTGCCTTGATAATATTTAGATTTTTTCGATTCGGGTAAAATTAGAGTTTCTGTATTTTACACGAGAGAGCAGAGTGAGTTGGTGTATATACTCCAAAATATAGTAGAATGAGGCATTGTATATTTTTTCTAACATACTATATTCAGAGCCATTTTCTTTTAACTTTCGGGCGCCTAGATATTATTTAGATTTTTTTCGATTCACTTAAAAATAGAATTTCTGTATTTTACATGGGAGAGCATATGGAGTTGGTGTATATACTCCAAAATAGAGTAGAAAAGGGCATTGTATATTTTTTCTGACTGATTATACTCAGACTAATTTTGCTTTTAACATAGTGGTGCCTAGATTATATTTATATTTTTTTCAATTCGATTAAATATAGAAATTTGGTATTTTACGTGAGAGAGCATTTGGAGTTGGTGTATATACTCCAAAACAGAGGAGAATAGGGCATTGTATATTTTTTCTGACAGATTATATTCAGAGTAATTTTGTTTTAAACATTGGGGTGCCTAGAAAATATTTAGATTTATTCGAATTGGGTAAAATTAGAGTTTCTGTATTTTACGTGAGAGAGCATACTGAGTTGGTGTATACACTCCAAAACAGAGTAGAATAAGGCCTTGTATATTTTCTCTAACAGACTATACTGAGGGCCATTTTCTTTTATCTTTGAGGCGCCTAGATATTATTGAGATTGTCTTTGATTCACATAAATTTAGAATTTCAGTATTTTACATGAGAGAGCATATGGAGTTGGTGTATATACTCCAAAACTAAGTAGAATAAGGCATTGTATATTTTTTCTAACAGACTTAATTCAGAGCTATTTTTTTGGAATGTTGTGGCACCTAGATATTATTTAGATTTTTTTCGATTCGCGTATAATTAGAATTTCGGTATTTTACATGAGAGAGCATATGGAGTGTCTGTATATACTCCAAAAAAGAGTAGAATAGGGCATTGTATATTTTTGCTGACAGATTATATTCAGAGCAATTTAGTTTTTAACATTGTGGTGCCTACATAATATTTAGATTTTTTCGATTCGGCTAAAATAAGAATTTCTGTATTTTACATGAGAGAGCATATTGAGTTGGTGTATATACTAAAAACAGAGTAGAAAAGGGCATTGTATATTTTTTTGACAGATTATATTCTGAGGAATTTTGCTTTTAACATTCAGGTGCCTAGATAATATTTAGATTTGTTTCGATTTGCTTAAATGTACAATTTCTGTATTTTACATGAGAGAGAATACTGAGTTGGTTTATATACTCCAAAACAGAGGAGAATAAGGCATTGTATATTTTCTCTAACAGACTATATTAAGAGCCATTTTCTTTAAACTTTGGGGCGCCTAGATATTATTTAGATTTTTTTCGATCGCATAAAATTAGAGTTTCAAAATTTTAAATGAGAGAGCATATTGAGTAGGTGTATATACTAAAAAACAGAGTAGAAAATGCAATTGTGTATTTTTTCTGACAGATTATATTCAGATAAATTTTGCTATTTACATTGGGGTGCTTAGATAATAATTAGTTATTTTTTCTTTTCTTTAATTTAGAATTTCTGTATTTTACATGAGAGAGCATATGGAGTTGGTGTATATACTCCAAAACAGAGTAGAATAGGGCATTGTATATTTTTTCTGACAGATTATATTCAGAGAAATTTTGCTTTTAACATTGAGGTGCCTAGATAATATCTAGATTTTTTTGTATTCGCTTAAATGTAGAATTTCTGTATTTTACATGAGAGAGCATATGGAGTTGGTGTATATAATCAAAAACAGAGTAGAATATGGCATTGTAAAGTTTTTCAGACGAATTATATTCAGTGAAATATTTTTTTTAACATTGGGGTGCCTAGATAATATTTAGATTTATTTGATTCACTTAAGATTAGAATTTCTCTATTTTATATGAGAGAGCATCCTGAGTTGGTGTATATACTCCAAAGCAGATTAGAATAAGGTATTGTATATTTTCTCTAACAGACCATATTCAGAGCAATTTTCTTTGAACTTTGAGGCGCCTAGATATTATTTAGATTTTTTTTTGCATAAATTTAGAATTTCGGTATTTTATATGAGAGAGCATATGGATTTGGTGTATATACTCCAAAACAGAGTAGAATCGAACATTGTATATTTTTTCTGACAGATTATATTCAGAGCAAGTGTACTGTTAATATTCCCGTGCCTAGATATTTAGATTATTTTCGATTCACGAAAAATTAGAATTTCGGTATTTAACATCAGAGAGAATACTGAGTTGGTGTATATACTCCAAAAGAGAGTAGAATAAGGAATTGTATATTTTTTATAACAGACTATTTTCAGAGCCATTTTCTGTTAACTTTGGGGTGCCTAGATATTATTTAGATTTTTTTCGATTCGTGTAAAATTAGAATTTTGGTAATTTACATAAGAGAGAGTATTGAGTTGGTGTTTACACTACAAATCAGAGTAGAAAAGGGCATTGTATATTTTTCTGACAGATTATATTCAGAGCAATTTTGCTTTTAACTTTAGGGTGCCTAGATAATATTTAGAATTTATTCAATTCGCTTAAATATAGAGTCTCTGTATATTACATGATAGAGCATATGTAGTTAATATATATACTTCAAAACATAGTAGAATAGGGCATTGTATATTTTCTCTGATAGATTATATTAAGAGCAATTTTGTTTTTAACATTGGGGTGCCTAGAAAATATTTAGATATTTTTCTATTCACGTAAAATTAGAATTTCGGTATTTTACATGAGAGAGCATACTGAGTTGGTGTATATACTCCAAAACAGAGTGGAATAAGGCGTTGTACTTTTTTCTAACAGACTATATTCAGAGCCATTTTCTTTTAACTTTCGGTCGCCTAGATATTATTTAGATTTTTTTCGATTCACGTAAAATTAGAATTTCGGTATTTTACATGAGAGAGCATATTGATTTGGTGTATATAGTCGAAAACAGAGTAGAAAATGGCATTGTATATTTTTTCTGACAGATTATATTCAGAGCAATTTTGCTTTTAACATTCGGGTGCTTAGATAGTATTTAGATTTTTATGGATTTACGTAAAATTAGAATTTCCATATTTTACATGAGAGAGCATACTGAGTTGTTGTATACACTCTAAAACAGAGTAGAATAAGGCATTGTATATTTTTTTTTAACAGACTATATTAAGGGCCATTTTCTTTTAACCTTGGGGCACCTAGATATTATTTAGATTTTTTATGATTCACGTAAAATTAGAATTTCGGTATTTTACATGAGAGACCATGTTCAGTTTTTATATATACTCCAAAACAGATTAGAAAAGGGAATTGTATATTTTTTCGCATAGACTATATTCAGAGCAATTTTGCTTTTAACATTGGGGTGCCTAGATAATATTTAGATTTTTCTCAATTCACGTAAAATTAGAATTTCGGTATTTTACATGAGAGAGCATACTGAGTTAATGTATATACTCCAAAACAGAGTAGAATAGGGTATTGTATATTTATTCTGACAAATTATATTCAGAGCAATTTTGTTTTTAAGATTGGGGTGACTAGAAAATATTTAGAATTATTTCGATTCATGTAAAATGAGAATTTTGGTATTTTACATGAGAGAGAATACTAAGTTGGTGTTTATACTTCAAATAGAGTAGAATAGGGCTGTAGAGTTTTTCTGACAGATTAGATTCAGAGTAATTTTGTTTTTAACATTGGGGTGCCTAGATAAATTTTGATTTTTCAATTCTGGTAAAATTAGAATTTCTGCATTTTACATGAGAGAGCATATTTAGTTGGTGTATATATTACAAAACAGAGTAGAAAAGGGCATTGTATATTTTTTCTGACAGATTATACTCAAAGCAATTATGCTTTTAACATTGGGGTGCCTAGATAATACTGAGATATTTTTCGATTTGCTCAAATATAGCATTTCTCTATTTTACATGAGAGAGCATATGGAGTTGGTGTATATACTCCAAAACACAGTAGAATAGGGCATTGTATATTTTTTCTGACAGATTATATTCAGAGCAATTTTGTTATTAACATTGGGGTGCCTAGATAATTTTTAGATATTTTTCGATACACGTAAAATTATAATTTTGGTATTTTACATGAGAGAGAATACTGAGTTTGTGTATATACTCCAAAACAGAGTAGAATAAGGCATTTTATGTTTTTCTAACAGAGTATATTCAGAGTCATTTTCTTTTAACTTTGGGTAGGCTAGATATTATTTAGATTTTTTTCGATTCTCATAAATTAGTATTTCGGTATTTTACATGAGAGAGCTTATAGAGTTGGTGTATATATGGCAAAACACAGTAGTAAATTGCATTGTATATTTTTTCTGACAGATTATATTCACAGAAATTTTGCTTTTAACATTAGGTTGCCTAGATAATATTTAGATTTTTTTCAATTCGCTTCAAAATAGAATATTTGTATTTTACTTGAGAGAGCATATGGAGTTGGTGTATACACTACAAAACAGAGTAGAATAAGGAATTGTATATTTTTTATTACAGACTGTATTCAGAGCCATTTTCTTTTAACTTTGGGGCGCCTAGATATTATTTAGATTTTTCTTTGATTCACGTAAAATTAGAATTTCGGTATTTTACATGAGATAGCATACTGAGTTGGTGTATATACTCCAAAACAGAGTAGAATAGGGCGTTGTATATTTTTTCTGACAGATTGTATTCAGAGCAATTTTGCTTTTAACATCGGGGTGCCTAGATAATATTTAGAATTTTTTCGATTCGCTTAAATATAGAATTTCTGTATTTTACATGAGAAAGCATATAGAATTAATGTATATACTCCAAAACAGTGTAGAATAGGGCATTGTATATTTTTTCTGACAGATTATATTAAGAGCAGTTTTGTTTTTAACATTGGGGTGCCTAGATAATATTTAGATATTTTTCGATTCATGTAAAATTAGAATATCTGTAATTTACATGAGAGAGCATACTGAGTTGGTGTATGTACTCCAAAACAGAGTAGAAAATGGTATTGTATATTTTTTCCGAAACATTTTATTCAGAGCAATTTTGTTTTTAACATTCGGGTGCCTGGACAATATTTTGATTTTTTTGATTCAGTTAAAATTTGAATTTCTGTATTTTAAAGGAGAGAGCACATTGAGTTGGTGTATATACTACAAAAATGAGTAGAAAAGGGCAATGTATATTTTTTCTGACAGATTTTATTAAGAGCAATTTTGCTTTAAACATTGGGGTGCCTAGATAATAGTTAGATTTTTTCGATTCGGGTAAAATTTGAATTTCTGTATTTTACATGAGAAAGCATACTGAGTTGGTGTATATACTCCAAAACAAAGTACAATAAGGCATTTTATATTTTTTCTAACAGACTATATTCAGAGCCATTTTTTTTAAACTTGAAGTGACTAAATATATAGATTTTTTTTCGATTCGCGTAAAATTAGAATTTCGGTATCTTACATGAGAGAGCATACTGAGTTGGTGTATATACTACAAATCAGAGTAGAATAGGGCATTTTATATTTTTTCTGACAGATTATATTCAGAGAAATTTTTTTTCTAACATTGGGGTGCCTAGATAATATTTAGATTTTTTCGATTCCGGTGAAATTATAATTTTGGTATTTTACCTGAGAGAGCATACTGAGTTGGTGTATATACTCCAAAACAAAGTAGAATAAGTCATTGTGTATTTTTTCTAACAGACTATATTCAGAGCCATTTTCTTTTAACTTTGTGGCGCCTGGATATTATTTAGACTTTTTTCGATTCACGTAAAATTAGAATTTGGTATTTTACATGAGAGAGCATTTTGAGTTGGTTTATATACTACAAACCCGAGTAGAAAAGGGTATTATATATTTTTTCTGACAGATTATATTCAGAGCAATTTTTCTTTTAACACTGTGATGCCTAGATTATATGTAGATTTTTTTCGATTCACGTAAAATTAAAATTTCCGTATTTTACATGAAAGAGCATATTGAGTTGGTGTATATACTCCAAAACAGAGTAGAAAAGGGCATTGTGTATTTTTTATGACAGATTATATTCAGAGAAATTTTGATTTTAACATTGGGGTGCCTAGATAATATTTAGATTATTTTGGATTCGCTTAAATTAGAAATTCTGTAGTTTTCATTAGACAGCATATGGAGTTGGTGTATATACTCCAAAACAGAGTCGAATAGGACATTGAATATTTTTTCTGACAGATTATATTCAGAGCAATTTTGTTTTTAACATTAGGGTGCCTAGATTATATTTAGATTTTTTCGTTTTCGGTAAAATTTGAATTTCTGTATTTTATATGAGAGAGCAAACTGAGTTGCTGTATATACTCCAAAAAAAGGAGAATAAGGCATTGTATATTTTCTCTAACAGACTATATTTAGAGTAATTTTTTTTTTACGTTGGGGCGAATAGATAATATTTAGATTTCTTTCGATTTGCGTAAATTTTGAATTTCGGTATTTTATATGAGAGAGCATACTGAGTTGGTGTATATACTACAAAACAGAGTAGAATAAGGCATTGTATATTTTTTCTATCAGACTATATTCAGAGCCATTTTTTTAACTTCGGGCGACCTAGATATTATTTAGATTTTTTTCGATTAGCCTAAAATTAGAATTTCAATATTTTACATGAGAGAGCATATGGAGTTGGTGTTTATACTCCAAAACAAAGTAAAAAAAAAGCATTGTATATTTTTCCTGACAGATTATATTTAGAGCAATTTTGCTTTAACATTGGGGTGCCTAGATAACACTTAGTTTTATTCGATTCATGTAAAATTAGAATTTCTGTATTTTACATGAGAGAGCAAATTCAGTTGGTATATATACTACAAAACAGAGTAGCATAGGGCATTGTTTATTTTTTCTGACAAATTATATTTAAAGAAATTTTGCTTTTAACATTGGGGGGCCTAGATAATATTTAGATTTTTTCGATTCGCTTAAATATCGAATTTCGGTATTTTGCATGAGAGAGCATACTGAGTTGGTGTATATACTCCAAAACAGATTAGAAGAGGGCATTGTATATTTTTTCTGACAGATTATATTCAGAGCAATTTTGCTTTAACATTCGGGTGCCTAGATAATATTTAAATTTTTTTCGATTCACGTAAAATTAGAATTTCAATATTTTACATGAGAGAGAATATGGAGTTGGTGTATATACTCCAAAACAGAGTAGAATAGGGCATTGTATATTTTTTCTGACAGGTTTTATTTAGAGCAATTCTGTTTTTAACATTGGCGTGCCTAGATAACATTTAGATTTTTTCGATTTGGGTAAAATTAAATTTCTGTATTTTACATGACAGAGAATATTGAGTTGGTGTATATACTCCAAAACAGAGTAGAATACGGCATTTTATATCACAGACTATATTCATAGCCATTTTATTTTAACTTTGGGGCACCTAGATATTATTTAGATTTTTCTCGATTCGCGTAAATTTTGAATTTCGGTATTTTGAATGAGAGTGCATACTGAGTTGGTATATATACTCCAAAAAGGTTTAGAAAAGGGCATTGTATATTTTTTCTGACAGATGATATTCAGAGCAATTTGCATTTTAACATTCGGGTGCCTAGATAATATTTAAATTTTTTTCAATTCATGTAAATTTAGAATTTCGGTATTTTATATGAGAGAGCATATTGAGTTGTATATACTCCAAAACAGAGTAGAATACGGCATGGTATATTTTTTCTGACAGCTTATATTCAGAGCAATTTTGTTTTTAACAATGGGATACCTAGATAATATTTAGATCTTTTCGATTCCGGTAAAATTAGAATTTCGGTATTTCACATGAGGGAGCATACTGAGTTGGTGTATATACTCCAAAACAGAGTAGAATAAGGCATTGTATATTTTTTCTCACAGACTATATTGAGAGCCACTTTCTTTTAACTTTGGGGCACCTTGATATTATTTATATTTTTTTCGATTTGTGTAAAATTAGAATTTCGGTATTTTACATGAGAGAGCATCCTGAGTTGGTGTATATACTCCAAAACAGAGTAGAATAAGGCATTGTATATTTTTTTTAACAGACTATATTTAGAGCCATTTTCTTTTAACTTTGGGGTGCCTAGATATTATTTAGATTATTTTCGATTTGCGTAAAATTAGAATTTTGGTATTTTACTTGAGAGAGCATATTGAGTTGGTGTATATACTCCAAAACAGAGTAGAAAATGGCATTGTATATTTTTTCTGACAGATTATATTTAGGGAAATTTTGCCTTTAACATTGGCGTGCCTGGTCAATATTTAGATTTTTTTGATTCGCTTTAATATAGAATTTCTGTATTTTACATGAGAGAGCATATGGAGTAGGAGTTTATACTCCAAAATAGTGTAGAATAGGGCATTGTATATTTTTTCTGACATATTATATTCAGAGCAATTTTGTTTTTAACATTGAGGTACCTAGATAATATTGAGATTTTTTCAATTCGGGTAAAATTAGAATTTCCTTATTTTACATGAGAGAGCATACTGAGTTAGTGTATATACTCCAAAACAGAGTAGAATAAGGCATTGTATATTTTACATAAAGGACTGTATTCAGAGCCATTTCCTTTTAATTTAAGGCGCCTAGATAATATTTAGATTTTTTTCGATTCAAGTAAACTAGAATTTCTTTATTTTATATGAGAGAGCATATTGAGTTGGTGTATCTACTCCAAAACAGAGTAGAATAGGGCATTGTATATTTATTCTGACAGATTATATTAAGAGCAATTTTGATTTTAACATTCGGGTTCCTAGTTAATATTTAGATTTTTTTCGAATCACATAAAATTAAAATTTTGGTATTTTACATGAGAGAGCATACTGAGTTGGTGTATATACTCCAAAACAGAGTCGAAAAGGCATTGTATATTTTTTCTTACAGACTATGTTTAGAGCCATTTTGTTTTAACTTTGGGGTGCCTAGATATTATTTAGATTATTTTCGATTTGCGTAAAATTAGAATTTTGGTATTTTACTTGAGAAAGCATATTGAGTTGGTGTATATACTCCAAAACAGAGTAGAAAAGGGATTTGTATATTTCGTATGACAGATTATATTCAGAGCAATTTTGCTTTTAACATTGGGGTTCCTAAATAATATTTAGATTTTTTCGATTCACTTAAATATAGAATTTCTGTATTTTACATGAGAGAGCATATGGAGTTGGTGTATCTACTCCAAAACCGAGTAGAGTAGACCGTTGTATATTTTTTCTGACAGATGATATTCAGAGCAATTTAGTTTTTAACATTGTGGTGCCTAGATAATATTTAGAATTTTCTGATTCGCTTAAATATAGAATTTCTGTATTTTACATGAGAGAGAAAATGGAATTCGTGTATATACTTCAAAACAGAGTAGAATACGGCTTTGTATATTTTTTCTGACAGATTATATTCAGAGAAATTTTGTTTTAACATTGTGGTGCCTAGATAATATATAGATTCTTTTGTTTCGGGTAAAATTAGAATTTCTGTATTTTACATGACGAAGTATACTGAGTTGCTGTATGTACTCCAAAACAGATTAGAATAATGCATTGTATATTTTTTCTAAGAGACTATATGCAGAGAAATTCTCTTTTAACTTTGGGGCGCCTCGATATAATTTAGATTTTTTCAATTCGCCAAAAATTAGAATTTTGGTATTTTACATGAGAGAGCATACTGAGTTGGTTTATATACTCCAAAACAAAGTAGAAAAGGGCATTGCCTATTATTTCTAGCACATATTCCGAGCAATTTTGTCTTTTACATTGGGGTGCCTAGATAACATTTAGATTTTTTCGATACTGGGAAAATTAGTATTTCGGTATTTTACATGAGAGAGCATCTTCATTTGGTGTATATACTTCAAAACAGAGTAGAATAAGGCATAATGTACTTTTTCTAACAGACAATATTAAGATCCATTTTCTTTTAACTTTGGGGCACCTAGGTATTATTTAGATTATTTTCAATTCGCGTAAATTTAGAATTTCTGTATTTTAGATGAGAGAGCATAGTGAGTTGGTTTATATACTCCAAAACAAAGTAGAATAAGGCATTCTATGTTTCTTCTAACAGACTATATTCAGAGCCATTTTATTTTAACTTTTCAGTGCCTAGATATTATTTAGATTTTCTTCAATTCGCGTAAAATTAGAATTTGTGTATTTTACATGAGAGACCTAATTGAGTTGGTATATACACTCCGTAACAGAGTAGAAAAGGGCATTGTATATTTTTTCTGTCTGATTATATTTAGAGAAATTTTGCTTTTAACATTGGAGTGCCTACATAATATTTAGATATTTTTCGATTCGCTTACATATAGAATTTCTCTATTTTACGTGAGAGAGCATATGAAGTTGGTGTATATACTCCTAAAGAGAGTGGTATAGGATAATGTATATTTTTTCTGACAGATTATATTCAGAGCAATTTTGTTTAAACATTGGGGTGCCTAGATGATATTTAGATTATTTTCGATTCACGTAAAATTAGCATTTCAGTATTTTACATGAGAGAGCATACTCAGTTGGTGTATATACTGCAAACCAAAGTAGAATAAAGCATTGTATATTCTTTCTGACAGATTATATTCAGAGAAATTTTGTTTTTAGCATTGGGGTGCCTTGATAATATTTAGATTTTTTCGATTCGGGTAGAATTAGAATTTCTGTATTTTACATGAGAGAGCATACTGAGTTGGTGTATATACTTTAAAACAGAGTAGAATAAGGCATTGTATGTTTTGTCTAACAGACTATATTCAGAGACATTTTCTTTTAACTTTTGGGTGCCTAGATATTATGTAGATTTTTTTCGATTTGCATAAATTTATAATTTCGGTATTTCATATGAGGAAGCATACTGAGTTGGTGTATATACTTTAAAACAGAGTAGAATTAGGCATTGTATATTTTTTCTAACAGACTCTATTCAGAGCCATTTTATTTTAATTTTGGGGCACCTAGATATTATTTAGATTTTGTTCGATTCACGTAAAATTCAAATTTCGGTATTTTACATGAGAGAGCAAACTGAGTTGGAGCATATACTCCAAAACAAAGTAGAAAAAGGCACTGTATATTTTTTCTGACAGATTATATTCAGAGCAGTTTTGCTTTTAACATTGGGGTGTCTAGATAATGTTTAGATTTTTTTCGATTCGCTTAAGTATAGAATTACTGTATTTTACATGAGAGAGCATATAAAGTTGGTGTATATACTTTAAAACAGAGTAGAATAGAACATTGTATATTTTTTCTGACAAATTATATTCAGAGCAACTATGTTTTTAACATTGGGGTGCCTAGATATTATTTATATTTTTTTGATTCTGGTAAAATTAGAATATCTCTATTTTACAAGAGAGAGCGTACTGAGGTGGTATATATACTCCAAAACAGAGTAGAATAAAGCATAGTATATTTTCTCTAACAGACTATATTAAGAGCCATTTTACTTTAACTTTGGGGCACCTAGATATTATTTAGATTTTTTTTGTATCGCGTAAAATTACAATTTCGGTATTTTACATGATAGAGCATACTGAGTTGGTGTATATACTCCAAAACAGAGTAGAATAGGGCATTGTATATATTTCCTGACAGATTATATTCAGAGCCATTTTCTTTTAACTTTGGGGGACCTAGATATTATTTAGATTTTTTTCAATTCACGTAAAATTATAATATCGCTATTTTACATGAGAGACCTTACTGAGTTGGTGTATATACTCAAAAACAGAGTAGAAAAGGGCATTGTACATTTTCTCTGACAGATTATATTCAGAGCAATTTTTCTTTTAACATTGGGGTGCCTAGATAATATTTAGATTTTTTTCGATTCGCTTAAATATAGAATTTCTGTATTATACATGAGAGAGCATATGGATTTGGTGTATATAGTCCAAACCAGAGTGATATAGGGCATTGCATATTATTCCTGACAGATTATATTCAGAGAATTTTATTTTTAACGTTGTGGTGCCTCGATAATATTTAGATTTTTTCGATTCGGGTAAAATTATAATTTCTGAATTTTATATGAGGGAGCATATTGAGTTGGTGTATATACCACAAAACAGAGTATAATAGGGCATTGTATATATTTTCTGACAGATTATTTTCAGAGCAATTTTGTTTTTAACATTGGAATGCCTAGATAATGTTTACTTTTTTTCGATTCATGTAAATTTTAAATTTCTGTATTTTATATGAAAGAGCATATGGAGTTGGTGTATATACTCAAAAACAGAGTAGAATAGGGCTTTGTATATTTTGTCTGACAGATGATATTCAGAGCAATTTTATTTTTAACATTTGTGTGCCTAGATAATATTTACATTTTTTCGATTCAGGTGAAATTATAATTTCTTTATTTTACATGAGAAAGCATACTGAGTTGGTGTATATATTCCAAAACAGAGTACAATAAGGCATTGTATATTTTTTCTATAAGACTATATTTAGAGCCATTTTCTTTTAATGTTGGGGCGCCTAGATATTATTTAGATTATTTTCTATTCACGTAAAATTAGAATTTTGGTATTTTACATGAGAGAGCATATTGAGTTGTTGTATTTACTTCAAAACAGAGTAGAAAAGGGAATTGTATATTTTTTGTGACAGATTATATTCAGAGCAATTTTTCTTTTAACATTGGGGAGCCTAGATAATATTTGGAGTTTTTTCGATTCGCTTATATAGACAATTTCTGAATTTTACATGAGAGAGCACATGGAGTTGGTGTATATACTCCAAAACTGAGTAGATTAGGGCATTGTATATTTTTTCTGACAGATTATATTCAGAGCAATTTTGTTTTTAACATTAGGGTGCCTAGATAATATTTAGACTTTTTACGATTCGCTTAAATATAGAAATTGTGTAATTTATATGGAGGAGCATATGGAGTTAATGTATATACTCCAAAACCGAGTAGATTAGTGTATTGTATATTTTTATCTGACAGTTTATATTCAGATAAATTTTCTTTTAACATTGGGGTGCCTAGATAATATTTAGATTTTTTTTCGATTTGCTCAAATATACAATATCTGTATTTTACATGAGAGAGCATATGGAGTTGGTTTATACACTCGAAAACAGAGTAGAATAGAAAATTGTATTTTTTTTCGGACAGATTATATTCAGAGCAATTTTGTTTTTAACATTGGGGTACCTAGATAATATTTCGAATTTTTCAATTTGTGTAAAATTAGAATTTCTGTATTTTACATGAGTGAGCACACTGAGTTGGTGTATACACTGTAAAACAGAGTAGAATAAGTCATTGTATATTTTTTCTAACAGACTATATTCAGAGCCATTTTCTTTTAACTTTGGGGCACCTAGATATTATTTATATATTTTCGATTTGCGTAAAATTAGAATTTCGGTGTTTTACAGGAGAGAGCATATTGAGTTGGTGTATATACTCCAAAATAGAGTAGAAAAGGGCATTGTATATTTTTTATGACAGATTATATTCAGAGATATTTTGCTTTTAACAGATGGGTGCCTAGATATTATTTAGATTTTTTTCGATTTGCGTAAATATAAAATTTCTCTATTTTACATGAGAGAGCATATTGAGTTGGTGTATATACTTCAAAACAGAATAAAATAGGGCATTGTATATATTTTCTGACAAATTATATTCAGAGAAATTTTGTTGTTAACATTGGGCTGCCTAAATGATATTTAGATTTTTTCGATTCTGGTAAAATTAGAATTTCTTAATTTTACATGAGAGAGCATACTCACTTGGTGTATATACTCCAAAACAGAGTAGAATAAGGCATTGTATATTTTTCCTAACAGACTATATTCAGAGACATTTTTTTTTATCTTTGGGACGCCCAGATATTATTTAGATTTTTTTCGATTCGCATAAAATTAGAATTTCTGTATTTTACATGAGACAGCATATTGAGTTGGTTTATATACTACAAAACAGAGTAGAAAAGGCCATTGTATATCATTTCTGACACATTATATTCAGAGCAATTTTGCTTCTAACATTGAGGTGCCTAAATAATAGTTAGATTTTTTTTCGATTCGCTTAAATATAGAATTTTTGTATTTTACATGAGAGAGCGTATGGAGTTGCTGTATATACTCCAAAACAGAGTTGAATAGGGCATTGTATTTTTTTTCTGACTGATTATATTCAGAGAAATTTTGTTTTCAACATTGGGGTGACTAGATAATATTTAGACTTTCTCGATTTGGGTAAAATTTGAATTTCTGGATTTTACATGACAGAGCATACTGAGTTGGTGTATATACTCCAAAACATAATAGAATAAGGCGTTGTATATTTTTTCTAACAAAATATATTCAGAGACATTTTCTTTTATCTTTGGGGTGCATAGATATTATTTAGACTTTTTTGATTCGCGTTAAATTAGAATATCTGTATTTTACATGAGAGAACATATGGAGTTGGTCTGTATACTCCAAAACATAGTAAAAAAGAACATTTTATATTTTTTCTGACAGATTATATTCAGAGCAATTTTGCTTTTAACATTGGGGTGCCTAGATAATATTTAGATTTTCTTTATATTTGCTTAAATATAGATTTTCTGTATTTTACATGAGAGAGCATATGGAGTTGGTGTATATACAACCAAACACAGTAGAATAGGGCATTGTATATTTTTTCTGACAGATTATATTAAGAGAAATTATATTTTTAACATTGGGGTGCCTAGATTGTATTTAGATTTTTGTTCGATTTGCTTAAATATTGAATTTCTGTATTTAAAATGAGAGAGCATATGGAGTTGGTGTATATACTCCGAAACAAATTAGAATAGGGCATTGTATATTTTCTCTGAGAGATTATATTCAGAGCTATTTTGCTTTTTACATTGGGGTGCCTAGGTAATATTTAGATATTTTCGATTCGAGTAAAATTAGAATTTCTGTATTTTACATGAGAGAGTATACTGAGTTGGTGTATGTACTTTAAAACAGAGTAGAAAAGGGCATTTTATATTTTTACTGACAGATTATATTCAGAACAGTTTTGCTTTTAACATTCAGTTTCCTAGATAATATTTAGATTTTTTTCGATCGCGTAAAATTAGAATTTCGGTATTTTACATGAGAGAGCATACTGAGTTGGTGTATATATTCCAAAACATAGTAGAATAAGGCGTTGTATATTTTTGCTAAAAGACTATATTCAGAGACATTTTCATTTAACAATGAACGCCTAGATATTATTTAGATTTTTTTCGATTCACGTAAAATTAGAATTTAGGTATTTTACATGAGAGAGGATATTGAGTTGGTGTATATACTCTAAAATAGAGTGGAAAACGGCATTGTATATTTTTTCGGAAGGATTATATTAAGAGAAATTTTGCTGTTAACATTTGGTTAGCTAGATAATATTAAAATTTGTTTCGATTCACGTATAATTAGAATTTCGGTATTTTACATAAGAGAGCATGCTCAGTTGGTGTATATACTCCAAAACACATTAGAAAAGGGCATTGTATATTTTTCTGACAGATTATATTCAGAGCAATTTTTCTTTCAACAGTGGGGTGCCTAGATAATATTTGGATTTTTTTCGATTCCCGCAAATATAGAATTTCTGTATTTTACATGAGAGAGAATATGGAGTTGGTGTATATACTCCAAAACAGAGTAGAATATGTCATTGTATACTTTTTCTGACAGATTATATTCAGAGCAATTTTGATTTTAACATTCGGGTGCCTAGATAATTTTTAGATATTTTTTGATTCACGTAAAATTAGAATTTTGGTATTTTACATGAGAGAGAACACTGAGTTGGTGTATACACTCAAAAACAGAGTAGAATAGGGCATTGTATATTTTCTCTAAGAGACTATATTCAGAGCCAATTTCTTTTAACTTCGGGGCTCCTAGATATTATTTAGATTTTTTTCGATTCACGTAAAATTATAATTTCTGTATTTTACATGAGAGTGCATATTGAGTTGGTGTATATACTGCAAAACAGAGTAGAAAAGGGCATTGTATATTTTTCTGACAGATTATATTCAGAGCAATTCTGCTTTTAACATTAAGGTGCCTAGATAATATTTAGATTTTTTTTCGATTCGCTTAAATATAGAATCTGTATTTTACATGAGAGAGCATATGGAGTAATTGTATATACTCCAAATCAAAGTAGATTAGGGCATTGTATATTTGTTCTGACAGATTATATTCAGAACAATATTTTTTTTATCATTGGGGTGCCTAGATAATATTTAGATTTATTTCGATTCACTTAAAATTAGAATTTTGGTATTTTACATGAGAGAGCATACTGAGTTTGTGTATATACTGCAAAACAAAGTAGAATAAGGCATTGTATATTTTCTCTAACAGACTATAGTCAGAGCCATTTTCTTTTAACTTTGGGGCGCCTAGATATTATTTAGTTTTTATTCGATTCACATAAAATTAAAATTTCTGTATTTTATAGGAGAGAGCATATGGATTTTGTGTATATACTCCAAAACAGAGTATAATAGGGCATTGTATATATTTTCTTTCAGATTATATTCAGAGCAATTTTGTTTTTAACATTGGGGTGCCTAGATAATACTTAGATTTTTTAGATTCGGGTAAAATTAGAATTTTGGTATTTTACATGATAGAGCATACTGAGTTGGTGTATATACTCCAAAAAAGAGTAGAAAAAGTCATTGTATATTTTCTCTAACAGCCTATATTCAGAGCCATTTTCTTTTAACTTTGCGGTGCCTAGATATTATTTAGATTATTTTCGATTCATGTAAAATTAGAATTTCTGTATTTTACATGAGAGAGCATATTGAGTTTTTGTATATACTTTAAAACAGAGTAGAAAAGGGCATTGTATATTTTTTCTGACAGATTATATTCAGAACAATTTTGCTTTTAATATTGGGGTGTGTAGATAATATTTAGATTTTTTTCGATTCACGTGAAATTAGAATTCCGGTATTTTACATGAGAGAGCATATTGAGGTGGTGTATGTAATTCAAAACGTAGTAGAAAAGGGCATTGTATATTTTTTCTGAGAGATTAAATTCAGTGCAATTTTGCTTTTAACACTGGTGTGCCTAAATTATATTGACATTATTTTCGATTCGCTTAAATATAGAATTTCTGTATTTTACATGAGACAGCATATGGTGGTGGTGTATATACTACAAAACAGAGTAGAATAGGGCATTGTCTATTTTTTCTGACCGAGTATATTTAGAGCAATTGTGTTTTTAACATTGGGGTACCTAGATAATATTTAGATTTTGTTTGATTTGCTTACATATAGAATTTCTGTATTTTACATGAGACAGCATATGGAGTTGGTGCATATACTCAAAAACACAGTAGAATAAAACATTGTATATTTTTTCTAACAGACTATATTTAGAGACATTTTCTTTTAACTTTGGGGCGCCTAGATATTATTTAGATGTTTTTCGATTCGCGTAAAATTAGAATTTCGGTATTTTACATGAGAGAGCATATTGAGTTGGTGTATATATTCCAAAACAGAGTAGAAAAGGGCATTTTATATTTTTTCTGACAGATTATGTTCAGAGCAATTTTGCTTTTAACATTCGGGTGCCTAGATAATACTTAGATTTTTTTCGATTAACGTAAAATTAGAATATCCTTATTTTACATTAGAGAGCATACTGTGTTATTGTATATACTCCAAATCAGAGTAGCATAAGGCATTGTATATTTTTTATTACAGACTATATTCAGAGACATTTTCTTTTATCTTTGGTGCGCCTAGATAATATTTAGATTATTTTCCATTCGCTTAAATATAGGTTTTTTGTATTTTACATGAGAGAGCATATGGAGTTGGTGTATATACTCCAAAACAGAGTAGAAAAGGGCATTGTATATTTATTCTGACAGATTATATTAGGAGCAATTTTGCTTTAAACATTCGGGTGCCTAGATAATATTTAGATTTTTTTCAATTAACATAAATATAGAATCTCTGTATTTTACATGAGAGAGCATACTGAGTTGGTGTATATACTTCAAAACAGAGTAGAATAAGGCATTGTATAGTTTTTCTGACAGATTATATTCAGAGCAATTTTGTTTTTAACATTGGGGTGCCTAGATAATATATAGATTTTTATCAATTCCCCTAAATATAGAATTTCTGTATTTTACATGAGAGAGCATATGGAGTTGGTGTATATACTCCAAAACAGAGTAGAATAGGGCATTGTATATTTTTTCTGACAGATTATATTCTGAGCAATTATGTTTTTACCATTGGGGTTTCAAGATAATATTTAGATTTTTTCGATTCAGGTAAAATTAGAATTTCTGTATGTTACATGAGAGAGCATATTGATTTGGTGTATATACTACAAAACAGAGTAGAAATAGGCATTCTATATTTTTGCTGACAGATTATATTAAGAGCAATTTTTCTTTTAACATTGGAGTGCCTAGATAATATTTAGATTTTTTCCATTTGGGTGAATTTAGAATTTCGATATTTTACATGAGAGAGCATACTGAGTTGGTGTATATACTCCAAAACAAAGTAGAAAAGGGCATTGTATACTTTTTCTGACAGATTATATTCAGAGCAATTTTGTTTATAACATTGGGGTTCCTAGATAATATTTAGATTTTTTTGATTCGGGTAAATTTAGAATTTCGATATTTTACATCAGAGAGCATACTGTGTTGGTCTATATACTCCAAAACAGAGTAGAATAAGGCATTGTATATTTTTTCTAACGGAATATATTCAGAGCCATTTTCTTTTAACTTTAGGGTACATAGATATAATTTGATTTTTTTCGATTCGTGTAAAATTAAAATTTCAGTATTTTACATAGGACAGCATATTGAGTTGGTTTATATACAACAAAACAGAGTAGAAAAGGGCATTGTATATTTTCTCTGACAGATAATATTCATAGCAATTTTGCTTTTAACATTGGGGTGCCTAGATAATATTTAGATTTTTTTCGATTCGCTTAAATATAGAATTTCTGTATTTTACATGAGAGAGGATATAGAGATGGTGTATATACTCCAAAACAAAGTAGAATAGGTCATTGTATACTTTTTCTCACAGATTATATTCAGAGCAATTTTGTATTTAATATTGGGGTGCCTAGATAATATTTAGATTTCTTCGATGCGGGCAAAATTTGAATTTCTATATTTTACATGAGAGAGCATGTTGAGTTGATGTATATACTACAAAACAGAGTAGAAAAGGGCATTGTATATTTTTTTCTGAAAGATTATATTCGGAGAAATTTTGCTTTCAACATTGGGGTGCCTAGATAATATTTAGAATTTTTTCGATTCGCTTAAATATAGAATTTCTGTATTTTACATGAGGGAGCATATGGAGTTGGTATATAAACTTCAAAACAAGGTAGAAAAGGGCATTGTATATTTTTTATGAGAGATTCTATTAAGAGCAATTTTGTTTTTATCATTGGGGTGTTTAGATAATAGTTAGATTTTTTTCGATTTACGTAAAATTTGAATTTCTGTATTTTACATGAGAGAGCATACTGTGTTGGTGTATATACTCCAAAACAGAGTAGAATAAGGCATTCTATATTTTTTATAACAGACTATATTCAGAGCCATTTTCTTTTAACTTTGGAGCACCTAGATATTATTCAGATTTTTTTCAATTCACGTAAAATTAGAATTTCGGTATTTTACATAAGAGAGCATATTGAGTTGGTTTATATACTACAAAACAAAGTAGAAAAAAGCATTGTGTATTTTTTCTGACAGATTATATTTAGAGCAATTTTGTTTGTAACATTGGGGTGCCTAGATATATTTAGATTATTTTGATTCACGTAAATATAGTATTTTGGTATTTTACATGAGAGAGCATACTGAGTTGGTGTATATACTACAAAACAGAGTAGAAAAGGGCATTGTATACTTTTTCTGAGAGATTATATTCAGAGCAATATTGTTTTGAAAATTGGAATGCCTAGATAATATTTAGATCTTCTTCCATTCGCTTAAATATAGAATTTCTGTGTTATATATGAGAGAACATATTGAGTTGGTGTATGTACTCCAAAGAAGAGTAAAATAGAACATTGTATATTTTTTCTGAAAGATTATATTTAGAGCAATTTTGTTTTTAACATTGGGGTATGTAGATATCATTTAGATTTTTTTGATTCATGTCAAATTAGAATTTTGGTATTTTACATGAGAAAGCATACAGAGTTGGTGAATATACTCCATAACAGAGTAGAATAGGGCATTGTATATTTTCTCTGACACATTATATTCAGAGCAATTTTGTTTTTAATATTGGGGTACATAGATAATTTTTAGATTTTTTTCAATAAACGTAAAATTAGAATTTCGGTATTTTACATGAGAGAGCATACTGAGTTGGTGTATATACTCCACAACTAAGTATAATAAAACATTGTATATTTTTTCTAACAGATTATATTCAGAGCCATTTTCCTTTACCTTTGGGGCGCCTAGATATTATTTAGATTTTTCTCTATTCACGTAAAATTAAAATTTTGGTATTTTACATGAGATAGCATATTTCGTTGGTGTATATATTCCAAAAAAGAGTAGAAAAGGGCATTGTATATTTTCTCTGACGGATTATATTCAGAACAATTTGGCTTTTAACATTGGGGTGCCTAGATAATATTTAGATTTTTTTCGATTAAGGTAAAATTAGAATTTAGGTATTTCACATGAGAGAGCATACTGAGTTGGTGTATATACTCCAAAACAGAGTAGAATAGGACATTCTATATTATTTCTGATAGAATACATTCAGAGCAATTTTGTTTTTAACATTGGGGTGTCTAGATAATATTTAGATTTTTTTTGATTTGGGTTAAATTAGAATTTTTTATTTTGCATGAGAGAGCGTATTGAGTTGGTGTATATACTACAAAAGAGAGTAGAAATGGGCATTGTATATTTTTTATGACAGATCATATTCAGAGCAATTTTTTTTCCATTGGTGTGCCTAAATTATATTTAGATTTTTTTCGATACACTTAAATATAGAATTTCTGTATTTTACATGAGAGAGCCTATTGAGTTGGTGTATATAACCCAAAACAGTGTAGAATAGGGCATTGTATATTTTTTCTGACAGATTATATTCAGAGCAACATTGCTTTTAACATTGGGGTGCCTAGATATTATTTAGATTTTTTTCGATTCGATTAAATATAGAATTTCTGTATTTTACATGAGAGAGCATATGCAGTTGGTGTATATACACCAAAACAGAGTAGAAAAGGGCATTGTATATTTTTTCTGACAGATTATATTCAGAGCAATTTTGTTTTTAACTTTGGGGTGCCTAGATAATATTTAGATTTTTTTCGATTAATGTAAAATTTGAATTTCCTTATTTTACATGAGAGAGCATACTGAGTTGTTGTATATACTTTAAAACAGAGTAGAATAAGGCACTGTATTTTTTTTTAACAGACTATATTCAGAGACATTTTCTTTTAACTTTGGTGTGCCTAGATATTATTTAGATTTTTTTCGATTTGCATAAATTTAGAATTTCGATATTTTACATGAGAGAACATATTGAGTTGGTGTATATACTCCAAAACAAAGTAGAAAAGGGCATTGTATATTTTTTGTGAAAGATTATATCCAGAGCAATTTTGTTTTTAACATTGGGGTGCCTAGATAATATTTAGATATTTTCGATTTGGGTTAAATTAAAATTTCTGTATTTTACATGGGAGAGCATATTCAGTTGGTGTATATATTACAAAACCAAGTCAAAAAAGCATTGTATATTTTTTTTGACAGTTATATTCAGAGCAATTTTGTTTTTAACATTCGGGTGTCTAGATAATATTTAGATTTTGTTCGATTTATGTAAAATATGAATTTCTGTATTTTACATGAGAGAGCATAGTGAGTTGGTGTATATACTCCAAAACAAATAGAATAAGGCATTGTGTATTTTTTTTAACAGACTATATTCAGAGCCATTTTCTTGTAACTTTGGTGCACCTAGGGAATATTTAGATTATTTTCGATTCGCTTAAATATAGATTTTTTGTATTTTACATGAGAGAGCATATGGAGTTGGTGTATATACTCCAAAACAGAGTAGAATAGGGCATTGTATATTTTTTCTGACAGATTATATTCTG
The DNA here is from genome assembly GCF_049354715.1 of Callithrix jacchus. Classification (NCBI taxonomy): domain Eukaryota; kingdom Metazoa; phylum Chordata; class Mammalia; order Primates; family Cebidae; genus Callithrix; species Callithrix jacchus. The sequence continues at coordinate 83,120,186 of NC_133518.1, forward strand.
AGCAATTTTGTTTTTACCATTGGGGTGCCAAGATAATATTTAGATTTTTTCGATTCGGGTAAAATTAGAATTTCTGTATGTTACATGAGAGAGCATATTGATTTGGTGTATATACTACAAAAAAGAGTAGAAAAAGGCATTATATATTTTTGCTGACAGATTATATTAAGAAAAATTTTGCTTTTAACATTGGGGTTCCTAGATAATATTTAGATTTTTTCGATTCGGTTACATTTAGAATTTCGATATTTTACATGAGAGAGCATACTGAGTTCGTGTATATAGTCCAAAACAAAGTAGAAAAGGGCATTGTATATTTTTTTCTGACAGATGATATTCAGAGCAATTTTGTTTTTAACATTGGGGTTCCTAGATAATATTTAGATTTTTTCGATTCGGGTAAATTTAGAATTTCGATATTGTACATGAGAGAGCATACTGTGTTGGTGTATATACTCCAAAACAAAGTAGAATAAAGCATCGTTTTTATTTCTAATGGAGTATATTCAGAGCCATTTTCTTTTAACTTTAGGGTGCACAGATATAATTTGATTTTTTTTCGATTCTTGTAAAATTTGAATTTCGGTATTTTACATAAGACAGCATATTTGGTTGTTGTATATACAACAAAACAGAGTAGAAATGGGCATTGCATATTTTTTCTGACAGATAATATTCATAGCAATTTTGCTTCTAATACTGGTGTGCCTAGATAATATTTAGATTTTTTTCGATTCGCTTAAATATAGAATTTCTGTATTTTACATGAGAGAGCATATAGAGATGGTGTATATACTCCAAAACATAGTAGAATAGGGCATTGTATACTTTTTCTGACAGATTATATTCAGAGCAATTTTGTATTTAATATTGGGGTGTCTAGATAATATTTAGATTTTTTCGATGTGGGCAAAATTTGAATTCCTATATTTTTCATGAGAGAGCATGTTGAGTTGGTTTATATAGTACAAAACAGAGTAGAAAAGTGAATTGTATATTTTTTCTGACAGATTATATTCGGGGCAATTTTGATTTTAACATTGGGGTGCCTAGATAATATTTAGATTTTTTTCGGTTCACTTAAATATAGTATTTCTGTATTTTACATGAGAGAGCATATGGAGTTGGTTTATAAACTCCGAAACAAAGTAGAAAAGGGCATTGTATATGTTTTCGGAAAGATTATATTCAGAGCAATTTTGTTTTTAACATTGGGGTGTCTAGCTAATATTTAGATTTTGTTCGATTTACGTAAAATTTGGATTTCTGTATTTTACATGAGAGAGCATACTGAGTTGGTGTATATACTCGAAAACAGAGTAGAATAAGGCATTCTATATTTTTTCTAACAGACTATATTCAGAACCATTTTCTTTTGACTTTGGAGCGCCTAGATATTATTCAGATTTTTTCAATTCACGTAAAATTAGTATTTCGGTATTTTACATAAAAGAGCATATTGAGTTGGTTTATATATTACAAAACAGAGTAGAAAAGGGCATTGTATATTTTTTCTGAGAGACTATATTCAGAGCAATTTTGTTTTGAAAATTGGGATGCCTAGATAATATTTAGATCATTTTGATTCTCTTAAATATAGAATTTCTGTGTTATGTATGAGAGAACATATTGAGTTGGTGTATGTACACCAAAGCAAAGTAAAATAGAACATTGTATATTTTTTATGAAAGTTTATATTTAGAGCAATTTTGTTTTAACATTGGGGTACCTAGATAATATTTAGATTTTTTCGATTCATGAAAAATAAGAATTTTGGTATTTTACATAGGAGAGCATACAGAGTTGGTGTATATACTCCATAACAGAGTAGAATAGGGCATTGTATATTTTCTCTGACACATTATAATCAGAGAAATTTTTTTTTAACATTGGGGTGCCTAGATAATATTTAGATTTTTTTCAATAAACGTAAAATTATAATTTCGGTATTTTACATGAGAGAGCATACTCAGTTGGTGTAAATACTCCAAAACTGAGTATAATAAGGCATTGTATATTTTTTCCTAATAGACAATATTCAGAGCCATTTTCCTTTACTTCTGGGACCCCTAGATATTATTTAGATTTTTTTCGATTCGCGTAAAATTAGAATTTTGGTATTTTACATGAGAGAGTATATTTCGTTGGTGTATATACTCCAAAATAGAGTAGAAAAGGGCATTGTATATTTTCTCTGACGGATTATATTCAGCGCAATTTGGCTTTTAACATTTGGGTACCTAGATAATATTTAGATTTTTTTCGATTAACGTAACATTAGAATTTAGGTATTTCACATGAGAGAGAATACTGAGTTGGTGTGTATACTCCAATACAGAGTAGAAAAGGGCATTATAATATTCTTTGTGACAGATCATATTCAAAGCAATTTGGTTTTTAACATTGGGGTGCCTAGATAATATTTAGATTTTTTGATTCTGTTTAAATTAGAATTTTTATATTTTGCATGAGAGAGCCAATTCAGTTGGTGTATATACTACAAAATAGAGTAGAAGTGGGCATTGTATATTTTTTCTGATAGATCATATTCAGAGCAATTTTTTTGTCATTGGTGTGCCTAGATAATATTTAGATATTTTTCGATTCGCTTAAATATACAATTTTAGTATTTTACATGAGAGAGCAAATAAATTTGGTGTATATACTCCAAAACAGAGTAGGATAGGACATTGTATATTTTTTCTGATAGATTATATTCACAGCAATTTTGTTTTTAACATTGGGGTGCCTAGATAATATTTAGATTTTTTTCGTTTCACCTAAAATTAGAATTTATGTATTTTACATGAGAGAGCATACTGAGTTGGTGTATATACTCCAAAACAGAGTAGAGTAAGGCATTGTATATTTTCTCTAACAGACTATATTCAGAGCCATTTTCTTTTAACTTTGGGGCGCCTAGATATTATTTAGATTATTTTCTATTCGCGTAAAATTAGAATTTCGGTATTTTACATGAGAGAGCATATTGAGTTGGTGTATATACTACAAAACAAAGTAGAAAAGGGCATTGTATATTTTCTCTGACAGATTATATTCAGAGAAATTTTGCTGTTAACATTGGGGTGCCTAGATAATATTTAGATTATTTTCGATTTGCTTAAATATGCAATTTCTGTATTTTACATGAGAGAGAATATGGAGTTGGTGTATATACTCCAAAACAGAGTAGAATAGGGCATTGTATATTTTTTCTGACAGATTATATTCAGAGCAATTTTGCTTTTAACATTGGGGTGCCTAGATAATATTTAAATTTGTTTTCGATTCGCTTAAATATAGAATATCTGTATTTCACAAGAGAGAGCATATGGAGTTGGTGTATATACTTCAGAACAGAGTAGAAAATGGCATTGTATATTTATCCTGACAGATTATATTATGAGAAATTTTGCTTGTTACATGGGTTTGCCTAGATAATATTTAGATGATTTTCGATTAACTTAAAATTAGAATTTCGCTATTTTACATTACAGAGCATACTGAGTTGGTGTATATACTCCAAAACAGAGTAGAAAAGGGCATTGTATTTTTTCTCTGACAGAGTATATTCGGAGCAATTTTGTTTTTAACATTGTGGGGCTTAGATAATATTTAGATTTTTTCGATTTGGGTAAAATTAGAATTTCTGTATTTTATATGAGAGAGAATACTGAGTTGGTGTATGTACTCCAAAACAATGTAGAATTAGGCATTGGATATTTTTTCTAAATGACTATATTCAGAGCCATTTTCTTTTTATTTGGGGCGCCTAGATATTATTTAGGTTTTTTACGATTTGCGTAAAATGAGAATTTCGGTATTCTACATGAGAGAGTATATTGAGGTGGTGTATATACTCCAAAACAAAGTAGAAAAGGGCATTTTATATTTATTCTGACAGATTATATTCAGAGCAATTTTGTTTTTAACATTGGGGTGCCTAGAAAACATTTAGATTTTTTTTGATTCGCTTAAATATAGAATTTCTGTATTCTACATGAGAGAGCATATAAAGTTGGTGTATATACTCCAAAACAAAGTGGAAAGGGCATTGTATATTTTTTCTGACAGAATATATTCAGAGCAATTTTGTTTATACCATTGGGGTGCCTAGATAATATTTAGATTTTTTCGATTCGGGTAAAATTAGAATTTTTGTATGTTACATGAGAGAGCATATTGAGTTGGTATAAAACAGGGTAGAAACGTGTATTGTATATTTTTATGACAGATTATATTCATAGCAATTTTTCTTTTAACATTGGGGTGCCTAGATAATATTTAGATTTTTTTTTGATTCACGTAATAGTAGAATTTTGGTATTTTACATGAGAGAGCATACTGAGTTTGTGTATATATTCCAAAACGTAGTAAAATAAGGCATTGTATCTGTTTTCTAACAGAGTATATTAAAGCCATTTTTTTTTACCTTTGGGGCGCCTAGATATTATTAAATTGTTTTCGATTGATGTAAAATTATAATTTCGGTATTTTACCTGAGAGAACATATTGAGTTGGTGTATATATTCCAAAACAGAGTAGAATATGGCATTGTATATTTTCTCTGACAGATTATTTTCGGAGAAATTTTGTTTTTGACATTGGGGTGCCTAGAGAATATTTAGATTTTTTCGATTCAGGTTAAATTAGAATTTTGGTATTTTACATGTGAGAGCATCCTGAGTTGGTGTATATACTCCAAAACAGAGTAGAATAAGGCATTGTATACTTTTTCTAACAGACTATATTCAGAGCCATTATCTTTAACTTTGGGGCACCTAGATAGTATTTAGATTTTTTCGATTTTTCACGTAAAATTAAAATTTCGCTATTTTACATTAGAACATGGCATTGTATATTTTTTTTGGAAGATTATATTGAGAGCAATTTTGCTTTTAACATTGGGGTGCCTAGATAATATTTAGATTTTTTTCGATTTGCTTAAATGTACAATTTCTGTATTTTACATGAGAGAGCATATGGAGTTGGTGTATATACTCCAAAACAGAGTAGAATAGAACATTGTATATTTTTTATGACAGGTTATATTCAGAGCAATTTTGTTTTTAATATTGGGGTGCCTAGATAATATTTAGATTTATTCAATTTGCTTAAATATAGAATCTCTGTATTAAACATGAGAGAGCATATTGAGTTGGTGTATATACTCCAAAACAGAATAGAATATGGCATTGTATATTTTTTCTGAAAAATTAGGTTCAGAGAAATTTTGTTTTTAACATTGGTGTGAGTAGATAATATTTAGATTGTTTTCGATTCGGTTAAATATAGAATTTCTGTATTTTACATGAGAGAGCATATGGAATAGGTGTATATACTCCAAAAGAGAGTAGAGCATTGTATATTTTTTCTGACAGATTATATTCAGAGCAATTTTGTTATTAACATTCGGTTCCTAGATAATATTTAGATTTTTTTGATTCGGGTGAAATTAGAATTTCGGTATTTTACATAAGAGAGCATACTGAGTTGGTGTATATACTCCAAAACGGAGTAGAATAAGGCATCGTATATTGTTTCTAACATACTATATTCATAGCCATTTTTCTTTAACTTTGGGGCGCCTAGGTATTATTTGGATTATTTTCGATTGGCGTAAAATTTGAATTTCTGTATTTAACATGAGAGAGCATATTGAGTAGTGCATATATTACAAAACAAAGTAGAAAAAAGCATTGTATATTTTTCCTGACAGATTATATTCAGATCAATTTTGCTTTTAACATTGGTGTGCCTAGATAATATTTAGATTTTTTTTCGATTTTCGTAAAATTAGAATTTCGGTATTTTACATGAGAGAGCATACTGAGTTGGTGTATATACTCCAAAAGAGAGTAGAATAGGGCATTGTATATTTTTTCTGACAGATTATATTCAGAGCAATTCTGTTTTTATTATTGGGGTAGCTAGATAATATTTAGATTTTTTTCTATTCACGTAAATTTAGAATTTTGGTATTTTACATGAGAGAGCATACTGAGTTGGTGCATATACTCAAAAACAGAGTAAAATAAGGCATTGTATATTTTTTCTAACAGACTATATTCACAGGCATTTTCTTTTAACTTTGGGGCTCCTAGATATTATTTAGATATTTTCGATTCGCTTAAAATTAGAATTTCGGTATTTTACTTGAGAGAGCATATTTAGTTGGTGTATATACTCCAAAACAAAGTAGAAAAGGGAATAGTATATTTTTTCTAGCAGATTATATTCAGAGCAATTCTGCTTTCAACATTGGGGTGCCTAGATAATATTTAGATTTTTTACTATTCACGGAAAATTAGAATTTCGGTATTTTACATGAGAGAGCATACTGAGTTTGTGTATATACCCCAAAACAGAGTAGAAGAATGCATTGTATATTATTTTTAGCAGAATGTATTCACAGCCATTTTCTTTTAACTTTGGGGCGCCTAGATATTATTTGGGTTTTATTCGATTCACGTAAAATTAGAATTTCGGTATTTTTCATGAGAGAGCATATTGTGTTGGTGTATATACTACAAAGCAGAGTAGAAAAGGGCATTGTATATTCTTTCGGACACATTATATTCAGAGCAATTTTTCTTTTAACATTGGGGTGCCTAGATAATATTTAGATTTTTTTGATTCGCTTAAGTATAGAATTACTGTGTATTACATGAGAGAGCATATGGAGTTGGTGTATATACTCCAAAACAGAGTAGAATACGGCATTATATATTTTCTCTGAAAGACTATATTCAGAGAAATTTTGTTTTTAACACTGGGCTTACAAGATACTATTTGGATTTTTTTCGATTCACTTAAATATAGAATTTCTGTATTTTACATGAGAGAGCATATGGAGTTGGTGTATATACTCTAAAACATAGTAGAATAGGGCATTGAATATATTTTCTGACAGATTATATTCAGAGCAATATTGTTTTTAACATTGGGGTGCCTAAATAATACTTAGATTATTTTCGATTTCCGTATAATTTGAATTTCGTTATTTTACATGAGAGAGCATACTGAGTTGTTGTATATACTCCAAAGCAAAGTAGAAAAGAACATTCTATATATTTTTTGACAGATTATATTTAGAGTAATTTTGATTTTAATATTGGGGTGCCTAGAAAATCTTTAGATTTTTTTCAATTCACGTAAAATTAGAATTTCGGTATTTTACATGAGAGAGCATACTGAGTTTGTGTATATACTCCAAAACAGAGTAGAATAAGGCACTGTATATTTGTTCTAACAGAATATATTCAGAGCCATTTACTGTTAACTTTGGGACACCTAGATATTATTTAGATTTTTTTCGATTCGGGTAAATGTAGAATTTCAGTATTTTACGTGAGAGAGCATATTGAGTTGGTGTATATACTCGAAAAAGGAGTAGAAAACGACATTGTATATTTTTTCACACAGATTATATTCAGAGCAATTTTGCTTTTAACATTGGGGTGCCTAGAGAATATTTAGATTTCTTTCGATTCGCTTAAATATAGAATTTCTGTATTATACATGAGAGAACATATTGAGTTGGTGTATGTACTCAAAAAAAAAGTAGAAAAGGGCATTGTATATTTTTTCTGAGATCTTATAATCAGAGCAATTTTGCTATTAACACTGGGGTGCTTAGATAATATTTACATTTTTTTAGATACGCTTAAATACAGAATTTTTGTATTTTACATGAGAGAGCATATTGAGTTGGTGTATATACTCCAAAACAGAGCAGAATAGGGCATTGTATATTTTCTCTGACATATTATATTCAGAGCAATTTTTTTTTAACATTGGGGTGCCTAGATAATATTTAGATTTTTTTCGATTCACGTAAAATTAGAATTTGTGTATTTTACATGAGAGAGCATACTGAGTTGGTGTATATACTCAAAAACAGAGTCGAAAAAGGTATTGTATATTTTTTCTAACAGAATATATTCAGAGCCATTTTCTTTTATCTTAGGGACGCCGTGATATTATTTAGATTATTCTCGATTCACGTACAATTAGAATTTCGGTATTTTACGTGAGAGAGCATATTGACTTGGTGTATATACTCCAACACAGAGTACAAAAGGGTATCTTATATTTTCTCTGACAGATTATAATTAGAGTAATTTTGCTTTTAACATTGGGGTGCCTAGATAATATTTAGATTTTCTTCGATTCATGTAAATTTAGAATTTCGGTATTTTACGTGAGAGAGCATATTGATTTGTTGTATATACTCCAAAACAAAGTAGATTAAGGCATTGTATATTTTTTATAAGAGACTATGTTCAGAGCCATTTTTTTTTTTACTTTGGGGCTTCTAGATATTCTTAAGATTTTTTACCGTTTCGCGTAATATTAGAATTTCTGTATTTTACATGAGAGAGCATACTGAGTTGACGTATATACTTTAAAACAGAGTAGAATAAGGCATTGTATATTTTTTCTGACAGATTATATTCAGAGCAATTTTGTTTTTAACACTGGGGTGCCTAGATTATATTTAGATTTATTCGATTGGGTTAAAATTACAATTTCTGTATTTTACATGATAGAGCATACTGAATTGGTGTATATACTCCAAAACAGAGTAGAAAAGGGCATTGTAGATTTTTTCTGACACATTATATTAAGAGCACTTTTACTTTTAACATTGGTGTTTCTAGATAATATTTATATATTTTTTGATTGGCTTAAATCTAGAATTTCTGTATTTTACATGAGAGAGCATATGGAGTTGGTATATATATTCCAAAAAAAAGTAGAATTAATCATTGTATATTTTTTCTGACAGATTATATTCAGATAAATTTGGTTTTTATCGTTGGGGTGCCTATATAATATTTAGATTTTTGTCGATTCACGTAAAACTAGAATTTCGGTATTTTACATGTGAGAGCATACTGAGTTGTTGTATATACTCCAAAATAGAGTAGAATAAGTCATTGTATATTTTTTATGACAGATTATATTCAGAGCAATATTGCTTTTAACATTGGGGTGCCTAGATAATATTTAGATATTTTTCAATTCACTTAAATACAGAATTTCTGTATTTTACATGAGAGAGCATATGGAGTTGGTGTATATACTTTAAAACATAGTAGAATAGGGCATTGTATATTTTCTCTGACAGACTTTATTCAGAGCCATTTTATTTTAACTTCACGGCGCCTAGATATTATTTAGATTTTTGTCAATTCGTGTAAAATTAGAATTTCTGTATTTTACATGAGAGAGCATATGGAGTTGGTGTATATACTTTAAAACAGAGTAGAATAAGGCATTGTATATTTTCTCTGACAGACTTTATTTGGAGCCATTTTCTTTTAACTTTAGGATTCCTAGATATTATTTAGATTTTTTCGATTTGCTAAAATATACAATTTCTGTATTTTACATAAGACAGCATATGAATGTGGTCTATATACTCCAAAACAGAGTAGAATAGAACATTTTATATTTTCTCTGACAGATTATATTCGGAGCAATTTTGATTTTAACAATGGTTTGCCTAGATAATATTACATTTTTTTTGATTCAGGTCAAATTAGAATTTCGGTATTTTACATGAGAGAGCATACTGAGTTGGTGTATATACTCCAAAACAGAGTAGAATAAGGCATTGTATATTTTTTCTAACAGACTATATTCAGAGCCATTTTCCTTTAACTATGGGGTGCCTCGATATTATTAAGATTTTTTACCGATTTGCGTAAAATTAGAATTTTGATATTTTACATGAGAGAGCATAGTGAGTTGGTGTATATACTACAAAACAGAGTAGAATAGGGCATTGTATAGTTTTTCTAACATAATATATTCAGAGCCATTTTCTTCTATCTTAGGGACGCCGTGATATTATTTAGATTATTTTCGATTCGCGTACAATTAGAATTTCGGTATTTTACATGAGAGAGCATATTGACTTGGTGTATATACTCCAAAACAGAGTACAAAAGGGCATTGTATATTTTTTCTAACAGAATATATTCAGAGCCATTTTTTTTTTATTTTTGGGGCGCCTAGATATTATTTAGATTTATTTCAATTCACGTAAAATTAGAATTTTTGTATTTTACCTAAGAGAGCATATTGAGTTGGTGTATATACTGCAAAACAGAGTAGAAAAAAGCATTGTATATTTTTTATGACAGATTATATTCAGAGCAATTGAGTTTTTAACATTGGGGTGCCGAGATTATATTTTGATTGTTTCGATTAAGGTAAAATTAGAGTTTCTCTATTTTACATGAGAGAGCATATGGAGTTGGTGTATATACTCCAAAACAGAGTAGAATAGGGCATTGTATATTTTTTCTGACAGATTATATTCAGAGCAATTTTGTTTTTAATATTGGGGTGCCTAGATAGTATTTAGATTTTTTTCGATTCACTTAAATATAGAATTTCTGTATTTTTCATGAGAGAGCATACTGAGTTGGTGTATATACTTTGAAACAGAGTATAATAGGGCATTGTATATGTTTTCTGACACATTATATTCAGAGCAATTTTTTTTTTAACATTGGGGTCCCTAGATAGTATTTAGATTTTTTCGATTCGGGTAAAATGAGAATTTCTGTATTTTCAATGAGAGAGCATATTGAGTGGGTGTATATACTACAAAACAGGAGAAAAGAGCATTGTATATTTTTTATGACAGATTATATTCAGAGCAATTTTGCTTTTAATATTGGGGTGCCTAGATAATATTTATATTTTTTTAGTTTCACTTAAATATAGAATTTCTGTATTTTTTTCAGTTTATGTAAAATTAGAATTTCGGTATTTAACTTTGGGGCGCCTAGATATTATTTAGCTTATTTTAGATTCAGGTAAATTTATAATTTCGCTATTTTACATGAGAGAGCATACTGAGTTAATGTATATACTCCAAAACAGAGTAGAATAAGGCATTGCATATTTTTTCTGACAGATTATATTCAGAGCAATTTTGCTTTTAACATTGTGGTGCCTAGATAATATTTAGATTTTTTTGATTCGGGTAAAATTAGAATTTTTGTATTTTACATGAGAGAGCATATTGAGTTGGTGTATATACTCCAAAACAGAGTAGAAAATGGCATTGTCTATTTTATCTGACAGATTATATTCAGAGAAATTTTGCTTCAAACATTTCGGTGCCAAGATAATATTTAGATTTTTTTCGATTTGCTTGAATATAGAATTTCTGTATTTTACATGAGAGAGCATATGGAGTTGGTGTATATATTCCAAAACAGAGTAGAATAAGGCATTGTATATTTTTTCTCACACATTATATTCAGAGCAATATTGTTTTTAACATTGGGGTGCCTAGATGATATTTAGATTTTTTTCGATTCCCGTAAAATTTGAATTTCGGTATTTTAAATGAGAGAGCATACTGAGTTGGTGTATATACTCCAAAACAAAGTAGAAAAGGGCATTGTGTATTATCTCTGACAGATTATATTCAGCGTAATTTTTCTTTTAATATTGGGGTGCCTAGATAATATTTAGATTTTTTTGATTCACGTAAAATTAGAATTTCGGTATTTTACATGAGAGAGCATATTGAGTTGGTGTATATACTCCAAAAATGAGTAGAAAAGAACATTGTATATTATTTCTGACAGATTATATTCAGAGCAATTTTTCTTTTAATATGGTGGTTCCTACATAATATTGAGATTTTTTTCGATTCCCTTAAATTTAGAATTTCTGTATTTTACATGAGAGAGCATATTGAGTTGGTGTATATACTCCCAAACAGAGTAGAATAGGGCATTGTATATTTTTCCTGACAGATTATATTAAGAGCAATTTTGTTTTTAACATTGGGGTGCCTAGATAATATTTAGATTTTTTCGGTTCGGGTAGAATTCGAATTTCTGTATTTTCTATGAGAAAGTATATTGAGTGGTGTATATACTCTAAATCAGAGTAGAAAAGGGCATTGTATATTTTATCTGACAGATTATATTCAGAGACATTTTCTTTAACATTGGGGTGCCTAGATAATATTTAGTTTTTTTTCTATTCGCATCAAATTAGAATTTCGATATTTTATATGAGAGAGCATACTGAGTTGTTGTATATACAGCAAAACCAAGTGGAATAGGGCATTGTATATTTTCTCTGAAAGATTGTATTCAGAGCAATTTTGCTTTTAACATTGGGGTGCTTAAATTATATTTAGATTTTTTCAATTCGGGTAAATTTAGAATTTCTGTATTTTCCATGAGAAAGTATATTGAGTGGTTTATATACTGTAAATCAGAGTAGAAAAGGGCATTGTATATTTTTTCTGACCGATTATATTCAGTGTCATTTTCTTTTAACATTGGGGTGCCTAGATAATATTTTTATTTTTTTCGATTTCCGTAAAATTAGAATTTCGGTATTGTACATGAGAGAGCATACTGAGTTTGTGTAGGTACATTAAAATAGAGTAGAAAAGGGCATTGTATATTTTTTCTGGCAGATTATACTCAGAGCAAATTTGCTTTTAACATTGTGGTGCCTAGATAAAGTTTAGATATTTTTCGATTCGTGTAAATTTAGAATTTCTGTATTTTACATGAGAGAGCATATTGAGTTGCTGTATGTACTTAAGAAAAAAAAAGAAAAGAGCATTGTATATTTTTTCTGACAGATTATATTCAGAACAATTTTTCATTTAACATTGGGGTGCCTAGATAATATTTAGATTTTATTCGACTTGCGTAAATTTAGAATTTGATATTTTACATGAGAGAGCATATTGAGTTGGTGTGTATACTCCAAAACAACGTAGAAAATGGCATTGTATATTTTTTCTGACAGATTATATTCAGAAAAATTTATCTTTTAACATTGGGGTGCCTAGGTAATATTTAGATATTTTTCGTTTCGCATTAATTTAAAATTTTGGTATTTTAAATGAGATAGCATATTGAGTTGCTGTATATACTCAAAAACAGAGTAAAAAAGGGCATTGTATATGTTTTATGACAGATTATATTCAGTGCAATTTGCTTTTAACATTGGGCTGCCTAGATAATATTTAGATTATTTTCGATTCACGTAAAATTAGAATTTTTGTATTTTACATGAGAGAGCAGATTGAGTTGGTGTGTATACTCCAAAACAGAGTAGAATAAGGCATTGAATATTTTTTCTGACAGATTACATTCAGAGCCATTTTCTTTTAACCTTGGGGTGCCTATATAATATTTAGATTTTTTTCGATTCTTGTAAAATTAGGATTTCGGCATTTTCATGAGAGAGCATATTGAGTTGGTGTATATACTCCAAAACAATGTAGAAAATAGCAGTGTATATTTTTCATGACAGATTATATTCAGAGCCATTTTCTTTTAACATTGGTGTGCCTAGATAATATTTAGATTTTTTTCGATTCGCGTAAAATTATAATTTTGGTATTTTACATGAGAGGGCATATTGAGTTGGTGTATATACTCCAAAACAGAGTAGAGAAAAACATTGTATATTTTTTCTGACAGATTATACTCAGAGCAATTTTGCTTTTAACATTGGGGTGCCTAGATAATATTTAGACTTTTTCGATTCACGCAAAATTAGAAATTCAGTATTTTACATGGGAGAGCATATTGAGTTGGAGTACATACTCGAAAACAGAGTATAAACGGGCATTGTATGTATTTTCTGACAGGTTATTTTCAGAGCAATTTTCGTTTATCATTGAATTGCTTCTATAATATTTAGATTTTCTTCGATTCTCGTAAAATTAGAATTTCGCTTTTTTACATGGGAGAGCATATTGATTTCGTGTATATACTACAAAAAAGAGTAGAAAAGGGTATTTTATATTTTTCTTTACAGATTATATTCAGAGAAATTTTGCTTTTAACATTGGGTTCCCTAAATAATATTTAGATTTTTTTCGATTCCTTTAAAATTAGATTTTCGGTATTTTACATGAGAGAGCATATTGAGTAGGTGTTTATAATGCAAAACAGAGTAGAATAGGGCATTGTATATTTTTTCTGACAGATTATATTCACAGCAATTTTGCTTTTAACATTGGGGTGCCTAGATAATATTTAGATTTATTTCGATTTGCGTAAAATTACAATTTTGGTATTTTATATAAGAGAGCATATTGAGTTGGTGTATATATTCCCAAACAAAGTAGAAAAGGGCATTGTATATATTTTTCTGAGAGATTATATGCAGAGCCATTTTCTTCTGTCATTCAAGTGCCTAGATAATATTTAGATTTTTTTCGATTCGTATAAAATTGGAATTTCAGTATTTTACATGGGAGAGCATATTGAGTTGGTGAATATACTCCAAAACAGAGTAGCAAAGGCCATGGTATATTTTTTCTGTCAGATTATATTCAGAGCCATTTTGCTTTTAACATTGGGGTGCCTAGATTATATATAGATATATTTTGATTCGCGTAAAATTAGAATTTTAGTATTTTACATGAGAGAGCATTTTGAGTTGGTGTATACACTCCAAAACAAAGTAGAAAAGGGCATTGTATTTTTTTTCTGACAGATTATATTCAGCGGAATTTTGATTTTAACATTGGGGTGCCTAGATATTATTTAAATTATTTTCGGTTCCCGTAGAATTAGAATTTCTGTATTTTTCATGAGAGAGCATATTGAGTTGGTGTATATACTCCAAAACAGAGTAGAATAGGGCATTGTACATTTCTTATAACAGATTATATTAAGAGCAATTTTCCTTTTATTATTGGGGTGCCTAGATAATATTTAGATTTTTTTCGATTTGCGTCAATTTAGAATTTTGATATTTTACATGAGAGCATATTGAGTTGGTTTATGTACTCTATAAAAGAGTGGAAAAGGGCATTGTGTATTTTTTCTGACAGATTATATTCAGAGCAATTTTTCTTGTAACATTGGGGTGCCTAGATAATATTTAGATTTTTTTTCAATTCAGGTATATTTAGAATTTCAGTATTTTACATGAGAGAGCATATTGAGTTCGTGTATATACTCCAAAAAAGAGTAGAAAGCGGCATTGTGTATTTTCTGTGAAAGAGTATATTTAGAGCAATTTTGCTTTCAACATTGGGGTGCCTAGATAATATTTAGATTTCTTTCGATTCGTGTAAATATAGAATTTCGGTATTTTACATGAGGGAGCATATGGAGTTGGTGTATATACTCCAAAACAGAATAGAAAAGGGCACTGTGTATTATTTCTGAAAGATTGTATTCAGAGCAATTTTGCTTTTAACATTGGGGTTCATAGATAATATTTAGATTTTTTTCAATTTCCATAAAATTAGAATTTCTGTATTTTACATGAGAGAGCATACTGAGTTGGTGTATATACTCCAAAACAGAGTAGAAAAGGGCATTGTATATTTTTTATGACAGATTATATTCAGAGCAATTTTGCTATTACCATTGGGGTGCCTAGATAATATTTAGATTTCATTTGATTAGTGTAAATTTAGAATTTCGGTATTTCACATGAGAGAGCATATTGAGTTGGTGTATATACTCAGAAACAGAGTAGAAAAGGGAACTGCATATTTTGTCTGACAGATTTTATTCAGATCCATTTTCTTTCCACTTAGTGGTGCCTAGATAATATTTAGGTTTTTTTCGATTTGCGTGTATGTAGAATTTCGGTATTTTACATGAAAGAGCATATTGGGTTGGTGTATATACTCCAAAACAGAGTAGAAAAGGGCATTGTATATTTTTTCTGATAGACTATATTCGGAGCAATTTTGCTTTTAACAATGTGGTGCCTAGATAATATTTAGATTTCTTTCGATTCGTGTAAAATTAGTATTTCGGTATTTTACTTGGGACAGCATATTGCGTAGATGTACATAATCCAAAACAGAGGAGAAAATAGCATTGTCTATATTCTCTGACAGATTATATTCAGACCAATTTTGCTTTTAATCTTAGGGTGCCTAGATATTATTTAGATATTTTTCGATTCGCGTATATTTAGAATTTCAGTATTTTACATGAGAGAGCATATTGAGTTGGTTTATATACACCAACACCCAGTAGAAAAGGGCACTGTGTATTTTTTATGACAGACTATATTAAGAGCAATTTTGCTTTTAACATTAGGGTGCCTAGATAATATTTAGATATTTTTTGATTCACGTCAAATTAAAATTTTGGTATTTTACATGGGAGAGCATATTAAGTTGATGTATATACGCCAAAACAGAGTAGAAAAAAGCATTGTATATTTATTCTGACTTATTATATTCAGAGAAATTTTGCTTTTAACATTGGTTTGCTTAGATAATATTTAGATTTTTTTCGATTCGCGTAAATTTAGAATTTCGGTATTTCACATGAGAGAGCATATTGAGTTGGTTTATATACTCCAAAACTGAGTAGAAAAGGGCATTGTATATTTTTTCTGACAGATTATATTCAGAAAAATTCTGCTTTTAACATTGGGGTGCCTAGATAATATTTAGATTTTTTTCAATTCGCGTGTATATAGAATTTCGTTATTTTACATAAGAGGGCTTATTGGGTTGGTGTATATACTGCAAAACAGAGTAGAAAAGGTCATTGTATATTTTTTCTGACAGATTATATTCAGAGCAGTTTTTCTTTTAACAACGGGGTGCCTAGATAATATTTAGATTTTTTTGGGTTTGTGTAAAATTTCAATTTCGGTATTTAACATGGAGAGCATATTGAGTTAGTCTATATACTCCAAAACAGAGTAAAATAGGGCATTGTATATTATTTATAACATTATATTCAGAGCAATTTTGCTTTTAACATTGGGGGGCCTAGATCATATTTAGATTTTTTTCGATTCACGTTTATTTAGAATTTTGATATTTTACATGAGAGCATATTGAGTTGGTTTATATAATCTATAAAAGAGTAGACAAGGGCATTGTGTATTTTTTCTGAAAGATTATATTCAGAACAATTTTGCTTTTAACATTGGGGTGCCTAGATTATATTTAGATTTTTTTTCAATTCAGGTATATTTATACTTTCGGTATTTTACATGAGAAAGCATATTCAGTTGGTGTATATACACCAAAAAGCAGTGGAAAACGGCATTGTGTATTTTCTGTGACAGACTACATTCAGAGCAATTTTGCTTTTAACATTGGGGTGCCTAGATATTATTTAGACTTTTTACGATTCATGTAAATATAGAATTTCAGTATTTTACATGAGGGAGCATATTGCGTTGGCGTATATACTCCAAAACAGAGTACAAGAGGGCATTGTTTATTATTTCTAAAATATTATATTCAGAGCAATTTTTCTTTTAACATTGGGGTTCATAGATAATATTTAGATTTTTTTCGATTTCCGTAAAATTAGAATTTCTGTATTTTACATGAGAGAGCATATTGACTTGGTGTATATACTCCAAAACAGAGTAGAAAAGGGCATTGTATATTTTTTCTGACAGAATATATTTAGAGCAATTTTGCTATTACCATTGGGGTTCCTAGATAATATTTAGATTTCATTTGATTTGCGTAAATTTAGAATTTCGGTATTTTACAGAAGAGAGTATACTGAGTTGGTGTATATACTCCAAAACAGAGTAGAAAATGGAACTGTATATTTTTTCTTACAGATTTTTTTCAGATCCATTTTCTTTCTACTTTGTGGTGCCTAGATAATATTTAGATTTTTGTCGATTCACGTGTATATAGAATTTCAGTATTTTACATGAGGGAGCATGTTGTTTTGGTGTATATACTCCAAAACAGAGTAGAAAAGGGCATTTTATATTTTTTTCTGATAGATTATATTCAGAGCAATTTTGCTTTTAACAATTTGGTGCCTAGATAATATTTTGATTTTTTTGATTTGTGGAAAATTAGAATATTGTTATTTTACTTGGGAGAGAATATTGAGTAGGTGTACATAGTCCAAAACAGAGTATAAAAGGGCATTGTGTATATTCTCTGACAGATTATATTCAGAGAAATTTTGCTTTTAAACTTGGGGTGCCTAGATAATATTTAGATTTTGTACGACTCGTGTATATTTAGAACTTCGGTATTTTATATTAGAGAGCATATTCAGTTGTTGTATATACAACAACACCGAGTAGAAAAGGGCATTGAATATTTTTTCTGACAGACTATATTAAGAGCAATTTTGCTTTTAACATTAGGTTGCCTAGATAATATTTATATATTTTTTGATTTGTGTCAAATTAGAATTTTGGTATTTTACATGAGAGAGCATATTAAGTTGAGGTATATACGCCAAAACAAAGTAGAAAAAAGCATTGTATATTTTTTATGACATATCATAATCAGAGCAATTTTGCTTTTAACATTGGGGTGCCAAGATAATATTTAGATTTTTTTCAGTTCGTGTAAAATTTGAATTTCGGTATTTTACATGAAAGAGCATATTGAGTTGGTGTATATACTCCAAAACAGAGTAGAAAAGGCCATTGTATATTATTTCTGACAGATTATATTCAGAGCAATTTTGCTTTTAATATTGGGGTTCCTAGATAATATTTAGATATTTTTTGATTCCCTTAAATTTAGAATTTCGGTATTTTACATGAGAGAGCATATTGAGTTGGTGTATATACTCCAAAACAGAGTAGAATTGGGCATTGCATATTATTTCTGACAGATTATATTCAGAGCAATTCTGCTTTTAACATTGGGTTCCTAGATAATATTTAGATATTTTTCGATTTGAGTAAATTTAGAGTTTTGGTATTTTACCTAAGAGAGCATATTGAGTTGGTGTATATACTACAAAACAGAGTAGAAAAGGGCATTATATATTTTTTCTGACAGATTATATTCAGAGCAATTTTGCTTTTAACATTGGGGTACCTAGATAATATTTAGATTTTTTTCGATTCGCTTAAATATAGAATTTCTGTATTTTACATGAGAGAGCATATGTAGTTGGTGTATATACTCTTAAATAGAGTAGAATAGGGCATTGTATATTTTTTCCGATAGATTATATTCAGAGCAATTTTGTTTTTAACATTGCGGTGCCTAGATAATAATTACATTTCTTCGATTTGGGTAAGATTAGAATTTCTCTATTTTACATGAGGGAGCATATTGAGTTGGTGTATATACTACAAAACAGTGTAGAAAAAGGCATTGTATATTTTTTCTAACATATTATATTCAGAGCAATTTTGTTTTTAACATTGGGGTCCCTAGATAATATTTTGACTTTTTCGATTCGGGTAAAATTAGAATTTCTGTATTTTACATGAGAGAGCATATTTAGTTGGTGTATATACTACAAAATAGAGTAGAAAAACTCATAGTATATTTTTTCTAACAGACTATATTCAGAGCCATTTTCTTTTAACATTGGGGTGCCTAGATAATATTTAGATTTTTTGCGATTCGCGGAAAATTAGAATTTCGTTATTTTACATGAGAGAGTATAGTGAGTTGGTTTATATACCCCACAAAAAAGTAGAATAGGGCATTGTATATTTTTTCTGACAGACTATATTCAGAGCAATTTTGTTTGTATTATTGGGGTGCCTAGATAATATTTTGACTTTTTCGATTCGGGTAAAATTAGAATTTCTGTATTTTACATGAGAGAGCATATTTAGTTGGTGTATATACTACAAAACAGAGTGGAAAAGGGCATTGTATATTTTTTCTGACAGATTATATTCAGAGAAATTTTGCTTTTAACATTGGGGAGCCTAGATAATATTTAGATTTTTTCGATTCGGGTAAAATTAGAATTTCTATATTTTACATAAGAGAGCACACTGAGTTGGTGTATATACTCCAAAACAGAGTAGAAAAGAACATTTTATATATTTTCTTACAGATGATATTCAGAGCAATTTTGCTTTTAACGTTCAGGTGCCTAGATAATATTTAGATATTTTTCGATTCATGTAAAATTATAATATCGGTATTTTTTATGAGACAGCCTACTGAGTTGATTTATATACTCCAAAACAAAGTAGAATATGGCATTGTATATTTTTTCTGACAGAATATATTCAGAGCAATTTTGCTTTTAACATTGGGGTGCCTAGATATTATTTAGATTTTTTTCTATTCACGTAAAATTCGAATTTTGGTATTTTACATGAGAGAGCATATTGAGTTAATGTATATACTACAAAACCGAGTAGAAAAGGTAATTGTATATTTTCTCTGGCAGATTATATTCAGAGCAATTTTGCTTTTAGCATTAAGGTGCCTAGATAATGTTTCGATTATTTCGATTCATTTAAAATTAGAATTTCGGTATTTTTCATGAGAGAGCATACTGAGTTGTTTTATATACTCCAAAACAGAGTAGAATAGGGCATTGTATATTTTTTCTGAGAGACTATATTCAGAGCAATTTTGCTTTTAACATTGGGGTGCCTAGAAAATATTTAGATTATTTTCGATTCAGGTAAATTAAGAATTTCGGAATTTTACATGAGACAGCATAGTGAGTTGTTGTATATACTCCAAAATAGAGTAGAATAGGGCATTGTAAATTTTTTATGACCGATTATATTCAGAACAATTTTGCTTTTAACATTGGGGTGCCTAGATAATATTTATTATTTCGATTCATGTAAATTTAGAATATCGGTATTTTTCATGAGATAGCATACTGAGTTGGTTTATATACTCCAAAACAAAGTAGAATAGGCATTGTATATCTTTTCTGATAGATTATATTGAGAGCAATTTTGCTTTTAACATTGACGTGCCTAGAAAATATTTAGATTTTTTTCAATTCATGTAAATTAAGAATTTCGGTGTTTTATATGAGAGAGCATACTGAGTTGGTGTATATACTCCAAAACAGAGTAGAATAAGGCATTGTATATTATTTCTGACAGATTTTATTCAGAACAATTTTGTTTTTAACATTGGAGTGCCTAGATAATATTTAGATTTTTTTCGATTCGGGTAAAATTCGAATTTCTGTATTTTACATAAGAGAGCATATTAAGTTGGTGTATATACTACAAAACAGAGTACAAAAGGGCATTGTATATTTCCTCTGCAAGACTATATTCAGAGCAATTTTGCTGTTAAAACTGGGGTGCGAAATAATATTTAGATTTTTTTTCGATTCGATGAAATATAGAATTTTTGTGTTTTAAATTAGAGAGCATATGCAGTTGGTGTATATACTCTAAAACAGAGTAGAATAGGGCATTGTATATTTTTTCTTACAGATTATATTCAGAGAAATTTTGTTTTTAACATTGGAGTGCCTAGATAATATTTAGATTTTTTTCGATTCACATAAAATTAGCATTTCGGTATTTTACATGAGAGAGCATACTGAGTTGGTGTATATACTCCAAAACACAGTAGAATAAGGCTTTGTATATTTTTCCTAACAGACTATATTCAGAGCCATTTTCTTTTAACTTTGGGGTGCCTAGATATTATTTATATTTTTTTCGATTTGCGTAAAATTTGAATTTCAGTTTTTTACATGAGAGAGCATATTGAGTTGGTGTATATACTCCAAAACAGAGTAGAATAGGGCATTGTATATTTCTTAAAACAGATTGTATTCAGAGCAATTTTGTTTTTTACATTGAAGTGCCTAGATAATATTTAGATTTCCTCGATTAGGGTAAAATTAGAATTTCTGTATTTTACATTACAGAGCCTATTGAGTTGGTGTATATACTCCAAAACAGAGTAGAAAAGGGCATTGTATATTTTTTTGACAGATTATATTCAGAGCAATTTTGCTTTTAACATTGAGGAGCCTAGATAATATTCAGATTTTTTTTGATTCGCTTAAATATAAAATTTCTGTATTTTAAATAACAGAGCATATGGAGTTGATGTATATACCCCAAAACAGAGTAGAATAGGGAATTGTATATTTTTTCTGGCGGAATATATTCAGAGCAATTTTGTTTTTAACATTGGGGTGCCTAGATAATATTTAGATTTTTTCGATTCACGTAAAATTAGAGTTACCGTATTTTACATGAGAGAGCATAATGAGTTGGTGTATATACTCCAAAACAAAGTAGAATAGGCATTGTATATTTTTTCTGACAGATTATATTGAGAGCAATTTTGCTTTTAACATTGACGTGCCTAGAAAATATTTAGATTTTTTTCAATTCATGTAAATTAAGAATTTCGGTGTTTTACATGAGAGCATACTGAGTTGGTGTATATACTCCAAAACAGAGTAGAATAAGGCATTGTATATTATTTCTGACAGATTTTATTCAGAACAATTTTGTTTTTAGCATTGGAGTGCCTAGATAATATTTAGATTTTTTCGATTCGGGTAAAATTCGAATTTCTGTATTTTACATGCGAGAGCATATTGAGTTGGTGTATATACTACGAAACAGAGTAGAAAAAAGCATTGTATATTTCCTCTGCAAGACTATATTCAGAGCAATTTTGCTGTTAACACTGGGGTGCCGAGATAATATATAGATTTTTCTTCGATTCGCTGAAATATAGAATTTTTGTGTTTTAAATTAGAGAGCATATGCAGTTGGTGCATATACTCTAAAACAGAGTAGAATAAGGCATTGTATATTTTTTCTTACAGATTATATTCAGAGAAATTTTGTTTTTAACATTGGGGTGCCTAGATAATATTTAGGTTTTTCTCGATTCACCTAAAATTAGAATTTCTGTATTTTACATGAGAGAGCATACTGAGTTGGTGTATATACTCCAAAACACAGTAGAATAAGGCGTTGTATATTTTTTCTAAGAGACTATATTCAGAGCCATTTTCTTTTAACTTTGGGGTGCCTAGATTTTATTTAGATTTTTTTCGATTCACGTAAAGTTAGAATTTCAGTTTTTTACATGAGAGAGCATATTGAGTTGGTGTATATACTCCAAAACAGAGTAGAATAGGGCATTGTATATTATTTCTAACAGATTATATTAAGACCAATTTTGTTTTTAACTTTGGGGTGCCTAGATTTTATTTAGATTTTTTTCGATTCGCGTAAAATTAGAATTTCGGTATTTTACATGAAAAAACATACTGAGTTGGTGTATATACTCCAAAACAGAGTAGAATAAGGCATTGTATATTTTTGCTAACAGACTATATTCAGAGCCAATTTCTATTAACTTTGGGGCGCCTATATATTATTTAAATTTATTTCGATTCGTGTAAAATTAGAATTTTGGTATTTTACATGGGACAGCATATTGAGTTGGTGTATATGCTACAAAACAGAGTAGAAAATGGCATTGTATATCTTTGCTGAAAGACTATATTCAGAGCAATTTTGCTTTTAACATTGGGGTGTTTTTGTAATATTTTGATCTGTTTCGATTCGCTTAAATATAGAATTTCTGTATTTTACATGAGAGAGCATATGGAGTTGGTGAATATACTCCGAAAAAGAGTAGAATAGGGCATTGTATATTTTTTCGTACAGATTATATTCAGAGCAATTTTGCTTTTAACATTGGGGTGCCTAGATAATATTTAGATTTTTTCGTTTCGGGTAAAATTAGAGTTTCTGTATTTTACATGAGAGAGCACACTGAGTTGGTGTATATACTCCAAAAGAGAGTTGAATAAGGCATTGTATATTCTTTCTAAGAGACTATATTCAGAGCTATTTTCTTTTAACTTTGGGGCTCCTAGATAATATTTAGGTTATTTTCACTTCACGTAAAATTAGAATTTCGGTATTTTACATGAGAGAGCACACGGAATTGGTTTATATACTCCAAAACAGAGTAGAATACGGCATTGTATATTTTTTCTGACAGAATATATTCAGAGCAATTTCGCCTTTATCATTAAGGTGCCTAGATAACATTTAAATTTTTTTCAATTCGCTTATATATATAATTTTTGTATTTTACATGAGAGAGCATACGTAGGTGTTTTATATACTCCAACACAGAGTAGAATAGGGCATTGTATATTTTTTCTAACAGATTATATTCAGACGAATTTTGTTTTTAACATTGAGGTGCCTAAATATTATTTAGATTTTTTCGATTCAGGTAAAATTACAATTTCGGTATTTTACATGAGAGAGCATACTGAGTTTGTGTATATACTCCAAAACAGAGAAAAAATGGGCATTGTATATTTTTTCTGACATATTATATTCAGATCAGTTTTGCTTTTAAAATTAGTGCCTGGATAATATTTAGACTTTTTTCGATTCTCTTAAATATAGTTTCTGTATTTTACATGAGAGAGAATATGGTGTTGGTGTATATACGCCAAAACAGAGTTGAATAGGGCATTGTATATTTTTTCTAACAGATTATATTCAGATCAATTTTTCTTTTAACATTCGGTTGCCTAGATAATATTTAAAGTATTTTTGATTCACGTAAAATTAGAATTTCGGTATTTTACATGAGAGATCATACTGAGTTGGTGTATATACTCCAAAACAGAGTAGAATAAGGCATTGTATATTTTTTCTGAAAGATTGTATTCAGAGCAATTTTTCTTTGAACATTGAAGTACCTAGATTATATTAAGATTTCTTTCGATTCGCTTAAATATATAGTTTCTGTATTATACATGAGAGAGCATACTGAGTTGGTTTATACACTCCAAAACAAAGTAGAATAATGCATTGTATATTTTTTCTAACAGACTATATTGAGCGCCATTTTCTTTTATCTTTGGGGTGCCTAGATATTATTTAGATTTTCTTCGATTGGCTTAAAACTTGAATTTCGGTATTTTACATGAGAGAGCATATTGAGATGGTGTATATACTCCAAAACAGAGTAGAAAAAGGCATTGTGTATTTGTTCTGACAGATAATATTTAGAGCAATTTTTCTTTTAACGTTGTGGTGTCTAGATGATATTTAGGTTTATTTCGATTCACCTAAAATTAGAATTTTGATATTTTACATGAGAGAGCATACTGAGTTGGTGTATATACTCCAAAACAGAGTAGAATAAGGCATTGTATATTTTTTCTAACAGACTATATTCAGGGCCATTTTCTTTTAACTTTGGGGTGCCGAGATATTATTTAGACTTTTTTCAATTCGCGTAAAATTAGAATTTCGGTATTTTACATGAGTGAGCATATTGAGTTGTTGTATATACTCCAAAACAGAGTAGAAAAGAGCATTGTATATTTTTATGACAGATTATATTCAGAGCAATTTTGCTTTTAATATTCGGGTGCCTAGATAATATTTAGATTTTTTCGATTCAGGTAAAATTAGAATTTCGGTATTTTAAATGAGAGAGCATATGGAGTTGGTGTATATACTCCAAAACAGAGTAGAATAGGGCATTGTACATTTTTTCTGACAGATTATATTAAGAGAGATTTGGCTTTTAACATTGATTTACCTAGATAATATTTAGATTTTTTTCGATTCGCTTAAATATAGAATTTCTGTATTTTACATGAGAGAGCAGACGGAGTTGGTTTATATACTCCAAAATAGAGTACAGTAAAGCATTGTATATTTTTTCTAACAGATTACATTCAGACCACTTTTGTTTTTAACATTGGGGTGCCTAAATAATATTTAGATTATTTCGATTCGGGTAAAATTAGAATTTCGGTATTTTACGTGAGCATACTGAGTTGGTGTATATACTCCAAAACAGAGTAGAAAAAGCATTGTATATTTTTTTATGACAGATTATATTCAGATCAATTTTGCTTTTAACATTGGGGTGCCTGGATAATATTTAGATTTTTATCGATTCGCTAAAATATAGAATCTCTGTATTTTATATGAGAGAGCATATGATGTCGGTGTATATACTCCAAAAAAGAGTAAAATAGGGCATTGTATATTTTATCTCACAGGTTATATTCAGAGCAATTTTGCTTTTAACATTCGGTTGCCTAGATGATATTTAGATTTTTTTCGATTCACGTAAAATTAGAATTTTGATATTTTACATGAGAGAGCATACTGAGTTGGTGTATATTCTGCAAAACAGATTAGAATAAGGCATTGTATAATTTTTCTGACAGATTATATTCAGAGCAATTCTTCTTTTGACATTGGGGTGCCTGGATCATATTTAGATTTTTTTCATTCAGGTAAAATTTGAATTTCTGTATTTTACATGAGAGAGCATACTGAGTTGGTGTATATACTCCAAAACAGAGTAGAATAAGCGTTTGTATATTTTTTCTAACAGACTATATTCGGAGCCATTTTCTTTTAACTTTGGGGCACCTAGATAATACTTAGATTATTTTCGATTCACGTAAAATTAGAATTTCAGTATTTTACATGAGAGAGCATACTGAGTGGGTATATATAACACAAAACAGAGTAGAATAAGGCATTGTATATTTTTTCTAACAGACTATATTCAGAACAATTTTCTTTAAGCTTTGGGGCACCTAGATAATGTTTAGATTTTTTTCGATTCAGATAAAATTAGAATTTCTGTATTTTACATGAGAGACCATAGTGAGTTGGTGTATGTACTCCAAAACAGAGTAGAATAGGGCATTGTATATTTTTTTTGACAGATTATATTCAGAGCAATTTTGCTTTTAACATTGGGGTGCCTATATTATATTTAGGTTTTTTTTCGATTCGCTTAAATATAGAATTTCTGTATTTTACATGAGAGAGCCTATGGAGTTGGTGTATATACTCAAAAACACATTAGAATAGGGCATTGTATATTTTTTATGACAGATTATATTCAGAGCAATTTTCTTTTTAACATTGGGATGCCTAGATCGTATTTAGATTTTTCAATTCGGGTAAAATTATAATTACTGTATTTTACATGAGAGAGCATACTGAGTTGGTGTATATAGTCGAAAACAGAGTAGAAAAAGGCATTCTATATTTTTTCTAACAGACTTTATTCGACGTTGTCTTCTTTGAACTTTGGGGTGCCTAGATAATATTTAGATTTTTTATCGATTCACGTAATATTAGAATTTCGGTATTTTACATGAGAGAGCATACTGTGTTGGTGTATATACTCTAAAACAGAGTAAAAAAAAAGCATTGTATATTTTTTCTGACCGATCATATTCAGAGCAATTATGCTTTTAACATTCTGGTGCCCAGATAATATTTAGATTTTTTTCGATTCATGTAAAATTAGAATTTCGGTATTTTATATGAGAGAGCATACTGAGTTGGTGTATATTCTCCAAAACAGAGTAGAATAAGGCATTGTATATTTTTTCTGACAGATTATATTCAGATCAATTTTGCTTTTAACATTGGGGTGCCTGGATAATATTTAGATGTTTTTCAATTCGGTTAAATATAAATTTTTGTATTTTACATGAGAGAGCATACTGAGCTGGTGTATATACTCCAAAACAGAGTAGAATAAGGCATTGTATATTTTTTCTAACAGACTATATTTAGAGCCATTTTCTTTTAACTTTGGGGCGCCTAGATATTATTTAAATTTTTTTCGATTCGCATAAAATTTGAATTTCGTAATTTTATATGATAGAGCATATTGAGTTCGTGTATGTACTACAAAACAGAGTAGAAAAGGGCATTGTATATTTTTTATGACAGATTATATTCAGAGCAATTTTGCTTTCAACATTGGGTTTCCTAGATAATATTTAGATATTTTTCAATTCATGTAAAATTAGAATGTCGGTATTTTACATGAGAGAGCATACTGAGTTTTTGTATATAATCCAAAACAGAGTATTATAAGGCATTGTTTATTTTTTCTAACATACTATATTCAGAGCCATTGTCTTTTAACCTTGAGGTGCCTAGATATTATTTAGATTTTTTCGATTCACGTAAAATTAGAATTTCGGTGTTTAACATGAGATAGCATATTGAGTTGGTGTATATACTCCAAAACAGAGTAGAAAATGGCATTGTATATTTTTTCTGACAAACTATATCCAGAGCAATTTTGCTTTTAACATTGGGGTGCCTAGATAATATTTAGATTTGTTTCAATTCGCTTAAATATAGAATGTCTATATTTTACGTGAAAGAGCATATGAAGTTGGTTTATATACTCCAAAACAAAGAATAATAGGGCATTGTATATTTTTTCTGACAGATTATATTCAGAGCAATTTTGTTTTTAACATTGGGGTTCCTAGATAATATTTAGATTTTTTTCGATTCGGTTAAATACAGAATTTTTGTATTTTACGTGAGAGAGCATATTGAATTCGTGTATATACTCCAAAACAGAGTAGAATAGGGCATTGTATATTTTCTCGGACACATTATTTTCAGAGCAATTTTTTTTTAACATTGGAGTGCGTAGATATTTAGATTTTTTCGATTCGGGAAAAATTAAAATTTCTGTGTTTTACAAGAGAGAGCATACTGTGTTGGTGTATATACTCCAAAACCGAGTAGAATAAGGCATTGTATATTTTTTCTTACAGACTATATTCAGATCCATTTTCTTTTAACTTGGGGGCACCTAGATATTGTTTAGATTTTTTTCGATTTGTGCAAAATTAGAAATTTGGTATTTTACATGAGAGAGCATATTGAGTTGGTGTAAATACCCCAAAACATAATAGAATAGGGCATTGTATATTTTTTGTGACAGATTATATTCAGATAAATTTTGCTTTGAACATTGGGGTGCCTAGATAATATTTAGATTTTTTTCGATTCGCTTAATTTCGTCATTTTACATGAGAGACCATATGGAGTTGGTGTATGTACTCCAAAACAGAAAAAATAGGGCATTTTATATTTTTTCTGACAGATTATATTCAGAGCAATTTTCTTTTTAAAATTGGGGTGCCAAGGTTATATTTAGATTTTTTTCTTTCGGGAAAAATTAGAATTTCTATGATTTTCATGAGAGAGTAAACTGAGTTGTTGTATATACTCCAAAACAGAGTAGAATAAGGCATTCTGTATTTTTTCTAACAGACTATATTCAGAGCCATTTTCTTTTAACTTTGGGGCGCCTAGATATTATTTAGATTTTTTTCGATTCACGTAAAATTAGAACTTCAGTATTCTACATGAGAGAGCATACTGAGTTTTTGTATATAATCCAAAACAGAGTATTATAAGGCATTGTATATTTTTTATAACATACTATATTCAGAGCCATTTTCTTTTAATCTTGAGGCACCTAGATATTATTTAGATTTTTTCGATTCGCGTAAAATTAGAATTTCGGTGTTTAACATTAGATAGCATATTGAGTTGGTGTATATACTCCAAAACAGAGTAGAAAATGGCATTGTATATTTTTTCTGACAAACTATATTCAGAGCAATTTTGCTTTTAACATTGGGGTGCCTAGATAATATTTATATTTTTTTCTATTCGCTTAAATATAGAATGTCTGTATTTTACGTGAAAGAGCATTTGGAGTGTGTGTGTATACTCCAAACAAAGTAGAATAGGGCATTGCATATTTTTTCTGACAGAATATATTCAGAGCAATATTGTTTTTAACATTTTGGTGCCTAGATAATTTATAGATATTTTTCGATTCGGGTAAAATTAGAATTTTGGTATTTTACATGAGAGAGCATACTGAGTTGGTGTATATACTCCAAAACAGAGTAGAATAAGGCATTGTATATTTTTTCTAAGAGACTATATTCAGAACCGTTTTCTTCTAACTTTGGGGTGCCTAGATATTATTTAGATTTTTTTTGATTCACATAAAGTTTGAATTCTGGTATTTTACATGCGAGAACATATTGAGTTGGTGTATATACTCCAAAACAGAGTAGAAAAGGGCATTGTATATTTTTTCTGACAGATTATATTCAGAGCAATTTTGCTTTTAACATTCGGTTACCTTGATAATATTTAGATTTTGTTCGATTTACGTAAAATTAGAATTTCGGTATTTTAAATGAGATAGCACACTGAGTTGGTGTATGTACTACAAAAAAGAATAGAATAAGGCATTGTATATTTTTTCTAAAAGACTATATTCATAGCCATTTTCTTTTAACTTTGGGGGGCCTAGGTATTATTTATATTTTTTTTGATTCGCTTAAATATAGATTTTTTTATTTTACATGACAGAGCATATGGAGTTTGTGTATATACTCCAAAACAGAGTAGAATAGGGCGTTGTATATTTTTTCTGACAGATTATATTTAGAGCAACTTTGTTTTTAACATTGGGGATCCTAGATAATATTTAGATTTTTTCGATTCGGTTGAAATAACAATTTCTGTATTTTACATGAGAGAGCATACTGAGTTGGTTTATACACTCCAAAACAGAATAGAATAAGGCATTGTATATTTTTTCTGACATTATATTCAGAGCAATTTTGCTTTTAACATTGGGGTTCCTAGATTATATTTAGATTTGTTTCGATACACTTAAATATAGAATTTTTGTGTTTTACAACAGAGAGTATATGGAGTTTTTGTATATACCCCAAAACAGAGTAGAATAGGGCATTGTATATTTTTTCTGACAGATTATTTTCAGAGCAATATTGTTTTTAACATTGGGGTTCCTAGATAATATTTAGATTTTTTTCGATTCGGGTAAAATTAGAATTTCTGTATTTTACATTAGAGAGCATACTGAGTTGGTGTATATACTCCAAAACAAAGTAAAATAAGGCATTGTATATTTTCTCTAACAGACTATATTCGGAGCCATTTTCCTTTAACTTTGGGGCACCTAGTTAATTTTTAGATTTTTATTCATTCACGTAAAATTAGAATTTCGGTATTTTAAATGAAAGAGCATACTGAATTTGTGTATATACTCCAAAACAGAGTCGAAAAGGGCATTGTATATTTTTTCTGACAGATTATATTCAGAGAAATTTTGCTTTTAACATTAGAGTGCCTAGATAATATTTAGATTTTTTCAATTCGCTTAAATATAGAATTTCCGTATTTTACATGAGATAGCATATAGATTTGGTGTATATACTCCGAAACACAGTACAATAAAGCATTGTATATTTTTTCCTATAGATTGTATTCAGAGGAATTTTGATTTTAACATTGGGGTGTCTATATAATATTTAGATTTTTTTCTATTCGCATAAAATTAGAATTTCGGTACTTTACATGAAAGAGCATACTGAGTTTGGGTATATACTCCAAAACAGAGTATAATAGCGCATTGTGTATTTTTTATGACATATTATATTAAGAGCAATTTTGTTTTTAACACTGGGGTGCCTAGATAATATTTAGTTTTTTTCGATTCGGGTAAAATTAGAATTTTTTTATTTAACATGAGAGAGCATATTGAGTTGGTGTATATACTACAAAAAAGAGTAGAAAATGGCATTGTATATTATTTCTGACAGATTATATTCAGAGCAATTTTGCTGTTAACATTGGGGTGTCTAGATAATATTTAGATTTTTTTCGATAAGCTTAAATATAGAATTTTTGAATTTCACATGAGAGAGCATATAAAGTTGGGGTATATACTCCAAAACAGAGTAGAATAGGGCATTGTATATTTTTTCTGACATATTATATTCAGAGCAATTTTGTTTTTAACATTGGGGTGCCTAGATAATATTTAGATTTTTTTTTCGATTCACGTAAATTTAGAATTTCGGTATTTTACATGTGAGAGCATACTGAGTTAGTGTATATACTCCAAAACAGAGTAGAAAAGGGCATTGTATATTTTTTATCACAGATTATATTTAGAGCAATTTTGCTTCAACATTGCTATGCCTAGATTTTATTAAGATTTTTTTCGATTCATGTAAAATTAGAATTTCCATATTTTACATGAGAGAGCGTATTAAATTTGTGTGTATACTCCAAAACAGAGTAGAAAAGGACATTGTATATTTTTCCTGACAGATTATATTAAAAGCAATTTTGCTTTTATCTTTCGGGTGCCTATATAATATTTAGATTTTTTTCTATTCACGTAAAATTAGAATTTCAGTATTTTTCATGAGAGAGCACACGTAGTTAGTGTATACATTCCAAAACAGAGTAGAATAGGACATTGTATATTTTTTCTGACAGATTGTATTCAGAGCAATTTTGCTTTTATCATTGGGATGCCTAGATAATATTTAGATTTTTTTCGATTCTCTTAAATATAGAATATCTGTATTTTTCATGGGAGAGCATATGGAATTGGTGTGTATACTCCAAAACAGAGTAGAATAGAGGATTGTATATTTTTTTTACACAGTATATTCAGAGCAATTTTGTTTTTAACATTAGGGTTCCTAGATAATATTTAGATTTTTTTCGATTCATATAAAATTAGCATTTCGGTATTTTACATGAAAAAGTATAATGAGTTTGTGTATATACTCCAAAACACAGTAGAATAAGGGTTTGTATATTTTTTCTAACAGACTATATTCAGAGCCATTTTCTTTTAACTTTGGGGCGCCTAGATATTATTTAGATTTTTTTCGATTCTCTTAAATATAGAATATCTGTATTTTACATGGTAGAGCATATGGAGTTGGTGTGTATACTCCAAAACAGAGTAGAATAGAGGATTGTATATTTTTTTTACACAGTATATTCAGAGCAATTTTGTTTTTAACATTAGGGTTTCTATATAATATTTACATTTTTTTAGATTCATATAAAATTAGCATTTTGGTATTTTTCATGAAAGAGAATGATGTTTGTGTATATACTCCAAAACACAGTAGAATAAGGCTTTGTATATTTTTTCTAACAGACTATATTCAGAGCCATTTTCTTTTAACTTTGGGGCGCCTAGATATTATTTAGATTTTTTTCGATTCGCGTTAAATTAGAATTTTGGTATTTTACATGAGAGAGCATATTGAGTTGGTTTATATACTACAAAAAAGAGTAGAAAAGGGCATTGTATATTTTTTCTTAGAGATTATATTGAGAGCAACTTTCCTTTTAACATTGGTGTGCATAGATAATATTTAGATCTTTTTCAATTCGCTTAAATATAGAATTTCTGTATTTTACATGAGAGAGCATGTAGAGTTGGTTTATATACTTCAAAACAGAGTAGAGTAGGGCATTGTATACTTTTTGTGACAGATTCTATTCAGAGCAATTTTGTTTTTAACATTGGCTTGCCAAGATAATATCTAGATTTTTTTCAATTCGCTTAAATAAAGAATTTCTGTATTTTACATGAGAGAGCATATGGAGTTAATGCATATACTCCAAAACAAAGTGTAATAGGGCATTGTATATTTTTTCTGACAGATTATATTCAGAGCAATTTTGCTTTTAACAATGGAGTGCCTAGATAATATTTAGATTTTTTCGATTCACGTAAAATTAGAATTTTTGTATTTCACATGAGAGAGCACACTGAGTTGGTGTATATACTCCAAAACTGAGTAGAATAAGGCATTGTATTTTTTTTCTATGAGACTATATTCAGAGCCAATTTCCTTTAACTTTGGGGCGCCTAGATATTATTTAGATCTTTTTCGATTCGCATAAATTTAGAATTTCCGTATTTTACATGAGAGAGCATATTGAGTTGGTGTGTATAGTACAAAACAGAGTATAAACAGGCATTGTATATATTTTCTGACAGATTATATTGAGAGCAATTTTGCTGTTAACATTGGGGTGCCTAGAAAATATTTAGATTTTTTCCATTCGCTTTAATAGAATATCTGTATTGTACATGAGAGAGCATACTGAGTTGGTGTATATACTCCAAAACAGAGTAGAATAAGGCATTGTATATTTTTTCTAACAGACTATATTCAGAGTCATTTTCCTTTAACTTTGGGGCGCCTTGATATTATTTAGATTTATTTCGATTTGCGTAAAATTAGAATTTTTTTATTTTACTTGAGAGAGCATATTGTGTTTTTGCATATACTCCAAAACAGAGTAGAAAAGGCCATTGTATATTTTTTCTGACAGATTATATGCAGAGCAATTCTGCTCTTAAAATTAGGGTGCCTAGATAATATTTAGATTTTTTTGATTCACGTAAAATTAGAATTTCTGTATTTTACATGAGAGAGCATACTGAGTTGGTGTATATACTCCAAAACAAAATAGAATAAAACATTTTATGTTTTTTCTGACAAATAATATTCAGAGCAATTTTGCTTTTAACATTGGGGTTCCTAGAAAATATTTACATTTATTTTGATTCGCTTAAATATAGAATTTCTGGATTTTAAATGAGAGAGCATATGGAGTTGGTGTATATAATCCAAAACAGAACAGAATAGGGCATTGCATATTTTTTCTGACAGATTATATTCAGAGAAATTTTGTTTTTAACATTGGGGTGCCTAGATAATATGTAGATTTTTTTCGTTTCGCTTAAATATAGAATTTCTGTATTTTACATGAGAGAGCATATTGACTTTGTGTATATACTCCAAAGCAGAGTAGAGTAGGGCATTGTATATTTTTTCTGACAGATTATATTCAGAGCAATTTTGCTTTTAACATTAAAATGCCTAGATAATATTTCGATTTTTTTCGATTCGCTGAAATATAGAATTTCTGTATTTAACATGAGAGAGCATATGGAGTCGGTGTATATAGTCCAAAACAAAGTAGAATAGGGCATTGATTATTTTTTCTGACAGATTATATTCCGAGAAATTTTGTTTTTAACATTGCGGTGCCTAGATAATATTTAGATTTTTTTCGATTCGCTTAAATAAAAAATTTTGGCATTTTACATGAGAGAGGATATGGAGTTTGTGTATATACGCCAAAAAAGAGTAGAATAGGGCATTGTATATTTTTTCTGTCTCATTATATTCAGAGCAATTTTTTTTTTAACATTGGGGTGCCTAGATAATATTTAGATATTTTCAATTCGGGTAAAATTAGAATTTCGGTATTTTACATGAGAGAGCGTACTGAGTTGGTGTATATAGTCCAAAACAGAGTAGAATAGGGCATTGTATATTTTATCTGACAGATTATATTCAGAGCAATTTTGTTTTCAACATTGGGGTGCCTAGATAATATTTAGATATTTTTCGATTTGCTTAAATATAGTATTTCTGTATTTTAGGTGAGAGAGCATATGGAGTTCGTGTATATACTCCAAAACAGAGTAGAATATGGCATTGTATAATTTTTTTGACAGATTTTAATCAGAGCAATTTTGTCTTTGACATTGGGGTGCCAATATAATTTTTAGATTTTTTTCAATTCACGTAAATTTAGAATTTCTGCATTTTACATGAGAGAGCATACTGAGTTGGTGTATATACTCCAAAACTGAGTAGAATAAGGAATTGTATATTTTTCCTGACAGATTATATTCTGAGCAATTTTGATTTTAATATTGGGGTGCCTAGATAATATGTAGATTTTTTTCAATTCGCTTAAATATAGAATTTTTGTATTTTACACTGAGTCAGCATACTGAGTTGGTGTATATACTCCAAAATAGAGTAAAAAAGGTCATTGTATATTTTTTCTGACAGACTATATTCAGAGAAATTGTTTTTATAACATTGTGTTGCCTAGATAATATTTAGATTTTTTTCGATTCGCTTAAATACAGAATTTCTGCATTTTACATGAGAGAGCATATGGAGTTGGTGTATATACTCCAAAACAGAGTAGAATAGGGCATTGTATATTTTTTCTGACAGATTATATTCAGAGCAGTTTTGTTCTTAACATTGGGGTGTCTAGATAATATTTAGACATTTTTGATTCGGGTAGATTTAGAATTTCTCTGTTTTACATGAAAGAGCATACTGAGTTGGTGTATGTACTCCAAAACAGAGTAGAATAAGGCATTGCATATTTCTTCTAACAGTCTATATTCAGAGACATTTTCTTTGAACTTTGGGGTGCCTAGATCTTATTTACATTTATTTTGATTCACATAAAATTTGAATTTTGGTATTTTACATGAGAGAGCATACTGAGTTGGTGTATATATACCAAAACAGAGTAGAAAAGGGCATTGTATATATTTTCTGACAGATTAAATTCAGAGCAATTTTGATGTAAACATTGGGGTGC
Source organism: Callithrix jacchus (assembly GCF_049354715.1). Taxonomy (NCBI): domain Eukaryota; kingdom Metazoa; phylum Chordata; class Mammalia; order Primates; family Cebidae; genus Callithrix; species Callithrix jacchus. Next base: position 83,156,018 of record NC_133518.1, read on the forward strand.
CTAGATAATATTTATATTTCTTTCAATTCACGTAAAATAAGAATTCCGGTATTTTACATGAAAGAGCATATTGAGTTGGTGCATATACTCCAAAACAGAGTAGAATAGGGCATTGTATATTTTTTCTGACAGTTTATATTCAGAGCAATTTTGATTTTAACATTGGGGTCCTAGATTATATTTAGATTTTCTCGATTTGGGTAAAATTAGAATTTCTGTATTTTACATGAGAGAGCATATTGAGTTGGTCTATATACTACAAAACAGAGTAGAAAGGGCATTGTATATTTTTTCTGACAGATTATATTCAGAGCATTTTTGCTTTTAACATTGGGGTGCCTAGACAATATTTAGATTTTTTTCGATTCGTTTAAATATAGAATTTCTGTATTTTACATGAAAGAGAATATGGAGTTGGTGTGTATAGTCCAAAACAGAGTAGAATAGGGCGTTGTATATTTGCTCTAACAGACTATATTCAGAGCCATTTTCTTTTAACTTTGGGGTGCCAAGATATTATTTAGATTTTTTTCGTTTCGCTTAAATATATAATTTCTGTATTTTACATGAGAGAGCGTATGGAGTTTGTGTATATACTCCACAACACAGTAGAATAGGGCATTGTATATTTTCTCTGCCAGATTATATTCAGAGCAATTTTGTTTGTAACATTGGGGTGCCTAGATTATATTTAGATTTTTTCGATTCAGGTAAAATTAGAATTTCTGTATTTTACATGAGAGAGTATATAGAGTTGGTGTATATACGCCAAAATAGAGTACAATATGGCATTGTATATTTTTTTCTGACAGATTATATTCAGAGTAATTTAGTTTTTAACATTGGGGTGCCTAGATAATATATAAATTTTTTCGATTTACGCAAAATTATACTTTTGGTATTTTACATGAGAGACCATACTGAGTTGGTCATATACTCCAAAACAGAGTAGAAAAAGGCCTTGTATATTTTTTCTAACAGACTATATTCAGAGCCATTTTCTTTTAACTTAGGTGCGCCTAGATATTATTTAGATTTTTTTCGATTCGCGTAAAAGTAGAATTTTGGTATTTTACCTGAGAGAGCATATTGTGTTGGTGTATATACTCCAAAACAGAGAATAGGCATTGTATATTTTTTCTGATAGATTATATTCAGAGCAATTTTGTTTTAACATTGGGGTTCCTAGATACTATTTAGATTTTTTTGATTCAGGTAAAATTAGTATTTCTGTATTTTACATGAGAGGGAATATTGAGTTGGTGTATTTACTAGGAAACAAAGTAGAAAAGGGCATTGTATATTTTTTCTGACAGATTATATTCAGAGCTATTTTTCTTTTAACATTGATGTGCCTACATAATATTTAGATTTTCTTCTATTCACTTAAATATAGAATTTCTGTATTTTACATGAGAGAGCATATGGATTTGGTGTATATACTCCAAAAATGAGTAGAATAGGGCATTGTATATATTATTTTGACAGATTATATTCAGATCAATTTTGTTTTTAACATTGTGGTGCCTAGATAATATTTAGATTTTTTTTGGCTCACGTGAAATTAGAATTTTTGTATTTTATATAAGAGAAAATATTGAGTTGATGTATATACACCATAACAGAGTAGAATAGGGCATTTTATATTGTTTCTGACAGATTATATTCCGAGCAATTTTGTTTTTAACATTGGGGTGCCTTGATAATATTTAAACTTTTTTGATTCGGGTCAAATTAGAATTTCAGTATTTTACATGAGAGAGCATAATGAGTTGGTGTGTATACTAGAAAACAGAGTAGAATAAGGCATTGTATATTTTTTATAACAGAATATATTCAGAGTCATTTTCTTTTAACTTTGGGGCGCCTAGATATAATTAAGATTTTTACCAATTCATGTAAAATTAGAATTTTGGTATTTTACATAAGAGAGCATATTGAGGTGTTGTATATACTCCAGAACGAAGTACAATAGGGCGTTTTATATTTTTTATGACAGATTATATTAACAGCAATTTTGTCTTTAACATTGGGGTGCCTAGATAATATTTAGATTTTTTTCGATTCATGTGAAATTAGAATTTCTGTATTTTAAATGATAGGACATACTGAGTTGGTTTATATACTCCAAAACAGAGTACAATAGGGCATTGTATATTTTATCGGACAGATTATAATCAGAGCAATTTTGTTTTTAACATTGAGGTGCCTATATAATATTTAGATTTTTTTCGATTCATTTAAAATTAGAATTTCGGTACTTTTGATGAGAGAGCATACTGAGCTGGTGTATATACTCCAAAACAGAGTAGAATAAGGCATTGCATATTTTTTCTAACAGACTATATTCAGAGACATTTTCTTTTAACTTTGGGGTGCCTAGATATTATTAAGATTTTTGTTGATTTGCATAAAATTAAAATTTCTGTATTTTACATGTGAGAGCACATTGAGTTGGTGTATATACTACAAAACAGAGTAGAAAAGGGCATTGTATATTTTTTCTGACAGATTATATTCAGAGCAATTTTGCTATTAATATTCGGGTGCCTAGATAATATTTAAATATATTTTGATTCACGTAAAATTTGATTTTTGGTATTTTACATGAGAGACCATACTGAGTTGGTGTATATACTCCAAAACAGAGTAGAATAAATCATTGTATATTTTTTCTAAAAGAGTATATTCAGAGCCATTTTCTTTTAACTTTGGGGCATCTAGATAATATTTAGATTTTTTCGATTTGGGTAGAATTTGAATTTCTGTATTTTACATGATAGAGCATACTGAGTTGGTGTATATACACCAAAACAGATTAGAAATCGGCATTGTATATTTGTTCTGACAGATTATATTCAGAGCAATTTTGCTGTTAACATTCCGGTGCCTAGATAATATTTAGATTTTTTCCATTCGAGTAAAATTATAATTTCTGTATTTTACATGATAGAGCATACTGTTGGTGCAGATACTCCAAAATAGAGTAGAATAGGGCATTGTATATTTATTCTGACAACTTATATTCAGAGCAATTTTGTTTGTAACATTGGGGTGCCTATATAATACTTAGATTTTTTTCGATTCAAATAAAATTAGAATTTCGGTATTTTATATAAGAGAGCATAATTAGTTGGTGTACATAACCTAAAATAAAGTAGAATAGGGCATTGTATAGTTTTTCTGACAGACTATATTCAGAGCAATTTTCTTTTAACTTTGGGGCGCCTAGGTATTATTTAAAATTTTAGATTCGCGTAAAATTTGAATTTCGATATTTTACATGAGAGCATATGGAGTTGGTGTATATACTCCAAAACAGAGTAGAATAGGGCATTGTATATTTTTTCTTACAGATGATATTCTGAGCAATTTTGTTTTTAACATTGGGGTGCCTAGATAATATTTAGATTCTTTTCGGTTCACGTAAAATTAGAATTTCGGTATTTAACATTAGAGAGCATACTGACTTGGTGTTTATACTCCAAAACAGAGTAGAATAGGGCATTGTATATTTTTTTTGACAGATTATATTCAGAGCAATTTTGTTTTTAACATTGGGATGCCTAGATAATATTTAGATTTTTTTCGATTCACGTAAAATTAGAATTTCAGTATTTTACATGAGAGAGCATACCGTGTTTGTGTATATACTCCAGAAAAGAGTGGAATAAGGCATTGTATATTTTTCCTAACACATAATATTCAGAGCCATTTTCTTTTACCTTTTTGGCGCCTAGATATTATTTATATTTTTGCGATTCATGTAAAATTAGAATTTCGGTATTTTACATGAGAGAGCATATTGAGCTGGTGTATATACTCCAAAATAGAGTACAAAAGGGCGTTGTATATTTTTTCTGACAGATTATATTAAGAACAATTTTGTTTTTAACATTAGGGTGCCTAGATAATATTTAGATTTTTTCGATTCACGTAAAATTATAATATCGGTATTTTAAATGAGAGACCATACTGAATTGGTGTATATACTCCAAAACAGAGTACAATAGGGCATTGTATATTTTATCTGACAAATTATAATCAGAGCAATTTTGTTTTTAACATTGGTGTGCCTAGATAATATTTAGATTTCTTTCGATTCACGTAAAATTAGAATTTCGGTACTTTACATGAGAGAGCATACTGAGTTGGTGTATATACACCAAAACTGAGTAGAATAAGGCATTCTATATTTTTTCTAACAGACTATATTCAGAGACATTTTCTTTTAACTTTGGGGCGCCTAGATATTATTTAGATTATTTTTGATTCGCATAAAATTAGAATTTCGGTATTTTACATGAGAGAGTATATTGAGTTGGTGTATATACTCCAAAACAGAGTAGAAAAGGGGATTGTATATTTTTTCTGACAGATTATATTCAGAGCAATTTTGCAATTAACATTCTGGTGCCTAGACAATATTTAAATTTTATTCGATTCACGTAAAATTTGAATTTTAGTATTATATATGAGAGAGCGTAGTGAGTTGGTGTATTTACTCCAAAACAGAGTAGAATAAATCATTGTATATTTTTTGTAACAGAGTATATTCAGAGCCATTTTCTTTTAACTTTGGGGCACGTAGATGATATTTAGAATTTTTTGATTCGGGTAAAATTAGAATTTTTGTATTTTACATGATAGACCATACTGAGTTTTTGTATATACACCAAAACAGAGTAAAAATGGGAATTGTATATTTGTTCTGACAGATTATATTCAGAGCAATTTTGCTTTTAACATTCGGGTGCCTAGAGAATATTTAGAATTTTTCGATTCGGGTACAAATAGAATTTCTGTATTTTACATGAGAGAGCATATTGAGTTGGTGTATATACTAAAAAACAGAGTAGAAAAGGGCATTGTATATATTTTCTGACAGATTATATTCAGAGAAATTTTGCTATTAACATTCGGGTGCCTAGATAATATTTAGATTTTCTCGATTCTGGTAAAATTATAATTTCTGTATTTAACATGAGAGAGCATATTGAGTTGGTGTATATATTCCAAAACAGAGTAGAATAGGGCATTGTATATTTTTTTATGACACATTATATTCAAAGCAATTTTGCTATTAACATTGTGGTTTCTAGATAATATTTAGATTTGTTTCAATTCGCTTAAATATATAATTTTTGTATTTTACATGAGAGAGCATATGGAGTTGGTGTATGTACTTTAAAACAGAGACGAAATGGGCATTGTATATTTTTTCTGACATACTATATTCAGATCCATTTTCTTTTCACTTTGGGGAGCCTAGATATTATTAAGATTTATTACCGATTCTCGTAGAATTAGAATTTTGGCATTTTACATGAGAGAGCATATTGAGTGGGTGTATATACACAAAAGCAGAGTAGAATAAGGCATTGTATACTTTTTCTAACAGACTATATTCAGTGCCATTTTCTTTTTACGTTGGGGCGCCTAGATATTTAGATTGATTTTGATTCACGTAAAATAAAAATTTCGGTATTTTACATGAGAGAGCATATTGAGTGGGTGTATATACACAAAAACAGAGTAGAAAAGGGCATTGTATATTTTTTCTGACAGATTATATTCAGAGCAATTTTGCTTTTAACATTGGGGTGACTAATATTTAAATTTTTTCGATTGATGTAAATTTACAATTTCGGTATTTTACATGAGAGAGCATACTGAGTTGGTGTATATACTACCAAACAGAGTAGAAAAGGGCATTGTATATTTTTTCTGACAGATTATATTCAGAGCAATTTTTCTATTAACATTCGGGTGCCTAGAAAATATTTAGATTTTTTTCGATTCACGTATAATTAGCATTTCGGTGTTTTACATAAGAGAGCATACTGAGTTGGTGTATATACTCCAAAACAGAGTAGAATAAGGCATTGTATATTTTTTTTAACAGACTATATTCAACGACATTTTCTGTTAACTCTGGGACGCCTAGATATTATTTAGATTTCTTTCCATTAAAGTAAAATTAGAATTTCTGTATTTTACATGAGAGAGAATATTGAGTTGGTGTATATACTACAAAACAAAGTAGAAAAAAGCATTGTATATTACTTCTGACAGATTATATTCAGAGCAATTTTGCTTTTAACATTAAGGTGCCTAGACAATATTTAGATTTCTTTCAATTTGCTTAAATATAGAATATCTGTGTTTTACATGAGAGAGCATATGGAGTTGGTTTATATAGTGGAAAACAGAGTAGAATAGGGCATTGTATATTTTTTCTGACAGATTATATTCAGAGCAATTTTGCTTTAAATATTGGGGTGCCTAGATAATATTTAAATTTTTTCGATTTGGGTGAAATTAGGATTTCTGTATTTTAAAAGAGAGAGCATACTGAATTAGCGTATACACTCCAAAAAATAGTAGAATACAGCATTGTATATTTTTTCTAACAGACTATATTCAGAGCCATTTTCGTTTAACTTTGGGGCGCCTAGATATTATTTAGATTTTTTTCGTTTCACGTAAAATTAGAATTTCCGTATTTTACATGAGAGAGCATATTGAGTTGGTGTATATACTCCAAAACAGAGTAGAATTGGGCATTGTATATTTTTATTGACAAATTATATTAAGAGCAATTTTGCTTTTAACATTGGGGTTCTTAGATAATATTTAGATTTTTATCGATTCACTTTAAATTAGAATTTCGGTATTTTACATGAGAGAGCATACTGAGTTGGTGTATATACTCCAAAACAGAGTAGAATAGGGCATTGTATATTTTTTCTGACAGATTATATTCGGAGCAATTTTGCTTTTACATTCGGGTGCCTAGATAATATTTAGGTATTTTCGATTCGGGTAAAATTATTATTTCTGTATTTTACATGAGAGAGCACACTGAGTTGATGTATATACTCCAAAACATAGTAGAATAGGGCATTATATATATTTTCTGACAGATTATATTCAGAGCAATTTTTTTTCAACATTGGGGTGCCTAGATAATATTTAGATTTTTTTCGATTCACGTAAAATTAGAATTTCGGTATTTTACATGAGAGAGCACACTGAGTTGGTGTATATACTCCAAAACAGAGGAGAAAAAGGCATTGAATGTTATTTCAAACAGACTATATTCAGAGCCATTTTATTTGAACTTTGGGGTGCCTAGATATAATTTAGATTTTTATCGATTCGCGTAAAATTAGAATTTCGGTAGTTTACATGAGAGAGCATATTGAGTTGGTGTATATACTACAAAACAGAGTAGAAAATGGCATTGTATATTCCTTCTGACAGATTATATTCAGGGCAATTTTGCTTTTAACATTGGGGTGCCTAGATAATATTTGAATTTTTTTCGATTCACTTAAATATAGAATTTCTGTATTTTACATGAGAGAGAATATGGAGTTTGTGTATATACATTAAAACGGAGTAGAATAGGGCATTGTATATTTTTTCTGACACATTATATTCCGTGCAATTTTGTTTTTAACATTGGGGTGCCTAGATAATATTTAGATTTTTGCGATTTGGGTAAAATTAGAATTACTGTATTTTACATGAATGAGCATATGGAGTTGGTGTATATACTACAAAACCGAGTAGAATAAGGCATTGTATATTTTTTCTAACTGACTATATTTGGAGCCATTTTCTTTTAACTTTGGGGCACCTAGATAATATTTAGATTTTTTTCCATTCGCATAAATTATAATTTCGATATTTTACATGAGAGAGCATATTGAGTTGGTGTATAAATTCCAAAAAAAAGTAGAAAAGGGCATTGTATATTTTTTTCAACAGATTATATTCAGAGCAATTTTACTTTTAACATTGGTGTGCCTAGATAATATTTAGATTATTTTCGATTCGCTTAAATATAGAATTTTTGTATTTTACATGAAAGAGCATATGGAGTTGGTTTATGTACTCCAAAACAGAGAAGAAAAGAAAATTGTACATTTTTTCTGACAGACTATATTCAGAGCCATGTTCTTATAACTTTCGTGTGCCTAGATATTATTAATATTTTTTACCGATTGGCGTAGAATTAGAATTTCTGTATTTTACATGAGAGAGCATATGGAATTGGTCTATATACTTCAAAAAAGAGTAGAATAAAGCATTGTATATTTTTTCTGACAGATTATATTCAGAGCAATTTTCTTTTTTAACATTGGGGTGCCTAGATAATATTTAGATTTTTTTCGGTTCACGTAAAATTAGGATTTCGGTACTTTACATAAGAGAGCATGCTGAGTTGGTGTATATACTCCAAAACAGAGTAGAAAAGGGCATTGTATATTTTTTCTGAGAGATTATATTCAGAGAAATTTTGCAATTAATATTTGGGTGCCGAGATAATATTAACATTTTTTTCAATCCATATAAAATTTGAATTTTGGTATTTTACTTGAGAGAGCATAATGAGTTGGTGTATATACTCCAAAATAGAGTAGAATAGGGCATTGTGTATTTTTTATGACAGATTATATTTAGAGCAATTTTACTTTTAAGATTCGGGTGCCTAGATAATATTTAGATTTTTCGATTCCGGTAAAATTATAATTTCTGTATTTTACATGAGAGAGCATACTGAGGTGGTGTATATACTCCAAAATAGAGTAGAATGGGGTATTTTATATTTTTTCTGACAGATTATATTCAAAGCAATTTGGTTTTTAACATTGGGGTGCATAGATAATATTTAGATTTTTTTCTATTCACGTAAAATTAGAATTTCGGAATTTTACATGAGAGAGTATATTCAGTTGGTATATATACTCTTATAAAGAGTAGAATAAATCATTGTGTATTTTTTCTGACAGATTATATTCAGAGCAATTTGGTTTTTATCATTGGGGTGCCTAGATAATATTTAGATTTTTTTCGATTCACCTAAAATTAGAATTTCGCTATTTTACAAGAGAGAGCATACTGAGTTGTTGTATATACTCCAAAGTAGAGTAGAGTAAGGCATTGTGTATTTTTCTGACAGATTATATTCAGAGCAAGTTTGATTTTAACATTGGGGCGCCAAGATATTATTTACATTTTTTTTGATTTGCGTAAAATTTGAATTTCTGTATTTTACATGAGAGATCATATTGAGTTGCTCTATATACTACAAAACAGGGTATAAAAATACATTGTATATTTATTCTGACAGATTATATTAAGAGCTTTTCGCTTTTAACATTGGGGTGCCTAGATAATATTTAGATTTGTTTCGATTCATGTATAATTAGAATTTCTGTATTTTACATGAGAGAGCAAACTGAGTTGGTGTATATACTCCAAAACAGAGTAGAATAAGGCATTGTATATTTTTTCTAACAGACGATATTCAGAGCCATTTTCTTTTAACTTTGGGGCGCCTAGATATTATTTAGATTTTTTTCGATTCACGTAAAATTAGAATTTCGGTATTTTACATGAGAGAGCATATGGAGTTGGTGTATATACTCCAAAGCAGAGTAGAATAGGGCATTGCATATTTTCTCTAACAGATTATATTCGGAGGAATTTTGATTTTAACATTGGGTTGCCTAGATAATATTTAGATTTCTTTGATTCGGGTCAAATTAGAATTTCGGTATTTTACATTAGAGAGCATACTAAGTTGGTGTATATACTGCAAAACAGAGCAGAATAAGGCATTGTATATTTTTTCTTACAGACTATATTCAGAGCCATTTTCTTTTAACTTTGGGGAGCCTAGATATTATTTAGATTTTTTTCGATTCGTGTAAATTTAGAATTTCTGTATTTTACATGAGAGAGCATATTGAGTTGCTGTATATACCCCAAAGCAGAGTAGAATAAGGCATTGTATATTTTTTATAACAGAATATATTCAGAGCCATTTTCTTTTATTTTTGGGGCACCTAGATATTATTCAGATTTATTTCGATTCACGTAAAATTAGAATTTCGGTATTTTAAATGGGAGAGCATATTGAGTTGGTGTATATACTCCAAAAAAGAGTAGAAAAGGGCATTGTATATTTATTCTGACTGATTATACTCAGAGCAATTTTGCTTTTAACATTGGGGTGCCTAGATAATATTTAGATTTTTTTCGATTCACGTAAATTTAGAATTTCTGTATTTTACCTGAGAGAACATACTGAGTGGTTTATATACTCCAAAACAAAGTAGAATAAGGCATTGTATATTTTTTCTAACAGACTATATTCAGAGCCATTTTCTTTTAAATTTGGGACCCCTAGATATTATTTAGATTTATTTCGATTCGCGTAAAATTAGAATTTCTATGTTTTACATGAGAGAGCATATTGAGTTGGTGTATATACTCCAAAACAGAGTAGAATAAGGCATTGTATATTTTTTATAACAGACTATATTCAGAGCCATTTTGTTTTAAGTTTGGAACGCCTAGATGTTATTTAGATTTTTTTCGATTCACTAAAATATAGGATTTCTGTATTTTACATAAGAGAGCATATGGAGGTGGTGTATATACTCCAAAACAGAGTAGAATAGGGCATTTTATATTTTCTCTAACAGATTACATTCGGAGGAATTTTGATTTTAACATTGGGTTGCCTAGATTATATTTAGATTTATTTGATTCGGGTAAAATTAGAATTTCTGTATTTTACATGAGAGAGCATACTGAGTTGGAGTATATACTCCAAAACAGAGTAGAATAAGGCATTGTATATTTTTTCTAACAGACTATATTCAGAGCCATTTTCTTTTAACTTTGGGGCGCCTAGATATTATTAAGATTTTTCCCGATTTGCGTAAAATTAAAATTTCTGTATTTTACATGAGAGAGCATACTGAGTTGATGTATATACACCAAAACAGAGTAGAAAAAAGCATTGTATATTTTTTCTGACAGATTATATGCAGAGCAATTTTGCTTTTAACACTTGGGTGCCTAGATAATATTTAGATTTTTTCGATTCGGGTAAAATTAGAATTTCTCTATTTTACATGAGAGAGCATAGTGAGTTGGTGTATATACTCCGAAACAGAGTAGAAAAGGGCATTGTATATTTTCTCTGACAGATTATATTCAGAGCAATCTTATTTTTAACATTGGCGTGCCTATATAATATTTAGATTTTTTTGGATTCACGTAAAATTAGAATACCTGTATTTTACATGAGAGAGCCTACTGAGTTGGTGTATATACTCCAAAACAGAGTAGAATAGGGCCTTGTATATTTTTTCTAACAGAATATATTCAGAGGCATTTTACTTTATCTTTGGGGCGCCTAGATATTATTTAGATTTTCGATTCGCGTCAAATTAAAATTTTTCTATTTTACATGAGAGAGCATATTGATTTGGTGTATATATTACAAAACAGAGTACAAAAGGTCATTGTATATTTTGACTGACAGATTATATTCAGAGAAATTTTGTTTTTACCATTGGGGTGCCTAGATAATATTTAGATATTTTTCGATTCGTGTAAAATTAGAATTTCTGTATTTTACATGAGAGAGCATATTGAGTTGGTGTATATAGTACAAAACAGAGTAGCAATGGGAATTGTATATTTTTTCTGACAGCTTATATTCAGAGCAATATTGCTATTAACATTGGGGTGCCTAGATAATATTTAGATTCTTTTCGTTTTGCTAAATATAGAATTTCTGTATTTTGCATGAGAGAGCATATCAAGTTGGTGTATATACTCCAAAACACAGTAGAATAGGGCATTGTATATTTTTTCTGACAGACTATATTCAGAGCCATTTTCTTTTAACTTTGGGGCGCCTAGATATTATTTAGATTTTTTTCGATTCACATAAAATTAGAATTTCTGTATTTTAGATGAAAGGGCCTACTGAGTTGGTGTATATACTCCAAAACCGAGTAGAAAAGAACATTGTATATTTTTTCTAACAGAATACATTCAGAGCCATTTTATTTTATCTTTGGGGCGCCTAGATATTATTTGTATTTTTTTCGATTCACTTAAAATGAGGATTTCACTATTTTAAATGAGAGAGCATATTGAATTTGTGTATATACTACAAAACAGAGGAGAAGAAAGCATTGTATATTTTTTCTCACAGATTATATTCAGAGAAATTTTGCTTTAACATTGTGGTGCCTAGATAATATTTAGATTTTTTCGATTTGCTTAAATATAGAATTTCTGTATTTTATATGAGAGAGCATATGGAGTTGGTCTATATACTCCCAAACACAGTAGAAAAGGGCATTGTATATTTTTTATTACAGATTATATTCAGAGCAATTTTGCTTTTAACGTTGGGGTGCCTAGATAATATTTAGATTTTTTTCGATTCACGTAAAATTAGAATTTCGGTATTTTAAATGAGAGAGCATACTGAGTTGCTGTATATACTCCAAAACAGAGTAGAAAAGGGCATTACATATTTATTGTGACAGGTTATATTCAGAGCAATTTTGCTGTTAACATTGGGGTTCCTAGATAATATTTAGATATTTTTCGATTCGCTTAAATATAGAATTTCTGCATTTTACATGAGAGAGCATAAGGAGTTGGGGTATATACTCCAAAACAGAGTAGAATAGGGCATTGTATATATTTTATGACAGATTATATTCAGAGAAATTTTGTTTTTATCCTTGGGGTTCCTAGATAATATTTAGATTATTTCGATTCGGGTAAAATTTGAATTTCGGTATTTTACATGAGAGAGCATATTGAGTTGGTGTATATACTCCAAAACAGATAAGAATACGGCATTGTATATTTTTTCTGACAGATTATATTCGGAGCAATTTTGTTTTTTAACATTGGGGTGCCTAGATTCTATTTAGATTTTCTCGATTCGGGTAAAAATAAAATTTCTTTATTTTACATGAGAGAACATATTTAGTTGGTGTATATACTTTAAAACAGAGTAGAATACGGCATTGTATATTTTTTCTAACAGACTATATTCAGAGCCATTCTCTTTTAAGTTTGGGGCGCCTAAATTTATTTAGATTTTTTTCGATTCGCGTAAAATATATTAGAATTTAGGTAATTTACATGAGAGAGCATATTGAGTTGGTGTATATACTCCAAAACAGAGTAGAAAAGGGCTTTGTATATTTTTTCTGACAGATTATATTCAGAGCAATTCGGTTTTAACATTGGGGTGCCTAGATAATCTTTAGAATTTTTTCAATTCGCTTAAATATAGAATTTCTATATTTTACATGAGAGAGAATATGGAGTTGGTGTATATACTCCAAAACAAAGTAGAATAGGGCATTGTATATTTTTTCTGACAGATTATACTCAGAGCAATTTTGTTTTTAAGATTTGGGTGCCTAGATAATATTTAGATTTTTTCGTTTTGGGTAAAATTAGAATTTCTGTATTTTACATGAGAGAGCATACTGGGTTGGTGTATATACTCCAAAACAGAGTAGAATAAGGCATTGTATATTTTTTCCAACCGACTATATTCAGAGACATTTTCTTTTAACTTTGAGGCGCCTAGATATTATTTAGATTTTTTTCGATTCGCGTAAAATTAGAATTTTGGTATTTTACATGAGAGAGCATATTGAGTTGCTGTATATACTCCAAAACACAGTAGAAATGCCATCGTATATTTTTTTTGACAGATTATATTCACAGCAATTTTGCTTTTAACATTGGGGTGCCTAGATAATATTTAGATTTTTTCGATTCAGGTAAAATTAGAATTTCGGTATTTTACATGAAGGAGCTTACTGAGTTGGTGTATATACTTCAAAACCCAGTATAATAAGGCATTGTATAATTTCTCTAACAGACTATATTCAGAGCGATTTTCTTTTAACTTTCGGTCGCCTAGATATTATTTAGATTTTTTTTGATTCACGTAAAATTGGAATTTCGGTATTTTACATGAGAGAGCATATTGAGTTGGTTTATATACTACAAAACAGAGTAGAAAAGGGCATTTTTTTATTCTGACAGATTCTCTTCATAGCAATTTTGCTTTTAACATTGGGGTGCCTAGATAATGTTTAGATATTTTTCGAATCGCTTAAATATATAATTTCTGTATTTTACATGAGAGAGCATATTGAGTTGGTGTATATACTCCAAAACAGAGTAGAAGAGGGCATTTTATATTTTTTCTTACAGATTATATTCAGAGCAATTTGTTTTTAACGTTGGGGTGCCTAGATAATATTTAGATTTTTTTCGATTCGCTTAAATATAGAATTTCTGTATTTTACACAAGAGAGCATATTGAGTTGGTGTATATACTACAAAACAGAGTAGAAAAGGGCACTGTATATATTTTCTGACAGATTATGTGTAGAGCAATTTTGCTTTTAAAATTGGGGTGCCTAGATAATATATATATTTTTTTCGATTATCTTAAAAATATACTTTTTGTATTTTACATGAGTGAGAATATGAATTTGGTGTATATACTTTAAAACACAGTAGAATAGGGTATTGTATATTTTTATTGACAGATTATATTCAGAGCAATTTTGCTTTTAACATTGGAGTGCCTAGAAAATATTTAGATTTTTATCGATTCACGTAAATTTAGAATTTCGGTATTTTACATGAGAGAGCATACTGAGTTGGTGTATATACTCCAAAACAGAATAGAATAAGGCATTGTATATTTCTTCTTACAGACTATATTCAGAGCAATTTTCTTTTAACTTTGGGGTGCCTAGATATTATTTAGATTTTTTTTGATTCGTGTAAACTTAGAATTTCTGTATTTTACATGATAGAGCATATGGAGTTGGTTTATATACTCCAAAAAAAAGTAGAATAGGGCATTGTATATTTTTTCTTACATATTATATACAGTGCAATTTTGTTTTTAACATTTGGTTGCCTAGATAATATTTAGATTTTATTCGATTCATGTAAAATTAGTATTTCGGTATTTTACATGAGAGAGCATACTGACCGGTGTATACACTCCAAAACAGAGTAGAATAAGGCATTGTATATTTCTTTTAACAGACTATATTCAGAGACATTTTCGTTTAACTTTGGGTTGTCTAGATAATATTTAGATTTTTTTCGATTCTCTTAAATATAGAATTTCTGTATTTTACATGAGAGAGAATATGGAGTTGGTGTATATACTCCAAAACAGTGTAGAATACTACATTTTATATTTTCTCTGACAGATTATATTCAGAGCAATTTTTTTTTTACCATTGGGGTGCCTAGATAATATTTAGACTTTTTCGATTCGGGTAAAATTTGAATTTCGTTATTTTACATGATAGAGCATACTTAGTTTGTGTATATACTCCAAAACAGAGTAGAATAAGGCATTGTATATTTTCTCTAACAGACTATATTCAGAGCCATTTTCTTTTAACTTTAGGTCACCTAGATATTATTCAGAATTTTTTTGATTTGCGTAAAATTTGAATTTCGGTATTTTATATCAGAGAGCATATTTAGTTGGTGTATATATTCCAAAACCGAATAGAAAAGTGCATTGTATAGTTTTTCTGACGGATTATATTCAGAGCAATTTTGCTTTAGCATTGGGGTGCCAAGATACTATTTAGGTTTTTTTCGAATCACATAAAATTAGAATTAGGGTATTTTACATGAGAGAGCATACTGACTGGTGTATATACTCCAAAACAGAGTAGAATAAAACATTGTGTATTTTTTCTAACAGACTATATTCAGAGCCATTTTCTTTTATCTTCTGGGCACCTAGATATCATATAGATTTTTATTGATTCAAGTCAAATTAGAATTTCGGTATTTCACAAGAGAGAGCATATTGAGTCGGTGTATATGCTACAAAACAGAGTAGAAAAGGGCATTGTATATTTTTTCTGACAGATTATATTCAGAGCAATTTTGCTTTTAACACTGGGGTGCCTAGATAATATTTAGATTTCTTTCGATTTGCTTAAATATAGAATTTTTGTATTTTACATGAGAGAGCATATGGAGTAGGTGTATATACTCCAAAACAAAGTAGAAAATGGTATTGTATATTTTTTCTGACAGATTATATTTAGAGCAATTTTGCTTTTAACATTCGGGTGCCTAGATTATATTTAGATTTCTTCGATTCAGGTGAAATTAGAATTTCGGTATTTTACATGAGAGAGCATACTGAGGTGGTGCATATACTCCAAAACAGAGTAGAATAAGGCATTGTATATTTTATTTAACAGACTATATTCAGAGCGATTTTCTGTTAACTGTGGGGCACCTAGATATTTTTTAGATTATATTCGACTCACGTAAAATTAGAATTTCGGTATTTTACATAGAGAGCATATTTAGTGGTTTATATACAACAAAACCGAGTACTAAAGGGCATTGTATTTTTTTTCTGACTGATTATTTTCATAGCAAATTTGCTTTTAACATTGGGGTGCCTAGATAATGTTTAGATTTTTTTCGAATCGCTTAAATATTAAATTTCTGTATTTTAAATGAGAGAGAATATGGAGTTGGTGTATATAATCCAAAACAGAGTATAAAAAGGCATTTTATATTTTTTCTTACAGATCCTATTCAGAGAAATTTGTTTTTAACATTGGGGTGCCTAGATAATATTTAGATTTGTATCGATTTGCTTAAATATAGAATTTCTGTATTTTAAATGAGAGAGCATATGGAGTAGGTGTATATACTCCAAAACAAATTAGAATAGGGCATTGTATATTTTTTATGACAGATTATACTCAGAGAAATTTTTTTTAACATTGGGGTGCCTAGATAATATTTATATTTTTTTCGATTCCCATAAATATATAGTTTCTGTATTTTACATGAGAGAGCATATGAAGTTGATGTATATACTCCAAAACAAAGAAGAATAATGCATTTTATATTTTTTCTGACAGATTATATTCAGAGCAATTTTGTTTTTAACATTGGGGTGCCTAAATAATATTTAGATTTTTCGATTTGGGTAAAATTAGAATTTCGTTATTTTACATGAGGGAGCATACTTAGTTGGTGTATATACGCCAAAACAGGGTAGAATAAGTCATTGTATATTTTTTTTAACAGACTGTATCGAGAGCCATTTTCTTTTAACTTTGGGGCCCCTAGATATTATTTAGATTTTTTTCGATTTGCGTAAAATAAGAATTACAGTATTTTACATGAGAGAGCCTATTGAGTTGGTGTATATACTCCAAAACAGAGTAAAAAGGGCATTGTATATTTTTTCTGACAGATTATATTCAGAGGAATTTTGATTTTAACATTGGGGTGCATAGATACTATTTCAATTTTTTTCGATTCACGTAAATTTAGAATTTCGGTATTTTGCCTGAGAGAGCATACTGTCTGGTGTATATACTCCAAAACAGAGTAGAATAATGCATTGTATATTTTTTCTAACAGACTATATTCAGAGCCATTTTCTTTTAACTTTGGGGTGCTTAGATATTATTTAGATTTTTTTGATTTGCGTAAAATTAGAATTTCTGTATTTTACATGAGAGAGCATACTGAGTTGGTGTATATAGTCCTAAATAGAGTAGAATAAGGCATTGTATATATTTTTTAACAGACTATATTCAGAGCCATTTTCTTTTGACGTTGCGGTGCCACGATATTATTTTGATTTTTTTCAATTCGCCTAAAATTTTAATTTCATTATTTTACATGAGAGAGCATACTGAGTTGGTTTCTATACTTCAAAACAGAGCAAAATAAGGCATTTTATATTTTTTCTAACAGACTATATTCATAGCAATTTTATTATAACTTTCAGGCGCCTACATATTATTTAGGTTTTTTCGATTAAGTAAAATTAGACTTTCGGTATTTTACATGAGAGAGCGTATTGAGTTGGTGTATATAATCCAAAACGTAGTAGAAAAGGGCATTGTATATTTTTTCTGAGAGATTATATTCAGTGCAATTTTGCTTTTAACATTGGTGTGCCTAAATTATATTTACATTATTTTCGATTTGCTTAAATATAGAATTTTTGTATTTTACATGAGAGAGCATATGAAGGGGTTGTATATACTACAAAACAGAGTAGAATAGGGCATTGTATATTTTTTCTGACCGAGTATATTCAGAGCAATTTTGTTTTTAACATTGGGGTGCCTAGATAATATTTAGATTTTGTTCGATTTGCTTACATATAGAATTTCTGTATTTTGCATGAGACAGCATATGGGGTTGGTGTATATACTCAAAAACACAGTAGAATAAAACATTGTATATTTTTTCTAACAGACTATATTCAGAGACATTTTCTTTAAACTTTGGGTGCCTAGATATTATTTAGATTTTTTTCGATTCGCGTAAAATTAGAATTTCGGTATTTTACATGAGAGAGCATATTGAGTTGGTGTATATATTCCAAAACAGAGTAGAAAAGGGCATTGTATATCTTTTCTGACAGATTATATTCAGAGAAATTTTGCTTTTAACATTCGGGTGCCTAGATAATATTTCGATATATTCGATACAGCTAAAATTAGAATTTCGGTATTTTATATGGGAGAGCATACTGAGTTAGTGTATATACTCCAAAACAGAGTAGAATAAGGCATTGTATATTTTTTCTAACAGACTATATTCAGAGCCATTTTTTTTTAACTTTGGGGCGCCTAGATATTATTCAGATTTTTGTCGATTCACGTAAAATTAGAATTTCGGTATTTTACATGAGAGAGCATACTGAGTTGGTGTATATACATCAAAACAGAATAGAAAAGGGCGTTGTATTTTTTTTTTACAGATTATATTCAGAGCAATTTTGCTTTTAACATTGGGGTGCCTAGATAATATTTAGATTTTTTTCGATTTGGTTACATACAGAATTTCTGTATTTTACATGAGACAGCATATGGAGTTGGTGTATATAGTCCAAAACAGAGTAGAATAGAGCATTGTATATTTTCTCTGAAAGATTATATTTGGAGCAATTTTGTTTTTAACATTGGGGTGCCTAAATAATATGTAGATTTTTTTCGATTCACCTAAAATTGGAAATTTTGCGTTTTACAGGAAAGAGCATACTGAGTTTGTGTATATACTCAAAAACAGAGTAGAATAAAAGATTGTATATTTTTTCTAACAGACTATATTCAGAGACATTTTTTTCAACTTTGGGGCGCTTAGATATTATTTAGATTTTTTTCGATTCGCGTAAAATTAGAATTTCGGTATTTTACATGAGAGAGCATATTCAGTTGGTGTATATACCCCAAAACAGAGTAGAAAAGGGAATTGTATATTTTTTCTGACAGACTACATTCAGAGCAATTTTGCTTTTAACATTCGGGTGCCTAGATAATATTTCGATTTCTGTCGATTCGCGTTAAATTAGAATTTCGGTATTTTACATGAGAGAGCATAATGGGTTGGTGTATATACTTCAAAACAGAATAGAAAAAGGCATTGTATTTTTTCTTGACAGATTATATTCAGAGCAATTTTTCTTTTAACATTGGGATGCCTACATAATATTTAGATTTTTTTCGATTCGCTTAAATATTGGATTTTTGTATTTTACATGAGAGAGCTTATGGAGTTGTTGTATATTCTCCAAAACAGAGTAGAATAGGCAATTGTATATTTTTTCTGACAGATTATATTCAAAGCAATTTTGTTTCTAACATTAGGGTGCCTAGATTATATTTAGATTTCCTCGATTCGGGTAAAATTAGAATTTGTGTATTTGACATGAAAGAGCATACTGAGTTGGTGCATATACTCCAAAACAGAGTAGAATAAGGCATTGTATATTTTTTTCTAATAGACTATATTCAGAGCCATTTTCTTTTAATTTTGGGGCACCTAATACTATGTAGATTTTTTTCGATTCGTGTATAATTATAATTTTGGTATTTTACATGTGATTGCATACTGAGTTGGTGTATACTCTCAAAAACGAAGTAGAATAGGGCATTGTATATTTTTTATGACAGATAATATTCACAGCAATTTTGCTTTTAACATTCGGGTGCCTAGATAATATTTAGATTTTTGTCGATTCACGTTAAATTAGAATTTCGGTATTTTACAAGAGAGAGCATATTGAGTTGGTGTATAAACTACAAAACATGGTAGAAAATGGCATTGTATATTTTTTCTGACAGATTATATTCAGAGAAATTTTGCTTTTAAGTTTGGGGTGCCTAGATAATTTGATTTTTTTGATTCGCTTAAATATTGAATTTCTGTATTTTACATGAGATAGCATACGGAGTTGGTGTATATACTCCAAACCAGAGTAGAATAGGGCATTGTATATTTTTTCTGACAGATTATATTCAGAACAATTTTGTTTTTGACATTGGGGTGCCTAGATAATATTTAGATTTTCTTCGATTCGCTTAAATATAGAATATCTGTATTTTACATGAGAGAGCATATGGAGTTGGTGTGTCTACTCCAAAAAAGAGTAGAATAGGGCATTCTATATTTTTTCTGACATATTAAATTCAGATAAATATTGTTTTTAACAGTGGGGTGCCAAGATAATATTTAGATTTTTTCGATTCGGGTAAAATTAGAATTTCTGTATTTTACATGAGAGAGCATACTGAGTTGGTGTATATACTCCAAAAAAGAGTAGAATAAGGCATTGTATACTTTGTCTAACAGACTATATTCGGAGCCAATTTTTTTTTACTTCGGGGCGCCTAGTTATTATTTAGAATATTTTCGATTCAAGTAAAATTAGAATTTCGGTATTTTACATGAGAGAGAATACTGAGTTGGTGTATATACCACAAAACAGAGTAGAATAAGGCATTGTATATTTTTTCTAACAGACTGTATTCAGAGACATTTTGTTTTTACTTTGGGGCACCTAGATATTATTTACGTTTTTTCGATTCGCGTTAAATTAGAATTTCGGTATTTTACATGAGAGAGCATATTGAGTTGGTGTATATACTCCAAAACATAGTAGAAAAGGGCATTGTATATTTTTTCTGAGAGATTATATTCAGAGCAATTTTGCTTATAACATTGGTGTGCCTAAATTATATTTAGATTTTTTTTGATTCGCTTAAATATAGAATTTCTGTATTTTACATAAGAGAGCATATGCAGGTGGTTTATATACTCCAAAACAGAGTAGAATAGGGCATTGTATATTTTTTCTTACAGATCATATTCAGAGCAATTTTGCTTTTAACATTGTGGTGCCTAGATAATATTTAGATTTTTTCAATTCGCTTAAATACAGAATTTCTGTATTTTACATGAGACAGCATATGGAGTTGGTGTACATACTCCAAAACAGAGTAGAATAGGGCAATGTATATTTTTTCTGAAATATTATATTCAGAGCAATTTTGTTTTTAACATTGGGGTGCATAGATAATATTTGGATTTTTTTTTTGATTCATGTAAATTTAGAATTTTTGCATTGTACAGGGTAGAGAATACTGGGTTGGTGTATATACTCAAAAACAGAGTAGAATGAAACATTGCATATTTTTTCTAACAGAGTGTATTCAGAGACATTTTCTTTTAACTTTGGGGCGCCTAGATATTATTTAGACTTTTTTCGATTCACGTAAAATTACAATTTCGGAATTTTACATGAGAGAGCATATTGAGTTGGTGTATATACTCCAAAACAAAGTAGAAAAAACAATTCTATATTTTTTGACAGATTATATTCAGAGTAATTTTGCTTTTAACATTTGGGTGCCTAGATAATATTTAGATATTTTTCGATTCACGTAAAATTAGAATTTCGGTATTTTATATGGGAGAGCATACTGAGTTGGTGTATATACTCCAAAACAGAGTAGAATAATGCATTGTGTATTTTTTCTAACAGACTATATACAGAGCCATTTTTTTTTAACTTTGGGGCGCCTAGATATTATTCAGATTTTTGTCGATTCGCGTAAAATTAGAATTTCGGTATTTTACATGAGAGAGCATACTGAGTTGGTGTATATACTACAAAAAAGAATAGAATAGGGCATTGTATATTTTATCTGACAGATTATATTCAGAGAAATTTTGCTTTTAACATTGGGGTGCCTAGATACTATTTAGATTTTTTTCGATTCGCTTAAATATAAAATTTCTGTATTTTACATGAGAGATCATATGGAGTTGGTGTATATACTCCAAAACACAGTAGAATAGGGCCTTGTATATTATTTCTGACAGATTATATTCAGAGTAATTTTGATTTTAATATTGGGGTGCTTAGATAATATTTAGATTTTTTTCGATTCTCTTAAATATACAATTTCTGTATTTCACACGAGAGCATAGAAAATTGCTGTATATACTCGAAAACAGAGTAGAATAGGGTATTGCATATTTTATCTGACAGATTATATTCAGATCAATTTTGTTTTTAACATTGGGGTGCCTACATAATATTTAGATTTTTTCGATTTGGGTAAAATTAGAATTTCTGTATTTTACATGAGAGAGCATACTGAGTTGGTGTATATACTCCAAAACAGAGTAGAATAAGGCATTGTATACATTTTCTAACAGACTATTTTCAGAGGCATTTTATTTTAATTTTTGGGCGCCTAGATATTACTTAGATTTATTTCGATTCGCGTAAAATTAGAATTTTGGTATTTTATATGAGAGAGTATATTGAGTTGGTGTACATGCTCCAAAACAGTGTAGAAAAGGGCATTGTATATTTTTTCTGTCAGATTTTATTTAGAGCAGTTTTGCTTTTAACATTGGGGTGCCTAGATAATATTTAGATTCTTTTCGATTCACGTAAATTTAGAATTTCGGTATTATATATAAGAGAGCATACTGAGTTGGTGTATATACTCCAAAACAGGGTAGAATAAAGCATTGTATATTTTTTCTGACAGATTATATTCAGAGCAATTTTGCTTTTAACATTGGGGTGCCTAAATATTATTTAGATTTTTTGGATTCGCTTAAATATAGAATTTCTCTATTTTACATGAGAGAACATCCTGAGTTGGTTTATATACTCCAAAACAGAGTAGAATAAAACATTGTATATTTTTTCTAACAGACAATATTCAGAGTCATTTTCTTTTAATTTTCGGGCGCTAGATAATATTTAGATTTTTTCGATTCGCGTAAAATTAGAATTTCGCTATTTTACGTGAGAGAGCATATTGATTTGTTGTATATACTCCAAAACAGAGTAGAATAGGGCATTTTATATTTTTTATGACAGATTATATTCAGACCAATTTTGTTTTGAACGTTGGGGTTACGAGATAATATTTAGATTTCTTCGATTCGTGTAAAATTTGAATTTCTGTATTTTACTTTTGAGAGCATACTGTGTTGGTGTATATACTCCAAAACAGAGTAGAATAAGGAATTGTATATTTTTTGTAAGAGACTATATTCAGAGCCATTTTCTATTAACATTGGGGCGCCCAGATATTATTTAGATTTCTCTGGGGTCTCGTAAATTTAGGATTTTGGTTTTTTACATGAGAGAGCATATTGAGTTGGTGTATATACTAAACAGCAGAGTAGAAAAGGGCATTGTATATTTTTTTCCTGACAGATTATATTCAGAGCAATTTTGATTTTAACATTCAGGTGCCTAGATAATTTTTAGATTTTTTTGATTCGCTAAAATATTGAATTTCTGTATTTTACATGAGAGAGCATATGGAGTTGGTGTATATACTCCAACACAGAGAAGAAAAGGGCATTCTATATATTTTTTTTGACAGATTATATTCAGAGCAATTTTGCTTTTAACACTGGGGTGCCTAAAAATTATTTAGATTTTTTCGATTCGCTTAAATATAGAATTTCTGTATTTTACATGAGAGAGCATACTGAGTTGGTGTATATACTCCAAAACAGAGTAGAATAAGGCATTGTATATTTTGTCTAACAGACTATATTCACAGCCATTTTCTTTTAACTTTGGGGCGTCTCGATATTATTTAGATTTTTTTCTATTTGTGTAAAATTAGAATTCTGGTATTTTACATGAGAGAGCATATTGAGTTTGTGTATATACTCCAAAACAGAGTAGAATAGGGCATTGTCGCATTGTATATTTTTTCTGACAGATTATATTCAGACCCATTTTGTTTTTAACGTTGGGGTTACAAGATAATATTGAGATTTCTTCGATTCGGGTAAAATAAGAATTTCTGTATTTTACATTTGAGAGCATACTCAGTTGGTGCATATACTCCAAAACAGAGTAGAATAAGGCATTCTATGTCTTTTCTATCAGACTATATTCAGAGATATTTTCTTTGAACTTTGGGGTGCATAGATATTATTTAGATTTTTTTCTATTCGTGTAAAATTATAATTCCAGTATTTTACATGAGAGAGCATATTGAGTTTGTGTATATACTCGAAAACAGAGTAGAAAAGGGCATTGTATATTTTTTCTGACAGATTATATTCAGAGCAATTTTGCTTTTAACATTCGGGTGCCTAGATAATATTTAGACTTTTCTCAATTCGCTTAAATACAGAGTTTCTGTATTTAAAATGAGAGAGCATATGGAGTTGGTGTATATACTTTAAAACAGAGTAGAATAGGGCATTATATATCTTTTCTGACAGATTATATTCAGAGCAATTTTGCTTTTAACTTTGGGGTGCCTAGATAATATTTAGATTTTTTTAGATTCACGTAAATTTAGAATTTCTCTATTTTATATGAGAGAGCATACTGAGTTGGTGTATATACACAAAAACAGAGTAGAATAGGGCATTGTATATTTTTTGTGACAGATTATATTCAGAGCAATTTTTTTTTCAACATTGGGGTGCCTAGATAATATTTAGATTTTTTCGATTCGGGTAAAATTAGAATTTCTCTGTTTTACATGAGAGAGCATATTGAGTTGGTGTATATACTCCAAAACAGAGTAGAAAAGGGCATTGTATATTTTCTCGTACAAATTATTTTAAGAGCAATTTTGCTTATAACCTTCGGGTGCCTAGCTAATATTTAGATTTTTTTCGAATCACGTAAAATTAGAATTTCGGAATTTGACATGAGAAAGCATAATGAGTTGGTGTATATACTCCAAAACAGAATAGAATAGGGCATTGTATATTTTTTCTTACAGATTATATTCAGAGCAATTTTGCTTTTATCATTCGGGTGCCTAGATAATATTTAGATTTTTTCCGATTTCCTTCAATATAGAATTTCTGTATTTTACATGAGAGAGCATATGGAGTTGGTTTATGTACTCCAAAACAGAGTAGAATAGGGTATTATATATTTTTTCTGACAGACTATATTCAGAGCAAGTTTGTTTTTAACATTAGGGTGCCTAGATAATATTTAGATATTTTTATTCGGGTAAAAGTTGAATTTCTGTATATTACATCAGAGAGCATACTGAGTTGGTGTATATACTCCAAAACAGAGTAGAATAAGGCATTGTATATTTTTCCTAACAGACTATATTCCGAGCCATTTTCCTTTAACTTTTGCGCGCCTAGATATTATCTAGATTTTTTTTGATTCCCGTAAAATTTGAATTTCGGTATTTTACCTGGGAGGGCATATTTAGTTGGTGTATATACTACAAAACAGAGTAGAAAAGCGCATTGTATATTTTTTCTGACAGATTTTCTTAGGAGCAATTTTGCTTTTAACATTGGGGTGCCTAGATAATATTTAGATTTTTTTCGATTCGCTTTAATATAGAATTTCTGTATTTTACATTAGAGAGCATATGGAGTTCGTGTATATTCTCCAAAACAGAGTAGAAAAGGGCATTGTATATTTTTTCTGACAGATTATATTCAGAGCAATTTTGCTTGTAATATTAAGACGCCTAGATAATATTTAGATTATTTTCGATTCGCTTAAATATAGAATTTCGGTATTTTACATGAGAGAGCATACTGCGTTGGTGTATATACTCCAAAACAGAGTAGAATAAGGCATTGTATATTTTTTAACAGACTATATTCGGAGCCCTTTTCTTTAAACTTTAGGGCTCCTAGATATTATTTAGATTTTTTTGATAGACGCAAATTAGAATGTCGGTATTTTACATGAGAGAGCATATTGAGTTGGTATATATACTCCAAAACAGAGTAGAAAAGTGCATTGTATATATATTCTGACAGATTATATTCAGAGCAGTTTGTTTTTAACATTAAGGTGCCTAGATAATATTTAAATATTTTTGATTCTGGTAAAAATAGAATTTCTGTATGTTATAGAGAGAGCAGACTGAGTTGGTGTATATACTCCAAAGCAGAGTATTATAAGGCATTGTATATTTTTTCTAACAGACAATATTCAGAGCCATTTCCTTTTAACTTTTTGCAGCCTAGATATTATTTAGATTTTTTTCGATTTACGTAATATTAGAATTTCTGTATTTTATATGAGAGAGCATATTGTGTTGGTGTATATACTCCAAAACAGTGTAGAAAAGGACATTGTATATTTTTTATGACAGATTATATTCATAGCAATTTTCTTTTACCATTGGGGTGCCTAGATAATATTTAGATTTTTTTGATTCGGGTAAAATTAGAATTTCTGTATTTTACATGAGAGAGCATATGGAGTTGGTGTATATACTCAAAAACAGAGTAGAATAGTGCATTGTATATTTTTTTGACAGATTATATTCAAAGCAATTTTGCTTTTAACATTGGGGTGCCTAGATAATATTTAGATTTTTTTCTATTCGTTTAAATATAGAAGTTCTGTATTTTACATGAGAGAGCATATTTAGTTGGTATATATACTCCAAAACAGAGTGGAATAGGGTATTGTATATTTTTTCTGACAGATTACCTTCAGAGCAACTTTGTTTTTAACATTGGGGTGCCTAGAAAATATTTAGATATTTTCGATTTGGGTAAAATTATAATTTCTGCATTTTACATATGAGCATACTGAGTTGGTGTATATACTCCAAAACAGAGTAGAACAAGGCATTGTATATTTTTTCTAAAACACTAGATTCAGAGCCATTTTCTTTTAACTTTGGGGCGCCAAGATATTATTTAGGTTTTTTTTCGATTCGCGTCAAATTAGAATTTCGGTGTTTTAACTGAGATACCATACTGAGTTGGTGTATATACTCCAAAACAGAGTAGAAAAGGGCATTGTATATTTTTTATGACAGATTGTATTCACAGTAATTTTGCTTTTAACATAGGGGGGTCTATATAATATTTAGATTTTTTCAATTCGGGTAAGTTAGAATTTCGGTATTTTACATGAGAGAGCATGCGGAGTTGGTGTATATACTCCAAAACAGAATAGAATAAGGCATTGTATATTTTCTCTAACATAATATATTCAGAGTCATTTTCTTTTAACTTTGGGGCTCCTAGATATTATTTAGATTCTTTTAGATTCTCCTAAATATAGAATCTCTGTATTTTTCATGAGAGAGCATATGGAGTTGGTGTATATACTCCAAAAAAGAGTAGAATAGGGCATTGTATATTTTTTCTGACAGATTATATTCAGAGCAATTTTGTTTTTGACATTGGGGTATCTTGATAATATTTATATTTTTTCAATACGGGTTAAATTAGAATTTCTGTATTTTACATGAGAGAGCACACTTCGTTGGTGTATATACTATAAAAAAGAGTAGAAAAGGGCATTGTATATTTTTTCTGACACATTGTATTCAGAGCAATTTTGCTTTTAACATTCGGTTGCCTATATAATATTTAGATTTATTTCGATTCACGTAAAATTAGAATTTCGGTATTTTACATGAGAGAGCATACTGAGTTGGTTTATATACTCCAAAACATAGTAAAATAGGGTATTGCATATGTTTTCTGACATATTATATACAGAGCAATTTTGTTTTTAACATTGGGGTGCCTAGATAATATTTAGATTTTTTTCATTCAGGAGAAATTAGAATTTCAGTATTTTACATGAGAGAGCATATCGAGTTGGTGTATATACTCCCAAACAGAGTAGAATAAGGCATTGTACATTTTCTCTAACAGGCTATATTCACAGTTATTTTCTTTTAAATTTGGGGCGCCTAGATATTATTTAGACTTTTTTCGATTCGCGTAAAATTAGAATTTCCGTATTTTACCCGAGAGAGCATATTGAGTTGGTGTATATACTCGAAAACAGAGTAGAAAAGGGCAGTGTATATTTTTTCTGACAAATTATATTCAGAGAAATTTTGATTTTAACATTCGGGTGCCTAGATAATATTTAGATTTTCTTCGATTCACGTAAATTTAGAATTTCGGTATTCTACATGAGAGAGCATACTGAGTTGTTGTAAATACTCCAAAACAGAGTACAATAAGGCATTGTTTATTTTTTCTAACATATTATATTCATAGCCCTTTTCTTTTAACTTTGGAACCCCTAGATTTTATTTAGATTTTTTTCGATTCGCGTAAAATTAAAATTCCGATATTTTACATGTGATAGCATACTGAGGTGGTGTATATACTACAAAAAAGAGTAGAAAAGGGCATTGTATATTGTTTCTGACAGATTATATTCAGGGCCATTTTGCTTTTAACATTGGGGTGCCTAGATATTATTTAGATTTGTTTCGATTCGGTTAAATATAAAATTTTTGTATTTTACATGAGAGAGCATATGGCGTTGGTGTATATACTCCAAAACATATTAGAATAGGGCATTGTATATTTTTTCTGACAGATTATATTCAGAGCTATTTTGTTTATAACATTGGGGTGCCTAGATAATATTTAGATATTTTTCGATTCGCGTAAATATATAATTTCAGTATTTTACATGAGAGAGCCTACTGACTTGGTGTATATAGTCCAAAACAGAGAAGAATAAGGCATTGTATATTTTTTATGACAGATTATATTCAGAGAAATTTTGTTTTTAACATTGGGATGCCTAGATAATATTTAGATGTTTTCGATTCGGGTAAAATTAGAATTTCTGTATTTTACATGATAGAGCATATGGAGTTGGTGTATATACTCCAAAACAGAGTAGAATAGGGCATTGTATATTTTTTCTGACAGACTACATTCAGAGCAATTTTGTTTTTAACATTTGGGTGTATAGATAATATTTAGATTTTTTTCGATTCACGTAAAATTAGAATTTCAGTATTTTACATGAGAAAGCATACTGAGTTGGTGTATATACTCCAAAAGAGAGTAGAATAAGGCATTGTATATTTTTGCTAACAGACTATATTCCGAGCCATTTTCTTTTAACTTTGGGGTGCCTAGATATTATTTAGATTTTATTCAATTCACGTAAAATTAGAATTTCAGTATTTTACTTGAGAGATCATATTGAGTTTGTGTATATACTCCAAAACAGAGTAGAAAAAAGCATTGTATATTTGTTCTGACAGGTTATATTCAGAGTAATTTTTCTTTTAACACAGGTGTGTCTAGATAGTATTTAGATTTTTTTTTGATTCACGTAAAATTGGAATTGTATTTTACACAAGAGAGCGTATTGAGTTGGTGTATATACTCCAAAACAAAGTGGAATAGGGCATTGTATATTTTTTCTGACAATTTATATTCAGAGCAATATAGTTTTTAATATTGGAGTGCCTAAATAATATTTAGAATTTTTTCGATTCATGTAAAATGAGAATTTCGGTATTTTACATGAGAGAGAAAACTGAGTTTGTGTATATACTCGAAAACAAAGTAGAATACGGCATTGTATATTTTTTCTGACAGATTATATTCAGAGCAATTTTGTTTTTAACATTGGGTTGCCTAGATAATACTTACATATTTTCGATTTGAGAGAAATTAGAATTTCTGTATTTTACATGAGAGAGCATATTGAGTTGGTGTATGTAATCCAAAACAGAGTTGAAAAGAGCATTGTATATTTTTTCTGACAGATTATATTCAGAGCAATTTTGCTTTTAACATTGGGGTGCCTAGATAATTTTTTAGATTTTTTTCGATTCGCTTAAATATAGAATTTCTGTATTTTACATGAGAGAGCATATGGAGTTGGTGTATATACTCCAAAACAAAATAGAATATGGCATTGTGTATTTTTTCTGACAGATTATATTCAGAGCAATTTTGTTTTTAACATTGGGGTGCCTAGTTAATATTTAGATTTTTTTAATTCCGGTAAAATTAGAATTTCGGTATTTTACATGAGAGAGGACAATGAGTTGGTGTATATACTACAAAACATAGTAGAATAAAGCATTGTATATTTCTTCGAACAGATTATATTCAGGGTAATTTTGCTTTTAACATTGGTGTACCTAGATAATATTTAAATATTTTTCGATTCGCTTAAATATAGCATTTCTGTGTTTTACATGAGAGAGCAGATGGAGTTGGTGTATATACTCCAAAACAGAGTACAATAAAGCATTGTATATTTTTTCTAACAGATTATATTCAGAACAATTTTGTTTTTAACATTGGGGTGCCTAGAGAATATTTAGATTTTTTCTATACGGGTAAAATTAGGATTTCTGTGTTTTACATGATAGAGCATACTGAGTTGGTGTATGTACTCCAAAACCGAGTAGAAAAAGGCATCGTATATTTTTTCAAACAGACTATATTCAGAGCCATTTAATTTGAACTTTGGGGAGACTACATATTATTTAGATTTTTTTCGATTCGTGTAAAATTAGAATTTCGGTATTTTACATGAGAGAGCATACTGAGTTGGTGTATATACTACAAAAAAGAATAGAATAGGGCATTGTATATTTTTTCTGACAGATTATATTCAGAGAATTTTGCTTTTAACATTGGGGTGCCTAGATAAATTTTAGATTTTTTTTTCCGGGTAAAATTAGAATTTCTGTATTTTACATGAGAGAGCATATTGAGTTGGTGTATATACTACAAAATAGAGTAGAAAAGGGCATTGTATATGTTTTTGGACAGATTATATTCAGTGGAATTTTGCTTTAACATTGGGGTGCCTAGATAATATTTAGATTTTTTCGATTCAGGTAAAATTAGAATTTCTGTATTATACATCAGAGATCACACTGAGTTGGTGTATATACTCCAAAATAGAGTAGAATAAGGCATTGTATATTTTTTCTAACAGACTATATTCAGAGGCAGTTTGTTTTAATTTTGGGGCACCTATGTATTATTTAGATTTTTTTCGATTCTCGTAAAATTAGAATTTCGGTATTTTACATGAGAGAGCATATTGAGTTGGTGTATATACTCCAAAAAACAGTAGAATAGGGAATTGTATATGTTTTCTGACAAATAATATTCAGAACAATTTTGTTTTTAAGATTTGTGTGCCTACATAATATCTAGATTTTTTTCGATTCGCTTAAATAGAGAATTTCTCTATTTTACATGAGAGAGCATATGGAGTTGGTGTATATACTAAAAAACAATGTAGAATAGGGCACTGTATATTTTTTCTGACAGACTATATTCAGAGCAATTTTGTTTTTAACATTGGGGTGCCTAGATAATATTTAGATTTTTTTCGATTCACGTAAACCTTGAATTTCGCTATTTTGCATGAGAGAGCATACTGAGTTGGTGTATATACTCCAAAACAGAGTAGAAGAAGGCATTGTATATTTCTTCTAACAGACTATATTCAGAGCCATTTTCTTTTAACTTTGGGGCGCCTAGATTTTATTTAGATTTATTTTTGATTCACGTAAAATTAGAATTGCGGTATTACACATGAGAGAGCATATTGAGTTGGTGTATATACTAAAAAACAGAGTAGAATAGGGCATTGTATATTTTTTCTGGCAGGTTATATTCAGAGCAATTTTGTTTTTAACATTAAAATGCCTAGATAATATTTAGATTTTTTTCGATTCACGTAAAATTAGAATTTTGGTATTTTACATTAGAGAGCATACTGAGTTGGTGTATATACTCCAAAACAGAGTGGAATAGGGCGTTGTATATTTTTTTGGCAGATTATATTCAGAGTAATTTTTTTTTTAATTTGGTGTGTCTAGATAATATTTAGATTTTTTCGATTAACATTAAATTAGAATTTCTATATTTTACGTGAGAGAGCATTCTGAGTTGGTGTATATACTCCAAAACAGAGTAGAATAAGGCGTTGTGTATTTTTTCTAACAGACGATATTTAGAGCCATTTTCTTTTAACTTTGGGGTGCCTTGATATTATTTAGATTTTTTTCAATTGCCGTAAAATTAGAATTTCGGTATTTCACATGAGAGAGCATATGGAGTTGGTTTATATACTCAAAAACACAGTAGAAAAGAGCATTGAATATTTTTTGTGACAGATTATATTCAGAACAATTTTGCCTTTAACATTGGGGTTCCTAAATAATATTTAGATTTTTTTCGATTCACGTAAAATTAGAATTTCTTTATTTTACAAGACAGAGCATATGGAGTTGGTGTATATACTCCAAAACAGAGTAGAATAGGGCATTGTATATTTTATTTGACAGATTATATTCAGAGAAATTTTTTTTTTAACATTGGGTTGCCTAGATCATATGTAGATTTTTTCGATTCGGGTAAAATTTGAATTTTTGTATTTTACATGAGAGAGCATACTGAGTTGGTTTATATACTCCAAAACAGAGTAGAATCAGGCATTGTATATTTTTTCGAATAGACTATATTCAGAGCCATTTTCTTTTAACTTTGAGGCGCCTACATAATAGTTGGATATTTTCGATTCACGTAAAATTAGAAATTCGGTATTTTACATAAGAGAGCATATTGAGTTTGTGTATATACTCCAAAAGAGAGTAGAAAATGGCATTGTATATTCTTTCTGACAGATTATATTCAGAGAAATTTTGCTGTTAACATTCGGGTGCCTAGATAATATTTAGATTTTTTTTTATTCACGTAAAATTAGAATTTTGGTTTCATACCTAAGAGAGCATACGGAGTTGGTGTATATCCTCCAAAAAAGAGTAGAATAAGGCATTGTATATTTTTTCTGACAGATTATATTCAGAGCAATTTTGCTTTTAACATTAAGTTGCCTAGATAATATTTAGATTTTTTTTCGATTCGCTTAAATATACAATTTCTGTATTTGACATGAAAGAGCCTATGAAGTTGGTGTATATACTCCAAAAAAGAGTAGAATAGGGCATTCCATATTTTTCTGACAGATTATATTCCGAGCCATTTTGTTTTTAACATTGGGGTGCCTATATAATATTTAGATTTTTTCCATTCGGGTAAAATTAGAATTTCGGTATTTTAACTGAGAGAGCATACTGAGTTGGTGTATATACTCCAAAACAATGTAGAATAAGGCATTGTATATTTTTTCTAACAGACTATATTCAGAGCCACTTTCTTTTAACTTTGGGGCGCCTAGATATTATTTAGACTTTTTTTGATTCGCGTAAAATTAGAATTTCGCTATTTTACATGAGAGAGCATACTGAGTTGGTGTATATACTCCAAAACAGAGTAGAATAGGGCATTGTATATTTTTTCTGACAGATTATATTCAGAGTAATTTTGCTTTTAACATTGGGGTGCCTAGATAATATTTAGATTTTTATCGATTCATGTAAAATTAGAATTTCGGTATTTTACATGAGAGAGTATATTGAGTTGGTGTTTATATTCCAAAACAGAGTAGAATAGGGCATTGTATATTTTTTTTGACAGATTATATTCAGAGCAATTTTGCTTTTAACATTGGGGTGCCTAGATAATATTTAGATTTTTTTTGATTCCCGTAAAATAGACTTTTTGTATTTTACATGAGAGAGCATACTGAGTTGGTTTATATACTCCAAAACGAAGTAGAATACGGGCATTGTATATTTTTTTTTGCAGATAATATTCCGAGAAATTTTGCTTGTAACATTGTTGTGCCTAGATAATATTTACTTTTTTTCATTCGCTTAAATATAGAATTTTATTTTTACATGAGAGAGCATACTGAGTTGGTGTATATACTCCAAAACAATGTAGAATAAGGCATTGTATATTTTTTCTAACAGACTATATTCAGAGCCACTTTCTTTTAACTTTGGGGCGCCTAGATATTATTTAGATTTTTTTGATTCACGTAAATTTTGAATTTCGGTATTTTACATGAGAGGGCATATTCAGTTGGTGTATATGCACCAAAACAAAGTAGAAACGGGCATTGTATATTTTTTCTTACAAATTGTATTCAGAGTAATTTTGCTTTTAACATTCGGGAGCCCAGATAATATTTAGAATTTTTTCGATTCACGTAAAATTGGAATTTCGGTATTTTACATGAGAGAGAATTGTGACTTGGTGTATATACATCAAAACAGAGTAGAATAGGGCATTGTATATTTTTTCTGACAGTTTATATTCAGAGAAATTTTGCTTTTATCATTGGGGTGCCTAGATCATATTTAGATTATTTTCAATTCACTTAAATATAGTATTTCTGTATTTTACATAAGAGAGCATACTGAGTTGGTGTATATATTCCAAAACTGAGTAGAATAGGGCATTGTATATTTTTTCTAACAGATTATATTCAGAGCAGTTTTGTTTTTAACATTGGGTGTCTAGATAATATTTAGATTTTTTCGATTTCGGTAGAATTGGAATTCCTGTATTTTACATGAGAGAGCATATTGAATTGGTGTATATACTTCAAAACAGAGTAGAAAAAAGCATTGTATATTTTTTCTGACAGATTATATTCAGAGCCATTTTGCTTTTAACATTGGGGTGCGTAGATAATTCGAATTTTTTCGATTCACGTAAACTTAGAATTTCGGTATTTTACAGGAGATAGCATACTGAGTTGGTGTATATACTCCGAAACAGATTAGAATAAGGCATTGTATATTTTCTCTAACAGACTACATTCAGAGCCATTTTCTTTTAACTTTGGGGCGCCTAGATATTATTTAGATTTTTTTCGATTCACGTAAATTTAGAATTTCGGTATTTTACATGAGAGAGAATATTGAGTTGGTGTATATACTCCAAAAATTTAGAAAAGGGCATTGTATATTTTTTCGGACACACTATATTCAGAGCAATTTTGCTTTTAACATTGGGGTGCCTAGATAATATTTAGATTTATTTTGATTCACGTAAATATAGAATTTCTGTATTTTACAGGAGAGAGCATATGGAGTTGGTGTATATCCTCCAAAACAGAGTAGAATAGGGCATTGTATTTTTTTTTATGAAAAATTATATTCAGAACAATTTTGTTTTTAACATTGGGGTGCCTAGACAATATTTAGATTATTATTAGATTCACGTAAATTTATAATTTTTGTATTTTACACGAGAGAGCATACTGAGTTCGTGTATATACTCCAATACAGAGTAGAATAAGGCATTGTATATTTTTTTCTAACAGACTATATTCAGGGCCATTTTCTTTTAACTTTGGGGCGCCTAGATGTTATTTAGATTTATTTCGATTCGCTTAAAATTAGAATTTCGGTATTTTACATGAGAGAGCATATTGAGGTGGTGTATATACTCCAAAACATAGTAGAAAAGGGCATTGTATATTTTGTCTGACAGATTATAATCAGAGCAATTTTGCTTTCAACATTGGGGTGCCTAGATAATATTTAGGTGTTTTTCGATGCAAATAAAGTTAGAATTTTGGTATTTTACATGAGAGAGCATACTGAGTTTGTGTATATACTCCAAAACAGAGTAGAATAAGGCATTGTATATTTTTTCTAACAGACTATATTCAGAGCCATTTTCTCTTAACTTTGAGGTGCCTAGATATTATTTAGATCCTTTTTGATTCACGTAAAATTAGCATTTCGGTATTTTACATGTGAGAGCATATTGAGTTGGTTTAGATTCTCCAAAACAACGTAGAATAGGGCATTATATTTTTTTCTGATAGATTATATTCAGAGCAATTTTGGTTTTAACATTGGGGTGCCTAGAGAAAATTTAGATTTTTTGGATTCACGGAAATTAGAATTTCGTTATTTTACATGACAGAGCATGCTGAGTTGGTTTATATACTCCAGAAAGAGTAGAATAGGGCATTTTATATTTTTTCTGACAGATTATAAATGGACATTGTATAGTTTTTCTGACAGACTATATTCAGAGCAATTTTGTTTTTAACATTGGGGTGCCTAGATGATATTTAGATTTTTTTCGATTCACGTAAATTAGAATTTCAGTATTTTACATGAGAGACCATACTGAGTTGGTGTATATACTCCAAAACAAAGTAGAATAAGGCATTGTTATTTTTTCTAAGAGACTATATCCAGAGCCATTTTCATTTAACTTAGGGGCGCCTAGATATTATTTAAATTTTTTCGATTCGCATAAAATTAGAATTTCGGTATTTTGCATAATAGAGCATATTGAGTGGGTGTATATGCTCCAAAATAGAGTAGAATAGGGCATTGTATTTTTTTTCTGACAGATTATATACAGAGGATTTCTGGTTTTTACATTAGGTTGACTACATAATATGTAGATTTTATCGATTCAGGTAAAATTAGAATTTCTGTATTTTACATGACAGAGCATACTGAGTTGGTGTATATACTCCAAAACAAAGTAGAATAAGGCATTGTATATTTT
This sequence comes from Callithrix jacchus, assembly GCF_049354715.1. Lineage (NCBI taxonomy): Eukaryota > Metazoa > Chordata > Mammalia > Primates > Cebidae > Callithrix > Callithrix jacchus. The sequence goes on from NC_133518.1 coordinate 83,192,396, forward strand.
TTCTTACACACTATATTTACAGCCATTTTCTTTTAACTTTGGGGCAAATAAATATTTAGATTTTTTTCGATTCGCGTAAAATTAGAATTTCGGTATTATACAAGAGAGAGCATATGGAGTTGTTGTATATACTCTGAAAAAGAGTAGAATAGGGCATTATATATATTTTCTGGCAGATTATATTCAGAGCAGTTCTGTTTATAACATTGGGGTGCCTAGATAACATTTAGATTTTCTTCGAATCGCGTAAAATTAGAATATCAGTATTTTAAATGAGAGAGCATATTGAGTTTGTGTATATACTCCAAAACAGAGTAGAAAAGGGCATTGTATATTTTTTCTGAAAGAGTATATTCAGAGCAATTTTGCTTTTAACAATCGGGTGCACAGATAATATTTAGATTTTTTCGATTCACGTGAATGTAGAATTTTCGTATTTTACATAAGAGAGCATACTGAGTTGGTGTATATATTCCAAAACAAAGTAGAATAAGGCATTGTCTATTTTTGCTAACAGACTATATTGAGAGTTATTTTTTTTTTAACCTTGGGGAACCTAGATATTATATAGATATTTTTCGATTCCCGTAAAATTAAAATTTCGGTATTTTACATTAGAGAGCATATTGAGTTGGTGTATATATTACAAAACAATGTAGAATAGGGCATTGTATATTTTCTCTTACAGAGTATATTCAGAGCAATTTTGTTTATAACATTGGGGTGCCTATATAATATTTAGAATATTTTTGATTGACAAAAAATTAGAATTTCGGTATTTTACATGAAATAGCACACTGAGTTGTTTTATATACTCCAAAACAGAGTAGAATAGGGCATTGTATATTTTTTCTGACAGATTATATTCAGAGCAATATTGCTTTTAAAATTGGGGAGCCTAGATAATATTTAGATTGTTTGCGATTCAGGTAAATTTAGAATTTCGGTATTTTACATGAGAGAGCATACTGAGTTGGTTTATATACTCCAAAACAGAGTAGAATAAGGCATTGTATATTTTATCTAACCGACTATATTCGGAGCCATTTTTCTTTATTTTTGTGGTGCCTAGATAATATTTAGATTTGTTTCGATTCGCTTAAATATAGAATTTCTGTATTTTACAAGAGAGAGCATATGGAGTTTGTGTATATACTCCAAAACAAAGTAGAATAGGGCATTGTATATTTTTTCTGACAGATTATATTCAGAGCAATTTTGTTTTTAATATTGGGGTGCCTAGATAATATTCAGATTTTTATCGATTCGTTTAAATATAGAATTTCTGTATATTACATGAGAGAGCATACTGAGTTGGTGTATATACTCCAAAACAGCGTAGAATAAGGCATTGTATATTTATACTGACAGACTATGTTCAGAGCTATTTTTATTTACTTTGGGGTTCCTAGATATTATATAGATTTCTTTCGATTCACGTAAAATTAGAATTTCTGTATTTTACATGAGAGAGCATATTGAGTTGGTGTATATACGCCAAAACAGAGTAAAAATGGACATTGTATATTTTTTGTGACAGATTATTTTAGAGCAACTTTGCTTTTCGCATTCGGGTGCCTAGATAATATTTAGATTTATTTCGATTCAGATAAAATTAGAATTTCGTTATTTTAAATGAGAGAGCATACTGAATTTGTTTATATACTACAAATAAAAGTAGAATAAGGAATTGTATATTTTTTCTAACAAAGTATATTCAGAGCCATTTTCTTCTAACTTTGGGGCACCTAGATATTATTTAGATTCTCTTCGATTCACGTAAAATTACAATTTCGATATTTTACATAAAAGAGCATATTGGGTTGGTGTATATACTCCAAAACAGAGTAGAATAGGGCATTGTACATTTTTTCTGACAGAATATATTTAGAGCAATTTTGCTTTTATCATTGGGGTGCCTAGATAATATTTTTATTTTTTTCGATTCGCTTAAATATAGAATTCCTGTATTTTTCCTGAGAGAGCATATGGAGTTGTTGTATAAACACCAAAACAAAGTAGAATAGGGCATTCTTTATTTTTTTCTGGCACATTATATTCAGAGCAGTTTTCTTTTTAACATTGGGGTGCCTAGATAACATTTAGATTTTCTTCAATTCACGTAAATTTAGAATTTCAGTATTTTAAATGGGAGAGCATATTGAGTTGGTGTATATACTTCAAAACAGAGTAGAATAAGGCATTGTATATTTATTTTAACAGACTATATTCACAGCCATTTTCTTTAAACTCTGGGCGCCTAGATATTATTTAAATTCATCTCGATTCACGTAAAACTAGAATTTCGATATTTTACATGAGAGAGCATACTGAGTTGGTGTATATACTCCAAAACAGAGTAGAATAAGGCATTGTATATTTTTTGTAACAGACTATATTCAGAGCCATTTTCTTTTAACTTTAAGGCGCCTACATATTATTTAGATTATTTTCGATTCGTGTAAAATTAAAATTTTGGTACTTTACATGAGAGAGCATATTGAGTTTGTGTATATAGTCCAAAACAGATTAGAAATGGGCATTGTATATTTTTTCTGACAGATTATTTTGAGAGCAATTTTGCTTTTAATATTCGGGTGCCTAGATAATATTTAGATTGTATTTGATTAAGGTAAAATTACAATTTCATTATTTTACAGGAGAGAGCATACTGAGTCGGTGTATATAGTACAATAAAAAGGAGAATACGGCATTGTATATTCTTTCTGACGGAATATATTCCGAAAAATTTTGCTTTTATCATTGGATTGCCTAGATAATTATTCATTTTTTTTCGATTCGCTTAAATATGGAATTTCTGTATTTTACATGAGAGAGCATACTGAGTTGGTGTATATAATCGAAAACAGAGTAGAATAACGCATTGTATATTTATTCCAACAGATTTTATTCAGAGCCATTTTCTTTTAACTTTGGAGAGCCTAGATATTATTTAGATTTTTCTCAATTCATGTAAAATTAGAATTTCGGTATTTTACATGCGAGAGCATACTGAGTTGGTGTACATACTCCAAAACAGCGAGAATAAGGCATTGTATATTTTTTCTAACAGACTGTATTCAGAACCATTTTCTTTTAATTTTGCATGACCTAGATATTATTTAGATTTTTTTCTATTTGCGTAAAATTAGAATTACGGTATTTAACATGAGAGAGCATATTGAGTTGGTGTATATACTCCAAAACACAGTAGAAAAGGGCATTGTATATTTTTCTGATAGATTACATTCAGAGAAATTCTGCTTTTAACATTGGGGTGCCTAGATAATATTTAGATTTTTTTCGCTTCGCTTAAATATGGAATTTTTGTATTTTACATGACAGAGCATATGGAGTTGAGGTATATACTACAAAACAAAGTAGAATAAGGCATTGTATATTTATTTTAACAGACTATATTCAGAGCCATTTTTTTTTAAATTTGGGGCGCCTAGATATTATTAAGATTTTTCTCGATTCACGTAAAATTAGAATTTCGGTATTTTACATGAGAGAGCATACTGAGTTGGTGTATATACTACAAAACAGCGTAGAATAAGGCATTGTATATTTTTTCTAACAGACTATATTCAGAGCCATTTTCATTTAACTTATGGGCGCCTAGATATTATTTAGATTATTTTCAATTTGCATAACTTATAATTTCGTATTTTACATGAGAGAGCATATTGAGTGGGTTTATATACTCCAAAACAGAGTAGAATAGGGCATTGTATATTTTTTCTGACAGATTATATTCAGAGAATTTTTGCTTTTAACATTGGAATGCATAGATAATACTTAGATTTTTTTCAATTAGGTTAAATATAGAATTTCTGTATTTTACATGAAAGAGCATATTGAGTTGGTGTATATACTCCAAAAAAGAGTAGAATAGGGCATTGTATATTTTTTCTGACAGATTATATTCAGAGAAATTTTGTTTTTAACATAGGGGTGCCTAGACAATATTTAGATTTTTTTTGATTCACGTAAAATTAGAATTTCGGTATTTTTCTTTAGAGAGCATACTGAGTTGGTGTATATACCCCAAAACAAAGTAGTATGAGGCATTGTATATTTTTTCTAACAGAGTATATTCAGAGCCATTTTCTTTTAACTCTGGGGCGCCAAGATAATATTTAGATTTTTTTCGATTCGCGAAAAATTATAATTTCGGTATTTTACATGAGAGAGCATATTGAGTTCGTGTATATACTACAAAACAGAGTAGAAAAGGGCACTGTATATTTTTTCTGATAGATTTTTTCTGATAGATTATATTCAGACCTATTTTGCTTTTAACATTGGGATGCCTAGATAATATTTAGATTTTTTTGATTCGCTTAAATATAGAATTTCTCTATTTTACATGAGAAAGCATATGGAGTTGGTGTTTATACTCCAAAACAGAGTAGAATACTGCATTGTGTATTTTTTTCTGACAGATTATATTCAGAGCAATTTTGTTTATAACATTGGAATGCCTAGAAAGTATTTAGATTATTTTCGATTCATGTAAAATTAGAATTTCGGTATTTTACATGAGAGAGCATGCTGAGTTGGTGTATATAATCCAAAACAAAGTAGAAGAAGTTATTGTATATTTTTTCTAATAGAGTATATTTAGAGCCATTTTCTTTTAACTCTGGGGCGCCTATATACTATTTAGATTTTTTTCGATTCGCGTATAAGTAGAATTTTGGTATTTTACATGAGAGAGCATATTGAGGTGGATTATATACGACAAAACAGAGTAGAAAACGGCACCGTATATATTTTCTGACAGATTATATTGAGAGCAATTTTGCTTTTATCATTGGTGTGCCTAGATAATATTTAGATTTTTTTCGATTCATGTAAAATTTAAATTTTAGTACTTTACATGACAGAGCATATTGAGTTTGTGTATATACTCCAGAACAGATTATAAATGGGCATTGTATGTTTTTTCTGACAGATTATTTTCAGAGCAATTTTGCTTTTATCATTCGGGTGCGTAGATAATATTTAGATTTATTTCGATTAAGGTAAAATTAAAATTTCGTTATTTTACAGAAGATAGAATACTGAGTTGGTGTATATACTACAAAAAAGAGTAGAATACGGCATTGTATATACTTTCTGACAGAATATATTCAGAACAATTTTGCTTTTAACATTGGGGTGCCTATATAAATTTTCATTTATTTTCGATTCGCTTAAATATGGAATTTTTGTATTTTACATGAGAGAGTATACTGAGTTGGTGTATATATTCCAAAACAGAGTAGAATAAGGCATTGTATATTTATTATAACAGATTTTATTCAGAGACATTTTCTTTTAACTTTGGGGAGCCTAGATATTATTTAGATTTTTCTCGATCAATGTAAAATTAGAATTTCGATATTTTACATGAGAGAGCATACTGAGTTGGTGTAGATACTCCAAAACAGCGTAGAATTAGGCATTGTATATTTTTTCTAAGAGACTAGATTCAGAGTTATTTTCTTTTGATTTTGGAGTGCCTAGATATTATTTAGATTTTTTTCTATTTGCATACAATTAGAATTTCGGTATTTTACATGAGAGAGCATATTGAGTTGGTGTATATACTTCAAAACACAGTAGAAAAGGGCAATGTATATTTATTCTGACAGATTATGTTCAGAGCAATTTTGTTTGTAACATTGGGGTGCCTAGATATTATTTAGATTTTTTTCAATTCGATAATATATAGAATTTCTGTATTTTATATGAGAGAGCATATGGAGTTAGTGTATATACTCCAAGACAGCGTATAACAGGGCATTGTATATTTTTTCGAACAGATTATATTCAGAGCAATTTTGTTTTTATCATTGGGGTGCCTAGATAATATTTAGATTTTTTCGATTCGGGCAAAATTAGAATTTCTGTATTTTACATGAGAGAGCATAGTGAGCTGGTGTATACAGTACAAAACAGAATAGAATAAGGCATTGTATATTTTTTCAAACAGAATATATTCAGAGCCATTTTCTTTTATCTTTGGAGCGCCTAGATATTATTTAGCATTTTATCGATTCGCGTAAAATTAGAATTTCGGTATTTTACATGAGAGAGCATATTGAATTGGTGTATATACTCCAAAACATAGTAGAAAAGGGCATTGTATATTTTTTTGACTGATTATAATCACAGAAATTTTGCTATTAACATTGCGGTGCCTATATAATATTCAGATTTTTTCCGATTTGCTAAAATATAGAATTTCTGTATTTTACATGAGAGAGCACACTGAGTTGGTGTATATACTCAAAAACAAAGTAGAATAGGGCAGTGGATATTTTTTCTGACAGATTATATTCAGAGATATTTTGTTTTTAACATTGGGGTGCCTAGATAATATTTAGATTTTTTCGATTTGGTTAAAATTAGAATTTCTGTATGTTACATGAGAGAGCATAATGTGTTGGTGTATATACTACAAATCAGAGTAGGAAAAGGCATTGTATATTTTTTCTGACAGATTATATTCAGAGCAATTTTGTTTTTAACTTTGGGGTGCCTAGATAATATTTAGATTTTCTTTGATTCGCTTAAATACTGAATTTCTGTCTTTTACATGAGAGCATATGGAGTTCGTGTATGTACTACAAAACAGAGTAGAATAGGACATTCTGTATTATTTCTGATAGAATACATTCAGAGCAATTTTGTTTTTAACATTGGGGTGCCTAGATCATATTTACATTTTTTTCGATTCACGTAAAATTAGAATTTCGGTATTTTACATGATAGAGCACACTGAGTAGTTTTATATACTCCAAAATAGAGTAGCATAAGGCATTGTTTATTTTTTCTTACAGATTATATTCAGAACCATTTTCTTTTAATTTTTAGGCGCCTAGATATTATTTAGATTTTTTTCGATTCGCGTAAAATTAGAATATCGCTATTTTATATGAGAGAGCAAATTGAGTTGGTGTATATACTACAAAAAAGAGTAGAATAAGGTATTGTATATTTTTTCCGAGAGATTATATTCAGAGCAATTTTGTTTTTAACATTGGGGTGCCTAGATAATATTTAGATTATTTTCGATTCAAGTATAATTAGAATTTCGGTATTTTACATGAGAGACAATGCTGAGTTGGTGTATATACTCCAAAAAAGAGTAGAAAAAGGCGTTGTATATTTTTCCTAACAGACTATATTCAGAGCCATTTTCTTTTATCTTTGGGGTGACTAGATATTATTTAGATTTTTTTCGATTAGCGTAATTTAGGATTTCTGTATTTTACATGAGAGACCATATTCAGTTGGTTTATATACTCCAAAACAGAGTAGAATAGTGCATTATATATTTTTTGTGACAAATTATATTCAGAGCAATTTTGTTTATAACACTGGCATGCCTTGATAATATTTTGATTTTTTCTCTCCGGGTAAAATTAGAATTTTTGTATTTTACATTCTAGAGCATACTGAGTTGGTGTATAGACTACAAAACAGAGTAGAAAAAAACAATGTATAATTTTGCTGACAGGTTATATTCAGAACAATTTTGCTTTTAACATTTGTGTGTGTAGATAATATTCAGATTTTTATCGATTCGCTTAAATATAGAATTTCTGAATTTTACATGAGAGAGCATACTGAGTTGGTGTATATACTCCAAAACAGTGTAGAATAAGGCATTGTATATTTACTCTGACAGACTATATTCAGAGCTATTTTTATTTAACTTCGGGGCGCCTAGATATTATATAGATTTTTTTTCGATTCATGTAAAATTAGAATTTTTGTATTTTACATGAGAGAGCATATTGACTGTGTGTATATACGCAAAAACAGAGTAAAAATGGGCATTGTATATTTTGTCTGACAGATTATTTTCAGAGCAACTTTGCTTTTAACATTCGGGTGCCTAGATAATATTTAGATTTATTTCGATTCAGGTAAAATTTGAATTTTTTTATTTTACATGAGAGAGCATAATGAGTTGGTTTATATACTACAAAATAAAGAAGAATAAGGCATTGTATATTTTTTCTATGACAGTATATACAGAGCCATTTTCTTTTAACTTTGGGGCGCCTCCATATTATTTAGATATTCTTCAATTCACGTAAAATTAGAATTTCGATATTTTACATGAAAGAGCATATTGGGTTGGTGTATATACTCCAAAACAAAGTAAAATAGGGCATTGTAAATTTTTTCTAACAGAATATATTCAGAGAAAATTGGTTTTAACATTGGGGTGCCTAGATAATATTTAGATTTTTTTCGATTCGTTTAAATAGAGAATTTCTGTATTTTACATGATAGAGCATGTGGAGTTGGTGTATATACACAAAAACAGAGTAGAATAGGGCATTGTATATTTTTTTCTGGCACATTATATTCAGAGCAGTTTTCTTTTTAATATTGGGGTGCCTAGATAACATTTAGATTTTTTTCAATTCACGTAAAATTAGAATTTCAGTATTTTACATGAGAGAGCATATTGAGTTGATGTATACACTTCAAAACAGAGTAGAATAAGGCATTGTATATTTATTCTAACAGACTATATTCAGAACCATTTTGTTTTAACTTTGGGGCGCCTCGATATTATTTAGATTTTTCTCGATTCACGTAAAACTAGAATTTTGGTATTTTACATGAGAGAGCATATTGAGTTGGTGTACATACTTCAAAACAGAGTAAAATAGGGCATTGTAATTTTTTTCTGACAGATTAAATTCAGAGAAATTTTGTTTATAACATTGGGGTGCCTAGATAATATTTAGATTTTTTTCGACTCACGTAAAATTAGAATTTCGGTATTTTACATGAGAAAGCATAATGAGTTGGTGTATATACTCTAAAACAGAGTAGAATAGGGTATTGTATATTTTTTCTGACAGATTATATTAAGAGAAATTTTTCTTTTAACATTGGGGTGCCTAGGTAATATTTAGATTTTTATCGATTCGCTTAAATATAGAATATCTGTATTTCACATGAGAGAGCATATGGAGTTGGTGAGTATACTGCAAAACAGAGTAGAATAGGGCAATGTATATTTTTTCTGAAAGATTATATTAAGAGCAATATTGCTTTTAATATTGGGGTGCCTAGATAATATTTAGATATTTTGATTCGGGTGAATTTATAATTTCTATATTTTACATGAGAGAGCATATTGAGTTGGTGTATATACTAAAAAACAGACTAGAAAAGGGCATTGTATATATTTTCTAACAGATTATATTAAGAGAAATTTTTATTTTAACATTCGGGTGCCTAGAAAATATATACATTTTTTTCGATTCGCTTAAATATTGTATTTCTCTATTTTACATGAGAGAGCCTAGGGAGTTTGTGTACATACTACAAAACAGAGAAGAATAGGGCATTGTATATTTTTTCTGACAGACAATCTTCGGAGCAATTTTGTTTTTAACATTGTGGTGCCTAGACAATATTTAGATTTTGTCAATTCGGGTAAAATTTGAATTTTTGTATTCTACATGAGAGAGCATACTGAGTTGGTGTATATACTCCAAAACAGCATAGAATAAGGCATTGTATATTTTTTCTAACAGAGTATATTCAGAGCCATTTTTTGTTAACTTTGGTGCACCTAGATATTATTTAGATTTTTTTCAGTTCACGTAAAATTTGAATTTTGGTATTTTACATGAGAGAGCATACTGAGTTGCTGTATATACTCCAAAACAGAGGAGAATAGGGCATTGTATATTATTTCTGACACACTATATTCAGAGCAATTTTGTTTTCAACATTGGGGTACCTAGATAATATTTAGATTTTTTTCCATTTGCTTAAATATAGAATTTCTGTATTTTACATGAGAGAGTATATGGAGTTGGTGTATATACTCCAAAACAGAGTAGAATAAGGCGTTGTATATTTTTTCTGACAGATTATATTCAGAGAAATTTTATATTCAACATTGAAGTGCCTGGACAATATTTAGATTATTTCAATTCGGGTAAAATTAGAATTTCTGTATTTTACATGAGAGAGCATACTGAGTTGGTGTATATACTTCAAGACAGAGTAGAATAAGGCATTGTACATTTTTTCTAACAGACTATATTCAGAGCCATTTTCTTTTAACTTTGGGGCACCTATATATTATTTAGATTTATTTCGATTCACGTAAAATTAGAATTTCCGTATTTTACATGAGAGAGCATATTGTGTTGGTGTATATACTCCAAAACAGATTACAATAAGGCATTGTATATTTTTTCTAACAGACTATATTCAGAGCCAATTTCTTTTAACTGTGAAGCATCTAGATATTTTTTAGATTTTTTTCGATTGGTGTAAAATTAAAATTTCGGTATTTTACATGAGAGAGCATATTGAGTTGGTGTATATACTACAAAACAGAGTAGAACAGGGCATTGTGTATTTTTTCTGAAAGATTATATTCAGCACAATTTTGTTTTTAACATTGCGGTGCCTATATAATATTTAGATTTTTTTCGATTAACGTAAAATTAGAATTTCCATATTTTATATGAGAGAGCATATTGAGTTGGTGTATATACTCCAAAATATAGTAGAGATGGGCATTAAATATTTTTTCTAACACATTGTATTCAGAGCGATTTTCTTTTAACTTTGGGGCGGCTAGATATTATTTAGATTTTATTCCATTTACGTAAAATTAGAATTTCGTTATTTTACATGAGAGAGCATACTAAGTTAATGTATATACTCCAAAACAAAGTAGAATAAGGCATTGTATATTTTCTCTAACGTACTATATTCAGAGCGATTTTCTTTTACCTTTGGGGCACCTAGACAGTATTTAGATTTTTTTTCGATTCGCGTAAAATTAGAATTTCTTTATTTTCCATGAGAGAGCATATGGAGTTAGTGTATATACTCCAAAATAGAGTAGAATAGAACATTGTATATTTTTTCTGACAGATTGTATTCAGAGAAATTTTGCTTTTAACATTGGGGTGCCTAGATAATATTTAGGTGTTTTTCGATTTATTTAAATTTAGAATTTTGGTATTTTACATGAGAGAGCATATTGAGTTGGTGTATATACTACAAAACTAACTAGAAAAGTGCATTGTATATTTTTTCTGAAAAATTATATTCAGAGCAATTTTGCTGTTAACATTGGGGTGCCTAGATAATATTTAGAGTTTTTTCGATTCGCTTAAATATAAAATTTCTGTATTTTACATGAGAGAGCATATTGAGTTGGTGTATATACTCCAAAACAGAGTAAAATAGGGCATTGTATATTTTTTCTCACAGAGTATATTCAGAGCCATTTTCTAGATATTATTTAAATTTTTTTCGATTTGCGTAAAATTAGAATTTCGGTATTTTACATGAGAGAGCATATTGAGTTGGTGTATATACTACAAAAAAGAGTAGAAAAGGGCATTGTATATTTTTTCTTACAAATTATATTCAGAGCAATTTTGCTTTTAACAATGGGGTGCCTAGATAATATTTATAAATTTTTCGATTCGCTTAAATATAGAATTTCTGTATTTTACATGAGAGAGGATATGGAGTTGGTGTATATCCTCCAAAACAGGGTAGAATAGGGCATTGTATATTTTTTTCTGACAGATTATATTTAGGGCAATTTTGTTTTTAACATTGGGGTTCCTCGATAATATTCAGATTATTTTCGATTCGATTAAATATATAATTTCTGTATTTTACATGAGAGAGCATATTGAGTTGGTGTATACACCCCAAAACAGCGTAGATTAAGGCATTGTATATTTATTCTAACAGACTATATTAAGAGCTATTTTCATTTAACTTTCGGGCGCCTAGATATTATTTAGATTTTTTTCGATTCATGTAAAATTATAATTTCGGTATTTTACATGAGATAGCATATTTAGTTGGTGTATATACTCCATAACAGAGTAGAAATGGGCATCGTATATTTTTTCTGACAGATTATATTCAGAGCAATTTTGCTTTTAACATTCGTGTGCCTTCGATAATATTTAGATTTATTTTGATTCACGTAATTTAGAATTTCTGTTTTTTACATGAGAGAGCATACTGAGTTGGTGTATATACTCCAAAAAAAAGTAGAATAAGGCATTGTATATTTTTTCTAACAGACTATATTCAGAGCCATTTTCTTTTAACTTTGGGGAGCCTACATATTATTTAGAATTTTCGATTCGCGTAATTTAGTATTTCGGTATTTTACATCAGAGACCATATTGAGTGTGTGTATATACTCCAAATCAGAGTAGAAAAGGTCATTGTGTACTTTTTTGACAGATTATGTTAAGAGGAATTTTGTTTTTAACCTTCGGGTGCCTAGTTAATATTTAGATTTTTTTCGATTCACGTAAAATTATAATTTCGGTATTTTACAGGAGAGAGCACACTGATTTGGTGTATATACTCCAAAACAGAGTAGAATAAGGCATTGTATATTTTTTCTAGCAGACTATATTCAGAGCAAATTTCTTTTAACTCTGGGGCAACTGGATAATATTTAGACTTTCGTCGATTGGCATAAAATTAGAATTTTGGTATTTTACATGAGAGAGCATATTGAGTTGGTGTATATACTCCAAAACAGAGTAGAATAGGGCATTGTATATTTTTTCTGACAGATTATATTCAGAGCAATTTTGTTTTTAATATTGGGATGCCTCGATAATATTTAGATTTTTTTCGAATCTCGTAAAATTCGAATTTCGGTATTTTACATGTGAGACCATACTGAGTTGGTGTATATACTTCAAAGCAAAGTAGAATAAGGCATTGTATATTTTTTCAAAGAGAATATATTCAGAGCCATTTTCATTTAAGATAGCGGTGCCTAGATATTATTTAGATTATTTTCGATTCGCGTAGAATAAGAATTTCAGTATTTTGCATGAGAGAGGATATTGAGTGGGTGTATATTCTCCAAAACAGAGTAGAATAGGGCATTGTATATTTTTTCTGACAGATTATATTCAGAGCAATTTTGTTTTTACAATGGAGTGACTAGATAATATGTAGATTCTTTCGATTCGGGTAAAATTAGAATTTCGGTATTTTAAATGAGAGAGCATACTGAGTTGGTGTATATACTCTAAAACACAGTAGAATAAGGCATTGTATATTTTTTCTAACAGAGTATATTCAGAGCCATTTTCTCTTAACTTTAAAGCACCTAGATATTATTTAGATACTTTTCGATTCACGTAAAATTAGAATTTCGGTATTTTACATGAGTGAGCATATTGAGTAAGTTTAGATACTCCAAAACAACGTAGAATAGGGCATTGTATATCTTTTCTGACAGTTTATATTCAGAGCAATTTTGTTTTTAATATTGGGGTGCCTAGATAATATTTAAATTTTATTCGATTCACATAACTTGAGAATTTTGTTATTTTAAATGAGAGAGCATGCAGAGTTGGTGTATATATTCTAAAACAGGGTAGAATAGGGCATTGTATATTTTCTCTGACCGATTAAATTTAGAAACATTTTGATTATAACATTGGGGTGCATAGATAATATTTATATTTTTTTTGATTCACGTAAAATAAGAATTTCGTTATTTTACATGAAAGAGCATAATGAGTTGGTGTATATACTCTAAAACAGAGTAGAATAGGGCATTGTATATTTTTTCTAACATATTATATTAAGAGCAATTTTGCTTTTAACATTGGGGTGACTAGGTAATATTTAGATTTTTACCGATTCGCTTAAATTTAGAATTTCTGTATTTTACATGAGAGAGCATATGGAGTTGGTGTATATACTCCAAAACAGAGTAGAATAGGGCATTGTATATGTTTTTGACAGATTATATTCAGAGAAATTTTGTTTTTAACATTGGGTTGCCTAGATAATATTTAGATTTTTTTTTGATTCACGTAAAATTAGAATTTCTGTATTTTGCATGAGAGCATATTGAGTTGGTTTATATACTACAAAACAGAGGAGAAAAGGGCATTGTATATTTTTTCTGACAGATTATATTAAGAGCAATTTTGCTTTTAATATTGGGGTGACTAGATAATATTTATATATTTTCGATTTGGGTAAAATTAGAATTTCTGTATTTTACATGAGACAGCATATTGAGTTGGTGTATATACTACAAAACAGAGTAGAAAAGGGCATTGTATATATTTTCTAACAGATTATATTCAGAGCAATTTTGCTTTTAACATTTGGGTGCCTAAATAATATTTAATTTTTTTCGATTCGCTTAAATATACAATTTCTGTATTTTACATGAATTTACTCGAAAAAAAAGTAGAATAGGGCATTGTGTATTTTTTCTGAAAGAGTATATTAAGAGTAGTTTTATATTTAACATTGGTGTGCCTAGATAATGTTCAGATATTGTTCGATTCTATTAAATATAGGATTTCTGTATATTACATGAGAGAGCATACTGAGTTGGTGTATATACTCCAAAACAGAGTAGAATAAAACATTGTATATTTTTTCTAACAGACTATATTCAGAGCCATTTTCTTTTAACTCTGTGGTGCCTAGATATTATTAAAATTTTTTTTGATTCCCGTAAAATTAGAATTTCTGTATTTTACATGAGAGAACATATTGAGTTAATATATATACTACAAAACAAAATAGAATAGGGCATTGTATATTTTTTCTGACAGATTATATTCAGAGCAATTTTCTTTATAACATTGTGGTGCCTAGACAATATTTAGATTTTTTCGAATAGGGTAAAATTAAAATTTCTGTATTTTACATGGGAGAGCATATTGAGTTGGTGTATATACTGCAAAACGGAGTAGAAAAGGGCATTGTATATTTTTTCAGACAGATTGTATTCAGAGGAATTTAGCTTATAACATTGGGGTGCCTAGATAATATTTATATTTTTTCGATTCGGGTAAAATTATAATTTTTGTATTTTACATGAGAGAGCATATATAGTTGCTGTATATACTCTAAAACAGAGTAGAATAGGGCATTGTATATTTTTTCTGACAGATTATACTGAGAGCAATTTTGCTTTTAGTATTGGGGTGCCCAGATAATATTTAGAATTTTTCGAATGGGGTAAAATTAGAATTTCTGTATTTTACATGAGAGAGCATATTGAGTTGGTGTATATACTACCAAAGAGAGTAGAAAAAGGCATTGTATATTTTTTCTGACAGATTATATTAAGAGAAATTTAGCTTTGAACATTGGGGTGCCTAGATAATATTTAGATTTTTTTCAATTCGCTGAAATATAGAATTTCTGTATTTTACATGAGAGAGCATATTGAATTGGTGTATATCCTCCAAGACAGAGTAGAATAGGGCATTTTATATTTTTTCTGACAGATTATATTCAGAGCAATTTTTTTTTAACATTGGGGTGCCTAGATTATATTTATATTGTCTCGATTCGGGTAAAATTAAAATTTTGTTATTTTACCTGAGAGAGCATACTTAGTTGGTGTATACACTCTAAAACAGAGTAGAATAATGCATTGTGTATTTTTTCTAACAGACTATATTCAGAGCCATTTACTTTTAACTTTGAAATGCCTAGATATCATTTAGATTTTTAACGATTCACGTAAAATTAGAATCTTGGTATTTTACATGAGAGAGCATATTAAATTGGTTTATATACAACAGAACACAGTAGAAGAGGGCATTGTATATTTTTTCTGACAGATTATATTCAGAGCAATTTTGTTTTTAACATTGGGTGCCTACATAATATTTAGATGTTTTTCAATTTACGTAAATTTAGAATTTTGGTATATTTTATGAGAGAGCCTACTGAGTTGGTGTATATACTCCAAGACAAAGTAGAATAAGGCATTGTATATTTTTTCCAACAGAGTATATTCAGATTCATTTTTTTCTAACTTTTTGGCGCCTACATATTTTTTAGATTTTTTTCGATTCACGTAAATTTAGAATTTTGTTATTTTACATGAGAGAGCATATTGAGTTGGTTTATATACAACAAAACACAGTAGAAGAAGGCATTGTATATTTTTTCTGACAGATTATATTCAGAGCAATTTTGCTTTTAACATTGGGGTGCCTAGATAATATGTAGATTTTTTTCGATTCACGTAAATATAGAGTTTCCGTGTTTTACATTAGAGAGCATATGGAGTTGGTGTATATACTTCAAAAGAAATTAGAATAGGTCATTGTATATTTGTTCTGACAGATTATACTCAGAGCAATTTTGTTTTTAACATTCGTTTGCCTAAATAATATTTAGATATTTTTCGATTCGCTTAAATATAAAATTTCTGTATTTTACATGAGAGCGCATGTGGAGTTGGTGTATATACTCCAGAAAATATTAGAATAGGGCATTTTATATTTTTTCTGAACGATTATATTCAGAGCAATTTTGTTTTTAACATTGGGGTGCCTGGATAATATTTAGAATTTTTTCGATACACATAAAATTTAAATTTCGGTATTTTACATGAGAGAGCATACTTAGTTGGTGTATATACTCTAAAATAAAGTAGAATAGGGCATTGTATATTTTTTTTGACAGATTATATTCAGAGAAATTTTTCTTTTACCATTGGGGTGCCTAGATAATGTATAGATTATTTTCAATTCGCTTAAATATAGAATTTCTGTATTTTACATGAGAGAGAATATAGAGTTGGTGTATATACTCCAAAAAAGAGTAGAATAGGGCATTGTATATTTTTTCTGACAGATTATATTCATAGAAAATTTGCTATTAACATTTCGGTGCCTAGATAATATTTAGAAATTTTTTGATTCTCGTAAAATTAGAATTTCTGTATTTTACACGAGAGAGCATACTGACTGGTGTATATACTCCAAAACAGAGTAGAATAAGGCATTGTGTATTTTTTGTAACAGACTGTATACAGAGCCATTTTCTTTTAACTTTGGGGCGTCTAGATATAATTTAGATTTTTTTCGATTCACGTAAAATTAGAATTTCGGTATTTTACATGAGAGAGCATATTGAGTTGGTGTATATACTCCAAAACAGAGTAGAAAAGAACATTGTATATTTTTTCTGACAGATTATATTCAGAGAAATTTTGCTTTTATCATTGGGGGTGCGTAGATAATATTTTTTTTTCGATTCGCTTAAATATGGAATTTCTTTATTATACATGAGAGAGCATATGGAGTTGGTGTATATACTCCGAAATAGAGTAGAATAGGGCATTTTATATTTTATCTGACAGACTATATTCAGAGCAATTTTGTTTTCAACATTGGGGTGCCAAGATAATATTTAGATTTTTTTGATTCGGGTAAAATTGGAATTTTTGTATTTTACATGAGAGAGCATACTGAGTTGGTGTATATACTCCAAAAAAAAGTAGAATAAGGCATTGTATATTATTTTTAACAGACGATATTCAGAGCCATTTTCTTTTTACTTTTGGGCTCCTAGATATTATTTAGATTTTATTTGATTCACGTAAAATCAGTATTTCGTTTTTTAAAAGAGAGAGCATACTGAGTTGGATTATATACTCCAAAACAGAGTAGATAATGGCATTGTATATTTTTTCTGACAGATTATATTCAGAGAAATTTTCCTTTAACATTCCGGTGCCTAGATAATATTTAGATTTTTTTCGATTCACGTAAAATTAGTATTTTCGTATTTTACATGAAAGAGCATACTGAATTGGTGTATATAACCCAAAACAGAGTAGAATAGGGCATTGTATATTTTCTCTATCAGACTATATTTAGAGCCATTTTCTTTTATCTTTGGGGCACCTAGATATTATTTAGATTTTTTTCGATTCGCAGAAAATTAGAATTTCAGTATTTTTCATAAGAGAGCATATTGAGTTGGTGTATATACTCCAAAACAGAGTAGAAAAGGGCATTGTATATTTTTTCTGACAGATTATATTCAGAGCAATTTTGTTTTTAACACTGCGGTGCCTAGATATTATTTAGATTTATTCGATTCGGGCAAAAGTTGAATTTCTGTATTCTACATAATAGAGCAAATTGAGTTGGTGTATATACTACAAAACAGAGTAGAAAAGGGTATTGTATATTTTTTCTAAGAGATTATATTCAGAGCCATTTTCTTTTAACTTTGAGGCGCTTAGATATTATTTAGATTTCTATCGATTCACGTAAGATTACAATTTCGGTATTTTACATGAGAGAGCATATTGAGTTGGTTTATATACTTTAAAACAAAGTAGAAAATGTCATTGTATATCTTTTCTAACAGATTATATTCAGAGCAATTTTGATTTTAACATTTGGATGCCTAGATAGTATTTAGATTTTTTTCGATTCGGTTAAATATAGAATATCTGTATTTTACATGAGAGAGCATATTGAGTTGGTGTATATACTCCAAAACAAAGTAGAAAAGGGCATTGTATATTGTGTCTGACAGATTATATTCAGAGAAATTTTGTTTTTAACATTGAGGTGCCTAGATAATATTTAGATTTTTTTCGATTCGCTTAAATATAGAATTTCGGTATTTTACATGAGAGAGCATATGGAGTTAGTGTATATACAACAAAACAGAGTAGAAAGGGGCATTGTATATTTTTTCTGACAGATTATATTTAGAGCAATTTTGTTTTTTACATTTGGGTGCCTAGATAACATGTAGATTTTTTTCGATTCACGTAAATTTAGAATTTCGGTATTTTATATGAGAGAGCATACTG
The DNA here is from genome assembly GCF_049354715.1 of Callithrix jacchus. Taxonomy (NCBI): domain Eukaryota; kingdom Metazoa; phylum Chordata; class Mammalia; order Primates; family Cebidae; genus Callithrix; species Callithrix jacchus. Next base: position 83,211,051 of record NC_133518.1, read on the forward strand.
AGTTGGTGTATATACTCCAAAACAGAGTAGAATAGGGCATTGTATATTTTTTCTGACAGATTATATTAATAACAATTTGGTTTTTAACATTGGGGTGACTAGATAATATTTAGATTTTTTCCATTCTGGTAAAATTTGAATTTCTATATTTTACATGAGAGAGCATATTGAGTTGGTGTATATAGTACAAAACAGAGAAGATAAGGGCATTGTATATTTTTTCTGACAGATTCTATTCAGAGCAATTTTGAATTTAACATTGGGGTGCCTAGATAATATTTAGATTTTTTCGATTTGGGTAAAATTATAATTTCAGTAATTTACATGAGAGAGCATATTGAGTTGGTGTATATACTACTAAACAGAGTAGAAAAAACCATTCTATATTTTTTCTGACAGATTATATTCAGAGCAATTTTGCTTTTAACATTGGGGTGCCTAGATAATATTTAGATTTATTTCGATTCACGTAAAATTAGAATTTCGGAATTTTACATGAGAGAGCATACTGAGTTGGGGTATATACTCCAAAATAGGGTAGAATAAGGCATTGTATTTTTTTCCAACAGACTATATTCACAGCCATTTTCTTTTAACATTGGGGCTCCTAGGTATTATTTAGATGTTTTTCGATTCGTGTAAAATTAGAATTTCGATATTTTACATGAGACAGCATATTGAGTTGGTGTATATACTCCAAAACAGAGTAGAAAAGGGCATTGTATATTTCTTCTGACATATTATATTCAGAGCAATTTTGCTTTTCACTTTGGGGTGCCTAGATAATATTTAGATATTTGCCGATTCACGTAAATTAATCATTTAGGTATTTTACATGAGAGTCCATACTGAGGTGGTGTATATCCTTCAAAATAGAGTAGAATAGGGCATTGTATATTTTTTCTGACAGATTATATTCAGAGCAATTTTTTTAACTCTGGCGTGCCTAGATAATATTTAGATCTTTGTCGATTAACGTAAAATTAGAATTTCTGTTGTTTACATGAGAGAGCATACTGAGTTGGTATACATACTCCAAAAGAAAGTAGAATATGATATTGTATATTTTTTCTTACAGATTATATTCAGAGCAGTTTGGTTTTTACATTGGGGTGCCTAGATAATATATAGAATTTTTCGATTCGGGTAAAATTAGAATTTCTCTATTTTACATGAGAGAGCATATTGAGTTTGTGTATATACTTCAAAACAGGGTAAAAAATGGCATTGTATATGTCTTCTGACAGATGATATTCAGAGCCATTTTGCTTTTAACATTGGGGTGCCTAGATAATATATAGAATTTTTTCGATTCGCCTAAATTTTGGAATTTCTGTATTTTATATGAGAGAGAATATCGAGTTGGTGTATATACTCCAAAACAGAGTAGAATAGGGCATTGTATATTTTTTATGACAGACTATATTCAGAGCAATTTTGTTTTTAACATTGGGGTGCCTAGTTAATATTTATATTTTTTTCGATTCACGTAAAATTAGAATTTCGTTATTTTAAAGGAGATAGAATACTGAGTGGTTGTATATACTCCAAAACATAGTAGAAAAGGGCATTGTATATTTTTTCTTACAGATTATATTCAGAGCAATTTCGCTTTTAACATTGAGGTGCCTAGATAATATTTGGATTTTTTTCGATTCACGTAAATATATAATTTCTATATTTTACATGAGAGAGCATATGGAGTTGGTGTATATCCTCCAAAACAGAGAAGAATAGGGCATTGTGTATTTTTTTGACATTATATTCAGAACAATTTTGTTTTTAACATTGGGGTGCCTAGATAATATTTTGATTTTTTCGATTTGCCTAAATTTTGAATTTCTGTGTTTTATATGAGAGAGAATAACGAGTTGGTGTATATACTCCAAAACAGAGTAGAATAGGACATTGTATATTTTTTATGACAGACTATATTCAGAACAATTTTGTTTTTAACATTGGGGTGCCTAGTTAATATTTATATTTTTTTCGATTCACGTAAAATTAGAATTTCGTTATTTTAAAGGAGATAGAATACTGAGTGGTTGTATATACTCCAAAACATAGTAGAAAAGGTATTGTATATTTTTTCTTACAGATTATATTCAGAGCAATTTCGCTTTTAACATTGAGGTGCCTAGATAATATTTAGATTTTTTTCGATTCACGTAAATATATAATTTCTATATTTTACATGAGAGAGCATATGGAGTTGGTGTATATCCTCCAAAACAGAGAAGAATAGGGCATTGTGTATTTTTTTGACATTATATTCAGAACAATATTGTTTTTAACATTGGGGAGCATAGATAATATTTAGATTTTATCGATTTGGATAAAATTAGAATTTCTGTATTTTACATGAGAGAACGTATTGATTTGTTGTATATACTACAAAAGAGAGTAGAAAAGGGCATTGTGTATTGTCTCTGACAGTTTATATTCAGAGAAATTTTGCTTTTAACATTGGGGTGCCTAGATAATATAAAGACTTTTTTCGATTTGCTTAAATATAGAATTTCTGTATCTTACATGAGAGAGAAAATGGAGTTGGTGTATATACTCCAAAACATTTTAGAACAGGGCATTGTATATTTTTTCTGACAGATTATATTTAGAGCAATTTTGTTTTTAACATTGGGGTGCCTAAATAATATTTAGATTTTTTTCGATTCACGTAAAATTAGAATTTCGGTATTTTAAATGAGAGAGCATATTGAGTTGGTGTATATACTCCAAAACATAATAGAAAAGGGTATGGTATATTTTTTCTTACACATTAAATTCAGAGCAATTTTGCTTTCAACATTGGGTTGCCTAGATAATATTTAGATTTTTGTCAATTCACGTAAATATAGAATTTCTGTATTTTACATGAGAGAGCATATGGAGTTGGTATATATACTACAAAACAGAGTAGAATAGAACATGGTATATTTTTTCTGAAATATTATATTCAGAACAATTTTGTTTTTAACATTGGGTTGCCTAGATAATATTTAGATTTTTTTTGATTCACGTAAAATAAGAATTTCTGTATTTTACATGAGAGAGCATACTGAGTTGGTTTATATACACCAAAACAGAGTAGAATAGGGCATGTTATATGTTTACTGACAGATTATATTCAGAACGATTTTGTTTTTTACATTGGGGAGCCTAGATAATATATAGATTTCTTTCGATTCGCCTAAATATGGAATTTCTGTATTTTACATGAGAGAGAATATCAAGTTGGTGTATATACTCCAAAACACAGTAGAATAGGGCATTGTATATTTTTTCTGACAGATTATATTCAGACTAATTTTGTTTTTAACATTGGGGTTCCTAGATGATATTTAGCTTTTTTTCGATTCACGTAAAATTAGAATTTCAGTATTTTACAGGAGAGACCATATTGAGTTGGTGTATAAACTGCAAAACATAGTAGAAAAGGGCATTGTATATTTTTTCTTACAAATTATATTCAGAGCAATTTTGCTTTTAACATTGGGGTGCCTAGATAATATTTAGATTTTTTTCAATTCACGTAAATATAGAATTTCTGTATTTTACATGAGAGAGCATATTGAGTTGGTGTATATCCTCCAAAACAGGGAAGAATAGGGCATTGTATATTTTTTCCGACAGATTATATTCAGAGCAATTTTGTTTTAACATTGGGGTGCCTAGATAATATTTAGTTTTTTTAAGATTCACGTAAAATTAGAATTTCGGTATTTTACATGAGAGAGCATACTGAGTTGGTGTATTTACTCCAAAACAGAGTAGAAAAAGGCATTGTATATTTTTTCTAACAGACTATATTCAGAGCCATTTTCTTTTAACTTTGGGGCACCTAGATATTATTTAGATTTTTATCGATTTGCGTAAAATTAGTATATTCGGATTTTACATGAGACCATATTGAGTTTGTTTATATACTACAAAACAGAGGAGAAAAGGGCATTGTATATTTTCTCTTACAGATTATATTCAGAGCAATTTTGCTTTTAACATTGGGGTGCCGAGATAATATTTAGATTTTTTCGATTCGGGTAATATTTGAATTTCTGTATTTTACATGAGCGAGCAAACTGAGTTTGTGTATATACTCAAAAACAGAGTAGAATAAGCCATTGTGTCTTTTTTATAACAGACTACATTCAGAGCCATTTTCTTTAACTTTAAGGCGCCTAGATAATATTAGCATTTTTTTCGATTTGCGTAAAATTTGAATTTTAGTATTTTACATGACAGAGCATATGGAATTTGTGTATATACTCCAAAACAGAGTAGAATAAAGCATTGTATATTTTTTCTGACAGATTATAATCATAGCACTTTCGTTTCTAAAATTGGTGTGCCTAGATAATACTTAAATTTTTTTCGATTCACGTAAATATAGAAAATCTGTATATTACATGAGAGAGCATATGGAGTTGGTGTATATCTTTCAAAACATAGTAGAATAGGGCATTGTATATTTTTTCTGACAGATTATATTCAGAACAATTTTGTTTTTAACATTGCGGTGCCTAGATAATATTTAGATTTCTTTCAATTCACGTAAATTTAGAATTTCTGTATTTTAAATGAGAGAGCGTATTGAGATTGTTTATATACTCCAATACAGGGTAGATTATGGCATTGTATATTTTTTCTGACAGATTATATTCAGAGCAATTTTGTTTGTAACATTGGAATGCCTAGATAATATTTAGATTTTTCTCGATTCACGTGAATATAGAATTTCTGATTTTACATGTGAGAGCATATGGAGTTGGTGTATATCCTCCAAAACACAGTAGAATAAGGCATTGTATATTTTTTCTGACAGATTATATTCAGAGCAATTGTTTTTAACATTGGGGTGCCTAGATAAAATTTAGATTTTTCTCAATTCATGTAAATATAGAATTTCTGTATTTTACATGAGAGAGTATACTGAGTTGGTGTATATACTCCAAAACAGAGTAGAATAAGGCATTGTATATTTTTTCTTTTCTTTTTTTTTTAATTTTTTATTGGATTATAGGTTTTGGGGTACATGAGCAGAGCATGCAAGACAGTTGCGTAGGTACACACATGGCAGTGTGCTTTGCTTTTCTTCTCCCCTTCACCCACATTTGGCATTTCTCCCCAGGCTATCCCTCCCCACCTCCCCCTCCCACTGGCCCTCCCCTTTTCCCCCCAATAGACCCCAGTGTTTAGTACTCCCCTCCCTGTGTCCATGTGTTCTCATTTCTCATCACCCACCTATGAGTGAGAATATGCGGTGTTTCATTTTCTGTTCTTGTGTCAGTTTGCTGAGGATGATGTTTTCCAGATTCATCCATGTCCCTACAAACGACACGAACTCATCATTTCTGATTGCTGCATAATATTCCATGATGTATATGTGCCACATTTTTCCAATCCAGTCTATTATCAATGGGCATTTGGGTTGATTCCAGGTCTTTGCTATTGTAAACAGTGCTGCAATGAACATTCGTGTACATGTGTCCTTATAGTAGAACGATTTATAGTCCTTTGGATATATACCCAGTAATGGGATTGCTGGGTCAAATGGAATTTCTATTTCTAAGGCCTTGAGGAATCGCCACACTGTCTTCCACAATGGTTGAACTAATTTACACTCCCACCAACAGTGTAAAAGTGTTCCTTTTTCTCCACATCCTCTCCAGCATCTGTTGTCTCCAGATTTTTTAATGATCGCCATTCTAACTGGCGTGAGATGGTATCTCAATGTGGTTTTGATTTGCATCTCTCTGATGACCAGTGACGATGAGCATTTTTTCATATGATTGTTGGCCTCATATATGTCTTCTTTCGTAAAGTATCTGTTCATATCCTTTGCCCACTTTTGAATGGGCTTGTTTGTTTTTTTCCTGTAACTCTGCTTGAGTTGTGTGTAGATTCTGGATATCAGCCCTTCGTCAGATGGGTAGACTGCAAAAATTCTTTCCCATTCTGTTGGTTGCCGATCCACTCTAGTGACTGTTTCTTTTGCCGTGCAGAAGCTGTGGAGTTTCATTAGGTCCCATTTGTCTATTTTGGCTTTTGTTGCCAATGCTCTTGGTGTTTTGTTCATGAAGTCCTTGCCTACTCCTATGTCCTGGATAGTTTTGCCTAGATTTCCTTCTAGGGTTTTTATGGTGCCAGGTCTTATGTTTAAGTCTTTAATCCATCTGGAGTTAATTTTAGTGTAAGGTGTCAGGAAGGGGTTCAGTTTCTGCTTTCTGCACATGGCTAGCCAGTTTTCCCAACACCATTTGTTAAACATGGAATCCTTGCCCCATTGCTTGTTTTTGTCAGGTTTATCAAAGATTGTATAGTTGTATGTATGTTGTGTTGCCTCCGGTGCCTCTGTTTTGTTCCATTGGTCTCTATCTCTGTTTTGGTACCAGTACCATGCTGTTTTGATTACTGTAGCCTTGTAGTATAGTTTGAAATCCGGTAGTGTGATGCCCCCCGCTGTGTTCTTTTTGCTTAGAATTGACTTGGCTATGCGGGCTCTCTTTTGGTTCCATATGAAGTTCATGGTGGTTTTTTCCAGTTCTGTGAAGAAAGTCAATGGTAGCTTGATGGGGATAGCGTTGATTCTGTAAATTACTTTGGGCAGTATAGCCATTTTCACGATATTAATTCTTCCTAACCATGAACATGGAATGTTTCTCCATCTGTTTGTGTCCTCTCTGATTTCGTTGAGCAGTGGTTTGTAGTTCTCCTTGAAGAGGTCCCTTACGTTCCTTGTGAGTTGTATTCCAAGGTATTTTATTCTTTTTGTAGCAATTGCAAATGGCAGTTCGCTCTTGATTTGGCTTTCTTTAAGTCTGTTATTGGTGTAGACGAATGCTTGTGATTTTTGCACATTGATTTTATATCCTGAGACTTTGCTGAAGTTGTTTATCAGTTTCAGGAGTTTTGGGCTGAGGCAATGGGGTCTTCTAGGTATACTATCATGTTGTCTGCAAATAGAGACAATTTGGCTTCCACCTTTCCTATTTGAATACCCTTTATTTCTTTTTCTTGCCTGATTGCTCTGGCTAGAACTTCCAGTACTATATTGAATAGGAGTGGTGAGAGAGGGGATCCTTGTCTAGTACCAGATTTCAAAGGGAATGCTTCCAGTTTTTGCCCATTCAGTATGATATTGGCTGTTGGTTTGTCATAAATAGCTTTTATTACTTTGAGATACGTTCCATCGATACCGAGTTTATTGAGTGTTTTTAGCATAAAGGGCTGTTGAATTTTGTCAAATGCCTTCTCTGCGTCAATTGAGATAATCATGTGGTTTTTGTTTTTGGTTCTGTTTATGTGGTGAATTACGTTGATAGACTTGCGTATGTTGAACCAGCCTTGCATCCCTGGGATGAATCCTACTTGATCATGATGAATAAGTTTTTTGATTTGCTGTTGCAATCGGCTTGCCAATATTTTATTGAAGATTTTTGCATCTATGTTCATCATGGATATTGGCCTGAAGTTTTCTTTTCTCGTTGGGTCTCTGCCGGGTTTTGGTATCAGGATGATGTTGGTCTCATAAAATGATTTGGGAAGGATTCCCTCTTTTTGGATTGTTTGAAATAGTTTTAGAAGGAATGGTACCAGCTCCTCCTTGTGTGTCTGGTAGAATTTGGCTGTGAACCCATCTGGACCTGGGCTTTTTTTGTGAGGTAGGCTCTTAATTGCTGCCTCAACTTCAGACCTTGTTATTGGTCTATTCATAGTTTCAGCTTCCTCCTGGTTTAGGCTTGGGAGGACACAGGAGTCCAGGAATTTATCCATTTCTTCCAGGTTTACTAGTTTATGTGCATAGAGTTGTTTGTAATATTCTCTGATGATGGTTTGAATTTCTGTGGAATCTGTGGTGATTTCCCCTTTATCATTTTTTATTGCATCTATTTGGTTGTTCTCTCTTTTATTTTTAATCAATTTGGCTAGTGGTCTGTCTATTTTGTTGATCTTTTCAAAAAACCAGCTCTTGGATTTATTGATTTTTTGAAGGGTTTTTCGTGTCTCAATCTCCTTCAGCTCAGCTCTGATCTTAGTAATTTCTTTTCTTCTGCTGGGTTTTGAGTTTTTTTGATCTTGCTCCTCTAGCTCTTTCAATTTTGACGATAGGGTGTCAATTTTGGATCTCTCCATTCTCCTCATATGGGCACTTATTGCTATATACTTTCCTCTAGAGACTGCTTTAAATGTGTCCCAGAGGTTCTGGCACGTTGTGTCTTCGTTCTCATTGTTTTCGAAGAACTTCTTTATTTCTGCCTTCATTTCGTTGTTTACCCAGTCAACATTCAAGAGCCAGTTGTTCAGTTTCCATGAAGCTGTGCGGTTCTGGGTCGGTTTCTGAATTCTGAGTTCTAACTTGATTGCACTATGGTCTGAGAGACTGTTTGTTATGATTTCAGTTGTTTTGCATTTGTTGAGCAGTGCTTTACTTCCAATTATGTGGTCAATTTTAGAGTAGGTGTGATGTGGTGCTGAGAAGAATGTGTATTCTGTGGATTTGGGGTGGAGAGTTCTGTAAATGTCCACCAGGTTTGCTTGCTCCAGGTCTGAGTTCAAGCCCTGGGTATCCTTGTTGATTTTCTGTCTGGTTGATCTGTCTAGTATTGACAGTGGAGTGTTAAAGTCTCCCACTATTATTGTGTGGGAGTCTAAGTCCTTCTGTAAGTCATTAAGAACTTGCCTTATGTATCTGGGTGCTCCTGTGTTGGGTCCATATATGTTTAGGATCGTTAGCTCTTCTTGTTGTATCGATCCTTTTACCATTATGTAATGGCCTTCTTTGTCTCTTTTGATCTTTGTTGCTTTAAAGTCTATTTTATCAGAGATGAGAATTGCAACTCCTGCTTTTTTTTGCTTTCCATTAGCTTGGTAAATCTTCCTCCATCCCTTTATTTTGAGCCTTTGTGTATCCTTGCATGTGAGATGGGTTTCCTGGATACAGCACACTGATGGGTTTTGGATTTTTATCCAATTTGCCAGTCTGTGTCTTTTGATTGGTGCATTTAGTCCATTTACATTTAGGGTTAATATTGTTATGTGTGAATTTGATACTGCCATTTTGATGCTAAGTGGCTGTTTTGCCTGTTAGTTGTTGTAGATTCTTCATTATGTTGAAGCTCTTTAGCATTCAGTGTGATTTTGGAATGGCTGGTACTGATTGATCCTTTCTATGTGTAGTGCCTCTTTTAGGAGCTCTTGTAAAGCAGGCCTGGTGGTGACAAAATCTCTGAGTACTTGCTTGTTCGCAAAGGATTTTATTCTTCCTTCACTTCTGAAGCTCAGTTTGGCTGGATATGAAATTCTGGGTTGAAAGTTCTTTTCTTTAAGAATGTTGAATATTGGCCTCCACTCTCTTCTGGCTTGTAGTGTTTCTGCCGAGAGATCTGCTGTGAGTCTGATGGGCTTCCCTTTGTGGGTGACCCGACCTTTCTCTCTGGCTGCCCTTAGTATTCTCTCCTTTATTTCAACCCTGTTGAATCTGACGATTATGTGCCTTGGGGTTGCTCTTCTTGCGGAATATCTTTGTGGTGTTCTCTGTATTTCCTGCAATTGAGTGTTGGCTTGTCTTGCTAGGTGGGGGAAATTTTCCTGGATGATGTCCTGAAGAGTATTTTCCAGCTGGGATTCATTCTCTTCGTCCCCTTCTGGTACACCTATCAAACGTAGGTTAGGTCTTTTCACATAGTCCCACATTTCTTGGAGACTTTGTTCATTCCTTTTTGCGCTTTTTTCTCTGATCTTGGTTTCTCGTTTTATTTCATTGAGTTGGTCTTCGACTTCAGATATTCTTTCTTCTGCTTGGTCAATTCGGCTATTGAAACTTGCGTTTGCCTCGCGAAGTTCTCGTATTGTGTTTTTCAGCTCCTTTAATTCATTCATATTCCTCTCTAAGGTATCCATTCTTGTTATCATTTCCTCGAATCTTTTTTCAAATCTTTTTTCAAGGTTCTTAGTTTCTTTGCATTGATTTAATACATGATCTTTTAGCTCACAAAAGTTTCTCATTATCCATCTTCTGAAGTCTATTTCCGTCATTTCGTCACAGTCATTCTCCGTCCAGCTTTGTTCCCTTGCTGGTGAGGAGTTTTGGTCCTTTCTAGGAGGGGATGTGTTCTGGTTTCGGGTGTTTTCCTCCTTTTTGCGCTGGTTTCTTCCCATCTTTGTGGATTTATTCGCTGGTCGTCTGCGTAGTTGCTGACTTTTCGTTTGGGTCTCTGAGTGGACACCCAGAATGTTGATGATGAAGTATTTCTGTTCCTTGGTTTTCCTTCTACCAGTCTAGCCCCTTCGCTGTACGACTGCTGAGGTCCGCTCCAGACCCTGCTTGTCTGGGGTGCACCTCTAGTAACCGTGGCACAGCGAGGGATGCTACCAGTTTCTTTTTCTGCTCTCTTTGTCCCAGGATGATGCCTGCCTAATGACAGTCTTTTGGATATAGAGGGGTCAGGGAGCTGCTTGAGGAGACAGTTTGTACTTTATAGGGGTTTAATTGCTGAGCTGTGCACTCTGTTGTTCATTCAGGGCTGTTAGGCTGCTATGTTTGATTCTGCTGCAACACAGCTCATTAAACAACCCTTTTTTTTTTCTCAAATGCTCTGTGTTGAGGGGTTTGGGCTTTATTTTTGGATGTCCGATCAGGTGTCCTGTCCAGCTCAAAGGCAGACTAGCCACTGTTTGGCTGCCGAGGCTCCGCCCTGCTGTTGTGTGATTCGCGCTTCCTGCCGGCTCTGCTGTGGTCTCCGCCGCGCCCTGCGGCGGAGTCTCTTCGTTGTAGCGTGTTGCCTCAGCAACACCAGGCTGCGTCAGCAGTGGGCGTGTATATCAGTAGGGACGGGTTGCCTCGGCAACGGCTGGCTGCCTCAGCAGTGGGCATGTATATCAGTTGGGGCAGGTTGCCTCCGTAGTGGTGGACGCCCCTCCCCCACAGAGCGTCTCGGACCGTCTGCCCGGGATAGTTTGAAATCGCGGTTTTGTTCGTCCCACTGGGTATCCCAAGCGATCTGTCCCTGCAATCCCCTGGGCGGGGCTACTGTGCAAGTCTCGTTCAGTCTCAAGTCCAGCCCTCTCAAGTCTCAGGTTGCCGGTTCAACAAGGCACCCGGAAAAGCGCGCCCTGTGGGGATTGCTGGGTAGGGCCGGCCGCCGCCGCCCCAGCTGCCGGCTTCGCCAGGCAGACCTACTGCCTGGCGTCCCGTGTCTTTTTATACTTCGGAGTTTCCCCATTCTGTGGGCAACAAAGATCAGTCTGGAAATGCAGCACTGACTCACTGTTTGCGAATTCAACGCGGGCTCCAATCCTGGGTTGTTCTCACAGCGCCATCTTGAGTCCCCTCCTGTATATTTTTTCTAACAGACTATATTCAGAGCCATTTTCTTTTAACTTTGGGGGGCCTAGATATTATTTAGATTTTTTTCGATGCGCGTAAAATTAGAATTTCAGAATTTTATATGAGAGAGCATAATGCGGTGGTGTATATACCCCAGAACAGAGGAGAAAAGGGCATTGTATATTTCGTCTGACAGATTATAATGATAGCAATTTTGCTTTTAACATTGGGGTGCCTAGATAATATTTGGATTTTATTCGAATCTCAAAAAATTAGAATTTCTGTATTTTAAATGAGAGAGCATACTGAGTTGGTGTATATACTCCAAAACAGAGTAGAATAGGGCATTGTATATTTTTTCTGACAGATTATATTCAGAGCAATTTTGTTTTTAACATGGCGGTGCCTAGATAATATTTAGATTTTTTTTGATACACGTAAACTTAGAATTTCGGTATTTTACATGAGAGAGCATAATGAGTTGGTGTATATACTCTAAAACAGAGTAGAATAGGGCATTGTATATTTGTTCTGACAGACTATATTAAGAGCAATTTTGTTTTTAATATTGGGGTGCCTAGATAATATTTAGATTTTTTCGATTCGGGTAAAATTAGAATTTCTGTATTTTACATGAGAGAGCGAATTGAGTTGGTGTATATACTCCAAAAAAGAGTAGAATAGGGCATTGTATATTTTTTCTGACAGATTATATTCAGAGCAATTTTGCTTTCAACATTGGGTGCCTAGATAATATTTAGATGTTTGTCGATTCGCTTAAATATAGAATTTCTGTATTTTACATGACAGATAATATTGAGTTGGTGTATGTACTCCAAAACAGAGTAGAATAGGCCATTGTATATTTTTTCTGACAGATTATATTCAGAGCAATTTTTTTTTTAACATTGGGGTGCCTAGATAATATTTAGATTTATTTCGATTCACGTAAATATAGAATTTCTGTATATTAAAGGAAAGAGCATATTGAATTGGCGTACATCTTCCAAAACAGAGTACAATAGGGCATTGTATATTTTTTCTGACAGATTATATTCAAAACAATTTTGTTTGTCATTGTGGTGCCTAGATAATATTTGGATTTTTTTTAATTCAAGTAAAATTAGAATCTCTGTATTTTTAATAAGAGAGCATACTAAGTTGGTGTATATACTCCAAAAAAGAGTACAATAAGGCATTGTATATTTTTTTTAACAGACTATATTTAGAGCCGTTTTCTTTTAACTTTGGGGTGCCTAGATATTTTTTAGGTTTTTTCGATTCACGTAAAATTAGAATTTCCGTATTTTACATGAGAGAGCATACTGAGTTGGTGTATATACTCCAAAACAGAGTAGAATAAGGCATTGTATGTTTTTTCTAACAGACTATATTCAGAGCCATTTTCGTTTAACTTTGTGGCGCCTAGATATTATATAGATTTTGTTCAATTCGTGTAAAATTAGAATTTCGGTATTATACATGAGAGAGCATATGGATTTGGGGTATATATTTCAAAACAAAGTAGAAAAGGGCATTGTATATTTTTTCTCAGAGATTATATTAAGAGCAATTTTGCTTTTGACATTGGGGTGCCTATATAATATTTACATTTCTTTCGATTCAGGTAAAATTAGAATTTTGGTATTTTACATGAGAGAGCACACTGAGTTGGTTTATATAGTTTAAAACAGAATTGAATAGGGCATTGTATATTTTGTCAGACAGATTATATTCAGTTCAATTTTGCTTTCAAAATTGGGGTGCCTAGAGAATATTTAGATTTTGTTCTATTCGCTTAAATATAGAATTTCTGTATTTTATATTAAAGAGCATATGGAGTTGGTGTATGTACTCCAAAACAGATTAGAATAGGGCATTTTAAATTTTTTCTGAAAGATTATACTGAGAGCAATTTTGTTTTTAACATTGGGGTGCCTAGATAATATTTAGATTCTTTTCGATTCTCTTAAATATAGAATTTTTGTATTTTACATGAGAGAGCATATGTAGATGGTGTATATATTCCAAAAGAGAGTAGAATAGAACATGTTACATTTTTTCTGACAGATTATATTTCGAGCAATTTTGCTTTTAACATTGGGGTGCCTAGATAATATTTAAATTTTTTCGATTCGCTTAAATATAGAATTTCGGTATTTTATATAAGAGAGCATGTTGAGTTGGTGTATATTCTCCAAATCAGAGTAGAAAAGGGCATTGTATATTTTTTCTGACAGATTATATTCAGAGCAATTTTGCTGTTAACCTTCGGGTGCCTAGATAATATTTAGATTTTTTTTGATTCGCTTAAATATACAATTTCTGTATTTTACATGAGAGAGCATATGGAGTTGGTGTATATACTCCAATACAGAGTAGAATAGGGCATTGTATATTTTTTATGACAGATTATTTTCAGAAAAATTTTGTTTTTAACATTGGGGTGCCTAGATAATATTTAGATTTTTCGATTCGGGTAAAATTAGAATTTCTGTGTTTTACACGAGAGAGCACACTGAGTTGGTGTATATACTACAAAACAGAGTACAAATAAGCATTGTATATTTTTTCTGACAGATTATAATCAGAGCAATTTTGCTTTTAACTTTCGGGTGCCTAGATAATATTTAGGTCTTTTTCGATTCACGTAAAATTAGAATTTCGGTATTTTAAGTGAGAGAGCATTCTGAGTTGCTGTATATAATCCAAAACAGAGTGGAATAGGGCATTGTATATTTTTTCTGACCGATTATATTCAGAGCAATTTTGCTGTTAACATTGGGGTGCCTGAATTATATTTACGTTTTATTCATTCGCTTAAATATAGAATTTCTATATTTTATGTGAGAGAGCATATGGAGTTGGTGTATATACTCCAAAACAAAGTAGAATAGGGCATTGTATATTCTTTCTGACAGATTATATTCAGAACAATTTTGTTTTTAACATTGGGGTGCCTAGATGATATTTAGATTTTTTTCGATTCACGTCAATTTATAACTTCTTTATTTTACTTGAGAGAGCATACTGAGTTGGTGTATATACTTCAAACAGAGTAGAATAAGGCATTGTATATTTTTTCTAACAGAGTATATTAAGAGCCATTTTCTTTTAACTTACGGACGCCTAGATATTATTTCGATTTTTTCGATACACGTGAAAATAGAATTTCGGTATTTTACATGAGAGAGCATACTGAGTTGGTGTATATACTCCAAAACAAACTAGAATAGGGCATTGTATATTTTTTCTGACAGAATATATTCAGAGCAATTTTGTTTTTAACATTGGGTCTCTAGATAATATTTAGATTTTTTCAATTCACGTAAAATTAGAATTTCTGTATTTTACATGAGAGAGCATATTGAGTTAATGTATATACTACAAAACAGAGTAGAATAGGGCATTGTATATTTTTTCTGACAGATTTCATTCAGAGCAATTTTGCTTTTAACATTGTGGTACCTAGATAATATATAGATTTTTTTTGATTCGCTTAAATATAGATTTTCTGTATTTTACAAGTGAGAGCATATGGAGTTGGTGTATATACTCCAAAACAGAGTAGAATAGGGCATTCTACATTTTTTCTGACAGATTATATTCAGAGCAGTTTTGTTTTTAACATTGGGGTGCCTAGATAATATTTAGATTTTTTTCGATTCACGTAAATTTAGAATTTCGGTGTTTTACATGAAGGAGCATACTGTGCTGGTGTATATACTTCAAAACAGAATAGAATAGGGCATTGTATATTTTTTCTAACAGAGTATATTCAGAGCCATTTTCTTTTAACTTTGGGGTGCCTAGATATTATTTAGATTATTTTTGATTCACGTAAAATTGGAATTTCTGTATATTATATGAGAGAGCATATTCAGTTGGTGTATATACTCTAAAACAGAGTAGAAAAAGACATTGTATATTTTTTCTGACAAATTTTATTCAGAGCAATTTTGCTTTTAACATTCGGGTGCCTATATAATATTTAGATTTTTTTCAAATCACGTAAAATTAGAATCATGGTTTTTTACATGGGAGAGCATACTGAATATGTGTATATACTCCAAAACAGAGTAGAATAAGGCATTGTATATTTTTTCTAACAGACTATATTCAGAGACATTTTCGTTTTACTTTAGGGCACCTAGATATTATATAAATTTTTTTCATTCGCGTAAAATTAGAATTTCGGTATTCTACTTGAGAGAGCTTATTGAGTTGGTGTATATAATCCAAAACAGAGTAGAAAACGGCATTGTATATTTTGTCTGAAAGATTATATTCAGAGAAATTTTGTTTTTAACATTGTGGTGCCTAGATAATATTAAGATTTTTTTCGATTCGCTTAAATATAGAATTTCTTTATTTTACTGAGAGAGCATATTGAGTTGGTGTATATAGTACAAAACAAAGAAGAAAAGGTCATTGTATATTTTTTCTGACAGATTATATTCAGAGTAATTTTGCTTTTATTATTGGGGTGCCTAGATAATATACAGATTTTTTTTCGATTCACTTAAATATAGAATTTCTGTATTTTACATGAGAGAGAATATTGAGTTGGTGTATATACTAAGAAAAAAGTAGAATAGGGCATTGTATATTTTTTCTGACAGATTATATTGAGATCAATTTTTTTTTTTACATTTTGGTGCCTAGATAATATTTAGATTTTTTCGATTCAGGTAAAATTAAAATTTTAGTAGTTTACATGAGAGAGTATATTGAGTTGGTGTATATACTACAAAACAGAGTAGAAAAGGGCATTTTATATTTTTTCTGACAGATTATATTCAGAGCAATTTTGCTTTTAACATTGGGGTGCCTAGATAATATTTAGATTTATTTCGATTCACGTAAAATTAGAATTTCGGAATGTTACATGAGAGAACATACTGAGTTGGTGTATATACTCCAAAATAGAGTAGTATAAGGCATTCTATTTTTTTTCAAACAGACTATATTCACAGCTATTTTCTTTTAACATTGGGGCGCCTTGATATTATTTAGAAGTTTTTCGATTCATGTAAAATTAGAATTTCGATATTTTACATGAGATAGCATATTGAGTTGGTGTATAGACTCCAAAACAGAGTAGAATAGGGCATTGAATATTTTTTCTGAGAGATTATATTCAGAGCAATTTTCCTTTTAACATTGGGGTACCTAGATAATTTTTAGATTTTTTTCGATTCGCTTAAATATAGAATTTCCCTGTTTTACATGAGAGAGCATATCGAGTTGGTGTATATACCCCAAAACAGAGTAGAATAGGGCATTGTATATTTTGTCGGACAGATTATATTCAGAACAATTTTGCTTATAACATTCGGGTGCCTTGATAATATTTAGATTCTTTTTGTTTCACGTAAAATTAAAATTTTGATATTTTACATGAGAGAGCATACTGAGTTGGTGTATATACACCAACACAAAGAAGAATAGGGCATTGTGTATTTCTTCTGAGAGATTATATTCAGAACAATTTTGCTTTTACCATTGGGGTGTCTTGATAATGTTTAGATTTTGTCAATTCGGGTAAAATTAGAATTTTTGTATTTTACATGAGAAAGCATATTGAGTTTGTGTATATACTCCAAAACAGTAAAAAAGGGCATTGTATATTTTTTCTAACAGATTATATTTAGAGTAATTTTGCTTTTAACATTGGGGTGCCTAGATGATATTTAGATTTTTTTGGTTCGCGTAAAATTAGAATTTCGGTATTTTATATTAGAGAGCATATTGTGTTGGTGTATATTCTTTAAAACAAAAAAGAATAGGACGTTGTATATTTTTCCTGACAGATTATATTCAGAGTAGTTTTGCTTTTAACATTGGGGTGCCTAGATAATATATAGATTTTTTTAGTTTCGGGTAAATTTAGAATTTCGGTATTTTACAAGAGACCATATTGAGTTGGTGTATATACGCCAAAACAGAGTAGAAAAGGGCATTGTATATTTTTTCTGACAGATTATAATCAGAGGAATTTTTGTTTTAGCATTGGGTGTCCTAGATAATATTTAGTTTTTTTTCGATTCGCTTAAATATAGAATTTCAGTATTTTACTGGTTAGAGCATATTGAGTTGGTGTATATACGTGAAAACAGAGTAGAAAAAAGCATTGTATATTTTTTCTGACAGATTATATTCAGAGCAGTTTTGTTTTTAACATTGGGGTTCCTAGATAATATTTAGATTTTTTTTGATTTGCTTAAATATAGAATTTCAGTATTTTACATGAGAGAGCATATTGAGTTGGTGTATATACGCCAAAACAGAGTAGAAAAGGGCATTGTATATTTTTTCTGACAGATTATATTCAGAGCAGTTTCGTTTTTAACATTGGGGTGCCTAGATAATATTTAGATTTTTTTCGATTTGCTTAAATATAGAATTTCTGTATTTTACATTAGAGAGCATATGGAGCTGCTGTATACACTAGAAAACAAAGTAGAATAGGGCGTTTTATATTTTTTTCTGACAGATTGTATTCAGAGCAATTTTGGTTTTAACATTGGGGTGCCTAGATAATATTTAGATTTTATCGATTCGGGTGAAATTAGAATTTCTGTATTTTACATGAGAGAGCATACAGAGTTGGTTTATATACTCCAAAACAGAGTAGAGAAAGGTATGGTATATTTTTTCTAACAGACTATATTCAGAGCCATTTTCTTTTAACTTTGGGGAGCCTAGATATTATTAAGATTTTTTTTGATTCACGTAAAATTAAAATTTTGATATTTTACATGAGAGAGCATATTGAGTTGGTGTATATACTCCAAAACAGAGTAGTAAAGGGCATTGTATATTTTTTTTGACAGATTACATTTTGAGTAATTTTGCTTTTCACATTGGGGTGCCTAGATAATATTTAGATTTTTCTGATTCACGTAAATTTAGAATTTTGGTATTTTACATGAGACAGCATACTGAGTTGGTGTATATACTCCAAAACACAGTAGAATAGGGTATGTTATATGTTTTCTGACAGATTATATTCAGAGCAATTTTGTTTTTAACATTGGGGTGCATAGATAATATTTAGATTTTTTCAATTCAAATAAAATTAGAATTTCTGTATTTTACATGAGAGAGCGAATTGAGTTGTTGTATATACTACAAAAGAGAGTAGAAAAGGGAATTGTGTATTTTCTCTGACAGATTATATTCAGAACAATTTTGCTTTTAACATTGGGGTGCCTAGATATTATAAAGATTTTTTTCAATTCGCTTAAATATAGAATTTCTGTATTTTTCATGAGAGAGAATATGGAGTTGGTTTATATATTCCAAAACAGATTAGAATAGGGCATTGTATATATTGTCAGACAGATTATATTTAGAGCAATTTTGTTTTTTACATTGGGGTGCCTAGATGATATTTAGATTTTTTTCGATTAACGTAAAATTAGAATTTCTGTATTTTACATGAGAGAGAATACTGAGTTTGTGTACATACTCCAAAACAAAGTAGAATAAAACATTGTATACTGATTCTAACAGACTGTATTCAGAGCCATTTTCTTTTAACTTTGGGGTGCATCGATATTATTTAGATTATTTTCGATTCATGTATAATTAGGATTTCATATTTTTACAAGAGAGAGCATATTGAGTTGGTGTTTATACTCCAAAACAGAGTAGAAGAGGGCATTGTATATTTTTTCTGACAGATTATATTCAGAACAATTCTGCTTTTAACATTGGGGTGCCTATATAATATTTAGATTTTTTTAAATTCACGTAAAATTAGAATTTCTATATTATACATGAGAGAGCATACTGAGTTGGTGTATATACGCCAAAACAGAGTAGAATAAGGCATTGTATATTTTTTCTAACAGACTATATTCAGAGCCATTTTCTTTTAACTTTGCGGCGCCTAGATATTATTTAGATATTTTTCGATTCACGTAAAATTTGAATTTCGGTATTTTCCATGAGAGAGCATATTGAGGTGTTGTATATACTCCATAAAAGTGTATAAAAGGGCATTGTATATTCTGTCTGACAGATTATATTCGGAGCAATTTTGCTTTTAACATTAGGGTGCCTAGATAATATTTAGATTTTTTTCGATTCATGTAAAATTAGAATTTCTGTATTTTACATGAGAGAGCATACTGAGTTGGTGTATATACTCTAAAATAGAGTAGAATAGGGCATTGTATATTTTTTTGACAGGTTATATTCAGAGCAATTTTATTTCTAAAGCTGGGGTGCCTAAATAATACTTAGATTTTTTCGATTCACGTAAAATTGTAATTTCTGTATTTTACATGTGAGAGCATATTGAGTTGGTTTTTTAATACAAAACAGAGTAGAAAAGGGCATTGTATATTTTTTCGGACAGATTATATTCAGAGAAATTTTGCTTTTAACATTGGCGTGCCTAGATAATGTTTAGATTTTTTCCGATTCGCATAAAATATAGAATTTCAGTATTTAACATGAGAGAGCCTATTGAGTTGGTGTATATACTGCAAAACGAAGCAGAATAGAGCATTGTATATTTTTTCTGACAGATTATATTCAGAGCAATTCTGTTTTTAACATTGGGGTGCCTAGATAATATTTAGATTTTTTTCGATTCACGTGAAATTAGAATTTCGGAATTTTACATTAGAGAGCATATATATTTGGTGTATATACTCCAAAAAAGCGTAGAATAGGGCATTGTATATTTTCTCTGAAAGTTTATATTCAGAGCAATTTTGTTTTTAGCATTGGGGTGCCTAGGTAATATTTAGATTTTTTCGGTTTGGGTAAAATTTGAATTTCGGTATTTTACGTGAGAGAGCACACTTTGTTGGTGTATATACTCTAAAATAGAATTGAATGAGGCATTGTATATTTTTTCTAACACACTATATTCAGAGCCATTTTCTTTTAACTTTCGGGCCCCTAAATATTATTTTGATTTTTTTCAATTCACGTAAAATTAGAATTTCGGTATTTTACATGAGAGAGCATATTGAGTTGGTGTATATACTCCAAAACAGAGTAGAAAAGGGCATTGTATATTTTTTCTGACAGATTATATTCAGAGCTATTTTGCTTTTAACATTGGAGTGCCTAGATAATATTTAGATTTTTTTTGATTCACGTAAATTTAGAACTTCTTTATTTTACATGAGAGAGCATACTGAGTTGGTGTATATACTCCAAAACAGAGTAGAATAAGGCATTGTATATTTTTTAAAACAAACTATATTCAGAGCCATTTTCTTTTAACTTAGGGGCGTCTAGATATTATTTAGATTGTTTTCAATTCACGTAAAATTAGAATTTCGCTATTATACATGAGAGAGCATATTGACCTGGTGTATATACTCCAAAACAGAGTAGAAAAGGGCATTGTATATTTTTTCTGACAGATTATATTCCGAGCAATTTTACTTTCAACATTGGGGTGCCTAGATTATATTTTGATTCTTTTCGATTCACGTAAAACTAGAATTTCTGTATTTTACATGAGAGAGCATACTGAGTTGGTGTATATACTCAAAAACAAAGTAGAATAGGGCATTGAATATTTTTTCTGAAAGACTATATTCTGAGCAATTTTGTTTTTAACATTTGGGTGTCTAGATAATATTTATATTTTTTTGATTCGGGTAAAATTAGAACTTCGGTATTTTACATGAGACAGCATATTGAGTTGGTGTATATACTACAAAACAGAGAAGAAAAAAGCATTGCATATATTTTCTGACAGATTATATACAGAGCAATTTTGCTTTCAACATTGGGGTGCCTAGATAATATTTAGATTTTCTTCGATTCACGTAAAATTACAATTTCTGTATTTTACATAAGAGAGCATACTGAGTTGGTGTATATACTCCAAAACATAGTAGAATAGGGCATTGTATATTTTTTCAGACAGATTATATTCAGAGCAAATTTGTTTTTAACACTGATTTGCCAGATAATATTTAGATTATTTTGATTGGGGTAAAATTAGAATTTCTGTATTTTACATGAGAGAGCATATTGGGATGGTGTATGTACTACAAAACAGGGTAGTAAAGGGCATTGTATTATTTTTCAAACAGATTATATTCAGAGCAAATTTACTTTTAACATTTGGGTGTCTAGATAATATTTAGATTTTTTTGATTCCCTTATATATAGAATTTCTGTATTTTCGATGATAGAGCATATGGAGTTGGTGTATATACTCTAAAACAGATAAGAATAAGGCATTGTATATTTTTTATGACAGAATATATCAAGAGCAATTTTGTTTTTAACACTGGAATGCCTAGATAATATTTAGATTATTTTCAATTCACGTAAATATAGAATTTGTGTATTTTACATGAGAGAGGATATGGAGTTTGTGTATATTCTCTAAAACAGAATAGAATAGGGCATTGTATATTTTTTCTGACAGACTATATTCAGAACAATTTTTTTTTTAACTTTGGGGTGCCTAAATAACATTTAGATTTTTTTCGATTCACGTAAAATTAGAATTTTGGTATTTTTCATGAGAGAGCATACTGAGTTGGTGTATATACTCCAAAACAAAGTAGAATAGGGCATTGTATACTTTTTCTGACAGGTTATATTCAGAGCAATTTTGTTTTTAACATTGGGGTGCCTAGATAATATTTAGATTTTTTTCCATTTACGTAAAATTAGAATTTCAGTATTTTACATGAGAGAGCAAACTAAGTTGGTGTATATACTCTAAAACAGAGTAGAAAATGGCATTGTATATTTTTTCGGACAGATTATATTCAGAGAAATTTTGTTTTTAACATTGGGGTGCCTAGATAATATTTAGAATTTTTTTATTCTGGTAAAATTAGAATTTTTGTATTTTACAAGAGAGAGCGTATTGAGTTGTTGTATGTATTACAAAACAGAGTAGAAAAGGGCATTGTATATTTTTTCCAACAGACTCTATTCAGAGCCATTTTCTTTTAACTTTGGGGCGCCTAGATATTATTTAGATTTTTATCGGTTCACGTAAAATTAGTATATCAAGATTTCACATGAGACGATATTGAGTTGGTTTATATACTACAAAACAGAGTAGAAAAGGGTATTGTATTTTTTTCTGAGAGATTATATTCAGATAAATTTTGCTTTTAACATTGGGTTGCCTATATAATATTTAGAATTTTTTCGATTCACTTAAATATTCAATTTCTGTATTTTAAATGAGAGAGCATATGGAGTTGGTGTATATACTCCTAAACAGAGTAGAATAGGGCATTGTATATTTTATCTGGCAGATTTTATTCAGAACAATTTTGTTTTTAAAATTGGGGTGCCTAGATAATATTTATATTTTTTCGATTCACGTAAATTTAGAATTTCCCTATTTTACATGAGAGAGCATACAGAGTTGGTATATATACTCCAAATCAAAGTAGAATAAGGCATTGTATATTTTTTATAACAGACTATATTCAGAGCCATTTTCTTTTAACTTTGGGGCGCCTAGATATTATTTAGATATTTTTCGATTCACGTAAAATTTGAATTTTGGTATTTTCCATGAGAGAGCATATTGAGGTGTCGTATATACCCCAAAACAGATTAGAAAAAGGCATTGTATATTTTCTCTGACAGATTTTATTCAGAGCAATTTTGTTTTTAACATTGGGGTGCCTACATAATATTTAGATTTTTTCGATTTGGGTAAAATTAGAATTTCTTTATTTTACATGAGAGAGCATATTGAGTTGGTGTATATACTCCAAAAGAGAGTAGAATAGGGCATTGTAAATTTTTTCTGACAGATTATATGCAGAGCAATTTTGCTTTTAACATTGGGGTGCCTAGATGATATTTAGATATTTTTCGATTCTCTTAAATATCGAGTTTCTATATTTTACATGAGAGAGTATACTGAGTTGGTGTATATACCCCAAAACAGAGAAGAATAGGGCATTGTATATTTTTTCTGACAGATTATATCCAGAGCAATTTTGCTTTTAACATTGGGCTGCCTAGAGAATATTTAGATTTTATTTGATTCGCTTAAATATAGGATTTCTGTATTTTACATTAGAGAGCATATTGAGTTGGTGTATATACGACAAAACAGAGTAGAATAGGGCATTTTAAATTTTTTCTGACAGATTGTATTCAGAGCAATTTTGTTTTTAACATTGGGGTGACTAGATAATATTTAGATTTTTTCGATTCGCTTAAATATAGAATTTTTTTAGTTTACATGAGAGAGCATATGGAGATGTTGTATATATTCCAAAACAGAGTAGAATAGGGCATGTTATATTTTTTCTGACAGATTATATTCAGAGCAATGTTGTTTTTAACATAGGGCTTCCTAGATAATATTTAGATTTTTTCGATTCGGGTAAAATTAGAATTTCGATATTTTTCATGAGAGAGCCTACTGAATTGGTGCATATACTCCAAAATAGAACAGAATTAGGCATTGTATATTTTTTACAACAGACAATATTCAGAGCCGTTTTCTTTTACCGTTGGGGAACCTAGATTTTATTATAATTTCGGTATTTTACATGAGAGAGAATATTGAGTTGGTGTATATACTCCAAGAAATAATAGAAAAGGGCATTGTACATTTTTTCTGACATATTATATTTACAACCATTTCCTTTTAACTTTGGGGCACCTAGATATTATTTAGATTTTTTTTGATTCACGTAAATTTAGAATTTCGGTATTTTACATGAGAGAGCATACTGAGTTGGTGTATATACTCCAAAACAGAGTAGAATAAGGCATTGTATATTTTTTCTAACAGACTATATTCACAGCCATTTTCTTTTAACTTTGGGGCGCCTAGATATTATTTAGATTTTTTTCGATTCGCATAAAATTAGTATTTCGGTATTTTACATGAGATAGCATATTGAGTTGGAGTATACACTACAAAACAGAGTAAAAGAGGGCATTGTATATTTTCTCTGACAAACTATATTCAGAGCAATTTTGCTTTTAACGTTTGGGTGCCTAGATAATATTTAGATATTTTTCGATTCGCTTAAATATAGAATTTCTGTATTTTATAGTAGAGAGCATATGGAGTTGGTGTATATACTCCAAAACAGAGTAGAATAGGGCATTGTATATTTTTTATGACAGATTATCTTCAGAGCAGATTTGTTTTTAACGTTGGGGTGCCTAGATAGTATTTAGATTTTTTCGATTCGGGTGAAATTAGAATTACTTTATTTTACATGAGAGAGCATATGGAGTTGCTGTATATACTCCAAAACAGAGTAGAATAGGGCATTGTATATTTTATCAGACAGATTATATTCAGAGAAATTATGTTTTTAACATTGGGGTGCCTAGATAATATTTAGATTATTTTTCATTCACGTAAATTAAGAATTTCGGTATTTTGCATGAGAGCGTACTGAGTTGGTGTATATACTCCAAAACAGAGTAGAATAAGGCATTGTATATTTTTTCTAACAGACTATATTCAGAGTCATTTCCTTTTAACTTTAGGGCGCCCAGATATTATTTAGATTTTTTCGATTCACGTAAAATTAGAATTTAGCTATTTTACATGAGAGAGCATATTGAGTTGGTGTATATACGCGACAACAGAGTAACAAAGGGCATTGTATATTTTTTCTGACAGATTATATGCAGAGCAATTTTGGTTTTAACATTGGCGTGCCTAGATAATATTTAGATTTTTTGGATTCGGCTAAAATTAGAATTTCTGTCTTTTACATGAGAGAGCATATTGTTTTGGTGTATATACTACAAAACAGGGTAGAAAAGGGCATTGTATATTTATTCTGACAGATTTTATTTAGAGCCATTTTGCTTTTAACATTGGGGTGCCTAGATAATATATAGATTATTTTCGATTCGCTTAAATATAGAATTTCTGTATTTTACATGAGAGAGAATATGGAGTTGGTTTATATACTCCAAAACAGAGTAGAATAGGGCATTGTATATTTTTTCTCACAGATTATATTCAGGGCAACATTGCTTTTAACACTGGAATGCCTAGATAATATTTGGGTTTTTTTCAATTCACATAAATATAGAATTATGGTATTTTACATGAGAGAGCATACTGAGTTGGTGTATAAACTCCGAAACAGAGTAGAATAAGGCATTGTATATTTTTTCTAACAGACTATATTCAGAGCCAATTTCTTTTAACTTAGGGGCGCCTAGATATTATTTAGATGTTTTTGATTCACGTAAATTTATAATTAGGTTTCTTACATGAGAGAGCATATTGAGTTGGTGTATATACTCCAAAACAGAGTAGAAAAGGGCATTGTATATTTCATATGACAGATTACATTCAGAGCAATTTTTCTTTTAACATTGGGGTGCCTAGATAATATTTAGATATTTGTCGATTTATGTAAATTTAGAATTTTGGTATTTTATATGAGAGAGCACACTGAGTTGGTGTATATACTCTAAAACAGAGTAGAATAGGGCATTGTATATTTTTTCTGACAGATTATATTCAGAGAAATTTTGCTTTTAACATTGGGGTGCCTAGAGAATATTTAGATTTTTTTCGATTCGCTTAAATATATGATTTCTGTATTTTACATGAGAGAGCATACTGAGTTGGTGTATATACTCCAAAACAAAGTAGAATAAGGCATTGTATATTTTGTCTAACAGACTATATTCAGAGCCATTTTCTTTTAACTTTGGGGCATATAAATATTATTTATATTTTTTGATTCGTGTAAAATTATAATTTCTCTATTTTAAATGAGAGAGCATATTGAGTTGGTGTATATACTCCAAAATAGTGTAGGAAATGCCATTGTATATTTTTTCTGACACATTATATTCACAGCAATTTTGCCATTAACATTTTGGAGCCTAGATAATATTTAGATTTTTTTCCATTCGCTTAAATATAGAATTTCTGTATTTTACATGAGAGAGCATATGGAATATGTGTATATACTCCAAAACAGAGTAGAATAAGGCATTGTATATTTTTTCTGACAGATTAAATTCAGAGAAATTTTGCTTTTATCATTGGGGCGCCTAGAATATAATTTGATTATTTTCTATTGACATAAATATAGAATTTCGGTATTTTACATCAGAGAGCATACTGAGTTGGTGTATGTACTCCAAAAAAAAGTAGAATAAGGCATTGTATATTTTTTCTAACAGATTATTTTAGAGCCATTTTCTTTTAACTTTGGGGCACCTAGATATTATTTAGATTATTTTCGATTCGCGTAAAATTAGAATTTCGGTATTTTACATGAGAGAGGATACTGAATTAGAGTATATATTCTAGAACAGAGTAGAATACGGCATTGTATATTTTTTCTGACAGATTATATTCAGAGCAGTATTGTTTTTAACATTGGGGTGCTTAGATAATATTTAGATATTTTCGATTCGGGTAAAATTAGAATTTCTCTATTTTACAGGAGAGCGCATATTGAGTTGGTGTATATACTTCAAAACAGAGTAGAAATGGGCATTGTATATTTTTTATGACAAATTATATTCAGAGCAATTTTGTTTTTTACATAGGGGTGCCTAGATAATATTTACCTTTTTTCGATTCGGGTAAAATTAGAATTCCTCATTTTACAGGATAGAGCATACTGAGTTGGTGTATATACTCCAAAAAAGAGTAGAAAATTGCATTGTATATTTTTACCGACAGATTATATTCAGAGCAATTTTGCTCTTAACATTGGGGTGCTTAGATAATATTTAGATTTTTTCGTTTCGCTTAAATATAGAATTTCAGTATTTTACATGAGAGATGATATGGATTTGGTGTATATACTCCATAAAAGAATAGAATAGGGCATTGTATATTTTTTCTGACAGATTATATTCAGAGCAATTTTGTTTTTAACATTGGGGTTCCTACATAATATGTAGATTTATTTGATTCGGGTATAATTCGAATTTCTGTATTTTACATGAGAGAGCATACTGAGTTGGTGTATATACTTTAAAACAGACTAGAATAAGGCATTGTATATTTTCTGTAGCAGCCTATATTCAAAGCCATTTACTTTTATCTGTGGGGCACCTAGGTATTATTTAGATTTTTATCGATTCCAGTAAAATTAGAATTTCGGTATTTTACATGAAAGAGCATATTGCGTTGGTTTATATACTACAAAACAGAGTAGAAAAGAGCACTGTATATTTTTTCTGACAGATTATATTCAGAACAATTTTGCTTTTTACATTGGGGTGCCTCGATAATATTTAGATTTTTTTCGATTTGCTTAAATATAGAATTTCTGTATTTTACATGAAAGAGCATATAAAGTTGGTGTATATACTCCAAAACAAAGTAGAATAGGACGTTGTATATTTTTTATGACAGATTATATTCAGAGCAATTTTGTTTTCAACATTGGGGTGCCTAGATAATATTTAGATTATTTTCGATTCACGTAAAATTAGATTTTCGGTATTTTACATGAGAGACAATGCTGAGTTGGTGTATATACTACAAAATAGAGTAGAATAAGGTATTGTATATTTTTTCTAACTGACTATATTCAGAGTCATTTTCTTTTATCTTTGGGGCGACTAGATATTATTTAGATTTTTTTCGATAAGTGTAATTTAAGATTTGGTGTTTTACATGATAGACCATATTGAGGTGGTGTATATACTCCAAAATAGAGTAGAAAAGGGCATTGTATACTGTTCCTGACAGATTATATTCAGAGCAATTTTGCTTTTAACATTCGGGTGCCTATTTAATATTTAGATTTTTTTCGATTCACGTAAAATTAGGATTTCGGTATTTTACATGAGAGAGCATACTGAGTTGGTGTATATACTCCAAAACAGAGTAGATTAAGGCATTGTATATTTTTTCTAACGGACTATATTCAGAGCCATTTTTTCTTAACTTTGAGCCGCCTAGATATTATTTAGATCCTTTTTGATTCGCGTAAAATTAGCATTTCGGTATTTTACATGTGAGAGCATATTGAGTTGGTTTAAATTCTCCAAAACAACGTAGAATAGGGCATTGTATATTTTTTCTGATAGATTATATTCAGAGCAGTTTTGCTTTTAACATTGGGGTGCCTAGAGAATATTTAGATTTTTTGGATTCACGGAAATTAGAATTTCATTATTTTACATGACAGAGCATGCTGAGTTGGTTTATATAGTCCAGAAAGAGTAGAATAAGGCATTGTATATTTTTTCTGATAGATTATTTTTAGAACAATTTTGCTTTTAACATTCGTGTGCCTAAATAATATTTAGATTTATTTTGATTCACATAATTTTGAATTTTTGTATTTTACATGAGAGAGCATACTGAGTTGCTGTATATACTTCAAAACGGAGTAGAATAGGACATTGTATATTTTTTCTGACAGATTGTATTCAGAGCATTTTTGCTTTTAACATTGGGGTGCCTAGATAATATTTAGATTTTTTTCGATTCGCTTAAATATGTAATTTCGGTATTTTACAGGAGAGAGCATATGGAGTTGGTGTATATACTCCAATACTGAGTAGAATAGGGCATTGTATATTTTTACTGACAGATTATATTCAGAGAAATTTGGTTTTTAACATTGGGGTGCCTAGATGATATTTAGATTTTTTTCGATTCACGTAAAATTAGAATTTCAGTATTTTACATGAGAGACCATACTGAGTTGGTGTATATACTCCAAAACAAAGTAGAATAAGGCATTGTATATTTTTTCTAAGACACTATATCCAGAGCCATTTTAATTTAACTTCGGGGCGCCTAGATATTATTTAGATTTTTTTCGATTCACGTAAAATTAGATTTTCGGTATTTTACATGAGAGAGCATACTGAGTTTGTTTATATACTCCAAAACAGAGTAGAATAGGACATTGTATATTTCTTCTGACAGAATATATTCAGAGCAATTTTTTTTTTAACATTGTGGTGCCTTGATAATATTTAGATTTTTTAATTCGGGTAAAATTAGAATTTCTGTATTTTACATGATAGAGCATATTGAGTTGGTGTGTATACTACAAAAAAGAGTAGAATAGGACATTGTATATTTTTTGACAGATTGTATTCAGAGCAATTTTGCTTTTAACATTTGGGTGCCTAGGTAATATTTAGATTTTTTTCAATTCACGTAAATTTAAAATTTCGGTATTTTACTTGAGAGAGCATATTGAGTTTGTGTATATACTCAGAAACAGAGTAGAAATGGGCATTATATTTTTTTTGCTAACAGACTGTATTCAGAGCCATTTTTTTTAAATTTGGGGCGCCTAGATATTATTTAGATTTTATTCAATTTGCGTAAATTTTGAATTTCTGTATTTAAAATAAGAGAGCATACTGAGTTGGTTTATATACTCCAAAACAAAGTAGAATAAGGCATTGTATATTTTTTCTAACACACTATATTTAGAGGCATTTTCTTTTAACTTTGGGGCAAATAAATATTTAGATTTTTTTCGATTCGCGTAAAATTAGAATTTCGGTATTATACAAGAGAGAGCATATGGAGTTGTTGTATATACTCTGAAAAAGAGTAGAATAGGGCATTATATATATTTTCTGGCAGATTATATTCAGAGCAGTTTTGTTTATAACATTGGGGTGCCTAGATAACATTTAGATTTTCTTCAAATCATGTAAAATTAGAATATCGGTATTTTACATGGGAGAGCGTATTGAGTTGGTGTATATACTCCAAAACAGAGTAGAAAAGGGCATTGTATATTTTTTCTGAAAGAGTATATTCAGAGGAATTTTGCTTTTAACATTCGAATGCATAGATAATATATAGATTTTTTCGATTCACTGAATGTAGAATTTTGCTATTTTACATAAGAGAGCATACTGAGTTGGTGTATACTCCAAAACAAAGTAGAATAAGGCATTGTCTATTTTTTCTAACAGACTATATTGAGAGTTATTTTTTTTTAACCTTGGGGAACCTAGATATTATATAGATTTTTTTCAATTCGAGTAAAATTAGAATTTCGGTATTTTACATTAGAGAGCATATTGAGTTGGTGTATATATTACAAAACAATGTAGAATAGGGCATTGTATATTTTCTCTTACAGAGTATATTCAGAGCAATTTTGTTTATAACATTGGGGTGCCTATTTAATATTTAGATTATTTTTGATTCACGTAAAATTAGAATTTCGTTATTTTACATGAAAGAGCACACTGAGTTGTTTTATATACTCCAAAACAGAGTAGAATAGGGCATTGTATATTTTTTATGACAGATTATACTCAGAGCAATATTGCTTTTAACATTGGGGAGCCTAGATTATATTTAGATTGTTTGCGATTCAGGTAAATTTAGAATTTCGGTATTTTACATGAGAGAGCATACTGAGTTGGTTTATATACTCCAAAACAGAGTAGAATAAGGCATTGTATATTTTATCTAACAGACTATATTCGGAGCCATTTTTCTTTATCTTTGTGGTGCCTAGATAATATTTAGATTTGTTTCGATTCGCTTAAATATAGAATTTCTGTATTTTACAAGAGAGAGCATATGGAGTTTTTGTACATACTCCAAAACAAAGTAGAATACGGCATTGTATATTTTTTCTGACAGATTATATTCAGAGCAATTTTGTGTTTAATAGTGGGGTGCCTAGATAATATTCAGATTTTTATCGATTCGCTTAAATATAGAATTTCTGTATATTACATGAGAGAGCATACTGAGTTGGTGTATATATTCCCAAACAGCGTAGAATAAGGCATTGTATATTTATACTGACAGACTATATTCAGAGCTATTTATTTTACTTTAGGGTGCCTAGATATTATATAGATTTCTTTCGATTCACGTAAAATTAGAATTTCTGTATTTTACATGAGAGAGCATATTGAGTTGGTGTATATACGCCAAAACAGAGTAAAAATGGGCATTGTATATTTTTTATGACAGATTATATCAGAGCAACTTTGCTTTTCACATTCGGGTGCCTAGATAATATTTAGATTTATTTCGATTCAGATAAAATTAGAATTTCGTTATTTTACATGAGAGAGCATACTGAATTTGTTTATATACTACAAAAAAAAGTAGAATAAGGAATTGTATATTCTTTCTAACAAAGTATATTCAGAGCCATTTTCTTCTAACTTTGGGGCACCTAGATATTATTTAGATTCTCTTTGATTCACGTAAAATTACAATTTCAATATTTTACATGAAAGAGCATATTGGGTTGGTGTATATACTCCAAAACAGAGTAGAATAGGGCATATTAAATTTTTTCTGACAGAATATATTCAGAGCAATTTTGCTTTTATCATTCGGGTGCCTAGATAATATTTTGATATTTTTCGATTCGCTTAAATATAGAATTCCTGTATGTTTCAGGAGAGAGCATATGGAGTTGGTGTATAAACACCAAAACAGAGTAGAATAGGGCATTGTATATTTTTTTCTGGCACATTATATTCAGAGCAGTTTTCTTTTTAACATTGGGGTGCCTAGATAACATTTAGATTTTTTTCAATTCACGTAAAATTAGAATTTCAGTATTTTAAATGAGAGACCATATTGATTTGGTGTATATACTTCAAAACAGAGTAGAATAAGGCATTGTATATTTATTTTAACAGACTATATTCAGAGCCATTTTCTTTTAACTTTGGGGCGCCTAGATATTATTTAGATTTATCTCGATTCACGTAAAACTAGAATTTCGGTATTTTACAGGAGAGAGCATACTGAGTTGGTGTATATACTCCAAAACAGAGTAGAATAAGGCATTGTATATTTTTTGTAACAGACTATATTCAGAACCATTTTCTTTTAACTTTGGGGCGCCTACATATTATTTAGATTATTTTCAATTTGCGTAAAATTAAAATTTTGGTTCCTTACATGAGAGAGCATATTGAGTTTGTGTATATAGTCCAAAACAGATTAGAAATGGGCATTGTATATTTTTTCTGACAGATTATTTTCAGAGCAATTTTGCTTTTAATATTCGGGTGCCTAGATAATATTTAGATTGATTTCGATTAAGGTAAAATTAGAATTTCGTTATTTTACAGGAGAGAGCATACTGAGTTGGTGTATATACTACAATAAAACGTAGAATAGGGCATTGTATATTCTTTCTGACACAATATATTCAGAACAATTTTGCTTTTAACATTGGAGTGCCTAGATAATTTTTCATTTTTTTTCGATTCGCTTAAATATGGAATTTCTGTATTTTACATGAGAGGGCATACTGAGTTGGTGTATATAATCCAAAACAGAGTAGAATAACGCATTGTATATTTATTCCAACAGATTTTATTCAGAGCCATTTTTTTTTAACTTTGGAGAGCCTAGATATTATTTAGATTTTTCTCAATTCCTTTAAAATTAGAATTTCGGTATTTTACATGAGAGAGCATACTGAGTTGGTGTACATACTGCAAAACAGTGAGAATAAGGCATTGTATATTTTTTCTAACAGACTGTATTCAGAGCCATTTTCTTTTAATTTTGCATCACCTAGATATTATTTAGATTTTTTTCGATTTGCGTAAAATTAGAATTACGGTATTTAACATGAGAGAGCATATTGAGTTGGTGTATATACTCCAAAACACAGTAGAAAAGGGCACTGTATATTTTTTCTGATAGATTTTTTCTGATAGATTATATTCAGAGCAATTTTGCTTTTAACATTGGGGTGCCTAGATAATATTAAATTATTTTGATTCGCTTAAATATAGAATTTCTCTATTTCACATGCGAGAGCATATGGAGTTGGTGTTTATACTCCAAAACAGAGTAGAATACTGCATTGTATATTTTTTTCTGACAGATTATATTCAGAGCAATTTTGTTTATAACACTGGAATGCCTAGAAAGTATTTAGATTATTTTCGATTCATGTAAAATTAGAATTTCGGTATTTTACATGAGAGAGCATGCTGAGTTGGTGTATATAATCCAAAACAAAGTAGAATAAGACATTGAATATTTTCTCTAACAGACTATATTTAGAGCCATTTTCTCTTAACTCTGGGGCGCCTATATACTGTTTAGATTTTTTTCGATTCGCGTATAAGAAGAATTTCGGTATTTTACATGAGAGAGCATATTGAGGTGGATTATATACGACAAAACAGAGTAGAAAACAGAACCGTATATATTTTATGACAGATTATATTCAGAGCAATTTTGCTTTTATCATTGGTGTGCCTAGAAAATATTTAGATTTTTTTCGATTCGTGTAAAATTTAAATTTTAGTACTTTACATGAGAGAGCATATTGAGTTTGTGTATATACTCCAGAACAGATTATAAATGGGTATTGTATATTTTTTCTGACAGATTATTTTCAGAGCAATTTTGCTTTTATCATTCGGGTGCGTAGATAATATTTAGATTTATTTCGATTAAGGTAAAATTAAAATATCGTTATTTTACAGAAGATAGAATACTGAGTTGGTGTATATACTACAAAAATGAGTAGAATACGGCATTGTATATACTTTCTGACAGAATATATTCAGAACAATTTTGCTTTTAACATTGGGGTGCCTATATAATTTTTCATTTATTTCGATTCGCTTAAATATGGAATTAATGTATTTTACATGAGAGAGCATACTGAGTTGGTGTATATGTTTCAAAACAAAGTAGAATAAGGCATTGTATATTTTTTCTAATGGACTATATTCAGAGTGATATTCTTTTACCTTTGGGGCGCCTAGATATTATTTAGATTTTATATGATTTGCGTAAAATTTGAATTTCGGTATTTAAAATGAGAGAGCATACTGAGGTGGTGTATATACTCCAAAACAAAGTAGAATAAGGCATTTTATATTTTTTTTAGCGGACTATATTCAGAGCCATTTTCTTTTATGTTTGGGGCTCCTAGATATAATTTTCATTTTTTTTGAATCACGTAAAATTAGAATTTCGGTATTTTACATGAGAGAGCATATTGAGTTTTTGTATGTACTCCAAAACAGAGTAGAAAAGGGCATTGTATATTTTTTCTGACAGAGTATATTCAGAGCAATTTTGGTTTTAACATACGGGTGCATAGATTATATTTAGATATTTTCGATTCACGTGAATGTAGAATTTTGGTATTTTACATAAGAGAGCATAATGAGTTGGTGTATATACTCCAAAACAAAGTAGAATAAGGCATTGTCTATTTTCTCTAACAGACTATATTGAAACAATTTTTTTTTTATCCATTGGGCACCTATATATTATATAGATTTTTTTCGATTCGCGTAAAATTAGAATTTCGGTATTTTACATTAGAGAGCATATTGAGTTGGTGTATATATTACAAAACAATATAGAATAGGGCATTTTATATTTTCTCTTACAGAGTATATTCAGAGCAATTTTGTTTTTTACATTGGGGTGCCTAGATAATATTTAGATTTTTTCAATTCAGGTAAAATTAGAATTTCTGTATGTTACAGGAGAGAGCATATTGAGTTGGTGTATATACTACAAAACAGAGTACAAAAGGGCACTGTATATTTTTTCTAACAGATTATACTCAGAGCAATTTTGCTTTTAACTTTGCGGTGCCTAGATCATATTTAGAATTTTTTCGATTCCCTTTAATATAAAATTTCTGTATTTTACATGAGAGAGCATATGGAGTTGGTGTATATACTCCAAAACAAAGTAGAATACAGCATTGTATATTTTCTCTAACATATTATATTCAGAGCAGTTTTGTTTTTAACATTGGGGTGCCTAGATAATATTTACATTTTTTTTGATTCCCGTAAAATTAGAATTTTGGTATTTTACATGAAAGAGCACACTGAGTTGTTTTATATACTCCAAAACAGAGTAGAATAGGGAATTGTATATTTTTTCTGACAGATTATGTTCAGAGCAATATTGCTTTTAACATTCGGGTGCCTAGATAATATTTAGATTTATTTCGATTCAGGTAAAATTAGAATTTCGTTATTTTAAATGAGAGAGCATAATGAGTTGGTTTATATACTACAAAATAAAGAAGAATAAGGCATTGTATATTTTTTCTAAGACAGTATATACAGAGCCATTTTCTTTTAACTTTGTGGCGCCTCGATATTATTTAGATTTTCTTCAATTCACGTAAAATTAGAATTTCGATATTTTACATGAAAGAGCATATTGGGTTGGTGCATATACTCCAAAACAAAGTAAAATTGGGCATTGTAAATTTTTTCTGACAGAATATATTCAGAGAAATTTTTCTATTAACATTGGGGTGCCTAGATAATATTTAGAATTTTTTCGATTCGTTTAAATATAGAATTACTGTATTGTACATGGTAGAGCATATGGAGTTGGTGTATATACACAAAAACAAAGTAGAATAGGGCATTGTGTATTTATTTCTGGCACATTATATTCAGTGCAGTTTTCTTTTTAATATTGGGGTGCCTAGATAACATTTAGATTTTTTTCAATTCACGTAAAATTAGAATTTCGGTATTTTACATGAGAGAGCATATTGAGTGTGTGTATATACTCTAAAACAGAGTAGAATAGGTTATTGTATATTTTTTCTGACAGATTATATTAAGACAAATTTTCCTTTTAACATTGGGGTGCCTAGGTAATATTTAGATTTTTATCGATTCGCTTAAATATAGAATATCTGTATTTTACAGGAGAGAGCATATGGAGTTGGTGTGTATACTGCAAAACAGAGTAGAATAGGGCAATGTATATTTTTTCTGACAGATTATATTAAGAGCAATTTTGCTTTTAATATTGGGGTGCCTAGATAATATTTAGATATATCGATTCGGGTAAATTTAGAATTTCTGTATTTTACATGAGAGAGCATATTGAGTTGGTGTATATACTAAAAAACAGAGTAGAAAAGGGCATTGTATATATTTTCTAACAGATTATATTAAGAGAAATTTTTATTTTAACATTCGGGTGCCTAGAAAATATTTACATTTTTTTCGATTCGCTTAAATATATTATTTCTGTATTTTACATGAGAGAGCCTAGGGAGTTTCTGTACATACTACAAAACAGAGAAGAATAGGGCATTGTATATTTTTTCTGAAAGACAATCTTCGGAGCAATTTTGTTTTTAACATTGTGGTGCCTAGACAATATTTAGATTTTGTCGATTCAGGTAAAATTTGAATTTTTGTATTCTACATAAGAGAGCATACTGAGTTGGTGTATATACTCCAAAACAGCGTAGAATAAGGCATTGTATATTTTTTCTGACAGATTATATTCAGAGGAATTTTATATTCAACATTGACGTGCCTAGACAATATTTAGATTTTTTCAATTTGGGTAAAATTAGAATTTCTGTATTTTATATGAGAGAGCATACTGAGTTGGTGTATATACTTCAAGACAGAGTAGAATAAGGCATTGTACATTTTTTCTAACAGACTATATTCAGAGCCATTTTCTTTTAACTTTGGGGCGCCTAGATATTATTTAGATTTATTTCGATTCGCATAAAATTAGAATTTCCGTATTTTACATGAGAGAGCATATTGTGTTGGTGTATATACTCCAAAACAGATTAGAATAAGGCATTGTATATTTTTTCTAACAGACTATATTCAGAGCCAATTTCTTTTAACTGTGAAGCGTCTAGATATTTTTTAGATTTTTTTCGATTGCCGTAAAATTAGAATTTCGGTATTTTACATGAGAGAGCATATTGAGTTGGTGTATATACTACAAAACAGAGTAGAACAGGGCATTGTGTATTTTTTCTGACAGATTATATTCAGAGTAATTTTGTTTTTAACATTGCGGTGCCTATATAATATTTAGATTTTATTGATTAACGTAAAATTAGAATTTCGGTATTTTATATGAGAGAGCATATTGAGTTGGTGTATATACTCCAAAATATAGTAGAGATGGTCATTAAATATTTTTTCTAACACATTGTATTCAGGGCGATTTTCTTTTAACTTTGGGGCGGCTAGATATTATTTAGATTTTATTCCATTCACGTAAAATTAGAATTTCGCTATTTTACATGAGAGAGCATACTGAGTTAATGTATATACTCCAAAACAAAGTAGAATAAGGCATTGAATATTTTTTCTAACGTACTATATTCAGAGCGATTTTCTTTTACCTTTGGGGCACCTAGACATTATTTAGATTTTTTTTCGATTCGTGTAAAATTAGAATTTCTGTATTTTACATGAGAGAGCATATGGAGTTAGTGTATATACTCCAAAATAGAGTAGAATAGAACATTGTATATTTTTTCTGACAGATTGTATTCAGAGAAATTTTGCTTTTAACATTGGGGTGCCTAGATAATATTTAGGTGTTTTTCGATTTATTTAAATTTAGAATTTCGGTATTTTACATGAGAGAGCATATTGAGTTGGTGTATATACTACAAAACTAAGTAGAAAAGGGCATTGTATATTTTTTCTGAAAAATTATATTCAGAGCAATTTTGCTGTTAACATTGGGGTGCCTAGATAATATTTAGAGTTTTTTCGATTCGCTTAAATATAAAATTTCTGTATTATACATGAGAGAGCATATGGAGTTTGCGTATATAATCCAGAACATAGTAGAATAGGGAATTGTATATTTTTTTCTGACAGATCATATTCAGAGCAATTTTGTCTTTAACATTGGGGTGCGTTAATAATATTCAGATTTTTTTCAATTTGCTTAAATATAGAATTACTGTATTTTACATGAGAGAGCATACTGAGTTGGTGTATATACTCCAAAACAGCGTAGATTTAGGCATTGTATATTTGTTTTAACAGACTATATTTACAGCTATTTTCATTTAACTTTTGGGTGCCTAGATATTATTTCGATTATTTTTGGTTCACGTAACATTAGAATTTCGGTATTTTTCATGAGAGAGCATATTGAGTTGGTGTATATACTCCAGAACAGAGTAGAAATGGGCATTGTATATTTTTTCTGACAGATTATTTTCAGAGCAATTTTGCTTTTAACATTCGGCACCTAGATAATATTTAGATTCATTTTGATTCACGTAAGTTAGAATTTCTATATTTTACATGAGAGAGCATACTGAGTTGGTGTATATACTCCAAAAAAGAGTAGAATGAGGCATTGTATATTTTTTAACAGACAACATTCAGAGCCATTTTCTTTTAACTTTGGGGTGCCGAGATATTATTTAGATTATTTTCAATTTGCATAATTTAGGATT
Source organism: Callithrix jacchus (assembly GCF_049354715.1). NCBI lineage: Eukaryota > Metazoa > Chordata > Mammalia > Primates > Cebidae > Callithrix > Callithrix jacchus. The sequence goes on from NC_133518.1 coordinate 83,249,532, forward strand.
TCGGTATTTTAGATGTGAGACCATATTGAGATGGTGTATATACTCCAAAACAGAGTAGAAAAAGGCATTGTATACTTTTTCTGACAGATTATATTCAGAGCAATTTTGCTTTTAACATTCGGGTGCCTAGTTAATATTTAGAACTTTTTCGATTCACATAAAATTAGAATTTCGGTATTTTACATGAGAGAGCATACTGAGTTTGTGCATATACTTTAAAACAGAGTAGAATAAGTCATTATATATTTTTTTAACAGACTATATTCAGAGCCATTTTCTTTAAACTCTGGGGTGCCTAGATAGTATTTAGATTTTCTTCGATTCGCATAAAATTAGAATTTTGGTATTTTAAATGATAGAGCATATTGAGTTGGTTTATATACTTCAAAACAGAGTAGAAAAGGGCACTGTATATTCTTTCTGACAGATTATATTAAGAGAAATTTTGCTTTTAACATTGGGGTGCCTCAATAATATTTAGATAATTTTCGATTCACATAAAATTAGAATTTCCGTATTTTACATGAGAGACAATGCTGAGTTGGTGTATATAGTCCAAACAAGAGTAGAATAAGGCATTGTATATTTTTTCTAACAGACTATATTCGGAGCCAGTTTTTTTATCTTTGGGGCGACTAGATATTATTTAGATTTTTTTTTTGATTAGCGTTATTTAGGATTTCGGTATTTTACATGAGAGACCATATTGAGTTGGTTTATATACTCCAAAACAGAGTAGAAAAGGGCATTGTATACTGTTCCTGACAGATTATATTCAGAGCAATTTTGCTTTTATCATTCGGGTGCCTAGTTAATATTTAGATTTTTTTCGATTCACAGAAAATTAGAATTTCGGTATTTTACATGAGAGAGCATACTGAGTTGGTGTATATACTTCAAAACCAAGTAGAATAGGGCATTGTATATTTTTTGTGACAGATTATATTCAGAGCAATTTTGTTTTTAACATTGGCGTGCCTTGATAATATTTTGATTTTTTCTCTCCGGGTAAAATTAGAATTTCTGTATTTTACATTATAGAGCATACTGAGTTGGTGTATATACTACAAAACAGAGTAGAAGAGAGCAATGTATATTTTTTCTGACAGGTTATATTCAGAGAAATTTTGCTTTTAACATTTTGGTGCGTAGATAATATTTAGATTTTTTTCGATTCGCTTAAATATAGAATTTCTGAATTTTACCTGAGAGAACATATGGAGTTGGTGTATATACTCCAAAACGGAAAAGAATAGCACACTGTATATTTTTTCTGGCAGATTATATTAAGAGCAGTTACGTTTTTAATATTGGGGTGCCTAGATGACATTTCGATTTATTTCAATTCACGTAAAATTAGAATTTCAGTATTTTACGAGAGACCACACTGAGTTGGTGTATATACTCGAAAACATAGTAGAATAAGGCATTGTATATTTTCTTAAACGGACTATATTCACAGCGATTTTCTTTTCGCTTAAATATAGGTGAAAAAAGGCCCCCAGATATTATTTAGATTTTTTTCGATTCACGTAAAATTAGAATTTCGGTATTTTACATGAGAGAGCATATTGAGTTGGTTTAGATGCTCCAAAACAACGTAGAATAGGGCATTGTATATTTTTTCTGACAGATTATATTCAGAGCAATTTTGCTTTTAATATTGGGGTGCCTAGATTATATTTAGATTTTTTTCGATTCACGTAAAATTAGAATTGCCTTATTTTACATGAGAGAGCATGCTGAGTTTGTGTATATACTTCAAAACAGAGTAGAATAAGGTATTGTATATTTTTTATGACAGATTATATTCAGAGCAATTTTGTCTTAACAGGGGTGCCTAGATAATATTTACATTTTTTCGATTCGTGTAAAATTAAATTTTTTTTTTACATGAGAGGGTATTGAGTTGGTGTATATACTACAAAACGGAGTATAAAAGGGCATTGTATATTTTTTCTAAAAGATTATATTCAGAGAAATTTTGCTTTTAACAATGGGGTGCCTAGATAATATTTAGATTTTTTCGATTCGCTTAAATATAGAATTTCTGTATTTTACATGAGAGAGCATATGTAGTTGGTGTATATAATCCAAAACAGAGTAGAATAGGAAATTGTATTTTTTCTCTGACAGATTATATTAAGTGCAATTCTGTTTTTAACATTGGGGTGCATAGATAATATTTAGATTTTTTTCAATTCACGTAAATGTAGAATTTCAGTAATTTATATGAGAGAGCATACTGAGTTGGTGAACATACTCTAAAAGAGAGTAGAATAGGGCATTGTGTATTTTTTCGGACAGATTATATTCAGAGCAATTTTGTTTTTAACATTGGGGTGCCTAGGTAATATTTAGATTTTTTCGATTCACGTAAAATTAGAATTTCAGTATTTTACATAAGAGACCATACTGAGTTGGTGTATATACTCCAAAACAAAGTAGAATAAGGCATTGTATATTTTTTCTAAGAGACTATATCCAGAGCGATTTTCATTTAACTTAAAGGCTCATAGATATTATTTAGATTTTTTTTGATTCGCATAAAATTAAAATTTCGGTATTTTGCATGAGAGAGCATATTGAGTGGGTGTATATGCTCCAAAACAGAGTAGAATAGGGCATTGTATATTTTTTCTGACAGATTATATTCAGAGCAATTCTGTTTTTAACATTGGGGTGACTAGATAATATGTAGATTTTTTCGATTTGGGTAAAATTAGAATGTCTGTATTTTACATGAGAGAGCATACTGTGTTGGTGGATATACTCCAACACAGAGTAGAATAAGTCATTGTATATTTTTTCTAACAGAATATATTCAGAGCCATTTTGTTTTAACTTTGAGGCGCCTAGATATTATTTAGATTTTTTTCGATTCGTGTAAAATTAGAATTTCTGTATTTTACATGAGAGAGCATACGGAGTTGGTGTATATACTCCAAAACAGAGTAGAATAAGGCGTTGTATATTTTTTCTGACAGATTATATTCAGAGCAGTTTTTTTTTTTAACATTGGGGTGCCTAGATAATATTTAGATTTATTCTCTTCGGGTAAAATTTGAATTTCTGTATTTTACATGATAGAGCATATTGAGTTGTATATACTACCAAACAGAGTAGAGAAGGGCATTGTATATTTTTTCAGACAGGTTATATTCAGAGCAATTTTGCTTTTAACATTTGGGAGCCTAGATATTATTTAGATTTTTTTCGATTTGCTTAAATATAGAATGTCTGTATTTTACATGAGAGAGCGTATTTAGTTGGTTTATATACTCCAAAATAGAGTAGAAATGGGCATTATATATTTTTTCTAAGAGACTGTATTCAGAGCAATTTTCTTTTAAATTTGGGGCGCCTAGATATTATTTAGATTTTATTCTGTTCGCGTAAATTTAGAATTTCTGTATTTTACATGAGAGAGCATATGGAGTTGGTGTATATACTCTAAAACAAAGTAGAACAGGACATTGTATATTTTTTCTGACAGATTATATTCAGAGCAATTTTGCTTTTAACATTGGGGTGCCTAGATAATATTTAGGTGTTTTTCAATTCACGTAAAATTACAATTTCTGTATTTTACATGAGAGAGTATACTGAGTTGGTGTATATACTCCAAAAGTGAGTAGAATAAGGCATTGTATATTTTTTCTAACAGAGTATATTCAGAGCCATTTTTTTTAACTTTGGCGCGCCTAGATATTATTTACATTGTTTTGATCCGTGTAAAATTAGAATTTCGTTGTATAACATGACAGAGCATATTGAGTTGGTTTATATACTACAAAACACAGTAAAAAGGGCATTGTTTTTTCTCTGACAAATTATATTCAGAGCCATTTTCTTTTAACTTTGGGGCGCCAAGATATTATTTAGAATTTTCGATTCGCGTAATTTATGAATTCTGTATTTTACATGAGAGAGCATACTGAGTTGGTGTATATACTTTAAAACAGAGTAGAATAAGGCATTGTATATTTTTTCAAACAGACTCTATTTAGAGCCATTTTCTTTTAACTTTGGGGTGCCTAGATATTATACAGATTTTTTTCGATTTCTGTAAAATTAGAATTTCCGTAGTTTACATGAGAGAGCATACTGAGTTGGTGTATATAGTCAAAAACAAAGTAGAATAGGGCATTGTATATTTTTTCTGACAGATTATATTAAGAGCAATTTTGCTTTTAACATTGGGGTGCCTAGATAATATTTAGATTTTTATCGATTCGCTTAAATATAGAATTTCTCTATTTTACATGAGAGAGCATATGGAGTTGGTTTATATACTTCAAAACAGGGTATAAGAAGGCATTGTATATTTTTTCTGACAGACTATATTCTGAGCAAATTTGTTTTTAACATTGGGTTTTCTAGATAATATTATGATATTTTTCGATTCGCTTAAATATAGAAGTTCTGTATTTTACATGAGAGAGTATATGGAGTAGGTGTATATACTAAAAAACAGAGTAGAATAAGGCATTTTATATTTGTTCTGAAAGGTTATATTCAGAGTAATTTTGTTTTTAACATTGTGGTGCCTATATAATATTTAGATTTTTATCGATAGACGTAAAATAAGAATTTCGGTATTTTACATAAGAGAGCATACTGAGTTGGTGTATATACTTTAAAACAGAGTAGAAAAGGGCATTATATATTTTTTTCTGACAGATTATATTCAGAGCCATTTGTTTTAAGATTGAGGCGCCTAGATATTATTTAGATCCTTTTCTATTCGCATAAAATTAGAATTTCGGTATTTTACATGTGAGAGCATACTGAGTTGGTGTATATACTCCAAAATAAAGTAGAATAAGGCATTGTATATTTTTTCTAACACACTATATTCAGAGCCATTTTGTTTTAACTTCGAGGCGCCTAGATATTATTTAGATCCTTTTCGATTCACGTAAAATTAGAGTTTCGGTATTTTACATGAGAGAGCATACTGAGTTGGTGTATATACTCCAAAATAAAGTAGAATAAGGTATTGTATATTTTTTCTAACACACTATATTCAGAGCAAATTTGCTTTTAATATTGGGTTGACCAGATAATATTTAGATATTTTTCGATTCACATAAAATTAGAATTCCGTTTTTTTACATGAGAGAGCATGCTGAGTTGGTGTATTACTCCAGAAAGAGAAGAATAGGGCATTGTATATTTTTTTTGACCGATTATATTCAGTGAAATTTTTTTGTTAACATTGGGGTGCCTACATAATATTTACATTTTTTCGATTCGGGTAAAATTAGAATTTTTTTAGTTTTACAGGGGAGCGTATTGAGTTGGTTTATATACTACAAAACGGAGTAGAAAAGGGCATTGTATATTTTTTCTAAAAGATTATATTCAGAGCAATTTTGCTTTTAACTTTGGGGCACCTAGATATAATTTAGAATTTTTTCGATTCACGTAAATTTAGCATATCAGTATTTTACATGAGAGAGCATATGGAGTTGTTGTATATACTCCAAAACGGAGTAGAATAGGACATTGTATATTTTTTCTGACAGATTGCATTCAGAGCAATTTTGCTTATAACATTGGGGTGCCTAGATAATATTTAGGTGTTTTTTTCGATTCAAGTAAAATTAGAATATCGGTATTTTACATGAGAGAGCATACTGAGTTTGTGTTTATACTCAAAAACAGAGTAGAATAAGGCATTGTATATTTTTTCTGACAGATTATATTAGAAAAATTTTGTTTTTAACATTGGGGTGCCTGGATAATATTTAGATTCTTTCGATTCACGCAAAATTAAGATTTCTGTATCTTACATTAGAGAGCATACTGATTTGGTGTATATACTCCAAAACAGTGTAGAATAAGACATTGTATATTTTTTCTAACAGACTATATTCAGAGCCATTTTCTTTTAACTTTGAGGCACCCAGAAATTATTTAGATCCTTTTCGATTTGCATAAAATTAGAATTTTGGTATTTCACATGAGAGAGCATATTGAGTTGGTGTATATACTCCAAAACAGAGTAGAAATGGCCATTATATATTTTTTCTAACAGACTGCATTCAGAGACATTTTCTTTTAAATTTGGGGCGCCTAGATATTCTTTAGATTTTATTCGATTAACGTAAAATTAGAATTTCGGTATTTTACATGAGAGAGCATACTGAGTTGGCATATATACTCCAAAACAAAGTAGAATAAGGCATTGTATATTTTTTCTAACAGACTATATTCAGAGACATTTTCTTTTAACTTTGGGGCAAATAAATATTATTTAGATTTTTTTCAATTCGCGTAAAATTAGAATTTCGGTATTTTACAAGAGAGAGCATCTGGAGTTGTTGTATATACTGCGAAACAGAGTAGAATAGGGAATTATATATATTTTCTGGCAGATTATATTCAGAGCAGTTTTGTTTTTAACATTGGGGTGCCTAGATAACATTTAGATTTTTTTCAATTCACGGAAAATTAGAATTTCGGGATTTTACATGAGAGAGTATATTGAGTTGGTGTATAGTCTCCAGAAGAGTGTAGAAATGGGCATTGAATATTTTTTCTAACAGACTATATTAAAAGCAATTTTCTTTTAACTTTGGGGTGCCTAGATAATATTTAGATTTTTTCGATTCGCGTAAAAGTTGAATTTCAACATTTTACATGATAGAGCATATTGAGTTAATGTATATACTACAAAACAGAGTAGAAAAGGGAATTGTATATTTTTTATGACAGATTATATTCAGAGCCATTTTACTTTTAACATTCGGGTGCCTAGATAATATTTAGATTTCTGTCGATTCACGTAAAATTAGAATTTTGGTATTTTACATGAGAGAGCACACTGAGTTGCTGTATATACTCCAAAAGAGAGTAGAAGAAAGCATTGTATATTTTTTCTAACAGACTATATTCAGAGCCATTTTCTTTTAACTTTGGGGCACCTAGATATTATTTAAATTTTTTTCGATACGTGTAAAATTAGAAATACAGTATTTTCTATGAGAGAGCTTATTGAGTTGGTGTATATGATGCAAAACAGAGTAGAAAACGCATTGTATATTTTTTCTGACAGATTATATTCAGAGCAAATTTGTTTTTAACATTGGGTTTCCTAGATAATATTTAGATTTTTTTGGATTCCCTTAAATACAGAATTTCTGTATTTTACATGAGGGAGCACATGGAGTTGGTGTATATACTCCAAAACAGAGTAGAATAGGGCATTGTATACTTTTTCTGACAGATGATATTCAGAGAAATTTTGTTTTTTTCATTGGGTGTCCTAGATAATATTTAGATTTTTTTCCATTCACGTAAATTTAGAATTTCGGTATTTTACAGGAGAGAGCATATTGAGTTGGTGTATATACTCCAAAACTGAATAGAAAAGGGTATTGTATATTTGTTCTGACAGATTATATTCAGCGCAATTTTGCATTTAACATCGATTCATGTAAAATTAGAATTTCGGTATTCTCCATGAGAGAGCATACTGAGTTGGTGTATATACTCCAAAAGAATGTAGAATAAGGCATTGTATATTTTCTCAAACAGACTACATTCAGGGCCATTTTCTTTTAACTCTGGGGTGCCTAGATATTATTTCCATTTATTCAATTCACGTAAAAGTAGAATTCGGTATTTTACATGAGAGAGCATATTGAGTTAATGTATATACTACAAAAAAGAGTAGAAAAGGGAATTGTATATATTTTCGAACGGATTATATTCAGAGCAATTTTGCTTTTAACATTGGGGTGCCTAGATAATATTTAGATTTTTTTCAATTCGCTTAAATATAGAATTTCAGTATTTTACATGAGAGAGCATACTGAGTTGGTGTATATACTCCAAAACAGAGTAGAATAATGCATTGTATATTTTTTCTAACACACTATATTTAGAGCCATTTTGTTTTAACTTTGGGGCGCCTAGATGTAATTTAGATTTTTTTTCATTCACATTAAGTTAAAATTTCGCTATTTTACATGAGGGAGAATATTGAGTTGGTGTATATACTTTAAAACAGAGTAGCAAGAAGAATTGTATAATTTTTTTGACAGATTATACTCAGAGCAATTTTGCTTTTAACATTGGGGTGCCTAGATAATATTTAGATTTTTTTCGACTCACGTAAAATTAGCATTTCGGTATTTTACATGAAAGAGCATACTGAGTTGGTGTATATACTCCAAAACAGAGTAGAACAGAGCATTGTATATTTTATCTGACAGATTATATTAAGAGCAATTTTGGTTTTAACATTGGGGTGCCTAGATAATATTTAGATCATATTTGAATCACGTAAAATTAGAATTTCTGTATTTTACATGAGAGACCATATTGCGTTGGAGTATATACTCCAAAACATAGTAGAAAAGGGCATTGCATATTTTTTCTTACAAATTATATTCAGAGCAATTTTGCTTTTAACATTGGGGTGCCTAGATTATATTTAGATTTTTTTCGATTCACGTAAATATAGAATTTCTGTATTTTACATGAGAGAGCATACTAAGTTGGTGTATATACTCTAAAACAGAGTAGAATAGGGCATTTTATATTTTTTCTGACAGAATATATTCCGAGAAATTTTGTTTTTAACATTGGGGTGCCTTGATGATATTTAGATTTTTTCGATTCGGGTAAAGTTAGAATTTCTGTATTTTACTTGAGAGAGCGTATTGAGTTGGTGTATATATTACAAAACAGATTAAAAAACGGCATCGTACATTTTTTCTGACATTATATTCAGAGCAATTTTACTTTTAACATTGGGGTGCCTAGATAATATTTAGATTATTTTCGATTCACGTAAAATTAGAATTTCTGTATTTTACATGAGAGAGCATAATGATTTGGTGTATATACTTCAAAACAAAGTAGAATAAGGCATTGTATATTTTTTCTAAAAGACTATATTCAGAGTCATTTCCTTTTAACTTTGGGGCGCCTAGGTATTATTTAGATTTTTTGATTCACGTAAAATTTGAATTTAGCTATTTTATAATATAGAGCATATTGAGTTGGTGTATATACGACAAAAAATAGTAGAAAAGGGCATTGTATATTTTTTCGGACAGATTATATTCAGAGCAATTTTGCTTTTAACATTGGGGTGCCCATAATATTTAGATTTTTGTCGATTCACGGAAATTTAGAATTTCTTTATTTTACCTGAGAGACCATAGTGAGTTGGTGTATATAGTCCAAAACAGAGTAGAATAGGGCATTGTATATTTTGTCTGAGAGATTATAATCAGAAAAATTTTGCTTTTTACATTCGGGATCCTAGATAATAATTAGATTTTTTTCAATTCACGTAAAATTAGAATTTTGGTGTTTTACATGAGAGAGCATACTGATTTGGTGTATATACTCCAAAACAGAGTAGAATAGGGTATTCTATATTTTTTCTCACAGATTATATTCAGAGCAATTTTGTTTTTAACATTGGGTTGCCTAGATACTATTTAGAATTTTTTCGATTCACATAAAATTTGATTTTCGGTATTTTATGTGAAAGAGCATAATAAGTTGTATATACTCTAAAACAGAACAGAATAGGGCCTTGTATATTTTTTCTGACAGATTATATACAGAGCAATTTTGTTTTTAACATTGGAGTGCCTAGATAATATTTAGATATTTTAGATTCGGGTAAAATTAAAATTTCTCTATTTTACAAGAGAAAGCGTATTGATTGTGTGTATATATTACAAAACAAAGTAGAAAAGGGCATTGTCTATTTTTTCTGACAGATTATATTCTGAGCATTTTTGCTTTTAACATTGGGGTGCCTATATCATATATAGATTTTTTTCGATTCACTTAAATATAGAAATTCTGTATTTTACATGAGAGAGAATATGGAGTTGGTGTATATACTCGAAAACAGAGTTGAATAGGGCGTTGTATATTTTTTATGACAGACTATATTCAGCGCAATATTTCTTTTTACATTGGGGTGCCTAGATAATATTTAGATATTTTTGATTCACGTATAATTAGAATTTCTGTATTTTACATGAGAGAGCATACTGAGTTGCTGTATATACTCCAAAACAGAGTAGAATAAGGCATTGCATGTTTCTTCTAACAGACTATATTTAGAGCCATTTTTGTTTAACTTTGGGGCACCTAGATATTATATAGATTTTTTTCGATTCCTGTAAAATTAGAATTTCGGTATTTTACATGAGAGAGCATATGGAGTTGGTGTATATACTCCAATACAGAGTAGAATAGAACATTGTATATTTTTTCTGACAGATTATATTCAGAGCAATTTTGTTTTTAACATTGGGGTGCCAAGATAATATTTAGATTTTTCGATTCGGGTAAAATTAGAATTTCTGTATTTTACACGAGAGAGCATACTGAGTTGGTGTATATACTAAAAAACAGAGTACAAAAAAGCATTGTATAATTTTTCTGACAGATTATATTCAGAGCAATTTTGCTTTTAACATTGGGGTGCCTAGATAATATTTAGATTTTTGTCGATTCACTTAAATATAGAATTTCTGTATTTTACATGAGAGAGCCTATTGAGTGGTGTATATACTCCAAATCAAAGTAGAAGAGGTCATTGTATATTTTTTCTGAGAGATTATATTAAGAGCAATTTTGTTTTTAAGACATGGGTGCCTAGGTAATATTTAGATATTTTTGGATTCACGTAAATATAGAATTTCTGTATTTTACATGAGAGAGCATATGGAGTTGGGGTATATCCTCCAAAACAGAGTAGAATAGGGCATTGTATATTTTTTCTGACAGATTATATTCAGGAAAATTTTTTTAACATTGGGGTGCCTAGATAATATTTAGATTTGTTTTAGATTCACGTAAATATAGAATTTCTGTATTTTACATGAGAGATCATACTGAGTGGGTATATATACTTAAAACAGAGTAGAAAAAGTGTTTGTATATTTTTTCTAACAGACTCTATTCAGAGCCATTTTATTTAACTTTGGGGCTCCTAGATATTATTTAGATTTTTATTGATGCGTGTAAAATTAGAATTCGCTATTTTACATGAGAGAGCATATTGCGGTGTTGTATATACTCCAAAACAGAGGAGAAAAGGGCATTGTATATTTTGTCTGACAGATTATAATCAGAAAATTTTGCTTTTAACATTCGGGTGCCTCGATAATATTTAGATTTTTTTCGATTCACGTAAAATTAGAATTCCTGTATTTTACATGAGAGAGCATAATGAGTTGGTGTATATACTCCAAAACAGAGTAGAATAGGGCATGTTATATGTTGTCCCAAAGATTATATTCAGAGTAATTTTGTTTTTAACATGGGGGTGCCTAGATAATATTTAGATTTTTTCGATTCGCGTAAAATTAATATTTAGGTATTTTACATGAGAGAGCATATGGTGTTGGTGTATATACTCCAAAATAGAGTAGAAAAGGGCATTGAATATTTTTTATGAGAGATTATATTCAGAGCAATTTTGCTTTTAACATAGGGGTGCCTAGATAATTTTTAGATTTTTTTCGATTTGCTTAAATATAGAATTTCGGTGTTTTACATGAGAGAGCATATGAAGTTGGTGTATATATTCCAAAACAGAGTAGAATAGGGCATTGTATATTTTGTCGGACAGATTATATTCAGAGCAATTTTGCTTATAACATTGTGGTGCCTGGATAATATTTAGATTTTTTTCGATACACGTAAAATTAGAATTTTGATATTTTACATGTGAGAGCATACTGAGTTGGTGTATATACCCCAAAACAGAGAAGAATAGGGCATTGTATATTTTTTCTGAGAGAATATATTCAGAACAATTTTGCTTTTAACATTGGGGTACCTTTATAATTTTAGATTTTTTCGATTCGGGTAAAATTAGAATTTCTGTATTATACATGAGAGAGCATATTGAGTTGTGGTACATACTCCAAAACAGAGTACAAAAGGGCATTGTATATTTTTTCTGACAGATTATATTTAGAATAATTTTGCTTTTATCATTGAAGTGCCTAGATGATATTTAGATTTTTTTCGATTCGCGTAAATTTAGAATTTCGGTATTTTACATGAGAGCATGTTGAGTTGGTGTATATTCTCCAAAAAAAAGTAGAATAGGACGTTGTATATTTTTCCTGACAGATTATATTCAGAGTAGTTTTGCTTTTAACATTGGGGTGTCTAGATAATATATAGATTTTTTTCGTTTCGGGTAAAATTAGAATTTTGGTATTTTACATGAGAGACAATATTGAGTTGGTGTATATACTCCAAAAAAGAGTAGAAAGGGCATTGTATATTTTTTCTGACAGATCATACTCAGAGCAATTTTGCTTTTAACATTGGCATGCCTAAATAATATTTAGATTTCATTCGATAAGCCTCAATTTATAATTTCAGTATTTTACATGTGAGAGCATATTGAGTTGGTGTATATACTCCACCACAGAATAGAATAGGGTATTGTATATTTTTTCTGACAGATTATATTCTGAGCAATTTTTTTTTAACACTGAAATGCCTAGATAATATTTAGAATTTTCGAATCGGGTAAAATGAGAATTTCTGTATTTTACATGAGAGATCATACTGAGTTTGTGTATATACTACAAAACAGAGTAGAAAAGGGCATTGAATATATTTTCTAACAGACTATATTCAGAACCATTTTATTTTAACTATGGGGTACCTAGATTTATTTAGATTTTTTTTGATATGCATAAAAGTAAAATTTCTGTATTTTACATTAGAGAGCATATTGAGTTGGTGTATATAATCCAAAACAGAGTACAAAAGGGCATTGTATATTTCTTCTGACAGATTATATTCAGAGCAATTTTGTTTTAAACATTGGGGTGCCTAGATAATATTTAGATTTCATTCAATTAGCGTAAATTTATAATTTCAGTATTTTACATGAGAGAGCATATTGAGTTGGTGTATATGCTCCAAAACAGAGCAGAAGAGGGCATTGTATATTTTTTCTTACAGATTATATTCAGAGCAATTTGGTTTTTAACATTGGGGTGCCTAGATAATATATAGAATTTTTCAATTCGGGTAAAATTAGAATTTCTGTATTTTACATGAGAGAGCATATGGAGTTGGTGTATATCCTCCTAAACAGAGAAGAATAGGGCATTGTGTATTTTTTCTGACAGATTATATTCAGAACAATTTTTTTTTAACATTGGGTTGCCTAGATAATATTTAGATTTTTTTTGATTCACGTAAAATTAGAATTTCTGTATTTTACATGAGAGAGCATACTGAGTTGGTGTATATACACCAAAACAGAGTAGAATAGGGCATGTTATATGTTTACTGACAGATTATATTCAGAGCAATGTTCTTTTTAACATGGGGGTGCCTAGATAATATTTAGATTTTTTTCGATTCACGTAAAATTAGAATTTTGGTATTTTACATGAGAGAGCATACTGAGTTGGTGTATATACTCTAAAACAGAGTAGAAAAAAGCATTGTGTATTTTTTCTGAGATATTATATTCAGAGCACTTGTGTTTTTAACATTTGGTTGCCTAGATAATATTTAGATTTTTTTCGATACACGTAAATATAGAACATCTGTATTTTACATTACAAAGCATATTGAGTTGGTGTATATCATCCAAAAAAAAGTAGAATAGGGCATTGTTTCTTTTTTCTGAACCATTATATTCAGAACAATATTGTTTATAACATTGGGGTGCCTATATAATATTTAGATTTTTTTAAATTCAGGTAAAATTAGAATTTCTGTATTTTACATGAGAGAGCGTACTGAGTTGGTGTATATACTCCAAAACAGAGTAGAACAGGGCATTGTATATTTTTTCTGACAGATTATATTCAGAACAATTTTATTTTTAACACTGGTGTGTCTAGATAATATTTAGATTTTTGTCGATTAACGTAAAATTAGAATTTCAGTATTTTACATGAGAGAGCATACTGAGTTGGTGTATATACTCCAAAACAGTAAAAGAGAACATTGTATATTTTTTCGTACAGATTATATTCAGAGCGATTTTGTTTTTAACATTAGGGAGCCTAGATAATATATAGATTCCTTTCGATTTGCCTAAATATGGAATTTCTGTATTTTACATGAGAGAGAATATCGAGTTGGTGTATATACTCCAAAACACAGTAGAATAGGGCTTTGTTTATTTTTTCTGACAGATTGCATTCAGAGTAATTTTGTTTTTAACATTGAAGTTCCTAGATAATATTTAGCTTTTTTTCGATTCACGTAAAATTAGAATTTCACTATTTTACAGAAGAGACCATATTGAGTTGGTGTATAAACTGCAAAACATAGTAGAAAAGGGCATTGTATATTTTTTCTTACAGATTATATTCAGCGCAATTTTGATTTTAACATTGGTGTGCCTAGATAATATTTAGATTTTTTTTGATTCACGTAAAATTAGAATTTTGGTATTTTACATGAGAGAGCATACTGAGTTGGTGTATTTACTCCAAAACAGAGTAGAATAAGGCATTGTATATTTTTTCTAACAGACTATATTCAGAGCCATTTTCTTTTAACTTTGGGGTGCCTAGATATTATTTAGATTTTTATCGATTTGCGCAAAATTAGTATATTTGGATTTTACATGAGACCATATTGAGTTGGTTTATATACTACAAAACAGAGGAGAAAAGGGCATTGTATGTTTTTTCTGACAGATTATATTCAGAGCAATTTTGCTTTTAACATTGGGGTGCCTAGATAATATTTAAATTTTTTTCGATTCACGTAAATATAGAATTTCTGTATTTTACATGAGAGAGCATATGGAATTGGTGTATATCCTCCAAAACAGAGTAGAATAGGGCATTTTATGTTTTTTCTGACAGATTATATTCAGAGCAATGTTGTTTTTAACATTGGGGTGCCTAGATTATATTTATATTTTCTCGATTCGGGTAAAATAAAAATTTCGTTATTTTACATGAGAGAGCATACTTAGTTGGTGTATATACTCCAAAACAGAGTACAATAACGCATTGTATATTTTTTCTGACAGAATATATTCATAGCCATTTTCTTTTAACGTTGGGGCGCCTCGATATTATTAAGATTATTTTTGATTCGCGTAAAATTATAATTTCGTTATTTTACATGAGAGAGCATACTTAGTTGGTGTATATACTCCAAAACAGAGTACAATAAGGCAGTGTATGTTTTTTCTAACAGACTATATTCAGAGCCATTTTCTTTTAACTTTGAAATGCTTAGATATCCTTTAGATTTTTATCGATTTGCCTAAATGTTGAATTTTGGTATTTTACCTGAGAGAGCATATTGAATTGGTTTATATAAACAACACACAGTAGAAGAGGGCATTGTATATTTTTTCTGACAGATCATATTCAGAGCAATTTTCCTTTTAACATTGGGGTGCCTATATAATATTTAGATTTTTTTCGATTCACGTAAATATAGAATTTCTGTTTTTTACATGAGAGAGCATGTGGAGTTGGTGTATATACTCCAAAACAGAGTAGAATAGGGCATTTTATATTTTCTCTGACAGACTATATTCACAACAACTTTTTTTTAACATTGGGGTGCCTAGATTATATTTAGATTTCTCGATTTGGCTAAAATTAAAATTTCGTTATTTTACATGAGAGAGCATACTTAGTTGGTGTATATACTCCAAAAAGAGTAGAATAAGGCATTGTACATTTTTTCTAACAGACTGTATTCAGAGCCATTTTCTTTTAACTTTGGGGCGCCTAGATATTATTAAGGTTTTTTTCGATTGGTGCAAATTTAGAATTTCGGTATTTTACATGAGAGAGCATATTGAGTTGGTGTATATTCTCCAAAACAGAGTAGAAAAAGCCGTTGTATATTTTTTCTAACAGACTATATTCAGAGCCATTTTCTTTTAACTTTGGGATGCCTAGATATCATTTAGATTTTTATCGATTAGAGTAAAATTATAATTTCGGTATTTTACATGAGAGAGCACATTGAGTTGGTGTATATACTACAAAACACAGTAGAAGAGGGCATTGTATATTTTTTCTGAAAGAATATATTCAGAGCAATTTTGTTTTTAACAATGGGGTGCCTAGATAATATTTAGATTTTTTTCGATTCACATAAAATTAGAATTTCGGTATTTTACATGAGACAGCATACTGAGTTGGAGTGTATATACTCCAAAACAAAGTAGTATAGGGCATTGTATATTTTTTCTGACAGACTATAATTACAGCCATTTTCTTTTAACTTTGGGGCACCTCGATATTATTTAGATTTTTTTTAATTCGTGTAAAAGTAGAATTTCGGTATTTTACATGAGAGAGGATATTGACTTGGTGTATATACTCCAAAACAGAATAGAAAAAAGCATTGTATATTTTTTCTGAGAGATTATAATCAGAGAAATTCTGTTTTTAACATTTGGGTGCCTAGATTATATTTAGATTTATTCGATTTGTGTAAAATTATAATTTCTGTATTTTACATGAGAGAACATACTGAGTTGGTGTATACACTACAAAACAGAGTAGAAAAGGGCATTGTATATTTTTTATGAAAGATTATATTCAGAGCAATTTTGCTTTTATCATTGTGGTGCCTAGATAATATTTAGATTTTTTCGATTCACTTAAATATAGAATTTCTGTATTTTACATGAGAGAGCATATGGAGTTGGTGTATATACTCCAAAACAGAGTAGAATAGGGCATTGTATATTTTTTCTGAGAGATTTTATTCAGAACAATTTTGCTTTTAACACTGAAGTGCCTAGATAATATTTAGATTTTTTTCGATTCACGTAAAATTAGAATTTCGGTATTTTACATGAGAGAGCATATTGTGTTGGTGTATATACTACAAAACAGAGTAGAAAAAAGCATTGTATATTTTTTCTGACAGACTATATTCAGAACAATATTGCTTTTAACATTTGGGTACCTAGATAATATTCGGATTTTATTTGATTCACTTAAATATAAAATTTCTGTATGTTACATGAGAGAGCATATTGAGTTGGTGTACATACTACAATACAGAGTAGAAAAGGGCATTGTATATTTTTTCTGACATAAAATATTCAGAGCACTTTTGCTTTTAACATTTGGTGCCTAGATAATATTTAGATTTTTTTCGATTTACGTAAAATTAGAATTTTGGTATTTTACATTAGAGAGCATACTGAGTTGGTGTATATACTCTAAAATAAAGTATAATAAGGCATTGCATATTTTTTCTAAGAGACTATATCCAGAGCCATTTTCATTTAACTTAGGGGGGGCCTAGATATTATTTAGATTTTTTTCGATTCGCATAAAATTAGAATTTCTGTGTTTTGCATGACAGAGAAAATTGGATTGGTTTAGATACTCCAAAACAACGTACAATAGGGCATTGTATATTTTTTCTGAAAGATTATATTCAGAGCAATTTTGCTTTTAATGTTGGGGTGCCTAGATAATATTTAGATTTTTTCGATTCACATAAAATTAGAATTTTGGTATTTTACATGAGAGAGCATACTGAGTTGGTGTATATACTTTAAAACAGAGTAGAATAGGGCATTGTATATTTTTTCTGACAGACTATATTCAGAGATTTTTTTTAACATTGAAGTGCATAGATAATATTTAGATTTTTTCGATTCACGTAAAATTAGAATTTGGGTGTTTTACATGAGAGAGCATACTGAGTTGGTGTATATACTCCAAAACAGAGTAGAATAGGGCATTGTATATATTTTCGGACAGATTATATTCAGAGCAATTTTGTTTTTAACATTGGGGTGCCTAGATAATATTTAGATTATTTCGATTCACATAAAATTAGAATTTCGTTACTTTACACGAGAGAGCACACTGAGTTAGTGTATATACTCCAAAACAAAGTGGAATACGTCATTGTATATTTTTTCTGACAGATTATATTCAGAGCAATTTTGTTTTTAACATTGGGGTGCCTAGATACTGCTTAGATCTTTTCTCTTTGGGTAAAATTAGAATTTCTTTGTTTTACATGATAGAGTATATTGAGTTGGAATATATACTACAAAACAGAGTAGAAAAAAGCATTGTATATTTTTTCTGACAGGTGATATTCAGAGCAATTTTGCTTTTAACATTTGGGTGCCTAGATAATATTTAGATTTTTTTCGATTCGCTTGAATACAGAATTTCTGTATTTTACATGATCGAGCATATAAAGTTGGTGTGTATACTCCAAAACAGAGTAGAATAGGGCATTGTATATTTTTTTTGGCAGATTATATTCAGAGCAGTTTTGTTTTTAATATTGGGGTGCCTAGATAACATTTTGATTATTTTCAATTCACGTAAAATTAGAATGTCGATATTTTACATGATAGAGCATATTGAGTTGGTGTATATACTCCAAAACAAAGTAGAAATCGGCATTATATATTTTTTCTAACAGACTGTATTCAGAGCCATTTTCTTTTAAATTTCGGGCGCCTAGATATTATTTAGATTTTATTTGATTCGCGTATAATTTGAATTTCGGTATTTTACATGAGAGAGCATACTGAGTTGGTGTATATACTACAAAAGAGAGTAGAAAAGGGCATTGTATATTTTTTCTGACAAATTATATTGAGAGCAAATTTGTTTTTAACATTGGGGTGCCTAGATAATATTTAGATTTTTTTTGGTTCGCTTAAATATAGAATTTCTGTATTTTACATGAAACATCATACTGAGTTGGTGTATATACTCCAAAACAGACCAGAATAGGGCATTGTATATTTTTTCTAACAGACTATATTCCGAGCCGTTTTCTTTAACCTTGGTGCACCTAGGTATTATTTATATTTTCTCGATTTGGTTAAAATTTGAATTTCGGTATTTTACATGAGAGAGCATATGGAGTTTGTGTATATACTTTAAAACAGAGTAGAAATGGGCATTGTATACTTTTTCTGATAGATTATTTTCAGAGCAATATTGCTTTTAACATGTGTGTGCCTAGATAATATTTAGATTTATTTTGATTCACGTAATTTGAATTTCTGTATTTTACATGAGAGAGCATACTGAGTTGGTGTATATACTCCAAAAACAGTAGAATAAGGCATTGTATATTTTTTCTAACAGACTATATTCTGAGCCATTTTCTTTCAACTTTACGGCGCCTAGATATTATTTAGATTTTTTTCGATTCGCGTAATTTAGGATTTCGGTATTTTACATAAGAGACCATATTGAGTTGGTGTATATACTCCAAAACAAAGTAGAAAAGGGCATTGTATACAATATCTGACAGATTATATTCAGAGCAATTTTGGTTTAACATTTGGGTGCCTAGTTAACTTTTAGATTTCTTTTGATTCACGTAAAATTAGAATTTCGATATTTTACATGAGAGACCATACTGAGTTGGTGTATATACTCCAAAACAGAGTAGAATAGGGCATTGTATATTTTTTCTGACAGATTATATTCAGAGCTATTTTTTTTTCAACATTGGGGTGCCTAGATAATATTTAGATGTTTTCGATTCACGTAAAATAAGAATTTTGGTATTTTACGTGAGAGAGCATACTGAGTTGGTATATACCTGGTATTCAAAGCAATTTTGCTTTTAACATTAGGGTGCCTAGTTAATATTAAATTTTTTTCAATTCACGTAATATTAGAATTTCGGTATTTTACTTGAGAGAGCATATTGTGTTTGTGTATATACTCAAAAACAAAGTAGAAATGGGTATTATATATTTTATTTAACAGACTGTATTCAGAGCCATTTTCTTTTCACTTTTGGGCACGGAGATATTATTTAGATTTTATTCAATTCGCGTAAAATTTGAATTTCGGTATTTTACATGAGAGAGCATACTGAGTTGCTGTATATACTCCAAAACAAAGTTGAATAAGGCATTGTATATTTATTCTAACAGACTATATTCAGAGCCACTTTCTTTTAAATTTGGGTCACCTAGATATAATTTAGATTTTTTTCGATTCGCGTAAAATTAGAATTTCGGTATTTTACATGAGAGAGCATAATTAGTTGGTGTATATACTCCAAAACAGAGTAGAATTAGGCATTGTCGATTTTTTCTCACAGAGTATATTCAGAGCCATTTTCTTTTAACTTTGGCGCACCTAGATATTATTTAGATTATTTTCAATTCGCGTAAAATTAGAATTTTGGTATTTTACATGAGAGAGCATATTGAGTTGGTGTATAAACTACAAAACAGAGTAGAAAAGGGCATTGTATATTTTTTCTGACAAATTATATTCAGAGCAATTTTGCTTTTAACATTGGGGTGCCTAGATAATATTTTGAGTTTTTTTCGATTCGCTTAAATATAGAATTTCTGTATTTTTCATAAGAGAGCATACTGAGTTGGTGTATATTCTCCAAAACAGAGTAGGATAAGGCATTGTATATTTTTTCTAACAGACTATATTCAGAGCTCTTTTAATTTAACTTTTGGTCGCCTAGATATTATTTAGATTTTTTTTCGATTCACGTAAAATTAGAATTTCAGTATTTTACATGAGAGAGCATATTGAGTTGGTGTATATACTCCAAAATAGAGTAGAAATGGGCATTGTATATTTTATCTGACAGATCATTTTCAGAGCAATTTTGCTTTTAACATTCGGGCGGCTAGATAATATTTAGATTTATTTTGATTCACGTAATTTTGAATTTCTGTATTTTATATGAGAGACCATACAGTGTTGGTGTGTATACTCCAAAACAGAGTAGAATAGGGCATTGTGTATTTTTTCTGACAGATTATATTCAGAGCAATTTTGTTTTTAACATTGGGGTTCCTAGATAATATTTAGATTTTTTCAATTCACGTAAAATTAGAATTTTGTTATTTTACATGATAGAGCATACTGAGTTGGTGTATATACTTCAAGAAAGAGTAGAATAGGGATTGTATATTTTTTCTGACAAATTATATTCACAGCTATTTTGTTTTTAACTTTGGGGTGCCTAGATAATATTTAGATTTTTTTCAATTCACGGAAAATTAGAATTTCGTTATTTTACATGAGAGAGCATACTGAGTTGGTGTATATACTCCAAAGCATATTAGAATAGGGCATTGTATATTTTTTCTGACAGATTGTATTCAGAACAATTTTGTTTTTAACAATGGGTGCCTAGGTAATATTTAGATTTTTTCGATTCATGTAAAATTTGAATTTTGTTATTTTACATGAGAGAGCATAGTGAGTTGGTGTATATACTCCAAAACAGAGTAGAATAGGGTATTGTATATTTTTTCTGACAGATTATATTCAGAGCAATTTTGTTTTTAACATTGGGGTGCCTATTTAATATTTAGATTTTTCTATTCGGGTAAAATTAGAATTTCTGTATTTTACATGAGAGAGCATATGGAGGTGGTTTATATACACCAAAACAGAGTAGGATAGGGCATTGTATATGTTTTATGACAGAGTATATTCAGAGCAATTTTCTTTTTAATATTGGGGTGCCTAGATAATATGTAGATTTTTTCGATTCGGGTAAAATTAGAATTTTGGTATTTTACATGAGAGAGCATACTGAGTTGGTGTATATACTCCAAAACAAAGTAGAATAAAACATTGTATGTTTTTTCTAACAGACTATATTCAGAGCCATTTTCTTTTAACTTTGAGGCGCCCAGATATTATTTATATCACTTTCGATTCACGTAAAATAGAATTTCATTATTTTATATGAGAGAGCATATTGATTTGGTTTAGATACTCCAAAACGATGTAGAATAGGGCATTGTATATTTTCTCTGACAGAATATATTCAGAGCAATTTTGCTATTAACATTGGGGTGCCAAGATAATATTTAGATTTTTTTCGATTCACGTAAATTTATAATTTTGGTATTTTACATAAGAGAGCCTACTGAGTTGGTTTATATACTCCAAAACAAAGTAGAATAAGGCATTGTCTCTTTTTTCTAACAGACTGTATTTAGAGCCATTTTCTTTTACCTTTGGTGCACCTAGATATTATATAGATTTTTTTTCGATTCATGTAAAATTAGAAATTCGGTATTTTACATTAGAGAGCATATTAAGTTGGTGTATATATTAGAAAACAAAGTAGAAAAGGGCATTGTATATTTTTTCTTACAGATTATATTCAGAGCAATTTTGATTTTAATATTGGGGTGCCTAGATAATATTTAGATTTTATTCAATTCACGTAAATTTAGAATTTCTCTATTTTACAAGAGAGAGCATATGGAGATGGTTTATATACTCCAATACAGGGTAGAATAGGGCATTGTATATTTCTTCTGACAGATTATATTCAGAGCAATTTGGTTTTTAACATTGGGGTGCCTAGATAATATTTAGATTTTTGAATTCGTGTAAAATTAGAATTTTTGTATTTTACACGAGAGAGCATAGTGAGTTGGTGTATATACTACAAAACAGAGTACGAAAAAGCATTGTATATCTTTTCTGACAGATTATATTCAGAGCAATTTTGCTTATAACATTGGGGTGCCTAGATAATATTTAGATTTTAGTCGATTCGCTTAAATATAGAATTTCTGTATTTTACATGAGAGAGCTTATTGAGTAGTGTATATATTCTAAATCAAAGTAGAACGGGTCATTGTATATTTTTTCTGATAGACTATATTAAGAGCAATTTTGTTTTTAACATATGGGTGCCTAGATAATATTTAGATTTTTTTTCGATTCATGTAAATATAGAATTTCTGTATTTCACATGAGAGGGCATACGGAGTTGGTGTATATACTTCTAAACAGAGTAGAATAAGGCATTGTATATTTTTTCTAACAGACTATATTCAGAGCCATTTTCTTTTAACTTTGGGGCGCCTAGATATTATTTAGATTTTTTCTGAAGCATGTAAAATTAGAATTTCAGTATTTTATATGAGAGAGCATATTGCGGTGGTGTTTATACCACAAAACGAAGGAGAAAAAGGCATTGTATATTTTGTCTGACAGATTATAATGAGAGCAATTCTGCTTTAAACATTCAAGTGCCTAGATCATATTTAGATTTTTTTCGATTCACGTAAAATTAGAATTTCGGTATTTCACATGAGAGAGAATGCTGAGTTGTTGTATATACTCCAAAACAGAGTAGAATATGGCATTGTATATTTTTTATGACAGAATATATTCAGAGCAATTTTGTTTTTAACATTGGGTTGCCTACATAATATTTAGATTTTCTTCGATTCACGTAAAATTAGAATTTCGTTATTTTACATGAGAGAGCATACTAAGTTGGTGTATATAGTCTAAAACAGAGTAGAATAGGGCATTGTATATTTTTTCTGACAGAATATATTCAGAGAAATTTTGTTTTTAACACTGGGGTGCCTAGATGATATTTAGCATTTTTCGATTCGGGTAAAATTAGAATTTCTGTATTTTACTTGAGAGAGCGTATTGAGTTGGTGTATATATTACAAAACAGAGTAGAAAACGACACTGTATATTTTTTCTGACAGATTATATTCTGAGCAATTTTGCTTTTAACATTGGGGTGCCTAGATAAAATTTAGATTTATTTCGATTCACGTATAATTAGACTTTAGGTATTTTACATGAGAGAGCATACTGAGTTGGTGTATGTACTCCAAAACAAAGTGGAATATGGCATTGAATATTTTTTCTGGCAGATTATATTCAGAGCAATTTTGTTTTTAACATTGGGGTCCCTTGATAATGTATAGATTTTTTCGATTCGCGTAAAATTACAATTTCTGTATTTTACATGAGAGAGCATACTGAGTTGGTGTATATACTCCAGAACAGAGTAAAAAAGGCATTGTATATTTTTTCTGACAGATTATATTCAGCGGAATTTTGTTTTTAACATTGTGGGGCCAAGATATTATTTCGATTTTTTGGATTAGGGCAAAATTTGAATTTCTGTATTTTACATGATAGAGCATATTGAGTTGGTGTATTTACTACAAAACAGAGTAGAAAAGGGTATTGTATATTTTTTCTAAAAGATTATATTCAGCGCCATTTTTTTTAACTTTGAGGTGCATAGATATCATTTAGATTTTTATCGATTCGCGTAAGATTACAATTTCGGTATTTTACATGTGAGAGCATATTGAGTTGGTGTATATACTACAAAACAGAGTAGAAAAGGTCATTGTATATTTTTTCTAACAGATTATATTCAGAGCAATTTTTCTTTTAACATTGGGGTGCCTAGACAATATTTAGATTATTTTTCATTCGCTTAAATATAGAATATCTGTCTTTTACATGAGAGAGAATATTGAGTGGTTGTATATACTCCAAAAAAGAGTAGAAAAGGGCATTGTATATTTTTTCTGACAGATCATACTCAGAGAAATATTGCTTTTAACATTGGGTTGCCTAAATAATATTTAGATTTCATTCGATAAGCGTCAATTTATAATTTCAGTATTTTACATGTGAGAGCATATTGAGTTGGTGTATATACTCCACCACAGAGTAGAATAGGGCATTGTATATTTTTTCTGACAGATTATATTCTGATAAATTTTTTTTAAGATTGGGGTGCTTAGATAATATTTAGACTTTTTTGAAACGGGTAAAATTAGAATTTCTGTATTTTACATGAGAGAGCATACTTAGTTTGTGTATATACTACCAAACAGAGTAGAAAAGGGCATTGTATATATTTTCTAACAGACTATATTCAGAACCATTTTGTTTTAACTTTGGGGTGCCTAGATTTATTTAGATTTTTTTTGATATGCGTAAAATTAAAATTTCTGTATTTCACATGAGAGAGCATACATAGTAGGTGTATATACTCCAAAACAGAGTAGAATAAAGCATTGTATATTTTTTCTGAAAGATTATATTCAGAGCAATTTTGCAATTAACATTGGGGTGCCTAGAGAATATTTAGATTTTTTTTCGATTCACGTAAAATTATAATTTCGGTATTTTACATGAGAGAGCATACATAGTAGGTGTATATAATCCAAAACAGAGTAGAATAGGTCATTGTATATTTTTTCTGACAGAAGATATTCAGAGAAATTTTGTTTTTAACATTGGGGTGCCTTGATACTATTTAGATTCTTTTCGATTCACGTAAAATTATAATTTCGGTATTTTTCATGAGAGAGCATTCTGAGTTGGTGTACATACTCCAAAACAAAGAAGAATAAGGCATTGTATATTTGTTCTAACAGACTTTATTCAGAGCCATTTTCTTTTAACTTTGGGGTGCCTAGATAATATTTAGTTTTTTTTGATTCGGGTAAAATTAGAATTTCCGTGTTTTACATGAAAGAGCATAATGAGTTGGTGTATATACTCCAAAACAGAGTAGAAAAGGGCATTCTATATTTTTTCTGACAGATTATATTCAGAGTAATTTTGCTTTTCACATTCAGGTGCCTAGATAATATTTAGATTTTTTCGATTCACGTAAAATTAGAATTTCGCTATTTTACATGAGAGAGCATACTGAGTTGGTGTATATACTCCAAAACAGAGTAGAATAAGGCATTGTATTTTTTTTCTAAGAGACTATACTCAGAGCCATTCCGTTTTAACTTTTGGGCGCCTAGGTATTATTTAGATTTCTTTAGATTTGCGTAAAATTAGAATTTCGGAATTTTACATGAGAGAGTATATTCAGTTGGTGTATGTACTCCAAAAAAAAGTAGAATAGGTGATTGTATATTTTTACTGACAGATTATATTCAGAGCAATTTTGCTTATAACATTGGGGTGCCTAGATAATATTTAGATTTTTTACGATTCACGTAAATATAGAATTTCTGTATTTTACATGAGAGAGCATATTGAGTTGGTGTATATCCTCCAAAAAAAGAGTAGAATAGAGCATTGTATATTTTTTCTGACAGATTATATTCAGAACAATTTTGTTTTTATCATTGGGGTGCCTAAATAATATTAAATTTTTTTCTATTCGTGTAAATTTAAAATTTTGATATTTTACATGAGAGAGCATATTGAGTTGGTGTATATACACCAAACACAGTAGAAAAGGGCATTGTATATTTTGTCTAACAGATTATATTCAGAGCAATTTTGCTTTTAACGTTGGGGTGCCTAGATAATATTTATATTTTTTTCGAGTCTACTAAATTTAGAATTTCGGTATTTTACATGAGAAAACTTATTGATTTGGTGTATATACTTCAAAGCAAAGTAGAAAAGGACATTGTATATTTATTCTGACAGAATTTATTTAGAGCAATTATGCTTTTAACATTGGGGTGTCTAGATAATATTTAGATTTTTTTTGATGGCTGTAAATATAGAATTTCAATATTTTACATGAGAGAGCGTATTCAGTTGGTTTATATACTCCAAAACAGAGTACAAAATGGCATTGTGTATTTTATCTGAGAGATCATGTTCAGAGCAATTTTGCTATTAACATTGGGGTGCCTAGATAATATTTAGATTTTATTCAATTCACGTAAATTTATAATTTCAGTATTTTACATGAGAGAGCATATTGAGTTGGTGTATATATTCCAAAACAGAGTAGAAGAGGGCATTGTATATTTTTTCTGACAGATTTTATTCAGAGAAAATTTGCTTTTCACATTGGAATGCCTAGAAAATATTTAGATTTTTTTTGGTTCGTGTAAAATTAGAATTTCGGTATTTTACATGAAAGAGCATATTCAGTTGGTGTATATACTCCAAAACAGAGTAGAAGAAAGCATTTTATATTTTTTCTGACAGATTACTTTTTGAGTAATTTTGCTTTTCACATTGGGGTGCCTAGATAATATTTAGATTTTTTTTGATTCACGTAAATTTAGAATTTCGGTATTTTACATGAGAGAGCATCCTGAGTTGGGGTATATACTAAAAAACAGAGTAGAATGAGGCATTGTATATTTTTTCCATCAGACTATATTCATACCCATTTTCTTTTAACTTTGGGGCGTGTAGATATTATTTAGATTATTATCGATTCGCGTAAAATTAGAATTTCAGTATTTTACATGAGAGAGCATATTGAGTTGATGTATATACTACTAAACCGAGTAGAAAATGGCATTGTATATTTTTTCTGACAGATTATATTCAGAGAAATTTTGCTTTTAATATTGGGGTGCCTAGATAATATAAAGATTTTTTTCGATTCTCTTAAATATAAAATTTCTAAATTTTACATGAGAGAGAATATGGAGTTGGATTATATATTCCAAAACAGAGTAGAATAGGGCATTGTATATTTTTTCTGACAGATTATATTCAGAGCAATTTTGTTTTTAACACCGGGGTGCCTGGAGAGTATTTAGATATTTTCGATTCACTTAAAATTAGAATTTCGGTATTTGACCTGAGAGAGCATAATGACTTGGTGTATATACTCCAAAAAAGAGTAGAATAAGGCATTGTATATTTTTTCTTACACATTATATTCAGAGCAATTTTGTTTTTAACATTGGGGTGCCTCCATAATATTTTGATGTTTTCGATTTGGGTAAAATTAGATTTTCTATATTTTACATCAGAGAGCATATTGAGTTGGTGTATATACTACAAAACAGATTAGAAAAGGGCATTGTATATTTTATCTGAAAGATTATATTTAGAGCAATTTTGCTTTTAACATTGGGGTGCCTAGATAATATAAAGATTTTATTTGATTGGCTTAAATATAGAATTTCTGTATTATTCATGAGAGAGAATATAGAGTTTGTTTATATACTCCAAAACAGACTAGAAGAGGGCATTGTATATTTTTTCTGACAGATTATATTCAGAGAAATTCTGCTTTTACCATTGGGGTGCCTAGATAATATTTAGATTTTTTTTCAATTCACGTAAAATTAGAATTTCTGTATTATACATGAGAGAGCATACTGAGTTGGTGTATATACTCCAAAAGAGTAGAATAAGGCATTGTATATTTTTTCTAACAGACTATATTCAGAGCCATTTTCTTTTAACTTTGCAGTGCCTAGATATTATTTAGATATTTGTCGTTTCACGTAAAATTTGAATTTCGGTATTTTACTAGAGAGAGCATATTGAGGTGTTGGATATACTCTAAAACAGAGTAGAAAAGGGCATTGTATATTCTGTCTGACAGATTATATTCAGAGCAATTTTGCTTTTAACATTCGGGTGCCTAGATAATATTTAGATTTTTTTGATTCACTTAAAATATAGAATTTCAGTATTTAACATGAGAGAGGATACTGAGTTTGTGTATATACTCCAAAACAAAGTAGAATAGAGCATTGTTTATTTTTTCTGACAGGTTATATTCAGAGCAATTTTGTTTTTAACATTGGGGTGCCTAGATAATATTTATATTTTTTTCGATTCACATAAAATTAGAATTTCGGTATTTTACGTTAGAGAGCATACTTATTTTGTGTATATACTCCAAAAAAGCGTAGAATAGGGCATTGTATATTTTCTCTGACAGTTTATATTCAGAGCAATTTTGTTTTTATCATTGGGGTGCCTAGATAATATTTAGATTTTTTCGATTTGGGTAAAATTAGAATTTCTGTATTTTACATGAGAGAGCGTATTGAGTTGGTGTATATACTCCAAAACAGAGTAGAATAGCTCATTGTATATTTTTTATGACAGATTATATTCAGTGGAATTTTGTTTTAAACACTGGGTTGCATAAATAATATTTAGATTTGTTTCTATTCACGTAAAATTAGAATTTTGGTATTTTACATGAGAGAGCATATTGAGTTGGTTTATATACTCCAAAACATATTAGAAAAGGGCATTGTATATTTTTTCTTACAGATTAAATTCAGAGCAATTTTCCTTTTAACATTGGGGTGCCTAGATAATATTTAGATTTTTGTCGATTCACGTAAATATAGAATTTCTGTATTTTATATGAGAGATCATATTGCGGTGGTGTATATACTCCAAAAACGAGGAGAAAAGGGCATTGTATACTTTGCCTGACCGATTATAATCAGAGCAATTTTGCTTTTAACATTAGGGTGCCTAGATAATATTTAGATTTTTTTCTATTTACGTAAAATTAGAATTTCAGTACTTTACTTGAGAGAGCATACTGAATTGGTGTATATACTCCAAAACAGAGTAGAAAAGGGCATTGTATATTTCTTCTGACAATTTATATTCAGAGCAATTTTGCTATTAACATTGGATGCCTAGATAATATTTAGATTTTTTTTTATTCACATAAAATTAGAATTTCTGTATTTTACATGAGAGAGCCTACTTTGTTGGTGTATATAATCCAAAACAGAGTAGAAAAAAACATTGTATATTTTTTCTGACAGATTATGTTCAGAGCAATTTTGCTTTAACCATTGGGGTGCCTAGATAATATTTACATTTTTTTCGATTCGCTTAAATATAGAATTTCTGTATTTTATATGAGAGAGCATATGGAGATTTTGTATATACTAAAAAACACAGTAGAATAGGGCATTGTTTTTTTTCTGACAGATTATATTCAGAGCAATTTTGTTTTTAACATTGGGGTGCCTAGATAATATTTAGATTTTTTACGATTCACGTAAAATTAGAATTTCGGTATTTTACATGAGAGAGCATACTGAGTTGGTGTATATAATCCAAAACAGAGTAGAATAAGGAATTGTATATTTTCTCCAACAGATTATATTCACAGCCATTTTCTTTTAACTTTCGGGGACCTAGATATTATTTAGATTTTTTTTGATTCATTTAAATATAGAATTTTTGTATTTTACATGAGAGACCATATGGACTTGGTTTATATACTCCAAAACAAATTAGAATAGGGCATTGTATATTTTCTCTGACAGATTATATTCAGAGCAATTTTCTTTTTAACATTTTGGTGCCTAGATAATATTTTGATTTTTTTCGATTCATGTAAATATAGAATTTCGGTATTTTACATGAGAGAGCATATTGAGTTGGTGTATATACTCCAAAACAGAGTAGAATAGGGCATTGTATATTTTTTCTGACAGATTATATTCAGAGAAATTTTTCTTTTAACACTGGGGTGCATAGAAAATATTTAGATTTTTTTGATTCGGGTAAAATTAGAATTTCTGTATTTTACATGAGAGAGCATATTGAGTTGGTGTATATACTCCAAAACAGAGTAGAATAGGGCATTGTATATTTTTTTCTGACAGATTATATTCAGAGCAATTTTGTTTTTATCATTGGGGTTCCCAGATAATATTTAGCTTTTTTTGATTCGGGTAAAATTATAATTTCTGTATTTTACATGAGAGAGCATATTGAGTTGGTGTATATAATACAAAACAGAATAGAAAGGGCATTTTATATATTTTCTGACAGACTAATATTCAGAGCAATTTTTCTTGTAACATTGGGGTGCCTAGGTAATATTTAGATTATTTTCGATTCGCTGAAATATAGAATTCTGTATTTTACATGAGAGAGCATATGGAATTATTGTATATCCTCCAAAACAGAGTAGAACAGGGCATTTTATTTTTTTTCTGACAGATTATATTCAGAGAAATTTTGCTTTTAACATTGGGGTGCCTAGATTATATTTATATTTTCTCGATTCGTGTAAAATTAAAATTTCGTTATTTTACATGAGAGAGCATACTTAGTTGGTGTATACACTCCAAAATAGACTAGATCAGGGCATTGTATATTTTTTTGAAACTTTATATTCAGAGAAATTTTGATTTTAACATTTGGGTGCCTAGATAATATTTAGATTATTTTGGATTCACGTAAAATTAGAATTTCAGTATTTTACATGAGAGAGGATACTGAGTTGGTGTATATACTTTAAAACAGAGTAGAATAAGGCATTGTATATTTTTTCTCACAGACTATATTCAGAGCCATTTTCTTTTTACTTTGGGGCGCCTAATTGTTATTTACATTTCTTTGGATTCACGTAAATTTAGAATTTCGGTATTTTACATGAGAGAGCATATTGAGTTGGTGTATATACTCCAAAACAGAGTAGAAAAGGGCATTGTATATTTTTTTCTGACAGATTATATTCAGAGAAATTCTGCTTTTAACATAGGGATGCCTAGATAGTATTTAGATTTTTTTCGATTCGCTTAAATTTAGAATTTATGTATTTTCTATTAGAGAGCATATTGAGTTGGTGTATATACTCCAAAACAGAGTAGAATAAGGCACTGTATACTTTTTCTACAAGACTATATTCAGAGCCATTTTCTTTAAACTTTGGGGCGCCTATATATTATTTAGAGTTTTTGGATTTGGGTAAAATTTGAATTTCGTTATTTTATATGAGACAGCATACTGAGTTGGTGTATATACTCCAAAACAGAGTAGAATAAGACATTGTATATTTTTTCTTACAGACTATATTCAGAGCCATTTTCTTTTAACTTTGTGGCGCCTATATATTCTTTAGGTTTGTTTCCATTCACGTAAAATTAGAATTTCGGTATTTTACATCAGAGAGCATATGGAGTTGGTGTATATACTCCAAAACAAAGTAGAATAGGGCATTGTATATTTTTTTTGACAGATTATATTCAGAGCAATGTTTCTTTTAACTTTCGGGTGCCTAGATAATATTTAGAATTTTTTGGATTCGCGTAAAATTAGAATTTCGGTATGTTACATGAGAGACCGTATTGAGTTGGTTTATTTACTCCAAAAAGAGTAGAAAAGAGCATTGTATATTCTTTCTGACAGATTAAATTCAGAGCAATTTTGCTTTTAACATTGGGGTGCCTAGATAATATTTAGATTTTTTTCGATTCGCTTAAATATAGAATTCCTTTATTTTACATGAGAGAGTATATGGAGTTGGTGTATATACTCCAAAACAGAGTAGAATAGAGCATTGTATATTTTTTCTGAGATACTATATTCAAAGAAATTTTGTTTTTCACATTGGGGTGCCTAGATAATATTTAGATTTTTTCGATTTGGGTGAAATTATTATTTCTGTATTTTACATGAGAGAGCATACTGACTTGGTGTATATGCTCCAAAACAGATTAGAATAAGGCATTGTATATTTTTTCTAACAGACTATATTCAGAGCCATTTTCTTTTAACTTTGGGGCGCCTAGGTATTATTTAGATTTTTTTCGATTTGCGTAAAATTGGAATTTCTGTATTTCACATGAGAGAGCATATTGAGTTAGTGTATACACTACAAAAGAGAGTAGAAAAGTGCATTGTATATGTTTTCTGTCAGATTATATTCAGAGAAATTTTTCTTTTAACATTGGGGTGCCTAGATACTATTTAGATTTTTTTCGATTCGCTTAAATATAAAATTTCTGTATTTTACATGAGAGATCATATGGAGTTGGTGTATATACTCCAAAACACAGTAGAATAGGGCCTTGTATATTACTTCTGACAGATTATATTCAGAGTAATTTTGTTTTTAACACTGGGGTGCATAGATAATATTTAGATATTTTTCGATTCTCTTAAATATACAATTTCTGTATTTCACACGAGAGCATATGGAATTGGTGTATATACTCAAAAACAGAGTAGAATAAGGCATTGTATACATTTTCTAACAGACTATATTCAGAGCCATTTTCTTTTAAGTTTGGGGCGCCTAGATATTACTTAGATTTGTTTCTATTCGTGTAAAATTAGAATTTTGGTATTTTATTTGGGAGAGCATATTGAGTTGGTGTACATACTCCAAAACAGTGTAGAAAAGGGCATTGTATATATTTTTCTGTCAGATTATATTCAGAGCAGTTTTGCTTTTAACATTGGGGTGCCTAGATAATATTTAGATTCTTTTCGATTCACGTAAATTTATAATTTCTGTATTTTACATGGGAGAGCGTATGGAGTTGGTGTATATACTTCAAAACAGAGTAGAATAGGGCATTTTATATTTTTTCTGACAGATTATTTTCAGAGCAATTTTGTTTTTAACATTTGGTTGCCTAGATAATATTTATATTTTTTTCGATTCGATTAAATATAGAATTTCTGTATTTTACATGAGAGAGCATATTGAGTTGGTATATATACTCAAAAACAGAGTAGAAGAAGGCATTGTATATTTTTTCTACCAGAATATATTCAGAGCCATTTTCTTTTAACTTTAGGGCACCTAGATATTATTTAGATTATTTTCGAGTCACGTAAAATTAGAATTTCTGTATTTTACATGAGAGAGCATATGGATTTGGTGTATATACTCCAAAACAGAGTAGAATAGGGCATTGTATATTTTTTCTGACAGATTATATTCAGAGCAATTTTGTTTTTAACACTGGGGTACCTAGATAGTATTTAGATTTTCTCGATTCGGGTAAAATTAGAATATGTGTATTTTACAAGAGAGAGCATGCTGAGTTGGAGTATATCCTCTAAAACAGAGTACAAGAAGACATTGTATATTTTTTTTAACAGACTATGTTCATAGCCATTTTTTTTTAACTTGGGGGCGCCTAGATATTATTTACATTTTTATCGATTCTTGTAAAATTAGAATTTCTATATTTTACATGAGAGGGCATATTGAGTTGGTGTATATACTTTAAAACATAGTAGAAAAGGGCATTGTATATTTTTTTCTGTCAGATTATACTCAGAGCAGTTTTGCTTTTAACATTGGGGTGCCTAGATAATATTTAGATTCTTTTCGATTCACGTAAATTTAGAATTTCGGTATTATACATAAGAGAGCATACTGAGTTGGTGTATATACTCCAAAACAGAGTAGAATAAGGCATTGTATATTTTTTCTGACACATTATATTTAGAGCAATTTTGTTTTTAACATTGGTGTGCCTAGATAATATTTACATTATTTCGATTCGGGTAAACTTAGAATTTCTGTATTTTACATGAGAGAGCATACTGAGTTGGTGTATATACTCCAAAACAGGGTAGAATAAGGCATTGTATACATTTTCTAACAGACTATATTCAGAGCCATTTTCTTTTAAGTTTGGGGCACCTAGATATTACTTAGATTTGTTTCGATTCGCGTAAAACTAGAATTTTGGTATTTTATATGGGAGAGCATATTGAGTTGATGTACATACTCCAAAACAGTGTAGAAAAGGGCGTTGTATATTTTTTTCTGTCAGATTATATTCAGAGCAGTTTTGCTGTTAACATTGGGGTGCCTAGATAATATTTAGATTCTTTTGGATTCACGTAAATTTAGAATTTCGGTATTATACATAAGAGAGCATACTGAGTTGGTGTATATACTCCAAAACAGAGTAGAATAAAGCATTGTATATTTTTTCTGACACATTATATTCAGAGCAATTTTTTTTTTAGCATTGGGGTGCCTAAATAATATTTATATTGTTTTGGATTCGCTTAAATTTATAATTTCTGGATTTTACATGAGAGAGCATATGGAGTTGGTGTATATACTCCAAAACAGAGTAGAAAAACGCATTGTATATGTTTTCTGACAGATTATATTCAGAGAAATTCTGCTTTTAACATAGGGATGCGTAGATAGTATTTAGATTTTTTTCGATTCGCTTAAATATAGAATTTATGTATTTTCTATTAGAGAGCATATTGAGTTGGTGTATATATTCCAAAACAGAGTAGAATAAGGCATTGTATATTTTTTCTAACAGACTATATTCAGAGCCGTTTTCTTTAAACTTTGGGGCGCCTATATATTATTTAGAGTTTTTGAATTCGGGTAAAATTTGAATTTCGTTATTTTATATGAGAGAGCATACTGAGTTGGTGTATATACTCCAAAACAGAGTAGAATAAGGCATTGTATATTTTTTCTTAAAGACTATATTCAGAGCCATTTTCTTTTAACTTTGTGGCGCCTATATTTTCTTTAGGTTTGTTTCCATTCACGTAAAATTAGAATTTCGGTATTTTACATTAGAGATCATATTGAGTTGGTGTATATACTCCAAAACAGAGTAGAATAGGGCATTTTATATTATTTCTGACAGATTATATTCAGAGCAATGTTGCTTTTAACTTTTGGGTGCCTAGATAATATTTAGAATTTTTTGGATTTACGTAAATTTAGAATTTCGATATTTTACATGAGAGAGCCTACTGAGTTGGTGTATATACTCCAGAAGAGAGCAGAATAAGGCATTGTATATTTTTTATAACAGAGTATATTCAGAGCCATTTTCTTTTACCTTTGTGGAGCCTTGATATTATATTTTTTTACGATTCACGTTATATTAGAATTTCGGTATTTTACATGAGAGAGCATATTGAGTTGATGTATATACTACAAAAAAGAGTATAAAAGGGCATTGTATATTTTTTCTGACAGATTATATTCATAGCAATTTTGCTTTTAACACTGGCGTGCCTAGATAATATGTAGATTTTTTTGATTCGGGTAAAGTTAGAATTTCTGTATTTTGCGTGAGAGAGCATACAGAGTTGGTGTATATACTCCACAACAGAGTAGAATAAGGCATTGTATATTTTTTCTAACAGACAATATTTAGAGCCATTTTCTTTTAACTTTGGGGAACCTAGATATTATTTAGATTTATTTCGATTTGCGTAAAATTAGAATTTCGGTATTTTACATGGGAGAGCATATGGAGTTGGTGTATATACTCCAAAAAAGAGGAGAATAGGGCATTGTATATTATTTCTGACACACTATATTCAGAGCAATTTTCTTTTCAACATTGGGGTGCCTAGATAATATTTAGATTTTTTTCCATTTGCTTAAATATAGAATTTCTGTATTTTACATGAGAGAGTATATGGAGTTGGTGTATATACTACAAAACAGAGTAGAATAAGGCATTGTATATTTTGTCTGACAGATTATATTCAGAGCAATTTTGCTTTTAACATTGGGGTGCCTAGATAATAATTAGATTTTTTTCGATTCACGTAAAATTAGAATTTCGGTATTTTACATGAGAGAGCATACTGAGTTGGTGTATGTACTCCAAAAAAAAGTAGAAAAGAGCATTGTATATTTTTTTTGACAGATTAATTCAGAGCCATTTTCTTTCATTTTTGGGGTGCCTAGATATTATTTAGAATTTTTTCTATTTGCATAAAATTAAAATTTCGGAATTTTACATGAGAGAGCATATTTAGTTGGTGTATATACTCCAATACAGAGTAGAAATAAGCATTGTATATTTTTTCGACAGATTATATTCAGAGCAATTTGCTTCTAACATTGGGGTGCCTACATAATATTTAGATTATTTTCGATTCATGTAAATTTAGAATTTTTGTATTTTACAGGAGAGAGCATACAGAGTGGGTGTATATACTCTAAAACAGAGTAGAATAGGTCATTGTATATTATTTCTGATAGAATATATTCAGAGCAATTTTGTTTTTTACATTGGGTGCCTAGATAATATTTAGATTTTTTTCAATACATGTAAAATTAGAATTTCCGTATTTTACATGAGAGAGCATACTGACTTGGTGTATATATTCCAAACAGAGTAGAATAAGGCATTGTATATTTTTTCTAACAGACTATATTCATAGCCCTTTTCTTTTAACTTTGGGGTGCCTAGATAGTATTTAGATTTTTTTCTATTTGCGTAAAATTGGAATTTCGGTATTTTACATGAGAGAGCATATTGAGTTGGTGTATATACTCCAAAAATGAGTAAAATAGGGCATTGTATATTTTTTCTGACAAATTATATTCAGAGAAATTTTGCTTTTAACATTGGGGTGCCTGGATAATATTTAGATTTTTTTCGATTCACGTAAAATTAGAATTCCGATATTTTACGAGATAGAGCATACTGAGTTGGTGTATATACTCCAAGAAAAAGTAGAATAGGGCATTGTATATTTTCTCTGACAGATTATATTCAGAACAATTTTGTTTTTAACATTGTGGTGCGTAGATAATATTTAGATTTTTACGATTCGGTTAAAATTAGAATTTCTGTATTTTACATGAGAGAGGATACTAAGTTGGTGTATATACTCCAAAACAGAGTAGGAATGGGCATTGTATATTTTTCTGACAGATTACATTCAGAGCAATTTTGCTTTTAACTTTCGGGTGCCTAGATAATATTTAGAATTTTTTGGATTCACGTAAAATTAGAATTTCGATATTTTACATGAGAGAGCATACTGAGTTGGTGTATATACTCCAGAACAGAGTAGAATAAGGCATTGTATATTTTTTCTAATTGACTATATTCAGAGCCATTTTATTTTAATTATGGGGCTCCTAGATATTATTTAGGTTTTTTTCGATTCGCGTAAGATTAGAATTTCGGTATGTCACATGAGAGACCGTATTGAGTTGGTTTATATACTCCAAAAAGAGTAGAAAAGAGCATTGTATATTATTTCTGACAGATTAAATTCAGAGCAATTTTGCTTTTAACATTGAGGTGCCTAGATAATATTTAGATTTTTTTCGATTTGCTTAAATATAGAATTCCTTTATTTTACATGAGAGAGTATATGGAGTTGGTGTATATACTCCAGAACAGAGTAGAATAGGGCATTGTATATTTTTTCTGACATACTATATTCAGAGAAATTTTGTTTTTCACATTGGGGTGCCTAGATAATATTTAGATTTTTTCGATTCGGGTGAAATTATTATTTCTGTATTTTACATGAGAGAGCATACTGACTTGGTGTATATACTCCAAAACAGAGTAGAATAAGGCATTGTATATTTTTTCTAACAGACTATATTCAGAGCCATTTTTTTTAACTTTGGGGCGCCTAGGTATTATTTAGATTTTTTTCGATTTCGTAAAATTGGAATTTCTGTATTTCACATGAGAGAGCATATTGAGTTAGTGTATACACTACAAAAGAGAGTAGAAAAGTGCATTGTATATGTTATCTGTCAGATTATATTCAGAGCAATTTTTCTTTTAACACTGGGGTGCCTAGATACTATTTAGATTTTTTTCGATTCGCTTAAATATAAAATTTCTGTATTTTACATGAGAGATCATATGGAGTTGGTGTATATACTCCAAAACACAGTAGAATAGGGCCTTGTATATTATTTCTGACAGATTATATTCAGAGTAATTTTTTCTTAACATTGGGGTGCCTAGATACTATTTAGATTTTTTTCGATTCTCTTAAATA
Source organism: Callithrix jacchus (assembly GCF_049354715.1). Classification (NCBI taxonomy): domain Eukaryota; kingdom Metazoa; phylum Chordata; class Mammalia; order Primates; family Cebidae; genus Callithrix; species Callithrix jacchus. Next base: position 83,287,559 of record NC_133518.1, read on the forward strand.
TACAATTTCTGTATTCCACACGAGAGCATACGGAATTGGTGTATATACTCGAAAACAGAGTAGAATAAGGCCTTGTATACATTTTCTAACAAACTATCTTCAGAGACATTTTCTTTTAAGTTTGGGGCGCCTAGATATTACTTAGATTTGTTTCGATTCGTGTAAAATTAGAATTTTGGTATTTTATATGGGAGAGCATATTGAGTTGGTGTACATACTCCAAAACAGTGTAGAAAAGGGCATTGTATATATTTTTCTGTCAGATTATATTCAGAGCAGTTTTGCTTTTAACATTGGGGTGCCTAGATAATATTTAGATTCTTTTCGATTCACGTAAATTTAGAATTTCGGTATTAATCATAAGAGAGCATACTGAGTTGGTGTATATACTCCAAAACAGAGTAGAATAAAGCATTGTGTATTTTTTCTGACACATTATATTCAGAGCAATTTTGTTTTTAACACTGGGGTTCCTAGATAATATTTAGATTTTTTCATTTCGGGTAAAATTAGAATTTCTGTATTTTACATAAGAGAGCATACTGAGTTGGTGTATATACTCCAAAACAGAGTAGAATAAGGCATTGTATACATTTGCTAACAGACTATATTCAGAGCCATTTTCTTTTAAGTTTGGGGCGCCTAGATATTACTTAGATTTGTTTCGATTTGTATAAAAGTAGAATTTTGGTATTTTATATGGAAGAGCATATTGAGTTGGTGTACATACTCCAAAACAGTGTAGAAAAGGGCATTGTATATATTTTTCTGTCAGATTATATTCAGAGCAGTTTTGCTTTTAACATTGGGGTCCCTAGATAATATTTAGATTCTTTTCGATTCACGTAAATTAAGAATTTCGGTATTATACATAAGAGAGCATACTGAGTTGGTGTTTATACTCCAAAACTAAGTAGAATAAAGCATTGTATATTTTTATGACACATTATATTCAGAGCAATTTTGTTTTTAGCACTGGGGTGCCTAAATAATATTTATATTTGATTGGATTCGCTTAAATTTATAATTTCGGTATTTTACATGAGAGAGCGTATGGAGTTGGTGTATATACTCCAAATCAGAGTAGAATAGGACATTTTATATTTTTTCTGACAGATTATTTTCAGAGCAATTTTGTTTTTAACGTCTGGGTGCCTAGATAATATTTATATTTTTTTGATTCGATTAAATATAGAATTTCTGTATTTTACATGAGAGAGAATATTGAGTTGGTATATATTCTCCAAAACAGAGTAGAAGAAGGCATTGTATATTTTTTCTTCCAGAATATATTCAGAGCCATTTTCTTTTAACTTTGGGGCACCTAGATATTATTTAGATTATTTTCGATTCGTGTAAAATTAGAATTTCGGTATTTTACATGAGAGAGCATATTGAGTTGGTTTATATACTACAAAACAGAGTAGAATAAAACATTGTATATTTTTTCTAGCAGACAATATTCAGAGTCATTTTCTTTTAATTTTGGGGCGCTAGATATTATTTAGAATTTTTCGATTCACGTAAAATTATAATTTCGCTATTTTAGGTGAGAGAGCATATTGATTTGTTGTATATACTCCAAAACAGAATAGAAAACGGCATTGTATATTTTATCTGACAGATTATATTCAGAGCAATTTTGTTGTTAACACTGGGGTGCCTAGATAATATTTAGATTTTTTTCAATACACGTAAAATTTGAATTTCCGTATTTTACATGAGAGAGCATACTGACTTGGTGTATATATTCCAAACAGAGTAGAATAACGCATTTTATATTTTTTCTAACAGACTATTTTCGGAGCCCTTTTCTTTTAACTTTGTGGTGCCTAGATAGTATTTCGATATTTTTTGATTCACGTAAAATTACAATTTCTGTATTTTACATGAGAGAGCATATTGAGTTGGTGTATATACTCCAAAAGAGGGTACAATGGGGCATTGTATATTTTTTCAGACAGATTATATTCAGAGCAATTTGGCTTTTACCATTGGGGTGTCCAGATAGCATTTAGATTTTTTTCTATTCACGTAAATTTAGAATTTCAATATTTTACATGAGAGAGCATACTGAGTTGGTGTATATACTCCAAAACAGAGTAGAATAAGGCATTGTATATTTTTTCTAAAAGACTATATTCAGAGCCATTTTCTTTTAACTTTGCTGCACCTAGATATTATTTAGATTTTTTGCGATTCACGTTATAATAGAATTTCGGTATTTTACATGAGATAGTATATTGAGTTTGTGTATATACTCCAAAACAGAGTAGAAAAGGTCATTGTATATTTTTTCTGACACATTGTATTCCGAGCAATTTTCCTTTTATTATTCGGGTTCCTAGATAATATTTAGATTTATTTGGATTCACGTAAAATTAGAATTTTGGTATTTTACCTGAGAGAGCATACTGAGTTGATTTATATACTCGAAAACACAGTAGAATAGGGCATTGCATATGTTTTCTGACAGACTATATTCAGAGCAATTTTGTTTTTAACATGGGGTGCCTTGATATTATTTAGATTTTTTTGATTCGGGTGAAATTTGAATTTCTGTATTTTACATGAGAGAGCATACTGAGTTGGTGTATATACTCCAAAACAGAGTAGAAAAAGGCATTGTATATTTTTCCTAACAGACTATATTCAGAGTCATTATCTTTTAACTTTCGGGCTCCTAGATATTATTTAGATTTTTTTCGATTCGCGTAAAATTAGAATTTCGGTATTTTACAAGAGAGATCATTTTGAGTTGGTGTATATACTACAAAATAGAGTAGAAAAGGGCATTGTATATTTTTTGTGACAGATCATAAGCAGAGCAACTTTGCCTTTAACATTGTGGTGCCTAGATAATATTTAGATTTATTTCGATACGCTTAAATATACAATTTCTGTATTTTACATGAGAGAGCATACGGAGTTGGTCTATATACTCCAAAAAAGAGTAGAATACGGCATTGTATATTTTTTCTGACAGATTATATTCAGAGCAATTTTGCTTTTAACCTTCGGGTCCCTAGATAATGTTTAGATTTATTTCGATTTGGGTAAATTTAGAATTTCTGTATTTTACATGAGAGAGCATACTGAGTTGGTGTATATATTCCAAAACAGAGTAGAATAGGGCATTGTATATTTTTTCTGACAGATTATATTAAGAGCAATTTTGCTTTTAAAATTGGAGTGCCTAGATAATATTTAGATTTTTCTCTCCTCGTTTAAATATAGAATTTCTGTATTTTACATTAAAGAGCATATTGAGTTGGTGTATATACTCCAAAACAGAGTAGAATAAGGCATTGTATATTTTATATGACAGATTATATTCAGAGCAATTTTGCTTTTAACTTTGGGGTGTCTAGATAATATTTAGATTTTTTCAGATTCACGTAAATTTAGAATTTCTCTATTTTACAGGAGAGAGCATACTGAGTTTGTGTATATACTCCAAAACAGAGTAGAATCAGGCATTCTATATTTTTTATAACAGATTATATTCAGGGACATTTTCCTTGAACTTTGGGGCACGTAGATATTATTTAGATTTTTTTCGATTCTCGTAAAATTAGAATTTTGGTATTTTACATGAGAGAGCATTTTGAGTTGGTGTATATACACCAAAACAGAGTAGAATAGGTCATTGTATATTTTTTCTGACACATTGTATTCAGAGCAATTTTGCTTTTAGCATTCCGTTGCCCATATAATATTTAGATTTATTTCGATTCACGTAAAATTAGAATTTCGGTATTTTACATGAGAGAGCATACTGAGTTGGTTTATATACTCCAAAACACAGTAAAATAGGGCATTGCATATGTTTTCTGACAGATTATATTCAGAGAAATTTTCTTTTAAACGTTGGGGTGCCTAGATAATATTTAGATTTTTTCGATTTTGGTAAAATTTGAATATATGTATTTTACACGAGAGACCATACTGAGTTGGTGTATATACTCCAAAACATAGTAGAATAAGGCATTGTATATTTTATCTAACATGCTATATTCAGAGCCATTTTCTTTTATCTTTAAGGCGCCTAGATATTATTTATATTTTTTTGATTCGCTTAAATATAGAATTTCTGTATTTTACATGAGGGAGCATGTAGAGTTGGTGTATATACTTATAAAAAGAGTAGAATAGGGCATTGTATATTTTTTCTGAGAGTTTATATTTAGAGCAATTTTGTTTTTAACATTGGGGTGCCTTGATAATATTTAGATTTTTTTTTTTGGGTAAAATTAGAATTTCTGTATTTTACACGAGAGAGAGGACACTGAGTTGGTGTATATACTCCAAAACATAATAGAATAAGGCATTGCATATTTATTCTAACAGACTACATTCAGAGCTATTTTCTTTAAATTTTGGGGCGACTAGATATTATTTAGGTATATTTCGATTCACCTAAATATAGAATTTCTGTATTTTACATGAGAGAGCATATTGAGTTGGTGTATATACGGCAAAACAGAGTACAAAAAGGCATTGTATATTTTTTCTGACAGATAATATTCAGAGAAATTTTGCTTTTAACATAGGGGTGCCTAGATCATATTTAGATTTTACTCGATTCACGTAAAATTAGAACTTCGGTATTTTATATGAGAGAGCATATTGATTTCGTGTATATACTAAAAAACAGAGTAGAAAAGGGCATTGTATATTTTTTCTGACAGTTTATATTCAGAGAAATTTTACTTTTAACATTGGAATGCATAGATAATATTTAGATTTTTTTCGATTCGCTTAAATATAGAATTTCTCTATTTTATATGAGAGTACACATGGAGTTGGTGTATATACTTCAAAACAGAGTAGAATAGGGCATTGGATTTTTTTCTCACAGATTATACTCAGAGTAATTTTGTTTTTAACATTGGGGTGCCTAGATAATATATAGAATTTTTTCGATTCGCTTATAGAATTTCTGCATTTTACATGAGAGAGCAACTGGAGTTGGTGTATATACTCCAAAAAAAGTAGAATAAGGCACTGTATATTTTTTTGAGAAATTATATTCCGAGCAATTTTGTTTTTAACATTGGGGTACCTAGATAATATTTAGATATTTTTCGATTCCCTTAAATATAGAATTTCTGTATTTTACATGAGAGAGCATATGGAGTTGGTGTATATACACCAAAACAGAGTAGAATCGGGCATTGTATATTTTTTCTGACAGATTATATTCAGAGCAATTTTGTTTTTAACATTGGGGTGCCTAGATAATATTTAGATTTTTTCGATTCTGATAAAATTAGAATTTCTGTATTTTACGTGAGAGAGCATACTGAGTTGGTGTATTTACTCCAAAACAGAGTAGAATAAGGCATTGTATATTTTTTCTAACAGACTATATTCAGAGGCATTTTCGTTTAACTTTGGAGCGTATAGATATTATTTAGTTTTTTTCGATTCACGTTAATATTAGAATTTGGGTATTTTACATGAGAGAGCATATTGAGTTGGTATATATACACCAATACAGAGTAGAAAAGGGTATTGTATATTTTTTCTGACAGATTATATTCAGAGCAATTTTGCTTTTAACATTGGAGTGCCTAGATAATATTTAGATTTTTTCGATTCGGGTAAAATTAGAATTTCTTTATTTTACATGAGAGAGCATACTGAGTTGGTGTATATACTCCAAAACAGAGTAGAATAAGGCATTGTATATTTTTTCTAACAGACTATATAGAGAGCCATTTTCTTTTCACTTTGTGGCGCCTAGATATTATTTAGATTGTTTTCAATTTGCGTAAAATTAGAATTTCGGTATTTTACATGAAAGAGCATATTGAGTTGGTGTATATACTCCAAAACAGAGTAGAATAGGGCATTGTATATTTTTTCTGACAGATTATATTCAGCGCAATGTTGCTTTTAACATTGGGGTGCCTAGATAATATTTAGATTTTTTTCGATTCATGTAGAATTTGAATTTCTGTATTTTACATGAGAGAGCATGCTTAGTTGGTGTATATACTCTAAAACAGAGTAGAATAAGGCATTGTATATTTTTTCTAACAGACTATGTAGAGAGCCATTTTCTTTTCACTTTGTGGCGCCTAGATATTATTTAAATTGATTTCAATTTGCGTAAAATTAGAATTTCGGTATTTTACATGAAAGAGCATATTGAGTTGGTGTATATACTCCAAAACAGAGTAGAATAGGGCATTGTATATTATCTCTGACAGATTATATTCAGAGAAAATTTTTTTTAACATTGGGGAGCCTAGATAATATTTAGATTTTTTCGATTCGGGTAAAATTAAAATTTCTGTATTTTACATGAGAGAGCTTATTGAGTTGGTCTATATACTACAAAACAGAGTAGAAAAGGGCATTGTATATTTATTCTGATAGATTATATTCAGAGCAATTTTGCTTTTAATATTGGGGTGCGTAGATAATATTTAGATTATTTTCGATTCATTTAAATATAGAATATCTGTATTTTACATGAGAGAGCATATGGAGTTGGTGTATATACTCCATAACAGAGTAGAAAATGGCATTGTATATTTTTTTGGACACATTATATTCAGAGCAACTTTGTTTTTAACATTGGGTGCCTAGATAATATTTAGATTATTTTCGATTCACGTAAAATTTGAATTTCGATATTTTACCTGAATAGCATACTGAGTTGGTGTATATACTCCAAAACAGAATTGAATTAGGCATTGAATATTTTTCCTAATAGACTATATTCAGAGCCATTTTCTTTTAACTTTGGGACGCCCAGATATTATTTAGATTTTTTCGATTCACGTTAAATTTGAATTTCGTTATTTTACATGAGAGAGCATATTGAGTTGGTGTATATATTCCAAAACAGTCTAGAATAGGGCATTGTATATTTTTTCTGACAGATTATATTCACAGCAATTTTGTTTTAAGCATTGGGGTGCCTAGATAATATTTAGATTTTTACATTTCGGGTAAAATTAGAATTTCTCTATTTTACATGAGAGAGCATACTGAGTTGGTGTATATACTCCAAAACAGAGTAGAATAAGGCATTGTATATTTTTTATAACAGACTATATTCAGTGCCATTTTCTTTTACCTTTGGGGCGCCTAGATATTATTTAGATTTTCTTTGATTCATGTAAAATTATAATTTCTTTATTTTACGTTGGAGAGCATATTGAGTTGGTGTATATAGTCCAAAACAGAGTAGAAATGGGCATTGTATATTTTTTATGACAGATTATATTCAGAGAAATTTTGATTTTAACATTGGAGTGCCTAGATAATATTTAGATTTCTTTCGATTCACGTAAAATTAGCATTTCGGTATTTTATATGAGAGAGCACACTGAGTTGGTGTATAAACTCCAAAACAGAGTAGAAAAGGGCATTGTATGTTTTTTATGACAGATTATATTCAGAGCAATTTTGCTTTTAACATTGGGGTGCCTAGATAATATTTAGATTTTTTTCAATTTGTCTACGTATAGAATTTATGTATTTTACATGAGAGAGCATATTGACTTGGTGTATGTACTCCAAAACAGAGTAGAATAGGGCATTGTATATTTTTTCTGACAGATTATATTTAGAGCAATTTTGTCTTTAACATTGGGGTGCCTAGATAATATTTAGGTTCTTTTCCGATTCACTTAAATATAGAATTTCTGTATTTTACATGAGAGGGCATATGGAGTTGGTGTTTATACTCCAAAATAAAGTAGAATAGGGCATTGTATATTTTTTATGACAGATTATACTCAGAGCAATTTTGTTTTTAACATTGCGTGCCTAGATAATATTTAGATTTTTTCGATTTGGGTAAAATTACAATTTCTGTATTTTACATGAGAGAGGACACTGAGTTAGTGTATATACTCCAAAACCAAATAGAATAAGGCATTGTATATTTTTTCTAACAGAGTATATTCAGAGCCATTTTGTTTTAAATTTGGGGCGCCTAGATATTGACATTTTTTTCAATTCGCTTAAAATTACAATTTCGGTATTTTACATGAGAGAGCATACTGAGTTAGTGTATATACTCCAAAACAGAGTAGAGTAAGGCATTGTATATTTTTTCTGACAAATTACATTCAGAGCAATTTTGCTTTTAACTTTGGGGTTTCTAGATAGTATTTAGATTTTTTCAGATTCACGTAAAATTAGAATTTCTCTATTTTACATGAGAGAGCATACTGAGTTTGTATATATACTCCAAAACAGAGTTGAATAAGGCATTCTATATTTTTTCTAACAGACTATATTCAGAGACATTTTCTTTGAACTTTGGGGGCATAGATATTATTTAGAATTATTTCGATACTCGTAAAATTAGAATTTCGGTATTTTACATGAGAGAGCATATTGAGTTGGTGTATATACTCCAAAACAGAGTAGAAAAGGGTATTGTATATTTTTTCTGACACATTGTATTCAGACAATTTTGCTTTTAACATTCGGTTGCCTATATAGTATCTAGATTTATTTCGATTCACGTAAAATTAGAATTTCGGTATTTTACATGAGAGAGCATACTGAGTTGGTTTATATACTCCAAAACAGAGTAAAATAGGGCATTGCATATGTTTTCTGACAAATTATATTCAGGGAAATTTTGTTTTTAACATTGGGGTGCCTATATAATATTTAGATTTTTTCGATTCGGGTGAAATTAGAATTTCTGTATTTTACATGAGAGAGCATACTGAGTTGGTGTATATACTCCAAAACAGAGTAGAATAAGGCATTGTATATTTTCTCTAATAGACTATATTCAGAGCCATTTTCTTTTAACTTTGGGGCGCCTTCATAATATTTAGATTTTTTTCGATGCGAGTAAAATTAGAATTTCAGTATTTTACATCAGAGAGCATATTGAGTTGGTGTATATACTGCAAAGCAGAGTAGAAAAAGGCATTGTATATTTTTTCTGACAGATTATATTCAGAGCAATTTTCCTTTTAACATTCTGTTGCCTAGATAATATTTAGATTTTTTTCGATTCGCTTAAATATAGAATTTCTGTATTTTTCATGAGAGAGCATATGGAGTTGGTTTATATACTCCAAAACAGAGTAGAATAGGGCATTGTATATTTTTTTCTGACAGATTATATTCAGAGCCATTGTTTTTTTAACATTGGGGTGCCTAAATCATATTTAGATTTTTTCGATTCTGATAAAATAAGAATTTTTGTATTTTACATGAGAGAGCATATTAAGTTGGTGTATATACTCCAAAACAGAGTAGAATAGGGCATTGTATATTTTTTCTGACAGATTATATTCAGAGCAATTTTTTTTTAACATTTGGGTGCCTAGATAATATTTAGATTTTTTTTGATTCGCTTAAATATAGAATTTCTTTATTTTACATGAGAGAGCATATGAAGTTGGTGTATATATTCCAAAACAGAGTAGAATAGGGCATTGTATATGGTTTCTGACAAATTATATTCAGATCAATTTTGCTTTTAACATTGTGGTGCCTGGATAATATTTAGATTTTTTTTGATTCACGTAAAATAAGAGCAATTTTCTTTTTAAGATTGGGGTGCCTAGATAATATTTAGATTTTTTAGATTCGGGTGAAATTAGAATTTCTGTATTTTACATTAGAGAGCATACTGACTTCGTGTATTTATTCCAAAACAGAGTAGAATAAGGCATTGTATATTTTTTCTAACATAATATATTCAGAGCCATTTTCCTTTAACTTTGAGGCACCTAGATATTATTTAAAATTTTCGATTCACGTAAAATTAGCATTACGGTATTTTACAAGAGAGAGCATATTGAGTTGGTGTATATACTCCAAAATAGTTTAGAAAAGGGCATTGTATATTGTTTCTGACCAATTATATTCAGATCAATTTTGCTTTTAACATTGTGGTGCCTGGATAATATTTAGATTTTTTTTGATTCACGTAAAATAAGAATTTCGGTATTTTACATGAGAGAGCATACTGAGTTGGTGTATATACTCCAAAAGAGAGTAGAATAGGGCATTTTATATTTTCTCTAACAGACTATATTCAGAACCATTTTCTTTTAATTTTGGGGTGCCTAGATAATATTTAGATTTTTTTCGATTCCCTTAAAATTAGAATTTCAGTATTTTACATGAGAGAGCATATTAAATTGGTGTATATACTTTAAAACAGAGTAGAAAAGGGCATTGTATATTTTTTTGACAGATTATATTCAGAGCAACTTTGCTTTTAACATTCGGGTACCTAGATAATATTTAGATTTTTTTCGATTCATGTAAAATTAGAGTTTTGGTATTTTACGTGAGAGAGCATGCTGAGTTGGTTTATATACTCCAAAACAGAGTACAATAAGACTTTGTATATTTTTTCTGACAGATTATATTTAGAGCAATTTTGCTTTTAACATTAAGGTGCCTAGATAATATTTAGATTTTTTTCGATTCGCTTAAAAATAGAATTTCTGTATTTTACTTGAGAGAGCATATGGAGTTGGTGTATTTACTTCAAAACAGAGTAGAATAGGGAACTGTATATTTTTTCTGACAGATTATATTCATAACAATTTTGTTTTAATCATTGGTGTGCCTAAGTAATAGTTAGATTTTAAGTATTCCGGTAAAATTAGAATTACTGTATTTTACATGAGAGAGTAAACGAAGTTGGTGTATATTCTCCAAAACAGAGTAGAAAAAAACATTGTATATTTTTTTCTAAGAGACTATATTCAGAGCCATTTTCTTTTAACTTTGGGGCGCCTAGATATTATTTAGATTTTTTTCGATTCACGTAAAGTTAGAATTTCGCTTTTTTACATGAAAGAGCATACTGAGTTTGTGTATATTCTCCAAAACAAAGTAGAAAAAGGCATTGTATATTTTTTCTAACAGTGTATATTAAGATCCATTTTCTTTTAACTTTGGGGCCCCCAGATATTATTTAGATTTCTTTCGATTTGCGTAAAATTAGAATTTCCGTATTTTACATGAGAGAGCATATTGAGTTGGTGTATATACTCCAAAACCGAGTAGAAAAGGGCATTGTATATTTTTTCTGACAGATTATATTCAGAGCAATTTTGCTTTTAACATTGGGGTGCCTAGATATTATTTAGATTTTTTTCGATTTGGTTAAATATAGAATTTCTGTATTTCACATGAGAGAGCATATGGAGTTGGTCTATATACTCCAAAGCATATTAGAATAGGGCATTGTATATTTTTTCTGACAGATTATATTCAGAGCAATTTTGTTTATAACTTTGGGGTGCCTAGATAATATATACATATTTTTCGATTCGCGTAAAATTAGAATTTCAGTATTTTACATGAGAGAGCCTACTGACTTGGTGTATATACTCCAAAACAGAGTAGAATAAGGCATTGTATATTTTTTCTGACAGATTATATTCAGAAAAATTTTGTTATTAACATTGGGATACCTAGATAATATTTAGTTTTTTTTCGATTCGGGAAAAATTAGAATTTCAGTATTTTACATGAGGGAGCAAACTGAGTTGGTGTATATACTCCAAAATAGAGTAGAATAAAACATTGTATATTTTCTCTAAAAGACTATATTCAGAGCCATTTTCTTTTAAGTTTGGGGCTCCTACATTTTATTTTGATTTTTTTCGATTCACATAAAGTTAGAAGTTCGGTATGTTACATGAGAGAGCATATTGAGTTGGTGTATTTACTGCTAAACAGAGTGGAAAAGGGCATTGTATATTTTTTCTGACAGATTATATTCAGAGCAATTTTGCTTACGACATTAGGGTGCGTAGATAATATTTAGATTTTTTTCGATTTGCTTAAATACAGAATTTCTTTATTTTATATGAGAGAGCATATGGGGTTGTTTTATATACCCCAAAACAGAGTAGAATAGGGCATTGTATATTTTTATCTAACATATTATGTCCAGAGTAATTTTGTATTTATCATTGTGGTGCCTAGATATTATTTAGATTTTTTTCGATTCGCATAAAATAAGAATTTCGGTATTTTACATCAGAGAGCATATTGAGTCGGTTTATATACTCCAAAACGGAGTAGACAAGGACATTGTAAATTTGGTCAGACAGATTATATTCAGAGCAATTTTGCTTTAAACATTGGGGTGCCTAGATAATATTTAGATTTTTTTCGATTCACGTAAAATTAGAATTTCGGTATTTTACATGAGAGAGCATACTGAGGTGGTGTATATACTCCAAAACAGAGTAGAAAAGTGCATTGTATATTTTTTCTGACAGATTATATTCAGAGAAATTTTGTTTTAACATTGGGGTGCCTAGATTATATTTAGATTTTTTTCGATTCGCTTAAATATAGAATTTCTGTATTTTACATGAGAGAGTATGTAGAGTTGGTGTATATACTCCAAAACAGAGTAGAAAAGGGCATTGTATATTTTTTCTGACAGATTATATTCAGAGTAATTTTGCTTTTAACATAGGGGTGTCTAGATAATATTTAGATTTTTTCAATTCGGGTAAGTTAGAAATTCGGTATTTTACATGAGAGAGCATACGGAGTTGGTGTATATACTCCAAAACAGAGTAGAATAAGGCATTGTATATTTTTTCTAACATACTATATTCAGAGCCATTTTCTTTTAACTTTGGGGCGCCTAGATATTATTTAGATTGTTTTCGATTCGCATAAATATAGAATATCTGTATTTTACATGAGAGAGTATATGGAGTTGGTGTATATACTCCAAAACATATTAGAATAGGGAATTGTATATTTTTTCTGACAGATTATATTCAGAGCAATTTTGTTATTAAAATTCGGGTGCCTAGATAATATTTAGATTTTTTTCGATTCACGTAAAATTAGAATTTCGGTATTCTACATGATAGAGCATAGTGAGTTGGTGTATATACTCCAAAACAGAGTAGAATAAGGCATTGTATATTTTTTCTAACAGACTATATTCAGAGCCATTTTCTTTTATCTTTGGGGCACCTAGATATTATTTAGATTTTTTTCGATTCGCCTAGAATTAGAATTATGGTATTTTACATGAGATAGTATAATGAGTTTGTGTTTATACTAAAAAACAGAGTAGAAAAGGGCATTGTAAATTTTTTATAACAGATTATATTCAGAGCAATTTTACTTTTAACATTGGGGTGCCTAGATATTATTTAGACTTTTTTTTGATTCGGTTAAATATAGAATATCTGTATTTTACATGAGAGAGCATATTGAGTTGGTGTATATACTTCAAAACAGAGTGGAATAGCGCATTGTTTATTTTTTCTGACAGACTATATTTAGAGCAATTTTATTTATAACATTGGGGTGCCTAGATAATATTTAGATATTTTTCGTTTCACGTAAAATTAGAATTTCTTTATTTTACATGAGAGAGCATACTGAGTTGGTGTACATACTCCAAAACAGAGTAGAATAGGGCATTGTTTATTTTTTCTGACAAATTATATTCAGAGGAATTTTGATTTTACCATTCGGTTGCCTAGATAATATATAGATTTTTTTCGATTTGCTTAAATATGGAATTTCTGTATTTTACATGAGAGAGCATATGGAGTCGGTGTATATACTCCAAAACAGAGTAGAATAGGGTATTGTATATTTGTTCTGACAGATTATATTCAGAGCAATTTTTTTTTCCATTGGGATGCCTAGATAATATTTAGATTTGTTTCGATTCTCTTAAATATTGAATTTCAGTATTTTACATGAGAGATCATATTGAGTTGGTGTATATACTCCAAAACAGAGTAGAATACGGCATTGTATATTTTTTCTGACGGATTATATTCAGACCAATTTTTTTATTAACATTGGGGTGTCGAGACAATATTTAGATTTTTTTCGATTCACATAAATTTAGAATTTTGTTATTTTACATGAGAGAGCATATTGACTTTGTGTATTAATCCAAAACAGAGTAGAAAAGGGCATTGTATATTTTTTCTGACAGACTATATTCAGAGCAATTTTGCTTTTCATCTTTGGGTCCCTAAATAATATTTAGATTTTTTTTCGATTCGGGTAAAATTATAATTTCGGTATTTTACATTAGAGAGCATACTGAGTTAGTGTATTTACTCCAAAACAGAGTAGAATAGGGCATTGTATATTTTTTCTGACAGATTATATTAAGAGCAATTTTGCTTTTAACATTGGAGTGACTAGATAATATTTAGATTTTTCTCTCTTCGCTTAAATTTAGAATTTCTGTATTTTACATGACAGAGCATACTGAGTTTGTGTATATACTCCGAAACATAGTAGAATAAGGCATTGTATATTTTTTCAGACAGATTATATTCAGAGCAATTTTGCTATAACATTGGGGTGCCTAGATAATATTTAGATTTTTTTGATTTGGGTAAAATTAGAATTTCTGTGTTTTACATGAGAGAGCATATTGAGTTGGTGTATATACTCCAAAACAGAGTAGAAAAGGGCATTGTATATTTTTTCGTACACATTATATTAAGAGCAATTTTTCTTATAACCTTCAAGTGCCTAGATAATGTTTAGATTTTTTTCGATTCAAGTAAATTTAGAATTTCGGAATTTTACATGAGAGAGCATACTGAGTTGGTGTATATACTCCAAAACAGAATAGAATAGGGCATTGTATATTTTTTCTTTCAGATTATTTTCAGAGCAATTTTCTTTTTAACATTGGGGTGCCTAGATAATATTTAGGTTTTTTTGATTTGGGTAAAATTAGAATTTCGGTATTATACTTGAGAGAGCATACTGAGTTGGTGTATATACTCCAAAACATAGTGGAATAAGGCATTGTATATTTTTTCTAACAGACTATATTCAGAGCGATTTTTTTTAACTTTCGGGCGCCTAGATATTATTTATGTTTTTTCCATTCACCTAAAATTAGAATTTCGGTATTTTACATGAGAGAACATATGGAGTTGGTGTATATACTCCAAAACAGAGTAGAAAAAGGCATTGTATATTTTTCCTAACAGACTGTATTCAGAGTCATTATTTTTGAAGTTTCGGGCGCGTAGATATTATTTAGACTTTTTTCGATTCGCGTAAAATTAGAATTTCGGTATTTTACAAGAGAGAGCATATTTAGTTGGTGTATATACTACAAAAAAGAGTAGAAAAGGGCATTGTATATTTTATGTGACAGATTATAAGCAGAGCAACTTTGCATTTAACATTGTGTTGCCTAGATAATATTTAGATTCATTTCAATATGCTTAAATATACAATTTCTGTATTTTTCAGGAGAGAGCATATGGAGTTGGTCTATATACTCCAAACAAGAGTAGAATACGGCATTGTATATTTTTTCTGACAGATTATATTCAGAGCAATTTTGTTTATAAGATTGGGGTGCCGAGGTAATATTTAGATTTTTTTCAATTCATGTAAATATAGAATTTCGGTATTTTACATGAGAGAGCATATTGAGTTGGTGTATATACTCCAAAACAGAATAGAAAAGGGCATTGTATATTTTTTCTGACAGATTATATTCAGAGAAATTTTGCTTTTAACACTGGGGTGCCTAGATATTATTTAGATTTTTTTCGATTCGGTTAAATATAGAATTTTTGTATTTTACATGAGAGAGCATATGGAGTTGGTGTATATACTCCAAAACAGAGTAGAAATTGGCATTGTATATTTTTCCTAACCGACTATATTCAGAGTCATTATCTTTTAACTTTCGGGCGCCTAGATATTATTTAGATTTTCTTCTATTTGCGTAAAATTAGAATTTCAGTATTTTAAAAGAGAGAGCATATTGAGTCGGTGTATATACTCTAAAACAGAGTAGAAAAGGGCATTGTATATTTTTTCTGACAGATTATATTCAGAGCAATTTTGCTTTTAACATTCGGGTGCCTAGATAATATTTAGATTTTTTCCCAATCATGTAAATTTAGAATTTCGGTATCCTATATGAGAGAGAATACTGAGTTGGTGCATATACTACAAAACAGAGCAGAATAAGGCATTGTATATTTTCTCTAACAGAGTATATTTATAACCATTTTCTTTTAACTTTGGGGCGCCTAGGTATTATTTGGATTTTATTTGAATCACGTAAAATTAGAATTTCTGCATTTTACATGAGATAGAATATTGAGGTAGTGTATATACTCCAAAACAGTGTGGAGTAGGTCATTGTATATTTTTTCTGACAGAGTATATTCAGAGCAATTTTGTTTTTAAGATTGGGGTGCCGAGATAATATTTAGATTTTTTTCAATTCACGTAAATTTAGAATTTCGGTATTTTACATGAGAGAGCATATTGAGTTGGTGTATATACTCCAAAACAGAGTAGAAAAGGGCATTGTATATTTTTTCTGACAGATTGTATTCAGAGCAATTTTGCTTTTAACACTGGGGTGCCTAGATATTATTTAGATTTTTTTCGATTTGGTTGAATATAGAATTTTTGTATTTTACATGAGAGAGCATATGGAGTTGGTGTATATACTCCAAAACAGAGTAGAAATTGGCTTTGTATATTTTTCCTAACAGACTATATTCAGAGCCATTATCTTTTAACTTTCGGGCGCCCAGATATTATTTAGGTTTTTTTCGATTAGCGTAAAATTAGAATTTCGGTATTTTACATGAGCTAGCATATTGAGGTAGTGTATATACTACAAAAAAGAGTAGAAAAGGGCATTGTATATTTTTTCTGACAGATTATATTCAGAGAAATTTTGCTTTAAGCTTTTGGTCCCTAGATCATATTTAGATTTTTTTCTATACGGGTAAAATTAGAATTTTGTTATTTTTCATGAGAGAGCATACTTAGTTGGTGTATATACTCCAAAACAGACTAGAATAGGGAATTGTATATTTTTTCTGACAGATTATATTCAGAGCAATTTTGTTTTTAACACTGGGGTCCCTAGATAATACTTAGATTTTTTCGATTCGTGTAAAATTAGATTTTCTGTATTTTATATGAGAGAGCATATTGAGTTGGTGTATATACAACAAAAAAGAGTAGAATAGAGCATTGTATATTTTTTCTGACAGATTATATTCAGAGCAATTTTGTTTTTACCATTGGGATGCCTAGATAATATTTAGATTTATTTCGATTCGCTTAAATATAGAATCTCAGTATTTTATATGAGAGAGCTTATGGAGTTGGTGTATATACTCCAAAACAGAGTAGAATAGGGCATTGTATATTTTTTCTGACAGATTATATTCAGAGCAATTTTGTTTTTAACATTGGAATGTCGAGACAATATTTAGATGTTTTTCAATTCACATAAATTTAGAATTTTTTTATTTTACATGAGAGAGCATTTTGTGTTTGTGTATTAATCCAAAACAGAGTACAAAAGGGCATTGTATATTTTTTCTGACACATCGTATTCAGAGAAATTTTGCTTTTAACATTCGGTTGCCTATATAATATTTAGATATATTTCGATTCACGTAAAATTAGAATTTCAATATTTTACATGAGAGAGCATACTGAGTTGGTTTATATACTCCAAAACAGAGTAAAATAGGGCATTGCATATGTTTTCTGAGAGATTATATTCAGAGAAATTTTTTTTTTTAAATTGGGGTTTCTAAATAATATTTACATTTTTTCGATTCGGGTGAAATTATAATTTCTGTATTTTACATGAGAGAGCATACTGAGTTGGTGTATATACTCCGAAACAGAGTAGGATAAGGCATTGTATATTTTCTCTAACAGAGTATATTTAGAGCCATTGTCTTTAAAATTGGGGCACCTAGATATTATTTAGACGTTTTTCGATTCGCGTAAAATTAAAATTTCCGTATTTTACCTGAAAGAGCATATTGAGTTGGTGTATATACTCGAAAACAGAGTAGAAAAGGGCATTGTATATTTTTTCTGACAAATTATATTCAGAGCAATTTTGTTTTTAACATTCGGGTGCCTAGATAATATTTAGATTTTTTTTGATTCACGTAAAGTTAGAATTTAGGTATTTTACATGAGAGAGCATACTGAGGTGATGTATATACTCCAAAACAGAGTAGAAAAGGGCATTGTATATTTTTTCTGACAGATTATATTCAGAGCAATTTTGTTTTTACATTGGGGTGCCTAGATTATATTTAGATTTTTTCGATTCGCTTAAATATAGAATTTCTGTATTTTACATGAGAGTATGTGGAGTTGGTGTA
This sequence comes from Callithrix jacchus, assembly GCF_049354715.1. NCBI lineage: Eukaryota > Metazoa > Chordata > Mammalia > Primates > Cebidae > Callithrix > Callithrix jacchus. The sequence goes on from NC_133518.1 coordinate 83,305,714, forward strand.
TATACTCAAAAACAGAGTAGAATAGGGCATTGTATATTTTTTCTGAGAGTTTATATTCAGAGCAATTTTTTTTTTTACCACTGGGGTGCCTTGATAATATTTAGATTTTTTCGATTCGGGTAAAATTAGAATTTCTGTATTTTACACGAGAGAGCATACTGAGTTGGTGTATATACTCCGAAACATAGTAGAATAAGGCATTGTATATTTTTTCTAACATACTATATTCAGAGCCATTTTCTTTAAACCTTGGGGTGCCTAGATATTATTTAGATTTCATTCGATTCACCTAAATATAGAATTACTGTATTTTACCTGAGAGAGCATATGGAGTTCGTGTATATACTCCAAAACAGAGTAGAAAAGGGCTTTGTGTATTTTTTCTGAAAGATTATATTCAGAGCAATTTTGATTTTAACATAGGGGTGCCTAGATAATATTTAAATTTTACTCGATTCGCGTAAAATTAGAATTTTGGTATTTTATATGAGAGAGCATATTGATTTCCTATATATACTAAAAAACAGAGTAGAAATTGGCATTCAATATTTTTTCTGACAGTTTACATTCAGAGCAAATTTGCTTTTAACATTGGATTGCATAGATAACATTTAGATTTTTTTCGATTAGCTTAAATATAGAATTTCTCTATTTTATATGGGAGAGCATATGGAGTTGGTGTATATACTCCAAAACAGAGTAGAATAAAGCATTGGATATTTTTTTTGACAGATTATACTCAGAGAAATTTTGTTTTTAACATTGGACTGCCTAGATAATATATAGATTTTTTTCGATTCGCTTAAATATAGAATTTTTTTATTTTACTTGAGGGAGCAAATGTAGTTGGTGTATGTACTTTAAAAAAGAGTAGAATAAGGCGTTGTATATTTTTTCTTACAGATTATATTCAGAACAATTTGTTTTTAACATTGGGCTGCCTAGATAATATTAAGATTTTTTTCGATTCGCTTAAATATAGAATTTCTGTATTTTACATGAGAGCGCATATGGAGTTGGTGTATATACTCCAAAACAGAGTAGAATAGGGCATTGTATATATTTTATGACAGAGTATATTCAGAGCAATTTGATTTTCACATTGGGATGCCTAGATAATATACTTAGATTGTTTTCGATTCTAGTAAAATTAGAATTTCTGTATTTTACATGAGAGAGCATACAGAGTTGGTGTATATACTCCAAAACAGAGTCGAAAAGGTCATTGTATATTTTTTCTGACACATTGTATTCCGAGCAATTTTCCTTTTAGCATTCGGGTTCCTAGATAATATTTAGATTTATTTCGATTCACGTAAAATTAGAATTTCGGTATTTTACGAGAGAGAGCATAGTGAGTTGGTTTATATACTCCAAAACAGAGTAGAATACGGCATTGCCTATGTTTTCTGACAGATTATATTCAGAGCAATTTTGTTTTTAACATTGGGGTGCCTAGATAATATTTAGATTTTTTTGATTCTGGTAAAATTAGAATTTCTGTATTTTACATGAGAGAGCATATGGAGTTGGTGTATATACTCCAAAACAGAGTCGAATAGGGCATTGTTTATTTTCTCTGACAGTTTATATTCAGAGCAATTTTGTTTTTAAGATTGGGGTGCCGAGATAATATTTAGATTTTTTTCGATTCACGTAAATTTAGAATTTCGGTGTTTTACATGAGAGAGTATATTGAGTTGGTGTATATACTCCAAAACAGAGTAGAAAAGGGCATTGTATATTTTTTCTAACAGATCATATTTAGAGCAATTTTTCTTTTAACATTGGTGTTCCTAGATAATATTTAGATTTTTTTCGATTCCCGTAAAATTAGAATTTCGGTATTTTACTTGAGAGAGCATATTGAGTTGGTTTATATACTCCAAAAAAGAGTAGAATAGGACATTGTATATTATTTCTAACAGATTTTATTCAGAGCAATTTTGCTATTACCATTGGGGTGCCTAGATAATATTTAGATTTCATTTGCTTAGCATAAACTTAGAATTTCATTATTTTACATGAGAGAGCATATTGGGTTTTTGTATATACACCAAAACAGAGTAGAAAAGGGCATTGTATATTATTTCTGACAGATTATATTCAGAGCAATTTTGCTTTGAACATTGGTTTTCCTAGATAATATTTAAGATTTTTTTCGATTCCCGTACAATTAGAATTTGAGTATTTTATATGAGATACCATAGAGACTTGGTGTATATACTCCAAAAACGAGTAGAATAGGGCATTGTATATTATTTCTAACAGATTATATTCAGAGCAATTTTGCTTTTAACATTGGGGTGCCTAGATAATATTTAGATCTTTTTCGATTCGAGTAAATTTATAATTTCGGTATTTTACATGAGAGAGCATATTGAGTTGGTGTATATACACCAAAACAGAGTTGAAAAGGGAATTGTATATTTTTTCTGACAGATTATATTTAGAGCAATTTTGCTATTACCATTGGGGTGCCTGGATAATATTTAGATTTCATTTGCTTAGCGTAAATTCAGAATTTCGGTATTTTACGTGAGAGAGCATATTGGGTTGGTGTATATACTCCAAAACAGAGTAGAAAAGGGCATTGTATTTCTTTTCTTACAGACTATATTCAGATCCATTTTCTTTCCACCTTGGGGTGCCTTGATAATATTTAGATTTCATTCGATTCACGTAAATTTAGAATTTCGGTATTTTACATGAGAGAGCATATTGAGTTAGTGTATATACTCCAAAACACAGTAGAAATGGGCATTGTATATTTTTTCTGACAGACGATATTCAGAGCAATTTTGCTTTTAACATTGAGGTGCCTAGATAATATTTAAATTTATTTCGATTTGCGTAAATTTAGAATTTTGGTATTTTACATAAGGGAGCATATTAAGTTGCTGTCTATACTTTAGAACAGAGTAGAAAAGAGCATTGTAGATTTTTTCTGAGTGATTGTATTCAGAGCAATTTTCATTTTAATATTGGGCTGCCTAGATAATATTTAGATTATTTTCGATTCGTGTAAATTTATAATTTCTGTATTTTACATGAGAGAGCATATTGAGTTGGTGTATATACTCCAAACAGAGTAGAAAAAGGCATTGTATACTTATTCTGACAGATGCTATTCAGTGCAATTTTGCTTTTAAGATTGGGGTGCCTAGATAATATTTAGATTTTTTTATATTGGCGTAAATTTAAAATTTCGTTACTTTGCATGAGAGAGCCTATTTATTTGGTGTATATACTCCAAGAAAGAGTAAAAAAGGGCATTGTATATTTTCTCTTACACACTATGTTATGTGCAATTTTGCTTTTAACGGTGGTGTACATAGGAAATATTTATATTTTTGTAACCGCATAAACTGAGAATTTAAATATTTTACATGAGAGAGCTTATTGATATGGTGTATATACTCCCAAACAGTGTAGAAAAGGGCATTGTATATTTTTTGGAACAGATTTTCTTTAGAGCAATTTTGATTTTAACATTGTGGTACATAGATAATATTTATATATTTTTTTTATCTGCGTAAGTTTAGAATTTTAATATTTTACATGAGAGAGCATATTGATTTGGTGCATATACTCCAAAAGAGTGTAGAAAAGGGCATTGTATATTTTTTCATACAGATTATCATTAGAGCAATTTTGCTTTCAGCATTTGGGTAAATAGATAATATTTACATGTTTTTCTATTCACGTAAATTTAGAATTTTGGTATTTTACATGGCAAAGAACATTGAGAATTGTATATACTCCAAAAGAATGTAGAAGACGGCATTGTATATTTTTTCTAACAGATTATTTTTCGGGCAATTTTGCTTCTATCATTCGGGGACATAGAGGATATTTATATTTATTTCTAACAGCGTAAATTTAGATTTTCAGTATTTTACATGAGGGAGAATATTGAGATGCTATATATACACCATAAGAGAGTTGAAAAGCGCATTGTATTTTTTTTCTAACAGAGTATCTTCCACGCAATTTTGTTTTTTACATTGTGGTGCAGAGAGAATATTTATATTTGTGTCTAACCACGTAAATTTAGAATTTTTGTATTTTACATGTGAGAGAATATTGAGATTGTGTATGTACTAAAAAAAATAGTAAAAAAAGCATTGTGTATTTTTTCTAACAGAGTGTCTTTAGAGTAATTTGGTTTTTAACATTGAAGTCAAAAGGAAATACTTACATTTTCTCTATCCCCGTAATAATAGAATTTCCATGTTTTACAAGAGGGAATATGGAGATGGTGTATATACTTTAAAACAGAATAGAAAAGGGCATTGTATATTTTTTCTAACAGAGTATTGTCAGAACAATTTTGTTTTTAACGTTGGGGTAAAAAGAGAATATTTATATTTTTAGTAATTTTGTGTTTAACATTTGTGTTAAAATGAGTAGGTATATATTCTGTAACCGCATAAAATTAGAATTTCCATATTTTACTAGATAGAGAATATTGAGTCAGTGCATATACTTTAAAACATAGTAGAAAATTGCATTGTATATTTTTTCTATCAGAGTGTCTTCAGAGTAAATTTTTTAAGGTTAAATTATTTATATGTTCTGTAACTGCATAAAAATAGAATTTTTGTATTTTACAAGACAGCTAATATTGAGACGGTGTATATACTTTAAAATAGTGTAGAAAAGGGCCATGTATATTTTTTCTAACACAGTATTTTCATAGTAATTTCCATTGTGTGTGGGGAGCAAATTTCTCAAATCCCTTTGAACATATTCTCCCTCTCCCCTGTTTTCTCTTTGCTCACTATTGAATCATGTTCAGGTGTCTTGATTTCTTATCATTTCCCGATGAGCATTTTAGCTTCTGTCCACTTCTACTTTCAGAATTCTTCAGCTACCAAGACCCACCTCCTCAGAGAGTTGCTGGAGATTTTAGTAACAAAAATTTTCTCTGTCACATTTAGGAGACGTGCTTCCTGATCTTTATTCTATCAAGCTGGGTGAATTTACACAAAACACTTTATATCTTAGAACCAGTTTCCTCTCTGTAGAATGTAGCTAACCTCTATTCTGTGGTCACAAGGATCCTCAAAATAAAAAATAATCATAGTTAATATGTGTGGCTTACTAACCATGTTCTAGAAACCATGTCAAGTGCTTTCTGCAGATGGTTCCACTTTTATTTTACTATTGGAACTATCGTCAACCCTACTTCGCAGACTACTAAATTGAGTGTCTGAGCTGCTAAGCCACTTGTCCAACGATATACAGCCAGTAAGTAACAGAATGAGGATCAGCATTTGAGATAGAAATATTCTACACAAAATGTACTGTTACAGTGAAACTAGAGTGGTATCATCTCAGATAAGCGTTCATGCCTGTTAGCTTATCGAATCTGCGGAATACATTAAATGCATTCAGGAGATTGGGAGACATTGTTTACATTTTCCCCAAAACCCAGAAGAACTCAAAAGTACTCGTTGTCTTGGCCTTATTGGTATTTGACTATGAATACAATAGATCCCACAGAAGCAAGTCTAGTAGAGTGGCCTTGGCAAAAGGCTAGGATTTAGGAGCAGGTTTAGGCAACTCAAGCCTTCTCGGCTTCCATTTTCTCATCTGTACTTTCATAATTCTGATTTTTAAGAGCACCTTTGTTGAAAGTAAAGGTTCAGTGAAACAGCACAGATGAAGTCCTTCCTATTTGGTCTGGCAGGTAGTAGTTGCTCAACACGTCTTGTCTATTAATGATGACCACAATGATAATAATGGACTAATAATGAATTGATAAAATATGATTATGTATGTTCAAATGAGTTTTGATCTCGCCCCTCTCCTCTGTTTCAGAGGCTGTATGGTTTTTATGTTCTACATTGTATGGCTTAACGTTGGCAGGTGGGGGATTTTGATAGACACATGATAATTCAGAAGCCCCAAGACTTGTATTTTCATCACAGAAATGTATTACTTCCTTGAGTTGTGACCTGGAGAGAGTTACTTTGTCTAAGTTAACCTTACTTGTAAAAATAATCATAAATATACCTGCCCTTTCTCGTCATCTCAGCCTCTCCGCAGTCAGTGTGAGGTACCATTGGTATAGTGTTTATGAAGGGGTTTGCAAGCTCTGGAGTGCTGTATGTATGCTATTTTGCCTCTTCAATTGTGAGTGGTGTTTTCCCATTCTCCTTAAATGACCCAACACTACGCTCTTGGTAAAATAAATGCATTTGTGCATGAACATTTGGCAAATAATAAGAGCTGCATTTGCAAGAATTTTTCGCTTGAACAGCCAAGTAAGCCACTATGAGCTGCACTGTAGCAGTGACATTTACAATAATTTGTTCAGAAGAGCAATTGCCAACTTGCCTATTTGACTAGTATGGAGTACTACACGTTGTTTAGGGTTATGAGATCAGTAAACCAGCAATTTGGTAGAGCCATCAGAGAAGAGGATGAAAAGAAATGAATATCTGAGATCCTGAGTTTCCAATCAGATCAAGAAAAAGAAGCCTATAAGAATAGGTCCCATTTATTTGGGGGAGAAACATACACCGCTTTGTATGAAGGCTTCATTTTCTAGGAATATTTTCTAATGCTTTCAAAAACATTGTGATATATGTAGGACTATTCCCATTTTACAGATGAGAAAACTAAGGCTATGAGGTTTAAGTCACTAGTCTGCTCCTTCTTCCATTCTGGTTTTTAGAAAATGGTGCCACCACCTATCCAGACACACAAGCCAAAGTCCTATGAGTGAGCAGTGGTTTATCCCTTTCTCTCTCACTTCTCATATCCAACTTACCATTCAGGCCTGCTGATTTTAGTTCTTAAATATCCCTTAGCTTCTGTTTTTTCTTTCCATTAAAATTCTCATTGCAGCCCTTCTGTGGATTACCTCCTGGCCTTCCACCTGTGTGTCTGTGTCCATGTTGTCTCCAGTCTGTCCTCCACATAAGTCAGACCATGCCCCATACCTCCCAGTCCTTCTTAGAATGAGGACAAACCTCCTCGCCATGGCCACAGTCTTCCTTCCATTTCTCTGTCCTCATGGCGTGCCCCTCATCTCTGCTCTGCACTGCAAAGACTCAGCATCTTGTACTGGCCAAGGTCCAGGTCCCCCTGCACCACATATTTGCCAGGAATGCCAGATCGTCCTTACTTTGCCCGCTTACTGCCCACTCATGCTTCTGATCTCGGTCCCTCCCTAGGGGAAACCTTTCCTGACCTTTGTAACTAAAGCAAAGCCTTCTCCTGGGTGCTCTCATTGTTCCAGAGACCTGCCTGCACAGCACTTGTACCAGTTAAACCTTTACATTAACTGGAGTGACAGATATGTTAATGTCCACTGCTGCCTCGCAGGAATAAAGCCAGAAAAGGTAAGGCCCTATCTGTGTGCATTTCTACAGTCTAGTGTGCTTAGTGAGATATTGTTTAAGAAGAATGAGTTGGATATGACAGCATGGCTAGAAAGTGATGGATTGAGGATTGAAACATACTTCTTTCTGGTTCTAGAGAGTTGGCTGCTAACACTATTCACTTTGGGACAGTGTCATTTTAGGACTGATAAGGGTACTTTTTGCTAAGATCAAATATATTTTGGGTCCATCAGATGAAGTTTGATAAAAGTGGGTTATTCAGAACCCACTGATAAGCAGAGCTGCCTGACCAAGATTTTCAGATTTTGCATCAAAGAGAAAAGTAATGAAAGTGGGCTGATGGGAGGGGAAGGAGGGCTGAAAAGTGAAGCAGGAACAGCTATTTCTATAGTGCCCTTGACCCTGCCTTTCTCTGTTCTTCACTCTGGCTGAAATTGACCACCCTGAGTGCGTTCAGATAATGATAAATTATCTCTGTCACACTGTGTGTGTGTGTGTGTGTGTGTGTGTGTGTGTGTGTGTGTGTGTTTGGCTAAGTACAAAAGAGGCAGCTTCTGTGAATAAATGAAGCCTTGTAATTAAGGAATTTGTTGTAAATGGCAAGATGCATTGGTGCTTGGTCCTTAGTACTCCTCGCTGAGGCCACATTTCCTTGAACTGGCTTGTATTTGCCACTGACACTACTAGCAGCAGGATGGAGGGGAGGAAGGAAGACACCAGGTGTTGCAATGCTTAGCGCCTGCTTTCAGCTTTGCTGCAAACTAAAACACTGACTGACTTTGGTTAACCCCCTAACCTCTTTGAGCCTCAGTTTTCTCATCTGAAAAAGTCAATGATGGTTTGAATTTCTTCCGAATATGACATTCAGTTATCTCTCTCTCCATTGTGGAAGCACTGGGAGCTATTGTTCTCCTGTCTCTGGTGGCTGTTATGACTTCTGCATTATCAAGGGGCCCTCTCTAACCTAAATAATCCCCCAAAGAAATTAAGTTTGTAATCATTTCTGCCTGGTAAGCGAAATGACAAGAGAAAAGAGCTACTTGTCAATAGCCCTGTGGATGGCGAATTAATGGGATCTGTGCAAACAGTTGCTTATAGAGCCATAATTTGCCTTTCGTTTTCCTTTGCAACTCAGAAAAATGAATAATTTTCAAAGAGACTCTCATTGAACATACTTTTTAAAAACATGTCATTGGCAAAAGGGGCACTTGGTTGCTTGATTGCCATATATCTCTGAGTATGTGGAACAGTTATTCTTAGCTGGGGGTAACTAGCTGAGAAGAAAGCTGCAGCATCTTGGAGGCAGAAGAATCTTTGTATGTCTTGTGTTGGCATGGAGAAAGCAAAGCGAAAGGGCAGAGTATAAAAGGTTGTTAACTAGATAAGGGGTCAGCTGCATTTCCTCTGGCTGCTCAGAGGTGAGGCCCTAAAGCAATGGAGACAACATTGTGGGTGGGAATGTGTTTGCAGGGTCTAATTAATTTACCCAAGAAAAGCAAGAAAGCGAAAGGGCTAAAAATATGTAGATTGTAAAATTCATGGCTTCATTTGCTCTTCTTTGCCTTTGAAACCTTTTGAAAACCTTATAGTAGAACAATTTGTAATCCTTGAAGCCTTTTTGCTACCACTCTTGTCAGCTTGTCTAAGGCCACCGTAACTTATCAGCTACTGGGGAAAGTTGTTTAAACTCTCTAAGCCTCCTTTTTTCCCACTGGTTCACTTAGGGGCACTAATTTCTAATGTTTCTGCCTGAGTTATTGTTTTTTCAGATCCCATAATTGTTTGCATATGTGCTCTATAAGATGCGTCACCTAGCACACGTTGTGGACAACCTCAGGTGTAGAAATTAGGACATCTTTGTGCCTGGATTTGGCTGTTACTAACAAGACGGAACGGGGAGAAAGGGCAGAGTAGACTACTGTAGAATTTTTCTGGATTCTTTTGGTTTCTCCAGAAAATGATACTGTTCTTATATTTAAAGATAACTATCTGCCTAGGCATATTGAAATTCTAAGGTTGACACTACTTTTCATTGATCCTAGGGCAGGGTTTCAGGATTGCTGGAGCAGCATCATCCTTTTACAGTATAGATTTCAGTCAGCAGGCTGGTCATGGCCTCCTCAGTGTGCAATCTTCTTACTGATGGTGGGCGTCAGTGGGCTGGACTCACAGTTTCCATCTATTAGGCTGGGCAGGCCCATGGTGGCAATGGTAAAAATTTCATGGGAACATACATCAGAAGTAATCAGAAATCCATCTTCTTAAAGCCTTCATAGGAGATTTCCTGAAGATTTATAAAAGGCACTTCATTGATCAAATGACTCTGATGTTTCCCCTCCCTGGAAGAAATTCAGGTCACCAGCCCACTTAAAATCATTGTGTTCTCCTTTTGCAGTAACCTCTGCTAATATAATTTCTTTATGGCATATTATATACTATCAACTTAATATCCTGATTAGTGGAGCTAGCAAACACTCAGTATCACTATAAACTGCAGTATCATAACTGACTTCCTTTAAAAATCATCTAATGTTTCTTTAAAATCACTGGTGCTTTTGTAAAGTAGTTCATATTTAGGAATATGAACATTTTATCATGCTGGAATATTATTTGAATTCTTTTTATTTAAAACCTATAGCTTTCTATTTAATCTAGCTTTCACAAATATTTTATTTGCCCACTATAGAAAAATCGAGTTTAGAGATAAATGTAAAGTCACTCATAGCTCCATCCAAAAGTCAACAACTCTTAATATCATTATTTTTGTTCTTGTTCTCAGTATTTTTGCTGAATCTATGTTTCGTAGAGTTTCGTCATATGTCAGATAAAACTGCATATATATGAGTTTTTAAATAATACATTTTTATTGTCATAAATGAAATACACATTTAATATGGTACGACTAGGACATATAGAGGGATGTAACAAAGAAAATTAAAGTCATTTAAAATCTTACCAAATATAATAACCATAAACCTTTCGATGTATTTTCTCAGAATATTTTTTCCTATGCCTTTTATATTTTCTTGATTATCAAGTACTTCAAGCGTATAGAAAAGACAGAAAATAATATAAGCAGCAATGGAAAATTTTTAAATATGGGTATTTTTCTGCATGTGTTTCAGATTGTTTAGTTTTTGTTGTCCTTTGCCCTCCCCACATGTCCCTTTATTTTCCTGGCAAAACAAAGCATTACAGATATAGTTGCAGCTTCCTATACTCCATTTTATTTTTCTAAAACTTATTGATATTGAAATGTCTACCTCTGGTCTACTTACTTTCCCTGCCGAATAATACTTTACCATATGGAAATACCACGATGTACAATTACATGCATAGTGCCATATACATTTGTTTACAGGTTTCTTGGGAAGAATCTCTCTTACTGTGTTCCCAGAAGAGGGATTAGTAAATTGTAGGGGAGGCTTGTCTTCATTTTTACTATGAATTTCCAATTGTTTAAAGTAGTTGTAACAATTGGTATTCCCACAGGAAATGTGGGGAAACTTGTTTTGTGTTTGGCTTCACTTGATATTCCTAGGCTTTTACTTTTTGTTTGTCAATCTTATGAATGTAAAATGGTATGTTTTAATTTCTATTGTGCGCAGACTTTATTATTCGGGACACATGTAACCTTTCTCATGCACCACTGTCATGGATTTGTTTTCAATTTAACTCATTTATTAAGCACGGAAAATTGTGAGGTTTCTCAAAGATGGCGATGAGAACTGCTGATGGATTTGCTGCATTAGATCCACCCTCTCCAGCTCTGGCCCTCTAGTGTCAGTATTTCTGCCTTCCATTTCTAGTGCTTCCTCTTTTCAGGTTCTGGGAACATTCTGGCTGTAGAAATCAGTTGCAGTAATTGGAAGAACTTTTACTAAAGTGACTTACTTGTCTTCTTACCTGGTAATTATGCAGACTGTAAAATATATTTATGAAAAAATTCAAGTTATATACAAAACCAGACACTACCAAAGCATATACAAAGTTCATGATCCCTTTTATTTTTCTCTTCTTCCTCTTCCAATATATAACCACTTGTAGAGAGCCCCTACTATTTCCTTTGTATTTATGTTTATGTCCAAATGCAATAGATATTCTCTAAGATATCTCCTTGGATCCATGATAAGAAGGTGAATGTAATTTTTAAAAATGAATATGATATCTCTACATCAGCACAGTATTGCATTATACGGAAATAAGAGAAAGAATCTAACTCTTCCATGGACATTTAGGTTGCTTGTAGTTTTCTATTATTTTAAACAGTGTTGTGGAGAACATTCTTGTAAATGTCTTTGGACATCAATGTGAAAATTGTCTTAGGAGATATTTGTAGAAATGCTATTTACATGGTCTTTTTTGCCTACTTTATTCATTTTTATTTAGAACATTTTATAGAACTTTAGGAATTGGTGACTTCTAAGTAGGTGTAAAACACAGTACCAAGCCAGGCATGGTGGCTCACGCCTGTAATCCCAGCACTTCAGGAGGCCGAGGCAGGTGGAACACGAGGTCAAGAGATCGAGACCATCCTGGTCAACATGGTGAAACCCCATCTCTACTAAAGATACAAAAAATTAGCTGGGCGTGGTCGTGCGTTCCTGTAGTCTCAGCTACTCGGGAGGCTGAGGCATGAGAATTGCCTGAACCCAGAAGGTGGAGCTTGCAGTGAGCCGAGATCACGCCATTGCACTTCAGCCTGGGTGGCATGAGCGAAACTCCGTCTCAAAAAAAACAAAAAACAAAACAAAAACAAAAAAAAAAACCAGTACCTGGATTCTCTGAGCTTTATGTTCTGTTTGAAGCAGGGGAAGTGACAGTAACTACCTGTTAGGGTGATTTTGAGGATTAAATGAGATACTGTGTACAAAGTTTATAGCATGGGTTTTGGATCACAGCAGAGACTAAAAAGTTCAGTTTTGCCTCCTCTTAGTCGGTCCCGAACCCAAATATACTTTTAAATATTCTTTCAGCACAGATTTTAAAGTTTGATAGAAATAGAATTATATTGTGATCGCTCCATATGCAAGGTTTCTTATAGTCAAGAAAATGTTTTTGATATTCAGCCATGTTGTTGCACATGTCAATAGTTCTTTCCTTTTTTATCCTCCTATCTCAGGTCTTAAAAAAGGAATACTGCAAAAATAATGAAACAATATTTCCACTTGTATTCGGTTTTGGTCTACAGTTGACATTGTTCTCAAGTATCACTAACAGGTTCCCATGGAGAGAAAAATTTATTTTCTGTCCACAACATAACAGGAATTATAACAGATGCAGAAGGCCTACTAGCCCTGTGTGAAAATCATCATGTTGACTATATTTCTCAAAAGTTAAACTCAGGTGTAGGGGCAGCTGTCAGTCTTTGTTTCCTCACTATCAATCCCACCACTTTTATTTTTTCATTTGGGGAAAAATAATAATGACTGTAAGAACAATGAAAAAATAATAAAAGGACAGTAAAAAGGTTGAATGCACTGGCTGTGGCAGGGAGCAATCAGAAATGGTTTGTTATTTCCCTTCACTTTATCAAAGTTGCTACGTGGACTCATTCTTACCCACCTGTTGGGTAGAATCTTTGATATTTTCTATTTCACTGAGCAATTTAAGATATTAAGAAATTCTGTCCAGTTCAAAACAGGAGCAGAAAACCAAGCACCACACTTTCTCACTCATAATTGGGAGTCGAACAGTGAGAACACATGGACACAGAGAGGGAATAACACACATTGGGGCCAGTTGGGGGTCAGAGGAGGGTGAGACGGGGAGACCATTAGGACAAATAGCTAGTGCATGTGAAGCTTAAAACCTAGATGAACGGTTGATAGGTGCAGCAAAGCACCATGGTACACATATACCTATATAATAAACCTACACATTCTGCACCTGTATCCTGGAACTTAAGAAAAATCCTGTTTAGTTTAATTTCCAAACTCAAAAATCTCATTCAGCTGAAAACTTAACGCTTTTTTACATATTTTAACACATAAAATAATCAACAATGAAAACAGGTAGAGGTTTAGCAACTCTGATCCATAAACCCCAAAATCCAAAATATTCCAAGATCTGAAATTCATCCACATCGATGGCTGAGATAGTGATATGTGTGCTTTCTGATGGTTCAATATATACAAACTTTGATTCGTGCACAAAATTGCTAAAAATATGTAAAATTTTATTTGCGTTATGTGTATGAGGTGTACATAAACATAGGTGAATTTTGTGTTTAGACTTCAGTTACATCTTTAAGAGATCTCTTTATGTATATGTAAATGTTCCAAAATATGAAAAAAATTTAAAATCCAAAACACTTCTAGTCCCAAGGAACTCAAATAAGGAATATTCAACCACTACATCTAATAAGTCATGGATACTTTAAAATGAAATTTTAAAAGTATTTAAAGAGTCCAAAAGACATCAGGAGAAAAGGGACAGGACAAAAAGTGGGGAAGGGGATGCAAACAAAAACAAACAAAATAATGAAACAAACCATTAAATTGTAAACTTGAATCCAATTACATCATTCAACCACTAATAAATCTATATTTAATAACGTTAAATGTTAATGAATCATACCACATACTCCAACTCAAGTGCAGAGATTGCCAGAATTGATTTAAAAAACCCACAAGACCCAGTGCTGTATATGAAATACACACTTTGAATAGAAAAAAAAGACAAATATACGTAGGTCTAACTAAGTACATTTGAATTTTTTTAAGACAGTGTCCTACTCTATCTCCCAGGCTGGAGTACAGTGGTGCAATCTTTGCTCACTGTAAACTCCGCCTCCTGGGTTCGAGCAATTCTCCTGCCTCAGCCTTTTGAGTAGCCGGGAATACAAAAACCTGCCACCACGCCTAGCTAAATGTGGGGGTATTTTTAAGAAAGCTGCGGTTTCACTGCATTGGATAGGCTTGTCCTAAACTTTTGACCTCAAGTGATCTACCTGCCTCAGCCTCCCAAAGTGCTGGGATTGCAGGTGTGAGCCACTGTACCTGACCCTAAATGAGTACATTTAAAATGATATACTATGCAAACAGTCAGTCATGGAAGTGTGAAGAAGCTATATTAATACCAAATAAAATATGCTTAAGTCAAAACAATATTTCCAAAGATAAAGAGGGATAGTTCATGATTACAGAAGAGTGATTTCAACAAAAAAATGGATTAAAAATAATTTGTGCGTCAATTTGCACAAAACAAAATTGAACTAAAGGAATAAACAAACAATCCACAATTTTTATTGGTGATTTTAATACCCATCTCCCAAGTAATTGATAGATAAACTAGACAAAATCTTAGTCAAGATGCAGATGACCTGAACAACACTCTCCACCATCTTAAACAAACCAATGGAAGACGACACCCAATAACCACAGAATACTGTATGTTTCAAGTACATGTAGTGTTCACTGGGATAGGTCACATGCTAGGTCGTAAAACAAGACTGAATAGATTAAATCAAATTGAATTCATGCAGTGTATGTTACCTGACCACAATAGGATTAAAACAGAAATTAACAATAAGAGAACTAGGAAAGCTCCAAGTACTTGGAGATTAAATAGAATACACAAGCCCAAGAAGAAATCAAAAGGTAGAATATAAAATATTTTATTCTAAGGGATAATCAAAATACAACATGCCAACACTTATGAATTACAGCTATGGGAGTTCCCAGAGGGAAGTATAGCCGTACATGCTTATACTGCAATAGAAGAAAAAGAGAAAGGTCTAAAATCAATGACGTAAATGTTCACCTAAAGAAGATTGAAAACACACACACACACGCACACACACACACACACACACACACAGCAAAGAAAACTCCAACGAAGTAGTAAGAAGGAAACAATAAAGGTAAAAGTGCAGAGATAAACCAAATTGAAGACAGACAAAATAATAGAGAAAACTAACAAAGCAAAGAAGCTGGTTGTTTTAAAATATCAACATTAATAAACCTTAAGCTACTCTGATCATGAAAAAAAGAGAGGAAACACAAATGGTCAGCATCAATATCAGAAGTGAAAGCGAAGTGAAACTATCACTACAGATCCTGCAGACGTGAAAAGGATAATAAGAGACTATCATAAACAACGTCATGGTGACAAATTCTGCAACTTAGATGAAATGAACAAAGAATCTGAAAAAATACAACAAAAACTAACACGAATTTTGCAGAAAATGTGTCTGGGAAAATTAAAAGATACATTAAAGAAAAGACTATGCAAGCCACAGCCTGACAGAAAATGGTCATAAATCTATTTTCAGTAAAGAGCCTGATTTCCAGAATATAGAAAGCAGTTTTATAACCTGAAAATAAGGCTGGGCACAGTGGCTCACACCTGTAGTGCCAGTACTTTGGGAGGCCGAGGAGGATGAATGGCTTAAGGCCAGGAGTTTGAGACTAGTCTGGGCAACACGGTGAGACCCTGACACCTAGTATAAGTACAAAAAATTAGCCTTGTATATTGGCTAATATCAATACAAAAAGTTAGCCTGGTATCAGCTAATTGGGAGACTGAGGTGGGAGGATCGCTTGAGCCCAGGAAGCAGAGGCTATATTGAGCCAAGATTGCACCATTGCCTTCCAGCCTGGATGACAGAATAACTAAAAGAAAAAAAGATAACAATTACTGTTTAGAAGGGGAAAAATTTGAGGAGCCACTTTGCAAAGATAATATACAAGTGGGACAAAATGGTTAACATCAAGGAAATGCAGATTAAAACCACAGTGAGATACTACTACACACCCCACAAAATAACTAGGTTGGGAAAGACTAAACACCAAATGTTGGCAAGAATACAGCACAACTATAACTATTGCTAATGGGACTATAAAACAGTACAACTACTTTGTCAAATTTCGGGAATTTTCTTATAGAACAAATATACATCTCATCTATAATAAATTTCCGAGTTAGGAATCTACCCCAATTAGTGAAAATACATGTTAATAAAAATACTTATAGAAGTCCAAACTAGCTTTACTCACAATAATCAAAAGTTGAAAATATTTCTGGTGACCACAAATAGAGGATCAGGTAGCGAACTACGTTATTTCATAGCATGAAATACTACTCAGCAATAAAAATGAAAGAGATACTGATATGTGTAACCTGACTGATAAATATAAAAATTATTTTGTGGACTGAAGGGAGCCTTATATATAGGGTTATCACAACATGATTCAAGTTATGTGGAATTTCTAAAGTTGGCAAACTTAGTCTACAATGAAAAAAATCTAAGGGTACAGAGCTGGAGACTGAGACAAGTCATGAGGAAACTTTCTGGGATTGTATTAGTCCGTTTTTTCACTGCTGATAAAGACATACGTGATACTGGGTACTTTATTCAAAAAAGGTTTAAGGTACTCACAGTTGCACCTGGCTGGGGAGGCCTCATCATCACGGCAGAAAGTCAAAGGGACATCTTAAATGGTGGCAGACAAGAGAGAAATGAGAAACAAGCAAAAGGGCTTTCCTCTTATAGAACCATCAACTCCTGTGAGACTTATTTACTATCACAAGAACAGTATGGGGGAAACTATCACCATGATTAAATTCTCTCCCACCAGGTCCCTCCCACAACACGTGGCAATTCTGGGAGCTACAATTCAAGAAGAGATTTGGGTGAGGACACAGCCAAACCATATCAGGGATTATAGTAATGTTCTTTATTTGATAGAGTTTGGGGTTACACATATGTATACTTTTGTCAAAATTCGGTAAATACATACTTAAAATTTTTGCATTTCATCATTTGTAAACTTTACACCAAAAAAAAAAAAATGGTACCAAATTCTAGTTAATGCACGTTGAGTTACTGATGTCTGCAATTTACTTTAAAATGCCTAAAAACTATAATGGATTACTGGATGGATAGAAAGATGGATCTATGGATGGACATGAGATAAAACAAGACTCCAAGTTGGTGAAGATGCAGTTAAAGTGTTCACTGTAAAGTTTTTTCAACTTTGCCGTACGTTCATAAATGTTCATGATAAAATATCAACGAAAACAATTTTCATCCCTCCTCCTCTGTGGCAGCCTCAGCCTGAGAAACCCACAGTGGGAAGGGAAAGGAGGGCAGTGTGTTTGTTTATGACCACCCACCCTCACTTCTTAGCAGTGCTTTCTGGCTCTTCTAGGGTTGGATAGGGGCAGGGAGAAAGGAGAGACAGAGGAACAGATAGGGCCTTATTGAATAGTTCAGCTGTATTATGGTGTCACATTTTAGGAGCAGGCATGCTGTTTTGGGCCCTTTCTCATGCGTTCCTGAGAAATTCTCCTGGTAGGGATCTCTGACAGCAGTTCACTACCTCAGGTAATACAGTTTCTAGGAAGCCACTAAGAGCCCTCCTACCACCTCCCTCTGGGGGTCCTGGGCAGCCTCTTCCTTACCCCTGGCAGGAAGCTTTTCAGGGCAGCGTCCTCCTTAAAATCAATGGTTTTCTCGATTATGGAATTCCTATTTGGCCCATATAAAACATGCAAACACCTTTGTTTGGCTTAAGTTGAAGTACCGGCCACTCCCAGCTCCAGTCTTTATCGCTTCTATCTGCCCCATTATTTCAACTTGGCCACAGCCTTTTGCTTTTGGATTGTATTCAGATGGGATAGCAGTTCCCGTGTTCTCCAGCCTTCAGGGACCTGAGGTAATCGGTTTGAATGGTTAATTAGAAGTTCCTGTTCAGGCAGCTCATTAGCTTTAAAATGAAGCAGCAGCCTTTTCCCATCCATGAGAATTGGGTGAGGAGGGAGTTCATACAACACACAACCCTTTCAAAAGTCTTCAGTGTAATTTAAAAAAATGCCCAGTGTGGTGGCTCACATCTGTAATCCCAGTACTTTGGGCAGCTCAGGTAGGCAGATCATAAGGTCAGGCTTTGGAGACTACCCTGGCAAACATGGGGAGACCCTGTCTCTACTAAAAATTCAAAAATTAGCTGAGTGTAGTGGTGGGCCCCTGTAATTCCAGCTACTCAGGAGGCTTAGGCAGGAAAATCACTTCAAACTGAGAGGCAGAAGTTGTAGTGAGCCGAGACCATGCCACTGCACTCCAGCCTCGGGAACAGAGCAAGACTCTGTCTTAAAAAAGACAATTTTTAGTCCTGTCCTATAAAGGTAAGAGGTAGATAATAACCTATTCTGGCAAAACTGGTTCTTGCCCACACCATTTGAAAAGTCTAGAACCTGATTGTAAATGAAAGGATTCTTGACAACTACTGTTTGGCGCTTAATCTTTGACTCCAATGCCAAACTTGGAGAAGACAGCATGTTTCCACTGTTCTGAAAACAGTAGCTAATCTGTGCTTCCCTTTGCTGTCTCGAGTATAGTAAAACATTTATGAGGTACAGAGGCTTGCAGAAAAGTATTTTAGAAGTGGAGTCAGAACTCCACTGTGGAAATGGGGGCTGAGAGAATCATGAATCCGATTCCTTCTCTTGCCAGAGGAGACTCAGATTTGTGATGTGGTTTCTCTGGGTAAACATGAGTCAGTAACAGAAGAGATCAGTAAAACTCTGGTCCACTGCTTAGAAATTAGTGTTTTATGACCTCCCCTCTGCCAGGGAAATAAGCATGAAGACAGCGCTTTTCCTCCCACTATTTTTAAAACTCAGATGAGCAGGTGTTCTATTGCTCCACGTGGTGCGCTTTTGAACTGAGAGGGACTGAGCACGGAGAAGCCGGAGTAGCACTGCCCCCACCCCGGGCCACCTGAAACTCATCATGCTGCTTTCTTTGGAGCGGCTGCCAATTTAAAAGAAGACTTAAGGGGTTTCATTTGGCTCTGTGATTCTGCTGGAAGGAGGCCTGAGTAAGGTTGAGCTGAGGTTGCAGAGGAAAGGAGCCGTTTGTCCCACAACCTGAACAAAACAGAACTATTATGAAGCAGCATTGTCCATCTGAGGTAATACCCAAGGTACATTGCCTCATGTCAAGAAAATCAAGGACGTGAATACACATGGAGTGAGGTTAAGAATGGAGGTTTTACAGGCAAAAGAAGAAAAGAGAACATCTCTCTCTTCTGCAGAGAGAGAGAGAGGGGCTTCTGAGTGTGTTTTCTGGTTTTCTGGTGAACTGCACAAGGTTTTATAGACTTGTTGAGGAGGTGGTGTTTGATTTACATAGGGTACAAATATGGGTTGGACCAGGTGAGAGCTCTACATAGCTCGTGAAGAAGCTGGCTATCCACCCGAATCTTCTTATGCATATAGGTTTTCTACTTGGCCAGTGCATGTTGTCTGTCCCTTACTGCACTTGTGGTTGATAAAGAAAAAGGAAGATGAAACCGTCAGGTTGAGCATGCCTGGCACCCAAGTAGCCTCCTATTGTTACAGCTGCTGGCATTCGCCTGTGCAAGCTTCCAGCTTGCTTGTCTATATCTGCAGCTCGATTTTACAGGCTGCTCTTTGTTAGAAATGGTTTTGGGGCTGCTTTTTATTCAAAGGGAAACCTTACCAAAGACTTCCTTACTTTCAATCTCTGACGAAATAATTTCTTTAGAACTCCTGTATCAATGGGACTTCTGGATTACAGTTGAAGTAGTTTTGGCTGATCATCAACTCTGCCTCCACTTAGTAGTGAATGCTCTTATTTTCTATGTTTCAAGGAGGGACTCTTTGCTTCTTGCCCTTCTTCAGAATAGCAGTGTGGAAATTGCATTTAAGAACACCTGTTGGGCACAGTGGCTCACACCTGTAATTCTAGAAATTTAGGAGGCTAATATGAGAAAATTGCTTCAGGCCAGGAATTTGAGAGCAGTCTGGGCAACATAGCGGTACCCCATCTCTCAAAAAAAAAATTACTGGGTGTGGGGATGCATAGCTGCTGCCCTGTTGGCCCAGCTTCTGTCAGGAGGCCATGGCAGAAAGGTCACTTGAGCTCAGGAGTTTGGGGCTGCAGTGAGCTATGGGCATGCCACTGTACTCCAGCCTGGGTGACTCCATCTCTTGAAAAACACAACAAGAACCAACAAAAGCCCACTTTCTATCTGGAATGGGAACCGGTAGAGCCTTATGACAGTGAGTGACTCAGAGGCAGAGCAAACGTTTTGCCACAGTTTTAATGGTGCAATTTGAACCTTATGTTTGTCCTACTGACCAAGGCTGTGGCTGTCTTAGGGTCCTCCATATGATCTGGCCTTGGAGGAGAAGAAACTGTTCTTGTTCAACACTTTCTGTTTGTGGAGCCCAAGATAAGAACTTTATGTTTGTTTCACAGATGAGAGGGTGCTAAATAGCTTGCTTAGAATCACACAAGTCAGAGGTAGGAGGGCCACGTTCTTTAACCAGTTTGTGAGTAGATGTCTTCCCAAGAACGTACAGCTGATGGCATAATGCTGACCTTAAGCCTAGATTAATCAAATTGATGTTTAATGAAAAGCAATAGATTTCCTCCTGTAGCCCAAGAAAGAGCCACTTGACTACAGCTAATCGGTGAGAGAAATACCTCTATCAAAGGAATAGGTGATCAGAATTCATGGGCAGCAATGGGACATAGGAATGTGGAAATGAGAGATGTGGGCTCCAGGGATGCTGGAGAAAACTCCTCCTCCAGTATTCCATAACTCTCGAATGCTGCGGTCTTTTCAATACAAATACAAACCCACTCTGTTGTTTTGCACTGCCCCGTGCCCTGAATCTCTTGTTTGTGGACTGTATCCTCCAGTAACTTATTCAAGCAAGGATACACTGAAGCAAATTGTTCTGAAATATGACTTTATTTCTTCTTACACTTACATGACTGGTGGGGCATAGAATTTTTGATTGAAAATAATTTCCCATTCAAGTTTTAAAGATACTACTCCATTATTTCCCAGATTCTGGTAGTGCTGTTGAGAAGCCTGAAATCATTCTGATTTCTGATTCTTTGTAAATACTGTTTTTAAAAAACTTTTCTGAAAACTTAGGAGAGCTGTTTTCCTTTGTCATATATTGCAGATTTTCAAGACAATGTTCCTTGGTGTGAGTTTGTGTTCATGTGTTTAAACCTAGGAGGTTATGTTATTCAACTTGAGAAGTTGCCTTTTTTTTAACTTTTATTTAAGTCCAAAGGTTCAAGCACAGGTTTGTTATTTAGGTAAAGTCTGTCATGAGGTTTGTTGTACAGATCGTTTCATTACTCCGGTATTAAGCCTAGTCCCATTTAGTTGTTTTTCCTGATCTTCTTCCTTCTCTCATTCTCCACTCTCTGAAAGGCTCTAGTGTGTGTTGTTCTTCCGCCTGTTGTATGTTCCTGTGTTCTCCTCATTTAGCTCCCACTTGCAAGTGAAAATATCTGGTATGTGGATTTTGTTTTCCTGCGTTAGTTTGCTAAGAATAATAGTCTCCAGCTTCATCTATGTCCCTGAAGAGAACATGATCGCATTCTTTTGTGGCTGCCTAGTGTTTTTTGTTGTATATGTACCACATTTTCTTTATCCAGTCTACCATTGATGGGCATTTAGCTTGATTCCATATTTTTGCTATTGTGAACAGTGCTGCCATGGACATATGCGTGCACATGTCTCTATAACAGAAGGATTTATATTCCTTTGGGTACATACCTAGTAACCCATTACTAGGTTTGCTGAATCAAATGGTATTTCACTCTTTAGGTCTTTGAGGAATCATGACACTTTTTCACAATGGCAGAACTAATTTGCATTCCCGAATACAGTGTTTAAGTGTTGTTTTTCTCTCTAACCTTGCCAGTATGTGTTTTTTTTTTTTTTTGCTTTAATAATTGCCATTATGACTGGTGTGAGATGGTATCTTATTATAATTTTCATTTGCATTTCTCTAATAATCAGTGACGTTGAGCTTTTTTAATATGATTGCTTGTTGCATATATGTCTTGTTTTAAAAGTGTCTGTTTATGTTCTTTGCCCACCTTTTTATGGGTTGTTTGTTTTCCTCTTGTAAATTGAATTTCCCTACCGATGTTTGATATTAGATTTTTGTGGAATGTATAGTTTACAAACATTTTCTCACATTCTGTAGGTTGTCAGTTTTCTCTGTTGATAGTTTATTTTGCTGTGTGAAAGTTTCGCATTTTAATTTGACCCCAGTTTTCAATTTTGCTTTTGTTACCTTTTCTTTTGGCATGTTCATGATGAAATCTTTGCCTGTGCTTATGTTTTGAATGGCATTGTCTCGTGTCTTGCAGAGCTTTTATAGTTTTTGGTTTTACATATCAGTGTTTAATCTATCTTGAGCAAATTTTTGTATGTAATGTAAAGAAGGGGTCTAGTTTCAGTCTTTTGCATATGGCTATCCAGTTATCCTGGCATCGTTTATTAAATAGGGAGAATCTTTTCCCCCTTGCTTGTTTTTGTTAAGTTTGCCAAAGATCAGATAGTTGTAGAAGCTTGGTTTTGTTTCTGGATTCTCTATTCTGTTCCATTAGTCTATGTGTTTGTTTTTGTACCAGTACTATGCCGTTGTTTCCTGTAGCCCTGTAATGCAGTTTGAAGTCTGGTAGCATGTCGCTTCCAGCTTTGCTCTTCTTGCTTAGGGTTGCCTTGGCTGTTTTTGGTTCCACATAAATTTTTCAAAAGCTGGTTTTCTGAAAAAAATAATAAAACTCAACCTACTTCTTAACATTTTTCAAGAACCCAAATGAAATCATGACTGCTCTTGGAGATGGCACTCTGTATGTTTCAATTTACTACCCAGTAACTGGTCTATTAAAATCATACTGGTTAAAAAATAATAAACTTGAAGCTAGACCAATGAAGGAGAAAGGGAAGAGATTCAAATAACCACCATCAAAAACAATAAGGGCAATATTACCACTGACCCCACAGAAATACAAACCACCCTCAGAGAATATGATGTACAACTGTAGGCACATTTTTTCTTTAATTTTGAGATGAAGTTTTGTGCTTGTTGCTCAGGCTGGAGGACAATGGTGAGATCTCGGCTTAGTGCAACCTCTGCCTCCTGAGTTCAAGCTATTCTCCTGCCTCAGCTTCCTGAGTAGCTGGGATGACATGCATGTGCCACCATGTCTGGTTAATTGTGTATTTTTAGTAGACATGGGGTTTCTCCATGTTGATCCATCTTGTCTTGAACTCCCAATCTCAGGTGATCAACCCACCTTGACCTCCCAAAGTTCTGGGATTGCAGATATGAGCCACTGAACCTGAAAAAATTGAGAAATCTAGAAGAAACTGATCAATTCCAGGTCACAACCACCCTCCCTGAGATGCAAGTTTGGTTTAACATATGCAAATTGATCAATGTCATCGTCACATAAACAGAACTAAAGAAAAAAATTACCCACATGATTATCTCAATGGATGCAAAAACAGCTTTTGATAAAATTCAACTTTCATGTGTGTTAAAAACTCTCAATAAACCAGGTATTGAAGGAACATACCTCAAAATAATAAGAGCCACATGTGACAAAACCACAGCCAGCATCATACTGAATGGACAAAACCTGAAAGCATTCCCCTTAAAAATTGGCACAAGATAGAGATGCCCTCTCTCCCCACTCCCATTCAGCATAGCTTTGAGGGTGTTCTTTGCTCTTGGATTTCTAATTCTTTTAATTGTGATGTTGGGTAGTTAACTTGAGATCTCAATTTTGTTTTTGAGATGGAGTGTTGTTCTCTCAACCAGGCTGGAGTGCAGTGGTGTGATACGGGCTCACTGCAACATTTATCTCCTGGGTTCAAGCAGTTCTCCTGCCTCAGCCTCCTGAGTACCTGGGATTACAGGTATGTGCCACAACACCAGCTAATTTTTGTGTTTTTAGTAGAATGGGGTTTCACCATGTTGGTCAGGCTGGTCTCAAACTCCTGACCTTGTAATCTGCCCGCCTTGGCCTCCAAAAGTGCTGAGATTACAAGAGTGAGTCACCGCAGCTGTCCCGAGTTCTCACTTCTCGATGTGAGCATTTAGTACTATAAATTTCTCTCAACACTACTTGACTAGCTGCATCCCAGAAACTCTGGTAAGTTGTACCTTTGTTCTCATTACTTTCAAAGAACTTCTTAAACTTCTTGATTTCTGCCTTAATGTCATGATTTACCCAGGAGTCATTCAGGAGCAAGTTACTCAGTTTCCATGTAAGTGTATGGTTTTGAATGAATTTCTTAGTCCTGATTTCAAATGTGATTGCATTTGCTTTGTGACCTAAGGTATCTTCTATACTTATGAATGATCTATGTGTTGAGTTGAAAAAATGTGTATTCTGCAGTCATTGGATGAAATGTTCCTTGAATATCAGTTCCATTTGGTCTGTAGTAAAGATTAAATTTCATGTTGATTGGTTGGTTTTCTGACTGGAAGATCTGTCCAGTGCTGAAAGTTGGGTGTTGTAGTCTCCAGCAATTACTGTGTTAGGGTTTATCTCTCTCTTTCTTATTTGCTGCGTGTGTCTGTTCTTTTTTCTCTCTCTCTGTGTGTCTGTCTCTATTTCTATCTTTGGAATTCTGATCATTTTAGTGTTGAACCTGTTCAAATTTTCTTCCGGATTTCAACTTTTTTCTTATCGCTATTTCTGGAAGACATAAGGTTCATCTACTCAACTTTGTTGTCTTACTATTCTAACAAGAATTTTTCACAAGTTCTGCTGTCATATTTTTAATTTCTAAGCGTTTACTTTTTCTTTAAATTTGGTTCTTGTTTCATGAAAATGGTAACACTTTTATCTCTTCGTGAACATTCATATGGGTTTCAGAAGGTCTTATCTCCTAGCACAGTCCTCATTCAGGCTGCATTTATGTGTCTTGTTGCTCTGGTCTCGGCCATTCATGTTAGAAGCTTTGCTCAGATGCCTGGTGACCCTTAGCTGTCTGTGTCTGTTAGAAAAAAATGGAGCACTGAAAAGCTAAAAGCTGATGGAAGTTCTGTGATTGTAACATTTTGTGGGTGGTGGTCTTGCTGGGTCAGACCTCTTCTTCTTGAGCAAGAGAGATTCTCTATAGAGAAAAATCATCTTAACTTCTGACCAAGTGTATCTGCCCCCGTCATTGGAACTCAGTGGTAGGAAAACCTGGAGGATCTCAGTGTTCAGTGTGTACATTTAAGCACTTGTGTCTAGAGAGCTCCTGCCTAGAGACACCAAATTTTACCCTATAGAGAAAAAACCTCCACCCTGCCACCACCGTGGGATGCAGGCACCGATTCTAGGGAGAGGATCTGGGATCTACCTACTACTGAAACATAAATTCCCTAGGTAAATTTAGCTGCCAACTCTTGAACCGTTGGGATCCTGGTTGCCTTCCTGCCACTGGCTTGGAATTTAGCATCTCTGGGTCTACTGTCAGGTGTCACTGACAGCTTCTGCTTGCCAGTTTTCTATATGCTGAAGGGATTGTCTTTATTTTCTTTTTATCTTTGTTGGTTTATTTATTTTTAATCATCCCGTGTTAATGTGGTTTAATGATGGAGTGAAGGCATATGCAGGTATTCAACCAAACATCTTAGCTGAATTCTGTGTATTTCTCTTGTAGTAAAATCTTGATCATTCTATGTTTCAGTTGATCAAATTTTTATATATGCATTCTGATTTGGGGTTGATGTGAGGGAAGAGAGAGAGAAAGAAAGAGAGACTCAGACGGACAGAGACAGGGTGAGGGAGAGAGGCTACTGTGACAAATCTGTGGGTCTGTGTATTTGGAAGTCAATAGGAATTTAACCCTGTTTTCTGTCTAAAAAGCAGGAGTGTCCAGACAATGGATCTGGAACTAGGCTAAGAATCTCTGAGGCAATGGTGCAGATCCAGTTGTGTTCAACTTTTAGTCCTTAGGCTGAAAGGGAAAATAACGTAAAACACATTTTTAAAAATTTCTGGCTGGGCGCGGTGGCTCAAGGCTGTAATCCCAGCACTTTGGGAGGCCGAGGTGGGTGGATCACAAGATCAAGAGATCGAGACCATCCTGGTCAACATTGTGAAACCCTGTCTCTGCTAAAAATACAAAAAATTAGCTGGGCATGGTGGTGCGTGCCTGTAATCCCAGCTACTCGGGAGGCTGAGGAAGGAGAATTGCCTGAACCCAAAAGGCGGAGGCTGCGGTGAGCCGAGATTGTGCCATTGCACTCCAGCTTGGGCAACAAGAGCGAAACTTCATTTCTAAAAAAAAAAAAAAATTTCTGAAAGTGGTGTTTTCTGATTTGCCCTCAGATAATTAGATATAGAAGGTAGCCATACATTTTTGGCTAACTCAGCATTCCTTGCTCCATTCAGCGAATTCATCTTTATATTTATGGTCTTTCTCTCCAGCTTAATATCCAAAATTTAAAAGTGAGGAATGCAGAATAGTTGAACTAAAAGAAACAGATCAACCACAACCTGCTTCTTCTTCCTCTCACCCAAAGAAAACCATTGTAAACATTTTGCTATATTCTCTTTATGTACTTTTCTCAGGTACTTTTATTCGAATATATTTTTTATCATAAAATTGTTTTAGACAACACGTGGTCAGAGAAGAACACCCACTCTTTTTACACTCCAGGCTTCCAGCTTGAAGGTGACTGACTTGGGAATCCTGTGTTTTACCAAGATATGATGTTGATATGGAATCTTTTATTTGACTGTTCTGAGGTGTTCTCTTTTTAGCATACTCTCCTTCATCCTTTTCTTCCCTGCTATACACACACATACACATTCACACATACATGCATTCTTTCTTTCTCTCTCACATGCACATTCTCATACGCAAATACAAGCATGCTCATACACATGTGCACACACACAGGCACATGCATGCACACACTCACACTCATATGAACCAACATGCACATACATACTCTCCATCTCTTTCCTCCCTGCTACACACACATACTCTAACACTCATATGCACATGTGCACACACACATATGTACAACATGCAATGTGTCAGCAGGCCATGTAGAAAATGATTGTTACTCTCCAAAAGGAAGCACATCCACACTTTTGCAATGGAAAAAAAGAGCTCTGTTTTTGTAAAAAAAAAAAAAAAAAAAAAAAAAAAAAAAGAATTTTCTATTAGGCCTAGAAAGAATCTTAAAAAGTGTTTCTTCTTTTATCTAATCGGAACTTGTGACTTGTTAATGTGCACACACCCGTGTGACAGAAAGAGCCAGGGAGAGATGGAGAAAGAGGAGGTGAAGGCAAGAAGAGAGAGAGTGATTAAAAAGCAAGTGCACCGTGGCAAGCTCGTCTGGACTAAGTGAGAAGCAGACGGTTGTGGTGATGAGATAGGAGCTCGGAATGCTTCCTGGTACCAAGACTGTCATAAGTGGAATTGGGGTCTGAAAAAGTGACAGCAAAATTCAGCGTTCCTTTGACAACCACTCAGAAAATAGAATGTGAGGAAGCAGGAGGAAGGGAAGGTGTGGGACCAGCCATGAGAATGCACCCCGCTGCTCCACGGATGCCTAGAAATGCTGGCCACTTATAGGGCACAGGTGAGGGGAAGTCTGGACTGGTGGCAGTAGTGCTGCCAAGCCATGTAGCCTGCTCTCTCAAGGGTGAATGTTCTTGCATAAGTAGTGGGGAAGATTATTCCCTAGTTTATATAGGCCCCGTTTGTCCTAGACACAGATTTTAATGTTCTCAGGTGATCGCTTGCTTGATTGTCTGTGTAAAAGATCAGCAATCCTTTTTTTTTTTCTGGAAAGGTCTAGGCAGTAAATATTTTAGGCTTGGCAGCCCATATGGTCTCTGTCACAGCTACTTATCTCTGTGGTTGTGATGTGAAAGCAGCCATAGAAATGGGTAATAAAAAAGTGGGGCTGAGTTCCAAAGTACTTTTATGAGAACTGAAAATTGCATTTTATATAATTGTTGACATGTCCCAAAATATTGTTACTTTTTTGAATTCTTTCACATTCGTGGCTCATGAGCTGTCTGACAAGAGACGACAGGCAGGAATTGGTGGATGGGCCATGGTTGCCCAAACCCTGTGTCCAAATCATGGCATTGTACAAGCAGGAGGGATCTCTGAGCCTCTCTTTTTTCCTCTTTCCTTCTTTTCAGTTTCTCATTGTGCTGATTTGGAAACCAGAAATCGAAAGCTCTGGGAAGTGAACTCTTTCTGACTTAACCTGTTAGTGGCAGTGTTAGGATAAAATTTCAGGTCTCAAGGAGCACTTCTTAGAGCCCAGATCAGACTGAATGCTGCTTTTGTGATTGCAGAAGGCATACCATCCTCTGGTACACTAGCTCCTTAGCGTCACCCTGAATCTGAAACTTAGTTCTTCATAAAGTCTTCTGTTCTATGATTCCTCAGTGCATC
Organism: Callithrix jacchus; assembly: GCF_049354715.1. NCBI lineage: Eukaryota > Metazoa > Chordata > Mammalia > Primates > Cebidae > Callithrix > Callithrix jacchus. The sequence continues at coordinate 83,334,290 of NC_133518.1, forward strand.
ATTTGCTAATTTGCGCCAGTTATTCTATTTAACACAACTGAGATATAGACATAAGCAAAGTTCCTACCCTTTAGGAACTCACTTCTTCAGGGCCTGGTTTTGATCATCCAGACAAAGCTACTTAAATGTAGTTTTATCCTTAAAAGCAAAATCGGCTGCACTTATGTAAGTTACAATAATAATTAGAATTTAGGAAAAATCCATTCTTAAAACAAGAAGGCAAAGAGAATAAAAAATAAACATCCAAGTCACCCTCTGACGGTGCGTTGGTTTTAAAACAACAAGACTATTATTTTAAGTGAACACAAGGAAAATTTTGCTACCAAGCGAGTACAGTTTCTAACAGGTGATACATCGACTCCTCTAATTCCAGACATTTCCAAAAGTGCCCTTACTACCTACATTACTTCCTTCTGTAAAGCTCTACTGATTAAGACTTTATCTTTTGTGGTTGGATTTTTGCTTTTGGAATTACAACCTGCTTTTCAAGTCACATTTTGTAAATTAGTTGAGGTATCATGCTGAGTGATAAAGTCTGAGTCAAAAACTTCCTGAAAAGTGCCTCGTGAACTCGTGAGGCATCATGGCAAAGATCCCAATTGTTGGACTGAGGCAGAGAGGTAGAAAGAAGAACACAGACTTTAAGGTCTGACAGATGTAAGTATAGGTCCCACCTCCACCACGTATTGGATGTGTGATGTTAAATGAGCTACTATACCTCTTTGAGCCTCAGCTTTCCTCTCTGTAAAAAGAAGATGTTAAACCTTTCCTTGCACTATTGTTGTAGGGATTAGAGATGATGTCAATAAAAATGTTTCCAGCATGCTCGGTATTCAACGTACCTTGGATAGACTTATTTGGCCAGTTCACTGCAAAGGGTAATATACACGAGTAAGATTTTTTCTTTTCTTCAAAATAGACTTTTTGGGATTAAACTCTAAAAAAGTGTTAAATAAATGAATCAAGATATTTTTCATTTCTGTTGTTGAAGTATTTGCCTTCTTACGTTTGGTAATGTTAGGATTTTCCACAGAAGAAGTTGACACTTTCCTTCTTAATCATACTGGCAATACCAGGTTTCAACACTAGTGACTATTTTCTTTTCGAAAAGTGTCATTTGTCTAGCTTCCCTTGAAAGATCAGCTAAATGTCACATTATCCCTGCTTCTGCTAATCTTTCAAAATGCTCACCACCATAGTCATAACATTTTCTTCATGCTCAAGTTGATTTAAAAAATGTTCTAAAGACAGTGTTGCTGAATTTTTATTTGTTTAATAAAAATTAGGCTTTTAAATATAAAAATATAGATTTATTATAAAGCCTCTAGAAAGCAAAGAAAAATAGATTTGAAAAATACCTTGTTTAATCACATAAAGCTAGGCAGAGTTAAATCACTGTTTCCATTTTGGTATATTTTATTTTAATCTTTTCACTATTTTAATGTCCTTCTTTATATCCATAATGGTGATAACATGATTTATATATGAACATGTATATATTATATAAATATATAAAATACATAAATATATCTTTTAAAAATAATATCTGTAGGCCGGGCGCGGTGGCTCAAGCCTGTAATCCCAGCACTTTGGGAGGCCAAGGCGGGTGGATCACGAGGTCAAGAGATCGAGACCATCCTGGTCAACATGGTGAAACCCCGTCTCTACTAAAAATACAAAAAATTAGCTGGGCTTGGTGGCGCGTGCCTGTAATCCCAGCTACTCAGGAGGCTGAGGCAGGAGAATTGCCTGAACCCAGGAGGCGGAGGTTGCGGTGAGCCAAGATCGCGCCATTGCACTCCAGCCTGGGAAACAAGAGCAAAACTCCGTCTCAAAAAATAAATAAATAAATAAATAAATAAATAAATAAAAATAAAAATGGCGTCTGTTTATTTATTATATATAAAAATATATCTAATGACTATATATACATATCTACTTCTATATTTATATATCTCGATGATAGAAGTTGGAAAATACTGAAAACTGTAGAGGAGTTCAGAGAAACAACCTATAATCTCATTATACAGAAATAATTTTCTTCCCTTTTGCTTCTCCACATTTTGGCTTAGATCAAATTTAGAAATGATTTTCTTAACGTTTTTGCTATTGTGATTTTAGAGTATCAAGATGTTGCTGCATATTCTGATTTTTATGTATAGTTGTGACAGGAACACCCACAAAAATAATTGTTCTAGAAAAGAATTTGTTAACAAATATTTTCTTCCAGGAAGTGGTGTATTAGCGTTTTAAAAGAAACATTTCTGGACGTAAAGTAGACATTGGGCTTATATCAACAGCTCAATCTTTTTTCAAATACGCTTTATTTTTAGAGCAGTGTAAAGTTAATAGTGAGGCATAGTGGAAAGTACAGAGAGTTCCTACGTTTCTACCTCCCCAAATGCACAGCCTCCTCCACTATCAGCCTTCCTCACTAGAGAGGTACATTTGTTACAATGGATGAACCAACATTGACTTATCACTGTCACCCATAGTTTATAATTGACATTAGGGACCATTCTTGCTGTCGTATATTCAGTGAGTTTTGACAAGGGTGTAATGGCATGTGTCTACCATTATAGTAACACACAGAGTAGTTTCATTGCCCTAAACATCCTCTAGGCTCTGCCCATTTATCCTTCCCCACTTTTCAACCCCCAGCAATCACTGAACGTTTTAATGTCTCTATAGTTTTGCCTTTTCCAGAATGTCATATAGTTGGATTCATATAGTAAGTGGTCATTTGAGATTGGTTTCTTTCACTTAGTAGTATGTATTTGAGTTTCCTCTATGCCTTTTAATGGCTTCAGAGCTCACGTGCTTTTTTTCTGCAACAAAAGCCACATTCAAAGATTATTGCTTTCATTGCTGAATAATATTCCACTGTGTCGATGTAGAGGTTTGTTTATCCAGGCACTTACGAGACTATAGTAACCAGTGTGGAGCCTGGGGAAGCCATAAATGGCCTGGTTGTGGTGAAGGCCTGGAGCCTATGTCGATAGGAGCCATGGAGGTTGCAGGCATTAGATCTTAGAGCCATAGGGGAAGGCCTGGAGCTTGGGTTGACAGGGTCTGTCCCATAGCCTGTGGCTACAGAAACCTGCCTGGTGTTGAGTTCACTGGATTGTGCCTGGCATTGGAGTTGATGTTGAAGTCAGGTGTTACATTTACTCTCCTCTCTGCACATACATAGTATCTCTTTCCATGCTGCACTACCCAGGTTTAGGGGTGGGGTAATGCAGATAATAGAAAACTCTCTTTTATACTCTATTTTATGCCGTTTTTCTTACTTTTCTACTCCACAAACGTGCTATAACCTCTCACCTGGATTCCTTGTCTCTTTTGAAGACACTTTGATGCACGGATGGCTGTTCAAATTGATGTTTCTGTGAAGGAATAAGTGCTGAAAAGTTCTGTTTTGCCATTTTGTCCATGGCATTCTTCTCTGTTAACTGAAAAAATATTTTTACTTAATAACATATTGTTAAAAATTGTCAGACCCTTGGTTTAGCTCTGGAAGTTTCTCCTTTAGAGCAAGTTCCTTTCATAGTTCTCTATAGAAAGACTATAGTTGTAAAATGTTGGTAGAGATGATATTTTGTGTGCAGAATTAAGGACGGATTACACATAAATGTTTAGCGGACAGTAAACATTTGTGAGTAATCTGTTCTTACACACAAAAAGAAGATCTATAGCTTTAGGAAAGGGGAAATTATCAAGGTTTTTCAGACAATATAAAATGAGTTGAGAAAATTGAAGGGAATGTTTATACTTGAATGAGACCTCATGGAGAAAGACAAAATAAGGAAGCCATGGGAGAATATTTGCATTCTCGGAACCACAAAAGTGAGGAAAGCCAAGAGCACAGCTGGAGTTGCACCAGATCAAGTAGACATTCCATCAGAGCCTGAACTGAGAATGCACCATTCCTAGTCACCTTGATAACAGCCCCATTTTCTGTTAATAATACTCTATGAGAAAAATCTTGCAAAAATAGTCAGAAAAGGCAGAGTCACATGCGGTTCAGTGTGTTCCACCTTGGCAGACGGTCTTAGGAGGAGTTTTGGAAGGATCGTGCGGCAGGCAATGGATGAGATAATGATGAGAAATTTTCCAGCTCTGTATAAAAAGGCAAGCGAAATATATGCTTGTGAATTTTTGGCTGCTTTTTTATGCTGTATTTTCAGATCAATTTTATCCCAGTTAATGTGAATATAAACTCTGATTGTTATGGCTATCTCTCGTGGGGTTTCTATTATTTTGTCAGAAATTGTATCAGGAACTTTATATCAATCACTAAATTACACATTTCCAAGCTGCATATGAATTAGGTATTACTATGATCATTTTACAGATGAAGAAGATGAGACTCAGAGCAATACATAAGTTGCCCAAGGTCAGAGAGCAAGTAAGTACCAGAAATAAAAGCCAGATAAATCTCATTCCCATATCCTTGCTCTTTCAATGATGTTTCAGAGTTGATTACAAAAAGAATTGTTCTGTGTGCTCAGGATAATTTACTACCTACTAAATTTAACCATAGGGCAGTCTTATAAACAGGGTAGAGTATGCAGTTAAGATAAAATTTGAGAGGAAAAAATTAAATTAAAATAGTACATAACCAATGATCAGAATATTCTCTCAGTATTTTAGAAATTTATGTAAGAATAAACTAGATACTGATAAAAAAGTCACATTCTTTATGCACAAATCTTGTAAGTAGCTACTGTTAAAGAGAGGATATTATTTACCTAGAAGAAAGTGGGGTTGTCAACCACTATATAACCATTCGTGGGGTGAATGTCTTTTATATTTTAGGCCTCTGGCTGATGGATCCAAGAGGTAGATGCGTGATGTCAAAATATTCTCTTTTATAGGTAATTACAATTTACAATGGAAGATACAGAGGCCACAAGGTAGTAGAGTTGAGTTATATTAACAGAAAACCTTGTTAGAGAAAAGAACCACCTCTCACTATCATGTTCAATGGCAAAGATTAATAGAAGGTACAGCAAAATGGACACACATGCGAGTATACCCACATTGATATTGGAAGTAACTTTTTTCTTATATACTATAAATCATATCCTAGAATATACTCATAATGTGTACACTTATTGGGATATGACAATCAACGTACAAACTATGTACCATATGTACATTGACTGTGATGTACATATGTGTACACAATACAGATGTACAAAAAATGTACATAATCTGTACAATATGTACATTTAGATGTGCATAATGTGTACACAGTAGGTATGTACATAATGTGTACAATATGTAAATATATTGTAATATTACAATGATTTCATATAATCACAACAGCATATATAATCACAATACACATATAATACATAATATCAATACAAATGTACATATTGCACACATTATATACATTTACATATATTGTGATATGATATGTACACATGTACATCATGCACACGTGCAGATTTGCGGTATATACACGTGTACATAAGTGTGCACAGTATGTACATATGTACACTACACATACGTTCATATAAGGTAGATATGTACCTTCTGTACAGGAGTACACAGTATGTACAATATATACACGTATATACTAGGTACACATATAGGTGTATACCCACTTTGGTAACCGGAGAGATTTCTATCTAATATACTAAATATGAAATCCCAGAATGTAGTCATAGTGTGTACATTTACTGTCGTATTGTGATAAATGTATTAAATAGGCACAATCTGTACATGTACTCTGCTGTACATAGGTGTACACAATGCACATGTACAAAAATGTACATAATCTGTAAAATATGTACCTATATATTTCTATAATGTGTACACAATGCATAGGTACATAATGTGTACACTATGCACATTCCTTAAAATATCAGTGATAAAATATATATAATCACAGTAAGATATATAATCACACTAATACATATATGTCGTGTAATATCACCAAAAAGTACGTATTGTACACATTAGGTATGTATTAGGTACATATGTATAGTGCACATATTATGAAAATATATATGTATCATTATAACACCGTATGTACGCGTATACAAATATGTGCCTACTATTTAAACAATGTACACATGCAGAAATAGGTGCAAACTACATACCTATGCACAGCAGGCTATTACTACAGTTCTGCTCGTAGCAGCCTCAATGCCCACCCTGGCTGCTTAAAGACCCCCGGTTAGGGGTTTGTACCCACAGCCCCCGCCAAAGGGCCCATAACAGCTACCAGGCCCACGCTGGCTGCTTAGGGACCCCGTGCCTAGGGCGCTGTGCCCACAGCTGCTGGGGCCCGGCTATTTTGAAAATGTGGTGTAATATGATACTGGCAACCATATCACACAGAAATGATAATGTTATTGTGGTTCTTTACATATTAGGCAATAGTTCTAGTTACACATTTGGCATATTGACAAAAATGTCATCCTCACCCCATTGACATTAGAATTGAAAGCATAGGAGGGTTTCACCCCTTGCAATGTTTAATTCAATATAATTGTTTTCTTGTTTACGTTAGTGACCATATCAGAGCACGGTGTACATCTCTTGCAGTATTCAGAATATTTCTCTATGGGCAGCAACATTTTTCTCTCCTTATCTGGATATTAGGAAGAATATCACAGGACCGGCTTACAGCGCCAGTCACATCGTGAGCAATGTCATCTGTAATCCCCTAGTTATTAAGAACAATGTAACGGGGGTCTCGTGTGCTTTTGGAGATATTTGGAGTAATATCCTTTTAGTTTCTGGATATTAGAAACAATACTACAGTGGTGGTGTACACTTCCTGCGATATTAAGAGTATACTCATCCTCTGTCCCTGGGATATTAGGAATTACATCGCAGAAGCGTTGCACTTTGCCTATAATATTGGAACAATCACAGAGTGTACACCTTCTTTCATTGTGAGAGAAATACCTACTTAGGATATGATGGATAATATCACAAAATGGACACACATGGGTATATACCCACTGTGATATTGGAGGTCATTTTTTATCTAATATACTAAGTGTCATAACCCAGAAAAAACTCATAATGTGTACACTTATTTGGATATTACACTCAATGTACAGAATATTTAACATATGTACATTGACTGATGTACATACATGTACACAATACAGATGTACAATAAATGTACATAAACTATCATTTGTACGAATATATGTACAAAATGTGCACACAATAGGTATGCACATAATGTGTACAATATGTACATTTATTGTAATATCACAATGTTATATAATCACAACTGCATATAAAATCACAATACACATGTAATATGTAATATCAATATAAATGTACATATTGCAAACATGTACATTTACATTTATTGCGATATGATATGTAAACATGTACATCATGTACCCATTATGTACAGATGCACAATATATGCAAGTGTACATATGTGGGTACAGTATGTACATATGTACACTACACGTGTGTACATATAATGTAGATATGTACCTTCGGTACCCGAGTACATTCTATGCACAATATGTACGCATATAAACTATGTACACACCTGGGTGTACAACCACTTTGGTAACCGGAGAAATTTCTATCTAATATACAAAATATAATAATTCAGAATGTAGTAATAGTGTGTACATTTATTGGCATATTGCAATAAATGTATAAAATAGGTACAATCTGTACATTTACCCTGCTGTACATATGTGTACACAATGCACATGTACAAAAAATGTACATACTCTGTAAAATATGTACCCACATATTTCTATAATGTGTAAACAATGTATAGGTACATAATGTGTACACTATGCACATTCCTTAAAATATCAGTGATAAAATATATATAATCAAAATAACGCATATAATCACAGTAATATATATATATCATGTAATATCACAAAAAAGTACATATTGTTCACAGTAGGTACGCATTAGGTCTATATGTATTGTGCACATATGTACATATATATTTATCATAACACCATGTGTACACTTATACAAATATGTGTTCATTATTAAAACTATGTACCTGTGCAGAACAGGCTATTACCACAGCCCCCTTCGTAGCAGCCCCATGGCCCACCCTGGCTGCTTGAAGACCCCCTGGCTAGGGAGCTGTAACCACATTCCCCGCCAGAGGGCCCGTAACAGCTCCCAGGCTGACGCTGGCTGCTTAGGGACCCCCTGGCTAGGGCGCTGTGCCCGGCTATTTTGAAAATGTGGTGTAATATCATGCTGGCGACCATATCATATGGAAATGATGTTATTCTGGTTTTTGATATACTAGACAATAGTTCTAGTTACACCTCTGCCATATTGACAAAAATGTCATCCTCACACCCCTGGACATTAGAATTGAAATCATAAGGGGGTTTCACCCCTTGCAATGTTAAATTCAATAGAATTGTTTTCTTGTTTACATTAGTGACCATATCAGAGCACAGTGTACTCCTCTTGCCGTATTCAGAGGATTTGCCTATGGGCAGCAACATTATTCTCTCGTTCTCTGGATATTAGGAACGATATCACAGGACCGGCGGACAGCCCCAGTCATATCGTGAGTAATGTCATCTGTAATCCCTTAGTTATTAGAAAAAATATCACGGGGGTCTTGTGAGCTTTATCAGATACTTGGAGTAATATCTTTTCCGTTTTTGGATATTAGACACGATACTACAGTGGTGGTGTACACTTCCTGCGATATTCAGGGTATAATAATGTTTTGTCCCCAGGATATTAGGTAGTACATTAAAGAAGCCTTGTACTTTGCCTGTGATATTGGAACAATCACAGAGTGAACACTTGCTTTCAAAATGAGAGTAATACCTACTTAAAATATGATGGATAATATCAAAAAATGGACACACATGGGTGTATACCCAGTTTGATATAGAAAGAAAATTTTATCTAATATACTAAAAATCATATATCACAAAATACTCATAATGTGTACACTTACTGAAATGTTACAATCAATGTGCAGAAGACATACCATATGTACATAGAGTGTTATGTACATATGTGTACACAATACAGATGTACCAAAAACGTACATAATCTGTACAATATGTGCAATTATAGGTACATAATGTGTACACAATAGGTATGTACAAAATGTGTGCAATATGTACATTTATTGTAATATTACAATGATATCATATAATCACAACAGCATATAAAATCACAATACACAAGTAATACATAATATAATGTACATATTGCACACATTGTGTACATTTACATTTATTGTGGTATCACGGTGTGTACACATGCACATCATGTACCCATTATGTACACATGTACAAAATATGCACATGTACATATGTGTGAACAGTATGTACATTTGCACACTGTACACATAAATACATATAATGTTGACATGTACATTTTATACATGAGTACCTAATATGCACAATATGTACACGTATGAACTATGTACACACCTGGGTGTACACCCACTTTGGTCAGTGGAGTAATTTCTAATATGGTAAAAATTATATTTTAGAATGCACTGATAATGTGTACATTTATTGGCATATCACAAGAAATGTATAAGATAGGTACAGTCTGTACATTTACTCTGCTGTGCATAGGTGTACACAATACACATGTAGAAAAAGTGTACATAATCTGTAAAATATGTACCTATATATTTCTATATTGTGTACACAATACATAGGTATATAATGTGTACACTATGCACATTCCTTAAAATATTAGTGATAAAATATATTTAATCACAATAAGATATATAATCACAGTAATATATATTGTCTAATATTACAAAAACGTACATATTGTACACATTAGGTATGCATTAGGTACATATGTATTTTGCACATATTATGTAAATATAAATTTATCGTGATAACACCATATGTACGCATGTACATATATATGCCCGATATTAAAACTATTTACACATGTAGTAATAGGTGCAAACTATGTACCGATGCACAGCACGCTATTACCAAAGCCCCCCTTATAGCAGCCCCCAGGCCCAGCCTGGCTGCTTAGAGACCCCCTGGCAATTGGGCTGTGCCCACAAACATTGCTCGAATGCCTGTAGCAGCTTCCATGCCCACCCTGGCTGCTTAGGGACCCCCTGACTAGGTGTCTGTGCCCACAGCCCATGCCAGAGTGCCCGTAGCAGCCCCCAGGCCAACCATGGCTGCTCAGGGACCCCTGGCTGGGTCGATGTGCTCACAGACCCCACCAAAAAGCCCAGAGCAGCCCCCAGGCCCGCCCTGGCTGCTTAGGGGTCCTGCGATATTCAGGGTATGGTCATCCTTTGTCCTCAGTATATTATTAACCACATCACAGACGAGTTTTAGTTTGCCTTGATATTGGAGCAATCCGAGAGTGTAAACCTGCTTTCACAATGAGAGAAATACATACTCAGGATATGATGGATAATATCACAAAATGGACACACATAAGTGTATACCCACTTTGATATTGAAAGTAATTTTATCTAACATACTAAAAATCATATCCCAGAATATACTTATAATGTGTACTCTTACTGAAATATTACAAACAATGCACAGAATATGTACCATATGTACGTTGACTGTGATGTACATATGTGTGCACCATACAGATGTACAATAAATAAACATAATCTGTACAATATGTACATTATGTGTACATAATATGTACACAATAGGTATGTCCATAATGTGTACAATATGTACATTTGTAATATCACAATGATATCAGAACAGCACATACAATCACAATACACATGTAATACATAATATAAATGTACGTATTTCACACATTATGTACATTACCATTTATTGTGGTATGACGATGTGTTTACATGTACAGCATGGACCCATTATGTACGGATGTACAATAAATTCAGGTGTAGATATATGTACATAGTATGTACATATGTACGCTCTGTACCCATACATACATATAATGTAGATATTTACCTTCTGTACACAAGTACATAATATGCACAGTATTTACATGTACAAAATATGTGCACACATAAGTTTACACCCACTTTGGTATCCAGAGTAATTTCTATCTTATATTCTAAATGTAATATCACAGAACGTACTCATAATGTGTACATTTATTGGCATATCACAATAAATACATATCACAATAAATGTATAAAGTAAGTAAGATCTGTACGTTTATGCTGTGTACCCAATACACAAGTAAATAAAATGTACATAATGTATAAAATATGTTTCTTTATATTTCTATAATCTGTGCACAATGCATAGGTACATAATGTGTATAATATGTACATTTGTAATGTCACAATGATATCATATCACAACAGCATATATAATCACAATAAACATAATACATAATATAAACGTACATATTGCAAACATGTATATTTACATTTATTGTGATATGATGTGTACACATGTACATCATGTACCCATTATGTACAGATGTACAATATATGCACGTGTACTTATGTGTGCACAGTATGTACCTATGTATGCTGCGTACACCTATGTATATATAATGTAGACATGTACATTCTGTACATGAGTACATAATAAGCACAACATGTACATGTATAAACTATGTGCGCACCTGGGTGTAAACCCACTTTGGTCACCGGTGTAATTCCTATCTAATATGCTAAAAATTATATCCCAGAATGTACTCATGTGTACATTTATTGACATATCACAATAAATGTATAAAATAGGTATAGTCTGTACATTTACTCTGCTGTACATATGTGTACAAAATACACATGTAGAAAAAATGTACATAATCTGTAAAATATGTACCTATTTATTTCTATAATGTGTACACAATGCATAGGTACATAAAGTGTACTCTATGTACATTTCTAAAAATTTCAGTGGTAACATACATATTATCACAATAAGATATATAATCAATAATATGTAGATATCACATAATATCACCAAAAAGTACATATTGTTTATATTAGGTACGTATAAAGTACATATTTATTGTACACATATTATGTACATATATGTTTATTGTGATAATAACATATGTACATGTGTACAAATATGTGCCCATTATGTAAACGATCTACACATGTAGAAATAGGTGCAAATTGTGTACCTGTGAAGAGCAGGGTATCCCCACACCTCCCGCCAAAGGGCCTATAGCAGCTTCCAGCCCCACCCTGGCTACGTAGGGACCCCCTGGTTAGGTGGCTGTGCCCATAGCCCCTGCCAGAGTGTCAGTAGCAGCCGCCAGGCCCTCCCTGGATGCTGAGAGACCCTCTGGCTATGTGGCTGTTACGACAGCCACCGCCAGAGGGCCCGTAGCAGCCCCTAGACAAATCACAAAGGGCCCGTAGCAGCTGCAATGCCCAACCTGGTTGCATAGGGACACCCTCGCTTGGCTGCCATGCCCACAGCTGCTGGGGCCCAGATATTTTGAAAATGTGGTGTAATATGATACTGGCAATCATATCATATGTAAATAATAATTTTATCCTTTTTTATTATATAGTAGACAATAGCTGAAGTTACACCTCCGCCATTTTGACAAAAATGTCCTCCTCAACCCCTTGAAATTACAAGGAAAATTATAGGGGGGGTTAACACCTTGCAATATTTAATTCAATATAATTGTTTTCTTGTTTACATTAGTGAAAATATCACAGCACGGTGTACTCCTCTTGCCGTATTCAGAGGATTTGCCTATGGGCAGAAACATTCCCCTCTCCTTCTCTGGATATTAGAAACATTATCACAGGACAGGCAAAAAGCCGCAGTCATATCGTGAGTAATGTCATCTGTAATCCCCTAGTTATAAAAAACAACATCAAGGGGGTCTTGTGCACTTTATGAGATACTTAGAGTAATGTTAGGATTTGGGTAATTTACATGAGGGAGAATATTGAGTTGGTGTATACACTCCAAAACACAGTAGAAAAGGGCATTGTATATTTTTTCTGACAGATTATATTGAGAGCAATTTTGCTTTTAACGTTGGGGTACCTAGATAATATTTAGATTTTTTTCGATTAGCGTAAATTTAGAATTTCAGTATTTTACACAAGAGAGCATATTGAATTGGTGTATATACTCCAAAACAGAGTAGAATAGGGCATTGTATATTATTTCTGACAGATCATATTCAGAGCAAATTTGCTTTTAACATTGGGTTCCCTAGATAATATTTAGATTTTTTTCGATTCGCGTAAATTTAGAATTTCCATATTTTAAATAATAGAGCATATTGAGTTGGTGTATATACTCCAAAACAAAGTAGAAAAGCGCATTTTATATGTTTTCTGACAGATAATATTCAGAGCAATGTTGCTGTTAACATTGGGGTGCGTAGATAATATTTAGATTTTTTCGATTTGCGTAAAATTAGAATTTCGGTATTTTACATGAGAGAGCATATTGACTTGGTGTATATACTCCAAAACAAAGTAGAATAGCGCATTGTATATTTTTTCAGACAGATTCTATTCAGAGAAATTTTGCTTTTAACAATGATGTGCCTAGATAATATTTAGATTGTTTCGATTCACGTAAAATTAGAATCTCGGTATTCTACATGAGAGAGCATATAGAGTTGGTGTATATAATCCAAAACAGTGCAGAAAAGGGCATTGAATATTTTTTCTGACAGATTATATTCAGAGAAATTTTGCTATTAACATTGGGGTGCCTAGATTATATTTACATTTTTTCGATTCGTGTAAATTAGAATTTCGGTATTTTACATGTGAGAGCCTATTGAGTTGGTGTATATACCCCAAAACAGAGTAGAATAGGGCATTGTATATTTTTTCTGACAGATTATATTCAGAGCAATTTTGCTTTTAACATTGCTGTGCCTAGGTAATATTTAGAGTTTGTTTGATTCACGTAAAATTAGAATTTCAGTATTTCACATGAGAGAGCATATTGAGTTGGTGTATATACTCCAGAACAGAGTGGAAAAGAGCATTGTATACTTTTTCTGACAGATTATATTCAGAGAAGTTTAGCTTTTTACATTGGGGTTCTTACATATTATTTAAATTTTTTTCGATTGGCGTAAAATCAGAATTTCGGTATTTTACATGAGAGAGCATATTGAGTTGGTGTGTATACTCCAAAAAAGAGTAGAATAAGGCATTGTATATTTTTTTTGACAGATTATATTTATAGCAATTTTCTTTTAACCTTGGGGTGCCTAGATAATATTTAGAATTTCTTCGATTTGCGTAAAATTAGAATTTCGGTGTTTTACATGAGAGAGCATATTTAGTTGGTGTATATACTACAAAGCAAAGTAGAAAAGGGCATTGTATATTTTCTCTGACAGACTATATTCAGAAAAATTTTGCTTTTAACACTGGGGTGCCTAGATAATATTTAGATTTTTTTGATTCGCGTAAATTTAGAATTTCGGTATTTTACATGAGAGAGTATATTGAGTTGGTGTATATACTCCAAAACAGAGTAGAAAAGGGCATTGAATTTTTTTTTGACAGAATATATTCAGAGACATTTTCTTTTAACATTGGGGTGCCTAGATAATATTTAGATTTTTTTCGATTCTCGTAAAATTAGAATTTCTCTATTTTACATGAGAGAGCATATTGAGTTGGTGTATATATTCCAAAACAGAGTAGAAAAGGGCATTGTATATTTTATCTGACGAAATACATGCAGAGCAATTTTGCTATTACCATTGGGGTGCCTAGATAATATTTAGATTTCATTTGAGTAACGTAAATTTAGAATTTCGTTATTTTACATGAGAGAGCATATTGAGTTGGTCCATATACTCCAAAACCGAGGAGAAAAGGGCATTGTATATTTTTTCTGACAGATTATAATCAGAGCCATTTTCTTTCAACATTGGGGTGTCTAGATAATACTTAGATTTTTTTCAATTCGTGTATAATAAGAATTTAGGTATTTTATATGAGAGAGCATATTGGGTTTGTGTATATACTCCAAAACGAAGTAGAAAAAGGCATTGTATATTTTTTTCTGACAGACTATATTCAGAGCAATTTTGCTTTCAACATTGGGGTGCCTAGGTAATATTTAGATTTTTTTCGATTCGCGTAAATTTAGAATTTCGGTGTTTTACAAGAGAGAGCATATTGAATTGGTGTATATACTCCAAAACGAAGTAGAAGAGGGCATTGTGTATTTTTTCTGACAGATTATATTCAGAGCAATTTTGCTTTTAACAATGGGGTACCTAGATAATGTTTTGATTTGTTTCCGTTCGTGTAAAATTAGAATTTCTGTATTTTACATTAGAGAGCATATTGAGTTGGTGTATGTACACCAAAACAAAGCAGAAAAGGGCACTGTATATTTTCTCTCACAGATTCTGTTCCGAGAAATTTTGCTTTTTACATTGGGGTGCCTAGATAATATTTAGATTTTTTTCGATTCGTGTACATTTAGAATTTCGGTATTTTACGTGAGAGAGCATATTGAATTGGTGTATATACTCCAAAATAGAGTAGAAAATAGTATTGTATGTTTTTTCTGAAAGATTATATTCAGAGCCATTTTCTTTTAACTTTGAGGTGCCTAGATAATATTTAGATCTTATTCAATTAGCGCAAATTTAGAATTTCGGTATTTTATATGAGAGCATTTTGAGTTGGTGTATGTACTCCAAAACAGAGTAGAAAAAGTCATTCTATATTTTTTCTGACAGATTATATTCAGAGCTATTTTCTTTTAACATTGGTTTTCCTACATAATATTTAGATTTCTTTCAATTCGCGTAAAATTAGAATTTCGGTATTTTACATGAGAGAGCATATCGATTTGGTGTATATACTCCAAACCAGAGTTGAATAGGGCATTGTATATTATTTCTGAACAGATTATATTTAGAGCAATTTTGCTTTTAACATTTGGGTGCCTTGATAATACTTATATTTTTTTCGATTCAAGTGAATTTAGATTTTCGGTATTTTACATGAAAGAGCATATTGAGTTGGTGTATATACTCCAAAACAGAGTAGAAAAGGCATTGTATATTTTTTCTGATATATTATATTCAGAGAAATTTTGCTATTAACATTGGGGAGCCTAGATAATATTTAGATTTCATTTGACTAGCGTAAATTTATAATTTTGGCATTTTACATGAGAGAGCATATTGAGTTGGTGTATATACTCGAAAACAGAGTAGAAAAAAACATAGTATATTTTCTCTGACAGATTTTGTTCCGAGAAATTTTGGTTTTTACATTGGGGTGCCTAGATAATATTTAGATTTCCTTCGATTCCCGTATATTTAGAATTTCGATATTTTCCATGAGAGAGCATATTGGATTGGTGTGTATACTCCAAAATAAAGTAGAAAAGGGCATTGTATATTTTTTATGACAGATTATATTCAGAGCCATTTTCTTTTAACATTGGGGTGCCTAGATAATATTGAGATTTTTTTCGATTTGCGTAAATTTACAATTTCGGTATTTTACATGAGAGAGCATATTGAGTTGGTGTATATACTCCAAAAAAAAGTAGAAAACGGCATTGTATATTTTTTGTTACATATTATATTCAGAGCATTTTTTCTTTTAACACTGGGGTGCCTAGATAATATTTAGAATTTTTTAAATTTGCGTAAATTTATATTTTCGGTATTTTACATGAGAGTCCATATTGAGTTGGTGTATATACTCCAAAACAGAGTAGAAAAGGGCATTGTATATTTTTTCTGACAGATTCTATTCAGAGCAATTTTGCTTTTAACATTGGGGTGCCTAGATAATATTTAGATTTTTTTCGATTCGCGTAAATTTAGAATTTTGGTATTTTACGTGAGAGAGCATATTGAGTTGGTGTATATATTCCAAAACAGAATAGAAAAGGGCATTGTACATTTTTTATGACAGATTATATTCAGAGAAATTTTGCTTTTAACAGTGGGGTGCCTAGATAATATTTAGATATTATTCGATTCGTCTAAAATTTGAATTTCTGTATTTCACATGGGAGAGCATATTGAGTTGGTGTATATACTCCAAAACAGAGAAGAAAAAAACATTGTATATTTTATCTGACAGATTACATTTAGAGCAATTTTTCTCTTAACATTAAAGAGCCTAGATAATATTTAGAATTTTTTTAATTTGCGTAAATTTATAATGTCTATATTTTACATGAGAGAGCATATTGAGTTGGTGTATATACTTTAAAACAGAGTAGGAAAGGGCATTGTATATTTTTTCTGATGAAATACATTCAGAGTAATTTTGATATTACCATTGGGGTGCCTAGGTAATATTTAGATTTTATTTGATTAATGAAAATTTAGAATTACGGTATTTTACATGAGAGAGCATATGGAGTTGGTCCGTATACACCAAAACCGAGGAGAAAAGGGCATTGTATATATTTTTTGACAGATTATATTTAGAGCCATTTTCTTTCAACATTGGGGTGTCTAGATAATATTTAGATTTTTATCGATTCGCGTATAATAAGAATTTCAGTATTTTACATGTGAGAGCATATTGGGTTGGTGTATATACTTCAAAACAAAGTAGAAAAGGGTATTGTATATTTTTTCTGACAGACTATATTCAGAGCAATTTTGCTTTCAACATTGGGGTGCCTAGGTAATACGTAGATTTTTTTCGATTCACGTAAATTTAGAATTTCGGTATTTTACAAGAGAGAGCATATTGAATTGATGTATATAATGAAAAACACAGTAGAAAATGGCATTGTGTATTTTTTCTGACAGATTATATTCAGAGCAATGTTGCTTTTAACATTCGGGTACCTAGATAATATTTTGATTTTTTTCCGTTCGTGTAAAATTAGAATTTCTGTATTTTACATAAGAGAGCATATTGAGTTGGTGTATATACTCCAAAACAAGGTAGAAAAGGGCACTGTATATTTTCTCTGACAGATACTGTTCCGAGAAATTTTGCTTTTTACATTAGGGTGCCTAGATAATATTTAGATTTTATTCGATTCACGTAAAATTAGACTTACTGTATTTTACATGAGAGAGCATATTGAGTTGGTCCATATACTCCAAAACAGAGGAGAATAAGGCATTGTAAATTTTTGCTAACAGACTATATTCAGAGTTATTTTCTTTTAAGTTTGGGGCGCATAGATATTATTTAGATTTTATTCGAATCGCATAAAATTAGAATTTCGGTATTTTACATGAGAGAGCATATTGAGTTGGTGTATATACTCCAAAACAGAGTAAAAAGGGGCATTGTATATTTTTTTGAACGATTATATTCAGAGTAATTTTGCTTTTATCATTGGGGTGCCTAGATAATATTTAGATTTTTTTCGATTCACATAAAATTAGAATTTCGGTATTTTACATGAGAGAGCATACTGAGTTGGTGTATATACTAACAAACAAAGTAGAAATGTGCATTGTATATTTTTTCTGACAGATTATATTCAGAGCAATTTTGCTTTTAACATTGGGGTGCCTAGATAATATTTACATTTTTTTCGATTCGCTTAAATATAGAATTTCTGGATTTTACATGAGAGAGCATATGGAGTTGGTGTGTATACTCCAAAACAGAGTAGAAGCATTGTATATTTTTTTCTGACAGATTATATTCAGAGCAATTTTGGTTTTAACATTCCGGTACCTAGATAATAATTCGATTTTTTTTGATTCACGTAAATTTAGAGTTTCGGTATTTTACATGAGAGAGCATATTGAGTTGTTGTGTATACTACAAAAAAAGTAGAATAGGGCATTGTATATTTTGTCTGAAATATTATATTCAGAGCAATTTTGTTTTTAACATTGGGGTGCCTAGATAATATTTAGATTCTTTCGATTTGGGTAAAATTAGAATTTCGGTATTTTACATGAGAGAGCATACTGAGTTGGTGTATATACTCCAAGACAGAGTAGATAAAGCATTGTATATTTTTTCTAACGGACTATATTCAGAGCCATTTGCTTTAAACTGTGCAGTGCCAAAATATTATTTAGATTTCTTTCGATTCGCTTAAATTTAGAATGTCGGTATTTTACATGAGAGAGCATATTGAGTTGGTGTATATACTCCAAAAAGGAGTAAAGAGGGGCATTCTATATTTTCTCTGACAGATTATATTCAGAGCAATTTTACTTTTATCATTAGTGTGCCTAGATAATATTTAGATTATATTGAATTAACGTAAAATTTGAATTTTGGTATTTTACATGAGAGAGCATATGGAGTTGGTGTATATAGTCCAAAACAGAGTAGATTAGGGAATTGTATATTTTTTCTGACAGAATATATTCAGAGCAATTTTGTTTTTAACATTGGGGTGCCTAGATAATATTTAGATTTTTTACGATTCGCTTAAATATGTAATTTCTGTATTTTACATGAGAGAGCATATGGAGCTGGTATATATACTACAAAAAAGAGTAGAATAAAGCATTGTATATTTATTCTGACAGATTATATTCAGAGCAATTTTGTTTTTAACGTTGGTGTGCCTAGGTAATATTTAGATTTTTCGATTCGGTTAAAATTAGAATTTTGATATTTTTCATGAGAGAGCACACTGAGTTGGTGTATATACTTCAAAACAGGGTAGAATAGTGCATTGTATATTTTAACTGAAAAATTATATTCAGAGAAATTTTGTTTTTCACATTGGGGTTTCTAGATAATATTTAGATATTTTTGATTCGGGGAAAATTAGAATTTCTGTATTTTACATGAGAGAGCAAATTGAGTTGGTTTATATAATACAAAAAAGAGTAGAAAAGGGCATTGTATATTTTTTCTGACAGATTATATTCAGAGGCATTTTCTTTTAACTTTGGGGTGCCTAGATATTTAGATTTTTTTCGTTTTGCATAAAATTAGAATTTCGGAATTTTACATGAGAGAGCATATTGAGTTGGTGTATATCCTCCAAAACAGAGTAGAGAAGGGCATTGTAAAATTTTTCTGAAAGATTATATTCAGAGAAATTTTGCTTTTAACATTGGGGTGCCTAGATAATATTTAGATTTTTTTTGATTCACTTAAATATAGAATTTCTATATTTTACATGAGAGAGCATATGGAGTTGGTGTATATACTCCAAAACAGAGTAGAATAGGGCATTCAATATTTTCTCTGACAGATTATATTCAGAGACGTTTTCTTTTAACGTTGGGGCACCTAGATATTATTTAGATTATTTTCGATTCACGTAAAATTAGAATTTCGCTATTTTACATGACAGAGCATATTGAGTTGGTGTATATACACCAAAAAAAAGTAAAATTGGTCATTGTAAATTTTTTCTGAAAGATTATATTCAGAGAAATTTTTATTTTAACTTTGGGGTGCCTAGACAATATTTAGATTTTTTTTGATTCACGTAAAATTAGAATTTTGGTATTTTTCAAGAGAGAGCATACTTAGTTGGTGTATATACGCCAAAACAAAGTAGAATAGTGCATTGTATATTTTTTATGACAGGGTATATTCAGAGCAATTTTGTTTTTAACATGCGGGTTCCTAGATAATATTTAGATTTTATAGATTCGGGTAAAATTAGAATTCCTCTATTTTACATGAGAGAGCAGAGTGAGTTAATGTATATACTACAAAACAGAATCAAAAAGGGCATTGTTTATTTTCTCTGACAGCCTATATTCAGAGAAATTTTGCTTTTAACATTGGGGTGCCTAGATAATATTTAGATTTTTTTCGATTCGTTTAAATATACAATTTCTGTATTTTACATGAGAGAGCTTATGGAGATGGTGTATATTCTCGAAAACAGCTTAGAATAGGGCATTGTATATTTTTTCTGACAGATTATATTCAAAGCAATTTTGTTTTTAACATTGGGGTGACTAGATAATATTGAGAATTTTTTCGATTCGCTTAAATATAGAATTTCTGTATTTTACATGAGAGAGCACATGGAGTTGGTGTATATACTCCAAAACAGAGTAGAATAAGGCATTGTATATTTTTCCTAACAGACTATATTCAGAGCCATTTTCTTTGGTCTTTGGGGCGCCTAGATAATATTCACCTTGTTTCGATTCGGGTAAAATTAGAATTTCGGTATTTTACATGAGAGAGCATACTGACTTGGTGTATATACTCCAAAACAGAGTAGAATAAGGCATTGTATATTTTTTCAAACAGACTATATTCAGAGCCATTTTCTTTTAACATTGAGACACATAGATGTTATTTAGATTTATTTCCATTCTCGTAAAATTACAATTTTGGTATTTTACGTGAGAGAGCATATTGAGTTGGTGTATATACTCCAAAAAAGAGTGGAAAAGGGCATTGTATATTTTTTCTGACAGATTATTTTCAGAGCAATTTTGGTTTTATCATTGGGGTGCCTAGATAAAATTTAGATTTTTTTCGATTCATGTAAACATAGAATTTCGGTATTTTAATTGAGAGAGCACACTGAGTTGGTTTATATACTCCAAGACAGAGTAGAATAAGGCATTGAATATTTTTTCTGACAGATTATATTCAGAGCAATTTTGCTATTAACATTGGGGTCCCTAGATTATATTTAGATTACTTTCGATTCACATAAATATAGAATTTCTGTATTTTACATGAGAGAGCATATGAAGTTGGTGTCTATACTACAAAAAAGAGTAGAATAGGGCATTATATATTTTTCTGACAGATTATATTCAGAGAAATTTTGTTTTAACATTGGGGTGCCTATATAATATTTAGATATATTTTGATTCTCGTAAAATTAGAATTTCGGTATTTTACAAGAGAGAGCATACTTAGTTGGTGTATAAACTGTAAAAGAGAGTAGAATAGGGCATTTTATATTTTCTCTAGCAGACTATATTCACAGCCATTTTCTTTTAGCTTTGGGGCGCCTAGATATTATTTAGATTTTTTTCGATTCACGTAAAATTAGAATTTCGGTATTTTACATGAGAGAGCATATTGAGTTGGTGTACATACTCCAAAACAGAGTAGAATAAGGCATTTCATGTTTTTTCTGACAGATTATATTCAGAGCAATTTTGCTTTTAACATTGGGGTGCCTAGATAATATTTAGATATTTTTCGATTCGTTTAAATATAGAATTTCTGTATTTTACAAAAGAGAGCATTTGGAGTTGGTGTATATACGACAAAACAGAGTAGAATAGGGCATTGTATATTTTGACTGAAAGATTATATTCAGAGCAATTTTGTTTTTAACATTGGGGTGCCTAGATAATATTTAGATTCTTTCGATTTGGGTAAAATTGGAATTTCCCTATTTTACATGAGAGAGCAAACTGAGTTGGTGTATATACTCAAAAACAGAGTAGAATAAGGTATTGTATATTTTACCTAACAGACTATATTAAGAGACATTTCATTTTATATTTGGGGCGCCTAGATATTATTTAGATTTTTTCAATTCACATCAAATTAGAATTTCCGTATTTTACATGAGAGAGCATATTGAGTTGGTGTATATACTCCAAAACAAAGTAGAAAAGGGCATTGTATATTTTCTCTGACAGATTATATACAGAGCAATTTTGCTTATAATATTGGGGTGCATAGATAATATTTAGATTTTTTTCGATTTGCTGAAATATAGAATTTCTGTATTTTACATGAGAGAGCATATGGGGTTGGTGCATATACTCCAAAACAGATTAGAATAGGGAATTGTTTATTTTTTCTGACAGACTATTTTCAGAGAAATTTTGTTTTTAACATTGGGGTGCCTAGATATTATTTAGATTTTTTTCGATTAACGTAAATTTAGAATTTCGGTATTTTACATGAGAGAGAATACTGAGTTGGTGTATAGACTCCAAAACAAAGTAGAATAAGGAATTTTATGGTTTGTCTAGCAGACTATATTCAGAGGCATTTTCGTTTAAGTTTGGGGCGCCTAGATATTATTTAGATTTTTTTCGATTCACGTGAAATTATAATTTTTGTATTTTCCACGAGAGAGCATATTGAGTTGGTGTATATACACCAAAACAGGGTAGAAAGGGGCATTGTATATTTTTTCTGACAGATGATATTCAGAGCAATTTTGCTTTTAACATTGGGGTGCCTAGATAATATTTAAATTTTTTTCGAATCACGTCAAATTAGAATTTCTGTATTTCACAAGAGAGAGCATACAGAGTTGGTGTATATAATGCTAAACAGAGTAGAATAGGGCATTGTATATTTTTTCTGACAGATTATATTCAGAGCAATTGTGTTTTTAACATTGGGGTGCCTAGATAATATTTAAATTTTTTTAAATTCCCGTAAAATTAGAATTTCTGTATTTTACATGAGAGAGCATAATGAGTTTGTGTATATACTCCAATACAGAGTAGAACAAAACAATATATATTTTTTTAACACACTATATTCAGAGCCATTTTCTTTTAACTTTGGGGCGCCTAGATATTATTTAGATTTTTTTCGATTTGCGTAAAATTAGAATTTCGGTGTTTTACATAAGAGAGCATATTGAGTTGGTGTATATACCCCAAAACAGAGTAGAAAAGGGCATTGTATATTTTTTCTGACAGACTATATTCAGAGCAAATTTGCTTTTAACGCTGTGGTGCCTAGATCATATTTAGATTTTTTTTATTCACGTAAAATTTGAATTTCGGTTTATTACATGAGAGAGCATACTGAGTTGGTGTATATACTACAAAACAGAGTAGAATAGGGCATTGTATATTTTTTCTTACAGACTATATTCAGAGCCATTTTTTTAAAAACTTTGTGGCGCCTATATATTATTTAGATTTTTTTCGATTTACGTAAAATTAGAATTTCGGTATTTTACGTAAGAGTGCATATTGAGTTGGTGTATATACGCCAAAACAGATTAGAAAAGGGCATTGTATATTGTTTCTGAGAGGTTATATTCAGAGCAATTTTTCTTTTAACATTGGGGTGCCTATATAATCTTTAGATTTGTTCGGTTCAGGTAAATTTAGAATTTCTGTATTTTACATGAGAGAGCATACTGAGTTGGTGTATATACTACAAAACAGAGTAGAATAGGGCATTGTATATTTTTTCTAACAGACTATATTCAGAGCCATTTTCTTCTAACTTTGGGGCGCCTAGATATTATTTAGATTATTTTTGATTCACCTAAAATTAGAATTTCTGTATTTTACATGAGAGAGCATACTGAGTTGGTGTATATACTCCAAAACAGAGTAGAAAAAGTCATTGTATATTTTTTCTGAAAGATTATATTCAGAGAAATTTTTCTTTTAACATTGGGGTGCCTAGATAATATTTAGATTTATTTCGATTTACGTAAATTTAGCATTTCTGTATTTTACATGAGAGAGCATATGGAGTTGGTGTATATACTCCAAAACAGAGTAGAATAGGGCATTGTATATTTTTTCTGACAGAATATATTCAGAGCGATTTTGTTTTTAACTTTGGGGTGCCTAGATAATATTTAGAATTTTTTCGATTCGCTTAAATATAGAATTTCTGTATTTTACATGAGAGAGCATATTGAGTTGGTGTACATACTACAATACAGAGTAGAAAGGTGCATTGTATATTTCTTATGACAGAATATATTTAGAGCAATTTTGCTTTTAACATCGGGGTGCCTAGATAATATTTAGATTTTTTTCGATTCACGTAAATTTAGAATTTCTGTATTTTACATGAGAGAGCATACTGAGTTGGTATATACTCTAAAACAGATTTGAATAAGGCATTTTATATTTTTTCTAACAGATTATATTCGGAGCCATTTTCTCTTAACTTTGGGGCGCCTAGATATTACTTAAATTTTTTTCGATTCACGTTAAATTAGAATTTCAGTACTTTACATGAGAGAGCATATTGCGTTGGTGTATATACTACAAAACAGAGAAAAAAAGGGCAATGTATATTTTTTCTGTCAGATTATATTCAGAGCAATTTTGCTTTTAACATTGGGGTGCCTAGATAATATTTAGATTAGTTTAGATTCAATTAAATAAAGAATTTCTGTGTTTTACATGAGAGAGCATGTGGAGTTGGTGTATAAACTCCAAAACAGAATAGAATAAGGCATTGTATATTTTTTCTGACAGATTATATTTAGAGCAATTTTGTTTTTAACATTGGGGTGTGTAGATAATATTCATATTTTTTGGATTCGGGTAAAATTAGAATTTCTTTATTTTACATGAGACAGCACACTGAATTGGTGTATATACTCCAAAACAAAGTAGAATAAGGCATTGTATATATTTTCTAACACAGTATATTCAGAGTCATTTTCTTTTAACTTTGGGGCACCTAGATATTATTTAGATTTTTTTCGATTCGCGTAAAATTAGAATGTTTGTATTTTACATGAGAGAAAATATTGAGTTGGTGTATATATTCTTAAACACAGTGGAAATGGGCATTGTACGTTTTTTCTGACAGATTATATTCAGAGCAATTTTGCTTTTAACATTGGGGTGCCTAGATA
Organism: Callithrix jacchus; assembly: GCF_049354715.1. Classification (NCBI taxonomy): domain Eukaryota; kingdom Metazoa; phylum Chordata; class Mammalia; order Primates; family Cebidae; genus Callithrix; species Callithrix jacchus. The sequence continues at coordinate 83,359,684 of NC_133518.1, forward strand.
ATATTTAGATGTTTTTCGATTCGCTTAAATATAGAATTTCTGTATTTTACATGAGAGAGCATATGGAGTTGGTGTATATACTCGAAAACAGAGTAGAATCGGGCATTGTATATTTTCTCTTACAGATTATATTCAGAGAAATTTTGTTTTTAACATTGGGGTGCCTAGATAATATTTACACTTTTTCGATTCGTGTAAAATTAAAATTTCTGTATTTTACATGATAGAGCATACTGAGTTGGTGTATATACTCCAACACAAAGTAGAATAAGACTTTGTATATTTTCTGTAACAGACTATATTCAGAGCCATTTTTTTTTAACTTAGGGGCGCCTATATATTATTTAGATTTCTTTCGATTTGAGTAAAGTTAGAGTTTCGGTATTTTACATAAGAGAACTACTGAGTTGGTCTATATACTCCAAAACAGAGTAATATAAGGAATTGTATATCTTTTCTAACAGTCTATATTAAGAGCCATTTTCTATTAAATTTGGGGCGCCTAGATATTATTTAGGTTTTTTTCGATTTGCGTAGAATTAGAATTTCCGTATTTTACATGAAAGAGCATATTGAGTTGGTGTATATACTACAAAACAGAGTAGAAAAAGGCATTGTATAGTTTTTCTGACAGATTATATTCAGAGAAATTTTGCTTTTAACATTGGGTTGCCTAGAAAATATTTATATTTTTTTCGATTCACGTAAAATTAGAATTTCGTTATTTTACATGAGAGAGCATATTGAGTTGGTGTATATGCTACAAAACAGAGTAGAAAAGGGCATTGCATATTTTTTCTGATAGATTATATTCAGAGCAATTTTGTTTTTAACATTGGGGTGCCTAGATAATATTTAGAATTTTTTCGAGGTGCTTAAATATAGAATTTTTGTATTTTACATGAGAGAGCATATGGAGTTTGTGTATACTCCAAAACAGAGAAGAATCAGGCATTGTATATTTTTTCTGACAAATTATATTCAAAGCAATTTTGTTTTTAACATTGGGGTGCCTAGATAATATTTAGATTTTTTTCGATTCGGGTAAAATTAGAATTTCTATATTTTACATGAGAGAGCATACTGAGTGTCTGTATATACTCCCAAACAGAGTAGAATAAATCATTGTATATTTTTTCTAACTGAGTATATTCAGAGTTATTTTATTTTATCTTTGAGGCACCTAGATATTATTTAGAATTTTTGATTAGCGTAAAACTGTAATTACGGTATTTTACGTGAGAGAGCATATTGAGTTGGTGTATATACTCCAAAACAGAGTAGAAAAGGGCATTGTCTATTTTTTCTGACACATTATATTCAGAGCAATTTTGCTTTTAACATTCGGGTGCCTACATAATATATTGATTTTTTTCGATTTTCTTAAATTTAGAATTTCGGTATTTTACATTAGAGAGCATATTGAGTTGGTGTATATAGTCCAAAACAGAGTAGAATAAGGCATTTTATATTTATTCTAGCAGACTATATTCAGAGCCATTTTCTTTTAACTTTGGGGCGCCTAGATATTATTTAGATTTTTCTCGATTCGCGTAAAATTAGAATTTTGGTATATTACATGAGAGAGCATACTGACTTGGTGTATATACTCCAAAACAGAGTAGAATAATTCATTGTATAAGTTTTCTGACAGATTATATTTAGAGCACTTTTGTTTTTAACATTGGGGTGCCTATATAATATTTAGATTTTTTCGATTCGGGTAAAATTAGAATATCTATTATACACAAGAGAGCACACTGAGTTCGTGTATATACTCCAAAACATAGTAGAATAAGGCATTGTATATTTGTTCTAACAGACTATATTCAGGGCCATTTTCTTTTAACTTTGGGGCACCGAGATATTATTTAGATTTTTTTCAATTCACGTAAAATTAGAATTTGTGTATTTTACATGAGAGAGCATATTGAGTTGGTGTATATACTCCAATAGAGAGTAGAAAAGGGCATTGTGTATTTTTTTGACCAAATATATTCACAGCACTTTTGCTCTTAACATTGGGGTGCGTAGATAATATTTAGATTTATTCGATTCGCTTAAATATAGAATTTCTGTATTTTACATGAGAGAGCATATGGAGTTGGTTTATATACTCGAAAACAGAGTAGAAAGGGCATTGTATATTTTTTCTCACTGATTATATTAAGAGCAATTTTGTTTTTAACATTGCGGTGCCTAGATAAAATATAGATTTTTTTGCGATTCACTTAAATATAGAAATTCTGTATTTTACATGAGAGAGCATATGGAGTTGGTGTATATACTCCAAAAAAGGGTAGAATAGGGAATTGTATATTTTTTCTGACAGATTATATTCAGAGCAATTTTGTTTTAAACATTGGGGTGCCAAGGTAATATTCATATTTTTTCGATTCAGGTAAAATTAGAATTTCTTTATTTTACATGATAGAGCACACTGAGTTGGTGTATATACTTTAAAACAAAGTAGAATAAATCATTGTATATTTTTTCTAACAGACTGTATTCAGAGCAATTTTCTTTTAACTTGCAGTCACTAGATATTATTTAGATTTTTTTCGATTCACGTAAAATTACCATTTCAATATTTTACATGAGAGAGCATATTGAGTTGGTGTATATACTCCAAAACAGAGTAGAAAAAAAGCATTGTATACTTTGTCAGACAGATTATTTTCAGAGCCATTTTGCTTTTAACATTGCGGTGCCTAGATAATATTCAGAATTTTTTCGATTCGCTTAAATATAGAATTTCTTTTTTTAAAATGAGAGAGCATATGGAGTTGGTGTATATACTCCAAAACAGAGAAGAATAGGGCATTCTATATTTTTTCTTACAGATTATATTCAGAGCAATTTTGTTTTTCACATTGGGTTGCCTATATAATTAGATTTTTTTCAATTCGCTTAAATATAGAATTTCTGTATTTTACATGAGAGAGCATATGGTTTTGGTGTATATCTCCAAAACAGAGTAGAATAGGGCATTGTATATTTTTTCTAACAGACTATATTCAGAGCCATTTTCTTTTAACTTTGAAGTGCCTAGATATTATTTATAATTTTTTCGATTCGCTTAAAATTTGAGTTTCAGTATTTTACATGAGAGAGCAGGTAGAGTTGTTGTATATACTACAAAACAGAGTAGAAAAAGGAATTGTATATTTTTTCTGACAGATTATATTCAGAGTAATTTTGCTTTCAACATTGGGGTGCCTAGATCATATTGAGATTTTTTTCGATTCGGGTAAAATTTGAATTTTTGTATTTTACATGAGAGAGCATACTGAGTTGGTGTATATACTCCAATACATAGTAGAATCAGGCATTGTATATTTTTTTCTGACAGATTATATTCAGAGCAATTTTGGTTTTAACATTGGTGTGCCCAGATAATATTTAGATTTTTTGTATTCGGGTAAAATTAGAATTTCTTTATTTTACATGAGAGAGCATATTGAGTTGGTGTATATACTCCAAAACAGAGTAGAAAAGGGCATTGTATATTTTTTCTGACAGATTATATTCAGAGCAGTTTTGTTTTTAACATTGGGATGCCTAGATAATATTTATATTTTTTTCAATTCGCTTAAATTTCAAATTTGTATATTTTACATGAGAGAGCATACTGAGTGGGTGTATACACTCCAAAACAAAGTAGAATAAAACATTGTATATTTTTTGTGACAGACTATATTCAGGGCCATTTTTTTTCACTTGGGGACGCCTAGATATTATTTAGATTTTTTTCGATTTTGGTAAAACTAGAATTTCTGTATTTTACATGAGAGAGCATATTGAGTTGGTGTATATACTCCAAAACAGAGTAGAATAGGGCATTGTATATTTTCTCTGACAGATTATATTCAGAGCAATTTTGTTTCTAACATTGGGGTGCCTAGATAATATTACGTTTTTTTTGATTGACGTAAAATTACAATTTCGGTATTTGACATGAGAGAGCATATTGAGTTGGTGTATATACTACAAAACAGAGTAGAAAAGGCATTGTATATTTTTTCTGACATTATATTCAAAGAAATTTTGCTTTTGACTTTAGGGAGCCTAGATAATATTTAGATTTTTTTTAAATTTGCTAAAATCCAGAATTTTTATATTTTAAAGAGAGAGCATATGGAGTTGGTTTATATACTCCAAAATACAGTAGAATCGTGCATTGTATATTTTTTCTGACAGATTATATTCAGAGCAATTTTTTTTAACATTGGGGAGCCTAGATAATATTTAAATTTTTTTCGATTCACGTAAAATTCGAATTTCTATATTTTACATGAGAGAGAATACTAAGTTGGTGTATATACTACTAAACAGAGTAGAATAAGGCATTGTATATTTTTTTTAACAGAATATATTCAGAGCCATGTTCTATTACCTTCGGGGCGCCTAGATATTATTTAGATTTTTTTCGATTTGGGTAAAATTAGAATTTCGGTATTTTACATGAGAGAGCATATTGAGTTGGTGTATATACTATAAAACAGAGTAGAAAAGGGCATTGTATATTTTTTCTGACAGATTATATTCAGAGCAATTTTGCTTTTAACATTAGGGTGCCTACATAATATTTAGATTTTTTTCGATTCACGTACATTTAGAATTTCTGTATTTTACATGAGAGACCATACTGAGTTGGTGTATATACTCCAAAAAAGTGTAGAATATGACGTTGTATATTTTTTCTGAGAGATTATATTCAGCGAAATTTTGTTTTTAACATTTCGGTGCCTAGATAATATATAGATTTTTTAGATTTTGTTAAAATTAGGATTTCGGTATTTCACATGAGAGAGCATACTGAGTTTTTTTATATACTTTAAGAGAGACTAGAATAAGGCATTGTATATTTTTTCTAACACTCTATATTCAGAGCCATTTTCTTTTAACTTTAAAGCGCCTAGATATTATTTAGATTTTTTTCGATTCGCTTAAATATAGAATTTCTGTATTTTACATGAGAGCGCAAAACGAGTTTTTGTATATACTCTAAAACAGAGTAGAAAAGGGCGTTGTATAATTTTTATGACAGATTAAATTCAGAGCAATTTTGTTTTTAACATTGGGGTGCCTAGATAATATTGAGATTTTTATGATTCGAGTAAAATTAGAATTTCTGTATTTTACATGAGAGAGCACACTGAGTTGGTGTATATACTAGAAAACATAGTAGAATAAGGCATTGTATATTTTTCCTAACAGAATATATTCAGAGCCATTTTCTTTTAACTTTGGGGTGCCTAGATATTATTTAGATTTTTTTCGATTTGCGTAAAATTAGAATTTAGGTATTTTACCTTAGAGAGCATATTGAGTTGGTTTATATAATCCAAAACAGAGTAGAAAAGGTCATTGTATATTTTTTCTCACAGATTATATTCAGAGCAATTTTGCTTTTAACATTGGCATGCCTAGATAATATTTAGATTTTTTTCGATTCGCTTAAATATAGAATTTCTGTATTTTACATGAGAGAGCATATGGAGTTTGTGTATATAATCCAAAACACAGTAGAATAGAGCAATGTATATTTCTTCTGACTGATTATATTCAGAGCCATTTTGTTTTTAACATTGGGGTTCCTAGATAATATTTACATTTTTTTGATTCGAGTAAAATTAGTATTTATGTATTTTACATGAGAGAGCATGTGGAGTTTGTGTATATAATCCAAAACACAGTAGAATAGAGCAATGTATATTTCTTCTGACTGATTATATTCAGAGCCATTTTGTTTTTAACATTGGGGTTCCTAGATAATATTTACATTTTTTCGATTCGAGTAAAATTAGTATTTATGTATTTTACATGAGAGAGCATGTGGAGTTGGTGTATATACTCCAAAAAAGAGTAGAATAGGGCATTATATATTTTTTCTGACAGATTATATTCAGAGCAGTATTGTTTTTAACATTGGGGTGCCTAAAGAATATTTAGATTTTTTTGATAGGGTAAAATTAGAATTTCTCTATTTTACTTGAGAGGGCAAACTGAGTTTGTGTATATACTCCAAAACAAAGTAGAAAAAGGCATTGTATATTTTTTCTGACAGACTATATTCAGAGCAATTTTGTTTTTAACATTGGCGTGCCTAGATAATATTTACATTTTTTTTGATTCACTTAAATATAGTATTTCAGTATTTTATATGAGAGAGCATATTGAGTTGGTGAAAATACCACAAAACACAGTAAAAAAAAGCATTGTATATTTTTTCTGACATATTATGTTTCGAGCAATTTTGCTTTTAACATAGGGATGCCTAGATAATATTTATATTTTTTTCGATTCACGTAATATTAGAATTTCTGTATTTTACATGAGAGAGCATACTGAGTTGGTGTATATACTCCAAAACAGAGTAGAATAAGGAATTGTGTATTTTTTCTGACAGATTATATTCAGAGCAATTTTCCTTTTAACATTGGGGTGCCTAGATAATATTTAGATTTTTTTCGATTCGCTTAAATATAGAATTTCTGTATTTTATGTGAGAGAGCATAATGTGTTGGTTTATATACTCCAAAACAGAGTAGAATATGGCATTCTATATTTTTTCTGACAGATTACATTCAGAGCAATTTTGTTTTTAAAATTGGGGTGCCTAGATAATATTTAGATTTTTTTCGATTCACGTAAATTTAGAATTTCGGTATTTTACATAAGAGAGCATACTGAGTTGGTGTATATACTCCAAAACAGAGTAGAATAAGGCATTGTATATTTTTTCAAACAGACTATATTTAGAGCCATTTCCTTTTAACTTTGGAGCACCTAGATAGTATTTAGATTTATTTCAATTCTCGTAAAATTAGAATTCCAGTACTTTACGTGAGAGAGCATATTGAGTTTGTGTATATACTAAAAAACAAAGTAGAAAGAAGCATTGTATATTTTTTATTACAGACTATATGTAGATCATTTTGCTTTTAACATTGGGGTGACTAGATAATATTTAGATTTTTTTTCGATTCACGCAGATTTAGAATTTCCGTGTTTTACATGAGGGAGCATATGGAGTTGTTGTATATACTCAAATACAGAGTAGAATAGGGCATTGTATATTTTTTCTGACAGATTATATTTAGAGCAATTTTGTTTTTAACATTGCGGTGCCTAGATAATATTTAGATTTTTTCAATTCGGGTAAAATTAGAATTTCTTCATTTTACATGAGAGAGCATACTAAGTGGGGGTATATACTACAAAACAGAGTAGAAAAGGGCATTGTATATTTTTTCTGACAGATTATATTCAGAGCAATTTTGCTTTTAACATTGGTGTGCCTAGATAATATTTAGATTTTTTCGAATTTGGTTAAATTAGAATTTTGGTATTTTACATGAGAGAGCATACTGAGTTGGTGTATATACTCCAAAAGAGAGTAGAATAAGGCATTGTATATTTTTTCTAACAGGCTGTATTCAGAGCCATTTTCTTTTAATTTTCGGGCGCCTAGATATTATTTAGATTTTTTTCAATTGGCGTTAAATTAGAATTTTGGTATTTTACATGAGAGAGCATATTGAGGTGGTGTATATACTCCAAAAAGAAGTAGAATAGGGCTTTGTATATTTTGTCTGACAGATTATATTCAGAGAAATTTTGTTTTTAACATTGGGGTGCCTAGATAATATTTAATTTTTATCGATTTGATTATATATAGAATTTTTGTATTTTATATGAGAGAGAATATGGAGTTTGTGTATATACTCCAAAACGGAGTAGAATAGGGCTTTGTATATTTGTTCTGACAGATTATATTCAGAGCAATTTTGTTTTTAACATTGGGGTGCCTAGCTAATATTTAGATTTTTTTAGATTCGGGTAAAATTAGAATTTCTGTATTTTACATGAGAGAGCATACTGAGTTGGTGTATATACTCCAAAACCGAGTAGAATCAGGCATTGTATATTTTTTCTAACATACTATATTCAGAGCCATTTTCTTTTAACTTTGGGGTGCCTGGATATTATTTAGATTTTTTTCGGTTCGTGTAAAATTAGAATTTCGATATTTTACATGAGAGAGCATATTGAGTTCGTGTATATACTAAAAAACAGAGTAGAAAAGGACATTGTATATTTTCTCTGACAGATTTTGTTCCGAGAAATTTTGCTTTTAACATTGGGGTGCCTAGATAATGTTTAGATTTTTTTCGATTTGCTTAAATATAGAATTTTTGTATTTTACATGAGAGAGCATAAGGAGTTGGTGTATATACTCAAAAACAGAGTAGAATAGTGTATTGTATATATTTTCGGACAGATTATATTCAGAGCAATTTTTTTTTAACATTGAAGTGCCTAGATAATATTTAGATTTTTTCGATTCGGGTAAAATTATAATTTCTGTATTTTACATGACAGAGCACATGGAGTTGGTATGTATACTCCAAAACAAAGTAGAATAGGGCATTATATATTTTTTCTGACAGATTATATTCATAGAAATTGTGTTTTTAACATTGGGGTGCCTAGATACTATTGAGATTTATTTCGATTCGCTTAAATATAAAATTTCTATATTTTACATGAGAGAGCATATGGAATAGGTGTATATATTCCTAAACAGAGTACAATACGGCATTGTATTTTTTTCTGAGAAATTATATTCACAGCAATTTTGTTTTTAAGATTGAGGTGCCTAGATAAAATTTAGATTTATTTCGATTCACGTAAAATTAGAATTTCGTTATTTTACATGAGAGAGCATACTGTGTTTGTTTATATACTCCAAAACAGAGTAAAATAAGGCATTGTATATTTTTTCTAACAGAGTATATTCAGAGCCATTTTCTTTTAACTTTGTGGCGGCTAGATATTATTTAGATTTTTTTCGATTCGGGTAAAATAACAATTTTGGTATTTTACATGAGAGAGCATATTGAGTTGGTGTATATACTACAAAACAGAGTAGAAAAGGGCATTGTATATGTTTTCTGACAGATTATATTCAGAGCAATTTTTTTTAACATGGGGGTGCCTAGATAATATTTAGATTTTTATCAATTCGCTTAAATATAAAATTTTTGTATTTTCCATGAGAGAGCATATGGAGTTGGTGTATATACTTCAAAACAGAGTAGAATAGGGCATTGTATATTTTTTATGAGAGTTTATATTCAGAGCAATTTTGTTTTTAACATTGGGGTGCCTACATAATATTTAGATTTTTTTCGATTCACGTAAAATTGGAATTTCGGTATTTTAAATGAGAGAGCATACTGAGTTGGTGTATATACTTTAAAACAGAATAGAATAAGGCATTGTATATTTTCTCTAACAGACTATATTCAGAGCCATTTTCTTTTAACTTTGGGGTGCCTAGATATTATGTAAATTTTTTTCGATTCGTGTAAAATTAGAATTTCGGTATTTTAAATGAGAAAGCATACTGAGTTGGTGTATATACTCCAAAACAGAGTAGAATAGGGAATTGTATATTTTTTCTGACAGATTATATTCAGAGGAATTTTGTTTTTAACATTGGGGTGCCTAGATTGTATTTAGATTTTTTTTGAATATCTTAAATATAAGATGTCTGTATTTTACATTAGAGAGCATATGGAGTTGGTGTATATACTGCAAAACACAGTAGAATAGGGCATTGTATATTTCTTCTGAGAGATTATATTCAGGGGAATTTTGTTTTTAACATTGGGGTGCCTAGATAATATTTAGATTTTTTTTGATACACGTAAAATTAGAATTTTGGTATTTTACATGAGAGAGCATACTGAGTTGGTGTATATACTCCAAAACAGAGTAGAATAAGGCATTGTACATTTTTTCTGACAGAGTATATTCAGAGCAATTTTGTTTTTCACATTGGGGTTCATAGATAATATTTAGATTTTATTCGATACGCGTAAAGTTAGAATTTCGGTATTTTAAATGAGAGAGCGTATTGAGTTAGAGTATATACTCCAAAACATAGTAGAATAAGGCATTGTATACTTTTTCTAAAGACTATATTCAGAGCCATTTCCTTTTATCTTTGGGGTGCCTATATATTATTTAGATTTTTTTCGATTCGCGTAAAATTAGAATTTCGGTATTTTATATTAGTAAGCATATTGAGTTGGTGTATATTCTCCATGACAGAGTAGAAAAGGGCATTGCATATTTTTTCTTACGAATTATATTTACAACAATTCTGCTTTTAACGTTCGGGTGCCTAGATTATATTTAGATATTTTTCGATTCATGTAAAATTAGAATTACAATATTTTACATTAGAGAGCATACTGAGTTGGTGTATATGCTCCAAAACAGAGTAGAATAAGGCATTGTATATTTTTTCTAACAGAGTATTTTCAAAGCCATTTTCTTACAACTTTCGGGCGCCTATATATTATTTAGATTTTTTTCGATTCATGTAAAAGTAGAATTTCGATATTTTACATGAGAGAGCATATTGAGTTGGTGTATATACTACAAAACAGAGTAGAACAAAGCATTGTATATATTTTCTGACAAATTATATTCAGAGCAATTTTGCTTTTAACATTGGGGTGCCTAGATGAAATTTAGATTTTTTTCGGTTCGCTTAAATATAGAATTTCTTTATTTAATATGACGGAGCATATGGAGTTGGTGTATATATTCCAAAACAGAGTAGAATAGGGTATTGTATATTTTTTCTTACAGGTTATATTCAGAGCAATTTTGTTTTTTACATTGGGGTGCCAAGATAATATTTAGATTTATTTCGATTCAAGTAAAATTAGATTTCGGTATTTTACATGACAGAGCATAGTGTGTTGTGGTATATACTACAAAAAATAGTAGAATAGGGCATTGTATATTTTTTCTGACAGATTATATTCAGAGCAATTTTGTTTTAACATTGGGGTGCCTAGATAATATTTATATTTTTTCGATTCGCGTAAAATTATAATTTCTGTATTTTACATGAGAGAGCATAGTGAGTTGGTGTATATACTACAAAACAGAGTAGAACAGGGCATTGTATATTTTCTCTGAGTGATTATATTCAGAGCAATTTTGCTTTTAACATTGGAGTGCCTAGATAATATTTAGATTTTTTTCGATTTTCTTAAATACACAATTTCTGTACTTAACATGAGAGAGCATATGGAGTTGGTGTATATAATCCAAAACAGAGTAGAATAGGGCATTGTATATTTTTTCTGACAGATTATATTCAGAGCAATTTTGTTATTAATATCGGGGTGCCTAGATAATATTTAGATTTTTTTCGATTCACGTAAATTTAGATCTTGGTACTTTACATGATAGAGCATACTGAGTTGTTGAATATTCTCCAAAACAGAGTAGAATATGGCATTGTACATTTTTTTGACACATTATATTCAGAGTAATTTTGTTTCAACTTTGGAGTGCCTAGATAATATTTAGATTTTTTCACTTCGGGTAAAAATAGTATTTCTGTATTTTACATGAGAGAGTATAGTGAATTGGTGTATATACTCAAAACAGAGTAGAAATGGGCATTGTATATTTTTTCTGACAGATTATATTCAGAGAAATTTTGCTTTTAAGGTTCGGGTGCCTAGATAATATCTAGATTTTTTTCGATTCATGTAAAATTAGAATTTCTGTATTTTACATGAGAGAGCACACTGTGTTGTTCTATATACTCCAAAACAGAGTAGAATATGGAAATGTATATTTTTTCTAACAGACTATATTCCGAGCCATTTTCTTTTACCTTTCGGGCGCCTATATATTATTTAGATTTTTTTCGATTGACGTAAAATTAGAATTTCGAAATTTTACATGAGAGAGCATATTGAGTTGGTGTATATACTACAAAACAGAGTAGAACAGGGCATTGAATATATTTTCTGACAAATTATATTCAGAGCAATTTTGTTTTTAACATTGGGGTGCCTAGATGAAATTTAGATTTTTTTTGGTTCGCTTAAATATAGAATTTCTTTATTTAACATGAGAGAGCATATGGAGTTGGTGTATATATTTCAAAACAGAGTAGAATAGGGTATTGTATATTTTTTCTTACAGGTTATATTCAGAGCAATTTTGTTTTTAACATTGGGGTGCCACGATAATATTTAGATTTTTTTTGATTCAAGTAAATTTAGATTTCGGTATTTTACATGACAGAGCATACTGTGTTGTTCTATATACTACAAAAAAGAGTAGAATAGGGCATTGTATATTTTTTCTGACAGATTATATTCAGAGCAATTTTGTTTTAACATTGGGGTGCCTAGATAATATTTAGATTTTTTCGATTCGCGTAAAATTAGAATTTCTGTATTTTACATGACAGAGCATAGTGAGTTGATGTATATACTACTAAACAGAGTAGAACAGGGCATTGTATATTTTCTCTGACTGATTATATTCAGAGCAATTTTGCTTTTAACATTGCGGTGCCTAGATAATATTTAGATTTTTTTCAATTTTCTTAAATATACAAATTCTGTACTTAACATGAGAGAGCATATGGAGTTGGTGTATATACTCCAAAACAGAGTAGAATAGGGCATTGTATATTTTTTCTGACAGATTATATTAAGAGAAATTTTGTTTTTATCATCGGGGTGCCTAGATAATATTTATATTTTTTCGATTCACGTAAAATTAGAATTTCTGTATTTTACATGAGAGAGCATACTGTGTTGGTGTATATACTCCAAACAAGAGTAGAACATGGAAATGTATATTTTTTTCTAACAGACTATATTCCAAGCCATTTTCTTTTAACTTTAGGGCACCTACATATTATTTAGATTTTTTTCGATTCGTGTAAAATTGGAATTATGTTATTTTACATGAGAGAGCATATTGTGTTGTGGTATATACCACAAAACAAAGTAGAACAAAACATTATATATTTTTTCTGACAGATTATATTCAGAGCAATTCTGCTTTTAACTTTGGGGTGCCTAGATAATATTTAGATTTTTTTCAATTCGCTTAAATATAGAATTTCTGTATTTAACATGAGAAAGCACATGGAGTTGGTGTATATACTTTAAAACAGAGTAGAATAAGGCATTGTATATTTTTTTCTGACAGATTATATTCAGAGCAATTCTGTTTTTAACACTGGGGTGTCTAGATAATATTTAGATGTTTTCAATTCACGTAAAATTCGTATTTCGGTATTTTACATGAGAGAGCGTACTGAGTTGGTGTATATACTCCAAATCAAAGTAGAATAGGGCATTGTATATTTTTTCTGACAGATTATATTTAGAGCAATTTTGCTTTTAACATTGGGGTGCCTAGATAATATTTGGTTTTTTTTTGATGCGGGTAAAATTAGAATTTCTGTATTTTACATTAGAGAGCATATTGATTTGGGGTATATACTAAAAAACAGAGTAGAAAAAAGCATTGTATATATTTCCTGACAGATTATATTCAGAGCAATTTTGCTTTAACATTGGGATTCCTAGATAATATGTAGATTTTTTACGATTCGCTTAAATATAGAGTTTCTGTATTTTACATGAGAGACCATATGGAGTTGGTGTATGTACTCCAACACAGAGTAGAATAGGGCATTGTATATTTTTTCTGACAGATTATATTCAGAGAAATTTTGTTTTTAACATTGTGGTGCATCGATAATATTTAGATTTTTTTCGATTCAGGTAAAATTAGAGTTTCAGTATTTTACATGAGAGAGAATACTGAGTTGGTGCATATACTCCAAAACATAGTAGAATAAGGCATTGTATATTTTTTCTGACAAATTATATTAAGTGCAATTTTGTTTTTAACATTAGGGTGGGTAAATAATATTTAGATTTTGTCGATTCTGGTAAAATTATAATTTCTGTTCTTAATATGAGAGAGCATATGAAGTTGGTGTATATACTCCAAAACAGAGTGGAATAGGGCATTGTATATTTTTTCTGACAAATTATATTCAGAGCAATTTTGTTGTTAACATTGGGGTGCCTAGATAATATTTAGAATTTTTTCGATTCACGTAAAATTAGATTTTGGTATTTTACTTTATAGAGCATACTGAGTTATTGTATATACTCCAAAATTGAGTAGAATAGGGCATTGTATATTTTTTTTGACAGATTATATTCAGAGTAATTTTGTTTCATCTTTGGGGTGCCTAGATAATATGTAGATTTTTTTCGCTTCGGGTAAAATTAGAATTTCTGTATTTTACATGAGAGAGCATAGTGAATTGGTGTATATACCCAAACAGAGTAGAAAAGTGCATTGTATATTTTTTCTGACAGATTATATTCAGAGCAATTTTTCTTTTAACATTCGGGTGCCTAGATAATGTTTAGATTTTTTTAGATTCACGTAAAATTAGAATTTCTGTATTTTACATTAGAGAGCATACTGAGTTGATGTATATACTCCAAAACAGAGTAGAATAAGGCATTGAATATTTTTTCTAACAGACTATATTCAGAGAAATTTACTTTTAACTTTGGGGAACCTGGATATTATTTAGATTTTTTTCGATTCACGTAAAATTAGAATTTTGGTATTTTACATGAGAGAGCACATTTAGTTGGTGTATATACTTCAAAACAGAGTAGAAAAAAGCATTGTATATTTTTTCTGACAGAATATATTCAGAGCAATTTTGTTTTTAACAATCGGGTGCCTAGATAATATTTAGATTTTTTTCAATTCACGAAAATATAGAATTTCTCTATTTTACATGAGCGAGCATATGGAGTTGGTGTATATACTCCAAAACAGAGTAGAATAAGGCATTGTATATTTTTTATAACAGACTATATTCAGAGCCATTTTCTTTCAACTTTGGGGAGCCTAATTATTATTTAGATTTTATTCGATTCGCGTAAAATGAGAATTTCGGTATTTTACATGAGAGTGCATTTTGATTTGGTGTATATACTACAAAGCAGAGTAGAAAGGGGCATTCTATATTTTTTCTGACAGATTATATTCAGAGCAATTTTTCTTTTAACATTGGGGTGCCAATATAATATTTAGATTTTTTTCGATTCACGTAAAATTACAATTTTTGTATTTTACCTGATAGAGCATACTGAGTTGGTGTATATACTCCAAAACAGAGTAGAATAAGGCATTGTATATTTTTTCTTAGAGAGAATTTTTAGAACTATTTTCTGTTAACTTTGGAATGGCTAGATATTATTTAGATTTTTTTCGATTCGGGTAAAATAACAATTTTGGTATTTTACATGAGAGAGCATATTGAGTTGGTGTATATACTACAAAACAGAGTAGAAAATGGCATTGTATATATTTTATGACAGATTGTATTCAGAGTAATTTTTCTTTTAACATTGGGGTGCCTAGATACTATTTAGATTTTTATCAATTCACTGAAATACAGAATTTTTGTATTTTCCATGAGAGAGCATATGGAGTTGGTGTATATACTCTGAAACAGAGTAGAATATGTCATTGTATATTTTTTATGACAGATTGTATTCAGAGGAATTTTGTTTTTAACATTGGGGTGCCTACATAATATTTAGATTTTTTTTCGATTCACATAAATTTAGAATTTCGGTATTTTAAATGAGAGAGCATACTGAGTTGGTTTATATACTCCAAAACAGAATAGAATAAGGCATTGTATATTTTCTCTAACAGACTATATTCAGAGCTATTTTATTTTAACTTTGGGGCGCCTAGATATTAATTTGATTTTTTTCGATTCGTGTAAAATTAAAATTTCAGTATTTTACATGAGGGAGCTTATTGAGTAGGTATATATACTACAAAACAGAGTAGAAAACGGCATTGTATATTTTTTCTAAAAGATTATATTCAGAGCAATTTTGTTTTTAACATTGGGGTGCCTAGATTGTATTTAGATTTTTTTTGATTATCTTAAATATAAGATGTCTGTATTTTACATTAGAGAGCATATAAAGTTGGTGTATATACTGCAAAACACAATAGAATAGGGCATTGTATATTTTTTCTGACAGATTATATTCAGAGGAATTTTGTTTTTAACATTGGGGTTCCTAGATAATGTTTAGATTTTTTTTTGAGTCTTGTAAATTTTGAATTTTGATATTTTACATGAGAGAGCATCCTGAGTTGGTGTATATACTACAAAACAGAGTAGAATAAGGCGTTGTATATTTCTTCCAACAAACTATGTTCAGAGCCATTTCTTTTAACTTAGGGGCGCCTAGATATTATTTAGAATTTTTTCAATTCGCGTTAAATTTGTATTTCGGTATTTTACATGAGAGAGTTTATTGGGTTTGTGTATATAATACAAAACAGAGTAGAAAGGGCATTGTATATTTTTTCTGACAGATTATATTCACAGCAATTTTGCGTTTAATATTGGGGTGCCTAGATAATATTTAGATTTTTTTTCGATTTGCTTAAATATAGAATTTCTGTATTTTACATGAGAGAGAATAGGGATTTGGTGTATATACTCCAAAAAAGATTAGAATAGGGCATTGTATATTTTTTCTGACAGATTATATTCAGCGCAATGTTGTTTTTAACATTGGGGTGCCTAGATAATATTTAGATTTTTTCGATTCGGGTAAAATTAGAATTTCTGTATTTTACATGAAAGAGCATAGTGAGTTGGTGTATATACTACAAAACACAGTAGAACAGGGCATTGTATATTTTCTCTGATTGATTATATTCAGAGCAATTTTGCTTTTAAGATTGCGGTGCCTAGATAATATTTAGATTTTTTTCGGTTTTCTTAAATATAGAATTTCTGTACTTAACATGAGAGAGCACATGGAGTTGGTGTATATACTCCAAAACAGAGTAGAATAGGGCATTGTATATTTTTTCTGACAGATTATATTCAGAGCAGAGTTGTTTTTAACATTGGGGTGCCTAGATAATATTTAGATTATTTTCGATTCCCTTAAATATAGAATTTCTGTATTTTACAAGATAGAGCTTATGCAGTTGGTGTATATACTCCAAAAAAGAGTAGAATAGGTCATTGTGTATTATTTCTGACAGATTATATTCAGAGCAATTTTGTTTTTAACATTGGAAAGCCTATATAATATTTACGTTTTTTTCGATTCATGTAAAGTTAGAATATCTGTATTTTACATGAGAGAGCATACTTAGTTGGTGTATATACTCCAAAGCAGAGTAGAATAAGGCATTGCATACTTTTTCTAACAGACTATATTCAGAGCCATTTTTTATTAACTTTGGGGCGCCTAGATATTATTTAGATTTTTTTCAATTCGCGTAAAATTAGAATTTTGGTATTTTACATGACAGAGCATACTGAGTAGGTGTATATAGTCCAAAACAGGGTAGCATAGGGTATTTTATATTTATTCTGACAGATTATATTCAAAGCAATTTTGTTTTTAACCTTGGGGTGCCTAGATAATATTTAGATTTTTTTGATTCGGGTAAAATTAGAATTTCTGTATTTTGCATGAGAGAGCATATTGAGTGGGTGTATATACTCCAAAACAAAGTAGAAAAAAGTATTGTATATTTTTTCTGACAGATTATATTTAGAGCCATTTTGCTTTTAACATTGGGATGCCTAAAAAATATTTAGAATTTTTTGATTCGGGAAAATTAGAATTTCTGTATTTTACATGAGGGACGATATTGAGTTGTTGTATATACAAAAAAACAGTAGAACAGGGCATTGTATATTTTTTCTGACAGTTTATATTTAGAGCAATTTTGCTTTTAACATTGGATTGCCTAGATAATATTTAGCTTTTGTTCGATTCACTTAAATATTTAATTTCGGTATTTTACATGAGAGAGCCTATCGAGATGGTGTATATACTCCAAAACAGAGTAGAATAGGGCATTGTATATTTTCTCTTAAAGATTATATACAGAGCAATTTTGTTTTTAACATTGGGGTGCCTAGATAATATTTAGATTTTATTCGATTCACGTAAAATTTGAGTTTATATATTTTACATGATAGAGCACACTGAGTTGGTGTATATACTCCAAAACAGAGTAGAATAAGGCATTGTATATTTTGTCTAACAGACTATATTCAGAGAAATTTTCTTTTAACTTTGGGGCGCCGAGATATTATTTAGACTTTTTCGATTCACGTAAAATTATAATTTCGGTATTTTACATGAGACAGCCTACTGAGTTGGTGTATATCCTCCAAAAGAGAGTAGAAAAGGTCATTATATATTTTTTCTGACTGATTATATTCAGAGCAATTTTGCTCTTAACATTACGGTGGCTAGGTAATATTTAGATTTTTCCGATTCGGGAAAAATTAGAATTTCTGTATTTTACAGAAGAGGGTATATTGAGTTGGTGTATATACTACAAAACAGAGTAGAAAAGGACATTGTATATTTTTTCTGACAGATTATATTCAGAGCAATTTTGCTTTTAACATTGGGGTGCCTAGATAATATTTAGAATTTTTTTGATTCACGTAAAATTAGAATTTCGGTATTATACAATAGATAGCATACTGAGTTGGTGTGTATACTCAAAACAGAGTAGAATACGGCATTGTATATTTTTTCTAACAGTGTATATTCAGAGCCATTTTCTTTTTACTTTGGGGCGCCTAGATATTATTTAGATTTTTTTCAATTCGCGTAAAATTAGAATTTCTTTATTTTACATGAGAGAGAATACAAATTGGGTGTATATACTCCAAAACAGAGTAGAATAGGGCATTGTAAATTTATTCTGACAGATTATATTCAGAGCAATTTTGTTTTTAACATTGGGGTGCCTAGATAATATTTAGATTTTATCAATTCGGGTAAAATTAGAATTTCGGTATTTTACATGAGAGAGCATATTCAGTTCTTCGATATACAACAAAAAAGAGTAGAACAGGACATTGTATATTTATTCTGACAGATTATATTCAGAGCAAATTTTCTTTTACCATTGGGGTGCCTAGAACATGTTTATATTTTTTCAATTCACTTAAATATAGAATTTCTGTATTTTACATGAGAGAGAATATCGAGTTGGTTTATATACTCCAAAACAGAGTACAATAATGCATTGTATATTTTTTCTAAGAGACTATATTCAGAGCCATTTTCTTTTAACTTTGGGGCGCCTAGATATTATTTAGATTTTTTTTATTCGCGTAAAATTAGAATTTCGGTATTTTACATGAGAGAGCATATTGAATTGGTGTATATACTCCGAAACAGAGTAGAAAAGGGCATTGTATATATTTTCTGACAGATTATATTCAGAGCTATTTTGTTTTTAACATTGGTGTGCCTATATACTATTTAGATTTTTTTCGATTCAGGTAAAATTCGAATTTCTGTATTTTATAGCGTAGAGCATATTGAGTTGGTGTATATGCTCCAAAACAGAGTAGAAAAGGGCATTGTATATTTTTTCTAAGAGAGTATATTCAGAGCCATTTTCCTTTAACTTTTGGGCGCCTATATATTATTTAGATTTTTTTCGATTCACGTAAAATTTGAATTTCGGTATTTTACATGAGAGATCATATGGAGTTGGTGTATATTCTCCAAAACAAAGTGAAATAGGGCATTGTATATTTTTTCTTACAGATTATATTCAAAGCAATTTTGTTTTTAACATTGTGGTGCCTATATAATATTTAGATTTTTTTCGATACACGTAAAATTAGAATTTTTTATTTTATCTGAGAGAGCATACTGAGTTGGTTTATATACTTTAAAACACAGCAGAATAAAGCATGGTATATTTTTTTCTAACAGACTGTATTCAGAGCCAATTTCTTTAAACTTTGGGGCGCCTAGATATTATTTAGATTTTTTCCGGTTCGCGTAAATTAGAATTTCTGTAATTTACATAAGAGAGCATATTGAGTTGGCGTATATGCTCCAAAACAGAGTAGAATAGGGCATTGTACAATTTTTCTGACAGATTATATTAAGAGCAATTTTGTTTTTAACCGTGGGGTGCCTAGATAATATATAGATTTATTTCACTTCACGTAAAATTAGAATTTCGGTATTTTACCTGAGAGAGCATACTGAGTTGGTGTATATACTCCAAAACAAAGTAGAATAAGGCATTGTATATTTTTTTTAACAGACTATATTCAGAGCCATTTTCTCTTAACTTTGGGGCACCTAGATATTATTTAGATTTTTTTCGATTCACCTAAAATTAGAATTTCGGTATTTTACATGAGAGAGCATATTGAATTGGTGTATATACTCCAAAACAGAGTAGGAAAGGGATTGTATATTATTTCGTACAAATTATATTCAGAGAAATTTTGCTTTTAACATTGGGGTGGCTAGATAATATTCAGATTTTTTTCAATTCACGTAAAATTAGAATTTCAGTATTTTACATGAGAGAGCACACTGAGTTGGTGTATATACTCCAAAACAGAGTAAAATAGGGCATTGTATATTTTATCTGACAGATTATAATCAGAGAAATTTTGTTATTAACATTGTGGTGTTTAGATAATATTTAGATTATTTTCGATTTGCGTAAAATTAGATTTTCGGTACTTTACATGAGAGAGCATACTGAGTTGGTGTATATTCTTAAAAACAGCGTAGAATAAGGCATTGTATATTTTTTCTAACAGACTATATTCAGAGCCATTTTCTTTTAACTTTGGGGCGTCTAGATATTATTTAGATTTTTTTTGATTCACGTAAAATTAGAATTTTGGTATTTTACATGAGAGAGCATACTGAGCTGGTGTATATATGCCAAAACAGAGTAGAATAAGGCATTGTATACTTTCTCTAACATTCTATATTCAGAGCCATTTTATATTAACTTTGGGGCATCTAGATATTATTTAGATTTTTTTTGATTCGTGTAAATTTAGAATTTCGGTATTTTACATGAGAGAGCATACTGAGGTGGCGTATATACTCCAAAACAGAGTAGAATAAGCAATTGTATATTTTTTCTGACAAATTATATTCAGTTTAATTTTGTTTTTTACACTGGGGTGCCTAGAGAATATTTAGATTTTTTCCATTCACCTAAAATTAGAATTTCGGTATTTTACATGAGAGAGCATACTGAGTTGGTGTATATACTCCAAAACAGAGTAGAAAAGAACATTGTATATTTTCTCTAACAGATTATATTCAGAGTAATTTTGCTTTTAACAATCAAGTGACTAGATAATGTTTAGATATTTTTCAATGAGCTTAAATATAGAATTTTTGTATTTTACATGAGAGAGCATATGGGGTTGTTGTGTATACTACAAATCAGAGTAGAATAAAGCATTGTATATTTTTTCTGACAGATTATATTCAGAGCAATTTTGTTTTTAACATTGGAGTGCCTAGATAATATTAGATTATTTTCCATTCAAGTAAAATTAGAATTTCTGTATATTACATGAGAGAGCATATTGGGTTGGTATATATATTCCAAACCAGAGTAGAAAAGGGTATTCTATATTTTTTCTGACAGAATATATTCAGAGCAATTTTGCTTTATACATTGGGGTGCCTAGATAATATTTAGATTTTTTTCGATTCGCTTAAATATAGAATTTCTGTATTTTACATGAGAGAGCATATAAAGTTGGTGTATATTTTCCAAAACAAAATAGAGTAGGGCATTGTATATGTTTTCTGACATACTATATGCAGAGTAATTTTGTTTTTAACATTGGGTTGCCTAGATACTATTTAGATTTTCTCGAATCATTTAAATATAGAATTTCTGTATTTGATATGAGAGAGCATATGGAGTTGGTGTATATACTCCAAAACAGAGTAGAAAAATACATTGTATATTTTTTCTGACAGATTATATTCAGAGCAATTTGACTTTTAACATTGGGGTGCCTAGATAATATTTAGATTTTTTTCAATTAACATAAATATAGAATCTCTGTATTTTACATGAGAGAGCATACTGAGTTGGTGTATATACTCCAAAACAGAGTAGAATAGGGAATTGTATATTTTCTCTGAACGATTGTATTCAGTGCAGTTTTGTTTTTAACATTTGGGTGACTAAAAAATATTTAGGTTCTTTTCATTTGGGTAAAATTCAAATTTTTGTATTTTACATGAGAGAGCATATTGAGTTGGTGCATATACTACAAAACAGAGTAGAAACGGGCATTGTATATTTTTACTGACAGATTATATTCAGAGCAATTTTACTTCTAACATTGTGGTGCTTATATAATATTTAGATATTTTTCGATTCGGGTAAAATTAGAATTTCTGTATTTTACATGAGAGAGCATATGGAGTGGGTGTATATACACAAAAGAGAGTAGAATAGGGCAGTGTATATTTTTTTGACAGATTCAATTAAGAGCAATTTTGTTTTTAACTTTGGGGTGCCTAGATAGTATTTAGATTTTTTTCGATTTGCGTATAATCAGAATTTCTGTATTGTACCCGAGAGAGCATACTGAGGTGGTGTATATACTCCAAAATATAGTAGAATAAGGCATTGTATATTTTTTCTAACAGACTGTATTCAGAGCCATTTTCTTTAACTTTGGGGCACCTAGATATTATTTAGATTTTTTTGATTCGCGTAAAATTATAATTTCGGTATTTTACATGAGAGAGCAGATTAGTTGGTGTATATACTCCAAAACAGAGTAGATTAGGGGATTGTATATGTTTTCTGACAGATTGTATTCAGAGAAATTTTGTTTAACATTGGGGTGCCTAGATAATATTTAGATTTGTTTCGATGCGCTTAAATATAGAATTTCTGTATTTTACATGAGAGAGCATAAGGAGTTGGTGTATATACTCCAAAACAGATTAGAATCGGGCATTGTGTATGTTTTCGGACAGATTATATTCAGAGCAATTTTGTTTTTAACATTGGGGTGACTAGATAATATTTCGATATTTTTCGAATAACGTAAATTTAGAATTTCTGTATTTTACATGAGAGAGCATACTGAGTTGGTGTGTATACTCCAAAACAAAGTAGAATAAGGCATTGTATATTTTTTCTAACAAACTATATTTAGAGCCATTTTGTTTTAACTTTGGGGTGCCTAGATATTATTTAGATTTTTTTCGATTTGGGTAATATTAGAATTTCAGTATTTTACAAGAAAGAGCATATTGAGTTGGTGTATATACCCCAAAAAAGAGTAGAAAACGGCATTGTATATTTTTTTCTGACAGAATATATTCAGAGCAATTTTGCTTTTAACATTGTGGTGACTAGATAATTTTTAGATTTTTTTCGATTTGCTTAAATATAGAATTTCTGTATTTTACATGAGAGAGCATACTGAGTTGGTGTATATACTCCAAAACAGAGTAGAATAAGGCATTGTATATTTTTTCTAATAGACTATATTCAGAGCCATTTTCTTTTAACTTCAGGGTGCCTAGATATTATTTCGATTTTTTTCGATTTGTGTAAAATTAGAATTTTCTTATTTTACATGAGAGAGCATATTAAGTTGGTGTATATACTTCAAAACATAGTAAAATAGGGCATTAAATTTTTTCTCATAGACTATATTCAGAGCAATTTTGTTTTTAACATTGGGGTGCCTAGATAATATGTAGATTTTTTTCGATTCACGTAAAATTTGAATTTTTGTATTTTACATCAGAGAGTATACTGAGTTTGTGTACATACTCCAATACAAAGTAGAATAAAACATTGTATATTTTTTCTAACAGACTATATTCAGAGCCATTTTCTTTTAACTTTGGGGTGCCTAGATAGTATTTAGATTTTTTTATATTCGCTTAAATATAGAATTTCTGTATTTTACCTAAAAGAGCATATGGAGTTGTTGTATATACTTCAAAACAGAGTAGAATAGGGCATTGTATATTTTTTCTGAGAGACTGTATTCAGAGCAATTTTGTTTTTAATATTTGGGTGCCTAGATAATATTTAGATTTTTTATAATCGGGTAAAATTAGAATTTCTTTATTTTACATGAGAGAGCATACTGTGTTGGTGTAGAGACTCCAAAACAGAGTAGAATAAGGCATTTTATATTTTTTCTAACAGACTATATTCAGAACCATTTTCTTTTAACTTTGGGGCGCTTATATATTATTTAGATTTTTTTCGATTCACGTAAAATTAGAATTTATGTATTTTACATGAGAGAGCATAATGAGTTGGTGTATATACTCCAAAAGAAAGTAGAAAAGGGCATTGTATATTTTTTCTGTCAGATTATATTCAGAGAAATTTGCTTTTAACATTGGGGTGCCTAGATAATATTTAGATTTATTTCGATTCGATTAAATATTCAATTTCTGTATTTTACATGAGAGAGCATATGGAGTTGGTGTATATACTCCAAAACAGAGTAGAATAGAGCATCCTATATTTTTTCTGGCAGATTATATTCAGAGCAATTCTGTTTTTACCATTGGGGTGCCTGAATAATATTTAGATTTTTTCTATTCGGGTAAAATTAGAATTTCGGTATTTTACATGAGAGAGCATACTGAATTGGTATATATACTCCCAAAAAGAGTAGAATAAGGCATTGTATATTTTTTCTAACAGACTAAATTCAGAGCCATGTTCTTTTAGCGTTGGGGAGCCTAGATATTATTTAGATTTTTTTTGATTCACGTAAAATTAGAATTTCGGTATTTCACATGAGAGAGCATATTGAGTTTGTGTATATACTATAAAACAGAGTAGAAAAGGGCATTGTATATTTTTTCTGACAGATTATATTCAGAGCAATTTTGCTTTTAACACTTGGGTGCCTAAATAATATTTAGATTTTTTTCAATTCACGTAAATTTAGAATTTCCGTATTTTCCATGAGAGAGCATACTGAGTTGGTGTATATACTCCAAAACAGATTAGAATAAGGCATTGTATAATTTTTCTAACAGAGTATATTCAGAGCCATCTTCTTTTATCTTTGAAGAGCGTAGGTTTTATTTAGATTTCCTTCGATTCACGTAAAATTTGAATTTCGGTATTTTACATGAGAGAGCATATTGAGTTGCTTTATTAACTACAAAACAAAGTAGAAAAGGGCATTGTATATTTTTGCTGACATATTATATTCATAGAAATTTTGCTTATAACATTGGGGTGCCTAGATAATATTTAGATTTTTTTCGAGTCACATAAATTTACAATTTCGGTATTTTATATAAGTGAGCATATTGAGTTGGTGTATATTCTCCAAAACCAAGTAGAAAGGGGCATTGTATATTTTTTCTGACAAATTATATTCAGAGCCATTTTCTCCTCACATTGAAGTGCCTAGATAATATTTAGATTTTGTCTATTCACATAAAATTAGAATTTTGGCATTTTAAATGTGAGAGAAAATTGTGTTGGTGTATATACTACAAAACATAGCACAAAAAGGCATTGTATATTTTTTCTGACAGATTATATTAAGAGCAATTTTTTTTAACATTGGTGTGCCTAGATAATATTTATATGTTTTCGATTCATGTAAAACTACAATTTCGGTATTTTACATAAGAGAGCATAGTGAGTTGGTGTATATATTCAAAAAGAGAGTAGAAAAGAGCATTGTACATTTTCTCTGACAGATTATATTCAGAGGAATTTTGCTTTTAACATTGGGGTGCCTAGATAATATTTAGATTTTTTTCGATTCGCTTGAATACAGATTTTCTGTATTTTACATGAAAGAGCATATGAAGTTGGTGTATATACTCCAGAACAAAGTAGAATGGGGCATTGTATATTTTTTCTGACATATTATACTCAGAGCAATTTTGTTCTTAACATTGGCGTGCATAGATAATATTTAGATTTTTTTCGATTCACTTAAATTTAGAATTCCTGTATTTTAAATGAGAGAGCATATGGAGTTGGTGTATATACTCCAAAACAGAGTAGAATAAGGCATTGTGTACTTTTTCTAACAGATTATATTAAGAGCAATTTTGTTTTTAACAATGGGGTGCCTAGATAATATTTAGATTTTTTCGAATTGGGTAAAATTAGAATTTTGGTATTTTACATGAGAGAGCATACTGAGTTGGTGTATATACTCCAAAACAGAATAGAATAAGGCATTTTATATTTTTTCTAACAGACTATATTCAGAGCCATTTTCTTTTTCCTTTGGGGCGCCTAGATATTATTTAGATTTTTTTCGATTCATGTAAAGTTAGAATTTCGGTATTTTACATGAGAGAGCATACTGAGTTGGTGTATATACTACAAAACCGAGTAGAAAAGGGCATTGTATATTTATTGTAACAGATTATATTCAGAGCAATTTTGCTTTTAACATTGGGGTGCCTAGATAATATTTTAATTATTTTCGCTTCACTTATATATAGAATTTCTGTACTTTACATGAGAGAGCATATGGATTTGGTGTATATACTACAAAACAGAGGAGAAAAGGGCATTGCATATTTTTCTGAAAGATTATATTCAGAGAAATTTTGCTTTTAACATTGTGGTGCCTAGATAATATATAATTATTTTGGATTCTGGGAAAATTAAAATTTCTCTATTTTACATGAGAGAGCATACTGAGTTGGTCTATATACTCCAAAAGAGAGTAGAATAAGGCATTGTATATTTTTTCTATCAGACCATATTCAGAGCCATTTTCTTTCAACTTGGGCGCGCCTTGATATTATTTAGATTCTTTTCGATTCGCGTAAAATTAGAATTTTGGTATATTACATGAGAGAGCATATTGAGTTGGTTTATATACTCTCAAACAGAGTAGAAAAGGGAATTGTATATGTTTTCTAACAGATTATATTCAGAGCAATTTAGCTGTTAACATTCGGGTGCCTAGATAATATTTAGATTTTTTTCGATTCGCTTAAATACAGAATTCCTGTATTTTACCTGAGAGAGCATATGGTGTTTGTGTATATAGTGTAAAAAAGAGTATAATAGGGCATTGTACATTTTTTCTGGCAGATTATATTCAAAGCAATTTTGTTTTTAACATTGGGGTGCCTTGATAATATTAAGAATATTTTGATTCGGGTAAAATTAGAATTTCGATATTTTACATGAGAGAGCACACTGAGTTGGTGTATATACTCAAAAACGGAGTAGAGTAAGACATTGTGTGTTTTCTCTGACAGATTATATTGATGGCAATTTTGTTTTTAACATTGGGGTGCCTAGATATTATTCAGATATTTTCGATTCGGATAAAATTAAAATTTCGGCATTTTACATGAGAGAGCATACCGAGTTGGTGTATATACTCCAAAACAGAGTAGAAAAGAGCTTATATATTTTTTATGACAGATTATATTCAGAGCAATTTTACTTATTACATTGGGGAAAAAAGATATTATTTAGATTTTGTTCCATTCCCGTAAAATTAGAATTTCGCTATTTTACATGAGAGAGCATACTGAGTTGGTGTATATACTCCAAAACAGAGTCAAATAGGGCATTGTATATTTTTTCTAACAGACTATATTCAGAGCAATTTTCTTTTAACTTTGGGCTGCCTAGATATTATTTAGATTTTTTCGATTCGTGTAAAATTAGAATTTCGGTATTTTACATGAGAGAGCATATTGAGTTGGTGTATATAATTCAAAACAGAGTAGAAAAGGGCATTGTATTTTTTTCTGACAGATTATATTCAGAGCAATTTTGCTTTTAACATTGGGGTGCCTAGATAATATTTATATTTTTTTCGTTTCGCTTAAATATAGAATTTCTGTATTTTATATGAGAGAGCATATGGAGTTCGTGTATATACTCCATAACAGAGGAGAATAGGGCATTGCATATTTGTTCTGGCAGATTATATTTAGGGCAAATTTGTTTTTAAGATTGGGGTGCCTAGAAAATATTTACATTTTCATCAATTCACTTAAATATTCAATTTCTGTATTTTACATGAGGGAGCATAAGTAGTTGGAGTATATACTTTAAAACAGAGTAGAATAAGGCATTGTATATTCTTTCTGACAGATTATATTCAGAGCAATATTGTTTATAACATTGGGGTGCCTAGATAATATGTAGATTTTTTCGATTCGGGTCAAATTAAAATTTCGGTATTTTACATGAGAGAGCATATTGAGTTGGTGTATATAATCCAAAACAGAGTAGAAAAGGGCATTGCATATTTTTTCTGACATATTATATTCAGAGCAATTTTGCTTTTAACATTCGGGTGCCTAGATAATATTTAGATTTATTTAAATTCACGGAAAATTTGAATTTCGGTATTTTACGTGAGAGAGCATATTGAGTTGGTGTATATACTCCAAAACAAAGTAGAGAAGGGCATTGTATATTTTTTCTGACAGATTATATTCAGAGAAATTTTGATTTTAACATTGGGGTGCCTAGATAATATTTAGATTTCTTTCAATTCACTTAAATATAGAATTTCGTTATTTTACAGGAGAGAGAATATTTAGTTGGTGTATATACTCCAAAACAGAGTAGGAAAGGGCATTGTACATTTTTTCTGACAGATTATATTCAGAGCAATTTAGCTTTTAACATTCGGTGCCTAGATAATGTTTAGATTCTTTTCGATTCACGTAAAATTACAATTTCGGTATTTTACATGAGAGAGAAAACTGAGTTGGTGTATATAATCCAAAACAGAGTAGAATAAGGCAGTGTATATTTTTTCTGTCAGATTATATTCAGAGCAATATTTCTTTTAACATTTGTGGGCCTAGATTTTATTTAGATTGTTTCGATTCGCTTTAATATAGAATTTCTGTATTTTACATGAGAGAACATATGGAATTGCTGTATATAATCCAAAACAGAGTAGAAAAGGGCATTGTATAATTTTTGTAACAAATTCTATTCAGAGCAATTTTGCTTTTAACATTCGGGTGCCTAGATTATATTTAGACTTTATTCGATTCGCTTAAATATAGAATTTCTGTATTTTATATAAGAGAGCATATGGAGTTGATGTATATACTCCAAAACAGAGTAGAATAGGGCATTGCATATATTTTCTGTCAGATTATATTCAGATAAATTTTTATTTTAACATTGGGGTGCCTAGATAATATTTAGAATTTTTTCAATTCACGTAAAATTAGAATTTCTGTATTTTACATGCAAGAGCATACTGAGTTGGTTTATATACACTAAAACAAAGTAGAATAAGGCATTGTATATTTATTCTAACAGACTATATTCAGAGCCATTTTCCTTTAACATTGGGGCTCCTCGATATTATTTAGATTTTTTCTGATTCGCTTAAATATAGAATTTCTGTATTTTCCATGAGAGAGCAAATGGACTTGATGTTTATACTTCAAAACAAAGTAGAATAGGGCATTGTATACTTCTTCTGACAAATCATATTCAGAGCAATTTTGTTTTTAACATTGGGGTGCCTAGATAATATTTAGATTTTTTTCGACTCACGTAAAGTTAGAATTTCAGTATTTTACATGAGAGAGCATACTGAGTTGGTGTATATACTCCAAAACAGAGTAGAATAGGGCATTGTACATTTCTTCTGACAGATTTTATTCAGAGCAATTTTGTTTTTAACATTGGGGTGCCTAGATAATATTTAGATATTTTCGATTCGGGTAAAATTAGAATTTCGGTATTTTACCTGAGAGAGCATACTGAGTTGGTGTATATACTCCAAAATAGAGTAGAATAAGGCATTTCATATTTTCCCTAGCAGACTATATTCCGAGACATTTTCTTTTAACTTTGGGGCGCCAAGATATTATTTAGATATTTTTCGATTCACGTAAAATTAGAATTTCGGTATTTTACATTAGAGTGCATACTGAGTTGGTGTATATACTCCAAAACAGAGTAGAATAAGGCATTGTATATTTTTTCTTGCAGACTATATTGAGAGCCATTTGTATTAACTTTGGCGTGCCTAGATAATATTTAGATTTCTTTCGATTTGCTCAAATATAGAATTTCTGTATTTTACATAAGAGAGCATATGGAGTTGGTGTATATACTCGAAAACAAAGTAGAATAGGGTATTGTATATTTTTTCTGTCAGATTTTATTGAGAGCAATTTTGTTTATAACATTGGGGTGCCTAGATAATATTTAGATTTAAACAATTAGGGTAAAATTAGAATTTCAGTATTTTACATGAGACAGCATACTGAGTTGGTTTATATATTCAAAAACTGAGTAGAATAAGACATTTTATATTTTTTCACACAGACTATATTCAGAGCCATTTTCCTTTAACTTTTGGGCGCCTAGATATTATTTAGATTTTTTTCAATTCGCATAAAATTAGAATTTCCATATTTTACATGAGAGAGCATATTGATTTGGTGTATATACTCCAAAACAGAGTACAAAAGGCCATTGTATATATTTGCTGACAAATTATATTCAGAGAAACTTTGCTTTTAACATTCGGGTGCCTAGATAATATTTAGATTTTTTTCGATTCACTTAAATATATGATTTCTGTGTTTTACATGAGAGAACAAATAGAGTTCCTGTATATACTTTAAAACAGAGTAGAATAGAGCATTGTATACTTTTTCTGACAGATTATATTCAGAGCAATTTTGCTTTTAACATTGGGGTGCCTAGATAACATTTGGATTTTTTTCGATTCCCGTAAAATTTGAATTTCGGTATTTTACATGAGAGAGCATACCGACTTGGTGTATATACACCAAAATAGAGTAGAACGGGACATTATAAATTTTTTCTGACGGATTATATTCAGAGCAATTTTGTTTTTAAAATTTGGGTGCCTAGATAATATTTATATTTTGTTCGATTCACGTAAAATTAGAATTTTGGTATTTTACATGACAGAATATTTAGTTGGTGTATATACTACAAAACAGAGTAGAAAAGGGCATTGTATATTTTTTTGACAGATTGTATTCAGAGCAATTTTGCTTTTAACATTGGGGTGCCTAGATAACATTTAGATTTTTTTTGATTCCCTTAAATATAGAATTTCTGTATTTTACATGAGAGAGCATATGGAGTTGGTGTATAAACTCAAAAACAGTGTAGAAAAGAGCATTATATATTTGTTCTGACAGATAATATTCAAAGCAAATTTGGTTTTAACATTGGGGGGCCTAGATAATATTAAGATTATTTTTATTCACGTAAAATTAGAATTTCAGTATTTTACATGAGAGAGCATACTGAGTTCGTGTATATACTCCAAAACATAGTAGAATAAAGCATTGTATATTTTTTCTTACAGATTATATTCAGAGCAATTTTGCTGTTATCATTGGGGTGCCTATATAATATTTAAATTATTTTTGATACTCTTAAATATAGAATATTTGTATTTTATATTAGAGAGCATATAGAGTTGGTGCATATACTCCAAATTAGAGTAAAATAGGGCAATGTAAATTTTTTCTGACTGATTATATTCAGAGCAATTTTGCTTTTAACATTGGGGTGCCTAGATAATATTTAGATATTTTTAGATTCACGTAAAATTATTATATCAGTATTTTTCATGAGAGGGCATACTGAGATGGAGTATATACTTGAAAACAGAGTAAAATAAGGCATTGTATATTTTTTCAGACTATATTCAGAGCCATTTTCTTTTACGTTTGGGGTGCCTAGATATTATTTAGATTTTTTTCAATTCACATAAAATTAGACTTTCGCTATTTTACATGAGAGAGCGAATTGAGTTTGTGTATATACTCCAAAACAGAGTAGAAAAGGGCATTGTATATTTTCTCTAACAGATTATATTCAGAGCAATTTTGCTTTTAACATTCGGGTGCCTAGATAATATTTAGATTTTTTTCGATTCACGAAAATTTAGAAGTTTGGTATTTTACATGAGAGAGCATACTGAGTTGGTGTATATACTCCAAAACAGAGTAGAATAAGGCATTGTATATTTTGTGTAACAGTCTATATTCAGAGCCATTTTCTTTCAACTTTGGGGTGCCTAGATATTATTTAGATTTCTTTCGATTCACGTAAAATTAGAATTACTGTATTTTACATGAGAGAGCATATTGAGTTGGTGTATATACTTCAAAACACAATAGAAAAGGGTATTGTATATTTTTTCTGACCGATTATATTCAGAGCAATTTTGATTTTAACATTCGGGTGCATAGATAATATTTAGGTTGTTTTCGATTCACGTAAAATTAAAATTTCGGTATTTTACATGAGAGAGCATACTGAGTTGGTGTATATATTCCAAAACAAAGTAGAATAAGGCCTTGTATAATTTCTGTAACAGACTATATTCAGAGCCATTTTCTTTTAACTTTGAAGAGCCTAGATTTTATTTAGATTTCCTTCGATTCACGTAAAATTAGAATTTCGGTATTTTACATGAGAGAGCATATTGACTTGGTTTATTAATTACAAAACAGAGTAGAATTGGGTATTGTATATATTTTCTGACAGATTATACTCAGAGCAATTTTTCTTTTAACATTGAGGTGACTAGAAAATATTTAGATTTTTTTCGATTCGCTTAAATAAATTCTGTATTTTATATGAGAGAGCATACTGAGTTGGTGTATATACTCCAAAACAGAGTAGAATAAGGCATTGTATATTTTGTGTAACAGTCTATATTCAGAGCCATTTTCTTTTAACTTTGGGGCGCCTAGATATTATTTAGATTTCTTTCGATTCATGTAAAATTAGAATTACTGTATTTTACATGAGAGAGCATATTGAGTTGGTGTATATACTCCAAAACAGAATAGAAAAGGGTATTGTATATTTTTTCTGACAGATTATATTCAGAGCAATTTTGCTTTTAACATTCGGGTGCATAGATAATATTTAGGTTTTTTTCGATTCACGTAAAATTAGAATTTCGGTATTTTACATGAGAGAGCATACTGAGTTGGTGTATATATTCCAAAACAAAGTAGAATAAGGCATTTTATAATTTCTGTTACAGACTATATTCAGAGCCGTTTTCTTTTCATTTTGAAGAGCCTAGATTTTATTTAGATTTCCTTCGATTCACGTAAAATTAGAATTTCGGTATTTTACATGAGAGAGCATATTGAGTTGGTTTGTTAATTACAAAACAGAGTAGAATTGGGTATTGTATATGTTTTCTGACAGATTATGCTCAGAGCAATTTTTCTTTTAACATTGAGGTGACTAGATAATATTTAGATATTTTTCGATTCGCTTAAATAAAGAAATTCTGTATTTTACATTAGAGAGCATAGTGAGTTGGTGTATATTCTCCACAAACGAGTAAAAAAGGGCATTTTATATTACTTCTGACAGATTATATTCAGAGGAATTTTGATTTTAACATTCGGGTGCATAGATAATATTTAGATTTTTTCAATTCCCGTAAATTTAGAATTTTGGTATTTTACATAAGAGAGCAAACTGAGTTGGTGTATATACTCAAAAACAGAGTAGAATAATGCATTTTATAATTTTTCAAACAGACTATATTCAGAGCCATTTTCTTTTACCTTTGGGGTGCCTAAATAATACATAGATTTCTTTCTATATGCTTAAAATTAGAATTTCGGTATTTTACATGAGAGAGCATATTGAGTTGGTGTATATACTCAAAAACAGAGTAGAAAAGGGCATTGTATATTTCTTCTGACAAAATATATTTAGAGCAATTTTTTTTAACATTGGGGTGCCTAGATAATATTTAAATTTTTTTCGATTCACGTAAATCTAGAATTTCGGTATTTTACATAAGAGAGCATACTGAGTTGGTGTATATACTCCAAAACAGAGTAGAATAGGGCATTGTCTATTTTTTCTGACAGAGTATATTCAGAGCAATTTTCTTTTAAACATTGGGGTGCCTATTTAATATTTAGGTGTTTTTTCAATTCACGTAAAATTAGAATTTCTGTATTTTACATGAGAGAGCATACTGAGTTTGTCTATATACACAAAAACAGAGTAGAATAAGGCATTGTATATTTTTTTTAGCAGACTATATTCAGAGCCATTTTCTTTTACCTTTGGGGCGCCTAGATATTATTTAGATTATTTTCGATTCACATAAAATTTGAATTTCGGTATTTTACATGAGAGAGCAAATGGAGTTTGTGTATATACTCCAAAACAGAGTAGAAAAGGGCATTGTATAATTTTTCTAACAGATTATATTCAGAGAAATTTTGTTTTTAACATTGGGGTGCCTAGATAATATTCAGATTTTATTCGATTCGCTTAAATATAGAATTTTTGTATTTTACATAAGAGAGCATATGGAGTTGGTTTATATACTCCAAAACAGAGTAGAATAGCTCGTTGTATATTTTTTCTGACAGATTATATTCAGAGTAATTCTGTTTTTAACATTGGGTTGCCTAGATAATACTTAGATTTTTTTCAATTCACGTAAAATTAGAGGTTCGGTATTTTATATGAGAGAGCATACTGAGTAGGTGTATATACTCCAATAAAGAGTAGAATAAGGCATTGTATATTGTTTCTAACAGACCATATTAAGAGCCATTTTTTTTTAGCTTTGGGGCACCTAGATATTTTTTAGATTTTTTTCGATTCACGTAAAATTAGTATTTCTTTATTTTACATGAGAGAGCATATTTCGCTGGTGTATATACTACAAAAGAGAGTAGAAAAGGGCATTGTATATTTTTTCCGACAGATTATATTCAGAGCAATTTTGCTTTTAACATTGGGGTGCTCGATAAGATTTACAATTTTTCGATTCGCTTAAATATAGAACTTTTTTATTTTACATGAGAGAGCATACTGAGTTGGTCTATATATTCCAAAATAGAGTAGAACAGGGCATTGTATATTTTTTCTTATAGATTATATTCAGGACAATTTTGTTTTAACATTGGGGTTCCTAGGTAATATTTACAGTTTCTCGATTTGGGTAAAATTAAAATTTCTGTACTTTTCATGAGAGAGCAAAATGCGTTGGTGTATATAGAACAAAACAGAGTAGAAAAAGGCATTATATATTTTTTCTGACGGATTATATTCAGTGCAATTTTGTTTTTAACATTTGGGTGCCTAGATAATATTTAGAATTTGTTCTATTCACGTTAAATTAGAATTTCGGTATTTTACATGAGATAGAATATTGAGTTGGTGTATATACTACAAAACAGAGTAGAAAAGGGCATTGTATATTTTTTATGACAGACTATATTCAGAAGAATTTTGCATTTAACATTGGTGTGCCTAGAAAATATTTAGATTTTTTCGATTCCCTTAAATTTAGAATTTCGGTATTTTACATGAGAGAGCATACTGAGTTGGTGTATATGCTCCAAAACAGAGTAGAATAAAACAACGTATATTTTTTCTAACAGACTATATTCAGAGCCATTTTCATTTAACTTTGGGGCCCCTAGATATTATTTCGATTTTTTTCAATTTGCGTAAAATTAGAATTTCGGTATTTTACATGGGAGAGCATATTGAGTTGGTGTATATACTACAAAACAGAGTATAAAAGGGCATTGTATATTTTCTCTGACAGATTATATTCAGAGCAATTTTCCTTTTACCATTAAGGTGCCTAGATAATATTTAGATTTTTTTCGATTTGCATAAATATACAATTTATGTATTTTACATGAGAGAGCCTATGAAGTTGGTGTGTATACTCTAAAACAAATTAGAATAGGGCATTCTATATTTTTTCTGACAGATTATATTCAGAGCAATATTGTTTTTAACAATGGTGTGCCTAGATAATATTTAGATTTTTTTCGATTCACGTAAATTTAGAATTTCAGTATTTTACATGAGGGAGCATACTGAGTTGCTGTATATTCTCCAAAACAAAGTAGGATAAAAAATTGTATATTTTTTCTAACAGACTATATTCGGAGCTATTTTCTTTTAACATTTGGGTGGCTAGATATTATTTAGATTTTTTTAGATTCGCGTAAAATTAGAATTTCGGTATTTTACATGAGAGAGCATATTGAGTTCTTGTATATACTCCAAAACACAGTAGAAGAGGGCATTGTATATTTTTACTGACAGATTATATTAATAAAAATTTTTCCTTTAATATTGGGGTGCCTAAATAATATTTAGATTTTTTTCGATTCACATAAATTTAGAATTTCGATATTTTACATGTGAGAGCATACTGAGTTCGTGTATATACTCCACAAAAAAGTAGAATAGGGCATTGTATATTTTTTCTGAAAGATTATATTCAGAGAAATTTTGTTTTTAACACTGGAGTGCCTAGATAATATTTAGATTTGTTTCCATTCACGTAAACTTAGGGTTTCGGTATTTTACATGAAAGAGCATACGGAGTTGGTGTATATATTCCAAAACAGAGTAGAATAAGGCATTGTATATTTTTTAAAACAGACTATATTCAGAGCCATTTTCTCTTAAGTTTTGGGTGCCTAGATATTATTTAGATTTTTTCCAATTCATGTAAAATTAGAATTTTGGTATTTTACATGAGAGAGCATATTGAGTTGGTGATTATACTCCAAAACAGAGTAGAAAAGGGCATTGTATATTTTTTATAACAGACTATATTCAGAGCAAATTTGCTTTTAACATTCGGGTGTTTATATAATATTTAGATTTTTTTCGATTCGCTTAAATATAGAATTTCTGTATTTTACATGAGAGAGCATATGGAGTTGTTGTATATACTCCAAATCAAAGTAGAATAGGGCATTGTATATTTTTTCTGACAGTTTATATTCAGAGGAATTTTGTTTTTAACATATGGGAGACTAGATAATATTCTGATTTATTTAATTCGGGTGAACTTTGAATTTTGTTATTTCATATCAAAGAGCCTACTGAGTTGGTGTATATACTTCAAAACAGAGTAGAATAAAGCATTGTATATATTTTTTAACAGACTATATTTAGAGCCATTTTCTTTTAAATTTGGGGTGCCTAAATATTATTTAGATTTTTTTTGATTCGCGTAAAATTAGAATTTTGTTATTTTACATAAGAGAGCATACTGAGTTGGTGTATATACTAAAAATCAGAGTAGAATAAGGCATTGTATATTTTTTCCAACAGACTATATTCAGAGCCATTTTCTTTTTACTTTGGGGCACCTAGATATTATTTAGATTTTCTTCGATTCATGTAAAATTAGAATTTTGGTATTTTACATGAGAGAGCATATTGAGTTGGTGTATATACTACAGAACAGACTAGAAAAGTGCATTGTATATTTTTTATGACAGATTATATTCAGAGCATTTTTTTAACACTGGGGTGCCTAGATAATATTTAGATTTTTTCGATTCGGCTAAAATTAGAGTTTCTGTATTTTACATGAGAGAGCATATTGAGTTGGTGTATGTACTACAAAACAGAGTACAAAAGGGCATTGTATATTTTTTCTGGCAGATTATATTCAGAGCTTTTTTGATTTGAACATTGGGGTGCCTAGATAATATTTAGATACATTTTGATTTGCTTAAATATTGAATTTCTATATTTTACATGAGAGAGCATATGGAGTTGGTGTATATACTCCAAAACAGAGTTTAATAGGGCACTGTATATTTTTTCTGACAGATTAGATGCAGAGAAATTTGGTTTTTACATTGGGGTGGCTATATAATATTTAGATTTTTTCCGATTCCCTTAAATATAGAATTTATGTATTTTACATGAGAGAGCATATGGAGTTGGTGTATATACTCCAAATCAGAGTAGAATAGGGCATTGTATATTTTTTCTGACAGATTATATTCAGAGCAATTTTGTTTTTAAAAATGGGGTGCATAGATAATATTTAGGATTTTTTCGATTTGTGTAAATTTAGAATTTCGGTATTTTACACGAGAGAGCATATTGAGTTGGTGTATATACTCCAAAACAGAGTAGAAAAGGGCAATGTATATTTTTTCTGACAGATTATATTCAGAGCAATTTTGCATTTAACATTGGGTTGCCTAGATGATATTTAGATTTTTTTCAATATGTGTAAATTTAGAATTTTGGTATTTTACATGAGAGACCATAGTTGGTTGGTTTACATATTCCAAGACAGAGTAGAAAAGGGCATGGTATATTTTTTTCTAAAAGATTATATTCAGAGCAATTGTGCTTTTAATATTGGGATGCCTAGATAATATTTAGGTTTTTTCGATATGCGTAAATTTAGAATTTTGGTATTTTACATGAGAGAGCATATTGAGTTGGTGTATATAGTGCAAAACAGTGTAGAAAAGGGCATTGTATATTTCTTCTTACTGATTATATTCAGAGCAATATTGCTTTTAATATTGGGGTTCCTAGATAATATTTAGATGTTTTAGTTTCGTGTAAAATAGAATTTCGGTATTTCACATGGAAGAGCATATTGACTTGGTGCATATACTCGAAAACAGAGTAGAAAAGGTCATTGAATAAATTTCGTGACAGATTATATTCAGAGCAATGTTACTTTTAACATTGGGGTGCAAATATAATATTTAGATATTTTCGATACACGTAAAGTTAGAATTTCGGTATTTTACATGAGAGAGCACACTGAGTTGGTGTATATACCCCAAAACAGAGTAGAATAGGGCATTTTATATTTTTTCTGAGAGATTATGTTCAGAGCAATTTTGTTTTTAACATTGTGGTGCCAAGATAATATATAGATTTTATTCGAATCACTTAAATATAGAATTTCTGTATTTTACACTTGAGAGCATATGGAGTTGGCGTATATACTCCAAATCAGAGTAGAATAGGGCATTGTATCTTTTAATTGACAGATTATATTCACAGCAATTTTGTTTTTAACATTGGGGTGACTAGATAATATTTAGATTTTTTCGATTCGGGTAAAATTAGAATTTCTGTATTTTACATGAGAGAGCATACTGAGTTGTGCATATACTGCAAAACAGAGTAGAATACTGCATTGTATACTTTTTCTAACAGACTCTATTCAGAGCCATGTTCTTTTTACTTTGGGGCACCTAGATATTATTTAGATTTCTTTCGATAAGCAGAAAAAAATAATTTCGGTATTTTACATGAGACAGCATATTGAGTTTGTCTATATACTCCAAAACAGACTAGAAAAGTGCATTGTATATTTTTCCTGACACATTATTTTCAGAGCAATTTTGGTATTAACATTGGGGTGCCTAGATAATATTTAGATTTTTTTCGATTCGCTTAAATATAGAATTTCTGTATTTTACATGAGAGAGCATATGGATTTGGTGTATATACACCAAAAAACAGTAGAATAGGGCATTGCATATATTCTCTGACAGATTATATTCAGAGAAATTTTGTTTTTAACATTGGGGTGCCTAGATAATATTTAGATTTGTTTTGATTCACGTAAAATTACAGTTTCTGTATTTTACATGAGAGAGCATACTGAGTTTGTATATATACTCCAAAACAGAGTAGAATAAGGCATTGTATATTTTTTCTAAAAGACTATGTTCAGAGCCATTTTCTGTTAACTTTGGGGTGCCTAGATAATATTTAGATTTTTTCGATTCAGGTAAAATTAGAATTTCTTTGTTTTTCATGAGAGAGCATATTGAGTTGGGTATATACTCCAAAACACAGTAGAAAATGGCATTGTATATTTTTTCTGACAGATTATATTCAGAGAAATTTAGCTTTTACATCCGGGTGCCTAGATAATATTTAGATTTTTTTCGATTCATGTAAAATTAGAATTTCGATATTTTACATGAGAGAGCTTACTGAGTTGGTGTATATACTCCAAAACAGAGTAGAATAAGGCATTGTATATTTTTTCTGACAGAGTATATTTAGAGCAATTTTGTTTTTAACATTTGGGAGACTAGATAATATTTAGATTTTTCGATTCTGGTAAAATTAGAATTTCTGTGTTTTACCTGGGAGAGTATATTGAGTTGGTGTATATACTCCAAAACAGTGTAGAAAAGGGCATTGTATATTTTTTCTGACAGATTATATACAGAGCAATTTTGCTTTTAACATTGGGGCGCCTAGATAACATTTAGATTTGTTTCGATTCACGTATAATTAGAATTTCGGTATTTTACATGAGAGAGCATACTGAGTTGGTTTATATACTCCAAAACAGAGTAGAATAGAACATTGTATGTTTTTTCTAAAAGACTATATTCAGAGCTATTTTGTTTTTAACAATGGTTGCCTAGATAATCTTTACATTTTTTCTATTCGGGTAAAATTAGAAATTCTGTATTTTACATGAGAGAGCATACTGAATTGGTGTATATACTCGAAAACAGAGTAGAATAAGGCATTGTATATTTTTTCTAACAGATAATATTCAGAGCCATTTTTTTTTAACTTTGGGGCGCCTAGATATTATTTGGATTTTTTTCGATTCGCGTAAAATTAGAATTTCAGTATTTTACATGAGAGAGCATATTGAGTTGGTGTACATACTCCAAAACAGAGTAGAATAGGGCATTGTGTATTTTTTCTGACAGATTATATTCAGAGCCATTTTCCTTTTAACATTGGGGTTCCTAGATAATATATAGATATTTTTCAATTCACGTAAATTTAGAATTTCGCTATTTTACATGTGAGAGCATACTGTTTGTGTATATACCCCAAAACAGAGCAGAATAAGGCATTTTATATTTTTTCTGACAAATTATATTCAGAGCAATTTTGTTTTAACCATTGGGGTGCCTAGATAATATTTAGATTTTTTCGATTCACGTAAAATTTGAATTTCTATATTTTACATGAGAGAGTTTATTGAGTTGGTGCATATACTATATAACAGAGTAGAAAAGGGCATTGTATAGTATTTCTGACAGATTATATTCAGAGCAATTTTGCTTTTACCATTGGGGTGCCTCGATAATATTTAGATTTTTTTGATTCGGGTAAAATTAGAATTTCTATATTTTACTTGAGAGAGCATATTGAGTTCACGTATATACTATAACACAGAGTAGAATAGGGCATTGTATATTTGTTCTGACAGATTATTTTCCGAGCAATTTTGATTTTAACATTGCGGTGCCTAGATAATATTTAGAATTTTTTCGATTTGCTTCAATATGTAATTTCTGTATTTTACATTAGGGAGCATATAGAGTTTGTGTATATACTTCAAAAAAGAGTAGAATATGGCATTGCATATTATTTCTGACAAATTATATTCAGAGCAATTTTGTTTTTAACATTGGGGTGCCTAGATAATATTTTGATTTATTTGGATTAACGTAAATTTAGAATTTTGGTATTTTACATGAGAGAGCATACTGAGTTGGTGTATATACTCCAAAACAGAGTAAAATAAGGCATTGTATATTTTTTCTAACAGACTATATTCAGAGCCATTTTCTTTTAACTTTGGGGCGCTTAAGCATTATTTAGATTTTTTTCGATTCACGTAAAATTAAAATTTCAGTATTTTACATGAGAGAGCATATTGAGTTGGTGTATATACTCCAAAGCAGAGTAGAAAAGGGCATTGTATATTTTTTCTGACAGATTATATTCAGAGCAATTTTGCTTTTAACACTGGGGTGCCTTTATCATATATACATTTTTTTTCAATTCACGTAAAATTAGAATTTCGGTATTTTACATGAGAGAGCATACAGAGTTGGTGTATATACGCCAAAATAAAGTAGAATAAGGCATTGTATATTTTTTTAACAGACTATATTCAGAGCCATTTTCTTTTAACTTTGGGCACCTAGATGTTATTTAGATTTTTTTCGTTTTGCGTAAAATTCGAATTTTGGTATTTTATGTGAGAGAGCATATTGAGTTGGTGTATATACTCCAAAACAGAGTAGAAAAGGGCATTGTATATTTTTTCTGATAGATTATATTCAGAGCAATTTTGCTTTTAACATTGGGGTGCCTAGATCATATATACATTTTTCTTCGATTCACGTAATGTTAGAATTTCGGTATTTTACATGAGAGAGCATACTGAGTTGGTGTATATAAT
Organism: Callithrix jacchus; assembly: GCF_049354715.1. Classification (NCBI taxonomy): domain Eukaryota; kingdom Metazoa; phylum Chordata; class Mammalia; order Primates; family Cebidae; genus Callithrix; species Callithrix jacchus. Next base: position 83,401,451 of record NC_133518.1, read on the forward strand.
CCAAAACAGAGTAGAATACGGCATTGTATATTTTTTCTAACAGACTATATTCAGAGCCATTTTCTTTTAACTTTGGGGCGCCTAGATAGTAATTAGATTTTTTTCGATTCGCATAAAATTAAAATTTCAGTATTTTACATGAGAGAGCATATTGAGTTGGTGTATATACTATAAAACACAGTAGAAAATGGCATTGTATATTTTTTCTGACAGATTGTCTTCAGAGCAATTTTGCTTTTAACATTGGGGTGCCTAGATAATATATAGATTTTTTTTTTATTCGCTTAAATATAGATTTTCTGTATTATACATGAGAGAGCATACTGAGTTGATATATATACTCCAAAACAAAGTAGAATAAGGCTTTGTATATTTTTTCTGACAGACTATATTCACAGCCATTTTTTTCTAACTTTGGGTCGCCTGGATATTATTTAGATTATTTTCGATTCACGTAAAATTAGAATTTTTGTATTTTACATGAGAGAGCAGATTGAGTTGGTTTATATACTACAAAACAGTGTAGAATAAAGCATTGTTTATTTTTTATGGGAGATTATACTCAGAGAAATTTTGTTTTTAACATTGGGGTGCCTAAATAATATTTAGGTTTTTTTTGATTCGCTTAAATATAGTATTTCTGTATTTTACATGAGAGAGCAGGTGGAGTTGTTGTATATACTCCAAAACAGAGTAAAATAGGTCATTTTATATTTTTTATGATATATTATATTCAGAGCAATTTTGTTTTTAACAGTGGCGTGCCTAGATATTATTTCAATTATTTTCGATTCACTTAAAATTAGAATTTCTGTATTTTACATGAGAGAGCATAGTGAGTTAATGTATAAACTCCAAAATGAAGTAGAATAAAGCATTGTATATTTTTTCTAACAGACTATATTCAGAGCCATTTCCTTTTAACTTTGCGGTGCCTAGATAATACTTACATTTCTTTTGATTCAAGTAAAATTTGAATTTCGGTATTTTACATGACAGAGCATAGTGAGTTGGTGTATATACTCCAAAACAGAGTAGAATAAGGCCTTGTGTATTTTTTCTAACAGACGATATTCACAACCATTTTCTTTTAACTTTGGGGCGCCTAGATATTATTAAGTTTTTTTTTTTTTGATTCACGTAATGTTAGAATTTCGGTATTTACATGAGAGAGCATATTGAGTTGGTGTATATACTACAAAACAGAGTAGAAAAAAGCATTGTATATTTTTTCGGACAGATTATATTCAGAGCAATATTCCTTATAACATTGGGGTGACTAGATAATATTTAGATTTTTCTCGATTCACTTAAATTATAATTTCTTTATTGTACATGAGAGACCAAACTGAGTTGGTTTATATACTCCTAAACAGAGTAGATTAGGGCATTATATATTTTTTATGACAGGTTATATTCAGAGTAATTTTGCTTTTAACATTGGGCTGCCTAGATAATGTTAGTTTTTTTCAATTCGCTTAAATATACAATTTCTGTATTTTACATGAGAGAGCATATGGAGTTGGTGTATATACTCCAAAACAGAGTAGAATAGAACATTGTATATTTTTTCTGACAGATTATATTCAGAGAAATTTTGCTTTTAACATTTGTGTGCCTAGATATTATTTAGATTATTTTTGATTCACGTAAATTTAGAATTTCCGTAATTTACATGAGAGAGCATACTGAGTTGGTGTATATACTCCAAAACAAAATAGAATAAGGCATTGTATATTTTGTCTAAGAGATTATATTCAGAGACATTTTCTTTTAACTCTGGGGTGCCTAAATATTATTGAGATTTTGTTCGATTCGCGTAAAATTACAATTTCCGTATTTTACATGAGAGAGCATATTGAGTTGGTGTATATACTCCAAAACAGAGTAGAAAAGGGCATTGTATATTTTTTATGACAGATTATATTCAGAGCAATTTTGCTTTTAACATTCGTGTGCCTAGATAATATTTAGATTTTCTTCGATTCGCTTAAATATATCATTTCTGTATTTTACCTGAGAGAGCATATGGAGTTGGTGTATATACTCCAAAACAGAGTAGAATAGGCAATTGTATATTCTCTCTGACAGGTAATATTCATAGCAATTTTGTTTTTAACATTGGGGTGCCTAGATAATACTTAGATTTTTTTCAATTTACGTAAAATTAAAATTTCCATATTTCACATGAGAGAGCATACTGAGTTGGTATATATATTCCAAAAGAAAATAGAATAAGGCATTGTATATTTTTTCTAACACACTATATTCAGAGCCATTTTCTTTTATCTTTGGGGTGACTAGATATTATTTAGATTTTTTTCGATTCACGTAAATATAGAATTTCTGTATCTTACATGAGAGAGCATATGGAGTTTATGTATATCCTCCAAAACAGAGTAGAATAGAACATTGTATATTTTCTCAGACAGATTATATTCAGAACAATTTTGTTTTTAACACTGGGTTGCCTATATATTATTTAGATTTTTTTTGATTCGTGTAAAATTTGAATTTCTGTATTTTTCATGAGAGAGAATACTGAGTTGGTGTATATACTCCAAAACAGAGTAGAATAAGGCCTTCTATATTTTTTATAACAGACAATATCCAGAGCCATTTTCTTTTAACTTTTCGGCGACTAGATATCATTTAGATTATTTCCGATATGCGTAAAATTGGAATTTCGATATTTTACATGAGAGAGCATATTGAGATGGTGTATATAATCCAAAAAAGAGTAGAAAAGGGCATTGTATATTTTTTGTGACAGATTATATTCAGAGAAATTTTGCTTTTAACATTCGGGTGCCTAGATAATATTTACATTTTTTTCAATTCACGTAATATTAGAATTTCGGTATTTTACATGAGAGAGCATACTGAGTTGGTGTATATACTACAAAACAGAGTAGAATAGGGCATTGTATATTTTTTCTGACAGATTATATTCAGAGCAATATTGTTTTTATCATTGGGGTTCCTAGATAATATTTAGATTTTTTCGATTTGGATAATATTTGAATTTCTGTATTTTACATGAGACAGCATATTGAGTTGGTGTATGTACTACAAAACAGAGTAGAAAAAAGCATTGTATATTCTTTCGAAAAGATTATATTCAGAGCAATTTTTTTTTTAACATTGGGTTGCCTAGATAATATTCAGATTTTTCTGATTCTCTTAAATACAGAATTTCTGTATTTTACATGAGAGGGCATATGGAGTTGGTTTATATACTCCAAAACAGAGTAGAATAGTACATTGTACATTTTCTCTGACAGATTATATTCAGAGCAATTTTGCTTTTAACATTGGAATGCCTAGATAATATATAGATTTTATTCGATTCGCTTAAATATAGAATTTCTGTATTTTACATGTGAGAGAATATGGAGTTGGTGTATGTATTCCAAAACAGAGTAGAATAGGGCATTGTATATTTTTTCTGACAGTTTATATTCTGAGCAATTTTGTTTTTAACATTGGGATGACTAGATAATATTTAGAATTTTTTCGATTCATGTAATATTTGAATGTCGGTATATTTCATGAGCGAGCGTACTGAGTTGCTGTATATGCTCCAAAATAGAGTAGAATAACTTATTGTGTATTTTTTATAACAGATTATTCAGAGTCATTTTCTTTTAACTTTGGGGTTCCTAGATATTATTTAGATTTTTTCTGACTCGCGTAAAATTAGAATTTTGGTATTTTAAATGAGAGAGCATATTGAGTTGTTGTATATACCCCAAAAAAGAGTAGAAAAGATCATTGTATATTTTGTCTGACAGAAAATATTCAGAGCAATTTTGCTTTTAACATTGGCGTGCCCAGATAATATTTAGATTTTTCTCGATTCACGTAAAATTAGAATTTCGGTATTTTACACGAGAGAGCACACTGAGTTGGTGTATATACTCCAAAACAAAGTAGAAGAAGGCATTGTATATTTTTTCTAACAGACTATATTCAGAGCCATTTTCTTTTAAATTTGGGGCGCCTAGATATCATTTAGATTTTGATCGATTCGGGTAAAATTAGAATTTCGGTATTTTATTAGGGAGAGCATATTGAGTTGGTGTATATACTACAAAACAGAGTAGAAAAGGTCATTGTATATTTTTTCTGACAGATTATATTCAGAGCAATTTTGCTTTAAACATTGGGGTGCCTAGATAATATTTAGATTTTTTTCGATTTGCTTAAATTTAGGATTTCTGTATTCTACATGAGAGAGCATATGGAGTTGGTGTATATACTCCTAAGCAGAATAGAATAGGGCATTGTATATTTTTTCTGACAGACTATATTCATAGCAATTTTGTTTTTAACATTGGGGTGCCTAGATAATATTTACATATTTTCGATTCGGGTAAAATTGGAATTTTTGTATTTTACATGAGAGAGCATACTGAGTTGTTGTATATACTCCAAAACAGAGTAGAATAAGGCATTGTATATTTTCTCTAACAGAAAATATTCAGAGCCGTTTTCTTTTACCATTGGGGCGCCTAGATATTATTTGGTTTTTTTTGATTTACGTAAAATTTGAATTTCGATATTTTACTTTAGAGAGCATATTGAGTTGTTGTATATACTCCAAAACAGAGTAGAATAGGACATTGTATAATTTTTCTGACAGATTGTATTCAGAGCAATTTTGCTATTAACATTTGGGTGCCAAGATAATATTTAGATTAGTTTTGATTCAGGTTAAATTTGAATTTCGGTATTTTACATAAGACAGAATACTGAGTTGGTGTATATACTCCAAAACAGAGTAGAATAAGGCATTGTATATTTTTTCTAACAGACTATATTCAGATCCATTTTCTTTTTACTTTGGGGCGCCTAGATATTATTTAGATTTTTTTCGATTCGCGTAAAATTAGAATTTCAATATTATACATGATAGAGCATATATAGTTGGTGTATATACTCCAAAACAGAGTAGAAAACGTCATTGTATATATTTTCTGACAGATTATATTTAGCGCAATATTGTTTTTTTTTTTTCTCGCAATTTTGTTTTTAACATTGGGGTGCCTAGATAATATTTAGATATTTTCAATTCGGGTATAATTAGAATTTCTGTATTTTACATGAGAGTGCATATTGAGTTGGTGTATATACTACAAAACAGAGTAGAAAAGGGCGGTGTATATTTTTTCTGACAGACTCTATTCAGAGCAATTTTGCTTTTAACATTGGGGTGCCCAGATAACATATATATTTTTTTCGATTCTCTTAAATATAGAATTTTTGTGTTTTACATGTGAGACAATATAAAGTTCGTGTGTGTACTCCAAAACAGACTAGAAAATAGCATTGTGTATTTTTTCTGTCAGATGATATTCAGAGAAATTTTGTTTTTAACATTGGGTTGCATAGATAATATTTAGATTTTTTTCAATTTACGTAAAATTAGAATTTCGGTATATTTCATGAGAGCATACTGAGTTTGTGTATATACTCCAAAACAGAGTAGAATAGGGCATTGTATATTTTTTCTGACAGACTATATTCAGAGCAATTTTGCTATTAACATTTGGGTGCCTAGATAATATTTAGATTTTTTTTGATTCAGGTAAAATTACAATTTTGGTATTTTACATGAGAGAGCATACTGAGTTGGTGTATATACTCCAAAATAAAGTAGAATAAAGTATTGTATATTTTTTCTGACAGACTATATTCAGAGCCATTTTCTTTTCACTTTGGGACGCCTAGATATTATTTAGATTTTTCCGATTTGTGTATAATTAGAATTTCGGTATTTTACATGAGAGAGCATTTTGAGTTGGTGTATATACTCCAAAATAGTGGAAAAGGGCATTGTATATTTTCTCAGACAGATTATATTCAGAGAAATTTTCCTTTTTACATTGTGGTGCCTAGATAATATTTAGTTTTTTTCAATTCGCTTAAATATAGAATTTTTGTATTTTACATGAGAGAGCATATGGAGTTGGTGTATATGCTTCAAAACACAGTAGAGTAGGGCATTCTTTATTCTTTCGGACAGATTATATTCAGAGCAATTTTGTTTTCAACATTCGGGTGCCTAGATAATATTTAGATATTTTTCGATTCACGAAATGTTAGAATTTTGGGATTTTTCATGAGAGAGCATACTGAGTTGGTGTATATACTCCAAAACAGAGTATAATAGGGCATTGTATATTTTTTATGACAGATTATATTTGGAGCAATTTTGCTTTTATCATTGGGGTGTGTAGATAATATTTAGATATTTTTCGATTCACTTAAATATAGAATTTCTGTATTATACATGAGAGAGCATATGGAGTTTGTGTATATACTGCAAAAAAGAGTAGAATAGTGCATGGTATATTTTTTCTGACAGATTATATTCAGAGAAATTTTGTTTTTACATTGGGGAGCCTAGATAATATTTAGATTTATTTCGATTCACGTAAAAGTAGCATTTTGGTATTTTACATGAGATAGCATACTGAGTTCGTGTATATACTCCAAAACAGGGTAGAATAAGGCATTTTATATTTTTTCTAACAGACTATATTCAGAGTCATTTTCTTTTAACTTGGGGTGCCTAGATATTATTTAGATTTTTTTCGATTCACGTAAAATTAGAATTTCGGTATTGTACATGAGAGAGCATATTGAGTTGGTGTATATACTCCAAAAAAAGAGTAGAAAAGGGCATTGTATATTTTTTCTGACAGACTATATTCAGAGAAATTTTGCTTTTAACATTGGGGTGCCTAGAAAATATTTAGATTCTTTTCGATTTTCGTAGAATTAGAATTTCTGAATTTTACATGAGAGAGCATATTGAGTTGGTGTATATACTACAAATCAGAGTAGAAAAGGGCATTGTATATTTTTTCTGACAGATTCTATTCAGAGCTAATTTGATTTTAACATTGTGGTGCCTAGATAACATTTACATTTTTTTCGATTCGCTTAAATATAGAATTTCTGTATTTTACATGAGAGAGCATACGGAGTTGTTGTATATACTCCAAAACAGAGTAGAATAAGCCATTGTATATTTTTCCTAACAGACTATATTCAGAGCCATTTTTTTTTTCTTTGTGGCACCTAGATATTATTTAGATTATTTTCGATTCGCGTAAAATTAGAATTTGGTATTTTACATGAGAGAGCATATTGAGTTGATGTACATACTCCAAAACAAAGTAAAAAATGTCATTGTATATTGTTTCTGACAGTTTATATTCAGAGCAATTTTGCTTTTAACACTGGGGTGCCTAGATAATATTAAGATTTTTTTCAATTCGCTTAAATGTATAATTTATTTATTTTATATGAGAGCCTATGGAGTTGGTGTATATACTCCAAAACAGAGTATAATAGGGCATTGTATATTTTTTTGACAGATTTCATTCAGAGCAATTTTGTTTTTAACATTTGGGTGCCTAGATAATATTTAGATTTTTTTGATTCGGGTTTAATTAGAATTTCTGTATTTTACATGAGAGAGCATACAGCATTGGTGTATATACTCCAAAACAGAGTAGAATAAGGCATTGTATATTTTTCCTAACAGACTATATTCAGAGCCATTTTCTTTTAACTTTTGGGCGCCTTGATATTATTTAGATTTTTTTTCGATTCGCATAAAATTAGAATTTCAGTATTTTACAAGAGAAAGCATATTGAGTTGGTGTATATACTCCAAAAGAGAGTGGAAAAGTTCATTGTATATTTTTCCTGAAACATTATATTAAGAGCAATTTTGCTTTTAACATTGGGGTGCCTAGATAATGTCTGATTTTTTTCGATTCACGTAGAATTTGAATTTCGGTGTTTTACATGAGAGAGCATAGTGAGTTGGTGTATATACTCCAAAACAGAGTAGAATAGAACATTGTGTATTTTCTCTGACAGTTTATATTCAGAGCAATTTTGTTTTTAACATTGGGGTGCCTAGATAATATTTAGAATTTTTTCGATTCGCTTAAATATAGAATTTCTGAATTTTACATGAGAGAGCATACGGAGTTGGTGTATATACTACCAAACAGAGTAGAATATAGCATTGTATATTTTTCCTGACAGATTATATTCAGAGAAATTTTGTTTTTAACATTGGGGTGCCTAGATAATATTTAGAATTTTTTCGATTCGCTTAAATATAGAATTTCTGAATTTTACATGAGAGAGCATACGGAGTTGGTGTATATACTACCAAACAGAGTAGAATATAGCATTGTATATTTTTCCTGACAGATTATATTCAGAGCAATTTTGTTTTTAACATTGGGGTGCCTAGATAATATTTAGATTTTTTTGATTCTGGTAAAATTAGAATTTTTTTATTTTACATAAGAGAGCATACTGAGTTGGTGTATATACTCCAAAACATAGTAGAATAAGGCATTGTATATTTTTCCTAACAGACTATATTCAGAGCCATTTTCTTTTAACTTTGTGGCGCCTAGATATTATTTAGATTATTTTCGATTCACATAAAATTAGAATTTTGTTATTTTACATGAGAGAGCAAATTGAGTTGATGTACATACTTCAAAACAAAGTAGAAAATGTCATTGTATATAGTTTCTGAAAGATTATATTCAGAGCAATTTTGCTTTCAACATTAATCTGCCTAGATAATATTTAGATTTTTTTCTATTTGCTTAAATATATAATTTCTGTATTTTATATAAGAGAGCCTATGGAGTTCGTGTATATACTCCAAAACAAAGTATAATAGGGCATTGTATATTTTTTCTGACAGAGTTTATTCAGAGCAATTTTTCTTTTAACATTGGGGTGCCTAGATAATATTTAGATTTTGTTCGATTCGGTTAAATATATAATTTCTGTATTTTATATAAGAGAGCATATGGAGTTGGTGTATATACTCCAAAACGGAGTATAATAGGGCATTGTATATTTTTTCTGAGAGATTTTATTCAGAGCAATTTTGTTTTTAACATTGGGGTGCCTAGATAATATTCAGATTTTTTCGATTCGGGTTTAATTCGAATTTCTGTATTTTATATGAGAGAGCATCCTGCGTTGGTGTATATACTCCAAAACAGAGTAGAATAAGGCATTGTATATTTTTCCTAACAGACTATATTCAGAGCCATTTACTTTTAACTTTTGTGCGCCTTGATATTATTTAGATTTTTTTTTGATTTGCATAAAATTAGAATTTCAGTATTTTACATGAGAGAACATATTGAGTTGTTGTATATACTCCAAAACAGTGTAGAAAAGTTAATTGTATATTTTTCCTGAAAGATTATATTCAGAGCAATTTTGCTTTTAACATTGGGGTGCCTAGATAATGTTTGATTTTTTTCGATTCATGTAGAATTAGAATTTCGGTATTTTACATGAGAGAGCATACTGAGTTGGTGTATATACTCCAAAACAAAGTAGAAAAAGGCATTGTTTATTTTTTCTAGCAGATTCTATTTAGAGCAATTTTGTTTTTAACACTGCGGTGCCTAGATAATATTTTAATTTTTTCGATTCGGGTAAAATTAGAATTTCTGTATTTTACATGAGAGCGCATACTGAGTTGGTTTATATACTCGAAAACAAAGTAGAATGAGGCATTGTATATTTTTCCTAACAGACTATATTCAGAGCCATTTTCTTTTAACTTTTGGGCGCCTTGATATTATTTAGATTTTTTTCAATTCACATAAAATTAGAATTTCGGTATTTTTCATGAGACAGCATATTGAGTTGATGTACATACTCCAAAACAAAGTAGAATAGGGCATTGTATATTGTTTCTGAAAGATTATATTCAGAGCAATTTTGCTTTTAACATTGTGGTGCCTAGATAATATTTAGACTTTTTTCGATTCGCTTAAATATAGAATTTCTGAATTTTACATGAGAGAGCATATGGAATTGGTTTATATACTCCCAAACAAAGTAGAATAGGGCATTTTATATTTTCTCTGACAGATTATATTCAGAGACATTTTCTTTTAACATCGGGGTGCCTAGATAATATTTAGATTTTTTTGATTCTGGTAAAATTAGAATTTCTTTATTTTACATGAGAGTGCATACTGAGTTGGTGTATATACTCCAAAACAGAGTAGAATAAGGCATTGTATATTTTTCCTAACAGACTATATTCAGAGCCATTTTCTTTTAACTTTGTGGTGCCTAGATATTATTTAGATTATTTTTGATTCGCGTAAAATTACAATTTCGGTATTTTACATGAGAAAGGATATTGAGTTGGTGTATATACTCCAAAACATAGTAGAAAAGTTCATTGTATATTTTTTCTGAAAGATTATATTCAGAGCAATTTTGCTTTTAACATTGGTGTGCCTAGATAATATTTCATTTTTTCGATTCACGTAAAATTAAAATTTCGGTATTTTAAATGAAAGAGCATACTGATTTGGTGTATATACTTTAAAACAAAGTAGAAAACGGCATTGTATATTTTCTCTAACAGATTATTTTCAGAGCAACTTTGTTTTTAACACTGGGGTGCCTAGATAATATTTAGATTTTTTCGATTTGTGTAAAATTAGAATTTCTGTATTTTACATGAGAGAGCATATTGAGTTGGTGTATATACTACAAATCAAAGTAGAAAAGGGCATTGTATATTTTTTCTGACAGATTCTATTCAGAGCAATTTTGCTTTTAACATTGTGCTGCCTAGATAATATTTAGATTCTTTAAGATTCGCTTAAATATAGAATTTCTGAATGTTACATGAGAGAGCATATGGAGTTGGTGTATATACTCCAAAATAGAGTAGAATAGGGCATTGTATATATTTTATGACAAATTATATTCAGAGAAATTTTGCTTTTAACATTGCGTTTCCCAGATAATATTTAGACTATTTCGATTCACGTAAAATTAAAATTTCGGTATTTTACATGAGAGAGCATACTGAGTTGGTGTATGTACTCCAAAACAGAGTAAAATAGGGCATTGTATATTATTTCTGACAGATTATATTGAGAGCAATTTTGTTTTTAACATTGGGGTGCCTAGATCATATTAAGATTTCTTCAATTCGGGTAAAATTCGAATTTCTTTATTTTACACGAGAGAGCATACTAAGTTGGTGTATATACTCAAAAACAGAGTAGAATAAGGCATTGTATGTTTTTTCTAAAAGACTATATTCAGAGCCATTTTCTTTAACTTTGGGGCGCCTAGATATTATTTAGATTTCTTTCGATTTGCATAAAGTTTGAATTTCGGTATTTTACATGAGAGAGCATATTGAGTTGGTGTATATACTCCAAAACAGAGTAGAATAAAGCATTGTATATTTTTTTTGACAGATTATATTCAGAGCAATTTTGTTTTTACATTGGGGTGCCTAGATAATATTTACATTTTTTCATTCGGGTAAAGTTAGAATTTCTGTATTTTACATGAGAGAGCATATGGAGTGTGTGTATATACTCCAAAAAATAGTAGAATAGGGAACTGTGTATTTTTTCTGACAGAATTTATTCAGAGGAATTTTTTTATTAACATTGGAGTTCCTAGATAATATTTAGATTTTTTCGATTCAGGGTAAAATTAGAATTTCTGTATTTTGTATGAGAGAGCAGACTGAGTTGGTGTATATAATTTAAAGCTGAGTAGAATAAGGCATTGTATATATTTTCTAACAGACTATATTTAGAGCCATTTTCTTTTAACTTTGGGGCGCCTAGATATTATTTTGATTTTTCTCGATTCACGTAAAATTAGAATTTCTGTATTTTACATAAGAGAGCATATTGAGTTGGTGTATATACTACAAAACAGAGTAGAAAAAACATTGTATATTTTCTCTGACAGATGATATTCAGAGCAATTTTGCTTTTAACATTGGGGTGCCTACATAATTTTTAGATTTTTTTCGATTCACATAAATACAGAATTTCGGTATTTTACATGAGAGAGCATATGGAGTTGGTGTATATACTCCAAAACGGAGTAGAATAGGTTATTGTATATTTATTCTGACAGATTATATTCAGAGAAGTTTTGTTTTTAACATTGAGGTGCCTAGATAATATTTAGATTTTTTCGATTCAGATAAAATTAGAATTTCTGTATTTTACATTAGAGAGCATACTGTGTTGGTGTATATACTTCAAAACAGAGTAGAATAAGGTATTGTATATTTTTTGTAACAGATTATATTCAGAGCGATTTTCGTTTAACTTTGGGGCACCTAGATATTATTTAGATGTTTTTCGATTCACATAAAATAAGATTTTCGGTATTTTACATGAGAGAGCATACTGAGTTGATGTATATACTCCAAAACAGAGTAGAATAGGGCATTGTATATTTTTTGTGACAGATTATATTCAGAGCAATTTTGTTTTTAACATTGGGGTTCCTAGATAATATTTAGACTTTTTCAATTCGGGTAAAATTAGAATTTCTTTATTTTACATGATACAGCATATTGAGTTGGTGTATATACTACAAAACAAAGTAGAAAAGGGCATTTTATATTTTTTGTAAAAGGCTATATTCACAGCCATTTTCTTTTAACTTTGGGGCGCCTAGATATTATTTAGATATTTTTCTATTCACGTAAAATTGGAATTTCTTTATTTTTCATGAGAGAGCATATTGAGTTGGTGTATATACTCCAAAACAGAGTAGAATAAGGCATTTTATATTTTTGCTAGCAGACTATATTTAGAGCCATTTTGTTTTTACTTTGGGGCTCCTCGATATTATTTAGATTTTTTTTGATTCGCGTAAAATTAGAATTTCGGTATTTTACATGAGAGAGTATATGGAGGTGGTGTATATACTTCAAAACAGAGAAGAAAAGAGCATTGTATATTTTTCTGACAGATTATATTCAGAGAAATTTTGCTTTTAACATTGGGGTGCCTAGATAATATTTAGATTTTTTTCGATCGCTTAAATATAAAATTTCTGTATTTTACATGAGAGATCATATGGAGTTGGTGTATATACTGCAAAAAAGAGTAGAATAGGACATTGTATATTTTTTCTGACAAATTATATTCAGAGAAATTTTGTTTTTAACATTGAGGTGCCTAGATAATATTTAGAATTTTTTCGATTCATGTAAAATAAAATTTTGGTATTTTACATCAGAGAGCATACAGAGTTGGTGTATATACTTCAAAACAGAGTAGAATAGGGAATTGTATATTTTTTCGGACAGCATATATTGAGAGCAATTTTGTTTTTATCTTTGGGGTGCCTAGATAATATTTAGATTTTTTTCGATTCGCTTAAATATATAATTTCTGTGTTTTACCTGAGAGAGCATATGGAATTGGTGTATATGCTACAAAACAGAGAAGAAAAAGGCATTGTATATTTTTTCTGACAGATTACATTAATAACAATTTTGCTTTTCACATTGGGGTGCCTAGATAATATTTAGATTTTTTTCGATTCGCTTAAATATAGAATTTCTGTATTTTACATGAGAGAGCATATGGAGTTGGTTTATATACTCCAAAACAACGTAGAATAGGGCATTGAATATTTTTTCAGACAGACTATATTCAGAGCAATTTTGTTTGTAAAATTGGGGTGCTTAAATAATTTTTAGATTGTTTTCGATTCACGTAAAATTAGAATTTCGGTATTTTACATGAGAGCATACTGAGTTGGTGTACATACAACAAAACAGAATAGAATAAGGCATTGTATATTTTTTCTAACAGACTAATTTCAGAGCCATTTTATTTTAACTTTGGGGCGCCTAGATATTATTTAGATTTTTTTTGATTCACGTAAAATTATAATTTCGGTATTTTACATGAGGGAGCATATTGAGTTGGTGTATATACTCAGAAACAGAGTAGAATAAGGCATTGTAAATTTTTTCTAAGAGACAATATTCAGAGCCTTTTTTTTTAATCTTGGGGCGCCTAGATATTATTTAGATTTTTTTCGATTCGCGTAAAATTAGAATTTCTGTATTTTACATGAGAGAGCATATTGAGTTGGTTTATAAACTACAAAAAAGAGTAGAAAAGGGCATTGTATATTTTTTATGACAGATGATATTCAGAGCAATTTTGCTTTTAACATTGGGGTGACTAGATAAGATTATATTTTTATCGATTCGCTTAAATGTAGAATTTCTGTATTTTACATGAGAGAGAATAGTGAGTTGGTGTATATACTAGAAAACTAAGTAGAATAGGGCATTGTATATTTTTTCTGACAGACTATATTCAGAGCAATTTTGCTTTTAACATTGGGGTGCCCAGATAATATTTAGATTTTTTCGATTCTGGTAAATTTATAATTTCTGTATTTTACATGAGAGCGCATATTGAGTTGGTGTATATACTCCAAAACAGAGTTGAAAAGGGCATTGTATATTTTTTCTGACAGATTATATTCATAGAAATTTTGCTTTTAACATTGGGGTGCCTAGGTTATATTTAGATTTTTTTCGATTCGCTGAAATATAGAATTCCTGTATTTTACATGAGAGAGCATATGGAGTTAGTGTATATGCTCCAAAACAAAGTAGAATAGGGCATTGTATATTTTTTGTGACAGGTTATATTCATTGCAATTTTGCTTTTAACATTGTGGAGCCTAGATAATATTTAGATTTTATTCGATTCGCTTAAATACAGAATATTTGTATTTTACATGAGAGAGCATATGGAGTTGGTGTATATACTCCAAAACAGAGTAGAATAAGTCATTGTATATTTATTCTGACAGACTATATTTAGAGACATTTTCTTTTAACATTGGGGTGCCTAGATAATATTTAGATTTTTTTGGATTCACGTAAAATTAAAATTTCGGTATTTTACATTAGAGAGCATATTTAGTTGGTGTATATACTTCAATACAGAGTAGAAAATGGCATTGTATATTTTTTCTGAAAGATTATATTCAGAGCAATTTTGCTTTTAACAATGGGGTGCCTAGATAATATTTCGATTTTTTTCGGTTTGTGTAAATTTAGAATTTCGGTATTTTATGTGGGAGAGCATATTGAGTTGGTTTATATACACCAACACCGAGTAGAAAAGGGCATTGTATATTTTTTCTGACACATTATATTCAGAGCAATTTCCTTTTAACATTGGGATGCGTAGATAATATTTAGATTTTTTTCGATTTGCGTAAATTTAGAATTTCGGAATTTTGTATGAGAGAGCATATTGAGTTGGTTTATATACTCCAAAACAGAGTAGAAAAGGGCATTGCATATTTTCTCTGGCAGATTATATTCAGAGCAATTTTTCTTTTAACATTGGTGTGTCTAGATAATATTTATATTTGTTTTGATTCGCGTAAATTTAGAATTTCGGTATTTTACATGACAGAACATACTGAGTTGGTGTATATACTCCACATAGAGTAGAATAACGCATTGTATATTTTTTCTGAGAGATTATATTCAGAGTAATTTTCTTTTAACCTTGGGGTGCCTAGATAATATTTAGATTATTTTCGATTCTCTAATGAATTAGAATTTAGGTACATTACATGAGAGAGCATATGGAATTGGTTTATATTCTCCAAAACAAAGTAGAATAAGGCATTGTATATTTTTTCTGACAGATTATATTCAGAGCAATTTTTCTTTTAACATTGGGGTACCTAGATAATTTTTAGATTTTTTTCGATTCACATAAATTTAGAATTTCGGTATTTTACATGAGAGAGCATATTGAGTTGGTGTATATCCTCCAAAACAGTGTAGAATAGGGCATTGTATATTTTTTCTGAAAGATTATATTCAGAGGAATTTTGCTTTTAACATTTGGGTGCCTAAATAATATTTAGATTATTTTCCATTTAGGTAAAATTAGAATATTTTTATTTTACATGGGAGAGCAGATTGAGTTGGTTTATATACTCCAAAAGAGATTAGAAAACGGCATTGTGTATTTTCTCTGATAGACTATATTCAGAGCAATTTTGCTTTTAACATTGGGATGAATATATACTATTTAGATTTTTTTTGAAACCTGTAAAATTAGAATTTCAGTATTTTACATGAGAGAGCATATACAGTTGGTGTATATACTCCAAAACAAAGTAGAATAGGGAATTTTATATTATTTTTCACAAATTATTTTCAGAGCAATTTTGCTTTTAACATTGTGGTGCATACATAATATTTAGATTTTTTTCGATTTGAGTTAATTTAGAATTTTTGTATTTTACATGAGAGAGCATATTGAGTTGGTGTATATACTCCAAAACAGGGTAAAAACATGGGAATTCTTTATTTTGTCTGACAGACTATATTCAGAGCCATTTTCTTTCAACTTTGGGGTGCCTATATAATATTTAGATTTTTATCGATTCGCGTGTATATAGAATTTCGGTATTGTACATGAGAGAGCATATTGGGTTGGTGTATGTACTCCAAAACAGAGAAGAAAAGAGCATTGTATATTTTTTCAGAAATATTATATTTAGAGCTATTTTGCTTTTAACATTGAGGTGCCTAGATATTATTTAGATTTTTTGTTTCGTGTAAATTAGAATTTCGGTATTTCAGATGGAAGGGCATATTGAGTTGGTGTATATACTGCAAAACAAAGTAGAAAAGGGCATTATGTATTTTCTCTGCCAGATTTTATTCAGAGAAATTTTGTTATTTACATTGGGGTGCCTAGATGATATTTAGATTCTTTCCGAGTTGCGTATATTTAGGATTTCTGTATTTTATAATAGAGAGCATACTGAGTTGGCTTATATACTCCAAAATAGAGTAGAAAAGGGCATTGTGCATTTTCTCTGACAGATTATATTAAAAGCAATTTTGCTTTTAACACTGGGGTGCCTAGATAATATTTAGATTTTTTTGGTTTGTGTAAATTAGAATTTCGGTATTTCAGATGGAAGAGCATATTGAGTTGGTGTATATACTCCAAAACAGAGTAGAAAAGGGCATTGTGTATTTTCTCTGCCAGATTTTATTCAGAGAAATTTTGTTATTTACATTGGGGTGCCTAGATTATATTTAAATTTTTTTCGATTTGCGTATACTTAGAATTTCTGTATTTTATAATAGACAGCATATTGAGTTGGCTTATATACTCCAAAATAGAGTAGAAAAGGGCATTGTGTATTTTCTCTGACAGATTATATGAAGAGCAATTTTGCTTTTAACATTGGGTTACCTAGATAATATTTAGATTTTTTTCAATTCACGTATAATTAGAATTGCAGTATTTTACATGAGAGACCATATTGAGTTGGTGTATATACTCCAAAACAAAGTAGAATCGGGCATTGTATATTTTTTCTGCAAGATTATATTCAGAGCAATTTTGTTTTTAACATTGGTGTGCCTTGATAATATTTAGATTTCTTTCGATTCACGTGAAATTAGAATTTCGGTATTTTACATGAGAGAGCATATTGAGTTGGTGTATATACTCCAAAAAAAAAGTAGAAAAAGGGCATTGTGTATTTTCTCTGACAGATTATATTCAGAGCAATTTTACTTTTAACTTTAGGGTGCCTAGATAATATTTAGGTTTTTTTCGATTCACGTAAAATTTGAATTTCGGTATTTTACATTAGAGAGCATATTGAGTTGGTGTATATACTCCAAAACAAAGTGGAAATAAACATTGTATGTTTCTTCTGACAAATTATACTCAGAGAAATTTTGCTTTTAAAATTGGGGTGCCTAGATACTATTGAGATTATTTTCGATACACGTAAAATTAGAATTTCAGTATTTTACATGAGAGAGCATATTGAGATGGTGTATATACTCCAAAACGAAGTAGAAAAGGGTATTGTATATTTTCTCTGACACATTATATTCAGAGTAATTTTGCTTTTAAAATTGGGGTTCCTAGATAATATTCAGATTTTTTTCGATTCACCTAAATTTAGAATTTTGATATTTTATATGAGAGAGCATATTGAGTTGGTGTATACACTCCAAAACAAAGTAGGAAAGGGCATTGTATATTTTTTTGACAAATTATATTCAGAGCAATTCTGCTTTTAACATTGGGGAGCCTAGATAATATTAAGATTTTTTCGTTTCGCGTAAAATTAGAATTTTGGTATTTTACATGAGAGAGAACACTGATTTGGTGTATATACTCCAAAACAATGTAGAATAAGGCATTGTATATTTTTTCTGACAGATTATATTCAGAGCCATTTTCTTTTAACCTTGGGGTTCCTATATAATATTTACATTTCTTTCGATTTGCATAAAATTAGAATTTCGGTATTTTACATTAGGGAGCATATTGAGTTGGTGTATATACTTCAAAACAGTGTAGAAAAGAACATTGTATATTTTTTATGACAGATTATATTCAGAGCAATTTTGCTATTAACATTGGGGTGCCTAGATAATATTTAGATTTTTTTTTTATTTACGTCAATTTAGAATTTTGGTATTTTACATGAGAAAGCATATTGAGTTGGTGTATATACACCAAAACAGAGTAGAAAAGGGCGTTATATATTTTTTCTGAAAAATTATATTCAGAGCAATTTTGCCATTATCATTGGTTTACCTAGATAATATTTAGATTTTTTTCGATCCGTGTAAATTTTGAATTTCGTTATTTTACATGAGAGAGCATATTGAGTTGGGGTATATACTCCAAAATAGAGTAGAAAAGCGCATTGTATATTTTTTCTGACCGATAACAATCAGAGATATTTTGCTTTTAACATTAAGGTGCCTACATAATATTTAGATTTTTTTCGATTCGGGTAAATTAAGTATTTCGGTATTTTACATGAGAGAGCATATTGAGTTGGTGTATATACTTTAAAACAAAGTGGAAAAAAAATTGTATGTTTCTTCTGACTAATTATACTCAGAACAATTTTGCTTTTAACATTGGCGTGCCTTGATAATATTTAGATTTTTTTAGATTCGCGTAAAATTAGAATTTCAGTATTTTACATGAGGGAGCATATTCAGTTGGTTTATATTACGCAAAACAATGTAGAAAAGGGCATTGTATATTATTTCTGACAGATTATATTCAGAGCAATTTTGCTTTTCATATTGGTGTTTCTAGATAATATTTAGATTTTTTTGATTTCCGTAAAATTAGAATTTGGTAGTTTACATGAGAGAGCATATTGAATTGGTGTATATACTCAAAAACAGAGGAGAATAGGGCATTGTCTATTTTTTCTGACAGATTATATTCAGATCCATTTTCTTTTTACATTGAAGTGTCTAGATAATATTTAGAATGTTTTCAAATTGTGTAAAATTAAAATTTCTGTAATTTACCTGAGGGAGCATATTGTGTTGGTGTATATACTTCAAAACAGAGTAGAAAAGGGCATTGTATATTTTTTCTGAAAGATTATATTCAGAGAAATTTAGCTTTTAACATTCGGGTGCCTAGATAATATTTAGATTTTTTTCGATTCGCTTAAATATAGAATTTCAGTATTTTACATGAGAGAGAATATTGAGTTGGTTGATGTACTCTAAAACAGAGTAGAAAAGGGCATTGTGTATTTTTCTTGATAGATTATAATCAGAGCAATTTTGCTTTTAACATTAAGGTGACTAGATAATATTTAGATTTTTTTTATTCAGGTAAAATTAGAATTTTTGTATTTTACATGAGAGAGCATATTGAGTTGGTGTATATACTCCAAAAAAGAGTCAAAAACGGCATTGTGTATTTTCTGTGACAGACTCTATTTAGAGCAATTTTGCTTTAACATTGGGTTGCCTAGATAATATTGAGATTTTTTTCGATTCACGTAAATATAGAATTTCGGTATTTTAAAAAAGGGAGCATATTGCGTTGGTATATATACTCAAAGAAAAAGTAGAAAAAAGCATTGTATATTATTTCTGACAGATTATATTTAGAGCAATTTTCCTGTTATCATTGGGGTTTCTAGATAATATTTACATTTATTTCGATTACCGTTAAATTAGAATTTTGGTATTTTACATGAGAGAGCATATTGAGTTGGTGTATATACTCCAAAACAAAGTAGAATAGGGCATTGTATATTTTGTCTAAAAGATTATATTCAGAGCAATTTTACTTTGAACATTAGGGTGCCTATATAATATTTAGACTTTTTTCGATTCACGTAAAATTATAATTTCTGTATTTTACATGAGAGAGCATACTGAGTTGGTGTATATAGTCCAAAACAGAGTAGAATAAGGCATTGTATATTTTTACTAACAGACTATATTCAGACACATTTTCTGTTAACTTTGGGGCGCCAAGATATTATTTAAATTTTTTTCGATTTGCATATAGTTAGTTTTTCTGTATTTTATATGAGAGAGCATATTGAGTTGGTGTATAAACTAAAAAACAGAGTAGAAAAGGGCATTGTATATTTTTTCTGACAGATTATATTAATAGAAATATTGCTTTCAACATTCGGGTGCCTAGATAATATTTAGATTTTTTTTGATTCATGTAAAATTAGAATTTCGATACTTTAATTGAGAGAGAAGATTGAGTGGGTGTATATACTTTAAAGCAGAGTAGAAAAGTGCATTGTGTATTTTCTCTGACAGATTATATTCACAGCAATTTTGCTTTTAAAATTGGGTTGCCTAGATAATATTTAGATTTTTTTCGATTCACGTAATATTGGAATTTTCGTATTTTACATGAGAGAGCATACTGAGTTGGTGTGTATACTCCAAAACAAAGTACAATAAGGCATTGTATATTTTTTCTTACAGACTATATTACGAGCCATTTTCTTTTAACTTTGGTGCACCTAAATATTATTTAGATTTTTTTCGATTTGCGTAAAATTAAATTTTCTTTATTTTACATGAGAGAGCATACTGAGTTGGTGTGTATACTCCAAAACAGAGTAGAATATGGCATTGTATATTTTTTATTACAGACTATATTCAGAGCAATTTTGTTTTAAATATTGGTTTGCCTAGATAATATTTAGATTTTTTTCGATTCACGTAAATTTATATTTCTGTATTTTACATGAGAGAGCATTCTGATTTGATGTATATACTTTAAAACAGAGTAGAATAAGGCATTGTATATATTTTCTACCAGACTATATTCAGAGCCATTTTCTTTTAATTATGGGGTGGCTAGATATTATTTACTTTTTTTTTGATTCATGTAAAATTAGGATTTCTTTATTTTACATGGGAGAGCATATGAAGTTGGTGTATCTACTCCAAAACAGAGTAGAATAGGGCATTGTATATTTTTTCTGAAAGATTATATTCAGAGCAATTTTGTTTTTAACATTGGGGTGCCTAGATAATATTTAGATTTTTTTTTGTTTTGGGTAAAATTAGAAATTCTGTATTTTACATGAGAGAGCATATCGAGTCGGTGTATATACACCAAAACACAGTAGAAAAGAGCACCGTATATTTTTTCTGACAGATTATATTCAGAGGAATTTTCTTTTTATCATTTGGGTGCCTGTATAATATTTATATTTTTTCGATTTGGGTAAAATTAGAATATCTGTATTTAACATGAGAGAGCATACTGTGTTGGTGTATATACTCCAAAACAGAGTAAAAAAACGCATTGTATATTTTTTCTAACAGACTATATTCAGAGCCATTTTCTTTTAACGTTGGGGCGCCTAGATATTATTTCGATTTATTTCAATTCCCATAAAGTTAGAATTTCGGTATTTTACATGAGGGAGGATACTGAGTTGGTGTATATACTTTAAAACAGAGTAGAATCAGGCATTGTATATTTTTTCTAACAGAGTATATTCACAGCGATTTTCTTTTAACTTTGGGGCGCCTAGATATTTTTCAGATTTTTTTCGATTTGCCTAATATTAGAATTTCGATATTTTACATGAGAGAGCATATTGAGTTGGCGTATATACTACAAAACAGAGTAGAAATGGGCATTGTATATTTTTTCTGACAGATTATATTGAAAGCAATTTTGCTTCTAAAATTGGGGTGCCTAGATAATATTTAGATTTATTTCGATTAGCTTAAATATAGAATTTCTGTATTTTACATGAGAGAGCATATGGAGTTGGTGTATATACACCAAAAAAGGGTAGAATAGGGCATTGTATATTTTTTCTGGCAGATGATATTCAGAGAAATTTTGCTTTTAACATTGGGGTGCCTAGATAATATTTAGATTTTTTTCGATTTGCTTAAATATAAAATTTCTTTATTTTACATAAGAGAGCATTTGGAGTTGGTGTATATACTCCAAAACAAAGTAGAATAAAACATTGTATATTGTTTCTAACACACTATATTCAGAGCCATTTTATTTTAACTTTGGGGTGCCTAGATATTATTTAGATTTTTTTCGATTTGTGTAATATTAGAATTTCTGTATTTTTAATGAGAGAGCATATTCAGTTGGTGTATATACTCCAAAATAGAGTAGAAAAGGGCATTGTATATTCCTTCTAACAGATTATATTCAGAGCAATTTTGCTTTTAACATTGGGGTGCCTAGATAATATTTAGATTTTTTTCAATTCACGCAAAATTAGAATTTCTGTATTTTACATGATAGAGCATACTGAGTTGGTGTATATACACCAAAACAGAGTCGAAAAGGGTATTGTATATTTTTTCTGACAGATTATATTCAGAGCAATTTTTCTATTACCATTGGGGTGCCTAGATAATATTTAGATTTTTTTCGATTCGCTTAAATATAGAATGTCTGTATTTTACAAGAGAGAGCATATGGAGTTGTTGTATATACTCCAAAACAGAGTAGAATAGAGCATTTTATATTTTTTCTTTCAGATTATATTAAGAGCGAGTTTGTTTTTAACACTGGGGTGCCTGGATAATATTTAGATTTCTTTCGATTCACGTGTATATAGAATTTCGGTATTTTATATGAGAGAGCATATTGGCTTGTTGTCCATAAACGAAAATATAGTAGAAAAGGGCATTGTATATTTTTTCTGAAAAATAATATTCAGAGCAATTTTGCTTTTAATATTGGGGTGCCTAGATAATATTTAGATTTTTTTCGATTCACGTAAATTTAGAATTTTGGTATTTTACATGAGAGAGCATATTGAGTTGGTGTATAAAGGGCAAAAAACAGTAGAAAAGGGCATTGTATATTTTTTCTGACTGGATATATTCAGATTAATTTTGCTTTTTATATTGGGGTTCCTAGATAATATTTAGATTTTTTTCGGTTCGTGTAAATTAGAATTTTGGTATTTTACATGGAAGAGATTATTGAGTTTTTGTATATACTCGAAAACAGAGAAGAAAAGGTCATTGTATATTTTTCGTGACAGATTATATTCAGAGAAATTTTACTTTAACATTGGGGTGCCAAAATAATATTTTGATTTTTGTCAATACACGTAAAATTAGAATTTCGGTATTTTACATGAGAGAGCACACTAAGTTGGTGTATATACTCCAAAACATAGTACAATAGGGCATTGTATATTTCCTCTGACAGATCATATTCAGCGCAATTTTGTTTTTAACATTTGGGCGCCTACATAATATTTAGATTTTTTTCGATTCGCTTAAATATAGAATTTTTGTATTTTACATGAGAGAGCATATGGAGTTGGGGTATATATTTCAAAACAAAGTAGAAAAGGGCATTGTATATTTTTTCTGACAGATTATATTCAGAGCAATTTTGCTTTTAACATTGGGGTGCCTATATAATATTTAGATTTCTTTCGATTCACGTAAAATTAGAATTTCGGTATTTTACATGATAGAGCATACTGAGTTGGTGTATATACTCCAAAACAGGGTTGAATACGGCATCGTATATTCTTTCTGACAGATTATATTCAGTGCAATTTTGCTTTTGACATTGGGGTGCCTAGAGAATATTTAGATTTTTTTCGATTCACTTAAATATAGAATTTCTGTATTTTACATTAGAGAGCATATGCAGTTGGTGTATGTACTCCATAACAGAGTAGAATAGGGCATTTAAAATTTTTTCTGACATATTATACTCAGAGCAATTTTGTTTTTAACATTGGGGTGCCTAGATAATATTTAGATTTTTTTCGATTCGTTTAAATATAGAATTTTTGTATTTTACATGAGAGAGCATATGGCGATGGTGTATATATTCCAAAACAAAGTAGAATAGGGCATGTTACCTTTTTTTCTGACAGATTATATTTCGAGCAATTTTGCTTTTAACATTAAGGTGTCTAGATAATATTTAGATTTTTTCGATTCGGTTAAAATTAGAATTTCAGTATTTTACATGAGAGAGCATAATTAGTTGGTGTATATACACCAAAACAGAGTAGAATAAGGCATTGTCTATTTTCTCTAACAGACTATATTCAGAGCCATTTTCCTTTAACTTTGGGGCTCCTAGATATTATTTAGATTTTTGTGATTCGCGTAAAATAAAAATTTCGGTATTTTATATAAGAGAGCATACTGAGTTGGTGTATATTCTCCAAATCACAGTAGAAAAGGGCATTGTATATTTTTTCTGACAGATTATATTCAGAGCAATTTTGCTGTTACCCTTGGGGTGCCTAGATAATATTTAGATTTTATTCAATTCGCTTAAATATAGAATTTCTGTATTTTACATGAGAGAGCATATGGAGTTGGTGTATATACTCCAATACAGAGTAGAATAGGGCATTGTATATTTTTTCTGACAGATTATGTTGAGAGAAATTTTGTTTTTAACATTGGGGTGCCTAGATAATATTTAAATTTTTCGATTCGGGTAAAATTATAAATTCTGAATTTTACACGAGAGAGCATACTGAGTTGGTGTATATACTACAAAACAGAGTACAAAAAAGCATTGTATATTTTTTCTGACAGATTATATTCAGAGCAATTTTGCTTTTAACATTGGGGTGCCTAGATAATATTTAGATTTTTTTCGATTCGCTTAAATATAGAATTTCTGTATTTTACATAAGAGAGCATATTGAGGGGTGTATATACTCCAAATCAAAGTAGAAGAGGTCATTGTGTATTTTTTCTGAGAGATTATATTCAAAGCAATTTTGTTTTTAACATATGGGTGCCTAGCTAATACTTAGATTTTTTTCGATTCACGTAAATATAGAATTTCTGTATTTTACATGAGCGAGCATATGGAGTTGGGGTATATCCTCCAAAACTGAGTAGAATAGGGCATTGTATATTTTTTCTGACAGATTATATTCAGAGCAATTTTGTTTTTAACATTGAGGTGCCTATATAATATTTAGATTTTTCCGATCGGGTCAAATTTGAATTTCTATATTTTACATGAGAGAGCATATGGAGTTGGTGTTTATTCCAAAACAGAGTAGAAAATGGCATTGCATATTTTTTCTGACAGATTATAATGAGAGCAATTTTGCGTTTAAAATTCTGGTGCCTAGATCATATTTAGATTTTTTTTGATTCACGTAAAATTAGAATTTCGGTATTTTACATGAGAGACCATACTAAGTTGGTGTATATACTCCAAAACAGAGTAGAAAAGGGCATTGTATATTATTTCTGAAAAATTATGTTCAGAGCAATTTTGCTTATAACATTTTGGTGCCTAGATAATATTTACATTTATTTCGATTCTCTTAAATAAAGAATTTCTGTATTTTACATGAGAGAGCATATTGAATTGGTGTATATACTCCAAAACAGAGTAGAAAAGGGCATTGTATATTTTTTCTGACAGATTATATTCAGAGAAATTTTGTTTTTAAAATTGGGGTTTCTAGATAATATTTGAATTTTTTTTTGATTCACGTAAAATTAGAATTTCGGTATTTTACATGAAGGAGCATACTGTGTTGGTGTATATACTTCAAAACAGAATAGAATAAGGCATTGTATATTTTTTCTAACAGAGTATATTCAAAACCATTTTCTTTTAACTTTGGGGTGCCTAGATATTATTTAGATTTTTTTCTATTCGCGTAAAATTAGAATTTCGGTATTTTATATGAGAGAGCATATTCAGTTGGTGTATATATTCTAATACAGAGTAGAAAATGGCATTGTATATTTTTTCTGACAGATTATATTTAAAGCAATTTTGCTTTTAACATTCGGGTTACTATATAATATTTAGATTTTTTTCAAATCACGTAAAATTAGAATTATGGTATTTTACATGAGAGAGCATACTGAATATGTGTATATACTCAGAAACAAAGTAGAATAAGGCATTGTATATTTTTTCTAACGAACTATATTCAAAGACATTTTCGTTTCACTTTGGGGCGCCTAGATATTATATAGACTTTTTTCAATCGCGTAAAATTAGAATTTCGGTATTCTACTTGAGAGAGCTTATTGAGGTGGTGTATATACTCCAAAACAGAGTAGAAAAGTTCATTGTATATTATTTCTGACAGATTATATTCAGAGAAATTTTGTTTTTAACATTGGGGTGCCTAGATAATATTTAGAATTTTTTCGATTCGCTTAAATATGGAATTTCGGTATCTTACATGAGAGAGCTTATGGAGTTGGTGTATATACTCCAAAACATAGTAGAATAGGGCATTGTATATTTTTTCTGACAAATTATATTTAGAGCAATTATGTTATTAACATTTGGGTGCCTACATAACCTGTAGATTTTTTTCAATTCACGTAAAATTAGAATTTCGGTATTTTAAATGAGAGAGCAAACTGAGGTGGTGTATATACTCCAAAACAGAGTAGAATAAGGCATTCTATATTTTTTTCTGACAGATTATATTCATAGCAATTTTGTTTTTAATATTTGGGTGCCTAGATAATATTTAGATTTTTTCCATTTGGATAAAATTTGAATTTCTTTATTTTACATGACAGCGCATATTGAGTTGGTGTATATAGTACAAAACAGAGAAGAAAAGGGCATTGTATATTTTTTCTGACAGACTATATTCAGAGCAATTTTGATTTTAACATTGGGGTGCCTAGATAATATACAGATTTTTTTTGATTCGCGTAAATTTAGAATTTTGTTTTTTCACAAGAGAGAGCATGTTGAGTTTCTGTATATACTCCAAAACAGAGTAGAAAAAAGCATTGTGTATTTTTTCTGACAGACTATATTCAGAGAAATTTTGGTTATACCATTGGAATGTCTAGATAATACTTAGAATTTTATCAGTTCGTGTAAATCTAGAATTTCTGATACTTACCTGGGAGAGCATATTGAGTTGGTGTATGTACAGTAAAAAAGAGTAGAAGAAGGCATTATATATTTCTTTTGACAGATTATATTCAGTCCAATTTTGCTTTTAACATTGGGTTTCCTAGATTATATTTAGATTTATTTCGATTCGCGTTAAATTAGAATTTCGGTATTTTACATGGGAGAGCATATTGAGTTGGTGTATATACTCCATAAAAGAGTAGAAAAGGGCATTGTATATTTTTTCTGAAAGATCATACTCAGAGAAATTTTGATTTTAACATTGGGGTGCCTAAATAATATTTAGATTTCATTCGATAAGCGTTAATTTATAATTTCAGTATTTTACAGGTGAGAGCATATTGAGTTGGTGTATATACGCCAAAACAGAGTAGAATAGGGCATTGTATATTTTGTCTGACAGATTATATTCAGAGCAATTTTTTTTTTAACATTTGGTTGCCTAGATAATATTTAGATATTTTTCGATTCACGTAAAATTAGAATTTTGATTTTTACATGAGAGAGCACACTAAGTTGGTGTATATACTCTAAAAAAGAGTAGAATAGGGCATTGTATATTTTTTCTGACAGATTATATTCAGAGAAATTTTGTTTTTAACATTAGGGTGCCTATATAATATTTAGATTTTTTCGATTCACGTAAAATTCAGATTTCTGTATTTTACATGAGAGAGCATACTGAGTTGGTGTATATACTCTAAAATAGAGTACAATAGGGCATTGTATATTTTTTTGACAGATTATATTCAGAGCAATTTTGTTTCTAAAACTGGTGTGCCTAGATAACATTTAGATTTTTTTCGATTCAGGGAAATTTATAATTTCTGTATTTTACATGAGAGAGCATATTGAGTTGTTGTATTTAATACAAAACAAAGTAGAAAAGGGCATTGTACATTTTTTCCGACAGATTATATTCAGAGCAATTTTGCTTTTAACATTGGAGTGCCTAGATAATATTTAGATTTTTTTCAATTTGATTAAAATATAGAATTTCAGTATTTTACATGAGAGAGCATACTGAGTTGGTGTATATACTCCAAAACAAAGTAGAATAGAGCATTGTTTATGTTTTCTGACAGATTATATTCAGAGCAATTTCGTTTTTAACATTGGGGTGCCTAGATAATATTTAGATTTTTTTCGATTCACGTAAAATTAGAATTTCGGTATTTTACATTAGAGAGCACACTTATTTGGTGTATATACTCCAAAAAAGAGTAGAATAGGGCATTGTATATTTTCTCTGACAGTTTATATTCAGAGCAATTTTGTTTTTAACATTGGGGTGCCTAGATAATATTTAGATTATTTTCTATTCACGTAAAATTAGAGTTTTGGTATTTTACATGAGATAGCATACTGAGTTGGTGTATATTCTCCAAAACAGAGTAGAATAAGGTAGTGTATATTTTTTCTAACAAACTATATTCAGAGCCATTTTCTTTTAACTTTGGGGCGCCTAGATATTGTTAAGATTTTCTTCGATTAGCGTAAATGTAGAATTTCGGTATTTTAGATGAGAGAGCAGACTGAGTTGGTGTATATACTACAAAACAGAGTAGAATAAGGCATTGTATATTTTTTCTGACAGATTATATCCAGAGTAGTTTTGCTTTTAACATTGGGGTGCCTAAATAATATTTATATTTTTTTGATTCGCTTAAATATAGAATTTCTGTATTTTATATGAGAGAACATATGGAGTTGGTGTATATACTCTAAAACTGAGTAGAATAAGGCATTTTCTATTTTATCTAACAGACTATATTCAGAGATATTTTCTCTTAACTTTCGGGGGCATAGATATTATTTAGATTATTTTCGATTCACGTAAAATTAGAATTTCGCTTTTTTACATGAGAGAGCATATTGAGTTTGTGTATATACTCCAAAACAGAGTAGAAAAGGGCATTTTCTATTTTTTCGGACAGATTATATGCAGAGGAATTTTTCCTTTAACATTGGAGTGCCTAGATAAATAGGTTTTTTTCGATTCGCTTAAATATAGAACTTCTGTATTTTACATGAGAGAGCATATGGAGTTGGTATATATATTCCAAAACATAGTAGAATAGGGAATTGTATATTTTTTCTGAAAGATTATATTCAGAGCAATTTTTTTTAACTTTGGGGTGCCTATATTATATTTAGATTTTTATTCAGTTCACATAAATATAGAATTTTTGTATTTTACATGAGAGAGCATATGGAGTTGCTGTATATACTCCAAAACAGAGTAGATTTGGGAATTGGATATTTTTTCTGACAGATTATATTAAGAGTAATTTTGTTTTTAACATTGGGGTGCCTAGATAATATTTAGATTCTTTCGATTCGCTTAAATATATAATTATTGTATTTTACAAGAGAGAGCATATGGAGTTGCTGTATATACTCCAAAACAAAGTAAAATAGGGCATTGTATATTTATTCTGACAGCTTATTTTCAGAGAAATTATGTTTTTAACATTGGGGTGCCTAGATAATATTTAGATTTTTTTCGATTCACGTAAAATTAGAATCTCGGTATTTTACATGATGGAGCATACTTAGTTGGTGTATATATTGCAAAACAGAGTAGAATAAGGCATTGTATATTTTATCTAACAGACTATATTCATAGCCATTTTCTTTTAACTTTGAAGCGCCTAGATATTATTTAGATTTTTTTGGATTTGCGTAAAATTAGAATTTCTGTATTTTACATGAGAGAGCATACTGAGTTGCTGTATATACTCTAAAATAGAGTAGAATAGGGCATTGTATATTTATTTGACAGATTATATTCAGAGCAATTTTGTTTCTAAAACTGGTGTGCCTAGATAATATTTAGATTTTTTTCGGTTCAGGTAAATTTAGAATTTCTGTATTTTACATGAGAGAGCATATTGAGTTCGTGTATTTACTACAAAACAGAGTAGAAAAGGGCATTGTACATTTTTTTGGACAGATTATATTCAGAGCAATTTCGTTTTAACATTGGCATGCCTAGATAATATAAAGATTTTTTTCGATTCGCTTAAAATATAGAATTTCAGTATTTTACATGAGAGAGCATACTGAGTTGGTGTATATACTCCAAAACAGAGTAAAATAGAGCATTGTTTATGTTTTCTGACAGATTATATTCAGAGCAATTTCCTTTTTAACATTAGGGTTCCTAGATAATATTTAGATTTTTTTCGATTCACGTAAAATTAAACTTTCAGTATTTTACATTAGAGAGCACACTTATTTGGTATATATACTCCAAAAAAAGAGAAGAATAGGGCATTGTATATTTTCTCTGACAGTTTATATTCAGAGCAATTTTGTTTTTAACATTGGGGTGCCTAGATAATATTTAGATTTTTTCAATTTG
Organism: Callithrix jacchus; assembly: GCF_049354715.1. NCBI lineage: Eukaryota > Metazoa > Chordata > Mammalia > Primates > Cebidae > Callithrix > Callithrix jacchus. Next base: position 83,431,910 of record NC_133518.1, read on the forward strand.
GGTAAAATTAGAATTTCTGTATTTCACATGAGAGAGCATATTGAGTTTGTGTATATACTCCAAAACAGAGTAGAATAAGGTATTGTATATTTTTTCTAACAGACTATATTCAGAGCCATTTTCATTTGACTTTGGGGAACCTAGAGATTATTAAGATTTTTTTGATTCACATAAAATTAGAATTTCGGTATTTTACATGAGAGAGCATATTGAGTTGGTGTATAGACTCTAAAACAGAGTAGCAAAGGGCATTGTATATTTTTTCTGACAGATTATATTCAGAGAAATTTTGCTTTTAATATTGGGGTGCCTAGATAATATAAGGATTTCTTTCGATTCTCTTAAATATAAAATTTCTGTATTTTACATGAGAGAGAATATGGAGTTGGATTATATATTCCAAAACAGAGTAGAATAGGGCATTGTATATTTTTTCTGACAGATTATATTCAGAGCAATTTTGTTTTTAACACTGTGGTGCCTTGAGAATATTTAGATATTTTCGATTCACGTAAAATTAGAATTTCGGTATTTTATCTGAGAGAGCATAATGACTTGGTGTATATACTCCAAAGAAGAGTAGAATAGGGCATTGTATACTTTTTCTGACACATTATATTCAGAGCAATTTTGTTTTTATTATCGGGGTGCCTCTATAATATTTTGATGTTTTCGATTCGGGTAAAATTTGATTTTCTGTATTCTACATGAGAGAGCATATTGAGTTCGTTTATATACTAAAAAACAAAGTAGAAAAAGGCATTGTATATATTATCTGAAAGATTATATTTAGAAAAATTTTGCTTTTAACATTTGGGTGCCCAGATAATATACAGATTTTTTTTGATTCGCTTAAATATAGAATTTTTGTATTTTACATGAGAGAGAATATGGAGTTGGTTTATATATTATAAAATAGAGTAGAATACGGCATTGTATATTTTTTCTGACAGATTATATTCAGAGCAATTTTGTTTTTAACATTGGGGTGCCTAGATAATATTTAGATTTTTTCGATTCGGGTAAAATTAGAATTTTTGTATTTTAAATGAGAGAGCATATTGAGTTGGTGTATATACTACAAAAGAGAGTAGAAAAGGGCATTGTATATTTCTTCTGACAGATTATATTCAGAGCAATTTTGCTTTAAACATTGGGGTGCCTAGATAATATTTAGATTTTTTTCGATTCACGTATAATTAGAATTTCAGTATTTTACATGAGAGAGCATACTGAGTTGGTGTATATACTCCAAAGCAGAGTAGAATAAGGAATTGTATATTTATTCTAACAGACTTTATTCACAGTCATTTTCTTTTAACTTTGGGGCGCCAAGATATTATTTAGATTTCTTTCGATTTGCGTAAAATTGGAATTTCGGTATCTTACATGAGAGAGCATATTGATTTGGTGTATATACTACAAAACAGAGAAGAAAAGGGCATTGTATATTTTCACTGACAGATTATATTCAGAGCAATTTTGCTTTTAACATAGGGGTGCCTAGATAATATTGAGATTTTTTTCGATTTGCTTATATATAGAATTTCTTTATTTTACATGAGAGAGCATATGGAGTTGGTTTATATACTCAAGAACAGAGTCGAATAGGTTATTGTATTTTTTTTCTGACAGATTGTATTCAGAGCAATTTTGTCTTTAACATTGGGGTGCCTAGATAATATTTAGATTGTTTTCAATTCATGTAAAATTAGAATTTCGGTATTTTACATGAGAGAGCATACTGAGTTGGTGTATATACTCCAAAACCGGGTAGAAAAAGGCATTGTATATTTTTTCTAAAAGAGTATACTTTGAGCCATTTTCTTTTTACTTTGGGGCGCTTAGATATTATTTAGTTTCTTTTCGATTCACGTAAAATTATAATTTCGGTATTTTACTTGAGAGAGCATATTGAGTTGGTTTATATAATACAAAACAGCGTAGAATAGGGAATTGTATATTTTTTATGACAAATTGTATTCACAGCAATTTTGCTTTTAACAGTGGGGTGCCTTGATAATATTTAGATTTTTTCGATTTGGGTAAAATTAGAATTTTTGTATTTTAAATGAGAGAGCATATTGAGTTGGTGTATATACTACATAACATAGTAGAAAAGGGCATTGTATATTTCTTCTGACAGATTATATTCAGAGCAATTTTGCTTTAAACTTTGGGGTGCTTAGATAATATTTAGATTTTTTTAGATTCGCTTAAATATTGATATTCGGTATTTTACATTAGAGAGCATATGGAGTTGGTGTATATACTCCAAAACAGAGTAGAATAGGGCATTGTATATTTTTGCTGAAAGGTTATATTCAGAGCAATTTTTTTTTAACATTGGGGTGCCTACATTATATTTAGATATTTATTCAATTCGCATCAATATAGAATTTTTGTATTTTACATGAGAGAGCATGTTGAGTTCTTGTATATACTACAAAACAGAGTAGAAAAGGGCATTGTATATTTTCAGTGACAGATTATATTCACAGCAAATTTTCCTTTAACATTGGGGTTCCTAAATGATATTTAGATTTTTTTCGATTCGCTTAAATATTGATATTCAGTATTTTAAATGAGAGAGCACATGGAGTTGGTGTATATACTCCAAAGTAGAGTAGAATAAGGCATTTTTTATTTTTTCTAACATACTATATTCAGAGATATTTTCTCTTAACTTTCAAGGGCCTAGATATTATTTAGATTTATTTCGATTCACGTAAAATTAGAATTTCAGTGTTTTACATGAAAGAGCATATTGAGTTGGTGCATATACTGCAAAACAAAGTAGAATAAGGCATTCTATATTTGTTCTAACAGAGTATATTTAGATCCTTTTTCTTTTAACTTTGGGGTGCCTAGATATTATTTAGATTTTTTTCGATTCGCAAAAATTTTGAATTTCGGTATTTTACATGAGAGAGCACATTGAGTTGGTGTATATACTACAAAACAGAGTAGAAAAGGACATTGTATATTTTTTCTGAGAGATTATATGCAGAGCAATTTTGCTTTTAACATTGGGGTGCCTAGATGATATTTAGATATTTTTCGATTCTCTTAAATATAGAATTTCTATATTTTACATGAGAGAGCATACTGAGTTGGTGTATATACCCCAAAACAGAGAAGAATAGGGCATTGTATAGTTTTTCTGACATATTATATTCAGAGCAATTTTGTTTTTAGAATTTGGGTACCTAGATAATATTTCGATTTTTTTCGATTCACGTAAAATTAGAATTTTGGTATTTTACATGAGATAGCCTACTGAGTTGGTGTATATACTCCAAAACAGAGTAGAATAAGGTAGTGTATATTTTTTCTAACAGACTATATTCAGAGCCATTTTCTTTTAACTTTGGGGCGCCTAGATATTATAAAGATTTTCTTAGATTCGCGTAAATGTAGAATTTCGGTATTTTACATGAGAGAGCATACTGAGTTGGTGTATATACTACAAAACAGAGTAGAAAAGGGCATTGTATATTTTTTGTGACAGATTATATGCAGAGCAATTTTGCTTTTAACATTGGGGTGCCTAGATGATATTTAGATATTTTTCGATTCTCTTAAATATAGAATTTCTATATTTTACATGAGAGAGCATACTGAGTTGGTGTATATACCCCAAAACAGAGAAGAATAGGGCTTTGTATATTTTTTCTGACAGATTATATTCACAACAATATTGTATTTAACATTGGGGTACCTAGATAATATTTAGATTTTTTGGATTCACGTAAAATTAGAATTTCGGTATTTTACATCAGGTGGCATATTGAATTGGTTTATATACTACAAAACAGCGCAGAAAAGGGCCTTGTGTATTTTTTCTGACATATTATATTCAGAGCAATTTTGCTTTTAACATTGGGGTGCCAAGATAATATTTAGATTTTTCTCGATTCACATAAAATTAGAATATTGGTATTTTACATGAGAGAGCATACTCAGAATGTGTATATACTCCAAAACAAAGTAGAATAAGACATTGTATATTTTTTCTAACAGAGTATACTCAGTGCCATTTACTTTTAACTTTGTGGCGCCTAGATATTAATTAGATTTTTTTCAATTCGCGTCAAAATAGAATCTCGGTATTTAACAGGAGGGAGCATATTGAGTTTGTGTATATACTACAAAACAAAGTAGAAAGGGGCATTGTATATTTTTTCTGACAGATTATATTCACAGCAATTTTGCTTATAACATTGGGGTGCGTAGATAATATTTAGATTTCATTTGATTCACGTAAAATTAGAATTTCGGTATTTTACCTGAGAGAGCATACTGAGATGGCGTATATACTCCAAAACAGAGTAGAAGAAGGCATTGTATATTTTTTTTAAAACACTATATTCAGAGCCAGTTTCTTTTAACTTTGGGGCGCCTAGATATTATTTAGATTTTTTCGATTCGTGTAAAATCAGAGTTTTGTTATTTTACATGACAGACCATATGGAGTTGGTGTATATACTCCAAAACAAAGTAGAATAGGGCATTGTATATTTTATCTGACAGATTATATTCAGAGCACTTTTGTATATAACATTGGAATGCCTAGATAATATTTAGATTTTTTTCGATGCACATAAAATTAGAATTTCAGTATTTTACATGAGAGAGCACACTGAGTTGGTGAATATACTTTAAAACAAAGTAGAATAGGGCATTGTATATTTTTTCTGACAGATTATATTCAGAGCAATGTTGTTTTTAACATTGGGCTTTCTAGATAATATTTAGATTATTTCGATTTGGGTAAAATTAAAATTTCGGCATTTTACGTGAGAGAGCCTACAGAATTGGTGCATATACTCCAAAACAGAACAGAACAAGGCATTGTATATTTTTTCAACAGACAATATTCAGAGCCATTTTCTTTTAACGTTGGGGCACCTAGATTTTATTTAGATTTTTTTGATTCACGTAAAATTATATTTTCGGTACTTTACATGAGAGAGAATATTGAGTTGGTGTATATACTCCAAAACAGAATAGAAAAGGGCATTGTACATTTTCTCTGACAGATTATATTCAGAGCAATTTTGATTTTAACACTGGGGTGCCTAGATAATATTTAGAATTTTTTCTATTTACGTAAAATTAAAATTTCGGTATTTTACATGAGAGAGCATACTGAGTTGGTGTATATACTCCAAAACAGAGTAGAATAAGGCATTGTATATTTTTTCTAACAGACTATATTCATAGCCATTTTCTTTTAACTTTGGGGCGCCTAGATATTATTTAGATTTATTTCGATTCGCATAAAATTAGTATTTTGGTATTTTACATGAGAGAGCATATTGAGTTGGTGTATATACTACAAAACAGAGTAAAAAAGGGCATTGTATATATTTTCTGACAGATTATATTAAGAGCAATTTTGCTTTTAACGTTGGGGTGCCTAGATAATATTTAGATATTTTTCGATTCGCTTAAATATAGAATTTCTGTATCTTATATGAGAGAGCATATGGAGTTGGTGTATATACTCCAAAACAGAGTAGAATAGGGCATTGTATATTTTCTCTGACAGATTATCTTTAGAGAAGATTTGTTTCTAACATTGGGGTGCCTAGATAATGTTTAGATTTTTTTGGATTCGTTTGAAATTAGAATTTTTTAATTTTACATGAGAAAGCATATTGAGTTGGTGTATATACTACAAAACAGAGTAGAAAAGTGCATTGTATATTTTTTCTGACAGATTATATTCAGAGCAATTTTGCTTTTAACATTAGGTTGCCTAGATAATGTTTAGATTTTATTCGATTTGCTTAAATATAGATTTTCTGTATTTTACATGAGAGAGCATATTGAGTTGCTGTATATACTCCAAAACAGAGTAGAATAGGGCATTGTATATTTTAACTGACAGATTATATTCAGAGAAATTATATTTTTAAAATTGGGGTGCCTAGAGAATATTTAGATTATTTTCCATTCACGTAAATTAAGAATTTCGGTATTTTACATGAGAGAGCATACTGAGTTGGTGTATATACTCCAAAACAGAGTAGAATAAGGCATTGTATATTTTTTCTAACAGACTATATTCAGAGTCATTTTTTTAAAACTTTAGGGCGCCTAGATATTATTTAGATTTTTCGATTCATGTAAAATTTGAATTTAGCTATTTTACATGAGAGAGCATATTGAGTTGGTGTATATACTCCAAAACAGAGTAGAAAAGGGTATGTTATATGTTTTCTGAAAGATTATATTCAGAGAAATGTTGTTTTTAACATGGGGGTGGCTAGATAATATTTAGATTTTTTTCGATTCACGTAAAATTAGAATTTCGGTATTTTACATGAGAGAGCATATTGAGTTGGTGTATATACTCTAAAACAGAGTAGAAATAAGCATTGTGTATTTTTTCTGAGAGATTATATTCAGAGCAATTTTGTTTTTAACATTGGGGTGCCTAGATACTATTTAGATTTTTTTCTATTCACGTAAATATAGAACTTCTGTATTTTACATGAGAGAGCATATGGAGTTGGTGTATATCATCCAAAACAATGTAGATTAGGGCGTTGTATATTTTCTTTGACAGATTATATTCATAACAATTTTGTTATTAACATTGGGGTGCCTAGATAATATTTAGATTTTTTTAAATTCAGGTAAAATTAGAATATCTGTATTTTACAAGAGAGAGCATACTGAGTTGGTGTATATACACCAAAACAGAGTAAAATAGGGCATCGTATATTTTTTGTGACAGATTATATTCAGAGCAATCTTGTTTTTGACACTGGCGTGCCTAGATAATATTTAGATTTTTGTCGATTAACGTAAAATTAGAATTTCGGTATTTTACATGAGAGAGCATACTGAGTTGGTGTATATACACCAAAACAGAGTAAAATAGGGCTTTGTATATTTTTTCGTACAGATTATATTCAGAGCAATTTTGTTTTTAACAATTGGGGTGCCTAGATAATCTATAGATTTATTTCAATTCGCCTAAATATGGAATTTCTGTATTTTACATGAGAGAGAATATCGAGTTGGTGTATATACTCCAAAACACAGTAGAATAGGGCATTGTATATTTTTTCTGACAGATTATATTCAGAGCAATTCTGTTGTTAACATTGGGGTTCCTAGATATTATTTAGCGTTTTTTCGATTCACGTAAAATTAGAATTTCTGTATTTTGCAGGAGAGAGCATATTGAGTTGGTGTATATACTCCAAAACAAAGTAGAATAGCCATTCTGTATTTTTTCTTATAGATTATATTCAGAGCAATTTTGTTTTTATCATTGGGGTGCCTATATAATATTTAGATATTTTCGATTCGGGTAAAATTTGAATTTCTGTATTTTACATGAGAGAGCATACTGAATTCGTGTATATACTACAAAACAGAGTAGAAAACAACATTGTATATTTTTTCTGAGATATTATATTCAGATCAATTTTGCTTTTAACATTGGGGTGCCTAGATAATATTTAGATTTTTGTCGATTCGCTTAAATATAAAATTTCTGTATTTTACATTAGAGAGCATATTGAGTTGGTGTATGTACTGCAAAACAGAGTAGAATAGGTCATTGTATATTTTTTCCAACAGATTATATTCAGAGCAATTTTGTTTTTAACATTGGGGTGCCTAGATAATATTTATATTTTTTTCGATTCACGTAAATATAGAATTTCTGTATTTTACATGAGAGAGCATATGGAGTTGGTGTATATCCTCCAAAACAGAGTAGAATAGTGCATTGTATATTTTTTCGGACAGATTATATTCAGAACTATTTTGTTTTTAAAATTGGGGTGCCTAGATTATATTTAGATTTTTTTCAATTTACGTAATATTAGAATTTCTCTATTTTACATGAGAGAGCATACTGAGTCGGTGTATATACTCCACAACAAAGTAGAATAAGGCATTGTATATTTTTTCTAACAGACAATATTCAGAGCCATTTTCTTTTAACTTTGGGGCGCCTAGATATTATTTAGATTTTTTTCAATTAGCGTAAAATTAGAATTTTGGTATTTTACATGAGAGAGCATATTGAGTTGGTTTATATATTCCAAAACATTGTAGAAAAGGGCATTGTATATTTTTGCTGACAGATTATATTTAATGCAATTTTATTTTTAACATCGGGGTGCCTAGATAATATTTAGATTTTTTTCCATTCACGTAAAATTAGAATTTCAATATTTGACATGAGAGAGCATAATGAGTTTGTGTATATACTCCAAAACCAAGTAGAATAAGGCATTGCATATTTATTCGAACAGACTGTATTCAGAGTCATTTTTTTTTAACTTTGGGGCGCATCGATATTATTTAGATTTTTTTCGATCTGTGTAAATTTAGAATTTTGGTATTTTACATGAGAGGGCATATTATGTTGGTGTTTGTACTCCAAAACAGAGTAGAAAAGAGCATTGTATATTTTTTCTGACAGATTATATTCAGAGAAATTTTGCTTTTAACATTGGGGTGCCTAGATAATATTTAGATTTCTTTCGATTCACGTAAAATTAGAATTTCGGTATTTTACATGAGAGTGCATACTGAGTTGGTGTATATACTCTAAAACAGAGTAGAAAAAGGCATTGTGTATTTTTTCTAACAGACTATATTCAGAGCCATTTTTTTTTAACTTTGGGGCGCCTAGATATTATTTAGATTTTCGTCGATTCCCGTAAAATTAGAATATCGTGATTTTACATGAGACCATATTGATTTGGGGTATACACTCTAAAACAGAGTAGAAAAGGGCATTGTGTATTTTTTCTGACAGTTTATATTCAAAGCAATTTTGTTTTTAACATTGGGGTGCGTAAATAATATTTAGATTTAATCGATTTGTGTAAAATTTGAATTTCTTTATTTTACATGAGAGAGCGTATTGAGTTGGTATATATACTCCAAAACAGAGTAAAATAGGGCATTGTATATTTTTTCTGACAGATTTTATTCAGAGCAATTTTGCTTTTAACATTAGGGTGCCTATATAATATATAGATTTTTTTCGATTCGCTTAAATATAGAATTTCTGTATTTTACGTGAGAGAGAATATGGAATTGGTGTATATACTGCAAAACAGAGTAGAATAGGGCATTGTATATTTTTTATGACGGATTATATTCAGAGCAATGTTTTTTTTAAATTGAAAGTGCCTTGATAATATTTAGAATTTTTTCGATTCACGTAAAATTAGAATTTCGGTATTTTACATGAGAGAGCATACTGAGTTGGTGTATATACTCTAAAACAGAGTAGAAAAAAGCATTTTGAATTTTTTCTAAGAGATTATATTCAGAGAAATTTTGTTTTTAACATTGGGGTGCCTAGATAATATTTAGATTTTTTTCGATTCACGTAAATATAGAACTTCTGTATTTTACATGAGAGAGCATATGGAGTTGTTTTATATCCTCCAAAACAAAGTAGAATAAGGCATTGTATATTTTCTCTGACAGATGATATTCAGAACAATTTGGCTTTTAACATGGGGGTGCCTAGATAATATTTAGAATTTTTTAAATTCAGGTAAAATTAGAATTTCTGTATTTTACAAGAGAGAGAGTATTGAGTTGGTTTATATACTACAAAACCGAGTAGAGTAGGGCAGTGTATATTGTTGCTGACAGATTATATTCAGAGCAATTTTGCTTTTAACATTGGGGTGCCAAGAAAATATTTAGATTTTTTTCGATTCGCTTAAATATAGAATTTCTGTATTTTATATTAAAGAGCATATTGAGTTGGTGTATATACTCCAAAACAGAGTAGAACAGGGCATTTTAAATTTTTTCTGACAGATTATACTCAGAGCAATTTTTTTTTTAACATTGGGGTGCCTAGAGAATATTTAGATTTTTTTAAATTCAGGTAAACTTAGAATTTCTGTATTTTACATGAGAGAGCATATGGAGATGGTGTATATATTCCAAAACAGAGTAGAGTAGGGCATGTTATATTTTTTCTGACAGATTATATTCCGAGCAATTTTGTTTTTAACATTGGGGTACCTACATAATATTTAGATTTTTTCTATTCGGGTAAAATTGGAATTTCGGTATATTACATGAGAGAGCATACTTAGTTCTTGTATATATTCCAAAAAAAAGTAGAATAAGGCATTGTATATTTTCTCTAACAGACTATTTTCAGAGCCATTTTCTTTTAACATTGGGGAGCCTAGATAATATTTAGATTATTTTTAGATTCACGAAAAATTACAATTTCGGTATTTTACATGAGAGAGCATATTGAGTTGGTGTATATACTCCAAAACAGAGTGGAATAGGGCATTGTATATTTTGTCTGACGTATTATAATCAGAGCAATTTTGCTTCTAACATTCGGGTGTTTAGATAATATTTAGATTTTTTTCGATTCACGTAAATTTAGAATTTTGGTATTTTACATGAGAGCGCATACTGAGTTGGTATATATACTCCAAAACAGAGTAGAATAGGGCATTGTATATTTTTTCTGACAGGTTATATTCAGAGCAATTTTGTTTTTAACATTGGGGTGCCTAGATAATATTTAGATTTATTTCGATTCTCGTAAAATTAGAATTTCAGTATTTTATATGAGAGAGCATCCTAAGTAGGTGTATATAGTCTAAAACAGAGTAGAATAGGTCATTGTATATTTTTTTGACAGATTATATTCAGAGGAATTTTGCTTTTTACATTGGCGTGCCTAGATAATATTTAGATTTTTTTCAATTCGGTGAAAATATAGAATTTCAGTATTTTACATGAGAGAGCATACTGAGTTGGTGTATATACTCCAAAACAGAGTAGAATAGAGCATTGTTTATGTTTTCTGACAGATTATATTCAGAGCAATTTTTTTTAACATTGGGGTGCCTAGATAATATTTAGATTTTTTTGATTCACGTAAAATTAGAATTTCGGTATTGTACCTTAGAGAGCATACTTATTTGGTGTATATACTCCAAAAAAGAGTAGAATAGGGCATTGTATATTTTCTATGACGGTTTATATTCAGAGCAATTTTGTTTTTAACATTGGGGTGCCTAGATAATATTTAGATTTTTTTCGATTTTCGTAAAATTAGGATTTCTGTATTTTACATGAGAAAGCATACTCAGTTGGTGTATATACTCTAAAACAGGGTAGAATAGGGCATTGTATACATTCTCTGACAGACTATATTCAGAGCAATTTTGTTTTTAACATTGGGGTGGATAGATAATATTTAGTTTGTTTCGATTTGGATAAAATTAGAATTTCTGTATTTTATATGATAGAGAGTATTGAGTTGTATATACTACAAAAGAAAGTAGAAAAGGGCATTGTATATTTTCTGTGACAGATTAAATTCAGAGCAATTTTGCTTTTAACATTGGGGTGCCTAGATAATATATAGATTATTTTCGATTCGTTTAAATATAGAATTTCTGTATTTTACATGAGAGAGAATATGGAGCTGGTGTATATACTCCAAAACAGACTAGAATAGGGCGTTGTTTATTTTTTCTGACAGATTATATTTAGGGCAATTTTGTTTTTAACATTGGTGTGCTTAGACAATTTTTAGATTTTTTTCGATTCACGTAAAATTAGAATTTCAGTATGTTACATGAGAGAGCATACTGAGTTGGTTTATATACTCCAAAACAAAGTAGAATAAGGCACTGTATATTTATTCTAACAGACTATATTCAGAGCCATTTTCTTTTAACTTTGGGGCACCTAGATTTTTTTTAGATTTTTTTCGATTCCTGTAAAATTATAATTTCGGTATTTTGCATGAGAGAGCATATTGATTTGGTGTATATACACCAAAACAAATTAGAATAAGGCAGTGAATATTTTTTCTGACAGATTATATTCAGAGAAATTTTGTTATTATCATTGGGGTGCCTAGATAATATTTAGATTTTTTTCGATTCACGTAAAATTAGAATTTCGTTATTTTACATGAGGGAGCACACTGAGTTGGTGTATATACTACAAAACAGAGTAGAATAGAGCATTGTATATTTTTTCTGACAGATTATATTCAGAGAAATTTTGTTTTTAGCATTGGGTTGCCTAGATATTACTTAGATTTTTTCGATTTGTGTAAAATTAGAATTTCTGTATTTTACATGAGAGAGCATATTGAGAAGGTGTATATTCTCCAAAACAGAGTAGAAAAGGGCATTGTATATTATTTCTAACAGACTATATACAGAGCAATTTTGTTTTTAACACTGGGGTGCCTAAATAATATTTAGATTTTTTTCGATTCGCTTAAATATAGAATTTCTGTATTTTACATGAGAGAGCATATGTAATTGGTATATATACTTTAAAAAAGAGTAGAATAGGGCATTGTATATTTTTTCTGACAGATTATATTCAGAGAAATTTTGTTTTTAACATTGGGGTGCCTCAATAATATTTAGATTTTTTTTGATTCGCTTAAATATAGAATTTCTAAATTTTACATGAAAGAGCATATGGAGTTGGTGTATATACACAAAAACAGAGTAGAATAGGGCATTGTGGATTTTTTCTGACTGATTATATTCAGAGCAATTTTTTTTAACATTGGGGTGCCTAGATAATATTTAGATTTTTTTCGATTCGCTTAAATATAGAATTTCTAAATTTTACATGAAAGAGCATATGGAGTTGGTGTATATACACAAAAACAGAGTAGAATAGGGCATTGTGGATTTTTTCTGACTGATTATATTCAGAGCAATTTTTTTTAACATTGGGGTGCCTAGATAATATTTAGATTTTTTCGATTTGGGTAAAATTAGAATTTTGTTATTTTACATGAGAGAGCATATTGAGTTCGTGTATATACTCCAAAAAAGAGTAGAATAGGCCGTTGAATATTCTTTCTAACAGACTATATTCATAGCCATTTTCATTTAACTTTGGTGCACCTAGATATTATTTAGATTTTTTTCGATTCGCGTAACATTAGAATTTCTGTATTTTACATGAGAGGGCATATTGAGCATGTGTATATTCTCCAAAACAGAGTAGAAATGGGCATTTTATATTTTTTCTGACAGATGATATTCAGAGAAATTTTGCTTTTAACATTGGGGTGCCTAGATAATACTTAGATTTTTTTCGATTCAGGTAAATTTAGAATTTCGGTATTTTACATGACAGAGCAAACTGAGTTGGTGTATATACTCCAACACAGAGTAGAAAAGGACATTGTTTATTTTTTCTGAGAGATTATATTCAGAGCAATTTTGCTTTTAACATTGGGGTGCATAGATAATATTTAGATTTTGTTCGATTCACGTAAACTTAGAATTTCAGTATTTTACATGACCGAGCCTACTGAGTTGGTGTATATACTCCAAAACAGAGTAGAATAGGGCATTGTATATGTTCTCTGACAGATTTTCTTAGAGCAATTTTGTTTTTAACATTGGGGTGTCTAGATAATATTAAGATTTTTTGGATTCGGGGAAAATTTGAATTTCTGTATTTTACAAGAGAGAGCATATTAAGTTGTTGTATTTAATACAAAACAGAGTAGAAAAGGGCATTGTATATTTTTTCTAACAGATTAATTTCAGAGCAATTTTTCTTTTAACATTGGGGTTCCTAGATAATATTTAGATTTCTTTCTATTCACTTAAATATAGAATTTCTGTATTTTACATGAGAGAGCATATGGAGTTGGTGTACATACACCAAAACAGTGTAAAATAGGGCATTGTATATATTTTCTGACAGAATATATTCAGAGCAATATTGTTTTTGCATTGGTTTGCCTAGATAATATTTAGATTTCTTTCGATTCACGTAAATTTAGAATTTCTCTATTTTACATGACAGAGCATACAGTGTTGGTGTATATACTCCAAAACAGAGAAGAATAAGGCATTGTATATTGTTTCTAACAGACTATATTCAGAGCCATTTTATTTTAACTTTGGGGCGCCTAGATATTATTCACATTGTTTTCGATATGCGTAAAATTAGAATTTCGGTATTTTACATGAGAGAGCATATTGAGTTGATTTATATACTCGAAAACACAGTAGAAAATGTCATTGTATATTTTTTCTGACACATTATATTCAGAGTAATTTTGCTATTAACATTAGGGTGCCTAGATAATATTTAGATTTTTTTCGATTCACCTAAAATTAAAATTGCAGTATTTTACATGAGAGAGCATACTGAGTTGGTGTATATACTCCAAAACAGAGTATAATAAGGCATTGTATATATTTTCTAACAGAGTATATTCAGAGCCATTTTCTTTTAACTTTGGTGCACCTAAATATTATTTAGAATTTTTTCGATTCGCGTAAAATTAGAATTTCGGTATTTTACATGAGAGTGCATATTGAGTTGGTGTATATACTCCAAAATAGAGCAGAATAAGGCATTGTATATTTTTTCTAAGAGACTCTATTCAGAGCCATTTTCTCTTAACTTTGGGGCGCCTAGATATTACTTAGCTTTTATTCGATTCGCATAAAGTTAGAATTTCGGTATTTTACATGAGAGAGCATACTTAGTTGGTGTATATACTCCAAAACAAAGTAGAAAAGGGCTTGTATATTTTTTCTGACAGATTATATTCAGAGCAATTTTGCTTTCAACAGTGGGGTGCCAAGATAATATTTGGATTTTTTTCGATTCGCGCAAATATAGAATTTCTGTATTTTACATGAAACAGAATATGGAGTTGGTGTATATACTCCAAAACTAAGTAGAATATGTCATTGTATATTTTTTCTGACAGATTATATTCAGAGAAATTTTGCTTTTAACATTCGGGTGCCTAGATAATATTTAGATATTTTTTGATTCACATAAAATTAGAATTTCGCTATTTTACGTGAGAGAGAACACTGAGTTGGTGTATACACTCCAAAACAGAGTAGAATAGGGCATTGTATATTTTCTCTAACAAACTATATTCAGAGCCAATTTCTTTTAACTTTCGGGTGCCTAGATAATATTTAGATTTTTTTCGATTCACGTAAAATTATAATTTCTGTATTATACATGAGAGTTCATATTGAGTTGGTGTATATACTCCAAAACAGAGTAGAAAAGGGCATTGTATATTTTTCTGACAGATTATATTCAGAGCAATTTTGCTTTTAACATTAAGGTGCCTAGATAATATTTAGATTTTTTTTCGATTCGCTTAAATATAGAATCTGTATTTTACATGAGAGAGCATATGGAGTAATTGTATATACACCAAATCAAAGTAGAATAGGACATTGTATATTTGTTCTGAGAGATTATATTCAGAACAATTTTTTCTTTATCATTGGGGTGCCTAGATAATGTTTAGATTTATTTCGATTCACCTAAAATTAGAATTTTGGTATTTTACATGAAAGAGCATACTGAGTTTGTGTATATACTGCAAAACAAAGTAGAATAAGGCATTGTATATTTTCTCTAACAGCCTATATTCAGAGCCATTTTCTTTTAACTTTGAGGTGCCTAGATATTATTTAGATTTTTTTTGATTCGCGTAAAATTAGAATTTCTGTATTTTACATGAGAGAGCATATTGAGTTTGTGTATATACTCCAAAACAGAGTAGAAAAGGGCATTGTATATTTTTTCTGACAGATTATATTCAGAACAATCTTTCTTTTAATATTGAGGTGTGTAGATAATATTTAGATTATTTTCGATTCACGTGAAATTAGAATTTCGGTATTTTACATCAGAGAGCATGGTGAATTGGTGTATATACTCCAAAACAGAGTATAATAAGGCATTGTATATTTTTTCTAACAGACTATATTCAGAGCAATTTTCTTTTAACTTTGCGGCGCCTAGATATTATTTAGATTTTTTTCGATTCGCGTAAAATTAGATTTTTGGTTTTTTACATGAGAGAGCATATTGAGTTGGTGTATATACTCCAAAACAGAGTAGAAAAGGACATTGTATATTGTTTCTGACAGATTATATTCAGAGCAATTTTGCTTTTAACATTCGGGTGTCTAGATAATATTTAGATTTTTTTGATTCAGGTCAAATTAGAATGTCGGTATTTTACATGAGAGAGAACACTGAGTTGGTGTATACACTCCAAAAAGAGTAGAATAGGGCATTGTATATTTTCTCTAACAGACTATATTCAGAGCCAATTTCTTTTAACTTTGGGGCGCCTAGATATTATTTAGATTTTTTTCGATTCACGTAAAATTATAATTTCGGTATTTTACATGAGAGTGCATATTGAGTTGGTGTATATACTCCAAAACAGAGTAGAAAAGGGCATTGTATATTTTTCTGACAGATTATATTCAGAGCAATTTTTATTTTAACATTTAGATGCCTAGATAATATTTAGATTTTTTTTCGATTCGCTTAAATATAGAATCTGTATTTTACATGAGAGAGCATATTGAGTTGGTGTATATACTCCAAAACAGAGTAGAAAAGAGCATTGTAGATTTTTTCTGACAGATTATATTTAGAGAAATTTTGTTTTAAACATTGGGGTGCCTTGATAATATTTGGATATTTTCAATTCGGGTAAAGTTAGAATTTCTGTATTTTACATGGGAGAGCATACTGAATTTGTGTATATACTCCAAAACAAAGTAGAATAAGGCTTTGGGTATTTTCTCTAACAGACTATATTTAGAGCCATTTTCTTTTAACATTGTGGTTGCCTAGATATAATTTAGATTTTTTTCGATTCACGGAAAATTACAATTTCGGTATTTTACATAAGAGAGCTTATTTAGTTGGTGTATGTCCTACAAAACAAAGTAGAAAAGGGCATTCTATATTTTTTCTGACAGATTATATTCAGAGCAATTTTTTTTAACATAGGGGTGCCTAGATAATATTAAGATTTTTTTGGATTCGCGTTTATATAGAGTTTCTGTATTTTACATGAGAGAGCATATTGAATTGGTGTATATACTTTAATACAGAGAAGAATATGGCATTGTATATTTTTTCAGACAGATTATATTCAGAGCAATTTTGTTTTTAACATTGGGGTGCCTAGATAATATTTAGATTTGCTCGATTCGGGTAAAATTAAAATTTCAATATTTTACATGAGAGAGCATACTGTTGGTGTATATATGCCAAAACAGAGTAGAATAAGGCATTCTATATTTTTTCTAACAGACTATATTCAGAGTCATTTTTTTATCTTTGGGGCGCCTAGATATTATTTTGAATTTTTTCGATTGGCGTGAAATTAGAATTTCTGTATTTTACGAGAGAGCATATTGAGTTGGTGTATATACTCCAAAACAGAGTAGAATAAGGCATTGTATATTTTTTTTGACAGATTATATTCAGAGCAATTTTGCTTTTAACATTGGGTTGCCTAGATTATATTTAGATTTTTTTCGATTTGCTTAAATATAGAATTTCTGTATTTTACATGAGAGAGCATATCGAGTTTCTGTATATACTCCAAATCAGAGTAGAATAAAGCATTGTATATATTTTCTGACAGATTATATTCACAGCAATTTTGTTTTTAACATTGGGGTGCCTAGATAATATTTAGATTTTTTCGATTCGGGTAAAATTATAATTTTGGTATTTTACATGAGAGAGCATATTGAGTTGGTGTATATACTACAAAACAGAGTAGAAAAGGGCATTGTATACTTTTTCTGACAGAATATATTCACAGCAATTTTGTTTTTTACATTGGGTTGTCTAGATAATATTTATATTTTTTTCGATTCACGTAAAATTAGAATTTTGGTATTTTACATGAGAGAGCATACTGAGTTTGTGTATATACTGCAAAACAAAGTAGAATAAGGCATTGTATATTTTCTCTAACAGCCTATATTCAGAGCCATTTTCTTTTAACTTTGAGGTGCCTAGATATTATTTAGATTTTTTTTGATTCGCGTAAAATTAGAATTTCTGTATTTTACATGAGAGAGCATATTGAGTTTGTGTATATACTCCAAAACAGAGTAGAAAAGGGCATTGTATATTTTTTCTGACAGATTATATTCAGAACAATCTTTCTTTTAATATTGAGGTGTGTAGATAATATTTAGATTATTTTCGATTCACGTGAAATTAGAATTTCGGTATTTTACATCAGAGAGCATGGTGAATTGGTGTATATACTCCAAAACAGAGTATAATAAGGCATTGTATATTTTTTCTAACAGACTATATTCAGAGCAATTTTCTTTTAACTTTGCGGCGCCTAGATATTATTTAGATTTTTTTCGATTCGCGTAAAATTAGATTTTTGGTTTTTTACATGAGAGAGCATATTGAGTTGGTGTATATACTCCAAAACAGAGTAGAAAAGGACATTGTATATTGTTTCTGACAGATTATATTCAGAGCAATTTTGCTTTTAACATTCGGGTGTCTAGATAATATTTAGATTTTTTTGATTCAGGTCAAATTAGAATGTCGGTATTTTACATGAGAGAGAACACTGAGTTGGTGTATACACTCCAAAAAGAGTAGAATAGGGCATTGTATATTTTCTCTAACAGACTATATTCAGAGCCAATTTCTTTTAACTTTGGGGCGCCTAGATATTATTTAGATTTTTTTCGATTCACGTAAAATTATAATTTCGGTATTTTACATGAGAGTGCATATTGAGTTGGTGTATATACTCCAAAACAGAGTAGAAAAGGGCATTGTATATTTTTCTGACAGATTATATTCAGAGCAATTTTTATTTTAACATTTAGATGCCTAGATAATATTTAGATTTTTTTTCGATTCGCTTAAATATAGAATCTGTATTTTACATGAGAGAGCATATTGAGTTGGTGTATATACTCCAAAACAGAGTAGAAAAGAGCATTGTAGATTTTTTCTGACAGATTATATTTAGAGAAATTTTGTTTTAAACATTGGGGTGCCTTGATAATATTTGGATATTTTCAATTCGGGTAAAGTTAGAATTTCTGTATTTTACATGGGAGAGCATACTGAATTTGTGTATATACTCCAAAACAAAGTAGAATAAGGCTTTGGGTATTTTCTCTAACAGACTATATTTAGAGCCATTTTCTTTTAACATTGTGGTTGCCTAGATATAATTTAGATTTTTTTCGATTCACGGAAAATTACAATTTCGGTATTTTACATAAGAGAGCTTATTTAGTTGGTGTATGTCCTACAAAACAAAGTAGAAAAGGGCATTCTATATTTTTTCTGACAGATTATATTCAGAGCAATTTTTTTTAACATAGGGGTGCCTAGATAATATTAAGATTTTTTTGGATTCGCGTTTATATAGAGTTTCTGTATTTTACATGAGAGAGCATATTGAATTGGTGTATATACTTTAATACAGAGAAGAATATGGCATTGTATATTTTTTCAGACAGATTATATTCAGAGCAATTTTGTTTTTAACATTGGGGTGCCTAGATAATATTTAGATTTGCTCGATTCGGGTAAAATTAAAATTTCAATATTTTACATGAGAGAGCATACTGTTGGTGTATATATGCCAAAACAGAGTAGAATAAGGCATTCTATATTTTTTCTAACAGACTATATTCAGAGTCATTTTTTTATCTTTGGGGCGCCTAGATATTATTTTGAATTTTTTCGATTGGCGTGAAATTAGAATTTCTGTATTTTACGAGAGAGCATATTGAGTTGGTGTATATACTCCAAAACAGAGTAGAATAAGGCATTGTATATTTTTTTTGACAGATTATATTCAGAGCAATTTTGCTTTTAACATTGGGTTGCCTAGATTATATTTAGATTTTTTTCGATTTGCTTAAATATAGAATTTCTGTATTTTACATGAGAGAGCATATCGAGTTTCTGTATATACTCCAAATCAGAGTAGAATAAAGCATTGTATATATTTTCTGACAGATTATATTCACAGCAATTTTGTTTTTAACATTGGGGTGCCTAGATAATATTTAGATTTTTTCGATTCGGGTAAAATTATAATTTTGGTATTTTACATGAGAGAGCATATTGAGTTGGTGTATATACTACAAAACAGAGTAGAAAAGGGCATTGTATACTTTTTCTGACAGAATATATTCACAGCAATTTTGTTTTTTACATTGGGTTGTCTAGATAATATTTATATTTTTTTCGATTCACGTAAAATTAGAATTTTGGTATTTTACATGAGAGAGCATATTGAGGTGGTGTATATACTCCAAAACATAGTAGAATAGGCAATGTATATTTTTTCTGACAGATTATATTCAGAGAAATTTTGCTTTTAACATTGGGGTGCCTAGAGAATATTTAGATTATTTTCGATTCACGTAAAATTATAATTTTGGTATTTTATATTAGAGAGCATACTGAGTTGGTGTATATACTGCAAAACAGAATACAATAAGGCATTGTATATTTTTTCTAACAGACTATATTCAGAGCCATTTTCTTTTAACTTTGGGGATCCTAGATATTATTTAGATTTTTTTAGATTCACATAAAATTTGAATTTCGGTATTTTACATAAGATAGCATATTTAGTTGGTGTATATACTACAAAGCAGAGTAGAAAAGGTCAATGTATATTTTTTCTGAAAGATTGTATTCAGAGCAATTTTGCTTTTAACATTGTGTTGCCTAGAGAATATTTCCATTTTTTTTGATTCACGTAAAATTTGAATTTCGGTTTTTACATGAGAGAGCATACTGAGTTGATGTATATACTCCAAGACATAGTAGAATAGGGCCTTATATATTTTTTCTGACAGATTATATTCAGAGAAATATGTTTTTTATCGTTGGAGTGCCTAGATAATATTTAGATTTTTTTCGATTCATGTAAAATTAGAATTTCTGTATTTTACATGAGAGAGCATACTGAGTTGGTGTATATACTCCAAAATATAGTATAATAATGCATTGTATATTTTCTGTAACAGACTTCATTCAGAGCCATTTTCTTTTAACTTTGCGGTGCCTGGAAATTATTTAGAATTTTTTCGATTTGTGTAAAATTACAATTTCTGTATTTTACATGACAGAGCATATTGAGTTGGTGTATATACCCCAAAACAGGGTAGAATAAGGCATTGTATATATTTTCTAACAGAATATATTCAGAGCCATTTTCTTTTATCTGTGGGGCACCTAGATATTATTTAGATATTTTTCGATTCACATAAAATTAGAATTTCTGTATTTTACATGAGAGAGCATATTGAGTTGGTGTATATACTCCAAAACAGAGTAGAAAAAAGCATTGTATATTTTTTCTGACTGACTATATTAAGAGAAATTTGGCTTTTAACATTGGGGTGCCTAGATAATATTTAGAATTTTTTCGATTCACGTAAAATTAGAATTTCGGTATTTCACATGAGAGAGCATACTAAGTTGGGTGTATATACTGAAAAAGAGAGTAGATTAAGGCATTGCATATTTTTTCTAACAGACTATATTCAGAGCCATTTTGTTTTAACGTTGGAATGCCTAGATGTTATTTAGATTTTTTTCGATTTGCTAAAATATAGAATTTCTGTATTTTACGTATGAGAGCATATGGAGGTGGTGTATATACTCCAAAACAAAGTAGAATAGGGCATCTTATATTTTCTCTAACAGATAATCTTCGGAGCAATTTTGTTTTTAACATTGGGTTGCCTAGATAATATTTAGATTTTTTTGATTCAGGTCAAATTAGAATGTCGGTATTTTACATGAGAGAGCATACTGAGTTGGTGTATATACTCCAAAACAGAGTAGAATAAGGCATTGTATATTTATTCTAACAGACTATATTCAGAGCCATATTCTTTTAACTTTGGGGCGCCTAGATATTCTTAAGATTCTTTACCAATTTGCATAAAGTTAGAATTTCGGTATTTTACATGAGAGAGCACACTGAGTTGATATATATACTCCAAAACAGAGTAGAAAAGGGCATTGTATATTTTTTCTGAAATATTATATTCAGAGCAATTTTGCTTTTAACACTTGGGTGCCTAGATAATATTTAGATTGTTTTGATTCGGGTAAAATTTGAATTTCTGTATTTTACATGAGAGAGCATATGGAGTCAATGTATATACTCCAAAACAGAGTAGAAAATGGCATTGTATATTTTCACTGACAGAGTATATTCAGAGCAATCTTGTTTTTAACATTGGTGTGCCTATATAATATTTAAATTTTTTTCGATTCATGTAAAATTAGAATTTCTGTATTTTACATGAGAGATCCTACTGAGTTGGTTTATATACTCCAAAACAGAGTAGAATAGGGCATTGTATATTTTTTCTAACAGAGTATATTCAGAACCATTTTCTTTTATCTTTGGGGCGTCTAGATATTATTTAGATTTTTTTCGATTCGCGTAAAATTAGAATTTCGCTATTTTACATGAGAGAGCATATTGATTTGGTGTATATATTACAAAACAGAGTATAAAAGGTCATTGTATATTTTTTCTGACAGATTATATTCAGAGCAATTTTGCTTTTAACATTGTGGTGCCTAGATAATATTTAGATTTATTTTGATTCGCTAAATATAGAATTTCTGTATTTTACGTGAGAGAGCATATGGAGTTGGTGTATATACACCAAAACAGAGTAGAATAGGGCATTGTATATTTTTTCTTACAGACTATATTCGGAGCCATTTTTTTTTATCTTTGGGGCGACTAGATATTATTTAGATTTTTTTTCAATTCGCGTAAAATTAGAATCTCGGTATTTTACATGAGAGAGTCTACTGAGTTGGTGTATATATTCCAAAACAAAGTAGAATAGTTAATTGTATATTTTTTCTAACAGAATATATTCAGAGCCATTTTCTTTTATATTTGGGGCGCCTAGATATTATTTAGATTTTTTTCGATTCGCGTAAAATTAGAATTTTGCTATTTTACATGAGAGAGCATATTGATTTGTTGTATATATTACAAAATAGAGTAAAAAAAGGCATTGTATATTTTGTCTGACAGATTATATTCAGAGCAATTTTGTTTTTAACATTGGGGTGCCTAGATAATATTTAGATATTTTTAGATTCGCATAAATATAGAATTTCTGTATTTTACATGAGAGAGCATAAGGAGTTGGTGTATATACTCCAAAAAAGAGTAGAATAGGGCATTGTATATTCTTTCTGAAAGACTATATTGAGAGCAATTTTCCTTTTAACACTGGGGTGCCTAGAGTATATTTAGATTTCTTTCGATTCGAGTGAATTTAGAATTTCTGTATTTTACATGATAGAGCATATGGAGTTGGTGTATATACTCAAAAACAGAGTAGAATAGTGCATTGTATATTTTTTCTGACAGATTATATTCAGAGCAATTTTGCTTTTAACATTGGGGTGCCTAGATAATATTTAGATTTTTTTCGATTCACGTAAAATTAGAATTTCAGTATTTTACATGAGAGAGCACACTGAGTCGGTGTATATACTCAAAAACAGAGTAGAATAGTGCATTGTATATTTTTTCTGACAGATTATATTCAGAGCAATTTTACTTTTAACATTGGGGTGGGTAGATAATATTTAAATTTTTTTCGATTCGTGTAAAATTAGAATTTCTGTATTTTACATGAGAGAGCATATTGAGTTGGTGTATATACTACAAAATAGAGTAGAAAGGGGCATGGTACGTATATTCTGACAGATTATATTCAGAGCAATTTTTCTTTTAACATTGGGGTGCCTAGATAATATTTAGATTTTTTTTGTTTTGCTAAATATATAATTTCTGTATTTTACATGAGAGAGCATATCGAGTTGGTGTATATTCTCCAAAACAGAGTAGAATAGGGCATTGTATATTTTTTCTGACAGACTATATGCAGAGCCATTTTCTTTTAACTTTGGGGCGCCTAGATATTATTTAGATTTTTATCAATTTGCGTAAAATTAGAATTTCTGTATTTTACATGAGGGAGCCTACTGATTTTGTGTATATATTGCAAAACAGAGTAGAATAGAACATTGTATATTTTTTCTAACAGAATATATTCAGAGCCATTTTCTTTTATATTTGGAGTGCCTAGATAATATTTAGATTTCTTTCGATTAACGTAAAATTAGAATTTCTGTATTTTACATGAGAGAGCATATTGAGTTGGTATATATACTCTAAAACAGAGTAGAAAAGGGCATTCTATATTTTCTCTGACACACTATATACAGAGCCATTTACTTTTAACTTTTGGGCGCCTAGATATTATTTAGATTTTATTCCATTCTTGTAAAATTAGAATTTCGGTATTTTACATGAGAGAGCATATTGATTTGGTGTATATACTCCAAAACAAATTAGAAATGGGCATTATATGTTTTTTGACAGATTATATTCAGAGCAATTTTTCTTTTAACATTCGCGTGCTTAGATAATGTTTTGATTTTTTTTGATTTGCTTAAACATAGAATTTCTGTATTTTACATGAGAGAGCATATGGAGTTGGTGTATATACTCCAAAACAGAGTAGAATAGGGCATTGTATATATTTTCTGACAGATTATATTCAGAGCAGTTTTTTTTTAACATTGGTGTGCCTAGATAATATTTATATATTTTCAATTCGCTTACATACAGAACTTCTGTATTTTACATGAAAGAGCATTTGGAGTTGGTGTATATACTCCAAAACAAAGTAGAATAGGGCATTGTATATTTTTTCTGACAGATAATATTCAGAGCAATTTTGTTTTCATCATTGGGATGCCTAGATAATATTTAGATTTTTTCGATTCGGGTAAAATTAGAATTTCTATATTTTACATGAGAGAGCATATTCAGTTTCTGTATATACTATCAAACAGAGAAGAAAAGGGCATTGTATATTTTTTATAACAGACTATATTCAGTCCCATTTTCTTTTAACTTTGGGGCGTCTAGATATTATTATGATTTTTGTCGATTCGCGTAAAATTCAATTTCGGTATTTTACATTAGATAGCATATTGATTTGGTGTATATACACCAAAACAGAGTAGAAAAAGGCGTTGTATATTTTGTCTTACAGATAATATTTAGAGCAATTTTACTATTAACGTTGGGGTGCCTAGATAATATTTAGATATTTTTCGATTCACGTAAATTTAGAAATTCTGTATTCTACATGAGAGAGCATATGGAGTTGGTGTATATACTCCAAAACAGAGTAGAATACGGCATTTTATATTTTTTCTGATAGATTATATTCAGAGAAATTTTGTTTTTAACATTAAGGTACCTAAATAATATTTAGATTTTTTTCAATTCACGTAAAATTAGAAATTCTGTATTTTACATGAGAGAGCATACTGAGTTGGTGTATATACTCCAAAAAAGACTAGAATAAGCCATTGCATATATTCTCTAACAGACTATATTCAGAGCCATTTTCTTTTAACTTTGGGGCTCCTAGATATTATTTAGATTTTTTTCGATTTGCGTAAAATTAGAATTTCGGTATTTTACATGAGAGAGCATACTGAGTGGTTGTATATACTCCAACACATGGTAGAATAGGCCACTGTATATTTATTCCGACAGATTATATTCAGAGCAATGCTGTTTTTAACATTGGGGTGCCTAGATAATATTTAGATTTTTTCGATTCGGGTAAAATTAGAATTTTTATATTTTACTTGAGAGAGCATATTGAGTTGTTGTATATACAGCAAAACAGAGTAGAATAGAGCATTGTATATTTTTTCTGAAAGATTATATTCAGAGCAATTTTTATTTTAACATTGGGGTGGCTAGATAATATTTACAATTTTTTCGATTCGCGTAAATATAGAATTTCTGTATTTTACATGAGAGAGCATATGGAGTTGGTTTATAGACTCCAAAACAGAGTAGAATAAGGCATTGTATATTTCTTTTACCAGACTATATTTAGAGCCATTTTCTTTTAACTTTGGGGCGCCTAGATATCATTTAGATTTTTTTCGATTTGTGTAAAATTAGAATTTTGGTATTTTACATGAAAGAACATATTGAGTTGTTGTATATACTATAAAACAGAGTAGAAGAAGGCATTGTATATTTTTTCTGACAGATTATATTCAGAGCAGATTGTTTTTAACATTGGGGTGCCTAGATAATATTTAGATTTTTTCGATTCACTTAAATATAGAATTTCTGTATTTTACATGAGAGAGCATATGGAGTTGGTGTATATAATCCAAAACAAAGTAGAATAAGGAATTGTATATTTTTTCTGACAGATTATATTCAGACCAATTTTGTTTTTAACATTGGGGTGCCTAGATAATATTTAGATTTTTCGATTCAGATAAAATTAGAATTTCTGTATTTTACATGAGAGAGCATATTCAGTTGGTGTATATACGACAAAACAGAGAAGAAAAGGGCATTGTATATTTTCTCTGACAGATTATATTCAGAGAAATTTTGTTTTTAACATTGTGGTGCCTAGATAATATTTAGATTTTTTCGATTCACTTAAATATACAATTTCTCTATTTTACATGAGAGAGCATACTGAGTTGGTGTATATACTCCCAAACAGAGTAGAATAGGGCATTGTATATTTTTTCTGACAGATTATATTCAGAGCAATTTTCTTTTTAAAATTGGGGTGCCTAGATATTGTTTAGATTATTTCGATTCGGGTAAAATTAGAATTTCTGTATTTTATATGAGAGAGTATATTGAGTTGGTGTATATACTACAAAACAGACTAGAATAGGGCATTGTATATTTTTTATGACAGACTATATTCAGAGCAATTTTGCTTTTTACATGGGTGCCTAGATAATATATAGATTTTGTTCGATTCGCTTAAATATAGAATTTCTGTATTTTAAATGAGAGAGCATATGGAGTTGGTGTATATACTCAAAAACAGAGTAGAATAAGGCATTGTACATTTTTTCTGACAGATTATATGAAGAGCAGTTTTGTTTGTAACATTGGGGTGCCTAGATAATATTTAGATTTTTTTCGATTCGCTTAAATATACAATTTCTGTATTTTATATGAGAGAGCATATGGAGTTGGTGTATATACTCCAAAACTATGTAGAATAGGGCGTTGAATAATTTTTCTGACAGTCTATATTCAGAGCAATTTTGTTTTTAACATTGAGGTGTCTAGATAATATGTAGATTTTTTCGATTCACGTAAAATTAGAATTTCGGTGTTTTACATGAGAGAGCATACTGAGCTGGTGTATATACTCCAAAACAGAGTAGAGTAGGGCATTGTATATTTTTTCTGACAGATTATATTCAGAGCAATTTTGTTTTTAAAATTGGGGTGCCTAGATAATATTTTATTTTTTTCAATTCACGTAAAATTAGAATTTCGGTATTTTACATGAGAGGGCATATGGAGTTGGTGTATATACTCCAAAACAGAGTAGAAAAGGGCATTGTATATTTTTTGTGACAGATAATATTCAGAGTAATTTTGCTTTTAACGTTGGGGTGCCTAGATAATAATTAGATATTTTTCGATTCACGTAAATTTGGAAATTCGGTATTTTATATGAGAGAGCATATTGAATTGGTGTATATACTCCAAAACAGAGTAGAAAAGGGCATTGTATATTTGTCTGACAGATAATGTTCAGAGTAATTTTGCTTTTAACGTTGGGGTGCGTAGATAATATTTGCATTTTGTTCGATTCACTTAAATATAGAATTTCTGCATTTTACATGAGAGAGCATATCGAGTTGGTGTATATACTACAAACAGAGTAGAATAGGGCAATGGATATTATTTATGAAAGATTATATTCAACGCAATTTTGTTTTTAACATTGTGGTGCCTAGATAATATTTGGATTATTTTCGATTCAAGTAAAATTGGAATTTGTATATTTTACAAGAGAGAGCATACTGAGTTGGTGTATAGACTCCATAACAGAGTAGAATAAGGCATTGTATATTTTTTCTACCAGACTATATTCAGAGGCATTTTATTTTAAATTTGGGGCGCCTAGATATCATTTAGATTTTTTTCGATTCGTGTATAATTAGAATTTCTGTATTTTACATGAGAGACTATATTGAGTTGGTGTATGTACTCAAAAACAGAGTAGAAAAGGGAATTGTATATTTTTTTGACAGATTATATTCAGAGCAAGTTTGCTTTTAACTTTCGGGTGCCTAGATAATATTTAGATTTTTTTCGATTCGCTTAAATATAGAATTTTTGTATTTTACATGAGAGAGCATATGGAGTTGGTGTATATACTCAAAAATAGAGTAGAATAGGGCATTGTATATTTTTTCTTATAGATTATATTCAGAGCAATTTTGTTTTTAACATTGGGGTACCTAGATAATATTTAGATTTTTTTTGATTTCCGTTAAATTAGAATTTCTGTATTTTACATGAGAGAGCATACTGACTTGGTGTATATACTCCAAAACACAGTAGAATAAGGCATTGTATATTTCTTCTAACAGACTATATTTAGAGCCATTTTCTTTGAACTTTCGGGCGCCTAGATATTATTTAGATTTTTTTTGATTCACGTAAAATTAGAATTTCGGTATTTTATATGAGAGAGCATATGGAGTTGGTGTATATACTCCAAAACAAAGTAGAAAAGGGCACTGTATATTTTGTCTGACAGATAATATTCAGAGCAATTTTGCGTTTAACGTTGGGGTGCCTAGATAATATTTAGATATTTTTCGATTCACGTAAATTTAGAAATTCGGTATTTTACATGAGAGAGCATATTGAGTTGGTGTATATAATTTAAAACAGAGTAGAAAGAAGCACTGTATATTTTGTCTGACAGATAATATTCAGAGCAATTTTTCTTTTAACGTTGGGGTGCCTAGATAATATTAAGATTTTTGTTCGATTCACTTAAATATAGAATTTCTGTATTTTACATGAGAGAGCATATCGAGTTGTTGTATATTCTCCAAAACAGAGTAGAATAGGGCATTGGATATTTTTTCTGAAAGATTATATTCAGCGCAATTTTGTTTTTAACATTGTGGTGCCTAGGTAATATTTAGATTATTTTCGATTCACGTAAGATTTGAATTTCTATATTTTATGAGAGAGAGCATACTGAGTTGGTGTATAGACTCCAAAACAGAGTAGAATAAGGCATTGTATATTTTTTCTACCAGACTATATTCAGAGCCATTTTCTTTTAACTTTCGGGCGCCTAGATATCATTTAGTTTTTTTTTTGATTCGCGTAAAATTAGAATTTTGGTATTTTACATGAGAGAGCATATTGAGTTGGTGTATATACTCGAAAACAGAGTAGAAAAGGGCATTGTATATTTTTTTGACAGATTATATTCAGAGCAATTTTGCTTTTAACATTCGGGTGCCTAGATAATATTTAGATTTTCTTCGATTCGGTTAAATGCAGAATTTCTGTATTTTACATGAGAGAGCATATGGAGTTGGTGTATATATTCCAAAACATAGTAGAATAAGGCATTGTATATTTTTTCGGACAGATTATATTCAGAGAAGTTTTGTTTTTAACATTGGGGTGCCCAGATAATGTTTAAATTTTTCTTGATTCACTTAAATATGGAATTTCTGTGTTTCACATGTGAGAGCATATGGAGTTGGTGTATATACTCCGAAACAGATTAGAATAGGGCATTGTATATTTTTTCTGAGACACTATATTCAGAGAAATTCTGTTTTTAACATTGGGGTGCCTAGATAATATTTAGATTTTTTCGATACACTTAAAATTACAATTTCGGTGTTTTACATGAGAGAGCATACTGAATTGGTGTATTTACTCCGAATCAGAGTAGAATAGGGCATTGTATATTTTTTCTGAGAGACTATATTCAGAGAAATTTTGTTTTTAACATTGGGGTGCCTAGATAATATTTAGATTTTATTCGATTCGCATAAAATTAGAATTTCGGTATTTTACATGAGAGAGCATATTGAGTTGGTGTATATACTCCAAAACAGAGTAGAAAAGGGCATTGTTTATTTTATCTGACAGATAATATTCAGAGCAATTTTGCTTTTAACGTTGAGGTGCCTAGATAATATTTAGATATTTTTCGATTTACGTAAATTTAGAAATTCGATATTTTACATGAGAGAACATATTGAGTTGGTGTATATACTCCAAAACAGAGTAAAAAAGGGCATTGTATATTTTGTCTGGCAGATTATATTCAGAGCAATTTTGCTTTTAACGTTGGGGTGCCTAGATAATATTTAGATATTTTCGATTCGGGTAAATTTAGAATTTTGGTATTTTACATGAGAGAGCATATTGAGTTGGTGTATATACTCCAAAACAGAGTAGAATAGGGCATTGTATATTTTTTGTGACAAATTATATTTAGAGAAGTTTTGTTTTTAACATTGGGGTTCCTAGATATAATTTAATTTTTTTCCATACGCTTTAATATAGAATGTCTGTATTTTACATGAGAGACCATACTGAGTTGGTGTATATACTTTATAACAGGGTAGAGTAAGGCATTGTATATTTTTTATAACAGACTATATTCAGAGCCATTTTCTTTTAACTTTGTGGCACCTAGATATTATTTAGATTTTTTTCGATTCGTGTAAAATTAGAATTTCTGTATTTTACATGAGAGATCATATTGAGTTAGTATATATACACGAAAACAGAGTAGAAAAAAGCATTGTATATTTTTTCTTACACACTATATTCAGAGCCATATTCTTCTAACTTTGGGACAACTAGATATTACTTAGATTTTTTCGATTAGCGTAAAATTAGAATTTCGTTATTTTGCATGATAGAGCATATTGATTTGGTGTATATACTCCAAAACAGAGTAGAAAAGAACATTGTATATTTTCTCTGACAGATTATTTTCAGAGCAATTTTGCTTTTAACATTGGGATGCCTAGATAATATTTAGATTTTGTTCGATTCGCTTATATATAGAATTTCTGTATTTTCCATGAGAGAGCGTATGAAGTTGGTGTATATATCCAAAACAGAGTAGAATAGGGCATTCTATATTTTTTCTGACAGATTTTATGTAGAGCAATTTTGTTTTTAACATTGTGCTGCCTAGATAATATTTAGATGTTTTCGATTCGGGAAAAATTAGAATATCTGTATTTTACATGAGAGAGCATATTGTGTTGGTTTATATACTACAAAACAAAGTAGAAAAGGGTATTGTATGTTTTCTCTGACAGACTATATTCAGAGCAATTTTGCTTTTGACATTGGTTTGCCTAGATAATATATAGATTTTTTTCGATTCACGTAAAATTAGAAACTCGGTATTTTACATGAGAGAGCACACTGAGTTGGTGTATATACTCCAAAACAGAGTAGAATAAGGCACTGTATATTTTGTTTGAAAGATTATATTCAGCGCAACTTTGTTTTTAACATTGGGGTGCCTACATAATATTTAGATTTTCTTCGATTCGCTTAAATATAGAATTTGTGTATTTCATATGAGAGAGCATATGGAGTTGGTGTATATACTTTAAAACAGAGTGGAATAGGGCATTGTATATTTTTTCTGACAGATTCTATTAAGAGCAATTCTGTTTTTAACATTGGGGTGACTAGATAATATTTTGATTTTTTCTATTTGGGTAAAATTAGAATTTCTGTATTTTACATGAGAGAGCATACTGAGTTGGTGTATATACTCCAAAACAGAGTAGGATAAGGCATTGTATATTATTCCTAACAGACTATATGCAGAGCCATTTTCTTTTAACTTTCGGACACCTAGATATTACTTAGATTTTTTCGATTCGCGTAAAATTACAATTTCGGTATTTTATATGAGAGAGCATATTGAGTTGGTGTATATACTATAAAACAGAGTACAAAAGGGCATTGTATATTGTCTCTGACAGATTATATTCAGAGCAATATTGCTTTTAACATTGGGGTGCCTAGATAATATTTAGATTTTTTCGATTCACGTAAAATTAGAATTTCTGTATTTTACATGAGAGAGCATACTGAGTTAGTGTATATACTCCAAAAAAGAGTAAAATAGGGGATTGTATATTTTTTATTACAGATTATATTCAGAGCAATTTTTTTTTAACATTGGGGAGCCTAGAATATATTTAGATTTTTTAATTCAGGTAAAATTAGAATTTCTGTATTTTACATGGGAGAGCTTACTGAGTTGGTGTACATACTCCAAAACAGAGTAGAATAAGGCATTGTATATTTTTTATAACAGACTATATTCAGAGCCATTTTCTTTTAACTTGGGGGCTCCTAGATATTATTTAGATTTTGTTCGGTTCGCGTAAAATTAGAATTTCGGTATTTTACATGAGAGAGCATATTGAGTTTGTGTATATTCTACAAAACAAAGTTGAAAAGGGCATTGTCTATTTTCTCTGACAGATTATATTCAGAGTAATTTTGCCTTTAACATTGGGATGCCTAGATAATATTTAGATTTTTTTGATTCTCTTAAATATAGAATTTCTGTATTTTACATGAGAGAGCATATTGAGTTGGTGTATATACTCCGAAACAGGGTAGAAAAGGGCATTGTATATTTTTTCTGACAGATTATATTCATAGCAATTATGCTTTAAACATTGCAGTGCCTAGATAATATTTAGATTTTTTTCGATTCGCTTAAATATAGAATTTCTGTATTTTACATGAGAGAGCATATCGAGTTGGTGTATATACTCCAAAACATGGTAGAAAAGAGCATTGTATATTTTTACTGGGAGATTATATTCAGAGCAATTTTGCTTTTAACATTGGAGTGCCTAAATTATATTTAGATTTTTTTCAATTTGCGTAATATTAGTATTTCAGTATTTTACATTAGAGAGCATATTGAGTTTTTGTATATACTCCAAAACAGAGTAGAAAACGGCATTGTATATTTTCTCTGAAATATTATATTCAGAGCAATTTTGCTTTTAGCATTTGGGTGCCTAGATAATATTTAGATTTTTTTTGATTCGCGTAAAATTAGAATTTTGGTATTTTACTTGAGAGAGCATATTGAGTTGGTGTATATTCTCCAAAACAGCTTAGAAAATGGCATTGTATATTTTTTCTGACAGATTATATTCAATGCAATTTTGCTTTTAACATTGGGTAGCCTAGATAATATTTAGATTATTTTTGATTCAAGTAAAATTAGAATTGCGGTATTTTACCTGAGAGAGCATATTGAGTTGGTGTATATACTCCAAACAGAGTAGAAAAGGGCATTGTATGTATTTTCTGACAGATGATATACAGTGCAATTTTGCTTTCAAGATTGGGGTGCCTAGATAATATTTAGATTTTTTTATATTGGCGTAAATTTAAAATTTCGCTATTTTGCATGAGAGAGCCTATTTATTTGGTGGATATACTCCAGGAAAGTGTAAAAACGCGCATTGTATATTTTCTCTTAGATACTATAGTATGTGCAATTTTTCTTTTAACGTTGGTGTACATAGAAAATATTTATATTTTTTGTAACCGAGTAAATTTAGAATTTAAATATTTTGCATGAGAGCTTATCGATATGGTGTATATACTCCAAAACAGTGTAGAAAAGGGCATTGTATATTTTTTGGAAAAGATTTTCTTTAGAGCCATTTTGCTCTTAACATTGTGTTACATTGATAATATTTATATATTTTTTTATTCGCGTAAATTTAGAATTTTAATATTTTACATGAGAGAGCATATTGATTTGGTGTATATACTCCAAAAGAGTGTAGAAAAGGGCATTTTATATTTTTTCATACAGATTATCATTAGAGCAATTTTGCTTTCAGCATTTGGGTAAATAGATAATATTTTTATGTTTTTCTATTTACGTAATGTTTTACATGACAAAGAATATTGAGATTGTGTATATACTCCAAAAGAATGTAGAAGAGGGCATTGTAAATTTTTTCTAACAGATTATTCTTCGAGCAATTTTGCTTATATCATTCGGGGACATAGAGGATATTTATATTTATTTCTAACAGCATAAATTTAGATTTTCAGTATTTTACATGAGAGAGAATATTGAGATGGTATATATACACTATAAGAGAGTAGAAAAGAGCATTGTATTTTTTTTCTAACAGAGTATCTTCCACGCAATTTTGTTTTTTACAATGGGGTGCATAGAGAATATTTATATTTGTGTCTAACCACGTAAATTTAGAATTTTTGTATTTTGTATGTGAGAGAATATTGAGATTGTGTATATACTAAAAAAGATAGTAAAAAAAGCATTGTGTATTTTTTCTAACAGAGTGTCTTTAAAGTAATTTTGTTTTTAACATTGATGTCAAAAGGAAATACTTACATTTTCTCTATCCCCGTAATAATAGAATTTCCATGTTTTACAAGAGGGAATATGGAGATGGTGTATATACTTTAAAACAGAATAGAAAAGGGCATTGTATATTTTTTCTAACAGAGTATTGTCAGAACAATTTTGTTTTTAACGTTGGGGTAAAAAGAGAATATTTATATTTTTAGTAATTTTGTGTTTAACATTTGTGTTAAAATGAGTATGTATATATTCTGTAACCGCATAAAATTAGAATTTCCATATTTTACAAGATAGAGAATATTGAGTCGGTGCATATACTTTAAAACATAGTAGAAAATTGCATTGTATATTTTTTCTATCAGAGTGTCTTCAGAGTAAATTTTTTAAGGTTAAATTAGAGTATTTATATTTTCTGTAACTGCATAAAAATAGAATTTTTGTATTTTACAAGACAGCCAATATTGAGACGGTGTATATACTTTAAAATAGTGTAGAAAAGGGCCTTGTATATTTTTTCTAACACAGTATTTTCATAGTAATTTACATTGTGTGTGGGGAGCAAATTTCTCAAATCCCTTTGAACATATTCTCCCTCTCCCCTGTTTTTCTCTTTGCTTACTATTGAATCATGTTCAGGTGTCTTGATTTCTTATCATTTCCCGATGAGCATTTTAGCTTCTGTCCACTTCTACTTTCAGAATTCTTCAGCTACCAAGACCCACCTCCTCAGAGAGTTGCTGGAGATTTTAGTAACAAAAATTTTCTCTGTCACATTTAGGAGACGTGCTTCCTGATCTTTATTCTATCAAGCTGGGTGAATTTACACAAAACACTTTATATCTTAGAACCAGTTTCCTCTCTGTATAATGTAGCTAACCTCTATTCTGTGGTCACAAGGATCATCAAAATAAAGAATAATCATAGTTAATATGTGTGGCTTACTAACCATGTTCTAGAAACCATGTCAAGTGCTTTCTGCAGATGGTTCCACTTTTATTTTACTATTGGAACTATCGTCAACCCTATTTCGCAGACTACTAAATTGAGTGTCTGAGCTGCTAAGCCACTTGTCCAACGATATACAGCCAGTAAGTAACAGAATGAGGATCAGCATTTGAGATAGAAATATTCTACACAAAATGTACTGTTACAGTGAAACTAGAGTGGTATCATCTCAGATAAGCGTTCATGCCTGTTCGCTTATCGAATCTGCGGAATACATTAAATGCATTCAGGAGATTGGGAGACATTGTTTACATTTTCCCCAAAACCCAGAAGAACTCAAAAGTACTCATTGTCTTGGCCTTATTGGTATTTGACTATGAATACAATAGATCCCACAGAAGCAAGTCTAGTAGAGTGGCCTTGGCAAAAGGCTAGGATTTAGGAGCAGGTTTAGGCAACTCAAGCCTTCTCGGCTTCCATTTTCTCATCTGTACTTTCATAATTCTGATTTTTAAGAGCACCTTTGTTGAAAGTAAAGGTTCAGTGAAACAGCACAGATGAAGTCCTTCCTATTTGGTCTGGCAGGTAGTAGTTGCTCAACACGTCTTGTCTATTAATGACGACCACAATGATAATAATGGACTAATAATGAATTGATAAAATATGATTATGTATGTTCAAATGAGTTTTGATCTCGCCCCTCTCCTCTGTTTCAGAGGCTGTATGGTTTTTATGTTCTACATTGTATGGCTTAACGTTGGCAGGTGGGGGATTTTGATAGACACATGATAATTCAGAAGCCCCAAGACTTGTATTTTCATCACAGAAATGTATTACTTCCTTGAGTTGTGACCTGGAGAGAGTTACTTTGTCTAAGTTAACCTTACTTGTAAAAATAATCATAAATATACCTGCCCTTTCTCGTCATCTCAGCCTCTCCGCAGTCAGTGTGAGGTACCATTGGTATAGTGTTTATGAAGGGGTTTGCAAGCTCTGGAGTGCTGTATGTATGCTATTTTTCCTCTTCAATTGTGAGTGGTGTTTTCCCATTCTCCTTAAATGACCCAACACTACGCTCTTGGTAAAATAAATGCATTTGTGCATGAACATTTGGCAAATAATAAGAGCTGCATTTGCAAGAATTTTTCCCTTGAACAGCCAAGTAAGCCACTATGAGCTGCACTGTAGCAGTAACATTTACAATAATTTGTTCAGAAGAGCAATTGCCAACTTGCCTAT
This sequence comes from Callithrix jacchus, assembly GCF_049354715.1. Classification (NCBI taxonomy): domain Eukaryota; kingdom Metazoa; phylum Chordata; class Mammalia; order Primates; family Cebidae; genus Callithrix; species Callithrix jacchus. Next base: position 83,468,251 of record NC_133518.1, read on the forward strand.
TTGACTAGTATGGAGTACTATACGTTGTTTAGGGTTATGAGATCAGTAAACCAGCAATTTGGTAGAGCCATCAGAGAAGAGGATGAAAAGAAATGAATATCTGAGATCCTGAGTTTCCAATCAGATCAAGAAAAAGAAGCCTATAAGAATAGGTCCCATTTATTTGGGGGAGAAACATACACCGCTTTGTATGAAGGCTTCATTTTCTAGGAATATTTTCTAATGCTTTCAAAAACATTGTGATATATGTAGGACTATTCCCATTTTACAGATGAGAAAACTAAGGCTATGAGGTTTAAGTCACTAGTCTGCTCCTTCTTCCATTCTGGTTTTTAGAAAATGGTGCCACCACCTATCCAGTCACACAAGCCAAAGTCCTATGAGTGAGCTGTGGTTTATCCCTTTCTCTCTCACTTCTCATATCCAACTTACCATTCAGGCCTGCTGATTTTAGTTCTTAAATATCCCTTAGCTTCTGTTTTTTCTTTCCATTAAAATTCTCATTGCAGCCCTTCTGTGGATTACCTCCTGGCCTTCCACCTGTGTGTCTGTGTCCATGTCGTCTCCAGTCTGTCCTCCACATAAGTCAGACCATGCCCCATACCTCCCAGTCCTTCTTAGAATGAGGACAAACCTCCTCGCCATGGCCACAGTCTTCTTTCCATTTCTCTGTCCTCATGGCGTGCCCCTCCTCTCTGCTCTGCACTGCAAAGACTCAGCATCTTGTACTGGCCAAGGTCCAGGTCCCCCTGCACCACATATTTGCCAGGAATGCCAGATCGTCCTTACTTTGCCTACTTACTGCCCACTCATGCTTCTGATCTCGGTCCCTCCCTAGGGGAAACCTTTCCTGACCTTTGTAACTAAAGCAAAGCCTTCTCCTGGGTGCTCTCATTGTTCCAGAGACCTGCCTGCACAGCACTTGTACCAGTTAAACCTTTACATTAACTGGAGTGACAGATATGTTAATGTCCACTGCTGCCTCGCAGGAATAAAGCCAGAAAAGGTAAGGCCCTATCTGTGTGCATTTCTACAGTCTAGTGTGCTTAGTGAGATACTGTTTAGAAGAATGAGTTGGACATGACAGCATGGCTAGAAAGTGATGGATCGAGGATTGAAACATACTTCTTTCTGGTTCTAGAGAGTTGGCTGCTAACACTATTCACTTTGGGACAGTGTCAATTTAGGACTGATAAGGGTACTTTTTGCTAAGATCAAATATATTTTGGGTCCATCAGATGAAGTTTGATAAAAGTGGGTTATTCAGAACCCACTGATAAGCAGAGCTGCCTGACCAAGATTTTCAGATTTTGCATCAAAGAGAAAAGTAATGAAAGTGGGCTGATGGGAGGGGAAGGAGGGCTGAAAAGTGAAGCAGGAACAGCTATTTCTATAGTGCCCTTGACCCTGCCTTTCTCTGTTCTTCACTCTGGCTGAAATTGACCACCCTGAGTGCATTCAGATAATGATAAATTATCTCTGTCACACTGTGTGTGTGTGTGTGTGTGTGTGTTTGTGTATGTGTGTGTGTTTGGCTATGTACAAAAGAGGCAGCTTCTGTGAATAAATGAAGCCTTGTAATTAAGGAATTTGTTGTAAATGGCAAGATGCATTGGTGCTTGGTCCTTAGTACTCCTCGCTGAGGCCACATTTCCTTGAACTGGCTTGTATTTGCCACTGACACTACTAGCAGCAGGATGGAGGGGAGGAAGGAAGACACCAGGTGTTGCAATGCTTAGCGCCTGCTTTCAGCTTTGCTGCAAACTAAAACACTGACTGACTTTGGTTAACCCCCTAACCTCTTTGAGCCTCAGTTTTCTCATCTGAAAAAGTCAATGATGGTTTGAATTTCTTCCGAATATGACATTCAGTTATCTCTCTCTCCATTGTGGAAGCACTGGGAGCTATTGTTCTCCTGTCTCTGGTGGCCGTTATGACTTCTGCATTATCAAGGGGCCCTCTCTAACCTAAATAACCCCCCAAAGAAATTAAGTTTGTAATCATTTCTGCCTGGTAAGCGAAATGACAAGAGAAAAGAGCTACTTGTCAATAGCCCTGTGGATGGCGAATTAATGGGATCTGTGCAAACAGTTGCTTATAGAGCCATAATTTGCCTTTCGTTTTCCTTTGCAACTCAGAAAAAAGTCAATAATTTTCAAAGAGCCTCTCATTGAACATATTTTTTAAAAACATGTCATTGGCAAAAGGGGCACTTGGTTGCTTGATTGCCATATATCTCTGAGTATGTGGAACAGTTATTTTTAGCTGGGGGTAACTAGCTGAGAAGAAAGCTGCAGCATCTTGGAGGCAGAAGAATCTTTGTATGTCTTAGGTTGGCATGGAGAAAGCAAAGCGAAAGGGCAGAGTATAAAAGGTTGTTAACTAGATAAGGGGTCAGCTGCATTTCCTCTGGCTGCTCAGAGGTGAGGCCCTAAAGCAATGGAGACAACATTGTGGGTGGGAATGTGTTTGCAGGGTCTAATTAGTTTACCCAAGAAAAGCAAAAAGAGAAAGGGCTAAAAATATGTAGATTGTAAAATTCATGGCTTCATTTGCTCTTCTTTGCCTTTGAAACCTTTTTAAAACCTTATAGTAGAACAATTTGTAATCCTTGAAGCCTTTTTGCTAACACTCTTGTCAGCTTGTCTAAGGCCACCGTAACTTATCAGCTACTGGGGAAAGTTTTTTAAACTCTCTAAGCCTCCTTTTTTCCCGCTGGTTCACTTAGGGGCAATAATTCCTAATGTTTCTGCCTGAGTTATTGTTTTTCAGATCCCATAATTGTTTGCATATGTGCTCTATAAGATGTGTCAACTAGCACATGTTGTGGGCTACCTCAGGTGTAGAAGTTAGGACATCTTTGTGCCTGGATTTGGCTGTTACTAACAAGACGGAACGGGGAGGAAGGGCGGAGTAAACTACTGTAGAATTTTTCTGGATTCTTTTGGTTTCTCCAGAAAATGATACTGTTCTTATATTTAAAGATAACTATCTGCCTAGGCATATTGAAATTCTAAGGTTGACACCACTTTGCGTTGATCCTAGGGCAGGGTTTCAGGATTGCTGGAGCAGCATCATCCTTTTACAGTATAGATTTCAGTCAGCAGCCTGGTCATGGCCTCCTCAGTGTGCAATCTTCTTACTGATGGTGGGCGTCAGTGGGCTGGACTCACAGTTTCCATCTCTTAGGCTGGGCAGGCCCATGGTGGCAATGGTAAAAATTTCATGGGAACATACCTCAGAAGTAATCAGAAATCCATCTTCTTAAAGCCTTCATAGGAGATTTCCTGAAGATTTATAAAAGGCACTTCATTGATCAAATGACTCTGATGATTCCCCTCACTGGAAGAAATTCAGGTCACCAGCCCACTTAAAATCATTGTGTTCTCCTTTTGCAGTAACCTCTGCTCATATAATTTCTTTATGGCATATTATATACTATTAACTTAATATCCTGATTAGTGGAGCTAGCAAACACTCAGTATCACTATAAACTGCAGTATCATAACTGACTTCCTTTAAAAATCATCTAATGTTTCTTTAAAATCACTGGTGCTTTTGTAAAGTAGTTCATATTTAGGAATATGAACATTTTATCATGCTGGAAAATTATTTGAATTCCTTTTCATTTAAAACCTATAGCTTTCTATTTAATCTAGCTTTCACAAATATTTTATTTGCCCACTATAGAAAAATCGAGTTTAGAGATAAATGTAAAGTCACTCATAGCTCCATCCAAAAGTCAACAACTCTTAATATCATTATTTTTGTTCTTGTTCTCAGTATTTTTGCTGAATCTATGTTTCGTAGAGTTTCATCATATGTCAGAAAAAACTGCATATATATGAGTTTTTAAATAATACATTTTTATTGTCATAAATGAAATACATATTTAATATTGTATGACTGGGACATATAGAGAGATATAACAAAGAAAATTAAAGTCATTTAAAATCTTACCAAATCTAATAACCATAAACCTTCCGATGTATTTTCTCAGAATACTTTTTCCTATGCCTTTTATATTTTCTTGATTATCAAGTACTTCAAGCGTATAGAAAAGACAGAAACTAATATAAGCAGCAATGGAAAATTTTAAAATATGGGTATTTTTCTGCATGTGTTTCAGATTGTTTAGTTTTTGTTGTCCTTTGCCCTCCCCACGTGTCCCTTTATTTTCCTGGCAAAACAAAGCATTACAGATATAGTTGCAGCTTCCTATACTCAATTTTATTTTTCTAAAACTTATTGATATTGAAATGTCTACCTCTGGTCTACTTACTTTCCCTGCCGAATAATACTTTACCATATGGAAATACCACGATGTACAATTACACGCATAGTGCCATATACATTTGTTTACAGGTTTCTGGGGAAGAATCTCTCTTACTGTGTTCCCAGAAGAGGGATTGGTAAATTGTAGGGGAGGCTTGTCTTCATTTTTACTATGAATTTCCAATTGTTTAAAGTAGTTGTAACAATTGGTATTCCCACAGGAAATGTGGGGAAACTTGTTTTGTGTTTGGCTTCACTTGATATTCCTAGGCTTTTACTTTTTGTTTGTCAATCTTATGAATGTAAAATGGTATGTTTTAATTTATATTGTGCGCAGACTTTATTATTCGGGACACATGTAACCTTTCTCATGCACCACTGTCATGGATTTGTTTTCAATTTAACTCATTTATTAAGCACGGAAAATTGTGAGGTTTCTCAAAGATGGCGATGAGAACTGCTGATGGATTTGCTGCATTAGATCCACCCTCTCCAGCTCTGGCCCTCTAGTGTCAGTATTTCTGCCTTCCATTTCTAGTGCTTCCTCTTTTCAGGTTCTGGGAACATTCTGGCTGTAGAAATCAGTTGCAGTAATTGGAAGAACTTTTACTAAAGTGACTTACTTGTCTTCTTACCTGGTAATTATGCAGACTGTAAAATATATTTATGAAAAAATTCAAGTTATATACAAAACCAGACACTACCAAAGCATATACAAAGTTCATGATCCCTTTTATTTTTCTCTTCTTCCTCTTCCAATATATAACCACTTGTAGAGAGCCCCTACTATTTCCTTTGTATTTATGTTTATGTGTAAATGCAATAGATATTCTCTAACATATCTCCTTGGATCCATGAGAAGAAGGTGAATGTAATTTTTAAAAATGAATATGATATCTCTACATCAGCACAGTATTGCATTATACGGAAATAAGAGAAAGAACCTAACTCTTCCATGGACATTTAGGTTGCTTGTAGTTTTCTATTATTTTAAACAGTGTTGTGGAAAACATTCTTGTAAATGTCTTTGGACATCGATGTGAAAATTGTCTTAGGAGATATTTGTAGAAATGCTATTTACATGGTCTTTTTTGCCTACTTTATTCATTTTTATTTAGAACATTTTATAGAACTTTAGGAATTGGTGACTTCTAAGTAGGTGTAAAACACAGTACCGGGCCAGGCATGGTGGCTCACGCCTGTAATCCCAGCACTTCGGGAGGCCGAGGCAGGTGGATCACGAGGTCAAGAGATCGAGACCATCCTGGTCAACATGGTGAAACCCCATCTCTACTAAAGATACAAAAAATTAGCTGGGCATGGTCGTGCGTTCCTGTAGTCTCAGCTACTCAGGAGGCTGAGGCACGACAATTGCCTGAACCCAGAAGGTGGAGCTTGCAGTGAGCCGAGATCACGCCATTGCACTTCAGCCTGGGTGGCATGAGCGAAACTCCGTCTCAAAAAAAACAAAACAAAAAAAAACAGTACCTGGATTCTCTGAGCTTTATGTTCTGTTTGAAGCAGGGGAAGTGACAGTAACTACCTGTTAGGGTGATTTTGAGGATTAAATGAGATACTGTGTACAAAGTTTATAGCATGGGTTTTAGATCACAGCAGAGACTAGAAAGTTCAGTTTTGCCTCCTCTTAGTCGGTCCCGAACCCAAATATACTTTTAAATATTCTTTCAGCACAGATTTTAAAGTTTGATAGAAATAGAATTATATTGTGATCACTCCATATGTAAGGTTTCTTTTAGTCAAGAAAATGTTTTTGATATTCAGCCATGTTGTTGCACATGTCAATAGTTCTTTCCTTTTTTATCCTCCTATTTCAGGTCTTAAAAAAGGAATACTGCAAAAAAAAATGAAACAATATTTCCACTTGTATTCGGTTTTGGTCTACAGTTGACATTGTTCTCAAGTATCACTAACAGGTTCCCATGGAGATAAAAATTTATTTTCTGTCCACAACATAACTGGAATTATAACAGATGCAGAAGGCCTACTAGCCCTGTGTGAAAATCATCATGTTGACTATATTTCTCAAAAGTTAAACTCAGGTGTAGGGGCAGCTGTCAGTCTTTGTTTCCTCACTATCAATCCCACCACTTTTATTTTTTCATTTGAGGAAAAATAATAATGACTGTAAGAACAATGAAAAAATAATAAAAGGACAGTAAAAAGGTTGAATGCACTGGCTGTGGCAGGGAGCAATCAGAAATCGTTTGTTATTTCCCTTCACTTTATCAAAGTTGCTACGTGGACTCATTCTTACCCACCTGTTGGGTAGAATCTTTGATATTTTCTATTTCACTGAGCAATTTAAGATATTAAGAAATTCTGTCTAGTTCAAAACAGGAGCAGAAAACCAAGCACCACACTTTCTCACTCATAATTGGGAGTCGAACAGTGAGAACACATGGACACAGGGACGGAACAACACACATTGGGTCCAGTTGGGGGTCAGAGGAGGGTGAGATGGGGAGACCATTAGGACAAATAGCTAGTGCATGTGAAGCTTAAAACCTAGATGAACGGTTGATAGGTGCAGCAAAGCACCATGGTACACATATACCTATATAATAAACCTACACATTCTGCACCTGTATCCTGGAACTTAAGAAAAATCCTGTTTAGTTCAATTTCCAAACTCAAAAATCTCATTCAGCTGAAAACTTAACCCTATTTTACATATTTTAACACATAAAATAATCAACAATGAACACAGGTAGAGGTTGAGCATCTCTGATCCATAAACCCCAAAATCCAAAATATTCCAAGATCTGAAATTCATCCACATCGATGGCTGAGATAGCGATATGTGTGCTTTCTGATGGTTCAATGTATACAAACTTTGATTCGTGCACAAAATTGCTAAAAATATGTAAAATTTTATTTGCGTTATGTGTATGAGGTGTACGTAAACATAGGTGAATTTTGTGTTTAGACTTCAGTTATATCTTTAAGAGATCTCTTTATGTATATGTAAATGTTCCAAAATATGAAAAAAGTTTAAAATCCAAAACACTTCTAGTCCCAAGGAATTCAGATAAGGAATATTCAACCACTACATCTAATAAGTCATAGATACTTTAAAATGAAATTTTAAAAGTATTTAAAGAGTCCAAAAGACATCAGGAGAAAAGGGACAGGACAAAAAGTGGGGAAGGGGATGCAAACAAAAACAAACAAAATAATGAAACAAACAATTAAATTGTAAGCTTGAATCCAATTACATCATTCTACCACTAATAAATCTATATTTAATAACGTTAAATGTTAATGAATCATACCACATACTCCAATTCAAGTTCAGAGATTGCCAGAATTGATTTAAAAAACCCACAAGACCCAGTGCTGTATATGAAATACACACTTTGGATAGAAAAAAAGAAGACAAATATACGTAGGTCTAAATAAGTACATTTGAATTTTTTTAAGACAGTGTCCTACTCTATCTCCCAGGTTGGAGTACAGTGGTGCAATCTCTGCTCACTGTAAACTCCGCCTCCTGGGTTCGAGCAATTCTCCTGCCTCAGCCTTTTGAGTAGCCGGGAATACGGAAACCTGCCACCACGCCTAGCTAAATGTGGGGGTATTTTTAATAAAGCTGGGGTTTCACTGTATTGGATAGGCTTGTCCTAAACTTTTGACCTCAAGTGATCTACCTGCCTCAGCCTCCCAAAGTGCTGGGATTGCAGGTGTGAGCCACTGTACCTGACCCTAAATGAGTACATTTAAAATGATATACTATGCAAACAGTCAGTAATGGAAGTGTGAAGAAGCTATATTAATACCAAATAAAATACGCTTAAGTCAAAACAGTATTTCCAAAGATAAAGAGGGATAGTTCATGATTACAGAAGAGTCATTTCATCAAAGAATGGATTAAAAATAATTTGTGCGTCAATTTGCACAAAACAAAATTGAACTAAAGGAATAAACAAACAATTCACAATTTTGATTGGTGATTTTAATACCCATCTCCCAAGTAATTGATAGATAAACTAGACAAAATCTTAGTCAAGATGCAGATGACCTGAACAACACTCTCCACCATCTTAAACAAACCAATGGAAGACGACACCCAATAACCACAGAATACTGTATGTTTCAAGTACATGTAGTGTTCACTAGGATAGGTCACATGCTAGGTCGTAAAACAAGACTGAATAGATTAAATCAAATTGAATTAATGCAGTGTATGTTACCTGACCACAATAGGATTAAAACAGAAATTAACAATAAGAGAAGTAGGAAAGCTCCAAGTACTTGGAGATTAAATATAATACACAAGCCCAAGAAGAAATCAAAAGGTAGAATATAAAATATTTTATTCTAAGGGATAATCAAAATACAACATGCCAACACTTATGAATTACAGCTATGGGAGTTCCCAGAGGGAAGTATAGCCGTACATGCTTATACTGCAATAGAAGAAAAACAGAAAGGTCTAAAATCAATGACGTAAATGTTCACCTAAAGAAGATGGAAAATACACACACACACACACACACACAAACACACACACAGCAAAGAAAACTCCAACGAAGTAGTAAGAAGGAAACAATAAAGGTAAAAGTGCAGAGATAAACCAAATTGAAGACAGACAAAATAATAGAGAAAACTAACAAAGCAAAGAAGCTGGTTGTTTTAAAATATCAACATTAATAAACCTTAAGCTACTCTGATCATGAAAAAAAGAGAGGAAACACAAATGGTCAGTATCAATATCAGAAGTGAAAGCGAAGTGAAACTTTCACTACAGATCCTGCAGACGTGAAAAGGATAATAAGAGACTATCGTAAACAACGTCATGGTGACAAATTCTGCAACTTAGATGAAATGAACAAAGTATCTAAAAAATACAACAAAAACTAACACGAATTTTGCAGAAAATGTGTCTGGGAAAATTAAAAGATACATTAAACAAAAGAATATGCAAGCCACAGCCTGACAGAAAATGGTCATAAATCTATTTTCAGTAAAGAGCCTGATTTCCAGAATACATAAAGCAGTTTTATAACCTGAAAATAAGGCTGGGCACAGTGGCTCACACCTGTAGTGCCAGTACTTTGGGAGGCCGAGGAGGATGAATGGCTTAAGGCCAGGAGTTTGAGACTAGTCTGGGCAACATGGTGAGACCCTGACACCTAGTATAAGTACAAAAAATTAGCCTTGTATGTTGGCTAATATCAATACAAAAAGTTAGCCTGGTATCAGCTAATTGGGAGACTGAGGTGGGAGGATCACTTGAGCCCAGGAAGCAGAGGCTGTAGTGAGCCAAGATTGCACCATTGCCTTCCAGCCTGGATGACAGAACAACTAAAAGAAAAAAAGAGAACAATTCCTGTTTAGAAGGGGAAAAAATTTGAGGAGCCACTTTGCAAAGATAATATACAAGTGGGACAAAATGGTTAACATCAAGGAAATGCAGATTAAAACCACAGTGAGATACTACTACACACCCCACAAAATAACTAGGTTGGGAAAGACTAAACACCAAATGTTGGCAAGAATACAGCACAACTATAACTATTGCTAATGGGACTATAAAACAGTACAACTAATTTGTCAAATTTCTGGAATTTTCTTACAGAACGAATATACATCTCATCTATAATAAATTTCCGAGTTAGGAATCTACCCCAATTAGTGAAAATACAGGTTAATAAAAATACTTATAGAAGACCACAATAGCTTTACTCATAATAATCAAAAGTTGAAAATATTTCTGGTGACCACAAATAGAGGATCAGGTAGCGAACTACGTTATTTCATAGCATGAAATACTACTCAGCAATAAAAATGAAAGAGATACTGATATGTGTAACCTGACTGATAAATATAAAAATTATTTTGTGGACTGAAGGGAGCCTTATATATAGGGTTATCACAACATGATTCAAGTTATGTGGAATTTCTAAAGTTGGCAAACTTAGTCTACAATGAAAAAAATCCAAGGGTACAGAGCTGGAGACTGAGACAAGTCATGAGGAAACTTTCTGGGATTGTATTACTCCGTTTTTTCACTGCTGATAAAGACATACGTGATACTGGGTACTTTATTTAAAAAAAGGTTTAAGGGACTCACAGTTTCACCTGGCTGGGGAGGCCTCATCATCAGGGCAGAAAGTCAAAGAGACATCTTACATGGTGGCAGACAAGAGAGAAATGAGAAACAAGCAAAAGGGCTTTCCTCTTATAGAAGCTTCAGCTCTTGTGAGACTTATTCACTATCACAAGAACAGTATGGGGGAAACTGTCACCATGATTAAATTCTCTCCCACCAGGTCCCTACCACAACACGTGAAAATTCTGGGAGCTACAATTCAAGAAGAGATTTGGGTGAGGACACAGCCAAACCATATCAGGGATTATAGTAATGTTTTTTATTTGATAGAGTTTTGGGTTACACATATGTATACTTTTGTCAAAATTCGGTAAATACATACTTAAAATTTTTGCATTTCATCATTTGTAAACTTTACACCAAAAGGAAAAAAAAAAGGTACCAAATTCTAGTTAATGCACGTTGAGTTACTGATGTCTGCAATTTACTTTAAAATGCCTCAAAACTATAATGGATTAGTGGATGGATAGAAAGATGGATCTATGGATGGACATGAGATAAAACAAGACTCCAAGTTGGTGAAGATAGAGTTAGTGTTCACTGTAAAGTTTTTTCAACTTTGCCGTACGTTCATAAATGTTCATGATAAAATATCAACGAAAACAATTTTCATCCCTCCTCCTCTGTGACAGCCTCAGCCTGAGAAACCCACAGTGGGAAGGGAAAGGAGGGCAGTGTGTTTGTTTATGACCACCCACCCTCACTTCTTAGCAGTGCTTTCTGGCTCTTCTAGGGTTGGATAGGGGCAGGGAGAAAGGAGAGACAGAGGAACAGATAGGGCCTTATTGAATAGTTCAGCTGTATTATGGTGTCACATTTTAGGAGCAGGCATGCTGTTTTGGGCCCTTTCTCATGCGTTCCTGAGAAATTCTCCTGGTAGGGATCTCTGACAGCAGTTCACTACCTCAGGTAATACAGTTTTAGGAAGCCACTAAGAGCCCTCCTACCACCTGCCTCTGGGAGTCCTGGGCAGCCTCTTCCTTACCCCTGGCAGGAAGCTTTTCAGGGCAGCGTCCTCCTTAAAATCAATGGTTTTCTCTATTATGGAATTCCTATTTGGCCCATATACAACATGCAAACACCTTTGTTTGGCTTAAGTTGAAGTACCGGCCACTCCCAGCTCCAGTCTTTATCGCTTCTATCTGCCCCATTATTTCAACTTGGCCACAGCCTTTTGCCTTTGGATTGTATTCAGATGGGATAGCAGTTCCCGTGTTCTCCAGCCTTCAGGGACGTGAGCTAATCAGTTTGAATGGTTAATTAGAAGTTCCTGTTCAGGCAGCTCATTAGCTTTAAAATGAAGCAGCAGCATTTTCCCATCCATGAGAATTGGGTGAGGAGGGAGTTCATACAACACACAAACCTTTCAAAAGTCTTCAGTGTAATTAAAAAAAAATGCCCAGCGTGGTGGCTCACATCTGTAATCCCAGTACTTTGGGCAGCTCAGGTAGGCAGATCATAAGGTCAGGCTTTGGAGACTACCCTGGCAAACATGGGGAGACCCTGTCTCTACTAAAAATTCAAAAATTAGCTGAGTGTAGTGGTGGGCCCCTGTAATTCCAGCTACTCAGGAGGCTTAGGCAGGAAAATCACTTCAACCTAAGAGGCAGAAGTTGTAGTGAGCCGAGACCATGCCACTGCACTCCAGCCTCGGGAACAGAGCAAGACTCTGTCTTAAAAAAGAGAATTTTTAGTCCTGTCCTATAAAGGTAAGAGGTAGATAATAACCTGTTCTAGCAAAACTGGTTCTTGCCCACACCATTTGAAAAGTCTAGAACCTGACTGTAAATGAAAGGATTCTTGACAACTATTGTTTGGCGCTTGATCTTTGACTCCAATGCCAAACTTGGAGAAGACAGCATGTTTCCACTGCTCTGAAAACAGTAGCTAATCTGTGCTTCCCTTTGCTGTCTCGAGTATAGTAAAACATTTATGAGGTACAGAGGCTTGCAGAAAAGTATTTTAGAAGTGGAGTCAGAACTCCACTGTGGAAAGGGGGCTGAGAGAATCATGAATCCGATTCCTTCTCTTGCCAGAGGAGACTCAGATTTGTGATGTGGTTTCTCTGGGTAAACATGAGTAAGTAACAGAAGAGATCAGTAAAACTCTGGTCCACTGCTTAGAAATTAGGGTTTTATGACCTCCCCTCTGCCAGGGAAATAAGCATGAAGACAGCGCTTTTCCTCCCACTATTTTTAAAACTCAGATGAGGAGGTGTTCTATTGCTCCACGTGGTGCGCTTTTGAACTGAGAGGGACTGAGCACGGAGAAGCCAGAGTAGCACTGCCCCCACCCCGGGCCACCTGAAACTCATCATGCTGCTTTCTTTGGAGCGGCTGCCAATTTAAAAGAAGACTTAAGGGGTTTCATTTGGCTCTGTGATTCTGCTGGAAGGAGGCCTGAGTAAGGTTGAGCTGAGGTTGCAGAGGAAAGGAGCCATTTGTCCCACAACCTGAACAAAACAGAACTATGATGAAGCAGCATTGTCCATCTGAGGTAATACCCAAGGTACATTGCCTCATGTCAAGAAAATCAAGGACGTGAATACACATGGAGTGAGGTTAAGAATGGAGGTTTTACAGGCAAAAGAAGAAAAGAGAACATCTCTCTCTTCTGCGGAGAGAGAGAGGGGCTTCTGAGTGTGTTTTCTGGTTTTCTGGTGAACTGCACAAGGTTTTATAGACTTGTTGAGGAGGTGGTGTTTGATTTACATAGTGTCCAAATATGGGTTGGACCAGGTGAGAGCTTTACATAGCTCGTGAAGAAGCTGGCTATCCACCCGAATCTTCTTATGCATATAGGTTTTCTACTTGGCCAGTGCATGTTGTCTGTCCCTTACTGCACTTGTGGTTGATAAAGAAAAAGGAAGATAAAGCCGTCAGGTTGAGCATGCCTGGCACCCAAGTAGCCTCCTATTGTTACAGCTGCTGGCATTCGCCTGTGCAAGCTTCCAGCTTGCTTGTCTATATCTGCAGCTCGATTTTACAGGCCGCTCTTTGTTAGAAATAGTTTTGGGGTTGCATTTATTCAAAGGGAAACCTTACCAAAGACTTCCTTACTTTCAATCTGTGACTAAATAATTTCTTTAGAACTCCTGTATCAATGGGACTTCTGGATTACAGTTGAAGTAGTTTTGGCTGATCATCAACTCTGCCTCCACTTAATAGTGAATGCTTTTATTTTCTATGTTTCAAGGAGGGACTCTTTGCTTCTTGCCCTTCTTCAGAATAGCAGTGTGGAAATTGCATTTAAGAACACCTGTTGAACACAGTGGCTCACACCTGTAATCCTAGAAATTTAGGAGGCTAATATGGGAAAATTGCTTCAGGCCAGGAATTTGAGAGCAGTCTGGGCAACATAGAGGTACCCCATCTCTCAAAAAAAAATTACTGGGTGTGGGGATGCATAGCTGCTGCCCTGTTGGCCCAGCTTCTGTCAGGAGGCCATGGCAGAAAGGTCACTTGAGCTCAGGAGTTTGGGGCTGCAGTGAGCTATGGTCATGCCACTGTATTCCAGCCTGGGTGACTCCATCTCTTGAAAAACACAACAAAAACCAACAAAAGCCCACTTTCTATCTGGAATGGGAACCGGTAGAGCCTTATGACAGTGAGTGACTCAGAGGCAGAGCAAACGTTTGGCCACAGTTTTAATGGTGCAATTTGAACCTTGTGTTTGTCCTACTGACCAAGACTGTGGCTGTCTTAGGGTCCTCCATATGGTCTGGCCTTGGAGGAGAAGAAACTGTTCTTGTTCAACACTTTCTGTTTGTGGAGCCCAAGATAAGAACTTTATGTTTGTTTCGCAGATGAGAGGGTGCTAAATAGCTTGCTTAGAATCACACAAGTCAGAGGTAGGAGGGCCACGTTCTTTAACCAGTTTTTGAGTAGATGTCTTCCCAAGAACGTACAGCTGATGGCATAATGCTGACCTTAAGCCTAGGTTAATCAAATTGATGTTTAATGAAAAGCAATAGATTTCCTCCTGTAGCCCAAGAAAGAGCCACTTGACTACAGCTAATCGGTGAGAGAAATACCTCTATCAAAGGAATAGGTGATCAGAATTCATGGGCAGCAATGGGACATAGGAATGTGGAAATGAGAGGTGTGGGCTCCAGGGATGCTGGAGAAAACTCCTCCTTCAGTATTCCCTAACTCTCGAATGCTGCTGTCTTTTCAATACAAATAGAAACCCACTCTGTTATTTTGCACTGCCCCGTGCTCTGAATCTCTTGTTTGTGGACTGTATCCTCCAGTAACTTATTCAAGCAAGGATACACTGAAGCAAATTGTTCTGAAATATGACTTTATTTCTTCTTACACTTACATGACTGGTGGGGCATAGAATTTTTGATTGAAAATAATTTCCCATTCAAGTTTTAAAGATACTACTCCATTATTTCCCAGCTTCTGGTAGTGCTGTTGAGAAGCCTGAAATCATTCTGATTTTTGATTCTTTGTAAATACTGTTTTTTAAAAAACTTTTCTGAAAACTTAGGAGAGCTGTTTTCCTTTGTCATATATTGCAGATTTTCAAGAAAATGTTCCGTGGTGTGAGTTTGTGTTCATGTGTTTAAACCTAGGAGGTTATGTTATTCAACTTGAGAAGTTGCCTTTTTTTTTTAACTTTTATTTCAGTTCAAAGGTTCAAGCACAGGTTTGTTATTTAGGTAAAGTCTGTCATGAGGTTTGTTGTACAGATCGTTTCATTACTCCGGTATTAAGCCTAGTCCCATTTAGTTGTTTTTCCTGATCTTCTTCCTTCTCTCATTCTCCACTCTCTGAAAGGCTCTAGTGTGTGTTGATCTTCCGCCTGTTGTATGTTCCTGTGTTCTCATCATTTAGCTCCCACTTGCAAGTGAAAATATCTGGTATTTGGATTTTGTGTTCCTGCATTAGTTTGCTAAGAATAATAGTCTCCAGCTTCATCTATGTCCCTGAAGAGAACATGATCGCATTCTTTTGTGGCTGCCTAGTGTTTTTTGTTGTATATGTACCACATTTTCTTTATCCAGTCTACCATTGATGGGCATTTAGCTTGATTCCATATTTTTGCTATTGTGAAAAGTGCTGCCATGGACATATGCGTGCACATGTCTCTATAACAGAAGGATTTATATCCCTTTGGGTACATACCTAGTAACCCATTACTAGGTTTGCTGAATCAAATGGTATTTCACTCTTTCGGTCTTTGAGGAATCATGACACTTTTTCACAATGGCAGAACTAATTTGCATTCCAGAATACAGTGTGTACGTGTTGTTTTTCTCTCTAACCTTGCCAGTATGTGTTTTTTTTTTTTGCTTTAATAATTGCCATTATGACTGGTGTGAGATGGTATCTGATTATAATTTTCATTTGCATTTCTCTAATAATCAGTGACGTTGAGCTTTTTTAATATGATTGCTTGTTGCATATAGGTCTTGTTTTAAAAGTGTCTGTTTATGTTCTTTGCCCACCTTTTTATGGGTTGTTTGTTTTCCTCTTGTAAATTGAATTTCCCTACCGATGTTTGATATCAGATTTTTTGGAATGCATAGTTTACAAACATTTTCTCACATTCTGTAGGTTGTCAGTTTTCTCTGTTGATAGTTATTTTGCTGTGTGAAAGTGTCTCATTTTAATTTGACCCCAGTTTTCAATTTTGCTTTTGTTACCTTTTCTTTTGGCATGTTCATGATGAAATCTTTGCCTGTGCTTATGTTTTGAATGGCATTGTCTCATGTCTTGCAGAGCTTTTATAGTTTTTGGTTTTACACATCAGTGTTTAATCTATCTTGAACAAATTTTTGTATGTAATGTAAAGAAGGGGTCTAGTTTCAGTCTTTTGCATATGGCTATCCAGTTATCCTGGCATCGTTTATTGAATAGGGAGAATCTTTTTCCCCCTTGCTTGTTTTTGTTAAGTTTGTCAAAGATCAGATAGTTGTAGAAGCTTGGTTTTGTTTCTGGATTCTCTATTCTGTTCCATTAGTCTATTTGTTTGTTTTTGTACCAGTACTATGCCGTTGTTTCCTGTAGCCCTGTAATGCAGTTTGAAGTCTGGTAGCAGACTTCAAGATGTTTCAACCAAACATCTTAGCTGAAGTCAGTGTATTTCTCTTGTAGTAAAATCTTGATCATTCTATGTTTCAGTTAATCAAATTTTTATATATGCATCCTGATTTGGGGATGATGTGAGGGAAGAGAGAGAGAAAGAAAGAGAGACTCAGACGGACAGAGACAGGGTGAGAGAGAGAGTCTACTGTGACAAATCTGTGGGTCTGTGTATTTGGAAGTCAATAGGAATTTAGCCCTGTTTTCTGTCTAAAAAGCAGGAGTGTCCAGACAATGGATCTTGAACTAGGCTAAGAATCTTTGAGGCAATGGCGCAGATCCAGTTGTGTTCAATTTTTAGTCCTTAGGCTGAAAGGGAAAATAACGTAAAACACATTTTTAAAAAATTTCTGGCTGGGCGCGGTGGCTGAAGCCTGTAATCCCAGCACTTTGGGAGGCCGAGGTGGGTGGATCACAAGATCAAGAGATCCAGACCATCCTGGTCAACATTGTGAAACCCTGTCTCTGCCAAAAATACAAAAAATTAGCTGGGCATGGTGGTGTGTGCCTGTAATCCCAGGTACTCGGGAGGCTGAGGAAGGAGAATTGCCTGAACCCAAAAGGCGGAGGCTGCGGTGAGCCGAGATTGTGCCGTTGCACTCCAGCTTGGGCAACAAGAGCGAAACTTCATTTCTAAAAAAAAAAAAAAATTTCTGAAAGTGGTGTTTTCTGATTTGCCCTCAGATAATTAGATATAGAAGGTAGCCATACATTTTTGGCTAACTCAGCATCCGTTGCTCCATTCAGCGAATTCATCTTTATATTCATGTTCTTTCTCTCCAGCTTAATATCCAAAATTTGAAAGTGAGGAATGCAGAATAGTTGAACTAAAAGAAACAGATCAACCACAACCTGCCTCTTCTTCCGCTCACCCAAAGAAAACCATTGTTAACATTTTGCTATATTCTCTTTATGTACTTTTCTCAGGTACTTTTATTCGAATATATTTTTGATCATAAAATTGTCTTAGACAATAAGTTTCCAGAGAAGAACACCCACTCTTTTTACACTCCAGGCTTCCAGCTTGAAGGTGACTGACTTGGGAATCCTGTATTTTAACAAGATATGATGTTGATATGGAATCTTTTATTTGACTGTTCTGAGGTGTTCTCTTTTTAGCATACTCTCCTTCATCCCCTTCTTTCCTGCTATACATACACATACACATTCACACATACATGCATTCTTTCTTTCTCTCTCACATGCACATTCTCATACGCAAATACAAGCATGCTCATACACATGTGCACACACGCAGGCACGTGCATGCACACACTCGCACTCATATGAACCAACATGCACATACACACTCTCCTTCATCTCTTTCCTCCCTGCTACACACAGATACTCTAACACTCATATGCACATGTGCACAAACACATATGTACAACATGCAATGTGTCAGAAGGCCATGTAGAAAATGATTGTTACTCTCCAAAAGGAAGGACACCCACACTTTTGCAATGGAAAAAAACAGCTCTGTTTTTGTAAAAAAAAAAAAGAATTTTCTATTAGGCCTAGAAAGAAACTTAAAAAGTGTTTCTTCTTTTATCTAATCGGAACTTGTGTATGTGCACACACCCGTGTGACAGAAAGAGCCAGGGAGAGAGGGAGGGAGAGGAGGTGAAGGCAAGAAGAGAGAGAGCGATTAAAAAGCAAGTGCACTGTGGCAAGCTCGTCTGGACTAAGTGAGAAGCAGGCGGTTGTGGTGATGAGACAGGAGCTTGGAATGCTTCCTGGTACCAAGACTGTCATAAGTGGAATTGGGGTCTGAAAAAGTGACAGCAAAATTCAGCGTTCCTTTGACAACCACTCAGAAAATAGAATGTGAGGAAGCAGGAGGAAGGGAAGGTGTGGGGCCAGCCATGAGAATGCACCCCGCTGCTCCACGGATGCCTAGAAATGCTGGTCACTTATAGGGCACAGGTGAGGGGAAGTCTGGACTGGTGGCAGTAGTGCTGCCATGCCATGTAGCCTGCACTCTCAAGAATGAATATTCTTGCATAAGTAGTGGGGAAGATTATTCCCTAGTTTATATAGGCCCCATTTGTCCTAGAAACAGATTTTAATGTTCTCAGATGATCGCTTGCTTGATTGTCTGTGTAAAAGATCAGCAATCTTTTTTTTTTTCTGGAAAGGTCTAGGCAGTAAATATTTTAGGCTTGGCAGCCCATATGGTCTCTGTCACAGCTACTTATCTCTGTGGTTGTGGTGTGAAAGCAGCCATAGAAATGGGTAATAAAGGAGTGGGGCTGAGTTCCAAAGTACTTTTATGAGAACTGAAAATTTCATTTTATGTAATTGTTGACATGTCCCAAAATATTGTTACTTTTTTGAATTGTTTCACATTCGTGGCTCATGAGCTGTCTGACAAGAGACGACAGGCAGGAATTGGTGGATGGGCCATGGTTGCCCAAACCCTGTGTCCAAATCATGGCATTGTACAAGCAGGAGGGATCTCTGACCCTCTCTTTTTTTCCTCTTTCCTTCTTTTCAGTTTCTCATTGTGCTGATTTGGAAACCAGAAATCGAAAGCTCTGGGAAGTGAACTCTTTCTGACTTAACCTGTTAGTGGCAGTGTTAGGATAAAATTTCAGGTCTCAAGGAGCACTTCTTAGAGCCCAGATCAGACTGAATGCTGCTTTTGTGATTGCAGAAGGCATACCATCCTCTGGTACACTAGCTCCTTAGCGTCACCCTGAATCTGAAACTTAGTTCTTCATAAAGTCTTCTGTTCTATGATTCCTCAGTGCATCATTTGCTAATTTGCGCCAGTTATTCTGTTTAACACAACTGAGATATAGACATAAGCAAAGTTCCTACCCTTTAGGAACTCACTTCTTCAGGGCCTGGTTTTGATCATCCAGACAAAGCTACTTAAATGTAGTTTTATCCTTAAAAGCAAAATCGGCTGCACTTATGTAAGTTACAATAATAATTAGAATTTAGGAAAAATCCATTCTTAAAACAAGAAGGCAAAGAGAATAAAAAATAAACATCCAAGTCACCCTCTGACTGTGCGTTGGTTTTAAAACAACAAGACTATTATTTTAAGTGAACACAAGGAAAATTTTGCTACCAAGCGAGTACAATTTCTAACAGGTGATACGTCGACTCCTCTGATTCCAGACATTTCCAAAAGTGCCCTTACTACCTACATTACTTCCTTCTGTAAAGCTCTACTGATTAAGACTTTATCTTTTGTGGTTGGATTTTTGCTTTTGGAATTACAACCTGCTTTTCAAGTCACATTTTGTAAATTAGTTGAGGTATCTTGCTGAGTGATAAAGTCTGAGTCAAAAACTTCCTGAAAAGTGCCTCGTGAACTCGTGAGGCATCATGGCAAAGATCCCAATTGTTGGACTGAGGCAGAGAGGTAGAAAGAAGAACATAGACTTTAAGGTCTGACAGATGTAAGTATAGGTCCCACCTCCACCACGTATTGGATGTGTAATGTTAAATGAGCTACTATACCTCTTTGAGCCTCAGCTTTCCTCTCTGTAAAAAGAAGATGTTAAACCTTTCCTTGCACTATTGTTGTAGGGATTAGAGATGATGTCAATAAAAATGTTTCCAGCATGCTCGGTATTTAACGTACCTTGGATAGACTTATTTGGCCAGTTCACTGCAAAGGGTAATATACACGAGTAAGACTTTTTCTTTTCTTCAAAATAGACTTTTTGGGATTAAACTCTAAAAAAGTGTTAAATAAATGAATCAAGATATTTTTCATTTCTGTTGTTGAAGTATTTGCCTTCTTACGTTTGGTAATGTTAGGATTTTCCACAGAAGAAGTTGACACTTCCTTCTTAATCATACTGGCAATACCAGGCTTCAACACTAGTTACTATTTTCTTTTCGAAAAGTGTCATTTGTCTAGCTTCCCTTGAAAGATCAGCTAAATGTCACATTATCCCTGCTTCTGCTAATCTTTCAAAATGCTCACCACCATAGTCATAACATTTTCTTCATGCTCAAGTTGATTTAAAAAATGTTCTAAAGACAGTGTTGCTGAATTTTTATTTGTTTAATAAAAATTGGGCTTTTAAATATAAAAATATAGATTTATTATAAAGCCTCTAGAAAGCAAAGAAAAATAGATTTGAAAAATACCTTGTTTAATCACATAAAGCTAGGCAGAGTTAAATCACTGTTTCCATTTTGGTACATTTTATTTTAATCTTTTCACTATTTTAATGTCCTTCTTTATATCCATAATGGTGATAACATGATGTATATATTATATAAATATATAAAATACATAAATATATCTTTTAAAAATGGTATCTGTAGGCCGGGCACGGTGGCTCAAGCCTGTATTTCCAGCACTTTGGGAGGCCGAGGCGGGTGGATCACGAGGTCAAGAGATCGAGACCATCCTGGTCAACATGGTGAAACCCCATCTCTACTAAAAATACAAAAAATTAGCTGGGCTTGGTGGCGCGTGCCTGTAATCCCAGCTACTCAGGAGGCTGAGGCAGGAGAATTGCCTGAACCCAGGAGGTGGAGGTTGCGGTGAGCCAAGATCGCGCCATTGCACTCCAGCCTCGGAAACAAGAGCGAAACTCCGTCTCAAAAAATAAATAAATCAATCAATAATAAAAAATAAAATGGTATCTGTTTATTTATTATATATAAATATATATCTAATGACTATATGTCTACATATCTACATCTATATTTATATATCTCCATGATAGAAGTTGGAAAATACTGAAAACTGTAGAGGAGTTCGGAGAAACAACCTATAATCTCATTATACAGAAATAATTTTCTTCCCTTTTGCTTCTCCACATTTTGGCTTAGATCAAATTTAGAAATGATTTTCTTAACGTTCTTGGTATTGTGTTTTTAGAGTATCAAGATGTTGCTGCATATTCTGATTTTTATGTATAGTTTTGACAGGAACACCCACAAAACTAATTGTTCTAGAAAAGAATTTGTTAACAAATATTTTCTTCCAGGAAGTGGTGTATTAGCGTTTTAAAAGAAACATTTCTGGACGTCAAAGTAGACATTGGGCTTATATCAACAGCTCAATCTTTTTTCAAATACGCTTTATTTTTAGGGCAGTGTTAAGTTAATAGTGAGGCATAGTGGAAAGTACAGAGAGTTCCTACATTCCCACCTCCCCAAATGCACAGCCTCCTCCACTATCAGCCTTCCTCACTAGAGAGGTACATTTGTTACAATGGATGAACCAACATTGACTTATCACTGTCACCCATCGTTTATAATTGACATTAGGGACCATTCTTGCTGTCGTATATTCAGTGAGTTTTGACAAGGGTGTAATGGCATGTGTCTACCATTATAGTAACACACAGAGTAGTTTCATTGCCCTAAACATCCTCTATGCTCTGCCCATTTATCCTTTCCCACTTTTCAACCCCCAGCAATCACTGAACGTTTTGATGTCTCTATAGTTTTGCCTTTTCCAGAATGTCATATAGTTGGATTCATATAGTAAGTGGTCATTTGAGATTGGTTTCTTTCACTTAGTAGTATGTATTTGAGTTTCCTCTATGTCTTTTAATGGCTTCATAGCTCACGTGCTTTTTTTCTGCAACAAAAGCCACATTCAAAGATTATTGCTTTCATTGCTGAATAATATTCCACTGTGTCGATGTAGAGGTTTGTTTATCCAGGCACTTACGAGTCTATAGTAACCAGTGTGGAGCCTGGGGAAGCCATAAATGGCCTGGTTGTGGCGAAGGCCTGGAGCCTATGTCGGTAGGAGCCATGGAGGTTGGAGGCATTAGATCTTAGAGCCATAGGGGAAGGCCTGGAGCTTGGGTTGACAGGGTCTGTCCCATAGCCTGTGGCTATAGAAACCTGCCTGGTGTTGAGTTCACTGAATTGTGCCTGGCATTGGAGTTGATGTTGAAGTCAGGTGTTACATTTACTCTGCACATACATCGTATCTCTTTCCATGCAGCACTACCCAGGTTTAGGGGCGGGGTAATGCAGATAATAGAAAACTCTTTTTTATACTCTATTTTATGCCGTTTTTCTTACTTTTCTACTCCACAAACGTGCTATAACCTCTCACCTGGATTCCTTGTCTCTTTTGAAGACACTTTGATGCACGGATGGCTGTTCAAATTGATGTTTCTGTGAAGGAATAAGTGTGAAAAGTTCTGTTTTGTCATTTGGTCCATGGCATTCTTCTCTGTTAACTGAAAAAATATTTTTACTGAATAACATATTGTTAAAATTGTCAGACCCTTGGTTTAGCTCTGGAAGTTTCTCCTTTAGAGCAAGTTCCTTTCATAGTTCTCTATAGAAAGACTATAGTTGTAAAATGTTGGTAGAGATGATATTTTGTGTGTAGAATTAAGGACCGATTACACATAAATGTTTAGCGGACAGTAAACATTTGTGAGTAATCTGTTCTTACACACAAAAAGAAGGTCTATAGCTTTAGGAAAGGGAAAATTATCTAGGTTATTCAGACAATATAAAATGAGTTGAGAAAATTGAAGGGAATGTTTATACTTGAATGAGACCTCATGGAGAAAGACAAAATAAGGAAGCCATGGGAGAATATTTGCATTCTCGGAACCACAAAAGTGAGGAAAGCCAAGAGCACAGCTGGAGTTGCACCAGATCAAGTAGACATTCCATCAGAGCCTGAACTGAGAATGCACCATTCCTAGTCACCTTGATAACAGCCCCATTTTCTGTTAAGAATACTCTATGAGAAAAATCTTGCAAAAATAGTCAGAAAAGGCAGAGTCACATGCGGTTCAGTGTGTTCCACCTTGGCAGACGGTCTTAGGAGGAGTTTTGGAAGGATCGTGCTGCAGGCAATGGATGAGATAATAATGAGAAATTTTCCAGCTCTGTATAAAAAGGCAAGCGAAATATATGCTTCTGAATTTTTGGCTGCTTTTTTATGCTGTATTTTCAGATCAATTTTATCCCAATTAATGTGAATATAAACTCTGATTTTTATGGCTATCTCTAGTGGGGTTTCTATTATTTTGTCAGAAATTGTATCAGGAACTTTATATCAATCACTAAATTACACATTTCCAAGCTGCATATGAATTAGGTATTACTATGATCATTTTACAGATGAAGAAGATGAGACTCAGAGCAATACATAAGTTGCCCAAGGTCAGAGAGCAAGTAAGTACCAGATATAAAAGCCAGATAAATCTAATTCCCATATCGTTGCTCTTTCAATGATGTTTCAGAGTTGATTACAAAAGGAATTGTTCTGTGTGCTCAGGATAATTTACTACCTACTAAATTTAACCATAGGGCAGTCTTATAAACAGGGTAGAGTATGCAGTTAAGATAAAATTTGAGAGGAAAAAATTAAATTAAAATAGTACATAACCAATGATCAGAATATTCTCTCAGTATTTTAGAAATTTATGTAAGAATAAACTAGATACTGATAAAAAAGTCACATTATGCACAAATCTTGTAAGTAGCTACTGTTAAAGAGAGGATATTATTTACCTAGAAGAAAGTGGGGTTGTCAACCACTATATAACCATTCGTGGGGTGAATGTCTTTTTTATTTTAGGCCTCTGGCTGATGGATCCAAGAGGTAGATGCGTGATGTCAAAATATTCTCTTTTATAGGTAATTACAATTTACAATGGAAGATACAGAGGCCACAAGGTAGTAGAGTTGAGTTATATTAACAGAAAACCTTGTTAGAGAAAGAACCACCTCTCACTATCATGTTCAATGGCAAAGATTAATAGAAGGTACAGCAAAATGGACACACATGCGAGTATACCCACATTGATATTGGAAGTAACTTTTTTCTTATATACTATAAATCATATCCCAGAATATACTCATAATGTGTACACTTATTGGGATATGACAATCAACGTACAAAATATGTACCATATGTACATTGACTGTGATGTACATATGTGTACACAATACAGATGTACAAAAAATGTACATAATCTGTACAATATGTACATTTAGATGTGCATAATGTGTACACAGTAGGTATGTACATAATGTGTACAATATGTAAATATATTGTAATATTACAATGATTTCATATAATCACAACAGCATATATAATCACAATACACATATAATACATAATATCAATACAAATGTACATATTGCACACATTATATACATTTACATATATTGTGATATGATATGTACACATGTACATCATGCACACGTGCAGATTTGCGGTATATACACGTGTACATAAGTGTGCACAGTATGTACATATGTACACTACACATATGTTCATATAAGGTAGATATGTACCTTCTGTACAGGAGTACACAGTATGTACAATATATACACGTATATACTAGGTACACATATAGGTGTATACCCACTTTGGTAACCGGAGAGATTTCTATCTAATATACTAAATATAAAATCCCAGAATGTAGTCATAGTGTGTACATTTATTGTCGTATTGTGATAAATGTATTAAATAGGCACAATCTGTACATGTACTCTGCTGTACATAGGTGTACACAATGCACGTGTACAAAAAATGTACATAATCTGTAAAATATGTACCTATATATTTCTATAATGTGTACACAATGCATAGTACATAATGTGTACACTATGCACATTCCTTAAAATATCAGTGATAAAATATATATAATCACAGTATGATATATAATCACACTACTACATATATGTCGTGTAATATCACCAAAAAGTACGTATTGTACACATTAGGTATGTATTAGGTACATATGTATAGTGCACATATTATGAAAATATATATGTATCATGATAACACCGTATGTACACGTATACAAATATGTGCCTACTATTTAAACAATGTACACATGCAGAAATAGGTGCAAACTACATACCTATGCACAGCAGGCTATTACTACAGTTCTGCTCGTAGCAGCCTCAATGCCCACCCTGGCTGCTTAAAGACCCCCCGGCTAGGGTGCTGTACCCACAGCCCCCGCCAGAGGGCCCATAACAGCTACCAGGCCCACGCTGGCTGCTTAGGGACCCCGTGCCTAGGGCGCTGTGCCCACAGCTGCTGGGGCCCGGCTATTTTGAAAATGTGGTGTAATATGATACTGGCAACCATATCACACAGAAATGATGATGTTATTGTGGTTCTTTACATATTAGGCAATAGTTCTAGTTACACATTTGGCATATTGACAAAAATGTCATCCTCACCCCATTGACATTAGAATTGAAAGCATAGGAGGGTTTCACCCCTTGCAATGTTTAATTCAATATAATTGTTTTCTTGTTTACGTTAGTGACCATATCAGAGCACGGTGTACATCTCTTGCAGTATTCAGAATATTTCTCTACGGGCAGCAACATTTTTCTCTCCTTATCTGGATATTAGGAAGAATATCACAGGACCGGCTTACAGCGCCAGTCACATCGTGAGCAATGTCATCTGTAATCCCCTAGTTATTGAGAACAGTGTAACGGGGGTCTTGTGTGCTTTTGGAGATATTTGGAGTAATATCCTTTTAGTTTCTGGATATTAGAAACAATACTACAGTGGTGGTGTACACTTCCTGCGATATTAAGAGTATACTCATCCTCTGTCCCTGGGATATTAGGAACTACATCGCAGAAGCGTTGCACTTTGCCTATAATATTGGAACAATCACAGAGTGTACACCTTTTTTCATTGTGAGAGAAATACCTACTTAGGATATGATGGATAATATCACAAAATGGACACACATGGGTATATACCCACTGTGATATTGGAAGTCATTTTTATCTAATATACTAAATGTCATAACCCAGAAAAAACTCATAATGTGTACACTTATTTGGATATTACACTCAATGTACAGAATATTTAACATATGTACATTGACTGTGATGTACATACATGTACACAATACAGATGTACAATAAATGTACATAAACTATCATTTGTCCGAATATATGTACAAAATGTGCACACAATAGGTATGCACATAATGTGTACAATATGTACATTTATTGTAATATCACAATGTTATATAATCACAACTGCATATAAAATCACAATACACATGTAATATGTAATATCAATATAAATGTACATATTGCAAACATGTACATTTACATTTATTGTGATATGATATATAAACATGTACATCATGTACCCATTATGTACAGATGCACAATATATGCAAGTGTACATATGTGGGTACAGTATGTACATATGTACACTACACATGTGTACATATAATGTAGATATGTTCCTTCGGTACCCGAGTACATTCTATGTACAATATGTACGCATATAAACTATGTACACATCTGGGTGTACAACCACTTTGGTAACCAGAGAAATTTCTATCTAATATACAAAATATAATAATTCAGAATGTAGTAATAGTGTGTACATTTATTGGCATATTGCAATAAATGTATAAAATAGGTACAATCTGTACATTTACCCTGCTGTACATATGTGTACACAATGCACATGTACAAAAAATGTACATACTCTGTAAAATATGTACCTACATATTTCTATAATGTGTAAACAATGTATAGGTACATAATGTGTACACTATGCACATTCCTTAAAATATCAGTGATAAAATATATATAATCAAAATAACGCATATAATCACAGTAATATATATATATCATGTAATATCACAAAAAAGTACATATTGTTCACAGTAGGTACGCATTAGGTCTATATGTATTGTGCACATATGTACATATATATTTATCATAACACCATGTGTACACTTATACAAATATGTGTTCATTATTAAAACTATGTACCTGTGCAGAACAGGCTATTACCACAGCCCCCCTCGTAGCAGCCCCAAGGCCCACCCTGGCTGCTTAAAGATCCCCTGGCTAGGGAGCTGTAACCACATTCCCCGCCAGAGGGCCCGTAACAGCTCCCAGGCTGACGCTGGCTGCCTAGGGACCCCCCGGCTAGGGCGCTGTGCCCGGCTATTTTGAAAATGTGGTGTAATATGATGCTGGCGACCATATCATATGGAAATGATGTTATTCTGCTTTCTTATATACTAGGCAATAGTTCTAGTTACACCTCTCCCATATTTACAAAAATGTCATCCTCACACCCCTGGACATTAGAATTGAAATCATAAGGGGGTTTCACCCCTTGCAATGTTAAATTCAATAGAATTGTTTTCTTGTTTACATTAGTGACCATATCAGAGCACAGTGTACTCCTCTTGCCGTATTCAGAGGATTTGCCTATGGGCAGCAACATTATTCTCTCGTTCTCTGGATATTAGGAACAATATCACAGGACCGGCGGACAGCCCCAGTCATATCGTGAGTAATGTCATCTGTAATCCCTTAGTTATTAGAAAAAATATCACGGGGGTCTTGTGTACTTTATCAGATACTTGGAGTAATATCTTTTCCGTTTTTGGATATTAGACACGATACTACAGTGGTGGTGTACACTTCCTGCGATATTCAGGGTATAATAATCTTTTGTCCCCAGGATATTAGGTAGTACATTAAAGAAGCCTTGTACTTTGCCTGTGATATTGGAACAATCACAGAGTGAACACTTGCTTTAGAAATGAGAGTAATACCTACTTAAAATATGATGGATAATATCAAAAAATGGACACACATGGGTGTATACCCACTATGATATAAAAAGAAATTTTTATCTAATATACTAAAAATCATATATCACAATATACTCATAATGTGTACACTTATTGAGATGTTACAATCAATGTGCAGAATACATACCATATGTACATAGAGTGTTATGTACATATGTGTACACAATACAGATGTACCAAAAATGTACATAATCTGTACAATATGTGCAATTACAGGTACATAATGTGTACACAATAGGTATGTACGAAATGTGTGCAATAGGTACATTTATTGTAATATTACAATGATATATAATCACAACAGCATATAAAATCACAATACACAAGTAATACATAATATAAATGTACATATTGCACACATCGTGTACATTTACATTTATTGTGGTATCACGGTGTGTACACATGCACATAATGTACCCATTATGTACACATGTACAAAATATGCACATGTACATATGTGTGAACAGTATGTACATTTTCAAACTATGTACACATAAATACATATAATGTTGACATGTACATTTTGTACATGAGTACCTAATATGCACAATATGTACACGTATAAACTATGTACACACCTGGGTGTACACCCACTTTGGTCAATGGAGTAATTTCTAATATGGTATAAATTATATTTTAGAATGTACTCATATATGTACATTTATTGGCATATCACAAGAAATGTATAAAATAGGTACAGTCTGTACATTTACTCTGCTGTGCATAGGTGTACACAATACACATGTAGAAAAAGTGTACATAATCTATAAATATGTACCTATATATTTCTATATTGTGTACACAATACATAGGTATATAATGTGTACACGATGCGCATTCCTTAAAATATTAGTGATAAAATATATTTAATCACAATAAGATATATAATCACAGTAATATATATTGTCTAATATTACAAAAAAGTACATATTGTACACATTAGGTATGCATTAGGTACATATGTATTTTGCACAGATTATGTAAATATAAATTTATCGTGATAACACCATATGTACGCATGTACATATATATGCCCGATATTAAAACTATTTACACATGTAGTAATAGGTGCAAACTATGTACCGATGCACAGCACGCTATTACCAAAGCCCCCCTTATAGCAGCCCCCAGGCCCAGCCTGGCTGCTTAGAGACCCCCTGGCAATTGGGCTGTGCCCACAAACACTGCTCGAATGCCTGTAGCAGCCCCCATGCCCACCCTGGCTGCTTAGGGACCCCCTGACTAGGTGTCTGTGCCCACAGCCCATGCCAGAGTGCCCTTAGCAGCCCCCAGGCCAACCATGGCTGCTCAGGGACCCCTGGCTGGGTCGATGTGCTCACAGACCCCACCAAAAAGCCCAGAGCAGCCCCCAGGCCCACCCTGGCTGCTTAGGGGTCCCCTCGCTTGTGGGCTCTGCCCACAGCTGCTGAGGCCTAGCTATTTTGCAAATCAGGTGTAATATGATACCGGCAACCATATTATATAAAAATGATAATCTTATTCTGTTTCTTTGTATATTAGGCAATAGCTCCAGTTACACCTCTGCCATATTGACAAAAATGTCATCCTCACCCCCATTGACATTAGAATGAAAATCATAGGAGAGTTTCATTCCTTGCAATGCTTAATTCAATGTAATTGTTTTCTCGCTTACATTAGTGACCATATCAAAGCATGGTGTACACCTCTTGCCGTATTAAGAGTATTTCCCTATGTGCAGCAACATTTTCCTCTCCTTCTCTGGATATTAGGAACAATATTCCAGGACCAGAGTACAGCCCCAGTCACGTCGTGGGTAATGTCATCTGTAATTCTCTAGTTATTAGAAACAATATCACGGGGGGCTTGTGTGCTTTCTGAGATATTTGGAGTAATATCCTTTCCGTTTTTGAACATTAGAAACAATACTGCAGTGGTGGTGTACACTTCCTGCGATATTCAGGGTATGGTCATCCTTTGTCCTCAGGATATTATTAACTACATCACAGACGAGTTGTAGTTTGCCTTGATATTGGAGCAATCCGAGAGTGTAAACCTGCTTTCACAATGAGAGAAATACCTACTCAGGATATGATGGATAATATCACAAAATGGACACACATAAGTGTATACCCACTTTGATATTGAAAGTAATTTTTATCTAACATACTAAAAATCATATCCCAGAATATACTTATAATGTGTACTCTTACTGAAATATTACAAACAATGCACAGAATATGTACCATATGTACGTTGACTGTGATGTACATATGTGTGCACCATTCAGATGTACAATAAATAAACATAATCTGTACAATATGTACATTGATGTGTACATAATATGTACACAATAGGTATGTCCATAATGTGTACAATATGTACATTTGTAATATCACAATGATATCAGAACAGCATATACAATCACAATACACATGTAATACATAATATAAATGTACGTATTTCACACATTATGTACATTTCCATTTATTGTGGTATGACGATGTGTTTACATGTACAGCATGGACCCATTATGTACGGATGTAAAATAAATTCAGGTGTAGATATATGTACATAGTATGTACATATGTACGCTCTGTACCCATACATACATATAATGTAGATATTTACCTTCTGTACACAAGTACATAATATGCACAGTATGTACATGTACAAAATATGTGCACACATAAGTTTACACCCACTTTGGTAACCAGAGTAATTTCTATCTTATATTCTAAATGTAATATCACAGAATGTACTCATGTGTACATTTATTGGCATATCACAATAAATGTATAAAGTAAGTAAGATCTGTACATTTACTCTGTGTACCCAATACACAAGTAAATAAAATGTACATAACCTGTAAAATATGTTTCTTTCTATTTCTATAATCTGTGCACAATGCATAGGTACATAATGTGTATAATATGTACATTTGTAATGTCACAATGATATCATAGCACAACAGCATATATAATCACAATAAACGTAATACATAATATAAACGTACATATTGCAAACATTATGTATATTTACATTTATTGTGATATGATGTGTACACATGTACATCATGTACCCATTATGTACAGATGTACAATATATGCACGTGTACATATGTGTGCACAGTATGTACCTATGTATGCTGCGTACACCTATGTATATATAATGTAGACATGTACATTCTGTACATGAGTACATAATAAGCACAACATGTACATGTATAAACTATGTGCGCACCTGGGTGTAAACCCACTTTGGTCACCGGTGTAATTCCTGTCTAATATGCTAAAAATTATATCCCAGAATGTACTCATGTGTACATTTATTGACATATCACAATAAATGTATAAAATAGGTATAGTCTGTACATTTACTCTGCTGTACATATGTGTACAAAATACACATGTAGAAAAAATGTACATCATCTGTAAAATATGTACCTATTTATTTCTATAATGTGTACACAATGCATAGGTACATAAAGTGTACTCTATGCACATTTCTTAAAATTTCAGTGGTAACGTACATATTATCACAAGATATATAATCAATAATATGTAGATATCACATAATATCACCAAAAAGTACATATTGTTTATATTAGGTACGTATAAAGTACATATTTAGCACATATTATGTACATATATGTTTATCGTGATAATATGTACATGTGTACAAATATGTGCCCATTATGTAAACGATCTACACATGTAGAAATAGGTGCAAACTGTGTACCTATGACGAGCAGGGTATCCCCACACCTCCTGCCAAAGGGCCTATAGCAGCTTCCAGCCCCACCCTGGCTATGTAGGGACCCCCTGGTTAGGTGGCTGTGCCCATAGCCCCTGCCAGAGTGTCAGTAGCAGCCGCCAGGCCCTCCCTGGATGCTGAGGGACCCTCTGGCTATGTGGCTGTTACCACAGCCACCACCAGAGGGCCCGTAGCAGCCCCCAGACAAACCACAAAGGGCCCCTAGCAGCCCCAATACCCAACCTGGTTGCATAGGGACACCCTTGCTTGGCTGCTATGCCCACAGCTGCTGGGGCCCAGCTATTTTGAAAATGTGGTGTAATATGATACTGGCAACCATATCATATGTAAATGATAAATTTATTCTTTTTTATTATATAGTAGGCAATAGCTGTAGTTACACCTCCTCAATTTTGACAAAAATGTCCTTCTGAACCCCCTTCAAATTAGAATGAAAATCATAGGGGGGGTTAACACCTTGCAATATTTAATTCAATATAATTGTTTTCTTGTTTACATTAGTGACCTTATCAGAGCACGGTGTATTCCTCTTGCCGTATTCAGAGGATTTGCCTATGGGCAGAAACATTCTCCTCTCCTTCTCTGGATATTAGAAACAATATCACAGGACCGGAAAACAACCGCAGCCATATCGTAAGTAATGTCATCTGTAATACCCTAGTTATTAAAAACAACATCACGAGGGTCTTGGCGCTTTATGAGATACTTAGAGTAATATTAGAATTTCGGTATTTTACATGAGAGAGCATATTGAGTTGGTGTATATACTCCAAAACAGAGTAGAAAAGGGCATTGTATATTTTTTCTGACAGGTTATATTTAGAGCAATTTTGCTTTTAACAATTAGGGTACCTAAATAATATTTAGATTTTTTTCTATTAGCGTAAAATTAGAATTTCGGTTTTTTTACATGAGAGAGCATATTCAGTTGGTGTATATACCCCAAAACAGAGTAGAAAAAAGCATTGTATATTTTTTCTGACAGATTATATTCAGAGCAACTTTGCTTATAACATTGGGGTACCTAGATAATATTTAGATCTTTTTCTATTCGCATAAAATTAGAATTTCGGTGTTTTACATGAGAGAGCATATTGAGTTGGTTTATATACTCCAAAACAGAGTAGAATAAGGCATTGTATATTTTTTCTGACAGGTTATATTTAGAGCAATTTTGCTTTTAATATTAGGGTACCTAAATAATATTTAGATGTTTTTCTATTCGCGTAAAATTAGAATTTCGGTATTTTACACGAGAGAGCATATTGGGTTGGTGTATATACTTCAAAACAGAGTAGAAGAGGGCATTGTATATTTTTTCTGACAGATGATATTCAGAGCAATTTTTCTTTTAACATTGGGGTACCTAGATAATATTTATATTTTTTTCTATTCGCGTAAAATTAGAATTTTGGTATTTTATATGAGAGAGCATATTGAGTTGGTGTATATACTCCAAAGAAGAGTAGAAGAGGGCATTGTATATTTGTTCTGACAGATTATATTCAGAGCAATTTTGCTTTTAACATTGGGGTACCTAGATAATATTTAGATTTATTTCTATTCGCGTAAAATTAAAATTTCGGTATTTTACATAAGAGAGCATATTGAGTTTTTCTATATACTTCAAAACAGAGTAGAAAAGGGCATTGTATATTTTTCATGACAGATTATATTCAGAGCAATTTTGCTTATATCATTGGGGTACCTAGATAATATTTAGATTTTTTTCTATTCGCGTAAAATTAGGATTTCGGTATTTTTCATGAGAGAGCATATTGAGTTGTTGTATATACTCCAAAACAGAGTATAAAAGGTCATTGTATATATTTTATGACAGATTATATTCAGAGTAATTTTGCTTTTAACATTGGGTACCTATATAATATTTATATTTTTTTCTATTTGCGTAAATTTAGATTTTCGGTATTTTACATGAGAGAGAATATTGAGACGGTGTATATACTTTAAAACATAGTAGGAAAGGGCATTGTATATTTATTTTTACAGAGGATCTTCAGAGTTATTTTTTTCTAACATTCAAGTACAACAAGAGTACTTATATTTCTTCTAATTGCGTAAAATTAGAATTTTGGTATTTTACAAGAAAGAATATTGAGGCAGTTTATATACTTTAAAACAGAGTACAAAATGGCATTGTATATTTTTTTTAACAGAGTATTTTAAGAGTAATTTTGTTTTAACAATTTGAGTTAGTATAGAGTATTTATATTTTCTCTAACCACATAAAAATAGAATTTCGGTATTTTACAAGAGAGAGAATATTGAGACCATTTATATACTTTAAAACAGAGTAGAAAAAAGCATTTTATATTTTTTCTCACAGAGTTTTTTCAGGGAAATTTTTTTTCTATCACTGGGAGACAGAAAGAATATTTATATTTATTTCTAACCACGTAAGAATAGAATCTTGCCATTTTACATGAGAGAGGATATTGAGATGGTGTATATTCTCTAAGACAGTGTAGAAAAGGGCATTGTATATTTTTTCTAACAGCGTATGTTCAGAGTAATTTTGTTTTTATCATTGGGGTATAAAGAGAACATTTATATTTTCTCTAACCTCATAAAAATAGAATTTTGGTATTTTACAAGAGAGAGAATATTGAGACGGTGTATGTACTTTTAAACAGAGTAGAAAAACGCAATTTATATTTTTTCTAACACAGTACCTTCAGAGTAATTTTGTATTAAGTATTTGGTTTAGAATAGAGTATTTATATTTTCTCTAACCACGTAAAAATAGAATTTCGGTATTTTACAAGAGAGCATATTGAGATGATGTATATACTTTAAAACAAATTAGAAAAGGGCATTGTATATTTTTTCTAACAGAGTATCTTCAGAGTAATTTTGTTTTTTACAGTGGGGTACCAAGAGAATATTTATATTTTCTCTAACCTCGTAAAAATAGAATTTCTGTATTTTACAGGAGAGACAATATTGAGACGGTGTATATACTTTAAAACAGAGTAGAAAAGGGCATTGTATATTTTTTCTAACAGAGTATCTTCAGAGTAATTTTGTTTTTTACAGTGGGGTACCAAGAGAATATTTATATTTTCTCTAACCTCGTAAAAATAGAATTTCTGTATTTTACAGGAGAGACAATATTGAGACGGTGTATATACTTTAAAACAGAGTAGAAAAGGGCATTGTATATTTTTTCTCACAGAGTACCATTAGAGTTATTTTGTTTTAAACATTTGGGTTAGAATAGAGTATTTATATTTTCCCTAATGGCGTAAAAATAGAATTTTGGTATTTTATGAGAGAGTATTGAGACGGCGTTTATACTTTAAAAGAAAGTAGAAAAGGGCATTGTATATTTTTTCTAACAGAGTACCTTCAGAGTAATTTTGTTTTAAGTATTTGGTTTAGAATATTTATATTTTCTCTAACCGCGTAAAAATAGTATTTCTGTATTTTACAAAGGACAGAATATTGAGATGGTGTCTATACTTTAAAACAGAGTAGAAAAGTGCATTGTATATTTTTACCAACAGAGTGTCTTCAGATTAATTTTTTTTCTATCATTGTGGTACAAAAGAATATTTATATTATTTTCTAACCACGTAGAAATAGAATTTCGGTATTTTACCTGAGAGAGAATATGGAGATGGTGTATATACTCTGAAACAGAGTAGAAAAGGGCATTGTAAATTTTTTCTAACAGAGTATCTTCAGAGTAAATTTGTTTAAACATTGGGGTACAAAGAGGATATTTATATTTTCTCTAACCGCGTAAAATAGAATTTCGGTATTTTACAAGAGAGAGAATATTGAGATGGTGTATATACTTTTAAACAGAGTAGAAAAGGGCATTTTATTATTTTCTAACATAGTATCTTCAGAGTAATTTTGTTTTTAACATTGGGGTATAAAGCGAATTTTTATAATTTCTATAACTGCGTAAAAATAGAATTTCGGTATTTTACAAAAGAGGGAATATTAAGACAGTGTATATACTTTAAAACAGAGTAGAAAAGGGCATTGTATATTTTATTTAGCAGAGTATCTTCAGAGTAGTTTTCTATGTAACATTGGGGTACAAAAAGATTATTTATGTTTTTTATAACTGCGTATAAATAGCATTTCGGTATTTTACAAGAGAGAGAATATTGAGACAGTGTATATACTTTAAAACAAAGTAGAAAACAGCATTGTATATTTTTTCTAACAGTATCTTCAGAGTAATTATGTTTTTAACAAGTGGGTAAAATAGAGTATTTATATTGTTTCTAACAGTGTAAAAATAGAATTTTCGTATTTTACAAGAGAGAGAATATCTAGACTTTGTATATATTTTAAAACAGTGTAGAAAAGGTTATTGTATATTTTTTCTAACAGAGTATTTTCAAAGTAATTTTGTTTTTTACATTGGGGTACAAATACAGTATTTATATTTTTGTAACCGTGTAAAAATATTATAAATTTAATCAAAACTGAAGAAATAATAAGTATCATTGATATTTGTGCAGAAATATGATAAATGTGTAACCATTGTGCTGATTACGTTAAAAGCTCATTTTGCTTCTTCTTTCAAAATATTGGCCTTATGTGTTTGACACTTGAGATATAAATAACCCCAGCACTTTTTGGGGGCTGAGTCAGGCTGATCACCTGAGGCCAGTCGTTCAAGACTAACCTTACCTTCATGAGGTAATCCTGCCTCTACTAAAAATATATAATTAGCCAGGCATGGTGACACATACCTAAAATCCCAGCTACTTGGGGGGCTAAGGCAGGAGAATCGCTTAACCCTGGGAGGCAGAGGTTTTGGGGAGTCAAGTTTGCGCCATTGCCCTCTATTCTGGGCAAAAAAAGTGAAACACCATCTCAAAAGAAAATTAAAGAAAAGAAAAATAAAGAACTAAGATCTTAGAGATAATACAATGAAATTAGCTGGTTGAATTTTACCTGTGTTAAAAATGTCAGCATTGCTTTGTAAATACATTGCTTGACATTGCAGCATTTTCAACAGGTTAACTATACTCTTGCAGTCTTAAAATGTTTTAAATTTTCTTTCTGAGATTTTCCACGGTTTATTAGAAATTAACCATAAACGGAAAACAATAGAAATATTTTGTTGTGGCCGGGCGCGGTGGCTCATGCCTATAATTCCAGCACTTCGGGAGGCTGAGGTGGGTGGATCACGATGTCAAAAGATCGAGACTATCCTGGTCAACAACGTAAAACCCCATCTCTACTAAAAATACAAAAATTAGTTAGGCATGGCGGCGTGCTCCTGTAGTCCCAGCTACATGGGAGGCTGAGGCAGGAGAATTGCTTAAACCCAGGAGGCAGAGCGATTTTTAAAACAATGTCTAGTGCATTAGACACTCTTTAAGACAAAGCTATCAGAGCTCTGCTTCCAAGGACAGGCTGGCAACATATTTCAGGAAGGATGTGATGAAGCCTTTGAGCTATGAGAGCAATACAGCAGTTAAGACTCATGAACATTGTTCCCTTCCTGTCTCCCCCCTAAGCCCCAGAAATGTTAGGGGACAAGAATAAAAGAAAAGCCTCTGCTGCATATTTTCCAGGCACTAAACAGCATAAAAGGGCAGTATGATACTACAGACTTTGGCTAATAAAACAAACTGAAACAATTAAATGACTATTGAAAATAAACATTGTGGTTTCAAAGATTTGTTGATGATTTAGGGTGAAGATTTCATATTATGTACTGTCGTAATGTGGGATGATTCCCTTTCTTTTTGTTTATTTAATAAGTATTTGTTAAGTTCCTGCATCCATTAGGCACTATTTTCAGTGCTGGTGCTTCAGTGGTAGACAGAGCCCCTGCACTTATACCATTCTCACTTTGTGGGTCAGGATGCAGACAGCAAATCAGTAAAAAGACACAAATACACGACACAATTTCAAATGTCAAGTGTTTAAAGCATTCCACCTGAGTTTTCTGAAGGAACGGGCAAATAACTTTCTGCTGGCTTAGATGTGTGCT
Source organism: Callithrix jacchus (assembly GCF_049354715.1). NCBI lineage: Eukaryota > Metazoa > Chordata > Mammalia > Primates > Cebidae > Callithrix > Callithrix jacchus. The sequence continues at coordinate 83,506,072 of NC_133518.1, forward strand.
GACCAGGACACAGATCTTACAAACTATAATTTGTAAGAAACTATGGTTACTCAGAAATATACAGTAATATTTATATTTTTTATACATACAATCAATAAGGGCCCTGGGCATTTGATTTTTATTTTATTTCAATGATAAAATGGGTCTAGTAATGTTAGTTGTCATAGTTAGTAGTGCTGATTTAATGTTAGTGAATTAACTTCAGATTTAGTATAGGAAAAGTATGGATTTATTGTTTGTAAATTAGAAGCACAGAATAAAACCTAATTAAATTACTTGTCCTGGTATAAGAATCAGCATATGCGAATTATTTTTGCATTTGCCAAATTATAACGAAGTTTTTAACAAAATGAGAGGTATTAAAGGCCCATGGCAATGGTTCTTAAACTTCACCATGTACTTAGAAATTACCCATGAACACTGATAAAAGGCAGATTGTAGGGCTCAGACATAGCACATTCTGATTCTTTTATGTGTTGACTATTGCCCAAGAATCTGGGTTTTCAAAAAGCATCCCGAGTGATTCTAATAAAGATGGTCCTGGAACCCCACGGAGACCCACTCTCCTGTTGGATTGTATCAGATATACATGAGTTAATTTTTTTCTTTTATTTTTCAGTGACACTCAAGCAACTTCAGGGAACAATTTTAAGTACTCTCCAACATAAGTATCTAGGAACAAGTAGTGGAATATATTTTACACAAAAGCAATAGAGTAGTTTTATGCCATAAGTCCAAAGGTCCTGGCTGCTGTCCTAGAATAATGTAGTATTGTTTAATTGATTAACAGGTGGATGCTAACCAAAAAAAGATAAATATGTATAGAATTAGGGAAATACTGTACAGAATGATGTAGTCTAACGGTGCCTGGAATTTTCAAAATCATCAATCAGAGTAATAATTTTAAATGTGTCACAAAGTAATACCATAATGCAAATAAGTTATACATTCATTTGCTTAACTTTCATCCATAAAATCTTTATATAATTACTGCTTGCTCTTTTGAAATCTTTTCCTACTGTGTAGTTTGTAAAAGCTCAAAATAGATCAAAACTAGTTATTACCCTATTTACTTCTGTAAACACAAAACTCTGTTAAGGCTTTTAGGTGAAGTAAGCTTAAATATAGGCTATGTTCTGTCATGTATGACTAAAATAAAAATTCAGCCTAAGGAAACTCCTTTTGTAGACATTATTGAAATTACAAAAAGTACAAAAGTTAGCTGGGCATTGTGGTGCACAGAGACTGTCTCTCCATGCTGCCTACTCTAGATTGCAGTATGTTCCCAACACACATCTTTAATGGTTTAAAATGGGATTTCAATTTTTCCTTCAGTTTGTATGCTCTGCCAGCTGTATGCTTCCTCTGCATGTTTCCAAAGTGAAGAGAATGAAAAAATTGTTTTTTCTAATACTGTATTAATAGAGAAATCTATATTTTTGGATTAATATTCTTTAATAAGAACCTAACTCAATAGGTTGCTCTCTAATTGATTACAATTCCCACTGGAACACTTCCCCAGGTTGACTGAAGGTCCAGGTTTTTTTCTTATTCTTCCTTCCATCCTCCATTCAGTTTTAGTTGAGAATCCACCAAACTAAGATTACATCGACCACTCAATTTTAGGCTGAAAGGGACTGCATTGATTAGTTCAACTGCCTCATTTTCAAAGAAACTAAAGCCCACTGACCGATTTACCAAAGTGGGTGTATTCTTCTTATCTGTGCTGTCCTATTGTTCAGGATCTCGGACTAGTCATAAAGCCAATGGTAGCTGATGGGAACTTCTGGAATGGGTTTAGGTGTAAGGAAGACAAAGGTCTAGTGGCAAGGTCAGCTCTGGAGGTAGGTTACTTGGATTCCAATCTACTTCGTTGTGTGTTCTTGGGCAAATTACATAATTTTTCTGTGCCTCAATTTATTTGAACGATGGTGTATAATAGTATCTATCTCACAGCGTAATTGTGAGGATTATTGAGCTATTCTACCAAAAGTATTAAAACATGTAGTTAAACTCCCAGTAAACACTATTTTTACCCAAATCCCAAACTGCCAAACCCTTAAGTCTTGAGCTCCCAAGGGGAATTAGGAACCCTCCTGTGGCATTCCTCTTCTAAACGTCTGCTGAACAAAAGTTGATGTTGCATTTTCAAAGAGCCCAAATGGATTACTTTTATGAAGTTTGGGGCAAATGAATTACACATGTATATAACCCTCCCTCAACACCCAGAAGGTATGCGGACAGGCAGAATTCAAAAGTCTGAGGGTGACTGTGCTCAGGGGGTGAAGGGATGCTTAGAAACCATCTCTTTGAGGAGGAAGGCAGGACATTCAATAAGAGCGGGTGGCTACCAAAGAACTAAATTTTAACGCAACAAAGGTGAGTCCATCTCCCCGCAACCACAGGCATCCAACCCAGGAACACCTCGCTCCGCCTGGATGGCTGAGGTGCAGCTGGAGGGGGACTGAAAGGGTCAGACCACGGGATTGTTTTCCACTTTGGGCTTTTACACAGCAGTTTTGAAGACAAAAGGGCTTTTCAGCTAGGTTTGGTTCACCGTTCCCCTCCTCCAAGGCCCAAGCTTGGTCCCCAATGTCCCCAGCAATGCTTTGGATGTCCCTCACTTTGCTGTTTTTTTGGGGGGCCACTGCCCACCCCTAGGTTGCGTGCTGTCCCTCCTAGAGAGAGGTGGATGGCCATGACATTCCAGGGAGGAAAAAGGGAGGGGCGAAGGGGCAACGACACCCTTCTAAAGTTTCACCCCAGAAAGGCATCCCACTCTGCCCGGGAGGCGCCCTCAGGCTACAACCTTCCCGTGAGCCTCCTCCCTTTGCCCCGCCCCTCAGCACGGGGGAGGGGCGCTGTGCAGCCGGCGCTCTCTGATTGCCTGCCGCCTCAGGGTTCCACGCCGGGATTGTGCTGTGGGCAGCTGTCGGCGCCTGCGTGCACAACGTGGAGAACCAGCGTTGGGAGTTGCTGGAAGTTGGAGGCGAGGGAGCGGTCACTCGCAATGAGCGCGGGCGGCACTGGGCGCAAGGTAGAGAGCAGTCCCTAGTCTAAGACTTTCCGTCGCCCTCCGGCACTGCCAGTACCACGGACTCCACCCTGCCGCGGCCCCTCGGCGATGCGGTGCAGCTGCCACTCGACCAAGTGGGTTCAGGTACCACCAGGCACCGAGGCGTCGGGCATGCACCCTCGCTGCCCTTTGTGGCCATGGTGCCACCAGACCGGGGGCCTGGGAGAGGGGTGGGGACTGGGGCCCGCCACTGCTGGAAGGGAGGGGAAGACAAGCCTGTCCCGGTGACCTCTAACTTCCGCTGGCCTCCTCTCTGCCTCCATGCCTCTGGGGCATGCGCCCCAGACCCCCATCCGTCGCCCAGGGCCGGGGTGATCCAGGGGTCGGTGCTGGCGACAGTCTCGGGGAGGGTCTTCATGTAGACTTGAGGGTGTGCGTGCTGGTCCCTGCCCTCTGCCGCAGTGGGGCTGGGACTCAGCTGTTGGGTCCCTTCGGGTGCACAGGCTGGGATGTAGACGGAGCAGAAGTCTGTGCTCCGGAGAGGCCGGCGTGGTAGTGCCTGCCTGGCAGGTGGCTCTGAACGGCCCCCGGAAAGGCTGAGGCGTGGGTCTAGGCGTGAACGGTGCATTAGAGATGGTGTCCATGAGTGCGAGGGGCACAGAGAAGCTTAAGTGCTACTGCACCTTGGGGACAGTTTTCATTGGAGTGTGGTTTAAGGGAGACAGAGGCAACAGTTTCGGGGAAGGCCGAGATTATGAACAAAAGTGAGAGGGAGTTGCAACCTTGTAGATGGAAGCAGCCACCCTTACCTCTTGGCCCAACCCTCAAAAAAGCACTTGGCAGTGTTCAGGAAAGGGTGGCATTTAAATGAGGCCAATTGAGTTTGATGGTTAAAGGGCCTAAGGATTACTGAGAAATCAACAATAATGTGACGAGAAAAGCAGCGCTATTTTTATTCAGCAAAGAAAGCTTGGAAGTATTTTGTTGGGAGAATTCAGCATAAGATTTAAAAAAGTTGTTGATGCTGGGTGTGGGAGGTAGAGTTAGGTGATTGCTCTAGCCCCAAGCTAAAGGTAGTTGACTTTGGAAATTTCGCTTACAATTGTTTGTAGCATACTTAACCTAGAAGTAAGTGTTTGCACTTTACAAGGGATACTGCTTCACTGTACTTAGCTGGAATGTGCACATGTTGTTTATTCTTAGGTGATTTCATTTATAATACAGATTCTCTCTTATCCAGACTGCTTTTTCTAGCAGCAAGCTGGAAACCTGACATTAGTGTACAGGCTGCCTTGTGCTTTACTCTTTTAAATAAACTTATGTGGAACAAGTGTCAAATACAAAATAATTAAATAGAAAAAAATAATTCTGCCTTCTGTTGAAATCTCTTATTGCAGTCATGCCCACCTATCTTTAACAGCAGTTATAATGTGTATCCTGTGAATAAAGTATTGGTAGTGAAATTAATCATGTATTTGAAGAAAATACTGTTTTCTGTTTATTAATAAATTGATCAGAATTTAGTGTTTTTCATCTTCTCAGCCCTGTGGGAGATCATCTCTGTTTTCCACCCTGACATGCACTGTAGCATGTCACACTCCTGATTTAAATGGGTTGCTGCCAGTTTATTAGCAAATGCAGAATAGGTGTCTGTAAAAAAAACATATTGATGATGAGGAGCAAGGGAGATAGCCATATACATTTACATTTCTTTTAGGGAGACTGGCCTGTGTTCACATTCTCTCTTTCTCTTCCCTCTTTCTTTCCTTTCTCCGAACCCAGTGTCTGCCATAGGCTTACCCCTCCCTCCCATGCCGAACTATTTTCTTTGTTATGCTAATAATACCTTTTTCATAGTAATGAACTTATTTAAACATCTCAGCAACCAGAGAAAGTTCTTTTCAGTACAGAAATAATCAGGAGAATCATGGGAAGGAGACAGGACTTAAAACTTTTTGACATGTCTTTGTTTAGCTGAAGGTCTTGAGTTTGTAGCTTGGGACTTCTATCAATTTATACAGTCATGTATAGCCCTAATTTGTGTAGTACAGTTATGTGCTGCATTGTGCCAGTGAGGTCATCAGAGCTCATATATCATTTTGGTCCCACGGATTATAATGGAGCTCAAAAATTCCCATATCCTAGTGAAGCTGTAGTATTCATAATTTCTTAGTTGCTCATGTTTTTTGTGGTGATGCTGGTGTAAACAAATTTACTGTGCAGCCAGTCCCTGTAGAAGTGTAGCATATGCAATTATGTACAGTACATAATACTTGATAACATTATATACATTATTGGTTTGTGTATTTTCTACCCATTTTATCATTGTTTTAGTGAGTACTTCTGTTTATTTAAAAGAAAAGTTAACTATAGAACAGCCTGAGGCAGGTCTTTCAGGAAATATTCCAGAAGAAGGCACTGTCATAATAGCAGGTGAGAGCTACATGCGTGTTGTTGCCCCTGAAAACCTTTCAGTACAATGAGATTAGAGGTGGGAGACAGTGATGTGCATGATCTGGACCCTGTGTAGGCCTAGGCTAGTGGGTGTTTGTGTCTTAGTTTTTAAGAAAAAGTTTCAAAATTAAAAATAGAACAAAGCTTATAGAATTAGGATATAAGAAAAGAATACTTTATACAGATGTACAATGTGTGTTTTAAGCTAAGTGCAATTATAGAAGAGTTTAAAATTTGTAAAATAAAAAAAGTTACAGTAAGCCAAGGTTAACTGAAGAAAGAAGAACCTTTCAGTGTAGCCTAAGTGTAAAGTCTTTATAAAGTCAATAGTGGTGTAGAGCAATGTCTTAGACCTTAACATTCATTCACCACCCACTTCCCCACTACAACTTTTAGTCCCGCAGTCTCCATTCATGGGGAGTGCCCTATATAGGTATACCATTTTTTATCTTTTATGCTGTATTTTTACAGTAACTTTTCTATGTTTAGGTACATACATACTATAGTATTCATTACAGTAAGCTGCTATATAGGTCTGTAACCTAGGAGTAATAGACTGTACCATCTATGTGCATGTGTAGTAGGCTAGACTCTCTAGGTTTGTGTAAGTCCACTGTGATGTCCACAGTGAATTGCCTAATGATGCATTTTTAAGAATGTACTTCCATTATTAAGCAACACGTGAGTATATTTACAGTTTCTATTTGAGCAAGTTTTGAGAATATTTGATTAATACCACATAAGCCTTAACTTTTCATACTGATACTTGTTTCTTTGAAGTAACTAAGAATTGACTTGCTTGTTGATGAAGTTCTTGAAATAACTAAAAACTCATATTGTAAAATTGGATGAATAAAATCATTTAGCTATCATTTATAAATTGAGCATTTTAGAGAACATGGGACATTTTTATAATGTAAATAGTCCAGGTTGAGAAAAAGCTTAGGAATTTGTTGTAATCAAATAGTGTGAGTCTGCAGGAAAAAGGCAAATCAGGAAATGAAAAGTGCAAAAATACAACATAGAAGTATGTTGATTTGGTGTGTGCAAATTAACAGTGTTTTGAAAAATTAGAAAATTATAGAAGTAGTTGTTTAATGTCAGATGAAGAAAAGGACTTTAGTGTAACAAAAGCAGTTAACTTTTTACTAGAGTAAGTATAGAATTTATGGGATGATAGAAATTATTGGTCCATATGGAATGTAAGAACATGCCTTGTGGGGCCAGGTAGCAGAAGGGAGGAAGTGTTTTGCAGTAAGGCTGAGGCCAGGGAAGGAAAAGGATCAAAAGATCTTGCAATTGACTCCTGTGTTGTTTAATCATTACTGAGAATTCCACAGTGACCTTGAGGTAGCCATAGTATTTGTTCAGTAGGCCTTAAATCTTAGTAAAAGATCTATTATCAAGTGAGGTGACACCATGCTATAAGATATAAAGTATCTAGCATCTGAGGTTTGCCTTTGTAGGCCTTGCTTTTCAGATGATTTTATTTCTAGGGTAATGTTTAGTAGGTGATTTTGATTAAAGGAAAATATGCAGAGAAGGTTTTGAGGAAGGAATTGAACTAAGGGAGAGCTGTGCCATGAAAAGGGCCAGATGTGTGATTTAGAAGACATCAGATATCATCGAGCATGTTTGTGTTCTTTGTTAGTTTCTGATGTGCTGATGTTCAGTTCATCTGAAACTTGAAAAGTAAGGTGGGCTGGGCGAGGGGGCTCAGGCCTGTAATCCCAGCACTTTGGGAGGCTGGGGGAGGTGAATCACCTGAGGTCAGGAGTTCAAGACCAGCCTGACATAAATGGTGAAACCCCATCTTTACTAGAAATACAAAAATTAGCCGGGCATGGTGGTGCATGCCTGTAATCCCAGCTACTCAGGAGGCTGAGGCAGGAGAATCACATGAACCCAGGAGGTGGAGGTTGCAGTGAGCAAATTGCATTCCATCCTGGGCAACAGGAGTGAAAATCTGTCTCATGATGGGACGGGGAAGTAAGGCAGAATGAATCAAGTATTTCATAACGTTTTTGCTGTTTGTGAGCAGATTCTTTTTCTTATAATGTAAATATGTTTGACATTTTTGCATTTTCAATTTCATTTGTGTTTACACTAGTGTATTATGTACGTTAACAGGGAACTGAATTTTTTTCATCTGATTTAGAAAGTAATACATGTTTATGGTATAAAATTTATAAAAGAAAGATGTATAACTATGAAAGTTTGAAAATCACTCATTTTTCTTCACTCCAGGGAAAACTTCTGTTAACATTTTTTATAATGTGTGTGCATATTGAAACAGAATTAGAGTCACACTGAATATAAAGTTATTCTAACACAGCCACCATATCATGAGGAATCTCAGGGCACATAAAGATGCCTTGTGTTGCTGCTTGAACCTACAGGCCCAGCTAAAGTCTGAGGTGACAGCCAGCATTTACCATCTGACATGTAAGTGAGTGAGCCTTTAGATAATACCAGTCACTGGCTACTGGCAAAGAGAGAAGTAATGAATTGTCCATGCTGATCCATGTCCAAATTGCAGATTCCAGAGCTAATGAAATGTTAGTGTTTTCAGCCACCAAATTCAAGGGTACTTTTTAAGTCATAAGAGTATTCATTTGGTAATCATACATTTTAAAACAGTTGTAATTGAAGTATAACATATATAGAGAAATGCATAGATCTTAAGTGTGCAGTTTAATCAATTTTGAGAAACATGTACATGTATGGAACTCATACTGTGTAACCCTTGTAAAGATGAACATGGTAAACCAGAGTAAACAAGGTGTAAGTATTAGATAATGAGTAAAAGAGATTGGGAGGCCTTTGGTTTAAGAAAAATATCATTGGAAGCCATCGAATTTTTAGAAATACACTTTGTGTTTTAGAAGAGTTTTAAATTTACAGAAAGTTGTGAAAATAGTAGAGTTTTCAAAAAGTTGCTTTCAGTTTTTATATTGTTAAACTGTTACATTAGTGTGGTCATTTGTCACATTTAGTGAAGTAATATTGATACATTATTATTGACTAAATTCTATACATGATTGATTTTTTTTTTAGTTTTTACCTAAGGTCTCTATCAGTTAGCTGCCATAACAAAATTCCATAGACTGAGTGGATTAAACAAAAGAAATTTGCTTTCGCAGATCTGGAGGTGGAAAGTCTGAGATTGGGTGCCAGGATGGTTGGGTTCCAGTGAGGAGTCTCTTCCTCACCTGCACACAGCACAGTCCTCTTTCCTAGGTGTGTTCTCACCAGAAGAGAGAAAGAACAAGCTCTCTGTGTCTCTTTATAAGAGCACTCATCCCATCAGACCAGGGCCCTGCCCTCATGACTTCATCCAATGCTGATTACCTCCCAAACACCCTAGCTCCAAATACTATTACATTCGAGGTTAAAGCTTCAGCATATGAGGATTCTGGGCAGGACACAAACATTCAGTTTATAATAAGGTCCTTTTTGTGTTCCTGGATCTTATACAGGTTACCATATTACATTTAATCGTTGTGTCTCCTTAGCTTTCTTTAGACCATGGCGGTTTCTCAGACTTTTCTTTCTTTTTTGGTGACCTTGTCAAGTTTGATGACTACTGGTCATGTATTTTGTAGAATATCCCTCAAGTGGGATTTATCAAATGTGTTGCTCATAATATGTCTGGGTTTATGGATGCCTGGGAGGAAGACCAAAAAGATGAAGTGTCCTTTTCATCACATCATACTAAGGAAAGGGTGTGTACTTTCAATGTGACTGCTCACTGTTGATTTTGATTTGGTCACTTGACTGAGATAGTGAAGCAGAATAATTTCCCTGAACGCTTTGCTGGTGGGAACTGGGATGTGGGTGCTGTAAGTAGCACTTAGGCGCTGGCAGGGGCAGACTCCACTCACTAGAACTCCCTGTGCTCAACCCGTCGTGGGAGGGAACATGCAGGTAAGCGTGTGCAGGAGCTGGGGTGAGTGCTTTTGGGTGCTAGGAGGAGCAAAACTCTTGCAGGCCCTGAGGCCCCAGAAGGAGTGTTACAATCCATGCTCTTTTAGCTTCACTACCCGTGGACAGTTTAAGTGTTAACAGCTCAGTGGAAGGTAAGTGTGACAGCCTTTGACAGCAACCTGGAAGAGAAATGGCTGTTGGAATATGAGAAGGGGTGGATATGAATGATACTCTTTTTGACTGTGTTAAGTTTCAGATGCTGGCTTGACTTTGAAGTAGAAATGTGAAGAACATTGAAGATGTCAATCTGAAGTTCAGGGAATAGGGCAGGACTCAAGATTCTATTTGGACGTTACACATTTTATTTTTAAAGAATTCCATTGTATTTTTCAGAGTAAGAATCTCATCTGATAGAATAAAGTGCCTATGGTACTTTGAGTAGAATGATGAGAAAAATTTTAAACAGAAATTTTTTTTTCTGAAAGCATTGTGAATAAAAATAAGAGTAAAATATAGGTGATTTTCAGTCAGCCTCAGTGACCTGTCTGTATCTGACCTGAGTCCCAGCTGATATAGCCAGTTGACAACAGAAAATTTAGAATTTGATTTGCATGTTTTAAAACTATTGAGAAGATGAATTAGACATTTTAATTTCTCCCCCCACCCCATAAGAAACCATGTGGGTATATTTTTGACCCTTACTTTTTTTTTCTTCTTAGCGGGAAAGCAGTCAGAAGTGGGAGGCCTTGCAACAAACTGTATACTGTGTAGCCACCAGCTGCTTCTTTCTTGAGGCAGAACACTGGCCCTCAGTGCCTCTTTCTGCTTCTTCTTGTTCAGACAACTGAGGACTTCCCCTGTCCTGTCTGACTCCTCCTGTTGTGGTGAGAAATATAGAAAGGCTGAGGGATTGATATTATTTGGCTCCATATTTTAGAAAGATATTTGGTAGTTACATAAAGTACATCTAGTTTGACCAGTACCACTTATAACTTTAAATTGTGGTACAGAAATTGATCCTTTATTATTTAGAAAATATAAAGTAAAGTTAATAATACTGAGAGAATTCATGATTCTTTCCTTTTGCCTTCCCTGTCCTTTAGTTCTTTATTTATTTTCACAGCTTTTGTACTGGCTCATCTTCTCTTTCCTGGGGAGTTGATTTTAAAAATTAGATTTGCAGGAGCTTATCCTTTTAGAGTATGATGAAAACCACTTGTACTTGAACTTAAGGAATTTTTTTTTAAGTTCCCTGTGTACCCTTTTCAGATCACATCCCAGAGAGGAGAGACTTCTGCAATATTGTGCCAACAATTTTCTTTCTTTCTTCAAGTGTTATCCACAAATGTATATATGTATGTGGTAATAAGCATGAAATTTGCCATATTAACCATATTTAAGTGGGTAGTTCAGTAGTGATGAGTGTATTCACAACATTGAATACTAGATCTCCACATTTTCATCTTACAGAAATGAAACTGTATATTAAATAATCAACTCTCTCTCTCTATTTCCCCCAGGCCCAGCAGCTGGCCTTTTGTTTCTATGGATTTGACTATTCTACATACTTCATATAAGTGGAAACTTACAACATCTGTCTTTTTGTGAGTGGCATATCTGAGTTAGCATGTCTTCAGGGTTCATCCATGTTGTCACATATGTTATATGACTCATAAAAGCCAGAATTTCTTTTCTTTTGAAAAGCTGAATAACGTTCCATTTATAAAGTTCTTAATCTTCATGTGGCTGAATTTATAACATTTATATTTGCAGTGTTTTTATACCTAGTTTAGGAAATTCTTCTGTATACTTATTATAAAGATAGCCTCCTATATTTTTAAGAAATACTTTTTCTTTGTTTAAAACAAGATTAAATTTACAGGAAGGTTATCAGTACAATTCAGATAACATTTACTAATCCCTGAACCATTTGCTAATCAGTTGCTAACTTGATGACTCATTGCTTCCAAATATTTTAGTGGCATTTCCTAAAGACATTCTTCTGTGTAATATCAAAATTACCATTAAAATTAGAGAATTAATACATTTCTATCATCACATTTTCAACTTTATTCAAGCTTTACTGGTTAACTGATCAAATTCTGTTTAACAACAGGATCTAGTTGGAATTACATGTTGCATTTGATTCTAAACTCTCCTTAGTCTCATTATGTCTAGACCACTCCCTTTATTAAATTGAGATGTATTCCTTTCTCTTCTATTTTTCTGGGAGGGATTGTTTAAAACCAGTGTTAATTCTTTCTAAAAAACTTGATAGAATTCTTTAGTAAAGCCATGTAGGCCAAGTTTGGTTTTTTTTTGGTGGGGAGGTGGAGGATGGAGTTTTGCTCTTGTTTCTGAGGCTGGAGTGCAATGGTATGACCTTGGCTCATTGCAGCCTCCACCTCCTGGGTTCAAGGATTCTCCTGCCTCAGACTCCTGAGTAGCTGGGATTACAGGCACTCACTACCACGCCCAGCTAATATTTTGTATTTTGAGTAGAGAAGGGTTTCACCATGTTTGTCAGAGTGGTCTTAAATTCCTGACCTCAGGTGATCCACTTACCTCAGCCTCCCAAAGTGCTGGAATTACAGGTGTGAGCCACCGCACCTCACTGGCCTAGAGATGTTTATGGGATTTTAAATTACAAAGTCAGTTTTCTTAACAGTTACAGGGCTATTTAAATTCATGTCGGGTGAGTTGTAGTTTGTGTTTTTTCTGGAATTGGTGCATTTCATCTGAGAAATTCCATTTTAGCTAATCTATGTGCAGCTTTATTCTTCTTTACCTGGTATAGACATATTTTCAATGAAAAGATAATCTAATACATATATTTCTAAAAATAAATGCATATTTTATATTTGTATCATGTAATTTTATATCTGTATTATATACTTTGGATCAAGCTCTAGATGTAGCCAAGATCTCAGGGGCAGGCTATATTCAGCACTGATGGGAGACTCAGTGACCTGTAAAGTTTGTGTGTCTACACACTTCAGAGTTTGTTCTGCATGAGTCTCTGACCATGCAAATAGCTATGCTGAGGCCATATTGTGCTGACACCTCATTCCATTTCAGTTTTTTTTCCATGACTTATTCAAAATAATGTGACACAGTGCAAATCAGCTTTGCTTAGAGTCTCTGTAGGGGTTGCAGAGAAGTAATTAGGAAATCAGAAATCAGTGTGGTCAGTGTTGTGATGAGGAGGCAACATGTCCTCATGAGAACACAGGGAAGAGGTATCTCTCTTATTCTCTGCATCTCTGGTACCTAGTACAGTACCTTGCACATAGTAGGTTCTCATTAAGTCTTTGTTGAATGAATGAATAAACTCAGAACTGGGTGATCACAAGGTCACTTTTGGAGAGAACTTGTGTCTGAGCCAAGTTAGTGATATCTATGGGCAGTAGATGAGTCGAGGGAATTCTCTCATGTGGATGCAATAATATGCAGTGTTGTAGAAGGACAGAAAGCTTAGCTATCTAAATAGTTGTCTAAAGCTGTCTATTTGCAAGTGGGAAGTGGTTTCCTAAAGTGATTGCAGACTGAGGGCTAAGAAGAAATAACTCTGACCAAAGTATGTATTGGGCAAGGTTAGCTAAGAACCAGAATTGATTTTTATGAATTAGCATTTCTGGTTCTGGCTGTTGTGTTTACCATTACTAGGTTTAGTTTCTAACATGTCTTAAAAATAATGCTCTCCAAATGAATAAGAAGTATTTTTTTGTGAAGCATGGTACAGTTTTCTCTGGCTCTTACCTACTAGTCTTATTCATACTATCTTTGCTTTAAAACAATACTTTTTTATGTTCTAAATATATCTGTGATAAATCATGAGTTAACCACTAATAATGGTGGCTCATATTGTTGTGTTCTCATATGCCAGGTATTGAGACACTGCCATGAGTTATTTCATTTAATATGGACAGTGGCCTGTCTGTAAGAAAATCAAACCTAGGGCTCCCATTATACAGAAGTGGCAACTAAGGTTTGGGGAAGTTAAATTTTGTGTTCCCCAGGTCACTCAGGTAAGCCTGGGACTCACATTTGAATCTAAATCTGTCTGACTTCATTTAACTACTGAGCTATGTGTGCTCTTTCCAATGTTTCATATGTCTTTTTATTTAAAAATTCCCCAAATTTAGTTTTACTTGTGTATATATTCTTAGAAAGTTTATCAGTTAAGTAGGGAAAGAGTTTGTAGTGAAGTAACATATTAAGACCCTCCTAAAAGCAAATTACAGAAACCCACTTTAAACTAGCCAGCATGGCTGGACACAGATGCTCCAACAATAATTACTGTGTTCTTCCTCTCTGTGTCTCCTCCTTTCTCACCTTCCTCTTTCCCCCTCCTTTATCCCACTGCCCCACTCCCTCTCTCATTCTGCTTTTATTAGTGTTAGCCTATTCTCTCTTGTCACAGAAGGAGCCCCAGTTGAAACCAGCTTTACCCATTATCCGAGGAAGAGAAAGCATCTTCTCTGGGAGCTCTGGCAGAAATGCCCTGGGGAATACTCTTGGTCATGGGGACTGGGGGCTGTGAGAGGACTTTGTGAGCCATATGGAATGTAGCTCTCGGGTTGACAACATGTCCATACTTCATCTTGATAAGACATGTTATTTGATGGTTGAAAGCTATAATTATTTAAAGATAATGCACAATATAGTTTAATATCATTATCAAGATATAGTTTACATACCATAGGACTCACCCATTTAAAGTGTACAGTTCAATGGTTTTAATGTAGTCAGAGTTATAGAGCTATCACCACTGTCTAATCTGAAACATTTCCATCAGAAAAAGAAATTTTGTACCCATTCACAGTCACTCCCTATTTTTCCCAAATTTTTCAGCCTTAGCAACCACTCATATACTTTCTGTCTCTATAGATTTGCCTATTTTAGATGTTTTATTTAAGTGCAATCAGGTGACTTGTGGTCTTTTGTGTCTGACTTCTTTCATTAGCATGTTTTTAAGGTTTATCTATCTTTGCATATCATCATACATTTTTTGTTAATTGCCAAATGTTATTCCATTATATGGATATACCACATTTTATTTGTCTGTCTGTTGTTGATGGACATTTGGGTTGTTTTCATGTTTTTTGCACGTATGAATAATGCTGCTGTGAACATTTGCGTAGAAGCTTTTGTGTAGATCTGTTTTTACTTCTTCTGTGTGTATACCTAAGAGTGGAATTACTGGTTCATATGATAACTATACCTGACATTTTGAGGAACTGTCTTCCAAAGTGACTGTATTATTTTACATTCTCACCAGCAATGTGTGAGGGTTCCAGTTTCTTTACATTCTTGTCAACCATTACTATCTTTTTGATTATAGGCATCTTGGTGGCTGTGAAGTGGTATAATGCATATTTTATAAAAGACCATTTTGTTTGTTAAATAATGGCCTGTTTACTTGTCATCTTACCTTGTATAGGAGCTTTCCCAGAGGGTTCTGAACCTGCTCCTTCTCAGTCCATCCAGCCAACTAGGTAGGCAGACCATGCTGATCAAAGGATTAAAAGTATATGTTTACTTTTGTTTTTCTTTGTAAATTTTATTATTTACAAACCTAGACAGGGATTATTCTTATTTTTATATTAAGAAACAGGTTATAAATGCCAGAATTTACTTGGTTGAAGATAAAACAGGGATTCATATTTAGGATGTATTAGGTGGTAGAAAGCTGCTTGCTTCAGATCTGCAGTGTCAGCAGCCTACTTTGACATGATAGGTGGCATTCAGATGACACACATTCCCACTCGCGTTCACTGTGTTGTATGTAGTTCCTAGCAAACTAGTTGTATCTCTGCTGCTTTTTTCTTAGAAATGTGAGGGCAAGAGTAATGTCTTAGGAATAATCTTGATTATTCATGAATGATTATTCATGAACTTGACTATTGTAATTTTCATTAGTATAAATTACTTGCAGCACACCAAAAACTGAGCTGCTTTTTTATGATTCACAGTGGTTGCTTCTAACTACTTTATTATGGCAACGTTCATTATCAGCCCTGTAGTGCTATTTAATGTTCACCTTGGCATCAGTATAAAATTTGATACTCTCATGCACAGACAGATGGTCTTCCATTGGTGGCTTTCTCCCTAGCCCTAGAGCTGTCTGTGTATCCAGACTCCATATTGAGTCTTGCCTCCTCAGCACAATGTAAGAGAATCTATGTTGATCACACCTTATGGGAAAATCTATGTTGATTTCTTGCCACCCATTTGCCACATATCACTGCATAACTTGAAAGCCAAGAACTTGTGATTTAGAATTGCTGTTCAGATCATGCTTAATATTTTCATGGCATCAAGCAAAAGCAAGAAGAGATTACACATATTAGCAGTAGGCTCTAAATGTGGAAGTAATACGGTGAGCTCCATAAGATAAAACAGGAGCTTGCATGTATTTAACAATACATTTTATTTTAAGGAGATAATATACCAGTAATAGGTGCTGGGGAATACAATGAACCAACTGGATAAATATCTCTGTCCTTATAAAATGTACATCCCAGTGATTAATGATTTATGAGATCATTTATAATGTGTAAAAATCAGGTAAAAAAATCTTGTGGTTTTATTGGTAGCAGTGTCTGAAAGCTTTGAAATTCTAAAAAAGAAAATAAATAAATTAAAAATGTTTAAATTGGGCCAGGCGCGGTGGCTCACACCTATAATCCCAGCACTTTGGGAGGCCTAGACTGGTGGATCATGAGGTCAAGAGATCGAGACCATCCTGGTCTCGACATAGGTGAAACCCCATTTCTACTAAAAATACAAAAATTAGCTGGACATGGTGGTGCGTGCCTGTAGTCCCAGCTACTCGGGAGGCTGAGGCAGGAGAATTGCCTGAACCCAGAATGCAGAGGTTACCATGAGCCGCGATCATGCCATTGCACTCCAGTCTGGGTAACAACAGCGAAACTCTGTCTCAAAAAAAAAAAAATAAAAAAGTTTAAATTGGTGCATTTACATACTATATTATGTAAGTGACTATTTGCTAAGTATCCCGAAGGTAAGGTATTAGAGATCCCAATTTAATCATTAAAAGTAAATACTTTTTATATTTACCTTATCCTTATCAAAAAGTGTGCTATTGTAGTGACAGGCCATGCAATCTCAAAATCAACAATATTCATGTAAATTGATAAGTTGATATTATATCAAATAGAAATCTCATGATAATGGGGCAGGCCAGTCGTTGAATTTTTCAGTTTTTTTAGAAGCATAATTTGAAGACTTGTAAAATTAATAGGACAGCTGAAATTGAAATTTATTTTTGAACATCAGACAGGTAATGTACTGATGTAAAAAGGTTTAAGGGAGGAGATTTGGAATCTTGTAGAATTAATTGGACAGTTGAAATTGACCTTTTTTTTTTTTTGGAGACAAAGTTTCGCTGCTGTTACCCAGACTGGAGTGCAATGGCACTATCTCGGCTCACTGAAACCTCCGCCTCCTCGGTTGAAGCAATTCTCCTGCCTCAGCCTCCCGAGTAGCTGGGACTACAGGCACGCACCACCATGCCCAGCTAATTTTTTGTATTTTTAGTAGAGACGGGGTTTCACCTATGTCGACCAGGAGGGTCTCGATCTCTTGACCTCCTGATCCACCCGCCTCGGCCTCCCAAAGGGCTGGGATTATAGACGTGAGCCACCGCGCCAGGCCTGAAATTGACCTTTATTTTTAAACGTCAGACTGGTAATGTGCTGATGTGGTAAAAATGTTCACACTTAGGTTTGAGTGTGGAAACCCAATCGTCATACTTAGGAATTAAAAAAGAACTAAAATAGACATAAAAAAAATGCACATGGGTACTTTTTAACCAGTAGTACCAGGCACCCAAAAATTAATGCTTTCAAGTGAAATAAGAAAAGATCACAGTTCTTATTTGGGCTAGTGCTTCTGATAGGCATAGCAGGAATGAATGAATAAATTTTATTAACATATATAATAAATAAGTAAAGAACTTTACAAAATAATTTGAGATAGTGATAAGTACCATAACATCAGTAAAATGGGGTCTATGATAAGTGAATTAAATATTTACTTGAATACCTAATACATTTCCAAACTTATTGTGGTCGAAGGGCTCCTGATTCCCCTTACCACCAGCTTCTCACTAGGGGATGCTTCTGTAGATTGTGAGGTTTGGGAAGCTTTTGAAGACATTATTTGAGTTGAGATATGAATGATGAAGTATCTGTATGCATTCCAGGTATGGAGGTGGCAAAGCATTGGTTTTGGGGTGGAAATGAGTTTAGGGTGTTTGAGACTGTCAGTAGGAAATGTTGGAATGTATCCAGAGAAGAAATAGTAGTAGATGAGGCTAGAGAGGTGGAAAGGGCCTTGATATTTTAGGGTAGAATAAGGAGTTAGGATGTCACTTTAATGATGACAGCAAGTCTGTAGAGTGTTCTAGGTCTGGGGATTGATGGCCTCATGACTGTGGCTACTGTGTAGTGATGACTGGTAGAGGTAGAAGAGAAAATGGTGACCTTTCAGAGCTGTTGTCTGGGTAAGAAGGCATAGTAGCTGTGTAGATGGAGCCTGGGCCAGCTTTAGAAATCTACCTTGCAGACAGAGCTAAGAACTTAAGTGTGGATTCTATGTGGATGGCAGGAGATGAGTAGTCAAGAGTTGATTCCTAGGTTTTAGTTGAGCAACTGAATGTATGATGGTTCAATTACTAAGATGGGGAAAATTCGAGGAGAAGTTGGTGGT
Organism: Callithrix jacchus; assembly: GCF_049354715.1. Lineage (NCBI taxonomy): Eukaryota > Metazoa > Chordata > Mammalia > Primates > Cebidae > Callithrix > Callithrix jacchus. The sequence continues at coordinate 83,524,205 of NC_133518.1, forward strand.
GAGGGGAATCAGAAGATACCTTTTGGCCACAATTGGTTTTAGATACTTATTAGATAGTCAAGTGAGGTGGTTTAGTGGGCAGTGGAATAAATAGCTGTAGTTCAGTGGGGAGGTCAAGATTAAAATGACAAAGGTAGGTGTCAGCAACATAGAGCTGATTTCAAAGCCATGAGACTGGATTAACTCCCTACAAGGGGAGGGGCTAAGTTTACTTCCTTAAATTGAGAAAGTTGGACAGGATGGTGTTTAAGGTCCCATCTTCTTCAAAAAGTTAACTGTTGTAAGAAACTTGAAGTGATGGAATTTTTTTTGTAAAATGCCATAGCTGCTTTAAAATAATGAAAAGAATGAATGGGAAGAAATACAGACATTTAAGTATTTGAAATCTGTATTTATTCTGAAATGGCTTGTTTACAAAGCATAATATGTAACTGCGATCAGATATCCTTCTGAAAGTGAAAATAATCTTCATTTTGTAAGGTTTCAGTTAAACCCAATTGGTGGTCAATATGAACTTATTTTTATCAAAACATTTTAAACAGCTTTATTGAGGAGTCAAATAACACCCAAGCTGCACATATTAGAAGTGTAAAGTTAGATGTTTTCACAAAGGTATTCAGCCATAGAGCTGTCACCACTAGAGATAATAGACATACTTATCATCCCAACAGTTTCCGTGTACCATTCAGTACTGTCTCCCTCCTGCCTCTGATCCATAGGCAACCACTGATAAGCTTTTTGTAACTGTAGATTACTTTTCATTTTCTAACTTATATAAATAGAATCATACAGTAGGTATTCTTTTTTTCTGGCTTTTTTCATTCAACGTGATTATTTTGAGATTCATCCATGGTGTTTTTTGTGTCAGTAGTTCTTTTTCTTCTATTTGCTAAGTAATATCCTATTGTATGAATATACCAGATGCATTTTTGCAGTCATAATGAAGTTAGACTACCTTCTTTTTTCCCTTCAGTGGGTCTCAGGATTTGCTGGTATTATTTGTAATCCTGAAAATTTGAGACAAGTCTCAGTTAATTTAGAAAGTTTATTTTGCCAAGTTTGAGGATGCACCCTTCTTAGACAGTCTCTGGAAGTCCTGATAACATGTGCCCAGGGTGGTCGGGACACAGCTTAGTTTTATACATTTTAGGGAGACGTGAGACATCAGCCAACATATGTAAGAAGTACAATGGTTGTGTCCAGAAAGGCAGGACAACGTGAAGCAAAGACAGAAAAAAGCCTTGAAGTTGGAAGGAGCTTCTGGGTCACAGATAGGTGAAAGAGAGGAGTGCTTACATTCTTTGAGTTTTTGATTAGCCTTTTTAAAGGAGGCAATCAGCTATGCATGTATCTCAGTGACAGGCAGGTTATCCCTAAGCAGTTCCCGGCTTGGCTTTTCCCTCTTGCTTAGTGATTTAGGGGCCCCAAGATTTATTTTCCTTTCACACACCAAAGAGACTAAAAATGTGAATACATATACACACAGAGACACATTCCAAACTCTCTTCATAGAAGGGCTTCCTTGTTCTTGTATTCATCCCCTTCATCCTGTTCAGGGATGAGCTTTCTGCTGGCTTTCATTTACCAGAGCAAGCTTGACAGTGCTGTGGATAGGAAGCAGGCCCACCCTTTCTGTGTGTTTGTGTTCTGTGTGATTTTTTTGGGAATGTGTGTATGTTGTTGAGCTTTTTTTTTTTAAATATAGATTGTGTTTATGTCAGGAGGTTGCCTAAAATAAAACTGAAGCTTCATAGTTTAGCCTTTAGTTGTGTTTCATAGTTTAGCAGTTATGGATTCAGTTAATCTAGTACCTCTGATTTCACAAGGGAGTATAATAACCCTTTTCTCAGTTCATAGGAATTTTGTATAGTTGGTTACGACAGAGATCAAAATGAGACAAACACTCATTCACATGGTAAGTAGATGCTTACCTTTAATCTCTGTGGTGTCTTGATTAAATCACTTGCTTTCTGCTTCTGTTTCTATGCATTTGGAAAAGTTGACTGCTTTCTTGTTCCTGTGGATGATCTGAGAACACACATGAGTTAATCACCCTCTGGCTGTTTTTAACATCATGAGCTTACATGCAGTTTAAGGATTTCTGGGCTCTCTGTGCTGTTATATGGGGTTGTCTGAGGAGGAATAGAAGCAGATACGGTAGGATGATGACACAGGTTAGCATGCAAGTGCAGTAAAGAATTCCATTTTGGATGTTTTTAGAATTTTCTGAAGGATGTTCTGTTTTCTAGGTAATTTGTAGATTTTTACACTGCTTTATAAAAAGCTCTTTCCTCAATTGGTAGCTTTGAATTCTTCTTCAGTATTTATGGGAAGTCATATTCTTGATTTAGATGTTCTGCTTTACCTTACCAAAGATGACTCTACCAGTTGTGAAGCCAACAAGGAAAAAGATCTGCTGCTCTGGGTATCTAAGAGATCATTTCATCTTGGTACTTATGAGACTGCCTCATTCTTTGTGATGGCTGTAGAGTATTCACTCCATCGACTGAATGTAACATGTTTTAGTTGTCCCCGCCACTTTTCCTGTTATATCTATGCTGAAGTACATAATACTTACATGCAAATACATTATCTCTCACATTTCCAAATTGTTCTCCATTAACATTTTATCGTTATGTACTTCCACCAACAAGGTTTTAGTGTGTCTCTTTCCTTATACACTCAATAATACAGAGTCCTACTAGAGTTTATCTGATTGGTGAAAATGTTATTTTCTTCTAATTTTTAACTTATATATCTCTTATTACAGAGTTTGGGCATCTTTTCATGTGAATGAGTCATTTGTAATTCTTTTTCTGAGGGCTCACTGTTCGTATGTGCAACCTATTTCTCTATTATATGGTTACTGTTTTATTGTTGATATGTAGGAGCTTTAGATATATTAAGCAAATTAGCTCTTGGCGATATGACTTATACTGTTGCTTTTAAGTTTGTTGTTTGTCCTTCGACGTTGCTTACCGTGTTTTGCCATGAGGGGATTTTTTATATTGATGTAAAGGAATTACATCTAATTTTAAAAATTTCTTTCAAATTTTGTGTTACACTCAAAACATTGCAGATATTACGTTTATCATATTTTGAATACCCGCCTCAGCCTCTCAAAGTGCTAGGATTACAGATCCAACAGTGGCTGGAGCCACTGCACCCAGCTACTCAAGGCAAATATTGAGCCAATGTACTTGGCCATCCAAGGTTTTACCCTGAGTAGGGGAGCTCTGAGCACTGGCATCAGAGGGAGCAGTCTCTTGGGTGAACTCTGGGATATACACATTTTCTAATGGGCAGAGCATTCCAAGGCTTCTCATTCACATCTTCTACAACTCCAAGTCTTGGGATGCCTCAAACCCATACTCTACATGGGCCAGCCTTCATTGAGCAGCTAGTGTGGGACAGACAGTCCAGGGTGGGCACGCAAGAGGAAGGAGACCCAGACTTTGCCTCAAGGAGATCACATTCAAGCAGGAACAGAATTACTCCAGAATGTCAGATCAAGGGACCTAAGCCTCTGATTTTTTTTCCTTTATTTCTTCTCTCTTTAACTCTCTTTCTCTCTCTCTCTCTCTCATTCTCTCTTCCTCTCTCCTTTCTTTCTCTTTCTTTCTATTTTTCAAGATAGAGTTTTACTCTTGTTGTCCAAACTGGTGTGCAATGGCCTCAGGTGATCCACCCACCTAGGCCTCCCAAATGTTGGGATTATATGTGTGAGCCACTGGATCTTGCCACCTCCAATTTTCACAGAAAGAGGCACAGAGAAATTTGGCACCCAACAGAAATGAGTTCAAATATCAGTTTCCCTAGTTCTTGGCTCAAGCTTTCCGGTTCTCAGTGATTTCCTATGAAAGGGAATGAGAGGGGTCTGTGGTGACAAAATTATGGCAGGCAAGGTGACACTCACCTGCAATCTCAGAAACTCAGGAGGTTGAGGTGGGAGGATCGCTTGAGGGCCTACCTGGGAAACAGGGAGACCCCAACTCAGAAAAAAAAAGGGGGGCATGGTGGCTCATTCCTGTAATCCTAGCACTTTGGGAGCCCAAGGCAGGTGGATCACTGGAGGGGTCAGGAGTTCGAGACCATCCTGGCCAACATGGTGAAACCCCATCCCCACTAAAAATACAAAAATTAGCCAGGCGTAGTAGTGCATGCCTGTAGTCCCAGCTACTTGGAATGTTGAGGCAGAAGAATCACTTAAACCCAGGAGGTGGAGGTTGCAGTGAGCTGAGATCACCCCACGGCACACCAGCCTCAGAGGCTTTACAAAGCGAGACTCCATCTCCAAAAAAAAAGAGAGAGAGGAAGGGACATCAATCAACAAACATTGGTGATGAATAGGGTAGTGGTGCCACTGCCTGGCTAAAATATATATATATGCATGTATGTATGTACATGTATATATCTATAGATATGCATATATTTATATATGTATATATTTGTATTTTTAGTAGAAACTAGGTTTCTTCATGTTGATTAGGCTGGTCTCAAACTCCTGACCTCAGGTGATCCACCCACTTTGGCCTCCCAAAGTACTGAGATTACAGGTGTGACTCACCGCACATGGCTCTCCTTTTTTTTTTTTTTTTTCAAGAGGGAATTTCACTGTGTCTCCCAGGCTGGAGTGCAGTGGTAAAATCTCAGCTCACTTCAACCTCCCCCTCTCAGGCTCAGGCATTTCTCCAGCTCAGCCTTTCGAGTAGCTGGAATTACAGGAGTGTGCCACCACAGCAGGCTATGTTTGTATTTTTGATAGAAATGGGGTTTTGCCCTGTTGACCAGGCTGGTCTCAGACCCCTGACCTGAGGTAATCCACTGGCATTGGCCCCCCAAAGTGCTGGAATTACACACAGGAGCCTACCCCACCCCCATCCAAGTAAGTTTCTTGATTGCACAGAATGTATGGTGATATTGGTGGACTTATGGACATCCTCTCCAGCATTGAGTGTTGTGTCTTGGGTGTGCTGTGCTTTTTGTTTGTTTTTTTGAGACTGAATCTCACTCTGTTGCCATGCTGGAGTGCAGTGGCATAATTTTTTCTCTCTGCAACCTCCACCTCCCAGGTTCAAGCAATTCTCCTGCCTCAACCTCCTGAGTAGCTGGGACTATAGGCACATGCCACAATGCCCAGCTAATTTTTTTAAAAAGTGTTTTTAGTAGAGATGGGGTTTCACCATGTTGATCAGGATAGTGTCAATGTTTTGACCTCTTGATCCAACTGCCTCGGCCTCCCCAAGTGCTGGGATTATAGGCATGAGCCACTGTGCCTGGCATGTGCTCTGCTTTTAAACTCTTTTTTTTCTAATATGGGGTAGACTTGAAAGTGTGCCTTGTTTTCATAGCCCTCATGCAGCTTGTTTTGAACTGTTTTATGTTCACAGTTTGGGATATATTAGGCAATATTGCTGAGCTGTCCTGTCAACCTGAATTTGAGCCCTTTATCTGCCAGTAACCTTGCCATGTGATTATGAGCAAGGTATTCTAGCATCTCTGTTCTTCAATTTCTTTATCTGTAAAATGCAGACTATGCCCAGCTCATAGCACTAGTGTGAGGAATAAATGAAGATATGTGTAGATCACTTTTACATGGTATGTGACACTTGGTAGGCACCAAATCATTATTGCTGGGAGTATAAGTACATTCTTGCTTGTCTACACACACACATACACACACACACATACAGAAAGAGAGAGAGAGAGAGAGAGAGACAGAGAAATTGCAGAGATTATACAAAAAGTTCCCATGTACCTGTACCCAGCTTCCCTTATAATTAACATCTTACATTAGTAAGGTGCATTTGTTAAAATTAATGGATAAATATTGAGATGCTTTTATTAACCCAAGTCTCTACTTCATTCAGATTTCTTGGGATTATTCCTAATGTCCTTTCCTGTTCCAGTGTCTCATCTGGGACATAACATTCCATCTCATCATCATTTCTCCTTAGGCACTCTTCCTGGCTGGGTCACTCGAGTTTCTTTTGATTACATTGAAATTAAATTTTGGTGCAGACAATGAGATCTCTGTTACAGAATTCCTAGGTTAAAATTTACTCACAATGGCTGGGTGCAGTGGCACATGTCTGTAATCCCAACACTTTGGGAGGTCGAGGCGGACTCATCACTGGAGGCCAGGAGTTTGAGATCAGCTTGGGCAACATAATGAGACCCTATCTCTACTAAAAATAGAAAAATATTTGCCAGGCATGTTGGCCCACATCTGTAATCTCAGCTACTCTGGAGGCTGCGGCGTGAGAATTTCTTGAACTCAGGAGGTGGAGGTTTCAGTGAGCTGAGACTGTGCGACTGTATCCCAGCCTGGAAGATGAAGCCAGATTCTGTCTCAAATAAACAAACAAACAAATAAAAAAATAAATAAAAGGCAAACCTTATTCACAAAATTATTATAGGGCACCTGGTTGTAGCACCTGAGCTGGATGTGTAGTAGCCTCCCAAGATCTTAACCTAAAGTCTGCCCTACTGTGGCTAAACCTGCTTGTATGCCAGAAAGCAGACCCAAGCTGCTGAAAACCACCTGTACCTTATCCTGACCCATTTGTCCTCCCCCGTCTTTTGGTAAATAATGTCCATTGAAAAATGCTGGTTGGGTCTACGTGGTGACCTGAGTGATAACACATCTCAGGAATGTGTGGGGGCATGGGGTAGGAAAAGGAGGCCACTGTGTTTTTTCTAACAGTCACCTCAAAACTGCTGGTGCCTTGGTGATGGAAGGGTGTCACCCCAACATGTTAGCTGAGCTGTGTGGTTTCCCTGAATGTTAATAACTTTCACTGCTTTGGCTTGTGTTTCCTCCTTGATATCACCAACTAAAAAAATGTCAGAATTTTTTGGTTTCTGGTGCCAAATCCAAGCTGGTTTATCAGAAGACACCCCCTGCCAGACAATGGAGTCTGTGTGCTGGGGCAGAGCCGCTTTCCCTTTGACACTAGCTCTTTTCTAAGAACTGAAAATAAGCTGCAGAGGCTGTGACTTCACTTTTCTTGGAACTCCTTTACATTACTCCCAAAAATGCAGAAAATCCTCATTTATCAGCTTTTGGATTGCTGAGTTCTCTATTTCTTTCTGTTGCATATTCTTGTAATGCTCAAGTTTGACTGACAAATTCTTCTGCATCAGGTGAAGCAAGAGGGGGAAGGAATGACCGTGTGAAGGAACTGAGTGCTTTGTCACTTGGCCTTTTTGTTGTTTAATGGTTGATGAGAAAAAGGACCTAGAAGAGACACTGTGTGTAGAATGGCTTCCAATTCCAAGGGTCACAACCCTGTGATCTGTTGGCCAGAAGTTGGCTAGGGCTGAGGCAGATGAACATCAGGCCAAAGCCCAAACTTACAGAGCATATGCAAGGACAAGGAGAAAATGCATTTTCAACCATAATGACTTACATTTAGTTGACACTTTGGAGCTTGTGCAAAAGGACATCTTCAAGGGGCCTCTGCCTCCTTACATGAAGGGAGATAGTGATGTCAGACAAACCTGGGGTCCGGTCCTGGTCCTGTTGGTTCCTTTTTGACTTTGGCCTTGAAAGTCAGTCTGTGAAATGGAGATCTCTTCCTTTGAAGGGTGGTACCTGGTAGGTTCTTGGGAACTGAATTAATGTTCCCCTCTTAAGAGTGGGTGTCTGTAGACAGGCACATATGCTGTTCTGAAATCATCTGTTGCAATCTCTGTCTCTGTTGGAGGTGCTTCCAGTGATATGTGATTGTTTCTTACTTATCTCAGTATCCCTGCCCAGCATGGGGTCTTACATAACATACATGGGCAGTCATTCAGTGTTAGGACTGGCTGGGTTTTAGGCTGGAAGACAGTGGAAATATACAAGCAAAGGCAGTGCCTTGCATTTACACGTGGCCTGCAGCAGTATTCAAATGAAAGGAGCTCCCTGCTTAGAAGGGCCTTTTGAATTGGGCCCCCTGTATAGTTTATAGTTAACCTGAGGATGATGGCTAGACTGTTGGGGAGTGCTCTTTAAGTACAGAGGGAAGACTTGGTAAAGACATAAAAGCATGGAGGAAAAGGAGGTAGTCAGCTGAGTCCAAAAAATGATTCATGTTGTTTGTTCACAATCTGAAATGAGAGGCCTTCAAGATTAACTCTTGATAAAGAATGCAAATTCAGCTGGGCTCAGTGGCTCACACCTGTAACCTCAGCACTTTGGGAGGCTGAGGTGGGCAGATCACCTGGAGTGAGGAGTTCAAGATCAGCCTGGCAAACGTGGCGATATCACGTCTCTACTAAAAATGCAAAAATTAGCCAGACATGGTGTGTGTGTGTGGGGGGGGAGTGTGCCAGTAATCCCAGCTACTCAGGAGGCTGACACAGAAGGATCAGTTGAACCCAGGAGGTGGAGGTTGCAATGAGCTGAGACTGCTACTGCACTCCAGCCTGTGCAACAGAGCAAAGCTTTGTCTCAAACAAAACAAAACAAAAAGAATGGAAGTTTAACAAAGAATGAAGTGCCAGGGACTGTGAAAGAAGCCGTCTCATAAGTTGCTTCATTTTACTGTCCCTGTACCCCAAAGAGGTGCATTTCCCCTGTCCCCTTTCACAGCCATGAAAACTGCAGCCATGGAGATGAAGTCCTTTGTCCAGGGGCTCTCTCCAGTCACAGAGCCAGGTTATGAACCAGTAGGTGCCCCTCATCATTAAGGACACTTGTGGGTGGTCAGGAGCAGGCCCTTCCATACAGCAGCTCTTCCCCAGGGCAGCTCTGGGAGCTGAAGATCTCTGCACGAGCACTGGCACACTCTTCTGGTCTGTGCTCGGGAAATAGAATGACAACCAGTCACCAGAAAGCAAAGGCACAGAATGAAGCAAAGAAACAAAATGGGGCCATGAGAAGCTTCACTCCTGTTTACCCAGGAATTCTGCCCATTTTGGCCAGGCCGAGGTAGGGGTGGAGAGTTGTCATATTTGTCAACCAGAAGGGTTCTGAGGAGCTTGCAGTGGGGCCAGCCCCACTGTTCATTCATTGGATAACGTTGGGTGGGTTATTTCACTGCCCTTACTTCTGGATGACGGGGGGTCAGAGAGGTTAAATAATTCACGGCTGCTAGCTGGAATCCAGTGCTTAAATGTTCAGTTTAGTGGCTAATGCCTGTAATCCCAGCACTTTGGGAGGCTGAGGCGGGTGGATCAGCTGAGGTTAGGAGTTAGAGACCAGCCTGGCTAACATGGTGAAACCCCATTTCTACGAAAAATACAAAAAATTATCTGCGCGTGGTGGCACATGCTACTCGAGAGGCTGAGACAGGAGAATTGCCTGAACCCAGGAGGCAGAGGTTGCAGTGAGCCAAGACTGCACCATTGCACTACAACTTGGGCAACAAGAGCAAAACTCCATCTCAAAAACAAAAGGAAACCACAAAAGTTCACTTTATTTGCCTTTCTGTGGCCAAACGCCTGCTGGGTTCCAGGCTCTGGGGATACACGAGGTGAACGAGATGCATGGTTGCTCCCTGTGCGGCATGGTGACTTCTTGGACCTCCCATTCCTCTTTATTGTTCCTGTTTAAGCCCGAGAAAGTACTGTGCTTTTAAGAACGTGTGTGGTTAGATTGGGCTCACCTGGTTATTCAGGCCAATCTCCCTGTCTCAAACCCCTTACTAATCCCACCTGCAAAGTCCCTTTTGCTACATAAGGTGACATATTCAGAGGTTCTCAGGATTAGGACATGGATATTGTGTGGGGAGGAACAGTCTGCCTATCTAGTCAGCTCTTTAGACCCTGAAGATGTGTGCTCATCCCAAATACAAAATACATCCACCCTGCCCCAAGGCCTCATGCCATTATAACATGAACTCAGGAGTCCAAAATCTGCTCTAAACCTCGTCACCTAAATCACCTCAATCTGGCATGGGGGAGGCTCCTGGAACTTAGTAAACCAGTTACCTGGCCCTAAAGTGTAGTGAGCGGCCACCCAGAGGGGTATAATCTAGTTCTGTCCCTGATCCAAGGGACCTGATATGTGATATGGACAAGAAAAGGAAGAAACAAAGAAGCTGTACACCCAGAAATACCAGACCACTAAGCCTCCTTTCCTCTTGGTCACAGAGGATAGGGAAAGGAGTTTCTCCAAAGGGTCTGTCAGCACCTCATTCCATGTCCTGTGAACTTGGGAGAAGGCTGACCTAGACACTTTTCTTCAGTGGGTACTGCTCATTTTAGAAAGTGAATCAAGCCGGGTGCGGTGGCTCACATATGTCATCCCAACATTTTGGGTGGCCAAGGCGGGCAGATATGCTGAAGCCAGGAGTTCATGACCAGCCTGCCCAACATGGCAAAACCCTGTCACTACTAAAAATACAAAAATTAGCGAGGCATGGTAGTACACGCCTGAGGTCCTAGCTTCTGTGTAGACTGCAGCAGGAGAATCGCTTGAATCCAGGAGTCAGAGGTTGCAGTGAGCCAAGATCATGACTGTGCACTCCAGCTTGGGCCACAGAGTGAGACTGTGTCTCGAGACAAAAAAGAGAGTTGGAGTCAGGGCCTGCCCTGGGGTCTTCCATCGGACAGCTGTGCATTACTTACAGGTGAAAATTTTCCCAGAGCACAGCTAAGCCTGGTTGTCCTGCTTGTAGGACTCTGGCATGTAGCTAATTATCAGCTCCACCTGAGCTGTTTTTACCTGGTCCCTACCCGTATCTTCAATTAGGAGCCACGTGCTTTGGGCTCAAGAAAGTCTAAGCTTTTAGAAAGCTCTCCAGTGACTCTTATCATCAACCAGGTTTGGCAGACACAGATCTACAGCTTTCTGGCCCAGAGACACCTGGGGCACAGGAGGGGTCAGAGCTGCCCATGACACTGGTTGTGAACTGGTGAAGGCTCCCTTGAGTGGGGACCCTGGAGTCCAGGGGACCAGGACCAAGGGGTCCCTGCCTGCCCCAGGCTTGTGAGGGGGAGAAGAAAGGAAGGCTGGAAAAGCCCATGTTTAGGAATAGAGCTTCTCTACCTCCTGGATGTCCAGGGCCATCCTTGATACTGGGCCGTTGCAAGGTAGTGATATCAAGTTTCCTTTTTAAAAAGCCCTGTGACTGGTTGCAGTGGCTCACACCTGTAATCTCAGCACTTTAGAAGGCCAAAGTGGGCGGATCACCTGAGGTCAGGTGTCCGAGACCAGCCTGGCCAACATGGTGAAACCCTGTCTCTACTAAAAATATAAAAATTAACCAGATGTGGTGCTGTACGCCTATATTCCCAGCTACTCAGGAGGCTGAGGCAGGAGAGTCACTTGAACCCAGAAGGCATAGGTTGTAGTGAGCTGAGATCACTCCATTGCACTCCAGCCTGGCTGTCGGAGTGAGATTTTATTTCAAAAAAAAGTGAGCCCTTTTACAGAAAACTATTAAGTAAACAATAATACAGTAGTACCTGAGAGACTGATGTGTGGGTACTTGGTTTTCCTTGATGTTCTAGAGTAGAGCTGCACTGTCTAATGTGATTGTCAGCAGCCTCATGGATCTATGGAGTACTTGGAATGTGCCGGTGTGGCAGGCAGTGTTGCCAAACTCAGTAAATAAAAGTTGAGGATGCCTCCTCCATCAGTGTGGGCTGTGCACAGTGACTTTCTTCCAGAATGGAAAGAGAAATAAGAGTAACTTTACAGTGGCAAAACCTGACAGACTGCCCCAGACAGCCAGCTGGGGTTAATGTCAAGTGATACACCACTTTAACAGCACACCTGGGTAAGACACCTGAGGCCCTAGGGGGCCAGGACTTAGAATCTTCAAATTCTGCAGCCACTCGTCTTCTCACTGCCCTCACCTGGCTCCTGCAGAGAGTAGTGACAGTGCCCTAAGGGGCCTCTAGGAGCCTAATGGGACCACAGGAGGTCTCTTGGAGGCCTGGAGAGGCATGTGAGGACTTGGCATTTTCCAAAGGTATGACAGCTGGGGTTGGTGCTTGAGATCTCTGGTCAGAGCTGGTAATGCTGTGTGATGAATTGCCACAAACTTAAGAGCTTAAAAAAACAAATGTATTGGTCGGATGCAGTGGCTCACACCTGTAATCCCAGCACTTTGGGAGGCCAAGGCAGGTGGATCACGTGAGGATGGGAGTTCCAGACCAGCCTGACCAACATGGAGAAATCCTGTATTTACTAAAAATACAAAAAATTAGCCAGGTGCAGTGGTGTATGCCTATAATCCCATTTACTTAGGAGGCTGAGAAAGGAGAATCGCTTGAACCTAGGAGGCAGAGGTTGCAGTGAGCCAATGTCACTCCACTGCCCTTCAGCTTGGGTGAAAAAGCAAGACTTCATCGCAAAAAAGAAACAGGCTTGTTAAATTCCTCCCATGTGTTGATGCCCTTGCTATAATATCTATTTCTGCTATTATGAGTCACCCGCTCCCAGGGCTACCCTGCCCATTGCGAGACCTCTTCTGTCTTTGTAAGTGTGAGACAGTGTTTTCCCTGCCTTTACCACATTGTCCGCCTCTCTCGCTGGTGTCACACCCCTTTAAGGAGAGTGAGCACATTGGCTGTGGGATCTTGGTCTCCCCAGTTTGGCAGCAGCAGGTCCCTGACTTGGCATAAGAAATAAATGTCAGTGGAAAAATATTTTCTCTTTTTGAGATGGAGTCTAGCTCTGTTGCCAGGCTGGAGTGCAATGACACAATCCGGGCTCACTGCAACTTCTGCCTTCCAGGTTGAAGCGATTCTTTTGCCTCAGCTTCCTGAGTAGCTGGGACTACAGGCATGTGCCACCACACCCAGCTAATTTTTGTATTTTTTAGTAGAGATGGGGTTTCACCATGTTGGCCAGGATGGCATTGATCTATTGACCTTGTGATCTGCCCGACTCAGCCTCTTAAAGTGCTGGGATTACAGGCATTTTACTATCTATGTGCATCTTTATAAAGACTTTTCCCTGTATGCACATAGATAGTAAGGTGCATGTCCCAACACAAATGTCGTTGCACCTGTTGTGTGTCTTAAGCCTGAGGTAGGGAAGTTTGGTAGGTGGAAGTTACTTTCCATCTCCTTTCTCATAGCATGGCACATGGAAGAGAAGATTTTGGCTTTAGCATTTCACTGTGAGCATCCTGTTTATTCCATGGTCATGGGCCTTACTACCAAATTTACTTGAAAACCTTGTGAAATTATTTATGCAGAAAGAATGAGGAATCTCGGGTAATGGGAAAGCAAACCAATAGTCAGTTTTGGAAAACCTCCAACATCGGTAGTTTACAACTAAATGGAAAAACATGTCTCATCTCAGTTGAGTTAATCCTTTCTGCAGTGCTGGGCACCTTAAGTGTTCCCAGAAGGTTTAAGGAGCAGACTCAGCTCCCAAGGAGGCCAGCATAGTGACAAAAAAGGACAAAGGTCTCTGCCTGCCCCTGAGGGTCCTTCAGTCATGGTCAGCTCTGTCTAGGGGAGCAAAGACCATGTCTGTCCTCAGCCTTCCTGGCTATGGCAGGGGCATGGGGTTGGGAGAGAAGAGCATGGGCATTTCTTCTGGCTGGAAACTTGGCCTTTGAAACAAGGCTCCAGGGGCAGAGTTTGAGACCCAAACAGGAGAAGGAGATGGCCAATGTTGATGCTCTCAGAGTGGAGGGTCCTGAACTGTCTGATTATAAGTGCAGTGTTGGGTCCTTATGTACTTTTACAAGGGTATTTTCAGAGACACGGAGGTCAGTGGACCCACTTTCACTTTCTCATTGAAGGTCTCTGGAAAAGAGTGTTCCCAGGGATAGATGATCTGATGGGGCCACAGCCCCACCAGTGTCCTTAAGAGGGAAAGCTTTGTCAGCAGAGAGAACCTCAGCCCTGGCTGATCACACAGGATACACTAGGGTGGGATCTGCAGACACCAACAGCCTGCCCTAAGGCTCCCAAGTCAGGAAGGCCCAGTCATTTCCAGTCCTGGTTTTGCTAGCCAGTCTCAGTTTCTGGCTTTGTCTCTTGGGGGGGGGCTGATGCAATGTTGTTTGTGAGATGGAGCAAATGGTATTGCTCCTACCCCCACCAGGCTGGCATCAGGATGAAATTCAACATAGAAAGCATCCTCCCCCTACCCCCATGGACCAAGAGGTAATGCTATTAGAGTTACATGGGTTTGGGGTTTCCCCTTACTATTTCCATTTCCTTCCTGAAACTGTGCAAGAGGCTTCGTGGGAAAGGAAGGGTCTCTCAGATGCCTGAGTCCAGCTGGGAGTAGCTGTTTCCAGTTAGCCAGGCTGGTTGGAGTCCAGGGTGAGTTGGCTGAGTTGTGGGTTTGAACCGCCAGAGCCACTGAGGCACAGCTGGCCCACTGCCAAGTGCTGCCAACCATCCTGTAAATGCCACCATTGCTCATGCCTGGTAGATGCTTCAGCATTGACCGAAAGGGTTGCTAGGTCTTGTTTTGCTCAGGACAGGGCACTGAAGAGTGATCTGTTGTCATACTCTAAGGACAGATCTGGGTCCTGTGCCTCCCAGGGACTCCAAACACAGAATGCCCTTGACAGGACCCCCAGCCCATGGGCACAGCCCCTTTTGTTAGTATTAATTATGCACTTATGTGAAATGCACCTGCTCTTGAAGAGGGGGATAGCCAGTGATTAAAATAGTTGAGAGCAGGTCACCAGGCTCTTTCAGACTCCATTAGGAAATGGCTCTTAGAGGGTTACTTTAGAGCAAGGGAAAGGTCTCCCTGTTGGAGGGGCTCTGTGCCTGGCCAGCTTCTTTAAATCCTGGCCTGCTCCAGCCATCCAAGATGGCTCCGAAGTAGGAACTGCTACTTAATTTGCAGGGATCAGTACAAAATGAAAATCAATAATTTTCAGAAATTAAGATGAAGGTGGGCTGGGTGCAGTGGCCCACGCTTGCAATCCCAGCACTTTGGGAGGCCAAGGTAGGCAGATCACAAGGTCAGGAGTTCGAGACCAGCCTGGCCAACACGGTGAAACCCTGTCTCTACTAAAAATACAAAACTTAGCTGGGATGGTGGTGGGTGCCTGTAATCCCAGCTACTTGGGAGGCTGAGGCAGGAGAATTGCTTGAACCCGGGAGGTGGAGATTGGAGTGAGCTCAGATCACGCCATTGCACTCCAGCCTCGGTGACAGTGCAAGACTATTCTCAGAAAAAAAGAAAAATGATTCAAGCAGCAGAGCCTTCAAGCAAGCGTTAGGGACCCTTCTGAGCACGGGGCCCTGGTTGTGAAGTTTGTACACTGGGCCAGGTCTGGAAAGAGTGCAAGGCATGCAGCTGGCCTGAACCATGTGGGTGAACTGAGTCACCCTGCTCTTTGTGGGGGTTGATTGGGATTTTTTTCTAGGCTGCTGGCCTGTGCATGGCTGACGCATGAGTGGGGCTTGTCCTGGTCTGGGCTGAAAATGATACACTGGGACAAGTTGAAGGGAGGGGGATTGGAGCAGGGTGCTCCAGGGAGCATCATCTGTGTACAACAGGAAGTCCCTGAGCTTAGACACATGACTTAATCATCTGTCACGAGGTTCAGAGCAAAACCCAGAAGGCCAGGCAGTGACGCATTGAAACTGTCCCTACCCAAGTTAGCATTTTCCAGTATCATTTAAAAATGTTTTATAGATAAGAGGTCTCGCTGTGTTGGACAGGATGGTCTCAAACTTTTGGTCTCGAGTGATTCTCCTGCCTTGGCCTCCCAAGGTGTTGGGATTATATTCATGAGTCATTGCCCCTGGACTCCAACACTGTTTTAAACTTTTTTATATATCTGTGATTTTTGGATTATACCTGTTTTGTTACTTCCATTGGAGAAAATCGACCTGGCTGGGTGAGGTGGCTCACGCCTGTAATCCCAGCACTTTGGGAGGTTGAGGTGGGCAGATCACATGGCATTTCTCTTGTGAGAGTTTGAGACCAGTTTGGACAAATGGTGAAACCCCGCCTTAACTAAAAACACACAAATTAGCCAGGCATGGTGATGGGTGTCTCTAATCCCAGCTACTCAGGAGGCTGAAGCAGGAGAATCTCTTGAACCCATGAGATGGAGATTGCAGTGAGCTGAGATTGTGCCACTGCACTTCTGCCTGGGCTACAGAACAAGACTCTGTCTCCCCCCCCAAAAAAAAAGCCATCAAAAGCAGATGTTTGTCACTGCCAGGTGACCTTACTAATCACTGACCATGGGCGTACAAGGACAAATGAAATCAGGGCAAAATAACTTATGCCTTGTTTTCTTTGCCTTTGACCTTCAGCCCCATGCATTCCTGCAAATGTTTTGCCCACAGCAAACCTTTGAAGACCTTAACTTTTCTGTTTTAAATGAGATTTCCAAGTGAATTGATGTCTGAAAAGATAATCCCTTTAGTGGAGAGCAATTGGTATTTGAAGAGAATGAGATCAGGTTGCTAAGGACACCCTTGTTTGTAATCTTTGGTTTATATAAATTGTTGGTGAATAAGAAAAATAAGTTTATTCTTTCTTAAAGATCGTAAACCAGAAGGGAAGTTTGTTAAGGGGTAAAGTGAGTCATGGGGTGTGGGAGGCTCAGATGGAACAGGGCTCTGGGACACCTCTCTTTCTTGACATTGGACCTCTAATTTCCATCCCAGGCCTCAAATTAAAAGACAAATAAATGCTTCTAATCTGCTTGGGTGGGAACACATAAAAATTCCTCTGGGTGGATGAATAGGGGTGGGAAGGAGGAAGTTTGTAGAAACTGAAAGAGGACTTTTTTGGGGAGAGAGGAAGAAATCTCTTGTTTAATCACAAAACCAAAATATCATTGGCATAAAGTTTTCAGGGTTCATCCATATTGTTGCATATGTCAGAACTTAATTTTTTTGATGGCTGAAAATATTTCATATATAGTGTATTTTGTTTATTGATTTACCTGTTGATGGACATGTGATATTTCTACTTTCGGCTATTGTGACTAATGCCATTAGGAACAATGGCATGCAAGTAACTACTTGAGTCCTTGCTTATAATTTTGTTGGGTATGTATCAAGGAGTGGATTATCGGCTTATGTAGTAATTCTGTATTTAACAATTTTAGAAACCGGCAAATTGTCTTCCACAGTGGCCACACTATTTTGCATTCCTACCAGCAGTATCAAGTTCTCCATATCCTCACCAACAGTAGTTATTTCTTTGTTTTTGATTAGAGCCATGCTAGTTGGTGTGAAGTGATACTTACTGTGGTTTGTATTTTCATTGTCCTAATGACTAAAGATTTTGAGGAGCCTTCAATGCACTCATTGTCCATTTGTATCAAGTTATTTGCCCTTTGCAACCTCGTTGTGTTATAGGTGTTCATATGTGTTTTGAATATTAACCCCTTATCATATACATAATATGCAATTATTTTCTCGCATTGTGTAGATTGTACTTCACTATATTTAGAGTGTCTTTTCATAGACAAAAATTTTTAATTTTGATGACATTTATCTTTTGTTGTTGCCCGTGATTTTAATATCATATTTAAAAAATATTGCGAAATCGGTGGCCATGAAGATTTTCCACAGTTTTGTTCTGAGTTTATAATGTGTGGTCTCAAATAAAGGTCTCTGATCCATATTGAATTAATATCTGTGTATGGTATTGTCCGACCTACCCTCTGCGGGAAGACTGAGCTCGTTCGGAAAAAACCGGACCGCAGGCTAGAGGAAATTCCTTAAGTTCAGGCTTTATTGAGAGGAAACAGCCTCCGGGCGGACCAGCCGGGAGGAAGAGGAGAATGGCCGCACTGCTCAGAGGGGCAGGGTTATTTATAGGGGGCTGAAGGGCTGGGGGTGGGGAAGCCAAAAGCCGAGGTGGTGGGCAACTGTTGGTCAGTTTGAACTGCTGGGCGGGAAGCTGGGCAGCGGGAAGCTGGGCAGCATGAGGGCTAGGGCCGGTATCGGTATGTAAAGTGAGAGATAAGGGAGCCTCTTTGTGGGTGAGGGAAAGAGAGAGAGAGCTTTTGCGGTAGGGGCAGAGTTTTCCAAACAGGTATAAGGTAAGAGTCCAACTTTATTTTCTTGCATGTTAAAATCCAGTTGTCTCGGCACCATTTGTTGAAAAGACGGTTCTATAGGACCTTAGCATCATTGTTATGAATCAATAGGCCATGGATTTGAGGGTTTCTTTCTGGGCTCTCAATTCTATTCCATTGGTTTATAGGTCTGTCCCTATGCCAATATCCCATTGCTTTTTTAAATTATAGCTTTATATTTAGTTTTGAAATCAGAAATTTGAGTCCTCCAAATTTGATCTATTACAAAATTGTTTTACCCATTCAGGATCCCTTGAAATTCTATATATATTTTAGAATGGTTTTATTTCTGTGAAGGATGCTGTTGGGATTTAGATAAGAATTGCATTAAATCTGCCAATTATTTGAGTAATATTTTCATCTTCACATTATTAAGCTGTAAGATATTAACTTTTTTTCAGATATATGAACAAAATCAGATATATGATTCTGACTAATGAATCAGGTTTCAGTTTTCCAGTTATTTAGGCCTTTTTTAATATCTTTCAACAATGGTTTATAGTTTTCAGTATACAAGTCTTGTGACTCCTTTGTTAAATTTATTCCTAAGTATTTTATTTTTATTATGTTACTGTAAACACAACTGTTCTCTTAATCTCCTTTCACTTGATTGTATGTAGGAATCCAAATAAACCAGTTATGCAATGATTTAATATATTGAAATTTTATGAGCTCATTTATTGGTATTGACAGCTTTGTGTGTGTATATATATATATATATTCTTTATAGTTTTTGACTTATAAGATTGACTTCTTTTTCAATCTGTATATTTTTATTTCTCTTTCCTGCATATTTGCTCTGACTACAACTTTAAGTATTATATTAAATAGAATAGTGAAAATGGGCATCCTTGTCTCACTCTTGATCTTAGGAGAAAATTTTCAGTCTTTCACCACTGAGTATGAAAGTTGTGAGTTTTTCACATGGCCACAGCATGTTGAGAAAGTTTTCTTATATTCCTAGTAGATTGATTAATTTTATCATGAAGGAGTGTTAAAGTTTGTTAAGTGCTTTTTCTGTATCAATTGAGATGATCATGTAGGTTTTTCTTTTATTCTATTATGTAGTTTATTAAACTGACTGATTTCATATGTTGAACCCTTCTTTTGTTATTGGGAAAAATCTCAATTGGTCATAGTGTACAATGCTTTCAATATTCTGAATTCAGTTTATTGATACTATTGTGAGGACTTTTGCATCTATATTGATAAGGAATAATGGTCTATAGTTTTCCTTTTCTTGTTGGGTCTTTGTCTATATTAGGATAGTGCTATATTCACAGAAGGAGGTAGGACACGTTTCTTCCTCTTCTCTTTTTGAAAAAGTTTGAGGACTGGTGTTAATTTTTCTTTAATTGTTCGGCACCTTCACCAATGAAACCTTCTGATCTTGGGTTTTTCTTCATTAGGAGGTTTTAGGTCACTGATTAAACCTCTTTGTTTCTTTTAGTTCTATTCATATTTCCTACTTCTTCTAGAGTAGGCTTTGGTGGTTTATGGTTTGTTTTTACTTTAATTTATTTCTTGTTGCTATTGTGATTACTTTTTCTGATCTAATGTTGTTTAAGACCATAATTTTTAGAAAAATTTTCACATATTTGTGAGTTTTTCAAAAGTTTTTCTTCTGTTATTGATGGTAGTTACATTGCAGAGTAGTCAGAAAAGAATTATGATTTCAATATTTTTAAATTTATTAAGATGTTTTGTGAACTTAACATATGATCTATCTCAAAGAATGTTCCGAATGCATTTGAGAAAATTGTATAATCTGCTACTGTTGAGTGAAGTGCTTTCTGAGTATTAGATAAAATTGGTCTGTTGTGTTAAGTATTAGATACAATTGGTCTATTAGTCTTCTGTCTGGTTATTCTATTCACTATTGAAAATGGAGTAATTAAGTCTCCAGATATTATTGTTAAACTATGCCTTCAATTCTGTTAATTTTAGTTTCACATGTTTTGGGAGTGTTGTCATTAGATGGGTATATAATTTGTATGTTTTCTTGATGTAGGGCAACTTTTATCAATATATAATGTCTTTGGCCAGGTGTGGTGGCTCACGCCTATGATCCTATCACTTTGGGACTCTGATTTGGGTGGATCACAAGGTCAGTTCAAGACCAGCCTGACCAATATCGTGAAACCCTGTCTCTACTAAAAATATAAAAATTAGCTGAGCATGGTGGCATGTACCTGTAGTCCCAGCTACTTGGGAGGTTTGGCAGGAAAATTTCTTGAACCCGGAAGGCACAGGTTCCAGTGAGCCAAGATCGAACCACTGCACTCCAGCCTGGGTGTCAGAGCAAGATTCCATTTTGTGTGTGTGTGTGTGTGTGTGTGTGTTCATCTTTATTTCACTCTTGTAAAATTTTTGACTTGAAATCTATTTTGTATGATAGCAATATAGCCACCCAGCTCTGTTTTGGATGCCATTTGCATGAAATATATTTGTCCATTGTTTTTATGCAAACTTTTTGTGTTTTTGTATTTACAATGACTCTCTTGTAAACAGTATGTAGATGGATCTTTTTTTGTTTATTCTGCCAATTTCTGTCTTATGAGTAGCAGGGTTTGATCCAGTTACATTGAAAATAATTGCTGATAAGAAAAGACTTACTTCTGTCATTTAATTTTGTTTTCCGTAGGTTTGCTGCTGTTGTTGTTGTTCTTCAATTTCTCTATTACCGCCACCATTTTTTGGTATTCTGTTGATTTTTTTATAGTTTGCCAGTTTTTCTTTTTGTATTGTTTAAAGTTATTTTCTTAGTGGTTTTCTGGGAAATTACACTTAATGTCTTAAACTTGTAACTATCTAGCTTTAACAGTAACCCAATTTATAACCAACTTAGTTTCAATAGCATAGAAACATTCTGCTTCTATCCATCTCCTTTCCTACCCTTTATATTGTTATCGTCATATATTATGTCATTCTATGTTGGGAACTCATTACCACAGATTTATAATGATTGTTTTATGCACTTTCCCTTTAAATCATATAGGAAAAAAAAGTACAAGTAAAAAGTACAATAAGAGTGGCTCGTATATAAAGTAACTTTTACCAGTCTTCTTTATTTCCTCTTATATCTTGAGTTCATGCTGGTGTTCTTTCATTTCAGCCTGAATAACTCCTTTTAGCATCTCTTATAGGAAAAATTTACTGGCTTCTTTTGCCAACCTGACAAAGAAGAATGGGCTGTTCACCACACCATTTTCTTTTCCTCCCGGTCACTCAGCTAGGCTCCTCTTGCCAGCCTCTTTTGCAGGTGTTAGATAAAATAGTAGAATGTTAAAGTGGTACATACCTGGCCATTCAGACATCCCACATATGATTATCTCAATACATGCAGTAAAAGCCTTTGATAAAATTTAACATCCCTTCATGTTAAAAATGCACAGTAAACTAGATATTGATGGAACATATCTCAAATTCTTCTTAAACTTTTCTAAAGTTTAGAACTAGAGAGAATACAGTCAAACCCATTTTGAGGCCAGCATCATACCTGTGTCAAAGTCAGACACAATAAGAAAACTACAGACCACTATCTAAGATGAACATAGATGAAAAAATCATCACTAGAACACCAGCAAAATGTACTCAAGAAACATCAACAAAATTACACATAATGACCAAGTTGGATTTATCCCTGTCTCAGCACTGTTTTTATCATGAAACAATGGTAAAGAGGCTGAAAAGACAACTTAAATACTGAGAGAATAGATTTACCAAACATAGTCTCTCTTAAAAGTTTAATATCTAAAATATGTAAGAAATTCAAACAACCCTAATAGCAAAATAAATAATAACCTGATTAAAAAATAGGTAAAGGACCTGAACAGACTTATCTCCAGAGAAGACATAAAAATGGCCAACAAGTACCTGAAAATGTGCTCAACATCACTAGTCAACAGGGAAATACAAATCAAAACCACAATGATCTATCCACTAACGTCTGATGAGATGCTTGTTGTGAAAAAGTCAAGAGATAAGTAGTGTTGAGGGTGTAGAGAAAAGGAAACACTTGTAACCTGTTGATAGGAATGCAGATTTATATAGCCACATTTTTATTTGTTTGTTAAGCAAAATATCCTTGTTGGCAAAGTCCCATGTGAAATATAGAATGCAGTATTATTCTAAGATGGAGTTTAATGAAGGGTTGCTCGATACACCCCAATTTCATAGTTTTGGGGTATTTCTGGATTTACTTCCTCAGAGTTTCCTCTCCTAGTTCTGGGAGACTTTTCTATTTCTGTTGCTACCTGGCTGCCAAATATTACTTCTTTCTAGAATTCATTTAAATAGTATAATCCAGCAAAAATATAAAGATTTTTGTGAGTTTTGAAAAAAAATGTTGTATCACACAAGGAGTCAATGGAAATCTTCTTGGCCCAGTGTGATTTCTATCCTTCCTCTTGTAGCCGTTCTTCATCCAAAACGTTCTGGGCCTCTGGTGAAGTGTCTTTCCCCACTGAGTCTAGTCCCTAGGTCTTAGAAGGGAGTGACTCCCTGAAGCTGATGCTAATTTTTAGCTATGTTGAATTCTAATGAATAATATTCACATCACATTAAATTTTTATTTCTTATAAAATTGTTCTAAATTGCCATCTTGTCTCCCAGTCCTTGAAGAATAAATGGACCTTGATCTTGCAGATCCAGCAATCTTAATTCAGTTCAGCTGCCACATTTGACAGATGAGGAAACTAAAACTCAGAGAAGAGAAGTGATTTATCACAAAATATTGGGGCTATTTGGAAGCAGAGCTGAAGCCATAACTCTGGTCTTCTTTCTCTTAGGCCAATGCCCCTATCCACTTGTGACATTTTTTGCTTCCCTCCTTATTGGCAAGATTGTAATAATGAAAGGTGACAGCGTTGCTTATGCACCTTGTATTCTTGTCTATTATAACTATAAACCCAAATAAGTTTCCCAGAATAGTTAATCATCTAGTAGAAGGTAGTGTGATTTCTCTACTGTAAATCATAAAAAAAAAACACCTCTGGTACCTTCTATTATGTTTGCCATATTGTTTTTTAGGCTATAAGGAAGTGGTCTCGTGTAGTTGTGTATAAATACTGCCTGTTGGTCTCTCCTTATTAGTAGATGCTGATAACATTACAAGGTAATAATTGGTTATATTGTACTAGGAGAATAACAGTTTATAACAATATTACCTGCAATAAACTACATAGTTTATTTTCTATTCAGTGAAGCAATTGTTTGGCTTTTTGGCTGCACGGTTTTTTTCATAGCTAAGTTTGTTTTGTCATAAGGCAATCAGGCGGCACAAAAGTATTAACAACTACAGGAAACCAGCATCTAGCAAAGAAATTTGAAGATCATGTTCACCCTGAATAAACAAGTGGCTTTAAAAAATTCTTCCAACTTTTAACTTCAAACAGAAAAGTTGAAAAAGAAGTACGGGAAAGACACATGTGCCCTTTATTTAGATTCACAAATTAACATTTTCTGTGATTGGCTTTGTGTGTCTCTATGTCTCTTTTCCTCTTCACATACACACTCATTTTCTCTCTGTTACACACACGTACATATACATGCACACGCTCACATTTTGTGTAGCTCTGAACTGCCTGAAAGCAATTTTCAGACATCAAAATTGTACAAGAATACTTAAGGCAGTTTTCCCAAAATTAGCACATTCTTTTATATTACTACAATAACAAGACATTTGCTACAGATAATTAATATTATGTAGTATGCAGTCTAAATTTAAATGTCTCCACTTGCTCTCAAATATTCTTTATATTAGTCAGGGATCTTATATGGGAATTTTTATCATGTTTCTTTTCATCAGTCTTGAATATTGCTTCCCCTCCACCATTTCCCTCATCTTTTGCAACCTTGACATTTTTGAAGAGTACAGACTAATTGTCTCATAGACTATTTCTCAAACTGGATTCATCTAACTGTTCTTCTGGATTAGACAAAATGTTTAGGCAAATATTATGTTTCCCATTGCATTCCATCGAGAAGTTTATAATGTCATTTTATCTCAATATTTGTGAAGCTAAGATTCATCTCTGCATTTTAAATTTCTTAATAAACATTAGATGGATAATAGAGATATATGAATGTCCTTTTCCTAACAATATGTTAGTGTATAGTGTTAGGAGTAATTTCATGCCAGAATCTCATGTTACCTTGGTGGTATTTGCAAAACAGTGATTTTAAAATTCAGGCATTTTTCTAGCTCAGGGGCCAGTAAATTTTTCCAGTAAAGAGGCACATTCTAAGTATTTTAGGCTTTGTGGGCCACATATGGTCTCTGTTACTTATTCTAGTTCTTCTTTAGCTGTGTAAAAATTATTACCTCATGGAATGCAGGAAAATGGTCTGCAGCAGCATTTGGCCCATGAGTAGTAGTTTGTCAAAGTCCTGTTCTGTGTTATAAAGAAGAGCTTTCCTTTTCCTCATAACACATGTGTGTGTGTGTGTTTGTGTGTGTGTGTGTTAGAGGGAGAGAATGAGATCCTTAATAACTTTTTTCTTTATAGAGTTGATCTCTTTAAGCTTTTTTTTTTTTAAATAAATACACTTTGGATTTAACTCTGGTAAATAACACTGTCTTAAGAAAATTTCAATTTCATCTTCTATGCTTTCTGATACAATAGCCACTAGCTTCATGAGATCATTCAAATTTAAACTAAGTATAATGAAATTATAATTCAAAATTAAATAAATTAATAATTAGAAAAAAGTTAGTTTCTCTGTCACATGAGTCACATTTAAGTGTACAAGTATTCACTCAACACGTAGCTAGTGGCTACATATTGAACAGTACAGATGTAGGACATTTTTATGATTTAGAAGTTGTATTGGATAGTAATATATGCAGATTTCAAATGTATTTGCACAGAGTTATGCAAAATAGTCCCTCATAATTAGAGTTAACTTATACTTTTTTTCTTGTCTTTTATTTGCTTTTATGCTTATTTCCCTTCTTAGTAATTTGTCTATTCCTTTTCTTTTAAGGTACCAAAGTATTTATTATATCTATTGTTTTTTTTTGTTTTTATCTCACATTTTTCTTTCCTTATGCTTTCTTTTGATTTAGTTTATCAGTTTTTTTTAAACTTTTATTTTAGGTTCAGAGGTACCTATGCAGGTTTACTATATAGGTGTCACTGGGGATTTGTGTACAGATTATTTAGTCACTTATGTGGTAGGCCATGTACCTGATAGGTAGTTTTTAAGTCCTGACCATCATCCTTCCCTCCATCCTCAAATAAGTCCCAGTGTCTGTTGTGTCCATGTGTACTCAATGTTGAGCTCTTACTTGTGAGAACATTTAGAATGTGGTTTTCTGTTCCTCTGTTAGTTTATATAAGATAATGGCTATTACCTTCATCCATGTTGCTGCAAAGGACATGACCTCATTTATAAATAAAACATAAAACAGGACATGACCTGTTTTATGGCTCCATCATATTCCGTGGCGTATATGTACCACATTTTCTTCATTAGTCTAGAATTGATGGGCATTTAAGTTGGTTTCATGTCTTTGTTATTGGGATTTATGCTGCAATGAGCATATGCGTGCATGTATCTTATTCTTTCCTCTATGATCTTCCTTCCCTCCTTCCCTTTCTCTCTTCTTGGCCTCCTCTTTCCTTCCTTCCTCTTTTCTCTCTCTCTTCCTTTCTTTCTCTTTCTCTCTTCCTTTCTTTCTTTCTTATCTTCCTTCCCTCCTGTCTTTCTTTCTTTCTCTTTCTGTTTCTTTTTATTTTTTCTTTCTTCCTTCCTTCCTTCCTCTCCTCCTTCCTTCCCTCCCTCCCTCCCTCCTTCTCTCTGCTTCTGTCACCCTGGCTGGAGTGCAGTGTCACCATCTTGCCTCATTGCAAGCTCCACATCCCAGGTTCAAATGATTCTCCTTCATTAGTCTCCCAAGTAGCTGGGACCACAAGCACCTGCCACGAGATCTAGCTGATTTTTGTATTTTTTATTAGAGGCTGGGTTTCTCTGTGTTGCTCAGGTTATCAGGCTGGCCTCGAACTCCTGACCTAAGGTCATCTGCCCACCTCGACCTCCCAAAGTGCTGGGATTACAGGTGTTAGCCACCACACCTGGCCTCCATCGCTCCCTTTTGTATCCCCCAACTCACACCTTGCCCATGCCACTCATGCGTACTCCCTGCCTTTCCCCACAGTCACTTTTGAGTCCTGCACTAAATCGCCTTCAGTACAGAGACCAGACATCAGACAGCAATCTGGACCTCTTCCTTGATCAAAGATGAAACCTCCACAAGAGGGAAATGCCTGCTATGGAGCCTGCAGGCTGAACACAGTCACTTTTCAGGCAAACAGCTAGAACAGAACTGAGTAAAATCTCCAGCCAAAAAAAAACTTCTCGTTCAACTCATCCCTAACTCCGTTTTACAGATTGAAATACTAAGGCTCAGAGGGGAGGAGACAGAGTAGGCACTGGACAATAGTCTTTTGGCTCCAAAGCCAAGTTCTGTCCACCCAGCCAGGCTCCATCCTTCCTTCTATAAATGTTTATAACAGTATGTGCTGGGCACTCTTGTTAGGCTCTTTTACACATATCACTCAGTCTGCTTTTCCCATTCTTTTGACAAGTATTTATTGAGCTTCTACTGTGTGCATGAACTGGACTCGATACTATGGATATCTTGGTAAAAATCTCAGGCAAAGTCTACCCCCCTGGGGTTCTAACAAGACAATGAGAGGGTTGGTGCTGTGGGCAAGGCTGTGAAGGCAATGAATGAAATGGTGGGGTCACACAGGAAGGGTGTTCAGGGATTCTCTCTGCATGGAAGGGGCATCTTCTTGGCTTTGAGATGCAAATGCTAAAATACCTGTGAGCAGCAGGCCATGCCCACTCAGTAACAGAGCTGAGCCGCAACCCTCCATAGATGCCAAACCAAACACCAGATCAGGCCACAAAACCACCTAAGGGCTGGCTGGTTGTGCATTTGGAAGAGGGGGTGCTGTTCTTCCTCCAGGTTGACAACATGATAGATTGAAAAATACATGGGATGCTGGGTACAGTGGCTCAGGCCTGTAATTTTGGCACTTTGTGAGGCTGAGGCTGGTGGATAACCTAAGGTAGGATTTCAAAACCAGCCTGGCCAACATGGTGAAACCCATCTCTTAAATATACAAAAATTAGCTGGGTGTGGTGGCATTTGTGGGATTACATTGCCTGTAATCCCAACTATTCAGGAGGCTGGGGTGGAAGAATCACTTGAATCCAGGAAGTAGAGGTTGCAGTAAGCTGAGATCTCACCACTGCACTGCAGCCTGGGTGGCAGAGTGAGACTTTGTCTCAAAAAAAAAAAGGAAAGAAAAGTGCATGAGCTCTGGAGGTGGAGAGATGGAATTGAATCCCAGCTTTTACTTCTCAGCTGTGTGCCCTTGGACAAGTTGGCTTCTCAGAGCTTCAGTTTTCTCATCTGTGAAATGGGAACAACATCTGGCTTGCCGGCGGTCTTAGGATGACTGGGGAGTGTCTGGTACGTAGTAGGTGCTCAACGTGTGTGCTTTCCCATGGCCATCTAAGAGTCCTCAGGGCTGCCCTCCTGCCCTTCCCCACAACTCCTGTGACTGCCTCTTAAATGGGTACTCAAGGTGATAAGGAGGCACAGGTGAGGGAGCCACGCTGGATCCACACCCACCCACGCCCATTGTTAGGAAAACAAGCTTTTAGTGCCTGGCCCTGCTGCTGCTGGCGGCTGAGAGTATAAAACGGGACCCAGAGGCAGCCTCTCCCTTCCTGTAAGGCACACCAAGGCAATGGTGTTTAAAATGAAAAGAGGCAGTGGCATGGAGGCTACGGAGACTGAGCCATTCCTACGGCAAAAAGGGAGGCAGTGGGGCCCCCTGCTGAGGGTTATCTGGCAAGTGTTTCATTCTACCTTCCTCATGGGACCCACAGCCTCTTCATCAGTGATGTCTTCAGGTTCACTGTCCCCAAGCTGCTTAGGTGAGTCCAGACTTCAGGATCTCGCTAAGGCTTGTGGTCTCTTAATGGCATCCATTCAGAGTCCGGGGGCTTCAGCTCTCATGCCTCTGCCTATAGATCTGGTGCTCGGGACACTGGAGGGTGGGTGGGAAGGATACTGAAAAAGGAAAATGATTAATGAGAAAGTGACTGTCCCCCACAGGGGCAAATAAGCAAGCTCTTACCTGACTGTATAAAGTAGCTTTTGTTGTAAAATGCCCCCAAATGAGTGGCTTAAAGTTATAAGCATTCATTTATTTAGTTATAGTAATGTGGGTCAGTAACGTGGACTGGGCTCAGCTGGGTGGGCCTTCTTTTCTTGGCTGGGTTTTCTCATGTGCATGTAGTTGTGTCTGAAGCTAGCTCAGACATGTTCATGTGGCTAGTAGGGAGGGTTCTAAGCAATAGGCCAAAAGCTACATTTTCTCTTGAGGCTCACAGCTGGCATAGCTTTACCTCCACTCTACTCTTGGTCAAAGGTGGTTTTGTGGCCATCCCAGGTCCAAGTTGTGTCTGCTCAGCTGCCATAACAGAGTATCACAGACTGAGTAGCTTCAACAACAGAAATGTATTTTCCTCTTGTTTCTGGTGGCTGTGAGTTCCAGATCAGGTATCTGCAAGTTGGTTCCATCTGAGGCTTCTGCCTCTGGTGTGCAGTTGGCCACTTTCTCCCTGTGTTCTCATATGGTCTTTCCTCTGTAACCACCCAGGTGTTTCCCTGTGTGTCTACATTATCTCCTCTTATCAGGAGCCCAGAATGGGTGAAGGCCCAGCCTAATGACCTCATTTTAACTTTATTGCCTTTTTAAAGTCCCTATTTCCAAACACAGTCACATTCAGAGGTACCAGGGGTTGGGGCTTCAACATACAAATTTTGTGAGGACACAATTTACCTCATAACAAGGGGAGAGAAAAACACCATCTCTTGATCTTGAGGAGTTGCAGTAAGATTGAAAAGAAGCATGGACAGTGGGGGAAATAACTGAGATCACGATTGCGAAAAAGTCAACCACGCCGACTGATCCTCCAAACCTGGCCTGGTTTGGGCAAAGGCAACACACATGGGCACCTACTCTCACCAGCTGTATCTTCTCCCTCCTTCCCCTGCAAGCCTTTTTCTGGAGTTTATTGGTGATCCCAAGTCTCTGGCCTGGAAGGGCTACCTCCTCGCAATGCTGATGTTCCTCTCTACCTGCCTGCAGACGCTGTTTGAGCAGCAGAACACGTGCCAGCTTAAGGTGCTGCAGATAAGGCTGCAGTCTGCCATCACTGGCCTGGTGTAAAGAAAGGTGAGTCCCGGGGACAAGTGCAGGTCTTCCCAGCCGGGAAAAGGAACAAAACTGAACTGGTTGGAAGTAATGCTATCGGCAGCTGAGAACGCTTTCAGTCCTCACTTATTAGAGTCACTCACGATATATTCTCACTTCCTTTGTTATTTCTCTTTATTTGGATGTATTTATTTTGTTGAGACAGAGTCTCCACCCACCGTGGCTTCTTAGAGTGCTGGGATTATAGGTTTGAGCCACCTCACCCGGCCTCCCTTCCTTCTTAAGTCTGAGTCATATTCTGCTTAGCAGATGGATCACCCTGTGTTTATCTTTTCATCTGATGGTGGACCCGTTGGTTGATTTTGTCTTTTGGCTTTTGTGAATTGTGCTGCTGTGAGCACAGGTATGGAAATCCCTCTCGAAGTTTCTGCTTTCTATTCTTTTGGGATGGATGGCAATGGCTTTGTTAGAGCCAATGGTAATGCTGTGTGGAAGTGTTTTGAGGGACCACCGTTCATAAAGTGTTTTGTTGTTGTTGTTGTTGTTGAGATGGAGTCTCACTGTGTCACCCAGGCTGGAGTGCGGTGGCATGATCTGGCCTCACTGCAACCTCCTCACAGGTTCAAGCCATTCTCATGTCTCAGCCTCCTGAGTAGCTGAGATTACAGGCATCTGCCACCACACCTGGCTCATTTTTGTATTTTTAGTAGAGACAAGGTTTCACAATATTGGCCAGACTGGTCTCAAACTCCTTGCCTCAGGTGACCCGCCCACCTTGGCCTCCCAGAGTGCTGGGATTGCAGGTGTGAGCTACCTCCCCTGGCTGTTGTGAAGTGTTTTAATCATCCTGTTTTACTGTTCTTCACCTGGGGTTATGATCTCAACCCTGCTTCTCTCTGTTCCTGCTAAGGGACTCCCCGTAGGCAGCCCAGTCCTTGCCTCTGTCCAGGAGACAGCATACCTGGAAGTGAAGTTGGGTCAGTCCTGCCTCAGTGCTGCTTCTGTTTTAGGTAAATATCCTGTGGGTTCAGGAGAGGAAATACCAAGTGCACATATGGAACACCATGGGCATCCCCCAACTCAAGACTGTGGGAGAGATGGGGTGTTGGAGGAGAGGTAAACCTGGAAGCCACTTAGCCCCACTCTGTCCCCTGCCCCAACTTTTTTTTTGAGATGGTGTCTTGCTCTGTCACCCAGTCTGGAATGCAGTGATGCAATCTTGGCTCACTGCAACCTCCACCTCTCAGGTTCAAGAGATTCTCCTGCCTCATCGGCCTGAGTAGCTGGGACTACAGGTGAGTGCTACCACACCTGGCTAATTTTTGCATTTTTAGTAGAGCTGGGGTTTTGCCCTGTTGGCCAGGCTGGTATCCAACTTCTGACCCTAGGCGATCCACCCACCTAGGCCTCCCAAAGTGCTGTGATTCCAGGCGTGAGCCACTGTGCTCAGCCAAGCCCTGCTCCGTTCTAATTCTACTGTCTGTGAAAGGCCTCTGGGAGCTTACAGAAACAATGGCCCCAGTATGATTTCTCCCACTCCCTTGCTCCTGGAGTTCTGGGGACCCACAGTGAGAAGTGATTGTTTTCCTCACTCATCTGGATGTGATGAGCCTGGTCAAAGAAGTTTACTGTTGCTGACTTGCAGCTGATCAGGTCCCTGCCCTGTGTAAATTGCCCCTACTAATTCCTTATGCCTCAGTTTACCCAGCTAACTCAGATCTATAGCTCTGCCCCAGGCTGGGTTAGGCTCCTCGCTGTCACTCCATGTGGGAATCTCCCGTGTGATACTTTATTTATTTATTTATTTATTTATTTATTTATTTATTTATTGAGACAGGATCTTATTCTATCACCCAGGCTGGAGTGCAGTGGTACAATCTCAGCTCACTGCAACCTCTGCCTCCATGGTCCATGTGATTCTCCTTCCTCAGCCTACTGAGTAGGAGGCCACCAGGGTCTGCTAATTTTTGTATTTTTAGTAGAGACGGGTTTCTCCATGTTGGTCAGGTGGGTCTCAAACTCCCTACCTTGTGATCCACCCGCCTCAGCCTCCCAAAGTGCTGGGATTACCAGCTCACACCGCGCTGTTCCCGTGTGACACTTCAGTGAAGTCTGGTGTGTAGGTGATGGCTGCCTGAATATCTTCTCACCACAGGGCAGGGCTGGGGGCTGTGTTGTCTATAAATTCCTCAGCTTTTTATGCTGGTAAGGAAAGAAGGAAGAGGGGGCCCTCAGGGGACATGCAGCAAGGTTTGGTGTGGACATAGCTCACCAGATTGTACTTGGTGTTCCCATGTAACTTGTAACCGCTCTCATAGAAAGTGGCCTAGAACCCCACAGAGTGGGGGTTGCTCTCTATCAGCTAGGGGTTGGGGGAAGAGAAGCTGAGGCTGTACAGAGCCAGGAGACAGGACAGGGCAACCAGGGCCAGGTGCGGTGGCTAACGCCTGTAATTCCAGCAGTTTGGGAGGCTAAGGCCGGTGGACCATTTGAGGTCAGGAGTTTGAGACCAGCTGGCCAACATGGTGAAACCCATCTCTACTAAAAATACAAAATTAGCCAGGTATGCTAGTGCATGCCTGTAATCCTGGATACTCAGGAGGGTGATGCAGGAGAATCTCTTGAATATGGGACGCTGAGGTTGCAGTGAGCCGAGATCATGCCATTGCACTCCAGCCTGGCCAACAAGAGCAAAACTCTGTTTCAAAAAGAAAAAAGAAAAGGAATTTGCTCTGCAAATATGGCTGCAGGTGCAACCCCTGATGTGTCCTCCCTTCCCTGCTCCTGCTCATGCTCCAACATCACCCCCAACCCCCAGCCATGGATTCAAAGTCCTGCAGTGCAGACAGCATGGATTTGCAGAGCTGTGAGCCTGGGGTCTGTCCTGCAGCAGGAGACACAAAGGAGGGAGCCCTGGGTTTGAGCCAGAGTCAGCCTGTGGTGTCCCCCTGGAGGCCCTGGTCCCCTTGTGTTTTGTGACACTCCCCCATATTCTCACACAAGCCACCCTCATTTTCAGCATAAATACAGATGCTCCTTAACTCATGATGGTGTCATGTCCCCATAAATCTGTCATAAATTTTTAATAGCAGCCAAGTCCATAGCTCACATCTGCAATCGCAGCACTTTGGGAGGTCAATGTGGGAAGATTGCTTGATCCCAGGAGTTCAAGACTAGCCTGGGCAACATAGAGAGATTCTATCTCTATGTGGGGGGGAAAAAGTAAAAATGTACTAAGTTGAAAATGCATTTATTTATTTTTTGAGACAGTCTCACACTGTCATCCAGGCTTGAGTGCAGTGATGCAATCTTGGCTCACTGCAACCTCTGCCTATCAGGTTCCAGTGCTGGGATTACAGGCATGAACCACCGTACCTGGCCTATTTATTTTTATTTTTGAAGGTGGAGTCTGGCTCTCTTTCCAGGGCTGCAGTACAGTGATCCCATCTTGGCTCACTGCCTGCAACCTCTGCCTCCCGGGATCAAGTGATTCTCCTGCCTCAGCCTACTAGGTAGCTGGGACTACAAGCACGCTACCACACCCAGCTACTTTTTGTATTTTCAGTAGAGACAGGATTTCACCATGTTGCCCAGCCTGCTCTTGAACTCCTGAGCTTAGGCAATCTGCCCACCTCAGCCTCCCAAAGTACAGGGATTACATGTGTGAGCCACCATACCCAGCCCGCAAATGCATGTAATACACCTACCCTACCAAGTATTGGAGGTTAGCTCAGCCGACTTTGGGTAGAGAACAAGCAAGCAGTAGTGAAAGGAGAACAAAACCCACTCACCCTTCCCCACCTTGGATCATGACTTTGACATTTCAGGGGTCCAGCCTTCATGAATGTTTGTAGAAATAGGTAATAAACTTGGACTAATGTACCCACGCTTAAGTGTACAATTCAATGGCATTTGGTAGATTCACAATATTGTGGAACCAGTGCCACCATCTGTTTCTAAACTTTCTCAACATCCCAAATAGAATGCTGTCCTCATGAAGCAATAGTTTACCTACTTTTTAATTTTTATGTATGTATGTATGTATTTATTCATTTATTTATTTATTTATTTTGAGACCGAGTCTTGCTCTGTCTCCCAGGATAGAGTACAATAGCGCAATCTCGGCTCACTGCTACTTCTGCCTCCCAGGTACTAAGCAGTTTTCCTGCCTCAGCCTCCAGAGTTGGGATTATAGGCGCATGCCACCACACCCAGCTAATTTTTGTATTTTTAGTAGAGACGGGGTTTTACCGTGTTTCTCATGCTGGTCTCGAATCCTGACCTCGTTGTGATTCACCCACCTCAGCCTCCCAAAGTTTTGGGATTACAGGCGTAAGCCACCATGCCCAGCCTACATATTTTGTTTTGTCAGAGATGAGGTTCTGCTCTGTTACCCAGGCTGAAGTGGCTTGATTATAGCTCACTGCAGCCTCAATCTCTTGGGCTCAAGTGACCCCTCCTGCCTCAGCCTCCCAAGTAGATGGGACTACAAGTGTAAACAATTGCACGTGGCTAATTTTTATCTTTTTTATAAGGAGAGGATGTCACTATGTTCCCAGGCTGGCCTCAAACTCCTGGGTTTTAGCCATCCTCCCACCTCAGCCTCCCTGGGGGGAGGGCAGCCGTATAGTCATTCTAGATTGGTAGATAGTTGTTCGATGGTAGAAACTTTTTGCTTTGAGGAGAATGCTACTCAAATTATGAAAATTATAAGAATAACTGCTGTTAGTGAGATGAAAGATCCCACAGATGAGACAATGTTTCAGGTGGTATATGCATCTGGATAGTCTGAGTATCGTCGAGGTATTCCGGATAGACCAAGGAAGTGCTGCAGAAAAAAGGTTAGATTTACTCCTACAAACATAATAGTAAAATGAACTTTAGCATAGGTTTGGTCAAGTGTGTAGCCTGAAAACACTGGAAATCAGTGAATAAAGCCTCCCATAATAGCAAATACTGCTCCCATAGATAATACGTAATGAAAGTATGCTACTACATAGTGTGTGTCGTGTAATACAATGTCTAATGATGAGTTGGCTAATACAATTCCTGTCAATCCGCCCACGGTGAAAAGAAAAATAAAGCCCAAGGCCCATAGTATTGCGGGGGATCATTTAATTTTACCGCCGTGTAGTGTAGCTAGTCAGCTAAATACTTTTACTCCGGTGGGGATTGCGATGATTATAGTAGCTGATGTGAAATATGCGCGAGTGTCTACATCTATTCCTACTGTGAACATATGGTGGGCCCATACAATAAATCCCAGGAAGCCAATGGATATCATAGCTCAGACCATACCCATGTAGCCAAATGGTTCTTTTTTATTGGAATAATATGTTACAATGTGTGAAATTATTCAGAAACCCGGTAGAATGAGAATATACACTTCAGGGTGACCAAAAAGTCAGAATAGATGTTGATATAGAATGGGATCTCCGCCACCAGCAGGGTCGAAGAAAGTAGTATTGAGATTACGATCAGTTAGTAATATAGTAATTCCGGCAGCTAGGACTGGAAGGGAAAGTAGAAGAAGGACCGCTGTAATTAGGACAGATCATACGAATGGGGGGGTTGATATTGGGTCATGGCTGGGGGTTTTATGTTGATAATTGTTGTAATAAAGTTAATAGCCCCTAGAATGGAGGAGACACCTGCTAAATGCAACGAAAAAATAGTTAGGTCTATAGAAGCTCCTGGGTGTGATATGTTACCTGCTAAGGGTTGGTAAACTCTTCAGCCAGTTCCGGCACCAGCTTCTAGGGTAGAGGATGCGAGTAGGAGAAGGAGTGAAGGGGGTAGAAGTCAGAAGCTCATGTTGTTTATTCGGGGAAATGCTATGTTGGGAGCACCAATTATTAAAGGGACAAGTCAGTTCCCAAAGCCTCCAATTATGATTGGTATTACTATGAAGAAAATTATAATAAATGCGTGAGATGTTACAATAACATTGTAGACGTGATCATCTTCTATTAGGCTTCCCGGTTGGCCTAATTCTGCTCGGATTAGGAGGCTTAGGGCTGTTCCTACTGCTCCTGCTCATGCACCAAATAATAAGTACAGAGTTCCGATGTCTTTGTGATTGGTTGAAAATAATCAGCGATTTATGAACATAGTTAGGGGTAAAATGGCTGAGTAAGCATTAGACTGCAAATCTAAAGACAGAGGAGTGACCCCTGTTTTTACCAGCCCCGAGGTGACATACCATATTGAATTGCAAATTCAAAGAAGCAGCTTCAACTCTGCCGGGGCTTCTCCTGCCTTTTTTTCCCTGACGGTGGGAGAAGTAGATTGAAGCCAGTTGATTAGGTTATTTAGCTGTTAACTAAATTTTTGTGGGTTAGAGTCCCGTCAATCTAGGAAGAGCTTAGCTTAATTAAAGTAATTAATTTGCGTTCAGTTGATGCAGAATAAAGTTCTGCAGTCCTTATAATGGTGCAGAAATTAAGTAAAGTTTACTTACTAAGGGCTTTGAAGGCTCTTGGTCTTATTAACCTAAATTTCTAGTTTATAAGTATTAGTGGGGTTAAAGGTAGTAGTAATGTGGAAAAAGTTATGAGTGGGGGTAGGAGTGGCATTGGTTTTATGTGTTTTAGTTGTCAGTTAATGTTTGTGTTGTCGGATGTGGGGAATATTGTTATTGAGATGGAGTATGTTAGGCGTATACAGAAGTAGAGATTTATTAGTGTTAATATGGCTATTGTGAGTGGGATAATTAGGTTATTGTTTTTTGTAAGTTCTTGTATAATAGCTCATTTAGGGGAGAAGCCTGTTAGTGGGGGTAAGCCTCCTAATGATATTATTATTAGTGGAATTATGGGTATTATTCATGTTAGTTTATTTCAAGTGTGCGATAGTGATAGGGTTGTTACGTTTGAGTTTAGGCAAAAAATTATGAATGTGGAGATTGTTAGGAAGATATAAATAATAAGGGTTAGAATGGTGATGCTTGGGTTGTAGTATAGCACTGCTATTATTCATCCCATGTGGGCGATTGAGGAGTAGGCTAGAATTTTTCGTAGCTGTGTTTGGTTAAGTCCCCCTCAGCTGCCAACCATAATTGATAGGATTGAGATCATTAGGATAATGTTCATATTTACTGATGGGAAGATTTGAAATATGATTGACAAGGGGGCAAGTTTTTGTCATGTGAGAACAATTATGGCTGGAATTAGGGGGATTCCTTGGGTTACTTCTGGAAGTCAGAAGTGGAGGGGGGCTATTCCTATTTTTATTACTAGGGCAATTATTATTATTGTGGATAAAATTTGGTTATGGGGTGGGTTGATTGTTCATTGTCCGGAGGTTAAGTTATTAAGGAAAATGGCTATTAGGAGAATTATTGATGCTGTTGCTTGGATTAGGAAGTATTTAGTAGAAGCTTCTGTGGATCGGGGGTTTGTGTTTTTGGCTAAAATTGGTACGATGGCTAATATATTCAGTTCTAGGCCTAGAAATCAGTGTGAGCTTAGAATTGTAATTGTGGTTTCTGTTAGGATGGTTAAGGAAATAATGAGGTGGTCTAGGGGGTTGATATTAGTACGGGAAGGATTTAACCAACATTTTCGGTGTATGGGCCCGATAGCTTATTTAGCTGACCTTACTGTTTAGGATATGGTGTAATAGGTAGCACGGAGAGTTTTGAGTTCTCAGGTATGGGTTCAATTCCTAAAATCCTAGAAATAAGAGGCTTTAAACCTCTATAATTTACTCTACCAAAGTAACTGTTTTGTCAGACATATTTCTTATGTTTGTGGTGGGATGCCGGATATTAAGATGGGCATTGAAATATATCATATGCATAGTGCTAGTGTAAGAGGTAAGAAATTTTTTCATAGGAGGTATATTAGTTGATCATAGTGGAATCGAGGATATGCTGTTCGAATTCATAGGAATAGGGTGGTTAGCAGGAGGGTTTTAGTTATAAAGTTGATTGTGTATGTTTCTGATATGGTTATGTTGAATGATGTTGCTCGGAAGATGGTGGTGGTTAGGGCATTTATTATGATAATATTTATGTATTCTGCTATAAAGAATAGGGCAAATGAGCATGCGGCATATTCAATATTAAAGCCTGAAACTAGCTCTGATTCACCTTCTGTTAGGTCAAAGGGGGCTCAGTTGGTTTCTGGGATTAAGGGCATGAGCCACTGCACTTGGCCCTCATGCAGTTTATTGAATACTATACTAACAGTAAAAACCAGAAAGGTTGTATCAGTACTGGAAGGACAGTTTCTACTTAATGTGATCGTTTTTGTGCCACTGTAAAATCAAAAAATCGTGTGATCATCTGCACTTGCAACTACTGGTAGGCTTAGACACTTGGATTTTAGATCCAGAAACATCCAAACACTTCCTGCTGGGTGGGAGAAGGCTTTAAGGGTCAGAGCTCTTAGCTGCTAGCAAGAGAAGCCCATTCAGGCTGAGTTTAAAAACTGAGGCCAGGCACTGTGGCTTATGCCTGTAATCCCAGCACTTAGGGAGGTCGAGGTGGGTGGATCATCTGAGGTCAGGAGTTTGAGACCAGCCTGACCAACATGAGGAAACCCTATCTTACTACAAATACAAAAATTAGCCATGCATGGTTGCACATATCTGTAGTCCGAGCTACTTGGGAGGCGGAGGCAAAAAAATTGCTCAAACATGGAAGGCAGAGGTTGCAATGAGCTGAGATTATGCCACTTCACTCCAGCCTGGTGGCAGAGCAAAACTCCATCTCAAGAAAAAATCAAAAGAAAGAAAAGAAAATGAATTCATGGGCAGGTGAGACGTATCGAGGAGACACAAAACTAAAGATGACAGGCAGCCAGCTGGACAGCCACAGCCTCATCAAACCCAAACATGCAGAGGCTGGCCTAGGGGGGTGACATAGAAATTGCTAGACATGATGGCTCATGCCTGTAATTTCAGCATTTTAGGAGGCCTAGGTGAGCGGATCACTTGAGACCAGGAATTCAAGACCAGCCTGACCAATATGGTGAAACCCCAACTCCGTTCAAAACACAAAATTAGCCAGGCACGGTTGCAGGTGCCTGTAACTCCAGTTACTTGGGAGGCTGAGGCAGGAGAACTGCTTGAGCCTGGGAGACGGAGGTTGCAGTGAGCTGAGATCACACCATTGGACTGAAGTCTGATCAACAAAGTGACTCTGTCTCAAAAAAAAAAAAAAGGACACATCGAGACGATTTCTACACAGAATTGTGAGTGAGTGTCCCTCCTTTTGGGGGTAATGTCAGGAAATTTCCAGAATCTGGCAGTGGGCACCAAGCATGTGGCTGAGAATTCTGGACAGTAGCAACATCCAGCTGTACTTAGCAGAGGAATCAGGGATGTGCCTGACTGGGGTATCAACAAAGACGTCAATTCCAGCTGGCTGTTCATGTTGATGCTATATATCCGGTATATAAATTCTCCTGTCAGAAACTCTAGTTAGAAAGGCAAAGAAGAGAGAAAATCATGCTCCCATTCCCCGAAGGATAGGGCAAGAAGGCAGGAAAGTGGAAGGGAACTTCCTGGTGCTGCAACCTGAATCTCCACTCGTGTTGCTGTCTTCCCCACTAGACTCTGTACTTCCAGAAAGGGCTGGAGATGGGCACAATGCCAGCCCCTCCCTTC
Organism: Callithrix jacchus; assembly: GCF_049354715.1. Classification (NCBI taxonomy): domain Eukaryota; kingdom Metazoa; phylum Chordata; class Mammalia; order Primates; family Cebidae; genus Callithrix; species Callithrix jacchus. The sequence goes on from NC_133518.1 coordinate 83,563,029, forward strand.
TCTCCAGAAGTATTCCCCAACGCTGACATTCACAGTAATTGCTGATTTCTGTTCCTCTCTTTTTTTTTTTTTTTTTTTTTTTTGAGGCAGGTTTTTGCTTAGTTACCCAGGCTGGAGTGAAGTGGTATAAACATGGCTCACTGCAGCCTTGACCTCTTGGGCTCAAATGATCATCTCCCCTCAGCCTCCTGAGTAGCCAGGACTATAGGCGTGCATCACCATTCCCAGCTAATAAAAAAAAACTTTTTTTTTCTGTAGAGACAGGGTCTTACTATGTTGCCAGGCTGGTCTCACACTCCTGGGCACAAGCAATCCTCCCTTCTCGGCCTCCCAAACTGTTTGGTGTTACAGTGTGAGACACCACATCTGGCCTCTTTCTGTTTCTTTAGAGTAGAGCAGCCCTAGTATGCATCTCCAACCCATAACTGTTCCCCAGCATTGTTATGTCTTTTAAGCCTCTTTCAATTTCCAAGTTTGTTGGCTGGGTGACTGCTCACACCTGTAATCCTGATGTGATAGGATCATTTAAATTCAGAGGTTTGAGACCGACCTGGACAACACAGGGAGAGTCCTGTCTCTACAAAACCTAATTTTTTTTTTAACTCCAGCCAGGCTGCAGTGCAATGGTGTGATCTCAGCTCATGGCAACCTTCACCTCCTGGGTTCAAGCCATTCTTCTGCCTTATCCTCTCGAGTAGCTGAGATTACAGGCATATGGGACCATGCCCAGCTAATTTTTATACTTTTAATAGAGCCAGGGTTTCACCATGTTAACCTGGCTGTCCTCAAACTCCTGACCTCAGGTGATCTGCCCACTTCAGTCTCTCAAAGTGCAATGACTGTGATCACAGGTGTGAACAACTGTGCCCAGCAAAAACTAAAATTTAAAAAAATATGCAATCTACAAGTTTTTTCTCTATCCGTTTTCCTTTCTTTTTCTTTTTTTTTTTTTGAAAGAGATTATTGCTCTGTCACCCAGGCCAGAGTGCAATGGCACAATCTCAGCCCACTGCAACCTCCGTCTCCCGGGTTCAAGTGATTCTCTTGCTTCAGCCTCCTGAATAGCTGGAATCACAGGCATGTGCTACCACACCTGGCTAATTTTTGTATTTTTGGTAGAGATGGGGTTTCTCCATGTTGGTCAGGCTCGTCTCAAACTCCTGACCTTGTGATTTGCCTACCTTGGCCTCCCAATGTGCTGGAATTACAGACCTGAGCCAGCTTGCCTGGCCTATCCCTTTGCCTTTCTATGAATTTTGGAAGACTCCACTTTGTTGGGTCTTTCTCAAAGTCTAAATTTCCTTGGTGAAGGTGAACCCATTCTCTGTCTTTTGTATTTGTGGCACATTTGCAGCTGGATTCATGGTCACCCCATTAGATTAGAGTTTGATTATGTTGGCAAGATTCAGTGGGTGATATGATTGATCTCTTATTGGTGATGAATACTATCCTATTGTCTCTATTATTTTGTTCATTTTTAAAATTATTTTAAATTTTTAAAATAGGGGTCTCATTTAGTCACCCAGGCTGGAGTGTAGTGACTCCACCATAGCTCACTGAAGCCTCAAATTCCTGGGCTCAAGCAATCCGCACACCTCAGTCTCATGAGTAGCTGAGACCACACACCTCCACACCCACCTTTTTTTCTTTTTTGAGATGAAGTCCCGCTCTGTCTCCCAGGCTGGAGTACAGTGGTGGGATCTCAGCTCATTGCAGGCTGCACCTTTTAGGTTAATGCAATTCTGCCTCAGCATTCTGAGTAGGTGGAATTGTAGGCACCTGTCACCACACCCAGCTAATTTTCATATTTTTAGTAGGGATGGGCTTTCACCATGTCGGTCAGGCTGGTCTGGAACTCCTGAACTCAAGCGATCTGCCTGCCACAGCCTCTCCAAGTGCTGGGATTACAGATGTGTTCCACCGCACCGCACCTGGCCAATGCCCAGCATTTTCTTTTTTTAGACTGAGTGTTGTTTTGTTACCCAGACTGGAGTTTAGTGGCGCAATCTCAGCTCACTGCAATCTCCACCTCCTGGGTTCAAGCGATTCTGCTGCCTCAGCCTCCTGAGTAGCTGGAATTACAGACACCCACCACCACGGCCAGCTAATTTTTTTTATTTATAGTAAAGATGGTGTTTCATCATACTGGCCAGGCTGTTCTTGAACTGACCTAGTAATCCACCCACCTCATCCTCCCAAAGTCCTGGGATTCCAGGCGTGAGCCACCATGCCTGGTACCTAATTCTTATTCACTGGTCATGGATGGGAGCTATGGAACGTTTTTACAGAATACATGCTGGCCCCATCAGAACATCAGGGTTCAGTCTCCTAAGAGATGTTCCTCTTTTTGTGCTACACACCCAAATAATCCATCACAGTCCACTGTGAGAATATTTCCAGGAATTACAGTGGCTACAGTCTAGATGAAAAAACACTGAAGTAGGAGTCAGCAGACCCCGGGATTCTTTTGACTCAGCCACTAACAAATTCATGTGGACTTGGGGGAACAAAAGCTGGAGCGACCACACCTGTAATCCCAGCATTTTGGGAGGTTGATGTGGGAGGATTGCTTGAGCCCAGGAGTTTGACAGCAGCCTGGGCAACATAGCTAGACCCCATCTCTACAAAAAAACTTCAAAAAATTTTCCAGGTGTGGCTGTGTCCCCCTGTAGTCCCAGCTACTCAGGGGGATAAAGCGGGAGGATCACTGGAGTCCCGGAGGTCAAGACTGTAGTGAGCCAAGATCATGCCATTGCACTCAAGCTTGGGTTTCAAAGTGAAACAAAGCTGGAGCTTTTGTTTTCGCATTTGTAAAAGGTAAATGATACTATCTCCTTCATGGAGTTACTGTGAGGATAGAAATACAATTATTTCTTTTCCCTCTTTTTTTAGAAATACAACGAGATAGGCATAGTGGCCAGGTGAGGTGGCTCATGCCTGTGATCCCAGCACTTTGGGAGGCTGAGGTGGGTGAATCACCTGAGGTCAGAAGTTCAAGACCAGCCTGGCCAACATGGTGGAACCCTGACTCCACTAAAACTACAAAAATCAGCCCAGCGTGGTGGCACGTGCCTACAATCTCAGCTACTCAGGAAGCTGAGGCAGGAGAATTGCTTGAACCCAGGAGGTGGAGGTTGTAGTGTGCTGAGATCATCCCACTGCACTCCAGCCTGGAAGACAGAGCAAGACTCCATCTCAAAAACAAAACCCGGTGTGGTGGCTCATGCCTGTAATCTCAGCACTTTGGGAGGCCAAGGTGAATGGATCACCTGAGGTCAGGAGTTCAAGAGCAGCCTGACCAACATGCAGAAACCCTATTTCTACTAAAAATACAAAATTAGGCAAACATGGTGGCGCGTGCCTGTAATCCCAGCTACTTGGGAGGCTGAGTCAGGGGAACTGCTTCAACCTGGGAAGCAGAAGTTGCAGTGAGCTGAGATTGCACGCCAGCATGGACAAGAAGAAGGAAACTCTGTCTCAAAAATAAGAATAATAGATAGGCATAGTGCACAAGACAATGTCAGGTGACACCTGCGCCACAACTTAATACTACTTTGAGTCCGGACAGACAACGTAGGTCTCTGTGCCTCAGTTTTCCCACCTGTCAGATAGGAATCATATGAGGATGCTCTCCTAAGATGATGCTCGAGGCTAAATAATGTTACCCACAAATGAGCCTAGACAAGCACCTCCTGCATTTTAAATACTCTTCCCTTTTGGCTGTTGTCATTACTGTTATTATTTTACTAACTAGAGTGCTTTCTAGCCTGCAAAATAAGGATCTGAAGTTTGTGAACAAGACCATTACTCCTTACCAACTGATTACCCCAATTTTTCTTTTTCTTTTCTTTCTGGTTTTTTTTTTTTTTTTGGTCTGGGAGAAAGAGGTGGAGAGGCAACTTTCCATATACATTTATATATATATGTACATATATATGTTTGTATGTGCATATATATATATAATTGCATTTTAGGTTTTGGGGTACATGTGAAGAACATGCAATATTGTTGCATAGGTACATACGTGGCAATGTGGTTTGCTGCCTTCCTCCCCATCACCTATATCTGGCATTTCTCCCTATGTTATCCCTCCCCAACTCCCCACCCCATGCTGTCCCTCCACTAGTTTCCCACCACATACCCCAGGGTATCATGTTTCCCTCCCTGTGCCCATGTGTTCTCATTGTTCAACACCCACCTATAAGTAAGAACATGAAGGGTTTGATTTTCTGTTCTTGTGTCAGTTTGGTAAGAATGATGGTTTCCAGGTTCATCCATGTCCCTACAAACATCTTTTTTATGCCTGCATAGTATTCCATGTTGTATATGTGCCACAATTTCCCTGTCCAGTCTACCATAGATGGGCATTTGGGTTGTTTCCAAGACTTCATTATTGTAAAGAGTGCAAAAATTAACATTCGTGTGCATGTGTCCTTATAGTAGAACGACTTATAATCCTTTGGATATGTACCCAGTGATGGAATTGCTGCGTCAAATTGAATTTCTATTTCTAGGTCCTTAAGGAATCGCCAGTCTTCCACAATGGTTGAACTAATTTGCACTCCCACCAACAGTGTAAAAGTGTTTCTATTTCTCCACATTTTCTCCAGAATCTGTTGTCTCCAGGTTTTTTAATGATTGCCATTCTAATTGACATGAGATGGTGTCTCAATGTAGTTTTGATTTGCATTTCTCTAATGACCAATGATGATGAAGATTTTTCATATGTTTGTTGGCCTCATGTACGTCTTCTTTTGTAAAGTGTCTGTTCATATCTTTCACTCACTTTTGAATGGGCTTGTTTGTTTCTTTCTTGTAAATCTGTTTTACTTCTTTGCAGATTCTGGTTATTAGCCCTTTATCAGATGGGTAGATTACAAAAATTTTTTCCCATTCTGTTGGTTGCCAGTTCACCCTAATGATGGTTTCTTTTGCTGTGGAGTTTGATTAGGTCCCATTTGTCTGTTTTGTCCTTTGTTGCCAATGCTTTTGGTGTTTTAGTCATGAAGTCCTTGCCTATGCCTATATCCTAAATGGTTTTGTGTATGGTTTCTTCTAGGATTTTTATGGTGTTAGGTCTTATGTTTAAGTCTTTAATCCGTCTGGTGTTAATTTCAGTGTAAGGTGTCAGGAAGAGGTCTAGTTTCTGCTTTCTGCACGGGACTAGCCAGTCTTCTCAACACCATTCATTAAACAGGGAATCCATTTCCCATTGCTTATTTTTGTGAGGTTTGTCAAAGATCAGATGGTTGTAGATGTGTGGCCTTGCCTCTGAGGCCTCTGTTCTGTTCCATTGGTCTATATCTCTGTTATGGTACCAGTACCATGCTCTTTTGATTACTGTAGGCTTGTAGTATAGTTTGAAGTCAGGTAGTGTGATGCCTCCAGCTTTGTTCTTTTTGCCTAGATTTGACTTGGCTATGTAGGCTGTCTTTTGGTTCCATATGAAGTTTAAGGTGGTTTTTTCCTGTTCTGCGAAGAAGGCCCTTGGTGGCTTGATAGGGATAGTGTTGAATCTATAGATTACTTTGGGCAGTATGGCCATTTTCATGATACCGAATCTTCCTAAGGAATACCATGGAATGTTTCTCCATCTTTGTGTCCTCTCTTATTTTGTTGAGCAGTGGTTTGTAGGTCTCCTTGAAGAGGTCTTTAAATTCCTTGTTACTTTTATTCCTAGGCATTTTATTCTCTTGGTAGCAATTGTGAATGGCAGTTCATTCTTGATTTGGCTCTCTTTAAGTCTGTTATTGGTGTATAGGAATGCTTGTGATTTTTGTGCATTAATTTTTTATCCTGAGACTTTGCTGAAGCTGCTTATCAGGTTCAGGAGATTGTGGGCTGAGACGATGGGGTCTTCTAGATATACAATCATGTCGTCTGCAAAGAGAGAAAATTTGACTTCGTCCTTTCCTATTTGAATACGGTTTATTTTTTTTTTTCTTGCCTAATTGCTCTGGGTAGAACTTCCAGTACTATATTGCATAGGAGTGATGAGAGAGGACATCCTTATCTAGTGCCAGATTTCAAAGGGAATGCTTCCAGTTTTTGCCTATTCATTGTGATACTGGCTGTGGGTTTGTCATAAATAGCTTTTATTATTTTTAGATAAGTTCTGTCAATACCTAGTTTATTGAGAGTTTTGCCTTCTCTGCATCTATGGAGATAATCCTGTGGTTTTTGTGTTTGGTTCTGTTTATGTGGAGAATTATGTTTATAGACTTGTGTATGGTGAACCAGCCTTACATTCCAGGATGAATTTTCTTTCCTTTTCTTTTCTTTTTTTTTGAGACAGAGTCTCACTCCCCCTCCAAGGCTCAAGTTATTTTCCTGCTCAGTCTCACGAGTAACTGAGATTACAGGCACCCACCACTAGGCCTGACTAATTTTTGTATTTTTTTTTCATAGAGACGGGCTTTCACCATGTTTGCCAGGCTGGTTTCAAACTCCTGATCTCAGGTGATCCACCCACGTCAGTCCCCCAAAGTGCTGGGATTATGGGCGTGTGCCACCACCCCATCGCATAACCCCAGTTTTTTTTTTTACCAACTTTGATTACAGAAATTGGCATGACTCCCAGATTCCCATAATGCAAATTGTCCTCCCAATTATAACTGCTAGTTTGTTTTCATTTAAGAAAAACAAGACAAACAGAAATTGAAATGCTGGTCATTTCTGTTGACAAAAAGATAAGAATGGCCCGATGCAGTGGCTGATGCCTGCAATTCCAGCAATTTGAGAGGCTGAGGTGGGAAGATCACTTGAAGCCAGGAGTTCGAGACCAGCCTGACCAACACGGTGAATTCTCCTCTCTACTAAAAATACAAAAATGAGCAAGGCAGGGTGGCATGTGCCTGTAGTTCCATCTACTCAGGAGGCTGAGGCAGGAGAATCGCCCAACCCAGGAGGCGGAGGTTGCAATGAACAAAGATCATGCCACTGCACTCCAGCCTGGGAAACAAGATCAGAGCACCATCTCAAAAAACAAAAAAATGTAATGTGACTGCTATTTTCTTGTTATAATCACAGAGTTCATGTGGAAAAGCTAAGCAATATGAAAAAATACAGAGTTAAAGATATAAAAAAATTACCCCACATTGGATCAGCAAACTTTTTTTTTTTCTCTTGAGATAGACTAGGTCTTGCTATTGCCCAGCCGGTGGGCAGTGGCACAATCACAGATGCCTGCATCCTCGACCTCCTGGGCTCACTCTGTGCTCCTGCCTCCCAAGGAGCTGGGACTACAGGTACACACCCCTACACCAAGCTATTTTTTTTAATTTTTTTGTAGAGGTGAAGTTTCACTGTGTTGCCCGGGCTGGTCTTGAACTCTTGGCCTCAAGTGATCCTCCCGCCTCAGCCTTCCAAAGTGCTGGGATTACAGGCATGACCTTATCTGGAGACTGGGTCTTTACAGAGGTTATCAAATTAAAATGGGTCATGATGGTGGGGCCCTGATCCCATATAACTGGTGTCCTTACTAAAAGGGAAATTTGTTGCCAGTAAAAGAAAAAGAAAGAGTAAAATATTTTTTTTGAGACAGTCTTGTTCTGTTACCCAGGCTTGAGTGTAGTGATGTGATCATAGCTCAATGCAGCATCAATCTCCTGGGTTCAAATGATCCTTCCACCTCAGCTTCCTGAGTAGCTGGGACTACAGGTGTGTTCCACCATGCCCAGCTAATTTTCTGTATTTTATGTAGAGATGGTATCTCACTATGTTTCCCAGGCTAAACTTGAACTTCTAGGCTCAAGCAATCCTGTCTCGGCCTCCCAAAGTGCTGGGATTATAGGTGTGAGCCACTGTGCCTGCCCAAAAATAAATTTTCACACAGAGACAGACATGCATAGAAGGACAATGGCCACTATAAGTCAAGGGATGCCTGCTGTCCCAGAGCCTCCAGAGAGAGCCTGGCCTGCAGACACCCAACTACACTTCCGGCCTCCCAATTGGGAGACAATAAATTTTTATTTTATTTATTGATTTATTGAAACAGGGTCTCGCTCTGTCACCCAGGCTGGAGTGCAGTGGCATGACCTCAGCTCACTGCAGCCTCATTCTCCCTGGTTCAAGAAATCCTCCCACCTCAGCCTCCAGAGTAGCTTGAGATCACAGGAACATGCAACCATGCCTGGCTAATTTTTTTTTCTGAGATAGATTCTTGCTCTGTCCCTCAGTCTGGAATAAATTGGTGTGATCTCAGCTTACTGCAACCTCCACCTTCTGGGATCAAGCATTTCTCCTGCCTCAGCCTCCTGAGTACCTAGGATTACGGAGGCGCACCACCACACCCAGCTAATTTTTGTATTTTTCGTAGAGAGGGTTTCACCATGTTGGCCACGCTGGTCTCGAACTCCTGACATCATGATTTGCCTACCTCAGCCTCCCAAAGTCATAGGATTACAGGTGTTAGCCACCACTCCCGGCCTTGTATTCTTTCAGTAGAGATGGAGTTTCATCCTATTGGCCTGGCCAGTCTCGATCTCCTTACCTCAAGATATCCTCTCATCCTCCCCAAAGTAAAGGGATTACAGACATGAGCCATCATGCCCTTGGTCATTCATGAATGTGTAATTAGGTTTTGTCCAGGATCAGAGGCTCATGCCTGTAATTCCAGCACTTTGGAAGGCTGAGAAGGGAGGGTCCCTTGATGCCCAAAGTTTGAGGACAGCCTGGCCAACACGGTGAGGTCCCATCTCCACACACACACAAATATTAGTTGAGCATGGTGACATGCACCTGTAATCCTAACTACTCAGGAGGCTTAGGTGATAGGATTGCTTAAGCATGGGAATAAGAGGCTGCAGTGAGGTATGATTGTACCACTGCACTGTAGCCTGGACAACACAGGAAGTCCCTCTCTGTCTCTAAAAAAAAAAGGCGTTGTTTGATTTTGTGTTTCTGTTGTTACTGTTGTTTTTTGAGATGGAGTCTCACGCTCTGCCCAGGCTGGAATGCAATGGTTCAATCTCGGCTCACTACAACCTCCACCTCCTGTATTGAAGTGATTCTCCAACCTGAGCCTCCCGAGTAGCTGCGATTACAGGTTTGCACCACTACCCTAGGCTCATTTTTATACTTTTAGTTGAGATGGGGTTTCACCACGTTGGCCAGGCTGGTCTGAAACTCCTGACCTCAGGACATCCACCCGCCTTGGCCTCCCCAAGTGCTAGAATTACAGATGTGGGTCACTGAGCCCAGTCAATTTCATGTTTTGGCTGGGTCGGGTCTGGTAGGTGTATGGTTAATGAACCAGGTCTTAATTTTTCTAGGCTACCGGGGGCTTGGGCACGCACTGACAGCAATGTCGTGGGTGGTGACATTGGCTTCAAACGTGGATGAAAACAAGATCTGGTCTCCTTTTTTTACCCAGACGGTGTTGACCAGCTGACCTAGGAGATAAAAGAACTGGTATATGAGGCCATGTGTACATCCTGGGAAAGGAGATGCCAACTGCTGGGACCCCAGCCCCCCTGCCACCAACCAGGCCACCCGGCCAGTGGCTCTTCCATGTTTGTTACAGCTTTTGAGAGGTTCACTATTCAAAGGAGGATGAATAGTGGGTTTTCAAGAAAACCCATAGCCAGACATGGTGGTTCACGCCTGTAATCCCAGCACTTTAGGAAACCTAGGTGAAAGGATCACTGGAGGTCAGGAGTTCGAGGCCATCACGACCAACATAGTGAAATCCCATCTCTACCAAAAATACATAAATTAGCCAGGTGTGGTGGCATATGCCTGTAGTCCAGCTACTCGAGAGACTGAGGGCTGAGAATCCCGGGAGGTGGAGGTTGCAGTGAGTAGAGACCACACCATCGTACTCCATCCTGGGTGACAGAGTGAGACTCCATCTAAAAAATAAAAGAAAAAATAAAGTGAGAAAACCAGGCATGGGGGTGCATGTCTGTAATCCCAGCACTTTGGGAGGCTGAGCTGGACAGATCACTTGAGGTCAGGAGTTCAAGATCAGCCTGACTAACACGGCAAAATCTTGTCTCTGCTAAAAATATGAAAATGAACCAGGCATGGTTGCGTGTGCCTGTGATCCAAGCTACTAAGGAGGCTGAGGCAGGAGAATTGCTTGAACCCGGAGGTGTAAATTGCAGTTAGACGAGATTTCACCACTGCACTCCAGCCTGAGGGACAGAGCAAGACTCCTCTTTAAAAAAAAAATCAGAGAAGACCGAGATATCCGCAGATAATGCACCGTGTCACTTTCCCTGTGCACTTTTCCTGACTCTTGGTAGACAGTTCCTAACATCACCATGAGATCCTGGTGAAGGAAGGGTGGATACTGAGGTTGCTACAGTTTTATGAACCATTTTTCCCCAGAGAGAGGTGGTCATCTTCTGTCAGATTCCTTTGAGTGTTTTGCCAACCCCTGCTGTGGGAGGTTTACCCTCAGGGCACTCCTCCATGAAGCCACCAGGTGACGCCATTGCCGTATAAATGAAACAAACTGACCCGACATTAGAAAATGGTGTTCTACTTTCTTTGAGCTGAGTGGGGTGGGTCAAACCTGTAATCCCAGCACTTAGGGAGGCTGAGGTGAATAGATCACTTGAGTCCAGGAGTTCGAGTCCAGCCTGAAAACATGGTGAAACCCTGTCTGTTTTAAAAATACAAAAATTAGCCAGGCATAGTGATGCACACCTGTCATCCTAGCTACTCAGGAGGCTGAGACAGCAGAATCGGTTGGGAAGCAGAGGTTGCAGGGAGCCAAGTTCGTGACTCTGCACTGCAGCCTGGGTAACAGAGTGAGACTCCATCTCCAAAAAAAAAAGTGTTCCTAAGGACTGAGAGGGGAAATTGAGGCAGGCATACTGGAGTTGGGGTGGGGCTTGGTGAGAGAATGGGTTCAAGTAACCTGTGAAGGACTCTCAGAAAGTCAGAGCAACATAAAAATTATTTATTCTACCTCCCGCTTCTACATTTTCCAGATATAGAAAACAAAGTTGAGAGGCAGGGGGACATGTATCCCAAAAGCACCACGTTGGTAGGGAGCAGGGTTGCCAGAGAAAACACAGGACATCCAGTCAAGTGAGAGTTTCAAACTCTCAGTGTATGTCTCAAATAATGCACAAGACTTAAACTAAAACTTTATTTACTTTTTGTCTTCAAAGGTAACTGGGCATCTGTACGATGATTTGCTAAGTCTTACAACCCTTGTGAGGGTAAAATGAAGATTAGAAAGATACTTAAACGTAATAAGCAAACATGCAAAATGAGGGCAACTCTTTCCCATTTTGCAGACAAGGGAACTGCACGTTAGGGAGGGGACTTGCCCCAAAGCCACCCTCACAATCCTCAGAGTCAGGATTTGAACCCAGTCCTTATTCCAGAGGTCTCAACTTCACTGTTGTGGCCAGGAACAGCTCCCAGTCCCACTCGTGTGTGTGCATGTTCTTTCTTGAATATGACTCTCTCCCCATCGTGTAAGTGGGTGGTTCCCCTCCCTGACATTGACGGACTCCGTCTTCAGCAGGCGCCTCCTGACCCAGCAGACCCCCATGAGCCCAGATCCCTGGGACCCGGTGGCTGTCCTTATCACATTCCTTGACTCCGCATCTTAGGATCCAAGTCTGACCCTCTTCAGGATCTGCAGCTGTGTTACAGAAAAGGGGACCCGATCCAGACCACAAGGGAGGGTCCTCGGATCTCGTGTAAGAAGCCATTCAGCATGAGTCTGTAAAGTGAAAGCACAATTGTTTGTTTGTTTGCTTTTTTTGTTGTTTTGTTTTGGTTTTGAGATGGAGTCTTTGTTGCCCAGGCTAGATAGAGAGTAGCGGTGTGATCTTGGCTCAGTACGACCTACGCCTCCCGGGTTCGAGAGATTTTCCTGCTTCAGCCTCCTGAGTAACTGGGATCACAGGTGCATGTCACCACACCTGGCTAATTTTTATATTTCTAGTAGAGATAGCATTTCACCATGTTGGCCAGGCTGATCTAGAACTCTTGACCCCAGGTGATCCACCTGCCTCAGCCTCCCAAAGTGCTGAGATTACAAATGTGAGCCACAGTGTAAGTTTATTCTTTCCTTAAAAAGCAAGTTTTTTAAGAAGATGAAGATGAAATAGCTACTCCATAGAGCAGCCCAGAGGGCGCTGGTGCCCATCTTTAGGGTCATTTCTTCCTGACATGCTAAATGAGGGCTAGACTATTCATGACTCCCCTTTTATAGATCTTATAGGGAAACTTTCTGATGTTGCCATGGCATTTTTAAACTGTCATGGCGCTGGTGGCAAATGTAGGAGTGAGGATGAGCAGAGGTCACTCTGGTCATCATCTTGGTTTCGGTGGGTCTTGGACTGGCTTCTTTACTGCAGCCTGTTTTACGGACAAGGTCTCTGTGACCTGTATCCTGTGCTGCCCTCCTGTCTCATCCTGTGACTCAGAATGCCTTCACTGCCTGGAAATGAAACCCAGTAGGTCTCAGCCTCCTTTTACGCATCTCCTATTCAAGATGGAGCCGCTGTGGTTCACACCCCTCTGGCAGCTGGGCTCCCCGGGATCTCCTGAGGTTCTGTCCCCTCCGTGCCTAGCTCCTGGGTCCCTCCACCATCGCCGTCTTCCTGAGCCACCTGCCTCTGAGTTTCTTTATCAGCAAGAAGAGGAATCACTTTCAGGTTCGGCTTTTGGGGGAAAAGACGGACCAGGCAGGAAGTAGGGAGGAAGACACAGGCCCTGGTGTGGGCGATGGGGAGGGCAGAGCTGAGTGGGATCCGGCGGGTCTGGCTTTGTTCTTGTCTCTGCGAGTTGCCCATCGTGCAGACCTGCCCCTCTCCTTCCCCATCGCATCGGACGGCGGCTCTTCCCTCCAGTGTTCAGACCCCAGGCCCTGGGTCAGATCAATGCCTTTTTCTCCTGCACCCCATCAGTCAGCAGATTTGCTTGGCGTCATCTGAAAAATGCATCCAGCAGCAAGGCCCTGGCTCACTCCTTACTTCCGCCCCAGCCTCTCTCCACTTCCAGCCACAGGAGACCTGTGTGAGCTGAATTCATCACACCCTCCTCTGCTCAGACCTACAGCAGCCCCATTTTCCTCAGTCTGAGCCAAAGGCCCCACAGTGGCCCACCTGGCCCTCCCTGAGCTGCCTCATTGACTCCAGCCTCACCTTCCACCCGTCTCCCTCCCTTTCCCACCTACCCCATCCTCACACCTGCCCGATGTTCACACATCTCTCCAGGCATCTGCTTTAGCTGCTCTCCGCCTGGACCACCCTCACTCTAGAAGACTCTTGTCCCCTCCAGCACCCCCTGCAGTCAGGTCCACCTTCCTCACCATCGTTCAGCAAGGACACGCCCCGCCCATCCCTCTCCTTTCAGCATCTCTCTTCCTTGGCCTGTTTTGGGTTCATTTTTGCTGTTCTCCAGCACTTCCCACTTCCTAAAGGGCCCTTCAAGAAGCACCCGGAAGGGGCCAATGGCCTTGCTCTCCTTAGACTAGAAGCTCCACGGCAGCACAGCACACTCTTTGTGGCAGATTCAGTATCTAGTTAGTGCTCTGCATGCAGAAGGTGCTGGACAAGTGTTTGAGAACTACGGAAGAAGGGAGGGAGGGGAGAAGGGTAGGAAAGAGGAAGGGAAGAAGGGAGGGATGGGGAGAAAGGAGGGAGGGGAGGAGTGAAAAGGAGGGAGGGAAGGAAAGATAGGAAAGGGGAGGACAGATGGAGGGAAGGAAAGAGTTGAAAGAGGAAGAGAAGGAATGATGGAGGCAAGGAAGAAAGGGAGGAGGGAGGTGGAAAAAGAGGGTAGAAAGCAAGGCAGGAGAGCAGAAGAAAGGAGTAGGGAAGAAAAAAAAGGTGGAAGGGGGATAAAGGGAAGGAACTTATTTTCTCTCTAGGCCCAGCTGTCCCAATTATCTGTCATTTGGCCAGCCTCCTGCATGGCCTCCTCCGAGCACAGTGACTCATGCCTCTAATCCCAGCAGTTTGGGAGTTCGAAACAGGTGGATCACCTGAGTTCAGGAGTTCTAAACCAGACTGGTCAACATGGCAAAATGCCATCCATCTTAAAAAATACAAAGATTAGCTGAGCATCGTGGCAGGCACCTATAATCTTAGCTACTCCAGAATGTCAGGCAGGAGAATCACTCGAACCCAGGAGGCAGAGATCACAGTGAGCCAAGATCGCGCCACTGCACTCCAGGCTGGTAACAAAGCAAGACTCCATCTCAAGAAATAACAAAATACCTTCTCCAGGCAGCTACCTTCTGATGATGCCCCTCCCCGGTTAAGCACAGACCCCGAACTCCTGCCTGACCCTAAAGTGCCAAGTGACGCCGCGCATGTACTCCTCTGGCCACACCGAGTGTCCTCTCAGTCATGCTGCTCCCTCTGCCTAGGTGTTTGTTGTCCCCTGTCTCAGAGCCTTCAATCCCTCTTCCCGGCTCCATGCCCTCATCCTCTGCCTGCCCAGAACCCACCTCCTGGCCATTTAACATGTAGCTCAGGTTGTAATCCCAGTACTTTAGTAGGCCAGGGGCAGAGGGTCACTTGAGCCCAAGAGCTTGAGGCCAGCCTGGGCAACAGAGTGAGACCCCACAACTCCACCAAAAATGTAAAAGGAAGAAAGATGTAGCTCAGGCATTACTCACCTCCAGGTAGCCTTCCTGATGGTGCCATACCCAGGTGGGCTCAGGGGCAGCCTCTGTTCTCTGGGCACCAGAAGCCTCCTTTCTGTGGCAGTGGTCCTGGGTCAGCTCCTGCAGGAATCCAGGCACAGGATGATGGTGGATGGATCAGGACTGAGGGTCAGAGATGCGGAGAGACAGACAGCTTTGGGAAGCAGTAGGAAGGATCAGCGGGATTTGCTGCACGGTGACTGTCAGGGTGCAGGGCAGAATTCCGGACCAGCTGTGTCTTCATCTCTCTCTTCCCTCCAATCCCAGGAGAGCAAACGAGGCAGAAGGACTTGTGGGCCCGATTCACCAGCTCTATCCTCAGGAACTCGAGGACCATCAAGTTCCATGGCTGGGAGGGAGACTTTCTGGACAGAGTCCTGGGCATCCGAGGCCAGGATCTGTGTACCTTGTGGACCTCTGGCCTCCTCTTCTTTATGTCGCTGGTGTCTTTCCAAGCGTCTACATTTCTGGTCATGTCACTCTAGTCTCTATGATGAGCAGGACTGGGGAAGGAGTGTGGGCCTCAGGAGGTGAGGTAGTGGAGCCTCCCTGATCCTACCACCCTGTCCATCAAAACCCACACATTCTGGATCCTGTTCTCACCGGGTTTCTGCTATCTTCTGTGTGAATGAATTAATTCCATCATTCTGGTGAAGGTAACAGCGGCTGTTGAGGTCTGCTCTTCTTAGAGTTCTAGGCTTCCACTGATGTGGGGAGGAGAGTTCAGGTGCAGACAGGCTGCAGAGGTAGAATCCAGGGTATGAGTGGCTTTCTTGCTGCTGGCCAACAAATGTCCATAGCCACCCTGTCACTGACGTGATTCTTGTTCTGCCGTTCTGTCATTTATTTCTGATTGCTGTCAGAACACTCTTCCTAAAGCACAACTTTCAGAAGAATTTAAACATGTTGATGCATAGGCAAGGCACAGTGACTCACGCCTGCCATCCGAGCTCTTTGGGAGGCTGAGGTGCCTTGAACCCAGTTGGTGGAGGTTGCAGTGGCCCCAGATTGTGCCACTTCACTCCAGCCTGGGTGACGGAGCAAGACTTTGTGTCAAAAACCAAACCAAACAAAACAAAAGGATCACAAATGGGACCAATACCTAGGGCCCTCCCATGCTGCTCTCTTCAGGAGTCGCCAGGCTCAGCCCTCATGTCTATCACCTTCACAGAGAGGCCTTTCCTGACCACCTTCACCAGCACCTGAGCACCCCTGCTTGTGCTAGTGCACTCTAACCTGCACCCGATTTCTCTTTACTTTTTTATTTTTGAAGATAGAGTCTTGCTCTGTTCCCCGGGCTGGAGTGCAGTGACGCAATGTCGGCTCACTGCAACCTTCACCTCCCAAGTTCAAACAATCCTCCCACCTCACCCTCCTGAGTAGCTAGGATTACAGGCAGTTGCCACCACACCTAGGTAATTATCTTTTTTGTACCTTTAGTAGAGATGGCATTTCACCATGTCGGCCAGACTGGTCTTGAACTCCTAACCTCAGGGGATCCATCCTCCTCAGCCTCCCAAAGTGCTGGGATTACAGATGGGAGCCACCGCACCTGGCCATACCTGCTTTAGTTTTTATTCTTCATAGCACTCTCCACCTGATGTGCTGTCTGTGTTAATGGTTTGTTTATGGATCGCCTGTCTCTTTCCCCCTCATTAGAATGATGGATCCATTAAGAGAGCAGCAACTTTGTTTTGCTCATTGCTGTTTGCCCAGAGCCCGGAACCCTGTCAGGTATATGATAACCAGGAAGTAGTTATTCATAGAATGAATGAATGTAAGAATAATAAATGGCCGGGTGCTGTGGCTCACGCCTGTAATCCTAGCACTTTGGGAGGCTGAGGTGGGTGGATTGCTTGAGGTCAGGGATTCGAGACCTGCCTGGACAACATGGTGAAACCCCATCTCTACTAAAAATAAAAAAAGTTAGCTAGGAATACTGATGCACGCCTGTAATCCCAGCTACTCAGGAGGCTGAGACAGGAGAATTGCCTGTACCCAGGAGATGAAGGTTACATTGAGTCGAGACCATGTCACTGCACTGTAGCCTGGCAGAAAGAGAGAGAGTGTCTCAGAAATAAATGAAAATAATTTTAAAAAAGAATGAATGAAAGACCAGAAGGCCTAGATAGAAGGAATATGTTACAGTAATCAATAGTGCACAAGGGAAATTACAGTGAACGAGAATTTATTTGAATATTTCAAGATAGCTAGAAGAGAAGAATTTTCTTATTCCCAAAACAAAAGATAAATATTTGAGGTGATGACTGTCTCAGTTACCCCGATTTGATCATTACATATTGTCTACAGCTTGGGTCCCCAACCCTCCTGGCCACGGATCTGTACCAGTAGCCTGTTTTTGTTTTTCTTTTTTTTTTTTTTTTCTCTCTCTCTCTTTTTGAGACAGAGTCTCAGTGTGTGCAGCGGTGCTATCTCAGGTAAATGTAACCTCCATCTCTGAGGCTCAAGTAATTCTTCTGCCTCAGCCTCCTGAGTAGCTGGGATTACAGGCATGTACCACCACACCTGGCTAATTTTTGTATTTTTAGTAGAGACAGGGTTTCACCATGTTGGCCAGGCTGGTCCCAAACGCCTTACTTCAGGTGATTTGCCCTCCTCATTCTCCCAGAGTGCTGGGATTGCAAGTGTGAGCCATTGCACCCGGGCTTTTTTTTTTTTTTAATTTGACAGGGAGTTTTGCTCTTGTTGCCCAGGCTGGAATGCAATGGCATGATCTTGACTCTCTGCAACCTCCGTCTCCCAGATTCAAGCCAGTTTCCTGCCTCAGACTCCCAAGTAGCTGTGATTACAGGTATGAGCCACCATGACAGGCTAATTTTTGTATTTGTAGTAGAGACAGGGTGTCTCTATGTTGGTCAGGTTGGTCTCGAACTCCCAACCTCAGGTGATCCACCTGCCTCAGTCTCCCAGTGTGCTGGGATTACAGGCGCGAGCCACCGTGCCCATCTCACCTGTTGGGAACTGGGCAGGCAGCACAGCAGGTGAGCAGCGAACGGGCTAGGGAGGCTTTATCTGTGTTCACAGCCGCTCCTTATTTCTGGCATCACCACCTGAGCTCCACCTTCTGTCAGATCGGTGGCGTCGTTAGAGTCTCATAGGAATGCAAACCCTACCGTAAGCAGCACATGCGAGGGAGCTGGACTGCATGCCCCTTATGAGAATCCAATGCCTGTTTATCTGTCAATGTCTCCCGTCACCTTCAGAAGGGATGCTCTAGTTTCAGGAAAACAAGCTCAGGGCTCCCACTAATTTTACGTTACGGTGAGTTGTGTAAATATTTCATTATATATTACACTGTAATAATAACAGAAGTGGGCCGGGCACAGTGGCACATGCCTGTTATCCTATCCTTTTGGGAGGCTGAAGCAGTCGGATCACCTGATGTCGGGGGTTCAAGATCAGCCTGGCCAACATGGTGAAACACCGTCTCTGCTAAAGGTACAAAAACTGGCATGGTGGCAGGAACCTGTCATCCCAGCTACTTGGGAGGCTGAGGCAGGAGCATTGCTTGAACCCAGGAGTGGAGGTTGCAGTGAGCCACCATCATAGCATTTTGGGAGGCTGAAGTGGGCGGATCACCTGAAGTCAGCAGTTCGAGACCAGCCCGGCCCACAGGTGAAACCTCGCCTGTAATAAAAATACATAAATTAGCTAGGTGTGGTGGTAGGAGACTATAAGCTGACTTACTCGGGAGGCTGAGGCAAAAGAATTGCTTGAACCGAGGAGGTGGAGGTTGCAGTGAGCCAAGATCATGTCCCTGGACTCCAGCCTGGGCAATATATGAAGATTCTGGTTTTGTTTTTCTTTTTGTTTTTTAAAAGGCAAGCCAGTTACAATGGCTTATACCTATAATTCCAGAATTTTGGAGGCCAAGATGGAAAGATCACTTGAGGCTAGGAGTTCCAGGTAAACCTGGGCAACATAGCATGACCCCATCTCTACAAAACATTTTTTAAAAATTGTGCACAGTGGCATGTGCCCATAGTCTCAGCTACTCAGGAGGCTGAGGCAAGAGGATTGCTGCAGCCCAGGAACTGGAGGCTGCAGTGAGCCATGCTTGTGCCACTGCACTCCAGCCTGGGTGACAGAGTGAGACCCTGCCTCTCAAAAAAAAGAATTCAGAGTAGAGAAAGGTATGAATTGTAAGTTCAAGCATTGCACGTCTTACATTTCCTTCAGAAGTGTTGATGCGTGCCCCAAGAACTCTGCATTCATTTCCCAGCGCTGCCTTAACAAAGTACCCTAAACTGTGTGGCTTCAACCACAGAGATTTATTCTCACAGTTCTGGAGACCAGGGGTCTGAAATCAAGGGATTTTTTATTGTTTGTTTTTTCTCTGAAGGCTGTGAGAGAGGTCTGTCCCAGGTCTCGCTCATGGATTCTCAGAGCCTCCAGAGTTCCTTGGCTTGCAGGTGGTCTTCTGTCTCTGTCTTGAAACCGTCTTCCCTTTGTAGGTGTCTTTGTCCACACATCCCCTTTTTATAAGGACACCAGGCACACTGGATTAGAATTCACCCTCATTACCTCAGCTTAGCTCGATCACATGTGAAGAGGCTATTTCCAAATAAGGTCGCATCCACAGACCCTGCGGCATAGGGCTTCAGCGTCTTTCGGGGAGACAGAGCACAACGCATAACACTATAGATTTGCAAATATTTTTAGTTTGAGTTTCTGGGTTTTATTTTTTATTTTTTAGTGTCGGATGAGTGATGTGATGATACCGTAACAAGGTTTGAGAATGGCACATATAATAAAAAAGCCTGATAACCCAATTGTCATGCTTAGGTTTTGGTTTTTTAAAATTTTAGTTTTTCTTGAGGCAGGGTCTTGCTGCAATACTCATGCTGGAGGGCAGTGGTGCAATCATGGGTCACCGCAGCCTTAACCTCCTGGACTCCAGCGATCTTCGCACCTCAGCCTCCCAAAGAGCTAGGATTATAGGAATGAGCCACCACCCCCAGCTTTTCCCTATTTTTTGTTTGTATGTTGTTCATTTTTCTCAAAAAACACATCTTTTTATCTGTGCATGCTGGCTCATGCCTGTAATCCTCAGTACTTTGGGAGGCCAAGGCAGGTGGATCTCTTGAGATCAGGAGTTCAAGACCAGCCCGGCCCACATGGTGTAACGCCTTCTCTACTAAAAATACAAAAATGAGCTGGATGTGGTGGTGCGTACCTGTAATCCCAGTTACTCGGGAAGCTTAGGCGGGAGAACCACTTGAACCCTAGAGGCAGAGGTTGCAGTGAGCCAGATTCATACTACCACACTCCAGACTGGGTGGCAGAGCTAGACTAACTCAATAAAAGTGAAATATACATACATATAAACGTGTACATGAACACACACACACACACACACACACACACATACACCTTGGCAAATTTTTTATATATTAGCATTCACTGGTACAATCTAAATTCTATGGTAGATTTTATTTAGATTAATACAATCTAAATACTATTCTATTAAGTGCTACAACTCAAAAAAATAGGCCATGCATTTAAATGATTCAAAGTTCAAAAACTATGAAAGAGTATAGAACCGAGTCTCCCATATGGCAGCTTGTGGCATATGTGTTTATGAAATCTATGTGAGGCTGGATACGGTGGCTCATGCCTGTAATCCCAGCATTTTAGGAGGCCGAGTCGGGTGGCTTACCTGAGGTCAGGAGTTTGAGAGCAGCCTGACCAACATGGTGAAACCCCATCTATACTAAAAACACAGAAAGCAACAGGATGTGGCGGTGAGTCCATATAACCCTATCTACTTTGGAAGCTGAGGCAAAAGAAGTGCTTGAACCTCGGGGACAGAGGTTGCGGTTAGCCAAGATCATGCAACTTCAGTTCAGCCTGGGCAACGGAGCGAGACTCCATCTCAAAAAAGAAAAAAAAATCTAAATAAATTAACATTTAAGAAAATGAAAGATTTGGTTCTTTGGCTGCGTGGGCCACATTTCAAGTGCTCCATAGCCGCAGATGGCCCGGAAATATGGTCTTTATTGCAAAAAGTTCTATCAGTTGGTGTTGGTGCAGCCTTAAAGCCGCTCTCCCGCCCCTCCTCGAAGCCAACCACTGTTACGGTTCCTTTGGTGATTCTTTTCCGAGATGATCTATGCACACAATCAGCACGTGGAGTTAATATATGTACCTAATAAAATCAGCATCTCCCGTGTAGTGGAAATGACCATGTAATAGTCCATGGAATGGAATGTATTCAGCTAGTTTCATAATGAAGTGCTCTTGAGTTTTTCCCAGGTTTTCTGTTAAAATTATTCTGTCGAGAACACCATTCTCTCACAGAGTAAATTTTTAACAGTGGAATTCCCTGGCCAGAAGGTTTATATGTTTTTCTCATTTCTTTTCTATTTTCTTTCTTTCTTTTTTTTCTTTTCTTTTCTTTCTTTCCCTCTCACTATTCCCTCTTCCTACTTTTTTCTTCCCTTTCCCCCTCTCATCCTCCTCCTTTTTCTCTCCCACACTTTTCTCTTTCTTCTACAAGGTCTTGTATTTAATGGCATAATTCTAATTCACTGCAGCCTTGAACCCCTGGGCCCAAGGGATCCTCTTTCCTCAGCCTCCCAAGTAGCAGAGACTAAAACCTGTGCCCCCATGCCTTTCTATATTTTTATTTTCTTTTTAGTGGAGATGGGTCTTACTATATTGTTCAGGCTCGTTTTTATCTTTGTAGGTGCTTTTCAAGAGATCTTACCAAAAGGTACCTGGATAGAACTTAGTCACTTGAAGCTCTTGTCCTTGTGTTGAAATTTTGTGTCTGCCTCCTCCATCCCGGGGAGATTTAAAACTTCTATCCCCTTTTCAGGCAGATCCGTGACTTCAAAAAGTGTACGAATGTTGTGAGGCAAGGCGGAAGGATCACATGAAGTCAGGAATTTGGGCCCAGGCCGGCCAGGAAGGTGAAACTCTGCCTCTACCAAAAATACAAAACTTACATGAGCGTGGTGGTGCACGCCTGTAGGGCCAGCTTCTCAGGAGGCCGAGGCATGCGAATTGTTTGAATCTGGAAAGAGGATGTTGCAGTGAGTCGAGATCGTGCCGCCGCACTCCAGCCAGGTACAAATAGCAGCTTTAGACTGGATCTCGCCGGGCATGACCACTGGGCACGTTCAGCATAGGATCACCGATTCTGCCTCAGTTTTCAGTGTCTTCTCTGGGGCCTGTAGTGTAGCATCTGAAGCCGAGCTGGATGTCTTGCTGCATAAATACTCTCTCCACTTCCACCTGTGCCATCAGTCTGGGTGAAGACTCATGTCAGGGGAGAGCCGTCGTCCTCCTACAGCCCCAGCTGTCTGATGGCTGAGACTTCTACCTCATTTCCAGAACTCCCAGGGGCCTTTGAACGTCTTGTTATTTGCTACATATCCAAGCACAGATTGCCCGTACCTCCCCTCAGACCTTCCTGCCACTCTCTATAGAGCTGCCTGAAGCCTCGAAATGTTTATTTGCCTTTGGAGAAATTCTACTTCCATCTGCCCCAGACTCATCAAAATTACAGTAACAGCCAGCACTCCAACTTTCTGGAGCCTGTTCCAGCAGAGAGGAAGTCTGTTCTTCAAGTCCTCTTTGTAACCCCATTTAAGATGAGGAAACTGAGGCAGATGAGCTCATGAATACAAAGTGCCAGAGCTTGGGTTCAACCTCGAATCCCTGGGCCCAGGGGTTCGAGGCTCGTGTTCAACCTTAGAGTTTGTGGGATTTAAGGTTGATGTTGGAAGCGTTCTGTTTGGCACCCCCTACCCTGGTGTGTGGGGGTTGTGTCCTGGGTTGCCTGCAGAGCCCCAGTTTATGCCTGCTGACCTGACGCATTTGTGACTAGCGTTGTCTTTAACTGCAAAACGTCGTGGTTTGGGAGAGAAATTCTGTGCTCACCCAGTTCACCCGCACCCTGAGGAAGCTCTGACACCACCGCACAGCTTCTGATACATACTGGAGAAAGCCAGCGCTAGGAGGTGCCTGTCAGCAGGAAGAGCTGCAAGCATCTACATCCACATGTAGACATATCTGTACACATACATTCATATACACACATCCCTATATATACATGTCTTTACATCCACACACACGTCTGTACACCCACACATTCATACACATGTCTACATATAGACACCTTCATGTACACATCACTGTACACACAATCCATATCCACACATTTATACACACCTATCTGTGTATTTTGGTATAGCTGTATACATACACATCTACACACATCCATGTACAGATAAATCTGTACACAGATGCATACACATTCGTCCACACACATCTGCACATACGTCGGTGGGGATCAGGGAAATACAGCATTAAGTAGTGACGGTCTGATAATAGCTAGTATTTTTTTGACATCTTTTGGGTGAACTGACTAGCTAGTGGCTATCAGAGGGGTGTGTGAGGTGTGTCTGCAGGTTGGCAGGGCCATCAAACGCGGTATTTGTAGTTGCTCGTGGCTTTCCTAGAGGATCTCTCATGTGGAGCCTTGGAGTGTAGTGAGCTGTTCCTGTGGCCCGCCTGCCAATGTCTGCACCAGTGACCAACAAAATTCTGGCTTCACGGGCCTCAAGGACTTTGGATTGTACAGTAAAAAACGCTATATGCCATCATCGGACGTGTCTGGTCTGCAAGTGGAGATCCGTTGCCAGCGGGATGGGAGCTGGAAGAGCCAGGAGGATGTTGCAGTCAGACAGATTCAATAACCAGGGCTGGAGCTGGTGTGCAGCGTAGGTGGCAGATGAGGTAGACTCTAGTCACATTCCATAGCGACGGTCGACTGAGTTCCTGATGGATCCAATGAGGGGGTTGTCAAGGAGAGAAGAGGAGTCCTCTGTGTTTATAACACAGGTTTCTAATTTTGAGAAATCCGGAGTTTAAAAAATTGGGGAAGGCCTGGGCATAGTGGTTCACACCTGTAATCTCAGCACTTTGGGTGGCCAATGTGGGCGGATCACTTGGGCTCAGGAGTTTGAGATCAGCCTCGCCAACATGGTAAAATCCAGTCTCTACTAAAAATACAAAAATTAGCTGGGCACTGTGGTGTGCGTCTGTCATCCCAGCTACTTGAAAGGCTGATGCAGGAGAATCATTTGAACCCGGGAGGCGAAAATTGCAATGTACCTAAATCCTGCCACTGCATTCCAGCCTGGGTGACAGAGTGAGACTCTGTCTCAAGAAAAATTAAAAATTGCGGAAGAATCGGCATAGAAAGCCATTAGCTTGGCTATCTCCTGCCCTCTCTCTGGTCTCAGCTTGTGTAATCATGGCTGGGCTTGCTGTCCAAGCCTGTCATTTCAGATGACACCAAGGCCTTTTCAGGGCTAGAGAGACCTGCTGCCACCCATGGTCGGCAAGGCTGAGTGGTTTTAGGCACAGCTGGAGATGAAACTGGTGATGGGGGCAGCCCCGTCATCTTTACAGGGAACCTCACACAGCAGGTGGGCAGCAAGCTGGCCTCTCCACATCGCTGAGCCATCTGCTGAGTGAGCAGGCCCATGTGACAGGTAGGAGATGCAACTCCCTGTGTCCTGTCTCCTCCGTGACCAGGCTAGGGTGTGGGCCAAATGCCTCCTGATGATCTTCATCACTTCAGTTTCTCAATATCAACATCCCATCTAAGGACAGACTCAGGCTCAGTGTGAGCCCCCAGAACTTCCCACAACCTCCAGCTGTCCCCACAAACCATAAAATAGCAGATTTTGGGTTGTTCTTATTCTCACCCACAATAAGAAACATATGTAAAACATTGGCCTAAAATACACGGGGCATTTAAAACACACACACAGGCTTAGCAGATGCTGGCACTGTGCCAGAGACAGGGCGGTGACACCAGGGTGTGCCGCTTATGTTTTCTGAAAGATTCTAAGGTAAGGACAGGAGCTGGGGCTGGGGGCACTCGGAGCGGTGGCTGTTGACCACCTCACGTGGGTGTTTGGGAGTCATAACAGCTGGCCCATTTCCACCTGTCTGTTCTGGATGACCTTCAGTGTTGCAGACGCAGAAGCTTCAGAAGGTGAAATTTATTTAACGACCCATGATGTGTAGTTAATTCTTTTGTCATCTGTCCTATTTGATTTTGTTTCATTCTACTTCTTTTTTTTTTTTTTTTTTTGAGACAGAATCTCACACTGTTGCTTGGACTGGATGCAATGGTGCAATCTTGGCTCACCGCAGCCTCTGCCTCCTTGGTTCAAGCGGTTCTCCTGCCTCAGCCTCCCAAGTAGCTGGGATTACAGGTGCCTCCTGCCATACTTGGTTATTTATTTATTTATTTGTATTTCTGTAGAGGCGGTGTTTTACTATGTCGGCCTGGCTAGTCTGAAACTCCTGACCTCAGGAAATCTGCCTGCCTTGGCCTTCCAAAGTGCTGGAATTACAGGAATGACTCACTCTGGCCGGCCTCATTCTACTTTATCCTTGGTCCAAGCACAGTGCCCCACACCTATAATGCCAGAACTTTGGGAAGCCAAGGCAAGAGAATTGCTTGAGCCCCGGAGTTCAAGACCAGCCTTGGAAACATACTGAGACCCCTGTTTCTACAGAAAAAAAAAGTGGTGTGTATATATATATGCACATGCACACACACACAAGTTAGCCAAGGTGGTGGCACATGTCTGTAGTACCAGCTACTTGGGAGGGTGAGGTGAAAGGATCGATTGAGTCTTGGAGGTCAAGGCTGCAGCGAGCCACGATCAGGCCTGTCTGTGGGCTGTTGTGCAGGGCACAGGTGTTGACTCTTCAAGGATCCCCCATTCCCAAGGACCCTGGGGTATTCCTGAGTCCTTTTTTTGCCTGGGGCTGGGGGTGTCGGTACCTGGGGGCTGATCCTTTCATTTGCCTGCTCTCTATCCCTGCAGCACCGATGGAAAGGAAGGAGGCTGGATGATGAGTGGCTGCCCCGGATGCCAAGCTGTTCGTGTCAGGACTGTCAGGGCTGCATGCCCTTGGCCTGCTGCAGCAGCGGGGCTGGCTGTGGACCGAATCCCTGAGTATCCCATATGGCCTCCTGGGTAAGGCACTGCATGCCTGGCTGCGCGGAAGGTGGAGGTGGCAGGGCCTTCCCCGGTTCCTGTGGCTGTGGCTCTGTGAGCTAAAATACGCTGTCACCACAGGATTTTCCAACAGTCATTCTGTGGGCTCTGAGTAGGACTTAGTAGCTTCTCATTAGGAAAAAAGAAAAAAAAGTGTGTCTGTTTAGGGGACATTCATTCATCTCTTAAGACCTCCCCACCGACAGGTTTTAATGGAGTGATGGGCGAAGCAGACCACAGGGCTGGGAGAACACGGCAGAGGCCAGGCTGGGCTTGGGCCTCCTCCTCTTGGAGCCCTGGTGGAGGGCTGCCTGGCAGAGGAGGGTAGGGGTTCTTTGATCGATCCTCACAGCTCAGGCAAAGCAGCCAGCGCACCAGTGCAGCACTGGCCAGAGGCTGCAGACAGAGAGCGGCTCAGACGGCGCCTACAGGCTTGGGCCGGGCCGCACACTCCACTGCACACAGATCCTGGCTTTCAGTCACAAGGCGGGTGCCCTGGCCAGGTGGGATGTCCAGAGAGAGTACCTGAGTCTGGCAAGTGGCGATGTGAGTACCCTGAGCTCATCCCCAGAGATGAACTTGCTTCCAATAGCATAGCCATATAGAAATGAATCCAGGGCTGGCACTTCAGCTTCAGTCTTATGTCTATTCATCTAGGATTGCTTCAGCCCTGGAGGCAGAGGTTGCAATGAGTCAAGAATGTGCCACCGTACTCCAGCCTGGGCAACAGAGTGAGATCTTATCTCTAAAATAAACAAATAATAAGTTTACAAAAAAGCCAGTCACAGTGGCTCACGCTTGTAATTCCAGCACTGTGTGAGGCTGAGGCAGGCGGATCACGAGGTCAGGAATTCAAGACCAGACTGGCCAACATGGTGAAAGCCTATCTCTAATAAAATACCAAAATTAGGCAGTCATAGTGGCGGCTGCCTGGTTCCAACTGCCCTCCTGGCAGGACTAGGAACTTCTGACCTCTCCACCATCCGGGGCTAAGACCTTGCCCAATGTCAGGGTTGGCGTCTCTCTGACTGGCTGTTGAATGTCACCTCCATAGCCTCTCTGCTGTGCCAGAGTCCCATGGCCACCCACAGGGCAGTGAATTTGAAAAAGTGCTCAGGACTCTGCACACTATGCTGTTCACAGCTGTCATTGACTACAGTGAGAGGAGGCAGGAGTGTTGGCACAGGGAAGGGGGCCGGGGTGGAGTCTAGTGTGCACCACGGCCAACACCTAGTATCGTTTGCCAGTCCCTGTGCCTTCACATGGGACGCACTTGTCTGTCCCAGCACTATGTCACCCAGGGTGTTTGGTGTGGCTGCCTAATTGGCAGGTGCTGCTCGGCTCAGAGCACAGTGTCAGACTCCTAGGAGGCAAGCAGGGGTCTCGAATAAGCCACGTTTGTACAAACAGTTCAGATGCAGAGCACCTCGTATTACTCCTAGGATTGGTGGGAACCCTCCCCCAGTCCAAGTTCCCAGACAAGGTATGAGCAGGTCATGCAGAGGCAGCTCGGGTCTGCTGTGACAACTCACTCGCAATCTCCAGTGCCTGCTGCTCTATTCCTTTTCCTCCACTCCCGCCATCATCTTAATCCCAGGAAGAGGCCCTATCTCTTTGAGGCCTGGGCTGGGCCTCTGAGCTGCCCAGAGGCCTCATGGTGGGTGTTGGCTGCCAGTTGCAAGGCCCCTGGCCACACTGAAGGACTCCTACCTGGAAGTGATGCTTCGGCCCCTGGAGGAGGTGTGGAGGGAACGGGCAGAGGAGACCATGTGGTGGCTACAGGCCTGGGTGCCCGGGATGCCAGGCAACCAGGGTCCCAGGCCTATCAGGTTGACCCTGGGGGTCATGAAAGGCACCCTGGAGCTGGTGAGTGAGAGCAAGGATGAGATGTGGCTGGCAGTTGAGGATGACCGAGACAGTTCTCACTGTCCCCTCCCTTTCCAGGTGGCCCACCAGATGCTGTCCTGCGCTGAGGCCACGTTCTCATGGGCACTGAAGAGGCTCTGCAAAGCCCTGCTGGACCTGTATGGCCTCACAGCCAGGAAACGCTGGGTTTGGGGTGTCGCATCCAGCGTTCCTGCCACGTATCAGTTGCAGTGCTGAACCCTTCAACATGCTCTGACTCACTGACTACTTTGACTGCCCTACACAGAGGCTTCTTCACCCCTTATTGCACAGGAGAGGAAACTGGGGTTTCTTCCTCACTCCAGAGAGACCTCGTGAGCACAGTCCCAGTGCAGGCAGGATTTTAGGAGCTGCTGCGGAAGAGTGCAGTGGGCAAAGATGACCCCTGCCTTCAGGAAGCTCAGTTTTACTCAGAGACAGAAACGAAGCCCAAGAAATCATCTACAGCAGAGTATGCACAGCTCCCTGCAGAAAGCCCGAGAATCACCTCTTAAGCAGGCCATTCTGCTCTGTCACATTTCCTTGCTTTTGCTTTGTAATCATCTTTTTTTTTTAAATGGAGTCTTGCTTTGTCTCAGTTGTGTGATCTCAGTTCATTGCAATCTCTGCCTCCTATGTTCAAGTGATTCTCCTGCCTCAGCCCTCCAGGTTGCTGGGACTACAGGTGTGTGCACTACTGCACCTGGCTAATTTTTTGCGTTTTTAGTAGACAGGGTTTTGCCACTCCAGGCTGGTCTCAAACTCCTGACCTTCAGTAATGTAACCCTTTTGGCCTTCTAAAGTGTTGGAATTACAGGCATGAGCCACTACTCCCGACCTGTTATGTAATCTTTGAAACACATAAAAGCCCTTCTTTCTTGCAGGCTGTGCAGAAGCCGGCTACAGGCTGGGTGTGGCCCACCGCTCATCGTTTACCACCACTGAGCCATACCTTAGGTGGCAAATGCTTGAGATGGAACATTGGTGAGACGGTGAGCTGGGGATCCTATGGTGTGGCCATGGCCAGCTTTGAGGAGAAAGTACAGTTCAAGCAAGAGCCACGGGGCCAGTGTGGAAAGAGAGCTCCAGGTGGGGGCTCCACTGCACAGAGGACTGGGAGAGGGATGTGCTTGGCCTGTTTGTTTTTGAGATGGAGTCTCATTGTCCGTCACCCAGGCTGGAGTGCCGTGGTGTGATCTCAGCTCACTGCAACGTCTCTCAAATTCAAGTGATTGTCCTGCCTCAGCCTGCCAAGTTGCTGGGATTACAAGCATTCACCACCATATCCGGCTAATTTTTGTATCTTTAGTAGAGGTGGGATTTCACTGTATTACCCAGGCTGGTCTCAGAATCCTGGGCTCCAGAGACTCGGTGCTGGGATTATGGGCATGAGCCACCATGCCTGTCATGTTTGAATAGCAAGGAGATGGGGCTGATGTGACTGGGAGGTTCCAAGGCTAGGGGATGAGAGGAGGACTCTGGCTTCTGCTCTGACCTAGGAAGGCTGTGGTCACCCTTTCACTTCAAAAGGCCCCTTTTGTCCCTGTGTTGAGAACACGGGGGTGGTGGATAGAAATGGGGAACCCAGTCTAGAGCAGGGGCCTGGGGACCAAATATCCTTTTCCCTCACAGCCGTGATGCCCACCAGGAACCGGGCTACAGGCAAGGGGGCCGCCCCTTCTTCCATGCCGGTGGCCTTGCAGAGCATCTGGATTCTGGGTCTGCCTCTTCCTGGGATATCTCTGCATCGGCTCTGTGTGCCTCAGTTTCCCCAGCTGTAGAATAGGGACTGGACCCACATCATGGGGAAAAGGCTCCACGTAATACAAGTTCCCGCTCCTGCCACCTTGCGGTCAGAATGTAGGCTGAGGAAGGGAAGAGCTCCCAGGGCGGGGCTTTGGCTTGGTTGAACAATCACCTGCCTGGTTATTCGCCTACCCGGTGAGTGGAATCTCGTTGGGATACCAAAAAATGGATTTAAATTGCAGTGAGGGTGTCGAAGCTGCTTCCCGCTCCCAGCTGCAGGGCCTCTGGGCTCCCTAAAAGGTAAGCGAGTCCACCCGCCCGTCCCCCTCAGTGGCCCATCAACAACAGAGTGTGCAATATTTCTCTTCCCACTCCACCCCCACATGAGCCGAGATCTCCCCGATCATTCAGATCTCACAGGCTTGACCCTACTCTACATATTGAGAAAGTTCCAGTCCTCCCCTCAACTGTAGAAATTGCCTAGACCTGTCGGTCAGGCACACCAGCTTATGCCTGTAATCTCAGCACTTTGGGCAGATCACTTGAGGTCGGGAGTTCGAGACCAGCGTAGCCAACATGGGGAAACACTGACTCTACTAAAAATGTAAAAATCAGCCAGGCATGGCAGTGAGCGCATGTAGTTTCAGCTACTCTGGAGGCTGAGAAAGGAGAATCACTTAAACCCAGGAGGCAGAGGTAGCTGGGAATCGAGATCGTACCACTATACTCGAGCTTGGGAAACAGAATGAGATTCTGTCTCAAAAAAACAAAACAATTTCCTACACCTTCCAGCTCCTATTGTTTGCATCCACACACAGAGTCCCCATGCTGCCCAAGACCCAGGGGGCAGATCAGACATGACATAAGATATCTGTGTCATCAAAATAGGGCAGCTTGTTTCTGTCCCGGCGTCACCCACCACCTCCGCTGTCATGCCAGCCTCTGTGCTCCTCCAGCTCATTATGGGATTTTCTAGAACAAGGACAGCCCTCCCCAAGATGCACCCCAATGCTGTCCATGGCAGAGCTCTTCCTGCAGACCTGTGAGCTCCCCCTCTGCAGCCAAAGAAAGCACGGCTCAGCAGCTTGTCCTGCGGGTTCCCTCTAGGAACTACTCAGTGGTGGTGATGCCGCTGCTTCCTGGGGGCGATGTGGTGTGGGGGACTGGCTACCTGATGGAGGAGAAGCTGCCGTGGCCACTCCGACACCTGTCCAGGGCCAACATGCCATCCGAGTTCTACCGGCTCAGATGCCGCCTGCTGCAGGGTCTCTGGAGGCATGAGTCCTGCCCTGGGCTGTGCCACCCTACTCCCTGGGAGCCCCCCACCCCGTGGGCACAACAGCAGGGCCATGCAGTGGCAGGGACTGTGGGGGCACAGGGAAGCCTGCAGAGGTCTGTGGCATTACCGTGCTAGGCCCAGAGCTTATTGGACTTCCCAAGGTCCTATGGGACTAGGGCTGAGGCTGCACATCCTGCTTTTCTCCAGATTATATGACCTTGCCCAGAAGTGCAGCCAAGGGCGGTGCTGGGATGACGAGCTCTGGGCTCCCGAGAAGCTTGCCTGTGGCTCAGGTGAGTCTGCTAACATCCGTGGACTCAGCTTCCTTTACTGTGAAATGCAGGTAACCACGTGGCTTACTCACGTGGGTAAGGAGCATGTATGGTTTTTAATGCACGAGGAAGCCCCTCATGTCCGTGTGGGAGCCACCGTACCCAGGCTTGGCAAGTAGCGGTTTATCGGTGTGCGACTCACATGGAAGTCTACGGCTCCATAGAAGCGTGGGTGTAGTCAGGTCTTAGCAGCACGCTGATCTTGTAAAAAAAAAAAAAAAAAAAAAAAAAAAAAACAGCCTGGTCTTGAAGTCCTGTGCGTGTGACCATGGGCTTCTCTGTGCCCCTCAGTTCTGACAGCTGACCACGGGGCTGGTAGCGCCTCCTTTGGGATGCTGGCCCTGGCCAACAGGTGTCTGGCTGTGCACTATGGATGGTGCTTTCCCACCATGGGCACGAACACCCCCAAGGCACAGCTCAGGGGCTACACTGGCCGGACTGGTCAGACCTGTTCCTTCACAGGCCATCTCTTCCCTACCGTGAACAGGGCTGGTCTGCAGGACACCAGTGTCATGTTTGAGGTAACCGTTGGCCATCCACTTAAATGGTCAATGTTTTTTCCCCACTTGAGCAGCTTCCTTGAGATTAAATGGATGACTTGTATAATTTTTTTTTTTTGAGACTAGGTCTCACTCTGTTGTCATGGTTGGAGTGCAGCGGTGCGCTTTCGGCTCCCCGCACCCTTGACCTCCTGGGTTCAAGTGATCTTCCTTCCTCAGCCTCGCAAAGTGCTGGGATGGCTTAGCACCACCGTGCCCGGCCGATGTGTGAATTTTAAGTGCACGATTCAGTGGCTTCCAGTTTATTCAGAGTTGTGCATGCCTTACCACAATTGTTTTTAAAAGCTACCAGTGTGCCTGCTATGTCCATGGCTGTGCCTGCTCTGGACATCCGATGTAAACAGAAGGATGACTATGTGGCCTCTGAGCCAGGCTTTGTTACTTAGCACAGCAGTTTTGTAGCGGGTCTGGGGACTCCATTCCTCGTTAGGGCTGAATCGGGCCATAGCCATTCAGCTCACGTCATCCTGAAGCTGGTGGGGGATCATTGGGCCTCTGGCCGCCGCACCAGGGGAGGGGGACTCCTGGCCTCAGGGCAGGCTAAGCCAAGGCTCTAGGCATAGGGGTACCCAGCAGGCATCGTGCTCCCACTGCGGTGGATGGAGCTGGCTCCACTCAGCGTGACTTTGTGGCTGCTTCTCCCCAGACCACGCCCTGGTTGCCGGGGCCCAGCACGTGGTGACTTTTGACGGCCGGGTGTGGGACCTCAGCGTCCAGTGCAGCAGCATCCTCCTGGCCCAAGACTTTGCTCACAGCACATTCTCACGGATGCTGAGTCGGACAGGCTCGGGGCTCATGGCCCTGACCTTGGAGCTGAACCATGTGACCCTCATCTACTCCAGCCTTTAGGTGAGGAGGAGAGACCCGAGCTTCCCCTGGAGACCTATGCCTGTGGCAGGTTGCCTGGGGGATGGCACTTTCAAGCTCGTCCCCTGGCTGTCGGTCATCCCTCCCGCCCACTTCCTCCGGTCCACAGGCCTACAGGCTGTACAACTCCTCCATGCCACGGGATAGCCGTCCAGACCTCCGGCTGCCTTTTGCCATGAAAAGGAGGGAGGTCCCCAGGATTGAGCCGGCCAGTGAGGACGGGGTCTCCATGTCCTGTGACATGGTCACCGGCATCTGCAGCCTGAATGTGCACCTGTGGCACCACGGTTAATCTGGGCCCTGGCAGAGTTGGCCCACCATCAAAATCCTGTTCGGGATGCACCATTCTCAGCTTCCAGTGCAACAGGTCCCCGAGCTGTAGGCAGCCACTGTGGTTGAGAGGCTGGCACCAAGGCCGAGGCTTTCTTCCCGCATCCCTTGGATATATGGCTCCAAGGTGGAGTTGGCCTTTCTGTGGTCCCTCTGCCAAAGAACACAAAGGGCAGGCCTGGATTCTGGCCACTCGTGCTGATGATGTGGAGAGGGGATGGGGGGACACATGCTGTCCTCAGTCTCTGTGCTTTCTCTCCTTCTTCTGATGAGGGTTTGGGGCCAGAGCTCTGGGAGTCTGGGGTGGAGGGATTTTACCAATCCTTCGTGTGCCTGAGGCTCATCTCTCATCCAGGACCCCTGGGGGAGGATCAGGGGCTCTCAGGATCACCTCATCTTTCCTCCTCCCCACAGGCATATCCGCTGGCCTTCTGGACAGCAGCAACAACGAAGCAGGCACCGATCTGATGTTGCCGGACGGCTCTGTGGCTCACAGCCTGGAGGAGCTCAGCCCGGCCTGGCAGGTGAGCAGGTGCACCTGCTTTTCTTCCCTCCGGCTGAGTGTCTTGAGGGCCGCTCACTGCAGAGTCCCAGGAGCGGCAGGTGGCCTGCCTGCTCTGCAGTGGTCTTTGCAGACCCAGGGTTGGGTGGAGTCTCCCGCTAAGGCCAATGTATGTGGGGGAGCCACATGGTTCAGCTGCATGCATGAGTCTTGCGTCTGTCCCACCAGGTGGATGGTGACTGCAGGGCCACCGAGAAGCCTGAGCCGACCTGCCCAGGACAGAGCCCCGCCCACTGGGCCTTCTTCCAGGACCCCTCATCCAGCTTGGGGAATTGCTTCCGGGTGGTGAGTGTGAGCCTGTGCCCTGGAGCACAGCAAGCTCTTTCCCCAATCTACCCTGGGGATTGGCATGGAGCAGAGGCCTAGGCTAGAGACAGTGACTGGGGGGCTCTGATTTCAGATGGAGCCTGCACCATTCCTTAGCCTTTGTGTTCAGGACTCCTGTGGCACCCGGGAGCTCCAGCCTGCCTGCACTCTGGCAGCCACCTATATCCACCTCTGTGCCTGCAGCTTCGTGTCCCTGACCCTCCTCCACAGTGCGGTAAAGTGCCCCATCTGGCGGGCTAAGAGTCAAAACAAATCATTTAAGGCCCGATACAGCCTGGATGTGTGTCTCCTCCAAATCTCACTATTGTTAGAGGGTGTACATCCCTCATGGATGGTTTAGCATCCTGCGTTTGGTGAAGTGTGAGTTCTTGCTCTATTTGTTCAACTGAGAGCAGTTTGTTTATAAAGAGCCTTTCCTCTCCTCTCTCTCTTTGCACACACTCCCATTTTTGCCACGATCGTAAGCTTCCCAAGGCCTCACCAGAAGGCAAGCAGATGCTGGAGCTGTGCTTGTACAGCCTGTAGAACTGTGAGTCAATTATATGTCTTATTTATGATCTACCCAGGCCGGAGTGCAGTGGCACAATCTCACCTCACTGCAATTTTCACCTCCCAGATTCAAGCAATACTGCTCCCTCAACCTCCCAAAAATACCAGCAGGTATTTTTGTAGAGACGATGTTTTTCTAAGTTGTCCAGGCCGGTCATGAATTTCTGACCTCCGGTGATCCACCTCCCTCGGCCTCCCAAAGTGCTGGATGACAGGCGTGAGCCACCACGCCCAGCCTCACGAGGGATTTGAATGTCCACTATCGTTTAGGGAAAATGCTCAGCCCCCGTTTTTCCTCTGCTCTCCTACTTCAAAAATCATCATCCACACAGAAGATGACTTCTATGAGCAAACGTGTG